>NC_134209.1:123825000-133530000 GCF_965140235.1 Caretta caretta | reverse complement strand
AAAACGGGTTTGTTTTAAATGTTCAATGCATTTTCTATGCAATAACAATTGAGAATTATTAAGATACTGCATTTGACGAATCGGAGGTAAAGAGAAAAAGCTTAGTGTTGTGGCACAGAAACCCCGTCAACATACTAGATGCAATGACCATGTAAAACAACCTTCTGTGAAGAGCCCATGAAGCGCTTTAAGTTTGTGTTTGGGATATTTTTGTAACCTTTTGGGCTATATAAGTTATATAAAATATTCGACATCACCAAACTGTTCCCGTAGGCTGCTGTATTGATACAGCTATTTGTCTGTACAGAAATAATTCTGAAAACACAGTATATTGTAATGCAGTAGTTTGTTTTAATGCAAAACTTTGGTGATGCCCACTCTTGCCTCACAGTACAAAATCATTCACTAAACCTGGTTAGTGACATCACAATGCTTTCCACAATCCTGTCATCTTATGCTTTCAGTTTGCTTTGATGTTTGTTAAGTATCAGAGGATTGAATCAATGATTTCGCTCTCATTTTAGTATTTTCAAAGAGAAAACATGAAGATGAATATGACTATATTAGGATTTAAAAACAATCATAATTTTATCTTAACTTTATCTGGGTTGATTTTTTTTCTGTGATTAAAGGGACACTGTCAACTCAATTTTATAAAAAATTACCTAATTAAAAAATAAATTGAGACAACCCTTTAAATAGCATATCTTGAAATGCTTTTTTTCTTTAATTTTTACTTTTAAAATAAGTGTTAAGGGATTTTTGTCTCCTTTATTGCTAAGGGTCTCTTCAGCAAGTGAGAAACAAAGTACATAGGGAAAATGTTGAGCCTGTCTAACTATGTGGTGCTGTCAAATGCACAGAAAAATGAACTGCTAATAGACTTACTTGAGTTTCAGAAATCTCTGGTGTTACATGTAACAATAAGTACAAAGGTTTGGGGGTGGAAATGATATTCTAGTTGATAGTGTCTCTGTAGACATTTATTTTAATTCCTTTTCTGATTCTGTTACCACTGAAGAAGTGTATGAGTTAAGTGCTCTTGTAAATGAATAGAATGTAACCATTGATTCAGTTTTCTGCATTTATATATAACGCATGATCAATTGTTGCATAAATTTGCTGCTATTAATGTTCCTTGCCATTACAGCAATTCTGACTATTGAACTGTTCTTGGCATTGCAGTGGACTAAAGAGGATGGACATAGAACTTCCACCTCTGCTGTCCCTAACCTGTTTGTTCCATTGAACACTAACCCAAAGGAGGTCCAAGAAATGAGGAACAAGGTTTGTAACTGTTGTTAAATAATTTAATTTGCCATCACTTTTGTTTAAATTGCATACTTGTAAATAGCTAATAATTTTGTTGTGATGAGGTCTTGCAGAAATCAAAAGCATGGCTTCTGCATTGTCCTCTCCATGATAACTAGAGGCAGAAACAGTTGCTATATATTCTTGAACTAAGCTCAGTAATCATTTGTCACCTGCTCCTTTTGACCCCAGGAGGGCTTTAAACTAGGTTCAAAGGGGGCATGTGATAAAAGCCCACAGGTAAGTATATATATTAAAAAAAAAAAGTGACAATACCACAGGGTTAGATGTTGGGGGGTGGGAGGACATGGAAAATTACAAGAGATAAATTAGAGGGGGAATCTGCCCAACATCCGTAGATGTCTGTACTCAGATGTAAGAAGTATGGGGAATGAACAGGAAATATTAGTACATAAGCTAAATTATGACTTAATTGGCATCACAGAAACTTGGTGTGATAAGTTCCATGACTGGAATATTGGTATAGAGGGGTATAGCTTGGTCAGGAAGGACAGGCAGGGTGAAAAGGGAGGAGGCTTTGCATTATACATCAAGAATATATAAGCTTGTTCTGTAGTCCAGAAGGAGGTGGGAGGCAGACAAGCTGAAAGCTTCTCGGTTAAGATAAAGGGGGTTAAAAATACGGGTGACATTCTGGTAATGGTCCACCATAGACCACCAGATCAGAAAGAGGAAGTGGATGAGGCATTTCTAGAACAAATAACAAAAATATCCAAAATACAAAACCTGGTACTAATGGGAGACTGTAAGTACCGTGACATCTGTTGAAAGAGTAATATGGCAAAAAATAAACTTTCCAATAAGTTCTTGGAATGCATTGGGGAACAACTTTTTGTTCCAGAAAGGAATTAACCAGGGAGCTAGACATTTTAGACTTGATTCTGACCAATAGGTAGGAATTGGCTGCGAATCTGAAGGTGGAAGGCAATTTGGGTGAAAGTTATCATTTCATAGTTCTAAAGAAAGAAAAGAGTGAGAGCAGCAGAATAAGGACAGGGGACTTTAAAAAAGGCAGACTTTAACAAATTCAGATAAATGGTAGGTAAGGTCCCATGAGAAGAAAATCTAATAGAAAAAGGAGTTCAGGAGAGCTGGCAGTTTCTCAAGGAGACAATATTAAACGCGCAACTGCAAACTGTTCCAATGTGAAGGAAAGATAGGAAGGATAATAAGAATCTAATAATGCTCCACCAGGAACTCTTTAATGACTTGAAAATCCAAAAAGGAATCCTACACAACGTGGAAACATGGACAAATTGATGAGGAGTACAAAAGTATAGCACAGCATGTAGGAACAAGATCAGAAAGGCTAAGGCACAAAATGAGGTACAACTAGAAAGGGACATAAAAGGCAATTAAGAAGACGTTCTTTAAATACACTAGGAGCAAGAGAAAGATGAAACAGTGTGTGTCTCTTCTACTCATTGGGGAAGGAGAGCTAATAACTTATGACATCAAGAAAAATGAGGTCTTTAATTCCTGTTTGCTTCAGTCTTTAGTAAAAAAAAAAAATTCATGGTGGCTAGATGCTCAGTACAGTTAATATTAAGAACAAGAGGGGGAGGAATGCAAGCCAAAATAGGGAAAGGTTAAAGAATATTTAAATAAGTTAGATGTGTTCAAGGATCTGATGAAATTCATCCCAGGTTACTTATTTAACTAGCTGAAGCCATCTTGGAACCATTAGCAATTATCTTTGACAACTCCTGGAGGATGGGTGGGTTCCCAGAGGACTGGAGAAGGGCAAACGTAGTACCTATCTTTAAGAAGGGAGAAAAAGAGGCCATGGGGAATTATAAACTAATCAGCCTAACTTCAATACCTGGAAAGATACTGGAATAATTTATTAAACAATTGGTGTGTAAACACCTGGAGTTAGAATAGGGTTATAAGGAATAGCCAGCATTGCTCGGTTGGCGGGGGGGAGGGAGGTGCAGCAGCTAGGGCAGGCTCCCTACCCGGCTCCAGGGAGGTGGGAACCCCAGCTCCTAGCTCTATGTGCTGCCTCCGCTACGCCCTGCCCCACCCCAAGCCCTGGTTCTTCAGCTCCCATTGGCTGGGAACCGTGGCCAGTGGGAGCCACAGGGGCGGTGCCTCAGGGCGGTGGCAGCAGCAGCACATGGAGCTAGGAGCTGAGGGAGGGGAGTTGCTGTCTCCCTTCCAGGGATACACCCACCCCCACCCCCCCACGGTAAGCACCACCCCACACCCCCAGCCCTGAATCCACCCATACTCCTGCTGCTGGGGGGCGGAAGGGCCCGAGACTGTCGCAGCAGCGGCCAGTGCGCCTGGCATAGGGGCTGCATTAACTGCTCTGGCAACCCCAGGCCAGGTGCACCAGCCTGTGCAGAAGTCACGGAAAGTCACAGAATCCGTGACCTCCGTGACAAACACAGAGCCTTACTTATTACTGCTTGGCCAGCTTCTATGTCTGATATTACGTTATACAATTCCAGGCAGACTTTTTCAGGAGGGTAGGGTCCAGAATTGAGCCACATACATGATGTGGCTGATTATTGTTAATTGTGATAGGGCCTGAGGGCGAACCAAGAACTTGAGCTAAGCAGTGTACAGTCCCTGCCCTGAAGAGTTCACAATTTAAATAGACAAGACAGAAAGAGTCAGGGGAAATGATCAATCATCATGGTAGTGCTGTGATTTTTTTGTTTTGAGGGATTTTTATTTAGATTTTAGGGATGGGATTAGCTAAATATGTATTCTAAAATGGCTTCTACTCCTAATTAAAATTCTTTGCAAAATATTTCCAAACCTTTGTCAATTTAAAATTAAAGCACAGAAATATGGATCCACCAGTCTATGGACGTTGCTTTATAATTGGGCTGTGATTAGGCAAGGTGTGGTTCTCCCCCACTTCCCAGATCTGTTGAGCCAGATATTAACCATTTTAAAGTGGTTCAGTGGTTTGAATTCCAGTCTGTGTGAAATTAACTTTAGATGTTACCACTGATCTTCTATGAGGAAGTAGTTGGATCATCTTATTTAGCTTCCATTCTTGCAAAAGTATAAACCATGTGTTGGCAACCTGTTAGCTAAAATTAGTAATGGCCTAACTTGCCTCCGATTGCTGCTGCTGGTGCTGTTAGTTGATGCCACTATCGGAAAAAGAGGAGTTTGTGCAGGTAAAATCTTTTAAAAGGTTGCTGGCATGAGCACTGTTTAGTGCTACGGGAGAGTCTGTCTGTTTTAAGGTTAAGGATAGAGCCATCATCTTTGTCCCAGCGGTGTTGTGAAATGGTCACTGTTTAATATGGAAAGTTCAGTGCAATTTAACCAATCCAAAAGGCAAAGATCTTGAAACTGAAATCTACACATGTGAAAGGTTCAAGTAGGCAGATGTTGATCCTTGTTATGTTGAGTTACTCACATTGATGGTATGTTGTTTTCTGTGTGAACATGCCTTCTTTTGAAAGCCCTGGGCTTGTTAAATGATAGCTGAACTTATCATGTAGAGTCCTTCACATACTTGCCTTTCCCGTTTTTATAATGTGCTCTTCCTGTGGGAGCTGCATGGATTTTATTGGGTTTGGTATTTGGCTGCAATCTAGTCATCAAAAAATTGTACTTTAAGAACAATAATAAACATTTTTGTGTAGCAACATAGATGGTAGATTTGTTTGTCTTGTCCAAAACAAATAATTTATGGAAAGCCTGGTTTTGGGAGCAGTATTTCAGACAGAGGTAAAGGTCAGATGTAGACTAGATCGCACAGACAAAACTTTATTTAAGGAGCTCCAAATATCCCTGGCTCTTTTGAAGTATCTGCTCTGTAATGGTTCCCGTTCTACTAAATAATACAAAGAACTGTCAACACAAAGTTCAAGTAACTAGATGTCCGGTGCCAAACAAATTATATTCTAGCTTCTTGCTTTCCACTATAAAATATATTTGGAGAAATAAAATTGCTAATAAACTTGCAACTGACAATAGAAAGGGTATGTTGAATAAGACTCATTCTTACCTTTTTGCAAAAACTGTCACGAGGAAACTGTCAACTTAAACTTGGTTTAAATTTATTTTTTTATAAAAAAATTTTTTATAAAACCTAAGATCAGTAGAAGTGGAAAACAGTTGTTAAATAAACATTTCCACTGTGGTGCTAAAAGCCTGAAAGTGAAACCAACCAAAAACAGAAATAAAACTGATTTCAGGGGTTTTCATTGCCCCAGTCAAGATAAACGCAAGGAGTAAACCCAGAGTATAAATAGAGTCGTGGGAGCAAGGAGTAAACCCAGAGTATAAATAGAGTCGTGGGAATAAGATTTTTAATTTTTTCAGTTTTAATAATCTTAGGTGTTTGATAGTAAGATGGATAGCTTCGTTTGTTTACAACATAATTTTAAGATGAATAGCCCTTTGCCATCCATGCAGCCACAAGTGAATCCCTCTAAATGCATCCTCTTCTGCAGCTTTAGAAACAGCGCTCCAAACTACTTTGAAATGTTGCATGCTGGGTCAGCAATTATGGTTTCATTGCCCTCTCAAGACATCCAGGTTCAGGAATTACTTTATTTCTATTCCCACATTGTGGAATGAGGAAAGAGTTTGCAAACATTGAAGACATAAAAGAGAACATTTGTGTTTAGATACACAGATGGATACTTCTTTATGTAGTTAACTGATTTTTGCATTCAAAAATATCCATTTGTGCACATGCAAATGGGGTATTTTGCATTCTCAAATAAATGTACTCATTAGCATCCACTTCAAAAGTATCGCCACCACTGTCAAAGTTTGGATGGTAAATTGAGGTGGTAAAGAGTATTGTTATTAAATAATCAATCTCTAAGTATCTAGACTTTAGCAAAGCTTTTGACACGGTCTCCCACAGTATTCTTGTCAGCAAGTTAAGGAAGTATGGGCTGGATGAATGCACTACAAGGTGGGTAGAAAGCTGGCTAGATTGTCGGGCTCAACGGGTAGTGATCAATGGCTCCATGTCTAGTTGGCAGCCGGTATCAAGTGGTGTGCCCCAAGGGTCGGTCCTGGGGCCGGTTTTGTTCAATATCTTCATAAATGATCTGGAGGATGGTGTGGATTGCACTCTCAGCAAATTTGCGGATGATACTAAACTGGGAGGAGTGGTAGATACGCTGGAGGGGAGGGATAGGATACAGAGGGACCTAGACAAATTGGAGGATTGGGCCAAAAGAAATCTGATGAGGTTCAATAAGGATAAGTGCAGGGTCCTGCACTTAGGACGGAAGAACCCAATGCACAGCTACAGACTAGGGACCGAATGGCTAGGCAGCAGTTCTGCGGAAAAGGACCTAGGGGTGACAGTGGACGAGAAGCTGGATATGAGTCAGCAGTGTGCCCTTGTTGCCAAGAAGGCCAATGGCATTTTGGGATGTATAAGTAGGGGCATAGCGAGCAGATCGAGGGACATGATCGTTCCCCTCTATTCGACATTGGTGAGGCCTCATCTGGAGTACTGTGTCCAGTTTTGGGCCCCACACTTCAAGAAGGATGTGGATAAATTGGAGAGAGTCCAGCGAAGGGCAACAAAAATGATTAGGGGTCTGGAACATATGAGTTATGAGGAGAGGCTGAGGGAGCTGGGATTGTTTAGCCTGCAGAAGAGAAGAATGAGGGGGGATTTGATAGCTGTTTTCAACTACCTGAAAGGGGGTTCCAAAGAGGATGGCTCTAGACTGTTCTCAATGGTATCAGATGACAGAACGAGGAGTAATGGTCTCAAGTTGCAGTGGGGGAGGTTTAGATTGGATATTAGGAAAAACTTTTTCACTATGAGGGTGGTGAAACACTGGAATGCGTTACCTAGGGAGGTGGTAGAATCTCCTTCCTTAGAGGTTTTTAAGGTCAGGCTTGACAAAACCCTGGCTGGGATGATTTAACTGGGAATTGGTCCTGCTTTGAGCAGGGGGTTGGACTAGATGACCTTCTGGGGTCCCTTCCAACCCTTATATTCTATGATTCTATGATTCTATGATAGTAGAATTATAAGTAATAGCCACATGGATTTGTCAAGAACAAATCATGCCAAACCAATCTAATTTCCTTCTTTGACAGGGTTACTAGCCTATTGGATGGGGGAAAACTATAGATGTGATGTATCTTGATTTTAGTAACACTTTTGACATAATCCCACAACATTCTCATAAGCAAATTTGGGAAATGTGGTCTAGATTAAATTACTATCAGGTAAGTTCAAAACTGCTTGAAAGACCAAAGAGTAGTTATCAATGGTTTGCAGTGAAATGGGTGGGGAAAACATCTCTAGTGGGATCCAGCAGGGGTTTGTTCTGGGTCTGATACTAGTCAATATTTCCATTAATGACTTGAAAAGTGGAGTGGAGAGCGTGTTTACGGAATTTGTAGATAGCACCAAACTGGGACTGGCCGCAAGCACTTTGAAAGACAGTATCAAAATTCAAAACAACCTTGACAAATTTTAGAACTGCTCTGAAATCAACAAGATGAAATTCAGTGAGGACAAGTGTAAAGTACTACATCTGGGAAGGAAAAATGAAATTCACAACTACAAATGGGAAATAACTGGCTAAGTATTAGTACATCAGAAAAGGATCTGGGGATGATAATAGATCAGAAATTGAATGAGTCAATGTGATGCAGTTGCGAAAAAGGCTAATATCAATCTGGGGTATTAATATTAAAGGAATGTTGTATATAAGACATGGAAGGTAATTATCCCGGTCTACTCAGCCTCTGTGAGGCCTCAGCCAGAGTAGTGTGTCCACTTCTGGGCACCATGCTTTAGGAAAGGTGGATAACTTGGAGAGAGTTTAGAGGAGAGCAACAAAAATGATGAAAGGTTTAAAAAACCTGACATACGAGGAAATGTTTAGTCTAGAGAAAAGAAGATTGAGGAGGGAGCTAGTAAGTCTTCCAACGTGTTACTGGCCATTATAAAGAGGATGGTGATCAGTTGTCTTTCATGTCCACTGAATATAGGACAAGATGTAATGGGCTTAATCTGCAGCGAGGGAGATTTAGGTTAGATTTTTTTATTTTTTTTTAGTGTTCATGCACACATACTTTCGAGCTACAAAGGTTAGTTAAGCCCTGCTTTAGGCTTCCAAGTAAGGTTGTGCATTCCCCGTCACTGAAGGATTTTAAGAACAGATCAGTGGTTCTTAACCTTTACTGCAGCCTGCACCCCTTTGGTTCTCAAAATATGTTCTCACACCCCTTATCAAAAATCGTGGAAGTAGGTCAGTTCTTTAAACCTAGATGTATTATTTGTTTGTGTATTACAGTCATCGTTTAAAATGTATAATGTTAATAAATACATAGATTTGATTAAACATGCCTGTGCTTAATTTGTGTTTTCGATGATTTACCTTCTAAAAAAAATCTGGCACCCCCAGAAAGGGCATCTTGCACCCCCGGATAAGAACCACTGGGTTAGACGAACACCAGTCAGGAGATGGTCAAGGTTTACTTGGTTCTGCCTCAGCTGGACAAGATGACCTCTCAAGGTCCCTTCCGGCTCTACATTTCTATTATTCTATTTTAGTAGCACTTCCTGTTGGTTTTGGAATTACTCTCTGTGGGAGTGTGGTTATGGAATTTGTGGATGCTAAAAGGTTGAACATGGTAAAAGACTGATCTGGAATGTTCTGATGTCCCGCTGAAGTAGCTTTCTCTGCTACCTGATCAATCTACTTTTACAATGTAAAAGGAAAGCAAATGCATGCTGTGGTACCTGGATACCAAACTGATTGGCATGTAAGAAATAATCTATATCAAATAGAATCCTGGGGGTACATCTTCAGCTAGTGTAAACTGTCACAGCCCCATTGACATCCATGGAGCTCTGATAATTTATACCAACTCAGGACCTGTCCTAAAACCTAACCAAAAAAGGGTTTGGTTTGGTTTGTCTCTTCCCCCTTCCCCCCCGCCCCCCCAACTGAGTGGATAAAATGGGTTTGTCTACTGTTCACATGTATTTATCTTGCTGTTTTCTTCACAGATCCGGGAGCAAAACTTACAGGATATTAAAACCGCTGGTCCTCAGTCACAGGTTCTTTGTGGGGTAGTAGTGGACAGGAGTCTTGTACAGGTGAGAACACAGAGTGCCATAAAACATAATCTTGAAGTTAATGTCTGGTGGTCTCTACTTTCACCTAATATGTCACTATAACATTATTCTTTAATTGGCAGAGAGTAACTATTTATAAGGTAAGTGTTAGAGATAACACACCATTGTCTTTGTGAGAGTGCTCAGGGTCAGAAATGTAAGAGGCTTTAGTAGTGCAGCTGAAGCATGTCTGTGAGAGATGCTCCTTGATTTATTTCTGAATGTAGTGCATGAAAATTTGAAAAGGCTATTTATATGGGTTAGAATCCTGCTCAAAACTAGTCAGGCTTTGTGACTACTTGGATATTTTTCAAGTTATTGTACTTTTAAAATATAAGATATTGGAAACAGCAGAGTCAATGTTGTGTAATAGTGTGTATTGAATATATTCTGATAACTTGACAGTCATTTATTTGGAGATCAATTAAAAAATAAAAGGAAACTTGGTTTTGTGCATCAACAATAAAATCATTAAGCTAAAAATACTGTATTTGGTGCACTAAGAAAATAGACTTCCTTTGAATTATTGTTCAAAATAAGAGTTTTAAGTGCTGTCTATACAGTTGCTCAGCCAAGTGCACACACTAGTAACTTAAAAACTTACATCTCGGTAAATGTGAGTGATATAATTGGCAGTAGATAAGTATTTTCTGATGCACTTTATGAAGTTTGACTAGTCATATCATGAACATAGCATTTTTCAGTCTGGGTGTGATATTTGTGTGCATGTCAGTTCATTATCATTGCTACTTTATCTACCACTTACTGTTTCTCTGCATGTTTACAACTAGTGTCACATAATGCTCATGGTTGATGTGTTAAAGCCTGGGCTTGGTTTGCTCTGTTTACTCAATTTACTGTTGCAGGATGCTCCCCTGTCAGACTGTACGGAAACTATTGAAGGGCTCGATCTCACAGAGCAGGCCTTTAGTCCCGCTAAATCTCTCTCTGTTAGAAAGGTACTTACTGCCCTGTCATACTGCTCTAAATACTGTTGTTCACCCTTCACTTCTACCTCTCCCTACTCTGCCCTATTACCTGTAATAGCTAAAGAGTTGGCTTTAATGGAAAGACTAGATGGATGTACAAATTATGTATGTGCCATTCTACAAGCTGTTAAATTACCCTTCTAAAGTACCTCTTAAAGAAACTCAACATCTTTTTATATATTCAAACTGGTGAATAATATGAAAATGTGTGTGAAGTTAAGGGGCTCATCAGGAGTTCTGCATGTGGTGTTTGGTTTGTGCATGTCATCAGTGTTAAATAATCCTAATTTGAGATCCATTTTGAGCTAGCCTAGTCTCAGCCCAATTGCGTCAGTGTAATTCCAAAGATAACCACAGGTCTAAGGTTTACCAAGCTGTTTAAAAAAAAAACAAAAAACCCATCTTCTAATTTTAAGGCTCCTAAGATGCAAGGATGCCAGATGCCTCCTTCTGTATTCCTGAAATAAGAGTTGAGATGCAGGAGCTGCTCAGCACTCCACAGGGCTGAGTCCTAAATATACTAATTCTCAAATGGTTATGAATAAGCAATATCTATGGCATTTTATGCAGTATAATTAAGGCACAAGATAAATCTAAAATGTGTTTTGGGTTTGCTTGGAAGGCTAATTAAAATTGGAGTAATTTGCACAATGGAAATTCTTCAGTCTGCCCTTTGATGGAGTTCTTTGGTGGGAGTTCAATATGGAACTTCAGCAGGTAGATATGTATGACTCCCTTTCTTCTCTGTCCCTCACCTCCTCCATCAAATTCTCAAATCAACTGGAAGATAAATAAATTGTGCCTCAAATCTCCTTTCTCCATCACCATCTTTATCCTGTCAAGAATTGAGAACAATTTGAAATGTACAGTTGTTGCAAGTCCTGTGACTTTTTTTAGCATGCCATCTGTGATCAGCCAATCTGAATTGTAGATATATCATACACCATAATATTGTGAGCGTGGTAAACGCTGGTTTTCAGGCCAAGACTCATGTTCTTTTCAAAAGGTATCCATATTCTAAAGGGAAAGGTAATGAATTATTCTTTTCAGATTTAAGGCTAGAATATATAAACCCAAAAGCACACACTTCAAAAGAAGTGTCTGTCCTTCACTTTTCTATTTTCTTTGCTCAATTATCATAATTTCAGCAGGGGGATTGGTGGTTTTAAATAATGTGTCATCACAATATACAGTAATAATTTTTACCAGTGAAATGCAAGATTTCATTTCAATTCTTATAAAGTGTTTGAATAATTGCAGTATGCTTGTAATGAAAGTATTCACACATATTTTACAAGGAATTTAAAGGTAGCAGAGGCCAGAAGTATGGGCAAAAGTATGTAATATGTTTTTAACAGTATATAATGTCAGGGAAAACCATCCAAATGAAGTGTTTTTTCCCCTCTTATTGGTGTCATTAAAATCCTAGGTTAACAGTGAAATGATGTCAAATTAGCTATCTTGACACAGAGTAGTAACCACCTACCTCATTATCTTTGTATAAAATGTGAATTGGGAATTTGGGACAGGAATATTTTGAAGAGTGAGGAATGACTGTATTGTGAAAAATGGCATTGATGGGATGGGTAAGCAAGTGATACAGGTAGATTGTGCTGAAAATCCAAACACAAATTATATATTTTCCTTTCCATTTAAGATTTTTTCAAAGCAAAAAAACCTATGGGAAATATAATGCACAACCAATCAGACTTTTTAAAATCAATTCCATTGTTAGGATTCTATAGAAACTCCTCTATATTGGAGCACTAGAGATTCTTCTGTTTTCAATTTCTTAGAAATTTGCACTCAAATATAGTAATAGCAAGAAATTGCTATCTGAATAGGATTTAAAATAAATAAATAATTAACATTGGGATATACATCAATTAGTAACACATTCATTTAAGAGAGAAAATTCCAGTGTTACATACAAAATATGTATGTAATCATTTGAGTCCAGTCTTGCCTAGAGCTGCATCAATAAATTATCTATTTTGCCTCATCAAATGCTTTGATGCTCTGAGAAATTCTGGCCATGTTCCATCACAAGGTCCTCATGCATCACATAATTGTAATGATGTGAACCATATTAACTAAGTTTCTGCTGCAATCCTAACCAAATAGGGAATTTGGGTGGGTTTTTTTCATTGACATTCTGTGATGTAATAAAATTAACAAGATATGGGCCATTTCCCTATTCTTGAAATGGAGTAGCTATTCATGTCTCTTCCTAAAAACTGCTCCATAGCTTAGAATTTACTCAGCAAAAGCAATGTTCTGCCCTATAAATGGCTGCATTTCAGTGGTGACCTCTGGCTGTTAAACACCTTGAGACCTGGTTCTTTTGGATAAAAAGCACAATATAAGCACAACATGTTAATGTGTATTATTATCTTCCTAAACTTTTAAATGAGTCAAAGTGGGTAAGGTAATATCTTTTATTGGGCCAACTTCTATTGGTGAGAGAGACAAGCTTTCAAGCTATCAGTTATCTATCGTATTTCATGCGCTTCATAAAGGGAAGACAGATGCTCATATTAGGTGCCAGTACTGTTCATGTTTACCCCTAAGATTAAGATGTGTTCTCAATTTACATTTATGAAAGCAAAATACAGTAGAAAGCTTACAAAGTGAGTTCATTTTGACCAGAATTTCTATACAGGAAATGTATAGAATCATAGAATATCAGGGTTGGAAGGGACCTCAGGAGGTCATCTAGTCCAACCCCCCTGCTCAAAGCAGGACCAATCCCCAACTAAATCATCCCAGCCAGGGCTTTGTCAAGCCTAACCTTAAAAATATCTAAGGAAGGAGATTCCACCACCTCCCTAGGTAACGCATTCCAGTGTTTCACCACCCTCCTAGTGGAAAAAGTTTTTCCTAATATCCAACCTAAACCTCCCCCACTGCAACTTGAGACCATTACTCCTCGTTCTCTCATCTGCTACCACTGAGAACAGTCTAGATCCATCCTCTTTGGAACCCCCTTTCAGGTAGTTGAAAGCACCTACCAAATCCTCCCTCATTCTTCTTTTCCACAGACTAAACAATCCCAGTTCCCTCAGCCCTTCCTCATAAGTCATGTGTTCCAGTCCCCTAATCATTTTTGTTGCCCTCCGCTGGACTCTTTCCAATTTTTCCACATCCTTCTTGTAGTGTGGGGCCCAAAACTGAACACAGTACTCCAGATGAGACCTCACCAATGTCGAATAGAGGGGAACGATCACGTCCCTCAGTCTGCTGGCAGTGCCCCTACTTATACATCCCAAAATGCCATTGGTCTTCTTGGCAACAAGGGCACACTGTTGACTCCTATCCAGCTTCTCGTCCACTGTAACCCCTAGGTTCTTTTCTGCAGAACTGCTGCCGAGCCATTCGGTCCCTAGTCTGTAGCGGTGCATTGGATTCTTCCGTCCTAAGTGCAGGACTCTGCACTTGTCCTTGTTGAACCTCATCAGATTTCTTTTGGCCCAATCCTCTAATTTGTCTAGGGCCCTATGTATCCTATCCCTACCCTCCAGCGTATCTACCTCTCCTCCCAGTTTAGTGTCATCTGCAAACTTGCTGAGGGTGCAATCCACACCATCCTCCAGATCATTTATGAAGATATTGAACAAAACCAGCCCCAGGACCGACCCTTGGGGCACTCCACTTGATACCGGCTGCCAACTAGACATGGAGCCATTGATCACTACCGGTTGAGCCCGACAATCTAGCCAGCTTTCTATCCACCTTATAGTCCATTCAT
The DNA here is from genome assembly GCF_965140235.1 of Caretta caretta. Lineage (NCBI taxonomy): Eukaryota > Metazoa > Chordata > Testudines > Cheloniidae > Caretta > Caretta caretta. Next base: position 133,515,845 of record NC_134209.1, on the reverse strand, counting down.
CCAGCCCATACTTCTTTAACTTGCTGGCAAGAATACTGTGGGAGACCGTGTCTAAAGCTTTGCTAAAGTCAAGGAAAAACACATCCACCGCTTTCCCCTCATCCACAGAGCCAGTTATCTCGACATAGAAGGCAATTAGATTAGTCAGGCCTTGGTGAATCCATGCTGACTGTTCCTGATCACTTTCCTCTCCTCTAAGTGCTTCAGAATTGATTCCTTGAGGACCTGCTCCATGATTTTTCCAGGGACTGAGGTGAGGCTGACTGGCCTGTAGTTCCCAGGATCCTCCTCCTTCCCTTTTTTAAAGATGGGCACGACATTAGCCTTTTTCCAGTCATCCGGGACTTCCCCTAATCGCCATGAGTTTTCAAAGATAATGGCCAATGGCTCTGCAGTCACATCCACCAACTCCTTTAGCACTCTTGGATGCAGCGCATCCGGCCCCATGGACTTGTGGTCGTCCAGCTTTTCTAAATAGTCCCGAACCACTTCTTTCTCCACAGAGGGCTGGTCACCTCCTTCCCATGCTGTGCTGCCCAGTGCAGTAGTCTGGGAGCTGACCTTGTTCGTGAAGACAGAGGCAAAAAAAGCATTGAGTACATTAGCTTTTTCTACATCCTCTGTCACTAGGTTGCCTCCCTCATTCAGTAAGGGGCCCACATTTTCCTTGACTTTCTTCTTGTTGCTAACATACCTGAAGAAACCCTTCTTGTTACTCTTAATATCTCTTGCTAGCTGCAACTCCAGGTGTGATTTGGCCTTCGTAATTTCACTCCTGCATCCCCGAGCAATATTTTTATACTCTTCCCTGGTCATTTGTCCAATCTTCCACTTCTTGTAAGCTTCTTTTTTGTGTTCAAGATCAGCAAGGATTTCACTGTTAAGCCAAGCTGGTCGCCTGCCATATTTACTATTCTTTCTACACATCGGGATGGTTTGTCCCTGTAACCTCAATAAGGATTCTTTAAAATACAGCCAGCTCTCCTGGACTCCTTTCCCCCTCATGTTATTCTCCCAGGGGATCCTGCCCATCAGTTCCCTGAGGGAGTCAAAGTTTGCTTTTCTGAAGTCCAGGGTCCTTTTCTGCTGCTCTCCTTTCTTACTTGTGTCAGGATCCTGAACTCGACCATCTCATGGTCACTGCCTCCCAGGTTCCCATCCACTTTAGCTTCCCCTACTAATTCTTCCTGGTTTGTGAGCAGCAGGTCAAGAAGTGGTCTGCCCCTAGTTGGTTCCTCCAGCAGTTGCACCAGGAAATTGTCCCCTACACTTTCCAAAAACTTCCTGGATCGTCTGTGCACCGCTGTATTGCTCTCCCAGCAGATATCAGGGTGATTGAAGTCTCCCATGAGAACCAGGGCCTGCGATCTAGTAACTTCAGTGAGTTGGCGGAAGAAAGCCTCGTCCACCTCATCCCCCTGGTCCGGTGGTCTATACAGACTCCCACCACAACATCACCGTCGTTGCTCACACTTCTAAACTTAATCCAGAGACACTCAGGTTTTTCTGCAGTTTCATACCAGAGCTCTGAGCAGTCATACTGCTCTCTTACATACAATGCAACTCCCCCACCTTTTCTGCCCTGCCTGTCCTTCCTGAACAGTTTATATCCATCCATGACAGTACTCCAGTCATGTGAGTTATCCCACCAAGTCTCTGTTATTCCAATCACATCATAATTCCTTGACTGTGCTAGGACTTCCAGTTCTCCTTGCTTGTTTCCCAGGCTTCTTGCATTTGTGTATAGGCACTTGAGATAACTCGCTGATCGTCCCTCTTTCTCAGTATGAGGCAGGACCCCTGCCCTCTCGCGCGCTCCTGCTCGTGCTTCCTCCCGGTATCCCACTTCCCCATTTACCTCAGGGCTTTGCTCTCCTTCCCCCGGTGAACCTAGTTTAAAGCCCTCCTCACTAGGTTAGCCAGCCTACTCGCGAAGATGCTCTTCCCTCTCTTCGTTAGGTGGAGCCCGTCTCCGCCTAGCACTCCTCCTTCTTGGAACACCATCCCATGGTCAAAGAATCCAAAGCCTTCTCTCCGACACCACCTGCGTAGCCATTCGTTGACTTCCACAATTCAACGGTCTCTACCCAGGCCTTTTCCTTCCACGGGGAGGATGGACGAGAAGACCACTTGCACCTCAAACTCCTTTATCCTTCTTCCCAGAGCCACGTAGTCCTCAGTGATCCGCTCAGGGTCATTCTTGGCAGTATCATTGGTGCCCACGTGGAGAAGCAGGAAGGGGTAGCGATCCGAGGGCTTGATGAGTCTCGGCAATCTCTCCGACACATCGTGAATCCTAGCTCCTGGCAAGCAGCAGACTTCTCGGTTTTCCCAGTTGGGGCGGCAGATAGATGACTCAGTCCCCCTGAGGAGAGAGACCACGACCACCGCCTCCTTCTCTTGGGAGCGGTGGTCATGGAACCCCCAACCCTAGGACAGTGCATCTCATGCCTTCCAATCGGCGGAGTCTCCTTCTGTTCCCTTCCCTCAGATGTATCATCTAGTCCACTTTCCGCATTAGTACCTGTGGAGAGAACATGAAAACTGTTACTTACCTGTATCTGCGTTGCTGGTACATGGACGCTCCCCTTTTTTCTTCTGGAGGTCACATGCTGCCAAATTGCTTCACCATCCTCCTGTCCCTGCTGCGCAGCCTGCTCTGAATCTTCAGAACATTGTGCCTGTAGAAGCATATCCTGACGTCTGTCCAGGAAATCTTCAGTTTCTCTTGTGCAATGCAGGGTCGATACCTGTTGTTCCAGACCTTGAACCTTCTCTTCCAATATGGAGACCAGCTTGCACTTTGTACAGACAGTCACTTCTGACCTATGGAAGAATTATAGCATTATCCAGAGTTGGACATTTCTCTTGTTCATCCTCTGTGTGGGAGAAACTTACCCCTCAAACTTCTCAAGGGTGGAAAGAAATTGCATTAACGGTTACCAGTCTCTCCCATTGCTGTTTTGTTGTTAATATAGTAAAGAAAGCAGTCCTAATGCACAAGTCAGTCACACGTAGAGTCAGACAACCCTCAAATACTCTATTATAGCCTACTATAGCTATTATAGTCTATTATAGCTAAAAATAATATTAAATAATATTAAAATCAGATAATGGTCCAAGTGAAGGTTTCAGAGTAACAGCCATGTTAGTCTGTATTTGCAAAAAGAAAAGGAGTACTTGTGGCACCTTAGAGACTAACCAGTTTATTTGAGCATAAGCTTTCGTGAGCTACAGCTCACTTCATCGGATGCATACTGTGGAAAGTGTAGAAGATCTTTTTATATACATGCAAAGCATGAAAAAATACCTCCTCCCACCCCACTCTCCTGCTGGTAATAGCTTATCTAAAGTGATCAAACTCCTCCAACGCATTATTAAGGATCTACAACCTATCCTAAAGGATGACCCAACACTCTCACAAGTCTTGGGAGACAGGCCAGTCCTTGCCTACAGACAGCCCCGCAACCTGAAGCAAATACTCACCAACAACCACATACCACACAACAGAACCACTAACCCAGGAACTTATCCTTGCAACAAAGCCCGTTGCCAATTGTGCCCACATATCTATTCAGGGGACACCATCACAGGGCCTAATAACATCAGCCACACTATCAGAGGCTCGTTCACCTGCACATCCACCAAAGTGATATATGCCATCATGTGCCAGCAATGCCCCTCTGCCATGTACATTGGTCAAACTGGACAGTTTCTACGTAAAAGAATAAATGGACACAAATCAGATGTCAAGAATTATAACATTCATAAACCAGTCGGAGAACACTTCAATCTCTCTGGTCACACAATCACAGACATGAAGGTCGCTATCTTAAAACAAAAAAACTTCAAATCCAGACTCCAGCGAGAAACTGCTGAATTGGAATTCATTTGCAAATTGGATACTATTAATTTAGGCTTAAATAGAGACTGGGAGTGGCTAAGTCATTATGCAAGGTAGCCTGTTTCCTCTTGTTTTTTCCTACCCCCCCCCCCCCCCAAGATGTTCTGGTTTAACTTGGATTTAAACTTGGAGAGTGGTCAGTTTAGATGAGCTATTACCAGCAGGAGAGTGAGTTTGTGTGTGTATGGGGGTGGGGGGGATGTGAGAAAACCTGGATTTATGCAGGAAATAGCCTGACTTGATTATGTAAAGAGTTGTCACTTTGGATGGGCTAGCACCAGCAGGAGAGTGAATTTGTGTGGGGGGGTGGAGGGTGAGAAAACCTGGATTTGTGCTGGAAATGGCCCACCTGTTGATCACTTTAGATAAGCTATTACCAGCAGGACAGTGGGGTGGGAGGAGGTATTGTTTCATATTCTCTGTGTATATATAAAGTCTGCTGCAGTTTCCACGGTATGCATCTGATGAAGTGAGCTGTAGCTCACGAAAGCTCATGCTCAAATAAATTGGTTAGTCTCTAAGGTGCCACAAGTACTCCTTTTCTTTTTGCAAATGCAGACTAACACGGCTGTTCCTCTGAAACCTCTCCTTACAATGTGTATGATAATCAAGTTGGGCCATTTCCAGCACAAATCCAGGTTTTCTCACCCCCCCCCCCCACACACACACACACAAACCCACTCTCCTGCTGGTAATAGCTTATCTAAAGTGACCACTCTCCTTTCAATGTGTATGATAATCAAGGTGGGCCATTTCCAGCACAAATCCAGGGTTTAACAAGAACGTCTGAAGAGGGGGGGGTAGGAAAAAACAAGGGGAAATAGGTTACCTTGCATAATGACTTAGCCACTCCCAATCTCTATTCAAGCCTAAGTTAATTGTATCCAATTTGCAAATGAATTCCAATTCAACAGTTTCTCGCTGGAGTCTGGATTTGAAGTGTTTTTGTTGTAATATAGCAACTTTCATGTCTGTAATCGCGTGACCAGAGAGATTGAAGTGTTCTCCGACTGGTTTATGAATGTTATAATTCTTGACATCTGATTTGTTCCATTTATTCTTTTACATAGAGACTGTCCAGTTTGACCAATGTACATGGCAGAGGGGCATTGCTGGCACATGATGGCATATATCACATTGGTGGATGTGCAGGTGAACGAGCCTCTGATAGTGTGGCTGATGTTATTAGGCCCTGTGATGGTGTCCCCTGAATAGATATGTGGGCACAGTTGGCAACGGGCTTTGTTGCAAGGATAAGTTCCTGGGTTAGTGGGTCTGTTGTGTGGTATGTGGTTGTTGGTGAGTATTTGCTTCAGGTTGGGGGGCTGTCTGTAGGCAAGGACTGGCCTGTCTCCCAAGATTTGTGAGTGTGTTGGGTCATCCTTCAGGATAGGTTGTAAATCCTTAATAATGCGTTGGAGGGGTTTTAGTTGGGGGCTGAAGGTGACGGCTAGTGGCGTTCTGTTATTTTCTTTGTTAGGCCTGTCCTGTAGTAGGTGACTTCTGGGAACTCTTCTGGCTCTATCAATCTGTTTCTTCACTTCCGCAGGTGGGTATTGTAGTTGTAAGAAAGCTTGACAGAGATCTTGTAGGTGTTTGTCTCTGTCTGAGGGGTTGGAGCAAATGCGGTTGTATCGCAGAGCTTGGCTGTAGACGATGGATCGTGTGGTGTGGTCAGGGTGAAAGCTGGAGGCATGTAGGTAGGAATAGCGGTCAGTAGGTTTCCGGTATAGAGTGGTGTTTATGTGACCATTGTTTATTTGCACTGTAGTGTCCAGGAAGTGTATCTCTTGTGTGTACTGGACCAGGCTGAGGTTGATGGTGGGATGAAAATTGTTGAAATCATGGTGGAATTCCTCAAGGGCTTCTTTTCCATGGGTCCAGATGATGAAGATGTCATCAATATAGCGCAAGTAGAGTAGGGGCGTTAGGGGACGAGAGCTGAGGAAGCGTTGTTCTAAGTCAGCCATAAAAATGTTGGCATACTGTGGGGCCATGCGGGTACCCATAGCAGTGCCGCTGATTTGAAGGTATACATTGTCCCCAAGTGTAAAATAGTTATGGGTAAGGAGAAAGTCACAAAGTTCAGCCACCACGTTAGCCGTGACATTATCGGGGATAGTGTTTTTGACGGCTTGTAGTCCATCTTTGTGTGGAATGTTGGTGTAGAGGGCTTCTGCATCCATAGCGGCCAGGATGGTGTTATCAGGAAGATCACCGATAGATTGTAGTTTCCTCAGGAAGTCAGTGGTGTCTCGAAGGTAGCTGGGAGTGCTGGTAGTGTAGGGCCTGAGGAGGGAGTCTACATAGCCAGACAATCCTGCTGTCAGGGTGCCAATGCCTGAGATGATGGGGCGCCCAGGATTTCCAGGTTTATGGCTCTTGGGTAGTAGATAGAATATCCCAGGTTGGGGTTTCAGGGGTGTGTCTGTGCGGATTTGATCTTGTGCTTTTTCAGGGAGTTTCTTGAGCAAATGCTGTAGTTTCTTTTGGTAACTCTCGGTGGGATCAGAGGGTAATGGCTTGTAGAAAGTGGTGTTGGAGAGCTGCCGAGCTGCCTCTTGTTCATATTCCGACCTATTCATGATGACAACAGCACCTCCTTTGAAGTGAAGACAATCAGTTTCTTCTATATCATCATATCGAGAGATCTCTTCCTTAAGGTCCTCGCTCAGTCTAGATGAAGACACAATAAATTACTGGATTCCGAGTTGATGCATAATCTCAAAAATATTTTGTGCCATCTACTCTTTTTTTAAAACTATGTTATAGAAAACAAAGGTAAGATTTTTTTTTTAAATTGGGGATCACATACGTGGTTTAGTGAAAGAACCCTGACTTCCTTCTGAAACATCAAAAACGTAGTGAAGAAATAGGGTGGTGGACCCTTCCTCTTGAATGTGCTGTTTATTAAAGTGTGTCCAGAATGAAGCAATTAGTAGCATATCTTCAGTAATTTCAACTCATTTGCGGTTTCTAATATGGCTACTATTATCAGTTAGGAAAGTCTGCTTCCTACTCTGAATTCAAGATAGTTTCATACTTGCATGTTTTGGAGACCTCATGAAGATTTTTATAAATTCCTGCCTTTGCATTGCAACCATATCTTTGGTCCTGATAATGCAAGTCTCCACCTAGTCTAATTATTTACCAAAAACTTACATTTTTTGTTTCATAATACCCATAGTAATTAAATCACATGTGTCTAAATGGACACACTTTACACTGTTCTTTTTTGGAGAAGGAAAGCAAAATAACTCCTGATCGAGTCAGCAGTACTGTCCTACTTCCAGTGGCCGTTCTTTAATTGTGGTGCATTTCATGCTGGGATCATCCAGGTTTTTAAGGCCGCAGGAGACTCTGGTGGAGATTTAAGCCTTTGTGAAATTTCTGTTTTTAATTTCTCTTCCAACTCCAATGAAGAGCTTTAGTTCTTGATGGGACAGAGCATCAGGCCTCTTACATGGGGATCTTCAGTCCCTTCCTATAGACTCTTACCAAGAACATCTTTCCTGTCAGGTAAACAGGGAGTGAAATCACACACAAACCTCCAAGTGGCAAGAGCTCCCTCTGCAATGCACCCAGTCTATATCTGTCTCAAGGAATAAGCATTTCGTGAGGTCCATGATATCAGATCATGGAAGTTTGAAGATGTAAAAGCTCATCAAGTCCTTCATGAATCCTGCTGCTCTCCTCCCCACGAGTCCATGTTGTTTATTTTTAGTGAAGTCTATAATGTTAATGTCTATCATGAGGTTTCCTCTCCTTCCACTGGGGGACTGTTCTACGGCCTAATCCGTTGGAATATTTCTTGATCAGCCTAATAAAATTTCCGTTCCTTAACTTTACCCCATCACTGCTAGTTATGTATCCCCTTCTGCTACAATAAGCAATTCTTCTCTTTTCTTTGATTTTAAATCCCTTAGATGATTCACATTCCCAGTCCCCTAAATTATTTATCCAACCCTTTTACTTTTCTCTTTCCTTACACAGGAAGTCAATCCTTTCAACCCCCTAATTACTTACATTGCTCCTCTCTGAATTGTCTCCAGTTTTACATCTCTCTGGTATTGTCCAGATTGGTTGCAGTATTCCAGGTGTGGTTTCAGCGGAGCATGACTATCACCTTTCTAATCTGTGACATAATGCCTTTGCTTATGCAGCCCAAAACCTCATATCATATTTCTTTTGTTTTCCGCTATAGCCTGCAGTCTCTTTCAGTATTACTTCTCTCCAGGGGACAGATCTTCAGTGGATGTAAATTATTGTAGCTCCATTGAAGTCAAGGTGTTTCCCTTCAGACTGAATATCAGATTATTTTCCCACAGAAATATTAACTTGCGTTTTTTTAAGATGACACATCTCTCTCCATTTCCTGCCCAAATTTCCGAGTCCCTTTGTGTTATTTCCCTGGCCTCACTGTTTTACTTGCTAGATGATATGAGTCATGAACTTGATGTGCTTGTTTTACCCTCTTTTCCCGGTAATCAATAAAGATGTCCTCCAACATAAGACAAAACAAAATACTGATCCATTACTCATCCCGCTCCAAACTGAATGTCTTGCTGTTTTTTGCTACCATTTGCTTACAATATTTTAGTCAACTTTCAATTCATGTGACAGTGCTCATATCAAATCATTGTGAATTACAAGTAAGGGTTAGAGACACATAATCATACTCTTCAGTGAAATCAATGTGCATTACATCTATTGCATTCCCTTTGTCTGCTAATTTTGTAATCCTATAAAAAACCACAAGCTTTGCCTGGCATGATTTCCTACTTTGCAAGCCTATACAGTGTATAGCTAATGCTTCAGTTATTCACTACATGTTTAGTTTGTAACCTTTTTGTAAGAAGACTCCAAAGTAGTTTTGGGCTTTGATTGTTTTTGCCCCGCCCATCTTTTTTAGTGAAGTTCTAAGACTTGGGAGCTCACAAATCTCTGTTTTAAAAAAATGATTTCATGGCTCGTATGAAATGCTATTAAATTGCTTTTTGTGGTGTTCTTTTGTAGCCTTTAGTTGTCAAACTACATCAAATTTGAGGCCATCTGATGATAAAGCAGCTAACATCTTGTGGAAAACTTTAAAAACATCCTTTTTAGATATAATTATGCTATGTATTTATTCTGCAACTGGGAAAAGGGTTATTCTTATTTTACTGGTGACAATAAGACAGCTTCTTAGCTTCTTTGAAAGTTCATCTCCTGTTGTTTGTTCCCCACCAAAGGTTATAATCCTCTATCAAAGTCACTTCCAAAGAAATCAGTTGTGATGCTTGTAAATAGAAGTTTATGGATTCAGATGAGGGACCAAGCAACCAGAGCTCATTAGTTTTTAAAAACTAATATCCTGTTTTCATGCAAATATCTCTAGTGTTAGATTACAAAGAAATAATTAGAAAGCTTTAAAATCTGCGTTTTTTTGAAAATTTAAGGGAAAAGTACTCAGATTGTCAATTAAAACTCAGAAGCAACTTTTCTACATACTGTGCTAGAAAATTAATATAGTCCCTGATCAGCAATGACAACATTAATTTCACTTGGTTTTATTTTTCATGTGGACATTTTTTCTCTAATGTAAAGATACAAATTGAATTTTGTGATGCTAGTCTTTCCTTTTTAAGGGACTTTGCTACTTTCTTCATTTTGAGGGGGAAGGGCCAAGAATATATTTCTATTAAAATATTTCCAGGGTGTTTTTTAGACTTAATTGTCTACAGGAGGACTTGCTTGCCAAAATCTGCTAAGGCAGTTTGTGAAGGATTTCAGTGGGTATTTTTTTTCATAGTAAGTATTTCATTTGGGCCAGAATGAGAGGGCTATGTATGCTTCTCCAGGCTTTTCAGAGGTGAGTGCATACAAAGTATGAGACATTACATTGGGCCACCATACAGTTTAACTACTAAATTGAGTTAGGAAAATCAGATTCTACTGAGCATTGGATAACTGGATGACTAGGAAAGAGGACACTTGATATGAATTCATCTCTAAACACTAGATTTTTTCAGTTTGTATTAAGTTCCTGAGGAGAGTACTTTCATTAATATCTTTGATTTCAATCACTACGAATCTACACTTACACAAGGGAAAGAGCCTGTTCAAATGGTTTTGAGGGCTTTTCACTTTAAGTGCCAGATATAATCTTCCTTCCTGTTGCTACTCTTTGGAGATAAAGCTGTATTTTTGTGGCAAACTTACATTAATTCAAATGGGATAACATTTTGAAACAAGTTGAGTTTAGTTTTAGTTCAGGAAAACAGAGACAACTTTCCTGTATGTAGCCTGGGCACCACCTTGCTGCTAATGTTGGCTGCTTGAGCTGGATGAAGACTGAGACGTTTAGCTACTCTGTGTCCCCTATGCAGGTGTCTGGAACTTTTCTGACGTTGTTTGACACCTGTATAACTGTGCTTCTCTGTCTCCGGTGGCTCATCCTCTACCGAGAGTTTCCTTTCTGTCCCTTAATGCAGTCTGGCTGAAGTCTTCTCCTCATCAGCTCCTTCTGTCCAGAACAATATTTCCGTCTCATCTATGCCAGTTTTTTTTTAAATTTGCGGGAAAAACCCTTTTTGCCTGTAGCTCTTAATTTCTCTCTCTGGTTCTACTAATCATTTCCATTCTCTACACTTGACTTATATTTAGGCTTTTGATTATTAATACAAATAACAATTCAACATGAAAAAAAGTTAGAGAAACAATCCAACATTTACAGCCACTCATACACTATACTTAATATCTTGCAGAATCTGATGACCTTTTCACATGGAATGCAGCTGTAATGTACCACTTCAATGCTTTCTGGATCACATGTGTACTCTTGTGAGGAATCTCTGATCATACGTAAGGCTTCTCGATTTATTCACAGGTAGTATAAGTCATGGACAGGTCACAAGCCGTGAATTTTTGTTTATTGCCTGTGACCTGTCCATGACTTTTACTAAAAATACCTGTGATTAAATCTTGGGAAGGGTTAAGGGGGCCACTGCTGGGGAGGGTGGCATCTACGGCAAGCAGCACCAGCTGCTAGGGGCTGCGGACCACGGCTGCTCCGGCTGGCCAGGGACCGCGGCCTGGGGCTCCTCCAGCCATCCACCTGGAGACTGCTGCTGGGACTGCCAGAGCAGCGGCTGGTGTGGCTGTCCCCAGGGCCACTCCAGCAGCGGCTGGTGTGGCTGTCCCAGGAGCCACCTGAGCAGCTGGCCCCAGAGCCAGCTGATTGAGCGGCCCTGGGGTCAGCCACACTGGCCCCTGCAAAGGTCATGGAAAGTCACAGAATCCGTGACTTCCACAATCTCCATGACAGACACAGATCTCTAATCATACGGAAGCACTTACGGCAAAGGCAGTTAATACATCACAAACCCTTAACTAAAATCATCTTGAGGATCAGAGAATAATTTGTAGATATCTGTGCTGATAAGTGGTTCAGATTGGGCATCAGAGTAACTTTTAAACTAATGCTGTACGTCAGACCAATTAACAGAGAAACTCTTAAACAGACAAATGACCTGAAAGATCTGATCCATAACAGACAACCCAGAGAAGCATCTTCCATCTCAAAGGCAATATGAAGCCATTCGCTTCAATCCCCAGAAGGTGATAAGAAAATCTGCCATTAGTGGAGAGAGAGAGAGCCTCTTCCCTGTTCATCAGCAAGTTCTGTTCTTGTCCTTTGGACACAGAATATTAGCCGTGCTAATTATAATACTTAACTACATATAACATTTTGAATCCAGTTTGTATGAAAGACACTGTCTGAAAAGACATGGTAAAGTCTTTTTTTAAGCTGTATTTTTAAGCATTTTAATATAGTAAACAGATGAACACTTAATCTCATGTACATATAATATGTATAATAAACCATTTAACATCTGTTAGATATTATATAACTGCTGGAAATCGCTTTTCCCCCTGAGCATTGAGTGTTTATAAATATTGAACCTGATCCTGGGAGTGTTCTGTGTAATAATACCAGGGATTTCTACTGCAGTTCTGCACGCAGAGCACTTACAGAATCGGGCCACAATATTCGATTTTCCCTATGGAAATAAGGAAACTTGCTACTTTCTTGAGAGCAAATGTATTCCAATAAAGCCTGTTTGGCTGCTGCTATTTGATATGGTGCTTGATAGTGGATGCGCCCTTGTAAAAACAGTGATGTCTATATAGCCATTTGCTCATGAGGGCTATTTTTTTTTCTTTAATATAAAATATCCTGTAAATTAAAGTTTTTAAAGATTCCAAAATTGGGACTGTTTCTTATTTAACCTAAGAAAATAAAAGAATTTTTCCAGATTAATTTTTAATCAAACTTCTGTTTTGTTTTGGCTGCTTGTAGCCTCAGCCATTGTCAGAATTCTGTGAATTATTGTTTAGTGGCACACACATCTTAATTGTTTGTTTTGCCAGGGAGAACTGGTGACTGCATCGAAGGCAATCATTGAGAAGGAATATCAGCCACGAGTTATAGTAAGCACAGCAGGACCAAACCCGTTCAATAAACTCACTGATCGAGAACTGGAAGAGTATCGCAAAGAAGTGGAAAGGAAGCAGAAAGGTTCTGAAGGTTGGTTTGGTTTTAATCTGTAACCACATACATTGCTGTCATATACATCAAGGCTATGACCAAGCTGATATGAGCATAGGACTGGGAACCAGGATCTTGTGCGTTCTTAATCCTAGCTCTGACAATGATTCCTTCTGTGGCCATGGGCCAGTTACTTAACCTCTTGTTTCAATTTTTACAACTGTAAATTGAGGAAAATATTTGCAAAGCAATTTGGAGATAAAAACCGCCATTGAAATGCTAAGCAATATTAGGTCAAAGTCTTGGTTCTTAATCAAACAAAACTTCACTGGAGTCAAAAGGGAATTGTGCTTAATTGCCAACCACAGAATTTGGCCAGTTTCATATTTTATTGAACTTGGTATATTACAGATTGTTCAGTATTGTTTCATTTTAATATTGTGTAGGATAGCCCAGTGAATAAAAATCTGACATTGCTTTTAGGCAGTGAAATTTGCTTACTCATTGTTGCAAGTTGTAGATCTGGTAAGTATTTTGAGCTGGGAAAATGCAGATAAAAAATTATCAGTTGGTGCTTTGGAAAGGAATCACAAGGTAAGCAGAGACATGATTAGGGCACATCTCAGAATTCTCCCCAGGAACCACCAACCTGCACTTAGGACGGAAGAACCCAATGCACAGCTACAGACTAGGGACCGAATGGCTAGGCAGGAGTTCTGCGGAAAAGGACCTAGGGGTGACAGTGGACGAGAAGCTGGATATGAGTCAGCAGTGTGCCCTTGTTGCCAAGAAGGCCAATGGCATTTTGGGATGTATAAGTAGGGGCATAGTGAGCAGATCGAGGGACGTGATCGTTCCCCTCTATTCGACATTGGTGAGGCCTCATCTGGAGTACTGTGTCCAGTTTTGGGCCCCACACTTCAAGAAGGATGTGGATAAATTGGAGAGAGTCCAGCGAAGGGCAACAAAAATGATTAGGGGTCTGGAACACATGAGTTATGAGGAGAAGCTGAGGGAGCTGGGATTGTTTAGCCTGCAGAAGAGAAGAATGAGGGGGGATTTGATAGCTGCTTTCAACTACCTGAAAGGGGGTTCCAAAGAGGATGGCTCTAGACTGTTCTCAATGGTAGCAGATGACAGAACGAGGAGTAATGGTCTCAAGTTGCAGTGGGGGAGGTTTAGATTGGATATTAGGAAAAACTTTTTCACTAAGAGGGTGGTGAAACACTGGAATGCGTTACCTAGGGAGGTGGTAGAATCTCCTTCCTTAGAGGTTTTTAAGGTCAGGCTTGACAAAGCCCTGGCTGGGATGATTTAACTGGGAATTGGTCCTGCTTCGAGCAGGGGGTTGGACTAGATGACCTTCTGGGGTCCCTTCCAACCCTGATATTCTATGATTCTATGATTCTAACCTATCAGAAAATGTAGTGAGAGCATCACGCTGCAATAAAGGAGAATTCACCCCAGCATTTGAAGAATCTCTTCTATGTGATTGTCATATTAAGCTTTACAGTGTAGCACCTATGATACATCCACGAAGCAGATGGTATTGTTTACGCTGGAATATTGCTGGCACAGTTTTACCAGTCTTTGCAAGAGTCTGGTCCAGTGGGTAGGGCACTGGACTGGGACTAAGGAGATGTGGTTCTATTCCTGACTTAGACTCTGCTGCATGACCTTGGGCAAGTCATGGCCTCTTTCTGTGCCTCTGATTCCCCGCTAAACCTTTGACTGTCTTGTCTGTTTAGATCGGGGTGGGTAAACTTTTTGGCCCGAGGGCCACATCGGGGTTGCGAAACGGTATGGAGGGCCGGGTAGGGAAGGCTGTGCCTCCCCAAACAGCCTGCCCCCTCCCACTTTCCACCCCCTGACTTCCCCCCTCAGAACCACCAACCCATCCAACCCCCCCTGCTCCTCGTCCCCTGACCACCCCTCCCAGGACCCCCTGCCCCTATCCAATGCCCCCGGGACCCCACACCCTTGGTCCCTGTCTCCTGACTGCCCCCATCCACACCCACACCCTCTGACAAACCCCCTGGGACCCCCAACCCATCCATCCCTCCCCCACTTCTTGTCCCCTGACTGCCTCCTTCCAGGACCCCTGTCCCTAACTGCCCCACCCCAGGACCCCACCTCCATCCAACACCCCTCCCTGCTCCCTGTCCCCCCCGGGATCCCTGTCTCCTGACCGCGCCCCCCCACCCCATGCAACCATCCGCTGTCCCTTGACTGCCCCCCAGGACCTCCTGCCCTCCCCCCATCCCTTTACTCTTACCATGCCACTCAGAGCGGCAGGACAGGCTTATTTGAAAGCCTGGGAGGTGGGCAGGTGCAAGCTGTGCTGCCTGCATGGCTGCGGGGGAGGGGCCGGGGGCTCACCTCCCGGCCAGGAGCTCAGGGGCTGGGCAGGACGGTCCTGTGGGCCGTAGTTTGTCCACCCCTGATTTAGATTATAAATCCTTTAGGGCATGTGTTTTCACAGCACATAGGGACCCCAGTCTCAGTTAGAGCTTCTAGGCAGCATAGGAGCTGACTTCCCTTTTACCCAGAGGATGCTCAACTCCTCCCTCCACCCAGACCCTGTCCCCACTCTATCCCTTCCCTCAAGCTTCCGGCCCTTACCCCCCCCTTCCAGAGCTGACACTGCAAAACAGCTGTTCGCAGCGGGCAGAAGGCACTGGGAGGGAGGGGGAGGAGTGATCAGCGGGGCCACCAGTGCGGGACAGGCGCTGGGAGGGAGAGTTGGGAGCTTGGCTGCTGGCGGATGCTGAGCACCCACTAATTTTTCTCCATGTGTGCTCCAGCCCTGTACTAAGCACTATTGTAATAAAAATAATAATTTACAGGGTGATGTACTAATTACATTTCCTCTAAAAACTGTGTGGTGATTCGTCCCTTATTAGTGTGCATTGCTTTTGCTGTACCTTCTGATATCTTGACGTATGAAGAGTCACAAATTCTGCCTTTTTCATGTGTGACTTTCTCTGTACAGGTTTTAAAGCATTTTGTGGGACTGAGCTATTACGTTACTGTGTCTATGTAATTGCATACCCCTTTATTTTCTCTGTAACATTGCTACATCCTACATAGATAAGCTATCAAAATATGGAGAGACTGTGGTATTGAGACAGAAACCAGCTGGGAAGCCAAATGTTTTATTTAAAAGTCAGAGCTACAGGGAACAAAGTGCTTCTGGAAAAAAACCTCTGGAGTTGCAAAGCAGGTCAAAAACCTTTCAAGGGGCAGTGAAAGAAGCTGATCTGAAGATTTTGCAGACTCATGAAGGATCAACGCTATCTAAATCTTTAGATAATTCTGAGTTCTCTGCTGCACAAGTTTCTTGTCAGACCATGCAGCAAATCATCACAAATCTTAATCAGGAGGAGCCAGATGAGCAGAAGTCTCCACACGAGGAATTTCATACAGCAGTCATCAAAGCATTAAGCTCCAGTCCTGACCTTTTGGCTGAGGCCTCAGGTACTAATGAATATGGTACCGCTGAGTTTTCAATCTAGGGGAAGCCATCTCTTGCTTAATCTGCACTTACAGAGTCTCTGCTATCTCTGGACATCTTTCGTTGGCTTGGCTTATTACCTTTGGGGCTGATTTAATTTAATTGGTGGATTTTTCTCTTGTCTGGGTGAACTGTGTAGAACAGTGCTCTGGTACTGAGGAGATCTCTGTTCTAAATATTGAGGTGGCTTTTTGTTTTACATTAACATCTGCTCCTTTAGTATGCAACTATTGTTGAAGCTGAAAGGGAGTAGGGGGGATCCTTTTTAATTTGAAAAAAAATCAAAAACCACTGCAGAATCAGTTTGGAATAATTGCAGTTTATTGCATGTTACATTGTGATTATCTGTGCAACTTTTTCATTCTTTGCTTCGAGTAATGTACATTTTGTTTACACCAAGGTTCTGCAAATAAACTCAAAGCAAGCAAAATAACTTTGTGTAACTTTAGTTTTGGTGCCCTTCTTCCATATGGTTATTTTTTCCTTTGGCTCTTCCCCAGCAAATTCCCCTCCCTTTAGATCAGTGTTTTCCAATGCTGGGCCCCAAACTAGTTTGCAAACTGTTGTATAATCATTTCAGTCCATTTTACTCAGAAATGTTTTGAGTTCAAATAGTTGGGTAACATAACTTCTGTGACAGGTAAGATCACAACAGTGTTGGTCTGCACCTTACTTTTGCTTGCTTTTGGAATTATTTGGCATTCAGACAGAATTTTCATTCAGAAAAACAATTTATTCAAAGATTTTTATGTGTGTAGCGGGATGTCTGTTTCCCTGCATCCCTACAGAAGAATCTTGTGTGCTGTTTTTAATTCCCATACTGATTCATCTGTAGAACCTTCAGAAGATGCCAGACAACAGAAAGAAAAGAGTGCTCCTGATCATACTTCGGCCCGTACTCCTCCCAGCACACCAGTTAAGCTAGAAGAAGGTATGTTACATTGAATTGGAGTGGGGAAGACTCCTGTAGCTGCACCTGTCTTGACTGAAGCATGAAAAAATAAGATTTAGTGAAATAAAGAGGAATTATTTTGGTTTTTATTTTTTTACAATCTGTAGAACTGTGTAACTGAATGTAATAGTGGTTATGTTCACAATAATAAAGAAATGTGCATTGTCATTAGCCAGATTATCACCATTTCAAAATTGCTTAGTCATCTTGAGTTTCTGAATTGACTCACCCCTTTGAGCACTCTGAGCAAGATGTGGCTGCTGTTTTGAAGTGAAATGTTTTTTCTAATGATGGCACAGAGCTTCACTGAACTGAACATGAATAGATAGTTTGTTAAATCCTGCTCACTGGTTGCACATTTCTTAAACATTATTGTATTTGGATTACACCCCTGGGAATATGTTTCTCTCCCAGTTTAGATCTTAGTTTGATTTATTAACGTGATGATGTAAAATTATCAGAAAAATGAGAAAAGGGCCGAGAAAATCTGTTATCCCTTTGGAGAAAAAGGATAAAAGTAACAGTCTATCTGTTAAACTGGTGTAATCTAATTTCTGTTTTGTGTTTCCTTTACCTTGTTCATTGGGATATATCACTTGTCTGTTATGAAGTCTTCCACGCACTATTTCATCTCATTCTGTTTTCTATAAGAATGGTTCCAACCATTCTTTTAATTTAACACAGTGGCTGTGATGAATGCATATATTCTCTACTTGTGCTTTTCTCTTCTTGTGGCTGCGTTACAAACAGGAGATGGATATGCTAAAGAGTACCTGTTACCATAGTAAGTATCATCCCATACTCTGACCTGTTTCTGCTGCTTTCCTGGAGTTCTCTGGGCTTTGCTTCATTCTCTTGCATCTTTGTTGTTTACTGAGTTTTGTTTTCTGTTTGTGGTTTGTTTATTTTATTTTTTTAAGACATTTTTACAGTCAGTGACAGACACTAATTCCTTCCATTGTTGCTTTCTTGGAATTCTAGGTCAGTTACATAAACTTTATGTTAAAGTGTGCTATACTGTTGAAAGGGACTGTGAACGTGTCGTTGTGGGTTCCATGTTCGTCTGTCTTTCAGTAACTCTGTAGCCAGCTGCCTCAATTTATGAGTAATAAGATGTTTGTCCAAAAGCCAGTGGTTCGTATTCCTCCTAGAACATGAAAATTGAGCTCTGTTCTGTGTGGCTCCGACACCACCAAGATTCTAAGACTGGAACTTAGTTTGAAATTGTGTTGCATGAGCTAGCTACGAATGAGCTCCCTCTTCAAGCTTTGTTGGCTTTACAGGGCTAACAAAAGTAAACTTCATGTATGTGTGTGTATTTCCCTAACCTAAGCAGCTGTGACTGAATGCGATGAGAGCTATGACTGACAGAGAGAGCCATTGAACGAAGGTGCCGTTCTTCTTAGAGTGCTTGCTCATGTCCGTTTCATATTAGGTGTGTGCGCTCGCCACATGCACCGGTGCTGGAAGTTTTTCCCTCAGCAGTAACCATAGGGGTCTGGCTCTGGCGCCCCCTAGAGTGGTGCCCGCATGGTACAGTATCAGTTCCTCCTTGCCACCAGTGACAGTGCTGGAACATCTGCTGCTTTGGCTAGGGTTGTTTCGTTTTCTGTTCTTGTGAACTTTGAAAAACTGTATTATAGTTATTAGTTTCTTGGTTACCCTTAGAAGTAGTTCTCAACTTTTCATTACTCCCAAACAGGACTCAGCCGGGGCACAGGGCATGCCCTGGTCCCCAGACTTTAAGCCCTGCAGTCACTGTAAACAGCATATGCCTGTCAGTGATCCACATACCAGCTGCCTAAGGTGCTTAGGCGAAGGGCACATAAGTGACAAGTGCCGTATCTGCAAGTCCTTTAAACCTAGGATGAAGAAGGAGCACGATTTCCGTCAGAAAGTGCTCCTAATGGAGTCGGCACTCACTCTAGCACCGGAGCAGCAGTCTGACTACGCACCGACCACCACAGCCTCCGTGCACAGTGCTCCAGCGGTGCCGTCCACGAGCCGGCACTGGTCTCCCTCTGCAGCTCCGGTCATGAATCCGAAAAAGATTGGGAGGGGAAGATCTCCTACCTCCCATAAGGGAAAGGAGAGGTCTGGGGGCAAGCCATGACCCGTGCCGGGCAGCTCAACACCCCATTCGGGAAGTTGGGCCTCAGCTCAAGTTGAGCAGTGCAGCCCATCCCATGC
This sequence comes from Caretta caretta, assembly GCF_965140235.1. Taxonomy (NCBI): domain Eukaryota; kingdom Metazoa; phylum Chordata; order Testudines; family Cheloniidae; genus Caretta; species Caretta caretta. The sequence goes on along the minus strand of NC_134209.1, from coordinate 133,496,755 downwards.
TTTGTCTGCAACCCTGGATAGCAGTGCAGGCCCTAGCCAGCTTCAGGTGCCATTGCCACCCAAAGCACTTCGAGCAACTCAAAAGATCCTGACACTCCTGGTGCCACCTACATTGGCTCCCACAGTACCCCGATCTCGAGGAAAACCCTTGTTGGGACCTGTGCGTGAGTCCCCGCCTCAGCAGCACTGTTCCCCATCGAGAGGGACGTCCTGCCAGTGTTCACCCGCCCACAGCTATCATGCCTCAGGACTGGAGAGGCAGGATCAGTGGAGCCCTCTTCGGTCCCCTCACCGGGGGCACCAATTGAGGGACTCGATATGTACCACACCGGTTGATTGGCGCAGACCCTCTGAGGCATGCGCCCTCCAGCAAGAACTCCGGGACCAGCCCCAACCATCTCCAAGGCCCAGGACCGATCGAACACCAGAGACTGCCGATCACTGCGCCGTCATCGCCTGTCTCCAAGGAGGAGGTCATCCTACTCAGGACGATCTTCCCAGCAACCGGCCTGTAATAGCTCCCGGTCCTGTTCAACATCCCAGTACCGGTCGAGTAGCATGAGGCGAGGATCAAGCCCCTGTACCAGTGGTGCCGTCTACATTATCAGCACCGAAACCTGTCCCAGGGCCCCAAGCTCAGTGGCCGGCACCATGGTATCCATGGAACCCTTGGGGGTTCACCCAACCTTCCCAGGCTGCCCGATTGGTGTTGGGATCCTTGGAGAGGCCAGCAGCCTCAGTATCCCGTCCCCCTCTGGTGCTGGAGACTTCGGGGGGTAAGACCCCACAGGTCCAGGAGGACCCAGGGGAGCAAGATGCGGGACCACCAATGGACATGGAGGTTCTCGCGGCACCGGCATTGTCATCGCTGGACGAGGCTATCACTGGGCCCCCTCACCCAGTTCCTTAGGATGACGCCAAGGTGCACCAGGAACTTTTGAAGAGGGTCGATTCTAACCTGGGGCTTCAGGCAGAAGAATTGGAAGAGCCCTTCTGGTTGAGGCGGTTAACCACAAGCAGAGGCAAGGACAACCTGGGGCCACCCCCAAAAATAAAGACTCGAGGAGGCTGGATCTCTTTGGACATAAAGTTTATTCGTCTTCAGCCTTTAGCTGAGAGTGGCCAACCACCAAGCCCTCCTTGGCCGATATGTGGCAAGCCACGGCCAAGTTTGAAGGGTTGCTCCCCAAGACTTCCAAGAAGGTGTTCTAAGCTATCCTCGATGAGGGCACTACTGCAACCAGGTTGGCCCTCCAGGCGGCGTCAGATGCTGCTGACCGCACCGTGACTTCTGCTATCTCCATGTGGCGAGTCTCCTGGTTGCTCCTCTCTGGGTGTCCATCGAGGCTCAGCAGTCATTGCAGGACCTGCCCTTCGACAGCGGGGCCCTATTTGCGGAGCAAACAGACAACAAGTTGCATGGCCTCAAAGACTCCTGCACCACCCTGAAAACCCTGGGTCTCTACGTCCCAGCCCCAACACATAAGCAGTTCAAACTGCAGCAGCCTCAGGGCCAGGGGAGCCAGCCTTGGAGGGATCAGCCCCATAAACGAGCCACGGGTTACAAGCGCCGCCCAAGCCACCCACCTCCACTCTTGGCCCTGTCGGGCTCGACCCATAATAAGCAGGGGGCCAAATGGTCATTTTGAGGGTGCGCCTGAGGGGAACCTACCAGACTATTCCCTGGATCCATCTTTCCCAGTAGTCTCTGACCACTATAACTTGCGACCGCTGGGTTCTCAGCACAGTGGAACAGGGTTATACCCTCCAGTTCCTTTCTACCCCCCTGTAGCGGGGAGTTTTGGAGGAACCGCCAGCAGGACGGGAAGTGGAGTGCCAATGCCAGGAAGCCTGTGGATGAGCGCAGGACTTGCTACGCCTGCGGATGGGTGGGGCATTTAAAACAAGACTGTCCCTATCGGAGTGGGGGCAAGGATCCGCAGCCCCAGAAGGGAGAAGAGGTCCCGTGTGTGGCTTGCCTGGTGAAGAAACCCAGGCGGCGGCTAAGTTGTTGGGCCTGTGGCCGATTGGGCCATGTGTGGAGGATATGTCCAGGCCCAACAAAAGAGGTCCATGTTGGTCCTGGCAAGGGGATGGGACCCCAAAGGAACCATAGGATGCCCCGGGCAGCAAGGAGGCGGGGAGCCTGCTTTGGCTGCTGGGAGAGGGGCCACCTAAAGAAGGACTGCCCCCTTGGCAGTGGGCAAATGCAGAGGGAAATGCCTGCGAGCTTGGATGGGCTAAAAGTGGCGGCAGCATCCAGGGCGGGGGGAACCCCGTGAGGAGTCAGGACCCAGACCGTCGCCAGGCCAGTTGTCCACCAGGAGACCCAGATGGACTGGACCCCACAGGAGGCTGGGACCCAGGTGGGGGCAGAGAAGGTGGCCGTGGGAACCCAGACCCTAAGGGTAGAGGGCCTGGGGTACCCGGACCTGCAGGTCCGGCTAGAGGCCGCGGAGCAGGCCTGCAGACAGGCTGAGGCCAAGACCTGGGAGATGACCTGTGGCTGGGAGGCTTCGGAGGTGAGACGGGTGACCCTGGAAGGGCGGCCCTGGAGGGGTGGCTCTGGGGGCCTGAAGACACGAGTGCCCCCTTGCCCCAAGCGGGGGGATTTTGAGGGGGGGGGTGTAGCGGGGTGGTTACCTGATCCAAGGACAGATGATGATCTCCCATAACGTGATGGTCAGATTCTTGAGAGGGCTGGAGAGACTAGTCCCACAGTGGGATGTTAACTTACTCCTCTCTAAGTCCACTGGCGAGCTCTTTGAGCCGCTGGGCTCCTGCTTCCTTTCCCATCCATCACGGAAGGTCATGTTCTTGGTGGTGGTGACGTCAGCAAGACAGATCTCAGAAATTAAAGCCTTGACCTCAGAACCACCATACATGGTCTTTTACAAAGATAGGTTCAATTGCAGCCTGGCCTTCCTGCCAAAGGTGTCTCCACCTTCCATATGAATCAGGACATCTTCCTCCGAGTGTTCCATCCCAAACCGCACAAGACCAGTGAAAGGGAGGCATCTTCATGTTCGGACATCCGGAGGGCCTTGGCTTTTTCCTTAGAACGTACCAAGCCTTTCCATAAATCCACTCAACTCTTCATTGCTACAGCAGATAGGATGAAGGGTCAGCTGGTGTCCTCGCAGAGGGTTTCCAATTGGATCACCTCATGCATAAGGACCTCTTACAACCTGGCAGGGGTTCTGCCACCGCTGCCAATTGTCAGAGCCCACTCAATGAGAGCTCAGGCATCTTCGGCAGCCATCTGGGCGCACATCCCTATCCAGGACATCTGTAGAGCCGCAATGTGATCCTCTGTCCACACATTTACCGCTCATTACGCCATCACTCAGCAGGCCAGGGACAACGCTGGGTTTGGCAGAGCTGTGCTGCAACCTACATGTCCATGAACTGCTATCAACCTCCAGGGGTACTGCTTTGGAGTCACCTAATATGAAATGGACATGAGCAAGCACTAGAAGAAGAAAAGACAGTTACCTTTTCCATAACAGGTGTTCTTCAAGATGTGTTGCTCATGTCCATTCCATGACCCACCCTCCTTCCCCGCTGTCGGAGTTTCCAGCAAGAAGGAACTGAGGGTGGGGGAGCTGGTGGCGCCCCTTATACTATGTCATGCTGGTGCAACTCCAGGAGGCACCAGAGCCAGTTCCCTACATATTCTGCTGGGGGAAAAACTTCCTGCACTGGTGCATATGGTGAGCACACACACCTAATATGGAATGGACATGAGCAACATATCTCGAAGAACACCAGTTACGGAAAAGGTAACTGTCTATTTTTTATTTAGTCAGTTTTCTGACTACAACCATACTTAAAGAATATAATTTTGAAAAGTGTATTTCCATGGTGGTAACTCTCTAGCATCTGTGTGTGTATAAAAAACCCCACTTTACCTCCAGAGTTCCATTCAGGCCAAAGCTGCAGACAGAAGGTTTCATAGTATTACTGCACATAGTATGTGTTTGTGCTATTAGTTCTAGAATAGATCTTTAAATTTCCAAGTATTGTCATGTTGTTGTCTCTGAAATTGTTTTTGGTAGAAGATATAATTTGGAAAACCTCACCGATGGATGTACTAAAATCACTGAGCAAAATAACAAGTCTCTTACACGTTGTGTGATGTTCTCCTTTATCTGATGTAGAATTTGAGGAGTTCTCTATTCTGATTAAAAACTTGCCCATCCTTGAGCTAAATTCAGAGATCCATGTTTCATTCCAGTGTACAGTGATTCCATCTTACTAAACGATGTAGTGACAATTTCAGAGGCTGGATGGGATAACTGTCTTGGACAAACAGTTAAAATTATTTTTATGTAGCTGTAATGCTTCGTAGAGTGCCAGAGGCTGTTTAAATGCCAGTAGCTTCCTATGCTTTTGTTTCAGGAATAATCCAAACTATTGATGGTCCTTCCTTTTTTTTTTTTTTATAAATAAAAGTCCAACTACATGAAAATCAGGTGCGGTACATGCACTAAGAAATTAGTCTGATTAATGCCTTCCACTTTAATCCCTGAAGAAATAAAAATCATGACTAGAAAGGTGGTAATGATGAAAAGAGCAATGCTGGTGATGGACTGTAAATGAACTTCTGTAAAATGGTCATAAAGGGTTAATCAGACTAACGCCTCATGAGGCAGCTCATAACATACCTAATGGCTTTGTCATTTACCCTGCTTTTAAATCCTGTCTGCATCATAACACAATTTCAAACTTCTAACTTTACCATTCTGAGCATTTGGCTTGATACTGAGTATTAAGTGGTTATTGTGGGTCTAACATAACAGAAGTTCACACTATTCTAAGCAAATATATATCACACATTCACAGAACAATGTCTTCTAAGACACAGTGTGAGGAATTTTCAGTACAATCCTGCAGGAATAAAGGACACAATCTCATTAAAGAGACACTCGTACTTTCTGTAGATTGTTGTAATCACCTCTCAAAGCCTTGAACATAAAACTAATCCTCTGACCCAAATTGTTCTCTTGACTGTAACAGATCTTCAATTTTTGAATTTTTAAAAATGAAAATTGTTGCCTCTATTTTCTCGCAGCTCGCAAACCTCAATATGGTATATTTAAATATTTAATATTTAAAAGGAGAGTGTCACTAAATCTCACCAATGACTGAGGTCCACTGTAGATTAGTGAGTAATGTGCACAGGGCCATAGCAAGGCCTATGTACCACTTTAGCCCCATTTAAGCTATGGCTCATGCTTTGCACAGAGATTAATTCACGCAAAGTGAACCCATGAGATATAAAAGGCTGCATCACAAAACGTGCTTAGCTAATTTAATTTGACAGGTTATATTGATTTTATTTATAAGACCTCATAACACACTAATAAATCTGGTCAAGATAATGAAAACATTACAATAGCAGACCTCACTATGAAGCTGTCTCTTGTTAAATCTTCTCTGAGAAGCTCCATGGAAATACTGGGATTATTATAAGGCCTGGCAATATGAGAATTAGTGAGATTCTCATACATCAAGCCATAGGTCTGATGTTTATGTAATTTGCTCCATCCCAACAAATTAAAACTTTTAAAAATTGGCAGCCTAGTGACAATAGCTCATTAATGCCAATGAAAATTGTAGGTTTAATTCCCTGCTCACTGTGCTAAAAATCCTCAGCATCATTTTCAAATGTAGTTACATTACTGTTTTATTTATGAAGCCTTGATATTTATTCTCTTGGCACTTTAGACCATTATGGTTGGATTCAACTTTATCTGCTGTCTGGCAGGAAGTTGAAAATAACCTTTTGAATATTCCACCTACATCTCTGTGCCCAAAGGTAAAGTAGAATAGACAGATTCCAAAAGCATTACATAAGTTAAATGAGCTAGATTTTCACACAGAGCACTCACTGTACAGTAGCTTCACCTTAATGTGTTTGAGACCAGCACACTATTTAACTAAATATTTCATATCAATCCATCCATTAGAGACACTCCAGGACCAGACTTACAAAGATGACAGTGATGCTGCAACTTTCAAGCAAACCCTCCCAGACCTCACCCCTGATGAGCCTTCAGAAGCACTCGGGTTCCCAACCTTCGGAAAGGAGGAGGAGGAAGAAGAAAGGTGCAGCGAAGATCTGACCAAAAGCCAGACTGAGTCACCTGCAACAGAAAATCAAGAGCTCCAGTCCCAACCTGCTGAAGAGGCAACAACACCAACAACTGAGGAGGGGACAGCAGCCGACCCAGGTAGTGACGAATCTCCAGGGAAATCCCCATCCAAAAAGAAAAAGAAGTTCCGCACTCCTTCCTTCCTGAAGAAGAACAAAAAGAAGAGTGACTCCTGAAGGCCTGATGCGCTGCAGAAACACTGTCATATTTTAAAATCTAAATTCATTAACCACTAGAATGTACCAGATTGTACTGAGTGTTTTGTCTTATGTAAAGGAATGCAACAAATCAACCAACCAACCCCTCAAGTTATAGCTTGATTGTTTAAGGTTATAACAGGAAATTAACGTGCAGAAAGGTGCTAAACCTCTGCTCTCAGCAGCAAATCATAGATTTGATCCTTAATTTGTAAACAAAATTAAATGGCTTCCATGTGGAAGACATTGAACCACTGTTTTTAATTTAAAGCCCACACTGCTTTATGTATGAACACAAGTATTTTTGACCAGACCACGTTCACAATGCAGTATCTGCTCACTCCAGAACGTGCTCTTTTCCAATGTTGTACTCATCGGTCACAAGTGGATTCTTTTTTAAATATTGCATTTTAGAGAGGATGCTTGTTTACATTTTAGAGGGGGCACATTCTTGAACTGAGCTGTATGCTTCTGCAATCTGTGCTTACAGATCACGTTATAGTAAGGTTTTGAGACTATCCATACCTTACCCCTCCTGTCTTCTCCCTGCCACCCCCACCCCTCCCAATAACAACAACAAGAAAAGCTGTCTTTCACCCATATTCTGTTTTGTGATATAGCTGGAACTTAAAGTTAACCTTGTGGTTTCTGAGGACTGAACTGGTGATGGTGTTTCCTGCTGATACTGTGCATTCAGTTTTTCTAATAAATGCAGTATTGTGAAATATATGTTACAGACCCCAACCAAAATCAGAGACCATCAGAAATCACTTGCATAGCAGTTTGGTCTTTAGATACAGGTTGAAAAACAATTGTGTGTTAGACTTTTGGGAAACTTTTAATTGGTGATCTAGAGCATGGACAGTTTTGGATTGGGTCTTCAGCGCACGTTTCATTGTTTTGATAAAACTTCCCTGGGTGCAGATACGAATCTGTTGCATATAAGCCACATTTGCATCTTCACTCCCTCCCCTTATAAAAATGTAAACACATTACACTGAACGCTTAACATATGTTTTTATATTAACTCTTTTTGTTTTCACTTACTGTAGCTTGTGTTTCTTGCTTTGTGTTGCCAGCAGTAGTTAAGTCGGGAACAGAAATCCCTCCCAGAGTCCTTAGAGGTACTTTTACTACAAATTTCCATAAGCATTTAGCATGTAGCAAAGTCAGAAAAATCACTTTCACTTTTTATTTGCCATCCTCTTTTAGTTACTGTTATGATTCTCTGTCACTGAGCACATGCAGAGATCCACCTTCAGTTTATCTTTTTGAAAGCCAAAACATCTTCATTTGTTGCACATGTGAACTTTCCAGAAACCTTAATGAATTTTCACCCCAGTTATAAACCAAGATGCTCCAAGTGTCAGTGTTCAAATGACACATTTCTATTTGTAACAGCAGAAAATATTCAAAGATTTCTCCATGAAAGGAAAAAGTTGGCTTACATGCAATGACTATAACTAAAATGAAATTCAATAATGGATGTATCGTATAAGATTATATAAAATACCTGTTTTATAGTGAGAAAAATAGCAGACAGTGAATGCCTTGCAATTTGTGCAGTATGAAAGCATTGAGTAGTACAGTAGTCTCCAAAGTTTTTGGATCGCGCACCTCCACGGTGCTGCTGAAGAAAGGAGAGGGGAAGCCTCACCGCAGGCATGCTGCCGAAGAAAGAAGGAGGAAAGACCTGCCACAGGCGTGCAGAGCTGCTGCTGAAGAAAAAGAAATGGTGGAGTGCCGTACAGTGGCGCTCCTCCTGCTGTGCACTCCCTGGGATCCTCTGGCGCACCCCTCTTTGGAGACCACTGGAGTAGTAGAACAGGTTCAGCTTTAATGCAAAAATAAAGCCTATATTAGGCCTCAGATGCATTGAAAACTTGGACCAAATTCAAGTGGTAAAAGGAAAACAAATTTACAAGATATGACAATAGCACTGTCAGGTAAGGAGGAAAAGGTTTAGTGGCAGTAATTAACACACCAGAAATGAGACTTCTGTTTTGGAATACATAGAGTAGGGTGGAATTAGATGCAACAGCAAATCACTGCTTCAGAGTGACACCTAAACAATAATGTCTAGTAAGGACTGCATGGCGCTAACGGCTTTGAGCTTGTATTCTAACCTTTTATGTCCTCTGTATACTAGGAAGCATACAGTACTTATCTTACTTTGCTAAATTGTGTTTTATTGCCAGGGTCATAATTACATTACTAAGCAATTGCTACATGTTTCAGTTAATAATGGAGTCCTCCCTTTTATCTTTGACCATATATGCAATGATTTTGATTCTAATTTTGTAGTTTGTTCTTTCAATTCTTTGTATTACACTATGAAATCTAGCTGTGTAAGGTATGGTTACACACTGTGGGGGGAAAACAGTCATGTATTTTTCTTTCTTTGTTGTATCATTAAGTTTTACTCACAAATAAAATTCTTCTTTAAAAGAGTAAGTTTTTTTCCGTCTGTTTTGAAAGCTGTTGTACAGTTTTAGTTTCCAGAATCTCTTAGGGAATAGTGTTGAAACCATTTTAATTGAATGGGTAAAAAAAAATTCTTGAGAAAAGTACCTAGGATTTTGTTATAGTAAACTGGTTGCTGTTAAAGTTCCAGACCAGACTGTGATGTCTAATGTTCTGGCCAGAGACTGTAACAGTAAGCAGCGGAGACAAGCATTAAAAGCGATCCGTGTCCTAACATTAATTGAGGGAACATGTAGACAGAATACAAAAAGCCTCCTTCATGTTGCAGTTAGTGTCCTTCTGGAGGATTTGGTGTAGCTGAGAGAGCAACAGGAGGATCACTGGTCACTTCCAGGTTGGCATAATTCTGCCTGCTTTAATAACCTACTAGATTAACCTTGTTCATTAAACAGTTGTCCTTAAAGTGATAAAGCTAGGGTGGAATATGTGCTCAGGTGAAAAAGCTAAGAATCCTCATTTGAAGTCTCATTCATTAAACAGGGGATCACTGCTTAGTTCATTCTTTATATTAAGTTCATGCTCAATCTATATGCAGTAGTTTGGAGGTTTGAAATCTCTGAACAAATGCCACATAGTTTGCTGAAATGCCAGGGGGCGGGCACAGCTGCTTTTCACTCTTGTAAATTTACATTTTCTACTTTCTGAGTAGATTCACAAGCAACATAGTATCCTCATGTCCTTTAGAATTTGTTATTTTCCAAGGCAGGGGGAAAATGTTCTGCCTTTATCAATCACTCTTTAGGCTTTACCAGGAATACTATTTTAGTGAAAGTCACTAATTCTGTTTTTAACCAAGGCTCTAGAAATACAAAATAAAATTTTGGGACAAACAAGAAGCTGCAGAAACCTTTTTCTTGGGCTGTTAAAAAAAAAATGGAATAAAACCTGCATAATAGGAAATGATAAAAAAAAAAAGCTCAAATTGAGACATTTAATAAAAGTGAGTCTTAAAACACTTACAAGAACTCTCTGGATTACTTTTGTTTCCTATATTACATAAGAGTGTAAAACCTACCAAAAGATTCATTTTGGTACCCAAAGTTCTGTTCCTTGAGCAGGTGCAGTATGTGTTTGGGGCACCTCTCATATTGGTTTGGGTTCACATATTCATTTACCGGTTCAAGTTCTATGTCTGCAATAGCACTGCTTCAGGCTATGATCTTGTCAGAAGTCAAGCTAAGCACTGTCAGGCCTTGGATGGGAGACAGTTGAGAATAACTCAGGTGTGTTAGGATGTAATGTAGGCGGCACTCTTTCCTCTGAAACTGTATTGAACCAATTTCCTGCTATGGGTCAGTGTGTTTCTGAAGATCTTCTCAAAGAAAGACTGGCCATCACTGCTTATTGTCATCAAAATTCCCTTAACACTACTTATGAGTAGGGATGTTAGTTCTGTTCTGTTACCCAAATTCTCACTTGGGTAACATTTAGCCAATCTAAATGTTCCCTTGCCTCCACTGGCCAAGCTGTTCTTCACATCCCCTACTAAAAATGGTTGTGTAGTGTTAAGGAAGTAACTAGCTGGCAGTCTTCTCCCTGGTGGCTGTATTCCAAAGATCCTTCTATATGCAGTCTGAAGTGCTTCAGTTTCCTTCAGAATGAAAGATATGCATGTTATATTACTTACAGAGAGATCTACCATGTTTTTTCATTAATCTATGTGTTAAAGCCAAGCAGACTGCACAGTGATGTGCAAGAGGGAGTAGAAACTACTCCACTGATAAGGAATTAGGTCCTCACTGTCCCACTCCCATGCTAAAGCAATCCCACTCTTCCCATGAGTTGTTTATGAGGGTGAGCAAAATAGGGCAAAACAAGAGCCTAATAGACCCAAATCTTTAAGATACAAATAAGTACACCACCTCCACCCAGGCACTTGTGTGTCTCAGGTTTTTCTACTTTGATATCCTTTAGGAGTGAGCTTCTCTACTGTCAAACTTAGGGAACTGTGGACTTCTGAGTCACAGATGAGCCCAGAATACACTGTATACCACAGAAACCTTCATTGCCTACAACATTTTAAGATCAGTTAGTTTTACCATATAGCCTGGGCTCCCATTGGGTTTAACAAAAACTAAGGTATCTGATGGGGAAGTAGGGTTAGGAAACCATCTCTGAAGTGACTGTACTTGGACAGAGTGACCCACTAGGTCTCTTTCATCCCATCTCCTGTGCAAGACAAGCAGAAGATGACAAAGACCTATTAGTGGATAGCTCTGGTTGCAGTGATTGAGATGGCACATGGAGAAGCGAGAAAGACACACTTTCTAAACCTCTGGTTACTTTCCTAAATGGTTGGGGTTGTTCTACACTGCAAAGTTTTCCCTTGTTTGAACAATCAAGTTAACTAACGTGCGGCTGACCATAACACGGAAGCCCATGTAGACAAGGGCAAATCATGGTCAGCATTGTGCCAGTTAATCAGGTTCTTTACAATAGTGACCAATGAGTATAATTTTGCAGTGGAAACAAGCCCTAATTAAACCTTTTGGGATTACCTAAGCAACAGGCTAAGAACTGTGAGTTAAGACAAAACAAAAAGGTCTCACTTCTCCTTTATTAATGGCCTTAGCATATTGCATGCCAACATGAAGTTGAACACAGGGAGACCCCCCCCCGCATTCCTGTGCAGTCAGCTAGAGCTTTATGTAGGGCAATGATTGACTAACAAAAGGACAATCTAAAAATATGCATCTTATTATGGTGCATCTTACTAACCACACTAACTGCAGTAGACCAGTTTGCAATGAACTGTTTGTAGTGCAAAATACAAATATTTGGTAAATGCTCAGTATTGAAATACCTGTTACACAAAATATTAGGCATATAAAATGTAGCTAACAAACTTTTCCAATGCTATTATATATAACAGTCAGGCCACCTGTTCATTTATGCTCCCTAAGTAAAACCATAGGAATAGAGTCAAGATTGATAGCGGGCTCTCTCAGGTCTTATGAAACTCAGGATACTAACTCCTCCCCCCCAAAAAAACCACCCATAGCTTAAGGCACTAGATACAAATTCCACTAAAGGGGGCTGTGCAAAGGGTTTGGCAAAATAATCTCAATATGACCCTCACAAAATGGGGGAGGGGTTGTATTGTCTCACCATGAACCAATTCAGGTGGCTAGGGTCTTGATCAATTTCCCCATTATGTAGCTGCCTGAAAACTCTGCTAATCCATGTTCTGTCAGAGCAGCAGAATGAGCAGCCAGTGATTAAAATGAAAAGGGCACAGCAAGGATATGTAAAAAAATATTATACTGTGCACATGAGTCTGTGAGAAATGATGGTGTTTTACATGCAGCATCTGATTGGGAACTGTAGTTAATTAAAGCACGAAATTCTGTTGTGGAGTGAGTCTCAGCTTGCTGAATTCAACCTTTTTCTGCCCATATAGCTGGTATGATCTCACCATTTGATGTAGCAGGAATACAATTTACTGAATGACACACACTTGCATCAGATATTTCTGATCTCAAACCTCGTCAAACTGGCTCACAGGCAGTGCTGGAGAGAATAACTTCAGCTGGGTTTCCATCTCCTTGAGAATTAAGGGGTGTGTGTAAGAAAAAATTTTGTGACAATGGAATATATATGCTGGTGAGTATTGCATAATGGAATTTGAGTTGGCCTTCCAGCAAATCAAAACACAGTGTTGTTCCATTTTAAATTGCTTCTTGCCAGCTGACTCTCCACCATTTTAGAAGTCCCTTGGACATGAGTAGTTCTGTAATAGCCATAATGTTGCTCCACTCTTTGGTTATTCCTCCTTTGTTTGCTGCTTCATGTAACCAAGAAGAATGAGGGGAAGCAGGAACAAAACTGCACAAACAGTGAAGCAAACCTCAGCTCCTGCCAGCCAATAAACTGCAAAAGAAATAAGATATTTAGTTTTTGGGGGGCTATCTTTATTGTACACATTAAAAAGGTTTTTTCAAAGTGACTTCCTGTGCAGCCTTGGTACAAATTTGAGCAGTTGCATGTTATAGGTCATAAGACAGGGATGGATCACTTCAACTGCCCTGTTCTGTACATACTGTCAGATGATTGGGCTAGATCTACCATTGGTCTGACCCAGTGTGGCCGTTCTTATGTAACTACGTTACACTATCTAGACAAACAATGATTTTCAAAAGGAAAGTTTTAAAATGAGGTAGATTCTTTTCACTTTCTACAGCCACAGACAATTGTTCTGCTGTTACCCAACCCACCCTCCCTTACTTTGTCTTGTTTAGATTTCACTGGAAGCCAATTAGTTAACTCAGTTCCAAACCATTTAATTCCACAGTCGGAGCTACCTCCACTCCTGCTGCACTTAGCAGGAACTTGAGGCTGGCAGACAGCCAGCAGCTGAGAGCCAGAAGGAACACATCAGCAAGAGCGTGAGGGGGTGCAGAAAGACATCAGTTATGAAAGAAGGCAATGGGGCCCATGTGAGAGAAGCAGGATCCATACATGCAAGCTGCTGCTGTCAGCTTCTTCCTAACGAGCATCTGCTCCTAAACTCGTTTCTTCCCTTCACTATACACAGTCTGTATTTGTACCTGCATCCGAATCCCATCCTCCACCACTTGTTCCTGCTATCCCCTTCTCTCCACAACAACTGACCCTCAATTGCCACCACTTCAAGCCTTTACAATACCTATGTTTTAAGCTGAGATCAAGTAAGTATTAAATCTTCTACCTTCATGGTATCAGATGGTATATATGGATCTAGCCAGAACTGACTGATTTCCTTCTCCCTACTCTCCCACGGCCCCCGTCCCTCCCAAGGAAAAAATCTGAACATGGCAGAAGGGGATGAAAACTGCATGATTAGTAGCAAAGCACAGCTATACTTGCCCCAGTCACATCTCCGCCCTTCCCTTTGGGCTTTGACAGATGAGACACCCTGTTTCTCGGTGGAAGCAAATGGAAGTACGCAATTGATACACTTTAGAAATTTGGAGCCGTACCATTCAAATAATTAGCTTGTCTGCTATTTGCTAAGTGCTCCTGTCAACTAAGGTGCCCCACACAGGATGTTCTTAGTCAAGCACCAGCCTAATTACTTATAGTAAGCAACATCTGTGGCCTCACTGCTTTTCCATATCTTATTCTTTTAGCCCTCAAGAGGTCATTGAGTCCAGGCCCCTGCACTCATGCAAGGACTCAGTATTAAATGTCACAAAGCCTAACGTTGAGGCTGGTAGAAAATCACAGGAACAACATGGCATTCCACGAAGCTGAGCTAGGCCCTGAGGCTCCCTGTACAATAACTGGGAAGAGACAGGCACTACAGACTCTGATTCACAAGCACCAGCATGTCAGGTGGGGAGCTGCCTAAGCTAGCCAGTAGGAGATGCTGATTGGGGACATAGGTTACATAAAAACTTTTCTGTGCATTTAAACACTGGTTGGGCGGAATCTGTCGGAGCCAGGCTTAGACTCAAGGCGCCTCTGCCTCCTACTCTGGACCTGTTAGACCTCCCTATACATTGACACTGCAGCTGGAAGCAAAAAACCCACAGCAGCGAGTCCAAACCACAGCTTAACTGACTCTGGCTCTTGCTTGCTCAGTGGGGCTAGGAGTAGCAGTGTTGACAGTCTTGCTTGGGCAGGACCCAGGGCTCTACGACTAAGGTTACCATATCTCTGGGTTTCTTTTTGGGAACTTAAATATGGGAACCCCTACGACCCTCTCCCCTCATTGGGTTTCAGACACCAGGTTCCACCCCAAGTGGCTGCACTGCATAGCCCAACCCTTAGTCAGCTGAACTTAGGGTTGCCAGGCATCTGGTTTTTCAACCGGAATGCCTGGTCGAAAATGGATCCTGACAGCTCTGGTCAGCACAGCTGACCGAGCCATTAAAAGTCCGTTAAAAGACTATCTTGAGTAGCTTGATCCATGTTTGAGCGATTCCTGTTAAAGTCAATGGGAGACCCCCATGTGGGGGTAACTTGGCCCTTAACTTGCAACAGTTAGGGATGTTCACACATGCAATTTACTACTCAGTCATCTCGACATTCCCATTGTCATGTCCCACCTGTTTCTCCCTATGGCCCCTTCCCTGGAACTTTCTAAATGTTGCCAGGCTGAAAGAGCCAGAGAATTACATGTTATATTGCTTAGGGTGGTGCAGGAGCATGCACTGCTTACCTGCTGCTGACAAGATTGGTCCCAGAGCTCTTGCTAGGGCCCCCAGGCTCCTCAGAATTCCCATTACTGTTCCCTTCTGGCTGGCTGAGCCTGTGCAAGGAAAAGCGTCACACCAATTAGTTAGTTCTTTGAATAAGACCTTTTTTTCCCCTGCACTTGAATCCTGGTTTTTGTGCATGTCAGATTTGCTGTTTTATACCACTCACAGCCCACTCACTCCCCATCCACTGAGCACTCTGCTTCCTTAGTAGTTTTTCCTCTCCACTGAGGAGGTGACAGTAGCTGCTGAACATGACTTCTTCGTTAGGAAAATATAATTAATCGCTCTTGCTGTGAGTGCTTGTTCATCAGCTTTCACATACTGCAGCTCAGTGCCAAAACAGCATTTCATTGCACAGAGAACCTCACAGAAGCTAATACTGCTCTTCACTGTTCTCAACAGCTTCATGTTCTCCTTCTTAGAGAATGAATTTTTACATCTTCTTTGTTTTTAACAGATTTAGGTAGAGAAATTATAGGGATCAGTAAATATAAAAGACGAGGTTTTAAAAAGAAAGGTTAATGATACATGCACATGTCAATATGTAGATACACAGATATGAGTATAAACTGCACCAAGTCAATATAATAAGAAACAGCATTTTCTGTCTTATTATTATCCCTAAGCAACCATTACTAATACTGGAGGCTGTAATGGAACGAAGGGGTCAGTCTTCAGTGCGTGATACAGCAGCTATGGTTTCTTTGTGTATTTTGTGCAAGAGTATTATGAAACAAACAACCAGTGCTTTGAACCCATGTTTTTCCTTGCTGATCAAACCAGCGTGAAAGAACTCGTTCCACTGCTGGCAGAGATGGTCAGTGCTTCTCTTTAGAGAGATCAGCAGCCTGCTCTCCTTAAGGAGGCTTTTGTGCAGCCTTAGTTCAAGAAACCAACAATCAATTGTCCTCTTCCTGATCTTCTATTTTGGGTTAGGATTAGAGAGAAGGTGGTGGTGAGTGAACTCTGCGGGAACCTAGATGCCTCAGATATCTTTAACCCTATCAATTTGGGTACAAGCCTGAGTACGCAGAAGATACAGCAATAGTGATGTTGGTAGGTGATTTCCTTGCAATGGATGAAGATGCCAGGAGTGTTAGATCTGACATCGCTGCTCACAAAGTGTTTGCGATTTGCCTACAGTAGAAGTGGGCAGACTTGCTCTCAGGTGACTTTGTTCCTTCCTTGCTCACTGTTTCCAGAGTTCCCAGTGTTGGGCATTTTCTCTTCCTGCTTGAGGGTGGTGTTCCATACTGTTCCATCTAGTATCCTCTTTATGCAATGAGTCCATGAGGCCTGCAGGGTGGTACGGGCAGAGGCACATTCAGCATGCCATTTGATAGCTAGGTTTGTATCTCTATCTCACCTGACCGAACCAGTGCTGTCAAACACCTGCACCAGGGTCTGAGAGGGAACAGGGCATGGATGAGAGCTAGCTAGCTGATGTTCAAGCCTGATAAGACCAAGGCAATGCTGGCAGGTTGAAGGAAGCGACCAGAAGATATGGAGTCCTTCTTACTTGATTGTCCCACCTGTTACAAGATACTGCATTTGAGGGTACCCGGATTGTTGGGTCCCCAGCTGCAGTTAAATTGTCACAGAGCATCAGTGTCTAGAAAGCCCCCCCCCCCCCCCAGGAGTTTGTAACCTTGCTACTGCTATTCATGCCTTTGTCACTTCGAGTAGATGAGAGCAGCATGGCTTGTGGGGATGCATTAGCTAATGCCTTTACTTTTAATTGATAGTATTTAGCTTTTGTCAAATGCACTTAGAGCTGAGGACAGGCTTTTGGTACATTATAAATCTAACTCGTGTAACCCCATGTCAGTTCTGAAAGTCCAGGTTCCAGCACCAAATGCATATTTCTGCAGCAGCAAATGGCTGTTAAGTGGAACTGAATTTTGTATTTGCACCGTTTCAGTTAAAGATAGCTTTGTACAGACAAGTGCTACCCCTCAAACAAGTGAAGAGCCACTTACCATAGCCTGACACCACTGCTGACAAACAAGGAACAACAATGGCAGCAGCTGGAAAAGATGGAAGAGTTGGTTAGAACAGCACTAAACAGCAGAGAGCTCAAAGCAGCAAGGATAGCTAGAAATGCAGCCACACTGGTTACTACTGCACAGAAAAATGTGAAGCCCTAGAGCATTATACCAACAATGAATCATAAGTTTTCATTCAATTTAATAATAAAAACACCCCCACAAAGCCAACCTACACAAACAACTCTTGAAGCCGTAAAGGCTATGAGCACTCAGCAGCTGTTTTATATTACAGTGTTTCTTCCTGAGAGCCCTAGAGGGAAGGGGCATAAAGGTCACAGTTACATTCTATTCAGCTAACTAGCAGTTTTCCAGATATCTATCATCTTGTCAGGTGTAGTGGGAGAGGGAATCTTTCATACATCACATGCACAGTGAGATTGCCATGTGTGGAATCATGAAGAGTCCTCTGAGACATATAAGTGTATAGTACTTGTGTATAAAGTGGATAAAAGCAACCATATTGTTCTACAATGCAGTATGCAGATGCCAAGTCTAGTGAGAAAATATGCTAGCTCACAGAGCCCAAACTACACACAACAGCCAAGATCTAACAATGAGAACTGCCCTCTTACTGAAACAGACTGTTTTTCTCCCAACAAGGAAGAGCTGTAGCATACAAAATACTTCCCAGCAAGGAAAGGACAATCAGATGGCAGAAGCTAGGCATCCTCCAGTGAATCTGAATGATTTGTTAATTTTTCATATACACTTGTCTCTAGACAAGCAAGCTGGCAAACAGACTCTTCCTAAAACAGGAAACCTTTTGTTTTTAATTCAGGGATTTAAAATTTTGTACCCATTATAAAATGTATCCCTTCCACTCAAAAGAGAATATCCTGTTGTTGTAATAATGTTAACTCTTTTGGGAACATCTTATGGTGCCTGTCCAAGAAAAGATTTAAGGTGCTTAAGTCCCACTGAAGTCAAGCACGTGCTTACGTGCTTTTCCAAATAGGGACAGACCTAAGCTCATGCTTAATTGCTTTCCTGAATGGAGGCCTGAATCTGCAAAAATTACTTCCTTTTAAACATATATATGTCCATGCACACACACTTCTGCACTTTTCTTCATAAACGACAGATTGAGTTGTCCCAACCTTCCCCACGTGTGGTTAGCAAGGCAGTCAACAGTATAATTTTCTGCTCTTCTAAGTCCTCCCTTGACTGTGTTGTAGCATAAATCAGAGTGTTTATATACAGCGCTTCTCATTCCTGCTCCGACAGACAGTTATGCAGCTCTCCTCAGCCCAGCCTCCAAGGTGTAATAAATAATGCAGCTGTTGCAGTTCTGAACAGCAAAACTGCCTGCCTTTTAATAAGCTGGGGTATTTTTATTTAATGTACAAGTTGTCTCTAGGTCTGGGAGAGAAAAAGAATCTGAAATGCTCCCCAGTCAGCTGAGACAAGATGAGTGCTGGTGACATTTACAGACGGCACCATGACAACTTCTAGGGGTACAATTAGCATCAGAATAACCCAGAGCTGCGATTCCTTCCAGGTTTTATAAGCAAGAAAGTCAACTTTTATTACCTATTCCATGAAGCCTGAAGTACATCTTTATTAAACAGGGTGAGGAAATCTATGAAGTTGATTTGCCATACTTAGGCTTCAATATCTATTGGGAACTATCTGAATAGCTCACCAAAAGAATAGAGCAACAGTCCAGCGCTCAGCACCATCGCGTTACCAGCCCATCCAATTAACATGAAAGCAGGAATCAGCAGCATTATAGCCTAAAAAAAAATGCAAAATGAGTGTGTCTCTATTATATCTACAGCCATATTCATCAAAAGCCTAATCCTAGGTTTCTTGGCACTGCGCTGCTGCTGAGAGGGGCAATATTTAAGTTAAGGAGACAGTTCCCACGTTACCACGTTTCCCTTTCTAGGTTGGTCTGTTGTTTTTACTCATGGGAGATTTATTTCCTTTTCGGTGTTGGGGAAGTGGAGATTGTGTCACTGAGGATGCAGAGGTAGAGAATGCCCAGGCCAGATTGGCAGAACTGGGAAAGAAGCGTGTGTAGAATAGAGCAATAGGAGCATTTGTCCCCCTTCTCCTGGTAGTGCTGATGGATGCTAGGAGATGCTGCATCCACCCCTCATCAACTGGAGGGTTAGTCACCATGGTGCCGGGGAAGAAGATCCTTAGAGTTCAAAGAACACCATCCACCCCAAGGTAAAAAGAAACAGGACATGATTCTCCTCTTCCTGTTGTGCAGTAGATCTTTGTTCCCATATTGTCCTCTCTCCCTTCCTATTTGAAAGCACACTATCAGAGCCGGGCTCCACCATGTGATTCACAAAGGAGGACTTTAATTTTTCCCCAACTCTCACATTTTTACAATTCAAGGATAGCTGAATTGCTGCTTTCACTCTACTGAAGAGGAACCACACCCACAATACTGACCCAGATTCACGTCTGAGCTACTAGAGTTAACCATGACGGAAGGAAACACTCCCACCAGAGCCAGCAAAGTAGAATATTGAGTAAACATGGTACATTCAGGGCCAGTCAGTACTCTGTGTAGTGAAGGCAGGAGTGTTTACTGTACCTGAGTGGTCCATGCTAACTAAATAGGGTGCCCTGACTGCACACTATACATGCACCTGTGGTTGAGGATGAAGGGGCATAAAGATTAATGGGGTGTGTGACAGCAGATGTACTGCAATGAGCTGAAGTCAGTCACAGTAGGTGAGACAGGGAAGGAATGGGAGGAGAAGGTGGTCAGTATAAAGGACAGAGCAGTGCAAATACAGAGCACTGCCATGCAAAGACTTCTAAAACTCCTTGCACTGCTGTCTTTGGTACAGCAGAGGAACCATTCACATTCTCTTGCCAGGAAACATGATGGAGTTGGTTTCACCAGCAGAAATAGCATTTAAGAAAAGCTGAGTTAAACTTAACTAGTGTGAAGTGGAGCTTGTTAATCCTTCTGCTCTGTCATGATTCTATACTATGCTGGACTGGAAATTACATACAATAAATTGTCGGGCTCAACGGGTAGTGATCAATGGCTCCATGTCTAGTTGGCAGCCGGTGTCAAGTGGAGTGCCCCAAGGGTCAGTCCTGGGGCCGGTTTTGTTCAATATCTTCATAAATGATCTGGAGGATGGTGTGGATTGCACTCTCAGCAAATTTGCGGATGATACTAAACTGGGAGGAGTGGTAGATACGCTGGAAGGCAGGGATAGGATACAGAGGGACCTAGACAAATTGGAGGATTGGGCCAAAAGAAATCTGATGAGGTTCAATAAGGATAAGTGCAGGGTCCTGCACTTAGGACAGAAGAACCCAATGCACAGCTACAGACTAGGGGCCGAATGGCTCGGCAGCAGTTCTGCGGAAAAGGACCTAGGGGTGACAGTGGACGAGAAGCTGGATATGAGTCAGCAGTGTGCCCTTGTTGCCAAGAAGGCCAATGGCATTTTGGGATGTATAAGTAGGGGCATAGCGAGCAGATCGAGGGACGTAATCATCCCCCTCTATTCGACATTGGTGAGGCCTCATCTGGAGTACTGTGTCCAGTTTTGGGCCCCACACTACAAGAAGGATGTGGATAAATTGGAAAGAGTCCAGCGAAGGGCAACAAAAATGATTAGGGGTCTGGAACACATGACTTATGAGGAGAGGCTGAGGGAACTGGGATTGTTTAGTCTGCGGAAGAGAAGAATGAGGGGGGATTTGATAGCTGCTTTCAAATACCTGAGAGGTGGTTCCAGAGAGGATGGTTCTGGACTATTCTCAGTGGTGGAAGAGGACAGGACAAGGAGTAATGGTCTCAAGTTGCAGTGGGGGAGGTTTAGGTTGGATATTAGGAAAAGCTTTTTCACTAGGAGGGTGGTGAAACACTGGAATGCGTTGCCTAGGGAGGTGGTGGAATCTCCTTCCTTAGAAGTTTTTAAGGTCAGGCTTGACAAAGCCCTGGCTGGGATGATTTAATTGGGGATGGGTCCTGCTTTTGAGCAGGGGGTTTGACTAGATATCCTCCTGAGGTCCTTTCCAACCCTGATATTCTATGATTCTATGATAGTGGCTTAATAGTCCAAGTGTACAGTATGTCACTGAGCAACCATGCAAAGAAATAATGCAAAACAGAAGAGACTATCACCAGGGAAAAGCAAGGATTCTAGAAACCCTGAAAAGCTGTTTGGTCTAGTTTTGCACATTACAATGTACGAGGCAGCAATTTTCCTGGTCCAAATGCTTCACAAGCATTAGGCAACATTCTCCCATCACACGCATGGAATTGCAGCTATTATCATCCCCATTCTATAGACGGGTAAAGAAAGGTAAAGAGATGTATGGGACGCTATCAACTTTAAAAAAATAACACACCTTTGTCTGAACACTGAAGAGCACTATAATTGGAGGAGATTAGAGAAAAAGATTCTCTATTTTTCCACATTGTTTAACTTATGCATTTGACAGCACTTGCTGTACAGTAAGTTTCACTGTTTCCCCATTTGCGCTTATTTTCATAGAAAGGAAAGCGCCTTTGGAAAAAAACTTATATGATTATAAAACCCACCAATATTGGTAAGGGGACACAGGAGCAGGTGTAGTATCTGAAACTAATTAATTGTATTTTTATTGCACTAGGTGCTGTACAAACATACTTACTCTTTTTAATACTGACTAGATTTCAAAATTGATAGTATCCCTTAAAATGATTTACCCAGTGCCAGAAAGGCAGTCAGAGATGGGATTACAGGAGTTCTTGCCTCTTAGTCCTGCGTTCGCACCACTAAACCATACCAGAAATCACTGGAAAATATACTCCTCACATCACGTAGACTTGAGCCTGTGTGTGAACTGGGCTAACTCTCAGAAGTGTCAGCAGCTATGAAGAACTTAGATTACAGAAATTTTAAATAATATATTAGAGGGAAAGAAGCTACAGTATTGTGGGAGATGGTTCATATGTTTTAATGTTTTGTCTGCTTGAAAAATGTCACTACAGTGTTAATAGATAAAATATGCCCATTCAATTAGAAGCATGAGGAAATGGCCTAGAGAAGTCACTTAGATGTTCTGATAAAATCAAAACAAAGCTTACTCCATCCCTCTGATTTTAATCTCCAGTACAGTTACATCCATAAAATGCCCTCTGTTTGCTTTATTAATTAAAAAGTAGCATGTCAGAGTCAAGAGGAAATGGAATAAATACAAATAATATATGTTTGAGAAACATACCCTTTTTACGGCTTTGATTTCACATCCTGGTCTGATTCGGCGAGTGTAGCCTCCCTGGATCACAGCCATTGTCATCCCAATAAAGAAAAACATCTTGCCCTGCTGCATACTAGAAGGGATTGGAGAGAGGGGAAAGCACAAATTAGACATGGCTAACACTCACACACAAGGTCTTCTCCTTGGATCTAGATTACTATTTCCTAAATTAAAGAGATGGATATTTTAGGTGCCCACATGGCAATAAAGGGGTCTTAACAGTCAGACAGAATTAGGCACCACCACCACCAGTCAAAATAAAAAAATAAAGGTAGATTGGGTTGCTCAGAAATATAGAGCTCTTCACTTTAGCCTGCTGCTATCTAAGGCATTCCTAGGGCAGCCCAAGGGTAGGCATTCAAGGACATTACTGACCAAAATAGCTTACTGTCTGATGGCTTTCTGGTGACCTATGTGAAATGAGTTGTTGGTTTCCAGTGTACAAGGTGTTTCACATCCTAGAAACCAACACCCCCATCAGCAGTCTCAGCAGAGAGGGGAAGGAAACTGAACAATTAACCCTGGCAGTGGCCCCTTGAGATGAGGGTAAAGGTACATTGATGGGGAATGTACTGCCGTTGCCCATGCTATTCCTCCTCTGTAGAAAATACAGCATCTTTAACAAACCACTTACAAATTTTAAATTAAAAAGATATAAATTTGGGCAAAACATAATTCCTGGACTGGTCTTCTCTCATCACTATTGGCTACCAAAGTATTTGAATTGTATCAACTCTTACCTACATAACTAGCTTGTCCTCCTGGCCAGTTCATTCAAGGACGTCATAACACAGTCAAAATCATGGTCATAAGAGGGACATATCCAAACAGCAGATAGTTATTATATTACTGAATGAATTGCGCAGAAGAAGCAGGATTATCACAAAGGAAAAGGCTTCCAGTGACGTACAAAGATCTTTAGAGACTAACAAATTTATTTGAGCATGAGCTTTCATGAGCTACAGTGTCCGATGAAGTGAGCTGTAGCTCACAAAAGCTTATGCTCAAATAAATTTGTTAGTCTCTAAGGTGCCACAAGTACTCCTTTTCTTTTTGCGGATACAGACTAACACGGCTGCTACTCTGAAACATGTCACAAAGATCTTTGTAAATCATATTATGATGAGGGAAAGACAGAAATAGAAAGAATATCCAGAAACAAAACCAACCAGAGATAAGGACTACTCACAGGAGTAAATGCTGCTAGATCTGGTCCCAAGTTGGGACTCTCTCTACAAGCCAGCAATTAAACTGCTTTCAAGAAGAGAATAACAATATGAAAGAGTATGACAGGGTTTGATTAGAGGAATTCAGCGAACCAGAAGTTGCATTACATAAGGGTTTGCACACTGTATATAATACAGAACTCTGCTGAGCAAATATAATCACATAGCTAAACCCTATATCCATTCTGCTTTATTTAAGCCTTAAGATACATGCTGACACAGAAAAGCTCTTTGGGTAGCTTTACATGAATCAATACAGCCAGGCCAGTTAAGCACAAATTCACAGTACATTTTCCATTTGTTTTGATTCCATCAGAGTATTTGCTTTCCTGATAGATGTGTCTGTAGTCAACTATTCTTCCTGGCTTATAAAGAGAAAACTTGGAGCATTATAAATCAATTTGTAACAGAATGCAGTTTTGTAGCACGTTAACATTTGTCATTAAAAGGCACCCTTGAAAATTAGGAGAAGCCTTGAGAGGGTCTCTTGGGAAAACAATGAGCAAAGAAACACTAGAGAGTACACAGTACATCTCTTCCAAGCACACTTTACCTGCTGAACTGGAATCGCTGATGGGTGAGAAAACTCAATGTGTATTCAAGACCAGAAAACAGGAAGAGATAGAGGAAATAAACTAGGCCCAGCACCTTGAGATTCTGAAGGTCTAAATAAAAAAAAAAGAGAGAGAAGGAGACACTACACCATAAGTACCATTTTAAAAAAAGATAACAAAAGCAACATTTAGTACCACTTAAATAAAAAGGGTCCAGAACTTATTTCCAATGCTTCTGTATACTTCTGTGACTAGAGCATAAAGGTAAGTCTACACTACTGTGCTACATTGGTGCAGACTGCACTGTTGTAGCATGTCTGGTGAAGACGCACTATGCTAATAGGAGGGCGCTCTCCCGTCAGCATAATTACTCCACCTCTGCATGAGGCGGAAGCTATGTCAGCAGGAGAGCATCTCCCTCTGACATTGCACTGTGTGGACACCGCTTTAAGTCAATGTAACTTACATTGCTCGGGGGGTATTGTTTTCACACCCCTGAGCAACGTATACATTACATCAATTTAAGTGGTAGTGTAGACCAGCCCTTAGGAATTAAAGTGAAAAATAAAAGCAATAACTTCCAAGGAAGTGAACACTCAGTCATATCATTAAGGTTCTCTTCCTACTGGAAGGAAGCCAATGGGTAAAGACTTTCCCTCCACTACCCCCCAACATTTAGCCCTCAATGTTTTCTTTCATTTAATACCTCTGTTTTATAGGACGAATATGGATGCAAATGTTGTTGGTCTATCTTTTAGGCATTAGTGGAAGTGGTCAATTATAGAATGTAGGTGGTTTGTAATTGGCCTTGAAAATGGAGTCCTATGCGTTACAGAAGTAGATGGAGATGGTTTTATGCTACACAGTTCAGAATAAGATGTTTCATGTGTCTAACACTATTCCTTTCCACCATTACAGTAGCTGGAAGGACAGATTAACTCACTGGTATGACTGGCAAATTCCAAATACCTTTACTCAGAGAAAGTCTCAGCCAAAGCCCTGTGTCTGAAAATCCCCAAACTTTGAGAGGGGAAGTTTGAAATCAAAATTCCAAATTCTCCAATTAGAGGAAAAATGCCTTGGACATAAGCGCTGACTTCTAGTTTTTTCCTAGGGGTGGTCCATCCCCACTCTGCCCTTCCCCCTGAGCCCCCGCCCTCACCCGCCTCTTCCTGCCCCTGCCATGCCCCCTCCCTGCCCCACCCCTGCTCTACCTCCTCCCTGAGGCCCCCGCCCACCACTGTCTCCCAAACTCCTCCCTGAGCTGCCAAACAGCTGTTTGGTAGTGTGGCCAAACAGCAGTGGCTGGTGGGTGCTTAGCACCCACTATTTTTTCCCATGGGTGCTCCAAGGCCAACAGAGTCTGCACCTATGCCTCAGGATCTGG
The DNA here is from genome assembly GCF_965140235.1 of Caretta caretta. Lineage (NCBI taxonomy): Eukaryota > Metazoa > Chordata > Testudines > Cheloniidae > Caretta > Caretta caretta. The sequence goes on along the minus strand of NC_134209.1, from coordinate 133,471,290 downwards.
CATTCCTGGTTTCCAGCCTGGCACTGTGGAAACAAGGTTAGCTAACTCATGGCTTGATCTGTCTCTTTAGGTCATTTAATTTGCTGTGACGTACCTACAGCTAATGCCCACGCAGAACGGAGAAGGAATGATGGAAAGGAGAGTGGCTCTAGACCCCTGACATAAACCTCAAAGCCATCCCTTGGAGATAACAAAGCCCTGGTCAACACCCAATGCAGCTTGCAACTCCCATTTTGTAAATAGTTAACATAGGTCTGAAAGATCAAGGGGAGGGGTGGGGTTGCTTCTGAAATGGTCAAGATAAAGGGAGAAAAAGTGTATTTAGAAATCACTGCCACATCAAGGGAACACATATGGCATAACGTGAAAAAACAAGCAGCACTTACTCTCCCTCAAAGGTGAGTCCTTTCCTCTGGTGACTGCAGAGAACTGAAACAAAGCCAGCGGACTAAGCAAGTCAATCCCTGCCTGAAATCCACACATCATGGAGGATACCTAAGAAGAGAGAGGCAACTGTGGCTAGCTTGTATGAACTAGAGCAGGATGAATTAGGTTTGCACAACCCACTGCCAACAATCCTAATGTTTTGAATGCATATAAATGTGCTTCAAAACTGGCCCTTGGTAGCCAAAAGGTGGAACATTTCTAACAAAAACAAAAAATACCAAAACCTTTCACAGAAAGCAGAATGCAAGGTTTTTACCTCTAACCAGACTTGACACCGGCCACATGAGCAAATGTTCTCCATACACAGGTGCATACACAAACTCTGCAATCAGCTAATGGCATGTCTACCAGATACACACATATAAACAACGGGTTTGTGTGCACAATTTTACCCCAAGCACCTACAGACTGATTTTGGCTGTTGGTTAGCTTATACCCATATCACCCTGAAGCCAGGATATGTCAGGGACCAAATAAAAATAACCAGCAGATAACAGCATTTCTCCGCTTTTACTTTACCTCTCTTAGTTTTGTTATTAAGAATGGACAGGACAAGTTTGCCTCTATTCCATTCACCAATCTTCACTTCCCTGTTGTCCAGATGGGCTCCACAGGCCTTGCATATTTATAAGGCATACATTATTATTTGTTTGTATTACACTAGCACATAGAAGCCCCAAAGATCAGGTCCCCTAGGGCTATTGAAATACATGCAACATGTGCAATCAGCTACACGATCTGTATCACACCCAATGACCCAATGTGTAGCATATAAGCAACTTCTTTGTTGTTTGCATTTGCAACCCTTTTAACCAGCCACTGACACCTACTGGGAAACCATGAGAAAAAAAAATCCTTTCTAGAAACATTGTGCTAATGTGGTCTGTATTTTTTATCTGCTAATTTTTCACTGAGGGGAATCTCTGCTTTTTAAGACTTCATCTACCCTTGCTGCTTATGCCTCACCTTAGCCAGAGCCTTCTGTGATCCCACTGACTCTGTGGAGTCAATTACTATCTCATATCAAAGCATTTGGATTTAAAAATCAAGGTGGGGCGAATTAGAGAAAACTATTAAATATATGAAATCACCATTGCTAAATGGAGTGGTTTCTTTAAGGCAGGTCTGAATCATAATTTCATGAGGCAGGCATGGGGGAGCCACAAGATGGATTGAAGATCCCTACATAATAATACGGATGCACTTTATATCTTCAAAGCACTGTCCAGACCTTAGCTAATGAACTCTCACACCATCTCTGTCTACAAAGAGAGTCCATAGCCCTAACAGACTGCCATAAACATGCAAAAGGAATAGTTTGAATTTTTACAAGTACACAGGGAAAAAGTGTCAAAGTCTTTAGCTAGGATTTCAGACGACATGATGCATGAAAGAGCCATAAAAAATCACAGCGGGGGAATAAAGGAACCGCCATTTCACACGACACACCCTGCTGGCATCACTTAGGGAAGGTCTAAAGTTTTTGCCATGGCTGGAATAGCACAGGCAAACTTTCCTATGCTATTCTAAATGCCCAAATATAGAGACAGAGGGTTCTCCATTCCACAAGTGCCTTGTAAATGGAGGGTATGTTTGAAGGGCTGGGTGCTACTTAGCGGGAGGGACAGAGACAATGACACTGCATAAGCCCTGCTGCAAGCCCTAAAGTCAATGGAGTTTTACCTACTTACACCCAGGGCTGAATTTGGTCCAATGCTACAAGTTTCTGTCTCCAGGGACTTACAGAGGAACCTGTTTCAGGGCCGTCCTTAGGCATATGCAGCATACATGGCTGTGTAGGGCACCCAAAAATTTGGGGCATCATTGGGACCATAGGCGCTGACTTCTCATATTGCCAGGGGTGCTCGACTTCCCCACACTTTACTCCAGGCCTGTACCCACTCCACCCCTTCCCCCAAGCCCCACCCTGCCTCTTCCCACCCCTGCTCCACCCTCACCCCTCCTCTTCCCCGCCTCCTCCCCTGAGCACGCCCCATGCCCGCTCCTCTCCCTCCCTCCTGGAGCTTGAACACAGGAAGCGCTGGGAGGGAAGGGGAGGAGTTGGTAAGTGCGGGGCCGCCGGCACACAAGAGGCACAGGGGGAGGGGGGCAGAGGGGAGGAGCTTGGCGCCAGCAGGTGCTCTGCACCCACTAAATTTTCCCCATGGCTGCTCCAGTCCCATGGGTGCTGTTGGTGCAGCAGTAATGGAGAATTAATAATGCACTCAAAGTTGGAGTTCTTGTTCATAGTTCGAGTGAGACACAGAAATTTCAATCCTTCCCACACCAAGTAGAGCATTCATGGTATTTTTAGTCCGGTACATTGCTTAGGTACTACAATGATGAGCACATTATAAATATTGACAATTAGAAAGAGATTCCCAGACTGTTATTGACAGCTGTATCCTGATTAGTTTAGATTAGACAACCAATTTATGGCCTGCTTTGGCTAACTGAAGAAATCATGTCTTAAAGAAATTTCACTGTATTTTCATGATTGAGTTAGAATGTTGTCTGAAATTTTCAAATTAGATTGGACCAGCTCAGGGTGACATAGTATTCTAGGGTTTATCTATTGGCCCCATCAGTTTCTGAAGAATTTGAAGTTTAGTGTAGCCAACAGAAATTCAGTAGTAACTATCTAAGCATTTTTGATGCAGTGCAGTATCTAGGACATGATTGCTAATCGCAATTGCTACTTTCTGTCATTGCCAGTTTAGGTGGGTTTAACTTCTGGTCTAAGGACTGAACCAAATCCCTGAGTTTGTGTCTCTCCCCATACATTTCCACTGTTTCAATAATTTTCAAGTCCTGCCCTTGCCTGTAGGAAATATGGATTTTCAGAGCCACTTTCAGCATATTTTACCCGTTTTTCTTTGGGGAGTGTCTCCGGAAGCAGGAAGAAGATGAAAATTAAGTCAGTAACAGCAAACATGAGCGCAAGCAAAGCTGACCGAAGATAGAAGACTTCTCCTTTCCCTGTTTCCATGGCAAGGTAAGCTCCAATCATAGGCCCCACGGTAAATCCAAGTGAGAAAGCAACACCAATCATTGCCTGTTGAGATATAGTAAACTTGCAGTTTTAGACATAGGTTTATTCATGACCAAGATTTTTTATTTTTTCTTTTGTAAAACTGGATAACTGTTAAGTCTGTCATACTCTAATAGAAGCTAAACTGTAGTGCCAAATGCTAACACAACATCAAGCGTGATCAATTATGCAGGTAATGGAATTAAACACCTTTTGATCCAGTTCAGAAAGACAGTTCTAAAGCGATTCTGTCTCTTGCTAAACATCCATGAAGCAAATGCCAAAAAACTCCACAACCACCTTGAGGGAAGGGGCAAGTGTGTGGCAAACAGCAATGAATGGCAAGGCAGAGATAACAGCAACAGAGCTGAAGCTTGTGAATTATGTGCTTATGCAGTTCAGGACTTATTCACCCTGTGATGTGCTTTTAGATTGTAAAGCTGCTTAGTGTAGGATGGTGTCAGGGCATCATGTGTACCACCTTGGTGGTAATAATGTTGTTTCTCATCCCTCATGGTTCTTTTGCAATTCCCAGCTACTGCCCTATAAATACAAGTTAGATAAAGGTGAGCAGGCTTGGGCCAGGGCAGAATTAGGATTGGTGGATTCTAAGAAAAACCCATGATGGTGCAGGAAATAGTAAAGGTGCCCCATAGGGGGAGGGATAGCTCAGTGGTTTGAGCATTGGCCTGCTAAACCCAGGGTTGTGAGTTCAATCCTTGAGGGGGCCATTTGGGATCTGTGGCAAAAATTGGGGATTGGTCCTCCTTTGAGCAGGAGGTTGGACTAGATGACCTCCTGAGGTCCCTTCCAACCCTGATATTCTATTCTGTGATTCATTAGGTAGCTGTCTTCTCTCCGGTTCAGCATTAAATCAATGCACCAGATTGGGGCTATAATGCTGGAGGAAGGAGGCTAAATACTTGTGACGATTTATACCCTGTGCACGCATTCTGGCTTCAATAGAATTTAGCACAGAATTTAGTGCAGGGTCTTTAAGAGGAAACATAAAAAAAAAAAAAAAAATCTAGGGCTTGACCACTTGCTGTCTGAATACAGGACTGAAACAGGAACACCAGAGTTCTAACCCTGTTTGCAATTGAATCCACCTTGGGCCTGAGACCAGCCTCTTAGTATTTCTGCCTCAAATTCATAATCTGTAAAATAAGAATAGTACTACTGGCTTGCTTACCACACAGAAGTATAGTGAGGATTATAGTGTGGAAAGTGCTTTGAAAATGAAAAGCACCGTATCAGCAGTCAATATTATTGTTAAATTTAAAAATCTCCACATATTTTCCCCAAGTGCAAGTTAGCCAGAATACAGAGATTATAACATTCTGCCTACCAAAAATTCACCCTATAGTTTCAGTTAGATAAACATTATAGTACAGGAAGTGTACTGACACTTTAACAGTTGCTACAATGCTATACAAGTATTGCTTTCCACACCAGAGTTGGTTGCATTTCACCAGCGAGTGAAATGACTCCTAAATAAAGTTGGTAAGTCAATTTGTAAAGTGCTTTGGAATCCTTCTGGAAGAAAGACACTCTACAAATGTAAGTCATCATTATCACTTGATCAGTGAAAATATATCAGAACTAACAAAACATGCAACTCTTATGAAAAATTAACAAGAAATCCCATCCGTATAGCCAGCATTTGTAACTCACCATGCCCTTGCTCCTAGTTTTTGGAGAGTGCAGGTCAGCAATTACAGCAGCGGACAGGCTGACATTCCCTTTACTTATTCCACCTAGGACTCTGGAGAGAAGAAAAATACCAAAACTCCTAGAGATAGCCCAGAGTGCATACGATGCTATCAACCCCACCTGCAGAGAGAAGAGGAGATTTCTCTTACATAAAACAGTAAAATCAGCATCATTTTAGGATTATTTTCTAGCTAGACTAGTGTTTGAAAAGTAAAATCAATGTCTGCTCCATTAGTCATGAAACAACAAATGCTTTCTTGAATAAACTGGCATTTCACCAGACATGTACTACTCTGAATGTCAGACAGTAAAAATCCGATAAGGAGAACCCATCTGTAATCATTTCACATAATCCACTATTGTACATTATGTTAAGAGGAAGTTTGTCCGATACAAAATTTCTATTCTTTTTATGCATTGAAAGGTGTTTAGAACATCTTTGTACAACTTGCTCCATTTTGTTTACAAGACAGCCACTGAAATGGTTTCCAGTATAATTAAAATATTTAAATAAAATCTGCAACCCAGAAAAATTCTAAGACAAAAAGAAGAGACAAAATCCACTGATCTGAAAGTCAATTTTAGCCCTCAGTTTTGGTGAATAATAATTGAACTCACACGTGCTTAATGCATTAATCTGCAAAGACTTTATTGGATGATGGGTTGTGTATGTCGTTTGCTGCCGAGATCCCTTATGCATGTTCATACTTGCGCTGTATTATACCTATAATCAGAGCCCTAAATTTGAATTTGTAACAGCTACCAAAGAGAGAAACTGTTTGGTGAATGTTCATTAATACAATAAATAAATGATATGTTGCACTTCCATCAAATACTTTCCAGTCAAAGATCCCAAGGTACTTTACAAGGGGCTGGAGTACATAATATTATTATCCCTGTTATACAGATGGAGAACTCAGGGACAAAAAGATTAAGTCCAACATTTTCAGACTGAGTGCCTAAAGCCAAGCACCTAAATCCACATGTAGGCACTTGTACAGGTGGTGTGATCTTACATGTTAGAATGTCAATGGTATTGAGTTGCCTAAATGATACAAATAAGCGCTTTTGAAAATCCCACTAGGTGCCTATTTGCACCTTTAGGCACCTAAATACCTTTTAAAATCTGGCCCTAAGTACCTAATGTTAGACCCCCAAGTTTGATCAAGTGACTTGGCCAGAGGAGGCAGCAATGGCCAGGAGTAGTGCTGAGCACTAATCACACTGGCCTCCCTCTGTACATCTGATTTATACTGATTCTAGTCAGGCTGCCAGACATACCACTGTCAACAACATGATCGGCCTTCTCCCCAAGCAGTCAGACGCAGCACCCGTGAGCGGAGAGGAAAAAAACTGCAGGATGGAAAAGATGGAGCCAATCAGACCTAGAAAAGATGATCATTAGACTTAATCATAAGACATGCTGCCTCAGTCTTAAACACAAAGGCAGCCTAACTGCTTAAGGCCTATCACTTCACTATGGCCCTTAAAAAAACCAACAACTCAAACACATATAAAAGATACGCAATTATAATGTCAGACTGTGGCCATGAACAGCAGTTATCTCCCTGGAATGCAAACACCCCCAAAATATTGGGGCTAAGTTCTTATTTAACTGAATTTAACTGGGTTTTCAAGGGAAATGGAAATGCAGACAAACCAGAACAAGATGGGAAAGCTATGAGACTTATGGGGGAAGAAGGGGTGTGTCAGTAAAATGCAAATTCTCTGATATTTTCTATCTCTGACTGCAAACTCTTCCTGTTCCTGGAGAGAGGATAATATAGGATTTAACAGCCAGTCAGTATAACACACCATTCTTTTAAGTAATTTTTTGATTAACTGAACTTGGATCTGTCACATTTAATTAGCTTATCTTTTCTGCCCTTGGTATCAAAGGCAGCAGTGAGACATATCGGGATATGTGACTCCCTCACATAAATGGCAGTGAGTCTACATATCTGAGGAGATTCCTTGAAACCTACATTCTGTCCCTGTGATCTTCGGTTCCTCTCTTCTCTTGCCATCTCCAACTCAGTTCCCTCATTAATTTGTAATACCTTTGTGACAAACTGCCAAGAAAATGCTTTGTTGTTATAGCTTTTTTCTTTAAAGGAGAGAGCTGGCTTATATGTCTTACTTAGAGAACCTATCAAGGCTGAAAATGCACAGAGACCATGGGTTAAATTTTGTACCACTGAATGATAAAACTGTAAAACTCCCCTTGACTTTAAAGGAGTCAGGATTTCACATCAAGTATTTGGGTATCTGGGGGAGAATAATTTCTTTGTGGTTGCTCAACAACAAAAAAGTAAAAAAATGAAACAAAAAAAACCAAAACAAAACAAAACAAAAGCCGTACATCTACTTACAGCTTTAGCTCACAAATGAAGGCAGCAAGGTTAATTCTCATTTGGATGGACATTAATTATTAATTATTATTATTTGCATTGAAGGAGCAACTATGAGCTTCAATTCCATTATGCTAAGCACTGTACAAACATATTTCAAACAGTTGGTTCCTATCCTGAAGAGATTTACAATCCAAGTATGAGACAAGAGACAACAGGTGGGTACGAGGCAGGTGCAGGATGGAAGTACGAAGCAATAAGGAGATGATTACATTTGCTATGATAAGCAGTGGTCTCCACAGATGGCTGCCAACATCAGCTGTGGCAGCTGGTGCCCAAAATGATTGCTGTGCCTACAAGTGTGCCCCTTCCTCACTACCTCTGTCTCATACAGGGAAGGGAGGAAGAAGGCAGGGGAAAACAGTTGCTCCCCCTTCTCAGCCAGAATCCTGAAATGTTCACTCGTGTCTCTTGGATGTATGAAGTGTGAAGCACTAGTGAAGGGTACCGTAATGCAGATGGTGCAGCTTAAACCACAACATCACAGCCTATGCCAAGAATGTAAACTTGGTTGTTTACACATCTGGCCCAACACACAGGCCTCTTCCCTTCCCTTGCTCACTATTAACAAATCTGAATTAGCCTTTCAGAGTCCTTGATTCACTGCTTTGCTGCCTGCAATGACTTATGGAGGAGCTGGAGAAGACTCAGTCACAACAGAAAAGGAGTACTTGTGGCACCTTAGAGACTAACCAATTTATTTGAGCATAAAGCTTTCGTGAGCTACAGCTCACTTCATCGGATGCATTCATCGGAGTATACATCCAGTGAAGTGAGCTGTAGCTCACGAAAGCTTATGCTCAAATAAATTGGTTAGTCTCTAAGGTGCCACAAGTACTCCTTTTTTTTTTTTTGCAAATACAGACTAACACAGCTGATACTCTGAAACCAGTCACAACAGAAGTGCCCTGGTGGCAACAAAGAGTACTGCACTCTGCAGAACAGCTGCCACGTCCCTTCCATAGACACTGGAGCGTGGCTGCCAGCTGAGGTATAAATGGTGAGCCTCTAGTCACTCAACACCCCCTGCTGATTTGTCTCCATTCCTGGGAAACTCAGTGCTAAAGTAGTAAAGCACAGCAGGCCTGGCCTAGGAAGCATGACTGAGGAATAGGTTGAACTGCTTGCCTGACTAGTCAGAGCTATCAGTTCCATATAAGCAGTATCATTTACCAAATATTTATAATCTGCTTCTCTTGGGTACTTCTAGGGCATCTTTTACTGTGGTATCTAAGTCCAAATTTAATAATGGTGACATATGTTTACAAATAAAAACATTACCATAGAAGAGAGCCGGAAAACGACACTAGATTGCAGGTTCATTCATACCTCCAAACAAGACAGTGTTGTACTTCCTCTCCAGAGGTACCCCAACCACTGCAGCAAACCAGTCCACACCATGCTGAAGTGATAGATAGAAACCATCCTACAAAAGAGAGTCATAAGTCATACAGTTAATGGTTCTTAGGGAACAAACTCTCTCTTGCAGGCTTTGACTTTATTTGCAAAAATGTAGCATTGCTTTGTCTCTGAAATGCCACTTGAGACAACTTCCTTCCCCAGGTGTATGTATGGGGTATATGCCTGATGGATCAGTGTAGTCACAGATATATTTACTCTGCCCTTGACCTTTCCTCTCTCTCTCAAAATCTCTTCCACGGTGGCACAGACAGACTCCCATAGACCAATGCAGGGTTCTGAAGCATGAATGGGATGCAAAGCCCATGTGCTGGCTCCTAGCATCCAGTCCCTCCCTACACAGCAGAGCCAGGCTGGTTCCACTCCAGGTAGAGCCCTTGGCAACCATACAGCAGGGGTAGAATTTGCCCCATCATGCCCTATGGAAACATATGACTGGAACACAGAGCAGAAGATGGCGAATAAATGCTACTGAGCTAGGCACTAACTCCTACACTTGCTAAGCCTGGATTTTATACATAATAAAGCCGCAATTTGAGTTACAAACTCATATCTCATCCCGGCCAGGTCTTCTACATTCCTGTTAGAGTCCTGAGACTCTCCCTGGTTATCTTCCACATTGCACACCCACCCTAGAAACCATGTGTCTCCGTCACCAGCCTCCTACCAAAGAGAAAGGGGCTATGAACAGCTTCACAGCCCCTCATTAAAGATACTCAGTTAACCGGGAGGGATGCTGATGAACAACAGAACAGGCTCTGTGTCTCCTTCCCACCTCCTAGACTCAGGGACCAATAGACTGGGAGTAGGAAGGAGACCCAAGGTTTACACTTCACTATTCAAAGCACTAGGCCACCAGCCCAGCCCAAATTCCTCATATTTTACTTGAGTGAGGAACATGTTGCGACAAAGTAGGAACTTTTTGTAATATTTTTATGAGGCTTTGTGTGCCTCCGTTTTCTCCCATAATTTGCTTTGCTGCCCAATAGAGGAAAAAGGGATTAAGTTTGTTCTCAGGGAAGATTAAGAGACATGGGTGTGCGCGTCACCTTGCTGTCTGGGTGAACAGAACAGAGTTGTTAAGAAACTGACTGAAACTGACCCAGATCAACACGGGGTCCAGAGAGACAATGCAAGCTCTACTCCCGGGGGAATTCTGTGCCACTGCACATGCGCAGAATTCATGTGTCCCCCAGACTTTTTTTTCTCCACGGAAAATACATTCTGCTGAAGAGGACCTGCAGTTACGCCTTTTGGCTACCAGGGACTGCTGTGGTGCCAGAACAGAGGCAGATGGGTCACTGCTCCCCAGCCATAGCAGTCAGCATCTGATAGGGAGAGAGCAGAGACTGTGTTCCTGACAGCACCCTGCCCATGGGGCCAGGTAAGAGAGCACTGGATGTGGAGAGGACAGAGAGAGCAGGACACACGGGGCTGCTGCGGGGTCACATACACTGGGGTTCAGAAGGGCTAGATAGACTGGAGTGGGGACTGAAAGGGAGTGGGTGTGCATGGCCACATGGGGATGGGTGTTGTTCAGTGGCGGTGCAGAGACACGTAGGAATGGAGGGTGGGGTGGCTGAGAGGTGCTTCAGGGACACATGGGGAAGGGGGTGCATGGGGGGGGTTCAGAAACACATGGGGACAGGGAAGGGGGTGGCTGAGTAGGGGTACAGGGATACATGGGGATGGGGGAGGGATAGCTGAATGGAGTGAAGAGACACATGGCGGAGAGGGGGCTGAGTGGGGGTGCAGGGACACATGGGGATGGAGAGAAGGGGGAGCAGGAACACATGGGGGCAGGAGGAGGAGGGGTGGCTGAGTGGGGGTGCAGGGATACATGGGGATAGGGGACAAGAGGTGGCTGAGTGGGAGTGTAAGGACACGGACATATGGGGAAAGGAGCAGATGTGCCTGACTGATTGGGAGAGGCTAGGAGTCAGCCACAGTCTGCATGGGGAAGATTCCCCAACTCCCTAACAATACCCCCCCCCCCCCCCCGCCAAAAAAAAACTGTTTCGTACTTCTCCCATCCACACCCAACAACCTTCCAGGTTCAATCCCAGGTGCCTTCGCAGCAATTATTTCCCTTTTCCTTAGCTTCTGCATTACCCCTGGCTCTCCCAGGCCTTTGTACTGCTTCTGAGGGATGTGGGAAATATGTTTCTATATTGTAGTTTAAATGAATTATTACTCAAAGTTCTATATGAATAAAATATGCCTAGTAAATAATCTATTTGTCAAAAAACATTTCCTGAATCTTTTTTTGTTGTCTGTATTGTTACACACATACTTGTTGACAGATATTTTGAAATAAATTACCAAAATAATTGAAACTGGCATGATTATAATGTGTTATTTTGACAAATAAAATACGCAGAATTTTGCAGAATTTTAAAATATTGTGCACAGAATTTTTTTGGTGCAGAATTCCCCACAGGAGTAAAGCGCCAATGACTCATTAATTGACATTCTCAGCAGAGAAGCTGAGCAGAGACCTGACCTTGAGAACAAAGGACAGAGACAGAGAATAAGTGTGGGCTTCTGGTTCTGAAGGAGGTGGGCTCTCCACTGGGACTGAGTGAGGAAATTAGAGAGAGTGAGCTGGAAAATGAAGTTCACTACAGTTTGGCCTGGTGAATTGCTCTGGCTTGATCAGAATGGACTATGCTTTAACCTTTATTTCTCCATGATAACCTAAGGAATTCCAGTGCTGTGTTCCAGTTGACTAATAACGCTTATCCTGTTTTGAAAATGTTGCTTAGGTGTCACTGCAAATACTTGCAAGGGTGTATTAGACCCTGAAGAGCGTACAAGTCTATTTCAATTGCACTTACTGGGCAGAGCTCAGTATAAAGCAGGAGTGCTGTAGGCCAGAGACTACAGTCTAGGAGGCAGTAAGACTGCAGGACCTCCCCTGAAGGAAAAGTGGGACTCCCTGGGGTCAGCCATGCTGAAGGAGTTCTTCCAAGAGACTGTTTAAAAGCTGGGGTGTAGCACAGATCCTGTGGATCTGTGACATGTTTCTTCATGACTCTGTCAATCAAGGCGTTGGTTTTTGACAGGTACAGACTGTCTAGCCATAGATGGCTTTGGGGGTTCATGAATCCTTCCTTTGGAGTGAGGGTGGGGGGAAGCAAAGCTTCAAGAGGGTCCCCAGTTTACACAAACAGTACCAAATTTGACATGGAATCATGGTGTTCAGTGCTACCTCAGCAGCATGCTGACTGGCATTTTGCTAGCTGTATCCAGATGCTCATTGCTCCATCAATGTGCTTTCTGCTAATCTGCTCTGAAGAAGACCCAGTAGTGGGGACTTCTCCCTCCTGCTGATCATAAGTGTGTGAGTGCTTGGGGACCAGGAGCACATGTCCCATCTCCACCCAAACAGCGCAGGGTAAGAGGGCAGCCACAGGAAAGGGAATTAGAATGGTGGAGATAGAGTAAGAGGGCTTAAGGCAATGACAGAATGAGGTGGGGGGACTATCTCAAAAAAAAGATCACCAGAAGAGCTAGCTCTGTGTATTGCTTTAATCAGAGGCATCTACTTACCCATAAAACCTACTGCCAACAAAGAATTCAATATTTTCCATTACAACCTAGTTGCTGGCACTGGTAATCGAGTAGTCATGTAAATAGATTTGAACACTGGGGAAGAGAGGAGAATATAGCCGAGAGAGAAATGGCAAGTCAGCCAGACAGGTCACAAGAGACGGAGGAGGAACAATGGATGCACAGCACCACACCTCGATGGGTTTGTGCTGTAAAGGACACTTAAGGCTGGATTAAGAAGCCAAAGTAAAGCTCCTTCTACCCTACAGAGCTTGAGAGACAGTTCTGGCCCCCTCACTCACACAGCCAAGAGAGACAGGGTAGAGACTGCAGACCTTGTTACCAAGAGATGGGCTTCACGCCTCATGGAGATTCACTCAGCTGGCTGAGCCACACAGCAGCAGGAAGCCCAGCGTTAGATCTGACTACTCATCACTGGAGACCAGGCAGCCACAGCCACATGTTAGTAAAAGAACAGCAAGGCAGAGGGCAAATTCAGGACAATTACAAGAAGTAGCCACTCAGTAATCTCTGGATTTCCCCAAACATAGACACCTGACCCTGACTCAGTGGCAAAGGTGAGAAAGTCTTACTGGGCAGAGCAAAACAAACCAATCAAATCCATAAGAACAATCTAAATACACCCCAGATTTGCGGGTGGGGTTTATTCTGCATGTAGCTTTTGAGCTATGTCAGGGGAACGGGAACCCCACACATCCCCCCTCCCTCTGTATCCCCTTCTTTGAGATCACCTTGTGCCCAGATTGTATTTTCAGCAGGTAGAGTTTAGTTCTTACTTACATCATTCTTGCTGTAATACTCAAGGATTGAAGGAAGGAGTGGCAAAATGAGAGTGAATCCCAGCAGGTCTATAAGGAGTGCCAGGAAGACAATGGTGATCACCCGACCAGAGCTATCTTCAGCCTCTGACTTGCCCTTGGTGGGGCAGCTACTTTCCCCCGTTTCTGTGGCCATGTTGTCAGGCGTTGCACTTCTGAAACAGAATAACAGCACTCACTCTGAAGCATTTCAGGCACTGACGTTATTTCACCCAAAGGGGAAGAACTTGCTGACTCATTCTTACTCCATTTCCCCCAGTGCAACCATATAGCAATTGCTAGTTTAGAATCCTGGTTCACTAGGGAGGGGGCTGTTTTGTAAAACAGAACAGGCCCCCGGCCTCACAATTCCTGGTCCTTAGTCACGCAGCTCATTTGTTCTGGTAAAAGTGTGGCATGATGGCAAGAACCACTGTTCAAAGAAAAACTTCAAGCATTCGGTACAATCACTCCCAGATAAATTAATCTGTGTCTTAACAGGATAAAAGGTGCTAAGTCATAGTGTCACTAACTATACCTCTTTCATGTTTAAATACAAACAATTTTTCTGGACTTGTTTTGTAAAAATGTTTTCAATCCAGCATTAAAGTATAACCATGGAATGGAAATGTCTCCTCAGGCAGGTATCTAACAGCATTTATGTCTACAGTAGATACCACAGTGATTAGTGCTGTATAAACACCTACAACAGCATGACTCACTGATCACTTCAGGGAGGGTGTTATGCTCAGCACTGGCAGCTCAAGAAACACTGTAAAACAAAGTTCGATTTGAAATTACTAGTATGTCTTTAAATCTATACAAAACCATAGGAGGGGCATAACTGTAAGGCAACTGACACTTTTCAAGGATCTTATTTTAATTTCTTGTACTGCTAGCATAACTATCAGCAAAATATGTTTATTATTTGTATTCTGGGAGCACCTAAAGACCCCAGCCAGGGTTGGGGCCCCATTATGCTTGGTACTATAAAAACACAGAAGACCCTCCATGTCCTAAAGAATTTACAGTCTGTCTATATGTCTGTCTGCGATATAATACAAAAAGTTAGCAGTTTGTCAAACAAGGTGGAGTGTTTTAAATTAAAGTGTTTTAAATCAGCAAGCATGAAACATCAATTTAAATAATTGTTTTTAAACTTGTTTTGTATTTGTACTTTAGTTATTTCCCTAAAGAAAGTTTTTCTCATTAGTTGGTATAACCATTTAATTATGTTGATTTGCAAACAAATATAGTCTTTACACTAAATTTGGCACTTCTTTTTGGTAATGAGGAAGATATTGTGCATCTATATACATTCATTTAAGCAATTACATAGTTTCGCTTACATTTATTCATATTCTTAATGTTTACATTTATTCAGATTTTTAATATTTTAATATTAGAAAATGGTGACTAATGCATTTCTTATTTACTAGATAATAATTTTTTATTTGGGATTTGTGTCAAGCTGCATTTGGATGAAAATTGGGAATCAATAAAAATGTACAACAACATTTCAAAATTGTCTTTCTTAGTTAAATTACACTACCTTAAATGTGCTGAATATAAAATAATTAAAATGTATCATAACATGTTTTGCATTTAAATTATTTATTAAATAAAGATAGTATTAACTGACGTTAGTGAATTGACGGATTGTTTCTGGTAACTATGGACCAGATTTTTAAAAGGTATTTAGATGCATAAAGATGCAGATGGGTCCCAAGTAGGATTTCAAGAGTACCAAAGCACTAGGTGCCTACTGGCATCTTTAAACACCTAGATACCTTTGAATATCTGACCGCATGTCCTTCAAGATATTAGAATGAATAGATCTCATCCTCTCGCACCTGGTTTTTCTTCAGAGGTTAGAAGAGGAAAACAAGCTTTCCAGCTTTTTCAATTCCCAATCAGGGTTTTCAACTTTGCCTAAACTGATCCAAATGAAGAAAATATTCTCTCTGCTAGCTAAATTGAAATCAAACACAATTAAGGCAGAAGCTTTTCTGCACAACAGAAATGGAAAGTACTCACATTTGTGAAAATGCAAATACCATCATTCAATTGTAAAGGCCGAAAATAACATATACACTTAATACAGTTAATGACATTGTGACACATTTATAAAGCCTGAGTTGACCTCAAAAATTAAATAGGCTTCCTCTTATTCTGTAAATTTAAAGATATTCCCCTTGATTCTGTACATAGTTAAAAATGCAGCCCCTTTTAACATCTTTAAAATTTTAGGAGGCCTCATTGATGTAGCATTTTATTATTTTTATTTTAGTGAGTTTAATAGATTATAGTATGTTTAGGCCTTACCATAGGCTGCCACAATTTCAAATTTAATTTTAAAACAGGTTCATTTTTAAAAGGAAAAATGTATTTAATTTAAATAAGAAAAATTGTTAAATTAAGATATCCTTTAAAAAAAATCTATTTTTATCCATGGTGTTGTCAAAACACTGCAGCACAATTTCTCTACACTCACATAACAATCTTCCCTCCCAAGGTCCCGACAACCCCAAAAAAAAAAAAAAAATTAAATTCAGATTCTGTGTTTACTGAATCAAGCAGTAAAAATGGGAAAAACTACCTCTTTATCCTCCTTCAGTTAATAGCCAAACTACGATTGACTTCCATTGCTTAGGATTGGGCCCAGTGAATAATGTCTGGCATAAGTTCTATATTAAGGAGATAATCTGTATTCCAGGTACAAACCACTGGAGATATAAAATTGTGCTAAACCAAGTAACACTCACTGGAGATTTTAAAACTATTTGTGTTCACAGATAGATATTTTCTCTACAATTCTTTAGTACTGCGTTATTGATTATTGCAGCTAAATTAAAGAACTAACATTCTCGGGTAAACAAAAGAGGACACTTACAATCCATTTATAAAACTTTAAAAATTTTAAAACTTCAAATCCAGACTCCAGCGAGAAACTGCTGAATTGGAATTCATTTGCAAATTGGATACTATTAATTTAGGCTTAAATAGAGACTGGGAGTGGCTAAGTCATTATGCAAGGTAGCCTGTTTCCTCTTGTTTTTTCCTACCCCCCCCCCCAGATGTTCTGGTTTAACTTGGATTTAAACTTGGAGAGTGGTCAGTTTAGATGAGCTATTACCAGCAGGAGAGTGAGTTTGTGTGTATATGGGGGTGGGGGGGATGTGAGAAAACCTGGATCTATGCAGGAAATAGCCCGACTTGATTATGTAAAGAGTTGTCACTTTGGATGGGCTAGCACCAGCAGGAGAGTGAATTTGTGTGGGGGGGTGGAGGGTGAGAAAACCTGGATTTGTGCTGGAAATGGCCCACCTGTTGATCACTTTAGATAAGCTATTACCAGCAGGACAGTGGGGTGGGAGGAGGTATTGTTTCATATTCTCTGTGTGTATATAAAGTCTGCTGCAGTTTCCACAGTATACATCTGATGAAGTGAGCTGTAGCTCACGAAAGCTCATGCTCAAATAAATTGGTTAGTCTCTAAGGTGCCACAAGTACTCCTTTTCTTTTTGCGAATACAGACTAACACGGCTGTTCCTCTAAAATCCATTTATTGTAACAACAATTGTTGCCATAATGCAGCTGAACCTACTGCTACATGTAACAGTTTATTTCTTTATGTATAAGAGTATATGACACTTTTTAAAAAAAATTGCAAGTCACTCTAATTATAAACTTTTAGCATTATTTGTAGGGGCTGTTTTCCCAGGTTTTTTATTCTAAACTTTTGAGTTTTGTGTAGATGAACAAAAAATCATAGGATTTATGGCTCTTTGAATATATTGTAACAAGTAATATATATATTGTAATGAGTAATCTCTTTGTAATGTTCTCTAGTGCACTTTAATGTAGCATTGTTTCAAATACTACTACACTTTAGGGAACACCGGCAGTGTTATCATGGACCAATTAATGTGCCACATTAGTGCACTTTTGAAATCACACCCCAGCAGTCCACATACTACTCCCCAAAGACAAGCCCTTAGATACAAGTAACCATTACTGGTGTTTATTGGATAAATGCCAGTTTCAGGGTTTTTTTTAAAACAGGGATGTTTATCACATAAAGACAAAAATCAGGAGCCCTGATTATTTGTTTACCTAAAAGATAGCCGGGTAGTTGAAGTCAACTGTGAGCATTAGTTTAGGCCTTGAAACTTGGGCCAGGAATTTTTCATTCTCATTCTTCTCTGGTTAGTGGTCAGGAGAGGTTGTTGTTCAAGCCTTCACCTTCTTCTCCACAAACAAGCCAAACTGCACTTTATCATACATAAACATACTGGCCTTCTTCATTCAATACAAGCAACACTGCATCTCTGCCATGGCAGCCCACCTTGCTTCCTGCAATGGCCATTCTATAGTAGGGGATATTTTAGTTCAAGGAAATAGTGATGGATGCAATGCTCTAGAAGCATGGAACATTCAAAGACTGTTATGCGGAGATGTGACAGATAATATGAACACATGGAATAGTCAAAGACAATTGTATCAGCTTTTTATAAATGTTATATGTATCTTTATGGGCTAGCTAGTGATTGCATTTCTGGCTCCATGCAGGAACTCAAATCACTGAGGGGTAATCAGAGCCATAACCAGGGCAGCCAAACTGCAGGAGCGAAATAATGGGGCAGAAATAGAGGCATGCTGAGGGCTTGGTCGGGGGGGAAGGGACAATTTCAAAATTGTCTTTCTTAGTTAAATTACACTACCTTAAATGTGCTGAATATAAAATAATTAAAATGTATCATAACATGTTTTGCATTTAAATTATTTATTAAATAAAGATAGTATTAACTGACGTTAGTGAATTGACGGATTGTTTCTGGTAACTATGGACCAGATTTTTAAAAGGTATTTAGATGCATAAAGATGCAGATGGGTCCCAAGTAGGATTTCAAGAGTACCAAAGCACTAGGTGCCTACTGGCATCTTTAAACACCTAGATACCTTTGAATATCTGACCGCATGTCCTTCAAGATATTAGAATGAATAGATCTCATCCTCTCGCACCTGGTTTTTCTTCAGAGGTTAGAAGAGGAAAACAAGCTTTCCAGCTTTTTCAATTCCCAATCAGGGTTTTCAACTTTGCCTAAACTGATCCAAATGAAGAAAATATTCTCTCTGCTAGCTAAATTGAAATCAAACACAATTAAGGCAGAAGCTTTTCTGCACAACAGAAATGGAAAGTACTCACATTTGTGAAAATGCAAATACCATCATTCAATTGTAAAGGCCGAAAATAACATATACACTTAATACAGTTAATGACATTGTGACACATTTATAAAGCCTGAGTTGACCTCAAAAATTAAATAGGCTTCCTCTTATTCTGTAAATTTAAAGATATTCCCCTTGATTCTGTACATAGTTAAAAATGCAGCCCCTTTTAACATCTTTAAAATTTTAGGAGGCCTCATTGATGTAGCATTTTATTATTTTTATTTTAGTGAGTTTAATAGATTATAGTATGTTTAGGCCTTACCATAGGCTGCCACAATTTCAAATTTAATTTTAAAACAGGTTCATTTTTAAAAGGAAAAATGTATTTAATTTAAATAAGAAAAATTGTTAAATTAAGATATCCTTTAAAAAAAATCTATTTTTATCCATGGTGTTGTCAAAACACTGCAGCACAATTTCTCTACACTCACATAACAATCTTCCCTCCCAAGGTCCCGACAACCCCAAAAAAAAAAAAAAAAATTAAATTCAGATTCTGTGTTTACTGAATCAAGCAGTAAAAATGGGAAAAACTACCTCTTTATCCTCCTTCAGTTAATAGCCAAACTACGATTGACTTCCATTGCTTAGGATTGGGCCCAGTGAATAATGTCTGGCATAAGTTCTATATTAAGGAGATAATCTGTATTCCAGGTACAAACCACTGGAGATATAAAATTGTGCTAAACCAAGTAACACTCACTGGAGATTTTAAAACTATTTGTGTTCACAGATAGATATTTTCTCTACAATTCTTTAGTACTGCGTTATTGATTATTGCAGCTAAATTAAAGAACTAACATTCTCGGGTAAACAAAAGAGGACACTTACAATCCATTTATAAAACTTTAAAAATTTTAAAACTTCAAATCCAGACTCCAGCGAGAAACTGCTGAATTGGAATTCATTTGCAAATTGGATACTATTAATTTAGGCTTAAATAGAGACTGGGAGTGGCTAAGTCATTATGCAAGGTAGCCTGTTTCCTCTTGTTTTTTCCTACCCCCCCCCCCAGATGTTCTGGTTTAACTTGGATTTAAACTTGGAGAGTGGTCAGTTTAGATGAGCTATTACCAGCAGGAGAGTGAGTTTGTGTGTATATGGGGGTGGGGGGGATGTGAGAAAACCTGGATCTATGCAGGAAATAGCCCGACTTGATTATGTAAAGAGTTGTCACTTTGGATGGGCTAGCACCAGCAGGAGAGTGAATTTGTGTGGGGGGGTGGAGGGTGAGAAAACCTGGATTTGTGCTGGAAATGGCCCACCTGTTGATCACTTTAGATAAGCTATTACCAGCAGGACAGTGGGGTGGGAGGAGGTATTGTTTCATATTCTCTGTGTGTATATAAAGTCTGCTGCAGTTTCCACAGTATACATCTGATGAAGTGAGCTGTAGCTCACGAAAGCTCATGCTCAAATAAATTGGTTAGTCTCTAAGGTGCCACAAGTACTCCTTTTCTTTTTGCGAATACAGACTAACACGGCTGTTCCTCTAAAATCCATTTATTGTAACAACAATTGTTGCCATAATGCAGCTGAACCTACTGCTACATGTAACAGTTTATTTCTTTATGTATAAGAGTATATGACACTTTTTAAAAAAAATTGCAAGTCACTCTAATTATAAACTTTTAGCATTATTTGTAGGGGCTGTTTTCCCAGGTTTTTTATTCTAAACTTTTGAGTTTTGTGTAGATGAACAAAAAATCATAGGATTTATGGCTCTTTGAATATATTGTAACAAGTAATATATATATTGTAATGAGTAATCTCTTTGTAATGTTCTCTAGTGCACTTTAATGTAGCATTGTTTCAAATACTACTACACTTTAGGGAACACCGGCAGTGTTATCATGGACCAATTAATGTGCCACATTAGTGCACTTTTGAAATCACACCCCAGCAGTCCACATACTACTCCCCAAAGACAAGCCCTTAGATACAAGTAACCATTACTGGTGTTTATTGGATAAATGCCAGTTTCAGGGTTTTTTTTAAAACAGGGATGTTTATCACATAAAGACAAAAATCAGGAGCCCTGATTATTTGTTTACCTAAAAGATAGCCGGGTAGTTGAAGTCAACTGTGAGCATTAGTTTAGGCCTTGAAACTTGGGCCAGGAATTTTTCATTCTCATTCTTCTCTGGTTAGTGGTCAGGAGAGGTTGTTGTTCAAGCCTTCACCTTCTTCTCCACAAACAAGCCAAACTGCACTTTATCATACATAAACATACTGGCCTTCTTCATTCAATACAAGCAACACTGCATCTCTGCCATGGCAGCCCACCTTGCTTCCTGCAATGGCCATTCTATAGTAGGGGATATTTTAGTTCAAGGAAATAGTGATGGATGCAATGCTCTAGAAGCATGGAACATTCAAAGACTGTTATGCGGAGATGTGACAGATAATATGAACACATGGAATAGTCAAAGACAATTGTATCAGCTTTTTATAAATGTTATATGTATCTTTATGGGCTAGCTAGTGATTGCATTTCTGGCTCCATGCAGGAACTCAAATCACTGAGGGGTAATCAGAGCCATAACCAGGGCAGCCAAACTGCAGGAGCGAAATAATGGGGCAGAAATAGAGGCATGCTGAGGGCTTGGTCGGGGGGGAAGGGACACCACCTCCACCCTCTGACTCACCTCAGCAGACCACCCAGCATGTCTGGGTTGGGGGGGGGGAAGGGGCGAGGCAACCAAAAAATCTGGGGGCGAAAGGCACGTAACCCTGCATTTCCCCCCCCCCATACATACATGTGTCACCTCTGGGTGGAAAAATGAAAAAAAATGGTAGAGGACGCAAATATACTTGCTCGCCCCCGGCGCCACTATGCCTAGTTACAGCACTGGGGGTAATTAATGCAAATCTCTCATGCAGGTAAGAAGTCTGTGGAAGT
This sequence comes from Caretta caretta, assembly GCF_965140235.1. Taxonomy (NCBI): domain Eukaryota; kingdom Metazoa; phylum Chordata; order Testudines; family Cheloniidae; genus Caretta; species Caretta caretta. The sequence goes on along the minus strand of NC_134209.1, from coordinate 133,449,762 downwards.
TTTGCCCCCTGAGGAAAGAGCATATAATGGTTCAAGAGGCCTGGCAAACAAAGAACTGAAAACTGTATAAAGAAACAACTCTGACCCGGGAGAGAGGTCAGTCACCCTTGATCCACAAATGGACATGAGACTGTGTGTCCAAGAGGTACAGATCCTGTGCAGGACTAGAAGTACTTTGGAACTTGCCAGGATCTTCATGGGGAAGAGGGGTGACACCCGATAAGCTAGGCATGCCTATAAACTTTTTCTTTTCTTTAAAATATGCTTCCTCTATAAAGCCTTTGTTCTAAATAAACACTACTTCACTTTATGAGAGTAGGCTGGTCACTGTTCTTATCTGAAGTGTGGGTGCTGAACTGAAGTCAGACCTGCTGAGAGAATCACAGTGAAGCAGGAGGAACTGCAACTTGAGTCCCCTGTCTGGAGGGAACAGATGGTGGGATGCTGCCCCAAGAAAGGTGATGGCTAGAGGTCTCAGATCTCAGAGGCCTCCCCCATGAAGGGGTCCGAGGTACAATTCCCTCAAGAACTGTGACAGAAATCTCTGCACTTACTGGAACCAATTTGTGTGCAGCCCACCTGAACCTCTCCCTCTTTGAGTTTCCTCACAAATCCCCTCTGTCTTCCCCTCTTTGTTGCTTGCTTCCTCCTTCCCTTTCCAGCCCTCATTACACCTATTCAGTCCCCTGCCAGGGACGCCAGCCTCCCGGGTCCAGTCAAAGAACTGACTTGGAAGCTGACCCGGTCCATCACTCACACCTAGGGCCTCAGTCATTTGTTAGCGGCCAGCCTCAATCTCACACCTCAGTGCCTTGCTGGGCTTCTGCTGGAGGAGGAAACCCCATATTTCCCACCTCAGGATTTGCCTGCCAGTCTGGAGAAGGCTTTTGGGACTCATTAAGAGACTGGGTTTGATTCTGGAGAGAGAAAGAGCAGTGGGGCCAGTTTCACAAACTACTTAACCTCCTCTGAGCCCCAGAGTGAAAAGAAAAGGAGGACTTGTGGCACCTTAGAGACTAACCAATTTATTTGCGCATAGATGCTAGCTAGCCCATAAAGCCCATATAGGCTCAAATAAATTGGTTAGTCTCTAAGGTGCCACAAGTCCTCCTTTTCTTTTTGCGCACACAGACTAACACGGCTGCTCCTCTGAAACCTGTCAGAGTGAAAAGAGACACAGGAGGGAAGGGAGCAGGGGGTCCGGGGGGGCGAGGGGAGGGGGACGCAGAGCCCGAAGCATCACTTACGGGGAAGTTATTCTGGCTTGGGCTGCTGGAGGCTGCGGTACTCGTCACTGTCCCCGACCCCAGGTGTGAGCGGTAGCCACCCCCACGTCCGGGACACACCCTCGGCAAACTGCCCCCCGCCCCATCCGAGGCAGCCCCACAGCCTGCTCGCTGTGCCCAGCCCGGATCCTCCCCGCGCGCGCCCCACCCACCCGGCACAGAGCCCTCCCCTGCCCCAGTCCCTCCGTCCCGCCCCGGCGCGCTCCTACCCGCCGCTTCCTCCCCGCGCGAGGCCGGCCGGCGAAGCGAGGGGGCGCCGCGAGCCGCCCGGGGCAGAGGGACCAGCGGCTGCTCAGCCGAAGAGCGCGCCACAGGGCCGCGGCGCTTCCTCTTCCGGGCTGCGGCGGCGGCGGCGGCGGCGGCTGGGCTGGAGGGGGCTGAGTCCTGCTGAGGGAACATCTTCCATGGGTGCCACTGGGCCCCCAGCCTCACTCCCCGGGGAGGGAAACGCCCTCAGAGGAGAACTCTGCGGAGGGACGAGTTGGCAGTGTGTCAAGTCCCCCTCAGCAGCTCTTTTTTAGAGCCCCCGATTCATTCAGATAACCCCCCCAAAAAAAAAACAAAAAAAGGAGACGCCCCACAAATTGCCCCAGCCTGTTAACTCCCCAGCCGAACCCAAGACATCCACAAACTGGCCCCCAAAGCCGGGACAACCCCACAAATTGCCCCAGCCTGTTAACTCACCAGCCAAACCCAAGACATCCACAAACTGGCCCCCAAAGCCGGGACAACCCCACAAATTGCCCCAGCCTGTTAACTCACCAGCCAAACCCAAGACATCCACAAACTGGCCCCCAAAGCCGAGACAGCCCCACAAATTGCCCCAGACTGTTAACTGCTCCTCCCCTGAGACGGCCGGGTAAACTGCCCTACCTTAAGCTTGAGACTGTAGCTTCAATCTAAGGTTAACGTTGGCCAAACATTTCAACATCCAGCAAAGAATTTATAAAGGTCTTGGTTAAAAATGTTGAGGTTACATCCTTATCTAAAAGGAAATGTTTCGATTTTTCACGTATGACTCACTGAGGGTATTAGGGTTGTCATACAACGTCAACTGTACAAACATGTGAGTTATAGATGCCAAATGTAATGCAGGTCATATGAAAACCAATGATAATATAAAATCCCTGTAAGATAATTATTTTATCTCCTTTTTACAGCAGGAAAAACTGAGGCAGACAGTACCCTCAAGGCCATAGAGTTAGTATTAGAGCTGGAATACAAACAGAAGTTTCTGACTCCTAATTCTGTGCTCAGGCACATTTCTCTCTTGCAGTAGGCTTGTCTACATTAGGGAAAGTTTGCAGACATTTCCCTTTGTTGCCCACCAGTTCAGCTCCAACACCAGTAGCAATCTTGGAAGCCCTGGTATAAATGGGTCAGGGGCTGATGCTGGTGTTGGTGTTTAAGACACAGTACTTAAAATAACAACCTCCTGTCTACACAAGCCCTTTTGTTGCTACCACCCGTGTTAGCTTCAGCAGGAAATATTTGCAAAATTTCCCTAGTGTAATCAAGGCTAACTGAATGTGACTTTTTAGTGTGCGCACATGCTTGTTTTTATTAAGAAAAAGTTTAATCTCTTACAAATAAACTCTGGATTCTTGTGACAGAAAACCACAAGGAAAAAGAAATAAAATGAAGGTGGCTGAGTAACGGCAGCTCTTCAGCTGGTGTAATATAGCATAGCTGAATTGACTTCACTCACTGGAGCTGTGCTGGTTTACAGCAGCTGAAGATCTGACCCAGTGTCCGTTTCAGGGTTACATTTTAAATTTTTATATTTAATGTCTAGGAAAGTGAGAGAATTTTGGAACATAATTTTTCATATCTATACTGTCACAGCCAGCTCACTCAGCCTGTTCTCCATCAGTACATATTGTTACCAAACTTTGGCACCATGGCAGTGGTTCAGTCTATCTTCTGACCTAACATCTTACTCCCTTGCCCATTCATATAAATGCTGTGTGTCATTTGGTATTCGTATGGATAGTGGCTTTAAAAATTAGATGATGGATGGTCATGTGGTTAAAGCACAAGACTGAAAGTCAGGACTCCTGGATTCTATTTTCAGTTCTGCCTCAGACTTCCTGTGTGACCTTTGGCAAGTCACTTATTCTGTGTGTGTCTCCGTATCTCCTATTTGCAAAATGAAGATAATACCTACCTTAGGATGCTGTAAGATTTAATTCATTAATACTAATAAAGCACTTTGTGATCCTCAGACCAAGAAAAATTAGGCTTTCTACCACACCCTAGATTAGTTTCTGCTTTTGTTTCTCAGCATAGATTTCAGAATTCCCCATTCTCTTTTCAGAAGCACTTTTGTACCTCCATGTCAAACTGAGTTTCTCACAGGTAAATGAAAGTTGTACTGCTCCACCACTCAGCCTATAGGACACAGGAAAGTTACATAGCACAAGTCTTGCAGAAATGCACCTTGTTTAAATAAGAGAAAAGAAAATAAGTGTAAGTTAGCAACATGCTAAAAACCAGCAGCAAGAAATTTTGATTTTATAGTAGCAATGTAAATTTAGCATGTTTTTAAGAAAGATTTTTTTAATTATTATTTTTGACTGACAACAAGTTTTAACACGATTTATTTTAAAGAAAACAGCAATAACAGCAGCACAGCGAAGTAGAGCCTGAGTTGCATTCTGCTTATCTGTATTTGAATGGAGACATCATAACTTGCAATTGGTACCTGAACTACATATTTCATAGCCCCTAAATCAGTGATACTCAGACTGAGGCACCTGCACCACAAGTGCCTCTTTAATGTGTTTCCTGCAACACATGATATTAACATTATTAACCAATCAGGATGTTATTACCCAATTAAGTTATCATTTTGCACTAAGTTATTAACATATGTGCTGTGAGAATAATATATATTATAAACTAAATATTTCACCTATCATACTGTTTAAATATGAATAGTACTATAGTAAATGAAAGAATGAAGTCGCACAACTGTGACTCTTTTGGATAATGTGAATCGCCAGTTTGGCTCCTGAACCAGTGAGGTCTGCATATCACTGCCCTAAATTATATGAAGAGAATGCTAAGTTTTAGACAAACACCTTCCCCACACAGCATCCCCTCTGCCCATAGCTGGGCATTTGGAGAGCTGTAGCTCAGATTTCAGCATTAAGTTATGATGTCACCATCCTGGTTCTCCAAAGTTTGCCAAAATCCTCAACGAAAGGAGGGAAGTTCTGGCCTGTAAGGTAAAAAATAAGAAATTATATTTTAAATGTACGATTTATGAAGCTGTGGATGTAATCAATTATTTTTCATTGTTCATCATAATTATTACAGTAGAGCTTAGGGGTCCACCAAGAATAGAGCCTCATTGTGCTAGGGACAATAAGAGACAGCCCCTGCCCCCAAATCTTACCTTCTAACTAGTCAAGACACATACAAGGTAGGAGAAATGGATAGACCATACAAGCAATATGAACAGTGCGATGACTCAATGGGCTCATGAGTCCAGGACTAAGCTCCAAATGTCATGTTGGTTGGTTTGGTTATTTAAATTCTTTCAGTGTGGTTATGTCAGGAGGGAATTAGCTAGAAAGGGGGAAGGAAAGAAGGGGACTGGAGACTGGAGGAGGAGACAGGAGGGACTGGAGTAAACTGCCAAGCAGCACAGGCGTGAGAGAATGCTCTGAGTTCATGCTGCAGAAAGCACTCTGATGCTATCACCAGTGTCCATTGGACCCTGCTTGCACTGTCTTCACCTGCTGTGCCAGCTTCCAGCAGTGTCTTTCCAAAAGGCCGCATTGCAGGGGAGAAGGTGGTATATCATATGGTTTCTGTTATCCCAGAGGGGGTCTCCCCAACAGAGTTCTGGGTCTGAAGAGTGCTGGATCAGAGGGGCAGCCGCAGCTGGGTCCCATTTTACCCTATCCCGCCCAGTGCAGCAGTAGTAGTAAAGAACGCAAACAGAAATGTTTATGATGGACAGTTCCTTTGAGAAGAAAGGAACTGTGGATCACTGATTGCTACACAACTTGCTGTGCTATGAGTTTGCTGCTTAGCAGCAGTTAGTTGTGGCTTTAATAAACCAATCTCTCTCAGAGTCTGACGGACACCAGTACAAACATAAAAAGGTCCTTGTGAAAGACCAGTAAGCACCTGTCATAACATGCTCCTTTCTTTGAAAACGTTAAGTTATTGCTCCATTTCAGACTGAGAGGGTTTGGATAGGCTGATATCTACACCAGCTTGTTTAATCCTTGACAAAATCCAGCTATAGTATTTGGCCTGCCAAAATCAAACTGGGAGTGTGCAATTATGAATAGGCTTATAATGGTTTCTCATAGCATGGGCGATTTTAAATAAGAAGGGACTCAGGCACAAAGTGGAAGTCTAAATCAAGTCTAGCCGTATAGCCTTTGAAAGGATTTTTGTTCTCTTCAAAGGTAATACAATACCCTCTGTGGTCTGGATTTATGCCCATCAGAACTCTGGCAAGGTTTTCACATTCTCCCAACAATCGTATGCCTGGCATTTATTCCCCAGAAGATTAGTTTTGGAGGAATTAGTCTAAACATCAGGATTAATCTGTCAGGATATCACTGTCTCACACAGCATCTTGAGATTCAGTTGTTGAGACGGGTGGTTCATTACCAGGTTCAGTGTGTGTGAAAGAAAAAAGAGTGGACTTGCAAACCGCTATTGATCATGGATATGGTTCCTTATTTTTGTTATTTATATTGGGTTAGCTCCTAAGACCCTAGTCATTGACCGGTACCCCATTGTACTAGGCAATGTACAGATGCAGAACAAAAAGATGGTCCCTGCCCCAAAAAGCTGACACTTAAAGACAAGAGACAAATGGATACAGACAGGTAGATGGGGAGCACAAGGAAACAAGGTCCTTCTAGGTTATTAGAGAATGAGGGGTACTGTGTAGAATAATTCTACAGGACCAAGCCCCAAGACATGAATTTCCCTTATTTATTTCAATGGAGTGTTCAGTTTGAAGCTAATCCAGTTCAAAGACCCTCTTGACAGAAATCTAATCAGAATCCAAATGATTCAGTGGGATTTGAATTCTATATCATTGCAAGTGTGTTACCTTGGGTAGCAAGATAAGGAGACATGATCCTACCTGTGACCCTGTTTGCTACTGGCTTCATAAACCTCCAAATCAATATAATCTGCAGTCCTGTTCTGCTGCTTGCAGCACTGCCTCTGTTCCTACAGTCTGGAACTTCTGGCCTGGTTCAGTTCCAACCCACCCTATATCCTACAGTGGCTTTTTCTTAAGTCCTGACCACTCCATTCAACACTCTTCTTGAATATTTCATTATTTCAGAGGAACTCCAGAACAATGCATGAGAATTTCCTCATGAGCAGAACCATCTATTCTAACAACTTAAATGTTAAATTTTTGAGAAAAAAAAATTTTTTTTACACAAAATGTTTAAATAGCTTCACTATACCACCAAACCTGGCCTCACTGCCATAGGTATTCAGATACTATGATGAAAATTTGGTATAATAGCCTAGATAGAATAGTATTCTAAAAAAACCCCACCCTAACTACACATTGGTTGTTTCAATTTCTGTCCATGTTTGCTGAGCTCTGATAATACAATAGCGTTTACACTCTTGGATGGAGGTCAGGACTCCAGGGTTCTATTCCTGTCACTGTCACACTTGCCAGCAAGAGGCTGTTCTAAGAGTTAAACTTTTTAGTTAAAAAAGCTCTGAGACCTTAACTGAGGATGATCATGGAGAATTAAGTGTCATTGTGGTGAGTCAGATTCTGGGAGCCATCACAGGAATCTCACTGAAGGACTTCACTGATATGTATGCAAATAATCACTCAAAATGAACTACATTGGGGGAACATTAATCTTGCAACAGAGAATAAGAAAAACAAGGCAGTTCACAGCTTAATATGAAGCTCTCTGCATTGGCTGCAGCACACCATCCCCCCCAGCCCAAAAAAGCAGGCAAAGGGTTGATGTACAGTAGGTAATCCCCTTTCTCATTTTTTAAACAAAAGAGTAGCTGCATCAGTACTACCAATAATATAAGCTCTGGTGTAGATCAGGAGTAGGCATTTTGACTATGGTTTCATCTAGTTCTGTTCAAATGTTAGCAAAGGAATGCAGGGTCTGTGGGTCCTGTTGTACTGTCAGTTTGCAATAATGACCACAGAACAACTCTGCTGTTGCTCCATAGCCTATGTGGCGTGCAGGAGGGGAATATTTGTCCCTCTCTAACCTCTGCTAAGCATAAAGCACAGAAATTGCATAGGGGAGCAGGTTTCACAGCATGGAGCACATTAACATATATTCTACTTGCACACGTTTCATAGCTGTCCAATGTGTTTTTCCCGCACTCATCAAATATATTTGAGTTTTTAAAAGGACTTGAGCCATTCATCCCATTTTTGCTTCCTCTCTGATCCTAAGGTGAAGTCACATTACCAAACTGTATTCTTTCCTCTGTGCATGAGGCTGCCATTGAAACAAATGCATTCAAATTCAGAATTTGGCCAGAAACATCCAGCATTCGCATGGTGACAAGATGCTGTCACAAAATCTTAGGAGTTTTCTGTAGAATCTGGTGAAAGAGAGGAGAAATCTCTTATTCACCCAGAGTTGTTGTAATATCAAAGGCATCACACAAAATGTCTGTCCCAGTAAACTGCTTTCTATAGAAATGTTCTGGTTCTGCAAGTATGTCCCCTCTTTAAATGTGCACTTCCTTCCTTCTATTGTTTTCTGCCTCAGCCTTAACTCTGGTTTAATCTGCATTTCTCAGCACTGTTCATACTGTGATGGAATTGCTTTCTGCCACAGGGCTAACCTAATCCAAATGTTGTCCCTGTTGAATGAATATTTACATGGTTCACAACAGAATCCAGTGAGGCTGCCAAACTCTGACTCATAAAAGTCCTCCCCCAGTGGTTCCTCCAACTCTCTGAACAACCCCTCCTGCTCTTCCTCAGAAACCTTTTCTTTTCTCACTGTCTCGGCAGCTCCTCCTGCTTCCCTTTAGTAACTTCCCTCTCCCCCACACTTAACTTCCTATATTTCTGCCTTCTTTCCTCACATCTCTACAGTTGATCTTGGTACAAGTTTGCCAACAAAACAAACACAACAACAACAAAAAGAAAAGGAGTACTTGTGGCACCTTAGAGACTAACCAATTTATTTGAGCATGAGCTTTCGTGAGCCACAGCTCACTTCATCAGATGTGTACCGTGGAAACTGCAGCAGACTTTATATACACACAGAGAATATGAAACAATACCTCCTCCCACCCCACTGTCCTGCTCAGGACAGTGGGGTGGGAGGAGGTATTGTTTCATATTCTCTGTGTGTATATAAAGTCTGCTGCAGTTTCCACGGTACACATCTGATGAAGTGAGCTGTGGCTCACGAAAGCTCATGCTCAAATAAATTGGTTAGTCTCTAAGGTGCCACAAGTACTCCTTTTCTTTTTGCGAATACAGACTAACACGGCTGTTCCTCTGAAACAACAACAAAAAGACCTGTGGCAGCAAGTCTCAGAGCACAGGTCAACTGACTTGGGCTTACACTATGGGGCTAAAAATAGCAGTGTACGTGTTTGCTGAAACCTAGGCTTTAGCCAGAGCCCAGACATCTACAGGTCAGTTGACTAGGGCTCTGAGACTGGCTTTGGGTTTTGCTTTTTTTTTTTTTTTTGGCTGTATAAATGGACCCAGATTTCAGAGTAGCAGCCGTGTTAGTTGTATTTGCAAAAAGAAAAGGAGTACTAGTGGCACCTTAGGGTATGTCTACACTACGGAATAAGGTCGAATTTATAGAAGTCGTTTTTTTAGAAATCAGTTTTATATATTCGAGTGTGTGTGTCCCCACAGAAAATGCTCTAAGTGCATTAAGTGCATTAACTCGGTGGAGTGCTTCCACAGTACCGAGGCTAGAGTCGACTTCCGGAGCATTGCACTGTGGATAGCTATCCCACAGTTCCCGCAGTCTCCGCTGCCCATTGGAATTCTGGGTTGAGATCCCAATGCCTGATGGGGCTAAAACATTGTCGCGGGTGGTTCTGGGTACATATCGTCAGGCCCCCCTTCCCTCCCTTCCTCCGTGAAAGCAAGGGCAGACAATCGTTTTGCGCCTTTTTTCCTGAGTTACCTGTGCAGACGCCATACCACGGCAAGCATGGAGCCCGCTCAGGTAACCATCACCCTATGTCTCCTGGATGCTGGCAGACGTGGTATGGCATTGCTACACAGTAGCAGCAACCCCTTGCCTTGTGGCAGCAGACGGTACAATACAACTGGTAGCTGTCATCGTCATGTCCGAGGTGCTCCTGGCCACGTCGGCTGGGAGTGCCTGGGCAGACATGGGCGCAGGGACTAAATTTGGAGTGACCTGACCAGGTCATTCTCTTTAGTCCTGCAGTCAGTCCTATTGAACCGTCTTATGGTGAGCAGGCAGGCGATACGGATTGCTAGCAGTCGTACTGTACCATCTTCTGCCGGGCAGGCAAGAGATGAGGATGGCTAGCAGTCGTACTGTACCATCTTCTGCCGGGCAGGCAAGAGATGAGGATGGCTAGCAGTCGTACTGTACCATCTTCTGCCGGGCAGGCAAGAGATGAGGATGGCTAGCAGTCGTACTGTACCATCTTCTGCCGGGCAGGCAAGAGATGAGGATGGCTAGCAGTCGTACTGTACCATCTTCTGCCGAGCAGCCATGAGATGTGGATGGCATGCAGTCCTTCTGTACTGTCTGCTGCTAGCCAAAGATGTACAAGATAGATGGAGTGGATCAAAACAAGAAATAGACCAGATTTGTTTTGTACTCATTTGCCTCCTCCCCTGTCTAGGGGACTCATTCCTGTAGGTCACACTGCAGTCACTCACAGAGAAGGTGCAGCGAGGTAAATCTAGCCATGTATCAATCAGAGGCCAGGCTAACCTCCTTGTTCCAATAAGAACAATAACTTAGGTGCACCATTTCTTATTGGAACCCTCCATGAAGTCCTGCCTGAAATACTCCTTGATGTAAAGCCACCCCCTTTGTTGATTTTAGCTCCCTGAAGCCAACCCTGTAAGCCGTGTCGTCAGTCGCCCCTCCCTCCGTCAGAGCAACGGCAGACAATCATTCCGCGCCTTTTTTCTGTGCGGACGCCATACCAAGGCAAGCATGGAGGCTGCTCAGTTCACTTTGGCAATTAGGAGCACATTAAACACCACACGCATTATCCAGCAGCATATGCAGCACCAGAACCTGGCAAAGCGATACTGGGCGAGGAGGCGACGTCAGCGCGGTCACGTGAGTGATCAGGACATGGACACAGATTTCTCTGAAAGCATGGGCCCTGCCAATGCATGCATCATGGTGCTAATGGGGCAGGTTCATGCTGTGGAACGCCGATTCTGGGCTTGGGAAACAAGCACAGACTGGTGGGACCGCATAGTGTTGCAGGTCTGGGACGATTCCCAGTGGCTGCGAAACTTTCGCATGCCTAAGGGCACTTTCATGGAACTTTGTGACTTGCTTTCCCCTGCCCTGAGGCGCATGAATACCAAGCTGAGAGCAGCCCTCACAGTTGAGAAGCGAGTGGCGATAGCCCTGTGGAAGCTTGCAATGCCAGACAGCTACCGGTCAGTTGGGAATCAATTTGGAGTGGGCAAATCTACTGTGGGGGCTGCTGTGATTCAAGTAGCCCATGCAATCAAAGATCTGCTAATATCAAGGGTAGTGACCCTGGGAAATGTGCAGGTCATAGTGGATGGCTTTGCTGCAATGGGATTCCCTAACTGTGGTGGGGCCATAGACGGAACCCATATCCCTATTTTGGCACCGGAGCACCAAGCCGCCGAGTACATAAACCGCAAGGGGTACTTTTCAATAGTGCTGCAAGCTCTGGTGGATCACAAGGGACGTTTCACCAACATCAACGTGGGATGGCTGGGAAAGGTACATGACGCTCGCATCTTCAGGAACTCTGGTCTGTTTCAAAAGCTGCAGGAAGGGACTTTATTCCCAGACCAGAAAATAACTGTTGGGGATGTTGAAATGCCTATATGTATCCTTGGGGACCCAGCCTACCCCTTAATGCCATGGCTCATGAAGCCGTACACAGGCAGCCTGGACAGTAGTCAGGAGCTGTTCAACTACAGGCTGAGCAAGTGCAGAATGGTGGTAGAATGTGCATTTGGACGTTTAAAGGCGCGCTGGCGCAGTTTACTGACTCGCTTAGACCTCAGCGAAACCAATCTTCCCACTGTTATTACTGCTTGCTGTGTGCTCCACAATATCTGTGAGAGTAAGGGGGAGATGTTTATGGCGGGGTGGGAGGTCGAGGCAAATCGCCTGGCTGCTGGTTACGCGTAGCCAGACACCAGGGCAGTTAGAAGAGCACAGGAGGGCGCGGTACGCATCAGAGAAGCTTTGAAAACCAGTTTCATGACTGGCCAGGCTACGGTGTGAAAGTTCTGTTTGTTTCTCCTTGATGAAATCCCCCACCCCTTGGTTCACTCTACTTCCCTGTAAGCTAACCACCCTCCCCTCCTCCCTTCAATCACCGCTTGCAGAGGCAATAAAGTCATTGTTGCTTCACATTCATGCATTCTTTATTCATTCATCACACAACTAGGGGGATGACTACCAAGGTAGCCCAGAAGGGGTGGTGGAGGAGGGAAGGAAAATGCCACACAACACTTTAAAAGATTACAACTTTAAAACTTATTGAATGACAGCCTTCTTTTTTTTGGGCAATCCTCTGTGGTGGAGTGGCTGGTTGGCCGGAGGCCCCCCCACCGCGTTCTTGGGCGTCTGGGTGTGGAGGCTATGGAACTTGGGGAGGAGGGTGGTTGGTTACACAGGGGCTATAGTGGCAGTCTGTGCTCTGGAGGGTGAGATGCGAAGAACCACCGGCACTGAAAGGTAAGGGAAATGTTCAGGCAATTCAGCATCCTTAGGGTTAGTGTTGCAAAATGCAGATAAGAAGTTCCCCTAAACTCAGAGGAAGGATCGAATGATTTGATTTGGGAATCATATTATTGTTTGCATAACAGTAATGGTCAGAGGCCCCAATCAGAGAGCATGGCCTCATCAAAGTAGGTACTGGGCAGATATAGTAAAAATTTCTCTACTAAGGATATTACACAAATCACAATATGCAAGGAGAGTATAGCTAGCCAAATTCTGCACCAGCTTTCATCTTCCCACTCTTGCTGAAGTCAATGAGGCTGCCTGGGGTCAAAGGCAGCAAACTTTTAGACACTGTGATAAATGATAATGTGGTGCATAGGATCAAAACTGATTTCAAGCATTATCTCCAGCTCAAAGGGGTTTTATTTGTTGCTTACGGCCTCCATACGTGTGTGGTGGCTAATATCAAAGTCCTTCTGATGAATGGAGAACACACTTTATGAACTTCAATCTCAATGTGTAACAAAACATTTATTTATTTTCTGGGATGGGTTGACTTTGAGGGATGAACATTCAGCTGAACAAAGGGAAAGATTAGTTGTAACTCTGTGATTTTCCTTCCTGGAATCTCTCACACCAAGTTAGAAAACTAAAATGAATTGACCTTGTGTTAAGTGAATAATAGTCTGTCACTTAAGCCAGACTGTAATTTACATATTACAGCTAATATCTTCCATAACAGATAAGGCTGACAGGACCCCGAGAGAGTTCTGCCAGGATGTAGACAATGCACAGTGCAGAAACTTGACCTGGAGAGAGGGTGCAGCTGTTGGTGGATGAGACTGCATTTCTTAAGAAACTTCATGAGGATGAGATCACTGACCTTCAGAAACAGATCCAGGGATCCAAACTCTCTGTAGACCTGGAGTCCATCTGCCCAGACCATGCTGTTGCCCTGCATGATATCAGAGCCCAAATCAAGGAGCCCAAATCACAACCAACTCTAAAGCAGAGAAATGATATAAAGCAAAGTATGACACACTCAAGAGTCAAGCTTCCAAATATGAAGATATTAAGATCATGAGAAGAGGTCAACAAGTATTCATTTCCGGTAACTGACCGGAAAACCACATTGTTTCTCCAAAGCTTCATTCTGGGCCCTCAGAGCATCAAACAACTTGAGGAGAAAGAGGCTCGTCACCTGGAGGTGTCTGGGTTCCAGGCAATCACTGTCCAGTTAGAATGTGAGCTACTAGAGACCAAAACTCATTTGTCCATGTATCTGTAAGACTACCAGACCCTACTGAGTATCAAGCTGTAGTTGGATGCAGAGGTTGCAGTCTACAGGAAATTCCTGGAGGAGCAGCAGCAGAGACTGGATATTCCTGCTGACTGTGGTGATAGGTCCCATTAGAAATAAGATACCTATGAATACGATCCTGGCAGGTATTTAATGTATTCCCTAATAAGAGAAACAATCACTCTGCACAAGAAATTAGGTACTCATTTGTTACATTAGGACTATTCACACCAAGTTCTGCAGCCTAAAAATAACACTACTGTGGAGTAGTTTGCCTTAGATACATAGACGTGGAAGAAACTTTCCACAACTCAACTGCCCAAAACTGAGTGCACCCAAGAACACACCCCAACTTGATCTCTGTCCTCAGTGATAGAACTGTGTTTTTAAACCATTGTTTACATATTATATTTTGTATGGTATCTGGAGCTTTTTGGCAAATAGGTCCCAGACAGATACAATTTATGAGGAATTCTTCTACTGTACAGATGCCCTGTGGTGCAAAGGATATGACCAGGCAAGACAATTTTTCAGGAAACACTGCTTTATAATGGTTTAATGATCAAAGTAACTAAACAAACTCAACCTCAAGAGCCTGAAGGACAGACCGCAAATATAATACAGTATATTGTCAGTATAGTGTTGTACATGCATGATAATATCAGTGTAACAAGCAACAGTTTGAAACCTCCTGAATCTGGCATGCTTGGTCTGTGAAAGAGGACAACCTAAGAAAGTTATATGAACATGCTGACATTACAAGCTGCTTTTCTAAGCAGATGTATAGTCAACACTAATGTAAGAATATACAATGTATGTATAGCTTGCCCTGGAATGGTAATAAAGAGGACATGAATTCCTACTTGCTTGAGGAGTGGCACTGGACAAGTCACTTCTACACTGTTTCCTTGTCTGTAAAATGAGGGTATTTACTAGCCACTATCACAGTGTGTCCTGAGGATTGTTTAATGTCTGTACAGTGCTCTGTACATGTAAAGTGCCATATATATGTTGTGCTATTATTACTGACAGGTTTAAAATATTAGAATAATATAGTTATAACAGCACTGGTTGCTCCCTCTTACAAAATGACAAATCTGATCAGGGTTTAAAACAGCATATTTTAATAAGAGCTAGTGCAGTGGTTACCATCCCAGCCTCTGCCTGTCAAGCACAATCTCCGGCCGCTAAATGTCCAGCGGCGCAGCAGGGTTAAGGCAAGCAAGTTAGTATGAAAAAAATTGTTCATTTTTAATTTTTTGCTGTCTTATACAAAATGTCTTGTTTTTAAAGATCAGGAGAATACAAAAAAGGAGAATTTCCATGATGCATCTGGTGGAAACACAAACATGTACACCAACTGCTTAAAATGCCTTTGAAGACTGCAGCCCTTGTTGATTCTTGGAATGGTTAACTAAACATCTGACATTTCAAACAATGAAAAACTATTTCACATCAGGAAATCTTCATCTTTTATGCAGCATGAGTGCATGTACATATTATGCACTGGATTTTTAACACCGAATAAACTTTTTTAAATGCAGAAAATTGATGCATCATTATGCTACTTATATTATACTTATACTCATCAGTTATATTGCAACATTAATTTTGAGATTTAGTAAAAATTAACTTTCCCAAATAAGGTGACATCTCTTTTGTATCAGAAATCTTGATACACAAAAAAGTCTCATTTTGCAAAAATGAAGTATGCTTTTCTTGGCGTTAAAGGGAAAAATATAAGTATCAGCACAGTTTTTCATTTGTACCCTCATATTTCAGGGTCTATTGGTGCTTTCATTGTAAATCTAATTCGAGAAGGTAAAAAGAAAACATTGTGGCTAGTTTGAGGCAGCTTAGTATAAATTTTGCATCTGGATTGATTGGAGTTACTTTGTTTTTCAAGAAAAAGTTAAAGTCAAAACCACCATTTTTCATTCACAAATTGGCCAAATTATAAAATGACAGTTCTCCAGAACTCTGTTTAAAAATGAACATGTGATTCCATTTCTAATTTGCGTGTACACTGTACACTTACACAATCACAGAAGTGAAGAGTTAGGAACTATATAGATGCACAATCATGGTAAATACATGTGCATATTAAAACTCTTGTTTTGACTATGCAATTACACACAGTTCAGAAAACTATGTATTCAACTTTGAAATGGAAATTTAAATATGGCATTGTGAAGTTCTGTGTTTATATATCAAATCATCTTACTTTAAAAGTAAAAAGTTGTTTATTCTAACCACTAGCCTGGCAAACTCAACTTGGCATTTAAGGATAAGCTGTATTTTTTCTGGCTCATGGACGTCACCACCATTAATAAAAATCCTGCAGGACCGATGTTGACATCACCTGTGCAACACTGTCCTTATGTACAGGTATAGCTGAGTGCAGAATATTGGAAAAAATTAGTTTTCAGGTTTTTAAAAGGGGAGAAGAAAGTAGACTGTATATTTATGTGTAGGGAGATCCATCCTGGATTCTATATACCACTGTGACAACCGTTGTGACAAGCATGGTATAAATATGTAGACAGAAAAGAATGGGATTGCATAGAGGGATCTGAGGCTAGAATCCGTCCTTCGTACTGGAATTTAAACCCTGATCCAGCAAAAGCATTGCACATATGAGTAACTTCTCACATGAGTGGTCCTAGAGGAACAATTCTATGAATGATACATATAGAAAAGAATCCAACTCACTCTCCCACAGCTCTGCTGTCTCTGTAAGGCTACTAGTAAGTACAGTGTAAAACAGTAAATATTTTAAAAAAAAAGGAGTACTTGTGGCACCTTAGAGACTAAAATTTATTTGAGCATAAGCTTTCGTGAGCTACAGCTCACTTCATCGGAGTGAGCTGTAGCTCACGAAAGCGGATGCTCAAATAAATTTGTTAGTCGCTAAGGTGCCACAAGTACTCCTTTTCTTTTTGCAGATACAGACTAACATGGCTGCTACTCTGAAACCAGTAAATATTTACTGTCTCTGAAGTCATTAACTACACATGAGGAGCAGCAGGTTGAGGAAAAAGTTGCCATTTTTACATAGCTACTTTTCAAAGTAGAGCTGCACTTTAAGGGTTTCGTGTTTGTGCATCTGTGAAGTAAAAATGGTTTCATTTTGCAGAGGTTCTTTAGAACCCTTATTAGCCTCTTCTTTAGAACAACTTTAAGCATTTTGAAACTGGAAAGTAATTATAGAGGGTATGTAGTTAAAAAGAAAATAGTTTTTGCGGGAAAAGTTACAATTATTTCTTCACTGCACATATAATTAGCCATGGCTGGATTTAGGATATAGGCAGATTGGGATGAATGTTGGGATGTTGATCCAATTCAAGTGACCAACTTTACACAGTAAAGTGTTTCTCCACAAATGTAGCGGATGGAACATAGAGTACAAATATTTTCCAATGGTCATTCAGGTACCCATTGTCAGTAACTGAACTTGTTTTATGATGAAATATGTAAATATGATTTAAAGCTGGGAGAGTAATCAGATAGTTATGAAGGTGCTGAGCTAGTCTGTTTAACTGACCCATATTACACAGAGTGTTAGAACAGTAAATTGAGGTCAACATTAAGATTCAGTACATATGAAGCAAATGTCAAGTTATTGAATTGATAAATGGATGTTGAGCTTTAACCAGGCACCAACTGTCAATAAACTAGTTCCATTAAGCCCTAGAGTACAGGAATCCTACTTTCCTGAAGCTAAATCCTAATTAAAACATTACTGCTTGAACTCCAAGTATTATATAGTTGTGATGCTAATTCAACGTCAGCAATTTTGCAATATCAAAAATACACAAAAAAGTCTATGCCTGTTACTTGATTTTTAGAATACCCATATAATGCACCATAATATGGACACTCAGAATTGGTCAGAAGTTCCTGTCAAGAACGCACAATCTGTAGTTTTCTGAACACCTATTCACCAAAATATTTCTCATGAATATGACAATAAGTACAACAAATACAAAAGGATGTTATCTTTATTTTTCACATGAAAAAAATACAGCCAGCTAACCAACTTATCAGAATCCTTTTTCAGACCGTTCTTGAAGGCACTTGTTTTCCACAAAAGGAATGCACCTAGATATAATGTCTCCTCGAAACCCATCAGTTTATATTTTACCTGAAAGTATAATGTCCCAGGGTTTCCTGTTGTAGAATGTCAATGTCTAATTTTTAAACTTCTTCCGCTTCATTGCCTTCCATTCACCTTCCTGTGTAGCAAGGCTATTGAAAAGATTTTTCACTTTTCTTTTTCTGTCAGAATCCCTATAAAAACAAACACATGTTTAAATCTTTATTCTGACATCAGATAAAATAGCAAAACAATATGTATTTTAATATTTATAAAAAGCTACATTTTTGAAATACTGCCTCTGCTACAGTTTAAATTACAAATATTATAGATAGATACTTAGAAATATACATTATGTGACTATATGAATGAAACAGCAACATTCAAACACATGCAAAATATATAGAGGTTGATGAGCAATACACATCAGGTAACTTTCATTGCAAGTCTTGTAGTGGTTGCTCCCAAGTTGTCAGACAACTGTTTGGACCTCAAAATATGGTTGACCAACATGCCAGTCCTGATAGGGACTAAGAGTGAACACTGGCCAGCATACAGAGTAACTCAACTGCCAGTAACCATATATTATTACCTTTCCATAATTTCTGAAAGCTGCATTCTAGCCAGGAACTGGTTATCTTTGCGGATCTCCCGAACAGCTCCTTTAAATTCACGTTTGTGTTTGTGAATCAGCCTCTTTCTTTCCTGCTCCTCCTTGCTGCCTCCCTGTTTCCTCCCGAACTCCAGGCTGAAATTAGAATGCATGTATGAACAAGCATAAATTATTATGTCAAGCATACTCTTTTATACTTCACAGGAACTAGCTTTTATATAGATGTTACTTCTTGATATTCTACGTCTTTGCACACTCCTATGGCAACTCTCAATACCAAGGGTTAACAGTCTCACTTATAATTACATATTTATAGGATACCATAGAAAAAAGTAACTGACTATATTACATAATTTAGATAAAGAGCAGACAACATTTTCCAGAGAGCAACCTTCCACATGTAGCACTATACTCAGAAGTATAGAGGCTGAGAAAACCATACTAGCTGGCTAAATCCAGTTGTCAGCATCTGTAGTTAGTGGGAAACCTGGACAAAAATGGATTCTCACAATGTGTTCTAAGGTTAATATTTCTCACGATAAATTCTAAGGGGGGCGGGGGGGGGAGAGGAGAGCTGTGTCTGTGTGTGGGAGGGAACGGCGGATACCTGATTTGTTTCACCATTTTGGCAAATAGCCAGAGGGAATTTAGTATGAATGCAAATGGTGGAGCAAATGCAGTATCTTAACGGAGACCAACAAGTAAGATAATTTATGATAGTAACTAGTGCCTCTGTCTGGAAATGAAGCAGCAGCCAGTGAAGAGTATGTGTGTAATATGCCCTTGCCAGTCTACCTGAGTCAGAGTGTAACTGCATTCGGTATTAGTAAAAGCTACCAAATACCTTTCAAAGTTAATCCCATGTTGCTATAATCTAACCCAGAACACAAAAAGATACACATGATGTGTATGTGGAAAGGTCTATATCTGATAGGAAGGGGTGATATTTCTTGGTCAGCCAAAGATAAAACACGTGTTTCTGGCCATTGTGACAATCTGGGAATCTAGGAAAGCTGAGAAGTCTAGACAGACCCCCAAAATTAAGAACCAGTTTAAACAGATACCCAGATTGTGTTTTATGTTGTGCTGGAGGTCAGATCAAATGCTCATAATGGTCCTTTCTGGTGTTAAAGATCTATGAATCTATTATTGAGGGAGAAATGAATAAGAGAGTAGGAATAGCCTCCAGATCCCCTGATTTCCAGTCCTATACTCTAGCCATAAAACAAGACAATCCGTCCTTAATTTCTCAGGATTCCTCCTTCCCTTTCTCTGGGTAGTCAATCCTTTGCAGTGTGTGCACCTAATGTAGGAGATGGCAATTCCATTCACTACTCTGCTTGGAAATTTAGGAAAGAATGACCAAGAGCCTTTAGCTGAAGCCTCTCTCTATGCTCCTCAATGCCTAACCTGCAGTTTTGCTTTCTTCACTTCTATAAGGATTACTGTACTTACACTTTCACTATTTTGGGTGTGTACAATTTCAATGGCACAGGCTTCTTTTTCTCACACACCAAGGGGGTATAGTGTTTTCCTTTGTCCTCTATCTCTTTCAGAGCATTTTGATGCAACTCCTGAAAATGCAGAGGTGGTTAGGATTTTAAAAGCTAATCAAAGATATCACGTTTTACAAACCAGTTATCGGCTGTCTCAGGAATAATGTTTTCCTGGCTAAGGCATCCTCAAAAAGCTACTTTCTCTCTTGGTAAGATCACAATTAACCTTTAGGATATTTGCTAGTCCTGAAGAGTTTTAAACCTTCAGGTCTGGCTAGTTTCAAAAGGCTTTCCAAGGTCTATAGGGGGTGCTGCGATGGACAGCAGGAAGGGTCTGTGGCCAAAGAGAAAAGAGGCCAGGTTGGCATGACTGACAATTGATAAAACCTAGTTTAACTCAGCTCCTGTTTCTCAACTTAAAACTCTAAGGCTGAATATTCATTGCTCTAAGGGTTACATTTTGTGACTCTAACATGGCCTTTCCATGCCATCTACATTACATATTATTCTTTAACATATTTCATCCTGCCTCTTCTGCTAGAGAGGATGCTACTGCTAAATAGGAGGGTCCATCCTCATTGAATGCAAAAGAGAGTCAGGCTACACTCAGATCATCTTATTCTTCCATCTCTGGAAAAGAAAGAGCTAACTAACTTTAACTGGTGAAGCTGACAATACATATTTATACTGGTTTTATTAAGGCGCCCATGCCCATGGTATCTGTTACTTTATTTGATACATTTGTTTGACTGTACCAGTGACTTACAGATTCATACAAGATCCTCAGGAACAGCACTGCCAGAATGCTATTCCTATAAAAGGAGCTACTTAAAGAGTTACCACAATGGAGATGCCTTAAATGTTACCCTCTCCACTTAAGTTCCCTCTAAGCTGTGCGACCGCGCAGCAGGCTATCAAGAGCTGTGTAGGCAGGGAGAGGCGCCTCTCCCCCAGCCCCAGGCTTCTGCAGCAAGAGAGGGCTGGGGGGAGTCCCCTCCCCCTGCTGCAGCCCCGGGGCAGCCTGCACCCCAAAACCCTCATCCCCAGACCCACCCCAGAGCCCTCACCCCCCATCCCCGCATCCCAACCCTCTGTCCTAGCCCTGAGCCCCCTCCTGCACCCTGAACCTCTCATCCCTGGCCCCACCTCAGAGCCTGCATCCCCCAAGCCAGAGCCCTCACCGCCCCCCAACCCTCTGCTCTAGCCCTGAGCCCCCTCCAGTACCCTGAACCTCTCATCCCCGGCCCCACCCCAGAGCCCAGCCCTACACCCCCTTCTACACTTCAAAGCCCTCGGCCCTCACCCCTGCCACACATCACCTCCATATTGGTGCACATAACAAAATTCATTCTGCACATGGATGTAAAAAATTAGAGGGAACATTGCTCTTAAAAAGGTGGGTTTGGCTGCACCATGAAAAATGTCCATCCAAAACATTATGTACACATTCCAACTTTTCCACAGAAACACTCATCTAGTCTTCAAATTGTCTAAGGGCTTGTCTATACACCAACTTAGTGCACAGCAAGCTGAGGTTAGAATTTATAGTATAACAGTAGTAGATCAATGTGCCTCACAGAATTTTTAGTGTGCAGCAGCAGCAACCTTAGGGCACTTAGGATGCGGCAGGCTAGTGCATCATAGATTCATACTCCAGATATCTGCACACCAAATCCTAAAAAGAGAACATGCTTGACCTTTGAAAAAATATTTCACTTTGTTTTTATTTTTAATTAGCTTTACGTTTTTTGTTAGCACATATTGAGATCCCAGAATTTACTAACTTTTACATCAGCAATTAGGTTTTTGGGGAAACCATTTACCTGCAGTTGTTTAGGGTATTCACTCACTGGTATATGTTCTGTAAGAAGTGCTCTGATAGGTTGCATTATTTCATGGAAGGATGACAAAGATTCATACAGAGCTGCACATTTCTTAATGAGATCCAAACACACAGCTAGACATGATAACCTGTTAGAGAGATATATACAGCCATGTTAAATTCGTATCTGCAATAATTTTACTGCATAATTAGAATATGCAGATGAAAGTTTCAAGAGTTTCAAACTAAACAAATTATAGGCAGTGTCGATAGTGCCACCTATTTTAACGCGAAGCGTCAGGCAACCTTAATCAGAAAACCTTGTTTTCTGCTGCTTATAACTTTGCCAAACTAACTGTTTGGGCTGAAATTTTCTCTTCTCATTTCTGCCTGCTTCAGGCTGATTTTTTTTTTATTTTGGAAAATTTTGGCCAAATATGTTCAGTCATTTTCACGACTAAGGCTAGAAAAAATAGCTTGTTTTGCCCATGGTAAAATATTCTTGCAACCTTTTATTTGAAGAGCTCTAGTGTCCTCATGTTTTGGAGGAGGCACTTAAAATTTAGCAGAGGTTGGCTTTTGTGTCAGGGTTGTGCTATTTGACATCTTTGTGAAAATCCACTCAAAACTGGCCAAGTTATAAGCCTCTGAACAATTTCAGTTTGCACATGCTCAGTAGAGACTTCAATTGTAGTAGCTAAATTTCTGAACATTCCGTCTTGACTGAGCATGGCCCAAGTTTCCTAGAACTGCTAGTGCTGACTACACTATGCACATACCATCCTCACACAGAGCAACTGAGCAGGCTCCATCCCCTTACATCTTCTAATGCTGACAGGACTCCACATGTGCCATCCCCACAGAGTGGATGGGCATGCTCCAGCCTAGGGCTGTAGGTGGCAAAGCCCAACTTTCCCTACAATGACTGCTCCCAACCAGAGGGATGGCAAGGGCTGGAAGTGAGAGCAGAGAGTGTCTCTCTCCTAAACTCTCAATGTTCCCTAGCTCTCAGGCAGCATGGAAGAGAAATCTGTCTAATTTGAATGCAGAGGGGACAACAACAGGACTGAGGGGAAGGAAAGAACTAGATAGGGGATAAGAGGTCTGGTGAGACAAGGACTGGAGAAATGGGGGAGGCTGGAACTGGTTGGCCAAGAAGACTGGTATTGGAAGTCAGAGAAGGAAAAATGGTGGCGGGCGGGGAGGAAGGGAGACTGATCCAACCAGGAGCCAGGTAAGAACGAAGACTTGCTGTGCAAAGAGACTGGGACAGGGAGACAGTGATGGGGGGGAGACATGGCCAAGGGGATGGTATGATGGGATACTAGATGGGGAGGCCTCTGAGTTACTACAGAGAATTATTTCCCAGGTATCTGCCTAGTAGGTCTTGCCCACATGCTCAGGGTCTGACTGACTGCCATATTTGGGGTTGGGAAGGAATTTCACCCAAGGTCAGATTGGCAGAGACCCTGTGGGTTTTTCACCTTCCTCTGTAGCATTAGGCACTTGCAGGTTTAAACTAGTGTAAATGGTGGATTCTCTGTAACAAAGTCTTTAAACCACTATTTGAGAACTTCAGTAACTCAGCCAGAGATTAGGGCTCTAATTACAGAAGTGGGTGGGTGAGGTTCTGTGGCCTGCAATGTGCAGGTCAGACTAGATCAGTGATTTTCAAACTGTGAGTCGCAACCCAGTACTGTGTCACAGAATGTAAGGCACTGGGTCACGGCAGCTCTGATCTATTCTGAGCCCTCACAGCTGCAACTGAAGTCAGTAGGAGCTATGCTTTGAATATATAAAGTACTATAACTTACTCTAAACAGTCAGGTCCCAGGAATCTCAAATTGGCACAGAAAATTAGTGGAAGCTTTTGACCATAATCTCCATGCCTTAGTTCCCTGCCTGTAAAATGGGGGTAATATCACTCCCTCACTTCACAAGGATTTTGTGAAGATACATTCATTGATGTTTGTGAAGCACTCAGATATAATAGTGATGAGTGTCACAGAAAAGCACAGGAGGAAATTAATAATTCTGTCTTCAGAGCAGGATTTGAATAATGTGCAGTAAATAAGGCCTATGGCCACACAAAGAACAACGAGGAGAAACTATTCAGTAGCTGCTCATTACATAAATATCATCCATTCTGTGCACTGAACGAGGCTCGGACTCTGTGGAAAAACAGAATGTGATCATGTAACTGAACACTGAATCACAATGCATACCCACAACTGGGTCAAATTAAGGTTCCACAGGCTCTTAACTCTCGTAACTTCTGAGCGCTTGACTTTGCAATCCTAATAATGTTCTTTTGATGTGGTTATTTTTTCATGTAATCAAGATTTATTTGCTGCTTAAGGATCTGACCCATCAAAATGTTTAACAACTCCTGTGGGGTGCTGAGCATCCTCAAATCTCACTTAAGCCAAAAAGAGTTGGGGGTGCTTAGCCCCCACAGAAAGTGCTCTGCACTTTGCAGCATCAGACCCGAAGAATGGTATATTTCGTTATTTAATATGTTACAAGAACCATATGATGAAAATAATTTATTACACTTGTCCACCCTCAGCTTTTGTCCTAGAAGGTAACATGCTTGACAGAACATTGTCACCGAAGTTACAAAAGAAATAACTTGGAGTTTCCCCTTACATATTCTTCACATACCTGAAATGATTCATTTCTGTTTTGCTGCTTTCCTTTAATTTAGTCATAATATTGAGTGGCAGATTTTGCTTTTGCCATGTCTCCATATCCTTCTTATCACAGACCAAGAGTAATTCTGAATTTTTTCCTGCTGGTCTGAAAGGATGCACTGGAGTATAGCCTAAAAACACAGTTACAACAGTTATATACAGATTAGTTCTCACAATTAAAACTTAGTCTTAAAACATGAAAAAGTTGATTTATAGAAAATTTATAGTTTTATAAAGATCCTTTATTAAAATTAGGCTATTTCAAATATACACAACGCTAATCTTTTTACAGAAACATTAGCCCAGTAATCACGTCAGCGGGGGGTAGGGGAGAAAGATGGTGGTACCTGAAGGGACCAGAATAAGAGATCAGCTGGACGAGGGAACTTGCAAAGCAGTAGGGACAGTGACGTCAGGAAAAGTTTCACAGCACCCTGTCCTAAACTAATTCTCCCTGGGA
This sequence comes from Caretta caretta, assembly GCF_965140235.1. NCBI lineage: Eukaryota > Metazoa > Chordata > Testudines > Cheloniidae > Caretta > Caretta caretta. Next base: position 133,425,098 of record NC_134209.1, on the reverse strand, counting down.
AATTGCCAACCCTGATAAAGAAAAATAAATCTGTGCAATGAACAGGTTTTTAAGCCCTGCAGGCTTAGAAAGGAGCTCATTTCAAAACCTTTTAACAATGAAAATAAAAATAATTCTATTAAGTTATTTATATATTATATTGACATTGATGCAAATGGCTCTTTATATGTATGCAAGAAGAGTCTGTGCCCTGAAAGTACAAAGACGACTCGGGGGTAAAGACAGATGAGGTTTTGGCTTTAAGGCCCCAATGCTCATGCTTAACTTTACTACTGTAAGTAGTACCAGTAAGTCAATCTGACAAGCATGTGCATAACTGTCCACAGAATCAGGGCCTGAATGTTTAAATTATACTTATCTGCTCTACTTCTAACAGAATGGCAGACAGTATTTATTCTACTCGTATGTTTGATCAATATATTACCAAAGGTTACCTGCCTAATAATGACATTTCTCCCACAAAGGAAGAACAATGGACTTTTTTTTTTTTTTTTAAAAAGGGGAACAATTTTTTCTAAAGCCTTAAGTACATCTGAATCTGCATTTGAGACATACTCTCTCAATCTTTTCTTAGGATCTGTTCCACATCTCTTCCTCACATGAAAGGCAGATGGATCAGGCCCTCAATGTTAAAATAATGGAGTTATATTAAATTATGTTACTAGCTGTTAAAAATAAATATCAAGGAATTTATTGGTATGATAGCATATCAATATGTATCACAAAATTAGGTGTGAACTCATTTTTAAATATCCTGTGTCAACAGACAACCAAGCTGCCAGGACAATCATATGAAGGAAGTATTTGGCAGGTACGTGTCAAAGCCATATTAAATTGCACAGCAAATATGTCAATAGTTCTAATGTGAATTTCTAAAATATGACTGGATTTTTATACATGCTTCAAATACCAAAGCTTTAAAATATCTCACACAAAAATGTTGATATTCTATGTGGAAGTAATTAATATCTATATAGATTAGCGTTGCTATACCACTAACAGACATTTTATTTAACTTTCCCTCGCCACACACATAATTAGAAACCAGCACTACTTGTTGGGAAGTTTCACACTGGTAACAATTTACAGACCTATCGGCGATAAATCATATCAAAGTTTGAACAATGGAGAAAGTTTTGCAAGCAAGCATTTGATTTCCATGATTCGGCAACAACTCTCCTCTTCCCCTTATTGGTGAATTACTGTCACTAAATTCCCTGACAAAGAAAAAAACGTGTCATCTTTGCACTTCGAAATGGGGCACTGAGGAAGAGTGCCCAGAAAAAGAGAGAGGCTGGCACGGAAATCATGAGCAAGTAGAAAAGGCCAAATTAAAGAGACAGTCAGAGATGATGTGGTCGCAAAGTGTTAAATATGAAGATTGCTCTACATTACAGGCCAGATTTCCCACTCTGTTACTATGAGTGCAAGGGGAGGCAAATCCAGGCAGGTATGCAAGGAGGCAGAATATCAGCTTTGTGGCATACACCTTTCTTGTATCCTGATTGCATAGAAGTCCCACTGCAGTTCTTCTGGCATTCTGGTTATCAGGTGAGGAGTGGGTAGCATCAGCTGCAGTCTGCAGCATCAATTGCTACCCCCACAACTACACAGAAATTAACTTTATCAGCATTAACTCACACTGGTTTCCTCACTACACCATGGTGCCCAAAGGGGAAGGAGCTGTTTTTCTATGGGGGCTGGGAAGCAGTGTGGAAGAAGAAGGCTTCCACACAGATGGCGCTTGTGTCTGGAGGATCTCCTGGGAACTGCAGCATTTGAGAGCTTAGTTTCCTGGTCAGCTCAGGAGATCTATCTAGGAGATGACTTGGCCTTTCATTTGTAACATGAAGCTCTGAAGGTGGAATTTTTAATTGCAAGGAAGCTTGAGGTATAAAAACAAATGCACATTCATATTTATCATTCCAAGCAAACTTACTCTGTAGTCGTTTTTGGGGTATAGCTATGTGAAGCATTCCAACGAGGAAATTGATAAGTTCTGGTATGAATCTTTGAGACAGTGATACATATTCCAGGAACAAACAGCACACAAACAATCCTTTAACAACATCTTGTAGTGTCATGACTTGGCACTAACAAAAAATAAAAAAACCCTGCATTAACATATTAGTATGAAAATTAAGGCTTTATGCCATGAGCAAAAATAACCTCTGATAGATTTTAATAAGTTTCACAAAAAATGTATGATCTAAACCACTAGTCATTTTTAGCAGCTTTTAAAAAAGCTAGCTAATACATTTTTAACTGGGGTCATTTTTAATACATGTTGCTCCTCCCTAGGAAAATTTGACACCTTACCTCATTGAAGGGAGGATGTGCAGAATTCAGTAGAAACCTTGCCAAAACTACTTCAACCACTTTTAACCACTAGAGGGCACTAAAGCGCAACAAGAATTACTTCCATTTTATATCTTGCCTTGTTTCTGTGATACTTATTCTGTTATTTGCTCGTCTGTTAAATTTCGGTCCTACAGTTTGCATCGCAAGGCTGTGATGTCCACTTTTAGAAAGGAACTAAACAACCACCAGATTTCAAAGTAACTCTGCACTTCCTATGAGATAGGAGCAACTGAATCTGGACATTTCAATTATATAAATAGGGCTTTAAGATTGAAAAATGAGACACTTCTGTTCAATATATTTTAATGTAGTTAGGCAAGTTCTGGAGGGACAGAATAGATATTTTATAAATAAAATCAACTATCCCTCTTAAATAAGAGCTATTAGCATATATGGAAGATAGTATCACTAATGAATTGGATCATGTACCCACTATATTCCATGACTCTCACAGACTTTATATACTAACAGAAGAATGGCTTTAAACTGAATTGTTTGGGTAACTCCATTTAAAGTAGCCAACTGTTGGATATTGTTCTGTCATGAGGCAACAGACCTAAAATTTCTGAACTGTTCAGGAAGGAGCTGGACAAAGCACAACACACATTTTGGGGAAAAATTCAGGACTGGAAGTGTGTTGTAGTCACTCTGTAAATGATAATCAAGACTGGTAAAGCCACAGTGTAACTGGAGCGTGCTGTGGCTATACAAAGGCACTCAGGGTATGACCTCCAAGCTGTTTGGATGTTTGAGGGACCCAGGTTGCAAGCTACAATAGCAAATCACTGTGATGCATCGGAGGTTGCAGGGCAGGTGGTGAGACAACCTCCGACTGGTCTGGATTGTACCCTGAAATGTCATAGGGGTATACATTTAGTTTGAGCATCTATTATGATGTTCTTAAATGGTTTCCATTCAGTTTGCAGGCATTTCACTCTTGTGACTGTTTCTTTTAATTTCCTTTTAACTAGCTTCCTCATTTTTGTGTAGTTACCTTTTTGAAATTAAATGCTATTTTGGTGGGTTTCTTTGGTATTTTCCCCCCTACAAAGAGGTTCAATTTAATTACATTATGGTCGCTTTTACCGAGTGGTTCAGCTATATTCACCTTGGACCAGATCCTGTGCTACACTTAGGACTAAATTAAGAATTGCCTCTCCTTGTAGGTTCCAAGACAAGCTGCTGCAAGAAGCAGTCATTAGTGATGTCTAGAAATTTTATCTCTGCATCCATCTGGAGGTCATGTGCCTAGTCAATATGGGGATAGTAGAAATCCCCCATTATTACTGGGTTTTCTGTTTTTGTAGCCTCCCTAATCTTCCTGAGCATTTCATAATCACCATCCCGGTCAAGAGGTTGATATTATTCAAGTATGGAATTTCAAGCCATAACAGATTCTATGGTACAGTTTGATTCATTTGTGATTTTTCTATATTTAACGCTATACTTCCTTTCACACACAGTGCCACTCCCCCAAAAGCACGAACTATTCTGTCATATATATTTTGTTCCCGGCTTTACCGTGTCCCACTAATTATCATTGTTCCACCAAGTTTCTATGATGCCTGTTATAGCAACATCCTCATTTAATACCAGGCACTCAAGTTCAAGGGTGGAGTTTTTGTATGACAACTCAATGGATGTGATCTTGTCAGAGTAAGGCTTTACTCTAAGTGGGACTTTACTCCTCAACTAAAAATATTTTCCTGACAGTTACTGATATAACACACTACCAAAACATATTCCTAGCTATTCTTTCAAAAAAGTTCTAAATATATATCTTAATCTCATTGCATTTTAAATTGGAGTATAAGACAGAAATGGAAGGATTGAACTTTATACTGAAGTAAAATATTACAGACATACCTTAGTAAGTAACTGACCCATATATACCAATGCAGGTGTTACTACTGGGTGCCTGAAGTCAGAGGTAGGAAATAGTATTGCAGTAATTTTCAAATAAATGAGCTGAAAAAAGGATAAAACAGATTAAGAAGTTAGAATACAGTAAATAACTTTCTGAGTATCTTAATTGGTTTTACATATAATGTGACTTTTGACATGGACCTGCTATGTAGTAATCTCAAGAATACTGAGAAGTAATAATTGATATGTAACCTAGTTACCGAGAGACTGTACAACATACTGGAGCAGTAGAATATTTATTGTGTGTCTATACTGCTTTACTTCAATGGGAGCTGTTGGAAGAACGAACAGGCAATACAATGGCTCCCCAGATAAGGACATCATGGCACAAATTTGAAAGACAATGTGGGTGATCAAAAGGACTAAACAGCTTTTAATGAGCACTCTCCTTGTAGCTGGACAGAGACCTGTTTGGTGAGTTAAGAGAAGAGACCACCACCCTGTTGGTCTTTGAAGGTTTGGAAGCTCAGACCTACCAGGATTCCTATATGGAAAATGGATAGTTTTCTCTATAATGCTTTTGTTCTAAATAAATAATACTTTGCTCTAATAAGGCTGTTTGGTTACTGGATCTCAGAGTAAAATGAACTGCAAGCACTGAAGATAAGTCAGGCCTGCTGAGGCAATGATGGTTGATCAGAGAGGACTTCAGCCTATGGCCCAGTCTAAGAATTCCATCCCAAAAGATGAGAAGAGGTCAGTGGTTCAGTTAACCTGGTAATTGTGACAGTGACATAGTAAACGTAGAAGCTAGAAGTGGACACAGTCTTCCTTGATGCATCCACAAGCACTGCCCAAACCACACTGGAATAACGACTCAAGTAAAACCAACCTACCCAATCTTAAAAATCTCTTGCGTCTGCTAATTGTCTCCTCTTAGTCTGTTTTACTCCAGTACACTAATTACAGTCTTCACTCTTGTACTACTCCATTAAGCCTGGAGAGATGAGGCAAGCAGTTCCCTCTGAATCAAACATTGACTTATAGCTTGTCCTTTTAGCACGTTATCAAACAATAAGTTGTCACTATTTTAAATGCATCCCATCCTGAATTCCCAAATATCCAACTGCCTATAGTTGAAGAGTCTATTCATAGATTTAGAATAGCCAATAGAACTGTGAAGCACTAGTAAAGAGCGATGATCAACTATTTCATTCCAAGGTCCCTAGTTTATTGTCTATCATATCTACATCTCAAAATATTATTGTATTACATCCATAGTTCTGTTTCTTAATTATGCAGAAAAGTTTTTGCACTGTAGGATACTAAATCTCTGTGGAGACTTTTTATTTTAAACAGTTTATTTAACTGAGAAAAAAAATATTCATTGATCAAAGATAGGAAGGACAACCTTGCCTTGCTCTAGGTGGCAGTAATTTTAGCAATGTTATTAAGTGTTGCATGGAACACGCAGAATCCTACGCTCAAGTCTCAGGCAAAACAATGTTCAGTTATTTTAAGACTGGATAAGAAACCTGCAAATCAGTTAATTTAGAATCAAACAGGGTTTTCTCCTCTCAATATTTCTGCTGCCATGCTTCTGTTCTGTAATATTAATTTATTTCAGGACAGGCAATTCAGGGCATAGAAAACCCACAGAAGCTGCAATGTGTCATATCTTGAATTATAAGCTGTGAAATGCAAAACAAGATTTAATGTCACCCTGGTATTTTACACTAACGGAAAAGGCAACAGACTTTTTTAAACAAAATGTGTTAATTACCATGTCTAGCCCTGGAAAAGTTGCACGGCCTTTGACTTCAATCATTTCTTCCATGTCATGTGCAGCATCTTGGAGGACAAACTTAACGCTGTTACTTGCAGCTTCAGGAAACATCTGGCAAAGACTGTACAACGGCCTATTAACAAGAAAACACAAGTCACGAGGAAAAGTTACACCATTTATATTAATAAAGAACTATGATTTTTATGCATCTTTGGAAATGTTATTTGTGCTAGGCTAAACACAAAATGTCAATTAATACTCTGAATAAAATTATTTCTGCAGAAGACAATTAATGGGTGCACACATGTGGCTGCTAGGCTTTTGATTTACTAGATTGACATTTTTCATTAGGGCTTGTGAAATATACCCTCACTTATAGGCTTGTGGGTTTTTAAATATGAATTTCTAATGCATAAATATACTGTTTTATTCAAAAACTATGTTAAGGTAGCATGATCTGAAGACTTATTTCTGAATTTCAGGACCCTTAGAGTTATTGTGTCTAGATATTGAAGTAAATGGAATGTGTGTTCAGAATGCTCTGATGCTTAGACTCTGCTCAATAGGCAATGGGACAGTTTCATCAGCTTTTTGTGTTTTCCCAGATGTGGCATTTTAAGGTCATATTGTTATAAGGAGAAGGTGATAGCAACCCTTGTATTTAGGTTGCCTTACACCTTCCATTACAAAAGATTTCTCCCCCCCCTACCCCCCCAAAAAGCTTTAACTCCACCATTGTTTGCAGCAGGGTTTTGGATCTGAGTAGGGACAAAGTCCTCAGGCTAGAGAAGTGCTTTTTTTGTCCCATGAAATTCCATTCAGGTTAAGCTGAGATGTAAACTGCTAATAATCATCATTTCTTCTCTCTTGCTGGCATGCCTCAGGAAAAATTTGTAGCATGCCAAAACAACAACACTAAACATTCTAAATAGTCTAGCCCATGCCACCACCAAAGTGATGCCAGCAGCATGTATGCTGTACAGGAAGCATCTGGGAGTGCTCAGATCAACTGAGGTGGTGAGGTGACAGGAGAGCAGAGCCAGGCTCCCCCTTCCCTGACCACAAACTCCAGACCAAGAACATGGCTCTAGAATCCCATCTCTATCTTCTAGGGGCAGGAGCCCTCCATCTCCCAGGGAGAAGAGTGCTAGACCAGGCCAGGATTCTGCCACCATCGCCAGGACATGCACATGGTGCTAGAGGCCCACCCTCCCCTCTGCGATAACAACCTTCTCCTGCTGCAAGCTAACACACATAGTACTGTAGCTCAAGTCTGCACTGCAATGCTGACAGTTCAAGGTTCAAATCCTGTTTATGATGCATGATGGGGAGATTGTTTCAGCTGAATAAAGTTTTTACTCTTTCCTTAAAAAAATAATAAAAATAAAAGCACACACCAGGAAATTACGTACACAAAACCCACCTTTATGTTGAAAGAAAATTATTCAAGTTGAAAGATCAATCACTCAAAAGTTAGGTCATGCCAGATTTACATGAATGCATTATGATACAGTCTCTAATTACCTGATCACATTTTGCACTTGGTCCCCCGCCTCATTGAGTGCATAGAATGAACACAGGACAAAACTAATGTTGCATGGGCAACCATAAATCTGGCATTGCCTAACTCTCAAATGCTTGACTTAGTAATCTAAATAACTTTCCTTTACAATAGTTTGTGTGTGTGTAATTACATAATTCTATAGCTCTAACACCTATGGAAGGTCTCATGCAAACTAAGAATTCTATTAATTTCCTTCTGGAATGTTTGAAGCTTTTTAATACAATTAATGACTAAGGCACTAAAAGAAACAACGTTAAAACACAATGAAGTAAATAGAAAGCCAGTAGCTTTCAATGTTAGTAGGATCATTTAAATTAAGTAACGCACTATGTGTTTTATTACCAGGCAACTATTTTTTCCCTTCGGACCACCATGAAGGGGCCACAGTCAACATGTTTTATTACTTACAGAACCAATTTGTCAATTGTTCTGAGCTCTGGTGGCTCCACAGTTGCTAATTCCCCAATGTACTCCAGAAGGAAGCCAAACAGTTTCTGCAAGAAACATACCATTTTAAAACCATTACAGTTTTTTTTCTTTGTATGTGTGCAGATATGTATTTAAATATAGATATTTTTAAAAGCATAGAAAAATAATGAGACAGAACATAGCAAACGAACACTGTCTAGGTTCTCCCATATGTACAGTTTGGATAAAGTTTTCTTCAAATAATGTGAATACAAAACCAATATATTTCAAACGGCTCCTTAAATACTTAGCAAATTCACTTTAGCATTCAAAGTTCATTTAAAAACTCAAACATACTTCTAACTTTGCTTTGTTTCCCACTGCAAGACTTGGATGATTGCACTTCTGAATCCTCTCTAGAATAACTAGTTGTTCTTCTATTATTCTTCCAAACAGTAAAGATTTAAGTTTCTCATAGGATTCTGGAACTATGATAAAAATAAAAACAAAAATCAAGCATACCCAACTGAACTTAAATATAAATTAGAAAATATTTACTATGTTAACAAACTTTTGGAAAATAACTATTTCAAATCAGAACAGAACAATAAAACTGCTGGAAACATTTTTAAGTTAACATATTTTAAACATTAATAAAAACATTAACATTGTGTTATTTGAGACATAGTATGCAAGCATATAGTTAAAGACTGGATTGCACCACACACACACACACGAGTAGAGCTAAAGCTCAGTGTCCTTTTACCCATAATTCTATATTTTCTGACTTTTGTTTTTATAATAGCACTAACTGTGTAATTTTAAAGTCACAATAACCAAGCATTCTCTATGGAACATATAAGAAATATAAGAGCCTACTCACTAATGGAAAAAAAAAATACACATATGCCAGTCACAGTGTTTTATAAAACCTTAACCATTTTATTTCCTTAGAGTTCTTTGCTGGATTCAGTTTAAACTACTATATTCAATGTATGTTATTGTTTCACCTGCCATCAAATGGAAACTGCAAACACTCTGGCAAAGTGGTGTGAATGGTTGTCTAATTTCAGCATAGCTTGTTTAAATACCGTACTTCAGTATTCCCTACTGGCTTACTAATTTGGTGAAATATTCAGTTAACAAGAATGAATATCCTGTACAGCATGCAGAATAGTTTCCTTTCTCCACAACCACAGATCTATCCTAAAGATAAGCCCCACAGTGTTCTATTACAGACACTATACGTTAAGAATGGGCAGCATACCACTTCTGTGAGCTTCTTCTGAGACGAGCAGACTTTATTTCAGACACAAAGCACACCTGTTCCTAGCTTTCAATACATACTAGAAAATTATTGTCTATTCTTTTCTGCAAGACAACACCACTCTGTGCAGGCTGTACGTTTGGTCTTGAGGCAACACTGGGCACAATCTTACATGAAACTTGATTTCAGTCAAGGCTTTTTGTCTTTCACTTCTAGGGATGAAAGGGGCAGTAGAAATAGCCTACTCAGCTCCTGGACAGAAAAGGATTTTCTCATGCTACTCAGAGAAATTCGGCTTGCTGACAATAAATCACGTTTTCAAGACATGAAGAGTCATGTCCAGTACTCGTTGGCCAGAAGGAGTACAATTAAGATGTGGAGCCTCAGATACATAATATCAGGGGTAGCTGTGTTAGTCTGTATCCACAAAAACAACAAGGAGTCTGATGGCACCAGATACATAGGGCTCCAACAAATTGACTGAACAGGTAGAGGGGGATTTTGTCTGTCGGAATCTTACCAGTAAATGTGTAAGGAAGCTCAGATCTGGCTGCTTCTATCTTAGCATTTTCTTCTTCCTCACTTTGCAATTTCTTTTCATTTCCTTTGTGTTTCTTCTTCTGTTCTTCATTTGCAGTGACCTCTTCCTCACTCCCCATGTCAGATTCAAGGTCAGAGGGACTATCTGTAGCATCATCTTCCTCAACAATTGCTTCTTCCTCATCTTCTCTACCAGGTTCTCCCTCATTTTCTTCTTCACACTCTCCCTCCTCTTCTTCATTCCCACCCTCTTCCTCTTCATTTCCAACATTTAGTTTTCCACCCTATTAACAGAGAAAAGAAACCATATAATAGCTTACAGGAATACCGTTGGGTTTAAAATTATAATTTAAAATAACGTCCTTATTTGTGTTACTAGAAATACATCAGATTATGACCCTCTCATCTCTGAATTTGATACAAGTTGAACCTTATTTAAAATCCACTGGTATATCAGGTGGATCAGTTGGTTATAGATGGAAGTTTGGCTCACACAGTACACAGAAGACAGGGTACCAGTTGTAGAGGGAAGATGGATCAGTAGAAACCAAGAGGAAGAAAGCTGGGGTGGATTGGGAGCAATTGAGCGACAAGCAGTCAGGTGACATGCAGGAAAAGCAGCGCTGGGGATGGAAAAGTTGGAAGATGGGCATCCAGGGAGCAGTGTGTGTAGTCAAAGAGTTGCACCACAAATGGAAGACTTCAACTCTATTTAAAAAGTGCCTTCTGTGGGACTTTTGTATGAATAGGACAAGGGGGATTTGGCCCTTCATATGGGCTTGATCCCAAGATGTCAGAAGCCCCAACAACTTGGCCTGAATAAGAGCTGAGGGTGGGCCAAATTCTGTTCTGACTTGCACATTTTGTAACTCAACTGTTCTCAATGAGATTACAAAGGATGTAAGACAAGGAAAACTTTGCCCCCAGAATAAAGTTTTACTACCTTTTATTCCTGTTGGAAGTGTAGAACTAATACTGACCCTGGAGATGAATCTCTTTATAGTCTGCCTCATACACCATACCTAGTTACAGGATCTTTACTCCTGGTGATTATACATGAGGGTGTTTGTCAGATGCCATGTATAATTTGCAGCAACTGAGCCCTTTTTTTTCTTGTTAACCAAGTATATTTGACTTTGAGAAAACGAAAGACAAACATGAAACGCCACTATGCTGTTTTTACAGGGTCATTTTTCAGAGAGTATAATCATTCAGCTAAACCAATGCACTCAAAACACAGTGATCCCTCCATATGAAGGACAAAGGTGACTTTATGAAAGCTCTGATCCTCCGCTGCAGCTAAGAGATACACAGCACAACTCAGGGGAAGGAGGTGGCATTTAATAAAGTTTGCGTTGTCACTTTTATGATCTCCCAGAACTGTTGTGTACCAGTCCGTTCCTTCTGGGTGAAGGGAAACCACATCTATAGCCCTTATGCTGGTTGCATAGAAGTGGATGATATAGGAGCTACAATGCTGATTACACCACCAGGTGACCTCCCTACACAGGGGTGGTTCTCTATGCTGGCCTTACGCTGCTTTACATTGCCAGCATGACCAAAGCAGCCCTACTTCAGGGAATGAAGTTCAGGTGGAAAGTGCAGCACCTAAATAAAAATAATAAAAAGTGAACAGAAAAGGGTTCTGTTTCATCTGAAATGATTTTCCTCTTCATTTCAGTGATTTTGAAAGTCACTATAAAACAATCAAATTCTTACTTTATAAGAAAGTAAACGTCTGTCATCTTTATCCAGGATGAAGCCATCTGCTAAATCGTCAGCTGACATATGCTTGGGTTTCTTTTTGTTCTCCTGTTCATCTTTTCCATGCATTCGACGCAGTCTATCAGCCTGTGATTTAAAATAAATTCAGGGGAGGGACAATATAGTACACGACCTAAATTACTTTGTATGAAAATTTTGGAGAAAATACAGATAATTAAGAAAAGAAAATCAAAGAGAAAATAAATTCTTAACTACCACTATTCACCTAGCAGAAGGGAGGAAAGAACAATAAAAAGCAGAGACATGATAACATATTAGCCTGAACTCTTGAGTTTCCTTGTTTTGGTGGGTGGGACTAGTAAATTAGTCTGACTGTATATATTCTAAATTGTACTTGGAAGGTGTTGAAATAGATCATTTATCAAAAGCCTTGTGTATCTTTGGTAATGAAATATTTATTTATCTACATATATTATCTTAAATACATATTTCTGTTAACATATTATTTACCAGAAAGTAGTAGCTTCTTTAGAGTTTTATGTTTCTGCAGTGTGCATGAGTATTTCCTGTATTTAAAATGGGTTTGAACAAAATATAAGCTTTGAAAGGAATTTTAACTCTGGGACACTGATGCACAGGGAGCACTGAGCTCCATATTGTGTAAGGAACATGCAAACCTTCCCAAGCAAATCCTACCCCTCCACAGATCAGAATCACGTCAGCGCAATTGCCAGGGGACCCTTTGCAGCTACAGGAGGGAAGCGTGCAGGATTTGCCCAGAAGTTAACTCAGCTCCTGTGCACCAAACAGGCTCATCTAACAAAGCTGAAGCACATCTTTGGTCTGAATGATATATAAAAGATAGCCAATGTGCTACTTGTTTTTAACTGGGGGGAAGGGGGAGGGAATTAGTTCTCTTGCTATGTAATCTCACAAGCAAAGTATTCAGCCCATTTTTTTTAATGGTCAAATTAAAAATCCATGAAAAAAAGAAAGGGTAAATCACGAGATCAGTGTAGTGATGCAAATAGTGCCATTAGAATAGGGGACTTATTCTCAGATTTGTCTCCTGCAATTTTTAGTATGACGGCTTTCAAATTGAGGTTAAGCAATGTCAAAAAACTATAAGAGGTCACTACCAATGGGAGGGCTACAATACAATCTGAAACACTCTGGTACCTCTAATTTCTGGAGTCTTTCTTGCTCCTCTTTCGCCAACTCTTCCTCGGTCTTCATCCTGTCAGAGGGTTGCGCCTTCATCTCAAACCCAAGTTCTCGAACAATCATATCATACTCATCAGGCTAAAGAAATACACAATTTCATAATTAATAAATATATTACTTTCTGTGCTCCTCCACAGAAAGCCCTCTGGCTCGTTCAGAAATGACTATGATTGGCTCTGGAGAAGGCAGGAAGGAAGGCCAACACAATACAAGGTTAAGGGAAAGACTAATGGGTGGCAATTGAAATTCATGAAGACTTCCCCCTCCAGGAAAATTCTCATTCTACAAAACATACATACTTCTCAAAATATGAAGTCATAAGAAAATATATCCCTTAAAAAATACAGACAAGATTTTTTAAATACAATTATAACTTACATAGCACTTTATATCTTCAAAGCATTGTACAAAACATGAGTTACATCTCTGTTATGAAGGCATTAACCTCATTTGACAGATAGGAAAACTGAGGTACAATTAATCAACATGCCTAAAGCCACACTGCAAAATCAGTGATAGAGATGAAACTGGAATTCAAAAATTCCTAGTTCCCAGTCACACTTGTAACCCACTGGACCATACCACTTGTCTAAAAAATTAGAGAAATAAGTCTGACAAAATTTTCCTCTTATACTAAACCAGATTATGAATTATCTCCCAAACTGCATACGAATGCAACAGAACACCACTGATTTACATTTTCTCTAGATCGAACAGATCTCAAAACAAAATCCACAGGGGTCTCACATCTCAATTTAACACCCATTATGCCTGTCCCTAGCAAAAAACCTGATCAGTTATTCATGGAATAATAGATTTGTCTACCTGTTAGAATTTCTGGGTTCACTTTCACAATGAATCTACCCAAATCACTAGTATTTTCACCCTTTTTAAAGTCTCAAGAGAGATTTCATAGGCCAACTGAGGCAGAAGTGAAGTTACTGCCACAGAAAGCTATTGCTAAGTTAGAGAATTTGTGTATAAAAGACATATCAAAGGCATTTACAAAGTCAGCCAATGTCCTTTTCAAACAGATGTTAACTTGTCAGGAAAATGTTGGTCTTAAAAATAAACCAGAATATTGTTCGCCTTTTTATCCAACAAGGAATCTCTCTCAAATTCAACAGCTAATGAAAAAGGACAAAGGGCAGCCAGAGTTATGATGCACTTACTGGGAGTATAAGTCTTAAAATACTTAATATGAATCCTTTTATTTTTCTCTAAAATTAGTATCTACTAAGATCCTTCCCACCTCATAATTCTGACATGAAACTCCCTCAAAGGCTGTAGAATTCTTTCAATTTAACTAAAACACAGGGCATTTACACCTCTACCCTGATATAACACGGTCCTCGGGAGCCAAAAAAACTTACCATGTTATAGGTGAAACTGCGTTATATCAAACTTGCTTTACCTCGAGCATTTCCATTATTAATAGTCACTTCCCGCCTCCTGACTGACCCCTCAGAACCCCTGACCCATCCAAGCCCCGCCCACTCCCTGTCCCCTATCCACACCCCTGCCCCTGACAGGCCCCCCAGGACTCCCACACCCTATCCAATTTGCCCCTGTTTCCCATCCCCTGACCGCCCCGCCCCCAGAACCTCCAAACCATCCAACCCCCCCGCTCCCTGACCACCTCCTGAGACCCTCTGCCCCATATCCAACCCCTCGGCCCCAACCCGGCACCCATAACACACTGCTCAGAGCAGCGTGTGGGAGCCAGACACTCTAACGCGCTAATCCACCGGAGCGCGCAGCCCCGCCCGCCCAGAGCGCTGCTTTACAGTGTTATACCCAAATTCATGTTATATTGAGGCATGTTATATCGGGGTAGAGGTGTATTTTAAATATTTTAAAAAGAAATGATCAGCTACAAATAACTAGTGATCAACTTCCCCCTTCACTCTCAATCACTACTTTGGTTCCAGTACTGGTGTCAAATCAGTTGCAACAAAACAAGCTGTATTGCCAAAACCTTACCTTGGGTTTCTCCTCTTCTTTATCTTTCCTCTCTGACTTGGGGGTTTTGTGGGAGAGAAGGGTTTGGATTTCTTTCCAGTCAGTGTCAAGTTTTTCTGTGAGTTCCAAGGCATTCTCTCTCTGAGTTTGTCTCTCTCTCTAGAAAAATAAAAATATGTATACAACATAATTATTGTTCAATTGGTAATGTATGTAACTGAACAAGGAATACTCCTGAGGGCATTCTGCGCCAAAATAATTAAAAATTTTGCACACAATATTTTAAAATTCTGCAAATTTTATTTGTCAAATAAATGTGGAGGCTCCAGCATAGTATTGGGAAGTACAGGCCACTGGCTGCACAGAGGTGGGAGATCATTGTTCAGCTCCCCTCCGGCACACAGACTCAGCAATGAGGCTGCACCCAACCTAGACACAGTGCAAGCGCAAGGCCTGCCCCAGAAATACCCCAGGGCCCTGCCCCTCCGTGCCAGGTGCATCAGTTGTGGACAGGGAGGCTCAGCAAGGCAGGCTCCAAGTACGGAGGCGCTTAGTGTGGGGGGATCCAGGTGTGGGTTGAGAGGGTTCTGTGTGGGGCAATCTGGGTCTGGGCAGGGGCTTGCTGGAGGTGTTCTGGGTGCAATGGTAATGCAACTCTGCATGGGGGTCCAAGTTAAGGTAATTGGGGCTCAGCGGGTGGGGGAAGGGTCTGAGTGGGGGAAGATAGAGTTCGGCAGGAGGGTCTTGGTGAGGGGGTCCAGATGCTGGGGGAGTGGGGCTCAGTGGGGCGGGGATCCAGGTGGCTGGGGCTCGGTAGGGTGTGGATGGCTCGCTGGCGTGGTCCAGGTGCAGGGGGAGAGAGGCTCAGCAGGAGGGTCTGGGTATGAGGGGGGTCTGGATGCATGGGGGTTGGGCGGATGGGGGAGCAGCTCCCTATACAGTGATCCCCCTGCAGCTGAAGAACAATGAGCGCAGGAAGCAAGAGAGTTTGCAGACCTTCCTACAGCCAGAGTAGAAATCTGGGGGTGGGTCTCACATGGCCCCAGATGCCGTGCAGGGGAAGAGGAAGTCCTGTCCTCCCCAGCCCAGCCAGGACTAACAGGTGAGCCTGGTGTAGGGTAGGGGTCTTCCTCAGTCCCACCCCATGCCCCACAGTGATTTACCCTTCTGCTGACTGCCCTGGGCACCCGAAACTGCTGGGGAGGGTTTCATGACCGCTCTTGGGGCTTCCCTTTGCTTCCCTGTCAGAAAGTCATTTTTCTGCGGGGAAGCAAAGAAACCTGCAGGGGACATAATTCTGTGCAAGTGCAGTGGCGCAGAATTCCTCTAAGAGTAAAGGAAGATCACCTGCAGCATCAAGAGCAAATGAGGTCCATATATAGTCAAAACCTACTATATAATAAAAAATTAGTTCATATCAACTCCTACTTTGCAGCGTTAAGCACCCTTGGCAAAGCAAGTAGCACAAACAGGCAATGGGTGACTCAAGGGCAGAGCATGGCAAACAAATCAGCCACACTAACAGAGTTCACCGGTGGAGGATTTGGGAACCTACAGAGAGGCAGACACTCTATACAGTTTTCCCAAGGTAAACAGCGTCAGGTATATGATCTTTTGGCTATATATTTAAAAAGCCATATCCCCTCTGCTTACTGTGCCACCAATATTCTTCTCCTGTGAAGAGAGAGGAGTGGGTGGTTTCCAGGTCCTAAAGCGGATAATGGTTTTATTGAATGTTTTTTGTCTTCTGTAAGTTTTCACATGGAAAATGATGTGGTACTTAATGTTGTCTGTCCAGATTTTTTTATTCAAAGGCTATAAACTCACCTTCTCTTGTTTGGATTTGGCAATCAGCTCTTCAATGAGCTCCTTGCGAGATTTAGGTTTTTCCTCCTCTTCATCTTCTTCCCCAGTGAGTGCTTTCCTACGAAGAAGACCTCCACCCCCTCCAAAGTGAGCAGCAGTTAGCTCAGCTGAAAAAAAAAGAATTGAAAGGATTAATGAATCTATAGATTTATGCTCTCCTTAAGCTATTGGGTTGCTATTTCCCTATTATTAAGGCACAGGAGCAAATGATGGATTCCATGTAAGAATAAAATAGCTAGTTAACCAAGGTTTAAACCCCATTTCTGCTGATAACTTAGGCCAAACATCAAGCTTTAAGATAAGACTTTTCAGAAAAGGATTCCCACCATGACCTTGGATTTCCAAACTTTGTTAAGTTTCCTTTCAAATACACATAGGCAAAAGATATTTTTTGATTTAAGACAACGATATAGCACTTTTTATCTGATGGCCTCAAAGCACTTTAATATATTAAATTAAACCACACAACACTAATTTGAAGATAAGCATTATTATTCCTATTTTACAGACAGAGCACAGAGAAGTCAAGTGACTTGACCAACATTCCAGAAAAGGGCTATACCAGGAATAGAAGGTGCTTTAATCACCAGACATTGACTGTGTTTAATTTGTAAGAGCACATGAACTTAGGCTCTGATCCCGCAGATATTTAGAAACAATTAATTTTAAGAACACGGGTAGTTCCACTGGACTACAAACAGGCAGACCAAGGCTTCAGCTATCACAAGGACATAAGCCCCATGAGAGGAACCTCGGATAGTATGTTAGCCTCAGCAACGGATTTTTTTGCTTGTGTTCACTGTCCTAACTTTCATGTAAGGAAATTTGTGTGTTCAGTGGTTTTATTCAACGACTACCCCAAAAAGAAATAACCTGAAAACCTGTTTAAAACAAAATTTTTTATGTAATGTGTTTATAATCTAGTGGACTACAGAATTAAATATCTATTTTTTTCTTTAAAGCTATCTTTCATCAAGTTAAAAAGAAATCAGCTACTGTTTTAACACAACTAAGGCCATGATCCTGCAATTTGCTTTGCTCAGGTGCAGTAGTCCAATAGGGCCTACACTGCATGAACTCCTACCACTTACTCATTAGCATAACATTCACAAACACTATTGCAAGAGGTGTGCACATTTCTATTGATATTAAAGACATAGATAAACTAAAGGAAGTAAACAAAAAGCAGCCAGGTTGGCTTTTACCTATCTATCTAGTGAAACATAGCTGCAAACAACCTTTATTCAGTGAGCAATATTTATTGATATATGTAGACCTCTCCAAGTCAAGGGAGATACTTGCATAAATATAGATTACTCACATGACTAAGAGTTGCATAAACTAGCTCTAGATTTGCCAAATAGAAAAGATAAAAATCAGTATGGAAAGAATTTTAATTTACATTACCTATGAACAGCTATACCCAAATGACCAGATTGCAAACCCCTTTCTCACATTAGTGAGCACTTATTGACACAAGAAATCCCACTGACTTCAATTAGACTATCTGTGTGAGTAACTGCTCACTATTGTAAGTAGGGGGTTCATAATCTGGTCCAAAGAAATGTAAGAAACAAAATGTTATTTGTTTTAACATGGACAAAACAATGTATTTTCCCCTAACTTTGTTCTGAGAAATGGCTGCCCTGTTTGTGCTGAAATTTCCCCCCAAAAAACAATTCAGCCCCAGGTGTGTGTGTGTAAAGTTATAAAGCAACTGAAAACATGGTCTTCTTATAATGGAATATATCAGGCAGCCTCAACTCCGGGTGTTCCTATTGGTGCCACCTATAATGTACCATACTTGCAAGCATCCTGGCATTTCTAAATAGTTGATTTTAAACCAGAGTTTATTTTAATTCTGAATGCACTTACTTTAAGGATAATCCATATGTGAAAAGTCAATTATGATGTGATGAAATATTATACACATTTCTTAAAATCGTGAATGGTTAAAAATTTCAACGATATTGGCACTTATCCAGTTCTAATCACCATTTTCTATCAGACTAAAGAGAACAGAAGGCTGATTTAAATCTGAACCTTTTCTTTACATTATTTTTCAATGAAAGCAGGGTACACAACAATTCACACAGCTATATTAACAATGAAAATTACATTGGATAAAAATGTATTAAGGTATCAGTTTGATTTTTCTTACCTGACAATATTCCTCTTTCTTCATTATCACTGTCGCTATCAATAACATCATTAAGTTTTTCAATATCTGCTAAAGATTGGCCATAATGGGTCAATTCTTCATCTTCATTGAGATTATAGATACTTTTCTTTTCATGAGTTTGCTGTGAAAAATAAACCAACCAATTTAGTAATGAGACATTTTTCAGATTAATATCAGTTAACGACAGCTAGTCAACAAAGATTTATTCCCCCCAAAAGCTAGTATTTTCAGGTTAGACCAGAAGAACCCTATTTCATTTCTCTGTTACTTTAACAACATTAACAAGCCTTCAATTTCATTCAGATACATTAAAGCGAGAAACTGTGAGCATCTCACACCAGTTTTTACTCTCCATTAAATCCATCGTAGAAACTACAGAATTAAACGAGTGTAAGTAAGTGGTGAATCAGGCACAGTATTCTGGGGAAGGGCTTATTTTATTAGTTAAAAAATGGTAAAATTACTACAAAAGCAAGCTTAGATTTTGAATATGTTAAAAAAAACACTTTTTTTAAAATAAAACGTTTCAGACTTAATAACCACTAAAAAATTAGTTAACCTTTCCAATAATCTTATTCCTAGAATTTTCTGCACATGGAACCATGCTGCATAATTCAGGAGTCCAAACACGATATAGATGGAAGTAGTATTCCAAACCGATTCCACTTCTTAGAGCAGAGGTCCCCAAACTGTGGGGTGTGCTCCCAGAGGGGGGCACGGAGGAATGTTCAGGGGGTGCGGCTGAGGCCTGGGCCAGCCCCCACAGGGAGCAGGGAGGGAGCACCACTGAGCTTTGGTCCTGGCCCCAGCTGCTGGCCTTGGCTCCACTGTCGGCCCCGCCCCCAGCTGTGGCCTCAGTCTTAGCCCCCTTACCCTGTTCACGTCCTCCCCTCCCGGAGCACTGGCCCCACTCCTGGCGAGGGGAGAGAACAAGGGGAAGGGGGGAGCACGAGGTAAAAAGTTTGGGGATCACTGTCTTAGAGTGGTAAGATCATAAAATGAGCTTCATGGGCCATCAAGGGAAATGGCCTTTTTCAGAAGTGTCGGTAAGAACATGAAATAGTGTTTAATGACAATGAAAGGATTTACATTTTGTGGGAATGAAATTGAATTTTGTCTAGTTTAACCCCCCCCCCAAAATCACAATTTTGTAAATGTTAAAATAATTCAGCTTTAAAATCTTTATTTTGGATTGGGCTGGTCAAAAATTTTCTGGGCAAAAACCTTTTTAATACAAAAATTGATTTTTGACAAAATATTTTTTTCCATGAAAAATGTCTCCTTTACATATAAAAATCAAAATTTTCTAAAAGTCCCCAAATCCCCGACAACCAAACTATTTCAGTTTTTGGCCAAAATTTTTTGGTTTTCTTATTTCCACCAAAAATTCTGAAATTTTCTATAATTTTTTTTATGAGCTCTAATTTTGGAATTAATTTAGATCGAATAAAAGGTGCAGATAGGCTTTCAGAAAACAGAATGTATTGGAGTAAAAAAACGAAAGTTAGGTATGGTTGACAGGTTATAGGTTTTGGTATAATCCTTAGGGGCCAAACAATGTATTATTTACAGAAAACTTTGTTTGGCAAATTAAAAATTTCTACATCAACTTTTTACAAATTATTTTTCATTCCTATACTTTACCTGTCGTTCCAAAGAGAACCTCTTCATCATCTTCTCCTCTGGGCTTATTTTGGTATTATATTCACCAAAACGCTTATCTTTAAATACATTGGACTTTTCCCGTTCTTTGTATTCTTTCAGCAAAGTTTGTGTACGCTGAAAAAGAGATCAAAGCATTAACTTAACAAAAGCACACCTGAAGCCAATGAATTAAGGCCTAATTTATTCAAACACAAACACATATACACACTGAATATGAGAACACTACTGTTGACTATAAAAAGACCAATTCTAATCAATCCTGTAAAATTATTTTTTTTACCCTTATTTAATTCAATGATTAGCATACTTTATTATACTCCTAAAACAACTATAAACAATACCAATGAAGAACAGTCATCTCAGTCCAGCTCATCGTGTAAAAGAAAGAATCTATCTATATATAAAAAACCTCAAGCAGAGTACTAGCTGCAACCATTGTCGGCAGCCTCAGAGGAGAGCTCAGTAATCGAACGGGTACAGATACTGAGCTACCTATTTCACCCTGAAAACAGACCCTCTAGGTCAGCAGTGAGGTATATTTGGCAGGTCAGAGGAGGGAAATTTGGCAAGCCGGTGTGAGGATGTCTATATTGTATCTGTTTTGCAGATAAACAGAGAGCTACACCTCTTTCTAGTGCTTTTAATACAGTATCTTATATTAGGACTTGATTTGTCTTTTTTCTTAAAGGAAAAAAAACCCTCAAGAGCTTACTAAACAAGACATTTAGTTTACCAATATTAACCATTTTAAAGTTTTGTAAAACCCAGGCCAATATTAAAGGAGGTGGGAAACTAATTTACCATCTCTTGCTCTCACATTGCAATATCACAACCGATACATTTTCATCATCAAGCTGGCTACCTTCAATATTAGGTTCAAAAAGGTCAGTGGCAATATAAAACATTAAAAAAAAAGTTTAGCTGATTCCTGGGGAGAAATACTATTGTTAATTATTATTATTGTGAACTCTCAAACTATTATGGGCAGCAAAATAGCTGAAGTTTCTAGCTACAGCCTTTTACGCTCATGTCACAGGTGCAGAATCTGCTGATGTAAGGATTACTAAATAATGAAAGTCTTACTTCATATGAGAAACTGTAGAATTTATGTTCCCTTTCCATCCATTTATTTTATGTACATGTATATAATTTTCAAGGAATTTTTAACATGATGCAGTTTCTCTTTGTAATATTTTTGGCCAAAACCCCACACTTCTCCATCTTGACACATATTAGAATCATAGAATATCAGGGTTGGAAGGGACCTCAGGAGGTCATCTAGTCCAACCCCCGCTCAAAGCAGGAGCAATCCCCAATTAAATCATCCCAGCCAGGGCTTTGTCAAGCCTGACCTTAAAACTTCTAAGGAAGGAGATTCTATCACCTCCCTAGGTAACGCATTCCAGTGTTTCACCACCCTCCTAGTGAAAAATTTTTTCCTAATATCCAACCTAAACCTCCCCCGCTGCAACTTGAGACCATTACTCCTTGTTCTGTCACCTTCTACCACTGAGAATAGTCTAGAACCATGCTCTTTGGAACCACCTCTCAGGTAGCTGAAAGCAGCTATCAAATCCCCCCTCATTCTTCTCTTCCGCAGACTAAACAATCCCAGTTTTCTCAGCCTCTCCTCATAAGTCATGTGTTCCAGACCCCTAATCATTTTTGTTGCCCTTTGCTGGACTCCAATTTTTCCACATCCTTCTTGTAGTGTGGGGCCCAAAACTGGACACAGTACTCCAGATGAGGCCTCACCAATGTCGAATAGAGGGGAATGATTACATCCCTTGATCTGCTGGCTATGCCCTTACTTATACATCCCAAAATGCCATTGGCCTTCTTGGCAACAAGGGCGCACTGTTGACTCATATCCAGCTTCTCATCCACTGTCACCTCTAGGTCCTTTTCCGCAGAACTGCTGCCTAGCCATTCGGTCCCTAGTCTGTAGCGGTGCATTAGGCACCCTTTCATTGATTACCTTTATTCACAGTAACTTTATCTCATACAGGGCTTCTCAAGGGTTTTCAAAGTATACACGATGATAAATTAAACAACAGTTTCCCTTGTGCTGAAGTATTTCTCAGATAGATTTGTTTTTCTTTTGAAGGAGATCTCTAAATTCTGTTTGCTGATGGATGGTATATACCAGGGGTGGCCAAACTTACTGACTCTTTGAGCTGCATACAACAATCATCAGAAGTTCAAAAGCTGGGGTGCACCTGCCGGGGTTCAGGGCTTCAGCGCTGCGCCTGCTGAAGCCCCATGCTCTGGCAAGTGCCTCCTCCAGAACTGAAGCCCTGAGACCACCCCCATCCCTGATGGTGAGAAGCCTCTAGCCCAGGGGTGGGCAAACTACAGCCCGGGGGCCACATCCGGCCCTTGAGCTCCTGCTAGGGAGCAGGGTCGATGGCTTGCCCTGCTCCCGGAAACAGAAGCATGTCCCCGCTCCAGCTCCAGGGGCAGCCAGGGGGATCCGCATGTTGCCCCCACTCCAAGTGCCGCCCCCGCAGCTCCCATTGGCCAGAAACCACAGCCAATGGGAGCTGCAGGGGAAGCGCATGTGGACGGGGCAGCATGCGGACCCGCCTGGCCACGTGTCCGCGTAGGATCCAGAGAGGGGGAAATGCCGCTGCTTCCGGGAGCTGCTTGAGGTAAGCACCGCCTAGACCCTGCACCCCGATACCCTCCCACACCCTAACTCCCAGCCCTGATCCCCCTCCCATCCTCTGAACTCCTTGGTCCCAGCCCAGCGCACCTTCCTGCACCCTGAACTCCTCATTTCTGGCCCCACTCCAGAGCCTGCATCCCCCAGCTGGAGCCCTCACCCCCTCCTGCACCCCAACCCCCAATTTCAGGAGCATTCATGGCCCACCATACAATTTCCATACCCAGATGTGGCCCTCAGGCCAAAAAACTGCCCATCCCTGCTCTAGCCCCATCACCCCTCACCGCAGGGCAGAAGCCCTGAGCTCCCCCAATCTGGTCGGTGGAGAATGGGAGAGGGTGTGCAGGTTCCGCGAACCACACTTTAACTGTAAGAGAGCCATATGTGGCTCATGAGCTGTGGTTTGGCCACCACTGGTATATACACAGCAGTGAGAATGTGAAGAAAAAGAAATTTATTTTTTAACACAGATTTAATACAATCCAGTACTGCACTTACGTCACTCATGCTGTATTTGCAGAGGCAGATTGGGAAGTACTTCTGGTGCCTTCAGTAAGGGATGCATCAGATTACTGGGCTCCCAGATATACAGTACGTATGTAGTCAAGATGCTCTCTAATGTGGTTGTGCTTATGGCTATAGACTTGGTGTCAAGTCAGAATAACCACTCTGATGCTGCAGTCGGTGATCTGTTATTTATATTACAATAGCACCATGGAATCCTAATCAAGGAACAGCACAATACAAAGAAGTAACAAAGACGATAGTCCCTTCCCCCAGAGCTCTCAATCTAGGATACAGAGAGTAGAGGATGCAGTTGACAGATGAAATAGACAAATTGGGTAAGGGTAGTTTGATAGATGAGATAACAACACAGAGTTTAAAAGAAAAGCAGAAGTCTTATCTCAGCACTTGCCTAACAATTTCCTTTCCAATGACGGGAAACTTTAAAGTAATATTTTAAAAAAACCCACAAAATACCAACGTTCACTTTGAGTACAGGTCCTTTGTAATTCAGGCTTATTCCTCTTGGTCTTCTCAGATAACTGTGTTTCCCATAAAGTAAAAAATGTCTAAGGCCCGGTAGCGCAAAGACTTAAGCACATCCTTAAACTGAAATCAAAGAGACTATAAATATTAATGAAGTTAACATTTGACAGGCTTGGGGCCTAAACTCCCACTACGACATAAACCAGTGTTTCTCAACCTTTTTGATACCAGGTACTGGCTATTACCAGCAGGAGAGTGGGATGGGAGGAGGTATTGTTTCATGGTCTCTGTGTATATAATGTCTTCTGCAGTTTCCACAGTATGCATCCGATGAAGTGAGCTGTAGCTCACGAAAGCTTATGCTCAAATAAATTGGTTAGTCTCTAAGGTGCCACAAATACTCCTTTTCTTTTTGTAGTAAGTGTCTACACTACACTGGCATAGCTGAATCTGTGGCACTGTAGCACAGACATACCCTCATCTGTACGTCCAGCAAGCTACAGTATTACTTTTCTTGGACAGTAAGCCTGAATCACTTATGAAGGAGTTTGGGGGCATTTATGTTACATCTCCCACACTTATTAGATGCTGACTATGATCCTTAGCAAGGTGAAAGGAAATGAAGGCTCATGTATTTTCACCATTCAACTAACGTGGCTGTAGTTTTCAGTGATTACTAAGTCACCTTATCCTGAAGGCAGAGCTCTGACCTTGATATCAACAGCAGGGACAGTCACTAACAGTGTTAGGAGCCAGTTTCAGAGATGGTCTCAGGGTGTGGGACATACAGAACTCACTGAGACATTCTGAGTTTTCATGAACACCCTTAAAGGGGCATTTTGAGGCATCATCACATTGCATCCTGACATTGTCTACTCCATACCACCAGTTCGACCAGTGTAGCTTGGATCAACATCATAATAATCACAAAAAAGTATTTTATATTTAAGAACGGTCATACTGGGTCAGAGCAATGGTCCATCTAGCCCACTATCCTGTCTTCCAACAGTGGCTAATGCCAAGTGCTTCAGTGGAAATGAACAAAACAGGCAATCATCAAGTGACCCATCTCCTGTCGTTCACCCCCAGCTTCTGGCAGAAGCTAGGGACACTCAGAGCATGGTGTTGCATCCCTGCCCATCCTGGCTAATAGTCATTGAGAGACCTATCCTCCAGAAATTCTTTTTGAACCCTGCTATACTTTTGGCCTTCACAACATCCCCTGGCATGAAGTTCCACAGGTTGACTGTGCATTATGTGAAGAACTTCTGTTTGTTTTAAACCTGCTGCCTATTAATTTGAGTGATGCCAATTTCTTGTGTTATGTGAAGGAGTAAAATTTCTTATTCACCTACTCCACACCAGTCAAGATTTTATAGACTTCTATCATATTCCCACTTGTCATCTCTTTTCCAAGCTGAATAGTCCCTAGTCTTTTTGCTCTCTCCTCATACAGAAGTTGTTCCATACCCCCTAATCATTTTTGTTGCCCTTCTCTGTACATTTTCCAATTCCAATATATCCTTTTTTGAAATGGGGGGGGGACGAATGGGGGACACAACAGAGCCGCATGTAGCATTCAAGATGTTAATGTATAAGATGTATAGTTCTTTAGACTATAGCATTTTTCATCTGGGGGGTCTCAAAGGGCTTTAGAACATTAAGTCTCACAATCCTTGAGTGAGGTAAATGCCATTTTCAAGTCAGATAAATCAAGGTACAGAACAATCTTTTTGCTTGACAATTTTCCAGAGCAGGGATGGTTTATCAACGTTTATCAACTAACCAAAATAGGCCTCCAGTCCTCTCTGGGCCCCTTAGTTAATGTTCACTGTTATCAGAATAAAGTAGCTTATCAAAAGTCACAGAGCAAGTAAATAACAAAGGCTGGAAAAAAAATCCCTGCTCACTGGCCTATACTCTATTCCGGGGCTATAGAGTTTGAGACTGGGGTTGTACCCCAACATGACATAAGGGCAGCCTTGGTGAGGTTTGTACCATCAAACCCTTTGAGCCACGCTATAGAATCCTGAGTTAAGACAGTTCACGTGCCATCATTTGCACAATCTGTGGGTGTGCAACACCACTGCCCCCATCTGGCAGCGGGGGCTTGCTCCAGAGTGGTAGGATCCACGCACCTTGTCCTCATCTGATGAGTGGCCTCCCCCCAGTCTTACCTTCTTGACAGCCTTGGACCGCGACACGCCCGGCAGCCCCACGTCATGTTTGGTTCTCCTCCCCAAGATATTAAACTTCTGCTTGTTGACCTTCACCTCGAAAGGGTTGTTCTTGACCAACGCCATCCCTGCCCCACTCGGGCCCGGGGCCCTGGCAGCCACTTGGCCCTTTCTTCTCTGCTTAGTTGGTTTCCCCATCGTAACGCGCGGGTGGGATCAATACTCAGTCAGCAGCATAAAGAACCAGGGACCACAGTCTTGTACAGGCTCCTGGGAGGGTGGGGGAAGCCACGCTAAACAAAATGGCGACCAGGGGCGCCCGACCTTAAACGGCCCCAAGCTGCCCCCTGCTGTCTGGACGCACCACCTCGCGCGAGAGCTTCTAAGTAGCGTGAGATCTAAAGGGGCGACCGGGGTCCCTCACCAGCCTGTCCAGCTGCTCTACTGATTACCTCTCACATTACGTACAGAGCAAGCTAAGCAGGAACGCGGCCACACCTCTCGCGAGAGTTGACTCCGACATCCCGCGGGATTTAGTGATAGTAGCGGCTAGGCTCTGTAGGAGAAGAGATCGGAGCGGTAGGAACTACATGACTATATATCCCGGCATGCAATGCTCTACCCTCGCAGGTGAGAGGCGAGGAATCCTCTGTCAATCGTAGCAGGGAATACTCCACCGAGCGCGCGTGCTTACTACTCTTAGCTACCAACGATCCAGCTTTGACGCAAGTTGCCGCCGGCCGGGGGAGCGCATTGCCTGCTGGGAGTTGTAGTCTTCGGGGCGGAGCTGGAAGGGCGAGAGGCGGGGGAGCGCGGCATAGTCCTGCCCAGTGTGGGCAGGCCCCGGCCCGCCCGTCCCCTTTCTCCGCCCCCCTGAGCAGAAGAGGGAGAGGGCGGTGAGTGAGTGAGTGAGGGACGGGTGGTAGGGGAGAGGCGAGCCCAGCACTAGCCCTCGGGGCCGGATGAGTGGAGTCCGGGTGTCCCGGCGGTGGCGGGGCAGGAGGAGGGGGCGAAGGAGGTGGTGGCTCTGAGGGGGCAGTGGGGTTGGAGCCCTGATCATGGAGATCGAGAACATCGTGGCCAACACGGTACTGCTGAAAGCCAGGGAAGGTGAGCGCAGGGGAGGGGACGAAGGAGGGATGTGCGTGCCGACGAGGGGCTCTGAGGGGACGGGGTGCTGGGGGAGGAGGGGGACACGAGGGGAGGACTTAGGGTGAGAAGAGAGGTGGGGGCGCGAGAGGGAGGCGCACAGTGGGGAGCACAGTGCCAGGGAAGGAGGAGAGATGGGGACTGAGGCGAGAGGGTTTGGGGAAGGGGGGACTCGAAGGGGGCAGGGAGCGGCGGGGTTGTAAAGAGAAGCAGGGGCTGCTGCTGGCTGGGTGCAAATGACTTCGCCGGCTGCTTCAGAAAGATATTTACCCTTATTTTTAATGCAAAAAGTGATTATGGGAAGGTGGGTTACTAGCAGGAGGACGCTATCTATTCATCTGAAATAGGGTCTAACTTTGTCAAAAACTTTAAGAAACTTTTGCCTTGTCCTCAAGATCCCTGACAAGCTCAAAAGTAACTGATGAATGCCGCCTGCAGTTTCAGGTTGAGTGTCTTACATTGCTTGGTATGAAAGTGTCTGACTGTATAATTGCAGAGAGTCTCCTAACTTTGAGATGGCCTCTCCAATGAGCAACCGTATTTTAAAGAAGTCTGAAATATTGTTCTCTCAAAAAGTTTTTTTTTTCCTGAATGCACGGTTGCATAAGTGGCTACATGAAAGCTTCCCCAGACTTGCATAAGTGGCTATGTGAAAGCTTTCAGACTACCCTCTTTGCCCTTAGTAGATCCTGGCTCTGAGCTCCACTGTTCTTGTTCTCTTTGGACCTGATCCTCCTCCTTTTAATTGGGTAGCTTACTGAATAGTCCCACTGATTTCAGTGGGATGAGTCAAAGTGAGTAAGGGTGGAGGAATCTGGCCCTATAAGTTTTGCAAGTCACTCCCACTCTAAATGGGTTTGGCATGTATACTGTATGTGTATCCGGTGAAATTTGTCTTAAGCAGCCTGAACCAAAAAAAAAAAAATCAGTCTTCAGCTTTGAAATTGAGCTTAGAAAGTAGAATAATGATTACAATGTTGATACATCTCCCAATGTTAGTTAAAAAGACTGCCTCAGCCTAGATGAGTGATTAGTTCCTCTGAAAATATACATCTGTGGTGTTGCAGCCTGGGTTTGGAGTTTGCATTGGAATGATCTAAGAAATGGGGAGCGTGTGGACAGCACGTGGTCAGAGTAGAGCTTGGAGCCAGGTCCCACTAAGGATAGAGTGGTAACTGGGAATACTTTCAAGTGGCTGCTTAACATAGGGTTGCCTCCTTAGTTTAGATTCCACTAAATATAGAATAAATTATGATGGTATGACTGACCAGAATGAGAGTTTTTACTGTACTCTCAGATTTATAGTTCGACAGCAGCTGGCTTGATATGACCAGTCCTATCCAAGATTAAATTTATTGTGAGTAGTAATGACTGGGTAAACATTATGTTTGTATTTTTCTCCCTTTCCCCCTTATATAGAGATGAGCAAGCACAACATATTTTGGCTTGGAATCCTGATCACTGATCACTTATCTTCAGTCTCTTAGGTCTTTGTCCTGGAGGCATCCTGATGTGTCTTACATTTTTCAAAGTGCTGCTCAAACAGTAATGTATTTGCCACATGTGGAGTGCACTCATTGGTCCTGGGAAGATCTCTTTTGTTGCTTTCATCAGGAACACCCCACATCAGCTTAGTTGCTGTCCCCTTTATCCTGAGTTGGTGTGAGGGCTGCCAGTGCATTAAACTGACTCGGATACTGTGGTGATGGATGCATAAGAAATAGAGTAACTTTTCACTTGGAGAGAGCTGGACAGGTGGGGCAAAAACCATCCAGATCTCTGAGACATCTCCTCCTCCCGCTGTGGTTTGTCTCATCTCTCATTGCATAGTGTGAAGGGGCAGGAGAGACTAGGGACGTGCATAGTTGCTGCTTTTTACATAAAGGGTCAAATCCTCAGTTGGTCTAAAGTGGCATAGCTCCAACGATCTTTCAGATAATGTTGGAGTACATCAATAATTCATGCTGTGTAATGGGGAAATTGCATGAAGTTGGATAGGAGCAGGTTACATTACTTTTATTAGAGCATAAATATTTCACTTGAATTTGCTAATTACTTTTCCTACTCTACTGTGCTCTTGCGAAAAGTTAAACCCATTTCCACTTCCCAAAGCCATGATAGAGGAAAAGGGACTATGTTCTTAATTATGGACTGCACAACTCTTCTAACTTGAGACTTTCTCATGACAGATAGGGATAGGCAAAACATTAATCTTAAAAGCACTTTATAGACACTAATCCTTCACACCCTTGTGAGGTAGATGGCTATTATCTGTGTTTCACAGATAAAGAAATTGAAACAGAGGTGTTGCATGCCTTGGTCAAATCCATAGAAAAGGTCTACTTCAAAGTATTTGTTAAAATTCAGGAGTTCCTGACTCTCAGGCTGTGTCTACACTAGCACTTTTGTCAGTCAGCGGTGTGAAGAAAACACACCCCTGACTGACACAAGTTTCATTGACAAAAGCACTGGTGTGGACATCACTATATCGGTGGGAGAGCATTTCCTGCAGACATAGCCACCACTGCTTGTTGGGGATGGTTCAGTTATGCTGGTGGGAATGATCTCTCCTGCTGGCATAGAGCGGCTGCACAGGAGACCCTACAGCTGTGCAGCTGCAGTGGTACAGCTGTGCCGCTGTAGGGTCCATAGCATAGACATAGCCTTAGACTCTAAATCAGATCACTCGACCATGCTTCATGCTGGCTTGAAACTATCAGATTTTGCAAAAAGAAAAGGAGTACTTGTGGCACCTTAGAGACTAACCAATTTATTTGAGCATAAGCTTTCGTGAGCTAGCTTTCGTGAGCTACAGCTCACTTCATCGGATGAAGTGAGCTGTAGCTCACGAAAGCTTATGCTCAAATAAATTGGTTCGTCTCTAAGGTGCCACAAGTACTCCTTTTCTTTTTGCAAATACAGGCTAACATGGCTGTTACTCTGAAACCTATCAGATTTTGTGACTTCTAAGAATGACTTCGAACAAAATAACTTTTGAATTCTTTCCTCTTTTTTGTTTGGCTGGCTCTAATGATGTTGGCAGTTGGTAGTACAAAAGTACTGCCAGTTGTTTGTCAAAATAAGTGTAAAGTGTTTCTGATGCTATGTTGACAATCTAGAAGAGATGTGTGGGTATGGAAACACTTGCTGCTTAAAGTATGGTTTGCTTTAATGAATCAGAAGGAATAATTTAAAATATAAAATCAAATTAACTGAATTTTAGTTAAACTCACAATTATCCCAGTCACTGAATATCTAAAGACTTTGATTGTCTCCCGAGATCTTTGCATAATATGCCTTTACGTGTATCGCTAAATTTATAATTCAGTCTGCTTGACAATGATGCCAGTCTTTATTAATCCACTAGTCCAATTTTCCCCCTAGCACCTTCATGTTTTCACATTATATCCAAAAACAGCAGAGTCTAGAAACTCCAAACTTGTCTTCCAAATTTGTCATTGAGGACGAGTACCTTGGAACAGCATGGATCACATTTTAATAAAATATGGTCATGTGGACCACCTCTTCTGCATTCAGGATTATTTAACATCCCTGTAGCAACTACAGCAATTCCTTATATGGGGAAATATTCACTGTAGTTTTTAACTTCTTTTAACATAACTTTCAAGATGAGCTATTGCCTAGCTGCTATGTCTGGCCATTATGTCCAGATGGGACTTCCTATTACTCTACAGCACACAGTCAACCTGTGGAACTCCTTGCCTGAGGAGGTTGTGAAGGCTAGGACTATAACAGGGTTTAAAAGAGAACTGGATAAATTCATGGAGGCTAAGTCCATTAATGGCTATTAGCCAGGATGGGTAAGGAAAGGGGTCCCTAGCCTCTGTTTGTTGGAGGGTGGAGATGGATGGCAGGAGAGAGATCGCTTGATCATTACACATTAGATCATTGTTAGGTTCACTGTCTCTGGGGCACCTGGCATTGGCCACTCTCTGTAGACTGGATACTGGTCTGGATGGACCTTTTGTCTGACCCAGTATGGCCATTCTTATGTTCTTTGGTCCTACCTCACATTCTTGTAGAAATCTACCTGGCTTATATCTGTGTCAGTGATACTTTTATTTATTTCTTTTAAAAATCAAACTGGGGTGTCATGGCTTTATACGTATGTGCGAGGGTAAGGAGATTTCTCCCCCAACCCCCCCCCCACATTAAGAATACTCAAATGATCATCAGAAGAAATAGAAATAACACTTCAGCTATTTAGGGTTTGGGTTGTTGTTTTTTTTTCTGGAAAAAAAACCCCTTGTTTGGTGGAAGTAATGGGCTATTGAAAAGAGAAATTATAAAGAAAGTTGCTTTGAATGTAGTGGGCACTACATTATGTACTATATAAGCAACTGAGGTAAAAGGCTGTACAAGTGTAAAATCAATTATGGGAGCTATGAGAGCAAAGCCAGAATGCTTGTAATTTCATGAGAAATTGTACATTTTTATACATAACTTTCCTATAGGGATTTTAATATTTAAAAGAAAAAAATAGTTGGATTACTTCTACCTTTACAATAAAGTGGGGAAATGAATACTTACACTTACACTGCTTTTTCTAGCAAAAATGTTTCATGAAATATTAGGTTTCCTGGAAGACATGAAGAGGGAATCCAAGGGGGGGAAAATAATTTATCAAATATAAACTGATTATTCTGAAAGAATTTTGTAGAAGTTCAGAAAAGCCATTTAGCTCTTGTTCTGTTACTGCTTTTTGTGTCGATAATTTGTTAGTTTTATGGGTCTTTCACTAGCTTGCTACATTTTTAAATATAAATATGTAGGCCTCAGATTCATTTCAGTCTCCCAAAAAGCAAATAAAAAGAAATGCTTTCCTTCATGACACTAATGTATATCTTCATCTTGCTCCTCTTTTCATTGCTTGAAGTAATATGGTGTATAAATACTCCAGAGGAGCAGATCCTCAGCTGGTGTAAATGGTCATAGCTCCATTGAAATCAATATCCATTTACACCAGCTGAGGTTCTGGCCCCCAGAGTGCCTCTTAAATGCATTGGGCCCATTTACACTCACTTCATACAGCCAAAGCAGTATGAAGAAAACTTAGATGTCTAAGGTGTAGTCTACACTTGAAACGCGACAGTGGCACAGCAGCAGCCAGGGGTGGCAGGTTTGTATAATTTTTGGTGGTGCCCAGAACGGGTCCAAGTCCCGCCCCCACCCCCACCTGCCTAAGGCTCTGGGAGGGAGTTTGGGTGCAGGCTCTGGGCTGAGGCAGGGGGTTGGGGAACAGGAGGAGGTGCGGGGTGCAGGCTTTGGGAGGGAGTTTGGGTATGTGAGGGGATTTGGGGTGCGGGCTCTGGGCTGGGGCAGGGTTTTGGTGTGCGGGAGGGGGTGAGGGGTACAGGCTCTGGGAGGGAATTTGTGTGAGGGGTGTGGGCTCTGGGCTGGGGCAGGGGGTTCGCTTACCTCTAGTGGCTCCCGATAGTGACCTGCACACCCCTCTGGCAGCAGCTCCTAGGTGTGAGGGCCGGGGGGGGGGGGGTCTCTGCTTGCCGCTGCCCGCAGGCACTGCCCCCGCAGCTCCCATTGGCAGCAGTTGTAGAGTCGGCGCTTGGGGTGGGGGCAGTGCATGGAGACACTACTCCCCTCCAGGGTCTGCAGGGACGTGCCAGCTGCTTCTGGGAGTGGCGCGGAGCGATGGTGGTGGCGGTGGCCCCCAGGCCCTTTTAAATTGCCTGGGGGCAGCAGGCAGGGCCAGGAGATGCTCCAGGTCAGGCGTATGGGGGCGGCAGGCAGGGCCGGGGGAGAGACATTGGAGGAGGCCCCGAACATTGGTGGAGGCGTGCCCACAGGCTCTGAATATTCCTGGAGCACAGGCACCGCGGGCCCATATAACTCACCGCTCCGGCAGCAGTGTTGCAGCTGTGGTGCTGTAGTGCTTCAGTGTAGACATTACCTATGCTGATGGGAGGTTATTGGCCTCTGAAGGGGCAGTAGCTAAGTCAATGGAAGAATTCTTCCCTCGATGTAGTGTTGTCTATGCAGGGATTTAGGTTGGCTTAATTATGTCATTCAGAAATGTGAATTTTTCACACCTGTCTTGAGCAACATAGCTGGTCAATCTAAGTATTGACCAGCTCTAAGTCTGACTGAACATAAGGCCAATTGTTAGGAAAGTATTAGTGTAGGAAGAGGTTAAAGGCTGTGCATTTCCTTGTTTTGATGTTGGAATGCTACCAGTTTAGGTGCTCTATTTCTGAAGACTAAATGACCTCCCTCCCTCCCTCCCCTGCCCCAGAGTACACATTTGATCTCCTATGCAAAAAGTGTCTTTGAAGTCAATTGGACTACTCCTGTATTTAAGGCAAGCAGGATTTTGTCTCAGGTAAGCAGGTATTTCTTATTATCTCGAGATACTATAGGTGGTGATACCTGGGCAGACATCTTCTGACATGTACACACTACTAGACCTTGCAAGTAGGAAACAAATTCCAATGGGGAGGGTTTCTTCTAAGCCCCAATAACTGACAGAAAAATGAACAAAACCTTTCATATTATTTCTTGAGAGCATATGGGCACGTGAGACTGGGGTATACACAAATTTGTGCTTTCAGGGACTGTAAATAAAGATTCATACACTCTAATCATCTGTATTATAAAAACATACAGGTCTTGAAAATCCACTTATCAGTGGTGAATGTCATCAGTTTCTGCAGAATCTAGTCTTTCATTTAAAAAAGAGATTTTTAGCTCTTGTAAATACTGCTACCTTTTCCCTTTCCCCTTTCCCCTTTTCCTTCTATAGTTTGGGGTATCCTAAGCTACCAAGTGCATCCCTCAGGTGATGGATGAGGATACTTGATACATAAAGTGGGCAGCTCTGAATATATTGAATAAGGACCTGTGGTCCCATGGTTGTGAGTCAGGCCATCTTATCCAAAGTATAATCTTCCTGAATAGAGTACTGAGATACCATCAGAAAGGTGTCTTCCAGACCCAGCCCATCTCAAGGTTATTTCCATAACTGACGCATACATACATATTTTAAAATGTATATATGTCAGTTATGGAAATAACTGTAAGATGGGCTGGATGTGGAAGACTCCTTTCTGATGGTATCTCAGTACTCTATTCAGGAAGATTATACTCTCATAGAGGAGGTTAGCAGTGCTTCTCAAACTATCTGATGTGGCGGACTGCAATTTTTTTTCCAGTGTGTCAGGGACTGTTAACATATTTGTGCCATATTATTATTGTATTTGCATAGGCACGTAGCACATCAGATCAGAAAAACTAACATTCTTCACTGTATTAATTGGAATGAGAGTGTGGCGTACTCGCAGAGATGTTCCCATTTAAATATATTGAAGACTGACTGAAAGGCGGTATGTCTGTGCGGATAGTATGAAATGACCATTATTCGTTTACGATCCAAGAAAATATTATTTGAGCATTCGTAGTAATATTAATTTATATTGGAAACAATATAATGAATATAATAAAAGTTTGCAGACATTTTTTAGGGGCTTATCCGCTCCACCCGACAACCTGTCACAGTGTCTTTTTACTCCACCAGCTCCGCTGATCAGTGCAAATGCTGTCAAATTTCACGGAACAACAACACCACCAACAATAATAATTAATCCTCCTCTCCCCAAACCTGTACTAAACTGTCTTCCAGCATCAAGGGGCTACTTTATTTATTTATTTATTTATTTATTTTATTTAATTAATTTTTTGGAGTGGGGTGGAGGGGGTAAGGAAAGAGAGGGGGTGGCAGCCAAGCCCAAGAAATTGCTAGAGATTAACAAGTCTTCTCCTTATTAGTGTGTCCGTGGGCTTTGTCTGCTCGGGGCTGGGCGGGGGCAGCGTGAATGGATGGCACAATGTGCAGGAAACACGCACATACATTACACATGTTGCAGCTTAGGCAGCGCCTATTCCTCTCTGCGGCGTAAGGGTGAGAGAAGGGGGGGTGACCCCGTCAATGGCAGCGGCCGCAGCAGAGTTGCTGGCAGCTGCTGCTGCGGTGGCTGGGGTCAAACTAGCATGAGCTGGGGCAGTGCGTGGGGAGCGGAGCGGAGCCGGCGCGAGCAGAACGTGCTGCCTCGGGTCCCAGGCGCTGCAGACCACGACTTTGAGTAGCTAGCACTGGGTTAGAGTACTTCTCAACAAAAAGGCAGCACAAGCTCTACAAGAATGGGAACAAGTTGGCTCACAAATTATAAGAGCAAGCTATTGTGATACCCATATTGTTATGTTTCTGAAACTTGGCAAATGTTAGGAAACCCACAACAGAAAACTTAATGCATTCTATCTGAGATGCTTGTAAAGAAACCTTGGTGTCAGCTGGTGGGATAAAATAACCAATGCTGATATGTTATAAAGGACCGGCCAGTAGACTGCAGAGACAATGATTCAAGAAAGAAGGCTGAAGTGATTCGGACATGTGTAAATGTCAGAAAACTGCATTCCTAGGCAAGTACTTGATTGGCTATCACCTGGTGGAAGATGAGGGAAGCAGGGAAAGGACAACAGATGACATATAAGAAAACCATTGAGTAAGATGGAGCTGTCTATAAGTAAGAAACTTGGCATTTGACAGAAGGAGGTGGAAAGACTGGGTTGCCTTGTGTCAGAAGGCATAAGAGCATCTAATAATAATTGTTATACTCACTTATTTGCATCTTGTTTTAAAATAGACTGTAAGCTCTTTGTGGCAGAGAACCTGTCTTCCTGTGTTTGTACAGCACTATGCACAATGGGGCTGTCTTGACTTTTGCCCTTTTTTATGACAATAAGAGTAAGAAGAAATTACAAGGGCATAGTGGGGTCCAAATAAATATGTTTACTAAATATACACAATATACAAGGCCTAGTTACCTATGCACATTGCTGCTCTGGGTGTTCTAGTGGTGCTCACTGTGCTATATGTTTCAGAGAAGTCTCCCAATCTATTTAAAGAGATACTACCTTATTCTCTAAATCAGTGGTTTTCAACCAGGGGTTCATGTACCCCTGGGGGTATGCAGAGACCTTCCAGGGGTACAATAACTCATCTAGATATTTGCCTAGTTTTACAACAGGCTGTATAAAAAGCACTAGCGAAGTTACTACAAACTAAAATTTCATACTTGTTTATACTGCTCTACATACTATACACTGAAATGTAAGTACTTATATTTATATTGATTTTTTTAGAATCTGTATTCTATATTCTAATTTATTTTATAACTATATGGTAAAAATGAGGAAATAAGCAATTTTTCAGTAATAGTGTGCTGTGATACTTTTGTATTTTTATGTCTGATTTTGTAAGCAAGTGGTTTTGAAGTGAGGTGAAACTTAGGGTACACAAGACAAATCAGATTCCTGAAAGGGGTACTGTAGTCTGGAAAGCTTGAGAGCCATTGCTCTACATGACTGGCTCTAAGCCTGCTTGGGGCCTGCAATACTAGCATAATATAAATTATTATAAATGCCTGAGAGCGTAGGTACAGAATCAGATTTGGGATTTTAAAACACTTTTAAAAAATAATTGGGAGGGTGAGAGATTATCTATATAAAGTTGAAATTGCATCTGTTTTGTTCCACTTCATCCTGTTAATTAAATATCTCTACTGGATGCATTACAATAGAATGTGGTCCAAAGTTACGTTAGTTTATATCCTATTGTAAAATAACAATACTAAATTCTAGGTCAGATCAGCTAACCCTAGTTTCAACTTAAGTAAATTTACTGGATGAGCAGGTCTGAGGGAATATGGGAGAGTTGTAAATTATGTATAGTGGTTGCACAAACTAAAATGTTTATGCATTAGCATTTCTAACTGTTCACATGATTAGTGAGATTGGACATGCAGTTGATGTAAAGGACCAATTACTCGTTCTCACGGCTTCAGCTGTGGGTTCTGTGAGTTATTGTGCACATCATTTTATACAAATTTTTTTGAAAATCTAATGCACTAAGTCTCTACAATCCAGATCGAAGATGGGATAAATTTTTTCTAGTTCTTTGTTTAAAAAAAAAAAAAAAAATCAAATACAGCAGCCTTTCTACAGGCTGTCCCAAAAAGTTTGAGCCTAAAAAGGTCACTTCCTGATTTTTTTTTTTTTTTTTTCCCTTTCTGGCTTTTGTAAGGAAGTATCTGATTCACACAACTATTCCATCCTGTCAGTTCATCAAAGACCATACCGAGTAATGTGAAATAGAAAGAGAGAAATTAACTTGCCTTCCCTGATGCTTCTGTTTCTTTGGTGTTGGTTTCATTATTGTTTTTAACATATTCTGCTTCTAGCACACATTTTGCTTATACAAGAGGGACTGGTACATCTGCCAATTTTTTGCCGTTCTTAACACTCAAATAGTCTCAAACTTGACGTCTACAAACAGAATAATTCTACAGTGTCTGTCTTAAATTGTGGCCTTGGTCATACTGTGGATTATCTCTATAGCTTCACAGCCTGCAGAAATCTTCTGGTCAAAGCAAGTGAATACCTATTGAATATTCTGAGATAAAAGATGTTAGAAAGTTTGATCAGTTTGAAAAAGCAATTTCACTCTCTTCTTTCTGTCCTTGTAAGGCAGGGGTGGGCAAACTACGGCCTGTGGGCCGGATCCGGTCCCTCAGGACTTTGGATCCGGCCCGCGGGATTGCCACCACCGTGGCACTGCGCCACTCTGGGAAGCGGCCACACCATGTCCCTGCAGCCCGTGGGAGTGGGGGGACAGAGAGCTCCGCATGCTGCTCTTGCCTGTGGGTACCTCCCCTAAAAGTTCCCATTGGCCAGGAACGGGTTACCGTGGCCAATGGGAGCTTCGGGGGAGGTACCCACAGGTGAGGGAAACACGTGGAGCTCTCCGTGCTGCTCCCCCCACCCCCACCAGGGGCCGCGCAAGGACGTGGTGCTGGCCGCTTCCCAGAGTGGTGTGGTGCGGGGCCGGGGCAGGCAGGGAGCTGGCCCTGGCCGCAGTGCGCGCCGCTGCCACCCCGGAGTTGCTCTAGGTAAGCTGTGCTGGGCCGGAGCCTGAACCCCTCCTGCACCCTGCACCTCAACTCCCTGCCCTGAGTCCCCTGCCGCATCCCGCACCTCTCCTGCACGCCAACCCCCTGACCTGAGCCCCCTCATATCTCCTGCACCCCTCCTCTGCCCCAACCTCTTGCCCTAAGCCCCTTCTTGCACACCGCCCCCGCACCCCAACCTCCTGCCCTGGCCCTGCAATCAATTTTCTCACCCACATGTGGCCCTTGGGCCAAAAAGTTTGCCCACCCCTGTTGTAAGGGATTGTTGGGAGAAGTAGCTATTTCTCCGTTCTAAGTGGATAATAAGGAATTGATGTGTGAGATGAGTAAATTAATGTTAATCTAGAGCAGTGGTTTTCAAACTTTTTTTCTGGAGACCCAGTTGAAGAAAATTGTTGATGCCCGTGATGCAACGGAGCTGGGGATGAGGGGCTTGGGGTGTGGGAGGGGCTCAGGGCTGGGGCAGAGGGTTGGGGTGAGGGCTGTGGGGTGGGGCCAGGGATGAGGGCTGAGGGGGCTCTGGGTTGGGGGGGCTCAGGGCTGGGGCAGGGGGTTGGGGTGCAGGAGGGGGTCAGGGCTCTGAGTTGGCTTTGCAGGCTCTGGGGTGGGGATGAGAATGCGGTGTTTGGAGTACCAGAAGGGGCTCAGGGCTGGGGCAGGGGATTGGGGCGTAGGGTTGCGGCATAGTTTTACCTCGGGTGGCTCCTGGTCAGTGGCGCAGCGGGGGTGCGAAGGCAGGCTTCCTGCCTGTCCTGGCACTGTGGACCATGCTGTGCCCTGGAAGCAGCCAGTAGCAGGTCCGTCTCCTAGGCGGAAGTACGCAAGCGGCTCCACACGGCTCTTGTCTGCAGGCATCGCCCCCCCCCCCCACAAAAAAAGCGCGAAATGATTGTCTGCCATTGCTTTCACAGAGGAAGGGGCGACTGATGACATGTACCCAAAACCATCTGCGACAATGTTTTTGCCCCATCAGGCATTGGGAGCTTAACCCAGAATTCCAATGGGTGGCGGAGACTGCTGGAACTGTGGCATAGCTACCCACAGTGCAACGCTCTGAAAGTCGATGCTAGCCACGGTACTGTGGATGCACTCCGCCGACTTAATGCGCTTAGTGGGGGGACACACAATCGACTGTATAAAATTGCTTCTATAAAAGTCGACTTCTGTAAATTGGACCTAATTTTGTAGTGTAGACATACCTTTAGAGACTAATAAATTTATTTGGGCATACGCTTTCGTGGGCTAAAACCCACTTCATCAGATGCATGGAGTGGAAAATACAGTAGGAAGATATATATACACAGTACATGAAAAGATGGGAGTTGCCTTACCAACTGGGGGGTAAGTTCTAAGGAGACAATTCAATTAAAGTGAGCTATTTTCAACAGGAGGAAAAATCTCTTTTGTAGTGGTAATCAGGGCGGCCCATTTCAAACAGTTGACAAGAAAGTGTGAGTAACAGTAGGGGGAAATTAGCATGTTGAAATTCGTTTTTAGTTTTTGAAGTGACCCATCCACTCCCAGTCTTTATTCAGGCCTAATTTGATGGTGTCCAGTTTGGAAATTAATTCCAGTTCTGCAGTTTCTCGTTGGAGTCTATTTTTGAAGTTTTTTTGTTGAAGAGTTGCCTCTTTCAAATCTGTTGTTGAGTGTCCACGGAGGTTGAAGTGTTCTCTGACTGTTTTTTGAATGTTATAATTCTTGATGTCTGATTTGTGTCCATTTATTCTTTTGCGTAGAGAAAAATATGTACATGGCAGAGGGGCATTGCTGGCACATGATGGCATATATCACATCCGTAGATGTGCAGGTGAATGAGTCCCTCATGGTGTGGCTGATGTGGTTAGGTCCTATTATGGTGTGCCTTGAATAGATATGTGGACAGAGTTGGCAACAGGGTTTGTTGCAGGGATAGGTTCCTAGGTTAGTGTTTTTGTTGTGTGATGTGTAGTTGCTGGTGAGTATTTGCTTCAGGTTGGGGGGCTGCCTGTATGCAATAACTGGCCTGTCTCCCAAGGTCTGTGAGAGTGAGGGATTGTTCTTCAGGATAGGTTGTAGATCCTTGATGATGTGCTGGAGAGGTTTTAGTTGGGGACTGAAGGTGATGGCTAGTGGTGTTCTGTTTTCTTTGTTGGGCCTGTCCTGTGGTAGGTGACTTCTCGGAACCCTTCTGGCTCTGTCAATCTGTTTCTTCACTTCAGCAGGTGGGTATTGTAGTTGTAAGAACGCTTGACAGAGATCCTGTAGGTGTTTGTCTCTCTCTGAGGGATTGGAACAAATGCGGTTGTATCTTTGACCTTGGCTGTAGACAATTAATCATGTGATGTGGTCTGGATGAAAGCTGGAGGCATGTAGGTAAGTATAGTGGTCAGTAGGTTTCCAGTTTAGGGTGGTGTTTATGTGACCATCACTTATTTGCACTGTAGTGTCCAGGAAGTGGATCTCTTGTGTGGACTGGTCCAGGCTGAGGTTGATGGTGGGGTGGAAATTGTTGACATCCTGGTGGACTTCCTCAAGGGCCTCTTTCCCATGGATGATGAGGATGATGAAGATGTCATCAATATAGCGCAAGTAGAGTAGGGGCATTAGGGGACGAGAGCTGAGGAAGCGTTGTTCTAAGTCAGCCATTAAATGTTGGCATGCTGTGGGGCCATGTGGGTACCCAAAGTGCTGTGTATTACTATATACTCTTGGGTTTGAGCCTGTAAATCATGTACTATGCAAGTTTATGGCTGATGGAGGGGAATTGTAACTCTGTATCTGTGTTCTCCTTATATCTCCTGTCACTGAACTTTTTCAAAAATGATGAAGACCAAGCCTTCGATCACATTCAGATAAAGGCACGTAGTGTGTTTTTGATACAGTTGTGCGCTTTCAGAGCTCTGCTGGGTGGGGCTGACTTGGCTTTCTCATCTAGTGTTATCTGATTGTTTGGCTTTTGGAGTTAGTTGTGCAAGTATTTCTGTGGAAGCAAACATGAACCCATAGTATTGCACTTCCTGAGTGCTCTTGAACCATAGAGTTCAAGTATTTTTCAAAGGTGGATAGGATCTTTATCTGCAATATACAGGTGGCTAAACTAAGAGAGAAATAGATATTGTGACTTGCCCAAAGTCTTCTAGTGCTGTAATCCAGGGATGGCCAATCTGTGGCTCCTGAGCTGCATGTGACTCTTCATAGGTTAATCTGTGGCTCCTTACCTAGGCAGTGATTCTGGGGCTGGAGCTATAGATGCTAACTTTCCAATGTGCTGAAGGGTGCTCGCTGTTCAACCCCCTGCTCTGCCCCAAGCCCTGTCCCTACTCTGCCCCTTCCCCTGAGCCTGCAATGCCCTCACTCCTCTCCCCTCCCTCCCCTTAGCCTCCTGCGCACGTGAAACAGCTGATTGTGGGGGGAGTAGGCGCTGATTGGTAGGGGCTGCCCGCAGGTGGGAGGTGCTGGGGGCTGGGAAGTGGATGTGGAGCTGCTGACATATTACTGTGGCTCTTTGGCAATGTACATTGGTAAATTCTGGCACCTTCTCAGGCTTAGGTTGGCCACCCCTGCGCTAGTCACTGGATCCTATCGCATAGATCTTATGGATTTACTTAGGAGCATCTTACCATTACTTTGCTAATAAAGACTTTGATCATATAGTACAGAGTCCAATTTCTTTACTTCTGCCTATCACCAGAAAGACAAGGAGTAGTGTAATCACTGAAATAAATGCACATTAATGTGACCACCTTCTGGCTGACTATATAGAGGAAAATCATCTGCTGCTTTGAAAAATATGCTCAGCTTCCTAAACTTTATTTCCAAACAAGATTTCTTCATTGTCACATATAAGACTTCTTTGCAACAAACATCTTTGTTTTTTCACTGAGGACTCATATAAGGTAGGCAAAAAAACCAGCCATCTTTTCTTCAAAAAATGATTAGTTGAATGTTTAAAAAAACAGCTGGAAACATTTAATGTATCATGCCTTGATAACTCAAAAATGATCTAATGCAAGGGTGGGCAAACTGCGGCCCGGGGGCCGCATCTGGCCCTCCAGATGTTTTAATCCAGCCTTCAAGCTCCAGCTGGGGAGTAGGATTGGGGGCTTGCCCACTCCACGCAGCTTCTGGAAGCCGTGGCATGTCCCCCCTCCAGCTCAAGGGGCTCTGCACACTGCCCCCACCCCAAGTGGCACCCCCACAGCTCCCATTGGCTGGGAACCACAGCCAATGGGAGCTGCAGGGGCAACACTTGCGGACAGGGCAGCGCGCAGAGCTGCCTGGCTGCGCCTCTGTGTAGGAGCCGGAGGGGGGACATGCCACTGCTTCTGGGAGCTGCTTGAGTTAAACACCGCCCAGAGCTTGCACCCCTGACCCCCTCCTGCACCCCAACCCCCCGCCCCAGCCCTGATCCCCCTCCCGCCTTCGGTTCCAACCCAAAGCACCCTCCTGTACCCACAACCCTTCAGCCCCAGCCGGAGCCCTCACCCCCCCTGCGACAACCCAACCCACTGCCCCAGCCTGGAGCCCCCTCCTGCACCCTGAACTCCTCATTTTTGGCCCCACCCCAGAGTCTGCACCCCCCTCTCTGCCTCTTTACGCTGAAAGTAAACATGAGAAATTTCATCCCAAGGGGTAATGTTTTTTGGGAAACTCTTAAGTGCTTGAAAACTTGTTCTTATTAAAGTGCCTTTTCAGTCATAACCATAGTGTCATTCTCACAACAGTTTCCCCCCTCTTTCCCCCCCCCATATGAAGGTGTATCACTTGCTGTTGGAGACCTGTCTAGCCTATAGATACATCTGAGGGAGGCTAAACCAGTGGCTAATTAGAACAGAAGAATGGACATATTGGGTCAAACCAATGGTCCATGTAGCCCAGTATCCTGTCTTCTGACAGTGGCCAATGCCAGGTGCTTCTGAGGCAATGAAAAGAACAGGGCAACTATTGAGTGAACAATTCCCCTGTCATCCAGTCTCAGCTTGTAGCAGTTGGAGGTTTAGGGGGAGACAGAGTGTGGGGTTGCGTCCCTGACCGTCTTGGTTAATAGCCATTGATGGACCTATCTTCCATGAATTTCTCATTCTTTTTTTAACCCAGTTATACTCTTCGCCTTCACAACATCCCTGGCAAATGCATTCCACGGGTTAATGGTATGATGTGTGGAATACTTCCACATGTTTGTTTTAAAACTGCTGCCTATTAATTTCCTTGGGTGACCTCTGGTTTGTGTTTTGTGTGAAGGGGTGAATAACACTTCCTTATCACTTTCCCTACTTCTGATATATTGAAAAAGTTTTGCTGTTAGTTTTTGTGTCCTTAGCTGGTTGGTCTTCATATTCTTTCCTGGCCTGCCTTTTTATACTTGACTTGCTAGAGTTTATGATCTTCTCTATTTTCCTCACTAGGATTTGACTTCCAATTTTTAAAGGATGCCTTTTTGCCTCTAACCATTTCTTTACTCTGTTTTGCCATTATGGCTTTTTTTTGTGGTCCTCTGACTCTGTGTATGCTTGTGTGTGTGGTGGTGGGTGGTTGTTTTTTTTTTTTCTTTTTGTGTGTGCGTGTGTGGTTTTTGTTTCATTGGGGCATACATAAGAACTGCCATACTGTGTCAGACCAAAGGTCCATCTAGTCCGGTATGCCGTCTTTTGACAGTGGCCAATGCCAGGTGCTCCAGAGGGAATGAACAGAACAGGTTATCATGAAGTGATCCATTCACTGTCGCTCATTCCCAGCTTCTGGAAAACTGAGTCGGGGGACACCATCCCTGTCCATCCTGGCTAATAGCCATTAATGGACCTATCTTCCATGAATTTATCTAGTTCTTTTTTGAACACTGTTATAGTCTTGGCCTTCACAACATCCTCTGGCAAAGAGTTCCACAGGTTGACTGCGTTGTGTGAAAAAATACTTTCTTTTGTTCATTTTA
Organism: Caretta caretta; assembly: GCF_965140235.1. Classification (NCBI taxonomy): domain Eukaryota; kingdom Metazoa; phylum Chordata; order Testudines; family Cheloniidae; genus Caretta; species Caretta caretta. The sequence goes on along the minus strand of NC_134209.1, from coordinate 133,380,793 downwards.
AATCTGCTGCCAATTAATTTCATTTGGTGACCCCTAGTTCTTGTGTTATGAGAAGGAGTAAATAACACTTCCTTATTTAATTTCTCCACAGCAGTCATGATTTTATAGACCTCAATCATATCCCCCCTTTGTTGTCTCTTTTCCAAGCTGAAAAGTCCCAGTCTTATTAATCTCTTCTCATATAGTAGCCATTCCATACCCCTAATAATTTTTGTTGCCCTTTTCTGAACCTTTTCCAAGTCCAATATATCTTTTTTGAGATGCGGCTACCACATCTGCATGCAGTATTCAAGATATGGGCATACCATGGATTTATAAAGAGGCAATATGATTTTTTCTGTCTTATCTATCCCTTTCTTAATGATTTCCAACATTCTGTTTGTTTTTTTGACTGCCGCTGCACATTGAGTGGATGTTTTCAGAGAACTAACCACGATGACTCCAACATCTTTCTTGAGTGGTGACAGCCAATTTAGACCCCATCATTGTATATGTATAGTTGGAATTATGTTTTCCAATGTGCATTACTTTGCATTTATCAACACTGAATTTCATCTCCTATTTTGTTGCCCTGACACCTAGCTTTGAGAGATCCTTTTTTAGTTCTTCGCAGACTGCCTCAGACTTAACTATCTTGAGTAGTTTTGTATCATCTGCAAATTTTGTCACTTCACTGTTTACCCCTTTTTCCAGATCATTTGTGAATATGTTGAATAGGACTGGTCCCAGTATAGAGCCCAAGGGGACACCACTATTTACCTCTCTCCATTCTGAAAACTGACCATTTATTTCCTATCTTTTAACTAGTTACCGATCCATGAGAGGACCTTCCCTCTTATCCCATGACAGCTTAGTTTGCTGAAGAACCTTTGGTGAGGGACCTTGTCAAGGCTTTCTGAAAATCTAAGTACTCGATAGCCACTGGATGACCCTTGTCCACATGCTTGTTGACCCACCCCCTCAAAGAATTCTAGTAGACTGGTGAGGCACAATTTCCCTTTACACAAACCATGTTGACTTTTCCCCAACAAATTATGTTCATCTATATGTCTGACAATTTTGTTCTTTACTGTTGTTTCAACCAGTTTGCCCGATACTGAAGTCAGGCTTACCGGCCTGTAATTGTGGGATCACCTCTGGAGCCCTTTTAAAAAATTGGCGTCACGTTAGCTATCCTCCAGTCATTTTGGTGCAGAAGCTGATTTAAATGAGAGGTTACAGACTACAGTTAGTAGTTATTCAATTTCACATTTGAGTTCCTTCAGAACTTCTGGGTGAATACCATCTGGTCCTAGTGACTTATAACTGTTTAGTTTATCAATTTGTTCCAAAATCTCCTCTAATGACACTTCAATCTGGGACAGTTCCTCAGATGTGTCACCTAAAAAGAATGGCTCAGGTTTGGGAATCTCCCTCATATCCTCAGTCGTGAAGACCAATGCAATTTCATTTCATTTGGGTCTCTAAGATATTTTTAAATAGTCTCCATACTATTTGCAGGCATTTCACCGTTGTGACTGTTCCTTTTAATTTCCATTTAACCAGCTTTCTCATATTTGTGTGGTTTCCCTTTTTGAAGTTAAATGCTACTGTGATGGGCTTCTTTGGAATTTTTTGCCCCTACAAAGATGTTAAATTCAATTACATTACAGGTGAACTGCTCAGTAACAGCGATCATAGTCACCTCTTGTACCAGATCCTGTGCTACACTTAGGACTAGATCAAGAATGGCCTCTCTCCTTGTGGGTTGCAGGCAAAGCTTCTCCAAGAAGCTGTCACTTATTGTGTCTAGAAACCTTATTTCTGCATTCCATCCTGAGATGACACACATCCAGTTAATATGGGGTTATTTTGAAATCCTCCATTAGAGTGGCTACAAAGGCAGAAAATGCAATAATAATCTTGAGCATTTCACAGTCTCTGTCACGGTACTGGTCGTGTCTTCAGTAGAATATTTCTACTGCTATCCTCTTATTGTTCAGGCATGGAATTTCTATCTGTAGAAATTCTGTGGTACTGTTGGATTCACTGAAGATGTTTTACTTATTTGACTCTGCTTTCTTTCACATATAGTGCCACTCTGTCATTCCTGTGTATTTTGTATCCTGGTATTACCATGCACCATTAATTATCCTCATTCCACCAAGTTTCCTTAATGCCTATTATATCAATGTTCTCATTTAATGCCAGGCATTCTAGTTCGCCCATCTTAGTATTTAGACTCTGTATATAAGCACTTGCACATTTTGTCAGTATTCAGTTGCTTCCTTCATGTGTTATGTTTAACTAGGACTCTCTTACATTTGAAGCCTGTTGCTCAGCCATAAAGCAGAGATTTCAGAACCTGTCAGTTTCATCATTTCTGTTTGGCAAAGCAGAGCACATGTCTTTCTATAAGAATTTATCTGAAGCACCTCTCAGTGAGATTTCAGGGCAGGAGCTCTGGAATCAATAGATATTGTCACACACCATAATCGTTGCAGCCTCAGTTATAGCTGGTTTTGAATTGCTACAGAAGTGTAACAAGATGCACAATAAGATGAGTCTTCAGCTGAAAAGTAAATTGCCCTCCTGCACAATTTTTAACAGAAACAGCATATTTAAGAGAGTTGTTTTTAAAAAATAAAACCAAAAAACCTTGTTGGATCCTCTGTTGATGCATTTGGCATTCTCAACACTGGATAGCCTGACTTGTTCTTTGCATGTTATTATAGATATGTTCCTAATTATAATAGGAACCAGAGCACATAGAACCAGGCTGGTTGCAGTGAATCAAATAAGCTGTTGACTGTAGTATATCATGAACAAGATGTTCAACTTTATAAAAGAGGATGAATGTGACTGGATGGTGATCTTTAAAAAATTCCCTTTTTTGTAAACTGAGGAACAAAGGACTTACAAATTTCTCACAATATTTGGGGCAAAGTACCAGTAGGCATTCTTGATTATTTACCAGTATTGAGGCCTGAACTACGGTGATCAGTGCAATGGTCTTATTGATCTTCTTTTTGCGGATACAGACTAACACTGCTGCTACTCTGAAACCTTACTTTTTTTGTGTCTTTAGAAGCTGGTTTATTTAGCATACGTCCTAGATCAGAAGTTTTCTGCAACAAAATGTTGCAATCACAAAGCATGTCTCTTCTCCATTTGCTATAGGTGGACAGTGTGCCATCAAACACACTAACTGGGTTGTTTGATACCTCATACAACATTGCCTGTTCAAAACTGCAATTGCAGTATCTTTGTCTTGTCAGTCCCACTTTAGAAAATTAACAATAGAATGCCAACAGAGAACTAGTTCAGCAGGACCCAAGACCAACGGGGCATTTGGGAACCTAGCGCATGCATGGCTGTTAGGGTTCCTAGACATGTTACTATACATAGTCTTGCCCCACTTGGCCCTTTTTTCTTTAAAGTTGACCTCCCCTGGATTCACCGGCCCCCCACTTCTCCCACTAGAGATGGGTCTCTTTCAAAGATCAGATTACACAGACAGACAGACATGTTAAACTTTTTTTATTGGAGCATTGAAGATATCCTCCTAAACTGGGATGGTTGGTAGGGAAGATACTTGTAAATATTGCACCTTTTTGTGGTGAATTTTGAGGCTGGGCAGAGCTAGAGAAAAACAGAACACTGCGGTAAATCTAATGCATCCTGTAACTGTGTTGTGCGCAGCTACCCTTCCTGTCTCCTCCCAAGTGTGGTTAATGGTATCTTGTGATATTTTCATTGCTAAAGGATATGGCTTCGAAAATGTCTCACTGTCCGCTTCTGCTCTGTCATGCGGATACACATTTGTATTGGTTCAGTATGTAAAATTAAATGCTTTTTAAAAACCTCTGTGAAGCATGAAATTTAATATCTGTGAAATATTTTGATATACCTAAACTGATACATTTCATAACAATCTTTTAAAATGATCATATCTATTGATCACTCAGCCTCTCCACAAAATGTATACATATACACATCTTCACTGTGTTAAGAAAAAAAACATCTTAAGGTCTAAGTGTAGAGAAGTTAAAATCTCTTATATTGTTACCTTCATCTTACAATAAGTGAATTAAATATACCTTCATGAGATAATTAATAAAGAAATCCTGTTTGTATTTATGAAATGTGAAAAACTACTCTTGATATAACAACAAAGTTGATAGCCTTCAAAAGGTTCAGTTTCTACAGCGGTTAATTCTATCATGTTGGTTACCCTGTATATTATATAGTCTGTACGATAAAACATACAGTATGTATTTGTACAGTGGTGAACGAGATCCTGGTCCATGACTTGGGCCCCTGTGTGCTGTCATAATAGTGATAGTATTAATGCTTATTCTTACATGGAAAATGGAATAGAAAAGGCTATTCATGTACAATTTGTTTTTTTAACATTGCAGTAAAACCTGAGTTTTGTGTGCTTAATTCCTTAACTTTAATGGTCATAATTTCTTGACTTCTTCAGTCTTGCATTGTTTCCTTATTCTGTAACTGTTTTGCTTCCTTTTTTTTTTAAAAAAAAAACAAAAATAAAACCAAAAACCATTTGGGAGGTAAAGGGAGCCAGATGCATTTGAGGACCCGTTGAAATTGCACCTTCAAGATGTTGATTGAACTCTGTATGGTATCAGAATATACATGTGGGATTATATTTACTTTAATGATAGAAACACACTTGTTAATATGATATTGAAATTGTGATGCTAATAAAGGAAGGAAATTCACTATAGACTTCTGGCCTATCCTAAACCTGCTGGATATACCTAGATATTTTCAGATTCTCCAAAGCTGTGAATTTTCTTATAAAATATGCACAGCTGGATAGATGGAAGTTTTTCTGATCTTGTGGGTGGGTCACAATCCTATGTCTAATTTTAAGAGTTAATTTGAATTATGGGTTCAGAAGGATGATGTTCTGCATGCAAGTACAAAGTGCCTGGATGCTAAACATTTTTGCACATGGTAGAAAATTGGAATACACCAGAGATATTAAAGACAATGAGGGAATTGTTATGAGACTCACATTTGCTTGTTTAGATAATCTTGCTTGCAGGAAAAAATAGTCCAATCCACTTGCAAAATATCTGGCACCTCTCTGTAGAAATGAGAATGACCCAAGATCACAATATATGCTCTGCAGAGGAAAGAGAGCATATTGTAGCATTGGATCAACCTGTAGACCACTCTTGTTTACATAGGGCTTTGTTTTCCTTTTAGGAGGGTGTGGCAAACGGAATGGACGCAGTAAGAAATGGAAGGAAATGCTAAAGTTACCACATCTCAGTTTCTGTGAAGATCTTAGACATTCAATCGGTAGGTGTGTGTGTGTGTATAATACACAAGTCTGATTTCTTGTGGGAGTATGTCATTATCCAATGAAGGTGTTTCTTCTTGCTTCTGAGTAGATATTTTGCTAGTTTGTAATCCTACCTCAAGTCCTCTAATTTAATTGAGAATTCTTGAGGGGAAACCAAACGTCACAGCTACTGTTGATTTGTGCCCAAGAAAACTGCTCCTGAAATCTCATTAACTTGTGATTCAAAGACATTGTTATGTTCTGGTTTAAATCACAAAAACGAAGCATCTTCATCAGAATGTTAAAATTGCAGATGCTAACGAGTTACTAGCAACAATGTTAGAGTGGCCTGTTCAAGGAAATCTGGGTATACTGCTGTGACTGTGACAACATGCCTTTCTGAAGCAATAACCTATAATTGCCTCAGATTGGATATTTCTTTTGTTTATGTTTTTAAAGCCTCTTTAAATCAGCTCTGAAGAACTGAAATTAAAATGTAAACCCCTTCAGTGGGAAACCTTTTGAACTGGAAAGCTTCTGTGTAAGCATCAAGCTACCATGAAAGTGCATTAATTCTTTCTTTGGACACAGATGTTGCAAATAAAACTATCAAGACGAAACTTCTTAATCAGCTTTGGCATCTGTAAGACAAACAGGAACTATCAGCTTTCTTTCCCCACCCACAAAATTTAACTATACTGTTTAATACTGTAATCCACATTTTCCCCCCCTCTTGTTCTGCTTTTGGTCTTTCTCTCTCTCTCTTTCCTTCTCTTGTCCTCCCTGCCTCCCTTTTCTCTCTTTGGTCTTTATTCCCTTGCCCACCAGAAAAACATACCAAACCCACTTTGGCAGGCTCCCAAATTCAAGATCCAGTTGTCCTTGGACATGCCTATTTAAAAAAACACACCCTTTTCCTTAATGTGCATCATTAGTGTGCATACACTCTGAAGGAAGGGTAGAGATGCTGATTTCGTATTTGTTCCAGGATGCTGGCCAACTGCTTGGTTTAGGAAGAAGCTTTCCGATGGACTTGTTGTTCATAATAGTTCATTATGGGGATTTTTACACTTTCCTCCAAGTATTACTAAGAGTGTAAGACTGTTTTGACAGAGAAAATCTTTCTGTTCACTGATTGTACAGCACCTTGCACAATGGGGCCCTGGTCCATGGCTAGTGTTTCTAGCTGCTACAATAATACAAATAATTGTTGTTGATGATTTACTAATCCTATCTGATGTTGAATATATGGACCACAGGTATTTTGGTCAAATGATTATAGTGGAATTCAATAGGGAAGCTGATCCCACAGTACGTGGTCACATGAGTAGTGCTGTTTATGGTAATGAGACTCTTCATGTGAGTAAGGTCTACAGAATCAGCTTGCTTTTGTTTGCATTGTGGCTGGCACTCCACTATGTAATATACAGGACCTTAGTAAGTGTTTTTCCTTAATATATAGGCAACTAGCAGCTAATTTAATATAAAAGTGTTACACTATTTTGTGTGTGTGTGGTGGGATGTTGGAGGCAGCGGTGGTGGTAAGCAAGTCTCTGTCACTTTCCTTTGTGACCTTACAGGTGGTTTAGCCCTGCTCCTTTGACATGTTAATGATGATTGCATGAAATCTTGGTGGTCCTACCTGAATGGGAAAGCTGCAATATAAATGCTCTAAATCAGTGTTTCTCAAACTTTTGTACTGGTGACCCCTTTTACATAGCAAGGCCCTGAGTGCGACCCCCTGCCCCTTATAAATTAAAAACACCTTTTTATATATTTATTTAACACCATTATAAATGCTGGAGGCAAAGCAGGGTTTGGGGTGGAGGCTGACAAGAACAGCACTCTGGCTTGTAATGATGTCATTTGTTTAATCTCTTCTTTTACCCAGAAAAAAACTATAACCAGCTCTGTGACAAGCAGCCAATAGGGAGACTTCTCTTCAGACAGTTCTGTGACACTAGGCCAGATCTGAAGACATGCATTGAATTCCTGGATGCGGTGGTAAGCAGTAGACTCTGCCAGAAGGCCTCCAGCCTTGTTCTTCTGAGGATTTAGGAACTGGTGCAAGTAGGGAATTTTTAAGTTTTATAAAATGTGCCTGCCACATTCTCTAGCTCCAAATGCATACTAATACCACAGCCATTAAAATGTAGCAAAACTTATTCAGTGTCAACTAAAGAGAGCTCAGCAAAAGAAACTCATTGCCCTTAAGGGCTACAACTTCTGAAAAAATCTGGAGTAAATTTGTACGTCTTGTAGTGTGCCTTAGAAGTCAATAAATTTGGGCTCCATTGGGGGAAACCTTAAGTTCACTGAAAATGCTCTTCCTGTTTATGTACAGATCTAGGTTTCAGTATCTCACTTGATATCAGTTGAATTAGGTGCTCTCTGAAAGCTGATCAGCACTAAAAACTTACATTGACATATGCTTCTCTAAGGAGCGTGAAAAGTCCACACCTCTGAGAGACATATCTTTGCTGACCTAATCCCCAGCATAGACAGCGCTACGTCGATGGAAGAATTCTTCCGGTGACCTAGCTACTGCCTCTCAGGGAGATGGATTAACTGTGATAGGAGAATGCTTCCCATTGCTGTCGTGTCTACAGTTTAGCACTACAATTGCACAGCTGTATGTGTAGACATAGCCTAAAGGTAAGTCTACACTACAAACTTTTGCCGACCCCAGTTACCTTGACATAAAGCTTCCGCAGTTAGTATATTGCTGTGCGCACTTGTCTTCTTGCATTGGTACTGCATGTAGTCCCCAGGAATGATTGTGCTGATGCACAGTGCAATGCACCATGCCTAGGTAGCCCAGTGTTCAGCTCACTGTTCTCCAACACCGTGTCTTTCAGGAAGTTTTGGCAATGCATGGTGGAGCAGAAATGAGTCGCACGGGGTGACTGGGACTGTGGGGGGCAAGCTCCTATTTTGCAACTTTCTCCACTGCATAATGTCATTTCTATCCTATAATTTTCATGCCTATTTTGAAAATCCCTCAAACCCATGTGGGACTTGTCACTCTCCACCATCACTGATAAAAGCAAGGAGCCTGCAGAGCTCTGAACTATTGCCATGAGTATTGCAAACACAAGACATGCAATTACTCTGGTATTTGCAGAGCTGCAAGAAGAGATGAGGGAACATGATAATTTCTTGAAGGGCAGATTGCTGTGGGACATAGCAAGAACCAATTCAAGATTGTTGGAGGCATTCATGGAGCAGCTGTAAATGATGGAGTGCCATTTCTGGGCCTGAGAAATGAGTACTGATTGGTGAGATTGTATTATAATGCAGGTTTGGGATGATAAGCAGTGGCTGCAGAACTTCTGGATGCGCAAGCCCACAGTCCTGGATCTGTATATTGAGTTTGCCCCAGAGCTGGAACACCAGAATGAGAGCTGTACTGACAGAGCTATTGTCGTTTACTTCTCCGCTGTGGAAACTTGCAATGCCAGGTTGCTACCGGTCAGTAGGAAGTCATTTTGGAGTTACAAAATCCACTGTGGGGGGCTGTTGTGATGCAAGTGTGCAGGGCCATTAATCATCTCCTGCTATGTAGGATGGTGATTATTGGCAATGTGTGGGATATAGTGGATGGATTTGCAGCAGTGGGATTTCCAAACGGCGTGAAGCGATAGATGGCATGCATATTCCTATTTTGGCACCAGACCACGTTGCCACAAGAGTACATCAACAAAATGGCTACTTTTCTATGACTATTGAGAACTAGTGGATTTCTAGGGATGCTTCATCAACATCAAAGGTGGCTGGTCAAGCAAAGTGCATGACGCTTATATCTTTAAGAACACAGGACAGTTCAGAAAGCTACAAGCATGGACTTCCTTTCCCGACCGATAGATTACTATTGGCGATGTTGAAATGCCAATAGTGATCTTGGGGGACCCAGTCTACCCCTTATTCCTCTAGCTCACGAAGCTGTATACTAGCACCTCAACAGCACCAAGGAAATATTCAACTGCTGGCTTGGCTTAGATGCAGAATGTTAAACATGCTTTTGATAGATTGAAGAGGTGCTGACGTTATTTACTCACAAGGTTGACTCGGATTGAGAAAAATCTCCCAACGGTTATAGCTGCTTGTTGTGTCCTGCATAATGTCCGTGAAGCAAAGGGGGGAAAGTTGCCATGAGGTTGAGGTGGAGTGGCTGTCCACTGAGTTTGAATAGGCACACAAGGGCTATTAGACATGCTCAACACAGAGCTATATGACTCAGGGAGGCTTTGAAAGAACACTTTAACAGCGAGCCACAGTAATATGTTGTGGTGTACTGTGCTGTATGTGGCCCTGCTGTTTGGGGGCCTGTTATGAATTGTGTGGTGCTTGAAGTACATCTAAGCATATGACATTGACAATGCACCTATTAATTTTGTGGTGCTTGGTGTACATTTATGATTATTACATGGTTCTGTCACTGATCCTATGAGTTCTCACATTGTACAGTAGCAAGAAAGTAAGTGGATTCGCTACTGCTAAGCATTCTGCAGCATATGTTGAGAACTAATACCATGAATTATTTCCCAAACAATAGAATTTCATTGAGTAACATAAACACTTAAAAAAAAAATTCGGTGCAAGTTAAAAGCAGATACTTTAGAACCTTCATAAATGTATGGAACTGAAGTTAAAGAAGGGGAAGGAACATTCATATCCATTTTAGCTACACATACATAAACTGTGGCTCTCACAGGTCAGTATATGTAAAGCTGTGATTGTCCTTAGTGCTCCCCTGAGTGTAGTGGTAGGGGTAGGAATGTAGCGCCTGATCCCACATGGAAGGTTGAGGTGGGGTGTAGTGAGGTGCTATACTGGAGTTCTCCATGGACTGCAAAGGAATGCTAGTCCATGATTGCTGAACCTGTAAATCCACAAGAATCTGCAGCATCTGTGTTTTCTGCCAAAGAAGCCCATTATGTCTTGTTGCATCTCCCTCTCATTTTTCTGCTGGTACTCCTGTCCACTCTTTCCTCCTTTCCTCCTCCATACAGTATTCATCCTCCAGGCGCTCTGGTCATGGTCTGATGCATCACTGACTTGCAGAATCTTGCCGACTAAGTCATCCCAAATCGTTCTCTTCTTCAGGCATTCCACAGGTGTGGAGGGGAAACTCCTCAAGGCCGCAATGGCAGCAGCTATGGATAAAACATACAGAGGTATCATTGTCGGTATAGTTGCTATGGAAAATGGAAGTTAAGTTTCAGAACTCCCTTCCCTTGTTCCCCTAAAGGTTTAAGCAAGACATGCTTATTGGCACTTCTACTTTGGAGTGCTTGTACTTGGTGCCACTAATAGCACTAACCATGGCGAGGATGGCCTGCCATGGGTGAGGGAAATGAGGTGGGAATTGCTCAGTTGCATGAAACTATGAGAACAGGGCAATGGCACTGAAAATGGGCGCCATTTTACACAGGCAGTGGTAATTTTAGCTGATATGTCATTCCTGAGGGTAACAAAGGCACAGAGAACACCGCTGCTGCTGACATCCTGGGGCCTCTGAGTAGGTAACAGCATATTGTAATGGTGCCTGCCGAAGTTCTCCAACTGATGTGGAAAAGCCTCCTACTGAGGAGAAAGAAAGAAGGGTGCCATCCCTAGAAACCTTCGGGAGAGGATTGCAGTGTACCTCATGAAAGTTTCATCAAGATATCTCAGGAAGATTCAAGGGCCATCCCTGTGTACATAAAGAAACTGCTCCTCATGGCCACTGTGCTTAACTCTACAAGGGAGTGAAAAGTAGATAGCTACTCTACCTCTTGTAGTATGAGTAAATTAACAAAAAATCAATAGCTGTTTCCTGCTAAATTGTGGGGCACCATCACTAATGGGAAATAAATGTACATTTGTTTTCCTGAGGTTTCTTGCCTTGCATTGGGCTCACCCATGTTCAACTGCTGGGACTGACTGGGCTGTGGTAGAGCCTCAAACAGGTCTTGGATCAGAGCATAGCGGGCCCCGCACCCCCCATTGGTCACATGTCCTACATCCTCCTCCTCTATCTCCTCCTTGCTGTTCATGCCAGGGGCCTGTGACTCGGAGGTGTGTGTGTGGGGGGGGGGAGGGGAGGGGTGTCTGTAAGTATGGCATGCAGCTCTTTGTAAATGTGGCAGCTCTGCAGCTCGGCACCAGATCAATTGTTGGCCTCCCTGGCCTTCTGATATGCCTGCCATAGTTCTTTTGCTTTCAAGTGGCACTGCTGCTGATTGCTGTCATACCCTTCTCCTACATCCCGTGTGCAATCTGCTCATAGTTGTACATGTTTCTATGTCTGGTACGTAGCTGTGCTCGGAACAGCCTTTTCTCCCTCCAGGCCGAGAGCCAATATCTCCTGTCTACTCCAGGCTGGAGCGCATCTGGAGCGTGTAGTTGGTACAGCCAGCTGTGCAGTTGCATACAACAATGGAGAGTTGCCAGTTGTGTTCATCTTGATGAACACTTAGAAAAGGAAAGGAGGACTTGTGGCACCTTAGAGACTAACAAATTTATCTGATGAAGTGAGCTGTAGCTCATGAAAGCTTATGCTCAAATAAATTTGTTAGTCTCTAAGGTGCCACAAGTCCTCCTTTTCATTTTGCAGATACAGACTAACATGGCTGCTACTCTGAAACCTGCAATTAGGAAAGGGCATTTCAAGAAAATGCAGGCTTTTAAAGGGGGTGGGTTGGGCTTCCAGTCTCCGTGTCTCCTGTGCAGTGGAGTTCACAATTGTGACCAGAGTGGTCAGTGTTGGGCGTTGTAGGACAGCTGCTGGAGGACTGTTAGGGTTGACATAGGTAATGCAGTGTCTACATTGGGCTTGTTGACCTCAGTAGATTGACCATGGCTCAATGCTGCTTGGGGAGGTGGTGTTACTTTGTCTGTGTAATGGAGAACTTACATTGATGGGAGACAAATTTGAAGTGTAGACACATGGATTCAAGGCAGTTTGTGTTGACCTAACTTTGTCGTATAGACGATACCTAAGATAACAGGAACAAAACCAATTCCTAGAAACTAACACTTTAAGGCAGTGCTGTCTTTGCCACACATGTCATCCTTCATGTGAGACCCATGCTGCTAATTAAGCACTAGCCATTTTCAGCCCTAGCTGTATCTTCTGAGTGGTCTCGAAGTATATTTGTATAGCTTTGTATATATTGTTCCTATTAAATTAGTCTGGATCTCACAAAGGCATGGATAGCTGTTGTGAGCCCCTTTTCTGAGGAGAGAGTTGGCAATTTTTTCCCCCAGTCGAAAAGTGGTGGAGAGGAAGTATTCTTGAGACTTGCTGTTGCCAGATAAAACCAGAAGCATCTCAGAATCTAACATGACCCCCAAATTATGAATCTTACAGTCTAAGGGCTGTCATATCTTCTTAGTCAAAGGGGTCAGTTATGATATCTTCCATCTCTTCCAGATAGGTCCTCAACCATCCAGGATCCCCTCTTTCTTTTCTGGATTGAGCTTCAGCCAGCTAACTCAAGTTCTTAAAACAGACAAAAGTAATGGTGTGAAGTAGACAAGCCAGTTTTCTTGTAGTCAAATAATGGCCTAATTTTCTATAAACTTTCTCTTTTGGCATATCATAATTACACAGAGTCCTGAGAACACAAGCTGTATCAAAGTTTTTCAGCATATGCTGTCCAGCATAGGATTTTAATTTTTCCTCATATTCAGGCAGGTACTACTTTTGAGACACAGAAATACAGTATAGAGTCAGGGAAGGAGGATCCATGTTCAAAAAGAAAAAAAAAAAAACTCTAAGAGCCTAATGCATTTCTCAATTTAGTGTATTCTCTGTTATCCTAGGGACAACTTGATTTCTACAACATAAATATGTTGGGAGGATGAAATGGCAAGTACAAGGTAGTATTAAGCCATGCTACATAGTTTATGTATTGTTACAGTTTTAAGATGGAGAATAGTCTGAAAAATCTTCAGGCAGTTGCAGGGGTGCTGGGACAGTTTTTACAGTGGGGATGCTGAGAGCCATTGAACCAAACTGTCAACCCTGCATATAATGGAAACCACTTCAAGCCAGGGGGTGCTACAGCATCCCTCGCACCCCTAGTTCCAGCACCTATGGCAGTTGTATGGCTTTAGAAAAGGAAGAGTTGAGAAAATGATTGAATAGGTTTTAGTCACCTCAAAAGTAGTCCTCACCTTACCATAAATCCATTCCAATATCCGGAGTGGGGGTTACTAAAGTGTGAAGAAATTGTACTTTGGGGTAGTGACTCAAACTTCCTTCTGAACTTTTTTGTTATGCAGAATATTTGAAATTAGATGACATTGAAGCAAGCTTTATTTAACTTCCTCTAAATTAAATGAAATGCTTGTCCCTGATTAGTGGAAATAAAATCATAAGGCTAAAAGTTTATATTATGTGACTAACTTCTTTGGCATAATATAAAAATGTTAAGATACCAAATATGTTGCTGTAGTTGATCAATCATTGCTGCAGAATTTATTTCCACTCTAGGTATTATTTTAATTTCATGCAAAAGTACTGACTTACTTGTTTAATGGTTGAACTTTTTTGAAGTGATCAAGATCAAAATATTCAAGCAGAAAAGCTATGTCTTGAGGATAATTTATTAGATCGTTAATGGGACTGGATTCCAGGGAGTCTGGATTTCCAGTCCTGCTTGTGCTGCTGATTGTGACTTTAGATAAGTCATTTAGAACCAAATTTTAAAAAATAGCTTATAATTTTGGGTGTCTTAATATTTGGGTGCTCAACTTGAGACACTGAAGAACCTGATGTATATTTATTCCAGAGAAGTGTAGCGCCTGTACACACTGACTTCATTTGAAGTCATAGGTATTAGTGCTTCTGAAAATGAGCCACCTAGATATTTCAAGTTAAGTGCACACAATTCAAACTTCCTTTGAAAATGTGACCCTTAGAGATACCACTGAACATGAAATAACACTTGTTTGAAAATGTACCTGCTATAGTCATTAATAACACCTAAGCTTTCAGTAACTGTATTGTTAGCAATTTTTTTTCTTTCCATGTTTTACCTTGTGCTTTTTAACTGCATTTTATATGTAGTCTTGATGTTTCCCTCACTCATTCACTCAGTTTCTCTTTTGCTGAATAGACCCTCATAAATGTCAACAGGAGAGCAGAAAATTATTTCAGACACATTCATTTAGATATTAATTTGTTTTTAAATTCAAGATCTACTATTTAGTGGGTGCTGTATCAGAAATCTGAATTCTCTATTGTTGTTGTAGCCATATCGGTCCCAAGATATTACCTCACCCACCTTGTCTCTTTAATACCTTTTATTGGACCAACTTTTGTTGGTGAGAGAGACGAGAAGTTGGTCCAATAAAAGATATTACCTCACGCGGCTTGTTTCTCTATCATTAGTCAGTTGAACAAGATTCTTGTTGTGTGTCCCTTTAACTTTTATCTTGAGAAGTCCGTCTCTGTGTACGGTAGGGATAATACCTTCTTGTCTTACATGGAGTGATACCAGTTATCTTTGAACTGATGAAGCTCTGTATTCATAGTTTGGGGGAGGAGAGGTTTAAATGTCAAAAAGGACCATTAGCTCCTCTAGTCTGACCTTCTGTATATCACATGCCATTACATTTCTCCAAGTTACTCCAGTAACTTGTTTGACTAAAGAATACCTTCCAGAAAGCTATCCAGTCTAGATTTGCAGACCTCAAAAGAAGGGGAATCTACAAGTTCCCTTGGTAGTTGGTTCCAAGGAGTAATCATACTCCTTTTTTATAAAATTGTGCCGAGTATCTAGCATCAACTTTCAGCTACTGGTTCTTGTTAGGCCTTTCTCTGCTAGATTAAAGACTCCTTTATTACCTAATATTTTCTCCCCATGAAGGTACTGTAATGAAGTCACTTCTTATCTTTTTTGATAAACCAAACAGATTGAGAGATTTAAGCTCCCCATGTGAAAGACATTTTCTCTAGCCCTTGAATCAATTTTTTGTGGCTCTTTTCTGTACTCTCTCTCCAATTTTTCCCCATCCTTTTAAAAATGGGGACACCAGAACTGCATGCATTATTCTAGTATGTGTCCTCAGTGCTGTATACAGAGGTAAAGTCACCTCCCTATGCCTACTCATTATTCTCCTGTTTATACATCCAAGGATTGTGGTAGCTCTTTTTGCCATAGCATCGCTCTGGGAGCTCATGTTCAATTGCTTGTCCATTGTCACCCCTAAATCTTTTTTTCAGAGTTATTGTTTTCCGGAATAGAGTCAACCATTCTGTAGGTATGTCCTATATATATATCTATATATATAGATTGGTTCCTATATGTGTGATCTTGCATTTGTCTGTATTAAAATACACTTTGTTTGAATGGAACTAATTTACTATGGAATCTTGATCACTCTGTATGATTGCCTTGTCCTAGCTAATATTTACCACTCCACCAATCTTTGTGTCAACCACAAATTTTATTGGCAGTGATTCTTATGTTTGCTTCTTGATTGCTGATCAAACATGTTGGGCCTAAGACCAATCTTGCAGAATCTCACTAGAAACATCTCCATTCAATGAGGTTGACGACTACCTTTTTAGATCCATCACTAAGCCAGTTTTTATTCCATTTAACATGTGCTTGGTTGATACTGCATAGTGCTAATTTTCCGTCAAAATGTTGTTGTGCAGTACTAAGTCAAATGCCTTACATAGTCTTATTATCTGTATGCAGTTACCTTTTATCAACCAAATTTGTAATCTCAAAAAGTGAAATCAGGTTGAAAACCTATTATCCATAAAACAGTGTTGACTGGTGTTGATTATAGTCCCATCCTTTAATTCTTTCTTAATTGAATCCCATATCAGCTTTTCCATTATTTTGCCCAGAAGTGATGTCAGACTAACCAGCCTAAGATTATGCATATCTTCCTCCTGCTGTGTAAGGCTTCCTATTATGTGAAATATAATTTCAGTGTAATTATGCATACTTCTAAGACACAGCTTCTGGGATTTTACAAATCAAATCTCCAGTTTCAGTATGTTTTAGGAAAGGTACAGTTTTGGCATACTTACCTTTTTATAAAATGGTGTGGATAATTATCCGTTTCAGTATGCATCCTAAAAAATCCCAAAATTCTTGAACTCCATAGATGAGAACATTTTATAATCCATAGGTGAGATGCCTCCCAATATTTGTGATAGAAATCACATGGCATCACAGTTACTATTGCAGTACTAGGTAACAATGGATCTAATTTAATTTTCATTCCTTTTCCCTAGGCCGAGTATGAAGTGTCTTCAGATGAAAAGCGTAAAGATTGTGGTCTGAAAGTTTTAGACGCATACTTCACTAACGGGGTAAATATATCCTGTTGCAAAATATTTTGTCAAACTGCATTGTAAGAGCTGACCAAATTAGAGCTCAAAACTGCAACAATTTCAGATGCTGTTTTAGTTTTCTATATACTAAGAAGTAAATCTCTTTCAAAATGAGAAACTCTAACACAATTTTGCAAGTCATTCTGGAATGTGGACTAGCGCTTCCTTTCAAGATTGTTGTGAAACTTCATTAACTCAAGCACAAAGCTTGACTGCCCTCTACCATTATTTTTTCATTAGCACTATGACATTTAACGTTTCTCTATGTATGGTAATTTTTCTTTTTTTTTTAGATCACTAGTCCTGGGCAAGCAGAATTTTGTGAGATTGGACTAAAACCCATTGACATCTAAATGTCAAAAAGTAGCTAAATTGCTGTTTTAGCATATTACTTTAAAGTAGTGTGGTTTAGAGACATGAGAATCATCAGAATGCAAGGAGCTCTTGAGTTCTAGATCTGGCTTTGCAGCTGACATGTTGTGTGGCCTTGAGAAATTAGGTCTAAATTTTCAAAAGTGTTTCAGGTTTTGTCTGCCCAGCTTCAGAAACATAGGAGTTGATTTTTCAGAAGATGCTGGGCACCCACAGCTCCTACTGAGTTTATTAATATCTGATTACTGCCCTGGTAAATTAGATCTGCCTAGAGATGTCCCCAGTAGAATTCAAGGAGTCTCTGTTCTTCTCCCTATTCTGTCTATTGGAAGTTCTGCCCGGGATATAACTTACATCCTCTTTTCTCCCTATCCCCTCCAATTGTTCTGGTTATGTTGAGGAAGCTTTATCTTAAGGAAGATCTGGATCTTGCGGGTGTCCTAAAAATGCTCAGGCTCTGGATTAGTCTCATCTTCTCTGGAAACTTATTTAACAGCTGGCATGGTCTTTAAACCAGTGAAAACTGGTCAGGCCTCTTAAGCCACTTAACCACCATGTCCCTAACTGGTTTTAAAATTTATTTAGCTGAAGTTATTTGTTTTTTAAACCAGTTAGAAAACTTCCTCTGATGAAGAGAGCAGTATTGGTTGCGAATCTGAAGGTGAAAGGCAATTTGGGTGAAAATGATCATGAAATGATAAACTCTAAGGAGAGGAAGGAATGAGAACAGCAGAATAAGCACAATGGACTTCAGAAAACATACTTTAACAAACTCAGAGCACTGGTAGGTAAGGTCCCATAGGAAGAAAATCTAAGGGATTAAGTAGATCAGGAAAGCTGGCAGTTTCTCAAAGAGAGAATATTGAAAGTACAACTGCAAACTATCCCAATTCAAAGAAAAGATAGGAAGAATAGTTAGAAGCCAATATGGCTGCATCAGGAACTCTTTAATAACCTGAAAGTGAAAAACTGTCTCACAAAAGTAGAAATATGGGTGAATTGCTAAGGAGTACAGAAAAAATGGCACAAGCATGAAGGGACAAAATCAGAAAAGCTAAGGCACAAAATGAGTTGTGCCTGGCAAGGGACATAAAAGGCCAATAAGAAGAGGTTCTTTAAATACATTAGGAATGAGAGAAAGATGAAGGAAAGTGTAGGTCCTCTGCTTAGCAGAAAAGGAGAGCTACAGATGATATCAAGAAGGCTGAGGTGTTTAATGCCTGTTTTGCTTCAGTCTTCGCTAAAAGGTTAATTGTGACCAGATGCATAACACAATTAATAC
The DNA here is from genome assembly GCF_965140235.1 of Caretta caretta. Classification (NCBI taxonomy): domain Eukaryota; kingdom Metazoa; phylum Chordata; order Testudines; family Cheloniidae; genus Caretta; species Caretta caretta. Next base: position 133,362,499 of record NC_134209.1, on the reverse strand, counting down.
TAACAACAAAGGGGAAGAAACCCAGCCAGATTAGGGAAAGATAAAGTTAAAGAATATTATTTAGATAAGTTAGATGTAGTCAAGTTGACAGGGCCTGATGAAATTCACCCTAGGGTACTTAGGAAACTAGCTGCAGCAGTCTCGTAACTCTTAGCAATTATCTTTGAGAACTTGTGGAGGATGGGTGAGGACTGGAGAAAGGCAAACACAGCACATCTCTTGTTCCTCTTTTTAAAGATGACTGGGGAATTATGGGCCAGTCAGCTTAACTTCAATTCCTGGAAAGATAGTGGAACAAATTATTAAACAATTCTCTACGTGCCTACAAAATGATAATAGGATAATAAGTAATAGCCAACATGAATTTGTCAAGAACAAATCATGCCAAACAAACCTGATAAGGTTACCGGCCTAGTGGATGGGGGGAAGCAGCAGGCGTAATATATATTGATTTTTGGTAAGGCCTTTGACACAGTCCAACATGACATACTCATAAGCAAACTGGGGAAATGAGGTCTGGATGAAATAAATATAAGGTGGGTGCAAAACTGGTTGAAAGACCATACTGTTCTGGCATCCTGTCTGTACTCAACTCATCTAAGCAGTGCCTCACTTTCTACACTGCTATTTGTACCTGTGCTCAAGGGCATGCCGTGTATGTACACTGCACACTGTTGTAAATATAGACATAGCCTTAAGAAACAAAAATCAAATGTGCAAATAGAAAATGGAGAATAATTGGCTGGGAGGTACAGTAAAAGCTGTTTTATCCGGCACTTCACCAACTAGAAAGCTCTCTGAACCAGTGTGACCGGATTTCCAGGGGAGCCAACTGAGGTCATTCAATTAGGATGAACTGCAAAGACTGAGGGTGCTCCAACCCTCTCCGCACCCCCTCCTGCACCCGAACTCCCTCCCTTTTTGTTAACTGGCATTTTTCACTTACTGGCACCCCCCATTTCCCCAACATTCCAGATAAAACAGCTTTTACTGTAGTCTACTGAAAAAGATCAGGGGAGTATAGTGTATCACAAATAAAACATGAGCCAACAATGTGATGCAGCTGGGGAAAAAAAAAAACAACCTAATACCATGTATTAATAGGAGTGTCATGTGTAAGACGTGGGTGGTAAATGTCCTGGCTATCCTCAGCATTAGTGAGACCTTTGCTGGAATACTGTGTCCAGTTTTGGGTCCCACATGTTAGGAAGGATGTGGACAAATTGGAGATAGTCCAGAGCAACAAAAATGATATTATTAAAAACAAGTCTATGAGGAAAGGTTAAAAAAACTGGGCATATTTTATTCTTGAGGAAAGAAGACTGATTGGGGGACCTGATAAGCCTTCAAGTATTGTAAGGCCTGTTTATAAAGAGGATGGTGATCCATTGTTCTCCATGTCCACTGGAGACGGGCCAAGAAGCAATGGGCTTAATCTGTAGCAAAGGAGATATTAGGTTAGATATTAGGAAGAACTTTCTAATTATAAAGGCTAATTACCTACTGGGCTAGGTTACCAAAGGAGGTTGTGGAATCCCCATCAGTGAAGGTTTTTAAGAACCTGTTGGACAAAGACCTCAGGGATCATCTATATATACTTGATCCTGCCTGGGTGCAGGGGGATGGACTAGTTGACCTCTGGAGGGTCCCTTATAGCCCTACATTTTTATGATTCTTTATCTTTGTTAGATTACTAATTGTTTTTATTATTGTTTTTGGTTTGTATCATGTAAAGTCTGCAGCCCACTTACCAGAAATACCTCAGGATGCAGTGAATGAATGTAAAACAAGACTGGAGCAGAACCCTTGCAAAGATCTTTTTAATGACTGCACTAGGTACGTGATGAATGTTGACTAAAAATGTTGGCTAAAAGTACACTGAAAATTTGTATTTCCAGGGAGGTCACAGGGAAAGTTTAAAGGGACATATCAGATGAAATTCTGGTGAGGACACAACCAGGAATCTAGTGCTCTTTGTTTTCCTGTGTAGTGTATTCAGCACTCATGTTGCTCTTAGAGTTGCTTTTGTGCTGTAACAGAAGTGAGATTATTACTGTGCCTTTGACTTTGATGGGAGTTGCACAAATGTGTCCAAAGACATAATCTGGGACACTAATACAATGCGAGAGCAGAATACATACAGACCAAAAACATATTTATCAAGCTAAAACTAGGTTTTTTGGTTTCTGGAAGTTCTGCAACTGTTGTTGTTTGCAGCCCCCTTTTAGTATTTATTGAGGATTCAGTAATGATTCCACTTTTAAAACTGATGAAATTCGCACTTAAAAACAGAGTTAAATCCCCTCTTTCGTTTTTTAAATTAGGAGTCATTTTTGGAGTCTCCATAATGACTTAGCACACTACGCTACCAGGCAAGTATTTTCACAAGTTCAAAAAGCTGAGTGTGGGAGAACTGTATATTTTTCCTCTTACAAGTCAGGATTTTAGATGTACAGAGACGTGTTGAGGGCAGTTTCCTTGTCTTGTTTTTAGACTGTGCTAGGAAATCCTTTATTGGAGCAGCTTGTTTATGAAAGAATTGCAGGCCCAATGCTTACACAGCAGGATGGTCCTACAATTTTCAGGACAGATGGCAATACTAATTACATTGCTAGCTCAAGAGTCATTAGGTTGTCCTTGAAGTGCTCTGATCTCAAGATAGCAGACAAATAGGACAAGATATGATTCTGGAAGCTGAGATTGTCACTTCAAGAACAGTAAAAACTATTGCTTCTTAAGAACCTACTCGTGCAGGGGTGGCCAACCTGTGGCTCCGGAGCCACATGCAGCTCTTTGGAAGTTAATATGCGGCTCCTTGTATAGGCACTGACTCCGGGCCTGGAGCTACAGGCACCAACTTTCCAATGTGCCGAGGGATGCTTACTGCTCAACCCCTATCTCTGCCACAGGCTCTGCCCCCACTCCACCCCTTCCTGTCCCCTCCCCTGAGTCTGCTATGCCCTTGCTCCTCTCCCTCCCCATCCAAGCCTCCTGCATGCCACAAAACAGGTGATTGGGAGGTGCTGATTGGCAGCTGCCAGTGGGTGGAAGGTGCTGGGAGCAGGGTGGGGGAGCTGATCGGGGGCTGTTGACGTGTTACTGTGCCTCTTTGGCAATGTACATTAGTAAATTCTGGCTCCTTCTCAGGCTCAGGTTGGCCACTCCTGCACTAGTGGCTGGCTGTGGGAAATGGTGGCAACTTACACCTCTATTGAAACAAAGCAGTATATCAGAATAAATTGGCTGGTGGAAGCTAGAAGACCTTTACCTAGGCAAATGTTCCTTTTGCAGACACAGTTGGTGAGGATCGAAGGCCTCCTCACTGTGCATCATGACTTGGGATCTGTCTGAGTTGCTGGTGGAAGGGGAGTCTGGAGGGGATGGAGTGCTCATCATTTAAAATAAAAAAAATCCTAAACATTTAAATGTGGTTTAGGACAAATTTCTTTGAACTTCAGGGGATGAATAACTACGTTTCTGGAATTTAGCTGTATGAATCCCATATATTTGTGGAAAAGGTGGGAAGGGATAAAGGCTCCTGTTCTTTAAAGTGATCTAATGGAGGCAGAGCATTCTGATTGCACAATGTCCAACTGAAGTCCTTAGGGCTGTTCATGGCAGCAGAGTTAACCTGCCTTTCTATTTCTCTTAATTCTTTTGTTCTTGTGAACCAATCAAATTGATAGGGAAATATTCTGATTTACTGCATTTAAAAAACCTCAGATTAAGAAAAAAATCACACTACTTCCTGAAATTTTGTACCCAAATGTTAATGGTAACAGCTAAGATTTTATATCTGAAATAGATGAGAAAAATATTTCTCTTTATTCCAGTTTTACTTTGTGTATAGTTTCATTGTCTCTCCCCCCCCCCCCCCCCCATTTGTAGGGGACTATTTTTTACTTCAGTAAAGGAGAGAAACTATTTTTCCTTTCCTTTAAAAAAAAAAAGTATAAAATCATAAATCAAGACTTGTGTAATACCCAAACTTCTATTAAGTAATTTTTTTGGAAACTGTCTAGACTTCAAGTTGGCAGTGTCCAGGGATAAACAAAGGGATACCTATTTAGAATCCATGTGACTGTGGCCAACAACAGTATTTCAACATTGTGGTTGAAAATCCGTTTTAAATGAGCAATCATGATTAATATTACTGACTATTTACCACAACTTGTTTTGTTCTCAAGTAATACAGTGACACTGCAGATACCTACACCAGGCAAAGGACTCTTCTTGAAAGGATTGTACATATTTACAAATGTTCGGTCTCCTAGAGCCCTTACGCTTCTAATATTACTGGTTCTTCTATGCATGCTTGATCATGTCTGCCTGAAAGCCTGCAACATTTGAGTCACAGTTTATGCAACTGAAAACTAAATACTCTGCATAATTTGAGAATAAAAAAAGACACACAGAATACACACTACTAAGAAGTTCAACAGATGACCACCTCTTTTTTTGGACTTTGAGTGAATGTCTGTGTTCAGCAAGGAAGATGAAGCTTTCTCACCTTTTATCTTGTCTTGCATTGTGTTGCTTAGTTTGAGGGAAGTGGTGTAGAGGCCTAACCATCTGGTTTGGAAGGGTGGTTTTAATGATCCAAGTTCAAATCCCAGAAAAGGGTCCACTCAGCTCTATATTCTTCTGAGGCAGATAATTTGTATGCTAGGCAATTACTTTGTATTGGTCTTTAAAAATTGAGATCCTGTCTGCTCTGCATAGACACAGAGGGGCTTTTATTTTTTTCCCCGCCACGCAAAGGCATTTACTTCAGTGGGCACAATTACATGCATTCTGTAAATGAAAGATGTGGATGCAAAACTGTGCATTGCAACCCTGTCACCTTAGCAATGGAACTTGTATTCCAAAACCACTTTAACAGTTTTGATAAAACCCATCTGAAACAATTGTCTAGTATTAATAAGTAACATTCTCAGCACACCCACTGCCTAGCAGGATTATTCTGGAAAAGAATTCGGGAAAAATCATTGAGTACTTAATCACATTTTAAAGATAATTTCTCTCTGTAATGTGGCAAACTGATCTTAAAAGGAGAATTTTGCCTTAAATCCATGTTTAAACTATTAACAATTAGTCCTTTAAGTGTACTTGTTTTGAATCAGTTAACTATGTCAAACCAGAGTCTGTGCTTTAAAGAGTGTTTCATCTCACGGCACAAAATACTTTTGTTCCGTTTGAATCATTGACCTGCATCTGGGAATTCAAAGGCCTTGTTAACTGTGCTGCTTATAACTCTGATTTAAAAGGTGTTTGTCAGTTGTCCTGTGAGTCTTCAGAGATCTAATTTTGCAATGAAGTTTTTTGGCAGTTGTAATGTAACCTGATAGACTGTGTGTGGTTTTTTTGTTATTTCCCCCCCCTCCCTCTCCTGCTGGTAATAGCTCACCTTAACTGACCACTCTCATTATAGTGTGTATGGTAACACCCATTGTTTCATGTTCTCTGTGTATATAACATCGTCCTACTGTATTTTCCACTGCATGCATTCGATGAAGTGGGCTGTAGCCCACGAAAGCTTATGCTCAAATAAATTTGTTAGTCTCTAAGGTGCCAGAAGTACTCCTGTTCTTTTTAATGTTGATGCTATCTCTGGTAAAGGTATAGGTGATGGAGACTTTCTGGGAAAGGAATGCATGTGGGTAAAAAATAGAAGCACAGTGGGAGCTCTTCAAGGATTTTTGATCTAGCTAAATTGCAATCTCATCCCTCTTTCAATAGTACCATGCTGTTGATGTACAGACATCTTTTAAAATCACTGCATCTGTACTCATGATAGGACAATGATACCAGCTCTCAAGGTGAGCCACATCCTCTGATCAGGCTTGCCTTGGAAAGCTGATCAGAAGTGCTTCTGTTTTTGTCTCCACACCTGACACCCTCACCTCTTGTCCCAAAATTGGATCTCCTTATGGTCAACGGGAAGGGAGTGCAGGCCTCTACGTGCAATCCCCAAACAGGACATGCTTATGCGGGGATGTCTCACCTCCCGTGCCACCTTAAAATTAGATCTACTGATGCATCAGTCATTTTGATCTCTAATTCCTCAAGAATTATTTTAAATTTTCCTGCTAAAATAAGCAAGATCTGTTACTCTGCACTCACTAGTGACCCTACAGGCATAGTTCTCAATGGAATTGTACTAACTCCTCACTCTCTCTGAGGCAGGACCAGTAAACTCATTGTGTAGTGCTGTAATATGTTCACTCCACCTTCCTCCAGATTAATTGATACATGTAAATTGGTGTCTAATGAAGTGGTTAGCTTCTCATCCCTGATAGCGCCAGTCTACCAACATAAACATGGATTGTTTTTGCAGGGTTATCCAGGATTATTTAAGTGGAGCACCATTTGAAGCTTACCAACAAAGCATCTATTTCTCCCATTTTTTACAGTGGAAATGGTTGGAAAGGTAAGGTATTTTTATACGTAACACTTATTGCAGTAGTACGCAAAAGCTAGCCAACTTGGGGCCCCATTGTACAAATATAGTAAATGACAATCTCTGCCTCAAAGAACATACAGTGTAAAAGACAAGGTGTAATGGGCTGATGAGATGACAAACAAGTGGAGCTGTAGTAGACACTGTATTAATAATTAAAGCATCTGTTTAATGACCTCAAAGCATTTTACATTTAACTACTCTAAACTTTTAAAAAATCTTTCTATGTGTTTGTATAGTGATAGCCCCCAATGGGGTTCTGAGCTTGATTGGTGCCTTGGGTGCTATTCTAATACAATTATATTAATCATTACAGACAACTGTACGATCAAATAATTAGCTGGTTTTACAGGTGGGTTAATTGAGGCACAGGTTAAGTGACTTGCCCAACCAAGATTTTTAAAAGAGGGGCCTATGTTTAGGATCCTATATCCATATTTTAAGCTATTAAATAAGTGGCCTGAATTTTTTCAGAAGAGCTGTCACCTAGAAGCTCCAGGGAGGTCAGTGGCAGTTGCTGAATGTCAAAAGTAGTGAACAATCAAGCCTGCTCCTTTAGGCTCCTAGGTGCCTAACCATAATTTTCACTGTAGGCTTCTATTACTGGAAAAACCTTAAGCAAGCTAGACGTAGATGCAGGAGGAAAACTAGACCAAATACCTCTGAAACATAGAACAAGCAAGGTGGTAAAAATTGTATTGGCTTCAGTGGGAACAGAATTGAGTCGGTGAACACTTGAAAATCCCAGCTTGAAACATTGTCTCCTCACAAACCATGCATGAGAAGAACAACTAACATGCATGGCGGTGGGGTGGCATAGATCCTAAATTTTCGTTCATTCTGCTTGTAGTGACTGCTTGCTTCCCACAAGGGGGAGCTAGTGTCCATAAGCAAAAGTACCTTTCCTTTGGTATTCAGTTTGTATTCTAATCCTTTCATCCACTCAGCTGAAGGAAAGGCATTGGGTAGTCTGGTGGTCATGGAAGTTATATAGGAAAAGAGGGAAGAAACAGAAACAAACAGGGCTCTGAAAGAAAAACAAAAAGAAATATAATTGGAAGTGAGACCAGTAATTATTCCATTCTGTCAATTAGGCAACCAGTAACCAAGAACACATTTAGACATTACCGAGTACTAGGCAAAGGAGGATTTGGAGAGGTGAGTACTGTGAGATCTCTACTTGTGTTTGCAACTCCTTGAACACGGGGAAAAGGTGACTTACACTCTTCGTTCCTTGAATAAATAACAGATTTGATTAGATCATTTGTAATTTGTCAATTTACCAAACCGAACAGGCAGCATTTTTACTTTTAAACACTTGCACCTAACAAGACAGTTGGTTTGTGTAGCAATTCTTTTTTCATGGTTATTACAAAAAACCCCCCAAAAAACAAACAACCCAGTGTGTCCACCCATGAAACAGTTTAATTGATTCTCCTGTATTTTACTTGTCCTCTGGCTCCAGAGGGGGTTTAGAAAAGAGAAAACTGTTTTTGTTCCAGTATTAAAATCTGATACATCTGACATATCTTTCCTCTTTCCATTAGGTATGTGCTTGCCAAGTGCGGGCAACAGGAAAAATGTATGCTTGTAAAAAGCTAGAAAAAAAGAGAATAAAGAAGAGAAAAGGAGAATCGATGGCATTAAATGAAAAAAGAATTTTAGAAAAAGTGAATAGTAGATTTGTAGTAAGTATATATTTCTGGCCTTGTGAAATATACAAGTTTGTCTCTCATAGGCCTGACTATATTCATATCTCTTCCAGTGGCAGCTGGTCAGCAATACTCTTCCATAATTAAAATCAGCTCAACTGTGCTTAATAGTTCAGTTACACAATTATCTTTGCAATGTTACCCTGTACATTTTAGGTCTGCGTGGGATGTATGTGTTATTTCTGGCCTATCAGTTTTGTCTAGTCTACAGCCACGGTGCTTTGTCTTATGTTAATGTATATAATTCTGGTAAATTTCTCCCTATTTAAAAGAGGGCCAGACTGTGATCTGAATGAGGAATGTGATCCTAGTTTTGCTGCAGCCAATGGTTGCTAATATGGCCACTCAATTTAGTAATGTTCTCCTTAGTCTTATTGCTCCACACCTCTCCCCAAATCTATACTTGCTTCTTCTGAATCCTACTGCTATTCCTGAGCAACTTGGGAGGTTAGACCTTTATTTTGACTTTCATTGGAATCATGGTTTCCATTCTATCAGTTTTTTCCCCAACAAAAATACACAACTTTTAACTTCTTAAGACTTTTGAATGCTGTGGGTGAATAGTATGGTAAGTGGATGAATACTGAGAGGTCATAATGGAGAGCTGCAGAGTTCAACCATAGACTGCATGGGAACCAGGAGGTCAATGACAACACAGTGGTAGTACAATATACTATACTAATGAGAACTATAATTCCCCGAAGGTCTATAAGATCACCTATTTAAGTTTTTAAATGTATATATTTGTTTCTTATATCTGTAGCTATTTCAATCACATTCATCACTATAATGCCATATACATGCTAAGAGAATTATGAAAAGTAGCTGCTCTACAGCAGTTTCGATGTCAGAAAGTTCTCACTGCCTATGCAATACAGTTGAAAGGGAGGTAAATTGAAAAGCTGTGTTGGGTATAAATTAAAAAGTATGAGTGCTGATGGTTTTTAACTCAACATCATTTCCATGTCTCAACTCTTTCACCATGACATTTCCCAATAAATTATGATCAACTCACAGCCCTGATCACTAAATAACAGATGTGATGGCCTAAAATACAAGGAATACATATGCTAAGAAAACTGTTTTTCCAGCTAGGATCATCTATCTTTATTAGTGAATTGCTATTATTTAAAGATTAGCTATCGGTAAATGTCTCGTTAAAATCCATTAATAGATGTATTTTGTTTTATGTTTCAGAGAGAGTTGTAAAGTGCTTGAGCTTCTAAGTTTTTGCTTTTATAGATTCTGCATAGGAGAAGATAAACTTTATTCTAAACAAACATAGAATTCTGGTAGCTTAGAGAAGGGAAACCAGGCTGGCCAAAGAAATCTCATTAGCATCTTAAGCCATGCGTAAATAGATTCCTGTATAAAGGATAATATTTTTCCGCCTGTGAAGACAAGGCTCACAATCCACAATCATTTTCCCGCAAGTATAAGTTATAAGGCTGCACTGGATATTAAAACTGAAACTTTATTTGATCTTGCTACATCCACCTATACCGTAACACTCTTCCCTGTATGAAAGTTTTAAAATGCTAATGTGACTTTAATTCATATAATCCTAGGACTGGAAGGGATCTCAAGAGGTCATCTAGTCCAGTCCCCTGCACTCATGGCAGGACTAAGTATTCTCTAGATCATCCCTGAGAGATGTTTGTCTAACCTGTTCTCAAAAATCTCCAATGATGGAGATTCCACAACCTCCCTGGGCAATTTATTCCAGTGCTCAGCCACACTGACAGTTAAGAAGTTTTTCCTAATGTCCAACCTAAACCTTCCTTGCTGCAATTTAAGCTCATTGCTTCTTGTCCTATCCTCAGCAGTTAAGAAGAATGATTTTTCTCCTTCTTCCTTGTAACAACCTTTTATGTACTTGAAAACCTTTTATCATGTACCCTCTCAGTCTTCTCTTTTCCAGACTAAACAAACCCAACTGGATACAGTACTCCAGTTGGGGCCTAATCAGTGCAGAGTAAAGCAGAAGAATTACTTTTCGTGTCTTGTTTACAACACTCCTGCTAATACATCCCAGAATGATTGCTTTTTTTGCAATAGTGTTACACTGTTGACCCATATTTAGCTTGTGGTCCACTATGACCCCCAGATCCCTTTCCGCAGTACTCCTTCCTACACAATCATTTCTTATTTTGTATGTGTGCAATTGATTGTTCCTTCCTAAATGGAGTATTTTGCATTTGTCCTTATTGAATTTCATCCTATTTACTTCAGACCATTTCGTCCAGATCATTTTGAATTATAATCCTATCCTCCAAAGCACTTGCAACTCCTCCCTCCCAACTTGGTATTGTCCGCAAACTTTCAGTGTACTCTCTGTGCCATCTTCTAAATCATTGATGAAGATATTCAACAGAACTGGACTCAGAATTGATCCCTGTGGGACCCCACTCATTATGCCCTTCCAGCATGACTGTGAACCACTGATAACTACTCTTTGGGAACAGTTTTCCAACCAGTTATGCACCCACCTTATAGTAGCTCCATCTAGGTTGCATTTCCCTAGTTTGTTTCTGAGAAGGTCATGGGAGACGGTATCGACTGCTTCTCCCTGCCCCCATCCACAAGGTTTGTTACCCTGTCAAAGAAAGGTGTCGGGTTGGTTTCATCCTCTTCCCACCTGATTTTTGTTTATAGGTTGGAAGAGGAAAACAAGCTTTCCTGCTTCATCATCTCTCAGTTGGTTACTTGACTTCAAAGGAAATAGTACAAATGAAGAAAACATTCTCTCTGCACCTACTAGCTAAACTGAAACCAAAAATAATTAAGGCAAAAGCTTTTGTACACAACAGAAACTGAAAGAACTTGCATTTGGAAAAGTGTAAATATCCAGATTCACTTCCATTGTAAAGACTGAAAATAATACAAATACTTACTTAATGCAGGCTGAGTTGACCTCAGAAGTTAGAGGTTTTCTCTGATGTGTATAACTAAAGAAGGGTTCATTAATGCAGTATATTTTTTTATTTGAATACATTATATTAAGTTTAGACCTTAACAGAGATTGTCATTTCAAATATAATTTTAAACAGGTAAATATTACAATTTTAAACAGGTTTAAAACAGTATTTTAGTGAATTGACTATTTTTTATTTTTATATTTTAAACAGGTAATTAATAGTAGTTTAGTGAATTGACTGTTTCTGATCACAATGATCTGATCACAATGGGCCAGCTTTCAAAGGTATTTAGGTGCCTAAAAACCTAGCTGCGTAGTGGGCTTTTCAAAAGTGCCTAAACTGGGGGAGGTGCCTAACTACTATTGAAATCAATGGACATTAGGCACGTAATCTGTTCAGAGACTTTTGAAGATTTCATCAGGTACTTAAATATCTCTTTGAAAATTTGACCACATATCCATCAAGTTTTTAGAAGTAATAGATTAATGCAGTATATTTTTTTTATTTGAATACATTATATTAAGTTTAGACCTTAACAGAGATTGTCATTTCAAATATAATTTTAAACAGGTTTATTTTTTAAAAAGAAATTAATTTCATTTTAAACAAATCCAATTTTCAAATTAAAAAATATTTTTTATCTACTCTGATTATGTCCAGTCTGGTCTCAACACTTTTTAAAAACTATGTTGGCAAACTGGAAAAAAAAAATTAAAAAGCAGCCTTAAAATGAGAGATTAAAGAAGCTCAATCAGTTTAGTTTATCCAATAAAAGGTTTTAAAGGTAATTTGATCACATTTTAAAAGTATCTACATGGGGAAAAAAATTGCTCTTTAATTTAGTAGACCAGGTATAATATAATGGCTGGAAACCTGAAGCTAGACAACTTCAGACTAGAAATAAGGTGCACATTTTTAAGTGAGCATAATTTACTGTTAGAACAATTTACCTGGGGATGTGATAGATTATCCATCTTTTGACAAGAATAAATATGTCTTTCAAAAATATATGCTTTTGCTCAAACAGATGTTATTGGATTTGATACAAGAATCACAGGAAAAATTCTATGGTGTTTTTTATGCCGGAGAGTAAATTAGATAATGTTCCCTCTGCCTTTAATCTATTAATATTGACTCTCTTTCCATTCTGTGACCAATGCTAATCTCATCTGTTCATAGTAATGAGCATTTAGCTACCTATAAAAGCTAAAATGTTCAAGTCCTTTAAAATGAAGGCCAGTTAACTTTAAAGACTAACTCATGCATCATAGAATTTGTCAATATAGAATCCTGAAAAATTGATAAGGGTAGCCACCATTCTGTCTGTCTCTGAGAAATAAAATATGTAATATTGAATCTCCCTCTCATGGGATTTATACGTGAAAGAATTAGAGGGTAGTTCCAACTTCATTTCACTTGGGAGTTGCATTTGTCTAGTGGGAATAGCAGAGCACCGTAAAGACCTGTCTACATTGCAGATATAAGGTTATAAGATGACTGACTCTGCATTTGACTTTTGCCCTTATTTGACACACTATTTCTAATATGTGGTTGTATCACATGTCAACTCTACTTACAGTCAGGGCTAGAATGGGATTATCAGGCTGCAACTTGGTTCTAACCTAGTTTATCTGTTGCATAGATATATCAGCCTAACCATCTGTACGTCTGTTAGCCAGTCACCTTATTGCCCAGGTTTTTGTGTAGGAAGACATCTCAAAGTGTTTCGCACATGAAGCAAATAAAATCTTCTGACTTGCTGCACCTTGAGGAACTAAGGAATAGCTGAGTTTCCCAAACATGCACTAACATCAACACATATAGCACATGGGCAGGATGAGGAATATGAATGAGACACAGTTTTGATAGGAAAATTGCCACTGCACGTGTACATTGAATAGGATCCAGTTTAAAACTGCCTTCTGCATTTTTAAATATTTCCACAGACTTGCTTCACACACAGGCTATGTCTAGGCTAGAGATTTTACTGCAAGTTAATCAACTGCCAGTTATCTCTAATTTGTAAATGCTAATCAAGACCCACTGAATTCTAGGGTAAGCCACAATGTTCTGTTTACTGGAACAAATATTTGTGGTGTCAAGTCATTTAATTGCCAGTTAACTTGAGTACCAGCCTCAGCAAGAATTCTAGTCTAGAAATAGCCACAGGGTGTGTCTCTAGTTTTACCTCTTTTTCGCACAATCTTGCCATAGATACTAGGCTTCCTTCTTCAGTTCTGTGGTCTGGAACAACGTCCCTATATTTCTTCATCTCATCAACTTTTTATCTCTGGAAAGATCTCTGAAAGCACATAATCTCTTCTTGTTTGTGGCTCTTAAGGTCTGTCTACACTGCAATTAGACACGTGCAGCTGGCCTGTGCCAGTTGACTCAGGCTTGCAGGGCTCGGGCCACAGGGCTGTTTCATTGTAGCGTAGACTTCCGGGTTCAGGTTGGAGCCCAGGCTCTAGGACTCTCCCACCTTGCAGGGTCCTTGAGTGTTTGAACCTGGAAGTCTACACTGCAATGAAACAGCCTTGCAGCACAAGCCCCATGAGCCTGAGTCAGCTGGCACAGGCCAGCTGCGGGTTTTTAATTGCAGTGTAGACATACCTTAAGTGTCTGGCTTTATATTGGCTTTATAACTGAGTGTTTCACTTTTATTTACCATACTGTCCACACCTCACTTCTTGGACAATGTATGATGTGTGTTTCTGTTTGTACTGAATTTAAGCAAACATTTTGAGATGTATTTTGTATGCAGGATGCTATACAGACTCCTGTGGCAGTTCTGATGTAGCTTTTTTCCACTTTTTGTATTTTTATTTCATTTGTCTCCTCCTCCCCCTATGACTTTTTCACTTCTCTGTCTGCCCTGCTGGTGCCTCATTCTGGATACTGTGCCTCCAGCTAACCAATGAAAGGAGATACTATGCTTGACTTCGTGCAGCTCTTCATTTCACGGTTAAAGGGTGCTGTTATCAAGAAAGGAAATTACTACTCTAGCCACTAGAGTAAGGGACTTGAAGTTGGGCATTCTGGGTTATATACCTTGGTCTGTCATTGACTCTGTCAGACTTGGGGCAATTTACAGCTCTCTGTGTTTCTCTAAGTCTCACTTTTTAGAAACAGTGATTACTCATTTCTGAGTGTACATGGAAAGGTATTCTGTGTGCAAGTTATTATCTTCATCCATGTGGACTGAAAACTGAAGAGCACTGTCAATAAGAGATCCAGTGTCTGGGTGGTGTTTCAGGGGGCATAAGCCATTCTCCTGTACAAGTTTTTATCATACTGTCAGGTTTCAGAGTAACAGCCGTGTTAGTCTGTATTGGTCTTGGCTGATGATCAGCTTGGATTCTTTTGCCCCAAAATTAACAATGGTGATTGTTTGGGGTTTTTCCCATATTCTCTGGAAAATTAAAATAGCTGGTTGTCCAAAACATAACATTGGCAGAGTTAACCTATTGCCTAATTGGTTGATTATAAAAGTACTATCTACTGACTGAATTAGAAAGAAGGGATGAAATTGGGGGTCATGAATGAACCAACAAGTATTTTTTGTCTTTAGGTTAGTTTATCCTACACCTATGAGACTAAAGATGCCCTTTGTTTAGTATTAACCATTATGAATGGAGGGGATTTGAAGTTTCACATTTACAACATGGGAAATCCTGGCTTTGATGAAGAAAGGGCTGTTTTCTATGCTGCAGAGCTGTGCTGCGGCTTGGAGGACTTACACAGAGAGAGAATTGTTTACAGGTAAGTGTTAACTGCAATAATGTATGCCTTGAAACTTGTCAACTCTGCATGTTTGCATATAGGATTAAATTGACTTTTCTTGCTTCAAAGCTGTTAAGTTATTTTGTATACCTATTTCTGTGTGCTAATGATCTAGTAGTTCCATTGAATTGTGCATTATTTTTTTTTCTGACTGTGGTGGGAATTGGAATTGGAAATTCTGTTTCCTAATCCCTCTTCTGTTAAAATTCTTATCCAAAAAGTCTGTATACATTTAAAATAAGCATCAATCCATGGTTGACTATTATAAAATAATGGAAGAATTCTCCCTGGAAAATGATGCGTGTCAGGGACATAGCAATATTCAGATGTAGAGAGAGGAGATCCCTGCAAGTACAAATTCAGTGGTGGGGAATGCTGTACAACTGGGGAATGCCACTTACCATGGCACCCATCTGAAATATCTCTTATATAATTCCTAGGCCAGGCTCTGTCTCACACAAAACATTGTTTTTATTAAATTAACTGAACCATCAAGATGTGCACCTAGCATAACTGAATAACCATGTGACTTTATTGCTATGATCTGTGTCTGTCATTAACCTCTGCTGTACTTCAGATGTGCTGCAATGAATGAGGATAAACTCAATTGTAAACACTTTGGATCAAGGCTCTTACTTCTTTATTTGTTCTGTAAAGCACCTAGTATAAGCTGGGATTGTGAATGTGTGCATAAAATTATAAAAAAGGGGGATCTTTTCCTCATAGATAAAGTGTTGGGAAAGGGGAAGACACTGAGACATGCAAAGGTCAAATGACTTGCAAAGGTCAAATACCCAAGGTATTACAGGAAGTCAGTGGCAGAGTCAGAGATAAAATCCAGGTCTTTCAGACTTGTGGCTTCACTACAAAATCATCCTTCTTCCCTTAATATTACTTTTAATTTGAAAGTACTTCAACTTATTTTCTTTAATAGTATATAACTATTGAGGTTTCTTCCATACTGGGTTAGTTTATCCTAACAACGAGTAGGCTTTTCTACTGTCTATATCTATACTAGTGTGTTTCTCAGTTAATTAAGCAGTAGTCTGTCAATTATTCATAAACAGCATTTGAATCCTTTTCCTTTTTTAAATGGTTTGAGTGAAAAGAGCATTTATGGAAGTGGATGACAATTGCAATAGCTTTCATTAGATGCTGAGCAAGTTTTAAATTAAATGGTAATAAGTCACCAGGACCAAATGGTATTCTCTGAAGAGTTCTGAAGGAACTCATGCATGTAATTGAACTACTAACTGTGGTACGTACCCTCTTATTAAATCAGCTTTGTGTACCAGATGACTGGCGGGTAACTAATGCAACACTGATTTTTTTAAAAAGGTTTGAGATGCAATCCTGGCAGTTACAGGCTAGTAAGCCTAACTTCATTGCCAGACAAACTGGTTGAAATGATCATAATGAACAGAATTATCAGACACATATTAACATGATATTTTGGGAAAGAGGCATGTAAAGAGAAATTATGCCTCACAAGTTCACGAGAATTCTTTCAGGGTATCGGTAAACATGCGAACAAGGTGATCCAGTTGATATAGTGTAATTGGAGTTTCAGAAAGCCTTTGACAAGGTCCCACATCAAAGGCTCTTAAGCAAAATAAGTAATCATGGCTAATAGGAAAGGTTCTCTCATGGATCAGTAACTGATTAAAAGATAGGGTTAAAACAAATATTTGGTTAAAGTGAAGGAATAAATGGTCAGTTTTCGCAATGGAGATTGGTAAATAGCGGGATCCCCCAAGGATCTGTACTGGAACCAGGGCAGATCAACATATTCATAAATGATCTGAAAAAGGGGGTAAACAGTGAAGTAGCAAATATGCAGATGATACCAAATTACTCAAGATAGTTCACTCCAAAGCTGACCAAAGGGTTACCCAGTTTTGTGAGATCCCTTTGTAACTGGGCAACAAAATGGCAGATGAAATTCAGTGTTGATAAATACAAAGTAATTCACATTGGAAAACATAATCCCAACTATACATACAAGGTGGTGGGGTCTAAATTATGTTACTGCTCAAGAAAGAGATCTTGGAGTCATTGTGGATAGCTCTCTGAAAACATCTGCTCTATGTGCTGCAGCAGTCAAAAAAGCTAACAGAATGTTAGGAACCATTAGGAAAGGGATAGATAATAAGACTGAAAATATCATAATGCCACTATATAAATCCATGGTATACCCATACCTTGAATACTGCATGCCGTTCTGATCACCTCATCTCAAAAAAGATATGTTAGAAATGGAAAAAGTACAGAGAATGGCAACAAAAATTATTAGGAGTATGGAACAACTTCCCTATGAGGAGAGATTAAGAAGTTGTGGACTGTTTAGTTTAGAAAAGAGATGATTAAGGGGGATATGGTAGAGGTCCATAAAATCATGAGTGATGTGGAGAAAGTGAATAACATAACACAAGAACCGGGGTCACCTAATAAAATTAATAGACAGCAGGTTTAAAAAAACAAAATGAAGTACTTCACACAACGCTCAGGCAACTTGTGGAACTCATTGCTGGGGATGTTGTGAAGGCCAAAAGTATAACAGGGTGGAAAAAGAATGACATGTTCATGAAAGATATTAGCTATTGGCCAAGATGGTCAGGGATGCAACCCCATGCTCTGGGTGTCCCAAAATCTTTGACTGCTAGAATCTGGGACAGAAGGACAGGGATCACTCTATAAATTTCCCTATTTTGTTCATTCCCTCTGAAACTTTTGTTACTGGCCACTGTCAGAAGGGAGGATACTAAGCTAGATGAACTAATGGTTTGACCCAGTAAGGCCATTGTTATGTTCTTTTCTACCCAAATCTGCAGATACATATTAATCCTAATCTACAGCACCCGGAGTCATAGATCGGGCACTGTTAATTGTGTGAAATTGTCTAGTGGTTTCTGAGATGACCATAAGAAGCGAGCTAGGTTGAGACTGCGAGACTCATTTCTGAAGTGCTGCCACCTCAACAGGGCCTGTGGCTGGATCCTTTAACTCAGGGTTAAATAAAAAGCTGTGATGAGTGTTTGAACCTAGTTTGTTAAATATTAACATAACCTGAAAGAGATTGAGCCTTACCTGCTTGTTGGATCCCTGTTTGTTATTTTCTGTTAAAAATTCTACAATCTTGTATGTTCTTGCTTGAGTCTGAGCCCTCTACTTCCTTATGCAATATAATAAATGATGATAGAAATTGATGAAATAAGTGCTTCTTAGAGACATCAGTCTTGCAAAACTGTCTGATGTTTAACAACAATCTCATTCCTGTGCAGTACCTTCAGAATATCACTGCAAATAACTCAGGATAAAGTTATGTCCCAGTCAGAAACCAAAACTGTTCTTATTGCTTTCTGCATTTCTTCATATGTAAGAGAACCAATGAGCAGAGATAAGTACACATCCATATATTGGATAATTTGCACACATTCAGGAAAACTACTTACGTTCAGTCCTAATACTTATACTATCTATGCAGCACAGTGTAAGACTTGGTAAAGCAGTGTAAATGGTCAACAAAGTAGGCATTTGGAAATAAGGTCTGACATTCAGTGATCCCTGTGGAATAAAACTAGAAAATATCTGGATGATATTATGACTGCAATGTGGACTCTATCAAATCTCTCTCCCCTTCTTCAATATAAAATGGTCAGTTTCATCTAAAGCAGAAAGAGGTTTGTTGTTTTGATATACTGTACCTGTCAGGGAAGAAGCTACCCCTAAAAAATGTTAATTGATTAGTGTTTTCAAATGCTTTTCTTTATAGAATCAGGAATATAGTAATTGTAAAATCTGATTATAGAAATCATGTAGAAAATATAATCCGTTTCCACAGCTATGTTCAGAACATAGGTCACTTGCATTTTGTGGTGATTAAAAGCCTGTGTTTAATTCTTGAGCTTTCTGATTTCTTAATAGGAATCTATCTATGTGGAAATGGTAAAGCCTAAAACGTAAGGCAGTCAGTTTGAAGAAATTTATACAGATAATTTGACTTCCTCCACACAAGATTTGGTGGAAAAATCCATAATCCTCTTCATGTAACTTGACTTGGTTTTCAGTTGAGTCCAGTTTGTTTTTTACAAATTCGTTTTCTTCTCCAACTGCAATAATTAACATGCTCTACCTCTCTACACTTTCCTCCAGCACAGAAGGTCCTCTATTGCTGTTAGCTTTTAAAATAATATCTGAGAGTAGATCGGGGTGGGCAAACTTTTTGGGCCGAGGGCCACATCTGGGTGGGGAAATTGTATGCAGGGCTGGGGCAGGGGGTTGGGGTGTGGGAGGGAGTGCGGGATGTGGGAGGGGGTGCAGTGTGCAGGAATGAGCTTAGGGCAAGGGATTGGGGCAGAGAAGGGGTGTGGGGTGTATGAGGATGCTCGGAGAAGGGGGTTGGGGTGCAGGAGGGGGCTCAGCAGGGGCACAGGAGAGGTGTGGACTGTGGGAGGGAACTCAGGGCAGGGGGTTGGGGTGCAGGAGGGGTGTGGGGTACAACGGGGCTCAGGGCAGGGAGTTGGGGTGCAGGGTGCGGTGGAACTCAGAGCAGGGGGTGCAGGGTGTGGCAGGGGGCTCAGGGCAGGGAGTTGGGGTGCAGGAGGGGTGCGAGGTGCAGGGAGTTGGGGGGCAGGGTGCACTTAAAATCTTCTGCTTACATTGATTATTATACACTAAGACATCTGTAGTCCAATTTCATAAAATCTATTTATCTTTCTTAATGCTTTTTCTGCCTTAAAGATGCCACAACTCTTCACAAACCATGATCCTGACCCTGAAAGAAACAGAGTGCCCTCAACTGCCATGGATTTAATTGGTAGTTCAGGATGCTCAGCACATTGTAGAATTGGACCATTTAATTCATAAATATTTTACTTCACTCATTTGTCATCTAGAATTGTGCTGACCATCTGAGAGAGCTTGAATCTTCTTGTGCATTGCCACTCTCTACATGTGAGTAATCCCTGATATGAATCAAATTGAAATCAGTAGCATTACCTTGTTTAGGCATACATACCTACACTGAAAAAAATCATCCTCTTTTTAGATAGTGGACTGTGCCCACTTTATTTCAATAACCTATCACAAGAATTTTCCAGTGGTGACTTGTACTTGGTTGGGACGGGAGGAATGTTCATCAATAAATTTATGAAACAGTGCGCTCCTCCTTTAGCTACATGGAAAGCATTCTGGAGGCCATTAACTGTTAACTTCAGCTCCATTCTTAACACACAATAAAACTGCAACATTTTTCACTTCAAAAGCTTTTCAAGAACTGATCTTGAAAACTGGAACAAGATCAAGATTGTAATCTCTTTGGAACAGGGATTGTCATTTTGTTCTGTGTTCATACAGTGCCTAGCACAATGGGGCCTGATCCATGACTGGGACTCCTAGGCAGTCAGATAAGACGAATAATAATAATGTTATGTTGTAGTCCAGATTGGTTTTACTGCTGTTTATCTAGTATAATTATCTAAAGCCTGACTTTCCAGAGCTCGCAAACTCTTGTAGCTTCTATTCACTTTAAATGGAGTTCAGTGAGGGTGCTCAACACTCTTAAAATTGAGTTTCTCAGTGCAGATGGGCCCGTAGTGTGCAATGGAAGAAAACTGAACTGATCTTAACACATTTTGCTTAACCAGAATTGCTCTTAGACCTATACAGCAACTTGCAGTGCCAAAATTCATTGTTGTATGTCCAGAATCAATGTCTACACACCTCTGGGAATGATTTTATCTTCAATTGCTAATGCAATTCCTTCAGGAGGAGCTGAAAGCATTGTGGTATTCTGTTCGTTTCTTAGTCTCTAAAGTAGCAGGATTAACTTGAACCCATATAATTTTCTTTATTAGGACACCTTGCTCATCACCAATGACAGAGTGAAACTTTTTGACTGAAAGTCATGGGTTTTTTTGTTTTGTTTTTGGCAAAAAAAAAAAAATGCAGATTCACTAACACTGAAACACAGCAAATTTCAATTTATTTTATTCAATTTCCAAATAACTTTATATTTTAAAATAAAATGTTAAATGGTCAAAATTACCATACACACTGTAACAAGAGTGATCAGGTCAGGTGAGCTATGACCAGCGGGAGGGAAGGGGAGGGGCAGGGAACCTCACTACAAAAGGTTTTTTCTCCCTCCGCTCTCCTGCTGGTAATAGCTAACCTTACCTGATCATTCTTGTTACAGTGTGTATGGTAACACCCATTGTTTCATGTTCTCTATGTATATAAAATCTCCCCACTGTATTTTCCACTACATGCATCCGATGAAGTGAGCTGTAGCTCACGAAAGCTTATGCTCAAGATAAATTTGTTAGTCACTCTAAGGTGCCACAAGTACTCCTTTTCTTTCTTTAGAGAGTGATAGTAATATTGTTGTCAAGCTACAGGGGCCCATTGTGTTTTAAAGGATAGCCCAGAGTTGGGAGGAGGGCACTACCTGCATTGGGAATGAGCCTGCTTGGTGGCAGCTGTGAGACTCTCTGCATAGCATATCACCATAAGCTGTTGGCACGTAAAAGCAAGCTAACAGCCAAGATAAGCAGTCGTGAAGCTGTTCTGACATCTCCTGACTAGATAAGGGTGACCAGATTTTTTCCAAGAAAAAAGCTGTACTTATGAAAGAAAGGATTACAACTTGCTTCCCTTTCTCTCCTACAGTCCTGTTCCTGGTTCAGTGTAGTAGGGTTACGAGCATCTTTGAAATAGGATTATGTGCCTGGGAAGGAGGGGGAGAGAGAGCTTTTGTAAACAAGACCAGGAAACTGCACTAGCCCTCAAAGAGTCCAGGATTTCAAGAGGATCTGTCTGTCATGCTCATGGAAGAGGAAGGAAACATGGCAGTATGTGGCCAGCCTGTTGGTAGCTGGTCCCTGCACTTGATAACCTAGTGTCCAGCCTTGCTGGCTAACAACTCCTGCAGCTGCTCAGAGTCTTCACGGGGTTACAAAAACTGGGACAGAACACTGCTTTGAAAAAACATACATGCACAGGTCCTGAAAACAAGGACATTCCTGGTTTTCCAGGACATGGGATCACTCTGTACACTTATCACAGCAAAGGAGGACTGAAAACTGCTTTTAGTGATGCTTATATCTTTACCATGTTTCTCATGCTAGTTCTGTCCTTTGCATATCACTAAATCACTGAAATGTGCCCCAATTAAGCAGGAATATTAACAATATTCTGTACTTACAGCACCTTTCATCCAGGGATTTTAATTCACTTATCCAACATTAAGGTGCAGCTGGGTTTTTGTGTAGTCTTTGTGATGGTTTGGGTTTTTATACGTGTGCTTCCATGTAGAACATAATGGCCACAGAACCAGCCCTTGTGTAATTTCTAGTATTTATTTTTTTAAAATCCAGTTTTACTTCTATGCCTCTTACGATCTTCTCACATTTCCCTGGCTGCAGAAAAAAGTCCAGTCATGAGGTCTCCATTCCCAATATTAAAGTTGCCTGCTGCGGCCCTGATCCTATATTGTGGTCCATTCAAGTGAAGTGTTACTTACTCAGGGATCACAATGCAGGATTGGGGCCTGTGTTTCCAGCAAGGATGGTGACTGTTGCCACGGCATAAAAAAAAAAAAGCTGCTGTCTCAAATAAGAGCAGCCCAAGAAGAAAAAGCACCATCGGCTCCAAAGTCCAATATCTCATAAACCACCAGGCCTGGAAACTCATCTTAGGCACCATTCAACAGCTGGATTGTAGCTCCAGTATTTCTTGAGCTAATGGCTGTCAAAATCATGCCAGAAATTAATTACTATCCCCATTAAACAACAGTCATTGCTATTAAGTATGGTTAGGTTTTCATCAGTTCCCTGGGAGTTGTCCCAATTAGGCAGAGAGTACTGTGTTTGTAGTATCATAGTGTAAACTATGGCATGTAAATTCTAAACAGATTCGAATTCTTAAAGGAGATTAGGTTTTTCAGCCTAAAATTTATGCAGTCTTTAAAAAATATTCTTAACTTTCTCTATGTGAAACAGAAATGCCTTCCAAATCACTACCTTCTGACCACCATTATCTTTGTAGTCTCTTAAATCTGTGGTTTTCAACCCTTTTTTTTCATTTGTTGACCCCTAAAAAAATTCCAAACCGAGGACCTCTTTGGAAATTCAACCAGTGGTGCATGGGCCCCGACCACAGAAGTCTTAGGGTTAAAACTGATTGAACCAAATGTAATTATAAATGTTGCATGTGCTAGGCATGGCATTTGACACAGTGTGAGAAAAGGCACTAAACTGTGAGCTTCTATGGTAACGACAACACTTCTAGATTTTGACCGGTAGGTGGGGGTATTCATATACTTTTGATTGATCAGAAAAATTGAATGTCTTTTGTGGAATTTGAAACTTTATTTTCATCGTTACCTTTCATGGATCCCTTAGACATCGTCTGTGGAACCCCAGGTGTCCAAGGACCACAGGTTCAAAATCATGGTTTTAAATCACATTGTTTTAATCCTTTGCCATGTGTTTGTTTTTAATCTTCATTTACTTAGAGAAAAATATTGCACTGACTACACTGATTTGTTGATCTCGTAAATAATCTTCATCTATCTGATCTCACTGATTATATACTCAGTAAAACTTGAACATGAGCAAATGTACATCACCATTATTCTAAGAATAATGAAATGAAGATGTACTGCCGAGAAATGGGTTAATTTGTGAATATGAATCTTGAAGTGTTACCAGATTTAATTTGATCTAAATTGTTCAATGCATCATCTTCTTTTATTCAGAATTGTCCTTATTTATTACAATTATTACAATTTATTAAAAATTTGTGCTGTTGATATGGTTTTAGATATTATCTCTTAATGAGAATTATACCTATATTAAGTTTTCTGTTTTAGTGTGTGTGTTGTCTTTATGCTATGAAAAGTGGAATCAATTTACAACATAACTTAACATTGTCATAAATATAAAGGGAAGGGTAACTACCTTGCTGTATACAGTGCTATAAAATCCCTCCTGGCCAGAGGCAACATCCTGTTACCTGTAAAGGGTTAAGAAGCTCAGCTAACCTGGCTGGCGCCTGACCCAAAGGACCAATAAGGGAACAAAATACTTTCAAATCTTGGGGTGGGGGGGAGAAGGCTTTTGTTTTGTGCTCTTTGTTTACGTGGTTGTTCTCTTGGGACTGAGAGAGGCCAGACAGAAATCCATCTTCTCCAACCCATCCTAATCCAAGTCTCCAATATTGCAACCAGTATAGGTAAGACAGGCAAGGCGGATTAGTTTATCTGTTGTTTTATGTGAATTTTCCCTGTGTTAAGAGGGAGGTTTATTCCTGTTTTCTGTAACTTTAAGGTTTTGCCCAGAGGGGGATCCTCTGTGTTTTGAATCTGAATACCCTGTAAAGTATTTTCCATCCCGATTTTACAGAAATGATTTTTACCATTTTTTTAAAAAAATAAAATCCTTCTTTTAAGAACCTGACTGATTTTTCTATTGTTCCAAGATGCAGGAGTTTGGGCCTCTGATGATTTTGTAACAAATTGGTTAGGATATTATTCTCAAGCCTCTCCAGGAAAGGGGGTGTGTAGGGCTTGGGGGGGATATTCTGGGAGGAAGATATCTCCAAGTGGTCTCTTCCCCGTTCTTTGTTTAAAACGCTTGGTGGTGGCAGCATACAGTTCAAGGACAAGGCAAAATTTGTACCTTGGGGAAGTTTTTAACCTAAGCTGGTAAGAATAAGCTTAGGGGGTCTTTCATGCGGGTCCCCACATCTGTACCCTAAAGTTCAGAGTGGGGAAGGAACCCTGTCAAACATTTTATGCGTCTTTATAAATCTCTTTTTTTTAATTGGGAAGATCTTTACATATGGTTTATCAATGGTATTTAAGGCAAGTGCAAAACATACTATGGTTAAGTACAGAATTGCAACACAAAATAGAATTCTTTGCTATTTTGTATACTCAGTAGGGATGTCGATTAATCTCCGTTAACTCACGCGATTAACTGAAAAAAATGAATCATGATTAATCACAGTTTTAATTGCATTGTTAAACAATAGAATACCAATTGAAATTTATTAAATATTTGTGGATGTTTTTCTACATTTTCAAATATATTGATTTCAATTACAACACAGAATACAAAGTGTACAGTGCTCACTTTATATTCTTATTTTTTATTACAAATATTTGCACTGTAAAAATAAACAGTATTTTTCAATTCACTTCATACAAGTACTGTAGTGCAATCTCTTTATCGTGAAAGTGCAACTTACAAATATAGATTTTGTTTTTGTTCCATAAGTGCACTCAGAAAGAAAACCATGCAAAACTTTAGACCCTACAAGTCCACTCAGTCCTGCTTGTTTAGCCAATTGCTAAGACAAGCAAGTTTGTTTATATTTACGGGAGATAATGCTGCCAACTTCTTATTTGCAGTGTCACCAGAAAGTGACAACAGGTGTGCATATGGGACTTTTGTAGCCGGCATTGCAAGGTATTTTTACATGCCAGTTATGCTAAACATTCGTATGCCCCTTCATGCTTTGGCCACCATTCCAGAGGACAGGCTTCCATGCTGATGACGCTCATTAAACAAATAATGCGTTAATTAAATTGGTGACTGAACTCCTTGGGGGAGAATTGTATGTCTCCAGCTCTATTTTATGCGCATTCTGCCATATATTTCATGTCATAGTAGTCTCAGAGGATGACTCTGCACATGTTGTTCATTTTAAGAACACTTTCACTGCAGATTTGACATAACACAAAGAAGGTATCAATGTAAGATTTCTAAAGATAGCTACAGCCCATGACCCAAGGTTTAAGAATCTGAAGTGCCTTCCAAAATCTGAGAGGGATGAGGTGTGGATCATGCATTCAGAAGTCTTAAAAGAGCAACACTCTGATGCAGAAACTAAAGACCCCGAACCACCAAAAAAGAAAATCAACCTTCTGCTGGTGGCATCTGACTCAGGTGATGAAAATGAACATGCATCGGTCTGCACTGCTTTGGATTGTTATCGAGCAGAACCCATCATCAGCATGGACACATGTCCTCTGGAATCATAGTTGAAGCATGAAGGGACATATGAATCGCCAGCTACAACAGTGCTATGAGAACACGTGTTCTCACTTTCAGGTGACATTGTGAACAAGAAGCGGGCAGCATTATCTCCTGCAAATGTAAACAAACTTGTTTGTCTGAGCGATTAGCTGAACAAAAAATAGGGCAGAGTGGACTTTGTTTTATTTTTGAATGCAGTTATTTTTTTGTCCATAATTCTACATTTTTAAGTTCAACTTTCATGATAAAGAGATTGTACTACAGTACTTGTATTAGGTGAATTGAAAAATACTATCTCTTTTGTTTTTTACAGTGCAAATATTTGTAATCAAAATAAATATAAAGTGAGCACTGTACACTTTGTATTCTGTTATAATTGAAATCAGTATATTTGAAAATGTAGAAAACACCCAAAATATTTAAATAAATGGTATTTTATTATGTTTAACAGCGCGATTAATCACAATTAATTTTTTTAATTGCTTGACATCCCTAATACTCAGTATTCTATGTTCTTAATTTAACAAACTGAAGTACATTTAATGCAAAACTTGCTAATACGTTCCGCAGAAAAAATCCTTCAGACATTTGTGTTAAGTAGAAAGTGAATGCAGATAAATCCAACATAACGGGAGTCATTGAGTAGGCTTTTGAAGTTGTATTTTGTCAATTTCCTCATTCTGTGTAATAGGCAGGAATCGGGGTTCTGATGATTGTCATCATCATCATGTGCTCAGACATATTCTTTGGAATCTCTTCCTCCACCAATGAAATTCAGACACCTTGAATAGCAACTACTTAACATTATAAAGCCACACTTCAGAACAGTAGTAGGACACAAACACACAGCTAACCCAGAAACTGCAAAGGGAGTTGAGGGGTATGTCTACACTGCAATTAGACACCGATAGCTGGAATTATTTTAAGCTCAGTACCAATGTGGACACAAGAACAAATGGATATAAACTGGCCACTAGGAAATTTAGACTAGAAATTAGACGAAGGTTTTTAACCATCAGAGGAGTGAAGTTTTGGAATAGCCTTCCAAGGGAAGCAGTGGGGGAAAAAGATCTATCTGGCTTCAAGATTAAACTCGATAAGTTTATGGAGGAGATGGTATGATAGGGTAACATGGTTTTGGTAATTAAATATTCATAAATAGCCCATCACAGGCCATTGGGCCTATTAGATGGGGTGAGATCCAAGTTACCCAGGAAAGAATTTTCTGTAGTATCTGGCTGATGAATCTTGCCCATATGCTCAGGGTTTAGCTGATCGCCATATTTGGGGTTGGGAAGGAATTTTCCTCAAGGGCAGATTGGAAGAGGCCCTGGAGGTTTTTCGCCTTCCTCTGTAGCATGGGGCACAGGTCACTTGCTGGAGGATTCTCAGCTCCTTGAAGTCTTTTAACTACGATTTTGAGGACTTCAATAGCACAGATATAGGTGTGAGGTTTTTTTTGTAGGAGTGGTGGGTGAAATTCTGTGGCCTGCGTTGTGCAGGAGGTCAGACTAGATGATCATAATGGTCCCTTCTGACCTAAATATGAATCTATAAGAATGCTGTTTACAACAAATGTATTTTTAAAATGGTAGTAGCTGTCATGTATCTGATACCAATATAGGTAGAGAGATCTCTTGACTAGGGCTGGTTGAAAACTTTCCTTTCTACCTATATTGGGATCAGATTCAAGTTAAAAAAAATTAATGTAGCTGAAAACCCAATGTTTCATTGCAAATCAGCTACATTAAATTTTTTCCTGAAGAGTATCTGCTTTCCAAAGAAAAGTCAACTTTTCTGTCAAAACACTGAACACCAGGGTTTTGCCTAAAGTGTGTGTGTGTGTGTGTTGATGTGTTTAGATTTTCCTCCATCCCCCCGAAGTCAACATTTTCCAGGGAAATTTTGTTTTGGATTCATCATAGTCTTCTGCAGGGAGGGAAGGGATCAGTTTCTGACAATTTCTACTGTTAAGCTTCGTAATCTATAGTTCATCAGGTTTTTGTTTAAATATGTATTATAAAAGATAAAGTTGCAAAACTTGAGATTCTTATAGTCTCTTCACACGCAAGTCCCGCTTTTGTAAGGAAAGCAATTTTGTAGTTTCTGCAAAAACTACACCTGATAGTGGCTATAATTTTCCTTTTTAGATAACTCGGTTTTTGTTTTGTTTGCTTTGTAGAGACTTGAAGCCTGAAAATATTCTCCTTGATGACCGTGGTAAATAAACATAAACTTCTTGGCATGTACACTAAAAACGTATAAATGTATTCTGAGTACAGTGCAAAGAAATTTAAGGGGGTTTAGCAATTTCTCTATAATACTAGACATAATCAATAAAATATTAGCATGCAAGTGTGCTTATATGAGTGGGAAAAAATTAGCTGTTCTTGCTTTACCGAAAGTAATAGAACACACTGCAATTTCATTCTTTGATTCTTTCAGACAGCTTTTAGTACTGGACCTAATGTAGCTAATTGAGGTCTTCACAGGGTTGACTGGAAGACAATTTTACCTGAATTCTGCAAACAAGGATTCATACAGGTGTGCACAGTAGCACAGATTTCCCCCAGGAGTAAAAGACTTAGTCTGAGACACTTACAAAATGGGACATCATCATTTATATAAAATCTATTTTTATCACTGTCTTCTCATTTACAAGAATTTTTTGTGAAAGACTAGTTTGTATCTAGGATCTTCCACTTGTGTGCTAATTTATATATGATATTCTTCATTTTTATCAGTTGCTTCTAAATGTTCTATGCAAAATTATGTAATATTCATACTGCAGTTGAGCTTAGAGACCTGTACTGAGATTGCCCTACTATTCTAGGCACTGTACAAACATGTATGAAGACACTGCCCCTGTCCTAAAAGCTATCAAAATGTGTTTTCTTTATCTTATTACTAAAGCTGGTTTGTATTTTCCACTGAAAAAATCATTTAAATGGAAAATTTCCAATTTCTACTGAACTGATTTTTTTGTGTGTGTGGCAAAATTTAGATTTTTGCCTGATTATTTTGATTTTTATCACCCAGCACAAAAATCAATTAGTTTGTTAGGAATAGATCCAACCCAAATAAAAATATTTTGGTTTGTTGAACTGAACTAAAATATTTAATTTTGAGTCAGTTCAACATTAAGCTGCAACTACCTATGGTGACACAGTATCTCGTGAAAGTAGTGGTTTGGGTAATTTGTGTTGCTCCCATTTTTCCCTATGGAATTGGCTCCGTGGGTGGACCCTCTCCGATGATGCACTGTGGTCTCCCCTCTCACCAAGCAACATGGTGCCTTATGGGAGTTAAATGAGTGTAGTGTATTAAAGTAGCTGTAATCTGATTAGGGAGCCTGGCCTATGCAGAGGAATAACGGCATGACGCATCTGAATTACAACTCCTTGAGGCATTGCAGAACCATTGGCTGATGCAGTTTAATGTTGAACTGACTTGAAAATATTTAATTTAATTTTACACTTTCAAAAATTTTTGATTTGGAACTTGTTCTTTGAAAAATTTTGATTCAGTATGTGAAACAAATGTTGAAATATCAGAATTTCCTGTGGGATGGATATTCTGGTTTTCACTCTGTTCTACTTATTACAATGTCTTTGAGAGGAAACTGATAATTGTGCATAGTCTTTCTCATGTAAGGAATGAAATGGAGCAAGCTCCAGTGTTCTGCTAAGAAGTCAAGAAGCTTAATACAGTATAATAAGACTTAAATATGATACGATATTGCCATTCCTGTGGCTGCTGAATAAACATAGGAGTTGAAATGGAAACTCATAAAGCCTATTCAGCCTACAGTCATGTTTTCATGTGAAATATTCTTTTCCACGCTCAGCCACAAATTTCTTGTGTGAACTTGAGCATATTAGTTCTGTGCCTCATATTTTTCCAATTTGTTAAATGGAAGGAAAAGACCACACAAACGTGTTTTTTGATGAAATTGATTGAAGAGCTTATGGCTATGTCTCTTGGGGGGTGTGGAAATTACTTCAGGATCACGTAGTCTGTCAGGGGTGTGAAAAATCCATACCCCTCATAGATGTAGCCATACTAACCTAACCCCCCTTATAGACCAGCGCTAGGTACACCGAAGAATTCTTTGGTTGAACTAAATACTGCCTCTCGGGGAGATATACTATCTATGCCCATGGGAGAAGCCCTTCCATCGGTGTAGGTAATGTCTTAGGCCTAATAAGTGATTTTTTTTTTTAAACTTTTTTAGGGGGGATGGAGGGTTAAGGATATTATGGAAATCCCATATATTTGAAAATGCTACTATTTCATTCCTTGTTGAATTTGTGCAATTAATTTCAATGTAAATAGGACACATCAGGATTTCAGATCTTGGATTAGCTGTGCAGATCCCAGAAAGAGAAACAGTCCGAGGGCGGGTTGGAACAGTTGGATACATGGGTATGTAAAATGTCTTTAACTAGCTAAACCATACAAGTGAGGTCGATTACACTTGCTTAATTATAGGTGACTCTAGAATACAGAATCATACTGGGTTTGATTTGGTTTTGGGACGTTCTTAGTGTGAAGAAAGGGTACAGTATGTGAATAGGTGTGTCATGCTGTCTGTAATGGTTCCAGCCTCTGGGCAGACTGTCAAAAAGCAGGGCAGACTGTATATTATATAATTAGATTTCACCAACCCGGTAACAAGTGTGAACTACTAGCACAATAACCAGTCTTACTATGCAGACACAGACAGTCCCCTTGGGCATTCCAGTCTATCTTGCCACCCAGGCAAGTATGTGATAGATGGTCATTTTATACCAAAAATCAGAATATTCAGGTTACTTCCAGTCTCAAAGGACTAGTCACTTACCTCAGGTCAGTAGTCTTTGGGCTGAGATCAGAGTACAATGCCTGTAGTTAATCCTGTAATAAACTAACTAAAGATTTATTAACTAAGAAAATAAGAGTTTTTTTTTAACAAGGTTAAAAAACATGTACAGAAATGAGTTAGTCTTAGGGTTAAAAAGGTACTATAAGCTTCTATAATAAGCAGCTCTGCATGTCCTTTCAGGCTGACCCATGCCAGGCAGCATGGGGATCTCTTGCTTATGTTTAGGAATATTTGTCCCTGAGAGTCCAGACAGCATAAAAAAATCCAGTTTCTCCTTGTCAGGGATTTTTATCCCCCCTCACCACAGAATCCAAGCTGATAGGATAAGCGCTCCTGCACATAACCTCTTTGTGGGCGGGTGGGGGGACAATTGACAAAGTCTGTGTTCCGAAATGGCCCATTTGGATTCAGTAGTCCTTCCAGATGGCCAGGAAATAACACCTCTTGGGGTAAACGAATATTTCACACATGGTAATGCTTGTCTCCTGACTGTGGGAAATTTACAGTCCTAACAAATATTTTTATAGTTACAGAGAAAACGTTTAAACGTTACCTTATAACATGGGATACAGATATAAGTAGGATTAATGCATGCAGCATCCTACAAACATTCCATAAAGTCTAAACGCATTGTTATAACTCTAATATTTATTCTGATAGTGCTAACAAACAAGTAAGCAAGGCTGGTTTCCGGCGATGCACTTGAAAGTGTTCAGTGAGGCTTAGAGACGTTGGCATGAGCTGGCACCTGGTCTGCCAGCTTCACAAGGTCATGTCTGATAAAACTACAAAATTAAATTTTATATGTAGCCATCTCAAAAAGTTAATTATTCTGGGTAAAATTTTCAAAAGCACCTAAATCTCATTGACATTCAGTTAGACTCTAGGCTCCTAAGTGCATAAGTCACTTTTGAAAATGTGGCTTGGACTCCTAAATCTTGGGTGCTTAGCTTGTGAAAATTTTATCTTCATTTAAAAAATGGCTTAAGGCTCATATTGATTTAGAAAAGAAGCAATTAAGGACCTACAGTTAGCTGAGCAAAAGAGCCCTTAATATGGGAATAAGGACTTTCTGTAATTCTGGATATCCACTATTACTGTACAGTCTGTTTTTAGGCAGAGTGCAATGTTAGCTTAGTGGATTTGTTTTACTGATCAAATAATGGAAAACAACTAAAACACATTAATCTTTCTATTTTTTTATTTTTGGTAGCTCCAGAAATCCTCAACAATGAAAGCTATACATTCAGCCCTGACTGGTGGGGCCTTGGCTGCTTAATTTATGAAATGATTCAGGGACAATCACCATTCAGGAAGCGTAAGGAAAAGATCAAACTGAATGAGATAGACCGAAGAGTGAAGGAAGACCAGGAAGTGTACTCGGACAAATTCTCAGAGGAGACAAAATCCATCTGCAGGATGGTGGGTGAAGAGACGTAGAGGTTTGGAAATTAAATTTCTAACTCTTTAAAGAGCTGAAATTTTAAATTTTAGTGTCTTTATTATGTTGGAAATTTTTCATACTTCATGGCTTAGGTGACCTGCATAGGTTGTTTTCATCTCTTTTTGTGATTAGAAGTCCATAAACAATTCCATGCTGTTGTTGTCAGACTTAGGAACTGAGGACTTCTCTTAATGCTTGAAGGAAGATCATGTTTGTTGCAGCGTAACTTACAAAATGGTGCACTTTATAGTGTGGTAGTCCATATCCTCAAGCTAAACCACAGTTTGAACATAGCATAACCAAGGGCAGAGTTAAGCCTTCTCAAGACAAAAACCCTGGGATTTAATATGGGGAAGATGTGATAGAAAAGCAGCATATTAGTTCTCTTGTGTAAAGAAAAAGACCACATAATAGGACAGCTTGATTTTTTTTTAACCTTTATCGACTGAAGTAAAATCCAGTTAAATGTGGTAGATAACATGCAGTTACACAGTTGAAGAGTTCTTTAGAAAAATAATATTTATAATATATATCTGTTCTGGTTGATTTACAAAAATGTCTTGTCTAGAATTACTAAGATACTGTACCAATTTTAGATCTGCATTTGAGAAAAGCGAGATATGTGGCAAAGCATATATGATCACCAAGCATATAAACATAAGTATGTAGTTTAATGAGCTGCTAAGCTATCTCTATGGGTAGAATCTATAATAATTAAAAAACAGAATGTTTTTAATTTAAACTAGTCTAATGAAAATACTTTAATGCTCTTAAGCCACATATTTCAGATTTCCAGTTCTTTAAAAGTTAACATTTTGGTACAGCTTTCAATTGCAGATTTCAGTAAGCAAAGGAGCCAAATAAAACTAATATATATTTTTCTATTGAAAAATGCTGTAAAGATAACTTTTAAAAGGGCACGTATAAAGGACGAATTCAATGATCTGTTTACTATGTCTGTGCAGTTACTTGCCAAAGATCCAAAGGAACGATTGGGGTGCACTGGAGATGGAGCTGCTGCTGTAAAGCAGCATCCCATTTTCAAGAATATTAACTTCAAGAGACTGGAAGCAAACATGTTAGAACCTCCGTTTTTACCAGATGTAAGTAGATGAGACAGATGTCTAGTACTTAAATAGACACAATATACTTCTATGCTAATTAAATCAATTTGCACTGGAAAATAGGAAGGGTGCAGAAGCTAGTTATTATCTGCAAAAGGGGTTGAATAGGGAGGTGGCAATATTTGTAGATGATTGACCTGAATTTTGTGCAAAGACTTAGGAGAGCCCTATCTCAAGAGAGTCCTAACAAAATTATTTAAATGGGTAACACAATGCAAATGTAATTCAGTATTGTTTAATGATGATATTTAACTGTTTATATGGCACTTCCTTTTGTAAAGGGTTTTGAGATCCATGGAATAAAGTACAGCTCCAAGGGGCTGTGAAGTTGGTTCCCCAGCTCTTTAAATCACTACTTCCCCTATCCTGACAAATGAAGGTTGGGCACTGAGAAACATCTCTGGGATTGGGAGTGAGTGAGCAGAGCAGGAGTCAACTACCACAGCCTCAGGAAGTGAAAGGGAGCAAGCTGCTATATTACTTCCTTTGTCAGGGCTTCCCATGGGTCCTAGTGACCATTAATTTTGCTGCTCTTGGTTGCATGCAACTCACTGGGTGTCCTTTCATGACCCCCTAAAGGTCTCACACCATTGGTTAAGCTGTACTAGTCTAGAGGGTGTAGTGGTATCCTTTCGGTGTTCAGGTAAATAAATAGTGAATAGGAAACAATGTGAACTGAAGATTTTTTTTTTTAATTGCCCAATTTTCTCTGAAAATAAAAATTATCTCAAAGAAGCAAACATTGTTTCATATTGCAGCCACGTGCGGTGTATTGTAAGGATGTCTTGGATATAGAGCAATTCTCCACAGTAAAAGGAGTGAACCTGGATAATACAGATGACGATTTCTATTCCAAATTTGTTACAGGCTGTGTCTCAATCCCTTGGCAAAATGAGGTACTGTACTTTGAACAAGTCCTGTTTGTGTTAGTGTAACAATAATGAACATTTAAAAAATACAAAACGGTTTAACTTCCTTATCAGACTTTATAATGAAACTTCCTTTTTACTTCAAGCATTTGCTCCAGAATGTTCCCAACAGCCCCACTGATGATTTGACAGGAGTCCAAGAGCCACGTGTAACTTGCATAAAATTGAACAGATGGAAGCTGCACCACCCTATGCTTTAGTGAATGCTGCCTAGAAAACAATGGCATCCGCTACAATGAGCACATTTCTTGTTTTTACCCTGTCTCTGAAAGATTTCTAATATTATCATTCAAAGCAGTGGGACCTGAAGGAGTGCCATTCAAAGTACAAAAAAATAAATGTACTCAACGTTAGCTGTTTTTACAGGCATCTCAAATAGATCTTACCTGTGTATTCATGTTGAGAACAGCCAAGAGCCACAGTGTAGAACTCTGTGGACTCTCCTTGCTGTAGGTTTTCAGAAAAGCAGTTATTACTTTAGTCAAACATTACTTGATATTGCTTCCTAAATAAGTATTCCAAACTGACTAATGAATGAATTCATTTAGGACCATATTTAGAGTTAATTCGCCCTACCAATGTGGTGGGCACCCTGGATTGATTGTAATTAATGAGATTTCATATGCAGCTTCACCTGCTCCAGGTTAGGCTGCCCTGAAACAGGGAGAAAGAGATATCCATGTTTATGTATCTGGCATGGATTAAATCCAGTTCCAGTTCCAGAAGTTGTGCATGTTGCAGTTTGGGCAATGGAAATGCAGCAGCAAAGTGTAAGAGTGTGTGTGTGTGTGTGTGTGTGTTGGGGTGGGGGGATGTGGGGTACGCTTATATGAGTGCTTTTATGTTATGGTTCAAGCAAGAATTATAGAAAGCTGGTCTTAGTTTCTTCACATAAGGGCCCAGATATATGGTTATGCTGTGTCTGCTTTTTGCCTGATCACTGTCACAAAGGAGCCATAAATCCAGTGGACCGGCCTGTGCAATAGAGATCGTGCGGCAAGGAAAGCAGCTGTCTCCGGCTGATCCCTGGCAGCCGTGCTGGCTTTTGGGGACTGAGGATAGCTAATTGTAAAATAAAATACCTGTTAGGTTGAACAAAGGTGGTTAAAGCTACTTTGTGTCTTCCTCTATGTGGCCCTGGTTCAGCAAAGAATCCAGTTGTTATGCTGGCAACTTGCCATTAGCCCACCGGCCACTCTTAACTTACATGAACTGGAATAATGTCTAGAGGTCTTTATATGACTGAGTTTTTCATTTGTATCTCTTCTCTTTCCATCTAGATGATTGAAACAGAATGCTTTCAAGAGCTCAATATATATGAAACTGATGTCACCTTGTCAACAGACCTAGATACGAGCAAAGATACTCCTAGACCAAAGAGAGGCTTCTTTCACAGACTTTTCAGGAGAGGGGTAAGAGTACTGCCTATGGCTTTTTGTTTTTCTTATACAATACAAATAAATAAATATATATATATATATATATATATATTACATATTACTTTTTTGCCTTTGCTTTTTAAATTAATTTAAAATGTTTATCAAATTATCATCTATCACTATGCATAAAAAAGGCTTATAATGGAAAAAAATCATCAAAACTGTAGATTGGACTAAATGTCGATGTCTGATATGATCACTGAATGGACAGTGACCCCAAAGAAAAAAATGTTAGGAGACAAACATCAGGATATTTTAAGGGTGTGTAGATTTTGAGATAAGTTGTTGTTCACTGGGAAACCCATGTATAGCTACATCATCTCCCAAACAACAAGTTGACTCCACTTCTAAGACCTAATGTTTAATAAATATATTAAAATATCTTAAAATTGAGCAATCTTTAGGAATTGTACCCCAAAATATTTATCATAAAAGACATGAGAAACATAGTTTGTCTTAATATAGTCTGTTGCATATAGATTTGAACGATATAGGCTGTTTGTTAGTGTGTTCCACATGCAGACCAGCACATACAAATTTGGAGTGAAATTGTTTTGAGAAGGATGAGTTCATCCCAGTAAAAAACCATAGAAATAATGTTGGCTTTCAATAGAGATTTAGTTATTTTAAATTGCTAGGAACAAATCATGAAGCATCTACAATATAGCTGTGCAATATAATTGCATATTAAACATTTTTGTCATCAGTTGGGCATTTGAATGTTGGTGTGAACTGACCTTTTGGTTACAATAAAAAAGACACTTTAAGCAAGGAAAAACAGAGTACCATTTTTAGAAAATATATTTGATCTGTACCTATAAGAAAATTTCCAGTTTGTTTTTAATGTAGGAATGATGTGTTACCCGATTATACGTTATTCAGGAATCTAGTCTTCTTTGGATGCCTATGCATGAATCCCATTTAAGTTAGTGAGAGCTAGATATCTACACTGAGGGAAGACTATACATCTGCATTATTTTGATTTGAAACTGTTTCCACTGAATGTGAACATTCAGCTATTCATATGAAAAATATAAAAGAAGAAATATTTTAATACCTACACTGTCTGAGTATCAGAAAATCCACTGAGGCCTTAAAACATAGAACCAAAATATGTAGGCTAATTTACACAGTAATATGACATTTTGTTACTGATTCATCCAGTACATTTGTCTCTGGCTGATATACAGGAGACTACCTAACAAAATACTGTTTTCAGCTTTTGCAGGCACTGTGCTATCCCATCTGGTGAATGAAAACTAATTTGCAAATGTACCAATAGTTCCTAGGCTAGCATGGTTGCAGTCAAAATGTTGGTCTTTTGACCACAGTTTTACTTTGCATTTTTATTGCTGATTATAATTTTTCTTTTGCCTAAGCTATCCTCAAAAACTGGGCTTTGTATTGATGAAGAATGTTTGCAAATGTTTTATGGGTTGAGGTCCTTCAATTGGCTATGAAATACTGTTTATAAATCTTGTCTTCTATTACTGACTTCACAAGGAAAGAATTAAAATAAAGTTAGACTAAGTGAAAACTGTCTCAGCTTTGGTTTGAGGTGCCTGCTGCTTCCTTTTGATATCCACAAAACTACTTATTTAGCAGAAAAATTATATGGACTCTATTTAAAACAAACAAACAAAAAAACAAATAAGCCACAAAACACCATATAGATATGCTACTTATCTAACTAAATAGTGCTACTTATTTAACTAAATGCAGCCATTTTGTCTTGTCTCTTTCTCAGGTCTGTTTTAAATCTGGTTACATTGATGATGAAGAGGAGTCCTCTAGACTCTAAATCAGAGAATTATAGTCCAAAAATAAAAGGATGAATGAACTCTGAATGTTTTTATCTATGTAAAGTGTATTATAAATTTAAAAAATTATGTATGGGCTTTCAGATATTGTATATTTGTACTTTAAAGTGTTAAGATGTATATTTTCACTAAATCTTTATGGTAAAAAAGCCATGAGTGCCACTTAAGTGTAAGTGTGTGATATATTATGTATTTTAACTGGAATGAATCTGGAAATACTTAAGGGTTTTAAAGTACAGAAACTTATGCTATCTGTGATATGGATGTTACTTGGCTTTGGGGATGATTTTGTTGTTGTTCCTGGCAACTCTACTGAATGGCACTATGTTTCTTATTCCTCAGAATATTATTTAGGTTTGTTCTCAACAGTAGACTTGTTATACTGATTAGTATTAATATTTCTGGTGTTAATAACACTTCATTTCTGTTTGCTGTTAGATTGCACCCTAATGTAGTTCCCAAGTCATTTAAAATGAAACGGCAAGGAAAAGAAGGAATGAGTTCAGTGCACTGTGACCGGTTTCTGTAAAATACTTTTTAGAAGTTTGGATTTAAAGACTATTTGTTTGTCTCAAGTAGTTCTTGTTTTGTATATTGTGTGTCATATGTATTGCCTTGTTTTTGCAACAAACTTAATTTCTGCAAATGTTGATATCAGAAGCAGTAATAGATTTCTGACCTAAGTATGTGAAAATATATATTCCCCCATTTATCAGAAAGATAAATCATTTCTCTGTATCTTGCCTTTCTATTCATATCTTTGTCACAGTGAACATAACAGGAATTCCAGATTTTTTTAGAAGTAGTAATTTATGATTTTGGTCCATAGCTTTCCCCTTCCCAACTTTAGATATAGCTTATCTGAGTAAGGCCTTTGTCTACACTGGAATCAGAACCATGCCAGCTATACAACTTGACTATGTTTTGAATATTTCATGGTTATTGCTAACAGGATTTCCCTAAGCACTGTGGACAGAACTTTTTTTCCTGCAATTGTTAGCCAACTCCATGCTATAGGCTTTCATTTATAGCATGTGCTGGTAAGTCAGAATCACGAAATGGTATGATCTGATCTACCACACAATACCTCCTTGCTTATTGCTATTGTAGATTCTTACATTTTGATGACAGCGTTGACTGTGATCATGACTACTGAGTAAAAATAAAACTAATAATTAAGAATTTTTCTGTATGAATTCTTAAACACATCAAAAAAGAATAATTCCATAAGAAACAAGCCCCACTGATATTCTTTCATAAAGGTGGAATTGGTACTGCTGCCTGTAGATATGATTGTTCAAGACTTCCCATTCTAAGACACAGTATTTTTGTTGCTTATAACTTCGCCAACTTTTAACCTTCTTGGTTGAACCTATCCAACTCAGATGTCTGCCTGACTCTTTCTATCTACCTACTAAAATTGTTCAGATGTTTCTAAGATCACATTAAGATCCAAACAACACATTTTGCCCATGTTATAAATATTCTTACAACTGTTTCATTGAGAGGCTGTAGTGTTTCCACACGTTGGATCAGGAACTTGAAATCTGGGCAGCGCAGTTTACCCCAGAGTCAGGAATGTGCCTTTGCCATCCCCAGAAAAACTTACCCACATTTGACCAAGTTATACGCCTTTGAAAAATTGAAGTTTGTGCATGCTCAGAGACTTCCTTGACAGCTAAATTTTCTGAAGATTCCATCTGCGCTGAGCATGCTCCATTCCCTTCACAGCTCCTGTGACAACTGGACTGCATATATGACATTTGCACAGAGCAACTGAGCATGCTTCAACCCAAGGCTCAGAACAGGACTTTTCCTGCAAATGCTGCTCCTGGCTGCTGGGGGTAGTTGTAACCCGTGGGCACATGAACTGAAATCAGGGACACTCTCCTTTGCTCTCAATACTCCCATTGCTGGCACCCAGTTAGTATGAGAAGTAGAAAATGGCCACATTGGAATGCACAGAAGTGGGAAATGGGGGCAAGAAGGAATGTGAGGGGGTTGCAGGAACCAGAGGCTTGGCGAAGCAGAGGACAAAGGGGACAGGAGCCAGGGGACTGGAGTGTGGATAGACTCAGATGGAGAATGAGCATGAGCTGGGATGGTGCACACAGGAGCAGAGGGAGACAGAGAGGCTTGGGGTATAGGAGTAAGGGCATAACCATTGGAGAATTTGGGACCAGATAGAGAACAGTGGTTTTGCTTCTCTGATTTGATTAATATAAATGTTACGTTAAAACTTCTGGTTTTTAGTATAGTGATACAAAGGTATCATTAACAATGGTGGACGTATGGAGTGAGGTATGGACTTAATAGCAGTTTAGAGCAAGTTGGGTAAGCATACCACGTCCCCAGCCTGAGAGGTTTTAAATGATGAAACCACAGGTATCAGCTTTAAATAGAGTAAAGAAAATAGTATATTTTTATTTGCCATGCATGTCAAGCTCTCAAAATCAAATAAGATACTATCTTTTTTATATAGACAATACCTTAATTAGGAAATCAACTACTATAACACCCTTACTCTATCTGATCTAAACAAAGTTATATTTCCATAACACAGGACAGCAGCTAAGGAAATAAGAGTGTTAAAAATGTTGGAGAACTGAAAGATTTGCAGAAAGTACAACAGTGACTTATAACTATCCATAGTAAATAGCAAGTGACATCAACATTCTCAATAATCTGAGTTCTTAGCCATTACTCACCTAAGTTGGGAAAACAAGGCAAGATGCATGCAAGGCTTCCATTGACTTCAGTGGGACCTGTGCTCAGGCACTCCTGCAGAATTTGGACCTTGTGGTGTAACTAAAAAAGTATCTGTATGAGCAAAGTTTCAAAATTAGGGCAATTGTAACCTAAACTGTGCTTCTATTCTCTCAGTTCCACCAATTAAGAAAAAAAAAATTGCAGTTCCTCATTCAGACTGACAGTTAATGACACCAGTTGGCTGGGAGGATGCCCTGCCCACTCTTGGGCCTCCCTCAGAGAGAGAGGCTATGTTTACAAGCAATCTTTCAAAAGAATTGGCTGTCCTGTCCTGTTCTAGTTTTTAACATCTCAATCAGATGAACATTACTGCTACTTCCTACTGCACTCCCACCCACTGATGTGTTCATTCTTAATATGGACCAACACATACCTACTGTAAATTTGCTCAAAAAAGGAAATATTGTTCACATTTGGGCAAACAAGGAAAATTTAGTTTTTAATCATAATTGTTTAAACCTTTGGCACCTGTGGAAATTTTAGGCCATTGGTAAAGAGGCATTCTTTTCAAGCAACAGCATGTTGTTTTTATAAATGGGAGTTTTATCTAAAGTCTAATGTTTTGAGCAAGGGTCTAACTGTCAAGATTCCTGGGTTTTATTCCTAACTATGTCAGAATCTAACCTTTAGCAAATGACTAATCTGTATAAACCTCTCTAAAATGTGCATCCTATCTACTGTAAAGTAGTGTTGAGGTCTAACATTGTAATGCTTGTGAGATCTGTGGATGGAAGATGCTATATCTCATTTTATCTGAAGTGAGAAGTACCATCTTTTTTTCCTTATCCCAAAGGCTGCTGTGTCTTGTCAGATAAATTGTCAAATTTTCATAGCTTTCCAAATGAGCATCTCTTTCATTTACCTAAGCAGTAAATTAAATTTATTTGAGCATTCATTAAATTTCTTTAACTTGTGTGTTGTTGCACTCTTATTGTTTGCAAGGTCCATTTTAAAATATATATTTATAGGGCCAAATTCACTAGTGCATTCTGGCTACTATACGCCATTCAAGCAATACAAAGCAGCTGAAAATCTGGTGTAACTGGCCACTTAAATTGGGTTTGCAGCTGCTTTGCATTGCCAGAGTGGCATACAATGGCACAATCGTACTAATGAATTTCACCTACAGTGAAGGCTGTATTTTTTGCCATGAGGCAGTCATAGGTTTTTAACATTATATCCATGATTTCTGAGGCTTGTGGATAGATGGATGTAACAATGAACAGTTGAATCAATTTTACTAAGAACTTAGAGTCGTCAAATTTAAAACTTCATCTGTAAAGGGAGGTAGAGACAGATGGAAATCCAATACTATCGAGGAACCTGTACAGTGCTGCTGTCCCTCCTGCCTTTGCAGAGACTAGCAAATTGTGCCATAAAGGCAGCATTTAGAGTCTCTTGCCTGCCCATCTTTCCATGCTACTTCTGTGCACTGAGGGCCTGGTCTTGTGCCATTTAAGTCAGTAGAAGTTTTATTGTTGACTTCAGTCGGAACAAGGTTGGGGCTCTAGTGGGCAAGCAAGGGGAAATGGTTCTAAACGGGTTTTACTCTTCTGTCCTGTTTCTATAAACACTTATGCATATGCTAAGCTTCATTACTCTGAATTTCCCCACTGGGACTGCTCAAAGCTGTAAAGTTAAACATAGGCATAAGTGTTGCCAAGATTAGGGCCTAAATCACTTTTCAGTGTGTTTAAATTGACATTTTGTGACAAAAGACATGAATTTGTCTTTTTGCCTCTTATGCAGAGAGCAGTCTGACTTTTGTATCATTTATCATGGCAGAGCACTAGCCTCAGCACTTTATATAAGGAATTAGTAAACTAAAACTGTCACCATTGCAAACATCTAAGATAGTAAAAGTAACTAAGACGACATAAAATATGACAAAATACTAGTGAACAGATATTGCCTAATATAATTCCATTCATGAATTAGAAAGTCACAAACCATAAGTATAAATGTAACCCGTTTACATATGGTACACTGATATCATCTTCCTCTGTTTATCATTAGGTAGTAATATTAATGTTCTCATTGAATTTCTTATTTTAACACTTCTTGGAGGTAAATTTTGAAAAGCACTGAAGGCAGAATACTCATGGTGTGATAAATTACTATTTTTTTCTGTGAACTTTGCCTTGATTCACAGCTCACGCAGTACGTAGAACTTCATGACAAAGGAAGGAAGGAAGGACTGAAGAATTCTGTTTGTTTATATGAACGTGTCCCTTTAGCTTTTACTGTGAAGTTGTACAAAAGCCAAAGCAAATTCCAATCTTACACAGTTGTAGATTAGGAGTACTTCCATGTAAAGCTAGTATACAATCTCCAATTCAAAACCCCTGTGTTACCCCCAAGGCTATAATAATGGCAAGCTAAGGATCTAAAATACTGGGCCTGATCGTGCTCTTATATTGTGTAATTGATTTCAGTGGAGTTACACCAGTGTGAGAACACAATCAGTCTCCTTTTGTCTTTGTTTTGTGTTCTCTAGTGTTTGTTCCTGTATGCCCTTAATTTCTTAATGTCCATATGTTAATATACATGTTTAACTTGTATTTTCAAAGCAGTGAAATAATGTGCTAGTAACTCAGAAGTTTTCATTATCCTATTCTGTGACCAACAAAATGGAGTCTTCATGTCTCAGGCTGTTTTTGTTTCTATAAAGAGTTCTTCAGCTTCTTTGTTGTTAGTTGTTGATATAGCACTATATGTCTGTGTTCACAATATCTATACAAAACTCTCCATTTAAAAAGCACTTAAAATTACTGCACCACAGTATATGAAAAAATTGTGGTATTTCAGGCAACATAATGTAGTAGCTATTGGTGAATGCTGCGTATTTTCCTCAAGTTAGTTTTAAGCTTTAGTTATGCAGCCCTATTCCCATATATGAAAGAGAATTGCTTTAGTTGGCTAATTTGAGAAACCAGTTATAGACTTTCCAGAAAATTATACATACTGAAGGTGATTCTTAAAGGGTGCAACTAATTAAACTGTGCCAATTGGTTCCAGTGTGGTATTTGTTGTGACTGCATTATAAATGCTGAATCCAACTTTGCGCAGTGTAAAGAAATTTCTCATTGTGTCACTAATGAAATCAAAAAGTACTGTTCACAAGATTCTAGAAACATGTCAACAGAGACATTAGATCTTTGTTTTAGTTCTGTAACATGAACTTAATATTAAGCGAGCAACTGTATGAAGAGCTGTATTTGTTTCAGTTTCCAGAAAAACTAGAGTAACTTTCTTTTGTTACATACTTGACCAATCAGCACAACAGCTCCTTCTAATACATTAATAGAAACAGCATTAAACTGAATTCTGGTTCTGTCTGACTTGAATGATCTGGATGCTTTCTGATGGTAATGTTATCTCTTATGAATGTCTGCACAATGTCCATATTTATTGTATTGTCCACATGGAGTAACTTACTAAGTTTTCAGACTAGCAGCCGTGTTAGTCTGTATTCGCAAAAAGAAAAGGAGTCCTTAGTGGCACCTTAGAGACTGACCAATTTATTTGAGCATAAGCTTTCGTGAGCTACAGCTCACTTCGTTGGATGCATTCGATGAAGTGGGTTTTAGCCCACGAAAGCTTATGCTCTGATAAATTGGTTAGTCTCTAAGGTGCCACTAGTACTCCTTTTCTTTTTACTAAGTTTTGAACACTTGTAGGTAGCTCTCCTTTCTTCTTTGCATAATGATGCTAATGTATCAGAATTATTGTTCAAAGTATAACCATTTTCATTGCTAAATGTGAGCAACGTAAGTTATAAAAGTGTCTTCCAACCACTAAAATGTTCTTGTATCAGCAGCTTTATGTTCTATCAAGCATTTTTTATGACTGAAATAAAAGTAAAACACTGCCACATAAACAGATCATATGTCTTGTAGTTTCATCTTTTGATCTATGTAATGAGTCTTTCATGGGAACCAAGGTGGATAAAATAATAATTTTTAAATCAATTTTTATTTAAATCCATTTTAATATAATTAGATTTTTTTATTTACATATTGGTAGTTCTTTAGCAATTTAAGATATTAAATTGGGAAGAAAGTGAAGTGAATGCTGTGTACTTGTTTGGTTTCCAATTGTTAGTAGAATTTCAGATTTTAGATTTTTTTTTTTTTTTACACTAAGGAAATTTCACACTTAAAATGCTCATTTATACTTAAAAAAAAAACCAAAAACAAAAAAACCTGGTCTTCATGAACAGCCTTGCTGTGATAACACTACATGTTCATACTTGCTATAGTTACAACTAATATCACCTTCCAATA
The DNA here is from genome assembly GCF_965140235.1 of Caretta caretta. Taxonomy (NCBI): domain Eukaryota; kingdom Metazoa; phylum Chordata; order Testudines; family Cheloniidae; genus Caretta; species Caretta caretta. Next base: position 133,317,909 of record NC_134209.1, on the reverse strand, counting down.
TATTAAACTTCCACAAGTCAAAAAAGTTAAAATTCTTCAAACAGGCTTTGCTTCTCCAGCAGGGTTTATAGTTTGAAGTCAGTGGGATGCATGCTCCTAAATTACTTATGTGCTCTTGAAAATACGGGTATAAAAGCCTTACTTTGAATATTTTGGCCAATTTATAAAAATGTTAACAATAATTTTGTTAATGGATTGAAAGTGTAAATAACCTTTTTGTTAAAAATTATGCAATGTTGGTCTGAAGTGACAAAGATTTTTATGTCACTCTGAGTATGCCTAAACTGCAAATGAAGGTGCAATGATTGTAGTGCAAATACTCTCCCTTGCGGTAGCAGCCACAGATCTGAGGCTGAGAAGGAGTGGGGGGGGGACTCTCCCTGGCAGCTGCAGCCCTAGATGTGGGAAAGTCGCCTCTTTCTCTGGCAGCCGCAGCCCTGCATGTCCCAAATTCCCCCAAACCCCTCTTCTCACCCCTCAGCCCCCTATTCCCCCCAAGGCCACCACCTCACCTTACATGTGTGTCTTCTCCAGGGTCCAGGTACCTAATTAGTGGAGGCACGCCTGTGCAGCTCCACTAATTAGGTGGGTGGCCCTTCATTTTCTCGTGTGTGGCCATTCAGGTGTGCACCTTAGCGGGCACTTCAGATCTGCAGATCACCTAAGTGGAGCTTGCGGACCACAGTTTGAGAGCTTCTGGTCTACACATATCTATCTACAGGGAAGAAATATTTAATAAATGTCTCTTCAATCTAGCTGAGAAAGGTATAAAATGATCCAGTGAGTGGAAGTTGAAGCTAGACAAATTCATGCTAGACATAAAGCATATATTTTTAACGGAGAGTGTAATTAACCATTGGAACAATTTACCAGGTACCACAGTTCAGTGTGCACCTGCAGTAAATGAACACAAATTCCTTTCTAAAATTATCTGCACCTCTGAAAACCTTGCTTTGTAATGAAGAGAAGTTAAATAATGAATGGACAGAACTAAAGAAAATTTTATCCCTAACTTCAGATATAGTTCTAGAAAGACTCCCTGGAGAATCTTCAATCTTGTGTTAAACATCTTTCTCAGAGAAGATGAAAAGGCTTAACTTGTGTAGTGTGAAAATCTATTTAAAAATCTCTTTTCTTAGGAGGTGGAGCTTATATTAGCCATTTAGCTTTCCTAATCTAGGCAAACTTCAGCAGCTAGTTTTCCAAAAGCTGCATACAGCATTTCAGATTTTTATTATATTGATTAGTTTTTCCTTACTTTTTCTATCTACTTTAATTTGCATAATCAAAAGATTTCAGTTAATTGGGTTCAAGCAACCAGTTATATTAAAGCCAGCAGTTGTAACTGTATGGAAAATTTAGTGCAACAATACATTGATTTCTCCCCCACCCCCCAAATTAGATTTATATGGATAGAAGTATTGACTTAAAAAAACCTAGTTCACAACAGTAGGTTATAAAGTTAGTATTAATTAATTTTGCACAGAAGAACAAAGGTACCCTTGACACAGAAAATTATAGGAAGAAGAGGAGCGCCTTCATGTAAATCAGAGTACTTGGAACAAGTTTTAGCTTCGGAAAGCCCACGGCTGAAGCCCAAGTAACACTGAATATGTACAAGGATGAATGATGCACAAGTAAATAGGTCTATATGAATGCAAAATGTCATGCTGGCGTGAAATACAGTTGTAAAGTCCAGTCTTAATATAAACCTAGTTTAACTCTAACCTACATCTGTCTCAAAACAAGAGGTTGGAAAACAGAAAAATGGGACCTAATTCAGATGAAAATATTCTGTGTGCCAATGCGTCACTGGTTCTTTTCAATCTTTTGAGTTCTTGTAATAAATGTCTCCTTTCAGCCTATGTCAATGTCTTTTTTTCTGTAGTGCATGTGCTATTAGAGTGGAAACGTGGAGAAACCTAATTGGTTTTTCCATTTCAACAGAATAAATATCAAGAGGGACTACTACTTGGGAAGTAAATGTATATTAAGTGCACTTATTGGAAATTTGTGTATTTGTTCTGTAAAAGTATTTTAAGTACTGATAGCACTGGTAGTGTTTGGCATGTATAATTTGTAGTGTACAAGTTGTATATAAAATATCATTTGATCTTCTGGAGTTCTGAGTATATTCTTACAATTAAGTTTTTTTTTAATACCTGTGCCTGTTGATTCCAAAGAAAAACTGCTTTTCAGAAGTGTCTTTCTGAGATCAAATGATTGTTGTCTCTGTGGTCAAAGAGAAGTCAAGCCTCCCTTTCTCCCCACTCAGTTTCTGTAAGTGTTAAGCACAGTCTGGTCCTCTCCTCCAGCTACCTGAACCCTTAGAGGAGGAGACAAAGGACTGACATGATTGCATTTGGTGGGTGTAGTCCCACAGGAACAGCTGCTTTCTCCTCTATGGCAATGTCTGAGCTCAGCTTGTCTGGTCCACCATAATCAGTAGAGTGTGCCCAGCTCCTGCTTTCAAGCAGGAAGCGAATGAAAGGATTGATGAAAAGTGAATCTGAAAAAAGTGAAAGGATTTTTAGGGATGTAGAATGTTTTACTTCATGGATATTTTCCTTTAAAGGGGAAGATAGAGCACAGAGCTCCGCTTATACTGCTATCCCTTATCTCCATCTCCTGGTCTGTTCTTAAAACTTAGGTCAACCTAGCTACGTCACTCACACCCCTCAGAGACCCAGCTAAGCTGTCCTAAGATCTGTTATTGATACCACTAGCTCAATGGAAGAATTATTCTATCAACTTAACTCCTGCCTTCCCTGGGGGTGGATTTACCGCAGTAACAGAAAACCCCCTTCCAGTGCTTTAGCAAGTGTCTACATTACAGTGCTACAGCGAAGTAGCTGCAGTTATGCCACTGTAGTGCTTACGGTGCAGATATACCCTGTGAGATGTCTATACCTTAGGCCTTGGGTGAATGTATGTTGTCCCAATTTAACTAAAACAGTTTAAAAACAGTTCGTCATACCTTGCAAGGGTGGAACCAGTTTAGCTGCATTAGGGCTTGTTAATGGAGGGATACTCAGGACCTTAAAGATGATCTGAAGTTTCTGAAGAACATTAAACCTACAGGGATACTGTCATTCAATTCAATCTTAGGATATGTCTGCACTACAGCAGCACAGGTATGCCACTACAGTGCTGTAGCGTATATGCTTCCTCGATCCATGTAAATTTTTTTTTTTAAGAACCACTCACGTAGATAATTCACTTCTGCAAGAGATGGCAGAGCTTGGTTGATGGAAGAATCCTTCCACTGTCCTAGATGTGTCTAGACCAGGGGTTGGGTTGATCTAACTAAAAAGTTCAGAGCACAAAACTGTTCACAGCCCTGAGCAACATCACTAAGTTAACCTAAATTTTAGATGTAGACCAGACCTTAGTTTGCTTTATCTGAATCCCTTAAGTTAATGTGAATGAAGTCCACTTCACTTCTGAATGGGAGTGTCCACACGCCACACCAGGGTTTAATATCAGAGGGGTAGCCGTGTTAGTCGGGATCTATAAAAGCTGCACCTTATAGATTACCAGACATATTGGCGCCTGAGCTTTCGTGGGTGAATACCCGCTTCATCGGATGCATGTAGTGGAAATTTCCAGAGGCAGGTATAAATATGCAAGCAAGAATGAGGCAAGGGATAAGGAGGTTAGTTCAATCAGCCAGGATGAGGCCCTCTTCTAGCAGTTGAGGTGTGAACACCAACGGAGGAGAAACTGCTTTTGTAGTGGGCTAGCCAGACCCAGGGTTTAATATGCATTAACTTCACAGCTGTTGGTGAGCGTTAACGGACAAAGCCTCGGGACCGGAGCCCAAGTAGCAACTGGAGCCCAAGAGCTGGGAGTGGACAGACCTGGAGGTTGCTCTGCGTGCCCTGTCCCCACGGAGCTAGGGCCTGCTGCCCTATGGACCTGCTCTACGTGAGCCCGACCCTTCTGCATCCCGCTGGAGCCTGCTGGGCGTGGAGCGCCGCAGGCCATGAGACGCCCCCACCATTCGACAGGCGGAAGCTGGCAGACCGGCCGGGGCTTGACAGCGACCCAAGGGGCACTAGGACCTGACAGCCATCTTCCCGAGAGGAGGCGGAGCGCGGTGAAGCGAGCGTCTGGATGAATTTGTGTTTCCTCAACCAAGCTTGTGTTTGTCTGAACGGTGACACCGCCCCAAAGCCTGCTGCTGCGCTAGCTGGTTTGGGCAGCGGGCGGAACTCCTTTCTGATTGGTGCGTGAGGCTGTCGCTCTTTCATTTTCCACTCCCCCCCCCCCGCGGGGACGCCGGCCCCAGTCACCTGCGAAGGGAACTTTGCTCTAGGCCAGGCAGGGGGTAGCGTGGGGGATGATGGGAGGCTTCCAAGATGGCGGCGAGGCGGCTTCAGAGTGATCGCGGCCCCCTGCAGCGTCTTCTTCATTCATTGCAGTAACGAGCGGCGGCGCTGGGATCCCGACGGCGGCAGGGACAGTGCCGCGGCGGCCCGGGCGCGGCGAACGGGGAGTCTCCGGGGCTCCAGGAGCGGGCAGCTGGTGCGCTGAGACGGGAGGGGCTCCAGGCTCCCGGGCGCTGTGAGCGGCGAGGCGGCTCCGGGTCCAAGCGAGCGGCTCAGGCGCTGTGAGGAGAAGAGACGGAGTCCGGTCCCCGGGCGCTGCGGTCGACTGGCCCCTGCGGCGCGCGGCACGGACTGAGCGGACATGGCCACCATGGAGAAACTGATGAAGGCCTTCGAGTCCCTCCGCTCCTTTCAGCAGCAGCAGGGGCCGGCTGCCATCCCCGAGGAGCCGCTCCAGAGAGCGTGAGTGACCGGCCGCGGGGCGGCGAGGCTGGGTCGGTAGCGAAGACTAGGCAGGGGAGGAAGGGAACTTAGAGCTTCTGAGAAGCGGCTGCCCTCAGAGGGAGCGGGCTGGCGGGGACGCCCCCGGGCGCCCTGTCACGGGTGGGGTGGATGGGCCCCTGCTGCTGCCGCCTCTTGAGCTAAGGGTTGTCTGAAGGCGGGTTCCAGAAGCATTTGATTTCACTTAAAGACCACCAGCAAAATCCTTTCTCACCAGAAGCAAAAGCATTAACCTGCTCCGCAGTGAGCGAGGCGACTTCGTCTCCAGGCCGCTGCAACCGGTGATCCCTCGTGACGGCTAGAGAGCCTGTCGCACAAGCCCTGGTAAACTCCAGGAATAATAATAATCCACGTGTGTACCAGCAAAGCAAGGCTGGTGGTCTACTCTCAGCTGGCCCTTTCTCACTGGAAGAAGATACTTTATTAACGTGTCTGTTCTGGTAACTGTCTGGGTATCTATCTAGAAAATACTGAAAGCTTTTTTTTCTCTTCAAAAAAGAAATGAGAAATAAACTGGGTAGGTGTGGTTTGTTTGTTTTTTAAAAAAAAAAAGCACTAGTACGGTTAAAGAGCAGACAAATTATTATAGTACTTATGATAACCTAGACAAATAAGTGCAAAGAAAAAACTAACAGACAACCACTCCTTTATACAAACATCTACACTTTTTACTGGACTCAAATCTCTCTGAACACGGGCCTTCTGGATCTTATTACATTATATGGCGTTAGATACATATCTTATTAGAACCAGGTTTCAGAGTAACAGCCGTGTTAGTCTGTATTCGCAAAAAGAAAAGGAGTAGTTGTGGCACCTTAGAGACTAACCAATTTATTTGAGCATAAGCTTTCGTGAGCCACAGCTCACGCTCAGATAAATTGGTTAGTCTCTAAGGTGCCACAAGCACTCCTTTTTTTCTTATTAGAACCAGTTCTCTAGGGGGGTGCAAAAAGTTCAGTAGTTTATCACTCAGCTTTTACCAAAAGTGCTGACACTTATTTGTCCAGTATGTCAGAATCTGATTCTTTTAGGGGAACTTTTTTAATCTTGTAGAAGTAATAATTTATTGTTTGAATTATATGTAACAATTTCTTAAAAAACCTGAACAGTGAAAAGAGATTAGTTATTTCAGTTTTGTCAGTTTTATGTTCTACTTCATGTTGCAATATTAAAAACTGCTAGAGAGTATTTAAATCCCAAACAAAGCTAGTTCTTATTCAGGTGGAGTTTTATTAAAACATTATTTATTACATTGATTATTTAGATGATCCTCAAGTATATGTTTTTCACAAAACACAGAAGAAGAAAATCAGTGACCCCCTGTGTGTATTATACTACGTATTCCAATTAAAATAAAATTGTCTTAGGCATTAATACATGTAATTTTATACCTACAGTTACTGATAGTTTCCCTATAGTTTTAAATATTTTTACAATATGAACTCACAAACCCCAAAGGTCTCCATTCATTTACCTGTAATATTGCATAGCAAAATTCTTACTGGGAAGAAAAAGTTATTACTGCATCACATAAATGAATAATAAAAGGAGTATCCTGTGAATGTTAGCTGACCAATCATTTACACTGATGTTAACAACTTAGATGATAAAAGATGACAGAGTTAAAACTTAAAAGGGCAATGGCAACTGGGCCATTTAAAAGAAAAATGGTAGTAGTAGTTTAGGGTGCTATTTCTTCCGTTTATAGGCTCTTCTATGATATCTCAACAAATTTATTCTCAAACACCTGGCAAATAATTAAGTACTATCCCCATTTTACAAATGGAAAAAGAGACAGGAATAAGAGATGATTTAGAGCAGGGTCACACAAGACATCTCCTAAGCCCCAGTGGTCCAGTGCCGAAACCATGAGACCAATCTTCCTTCACCACATATGCCCAAGTCCCTCTGCCACTTTGTGGTTTTACCACATTTTCCTATTTTTAAGTGAAAGATACAAATGATTGAGGAAATTGACCAGCTGCAGAGCTGAGGTAGTGAAAGAGACCGTACACAAATGTCTGTCAAATGCAAAGTGAACACACCAAACGAGACATTTTTTCTTTCGAGTCTCTAAATTATAGTATTCTTAGGTCAAAATATTGCAGGTAAAAGTATGATTTAAGTTGAGGATGTCTCTGCTTATGTTTTTAAATGCTTTTATGAATTTCCAAACAACGTCACCACATCCTATGTGGCCTTAGTGTGTTTTAGTTTTGCAACTGTATTTGTTTTGGGTTCCACCAGGAACTATCCAACCACTTACCTGGCATACCATAGAGCCTGTTTTTAAAAGCAGAGTCAATAAGGTTAGATCAGAAGCCTGAGTTTTCACTGTTCTTATTTTGCAAGTTTAAATTCAGACCCTTACATCATATTTTAATATCCACTTGTGGGTATTTGTACCCCATACTTTAACAGATCTTTTGTGAAAAAGCTACCATTATAAGAAACTATCTTATTAGTAGACTCTGTGGAGAAACTTAACTGGATATGTTAAAGTTTTCTGGACAGTGTTATTCAATGGTAAAATCAACTTTCAGTCTACTCTCCAGATAGTAAGAAACACCAGCGCAACAAATACACAAACACTGGGATCATGCCACTGCCACATGAGAAGGCAGCTAGGGACATAGCCCCAGGACAGGGTTATGGGCTAGCTTCTTCACAAACTTCCCTGGAAAAATGAAAATGGGTTGGGATCATTTGGTAAAGCTCCCTCCAAATGTGAAAGATGATTGTTTACCTGGTCCCACATCAGGGTGTGTGCTAGGTTTGCAGACTGCCTTCTGGCAGTTCAGTGACTTTTGGCAAGTCAGAAATTAGAGAGACAAGATAGATGAGGTTATATCTTTTATTGGACAGAACAGAAGTTGGTTCAGTAAAAGAGATTACCTCACCCACTTTCTCTCTCATATCCTGGGAACAACACCAGCTACGACATCACTGCATACAAGTCAGAAATCACTTAACCCACAGCCCTTCTGTTTTCGCTAATGCTCTGGGAATCAGGAAGAAAATTCTGTACATTCAGTGTTCAGACAATAAAGATTTTAATTTGGGGCCTTCTACACCTGCTCCATCAAGACCTTCACAGGAGACAATCACAGTGATGGGATGCTACAGCACTGTGACGCTGAACAGCTCCTTGCCCTCATCCTCCACCACAGCACTATGGTTAGACTCCAGAACAGTCATGATTAAGGTTAAGCTTGTGTCATGGTTATTTTTAACAAAAGTCCCGGGCAATAAACAAAAATTCACAGACGCCTGGGACCTGTCTGTTACTTTTACTAAAAATAATGGGCGTGTGGGGGAATGACGGAGAGATGACTGAAGCCCAAGGGGTGGAGGGAAGAGAGCCCAAGCCCTGCTGGGGGATGTCCGGCACCCACAGGCCCTGCTGGCTGACCGCTCTGGGGCCTCCTGCAACCCTAGGGTTGAAGCAGAAAATGTCTGATGTCCCTGAAAGTCATGGAATCCTGTAACCCCGGTGACAAATGTTATCTTTCGTCATGCTGTAGATGTTGATAATGATAGTAACCACATCCAAGAGAAAGGTGATCTGATCTAAGAGATAAAAGTTCATGAGGGAGAACAATCCCTGAAATTTTTCCTGCATATTTCTCAAACGCACTTGATAATATTTAAGGAAAACAAAAAATGCTAGCTGTTTTAAAGTTATTCATTCCTCCATACCAGTACCTCCTAGCTCTCCTCATCACAATCCTTACTAAACAAGATTATGCACAGTGACACTTGTCATCAACAACTCAGGTTCCCAGAAAAGTAGTTTCTTTAATAGGGATTCATCTTTAAACATCACACAAAGCTGTATTACAAACCAAGAGAATATTGTAAATTAGTGATGATGAATGAAGAAAGGGTTGGCAACTGGAAATGGCCCATAGTTCCAAGTTTTACATTAGTTAGATTACCCAAATGGTAGCTAGTGAAGTGTTAGCATTCTTTGTAGACTTTCTCCTTTTAAAATCTGAGCATAAACCAAAATACAGTATGAGTCATTCTTTTCAGGTAGATTGTTCCATTTTTAGCTCAACTCATTGATTGTAGATGTTTACAGTGGATTGACTTTCATAGAGATTGGATTAGCCTATGCTAGTTCAACTAACTTTGAAGCCGTGCTGAGTTTTGGTTGGGGCTGAAGTGTCTTTGGTTTAATAATTAAAATACAAAGGTAACCATATTCAGCAACTTAATTGGCATACTTTATATTTAGTGAGTCTACATGCATGTCCAAATGGAAGTTGATTCAATAAATTGCACTCTTCCTCTGTGTCAGTACTGAACCATTGGCTTCTATAGTGCTAAAAGGCACTGTGCTGCTGGAGATGTTTGGTAAAATTTTCAAAAGTACTTAAGGGGTTTAGGAGTTTGATTTAAGAGCTTGTTGACTTTAGCTGGGCTTAGACACTAAGTCACTTAAGTGATTCTGAGTATTTTAACCTGCTGTCTTAAGTGATGTGAAATGGAGATTCTGACAGTGGTCATTAAAGGTCCTGTGACACCTTTCCAAGAGTTACTGGTGTTTACCATGGTCCTTTTGGCCAAATTTCAACTTGGTCACTCATTCTGCCTACTGTGTAATTTGGCCATGACATTTTTCGCTATTTTTGTCTTAAACTATTATGCAGTGTTGATGTTAATCTGCTGCTTTTTTATTTCATGTGTGGTTGCATTTAAGCGTGTGTGTGTGTGTGTAAAGGGCGCTTGAAATGATTTATGTAAATTTGTAAGATATTTTAGCATTCTGAAGAAAGTAAGGTACTTTCAAAATAAGATTTTATTATTAACCCTCTTCTTTATTCACTCTTTCCTCAAAAAACCCCAAAACCTTGGGTTGAGATGAAATATGAGGAACTTCATCCCAAAAGGGAAGTTTTTTGAGAAATGTGAAAAAAATGGATTAACTATGTCAACCTATGTTTGTGGAAAATTGGATGTCACTTACTGACAAGAAATAGGTAGCTGAAATTTTTGTGTCACTGTAGAAACTAATTGTTACAAATTTGGTTAGAGACATGCTGTCAACTTTAAAATCTTACCAAGGTAAAAGTAGTTTTTTAGGTACTACCTGCTTCTACCAATTTTTGTCATTCTCCATTCACAACTTCTCTTCTTCAAAATGCCACAGAAAACCTAACTTTGAATTTCCTGACCTTAATATCTAAAATATCAACATAACGATTGCATCAGTGTAACTTATTACATTTAATATAGTTTCTCTTTTTCAGTGAGGGGTTCAACTTTTGTATTGTGATTTACTTCAGTACATCTTAGTGGCAAGGCAATTACATTTTTATGCAAAAAGACAAATTAGTATTCTGAAAGTGAGAGCTTGCTCTTCGTGTGTATTTTATCTTTTAGCCTTGTTTGCGGTTTATATGAAAATCTACCAACATCATATATGATTGGATGGGGAAGTAAGATGAATCTGGCTTTTTGGACTACAATTTCCTAGAATGTCTCTTGTTGGCAGTCTGTGCTTTCTCATTTTGATAGTGTTGTACTGAACTGCAAAAAATAGAAATATACTTCATTTTATATATCTATGAATCTGTTTTACTGAGACTTTGTCTACCCTTGCTTTCCAAATGCTTAATCAACCAATATAATTTTGCCTGAATTTTTTGTCATTTGCTCAAACAGTTGTGTAATGTATGATCCGTGCAGCTAGCTTATAAACAAGGTGCGGGAAACTAGCAAGTCAGTGTGGCATACTAGATAGGAACACTGCACTGTGAGAGTTAGGGACTCAGGGTTACACTTTTTGATTCTGCAGCTAACTTTCTATGAGACCTTGTTTCCCTTACCACTCTTGGTCTGTCTTGTCTCTTTATATTGTAAACTCTTTGGGGCTGGTAGAGGATTTCACGATAGAAAAAAGTAATTAACGCAATACTGTGCCTCAGTTTCTCATAATCCGGAAGTGCCAGTATGGTATGATGACTTCTATCTCCTTCAGGTAAAATGTGGTTGATTTTAATGCCACTTATGGGCTTCATAGGGAGTTCTGATCCGCTTTCTTTGGCTGGAATGGATGCTAGCTGTGATGCACGTCTGTAAGAGTGCTGTGTTTTAAAATAGAGACAAATTGAGGCTAAGGTGGCAGGGAGAGGGAGGAAGGGAGATCAGTCTTTGGGGTTGTTATAAGGCTATTGAATGACAAAACTTTTGTCTTTCAGAGGTGTTAAACACCCTTCTTCCCCCCCCCCGACCCCCCGAAAGATTTGCTGATGACAAGCGCCAGTGTGAACTGTGCGCTCCTGCTGACAACGCAAATGCCTCTCGTTGGGGGGTGGAAGTTTTTTATCGGCAGGAAAGCCGACAAACAGCAGCTACGCAGTACGACTTTTAGCGACACGGCTGTAGTGACACAGCCATGTCACTAAGAGCTGTGTAGTGTAGACATTACCGTATTCATTTAGGCTATGTTGGCAAATAAAATAGCTGACTGTGTATCTGTCAGACTTGAATTACAGTAAGGAATGCAGTATTTAAGTTGTCATACCACACAAACTAACAGTGATTGGTTTGACATGTTTGGTTTTATTCAAAGTACATTCTCTTCTTAATTTTAGAAAAAAAGAACTTTCAACTACCAAGAAAGATCGAGTGAATCACTGCCTGACAATATGTGAAAACATAGTTGCTCAGTCTCTAAGGTAATAAAACGTTATTTCTGAACTCATTTTATTAATGTTGGTAAAGTTACTTTAACTTTTTATGGCTTTCTCATTTTAATTGATCTTTAATTCTAAATGTTGAACGTACTCTTTTAAACAGGACATTTAAGGGCTTGAAAAATTTACCAAGCAGACTCTCTGGAGGACCAAACCGATTATCCAAAGGTTGTTATGAGACCTTGCTATAACTGAGGTCCAGGAGAAATGCCCTGGTGAAAACCCTAGTCCTCCAGTTTTCTTCAGCTACTGGGAAGGTGCTGAGATTTCTACCTGGAGTTAGTCCCCAGATTCTGCTTGGGAGCTTAATCTTTCATATCACTCAGTTTGGCTTACTTACAATTTGAATTTGTTCCTGTATAGGTGCAAGCATGCGGAAATTACATCTCTTTTCTCTCCTTCAGGGCCTGCTGGCCTTGCAAGAGCTACACTTTGCCCTTATTATATTCCTCCAACTTCCATCCTTTGTCTCATTCTCCCCAGTGTGTCTGTCTCAGCTGCATTTGGTGGCATTCTCAAGGAACAGCGTGAAAGTGACATGGTTTTTGACAGTTTCATTGTTTCCCAGTGACTTCTTTATAGCAATATTTACTTAGGTTGTCAGCTGTTTGGAGAATATGCTGTCTTTTATTGTGTGTGCGGTCCTAGCATGATGACCACTGATTGGGGCCTCAAGCCTTTTCCACGGTATAAGTATGATTAATAATATAATAGTATAGGAATTGACCAGGTCTTTTTCATTCAGATGTTGCTTGGCAGGGGTAAGAGAGTAGTATGGGCACTGGAACTGTATATGTGCAGACTCCAAAGAAAACACTGCTTTAATTTACTTTCGTTTCCCGTTTAGTGACTTCATTTTTTAAAATGAAAGCTTAAGCTCTGCAATTAAGAAATTGGCTTAGGGCCCACACTCGTCAGACCCTTTTTAGTTGTCTCACATTGGACATCGAAAATTTGTAATTGCTCTGAAAAAATCTTGGCCCAAATATATACTTGTTTACTGTTTGTTTATTCGTTGCATTTCCCTAAGATCAGAGTGAAGCTATACTTTGGACCAGATCCTGCATGTGGTTCCAGTGACAGGATTTGGGTCTTCGTTTGTAGTTGGTGTTGACAAAACTGCAGGCAAAGTAAACTCCTTGGGGCAGGGATGGTCTTTCTGTTCTGGTTGTACAGCACCTAACACATTAGAAACCTGGTGCATAACTAGGGCTCATAGGTAGTACGGTAATAACATCCATGACAATCTTTTCAGTGTCTTTAAAAAAAAGTTCTGTGTAAATATTTTTGTTCACATTTAATTATTTTCGCAATTTGGTCCTACGCTATTTGACAGTACCCTTGAATGTTATACAGTAAGGTGAAATAAGTTTTATTTTTGAAACAATATCTTGTAAAAAAAAATACAGAATATTGATCAAAAGTATAGTTTCATCTTAAAGGATTACATTTTAAATATGAGTTTGGCAAATACATAACTTCTGTGTAATTTTTGCCATGCATTTCTGTTGCTTACAAACTTGGGCTAAAATTGTCTACTACATGTTAATATTCATTTAATAATTTAATAGGGAAGGTAGAGTTTAGTCTATTAACTTTAAATGCTGTATAGATTTTGTTTGAATTACCATGTTTTTTTGCCCTTCTGACTTTTTTAACTTGATATGTTGCCTTCCCTGAGAAAGGTGGGGGACAGATGAATATCTGCTTGTCAGCTAATGTTGTTGCCACTCTTGGTAAAATAATCCTAGCCATTGGTAAGCAGTTGACAAATCCCAAAGGAAGTATTTTTTGCCTATATTAGACTCATCTACAGCTCCCTTTACCATAATATCTGAGCAGCTCACAATCTCTCTCTCTCTCTCTTTTTTTTTTTTTTAATGTGGTTATCTGTACAACATTTCTGTGAGGTAGAGAAGTACTTTTATCTCCATTTAAAAATGAGGAACTGAGGCTTGAGTGACTTAACCCAGTTACACAGGCAGTCTGTGGTTGAGCATGGAAAAGAACCAGGACTGACATGTCCCAGGCAAATGGCCTTGATCAGTGAACTATCCTTCCTTTTGCATTTTTGTGTGTGACTTATACACCTGCTTGGATTCTGAATGTAAGAGTCTTCATTGCTCTTTTATGGGGTTTTGGGGAATTATTCATTGAATTTAATGTGAAGAAAACATTTTTACAGAATCAGAAGAATTCTTTGAAAATATCCCATTAAAATTGCAGAATTCTAGAGAAGAATAAAAAGTATGCATGTTCTTAAATTTTCCAGAGTGGTTCAAATCCAAGTTTGATTTGTAAAATTATGATGAATACATCTGTTCCTGCACTCCATCTACTAGCTTATCCTTACAATGAGGAATAGGGGAAAAAAAAAGTTTTGCTTGCCCCAGGTAATCTGTGTTGTATTTTGGAAGGCTGCTTTAAAGAAGTTAGTCTCATGGAGGAATGCTCCGTGGATTCTAAATAATATGTCTTTGCAATTTAGAGTGAGCTTTGCAATCAATATGCTGGTTTTTGGGACGTACACCAAGTGCTGTGCTTTGTTGTTTATGCTGGTTCAGTAAGAGCAGTTTACACACACTTCTGATGTAGTGGGAGACTCTGGTGCAAGGACTGTGTCTTCTGAGCATTGGAATGCTGTATTGCTTTAACATATTGTATGTAAGATGCAGGGTCATCCTGGGGTGAAAAGAGAATGGGTGACAACTCCGGTTATAAGTAAACAATATGATGCTATATTGACCCGTCTCACATTCAGAATATTTGGCATGGGAAATTCAATTCAATTGCAAAAGGACATTTGTAATATTATTTTATTTCCAAACCATGTCAACAGGAAAAGTGAAAACTATAAATATGGACTCCAGTCTTCAGCCTGTCTTCACAAAGAGTAATATTCATTTAACTTTCCATAGTGTACTTTTTAACGTTAACTTTTTTTTTTAAACTTAGGAATTCTCCGGAATTTCAGAAACTGCTTGGTATTGCTATGGAACTCTTTCTTCTCTGCAGTGATGATGCAGAGTCTGATGTCAGGATGGTTGCTGATGAATGTCTCAATAAAGTTATAAAAGTAAGAATTATGTAATGTATGTATTTTATCATTCTATATATATTTTATCATTCTATATCTTTCTTTAATACATTGTTCTATATGAAGTTAAATTGATATTATTCATCTGTTTCCCTGGTTCTTGACATTTCTCTTAACACATTGAGAGCTCAAGTATGCTTGCGAACCTTGCTTATCACCAAGCTCAACACATTCCTTAAGAACAAAAGAAAAATATCATTGGATGTAAGAGACTTTCTAATATACTGTTGGCACTGTTTCTTTACTTTGATCCTTTCAGGCCAAAAGGCTTCTAATGATAAGGGTAGTTAAGCTCTGGAATAGGCTTCCAAGGAAGGCTGTGGATTCCCCATCACTGGTCAATTTAAGAACAGCTTTGATAAACACCTGTCAGGGATGATCTAGGTATACATGGTCCTGCCTCAGTGCAGGGGGTTGTACTTTGACCTCTCAAGGTCCCTTCTAGCCCTGTATGTATGTGATTCTGTGAAAGTGATGAAAAGCTGAGCTTCTGAGGAGGGAGAGGGTCTGCAGAGGAGAGGGTTGTTAACTTGGTCCCCAAGGCTAAGCTGGACCTGCCCAACTACTTGAAGGAAATACTAAGCTTAGCTAAAACTGTATATGTTGCGGTTTTTGTTGTTGACCTTTTTCTCTGTTGTGTCCTATGGGTAAATAAATGTTACTTGATTCTGAATAAGCTTCTTCTGTGACTGCATTCTTAGACTGGTCTAGGCTCCCAGAGGAAAGTCTAAGCATGGGCTATAACCTAGCTAGCCCTGCTAAGACTACAGTTGGCAAATGAATACTGTAATTTGATGACCCAGTCAGAGTGGGGGGTGAATCATGGGATTTCACCATGAGAGAGGTGTGGATGTGTTATGCTATACAAAGTACATGGGATCTTTTATAAGAGAGAAGGCAAATATGCCATCTTTATTTAAAATACAACAGTTAGCATATGCTTTTCAGTCACATCGCTCGCACACATGCACACGCACCCCCACCCTGCAGATGGTCTTTATAGTTACTGGTCTGTTGTAGCTCAAGTCAATCTAATGGCCAGTTGGTGAGGAGCTCGGCTCTGTCTGTTGTGATCCGATGCTCCGAGGCTTTGCAGGACTGAACCCAGAGTTCCTTGGCAAAACATCCCAACTTTATAGTTGTAAATTTCTATTTGAGTCCATGCATTTTGCAATGTCATCCTGTAATCATTAGTCCTTAAGTGGTGTTAATCTTGGGGTTTTCTGCTGTTATCATTTTATGGTTATTGTAGGGCTTCCCATCGTTATCTCCTATTTGTTGCCTTGCCTTCAGGGGTGCCTGCCTCACCTCTGAGGTCCTCAGTGCTGCTAACATGTTTAGCCTCGGATACAGTGGATATTTTCTGATTGTCTGCTGGTGTTTCCAAGTCTCTCACTTTTTCTTGACCATCTGGACATTTGTGATGGCTTTCACACCTTCTCTTTTCCTGATGCATGCATTCCTCATTCACACAAACAGTCTCTCACAGAAACCTTCAAAAGTATACAGAATACATTGTAAATTAAGTCTTGCTAAATCTTATAACTAAAACAGTTCACATTGGGGCTTCAGGCCCTCAACATTTCTCTAATTTATTTATCGTAGACACAATACCAAATCCTGTCTTTTACTTACTAAACCTTAAAACAAAGAAATGTATATTTAACTAGAATGCCTAATTTGTAATACATATAGGAAACCATAGTAGACATTATAACTTATCCTAAAACAAAAGGGTGACCATAATCAGTCATACAGATTGTTCTGGTCTGTCCCTGCCTTAACATCAGTACAGACACTGGCAATCTGTCAGATGCATTCCTACCAATGACCCAGAGGGTCATTTCTTTCTGCTATTCAAAAAGGGTGGCTGGTAAAATAAAATCAAGACATACATTAGTACCTCTACTCTTATAGTACAATTATAAAATCCTGCTCTTACAGATGTTGGCCTGTAACTTGGAAAGAATTGCGATGGAGAGCTTGAGTGGAGGGTCAAAAGTACATCTCACTCTGTAACCTTAACAGCAATTAATTAGAATTTCTTTCTTATTGTTGTAATAAGAAAGACTAAAAATAAGTCCTTTATCATGACCCTTGTTATAATGGGTTTATAAACTAATTATGATTTTGAAATGAATATATGGGTAAAACAGATTTAGAATTGGTGCCTCGTAATGTGTAATCTTTAATGGCAATGCCTTCAAGAATTAAGTTTTAATTTGTTTTATGCCTTGCAAAATCAGCCTGCTTCAGATAACTAGCATTGGATTTGATCTTGTAAGCTGCCAAACACTTTAGATTTCCATCTAAGTTGATAGAAGTTGAAGCAACTGTTCACTGTGTAGGATAGGGCTGCTGGCTTTTCCTTAAGATATTTGTCTTCAATAGCAAACATCCATCACGACTGTGTGTAAGCAGTTCCTAGATAAGTTAGGTTTTCATGACAAGGGAACTAATAGACTTGATGGAGTCTTCTACTCTTTTCCCTTCCTTTGTGTTGGAGACTCTTTTTGAGATGAATAGTGTTTTTCCCCCTTCTGTCTCCTTCCTTCCCTCTTCCTCTTTGGCTGTGGTACAAAGCTTTCTCAAAAAGGAGAGTCTTGCAGCATCTAACACTTGCTACTCTCCTCCTGCAAACCCCCCCACCCCAAAATAAAAAATAAAAGAGCATTTGGTCAGATTGCCTAGTACTTTCAGAAGCTGTTCCAGTACAAAGGTAACCTTTTTGGCTGAAAATCACAGTCTGCTATGGTACAATAAACTCCGTTTGCATTTTGTTACAGGCTTTGATGGATTCTAACCTTCCTAGGTTACAGTTAGAACTCTATAAAGAAATTAAAAAGGTGAGTGTAGGTCTTCCCTTTTATCTTTTTGGACATGTCTGATATTTAATATTTTTAAGTATTCTGTTAGATTATTGTTATATATTGATCTGTGAAGTGATTTTTTGTTTTTAAAGTGTAAATTTCTCTTTGACATTTGAGCTGCTGCAAGAGCTGTGTTTACTGGCTTTTTAATGTATATTTTTGTATGTGTGGATGTTAAACATAAAAATGTCCCTTGTTAACAGCTGCTCAGGTGACGTACATCTCCATATAGCATGGCAAACACGTTTCTTACTACTGAAGGCTACACTTGTATTATATATGCAAGCTAATTATTTTAGTCGGTGGTACCTTCTGTAGCAGGTGCCTGTAAAATAAGGAAGAAGAAATCAATCAAATGTTAAATGCAGAACACTGTATCATTGGGTGACTGCTTACAGCACCTGTGAAGACATACACATGAAGCAAATTTATAGCGGAACCAATATTATCATTAATCATTTCTAACACATTGTTAATGCTTTTTATATATTTCTTATGGGAGGAAGGGGAAATATAACTCACTGGAATAGTGTTCAGGAGAGACAGAAGTTCTATTCAGGACTTCAGCAGCTCTTCTCTGCTGAAGACTAAAACACCCTGTGGAACCCCATGCAAGTCTCTCATTATTGGCCATGTTATATGTAGGTGCTCTTGCATCTTGACCAGCACTATGAGTAAAAAATAAACCCTATTACCTTTATTAGTTTAAAAAAAAACCCCAAAACTTGAGATATTCCTTCTAAGGAGACTCTCCCAGTATGAAAGGATTTTATGTGTATTGAGATGTTGTTGTTCTAACTGTTCCACTTTCCTCCTAACCTATGCTATTAATGACTTGTGAATATCAATCTTGTCTACAGGGATAGATTATAGACACACAAAAAGAGAAGGGAAAAATGTGTTTAAACTGAAGTTTGAAACACTCCCATCTGTTCTTTGAGTAGATGCAGCCATGTATTACACTTGTACTTTCGTTGCACTGGAGCTGGAGAATTTTGACTAGCAGTACCCACGTACGTGTGTGTGTCTGTGTGTGCCATAGCGCCTTCCCCCACCCTCTCTGCGCGATATGAGGTGTTGCCGTCCCGACCCTCTTCTGTTCCTTCTTACTGCCTGTGGCTGGAGTTGGAGCTCTGTATGCTTTTCACCTCACAAGCCCTCGATTTTAGTGACTTTTGCTAGTTGTATGTGGTTAATTAGTACCCTTAGTGTAGCACTTGTTAGATTGGTATTAGTTAGCTTAAGTACTTCTGTGGTGATCTCCTCATCAGGGTTTAAACATTGTCCATCGTGGGCGGGAGCGATCCCCACATGTGGTGCTTGTGCTTAGGAGAGAAGCCCATGTCAAGGAGTGGAGTTTAATTTGCAAATAGTTCACCAAATAGACTCAGGTGGCAAGGGATCTTTGTCTAAAGCAGCACGAACAGGCCGTGTAGTCTGCTTCAGCACCAACGCCTTCAACAGATTGGAGGTCACCCTGGGTTCTGAAAGTGCTGCTGCTTTGTCCTCTGGAGCTGGCGCCTTTCTGAAGAGATGGAGGAGTTGTTCCCTGTCAAGTGTGCCAAGGAAAAGGTCACATCTAGTCTAGATCCTGTGGGGACCCATCTCTCTCCTCCAGAAGTGTGGATTGGCATAGTGTGAATGCCAGTGCGTGGGAGGGAGTGGGTCCTGTCAGCCACTCCCCAGTGCTATGTGGGGAGGTCAGAGCTTGACTCCGGTTCTGGTCCCAGGGTGTCAGTTGAGTTTGATACTGATGAAGGTATCAGTGTGTGACATTATTGACATGAACTGGGATCGTATAGATCATTGTTGCAACCAAAGTCCTGTAGTGGCACCAAATCTTGTATAAAGGGGGTCAAATAGGGGGTGTAAGACAAGGTTATGGTTTGTTGGTTATGTTATATGTATATGTGTATCATTTTTGTAGTTGAAGTTATGAATATTGGCTCTATACTGTCTGTATTTCAAACATATGCTATGCTTCTGGGTGACACCCCAGACAAGTTGGTGTCAGCTCTGCCTAGCCTGCTTGATGGCCCATTAAGGACCATCAACTATACAATTGACCAATTGAGAGAAGGCAGATACACCTTGTGACATGCAGGGGCATGCCTACGGACAGAACTCTGAGGTTTTTCCATGCCATTTGATGGACAGCTTGTCTGTGGGGGAAAAAGACCACCTGAAAAGAGAATATAAAAAGCTGCTGCAGCTCCTCCATCTTGTCTTCAATCGTGCTTCTTGCTTCTGGAGGGACTTCGCTATAAACAGAAGCTCTACACAAAGAACTGAAGACCCATCCCAGCTATGCATGTACTCCAGAGACTTGATTTGAACCTGCAGTTTATTCAATCACTGCTACAAGCCTGAACCAAGAATTTTGCCGTTACTGTATGTAATTGATTCCATTTAACCAATTTTAGCTCTCATCTATATCTGTTTCCTTTTATGAATAAACCTTTAGATTTTAGATTCTAAAGGATTGGCAACAGCATGATTTGTGGGTAAGATCTGATTTGTATATTGACCTGGGTCTGGGGCTTGGTCCTTTGGGATCGAGAGAACCTTTTTTCTTTTACTGGGGTATCGGTTTTCATAACCATTCATCCCCATTATGAGTGGCACTGGTGTGATACTGGGAAACTGGAGTGTCTAAGGGAATTGCTTGTGTGACTTGTGGTTAGCCAGTGGGGTAAAACCAAATTCTCCTCTGGCTGGCTGGTTTGGTTTGCCTTGGTGTGCAGAAGAACCCCAGCCTTGGGCTGTAACTGGTCTGCTTGAAGAAATTTGGTCTGAATTGGCACTCGGTTTGGTCACACCAGAACCAGCATCGTTACACAGTGGCAACAGACTTCTTCTGCCTCTCTATCGTGACCTCTCCCTTGGTTCAGGAATTTTCCAGGGCTGTGTCCTTTATAGCCCCTTTGGCTGGGTGGGCTGCTGAACCTGTGGGTCAGTCAACACTATGCCCCGATGTTTCCCTTTTGCAGTTGGTGGAAGTGGGGCTCAGCACAAGGGATCTCCTCAGCACCAGGAGCTTCTTCAGCACCCCTATGGCCAATGCCACCAGTGTTACCATGGAAGCACTCACCTGTTCTTTGGTATCATCGGCTATCTTTGTACCACTGCTGACTTTTGGTCAATACAGCTTTCAGCATCAGACCCGACAGTTCGCATCAGCTCCCTCTTCGTTCTGGGCTACAGATCAGTCGGACTGGAGTCATGGTTGGCTCCAACACTATCCTCTGAAGTTCAGGATTCTTCAGTGTCTGGGTTGGAATCTTCCTTCTCTCACTCTCTACCTGACCCACATCGGGAGCTGTTCATGGAGCGCTGTGGGTACAAGGTTGGTGCCCGTCTCATGGTCAGGACAGGGGTCCTTGGCATGGCTCCCACTGACCACCAAAGTCCTATCCATACCAGTGGCCTCCATGGGATGCTCCTCGGTCTCTGAGGTCCCACTCCACATCTTGCTTGAAGGCGAGATCACCGTCCAGGTCTGTGGCAGTGACTGTCAATCTATTACAGGCCCAGGCACTGGTGAGCCTTCCCCTCTCTCAGCCTCCACAATTGTCCCATCCAGGTCTGTCTGTCCCGGAAGAGGATCCGGCTCTGGCACAGTTAACCGCTTCATCTTCATCCCATGATTGATTCTGTGGTTCCTGGCTCTTCCTCTCCTTGTACCAGAGATTTCAAGGCAACCAGAACCTTTTGCAGCACATGGTTGCGTCCCTGGGTATTCAAGTGGAGTTCCTGCAGGAGAACACCCATAAGATATTGGATATCCTGCAGCTGTCTGCCGCTGGGAGAGTTGCCTTCCCTATTAACGATGTGCTCCTTGAGCCTGCTAAGGTCCTCTGGAGCATGCTGGATTTGGTATTGCCTGCAGCAAAGCACATGGATAAATGGTATTTGATTCCAGTGCAGAGATTTGAGAGATTCCATCCAGCCCCAAATTCCCTGATCGTAACTGGTGAACAGGTAGGGCCCAGTAGGGCAGATTTAAGTCCATTCCCGCAAGGATAGGGACTCAAAATGAATAGACCTGATGTGTAGGAAGATTTATTCCACATTTTCCTTGCAGATGCAGATTGCTATCCAGCAGGAATCAGGCTCCATTTGAGTCCCTGGCATCTTGTCCCTTTCTCCTTTTGTGTCAGACAGCTGCATTCCTGGTAGGGATAATATCCGCAAGAAGAGTGTGACACTCCTTATACAGAGTTCCCCAATGATAAAGTGACTTTACGACTACACCCAAAATTTTCAGTTTAATTTGAACGAGGTAGTATATTTACCTGTATTCTTTCTTCAGCCGCGTTCCTCTCCGGGGGAGCAGCGTCTCCATATGTTAGATGTTGGGCGATGTCTAGCTTTCTATCTGGACAGGACTAAATTGTTTCACGATTTGCCTTGCCTGTTTGTCATATGAAGTTTGTATGACGGGGCAAGTGGTTTCTTCATAGACAGTCTCTAAATGGATAATGTCCTGTATCAAGACTGCATATGAAATAGCTTTGGCTAAGCCTCCTTAACCGGTGTGAGCTCATTCTACAAGAGCTTGAGGAATGTTAATAGCATTCCTCATTGACATCTCAGTACTCTACATTTGCAGGGCTGCTATGTGTTCGTTCCATACATGCATTAACGAATCATTATACCATTACTGCAGCTTCCAGGGTTGGATACAAGCTTTCCTAGGCAGTCCTGCAATCCTTGTTTAGGTAGACTCCAAGCCATGCCTCCTGCGATGGGTATTGCTTGTGAGTCACCTAAGTGGAATACACTACTTACTGTAACTGTGGTTCTTTGAGACACAATGTAAGTGGGTATTTCACAACCCAGCATCCATCCCCTCTGCATCGAGTATTGACTCTGGGTGTTAGGTGCAAAGGAACTTAAGGGGGTCAGGTCAGCGCCACCTCATATAGCCAGATGAAGGGCTATGGCCATGGGGTGTGAGCACCATCCCTCTTTGGGCACTGCTAGACAAAGTTATCTGGCTCTGGCATCCTGAGCATCCACACATCTAAGTGGAATACACATCTCCATCACACCTTGAAGAACCACAGTTACAGTAAATTACCATTTGTTACATTACTTTTAGACTCCAAATGCTATTTGGCAAAGGATTTAACTTCCACTTCTAAAAAATAGAACAGATTTAAACCAATGTGTTCCCTTTATCCTGAGTCACAAGAAGCCCTGTCTAGCAGGGGCCTGTCTGCTTAAAAAAAAAAAGCATATGGTACTCTCCCTATTTTCCATTGCTTGGTTCAGGACAATAACCCAAATTCCAAGAGGTACATTGTTTGGATTTCAGGTAAAGTTTTTACTACAGTTTTTTACAGGGTTAAGTATAATCTTGTTCCTTCAATACCACCATGATAGGCAGCTTGTATATATTCAGGAAGAATTCACACATGAGAAACCAATTCAAGAATTCTTCAGTTCAGTCTTTGATCTGTTTGGTTTCTAACATTATGGGATTCTCATGCAATTGATATTCTTGAAAGCACTTGCTCTTAATGACCTGCTGAAGAAGAATATGAAACATCTACACATTTCAAGATGCATATAATGTAGGCATTTACTAATGTAGGCATTTGTCTGTATTATTTACTAAATAATACAGATAACTTTGTCTGGAATTCTCTGGTATTTCCAGGATCCTAAGATTATATACCTTGTACTTTCAGTCTTGTCCATTTATGCTAAATTGTACTTCTGTCCTTGCAAAGAGCCCTGATTGTAGTGTCTCATATTATTAATTTAACATTGCTAAATAGTGAATTTTTTCCCCACAGTATTCAAAATTGCTTTAAAAGTTCTCCTATATGTCTTTTCTTGTGAGTTTACTGTTTTGAACCAATTCTCTTATGGATGAGGACCATACTTCAGTTAAGGTTTTGCTTTAAAAAAAAACAACAAACATACATCACCTCTCCCTCCAGCAACGTGCACATTGCAGGCTTAAATCTTAAACTGAAATGGCCCTGCCATCTTGGGCTGTGGAGTGAAGCCTGAATTTATGACTCTTGTCCCAGAGCTAGTAAATGTTGGCATTTTATCATTCTGCCGTTGTGCTGTGTGATGCAGGAGGGGAAACAAGGAGCAAGAACAATCTGCTGTTACCTGTGACTGGACGCTTTCTTATCACTGAAGTTGATCTTGGCAGAGCTATTCACTTGCATATGACTACCTCCTCTGGTCCCTATTTTTGACCACTTGATAAAACGCCAGGAAGAGACTAAAAAATTGTGCTTTTTAGAACACATTTTTATGTTCCTTTTCAGCAAGGCAAGAGTTTAGGCTGTTCTTTGTTTTTAATTTCACTTCCTGTCTGGAAGCCATAGTCAGATTTACAAGCATGAGATGTTAGGGAATTGAATCTCTTTTGTAGTTAAAATCCATATACAGTCAAAATCACTTTATCCAGTTTTAAAGGATGTTTGTGAGTGCTGATATGTAACAAACTATACATTCGATCTATCTAGAATGGTGCTTCTCGAAGCCTACGTGCTGCAGTTTGGAGGTTTGCTGAGCTTGCCCATCTAGTTCGACCTCAGAAGTGCAGGTAGGTGATTCACATTTTTGGTATGTAGAAGCACTATCTGTCTACCATACACAAACATAAAACTGAAAAAGTAAATACAATGTCACTGGTGGCAGTGCTGCTTCATAATCCAAACGGACATGTTCATTTAATAAAGCTGTTGGCTGGGATTCAGTGGGATTCCTTTATGGTCCTTTGAAATTCTATATGTTGTGCATAATTCAGTGGTATCTATTTAGCTGTATTTTTACCAGAGAATATAATTTTTAAGGTAATTTATTGACAACCCCTCCAGCCTTATTGTGTTTCACTGCGTTAAATGTGTTAACTGAAAAAAATCTATGCAATATAGAGTCACACAAAATACTTGCATAGCGCTGTGCATCTAATCTCGAACTTTACAAAAATGATGATCCCCAGTTTTCAGATGAGGAATCCAAGTCACAGATATGAAATAATTACTTGCCCGAGGTTACCTAAGCCACACATGGCAGAGTTATAAACTGAGGACCCAAGTCTCCTGACTTCCTGTCTTTCTGTAACTGCTAGACCACACTGCTTTCCATTCTTACCTTCTGAGCATCTTTCTATAGTTATTTCTAATAACTATTTATTATTGTATAACCCAAAGATCCCATTAAGGATTGGGGCTTTTAGCAATAATTGGGACTTAGTAGGACTACCCTAGTTGTGAGCCTAACTGAGGGAAAGTGGATGGAAGCTTATGAAATAGTCCAATCTCTATAATAACAAATGTTGATGGGGGGGGGGGGGGAAGTAACAAATCCAACTCAATCTGTTCAATAAAATTTGTTTAGAAAAATTTGTAAAGGTGAAAAACAGACTGACTTAATCTAAGCAAAAAGACTTAATCTAAACAAAAACTTAATCTGTGGGACTGGAAATTAATGTGCCAAAACTGGTGTGTTGGAAATTAGGCCTAATTGGTGGATATGTTAATGAAGGGATGGGTTATTACACCCATCACTTCCTTTTGGGGTCCTTAAACAAAGAGACTTTGTGAGGAAGATTGGTGCATGCAGACATTGCCTGGCGGAGAGAAGGGGAAGGCGCGAGCTTCATCATTCTGGCTGCCACCTCCACCATTTCCTGGGACCTTGGGATCTACCATGGAACTGTTGGGCCTTCATTGTCCTGATCCTAAAAGATGCCCTGACCAGACCGGGCCAGATTACATGGCCATCCCCATTGGCTCTGATTTAAATCCCAAACACCGTCAGAGATCTGAGACTTTGTCACCCTCTTGTGTGTCTTTTTCTTCCCAACCTTATTTCTTTCTCTTCCCTATCCCTCTTCTTTTGCCTTCTGTATAAGAGTCTGGCTTAGCTGGCCAAGACTGCATATTTTACAACACTGCTGTAAGCCTGTGACCGAAAAGACAAGCAATGTCTAAACAGCCCAATGCTGGTACAAGTTTGCCAGGTCTCAAAGTAGCTAATAAAATGATGTGCATGTGTTTCTCCAGCAGTGAGGTAGCTAGTAAAAGTGAACACCAGAGATGGAAGCAGTAGTATTTTTCTATCTCTGCTGGGTTTTTTTCCTCTTCCCTTTTGTGTGCATTTGTCTTGTTTTGTCTTACAAAACAAACAAACAAAAAACAGGATTGGACTTTAATAACCGTTCCAGCCCATTGGAACTTAGTCTCTAACTTAAGTCTCTTTTTTCTGGAAAGGACAGTTATTACCATCTTTGATACTATCGAAAGACTGTTAAAAAAGGTTTGTTCCTTATAAAAACTCTGTATAGCTAAAGAGAGAGGGAACAAGGGTTATGAAATGAAAGCCTTATTTAACCCTTTACATTTCAAATGCTTTAACTGTTTTTCTTTCTTTTCTATATCTTCAATGAAATGTTAAAAAAAAAAAAAATTAATGGAGTGTTTGCCATGGTACTAAGCAGGCAGAGGTCTCTGTATACCAAAATCTGAAGCTTGTATGAAACTATTTAATGTTGGACAGTAACAGTTACGTTAACACCTTTAACACTTTGATTGTATGTAGTCTATTGAAATTAATACAACACGCCGCATTGTGTTTTGCTCTATACAAACCCTCATGAAGACAGTGGTTCCTGCCCCAAAATTTTAGTTCATCGTTGTGTACTCTTTTTAATTCCTTCCACTTCTAATCACCATAATAGTGTATATGCTGGATTGCTGATATATTATATCTTTATGTATGTGTGTATATAGTATTGTTGTATAGCATTCCAAGATTTAATGGGGGGTGCATTAGAAAGAATGTATAAAATGCTTATGATTAGATAATACGTTATTTGCCGAAAGAATTCTTCTTCCTGTGCTATAACTAGGCCATACTTAGTCAACCTATTGCCCTGTGTAACACGAATAAGTAAGCGGCCTGAAGAATCGGTACAAGAGACACTGGCTGCAGCAATACCAAAAATCATGGCAGCATTTGGCAACTTTGCAAATGACAATGAAATCAAGGTACAGCTGTTTTAAACTATTAAGAAACATTTATATTACACATGAGAACATAGTTAATCAACCATTAATCAGATGTTACAGACGGCAGTGTAACAGCTACCAGATTTGAATTATTAAAACATGCATTATTTATATTTTCTTCTACCCCTTGGATTGTTGATAGTAAATTTTAAATCAAAATTATTTTTTGGGTGGATGGAGGGGAATAATTTTCTTGTTTGCTTGCTTACTGACTTCTGCCTGTCTTTAAGTAACTTTTATGATTTTTTATTTTTTGTAACCTTTTAGGTTTTATTGAAGGCTTTCATTTCTAATCTTAAATCCAGTTCTCCTACCATCCGTAGAACAGCAGCTGGATCAGCAGTGAGCATCTGTCAACACTCACGCAGAACACAATATTTTTATACCTGGTTACTGAATGTGCTTTTAGGTAAGTTTCAGGAAACTGCCAATTCTGTTTTTTCCAATATTACTCATGCCTTGAGGAAGTAGAAGCAATCTAAATTATAGTAATTCCTATGTTAGGTAGCTTTGCTTGCCAGCTTCTATCGTGCATGTTAGGTGTCACCAATGCTTGGTCTATGGTAGTGGTTCTCAGCTAGGGGTACACGTACCCCGGGGGTACGCAGAGGTATTCTAGGGAGTACATCAACTCATTTAGACAGTTACCTAGTTTTACAACAGACTACCTATAAAGCACCAACAAAGTCAGTACAAACTAAAATTTCATACAGACAATGACTTGTTTATACTGTGCTCTATATACTACGCACTGACATGCAAGTACAATATTTATATTCTAATCAATTTATTTTATAATTATATGGTAAAAATGAGAAAGTAAGCAATTTTTCAGTACTAGTATGTTTGTCAGTTTTTTATATTTTTATGACTGATTTTATAAGCAGGTAGTTTTTAAGTGAGGTGAAACTTGGGGAGTACACAAGACAAACCAGACTCCTGAAAGGGGTACAATAGTCTGGAAAGGTTGAGAACCACTGCTCTGTGGTATTGTCGCATTTAATCAACATAATGAACAATTAGGTCTGTCCCAATTTTTGCCTTTTGTTAAGGGGACTTTACCGATACATAATGCCATATTTCTATGGTACTTAACACCTCTTCCCAAATCAGATAAATGCTATATCAAAACTATGGATAGATAATCTAGAAGCATAGATTAATGAAAAAGCATAGTCCGCAAAATAAAATGAGACAGCATTGCTACTTAAAACATGTATATAATGAAAAAAGAAAAGTTGGAATAATCCAGTAAATCAGAACTTCCAGTGTGCTTGGAGGATCAACAGTTTCATTAGTCTGTTAACTATGAAAATGTCCTTCTAATTCTAGTTCTGTTAATGGAATAAGCATGTGGATTTATTGCTAAAAGAATAAGACTTGGCAATGAAATAGTTGTATTTTTAAACTTTTATCAAGAGTTAGAAAAAACTGAAATCAAATCAATGTTATGATTATTTCAATGTTTAGGCTGGGCAAGATGGACACTGCCCAGTGCAGGTGTCAAGTGACTATTCTCTAAAGTTGAAAGATAATAGTCAAAGAAGGGGAGCATGCAATTGGGGCATTGGGAAGGGTCGTTCTGGGATCGTTCCTAGATCTCTTCTCCATTTGGGAGCTATAGAAGAGGTTCACCCTTTCCACCAAGTGAAGGGTTTCTGTTCATATTACGTTCTGATTCCAAAGAGAAAAGGAGATCTCAGACCCCTCCTAGACTTGCAACATTTGGCCTCTGTCATCCCCTCCGAGGATCCAGGCAACTGGTACACTGCTCTCGACATGAAGGATGCATATTTTCATGTCGCTATACATCAGAGCCATAGAAGATTCCCAAGATTTCTGGTCAGCAACACCCATTATCAGTTTGTGGTCCTATCCTTCAGTGGGCGTGTATGCAAAATACATGGTGGCCGTAGCTGCATTCCTAATTAAAACACGGATGCAAATATTTCCGTCCCTGGACGATTGGCTGATATGAGGTCTGGTCAAGCTCCAAGCAGAAGTCATTCTATCCTGGATCTGTCCCTTTTCAGTGTTCTGGTCTGTTGATCAATGGGGACAAGTCAGTACTCTCCCCAGCGCAGAGAACAGAATTTATAGGGGGGATTCTGACTTCTATAGTTGCCAGAGCATTTCTGCCTGAAGCCAGATTCCGGACAATGTTAAACATTTCCATAGATCTGAAATTCCATCCACTTACAACAGTAAGAAATTGCTTCAGACTACTGGGACACATGGCCTCTTGCGTGTATGTGATTCGGCATGCCAGACTTTGTCTCAAAAAGTTGCAGGCCTGGTTCAAGTTGGTTTACTCCTCCATCACTCGTTGGACGTGCTGATTCAAGTACTAGCCGCCTTGGACTGGTGGTAGATGGATCTGGCCAACGTACGTAATGGGAATTTCCTTTACCCATATTGACTCTGCTTACAGATACTTCCTCTCTAGGTTGTGGAGCTCACCTACCACACTACCAACTCAAGCTGTGTGTTCTCAACAAGATTTGACCTTCCACATAAACATGAAGGAGTTGTGGGGTATTCATCTGGTTTATTGATCTTTACTCCTTCAGATGAAGGGAGAGAATCTACAAGTCCTCATGGACAACGTTGTGGCAATATTCTATATGAATGGGCAGGGAGGGTTCAGATCAGATTGTCTCTGTGAAGAGGCGTTGTATCTGAGTTTTGTATTGCCAATGCAGTACATCTCAAAGCCTCCTGGGAGTTCAGTAAGCAGATTGTTCAACAGAGATCACAAGCAGACTCTCAAGCTGAATGTGGTGAGATTAATTTTTCAAACCTGGGGGGATCTCTCACATAGACCTATTTGCTATTCTTCCTAACAGAATGTAGTAGGTCTTTTGTTCCAGGGCAGCGCACAGTCAGGGATCTCTGATAGATGCTTTCCTACTGTCTTGGAACGGCAATGTGATGTATGCCTAACCTTCCATTCCGCTCCTTCCCAGGGTGTTGCTCAAGCAGGATCATGCTTGTATGATCCTGATAGCCCTGGTGTGGCCACACCAGTGTTGTTTCTCCAGTTTGCTGAGTCTCTTGGCAGGGCTCCTTTGACACTACCTCCAGAACTGTACCTGATCTCCCAAGACTGCGACCTGCTACATCCCAACCTGGCTGCTCTTCATCTCATGGCCTGGATGCTCCATGTTTAATGCCTTAGGAAGCAGAGTGTTCAAGGAAATGAACAAAAAATTCTCCGGAATATCAGAAAGCTACCCACTAGATATACTTACCTGTTAAAGTGAAAATGATTCTCCTTATGGTCAAAACAGACAGGTGTTTCACTAATCCTAGGAAAAAGAAAAGGAGTACTTGTGGCACCTTAGAGACTAACCAATTTATTTGAGCATAAGCTTTCGTGAGCTACAGCTCACTTCATCTCAGATAAATTGGTTAGTCTCTAAGGTGCCACAAGCACTCCTTTTCTTTTTGCAAATACAGACTAATCCTAGGCTCTCTCCAACGTATTTTGGATTAGTTGTTCACCGAAAACGAGGCCTATCAGTTAGTTCCATCAGGGTTTACCTGGCAGCTGTCTCTGCTTTCTACCCTCCAAATGTGAGCTGCTTCATATTTTCTGGTCCGATGTCAGATTCTTAAAGGGTCTGGACAGGTTATATCCCCATGTCATAGATCCCTTCCCTCTCTGGGTCTTAAATCTGGTGCGAGAAAGGGTGATGGGATTGCCCTTTGAACTGGTTGCTGCCTGCTCTTCGCTGCATCTCTCTAAGAAAGTAGCATTTTTGATAGCTATTACCTCAGCGAGAAGGGTGGTGGAGTTATGAGTGTTGGGAGCTGACCCTCCTTATGTATTTTTTTTATACATTTGTGTCTGCACCTCAAATTCCTGACTAAGGTAGTATCAGAATTCCACCTCAGCCAGGGCATATAATTACCAGTGTTCATAAGGATGAAGCGAGGCTCCATACCTTGGATATTAGAAGGGCCATTGGCCTTTTATGTGGACAGGACTAGATCTTTTATGTTGTCATCCCAGCTGTTCATCATAGTTGCAGATAGGATGAAAAGCCTTTCAATCTTGACGCAGAAGATTTCATCCACGATTTTTTCCTGCATACGTCTATGCTATGAAATTGCCAATATACCTCTCTTTGCCAGGGTGGTAGCTCTGCAAGAGGTCAGGCAGCTACCACAGCTTTTTTTGTGGGGAAGGGGCGGGGGCTCAAATACCCATTGCAGACATTTTGTAGAGCTGCAGCTTGGTCATTGGTACATACAGCATAAGTAGCAGTAGAAGTATCTTAGCTTTCCAGAGATGTAGCAAGTTTGAACAAATAGCTCTTCAGTCCTTGTTCAAGTAGACTCCGAATCCCACCTCCCAGTTTGAACTGCTTGTGATTCACCTGAAGTGGAATGGACATGTGCAATCACTTGAAGAAAAATACCTTTTCTGTAACAGTTGTTCTTAAAGATGTTGCACATGTCCATTCCATGGTCTGCTCTCCTTCCTCTGTATGGAATCTGGTGCTAAGAAACTGAGTGGGGTCTGGTACGACTCCGACTTTTGTACCATGGTGCAGCAGCAGAAGACAGCAGATGCTGCCTGTGCTGCCCCAGTTGGTACCGCCAAGGGAAACATCTCTGACTCGGGTGCACACATTCCTGAAGTGGAATGGACATGTGCAACACATCTTGAAGAACAATTACAGAGCAGGTTAGTAAACCTTTTTAGTTCTCTACTACTCTTGCTTTTTTAGTGACACTTCTGCCATAGTATTTTTTGGGGGTAAGTAAAAGAACTGATGATGATGTCTTGAGTTAATGCATAGTACTTGTACTACCAGTAAGACAAGAGTCATGATAACTTGTTTGCAGGTTTGTTGGTTCCTGTGGAAGATGAACACCCTACTCTTTTAATTCTTGGAGTACTGCTCACACTAAGGTATCTAATGCCATTACTGCAGCAGCAAGTAAAGGATACCAGCCTGAAAGGCAGTTTTGGTGTAACACGAAAAGAAACAGAGATTTCACCTTCTCCAGATCAACTTATACAGGTGAGAGTTGAATGGTAACTCTTTCAAAGTACTAATTGGCTTGTGAACCAGCAAAAATCCTTGTAATGTACAGTATAATGGATTTCTCATATTTGTTAACTATTTTAGTTCTGAGTTGGGAGGGGTTCAGAGTTCACTTTTTGTCAGTATTATTCATTATTTGATTATATGTTTGCCCAGTGACTGGCAAAATATAAATATCACTGCAAAGCAAAGTGCAATGGCAATATTATGGATTAGTAGTCCTGCAGGAGCAAAGGACCATCACAAACCTTGCCACCTTCCGCTTCAAGTGCAAAGCACACTTATTTGACTTGCCTTCTCTAATATAGCAGTGTGTACCTTTTTAAAAATAAAAATCCTACCAAAACAAAACACACTGCACACAGAGTTTTCTCTGTGGGGAGAGGATGAGAGAAAACAAACTGCATGTGACAGATGTTAGTCACGTCACTTAGTGCACTACTGAAAGTTGCTTAGAACCTGTGGCTGCAAGGGTGGTATAAGCCTATTTAGAAAAGGAGATAGTTATAAATATTTACTGCTAAGGATTCTTTGATTTATAGGTCTATGAATTGACTTTGCATTACACTCAGCACCAGGACCACAATGTTGTGACTGGAGCTTTAGAACTATTACAGCAACTTTTTAGAACGCCACCGCCTGATCTTCTTCATGCCCTGACCACTTCAGGAGGCATTACACAGGTCAGTGTATCCAAAGACGAGTCTGTCAGCAGAAGCCGCAGTGGAAGCATAGTGGAGCTTCTAGGTAAGCAATATTTTTGGCGTTTTAGCTGAGAGATCAGCACACACTTTGCAGGCTCTTTAAATTCCTTAGTTAGCCAAAATGATTTAAAAAAATGTGTGTTTAAAACCTGTGTGTGGAAATGTCAGGCTTTTTCAGAAGCCAGTGTGCAGATTCTTTATGCATATAGAGGAAATTGGAAAAGATTGGAGTTTGGGACAATATTCTTAATATAAATATCTTAGTACAGTCTTATGTTTTGTACTTGTATCTCCTTTCGTTTAACCAAAAGTTGTAAGACCACCATTCTAATTGATAACTTTATGAGAAAATTAATACCCTTCTTACCAATCTTTTGATCAGGCAGTGGTGCGTGGAAAGCTGATCTAATAAAAATGTACATTAACTATGAAAGCTCATTGCCAATTGTCTAGTTTATGACCAACAATGATCATAAATTCTCAGTGTAACTATTAAGCTTGTCTATAATTTTCTTTAGGTTTTGATGCTCTTGTCTATGACGTACATGTTCTTATAAATAAAATATTGTCTTAACTCTTTAAATTTCTGAAATGAAAATCTTCTTTTCCTATTGGATTTTTTAAAAAAACTTCACTTTTATGGTGAACTCATTTTTTTATATTAGACGGAAGAATGAATATTCCAATCGCTCTGATTTACAAGTTTGTTGCTAATAGATAGTAATTCAGCAGCCAGGCAAAAAAAGACCACGACGCTGCAATGGTAAATGAATAGTATATTTTTAAAAGTGAAAAACTTCAGTTGAGTTCTCCCCTTCCCCCCCCAGAGTGCAAAGAAGTGTCTGAGCACAACATTTTAGAGCTGCTCTACCTGACAAGGATTGAAACCTTAAAGGAAACACATTTTTCTATTTAATTTCTAATCTTTGTCTAATGGCCTTATGAGGCTGTTAGAATTCCTTCTTAATTTTAGCAGCTCTGTTCTTTTCCCTGATTTTGTTACTTTGTGATTTGCAGCTAGAGGGGGGTCTTCGTGCAGCCCTGTTCTGTCAAGAAAACTAAAAGGTGACTATCTTCAGAATCACAATTGCTTAATCACATTATTTTCTGATTTTTCACTTGATTGTCTTGCTAAATTTTGATTTCCATTCACTAATGCGTTCCTCTTTGCAACTGGGATTGAAGAGTATAAATCTAATTTTTGTCAGAGTTTGACATTACAACCAAGATACAGTGAAGTAATTCAAAAAGCAGAAACGTTATTACTATTTTTTTCTTTGCTTTGCTGACAGAATTATCCTGATCATTACTGATGCAGCTTTCACTTTTTCAGCACCATTTCTAAAAATTAATCTCTGAACAGGGCCCGGTTACCTTTTTTTACAACAATATTTGACCTGTAATGAAACAAACACAACAGTTAAGAGACAAATTGGAAAATTATGCTTTTTGATCTTTCTCACTGTTTCATTCCTTCACTAATGCATGTGTATGTCTTGCATGTTTTAAAATGCCACTTGTGGTCTGATCTGATTTGTCTGTCCTGTGATGACTAACACTGCTCACTTATGACTTAAAATGCCACTATCATTTTGATTTTTTTCTCTGTCACTGAGGTTTGTCAAAATCTTAGTTTGAGCTCTCATCCTTAAACATTCTGTGCACGGTTTGACCATAATAACGTACTTCATGTTTAGTCATACTTGTGTAGCTTTCTAAAGAAGCTCGATAGCAGGAATGGAGCCATTATAAACCCCACCCTAGGTCAGGATTCACTAGTTCTGACTCCTGCTGTGCCTGTGCAAAATCCCATTGGCTTCCGTGGCATTCTGTGTGGGAACAGGGGTCTGTGCTAGTGAATTCCAGTATAGGATTTGGGGTAGAGAAGGCAGTATAAGGGAGAAAAATACCTTTATTTGGATTAACAGTTTAGAAGTAGAATGGGGATTCAACAAGCATGTGTTGCCTCTACAGCAATTAGGACCTCTACAGCACCTAATTTACATTGTTCCAAATATGCTCTTTTCCCCCTCTAATTGGTGATTTTGTGTGTTTGAAAATAAATAAAAAATAAACTAGCCTTGACCTCAGTGTGATAAGAAAGTAGCTTAATGTGATTAAACTCTGATATTGCTGAATGAGGTGGATGTTTGCGAGCTACAGCGATAGGTCTATATAAGACTCTTTTTAGGAAAGATAAAGGAAGAGATCGTGTTGATAAAGTAGAACCTATTTCTATATGAATCTGGAAGCCAGTTTACTATGCAACAAAATAAGTGAACACCACGTTGCACTATATACTAATAAAGGTATAATCTTTGTTTTTCATGTTTGGTTTAAATGTTTTGAATATAGCAGTAGGTCTTTAATAAAATACGTTTATACGTTACTAATAATTATAGATTAAACAGTCGTTAAATTCAGAAACATTAAACTCTCTACAATTAATGAATGAATATAATCCTCATTTGATAAAACACGTTTTCACAGCTTGTATCATTGCTTAATGTCATGGTCCTGCCTGTTAGATGATCGTGAAATGAGAGCTGATATTGTAGTTTACATGTAGTTGCATGTGGCAAATTTTGAGGTCTGAAGGGACCATTGTGATCATCTAGTCTGGGGCCTGCAATGTGCAGGACATCAGAACCTTAGCCACCCACTCCTGAAATAGATCCCTGACCTCTAGCTGAGTTACTAAAGTCCTCAAATCATGCTTAAAGACTTCAATTTACAGAGAATTCACCATTTACCATAGTTTAAACCTGCAAATGACCCATGCCCCCATACTGCAGAGGAAAGCAAAACCCCCCAGGGTTTCTGCCAGTCTGTCCCAGGGGGAAATTCCTTCCTGACTGCAAATATGGCAGTCAGACCCTGAGCACGTGGGCAAGATCAACCAGGCAGATACCTGAGAGAGAATTCTCTGTAGTAACTCAGAGCTCTCCCCATCTAGTGTCCCGTCTCCAGCCACTGGAGAGTTTTGCTACTGGCAGTTGCCAATGGGCCGCATGCCATTATAGGCAGTCCCATCACACCTTCCCCTCCATAAGCTTATCAAGCTCATTCTTGAAGCCAGTTAGGTTTTTTGCCCCCACTGTTTCCCTTGGAAGGCTGTTCCAGAACTTCACTCCTCTGTTGGTTAGGAACCTTCACATAATTTCGAGCCTAATCTTGTTGATGGTCATTTGTTCTTGTGTCCACATTGAGGCTTAACTTAAATAACTCCTCTCCTTCTCTGATGTATATAGAGAGAGATAATATCTCCCCTAAGCCTTCTTTTGGTTAGGCTAAACAAGCCAAGGGTTGAACTACGGTTATTGTAGTATCCTAACTGAATTTCTTTACTTATGCATGTTTTAATCCCATACTTCATGTTTATTCCTGCATTTTTCAGTATAAATGAATAGCATATTCAGTGTAATTATCCCAGTTCTTCCTATGAATTTCAAAGATGCATTCCTCTTTTAGAGAAGACTTTAAAAGTTAGCAGAAGTAGATAGTTGCATTGAAGTGGATTTCAAATTTTGCCATTTACTGGCATATAGAGCATTGGGGTTCTTCTCTTTCTGCTGGGAGTGGGGCTATTGGACTTCTAATATGCTCCCCATGGGTCAGTGGGTGGAGAGGTGAGGAAAGGGAGGCAGAAACACAGCAGCATTTGATTCCACTCCCAGCACTCTGTAATATCCTGTACTCACCCTGAAGCAATAGCACCAAGAATCTGGTTTTAGCTTTGGTTCATGTTTGGGCTATATTTTGAAGGCTGTCTTGTCAACCATAAGACTGAAAGACATATTTTCTAAATGAATGCTTACATATTGGACCACAACTGTACAGCATCTTAAAAACAAAAGGGCAATTATCTGGTCATTTACATGGCCACATAATCATATTATACAAAGGGTCCTGAACAGAGCTAAAGTTGACATCAGCTTTTGTTCATAACCTACTTTGCACTTAATCTTAAAGGTTACCTTCTTGGGAAACTGAAAACTGTTCTTTTTGGTTTCTTTAAAATGTCTAAATGCATGAAAGATTGTAAAATGAAATATCGTCTTCCCTAGTTTTGGTGGAGGAAATTCTAGTAGGAGTTTTCTCATCTCTTCATGGGTATAGGTGCGTGTATGTATGATTTATCATTGATAGTGTGACTGGCCTGCACACAAAGTACAGCGTCTGTCCTGAGGACCTTGAAAATCCAGAATATGTGGATTATAAAAAATGCGAGGAAGCTTGGAGCAGTGGGCAAATTAGTAGCATGCTACTTGTAGTATCAGAGAAGTAGTGGTTTTTAGGAAGGATTTGAATGAGGAGAAAGTGTTGAATCTTTCCAGGAAAGTGTTTATTTTCCTAGTTTGTCCAGGTTTGAATTAAATAAGTGTTACAATTTTTGGATTGTAAAATTTTTTTTTCCAGAAAAACCCACTCTCTTGGTAGTTCGGTCTTCACTTATCTGTTTTGAGATCATCCCACTATTCCATTTTTTGCTAGCGGAGTGGAGAATTCAAGACTTTACATTTCAGTTGTAAAAACCAAGCCAAAAATTACCATTCCTTTATCCATCAAGGAGAAATAAAAAGGGCAAAAACCCACTTATTTTCCCTTTGTTGGTCACCTTTAATGATCACATACTGAGTCTTCTATGCTTGAGGTTCAGAACAAAGTATGACCTTAAGTATACTCAACCATTTTCAGCATGATTTAAACTACCTGTAACTTATATCACTTAATTATTTTAAAAAAATATGTTCTTATGCTTTTACAGCGTAAAAAATAAAAAAGAGAAGCCTAAACATTTGTTGTAGAATAGATTTTTTTAGTTGTCTTTTTTTTTGCATTATTTTTCCTGAGTACTGTAGAATTGCACAATTCCATAATGCCACAACTACATTTTTCCTTATAGTGCTCTGCATAAAGACAATTCTGCAACTCTGTATTATCAGAGCTGTGTTTCATTTTTTTTCTTCACATGAAAAATACAAAATCAAGAATGTTAAATGCAAATGTCTGTGTTGATGCAGCCTTGTGGCTGCATCATAAAAGAAAACAAAATTGGAAATGCAAAACAGAATTCTCTGCCACACATTTTGGATTACTGGTTAGTCTTTCTAAATATGTAGTTTAGTTTACTGTATAGTATGTGTCACATAAGCTGCTAATACCATTATCACAATAACTCTTTTGTTTCCTGGATCTTTTTAAATGTTTTATCTTATTGCATTAGGTGGGGTTTTGCATCTTTATGTAACCTATACACACTTTTTTTTAAAAGCCCTGGTTGAGCACCCCATTATGGGATTTATTAGGCTGCTTTATTAAACTCAGACTTTGCATCCCCCACATGCTTTTGAATTTACTGAGTGTGAGCAGCATCCAGCCATGGACTTGCTCTGGCCTTTCAGGCTCACTCCTGGGGTGCAGACTGCAATGCTGGTACCCCTTCTCGGGATGTGGAGCCCAGCAGCTGAACTCGCCTCGATCCCAAGACTAGTGTGGACATCCCAAGTCTCACCAGGAGCTCATGCATGCCTTCTTCAGAGCTCCATCCTCGTGGGTACTCTGGATTACTGTTTCACCCTTTGGGGATTTTGTGACAATTAAAACCAGTAACACACAGACTTTGCAAACACACTTCTAAACCACACACACTTCCTTGGCCAGGTCTATATTTTGACTGCTTTGCTGGTATATCTATATTGGTACGTGTATGCTGGCAGAAGGCTCTTAGTGTGGATGCAAGTTGTGCCAGCAAAACTGTGCTTTTACTGGAATAACTGCATCTACATGAGAGGCTTTTGGTGAGACAGCTGTCAGTCGGGGATCACACCTCTTTACACCCCTGACTGACAGAGCTATGCTGGCAAAAGTCTGTAGTGTAAACCTGGCCATAGACAAAGCATACGGGATATACAGATCTATGAAAAAATATCAAACACCTGCATGTGAAACCCTCCTCCTTTTTCTCAGCCCTTCTGAGAGCCCTTCGGGTCTTAATCAACGTCTTCCAGCAAGTCCAGAATTCTCCAGCCCTTCTACTCCTGCCCAGTCTTGTCTTCTAGTTTTGATATGCTACCTCCTTGTTAGAGAGTTTCCCTTTTAACAACAGAATCCAGTACTCTTCCTGTCCTTTCCTTGGAGTATTTCCACTCTGTAATTCTTTATGGCCTGCTGTCTCCAACCCTCAGTCTTTGTTACTGGGGATAAGAGACATTTGCAAGCCAAACATTTGTGGCTGGTAGAATTTAATACCCTGATAAGGCAAGGTTATTGCAATGCTCATGGTCCTTAATGTCTGCTCTATTCAGGGGAGACACCCAGACCTTCTCCCTTTAAAACAAGAGGATTGATGCAGGGATACAATGAAAGCTATCAGTAAGGGTTTAAACATACAGGGAATTCATAAAAGACTGGAATTCATAAGTTCACATAAACAGATCCCCAAACTGTCACAAAATAATCAGCTTTTGTTTTGTCCTTTTGTCATTGTCCACTTCTCTCCTGACTACATAGTAAGATGCTGTCTGCTCTTTCTCTTATTCATTTTCCCAATATTCATTATTTTATAATAACTTGGATATTTTTTCAGTGCAATGATAGATAATTTACTTCAAAAAGGGTAGAAATTTTACATCAGACACTTTTCATGTGTGCAGTGTTGTAGCCGTGTTGGTTCCGGGACATTCAACAAGGTGAGTGAGGTAATATCTTTAATTGGATCAACTTCTGTTGATGAGAGAGAAGCTTTTGAACTTAAACGGAGCTCTTCTTCAGGTCTGGGAAATGTACTCAAGAGTGTCACACCTAAATACAAGATGGAACAGATTGTTTAGCTCTGTGATACTCTTGAGTACGTTTCCCAGCCCTGAAGAAGAGCTTTGTGTAGCTTGAAAGCTTGTCTCTCTTGCCAACAGAAGTTGGTCCAATAATATTACCTAACCTACCTTGTCTCTTTTTTAAAAAAAAAGAATTTAGACTGTTTCCAGGGCATAGGATAGCATTTTTAGCGAACTTAAAAATTCCATTGCTGCATCATTTATCAGGTAAAATACTTTTCGGCGAAGAAGAAGGCTTAGAGGATGACCCTGAAACGCGGTCAGAAGTCAGCACTGCAACTTTTGCAGGTAGGACTGCATTCTTTTTAGCACTTCTGCCTTTCTATAATCTGTTCACCTTGAATAGCAAATAAGTGTCTGTTCTTAAAATATGATCGACTAAAAATGGAATAGCCCAACGCTACATACAGTTATATTTTACCATCACCTTTACCTTTACGATTTATCCTTTGTTGGTTTATGAAGTGTGGAGATTGTTAAAAATTTAATTCAACTGTGATTATGGAATTTACATAGTTGAGGATTAAAGGGGAAACAACATAAAAGGTGTTTAATGTGGCATCATGTTTTTAAAAGAATCATTATTTCAAAACTTAATTTAAAGGGATAAAAATGAATTTAAAATCTAAAAAGAGTTGAAAGTAGTTTTAAGTACTACACGTTCCTGAGTAGTCCTGCCAATCTTTCTCTTTACAATTATATTTTTCCTATTTTAACAAAATGTTTCTATTCATTATTGTTGTGTTGAAATACCTGAAAATGAGAAAAAGACTGCCTATACACAGTGTGCTGTGAAATACACTAAGTAAACAAATTGAAATCTATAGAATTTTTTTATCATCTTTCTGTCTTGGTAATCTTTGTGTTTCTTGTGACAGTAAGTAAATAAGCTTTCACAAGGTGTTTTTATCACACAATTTCCCTTTAAAATATCTGCCTACCTTCTCATCTTCCTCATTCTAGTTTTTTGCAACAGTTTCTTGCTGTTATTTTAAAATGTTGTTTTTAAAGTGCTGTTAGCAATCATCGTAACAGAAGATGAACAAATAATATTTTGTTTAAAATAGAAGATGCGTACTGTTCAGAAACTCAGACTCATGTCCAAATTTGCATATATTTTCTTCCTGAACTTTAAAACCCTGCTTCTGGCATCTTTAACCCAGAGTTAAAAAAGATGGTTCTTGGACTGCAGTGTTCAAATCCAAAAGGACTAAATATGGACCTTGAGGTGCTGGTTATACAGCCTTCATAGAAGAAGCAATGAAAAGTTAAAAAGGCTGTACTATACCTAAATGGCTTACAGGCATTTATCTCCCGAGCAATATTTTATTGCTTCATTCACTGCTTCCTTCTAAATCTTTTCCCTTAATCCAGTTTTATATCGGGATGCAAAACTGAATTTGATTATTTTATTTTTCTTTGGTGTTCTAATCTTTTCCTTAAAGTGTATACAGATAATATTTTCTTGATAGATGACTTTGGATCACTAATTGCTTTTTGTTTCAGCCTCTATGAAGAGTGAGATAACCAGTGAATTAGCTTCTTCATCAGGAGTATCAACAGCTGGATCAAGTTCTGCAGCTGATCCCACAGGACATGACATCATCACTGAGCAGCCACGTTCACAACATACTTTGCAATCAGACTCTGTAGACGTGACCAGTTGTGATTTGGCCAGCACAACTACTGAAGGGGAAGAGGATGACATGCTTAGTCGGAGCTCCAGCCAAATCAGCACTGTCCAGTCAGACCCCACTATGGACATGAATGATGGCACGCAGGCTTCTTCACCAGTTAGTGATAGCTCTCAGACTACCACAGAAGGTCCAGATTCAGCTGTGACCCCTTCGGACAGTTCTGAAATTGTAAGTGTGCAACGGGCAGAGCGGGTATCCCAGTCTTCTACTGAGGGGCCCGACATATCTCAGAGCTCCTCCATGGAGGGCCCAGTCTTGGACACATCTACTTATTCATCTTCTGCTTTTCCGTCCTCAGTTAATAGCACTGAAAAGGTCAGCAGCTCATAGCTTTAACTGAGAGCTTGACCTCATTTTAACACTTTCACTGCAGCTTTAAAAAATGAATTGCTGTTTATAAAATGTGTTTGAACACAAGGCTTTAAACTTGATCTCTAAGTATTAAACACACTATAAAATTACTCTTCTCACTAAAAGAATGAAAATATTAATGGGTTTTCATGAGAAACTTTCTAAATATTACATGCTTCTTTTTTAATAGTATGTTAACCCTTAAAACTAACTAAATTGTAAACCTTCAGTTTAAAAGGGCTAGTGAAAGTGTTAAAGGGTGAACCTTCCATTTGGAATAATAGATAATACCCCTCAAGTCTGAGTGTTTCAACCTCATGCTTTCATGTTTCATATTCTGTGG
Organism: Caretta caretta; assembly: GCF_965140235.1. Classification (NCBI taxonomy): domain Eukaryota; kingdom Metazoa; phylum Chordata; order Testudines; family Cheloniidae; genus Caretta; species Caretta caretta. The sequence continues at coordinate 133,276,374 of NC_134209.1, read as the reverse complement.
CTTATTGCCTGTGCTTTCTCCCTTGGAAATTGTTTTAATACCTCTTGTTATACCCTCTTGGAATTTCTGTTACACCTCTATCCCAATATAACGGTCCTCGGGAGCCAAAAAATCTTACCTCGTTATAGGTGAAACTGCATTATATCAAACTTGCTTTGGCCTCGAGCATTTTTGTTATTCATAGTCACTTCCCGCCCCCTGACCCGTTAGAACCCCAGACCCATCAAACCCCCCCCCCCCGCTTCCTGTCCCCTGACTGCCCTAACCCCTATCCACACCCCCGACCCATGACAGGCCCCCCGGGATTCCCACGCCCTATTCAATGCCCCTGACCGCCCCGCCCCCAGAACTTCTGAACTATCCAACCCCCGCTTGCTCCCTGTCCCCTGACCGTCCCCCGAGACCCTCTGCCCCTTATCCAACCCCTTGGCCCCGGCCCTGCACTCTTAACACACTGCTCAGAGCAGCATGTCGGAGCCAGACACGCTGACATGCTGATCCGCTGGAGTGCGCAGCCCCACCCCCCAGAGCACTGCTTTACCGCATTATATCCAAATTCGTGTTATATTGGGGTAGAGGTGTATATCGTTTGAACATTGCATAACTTCATATATACCACATATTGATGCTTTTATGCTTGCTTCAAGCATTTATTCAGTAGTGTACTCTACAGATATTTCAGCATGCCCGTCTCTTTTTGGTGAAGATGTCATGTCGTTGAAAAAGAACAGTTCAAAAGACACTAATGCTTTTTTTGGTTTTTGTTTTAAAAAAAGTTTTTTTCAATGGATTTGGCAAACGACACAATCAAATGCAGATATGTAGCATATCAACCCTCAATTCAGTCTTCCAAATGTGTTGTCAGTGCTTGACCTAAAAGCAGCTCTGTGAACTTATTGAAGATAGGTTTCAGAGGAACAGATAAGATAAGATAAGTTGGGAAGAATAAATGACCTATTGAGTTATTTTTAAAAATGGTTATTTTACAAGTATGGCAAACAGGTACTCTTGCACAAAAGTGGGGTCAGACTGTGCAGGAGAGGAATGGTAATATTTTCTCAAACTCTGACCAGCACTTAAATGCTCATGATGCAAAAATGACCTGGTGTTCACAGTAGATAGTACAGATCTCGGTAATAGGATTGACCCTCTCCTTTCTTGGAAGCTCCTAGTAGTGAGATAGTTAACATTGTTGATGTTTAAGTGGTCATCCTCAAGCTTCAGAGTGAACACTATATTCAGAAGAATTGGAGAGTTCCCACTTCCCTTAAAGCTGTTGCTTCAGGCTGTCTGCATGTTTGGGCTAATATAACTGCATTGGTTTAGACTTGTTCAGATTTTGACAGTTATCTTTGCAATCATAAAGACTGGAGTCTTAAGCTTTTTTAAATTCATAAATATTAAGACCAGAAAGGACAATTAGGATCATAGTCTGACCTTCTGCATCACACAGGCCATAGACTCTCACCGAGTACTTTCTGCATCAAGCCTGTAATTTCTGTTTGAGCTATAGCATAGTTTTTAGAAAGATACCCAGTCTTGATTTACAACTTCAAGCGATGAAGAATACAAGATATCCATAAGTAATTAAATAAAGTTTAAATCGTAAAGCCCAAGATTCCGCTTTAACGGAGAAGTACCAATTTGCTGAGCTGGATGATCACAGTTTACAAATACGTCATTCACTGGCAGTTTTTAACACTTACATATCTTTTATTTCCTCCTTTCAGTGTTTAGTATGCTCGCTTAGCACATAACCATTGCTCTAATGTACTGGGATTGTGAACTCTGGAAATGAACAGTTAAGTTTGGACACACAAGGTTGTACATAGTTCTTTTCAACATGAGTTGCAATCTAAAATTATCGAAGGCTTTCATATTTTCTTGGTACAGTAACTGCTTGCTTAATATTGTAGTTATGTTCCTGAAAAATGTTATTTTAAGTGAAATGATGTTAAGCAAATCCAATTTCCCCATAAGAATTAATGTAAATGGGGGGGTTAGGTTCCAGGGACATTTTTTTTGCCAGACAAGAGACTATATTTTACATGTGTACACACACACATATATATATTTGTGTGTGTGTGTATAAAATATTTTTTATGTGTACATATACAGACACACACATATACACGGTATAAGTTTTAAACAATTTAATACTGTATGCAGCAATGATTGATTGTGAAGCTTGGTTGAGGAGGTGAAATTAGAGGATGGGATATTTCCCAGGGTGATCTAGCACTGGCTGAGCCCTCAAGGGTTAACGCATTGTTGTTAATGTAGCCTCACAATCTACAAGGCAGCCTGAATGGAAGGAGGGGAGACAGCATGTCAGAAAGAGATGGAGAGACACACATACCTTCTGTGTGTGTGTGTGTGTGTGTGTGAGAGATAGAGACTAGCATTGCCCCTTTAAGAATGCTGACCCCTTTCTAAGTACACTGTCTTTTTAAGAAGACCAGCAGGTTGAGACAGCTGCTGCTGCCAGCAAGCTCCCTCCATCCTGAGCCCTGTTCTCTCTCCTCTCCCCCCCCCCGGAGATGGGGTAAAGGAGTGGGGGGGAGGAGAGGGACACCCTGACATTAGCACCCTTCTCCCCTCGCTCTCCCTCCTGCGCCCCCCCCCTCCCCCCCTCAGCAAGCAGGAGGCTCCTGGGAACAGCTCCAAGGCAGAGGATAGGAGCAGCACACACACTGTGCCGGAGGGATGGCTGAATTGCCTGGCAATTGATAGGCTGCTGCACAGGGAACTTAGGGGAGCAGGGAGCTGATGGGGGGTCCACCCTGTTTCCAAGCCCCCACCAACTACCTTCAGCTGGCTGCTCTTTCTGCAAGTAGTGGACAAAGCAGGTGGCTGCCAAACAACTTTATAAGGGAGCATTGCACAACTTTAAACGAGCATGTTCCCTAATTGATCAGCAATGTAACAACGAAACAATGTTAACCGGGACGACGTTAAGTGAGGAGTTGCTGTACCTGCTTGGGAAATCCAGTACATACCATCTTCAGTGAGGTTTAGTGATGCTTAATACATACATAAATTGCCTCTGAAAGGCATCTTGTACTGTAAGTTGATAATTATTTAAACAATGAACTTGGAAATACCCAGAGGTCACCTGGTATTTAGCAAACAGGTTAAGAGTTAACCATTTTAGATGCAATCATAAATACTTGGGTAAATAGCTGATGTGTGCATTAAAATGCTTGAACTACAAATCATAACTAAGCAGCTCCAATTCAAACCCAGTGAAAATGACCTTTAATTAAATGGGCAATTGAGAGTGAAGAGCTTATAGTTGCAGATCACATTCAGTCTTGCAAATGATCATTATAACAATTATTAAGCTTTATTAAAATTGCATGAAAAATTAACTGGAATTTTTATGAAGCAAACAAATTGCTTAATATTCAGATCTTTAATTCAGTACATGTAAATTCATTCAGAACAGAATTTGATGATGGTATTGCAACAAATGTAACTGAAGTTAGAATTTGTCCTGGTGAATCTTATTGCGGTTTCCATTTGCTTTGGAAATCATGTTCAGTCATTATGGAACCCTACAATGCCATTTCTAGTCACTTTTATTGTAAAACCATAGTGTAAAATACAAATGCATTTTAAAAACCAGTGTTTGAAAGAGTTTTTATTTATCTGCCAAAACCTGAGTTCAGGGTTTGGAATCTTCTCTGCAACAGCTAATCAAAACACAGTTATCTAAAATCGTACTTCCGACATTGTCATAAGCTTTCCCCCGGGTAATGTGGAACACTGAACTTAAGTTTTGGCAGGTAAGCAAAAGAGAAACTGCTTCACAATTACTGTTCAAAAATATTTATTTTAAACACACATTAATGTAATGATTTGGCCTTTAAAATATTTTAATCTTTGTCTATTTGTATTATTTTATTATATAATATTTTGTATTTGTTTATTTTTAACCAATTTTTAACCATGGCAATAATAAAGCAGAGTATTAGTGTATAAATCTAAATCTCTTATAGGTTTAGACAAGTAAGGAGAGAAGTTAAACTAAACATATACACAATAGGATTTTGAAATCCAAATAAGTAGAGTGAAAATTCTGAAAGTGGTTATATCCTATATGATCAGGTGTGCCAGGCTTGCCTTTTTTGTGTTAAATTTGTTATCCTTTGGGCTGTGGGCTTTTTCTGCCTGTTTTTGTTTGTGCAGCTTCCTGCCATTATGAAATCCAAGAATGCTATCTCTTCTTCTCTTGAAGATATGTCATTTTAATTTGGTATTTTGAAAGATATTTTAAATGCTTTCCGACTTAACTGTTTTTTTTTTTTTTTAATTTATAGGCTGCTTTTTATTTGCATTGTATAGAGGATTGATGTCATAAAAACAGTGAAGGGTGTTTCTAGCTAGTTTGTTGTTGGAATGGGAGTTGAGGTGTCACTGCGTCTTTCTGCATGCTTATTTAATTTTTGTAAGTCTGGGATTTGCTGTATGCAGAAGAGGACCTTTTCAGGTCCTTTTAATATTTTAAAGAGAAATATTATTAAATGATAAAGATTTGTTCCATAATTATATGGTTGGATCTTAGACTTTCATAAATTAAAGACAAGAGACTGTCCATAGTCGTGTCCTGGCCAGTGCATGATAGGAATGTTAAAGGTAACTGACTCAATCAGCATACTGTTTGTGTATTTATTTGCATATCATAGTCTAAGCAGCTAAAATTTCTTGACAGCTTAATTGCTATCTTTCACTTTAATGATTTACATGGCATTTTGCAGCTAGGAAATTAACAGTTGCCTTCTGATAGTATAGCTGTGAAATGTTGTTTTGCTACCTTTTTGGTGGTGGTCTCTTTACGTTTAATTAAATAAGCAGCAGGTCCATAACATTAGTGTCAGGGGTTGGATTTTTTAAAAAAAACTCATTTCCATTGGAATTTGAGTTAGAATGAAGGGATAAAATGAGAATGTCTTGAAGATGTCCAGGCTATGTTTTGTGGTGCCCAGTGGGATCACTGCTAGATTTCCATTACCCACATATTACATCTGAGGTCATTGGAGGGTTTGGCAGCTGGACTGTTCAGGTCAAGTTGAGGCCTTAAAAGGGGGTGGTGGAGGTTGATAACAGCTGGGATGGAGGGTCAGTTTGCGTCACACCAATGAGAAAGGCCCAAGCAGTACTACAGAGGCAGGGTCCAATCTAAATCAGGCCTGTGAGCTATCGAGATCACAATTGCATCTTGAAAAAATGAGGAATCTGAGAAGTGTGGGGCTAGCTCGTAGCTGCACGCTCATGCTAACATGCATCAGACTGACTTTGGCTTGGAACTAGTTCTGAATTACTAACATTGCATGCTTGTGCTCTGACTTGTGCACTCAAAGTTAGTCTACTCTAAAAGTCCACGTCTTGTTTATCTTAGGTTTTAGAGGGTACTGAAAGCCAGTATTCTGGAATGCAGATTGGACAGCTGCAAGATGAGGAAGATGAAGCTGCAAATGTTCTCCATGATGAATCCTCAGATCCTTTCAGAAATTCTTCCCTTGGTATGTTGATAAATAGGAAAAATCAACTACAAAAATAGTAGCATCTTTCATCTGATTTCCAGCAGGACTGATTACCTGTTTTATGTGTACCAGAAACAAATATAAGAACATTCTGATAAAAGTATAAGATGAATTTTCATATTTTACTTGTTCAAGTTTTAACTGTTTGGCAATAAACTTCAGTTAAAAGTCTGTGATTTGCATTTATGTTAATTTACATCTTAAATGTGCTATGTATTGCTTTTTTTCTGAAGCCCTTCAGCACCCACGCTTATTGAAAAACACGGGCCATAGCAGGCAGCCTTCTGACAGCAGTGTAGATAGATTCATGGCAAAAGAAGAAGCAGTAGAATCTGGTGATCATGAAAATAAGGTAAGACACATTCTCTCACTCGAGGTGGGTTTTTAAGTTAGGTGTGTGTTTGTTAAATTTTCAAAACAAGCATACATGAAACAGAACGAGTGGAATTCTGCATTATAAGCAGATAATTTGGTAATATGTACAATAGTTGGTATACTTTACAGTGTATGTCCCAGCTTAAAAAAAGTGCATTTCAGTCATCAACTTTCCAATTTGTAATTAAAACTTCCTAGATCACATAAATACACTATCTTGACAACTTACTTATACAAAAGATGGTATACTATTAGGCAAACATAAATAGACGAGTCATGCAATTAAGGGTGTTAAAACTGTAGAGAGAAAAAGAATTCCCCCTTGCTGTGTGCATGAAGAGTAGCAAAGAGGAGATGCTCAAATATCATTGAGCTGACCACCATCTGCGATGAACATATACAACGAAGAACTTCCAAGGAGTTCAAGTTGAATGCAATGAGTTTTATATGGAAAAAAAAATTAATCCCCAATACTGAAAAAGTATGCTAGATGCTTGGTCATACAGTTTAAGATGATAAAACAAATTTGGCAGCTTCCAGAAGGAAGTTAATCTTGAGCTGGGTTTCCATATTCTGTTTCCAGAAAGCATAACTTTGTAGTCGAAGGAGTCTCCTAGACAGTCTTTTATCAAACAGCAAGTCTAGATAAATAACAATCTACCAGAACTGTCATATTATAGTTTTCATTGTGAAATAAGAACAATTCTAGTGCTGGTGGTGGCATCTTTGCAAAAATATTTGGTTTTAGGGTATTCTCATAGAAGATGTATTTAATGTGCCTCTGATTTATTACCAGGGATCCTAGTTTTTCGTGATAAAAAAACCAAAATTCTCTGATTAAACCCCTGCCTCCCATAAAATCCATGTTTTTCCACGTTTAAAATAAAAGGCTGAACTTTAATTTCCATAGCCGTAATATAAATAGGTGTCAGTTGAACACAATGTTTAATGGATATAGTCACAATTTTTAAGCTGGCAGCCCAAGCCCTGCCCATTTCCCCGATTATGCTACTGTACATGATTCTATTTTTTTCAAAAAATATAAATTAAAGAATCTCTGTAAAAATGCAAATTCTGTGTTTTTTCCATGGCAAATAGATTTATAGGATCCTTGTTTATTACTTAATGTTTCTAAATTGTGTTCCCTTTTATGATTTTTTTAATTTAAACGTAATCTTAAAAGCATACATAAAATCTGTGATTTGCTTTTTGTAACAGCCTTCCAGAATAAAGGGAGATATAGGTCACTACACAGATGGAAATTCTGCTCCTCTGGTTCACTGTGTTCGTCTCCTATCTGCTTCTTTTCTACTTACTGGGGAGAAAGGTGGTAAGTTGCTCTCAAAAACAGTGATGGCTTACTGTCTGCCTCAATATACAAAACAAAGTGTGATCACTTCATCTAGTTGTTTGACAGCTCTTCATCGGCTGAGTGTATTGTTTTTTCATGACAGGACTTTAAAGTATGACAGCAGCTTGTAAAGAGCTTTGAAAGGATTTCTAGCCTATTTCATAATTGCTGAACCTAGTTTTGACCTGCTCGTTCCTGGTAAAATTATTATATTACTGTAAACTTGCTAGTCAAATATTACGTTAAAAAAAAAAAGTATTTTAAAGGATGTTTTAAATGGTAAAATAACCAGATAACTTGTTGTAACTCCTCCTTAAGACTGCAATTCTTGAATTGTAATCAGTGGGGAGCTGGCAGGTCACATGATGATGATGATGATGCCAGGTGCTCCTCCATTTTACTAGTGGTTTACATAGGTGTCTAGATTTTATATAGCATAGTTAAGCCTGGGATACTAGTAAAAGCAACTAGAAACAAGGAGGTGGAGCTTGCTTAGACTGCTGTTGCATAGGCGAAGGAAATGGATTTTTCTGTCTTGTACCAGAGCCATCAGCAGGAGTGGAACTGCCTGCTATCAGTGAAGCCACCCTCCTCCCCCCACCTTTGTTACTTGCTATACTACTGTCAGCTGTGTTCTCATAAGTTCTCTTATAAGCTTAGTGTGGAGACTGGAAGGGGAAGTCTTCAAGGAAAACCTAGGTTGTTCTGTTGTTCTAGGAGGTGGTGTTTATAATTTATAGCAACTCTCCTCACAAGATATCAAAGCACTCTAGAAATAAACAACTGGTTTATGCATCTGTGAAATCAGCATACTTACATCAAAAGAGTGATATGAGGCTGAAGTGATTCACCCAAAGTCACACACTGTCTTTGGCAAATCTAAGTACTATTTCCCAGGCTCTTGATTTCCATATCTTTGTACTTAAAAAAAACAAAACCCAGACCTTCCTCCTATGCTCTGCCTGGGAGGAACTGGTTCATGAGGGGTACCTTATTTTCATTTTGTTCTTGAGCATCCTATGGGACTCCCAGAAATAAGACCTAGCTCCTGTCCTGAAAAGCTTATAATCTAGTTGTGTCTATAAACATTAACGATTAAGGCTACGATTTAGTCATGGAAGTCACAGAATCTGTGACTTCCGAAGACCTCTGTGACTTCAGCCCTGGCGGCTGGGAGCTGCAGGGTCCAGCAGCCTCTCACAACAACAGGGAGCTGTGAGGTCCCCTGCCACCTAGGGCAGCGGTGCCCCCAAGCTCCCAGCTGCCGCAGGCAGGGAACATTCCCTGCAGCTCCCCGGCTGCCAGCGGCGGCATGCAGGACACCAGCAGCAGAATGGGGGACCCCTGCGGCTCCCTGGCGGCTTCTGCCGCTGATCATAGGGGGACCCCAGTGACTCCCCACCACTGTGGGGGTAGAGGGAACCCTGCAGCTCCCAGCTGCAGGTGGTGGTGTAGGGGCCTGGAGCTTCCAGCCACCTGGCATCTGCCCACCCCTTCTCATTTTATCATGGATATTTTTAGTAAAAGTCAGGGACAGGTCACAGGCTTCCATGAATTTTTCTTTATTGCACGTGACCTGTCTGTGATTTTTACTAAAAGTATCTGTGATAAAATCTTAGCCTTATTAATAATCACTAGTACCACTCTGCTCTCTGTCAGAACCTAAACCAATACCCCAGCATTATATGAGGGATGTTTTTAGAGGTGCCCTCTTTCAGATGAGATGTAGCGCACACAATTCCTGATCATTTGTGGATAGTAAAACCTCCATAGCACTTCTGCAAGGGTAGGAGAGTTTCTCAACCTCACTGTCCCAGTCACATTCCAATTTGGGTAAATAATTTCTGCACAGTGGAAATTCTCCTTACAGTTTCAATTGGATGTGGCTGTGTTAGACCTGAGTGACTGATTTGTTTTTCCTCATTCTTGAGCTCTTGTCCGCTTGACCTCAGAATGTAAGAATACTAACAAAGGCAAAAGGAATCTTTCCTCACCCACATTTGCTTACTATTATTACTATTTACATTACCATAGCACTTAGGAGCCCTAGTCATGGACGAGGACTTCAATGTGTTCGGGTGCTGTACTAACTCAGAACAAAATGGCGGTCCCTGCCCCAATGACCTTACAGACCAAGTATATGACAAGAGATACCAGATGGATACAGACAGACATGGAAGTACCAGGAAAAGTTGAGATATAATTTATCAGCATGACATGTAGTGGTCCCTGGTAACAAACCTAACCATTGTCAAATTTATTTTGTTTTTTTGGTTTTTTGGTCAAGTTTTCACGGCAAAGGAGAGTTTTGAGGTGGGTAATGAGAAAGCTTTGCAGATGCTTATGGGAAGGAACTCCCAAGTGTGTAGGGCAGCATGGGAGAAAGCACAGCAGTGCTTGTTTGAAAATTTAACACGTGAACAGCACAGGCTGGCATCATGAGCTGATTGAAAGTGAGCATCGACAGCTCGATAGCAAGTGAGAGATGATAGGTAGTGTGTATATTGATAGTGGAAGGCCTTGAAAGTGAATTAAAACAGTTTGTTTGAGGAGATGGAGAAGAGAGCTAATGACGGGATTCAAAGAGGGGTGACCAGGTCAAAGCGAACAGTCTAGGAAAATGATCTTTGCAGCAGCGTTCTGAATGGATATGAGTGGGGAAAGCTTGCATTTGTCAAGGCGAGAGACGAGATGAGAGCTTTGACTAGTGTTTTAGTTGCTTGGCTGGATAAGAGAGGCCATATTTGAGAGAAGTTGTGCAGAAAGAATCAGCAGTATTTAGGTATAGATTGGATGGGAGCACCTAAAGAGAGATGGTGCCCAGATTACAGGCTTGGGTGACAAGCAGACATTCTTTCATTTTTATGCCTTTAATAAAAATTCTTATGGGTTTCTTAATTTCCTGTACAAATTAACACAGTTTAGATAATCTAGAATACTGTATTTTGAAACAGCAATTATTTTGCCTTTGGAACGCACCTTGCTGCAATAAAATGTCAGGGAGCTATTTTCAAAAATGCTTTCTGGCGCAGTATGCCCATTCCTTCTTTTTACATGGATTTTGTCTGCTTCTGCAGTGGGGATAGCTGTAGTTTTGAAACTTAGATAAGCGTGTCACACTATCAGTTGATATATTCTTTCCTGTCCTGAACTATCTAATATTGTGCACTGCTAATGCATCTCCCACATTCTCAGTGAACGGAGAAAGCTAATGTTTAGCAATTGGAAATTTTTTAGGAAGGAAGTACTGTATAAATGATGCTAATAATTAGATGCAATTATTGGGTCTGCATTAATACCTCGTCAGTAGTATTTGTCCAGGTTAAGTTGTAACAGGATATTAATTTTTCTCTTTAATAATTAAAAGTAGTTACTTACGTTCAACATTTTTTTTTCTTTTTTACAGCTTTAGTTCCTGATAGGGATGTGAGGGTCAGTGTAAAAGCGTTGGCAGTAAGCTGTGTTGGAGCAGCTGTTGCCCTTCATCCTGAATCTTTCTTCAGCAAACTGTATAAGACACCTCTTGAAACCATGGGAGAAGAGTATGGTATGTTGAGGTTACATTATAGTTCCCTACTCTTTTTTGCGAAACATTTTAACTTGTTGACTTTTTAATACATAATTGAATCCTTGTCTAAACCAGTTCAGTTCTTTAGGGTACACAGAGCTCACTCAGTACACGTATACTAGCCACGTCACATCAGTTTAAGTATTACTCTGTGCACACTACTACTGTCTTAGACTATTTCAGTTACAATGCCCACATTTCCCAACTTAACTATGAGAAGCGATGAACACCGAGAATTTGCAGCAGTACCAGTGCACTATGGGACAGTAGCAGGAGAACTAATTAAATCATCTCTGCTTGTCCTCAGCTATGCTGGCACTAAACCAATTAGTTTAATCAGATTTGAATATGCTAACGGTAATCTGTTCTAAATGATTAGCCCCTTTCTCAACTGTTTGTAAACCATTTGGTGCGTCTGTGTGGATGCAGTGTATTCTACAAATGTTCTAGGGTTTTTAACAGGTTTTAATTTTTCTAAGTGTCGACCAAGCCTTAGTGTTTAGATCTCACCATTACTATACCCAGTGCAAAATTATATGTCTAGGAACAAAGAATATAGATCAGACTTAGGATGGGAGACTATCCTGCAAAAATAGTGACTCTGTAAAGAAGTTAGGGGACTTAGTTGATAATCAGTTTAAAATGAGCTCCCAGTAAGATGCAGTGGCTAAGAGGGCTGATGCTATCCTTTGATGTATAAATGTAAATATCAAATGGTATTACCTCTGTATGTGGCGTTAATGAGACCGTTACTTAAAATGCTATCTACAATTTAAGAAAGGATGCTGAAAAATTAGAAAGGGATCAGAAAAGACCTACAGGAAATATGAGAGATCTGGAAAATGTGCCTTATAATGAAAGACTTTAAGCTCAGTCTATTTAGTTTATCAAAGAGGAGTTTAAGGGTTAGGTGACTTGATCATAATCTAAGTACCTACATGGGGAAAAGAAAAGGAGTACTTGTGGCACCTTAGAGACTAACCAATTTATTTGAGCATGAGCTTTCGTGAGCTACAAAAGCTCATGCTCAAATAAATTGGTTAGTCTCTAAGGTGCCACAAGTACTCCTTTTCTTTTTGCAAATACAGACTAACACGGCTGTTACTCTGATACATGGGGAAAAGATTTCTGATGATGATTTTGGACTCTTTAATCTGGGAGACAAAAGAATAACCAGATCCAATGGCTGAAAGTTGAGACTACACAAATTCAGACAGAATATAGGATACAGATTTTTAAGGGTATAATTAATCAGTGGAATGACTTACTTAGGGACGTCGTGGATTCTGCTCCACTTCAAGTTTTAAACCATGGTAGGATGTCTTTCTAAAAAAGATACTCTAGCCAGCCAGAAGTCAGGGGTTTGATGCAGGAGTTGGGTGAAATTCTATGGCCGGTGTTATGCAGAAGGTCAGACTAGGTGATCATAATTGTGGTATTTCTATTTTTTGAAAAGTTAGTTTCTGCAGCCTACTGTCTCTCACTGTCTGGGTATCTGGGCTGCGCTCCTCTATCTGTAGCTCATGGAGGATGGTCACTGTTCTGGTGCTGTGTGGTCTGGTCACCAGATAGTCTGTCTCTGCAGCAGCAGTGGGTTTTTTTTGCTGCCTCCCTTATTCCTTCTATTTTAACTTTACTGCCCAGTTTTTTGGGCAGTGGAGAGCTGTTCCTCCTCCTTAGTCTTTGTCCTCCTCCTCCTTCTTGGGTTGGTTAACCCCCTGTGGGCTCAATTCTCCCTGAGCCTCTACTGCAGCTTCTCTGTGAAGGCTCCTCTGTCCCTTAAAGGCATGGAAGCGCAGCGGCAAAAGCACTAGAGCAAATCCAGGCAGTGCTCTATATGTGAGGTAGCCTTCCCAGGCTCAGCAGATGAAGAGTTGTGCTGAGCCTGCACCCAGCCGTCCACCCCTAACTCCGTTAGGTCTTGGGGCAATGAGTCAGATAGGTCCCTACCCACTGAGGCAGCTGTAACTCCAGCTGGGGAAAAATGGATCAGAAACCCCAGTGCAGAGCAGGGAGAGGTTCCAAAAGCAAGGATCCTGACCACTTGATTCGGGGTAAGTCCGAGGGGACCTCACCAAAAGAAAGAAGGGAAGTCCATGGGGCCATAAATCCCCCCACTTTCCAAGTGGGTCCTGAGCACCCTGAGGAAAGAAACCGGGCTTCTAATCAGCCCCTTCCAACCAGAAAGACTGTGACAATGAGTTACATCCCTCCACTGTCCCAGGGGGAATGGGACCCTGTGGCTGAGGATTCTGAGACAGACTGCTGAAGAGGGTTCCAGGCCCTAGGGAAGGTAAGCTGCAAAAGGTCTCACCAAAGCTACATCAGAACTTCTATGCTCTCAAAATGTGTGCAAAAAGGTTAAACAAAAAAAATGTGAAAAGCTAAAATGGGAAAGACAGAGCACAAAAAATACAGGAGAGGGGAGTCTTCCTTTTGCCCACCAGCCCTCCTCCACTGAGGAAAGTGAGCTGTCTGGCTATGAAACCTGAGTAGGCTCCAGTGAGTAAGCCTCAGAGTAAATTTCTCTGTTTCAAAATCCTCCCCTGATGCTGCAGTACCCCTTTGCTCCTCCTTTGAGGAAGTGATTAGGGATGAATGGAACAAGCCTAATAAGGGCCAGCATGTTAACGAGAGCAACCTTAGGACTATATAACATTCAGGAACCAAAGGGCTGTATTGCTGAGGTCGATGTTGCTGTTATGTCCCTCTCCAGGGATAAGGTTATTCCCTCAGAAGGTGAGTTCTTCCCTGAAGAGCCCACAGATAGAAAACTGGAGGCTGCTCTCAAAAAGGGCTTTGAACCCTCTTTGGTTTCTTTAATTTATGGTATTAGCAATAATCTTACCAAACATCTTAATTTGCTCACTAAAGGGCTTTATAACTTAACTTTAAATCACAATGACCTGAAACTTACGGATATGATTTTTAAAAAAAAAATCCAGGTTGGTGCTTTTTAGGTATCTTTGTAGTTGGGTAGTGGGTTTCTAAATAGCAGCTTTACTTAAATTTGAAGAACTGCTGAATTTGCACAGCACTTGGTCTTGAACATTTTTACTATTTTTTGTTTAACACTTACTGTGATAGGATTTAAAGGCCTTAATCAACTTCCCTCTGTCAGGAGCCATTAAAAGCTTACTCTGCCATAGTTAGGAAGGACCTCTGCAATTATTGTGAAGACCCTGTGATGCAAACTGATTACCCAGAGTACCCAATTTATGGTATAAAATTACTCAAGAGTTCCCATCACATCCTGTCTGTGATAACATCATGTTATGATGGCAAAACTATCTTGATGCAAGTCTGTGGGTAACCGGATTACGACCCAGAAACTAGATCAAAACATGTAATTGGATGTTGCAGAACTATTTTCTGCCAATATGGTGTATTTGCTAGTCTCCTGTTTTAAAAATAAATAAATAAAAATAATCAGAAAACGTTAAGTTTGACATAAGTCCAGGAAGAGCAGACAAGGAAAACCAAGTGGAAATGTTGCAGCACACACTATACAGGTTTCAGAGTAGCCCCTGTGTTAGTCTGTATCTGCAAAAAGAAAAGGAGTACTTGTGGCACCTTAGAGATTAACCAATTTGAGCATAAGCTTTCGTGAGCTACGGCTCACTTCATCGGATGCATTCAGTGGAAAATACAGTGGGGAGATTTATATACATAGGAACATGAAACAATGGGTGTTACCGTACACACTGTAATGAGAATGATCACTGAAGGTGAGCTATTACCAGCAGGAGAGCAGGGGGTGGGGGGACGACGAGGGTGCGGAACCTTTTGTAGAGATAATCAAGGTGTGCCATTTCCAGCAGTTGACAAGAATGTCTGAGGAACAGTGGAGGGTGGGGGGTATCTCATTCTCTTACATGGCATTTTTCAGTAAAACCTTTGGAGGCCATCTTTCAGGAATGCTTTAACTAGAACTAGGCATGAAGCATTTATTTCCCGGCAAAAAAATTTTCCATGAAAATATTAATTTTTTTCATTTTAATTAAAAAAAAAATTCTACGGAATTTCAGATGTTAATCAAAAACAAAAGTTATCAGTTTTCAGGAAAAAAAAATGAAATTTTCAAACAATGGAAATCCAAATAACTTTTGGTTTTTGAAGTTTTCATTTTTGATGAAAAACCTGAATTTTTCTGTCAGAAATGGATGTTTCCAATGAAAAGTGTTGTTTTGATGGGAAAAGTCATTTTTCACTGAAAAACTGTTTTGAATGAAAAATTTCTCCCAGCTCTGGCTTTAACCACTTAACTCTTGAAGATTCTTGTTGCTATTGGCTTCTACTTGGAATCTTGGTGTGTGTGTGCGTGTCTGACTTTTGGTGCTGGGTTGTTACAGTAGAATCAGATAGTAATTACAGTATTTGTTAAACCTCGTTTGTACTTGCAGGCCTAGTATGGAACAAATTTTTGCATTTGGTTAGAAAGTTTACGTGAAATTGAAAGATAAATGGGGGAAGAAATTAATAATTTAGTAAACTGGTGTATCTCATATCTATATTAAAAAAACAAAATTCTTCACTATGAAGATTTAAAAGCAGTCCTTTGAAGGTTTGGTGGTGGTAATGCTTACAGCCATGCTAGAATATTATACGATTGGAGGTGGAGAAGAGCAAGGACTCTTCTACTAGATCCTGCAAGGACAAAATTTTCATAGATTTTAAAAGTCTGAGGGGCCCATTCTGACCATTTAGTCTGACCTCCTGCATAATGCAGAGCATAGAACTTCACCAAGTAATTCTTGTATCAGATCCAATAACTTCTAGTTGAGCTAGATTTTTATATATTTTATATACATAATTTTTTCTTTAAATCAAGATTGGGTGGGTTTTTTTTTTAAGATTTCTAGTCATGGAATAAATTGTTCGAGTGGTCTTCTAACACAATACCTGTTCTATACTATGTTAGATATTAATTGGGCCACAAGTATCATTCTAAAACTGCTGCTTCATTATGAATTTAGTGCATGCTTGGATGATGCTTTCATTTTATTTGTTTTTGATGAAGCTTTGTGCCTCGTTTATTATAGCTGATTTAATGCAGTCTATTTTACATTCTTTGTAAGCAATGTCAGTAGAAGGCTTGTTAAATCCTAGAACTAATATTTTTAAAATAAAGTAGTTGTTGTAACTTGTTTTCTCAGAAGAGCAGTATGTATCGGATGTTTTGAACTATATTGATCATGGAGATCCCCAGATTAGAGGAGCTACTGCCATTCTCTGTGGAACCATTGTCTACTCCATTCTCAATAAATCACGGTTTGATGTGGAAAACTGGCTAGCAAATGTCAGAAGTTCAACAGGTAACAGTTGAGTTATTTTGAGGGGGTTGTTTTGGTGCATGTAGTGAAAACATTGCCCTTATTGTTTCATTATTCTTTCTTTCAGGAAATCTCTTTTCTCTGGTAGACTGTATACCTCTCTTACAGAAAACTCTGAAAGATGAATCCTCAGTTACATGCAAACTGGCTTGTGCAGCTGTGAGGGTAAACAAAATTTCTATTGTTGTTTTTTGTTTATATTACCATAGAGCCCTTGTCATGGACCAGGGTTCTGTTGTGCTAGGTGCTGTAAAAACACAGAATGAAAAGATGGTCCCAGCCCCAAAGAGCGTACAGTCAAAGTATGAGAGGAGAAAGCACTTGGATACAGACTGATGGAAGAATACAAGGAAATAATTTTGCTTAGCATGATAGGCAGTAGTTATTAATGCACCCAGTGGCCTAATCATTCTCCAATTTTTTGTAAGCATCATAGTCAAGGAGAATTCAGAGGATAATGAGAGAGCTTTGTAGGGGTTCACTGGGAGCTGCTCCCAAGCATGAGGGACAGCATAAGAGAAAATTTTTTAGTAAGTGGGCAGTGGAGGCTGACATGATTAGTTGGTTGATAATAGGTGGGAGTTAACATTTGGTAGTGAAAGAAAGATTGTGGAGAGTCTTGGAAGTCAAGACAAGCAACTTATGTTTGATGCACTAAAAAGGGGGAAACCATCTTAAGGATTAAAAGAGAGGGGTGATATGGTTAAAGTGGCAAGTCAGAAGAATGATCTTTGCAGCAGCATTCTGAATGAATATAAGTGGCACAAGATTGCATTTGTCAGGGCCAGTGAAAGGGCATTGCAGTAAGCGAGATGATGAGAGCAGAGTTTTAGCTGTGTGGATGGATAGGACAGGTCCTAGCTTAGAGATGCTATGCAGAAGATTCTGCAAGATTTATACATACCCTGGATGTGGGGACCGAGAGAGAGAGAGAGAGGTCAGAGTCAAAGATAATCCCACGTTTGTGGGGAAAGATTAAGAGCTCTATTTAAACCATGTTGAGCTTGAGTTGATGGCTAGACACCAATGAAGAAAAATCAGACAAGCAGAAATTTTAGGTTAGACAAACGGCGACAGGTCTGGAGTAGAGGTAATTTCTAAGTCGTCAGCATAGAGATGGTAGTTGAATATGTGTTTGTGGGTCTGATTACCTAGCAATAAGGTGTGGAGGGAGAAGAGGAAGAGAACAAAGACTTTTTGGAACCTCACAGAAAGTTGTAGAGCAGCAATGATACACTGATGGAACGATTAGAGAGGTAGGAGAATCCGGAGAGGGCAGAATCACAGAAGCCAAGGGAGGACAAGATTTCAAGAATAGGAGTATGGTTCCCTGTGTTGAAGGTGGCTGACAGATCAAGGAAAATGAGGTTGGATTACTGATTTGGAGCTTTGGCTAAGCAGAGGTCACTAGACTTTGGCGAGAGCACTTTAATTGGAGCACAAGAAGTCACATTAGAGAGTGTCTAGGATGGAATTGGAGGAGAGGAACTCCGGTCAATGAAATGTAGTAGTTTAAATGTGTGAAAACGTTCACATTTTATGGAAGCTGGGCTCTTTACCCGGTAATCCATGATGTTTTTGTGTGTATATGTATACAGTGATTGCACTTAAAACTCATTCTATTTTTTAGAGATTTACTGGTTCCAGTGGCATTCCCCATTTTAAATTTAGGCAATGTTGCTCAAAGTGTGGTGTAGAGTCTTCTAAAACAGGAAAATTTAGGGAAGTGCAGGGATGGCCGGATGTGACTTTGGACACTTAAATTTGGATAGTCCTCAATTAAGCATATTCTGCTATTATAACACTTAGTCCCCTTCAGCATAAGTAATTCAAAGCACTTTACAGCTATTCATTCTCAGAGAGAAGTATATTACAGTACTTTTGTAGGCAGGTAAAGTGAGGCATAGAGGTAGAAGAATCCAGAAAGTTTACATGACTTGCCCAAGAACACCTAGTGAGTCAGCGCATAACTGGGGATAAAACAAAGGAGGTATGACTCAGTCTTTTGCTTTGACATTTAAATTTACTATTACTCCTGCGCGTGCGCCCCCCCCACCCTCCCCCGTAGGAATCACTTCACTAGGGAAGAGGTTTTTGAGTAGTTAGAGGTAACCCTCAAGCCCTATAGACCGTGGCCCCTCAGGTCCTGTCTTGCTGAGTCTTGAGGTCTCTTGCCAGAGTTTGGAGCCTTCAGACTTTCCTAGCAGCTGACTAAGCTCCGTGCCGAGCCCCTGTAGAGGCTTTTATTTTATTTTAATACCTCTGCCACACTGACTCTTATTTGTCTCTTTTGAGAGCTAAACGTTCCCAGCCTTTTCACTCTCTTCGTATCTAAGTTTGTTCATTCTTTGAACCATTTTCATCATACATCTCTGGATCCCTTCTATTATTCCCATGTTTTTTGAGATAGGGTACATTTAGGCCACAAAAACAGATTTTTCAAGTTTCATGAAACCTACAGTAATATGAGTGTTTTAATTAAAATGTAAAAATAATTCTTAATTCTAGTTTGCTTAACAGTTTCCTTAAAGTGTTAGCAATAGGTTGGTTTTAGGTTTTTATATGTGTAAGCACAAAGTTTGTGCAAGAAGAGACTCTCTCTAAATCCATAAAAGGTAGCATAATTAAAAACTTGTTTCTACCTTTTTAGCATTGCATCATGAGCTTGTGCAGTAGCAGTTATAGTGAACTAGGTTTACAGTTAATCATCGACCTCCTTACTCTGAAGAATAGTTCTTATTGGCTAGTAAGGACAGAGCTTCTGGAAACTCTTGCTGAGATAGATTTCCGGTAAGTGTGCATATTTCAATAAGTTGTATTGTGGCTGTGCATACAGTACCTTGTATGGGAGACCTAGCTTGTGAATTGAAGTTTCAATAGCTTGAAAAATTAATGAACCTCTTATAAAACAAATCCTCAAGACTGACAAGAAAGCTGCCATTAACATCAGAGATTACAGGATTGGGCACATTAGCAACTTCTCTGTGTTCTTTTAATCGCTTGAATCTGTCTTCTAAGAAACTGTGAACAGATAAATATGACCCAGTGTTCAAAATAACTGGGGATTCCTGTGAAATCTATTGAAGTCCCAGATATGCAGCACAATTTTTAAGCTCCTTCTGTTAGTCTTTTGTCAACTATTTCCCACTTTTCACTTATTCCAAAACACTGTTTGGGTAAATAATACTGCACTTATGCCTTTGCTTTTACATCCCCTTACTCTCCAAAGGCTTTTTGAGATAGAAGTCTTATTTTAAAAAATAAATTAATAAAAAATTGCCCTAGTTCAGCATGCTGGAAACTTTAGAATGTTGTTTCAATATATTGTTTCTTGAAACAGATTAACTAAAATGTGCTAATTCTGACTTTTTTGCCTAAATTAATAAAAGTAAATTTTAATTCTTTTAAAAATTAATTACACTGTGTAATACTTAAGAAAAATTCTTGTGACTTTAATGATGGTTAGTAACGTGGTCTGCCTTTGTCCGTTTTACCTATTAAGATTAGTCAGCTTTTTGGAAGGAAAAGCAGACAACTTGCACAGAGGTGTTCATCATTATACTGGGGTAAGAAGCATTGTTCCCTCTAATTTTTCCACCCATATGCGGAATGAATTTTGTTATGTGCGCCGATATGGAGGTGATGTGTGACACACCACCTCCATATTGGTGCACATAACAAAATTCATGTGGTGGGGGTGGGGCCGAAGCCGAAGGGTTCGGGGTGTAGGAAGGGGGCTCAGGGCTGGGGTGGGAGTGCAGGGATGTGAGGGCTCTGGCTGGGGGTGTGCGCTCTTGGTTGGGGCCAGGGATGAGGGGCTCAGGGCTGGGGCAGAGGGTTGGAGTGCGGGCTCTGGCATGGGGCTGGGGCAGAGGGTTGGGTGCAGTGGATGAGGGCTTTGCCTGGGGATGCGGGCTCTGGGGTGGGGCTGGGGATGAGGCATTTGGGGTGCAGGAGGGTGCTCCAGGGCTGTGACAGGGGGAGAGGATTCCCCCCAGCTGTCTCTCCCTGCAGCAGCACTTGGGCTTAGTGGGAGAGGCGTCACTCCCTTCCGCGGCAGCTCCGGGGCTGGGGCTGCAGGATAGGCGCCCCTCCTCTGGCCGTGGCAGAATTGGGACCAGTGTAGGGGGGCTATGGTACATCTGGGCTGCCTCAGCCGCTGCTGAGTTCAGGCCGGGGTAGGGGTGTCCCTCCCCTATCTGCAGCAGGTCCCCTGGCAGGTTTCCTGAGCACCTGCGCAGTGCTAAATAGGCTGCTGCGTGCCCATGTGGCAGCGCACCTTACAGGGAATTTAGGTAAGAAGCCTATCTTTTGTATATTATATCAAAGCATTATGGTTGGGGGCTAAAGCACTGATCCAGTAAAACACTTTGTTGTATGATTAATTTTAATCAGGTGCTTAAGACCTGCTGAAGCCAATGGTTCATGCATGTGCTTTGCTGAATCATGGCCTAATTCTTAGTACTGGGCGTAAAGTTCCTTTTCTACTGAAATACAGAGCTTTATAGTATGATTTTTAAAAGTTATAATCAGATTATTTCCCTAGGTAAATAAACAGTTTGTTCAGCAATGTAGAAGTAAAACTGTTATATTGGTAACTTCTATCTACAAAGGAAACATACTTTTACATGTTGGCTCTACAAAATACATCTTTAATAATCTGTAAAGTTCGTCAGAGCAATTAAAATGTGCTATGATGTTTCATCTTTGCTTATACTAATCTATTCCCATAGCTATTAAAACTTCAGGACAGAGTGCTCAACAGTGTTGTAATTTACCTTCTTGGTGATGAAGACCCCAGAGTGAGACACATAGCTGCAGCTTCTTTGATGAGGTATAAGCTAAAACAAAGGTTTTTAATAATATGCTAGCCTAATACACCATGTACCTGCAACTAAATAATACTTACCACTTACTTAACACTATACATTTTAATTGTTTTTTATATATATATATCTATATACATATATATATATATATAAAAATATACAGATCTATCTATCTCTATCTATCTATCTATACACACACACATACACTACTTGTGATGGAAGGAATACATTATTTCTGAACCACTTTTTGTTTTGAACTATCACACAGTACTTTCCATTTTTTAAAGCATTGCATAAACATTTAATCGTCACAATACTCCTGAGGTGTTAATTCTGCCCCAAAAAATTCTGCACACAGTATTTTAAAATTCTGCATATTTTATTTATCATAATAACACTCTATAATCACACTAGTTTCAATTATTTTGGTAATTTATTTCAAAATACCTTACAGTATCTACGTCTGTATTGTTACAGACACAAAAAACTCCCCCAGGAGCAGAGAGTTAAAGAAACCCCTATGACAACCCCGTTCCTGTCTCTGTCCCATTGCCTTCAGAGCCCAGCTGTGGGGCCAGACTCCCACCCCCCCCTCCTCCCGAGCCCAATTGCGGATTGCCCCCACAGCCCAGGCACTTGCACTCCTTCCTCCCTCAGAGCCCAGCTGTGGGGTGCTCCCCAGCTGAGACACTTGTACCTCCTCCCCGCCAGAGCCTAGCTGTGGCCCTCTTCCCCTCCCCTCCCCCCCCCCCCCCCGCCACCTCCCAGCCCGGACACTCTCACCCCATCCTCCCCCAGACCCCAGGGATCCAGAGGGAGAAATAGCCTGATACTGGGTACCAGGTTTGTATGGAGTTGCCTGCACTTTGCTTCCTTACTTCAGGGCATGCTGGGAACTGCAACTGCTGGGACCATCCAGCTCCCTCTTCTTCCCCCTCCCCCCAGCAGTGTCTTCTATTCGGAGCTGGGAACCTGGGCTCTGCTGGGTTCAGCGGCCGCTAGTGGCAGCCAGCAGCCCATTTCTGTGAGGGGGGAAAAGGAAATTTTGCGCAGAACATTAATTCTGCACAAATTCTGCATTACGCAGTGGTACAGAATTCCCCCAGGCATAAGGTATATTATCTCCACTGTACGGATGAGGAAACTGTGACTCCAGTAAGTTGTGATTTATTTAATGACATGGAGGGAGTTGGTGGTTAAGCTTGGACTAAAGTTCAGGTACTGTACTGATTTTTCAGTCTTGTGAAAGGAATTATAGCAGCCAATCCTGTAGCAGATCATCTATGGCTACCATATTCAAGAATGGCATTTGGAAATGGAGTTACATGATTAATCCTTGGGGTGCCACTCTTCAGTATCTCCCTTGTCCATGTCTGATTCAGTGGTGTAGCACATAAGCTAGTGTCACAAAAGACTGTTTGTCTGCCTTTGTCTTTTGAATGAAGGGAAAGTTGCCAGAATAGTGGGTGACAATGGAGAGGGCAGGGATTGGGAAAGAATTGTTGTCAGAAGTTGAAGTGGTTTATACAAGCCTGCAAAAGAGAGATCCTCAAAATCCAGGGTGAACAATCAGGAAGTATTGGTCAATGGGTTATCCTGTCACTAAATTATATTTTCTAGTGCTTTTAAATTCCATCTATGTTAACAAAAATGAATTGTAACATCCCACTATAGTTTACACAAGAAATCTGACTCAACATTCAGTTTTCAGTGCACTACGGCTTTTCTAACATGGTAAAATTAGTCAGTTGACTTGCCAGAGTGTGTGTATGTGTCACTCTGTGAATTATTTGGAGTCAGAAGCTAAAGATCTTCTTGGCATGTGTTCTCACTCTGGAAGTGAGATCAGTCTTAGAGAGGGAAAGAGGCAGGGGAAGAAAATTGTTTGTTACTCAGCACCAATCACTGCTGCAGATATTTTTAAATTACTTTGTTTCCAGTGTAAATCTGTTATATTCCTGACTGGAATGCTAGTGGCCACAATAGAGGACAGTGAGGGTAAAGGTAAAATTGGAAAAGAAGGTGGTCTTCAAGTCTCCAGTAAAGATATAAATGATTCCTTTGAGGTAAATGTTTGAGGAGAAAGTGAGTTTGAGTTTAGAGTAACAATTGTCATTTTAAAAATCAACACAGATTTACCCACATGTCTGCCTAAATTGTACATTAGATCAGTTTTTGTGATATCTATCTTTGTAAAAAGGGATTTGCTTACTATTTTACCTGTTTTCTGCTTTATTTAAGACTTGTTCCAAAGCTGTTTTATAATTGTGACCAAGGACAGGCTGATCCAGTAGTGGCAGTGGCAAGAGACCAAAGCAGTGTCTACTTGAAACTCCTAATGCATGAGACTCAGCCTCCATCTCACTTCGCAGTGAGCACTATCACCAGGTACAGTATTTGCAGAATTGCATTTGCCTTGCTCTAGTTAAAGAAACACTGGCCACAGTTAAGTGTGTAAATTCTGTTAAGTGCTCTGTTGTTGCCACAAAGACTTAAGCATGTGCTTAATTTTATGCACTGTGAGTATCTTCATTTACTTCAGTATCTCTTTTCAGGATTGAGGTCTTAGGCTTGATTTTTTTTTTCAAGGGTGCAGACCCTTTAGAGTCAATCAGAGCTGCGAATCCTCAGCACTTTGAAAATTAAGCCTTTTATACATAAGAGCCTAAAATTAGCATCAAAACTTAGGAGATTTTATCCACTGCAGTGATGGTTTAAAAAAAATCTTCCCTTTGCTCCTAATCCATTAGAATTATTAAAAGTTAATACTAGAAATCTAATTATTTGTCAGTCATTTTTGCTGTTTGTTTACATTTTGCACTTCATTTAGCTTGAGCTGTGAAATTAGACCGGTCTATTTAGTGAACTGAACCTTTAGTTTTCATCCACAAGCACATTGCTGTTGTGCCTAGAATGCTAACGGGTTGTGAGTTCAATCCCTGAGGGGGCCATTTAGGGATCTGGGGCAAAAATTGGGGATTGGTCCTGCTTTGAGCAGGGGGTTGGACTAGATGACCTCCTGAGGTCGCTTCCAACCCTTATATTCTATGATTCTAACACCAGAAGGAAATAGTTAAGTAAATTGTTTTAATTAAAATTTAAAAATAATTCTTAATTCTACTCATATTATTGTAGGTTTCATGAAACTTGAAAAATCTGTTTTTGTGGCCTAAATGTACTGGTCACCCTATCTCAAAAAACATGGGAATAATAGAAGGGATCCAGAGATGTATGATGAAAATGGTTAGAAGAATGAACAAACTTAGAGTGAAAAGGCTGGGAATGTTTAGCTCTCAAAAGAGACAAAGAAGAGGCAGTGTGGCAGAGGTATTAAAATAAGGAATGGCATAAGATAATCTGGAGCACCCAATGTCACATCTGTCTTTCATTTAACCTTACTGCCGTTGGACACTCAATGAAAGTGAAAGGCAATAAATTTAAAACTGATAAAAGGGAATACTTTTTAACACAAAATTCAAATCTGTGAAACTCATTACTCCATGGCAGTGGCATTTTATATTAATGAAACCACCCATAAGTAAATTAGTATATGTTTTTAAAAAGGGACATAAACATCATGTTTCAAGACATAATTTCAACCATCAACTGATGAGATCAGGAAGAAACTTTCTGCATTGGGAGGATGGTAATTCCATAAATGGCACAATAGGTTTTCCAAAAACTTTTCTGAAGCATCAGGCTCTGATCAGTCTCTGACAAAATACTGAATTATATGGATCACCGTTCTCATTAGGTAAGGCAGCTCCCATGAATTGCTGTCTTTTTTTGTATATGACCTGTTCATATATACCAAATCAATCCCTTTTTTCTGGTCATTCTGTCTATTAAAATAATTTGTGTTTTCAAGTGCATCTCTTTCCCTCTTACATTTAAAACCAAACCTCTTATATGTAATGGAATAATATAAAATAAGTCAAATGTATTCTAATCTGGAGGAAAAGGTTTTTCGTCCTTAAAACTATTGCATGTTGTGTTAACGTAGTAGGGTGTTTTGCTGCAT
Organism: Caretta caretta; assembly: GCF_965140235.1. Classification (NCBI taxonomy): domain Eukaryota; kingdom Metazoa; phylum Chordata; order Testudines; family Cheloniidae; genus Caretta; species Caretta caretta. The sequence goes on along the minus strand of NC_134209.1, from coordinate 133,251,351 downwards.
TAGAGCTTTCTTCTGTTTAACCTTTAAGTGATAGTTATTTTAATTCTATGCTTATATTATTTCCTCCAATATTAAAGTTTACCAAATGCTATGAAATTAAACATTCAGTGATGAAAGATGTAATTTCATATAATGAGGTGCAAAATGTGCTTTATGAAAGAGCATTTTTTTGATTTTACATGAGTATATTAGACTGATTAAAGCATGGTAATAGTCTTAAAAGGGTCTATAAAATGAAATTTTGAGTGGTTCTTTGTGTGATTTCCCATGGCAATTCCACTGTAGATGTGTGTGTGCCTCGTGCAAAGATGTCAGATTTTTTTTTCCCACCTCAGCAGTATCTGTCAGCCTGGCTTGAGTGCCCTCTGCTGCCACAAGCGCTGTGTGCTGGTATAAGAGAGTTGTCCCCAACTTCCCCCTCCCTTCCTTCTTACTGCCAGTGATGGTTGTCAGAGCAATCTCAGACTTGTTTATTCGTTTGCATTTCTCACTCATCATAAATAGTTGTTATTTATTGTTAGTTGTTAGTTTCTCAAGTGAATTAGTGTTAGGTTTCTGTTTGTGTCCTTTTGGATCATTTCTTTTCATTCAGTACTGGGCTGACATTAGTGACAAGTGTCACATCTGCAAAGGCTTCAAACCACAGTAAGGATAGAGCAGCGAAACGCAAGCGCTTGCTTATGGAAGCAGTGCCTCAACCCTCCAGCTGAAACAGTGCGAGGGGAGAGTGCCCCAAATACTTCACCATCTGTACACAGCGCTCCATCACATGTATCTTCAGCTCCGTGGTCCTGATCCTTGGTACTGTAGAAGAGACCCAGACCTTCCTCGGGTTCAGTATCTTGTTCTTCCACATTGGTGTTGAGATGAGATAGGGGCAAGGACTCTAAGCATGTAGCAGAGAGAGCTGCGCCAGGAGCCTCGCCTATTAAGAGGGGCTTGATGCCTCTGGGCCTGTGCTAGGTCCGTGAGGCTGTTCCCTAAGAAGCATTTGAGGAGCCAACGGTCGATGCTGTTCCCATCTACGCAAGAGGCATATGCAGTGTCTCGGTGCAGGTTTCACCAGCATTGGAAACCATCCAACTGCTTCCTGCACCTACGGCTCAACCCTCACCGCATTGAGAAGCCCCCAGTACCACTATCTAGTCCTCTTCTCAAACCAGTTCTATCAAGAGGGAAGCTCCCTTTCTTCCTTTAGTATCGCCATCCCCAGGTTCAGGTTACCTCTTTTTGGTAGAGTCAGCATCAGTGTCTCCATTATGTGAAGCTTCTGACTGCTCAGACTCGGAAGTGCAACCCTCTGTATCTCAGCTGGGGCACAGTGCACTTACCTTCCTTCAAGATCGTCAGGGCCATGAATAATGCAGCAACCCAAACATTGGCCTTTCCCTAAAGAGCAATGGCCTGGATAAAGATGGGTCCTGGGTCCATACCAGTAGCCACTCTGGGCTGCATGGGGCATCCCTCTTCTAGTCAGGACCTCATTTCAACCATCTCGTCAGTTGTGGGGACTGCATCAGATGTGACAGTACCAGGAACATTGTTCTCCAATATCTGACGTTGAAATGGGTACTGGGCCCCAAGAGCATCTCTCCAGTGTCCAGTATTCTGACTGGTCCTGGCCAGCCAGCCTTCTTGGGTAGCCTCTCCACCATAGATTATGGAGTTGCCACCACTTCAGATGCTGGCTGCATCCTTGTCTTTGTCACCAGATGAAGCAGTGGGAGATTGATCTCCTCCGAAGACCACAGGACCCACTGAAACTGGTTTCAGTTTTGGCACTGAAGAATTCTCACAAGTTGGTGAACATTCTAATATTTGCCACCCTTTCTAAGATTGATCTGCAAGTCAATGAAGCAGTTGTGGAACTGGTCAAGACTCTGTGGCAGACACCTTCTTCCCTGGCTCTTACAGTGAAATGAGCTGACTGGAGGTATTTTGTTCCTTCTAAAGGGTATACACATGTTTTCTATCACCAGCTCCGTGTTCTGTTGTAGTAGGAGTTGCTAATGAGTGGGAAAGGCAGGGTTACCAAGCCTCCACAGGTAAGAGCAAAGACTAGACTCGTTTGGTCATAAACTTTATTCCTCAGGAGGCCTGCAGTTTGGGATTGCAAACCAGCAGACGCTCCTGAGTCGATAAGAATACATACTCTGGGAGAACATTGCTAAATTGAGGACAAATTACCAGAGGATTTCAAGCAAGAGTCCTCTGTGGTGGAGGAGAAGGGCTAACTAGTCGCTGAGACTGCCGTCCAGGACAGTCTGGATAGTGAAGATTCGGCAGTGCCAGGAGAAGGCGGTCATGATTACAGTCCTCTGGATTACCCACAGAAGTACAGCAGACCATACAGAACCTTCTGTTTGAAGGCCTTACCCTGTTCTCTGAGGGAAATGACAGGCTTCAAAGTCTTTAAGATTCCAGGGCAACAGTGACCACTCCAGTGACTAAAAGAGAGCATTTTCATCAACAGCAACCCTTAGGATACCATAGCGTTGGTGTCCCCAAGATCTGCCTAGGAAAAAGAGAAGGAGCTATAAAAGGCGCCCTTCTCTTTAGTGTCAGTGAGCTCATCCCATCCAGCTACCTCTTGAGGACTGTGTACCAGTCTCCTCACTTCCGTCCCACCTTTTTTGTTTTCAATTTTTTTTGTCCTGATTCCTAGGTGCCAGGACGCACACAACATCAGAACAGAGGATCTTAAGCACAGTGGAACAGGTGTGTGCCATCCAATGTACTTCAGACTCCCTCCCCCCCCCCCCCCCCCCGGTCTCTGTTCAGGAACCACTTTCATAAGACTGCCCCTCAGCAGGAGGTCCAGTCTCTTCTCCAGACAGGGGCCAGAGAGGAAGTACTGTTGGACCTTAGGAGAAAAGGCTTCTATTCATGTTACTTCTTGACCCTCAAGACAAAAGGAGGTCTCAGGCCCATATTAGCTCTAAGGGAGTTGAACAAATTCCTGAACAAAGTAAAACTTCACATGGTTACCCTAGCATCAATTATCCCTTCCCTGGGACCAGGAGACTGGGACAAGGAGCGCCAAGATCAGCTCTGTACACTGCAGCCCAGTATGGCTGGGGTTGGTTAATTTCAGCCGAGCCTCCCTTTCTTCCAGCCTGGATTTGAGCCAATAGGTTTGTAAAAGGGAGAGCCAGAGCCGGGGAAGAACACATTTGCCTGACCTGAGCTCAGCGCTGCAGGGAGCCAAGAAAGTAGATTTAAAACCAAAAATCAGCTAGCAGGACCCCTTTCCAATCACCCAGCTTCCAGGGTTTGATTTCTGAAAACAGCTGTGTAGCTAACCCCAAACCAACCCCGGGGAAGAAGTAAAGGGGAGCTGAAATCAAGCCAACTTCACCTTTGATCCTGTAGTACGGGCTTCATCCCTGGAGGCATGGTGCTCCGTGCCCCATTGGGCACATGGCCCTGTCTCATCCCACCCCACCTTTTATCCGTGCGGCTCTCCTCACCGACTAACCTGCCTCCCCCACCCTGCCCACTTCATTAACCATCTTTCCCTGCATCATAGGGTGCACTACCTACTATGGAACAGTGAGAAAGAACACATTTGGGCAAAAAGAAACCCTGGCTAATGTGCTGCTCTCTCCAAAGTGCCCCTGGCTTTCGCTAAGTATCTTATTAGCTTCCACAAACTTCTTTTCCTTGCCTGCAGATTATGGTGATCGAAGCCCAAGAAGCCTTGGAATGCAATTTCTTCCAAGGACATGCTCAGTTGAGAAATAATGACATTGACTTAGTGTGCAAAAGAATGTAGTAAGAAGAGCATGGAATAGATTTGATTAACTCTATTGAGCTACTTGTGAATGACATTATATATATATGTACATATAATTGTTTGGAATATTTGTTTAGTGACTTTTTTTTATTCCTTTTGAGTGCTTAAACAGCTACATCTCGCGAATAGTTGACACTATCAGTTCACAATGCTTCCCTTCAGCCTGGCAGGTGCTCATTGGGTATTCACAAATTCCTTGGTGGTGGTAGCAGCTCATCTTTGAAAATTAGGTATCTGTCTTCTCCATACCTGGATGACTAGTTGATCAGAGGCTGATCAGAATCGCTGGTCATTTCTAGGCTATCCACCCCTTTATCCATATTCAATGCTCTGGGGCTCCTAGTGAATCGAGAAAAATCAATATTGAAACCTGTATAGACAATCGAATTCATTGGAACAGTCCTCATCTCTACAGAGGCCAGAGCTTTTCTACCACAAAACAAGTTTGAAAGCATTTGAGATCTAGGATTTCCAATGAAAGCTTGTTCGCTCACAACAGCACACGTGTCTCAGGCTGCTGGATTACATGGAAACATGTACTTACACAGTGCAAAAGGCCAGACTGCAGTTCAGTAAGCTGCAAGCATGGCTAACATAAGTATATGCCCCGAGTTGTCACCATTTGGACAAGTGGTACGAGTGACAGAGCTAGTCTTGGTGTTTCTAGTCTGGTGGATAGATTCTCTAAAGGTGTGCATGGGCATTCCCTCCCTTCCCACACTACTAATACTCACTCTAGTCACGGACACATCATCTTTAGGTTGGGGAGCTCACATTGGGTCCCCGAAGACGCAAGGTCTTTGGTCATCTCAAGACCTAGAAACTCACATAAATGTGAGGGAGTTAAGAGCAGTACATCTGCCTGCTCAATCTTCCTTCCCCACAGAGCGGGGAAAAATATCTTAGAGGAAACTGGATTGTCCTATCATTTACACCATCATCTGTCAGTCCAGAGATGATGGCAGTTTTGGACGGGTGATCCTGCAATCACTGTTCAGATAGACTCTGAATCCACCTCCTCTGCCACTTGCTTGTGAGTCACCTACAGTGGAATTCTGATGTGGAATCACTCAAAGAAGAAACGGTTACCTATTTTTCTGTACCTGTGGTTCTTCAAGATGTCCATTTCACAACCTGCCCACCTTCACTTCTGTATTGGAGTCACAATGGCACAAAGGAACTGAGGGGGATGTGGGGTGGCTCCCCCTCTTAGACCACCACACAGTGAGACTCACCAAGCCCTCGGATTGCTACCCCTTCCTGCTTCTCCACGTGGGCACCAATGATACTGCCAAGAATGACCTTGAGCAGATCACTTCAGACTTCGTGGCTCTGGGAAGAAGCATAAAGGAGTTTGAGGTACAAGTGGTGGTCTCGTCCATCCTCCCTGTGGAAGGAAAAGGCCCGGGTAGAGACCGTCGAATCATGGAAGTCAACAAATGGCTACACAGGTGGTGTCGGAGAGAAGGCTTTGGATTCTTTGACCATGGGATGGTGTTCCAAGGAGGAGGAGTGCTAGGCAGAGATGGGCTCCGCCTAACAAAGAGAGGGAAGAGCATCTTCACAAGCAGGCTGGCTAACCTAGTGAGGAGGGCTTTAAACTAGGTTCACCGGGGGAAGGAGACCAAAGCCCTGAGGTAAGTGGGGAAGTGGGATACTGGGAGGAAGCACGAGCAGGAGCGTGTGAGCAGGGAGGGCTCCTGCCTCATACTGAGAAAGATGGATGATCAGCGAGTTACCTTAAGTGCCTATACACAAATACAAGAAGCTTGGGAAACAAGCAGGGAGAACTGGAAGTCCTGGCACAGTCAAGGAATTATGATGTGATTGGAATAACAGAGACTTGGTGGGATAACTCACATGATTGGAGTACTGTCATGGATGGACAGGCAGGGCAGAAAAGGTGGGGGAGTTGCATTGTATGTAAGAGAGCAGTATGACTGCTCAGAGCTCCGATATGAAACTGCAGAAAAACCTGAGTGTCTCTGGATTAAGTTTAGAACTGTGAGCAACAAGGGTGATCTAATGGTGGGAGTCTGCTACAGACCACCGGACCAGGGGGATGAGGTGGACGAGGCTTTCTTCCGGCAACTAATGGAAGTTACTAAATCGCAGGCCCTGGTTCTCATGGGAGACTTCAGTCACACTGATATTTGCTAGGAGAGCAATACAGAGGTGCACAGACAATCCAGGAAATGTAGGAGACAATTTCCTGGTGCAAGTGCTGGAGGAACCAACAAGGAGCAGAGCTCTTCTTGACCTGCTGCTCACAAACTGGGAAGAATTGTAGGGGAAGCAAAAGTGGAGGGGAACCTGGGAGGCAGTGACCATGAGATGGTCAAGTTCAGGATCCTGACACAAGGAAGAAAGGAGAGCAGCAGAATACGGACCCTGCACTTCAGAAAAGCAGACTTTGACTCCCTCAGGGAACGGATGGGCAAGATCCCCTGGGAGAATAACATGAGGGGGAAGGGAGTCCAGGAGAGCTGGCTGTATTTTAAAGAATCCTTATTGAGGTTACAGGGACAAACCATCCCGATGTGTAGAAAGAATAGTAAATATGGCAGGTGACCAGCTTGGCTTAACAGTGAAATCCTTGCTGATCTTGAACACAAAAAAGAAGCTTACAAGAAGTGGAAGATTGGACAAATGACCAGGGAAGAGTATAAAAATATTGCTCGGGGATGCAGGAGTGAAATTACGAAGGCCAAATCACACCTGGAGTTGCAGCTAGCAAGAGATGTTAAGAGTAACAAGAAGGGTTTCTTCAGGTATGTTAGCAACAAGAAGAAAGTCAAGAAGAGTGTGGGCCCCTTACTGAATGAGGGAGGCAACCTAGTGACAGAGGATGTGGAAAAAGCTAATGTACTCAATGCTTTTTTGCCTCTGTCTTCACGAACAAGGTCAGCTCCCAGACTACTGCACTGGGCAGCACAGCATGGGGAGGAGGTGACCAGCCCTCTGTGAAGAAAGAAGTGGTTCTGGACGATTTAGAAAAGCTGGACGAGCACAAATCCATGGGGCCGGATGCACTGCATCTGAGACTGCTAAAGGAGTTGGTTGATGTGATTGCAGAGCCATTGGCCATTATCTTTGAAAACTCATGGTGATCGGGGGAGGTCCTGGACGACTGGAAAAAGGCTAATGTAGTGCCCATCTTTTAAAAAAGGAAGGAGGAGGATCTGGAGAACTACAGGCCAGTCAGCCTCACCTCAGTTCCTGGAAAAATCATGGAGCAGTTCCTTAAGGAACCAATTTTGAAGCACTTAGAGAGGAAAGTGATCAGGAACAGTCAGCATGGATTCACAAAGGGCAAGTCATGCCTGACTAACCTAATGGCCTCCTATGACGAGATAACTGGCTCTGTGGATGAGGGGAAAGCAGTGGACGTGTTATTCCTTGACTTTAGCAAAGCTTTTGACGCGGTCTCCCACAGTATTCTTGCCAGCAAGTTAAAGTAGTATGGGTGGAGGAATGGACACAAGGTGGATAGAAAGTTGGCTAGATCATCGGGCTCAACAGGTAGTGATCAATGGCTCCATGTCTAGTTGGCAGCCGGTATCAAGTGGAGTGCCCCAAGGGTCGGTCCTGGGGCCGGTTTTGTTCAGTATCTTCATTAATGATCTGGAGGGTGCATGGATTGCACCCTCGGCAAGTTTGCAGGTGACACTAAACAGGGAGGAGAGGTAGATATGATGGAGGGTAGGGATAGGATACAGGGGGCCCTAGACAAATTAGAGGATTGGGCCAAAAGAAATCTGATGAGGTTCAACAAGGACAAGTGCAGAGTCCTGCACTTAAGACGGAAGAATCCCATACATCGCTACAGACTAGCCATTTGGTCCCTAGGCAGCAGTTCTGCAGAAAAGGACCTAGGGGTCACAGTGGACGAGAAGCTGGATATGAGTCACCAGTGTGCTGCTGTTGCCAAGAAGGCTCGTGGCATTTTGGGCTGTATAAATAGGGGCGTTGCTGGCAGATCGAGGGACATGATCGTTCCCCTCTGTTCAACATCAGTGAGGCCTCATCTGGAGTACTGTCCAGTTTTGGGCCCCACACTACAAGAAGGATGTGAAAAAATTGGAAAGCGTCCAGCGGAGGGCAACAAAAATGATTAGGGGACTGGAACACATGACTTCTGAGGAGAGGCTGAGGGAACTGCGTTTGTTTAGTCTACGGAAGAGAAGAATGAGGGGGGATTTGATAGCTGCTTTCAACTACCTGAAAGGGGGTTCCAAAGAGGATGGATCTAGACTGTTCTCAGTGGTAGCAGATGACAGAATGAGGAGTAATGGTCTCAAGTTGCAGTGGGGGAGGTTTAGGTTGGATATTAGGAAAAACTTTTTCACTAGGAGGGTGGTGAAACACTGGAATGCGTTACCTAGAGAGGTGGTGGAATCTCCTTCCTTTGAGATCAGGCTTGACAAAGCCCTGACTGGGATGATTTAGTTGGGGATTGGTCCTGCTTTGAGCAGGGAGTTGGACTAGATGACCTCCTGAGGTCCCTTCCAACTCTGATATTCTATGATTCTATGAATGGTGACTGTGCGTGCTCAAATCACCCTTATGTGTACCGCTGTGGAGGGGGGGGGGGAATCTGATATCTGTGCACTAGCCATACACACACCTGCAGTGGAATGGACATGTGCAACACATCTTCAAGAAAAACAGTTACAGAAAGGTAGGTAACTGTCTCTTTCCATATTCTTGATGCCTAGATCAGCAAATCAATCTGGGAATTCTGCCTGTGTCATCACCACCAGCAATGAGTCAGCTAGGCAGAAAAAAATCCAGTTTGTGCTCTCATAGCTATGAGCATTCAAAATCAATCAGTCAACCAAACATTTGTTGGTGAAGTAGGAAACAGATCTTATTTGACATGTCTACACTCACATTGCCTTTCACTTAAGGTGCTGTAATTTACAGTCATTTTTATCATCTTTCTTACACTTCAAAACAAAAACTGATGTAAAAATGTAAATCCATTTTGTACATTTCCAAGGATGGGAGAAGCCACCTGCATTACATGATTCAATATTAGTTAAAGTATTTCATTATAACCTCAAACTCTCCCTTTATAAAACATGAGGATCAGAGTGACTTAAAAGTGAATTATTGTGTTTAAGGTTTTTAATTTTTAATATGATAGTGTGTCCCCCATTACTCTCCCTTACTGCCAACTATGTTCTTAATAATATACCTTTCCAGTTTCTCTTGAGTCTGGAGACAGCCTGAGCCATACAGTTATAAGAGCCTACTGTGTGGATTAAGTTGCAGGGTTCAGGTCTTAGGTTGTAAACTCTTTGAGGGCAGGGACTTGATTATCTTATTTGTAAAATGTCATGTGTGCACAGTGCTACAGAAACAATAAAGCTAAAACAAATTAAGAAATAGCATAAAATACAGATTGCAAAGCTTTTAAGCTTTTCATTTAATACTCCAAGGAAGCAGTTTCACTACTTTGTGGTCTGAAACAGTTAGATATGTTTAAGCAGAAACTAAGAGCCAATGCTAGAAGGGGATAACTTATAAAGAGCTTAGTTAGGTATTGAAAATCAGTCTGTTGCTATGCACTGGCAGTGCAATGAGATCAGCTATTTAAAAAAAAAAAAACTGCTTTAGTGCATCCATCAGTAATACCATTAGAGCTTGTAGTTTAAAATGTAATTCTATAAAGATGAAGTTAATTGGGATTTAGAATGTGGGTATGATTGTGTTGCATTTCATTGTTTCATCTTGTTTGTTAATATCTGGTGGACATTTAGTGCAATTTATCTCCTCAACCATCATTCATGTTTAATTTTAACGATTTTTAACAAGATACTGTTTGACTTTTATATACTCATGTTTTAGTTAGTTAATTATGTTTGATTCAGAACGTACAGGGGTTACAACATGGTGCAAAGTCCAACAGATGTCACTATGGAAAACAACCTTTCCAGGATTATCTCAGCAGTTTCCCAGGCATTGACAACATCAACTACAAGAGCACTTACAGTGAGTATTTTTATAATCTATAAATAACATACTTTTAATAAAGGGCTATATATAAATAAATTCAGTACTTTCTTGCTGTATGTATGTGCCTTTAGTGTCATATAGCATGTAATGAAGAAATGATAAAGATGGAAATACAATATATTTTGCTGCTATCTCCTATACTGTTAACATTGTACCATCTTCCTTAATTTTTTCAGTTTGGCTGCTGTGAAGCTTTGTGTCTTCTCTCCACAACATTTCCAGTCTGCACATGGACTGTAGGATGGCACTGTGGGTATGTTTCTTCATCCAGCATACAAGCTTCTAGAATTCATAGATATTAAGGTCAGAAGGGACCATTATGATCATCTCGTCTGACCTCCTGCACAATGCAGGCCACAGAATCTCACCCACCCACTCTTGCGAAAAACCTCTCACCTATGTCTGAGCTATTGAAGTCCTCAAATCATGGTTTAAAGACTTCAAGGAGCAGAGAATCCTCCAGCAAGTGACCCGTGCCCCATGATACAGAGGAAGGTGAAAAAACCCCAGGGCCTCTTCCAATCTGCCCTGGAGGAAACTTCCTTCCCGACCCCAAATATGGCAATGAGCTGAACCCTGAGCATGTGGGCAAGATTCACCAGCCAGATAACCACAAGAATTCTCTGTAGTAACTCAGATCCCACCCCATCTAACATCCCATTTGGCCTATTTTTCATGAATATTTAAAGATCAATTAATTGCCAAAATCATGTTATCCATCATACCATCCCCTCCATAAACTTACTGAGTTTAATCTTGAAGCCAAATAGGATGTTTGCGCCCACTGCTTCCCTTGGAAGGCTATTCCAGAACTTCACTCCTCTGATGGTGAGAGACCTTCATCTAATTTCAAGTCTAAACTTCCTGATGGCCAGTTTATATTCATTTGTTCTTGTGTCCACATTGGTACTGAGCTTAAATAATTCCTCTCCGATATTTATCCCTCTGATATATTTATAGAGAGCAATCCCCTCAACCTTCTTTTGGTTAGGCTAAACAAGCCAAGCTCTTTGAGTCTCCCTTCATAAGGCAGGTTTTCCATTCCTCGGATCATCCTAGTAGCCCTTCTCTGTACCTGTTCCAGATTGAATTCATCCTTCTTAAACTTGGGAGACCAGAACTGCACACAGTATTCCAAGTGAGGTCTTACCAGTGCCTTGTATAACGGTACTAAAACCTCCTTATCTCTACTGGAAATACCTCGCCTAACGTATCCGAAGACCTCATTAGCTTTTTTCATGGCCATATCACGTTGGCGGCTCATAGTTATCCTGTGGTCAACCATTCCAAGGTCCTTCTCCTCCTCCATTACTTCTAATTGATGCGTCCCCAGCTTATAACTAAAATTCTTGTTATTAGCAAAGCCCTCTAGTTCCTTGCTGATCCCTCCCATCTTCCACTCCCTGTATGCTTCCTGCTTTTTTTAATCACCTCTCTGAGATGCTTGCTCATCCAGCTTGGTTAACAAAAACAGAGGACACTCATTCAGGTATCAGAAGCCCTGCTTTAATTATTTGCCGTTAAGCCTCACTTAGCAGTTGTTTAAAGATTTCATTCAGACAGGCCTAAAATTATTAGGCTCATCACAGGCTGGCATTGAACCAAATAACAGCACTTTCCGCAATCTTAAATAATACAGTCCAAATTCTTTGGTATTGGTTGTAACTGTTAGAAAAAATCGTTTTTTGTGAGTCAAATGGAAATGGACAAAATGTTGTGGTGGTAGAGGGGGAGCGGAAGTATTTTTCAAGCTTTTGAAGGAATGTTATAAACTCTGGAGTGGTAAATAAAAATATGTAGAGGAAAAAAAAGCCTTATGGGGTGGGCGCGGGGGGTCTGAATTTTTCACGTGGCGTATTCCTTGGGTCTGTGTTGTAAGTGTTTGGCAATGGAAACTGGTGTATAGCTGTTTTTCTAAAAGGGACTGGCAGATGCTTCCTAGTTGCTTTTATTGGGAAGTCTGTGAGAAATGGAACACACTAGTTGAAGTGCATACTTCCACTTATGTGGCTAAAATGATTTTGAAAGTCCTAAGATACTGTCTATCTTCCGAAGAGATCTGTTACTGTAGCCTTGTTAATGTTAGGGTTTGATCCTGTCTTTGGATACCAGTGTGTGTATTGCTGCATGTCCACTAAAAATCAGTCACTGCACAGGTGTAAATATTGTAGCTGATTTTAGATGTTGCGTGGCTGGCATCTGCTTGGTTTGTGGGATTTTTTTGTTTTGGTCAAACCTTGTTGTTCCAAGTGTTCTTATTTATATTTGTGTGTGTGTGTGTTTCTGCTGCATCTGCTATTTTCAGTTAACCAAATATACAGTAATAAACTAGTGCGATCATCTGTTTGTACTTCCCATGCCGACTGTGCTTCTTTTGCTTGTGTTTGGTGCTCCTCCTAGGGCCGGGTCTAAGGCTGGCAACGGGGGGCCAGGACAGGGACCGCCCCCGGGCCGGGACCCCTGCGTTGAACCCTCTGCCCCGCCTCACACAGGGGCTCATTGGTTGACTGAGAGGGGCTGGGGGAAAAAAAAGGATGGCCGGAATGCCGCCCCTGGAAGTGTGCCGCCCCACGCATGTGCTTGCTTTGCTGGTGCCTAGAGCCAGTCCTGGCTGCTCCTCCCTTACATTAGGCTTCTGTTCAAGTCCTTCAAGTTCACATGTTTGCTTGGGTACTGGTTTCTCTCCCTATTTTCACATATACAGAATTAGTCTCTCACATGCTTTGTCATGTTTTTGACTTCAGCGTTTTTTCTCTCTTTCTGGTGGCTGAATCGCAAGGGGAATGTGTGCCTTAATTTCATTACTTATGGTAAAATTTCAAAATCTTGCTGCTTCTCTGGTTGCCTGAAGTTGTGTTGTGAAGTCTAATCTCTTTAAAGATGGTGTATCTTTTTAGTTCATCTTGCTCTGTCTTTCTATACCAGGCTCCATTTTGCAATACTGTTGCAATTAGTAGTCCATCCATTCAGTTTACTATGTGCGACGTTTGTGTGCTGAAAGCCAATCTTTTTGAGCTACAGTCTTCTCATTTTACAGGTGGAATAGGTTCAGACCTGATCAATATTTGACCAGCAAGAAGGATGGATAAAAATCTATAGTTTTTTTGGGGTTGGGGTTTTTTGTTTTTATTTTTGAAAAATTAAAAAGTGTTTTTTAATTGGATTTTTTATTTTAAGTTATATATTTTTACTTTTTAAAAATAAACCTGTTTAAAATGAAATCCGAATTTAATACAAAATATGTTGAGTCCTAAACTTGTTATAGTTTAGTTGTAAATGTGAAACATATTTATAGGAGATGTTTATGTACCAAAGCATTTAAAGTTGTTTTATTTAATAAAAATAAATTTATATGCTGTTTTGTGTCTAATTAAATTCCAGTTACCATCCTAATGCAGCTTGACGCAAATGAGCAAAAGGTTAATTATCTAGTAAATAAGCAACACATCATTCACCATTTGCTAGTATACTAATATAAAAATATACAGTCAATAAGAACCTGAAAATATTAAACTATATAATTGCTTCAATAAATGTATATAGTTATAGTAAACCTTCCTAGGTAGCAAAAAGATTTACCAAATCTAGTGCAAAAGGTTTATTTAGTTGGAAATCAACATGTTTGAATGGTTATATCAACCAACAAAAACTCACCTTTCTTTAGAAAATAACTGAAGTACAAATGGAAATGCTGATTAAAATTGATAATTTAAATAAAAATAAATAAAACCAAAACCACCCTCAAGATGCATGCAGTACTCCTCCATGATTTCATGGTCATGTTGTTGTCTTTTTGGCTTTCTCTTTTCCCAAGCTCTCCAAATGGTTGTTTCCTCTTGTTGTTCTTGTATTAATTTAGATTGTAAATTCTGTGGAGTAGAAACTCATTTTGGTAACGTGTTGTGCGCATTGATGGTGGGAGGGGGCTCCAGGTAGGGTGTTGGGGTGCAGGAGGGTGCTCTGGGCTGGGGCAGGGTGTTGGGGTGTGGGAGGGGGCTTCGGGCTGGACAGGGAGTTGGGATGTGTTAGGGGGAGCGGGCTCTGGGCGGTGCTTACATCAGGCGGCTCCTGGGAAGCAGTGGCATGTCATCATCCCCCGTCTTAGGCAGAAGCGCAGCCAGGCGGCTCTGCGCGCTGCAGGTGCCTCCCCTGCAGCTCCCATTGGCCGCAGTTCCTGGCCAGTGGGAGCTGCGCAGTTGGCACTCAGGGTCGGGGCAGTGCACAGAGGCACCTTAGCCATCCCTCCACCTAAGAGCCAGAGAGACATGTCGCTACTTCCTGGGAGCTGCGCGGAGCCTGCCAGCCCCGCGCCAACCGGACTTTTAAGAGCTGCCAGGGTCCCTTATCCACTGAATGTTCCGGTCGAAAACTGGACACCTGGCTAGCCCCTAATCTTAACTGGTGTCCCTCAATACGTCTAGAACTAAGGGACACCGTTTCTGTGCTGTGTTTGAGCTTAACTTTTGAAACATTTAAATCTACATCCTTTTCCATTGTTATTCTTAGTATGTGCCTATTTCTAAACATCTTTAACAGAGCATCCAAACACATATTACGTATTTGCAAGCATTTTAATTCGATAGTTCATTATAACAAACCATTATTTTGTGTTCCATCATGCCTTAATATTGAAATATGCAAATTAGCAAATTGTTATTTAATTGTTGTCCACCCATAGGTTCCCTAAGTAGTGGTGGTGATCACTGCAGTAGCAAAGCCCTCTAGTTCTTCATTGGATGCACAACAGCTTCCATGTTAATCTTTGCTGAAACTTTTTGTGTGTATACTTAATCAAGATACTAAAGGTAGTTCAGCCATACAGATAGATTAATAGTTTCTAATTAATAAGAAATATAAAGTTAAAACTATGTACCACACTGTTCTTAGTTTCCATAAGACTGAAAAATTGCCTAGGAAGACATGTATGACAATTTCATAATTAAACTTTCAGTGCTTCCCAGCTGAGTCCTTTGGAGGAATCTCGGAAGAGCTGTACCATTGGAATGGCTGGAATGGTTTTGTCCCTTCTTTCAACGGCCTGGTTCCCACTGGATCTTTCTGCACATCAAGATGCTTTGATTTTGGCTGGAAACTTGCTTGCAGGTAGACAAAAATTGTTGGGCTGTGTCAGTGTGTGCTCAGTGTTATAATCTACATTATGTAGTCAGAATGCCCCATCATCATTTCACTCTAAGCAATAAAATACTTGCAAGCTTCAGAGCTGAAGAAATGCAGGGCAAAAAAAAAAAGAAGTCATTATACCCATGGGGTTTTGGATTATCTTTCAAGTCTAATGGTTTCTCCTTGTTGGGCTGGGCATCTGATGCTCCTGCTAGATCTGTGGGCCTTCTCAAATTTTAATAATATTTGTACAGTTGGCTTTCCTTATATATGACCTGATATTATTGTAAGGATATTAAGTATCAGAGGAGTAGCCACATTAGTCTGTATCCACAAAAACAACAAGGAGTCTGTGACACCTTAAAGACTAACAGATTTATTTGGGCATAAGGTTTCATGGGTAAAATACCCCACTTCTGTAATTTTCACTCCATGCATCTGAAGAGACCGGCATAAATATACTGGCACATGAAGAGAAGGGAGTTACTTTACAAGTGGAGAACCAGTGTTGACAAGGCCAATTCAGTCAGAGTGGATGTGGTCCACTACCACTAACTGATGAGGAGGGGTCAATACTAAGAGAGGGAAAATTGCTTTTGTAGGGAGCCAGCCACTCCCAGTCCCTATTCAAGCCCAAATGAATGGTGTTAAGCTTGCAAATTAATTGTAGCTCTGCAGTTTCTCTTTGAAGTTCGTTTTTGAAGTTTTTTTGTTGAAGGATGGCTACTTTTAAATCTGTTGTTGAATGCCTAGGGAGACTGAAATATTCTCCTACTGGCTTTTGTATGTTTTATATGTTGTATGCTACATTCCTGATGTCTGATTTGTGTCAATTTATTCTTTTACGTAGAGACTGTCTGGTTAGGCCAATGTACATGGCAGAGGGGCATTGCTAGCACATGATGGCATATATCACATTAGTGGATGTGCAGGTGACTGAACCCCTGATGGTGTGGCTGATGTGGCTGGGTCCTGTGATGGTGTCACTAGAGTAGATATGGGGACAGAGTAGGCAATAGGGTTTGTTCCAAGGATTGGTTCCTGGGTTAGTCTTTCCGTGGTATGGTGTGTAGTTGCTGGTGAGTATTTGCTTCAGGTTGGGGGGCTGTCTGTAAGTGAGGACTGGCCTGCCTCCCAAGGTCTGAGAGAGTAAGGGATCGTTTTCCAGGATAGGCTGTTGATCATTGATGATGTGCTGGAGAGGTTTTAGCTGGGGGCTGTACGTGATGGCCAGTGGTGTTCTGTTGTTTTCCTTGTTGGGCTTGTCCTGTAGTAGGTGACTTCTGGGTATCCATCTCGCTCTGTCAATCTGTTTACTCACTTCCTCACATGGGTATTGTAGTTTTAAGAATGCTTGATAAAGATCTTGTAGGTGTTTGTCTTTGAGGGATTGGAGCAAATTTGGTTGTATCTTAGGGCTTGGCTGTAGACAATGGATTATGTGATGTGTCCTGGGTGGAAGCTGGAGGCATGTAGGTAAGTATAGTGTGACAGATTTATGTTACCAATCTGCCTGAGGCGTCAGATGATCAGGCTGAGGCCACAGGATCATTAGGAGAGGAGATGAAGGAGCACACCAAGTGACTAAGTTTTAAAGCTTTATTAATAAAATAACAATGGTGAGTGCTGGATCCACCCCCATGTCACTCGGAGGAAGGAAAAAAGCGTTAGTGCCCGAGCCCTAACCCACTTTCATATTCACAAATGCACAACCCAAGGCTGGCCAAGCCTGGGTGTAACGTAAGAAGAAGAGGGGGAAGGGTAGACGAGAGTTCTGTCCTGTGCACAGGCCATCCAGGGTCCGCTGTTAGTGTCCGACTTGCTTTGGCTCTTGAGAGGATTTTTAAGTCCTGGGTTCTTCTGGGGCGTTTTGTTCAGGGACCTCTGTCCACCGTGCTGTTTGTACCAGTCAAAACAGGCTTTCTGTGGCTTCCTCAGCCTTCCCAAAACACACCAGCTTCAGGGATGTTAAACTGTTAGATTTTCCCCTCGCTGGCCTTCACCGTCTCACTAGTTTTTGCAATCCCCTGCAGTCTTGTTCAGTTTACTTCTCTTTTCTCATGGCTGGTTGGGGTTGGAATCCAGGCTCCCGTTTTTCTTGGCATCAGAGAGTCTGCTTGTGTGCACTGGCCTTGGGTGGCTGGAGTCAGCTTCTTATCTTTGGACCGAGCTAGATCATCAAGTTAACCCGTTCCTTTCTCCCTTCCTCCCCCTTTGGCCTCTCGCAACCTGCAAAGGAATCTTTCGCTCCACACTCACACCTTCAACCCCTCCCAAAATCCTTTCCCATGCATATGCATATATAGGCGTTAGCAATATACAATGCTGGTGCTTACCCAGAGGACCCCCTGGGGGGCAATTTTACTGTGACTGGGACATTCCCATGGGGCAGTTTTACTGTGAGAATAGCAATCAGTATGTTTCCAGAATAGGCTGACGTTTGTGATCATCGCTTATTTGCACTGTAGTGTCCAGGAAGTGGATCTCTTGTGTGGACTGGTCCAGGCTGAGGTTGATGGTGAGGTGGAAATTGTTGAAATCCAGGTGGAATTCTTCAAGGGCCTCCTTCCTGTGGATCCATATGATGAAGATGTCATCAGTGTAGAGCAAGTTGAGGAGGGGCACTAGGGGATGAGAGCCGAGGAAGCGTTGTTCTAAGTCAGCCATAAAAATGTTGGTGTACTGTGGGGCCATGCAGGTACCCATAGTAGTGATACTGACTTGAAGGTATAAGTTGTCCCCAAATCTGAAATGGTTGTGGGTTAGGACAGTGTCACAAAGCTGAGCTACTGGGTGTGCCATGGCCTCATCAGGGATACTATTTCTGACTGTTTGTAGTCCATCCTCATGTGGAATATTGGTGTAAAGAGCTTCTACATCCATGGTGGCCAGGATGGTGTTTTCAGGAAGATCACCAATGAATTGTTGTTTCCTCAGGAAGTCGGTGGTGTTTCAAAGATAGGTAGGAGTGCTGGTAGTGTATGGTCTGAGGAGAGAGTCCAAATAGTCACATAATCCTGCTGTAAGAGTGCCAATGCCTGAGATGATGGAGCGTCCAGGATTTTCAGGTTTATGGATCTTGGGAAGCCGATAGAATACCCCTGGTCGGGTCTCTAGGGGTGTGTGTCTGTGTAGATTTGTTCCTGTGCTATAGCGGGGAGTTTCTTGAGCAGATGGTGTAGTTTCTTTTGGTACTCCTCAGTGGGATCGGAGGATAGTGGCCTGTAGAATGTGATGTTAGAGAGTTGCCTGGCAGCCTCCTGTTCATATTAGCCGAACTGGACAGTCTCTGCGTAAAAGGACACTAATCAGACGTCAGGAATGGTAACATACAACAGCCAGTAGGAGAACACTTCAATCTCCCTGGACGTTCAATAACAGATTTAAAAGTAACCATCCTTCAACAAGAAAACTAAAAACAGATTTCGAAGAGAAACTGCAGAGCTACAATTCATTGCAAACTTAACACCATTCATTTGGGCTTGAATTGAGACAGGGAGTGGCTGGCTCCCTACAAAAGCTCCCCTCCTCATCAATTATGGGGAGTGGACCACATCCACTCTGGCTAAATTGGCCTTGTCAGCACTGGTTCTCCACTTGTAAAGTAACTCCCTTCTCTTCTTGTGCCTATGTCTGTAATTTTCACTCCATGCATCTGAAGAAGTGGGGTTTTTTACCCATGAAAGCTTATGCCCAAATAAATCTGGTAAGGATATTGTCCTTCCCAGTACCACTTTACAGCGCTCTACAGGATGACTACCAGATGGCTTTTGGAGTCAGTCCTGCTGGATTTTAATTGGCTAAAGGATCCACTGTTAACACAAGGCACAATCCTCTCTCTTGACATCGGGCCAATAGTTTACTAGCCAACACATGACTTTAGCGAAAACCTAAAGCAAGGCCTTTCGCGTGCTAATCATAACTGTAGTTTTAAGGCTGGAATAGTCACATAAAGCCCAGGTTTCCACTTGGTCTGTGCTTTTTGAACCCTCTGAGATCTCTCCATTTTTAAATAAGTGAGGAGAAGAGATCTGTGTGTGGAATGGCCCATATATGATCTGTAGGTAGCAGAACATATTTCTCAAGTTACTTTTAGATTTCTTTAGGCACAGACTTCATGCCTAAAACAACTTGGTTTTTGATACTTGACTTACTAATGCATATTGTGTGCATGTAGCTATATACTACTACTGTCTGTATAGACATAAGACATAATGTGTGGGTATATATATTTACAATTCAAATAAAATGTAATTTTATTTAAAGTAGTGTGGAGAAAGTGTGTACAAGCATCTTATCTCTAAACTGTTTAAGATTTTATTTTTCCTTGTCTTGTAATCTCTGCTCATATGGAGAATATAATTGACTTAAAGATGCAACTTTTAAAATAGTTTCTGCTAACATTTCTTAAATACCAGTTTTCTTAAATAATGGGCTTTTTATTTCAGCAAGTGCCCCCAAATCTTTGAAAACTCCCTGGACTACTGAAGAAGATATGAATCCAGGTGCTGCTAGACAAGAGGAGCCATGGCCAGCTTTGGCTGACCGAACTCTTGTTAGTTTGGTAGAACAACTCTTTTCTCATTTGCTGAAGACCATTAATATTTGTGCTCATGTGGTGGATGATGTTGCTCCTGGCCCAGCAATAAAGGTATGATTTTTATTACGTTTTATGACTCCAAAATGCTTGTGATATAAAGAGCTGTCGTTGAGTTGTGCACCTTGTTGGAGATGATTTAGACAGCCAGATATATTTATTTTGGTGGGGTGTTCAGGGATGAGCATGGGTGTATATGAGGAAAGCTAGTGATGTTAAAGAGGCACTAACAGTTGTCTTCTGATTTACAGTTTTTTGTTGAACTCCATTGTTCTAAGTTTCAACCTTTTTATAAGATATTATCTTTCTCTCTCAGATATTTTTCCTTGTAGCAAATATCCCGCCAGCTCTGGCCTTTGTTTCATAGGGTTAAGAATATGTTGGTCGTCTTCAGTCACTGAGAGTTAGTTTGCACTGTGATCAGATGTGCGATTGCAGCATGGCCTGGCATACCTACACTATTATTAATCTAGCTAGTACAGCTAAAAATAGCAGTGAAGACGTGGCAGCATGGGCCTCAGTGAGGGTTAGCAACACGAATAAGTGGCCAGCGTCTCATGCTGCCTTTTCTTCACTCCGATTTTTAGCCATGCTAGCTAGCACGGATATGCCATCCCATGCTGCTACCAGACCTCCAAATGCAGGGTGGATGTATCCTGAGTGGTAGCATCATTATTGCTGCCGTTGCAGCTCTCCAGAGGGTTTATTAATATTTATCCCTTCTCTCTCATTTATCAGTAACCATAACATTTTAATGCCTCCCAAGAATATAGAAATAACAACCTTCTTTCTTCCTGCATGAGAAATAGTTTGATTAGTTAACACGGTTTTAAAATTTATTTTTATTTGCTTATTGGAAGAACTGACTGAGGATGTGAAGGCAAAGAAACAAGTTTTGCATTTAGTTTAGAAAATATTGAAGTACATGGTCATTCCTACCTCTGGGGGAGCAAGTTTATTTTCTGTCTACTGCATTCATGAGCCTCCCCCTTGTTGGTGGACAGTTTCATTTTTCTTGTAGAATTTAGCTCTCATGGAGTTAGGTCATGGTCATGGAAGGAGAGATGATCTCTCAAGTCACCAAGGTTAATCCCATGGAAGACTTTGAGCATCAGAGGAGAAACCTTGACATATACTCTGTACTATGGAGGAGCCAGTAGAGAGGTCAAAGCACTGGGGTCATGCACTTATGGTAAATTGTTGCCAAGTGCTACTTTCAGTCTGGTTGGCTGGCTTGTTATGCAGCCCCAAACACATTTTAAATTGAAAGAGGCTGTTTTTAGTGTTAGGATATACAGTGGGAGGTTTGTTTTATGGAATGTGGCTTGAAAGGTATTGCTCGCCACATTTTTTTAATGTAGACTAAATTCTGAGACTTAACTGCATAATGTCCATTAAGGGTGTCAGGCTGCTAAGGATATAGTAGAATGCTTTTGATATTCTTTTACCTGTTTTGAACCTAGAGAAATTTAGTAATAAAACTTAATCTGTGTCCTTGGTCTTTGTAGTTCTTATGCTCAAATTGAGACTTAAAATATTACTATATTCTCCTCTCCTCTCCAACACAATTGCATCCTGGCCGCCTGTCACCGTGCCTCAGGGGGTCACAGCTGAGAATACCAGATTCTGGACAAACTGCTGAGAAATGGGGCAGACCCACCCCGAACTGGTGATTATTCTTCCATAAGATATATCAAGCCAGTAACAAAAGCAAATTTCTGTCTCACCAGACCAGTTAACAAGAAGTCAGAAATGCAGTGTCCTTAGGCATTCCAGCACTTATTTTACCACCCAGACACTAGACTATATGAAGAGTGGTTATCTAAAACCAATTTAATCAAACACGGGGTTCTTCTAATTCCAAGAGATCAGCCACATAGCCAGGTCTTACCCAATTATCACTTTGTTTCCAATCCTTTAGTATCTAATATCTAAAGGTTTATAAGAGAAAAGGATGAGAGAGTCAAAATGGTCAAAGGAATCAAATACAAAAATTTTGCAGTGGTTGTATGTATCAGGTTTGAAGCAGTGATGGAATAAATTGCTGGTTTGTCAAGTCTCTGGTAGATTCCAAAAGATTGGAAGGTCTCCAGTCCATTGGTTATAATGCTTCTGTTAGTGTAAGTTCATAGTCCAGAGTTCAGAGCAGGAAAGAGGCAAAATGGATATGCTTCCAGGGTTTTTTTATACATCCTCCCATGTGGAATGGAGGCTCTCAGTCTTCATTTGTGGAAAAGTACAGGCACAAGATAGATTCCAGGGTCACATGAGCTAATCACATGCCCTTGCATGCTTTGAGTCACAGAAGTAGCCATTATGTATATTCTGGCTAAAAGGTCCTCAGGCAAACCAGTTGGATGGGGATAAACTTTTATGACCCATTGTGTTAGTTGATGGGCCATCAACTTGAATGGTCAATTCAGTGTGCTGGCTAGACTGGATGTAAACTACCTGATGGGTGTTAATCCAGGAGCGCAAACACTTGGAATACAGGTGTATAGTCAATATTCATAACTTTAGATACAAAGATGATACATGCATACAAACAGGATAATCATATTTGATAGATTGTAACTTTTCCATTGATACCTTACATGACATACTTTGTATAATATTTGTTGCAGTTATATAACAAAGGTAGCAACAAGGATCTGCATGGTCATATTTTAATCATACAGCGTCACATCCCCAAACTAATAAGATTAGGTGCAACCATTGTTGAAAAAGGCAGGTGTAATTAAACGTGTGTATCCCTATAAATGTATTCTATGTTTAGTTGAAAGAAAAAGTGCTGATATTTAAGCTGTCACACTGTTTCAAACGTTGTTATTTCAGGCAACATTACCTTCTCTCTCAAACCCACCTTCTCTAAGTCCAATTCGTCGGAAAGGGAAAGAGAGAGAACCTGTGGAACAAACATCTGTACCAATGAGCCCTAAAAAGGGTAGTGAAACTAATCCAGGTAAGGAGATGTTGTGTGTACGTACGTACATGGTGTATTGGGAAGAAATACTGATTTGCATAATTCGCTTTACTGTGAAGTTCCAATGTTAATTCTGAAGAAGGTTGCATATAGTCAGAAGAAGGTCAAATTATTCTCAGTACTAAATCTTGAGTGGCAATACTTTTTCATAAAGAACCCATGAACTCTTTGGTAGCAGTATGGATTTGTGCCTCTTGCTATTACAATCATGCTTTCAAATCCCATAAACTGGTGACTAAAACCAAAAATAGTTTGTATATATGCTTTGCAAATGGAAGCTCTGCTCCTATTCAGAGCACTGAGTGGGTGATTCTGGAAAGCAAAAATCTAAATACTGAAAATATAAGAGCTTGCAGGTTTTTCTGTAGCTATTGCAGAAATAGGCAGGAGTAAAAGGAGAAAAAGTTAGTTCTTGGGAACTTCAGTAATGAATTCTGTATGGGTTAGCGGTCTTATTTTGTAGCTGATTTGCATAGAATGTATTGTTATATAATACTGTAAATGCCGGTCCCCTGAGTCATTCTATGAGCTTAAACACAGTTCTAATCATTTAAATATATATGTTGACTCATATTACAGTGCATTTCAAAGTAGTTAAATTAAATATTCAAGAACACCATGGAATATAGTTAATGTGCTAATTGATCAGGATTATTTTTCTCTTTTCATAAGCTACTAGGCAAACCGATACTTCAGGGCCTGCTCCAACAAGCAAATCGTCATCACTGGGCAGTTTCTATCATCTTCCATCGTATCTCAAGTTATATGATGTCTTGAAAGCTACCCATGCTAACTATAAGGTACAATACCATGTCCTGCAGGTGAAATACAAGAAAACTCTTTTCTGCTAGTGTTACACTACCCCGTGTTGTAAGTTTCATTCTTAGAATCATAGAATCATAGAATATCAGGGTTGGAAGGGACCCCAGAAGGTCATCTAGTCCAACCCCCTGCTCGAAGCAGGACCAATTCCCAGTTAAATCATCCCAGCCAGGGCTTTGTCAAGCCTGACCTTAAAAACCTCTAAGGAAGGAGATTCTACCACCTCCCTAGGTAACGCATTCCAGTGTTTCACCACCCTCATAGTGAAAAAGTTTTTCCTAATATCCAATCTAAACCTCCCCCACTGCAACTTGAGACCATTACTCCTCGTTCTGTCATCTGCTACCATTGAGAACAGTCTAGAGCCATCCTCTTTGGAACCCCCTTTCAGGTAGTTGAAAGCAGCTATCAAATCCCCCCTCATTCTTCTCTTCTGCAGACTAAACAATCCCAGCTCCCTCAGCCTCTCCTCAGAAGTCATGTGTTCTAGACCCCTAATCATTTTTGTTGCCCTTCGCTGGACTCTCTCCAATTTATCCACATCCTTCTTGTAGTGTGGGGCCCAAAACTGGACACAGTACTCCAGATGAGGCCTCACCAATGTCGAATAGAGGGGAATGATCACGTCCCTCGATCTGCTGGCTATGCCCCTACTTATACATCCCAAAATGCCATTGGCCTTCTTGGCAACAAGGGCACACTGCTGACTCATATCCAGCTTCTCGTCCACTGTCACCCCTAGGTCCTTTTCCGCAGAACTGCTGCCTAGCCATTCGGCCCCTAGTCTGTAGCGGTGCATTGGATTCTTCCGTCCTAAGTGCAGGACCCTGCACTTATCCTTATTGAACCTCATCAGATTTCTTTTGGCCCAATCCTCCAATTTGTCTAGGTCCTTCTGTATCCTATCCCTCCCCTCCAGCATATCTACCACTCCTCCCAGTTTAGTATCCTCCGCAAATTTGCTGAGAGTGCAATCTACACCATCCTCCAGATCATTTATGAAGATATTGAACAAAACCGGTCCCAGGACCGACCCCTGGGGCACTCCACTTGACACCGGCTGCCAACTAGACATGGAGCCATTGATCACTACCCGTTGAGCCCGACAATCTAGCCAGCTTTCTACCCACCTTATAGTGCATTCATCCAGCCCATACTTCCTTAACTTGCTGACAAGAATACTGTGGGAGACCGTGTCAAAAGCTTTGCTAAAGTCAAGAAACAATACATCCACTGCTTTCCCTTCATCCACAGAACCAGTAATCTCATCATAAAAGGCGATTAGATTAGTCAGGCATGACCTTCCCTTGGTGAATCCATGCTGACTGTTCCTGATCACTTTCCTCTCATGCAAGTGCTTCAGGATTGATTCTTTGAGGACCTGCTCCATGATTTTTCCAGGGACTGAGGTGAGGCTGACTGGCCTGTAGTTCCCAGGATCCTCCTCCTTCCCTTTTTTAAAGATTGGCACTACATTAGCCTTTTTCCAGTCATCCGGGACTTCCCCCGTTCGCCACGAGTTTTCAAAGATAATGGCCAATGGCTCTGCAATCACAGCCGCCAATTCCTTCAGCACTCTCGGATGCAACTCGTCCGGCCCCATGGACTTGTGCTTGTCCAGCTTTTCTAAATAGTCCCTAACCACCTCTATCTCCACAGAGGGCTGGCCATCTCTTCCCCATGTTGTGATGCCCAGCGCAGCAGTCTGGGAGCTGACCTTGTTAGTGAAGACAGAGGCAAAAAAAGCATTGAGTATATTAGCTTTTTCCACATCCTCTGTCACTAGGCTGCCTCCCTCATTCAGTAAGGGGCCCACAATTTCCTTGGCTTTCTTCTTGTTGCCAACATACCTGAAGAAACCCTTCTTGTTACTCTTGACATCTCTTGCTAGCTGCAGCTCCAGGTGCGATTTGGCCCTCCTGATATCATTCCTACATGCCCAAGCAATATTTTTATACTCTTCCCTGGTCATATGTCCAATCTTCCACTTCTTGTAAGCTTCTTTTTTATGTTTAAGATCCGCTAGGATTTCACCATTAAGCCAAGCTGGTTGCCTGCCCTATTTACTATTCTTTTGACTCATCGGGATGGTTTGTCCCTGTAACCTCAACAGGGATTCCTTGAAATACAGCCAGCTCTCCTGGACTCCTTTCCCCTTCATGTTAGTCCCCCAGGGGATCCTGACCATCCGTTCCCTGAGGGAGCCAAAGTCTGCTTTCCTGAAGTCCAGGGTCCGTATCCTGCTGCTTACCTTTCTTCCCTGCATCAGGATCCTGAACTCAACCAACTCATGGTCACTGCCTCCCAGATTCCCATCCACTTTTGCTTCCCCCACTAATTCTACCCGGTTTGTGAGCAGCAGGTCAAGAAAAGCGCCCCCCCTAGTTGGATCCTCTTTGAGTGCTTGTCCATATTGTCCACTGGTGATGTGAATTTGCCCTAAGAACTGAAATTCATATTCTTTTGGCCAGCAGTATCCTTTGTGGCAATACCAGCACCCTCAGTGTCTTTGTCCCTCCAACCCGAAGGCATATAAAGGGCGGGCCAACCCCAGCCATCCCTCGATTCCTTCTCAGTGTACGTGGCTAGTAGTTGGAACTTGCAGTGTCTACACTTCTCGCTCACTGTGTAGCCTGTCCATTGTGTAGTAAATAGATACACACTTAGCAGTTCTTATGTTCAAATAAATTTGTTAGTCTCCAAGGTGCCACAAGTACTCCTTTTCTTTTTGCGTATACGGACTAACACAGCTGCTATTCAGAAACCTGTCATTTTTTATAGTGTTTCCTTTCCTCATTTGAGGAGACAAAACTTCCCTTTGCCTGTAGGACTTTCCCAGTACCTGGTCTAGTCATTATGATTGAACACAAATCTCTAGGCTTTAAAAGTTTCCTTGCATGCGAGGCGGTAGTTCCCCCTAATAATGGGCACACATGGTGCTTAATGTTCCTTGGTAAGGGGTACATACTATGTACTATTGTAAATCATTTTCGAAGAACTCAAAAGGCAAGAATCCCACCTGAAATAGCTTCTAAATAGACACTGAGGCATCCTTCTTCATATCCTGCAGTGGCTAGGGCTGAAAATCTTGAGCAATCGTCCTCAGTGCTTCCACCAGCTCCTGTGCTCACAGGTCTGAAATGGGCACCTCTGAAAATTCATCCTCCTCAACTGGTAAAACCTTTGGGGCTGGGGGAAGAAAAGAGTACAGAGCCTCTAAGGGATAGAGATGTAGGTCTCCTTCACCAGGTCCTACTCCAGGAAGCTGGAAATCCTCTCAAATTGCCTTTGAAAAGAGTAGTTCAATGCCCCAGAAGGGTCCCTCTGGCACTCACTAAGTCACCAGGCACTGTGTTCAAGGACTGGCCTCTTTGGTACCTTGGAAATTGCCCAATACTGACACCTTGGTACCAATATAGCCAGTAACGACGACTAT
This sequence comes from Caretta caretta, assembly GCF_965140235.1. Lineage (NCBI taxonomy): Eukaryota > Metazoa > Chordata > Testudines > Cheloniidae > Caretta > Caretta caretta. The sequence continues at coordinate 133,224,575 of NC_134209.1, read as the reverse complement.
GGTTCTGATGCCCCCCATTTGCTTGCCTCCAGCACTGGCACCCTCAGTACTGAAACCCTACATGGTGTAAAGGATTCCCGTGATACTGGACTCAACGCTATTTGGAGTGAAAGTACCTTTTACCAGTTCTGAGAGCATTAGCAGTACCAATTGGGATATGGCCTGAGTGCTTGTCTCTACAGTGAGTTAGTGAGCATCAAGCTGGGATGCAAATCTGCAGAGATCCAGTGTGCCGCTCACTAACTGTCCATACAGAGCCTTTTGCTGTGCACTAAAATTTCCTGAGTGTGCTTTGACTTTCTGTAATAAGTTTGACCCAGTAAGGAACTTCTAGTGTGCAGCAGCAGGGTCCACACACAGTTTCTGTGCAGCACACTGCAGTGCTATAGGTTAATATTGAAGCTTGCTGCTTACTAAATGATTGTATATACAAGTCATGAGTGTGTTCCCCTTATTCTGTCTGGTACTTCTCTCTCTTTGCAAGAGGAATACTCCTCTTCTGGCTCAGATAATAGCAGGGAGGTGTCACCGGTGCATTCCCTGAGGCCTAGGTATTCAGATCCGTACACCTTAGAGAGGGAGTTGAGGGCTCATTTTTATTACCCCAGACATAAAGCTCTGAGACCTACTCCTTGGTATTTGCCCCCATGACCCTTGCATCATATAGGCACCATGGGAATTACATCAGGCCAGAAGACCAGGTCTGTAACCCAGTCCACAAAGGGACATTACAGTCAACTCAAACTGCAGCTCTTTCAATAACAACAATCAGGCCTCTGATGAGGACTTAGAGGTGGAGGTCTATTCTATCCCAGCACCCATTTTTTCTTTCTCTAACTTCCACCTGACTGTGTAATAACTTTGCTGGGTTAAAACCTTTACTCTAACGATTTTGACCAGGTTACACTGGATCTTCAGAACAACATCGAAAAATTTGGAGGTTTCCTGCGATCTGCTCTGGATGTCCTCTCTCAAATTTTGGAACTTGCAACTCTTCAAGACATTGGAAAGGTGAGTTGCTTTATTTAATATAATGTGAAATGAGCCATATTTATAACGTGCATAGGGAAGCAAGTATTTAACGAAATTTTAGTTCATCCTTCCAGTATTAGTGCTTGGAAAGGCTGACAGATCTTGGAGACAATGACAAAATATTGGGTTACATAGTAAGTGAACTTTAAAGCATGGGTGTCATATCTTCTTTTTTCATATGGCATTTGAAAAGCAATGTGCTGGGATTATAATTGAATTTTAAGATTTGAAAGGCATTCTAATCCTTCTGGGGCAGCTAGATGGATCCCCCCTTGTGCAACCACTGTAAGCATGAATGGGACAGTTGTCCATGATGAGTTGTGTCATTTGTACCTCACCACAGTCAGAATTTGGTGATTCTTTCATTTTTGATTTATGGAGAAAATATCCACACTTAACTACACAGTAAACCTACTGATGATGTTTTAATTAAAGTTAACTACTGAAAAGCTGAATAATTTTGCATAATTTAAGATACAGTGCTTTCATTTTTCAAGAAAGTTAGAGATCTTTTGAGTCTTACTCTTATTATAGTCACATAATTATACTATATTTATATTAAATGAAGAAAATAATCAGGTTTTGCTCTTTTTTCCCCCTGAGTTTGATATTTTCAGACCTTAATTTAACTGGGCTGTTCAACTTGGTGGTCTTTAACATACCTTAAAAAGTTTGTATGCAAGTGTAGATTTAAATTGCAACTTTCTGGGTTTCTTTCTGGTACATATTTCTGGTTTTAAAGCCTACAGTTTTGCATTTTTTTTTGTCTGAGAATTATGTAATAATAGCTTCTCTTTTACTTCATGAAGAAATTTTGATTAAATGACTGTTAAACTTGTGCCTAGTGCGTTGAAGAGATTTTGGGATATCTGAAATCGTGTTTCAGTAGAGAACCAATGATGGCAACCGTTTGTGTCCAGCAGGTAAGGAAGTGACTTTTGTTTGTATTTGGGGGATGGCAGTGTTAGCACTGAGTTAGCACAACTATTCTCATTCTGAAGGAAGGGAGTGTAGGGGAAGGGAGCTTCATCTGAGAAACAACCTGGTAGTGGCCAGGGAGGATAGAATAGATAAATTCTTTTAGGTCACTTTAAATCATTTGTGTGATTTTGTTCTGGAACCCCTTGTGCCATCTGAATAATTTCTCTTGACACGCTAACCCTTATTAAAGGAGCTTTATTATTAAGTGTCAGGAGACAAATTATTCCAGTTATCTGGTTACAGACTGCATTTAAGAGAGGGTAGGAAGCACAGTTTAAAGGACTGGTAGGGAGTTGAGAGATCTGGGTACTATTCTTGACTTTCCCATAGAGTTCTTATGTGACCACTGGGATACTTAATATGCCTGTTCTCATCCTCCCTCTTCCCTCCTGACCTGATGAGCCTCCCATTGAGGTGGTGAGGCTTAATTCATTGAGGTTCATAAATTATTTGATTCTTGAATTAAAGGTGCAATAGAATCACTGTATTATTTTTATATAATTCTTAATTTTATGGGTTTCTTTTATCCCTCAGCATGATGAGTTTCTGGCAGTTTATTGTTGAGGTTTATCTAGCACCTATTTTAGGCTCTAATTTAAAAAAAATACAGAAGTAAACTAACTATTTTACTGTAAAGTTAATCAAATACTTAATTACAAAATTAGTACGTTTTTAGAGTAACCTACTAAACACAGACTTCCAACTATACCCACTCTTCATGGATTCAGTAGTGTTGTCTATGATGTCCTAGCATGACCTAGAAGGCAGGCACAAGTCAAATATGCATGCTCCCTATAACATTCCTTTGTAAAGGCTACCACAAGGAAAACTCTAGTTATGACTTTGGTCGTAGATGACCTGGGCCATATAGGAACCAGTGATGGGATTGAAAGATAAAAAACTGGTGAAAACGCAAAAAACAATTTATATATATATATTAAAAAAAAAAATTATAGACAGTAGTCTTCATCAGAATCAAATTCAGTGCAAGTGATCAAGTTTCTTCTCAATTTTGCCTGCTTTTATGGTTGGCTTAGTTCCAACAGCAAATAAAGAAGCTTCTTGTTCAAGGTAAACAACAAGCCATAAGATTCCATTCATATTTAAGTAAAAGCTTATTAAAAGGTATTTTAAAAAGGTAGAAACAAAATCCAGTTTTCATAGGCTGGCATACCAGACTGATTATATATAGACATTTGGGGTGGACTTGCATAGTTGAGTATTTTGTGCTGGTAGCTTGTAATTCAGCCAGGGTAAGATACAGTATGAAGCTGCACTGTCCCAGGAGCAAGGCTGGGACGGAGTCTCTCCCAGTTCAGTCCTTCCTCTTCCCCCTTTGCTGAATGGGGGGAAGTATGCTGCGCTATCTCTTTTTTTTTTCCCCGTGTTGCACTGGCACTATAAAGCTTTCTCTAGTACTGAAAGATTGAGTCAGTCTGGGATTATTATCTTAAGCAGTGGCTTGTTCCAGCCTTGGAAGACTGAGCTTAGTTTGGAAGCCTGTCAGAGGGCTGTACCAGCCTGAAAAGATTTTGTTTAGCCTGGACAAAATATTGCTTTAATTCCAAGGGTGGGGCTTGCTTTAGCAGGTCACTATATTGTTTTGAAGATGCCATGGGAATTTTTGTCCATATCTATGGGAACTAAAAGTGTTTAGTGTATTTTTTCTTTATTTTTAAGGCTCCTGAGTTGATGAAGGGGAAAGAACCAGAAATAGTATTTGAGTCCATGACGCACAATTGGCACGTTAGACTACCGTGTGACAGCCTCATTCATAAAATGCTTTTTGGGAGGGTGGGGATTCAAGTCATGTTGTTTCAGAAATGTTCATTTTTTTTCACATCTTTCCTTAGTTGCTGAAGACTTTATTTGGAACAAACTTGGCATCTCAATATGATGGCTTATCATCAAACCCCAGCAAATCTCAAGGCAAAGCCCAGCGTTTAGGCTCTTCTAATTTGAGGCCTGGTCTTTATCATTACTGCTTCATGGCCCCTTATACGCACTTTACACAGGCACTTGCTGATGCGAGTCTAAGGAACATGGTACAGGCAGAGCAGGAACATGATGCTTCAGGGTAACTGTTACTGTTTTTCACGTGTATGTGGTATAGTGTGTTAACTTTCATCAGACTAATCAAAACATTCTAGCTGAAAACAATAAATCATAACATCATTAAAGGTACTGAACAGGGCTGTTGTGAAGTTTTAAATTATTGAAGTCTCTTACATATTGAAATTATAATATATTGTTCAGTTGTCAATAGCAGGAATTTTTCTTTTATAGTCTTTTGAAATAACATATTTTATCTTGCCTTTACTAATTTGATCTCTGGGACCATACTATATTATGGATAGAACAAACGTGCTTCACAAAGCAAAGTGGAAAATAAATTTAATGTAAAAAATATAGCCTTTGTATATAATTTGAGTTTTCTCAAATGTATTCCTTTGTTTTAATTTTTTTATTTTGACAGATGGTTTGATGTGCTGCAGAAAGTTTCTACCCAATTGAAAACTAGCCTTACAAGTGTAACAAAACATCGTGCTGACAAGGTATTTAAAATACGTTCTTAAAGAAAGAGTAAAATAAAAGGAGGGGAAAGATTTATCTTTTTATCCACATGAAGTTGTATTTTTAACAGTTTGCTTTTGAACTGGAATCTTGTGTAGACAATATGTGGCTTTAAACTGTTTTTTCTTTTTCATAGAATGCTATTCACAATCACATTCGCTTGTTTGAACCCCTTGTTATAAAAGCTTTAAAACAATATACTACAACAACGTCGGTACAACTACAGAGGCAGGTTTTAGATCTACTAGCACAGCTGGTTCAGTTACGGGTTAACTACTGTCTTCTAGATTCGGATCAGGTTAGTCACACTGTATTCTCATTTTGGTCAGTTTATAGCAGATTCGAGAACTCTAGTTCTTAGAGGGACGCTGCCAAGCTAAAATATTTTATTGTAAAAATAATTACCTTCCTTGTCCTACTAATAGCACCGTAAATGAGAACTGTGATTTAAAATTGAAATTACAGAAATTGTATTTCACTCTTCAGGGCTATGAAGATCATGATCATTTCTAGTTAGGTTCATATTTTTTGGTTGTCTTGCACTATGTAGCATATGGGTGAATGTATAAATCCACAAAACCATTCATTTAGAAATAATAATTTCTAAATTATCAGAACTTCATTTGGAAATGTAACAGCCTATCTCACTGCCAAACCATTTTATTACAATGAAGATTATTAAACAGGAATATGTTATAATTACAAGTAGGGAAAAGGTGGTTTGGTTGTCAGAATCATTGATTACTACTTAATCAAAGTAGGTAAAGACAGAGATCTTAATTTTATATTCCCAATATGTGACATTGCGAGAATAGATTAAATTGTAGGTTATCTGGCTGGCTGCCATTTGCATACATTATCAACTTGAGAATTTTCTCCAAAGCATACTTAATGAGGATCTGGGGACATGAATCTGCAAGTTTTATACCCACTAGCAGTTATTAATCACCATCTAACTCAGTGGTTCTCAAACTTTTGTACTGGTGACCCCTTTCACATAGTAAGCTTCTGAGTGTAACCCCCCACCCCTTATAAATTAAAAACACTTTTAAAATATATTTAGCACTATTATAAAAGCTGGAGGAAAAGCGGGGTTTGGGGTGGAGGCTGACAGTTCGCAACCCCTCATGTAATAACCTTGCGACCCCCAAGGGGTCCTGACCCCAAGTTTGAGAACCCCTGATCTATCTTGTACACTGAATAAGTAGGGATCCTCTGGAAATAAAATTACTCTGGATTCTCATTGGTGTAAAGGTGCAGAATTTGTCCCTTTGAGTAAGGATATTTTCAGTTTTCAAAGGTTACTTCAAGCTTTCTGATGTCTCTGGGGTTCCTCATATGAGAATAGGGCAAGGTAGAGCACTGATAGCAGAGGTGGGGGGTGGGTGGGCTGGGGGAGTTGCCCATCCTGTGGTGAGGAGTTCCCCTAGGCTTCTCCTAGTGTAGTGGGTTGCAGTAGCACCCAGATAGGGCCAAATGCTGGGCACGGGGAGATGTCGGCCCTATGCCAAGGAGCACCGGATGCAAGTTGGGCCCCTGCTCCATGACTTGGGCTCCTTGGCACTAGTGTAATACAAATAATAATAATAAAAAAATCACATGATCATATACTTTGATGTAGTACATAATGTATAAAGTACTAGGGGGCTGAGTTAAGGATGCATGACAACAAGCATTTTGGCATTTGCTGATATTTGCATGCTTTGCTTTGCAACCTTCATGGTCTTTTAACGTACCTTATCAAATTATTTTTTCTGTGTTAATTAAAGCACAGATGTTTCTGGTACTGACTGGTCCATAGGGGAGACTGTCCCAAGGAATTTAGACTTTAAATATTATGGCTATTAGTAAGTACCATAGCATGGCTACATGGCAATACATCTAACTGGTTTCAAGACTGAGCTTTATGGAGAATATGGTATGGTGAGATTGCCTACTATGGCATGTGGCCCATCTGTAACTGCTAGTAGCAAAATATCTCCAGCTGCTGTTCTGCCAAATGGCCGGGGCTCTGAGTTACTACAGTGAATTCTTTCTCAGGTGTCTGACAGGTGGGTCTCATTGATTGCCATATGTGAGGTCAGGAAGGAATTTTTCCCCAGGTCAGATTGGCAAAGACCTTTGGAGTTTTCACCTTCCTCTGCTGTGTGGGGCATGGGTTACTTGCTGGTTTGAACTGGAGTAAATGGTGGATTCTCTGTATCTTGATGTCTTTTAAATCATGATTTGAGAATGTCAGTAACTGAGCCTGGGGTTATGGGTGTATTACAGGAGTGGCTGGGAGTGATTCTGTAGCCTGCGATGTTCAGGAAGTCAGACTAGTTGATCACAATGGTCCCTGCTGGTCTTAAAGTCTGAGTCTGTGGCTGACTAGCACTACATTTTTTTAACTACAAGGCAAAAAGTAACACTTATATATTTGTACAGCAGTATCCACAGAAAAAGCCTGTGTGATATCCATATATAATGAGTATTAAAACATCTGTATATAGCAAGTTTTAACATCCAGCCAGCCCTGAAGACTATTAATGCTGTCCTGCACCATCCTATAATTAAGGTTATATATTGTTATATATTACCGGCTGGAATTGTCTGTAAATGTTACTCCTGTGGGAATTCTGCACAGAAAATACATTCTGCCTGAGAAGTGCTGCAGTTCCGCCTTTCGCCCACCAGAGTCTGCTGTGGCGCCAGGACAGCTAGCAGTCTAGTGAGCCTTGTAGAGCTAGTACAGCTAAAGTTGTTATTACGGAAGGGGCTAAAGGTTACTCATTAAGTCTCACTGGTCATTGTTGTTACGCACTGTAAGAACCTCCATAGAAAGCAGTGATGTCATACAATCCTGCACCTGGTTATTAACAGTACAGGTGCCAGCAACAGCCAGTGGGCAGCTGCGTTCATCACAGCACCCTGCCCACGGAGCCAGGTTAGGAGGCATGGGGATATTGGGGGGATGAGGGGGACAGATAGAGTGGGGTACACGGGGCTACTGGGTGGTCACAGACTGGGGTTCTGCAGGGCTAGTGGGGCATGGGCTCAGGAGCTAGTAGGGCGACCGCATCGAGCCAGGGTCTGAATGGGAGTGGGAGACTGCAGGGCCACATGGGGATGTGTGGGGAGGGGTGGCAGGGCCACACGGGGATGGGGAAGGTGGACTGCAGGGACACACTGGGACAGAGACAGATGTGCCTGACAATGAGACTGTCTGAGTCAGTGAGGTTCTGCGTGGGGGAGGCTCCCCAACTCCCTAACAATCCCTCCGTCTTTTTCTCTCTCCCCCCCCCACTCCCCTCCCCCCAATGTTCCGTACTTCTCCCATCCACACCCAACAACCCTCCAGGTTCACTCCCAGGCTCCTTCCCTCTCCCTCAGCTCTTCCATTACTTCTGACTTCCCCAAGCCTTTGCACTGTTTCTGAGGGGTGCGGGAAATATGTTTCTGTGTTGTAGTTTAAATGAATTATTACTCAAAGTTCTGTATTAATTTGCCTATTTGTCAAACATTTCCCGAATTTTTTGGGGGGGGGGGGGGGAGTCTGTATTGTTACAGACATACTTGCTGACAGGTATTTTGAAATAAATTATCAAAAATAGTTGAAACTGGCGTAATTATATTGTGTTATTTTGATGAATAAAATATGCAGAATTTTGCAGTATTCTTAATTTTTTTGTCACAGAATTCATCCAGGAGTAAAATTTATATATGAAAGGAAAAACCTTATTTGGATGCGCAAGTACAAGGGATCAGAGTTAAATTTGAAGTTTCAATATTAAATCTGCATTAGCTAATTTAAGCTCATGTTTTCTCAACCATAACACTTCATTAAATGTTAGATTTTTGTATAAAATATATAATGTTGTCATGTAAATATATGTAAATTATAAAGTTGCAACACAGACTCAGATTCTCTTTTAAGCGTTCATGTATTGTCGTAGGTAAGGCTCTGATTTTGTCACGGATATTTTTAGTAAAAGTCCGGAACAGGTCATGGGCAATAATGAAAAATTCACGGAAACCTGTGACCTGTCCCTGATTTTTACTAAAATATCCGTGCTAAAACGAGGAGCCTGAGCAGCTGCGGGTGGGCTGGGAGCTGCAGGGTCCCCCTCCACTGGTGGTTCTGGTCTCTGGGGGCGGCAGGAAGTAGCGGGGGTCCCCGTGCTGCCCCAAATGGCGGGGAGCTCTAGGGGTCCCCCCCACCGGTGGCTCTGGCGGCTGGGAGCTGTGGGAGGTATGCTTGCCACTGGCGGCAGAGGACCCTGCAGCTCCCAGCTGGACCTGGCTGAAGTCACGGAATCCGTGACCTCTGTGACTAAATTGCAGCCTTAGCCATAGGTAGGGCCCTACCAAATTCATGGCCATGAAAAACGCGTCATGGATCCGTGAAATCTGGTCTTTTGTGCTTTTACACTACACTATACAGATTTCATGGGGGAGACCAACATTTCTCAAATTGGGGGTGCTGACCCAAAAGTGAGTTGCTGTGGGGTTGCAAGGCTATTTTAGGGGGGTTGTGGTGTTGCCACCCTTATTTCTACACTGCCTTCAGATCTGAGTGGCTGGAGAGCAGCAGCTGTTAGCCAGGTGCCCAACTCTGAAGGCAGCGCTGCACCAGCAGCAGTGTAGAAGTAAGGGTAGCAGTACCACAACCGCACCTACACTGATCTTGCGATTTCCCCCCACATCAAACTCCTTTTTGGTTCAGGACTCCTACGATTACAGCGCTGTGAAATTTCAGATTTAAATAGCTGAAATAATGAAATTTACTATTTTTAAAATCCTGGGGCCATGAAATTGACCAAAATGGATCCTGAATTTGGTAGGACCCTAGCCATAGGAAACTCTTCCAAACATCTTATAGCAAAGTATGGGAAGCCGTGCTTTTCATCTGTTTACCCATAGATGTACTTTTAAATATTCATCTGCCAGTTTAGTTTTAGATGAAAAATTAATATTGACAATATTATGCCACTCTGAATGTGTAGTTCTTAACGCTTATTTTTATCCTGTTTTCAGGTGTTTATTGGATTTGTGCTAAAGCAGTTTGAATACATTGAAGTGGGACAGTTCAGGTAAAATCAGACATATAAAATCTCTTCCTTCTATAGTAAGATTATGGGATATAATCACACAGGTGAATTGAAGAGTTTGGGTTAATCTCTTGTTGAATTTTACTGTTTCTTTGGAATGTCTGTTTTAAGAAGGGGAATGGATCTAGAGGAAATAACTAGCTGCTTTGAACTATCCCCTGTCCCACTACCCCTATTATGTCTTTTTTTCCAAAAACCTGCAGTGATTAATTCTGACACCTTTAAGGCCCCACATTTCCATTTACATCCATCCAGAGTGTAGTGTCTGTCCACCAAAGGAGGAGAGTTCCATTGTAGGTCATGTGTTTTCCACTTTCCCTAATCCCATAGCAGCTTCTTCAAGGGGTTTGGGCACTATGTAATGGGAGGGTTTGGGGAGCAAAGTGCAAGAAATACAATCCTAATCTATATTAATTTGTACTACTTCTGCTGTACTGAAAAACTCTCTCTCTCTCTCTCTCTGTGTTTGGGTAATTTCAGAGGGAATCTGTAATTTGGGGGAGTCTCTGGATCCATGCATTCTGGTAGTGAAAACTCTGTATTGCCAGCTTTTGGCTAGCAAACACCTTTAATTTTATATTGAAAAAATAACATTGGGAATGTTGTTTAGATTTTTAGTGGGACACGAGAGCTGTGTGTGTTCTTGAGCCACATACTACTTTTGAAGGGGAGGTAGGAAGGAATGGAGTAGGGGGATGTCTCAAGTCTAGAGGAGCTTTAAAAAATTGGATTTTAATAAAAATAAAAACTAGCAAATATACTCAGAATAGTAGAGAGAAGAAAATAAGCACGGAATCATTACATTAGGAACTATTTTTGTACTCCCCTAAATTCATTTTAAAAAAGCAGTTAAAATAAATGGGACATGCTGTAACAGCATTAAGCTACTCCAGGGCATGTATTATTAGGCTATTTATGCACTGTTTTGGTGCCTGAAGACAGGATGCCTCCAAAGTGCCTTCTCTTAATGCATGTTTTATTGCTTACTGCCATTGCTTTCCATAATGAGTTTTAAAAATATCACTGTTGTCTCCAAATAATGCTTTGTTTCCGAACTGCCATTCCATTTTGATTGTTCAGCAGGAGTTCCAGTTTGATGTAGATTAGGAATGTTGCTTCCTGCCTAAGTGGATAATAGCCGACAGATGATCATTATTGTTCTTAGCAGAGTGGTTAATTAATAGTAACTTGTTTGTTTTTAAGTACTGCAGTTTTCCCTACAGCTTTGACAAGCCGTCAGCTTTTGTCACTCATACATATGGTAGTTTGTAATCGATGTTTTATTCCATTTTGTTAAACTGTCCATCAAGATTGTAACTTCCCCATTTTACATTTTAAAATTTATATTTAAGAGAACTTTTTTTAAAAATGGCACCTTGCTCTCATTTGTAACTAGTTACACTGGTTTTGAGGAACTAGCATTATGATATGTTGCAATTTTCACATTTTAGTTACAAGCAATTTTTAGCTATTTTTTCCCCTTCCCTTGTTTTTAATAGAGACACTGCATGCAAGCAGGATCTGTTTCTTAATTTGTCAATTTAATCCCCACCTAAAAGTATGATGCCTCCATCCTTTCCTTCAAATCTTTCCTTAAAACATACTTCTTTCTTTAAGCCTACAAAATCCAGTCCCTCCCTTCTGGCCTTAAAATCTGAGTCAATTACCAAAATAAGCAATAAAAACACTAAGCCAGTCTTTTAAAAAAAAATCACAACTAAAAAAATCACAACTAATCACAACTAAAGTGGAATTAAGGTATAAACTTCACTTTGCTTGCTTTGTATTATATCTCATCCTCCAATCTTCATCTACATGCTGGCTATCAGGTTATAAGCTTCTCAGCACAGGGTCTTTGCCTTCCTGCTGCTTTGTAAAGCACCTAGCACACTTTTGATGTTTATATAAACGTGATCTGAATGGGTGTTTCAGTGTTTCTGCTGCTTAATCTTTACATCCATTTAAACAGATCTTGTTTTCATGTAAATAAATCCTTTATAATGAGGCTGGTGGTACTATTCTTTTTGCATTGTAATCCTTGGTTTGCATTATTTCTAGTTCATATGAACAAAAATGTTAGTAAGTAAGCTAGTATTGAGAAATTCAATAAACTCAACTTTTAAATAAGATCTTGTAGTAAAAAATGGGGCACAGAAATGCCTGAAGTACTATATAGAAGTAGAAGAGTATGTTCATGAATTTTCCAAGAAACATAAGCAGGTTATTTTTCCTCTGTATAGAACTGACCTGTATGTTTAATAAAGGGAAGGTGGTGTGTATTGACATTTTTCTTTTGTTCCAGGGAATCCGAGGCAATTATCCCTAATATCTTTTTCTTCCTCGTATTGTTGTCTTATGAGCGATATCACTCCAAACAGATCATTGGAATTCCTAAGATTATTCAGCTGTGTGATGGTATCATGGCCAGTGGAAGGAAAGCTGTTACACATGGTAACTTAAAAGCCAAAACAGTGAAACTACTAACAATTTGCAGAATACTAAAAAGAATATACAGTGCTGTGCTAAGGAATGCTGGGCTCATGCTGATCAGCCCAGAAAACACTTACTTGTATGTTTTTTTTGTATTTTTTCAAACTACATTTTTCATATATTAAACCTAGTTCAAAGGTATGAACCTACTCCCGACAGAAAATATTATTTATCCCATTTACACTACTGCCACAATTATGCATAATTAGCTATTTTTGTTCAGAGCAATTAGGAGATTTGAGTGTAGAAGAAAAGCTATAAATTATGTATGTTTGAGCTGCTTAGGTAAGATTGTATACTGTCTGCCTGGTTCTACCCAGTGATATCTGTCCCTTGCTTTCTCATAAAACGTATGACGAAAAAAACCAGTTGCTTTAAATTTGCAGTTACCAGTTTGTGACAGTTGCTGAATTGATATTTAACAAGGCAACATAACACCCTCTGCTACCTTTATACAATACATTGCTAGCACAGAAAAAAGGAGACTTAGATTTTGATCTAAATGTCTGATATCTAATTTTAAAACATTCCAAAATGTTGCATGTGTGTATGTATGTGTATGTAAAATCACTAAAAATTATTTGCATGCTATAACCGTGACGAAATTTCTGCTTGTAATGAGGATCTTTAGGAATTTTCTGTCTAATTTTAAAAGTAAAATAATAGTGAAAATGGTGGCTAAACAATATTTAATAGCAACATAATTATGTTATTAGGGCTTGTTAGCTATTTGAATAGTAGGTTAACACAGCTGTATTTTTGAAAGGTTTTGATGAATCTATTTTGATATTACCTTTATTTGCCTTCCTTTTGGAAAAAGAACATTGGAAGCCTTTCCTTATTCCAGAACTGTTGGTGTAAGAAATGCATAAATTGTACTGAGAAAGGCATGTCTTTTGAAAAATGTGTAAAATCCTGAAGGGGTAAAGGTCAACTGTCTCTAACAGTGACTTAGACCGTGCTTTAGTAGGGATGAAGGAACAACAGAGATGGAAATGACTTAAGTTTTCCGCAAGTATTCATAGAAACCTCACAATTTAAGTGCTAGTTTTCAGTAATAAAATTGCTGGGAGTTAGAACGTTTTTGTACTATTCAAAACTAACCTGCATTTAATATTGAAATATGAAACATCTTGATTTTAGCTATACCAGCTCTGCAACCCATTGTCCATGATCTCTTTGTATTACGAGGAACAAATAAAGCTGATGCTGGAAAAGAACTGGAAACACAAAAAGAGGTGGTGGTTTCAATGCTGCTAAGACTTATACAGTATCATCAGGTAAGATAAGTGGACAGATTAGTGTGTCTGTGTATGTTTTATAATGTGAATTATTTGTTGGACTGTCCACACTTAAAACATTTCAGGTGACATTTATCCCTCTCTGAACAAATCCTGATTAGTCAGACTTTGTTCTGAGAGCTTTCTTGGTGTGCAGGACAAAAAATTTAGTGCTTTCTGGCCCTTCCCGTAATTGGTAGGCATAAGAGTACAAACTCAAGTGTTCAAAAGCAAACAATAAAAGCATTAATTATTTCATACATTTATATAATAGGGCAGAGAGGTAGATTTCATATATAGTGCAAAGTATTGTCCTTTGTTTATTATCTATATTAGAGTAGCACTGAAAGGCTACAGTCAGATTCAGGACCTGCATTGTGTCAGGGCCTGTATGAATACATAGTGAGACAGTAGTTTCCCTGAGTGATAGTCTAATTTCAGACAAGATGCAATAAGTGGGTGTAACTAAAAATAGGAGAAAATGGGGGAGAGAGTACATAGGTAATTAAGGCTAAGATTTTGTCATAGTTTTTTTTTTAAGTAAAAGTCACAGACGGGTCTCGGGGAGTGGCCAACACCTCCAGTGCTCCACTGTCTCAGAGCTCCGGGTGGCCCTTGCTGGCTGACAGCTCCAGCCCTGCCACCCCAGGGCTGACCAGAAAATGTCATGGCGGTCTCTAAAAGTCATGGAATCCATGACATAATCTTATCCATAGTAACAATCATAGGAATGCTTAGTTACATAGGCTTTTATGGAAACAACTAGATGATTGCTAGTCATTTACTTTTTGTAAGATATAACTACAGACAAGTAAAAAACAAACAGTAACTTATGACTATTCACCTAGCCATTGACAGATGTCATTTTATCAATAGCCTCACTGTTAAGATGGGTCTTGAAGGATTTTTTGGAGAACAGTGTAGAGGTCATATGGACGAGTACAGAGAAAACCTTCCAGGCATATTGGGAGACAGAGGGGGGAAAAAGCATAAAGGTGCTTGTGAAAGAAGTGATCTGGAATCTTTTTGCTTATTCTAGACACTTAACAGAAGCGTAATACTTTCTTTTATTGAACTTCGTCCAGTTGTGGAATGCTGCGCTCGTGTGTATTAATGGGAGGAATGTGCCTTTTTGAATACAATTGAAGAGGCAACTCTTTATTTATTTTTAATTTTTTTCTAATTTAGTTATAACATCCAAATTTCTAGCAAACCTTATTTTTTATGTGTCAAAGTTCAGACTGAAATTAATTTCTGCAACTAAAATTTTATAGGTTGATAGTGAATTTATAGTTTTACATAATTAGTCATAAAGTAGTGTTTGGATACATTTTTTGACGTGACATTAAACTGTTATTCACATAAAGTGTTCTGACATTAACTGTGTATTCACATGTAGGTTATTTTTAACCTTTAGTGTTATCTAGACTACAGGAGTTTCTAGTAGACATCTGGAATAGCCAGTATTAGGACCTGATCTTGCAAACTGCTCTACACAAGCAGACCCTGCGTCTGTGCAGAACTCCATTGACTTTAGTTCCACTCATATAGAACAGCTTGCAAGATCAGAGTTTTAATGTATGTCTCATTTCCATTCTTCCTTTCATTAAGACAGGAGCAAATACAGATACCCTTCTAATATATGAAGACTTTTACTTGCCAGCTACCAATGTTTTGCTTTTCTTCCCACTCCCCATGCATTTCATCTCATACTCTATTCTTCCAACTGTTGGACTAATCACTTGTAAATTTTGGCTTTACAAAGCATAGAAAATTTTGCTTTTATTTGTTTAAAAAAATGGTCTGGGAAATGCCAGGTATTTTGGTTGTCATAAATGACCATATCTGAGAGAGAAACTTGTTCTTTTTATAAATTCTAGCCTGAAGTGAATTTTTTACTATTGTACATAGACGTATATTTCATTTCTTCTCCTGGATTTACGTAGTTTTATTTCTTGTATGCCTGAATGTGTAAAAATGTTATCTCAGTGGAGCAGAATAGGAATACTGTCTCTCTTACTCTGTTACATGAAAGGCCAGGTTAAACAAGAGAACAGTATATATTTGATAGTTTAAGATGATCTTAAATCATCTTTGTGAAACACCTTGCATAACTTTTTGGTTTTGGGGAAAATGATAGTTTTATTAACTGTTCACTCCCTCAACTATACTATTTAAATATGCCATTTTCTAAAGTGCAGGTGTGTTTGTTTTGGGGCGGGGCGTTGGGATATTTTCTTCAGGTGCTGGAGATGTTCATCCTAGTACTGCAACAGTGTCACAAAGAGAATGAAGACAAATGGAAAAGATTGTCCCGACAGATAGCAGATATCATTCTACCAATGTTAGCAAAACAACAGGTTAGTATCTAACTTTATTGATTTTATCTTTATGTATCAATTTTGCTTTTATTACATGAAAGCAATATTCTGCCTACAGTCTGCAAGTAAATATAAATACTGGAAACTATTTTACTAAAATAGGTTTATATATATGAAAGACTTTGTAAATATAATGTTCAAGATAAGGCATCCCATTCATTCTTAATGGGGCTGATAATGAAGAATAATTTCTGTATAATTTCATATGTACTTATAGATTAATGTCATTTTTAAATAATTTTAAAATCACAAAAGACTAATTTTGTAGATAAAAACTATTTGTAGTGTCTTCTAATATATCTCAGCTTAGAGTTAAGTCCATAACTGCTCTAAGACTTTATAGCTAATACAGCTCACGGTGCTTACTATATGGTATCAAGTCTTTTTTCTTCTTTACATACAGAATGTCGTTATTATTTGGCATTATAATCAGACAATATAATCGTTGGTCAGTGACCTTATTTTACAACCTATTTTAATGAACAAAATAAAAATTGTAATGAAATTTGTTTACTTGAAACTGGTTTGGTCATCTGTAATTGCCTGTTAACTTTATTTTTAATGTTTTTAAGTTACATTTTTAGGTGTCTTTATTTTCTCTATTAAATAACTTAGTCTGACAAAATTGCACTTCTGTAAATCCTGTGACGTAGCTGAATATGGGAGAAGTTAAGTGTTGTCAGGACCTGGATCACAGGCAAAACTGGCATTATCTGGACTTTATTGCACATTACTCCACTTAGGCAGATCCCAGCTTCTGTGTGAACCCTCATTGAAGTCCATGGGTGCAGAGTAATTTACAGGGTTGGAGACCTCATGAGCTGCATATAAGTTTGTAGCCAAACCTGAGATCTGTGTGCAAATTGAAGATGGCCAGCAAATGAAGCTCAGTTGAGTGCTGGTCCCTTTGTGTATCCCACACGTGGGTGCACATGTTTGCTGTGCGTGTGAATCTGGAATTCTAACAAGTAGTGTCGGTTGGTCTGCACATGCGCAGTAGTTCTTGTGCTCCAGACTGATGGCATAAAGGGCAGTGTGGGCTGAACGCCTCTCCGGTTCCTCCTTATCACCGCATGGCCTGAGTCAGAATCTGTGTCCAATATCTCCAGATTTTCTCTTTGATGCCCTGTAAATGGCTATTCTAAATAGTTTTACATTAGCATAGTTAGTTTTATAGTATAGTGTAGCTTGTTCTTTCTGTGCACTGGGGACTCCCTCCCTGTGGCCTGGGACTGTGCCCAGGGGTTCAGTAATACGTCTCCTGCCTTTGCTCCTTCTCTGTGAGCAACAGTCACCAACACTGTCTCTATTGCTTGGGTGAGACACATATTGGGATACCACTGGCGGAGTTCCAGGATTCCCAGCACTGGATCCTGAATATTTTGCTGCTTACAAGTCCAGGCAACGTGGTGCTCCCTTGTAATGAGGCCATCGTGGAGCCAGCCATAGTGGTCTGGCATACTTCAGCTCCTGTGCCCCCAGGTGTAAGAGGGCTGAGAGATGTTATTTCATCCACTCCAAAGGGGCTGGATTTCTTTTCTCCCATCCAGATCCAAACTCCCTGATGGTACAGGCAGCCATCGGGAGAGCATGGTCACAACTTCCCGAGATCACCACAGCTGACAAGGGCTCAAAGAGGTTGGACCTCTTGGGCGGAGGCAGGGGGTAAAGGGTCTTCCTCGACAAGTCTGAAATTTTGTATTGCTAACTATCAGACCTTGTTAGTCAAATTATGATTTTAACAGTTACTTCAGGCTGGCTGACTTTAAAGACAAGCTTCCCTCTGAGGACAGAGCCCAATTTTAGTCCTTCATAGAGGAGCGCAAGTTAGTGGCTAAGACTTCTCTTTAAGCTGCAGTGGATGCAGCGGATGCAGCGGATACAGCATCCAGTGGCTTGGTCACTGACATAGTTACAAGGTGTGAGTCTTGGCTTCCCTCTTTGGGGCTACTCAGGAAGGTCTAGAACACCATACAGAACCTCTCTTTAGACAAGTCAGATTCGTTTAACGAGAAAATGGATGAGTCCCTATACTTGTTGGAAGACTCAAGGTCGACTCTCTGGTCACTGGGAATTTACACCCTAATCCCCAGGAGAAAACAGCAGAAGCAGGTGTATAGGCCAAAGCCACCCCCTCTACAGATGTTGTACCACCTTTGTCCAGATGAGGCTCTGTTTAAACATCAGAAGGTTCAGAGGCCTCAATTTTCAGCCTCCTCTGTTACCATGACCTGTGCCCATTCCCAGCCACCCACTAAGGGCTACTTTTGATGCCTCGGTAGAGATCCACCCATCACTATTGATGCCACCCACTTCTACCTCCCCCTTATCTGTGGGGATCATCTCTCACTTTTTGCCTGCAATTGGGACTGCGTCACGGTATACAGTTGGGTCCTGGAACATTCTTGATGGATAATTTCTAGGTTTCTCACTCTCCCTCCCCACAAACCCACTTCCTGGTCCATCTTCAGGAACCACTCTCACTAGGTGATTCTTCAACAGGAGGCAGACTCCCTCTTTCAACGAGGGGCAACAGAAATAGTGTCACCTTGGTATCAAGGGAGAATGTTCTATTTTAGTCCCCAAAAAGATACGGTGGAGACCCATTCTGGACCTTCAACAACTCCTAGTATCATAGAATATCAGGGTTGGAAGGGACCTCAGGAGGTCATCTAGTCCAACCCCCTGCTCAAAGCAGGACCAATCCCCAGTTAAATCATCCCAGCCAGGGCTTTGTCAAGCCTGACCTTAAAAACTTCTAAGGAAGGAGATTCTACCACCTCCCTAGGTAACGCATTCCAGTGTTTCACCACCCTCCTAGTGAAAAAGTTTTTCCTAATATCCAACCTAAACCTCCCCCACTGCAACTTGAGATCATTACTCCTTGTCCTGTCATCTTCTACCACTGAGAATAGTCTAGAACCATCCTCTTTGGAACCACCTCTCAGGTAGTTGAAAGCAGCTATCAAATCCCCCCTCATTCTTCTCTTCTGCAGACTAAACAATC
This sequence comes from Caretta caretta, assembly GCF_965140235.1. Lineage (NCBI taxonomy): Eukaryota > Metazoa > Chordata > Testudines > Cheloniidae > Caretta > Caretta caretta. The sequence continues at coordinate 133,205,740 of NC_134209.1, read as the reverse complement.
CCAGTTCCCTCAGCCTCTCCTCATAAGTCATGTGTTCCAGACCCCTAATCATTTTTCTTGTCCTTCGCTGGACTCTCTCCAATTTTTCCACATCCTTCTTGTAGTGTGGGACCCAAAACTGGACACAGTACTCCAGATGAGGCCTCACCAATGTTGAATAGAGGGGAACGATCATGTCCCTCGATCTGCTGGCTATGCCCCTATTTATACATCCCAAGATGCCGTTGGCCTTCTTGGCAACAAGGGCACACTGTTGACTCATATCCAGCTTCTCGTCCACTGTAACCCCTAGGTCCTTTTCCGCAGAACTGCTGCCTAGCCATTCGGTCCCTAGTCTGTAACGGTGCATTGGGTTCTTCCGTCCTAAGTGCAGGTCCCTGTACTTATCCTTGTTGAACCTCATCAGATTTCTTTTGGCCCAATCCTCCAATTTGTCTAGGTCCCTCTGTATCCTATCCCTACCTGCCACCGTATCTACCACTCCTCCTAGTTTAGTATCATCCGCAAATTTGCTGAGAGTGCAATCCACACCATCCTCCAGATCATTTATGAAGATATTGAACAACACCGGCCCCAGGACCGACCCTTGGGGCACTCCACTTGACACCGGCTGCCAACTAGACATGGAGCCATTGATCACTACCCGTTGAGCCCGACAATCTAGCCAACTTTCTACCCACCTTATAGTGCATTCATCCAGCCCATACTTCTTTAACTTGCTGACAAGAATACTGTGGGAGACCGTGTCAAAAGCTTTGCTAAAGTCAAGAAACAATACATCCACTGCTTTCCCTTCATCCACAGAACCAGTAATCTCCTCATAGAAGACGATTAGATTAGTCAGGCATGACCTTCCCTTGGTGAACCCATGCTGACTGTTCCTGATCACTTTCCTCTCATGTAAGTGCTTCAGGATTGATTTCTTGAGGACCCGCTCCATGATTTTTCCGGGGACTGAGGTGAGGCTGACTGGCCTGTAGTTCCCAGGATCCTCCTTCTTCCCTTTTTTAAAGATTGGCACTACATTAGCCTTTTTCCAGTCGTCCGGGACTTCCCCGGTTCGCCACGAGTTTTCAAAGATAATGGCCAATGGCTCTGCAATCACAGCCGCCAACTCCTTTAGCACTCTCAGATGCAACACATCCGGTCCCATGGACTTGTGCTCGTCCAGCTTTTCTAAATAGTCCCTAACCACTTCTTTCTCCACAGAGGGCTAGCCACCTACTCCCCATGCTGTGTTGCCCAGCGCAGCAGTCTGGGAGCTGACCTTTCATCTTTATTGAAAAGCCAAAATTCAGATTGTTACTCTAGCATTGATAGTCTTTGATCTGTGAGTTATCTGTACAATGGTCAGCGTATGCCTTGCTCTTCTAGGCCACATAGCCTTGATCACTTATGTGGGCACTATTCTCCAGGCTTAATTTATGATGCTTGCAGGCCTGGCTTCAGTCGGTCTTCTCACAAGACAAGGGTCACATCAACACCAGAGTGACTGTCGAATTTGGAACGAGTGAGAGTAGGCATCCTGTGCAACACTCCCACCCTCCATGTCACCATTGTAGCACATGCATCCCTTCTGGTTCAGGGTGCTGACTTGAACAACGACACCAGACAAGGTACCTGGACCCCATCAGAGGCCAGACTGCTTTTCATTCTACTGGATGTCGGACAACTGTCTTTTACATAAAGATCTCTTCTCCTCTGTCTAGAAGCAGTAAGGCTTTGGGACTGGTGCGTCAGAAACTGCATCACCATCTGTCAGGGTTCCTTCCCCACTCTGAACTCTGGGGTACAGATGTGGGGACCCGCATGAAAGACCCCCTAAGCTTATTCTTACCAACTTAGGTTAAAACTTCCCCAAGGCACAGATTTCTTTCTTGCCTTGGGATTGCTGCCACCACCAAGTGATTTTAACAATCAGGGAAAGGAACACTTGGAGTCCTATTCCTCCCAAAATATTCCCCCAAGCCTACACCCCCTTTCCTGGGGAAGGCTTGAGCATATATCCTCACCAATTGGTTACAAAGGGACTACAGACCCAAACCCCTGGGTCTTAGAACAATTGAAAAAATCAGTCAGGTTCTTAAAAAGAAGGATTTTATTTAAAGAGGAAAAAGATAAAAGAATCACCTCTGTAGACTTAGGCTGGTAGTTAGCCTTACAGAATATCAGAAAATTCAAAGAGCACAGAGGAACCCCATCTAGTCTTAGTTTCAAAGTTACAACAAAACAGGGATAAATGTCCCTTTAGGAAAGGGAAAATTCACAAGTTGAGAAAACAAAGATAAACTAATTTGCCTTGCCTGGCTGTTACTTACAAGTTTGAAATATGAGAGACTTGTTCAGAAAGATTTGGAGAACATGGATTGATGTCCGGTTCCCCTTAGTCCCAAGAGCAAACGGCCACAGAAACAAAGAACCCAAAACAAAACCTCTTCTCTTCTCCCTCCCTCCCCCCCCCGCTCCCCTATTTGAAAGTATCTTTTGTCCCCATTGGTTTCTTTGGTCAGGTGCCAACCAGGTTACTTGACCTTCTTAACCCCTTACAGGTAAGGAGGAATTTAGGCTACCCCTATGGTTATGACACCATCCAAGCTGCATACCTTCTGGATGCTCAAAACTCTTTAGCGCACAACCCGAGCAGAAGCTTCTGTGCAGACCACAAGTGGAATATACACAGCTCTGTCCTAAGTGAGATATTCACTCCGGGGACCACCTCGCGAGGATCTCTTCGTATTCCAAATTAACAAAAAACTTCCCCTGTGTTGCTTCAGATGAGATATGGGTCACAGCACACATGGCAATGCTTTCTTGTTGTCATGGATGGACAAACTCAGATACGTCTTGCCTCCCATTCCTCTGCTACCACAGGTCTTGAAAATGACTCTCCCTCTGTCATGAAGAGTCTTTCTCCTACCAGGCAACTCGCCCAGACAGTTTTGGTTCCTGGAATTTCAGAGAATGTCTGTCTGCTCTCCTATCAGGATCCGCCCCTTCCCAGCTTTCCTACATCAGATAGGGGGAAGAATCAGACACCCCAATCCAGACCCATTCCTCCTCATGGCTGGTGTTTGGAGGGGCATCAGAATTAGAATGTTCTTGTTCAGCACCTGTCCAAGTTATCCTTTCTCAAAGTTGAAAAGATTCAACTAGGACCTGCTACCTAGCTAAATGGAGACATTTCTTACCTGGGCTCAGCATGACTGGCCTTCTCCAAGCACTGCAGATATTCTAGTTGTTTTAGACTATTTCCTGTCTTTAGAAAAAAACTCAGATCTCTGCATTAGCTCACTGTGATCAGTGCCTTCCTATCTCAAGTAGATAATGTTCCATTTTTACTCACTCAACAACAGTCATTCTTGAAAGACCTAGTCAGGATTTTTCCACCTGTGGTCAAACTTACAATGCAATGGGACCTCAATCTTATCCTGTCAGCACTCATCAGACCACCATTTGAACCCTTGACAATATGCTATTACCTCTGCCAGAAGGGTGAGCAAGATTGCAGCTGTCATGGCAGGCCCACCAAATACCACTTTTTACAAGGAAATGGTCTCTCTTCACCTCCATCCTAAGTTCCTCGCGAAGGTTATTTCTGAAAACCATGTCAACCAAACTATCTGCTTAAGTGTTTCTTTCCAAAAACCCCATGCCGCTGCTGAAGAGAGAAGACTTTCATTCCTGTGGTGTCAGACAGGTTTGGTCCTTTGCAGGTAGAACGCCCAGACACATCAGAGAATCACCGAGGCTTTTTCTCACCATAACAGAAAGATATAGTGTGTCCTCACAACCCTCTGAGAAACTCTAAATGGATTTCTGGATGCATCATCATGTGCTATCAATTAGTGCATATCCCTCCACCTGGCAGGGTAGAGGGCTCACTCAGCCAGATCACAAGCTGCTTCTACAGGAAGCATCAATACTGGACATACGCGGAGCAGCTACCTGGAGTTCCATTAACAAAACATTGTGCAATTGTTCAGTCCTTTGCTGTAGATGCAGCAGTGGGAACTGTAGTACTTAAAAAAAAAAACACCTGAGGACTTCTTGTGGCACCATAGAGACTAACAAATTTATTTGGGCATAGAACCCACTTCATCAGATGCATGGAGTGGAAAATATAGTAGCAGGTATAAATACACAGCACATGAAAAGATGGGAGGTGCCTTACCAAGTGGGAGGTCAGTCTAACGAGACAATTCAATTAACAGTAGGATACCAAGAAAGGAAAAATCACTTTTGTAGTGGTAATGAGAGTGGCTCATTTCAAACAGTTGACAAGAAGATGTGAGTAACATATGGGGGAAATTAGGTTTTGTAATGACCCAACCACTCCCAGTCTTTATTCAGGCCTAATTTGATGGTGTCCAGTTTGCAAATTAATTCCAGTTCTGCAGTTTCACATTGTAGTCTGGTTTTTGAAGTTTTTTTGTTGAAGAATTGCCACTTGTAGGTCTGTTATTGAGTGACCAGGGAGATTGAAGTGTTCTCCTACTGATTTTTGAATGTTATAATTCCTGATGTCAGATTTGTGTCCATTTATTCTTTTGCGTAGAGACTGTCCAGTTTGGCCAATGTACATGGCAGAGGGGCATTGCTGGCACATGATGGCATATATCACGTTGATAGATGTGCAGGTGAACGAGCCCCTGATGGCGTGGCTGATGTGGTTAGGTCCTGTGATGATGTCCCTTGAATAGACACTATCTATTGAATCCATTTATTGTGTGCATACTGAAAATGTGCACACTTCGTTAGGCTTCCCTGTTACCCACGAGTACTGAATCACCACTTAAATATTAGCTTCAGTGTGCACCTTAGAGTATTTTGTAAGATTGAGGATAGAGGTTATGACAATCTATTCCCCAGAACATTAGAATTGTGAAGGGACACAGTTAACTGAAAAAATGTATCTTCTGTCTCAAACTATTTTTCCTTATTGTAATACCTGAGATAGTAGGGGAAAAACTCCCCTCATCCCTTCTGTTTTTCCTAGTGAATTGGTTTTAAGCATTTGGCAGCTCTTTGTTTATAGTCAGTATCATTTCCCCTTTTTAGATCGGTTTTTCTCATAGCAAATGGAAGAGGTGTTTAAAAAAAAAATAAGAAAATATGGTAGTAAAACTACAAAATTAATGCTTGGGGGGCAGGCACACTATCTGAAATGATTTCTAACTCAGGTTTCAAGTTGATGTCCCTTTTAATTCATGCCAACCACAGTTGCTTTTAGATGGAGCCAAAACCAAAATAATTAGATTTGGGGCAGTTGTTGGCCAAATTGTGTGTGTGTGTGTGTGTGTGTGTATGTACATATACACATTAAACTTTACTGCTTTTAATTTAAGCTTTCTTGAGGTCTGTCATGTTCTGCATAGCAATGGCTGCACCTGCTTTTAACGTTCACCCTTTATGGGTTTTCTAATCTCTCTTGGTTATCAAACTGAAGTGCAGCATTATTGCATAGGAAACCTACACGTATCATACTAAAAATAATCAAGACACAGAGGTGTTTGTTTTTGTTGTTGTGTTCAATGGTGAATATAAAATTTGTTCCTTTCTTTTGAACAGATGCATATAGATTCCCATGAAGCTCTGGGAGTACTGAACACTTTATTTGAAATTTTGGCTCCTTCATCCCTCCGTCCTGTGGACATGCTTTTAAGAAGTATGTTTGTTACTCCCAGTACAATGGTAAGTGACCAGTGAAGGAGATTACACTACCTGTTCGATGTCGAGGCCTTTAATGCATTTTTGGCCATATACTATACATTTCTGACCTATCCTCTACTCTGATTGTCTGTCTGTCAAGACAATTCAGCATTTTCATACATGGCAAAACAGTAGTGAGTGTTCTCTTACTCCTTTGCAAGGTGTATATTTCTGTTCCTAAATCCTGCTGAAGTTAGTTTGGTAACATGTTCAGAAATAGGGAAGAACTCAGTAGGAGGACTAGTTTGCCTTTGGATAGGTCATTTTACTTGTAATGCGATGGTGAAGAATGGGGAGCCTCCTGATGTAAGAGAAATTCCATAACCTGGTTTATGAATAGGGCCCTACCAAATTCACAGCTGTGAAAAACACGTCACAGACCATGAAGTCTGGTCTTGTGTGCTTTTATGCTATACTATACCAATTTCATGGGGGAGACCAGTTTCTCAAACTGGGGGGTTGTGACCCAAAAGGGAGTTGCAGGGGGGTCACAAGATTATTTTAGAGTGGATCATAGTATTGCCACCCTTACTTCTATGCTGCCTTCATAGCTGGGTGGCCAGAGAGAGCAGCGGCTGTTGGCTGGGCGCCCAGTTCTGCAGGCAGCGCCCCGCCAGCAGCAGTGCAAAATTAAGGGTGGCAATGCCATACCATGCCACCTTACTTCTGCATTGCTGCCGTCAGAGCTGAGCTGCCAGAGAGTGATGGCTGCTGACTGAGAGCCCAGCTCTGCAGGCAGCAGCGCAGAAGTAAGGGTGGCAATACCATACCATGCTGTCCTTATTTTTGCAGTGTTGCTGGCGGCAGCTCTGCCTTCAGAACTGGGCTCCCAGCCAGCAGACGCTGCTCTCTGGCCACCCAGTTCTGAAGGCAGGGCCACTGCCAGCAGCAGCGCAGAAGGGTAGTAGTACCACAACCACCCCTACAATAACCTTGCAACACCCCCCCTCCTCCTCCCTCTTCCCTTTTTTTTAGTTGAAATGTTGAGGTGTAACAAAGATTCCCCCCTAGTATTTCATTTTTGAGACAGTATGGAAGTTTTTTTATGAGAACTTTTATTCACAAAAGTGTTGTAGAAGTACCCATTCCCCAGATCACACAGCATTGAGTGCTCTCAAAGCCAAACTGATTTCCAGGAGCTGCTATGGACATTCAGCTCCTGGGAGCCATGATAGCAGAAGAGAAGGTAGAAAAGTTTACCTCATTCATAAAGATGTTTGTTCAAAGAAGTGAACATATACAATCTTTTATAAGGTCTAATATGTTGTCAGTTCTCCATGACATTATTTCAGTTTTCAGTCTCTTAATCTGCTGCATTTTTCTGTGTTTTTTTTTTAGGCATCAGTGAGCACTGTTCAGTTATGGATATCTGGTATCCTAGCTATCCTTAGAGTTCTGATTTCACAATCAACAGAGGATATAGTTCTATCTCGTATTCAAGAGCTTTCTTTCTCCCCTTACTTATTGTCATGTCAAACAATTAACAAGCTAAGGGATGGGGAAAATAATGTACCAACACCTGAAGAACAAATTGAGCTGAAACAGGCTAAATATCTGCCTGAAGAGACATTTTCCAGGTACGTTGTCTTCTGAATCTATCGTTTTTTTGTAGAACTTTTGGTGAAGTATTAAAAGAGTGGCAAGTGATATGGAAACATAAGATTTATATTTACCTGGATGTTACCTGAAATGGACATGGGGGGGGGGGTGGATTTAAGGTTGGATGCAAGTTTGAGGGATAGAATGAGCTGTGGTGCTGTTGGATGTATTACATGGGATGGAGGTGTGTATTTTTGTTTAACAATTTTTGGCTGTTTTGGTTTCTTTTCCCATGCTGAAGTGAAAAGTACCACTGACTTCTCTGGGACCAGGATTTCATCCTGGGAATTGACTCTTCCTTCTCCCTTACTTTAGCCTGTACTCTGCATTGTTGCCTCAGTGGCATATGGGTGGGATGAGTTGGGTGACTTCACCTTTTCACATGCACAGGAGGGAAAGAACATGTAAGGGGAAGATCAGCTTTCTTTTTAAAGGATAGGTTGTAACCTAGAGCCTTCTGAGGGTGAGACACTTATGCAAAGTAATTCAAGAGAGATTTTGGATGTGGTTGAGTTGGAAATACCCTACTACTGTAGGGGGAAGGAATTAGGGTAGGATTTTATCCCTCCAGGTGAGGGTTGAGACCCTTATGAGAAGAACTTTTTATCTACAAATTCATTCGGCGGAGGGGGGAGTAGTTGTGATTTGGCAGAACTTTTGGACTGGGAATCCTACTGGATCTGAGACTTGCTAAGAGAAGGATTGGGGAATGGTTGTGGGATGGATTGTTAGTGTGATTCAGGTTGTTGGGTGGGTTTTTTAGCTTTCCTTGGTGGCCTTTATTTGGGTAACTATATTCCTGTGGCCACTTTCTGGTGGCACAATGATGCCCTTTGCTAGGAATATGTATAGCTGATAGAGAAAGGGGAGTCTTTGGTTATGAAGACTTGGGGTCTTTCGTGTCTAGGGTGGTCAGTGGGAAAGATTTTGTGTAAGGTGGAAACCTGTTTTGAGTGGCTTAGTCTTGATGCCCTTCATTTTGTCTGTTGTCTCTTGGAAGGATAGCACGTTGGGTAGGGTTTTAGGTGTTTGATTCATGTTGATTGCAAGGGTGGTGATTAGTGAAACAGTGACCATCTGTGATTTGATGGCAGATGAGGTTTTGCATAACTGAGACCTGGACGCTTAAACACACTGCAAATACTCTGCTTTAATCAATTTTTACACTAGAAAATGAGTCTGAAAGCTGGAGCTGAGATTTTTCCTTGTGGGTAGAGGAAGCAAGAAGAACTTTATGGGGAAAATTTTAAAGTGAGGCACTGTTAAGCAGGATTGTATTTGGTTCAGGTCAACCTGCTGAAACCTGTTAACTCAGTAGTAAAAACCTTAGTTGGGACAGATAGGAAATAAGCTGATGTGTTTATTTTCCTGACTGTGTTGTGTGGGATTTTTTTTAGGTTCTTGTTACAATTAGTGGGCATTCTATTGGAAGACATTGCTACTAAACAGTTGAAAGTGGACATGAATGAACAGCAGCACACTTTCTATTGCCAAGAGTTGGGCACATTGCTTATGTGTTTAATACATATCTTCAAATCAGGTAATAATCTCAAAATGAGTTGTATTGTGCCATGATGACAATCAAAGAGTTCTTTTCAGTTCTGAATCAGTTGTTTAATGAGTTTAAAATCTGTTTAGGTTGAGAATATTGGCTGCATATAAAATATCTTTTCTTCTCCCAAGTTTGTGTCCATATCAGAAGCCAGAGCCAGAAAAGTCGTCTTTTCCTTTAGACTTTTTTTATTGAACACACAGCTTCAAGACCTGTTTTCATACTCTGCCCTTTTAGCAGAGTAGACTATAATTGATGACCTTTCATTCGTTAAACATTGTCCTTTTAAATGTCCAAAAGAACTCCAGTTGAGAAATGCAGTGCGCATCATTACTCTTGAGTTGGATTTCCTCTCACCTTCCCCAAATGCAGGGGCCTCGAACTCAATTTACCTTAGGGCCAGTGCCAGTCCTCAAATCCTCCCAGCGGGCCAATAATGTCACTGAAGATGGTGTTCAGAAAAGAAAATGTTTATATTGTATTTTTTATTTCAAATTTCTTCGAAATAATAAAACTTGTCACACAACTTTATACAATTCTTCGCTTGCCAGACAGTTTTTAGTGTTTGCCAGACAAAAAAGAAACATACTGTTCGCCTCATAGAGAGCAGACCAGCAGAAAATGGTCCCTGGCTAAATCGCTCTCATTGGTGCTGGCCGCAGCACGGTTCAGCACTTATGACTAAGGCTACGTTTTAGTCACGGGTATTTTTAGTAAAAGACATGGACAGGTCATGGGCAGTAAACAAAAATTCACGGCCCGTAACCTGTCCATGATTTTTACTATATACTCCTGACTAAAACTTTTGCGGGGGGAGCTTGGGGAGTTCTGTGGTGGGTGGGTGGGGAGTTTTGGCGGGGGTGGAGGGAGAGGGAGGTTCCCTTCCCTGGCTCCTGGGAGTCGGCAACCTCCAGCTCTTAGCACCAAATGCTACCGCCCCAAGCCCCAGTTTTGCAGCTCCCATTGGCTGGGAACCGCGGCCAGTGGAAGCTGTGAGGGTGGTGCCTGCGAGCAGAGGCAGCATGTGGAGCTAGGAGCTGAGGGAGGGAAGTTCTTGTCACCTTTCTGGGGAACCCCCCCCCAGGTACGCACTGCCCACACCCCAGCTCTGAGGCCCCCACGCACCCAAACTCTTGCTGCGAGGGGGCCTGAGACTGCCCCAGCAGCAGCCGGTGCAGCTGGCCCAGGGGTTGCCCAAGCTGCTCAGGCGGCTCCCAGGCCAGACACATGGGCCGCTGCAGAAGTCATGGAGGTGACGGAAAGTCACGGAATCTGTGACTTCTGTGACAAACACTGAGCCTTACTTACGATACTCCAGGCACCTCCGGCAGCACCTTCATGGCAGCTGCTGCCAGAACCCCGCACTCTGCTGCGGAGTCTAAGGGCTCTAAAAACTGCCCCTCTCCACCACAGCGCCATCGACAGTGCTAAAGGAGACAGCACCAACAACTGCTCAGATTATAAGGCAGCCGAATGCTGCTAGCACAATAGCGCCAACACAGACAGCACCGGCTCAGCACACCGCACTCCCGATACAATTGGCACCTCACTCTTTGGCACCGAAGCACTGGTGCCGCACCATTTTCTGCACCAGAAGGATCTGTTGACCCTGGAGTTCCCTCTTTTGGGCACTGATGTCTCACGGGGGCCGTCTGTACCAGAGCAACTGTTATCTCCGATAGCACCACCGTTCTTGAGTGATGAAGATGAGGAGGTTGAAGGGGTATTCTCCCCTCACCATTCCTCCCCGATCAGAACACTTACGGCAGCTGGACCATTACGATCACAGTCCACATATGGGACCATCCATGACCTTCCCTGAGCACTAGCTGTACTGGGATCCTTGGAGGTCTTACAGAAGGCGCTACAGCAGGTGGCCCAGCCCATGTAGGGAAGATGCTGGATCCTCACCTCCACCCTTGGAGACTGAAGCTACCGAGACAAGGGATGAACTCATGGCAGAGCAGGAAGAGGACACTGCTCCTGACACCTTGCCAACCAACAATAATTCATCCTCCTCACCAGATGAGACAGTTATGCCTTCCACCCCCAACCACTGCGGATGACTTTAACCACTTCCAAGATTTATTTAAAATAGCGGCCAATGGGCTCAAAATTGCTCTGGAGGAAGTGCCAGTAACAAACTAACAGACATCTTACAGACATCTTCCTCCTCAAAGATAGCATTGCCAATCAGTGGGACTATAATAGAATCTGCCAAAACAGTCTGGCAAACTCCAGCCACCATACCTCCAACCAGTAAAAGAGCAGAGAAAAAGTGTTATGTTCCCTTGAAGGGATCAGAGTTTTTTTTCCCCACACACTCAGTACCCAACTTGCTGGTAGTGGAAGCAGCCAACCAGAGGGGCAAACAACAACACTTTCCGCCACGCCCTTTGTTAAGGATAGTAAGAGGTTGGACCTATTCGGCCACAAAGTATATTTCTCCTCCACACTTCAATTCAGAGTGGTAAATTATGTAGCACTACTTGCCAAATACAACCACAGGAGCTATGGAAAGTTTATGGACTTTTTCCCCTCCGGAATATCATTAATAGAGAACAATTCAAATTGCTGGTCTCTGAAGGGCAAATGATTGCATGCATGGCTCTTCAGGCCTCATTAGACATTGCTAACACCCCTACAGCTGTGGTTATGTGATGGGCCTCATGGTTGAACTCCTCAGAATTCCCATGTGAAATACAAAATATAGTCGAAGACCTTCTCTTCGATGGAGAGAGATTATTTGCAGCCAATACCAATGAGGTACTGCACACTGTGAAAGGCTCACTGGCAACTCTTCCATTGCTCGGCATTCATACACCTGCCACAAAAAGGAGACAATATAGGTATCTACCATACCAGAGAAATAGATATTCAAAATATACACAGCAACACCAGAGGCCTTAAGAATAACGACAAAGAGACCACAACGATGCTGACTTCCACCAGCTGCAGTGTCCCAAGCCCCTTCTTCTAAATAACAAATTTGAAGGCTTGGGTGAGGGTCTGGAAGACCTTTCCCACATTCCAGAGCTAACACCCTCCATCCTTCTGTTTTTGGAGACCATTTACTTCCATTCTACCTGAAATAGGCTGCCATCACCATGGACAAATGGGCTCTAGAAGTCATCCATAAGGGCTATACCATCTCTTTCCTTTCTATCCATCTCCTCACACACACACACACACACACACCCTCCCTCTCCATCCTACTTCAGGTATCCCTCTCATGAACATCTGATATGACAAGAGGTAGATCATGTCCTAGAACTCTGGGAAGTGGAAACTGTTCCCATGCAACACAGGGGAAGGGTTTTTATTCCCACTATTTTTTTTTAACACACAAGAAAAATGGGAGATGGCGACCTATGCTGGATCTAAGGTGACTGAAGAAGTTTGTGAGAAAAAAATAATTCAAGATGGTCACAACTATAATTCCAGTGCTGGAGCAGGGGGACTGGTTCTCAGCCCTCAACCTGCAGGATGCCTATTTTCAAGTTACGATACATCCTGCCCACAGGCAGTTTCTGAGATTTACTTTGGGCAAAGACCACTATCAATACAAAGTTCTACCTTTTGGCCTGTCAACAGCACCTTGCATTTTCTCAAAGATCCTCGTGGTAGCAATGGTGCATATGAGAAAACAAGGAATAATAATATTCCCTTGCCTGGACAACTGTCTTCTGAAGTCACACACTCGAATAGATGCCATTCGGACTACCCAAATGACGATAGATTGCTTCCAGAATCTGGGTCTACAAATAAACAAAAAGAAATTGACAGTAGAACCAGTTCAACAGTTAGAATTCATCAGCACTTACCTTGACTCCGTGGCAGCGAAAGTGTCACTTCCATGAGACAGATTCGACACGATAAAGACACTCATATCCAATGTGGAACAGCCCACACATGCCTCCAACTTCTGGGCCACATGGCAGCATGCACATTTTTGGTTTACATATGCGCTGCCTACAAGGGTGGTTAGGAACTATCTACAGACCAAATAAACACGGAGTAAACAGACTATTAATGATGCCTCCCAAAGTCAAGGAATCACTAACCTAATGGACTCAACCACACAACAGGTGCTCAGGGATCCTATTTACACAAGACCCTCCATCACAGATGATCGCAACGGATGCTTCCCTTGTAGGTTGGGGAGTACATATGCAACATCACACAATTCAAGGGTTATGATCTGCAGCCAAGACGAGGCTACACTTAAACCTGCTAGAACTCTGTGCTGTCTGCAATGCCTTCCTCCACTTCCTACCATTCATAAAGAACCAGAACATAAGAGTAATGACCAACAACATTGCTTGCATTTTCTACATAATCAGGCAAGGGGGAGCCATATCACACTCGTTATGCACCAAGCCTATGAGACTCTGGAATTGGTGCATCCAGCACAATATCCATATTTCTGCTTCCTAGCTACCCAGATGCCAGAACACCATGGCAGACGAGCTCAGCAGACATTTCCTCTACTACCAAGAATGGGAATTGAACGACGTGATACTAGAACACACATTCCGAAAATGGGATCACCCACAAATAGACGTATTTGCGACAGCCCAGAACACAAAATGCCCGAGATTCTATTCCAGAGCAGCTCTGGGAAAGTAATCAATGGGGGACGTGTTCCTGACCAAGTGGGGCACAGATCTCCTCTTTGCATTCCTACCCATACCATTACTACCCAGAGTAATACTGAAAATAAGGACCTGATAAAGCCAGAGTCATCCTAATAGCCCCCACATGGCCAAGACAAGCATGGTATACATACATAACACGGATGTCAGCATGTGCTGCAGTCACTCTCCCGCCTCGGATGGACCTGTTAACACAATGCGAGGATCATGTGCACCGTCTGAACATAGAACTTCTACATCTGAAGGCATGGCTCCTCTGTGGTTCTCTAATGATGAACTAGGTTGCTCTAAACGGAGGAAGTGGGTGCTACTTCACAGTAGAAAACGTTCTCCACGTAAGACCTACCTACAAAAGTGAAAGATTTACAGCCTGGTGCACCGCCAGACAAACAACTGCAACATCGGCACCTCTTCCATTGATATTAGACTACCTCCTGGAATTAAAACAATTGGGCCTCTCTATCAGTTCAACAAAAGGACAACTTAAGTTGCTGACATCTATACTTTTAATTTAGCTGCATTTTAATGTAGTTTATGTCTGGGAATATAAAAATGTACTGTCAAACTTGTGTATTATCATGGTGTAGCCGGATATTGTCCTTACCCCTCTTCCATAGCCTCTGTGCTATATTGGTTCAGAATGTGAGCTCTTCGGGATTGCAGAACTGTATTTTTCTTTGTGTACAGCTATTAACACACTGAGTACTACTGAAACTAACAGATTAGTTTCAAGTTTTCAGTAGATTATTTTAAACAGCTTTGTCCTCTATTTAGCCTACCTAAGGTAGATATCTTTAATAGCTATAAGAAAAGGAGTACTTGTGGCACCTTAGAGACTAACCAATTTATTTGAGCATGAGCTTTCGTGAGCTACAGCTCACTTCATCAGATGTTTACCGTGGAAACTGCAGCAGACTTTATATACACACAGAGAATATGAAACAATACCTCCTCCCACCCCACTGTCCTGCTGGTAATAGCTTATCTAAAGTGATCAACAGGTGGGCCATTTCCAGCACAAATCCAGGTTTTCTCACCCTCCACCCCCCCACACAAATTCACTCTCCTGCTGGTGCTAGCCCATCCAAAGTGACAACTCTTTACATAATCAAGTCGGGCTATTTCCTGCATAGATCAAGGTTTTCTCACATCCCCCCCACCCCCATACACACACAAACTCACTCTCCTGCTGGTAATAGCTCATCTAAACTGACCACTCTTCAGGTTTAAATCCAAGTTAAACCAGAACATCTGGGGGGGGCTTCGCGTGCAAGTAGCTAAAACGGATTGGAAGTAGTTCAGGGATGATATTACTAATAGAAAGTAGGTACAACATGCATTTCTGGATTCTGATATTGTCCCCTTGCAAGACATTTGCACTGTTCCTCTCTTCCTCCAAATACCAGAGGCAGTTCAGACTTGTCCACATGGCTCTGGGATGTGGCGTATGGCCCCTATGGCTTCACTCTGATGCTCTGATTCTGACCATGCAAAACAAAGCAGCACTGCAGAGCTCCTTTGTTATCCATGCTATTCTAGAATTTATAGTTGATTCTGCAGCAGCTGTAAGAAATCTGTTCCCCCTCCCCCACCCTTCTCTAAGGGTACCAAAAGAGCTTTGTTACATGAATAGAGTTGTTCTCTGAGCTCCTCCCATCTATTTATTCCCCTTCCCCAGTTGTGGCAAAAGGGATAAAAGGAGCAAGCTGAAGGACAAGAGGTCACAGAAGGAGAGCTCTGCCATAACTGCTTCCACCCTGCAGACCATCACTCAGCATACATAGCAAAGATTGTTTTCCTCATTTAGTAGTTTTGCTTGTTGCACAAAGCTTTACATTCAAGTCCTGTAGCCACTGCATTATTACAACAGAATATATCTGAGGCCTGGTCTGCATCTGAAACATGGGTCGACCTAGCTGCATCACTCAAGGATATGAAAAATTCAAATGCCTGGGAGATGTAGTTAAGCTGACCTAAGCTCCGGTATTGACACCAAAAGAATGGAAGAATTCTTCTGTCAACCTACCTGTCACCTCTCCAGGGGCTGAATTTACTGCAGCAATGGAAAACCCTCTTCCTTCGCTATAGGGAGTGTCTATGCTACAATGCTACAGGACCATAGCTGCGACACTTCAGCTGTGCTGCTTAACCACTTGTAGTATCGGTATAGCCTGAGGAACACCCTCAGTAGCTATCTAGGCAGAGAAGTGTACCAACCTCCCACTTTAGTCCCTACCCTAAGGAGCCTACTTTCTGTCTGCCTTTGTAAGTATAGTACCTAACACAGTGAGGTTCTGATTTTGATTGGGGCCTCGAGCACTACCTCACTAAAAAAATAATCTACCCTGGCCAATAATACAACAATTTCAGGAAGAATAAAATATTGATATATGTGACTCCCATAACTTTTACTATAACTAAGATGTGCATCTGTGGTATAATTTGATTACTTCAGTGTTATGGTTTTAGACTGAGGTCTAGAGGATTGAATCTGAGGCTAAGAGCCAAGAAGTCCTTAGTTTAATTCCAGTTCTTGTCACTGATTTGCCCTGTGACCCTGGACAGTCATTTAACATTTCTGCTTCTATATCCCCATTTATAAATGGAGATAATCTAATTCATCTACCTCCCCAGAATGCTAAGGGTTAGGTTGCTTGGTTGAGAATGAGACAGTTTAAATTTTCCAAATGCTGTGTAACTGATGAGGGTTTTTTAAAAATTCTCAGTACAAATGGTAACATACATGGTTCCCCTTAATGTATGTGTGTGTTTGTTTCCAGGGATGTTCAGAAGAATCACAGCTGCTGCCAGCAGGCTTTTTACAGGAGATGGATCTGATGGTAGTTTTTATACCCTTGAGAGTCTGAGTGGTCTTGTTCAGTTCATGATTCCCACACACCCTTCTTTAGTGCTTCTCTGGTGTCAAATCCTACTTCTTGTCAATTACACTAACTACAGCTGGTGGTCAGAGGTGCATCAAACACCAAAGTAAGGTTTTTTAATTTCTACAGTTAATTAAGTTTTGTTTTTTAATGTAGCTTATATGATTTCTTAGCTGTTAAGAATTTGAGTACTATATGTGTTAGAACCACTTAAAGAAATTATTGTACTTATAAAGGAGTCTGTACAGTCTTTGTAGTGTTCCATAAGGTCAGTAAAATCTGACTACTTTAGACCAAGAGAAAGAGTGTGTTCCACACATGATGGCATGTCAGGTAGAACTCCGTGCCAGTTGTTGTTTCCCCTTTTAAAGGGAGGGAATTCTACCTTGAATGCCTCTGATTAAAACTGTGGAAATACTACATAAGGGAAAGGGTGGTCTTGTCAGATCCCAGGATGCTTATGGCTTTATAGGTCAATATCAACATCTTATTTCACCCTCCAACTGCTACGCAACCAGTGCAGATCATGGAGCACTGGTGAGGTATATTAATGGAAAGATCTGTTCACTAAGCAGCCATTGCGTAACAAATCCTCCCTTTTGAAATGGTCTGCTTCCAAAGGGTCTTAAAATATAGTATCTGGTAGACAGAGTACAAGCATTGCATTGTCTAGACTCTGAGTGACAATGGATGACAGTTTTGAGATCTGTATCTCAAAGAAAAGACCCCAAACGTAGTCAGATCTAGATTAGAAAAAGTGGTCCTGGGCCTAGCTGCAACTTGATTGTCTGAAAGCTGCTGTTAAATAAAGAACCAAATTATGAATTTGAATAACAAGCTGTGGGACATACTGTATCAGTTGAGGGGGCTAATAGAATTTCTGTCAGTTCTTCCTGTTGTTTCCCCCAGTTTACCAGCAACAGCTCCCTTTTATCTGGATTAGGTGTCTTTCTTACCCCAACACTGGATTAGATGCTCAATCACCGTAGCTGGATGGAGAGAAGTGCTGAGTTTTATCATTACATGGAAGGCTCTGTAGCCCATGTCTCCTTGCAGGCATCTCTGTCAGCCACATTGTAATACGTATTGAACAAGAGGGGTGATGAGTATAGCTATGTTTATGTCACAGAGGTCACGGAATCCATGACTTTCAGAGACCTCTGTGACATTCTCTACTTCAGCCCCAGTGGGTGTGGGACTCTGGAGTTGGCAGCTAGTGGGGCCCTGGCAGGATTCCAGTGACAGGGGGCCCCCTGCAAGGTTCCAGCGACATGTGACAGACTCCTGAGGGGGCCCTCCTCAGGGTTCCAGCGATGGGCGATAGCCTCGCATGGGAGGGGTGGTGGAGGGACCACTGGGAGTTGGAAGGGGGGGACGCCTCAGGCGAGCGGCTGGGGGTGTCCTGTTTTCTGTTTGGGAAATATGGTCACCCTGCAGCTCCTAGCCATCGTGGGCGGAGGGGGGCCCCCCTACAGCTTCTAGCTGCCATGGGCAGAGGGGGAACCTCACAGCTCCCCGCCACCATGGTTTTGGGGAAAACCATGGTGCCGCAACAGCAAATGTCACAGATGGGTCACGACAGCTGTGAATTTGTTTATTACCCATGACCTGTCCCTGACTTTTACTAAAAATAGCAATGACAAAATCTTAGTCTTAGTAATGAGATGTAATCCACAACACCCCACAAGAGACTAAAGAACTAATGACAAAGCAGTTCATATTGAGGAATGCTTAAAATGGGTTCCTTTACAATGTAAATTGAGTATCTACTTTGACTGAAATATTAGCAATAAAACATGTTTTTCTTACAGGAGGCACAGTCTTTCCAGTACTAAATTGCTGAGCCCTCAGATAACTGGAGACAGTGATGAATTTGATTCAGAATCCAAATTTGGCATGTGCAATCGAGAGATAGTACGAAGAGGCGCGCTCATTCTTTTTTGTGACTATGTTGTAAGTTTAGAACTGTGAATTTTAAACCTATAAGTGTTTGTTTTTTGGATTTTGCTTGGGTGCTTTATCTTTGAGGTACAGAGTGTGATCACAATAAGGGAAAAGTGAGAGATCTTAGTCATATTTACTTCCATGGGGAACTACATGGAATTTTTATATATCAATTTTCACTTCTGGAAGTGGATGCTCTTTTTTTTCTTTCTATGCATATGTCTTATTAGTGTGATTATTTTAGATACTTGTGCATTATCTTAGGCATTCTCTCTACACTGAATCTTAGTTGTCTACAAAATTATTCTTTGTAAATAACAATGATGTCTTGAACATTGTATTCTTACATATGTGATCTCAGGAGAAGACTAAGAAGCTTATGAAAGTTTAGACCCTGCTCTGAGGCTGAGTGTTTCTGCATGTCATAATTAGAATAAACTCTTTTCACCTTAAACCCTCCTACATATATTTACTCTGCTACTGCATTCCCCAGTTCTGTTCAGGCTCTCAGGAATAGGGCAACTCCCATGGCTTCAGATTTCGTAGGCTCTCAAACAGTGTTACAGGAGTCAGTCTCTGTACTGATATTAGTACACACTTTCTAGAAGATTGTTCTGCCTCAAGTGAGAAAAATTAACTGTTGAAGACATAAATAGTTAACTGCCATGAAAGATATGGGGTGTTCACTTTAAAAGGAAACAAAAACTACAGACAAACATTGAGACTTTGCAGAAACAATTCTGATACATATTAAGTGTGTATCCATTCATTACTAAAAATGTTGCATGAAAGCAGGGTCTTTGAGTTTACTAGTTCTTTCCATTTGTTCTCTACCAGTATTCATTGTCTTTATGATTACAACATAATGGATGTTGAAATAATTTGTTGCAAATAAAGGATTATGACTTCAGGTGTATTTGCAACAGGATCAAATGAAGTTGAAAGAAAAGATCTGGTGGTTATGCAAATGATCATAGTAATAAAGCTTAGAAGGAAATGAAACGTGCACACTTGTAAACAGAATATTTTTAACATAATGTGGTTCAGTTTTTCCAGTGGAAAATTACTTGCTTTTAATTGTGTATAAATAGTATTGCATTGTTTGTTATTTTTTTAATAATGAAATGCTTACACGGGTGGTAGTAATGGTAATTTTAGAATTATGGAAACCATAATTTTTACCTTTTTTTCCCCATAGTGTCAAAACCTACATGATTCAGAACACTTGACGTGGCTTATAGTGAATCATGTTCAAGATCTGATTAATCTGTCTCATGAGCCTCCAGTACAAGACTTTATTAGTGCTGTTCATAGGAATTCAGCAGCCAGCGGTCTCTTCATCCAGGCTATTCAGTCTCGGTGTGAGAACCTCGCAACTGTAAGTTTGACCTGAACCTTTTAGTAATGAAGTTTAGGCCTTTCTTGTTAACTGTATTTGGAAACACTTTGAGTGCTTTTTCCTTTCTGGGTCTTTTACAGCACCAAATGTGGTGTTGGTGCAAAACTTATTATATGTATTACACTGGTGCAAAAGACAACTCTTGGCATCTGAACTACATTGTGCTTAGTGCTACTCAGACACACAGGTAGGTAGATGTGATTATCCCCAAAGAGCTTACAAGCTAATACTAACTAATAAATACAAAGAAACTCTAGACATTGGGTAACTAAAAACTTTGTGTTCACTTCCCCACATGTTTACAACCCTTTGGAGAGAAATTAATTTATGATCTTAAGCCTCTTTATTTACAAACTCAAATTTTTCATCTTCATAGCCTTTCTGTTGCCTCACAGAGTGCAAACATACTTTGTCAGTTGCTGTGTTATAGATTAATCAAATCATAAATGCAACATGGATCTTGTTTATCTTCTAGGAGCCTCTGCACTGATGTGTATTCACTACAAATTGTACTCCTGAATGGAAAACACACTAATTAAAAAGTATAGAAGTAACTCTGTAAAAAGCATCCATGTTTGTTTCATAATTTGAGCATATTTGATATGGAAAGTATTAAGACTTTTTTGCTCAACTGCCAGTCCTATAAATTCAACTGGGGTCAGTCAATCTACGTTCCTTCCTTGCTATGCATCATCACAAGTAATAAAGTTCTGAAATGCAAATTAAGTCCTTTGTGACATTTTTGTAGCACCTTTGCCTTCAATGGCTGTGTACAGATATTTGGAAATCAGTAGACGATTCTGCTGCTGATGCCGAAGAACAAGTAGGATTCAGTTCACTGCCATGTTGACCCTAACAAGACTAAAGAGTAATAAAAGAGCAATGCTGGTTTGTGCCCTCTTCCCTAATCCTACACTAATGGGTTGTGCATTCTCCATGAAGATTTCTGAACTTGTTGCCGTTTCCCTTGTCTGCATATTCATCTCTTTCAAGTCATAAGCAGGGGAAGGCTTCCTAGGAAGTAGGTTTATGTGCATATATTTGGGAGTGAGGGAACTAAACAATGCTAAACTTTATTTTAAGACAGGTTCATTCACTCAAGTTTCTCTTTTAAAAGTGAACATTGGTGACAGCTGTGCTTTAATTGACAAGTTGTTTTACTAGACTTTTCACAAACTGCTTGAAAATTAAAATAAACAGCATTGAACACTTATCTTCTCTTTCTCTGCACCTCCTCATTCAAATCTCTAGTGGTGAAGTATCCCTTCTGTTCTTTATCAACCATATTATCTGCCACTATAATCTCCTTACTCCTCTTATTCTCATTTTCTTACCTCACTTCTCCTCTACCTCTGCACAGGCATTATCCCTTCCACGGTTAAACATGCCTTTTTGTTGTCTCTCATCCTGAAAAACTCTGCAGATGCTATTTTCCTTTCCCAGTGCTCCTTTTAAGGTCTGCTTCATTTCCTTTTCACCTTAAATTCAAGCTGTCTGTAACTTTCAAAGCTCTTTAATTCCACCCCAGACCCTCTGTCTTCACTTTCTCCTACTACTACGTTAACTCTTGCTCCCTAAATTCTATGCCACTTCTAATCACATGGTTTGTTCATTCATCACTTCAGACTTCATGTCTTCTGTCTAGCTGCTTTGTACAATTGAACAGCACCCCAGTTACTGTTCACCAACCCCTGTTCTGCACTTCCTTAATTTAAAAAAATAATTAAAAATCCACCTACCCTCAAACCTGTTTAAATAGTAATTTTTACACAACATTCAATTAGTCGTCTGCTCTACTGTCTTTGTAACCACTGTTCCTTTAGTCTGTAAACTCTTAGGCATTGGAACCAGTTGCTTGTTTAGCGCAGTCCGTCTGTTGTTCCAGCACCTTTTATATTTAACTGTTACAGTATGTACAAAATAAATAAGATGAGAAAAAAAAAATGTAACAGTTGTTTTTTCTAATATTTAGCCAACAACACTAAAGAAGACCCTGCAATGCTTAGAGGGCATTCATCTCAGCCAGTCTGGTGCTGTGTTAATGTTGTATGTGGACAAGCTTTTGTGTACTCCATTCCGTGTGCTGGCTCGCATGGTTGACACACTTGCTTGTCGTCGAGTAGAAATGCTTTTGGCTGCAACTTTCCAGGTAGGGAAAAAAAGTAAATATATGTCTCTAAATTAGAGTTGCTAATACCAGCAAATAATTGAATGTGATGTAAGTTAAAGTACATTTTAATTACTTGACCGTGATGTTTAGTGCTGAGTGAAAAACAGAATGTCAGTTTGTTTAGCATGCATGTCTGAGTAATTCAGTTTCATCCTGTGTTATGGTCTCCAGATTGTTTAATAATTTTTACTTGCTGCTCTTAGTCTGCTAATATACATATGAATGGTTTTATTCATGTTGGTGCTTCATATCTATTGTTTTGTCACTGTTTTCTACAGAACAGCATTTCTCAGTTACCAGTTGAAGAACTGGATAGAATTCAGGAATATCTTCAAAACAGTGGATTAGCACCAAGGTAAAATATTAGTAATAGTTCCCTGTTGTCATAACATAGTATGTAATAAGTACAAACCATGCATGGTTTTTAATGAGGTGACACTGCTTTTTAAAGTTATGTCTATAAAAGTGGAAGTATGCCCAGATTTGCCATGACTTGAGTACCCAATTAAAACATGATTAGGCCCTCTCTGTACTGCAAGATGGAAACCATATTGTAGCTCTCTCAGGAACAACCATTTGTTGTAACTAGTTGCCTTGACAGAGTAGAATTTTTAGTGTAGATGAATTTTAAAACAACAACTCAACCTGGACATCTGCAAGGATATTTTCTGCTGGCCTGCTATAATTGGGGCGTGGAGGGAACCCTCTATAAGACTCTAAATTCTTGGGAAAAGACTATAAATTCTTAATGGCGATTTTAATTTTCATAAGTATTTCAAAGACGAATAGTTCAGACCAAGTCCAGGTCATGTTGTCACATGAGCACAGTAGTCTCTCACCTATGTTATAGCAAAGTTTAATCTTGCTTGTGTAGAAGGATTCAAACTGTTACTATTGTTTATTTTGATACAGCCTTGTAAAGATCAGGAGCCTGATTAACCTGGCTCCTCACAACTGCTGGTTAAGAATAACCCTGTTGTCTTCAGTAGGAGTTTATTGTATCCTGTGGGAAAGAGCTGGTGGGGAGGAAAGAATCTAAGGCTCAAGACTGTAAAATGGTTTGGTAAAAAGAATATAATATTGTTATCTCTTGCCTGCATCCCTGGGATAAGCTTAGTTAACAAG
Source organism: Caretta caretta (assembly GCF_965140235.1). Taxonomy (NCBI): domain Eukaryota; kingdom Metazoa; phylum Chordata; order Testudines; family Cheloniidae; genus Caretta; species Caretta caretta. The sequence goes on along the minus strand of NC_134209.1, from coordinate 133,182,705 downwards.
ACTTGTTCCATCATACAACTCCCAACATAACTTGTGGAGTAGACTTTTTATTGATAATAGAAACAAAAGTCAAGAAACAATAGTAAGAGCAAGAAATGTCTAAGTTGAATCTTGAAAAGGTTTGTAAGAGGCTCATGACCAGTATTATCAGTGATGTGCTTTCTGCCAGTATTGTCTCTCTTTAAGAATATTTGGGTACGTTTGTAGACCATTTTTGAATTTCTTCTTACGGGGACAAAGTGTATGCCAGAAAAATTATCTGATTGACAGATTAAAAAAAGGTCAGACCTGTTGTTGCAACACACCATAACCTATGCCTTTCTCATATTGCTGGGCATGCCATATATAGCATTCAGTGCATTAGCTAGTAGAAGGTAAACTAGTTTCTACATATTTTGGAGGTGGAATGTCTATCAAAAGCTGGGAGGTATTGCTAATTTAGAGAAGGACAGGGATACCCTACAGGAGGATCTGGATGACCTTGTAAACTGGAGTAATAGGAATAGGATGAAATTTAATAGTGAGAAGTGTAAGGTCATGCATTTAGGGATTAATAACAAGAATTTTAGTTATAAGCTAGGGACGCATCAACTAGAAGTAACGGAGGAGGAAAAGGACCTTGGAGTATTGGTTGATCATAGGATGACTATGAGCTGCCAATGTGATATAGCTGTGAAAAAAGCTAATGTCATCTTGGGATGCATCAGGAGAGGTATTTCCAGTAGGGATAAGGAGGTTTTAGTACCATTATATAAGGCACTGGTGAGACCTCACCTGGAATACTGTGTGCAGTTCTGGTCTCCCATGTTTAAGAAGGATGAATTCAAACTGGAACAGGTACAGAGAAGGGCTACTGGGATGATCCGAGGAATGGAAAACTTGTCTTATGAAAGGAGACTCAGGGAGCTTGGCTTGTTTAGCCTAACTAAAAGAAGGTTGAGGGGAGATATGATTGCTCTCTATAAATATATCAGAGGGATAAATACCAGAGAGGGAGAGGAATTATTTAAACTCAGTACCAATGTGGACACAAGAACAAATGGATATAAACTGGCCACTAGGAAATTTAGATTAGAAATTAGACGAAGGTTTCTAACCATCAGAGGAGTGAAGTTTTGGAATAGCCTTCCGAGGGAAGTAGTGGGGGCAAAAGATCTATCTTGCTTTAAGATTAAACTCGATAAGTTTATGGAGGAGATGGTATGATGGGATAACATGGTTTTGGTAATTAATTATTCATGGTAAATAGGCCCAATGGCCTGTGATGGGTTTTTAGATGGGGTAAGATCCAAGTTACCCAGGAAAGAATTTTCTGTAGTATCTGGCTGATGAATCTTGCCCATATGCTCAGGGTTTAGCTGATCGCCATATTTGGGGTCGGGAAGGAATTTTCCTCCAGGGCAGATTGGAAGGCCCTGGAGGTTTTTCGCCTTCCTCTGTAGCATGGGGCACGGGTCACTTGCTGGAGGATTCTCTGCTCCTTGAGGTCTTCAAACTACAATTTGAGGACTTCAATAGCACAGATATAGGTGTGAGGTCTTTTTTAGGAGTGGTGGGTGAAATTCTGTGGCCTGCATTGTGCAGGAGGTCAGACTAGATGATCATAATGGTCCCTTCTGGCCTAAATATCTATAAAAAAAAAAAAAAGAACTATGCATTTAAACTTCTTATGAAGAAAATAGATTTTTTTTTTAAAGGTCTGCTAATTTGAAACCCTGTTTGAGTTGTAAGAGCTGTGACTTCAAATTCCATACAGAGCACTGCAAAATGTCAGTGTCAATGTGATTTCGTAGAATTAGTGGAAATCAGTCATAAGGGCAGGCTCTGAACTTAAATCAGCAGTTTTGGTTCACTCACTTTTGATTGAACAACATAAGTAGCTCAGTGAAGAAAACAACATCTTTTAGTGCTAATGCAGATTAATGTCTCCTACGTTTTGGTAACAAAGCAAATTTATTGTTTTTTGTTTTCCTACCAAAACACAAAGTTCTTTTTTGAGTGTTTGTCCATATGTATTCCACTGTTGGTGCGCATATGCCTAATGCACTTGAATTTGGATATTCTGACCAGCAGTGTCTGTTGCAGTCCACGCATGCACCCTGAGTGTCCTCATGCCTCCAACAGAGGATATCAAAAGCAGGGTGACCCTAGCCACCTCTCATTTCTTTCTCGCCATCTGTGGGTATGAGTTGGAATTTACAGTTTTCAAGCCTCTTTGCTCACTGTACAGTTTCCCCCTTTGTTTTGTAGTTACCAATCAGTTAATTGAAGTTCCTGAATTTTTACCCAATACCACATGCAAATAGAGATGAGCAACAGCTATGCACATTGGACGTTAGATGGGCACTGGCATTCTCCATATACAGGACCAAACCATTTTGGTGGTCTACCCAACTGTTTGTGACTATTGCAGACACAATGAAAGCTCTTCCAATCTCAGAGAATTTCATCTTGGGTTACTTCTCGTATGCAAGCATGTTCTGATCTGGCAGGCATTTCACCACCTGGCTAGCTGTGTGCTCTCTTCACAAGATGACAAGCATCCTCACTGTCCTTCCTTGCACACATCCCTATCCTGCACATTTGTAAAGCATCAGGGGGTAGCCGTGTTAATCTGTATCCACAGAAACAACAAGAAATCTGGTGGCACCTTAAAAACTAACAGATTTATTTGGGCATAAGCTTTCGTGGGTAAAAAACCACTTCAGATGCATGGAGTGAAAATTACAGATGCAGGCATTATTATACCGACACATGAAGAGAAGAGAGTTACCTCACAGGTGGAGAACCAGTGTTGACAGGGCCAATTCAATCAGTGTGGATGTAGTCCACTTCCAATAATTGAGGAGGAGGTGTCATTTCCAGGAGAGGTAAAGTTGCTTTTGTAGTGAGCCAGCCACTCCCAGTCCCTATTCAAGCCCAAATTAATGGTGTTAGCTAACTATTGTAAAGCGCTTTGGATATAACCGCTATATTAAAAAACCCCAATAATAAACGTTTTTACGTGGTACAAATAAAAGCACACAACTCATATTTTAATATCAGTAGTCTTACCTTTCTAGTGCAGTAGATGTGCCCTCTCCCCCAAGCTGGGGCTGGAAAGGAGGTGGGGGTCTTTCACCCACCACACCAGCCACAGAGCTGAGGCTGGGAAGGAGGGCCATCTGTCCCCAGCAGCCGCAGCTCTGGAGCTGGGGAAAGTCACCTCTTTCTCTGGCCGCCTCAGCCCTGCACATCCCAAATTCCCCCCCAGCCCCTCTTCTCATCCCACTTCCCCCTCCCATCTACCCCCTATACTACCGAAGGCTAGCACCTCACCTTATATGTGCGTCTTTTCCAGGGTCCAGGCACCAAATTAGTGGAGCCATGCCTGTGCAGCTCCACTGATTAAGTGGGTGGCCCTTCATTCTCTCGTGTGTGGCTGTCCAGGTGTGCACCGTAGAGGGAACTATCTGCGAACCAAGTGAATGGAGCTCGCGGACCACTGGTGGTTCACGGACCACAGTTTGAGAACCTCTACTGTAGTGCAATCTCCTTATTGTGAAAGTGCAACTTACAAATTTAGATTTATTTTTTTTTTGTTACGTAACTGCACTCAAAAACAAAACAATGTAAAACTTTAGAGCCTACAATTCCACTCAGTCCTACTTCTTGTTCAGCCAATCACTAAGACAAACAAGTTTGTTTACATTCACAGAAGATAATGATGCCTGCTTCTTATTTACAATGTCACCTGAAAGTGAGGTGAAAAGTGAAAGTGAGGTAAAAATTGGGGGTTGGACTAGATGACCTTCTGGGGTCCCTTCCAACCCTGATATTCTATGATATTCTATGAGAACAGGAATTCGCATGGCACTTTTTAACTGGCATTGCAAGGTATTTACGTGACAGATAAGCTAAACATTTGTATGACCCTTCGTGCTTTGGCCACCATTCTGGAGGACATGCTTATGACACTCGTTAAGAAATAATGCATTAATTACATTTGTGACTGAACTCCTTGGGGGAGAATTGTATGTCTCCTGCTCTGTGTTTTACTTGCATTCTGCCATATATTTCATGTTATAATAGTCTCAGATGATGACCCAGCATGTTGTTCGCTTGAAGAACACTTTCACTGCAGATTTGACAAAATGCAAAGCAGGTACTAATGTGAGATTTCTGAAGATAGCTACAGTACTCGACCCAAGGTTTAAGAATCTGAAATGCCTTTCAAAATTTGAGAGGGACGAGGAGTGCAGCATGCTTTCAGAAGTCTTAAAAGAGCAACACTCTGATGCGGAAACTACAGAACCCGAGCCACCAGAAAAGAAAAATAAGTTTTCTGCTGGTGACATCTGACTGAGGTGATGAAAATGAACATAAGTCAGTTTGCACTGCTTTGGATCGTTATTGAGCAGAACCCATCATCAACATGGACGCACGTCCTCTGGAATGGTGGTTGAAGCATGAAGGGACATATGAATCTTTAGCGCATCTGGCATGTAAATATCTTGCAATGCCAGCTACAGCAGTGCCATGTAAACACCTGTTCTCACTTTTAGGTAACATCGTAAAAAAGAAGCGGGCAGCATTATCTCCTGCACATGTAAACAAACTTGTTTGTCTGAGCGATTGGCTGAATAAGAAGTATGACTTAGTGGACTTGTAGGCTCTAAAGTTTGACATGGTTTTATTTTTGAGTGCAGTTATTTTTTTGTGCATAATTCTACTTTCATGATTGCACTACAGTACTTGTATTAAGTGAATTGATAAATACTGTTTCTTTTATTTTTACAGTACAAATATTTATAATAAAAATAAATAAAAAGTGAGCACTGTACACTTTGTATTTTGTGTTGAAATTGAAATCAATATATTTGAAAATGTGGAAAACATCAAAAAATATTTAAATAAATGGTAGTCTATTATTGTTTAACAGCACAGTTAATTGTAGTTTTTTTTAATTGCTTGACAACCCTAATTAAAACCTAATTTAAAACCTGTTGGCAAAGGAACTGAAGGGCAGTTGAGGTTGCCCTGCCCTTTAAGCCCTTGGTTGAAGGCATGAGGATGCTCTGGGCACATACCCCAACAGACAAATGATGTTCAAAAGAATGTAAACTTGAGTTCACTGGGTGTATGCACACTAACAATGGAAAATGTGTATATATAGACAATACATCGCAAAGAACCACAGTTACTGTAAGGTGAGTAACTGTTTATCTTCCTTCAAATTCAATTTGTGATAGGTAGCTGCTGGAGGACAATGTAGAAAAGTGGAAAAATTAGTTTTAGTGATAAGAATGGAATATCAGTACTAGGTAATTAGCACAGGTATATTAAATGTAGCATAATGTAAAATAGGTATTCCTCATAAAAAAAACTTTTTTTGGTATTGGTTAACTTTATTTATAGAACATATTATCCTTGTCCTCTTTTAAATAAATAAATAAATATAAATTTTTTTTTGTGGGGAAAGGGGGATGGGACTCCAAAGCATACTGCACTGTAAGGCATAATGCAATTCTGAATAAAAACTAATCTAAAATAAACAATGACTTTCAGTAAAATATATCTCTTTACTCCTGACCAACTTCTAAAGACAACTTGATTTGAAGGTAGTGTATTAAAATTTTGGATTAAATATATAACTCCTTGATCTCATGTAAAGCTCACTTGAAAAATTCACTCTCTCTGGCATGTTGAACTAGTAATTATCTTTCTTACTCTAAATACTTTTAACAAATAATAGTTAGTATGTACCTTACCTGTATTTCCCATATCTCTCTCCTTTTAAAATTCGAATTTTCTGATGTGTGTATCTGTTTTCAGACACCAAAGACTTTACTCGCTATTGGACAGGTTTCGTCTTACAGTAGCACCAGAAACAACTAGCCCTTCACCTTTGGTTACTTCACACCCACTGGATGGGGAAAACCAACCAGCCTTAGAGAATGTAATTCCAGACAAAGTAAGGCCATATTTAGAATATTTCATAGGAAAATACATCTGCTATCTGTGCTATAACAAGCTTTTCTATTAGTAAAAGATATCTATGAATGAAGCTTTTTTTAATCCCCATATAGTGCTCTGTGCACAAATCTGAATAATGTGGTAAATAAACATCAGCTTCCTATTTCTTCTTAAATTCTGCAGCTAACCAAATATCATGCACATACATTTATATCTAACTGTGATAAACTTGTCCATTTGCTACTTCAGAACTGTTCACTGGTTCCTTAAGAGACTTATAGGTACCATCTTTCTTATCTCTGACCACCTCGGTCTGTTCAGCAATCCTGTGTGCTCTTTCTTGCTTTGTGTTTTTCTTATTCTTGTTTACTAACCCCCTTATGCTTTGAAAGTTTTGCCTAGATGAGATGGCACCTAATAGTCTCTTAAGAGGACCTAATTTCAGTGCTTAAATTGAAATATATACAGCTCTGTGTCCACAGATAGAAATAGGCATGGTTAATCCAGTAATTCTGGATTGGCAAAGGGACAGTCTCTTTGAGAAGACTAATTAGTGGGTAAAACAAAATTGAACTATTTTCTAGCTCTGTCAAAAGTAAATGTATAGTAAATTTCATTTTATTTATTTATTTATTTTAAAGGACTGGTATGTATCACTGGTCAGATCACAGTGCTGGGTCAGGTCAGACTCTGCACTGCTGGAAGGTGCAGAGCTGGTGAATAGGATACCTCAGCCTGAACTGAACTCCTTCATGACCAGTAAGGTAATGTCTCTCACAATGAGAAGAGGAGAATTTAAGATGACACTTGCTAAATATTTTAAAATTTTAAAGTGTCCCTATTCATATTACTGTTAATGACCAAATTAGACTGTTAAAAAAGAAATTGAAACTTCTTTAAATTTTACTTAGTTTTTGTTGACTTTTTGTGTTTTACTAACTTTGGACAACTAAAATAGTACTTTGAGCTCCCAATTGAAAGGTGTTCTAGATAGCCAAGTGCATTAATTATTGTTAAGGCTGTGAGTCTGTCATGGACGTCATGGATTCTGTGACTTTCCAGGACCTCCATGACTTCGGCAGCAGCTGGTGCAGTGTAGCAGCGGCGCCTGGGGTCACTGCCCCCACCCCTCCTGAGCACCAGCAGTGTCCTGGGCCTTTCCCCCCTCGAGCACCAGTGGAATCCCAGGCCACCGCCCCATCCCCCCGCCCATACGCACACACAGAGCAATCAGTTAAAACTCATAGAAAACTCTAGTTTTATGCAAATTAGGTGCTGCAAATTTGGGACAGATGGCATTTTCCAAACAAAATAAAGTTGGAATCCAGTTTTAAGTATGAAACAGAACACAACCTTAACTGTGGCAATCACAGTGGCTCTTCCATAATGTTGATCTATTAATTTGCATAGTATTACCCAACTGCTTTAATTTCCTTTCTCCATGGAAATGTGTCCTTTCTAAACTTTTATGTACCATTTGTGATTTCAGGAGTTCAACTTAAGCTTGTTAGCTCCCTGTTTAAGTCTTGGCATGAACGAAATCTCAGAAGATCAAAAGAGCAGCCTCTTTGAAACTGCCCATAGGGTAACCCTAGACCATGTGTGTAACATTGTTCAAAAACTTCCTGCCAGCCATCAAGTTTTTCAGCCATTGCAGCCAGTTGAGACTTCAGCCTATTGGAGCAAGCTAAGCGATATTTTTGGTAATACAAAATAAAGGTCTTATTCTCTTTATTGTACTGTATAACAGTGTTGTCACAATAAGTCAGTTCTCTAATGGGATCAAAGATTCTCAGCAGTAAAATATTTTGCCCAAAATTTTTTGTCTGTTAAAGAAAATGTTAACCATGATGATTTTTATTTCAAGCCTCTAGATTTTACCCTGACATTTTATTTTATAGGAGACACAATGGTGTATCAGACTGTGATGAAACTCTCTCGTGCACTGGCTCAGTATTTGTTATTACTCTCTAAATTACCAGCATCTCTCTGTATTCCACCTGACAAAGAGAGTGACATCCTGAAGTTTGTAGTAATGTCATTAGAGGTAAGAGAGTGAGTGTAATAAAAAGTGCAACAGAATGTTTACAAATATGTTCCATTTCCCTCTAACTTTGAAGATTCAATGCGAGTTCTGCAGGTCTAGAAGCATTTCTGGGCTCTAGGTTTATGTATAAGCGTCAGTTTCCAATATTAGTTCATTCAGTGCTTACTCTTTTGTGTATATTGTACACATCAGGTAGAATTTAGCAGAGGATATGGGACAAGAAAAACTAATTTTTAAAAAAAAAATTTTTAAGGGAGACTTCTCACCGCAGTCTGGCTGAGGGACAGGAAGGTCTTGGCAGTTCGGAGAGCGGCACTGTGGGGCTTGTTGGGAAGATGAATAAACATGATAGTTTACTCAATATAGTGCTTATAATTTTTTTTTTCCTAGCTGGAACTTTTTGAACTAGTGCCATGCTAATTTACTGTAACTAGCAGAATTAATTTTTCTTGTTTTGGTAGCTGCAAATATATGTAATTATGTGGATAAAAATAATTTGATCTCATATTTTTGCATATGGGGACAATTTGATATAATGGAAAACTTTTTCTTGTACAGGCACTGTCCTGGCATTTAATACATGAACAGATTCCACTAAGTGTAGATCTTCAAGCTGCTTTGGAATGCTGCTGCCTGACATTACAGCAACCTGGTCTCTGGAATTTGCTGGCTTCTGCAGTGTATGTGACACAGGCTTGCTCCCTAATTAATTGTGTCAGATTTATAATAGAGGCAGGTGAGTTAAATTTTCACAAATATGGGAGATGCTTCTGAATAAACCAGCAAACCTCACTGATCCTATGCTAAGAATCCTGAAGAAATGCAGAATTTTCTCTAACTGTCCTTAGAATTTTTTATTTTTCCAAATGTGTTTCCACCATGGAAGTTAACTTTTTATTTTTTATTTATCTTTGAACTTGTCAAATATCTTGCCAATACAAGTGCTGCTTTGACAATTTTGTGAAAGGATTAAAACTGAGAAATATAATTAAAAACCTATAATCAAAATGTTTCTCTGTATTTATCTAATTTAGTTGCAATTGAACCTGGAAACCAGCTTCTTAGTCCAGAAAGGAAGAAGAATACTTCAAAAGGGGTCAATGGGGATGAAGTTGATTCAAATGTTCAGAGTAAGTAAACAGTGAAGTTCTAGTTTCCATGCAGTTTTACATAGTTTGTAGAAAATTTGCCAGATTTTCCTCCTTATTTCCAGTTTAAAGCAATTTAACTGACAGTGTGTCAATGGAACACTATTTGAAAAGTGTTATGAGAACCTTAAGTTGCATAGTGTAAAAACTATTAACTTGTCATTTGAAGGGTGCACTGTATTGGGAATGAGTACAAGTCTGGGTGTGGGAAGAGGATTTACTTTGATGATATGGTTCATCTGACATTGAGACTCCACTTCAGTTGGTTAGAAATATGCTTATTGGAGTTTTTGTGTCCTCTTGCATCTTTAGATCTGTATGCGTTTTGTATATATTCACAATATTTTACACTGAACTTTTGTTTTTCTCTCAACTCAGAAGCAAAATATATTACAGCATCTTGTGAAATGGTGGCTGAAATGGTGGAGTGTTTACAGACTGTCTTGGCTTTGGGACATAAGAGAAACAACAGTATCCCAGCATTTCTCACTCCTGTCCTTAAGAACATAATCGTCAGCTTGGGTAGACTGCCTCTAGTAAACAGTTATACAAGAGTACCTCCCTTGGTACGTGCATTATGGTTTGTTTTCATAGTAGATGAAAAATACTGGCCATTTTTGGATAAAATGAATATAATAATTTGCTAGATCTTCAGTCTTTACTCTCAGATTTGGTTGTCCCCTTTTGTCCTTTTTTTAAATAGCGCCTGGCAATACTAGCTGTAAAAATATTTTCAAATATGAATATCTTCTGTGGAGTGGGATGTTTGGTTAGAATTATGGAATCCTTTGAGAGTTCTTTGTTTGTTTGTTTGAAACGGTTCCAGTAGTTAGAAAAAATCAGGACTCTTGGATTCTGTTCATATTTGCTGCTAGCTAACTGAACTGGGCAAGGTAGTTAGCCCTGCTAGTGCATAGTTAATATACCTGTAAAATGGCTTGATAAATATTTCAGAGTTGTTGCAAGATTTCTTAATATTTTTAAAGGACTTTAAAATCCTCTGATTAAAAGTACAAAGCAGAATTATCAGAAGCGTTTTGAGCTGTTGTGGGGGAGAGTGTTTCTGAATCTGCATATACTGGTGTTTGACAACCTGGATGCCACAAAGTGTTGAGAGAACACTTTTTTTCCTCTTGAGTCAAAAGTTTTTGTTCACTTTGTGCTTTTTTTTGATACCCTTTGCATGTGGAATACCTTCCCTTAATTTAGTCTGAGAGGCCACAACCTCTCCTTCAAATCCTTCTCTCAAAAGCATTTACATTGTAGTGTCAACTAATAGTGGGTAGGTAAAGGGCTTATTTTAAAAGTATATGATTTCTGTGAAGGATTGGGGGAGAGTGGTGGTGTTTGACTTTTATAATCTGTCTTTTGGGGCAAAGCGTTAGTTATATGGGAGTCCTCGGACTTACGAAACAGTTCGTTCCTCAGAATTGCGTTGTAAGACGAAATCGCTTTTCCCAAGGAATCAATGGTGTGAAGGGGGGATTGGTTCCTGAACCAAGGCTTGATGCACTATTTTTACCACAATAACCCAGATTTTTGTGCTAAATGAATGATAGATGACTAATGTTGCAACATCAATGTATTTACTGTACACTGTATTTTGTAAGCAGCATTCAAATCAACACACAAACTCACATATGCTCTGAATGCTGGCAACACAGGCTCAGAAAGCCAGGGAGAAGGGCACAGCCAATCACTCTTCAAGCTTTCTGATTGGCTGAGCTTAGGGCTGGGAGCCGATCAAAAACAAGTGGCAACCCTATCCAGCAACAAGCTACCCCTCTGCCTCGAAGCCAATCAGAAGTGACCCCTTCTAGCTCCATACCAGTATAGCGCAACCAGGAAGTATGTCAAGCAAACTTTATGCAAATGGGGTGCCATAAGGGCGAAACAAGCATCATAGGGACGAAACAGGCAGTCAGTTGAAACGTGTCGTAAGTGGTGTCCGACGTAAATTGGGCATCGTAAGTCCGAGGACTCCCTTTATTTGGAAAGCACCTTGCACATTGTTGGCACCACTGTAATCCAGATTAATAATGTGAGATTTGTCTGATGTCCGTTCAGTGTGTGAAACATGGAACTTCCAAGTTTTACTTATTTCCATTAAATTTAACATCTCATTTTAAAATGCTGCCTTAGGGGGAGTAAGGTTGCATTGATTTTTGGGTCCTCTGAGACTAGATGGGCTTCTAGCCATTAAATATAGGTTTTGTGCATAATGTCTTAATAACACAGTTCAGGTTTTAAGGCAAACATGGAATCCTTTAAATGTCAAACTAATTTAATTGGCTATTACAAGGCACTACCTCTTTCTTTTTACTGGCCTAGTGTCAGTACTATGCGCTATTACTCAGGTAGACCAAATTCATAATTGATCTAATAACTTCTGAAACTCAGTCCAGTGTGGAGAGAGAGAGATGTGCTGTATGGTCTCTAAGTGAAGAGTATGGGATTTACCACATTCAGATACTTACTTCTGAAATGATGTAAGGGTAGAAAAGAAACCTTGGCTTTTTTATTTACCAAAAGTTTCCCTGTCTGACAACTTTCAGTAAAGAGGAAGAAGGATAATAAGTCTGTTACTAGAAACGGTCACAAAAAAAAAGTTTTTAAACGCTTTTTAGTAACAAGATTATCCACTTGTTTTTGTTACTGTTGGAAGAGTTGAGTGATTTTCATTGCGTTATTAGCAGGTTGTGTAACACATGCTTAAAATACCATGAAAAAGACTGTCAAATATGTAGTAGGCACATAAAAGTACTGTTTGAATTTAGAATCTTTTTACAAATCCATTGTGCATTAGGATGGATTATCTTTACTATTGGTATCTTGCTATTTTTAATTCCAAATGTGATGATCATAGCTGTTAGATTAATATAACATTTACTATTTTAAAATAATTAGTATCCTTTTTATATTCCAACAGGTCTGGAAACTAGGCTGGTCACCAAAACCTGCAGGTGATTTTGGCACAGCTTTTCCAGAAATCCCTGTAGAATTTCTTCAAGAAAAAGAAATCTTTAAAGAGTTCATCTATCGCATTAATACACTGGGTAGGTAGACAACATGTTTATGGTTCTTTCGAATACTTATTCTTTCTAGCTATCAGAAGTATGTAAATTCATCGTTTGGAATGTAGATCCGGGAACAACCTATGTTTGATAGACCATCACTGTTTACTCAAATGTGTTGGAGGACAGAAAGAAATCTGGATAAGTGGTGGGACATTTTTGGTGTCTTTGATACATGATGGAGGACTTGACCTTGTGTCAGATACATAACTTTTGAGTATATGAGCTTCAGATAAACTAGGTTTGATTATAAAAGCAAAAATGAAGTATAGGAAAACCTTACTCTGGGTTGAAACTAAATCAAAATATCCTGTGATCATGATTTCGTCTTTCCCTTTCGGAGAGCAGGAAAATACTGCTTAATTCCCAAACTAAAATGAATCCACTGGTCTCTTTCTAATTGGGGGTGAGGGAGTGAGGTGGGGGGGGTATGTATGTATGTATGTATGTATGTATATCAGTGTTATGAAAAAAACACGCAAACAATTCAGTTTTGGTACTTCTACACAGAGAATGATAGTCAGTGAAGTGGAATAGTGGGTATTGCAGAGCAGGATAGAATTACTGTAATTCAGTGAGCACTAAATTGAGCTCAGAATTGTAATACATAGCTCTTTCTTAGCTAGTACATTTATTCTTAAGGTGAAAGCATTGCAACATATTAAAACATGAAAAGAACCTGCACACTGCTAATAAGCTTACTGGCCCCCGTGAATGTGAAAGTGTCGTCTTTATATTGTTTGGGTCTTTAATCTGTCCTCCTATAACCGGGGATCAGCAGATAAAGGGTCCCCTCCTTACAGCATAGCTTCCAAAGTGTGAGTTTTGAAGTAGGAAACTTGCATTCTTCTTCGAGTGCTGTCCCTGCGGGTGCTCCACTGTAGGTGTCGTTGCATCCCGGCGTCACTGATCAGAGACTTTTGGTACCAGTGCCAAAGCCAGAGCTAGGAGAGAGAGTGATCTGAGACTAAAAATGATTTTGATGGAAAAATCTCTTACTCCTCCATCAGACAGTAATAAGAACCAGAGAGAAGACTCTCCAGGAACCTCCTCCCTGGATAGGGAAAGCACCCTAACCTCCAGAAAATCGAGGAAAAGGGATGCCTCACCCTTGCAGAAAGAGCTGTTAAAGAGAAAACTGTCTCTGGCAAGATCATTACCCTTGGTGCCAGTGGCTAGCAGAGTTAGAACGTTGGATGCTCTGGGCACATCCAGCACGAGCCGCACCGTGAGCACAAATGATAAAGAGGAGGAGTCGAGTGGAAGGTATAAGACTACCTCCTCCTTCACAGCATCATCCACCCCAAGGAAGGACCCGGTGCCACCGATACCTAAAGCGGTGATGTAACCTTCCTGTACAGACTCCACTGGAGCAGTTATCAATAAAGATGAAATCAGCCACATCGGCACCGATTAAAGAGACACACAAGCGGTCGGTACCAAAGCAAGTGTCTGAACAGATATATACAGCACCAATGACCCCGGCCCTGATGAGACCAATAACATCAACACCAGGGGCTTCTATACCTGGTACTGACAACTCCCCGGTACCGTTTAGGCCAATAAACCAAGACCTTCTCTAGCGAGGAGGAAGATGATATGGAGGAGGGAGTATTCTACTCAGGTCACTCCTCCCCCTCCGGTGCCAAACCTCAACCATCACTTAGAAATACTAAAACATGCCTGCGCAGAGACATGCCACCATGGTTGACCAACCCATGGATGTGCCCACCCTTACCATTCCCAATGCAATGGGCACACTGGGATCCAGGGGTGACATAAAGCACGCAAATGCAAGGGACCCACGTCCCTCAAAGGAAGGAAATATGACCTCCTACGGAGACAGCCACAGATCCATCGGAGGCACCTGCGGAAGCTATAGAGAAGTTGGATGATACACAAGAACTGTCGCTGAAACGCAGTTCCTCTTCATCACCAGATGAGGCAGTCATGTTCCCTTCAACCACGGTGATAGATGATCCAAAACAATTCCAAGAATTGCAGCCGTATCCGCATTTCACCACAAGATAGAAGGATTTGTAGCCTTCACGCATCCAATCACCAAACGATTCCTTACAGGAATTCAAAACATGTACCCTGTGGTCCGCAAACCAACACCAGCATGGGATCTTAACTTCGTACTTAAGAGTCTCACCAAAACCCTGTTCAGACCTCTTGCTACCTGCTCGCTACTACATTTATCAATGAAGGTAGTGTTCCTCTTAGTGATCACATCAGCACTCAGAGTGGGCAAGACTGGGGCCCTTATGGCCCATCCGCCTTACACTGTATTCTTTAAAGACAAAGTGACTTTCAGACCACACATAAGTTAACTTCATCATTCCACATCAATCAACCTGCGTTCTATTCTAAACCACATCGGTCTACTCAGGAATCCGTGCTACACGCACTAGATGTTAGACAAGCACTAACATTCTACCTAGATAGAACAAAACGTTTCCGTAAGTCACCAAGACTCTTCATATCCACCACAGAACGATCAAAAGGCACAGCCATCTCAAAACAGAGATTGTCGAAATGGATTTCAAATTGCGTACAAATATTACCAACAGACGATAGCATCCCCACAGAGGATTAGGGCCCATTCAACGAGAGCCTTTTCTGCCTCAACAGCATTTCTACATAATATACCAATCAAAGAAATATGCCAGGCTGCAACCTGGGCCTCAGTACACACGTTCACAAACCACTCCGCAATCACAAAAGATTCTGAGGCAGATGCAATACTAGGTCTTACGGTACTATCGTCGACTATCCAACCTACTCCGGAACCCAACTGGCCATAATGGGGCACTGCTTTACAGTCCCCTACACTGGAGCACCCACAGGGACAGCACTCAAAGAAGAGAGGGTTACTCGCCTTGTGCAGTAACTGAGGTTCTTCAAGATGTGTATCCCTGCGGGTGCTCCACTACCCACCCTCTTCCCCTCTATTCCGGAGTTCTAAATAGGAGCGTTATAGTAGAGAAGGAACGGGGGGGGCCGGGATGCGCAAGCACTAACAGCACCACAAGGCGGCACAACTGTGCATGCGCGCCCCAACCACACACAGCTACCAAAAATCTCCAGTCGGCGGCGCTGGGACACACCAACACCTACAGTGGAGCACCCACAGGGATGCACACCTCGAAGAACCTCAGTTACTGCACAAGGTGAGTAACCCTCTCTTCCCTCCCCTCCAGGTATTTCCTAGGAAACCCACTTAACTTGAAAAGTTCAAATTATTTCAATAGTTTGCAAATTAATTCCAGTTCTGCAGTTTCTTTGTTGAAGTCTGTTTTTTGAAGTTTTTTTGTTAAGGCAACTCCCATCTTTTCATGTGGTGTGATATATATACTGCTTACTGTATTTTTCACTCCATGCATCTGATGAAGTGGGTTTTAGCCCACGAAAGCTTATGCCCAAATAAATTTGAAATACAGGTACATAGTTAATATTCATAACTTCAGATAGAAAAATGATACATGCATACAAATAGCGTAATCCTATTCAGCAAATCATAACCTTTCCATAGACACCTTACTTGACATACTTTGTACAAGATTTGTTGCAATTATATAGCAGTGGTAGCAACAATGATCTTCATAGTCATATTTTAATCAGATAATATCACACAAGGCTCATTAAAAAGAGCAATGGAGGCGGTAAGTAAAATGGATGGGTCTTTCCCACCAAATGAGATTTGCAAGGCTGCACCATAAAATTCTCTGTGTACTTAAAATAGATCATTGTTTTGATAACACATCACAGAAGAGGATGTATTTGACTAATCTACGATGTAAGTCTGTATCCTGCTTGATTACTCTGTATGCTTAGTTGGAAGAATGTTCTCAGATTTTATTTATTTTATATGTAAACTTTAGTAGTCAGGGATCTATTTTTGGATGCTTTTGGTGTGTAGTATTATGAAAACCCTGTTCTCAAATTTTTGTGCATTGAGGTTTTATTGCTTTTAAACTAGAAGATCAAAAACTATAATTGTGTCTGAAAAACAAATCAGAATAGGATCATTTAAGTACGCATGTTCAGAATCCAGTTTAGGTAAGAGATTGACATTTTTTAAAATAGAATTGGAGAAACTTAGGTTACGACAATTATAAAAATGACTTAAATTGGAAGGGAACCAGTGTGAAATTATATCTGTGGAAATTACATCTCATTTTAAAATGTTGTTTCATGTTTGTAATAAAAGCTAGTTTATAGTTGCATTGAAGTAGTAAATAGCCTTATACCTTTGAATACATTCATAGGGTGGACCAGCCGTACTCAGTTTGAAGAGACCTGGGCTACTCTCCTTGGTGTGCTTGTAACTCAACCAATTGTAATGGACCAAGAAGAAAGTCAACAAGAGGTAAAGCCATTCAGTAACATGTTTATGTAGTATAAATGCTTTTCCTTATTGGTAATTTTTTACTCTGTTAGGCGGACCCTTGCCCACTGTAATACTGCAAGATGATTTCCTTTATATTTAACATTTACCTTCTGGGCTAAAGTCTCTGCCTGTAGGTGAATGGTTTTGGAAAGTTTGAGAAAAAAATTCAACCATTTTTGAGTTACAGAAGAATGAAAGAAATACACGTCAAACCCTAATTGTGATAATACAGATGCTTAATTTTATTAAAAGATTACAGGAAACCTCTTATTGCATCAGAAAAAGGCTGCATCTTTATAATCAGACTCAGGAAATGCACTAAGGTTCCAACAGCAACAATAATTTGGTCAGATTGCACATGATATTTTCTATTCCTATTTTAGTATTAAAAAGTAGCTTGATACAATACTGTTTGTTGTAAGATTTATATCACAAAGTGAGCAGGATGTGTAATGTAGCTTGGTCTCTGTTGCTGTTGTATCCTGAACTAACCCATAGAAGTCATAGATGGAAAAGCCCGCTCTGTGGTCCATCTCCCTGCACTTGCTTGAAAGTACTGTATCAATAAGACCCTTAAATATGTTTTACCTCAGCATATTTAACAGACAAGGTTATTGAAATTGAACATTTACAAAGTGCTGCAATGGAAACAATGTATTGGAAAATAAATATAAACTAAAAAGAATAAATATGAATGAATTAGGAGAGGCTTTGTGTAGGCAGAATGGGGAGAAAGGATGGGCCAGTGGCTAGGTCACTAGCCTGGGACTTTGGGTGATCTAGGTTCAGTTTGCTGCCCACCGCAGACTTCCTTTGTGATCTTGGGCAAGTCATGTGGTCTCTCTGTGCTTCAGTTCCCATCTATAAAATGGGGACATGTTTACCTACTTCACAGACGGTAAATACATTAAAGATTGGGGATGCTCTGATACTATGGCAGTGGTAGCCATATAATTTTTTTAAAATTGAAGAAATGAGTACCTAAGAGAAATGTATAGAATGGCAAAGATTGCTGAATACAGCAAAAATTGGAAAAAATTGTTAATGTCTTAAGTAACAGTTTTCTTAAGGTGAAAGCATTACAGAGGAAATGTTAAAAACAATAAAAGAACCTACATGATTGTTAGCTAATAAGCTTACCAGAGATCACCTCTCTTCCCCAATCTCCAACAAGGGCTCTGATTGCTGTCAGACCTTCCAACCCTTCCCTAAGGATTGGGGCCTTCCCTTTGGATAGAACGTCCTGTCCATTTGTAGGATCAGAAAGACTGCCCTAAGTCAATTTAAACTCATTTGTACAAAAGTCCTTTTCTGGTCTGCTGTTCTCTAGAGAATCCAGTTGTAACTGGCGTATGCAAGTCTCCCAAGGTGATGGTCCCTCTTAGCAAATGTTATAGCCTGAGTGAATTTGCTTAATTACAGTTCTTAGTTCCTGGAGGGCTGTGGTCTCCTCCCCAATGAAATTATATACAATCCTTGGCCCACAGTGATATATAAACTTAATACAGTAAAATTTCACATAATTCAATAAGGTTTGACAAGGATATTGCAGGAAATTGTCATATTTGTCATAGTACTTATTGACTCGAGCACAAATGTATATCATTTGGTTATGATGGATTATATTGTTGCGACTTAATCAGGATCTAAGAAATGATCACAAAAACTTGGGAATGGATCCATTTGAACTTAGACGCAACATGAAAGTAGGTGGATGGTTCTGGAAATATGAAAAAATATCTGTCACGAGATTGTAGGTTAAATCCTTATAATTATATTTAGTTCCCAAAGAGTATGAGGCATCATGCAAACTACGACATAGATCAGGAGATTGATCTGGTGGCCAGATTTCTGGTCAGGAAGTAATCTACACTCTCACCAGAAACATTGCCAAAGTCCTTGTGGTGTTGCTTTCCACTGGAGTATTGAGAGAACATCTGTAGCATCAAGTGATATATTACATTGGTTTTGGTGGAACTTATGATTTTCCAATTTCACTTTCACATAGAGTATGATCACTTTACAGGAAGACACAGAGAGGACTCAAATTAATGTTCTTGCTGTACAAGCAATAACCTCCTTGGTGCTGAGTGCAATGACGATACCAGTTGCAGGGAATCCAGCAGTTAGCTGCTTGGAACAGCAGCCCCGCAATAAAGCTTTAAAAGTTCTGGATACAAGGTATTATTTCACCTGTTCTGAAAGCACATTAATGTATATTGATAACTCTCTATCAAGCTCTGTACAAGATAGGTTATTCTAGTAACATGTAGACATGTGGTGTATAATATAGATATATATGTGTGTACGTATACATACACACGCTATATTTTGTAAACCCCAAAATGAAACACTACACTACAAGTACATTTATTTTTAAATATAGCTAAATCTCTTTTGTTGGCATAGCAGTTGCCTGATGAAAGCTCTTCATGTTTTTCTAAGCTAAATATGGAAGGAATCCTAATCACAGTAAACCCTAAGCTCAGGCAAAATTTCAGACTTGTTTAAAAACAACTAAGTGAATATGCAGCTAGAATAGTAAACTAGTAATTTTCATACTTAATTTTATAGGCAAATATTGGAAAAAACATCTTAAACCATTAATGTGCTTTCTTCTGAGCTTTCAGGTTTGGGAGGAAGTTAAGTGTTATCAGAGGAATTGTGGAACAAGAAATCCAAGCAATGATATCTAAAAGGGATAATATTGCCACTCACCATTTTTATCAAGCATGGGACCCTGTTCCATCACTTTCTCCTGCTACCACAGGTATGTGTGCAATGGTCATTTATACCAATAATTCTTCAGTCCTGCAGTGAATGAAATGATGGCTGCTTGCTGAAAAAAGTAACTTTTCTTATATGTGATAGAAAAACATATACAGGAATTACCATATACACTATTCTGAACAAATAATGTAGAAAAAAAGTAGTTTTCAGGTTTATTGGGCATTTGTTTAAAAAGTCCTTTGTCTTTTTATTTTAGGTGGTCTTATCAGCCATGAAAAACTTTTACTGCAGATCAATACTGAGCGAGAAATGGGAAACATGGGCTATAAACTAGGACAGGTTTGTTCAAGTTAATACATCAAGCCCAAACTTTTTAAAACTTTCTTGTCTTTATTCTCAAAAATCCAGTTTAAGAAACATTGCTTAACATCCAATTTAGATTTAGTAAACTAAGGACAATCTTAAATCCTGACTGAAAACAAAACAAGTGAAGTTTTTTTTGAGTTGTAAATAAATTTCCTAGCTAGGGAGCACAAGTTCTCCACCAGGATTCATTAAATACTTGTTAGCACCAAGTATAATGCCTTATCAATAATTCTGATGTTTAAATGCATAATTTAAATATTTCATTCCATGACTAAATTTAAACTCCATTTGGAAAAATAGTATTCCATTTTAAAAAGGCACATATGCATTAGCAAAAACTTCTCAATTTCAAATACTATATTTGAATAAGGTTTCTGTCACTGTTAAAAGATCTAAATTGCCCAAGTTAGTATTTCCAAGTAAGATATGGAAAATATCAGACTTATGTTGTCTGTCTCTAGGACCCGTTTCCCCCTTTATTAGTTGAGAATATTTTAACTTGCTGGATGTCATATTACTGTCCATTAGCAAGGCATTTGTATTTCCTACAAGAAAATCATTACAGCTATGACAATACCAACATTTTTATTGAAGGACTAGCAATGCAAAAGTTCTGATTGAGAAGGAACTTCTATTACAAAATACCATTTTTAGGTACTTTTTGTCACTGTTCAGGGCAACTGCACCCGTATTCCACCTCCATGGTCCCTTGAGGACACCCACTCTAGTCTCATAGCTCCACAGTCATTACCTCTCTTGAGAAGAGACCTACATGTCTCTCCCTCCTGACCTGGGTTTTTCCAGGCTACACAGTTCCCTGCCTCCATTTTGGCCAGTGTCTGTGCTTTGCTTTCTCTCCAGAAGCTACTAACAGCATAATTGCTATAGTTACAAGTTACCACACAGCTCTTTCTATGCAAGTACATTTTATACTTAAGGTGAAACCATTACAAATAAAGCACATTTAAAAACAAAAAATAACCTGCATGCATGCTAAAAAGCTTACAAGAGGTTACCCCAACTCCAGCCTCAGGCTCTCATAGAAGTCAGTCCTTCAAAACCCACAATTGAGTTCACCCCATCGCTATAAGTTCATAACTGTCACAGATTCAGAATAAGAACTACCATGAATAGTTCAGCCTTTCATTGATGCTGCTTGGTCATTTGATCTTGGCCTCATGTAACAGGTGATAGCAAACAATAGTCCACTTCTAAGGGCATAGCTTCAAAAGGCTGGGTTTTGTGTAACCAGGAATTTGCATTCACCTCCCCGAGATAGTCTCCAGGAAAACCACTTAACACTTTTTGTTCCAAAAGTCCATTATTATCTGGCACATTATGCAACATAATCCTTTGTACCCTCAAGTCTGACATCTGTCACATTTCCCCACTCCAGATGTTACATACATTCCTGGCCCATGATAATAGATAAATCATTCATTTAAAATAACGGACCCCAAAGATACATAAACTTAATTCAGTCAGGTGTATCAAGGATATTGCTGAAAAATGCCATGTCTGTCACACTTACGTCCAAAAATATTACTGCCCAAGGTGAGTTTATTTGGCCAGGAAAGCTTTTTGTGTGCGTGTGCGCTATGGAGTGAAAATTAAGTTTATTCACAAGTTAACTTTTCTGATTTTTTTTTTTCTTCAACTCCTCCAATTTAATTTCTTTTGTAAAATCTTCAAATATGTCATTGGCTCACTCCTTAATGACATGCCTTTGACATGTTTCAAGTAATTTTGTCAACAAAGCTGAGCATTACAATATTTTTCATTGTATAAACACATTATACAAACTTCTGGTGTTGTTTAGCACTGTACCAGAGATGCAATATAGACAATTTAGCCTCACACATTGAAATAAATGATCTTCTGGAGTAGGGTGTTTGTGTGTTGAATTTCCTTTCAGTTTTTTTAATTGAAGTGACTCCATCATTAGACTAATATGCAGCTGTGAAATTAAGTTTAGTTTGCAGTCTAAAATATGACCCTGCCAAAATGCACCATGCACATTTGTGAATATTCTGGCAATTAGGATTTGTTGCTCATGATGAGTAACTTTATTTTTAAAATAACTTAATATTAGTCTTATTTTTCTTTCTCAAAATAACAAAAACATTTAATCCTTATCCAGAGATTAATCATTGGAGAGAATCATTTTTTACATCCGTAAAAATTAAAATGGCCAAATGGATTTTTTTCACATTCTTTATTCATTTCCTCACTCACCTATGTGCCTTTACTCCAAATCAGAAACCCAAACAAAACATTTTGCTATTTAGCTTGTGGACTGAGATCTTGTACCACTTTTTCTGACTGGATTGAATTTTATTTCCAATTTGCAAGCCCCTGAAAACATGACATAAATATCCTTGATTGTTGTGTGTATAATGCTATATGTGGGTATTGTGTGTATAATATATATAAATATAAAATATTTATAAATATTAAAAAGGTTAGACTAAGGGAAAGTATGTATGTGTTGTGCTCCTATCTAGCTTTATATAATGCCAGCTAATTTAACTAAAATCATAACCTCAGTATAGTTGAATATCTTGGATGGACGTTGTGGTGTACACATCATCATTACAGCTGCTGCTTGCACAATATAGAGCAAACAAGAATGCAACATTTTAAGCCTATTTTATTTTTAAAAGGAGGAAGCAAATCTGTATTTTTTCTGAATAATTTTAGGGAAGGGATGGAAGAACATAAACATACACTTAGGAAAGATAAAGCTGGTTTAGCTAGACTAATTATTTGTGTAGAAACTTTTTTTTTCAAGTTAGAATTCATAGAAATAACTTCATTCCCTGATTAAAGCAACTTTTTATATAGATAACTGGAGTAAAACCATGTTTTGTAGTCTAGGTTGAGACCAGAAATCCTCTCTCTAATTGTGATCCATGTAAGATTTTTAACTCCTTAGTCTCCCTCTCTTCCTTTAGAGCACTTAAACATACTTTAAAAATGTATTATATTTTGCTTTAAAATTCAGAATTGTGACTCAGCTTCTTACATAAAATGTAGTTATTGTAAGAAATGATATTTTGAACTTAAATTAGAAAAATTGGAGCTGCTCTGTGGTGGTCAAGAGATGATTCTCAGATGACTTGCAAACACAAGTTTTTACTGCAGTCTGCATTGCAGAACCAATGTATCTGAATCTTCAAGCTATATTGTACTCGGCTTATGCAGCAACAACAACAAAATTCCATCTAATTTCTGGTTTCATAAACTTATCAATGATAAGATAAGCAAGGGCACAACTTGCTTTTTGGAAACTGGTCTCAGCTTACTGTACTCGGGGAAAAATATCACTTTGACTTGTTATTGAGCAAACTGATACAAACATTCTTATTGTGTGCCAGATATGAATGTAATGCTTTACAGAAGTGTAACTAAGCAGTGCTATAAATATTTAACACTTGAGGCCAATATTTCCAATGAGTTCCTACTAAATTCATATCTTGGTACCCAAATGAAATCGTCCCATTTTTTCAGAGACAATGAACAATCCCAGTGATGATTTTTTTGAACAAAACTACTAGTGACCTTCTTACAGTTACCCTGGGAAGTATATTGAAGGATGTTCCAAAACATAGGTTTTTAAGGAGTTTACTTTTCTTGCTTAGTTTTCAAAGAACAGTAGAGCATGAAAGGTTTTAAAAATGCGTCATAGAAATGAAATGCATACTCAGTCTGACTCAGTGAGATTACACACACACACACACACTTGCAAATCTGAAAATCATCATTACTTAATTTTTCTGCCCAATGCTGCAAACTGACAGCACAATGGAAATTAGCAAAACTGGCTGGGGATAATTGTTTTAGTGTAGATTGTGTTTCCTTCAACTTCAGTTTCACTATGGAATATTTGAAATGTTAGTAAATTACAGTAATAGATGAGCAGAAGATGGAAAGTTCTGGATCCAGATTTTTTAAAAAAAGTCACATTTAAAGTAATATTTTCAGTCCGAAGTTAGACATAAAAATTGTAATATTAACCTGTACACGAGCAGGAATGATATAACATATAAAATTTAGGAGAGCCCTCAAAATCTTTTATACTAAGTGGTGTTTTTCTAGAGTTGTGTGAAACTTTCATAGTGAAACCTGCAACAAAAGAAAACCTGGCTGGTTCTGGACTTAGTTATAAGCTCAACATTTTCATCAGGTTTTCTAAGATTCATTAACCGTTCAGCCAACTTGTCCCAGCTTTCATGAGCATTGGCCAGATTGATTTTAGTTTTGTCTGATTTTTTTTCGTAGTTTCAACCCAACAGTGAGGCCATGTCAGCTAACTGGCACTTTGAGTTTGGGATTTATTTAGCCCCAAAAAGTAGGGTGCAAAATCCAGTTATGCAAACTGGATGGGATTCACACATATTCAGATGTTCCCACAAAACCCTGTGGAATGATATCAGGGTTTCATGCTGATCTATTTTTTTCCCCCTCCTCCAGACATATCTAAGGGAAGGCAGCAATGTCACTGCATATATCTCATAGTAGAAGTCCTCTAATATTGCATATTACTTGAGCCTTGGCTGTTTTAAACATGACTGTTCAAACTCTGACCTTCCAATTCTCTTTCCTCACAAGCATTTTTCTGAAATTAGCATAGGAGTTGCGATTAGCTAAACCCAGTTAAGTTTCTAAACTTTTGCAAATGGCAGTAGACCCAGCAGTCACTAACCGTCCCATGTCCTCTTTAATTTTACAGTAGTAGCACTTTCTGAATTGTTTCTAGTTTGACACTAGAATATAAATAAAGGAAACATTTTTGAAAGTATTTTTGGCTAGAAAATTCAGGGTTGGGACTTGCTCATACATATATGGGTTCCCAGATAAGATACAGTTGGTTATAGCTATAGCTTAATGGGTCTGTGCTAATGTACTGTAAGTGTAGTGGTATGATCGATGCCTGTAAAACTCACTGTTGTCCCTGTAAACTCAATATGCCATACGTTTTTAGAAACAAGTTCAGTATTTGCAGTGAAGTGATAGGGTGCACAGCATAATCTTATTGCTGCCATATAAGCACAACACATATGCAACATAAAATACTATAAAAATAATGGTATAAAGGTTTTATAAACCTATCTTGATACTGTACAGTATTTTTGCTCCTCTTTTAAATAGAAAAGTTTGTTATAGCTTTTTTGTTCTAGCAACTTCTAATTTGATTATGAAAAAGCTAAATATTTTTCAAGTTAATGTTTTCTGATATTTAAGGTTTCTATACACTCCGTGTGGCTAGGAAATAACATCACTCCATTGAGAGAAGAGGAGTGGGATGAAGATGAAGAAGACGAGAATGATATGCCTGCTCCTTCTTCACCACCAACCTCTCCTATTAACTCCAGGTCACTTGTGTTGCTTTTTTTTTGTTTGCCACTTTGAAAAGACTTCAGTGCTAATAGTTCTTGCGTTTTGAAGTCATTAAAAGAGAATTATATGTTGCCTTTTATAAAATGGATGCTGTGCAAGGATTGCTTTTCTAATTACTTTGAAAAGAAATATGAATATAGTGATTGTAATCTTTGCTCATTGTACATTGCAGGAAACACCGGGCTGGGGTTGATATACATTCTTGCTCTCAGTTCTTGCTTGAACTGTACAGTCAATGGATATTGCCATCAAATCCTAGCAAGAGAACACCAGTCATTCTGATTAGTGAAGTGGTGCGATCAGTAAGTCTAAAAATAAATTCTGTGCCATAATTGAGTGCACTTTCATGGTATGTTTGAGTTTACAGAGAGTTTATAAAGTAGCTTTTCCTAATATACAGAAAAACTGACTTCTGTAGGCATCGTCATTGATGTAATGATAAATCCTTCATCCGTAATGGTAACTTAAATTTCAATGGGAAAGCTTTTGATTAAAATATATTAAGCTGTTTTAAGCACTCATTAATAGTAGAATATGTGTAAAATTGAGTTACAAATAAATATGTTATAAAAGAATAAATTTGAGAATAAATTCTTCCTTTACTTGCCTACCTATTAAGACTAGAGTTCATGATTCTGTGTTTACCCTGTAATATAAGGAGGAAGAAAATATAAAAGCAGAAGAACAAATGATGTAAGTAGGCACTAAGATTATTATTGAAACATCTGATAAAATCTAGGATTCTTGAGGGATGGAGCACCTGGAAGTGATTGCCACTGAAATTTTTAAGATAATATAAATTGAAAGGCAATTATTCATAGACTTAGAAAATCTTAGGATGGGACACCCTTGCTGCAAAGATAATGTATTGTGCATTTTTGGAAATCTGGGTTCATAATGTTGGTAAACAGTAACCTTCATTTGGACCCCAAGACTACTTATTTTACTTTAGTTGTTGGTTTTGTAAGCCAAAAGGGTAAGTAAAGAGAAGTTATTTTTTGAGTGCTTGTCTGTATGTTTTCCATGTCTGGTGCACGTTTGCCCCATGAACTTAATGGAAGTCTTTTGGCTAGCACTGTCAGTTAGGCTGCACCTACCTCTTTCATGCCCTTGAGCCCCCCAGCCTGAGAGCATAAGGGGGTGTGGAATGACCAACAGACCCTCAATTCCTTCTCACCACCCATGGCTGTAAGACTGAGCAAAGTTAGTGGTGTCTGATCTCTTGCACTTGCGGTCCCTGTTTTTCTGTTAGTTATTTGGCTAAGCTTTTGCAAAGGTCTTATGTAACCCACTGGTGAGTGTGTTACAGTCCACTTCTATGTTGGTCAACAGAGCATATGAGTTGTTACAACCCCAGTTTACAGAACCCTTGGCTTGTAGCTCAAGCAGTTGCAAGCACCTCATGGCTTTTAGTTCTGTAGATCCCTGGTCTGTTGGCCAGGAGGGCGGCCATCATGTTTACACTCAACTTGATGGGATTTCTGTGTATGTATGTAAAACATAACTTTTGAATGCTGCAACAGACCATTCCCTGAGATTCTGGAATTGATCAAGGCATCAGTGGCCAGAGCCCTGTTGATTTTGAGGGATATCAGAAAAGGGGATATGAGAGACACCTGAAGCCCTGACATCTCTTTAGCACAGCCACAGCCTCAAGCTGTGTTCCAGTTGTCTATAGATTAATGCCTTCCATCATAACTATACTCCTATCACAGGTCTGCCTATCCTCCCAATTGAGTTTAATATGTTGTCACCATTGCCATGACACTGTTACCTTCCTCGAAGCAGTTAATTTGACGGTCACTTCTAGAGCCGTCAGCCAGTTTTGGGAGATCCTTACCCTTTCCCCACCCTTTTTGGGAACCATTTCTTTAGTTTTCAGGAAGCCTGAAACCATATTTCCATTGACCAATGAGTGCTGGAGATAATAGGGGGAAAGTTACTCCATTCAGCTTCAAGACTTTCCTACCATCCATCTGTCTTCACCATCCCTTTTCTGGAACCTGTTCTTATGAGAGTCTATTACATTGGGAGGCACAATCCCTCCTGAAATTAGGAGCAATGTGAGGTGGCTCCTCCTCGGTTTGTAAGAAAGGGCTTTTATTCCCATTGTTTTCTGGTCCCCCCAAAAATCAATAGGCTGCCTCATCCTAGACCTAAAAACCTAAACACATTCATCGGCCAATTCAAGTTCTGGATTGTGACCCTGTCCTCAGTAATCACCACCTTGGATCCTCTAGACTGATTTGCAGCTGTTGAGCTCCAGGATGCATGTTTTCATCCATCCAGCGCACAGGAAATCTCTACATTTTTGTGGTCAGCAACACACACGTTCAGTACAAAGTGTGTCTTTTGGTTTGTCAAAAGCCCCAAGAACTTTTGTGAAATGTTTGGTTGCAGTAGCAGCTCATTTAATGTACCTTGATGTCTGGTTGGTTCAAGGAACTTCTCCCTAGCAAGTCATGGACAGGATTCAGTATATTGTCTCCTTGTGTGGTTGAGTATATTCTACAGATTTAGGGCTCAATATAAACAAGGACGAATCCTCCCTAACTCATGCTCAGAAAATGTAATTTATCAGAGCCCAGATACACTTTTGCTGTGGTGTAGTCTGTCTACCTTGAGCCAAATTTGACATGTCTCTACTAATCAACCAACATCAAGAAAATCCTCAAACGACTGTAAGGACATATCTGTCTGGTAGGACGTGGTCTTATGCGCATTTGTGACTGCAATCGCCAGACTCCATCAATGTTGTCAGAGGAATGGTTGTAGTCCTATTATAGCCCACACCTTCATAATAAAGACATGAAGATTCAAATCCCCCAAGTCTTGAGGTGGTTAAACTGGTAGAAGGACCACATCAAGTATTTAAGGGTGTTGCTTTCTACCCATCACTTCCTGTGAAGTGTACAGTGACCGATGTTTCGATGCCTAGATGAGCTCCCCATCCTAGCTATCTCAGAGCACAGGGTTGGTGGTCCAAAGAGAAGATTGTTACATATAAGTGTTCTAGAATACAGAGCAGTGTCTTGCTTATATGGCTTTTCTCAGCCACATCAGGGGACAAAGCATCCGAATAATGACACACTATAACTGCAACATTTTATGTAAATAAGCAGGGAAGGACCAGATCCATTTGTCTATGCAAGAAAGCCATTACCTGTGGAAAGGCATATCCAACACCAAATAACTGTTTTGATAATCCACTTGCCATGTCTTCAGAACATGCCAGCAGATATTTCTAACAGAACCACAAGTGGTTTGTGAAGGACTCTGTCATTGGGTCAGTGTTTGACCAGTGGGATTTTCCTTGCACAGATTTGTTTGCAATCAAGAACAAGAAGTACAAAAATTTCTGCTCCACCAGAGGACCGAGTCCCAGTTCACAGTCAGATACTTTTCCAATTCTGTGGACTCAAGGTCTATATTATGACTGCCTATCCATCCATCTGATCCCATGAATAATGAAAAAGATCACGCAGGATTTGGGATTAATCACTCTGTTAGCCTTACCTGGCCAGGTGGTAGAGCTCAACAGGTTGTCCATATAGTCCCCCAATAACTCTTTCTTTCCCTCAGGACTTAATCAGCCAGGACAAGGGAAGAAAACTTCATTCAGACCTGGCATCTCTACATGTCATGACATGGAAGCTGTGTTGTTGGTGTATGTAGAGAGAACCTTCTCTACATATGGACCTCCAGGGCAGATTAGCACGTCATACAACACAAGAGCACATGCAGCTTCTGGAGTTTGTTTCAGAAACATTCCATAACTAACATATATACGATAGCTAGTTGGAAGGTGATATGTATCTTTCTTAAGCTTTATTCCATGGCAGAGGCATCTCTATCTGGTGCTTGATTTGGTAGAGCTGTGCTACAGTCATTATTTTAGTTAGAATCCAAGCACCTGTCTCTGTTATCTTGTCCACTGCTTGTGAGTCACCAGATGAGGAATACATATAGACAAGCACTTGAAGAAGAAAGGGAAGTTACTTAACTTGTATAGTGACTGGAGCTCTTCCAGATATATTATCTATATGTAGTCCGCAACCCACCTTCCTTTCCCAGCTACTGCAAGGTCTAACAACACTGGAATTCCATATTGGTGAAGGAAATGAGGGTTGGTTGGTCACTTCGCCCACTTTATGCCCTCAAGCGAGGGGGCTCAAGGGCATGAAAGGCACAGGCATGGTCCAGTGGGCACTACTGATTCCAATCTTGGCCTGGGGCAGAAGTGCCCCAGACGTGGAATACGTATTGAGAACACATCTCAAATCCAAGTTACTGTGCAATCCAAGTGGTTTTGGGTTTTTTTGACTCCTGTTCAGGGGTCAAGTGATAGTAAAAATACCTGGGTGGTAGAAAAGAGCATTGAGGAATATGTTTGGGGCACCACCCCGATACATATTCAAGACTGAGTTAGCTAACACATTGATTAAGATAGTAAGCAATTCAGCCATAATTCCTAAAACAAAGCAGGGAGCATTTTCCGATGTTTTGTGTTACTGTTATTTAAGAGATACAGAATCCTAAACTCTGCTTTCAGAAGGTATGTAAGAAGAACTGGCTTTAAATATTTTCTTTTAAAATGTGTGTAAATGTCATTCTACCATCTTGGGTTCTTTGTCTTTTTAAAGTTTGACTGTTTCTTTTTAAGCCAGTGTCTGATTAGGCTATATCTGATTTTACTGTAGTTTTTAAATTAAAACTTTTTATAGCCCATGTTACAATAAAAGGAGTTTAATTTTTTTTTTCTGGTAGTTATATTAAGCGGGGACAGTCTAATGTTTGTGACTTGATAATTACAGATTTTTCTACTCCATTTTTATCATGTTCACAGCTTCTGGCAGTGTCTGACTTGTTTACAGAAAGGAATCAATTTGAGATGATGTACACCACACTGACAGAATTGCGGAAGGTGCATCCATCAGAAGATGAGATTCTCATTCAATATTTGGTACCAGCCACATGTAAAGCAGCTGCTGTTCTTGGAATGGTAAGAAATTGTCACTTAAAAGTTGTGGCAAGTCTGTGAATGTACTGCTATTTTGGTCTATTTGATACTGGAATTGCTGCACTTCTGCCACAAAGAACTGGCATACTTTCAGAGGTTTTTAGGGAGCACCTGTCATAGTGGCAGCTTCATATTTTTAATACATTTTTAATTACTTTTCATCCATCCATTTTTTTTTATAATTTTAATAATTAAATTAACTTAAAGCTAGACCCAGTGTCTTTGTGTCCTGAAGTCTGCTATATTTGTGGTTTGGAGTGTTCTGGGGAATGAATTCCAGAGGGGAGGACCTTAAATGGCAGAGTAGTAAATAAAGATGAGGACAGGGCAGTCATACAGAGCGATTTGGATCACTTGGTAAGCTGGGCCCATTCAAACAGAGTTTTAATATAGCCAAATGCAAAGTTATACTTCTAGGAACTAGGAATGCAAGCAATATGTATAGAATGGGGGATGTATGCCTGAAAGCCATTACTTTAGGAAAGATCTAGAGGTTATGGTGAACAAGTAAGTCAATATTAGCTCCCAGTGCAATGCTGTGGCAAATAGAACTAATGTGATCCGTAGATGTATGAACAGGGAAGTAGGGATGTGATTTTGACTCTGTATATGGCATTGGTAAGACTGACTTTGGAATTCTGTGTCCAATTCTGGTGTCCCTAGTTTAAAAACTATGTTGAAAAATTAGGGAGGGTGTAGAAAAGAGCCAGAAACATTATTCAAGGGCTGGAGAAAATGCCTTACAGCGAGAGGTTTAAAGAGCTCAAACTGTGTAGCCTAGCATAAAGAAAATTGAGAAGTACTGGATTACTGTATTGAAGTACTTTCATGGGGAGAAGAGACTGGGTACCAACAGGCTCTTTAATGTAGTGGAGAAAGGCACAAGATGTTTAGAAAGTGAAGCCAGACATATTCATATTGGAAATAGGCACAAATTTTTAGCAGTTAAGGTGGGGAAAAAACTGGAACAACCAACCAAGGAAAATGGTGGATTCTCCACCTCCTGATGTCTTCAAATCAAAACTGGCTACCTTCCTGGAAGATATACTGTAGTCAAACACAAGTAATTGGGCTCAATACAGGGGTAACTGCATGAAATTTAAGGTCCTGTGATATGCAAGAGGTTAGCCTAGATCAGGAGTGGCCAACCTGAGCCTGAGAAGGAGCCAGAATTCACCAATGTACAATGCCAGAGAGCCACAGTAATACGTCAGCAGGCCCCCATCAGCTCCTCCCACCCATCGGCAGCCCTGCAGATCAGCACCTCCCCTTCCCTCCCAGTCAGCTGTTTCGTGGCATGCAGGAGGCTCTGGGGAAGAAGAGGAGGAGTGAAGGCACTGCAGGTTCAGGGGAGGGGGCAGGAAGGGGTGGAGTGGGGGTGGGGCCTGTGGCAGAGCCAGGGGTTGAGCAGTGAGCACCCCCCAGCACACTGGGAAATTGGCACCTGTAGCTCCAGCCCTGGAATCGGTGCCTATATAAGGAGCCGCATATTAACTTCTGAAGATATGCATGTGGCTCTGGAGCCACAGATTGGCCACCCGTGGCCTAGATGATCTAATGTTGCCTTCTGGCTTTAAATTCTGTGAAACTGAGAGCCTTCCTCTGGTCCAGCAAGAGTCTTCATTTGATTTTTAACTGCTGTGACAAGGGATATGATAAGAGGCCATCTCCCCGATAGCCAAGTACCAGATTATTCAGCGCTTTAAAGATAAGCAGCAGCCCCTTCAATTACCCCCCCAAAACCAGACAGGAAACCTTTGTAGAGACTTGAACACAGGTCGGTCTATGTAGTGGTTCATGCCACTCAGAAGTTGGGTAGTTGCATTGCGAGCTAGATTGTAGATTAGGATGGACGTTTTGTAGTCCTAAAAAGAGTGCATTTTAGTATTCTAGCAAAGGCATGGAGGCCCATTGCTGGGTCCACACTAGGAGTGAGTGGCCATAATCTTATGATCAGTTGTAGATAGTGAATGTTACCGTTGAGCTGCTGCTGTTACCAGAGAGAGCCTGAGCAGTGATAGATCCACTAAGACTCCAATCCTGAAAGTCATTGTAGTGAAATACATTTTCCAGTATATGGTGCAGAAACCACCTTCACTTACACCCAACCACTTCCACTAAAAATTCTCATTCCATTCATGAAGCTCATGGAAAGCAAAGCTGTTGCCATCAACATCTCCCCATAAACTTTCATAAAGCCACTTGGTTACCCTCCTTAAAATCTTCTTTGCTGTGATGTGTACAAAAAGGTTGACAATGGTTAGGCAGCTAGTGTGCTGTGCTTAACTGTTGTCTCATTATGTCCTTGAATGGGTGCCCCTCCTCCACCTGCTGTCTCTTGGCTTTGGGGCAAGGGCCGTCTTGTTACGTTTATAAGTGCTTAGCATAGTGAGGCCCTGAGCCCTGATTGGGATTCCAGGTGCTACTGCAATATAAATAACCTGCATTCCAGCCTTCTCAGCTTCTGCTTCTTCTGTTACAATCCTCTAATACCATGTTTGCCCTCGAGGACTAAACATACAGGTGGTGGGGAGGAAGTGGTGTCCAGATGTGACTGTCAGTGGCCATGGGTAACAGACCATTAACAGTGTGTCCAAATGACTGAGGCTCCATGGTAATGTTTACCATAGATGCCGTTTAGAGTGCTTACGTGCCAAGCATCCTTATATGCAGATCTTGGGCATATAGCAGTCTGTTCCATATATTAGTGTTCTTCCTCACACATCCACCAGTTTGGAGGACCATGGACAGATTAGAAACTTCTCGGAGCTCAAGGCCTGCATATAAGGATGCTTAGTATGTAAATATCCTAATCTGCATCCATGGCATCCCTTACCTATCAGTAGTATTAGTGCTTCCCCTAAACTGATGATATATTATCACAGAACTTCTTTTCCAAATGTGACATTGTTATCATCTTGGTGCAGTGGTTTATCATTTCACTTGCAAAAAGTTGATAAAATACTTACACTGATTTAATGTTATGATCTCTCTGAGGAGAATGCTTTTACACTGAGAATTAGATGCAACCTCTTTAGTTAAACTAAATTTGCAAGCCAGAATATACCAATCTCCCTTAGTACATTATTCAGATATCTAAGTACTTGTTTTGTGTAAACCTCTGATTCATGGTACATTTTCTAGTCTTTAGTTCACCATCAAAAACTTTTCCACTTTTAATGAGTCATCAGAATGCTGCATTGGTCCAGTGATGCTTTTAGTGCATCATTTTGTTTATGTGCATTAGGATAAAGCTGTAGCCGAGCCAGTAAGCCGTCTGTTGGAATCAACACTACGCAGCACCCATATGCCAAGTCGGATTGGAGCTCTGCATGGAATTCTTTACATCCTTGAATGTGACCTGCTTGATGAAACAGCAAAGCAACTCATTCCAATTATCAGCGAGTATTTGCTTTCCAATCTGAGAGGGATAGCACAGTAGGTGTTATGTATTAGAAATTTTGCAGTGTTTTAATGCAAAGAACAATTTGAACTGTAGAATAAGCGTCTAGAAATATGCTGATTTATACAAATCTCTTGATCCTGTAAAACAAGCTTTTTTTAGAAGATTCTGAGGACTTCAGGTTGAGAATATGCTAATTAAATTTCTTGCAATGTTACTATTTTTGCTTCTGATTCCAATTGAAAATAGAGTGCATAGTCATGAGCAAAAAGCTTTTACATTTCAGGTTTGAACCTCAAAAAGAGAGTTGGTTTCAAGATTGAGGTGAATAGTCAATTTTTATTTTTATATGGACGTTGTTTGCCTGTCCCCTAGCCATTTTGAAATGTAACAGCCTCTCAGACTGGAAACTAAAGGTTTCTATCATAGTAGCTGATACATACTAGTGTTCCTTGCCACCACTTTCAGCTTTGATTTGCAGAAGTGACGTGCTTGAAGGAAGAGTGAGAAATAAGTGTTCCCTGAGGGGGTCCACAGAATTTCTTACATTTCCAAGGGGGTCTGTACCTCCATCTGAAATTTTTTAAGGATCCACAAATGAAAAAAGATTGAAAACCATTGTCATAAAGGGTTTAAACTTTCTTCTTCGAGTGCTTGCACATTTTGATCCCACTGTAGGTGTGTGCTGAGCACAATCGCCAGAAAATTTTCCCTCGGTGGTACCCGTCAGGGTGGCTCGAGCATCCTCTGGGGTGCTCATAGCATTGGGTGTGCTCGTTGCACCGGTATAGAGGGTCCAGCTCACTCCGTGTCCCCACAGTTCTTTCTTACTGTCTATGATGGTTGCTGGAACTGTTCCTCTTGCTTTGACCAGTGTTCTCAGTGAACTTTGTTTCCTCTCATTATTGTATATAGTTGGCATAGTTGTTAGTCAGTTAGTATAGTTTGCGTATCTTGGTTAGTTAGCGGAGTTTTGTCCTTATCTGTTGCCTAGGCATGCCTAGGTCGCTGGGCTTCAAACCTTGTACCTCCTGCAACAAGACTTTGTCCCTGTGTGACCCTGAAGTGCTTGGATGAGGCTCACGTCGGGGACCACTGCCAGATTTGAAGGGATTTTAAGCCCCATGCAAAGAGAGAGGTTGAAGTTCCTGATTATGGAGGTGGCACTGAGACCTTCCTCTGAGTTCAGCCGGTCGGACTCAGTATCAAGCACCTCGGCGTCAGTGCGCTCCTCCTACCATGCGGGAGTCCCAGCACTGTTCACCATCCCCAGTGCAGAGGAAGAGACATAAGAAGCAGCCAGCTGAGAGGGGATGTTCCCTGACACCTAAGAAGGCCAGGCATGTGGAGCATATCGGAGTGTGATCTAAGCCAGGCCACTGCTCTGCCTCAGCAGCGCAGCAGCCAGCGTGACTGACTCCGGCCCATATACGGACGCCATTGAGTCCAGTACCAGATTAACAGTCCACACTGGAGGGACAGTGCAGTACTAGTGCTATTGCAATGCCGTCCATGCTGGCTTCACTCACTACCACCAGGCACCTGCTATTGGTACTGGTGTCATCGACAGTGCAAGAGCCAGTGGTATGGGTGCTGGCGGGCAGGAGAGAGCTTGTGGCCACCAGTTACTGTTCTGTACCAGGCCGTCCGGTACTGTCTAAGGGGAAACTGACCATGCTGGCCCCGACACTGGCTTCCCCACTTTGGCACTGCTCTCCATCACCGGTGGGAGCCACTCCTCCGTGGTCATCAGATAGACACACCTCATTGTCGGAGTCAGAGGTTGGGTCGTACTACTCTCATCTGCTGCGGATCAGGGCACAGGAATGCCATCGAGTGCTTCGCCTAGTGGTCACTGGAGACCTATGCTGATGCAGTGTCCCTTTTGGAATCCATGGGGATTTCCCCCAATCCTGGGGCCCCATTTGAGGTGCTCTTATTCAGTGGCCTCTGAGAGAAGGGCACTGCTCCCCATCAGGCAGCATCTGATCCAGATTCTGGTACCGAGTCCAGTGCTGAGTTTCAGGAACCAGTCTGTGGGATCTGGTCGGCGCAGAAGGGGAAGAGGAGTGCCCTCAGCCGCCGCCTCTTCTCCTGATGAGGCTGTGTCAGGAACAGGAGTGTTGCTGCCCCAAGATGACTGTAAGGCCCACCAGGAGCAGCTAAGATGGTGGCCCAAAATTTGGGCATTCAGGTGGAGATAATAAGAGTCCTCTCATTGTCTGGTGGACATTTTGGCTGCAGCAGTTGCTCTGCCTCTGTGAGGTCATCATGAAACCGGTGAAAGCCTTGTAGTAAACTTCCACCTTCCTGCCCAGGGTTATGAGTTCTTGTACACTAATCCCAATCTTACCCTCCCCCTCCCCGCCCCCCCAATCCCCGGTGGTCTCCATTGCCAACAAAAAAGAAAGGCAGGGTCTGTAAGGTGCATCACCTAAAGAAAAATACTCTTAAAAAGTTGGACCTATTTGGAAGAAAGGTCTACTCTACCAGGGGTCTGCAACTCAGCATCACTAACCAGCAGGTGCTGCTGGGCAGATACGTCTTCAACATGTGGGACTCCATGTTGAAGTTCACGGACTTG
This sequence comes from Caretta caretta, assembly GCF_965140235.1. Taxonomy (NCBI): domain Eukaryota; kingdom Metazoa; phylum Chordata; order Testudines; family Cheloniidae; genus Caretta; species Caretta caretta. Next base: position 133,146,585 of record NC_134209.1, on the reverse strand, counting down.
CTGCCACAAGAGGCCGTATTGGAGTTCTCCACGCTGGTAGATGAGGGGAAATCCATAGCGTGGGCTTCTGTGCAAGCTTCCCTGATTGCAGCAGATTCAGTGGTCATGTCCATGGCTTCCACAGTAGCCATGCATAAGAGTTCACTGCTATAGTCCTCCGGTCTCCTGTGGGAGGTCCAGCAAACCCTCCAGGATCTTCCCTTCGAGGGGGCTTTGCTCTGTTTGGAGCAGACTGACTAGAAGCTTCATGGGCTGAAGGACTCCAGGGCTACCCAGTGACTTCAAGAAAGCACTACAGACCTCAGCAGTCCTCCTGGTATTCCGCCTCACCAGCCCATCAAGACATGCAGAGGAAAAGGAGCAGGGGCTTTAGGCGTAGACCACCATCCCCTTCTAGCTCTAAGTCAATATCTGCTCCACCCAGACAGCAAGAAGGCTCCAAGCAGCTTTTGATGGGACGCTCAAGGATTTTTACCAGTTCTCATGTTTCTTTATCATATTTCCCCCTTTATTTGCAGACTGCCTGTCCCACTTCAGCTGTGCATGATCCAGTATCACTACAGACTGGGTGCTGAAAACAATGGAAGTGGGATGTATCCTCCAGTTCAGTTCTACCCCTCCTTTTCACTCTTCCTCCCCATGCCTCTTCAGGGATTCCTCTCATGAGCAACTTCTGACCCAGGAAGTTCAATCTCTCCTTTGGGTGGGGACCATGGAAGAGGTTCCACAAAATCTAAGGGGGACAGCATTCTACTCCCGTTATTTCCTAATTCTGAAGGTGCAGACCTATTCTAGACCTGCGCCAGCTCAACAGCTATCTCACGAAATTAAAGTTCCGCATGGTCTCCCTGGCTTCCATTATTTCTTCTCTGGATCCCGGGGGCTGGTATACCATCTTCCATTTAAGAGATGCCTACTTTCACATATCAATCTTTCAAGGCCACAGAAGATTCTTCAGGTTTGTTGTGAACCAAATGCACTGCTGATTCGCAGTATTCCTCTTTGGCCTGTTGGCAGCTCTATGGGTATTTAGAAAATGCATGGTGGTAGTGGCAGCCTTCCTGAGGAAGCTAGGAGTGCAAGTCTACCTGCATCTGGATGACTGGCTAGGCCAGTGGTTTTCAACCTGTGACCTGTGGGCCACTTGTGGCCCAATCAGCACAGAGGTGCAGCCCTTGTGACATCCTCAGGGCCATAGAGGTAGTATTGGGTCTGGCCCACAATGGTAAATAGGTTGAGAACCACTGGGCTAGGCAGATGCAGGTCAAGAGCTCAGATGGAGTCCGGCATCCTCGCATCCTCCTGATCCAGTTGACATTCCAGGCCCTAGGCCTGCTAATAAATGTACAGAAGTCCATTCTCACTGCAGTACAGAGGACAGAGATTATTGGAGCTGTGCTCGACTACCCAGGCCAGAGCCTTCCTTCCAGAAGATTGGTTTCAGACAATGATGTCCCTGATGTTGTCCTTGAAGTGCACTATAGTTACAACAGCCCAAAATTGTCTGAGGCTTTTGGGTCACGTGGCTTCCTGTACGTACGTAGTTCAGCACACAAGAGTATATCTGAAACCCCTTCTGGCATGGCTGGCCTCGATGTACTCACCAAACTGCCACCACCCAGACTTGGTTCTTATGGTACCTTCCCCAGACCTCACCTCCCTCAACTGGTGGCTGGACCTGCTGGTGGTTTGTGCTGGTGTTCCCTTTTCACGACCCCAACTGTAGATATCCCTGGTATCAGACACATCAGCGTTAGGCTGGGGGCTCACCTGGGGCACCTCAGGACTCAAGGCCTTTGGCCTTCAGAAGAGCTCTTGCTACGCATCACTGAAGAGCTCAGGGCAGTTCATCTGGCCTGTCAGGCATTCCCACCTCACATTACAGGCAAGTGTGTGTTGATTCTTACAGTCAGTCATGTTCTTTCTCAGCAGGCAGGGAGGAGCTCACTCTTCCCCTCTGTGTAGTGAAGCAGTTCAGCTGTGGGAGTTCTGCATAGCCCGTTCAATCTAACTGGAGGCTTCTCATCTTCCAGGAGCATAAAAGGAGCTGGAAGATCACCTCACCAAGTCTTTCTCCAGTCACCACAAGTGGTCTTTTCACCTGGCCATCATGAGGGGCATTTACCAGCAGTATGGGACTCCCCAGGCAGGCCTGTTTGAAACCAGGCACAACAGTGGAAGTGTCACCACTGAGACACTTCCTCTGAGTTGAGCCCTGCGAGGTCTCAGCCTGAGATCACTCACGGACGCCTTCCTACTACCATGGACAGGTCACCTGTACTACGCTCATGCACAAGATTCTGCTCTAGATCAAATAGGACCGGGTGTGGGTCGTTCTAATAGCCTCAGCTTGGCCCCACCAACATCAGTTTGCCACACTGCTAGGCCTTTCTGTGGCTGCTCCATTCCTGCTTCCTCTACGTCTGTCAGGACCATGGTTAGCTACTGCACCCGAACCTCAGCTCCCTCCACTTGACGGCCTGGAAGCTCCATGGCTAAATCCCAGAGAGCTGGCTTACTCAGACCAGGGCTGTCATGTCTTACTGGTATCAGGAAGCCCTCCATCCACTAGGGCTACTTACCTCGCAAAGTGGAAGTCGTTCTTCGTCTGGGCTGCTCAGTGTGGAGTCTCGCCTGCATGGTCATTGTTTCAGGACAATCTCAAGTCCTTGTTACACCTGAAACAGCAAGGTTTAACTATCTCCTCAATGAAGGTTCACCTTGCAGCACTATCAGCTTTCCATCCTCGGGTGGATAACCGGTCTGTTTTTTCACAAGAGATGTCTATCCGTTTCCTCAACATCGAGAAAGATTATACCCCCAGGTGCAAGAGCCCATCCCTCCCTAGATCTAAACCTGGTCTTATCGGAACGTATGGTTCCCCCGTTGGAATGGTTAGCAAAGTGACATTGCTGTCGCACCTGAAATTTGTGTCTAAGGTGGTCTCTCTGTTTCATTAAAAGTAGGAGGCAAATTCTTGGTTTTTTTCCCCCTAAGCTGCATTCAATTCCAGAGGAGCAGTGTCTTCACACATTGAACATCAGACAATGTCTGACCTTTTTCTCTGGACAGGGCTAAACCCTTTTGGGCTTTGCCTTATCTGTCTCATATGCAGACTGTATGAAGGGACTGGCAGTCTTCTCATGGATAATTTCCTCCATCAAGACTGCATACAGAACAGCTTCGGCTACACACCGTCTATGGGTGCAAGCTCACACTACAAGAGTGCAAGGTACGTCAATAGCATTCTTAAGTGACGTCTCAATATTGGATATTTGAAGGACTGCTACATGGTCATCGATACGTATATTTATGAACCACTGTGCCATTACCACAGCATCCAGAGCGGCTACAAACTTCTGGAACACAGTCCTGCAGTCCTTGTTTAAATAGACTCTGAGCCCCTCTCCGTGGGGGTACTGCTTGTGGGCCACCTAAGTGGAATGCACGGCTGCATCTACTCGAGAAAAAGAAATGGTTACTTACTGTAACTGGTTCTTTGAGATGTGATGCAGATGTGTATTTCACAACCCACCTGCTGTCTTTTCTGCATTAGAGGTCTAGTCTCTGGTCGTTCAGTGCAAAGGAACTGAGGGGGGTAAAGGGAGCATGGCTTTGTATAGCCAGGGAGGGGGCTATGGATACTATAGGCAAAATTCTTCGGGTCTGGCATGGTGGGCACGCACACACCTACATGGAATACATGTCTGCATCACATCTCAAAGAATCACAGTTTACAGTAAGTAACCAATTCTTTACTGATATATAACCATTTGCTTTCTTGCTTATTTACAGCTCTGTAAATGTCCATAACCAACAGCATATTTTAGTGATGTGTGCTGCAGCATTCTACTTGATAGAGAATTACCCACTTGATGTAGGGCCTGAATTCTCTGCAGGAATTATACAGGTATGTATTGCACAGTGCTCCAGATTACAGAAGATTGATGCAATCTTGAATCAATGCAGATTTTTTTAAAAACTTTTAGGTGGATTATTATTGATAAGCTTTATGAAAGAAATGTTTTCTTCTTTGCATATATATTTCTATGGATGCTCCACCCTAGGATTTGCCTGTGCTCCCTGAGGGCCCACACCTGCACAGAGCAGCACCTTGTGCCTCCAAATGAGGTCATATAGGATACTTACCCGCCGCTACTCAGTTCCTTCTCAGCTCCCTGCAACTTGATACAGAGCAGTTGTGTATCCCCTGATTCTTGGCTTCCTGCCTATCTTAACATAGTGACTTATTCTAAATTTTTCTTTTATTTGTTTAGTTATTTTATTTCTCTTTATAGCTTTAATACAGATGGGTATAGAAGGAGCTTGCCGCCCCCCCCACCCTACACACACACCTTTTTCTTTGTCCTCTGAGTTACTCCAAAGACCCTGGGGATTAAACCCTGCCAAAGGTCTTTTCCTTGTAGTTGACAGGCATTCAATCTACCTCTGCTGCTTCTGAGACACCCATGTCCCACCAAAGTGTATAGTCTGTATGGGATTTAAACGCAGGTTGCAGACAGACAGGTAGGTTAGGCTGAAGCTCCTTCTGATGGAATACTCACTTGCCCCAGCTCCAGCCACACCTTCAGAGGCTAGGACTTCTTAGAAATAGAAGACTCTTTCCCCTGTTAGGGAAATAAGGAAGAGGGGTAGGTCATCCGTAAATCCCACTCTGAGACTTCACATCTGTCAAGGGGAATGGTTGAGGTTCCCATACAATTCCAGTACTGAGCTGTCAGTACCACATAAGAAGCAGCATGTGGAGAATTCTTCTAACAGATAGCACAGAGAGCCATCTGCCTCTCGGCACCGAGATGCACACAGGCTCCTACTCGTGCTCTGGTGCTGTCGTCTTCTCTGCACTGGAGTTCTTTGGTCAGAGAAGTTCCTCTACAAGCCTCTCTAGTACCATCCCTGCGCTGACCAGTCTCCTGTACCAACTTCAGGATACCATAGCCCTCCAGCACCCTTCAGGTTTCTCTCTTGGAGACCCTTTTCATACCGGAGGAACCGGAGTCCCCTCTATTACGGACTTCTATGAAAACCCCTTCCCTGGTACTGCTCAGTCACCTGCAACCGCAATCATCCTGGATTGAACTCCAGTCAGGCCTCTGATACCAGCACCTTTATCTGATGCTTCCCATTTCAGTCAAGGGGTGACACTTCTTCAGAATCTAAGGTCTTGGTATAGGGCTCTTTTTTGGCACCATACTATCACACCCCACTGAGCTGTCATTCTGAGGAGGATCTTCTGGACCTCACCAGATTCCGTACATCCAAGGGTTGTGAATATCCTTGGGGAAAACCTTCTCTCTCCGCCCCCTCAGGGGACTCACTGGAATCCCTGGGGTCAGCTTGGTGAACAGTTTTATAGGGGACCAGCCAAAAAGAGATCCCAATATCTATTGGTACCGCATCACTGACGGGTACCACCTGACCTACCTTCCGTACTGCAGGATCATCCTTCAGTACCTTATGCCCCTTTGGCCCTGGTATGCACTGAAGAAAAGCAGGACCCACAGATGGAGGGAAACTCGCCCCATCAGCTAAGTTCTCTTCATCCCCCAAGTAAGCCCCCACCACCCTTTTTTGCTGACAACTTTCCAGCCTTCCAAGACCTCATTAAATACCTGACAGAATTCCCCCAGATCCCAGTAGAGGAGGTTCAGGAGTCTGTGCTCCTTGATGAACATTCTAAATATCACTCCTCAGGGCAAAATTACCCTCCCAATCAATGGAGCTCTGTTATCATCTACTTGCCCAATCTAGCGAACATCTGCCAATATCCAGCCCACCTGCTAAGTGGGCAGATAAAAAAGTATAGTATAATAACCAAGCGAATGGAACATTTGTTTTCCCACCCCACTCCCAATTCCCTGGTGGTGAATGCAGGTAAAGACAGAAAATGACAAATCTGCTCCAGATCTTCTCCTTATGATGAGTCCAAATGTTTAGACCTCCTGGGTTGAAAAAGCTACTCCTCAGTAGCTCTCCAATTTCAAGTGGTAAACTACCAAGCCCGGGTGGCAGATTTTAACACACATTCCAAGTTCACACATTTTATTGGACATCTGCAACAGGACCAGAGGGAACAATTTCAGGCCATCATTTTGAAAGGTCAGTTAATAGCTAACACCTCTTTCCAGGCTGCCTTAGGTGCCACAGACATGGCTTCTAGAGCCTTAGCTATGGCTGTAGGTATGCAAAGAGCATCCTAGCTCTAGTCTTCTGGCCTCCCAAGAGAGGTGCAGAAATATGGTTGAAGACCTTCCCTTTGAAGGACCCAACTCCTCAGTGCTGACAGACTTCCCCCTCCACACCCTGAGGGACTTGAGGTCAACTTTAAGGTCTCTGGGAGTTTACATTCCTGCAAGAAAGAAACAGTTTAGTCCCAAACATCACAGTGCTCTATATGGTATCAGTACCATTCTCAGCAAACTTTTCCCAGACCTTTGGACTTTCAGAGGAGGATATCTAGATCTCCAAAAAGAGACCACCCCTTTTTACAGTATCATCTGCTCCTTCCTCTAAGAAACAATTTTACATCTTGGTCAAGGCATCAAGCAACCTACTTTCCTGGATCCAGTGCTGTGCAATTCGATCCATTACCACCCCCTTAGGATAGCGTCTATCCCACTTCCTGCCTGCCTGGAGCAGGTTACCTCAGGCTAATGGATTTTGAAGTCATCAATGGGGGATGTTCCATCCACTTTCATACTATTTCCCCCCCTCCCCCCAACCTGCCTTCCCCATCCGTCTTCAGAGACACATTTCATGAAGATCTCTTAAAACAAGAGATCCAGTCTCTCTTACTCTTGGGGCAATCAAACTGGTTAGTCCAGAGTTTGTTGGGAGAGGGGCAGAGGATAGAGACTGATGCTCAGCCTCAGAAACCTGAACGCCTACATCCTTTCCAAGCACTTCAGAACGGTGACACTAGCCATTATAAAGCCCATCCTTAGATATGGGAGATTGCCTCATCGACCTTGACCTGCAGGATGCCTTCTTTTATATAGCTTTCTACCCATCCCACAAACATTTCCTATGTTTCATAAAAGGCTCAGAATGCTGCCAGTACTGAGTCCCCAAAGGTCTTCACAAATCTCCTCGCATTAGCCTATTTATGACAGTGGGCCATAGCAGTATTCCCCTTACCTGAACGATTGACGTTTCGGGAGGTCCAGTTGGCAACCTCCAGGGTTCTAGCACTGTTTCAGTCTCTAGGACTTCGAATTAATCGGAAGACATTTACACTGACTCCCGTCCAAACAATAGATTTAATCAGAACCACTGTAGACTCCCTAACTCCACAAAGAGAGTTTATTCAGTCTAATCTCAACAATACAACACAGTCTGCAAACAACTGCAAGGACCTGCCTACAACTCTTGGGCCACATGTTGGCATCCATCTTTGTCACACCTCACATGAGACTACATGTTGGGTGCCTTCACACAGACCTAAGCCATATGTGCACCCCAGCATCCTCAAATGTATCACAGTACCTCAGAAAGTTCTGGACTCTTTCAGGTGGTGGAATGACCCACTGAAGGTCTGAGTGGGAACCCCAGTCTCATATACCCTACCCTCAAAGATCCTCACAACCGATATTTCTTTTTTGGGATGCGTGGCTTACCTCCAAGGGGACACTGCGCAGGGCAAGTGGTCCACATAAAGGTCACACTCCGCATCCACGTTCTGGACTGGAGTCATTCGATAGGCCTATCAACACTTCCTTCACACCGTAAAGGGCCACTCCTTCAGGGTAAAGCTGGACAACAGGGCAATGATGTATTACATCAATTGACAGGGAAGAGAAAGATCCCAGCCCTTACATGCAGTCACCAAACTTGTGGAACCGATGCATTTCCCATGAGATAGGAATCTCAAGATTGTAGACTTTCTGAGCAGAAATTTCCTTCAAGATTACAAATGGGAGTTCAGTGATTCTGTCTTCCTTGGCATCTGCCAGATGTGGGGTCTCCCAGAAGCAGACCTCTTTAACACCCCAAACAATGCAAAATGTTGTCTTTTCTGCTCCAAGGGACTATAAGGCTGCAACTCATTGGGAGATGCCCTGATAACACCAGGGCCCTGTACCTGCTTTATGTTTACCAGCCTCTACTTCTAATTCTCAAGACCTTACTCAAACTGCATCAGGAAAGAGCGAGGGTTATCCTCACAGCACTGTCCTGGCCAAGACAAGTGTGGTAGTCAAACCTCCATCACCTCTCTGTGGCAACGTCCCTCCAACTAGGTCCTATCAGGAAAAAATCTCCTGTCACAGAACTCTGGGACCCTGATCAATCCCAACCCTTCCTCCTTTAACTTGAGAGCATGGTTCCTGGATGGCTCTCAAGGTAGAGTTAACCTGTTCAGAAAAGGACCAATCAGTTCTCCTATCTAGCAGGAAATCTAGTACTTGCAAAATTTACCTTCAGAAGTGGAAACACTTCCATTCCTACTGTTCTTTTCACTCTTCTCTAGCATCAGAGGTTCTGCTTTCCAAAATTTTAGACTATCTTTTGGATTTGAAGACACAAGGTCGATCAGTGAGCTCAGTCAGAATACATTTGGCCACTCTCACAGCTTTCCACTCACACATCAAGGGCTTCTCAGTTTTTGCCAACCCCAGTATGGCCAGATTCCTCAAGGGCCCCCAACTTCCCAGTGGGACCATAATTTGGCCCTAAGTGCCCTGAGGAAACCCTCCTTTGAACCTACATACTTGTTCTTTCCTCCACCTTTCCCTCAGGACTTTGTTCCTTATAGCCATAATTTCACTCCATGCTTTTATGGCAGACCTGTCATTTACTAGGTTCTGTAGAGATACGGTTACACTGTATCCCCATCCTCATTTCTTCCCTAAGGTCTCTTCGGAATTATTTTAATCAAGAGATCCACCTACCAATGTTTTATCCAAAGCCTCATGTCTCCAAGAGATCTGCCTACATACGCTCCAGGGATGGTATGTTTCCAGGTATGATACTACCGTTGGTGATGCAGTCTTCTGGACTATTTTGGACTTGCCTCCTTAGCACCCCCTCCTTGCTGAGTTACTGCTTGGGAGTCTCCCACAACAGAGCATCCATAGGAACATATACTCAAAGAAGGAGGAGCGGTTACTTACCATACAGTAACTTGAGTCCTTCAAGATGTTTTGTCCCTCTGAGTCCTCTGTCTTGTCTGTGGTGGCTCTGCTTCACAGCAAGAAGGAACTGAGTGGTGGAGGGTCCACGCCATCTTTTGTGCCCTCATTTTGAGACACAAGGTGCTGTTCTGTGCAGGCATGTACCCTTGGACACTGCTTTGCATTCTCCGGTCAAGGGTACCCACGCATCCTATAGCAGAGCACCCAGAGGGAAAAAAGATCTCAAAGGACTCAAATTACGATAAGATGAGTAACCTCTTCTTTCTTTCTCTCTTCTCCCCCCCCCCCCCCCCCCCCCCACACACACACACACACACACAAAAAAAATGATTTGATTGAGGAGATTAAATCAATTCTCCGTGTATGTTAGTTATTTTCTGATATATTGGTGTCGGAGTTTAGTTAAATATAATCAATTGTTTTAGATTTCGTTCTTGCTTATTTCAGGTGTGTGGAGTAATGGTGTCTGGAAGTGATGAATCAACTCCATCCATTATTTACCATTGCGTCCTCAGAGGATTAGAACGACTCCTCCTTTCAGAGCAACTTTCTAGGCTGGATAGTGAATCTTTAGTTAAACTAAGTGTTGACAGAGTGAACATACACAGCCCCCACAGAGCTATGGCAGCCTTGGGGTTAATGCTGACTTGCATGTATTCAGGTGTGGATTTATTATTCAATTATTTATGCTCTGTTTTAAGTACATCTTTTTAGTAGAGTAATATCTAGCTCTTCTAGAGCTCTTTCCAGAAAATTAAACAAATGTTTACAGCTTACTGACAAATGAATTTTTTTCAGTTATAGTGAACTTACTACAAGATATCTTGTTTCTGTTTAGGAAAAGAGAAAATCAGCCCAAGTCGAGCAACAGATGCAAATCCCACAGCTCCAGACAGCGAGTCTGTTATTGTAGCTATGGAACGGGTGTCTGTTCTTTTTGATAGGTAAGAAAGGGGGGAAAAAAAAACAAAAAAAACAACCTCAGCATAAACTGCAATAAAAGTTTTGGCATTGGCTCAGTTTGTTGGTCACTATTCTGTTCGTGATTTTAAAATGTCATTGCTGATAGTTACTGTGCTGTTGATTAAAAATACTGTACCAATAAGGTACACAGCAATGTCGTTACAGTGGTTGGGTCCAACACAGACATACAAGAATGTAAATAGGAAACAGATTTCTAATCAGTATTTAGTGTTACACAAAACAAATGCCTCTGCTTACCTAAAATACATGCCTCAGCACGTGGTGATTACGTGTGTAAAATATTTGAATGATCACAACAAAGTAAGAATTAAGAATACTATGATCCTATTTACTGACATTTATAATGTAGTCAGAAAAATGTCATTTCCAGTCATGATGAAAATCGTAGTTTTGACACTGGCTGCATAAAATAATCGCAGTGTATGCCACCGTGAAGGGTTGAAATGCCCATTTTGAGGGTTGAGAACATGTGAACTGCAAGAACTATTAAAAAGTACTTTTCTTTTATAAAATGCTTTTTTTTAAAGCATAATAAAACCACTTTCAGAATGTCTTTTAACACAATAAAGAAACAGAGCATAAGCCCAGGTTTTTTTAAAGTAGTATCTTTAAAAGACAACTTAAAATACATTAATTTTTTTTCATGTGATCAGCTTCTGTAGTCGCAAGGATTATAAGCAATTGCAAAATGGAGGGTCCATAATACAGTTTGGTCCACTGCAGAAGATTTGAGAACTCCTGCTCTAACCTGATGATCTCTAGCTGTATTCGGTGCTGTAGCACAAAGGGTCAAATGGGGATTTTCAAAAACATTCAACTGTTCCCATTAACTTCAACGGGAGTTATACCAATGCTAAATGCTTTAGAACATACCGCCTTTTAAGACTTCATAAGTCAGTCCTGAAAGGCATTATGGAGCACTCCATAAGATCAACCCTCATGAAGCAGAGAGAGCGTACCTTTGCAGAGGAAATCAGTGGTATGGTAGTTCATATCTGCTTTTCCCAAGACACCATGAGCTTCAACAGATCCAGCCTTTGACCGAAAGACTCTCCAGTTGGTGGTTCTTCATTAAAAGTATCCTTAAAGAAAATGACTTTCATTTCCTTGCCATCTAGCTCTGTTTCTCTTCATCTACAACATAACATTCTTCTTGCTATTTCCCTTTTGTTCAACCAGCAGGGATGGTATGAATGAAAATGAAAAAAATTTACTTGTGAATTTTCTTTCTCAGATTGCCAGCAGTGCTAATGCATTCCCCCACATGCATAGACACACTGTCTTTTTAGCATGCATCTCAGACATAGTGTGGTACTCTCAGGTGTAGAGTTAGTTGTGTTTTTTTCTCTCTCTCTCTCTAGAGTTTCACTTATTCCCAGCCTATCATTTGAAGAAAAAAAAAAAAAACCATTAGCAGTCATAAGTTGAATGTCATACAGCTGTGGAAGAACTGGATTGTCAGTTGGGTCAGTGTTAGATCTGTGGGCTCTTCAGCATTGAGATCTATCTACATATAAAAGAAAAGAATTATTCTCCTATCCCTCTTGACTCTGGAAAAACAGGAAAAAATTTCATAGGGACTAAATCAGCATGAATGTTCTGCTGAATTAAAATGGTCAAATGTATGCATTCTTTTTTGTTGTAGGATCCGGAAAGGATTTCCTTTTGAAGCTAGAGTAGTGGCACGGATCCTCCCTCAGTTCCTAGATGACTTTTTCCCTCCACAGGATGTAATGAATAAAGTTATTGGAGAATTCTTATCCAACCAGCAGCCATACCCACAATTCATGGCCACAGTAGTTTATAAGGTAGTGTATTTTAAACTGAATTTCATAAATGTACTTTTGGTGCAAGGCTGTTCACTCTCGGTAACTAGGACTCCTGGCAAACATACTATTACTGGTATTCTGTCGAGCATATAATCTGGCAAAAATTATTTTAAACCTCTTCACTCTGAAGATATCCACTACTGACATTTAAAAATTCCATTTGTGACATTGAGCTGAATATGTGAAAAGGGCAAAAAAAAATTTTTAATGCTGTTCATACTAAATTTCATGACATAATACATATAATTCTGGTGCAGAACTTCATAAAAGTGACTAGCAAAATAAACCAGCATGTGGTTCTGTTTTAGTAAACAAACTACATGCTTGTGCTATTACGCTGAAGAGTGAAATTAGAAATTCCAAAGATAGACCTGAACATGTTTTGTTTTCTCACATTTACTTGCACAAGTTGAAATAAATAAAACCTGTAATTAGGAAATAATAACATTCAGAGAAGACTACATTCTTACAATACTAAATTCATAACAGAAAGCAGGGAAATTTTATTTTAAGAGCCAGGAAATCAAAGAAAAAGTTTATACGCTCTTATTCACGTTATAATCTGTTGAGGAGAAAATTAGTTTGTATGCAAATCTCTTTTTAGATCCCATTTAAAGGTTTAGATGTACCATGACATTCCAAAGAGGGCAAAGTCCATGGTCATAGTATTACATGACTAAACTGGCACTTACCAAATCAGTGAACAGAAAGTAGACAGTTATGAATCTAGGTATAACTGGGTGGGGCACTCTGAAGTGTCTCAGATCATTTGAGACGGATTGGGAAGAATAGCCCCCTCAGTTGTATCACTAGTCTGGATATGCTATTTTGGCATAGTCTCTTGGGATCTGTTTTCTGTTTCTGAAGCAGAAATTAATCATACAAAAATTATTTGACAGGCTCAGATGTTTAATTTGATATTTTAATTATATTTAGATACAGCTATCTGTCACAATGTACCCAAATGGAATTTTGTCGGCAATCTCATGTACGTAATGAACATTTTTGACTGACAGCCCGATCACTAAAATCTGACTGCCACATGTAATGTCATAAAGATTTAATAAATATTCTTATGCTTACATGAATCACCCATCTTAGTGGGTAAAATGCCTCCAGGGTTTGGAGTAGCAGGAGGACATTCATCTAGGCTTACATGTTTGCAGTATGTTTTATGTCTGGCCATTAGTGTTCTAACAGGTCTTTTCCCACATGAAATATTTACTATAATTTTTGCAGGTTTTTCAGACACTACATACCACTGGACAGTCACCAATGGTCCGTGATTGGGTGATGCTCTCTCTCTCCAACTTCACACAGAGAACGCCTGTTGCAATGGCCATGTGGAGTCTTTCCTGTTTTTTTGTCAGTGCTTCCACCACTCAGTGGGTTTCAGCAATGTATCCTAAACCATTTTTATGTGGGTTTAGCACTTCTGTAAAGTGGATTGATAACATTGGAGACTGAAATCCTCCCTTCATGTATCTAATGAATACACCATGGGCAGCAGTACTTCTCCACAATGCCCTGCCAGGGCATCAGATTTCACCAAGTGGGTCCACTTCCAGAAGCGAAGACATAGTTTGCTCTCCATGTCTATTTAGTGGTTAATATTCAATTATTGGGTTAAATGTATTACCTGTATTATGCAGGAGATCAGACTAGATGGTCATGGTGGTCCCTTCTGGTCTTAATCTACAACTCGGTTGTTTGAATTGCCAAGAGTGGATGCCAGTGGGTACAAGCTGTAGTAGTTCAACATTGGTACCATAATGGTTTATAACTTTACTATCAGATAAGGGTGAATTTTTTAGCAGTATGTCAGGTTCAGCCATATGGCTTACATCTATGTTAAGAGGAGTCTTGCATCTCAACCCCTACATTACTATGGAAAATCTTTTATTTTAGTGGTATAAGCTTTTAATGTAAAGAATTTGAGGCATTGACAAGTAATTTATTGCACGGAACAAATGATCAATGATCCTATAATGTTTAGAACTTTTTACCAGATATTTTCAAGGTGATTTTTTATTATTTTCCTTTTAAAAATAAGTCATAAGCCATTGTGCCATGCTCTAGGGAAAAACACTCTCAAAAGAACATCCTCATCTACTTTCTTTCCCCTCCTTGCAGCTCCGTCTTTCCTCCACTTCTCCCAAAAAATTGTATTTGGCAAACATTCCTCTGCAAGGCAGCAAATCACAATAATCTTAAACTGGCAATAGGATAACATTCCCCAAAATAGTTGGAACAACTAATTGAAGGATGCAGTGGCATTGCCCAATGAATGTATAATTTTTAAAAAAAAAAGAAAAAAATCGTCTCCCCTTAAAAAGAACCGCTGCTCAGGAAAATCAGCCCTGAATAGGACATTTGATAGCAGTCTAAAAATGGAAATTTCTCCATTGTGTTTTACATTTCCTTGATGATTATTTTTGAGGCTCTGTGCATTGGCATTTCTGTTTATCTTTAAGCAGTGCAGAACTGTCTTGTTGATGCGGGTTTGTTTCTCCTAATATATAATCTAACAAGTGGAAAGTATTCCTACCAACTCATTTTAAGCTAACAATAATGGGGAAATTGCATTAAGTTATTCAGAGAAATACAGCTAAGAAATAAAGCTTCTGCAACGGCAGTTTAATTGCTATCTGCAGATGTCTTGCACTTACAATTACACAGTGGTAAAGCAAAAATATTTAATTTATCTGGGAATGCTTTTTAAGTCAGTGATATTTTGTATAAAACTTTAAAGTTTGTCTCTTACCTCATTATTATGCCCTTAACTACTTTCTCAGTCTTCCACATATTATCAGCAGAATGGGAAAATCGGAGCAAGTGGACATTAACCTCTTCTGTTTGGTGGCCATAGACTTTTACAGACACCAGATAGATGAGGAACTAGATCGAAGGGCCTTTCAGTCTGTGTTTGAGATGGTAGCATCGCCAGGAAGCCCATATCATCGCCTACTAACTTGCTTGCAAAATGTTCACAAGATCACAGCGTGCTGAAAATCTTGATGTTGGTTAATGAAACTCGGTGGCTTGATTTGGAATCTGGTATGAACGTTTAGATAAATATTAAGGTGCAGAAAGCAGCTGGGATTTGCTTCTGCAATGAATCTGCGTCTGTCAGTTTTATACTTCATGCTTGTTTGAATGGAGAACACTCTGCACCACAGAGAATCACATGAAAGGTGTAATAGTAACATGCTTGTTAGCAGTGGGTAGCTGTGCTAAATGGAAATATGTATATGTTTTAAATAATGTTTGGGATTAACCTGAGGCTGAGTTACTAACTGTAAAATATATGGGCATATACTTCTATGCAGGAAAGCCAGGTATTACTCTTCTTCCTGATGTTCAACTTAAGTCACCGTGTTGCATCTGGTATTGAAACTCTGACAGAAATACTCTCTGAGTGCAAGTTTGCAGTCATTACAAAGTTTATGTAGATATATATGTATATACACACACAGTGTGGGGTAGTATAGATCAGAAATTGTTTCCTACTGTCTCTCCCAAACAAAGAAAAGAGAAACCAGTTTTCAGGGGTAACACTCCCAGCATGTAATTCTTCTATCTCTGGACTTTCTAATATACTGTGGTGTATGTGTTGGTGGCATGGGACATGTAGTGCACATACATAACCACACTTTTCTTTTTTTCTTCTCAGGATTTAAAATTTGAGTACAATATATCAGTAAAAGAAATTTTAACTTAAATATTTCTATATCATGTAAAGTATGTAAAATTGTAAAATGTGTGGTGCATGAGATGTGCTGTAATTTGAAATGAACAAAAAGCCCACTCTGCTGAATGTCTTGACATCTGTATTGTCCTCATTTTTTCATTGTGTGCTCAAGTTCCTGTTCATTTTTAAAATCCATCTTAATGTACGGGTTACATTTTATGTTCTACATTTCACGTTTTTGTATGTTAACACTTCAAAAACTGGAATATATAGGCTTGTTTTTGTTGATATGTTAAGAAGGCATTTTTGTGATCCACTTGACTGTAGCTTGTTTTGAGTTTCTTTATTTTGAGATGTAAAGGAGAGGGGACTAGATATCCTGGATCAGCACTTTGTATACTAAGCTGCTCTCACTTGTTGCAGAGGTGGGGGGTGTTTTTGTTTAAGAGAGAAAAATGATGCAAGTTCCCAGTAGCCAATAACTACTGGTAGTTATCTGTATCTGGCTTTTTCATTTATACTAACAGAAACCATGGAGTCATTTGGATATAAACCACTCTCACTTTACTCTAAGCAAATTTATGCTGACATTTATGAATCAGAAGTCTAATGTGGTCTACTCTGGGGCTGGCTAAGGTGTTAGATTATACAACCTCTTCTATTAGTTGTCTACAACGTTATGTTTATACACAAACACAGCGTAAACATCCACAAATTCCAAAATTCTCCAGTTCCACACAGGGCCAGTTTCTGATTACACCTCATGCAAGCCTTTGATTTTAGCTAGTTGCACATGGGGAAATCTCGGGCAGTATTTTTCCTATAACTGTATCTAAGTCTTCAATATAGAAAAGCAATGCCTTGGTTCTGAGCTACATTGCTATATTTAACCTCATTACATTTTCCATTAACACCTGTTGCTAACACTCAGAATATCTAAGTAGTGTTATCAAGAGGAACATATACTGTATGTATTTGTGTATATAATGTATATGTAATTATACACATGTGACTACATTTAATGTATACAAATGTGTATATTTGTATTTATTAAACCCATGGATTTAAACTAATTCCAATTCTTAGAACAAAAATGGTTGCTTTTGCCCATAACTTGATTATAAAAGAATTGCCCAGTATGATATGGGCAGCAGAAATAACTGTAGACTTTGCTGTATCTAGCTGTTTGACGGACTTTATAATTTAGAGTTATTTCTGCCTCTGAGTTGGCTTATTCTTCTTTCTTGGGCAACAGCACTGTGGTGTCTTTTTTTAAAAAAGAAACTGAAGTTCAGAAAGGGTTTAAAAAAATAGATATTGTTAAAGATTTTGGTTATACTGGAAATCTTACAGTTCTGGTAAGAGACTACTTGCCAGGGCAGTGAGCTATAATGCAATTAATTGCATTGCAATTAAGGGTAACATACATCACTAGTTCCTTTTATAGCCCCCAGTAATAGTTTTCTACTATAAACCCACACACCAGTCAGTTTTTGTATGGTATACTATAAGTGAAGATATTTTTGTAAGCTATTTTCCAAAATTTAAAATAGATTTTAATATATTTTCTGAAGCATTTGGTAGTTACATCTTAACCATAGATCACTATACTTTCTGTTTCATGAACAGATAAATCTTACATATTTTTAACCTCATAAATAACCACTGCATGGTTGGTCAGTATGCCTCCAGATAATGGAGGCTGGCCATCCCAACTTCTGAAGTTTTCTAAACAGATCAACTGGGACTTGCCATAGAAACTTTCCAGACAATAAAAAGAGCATACTAAGGTAAGGAGTCAACAGGTGACAGAAATGAACTTCTAGCCAACATGTGATAAATTCCCTCTTGTCAGTACTATTCTTGGCATTTGATAGGATATTCAGGTTTCCCACTTCTAATTGTCACCCAAAAGCAATGCAGCCAGGTCTGTCTTCAGATAAATTCAAGGATAATCAGAATAGTTGTGTGTGTCGGTCTTATCTCCACGAAGATTTGTCATACATAGAAAACAGGTTTGCTGTCTGTAGATCTTTAATGTCTCTAGATTTTTCTTCCCCAGAATAATTAACTGAATACAAATACACATTCATTTTCAGGTATATGAATGTCTCGAAGGGGACATGTTTGTTATTCTCCATAGTTTGTAATTATACATTTATAAGGCTAAAATTTAACATCTCTTTCCTTTGATGTACATTTTTGTCCTTTGTTTCTTTTGGAATGAAAATTATAATTTTTGTATTTGTAAAAATCATAACTAATATCTACACAATTTTGGTAACACCCATCAGTAGTTACGTTGTGCTTTATGACTTAATTTCTGCCGCTGACAGCAGAACAGAATATCACATGGTCATGTTTTCTGTGTCTATTTAAAAAAAATCTTAAGGTTAGATTTTATTTTTAATTACCATCTGTAAGATTTGTTACTCCAGTTTACGATTTTTTTATATTTGACCAAGATTAACTGTTTCCCTATTTAATATGCTATCAGTAGCATAAAACCAGATCCATGCTTGACATCAAATTGGTTTTGGAAATTAAACTGTTGAGTTTTTTTTCACTGAGACCCGAGGTATAAATATTGTTAGATGTGTGTCTGATTTCCCAAATAATTAAAACAAGCAATATTTAACATATTCTATATAAATATAATGTGAATTGATAAATCAGATTTTTCATTTAGAGGGTCTTGAAATAGTTTGTAGCACAGCTAAGAAAATACATCTGTGAACAAGCAAATTGATAACGTATTGAAATCTAAAAGAGGTTTGACCTAGAGGACCTGCTTTTTTTTCATAAAAGTGCTGCCTCCTGAGACTCTCTCTAACTCTCCTCTGAATTTTTAAAAAGTATCAGGCAGATATCACTTGGCCAGTAAAGTTTGGCACAGTAACTTCCTTTCTTTTCAGTGAAGTTTTATTTTCTTCCTTTGCACTGAGTGCAACAGCAGAAAAATTTGAACTACCTTATGTTTGATACTAAAACAAGTTGTATTAATGCAAATAATTTCTATTTGCAATTTAAGACTGGCAGTTGAGGTTTTATTAAAGATCCTTCTTTTTAGTCCTTTGTGCCCACTTTGGGATGTCCCCCTCAGTCAAAAAATAAATACAAACACCCAGTACTCATGAATTCTACATTATATTACTTCCCATTGGGGAAAATCCCTTCTCAGCATGAAAGGATAAAATCTGAGATTCTCAAATTGACATAAAGAAAAGGAGTACTTGTGGCACCCACCTTAGAGACTAACAAATTTATTTGAGCATAAGCTTTCGTGAGTTACAGTTCACTTCATCGGATGCATTCACTGTATTTTCCACTGAATGCATCCGATGAAGTGAGCTGTAGCTCATGAAAGCTTATGCTCAGATAAATTTGTTAGTCTCTAAGGTGGGTGCCACAAATACTCCTTTTCTTTTTGCAGATACAGACTAACATGGCTGCTACTCTGAAACAAATTCACATGAACATTGATTAAACCTGTGAATCCCTAATGAGTAGCTTTCAATCAAACTTGAAAAAAAAGTCAACCTTCAAGTTAAGTGAATTCCAATCTAATATTTCTTAATTCTATTTTAAGAGTATTTCATCATGTCATTCTCTTTTAATTACAGTTAGCTTTGTATAGCAAATAAGGAGGTTGTGTCAAAAACCCTGCAAAGGCAATCCTCCAAGAGCAGTCTTCAAGAGCAGACTCTAAGTCTTCATTTGGTATTTCAGAGCTGTCATGACTAAACACTATCCATGTATCATGCCTCCTGAATGCAAGAAACATTCAGGTGTAATGAGCAATAAATATAGCAATAAGCAGTCTAAAGAGATTGTTAGTCATTCAGTATTTTACCCATTGGTTCTTCGGGGGGGCAGCTGAGTTATTGCATTAAATAAGGTTTAGTTTTCTTATAAAGACCCCAAGAATACTATGCACTAAAACCAGGAACCAACTGAGAATAACAAGGGATATATTTTTAAACTGACACCAGTATGTAACAGTAAAAAGAAGGCAATTTTAAAGGTTATAAAACAGCAAAGAAAGTATTTAGGTAATTCCCTTATTCTAAATAAAAAGTTATCTGTAGTAAAACTGAGATGCCTACCTACTGTTAGGATAAACACTGCGCCAAAGAATCCGGAAAGGGTGCTGAAGACCAGTGTGCTAATTTACCTCATTTTGAGAATTCAGGTGGAAATTTTTGTGCCTGTTACCTTAAAGTATCCATTAAATAACTTCAAAAACACTGCTAACATTCCTACCCGGAGAGCTTCTATGGTATGTCAAGTTATTAAAGTTAGCTGGACATGAATGCTGTGGAAACACACTTTAGGGATGCATGTACTGCTTTGTCACATGCATGTTGTGTTTGGACTTGTCATCATTCACATCAGTCTTTGTCTACACGTGATGTCAAATTAGACCAGCCTGACAAAGGAAGGATAAGGTAATCGGCATACCACACAGTCCTATGATGTTGTCTCATATGGTTTAAGGGCTATGATGGGCAAGGCTTGGAGCCCCAACACCAACAGTAGCTGTATTCAGAGTAAAAGGAAGGAATATAATTTTAGATGTATGTTTAAATTTAAAGACATTTGCTGAAAATATTGCACATTAAAATTAGAGAAAATAAACTATACATTGTTGCTGTACGTGATTTTCTGTTTATTTAAAAAATAAGTTCTGAATACACTTTAACAAGATGCAATAAAATGTGTTTATGCTCTCTACACTGATCCAAATGTAGGGGGTGTTGAGAAAATGTGAAAACATTTGAACTCTACACTGCTGCGTGTAAACTCTAGTACTATTTAAATGTTAAATAAGGAAGAACACAGTGAAGCTTTGTTTACTGCTTCTGCTAGACATGCATTCCAGAACTTACAGGATAAGGGCTTGTCTACACAGGGACACTGAGGGCAGGTCTACATTACAAACTTGCTTCAGTGCAGCTGCTGTAGCGCTTCTGGTGAAGACACGCTAGTCAACAAGAGAGAGCTCTCCTGGCTTAATAACCCCACCTCTGTGAGAGGCAGTAGCTATATCCATGGGAGAAGCTCTCCCACCAACGTAGCACTGCCTACAAGGGTTAAGGTTGGTATAACTCTGTCGCTTGGGTGTGGATTTTTCGCACTCCGATGTAGTTATACCAAAGTGTGATGTAGACCTGGCCTCAAGGAAATTAAATTCACACCTTTAGTTAATTTGGATTAAAGTGTTCTTATTCAGCATTAAAGTGGATTTAATTGGATTTATCTTAATTCACTTCCAAGAGTTTCCAGATGGGTTTAATGCAGTTTAACTAACCCACTTTAAAAGTTCATTCAGATTAATTTTCTTGAGTGTGCCCATGTTTTAAAAAACCCAAAAGGTTTTGGAGGAGAACAAAGAAAAATCTAGCCAAACACAAAATTTAAAAGTGTACAACTGCATTTGTAAATGAGTGTTTTTATCTACTGGAGCCCAATTTAATCTAATTGGCGCCCAATTTGCACCCATTCTCTTTCCTCTCCCTTAAATTGTGTTCTAGTTCGTTTAGGTATGAGAGCATTTCAGCCATATCTTTAGCACTGGGCCTTCATGGCCTCTTGTAGTATTAATACGCTACCCAAACAAATTGCCAATACACTTTTCCTGTTACATCTGTTAATGGGAGCCCTACACAGCTGTCCTTTTGATTACATGGAGGGGCCCTAACAAATCTGTCTTAAACTTGTATGCCTGAACCCTTAAATCACTGGTAGATCTACACTACTGTAGATCTATACCAATTTCAAGATATGAAGAGTTTCCAACTGTTAATATATTGCAAAAGGGGGAACATAAAAAGGAGCTATATGTGAGTTTTAATCATACGCTGCAGCTCTTCCATGTTGGACATAATCATAGATTTTACCTTGAGCTACAGAAGATCTTTCTTTTCCTTCAGATGTACCTCCAAGTATGGTAAGGTAATAAATCTCACACCAGATACTGGTTTCACATCCTTCAAATCGGAAAATGTAATCTGTGGATTTTGCCAAGATGCAAGGGGTACACAAAAATTTTGTTATCTGATGATTTACTTTCTGGGGCTCTCCTCTCACAGTCCAGTATTCAGTCTGTTTCTCGTTTAAGAATATAAAAATGGCCATAGTGGGTTAGACCAAAGGTCCATCTAGCCCTCTGACTTCACCACCTCAACCAAGCTTCACAATCATCATTGCTGTGTACAGTATTAAATTGTTTAAAACTTATACTGTGTGTATATGTGTGTGTGTATACACACATTAGAATAGTATTTTGGTGAAAAAAAATTCCCTGGAACCTCATCTCTCTCTCTCTCTCTCCCCCCCTCCCGCCCCCATTTACATTAATTCTTATGGGGAAAATTGGATTCGCTTAACATCATTTCACTTAAAGTAGCGTTTTTCAGGAACATAACTACAACGTTAAGCGAGAAGTAACTGAAACAACAGGGGCCTCCACCCAAGAGATAGTCACATGCAAGACTAGAGTAGGAGTTAGCCATGCAGCTCAAAGTCGGTTCCACTGATCTGATAAACTCGGGTAGAGGATTGGTTGGACTGGAACAATGTGTCTGTGCATGTGAGAAGGAAACAGTGAGAAACACCATGGGAAGGGAGCAGAAAGCAAAGAACACAACTAGAAGAAGCCCCTGTAACATGGGCCTAAGAAAAGCCTTGAAAGAGCTTTGGGGCTAAGTGCCTGGACCTCCACATACACTTTTCTACAAAGATAAAGTTAAGGCCTCATCCGCAATTCATATTGAATCCATCTGAATCATACAATTCATCTATTAATCTTCTCTCTGAATTCATACAACTACAATGATGAAAAGAGACTGCACCCACTTAATAAACAAGGTCTAAGTAAAAGATGAGACACAATGAACATATACAACATCCCTGCAGAGGAGAGCTTGAAGGAGGACAATGTAATGGATTTGTAGATTTTTGCATTCACTTTTATGTGTATTTTAGTGACTGTGATTTTTTTTTTAAAGATTCCAAAACGTTGATTAATTTTGTTTAAAGTCTGGGATAAGAATTTTGCTGTCATTTGTCCTAAGAAAAGTATTGAGTTTTGAAAGTGAATTTAATCATTCAATTATATGCTAGCGTCCTATTCACAAACTTTCATGAAATAAACAATCATTTGTTCTTATCTGGTGCCTGTCATCTAAGAATTTCAGAGTGCTTTGGAACTGTAATACTGATCCAGAAAACCCAATAAAAAGCAATTTTTTTTTTTAAAATGAGAACATTGAAGGGGAAAAAACATCAGGAGCATTGTACTTGCTATACTGTGAATTCTGTGCAGAGTTATGGATGAGGCCAGCTGTAAACTTAGCTCTGAATCTTTCACTCCCCAAATTTGGGGACTGTTTGGATCTTGAATTTTGGCTCAAGCCCACCTGTCAAATAGATGCATAGGTATATTATGCGTCCATCAACCCGGGAGGGTCCAAAAAATAAAGGTGTTTTTTTTAACATAATTTACAATGAAAGCCAAAGACTGCACAGTCTAAACTTAGCCCCAAACGTAAGGTCAGTCTTCTATGTCCTGCCATGCACAGAGCACCCTGCTTGCTGTCTGGACTTGTTCAAAGTGGAGTCTTTTCTGCACTTATGCCCATTAGAGCTTTCAGATGTGGGTAGGGGTAAAGCTTTGAGGGAACTATTCCTAGCAGATAAAAACTAGAATTCACAGCCAGCTTCTGAAGTGATCCTTCCTGATGTAAAGGTTTTTGTAGAATTTTCACTTAGCTTTGAGCACCTCTCATTTCCCTCACAATGTGTAGCTTTGACTTTCTTCTCCTTACGTGTCACAGTAAAATAATTGTCCCTTTCAGAGAAACCTTGCCTAACCTTGAACAGCAGTTACTCTGGCACCTGATGTGCCATAGTGCTACACATACTGAAGAAAGAAAGAGGTGCAAGTTTAATGTTCTCTCTAATCTCTCTTTTTAAAAAAATTAAAGTTTTCCCAGATTCCTTTGCAGAATGACATGAAAGTTTTTCTCAAAAGCTTAAAAAGTTTTGCACATTGGTACAGCTTTATTTAGAACAGTGCAAAAATGCTGTCTCACTTTCATTGGGCCTAAGCTGCAATACTCTGTATTGACTGGATCTCTAGTTAGTTTGGTCCTGTTCAAGATGTATCAAAATGTGTGTGAAATGAGTATTTCATTATTAAATGTGTAAAAGGCCTTTAATTCTGAAGGATCCCCGCAAACACTTTGTAAACTATGTGCTGGACATATCACACTGCTGCAATGCAGCCAACATTTGGGTAGAGGGTAGAAACTGTTCCCAATAAGGGACGCTACAGTGTTGTTATATATAGGAATTTAAAGAACTCTACTTTCAGGAAGTGCTTATTGAGGAAGAACAATGTATATGGCAGAAGAAATAAAACCTGAATGTTGCACTGTCTTCTCTCTTTTTATGCTTGAGCACTGAATGTACTGTCAGATGGGAGTCTGCTCCTGCAACTATGTGAAATCAGAAACTAAGATGATTGAAAATAATAATAATGGCAGCATACCAGATTTCTGTCCCTGAGCAGATGGACATGAAAGGAAAAGTGTTTAGCAACTGGATATTCTTTATATCACAATGGGAAACTATGAAATTGCAATTGGGCTAGTTAAAAAGGAAAACAAAATTTAGGGCAGCACGTTATTAGAAGTAATGGGCAAAGACTGCTACATGCTCCAACAGCATCTGGATGTGTCAGCAGCACAAGAGAAAGTTACTCAACTTGTGCAGTAAAGTAGGTTCTTCAAGATGTGTGTCCACTTTAGGTGTTTGTGTGCCCCTGCACTCGTAAGCGGAAATTTGAGGTAGCAGTGCCCGATTGGGTTGCATAGGCACAGTCCCCGTCTCGTGCTGCTTCAGACGGTTAACTGGCTCTATGCGACCAACCCCCCCTCAGTTCCTTCTCTACTGCAGAGAGTAAGTGATCAACTCTGAAGTAGAGGGGAGGAGGGAGGTTCATGGAGCACACATGGGGAGAACCTCTCCATCTCGAAGAACCTACGTTAGTGCACAAGGTGAGTAACTTTCTCTTCTTCAAGTACTGTCCCTGTGGGTGCTCCACTTTAGGTGACTTCAGAGCAGTGCCCTCGGGTGGAAGGAAGGGGCTTCAGAGTTGAAGTTGTGGCAGAAGACAGTACAGTGAGCCTGGAAGAGGCACCAGAGGTTGCCTGATGCTCTAATGCATAATGCTGCATAAAGGTATGGGCTGAGGCCCAGGTTGCAGCCCTACAGATGTCTGTGATGGGTACTTTGTTACGGAAAGCAACGGAGGTTGATAGGGCTCTGGTGGAATACGTGCAAATCCCCATAAGGGGTTGTCGTTTACACTGATGGTAGCATAGTTTTATGCAATCAGAGATCCACTTGGAGAGCTTCTGTTTGGATATGGCACTCCCTTTGGAGCATTCAGTGATGACAAACAGTTTGGGTGATTTACGTAATGGTCTTGTTCTGTCTATATAAAAGGCCAATGTCCTCTGTACGTCGAGAGTATGAAGTGTGGGGTTTGGGGCAGAATGTCGGTAGGTAAATGGACGGATTAAGGTGGGAGGCTAAGACGACTTTAGGGTGCGATTGCAGGGATACTTGCTTTTAAAAAGTGTACGTGGAGTCTGCCATGAGAGCACCCAACTTTCCTACACATCTGGCAGATGTAATGGCCACTAGAAGCACTACCTTCATGGAAAGGTATAGTACTGAGCACATAGCCATGGGTTCAAATGGGGGACCAGTGAGGGCCCGAAGGACTAGGCTGAGATCCCATGGTGTAGTAGGATCATGTAGTTCTTGGTAGACGGTGAGGCCTTTGAAGAAACATTTGGTGAGCGGGTAAGCGAAGACAGAAAGTTGATCTGCTTTGTGGTGAAAAGCTGCGATAGCAGAGAGGTGAACTCTTATTGAACTCATGGGTATGCCTGACCTTTTAAGTTCTAAGAGGTGGTCTAATATTTAAGGGTAAGAAGGCTGAAATTGATGCCATCTGTTTTTGCTGGCACCAGGCATTGAATCGCTGCCACTTGTGTAGGTACATGCGACAGGTAGTTGCTCTATGACTGTTTAATAATATGTTTTGTACGTCTTCTGAACAGGTCATCTCAGATCCCTTGAGCCATGAAGGAGCCATGCTCTGAGATGGAGTCTTTGCGGATCCAGATGCAGAATGTGACCTGCGTCCTGGGACAGCAGATGAGGCAGAAGCAGGAGTGTGTGTGGTGGATGCACTGACATCCTGAGAAGGTAAAGATTCCAGATTTGTCAGGGCCATGTACGGGCTATTAGGATTACTATGGCTCTGTCCTGTCTGATCTTGTGGATCACTCGGGTCAGGAGAGGGGATCGGAGGGAGGGCATATAGGAGGGGAGGGTTCCACTTGATGAGAAAAGTGTTGCCCATAGAATGTGTGCCAATACCTGCCCTGGAGCAAAAGCTGGGGCATTTGGTATTTTGTGCAGTTGCAAAGAGGTCTATCATTGGGACCCTCTACTGTTGGAATATGTGTAGGAGCATGTGGTTCTCGAGCTCCCACTCGTGGTCCTGAGAAAAGTGTCTGCTTAGGGTATCCGCTGTGGTGTTCTGGCATCAAGGTGGGTATGATGCTGTGGATATTGTGTCTGATGCACCATTGCCAGAGTCTCATGGCTTCCACACATAGGGAATGCGATGGTGTTTCCCCCTTGTCTGTTTATGTAAGACATACAAGCCACGTTGTCCGTAAGGATCTGAATGGTCTTGTCTTTGATGATTGGCAGGAAGTGGGAGCAGGCTTTGTGGACAGCTTTCAGTTCTAACAGATTTATGTGGAGAAGGGATTCTGCAGGGGACCAGCAGCCTTGGATAAAATGCAGATCCAGGTGTACTCCTCAGCCCAACAGTGAAGCATCTGTGGTGATGTTAGTGTTGGTGCCTTCTGAACAAAGGCCATCCCCATGCAGACGTTGTCTGGTTGTGTCCACCAGAGTAGGGAGTCTATTTTGTCCAGCATAGTGAGGCATTTGCTTATGCTGTGTCTGTGTGGGACATAGTTTATACGGAGCCACGCTTGCAGGCAACGCATGTCTGATGACAAAGATCGTGGCAGCCATATGGCCAAAAAGTCGAAGGCAAGTCCTGGCAGATACCTGTGTACTGTTTCATGCTGTGGATATGAGGTTGGTTAGAGTGATAAAGTGTTGCCTTGGTATAGAGGCTGTGGCCTTGGAATAAATGAGATGGGCCCCAATGAACTCTAGCTCTTGCACAGATGTTAGAGTGGATTTTTGTCCATTTATTTGGAGGCCCTCATAGAAAGGGTCACCATCTGTTCGGTGGCATGTAAGGCTTCTTGCCATGTTGGTGCTTTCAGTAGGCAGTCATCCAAGTACGGAAATATCATGATTCCGTTTCTGTGGAGGTAGGCTGCAACCGCTGCTAAGTGCTCCACTCGAAGCCAAAGGTGGTAAAGAAGGAACTGAGGTCGCAGTTGGTTGCACAGTGCCAGTTAACCACCTGAAGCAGTGCGAGATGGGGACCGCACATGTGTGACCCAACCGGGCACTACTACCACAAATCTCAGATTACGAGTGCAGGGGCACACGAACACCTAAAGTGAAGCACCTACAGGGGCAGCAGTCGAAGAAGAACCAGGAAGGACCCATGTAAAATCCTAAAAGAGCTCCAAGAGCATTTTCAACTGAATTGTCACATATTAATGGTATATTTTCAACACTTGTGATCAAGAGTCTGAATGTACAGAAATGTACAAAGCTATTAAGCAAGCTTGCATCCAAATACAGAGAATAGATGGAACAGACACACAATTCACAAAATAGCACAGGTGAAGAATGAAAATAAAAGGAAAAATACACCAAAATGTATGCAAAAGCATATGCACAAATATAAGGCACACAAGATGAGCAAAACACAAAGGAACACTGGTTGGTACTGTGTAGGAAAAACATGATAGTGGAAAATGCCCTGCATATGGGTTCACATGCCACAACTGTGGCAAGGAAAATCATTATGCTAAAGTTTACAGACAAGAAAAACACCATATCAAGGAAGCAAGCAGTAATTCAGAGGATAAGATTTTGCATGCATATGACATTAATGCAGTGCAGATCAGAAAAAATAAATGGTTTCTACAGCTCAGACTAGCACCAGATAGAAAAATGAAGCTGCAGTGCATAAACTGGAAACTGAATGCCAAACAGACAGCGGGGCATTAGTGAATGTGCTAGGCTACAAAGACTTCTCTAGTATGTGCAAGAGAAACAAAAAACAAACAAAAAAATTACCACTAAACCAAAGCCAAATTAAAACTATACAGTGGCACAATCATAATACCACTAGGACAATATAAATTACAAGTAGTGTACCAAGAAAAAGTATACAGGCTTAAGTCTCAGATCATATAGACAGTACAGGAGCCACTGCTTTCCGCTGAAACAGATGAATTAATGAACCTAGTGATACTAAACCTCAGATAAATGATTCATACAGTAGCCACGCAAGCAAACAAGACATCTGTCTAGAGCAGACAATGTACTATGGTGTCCCTGCAGTAAAGCAGCTAAAATATTGCCATGATGTTTTTGAAGACTGTGATGTCTTCCAGGCATTTTATTCCTGGAAATAGATACAATTCAGCCAATACAGCACCTGCCTTGCAAAGAACCACTGCATTAAGAGGAAAAACTAATGGGAGCAATACAGGATACAGAGGGACCTAGACAAATTGGAGGACTGGGCCAAAAGAAATCTGATGAGGTTCAACAAGGACAAGGCCAGAGTCCTGCACTTGGGACGGAAGAATCCCATGCATTGCTACAGACTAGGGACCAAGTGGCTAGGCAGGAGTTCTGCAGAAAAGGACCTAGGGGTTACAGTGGACGAGAAGCTGGATATGAGTCAACAGTATGCCCTTGTTGCCAACAAGGCTAACGACATTTTGGGCTGTATAAGTAGGAGCATTGCCTGCAGACTGAGGGACGTGATCGTTCCCCTCTATTCGGCATTAGCGAGGCCTCATCTGGAGTAGTGTGTCCAGTTTTGGGCCCCACACTACAAGAAGGGTGTGGAAAAATTGGAAAGAGTCCAGCGGAGGGCAACAAAAATTATTAGGGGGCTGAAGCACCTGATTTATGAGGAGAGGCTGAGGGAACTGGGATTGTTTAGTCTGCAGAAGAGAAGAATGAGGGGGGATTTGATAGCTGCTTTCAACTACCTGAAAGGGGGTTCCAAAGAGGATGGACTGTTCTCAGCGGTACCAGATGACAGAACAAGGAGTAATGGTCTCAAGTTGTAGTGGGGGAGGTTTAGGTTGGATATTAGGAAAAACTTTTTCACTAGGAGTGTGGTGAAGCACTGGAATGGGTTACCCAGGGAGGTGGTGAAATCTCTTTCCTTAGAGGTTTTTAAGGTCAGGCTTGACAAAGCCCTGGCTGGGATGATTTAGTTGGGGATTGGTCCTGCTTTGAGCAGGGGGTTGGACTAGATGACCTCCTGAGGTCCCTTCCAACCCCGATATTGTATGATTCTATGAATAAAGCAAATGGAAAAAAGAAGGTGGCATTACTAAAGGCAAAGAGCCCACAAATTAGATAAGCAGCATGGTAGCGATTGAGAACCCGGACAAGCTGCGTGTCTGTCTAAACACAAGAAACTTAAAGTACTAAAAAGAACTCCGTACCAAATTAAGAAATATTACCTGATTTGACAAAAGGAAAAATATTCTCAGTACTTGAGGCCAAAGATGGATATTTACAAGTGCTACTGGTTAAAGTAAACAGCTACCTCACCGTATTTTGGACACCAGCAGATAGGTGCAGATGGTTGAAAATGCCATTTGGGATCAAACCTGCAACAGAAGAATATTCTGCTAACAAGATGTACCAACAGTGCTTGCAGGGATCAGTATCATAGCTGATGTCATTCTGGTATATGGACACTGAGGCAGCATGGCAGAAGCCGTGGCAGCTCATCTGTCTCCTAAAAAAAGACAGGGAATTAAATCTAAAATTGAGTAGAAGCAAGATGAAATTGTGATTGACTGTAGTTCCATTTATGGGACACTGCTGACTTCCCAAGGACTACAACCTGACCCCGAAAAGGTAAAAATAATACAGTAGATGCCCACACACCAAAATATTAAATCAGTTCAGAGACTATTGGGATTTGTAAACTATCTGACAATTTCTTCCAAGCCTACAAGATGTGTGCGAACCCCTGATGTGACTATTGGACAAAGATGCAGTTTGGCCATGGTCACCTCAACATGATGTAGCTATCACATATATCAAGCAGCTGGTGACCAACTATCTCATTTTGAAATACTACTATGAGAACAAAGAGGCAACAATACCAGCAATGCTAGAGAGAGGGTGCTTGGATCATCATTCTTACAAAAGGGATAGCCAGTAGCTTTTGCATCATTGTATCATTTTGCATTATTGCCAACAGAACCAAAGATAAGCCCAAATTGTGAGTGTTCACATGTGAAAAGTTTGAACAGCAGAAAGTGACAATAAATTACCAGAGAGCCATTTTTAAGTCACTGCTAGAGACCCTAAAATGCCTTCAGCACATGCTATTGAAACTGCAATTTTACAACTTAAAATATACCACAAGAAAGGGACTGAGATGTACATAGCTGACTTCTTATCCAGAGCAACGTTGCAGCATTAAAATATGGTAACTGAATGAAATACAGAAAACACAGAAAGACACAGAAAGCCTCAAGCAAGCCAGTTGTGTACCAAGCTAGAAAGAATCTGAGAACTAAACTGTACAACACAACTTAGAAGAAAAGGAGTACTTGTGGCACCTTAGAGACTAACCAATTTATTTGAGCATAAGCTTTCGTGAGCTACAGCTCACTTCATCGGATGAGTATGCATCCGATGAAGTGAGCTGTAGCTCACGAAAGCTTATGCTCAAATAAATTGGTTAGTCTCTAAGGTGCCACAAGTACTCCTTTTCTTTTTGCGAATACAGACTAACATGGCTGTTACTCTGAAACAACTTAGAAGTGCTCACGTCTATCATTTTGGCAGGATGGCCAGACACTGAGGACATGCTTCCCCCCCCTCCCCCCCGCCACCACCTCCCAACAATACAGGCCCTATGGAGACAAGCTGAGCATACAAAATAGCATCATATATAAAGGCAGTCAAATCATAATACCCAGATCATTGAACACAGAAATTGTCTCAAGAATACACTGGAGCCATCTACCGGCTAAAGGTGACCAAGGATATCAGAGACCTGGTGAGCAGTTCTGATACATCTGGGGGGAGGCCAAGCAGCAAAAGGAAATAACAGACCTTGGAGAAAAGTAAGAAATCACAAAAACTACTTCATTACTGTAGACTGTTGTATAGACTTTTGGAAACTAGATGAACTGTCAGACACTATTGCAGAGACCTCCCTAGACAAAGCAATGCTTCATTGAAGCAGGCCTGGTACCCAGAATTCAGACAATAGATCCCAGTTTACTTGCGAGTGAGTTTGTACAATTCAACTGGGAAGGGGAATTCAATTATATTGTATCACCACCATACTACAGTCAGTCAAATGGCAATGCAAATTTGGCAGTTAAAATAGTTAAACTGTAGTAAAGAAAGCTGCAAAAAAGCAAAGAAAATATATGGCAAACTATCCTGGAACGGAACTGAGCTGCTATTAATGCTTTCTGTGAGGGCAACACTTGAAGTCAAGATGCAAAGTGTACCTTGGTGCCTACAGCCCCAGCATTAATACAGCTAGCAGTGATAGAAGAAGCACCAGACAAAAACGAAGAGACATGCAAAGGCCAAAGCCTACTATCCAGGGTAACCACCCAGAACTACAACCAGGTAGACCCTGTCATGAAATCTTCCTTTTTCCTCAGCATAAATTGTGCATTTTGGAAGCAAGCTACATGCGTTGAACAGCTAAATCCTCACTCTCATAACATAGTGGATAGGTATATATTTCACAGAAACTGCAAATACCTTTGGCCACTATGAACACAAGACAAAAACATGGACTTGGAGGATGGGGAAATATGTACCCTGTTGGGACTTGATCAGCAAGACATGGAAAGAACACAGGCTGATGAGCAGGGATCCTAGAAATCTGTTTGCAATGGAAAAACACAGATTTTGTGTTTTTACAGAGAATCTTTAGTTTTTACATTTTGTTTAAAAAAAAACCTCATATTAACTACTAACTAAATTTTACTGAATGTACCAATGTCACTTATTCATTGCGTGCGACCTCCCTGTCTTGTGGTTGATTTTTGAATGCCGTTTAAATTTACATAGCTAAACATACTCCAACAAACTGCTTCCAGTGTATAGAAGTTATTTAAAGGGGTTCATGTTTTAATACATCTCAAATTTCACTTCAGCCTTCAGATGTGAGTAATTACATTTGTGAAAAGATGTCAAACACTTTAAAAATCACCCCTAAAGACCGTGTCACTGAATTTGGCAAGAACAAATTTCACGTTGATGGTAATGTGGTGTTCTGTACTATATGCAGCAAGGCTGTAGATTACATTCAAAGGCAGACGATTGTAGAATACATGGAAAGTGCTAAACATAAGCAGAATGAAAAGAAACTAAAATAAGAGGCTGAAACAGCAGGGCCATCGACAACAGTAAAGAAACAGTCTGTAAGGCAGTGCTTTGTACTGAAAATGATCAGTCCTGTGAGTGAATTACAGAAATCTGTGTGGGTCGTGAACTGACACATGAAAATAGGCCTCTTTCATATGGA
The DNA here is from genome assembly GCF_965140235.1 of Caretta caretta. NCBI lineage: Eukaryota > Metazoa > Chordata > Testudines > Cheloniidae > Caretta > Caretta caretta. The sequence goes on along the minus strand of NC_134209.1, from coordinate 133,114,143 downwards.
CTGATTGTAATGTAATTTCCCTGGCAGATTGCTGCCACTGTCAACTTCCAGGTCTCTATCTTGAATCTGGTCTTTTTTTATGGATTTGTTTGGGTGTTTTAAGTGCACCGTTGCTTTGTTCTCCCCAGATCTCAAGGGTACTAGAAACAAGATTGAGTAGTGGATGGAGAACATCTCTGCCTCATGAACACTCTATATATACTGGAGAAGTGAGAAAAAAACAATTTGGAATTTTTGAAAATTCTGTGTCACACATCCTCTCATTTAACTATATCCAGGACTCAAGTGTTTTATGTTGAGAGAGGCCATTGGTCTTTGAATTTTAATAGTCCTCCTTCCCTTCAGTATAGATTGTTGGAGCTCTCCTGACAATAGTCAGGAGTTGTTTCTAGTGTTAGAATTTGCACTGCAGGAAGACTGCTCTCTCCCCTTTCTGGTCTTAAACTTATTCCTTTTGCTTTTACTATAGTGTCACCTTCTGTACTTAGAGGAGCAGCCATGAAAAAGATATAATAAGGCAGGCAGTCCCTCTTTCCAGATTTGAAGTCAGGAGAATTCTGTAAGGCCTTACTTTGTCTCCACCACCACTTTGTCTAATAGCTCCCTGAATAACTGACCTCCTGAATATTTTGAAGCTGCTAACATGGTTTTGACCTGTGTCAACTTCCAGGTTTGTAATCAGAGATGCTATCTGGTTGCCACATGGGAAGCCATGGCACTTGCTGAAAACTCCCTGCTCACACTTTTTTTGGCCGTCTTGTTGTCAAATTGTCAGTCCAGTCCAGTACTGCTCTTGCAAAAACATGTTGCTGCAGCAGAAGCCCTCAGAGAAGATGACGCAGCCTTACATGTACAGCAAAGTGATATTCCATTTTATGGTCATTGGGGTTTTTTTGGAAACAGTTCCCTTCTGTTGGGATAGTAGTGTCTTTGACTAGTGCTGAAACTGTCCCATCTACTTTGGGAAGAGATATAAAGTGTCTGCTTTGATCTGGTGTACATTGTAGAACTTTTTTTGGCACTTATGGACAGTCTCTTAGACTTTGCATTGTCTCCCATTCAGCTTTAATTACTTTCCCAAACACACATGAAGGAGAATGTGTGGTTCAGATTTTGAACAGGTTGGAAATTTTTTTTTTGTAATTTCTCTACCAATCCTCTCTGCTTCCTTCATAGAATCTTTTTTTAAAATTGGCTCATGTGAAGAACTACTCAAGTACCTAATCGTACCTTTTGTACTGTCTTCTCAAATGACTCAGCTGGAAAAAGATCTGCCTGCTTCACTTCATCCTTCACTCCAGACTGAGTCTGACAGTTCACCTTCCTCTTGTGGAGAAGATCCTTCTGTTCAATTTTTCCTTCTTTTTTCTTCTGTTGGACTTAGGCTAGGAAATATGTTTAATCTTCTTTTTCTTTGTTGATGCTCATGAAGGTGGTGACGTAAACAAAGATGAAGAAGAAACAGACACAAACCATTCTATTCCTTTTATTAGGCTTTTTCTATGGGTGAAAACCGACTAAGAACATAAGAACAAATCCTTTAGCTCTAGTGCCCTCTGGTGATGAGTCAGAGAAACTGCTATCCCCAGAAGAACAGGCCAGTTTTCTCCAAATTTTTCTTGGGCAATTTCTTGAACACCTTTCTTCTTTTTCTTAATGTACTCCTTAGAGAGGTGGGGATTAGGAACTTGAGCCAGATGAGGAGTCCTCTTCCTCCTCTTCATCTCTGCCTCTTCACAGACATCTCTTCATCTCTGCCCTTTTCAGAGCGGATAGAATACGCTGCAGCTACTGGCTGGGGATTGCAAGACCACTTTTCACACCAAATTCAAAAGGTCCCTGCCCTAGCCCAAGAGGAAATGTCTTCCTTTGAGGGGGATTCCCTTCTCTCCTTCATGCACAATTCCTGATTTCCCATGGGGATAAGGGATGGAGGCTGAATTGCCTGAGGGAGGATTATGAAACCTCTGCTGCAGGGGACGCACAACCTGAACAGTCCCTACCCGCTGCTCTTTTGTTCCATCTCTGGCAGATTCGGCCAGTCATGCTTATGCTTATGTGCCCTTTGATGTAACAGCCTCCAGTGCTTGAACAATCTCCATTTTTAAAATGCCCTTCAAGACATTCACTGCCTGGTTGTCAGACTCCCTGCTGGTGAGGAGCACCTGGAAAACTGGTCCCTTTGTCTGGGGAAGGCAGCTGAAGCAAAGCCTTTCTGACCCAGTGGCCCAGGAGACTGGAGTGCACAAGTCACAAACATTTCCTTCTGCACCGTCTGACAAGGATACAGAACATGAGGAACACAACCTTGGCCTCCTCTTTGAACCTTTCTCAGCCATCCTCCTAGACTGTTACCTGAGCAGTGTGTGTGTTCGGAGGGGGGGATTGTCCAGGGTTACAATTAGGTTTGCCAACTCTGACTGAAGCTATTTCTAGAGATTATGCTCCCCAACATGATGTAATGTTATTTTCTTAAAATATCCTATTAAAACCTCCCGGATTGCTTTCAATAGTCACCGGGAGATCAATACCAATTCCAGGAGACTCCAGGTCAATCCTGGAGGGTTGGCAACCCTGGTTATACTCCCCCTCCAAGTTTGGCCTGCAAGGCCTCTTGGCTGGGGACGTCTCCCTGTGCTGGGCCCACTGCCCAGGATCCCGCCTTGCTCTCCCCAGCTGCTCCCTGCACCCGGCTACGGACTGCTCCAGCTCCACTCTGCCTCAACACTTATGTTGCTGCTCTGCCTCCATCCCCCTGGGCTGCTTTTTTCTGGCTCTGGTTGCTATTGCTCTTCTCCCAGCACAGGTCTGCTCCCTGGGCTGCTTCTGTGGCTCTGCTCCCAGCACTGACCTGCTCCCTGGGCTGCTTCTCTGATTCTCTCTGACTGGCACAGCTCTGCTCCCCAGCTCAGCTCAGGCCCCTGCTCTCTCTTTAGCTCGGCCCCACTCTGTCTGACCCAGGCAATTCCAGCTCACATGGAGAACAGGACTCCCCTGGCCGCCTGACTCTCTCATTGGCCTGCCCACCTTTTCAATCAGGCTGACCTGGAGCACTAGCCTCTATCTATTGTTCCTGAGGACTGTGAGTCTGAGTCTTGATTTCCTATCGACCCTTCCCCTTTCTTTTGGTACTGGGAGCTAGCCAACCAAAACACCCCCATTGAGTTTTAGTAAGGGGCCAACAGTCCCCTTACATATGTTATAAGTCACATTTGGTTAACTTGGTGTGTTTTTAAATCAATTTAATTAAACTGGTGCAAAACCCTATGTGGATGCTCTTACACACTCTGACTTAAATCTGATTTACATTGATTTTACGTTCAATTTGGTTACTACTGAATTAAGCTAAACCAATTGAAGAGTCTCCATACGGCTGTGCATTGGCTTCAATAAACAGATTTAAAAAGAGATTTTTGGTTAAAGTGGTGCAAGTTTTAATACAGTATAGACAAGACCATAGTGACATTGAAAATTCCAGTAACTATTTTAATCTGTTCATTCTCCCCAACAGTACTTGAATATTTTCCTGTATTTAAGTTCTCTACAAACCAGTGTGCAGGTTCTACAGTATCAATCTGTGTTCTTGAAACAATCAGCCTACTTTAGTTTAGCCAGACCTCACCCCTGCCCTGCGACTAGCTATTGCTCTTCCAATCAGACACAGAGGAAACATTTAAACACACACTTCTCTGCCTTCCTCCCAGTGTTCTGTTTATAGCAGGAATCAGCCATGCAACTCAGCCCAGGTAAGGCCACACTTCACAATTCACATTGCTGGAATTACATTTTACATATTTTTCCATTGAAGATTATTGATTTTTTTACTCCCTAATTATACAAAGGCAAGGGAGGGGGGGGGAAAGAGAGAGTAATACAATCCAGTGAACAGAGATAACAGGAGGCATGGTGGAAGCAACTTGCACACAGCTGTTTCACCCTGTTACATCTGACAACAGCAATCTTCCCCTTCCTGAGATTTGAAAAATGAGAGGCTTGTGGGTGGGATGGAAGGTATGCCAAAGGCTGTTCACTGGGTCCAAGTCGTTGTCCCATTTCCAAACCACACCCACGTTAGTTATTTGGGATATGCAGCAGTCTTTTGAGCACATTGCTCTTGTGCAATTTGTTATATTAATAATTTATTAACAGGGCTACATAAACTGCAGACTGTTCCAGCATATGAATTCATCACAAATGGACAAAATTACCCCAGAAAATATGTGGGAGTACCTACTTCACCATTAACCTGGTGCTCTTTACCTTTCTCACATGCCGCAAAATTACTATGATTTCTTAGCATAATTTTTTTTTGCTACTTCCAAGAACACACTGACCATGAGTTACCCAACATCATATACTGGATCCTTAGCTAGCAGGACAGTTTTTCTAGTTGTTTTTTTCAAAAGCTCTTAAGAGTAATATGCCATCAGTTGAGGTTTCTAATTAACTCTGAATAGCTAGTCTGCTGCCACTCAAATATAATTCTCATTATCATCTCAGCTAACAAGCTTCAGTGTTTGCCCTCCTAATTAGCTTGTAGTTAGAACTCCCTCCTTTCCTAGGCTATGCGGTTGCTAATTGCAGTTCCAATTGCTTTTACAGCAAACTCCTAAGAGACTGCTCGTACTTCTGTTTTTAACAGCTTGATATAGATCAATATCTAGAATATGACTATAGGTTCTTTTTTATGCTTTACCCTTGTGTATCTGTGTGTGTGTATGTGTAATGTATATGTGTGAGGGGCAGAGAGGTTCAGCTCCTAAAATAAATCATAAACTGTTTTGCCTTTTAAACAGGTGGTGAGACTATGAAATGTCTCTTACCTAACACAAAGTATAACTCTCACAGCTCACACAGCATGGATTACTTTTGTGAAGACATCTGTAAAAAAAAAGAAAAAAAAAGTGTTAACATTATCCAACTATGGTTTCTAACTGGTCATAATTGTGCCCTGTAATGTGAGCTATTGATGCTGAATTTAAAAAGAAAGTGTATTTTTCTGTTGCCTAGGTAGAACATACATAGGGTTTGCTATTCATTCTACACTCCTGGCTTCAGAATGGTATTCCTGTGGAATGCTCTTAGTATGATTTAATGTACGCCTGAGAGTTGAATTAACCCCTTAACTGCTGTGGCTTTTAGGCCTGGAGGCACTTGATAAAATACTTCATTCTTAGAGAAACAAACTGGTTGAGCTATTCTTGAAGAGCAGGCTATATTTAGCTAGTCTGGACAATTCAATATAGTGGGCAGCAGATATCAAGATTCCAATGGAACAGAATGAGGCATATGGAGAAAAAGGAAAACCTTACCAATAAAGGGATATTTTAAATCACTTCACCCATGTCCTGGAAAGGTAATTCTGTTACATGCAGGTTCTTAAAGCACACTCATTTCCACAAGCAAGCAAGATTAGCTGAGTTGTCCTTGCTGTCCTGAGCATTATTATACTTAGGCAATGCCTTACCTATCGAACTCCTTTTCTGAAGGTGTCAAGTATCAGAGGGGTAGCTGTGTTAGTCTGGATCTGTAAAAGTGGCAAAGAGTCCTGTGGCACCTTATAGACTAACAGACGTATTGGAGCATAAGCTTTCTTGGGTGAATACCCACTTCGTTGGATGCAATACGTCTGTTAGTCTATAAGGTGTCACAGGACTCTTTGTCGCTTTTTCTGAAGGTGTCCAGAGTCATCCTGTGGTTGTTTTCTGAAATGAGCCCTTTCTTTTTTAGTCAGGCTGGCCATAGTCATTTAGGCCATGTCCCCTAATTCCATCTATCCTATTCTTCTGTGCAAGCTAAGCAGACAATGGCCAAGTGTATTTGGGTTATTGTACATACTTTATGATTTTAAACCTACGTCCGGGTGTCTGCATCTTGAGGGGGTGCCTCATAAATTATTGTACATTTTTTTTAAAAAGCTTAAACCTAAGACTAAGCTCAGATCATAAGATACTGGTGCAAATGAACTTTGAGTATAAATCAACACTGGGAGAATTTTGATTCTATTCCTGTCTCCTCCACTAACTTGCTGTGACTTTGAGCAAAGCACTTAGGGTAAAATGTTCAAAAGCCCCTACGTCACTCAGGGAACTAATTCCCACTGACTGTCAATGAGGCTTATGCTCCTAAGTCACTGACGGCCTTTTCAAAATTTGACCCTTAATGTCTGAGTCTCAGTTTCTCCATCCGTAAAAGAGGGATAATGATACTTACAGAACTCGCCATTGTACAATGATTTGTGATTCTCTGAGGAGCAGCAAATGAAGTGTTATTTATTTTATTTATTAATGGGAAAGACCTGGCAGCTCAGAAGTGAGGAAGAGGTATATATGTGAGGCAGAGCCCCGTAGTTAAGAGAGTTGGATGAGCTGGGGTATTTTTAAAGGAGGTATCTGTAGCAGGAGGTGGTAGGGCAGTTGAATCAGGGCATTTGTCACTTGTTTTGGTGTGGTGGGAGAAGGATTGCAGGAGGTTTAGGCAGCTGAGCTTGGCATTTACAGAGGGACCTTCTTACATCATAGGGAGTGTATTTGTCCACATTATTCTAAAAACTAAATTATTTGCACACTCAATGTAATTAAGCCCACCTCAGCCAAACCTTTAAAAAATAACTTCCATTTGGGCTCTCTTCCCCCTCCCCTCAATGGTTTTGAACTGTTTCCTCTTTCTCCTCTCCACATGTTGATTTGTCCTGTCAAACTCTGTTGTTCTCACCCAGATGCTAAATTCTGCTCCAGCTCTGTGGTCTGCTGTGAGGATTCCTGCACTGATTTCCTGGCCCATGGGAGGGATCCTCTGCTCCCAGGGGACCAGCTACAAAATGTTTTCTTTTACAAAAGAATCTAAAGAGTTGTAGATGTGTATCCGAAAAGAGAGGTCACTCTGTTTCCTGAATGTTTGAATACAGTGGAACAGTATAAGATGAAGTGTGTACTGCAGTCATTCAAATGTATATAAAGAGCTGCCATTTTATTTTCAGTTCAGATGAGGGATGTTAGTTAAGTCACTGTTTTCACTCTTTCCTACAGAATAATCCAGATTGTTTTGCTCTGTGTATATGGAAAAACATAATACACACATGATGTGTTCAAATGAATTTGATTTGGGTTCACATAACGTCTTAGTGCTGGATTTCTCCCAGACAACTTGCTCTCTTTCTCCCACTGTGCTGTTTCAGAGGCTGTTGAGTGACTATAACACTAGTTACTCTCAGACAAGTGAGCTATAACTCCTCAAGGCTTATAGTTTTGAAAAATTGTTGATTTTAAATTTTGTTACGGTGCAGAGATTCCAGCATCTTTTCCTGTGTTCAGATGGTTGGCTTTGCTGCAGCCCCCTTCTTTCTTTTGGGCGAAGAATATCACTTCTGCTCTCCCCTCAGGCAAAATACAACTCTTTGTCCTCTCCTCTTCCCACCAGAATTTTCTGGAAAGGATGTTCTTTTACAGGAAAAAAAAAAACAAAACAGATTTTCTATGTGCAGTTGTAAATAGAAACTATTAACATGAGGAGAAGTTAGTTTGTCCCATTTGGCGTCCAAAGATATTTTGATTTCAGCAGCATCTTAGATGATAGGTTTCAGAGTAACATGCACATTGTAGAGAGAGTGGTCACTTTGGATAAGCTATTACCAGCAGGAGAGTGAGTTTGTGTGTGTGGTTTTTGGAGGGGGGTGAGGGAGTGAGAGAACCTGGATTTGTGCAGGAAATGGCCCATCTTGATTATCATGCACATTGTGAAGAGAGTTGTCACTTTGGATGTGCTATTACCAGCAGGAGAGTGAGTTTGTGTGTGGGGGGGGGGGGGGGAGGCGGAGGGTGAGAAAACCTGGATTTGTGCTGGAAATGGCCCACCTTGATGATCACTTTAGATAAGCTATTACCAGCAGGACAGTGGGGTGGGAGGAGGTATTGTTTCATGGTCTCTGTGTGTATATAATGTCTTCTGCAGTTTCCACGGTATGCATCTGATGAAGTGAGCTGTAGCTCATGAAAGCTCATGCTCAAATAAATTGGTTAGTCTCTAAGGTGCCACAAGTACTCCTTTTCATCTTAGATGATGTGTCCCAAGATTGTTCAGATAGAATGTCTAGAATCTGTGGAGCAAGCCATGCAACCTGGAGCTTTTTGGGGTGAGAAGATGGCACGATATCGCTTCCCAGCTGTGTAAAGCCACATTCTTCCTCTAAATTCCTACTCATGAGTCACACTGCCATGATGTCTATTAGAAATCAGCTGTTTAATGATGGATAGGTAGAGGGGTAGATGGAAACAGCTGATTAATTATTAATTCAAAATTTAAATGTATATAAAACTTGATCGTGGCCCATCTCTCCACTCCCCGACCCTTTATAAGTTTTGTCTCTTTAGATTGTAAGCTTCAAGGCATGGACAGTGGGTACAATTTTCAAAAGTGCCCAAGTTATATTGGTGTTAAATGAGTCCCTTTTTCAAAAGTGACATAGGTATTCAGGAACGCACTGACTTTCAATGAGACTTAGACTTGTGAAAATGGGATTTAGGCTCTGGATTCACAGGCACTTTTGAAAATTTTACCCAATGTCTTAATGTGTTTAATATCTCTGGGTGCTACTGCAATTTAATTATTAAATAATAATAGTCATAATCTTTAAAAGTGATGCTGATCTTGTTTTTTTCTGAATACCGGCCTGTTAAATATAATGGGAAGCACCTACAGTAGTAAAATAGTTGGCCCAAGTTATTTTAAAAATGACAGTCAAAAAATGATTAATGTTGATTATTTCTGGTGATACCCACAACTTGCTAGGCACTTTACAAATAGAAAAGTAGACATGATCCTTGCCATGAGGAACTCTCAATCTTAAGACAGACAAAAAGAGGATGGACAAAGGGAAGAACACAATTAGGTTAACAAAATATTGAACGTAAACCGGACTTATTAAATACTCCCCAATTACTCCTTAAAATTGTCATGGTCAGTCCTCAGGTTTCCCTCTGGCATCACAGCAGAGGTGAACTTTCCAGAGGGACTTGAAAGTGTATATTTTTTCTGTTCTGAACCAGACACTTGGCTTAAATAGATCTGATTCACTCATCTTGCAAGGTCCCTCACCCCTTTTAGTCTCAATGTAGACTATGTAGCTGTGTCGGTCACAGGATATTAGAGAGATAAGGTGGGTGAGGCAGTATCTTTACTGGATCAACTTCTATTGGTAAGAGAGACACCAACAGAAGTTGGCCCAATAAAAGAGATGACCTCATCCACCTTATCTTTCAATGTAGAATAGGCAGCTTTTCCTAGACTTGTTGTTGGTTTTGATCTTCTGGTAATCGCCTTCAGACATTATACTTGTTCATGGTACTCATCTCTAATTCAGTGACTTCTCAGCCCTCCAAGATACAGAAATGCCATCTTCATACAGTTTCTAGTTTCTCTCATGGCTGCCAAGGTCCCACAGTACTGCCTTTGTCTATAAGGCAATGAGTACCTGGACACTGATCCATCTGATCCCTTATGAGGCATACTACAGTTCATAGATCAGGAACTGGATTGAAGATTGATGGCCAAGAGAAATTGGTTTCCATGGAAGCTGGTTGCAACAGGAATCCACATGTGTGCTTGCAGGTGGCTTTGTAGTGGTGAGATCGCTTTCAGCAGGCACCCCTAGGCAGTGGATGTTACATAGGCCAATTTTGCAAAGGGTAGTGAACTGTGCAACAGCCCTTGGAGGACTAATTGCTTTGTTTGTTGTCAGTGACACTCTGCTTTCTCTACAACACATAATGATTGAAGCTGAGTCAATTGAGGCTTAATCAAGGTTAATTCAAGGTAAAGTCTAGTCCGTCAAGCACAAGTCAGCATGACTGAAACACAACTGAGAGAGTTTTGCGTTTAGACAGAGCACTTACAATCATGCTATAGGAAACACCTGATGTTAATTTCTTCTAATTTCCTCAGTGGTGAAAAGGCCTCTGGGGAGTATTTTTAACACTACCGGCAGATCAGGTATACCAGTGGTTTTTGTCCCTTGGTGAACTTACTTGGTGTGTTGATGTGCAGGAACTTTACCAAAGTATCCTCTGTAAACTACCACAATATTTGCTTACTTTATCTTGCAATCATAGAAATGTAGGGATGGAAGTGACCTTCAGAGGCCATCTAGTCCATTCCCTCTGTGCTGAGCAGGATTAAGTATACCTACATCATCCCTGGCAGGTGTTTATCTAACCTGTTCTTAAAACCCTCCAGTGAGCAGGGATTCCACAACCTCCCTAGGTAACATGTTCCAGTGCTTAACAATCCTTATTGTTAGAAAGTTTTTCCTAATAGCCAACCTAAATCTCCTAAAATCTATGTTGCAAAGCAGCTTGCTTAGGGATGCCAAGTTAACCATGTAAGGGAGGAAACCTGGTAACAGGCAGGGCCTTAACAATGAAAAAGAGGGTGATTTACTGTGAGAGTCAGTTACTTAACTTAATGACGAACAAGCCAGCTGTGCAAATACCGAAGAACGACAGGCAAAAGATGTGACTCACAAGCCACAGTGAGTCATTAAAATTGCTGGGTCTCTAAGGCTGTGTCTACACTATATTTTTATGATGTATTTTACAACTGTTGTCTCTCAGCTCAAATTTCACAATGAAGGTTGAAATAAACGAAGTTAAAATAGATGTGGAATTTGTCCTGTCCACAACAGCAGAACATCTGCTGGATTACTGCAGAAAGGGATCTGGGGGTCATAATGGCCCACAAGCTAATATGAGTCAACCGTGTGGAACACTGTTGCAAAAGAAAGCGAACATCATTCTGGGATGTATTAGCAGGAGTGTTGTAAGCAAGACACAAGAAATAAGGCCTCAACTGGAGTACTGTGTCTGTTCTGGATGCCACATTTCAGGAAAAATGTGGATAATATAGAGAAAGTCCAGAGGAGAGCAACAAAAATGATTAAAGGTCTAGAAAACATGACCTATGAGGGAAGATTGAAAAAAAAAATGGGTTTGTTGAGTCCAGAAAAGAGAGGACTGAGAGGGGACATAAGTTTTCAAGTACATAAAAGGTTGTTACAAGGAGGAGGGAGAAAAAATGTTGTTCTTAACCTCTGAGGATAGGACAAGAAGCAATAGGCTTAAATTGCAGCAAGGGAGGTTTAGGTTGGACATTAGGAAAAATGTCCTAACTGTCAGAGTGGTTAAGCACTGGAATAACTTGTCTAGGGAGGTTGTGGAATCTCCATCATTGGAGATTTTTAAGAGCAGGTTAGACAAACACCTGTCAGGGATGGTCTAGATAATACTTAGTGCTGCCTTGAGTGCAGGAGACTGGACTAGATGACCTCTCAAGGTCCTTTCCAGTTCTGTGATTCTATTACTTAAGTTCAACACCACATGAGGATGGGAGTCATGTTGGATGCCCAAATATGGCCGACAAAACTAGTGTTGACACAGTCTAATTACACAGTACATAGCAAGTAAGGCAATTACTGTGGCAGAAACTCCTAGACAATGAGAGGAACAAAGGTCAAGCTGGAAAGTAAAGAAACATATGGTCAGACCAGAAAACAGGTCTAGGAAGGGCATTCAGAACATTGTAGGTCTCAGAAGGGTTGTTATAAGACACTGACTGAACACTGAGCTTAATATATAATTAGTCATCTGGGAGTGTTGTTAATGGGCAAAACTACTGTAAAGAGTACTCCCGTTGTGTGTCCCTTTTCTACCTATCCTGTCCTGCGGTATTACACTCCCAGACAAGGAACAGTTTTAAAACTGGAGTTCTATTAGACTTAAAAAAGAAACAAATATAAAAAAGAAGTAAATATAGCTTGCACAAGCCCCATTGCTACTCAGTCCTTTTGGTGTGCACACAACTCTGCGGCTGCATGTCCTTCAATCCTTAAAGGGAAAAGGAATGTCAGAATTAGATTTATTTGTGCCCTTAGGAGTGCTACACTGGTGTGCATGCGCATTGTGTTGAAGGAGTTTAACTGAGTGACATGACCAATTGCAGTGAGATGCACCAATTTCTTGAGCTAGACTTTATTTAAATTACCTAAGTTACCCTGATTATTTTTTTTTTACAGTGCAACACTGACGCAAACTCACAGTGAAAATGTGCTGTACAGTTGAGACTTACCCGGTTTTAAACCAAATGGAGGATGGGGCAAGGGGCAGAACATACATACTGTTTGAAATCAAAGTAACTCTCCTCTGTTCAAGATTTAACTTTTGCAGATCATCTGTGCTGGGAGTTTGCACCGATGTAACTACACCAGTGTAAAAATACCTAAAGTGCATAAATAAACATTTGGTGCCAATTCCTCCTGCTGGCTATGCCCTCCTTTGGCTCTCGTGTAAGTGTCCCTTCTAGCAGCCCCTAATTGTTAAGTGAGCTCTTCCTCCATCTCTCACCTGATTCAATCTCCACCCTCTTGTGAGTGCATTGTATTCTGAAGCCTTCAGAACTCTCCCTTCCATTCAAGAGGCTTTGCTGCTTCTGCACCACTCTTAACCTGTTACTTCTTCAATAACTCCCCTGTGATATCTGCAGTATTGCCAACTCCAAGCATTAAAAAAAATCGTGAATGACACCCCTCCCCCAAATCTCATGATGTTTAAGCTAATAATAAATGTTGGGTACTTTTTGTCTTTTGGTTTCTGAACCTTTAGGATGCACTTCGTTCATGTTTCCAAGCATTTCTCTGCAATCATGAGGGCCAGAGTTTTAACAAAAACACCAAATATTGCAAGACTTGTGTAACCCTTCTGCCAGTCAGAGTTGGCAGCAACAAGGGCTGGGTTCAGTATCTAGGGGTTCCTTTTCAACAATACAAAACAAAACAGGCTCGAGCCCCAACCCAGTAACCTGGGACAATTACACCCCATCTCCAGACACCTCTAAGAGGCAATACTTCCCCTCTTGCTAGCACAGAGTCTGAGTGTATCAAAAAAACCTTTTAATAAAAGGAGGGACCTAATCTGGCATTAATTTGGGAAAACACTGCAAACAGGGTTCATAAATATAAACCATGAGCAAAAGACCTACCCCCAAGTAAGTTGGGCAGCGTCCTTTTTCCCTCAGGTTCTTAAATCCAGCAACCCAAAAGTCCCTTTAACGTGCCCCGCCCTTCTCTGCACCCCACTCACAGTTGCTGCCCTTAGTCAGTGCAGACCCAGAGTATAGAGGGGGGAAGTAAGGATGCACCTTACTCACGCTGCTGCTTGGGCACTCACTCGCTGCCCATCTCTGCCCTGCCTGCCAATCACCATGCCTCTCTGCCAGGCTCTACTCTGTCTCTCTCCACCAGCCACCCTACTGGCTGCTCACTGCGCCTTTCCATGGGACTGTGCTCCAATCCTCTCCACCAGCCACCTGATCACCAAGATGTCTTCAGGGCCCACCACTTAACACAGCTTTCAGTGATTTTTAGCTGCTAGTGGGTGATCCTCCCTGCTGGTGCACACTGGGCAGTCTCTTGCATCAGAGACACTGCCCCAAAGCAGGTCTAATACTTAGACCTGGGTATCAGTGATTTCACCTCTGTAGTATGTAACAAGACTCTCAACTGAGTCTAAATTAACTCTCTTATTACACAGTGGAGAGAGAAAGAGTCAAATGGTGTCTACAACCCTTAAGCAGGGCCCACACCACCAGGTACACATACCTGTCCCCACCATCTCTCAAGTCACTAGGCTTTGGAACCCATGTCCCCTACTTAGCGAGTGCTATTTAGTTGAGGGTGAGTCTCTCCATTGGGGTATGCCAGGTACAGTTCTGCTGCCATTGATTCACGCAACAAGGATAACAACCCTTTATTACTCCTGCCCCAATAAAAAGGAGACTGGGGATCCAACACCAGAAGTGATCATTTGGACAAGCAATCCCATCATGCTGAGCACTAGGCAGGGTGGGAATTCCCATGCAAACAAGATCAGCTCCTGAGGTCCTCTTCCACAGCTCATCACTAGATATCAGGGGAGAGCTCATTCAGACTCTGCTTACATTTGCATTAAAATTGTGAGTTGGCAACACTATTTGAGTAGTGTCCCTATGGGTGCACTGTTGATGTATCCACGTCTCTATGTATCAGATTGGAGATTTAAGGTAGCAATGTGCATTTGGCCCACACATGTGCTCTCCCTGTTTCGTGCTCTGCCTCGAGGTTATCTAGCATTGTGTGGGCAAACCACCCTCAGTTCCTTCTCAACTGCCTTTGGCCTAAAACAGAGCATTAGCAGAATCTGAGGAATGATTTATTTAGAACTTCATTTCTAGTTAATAGGGTAGCTAGTAGTTTCTGTTAGTTAGATTAATATTATCCCCTTTACTTTTCTTTTTTTCTTGGAAAAATATTTTTTGTAGGGAGGGGATGTTTCAAAAATCTTTCAGTCCTTGGTTGATTTTCATTATCTCTTCCTCCTTGGGGAAATGAAACCTGAAAAGGGGCATGCCCAGCTCTCCTGTGTTTAAACACTGTCTCTCCTGCAGAGAAGCTATTCCAGTCAGTGACAGCCATTCATGCTTCATTCACTGCTTAGGAGACTCTCACATACCATAGAAGTGTACTTGCTGCCTGAAATTAAAACAAAGGACAAGAAAAAACCATGAACTTAAGTTCAGACCCCTTGTAATAGAAAGTTCAGTTAGACCCGCCTCCGACTCTGGACCTAGGATCCCATGGAGCAACAGTCCCCAACACGACTGTCAACGTCATTGGGACATTATAGTCAGGTGGAAACCTGAAAAGGGGTATGCCCAGCTCTACTGTGTTTAAATGCTGTCTCTCCTGCAGAAAAGCTATTCCAGTCAGTGACAGGCATTCATGCTTCATTCACTGCCTAGGAGACTCACATACCATAGAAGTGTACTTTCTGCCTGAAATTAAAATCAAGGACAAGAAAAAAACATGAACTTAAGTTCAGACTCCTTGTATTAGAAAGTTCAGTTAGGCCAGCCTCTGACTCTGGACCTGGGATCCCCTGGAGCAACAGTCCCCAACATGACTGTCAGTGTCATCGGGACATCATACTCAGATGGATTCAAAGAGGAAACATGGTGATTCCTCTCTGAAAACCTCAAAAAGAGGGCTACAAGTCCCCAAACTAAAGAACTGACTGGGGGAAAAAAAGTTCCGCAGCAACATCGCCCACCTCGGTACTGACCAAACTGCAACAGTGTGCCCATGAAGCTTTAGGCTTCTCAGGTACTGGTACCACCAGTACCTAAAGGTACCATCAGAGGAAAGGAGCAATAGAGATCGTACTAGCTCCTCTAAAATGGTACTGCTGTAGACAAGGAGAGCCTCGCTACCACGCATTTTCACCACACAAAAGACTAGAGTACCATCTTCTGGTCACTCATCGGACCACAGTAGAATGCAGGTACTGTTGATTCCCTCAGCATTGAAGGGCTCCTCTCAGCAGACTTTATCGGTACACCCAGTATTTACAAATTTTTTAAGAGATAAGGTTACACTGAGACCACGCCCCAAGTTCCTCACAAAAATCTCATCTGCCTTCTACAAAACCAATATATACACCTCCCAACCTTCTTCCCCAAGCCACTCTGGGACAAGAGAGAGGCAGTATTACACATACTTGATGATTGGAGAGTACTGGCATTCTATTTGGCTAGAACTAAATCAGACTCTTAGACTATTCCTTTTTATTGCAGAGATATCTAAAGGATCCTCAATCTCTATACAGAGACTCTCTAGATGGCTATCGAACTGTATTATTTATTGCTATCATACCCGCAATCTCCAGCCTACATCTGGAGTTTGAACTCATTTCACGAGATCTGTTTCCACTTCTGTAGCCTTTGTCAAAAACATTCCCAACAAGGAAATATGCAGAGCAGCAGCTTGGGCATCTGCTTATACTTTTGTTGAACATTATACAATTATACAGCACCCATGACTCAGCATCTAATGCCATGTTTGTCTCCACCATATTATCATCAATATTATACTCTACTCTGAAGCCCCATCCTTCCTTCAGGGGTACTGCTGTAGTCGCCTATGGTGAAGCACTGCTACGGACACTACTCGAAGAAGAAGAAACGGTTACTCACCTTGTGCAGTAACTATGGTTCTTTGAGATGTGTGTCTCTGTGTGTGCTCCACTACCTACCCTTCTCCCCTCTACTTCAGAGTTCTAAACAATGGGCTCTGAGGTAGAGAAGAAACTGAGGAGCAGTTGACCTGCGCAGCGCTAGAGAGTCTCAAGGCAGAGCATGAGTCAGGGAGAACGCATGTGAGGGTCGAATGGACACTGCCACTTAAAATCTCCAATTTGAGATGCAGAGACACGTATATACCTACAGTCGAGCAACCAGAGGAGGCGACATCTCGAAGAACCCCAGTTACTGCTCAAGGTGAGTTATCCCCTTCTTCTAGCTTTTTGTGTCTTGAAGTGCTGTTTTGAAAACATCGACACCTTTCTGTTCAGCATACTAGACCTGTTCAGAGTGATGAATCTTCAGTTTGTTTTTTTGGAACAGGATCACCACCTTCTATATTGGATCTGGGCTTGATGAGCTAGGCATATTTTTGATCTGTACTTGGAAGAGATGGATGTGTAGATACTCTTGAAAACAACATGCTGAGCACTTTTTTGGTCTGCTCTGGTCCCCACCATTGACCTCAGTGTGGTGTGGTGGCCTTTCTTACATTATTACTGTGTAACCTGTCATCTCCATCTATAAATTTCTACTTTAATTTAAATACAAAACTTAAATGTAACTATTAGGGGTGGACTCAGTCCAAAACCTTGACTCAAACTCCACTGAACTTTGAGGGAGTTTAAATTCTGCATACGGGTTTGCAACTGACTGCTTTCTCTCCATGGTCAACCCCAATCTCAGTTGTGAAAGTCTGAAATGCAGGAAAGTTCAGATCCAGATTCAAGCTTTGCAGCTCAGGTCCAACAATATAGCAAAAGGTCTATAGCAAAAGTGACCAACATCCTCAGTTATTTATTACTGAAGTCTTGTGTAGAGGTTTCTATCTAAGCTATCAGATGTGTTGAAATAAAAATAGTTTTAAAAAAGGGAAGGGCACGCACACACACAATACTCATGTTTATATGCTACAGGATTTGCTGAGACCATCTCTTCTCTCAGAATCCTCTCCTTCCCCATGCTATTTTCTATTTCCACATGAAAGTAACCAGACATCAAGAGAAACTGTTTCAGTGTAAGAAAAAAAAATCAGACAGTTGATAGAGAGCTTGTTGTCTATAATCTCACAACTGAGAGGTTATTGCTCTTTTGTTTCAATTAACATTTACTATACCATATGATATGATGAAACAGAAACAATGACTATCATTAACACTTGATTTTATTAAAGCTTATAGTATAAACACTTTCAAAATTAAATTAAACTCTGCATATTAATGGAATTAAACTCTGGTGTCCCTAGCCTCTGTTTGCCAGAAGCTGGGAATGAGTGACAGGGGATGAATCTCTTGATGATTATCTGTTCAGTTCATTCCCTCTGGGGCACCTAGCACTGGCCACTGTTGGAAGACAGGATACTGGGCTAGATGGACCTTTGGTCTGACCCAGTAGGGTTGTTCTTATGTTATATTAAAATATGGAGGGTGGAAAAATCATTCCAATTGTTGGGGAGAAAAATAAACATGAAGCTGTTATTGGCTTACTGAATATATTGGCTAAATGTACATAAACCCCAGCATTTCTTCTTCTGCTCAGTTAAGATTCAGTCTGAACTAAATTCAGTGTCCTGATCTTTGTGTTTATGATTTTACTAAGAGCTTCAAGCAACTGCATATTTATGTAACATTAATACATACTCTGGCTGAATAAAACTATATTTTAGCTTACAAAGCTATATTCAACAGGCCTATTCAGATAATGAAATGAGCAGCTAAGAACTCTCTTGTGATCTACATTTGAGAATATTTAGTACACATGTCCACATTTAAAGATTTAATTGGTCTGAACTGGGTCTTATGTCACACAGCACCTCAGTAATCTGGTTGGCTTTGGTAGGCCTCCAGCAACTGTTTGGTGGCAATCTTTATAGCTGCCATAACCTGCGAACTGGCTGGAATCAGAGGCCAGGTCTATAGTACTAAGTTTTGTCAGGATAGCTATGTTGGTCAGGGGTTGGGGCCCGCACTCTGCTAGGCCTTTCCTTTCCCAGGCACTACTGCCTGTTTGCAGGTTCTTCCTGCTACCTGACTGGTCCCATGTCCAAATTTTGGAGTCCTCAGTAAGTATTTTACATAATAAACTTTATTAAAGAAATGAAAGTAAAACCATAAGCACCGGAGCGCTGTTGGTCAGGCAGAGTTACAATGGGGTAATCACACACATTCACTCTCCAGATTGCCTGCCTGCTTGCCAAATAATTGATAAAAATGTATAGTGTGTGTGTGTTATATATATATATGGTCTATATATAGAGAGACCAATGAATATGGAGAAACAGGTTACCAAATCAGAAACTGCTGCTGGGTAAGGTAAGAAATTGGTGCTAGGCAGGACTAGTAACCTTCCCCTGAGTCACAATCACAACAGGAGCTGGAGACCTACACTCCTCAGGCCAGGAGTCATTTCTGTACATGTAAAGATCCGCGGACACCTTGATTGACAGCTCCTAGGCTGTACTCACTCTACTGGCCCTATGCTGTTAGTGCAGCCTCCGCCTCTGACCAATGTGCTAGCAACTCCTGTGTAGATGCAGTTAAGAGTCTTTTGACAGTATAGCTTATGCCATCAAAGGAGATCAGCAAAATAACTCCTTTTGCTGGTATAAACTGCATCTCCACTAGGGAGCTATGCCACTATATCTATACCAGTGGTTCCCAAACTTTAACCACCTGTGAACTCCTTTCACTAAAATGTCAAGTCTTGCGAACCTCCTCCTAAAAATGAGTATTTCTAGGGCTTTTCTCCTTTACCTGAATATAAATTAGAAAAGCAGTGATCTTGCAAATATTAAATTTGTTTTTATGACATGCTTATTACACACTATTTATTATTATTATTTATCATTACAGTATTTTTATTACATTATGAAAATGGCAACACTCTTCCAGGATCTCACTTTCGTAGCTTGTATCATTTTGAATAAGCCTGTTATAAGCCGAGGCTCCTGTGTTTCATCAGGGAGCATCAGATGTGAAACGGCATGCAGGTATATAAGAAGTCAACTCAGAGAGTTCCTCCTGCACAAGCATTCAGGTCTTGAGCCGTCCAGGCAAACAACGCACATTACAACAAAGCTGAAACTTGTTCTTCATAATAATTTTAAAAACAATACTAGCTGCCTAGTTAATTTTAAAAACAGCAAAAAAAAAAAAAAATCCACCTCCCTTTCCATTTCTTATAAGGAGTCTTGAAGTTTAAATCTCCTCAGTATGATAAATATGCTTGCTTTGATCTGCTTAGCTCTTGGAAGTCCAGGAGCTCCAGGCTGCTGGCCCCATGCTGCCTGGGGTCCCTAGGGACACCTCTGTCCACCATTAGGGAATTTTTTCCCGGGAACCCCCTGTAACATTTTGCGAACCCCGGTTTGGGAACCACTGATCTATACCAATATAGCTATATCAGCAATGCCTCTGTAGCATAGACTAGCTCTGAGATGTCAAAGGCAGACTTGGGCTAAACTCACTTTTCTAAGAAGCAAGGAAAAAATAGAAGTTATGGGATGCTCTGGGATTTACTGCAGTCTCATATCAATCAAAGGAAATACTTTTATAAAAAATATTGTCTTCCAGCATAGCTATTGAAAGTGAAATTCAAAAGTTCACTTAGTTCAGAGACTTTAATCATAGACTGCAAAGTACATAAGTCCTATCAGCTGACTGTTGCCCCTGAGAAGAATGACTTTACAAGTCAAAACAAATACCAGTGTGTCTCTTACAAAGAAAATTATATCAGTATTTGAATTCATTTCAAACCATGTCCACAATGCAGCTTTGAATCATGCTATCCACAATATGTTTAAATTAGGGCTGTCAATTAATTGCAGTTAACTCATGTGATTAACTTAAAAAAATTAATAGTGATTCATTGCCGTTTTAATCACACTGTTAAACAATAGAATACCAATTGAAATTTATTAAATATTTTGGATGTTTTTCTATGTTTTCAAATATATTGATTTCAGTTACAACACAGAATACAAAGTGTACAGTACTCACTTCATATTATTTTAATTACAAATATTTGCACTGTAAAAATCATAAACAAAAGAAATATTTTTCAATTAATCTCATACAAGTACCATATAGCAATATCTTTATTGTGAAAGCGCAATTTACAAATGTAGATTTTTTTTTTGTTACATAACTCCACTCAAAAACAAAACAAAATGTAAAACTTTAGAGCCTACAAGGCCACACAGTCCTATTTCTTGTTCAGCCAATCACTAAGACAAGCATGAAGGAATGTATGAATCTTTAGTGCATCTGGCATGTAAATATCTTGCAATGCCGGCTACAACAGTGCCATGCAAATGCCTGTTCTCACTTTCAGGTGACATTGTAAAAAAGAAGCGGGCAGTATTATCTCCTGCAAATGTAAACAAACTTGTTTGAGCAATTGGCTGAATAAGAAGTAGGACTGAGTGGGCTCTGTAGGCTCTAAAGTTTTTCATTGTTTTATTTTGAATGCAGCTATTTTTTGTACATAATTCTACGTTTGTAAGTTCAACTTTCATGATAAAGAGATTTCACTAGAGTACTTGTATTAAGTGACTTGAAAAATTCTATCTTATTTTTACAGTGCAAATATTTATAATAAAAAATAAATATAAAATGAGCACTGTACACTTTGTATAAGCTATTACCAGCAGGACAGTGGGGTGGGAGGAGGTATTGTTTCATGGTCTCTGTGTGTATATAATGTCTTCTGCAGTTTCCACGGTATGCATCCGATGAAGTGAGCTGTAGCTCACGAAAGCTCATGCTCAAATAAATTGGTTAGTCTCTAAGGTGCCACAAGTCCTCCTTTTCTTTTTGTGTTTCAATTGAAATCAATATATTTGAAAATGTAGACAACATCCACAAATATTTATATAAATAGTATTCTATTATTGTTTAACAGCACAATTAATTGCAATTCATTTTTTTAAGTGCTTGTCAGCCCTAGTTTAAATGTTTTCTAACATGCTATATCATGGTTTTCCTTTCTGCTGTAGACAGGATTTTTCTTAAAACACTATCTTAGCCGAACCACAACAATAAGCAGTCCATGCATGAAAAAATTACTTTATTAAGTAACTTTTGTTCTTCAAATGTATTGTCTCTGCAGAGCTACACAGTGTGTTAATGTGTAGAGCAAGTCAGAAAACTGAATTTGCATTCTCTGGGAAATTCCAACATTTTGATTTTATTTTCAATCCAAATAAAAAAAAAAAAGGAAATTTCCTGTGGAACATGAATTCCCAAATATTTCAATTCAGACCATCAGAAATTTTGTTTTGATAATGTCAAATCTTTATAAAATATTAAATAAGACATACAAATATATAATATAATGAATATTTTAATGTGCGTTTAAACTACATCAAAATGATAGTCAAAAGGAAATGTTCAGTATTATCGAAATGAAACAAGAATGCTGAATTTTTCCCCATGAACAGTTCTGTCAAAATTAAAACATTCCTGTGAAACATTTAGATTTCAATTAAGCTGCATTTTCTGATGATAAACTGTTTCGTCAAAAAATTTTCAACCGCTACTAATTATGTGCCACGGCATGTGATGACATAACCTGAACTGGGTTCTTTTCAAAACAGTTGAGTGGGTGTGTGCATGCTGCTCTGTTCCAGCTTTCTAGAACCAAGAACCTAAAGGCCCCCCCCATTCAACTTTCCCTCATTTCCTCTCGAACTTAGGCAAATCCTGTAAATCTCTTACGTGCAGGGGCAGTAGAAGAGGCTAGTGCACATCTGTGGATGCAATACATTTAGACAACAGAAGTTAGTTAGGTATGCAACCACTTGTTCTTCTTTGAGTGATGGTCCCTATATGTATTCCAAATACGGGTGCAATTGCACGTCATGTGCTGGAGCTGAAAGTTTTCAGCAACAGTGTCTGTTGACCCACACACATGTCGTATGTTGTCAGTTCCCTCTTACCGCCACATAGTTTGAGTTAGAATCCTCTCTTCCCCATGCTCGTAGTTTCTACGAGAATGACTGTCCATTGTATATAGTTAGCTTGTTTGTTTGTTTGTTTGTTTCTTAATTGTGTACAAAGTCTGTTGTTAGTTAGTGTAGTTAGTTGCCCTGCTCGGGGCCCACACAACTTTGTCGGGGGTCTGTGCCCTGTATTCCAGGGTTTAAGAACTGTACCTCATGCCCTGACTGGTTCTCCATGAGCACCACAGTTGCTTATACTGCCTGGGAGATGTGCATTTGCTGTGCACTCTGACATCTGTAAGTCCTTTCCACTGCTCCTGGGATGGAGACCGCATCCAAAGGTTGCGGGATCACCTGCAGTGACTGCTCCACTGCTACCAAAGGTCTCTTTGGACTCCAAGGCTTTTCAGCAGGGGACCATCTTTCTCCCCAGTGTTCGGGTGTAGCTCGGACGCCTGGGAACAACCGCTGCACCAGGCAGGGTATGCAGGATCCCTGCAGTATTCCCAGGACTTGACCCATGGGCACACTGGTCACCTGGGACCCATACTACTACCCATATCCACCTTCGCAGGCCTCACCCCTTCCACTTGGGCCTGTGACATTATCTGATTAGAGTATGACCATGCAAATCATTGTTGCTACTACTGTTATATAACTGCAATGAATCTTATACAAAGTGTGACACCTGGCCAGAAAGGGTTAAGCAGCTTGCAAGCTAACTGACCCAAATTCAACTCTTAGAGAAATTTTGGTAGATAATGTTTGTGTTTTTATGTGTTTACATATATATTGTTGGAGGTTAACAATGTTATCAAACAGTCCCTGTCTATGCTGTATTCTGTTAATTCAGAGATCAAAAGGACATCTTAACACTTAAATGAACTGTAAACATAGTAATATCACTGTATTCATCTCTTTGAAATGTATAGCAAATCACCAGCGAATGGTAGAAAAACAGCCAACTGCCTTATGTTAATCCGAGTAGCTAATTACCGGTGATGCTTAGGAAATAGGTCTACTTCAAAGTCTCCATGATTGCCTATTGTTCATCTAAGGACTCCGATCTGTCAAGAGAAGGCCTGGAACTGTATAAAAACCCCTTTGGTCCTGATCCTTTTTATCTCAGATCTGCTTGATGCTTTATGCTGTGGAAGCTTAAGTCAGAAGACTGAGATCTCCAGTCCTAACTGGATCACCCTGAATATGGACATTGGACTATAACCTATGGACTAATTCTGAAAGAACTCTTTGCAACTACAAAGTTCATCATCTCTATTATGAATCTGATCTCAGAACTGTACTCATGTCTGTATGTATATTGATCTTTTAACCAATACTTTCTCTCTCTCTCTTCTTTTTAAACAAATTTTAGTTTAGTTAATAAGAATTGGCTGTAAGCGTGTATTTGGGTAAGATCTGAAATATTCATTAACCTGATCCTTTGGGATTAGTAGAACTTTCTTATATGGTGAATAAGATTTTTAGTAATCCTCATCATATTTGACATAGGTGTCTGGGTGGAGGCCCAAGGCTGGGTTGCTTTAAGGGAACTGTGTTTTGGCTTCTAGGTAACCAGTAGGTATTATAGAAACTGTTTTGTGCTTGTTTGGCAAATCTCAATATTGGAATATCCACCATCTTTGGGGATTATCTGTCCCATTCTTTGAAGTTCACACTAATTGAGTGACCTCAGCGTGGGTCCTCTGGGACTCTGGTCACAGGGTCCCTGCACCAGAACCATCCAGCTCAGACCCAGAGGCAGAGATGGAGCAAGAGCCAGTAACGCCGGTCCTCTGTGGTCTCAAGAGTGGCCTCCTTCTCTCCAAACAAAGCACTGATTTCCCCCAACCCTCTCACCTCCTGATGATCACTACCAATTCAAGGAGCTGCTGAAGATGGTGGCCCTGGATTTGGGGATCTCTTTGGAAGAAGTCCAGGACCAACACGATCAGCTGCTGGATATCCTCCAGCCTAGCATAACATCCTGCATTGCATTGCCCATAAAAGACGCCATCCTTCAACCTTCACGGGTGGTCTGGCACGTACCAGCGTCCTGTGACCCCACACCTAAGAAGGTAGAATGCAGGTATTTTGTGCCATCCAAAGGGGCTGATTTCCCTTTTGCTCACCCCTGCTTCGCTGGTGGTGCACATGGTGACTGAATAGGCGAGGCAGCACTCACACACCTCTACTCCTCCTGATAGGGCAGCAAAGCGCCTAGACCTCCTGGGATGCAAAATTTACTCCTCCGTGGCCCTGCAGTTCTGCATATCCAACTATCAGGCTCTGCTAGTGAAGTATGATTTCAATAACTATGCCAAGCTAGCGGAATTCTTGGAGGATCTATGCAGGACAAACAACAACATTTCAAGGCATGGTTGATTGCCCTGGTTAGTCTTCAAGTGGTGGTGGATGTGGCAGATGCATCCTCCTGCTCCCTGGCCACTGGCATCGTCATGCAGCGAGAGGCCTGGCTGCAATCCTCCAGCTTCCCCAGGGAGGTTCAGATCAACATCCAGGACTTCCCCTTTGACAAGGACAAGTTATTCTTGGAGAAGACAGATGAGTCTCTCCACTTCCTGAAGGACTCGAGAGTGACTCTCCAGTCTCTTGGGATTTACACGCCGGCGCAAGCAACAGAAGCCACCCTTCCGGCCGTACCCCTATGCACTGTACCAGCCCATGTACATGCAGTATCAGGAGCCTGCCCAACAGCACCCCAGATCACAGCGTCCACGACCGTCAGCCAAAATTTTGTTTTGATAATGTCAAATCTTTATAAAATATTAAATAAGACATACAAATATATAATATAATGAATATTTTAATGTGCATTTAAACTACCTCAAAATGATAGTCAAAAGGAAATGTTCAGTATTATCGAAATGAAACAAGAATGCTGAATTTTTCTCCATGAACAGTTCTGTCAAAATTAAAACCATTCCAACGCACCAACTAAAGGCCCAGTTTTGACATGCCTGTTGTGAACCCCCCTCATCATCATTTCCGGCCCCCATTACCACCTTTGGGGGCCATCTGGCTCTCTTCACCCACCCCAGGGGCAAGATCACCATGCATCATTGGGTATTCGAGATTGTAAAACATGGCTACTCTATTGAGTTCCTTACCTTCCCCTCCCACTGGGCCCACCCCCCCGGTGCTTCATGAGAGTCTCTCTCATCGCAACCTCCTACAATACAAGGCAGACGCCCTCCTAACGAAGGGTGTGATTGAACCCATGCCCACTCTCTTTGTCAGCAAGAGCTTCTATTTCCTGTACTTTCTCATCCCAAAGAAGAGAGGCGGGCTCTGCCCTATCCTCGATCTCCACCTACTCAACACCTTCATCAGAAAGACCAAATTCCTTATTGTGAGGCTCAGATCAATCATCCGCTCCCTTCCCCAAGGGGCATGGTTCTCAGCTCTCAACATGAAGGATGCATATTTCTATATTGATATACATCTGGCCCACCACAAGTTTCTTCACTTCCATGTGGGTGACAAACACTACCAGTTCAGAGTTCTCCCCTTCAGCATCATCATAGCCCCAAGAGTCTTCACCAAGGTCGTTGTGGTCATCGCAGCCCAACTACGATGACTAGGGTACTCTGTGTTCCCTTACTTAGACGACTGGTTTGTAGTGGCGCCAACCCTCACCGAAATGTTGGCCATCCTCACTCTCCACTCACTCATTGCTTCTGTAGGTGTCTGTGTGAACAAGGAGAAATCTGTGCTTGTCCTGACACAGACAATCCATTTCATCAGGGCACACTTAGATTCCATGGCAGCTCAAGCCTTCCTCCTGGCAGATTATTTCACTGCCCTGATGGCCCACTTAGTGACCCTAAGCCACAGCCCCCACACCACACTGCGTCACTGTCTCTGCTTCCTCAACCACATGGTGGCCTGCACCTATGATGCTGCATGCCCACCTGCACATGTGCTGTCTACAACTGTGGCTCCTGTTAGTTTGAAAGCCCCACATCAATCACCTGGACACTGCCCAGACTGTCCTGAGGCTGGTCAGCACCTTCTTCTCCTGGTAGATGAATCCTGCCAAGGTGCTAGCATTCGGCACTCCCGACCCCACCATCACCCTTACCATGGATGCTGCCTTTGTTCGTTGCGGTGCCCACCTAGATGGCCATGCTGCACAAGGGGCTTGGACTCATTGCAAGGCATGCATGCATATCACCATCCTAAAGCTCCGGACAGTTCAGTTAGCCTGCCGCGCATTCTTGTCTCTTATCCACAACCTACACATTCAGCTCCTCTCAACCAATACCACAGCAGTAGCATACATAAACAGACAGGGAGGAAGCAGATCCCAGTCACTTTGCACAGAATCCATCTGCCTCTGGAATTGGTGGCTGTGCCATGTAACTCCACATGGCATACCTCCCAGGGGGGTAGAACTCCCTGGCAGACATACTCAGGCAGACTTGGTACCTCAATCACAAGTGGGAGCTCCACGACCCCACTCTCCGTTCCATCTGACATGGTTGGGGCACCCCTCACTGGGACCATTTCGCCACTTGCGAAAACCGCAAGTTCCCCCTTTATTGTTCCAGGGGTGCCAGAGGCCGAGACTTCCAGGGCAATGCTCTTCTCATTCCATGGCAAGGCAGCCTCCTATACGCCTTTTCCCCATTCCCCTTCTCCCCCAAATTCTGTGCAAGATCCGCCGCGACTGGGCCACAATCCTCCTAGTAGTCCTGTTCTGGCCCCAACAGTTCCAGATCTACTCAGACTCTCTGCCCACTCCCTAATCCATCTCCCTGATCTGCCCGATCTCATCACCCAGGACCAGGGCAGAGCCCAACTATCCCAGTAGAGGCCCACTTCAACTGATGGCCTGGTTTTTGGATGGGGATCACACGTAGACAATGCCTGTTTGACACCAGTGTGGCACATGCTTATGCACAGCAGACAAGCTTCCTCATGGGTGTACTACGCAGTATAATGGAAGCGCTTCACTTCTGGGCACAATGCCAGCGTCTCCCCCTCAAGGACATCTCTGTCCCCATCATTCTGGACTACCTCTTAGAACTTAAGACCTCAGGCATCATCCTTAGTTCTGTCTGTGTCCACCTGGTGGCTCTTAGTGCCTTCCTCCTGCCGATGGACAGCCAATTGATGTTTGGGAAGAGTTTCCCACCGGTTCTTAAACCTACCCCTTCTTAGGACCTAATCTTGTGCTCTCTGCCCTCACCAGACCTCCCTTCATGCCTCTGGCCATGTGCTCCCTCTCTCTTTCTCACTTATCCATGAAGTTCATCTCCCTTGTGGCCATCACTTCCACTAGGCAGGTCAGCGAATTGGCAATCATGATGGCTGACCCCGCATATTCTGTGTTCCATAAGGACAAGATCTCGTTATGCCTTCGCCCTAAGTTTCTTCCAAAAGTAGTCTTAGAGTTTCACCTCAACCAATCCATCCATCTCTCCATCTTCCACCCTAAACCGCACGCCATTCCCCCAGACAGGACCCTGCATTCCATGGTCATCTACCACGCACTCATGTTTTACCTAGACATGACTTACACTTTCCACACCTCTTCATAGTCATTGAGGAAGGGCCTGGCCCTCTCCTCACAGCTCATATCCAAGTACATCTCTATTGCATCACGGAGTTCTATGCGCAGTTCAATGCCACACTACCTCGCAGAATTATGGCCCACTTCACGAAGGTGAAAGCAACAACTTCTGCCTACCTGGCGGACGTCCCCTGGTATGACATCTGCTGAGTGGTGACCTGGTGCTTTTGTACATTTTTCACCCACCACCATTGACTGAGGGGCAGCCGAAGACACGACTGTGGGCTGCGGTGTTCTGCAGATGGCTATACCTCTGGCATCCCCATACCCACCTCAGAGCTGATCACTGCTTGGTACTCACCTGTGTTTGGACTACATATATGGATCACCTTTCAAAGAAGAAGAGGAGGTTACTTACCAGTAACTGGAGGTTCTTCGAGATGTGTGGTCTCTATTTATATTCCAATACCCACCCACCATCCCCTCTGCTGTGCGCAGCCCTATTTAGTGACAAGAGGGTAAAGAGTGCGTCACCCCGCACAGTCTCTTATAAACTTACCTGGAGCACAAGGTAATGAAAGACTTGCATGCAGGTTAGTGGACACTGCTGCCGAAAACTTCTGGCTCCGGCACATGGTGTGCATGTCCATCCACGTTTGGAATACAAATAGGGACCATGCATCTTGAAGAACCTCCAGTTACAGGTAAGTAACCTCCTCTTCTCCTTCATCATGTTGCCTTCACAATTCCCCACTGAGAGAGACTAGCTAGTGGTTACAGTTGTGTGGAAGAGGGTTGAGGAAAACTACTAACTAAACATGTTTGAAACATAGTTCTCTTGTTTGGAGCACCCAATCTGTTCTGCACTTGGTACTGAGAGAATAGCTCTTTGTAAAGTTACAACAATAAGCAAATAAATAAGCTTGACATAGATCACAAGACTTGATCTTTCACCAGTGGAGAACAAGATGATTGCAATTGTCAGGTCATGTACAGTGTGCAGAAGAAGGTACACTTTGGTAGAAGGTTTACAGACCTGAAGTAGAAGGAAGTAGAACAAAAGGTTGACCACGACTGAGGTTGGAAGATACAATTTTGAGTGAGTTAAGAAACCTAAATCCTCCCATACTGACTCTTGCGAAAGAAAGAAGTCTTGAAAGGGACTGTTCAAGGTGGAAGTCCATTATACACACTACCACAGCTATAACATAGCCACGTGAATCTGCTGCTGTGAGATGTAACCATAGGGCCAAAATGTTAAAAAAGATATTAATTTTTTTAAAACTGTGTTTAAAAAGCCTGCTCTGCTCTATGCAGGTCCTTACATTGCTGCCATCTGAGTATTTTAATGGTGCTATAAAACACCTAGTGGATAGTATTGTCCTGTATATACCAAGAAATATTTTGTAAAATTCCTACTGTTACTACCACTGACTGAGCTGAGGTGAAAGTACTAGCACTGACAAGGCGTGAGCATTTTAAGCACAGTATCAGGTGCAGACTTGCTCTAAGCAAGGTTATGTAACCAGGCATTTAAAATGCCAGCATCCTGGATCCCTATCTAAACTGGTGATCCCCCTGGTGGAGCTGCTTCATGTATGCTGGAGAAGTGGGAAGCCTTAAAGGAAAAGGGCTAATGTAGGTGAACCCACAGATGCTTGTCTACAAATACATGAATAATGAGAATAACCAAAGTTACATTACTTAGGATATTTAAAATTAGCAAAAAATCCCAATAGTTTAGAAGGGATAAAAACCTTTATGCTTCAGGAACTAAACTAGCCTTCTGATGGGGTTAGTAAGAAACTTCCTCCTGGGGAAGGTTATTCCATAATTGCCCATTTCAGGTTTTATTTCACTTTTCTCTGAAGCATCTGGTAATGGTCACAGTCAGTGACAAGATACTGAAATAGATGGACCACTTGTTTGATCAACTATGGCAATTCCTATTGAGTCATGTTATTGAAACCCGCTATAACACTCTCCTCTGATTTGTTTATAATATTGTTCCATTGTGTAGTGTAAACTGTAACTTAATCCCCATGTTAATGACCTGTGCTAAAGCTCTGGACTGTTAAAACATTTAGTATAGCTTGTGAACATTAAGTTCCTGCCTGCGCTAAAAATGGAACCACGTTGTAGCAATGGCTATCATTGTGGGCACTATCCTATTTATGTATAGGAGGGCTTTAGTTTACTTGGTACAGCAAAGATCATTTTGGCTTGAGCTTACTTGGTAAAAAGCAATGATGATTTTTTTTCATACTGAAAAAATTATTTGTTCTTATTCTATTCAAATACATGCTCAGTGTGTGTGTGTGTGAGAGATTTTATACATAATCAATATATGGGGTCGTCTTGGCTGTTCTATACTTTTTTTAAAAGATTAATAATTGATGATGGTTTAAACCAACTTTAATGCGACCTATATCCGTAATGTACAAATGTTCATGAGTGTAGTTTTTCAGAGGAGAATATTTCTTCTTCTTCCACTACAAAACAAATTTTAACTGGGCTGGGTATGCCATTGCTACAGGGAAAAACGATTGTTCAAAGACAAACCTCCCTCCCTCACCCCCCAACAATTTGTGTGTGCTCTAGCATGGATGACAGGATTGGCTTCTGCCATCCCCATCCCCTAGCGGATATTATGTGTTTTACAGAAATGTTCCTGGTATCTTAGCAAACACTGTATAAACGTGATTTAATAGACTGAACTGTTCTCATTACTGCACTAGACCTTAAAAAATTTACTCAAGACTGTCTTGGGGTGTTATAGAAGTTTCAGTCCTAGACTTGGTGACTCAGTGTGCTGTGGTACCTGTGCGCTAGTCAGTGATCACTTGAAACATTTGTGTTAGCTACAGCAATGGTTTGACATCTATTCAATGGCCCTGCCAGGTCAGTACTTCACTGAAGTAGCTCTTCCTGGTATATTGACAAAAACATACCACTCAAATGGGCTTGTTGGTGATTAGGTTAATCTTCCATTACTTCACACTGACACCTGATGAAGAGGTTTGTTTTTTTTTCCTTAAAAGCTATGAGTTGGGCTTGGTTTAATCCTCCGAGCCAGTTGATGTGAGGTGTAGTATGCAGAAAAGGGGAATGTTAAATAAACTGACAAAACTATAACTTTAGGATGCCATAGCTAAGATTGGGACATCTTGAGCCACTACTTGAGGCCTCAGTCTTTGGGTATGTGTACACTTGTAATTAAACACCTGCAGTTAGCCTGTGTCAGCTGACTTGCAGGACTTGGGTTGTGAGGCTATAGCTACAGTGTAGATAACCAGCTCAGGCTGGAGCCTCGGCTCTGGGATTCCACAAGCGGGGAGGGTCCCATAGCCTGGGCTCCACCTTGAGTCCGGATATCTACACTGCAGTTTTATAGCCCCTCAACCTGACCCCCCATGAGCCTGAGTCAACTGACACAGGCCAGCTGTGGGTTGTTTAACTGCAGTGTAGACATACCCTTTGTGCCATGTTACAACAGAGAACGGAGCTAGCTTGGAATATGTCAGAAGAGATGAACACTTTCTCTTATGTTGCTAATGAGATCCTAGCAGAAAACATTTACTGATTAGTTGGACAGTCTTGAAGGTTATCAGAATAGGATGCAGAACTCTTCTGAATTCCATATCAAAACAGGAACTAAAGTTAACTCAAGCTGTGTCAAGGTTCCTTCCCCACTCTGAACGCTAGGGTACAGATGTGGGGATCTGCATGAAAACCTTCTAAGCTTATCTTTACCAGCTTAGGTCAAAACTTCCCCAAGGTACAAAATATTCCACCCTTTGTCCTTGGATTGGCCACTACCACCACTAAACAAATACTGGTTACTGGGGAAGAGCTGTTTGGAAACGTCTTTCCCCCCCAAATACTTCCCAAAACCTTGCACCCCACTTCCTGGACAAGGTTTGGTAAAAAGCCTCACCAATTTGCATAGGTGACCACAGACCCAAGCCCTTGGATCTGAGAACAATGAAAAAGCATTCAGTTTTCTTACAAGAAGACTTTTAATAGAAATAGGAGTAAATAGAAGGAAAGAAATCCCCTCTGTAAAATCAGGATGGTAGATACCTTACAGGGTAATTAGATTCAAAACATAGAGAATCCCTCTAGGCAAAACCTTAAGTTACAAAAAAGATACACAGACAGAAATAGTTATTCTATTCAGCACAATTCTTTTCTCAGCCATTTAAAGAAATCATAATCTAATGCATACCTAGCTAGATTACTTACTAAAAGTTCTAAGACTCCATTCCTGTTCTACCCCCGACAAAAGCAGCATATAGACAGACACATAGGCCCTTTGTTTCTCTCCCTCCTCCCAGCTTTTGAAAGTATCTTGTCTCCTCATTGGTCATTTTGGTCAGGTGCCAGCGAGGTTACCTTTAGCTTCTTAACCCTTTACAGGTGAGAGGAGTTTTCCTCTGGCCAGGAGGGATTTTAAAGGGGGTTTACCCTTCCCTTTATATTTATGACAGGCTGTTTTAAACAGTTACACAGACTGCCCCCCTTGGGTAAAACACTGTTGCTTTCATTTTGCACAGTAAATAAAAACACTGGCCACTTCTATAACTTAGAACACATTATTTTAAACATGGTGCGTTTTTGTTTGTAAGCTGCTTAGTCTTGAGTCTCTGCAGTCAGATTTAGTGTTTTCCTTTGTTTTCTTTAAGAATATTCCTGGCTATGCTATCACTATGGCTATTTTAAATATGAAAATCTTCTGAGCAGCCAGAGGTTTGCTTATGAACATGGGGGCCCCTTGGCAGTTCCACGTGGTTCTGAAGAAAACAATGTCCTTGAGTGTTTAGTAATGTGACTGATAAGTGGAATTCCTGAGCTCTATTCATGTCTACCAGTGACCCACTTGGAGCAAAATTTTCATAGCACCCACTGACTTCAGTTAGAGTTGTGGAAGCTCAGCACCTCTGAAAATCAGTCCATCGGCATCTCAGTTTGGACAATCCAAAATTAAGGTACCCAGAATTAGTGGGCTCTTTTGAAAATTCTGCCCAAAGCCTGTGTCTCAGCATATCCATTTGTAAATAAATTATATTATCTTCCAGAGACAGAATCCTTGACCGTTCCCACCATTGAAACCATTTCCCTGATCTGGTAAAGTGGTGCATGTCTTCTGAATCTTACTTGATAACCAATTGCAATGATCTGACCTATATTGTTCCATCTTTTTGGCAAGGAAAGTGCATGCAGTCCTTTCTTACAGACACATTCCTGCCTTGGTGAGACATGCCTTTGCAATCTCTACATAGGAATACTGAACATTTAGATTGAATGAATAATGACAGGAAGATAAATCTTAATTTCAGAGTCCCTGCCAGAGCTGAGGCTTTCACACCTGCCCAAGATCCAGCCCATCTGCAACATCTACTAGCTCATGCCCCACTAGAGCAAGTCTGTCTATCCGGGCTGGGAGACTCACTCCCAGCTGCTGTGTAGACATGCCCTTACGCTTTTGGCAGCAACCTCTAGCCTCAGATAGGGCAAGAAGAATCCCTTCTCTGCCTCTGTCATAAATATAAAGGGAAGAGTAAACACCTTTCTGTATACAGTGCCTGGCCAGAGGCAAAGTCCTTTTACCTGTAAAGGGTTAAGAAGCTCAGGTAACCTGGCTGGCACCTGACCCAAAATGACGAATGAGGGGACAAGATACTTTCAAATCTGGAGGGGGGGG
Source organism: Caretta caretta (assembly GCF_965140235.1). Classification (NCBI taxonomy): domain Eukaryota; kingdom Metazoa; phylum Chordata; order Testudines; family Cheloniidae; genus Caretta; species Caretta caretta. Next base: position 133,080,801 of record NC_134209.1, on the reverse strand, counting down.
AAGGCTTTTGTCTGTCTGTGTGATACCTCTGCCGGGAACAGATCAAGGATGCAAGCCCTCCAACTCCTGTAAAGTTAGTAAGTAATCTAGCTAGAAAATGCATTAGGTTTTCTTTGTTTTGGGTTGTGAAATTTGCTGTGCTGGAGGAAATGTGTATTCCCATTTTTGTAACTTAAGGTTTTCCCTAGAGGGATTCTCTATTTTTTAAATCTGACTGCCTGTAAGATTATCTTCCATTCTGATCTTAGAGTTGTTCTCTTATCTTTTTTTGTTCTTCGAATAAAGTTCTGTTTTTTAAGAATCTGATTGGGTTTTTTGGGTCTTAAAAATCCAAGGCTGGTCTGGGCTCATCTTTTTTATTCTCAAGCCTCCCCAGGAAAGGGGGTGTAAGGGGTTGGGGGGGGGATAGGGATATTTTAGGGAAATAGGAACTCCAAGTGGTCCTTTCCCTGGTTGTTTGTTAAATCACTTGGTGGTGGCAGCGTTTTACCTAATCCAAGGGCAAAGACTTTGTGCCTTGGGGAAGTTTTAACCTAAACTGGTAGAAATAAGCTTAGGGGGTCTTTCATGCGGGTCCCCACATCTGTACCCTAGAGTTCAGAGTGGGGAAGGAACCCTGACAGCCTCTCATGTGGATAGAGAAGTGGAATAACTTTTCTGCTTCCCTTCACACTTGGAAAAGTGTTTGGTGGTGGTCCCATCAGAAGCAGAGACACTGCCCATGGTTTTCCTTCCATGTGGTCTGGAGAGAAAGAGAGTGTACGAACATCCTGGTCCCTATGTGGTAACTAGAAATAAGCATTTCAAAGTAGGAGCTTCCCTGCTTCTCAGAAGATGCCAAGGGAGATTAGTTATCTGACAGTTCGCCAGCTGATAATGCCAATATACAAGATGGAGCTGATTGGTGCTGAGGAGGGAAGTTTTTGAGAGGTTAGTGTATGCTGGTGGAGTGGCAGATAGACGGCAGCTGTGGACAGGTAGAGCAACAGAGAGGGGATGGTTGTGGTGGGGAGTGTTGGGGGACAGAAGGACAGGTCAATGAAGACTTCTACTCAGTATACAGCAGTGGTCAAAAATACAAACCAAATATTATGATGGATAAATAATGGAACAGAAAATAATATTATTAAAATAACATGGTGACCTAAATCAATAGCGTTCTTTCACCTGAAATACTGTGGTCAATTCTGGTCACTCAGCATAATATAGGAGTCCAAAAAAGGATGACTAAAATTATTATAGGTATGAAAAGATGTCAGTGTCAGGAGAGACTGAAAATATTGGGAGCATATAGTTTAGAGAGATGATTGAGGGAAAACAAAACAATAGATTATACTAGATAATGGAAAATATAGATGGATGTTCTTATTTACCTTTATTTTATTTTACAAGAGCAAAGGTGTCATCCAAGGAAACTAAAAGGCAACATATTTAAAACTGATGTAGAAACTTCTTTTTTTACACAAGGCATAACTGACCTGTGAAACTCTCTGCCACAGGATATTGAGACTAAAAGATTCATAGGATTTTTTTAAAGAAGACATTTGTATGGACAATTAGAACATCCATAATTACATTAAATAAGATGGGAAAAAAGAAGACATGCCATCTTAACAATTATTTCGGCATCTAAGAATACTGATCTTTGGTGTATTTGATGGTTGAATTAGAGAAGTTTGGCTCCTAAATCTGGAGGTGGCTCATAAGTTTGCATTGGTTTTGGAGACAGAATGAATTCCTTGAGCTTTGTCTCTGTCTTGAGTGATAAAATTGGTGAGGATGTTGGTAACTGCTAGTAGGTATGTCTTTGATCTGTGGGCAACCACAGACCTCATTTAAGCTGATAGGTGTGCTAGCCACCTTTCATTCACCCTAAATGAGGGAGCAATTAAGAGCCGTTTTGTTTAGTGATAGAAGCTACCAACCAAATCATGGACCAGCATGTCAAGGCTGGAATAATGACAGGTTTCAGAGTAGCAGCCATGTTAGTCTGTATTCACAAAAAGAAAAGGAGTACTTGTGGCACCTTAGAGACTAACAAATTTATCTGAGCATAAGCTTTTGTGAGCAATAGCTGCATGCATCAGATGAAGTGAGCTGTAGCTCACGAAAGCTTATGCTCAAATAAATTTGTTGGTCTCTAAGGTGCCACAAGTACTCCTTTTTTTTTTTTTAAGGCTGGAGTAGAAGCTGAACCATGCGGTCTGGGGACTGATTGGATTGCAGCTATGTATGTGTGTGTCTGGGTGTAAGAAGCGGAAAGCTAGAAGAAAAAGGAGCTAGAGGAAGTCAGGGACAGCCAGAGAAGCACTGCTAATATGGCCCTCAGAAGCCAAGAGAGAGAGTGAGCTTCTGTTGGGCAGAGTGCTGACTGGAAAGACAGATTTGGGTCTGAGAGCAATGAACTGTCTCTTGCTGTTTATTCCTGCTGTGTTCAAGGAAACAGGACTTTGTGCACTTTGAACAGGATTTTGTAAATAAACAGGAATACACCAAAGAAATACCTGACTCCATATAATTAATTCCTCCTCATAATGGAAACAGTCTGTAACGCCCTGAATGCTGGCTAACTGCTTCAGCTAACAGGGTCAACAATATCTTAAACTCTTCTCCCACCTTTGGAAGGTTTGTTATCTCTCCTTTGCATTTTAGGAGATGCTAAGTTAATGTTGAGGGTTCTAGCCTTGGCTTTATCTTGAAGTTGCAACTTGGTGTCTAATTGCCTAAAAATTTTGTCTAGAACCTCTTAAAAAAATCAGTGAAAGACCATTTAAGCAATCCTGAGGTTAATAATGACAGACCATAATTTAAGCAACAGGGCTTCATAGGACATGGTACAGCATGCCATACTATGGGATGACACAGAAAGAGTATCTGCCGGAAACACATGCTATTCTGATCTGGGGAGAATAGTTTTTTTTCTATCCAGTTCTCTGATGGGAATGCTAAAAGCTCCTATATCCATTACAGTATGGCTTTGGAAACAAAGTCAGGACAAACTGACACCTGCAGTGCACATCCTGCCACTTCAACGGTTCTTGGGAGCTATGCATATCTCCCATTATAAAAGATTTTGAGGCTTTTTGAGATGACTGGAATTGTTTGGCAACCCATTTCAGAAATGACAGAATTCACTTTGGGGTTACTGCTGTCATGGCCACAGCTTCAGATGGAACCATGCCAGCCAAATGTATTGCTGCTGTAAGTCATTCGAAGTCTAAATGGCACTGGTGAATTTGGCTCTTAATTTTTGGAGAGTCTTAGGAGTGGGCAGACTGCAATAAGTATTAATTATTACTGTCTTAATTTTATGCATTAGGAATATTTTCAAGAATTTGGATTCCTGATACAACTTTACCACCAGCCAATGATACCTGAATGTTCTCTACATTTCAGTATTTGGCTTCTTAATTAACTAAAATGGAAGTATCCTGTGCCTTAAATATTCTTTATGAAATGTTTTCATCCTTATAAATTTCTCCATCAGCACTGGACAACTGAACAGAATTTTGCAAGAGGAAAAGGATGGATGCCTGGGAGCCTCTAGGCAGAACAGCAAACTAGAGCTGGGGGCACACTTGTGCTTCTCTCTTGGATTTTTTGGCAGACATCTTTAATTTCTAATTTTTTTAATTTGTGGCTGATTAAATTGTAGAATAGAAGCATCCCCCTAGCTATCCTCATTGAGATGGAGTCTGAGAGAAACTTCTTCCTTACCACTTTTAGGTGATTTAGGTGACCTACTCTGCTTCAGTTTTCTCTCAAAAAATAAAATGTAACCGGACGACTAGCAAAGTTACCATGGACAATAAAGGGGAAGGGATGCAGATCGGGATAAGTAAAGAACACATCAGAGATCTTCTGACCAATCTGAATGAATTCAAATCAGTGGGGCCGGATGCTATTCACCCAAAGATACTGAAGGAATTAGCCGAAGAAATCTCAGAGCCACTGGCAATAATATGTGCAAACTCATGGATGACAGGAGAGGTCCCAGAAGACTGAAGAAGGGCTAACATTGTGCCCATCTTTAAAAAGAGGGAAAAGGAGGAGCTGGGAAACCATAGACCAGTCAGCCTAGCTTGACACCTGGGAAGCTAGAGCAAAGTATAAAACATTCAATTCGCAAATACCTGGAGGATGAAGGGGTAATCATTAGCAGCCAGCCTGGATTTACCAGCCAAACCAGCTTGATTTCCTTCTTTGACAGGGTAACTGGTTTGGTGGATGGGGGAATGCGGTAGACATAATATACCTGGACTTCAGCAAGGCTTTTGACACAGTCCCACATGACATTCTGATAAGTAAGCTGGAGAAATGCGGGCTTGACAGAACTACCATTAAGTAGACACACAATTGGTTAAACAACAGCAAACAAAAGTAACTATTAATGGAATGATGTCAGATTAGAGAAAGGTCTCAAGTGGGGTTCCACAGGAATCTGTTATGCGTCTGGTAACATCTTTGTTAATTACCTGAATGCAGGTATAGAGAGCACAGTTTGCAGGTGACACAAAGCTAGTGGGGGGGTTGCCAATATGTTGGAGGATAGAGCTAAAATTCAGAGGGATCTTGATAAATTGGAGACCTGGGCTATAGACGACAAAAGGAAATTCAAAAAGACAAGGTATTACACTTAGGGAAGAAAAACCAAATAGAATGGGGGAAAACTGGGTTGGCAGCAGCACGGCTGAGAAGGATCTGGGATTACAACCTCAACACGAGTCAGCAATGCAATGTTGTTAGAAAAAAGGAAAATGGGATTGTAGATTGTATTAATAGAGGCATAGCATGCAAGTCACAAGAGGTGACTGTAACGCTCTGCGTGGTACTGGTTAGATCTCAGCTGGAGTACTATGCCCAATTTTGGTACCAATTTATAGAAAGGATGTAGAGAAGCCAGAGGTGAGCAACAAAGATGATCAAAGGGATAGAATGCATGCCATATGAGCAAAAGCTGAAGGAACTGGGTATGTTTAGTTTGGCAAAAAAGGAGATTAAGGGGGGATATGATAGTGGTCTTCAGATACTTGAAAGGCTGCCATAAAAAAGATGGAGAAAAGTTGTTCTCTTCTGCCACAGAGGGCAGGACAAGAGGCAATGGGTTCAAACTACAGCATAGCAGATTTACATTAAATCTCAGGGAAAACTTCCTAACTGTAAGAACAGTAGGACAATAGAACAGACTGCCTCAGGAGGCTGTGGAAGCTCCTTCACTGGAGGTTTTCAAACAGGCATCTGTCTTGGATGGCTTAGACACAATAAATCCTGCATCTTGGCAGGAGGTTAGATTAGATGACCCTTGCAGTCCCTTCTAACCCTACGGTTCCATGATTGCTGTCTTTCATCTGGAGTATGCCTGTCAGCTGAAGAGGCACTGTAGTTAAAGGAGCTGTGAACTTTCCTATGTTGTGCTTCCATAGTGTTTTTTGGCAGAGAATCAGGAACTCCGCATGTGGCTACAAACAGCTGCTAGGTGGATTTAGCAGGCTGCCAAGCTAGTAGCACACTCTGAAGAGTAAGACTGGTGTTCTGGCACAAAACTGCCAGAGATTCTCACTGTAGCTTCTCCAAGCCTAGTGGTTTTTGATATTGGGCCAAAAGCACTCTCCTTCTGGAACAAAAACAAGCTAGAACCATTTATTCAACATGGCTCTAATACTTGCCACCCAAACTGTGTTAAAACTGTTTTAGCTGGAATCATGTGTAAGTTTCAAACTCTTTTCTTGGCCTAATGGTGTTTGAATCAGGTTAGGATGAGTTATGTTTGATAGGGACTAAAAGCTTCTTTAAAGTATTTTTCTAACTATTGTTTAATTACCAATCCTCAAAGGACCACAATGGCACTGTTACTCTTACTACAGAAACAAGACTGAAAAAAAAGGGTGTCATGAAAGCAGTGCAAAACCTCTGTTTTTTTCCTCTTTCCTGTCTAGCAAGGATGTTTTTCTTACACACTCTGATGTACAGAAACAGTGCAGAGTACAAACATGGTATAAACTCTCAAATGCAGATTTCTGAGTGAAAGTGATTCTTTTCAAATTTCTTAGATTCAAACACACAGTTTCTTAGTCAAACATATCTCTGAAGAATTATTTGAGTTAGCATTATACTGACAGTTTAAAATGCACTATAGATATACTAATATTTAGTGTCCTAAAATGTAGTAAAGATACAAACATAAGCATTATTACTTACACCAGTAAGCAATCAGGATCAAGGTCAACCCTCTTGAGCCTGGATTCAGGAAACCATCAACTAGGGAAGTGGTTGGTTTTCACTGAAATTGTATTTATTGCTCACTTTTCAGGAAAAGAACACAGCAAACCCCCTTAGATTGTTCCATACTGTTAGAGCTTGCAAACAGTTGTCAGGAGTCAGCGAAACTCTGAGATACACTAGACTCTTTATCTACAAATTCAAGCAGGAAAGTGTGGTATTTGTATCTATGTAACTATGTCTTTGTTCTCTGTGTTCCACACATTTAAATTTCCAGAAACTCTGCCTGTCTGTCCCCCATAGTTTCTACAGCCTGTTACAGAGCCCCTGTGATCTCTTATGGACACTTTACTACTACTTTTTTTTCTTGTCTAAAATAAGGAATTTTACAATGAAAGTATATGGTTGGTGATGTATGCCTCGATTCAGCAAAATGCTTTAAGGACAGACATGCTTACATCAATCCCTATCCAGCTCAGCACTTAAGAAAATGTTTAAATTTAAGCATTTACTTAAGTTCCATTGATTTAGGTCTGGTCTACACTTAAAAAGTGTTATCAGCATAACTATTTCATTAAGGGGTGTGATTTTTTTACTGACATAGTTATGCTGATAAAAGCTCTAGTGTGGACACAGTTATATTGGTAGAAGGTGCGTCACACCAGCATAGCTTACTTTGCTTCACTGAGTACACATATTGTTTCAGAATATATACTATACACTTCATTGAGTATACATATTGCTTCAGAATATACTATACCTCAATAAGCACTTTCATAGCAGTGTACCTGTGTCTAGCTAGAGGGCTTTGACAATTTAACTAAAGTTAAAAGTGGCAAAATGTTTAAGTGTAGACAAGGCCTTAAATTAGATTAAATCATGTACTTAAAGTTAAGCACATGCTTCGGTGCTTTGCTGAATCAAGGAATGAATATGCAAGGGAGTCTATGCCAGGGCAAAAGGAGTTAGTGTATTAGATGCATTCCCATTTTGCTGATGGAGGCAGTTAACATTTAAAACATGAGGGATGCACAGAGACTTAAATAAATTAAACCAAGACTTTGTCTGTAGGTACTATTAAAAAAAAAACCACAGCAGTTTTATGACAACAGTGTACCTAATACATCATTTACAAAATCCAAGCACTTAAAAGAAATAGTTAAGGACACTAGACTGACATTCTTCACTTATGAAGCAAACATTATTATTATTATTATTTATTAAAGAGACTAGAGGAAAACATATTTAGTCACAAAGCCCTTAACTCTAACACAGACTGTTGGATTATTTTAAGGAATATTTGTTATTTATCTTTTAATATTAAAATAGTTTGTTTTCATTATCTACCTGAATAGAAAATACCAGTAAAGATATTGATAAATTAACAATGGACTCTTTTGCCAAGTACTTATAGCTGTTTCTGGAAAATAATGTCGTATAAATTATGGTAACTTGCAATTGAGGCTGGTCAGTTTGTCTTTAATCTATCTATATAATTTTTGTTTCTCTTCCTGAAAGGTACTGTGTTGTTGTTTTTTTACTGATGAAGAAATAGTACTTATTTGGGGTCAGAGTTAAGGTTATTGTGTTGTGGTGATTTTGTACTGCCTCCCATCACCATAGCATGTGAGCATCATTTTGTTACAGTGAAGTAGATTAGCAATAGTGAAGTTCCTGGTGGGGACTTGGAACTTGGAGTCCTCAGCTCTGCTCACTTTTTGAGTTATATAAAGTTTTTGTTTTGGATAGATGTGTGTGTGGGGAGAAAGAGAGGTGCAACTGATGCTTTCAATATTTTAGTTACTGTAGAAAAGATTTATCAAATAGGAAGATTTTGCACCATTTCTAAAAGGTGGTCACATTCTGGATTCATAGCTCTTCAATTGAGCTTTGCCACCAGCCCAAGTGCCCATAAATCCCCAATATATCTGTTGTTTAGTTCAATTCCACTGCAAGTTCTCTCTCTCTCATATATGTCTTGTACATTTGTTAACACAAAGCCCATATATTCCAATACAGATAATAAACACAGCTGCTAAATCATATTCACAGCCCATTAATCTAATCACATTGCTGGTGCTATGAATTCCTCTACTAGCTCTTTGTCTGCATAGCAACATGTTTAATTATCCTAGGAACACATGAGACTAATGGTCCATCTAGTCCAGTATCCTGTCTTTGACAATGGCTGACACTAGATGCTTTCAGAGCAATCAGTCGTGGAATATAACCAGCACATAGGGATGTTTCTTCCTAACCGTATTTGTTATACCCTGAAGCATAGGGATTATATTCCTTCCAAACTTTTAAAAATCCTTAATGTAATTCTGAATCTAATAATTACTAATACAAACATCTACTTCTCAATGATATCTTGTGGCAATGAGTTCCATAGACTAACTTCAAGGCTAAGGACAATTTTGACCCTTCTTACATATCTGATCTAGTCTTTCATCACATTGATCTCTCCTTTAGACAATGGTGGTACCCTGATGCACCGTTTGTCCACTTCTCTGATATCTATCTCTGCATCTTTTTCCATTCTTCTCTCTCAGACGGAATGACTGCAAGACCAGAGCTGGTTAGAAAAATTCTGATTAAATGTTTTTTTGTTGGAATTTGCCACTTGGGCAAAATTGAAATGTCTCACAAAGACCGTTCAATTTCAACAAAGTTCCAGGGAAACTCTGCCTTCCCTCAGCAACCTGCCTGCTTTCCTGCCACCTCAGCAGTACATTTGGCAGACTGATGGGGAGCCCAGAGCCTGAAAGCTCTAGGAGCCCCAGCTCCCAGGCTCCAAGGCTTGTGGTTCCTTTCCAGCAGGGTGGATTGACGGAAATAAGAGATTTAAATAACTTGTTTTAATCATGATTTAAATCAGCACGCAGGAAACCTTGATTTGAAATCATCTGTTTTAATTGTATTTTGCATTTGCATTTTAAATTATTTTCCTCAAGAAAGATTCATTCTCATTACTTGGAAACAATGAAAACATATTTGAAATTAAATATAGCCTTACACTAAACTTGGTGCTTCTTATCAGAGGGCTACACTATAACTATACACATTTATTTAAGCAATTATATAGTTTAACTTACATAACTTACAGTTGGCAGCCGGTATCAAGCAGAGTGCCCAAGGGTTGGCCCTGGGGCCGGTTTTGTTCAATATCTTCATTAATGATTTGGAGGATGGCGTGGATTGCACCCTCAGCAAGTTTGCGGATGACACTAAACTGGGAAGAGTGCTAGATATGCTGGAGGGTAGGGATAGGATACAGAGGGACCTAGACAAATTAGAGGATTGGGCCAAAAGAAATCTGATGAGGTTCAACAAGGACAAGTGCAGAGTCTTGCACTTAGGATGGAAGAATCCCATGCACTGCTACAGACTAGGGACCGAGTGACTAGGCAGCATTTCTGCAGAAAAGGACTTAGGGGTTACAGTGGATAAGAAGCTGGATATGAGTCAACAGTGTGCCCTTGTTGCCAAGAAGGCCAATGGCATTTTGGGCTGTATAAATAGAAGCATTGCCAGCAGATTGTGGGACGTGATCATTCCCCTCTATTCGGCATTGGTGAGGCCTCATCTGGAGTACTGTGTCCAGTTTTGGGCCCCACACTACAAGAAGGGTGTGGAAAAATTGGAAAGCGTGCAGCAGAGGGCAACAAAAATGATTAGGGGACTGGAACATGTGACTTATGAGGAGAGGCTGAGGGAACTGGGGATGTTTAGTCTTCAGAAGAGAAGAATGAGGGGGGATTTGATAGCTGCTTTCAGCTACCTGAAAGGGGGGTTCCAAAGAGGATGGATCTAGGCTGTTCTCAGCGGTACCAGATGACAGAACAAGGAGTAATGGTCTCAAGGTGCAGTGAGGGAGGTTTAGGTTGGATATTAGGAAAAAAAATTTCACTAGGTGTGTGGTGAAGCACTGGAATGGGTTACCTAGGGAGGTGGTGGAATCTCCTTCCTTAGAGGTTTTTATGGCCCTGCTTGAAAAAGCCCTGGCTGGGATAATTTAGTTGCGGATTGGTCCCGCTTTGAGCAGGGGGTTGGACTAGATGACCTCCTGCGGTCCCTTCCAACCCTGATATTCTATGATTTAATCCGATTCTTAATTTTACTACGTATAAATGGTGAATGATGCATTTCTTATTTACTAGATGACGATTAATTTTTCACTTGTGATGTGTGTCAAGCTCTATTTGCATGGAAATTCAATTAAAATGCACATAAACAGCATTTTTATTTTTTATTAAATAAAACAAAAACAAACCCCCAAGGTCTCTGTTAGTCTGACCTGTAGTAAAATTCCTTTCTGACACCAAATATGGTTAGATCTTGAGCATGTGAGCAAGATCCACCAGCCAAGTATCTGAGAGAAAATTCAGTGCCATCTCAGAGCACTGGCCCACCCCGTCCAATATTCCATCTCCAGCCATGGCCATCTCCGATGCTTCAGATGAAGGAGACAAAAGAAAAAAACCTCACACCACCATAGAATACACTGGGGGAAAAACTTTCCTTTCTGACCTCCTAAAGATGACCAGCTGAAATCCTGAAGCATGAGATTTTAGGAACATAAGACATGTACTGGACTGCTGAGCCAAGCCCAGCCCCCCACTACTGCAGGCTGCCCCATCCTACAATCCCACTCAAAAATGTATCAAGGTCTATCTTAAAACTAATTAGTTTGTTTGCCCCACAACACCTACTGGGAGGCTGTTCCAGAACCTCACTCCTCTGATATTTAGAAACCTTATTTCCAGCTTAAATTTATTCATGGCCAGTTTATACCCATTTGGTTTTGTGCCAGCATTGTACTTAAACTTTAATAGATTTTCACCCCCTGATTTTACTCCCTGATTTATTTATAGAGAACAATTATATCCTCTCTCACACATTTTGTTTTGCTAGGCTAAACATGCCAATCTTTTTAAATATCTCCTCTTGTAAAATAGTCCCTCTATTCCACTGATCATCCTAGTAGCTCTTCTCTGAACCTGTTCCTGTCTGACTTCATCTTTCTTGAACGTAGATGTACACAGTATTCCAAATGAGGTCTTACTCGGGCCTTGTACAAGGGCACCAATACTTCGCTATTTCTACTGGAAATACCTTGCCTAATAAATCCTAAGTCTACATTTGTCTTTTCTACAGCCACGTTACATTGGTGGCTCATGGTCATCCTGCAATCGACCAATGCACCTATGTCTCCACTGTCACTTTCAGCTGATGAGCCCCCAGCTTATAGCAGAAATTCTTGCTGTTAATTCCTAATTGCATGACCTTGCACTTTGGTACTATTAAATTTCATCCCGTTTCTATTACTATTTGTATTACTCCTGTCCTCGAGGTCATCCAGTTCCTCCTGTATAATAATGCATCCTTCCCTGTATTGAGAGTGCCTCCCAACTTTGTGTCGTCAGTAGATTTCCATCATTAATAAAAATTAGGGCTGTCAAGCGATTAAAATATTAATTGTGATTAATTGTGCGATTAAAAAAATTATCGTGGGATTAATCGCGCTGTTAAACAATAATAGAATACTATTTATATAAATATTTTTGGATGTTGTCCACATTTTCCAATATATTGCTTTCATTTACAACACAGAACACGAAGTGTACAGTGCTTACTTTATATTTATTTTGAATTATAAATATTTGCACTGTAAAATAAAAGAAATAGTATTTGTCAATTCACTTAATACAAGTACTGTGGTGCAATCTCTTTATCATGAAAGTTGAATTTACAAATGTAGACTTGTGTACAAAAAAAACTGTGTTCAAAAATAAAATGTAAATGTAAATCTAAAAATTTAGAGCTTACAAGTCCACTGAGTCCTGCTTCTTGACCAGCCAATCACTCAGACAAACAAATATGTCTATATTTGCAGGAGATAATACTGCTCATTTTTTGTTCACAATGTCACAATGCTTCAACCACCATTCCAGAGGACATGCATCCATGCTGATGATGGGTTCTGCTTGACGACAATCCAAAGCAGTGCAGACCAATGCATGTTCATTTTCATCATCTGAGTCAGATGCCACCAGCAGAAGGCTGATTTTCTTTTCTGCTGGTTTGAGTTCTATACTCTCCGCGTCGGAGTGTTGCTCTTTAAAGACTTCTGAAAGCATGCTCCACACCCCATCCCAATCAGATTTTGGAAGGCACTTCAAATTCTTAAATCTTGGGTTGAGTGCTGTAGCTATCTTTAGAAATTTCATAGAATCATAGAATAACAGAGTTGGAAGGGACCTCTGGAGGCCATCTAGTCCAACCCCCTGCCCAGAGCAGGACCAATCCCAACTAAATCATCCCAGCCAGGGCTTTGTCAAGCCTGATCTTAAAAACCCCTAAGGAAGGGGATTCCACTACCTCCCTAGGTAACGCATTCCAGTGTTTCACCACCCTCCTAGTGAAAAAGTTTTTCCTAATATCCAACCTAAATCTCCCCCACTGCAACTTGAGACCATTACTCCTTGTCCTGTCATCTGCTATCACTGAGAATAGTCTAGATCCATCCTCTTTGGATCCACCTTTCAGGTAGTTGAAAGCAGCTATCAAATCCCCCCTCATTCTTCTCTTCCGTAGACTAAACAATCCCAGTTCCCTCAGCCTCTCCTCATAAGTCATGTGTTCCAGACCCCTAATCATTTTTGTTGCCCTTCGCTGGACTCTCTCCAATTTATCCACATCCTTCTTGTAGTGTGGGGCCCAAAACTGGACACAGTACTCCAGATGAGGCCTCACCAGTGTCGAATAGAGGGGAACGATCATGTCCCTCGATCTGCTGGCTATGCCCCTACTTATACATCCCAAAATGCCATTGGCCTTCTTGGCAACAAGGGCACACTGTTGACTCATATCCAGCTTCTCATCCAGTGTCACCCCTAGGTCCTTCTCTGCAGAACTGCTGCCTAGCCATTCGGTCCCTAGTCTGTAGCGGTGCATTGGATTCTTCCGTCCTAAGTGCAGGACTCTGCACTTGTCCTTGTTGAACCTCATAAGATTTCTTTTGGCCCAATCCTCCAATTTGTCTAGGTCCCTCTGTATCCTATCCCTACCTCCAACGTATCTACCACTCCTCCGAGTTTAGTGTCATCCGCAAACTTGCTGAGGGTGCAATCCACACCATCCTCCAGATAATTAATGAAGATATTGAACAAAACCGGCCCCAGGACTGACCTTTGGGGCACTCCGCTAGATACCGGCTGCCAACTAGACATGGAGCCATTGATCGCTACCCGTTCAGCCCAACAATCTAGCCAACTTTATACCCACCTTGTAGTGCATCCATCCAGCCCATACTTCTTTAACTTGCTGACAAGAATAATGTGGGAGACCGCGTCAAAAGCTTTGCTAAAGTCGAGGAATAACACGTCCACTGCTTTCCCTTCATCCACAGAACCAGTTATCTCATCATAGAAGGCAATTAGATTAGTCAGGCAAGACTTTTCCTTGGTGAATCCATGCTGACTCTTCCTGATCACTTTCCTCTCATCTAAGTGCTTCAGAATTGATTCTTTGAGGACATGCTCCATGATTTTTCCGGGGACTGAGGTGAGGCTGACTGGCCTGTAGTTCCCAGGATCCTCCTCCTTCCCTTTTTTAAAGATTGGCACTACATTAGCCTTTTTCCAGTCTTCTGGGACTTTCCCCAATCGCCATGAGTTTTCAAAGATAATGGCCAATGGCTCTGCAATCACATTCGCCAATTCCTTTAGCACTCTCAGATGCAACGCATCCAGCCCCATGGACTTGTGCACGTCCAGTTTTTCTAAATAGTCCCGAACCACTTCTTCCTTCACAGAGGGCTGGCCACCTCCTCCCCATGCTGTGCTGCCCAGTGCAGTAGTCTGGGAGCTGATCTTGTTCGTGAAGACAGGCAAAAAAAGCATTGAGTACATTAGCTTTTTGCACATCCTCTGTCACTAGGTTGCCTCCCTCATTCAGTAAGGGGCCCACACTCTCCTTGGCTTTCTTCTTATTGCCAACATACCTGAAGAAACCCTTCTTGTTACTCTTAACATCCCTCACTAGCTGCAACTCCAGGTGTGATTTAGCCTTCCTGATTTCATTCCTACATGCCCGAGCAATATTTATATACTCATCCCTGGTCATTTGTCCAATCTTCCACTTCTTGTAAGCTTCTTTTTTGTGTTTAAGATCAGCAAGGATTTCACTCTTAAGACAAGCTGGTCGCCTGCCATATTTACTATTCTTTCTACACATCGGGATGGTTTGTCCCTGTAACCTGTAATGTTATTTTCCCAGGGGATCTTGCCCATCAGTTCCCTGAGGGAGTCAAAGTCTGCTTTTCTGAAGTCCAGGGTCTGTATTCTGCTGCTTTCCTTTCTTCCTTGTGTCAGGATCCGGAACTTGACCATCTCATGGTCACTGCCTCCCAGGTTCCCATCCACTTTTGCTTCCCCTACTAATTCTTCCCAGTTTGTGAGCAGCAGGTCAAGAAGAGCTCTGCCCCTAGTTGGTTCCTCCAGCACTTGCACCAGGAAATTGTCCCCTACATTTTCCAAAAACTTCCTGGATTGTGTGTGCACCGCTGTATTGCTCTCCCAGCAGATATCAGGATGATTGAAGTTGCCCATGAGAACCAGGGCGTGCGATCTAGTAGCTTCTGCGAGTTGCCGGAAGAAAGCCTCGTCCACCTCATCCCCCTGGTCCGGTGGTCTATAGCAGACTCCCACCATGAGATCACCCTTTTTGCTCACACTTCTAAACTTAATCCAGAGACTCTCAGGTTTTTCTGTAGTTTCATACTTGAGCTCTGAGCAGTCGTACTGCTCCCTTACATACAGTGCAACTCCCCCACCTTTTCTGGCCTCCCTGTCCTTCCTGAACAGTTTATACCCATCCATGACAGTACTCCAGTCATGTGAATTATCCCACCAAGTCTCTGTTATTCCAATCACATCATAATTCCCTGACTTTGCCAGGACCTCCAGTTCTCCCTGCTTGTTTCCCAGGCTTTGTGCATTTGTATATAGGCACTTGAGATAACCCGCTGATCGCCCCTCATTCTCAGTATGAGGCAGGAGCCCTCCCCTCTCACACGCTCCTGCTCATGCTTCCTCCCGGTATCCCGCTTCCCCACTTACCTCAGGGCTTTGGTCTCCTTCCCCCGGTGAACCTAGTTTAAAGCCCTCCTCACTAGGTTAGCCAGCCTGCTCGCGAAGATGCTCTCTTCATTAAGTGGAGCCCGTCTCTGCCTAGCACTCCTCCTTCTTGGAACACCATCCCATGGTCGAAGAATCCAAAGCCTTCTCTCCGACACCACCTGCGTAGCCATTCATTGACTTCCACAATTCGACGATCCCTACCCCGCCCTTTTCCTTCCACGGGGAGGATGCACGAGAACACCATTTGTGCCTCATACTCCTTTATCCTCCTTCCCAGAGCCACGTAGTCTGCAGTGATCCGCTCAAGGTCATTCTTGGCAGTATCATTGGTGCCCACGTGGAAAAGCAGGAAGGGGTAGTGGTCCGAGGGCTTGATGAGTCTCGGCAGACTCTCTGTCACATCGTGAATCTTAGCCCCTGGCAAGCAGCAGACTTCTCTGTTTTCCCGGTCAGGGCGGCAGATAGATGACTCAGTCCCCCGAGGAGAGAGTCCCTGACCACCACCACCCGCCGCCTTCTCTTGGGAGTGGTGGTCGTGGAACCCCCAACCTTAGGACAGTGCATCTCATGCCTTTCAACTGGTGGGATCTCCTTCTGCTCCCTTCCCCCAGATGTATCGTCTGGGCCACCTCCCGCAGTGGTACCTGTGGAGAGAACATGAAAACGGTTACTTACCTGTATCTGCGTTGCTGGTACATGGACGTTTCCCCTTCTTCTTCTGGAGGTCACATGTTGCCAAATTTCTTCACCGTCCTCCTGTCCCCGCTGCGCAGCCTGCTCTGAATCTTCAGAACCTCGTGCCTGTAGAAGCATATCCTGACGTCTGTCCAGGAAATCTTCAGTTTCTCTTATGCAACGCAGGGGGTCGATACCTGTTGCTCCAGACCTTGAACCTTCTCTTCCAATATGGAGACCAGCTTGCACTTTGTACACACAAAGTCACTTCTGTCCTGTGGAAGAAAGACAAACATGGCACATCCAGTGCAGGTCACAACAGCTGAACACTCCCCATCCATATTACCGTCCTACTACGAGCTTCCTCAGGAGATGCAGTAATTACTCAGAGAAGTCGTTAGGGTGTAAGCCTCAGTGGGCTCACCCTAGGCGAACTCCCAGGCAAACTCCTGCTATTTGCTGCTCAGCTGGTCCCCCGCTGCTCAGCTGGTTCCCCGCCGCTCAGCTGGTTCGCGGAGCACCGGCTTTTTTAAACAGCCAGGCTCACCTGAAACAAAACACTCCCAACTCCCGTCCTTTTCAGCCAACCAATCAAACACTCGCTCAAACTTTCAAGCTGCCCTCACTACAAACACTCCGATCCTCTCACCAAACACACACTCAGATACCAGATACTCACCAACACAGATCCCAGGCAAACTCCTGCTGTTTGCTGCTCTGCTGTCCCCCGCTGCTCAGCTGGTTCCCCGCTGTTCCGCTGGTTCACATTGGTACCTTCTTTGCGTTTTGTCAAATCTGCAGTGAGTGTGTTCTGAAAACGAACAACGTGCTGGGTGATCATCTGAGAATGCTGTAACATGAAATATATGGCAGAATGCGGGTAAAACACAGAACAGAAGACATACAGTTCTCCCCCAAGGAGTTCAGTCACAAATTTAATTAACACTTTTTTTTTTAAACAAGCGTTATCAGTATGGAAGCATGTCCTCTTGAATGCTTGCCGAAGCATGAAGGGGCATACAAATGTTTAGCAGATCTGGCATGTAAATACTTTGCAATGCCAGCTACAAAAGTGCCTTGCGAATGCCTGTTTTCACTTTCAGGTGACATTGTAAATAAGAAGCAGGCAACATTATCTCCAGTAAATGTAAACAAACTTGTTTGTTTTAGCGATTGGCTGAACAAGTAGGACTGAGTGGACTTGTAGGCTCTAAAGTTTTACATTGTTTGGTTTTGAGTGCAGTTATGTAACAAAAAAATTCTACATTTGTAAGTTGTGCCTTCACGATAAAGAGATTGTTCTATGGAACTTGCATTAGGTGAATTGAAAAATACTACTTTTGTTTATCATTTTCACAGTGCAAATATTTGTAATAAAAATAATATAAATTGAGCACTGTACACTTGGTATTCTATGTTGTAACTGAAATCAATATATTTGAAAATGTAGAAAAACATCCAAAATATTTAATAAATTTCAACTGGTTTTCTATTGTTTAACAGTACGATTAAAACTGCGATGAATCACTATTAATTTTTTTAATCACTATTAATTTTTTGAGTTAATAGCGTGAGTTGCTCTTCATGACTCAGTAGTTGGAGAGTGCAGCATTTCTGAGGAAGAATGAATCTTGGAGCTTGGAGTAGATCTGAAACTTACCAGACCACTAGCATAGATGGTCTAGTCTTTTTCCCTCAGGCTCAAATGGAGTGTTCCAGCAGGAAAAGCCTGAGGTGGGATTTGCTCGCTTTTTGTGTCCTCCTATGACAAGAGCAATGTATCAAGCACTTATCTGGAATGTGTGCTTCACCAAGCAGAAGAGGCACTTATAATATTCATAATGAATAGGAATGGCTTCCTTACAGAAGGGACAGGACCTGAACCCTGGAGACTTGGATTCCACCACTGCAGCGAAGTTCTGGTACTGGGATAAAATCTTTCAATTTTTAAGTGTCTCTTTTTTTAAACACACGTTAAACTTTACTAAACTAACAACTATACTAATTAATTAAAAAAAAAACAGTAACTGGAAGAGAAATAGGCACTGCGGGGGTAAGATCTGGCTGCCATGAGAAGTTAAAAAGGAACAGAGGGATGGTTGGGCCCACTCTGCCCCTTATGCCCTCAGATGCAGCCGGGGTGGGAGAGGGGAGAAAGCACAAGAGCATCTGGAGCACAGGCGTGGCCCCAGCATGCTGCTATTTAAAATAATTCTAACTCATGCACACAGGGCACCTGTAGATCAGAAGTGAAATATATGTGGACAATCACTCAAAGAAGTTATTGCTGCTGTCCTTGTTCCCTTCCATCCCCGCTCCTTCCTCCTGTTTCTTACCCTTGCTAGTTGTGTCCTGTCTAAAACTAGACTGTAAACTCTTCAAAGCAGGGACCATATCATTCTCTTTTTTTATGTAAAGTGTCTAATACATGATTGGTTGCAATAAAAATAATACAAAACATTTTCAGAGCCCTAGTGGATAAATGTCAGGGTAAAACAATTCCTATAATTGCTTAATAAAGTCTGAAAAGCAATCTCGGGTCAATTTGGATAGAGGTTTCTGCAAGATCGTTATTTGGTCCCAGATCAGACACTCAATATTCTAGCAATAGCTTAAGGACCATTTTTTCTGAGCCATCTTCTTACTTCCTTAAGTTTCTCCTGCGGCGCCTCTGTCATTGGCTTCAAAACTAGTCAGTTGAATTTGGTATTGTTTTTATTAATAATGTCCATGCAACTCATTATGGTGTGCTGGATATATAAAAATTAATAAAATGAACCTGTCACAAGTTGATCCGTTTCTGACCACCATCTGTCTACCAATCATGTGATGTCTCCAGCTGGGCACTCGAGACAAACCATGCAAGATCATTGTGACAGCATATGGTGCTGTTTACAAATTTTAAAAGGGTAATAGGTGTTAGGCTGTCATATTAGCAGTTAAAAAGTAATGTTGTTTGGAGGCTAGGTTTTGTTAAGGAAGCCTGTCACTCAGTAGGTATATTTCTCACATGGAGATTTTTCAGTGGGTTTGGAGTAAAAATTACTAAATAGAGAAATTCTGATTTTTTTTCATCACATATTCCACAGTTCCTTTGTTTGTGCAATTTGGAATGAACAATAAAATACATAACATGGAGACCAGGCAGTGATGAGTTAAAGGTTTTATTTCATGTGCCTTTTATGGGCATTATGGGCTCCCCTCACCCTTTCCAGGATGCAAACTAATCTGTGTAGTTTTTAAACTACTGTTAAGATCAAGGATGTGGTTATGAAAAGACTTACGATTTATAGGATACTTAAGCATTAAGGATTGAGGTACAGAACATTTCCTAGGGATTAAGGACTGGCTGGGTGAGCCTCAGGCCATTAACCCCCGCCTGTCATTAATCTCCAGGAAATACCCTGCAGTGAGGTCGTTATTGCTGTTATATGCTGAAATTGAAAACAAACAATGATGTGTGTTTTTATACAAGATGCTGTTTAATTTGGAATATAGAGAATTAATGCTTTGTGCATTAACCAGTCATATTGCTAGAATTGATCGATTCCATGAATCTTATTCTTTTATGATAGACATTATGGGATTACATGGGTGTAAGAAAGGGCAAAATTTGACCCATAGTGTGTGTCATACAATTTAATATGATGAATCAATGGTGTTTCACTGGTGTAAATGTGAACAGAATTTAGCTCTGTACATAGAAAACTACCATAAAATGCTTACTTCACAACAAAGCAATTTATTTACCATCTAAGTATCTTGCAGCCTTTTTTTTTTTAAATTCAATGAATAATCCTTTTAGGTTCTCCATAAAGCGGGTGAAATGCCTCTGCTACAGTCCTGAGGCAGCACACAGGCTGCATAAAATAGCATAAATAGCATCTAAATTACTGGGAATACAAAATACACATACAGTTATAGATACTTACAAAAGGCAAATTCATATTGACAGGACTACAGTATGTGCTTAGCAGCAGGAAAGCATCTTAGGAAAAAAAGTGGCTATATATATATAAAAATATAAATATACATATGTATGTATATGTGTGTGTGTAAGTAATAAACACTGAAAAGCTATTTTTGTGTGTGTTCCTAAAAAATGATGCAGGCACTTTTTTAAGGAGACTGGCTGCTTAAACATTTATTATTTTGTAGATACACAGATATATTTTCGTGAAGGTGTGTGAAGCTTTTTACAAAAAATCTTTGTAAAAAGCTGTGTGTGTGTTTGTGTGTGTGCACATGGCCTCAGTCCTTGCAACCTCCTAGAGAGTCTGTCAAGGCACAACTTAAAAGCTCATTCAGGCAACCAGGACCCCCTGCTAGCAGATTGTCTGCCTAAAAGGTAAGAGAAAGCTAAAAAGAAGTAGAAACTTAAAAGTAGGTTCTCAAAGGCTGCATAGATCTTTTTTTGTTAAACCTAAAGTGTTTAAAAGCTTTAATATTGATGGCCTGTCAACTTTGTCCTGATTCTTTGGCTTTCAGTTAAAAGGTTTTTGTTGTTGTAGCTTATGCAGTTGCTCTGTTGCTATGGTAACGTGACATCAAAATGACGTTTCTCTGTTTAAAAGCTTTTAACTAAATTCCTGCCTGTCAGATGTAGGCCCCATTTTGTGCACTCAAGCTTCAAGCTGTTGCAAAAAGGTTTCATATGTTCTGTTGTCATTCAAATTCTTTATCCACATATGCATGTCTTGCACTACAAAAACCTAAACTAAAAACTCAATCTATATTAAGTGTCCTCTTTTAAAACCCTTTTAGGTCAATCAGCAATGGCTGCAGCAGAAATTCCCAGTTACATTGTTTCTTCTCAGACTGAGAAACACAGAAGGGCCAGAAACTGGACTGATGCAGAAATGAGAGGTTTAATGCTGGTTTGGGAAGAATTTTTTGATGAACTGAAACAAACTAAAAGGAATGCCAAAGTTTATGAGAAAATGGCTAACAAACTCTTTGAAATGACTGGAGAAATTCGCCACGGAGAGGAAATAAAGATAAAAATTACAAATATGACATTCCAGTACAGGTAAGCTTCAGTTAATTCTTTTTATTTCGAGAGATTTTAGCAGGGACGACGCAGAGTTATTTGCCTTTCAGAAAAAGTCTCATACAGGAAATCTATAGATAAAAGATTAAAGATTGTTCATATCGCTTTTAAAAATCTCTCCTGCCAGTACTATTACATCTTTATTATTTTCTCTCCCATTTATTTTCAAACTCTGGCACAACTTTGTTTCTTTATAGTTAATTAATGGTGCTATGAAATATTGGAATGAAAATGTATTTGGTGTTAAAACAGATTTTCTTGTTTAGTGGAGTGATAATGTTAGCTTGTCAGCAGTTTCTGGCAGTTAAACTACTGCAGTTTGAAGTGGCCAGTTAGAATCAGTGTTACAAGTAAAAGTTCAAATACAAAATAATTTATTTAGGAATGAAGTTCCCAATTTTTGGCATTGCAAGAAGAAGGGTAATACTTCATAGGGCCAAAAATAATTGGATGTCTTATTACTGAGTGACACACACTGCTATAAGCAGCTCTAGCGAAACAACTATTCTATCTGCAGAGAGAGAATCAATGTCCTCTGTAAATACTGCTCTAAGAGAGTGGGGGAAGGGGGAAGCGGTGTCTAGAACATAAAGACGAGGCAATGTCAGTCATGAGGGAAAGTTGGCTTGAAAGATTGAGACCTTCACACATTTGTTGTTTAGAAAAAATTAGAACTTAGCAGAAATATTTGAATATATCTGCTTTAAAAAAAAATCTTACCGCTGAGAGACACAAACTGCCACATACTGGAAATCCTGAGTGGTCATATAGTTATGTGTTTGTGATGCAAGAAAATCAAATATATGGTTCTTTTATTTCATCTCCACACAAAGCTAGTTTTAATAATAAAAAAGGTTATTACAGCAGCAGATCATGTTAAAATTGCTTGCTTTTCTTTGGGGGCACACTTGCTGTATTTCATGCAGCTATCACTCATCAAATAGAAAACTAGGGTGAATGCTGTAAGCCCCTTTAACTTTGAATTTCCCCTTTCTCAGTTTGTCAGACCCATTAATATTGTCTTTAAGGTATTTTCTGTAATGTGAAAGCTGGTATTTTATACTCAGCACTTAACATCTTCAAAGTGCTTTACAAACACCTACTTAATCCTCACAACAGGTCTCTGAGGAAGGTATGAAAGTATTATCCACCCCCATTTTACAGATAGGGAGACTGGAACTGAGGTCATTATTTCCCCAAGGTTACAAAGCAAGTCACCCTCAAACCCAGAATTAGAACTCAGTAGTTCTTGACTACCAGGCCTTTGCTTAGCTCACTAAATCATGAAGCCTCTCTGCTAACAGATACATCTCATTGTACCTAGGTTTTACAGGTGTCCAGAAATACTGCATGATATTTTGAGTACTGTAATGGCTATGTGCAGTGGTTGTTTCTGTAAGCCTTTGTTCTGAATTTTCTTTCTTTTATTATCAATCACACAGTCTCAATTTTTTCAAATTAATATTTTCTGTTAAGCAGCATTGGGAGGGGAGGGAGTAAAACATACAAACTATGGAGGAAAATTTACTTTTTCATTCCTGTATGTTTTCATTAACTTCCAGAAGCACTTTCAATGCATGCTGTGAGGTGTATCAAATTGCACTGAGCTGCAGTGCTCATTAAGATGCCAACTTTGGAGGGCTTGAAGACTTCCCTGTGTTGGCATGTTACTGTTTTAATATATTCTGGAGTCAGAAATACACTTATAAACATCAGATGGTTTTTTTGTTGTATAATGTAGACTTAAGTTTCCTAATATTATTTGAAGACAATGTGATGTAAAGTAAACAGACAAGCAAAAGAGATTACTCCCAATTTGTTGTGTTTTCTAATTATTTCTCATTAATATGTGAAGAAGGGAAACATTACAGTGGAACTACTGGTTACTATTCTGCTGTCTGCTTTGCTTTTGGACACCTGAGTTTCAATTCATGTTATGGGTGTCTGGAGGATACTTGGAGATCACATCATGCATCACATTTTAATGCACTGTGGTGTGAACTGAAATGGAGGGCATGGAAGTGTGAAAAATGCTCTGTATTCAGACAGTATTTTGTAACAACTATATGGAGTTGTTAAAATGGATCTACAAGTATTTAGCAAAAGTAGCAGGATAACCAGGTCATTTAGCATGTAAATCATTATTTCCCTCCACCATCCCAGTCACAAATTGCAGACTTTTATTTCATGAGATATCTGTCTGTGGTATTACTAAGGTGCTTATCACATAATAATAGTTTGCCAGTGATGTCACCATCAAAAGGAATCAGGTTAGAGCATGGAGCCAGAAAATTCTGATGTTTATCCACGTATTACGAGTTCAGAAAGAAAAATATTACCCCCCCCCCCACATCGAGTCAAAACAACCCTACAGTGTAAAAAGGCAGCCACTTACCTGAGCACCTCTGCTGGTTCTATGATACAGGCATATTTAATGGTGAATGTGATGTTGCTGGTGCACTGCGTGCTGGGACATCGCATGGAGCGGTTAATGGTTACTTGCAGCTTCAGAGATCTAAAATGGAAAATAGGTAAATTTGTAATTAATAATCCTCTTACATATTTATATAATGACTTTCAACCTGAAGGATTCCATAGCACTTTATGGCTGATCCTGCAAATGTTGCTACTGAATGTAGTACTCATGGTTCTCAATGGAAGTCTTTGTTCATTATGCAGCAGCAGTCTAAAAAGCAGACAAAATGTTAGAATGCATAAGGAATGGGTTTTAAAAATAATACTACAATATAATAATATTGTTATATAAATCAATAGTAAGCCCTCCCCTTGAAAAAAATTCCATATGGGGAAATACTGAAAAGTTTGGGACTTTTAGTTTAAAAAGGAGACAAATCAATAAAAGGCAACATGACAGAGGCATACAAAGTAACAAATGGTATAGTGAAGGTAAACCAGGTGCTCCCCTTTCCCTATAATAACAAAGTTATTCAATTAAATTTAAAACCAATTACGGAAGATACTTTTTACAAAACACATAATTAGCAGGTGGAACTCATTGCAACTAGATATCATTGAGACCAAGAGCGAAGTAGTATTTTTTAAAAGATGAGACGTTTTGTAAGATAATGAGAACATTGGTCGTTTAAATTAGATATAATTTTAAAAACATATAAAGTATATAATTCCTCATGCACCATGAATTGTCTGGGGCTAGGAAGAAACTTTCCCTATGAGCAGTCTATTCCATAATTGTCCACTAAGAGGTTCCTTGCATCTTCCTGTGACGCATTTGGTATTTTCCACTGTCAGAAATAGGAGATTGGAATAGATGGTCTGATCTGGTAGACAGTTTAGGTACTACTATGGATAGTCCCAGCGACTTCATGGTAATAAGCACCTTGCCTAAAATAAATGTTTGCTTGTCTGCAATATATAAAGGAATCACTTCATTCACCACAGCAACCAAGGGCCTAACCTAAAATGTAGTGCAGATACTGCTGGGCAAAATCCTACTATAACAAAAAGTGCAATGGAAACTTATGTATCTATTTAGGACAGATAGGACACTGGTTTTTAATGTTCTGTGTGAAAGGCATCTGTGCAGTAAACTGCATGTACTCCCATTTATCTATCTTGGGAGGTGAAGGGCTGAGTCAAGCGTGCTGGAATTGAAAGTTAAGGTTTCTGATAGAGTGAGTATCAAGAGTTCTGCTTACATTACTAACTCGTCTCCTGCAGTTTAGAATCGCTTAGAATATGTCCTGAAGTTCTTTCTATTGTGTTGGCTACTTGGGCATTCAGCACCCACAAACCTACAATTAGTCCTTCTAAAAGAAAATACATTCCTATCATCACTAATATATTGATCTTAATGTGTGCCAATGTACAGTATTAGAGAGAGACAAGGGTGTGTGTCTCTTTCATTGGACCCACTTATGTTGGTGAAAGAGACAAGCTTTAGAGCTGCTATTATTATATTACTACTGATATAATATGTAATGTCTTGTAAAACAAAAGACAAGGTTTATAGAATATGCACACTAAACAATATTATAGTTTTGACTAATTCCTTTTGATGCTTTAAAAATAAAGGCTGTGAGAATGCAAATTCATAATTTTTTTTTTAAACCGGCTCCTCTCTCCTTCCCCCAAACATTTGTGGAAACAGGATGTAGCTGTTACATTTTAATTTGAATTGCAGTCAATTAATGTTAATCACTGGTAAATCTGAATCAGTCTCATGATCTTAATCGTAGATTATTATTTTTATTTTCATGTGTACATGATAGCAATTAAACATAGTGCCTTGTGTAATTCTTCACCATATTCCATGATATTAAATGACTGGAATCTTTGACCATTGCTGCAGCAAATGACCAAAGATAAGTGCAGCAAATTACTGCAGAAAGTTAAATTTGAATATTTTACCAGCTTTCTCTTCAGTATCAATAATTCATAGCAGACCCACAATTTAAGTATTGTGCTTTCCTACATTTTTCTCTCCTGTGTCATTGATTGGTGCATGAACAGTGTTATTTATTATTTATTTTGAAAGCTTTTTTCAGAAACCCCAGGAGATGAAGCTTGTTTCCATTCCTCCAAGCTAGTAGTAATATCAAACAAATACCATAATAATAATTAATTCTCCCCACAACCCAGCAATAGTGTGTTGAACAGAGAGAGTAAAAAAACCAAATTATAGATTATAAGTATTTGTTCTAACTAAGTAGAACTCCCCACTCTGAACTCTAGGGTACAGACATGAGGACCCCCTAAGCTTATTTCTACCAGCTTAGGTTAAACACTCCCCAAGGCACAAATTCTCCCTTGTACCTTGGATTAGCTAACGCTGCCACCACCAAGTGATTTAACAAAGTATCAGGGAAAGGACTACTTGGAGTTCCTACTCCCCCCTAATATTCCCCCAAGCCCCCCACACCCCCTTTCCTAGGGAGGCTTGAGAATAAATAAGATGAGCACAGACCAACCTTGGGGTTTTTTAGGACACTAAAAAAAAAAAAAACCCAATCAGATTCTAAAAGAAACAGAAATTTATTATAAAGAAAAAAGGTAAAAGAAGCACCTCTGTAAAATTATAGCGGAAGATAATCTTACAGGGCAATCAGATTCAAAAACAGGATTTCCCTCTGGGCCAAACTTTAAGTTACAAAAAGAAAACCAGGAATACACCTTCCTCTCAGCACAGAGAAAATCACAAGCCAAAACAAAAATAAGCTAACACATTCCCTTGCTAGTACTTACTAATTCTAATGGAGTTGGATTGCTTGCTTCCTTGATCTGTGTCCGGCAAGCACACAGAACAGACAGACCAAAACCTTTCTCCCCCACCCCTGATTTGCAAGTATCTTGTCCCCTTATTGGTCCTTTTGGTCAAGTGCCAGCCAGGTTACCTGAGCTTCTCAACCCTTTACAGGTAAAAGGATTTTTTGCCTCTGGCCAGGAGGGATTTTATAGTACTGTATATAGGAAGGTTGTTACCCTTCCCTTTATATTTATGACAGATGGTCTTTAAAAACTCTTTCTAAATTTTAATGTTTTAGTAATTTTATTTTAAAGGTATTTTAATACTCATGAAATTGCTGGATTAATTGATATAGAGAATACAGTCCTTGTTATCCACAAAACAGGCAATATAAATACAATTTGCTCCACCAATGTGCCTCAACCCAGATGACAGAAGGTCCTGGAAAGTGGTTAATTAGATATCAGTGCTCATTTAGCTGTTGATTCCTCTGTAATAACATGGCCAACAAGATTGCCAGTTGTGGTGGTAATGTTTTTTGTACTTTGAATTTCTGTCCACTGGAAACTGGACTGAGATCACGAACTCATTTGACATAATTTTCAGTGACTTCTGATCTGGGCTGGATTTAAACTAGTGTCTTAGAGATGAAAAAGTCTGTATTTTATTAAACAGTTCCTAAGCCTATTTAGTTTATATACGTGTAAGCGGGGGAATGGTCCCACTCTTGTGGGGAACTTCCCTGGCTTCTGCACTACCCCTGTGGAATCGGACAGTGAAAGGATCTCTGTCCTCTCTCCAACTCCCTGTACCCAGATGCCTGCCTGACCTTGAAGACTCCTCTTCCATGCGGCAGAGTCCTTGTAACCCCAGTTAAGGTGGTCCCAGGATTACTGGGAGGCTTAACCCCCAGTCTTGTCATGGCCACTTAGGACAGGAACTAGGGTGTCCCCAGTCCGCAGTACTCTCTCCACAACCGCCACTACCCTGGCCCACTGAGCACTACATTAAGTTCAAATCAAATACAATTTACTGAACAGCAAGACAGTAAGAAAAATAAAGAAAAAATCAGACTGGCTAAAGGAAACAAGTAATCCTGCCCTGTTGGCACGGGGAAACCACAAACAGCAGTCTCTGGGATATAAGGGAAATTCACAGTTTATTCTTCACATGTCCCAGGACTCCTTCTCAAGCCCTGGCTATGCTGTGGTGACACTGTGGGTCAGACACCTGCTCTGGCGGTTGCCACATGCCCTCAGGCTCTAGCTGGCAGGAACCCTTCTCCCAAGCATTGGCCCTCCCATCGGGGTCATGGTCCCCCCATCAAGTCCAGCCTGCAAGACCTCTTGTTTGACGATGTCTCCTTGCACTGGGCCCTCTGTCTGGGGTCCCTCCCCCCACTCTTCCCAGCTGCTCACCGCACTCGGCTCTAGTGTTACTTGTGGCACAGAGGGCGTTCAGTCCCCAGCTCTAGGCCCACAGCTCCCGACTGTAGCTCAGCCCTGGCTCCATGTCAGCACAGCTGGTCGGCGCTGCTCCTGGCTCTGGACTGCTCTGGCTCCATGCTGCTGCTGCTCTGCCTCCAGCCCAGCTCTGCCTTCTGGGCTGCTTTTCCGGCCCCTCTGGTTCTGGCTGCTGCTGCTCTGCCTCCAGCCAAGCCTGGGCTGCTGCTCTCCCCTTAGTTCTGCCCTACTCTGGTTCAGTTAACTCCAGCTCACACGGAGGACAGGACCCTGGGCTTCTGACTCCCTCATTGGCCTACCTGCCCTGTCAATTGGGCTGACCAGGAGCATTTGCCTCTCCCCGTTGGCCCTGGGGACTGTCAGGCTCAGGATCTTGATTTCTCATTGGCCATTCCCCTTTCTTTTGGTACAGGGAGAAGGCAAACCAAAAAACCCCACTAAAGTTTCAGTAAGGGGCCAACAGTCCTGTTAGATAAGCCTCAAAACATGTAAAGTTCCTTTACTAGGACCTTCAGCCCTCTCACACCTTCCTGCCTTCTCTTCAGTATAGGGTGTGGCTCCCCCTATTTGCTGTCTTGGGTAGACCGAGTGCCTGATACCCTGTCTTTTCTCAAGAGGCAGATACTAGGTTTACTTCCTTCTATTTTTTCATTGGTAAAGCTACGATTATGTCACGGAAGTCACAGAATCTGTGACTTTCAGAGACCTCTGACATTTTCTGCCCTGGGGCTGGAGCTGTCAGCAGGCAGCCCCCCAGATCTCAGCCGCTGCTGGCGGCGGGCCCCCAGCAGCTCCCAGCCCCCGCAGGTGGTGGGGAGACCCCAGAGCTCCCGCTAGCGGTATGGGGACCCTGAACTTCCAGCCACTGCTGGGGGAGAGGGGGCAAGAGGACCCCAGGGCCCCCAGCCACTGTGGGTGCTGGATCTTCCTCCCTCTCCATTTTGTCCAGGATATTTTTAGTAAAAACCACAGACAGGTCATGAGCGTCCATTAATTTTTGTTTATTGCCTGTGACTGTCTGTGGTTTTTACTAAAAATATCCATGGCAAAATCTGAGCCTTATTCACGGGTCCTATCACCCCTCTACTGCCTCTGGGGTTAGACTAAGTAGGTAGGTGATAACACGCTAAACTAGCATTACTCTGGTCCTGTCCATTTCTATAGAATTTAATATTTCATTAAAAAGAATCTTGCCTTTAGTTGCAAAAAAAATCCTCCAAAGGCTTGATCCTATGTTGACTCACTAAGTTGGGAGACAGTAGCAGTGAGCTTAATTCCTCCCGACTGTTGATTTCAATTGAGCTATGTTAGGGATAAATTTGGTCTGATAGAGGTGAGAGGCCTCAGCTGTCCCACTCTTCTCCTCAGACTCCACTTCCAATCTCAGCAAAAGATTCTAAAATGAGAGGAGTGAACTCTGAAACCAGTGATGACCATTTAACATTGACATTCTTAGCTATTTTATGGTTGATCATTTTATCAGAAAGCTTAAGTGCATAGAACATAAGAACAACCATACTGGGTCAGACTAAAGGTCCATCTAGCCCAGTATTCTGTCTTCCAACAGTGGCCAATGCCAGGTGTCCCAGAGGGAAAGAACAGAACAGGAAATCATCAAGTGATCCATCCCCTATCACCCATTCCCAGTTTCTGGCAAAATCATAATAATGGATGTCTGTGATACAGGGGGAGTAATTTGAGTGCTGTTGTAGAGACAAAGAGTTGGAATAAATGGATATTGTTTCACCCAGTATGACCTTTGTTTGCCTCTATCTGCCATGTTCCCACTTTTTTTCCATTGTTCTGAACTCCCCCTCCCTATCTTTTCCTCTCCCCTCTGTATCCTCCCTTTTGTCTTTCTCCACCCCAGAGTCCAGACTCCATCAGCTTCACTGTTGCCCCTTTTAAGTCAGCAGAGTGCTTCTGCCCAGTTTGCAGTGGGGATCAATATTCCCAGTCTGTTGCTGTAGTAAGCAGCAAGACAGAAATCCACACACTGCATTTAGAGCAAGAGGAGTGTTCGGACACCCTCTAGTTCTGAATAATAGCATCCTCTAGCAGCTGATGGACAAATCTGCGGATATTTTTCAAAAGTGTGATAGTACTACATAAAGGGAGGGCCATGGTGCACAGCTGAACTTAAGCATAAAGAATAAAATCCTGACACATTTACTCAAGCAAAACTCCTGCTCCCTTTAATGGGAATTTTGCTGGAGTAAGGATATGAGATTTAGCTCAAAATCATAATAATGGATGACTGAGATACAGGGGGAGTAATTTGAGTGCTGTTGTAGAGACAGGTTTCAGAGTAACAGCCGTGTTAGTCTGTATTCGCAAAAAGAAAAGGAGTACTTGTGGCACCTTAGAGACTAACCAATTTATTTGAGCATGAGCTTTCGTGAGCTACAGCATCCGATGAAGGTGCCACAAGTACTCCTTTTCTTGTTGTAGAGACAAAGAGACTGATGACATCTGAAAGCAGAGCCATAGTTGGCAAAGATTCTACTGAATCTGATTCAGAACAGGATAGTCCTACCCCTAAAAGTTTCTACTCAGTCAAAAAGAGCCCGGTGTTCCTAATTTAGACTTTGAAGCTCAATAAACAGCAGCTCCCACTGAAAACCCAGATTTTAATTATCATTATAGTCTTTATTTAGTGTTAAGATTGTGAGTTTATTGATAATACAATTTGAGATTTTCTGCATTAAAACAATGAAATCTGAGCACATGAGGCCTTGCCAATACATAGTACTGAGCTGCTGTAACTTGCATGGGGAAACCCTTGTGAAGTATGTAGCGGTGTTCAGTGTGTACCTAGCAATGTATAGCAATAGAAGAAAAATACTTTTATTGCAAAGAATTTTAAAAACTAAACAAAAAGTATTTGATATTAAGTTGATCATTTACAGTCAGTCCTATAGTTAGGTATTCTGTAACAAAGAAGCTATAATATTGTCAGTGATCTGATCTGATTGTGAAATCACAGCAGCAGTTTGTAAAGCATGTATGAAATTAAAATTTGGAATGCATAGAGAGAATAAGAACACAGACTGTGCTGTGCAGGCTTTGCTATGCATTGCTATAATATGCAGCTCACCAGTAGCTGGAAAACCTCATCAGACTTTGAAAGTTCAGAGAAGAACACAAACTACTTCAAAACTCAAACAAACTAATTTGTTGTTCCTAACTTCTGTCCCACCAGTAGTTGTCACTTCACCCTAGTTTGCGAGCCACATGCTGGACCATTGGAAAGGAAGAACTTCAATCTTTCCACATTCACATCTCTATTTGTCACCATTGTTATCATGTTGTTAAAGTTTATTTTCCTCTAATGGTCCTAGTGGCAGCTGAAGCAGTAGGTGTTATATCTTCCTACCAGCAGATGGACCCAGGAAAAAATGTGTTGTGGTATTCCCCAATAAAAGGACTGTATCAGCTATCCAAGCCCAGTACTCTTCCTGTTTCCGGAAGGTGGAAATCTCTTTCTGTTTGGCAGAACCAGCTTGGAATTCAATTAAAAATATACAAAAGCAGCATTTTAAAAATTTTTATTAGTTAAAAACTTTAAATGTACAGGAAACATGTTTTTCAGGTTGGTCTGAAGTAAACAGGAAGAAATTCAATAAGGACAAATGCAAGAAGGAACAATCATTTGCACATATACAAAATGAGAAATGACTGCCTAGGGAGGAGTACTGCGGAAAGTGATCTGGGGGTCATAGTGGATCACAAGCAACATATGAGTCAACAGTGTAACACTGTTGCAAAAAAAGCAAGCACCATTCTGGGATTTATTTGCAGGAGTATTGTAAGCAAGACACAAGAAGTTATTCTTCCGCTCTACTCTGTGCTGATTAGGCCTCCGCTGGAGTATTGTGTCCAGTTCTGGGCACCACACTTCAGAAAAAATGTGGACAAATTGGACAAAGTCCAGAGATAAGAGCCACAAAAATGATTAAAGGTCTAGAAAACATGACATCGGGGAAGATTGAAAAGATTGTTTAGTCTGGAGAAGAGAAGACTGACGGGGGACATAACAGTTTACATGTATATAAAAGGTTATTACAAGGAGAAGTGAGAAATTGTTCTTTAACCTCTAACATTAGGAGAAACTTTCTAATTGTCAGGGTGGTTAAGCACTGGAATAAATTGCCTAGAGAAGTTGTGGAATCTCCATCACTGGAGATTTTTAAGAGCAAGTTAGACAAACTCCTGTCAGGGATGGTCTAGATAATACTTAATCCAGCCTTGAGTGCAGAGGACTGGACTAGGAGACCTCCTGAGGTCCCTTCCAGTCCTACAATTCTATGCTTCTATGTAAAATCAACTGATTTATTAAATTAAGGAAGTATTAAGTGTATTTAGTGATTAGACAAATTGGTTCTGGTCACCATGGGCCAGATTTTCAAAGGTATTTAGATGCCTAAAGATGTAGATAGATGCCTAGTGGGGTTTCCAAAAGTGCATAAGTAGGGTAGGTTCCCAATTCCCATTGAAATCAATAGGAATTAAAGAAATAATCAACATAGGCATTTTTGAAAAACCCTTTAGACAGCTATCTGCATCTTTAGGAGCCTAAATCTGAAAATTGTGAAACTCTGGCCTCATGTTCTTCATGTTTTTAGAATTAGTGGATCTTATTTTCTCCCACCTGGCTTTTAATAGATTGGAAGAAGAAACAAGCATTTATGCCTTTTCAACTTCCAGTCAGTTTCTGGACTTTAAATGAAATAGTCCAAATGAAGGAAATATTCTCTCTCCGATTTCTATCTTAACTGAAACCAAAAATAATTAAAGCAAAAGTTTTTCTGCACAACAGAATCTAAAAGTACAAAATTCGGAAAATCTAAATACCAATATTCGGTCCATTATAAAGACTGAGAACAATATGGATCCTTAGTAATGCAGCACATGACATTGACACACATTTTAAAGCTTGATTTTAACCTCAGAAATTAAAGATGTTTCTGCCCTAATTCTGTATATATTTAAAAAAGCAGCACCCTTTAATTCATTAAAATTTGAGGAGGGCTTACTGATCTTTTTATTTATATAAATTATTTTAATGGATTATAGTGAGTTTAGGTCTTGACATAGGGTGTCATAATTTCAAATTTAATTTTAAACAGATTTATTTTAAAAAAATCCTGATTTAAATAATATTCAATTGTGTGTGTGTGTATATATATATATTTTAAAAAAAAACATTGATTTATATCCACTCTGGGCATTATGATAATCATCGTAGTCATTCAGAACTTTCCAGCATCTTCAGATCCTCCTTCTCCAGATTCTCCTGCCACTTCACCTAAGGCAGAATTTCCATTATCTGTTAGAGTAAAGCCTATGACATAGTTGGTCAGTTCTAATTCCATTTACAGGGGGCTGGGGTACTCTCACTAGCTCAGTAGTCTCCAACCTTTTTAGGCACAAGATTACTTTTTGAATTTAAGTGCAACTCAGGATCTACCCCACCCTTTCCCTGAGGCCCCGCCCCACTCACTTCACCCCCCCCCCCGTCCCTCCATTGCTCTGTCTCCTCTCTTACTCACTGTCACCAGGCTGGGGCAGGGGGTTGGGGTGTGAGAGGGGATGTAAGCTCTGGGCTGGGGCTTAGGGGTTCAGAGTGTGGGAGGGGGCTCCAGGCTGAGCCTGGGGCAGGGGGTTGGGGTGCAGGAGGGGGTCAGGGGTGCAATTCTGGGAGGAAGTTTGAGTGCAGGAGGGGGCTCCAGGCTGGGGCAGAGTGTTGGGATGCAGAAGAGGGTACGGGGTGCTGGCTGTGGGAGGAAGCTCAGGTCTGGGGCAGGGGGTTGGAGTGCAGAAGGGGGTTCAGGGTGCAGGAGTGGGTATGGGGTGCTGGCTCCGGGAGGGGGCTCAGGGGAAGGGTACAGGTTCCCGCAGAGCAGCACATACCTCGGGCGGCTCCCGGTCGGTGGCGCAGTAGGACTAAGGCAGGCTCCCTGCCTGCCCCAGCCCTACACCACTCCGAGAAGTGGCCATCGCACCCATGCGGCCCTTCTGGGGGGAAGGCACATGGCTCCATGCACTCTCTGCAAGCACTGCCCCCACAGCTCCCATTCCTGGCCAATGGGAGCTGTGGGGGTGCTGCTTGTAGGCAGGAGCAGCGCGTGGAGACCCCTGCCCTTCCCTCCCCCAAGGCCTCAGGGGTGTGCTGACTACTTCTGGGAGCAGCAGGGGGCCAGGGCAGGCAGGGAGCCTGCCTTAACCCTGCTGTGCCGCTGGACATTTAGCGGCCGGAGATCATGGTTGACTGGCAGAGGCTCCAGGATCGACCAGTTGATCGCGATCTACTGTTTGGTAACTCTTATTAAAATATGCTGTTTTAAACCCTGATCAGATTTGTCATTTTGTAAGAGGGAGCAACCAGCACTGTTATAACAAGCGTATTCATTATTAAATTATTTAAATGAATTCTCTTCGCTAGTAGAAGCTGTTATTTTTCAGTACTGGTATTGAACTCAACTTGGGGTAACGTGCACCTTTTCACCACTGGACAAAATCATGAAAATAAACTGATGATCTCACTTGATACCAAAGGCCAAAAACTGCTGTCTAATGTTATTCTTATTAAGGATTTTCAGTTTGCCTGTCAAATGATCAGAGTTATCTTTTGTGACTGAAACAGATTTTTGAGATAGAAGTTTAAGATCTGTATGAAATGCTTGTTTCTGTGTTTTCAGACCTTTCTCTTGTATGCCTTTACAGGAAATTAAAATGCATGACTGATAGTGAAACCGTCGCACCTGACTGGCCTTATTATAAAACCATTGATAGAATCCTGTCTAAAGTATCAGACCACAGTGATGTGAAAATGCATGAAAGTCAGCAACCGGGCCCTTCTACATCACAGACTGAGGCCTCGCAGTCTCCATCAGCTAAGTCTACACCTCTGTACTTGCCGTATAACCAGTTTACGTACGAAGGAAGGGAAGAATGTTTTGAAGATGAACATTCAGAGAGCTCATCAAGCTTACTTTCTTATAAGTTGAGGTGGAATTTTTTATTTTCTTTTCTCATATTTCACACATTAGACTAGTTCTGTTGTGTAATTGGAAAACTGTAGAATGTTTACATTAATCACTCTTGCCATTGCTTTTCTTAAGTCACAAGTGAGATGAGTTTGCTGGTCTTTACCTAAACAGCTAGACTAAGGGTTTTGTTTTTGTTTGTTTTTGTCTGTGGGGATAGGTCAGCACCACAAAACACCACGCAGCATTGTCAAAATTTAGCATGGGTCCCTCTGCTTATGAGAGGCATAGCATTTCTACCAAGGTAGGAGTGGCCCAGGCTAGTACTGCAGTGCATATGTATAACAATGTAGGAAGCTTCAGAGTAGGAAGTATAACATGTTTCTTAGCTGTATTTTGCCTTGCTCTAGCCATTGCTATTTCCCTCAATATGAGTATGATATTTCAATAGAGTCAACTATTATTAAAGTGTGTGTGTGTGTGTGTGAGAGAGAGAGAGAGAGAGAGAGCTTTAAAAATGCAAATCGAGTATTTGTTCAGACTTGATGTAATTGTCAGTTATGCTTCAGTTTTCCAACAAGCATCTTTTAAAGTGCATTGCAGCCACTTTTAAATATAATTAAATTAAATATAATTTAAAATGTTAGTTCTTTCAAGTAATAGTTAGTATGAGGA
The DNA here is from genome assembly GCF_965140235.1 of Caretta caretta. NCBI lineage: Eukaryota > Metazoa > Chordata > Testudines > Cheloniidae > Caretta > Caretta caretta. The sequence goes on along the minus strand of NC_134209.1, from coordinate 133,045,360 downwards.
ATGCAAACATGCTTTTCTGTTGTTGATAACACTTGAATCCCCTGGACAGCATGATTTTAGCCTAAAGCAGTGCTGTAGACACGACTCACATTTCAGACTTCACTGCTCTCAGTTTTCATCCCAAAACGTGGTGGAAATAAGAACTGATTGCAGTCTTCTGTCAGAAGAAAATATTAAGTTCATCCTAGAGATCCTTATCATGAGTCTGTGCAATAGGAAGATTTTATGGATAACAGTAAAATTACAAATCAGTCATCCAATAGTGAAACTGTTGAACTAGAATCAAAACCACACGAACTAGTCTGGGTTAATGGGCTTTCAGGCCTGCATTTGAGTAGTTTGAGAGCTGAGGGAGTAGAGCTGAGACTACTTCTTTCAATGAGTGTAGCTGTCCCTAAGCAGCTGATGATTTTAAATGCATTTCCTGTTTACAAGTATTTACGGAGTAATGTCTGTGACTAACTCTTGGTCTGTAGCCATATATCAATTCACAAGTAATTCTTGTACAATTACCAGTTCATTGTAAGTATTTGATGTCTGATATTCAAACTTTCTTGACTGGATCAGCATAACTCCTAGAATCATGTTTCTTCTGCAAATTCAAAATTTGATTTCTGCAAATATTCTATAATAACGTAAAATTCATTGTCTGCAAACACATCTACCTGTAAACACAATCAGTAGAATATTTGCTGATACAAACAAGGTATTTTTAAAAAATGTTTGAGGTATTCGTCCATCTGGCTTGAGGAAAAACTGCAGGATGTTTGAACCTTGGACTGCCAGCAGCTAAAAGTGATACTTGTGATAGGTATTACAGCCTTTTGTATCTGGGAATACAATGAGCCTCATTTTTCACTAGAAGTATTTCTGGGTGGGTTATAAGAGCATAATGTAAAAGATGCCACTATCTGAAAGGGAGTCAGGAAAGAAATGGTGACTTATTTTAACTATGGTTCTTTGAGATATGGTGCCAATGTGTATTCCACTTAGGTGTGTGCAATACCAGCACATTTGAGCAAGAGAAATTTGCCTAGCAGTACCCACAGAGGGGCGGCATTTGCACCTCATGGCCATCACTCCTCCTTTGGTTATGTGATTTAGTGTCGCCCCCCCCCCCCAGTTCCTTCTCACCAAATGCCCAGACGCAAGATTCCGATGCAGAGGGGATGGAGGGTGGGTTGTGGAATACACATCTGATTCAAAGAACACGTTACAGTAAGTAACAGTTTCTTCTTCTTCAAGTAGATACAGATGTATATTCCACTTAGGTGACTCACAAGTAGTATCCCTCACCAGGAAGTAGCGCTCATAGTCTACCTAAATAAGGACTACAGGCCCATGGTACTAAAGCTTGCATCCGCCCTGGAAGATGTGGTTATGGTGTAATGGTTTGTGAATGTATGTATCAATGACACACAGCAGCCCTGAAAATGTCCAATATGGAAATGTCACTGAGGCGTGCTATGGATGTTGCTTACGCCCTCGTAGAATGAACTCACATCTGCTGAAGGGGCATAGCTGAGGCTATTTCATATGCATTTTTGATGCAAGATGTTATCCATTTGGAGATCATCTGCAAAGAGACCACATGACCTTTCATGTGATCTGCCTATGTCACAAACAAATGAGGTAAAGCATGAAACGATTTAGTCCTGTCCAAATAAAAGATGTCCGTCACTGGACACCTAAGGTATGGAGATGCTGCTTCTCCAGAGATGAGTGCGGCTTAGAAGAGAACACAAGTAAATATACCATGTGGTTCAAATGAAACTGAGAGACCACTTTAGACAAAAATTGTGGGTGGATCATAGAGTCACCTTGTCTTTGGAAAATTGTGTATAGGAGGCTCTGCTATAAGAGTCTGCAACTCTCTCACACTCTTTGCAGAGGTTATCGCTGCCAGGAATGCAGTTTTCTGACACAATACAGAACGGGACAAGACACTAGGGGCTCGAGCAGAGATCCCAGTAAGGACGCTATGACTGTGTTAAGGTTCCCATAGAGGAACTGGCTCTCAGACTGGGTGGATGTAGACAGAGGAACCCTTTTAAGAATCTTGTTACCATGGCATTGGAGAAGACTGATTTTTTTTCCCCCTGAATGAGGGGATAAAATGCTGATATCGCTGCCAGATGCACTTTCAATGAACTAAACACTAGCCCCAACAACTGAAGGTGGAGCAGGTATTCCAAAATGTCCTAGATAGAGGCCAGTATTGGTTGGCTTCTGTTGGCTTAGTGACCACACTGAAAATCATTTCCATTTTGCTGGATAGGCCATCCTAGTGGATGCTTTTTTACTGTTAAGGAGGACCTGTTGGACAGCTGCTGAACACTGCTCTTACTCCTCATTCAGCAGACACACTGTGAGATGCAGGGAGCTGAGTGAAGGATGCAAGGTGCTGCGTTGGTTCTGAGTGACTAGGTTGGGATAGGGAGGAAGCGGTGGTATGGGAGGCTGAATAGAGAGTGCGAAAATGTTGGAGAACCAGCACTGTCTTGGCCATGCTGGGGCGATGAGAATGAGCCTGGCCCAATCTGCCTTGAGCTTGAGGTATGATCAGGATTGGGGAAAAGGCATGCAAAACAGCCAACTGACAGGTGAGGTGGAAAGCTTCAGACAGGGAATCTAACAGGACCCCAATAAACTCAGTTTTTGAGTGTGGGCTAAGGTTGACTTTCCAGTGTTTAGGATTGAGACCCAGATGGTCGAGAAAGCACAGTATGGTGCCAACATGAGCAAAAACTTCATCTCTGGATCTGCCTCTCAGTTGTTCAGATGTGAATTCCCTTCTTCCTGACATACGCCATAACAACGACCATGCATTCAGTAAAAATATGGGGGCTGAAGAGAGGCCGAATTTGAAGTACCTGTGTACTCAAAGTGGTGTTCTGCCACAACAAATGAAAGGAACTTTCTGTGGCTCAGCAAAATCACCACATGAAAGTAGTTGTCCTGAAGGTCCAGAGCAGCAAACCAGTCTTTCTGAGACAATGCAGGAAGAACAGTAGATAGAGTGACCATTGAGAACCTCATGTACCTGATATATTTGTTGAGGCTGTGAAGGTTGAGGATGGGTCTTACTCCTCCCTTGCATTTTGGTATCCGGAGTAGAAGCCATGACCCTGGTGTTTTGGAGGAACCTCCTCCACTGCTCCTAAAGCCAGCAGAAAACAGACCTGCTCAAGGAACAGTATCTCATGAGAGGGGGTTCCTGAAGAGGGAGGGAGGGGAAGCAGGTGTGGAGAGGAACTGAATGGCATAACCCAAACTGATGGTGCTTTGGAACCAGCTGTCAGTGGTGACTGAGCCCCAAGCACTGTGAAAGCAGGCCAGCTTGTCCCCAGTGGGGAGAGATGAGGAGGGAGGAGCAATGACTGGAACAGTACTCTGACCAAGGAGTCAAAATGGGCACTTGAAGGGTGCCAGGGGAAGTCATGTGGACTGGCCGAACCCCAAGCCCAACTGATTTCTGATCTATCCCTCTTTCTGGAGTAGTGTGGTGCCTCGGAACAGGGAAAGGCTGATCAAATGGGCACTGAGGACAATATTGCTGCTGCTGTGGAAGACAATAGTGTTGCCTCTGCAGTGTTTTTTAATGTGACCACTCAGTAATCAGGCAGTCAGATTCCAGATGCTGGGTTGCCATGGAACAGATTACCCTGTGATAATAAATCTGGAATGAATTGTAGTGGATTTATTAGTGGAGGGGCTGCAGACAGCAACTTGAGGTCTGAAAAAACAAGGTTGTCTGGGCCAATGGTGCGTGGTCAAAATCATTGTAGCTTGTTGTTGCTGTGATGGTTGGATCTTGCATGTTATCATGGGAAAAGGAGGGAATGCAAATAGAAGAGCCTTTGGCCACACGTGGGAGAAGATGTTAATTCTCCTGGCCCAAAGATCTCTGCTCCTTCTATAGAAGCTATTTGTCTTGGTGTCGGAACTGGATGCAAAGAAATCCCATATTAGTTTCCCAAAAGTCTTGATTATGTCATTGAACTCCCTCTGGTGGAGACATCACACCCCTTGGACTGCTCTTCTGTGGCTGAGGCAATCTGCCATGGAATTCAGTTTCCCTTTGATATGCATGGTTCGAACTGACAATGTGTCTCTCAGCCTAACTGAAAAAGGTTATGGTTTCTGTTTGTAATCAGCATGACTGTGTGCCCCCTTGTCCATTCATGTATGTCATGGCAGTGGTATTGTCTGTGAATACAAGTATGTGTCTGGAGTTTTAAGTGGGAAAGAGTGCTGGAAGAGCTAGACAAATCACTCACAGTTCCAAATGATTAATGACATATGAGATTCTGTCCTGACCACTGACCTTGTACAATGTGTTGGGTTCTGTGAACTCCCATCCCCTCAAACTAGCATCCATCATTATGGTGTCCCTCTTCAGATGTAACCACCATCTGAGAGACCATTTACTATGGAGGGGAGTCTTACAGAGAGTAGAGGAGATCAGTATGTAGTAGTGTAAACAATTGAAATGAAAATTTGCCCATGAGGCTAGGTATATGCACGAAAACGAACATAATACTATGTAGCAGTAAGTCCTTCATGCAGGAGTGTGGGCTTGTATGTTTGCTCCAGAATCCATGCCTGCCTGTCTCTGGAGAGGAAAGCCCTGTGGAGTGTGGTATTCAGCAAAACCCCCAGGTGTTCTATGGTCTGTGTAGGGATGATCTGGCTTTTCTTTGGATTGATTATAAACCCATGCTGTTGAAAGGTATGTACTGTCAATTGAGCATCCCTGACTGACTTCTGTAGGGAAGGGACTCTTACAGGATATCATCAAAATGTAGGGATGCCACTATTACCACCAGGACCACTGTGAATACCATAGAGGTGGTGGCATGCCAAAAAGAAGGGCATTGTATGTATGTGCAGGGTGTACTATGCAAACTGGAGGTACTGTTTGTGGGTTGGAAAGATGGGGGTGAAGAAATATGTGCACATCAAGTCCATGGAGGTTAGGAAATCCCCCTGTGTGATGGCTGCCAGGGTGGACTAAGCGGTCTCCTTTTGGACTTGTGAGAGTGGATTGACTTGTTGAGTCTTTAAATCTAGGACAGCTTCTTGATTATTGAGAGAGAAGACATCTGGGGCAGAAGGTCTTTCTAAGTTCTATGGCATAACCCTGGGAAATGATCTCTCTTCCACATTTGTCTGTGGTGGAGGCAAACCAGGTGAGAACAAAAAGAGAGAGATTGCCTCCGAGGGGAAGGTTGTGGAGCCCTTGATTATTCTTAAGAGCATTCATGGAGAAGGTGTCACAAAGTTTATTGGAGCTGGCTTTCCCCCAACCATTCTTAGACAATATGTTGTGTCTCCAACCATATCTGTATGAAGCTCCATAACCTCGAATGGACAGCCTAGAGTGAAAAGATGGGTTAAAAACTATTCTGAGTTTCAGAGGAACAGCCGTGTTAGTCTGTATTCGCAAAAAGAAAAGGAGTACTTGTGGCACCTTAGAGACTAACCAATTTATTTGAGCATGAGCTTTCGTGAGCTACAGCTCACTTCATCAGATGCATACCGTGGAAACTGCAGCAGACTTTATATACACACAGAGAATATGAAACAATACCTCCTCCCACCCCACTGTCCTGCTGGTAATAGCTTATCTAAAGTGATCAACAGGTGGGCCATTTCCAGCACAAATCCAGGTTTTCTCACCCTCCACCCCCCCACACAAATTCACTCTCCTGCTGGTGCTAGCCCATCCAAAGTGACAACTCTTTACATAATCAAGTCGGGCTATTTCCTGCATAGATCCAGGTTTTCTCACATCCCCCCCACCCCCATACACACACAAACTCACTCTCCTGCTGGTAATAGCTCATCTGAACTGACCACTCTCCAAGTTTAAATCCAAGTTAAACCAGAACATCGGGGGGGGGGGGTAGGAAAAAACAAGAGGAAACAGGCTACCTTGCATAATGACTTAGCCACTCCCAGTCTCTATTTAAGCCTAAATTAATAGTATCCAATTTGCAAATGAATTCCAATTCAGCAGTTTCTCGCTGGAGTCTGGATTTGAAGTTTTTTTGTTTTAAGATAGCGACCTTCATGTCTGTGATTGCGTGACCAGAGAGATTGAAGTGTTCTCCGACTGGTTTATGAATGTTATAATTCTTGACATCTGATTTGTGTCCATTTATTCTTTTACGTAGAGACTGTCCAGTTTGACCAATGTACATGGCAGAGGGGCATTGCTGGCACATGATGGCATATATCACATTGGTGGATGTGCAGGTGAACGAGCCTCTGATAGTGTGGCTGATGTTATTAGGCCCTGTGATGGTGTCCCCCTGAATAGATATGTGGGCACAATTGGCAACGGGCTTTGTTGCAAGGATAAGTTCCTGGGTTAGTGGTTCTGTTGTGTGGTATGTGGTTGTTGGTGAGTATTTGCTTCAGGTTGCGGGGCTGTCTGTAGGCAAGGACTGGCCTGTCTCCCAAGACTTGTGAGAGTGTTGGGTCATCCTTTAGGATAGGTTGTAGATCCTTAATAATGCGTTGGAGGGGTTTTAGTTGGGGGCTGAAGGTGACCGCTAGTGGCGTTCTGTTATTTTCTTTGTTAGGCCTGTCCTGTAGTAGGTAACTTCTGGGAACTCTTCTGGCTCTATCAATCTGTTTCTTTACTTCTGCAGGTGGGTATTGTAGTTGTAAGAAAGCTTGACAGAGATCTTGTAGGTGTTTGTCTCTGTCTGAGGGGTTGGAGCAAATGCAGTTGTATCGCAGAGCTTGGCTGTAGACGATGGATCGTGTGGTGTGGTCAGGGTGAAAGCTGGAGGCATGCAGGTAGGAATAGCGGTCAGTAGGTTTCCGGTATAGGGTGGTGTTTATGTGGCCATTGTTTATTAGCACTGTAGTGTCCAGGAAGTGGATCTCTTGTGTGGACTGGACCAGGCTGAGGTTGGTGGTGGGATGGAAATTGTTGAAATCATGGTGGAATTCCTCAAGGGCTTCTTTTCCATGGGTCCAGATGATGAAGATGTCATCAATATAGCGCAAGTAGAGTAGGGGCTGTCATAAATATAAAGGGAAGGGTAAACCCCTTTGAAATCCCTCCTGGCCAGGGGAAAGCTCCTCTCACCTGTAAAGGGTTAAGAAGCTAAAGGTAACCTCGCTGGCACCTGACCAAAATGACCAATGAGGAGACAAGATACTTTCAAAAGCTGGGAGGAGGGAGACAAACAAAGGGTTTGAGTCTGTCTGTGTGCTGCTCTTGCCAGAGACAGAACAGGAATGGAGTCTTAGAACTTTTAGTAAGTAATCTAGCTAGGTATGTGTTAGATTATGATTTCTTTAAATGGCTGAGAAAAGAATTGTGCTGAATAGAATAACTATTTCTGTCTGTGTATCTTTTTTGTAACTTAAGGTTTTGCCTAGAGGGGTTCTCTATGTTTTGAATCTAATTACCCTGTAAGATATCTACCATCCTGATTTTACAGGGGGGATTTCTTTATTTCTATTTACTTCTATTTTTTATTAAAAGTCTTCTTGTAAAAACTGAATGCTTTTTCATTGTTCTCAGATCCAAGGGTTTGGATCTGTGGTCACCTATGCAAATTGGTGAGGCTTTTTATCCAACATTTCCCAGGAAAGGGGGGGTGCAAGTGTTGGGAGGATTGTTCATTGTTCTTAAGATCCAAGGGTCTGGGTCTGTAGTCACCTAGGCAAATTGGTGAGGCTTTTTACCAAACCTTGTCCAGGAAGTGGGGTGCAAGGTTTTGGGAAGTATTTTGGGGGGAAAGACGCGTCCAAACAGCTCTTCCCCAGTAACCAGTATTAGTTTGGTGGTGGTAGCGGCCATTCCAAGGATAACGGGTGTAATATTTTGTACCTTGGGGAAGTTTTGACCTAAGCTGGTAAAGATAAGCTTAGGGGGTTTTTTCATGCAGGTCCCCACATCTGTACCCTAGAGTTCAGAGTGGGGGAGGAACCTTGACATGGTGGCACAGTGGTGGGATTAACCTGAAATCATTTGAGATCCAGTTGAGATTTTTTGAACTAGAAATACAGATTTTAAAAAGGAAATTTTTTTTTCCTTTGGAAAGAAAGTCCAGAAAGCAGCTTTGAAACTGAAAGCAGCTTGGTTTCTCTCTGCTTTGTGGCCAAGCAGAGACAAAAGGGGATTATCTTGTGAATTGCAGGTTTTCTTTGCCTGGAGGCAGGGTACTTAACTCCTGCAGGGAAATCTTCCAACCCAGAGGTTTTTTTTTTCTTTTCTTCCTAAAAGTAAATAGGGGGTGTGTGTTCTACCCATTTGCTTTTTCTTTGGGCTGGGTAAGCAGGTTTCCAAGCAGTTGGAGGTTTTTTGCTTTAATTTGGGCCCAGAGCAGAGACAAGGGAATTGTCTTTTTCTGTAGGCTGACAATCACTATCAGAGAATAGGTATTCTATTGCAGCACAGCAAAATTTTACAGCCAAGTTTTGTTTGTTTATTTCTAAACCTCAGGTGTAAAGTTAGTTAAAAACAGAGAGGTTAGAATGACCAAATCCTCAGCTCAACTACAGCTGGAATTAGCCAAATTTCAGGCTGAGGAAAGACAAAGGGAACATGAAAGACAGATAGAACTCATGCGGCTGGAGAAGGAGGTACAGGAGGCTGCCCACAAGAGGGAAATGGAGGCAAGGAAGCATGTGGAGGAGGAGAAGGAAAAAGAGAGGAAGCATGTGGAGGAGGAGAAGGAAAAAGAGAGGAAGCATGTGGAGGAGGAGAAGGAAAAAGAGAGGAAGCATGTGGAGGAGGTGGAGAGGATAAAGGCCCAGCAGAATATACCAACAAACCCTAGCAATCCTTCTCCAGGTACCACTTCCCATCCCAGAAAGTTCCCCACCTACAAGGCAGGTGATGATACTGAGGCCTTCTTAGAAAACTTTGAAAGGGCCTGCCTTGGGTACAACATCTCTACTGACCAATACATGGTAGAGCTGAGGCCGCAGCTCAGTGGACCCTTAGCTGAGGTGGCAGCTGAAATGCCTAAAGAACACATGAACAAGTATGAACTGTTTAAATCCAAGGCGAGAGTCAGAATGGGGATAACACCCGAGCAGTCTCATCGGAGGTTCAGAGCCCTAAGGTGGAAACCAGACATGTCATTTACCCGACATGCCTACCACATTGTGAAACATTGGGATGCCTGGATATCAGGAGCAAGTGTTGAATCTCCAGTAAATTTGCCCTTCCTAATGCAAATGGAACAATTCTTAGAGGGTGTTCCTGAGGAAATAGAAAGATACATCCTAGACGGGAAGCCCAAAACTGTAATCGAGGCAGGAGAGATTGGAGCCAGATGGGTGGAGGTGGCAGAGAAGAAGAAAACTGGTCGCAGTTGGAGCGGAGACCAGAAGGGACCACCCCAGACCACACCCTATTACCGGGGGCCGCCCAAAGCCCCACCTACCTCCCAAAGAACCCTCCAGACCCCTTATCGTCCCACCACCCCGTTCTCCAGCAACCCTCCTCGCCCCAGTGACCCGTCAGCTGGACGATGTTTTAAGTGTAACGAGCTGGGGCATGTAAAGGCCAACTGCCCCAAGAACCCCAACAGATTACAGTTCATTGCACCGGAATCACACCAGAGGTCCACAGGCCCAGATACCTCCCAGATACCCTTGGAGCGGAGGGAAACTGTGAGTGTGGGCGGGAAGAAGGTCACCGCGTGGAGGGACACTGGAGCACAAGTGTCAGCTATCCATGCTTCCTTAGTGGACCCCAATTTAATCAACCCAGAGATCCAAGTGACGATTCAACCCTTCAAGTCCAACTCTTTCAATTTGCCTACAGCCAAGTTGCCTGTCCAGTACAAGGGCTGGTCAGGAATGTGGACTTTTGCAGTCTATGATGATTATCCCATCCCCATGCTGTTGGGGGAAGACTTGGCCAATCATGTGAAACAGGCCAAGAGGGTGGGAATGGTCACCCGCAGCCAGGCTAAACAAGCCGTGAGGCCTAGCTCTGTTCCAGAAACTTCTATCAGGACCCAGTCAGAGGTGATGGACCTGGACCCCAGGCCAATGTCTGCAACAGCAGTAGTGGATCCAGTCCCAGAGACCCAGACGGAACCAGTCCCAGAACCGGAACCAGCCGAACAACCAACACCAGACCCCGTGTCAGCACTGAATCCAGTACTTGCAACCTCAACAACAGAGGGCCCCACCGAACCTGAACTGGCAGCAGCCGATAACCCTACACAAGAGGCTCAGCCGGAGCCTGAATCCCAACATAGTGCACCAGCGGAGAGCGGTTCACAGTCAACAGAAACAGCTCCATCCCCTATATCGCTTCCAGAGGGACCAAGCCTAGGTCCACAATCCCATGAGGAACTGATGTCTCCAGCATCAAGGGAACAGTTCCAGACCGAACAGGAAGCAGATGAAAGCCTCCAGAGAGCTTGGACGGCGGCACGGAGCAACCCACCGCCTCTCAGCTCTTCTAATCGATCCAGGTTTGTTGTAGAAAGAGGACTTTTATACAAGGAAACTCTTTCTAGTGGACACCAGGAAGACTGGCATCCTCAGAGACAGTTGGTAGTTCCAACTAAATACCGGGCCAAGCTCTTGAGCTTAGCCCATGATCACCCTAGTGGCCATGCTGGGGTGAACAGGACCAAAGACCGTTTGGGGGGGTCATTCCACTGGGAGGGAATGGGCAAGGATGTTTCTACCTATGTCCAGTCTTGTGAGGTGTGCCAAAGAGTGGGAAAACCCCAAGACCAGGTCAAAGCCCCTCTACAACCCCTCCCCATCATTGAAGTTCCATTTCAGTGAGTAGCTGTGGATATTCTGGGTCCTTTTCCGAAAAAGACACCCAGAGGAAAGCAGTACATACTGACTTTCATGGATTTGGCCACCCGATGGCCAGAAGCAGTAGCTCTAAGCAACACCAGGGCTAAAAGTATGTGCCAGGCACTAGCAGACATTTTTGCCAGGGTAGGTTGGCCCTCCGACATCCTCACAGATGCAGGGACTAATTTCCTGGCAGGAACTATGAAAAACCTTTGGGAAGCTCATGGGGTAAATCACTTGGTTGCCACTCCTTACCACCATCAAACAAATGGCATGGTGGAGAAGTTTAATGGAACTTTGGGGGCCATGATACGTAAATTTGTAAATGAGCACTCCAATGATTGGGACCTAGTGTTGCAGCAGTTGCTCTTTGCCTACAGAGCTGTACCACATCCCAGTTTAGGGTTTTCCCCATTTGAACTTGTATATGGCCGTGAGGTTAAGGGGCCATTGCAGTTGGTGAAGCAGCAATGGGAGGGATTTACACCTTCTCCAGGAACTAACATTCTGGACTTTGTAACCAACCTACAAAACACCCTCCGAACCTCTTTAGCCCTTGCTAGAGAAAACTTACAGGATGCTCAAAAAGAGCAAAAAGCCTGGTATGATAAACATGCCAGAGAGCGTTCCTTCAAAGTAGGAGACCAGGTCAGGGTCTTAAAGGCGCTCCAGGCCCATAAAATGGAAGCATCGTGGGAAGGGCCATTCACGGTCCAGGAGCGCCTGGGAGCTGTTAATTATCTCATAGCATTCCCCACCTCCAACCGAAAGCCTAAGGTGTACCATATTAATTCTCTAAAGCCCTTTTATTCCAGAGAATTAAAGGTTTGTCAGTTTACAGCCCAGGGAGGAGACGACGCTGAGTGGCCTGAAGGTGTTTACTACGAAGGGAAATGTGCTGGTGGTGTGGAAGAGGTGAACCTCTCCATGACCCTTGGGCGTATGCAGCGACAGCAGATCCAGGAGCTGTGCACTAGCTACGCGCCAACGTTCTCAGCCACCCCAGGACTGACTGAACGGGCATACCACTCCATTGACACAGGTAATGCTCACCCAATTAGGGTCCAACCTGACCGGGTGTCTCCTCAAGCTAAAACTGCTATGGAACGGGAGATCCAGGATATGTTACAGATGGGGGTAATCCGCCCCTCTGAAAGTGCATGGGCATCTCCAGTGGTTCTAGTTCCCAAACCAGATGGGGAAATACGTTTTTGCGTGGACTACCGTAAGCTAAATGCTGTAACTCGCCCAGACAACTATCCAATGCCACGCACAGATGAACTATTAGAGAAACTGGGACGGGCCCAGTTCATCTCTACCTTGGACTTAACCAAGGGGTACTGGCAGGTACCGCTAGATGAATCTGCCAAGGAAAGGTCAGCCTTCATCACACATCTCGGGCTGTATGAATTTAATGTACTCCCTTTCGGGCTGCGAAATGCACCCGCCACTTTCCAAAGACTTGTAGATGGTCTCCTAGCGGGATTAGGAGAATATGCAGTCGCCTACCTTGACGATGTGGCCATATTTTCGGATTCCTGGGCAGACCACCTGGAACATCTACAAAAAGTCCTTGAGCGCATAAGGGAGGCAGGACTAACTGTTAAGGCCAAGAAGTGTCAAATAGGCCTAAACAGAGTGACTTACCTTGGACACCAGGTGGGTCAAGGAACTATCAGCCCCCTACAGGCCAAAGTGGATGCTATCCAAAAGTGGCCTGTCCCAAAGTCAAAGAAACAGGTTCAATCCTTCTTAGGCTTGGCTAGTTATTACAGACGCTTTGTACCGCACTACAGCCAAATCGCTGCCCCACTGACAGACCTAACCAAAAAGAAACAGCCAAATGCTGTTCAGTGGACCGGAAAGTGTCAGAAGGCCTTTAACAAGCTTAAAGCGACACTCATGTCTGACCCTGTACTAAGGGCCCCAGACTTTGACAAACCGTTCCTAGTAACCACAGATGCGTCCGAGCGTGGTGTGGGAGCAGTTTTAATGCAGAAAGGACCTGATCAAGAATTCCACCCTGTAGTGTTTCTCAGCAAAAAACTGTCTGAGAGGGAAAGCAACTGGTCAGTCACTGAAAAAGAATGTTACGCCATTGTCTACGCTCTGGAAAAGCTACGCCCATATGTTTGGGGACGGCGTTTCCACCTGCAAACCGACCATGCTGCACTGAAGTGGCTTCACACCGTCAAAGAAACTAACAAAAAACTTCTTCGGTGGAGTTTAGCTCTCCAAGATTTTGATTTCGACATCCAACACATCTCAGGAGCTTCTAACAAAGTGGCTGATGCACTCTCCCGTGAAAGTTTCCCAGAGTCAACTGGTTAAAATCGTCCTTGAGATGTGGAAAATATTGTTAGTCTTTATGTACTTGGTAGTATATTTAGAGATGCATGTGTCTTATTAACTCTGTTTTTCCTAGAGCTCCAGGAAGAAATCCCAGCCAGTGTTTCACCCTAGCTGAGATTTGGGGGGCGTGTCATAAATATAAAGGGAAGGGTAAACCCCTTTGAAATCCCTCCTGGCCAGGGGAAAGCTCCTCTCACCTGTAAAGGGTTAAGAAGCTAAAGGTAACCTCGCTGGCACCTGACCAAAATGACCAATGAGGAGACAAGATACTTTCAAAAGCTGGGAGGAGGGAGACAAACAAAGGGTTTGAGTCTGTCTGTGTGCTGCTCTTGCCAGAGACAGAACAGGAATGGAGTCTTAGAACTTTTAGTAAGTAATCTAGCTAGGTATGTGTTAGATTATGATTTCTTTAAATGGCTGAGAAAAGAATTGTGCTGAATAGAATAACTATTTCTGTCTGTGTATCTTTTTTGTAACTTAAGGTTTTGCCTAGAGGGGTTCTCTATGTTTTGAATCTAATTACCCTGTAAGATATCTACCATCCTGATTTTACAGGGGGGATTTCTTTATTTCTATTTACTTCTATTTTTTATTAAAAGTCTTCTTGTAAAAACTGAATGCTTTTTCATTGTTCTCAGATCCAAGGGTTTGGATCTGTGGTCACCTATGCAAATTGGTGAGGCTTTTTATCCAACATTTCCCAGGAAAGGGGGGGTGCAAGTGTTGGGAGGATTGTTCATTGTTCTTAAGATCCAAGGGTCTGGGTCTGTAGTCACCTAGGCAAATTGGTGAGGCTTTTTACCAAACCTTGTCCAGGAAGTGGGGTGCAAGGTTTTGGGAAGTATTTTGGGGGGAAAGACGCATCCAAACAGCTCTTCCCCAGTAACCAGTATTAGTTTGGTGGTGGTAGCGGCCATTCCAAGGATAACGGGTGTAATATTTTGTACCTTGGGGAAGTTTTGACCTAAGCTGGTAAAGATAAGCTTAGGGGGTTTTTTCATGCAGGTCCCCACATCTGTACCCTAGAGTTCAGAGTGGGGGAGGAACCTTGACAGGGGCTTTAGGGGACGAGAGCTGAGGAAGCGTTGTTCTAAATCAGCCATAAAAATGTTGGCATACTGTGGGGCCATGCGGGTACCCATAGCAGTGCCGCTGATCTGAAGGTATACATTGTCCCCAAATGTGAAATAGTTATGGGTAAGGACAAAGTCACAAAGTTCAGCCACCAGGTTAGCCGTGACATTATCGGGGATAGTGTTCTTGACGGCTTGCAGTCCATCTTTGTGTGGAATGTTGGTGTAGAGGGCTTCTACATCCATAGTAGCCAGGATGGTGTTATCAGGAAGATCACCGATGGATTGAAGTTTCCTCAGGAAGTCAGTGGTGTCTCGAAGGTAGCTGGGAGTGCTGGTAGCGTAGGGCCTGAGGAGGGAGTGTACATAGCCAGACAATCCTGCTGTCAGGGTGCCAATGCCTGAGATGATGGGGCCCCCAGGATTTCCAGGTTTATGGATCTTGGGTAGTAGATAGAATATCCCAGGTCGGGGTTCCAGGGGTGTGTCTGTGCGGATTTGATCTTGTGCTTTTTCAGGAAGTTTCTTGAGCAAATGCTGTAGTTGCTTTTGGTAACTCTCAGTGGGATCATAGGGTAATGGCTTGTAGAAACTCGTGTTGGAGAGCTGCCGAGCAGCCTCTTGTTCATATTCCGACCTATTCATGATGACAACAACACCTCCTTTGTCAGCCTTTTTGATTATGATATCAGAGTTGTTTCTGAGGCTGTGGATGGCATTGCGTTCCGCATGGCTGAGGTTATGGGGCAAGTGATGCTGCTTTTCCACAATTTCAGCCCGTGCACGTCGGCGGAAGCACTCTATGTAGAAGTCCAGTCTGCTGTTTCGACCTTCAGGAGGAGTCCATCTAGAATCCCTCTTTCTGTAGTGTTGGCAGGGAGACCTCTGTGGATTAGTATGTTGTTCAGAGGTATTTTGGAAATATTCCTTGAGACGGAGACGTCGAAAATAGGATTCTAGGTCACCACAGAACTGTATCATGTTCGTGGGGGTGGAGGGGCAGAAGGAGAGGCCCCGAGATAGAACAGCTGCTTCTGCTGGGCTGAGAGTATAGTTGGATAGGTTAACAATATTGCTAGGTGGGGTGAGGGAACCATTGCTGTGGCCCCTTGTAGCATGTAGTAGTTTAGAAAGTTTAGTGTCCTTTTTCTTTTGTAGAGAAGCAAAGTGTGCGTTGTAAATGGCTTGTCTAGTTTTAGTAAAATCCAGCCACGAGGAAGTTTGTGTGGAAGGTTGGTTCTTTATGAGAGTATCCATTTTTGAGAGCTCATTCTTAATCTTTCCCTGTTTGCTGTAGAGGATCTTGATCAGGTGATTCCGCAGTTTCTTTGAGAGCGTGAGGCACAAGCTGTCAGCATAGTCTGTGTGGTATGTAGATTGTAATGGATTTTTTACCTTCAGTCCTTTTGGTACGATGTCCATCTGTTTGCATTTGGAAAGGAAGATGATGTCTGTCTGTATCTGTACAAGTTTTTTCATGCAGTTGATAGATTTCCACTCCATACGGCTAAATGCAGTGCCTTGCATAATGACAGGTTTCAGAGGAACAGCCGTGTTAGTCTGTATTCGCAAAAAGAAAAGGAGTACTTGTGGCACCTTAGAGACTAACCAATTTATTTGAGCATGAGCTTTCGTGAGCTACAGCTCACTTCATCAGATGCATACCGTGGAAACTGCAGCAGACTTTATATACACACAGAGAATATGAAACAATACCTCCTCCCACCCCACTGTCAGTTTAGATGAGCTATTACCAGCAGGAGAGTGAGTTTGTGTGTGTATGGGGGTGGGGGGGATGTGAGAAAACCTGGATCTATGCAGGAAATAGCCAACTTGATTATGTAAAGCGTTGTCACTTTGGATGGGCTAGCACCAGCAGGAGAGTGAATTTGTGTGGGGGGGTGGAGGGTGAGAAAACCTGGATTTGTGCTGGAAATGGCCCACCTGTTGATCACTTTAGATAAGCTATTACCAGTAGGACAGTGGGGTGGGAGGAGGTATTGTTTCATATTCTCTGTGTGTATATAAAGTCTGCTGCAGTTTCCACGGTATGCATCTGATGAAGTGAGCTGTAGCTCACGAAAGCTCATGCTGAAATAAATTGGTTAGTCTCTAAGGTGCCACAAGTACTCCTTTTCTTATTCTGAGTTTGTTACCATTAACAGAGGAGACAGATTTTTTTGGTTTGTCCTGTGATTTGGAGCAGGTCTTTCCGTTGGTTCCCTGATAAGGTTTTTTCCCCCAGGGACATGGAAACCGAAACCTGTTCTGTGGAAATATCTGCCTTCCGTGTCAGTGGCCAAATACACCCTCTTGCCACTGCATTGGACACGATTGATCAGGTGGAGAACCTGAAAGCATCTGAAACTAGAGCATATGTTAGAGGTTTTCTTTGAGGAGCCCAATCCCTTGGATCTTTTCACTTTTTTGAGAATGTCTGAGAGGACTCAATATAAGCAAGTACTGCTCTGGCAAAAATAGGTGTCTGTTGCTGAGGCTCTGAGTGGTGCTGAGGCCACTTCATAGTCTCTGCATACGACTGATTCCACCTTCTGTCAGTAGGAAGCCCCCCTTCAGTGTGGAAGACAGTGTCCTTGATGAGAGTTGACAAGACTGCGTCCATTTTAGGTAAAACCACCAAGAACACTTTTTGATTGGTGGACGTTATAGATTTTTGCTCTTTTTGTCAAACTCTTTGACTTAGCCAGGTTTTCCCATTCCACTTTTACAGCCTTAAGGTATAAGGCCAGGGTGAGAATGTAAGTGTCACCTGTAGAGTTCACTGGAACTTATTTATGGGTATTTTGTCTCTCTGACATCCTCCTCATCCTCAACCCCTTTTTTACCCTTTTTGGCTGAGTATCAGGGAAGATAAGCCATTGCCTTATTGGTTTTCTCAGAATAGATTTATAATACTGTTCAGGGAAAAAGAGTTCCTGGTGATCCTCTTGGATTTCCTTCACCTCAGATTCTTTATTATCTGCTTTCTGGTCCCTTTTTCCCACCACCTAGACACCAGGAAGAAGGATGGGGAAATGGATAAAGAGTGGCCTGTATGTTTGTCTCCTCCTGTGCCCATTTCTTCTGTGAGATGAGGGCCCTAAGATGGCTGCTGCTGAGGCTCTGCCAAGAGCGTGTTCTAAAATGGCCACCTGGGTCCAAAATGGCCACATCAACCCCACTGTAAAGGGAAAAAGGGGCAATGGTGAGATACTGGTTTCTCTGTGACACTGTTGGTTCTTAGGACCCCTGAGGATCAGAGGGGGTGCAGCATGGCCTGTGGCAGAATGAGGGAGGTCCCTGGCTATATGTACTGCCCCTTGTCATGGTGCTTTGTCTGCTGGAGGGGTGACTGGAGCCCCAGGGAGTTACCCTAAGCCAGTTCTGTTGGCTGGAGCTCCTGGATCCTTCCTGGTCTGTCCTCTTGGGATGGGACATCTGGTGATGGAGCCAGTTTACATTAGTGGCCGTGGATTGAGCCCCAGGTGTCCAGGGTGCTTTTTTCCATAGCACCTTGTTTTTCTGGGCCCTTCACTTGTCTGTAGCTGTCACTGTGCTGTCCTGTCAGGCCAGGCTGACTGCCTGCTTTCACCTGGTGATGGGGCCTAGTCTGCATCAGTGGCCATGGTATGAGCCCCTGGTGTCCAGGGCACTTTTGTCAATATTTTGTCTTTCTGGACCCCTCGTCTGTCCACAGCTGCCACCATGCTATCCTGTTGGGGTGGGCTGGTGGCCTGCTTCGTAACCATGGTATCACCAAGGTTAAGGGTGCAAAAGGAACACTTTCCCTTTTAATATACTTGGCCAAGGGTGCTGAGCACAGGGTACTGACTCTGCCCTTTCCCTTCTTTTTTGCTTTTTCATCCATTGCCAGGAGCTAATTTGAGAGGCGGAGCTTGGTAAAAAGTTCCCAGAGCCCTGTAAAGTAAATTTAAATGACCTTTAAAAAGCGAGTAACCCCAAACTAAAAGAGTGGAGAGCTGAAGGAAAGAGGCCCTAGAACAAAAAGGAAAAAGAAGAAAAGATTAATCAGGTTATGGACAGTCTACAGAAGACCAGACTCCTAGGCTACTTTACCTTTGGAGGCAGTGGAAATTCTGGAGGGGATCTTCAGTGGTAGGAATCATCTGGAGTGTCAACCCAGCCAATCAAAACATCTGCCTCCTACAGTCTGGGGAACTGAAGAACCCATCCCCTGCAGTGAGAATACTGGTGGCTGTTTTTTATTTGCTCCAGTGCCAGTGCAATAGTGGAAGATTTCTCTAAAACAGTTGGTGTAGAAAAGGCCACTCAAAGATTTCATGATACACTGGTAACTACAGTTTCTACTACTAGTAGAGCTGCACCGGTAGTGAATTTTGTCCATAAAATTTGCAAATGTAGATGCAGTCCTAGGTTGTCTGTGGCATGTGGTGTAATAGCAGGTTTAGAGCACAGTTCTTGTTCCAACTGATTCGGAAAACCATGTGACAAGTTGCATGAAAGCACTAGCTAAGTTTCATTGTAGTGTGGTCAGGCCAAAAATGATGATAAAGGATTTTGGTTTTCTGAGGTGGATGTTGTCCTGATTTATACAGGCCTTACAACAGGTTTACACTCTGCTGTGGCTGAACAGGAGTTAACCGGTTTGGCCAGCAAGTGTTGAGGTGTTAAAAGCTGTGCTCTCGCTAAGAGACCTAGGTTAAAATATGTTTCGAACTTGCTTCTAAATGATTTGGTTTCATTCTCACTAGTTGGCCAAATAGTGTTAGAATCTGGTTCAGTCAAAAACAGTTTAAGCTGTGCTTACCCAGTTGGTAAACTCAAAGGACTGTGTGCAGTCCAAATTATTCTAACTTCAAAGAGTATGTAACTGCTTAATTACATAGGTGGCTATAAATGTGCTGTATGTCCATGTGGCAGTTAACCATGTCTTGCTTTTGCCATCAGCCTAAACTTACTGTCTTCCTGTAACTTTGGCTATTTGACTAGGTTGGCTGGTCTGACTTTCGCCCACCAATCTGGGTGGTAGGACCTCCCAAATATATTACTCCACAAAATACTAATGTGCATGCCCTCTGGACACACTATCCCTTGCTGCAGTAGTATAAGAGGGCTACCCAGATTTTCCCACAATGCAGTACTACAGACCCCCTTTAAACAAATATGGTAGATGTGGATGTGCACAAGTTGGACACACAGTTGTGCTGTGAAAAAAGTTGCTCTGTAGACACAACTTGATGGTTTTGAATAACTATGTCAGATGAGTGACATGGCCTGCTTGTACAAGCAGTTGTTGTCCTTCATGACCAAAGGTGACACAAACATGCAGCATAAATGGTACCTATATTTGGAAGGGGATAAAAAGAGGGAGTTATTGTCATAAGGTATTTTTTTAAAAGCTATATAGATTGACCTCTTTAGAGAAGCCTGAATCCTACAATTCCATCAGTTCTCTTGATAATAATTTAAACTGAAAAGGGTGGAGATTCTTATATTTTGACTGACATGAAATGCTGCTAATGACAACTGCTGGATTAAAGTCACTGGCAGTTGCCATGTTGAGAGAGAAGCTATTTGTTTTAGCGGTAGTATGGAAAATACTGAGCTAAGAAGTGATTTCATCTTGAGGAATTAACATATCATCCTATATATCAGCAACAGTTGGGAATGAGCAGCAAAGGAGAGAAGAATTAGCTATAGAATTTGGATCCATTCTGATTTTTTGCATATGTCCTTTTCACTAAAGGGACAATGTCAATTTAATCTATTTAGTTTTTTAAAAATGAATTAAAAGCAGTATTGGGTCCTTGAGTGAAAAATAGCTTGCGTCCATCCCTAAGTCCTCCCCTCAACTTTGGTATTTTTATCCCTGTATGTTTCTATTTTTTAAATGTTTATCTCTCTCCTGTTGGTTTCCGAAACACATAGAAGCAGGAGAAACTAACTATAGTGAAACTATACATAGCTATACACAGAGTTGTCAAATGTACAAAGTAAACTGAAAATAATTTTCTCTTCTTTAGTTATAGTTATCTTAAGTGTTACTTGCAACAATGAATGAGTAAAAAATTTCAAACAGGTGTTTCTTAAGTTGACCTTTAAACCTTTGAAAACTTTTAAGTTCCCCAAAATAGCTTTGTGCCAGCTTTGTCAGCTTCCCAAATATTTTTTAATGCAGCAGAAGGCAGTTGTGTATCTTATGACAATTTTTTTAAAATACTGGATTTAATATTCAACTCTCATATTAGAAAGTGCCAAGATTTACATTTTGATCAGTATAAATATATGTTCTCTTTTTTAAAGCAAAAAGTAGTTTAAGCTAGATGTGTGCATTTTGTCTGAATTCCTTGAGAACAAATGAATTTTCTAGTATTTTGTAGATGAGATGAAATAGTTGGAATCTGTTTTCTTTTAATGGGGTACCTATTTTTATTTGAGTCTTGCTCTTGGGAACTAACAGAACTTGCATTATATTGCAATAACCATAAAACATCTGACAGCTTTATGTAATAGTGTATTCTAGTGAACTCCGCCCCCCCCCAATCAAACTGCCAACTACACTATAAATAGATTTCATCTGATTGAAAACATTTTTTATCTCTGAGGAAGAATTTATATGCCTGACAATTGTTAAAATCGTGACAGAACACAATTTATAGACTTGTTTGTCACTGAGGTGCCATCTATATTGCCATTTCTCTCATATTGGGAGCGGGTGGGGAAGGGAAATATTTTAATAGATTAATAGATTTTAACACCAGGAAGGGCCATTATATCATCTAATCTGACCTATTGTATAACACAGATCATATAATTTCACTCAGTTATTCCAGTACTGAGCCCAATGACTTGTTTTTATCCAGGGGTGAAAGTAAGTTAGAAGACTTACCGGTACGCCGGAGTCCTGAGCAAGGGGCGTGGCCTCAACCGGAAGAGGCAGGGCCTTAAATCCCCGGGCCCTTTAAATCTTGATTTAAAGGGCCAGGGCTCCAGCTACAGTAGCGGCGGCTGGGAGCCTGGGGCCCTTTAAATCACCCCCGAGCTACCAGCTGCAGAGGTGGCTGGGAGCCCCATGGTTCGGGGGCGATTTAAAGGGCACAGGGCTCCAGCTGCCGCTACTGCAGCGGAGCCCTGGGCCCTTTAAATCACTGAGGAGCCCTGGGGGCTCCCGGCTGCCACTGCTACCCTGGGGCTATGGGCTCTGGCAGAGCTTTAAAGGGCCTGGGGCTCTGCTGTGGTAGCAGCTGCCGGAGCCCCGAGCCCTTTAAATCCCCGCCTGAGCCCTGCTGCAGTGGTGACCGGGCTCCATTGGGGATTTAAAGGGCCCCAGAGCTCCAGCTGCTGCTACCGCCCTGGCCCTTTAAATGCTCGCCAGAGCCCCACCGCCGCTACCCCAGTGCTTCGGCAGCAGGGGTCCGGCGGGGATTTAAAGGGCTGGGGCAGTAGCGGTGGCTGGAGCTCCAGGGCTCTTTATATCCCCGCCAGAGCCCCCCTACCCCTACCAGAGGGCTCGGGCAGCAGGGCTCAGGCCGGGATTTAAAGGGCCCTGGGGGTGGGGTGGGGTAGCAGCGGCTGGAGCTTTGGGGCCCTTTAAATCCCCGCCACAGCCCTGCCGCTGCTACCCCAGGGCTTTAAATTGCCCTCTCGGAAAGCCGGTCCTGGTACGGTGCACCGGCTCTTACCGGTACACCGTACCGGTGCGTACTGGCTTACTTTCACCTCTGTTTTTGTCTAAATCATGTATTCCACAGAGGTATTCAGTCTTGATTTGAAGACATCAAGAGCTAGATAATGCACCATTTCCCTGGTAGTCCGTTCCAATGATTAATCACAAGTATTTCTATTTTGAATTTGCCTGGCTTTAACTTCCAGCCACTGGTTCTTGTTATGCCTTTCTGCACTAGACCGAAGAGCCCTTTAGTGCCCAGTATTTTCTCCCCTTGAAGGTTCTTATTCATTAGGATCAAGTCAGCTCTTTATCTTCTTTTTGATAAACTAACCAGATTGAGCTCTTTAAGGCATTTTCTCCAGCCCACAAATAATTTTTCTGGCTCTTCTCTTCACCCTCTCCAATTTTTCAGCATCTTTTAAAAAATATGCACACCAGAAATGGACACAATATTCTAGTACTGGTCTCACCAATGCCATACACACAAGTAAAATCACCTTCCTACTCACTACTCCCCTGTTAATACATCCAATGAATTAGCCCTTTTTTTGCCACAGCATCACCTTTGGAACTCATGTTGAGGAGTTTGTCCACTATGAAACCTAAATCTATTTCCGTCACTATTTTCCAGGATACAGACCCTGTCAAGGTTCCTTCCCAAATATGAACTCTAGGGTACAGATGTGGGGACCTGCACGAAAGACCCCCTAAGCTTATTCTTACCAGTTTAGGTTTAAAACTTCCCCAAGGTACAAACTTGTCCTTGAACAGTACGCTGCCACCACCAAGTGTTTTAAACAAAGAACAGGAAAAGAGTTCACTTGGAGACGTCTTCCCCAAAAATATCCCCCCCCAAACCCTACACCCCCTTTCCTGGGGAAGGTTTGATAATAATCCTCACCAATTGGTACAGGTGAACACAGCCCAAACGCTTGGCTCTTAAGAACAATGAAAAATCAATCAGGTTCTTAAAAGAAGAATTTTAATTAAAGAAAAGGTAAAAGAATCACCTCTGTAAAATCAGGGTGGTAAATACCTTACAGGGTAATCAGATTCAAAACATAGAGAATCCCTCTAGGCAAAACCTTAAGTTACAAAAAGACACAAAAACAGGCATATAGATTCCCTCCAGCACAGCTTATTTTACAAACCATTAAACAAAAGAAAATCTAATGCATTTTCTAGCTACATTACTTACTAACTTTACAGGAGTTGTAAGGCTGCATTCCTGATCTGTTCCTGGCAAAAGCATCACAAAGACTGACAGAACCCTTTGTTCCCCGCCCCCCCTCCAGATTTGAAAGTATCTTGTCCCCTCATTGGTCATTTTGCATCAGGTGCCAGCAAGGTTACCTTAGCTTCTTAACCCTTTACAGGTGAAAGGGTTTTGCCTCTGGCCAGGAGGGATTTTATAGCACTGTATACAGAAAGGTGGTTACCCTTCCCTTTATATTTATGACATACCACCCAAATCACAGATAGGGTGAAACGCTGGCTATGATTTCGTCCTAGAGCTCTAGGAGAAAACAGAGTTAATAAGACACATGCACCTCTAAATATACTACTAACTGTATAAAGACTAACAATATTTTCCACATCTCAAGGATGATTTTAACCAGTTGATTATGAGAAACTTTTACGGAAGAGTGCATCAGCCGCTTTGTTGGAAGCTCCTGAGATGTGTTGGATGTCAAAATCAAAATCTTGGAGAGCTAAACTCCACTGAATAAGCTTTTTGTTATTTCCCTTGGCGGTATGAAGCCACTGTAGCGCAGCATGGTCAGTTTGCAGGTGAAAACACTGTACCCAAATGTATGGGCATAGCTTTTCCAGAGCGTAGACAATGGCGTAACATTCCTTTTCACTGATTGACCAGTGGCTTTCCCTCTCAGACAGGTCCTTGCTGAGAAACACAACAGGATGGAACTCTTGATTCGGTCCTTCCTGCATTAAGACTCCTCCCACACCACGCTTAGACGCATCTGTGGTTACTAGGAACGGTTTGTCAAAGTCTGGGGTCCTTAGCACAGGATCAGACATGAGTGTTGCTTTAAACTGGTTAAAGGCCTTCTGACACTCTTCAGTCCACTGAACGGTATTTGGCTGTTTCTTTTTGGTTAGGTCTGTCAGTGGGGCGGCGATTTGGCTGTATTACAGTACAAATCGCCTATAATATCCGGCCAAGGCTAAGAAGGATTGGACCTGTTTCTTTGACTTTGGGACAGGCCGTTTTTGGATAGCATCCACTTTGGCCTGTAGGGGGTTGATAGTTCCTTGACCCACCTGGTGTCCAAGGTAAGTCACTCTGTTTAGGCCTATTTGACACTTCTTAGCCTTAACAGTTAGTCCTGCCTCCCTTATGTGCTCGAAGACTTTTTGTAGATGTTCCAGGTGTTCTGCCCAGAAATCCAAAAATATGGCCACATCGTCAAGGTAGGTGACTGCATATTCTCCCAATCCTGCTAGGAGACCATCTACAAGTTTTTGGAAGGTGGTGGGTGCATTCCACAGCCTGAAAGGGAGCATATTAAATTCATACAGCCCGACATGTGTCATGAAGGCTGACCTTTCCTTGGTGGATTCATCTAGCGGTATCTGCAAGTACCCCTTGGTGAAGTCCAAGGTAGAGATGAACTGGGCCTGTCCCAGTTTCTCTAAAAGTTCATCTGTGCGTGGCATTGGATAGTTATCTGGGCGAGTTAAGTTTTTGCGTGGACTACCGTAAGCTAAATGGTGTATCTCCCCATCTGGTTTGGGAACTAGAGATGCCCATGCACTGCCAGAGGGGCGGATTACACCCATCTGTAGCATATCCTGGATCTCCTGTTCTATTGCAGTTTTAGCTTGAGGAGACACCCGGTAAGGTTGGGCTCTAATTGGGTGAGCATTACCTGTGTCAATGGAGTGGTATGCCCGATCAGTCAGTCCTGGGGTGGCTGAGAATGTCGGCGCGTAGATATTGAAGAGCTGAGAAGCAGTGGGTTGCTTCGTGCCACCGTCCAAGCTCTCTGGAGGCTTTCATCTGCTTCCTGTTCGATCTGGAATTGTTCCCCTGATGCTGGAGACATCAGTTCCTCATTGGATTGCAGACCTGGGCTTGGTCCCTCTGGAAGCGATGCAGGTGATGGGACTGTTTCCGTTGACTGTGAACCGCTCTCCACTGGTGTACTATGTTGGGGATCAGGCTCCAGCTGAGCCTCTTGTGTAGGGTTATCTGCTGCTGCCAGTGCAGGTTCGGTGGGGCCCTCTGATGTTGGGGTTGCAAGTACTGGATTCAGTGCTGGCAATGGTTCTGATGCTGGTTGTTCCGCTGGTTCTGGTTCTGGGACTGGCTCTGTCTGGGTGTCTGTGACTGGATCCACTACTGCTGTTGCAGACGTTGGCATGGGGTCTGGTTCCATCACCTCTGACCGGGTCTTGGTAGAAGTTTCTGGAACAGAGCTAGGTGTGACAGCTTGCTTACCCTGGCTGCGGGTGACCATTCCTACCCTCTTGGCTAGCTTCACATGATTGGCCAAGTCTTCCCCCAACAGCATGGGGATGGGATAATCATCATAGGCTGCAAAAGTCCATGTTCCTGACCAGCGCTTGTACTGGACAGGCAACTTGGCTGTAGGCAAGTCAAAAGAGTTTGACTTGAAGGGTTGAATCGTCACTTGGACCTCTGGGTCGATTAAATTGGGGTCCACTAAGGAAGCACGGTTAGCCAACACTTATACTCCGATGTCCCTCCATGCTGTGGCCTTCTTCCCGCTCACACTCACAGTTTCCCTCCGCTCTGAGGGTATCTGGGAGGCATCTGGGCCTGAGGCCCTCTGGCGTGATTCCGGTGCAATGATCTGTAGTCTGTTGGGGTTCTTGGGGCAGTTGGCCTTTACATGCCCTGGCTCGTTACATTTAAAACATCATCCAGCTGACGGGTCACTGGGGCGAGGTGGGTTGATGGAGAACGGTGTGACGGGACGATAAGGTGTCTGTTCCTTGGTGTGTAGTTGGGGCCTTGAGCTGCCCCCGGTAGTAGGGTGTGGTCTGAGGGTGTCCCTTCTGGTATCCGCTCCAACTGCGACCAGGGTTGTTTCTCTCTCCTCACTCCACCCATTTTGTTCTGGTTTGGCCCGCTTCTCTGGCAGTCTGGGACTGCTCGTATTGATCAGCATAAGAAGCCAGACTTCCTGCTGAGTCCATTTTCTTATCCTATAAACACTGTTTTATATCCTCCTTGGACGTATTCAGGAATTGCTCCTGTATCATCAAATCCCGCATTCCTCCAAAGTTAGTTACAGCCCGTCCGTTGAGCCATTTATCAAATAGATATGTCATCTGGTTTACATAAGCCACATTACTTAGTCCAGGCCCTCTCATAAGGGTTCGAAATTTTACTCTGTAAGTTTCAGGTGTAACTTGAAATTGCTTTAAAACCAAATCCTTGAATATATTATAGTCAGAAGCCTCATCAATAGGAATCTTATTGAATATGTCCAGAGCTCTTCCAGTCAATTTTGCGACCAATGTGATCATCTTGTGAGTTTCAGGAATTTTATGGAGTGTGCACAGTCTCTCAAAGGTGAGAAAATATTCAGCAATATCACTGGATTCATCATACTGTGAACATAGTCGCTCCCATTTGTGGATTGTTGGGGAAGGATTGTTAGGGTTATCTGGTATATTCTGCTGAGCCTTTGCCTTTTCTATCTCCAGTGCATGCTTCCTCTCTTTTTCCCTCTCCTCCATTTCTTTTTCGTTTGCCTCCATAGCTCTCCTGTAGGCAGCCTCCATTTCTTTTTCTTTTGCCTCCCCCCTGGTTTTGTCTTTGGCTGCTTGTGCATCAATCTCCATTTGTTTGAGTTCTACCCATCTTTCATATTCCTTCTATCTTTCCTCAGCCTCTGTTGAACATTGCATTCTGACATCGTAACCTCTCTGTTTTTAACTAACTTTACACCCGAGAGTTAGAAAGAAAAAAAACCTGGCTTGTAAAATTTGGTGTGCTGTAACCTGAGAACAGCTATCAGAGAAAAAAAGGTCTCAGCTTAGAGAAAAATCCTTTTGTTATGGAGATGCTCTGTCCCCAGGCAAAGAGACAGAAAAACTCTAACTGCTTTCAACTTAAAAGCTGCTTCCAAGCAGCCCAAAGGAAAAAAAAATGTCCTTTTAAAATCCTACTGTGCTTCTGGTTCAAAATAATCTCTGGTTCAAAATGATCCCACCGCTCTGCCACCATGTCAAAGTTCCTTCCCCACCCTGAACTCTAGGGTACAGATGTGGGGACCTGCATGAAAGACCGCCTAAGCTTACTTTTACCAGCTTAGGTTAAAAACTTCCCCAAGGTACAAACTTTGCTTTGTCCTTGAACAGTATGCTGCCACCACCAAATGTTTTAAACAAAGAACAGGGAAAGAGATCACTTGGAGACATCTTCCCTCAAAATATCCCTCCCCAAGCCCTACACCCCCTTTCCTGGGGAAGGCTTGATAATAATCCTCACCAATTGGTACAGGTGAACACAGACCCAAACGCTTGGCTCTTAAGAACAATGAAAAATCAATCAGGTTCTTAAAAGAAGAATTTTAATTAAAGAAAAGGTAAAAGAATCACCTCTGTAAAATCAGGGTGGTAAATACCTTACAGGGTAATCAGATTCAAAACATAGAGAATCCCTCTAGGCAAAACCTTAAGTTACAAAAAGACACAAAAACAGGAATATAGATTCCCTCCAGCACAGCTTATTTTACAAACCATTAAACAAAAGAAAATCTAATGCATTTTCTAGCTACATTACTTACTAACTTTACAGGAGTTGTAAGGCTGCATTCCTGATCTATTCCTGGCAAAAGCATCACACAGACTGACAGAACCCTTTGTTCCCCGCCCCCCCTCCAGATTTGAAAGTATCTTGTCCTCTCATTGGTCATTTTGCATCAGGTGCCAGCAAGGTTACCTTAGCTTCTTAACCCTTTACAGGTGAAAGGGTTTTGCCTCTGGCCAGGAGGGATTTTATAGCACTGTATACAGAAAGGTGGTTACCCTTCCCTTTATATTTATTACAGACCCCTATTATGTATTGCATTCGTCATTTCTAGATGTCTGACCTTGCATTTGGCTGTATTAAAACACATTTTGTTTGATTGGGCCTACCTTACTAGGAGAACACAGATCACTCTAAATGACTGCCCTGTCCTCATCATCATTTACTATTCTGCCAATCATGATCTCCAAATTTTATCAGCAATTATTTTCTCTGTTTCCTTCCAGATCATCATGTCAGTAGTTGCTCTTGTTCTCCAGCAGTATTGCCTCTACAGAACCACACGCTAGGAGATTTGTGCTTAGCCATATGGTCACAGAAACCTTTTGAGCAGTGATTGACTGTTGAGAGACGCACACAATTTTCTTGATCCCTACTTTCCATAGACTGAGGATGCAAATACCCCTTTCACTCCCTCCCTTAACAGTCTCCCAATTTTTCTCCACTTATTGAAGCACTGTTTACAAGTAGGCTCTGAAGTAGAATGAACAAGGGTGAAGGTCAGTGTCGTTCTTTGGTAGCAATACATTTGGGGAACAAGAGTTACTGTTTGTCTGTTACCCCTCTTTCTTCTTCATTACATTGCTGCTGCAAAGCCCTAGTGTAGAAGACTGACTAGTACTGACCATTCAGAGGTGGTGCACTGAGTGAGGACCCTTGCTAATTGAGTAACAATTTGAGCACTATATTCCAAAACCCAGAAACTGATCTTGATACACCATTGAGCAAATAGCGATTTGTGAAGATGTGACATCCCCCACCCCAAAAGAAAAAAAAAGTAACAGTCCTACAGATTTCAGATAAGGACATACAGCAGGTGCATGCTATTAAAGATGCTATTTCCCTAGTTGAGGGAGCTCTGACACATCCAGGCAGAGGCACATCAGCTAATTTATAACATGGCTGGATGTGTAGTCTTATCCACCTATGTAGCCTTTAAGTTGAGCTGACTTAACTCATAGATTTTTCTCCAAAGATCAGAAATAGTCTATTTGATTTTCTTAAGAACTTTATTTTGTCTAGTAGTAGTTAATTTCTCTTACCAGACACCTCCCTATATGGTGGTAGGTCTCTGGGCAAATTACAGGCAGCAATTTAAGGACTGATTGAGAGACACAAAGAGAAAGTACTGCAAGGACAGAATTTGAGATTTGGCTTACACCACAGTGGGAACAGCCTCATTGGTGCAGAGCTCTGCAGGATCTGTAACAATGGGCTACAATCTTGCCCTAAAGTAGCAGTGCCTGGTGATGAGATGTTTACTGTAGCTATGGAGTTAGAATTCCAAGTCCAGTATAAATATATTTTTAACAAGATGGGTTCTTCAAAGACAGTAACCAACCTCTCACAATAAAACTTTGGTGCTTAAAGGGTAAGAAAATCCGATAAAAGGCGAATATTCTGACTTGCATTATGTAAAGTAAACCCTTGTTAAAAACAAGGAAATTCCTGGCTCTTTTCCAGAAGCTCAGTAGTAACTTTTTCTAAATGATATAACTGTAAAAATGCACTTTTTAAAAGCTATAGTAGGATAAAGTTGGTTTTTATCAGCCCTAGTAGACATAACTTGATCAAGAAAGGGCTATAAAATTTTAGGCCCTAGTTATAGTTTACCAGATATGAGTTTAATGTTTAAAAAATATTTGTATTTCAGAGCTGAAGAAAGACCAGTTAAGAAAAGAAAGCTTCAAAGCTGTAGTTTCCAAAAGAAGAAACTAAAACTAATGGAAGCCATGTTGGAAGAACAAAAGAAGTTAAGCAGAGCTATGGAAGAAACCTGTAGGGAGGTGCGCAGGATTCTAGATCAGCAAAACATCATTCAAGTTCAAAGCCTGCAGCTACAGGAGAGAATGATGAACCTACTGGAGAAAATGATCTCCAAGTCTAATGTGTAGTTTCCTTTGTGAATGCTGCTAAACTACACTATTTAACAATGTTATAGAAATCCACTATCACACAACTTATGTGTGTCTGTTGCCCTTTTCCCATGTTTTCTATGGAAATTAATATCTTAGTGTAATCCTAGTGAAACAAAGAGAACAGTTAATGCAGGGTGAGAGCTATTCAGGATCTTGTGGAGTTAAGTAATAACAGTGAGGAAATTGGTGCAATATATACCTAATTGTAACTATTTTTGTACTGAATGATTAAGGGACGAATAGCTCTGGGAAATGAAATTTACTGTACTATTTATGCTAAGGTCAGGTATTATTTTACAAGCAGCAGTCTTGTGTACTGCTTCATACCAAGGTCTGCAACCTGACCTACTGTGGAAGAATACAGTAGTGTATTTTCCAGACACATTCACTGCATTTCTGACTTTGTCCAAGCCAGACTCAGTTTTGAAACACATGCAGAGGTTGTGTGGCGTGAACTATAATTCTTGTGAAGAGCTAGTTGAGATCACCAAACACAGGACATTTTAAACTCCATGCAAAAATGAACAGTACTCAAAAATGAAATATTAAATAATCTCCCAAATACACTTTTGATAAAAAAATAAAAACTATATACTGAATACTAAACTGTATTGAAAGTACTTGAAGTTGCTTTTCATATTAAATGTATAGTTTTTTTCATTACTAACTGGAATCTGTTGACTTTATGATCAACGAACAATTAGAAAACTCCATTTATTCTCTATCACAAAAGAAACATATTGTACTGTGTGTATACATTCTATATTTAGATATAGATCTCCCTCAAGTGAAATAAAGACAAAGATAACCTTATTTATTATTTGCTGGGCAGATAGTGTGCTTGGGACAGTGCAAAACAGTGGAAGACATTGCTACTGCCTCAAGGAGTTTGCATTCTAAAACACAATACAGAGATATAATAGCCACATATTTGGGTCATCCAGGGTATCTCAAAGTGTGGTATAACATTTATTTTTAATAACACTTTTCCAGAACAATCTCTCTTGCTGGTGAAATAATTTTGATATGGTACATGGAAGTAGTATATTATAAGGAGTGGTTTAAATGAAGGGAGGGTGGTCAACATTAATATACCACAAGAGGCAGCTGAAATCCTAAAGGATGGTATAGAAGTCATCAAGATGAAGTACTAGCAGCATTCTTGTTGTCTTTATTTATAGAGTATTTTATTAAAAATCATCTTGAACAAATAACTCTGATCTAGATTATCTGAACTGCTGATATGCTATCTCTTTGAGAAACAAATATTTCTACTGTCAAGTTCACACTGCTCCTGCTGTATTTGTGAAGCAAGAGTTGCCCATCTAAGGGCTGATTAGACTCAATCATAAGAGAGTATTCTTCTTAGTGGCTACAGACCAGAATTCACAAATGGTGCTTTGCATTTATATAATAGTACTTGGCATCCAAGCATTTCAAAGCACTTGACATTTAATTTAACCCTCAAAACACCTTTGTTATGTAGGTAATATTGATCATGTACACAGGTTAAATATAAGGTAACTATTGTTCATATACCCATGTTAAATACAGAGAAACTAAAGATATGTCTACACTGCATGCTTCTTTAGATTACATACTTTGATAGCCCCCTTTCACCATGAGTGTAAATAGCTGTGTAGACAGTGAGGCACAGCTTAGGTGAGTAGAGTAAAGACACATCTGAAGAGTGTGGGTGTGTACCCGAGCGCACATGCTACACAGCTCTTGACTTGCCTAAGCCATACCGCCATGTCTACATTGCTATTTTTAGCAATGTATTGTTCCTGCTACTTTCCTGTTGCTAGAGCCTTTCCTTGCCACAGGAAAACCACTCACAGCAGGGAGAGGATCTGGCAGTTCCCTGCTGCTAGAGTCTTTCTCTGCAGTAGGTACTCCTGGGGGAATTCTGTGCAAAAAATTAAAAATTCTGCGCACTATATTTTTAAATTCTGCAAAATTCTGCATATTTTATTCGTCAAAATAATGCAATATAATCACGCCAGTTTCAGTTATTTTGGTAATTTATTTAAGCTACAATACACTAGATGGAGAATGGCAAGAGAATGGTAGTGGGGAGCATTGGCGGAAATCCCCAACCCCCCTTTCTCTAATAGTAATGTACCTAGGTTTGACCATTTATTTCTAGTTATTAGTCAACAAATATAAGCAATCATATGCTCAGTATGTATATCATAGGCAAGTGAATGCTGAGGAATCAAACTCACAATTTATATTAGCTATTGACCATCTTCAGAAAGGTCAGTAGTAAACAGTTCATAAAGCACATTTTGATAGGAAAATTTTTCAGTTCAAAAATTTTGACTAGTTCTGATCACTTATAAATGCATACCGTCATTTACAATAAGGCTCCTTTACACCATTCTGGCAATGTAAATGGGACTTAAAAAACGTTTACACCTGTTTTATGTTCCTGGGGGAATTGATGAGAACAATTCACTAACAACAATGGGAACAACTAAGCAGGCAGGCTGCAACATTATGCTCTGCTGAGGGGACAGAGCCTGCCTCACCCTTACCTCCAAACACCCCAAAGCCCTGCCCCTCCACACCAAGCATGCTGCAATAGCAAGCCAGAGAGACAGTCTGTTTTGTTCACTCATTTACATGCCTGAGCAGCCTCACACCCCGGTGGTGATTGACGTCTTCCCATGCCCAGTTCCCTCCCATGCTGGTTTATGTCTCTGCCAGCTGCCCTGGTCTGCCTGAGAGGAGCAAGTGACCTCTCTTGCAGCTTCCCTTTGTTTCTCCTGAGAAGTCATTTTTTTGTGGGGAAGCAAAGAAATCTGTGGATGACATGAATTCTGTACCTCTGCAGTGCTGCAGAATTCCCCTGGGAGTAGCTGCAGGGGAAGGCTCTGCCAGCTTCTGGCTGCTTGAATCTTTCCCTGCTGACTTCCTGCTTTGCCAACTCCCTACTGCTGGTACCTTCCCCGGCTACAGGGAAAGACTCTGGCTGGGGGAGGCAGTTGGGAAAGCCCACTGCCTCCCCTCTCCCAGAGCCATTCCTCACCATAGTGAAAGGATCTGGCAGTGGGGAGCTGCTGAAGCTTTTCACTGATACAAGTAGCTATACACCACAGTGTGGACACAGCTTGCTTTTCTCACTGCAGCATGTAGCTACATAGACCTTACATGTCACTGCCATCAGTGTGTAATGTAGATGTCGCCTAAGGGTATGTCTATACAGCAGCTGGGAAGGTTATTCCCAGCATGGGTAGTCAGACATGCTAGTTCTGCTCAAACTGCTAAAATTAGCAGTGTGACCATGGTGACACACACTGTGCCTCAGGCTAACTGAGTACAAACTCACCTTACCTCCTGGGTATGTCCTCTGGTGGCTAGCCCAAGCCACTGCCAATGCCGCCACAATCACACTGCTATTTTCACAGTGATAGCTCAACTCAAACTAATGTGTTTGTCTACCTGTTCTCGGAAGCATCCTCCCACCTGCTGTGTAAACATACCCTAGGCCATAGCTAGTGGCAAGAACTGTGCCATTTTCCAATTTATTCACTAGACTACATCCCCTCTCTGAATTTATCTTAGAAGTTGTTTGTATAGTCTATTTTATTTAGCATAAAGCTAGCTGTGCTACTGCTCTTTCTATATACATATATACCTATTTATATCTTTCTGATACCAACATCCTGTGAGATGAAGACACACTAATGCTTACTTCAAAGATATATTTGGTCAGTGTAATGTATTAGTTCATATTATTTTATTTTTGAGCACTTTGGTTCTGGCAAAATTATAACTGGCCTTGGGTGCATAACCACTCTGGTTCCATCCCTGGTCAAACTTTAAGTGGGCTGATGCATTCAGACAACGCTCCCTATTTGTCAAATTCAGATAATTTCACTTCGGTACCTATTGTCTGTGCTATCTATTATTAAAGAAACTCCTACCTCACTCCACAATGGAAGCAATAACTAAATAAATAAATGTATTTAAAGTAGCTGTTTGAACCTTAAAATAATTAAATTCCATCACTTGGCAACAACAGGCCCAACCCATCTTTGAACTTTGTGCAGTAAACTGCATAGCCCTCAGCCTGACTTACATGCTGTTTGACTTTTACCTCCATAGTTATACTGGAAGGTTTTACTCTGTCACTAAGAAGTAGGTTTTCTCATTCAAAAATAAGCTACTTTTTTAGTGGTTTAATTTAGTTAACGAACAGCTGAATCTTCCTCTGAGAAACATTCATACTCTGTCCAAATTCCTTTGTGCTCAATCTGTGCCACACTGGCTGCTGTCTCCCTCAGTTTAAGAAATTATTTTAAAACTGCTGATTTAGGGTTTGTCTACACTGCAATCATGGAGTATGAATTGTGACGGGGTCAGGCCAGTGGCTACAGGACTAGTGATCGAAGGTAGATATATTGGCCCCAGATTAAGCAGGTCCCTTTTCCCTGAGTAAGATAATGGGCTGTTCCAGAACTATCAGGGAGTTGCTGGAACCAATTAAGGCAGGCTAATTAGGACACCTGGAGCAATTTAAGAAGCTACCAGAATCAATTAGGACAGGCAGGCTAATCAGGGCACCTGGTTTTAAAAAGGACCTCACTTCAGTCAGTGAGGCACATGTGAGGAGCTGGGAGCAAGAAGCTGAGAGTGAGTAGGCGTACTGCTGGAGGACTGTGAAGTACAAGTGTTACCAGACATCAGGAGGAAGGTCCTGTGTTGAGGATAAAGAAGGTGTTGGGAGGAAGCCATGGGGAAGTAGCCCAGGGAGCTGGAGCTGTCATGCAGCTGTTACAAGAGACACTATAGACGGTTGGAATCCACAGGGCCCTGGGCTGGAACCCAGAGTAGAGGGCGGGCCGGGGTTCCCCCACATTCCCCTCAACTCGCTATTTGAGACAAGAGGCGGTGACCTGAACTGACAGTCCCACCAGAGAGGAAGGTCCCTGGCCTATCCCCTGACCCACTAGGTGGGTCAGCAGAGACTGTGGGGATTGTTCTTCTCCCTTTCCCCATGCTGGCTAGTGATGAGGTTAGCCGAGTGAATGGCACATTTGAGCCACTAGCAAAAGTGGCCAAACTGAGGGCTGCCGTGAATCTCTGAGGTGAGCAAATCCGCCAATAAGTGCAGGACCCACCAAGGTAGAGAAGGAACTTTGTCACAGAATGTACTTTGAGTGGACATACCTAAGGTAGCTTTCATCTAGCTATCTTGGGTATCAGAAGAGTGAAGCCATGGCAGCTCATGCTTCAGCCCGGGAGGTACAAGCCTGCCTGGAACCCTGAGCAATCAGCATGGACTAGCCACATGAGTAAAGCAAGCGGTGTCTGCTTCTGGTATCCAAGCTAACTAGATTAAAGCTATCTTGGATACAGGGGTGGCCCTTCCATATAAGCAAACTAGGCTGTCACTTAGGGTGCCAAGTTAAATGGGGCACCAAATTTGATTGAAAAAAATCAAATTTAAAAAAAAATGAAAGATGGAAAGAAACACATAAAACAATAAAGATGTCATTATTTCAATTCCCATGTGTGTACAAGGGAATATGAATTATAGTTCATTTCTCTACATTTCTGAGAATTTATGTCAAAATCTTTTATTTACTACAAAAATAAATATTTTAGCAAATTCTTTTTTCAATTTGTGACGTAGCATCAAGATGACTCACTCCACAATTTTGATAAGCAATAAGTCAACCACAACGAAACGCATCCACCAGCGGCAAGAGCTGCAATGCTAGTGACACCTAACTCAAATACACAGCAAGGTCACACAGCCGGAAATTCATGTAGAGTGGAGATATCGCGAGTTGATGCATGTCAAACGGTCATTTTAACACATGTCGCAGGCAACACCGGGTTCACAATGGTGCCAGTGGCACCATGGAACTGGGCCCATGCTCAGAAGGGGCCCCGGCCTGCTCTACTTGCACTGTGCCCTGAGGTCCCATCAGCCCACAGGCTCCCCCCCCGCCACCCCTTGCTTCTCTCAGCCTGTCTGCCAGCCAACGGCCCCTCTTCAACCCCTGGCCCCACCTGCTGGCTCCTTTCTGCCCCCTGGCCAGACCCCAGTTCACCTCCAGTCTGGACAGTCTCTGCTTCCCATCACCTGTGGGGCCCACCTGTCTCCCCAGAGCTGAGCTGCCTGGGACTGGTGCAGAAACCTGGCCAGTCTCAGCCAGTTATGGGGGAGGGACAGTGTGGGGGGCTTGGCTGGGTCCCTCCAGGTAAGTGGGTCCTGAGGGAGCTCGTCTGGGACAGGCCTTGACCTGGCTGATCGCACCACTCCCGAGGGGCTGGAGCAATTCCACACTCCGGGACCAGCCCTGGCTGCAGCTGGCGGCTCAGCCCAGCAGATAGAGTCGCCTCCCAGAGGGCCGGTGAGTGCGGCGGGGAGGGGGGTCTCTGGAGGGTCGGGAGGCGGGGGAAGATCTGTGTGTCTTGGGGCACTAGGGAATGGGGCTTCTGTGTGGGATTCTGGGCAGTTGTGGTGGGGCTGTGGGCAAGGGTGATGTTGGCCAGGGAGATGTGCATTTGTGGCACGATCTGGGTGGGGGGTGATGGGCATAGTGGGTCCGGGGAGGCTCTGGTCTTAGGGAATTGGCGGGGGGGGGGTGGCATGGCATGGCCTGCCCCGAGGGGAAGGGACACGCTGGCAGCACAGGGCCAAGCAGGCCACTGTGCGTCTGGCAACTGCTGATTTGTAACTAGTGCTCTTCCACTGGGCTGGGTGGAGCAGGGTCACCCAGGCCATGTCCCTGGCCAGCCCCTCACTCTGGGGACTGACCTCCCCAACACCATGCTCCATTACCCCCATGGGGGCCCACAAATACGTCTGGTGCCAGGCCCAAAAAAGGTTAATCTGGCCCTGGTTGCAGGTAGATGATTAAGAATCAAGCGAATACTGTGCAAAATTGTGTTTCTTGTCACCAAAGAATAACGTCTTTCAGCATTATAAATCCAAAATGTGAGTATCTTTAGTTATTAAACCTTAGTGTTATTATCGGGCTGTATAATTATTAACTTTTCTTTGTTATAACTGGTTCACATGTAATAAATAAGCTCCATAAAAGAAAAGTAACAGTGTTAAAGCTTAATAGACTACGAAAGTGATGACGTCACGCTCCAAGCAGGTAACCGTGAGGAAGGGGATTACTTTCAAACAAACAGTGTCGGATTATAACGTTGAAAAAAGTAATTTTTGTTTCTGTGTAAATGATGTAACTAACTGTTTTAAAAGGTAAGTGAGTGTATGTTACTAATTATTGAACCTTTAAGCAGTGAAAAGATGTGTTGGGATGGCTACAATGTGGTTTAAATCACCAACCATGAGGTCAGCCATCCTTAACGCTTTAATGCTTGCAGTTGGGAGCACAGTACATAACAATATTCAAATGCCCCATGGCAGAAAAAGGAAAAAGAAAACCCTCAGGAGCTGAGTATCGTAAACGAAAGGTTGAGAAGGAAAAGGACCAAGCAAAACAGCAGGGATCCTTCCTGAAATATCTTTTCTTTAATCCAAATAAAGATGGAGGCAGTTCACAGCATCCAGATAAAGGAATTTTACTTGGAGAGGAGGTTAACTCACATCCAAAAAAAACAGTTTGGAAACTCAAGATGATGGAAACTTACTTCTAGATGAAGGCAGCTCACAGCATCAGACTGATCTGGAACTGGAGAAAATGTAGTCACCTTCAGAGACACGTGCAGAAATGGAAGTAAATGAAGTAGAAGGAAGAAAGGATGAGGAAGTTACAAACAAGTTATAGTATGGGGATCCAGCTTCATGGCCCCCATGAAGCTGGCCCTTCATGATGTGATGACAGTGTGCGGCAAATATTTGTGGAACATGAACTCAAACAAGTTCATGAATTTCCCTTCCCTAAGGATGGAAAAAAAAGAAAATTCTCTGCTTAGCATTACAAGAGGAAACTCATTAATGGGGAAGAAATTAATCAAAACTGGTTATAATATTCAGTGTTGAAGGACTCTGTGTTTTGCTTTTGCTGCAAGTTGTTTAGAAATCAAGTAATTGGTACATCACTTACTGAAAATGGTTCGAAGGACTGGAAAAACATCTTCAATTCTCTCTTCACATGAAAGAAGTATAGAACATTTGGAATGTTTTCAAAATTGGACAGAACTTGAATTACGATAGTTTTTCCTTTTTTCTATTGATGAAGAAAATTTGTGTGATCAAGCAAAACAGATAAGAGAATTTTGTATAAAACTGGAGTCGGCATTGACTCACGAAAATTCAAAAGACACTGATGCTACAGATTCGTGTATTGAGCTTCAGGCTTTTTCAAGACGAAACATTCCACTCCTGAAGAAGTAGTGAAGTTTGTTTGTGAAAATAAACTGTTTTCCAAACTTTGTTATAGCTCTACGCATTCTTTTAACTTTGCCAGTGCCTGTAGCTAGTGGGGAAGGTAGTAGCTTAAAAGTTAAAATTTGATAAAAACATATCTGCGTTCAACAATGGTGCAAGAGAGACTTGTTGGACCTGCCACAATGTCAATAGAGCATAAAATAGCTGGAAAGCTGGATCTAAAAGAACCAGTGAATTTTCAAAACTTAAAGCAAGAAAAGCCATGTTTTAAGAGCAAAGAATGTTTTTTATTTGGGGTGTTTTGTATATACAGGTTAAGGTTTATTGAAGAGTTTTCTTATTTCTTTCTATATTGGATGTGGTGGTAATGGCAGTTAAAGCAGGATAGTATAATGGATGATTTTAGATTTGTAATAAAAATGATAATTAACATTTTTAATGCATCATTGGACTGAAATATCATCTCTGTCGTGTACAAATCTATTCTGAAAATTTCGTGTCTCTATTTTATCTGATCTCAGAAACACTGGATGGATGGACGGACAGACAAACTGAATAATTAAGCTTCTGTTTAATGTTTTTTAAGTTTAAAAGGAAAAAAAGGGACAAAATGTTTCCCAGTTTACCAAAAACCTCAGCCCTTGGGATTTGCCCTTGGGGTTGCGATTGCATGGTTTGCCTAGGGCACCAGTTGCTGGCAGCTAGTCTAGGGCCACCCCTGCTTGGATATGTCCGCATGAGCTGCTATCACACTCTATGACTGCAAATGTAGACATTCCCTACGTAAACAGAAAGCACAGTGGGATGGTGATAAATTCTAGCCTGGGGTATATGCGCATAGGGATAACCCACAGCCTTGTTGTAATTTCTCCAATTTTGTTTTCAAATGTAAGAACAAATTTTACACCCTTTATGTGAGTTGGCTGCAGGTAAAGATTGTTAAGCTTTTGAGATATTCAGTTAGCCCCAATTATATGTTGAACACCTTGTTCTAACATTAAAATGTCTGGTAGTCTTTACAAGATTGAGATATTGCTTCTGTGCACATATGTGATTTAGGGGAAAGAAAACTGTGTGCATGGTGGTGGAAGAGAAGTTAAAGAAGGCTAAGGGGAGACATGAGAAAGTGAGAAATTTGGAAAGAAGTAAGCAATTAAGGAGAAAGGAAAGGTGAAGGAAGGAGAGACTGAAAGAGAACATAGCAGAAGGAGGGAGCAAACAAAAACTAGTAAGGAGAGAGAGGGTGGGAGAGAAAACTAGACTTAAAAACAACAAAATGGAGAAAGACACCCAGATACAATGTTGAAGGAGAGAAAATATGAATAACAAGGAATAAAAGAACAAATGCAAGACAAATTCAGTATGTTAACATCTATTTTATGCAGCCCTGTTCTGAAATGTTAGTCAAATAATTAATGGTGTACACAAAGTGGTATTACTATTTTTATTCTACAAGACTCTGAGCATGGCAGCACAAGTATTTTTTTACCCCAGAAAGATGTTAGGTAATTTTTTCCAAGCCCCACTTATAACAGGATTCCATTGTAAGTAGAAAAGATTTTCCTATGTTGATGATAGCAACTAGAGAGACAAGGTAAGTGAGGTAATATCTTTTATTGTACCAACTTATGTTGATGAGATTAGTGTGTCAAGCTTTTGAGCATACAGAGAACTCTTCATCTCTTGTTTTTGCTCATGCACACACAGCCTAAAACTTTAAAAAAACGGGGAAGGGGGGGAATTTCCTTGTAGTGTCTCCCAGTCAAATTAATCTAAATATGGGAAAATGGAAGCCTTATCTTCTCTTCCAAGTCCTCTGCTCCCTCCTTTCTCTGTAACTACTGATAGCACCATCATCCTCTAAAACATTCATCTTTGATTCTGTTCTCTAGCCCCACAAATCCAGGCTATTTACAAGTCTTGCCATTTCTTCCTCCAGTATTTCTGAGGTCTGGCCTTCTTTTCCTGTTCACATAGCTAAAACTCATTCAGGTTCTCATCTCGATGTCTCTTCTTTGGCCTACCTTTTACCCACCTTGTTGTTGTTCTCTGGATGCATAGGAAACACCAACTGACCAGAACAGAGTTTCAAAGGCGTAAGCTGACATACCGATTCTGTGAGCACTTTTGCACTGATCAATGAGAGTATTCAGGTGAGTACATTACTAAGCTATGTATATGTTTCCAGGATCAGATCCTATGATGGTAATGCAATTGACAGGAAAATTTGAAAAATAAGTTTGTGAACATTTGGTGTTATTGTGTCAGCAAGCAAACACAAACCATCTGTCCTCTAAATTACTAAATCAATTTCCCCAAGTTTTATGGGTAGCATACTTCCTGTGTGTATATGCCTGAGGATACATCTTCAAATTAGTGTTCATTTTTTTATAATGTTTTGACAAAAAGTTTCAAACATGTTGCCCCCTCCCTTTTTTTTTTTTTTTTGCAATTTGATTTATTCATAATTTTTTCAGGTTAACACACTTTCATTTTCCCACAGATTTTTTTCTGCGGCAGTCAGACCAAGTGCTTTATCAGAACAAACATTCATAATGAGAATGAGTAATTCTAAGTGTGTTCATTAACAAAAGTGAAAAAGTATCCAAATTAGCTACAGATGGCTAATTTCTAAAGACAGATTCTTAACTTGCTTAGGCCAGATTTTGAACCAACCTTAAAATTGTTGTTTTAATGGAGAATGTGGTTGGAATTCTAAATCCATTTCTCTAAATCAATCACTGTGCTGCAAAATTTTTAAATAGATAATAAGACTCCTGTGTGAGAAGGTACTGTGGTATTTGTTAACACGTGATATTCAAAATGGAATAGAATTATGTTAAAACTAAGTTATCAACATCTACAAGCTCAATTTTTAAATGCATGAAGAGAGATATAGAATGGATGTCATCTGGTAGACCAGGGTCTGTTTGCAAGGCCAGGAAGTTAAACCTTTGAAAAGAGGTTAATTAGCATCTCTAAAACACCACTATCAGAGGGTGGTTGGCCTCAATACATGAAGGAGGTTCAGTGCTCCTGTGCCAGAGCAGGTGCTCCCATTTGGCCAATTAAAAGGGTGAGGCAGCTCCTGGACACTAAAAAAGAATCAGCAAGAAATCCAGTGAGTCAGAGTAGATGGGTTCAGTCAGGAAGGGCAGGTGAGAGCTGCCATAGGCCAGCCCCAGCGACTGGAGGAGTTCTGGAAGGAAGCAGAAGGTGGCTGCTGGCGGAAGGCAGGAGATCAGCAAGATGGGTTTGCTGTCTGGTGTCCCTAAGTCAGGGCCAAAGGACTAGAGAGGGCTAAAGGCAGGAGGAGAAGCAGCTAAGGGAGTTGCCTGCTGGCTGTCATCTGCAAAGCTGGTGTTAAGGGCTGAGGAGGGCTGGAAACAGGGGAGAAGCTGACATCTCCAGGGCTGGAAACAGTCAGCGGTCCCAAAAGAATGAGGGATGCTCCCCCGGCAAAGATGCTTCCAGCATAGAGGCTATGGAGGGTCCTACTGGGAAGACAGGGATTGCACTCCAGTTGGAAGGGCTGGAGCGGCTGTCCTGGTAGAAGGACAGAAGAGGACTGACAGACTGTCCAGATGTGGGCACGGATGCCAGTGTGCGGTATATGGGGCATTGAGGGATGAGATGTCTTGACTTTTAACAACTGCTTGCACTGACATGAGAAA
This sequence comes from Caretta caretta, assembly GCF_965140235.1. NCBI lineage: Eukaryota > Metazoa > Chordata > Testudines > Cheloniidae > Caretta > Caretta caretta. Next base: position 133,003,540 of record NC_134209.1, on the reverse strand, counting down.
TGGATGACGTCTTTGGAACTTTTGTTATAGATTATTTGGACTATATTGTTGTAAGAAACCAGCCCCAAGGATGAGTAAGATTGAGACAAGAAATCTTGAAATGAAGTTATTGGGTCATCTGAGAAGAAACTGAGGCAGGCATGCCTGTCATGCTGCAACCTGCCCCAGAAGGGCACTCCAAGTGGGGCTGCCCTATAACAGCTACCTTCCCCCACATCTGAACAATCAACTTGAAGACTGTCTTAGGAATGCAAACTGTAGGCTACATCTAGACTAGGAAAATATGACAGGTTTCAGAGTAACAGCCGTGTTAGTCTGTATTCGCAAAAAGAAAAGGAGTACTTGTGGCACCTTAGAGACTAACCAATTTATTTGAGCATGAGCTTTCGTGAGCTACAGCTCACTTCATCGGATGCATCCGATGAAGTGAGCTGTAGCTCACGAAAGCTCATGCTCAAATAAATTGGTTAGTCTCTAAGGTGCCACAAGTACTCCTTTTCTTTTTGCTAGGAAAATAGATTGTTTAAAATTTTGTTCAGGGTTTTTTTTGTTTCGTTTACATGCTACTAGATCAATCCTCAGGCTAGCAAGTATCAGGTACTTTTTTTGAGACTTGACTGTTAAATTTGAAACCTCTAAGGACCAATTAACTGTATGTACAATAGAAAACTTAACATCTTACTATACTATTTGGAATATCGTTGTCTTACGATGATGTCTTTTACAAAAGTGCTGTGTTCAGTTTTTTGAAAAATAATCCTTTTTATATTTCCTTTAATACAAAAGTACGAGACTCATAAAAAGACCTACTTCAAGATGTGATAATTTACCATGCCTACAGTACATCAGATGCATAAAGTCAAGTAGTAACGAATCAATTGTTTTTTAATAAAGCTTATACCAAGATTTAGAATGTGTTCCTGACAGAGCAAGTAAGCTGTAAGCAGTCTGTATGAGCTCTTCCCTGACATCTAGTGGTGAGCTGTGGAAAAAGACTTCAGAAGCTGATCTCGTTTGCATGGACACACCCACCCTGCCTAGACACTCAGCATGACGGGGTTGCTTGCCCAAATGATCACTTGTGGCTGGTGTTGGATCCCCAGTCTCCTTGTTATTGGGGCAGGAGTAATAAAGGGTGGTTATCCTTGTTGTGTGAACTAATGGCAGCAGAACAGGACCTGGCCTACCCCAATGGAGGGACTCAACTGAACGGCACTCACTAGGCAGGGGACATGGGTTCCAAAGCCCAATGAGTTGAGAGAGGTACTTGTAGGTGTGGGCCCTGTTTAAGGGTCCTAGACACCATTTGACCCTTCCTCTCTCCATTGTATAATAAAAGAGCTAATTTAGATGCAACTGAGAGTCTTGTTACATGCTGCAGAGGTGATATCATTATGCTTCTAAGAAGCACATGGAATCTTGTAAAGGGTTATCCCCTTTATTATATTTATATAAATGCCATATTTATTGAGAGTACAATTTAAGCATTGAAATCAGCATACACTTCCACACATCTACCCCAAAAAGGTTCTGCAACTGGATCTTAGTTACTAGTCCTTAGTGTTGTGCAGTCAGTTTCAGTGGCCAGGTGAAACTGCACTGCACTGTGCATGAGGGAGGGGGAGCTGGGCCTCTGTCGAATGCATTCGAAGTCCCAATGTTGATGCAGAACTAACCCAAAGTCCCCTGGCAATAAAACCTTTTTTTATAGTGATAAGTTCCCATACAAGTCTATGGACCTTGCTGTGTCACACTGGAGCTGTCAATCACGAGTTATTCAAGGTTGCTCTTAATTAGCATTATTTTGAGTTGGTACTGGGAGGATCCACAGCTGTTTATCATCTGTCCCTTTGGCTCAACTCCTTATCTCATCCTTGGGGTGTATGCCTTTGCTTTAGGGTCATTAATCTGCCATCCAGGTGATTGATGATAAAGTTGGTGCCTCTTGACCCCTCCACTCCCTTCTTCACCATTTGGCCCTGTTGTCCTTTCTCAGTTAATTACCATACATTCTTCACTCACTTGCAAGCGGCCAGCAGAGCAGAGAAGCTGGTGGAGAGGGCCAGAGCAGAGCCCTACAGAGGCGGGGCAAGACGAGCGAGTGCCTGAGCAGTGCAGCATGTAAGGTGCCTCCTTACCCCACTCCCTGCTTTCCACACAGTGTGGGAGGTGAACTCTGCAGATGAACTCCTGAACTCTGGGGCTGCACTGGCCAAGGACAGCAACTGTGAGTGGGGTATAGAGAAGGGACAGGCATGTTAAAGGGACTTTTGAGTTGCTTGACTTAAGACCCTGAGGGGAAAAGGACATTGCTCAACTTACTTGGGGGTGGGTCTTTCGCTCATGGTTTGTGTTTATGAACCTTAGTTGCGGTGTTTTCCCAAATAAATGCTGAGTTAATTCCCTCCTTTTATTAAAAGTTTTTGCTACACTCCCCCTCTCGCAAGCTCAGAGTCTAAGTATTGCCTCTTAGAGGTGCCCAGGGGGTGGTGTGTAATTATCCCAGGTCACTGGGAGGGAGCTCAAGCCGGTTTTGTGTTGTATTATTGAAAAGGAGACCCTAGATACTGAACCCGGCCCTTGTTACTGCTGGCTTCACCTGGCAGAAGGGTTACAACACAATGCATTTCAATTTACATTAATAACAAAGTACTCATTCATTTGAAAATGGCAATCCAAAAACCATTTTTATATATATGGATATCCATTGTGTTGATTACTAAACAATGTAAATAGACTCACCCAATTCACTTGCTCTCCATTCCCAGCCTCTCACCCTCCTCTGTGGCGCTAAGCAGGTTTTGGGTGGTGCGGGGGAAGGTTGTCATCCTGTTTAGTGGAACTCTTGTTGCAAGTCTAATAATAAATTTCTCTCTCTCTCTCTCTCTCTCTCTCTCTCTAGTGTGTGTGTGTTTATGAATGCCTCTTTATAAATGCAAGCTTAAAAGCAAAAATATGTGAACTAGAATGCCTGGTAATGGAAGAGGATCTTATTATAATTACTAATGAAACATGATGGAATGTTAATCAATGGGTATTGTAATTCCTGAAACTATACAAAAGCAGATTAGGCCAAAGAGATGGGGGAGTACTGATCTATAGAAAAGACACCATAGCATTTATCAAGATTAAAAATTCTAAGTGGTTGACAGTTGACTCTGTATGGATAAAAAGCCCAAATGGAAAGAACACAAACATGCTACTAAGGCACTACTAACCTCCTGATCAAGAAAAGGATATTGCGTGCACAATGCTGAGTGAAATCAAAAAGGAAGCAAAGTCAACCAATATAATAATAATGGGGGACTTCAACTAGCTGCTTATAAATTGGTCAAATATTACAAAGGACAAAATGTAGAGAAGCAATCTGTTGATGTGTTAAACGACTGCTTCTTGGCCCTGGTCTACACGGCGAGGTTAGGTCAAATTTAGCCGTGTTAGGTTGATTTTATAAGCAATACGGCTACACAACCAATTCCATTCCGTCGACCTAAAGGGCTCTTAAAATCGACTGCTGTACTCCTCCCCGGCGAGGGAAGGAGCACTAAAATCAACCTTCCTGGGTCGTGCAGATGCAACGTTGTGCAATTCAATGGTATTGGCCTCTGGGAGCTATCCCAAAGTGCTCCAATGTGATCCCTCTGGACAGCACTTTCAACTCCGATGCACTAGCCAGGTACACAGGAAAAGCCCCAGGAACTTTTGAATTTCGTTTCCTGTTTGGTCAGCATGGGAAGTTCAGCAGCACAGGTGACTATGCAGTCCCAGAATTGCAAACAAGCTCCAGCATGGACCGAACGGGAGACACTGGATCTGATTGCTGTATGGGGAGAAGAATCTGTGCAGGCAGAACTTCGATCAAAAAGAAGAAATGCTAATATATATATACCAAAATCACACAGGGTATGGTGGGGAAAGGCTACACCAGGGAAACTTGCTGGGTGAAAGTTAAGGAGCTCAGGCAAGCCTACCAAAAGACAAAGGAGGCAAATGGTTGTTCCGGGTCAGAGCCCCATACATGCTGCTTCTACGATCAGCTGCATGCCATTCTACGATCAGCTGCATGCCACACTACCCCACCAGTGTCCGTGGACACCTACAAGGGGGGAGTCTGATGCAACATGGAGGAGGATTTTGTGGATGAGGAAAAGGAGGAGAATGTGCAGCAGGCAAGTGGAGAATCCGTTCTCCCCAGCAGCCAGGACGTTTTCATTATCCTGGAGACAATACCCTCCCAAGGCGGGTTCCCGGAACCTGAAGGCGGAGAAGGCACCTCTGGTGAGTGCACATTTGTAACTACACTACAGGGGTTAAAAGCAATTGTGTTGAATGTTTGATTTGCCCTGAAGAATTGGGATGCATTCGCGGCCAGTACAGCCTGTTAACGTGTCTGGAGATGGAGCAGGAATCCTCCATGCATCTCCTGTTCTGTTACTTTCTTTCTTCGGCCTGTCTTGTAGTAGGTGACTTCTGGGTACCCTTCTGGCTCTGTCAATCTATTTCTTCACTTCACTACAAGACAGGCCCAACAAAGAAAGAAACCGAATGCCACTAGCCGTCACCTACAGCCCCCGACTAAAACCTCTCCAGCGCATCATCAAGGATCTATAACCTATCCTGAAGCACAGTCCCTCACTCTCACAGACCTTGGGAGACAGGCCAGTCCTCGCTTACAGGCAGCCCCCCAACCTGAAGCAAATACTCACCAGCAACTACACACTACACAACGAACACACCAACCCAGGAACCAAACCCTGCAACAAAGCCTGGTGCCAACTCTGTCCACATATCTATTCAAGGGACACCATCATAAGACCTAACCACATCAGCCACACCATCAGGGGCTCGTTCACCTGCACATCTACCAACGTGACATATGCCATCATGTGCCAGCAATGCCCCTCTGCCACGTACATTGGCCAAACCGGACAGTCTCTACGCAAAAGAATAAATGGACACAAATCTGACATCAGGCACTATAACATTCAAAAACCAGTAGGAGAACACTTCAATCTCCCTGGTCACTCAATAACAGACCTAATACTGGCAATTTTTCAACAAAAAAACTTCAAAAACAGACTCCAACGTGAAACTGCAGAACTGGAATTTTAATTTGCAAACTGGACACCATCAAATTAGGCCTGAATAAAGACTGGGAGTGGTTGGGTCATTACAAAACCTAATTTCCCCCATACTAACTTCCCCCTACTCAGACCTTCTTGTCAACTGTTCGAAATGGGTCACTCTCATTACCGCTACAAAAGTGATTTTTCCTCCCTTGGTATGCTACTGTTAATTGAATTGTCTCATTAGACTGACCTCCCACTTGGTAAGGCACTCCCATCTTTTCATTTGCTGTGTATTTATATCTGCTCCTGTAATTTCCACTCCATGCATCTGATGAAGTGGGTTCTAGCCCACGAAAGCTTATGTCCAAATAAAGTTGTTAGTCTCCAAGGTGCCACAAGGATTCCGTTGTTTTTACTTCTTCATGTTTACGTTAACTATTCTTTTCTTCCAACACAATCCCTTCCATAATTCCCTTCATCGGAATAGACGTTATCAATCTCTCTATTAAAAGCTATGGTTAGGTTGCACTTTGTTGAGGCAACAGCAGACGAACTACTGCCCATCTTGCATTCCTATGACAATGACCTGCATCATATAGCCCAGTGGCTCTCAACCTTTCCAGACTACAGTATCCCTTTCAAGAGTCTGATTTGTCTTAGAATCATAGAATATCAGAGTTGGAAGGGACCTCTGGAGGTCATCTAGTCCAACCCCCTGCTCAGAGCAGGACCAATCCCCAATTAAATCATCCCAGCCAGGGCTTTATCAAGCCTGACCTTAAAAACTTCTAAGGAAGGGGATTCCACCACCTCCCTAGGTAACGCATTCCAGTGTTTCACCACCCTCCTAGTGAAAAAGTTTTTCCTAATATCCAACCTAAATTTCCCCCACTGCAACTTGAGACCATTACTCCTTGTCCTGTCATCCGCTACCCACTGAGAATAGTCTAGATCCATCCTCTTTGGAACCACCTTTCAGGTAGTTGAAAGCAGCTATCAAATCCCCCCTCATTCTTCTCTTCCGTAGACTAAACAATCCCAGTTCCCTCAGCCTCTCCTCATAAGTCATGTGTTCCAGACCCCTAATCATTTTTGCTGCCCTTCGCTGGACTCTCTCCAGTTTTTCCACATCCTTCTTGTAGTGTGGGGCGCAAAACTGGACACAGTACTCCAGATGAGACCTCACCAATGTCGAATAGAGAGGAACGATCACGTCCCTCGATCTGCTGGCAATGCCCCTACTTATACATCCCAAAATGCCATTGGCCTTCTTGGCAACAAGGGCACGCTGTTGACTCATATCCAACTTCTCGTCCACTGTCCCTTGTGTACCCCCAAGTTTCACCTCACTTAAAAACTATTTGCTTACAAAATCAGACATAAAAATACAAAAGTGTCACAGCACACTTACTGAAAAATTGCTTATTTTCTCATTTTTACGTACAATTATAAAAAAATCAATTGGAATATAAATACTGTACCTACATTTCAGTGTATAGAGCAGTATAAACAAGTCATTGTCTATATGATATTTTAGTTTGTACTGACTTTCCTAGTGTAGTCTGTTGTAAAACTAGGCAAATATCTAGATGTGTTGGTTTACCCCCAGAGGTACATATACCCCTGGTTGAGAAACAGTGGTACAGCCCACCTGTTTCTTGATCTCCTTGCATACTAACCGCTACTTGAGGCCCCATAATCTGTATTGCCAACTCCACAATTCAAAAAGCATGAGATTTTTTTAAAAATAAGTTTGGGTTCTTTTTATTTGCTATTTGGTTTCTGAGCATTTAAGGTGCTCTCACTGCAAGCTCATTTACAAGCTTTTCTCTGCAACCAGGAAGTCTAGAAGTTTACTTTTTTTTTTTTTTAATGAAAGCAGATGAGATTCTCATGCTGTCCTGATTTCAGTAATTTGGCTGTAAGAAAACCTCAAATATAATGCACTTTGTGATAAAATTGTAGAAGCTGGCAATATTGCCTAACCATTTGGGTCTTAGCTCCTGCTACACTGGCTCTGCCCCGATGGGCACTTCTTGTCTCCTCTTCCACTGAGCTACCCTCTGCCTGCTCAAGCCTCGCGCTACCTCCTCCACTCTCTATTTTCACTTCCCCAATGGCATCTGCCTTGTATCCCATCTGATTTGCCCCTCTGAGTCTGCTGGTGCTTCCTGCCCCCTTCACTTTGCACTACCACCCAAGTATAACACTTTCCCTCTCCCCCTGCCTTGTGCTCCTTCCAAGCCCTCCAGGTTCCTGTCTCACATTCCAAATGACATGTCAGGTCCCTGTCTCAGGATGGACTGATTTAAATCACCAATTTTTATCATGATTTCAATCAGCAAGTAGGACACCTTGATTAAAATAATCAATTTTAATCTTGTTTTGCATTAATATATTTGTTATTTTCCTAAAGTGAGGTTAATTCTCTTTGGTTGGTATAATTTGGTATTTGTTTTTCCAACTATAAGGATACATTATATTTATACATCTTTATTTAAACAATTATATAGCTTTCCATACATTTAGCCTGATTCTTAATTTTTACATTTTTTTGTTAGAAAATGGTGAATGACATCTCTTATTTATGAGATGATTAATTTTTAGTCAAGTTGCATTTGGATGGCAATAGGAATTCAATTAAAATTCATAAAAACTGTATTTTACAATTTTTCTTACTTAAAATTAAACTAAATTGTGCTGAATACATAAGAAAAATATCAAAACTTGTTTTGTATTTATAACTACTGGATGCATTAAACGATGGAAGTATTACGTTAGTGAATTGAACTGACTTTAGAACTAGAAAATCTCACCCTCTCACATCCATGTTTTATTCATAGATTGAAAGAGGAAACAAGCTTTCCTGCTTTTTCAACTCCTAATTGGTTTCTTAACTTCCAATGAGCTAGTCATTGAACTGAGCTAGTTGGAAAAAAATGAAGAAAATAGTCTCTCTCAGCACCTGTAGAAGAGGCTCTTGCTTTTAAAAGCCAGCTAAGCACTTCAACAGACTGGCTTCAAGGGCTTCCACGAGTTCAGTATTTCCACTTTCTTTAACACTAGAACCTGGAGCTCCAAGCATGTATGGCTTAATATTTTTTGCATATATTGTTAAGGATTTTCATGGATTACAGGAAACTGAGCCCTGAATCAGATTGTCATAAATTCACATTTAATTTTAAATAGGGTTTATTTTTAAAAGTAAATGTATTTGGTTTAAATAAAATCTGCTTTAAAGCGAAAAATTGTCCGCCTAGCCCTGCCTGCCTCGTACACGCCTCACGCTCCTGACTTTACGTTTCCAGCCTCTCTTGTTATCCTGAGAGCGCCCTCTCTCCCCCCCGCCATTCCCCCCGCCGGCTACCGGCCTCGCTCCTCGAGCCCCAACGACTGCCCCAGATCCCAGCCTCGAGCCCCTCGGGGGGGGGCGAAGTCTGCACATGCGTATTATAACTCCGCCGGTGGAGGATGGGCACGCTCCCGTCCCCACGCTGAAGAGTTGTACGCTGCCCACCGCGCCCCTGTGAGGCGTTGGAGCAAGAAGAAAACTACAGCTTCCGGCATGCAACGCGCAGCGGCCCAAGGCGGTGGCGGACTGGCAGCGGTGCATGCTGGGAGCTGTAGTTCCAGGTTCTTTGTATTGTCTCTTCTCTCCGGTCGGGAACCCGACCGCCAGTCTTGCCGGGTGAGTGACTGACAGCTCCCTGCAGCCAGTGGCCGAGGTGCTGGGTGGTGGAGACAGACGCCCGTCGCCCCGGTGACCGGTGGCGAGCTGGTGACTCGGTGAGGCGCTGGAGTCCTGGGGAACGGAGGTGAGTGGGTCTGGGAGCCGTGCTCCCTTCCCCCCCCGACCAAACCGACTGTGCGCGCGGGACCCTACTCGAGACGGGGGGTGGAAGGAGTAAAGTGGGGGAGGGGAGAGACCTGAGGGGAATCGGGGGAGGGGGGTAGCGTGCAGAAGTTAGACACCCCGAGCGCTGCAGTGTGTGTGTGTGTGTGTGGGGCGGGGAGTAGTTCCGTTACAAGCTGGGCTTTGCAGGGAGGTGGGGTTTGTTTGTTGGGCTCCCGATTTTACTGCTTGCTTTTCAAACGCTCCCAACCGACCCGAGTGCTGCTTTTCCCTCCCAATCCCAGCGGCTTCACCCTCCAGGGAGGCTGAGGCTGCTTCGATAAGGTGGTTAACGTGTAACGCTGTTTGGAGAGTAGCGTGCAACAGTTGCTTGGCTGGGGGAGGGGGTACAGTAAACTGCTCCTGGTCCCCCAACTCTCTCACAGCTACCTGACCCCCCTCGCTGTTGTATCTGCCTGCCCTGTTAATGAATTTACTTCAGTACTCTTGTGAGGTGGGGAAACGCTATTATCTCCACTTTGCAGAGGCACAGAAAGGTTACTGCTGTGATTGATGGTCCTTTAGGAAAATGATTTATAAACCAAAGCCTGGGCACATTACTGATAATAATACTTGGAAATTGTGTAGCACTATTTGTGTTCAAAGTGTTTTACATCTATTAATCCTCCTGATACCTCTGGAAAGTGAGTATGTATGATTCCATTTTTACAGATGGGGAAAATGAGGGGGAGAGATTAGGTGACTTGCCCAAGGGCACACAAGGAGTTGGTAGCAGTGGCAGGATTTAGACTCCCAGTTTATTAGAAAATATTATGAATATGTTTATTCCTGAGAGGATACTTTCCTTTGGATACCAGTTCATCTGAAGATATTTCTGATATGACTGGCTCTCTTTTCTTCCTCTTCCTAGTTTGCCTGCACTCTTTTCTGATGTGAGTGCTGGAGGTGAGTCGCTCTGTGATCGGTGAGCTTTTTGTGTCCACAAAAAGATGTTATTCTTTTACCTAGGGCAACAGTTCTCAAACTGTGGGTCAGACCCCAAAGTGTGTCGTGACCCCATTTTAATGGGGTTGCTAGGGCTGGCATTAGACTTGCTGGGGGCAGGGGCCAAAGCCCCACTTCCTTGGGTGGTGGGGCTCAGAACTCAGTTTCAGCCCTGGGTGGCAGGGCTCAGATTACAGGTCCCCTGCCTGGGGCTGAAATCCTTGACCTTTGCCGCCCCCCCCCACCCAAAGCCCTGCCTGGGGTGTCAGAGCTCAGGCTTTGGTCCCCCCTCCTGGGATCATGCAGTAATTTTTGTTGTCAGTAGCGGGTCATAGTGCACTGAAGTTTGAGAACTCCTGACCTAGGGTCTTAGGTAATTGAGCTCTTTTAAAACTCATCCTTCTCATCACTGCTTCATTCATAGTTTTCCAGATAATTTGTAACTTTCATCTATAACACCAAAGCTTGGATGCTTTGAGTCTTCTCTCAGTGTCCTCCCTACGTGTCTCCATACAGGAGAATTGACTGTAGATAGCACCGTAGCAATTTAGTGAGGATATATGGAGTTTTAATTTTTGATAACACAGAAGTCTTTGGAAGTTGTTGAATACTTTTGCAAACTGTATCCTTCTTTTGATTTCTTCATCACATCTTCTGTTTAGTGTTGTTAGACTCCCTACACATATTTCACCTCTCAACCATCAAGTAATAGGTGTTGCCTGTCTTGTGCATCTCTGTCATAGGTGCCAACTCCCTGGATGCTTCGGGGCGGGAACACCCATGGAAAAAAAATAGTGGATGCTCAGCACCCACTGTCAGCCCTGCCGATCAGCTCCTGCCCCTCCGCCCTCCCCAGCGCCTCCTGTCTGCTGAGGATCAGCTGTTCAGTGGTGGGCTGGAGATGCTGGGGAGGGGGGAAGAGGGAGGAGAAGGAGCAGGAAGAGGCAAACAAGGGTGGGGTGGGAAGGGGTGGGGGTGGAGTGGAGGTGGAAAGAGGTGGGGCAGGGTGGGTCTTGGAGGAAGGGGTTGAGTGGGGGCGGGGCCTGGGGCGGAGCAGGGGTTGAGCACCCCTGGGGAAATTAGAAAGTTGGCGCCTCTGGTCTCTGTGTTTGTTTATTATCATACTTTCTGTCTTCCTAATGTCGATCCTCACTCCATATTTCTTGCTGACATTGTTTGCAGCAATAAGCATGCTCTGAAGTTCTTCCTTAGACTCAGCCAGTGCTACTCAGATCTCATTGGCTCAGGAGCCAAATTAGCGATAAAAATTACCCAATGAACCACAGCAGTATGAATTCATTGTTTCATTTACTCTCTCTATATATATCAAGGGTGGGCAAAATATGGCCCGTGGACCGGATGCGGCCCATCTAACATTTCTGTCTGGTCCGCCATGACTAACATTTCTGTCTGGCCTCCTCTTCCCCCTTGTGATCTCCGAGTCCGAACCTCTAAAAGGCCTGCGGCGCAGCGGGGCGCTCAGGCAGGCTGCCTGCCTGTGCGGCGCAGCGGGGCGCTCAGGCAGGCTGCTCCCGGAAGCAGCTGGCTGCTGCTGGTACATCTGTGCTCACCCCGGGTGGGGGGGAGGTGGCTCCATGCACTGCTCCCCCCCCCAGCATTGTCCTCACAGCTCCCATTGGCTGGAAACCGGCCAATGGGAGCTCCGGGGGCAGTGCTTGCGGGCGCAGGCAGTGCATGGAGACCCGCTGCACTCTTAGGTTGGTTAATAATTAAAACACACAGTGGTTTAATATGTGCTACAAAGATCTGCAGGAGACACGTTAAAGAGCCTCTTGCGGCTCCTGAGCCTCAGTCTGAGTATCACTGGTCTAAGCAATGCAAACTAGGTCACTGATGTATCTTATGTTATTGATGTATATGTCATTGGCCTGTATGTCCTGGTTGGATGTCTTCTAAACTTTTCCTCATTATAACGTCTACATATGTTAAATAACTGCGGAGATAGGTGTACACCAAGGTTGCATTCTTTCTCAGTGCTGCCATGCTTTGATAGTGCATAGTTCATTCAGATTGCTGCTTTGTGTCTCCAATATAGGCTTTTTATTAATTGTGTATCTTGAAAGTCAATATTCTTCAAGAATATGTATCATCTTGTTGTATTTGATTTTATCAAATGCCTTCTCAGAATCTACAAAGCACATATAAATTTCCTTTTGCACTTTGATCGCACACTCAGATAAGGTCCTTAGGGAAAGATTGCCTTCCTCATGCCTGCTCTTGAGGAGAAACCAGACTAACTTCTACTAATTTTTTAGGTATACCTCCACTACTTAACTATATTCTGGCAAAGCAATTCCTTCTGATACAGATATAAGCAGTATGTTTTGCTAATAATAAGATAGTATTTTTAAGTAAGAATGTTCACTAATATCTCAATCCAGTTCCCAATGACCCACTGTCCACAAAGCAAAAAATGCCACCGTTAGTGGCACCATTGTTGTCATTCCTGGAAAAGAGGCCAAAGATTTAATAAATGTGGAAACTAAAGGAATTCTCACTCCTGCAAATTGTTCCTGCAAAATAGAATTGGTATATTGGCCGTGCAGTGTGGAATAGCTGCTGTCTTTGCTGTACCAGTACCTTTCACAAGAACCAAGTTAATGCACGCAAATTTAGAGCAAGAACACAAACACACACCCCATTCATTCTGGTGGTGCCCACTCAAATAATTTTTGCTGAGGGTCTGCTGGTGTTTTTGCTATCACAGTTTCCTTCAGTTGTGTCATTTGACTGTAAATATGCCACATTTCAACACTGAGCAAAAAAAGTTTTGATTTATGAGAGCTCTGTGGAGGCATACTTGGGGAAAGGAGTGCTGCCTGTTACTCAACAGAGGCAGTTCTGCATTGATGTACTTTAGAGTCCTGTCCAGTTCTTGGATAGAAAAAAAAATGTCTATAACCTGGAGTAGGGGTGGAAAATATCAACCAGGGAACACCGTTACCTCAACAGTTTCCCCCCGTCCTCTTCTTTTTCCGTGACAGACAAACAATCAATTGTATGGTTGCATGGGTAACAGACTTTCAAGATGAGCTGAATACTCAGCCCTATAGTCCTAATTTTCACATACTCCCTCTTAGCCCACTGGAGCTATTTCTTAAATTAATTTCTGAATATATCTCCTGTTTCTATTTGTGCTTTTTTTTATTGTCGTGGGTTAATAGGAGCAGATGCATGAAATAAGACAGTTCCTCCTGCCCCCCAATAGAGAGTTTGAGAAATGGCAGGAAAGCCTCAGTGGAAATGCAGACAGCTGGCAGCTGGCAAACTACCGTGAAAATGCAAAAGTAGCTGTTTGAGGAAATTTAATGTTTGTAGGAGACAGGTACAGCCCAAGGACAATTGCAAACCAGATTCTGTCTCTATTTATGCTATGTTGTGCCTTGGATCTCACAGCAGGTTGATCACAAATGTACACAAGAATGTATGGTGTCAGAGAACTTGCAAGTTTTACTTCTGATTCAGTATACCATTTTGTAGTTCAGCAACAAGGACAATGTGGTTTATGAGGCAAATTCTTGCTTTGTTATGCTGGTGTAAACTAACTTCAGTGGATTTACACTGCTGCAACGATTCTCAAACTGTGGGTCGGAACCCCAAAGTGGGTCGGAACTCCATTTTAATGGGGTTGCCAGGGCTGGCTTAGACTTGCTGGGGCCCAGGGCCGAAGCCTGAGCCCCACCACCTGAAGCTGAAGCCTGATTTCAGCCCTACGTGTTGCCGCCCCCGCCCGGGGAAGTGGGGCTCGGGTGGGCTCAGGCTTCGGTCCCCCCTCCTGAGGTCGTGCAGTCACGGTGCAATGAAGTTTGAGAACCCCTGCCCTCCTGTAACAGCTGCATTTAGTCCCTGTGTACACAAGGAAATGTTTCTTTCTGTAAGGTGATACAAAGTTTTCAAGGTAATAAAACACCATATGCAGTCTCATTTACTAAGCTGAAAAAAATATTCCAATGTCAATACAATCTGTGAAACCTTTTATCAAATTACAGTAGTAACTTTTTATTGTTATTAACCCTTAACAGAGATATGGAAATGTCATAAAATTATACTTTTTTGCATGGGATCATATTACCATTTATGTTTTCCAAAGAGTATTTAATTAATTAATGGGCCTGTTTTGCTCTTAACATGCATGCGTAACCCCCACTAGCATTTTGGAAAATGTTAGGGAATCTCCTCTGCAGGTATCTTGGCGTTTAGTGAGTGGTTATTTTTATAGCAACCATGTCATCCTACTTAATGATGTCATCAGAAGCCTATGACAAAATGAATTTAAAAATTAATTTAAAATATTATTTAAATTTAAAAATGAATTCAGTAACATGCTGCAACCATTTTTGTATTTACCCTAAATGGATTAAACACTGTTTTAGTTCCAAACATAGTGTACTAAGGTAGAAATTATTACAGTATAGTAATATAATGGAGATAATTGGATGTACATTAATATTTTAGGAAACTCAAGAGTGTGGCCTAATGGAAGTAGGATATTCCTCTTTTTCAGGCATAGGACTGGGTGTAAGGTAGCTGTGGTTCTGTTTTCTGCCACTGATTCCTAACAAAGGTGGTGTGAGATTGATTAATGTTTATAAAGCACTTCTTAACCCTTGGATGGAAAGCATTATGTAAGTGCAAAGTATTAGGCTTTGTCTACACTGCCAATTGAAGGACAAAACTTTTGTCATTCACAAATGCTTAAAAAAGTCCTCTAACAGGAGCACATCCTGGAGTTGAGTCTTCAACTAAGAGTCCTTTTCCAATCCAGGAGAATTCATTTCCAAGGATCAACCACAAGAGGGTGAGAAGCAATCTCTGACCATTTAAATAATACTTTCATTATTAGAGTAGTGAAATAACTAACATGCTTGAAAAGCTAGGCCTGAGATGCCAATGAATGCTTTTTGTTTTGTAAAGCATTTAAAGTTTCAGATGTTGCAAGCACAAATGTCACTCTTAGCAAAAGAGTGTGTACATGTATTGCTGTCCATGTTCAAAGTGCTTTGTCAGTTTTAGTCTAAGTACATGCCAGGAGGTCAAATTATGACTAGAGTGTGAATTGTAACTTTGAAATTCTTGATTCTTTGTTTTTTAATGATCAACCAAAAAAATAATATGTGCAAAGGTTATCTATGGCCATTCCAGTGTGAATGCACCTGATCTTGGAAACTGGTAAGCGTTAGGTACTTACTTAAGGTAAAAAATATCCATTAATTTTGTGTGCTCCATTTGGGACATCAAGGACCTGATTTTTTAGGATACTTAGTGGTATGTAGCAGTGGTTTTCAAACTGCGGGGTGTGACCCAGAACTGGGTCGCGGAATGGAAGGCACTGGATTGCGGTGGCTATGGTCAGCACCGCCAACCGGGCCATTAAAAATCCGGTCGGCGGTGCTGCTTGGCTAAGGCAAGCTAGTTCCTATCTGTTCTGACACCATGCTGCGCCCCGGAAGCGGCCAGCAGGAGGTCCGGCTCCTAGGCACACTGCCCCTGCCACGAGCACTTCTACATTCTCAGTTTTCTTAGGTTTCATTGTATATAGTTTAGTTTAGTAGTACCCTTTATTTAGTTTGCAGCATTTAGTTAGGTTAGATCAGGGGTCCCCGTGGGCACAATGGCACCTGCCAGGACAGTTGTGTGTGCCCGCAGGACACTGTGCCGCTGAAAGGCCGCTGCCGAGCCTGGCTGTTGGAGAACTGCCCGCCAAAATGCTGCTGAGAAGCGTTGCCATTTCTTGGCAGCATTTCGGCAGCGATGCTTCTTCCCGCTGCCGCTTCTTGGTGGCATTTCGGTGGCGGGGTGTCTGGCGCCCGCCACAGTCTTCTGGGAATAGGAATATGCTATTCCCACAGAAAGGTTGGGGACCACTAGGTTAGATAGTTATCCCGGGAGATGCCCTCACCAGGGTTTAAGCATTGTCTGTCATGTGGAGCATTGTCTGTCTCCACTAGTGACCCGCTGGGGGGGCCCATGTGGTGTTTGTTCTGCTGGGAGAAGGGCATATTAAAGAAAGGTGTTCCATCAGTAAAATATTCAGAAAGAGAGCACTGGTGGCAAGAGACTTGTGCTTAAAGCCACACCTTTTGGAACAGGCCATGAGGCCTGCTTTGGCACTGGGGACCTCCACTAATCAACCAGTTCTGTAGTCTTCTTCGAGCTGACATGAAATGTTGCTCCAGTTTGAAGTCTGATGATTGCCCTAAGAGGAAAAGGGATCATTCTCCTTCCTCTGGTCCTCCAAGTAAAAGGACCTGTAAGATGAACCAAGATCACTCCAGAGATCGGAGAGGTTCTTCATCATCTTCTAACAGGAGTGCTGATCAGCACCTTGATTCCTCTGGTACATGGGATGGAGCTGGGCCATCTAACCACCGCCTTGTATCATGTTGGCTATACCAACTGCAAGGAGAGGATGGCAGCTACAGGTCTTAATGACAGAACCCACATACACACAGTTTTTCAAGGACAAAGTGGACCTATGGCCACATTCAAAGTTTTTATTGAATATAGTTTCATGATTTCATCTTAACTAAATGCTTAATTTACCAGTGTTCTTTCCTAAATCAATGCAAATGAACAATGGCTTCACGTGTTGATTGTGAGATGATGCTTGACATTTTACCTGGAAAGAATTACGCCCTTTGGGTCAGGTGGTCTCTGTGCGAATGATTTCCAGGTGGATAACTTCATTACATCAGCATATGAAATAGCTCAGACCATGCCCCTACAGAGATTGTGAGGTCATTCAATGAGAGCTCAAGTGACAGTGGTAACATTCCTCCATGACGTTTCAGTATTGGACATTTGCAGGGCTGCCACCTGGTCTTTTGTACATACTTTTTACTAGGCACTATTCAATTACCACTATGTGTAGGTCAGATGCAAACTTTTTAGGAAGGCAGTCCTGCAGTCATTGTTTAAGTAAACTTTGAGTCCCACATCATATGAATACTGCTTGTGGGTGACCTAAGTGGAATACCTGTCTGTAACCACTTAAAGAAGAAAAGATGGTAACTTATTCTTCAAGATGTGGATGCATGCGTGTGTTCCATGACCCACTCTCCGTCCCCTGTGCATCACAGTCTCTAGTCTTGATGTATGAAGGAACTGAGGGGAGTCAGGCCAGTGCTGTCCTTAAATAGCCTGGCGAGGGGCTAGAACCACAGAGCATGAGCACTGCTTCTACAGGTACTGCTGGATAAAGTTCTCTAGCTTCAATGTGATGGGCATGTGCATACCTGAGTGGAATACATATCTGCACCAATATCTCAAAGAACAACACTTAGAATACAGGCAAGTAACAGTTTTCAGGGTTCCCGTCCACCTTTTTCTCCCGCATTTCATACCTGTCTAATTTCATGTCCCTTCTTTCCCTTACTGGATCATGCACTCTATCCGTCTTTTTGTCGTTGTTGTTGTTCTCACTACTTTTTAATTTTTTTGCTTTCCAGACCACATGGTAGGCCACTTTAAATTAAGGGATGAGCATAACACAGAACAATATTGCTGTTCTACATGATCAGATGTGATGCACTGTGTGGTCAGGTGGGTAGTCTGATCCATGAATGTGGAAACCCGACTTTTATGAACAAAACCTATGTAGACCCTTCCTACTTACATCAAGTAGAATGTGTTCCAGGGTACCTACCTGCAGATGTATTTTTTAAAAACTGTTGTCAATTAGTATTAGTCCAAATAACTAGTATATTCCTAAGTATTATTTAATATATTTCACGTCTGAAGGCTGCTCTCTGACTTAATTGATGAGTATTATTCTGCAGCATATAGTAAGTTAGTAAGGATGCAGTGAGCTGACAGTCTGCTGCACAAGTATTCAGTAGGTGAAATGATGATATCCACATGTCCTGTATTAAAATAGAATTAGTCATTTTAAATAACATCAAAACTGAGACAGTGACTCTTACAGTGATAGTAGATACTCTGGCTGTACTATCACATTTATTGTGAAGGGAGGCAGCATGTCCAGTATAAGAACACCAGGCTAAGAGTCAGGAGACCTAGATTTGCCACTGAGCTGTTGTTATATTGGGCAAGTCAATTTGTCTGCCTCTGCTTCTCCATCTGTAAAGTGGGGATAATGACACTTGCCCTCATTACAAATCACTTTTTGATCTGGATATGAGAAGTATTGTAAGAATTGACTATTAATAATTTTTCAGTGATACCTTTGTGAGGTGGAAAGTGGGTAAACTTAAATTGTTGGATGCCAAGTAATTTTATTTTAAAAATCACTAACAATATTTAATTTAGAAAAATAAGAAATGGTAGGCCAGCTCTTACTAATTTTTTCTCTTACTGCCAGTCCAGGGGTATGACTCCCTCTACTTTAGGCTATGTCTACATTACGAGATAGGGGTATGATTCCCCTGCTTGCATACATGCTCTCATGCTAGCTCTGATTAAGTGGGCTTTCAGGCAGGTTTGTACTTGGCACAGTTAGTCATGCCTCTGCTGTCTTTACCAGTGCTACCATGGCTACACTGCTATTTATATTAGCACGAGTTCGATGAGAGCTAGTGCAAGTATTTGTACACAAGCAGGGGGAATTACACTGTCAGACTTATCTGGAGTAGCTCGCAAGCATGAGTACCAGCCTCAGGGCATACTGTTACAAACCAGGGCACAAACCCAAACTGGCTGTGAGTTCTATATGGTAGAACCTCAGAGTTGTGAACACCAAAGTTATGAACTGACCGGTCAACCGCACACCTCCTTTGGAATTGGAAGTATGCAATCAGGCAGCAGAGACCAAAAAAAAAAGAGTAAATACTGTTCAGTACAATACTATGTTAAACGTAAATCACTAAAGAAAAAGGGAAAGTTTTTTTAAAAAAAGGAAAAAAAAGATTTGGCAAGGTAAGGAAACTGTTTCTCTGCTTGTTTCATGTAAATTAAGATGGTTAAAAGCAGCATTTTTTTCTGCATAGTAAAGTTTCAAAGCTATATTAAGTCAATGTTCAGCTATAAACTTTTGAAAGAGCAACCATAACGATTTGTTCAGAGTTATGAACAACCTCCATTCCTGAGGTGTTTGTAACTCTGAGGTTCTGCTGTACTTAGGTTTCTCGAATCTACTGTGAACTCCAAAGGCTGTTGTGGTGCCTGAACATAGTCACAGACCAGGGTACCCAAGGGGACTGTCTATCTTGCCACCCAGGTAAGCCTAACTTTGTGATAGGTGATCCCTTAAACCAAAATTCACAACAATATTCAGGTTGTTCCCAGTCCCAAAGAACGAGGCACTTAGTCCAGGTCAGTTATTCCTCAGATTGCAACCAAAGACAATCTTTGTAGCCAATCCTATAATAAACTAACTAAAGATTTATTAACTAAGAAGAGAAGTAAGAGAGTGTTTACCTGCTTTAACCTTGTAAATAAGACACACTCAAATGAGTTAGTCTTAGGTTCCAGAGAGAAATAGAAGCTGCTGTAATGTGCCAGCTCTTTATGTCCTTTAGGGGTAACCTAAGCTAAGCAGCTTGGGGATCACTTGCTTATGCTTAGAAATATTGCCTTCTCCAAATTCTAAGCAGCACAGTGATACAGTTACTTTTGGTCAGGGATTTTTATTTCCTTCCCACAGCATTCAAACTGATGGGACAGGTGTTTGAGCCCTATCTCCTCTTAATGGGTGTGCGTGTAGGGCAATCAGCAAAGTCTTAGTCCTTTGATGTTTCACAATGGCTCATTTTGGTTTCTTTGGGCCATCTTGTGTGCAGGACGAACACTTTACATTAATTAATGCTTCTTTCCTGGTTGGTGAGTTACAGTTACAGAGGCTTACGGTGAAAACACTCAGTATAACTTTATACCATGGGATACAAATGTTATAAGTGAGATCAAGACAAGCTCGAAAGCTTGTCCTTCTCACCAACAGAAGTTGGTTCAATAAAAGATATTACCTCACCCACCGTGTCTCATCAATACATGCAGCATCCTTCAAACATTTCATCAAGTCTAAACACATTCTTATAAACTAAACATCTATTTTAATAATGCTAACACATAGGTGAGCCAGATTGGTTTCCAGCTATGCATTTGTCAGTGAACAGTGAGACTTGGGGGCCTGGGCATAGGCTGGCACTTTGTCTACCAGTGTCACACACATCTGTAGCTTGTACTGTAGATGAAAACTTAGGCACAGGGATTCATTTATATACCTTAGGGGACACCATGATTAAGATCAAGCAAAATAACCTCAATTATTAACCATGTCTATTTTATTAGAAAGGAGAAGAAAACATTAAATAAAACAACACAAGTAACAGTACACCAATGATAGACTGGTTACTTGTGTTACAATCTCTTCTGTATGTGTGTCTGTGGAGAGCTTTTAACAGAGATTATAACTAGGACCCTACCAAATTCACAGTGCATTTTGGTCAATGTCATGATCATATGATTTTAAAAAATTGCAAATTTCACAATTTTAGCTATTTAAATCTGAAATTTCATGCTGTTGTAATTGTAGGGGTCCTGATCCAAAAAGTAGTTTTGGGGGGCAGTAAGGTTATTGTAGGGGGAGTTGCGGTACTGCTACCCTTACTACTGCTGGTGGTGGCAGCGGCTCTGCCTTCAGAGCTGGGCGGTTGGAGAGCGGTGGCTGCTGGTTGGGAGCCCAGCTCTGAAGGCAGAGCCGCTGCCAGCAGCAGTAGTGTAGAAGTAAGGATGGCATGGTATAGTATTGTCAACCTCACTTCTGTGTTGCTGCCTGCAGAGCTGAGCCCTCAGTCAGCAACCACCACTCTCTGGCTCCCCAGCTCTGAAGGCAGCAGCGCAGAAATAAAGGTGACATGGTGTGGTATGATACTACCACCCTTACTTCTGCGCTGCTGCTGGTGGAGCACTGCTTCAGAGCTGGGTGCCCGGCCAACATCTGCTGCTCTTCTTCTGCATGCCTTCAGAGTGGGGCAGTTGAAAGGGTGGCAATATAGTGACCCCCTGTAGCTCCCTTTTTGGTCAGGGCCCCCAATTTGAGATACGCTGGTCTCCCCCTGTGAAATCTGTATAATATAGGGTAAAAGCACACAAAAGACCAGATTTCACAGGGAGAGACCAGATTTCACGGTCCGTGATATGTTTTTCATGGCCGTGAATTTGGTAGAGCCCTAATTATAACCTTGAAAGTGGACTGCCTTTAGGGGGTGGGGCATACTTTGTTAAGTTAAGACCAATTAATATTGTTTCCCTAAATTATTGTGAATTCAGTCTTAGTATCTTACCAGATACTTAAAAACTGTTTGGGCAAAATAGTGTATGGGCAAAATAATTTGCTTAAGGGGAGGTGGTATCCTGTCTAGTTATTAACAACAAATAGTCAGTTTATAGATGGGCGATGTAAGCAATCTTAACTAAATCCTATGAAATTGAAAAAAATATTTAAATCTGTTGCTTAAAAGAAGCCATTTAAGGAGCTGTCTTGAGATATGAATATCAAGAATTTTAAATCCTACTATTTTTGTTCACTAATATTTAGCCCCATTTCCTCTCCAGGAATACATGGACTAATAATCATTTGGTGATTAACAGGGGAAACTGTTGGTATTTTAATTTACAACAGCATTTTTATATCCCAGTAAAATCATAGCCGTTTTAATCTAATCCCTTGGCAGTGTCTTGGTTAACTTTTTCTCACCAATCCATGTTGACGTGTTGGGAGGTTTCCTTGGTTTTTATTTCTTCTTAGTCTTCTCTGTTTTTCTTAGCTCTTATGGCTGCTTGTTTGTAGAAATGGACAGGATATATGATAAGTGCTTGCTGTTTAAGCAGGATAGCAGAGGTTGTGTGTGTCTGAGAAGTGCTCACTTCAGAGTTTTTATATTCTTCTTACTATTTCCATGAAATTATAAGAAAATACACCTCTTTCAGGCTTGTTTAGATTCAAAGCTTATTGCTGTCACTCATTGGTCCATTCCTTGGGGGTTGGTTTAAGTGACACCTTCAGCTCTTGAATATGCAGTTTGTTTAATGAATACTCAACATTTCTAATTGATTTTGTTTTTGTGGCAGGAATGCATCAGACAACTTTTAAAGTTAGTTTTAACTCTCTCTTTTTATTCAATCAATTTTCTGAGATATTTCTTCAATTTTAACAGAGTTTAACAGGAAATGAAATTCTGTTTCTAAAAAGTCCAAACAATACTGTTCTTTATATAAAGTTTTCAGTTTTTTAAAACAGTCTTTCAATATTAAATAATTCTTTAAGAGAGTCATTAGTTTAAATAGTTATTTAAAAAAGTTGTTTGTTCTACATGACAGTTTTTGGAAAGATTATTCTTCTTGTCTTCCTAAGTTGGGTGAGAGTTGCTTAAGCACTCTGAGTAATTAATAAGAGTAATTACTGTGAGTAATTCTATATTTAAATAGTTTCTTACATTAGTAATTAGTTTAGCAAGGTCATCAGATTCTATGCTGGTACATAAAGCATTTTACTATTACATAGCAGTGATATTAGGAGCTTTTTCTTTAGCTAACATATTTGCAAGTATACATTTCACAAAGGTATTTGTGAACATATAAGAAATAAACAGAAGGTTTTAAACACTTCCAACTACATGTTTTTCCTAGAGGCTTTTCTGAATCAAGTTTTTAGAATAATTATAAAATTATCTTCATCAAAGATATTTCTAGAATTCTTTGTGTAGTTTTACCCAGATTTATTACATGGATACTGCATCCTATGTTCCTTTCCACAATCAGGTCTCTTCCTAAAACATGAATGTTTTACGTAGTTTGCCTTCTTGAAATAAGGATTACTTTTGTATCAAACTGGTATTTTACAGAGGGAGGTGTCCTGGTCTAGATAAGACACTTTTAGGAGTTTGTCCCTTGACTAAGCTCCTCTGTTTGTTATAGCAATTAAACTTCTATTAACTATTTTGTACAAAGCACACATTTAAATAACCAATCCATCTTTTAAATACAGCAGAAAAGAAAACGGTATAAAGATAAAGCAAGGTAAAGTTTAAAATGCAGCTACTTGTGGGGTAAGAAAACATGGTTTTATGCCTAGGTTGGGCTATCTTTTCTGACATGTGTTTGTCCTTGGGTGATAGCAGAAATTCTGGAATATCTTTGGTTAACGTTAGCATTTTGCAACATAACTAGCTAAACATAATAAAACATAATATGTATTGTCCTATTTTCAAGTATTATGGCTGTAACATATTTATGGCTCAGTGGTTCCCAAACTGTGGGTCATGACCTCAAATGGGGTCTTGCTGTCAAGCACAAAGGATGCCATTTTGCTTCGCTCAACATGACCTTTCGAATACGGTGTGTGCAAGGTCATGCTGAGAGAGGACACCATTTTGCTTTTCAAAATGGTGGTGTCCTTGCTTTATGGGGTCCAATCAGGAAATAATTAAAATGAGGTTGTTCTGCCAAAAATTGGGGAGCCCCTGTTGTAGCTATATCTTAATATTGAGTTGTAACAACTTAATATTTTAAAAGTTATCATTTTATTAATATAATTTTTGCATCAACATTGAGGTCTGTTCAGTTTTGCTTTGGAATGAATAAAGTAGCAAGAGATCATGATCCTGTGCCTATTTTTTATTATTTTGATATCTTTTATAGTAATTTTGATAAATGTATTCCCAAACAGTAAGAAGAACAAAAAAGGAAAATATAAAGTATTAAATAAATTTTTATTTATTTATTTATTCTTTAGGACTTCTGCAGATAAAGGAACTGGGATTCCAGGAAAGCACTTAAGTGAAACATGAATAAGAATTGGACTAATTAAGGGTTCCTCCTGTTCCAGAGATTAACCAAAATGTATAGACCAGGGGAAACAGTGAAACGTCGACTCAATATGCATGCTCCTCCTCGGATAAGAAGCGTGGAAGTTGCAAGAGGAAGAGCTGGCTATGGGTTCACCCTTTCTGGACAAGCTCCCTGTGTTCTGAGCTGCGTTATGAAAGGAAGTCCTGCAGATTATGTTGGACTTAAAGCAGGAGATCAAATATTTGCAATTAATGAAATTAATGTAAAACAAGCTTCTCATGAAGATGTGGTAAAACTAATAGGAAAATGTTCTGGAGTCCTGCACATGGTCATTGCTGAAGGCAACAGTCATATTGACTCATGTTCTAGTGATGAAGAAGTTGGTTTTTATGATGGGAAAGGGTGGCTGAAGCCAAAGCCTGACTCTAAAGCCTTGGGTATAAATAGAGCAGAGAAGGTTGTTGAAGAAATGCAGTCTGGTGGAATTTTCAACATGATCTTTGAAAATCCTAGTTTTTGTGCTGGTAATGCAGAGAATTCAGTACCAAAACAAAGAGCCCTTTCTGAGACTGCTGCTACTAAATTTGAAACTGGACATGAAAGTATAAATAACAATCCTAATCTACTTTCAAAGGAAGAAATATCCAAAGTGTTGCATGATGATTTAGTTTTTCAAATTGGACTGGAAAATCCAGAGGACTTTGGGTTAGATGCAAGTATTTTAAATGTTGCTATGGTGGTAGGTTACCTAGGCTCGATTGAACTTCCTTCAACAAGCTCAAATCTGGAAAATGACAGTTTGCAGGCTATTCGGGGATGTATGAGACGCCTTCGGGCAGAACAGAAAATCCATTCATTGGTGATGATGAAGATTATGCATGACTGTATTCAGCTCTGCAGTGACAAGTCTGGTGTAGTAGCAGAATATCCTGCTGAGAAACTGGCATTTAGTGCTGTGTGCCCTGATGATAGACGATTTTTTGGGCTAGTTACCATGCAGACAAATGATGATGCAAGCTTGGCTCAAGAAGATGAAGGGGTTCTGAGGACATCTTGTCATGTGTTCATGGTGGATCCGGAATTATTTCATCATAAAATTCACCAAGGTATAGCAAGACGTTTTGGACTGGAGTGTACAGCAGATCCAGACACAAATGGCTGTTTAGAATTTCCAACATCATCTTTACCTGTTCTTCAATTTATCTCTGTCCTCTATAGGGATATGGGTGAGCTGATTGAGGGAATGCGAGCAAGGGCTTTTCTTGATGGCGATGCAGATGCTCATCAGAATAACAGTACAAGCAGCAACAGTGATAGTGGTATTGGAAATTTTAACCAAGAGGAAAAAAGCAATAGAGTTTTGGTGGTTGATTTAGGAGGCAATCCAAATAAACATATTCCTAATAGTATGTGGGAAAATCCAGTTGGAAGGGGACAGAATCAACATGCTTCCCATTGGAATGGCTTCTGTCAAGAACAAGAAGGAAACACTCCTTTAGAAATAATTCAGAATGACAAATCACAAAATTTAAGTAAGCACTTAAGTCCTTCAACTCGTATTGAAGTTCCACTAGTTTCTTCTCGAAGTTCAGTGCCGCCATCCAAGAAAAGTACTGCAGGCATAGGCAATCAGAGATGGTTGCCTGTTCATGTCTTACAAGAATGGCAACATGGAAATGCCAGTGACCAGGAGTCTTATACAGATTCTACAGATGGCTGGTCAAGTATTAACTGTGGCACTCTTCCCCCTCCAATGAATAAGATTCCAGCTGACAGATACAGAGTTGATGGCAGCTTTGGCCAGCCCCAGTTAACATCTCATAAAAATGAATGGTCTAAGAATGTGTTTTGCACACACAAGAAGTTTGGTCCTCAACACAATATTAGAAAGTCTAAAGAAGCTAAAAAGGTAAGAATGTTCATATATAGGGTACTGGAAAACACTCTGAAGTTATACTGTTACATATGTTTAATAAAACTTTTAATTTGTGTAACATTTGTAATTATAAAGTTGTACATAGAGGTGTTAATATGGAGACCTTCTGAGCTATTCTTCCCACCTTCCTTCTTTCTCACCTCTGCAATTGCCACAAATGGGGAAGGCTTAATAACATTCTCTTGCATAAAAATATCTGTTAATTAATATGCTAATTAATTTCCAGACACAAAAGAAGTTAAGATGAAGTTAAAGTTGAGAGAATATTTCAGTAACTTAAGGATAAAACACTGTACAAAGAACATTGTTGGAAAAACCCAACCTTTTAAAAAGGAATTCGGAGAAGAGGTAAAATTTAAATACAAACACCTGAAAAAGTAGAAAGGCAAAGGTAAACTTCCTTTACTATTTCAAACGTCCAGACTTTTATTAGCTTTATTTTACTAACGACAATGTTCATATAAGGATTTTCACAGATGTGTGTCTGTCATAATTGAATCTCTACAGAGTTTTTTGTTTGGGAGTTACTTTAGTTTTTAAAATAGTCATAACATCAGACAGGAAGAGAAGGCATGGGGTGTGGAGCCAACACTTGCCACTGTTTCTGCGGGCTTCCTGAGATCTTCAGGAAGGGCGCCCTATTCCTGTGCACCTCTTGAGAACTTTGCAGGGGAGCCTCTCTCATGTGAATCTAAGGAGTTTCACAGGAGTAGAGTTCTGTCAGGGTATCTTAGGAGGATTTTTGGGAGCTCTCCCACTCTCTGCAAGCCTTTAGACACCCCAGGAGCTTTAGGCTACCAAAGCTTATTTAACTTAATAAACTCCTAGGAATGACTGTGAGACTTCTAATAAACCTAGTGAGGATTGCAAGCCGGTGGGAAGCCTCTAAACTAACTTAAGGTTTGTAGAAGGCAGGGGTGTGAGGCTCTGATGAGTCCATATGTAATCTGCTTAAGGGCTGCAGTGGAAGTGAAATGGCCTCTGCTCTACTGTTGCCCCCAGGCCTCCTCCTCCACTCTGTGCTGCCCACATGCCACTTCGGTGCTGCCTGCCATATCTCCTTTCTTCACTGTTCCACCAAACTTGAGGCTCTTACGTGCCCCAGGCCTCTTGTGGAATTGCTAAAGAATTGTAGGAAAAGAACACCCCAGGAGCTCTGCAAAAGTATGGGGATGCTGGGACTGACAGTTTCCATTTTCATTTTTGAAGCCAGGGTCTACCAAAATAGCAGGCTTGTATAATTGTGATGACCACCACTATTCTAACTTCAATTTTGGTGGGAAAATACTCCTCCTTTGATGTTTGACATATCCATTTCAATGTAAGTATTTGTGCACCCACACAGGTGCCAGAAATTTTTCCCATGGCAGTATCTGTTGGGTTGGCTCTAGCGCCTTCTGGCATCACATGCTGGTATAAGGCCCTGCTGACCCTGCAGCAGGTAGCGGGTAGCCTCAAACCTAGGGGTCCAAGTGGAGGTGGTTAAGGAGGTGACACATGGCCTCTTAGACATCCTGTCACCAGTGGGTCCATCCAGAGTGGCCCTGCTGCTACATGACACCATCACAGACTCTATTAAGGCCCTTCAGCAAACCCCTGCCTCCCTTCTGCCAATGGCAAAACACTCAGTGTAAATACTTTGTTCTGGCTAAGGGGTATGAGTTCCTTTTCACACACTTCCAGGATGTGGTTGGTGGTTGTGATGGCCAATGAATGAGACTGCCAGGGTCAACCAGGCTCCACTCCCAAGTTGAAGGATCCTAAAAGGCTAGACCTCTTTGGGCGCAAGGCCTACTCCTCAAGGGTCCTGCAACTGCATGTAGCAAACCAGCAGGCCTTGCTGGGGTGCTACAACTTCAACATGTGGGAGTTGTTGCTCAAATTCAATCACCTTCTTCCCCAAGACTCCAGACAGGAGTTTTCCTCCCTTGTCAAGAAAGGAAAAACTGTATCCTGGGCCTCCCTACAAGCAGCCCTTGATGCTGCTACCTCTGCGGCCAGATCAATGGTGACTGCGGTGACGATACGTAGGAGCTCCTGGTTGCAATCATTGGGGCTTCCTCAGGAGGTGTAACACACCATCCAGGACCTGGCTTTCTAGGGTTCGTTGCTCTTCTCAGAGCAGACGGATGCTAGGCTGCCTGGCCGAAAGGACTCAAAGGCAACTTTGAAGTGCTTGGGTCTCTGTGTACTGGCAGATCCAAGAAAACAATGCAGACTGCAGCAGTTACTTTCCTCAAACAGCCAGGCAGGAACAACAGAGGAGAAGAAACAGGAGGTTTAGACGCAGGCCCCCTCCTCAGTCATTCTTAACGGGCCCTACTCAGCCAGCCTCCAGGCACCTCGGGTTGTCAAAGCACTCATTTTGATGAGACTCTCTAGGTCAGCATTACAATCCCTTCTACATTGGATCCAGCTACACACCTGTTGTCGAACTCCCTTTCCTATTTCCTGGATTCCTGGACCCAGATTACTTCAGATCGATGGGGCCTCAATATCATAAAACAGGGTTACACCATCCAATTCCTGTCCATCCCCCTCTTTCTTCCCCTGCCCCCTTTCAGGGACCCTTCAGCAAGAAGTCCAATCCTCCTTCAGGTGGGAGCTGTAGAGTAGGTTCTTCCTCACTTGAGGGGAAGAGGGTTCTATTCCCACTACTTCCTAATCTCGAAAACCAAAGGGGTGTATGTCTCAGACCAATTTTAGACCTGAGCAGTCTTAACCGATATTTCAAGAACCTGAAGTTCTGCATGGTCTCCTTGCCTTCCTTATTCCCTCGCTGGATCCTGGGGATTGGTATGTCGCCCTTGATCTAAAGGACGCTTACTTCCATATTGCAATCTTCCCTGGTCACCGACATTTCCTAAGGTTTGTAGTAAACCAAAATCCCTACCAGTTCACAGTGCTCCCATTAGGGCTGTCAGCTGCCCCCACAGGTATTCATGAAATGTGTAGCGGTAGTAGTGGCCTTTCTAAGGAAAACGGGAGTCCACATATTCCTATACCTCAACAACTGTCTGATCAAGGGATGGTCTAGAGCTCAAATAAAGGTTGACATATGGTCATCCAATCAACCTTCAATGCGTTGGGCCTTGTGTTGAACTTCCAGAAGTCCACCCTAATCCACAGGATAGAGTTCATGGGGCAGTACGCAACCCGGTGCAAGCGAGAGCTGTACTTCTGAAGGACTGGTTTCTCAGAATCGTGTCCCTGTTAAGATCTTTCCAAAGCCATCTGATCGTGACTGCACAACAGTGTCTGAGCCTCCTGAGCCACATTACGTTATGCACATACCTACTACAGCACGCAAGGCTCCAACTCAGGCTTCTGCAAGCCTGGCTAATCACAGTCTACGCTCCCCTCGTCACCTCTTGGACTTGATTCTCATAGTCCCGGCCCAGGTCCTAACCTCACTACAACAGTGGCTGGACAGGAACATGATATACAAAGGGGTACCCTTCTCGAGACCTTGTCCATCCCTGTCGCTGGTATGCAATGCATCAGCCCTTGGCTGGGGGGGCCCACGTAGGGCCTATCAGAACATAAGACCTCTGGACCCAAGAAAAACTGTCCCTGCAAATCAATGTCAGGGAACTCAGGGCAGTATACTTAGCTTGGCAGGCATTTCTGCCCCTCTTGACAGGCAAATCTGTTTCAGTCCTTACTGATGATACGACAGCCATGGTCTACATAAACAGGCAGAAGGGTGCACATTCTTCCTCCCTGTGTTAGGAAGCTGTCTGTCTGTCGTTATTCTGCATTGACCAGGGCATCACACTAGAAGCTTCCTACCTTCCCAGGATTCAGAACAGCTAGCAGAATGCCTCAGCGGGTCTTTCTCTTCTCCATGTAGACTTTGTAAGGGACGCCTTCCGATGGTGGGGGACTCCCCCTATGGTCTTGTTTGACGTTTGATCTAACAGGAAATGCCATCAATTCTGTTCCCTCAGGGACCACAGCCTAGAGTCTCTTGGAGATGTGTTCCTAATACCATGGACAAAGCACCTGTACTATGCCTTTCTGCCTATCCCTCTGATCCACAAGGTTCTGATGAAGATCAAGTGGGACGGAGTGCAGGTCATCCTCATCGCCCCGGCATGGCCCAGACAACGTTGGTTCTCCTCTCTCCTGGCCATGTCAATGGAGATGTGTTTACAGCTTCCATCACACATAGACTTGTTATCCAGGGATTAGGGTCGAATGCTTCACCTGAACCTTATGTTGCTGCACCTGACAGCCTGAACACTCTATGGCTAAATCCAGAAGAGCTGGTTTGTTTGGAGGAAGTCCAAGAAGACCTGATGGGCAGTAGAAAGCCATCTACCAGCACTACCTACCTGGCAAAATGGAAGAGGTTCTCCATCTGGTGTTCACAACAATGAGTCCTGCGTCTGCAGCTCATTCTAGACTACCTCCTTTTAAGACAGAAAGGGCTAGCAGCCATCTCAGCCTTCCATCCCAAGGTCGACAATCTTTCAGTCTTTTCACACGACATAGTAGTCAGGTTCCTCAAGGGCCTGGAGAGGGTGTACCCACAGGTCAGGGATCCCACCCCTCTATGGGATCTAAACCTGGTCTTGTCAAACCCTGTTTGAACCATTGGCAACATGCTCGCTGCTACACCTCTCTTGGAAAGTAGTGG
The DNA here is from genome assembly GCF_965140235.1 of Caretta caretta. Lineage (NCBI taxonomy): Eukaryota > Metazoa > Chordata > Testudines > Cheloniidae > Caretta > Caretta caretta. Next base: position 132,973,289 of record NC_134209.1, on the reverse strand, counting down.
CCATCACCTTGGTCAGATGGCTTTCAGAGATCTGAGCTCTCATTCTGGAACTCCCATATGTGGTCTCTTTCAAAGACAAGGTCCAGTTGTGACCGCACCCATCGTTCCTCCCAAAAGTTGTATCTCAGTTCCATTGCAGTCAAGTAGTTTTTTTGCTGATGTTCTAGCCTAAACCGCATGTGAACAGGGAGGAACAGCGACTCCACTCTTTGGATGTATGGCATTTCCTGGCCTACTACATGCAAAGGAGCAAACCATTCCACAGAACTACTTAGCTGTTCATAGCAGAAAGGATGAGAGATCTCCTTATTTTCTGCACAAAGAATCTCATTGTGGATCATTTAGTTTATCAAGACATGTTACATGCTCGCTAACATCCTGCCCCCATCTAACCTGACTGCTCACTCTACAATATCTCAAGCCTCTTCCACTGCTTTCTTAGCGCAGGTACCAATTCAGGACATATGCAGGGAGGCAACCTAGTGTGAGGTGAACATACGAACTGACGCCCATGCCATTACATAACAGGCCAGAGATGACGCCAGCTTCGGCTGGGCTGTGTTACAGTCAGCCTGCCCTTGACCTCTGAACCCACCTCTGGGTCAACTTGTGAGTCGTATTGGAATGGACATGTGCAAGCACTCGGAGAAGAAAAACTGGTTACTAACTTTTTTGTAACTGTTGTTCTTCAAGATGTGCTGCACATGTCCATTCCAAAATCCACCCTGCATTGCCTCTTTGGAGGCTGTCGGTAAGAAGAAACCGAAGGAGGGCAGGGTCAGAAGGGCCTTATACCAGCACTGAGTGTGCAACACCAGAGGGTGCTAGAGCTGACCCGATGGATATCGCTAAGGGAAAAATTTCTGGCAACTGTGCTTGGGGTGCACAGATACCTCCATTGGACTGGACATGTGCAACACATCTCAAAGAACAACAGTTACCAGAAAGGTTCATAACTTTCTTTTTTACCCCATTGACAAGCCCCTGTAGCAATCAATTCAGTTTTTTCTTCCTATTAGGAAAAGGGTTAGACGGATTGTCATGAAAGGGTAAACCTCCAGCATTCATTTGATGGCTACTTTAAGATAATTGGAGCAGGCATGTCATTCTTGCATTACTATTTAAAATTTTCTCTTTTAAAACTGGAATTTAACCAACTAATCTTTGTTCACTAGATCTAGTCTAGATGAGTCCAGTAAACTCAGTTTTTATCTCTTTCCTTCTTTTAATATCAAATAACAAAAAAGCAGTTTGTTTTTAGTATTAATACAGGAATGAATGCTTTCTCCAATTTACTTCAAATTTTGTTTGAAAAATTCTACTGTGATCACATTCCTAACCCATGAATTTTGAGTTTATTTTGTGGATCCTAGAGGGGGTAAATGTGGATTTATAATGTAAATGCAGTTGCAATCATCTTTATATATTAAACCTCTTTATTCTCCTTGAAATAGGTATCGTCTCCATTTTACAGATAGGGAAACTGAACCACAAAATGAATAGCCCAAGGCTATGCTGCAATCAGGGGCAGACCTGGAAATCAAAACCCTGGTCACCCAATTTCCAGACCCATGATTTAACCATGAATAGTGCTTTCTCTGAGATTGTCACCATCATTAGTCACATATCAGGACTGCTAGAAAGTGACATGGTGGGTGAGGTAATATATTTTATTGGACCAACTTCTGTTGGTGAGAGAGGCAAGCTTTTGAGCCACACAGAGCTTTTCTGTGTGACTCAAAAGCTTGTCTAACCAACAACAGAACTGGTCCAATAAAAATATTACCTCACCCACCTTTTCTCTCTAATATCCTGGGACTGACCCAGCTACAACTTCACTCCACATAGAAAGTGACAAGGCTTTATTAATCCATGCCTCTTCAGGAACAAAGGATTGGGAGTTAGTCCTTATTCTAATCTACAGCATATTAGCCTATTGTGTATTGAACTGTCTCTCTGAAGACCATTTTTAAATTCCAAAACATTTTGACTAAGTTATAATGACAATAACTTTGGTTACTTAAAATATTGCTATAATATGTGCACACATATGTATGAATATAAGTTGGGTGAAAACTTGTTGATAAAACCTCACTGAGGTTGGTAGATGTGAACACGCCCTTCAGTTAACATGACTGTAAGGAGAAGCCCCCACTATGACAACAGGGGTATGTAAACCCATCTAGGAGTTTTTGTTGAATATTATTTTGGGTGGTAGAGGGGTGTGTGTGTGTCTGGGAAGGCAGAAGACAAAAAACTGGGAAAGACTGAGATGGAAAGAGAGCCTGAAGGAGCCACTGAAAGCACGGCGGTTATCCCTGGAAGAAGCCTTGGGCCCAAGGTGCAGGCTGAAAAGAATGTTCTTGGTGCTGTGAGCAAAAGAAGCTCCTTCTAGCTGTTTGATTCTCCCTGTATTCAGAGAGACAGGAATTTGTACATTTGAAAATAAACAAAACTGCATCAAAGAAATATGTGACCATTACTGGTTTCTTCTCATAACTGGAACAACCTAGACCTCAATTTTTTGTCTATCTGCTGGTCAAAAAGTGTAACAGTATATATGAAATTTGAGAAAACTTGATTATTACTGTCTTCAATCAAAAAATGCTGACATTAAACTGATCATCAATCCTGTATTTGGTTAATGCAGTTTTGGTTGATGCATAATACTTATTTTTAGCAGTTTTGCTCCTTTGTCTGAATTATAACTGACAATGTAACTACTCTAACGTGGAGGTGGTCTTGGGTGGTAAAGCAAGAAAGACTGAGGTGTTCAAGTTCAGAATGGGATGGAAGTTATATGCAAAAATTCTTTATATAATATCCACGAGTTTTCATATCAGCCACTGTGGTTTGCTGAAATATCTGAAGGCAGATATTTTAAATTGCAAAGGATTTGATAGCAAAGCTGTGTGGATCTTATATTCCTTTTTTCTGTTGCGTAATTGTCATTTCTTCTTCGAGTGATTCTTCATGTTCGTTCTAACCAGGTATGTATGTGCCTTGTGCATGCCAGCTGGAAAATTTTCCCTTAACAGCGTCCGTAGGGTCGGCCTGGGTGCCCCTGGAGTCGTGCCTTCATGGGGGACTTCATTGGAGTCATGCCAATATAGGGCCCTGCTGACCCCACACCTCTCAGTTCCTTCTTACTGCTGGTGATGGCTAGCTTCACTCATTGGATGTACACAGGGCACTTTATATAGGGAGAGCTAAGCTGTTCCGGAAGTCTGTCCAGCTATTTGTGGCGGTGGCAGACGGGATGAAGGGCCTCCCTATCTCATCCTAATGCATTTCGTCGTGGATCACATTCTGCGTTCGGGAGTGTTATGACCTGGCGAAGGTGGCTGCCCCGCTGATTGCTACTCACTTCATCAGGGCTCAGGCCTCCTCAGCTGTATTCCTGGTGCAGGTCCCCACCCAGGAAATCTGCAGAGTGGCAACGTGGTCCTCGATACACATGTTTACGACACACTATGTGATCACACAACAGGCCTGAGACGATGCGGCCTTTGGGCGAGACGTGCTCCAATCAGTAAATGACTCTGACCCCACCTCCTGAACTTTAGCTTGTGAGTCACCTGGTTGGAATGGACATGAACAATCACTCAAAGAAGAAAAAACGGTTACTCACCTTCTCGTAACTGTTGTTCTTTGAGATGTGTTGTTCATGTCCATTCCAACCAGGTGTGTGCGTGCTGCGTGTAAGCCAGCTGGAAGATTTTCCCTTAGCAGCGTCCGTAGGGTCAGCCTGGGTGTCCCCTGGAGTCGCGCCTTCATGGCACCCAATATAGGGCCCTGCCAACCCCCCATCCCCTCAGTTCCTTCTTGCCAGCTACTCCAACAGACGGGTAGGAAAGTGGGTATTGGAATGGACATGAACAACACAATACCCACTTTCCTACCCGTCTGTTGGAGTAGCTGGCAAGAAGGAACTGAGGGGATGGGGGGTTGGCAGGGCCCTATATTGGGTGCCATGAAGGCGCGACTCCAGGGGGCACCCAGGCTGACCCTACGGACGCTGCTAAGGGAAAATCTTCCAGCTGGCTTGCACGCACACACCTGGTTGGAATGGACATGAACAACACATCTCGAAGAACAACAGTTACGAGAAGGTGAGTAACCATTTTTTTCCTTTCTTCTACACTTCTGTTTGCTCCCTTGTTGAGATTGTTAGCCCTGCCATTTATAGGGTGGAATCAGTAACCGTTGGATTGCTGTTTTTCATGCAGTACAACTGAATATAATTTTTGGAATTGTAGTGCTCTGATCTGATTTAAGATGCTAGTATCTCAAAAAACAAAAACAAAAACAAAACAAAATACCAAGCAAAAAAACCAACAACCAACCAAGAAACAAAACAAAAACACGTCTCCCTCTAACCCCCCCATCTCCCAAAATCAAAACCTGTGGGATCTGAAATTAATTCATACTAACGCCAATCTTCAAAAGAGGCACTTTTCTAAAGAAGGTTAACTTTTATACTTCTTGCCAGATGAAACAGTTACTAAATTAAATGTCAGAAATTAGTTATACCTAATGTAAGTATAATGAATACAATGAATAATTTAATACCATTCTTGCAGATATATTATAACCTTCCAAAGAATATTAATTTTAAAAATGGTAAATTCTGGGACAATCATAAATAGGCTGTGCTTTTTTTTTTTTTAAAGAAATGTAATAGTTGCTTTCTCTTTTACCAAGAAACTCAATAGAATCAAGAGACCGTACCCATTAGGCTACTATTGACTTTGGAGAGAACTGTGCTTACTTTGCTCGGTACTACAATTTGAAGCTCAAGTGCTAAAAATTCTGTGTTGCATCTGAAATGTGAAGGCTTTGTGGAATGAGTGTACATCTAGGCTTCAGTTGCCAAATCAGAATATCTGTAGAACAGCTACAACAATTTAGAAATGGACAGAAATAAAAGTATTTCTCAGCTGCATGTGAAATAAGAGACAAGAAATGTGGAGCAGCAGCTTGATGGGATGAAAAAATTGGTGGGAAGCAACAGAATTAATGCATAATGGATTAAAAAACCTATGTAATTGTAGTGACCACATTTTACTGAAAAGTAACCTCATTTTAAGTCAGCAGCATGGAGGTCCTAACGTCCGAGATTGTATAAGTAGTTTCTGTGCTGCATAAACTCTGGTTGAGTCTCAGAAAAAAATGTTCTTTGTAATATTGCTTCCTGGCAAACTAACTATGCGTTGAATTTTCTTCAGTTACTAAGCCAGAGTAATACTGGCATAGAAGTTGTTTGTTTTGCAATACTGTCACAAACACTGAGTTTCCTACAGGCTTGTAGTGGAAATGTGCTGCCACAAGCTTCTCACTTGGAAATTTTAACCTCGGTGGACCCCTCTTCCTCTCCTTTTTGTTACAATGACACTACCCCAGGAATGGGTGTCTCTTGATAGGTATGGTAAGTGTTTTTTCAAAGGCTGTTGCAGAAATCCCCATTCACCAGAACTCCACTGCAGACTGAATTAATGAACTTATATTTTATTATTTACAATTAACACCCATGAATGAACTCTGGTACTGATCCTCTGGCAGTGTGCACTGTTCTTTTCAAGCCATAGAAAGTCTTATTTCATACCCCAGTTCACGCTTCCTTTTCATAAATCTTGGAGTCTGAGGTTCTCCCACTCTAGTCTCACTACTGGCCTCATGGCAGCCTGGACGTCTGTCATTCCTGATGGACCAGCCTTTGCTGTCTGGAAAGACCGTTCTTGGCAACTTCAGTCTGCCCAAACAATCACCTTCAGCAGTCAGATCTTGACACACACTCCTACAGTGGCTGTTCTCCTACTGCTACTTTTCAAACCAACATCCCAGGGTGGTTCCTAGGAACCCAGCTACCCTCGCGGAGTCCTTAGGTTTCAAACCACTATCTTACTTCCAGATAACTAATGCCTAAAATAATATAAACACAACACATGCCCGAGCACTCTTCACTCTCCAATACTTCCATATTGCTGGTGTTATCAATACAACTTCCTTGTGATATCACTGTTGTTTAAGGGATTGTACAGAAGTACTTAATTTTAATTATAAATACTGACACGATAGTGGTTTTAGCATTCTTTTGTCACACAGTACAGCTGATACCGATATTTGTAATGATGAAAGATTTGTTGATACCCTTAAAGTATCCACTTTCAAAACGTCTGGTACAAAAATGTAGTTAGTGGACTGGAAGTTGGAAAACAACCACTCTATTTTTTTAGTGGTATATACTATATTGTGTTATTTACATGCTTGTCCTCTCTAGTACCAGGCTGGGCAATTAAAGATAAAGGAAAACACCATGAATTAACTGAAAGTTATGACAACGTTTAAAACAAAACAAAACTTGAGGATAACAAGAGAGTTTCTCTAATTGAAATAAAATTCTGCTCTTGGATTTTAATACTGTAGCACAGACCAGGAGATGAGATTTTACAGATATAGTAATATTGTTAAATACCAGCAGTGTAAAATGTAAACTGTGGGAATGTGTGTGTAGTTTAGGAGACAAAACTCAGTTATAGTTGGCAACCAAATGCGAAAAAAGCAATGCTTTGTCTCTATGAACTGTTTGTCCTATCTATGGCTTATCTGAAACTGATGGCTAAGATATCATGGCTCTTAGGTGCCTCAACTATCTCATCTCTGCTCGTGTCAACTTCCTCACTTTGAAAGAAGAATGGACTAGTGCAGTTAGATGTATTATACTTCTCTTTTGCAATATATAGAAAAATGTTAATTTTCAATCAGCAAGAAGAACAGTATTTAGTTAACCCTGTGTTTTAAGCACAATTTATATGGTTCAGAGAAGAGCTGCAAGAATGACTTGAATTGTGGAAAATATGCCTTCTTGTGAAAACTGAAAGAGCTCGATCTATTTAGCTTATCAAATAGAAGGTTAAGAGGTGACTTGATCACAGTCTGTAATTAACTGCAGAGGGGTACATTTTCTGATAGTAGCAGACCGTCATAACAAGGTTGAAATTGAGGTCAGATACATTCAAACTGGAAATAAGTTGCAAATTTTTAAAAGTGAGTGTAATTAACTGCTGGTACGGATTATGAAGGGATATAGTAAATTGTCCATCATTGGGAGCCTTTAAATTAAATTGGATGTCTTTCTAAAACATATGCTCCAGTTTATTGGTTCTCAACCTTTTCCATATGGGGCCTCTAGCCAGGACACCGATCCCCATTAGTTACATAGGAAGGATAGGGAGGTTCCGATTCCCTGACACTTGTTCATGACAGGTTGCAGTAATCTTAGCTTCCAGTGCAACCACAAATTGTTGAGTTAGATGCAGGATCTGCTTACTGAAATTGATGGCCTCTGTTTTGCAGAGGGTCAGATTAGATGATCACAGTTGTGCTTTCTGGCCTTAAAAACTCTGAATGATTTTATTATATTTGTTTTTTGTTGTGTGCTTTGATCAAAAGTGAAATTGTTACCAGTGTTGCCATTTTAATTGTCACACATGGGTTTCAAAGTTAACATCCCATTGAGATAAAACTGTATTTTCCCCCAAAATGTGGCCTCGCTTTCATCTCCAAGGGAGCCAAAAGGCAGGTAGGAGAGCTCCAAACCAAAGGATTTTCTAATTTGTTCCAACTCTGACATGAGTGTTGATGGAGGAGGAAATTTGGTGGTTTCTGTTGAAACCATTATACATCAGTAATTTTTGTATTTGAACTAGAGTTTGGTATGTGCCATATAATTACAGTATTTTTGTATTCTTTTTTCTCAGGCATCACCTCTTTGGAACTCTCTCCCTCTTCTTGTACAGCTTACTTTTTGTAATTTTAAATTCCATTTTGAAACATTTCCATCCTCCTCTTAATGTTGCTGCTTGTGATTGTAAGAGGAGGTGCTATCATAACATACCAAGATCATCACCTGTTGTTTAAGGACAGGAGTACTCGTGGCATCTTTGAGACTAATAAATGTATTAGAGCATAAGCTTTCGTGGGCTACAGCCCACTTCATCGGATGCATAGAACGGAACATATAGTAAGAAGATTATTTATATTTTTATATATATATATATATATACATACAGATAAGGTGGAAGTTGCCATACAAACTGTGAGAGGCTAATTAGTTAAGATGAGCTATTATCAGCAGGAGAAAAAAGCTTTTGTAGTGATTATCAAGATGGCCCATTTAGACAGTTGACAGGAAGGTGTGAGGATACTTAACTTAGGGAAATAGATTCAATATGTGTAATGACCGAGCCACTCCCAGTCTCTGTTCAAACCCAAGTTAATGGTATCTAGCCTCTCCATTTACTGCAACCTCTCCCCCGCAACACTGATGCTACACCACTCCCAGATAAACTCCCTCCCTAGTGCTCTCATAAAGACAGCCTTTTCTATACTGATACAGGCTATCACAAACTGCGACTGTACTCACCCTTCTTCAGTTATTTTGCTTTTTAACAAAAATAAATGTAACAAGAGAACCTATTCACAATGACAAATAAACATGTTTAAATAATAAGAATTCTCATGAAGCTATGTTCGGAGGAAAATTATGATTATATTTCAGGTGGTGGTTATTTTCAGATAGGAACGTATTCACCTATTCATAGATACTAAGGTCAGAAGGGACCATTATGATCATCTAGTCTGACCTCCTGCACAACGCAGGCCACAGAATCTCACCCACCCACTCCTGAGAAAAACCTCACCTATGTCTGAGCTATTGAAGTCCTCAAATCGTTGTTTAAAGACTTCAAGGAGCAGAGAATCCTCCAGCAAGTGACCTGTGCCCCATGCTACAGAGGAAGGTGAAAAACCTCCAGGGCCTCTTCCAATCTGCCCTGGAGGAAAATTCCTTCCCGACCCCAAATATGGCGATCAGCTAAACCCTGAGCATATCGGCAAGATTCACCAGGCAGATACTGCAGAAAATTCTTTCCTGGGTAACTCAGATCCCACCCCATCTAACATCCCATCACAGGCCATTGGGCCTATTTACCATGAATATTTAAAGATCAATTAATTGCCAAAATCATGTTATCCCATCATACCATCTCCTCCATAAACTTACCGAGTTTAATCTTAAAGCCAGATAGATCTTTTGCCCCCACTGCTTCCCTTGGAAGGCTATTTCAAAACTTCACTCCTCTGATGGTTAGAAACCTTCATCTAATTTCAAGTCTAAACTTTCTGGTGGCCAGTTTATATCCATTTGTTCTTGTGTCCACATTGGTACTGAGCTTAAATAATTCCTCTCCCTCTCTAGTATTTATCCCTCTGATATATTTATAGAGAGCAATCATATCTCCCCTCAACCTTCTTTTAGTTAGGCTAAACAAGCCAAGCTCCTTGAGTTTCCTTTCATAAGACAAGTTTTCCATTCCTCGGATCATCTTAGTAGCCCTTCTCTGTACCTGTTCCAGTTTGAATTCATCCTTCTTAAACATGGGAGACCAGAACTGCACACAGTATTCCAGGTGAGGTCTCACCACTGTCTTGTATAATGGTACTAAAACCTCCTTATCCCTACTGGAAATACCTCTCCTGATGTATCCCAAGACTGCATTAGCTTTTTTCACAGCCATATCACATTGGCGTCTCATAGTCATCCTATGATCAACCAATACTCTAAGGTCCTTCTCCTCCTCCGTTACTTCTAATTGATGTGTCCCCAGCTTATAACTAAAATTCTTGTTATTAATCCCTAAATGCGTAACCTTACACTTCTCACTATTAAATTTCATCCTATTACTATTACTCCAGTTTACAAGGTCATACAGATCCTCCTGTATGATATCCCGGTCCTTCTCTAAATTGGCAATACCTCCCAGCTTTGTATCATCCACAAATTTTACTGGCACACTCCCACTTTTTGTGCCGAGGTCAGTAATAAAAAGTTTAAATAGGATTGGTCCCAAAACTGATCCTTGAGGAACTCCACTGGTAATCTCCCTCCAGCCTGACAGTTCACCTTTCAGTAGGACCTGTTGTAGTCTCCCCTTTAACCAATTCCTTATCCACCTTTCAATGTTCATATTGATCCCCATCTTTTCCAATTTAACTAATAATTCCCCATGTGGCACCGTATCAAACACCTTACTGAAATCTAGGTAAATTAGATCCACTGCGTTTCCTTTGTCTAAAAAATCTGTTACTTTCTCAAAGAAGGAGATCAGGTTGGTTTGGCACGATCTACCTTTTGTAAAATCATGTTGTATTTTGTCCCATTTACCATTGACTTCAATGTCCTTAACTACCTTCTCCTTCAGAATTTTTTCCAAGACCTTGCATACTACAGATGTCAAACTAACAGGCCTGTAGTTACCCGAATCACCTTTTTTCCCTTTCTTAAAAATAGGATCTGTGTTAGCAATTCTCCAATCATATGGTACAACTTCTGAGTTTACAGATTCATTAAAAATTCTTGCTAATGGGCTTGCAATTTCGGGTGCCAATTCCTTTAATATTCTTGGATGAAGATTATCTGGGCCCCCCGATTTAGTCCCATTAAACTGTTTGAGTGTCACTTCTACCTCAGATGTGGTAATATCTACCTTCATATCCTCATTCCCATTTGTCATACTACCATTATCCCTAAGATCCTCTTTAGCCTTATTAAAGACTGAGGCAAAGTATTTGTTTAGATATTGGGCCATGCCTAGATTATCCTTGACCTCTACTCCATCCTCAGTGTTTAGCGGTCCCACTTCTTTCTTTGTTTTCTTCTTATTTATATGGCTATAGAACCTTTTACTGTTGGTTTTAATTCCCTTTGCAAGGTCCAACTCTACTTGACTTTTAGTCTGTCTCACTTTATCCCTACGTGTTCTGATCTCAATAAGGTTGCTTTCCTTGGTGATCCCTCCCATCTTCCACTCCCTGTATGCTTTCTGCTTTTTCTTAATCACCTCTCTGAGATGCTTGCTCATCCAGCTTGGTCTACAACTCCTGCCTATGAATTTTTTCCTCTTTCTTGGGATGCAGGCTTCCGATAGCTTCTGCAGCTTTGATTTAAAGTAATCCCAGGCCTCCTCTACCTTTAGATCCATAAATTCTTCAGTCCAATCCACTTCCCTAACTAATTTCCTTAATTTTTGAAAGTCAGCCCTTTTGAAATCAAAAACCCCAGTTGCAGATTTATTTTTGTTAATCCTTCCGTTCAGTTTGAACTGAATTAGCTCATGATCACTTGAACCAAGATTATCCCCTACAACCATTTCTTCTATGAGGTCTTCACTACTCACCAAAACCAAATCTAAAATGGCATGCCCTTTAGTCGGTTCAGCAACTTGTCTCCATTTTGGATTGGTAAAAGATGTTTTCAGCAATTGCTAAGGCGCTGCAGGTTAAAACTGAATTGCATGGATTCTGCTGCACGCTTGTTTTTGAGCAGGATAGAAGAGGTATACATGCTGTTAGTCATAGATAGGTGTTGGTGAATATGACAGGTGGAGATGCTATGGAGAAGGGAGGAGGGAACATATCTAAAATTCTAGAAATTCAGTTATCTACATTGGTGACATTTGCACTTGAACAAAATTAATTTTGCTCACCTTTTTGTTTTGAGTAGAATTTTCTAGATTTGTAAATAAGTGTGTATCCATAAAGTGATAGAGAAGTATGGTGGGGAAATATGGGGGAGGATATGGGAGCTCGAGAGCATGCTGCAGGAGGGTAACCAGCTTGGTTTGCTACCAGAGTCCAAACCCGTCCGACCCCTGAGGTCTGAGCTTGGGTGGCTAAACTGTGCCCCACCTATGCTGCAGCATCTACACTGCTATTTTTTGTGCGCTAGCTTGAGCAGAACTAGTGTGTGTATCTGTCTAACCTCGCTGGGAGGCATGCTCCCAGCAGCAGTGTAGACCTATCCATAGTGGCTATAATTGACCTGGATATGGTTCTAATGATTTTGCGCCCCTCCCCCCCCCACACTTCATCCCCCTTAAGCTTTGTTCTCAAACAAAACTGGTGTGTCACTAGTTACATTCTTCAGAAGGTAAGATGGATTCTCATTAATATTACTCCTTGATCTATTGGTAGAGATTGCTACCAGTAGAAAGCCAGACTTGCACTCTTTCTGAATTGATCGTGGCACCTCCGTATTTTACTCAGTTTCCGCTGGCCAAAGAAGAGAGTTTGAGCTAATAACAGAATGTTTTAATGATTGATTGTGGAGGCCCTCTCTGTGTTGTGCTGGTTTGCTTTGATTTTACAGCTGCATATTTATTCTGGATTTTTTTAGTTTGTAAGTATAGAAAGTGAACAGGAAATTGGATATTATAACAGGGAATGTGTTCTATCACTCTCCTCCTCATGCCTGTTGTCCCCTTTCTTCTTTGACTCTACGGCATAAAAATATTAAGGGATGTCTTGTGTCATACCTCTCCCTTGATACTTAGTCCTGGGAGTACAAATGCCTAGTGTTGCACACCATGGATATATCTTTTGCTGTAGCACCTGACTTTCTCTAGCCAGCTGAATCTCATACATCTGGTTAGACTTTACCTTAGGTTTGTTTTTGTGGATGGTGAGTTGCTAAAAACACATCCTTTCTAGTAGGATTTTCACAACAGTCACTTTCTAAATTAATCAAGGTGGGTGAGGTAATATCTTTTACTGGATTAACTTCTGTTGGTGGGAGAGTCAAGCTTTTGAGTTTACACAGAAAGCTTGTCTTTACCACCAATAGAAGCTGGTCCAATAAAATTATATTTTTCATCCCCCGTTGTCTCTCTCTAATATCATGGAACCAACATGGCTACAACACTGCATACTTCTGTTGTGTATTTGAATTAAATAATGATTTGAGATTGTAAGTAACAGGTTTAAATGGAATTATTTAATTAAAGTTTAGTACAGCACTATGCAGAATAGAGAGAGAATAGATACATTACCATCATTGTTGTAAGGTAAAGAGCTGGGCTCCAGGGGTATGTTGACACTGCAATGTAAGCCAGGGTTAGTGGGACTCAAGTCAGCTGACACTGGGTTAGAGAACCCAGGTCTTGAGCATGTACACTAATTGTTAATCCTAAATTAGGAATTTTCTAACCAAGTCTCGAACTTGGGGCTATGGCATCCACACTGCAGCGTGCAAACCTGAATCAAACTAACCTTATCCTGGACTCCCTAGCGTCCACACAAGATGTGGCTGTTCTAGCCCTTTGACCGAGGCGCACTGTGGGAATACTTAACTGTCCATCCTGAACATTACAGGAAATTTGAACAGCCCACTAAAACGTCTTGCCAAGGCATCATTTTGCTCAGTGCATTCCCAGCTACCAGAGCCAGCAACATGGAGAAGGCACTTTTTGAAAAACTGCTCTTGCTTGTGCTTTGACTCCTGTTTCAGGAAATGGGCAGAGCTTCTATGAGGTGCTGGTAGACATTTTGGTGGGTGTTTTCTGACCCACCAAAGGCACCTGACAACTTGTGATGGAATAGGAGGCGGCAGCAGAAGAGGAGTATCCAGGCTTGGCAAACTTGAACTAACTGACTGCTTCTCAGTACATTCAGTACAGTTTCTGATGCCCTCTGTGGACTGGTGCTTCCGGAGCAGGGCCGCAAGCACAGACTGGTGGAATTACATAGTCATGCAGACCTGGGATGACCAGCAGTGGGTCCAGAACTTTAGCATGAAGAAAGCTACATTTCTGGAGCATTGGCAGCAGCATAAAGACACATGCATGAGGCCACCCTGCTGGTCCAGAAGTGGATTGTTATAGCTTTCTGGAAGCTGACTACTCCAGACTGCTGCAGGTCCATTGCAAGCCAGTTTGGTGTTGGAAAGCTGACTGTAATTAACGTGGTCAATGAGATTTCTGAGGCAATCGGGCAATGTGGTTTACCCCAAGGTGGCGGTCGTAAAAGATATTCCTGAAGTCACTGCTTGCTTTGAAAGAATGGGGTTTCCAAACTGTGCCCATAGTTTGCCCTCCTCGAGCACATAAACTTCAAAGGGTACTACTCCATTATTATACAGACCCTCATGGACTAGAGAGGGCAATTTATGAACATTAACATGGGTTACAGTGGAAAAGTTCATGATACCAAGGTTTTCCACTGATCAGGAGTCTACATTCATGGACAGGCGGGGACACTATTCCCACCAAATGACATTGTCATAAATGGAGTTACTGTCTCCACCGTTATTTGGTGGTACTAGCATACCTCCTTTTGCCTTGGCTTATGAGACCATACCCTGATTTCAGAGGCCCTGGTAAAAGATGGCTTAATTGCACTCTCAGCAGGTGCAGAGTGGTTGTTGAATGTGCTTTTGGCAGATTGAAATCCAGTTCAAGTTGTTTACAGACCCATTTGGATGCCAGTGTCATCAGTGGTGTCTTCTTTATTGTGGCTTGCTGTGTTCTTCACAATCATTGTGAAGCCAGAGGTGAACCATTTCCCCTTGAACGGACCTATTACAATGAAGGGCCCCTAAATCAGTACATTCAGCCAGAAGTATATCTACCAACGCTGAAGCTGAATCCACCCAGGCAACAGAAGTCAGGGCTGCTTTGTGCTCCCACATTATGGACTTACATGGCCCAGTGGAAGAGGGGGAGTTACTACCATTATAAATGTGCTTGTGGGGTTGGGGGCTCATTGAATGTGGAGTGTTCGAGGAGGGGTGTGGAATTTTAGTGCCATGTGATGTACTTATGAATGACATGACCACTTGTGAAAGGGGGGAAAGGGCAATACATAGCATGGAATGATGTAAAGAAGTGATAGAAATATGAATTGCTATAGATAACTATATTGATGTATATCCTTTGCATACTAATTCCTGATCATGTTTAATTTTATTTTTTTGAAAACACATCATATGATGTGAAACAGAGAGAGAAATACAGTTGCTTGATGAAACAAAAAGCTTAGAAAAGTACAACATTCTCCCATTCCAAGGCAGGCCAGTTGCCATTACCACACCAAAACACAAATAACAACAGAACCTTACAGGAAGAAAAAAACAACCACGTACAAGATAGAAACTGTGGCATGTCTCTTGACCACCTGTTTCCCTTCTTTCCCCATTTGCCATGCAAGTGGTGCTGTGGGAGGGAGATGGAGGCATCCACAGAGAAAGGGGTCAATATGGAAGGCTGCAAGGGAAAGGTTGCCCTGCCCTGCAACTCAGGGCTTGATAGCATGAGTCACCCAGCCATGGAGTCTTCCAAGTTGCTTCTGGGTTGCAGCACAGGGTAGCGCACAGGGGCTCAGGCTGTTGTGTGGGTGATGTAACAGGAGCTGCTATTCTTGCAGTCATTAGTGATATGAGCCACTCAAACAGCTCTTTCTGCTAAGCTATGTCCTTCTCCCTTAGCCACCATTCCCGTTCCAGGAGCTGTGAGGCAAGTGCCTGCCTCTGTGCTGAAACCCTGTCCTCAAGCTGTGCAGCCAGCCTCTGTCTTTGCTCTTGTCTTGTGGTATGCCTTTCCTCTAGCCGTAAGTTCCTGTGTCTTTGGTACCAGACCTGCTTGTTGGCCCTCTCCAGAACTTTAACCATAAGTTTATCATGGAAATGCTTCCTCTTGAAATGATCTATGAAGGAATGTTGGCCCAGGCTTCTGTTGTAGTGTGGGCGAGCTGTGGAGGTACTGCAGCCAATAGAGGTCAAGGGGCCCTGAAAGGACAAGGCACAGAGGATTATTGTTTCAAATAGCTCACTGCAGGAACACAGAAAAATTCCTTGTGGAATTTCAAGGACATAAAATGATACTTTAACAAACTGAACTTCACTATATTGTGAGAAGGACACTTAGGAACACAGAAGCTCCATGGACACAGACTGATTAATCGCAGCAAAGAATTGCAGGCACAATGGTAAGTTAAAAATGCAACGCTGCTTTTTTAATTTTAGAAAATTACAAAACTACTTGGTTTGGGTTTTTTTGGTTGGTGGGAAGGTGGGGGAGTCTGCCATCTGTGGTCGTTCTAGGATTTCAGACCTTCCACACTTTGGAGGACATAGCTTTTTTTGTGGTGCCCGACTAGCAAAGGCAGATGTTTTTCCAAGTTGCTGGTTGAAAACCTGTAAGTTTATGCAACGGAAGTATTTAAACGTGTAGTGACTGAGCAGCACATCTATGAGTGGTCTGAGCTGGTCAGCTACCGAGGTGGCCCTGAAAAATATTCCTTTCCCCAGAATGTGACTACCTATCTGGAGTTCCTGCTTCAGGAAAAGTTTGCAGCTATCAACACCCAGGATTGGATCAGAATTCATGAGGGAATCAACAGGATGCTGTGTTAGCTTCCACATGGACTGTTACGGCTGCATGCAAACACATACAAATCTACAGCCTTTCTCCTCCCCATTCCCCAGTACATTTCTGGACAAAATTTCAAACTGCAATCATATTTGGGACAAATGATTTTGTTACCTTCATGGACTACCTCTAACTGAAATAGACTAGATTTGTGAATGGAACATTTCCCCAAACACACACATTCACAGACACACAATTCTCTGTTTCTTCTTCAAGTAGTGTCCCTTTGAGTGCTCCACTGTAGGTGTGTCTGTGTCCCTCTGCTGCTGATCAGAGAACTTTGGTAGCAGTGTCCATTGGGCCTGCACATGTGCTGTTTCTCCTCATGCTACACCATGAGGCTAGGCAGAGTGCATGGGCTAACCCTCCTCAGTTCCTTCTCAACCTCCCTGGCTAGAAACGGAGCCATTAGGAGTCTGTTAAGGCTGTTGTTCTTCTGTTTTCATTTCGCAGTTAGTGTCCCCAATTCTAGTTGTAGTTCTAGTTGTTGTTCTTCCATTCATTTTTTTCCTATCCTTTTCCCCACCTTTTTTTGCCCCTGGGGGACCCTTCCCTTTAGCAGGGTATGCCCAGCTCCCTGGGTTTCAAGAAGTGCCATACATGCAGCGAGGCAATCCTGATCATGAATAAGCACTCTCAGTGCATCTGCTACCTCGGTGAGGGTCACATACAGCAAAAGTGTACCCTCTGCCAGTAGCTCTGTCCAAGATCCTTCAAGGACAGAGAGCTCCACCAGAAGATTCTCTTCGTGGAGGCAGTTCTCCAACCTCAATCTCCTGACAGATGTGAGTCTTCCCCACAACCTTCAATTTCTAAGGGAAGTGGGTTGAATTAGCAGGCTGGGGATTCCTCTCATGAGGGCAGGAAGACCGCTAAGTGATCCTCAGGATAGTTGCAAGCGATCTCTATCTCACTCCATATCCTTGGCACCACTGGGGCAGAGATCACAGTCTGGCACCCATGTATGACAATTGTTGGCTACTAGTACTGTTGACAAGTCCACAGACAGTATGGGCATGGGCAATGTCTCTTCAGTACCGAGAGATAAGAACAAGCCCAAGAAGACACTCCCAGTATGCGAGTCTACCTTGGTACTGTCAGTGGCGGCTCACAAGGCTCTGCAGAGACTGGTACAGACAGGGTCTCCATTTCCCCTGGAACCACCACTGGGATGTTCAGTACTGGTAGAATTCCACCATACCCCAGAGATGTCTGTGCACGGGATGCACCTGAGTCCTTGCCTATCGGTATTGACAGCACGGCATCGAGCCTTTACCAGGTACAGGGATATCCCTTCAGCTAAGCCATGCTCCTCCACTGTCTAGTGAGGGTTCGGACAGTGAGCCAGAGGCAGCAGTCTCACAGTACTACTCCCAGGCTCCATACAAGACCCACTACCAGCAAGGTCTGAGACAGTACCCCCAAATGGCTTCACCATCACCACAATCTTGGTATGGCCACCCATGGGCATCCCAACCAGATCCTATACCACAATGGCTGTATTGGGACCCTTGGGCGGCACACTGACAGCCTGCATTATGGGCTCCTAGCCTTGCCTGAGAACCCTCCAGGCATACTCCATTGGTGACAGCATCTAAGACCTCTGAACCATCTCAGGAGATGGAGGAGGACATAACACCAAAGACCACATCCTCCTTCCTGGAGGAAGCAATCATGCCTCCCCCACCATCTCTGGTAGATGACTTCCGCCTTTTTGGGAGCTGGCAAAGAGCATGGTGGTCACCCTCTGCATAGTCCTAGAGGTGGTAAAGGTAAAGGTAAAGGTAAAGGTTTTTCGGCCCTTAACATCCAGGATGCCTACTTTCACATCTCGATCTTACTTGCTCGCAGGCAATTTCTCAGGTTCACTCTGGGAAACTACCATCAGCTCCTGGATATCCGCCACTCTTCCTCCTCATCAAAGATTACCCTCCCAATCAATGAGGCCATTTTAGACCTGGCCAAAACAGTGGCAAATCCTGGCATCGGTGGCACCAACTTGCAAGCGGGCAGATAAAAAATATTATGTCCCTGCAAATGAATCAGAGTTCCTTTTTTCCCACCCAACACCCAGTTCCATTCTGGTGGATGCAATCAATTCCCACGGATGGCAACACCAGTCCAGGGCTACACCCTATGGCAGAGACTGGAAGTGCCTTGATCTCTTTGGCAGGAAGGCATATTCGTCGGCCACCTTACAGTTTCATATTGCCAATTAGCTCACGGCCAAATATGACTACACAAATTACAACAAACTCAATTATTTTATTGACGAACTGCCGGAGGTGCTTTGGGAATCCTTCAAAACCGTCATACAGAAGGGGCAATTAGTAGCAAAAATATCAAGGGCCGATTATAGCGATGCCACCGACATGGTACCTAGGTCCATCTCCATGGTAATAGTGATGTGACGGGTGTTATAGCTCCATTTGTTGGGATTCCTGAAAGAGGTGCAGTCCACGGTGGAATATCTTCCTTTTTAGTACACAAAGCTCTTCGCTGAAAAGACTGATGCCTCCCTATATACTCTAAAGGATTCCAGGGCTACCCTCTGGTGACTGGGAATCTATAGACTGGGGTAAAAAGATGTTTTAGTCCCCAGTCTCAGTGCAGACCTTACATGGCTCAATATCAACCTCAGCACCATTATGAACTGCAAATTGAGAAAGGGAAGTTCCTGAAGCGCAAACTGTCTGGTCTGCAAACCTCGTCCCAATCCACTGCTGTAAATGCCACTTTTGACAGGCAGGTTGAGGCGCTGTGAGACCACTCTCCACAACTGCAATCAACCATGGTTGTATACCCATTTGGCCACCGATTCACAGTGTTCCGCCATGCCTGGGAACGCATAATGTCGGACCAATGGGTTATAGAGATTGTCTGTCTGATCCGGGCACCCCATCCATTTGACCTCCATACCCCCTCTGATATACCCTTCCTCATCCTTCAGGGACCCTTCTCATAAGAGTTCACTACAACAGGAGATAGATCATCTTTCTCCAGTTAGGAGCCATAGAACTACTATCTCAGCATCTACAAGGTAAGGGGTTCTACTGTTGTTACTTCCTAATACCTAAAATAAAGGGAGGTTAGAGACCCATATTGGACCTCATAGCTCTCAACAATTTTTCAAGGCTCAGAAGTTCAAGATGATCACCTCATTGGTGATCATTCCAACACTGGAACAGGGAGACTGTTTTTCGGCCCTTAACATCCAGGATGCCTACTTTCACATCTCGATCTTACTTGCTCGCAGGCAATTTCTCAGGTTCACTCTGGGAAACTACCATTACTAATACAGAGTCCTCCCCTTCGGACTATCATTGGTCCCAAGAGTATTTTCCAAACTTCTCTCAGTGGTAGCTGCTAACTTACGTTCACAAGGGATAAGGATTTACCCATATCTGGACAACTGTCTCCTCAGAGCCTGATCTCTCCAAGAAGCCCACAAAGCCATCAACACTATGATACACTTGTACTTGTTACAGAACTTGGTTTACAGATCAACACCCAGAAGTCAACCCTCACTCCAGTGCAATGCCTGGCATTCCTAAGGGTTGACCTAGATGCCATAGAGGCCAAAGCCCTCCTACTTCAACACAGGTTTCTCTTCTTTGTTTTGCTCATAGATACTGTTCAATACAGTCCACAGATACCAGCCAGACTTTGCCTTGAACTCTTGGGGCACGTGTCAACAGGCATGGTGGTGATACCACACACTAGACTCCACATGCGATACCTCCAACTATGGTTCTGTTTGGTTTAGAGAACAGACACAGGCTGGACAAACCCCTGTTACTACCCACCAGGATCAAAAACTCCTTTAACTGGTGGAAGGTCCCAGCCAATGTGTGCAAAGGGATCCCCTTCTCGCACACATCACCATCATTGCTCCTTACCACCAATGCATCACTCATTGGGCGGGATTTGCATTTAAATAGTCTCCTGACGCAAGGCAAATGGTTGCCTACAGAGATGTCTCTCCACATTGGTCTCCTTGAACTGAGAGCAGTCAGGAACACCTGCATCCATTTCTTCCTGCTGATCGCAGAATCTCACATACAAAGATCCTAATGGACAACATAGCCTGCATGTACTACATCAACTGGCAAGGGGGGGGGGCAGTCTCCCTCTCTATGCGCAGAGGCAATGAGATTATGGAACTGATGTATTTCCCACAATGTAACTCTGTCCACGGCTTACCTCCTGGGAAAATAGACCTTGACAACTGACCATCTCAGTCTCAAATTCTCACATGATCACGAGTGGGAGATACACCTATCAGTACTCCATGACTTATTCACATGATAGGGAATGCTGTCCACAGACCTGTTTGCCACCTACCAGAACAAGAAATGTCCACACTACTGCTCCAGGATGGGGATGGGGCAGCACTCTCTGGGCAATACCCTTCTACTCCCGTTGGACAAAGACTTTCTTTACACCTTTCCTGTGTTTTCTCTCCTACTGAAGATCCTGCTAAAAATAAAAAGGGATGCAGCTAACATCATCCTGATTGCTCCTAGTTGGCCAAGACAGACCTGGTACTCTTACCTAGCACAGCTCGCGATGTGCATGCCGATCTCTCTCCCAACCTTTCTGCACCTCCTCTCACAGGACAAAGGGCATATCCTGCATCCCAATTTAGGGATTCTCTGCCTCAAAGCATGGTTCCTGCTTGGCTCCAACACCTAGAGAGCTCCTGCTCAAGGGAGATACCAGGGTTTGTATTGTACAGTAGAAAGTCCTACACACGACAAACTTACCTGCAGAAGTGGTCCAGGTTTCAGATTTGGTGCATGTCCCAACAAATCTCCCCAACATCTGTGACTCTTCCACACATCCTAGATTATGCTCTGATCCGTATAAAGTCAGGATTATCCATAAACTCTCTTACGGTCCATCTAGCAGCTATTACAGCCTTTCACCAACTTCTAGAGGGATATTCAGTGCTGTCACACCCAACCACTAAAAAGTTCCTTAAGGGTATAATAAAGCTTTTCCGTCAACCTTGACTTTCTACCCCATGTGGGATCTAAACCTGGTACTGAAAGGGCTGACTAGGCCGCCCTTCAAACCCGTAGCCACCTGTTCACTTACATACCTATCAGTGAAAACGGCATTCCTGATAGCAATTACCTTGAAGAATAGAAGAGAAAGCAGTTCTGATGGCGCATCCCCCATACACAGTATTTTTTCCAGACAAGGTTACACTCAGACCATATCCAAAATTCATCCCGAAGGTAACCTCCCCGTTTCACATGAATCAGATTGATTCACCTTGCAATCTTCTACTTCAAGCCTCACCAAGACAATAGGGAGGCTATACTACATCCTAGATGTTAGGAGAGCCCTGTCCTTCTACCTTGATAGGACAAATGCCTTTGGAAAGTCCTCTAGCCTTTTCCTCTCTCTATGGCGGAAAGATCCACGGGCTCAGCAATATCTGCCCAAAGACTCTCTAAGTGGGTCTCGAATTGTATCCGACAGTCCTATCAAATTTTTAACATGACCCCTCCGGAGTCGATCCATACACACTCCACAAGATTGATCTCCTCATCTCTTGCCACCTTCAAGAATGTCCCTGTCTCAGAGATCTGGAGAGCTGGCTGTATTTCAAGGAATCCCTGTTGAGGTTACAGGGACAAACCATCCCGATGAGTCGAAAGAATAGTAAATATGGCAGGCGACCAGCTTGGCTTAATAGTGAAATCCTAGCGGATCTTAAACATAAAAAAGAAGCTTACAAGAAGTGTAAGGTTGGACATATGACCAGGGAAGAGTATAAAAATATTGCTCGGGCATGTAGGAATGAAATCAGGAGGGCCAAATCTCACCTGGAGCTGCAGCTAGCGAGAGATGTCAAGAGTAACAAGAAGAGTTTCTTCAGGTATGTTGGCAACAAGAAGAAAGCCAAGGCAAGTGTGGGCCCCTTACTGAATGAGGGAGGCAACCTAGTGATAGAGGATGTGGAAAAAGCTAATGTACTCAATGCTTTTTTTGCCTCTGTCTTCACTAACAAGGTCAGCTCCCAGACTGCTGCGCTGGGCATCACAAAATGGGGAAGAGATGGCCAGCCCTCTGTGGAGATAGAGGTGGTTAGGGACTATTTAGAAAAGCTGGACGTGCACAAGTCCATGGGGCCGGACGAGTTGCATCCGAGAGTGCTGAAGGAATTGGCGGCTGTGATTGCAGAGCCATTGGCCATTATCTTTGAAAACTCGTGGCGAACCGGGGAAGTCCCGGATGACTGGAAAAAGGCTAATGTAGTGCCAATCTTTAAAAAAGGGAAGAAGGAGGATCCTGGGAACTACAGGCCAGTCAGCCTCACCTCAGTCCCTGGAAAAATCATGGAGCAGGTCCTCAAAGAATCAATCCTGAAGCACTTGCATGAGAGGAAGGTGATCAGGAACAGCCAGCATGGATTCACCAAGGGAAGGTCATGCCTGACTAATCTAATCGCCTTTTACGATGAGATTACTGGTTCTGTGGATGAAGGGAAAGCAGTGGATGTATTGTTTCTTGACTTTAGCAAAGCTTTTGACATGGTCTCCCACAGTATTCTTGTCAGCAAGTTATGGAAGTATGGGCTGGATGAATGCACTATAAGGTGGGTAGAAAGCTGGCTAGATTGTCGGGCTCAACGGGTAGTGATCAATGGCTCCATGTCTAGTTGGCAGCCGGTATCAAGTGGAGTGCCCCAAGGGTCGGTCCTGGGGCCGGTTTTGTTCAATATCTTCATAAATGATCTGGAGGATGGTGTGGATTGCACTCTCAGCAAATTTGCGGATGATACTAAACTGGGAGGAGTGGTAGATACGCTGGAGGGGAGGAATAGGATACAGAAGGACCTAGACAAATTGGAGGATTGGGCCAAAAGAAATCTGATGAGGTTCAATAAGGATAAGTGCAGGGTCCTGCACTTAGGACGGAAGAATCCAATGCACCGCTACAGACTAGGGACCGAAGGGCTAGGCAGCAGTTCTGCGGAAAAGGACCTAGGGGTGACAGTGGACGAGAAGCTGGATATGAGTCAGCAGTGTGCCCTTGTTGCCAAGAAGGCCAATGGCATTTTGGGATGTATAAGTAGGGGCATAGCGAGCAGATCGAGGGACGTGATTGTTCCCCTCTATTCGACATTGGTGAGGCCTCATCTGGAGTACTGTGTCCAGTTTTGGGCCCCACACTACAAGAAGGATGTGGATAAATTGGAGAGAGTCCAGCGAAGGGCAACAAAAATGATTAGGGGTCTAGAACACATGACTTATGAGGAGAGGCTGAGGGAGCTGGGATTGTTTAGCCTACAGAAGAGAAGAATGAGGGGGGATTTGATAGCTGTTTTCAACTACCTGAAAGGGGGTTCCAAAGAGGATGGCTCTAGACTGTTCTCAATGGTAGCAGATGACAGAACGAGGAGTAATGGTCTCAAGTTGCAGTGGGGGAGGTTTAGATTGGATATTAGGAAAAACTTTTTCACTAAGAGGGTGGTGAAACACTGGAATGCGTTACCTAGGGAGGTGGTAGAATCTCCTTCCTTAGAGGTTTTTAAGGTCAGGCTTGACAAAGCCCTGGCTGGGATGATTTAACTGGGAATTGGTCCTGCTTCGAGCAGGGGGTTGGACTAGATGACCTTCAGGGGTCCCTTCCAACCCTGATATTCTATGATTCTATGATCTGTAGAGCGGCGACATGGGCGTCAGACCACACTTTCTCAGAACACTACCTGATCGCTGGGGACTCCGCCTCTGATGCCATCTTTGGCTACACAGTACTTTCATCTGTAACTGATCCAACTCTGAAGTCCCAGCCCTCCAGAAGGGGTACTGCTTGGGGGTCACATACAGTGGAGCACCCACAGGGTCACAAATTGAAGAAGTTGTTACCTTGTGCAGTAATGATGGTTCTTCGAGATGAAGTGTGGCCCTATGGGTGCTCTGCAACCCTCCCTCCTCCCCTCTACTTCAGAGTTCTTGTCTATGACTCTGCAGTAGAGAAGGAACTGAGGAGGGTTAGCTCGTGTGCATTGACTAGCCTCATGGCACAACACGAGGAGAGACCGCAGATGTCGGGGCCCAACAGACACTGCTACCGAAGTTCTCCGATCAGCAGCGCAGGGATGAATACACACCTACGGTGGAGCATCCATAGGGGCACACATCTCGAAGAACCATAGTTACTGCACAAGGTGAGTAACTTCTTCTTTCAGTAACTTAAGTCTCAATAGACCATAGAATGGTTACAGAATGGCATACATACAGGCATGGCAATGTAAGGCTATTTTTTTTAAGAAACAGGAATGGTCCTAGCAAAACAAATCTCTGGTTTTTCTGTAAACTATACACTTAAAAGATATTCTTTACTGTTTACGTGTCCTGCTTACCTTTTTGAGCTCCATGTGGTGGTGTTGAGGGGAACTATGCTGCTGGCATACACTCCGCCATTAACAAATACACACTGCTAACTGGGGCTTCTCATAACTTTTGCACTGGTTCCTGGAGCAGAAATTCCTTCTATTACTGTGTTGTTAAACGTTAAAATGGAACCCAAAACTTAGTGGACTTAAGATCAGTTTCTATCTTGTCTGCATCTGCTGCAGGCTCCGCAGTGGGCTGTCCTTTGGGGGTGCATCAGCTCTTCCTAGTATGGACCCAGAATGTGCTGCTCCTGCTCCAAAACCTGCTCTGGAACCAGTTTCAGCAACAGAGTGACTTCAGTGTCCCCATTCAGTGACTGCTGTTTTCTCCCATTAGTCCCCATGCTGGATTCTGGAGCCAGCAGGGCACCATCCTGGCTGACTAGGTCATTGTGCATCAGGGTTGGCTCCGCGCTGGGCACAGTGCCCAGCACCCAGTCAAACGCCTCATAATACGGACATGATGTTGGCAAGTTTCCTGGGGTGCGGTTCTGGTTTCTAGTTTTCTGGTACTTACTCTTGAGCTACTTAATCTGCTCCTTGTACTGGTCACTGGTTTGGTAAATTTGCAAAGCTACCAGCTTCTTCACTGTTTGTTAGTATGTATGGTCATTCCTAGTACTCTTACTAAAGTCCACAGTTTTCCTGGCTTTGCACCAGAGATTCACCAATTCCTGTGACCTTGAAGCAGTTTGATTCACAAAAGAGATGTTCTCTTCAGTCTGTATTGCAAACACAGAATGCTCTCTGGTATTTGCAACTCAGTGGTCAGAAAGATTAACATTGACTCACTGAGCTGCTGCAGTACGCCAAGGGTGGTGGCTTCTCTTTTCAATAGAGGAGATTCAAGGTCCTTGGAATAGAGAGGACAAAGGACGTTGGTCCGTGGGATTGTGGGATACTTTTTGGAGGACTCCCAGGACCTGAGTCAAGCAAGGCTATGTCTACACTACAAAACAATAGGGCTTGAACCCTGGATCAAGGCCTGACCTGGTCTCAGATCCTGCAACCCCACAGGGTACTGGGACTCTGGGTCGAAGCCCTGAGTTAGCATGATTTATGCGTGGATAAAACTGGCGGATAGGCTTGAGCTTGAGTCTGAGCTTGAGCTTACACTGGAGTGTAGATGTACCCTGTGTTTTTCTTATCTGTTACTGGTGGGATGCCACAGTTTGCACTCCCTCACCTAATTTTTAAAATCCTCTGTCTTTTTATAGGGTCTGAGACAAAAACTTGTTTTTGGAGGGAAAAATACTTTTTCATGATTAATTTTACTATGTGTCTTGTCTTGACGTTTTCATTTTACTTAATTTCTTATGGATTTTTTGGTGGTATCTTTACGTTACATGAGTGATAAGATAAGGGGAGGTCTAATCCGGACATTGTTACTTTTTCATTTCATAGAATCATAGAATATCAGGGTTGGAAGGGACTCCTGAAGGTCATCTAGTCCAACCCCCTGCTCGAAGCAGGACCAATTCCCAGTTAAATCATCCCAGCCAGGGCTTTGTCAAGCCTGACCTTAAAAACCTCTAAGGAAGGAGATTCTACCACCTCCCTAGGTAACGCATTCCAGTGTTTCACCACCCTCTTAGTGAAAAAGTTTTTCCGAATATCCAATCTAAACCTCCCCCACTGCAACTTGAGACCATTACTCCTCGTTCTGTCATCTGCTACCATTGAGAACAGTCTAGAGCCATCCTCTTTGGAACCCCCTTTCAGGTAGTTGAAAGCAGCTATCAAATCCCCCCTCATTCTTCTCTTCTGCAGGCTAAACAATCCCAGCTCCCTCAGCCTCTCCTCATAAGTCATGTGTTCTAGACCCCTAATCATTTTTGTTGCCCTTCGCTGGACTCTCTCCAATTTATCCACATCCTTCTTGTAGTGTGGGGCCCAAAACTGGACACAGTACTCCAGATGAGGCCTCACCAATGTCGAATAGAGGGGAACGATCACGTCCCTCGATCTGCTCGCTATGCCCCTACTTATACATCCCAAAATACCATTGGCCTTCTTGGCAACAAGGGCACACTGCTGACTCATATCCAGCTTCTTGTCCACTGTCACCCCTAGGTCCTTTTCCGCAGAACTGCTGCCTAGCCCTTTGGTCCCTAGTCTGTAGCGGTGCATTGGATTCTTCCGTCCTAAGTGCAGGACCCTGCACTTATCCTTATTGAACCTCATCAGATTTCTTTTGGCCCAATCCTCCAATTTGTCTAGGTCCTTCTGTATCCTATTCCTCCCCTCCAGCGTATCTACCACTCCTCCCAGTTTAGTATCATCTGCAAATTTGCTGAGAATGCAATCCACACCATCCTCCAGATCATTTATGAAGATATTGAACAAAACCGGCCCCAGGACCGACCCTTGGGGCACTCCACTTGATACCGGCTGCCAACTAGACATGGAGCCATTGATCACTACCCGTTGAGCCCGACAATCTAGCCAGCTTTCTACCCACCTTATAGTGCATTCATCCAGCCCATACTTCCTTAACTTGCTGACAAGAATACTGTGGGAGACCGTGTCAAAAGCTTTGCTAAAGTCAAGAAACAATACATCCACTGCTTTCCCTTCATCCACAGAACCAGTAATCTCATCATAGAAGGCGATTAGATTAGTCAGGCATGACCTTCCCTTGGTGAATCCATGCTGGCTGTTCCTGATCACTTTCCTCTCATGCAAGTGCTTCAGGATTGATTCTTTGAGGACCTGCTCCATGATTTTTCCAGGGACTGAGGTGAGGCTGACTGGCCTGTAGTTCCCAGGATCATCCTCCTTCCCTTTTTTAAAGATTGGCACTACATTAGCCTTTTTCCAGTCATCCGGGACTTCCCCGGTTCGCCACGAGTTTTCAAAGATAATGGCCAATGGCTCTGCAATCACAGCCGCCAATTCCTTCAGCACTCTCGGATGCAACTCGTCCGGAACTCTTATGTTCTTATGGAACTCATCTGTACTAGCAATTTTTTTATAGAAAAATCTGCTATAACAATATCACCCAGTTTTGTTTATACTTTTGTGTACACTTTTAGTAGTTTGAGGGTTTTTTCTGCAGGACACCTGGATTCTTAAAGATATGTAAATGCTGAGGATAACTAGATGCAGCTCAACACTCAATCATATGAAATTCCTAAATATAGGTCACTTACGGGTTAAAAACCAATTAGAATTCAAACACACACTTTGGTAATGCTATAAAGATTTTGGAAGAATAGTTCATATTTAAATTAATATGCAAGAAGAAAAGAAACTAAAAGGGTTAATATTTATTAACAGGTATTAGACTTCCTAAGTTGTCAGAGGAATTTTCTAGTTTCTCTACCATTCTAGGGTTAGGCTTCAGGAATTTCGACTTTCCTTTTCAGCCTCTGATCAAATATCTATCTACTGTCCTGATTTTGGTTTATTGATCCAGAGATTATATGTTTCAGGTAGGGAACATATCTTATACCACTATTTAATAAATTGTAATAGACTTCATTGGCACTCTGTACCAAAAAAAAGAGAGTTAATCTAGCATATATGCACGATTCAAAGTATTTTTTAGCCAGATGGCAGTATGCTGCTTTGAAAAATTCATCTTCATCCTTACAAATTTTTCTGCAGTAGTTCATAGTACAGTAAAAGCTGTTTTATCCGACATGTTGGGAGAATGGGGGGTAGAAAATGCTGGTTAAGTAAGAGGGAGTTTGGGTGCAGGAGGGGGCTCAGGGCAGCGGCTTGGGGTACTGGATCTGGGGGCTGCTCCCCTCAGGTGGCTCCCTGCAAGCGGTGACCTCTCCTGGCTGCTCCTAAGGGGAGGCATGGCAAACAACTCTGTGCGCTGCCTCCTTCCACTGGCACTGCCCCCGCAGCTCCCATTGGCTAATTGGAGCTGTGTTGCTAGCGAGGTGGGGGCAGTGCATGGAACTGCCTGCCACATCTCCGCCTAGGAGCAGCCAGGACAGGTTGCTGCTTGCGGGGAGCCACCCGAGGTAAGCGGCCCCTGGATCCTGCACCCTCTCCCATGCCTCAAACCCCCTCTCGCACCCAAACTCCCTCTGAGTGCCCACACTCCACACTCCCTCCCAAGCTCCAGTCCACTTTTGGCCCTGTGCCAGCTGGACTATAAACCGGAATTTCAATGAAGATCAGAAATGCTGGTTTATAGAGCTTTCCCATTGAAGTGCCGGTTAAAACTGCTTTTACTGTATATAATAAGGGTAATGAGTACTATTTAAATTTTCCCTAATAGTTCCTCTAATTACTGACTGACTACATGCATGTTAAAACCTTTCAGTTACTAGTAGAAAACATCAGACACACAGCCTCTGAAATCTTCTTTTACGTCAGTGGTGCCCAAACTTTTCCCGTCACACCCCTGTTTACCAGTAATGGAATCTGTCCAACCCCCCTCCCCCATTACTGCACAATTGGCTCAGCAGAGGAGCTTGGGCTGAAGGCAGAGCTAGGGGCTGAACTGAGGATGGGGGTGGAGCTGAGGCTAGAGGCAGGGCTGGCCTGCGGGTGGAGAGGGACTGAGGGCAGAGCTGGCCTGGGGGCAGAGTGGAGCTGCGGCTGGGGCCAGAGGTGGGCTGGGGCGGAGTGGAGCTGGGGCCAGAGCGGAGCTGCAGCTGGCGGCGGAGTGGGGCTCAGTGGTCCTCCCATCTCGCCCCCCGTGGGGGCTGGCCTTGGCCCTGATGTGTCCCCCCTACAGTTTGGGGACCACTGCTTTACGCAAATAAATGCTGTGACTTCCTACAGCTGAGCTGATTTTCAGATTCTAATTGTAATAGCTATTTTCTGTTCAAGCCATAGTGCTTTTTCCTTAGTAGATTCTCAGTAAAAGTCTTTGACTGTAGTTAACTGGAGATACCTGTTCCTGTAAGATTTTTTTTTTTTTTTTTTGTGCATGAGATAAATAGACTTCCAACATATTTCCTCTTCCAGAGACCAGGCCCATTTGTACAGACAAAATCTCTGGAAAGAGAAGGCAGAGGAAGGGAGACTTCAACAATCACTGGGAAATTTAAATATTTTGCAGAGAGATTCAAGTAGTAGTCTTTTTTTTTTAGCAGTGTCTAGTTCTGTTCATCTCCCATAGGTATCTCTAACTTGGCTCTTCAATGCAAGATAGAGACCATTGGTTTAGGGAACATTTTTTCTTTAAGTACTGGATCTGGGGGCTGCTCCAAAAGCGCTTCAAAACACTTAGGCCTTGTCCAAATTGGCCAGGCAAGTGGTTAACTTTAACTGGTTTCCACCTTTTTATCAGCAGTTCTCTAGCATTACTTTATTGTTGGTATAGATGGGCCATATTTCTCACTTTCTTTATTGGGGTCATATTTCTCATTTGCTTTATTATGCTACGGCTGGATTCTAACCAAGTGCTCGATATTTATTTTTGTACAAGTGTCAGAAAACCTTACATCAAATTTTGACTGGGTGCTAATTTCCTATTCTGTTTTGTACTCTTACATGATTCTAAGTGTGGTTTTTTCATCCTCCTTTTCATTCTGTGTCTCTGTCTTTACAGACCCTATATAACCCAAGAGGCTTTTAGTTTTAAACTCAGGCATCAACATTTGCTGAATAATCAAATCTAGTGATTCTGAAGATTGCAGATCAATTTCATTTTCCCTCAGAATGCAATTGGAGTTACCTTAAAGCAGGCCGCCTCCTCTTCCCCAAATTTAGACGTAATTAGTTTCTAAAATCTTTTGCATTATATTTTATCCGCACATGATAACCACTCAGAGTAGCACACAGGGATTGCCACCATTTAAACCTATGTTGGGCAATTATTTCTGTGTTCTTTTTGGGCTGCACTGGGAAACAAAGTGAAAATGTCATGTTCTCCGTTGTTCCAGATGTGTTTGCCCAGTTTTGATATTTTGTTTTCTTTCTCATCATCCTTCTGTTATGAAAGATGGATACCTGCTGGGAAAACTTTTGTTTTTGATGATACTACAGAGGAGCAGTGAGGAGCATGCATTGAAGTATACTTTAATACTTTCTCGGTTGGCTTCAGTATGCCATTTGCCCTCAAAGTACTGATGTTACTGTTGTTGCCAGCCTTTGGAGTTCCTCCTGCCTTTCGTTCCTCATTTGTGTTTTTTCTCACTAAATGAAAGATTTAATAAATGCAAAGGTGGGTACTTCCATAGTTTAAAAAGTAGTGAAACTTTCTGAAACTTACATGCAAGTAACTTGGATCCTTACGTACAAGGAACATCGAGTGTCACTGGTAATAACTCTCGAGGTGCCACACTATTGTTTTGACTATCTATAATTAATATTGGTGCATTCTGCTGAATTTGCTGTGGAGTCTGCTGCAGAGTATTGCTTCAGATCTAAGCTTTCATTTTGCAGGGGCAAATGTTATTTTAGATCTTAGGATTGCAAAGAGCCTTAAAATATAAACCATGTGTGAACCAATGCAATAATACCTGCCTGGATCTGCAGATCACTTGCAAATTATCTCAGGGATATGAAATGCCCTGTTTAGCTCAGTGGGTGTTAACCTTGAAACCTAAGGATGGCAACTTAGAATGTCAGCATACTAAACTGATGATGATTTTGTAGCTTAAATATCTAGCTGATGTGCTTGTTCCAGTCTGAAATTGTTCCTGGCTGTCAAAAACCTCAAGAGTCTACTTTTTCAGCTTCTCCCTGGCAGCTTCTATGGTGTAGTTATTCATTGTCAGTACACTGAAAATTGAAAATATAGGGCATCATTTGTTTTCATAGTGAGTTAAGAACCTCCTTATTTAAAGCTTTCCTGAAATGGCCCAGAAACAAGAAGGGCTTTCTCCAGACTTTGGGTCCAGCTTCCTGCAAAGTACACTGGGCCTTGGCAATACGTCTTACAATAAAGAAGACTTCCAAATGGAGTCTCTAGTAAATATACACCAATGAGAATTGCAAAGTCACCAATGAGAGTCATATTGTTAAAGAATAGCATTGAATACATGTGGGTAAATAAACAGATATTCATTTTCTTCCGAGAAGATGTCAAAAATATATCATCTTATAGAACAGTGATATAACTTCATAGTGTTCTGTTTTTTTCCCTACTTTGTACAATCAGCTGTGAACATCTAATTATAAGAATGGAATTATTTTTGCTTAATGTAAATTTCAAATATAGCAAAACAAAACACTTAGGGGGAAAATAAAGCAGAAATATTTTAGAGTTGGGAACAGTGACTCTCATAAAGGCAGAAAAGAAAAAAAACGTGAAGGAAAAGTAATAGCTGCCATTTAAAAACCATGTAGTCACTAATAAATATTCTTGAGACATAAGGTAGGTAAGGTAATATCTTTTATTGGAGCAACTTCTCTTGGTGAGAGAGTCCAGGTTTCGAGTCACAGATATTCTTCAGGTCTGGGAAATGTTGCACAGAAAAATTATAAAAGAGAAAAAGACCCTTTTACTTCTTGGTGAACACTTTTCACAAAGCGATTACTCTATATCTGACTTCTCAGTCATCATCCTCAAAGGAAAACTGCACAGTGCCTTCAAAAAACAAGCCTAAGAGCTTAAGTTCATAACTTTGCTAGACCCTAAAAATCATGGACGGAACAGAGACACTGGAGTTATGGCTTTTTACAATGGTCTATAACCCATTAAACCAACCCTCTCTGCTTCTTTTTTTGTGTGCTTCCCCCCCTGTGACTGGAGAGGTATTATCTGGCTATTTCACCTGAAATGGTCCCTCTAAATATGTTTACTTATGCTAAACATTCTTTTCACCTTTGTATTTAGTTGTGACACTCTGAGTACATTTCCCAGACCTGAAGAAGAACTCTGTGTAAGCTTGAAAGCATGTATCTCTCTCCAAGAGAAATTGGGCCAATAAAATGGTC
Source organism: Caretta caretta (assembly GCF_965140235.1). Taxonomy (NCBI): domain Eukaryota; kingdom Metazoa; phylum Chordata; order Testudines; family Cheloniidae; genus Caretta; species Caretta caretta. Next base: position 132,940,763 of record NC_134209.1, on the reverse strand, counting down.
TCCCCAGGTTTCTCTAATATCCTGGGACCAACAAAGCCATGACAACATAGCCTACAATACATATTCTTGTCAACTTGCATCCTTCCTCACCACAGCAGATGAAATAGGGGATAGTTAAGTATTATAGAATCATAGAATCATAGAATATAAGGGTTGGAAGGGACCCCAGAAGGTCATCTAGTCCAACCCCCTGCTCAAAGCAGGACCAATTCCCAGTTAAATCATCCCAGCCAGGGCTTTGTCAAGCCTGACCTTAAAAACCTCTAAGGAAGGAGATTCTACCACCTCCCTAGGTAACGCATTCCAGTGTTTCACCACCCTCATAGTGAAAAAGTTTTTCCTAATATCCAATCTAAACCTCCCCCACTGTAACTTGAGACCATTACTCCTCGTTCTGTCATCTGATACCATTGAGAACAGTCTAGAGCCATCCTCTTTGGAACCCCCTTTCAGGTAGTTGAAAACAGCTATCAAATCCCCCCTCATTCTTCTCTTCTGCAGGCTAAACAATCCCAGCTCCCTCAGCCTCTCCTCATAAGTCATGTGTTCCAGACCCCTAATCATTTTTGTTGCCCTTCGCTGGACTCTCTCCAATTTATCCACATCCTTCTTGTAGTGTGGGGCCCAAAACTGGACACAGTACTCCAGATGAGGCCTCACCAATGTCGAATAGAGGGGAACGATCACGTCCCTCGATCTGCTCGCTATGCCCCTACTTATACATCCCAAAATGCCATTGGCCTTCTTGGCAACAAGGGCACACTGCTGACTCATATCCAGCTTCTCGTCCACTGTCACCCCTAGGTCCTTTTCCGCAGAACTGCTGCCTAGCCATTCGGTCCCTAGTCTGTAGCTGTGCATTGGGTTCTTCCGTCCTAAGTGCAGGACCCTGCACTTATCCTTATTGAACCTCATCAGATTTCTTTTGGCCCAATCCTCCAATTTGTCTAGGTCCCTCTGTATCCTATCCCTCCCCTCCAGCGTATCTACCACTCCTCCCAGTTTAGTATCATCCGCAAATTTGCTGAGAGTGCAATCCACACCATCCTCCAGATCATTTATGAAGATATTGAACAAAACCGGCCCCAGGACCGACCCTTGGGGCACACCACTTGATACCGGCTGCCAACTAGACATGGAGCCATTGATCACTACCTGTTGAGCCCGACAATCTAGCCAGCTTTCTACCCACCTTGTAGTGCATTCATCCAGCCCATACTTCCTTAACTTGCTGACAAGAATACTGTGGGAGACCGTGTCAAAAGCTTTGCTAAAGTCAAGAAACAATACATCCACTGCTTTCCCTTCATCCACAGAACCAGTAATCTCATCATAGAAGGCGATTAGATTAGTCAGGCATGACCTTCCCTTGGTGAATCCATGCTGGCTGTTCCTGATCACTTTCCTCTCATGCAAGTGCTTCAGGATTGATTCTTTGAGGACCTGGTCCATGATTTTTCCAGGGACTGAAGTGAGGCTGACTGGCCTGTAGTTCCCAGGATCCTCCTTCTTCCCTTTTTTAAAGATTGGCACTACATTAGCCTTTTTCCAGTCATCCGGGACTTCCCCGGTTCGCCACGAGTTTTCAAAGATAATGGCCAATGGCTCTGCAATCACAGCCGCCAGTTCCTTCAGCACTCTCGGATGCAACTCGTCCGGCCCCATGGACTTGTGCACGTCCAGCTTTTCTAAAAAGTCCCTAACCACCTCTATCTCCACAGAGGGCTGGCCATCTCTTCCCCATTTTGTGATGCCCAGCGTAGCAGTCTGGGAGCTGACCTTGTTAGTGAAAACAGAGGCAAAAAAAGCATTGAGTACATTAGCTTTTTCCACATCCTCTGTCACTAGTTTGCCTCCCTCATTCAGTAAGGGGCCCACACATTCCTTGGCTTTCTTCTTGTTGCCAACATACCTGAAGAAACCCTTCTTGTTACTCTTGACATCTCTGGCTAGCTGCAGCTCCAGGTGCGATTTGGCCCTCCTGATAACATTCCTACATGCCCTAGCAATATCTTTATACTCTTCCCTGGTCATATGTCCAACCTTCCACTTCTTGTAAGCTTCTTTTTTATGTTTAAGATCCGCTAAGATTTCACCATTAAGCCAAGCTGGTCGCCTGCCATATTTACTATTCTTTCGACTCATCGGGATGGTTTGTCCCTGTAACCTCAACAGGGATTCCTTATATAATTATATATAATTATATATATATTATTAATTAATTAATATATATTAATTATATATAATTATATAATTAAAAGGAACATTTTAAGACAACATAAATTGGGAGTGGTTAATGTGCCTCTTCAATGTTGCATGGAGGGCTGGTGCAGTACCTTTGGACTGGCAAACTGGGCTGGTGGTCCCAATCTTTAAGGAAGGATATCAGAGGGTGTGTTCCAACTATAGGGGGATCACACTCCTCAGTCTCCTCGGCAAAGCCTATGCCAGGGTGCTTGAGAGGAGGTTACGCCCATTAGTTGAACCTTGGATTCAGGAGGAACAATGTGGATTCTGTCCTGGCCATGGAACAACTGACCAGCTCTTTGCTTTCTCGCAGATACTCAAGGGATCGTGGGAGTTTGCTCATCCAGTCTACCTTTGTTTTATAGACCTGGAGAAGTCATATGACTACATTCCCTTTGAAGTCTTATGGGAAGTGCTGCCGGGAGTATAAGGTGCTGGTGCCGCTTTTGCGTGCTATCTGGTCCCTCTATTCTCGGAGTGAGAGTTGTATTCATATTCTTGGCATTAAGTTGAGTTCATTCAAGGTGAGTGATGGATTTCGCCAAAGGTGTGTCTTGTCCCCATGCCTGTTCATAATTTTCATGGCCAGGATAGCAAGGCGCAGCCGAGCTGTGGAGTGCATCCGGAACGAGGACTTGGAGGTAGCATCTCTGCTGTTTGCAGATGATGATGTCCTTCTTGCTTCTTCAGACTGTGATCTCTGATGCACACTTGAATGTTGAACTGCTGAGTGTGAAGAATGCTGGGATGAGAATCAGCACCTCCAAAACAGAGGTCATGGGCCCTCTCCTGGAATAAAGTGGACTGCTCTCTCTAGGTGCAGGGGGAGCTGCTACATTTAGTGGAAGAGTTCAAATATCTAGGGGTCTTGTTCGTGAGTGATGGCAAGTGGGAGCGTGTGATCAACTGGCGGATTGGTGCAGCGGCGGCAGTGATGCGGCCGCTGTACTGATCCGTGGAGGTGAAGCGGGAGCTGAGTTCTTGGACAAAGCTCTCCATTTACAGGTCGCTTTACATCCCGATCCTCACCTGTGGTCATTAACTTTGGGCAATGACTGAAAGGATGAGATCGCAGGTACAAGCGCAGAAATGAAGTTTCTTTGTAGGGTGACTGGGCTTACTCTCTGAGACAGGGTGAGGAGCTCGACTATTTGGGATGGCCTTGGAGTAGAGCCACTACTCCTCCGGATCAAGAGAAGTTGGTTGAGGTGGTTTGGGCACCTGTTAAGGATGCCCCTGGGAGGCTTCCATTGGAACTTTGCTAGGCATGTCGCACTGGGTGGAGGCCCCAAGGCCGACCCAGGATGTACTGGAGAGATTATATCTCCTGGCTGGCCTGGGAATAGTGAGGAATCCCCCAGGAGGAGCTGGAACATATTGCGGCGGAAAAGGAGGTCTGGTTCTCTCTATTCTCCATGTCGCCACCGCGACCCTCACTGGGAAAAATGGCATAAAGGAAGAAGATGATGATAAATTGGGGGAAGTGTCAGATTCATGGAGCAACAAAAATAGTGACACTCCAGCTGTGGATGGTGTGGAGAGAGAGAAGGAAATGAGAGAAGAGGCCCTCACTAAAGAGGAACTGAATTTGATGAAACATCTTCATAGAGACATTTGAAATCCAGAAAACCGTTTTGATTTTCTTTGGAGGTGGATTATGATGCCATTTATGGTTGAGGAGAGGCGATATAACTCTATTCTCCAAAGCTAAAGAGTAGTCAATGACTTCATTTTAGACCTCATGCAAGAAAGTGGGAATTTATTGATGTTAGGCCATAAAAAGGGAATGTCAGTCATCAAAGTGGGGACACAAGATAGTTTTACTCTCAATTTGATGTCAGTTCTGTTTGTCTGGATGTAATATGATAACTTGAGTGCTGCATCCGATCAGTTCCAAAATTTCAGGGAATGTTCCAGCTGTATTTAAAGCATACAGAAAGAGTGCATCAAAGATTGGGTGAGATGGATTCTAGTATCGTTGTAGCATCATATGGAGGAAATGTGAGCAAGCATTTTATGGTCATTACAACATAGGGGTAGGTCTCTCTTATGTTCAGATATGGGCACCCATGTTGCTGCTAATTACACATACAATTTACTTTATGCAGATGAGTAGTCCCACTGATTACTCATGTTCATAAAGTCATTCGTGTCTAAATGTTTGCAGGACTGGGGCCTTGGCTGGAAAAGTTACCTCATTAACTTAAGTAAGTCACTTGGGTAGAGAATTTCAGAGACACAAACAGGAGACAGGTGCCTAACACCCATTCAAAATGGGAACCTAACTCACTTTTATTACTTTTATTGAAGATCTCCCTCCTTGGTGTTCAATATGCTTGTCAACACAATTGTAAAACTGGATAAAAGACGGACATCTCTAGAAATCAGATGTTGTCTCTGAGGAGGAGTTTTATGTAAATAAAGTACTAAAATAAAATACAAGTATAAGTAACCCTATATTTTCTATTGTGTTTTAGGGTGCCAAATTTGGACATCCAGTTGGATTAGCCCTCGCTCCCCAACGTTCCTCTGTTCGGAGATCATTTGGAAGATCTAAGCGATTTAGCATTACTCGTTCACTGGATGATCTTGAGGTAACTAAGCTTTACATAAAACATTACATTATACTAAACTTTTAAATGATTCCTGGGGAGTGATATTTTAGTAATTTTGCCAATGATACAGGATCTGTGGAAGCAACAAATATAGTGCTGACAGCTGCCTAACTACTATGGAACAGATGCTCAATCAGCAAGGGGAGCTAGAGGGAGAGGAGGTTGAAGGAGGCTTCATTCCTTCCTCTCTTATAGTGCTGTCTCCCCAAAGGCTGCTCCATGGTGGGGTGAGGGGAGAGAAAGATAGGACACCAACTAATCTGCCTGTCTCTTCCAATTTGGAAGTAAGAAAGGTACTTCAGAGGTGGGAGAAAAAAGACCGAGATGCAGAGCCCTTGGCATGGGGGAAGGAAGGAATGGGAAGGAACACAAAGCCCCTGGCATGAAGGGAAGAATGGGGGATCCTGGTTTGGGGGCAAGGAAATTGGGAGAGCACATGGTTCCCCAGCATGGGTGCAGGAAGGAGGAGGAATTGGGGCACATGAATCATAGAATCATAGAATATAAGGGTTGGAAGGGACCCCAGAAGTTCATCTAGTCCAACCCCCTGCTCGAAGCAGGACCAATTCCCAGTTAAATCATCCCAGCCAGGGCTTTGTCAAGCCTGACCTTAAAAACCTCTAAGGAAGGAGATTCTACCACCTCCCTAGGTAACGCATTCCAGTGTTTCACCACCCTCTTAGTGAAAAAGTTTTTCCTAATATCCAATCTAAACCTCCCCCACTGCAGCTTGAGACCATTACTCCTCGTTCTGTCATCTGCTACCATTGAGAACAGTCTAGATCCATCCTCTTTGGAACCCCCTTTCAGGTAGTTGAAAGCAGCTATCAAATCCCCCCTCATTCTTCTCTTCTGCAGGCTAAACAATCCCAGCTCCCTCAGCCTCTCCTCATAACTCGTGTGTTCCAGACCCCTAATCATTTTTGTTGCCCCAGGCATGGGTGGGGAATTGGGGGTGTGCAAATGGAGCCTTGAGCGTGGGGGTGAGAAAAAAGGGGAATCAGGAAATGGAGGGATGCAATGAGTGCTCAGCCTACAGAAGCCATGAACTGTGTGATCCTATAGTCCAATTATTCATTACTTTATTTCTCTCTCCCCAAATATCTCAAATATTTTGAAGAAAGAAAAAAGCAAATATTCCTTATTGAGAACATATCTATATCCCAGTCTGAAGTTTTAAAAGAATGTGATTTTTTTTTTAACCATATACTCAGAAGTTTAAAATGGTAGGCTGTCCTTTAAACATCAAAGCAAAATAATCTGAGTGGAGACCCAGTGTGAGAAATATTAGCTCAGGCAGTAATTTGAAAAACGTCATAAGTGAACGGAAAAAAAAAGTGTTTGGAATGGACCTGTCCAGTTCTAAATATAGTAGCATTACTGCAGCACTATAATTCAGTATTATAATCACCAAACAACCATTGTTTCTAATAAAGTAGAACAGAATATAGTCTTCAGTACTGATGAGCAGGATAAGTTGTATTCCATGTAGTTTCTTGTACGTGGGTATTTTGAATGTAGCTCAGTCAGTTTAATCAACTGAGTTTTTGTTAGCCCATTCTGTAGGCGTATGAGTTTGTTCCAGTGTGTTTGAGTAACATTTCCTCTCTCAGGCCATTATGCACTGGTACTATGTACCAATTGTCTGCCTGGTTTCCTTCCCCAAATGTGGTCGTATGATTCCTTTCAGATTCCCTGTTGTTAAAGGAGTGATTTAAATGTAAAATATTGCATGTTTACTGTTATAATTAATTTGAAAATATTCTGCCTCTTCCTTTAAAAAAAAAAGTCATTCAGAGATTTAAACATGAATAAACAATATTCTTATGAGGTCAGAACTGTGTAATATCATAGGTGCCTGCTTACTTGCAGAAATCAGTTTATGCATTGACAGAAGTGGTAAATTTTTATATTCCAACTTTGACTTGTAGAATTTACCCCTTAGATGATATCTTTACTGGCAGATATTTTAAACAAGATTACTATAAACTTGCAGAGAGGGGAAAAAGAGGTAGGGAGGGAGCCAAGTAAATGCACAATAATTCCAAGACTATGTAGTGTTACAGAAAATGATGTATAAAGTACCAAACATATGGCTATAGTCCAAACCTTTTTTGACAATTCTGGGTCCTGGGAGTTGCAGTCATTCACAAAGGGCAGAATATAGTCCATTGTCTCCTTACAAATCAGAGACAAATTCTGTCGAAGCATTATGTATAGTAATTGCTAGCAATATTTTAGCAGTCAGGTCTTCACAAAAAGACACCTAGAAATTTGATTTTTAATGGGATAACAAGAAAGGGGGCTGGTTGTGTCTGCCTGTACAAGAGGGGGTCCTCAAAATAGCCAAGGCCTTGTGGCAGACCTCCTCCTCCATCCCCCCCTCCCCCCGGCGGCTTGCTGGTTGTGTCTGCGGCCAACGAGAAAGACAAGCAGGTCCCCACCTCCTCAACTCCCAAAAACAAAGAGGCCAAAAAAACTCAATTTATTTGGGAGAAAAATTTATTCAGCCGCCAGCCTGCCATTTCGGGTGGCGAGCCATCAAGTGGTACAATTTTAATCTCTGGGATGGCCTTAAAAAATTCCAGGAATCCCTCCCTGAAGGTCTGGCCCAAGAGTTTGGCACCCTGGTGGAGGAGGGTACTGCAGTGGCCAGATGTTCCCTGCAAATGGCATGGGACACGGTGGACTCGACGGCAAGGATGATCACATCGGCGGTGGTCATGCGATGCAGCTCCTGGGTGCAAACAGCGGCCCTCTCCCAGGAGATGCAGACCTCGATCGAGGACCTCCCCTTTGATGGAGTTGGTCTGTTCTCGAATCAAACAAATGCTAGGCTACATGGGATGAAGGATACTAGGACTACCCTTCGCTCATTGGGCATACACACGCTGCATCAGCCAGGAAGCTTTTCTGGCCACTGTTGCCGCCAAACCCTGGCATCCCCGTCAGGGATCTACAATGAGAAGGGACACTAGTTTTAGTTGTCATCACTCTTCTTCCTCCCACTCACCAGCCCAGCCAGGGAGCCAGAAGAAATCATTTTGAGGGTGCGCCTGAGAGCGACGCCCCAGTAAGTCAACCAGATCCTACCTGCCTTTTCCTCAGCTGCCTCTCCCCCTACTGCTTGGCCTGGTCGCAGGTTACGTCTGACCACTGGGTCTTGGACATAGTACCTTGGGGCTATACCCTACAGTTCTTGGCTGCCCATCCTTCCCACCCCTCCATTTTCCCATCTGTCTTCAGGGACCCTTCTCACGAGCAACTCCTTGTTCAGGAGGTTGAGAAGCTCCTGGGCTTGGGGGCTGTTGAGGAAGTTCCTCGGGACATGGAGGGAAGAGGATTCTACTTCCTAATCCCAAAGGCCAAAGGGGGCCTCAGATCCATCCTGGACCTGTGTGGCCTCAACAAATCTCTCAAGAAGTTGAAGTTCCGCATGGTCTCCCTGGCCTCCATCATTCCTTCCTTGAATCCAAGGGACTGGTATGCCGCTTTCGACTTAAAGGACGCTTACTTTCATGTCTCCATATTTCCGGACCACAGGCGTTTCCTGCGTTTCATAGTGACTGGGTGCCACTTCCAGTTCACAGCGCTACTCTTTGGCCTGTTCTCGGCCCCCAAGGTGTTCACAAAATGCGTGGCACCGGTAGCGGCTTACCTGAGACATCGAGTAGTCCAGATCTTCCCATATCTCGACAACTGGCTCATCAAGGGCAGGTCTCCAGCGCCGGTGCAATGGAACCTCGATCTGGTGTGGTCCATCTGCAACCATCTGGGCCTGTTAATAAACACAGAGAAGTCCATGTTATGCCAGTCCAATGCATAGAGTTTATTGGAGTGGTTCTCGACTCCACGCAAGCCAGGGTCTTCCTTCCAGAAGCTCGATCCTTCCTTCCATGTCAGGCTTGATCGCCCATGTAGAGAGCCATCTGCTTACCACAGCCCACACGTGCCTGCAACCAATGGGCCGCATGCACGTATGTGGTCAGCCATGTCTAACTTCATCTACAGCCCCTGCAGGTGTGGTTGGTCTTGGTCTATATCCCCAGCAGGCACACCCTGGATCAAGTGGTCATGGTGCCGAACCACATCCTCCTGTCCTTGGACTGGTGGCTGGATCCCAAGTTGGTGCTGCAGGAGGTTTCCTTCGTGACCCTGTCTCCATCACTCACCCTGGTCTCGGATGTGTCAGACCTGGGCTGGGGAACCCATCTGGGCAAGTTCAACACCCAGGGCCGCTGGCTACACAGTGATCTGGCCTTTCATATCAACGTCAGGGAGCTCAGAGCGGTTCGCCTGGCCTGTCAGGCTTTCTTGCCCCACCTGAATGGCACGTGGTGTAGGTCCTGACAGACAATACAGCCGCAATGTATTACATCAACAGGCAGGACGATGCCATGTCCTCAGCCCTTTGTTGGGAGGCGCTCAGCCTCTGAGACTTTTGTGTGTGGCATGCCATTCATCTGGTGGCCGCCGACCTGCCAGGAACATCCTAGTGGATCGCCTCAGCAGGACTTTCTTGTCTCGCCACTAATGGTCGCTTCATCCGGAGGTGGTCAGTTTAATCTTCCACAGGTTGGGGACTCCCCAGGTGGACCTGTTTGCGTCCAGGCAGAACAGAAAGTGTCACGTGTTCTGTTCTCTTCAGGGCAGGGACAAGGGCTCCCTGTTGGCCTTCCTGATTCTGTGGTCAGGAGCGCTGATACGCCTTCCCGCTGATCCACAAGGTGTTGCTGAAGGTGAAGCAAGACAGAGCATCTGTTATCCTCATAGGCTCGTCAACACTGATTCGACATGGTGCTGAGTCTTTCGGTAGCCACCCTGGTGCAGCTACCTCTTTGGCCGGATCTGCTGTCCCAGAACTACGGCAACCTGCTGCACCTGAACCTGGCGTCGCTGCACCAGTCCAGACACTTGCACCCCCTCTTCCTCAGAGTCCAGAGGGAGAAACAGCCTTATTCTGGGTCTTGGGCTTGTATGGAGTTTTCTGCATGCTGCCTCTTTCCTTCAGAGCACGCTGAGAACTGCAGCTGCCAGGAACCCTCCAGCTCCCTCCATAGGCGCCAACTTTCCCTAGCGCCGGTGGGTGCTTGCCCCCCCAACCCCCCAGCCCTGCCCTGACTTTCCCTGCCCCTGCCCCACCCCTATTCCAACCCCTGCCCCAAAGTCTCCACTCCCTGCCCCAGCCCTGCCTCTTCCCTGAGCATGCTGCGTTGCCCCCCTCCCTCCCAGCGCTTGCTGTGCAAAACAGCTGTTTTGCAGTGCAAGCACTGGGAGCTAGGGGGAAAATGCGGGCACGCGGTGCACTCAGTGGAGGAGGCAGAGCGGAGGCGGAGGTGAACTGGAGTGGGGGGCAGGGCAGGGAGCTGCTGATGGATGCAGAGCACTCACCAATTTTTTCCCGGGGGTGCTCCAGCCCCAGAGCACCCACGGAGTTGGCACCTATGGCTCCCTCTCCTTCCCCCCGGCAGTGTCTTCTACTTGCGAGCTGTGCTCTGCTGGGTCCAGCGGTCCCTAGTGGTGGCCAGCAGCTCTGCAGCCCATTTCTGTGGAGGAAAAGGAAATGCTGCACAAAACCCAAGAATTTCTGCACAAATTTTGCATGCACAATTCCCCTAGGCGTAATGGCATTAGTAGTTGTAGCAGCTACAACTAAGCTCAGGTACACTTTCACAGCCTCAAGATTCCTCCTGAGATCTGTAGCTACTTGTGTATGAAGGAGTGTTTCTTTGATGGATCAATGGTGTGGTTATGTGGGAACTGTGGTGTGGAAGGACTGGGTGGGAGAAATGGGGACAAGGAGGTGATTGGGTAAGAGGTATAATGGGCATAGCCAGCAAGCAGAGATTGATAAGAAATTATTAAACATCAAAAATAGATAACTGTTTGAAATAAAATGAAAAAAAGTCAGTTTGACAGATTTAGCAGTATCCTTGGAAATACTTATTGAATTAAGTTTAAGTATCTTTGGAGTCAATTGTATTAAATTAGATGAAGGTTTCTAACCATCAGAGGAGTGAAATTCTGGAACAGACTTCCAAGGGGAGTAGTGGGGGCAAAAAACCTGACTGGCTTCAAGACTGAGCTTGATAAGTTTATGAGGAATGGTATGGTGGGACTGCCTATGATGGCATGTGGTCCACTGGTGACTGCCTGTAGCGAAAATCCCCAACTGCTGGAGATGGGACACTAGATGGGGAAAGCTCTGCGTTACTACAGTTCCCAGGTATCTGCCTGGTGGGTCTCTACGACATGCTCAGGGTCTAACTGATTGCCATATTTGGGGTCAGGAAGGAGGTTTCCCCCAGGGCAGATTGGCTCAGATTGTGTGTGTGTGGGCGGGGGGTTCACCTTCCTCGGCAGTGTGGGGCACAAGTCACTTTCAGGTTTATACTAGTGTAAATGGTGAATTCTCTGTAACCTGAAGTCTTTAAGCATGATTTGAGGACTTCAGTAACTCAACCAGAGGTCTGGGGTCTAAGGAGTGGGTGAGGTTCTGTGGCCTGCAGTATGCAGGAGGTCAGACTAGATGATCATGATGGTCCCTTCTAAGCTTAAAGTCTAAGAGTCATAGGTGTTATGTATTATTGTGGGCCTGAATGATTACAAGATTATATTGAACAGTGTGACAGATAGTAATGGACTCTTGAGACAATACATGTGAAGTGGATTTCTTGGGGAATATCTAGAGGTAGTGGAATGCAAATTTCTCTCCCCCTTAAATCCCCACCCCGAGCCTTTTGAAAATGCCCCGAGGAAGGGATCATTGTCTAGTGATCACCTGTTCCTGGAATCTGAAGATCAGAAACCCAAGCTGTATAAAGAAAACATTAACCTATACGAACTTGTAACCACAGAAAAATCCTTTGGTGGGGTTTGAAGGACTGATTCCTATTAGAGACCCTGCTGGAGCAGTGGTGTGTGGGTGTGCGATTTGTGGTGAGCTTACTAGCATGTGAGTAGGTTCTTTTATTGTTTTTAATATATTTTCTCTAATGCTTTCACCTTAAGAATAAATATGTTTTGGTTAGAGAGACCTGTGTGTAACTTATAACTGCTGGCAATTATTCTATTAATAAGCCTTAGAAGAGAAAACAAAGTGTAGACGCTGGCCTGTTTAGGCAGTCTGGCTTGGTGACAGTTTCGCAGTGTAGGCAGGGAACCCTGCAGCCTGGGTAAACCCCAATCAAGAGGAACAGAGATGCAGGTCTCCTCCCAAGAGAGGTGATGGCTAGGAGCTGGGATCCCAAAAGTGAGTATCCCCTTGATGGACTGTGAAGGGAGAATACAGGGGGACAGCCAAGATTAAATACACAGTAATTAAAAACAGTGGAAGTTAATTAAACATTAACTCTTGTTCTGTTAACTGCCACTGTCTTTTGTTACTTTGTTTTTAATCCTGGCCTATTGTCATTAAAAAAAATAAATTAGTTGTCTTTTAAAAATTATTTTTAATAGGTTTCAATCATTGCCTATTAAATCTTGAAAAACTATCCCTCTCCTGTCCTCCCTCTTTCTGATTATCTATGAACTGTAGGCCACCTGTCCCCTCCCTGCATCTCAAATGCAGCCCTGTGAGTCCTCTCCCTATGCTACCCATCCTACCCCATAGATTCATGCTCTGTGTGGCGGGGGGCGGGTGGCCAGCGGAATTCCCAAGACTTAACAGCTGGTCAAACGTCCCAAGTTTAGTGAAAGTAACCTTAAAATTAGTGTTCTTTTAACTTTAAATATCTTAAACTCATATGCTCACCCCTTGCAAGGTGATGGGTGCCCTCAACTGGCACTCCTCATCTTGCAGGAATGGGCTCACAGGTTGTAAGATTGAGCCATTTTCCACAGGAAAGAAATGGCCAAAGCTGAGATCCAGAAGAAAAGGACATTTCTCTTTGATTTATATCACAACTAAAAATAATCTTTCAAAATACAAGATAAGACAAACTATATGTTCACCATCAAGAAGAAAAATTGTAAAATACAGACAAGATTCAGAATGTCAGTTGCTTTGGAACAAAAGCTGAACACATGGTTAAGAGACCAGTTTAAGCAGCGCAGTAATATACATTTGAGAAGCCAACTAATGCACTCATCAGATACACAAATTAAGGAAGTTAATAAAAAAGTAGGGCTGTTGATTAATCGCAGTTAACTCAGACGATTAACTCAAAAAAAATTAATCATGATTAAAAAAATTAATCCTACTGTTAAGCAATAGAATACCAATTGAAATGTATTAAATATTTTTGGATGTTTTTCTACATTTTAAAATATATTGATTTCAATTACAACACAGAATACCAAGTGTATAGTGCTCACTTTATCATTTTTACACTGCAAATATTTGTAATAAAAATAATATAAACAAAAGAAATAGTATTTTTCAATTCACCTCATACGAGTACTACAGTGAAATCTCTTTATCGTGAAAGTGCAACTTACAAATGTAGATTTTTTTTGGGGGGGTTACATAACTGCACTCAAAAACAAAACAATGTAAAACTTCAGAGCCTACGAGTCCACTTAGTCCTACTTTTTGTTCAGCCAACCGCTAAGACAAACAAGTTTGTTTACATTTACTGGAGATAATGTTGCCCGCTTCTTATTTACAATGTCACAAGAAGGTGAGAACAGGCATTTGCAGGGCACTTTTGTAGCTGGTATTGCAAGGTACGTGCCAGATATGTTAAAGATTTGTATGCCCCTTCATGCTTCGGCCACCGTTCCAGAGGACATGCTTCCATACTGATGACGCTCGTTAAAAAAAATGTTAATTCAATTTTTGACTGAACTCCTTGGGGAAGAATGGTATGTCCCCTGCTCTGTTTTACCCACATTCTGCCATATATTTCATGTTATAGCAGTCTCTGATGATGACCCAGCACATGTTGTTCATTTTAAGAACACTTTCACTGCTGATTTGACAAAACACAAAGAAGTAACCAATGTGAGATTTCTAAAGATAGCTACAACAGTTGACGCAAGGTTTAAGAATCTGAAATGCCTTCCAAAATCTCAGGGATGAGGTGTGGAGCGTGCTTTCAGAAGTCTTAAAAGAGCAACACTCTGATGTGGAAACTACAGAACCTGAACCACCAAAAAAAAAAAAAATCAGCCTTCTGCTGGTGGCATCTGACTAAGATGATGAAAGTGAACATGTTGGTCCGCACTGCTTTGGATTGTTATCGAGCAGAACCCATTATCAACATGGACATATATCCTCTGGAATCATGGTTGAAGCATGGAGGGACATACAAATTTTTAGCGCATCTGGCATGTAAATATTTTACGATGCTGGCTACAACAATGCCATGCGAAAGCCTGTTCTCACTTTCAGGTGACATTGTAAACAAAGAAGCGGGCAGCATTATCTCCTGCAAATGTAAATAAACTTGTTTGTCTTAGTGATTCGCTGAACAAGAAGTAGGACAGAGTGGACTTGTAGGCTATAAAGTTTTACGTTGTTTTATTTTTGAATGCAGTTTTTTATTGTACTTAATTCTAAATTTGTAAGTTAAACTTTCATGGTAAAGAGCTTGCATTACAGTACTTGTTTGAGGGGAACTGAAAAATACTATTTATTTTGTTTTTTACAGTGGAAATATTTGTAATAAAAATAAATATACAGTGAGCACTGTACACTTCATATTCTGTGTTGTAATTGAAATGAATATATTTGAAAATGTAGAAAACATCCAAAATATTTAAATAAATGGTATTCAATTATTGTTTAACAGCACAATTAATTGCATGATTAATCACGATTCATTTTTAATTGCTTGAAAGCCCTATAAAAAAGTTTCCTCTACTTAGTTTCCTCTAAATGTGCTTCCTTTAAACTAGTTGCCATATCTAGCTTAAGACAAAAGACAAGACACTAACATAGAGCGAGCAGTATAATCTAAAGAAAAATTTAGGCACGTGAAAATGTACTAGTAAGAATTTCTTCAGCATATTATAGACTCCTTTTGGAATAGTACATTAGTCAGCTATGTATACAACACTCCTTTTACTGTAATCTGCTTTCCTGCATCACGTTCCCCTTTATACTTGTACTAGACTTGTACATGCTGAGTGAAATTCTGCCCCATCAAAGTCAATAGAAAAACTCCTATTGACTTGGAAGCTAGGTTTTCACCCCAAGACTTTATAGAGTTAATCTGATAAATGTTCTAGCCCTTTTTATGAAAAATACTGTATAAAAATATTTTATGGTTATGTAACTTGTAATAAAGTTTCAGCTTTTAATTATTGATTGGATTACTAAATTGGACTTTAACACGGGTAAAGAATATACGGTTTTATAGGCATGAGTATAAGCTCATAGCACTCCTCATGAATGATTAGCCCTCGGTACATTGTGTAAGTTAACCTAAGATATTGTCAATAAAAAAATTATACAATGCCTTTATGGCTGATGTAAATAGTGTTTTTTTTTCTTCCCCTTGAAAAGTGACAGTGAAAAAAGTGGCACAAGTTTCCTTCCCCGCTCTGAACTCTAGGGTACAGATGTGGGAACCTGCATGAAAACCCCCTAAGCTTATTTTTACCAGCTTGGGTTAAAAATTCCCCAAGGTACAAACTATTTTACCTTTTGCCCTTGGACTTTATTGCTGCCACCACCAAGCGTCTAACAAATATATAACCGGGAAAGAGCCCGCTTGGAAACGTCTTTCCCCCCCAGAATCCTCCCCAAACCCTACACCCCCTTTCCTGGGGAAGGCTTGATAAAAATCCTCACCAATTTGCATAGGTGAACACAGACCCAAACCCTTGGATCTTAAGAACAATGAAAAAGCAATCAGGTTCTTAAAAGAAGAATTTTAATTGAAGAAAAAAATAAAAGAATCACCTCTGTAAAATCAGGATGGTAAATACCTTACAGGGTAATCAGATTCAAAACATAGAGAATTCCTCTAGGCAAAACCTTAAGTTACAAAAAGACACAAAAACAGGAATATACATTCCATTCAGCAGAGCTTATTTTATCAGCCATTTAAACAAAACGGAATCTAACGCATATCTAGCTAGATTACTTACTAAGTTCTAAGACTCCATTCCTTTTCTGTTCCCAGCAAAAGCATCACACAGACAGACAGCCTTTGTTTCTCCTCCCTCCAGCTTTGAAAGTATCTTGTCTCCTCATTGGACATTTTGGTCAGGTGCCAGCGAGGTTATCCTAGCTTCTTAACCCTTTACAGGTGAAAGGGTTTTTCCTCTGGCCAGGAGGGATTTTAAAGGTGTTTACCCTTCCCTTTATATTGATGACACCCCCCCAAATCTCAGATAGTGTGAAACGCTGGCTGTGATTTCTTCCTGGAGCTCTAGGAGAAAACAGAGTTAATAAGACACATGCACCTCTAAATATATTAACAAGTATATAAAGACTAACAATTTTTCCACATCTCAAGGACGATTTTAACCAGTTGATTCTGGGAAACTTTCATGGGAGAGTGCATCAGCCACTTTGTTAGAAGCTCCTGAGATGTGCTGGATGTCAAAATCAAAATCTTGGGCAGCTAAACTCCTCCGAATAAGTTTTTTTTTATTTCCTGTGGCAGTATGAAGCCACTGTAGCGCAGCATGGTCGGTTTGCAGGTGGAAACACCGTCCCCAAACATATGGGCGTAGCTTTTCCAGAGCGTAGAGAGTGGCGTAACATTCTTTTTCACTGACTAACCAGTTGCTTTCCCTCTCAGACAGCTTCTTGCTGAGAAACACTACAGGGTGGAATTCTTGATTCGGTCCTTCCTGCATTAAAACTGCTCCCACACCGAGCTCGGATGCGTCTGTGGTTACTAGGAATGGTTTGTCAAAGTCTGGGGCCCTTAGCACAGGGTCAGACATGAGTGTCGCTTTAAGCTGGTTAAAGGCCTTCTGACACTCTTCAGTCCACTGAACGGCATTTGGCTGTTTCTTTTTGGTTAGGTCTGTCAGTGGGTCAGCGATTTGGCTGTATTGCAGTACAAATCGCCTGTAATATCCGGCCAAGCCTAAGGAGGATTGGACCTGTTTCTTTGACTTTGGGACAGGCCATTTTTGGATAGCATCCACTTTGGCCTGTAGGGGGTTGATAGTTCCTTGACCCACCTGGTGTCCAAGGTAAGTCACTCTGTTTAGGCCTATTTGATACTTCTTAGCCTTAACAGTTAGGTTTTCTGTTTTCTGTTTGTTGTTTTTTCAATGACTTCTGGAACAACTCTACCCAATTTACAAATAAAAATATTTTTCTTCTAATAATCAAGTTTGAAAACTCAGCATGGAATTTGAGAGTTGATCTGTGTTCTTCTTTGGCAATGCATATTTGACAGTAAAGATTTTGAAATATACTTAACTTTGTTGAAGCCTGAATAGAATCCATCTCACTCTGACATCACTTGGTTGGCCTAGCAGTTTTATAAGGAGTGAAAAATAGTCAGTGGGAGTACTCATGTGGGTTGTCAGGATCGGGATTTAGTTATTAAGCAGATAGATAAAACTAGTGGCTCATCAAATGGCAACTTGCAGCTGGAAGTCTAGAGATGGATTGCTGGTTTAGAATAGTGTAGAGGGAATAAGACATGGCCAGTAGTTTACTGGAGAGAAGCATGTGCAGTGGCTGAAGGGAGCTTTGGCAGAAGAGGAAGAGGAGACTCTAGCTAGTGACAGGTTTCAGAGTAACAGCCGTGTTAGTCTGTATTCGCAAAAAGAAAAGGAGTACTTGTGGCACCTTAGAGACTAACCAATTTATTTGAGCATGAGCTTTCGTGAGCTACAGCTCACTTCATTGGATGCATACCGTGGAAACTGCAGAAGACATTATATACACACAGAGATCATGAAACAATACCTTCTCCCACCCTACTGTCCTGCTGGTAATAGCTTATCTAAAGTGATCATCAAGTTGGGCCATTTCCAGCACAAATCCAGGTTTTCTCACCCTCCGTCCCCCCCCACACAAACTCACTCTCCTGCTGGTAATAGCCCATCCAAAGTGACAACTCTCTTCACAATGTGTATGATAATCAAGGTGGGCCATTTCCTGCACCCCCTCACCCCCCTCCAAAAACTGTGTGTGTGTGTGTGTCCCCGGAAAAAAGTGGGGGGGTGAGAAAGCCTGGATTTGTGCTGGAAATGGCTCACCTTGATTACCATGCACATTGTAGGGAGAGGTCACTTTGGATGAGCTATTACCAGCAGGAGAGTGAGTTTGTGTGTGTGGTTTTTGGAGGGGGGTGCGGGGGTGAGATTTGTGCAGGAAATGGCCCACCTTGATTATCATACACATTGTGAAGAGAGTTGTCACTTTGGATGGGCTATTACCAGCAGGAGAGTGAGTTTGTGTGGGGGGTGGGGCGGAGGGTGAGAAAACCTGGATTTGTGCTGGAAATGGCCCAACTTGATGATCACTTTAGATAAGCTATTACCAGCAGGACAGTGGGGTGGGAGGAGGTATTGTTTCATGATCTCTGTGTGTATATAATGTCTGCTGCAGTTTCCACGGTATGCATCCGATGGGGGGGAGGGATAGCTCAGTGGTTTGAGCATTGGCCTGCTAAACCCAGGGTTGTGAGTTCAATCCTTGAGGGGGCCATTTAGGGATCTGGGGTGAAAATTGGGGATTGGTCCTGCTTTGAGCAGGGGGTTGGACTAGATACCTCCTGAGGTCCCTTCCAACCCTGATATTCTAAGTGAGCTGTAGCTCACGAAAGCTCATGCTCAAATAAATTGGTTAGTCTCTAAGGTGCCACAAGTACTCCTTTTCTTCTAGCTAGTGAATTAGTGAATCTCTGACATCAAAAATGACATCTGTGACAGACTACTGCCTAAATCTCAGATGCTGTAAGGCAGCCACAGTGTAGATGCAGGGCAAAATTTTAAACTGACTGAGGGTGGCTAATGTGAACTCAGTGGGTGGTACTTCTGTAACATCAACAGACCCTGGTCATTGGTGGGTGGGATTGAACCTGAGACCTCTGGAGTTCAGTGCATGAGCCTCTACTGCATGAGCTAAAAGCCATGTTTATAAAAAGCTATCCCTATAAAACTGCTGTGAGCTAATGCAGTAGAGGCTCATGCACTAGGCTCCAGAGCTCCCAAGTTCGATCCCGCCCACTGACAACTGGGGTCTGTTGGTGTTACACTTCAATTGGTGCAACACAATCAACTGAAGTAAAATTAGTTAAGCACTAATCATGTAGGTCAAGAGTCTGAATGCATCCGATGAAGTGAGCTGTAGCTCACGAAAGCTTATGCTCAAATAAATTTGTTAGTCTCTAAGGTGCCACAAGTACTCCTTTTCTTTTTGCAAATACAGACTAATACGGCTGCTACTCTGAAACATATCTACATTATTTGCTTTGTTTTTTCTCTCCTCCCCTCCTGCCTGCATTACAAATTGTCCCAAAAAATTGCTTCCCTCTTTAGCTTAGGACTGACCTCTGTACAGTTTTTTTGTAGGCCTCTCAATGCATTGTCTCCAATCCACATTCTTGAACCAAGCCTAAATGTGTTCCTTCTAGTATCCGTTCTTTGGAAGTCATCCTATATTGAAACATATAAAGGCTCCCTGGAGTGACATTATAACAGATTTAATGAGGATAGAAATGTACATAAAATGATATGTTTCATAGAAATGTAGGACTGGAAGGGATCTTGAGAGATCATCTACTCCAGCCCCCCACACCGAGGAAGGATCAAGTATACCTAGACTTCCCCTGACAGATATTTTTGTCTAACTTGTTTTTAAAAGCCTCCAATTATGGAAATTCCACAGCCTCCCTTGGAAGCTTATTCCAGTGCTTAACTATCCTTGCAGTTAGAAAGTTTTTTCTACTGTCTAACTTAAGTCTTCATTACTACAGATGAAGCTGATTACTTCTTGTCCTACCTTCACTGGATACAGAGAACAATTGATCACCGTCCTCTTGATAATGTATTTGAAGACTGCTATGAGGTCCCCTCTTCAGTCTTCTTTTCTCAAGAGTAAACATGCCCATTTATTTACTTATTAAACCTTTTTTAATTTTTGTTTTTCTCCTCTGGATTCTCTTGTGAAGGTGTGTCTGTTAGGATATAGATATTCAGGCCTGTCTGTAAAGGCCTATACTCTAAGAATTTAGGTGTATTCTTATCACTTGGCTAGTTATAGAGGTATAAAAGAATCAAAATCACTGTCTTGCCGGTGTAAGAGCCTTCTCTTACTGTGACAGTCTGAGGCCCTGTTCTTAGGCTAAGGCCTCTGGCTAAGCAACAGAGGCAGCCATAAGATGGGAAGCGAATAGTCACATCCTCACATTCCAAACTAGTCACATTTGAAATAAGGTGCTATGGGGCTGTTAAGAATACAATTCTGTCCTGATAATGCCTATCGCCTCCAGAGAAAGGGAAGTGCCTAGAAGATGTAAAAGGAAACTTAGTTTGATAGCATCCTGTCTGGCAAGAACTCACTTATCAACAGCTGGGATGTGAAATCCTCATTTCTGTGTTTGTTCTATCACTGTAGTCCCCATTTCCCTATTGTTTGTCTGCATAATCTCTGGTTCTGTGATTGTTTCTGTCTGCTGTATAATTAATTTTGCTGGGTGTAAACTAATTAAGGTGGCGGGATATAATTGGTTAAATAATCATGTTACAATATGTTAGGATTGGTTAGTTAAATTTCAGTAAAATGATTGGTTAAGGTATAGCTAAGCAGAACTCAAGTTTTACTATATAGTCTGCAGTCAATCAGGAATTGGGGGGGGTGGGGAAATTGGAATCATGTTTGGCTAAGGGCAGGAATGGGAACAGGGACACAGGTGTAAGGCTCTGTGGTGTCAGAGCTGGGAAGGGGGACACTAAGGAAGGAAACTGGAATCATGCTTGCTGGAAGTTCACCCTGATAAACATCGAATTGTTTGCACCTTTGGACTTCGGGTTTGTTGTTCTCTGTTCATGTGAGAAGGACCAGGGAAGTAAGTGGGTGAAGGAATAAGCCCCCTAACACTGTCACCCAGAACTGGCCGTAGGGCTCCAGCTCACCAGTGCCAAGTAGAGCAGGACAGTTACCTTCTGTGTCTTACATATTACACTCCGGTTAATAGACCCCAGAATGATATTAATCTTTTTCACAACTAGATCACGTAATTGATTCTTGTTCAATTTGTGATCCCCTATTCTTTTCAGCAGTACTGCCACCTAGCCAGTTATTCCCCATTTTGTATTTGAGCATTTGAGTTTTCCTTCCTAAGTTTAGTACTTTGCATTTGTCATTATTGAATTTCAACTTGCTGATTTCAGACTAATTCTCTAGTTTATCAAGATAATTTTTAATTCTAATCCTATCATCCAAAGTGCTTGTAACCCTTCCCAGCTTGGTGTCTTCCACAAATTTGTTAAGTATACCCTCTACTCCATTATTCAAATAATTAATTAAAATGTTGACTGGAACTGGACCCAGCATAGACCCCTGCAGGTACACAGTAGAATTGTCCTTCCAGTTTGATAATAAACCATTGATATGGAGTATTTTTTCCAAACAATTATGCACCTACCTTATAGTAACTTCATCTAGACTGTATTTCCCTAGTTTGATTATGAGAATGTCACATGGGACTGTGTTAAAAGTGATAAAATCAAGATATATCCAATATCTGCTGCTTTCTCCCATCCACTAGGCCATTATCCCTGTCAAAGAAGAAAATTAAGTTGGTTTGGTATGATTTGGTCTTGACAAATCCATACTGGCTATTCCTTATTATCCTGTTATCCTCTAGGTGCTTACAAATTGATTATTTTACTAATTTGTTCTAGTATCTTTACAGATATTGAAATTAGGCTGACTAGTCTATAATTCCCCAGGTCCCCTTTGTTCCCCTATTTAAAGACAGGTGTTCTGTTTGCCTTTCTCCAGGCTTCTGGGTCCTCCGCACCTGTCCATCATGAGTTTCAAAGAAAATCACTCCTGGTTTGGCTAGTTCCTTAATTCCCTAGGGTGAATTTTGTCAGGTCCTGCCAATTTGAATACATCTAATTTATCTAAATATCCTTTAATCTGTTCTTTCCCTTTTCTGGTCTGTGTTCCGTCCCTCTTGTTCTTAATATTAATAGCATTAGGCATCCCGTCACAATTAACCATTTTAGTGAAGATAATCAAAATATGCATTAAAGTACCTCAGTCTTCTTGATGTCATCTATAGTTCTCCTTTCCTGCTAAGTAGTGAAACTATACTTTCCTTTGTCTTTCTGTTGCTTCTAATATATTTGTACAACTTTTTCTAACTGCCTTTTCTGTCACTTGCTAAGTGTAACTCATATTGTGCCTGTCCTTCTATGCTTGTGCTATTCTTTGGTACTTCTCTTTAGCAGTTTGTCCATGGTTCCATTTTTTTGTGGGATTCCTTTTTGATTTTTAGGTCATTAAAGAGCTCCTGATGGGGCCATATGAATCGGTTACTATTCTTCCTATATTTCTTTTGCATTTTTGCTCCTAATAGTGTCTCTTTGAGAAACTGACAGCTTCCCTGAATTCCTTTTTCCGTTAGGTTTTCTGCCCATGGAATCTTACCTACTAGTTTTCTGAGTTTGTTAAAATCTGGTTTTTTGAAGTCCATTGTCCACATTCTGCTGCACTCATTCCTTTCTTTCCTTAGAATTATGAAACCATCATTTCAGGATTACTTTCACCCAAGTTGCCTTCCACCTTCAACTTTGCAACCAATTCCTCTTTATTAGTCTGAATCAAGCCTAAAATGGCTGCCCCTCTGGTTACTTCCTCTACCTTTTGAAACAAGAAGTTGTCACCAACACATTCTAAGAACCTATTGGAGATTTTGTATTTTGCTTTATTACTTTTTCAACAGATATCTGAGTAGTTAGTCACCCATTACTATCAGGTCTTGTGTTTTGGCTATTTTTGTTGTTTGTTCTAGAAATGCCTCATCCACATCCTCTTCTTGATTTGGTGGTCTATAGTAGACTCCTACCATCATGTCACCCCTTATTTCCCCCACTTGCACTCACTTTATCTTCATTCAGAGTCTTTCAACTGGTTTGGCTCTCATATCCTTCTGGACCCCAGAACAACCATATATATTCTTAATGTATAATTCAACACCTTCCTTTTCCCCGTCTGTCCTTCATACAGAAGCTATACGTCTCTATACCAGTATTCCAGTCATGAGATTTATCCCACCAACTCTGTGATGTACTAAATGGTATACTAATGCTTCCAATTCTTCCTGTTTATTCCCCAAAATCCTTGCCTTTATGTATAGACATCTAGGATGCTAAGCACCTCTCCTCCCGCCTCTCCCCCCCCGGCCTGCTTTCTTCTTGATGCTTCTATCAGCCTATTGTAATTCATCACCCCGCTAAAACATATGCACACAAAAAGATCTAGTTCTCTGTTAAGGTGGTCTTTAGCATGGCAAGAAAGATGATTAGTAAGGCTAAGATTATTTCAAGAATTCCATGACTTCCAGCAACCTCCATGACACTGGAGGCCCTCGCAACTGACTGGCTGCTACCAGCAGCAGGGGACCCGGCGGCAGCCCAGCCTCCACAAGTGGCGTGGGACCTTCTTGCAGCTGCCTAGCAGCTGCGGTTGGTGGGACACCCCTGCAACTGACCAACTGGCTGTGAGCAGCTGGCAGTGGCCGAGGGACCCCAGAGCTGCCCAGCGGCTGCGGGCGGGGTGCTCCCCCACAGCTCCCGCCCCTGCTGCTGGCAGGGGCACCCCCTGCAGTTGCTCAGCTGCTACGAGCAGCCGCACCGCCCTCCCGAGCTCCTAGCCTCTGGTGGTGGTGGCAGCAGCAGAGGGACCCCAGAGCTACTTAGCGGCTGCGGGTAGGTGCAGCTCCCAGTTGCTGGCAGCGGCAAAGGGACTACAAAGCTGGTCAGTGGCTGGGGGGCCACCCGCAGTTCCCCAGCCGCCACCGCTGGTAGGGGCACCCCCTGCAGCCTCTGAGACTCCATGGGCAGGCCCCCTTCTGCACGCCCCCCCCCCCAGCTCCTAGTGGTGGTGGCAGAGGGAGGCTGGAGCAGCTCACAGGCCCCCCACAGCTCCTCAGCCTCTGCTGCTGGCAGGCCCAGCCCCCACAGCTCCCTTGCTTTTGCTGGCAGCGGGGACCCCCCACAGGGCGGCAGGGGGACCCCTCGCAGCCACTGCGGTCCCTGTAGCTCCCAGCTGCTGCAGGAAGGACAGGGTGCTGGACCCTCCTCCTTCCCCATTTTGTCAGGGATATTTTTAGTAAAAGTCAGGGACAGGTCAGGGCTTCTGTGATTTTTTTTGTTTATTGCCCGTGACCTGTCCATAATTTTTACAACTTTTTATACATACCTCTGGGCTTTAATCACCTGTCCCCTTTGAACCTAGTTTAAAGCTCTCCTCACTAGGTTGGCGAATTGAAGATAATATTTCCCTTGTTGGTCAGATGGATGACATCTTTCCCCCGCAGTCCTCCTTCCCAGAACAGCATCCCAGGGTTGAGGAGGCCAAAGCCCTCCCATCAACACCATCTGCATGGCCATGTACTCCTCTCCAGGATGCATGTGTTTAGAAGCAAATAGTCCCTTTGAGGAAGTAATTCCTTGCAAAATTTCATTTTAGAAAGTTAAGCAGCTTATAGTCTACAAATTGTTTCAAAAATCCAACATGCGAAATAATGAGTGTATTTTTCCAATTTCTAAATAAAAATGACTGAACTGATTATAAATAATTTGTAAAACCAAAATAAAAAAATGACTGATAAATCTTGAGGAGCTAGGTTTATGTCAGAAACTCTGACAGAACTGTAACTCCTGTTTTTTTCCTATAAGCCCAGTTCTGGAAAGCCATCCCTATTCATGAAAACACCTGAGCATGTGTTTAAAGCCCATTTAAGTCCACTGGATTTTAGTAGATGCTTAAGTACTTTTCTGTATAGGAATGACTTAAGCACATGCTTAAGTGATTTCCTGAGTTAGGGCTGTTATCGCTAACCAGTATACTCCAATAGTTACTACTAGGTTTGTTTTGATACAGCAATTATTTTGTAATTTGTAATAATAGATTAAAGGGACACAGATGGGCAGACACAGAGTTGATGGGCATCAAATTTTACCTACCTTAAAAATACCATTCTGCATTTGATGTAAACATTTATTATTTATATAATCTCAAAAAGTGTGCAAGCTGATTCACTCATGTAAGACTGTTACATTCAAAAAGGCCCCATTTTGAAAATGCATATTTCCACAAATAGTCTTAATGGCTACTCACAGCAGTAAGTTCTGTGCTCTGTAGTGAGCATTTGCAAGATTGGGCCCAAAACAAACAACATTAAAGATATAAAAGTAGTGGAAGAATGAAGCACAAGATTTTTTTTTTTGTACTTTACTTTTGCTCTTCTATTTTTATATTAATCCTTGCCTGTTTGCCTTGTTAATTATTTTTATTTCGTGATTTCTCATTTTTTCCTATTTAGATCTTAACTCTTGTCTGATTTTAATTTACTTACTGCTCTTTTTTTTGTTTTGAACTACTTCTTGTCTTATGTTTTTCCTTTAATCATACCTGTTTTACTCATTATTTTCTTCTAACATCACTCAGTTTTTGTAATCTCTTTTTTGTACTCAATGTTTGTTTAGCCCAGGGATCTCAAACTCAATTTATCTTAGGGCCAATGCCAGTCCTCAAATTCTTCCAGCGGGCCAATAATGTCACTGAAGATGGTGTTCAGAAAAGAAAACATTTATATTGTATGTTTTATTTTGAATTTCTTAGAAATAATAAAACTGTCATACGCTTTATACAATTCTTCATCTGCCAGAGAGTTTTTAGTGTTTGCCAGACACCTGGCAATGCTTCAGTTCTGTCAGTTTGTTGATGTTTGGCCTCAGTGGCCGAGCAGTTGAAACCTTCAGGATTGCAGCAAGGTGTGCATCAGATAGTTGTGTTTGGTATTTTGACTTGTTTATATTCATTGCGGAAAAAGATGACATTGCCTCCATGGCTGACTCTGCCCGGCAACTAATGATGCTGCCTCCATGGCTGACTCTGCCTGGTGACTAATGATGGTATCTCTGTCCCTTTCCCCCAGCCAGTAGGAGCTGTGTGGGGTAGCGCCTGCGGCAGACATTGCCGGCAGCGTGTCTGCATGGGTCTCTCCTCGATGGGCCGCAGTGGGGAGGTTCTCGGGCCGCAGATGGCCTGCGGGCTGGGACTTTGAGACCCCTGGTTTAGTCCTCCCCCCTCCTCCTTTCCTGGTTTAATTGACCCTTTTCTGTTACCCTCCAGTTCCTTTGCCTTTACTTATTGCTGTTATATTGTGACTATTAACCTTTTCCCCAGAGTCCTCTCTGTATTTCCCCTTCTCTACATTCAAACCAATTTACGCCCCTCCCCTCAAATAAATTGTTAATTGAAGTTTGTTCTGCAGTGCAGTTGGGTAAAAGCAAGCTCCTGGCTCCCATGGTGCTGTTACTACTGTCAAGAGTCTCTATCTATTGAGGAGTAGGGCTAACCTGCAAACCTACATGATAACTGAAACTGCCTAAATGAGCATTAATGCTTACCAACGGCGCCCATCTAGGACGTTAATTGACGAAAAATTTCATTAATGCAGAGTTAAGGTTGTCTGGTGATATCCTGTTCCCTTCCAGAATGTTGGATTCAGCAAAACTCAAACTTCTGAAAACCAGGAAATACAGAGTTAAGGTATGTGTCCACACACCCTTAACTCTGCCCTCCTTGAGTGATGCTCCAATATGCCAATAACGCTGCCTTTGCATTGTACTGAATAAGAGCTAATTACATATGCCGCCCATTTAGATTTAGCTTACGTCACTAAAAGAACACAATATCTGCTAAATCTTCAAACCCTTTCACCTTTATGCACACAATGCCATCTAAAACTATACTTTTATCATATCATGTCATAACCATCATAAAACTGACAGTCCATACTCATTTCCCAGCTAACTGCTGACAATACCCATAGAATGAAAACACCTGTGCCCTGCTACTAACACAACCTACTTAAAGCAGTGCTGAAATGAGGCATACTGGATCTCTCAAGTGTCCGGGAAAGGGATAATTCCCAGTGGCTACTGCCACCTCCAGTGGGTCAGAGTTAAGGTTGCATAGGCATGTATCTTACCATATTTCCTGGTTTTCAAAAGTTTGGGTTTTCTGAAATGAGCATTCTGGAAGGGGACAGGATTATTACCAGGCAACCGTAACCCTGCGTTAATTAAGTTTTTTTGGTCAGTGAATCATCAGTGAATTTGGTAGTTCAGGTCCAGGGATGGGGCAAGAAGTCACTTGCTGGCCTAGTGTTCCCCTAACCCTTCCCTCCCCACTCTGCTGTTTCTGCTTCCGGATGATGTGACTTTTTCTCATGGCTTTTAATTGGCCACCCTGTAGGTGGGTGATTGAGCTTCTGCCCCACATGATGTTGCTGAGTGAGACTGCTAGAGGCTTGGTGCATGTTTTAATGAATTAAGAGCTTATTAAATGTGTTGGATTGCCATCTCTAGAGATGGAATTCTTCTGTTTATTCACAGGATATGTGTAGCATGGGCAACAGCAGTGCAAGCTTCCCTCATACTGTTCTGATACTCTGCTTCACTTTTGACTTCACTGGGCTTCTGCTAAAAGCTGGTGCCATTCAGTCTCTACAATCCATTTGCAAGTTAGTTTGTCAAGTGAGAATACCAAAAAGGTGCCACCTGAGGTGTTTCTACCATATGGACACCTGTTAGTTAGAAGTTATTCTGAAATCACCAAATACATTTTATCTGTTCTCTTGATACAGAAAAAACTGCCACCCCGTTCCCTACTGCCTGTCTCCAAACCAAAGGCTGAAAGAGAGATGAAATCCTAGTTTCTTAGCTGTGCAAACCATGTTTGGGTTCCTTTATAATAATACACATGTATCTCTGCCCTGCTTGTCTGCTACATTCTGATGAGTAGGTGTGGTATTGAAATTTACAAGAATACTTCTCCTGGAACACGATTCTTGTAAATTTCAATACTTTTCTTACTCAGAAGGACAGAGAGCAGAAAGGCAAGATGAGGTAAATGGCATAATATGCACACGTGATTGCGATCATGAAGAAACATGCAGCTGCATGCCCAGAAACAGAAAGCAAGGAAGTTTCTCTAAGCTTAGTTATACCAATTTTAAGTGTTCTTTTTAAGTTAACGTTAGTTTGTTTCTGAAACATAATATTTACAATACAAGTTGATGACCTGATTCATTCATATAATGTTCATTTAAGAGGAATTTATGAAAAACAAAATGTTTAATTTGGAGGGGAAAATATTTGACTTAATACCTAAACAAGTTTGGACATACACGTTAAAACTGAGGCTCTTAGGCCTTCATTAAATGTGTTTTGCAGTAGAAGATTCTCCAGTGGCATCTTGTTATCTTGACAGAAACTTTATTATTATGTATAACTTGCCTAAACAATGTGTTAAAAGATTGAGCGCAGGCAGTTTGTTCTTTAGACAGGCATATATGCAGAACCAGTACTTAGTCAGGGCGGGGAATGCACTGGGGAGGAGGAGAATGAGAGAGGTAGTATTAAGGACAATAGGTTGAAAGCTTCATTTATTTTACTGGCCTCTCAAGAAGTAAATATGTGTTCAACTTCAGAAAGAGCTTAACAGTAAAGTTAAGGGGACTGTTTCCTAACAATGAGAGAAACATTACTCAGGCACTATTTATACATGGAGAAAGCTTTTACTCTTACTCAAGTGTCTGTAAGTATAAAGTTTTGTTTATCTAAAATGAACAGAGGGCAGGAATATGCTTTAAAGGGTAGTTTTCAAAGCTAAGGAATTTTGTTAATGCAATACAAAGTATTTCTAAGAAGTTAGACTTTTAACAAAACAAAGTTTATAAGTGTTTATGAGTTGACTTTCTGTATGAGCTCTAATGAGAATTTAATCAATATGCTGTTTATATGGATGTATTTTCAATATAGATTGAGTAACATTAAGTTTTACAAGTGTGGGAACTGTACACTAGTTGTAAAGATGTTTCTCTCGTGGATTTTGTTTTTATTCCTTTTTTGTCATATTGGAAGTTACTTTATTTTCTTCAAACTGTAATGCTCTTGTATCCATGATATAAGGGTGCTTTTTTAAACTTAGAAAGGTATCTGTTAATTGTCACAGTTGTTTCCAAGGTGTATAGATTAGATGATTTTCTTTGGTTTGGATATTCAGCCAACAATTCAGATTACCGATGGCTTATTATTAATTACCAGATAAAAACTTTTTACTCTATACAATGTTTATAGAATACATAACTTCTGAAACTTTTTGGAGCTTCATTTTTTCTCTTTTCTTAATCTCTTGCTAGTCAGAACACACACATTTTGCAGATAATGGCAAAATATATTACTAGGCTTTGGCTTTTGAAAGGCTCAAACTGTAGCTTCTTTTTGCTGATTCATTTTAGGATTAAGGAAAAGTCTCTGTTTTTTAAAATGAAAAGGGAAATGTGTATTTTAGAAGTGCTAGACTTAAAAAGAGAAGTGAGTACACTAGTTACATTACTAATGAGCAGTCCTTTAATGCAGGGGCTGCAATAATCTGAATCTCTGAAACTCAGTTTGGGGGTAGGAGGAAGCTCAAAGAGGCTTAATGTGTGTGGGTGATCTGTCACTTAATCATATCCTCTTTATGTGTAATTTAATTAAATTTTACTATTGGGCTGTAATTCACGTATGAAATCTTTTTTCATTCTGGACATGCAATTAACATTCACTCCTGTTTTTTTTTTTTTTTTTTAAACAATTTTATCTGTCAAGGAAATTCAGATGGCTTAAACTTTATACGTTGATCAGCACTTTGCAAAAAACTGTTGTATTTACCGAGCAACAATATGTTTTTGAATTATGAAAAAGGCTAATTTCAATAGTCAATTTATAATTAAAGGGGTCAAAAGACTTCTTTTAAGTGTTTAAAATATGGCTTTGAGGACAAAATATTTGTTTTCAAACTAGCTCTCTGTTTAACAAATGTCTGTTTGGATCTAAACTTTGAAAATATGTGCACAAAAATCTTGGTAAAACTTGCATTTTTTGTTGACAGAAGAGGGCACTCAACAACAATTTGAATTAGGCTTCTTCATTTTGCTAAACGAGTTACATTGGAAAACTTAGTATTCAACAAATTTTGCAGTTGTGTAGTCTTTGAATTGTTTATGTAAAGTATAAATTCAAAAGGAGTATATAGGCTAGGATATATTCTAGGAATAAATAGAAATTTTGCCTTCTGCTGATATAGTTAAATTAAAATGCATTGGATGGGAGTCTTTTTTCCTTTTCTACTAGTGGAATGTATGTTCTCTTTTTACTACTTAGGAGCAGGCAAAAACTTGCCAAAAAGTACTAGTTGACAGCTAATGGAAAACTTTTGAAAATCATTTTTTAAAAGTAATTTTATTTGTATATTATTGTCTGTGTTTCTTCCACCTTCCTTATTTTTTTTATTTCAATAACTAAGGACATTTGAATTAAATGGGATGTTCCTAACAAAATTCTCTTGCTCCGTTTTTCATGCAAATGGTTATTTTCTTTGTCTTATAGTGAAGAATGAGAAAAGAGTGATATAAGGTAAAGGAGCATGAAGATATTTTAGCCAAACAGTGTTTTCTGCCTGCTCCAAATTTACTACGAGAGCTTTCCCT
This sequence comes from Caretta caretta, assembly GCF_965140235.1. Taxonomy (NCBI): domain Eukaryota; kingdom Metazoa; phylum Chordata; order Testudines; family Cheloniidae; genus Caretta; species Caretta caretta. The sequence continues at coordinate 132,910,258 of NC_134209.1, read as the reverse complement.
TTTCCTAGTTGCTTAGCAGATTTTTTGCTTTCTTCTTTCTTTTTGCTCACTGACGTTCATTTTTTGTTCAACCAAAACTAATCTTGACTCTGTCATTTCTGCCTTTCTCTCAGGCTTCTCTTCCTGCAACCATGTAGACAAAAGGAAAAAAATATCTTCTTCTAGGATGGGGAGAGAAAAAGACATAATTCCGGGTTTTATGCCCCTCAGCCCTTTTTAGTTTCAAAGCAGATGAATGTGGACTTACAGATGCCTCTGTTGATACATCTGAATTGGTCATTTTAGAGCTGCTATGTCATGATTTTAACATTTTTCATTAATAGCTTCTGTAAATTAATATGCTGGAGTATTATAGACTAGCCCCTTCCAAATTTGGGCTATCTGATTTTGATCTGGCTGGTTTATAAATACAAACATAGTTTCAAAATAATCTAACATTTTGAATACAGCAGCTGTTGAGATACTCCGGAAAAAAATAGAGGGAAATTAATTTTTAAAAGGGCTTCTTTGCAGCCACCATCATTAACAGGCTTTCGTTGTGAGCTAGATGAAAAAAAATGTGCACATGGAATGCAAGTTCATTTCAGTGAAATAAAAATCAGTGACTCTGTCTGTTACACTATAGAATTATTAGCTTTCCTGCACCAAGTACAAGTGCTTGGAATCCTTATAAAACATTACCCACACACAGTGTTCCTAATGTTAGTGTTTTATTGTGAGTACGTACACCAGCTACAAGCAAGTCTTGCAAATGTCTCCAGCTGTATGTGTTTATTTCAAATCATTCTGGTGCTTATGTGGATAGGAAGCACATGTGTTAGAGCTGCACTAGTTCAATTGGTCTTTCCATAGCAGGATACTTTCTGGGGTACTCTGACTCACCATTCAGTGAACATCTTAGACAAGAATCCTCTTAATTTGTGCTCCCTCTGAAGGGCTTCCACAGGAACATTCTCCAGGAAGTCTCTGACTTGCTTGTGATGCCCTGTCCTCATCTCAGGTAACAATGTCATGCACCTTGTCCCCAGCATCCATGTAAGTATGGTTGCTGTGTTCTTGTACAAGCTACTCACTATTTTGTGATTTGAAGTCATGCCTTCTGCAGTCCAGCTGTTCTAGCGTCATGGTGTCAGGTTGCCCAGCATAGACATCAGGGCTCTTCTAAAGACCTGGTGCAATGAGGCGATGAAGTCCAAACGGAACTCCATGGCCTAGTTTGTTGAACAGTGTCTGTGTTGGCTGAGCTTAGCATAAATCAGAATATTAAGCAGTGCTGGGTGCAATATTAAGAGCAATATAATAATGCTGTCAAAAATCACTACAGAACAAGAGCTGGATTTCATCCCGTGCTATCATGGTCTTTAGATCCTGTTCTCTGCCACGCCTCATGCTCTGTTCAAACTCACTTCACTGTCTCAGTACAGTACCTGATGGAAAAAGTCCAAAGTGAGCAAACAGTCATCCCACTTTCTCTGGGAAGCACTCCATTTGGATAAGTGGAGAAAAAGGTGCTATTCTCAAGGATACAATTCCCCAGAACAAACCTGGCCCTAGAATACTTCGTCGGTTCTCCAACAAACCCTTACTCCCAATGCGGTGTTTCCGTTTGGAACCAATGGAGAGGTGTTGTGGCAGATTTATAATGCACTGAATAGAAATATTCGTATGTTTAGTCATGTATGTGGACCTTGGAAAAGTTAGTAATCTTGAAAATTGTGTAGACCGAAACAATGAGGAAAGAGGGAAACCTGATAACTTATGAAATGATAAACGGGGTATAAAAATAAATTCCAAGGTACTGATTTTGGAAACTATTTAGCATAGGAAAAGCAGATTTCAATCATACTGAATCACAGGTGATCTAAGTGTTTCAAGTTTATACTCCTGAAGGAAAGACCCAGACTCAGTTACTTCCATGGAAAAGTTTTTTTTAATAAACTACAAGAACTAAACATAAAGAATAATTCTATATATGATGAGCACTCTCACAGACATCAGGAAGAACAACCAGAGTAGTGAACCAGGAACATGAAATGTGAATGTGACAGATCACAGAGATAATTATGAAGTTTTACAGCAGAAAGACTTGAAGTTTAAAGGATAGAAAAATTTCCTTTTCCCAGTGTAGGCCTCTACACTCACGAGGAGAGGAGAGAGAGCTAATCCCAAAGATCAGGTTTCCCAGACCTAGATCAGTCACCATTTTATACCCAGCAAAGGAAATGTTTTGTATTCTGGGACAAAGTCTGCACAAAAAATATTTGGGAGGGTTGCGGGAGGTGATGGTAGTGGTGGGATGGTAAAATAAAATAGATACTGCAAAAGAGAACCAAAATTATTTGAGGTGAATCATGTTGCATCAAATGTAAGGGAACCACTTTTGTTTTACTATGCAGTGGGTGGTGCAGGCCACACAAGATATTGTGCTGAAATCCTTATGTTCCATGGAGCAGTAGACTGAGATGGTTCTTTCTGAAGTGGTGTTGTAGGATGGGCATTTACATGGCCAGCGCACTTGCAACAATAGAATTGACCACAGTTGCTGCACAGGCAGCATTCTGTGGATATTAAGGGTTTCTGCCCCCACAGAGATCCCCTTGCAAAAACCTGTTTGTTCCGGCTTTGCACAGAAAACTAGAATTTGGCACTTAATGCTAAATTTAAAAAATATTGGTGATTTTATAAACTGTTGTTGATTCTTTGAGAATAGCTTTACTAGTTTAATGTGGTTCAGAAAAAGCAATATGTAATGTTTAAACATAAAACTTTTCCTGGTGATGCTTACTTCAGTTTTTAATGCTTAATTGTCACATGTGGTAAAGTTAATATTGTTCTGACAAGACCATTTAGTTGATTGGCACGCTAAGCCCCTAAATAATGGAGGATATAACATGTGTAACAAAGTTTCTTGCTTCAAGTTTACTTCAAAGGCACTAGACACTTGCACTGATAAATAAAATTTAAAGGATGAAAATCAAATCCAAACCAGTCCCAATTCACAGAATGTATATTGTTCAATTACATACCTTATGTCTGTGTTTCTGGAATGCTTGCATAATAGGGCTTGTTACCTCTACCTTCATCTTGTGTTTGGAGTAAACTTTGTTCTCTAATCTCACTCTAAATGAAATCAGTAAGGGACATAAATGTTGGTTACTTGCTGTACTAAACAAAGAGTGTGTGTTGTCTAGCGGTTAGAACATGGGATGGGAATAGTAGTAGATCTGAGTCGTCAACTGCCTCTGATGCTAACTTGCTAAGTGATCTTGTATAAAGGCATTAAAACTTCCCTGTGCCTCAGTTTCTCCCTCTGTAAAAGGAGGTTTATACTTGCAAACCTGACAAGGGTATTGTAAGGCTGAATTCATGTTTGTGAAGTGCTTTAAGCAGGTCCACAGAGGGAATACGTTAGAAATGATGCAGCAGGCAATTCTAGAGGCTTTTAAATAATATATTTGTATTATGAATGTTGCAGAAATAAAAGCAATTGAGTTTTTGATTTTTTTTGTAAATGGCAGCAGACTTTGTGAAATTTGCTACTGTGGACAAATTTAATCACTTGAATAAAAACACCGATAAAAGACAAATTTAGTAGGCTTTGTCCATTCTTAGAGTCACATGATGGATTTCTTCTTCTGCTCTTCCTACAGTACTTATATATATCTACCTTTGACATCAGTGAAGCATGGGTAGTGTGTACAGTAAGCAGGGAGTGCAGAATATCAGTCGAGCTCTGCTATGATGATCTGAGAGCAGAATTTTGCTCTGAGATTGTTTGCTCACGAGTTGAACAAATGGCCTGTGATGGGATGTTAGATGGGGTGCGATCTGAGTTACCCAGGAAAGAATTTTCTGTAGTATCTGCCTGGTGAATCTTGCCCATATGCTCAGGGTTTAGCTGATCGCCATATTTGGGGTCGGGAAGGAATTTTCCTCCAGGGCAGATTGGAAGTGGCCCTGGAGGTTTTTCGCCTTCCTCTGTAGCATGGGGCACGGGTCACTTGCTGGAGGATTCTCTGCTCCTTGAAGTCTTTAAACCACTATTTGAAGACTTCAGTAGCTCAGACATAGGTGAGGCTTTTCTCAGGAGTGGGTGGGTGAGATTCTGTGGCCTGCATTGTGCAGGAGGTCAGAGTAGATGATCATAATGGTCCCTTCTGACCTTAGCATCTATGAATCTATGAACCCTGTATACAAAGTTTCCTTGTCATGTAGATCTTTACATGTGAGTTGTAGTGCTAGCCACTTTAAAAGTTTAATGTAACAGGCCATTTTGAGGTGCTTTACTTTCTACTGGTCTGTCAGTGTAAACCTCTGAAAAACAGTGGTTTATTATGGAAATGTTTCTACAACTATAACAAAGGTGGTTAACAGTAATGATTTATTAAAAGCCAAGTTATTAGAAGCTGGTTTACTGTATAAATGGTTATCACACAACCACACTTCATTTTATTTTCCTGATTTGTTATAGGATATACTTTAAATGAAATCACAGCATGATTTATATGAACTGATCTTGCATTTTTGTGAGAGATAATTGAGATCTAATCTGAATCCCTGACGAACCACAGCTTCCTGCAGTGGCCTGTTGCTATGGGTAACATAAAGGGAGTAAAATAGAACTTCATACGAAATGCCTTTAAACTTTACTGGCATGTACAGGCACAGAATAGGGCTGAATCATATATTTTAATCTTTGAGTAGCTGATGGGTCAAGGAATTTTTTTTCAATCTTAAGTGAAGATGAATTTAGGAAGAGTACTGTTAGCAAAAATAACTGCTGTTTCTTTTGAAGAGCGGGTAAGTGATATGAATTATATTTAGCCAACGCAAGGCAGTGTTGCAGTGAAAATTAGAGGAGAGTATTATAATCAGCTTCAGAGTTATTGCGTTTTTTTGGCTTAGTTTTTGTCTCTTCTACATTAAAACAATGTTAGATCAGAAACTTTTGGAATAATATATGATTTTCTTTAACGCAAACTCTGATTGGCATATATTTTATTTTTTCATCATAGCTACCTACGTTAAGGAAATTGTGTATAAAGAGCCTGACCATATAACCTAACATTCAGATTTACTCTGAAGTTTAACTGAAAAACTTAAATGTGGCTAATACTTACAAATTCAGCTGTTCATAATATATACCTGTTTATTAATGTATGTGCATTATGTATTACATATATCTTTTCTTTATCATAAATAGTACAATATTTTATTTGTATTTTATTGAAAGCACATACATAGTTTTTAATCAAAATCATTTTAAGAGTGGATTTTATTTTTAGCCATTTGGTTTAAATGTTATTTAATTGTTTTTGTTCATGCAAAAAAAGTTGTTTTAATAGGATCACCTAGCTCTTAGAGGAATTCTGAATGTGGCAATAAAATATTTATTCTTCTTTGCCAGATTTGCTATGCATATTCTGTTTTTATGTAGCTTAGATAAAATATGTGATAAGAAAACAATTTTAAAGGACATTCTGTAGAAAAGATATTCAGTTAAATCTCCATTGAGTAACAATGTGCAGTAGTTTAAATTGATTCTTTTTCCCTGTGAATTGTTACTTTTACAATGTCTTTCCCATTAGCTATTGTAAATACCCTCTTTCATAAGAGAACTGAAAGCAATAAGCTATCTAACATGCCTTATTTAATTGGCTTTGGGGTGAGGATCTTGTTCACAAAATCTTACATCAGAAAATCAATTACAACCATTTTTTAAAAAGAAGGTAGAAATAATATTAATTACTGGTGTTTAGGTCAAGAAATATATTTGAGATGACTAATTACAATGAAAATGCAAGAGTAAAGTTCTAAAATATATTTAACAAATATATCTTTTATTATATTATATCTATATATTTTAAATTTTGATTGTCAAATATATTTTAGAATAGGGTTTCCCAAATTATGGCGTAAAATCCCCAGAAGGGTCATGGAAGTACAGTACAGTTAAAAACTGTAAACTTTTGCAAACACTCAAATTTAATAAATTTAAAATGTTAAAAAAAGGATACATAACGTAATGCTTCTGATGGTGTGACAGAGGATCTGGGCAACTGGCCATAATTCATATATCTTGGCAAAAAAAAAAAAAAGTGCTTGGGATAGTTTATCAAGAGGTTGATCAAAACTAATACAACCAGACAACCTCATGTGTGAAATGCATTCTCTGCACTAGGTAGTTAAATGTTTGAAAGGTGGGTATGAATCGCAAGAGTCTTGGTGTCCTCAGTGGTCCATCTCCTAGAGAATGAAGCTAGTCCCCAGACCATATTCTGTGTGTATAGGTATCTTGAGAAAAGCACTTTGGAAAGTGGAGATAGCTGTCTTGGATCAGAGGAAATGTGTTGACTTGCACACTGATCCCAATTTATAGGCTTAATAAGCAAGTCGTGAGAACATCAGTGAGGGAGATCTCTGTCCACAGCAAAGATCTGGTGGTGCGAGGACAGCCAGTGAGGCTGCCTGTCTGGACATACAAGATGAATACCTCATGTAGTTTTGCTTGAGATCTGTAAACCTTGGTCTGTTTTTAACAAACCATATATATTTTTTTAAATTTCAATTTCTTTTACTAATCTTGTTTTTATTAAGATTCCTGTTGTATTAGTAACTTCACACAGAAGTCCTCAAAATAATTGAACTTCATAGCTTCTAGAAAGAGGTTCTGAAGGGTAAATAGTTTCTGGAATTTACAGCCTCCACTTAGTCTCAATTATGGGACATGGACAGAGGAGTCTGCTCTCACTGAGATGTGTTAACATCAGGCTGAAATGGATGAACTGAAGGGGCAAAGCCAAAAGGCAAATGAGAAGATGAGAGTTGGAGGCGGGTGCATGTAACTGATATTTTCCCCATATTGTTGTAATCTGGAACCCCAAATATTGGTTTAGTTTAGAGGGCTAGATGTAGGAGGAAAGTAATGGCGTATCCCGTTAAGGCTACTGTACTGTTGTCATCTAGGAACCCCATCACGGTTTATTGCAGACTAGTGCATGATATAAGTGTTTACAAAATGTTCTACACTTCTTTCTGAGATTTTTCAAGGGTGTCTAAGAGAGCTAGGCACTCAACTCCCATTGAATTTCAGGCTCCTTGAAAATCGCAACCTCTGCTAAAAACATTATTATGGGCAAAACTGTCGGATAGCTGATATGGGATTCAATAAAGAACTGAAGGAGGCTAATATAATTAGTGTAATTAATGCCAATCAACATGGGTTTATGGAAAATAGGTCTTGTCAATCTCACTTTTTGTCTTTGTTTGATGTGAATACATATTTGATTAATAAGTTGCAAAGAGTCCTGTGGCACCTTATAGAGTAACAGACGTACTGGAGCATAAGCTTTCGTGGGTGAATACCCACTTCATCGGATGCATGGATGTATTCACCCATGAAAGCTTATGCTCCAATACGTCTGTTAGTCTGTAAGGTGCCACAGGACTCTTTGCCACTTTTACAGATCCAGACTAACACTGCTACCCCTCTGATGCTTGATTGATAAAGATAACAGTGTTGATGTAATACAGTTAGACTTCTGTAGGGCTTGGTACTATGACATTTTCATTAAGAAACTACTGACTGATGGTTATGAAAATGCAATTGTAATCATACTCTATTGAGTGTGTTGATAGTGAGGCCCCTCAGGGATCAGTTTTTGGCCCTATGCTGTTGAGCTTTTTTATCAATGACTTGGAAGAAGACATACAATCATTACTGCTAAAATTTTCCAGATGACATAATGATTGTGGGAATGGTAAAAATGAGGAGAACAGGTCACTGATACAGGGTGGTCTGGATTGTTTGTAAGATGGGTGCACACAAACAATATATATATATTTCATTATGACCAGATATACGGTCATACAGCTAGGAGCAAAGACTTACAGGCCATACTTACAGAATGGTGGGAAGCAGTAATGGATAATCAGCTGAACATGAGCTCCTAGAGTGATACTGTGTCCAAAAGGGCTAATGCAATTCTTGGCGTATAAATACGGGACTCTCAAGTAGGAGTAAAGAGGTTATATTACTTTTGTGTTTGGCACAAATGAGATTATACTGAAATATTGTATCCAGTTTTGGTGTGCCTAATTCAAGAAGTGTGTTAAAAAATTGGAGAAGATTCAGAGAAGAGTCCGTGAGGATGAGTCCCTGTCGTATGATGATAGATTAGAGGAGCTTAATCTATTTAGTTGACCAAAGAGAAGGTTAAGGGATGACAAATATATGACATGTAGTTTTATGTCCTTTGATTCAAAACTATGGTATGTTCTGAAGTGCTGGCTGCCAAAGGTATGTAGACTTCTAAATGTTGCAACAATTTCGAAATCCAGCTTCTGTCCCTGAAAGATAAACTTCAGGATATTTTTAGACTTCCCCGTGCAGTTGACATCTCAAGTTGTACACCCTTAAGCAGCTATCAGATTGAAACCAATGCCTTTATTAAATAACATTGTTCTGTGCTGTATCAATCATTGCTGAGGATGTCAAAAGGCAACTGCTTTCAACCCCCCTCTATCCCAGAATCATAACTTACCATTTTAACTTTGTAAGAAAATTAAAGTCTGTGGTACTGCTAATATGAAAGAGTAGTGCCTTCCCCCAAATAGCTGGCATCTCCCAATAAACTACTCTAAGATAAGCCTTTCTTGAAACAAGCTGCAATGAAACTCTTGATGAACTTGAGGAATTGGGATGACCATATGGTCTTCCTTACTTGCTAGGGCAGTGGTGCACAGAGGAATTTCACAGAGTATCTCTCAACTGGAACTTAAGGCTATAGGATATGCCTTGAAGGAATTTCCCCTTCCTGGAGCCTCAGACGGTGCATGTGGAATATGATAATAGAATCATAGAATATAAGGGTTGGAAGGGACCTCAGGAGGTCATCTAGTCCAACCCCCTGCTCAGAGCAGGACCAGTCCCCAACTAAATCATCCCAGCCAGGACTTTGCCAAGCCTGACCTTAAAAACTCTAAGGAAGGAGATTCCACCACCTCCCTAGGTAACCCATTCCAGTGCTTCACCACCCTCATAGTGAAATTTTTTTCCCTAACATCCAACCTAAACCTCCTCCACTTCAACTTGCGACCATTACTCCTTTTTTCTGTCATCTGGTACCACTGAGAACAGTCTGGATCCATCCTCTTTGGAACCCCCTTTCAGGTAGTTGAAAGCAGCTATCAAATCCCCCCTCATTCTTCTCTTCTGCAGACTAAACAATCCCAGTTCCCTCAGCCTCTCCTCATAAGTCGTGTGCTCCAGTCCCCTAATAATTTTTGTTGCCCTCCGCTGGACTTTCTCCAATTTTTCCACATCCTTCTTGTAGTGTGGGGCCCCAAACTGGACACAGTACTCCAGATGAGGCCTCACCAATGTCAAATAGAGGGGAACAATCACGTCCCTCGATCTGCTGGTAGTGCCCCTACTTACACAGCCCAAAATGCCATTAGCCTTCTCGACAACAAGGGCAAACTGTTGACTCGTATCCAGCTTCTCGTCCACTGTAACCCCTAATCCCTAGTTTGTAGCGGTGCATGGGATTCTTCCGTCCTAAGTGCAGGACTTGTCCTTGTTGAACCTCATCAGGTTTCTTTTGGCCCAATCCTCTAATTTGTCTAGGTCCCTCTGTATCCTATCCCTACCATCCAGTGGATCTACCTCTCCTCCCAGGTTAGTGTTATCTGCAAACTTGCTGAGGTGGAGTCCACACCATCCTCCAGATCATTAATGAAGATATTGAACAAAACCAACCGTTGGAGCACTCCGCTTGATACCGGCTGCCAACTAGACATGGAGCCATTGATCACTACCCGTTGAGCCCGATGATCTAGCCAGCTTTCTATCCACTATCTAGTCCATTCATCCAGCCCATACTTCTTTAACTTGCTGGCAAGAATACTGTGGGAGACCATGTCAAAAGCTTTGCTGAAGTCAAGGAATAACACATCCACTGCTTTCCCCTCATCCACAGAGCCAGTTATCTCATCATAGAAGACAATTAGGTTAGTCAGGCATGACTTGCCCTTGGTGAATCCATGCTGACGGTTCCTGATCACTTTCCTCTCCTCCAAATGCTTCAGAATTGATTCCTTGAGGACCTGCTCCATGATTTTTCCAGGGACTGAGGTGAGGCTGACTGGCCTGTAGTTCCCCGGATCCTCCTCCTTCCCTTTTTTAAAGATGGGCACTACATTAGCCTTTTTCCAGTCTTCCGGGACCTCCCCCGATAGCCATGACTTTTCAAAGATAATGGCCAATGTCTCTGCAATCACATCCACCAACTCCTTTAGCACTCTCGGATGCAGTGCGTCCGGCCCCATGGACTTGTGCTCGTCCAGCTTTTCTAAATAGTCCCGAACCACTTCTTTCTTCACAGAGGGCTGGTCGCCTCCTCCCCATGCTGTGCTGCCCAGTGCAGCAGTCTGGGAGCTGACCTTGTTCGTGAAGACAGAGGCAAAAAAAGCATTGAGTACATTAGCTTTTTCCACATCCTCTGTCACTAGGTTGCCTCCCTCATTCAGTAAGGGTCTCACTACTTCTCTTGACTTTCTTCTTGCTGCTAACATACCTGAAGGAACTCTTCTTGTTACTCTTAACATCTCTTGCTAGCTGCAACTCCAAGTGTGATTTGGCCTTCCTGATTTCACTCCTGCATGCATAATATTTTATACTCCTCCCTGGTCATTTGTCCAATCTTCCACTTCTTGTAAGCTTCTTTTTTGTGTTTAAGATCAGCAAGGATTTCACTGTTAAACCAAGCTGGTTGCCTGCCATATTTACTATTCTTTCTACACATCGGGATGGTTTGTTCCTATAATCTCAATAAGGATTCTTTAAAATACAGCCAGCTCTCCTGGACTCCTTTCCATGGGGAGGCCAATAGGGAGGCCATGGCTTATGTTGCTGTCTTTTGCACTGTAAGCGCCTTACTTTAATCATCGGTAATCAGGACTCTGTAATAAACTGCAAGGAAGAACATTAGTGTCTACCTCCTACATGCATAGACATACCAAGTGGGTAAGCAGGAAGGATTCCTGCCGAGGAAGATTCTACAAGATGTTTTTGTTTTTGCAGGCCTTTAATTCTTTCTTTCTTTTTTTTTTTTTTAATTTCATTTATTGGTTACCACCACACTCCTGGCATATAAACATGTCTTTATTATTGAAGTTATTTGGAAACCAGGATCTCTTGAGTTCTAATTTGGATGTGAAAATATTTTGAATGATTAATACGATTCAGATTTCTACTCTTGGCTATTCTCACAATCTTTTAGCTAACTTAAATACTTTTGTAAAAAAACAAAATTGCATATCTGATATGAAATAGCAAAATAAAAGTCTAAGGGTTTCTCAGAGTTCAAATAAACTGTAGTAACAGGTTTTCTTTTAATAAAATATTTTATTATGTTTAGAAATATCATTAAAATTAGGTTCCAGGTTCTTTTGAACAATAAATGAGAGTAGCCAGGTGATTTTATGGTATTTTATCATTTTACTTGAGGTAGGAATTATGCAATTGTGTAGGAATCAGAGAGGTGTGTAAATGTTGAATAAAATCAGTGATCTGTGCATGTATACTGTAGAATCTAAATAGCTTACCAATTTTTACTGGTTCCATGTTAAAAAGTTATTTCCATGAAATCATATTTATACACATACTGTATCAAATCTGTTCCATAAGTGCTCTGAGTAGTATTCTACATAGACAACTGAGAGTAGAACATGACCCATAAAGTGTTAAAGTGAGATCACCATACTACTTACAAAATCAGGTCTTGCAACTTTTTCTCATGGACAAATCTAGACAAGCTTTTACTGAAGATTTAAAGCGAGAAATTGCTGCCTTTGAATGCTGACTGCATACTGTTTCTGACAAAGGTAAATTGAATTTTTTTAAGCATTTACAAACACGTTTAGAACCCATTACTGTAAATTCAAATGCAATCATTAACAACTTTAACTAGTACTAAATACAGCTGTCAAAGGCAGTTTAGTTTAAATTATGGATTAGGCTATCTTAAAATGTACTTATGTATCTTGAAGAAGAGTTCTGTGGAGTTTGAAAGCTTGTCTCTTTCAGTGGGTCACCTCAGAGCCATAGGCACTGAGTTTTTTTTGTTCGTTTGTTTTTTTTCCCCTCCTCCCTAGTGGGTGCTCCGCTCTCGCTCCACCTCTTTTCCTGAGACCCCACCCTGCATGCCCACGGCTCACTCCTCTCCGCCTCCCCTGGGGCGGTGAACAGCTGATCCGTAGCCAGCCCTGGGGCCAGAGCCACTCTGGCTTGTGGGTGCTGAGCATCCCCTATTCTTTTTCTGTGGGTGCTTGAGCCTCGGAGCACGCATGGAGTCGGCACCTATGCTCTGAGCAACATAGCTATGTCCACCTATCTTTTAAGTGTAGATCAGGCCTCAGAAAATTTAAGATGAATTAACTGATGGTGTGAAGTTAATGTTCATAAATTAAATGCACATTAAACTCTTGCATCGACACGCTCATTCAGAAGTAAAGTGGCCTTAATTTGCTGTAGCTTGGAGGAGGTTTAAACTACGGTGACCTCAGGCCACTGTGTCCACATATCTATTCAGGGGACACCATCATAGGGCCTAATCACATCAGCCACACTATCAGAGGCTCATTCACCTGCACATCTACCAATGTGATATATGCCATCATGTGCCAGCAATGCCCCTCTGCCATGTACATTGGTCAAACTGGACAGTCTCTACGTAAAAGACTAAATGGACACACATCAGACATCAAGAATTATAACATTCAAAAACCAGTTGGAGAACACTTCAATCTCTTTGGTCACTTGATTACAGACCTAAAAGTTGCAATTCTTCAACAAAAAAACTTCAAAAACAGACTCCAACGAGAGACTGCTGAATTGGAATTAATTTGCAAACTGCATACAATTAATTTAGGCTTGAATAAAGACTAGGAGTGGATGGGTCATTACACAAAATAAAACTGTTTCCCTATGTTTATTCCCCCCCCCCCACTGTTCCTCAGATGTTCTTGTCAACTGCTGGAAATGGCCCACCTTGATTATCACTACAAAAGGCCCCCCCCTCCCCCTGCGCTCTCCTGCTGGTAATAGCTCTCCTTACCTGATCACTCTCATCACAGTGTGTATGGCAACACCTGTTGTTTCATGTTCCCTATGTATATAAATCTCCCCACTGTATTTTCCACTGAATGCATCTGATGAAGTGAGCTGTAGCTCACGAAAGTTTATGCTCAAATAAATTGATTAGTTTCTAAGGTGCCACAAGTACTCCTTTTCTTTTTGCGGATACAGACTAACACGGCTGCTACTCTGAAACCTGCTGAATAGTGTGTCTATTGTGTGGCATTAATTGATGCACAATGAACTTCACACCATGAGTTAATTCATTTTAATGTACCTGACTGTCCCCGTGTAGACAAGCCCTAATATGTTTTAAAAGTCTACTGTAGGCAGACCAGGTGGATGAGGTAATATCTTTTATTGGACCAACTTCTGTTGGTGAGAGAGACAAGCTTTCGAGCCACACAGAGCTCCTCTTCAGGCTGGGAAAGGTACTCTGAGCGTCACAGCTAATTGCAAGATGTAACAGATTGTTTAGAATAAGTAATTAGCACATATTGTAAGGGACTATTCTAGGTAGAGTATCCGGTAACACCTCTGCAGTCATAGGACAAAAAGAGGGAGATAGGCCATGTCTCCATTCACACTTACGTTGGCAAAACTTGTGTCGCTCCGGGGTGTGAAAAAAAACTCCCCTGAGCGACATACGTTTTGCCGGCATAAATGCTCGTGTGCATAGTGCTATGTCAGCAGGAGATGCTTTCCTGCTGACATAGCTACCGCCACTCGTTGAGCTGGTTTTATTATGTTGCCGGGAGAGCTTTCTCCTATCGGCATAACGTGGCTGTGTGAGCAATCTTCCAGCGGCACAGCTGTATTGGTACAGCTGTGCGACTGTAAGCTTGTAAATGTAGACATGACCTTAGTGCGTTACAGATTGTTGTAATAAGCCATAAATCCAGTGACTCTGTTCAATGATTTTCAGTGTCTAGCGGAGATATAAATTTAAGCTCCTAGGCTCATCTTTTGAATGTATTGTGCAGGTTTCCTTTGAGGATGGGGATTGATAGGTCAGATATAGACTGATTGGCTTTGTGAAAAGTGTTCACCCACAGGTGACAGTGGTTTTTGTCTTTTATCATTTTCATTTGAGAGCATAGTGATAGTCTCGCTTCACCCACATAGTTGTTATTGGAGCATTTAATATACTGGATGAGGTGTACCACATGTTGTTGTAATAGGCATGTCTAGGATCCATGAATCTTGACAGGTGATCATTGTAGCAATGGAGATATGTCTGCAGGTTTTGCATCTATTGTTCTATCAGGATCTGGTGCTGCTTTGAGTTGGTGTGTCCTGGTCTGTGGGGAGCTTGCTTCTGATGATGAGCTTGGAGAAGTTGGGGGGGTGGTTTGAATGCCAGAAGTGGGGTGTTTGGGAAAGATTTTTTTCAGGATAGTGTCCCCATTGCGTTTGAGTTGTAGTTGTTTGATGATACTCCATATGGGTTCCAGTCTGGGGTGGTAGGTGACAACTAGGGGTGTGTGGTCAGATGGAGTTTTATTTCTGTATTGAAGACAGGTTCTTTCAGGTTGTCTGGGTGGCCTGTTCCATGATGCGATCTACTTCTCTGATGGAGTGTCCTCTTTTTGTAAAGGTGGTTTTAAATGTGTTAAGGTGTATATACCGGACTTCCTCTACAGAGCATATTCTGTGGTAGCTGAGTGCCTGGTTATGGATAACAGATTTCTTGGTGTGTTTGGGATGGTTACTGAATCTATGAAGGTAGATGTGGTGATATGTGGGTTTCTTGTATATGGTTCTCTGGATTCCATTGTTCCAGATGATTGTCCAGGAAGTTGATGCTAGTGTGGAAGTGTTCCAGAGAGAGTTTAATGGGTAAGTGGTTGTGGTTGAAGTTGTGGTGGAAATCTATGAGGGAGTTTAATCTCCAGAGGATGAAAACGTTGTCCAAGTGTCTCAGGTATATCATTGATTTAGTGGTGCAATTGATATGGCTTATTACAACAAACCCGCTAACTCCGTCTTTTTGTCATATGACTGGAGAGGTGTTAACTGGCCATTCTACCTTGAAGAGTCCCTTAAAATATGTGCTAACTACTTATGCTAAACAATCTGTTGCACCTTGCATTTAGTTGTCTCTCTCACCAACAGACGATGGTCCAATAAAAAATATTACCTCGCTCACCTTGTCTCTGTGGCAATGACACGGCTACAACTACACTGCATAGTGTAGACAAGGCACTCTGTCTATAACACATGCTAAATCAGTTGAGTTAAAGCCTTCTATCACCTATCACAAGCACTAAAGTCAGTTAACTGGAGGAGTTCTTTTAATGTTTATTTGGAAATCATACTATTCTTCCTTAAGGGCATGTCAACACTACAAAATTTAAGTAGACCTAACTTACATCAGCATATAGCTGTGCAGTAATTACATTGCTTGAGTGTGTCTACACTTTGCTTCTTGTGTCAGTGGTGCGCGTCCTCACCAGAGCACTTGCACTGATTGAACTGTCAGTGTGGGGCATTGTGGGACAGCTTCTCAACATCAGCAACAGTCAATGTAAGCTACGCAGTGTCTACACTGACACTGCTTCGACCTAACTACATCGACATTGACTCTACACCTCTTGTGGAGGTGCAGTTATTAAGAAGGTGTAGTGGGCAGTTACATCAGTGGGAGAGAAATTTTAATGTAGACACTTAGAGAGTTAGGTCGACGTAAGCTGCGTTGCATTGACCTAACTTTGTAGTGTAGACCAGGGCTAAGAAATGTTACTTTACAGTTTTTAACTGCCTAATTACTGAATGGGAAGTAAATGACACACTCTTAAAGGCGCTTGTGAAGATTCTGTTCATTTCCATTGATGCCTTTCAAATATAGCAAAAAAGGAACACCATTAATGTTTGAATTAAGATGCAAACAGATCTGCTAAGGTAACAGACTAGACCTAAAAATATATTCTGAGAAGTAATCTGATTACTTTTTGCCTGAAAAGTACACCTATATTCATTTGTTATTTTTATTACCTTTTTGGCAGTCTTTGTTGTTTATGTTCTGAGTAATGGTGCTGAAGTCATAGTATTCAGTATAACCAAAGTTTCACCATGCAATATGTATGAGTAAAACAAAAGGAATCTAAAAACAGTCATTGATCTGTTACTTTCATAAGAGTTCAATAAGTACTATGTAGTGGATTATATTTAGTACACAGTATTCAATCATGTAGATTCCATTTTAAAAGTAACTTTACAATTATGAATTATTGTAAAATGCCAGATTTGAATGTGGAATAGTTGCTAGACTGTCATGCAGAATACTTTCTTATTAGTTAGCATAAAATATTTTATGCACCTTCATGAATAGCATCATCCCAAATGCTAGAGTGCCTAGGTGGTGCTGTTGAATGAGTTTGAAGGAGATTCACAGATGCTGCTTGGATTATATTATTATGCTTTACAAATTCAAAGGGAGAGATTTATTTTTATATAACTTCAAAAGAAATGTTTTTTCAGTGATGCATGAAAAGAAAAGCAATGATTAAAAATCTATTTTGATTAACATTAGCATAATGAAATGACAGGCTTTGAAAATTCGAAATTACTACTAACTGATTTTTTTTTTTTAAAAAAATGGGACCAAGTCCTCAGCAGGTGAAGCTAATGGAGCTGTACTAATTTATACCACTCAATATTATTGATCTAGTCCTTAAATATTATAGAAAGGACTTCATTTAAAAAATGCAATTAAAGTTTTAAAGGTGACTGAAAGTTTTTGTGGGTTTTTGTTTTTTGGTTTTGCTTTTTAATTTGGCCTCTGCCCTATTTTTTGTTTCTTTATGATGTACACATCCTGAAAGGAGATATGTAAGTGTTTTTTCCTGCACTGATTGTCCCTTATTTGGGAAATACCATAAATGAATAGTCTGAACTTTTCTGGTCTTGTTAGAAGACCACTAGGGGGTAAAAATGTGACCATTTAATAAGTTAATTAAAAGGACAAGGATTTTTGAATAATCAATAAGGACTTCCCCTATTTAAAATGTTAGTCGTTTGAATGGATGCTAACAAAAAAGAATTAACAGAAAAAGTTCAGTCTGACTAAAAATTGCTTCCACCTCTTAACTTCTGCTCAGCTCAGGGTACAGAGCAAATATATGTGTACTGTAACACATGTTCGGGGAATGTCCATCCACTAGCTTTTACAAAAGTTTTAACTACCTTAAATTAATTGGGAATTCAGGGTAAGAAGTGTTGCGTAGACAAACCCACATTGTCATCATCTAACTGGTTGCCCACTCATCCTAGGGCCCTATGCTATGTCAACACTGCAAAATTTGATGTGAAATCCTGTTGGAGACAGGTAATGGCTCTCTCAGCATAGCTAGTTGAGATAAATACTTTTACTTTGACATAGTGTGTTGGGAGGTATAAGTTGTACCTTAACTAGCTACACTGAGGTAAAAACTACCTGTACCTTGTCTCCACTAGAATTTTACATCAAGATGGCTAACTCAATGTAAAAACATGTTTTTGTTTCCCCCAGTAAAGACATATAGAGTCCAGCCTGAATTTCTATTGTAAAAAAAAAAAAAGGTGGGAAAAAAGAGAACCTCTCAGATCTTCTTTATACATCATAGAGGGACAAAAAAGCATACAACTTTTTTTTTAACCTTTGAAGGTTACTTTTAAGAATATAAGGATCTGATCTTAAAAACATGTACACACAAGTAACTTTGTAAGCAGTCCTGTTGAACTCAGTGTGACTACAGACATTGAGAAGCATGTTGCCCAATAAATATTTTTGGGATCAGACTATAAGACGTTAGTTCAATAGCTTGGGAGAAGTTTGTTAGGGGGGAGGCAGCAGCTGTTGGAAAATAACTGCTGACTCATTTATACTGTCTCTCCCACATGTCACCTGGGGCTGATTGATTTTCTGGGTCAAAATGCAAAGACTGATCAGCACTTTCAGTATTGTATGTTACTCAGAAAAGTTTCTCTCTGTATTGTCATGAAATTTATGTAACTCATCTCTTTCTCTCTCTTTTATTGTAGTCTGCAACTGTGTCTGATGGAGGTAAGCTAAAATTTGTTGACACTTTTATTAGTATTCAGAAAATCAAAGTTCCCACATTAAATAGTGTGGTAAAGTGTGATAAATTAAATGTCATATGACAAGAAGTGTTTGCTTGATAGACATGATCGGCCCATCTTGCAATCCTTAATGATACACTGACTTCAGTAGGAATTGTGCCTATGAAAATTCTGAAGGATCAGGCCTCATGTTTTTCAGGTCATATTCCTTTGTTTACCTACATAAATTCTTTGTGACATATGGATTTAAATACACGCATGTTATTACAATTAGAATTCTTCATTTGTGATTTATTTAAAAAGTTGATCTTGTGGGATATTATAAAATTGGTAATTGATAAAAACTCTCTCATTTTTTAAATATCCTTTATGTCCTGTATATTCTTTTACCATTGCATTTTTCATCAGCAGCATTTCATTTTACATGTTAAAACAAGTTTTTTACTGTTTTGTCTTGCAGAGACGGCTCCTAGCCCATAGGTTAGGTGTGATCTCAGAACTCTTGTTGGGGCTAAAAGGAGTGTCTTTTTATAATGAAGTAGTGCTTTCGTTTTGGATAAATAAGATGGCATCCTTAAAACCTGAATAAATGTAACCCAGCCTGAAGTTCTTGCTGTTCTGGGATAACTGTTGGGTAGAGTCACTGTCTATGCTACATTTTGTGTTGAGCCATGAGGAACTGAGAAGAAGCTATCTGACTCTTTCTTTTGAGAACTCTGAACCAAAATCCACCATTTAGATTAACATTGCTACCTGCGCCTCCTACTATGCCGGGCTTCAAACAGAGATAAAGAATTGTGTTTAAATTCAGTTGAGTGGTAGTTTCAGCTAATTAAGGTTCTAATATGGTTTGGCAGCTGGAAAAAGTTTGGTAGAACCTTATTTAAAAACAAAATATTTTTTTAGCTAAGTTGTAACTAGTGACTGAAGAAGTTCAATCCATGCTGGACATTTAAAAAAAAAAACCAAAAATGTGTTCTACGTAGGCTAGAACATGCTCTTTTAGCATGGCCCTTGCACCAGTTGGGCCCATCCATAATAACCAATCAAGTTGTGTTAGAAACCAGTTTAGCTGGAACAGTTTAAATATGATTCCTTAACGGTATACAAGGCCTTTAGTATAGCTTAGTTTACAGTAGAGGTGGTTTGCTTCTAGAGTTGCCTCACTTGGTCCTGCAAAGGATCAGTCTTGCATGTATTTTACCCATTTTGGCTTTCTTTGAGTACTGTATAATATATACTGTTTAACTAGGTAAAAGGACGCAAACACCTGTTTAAGGAAAAAGTGAACTAAAACAAAAGGAAGATTCTGAAGCTGGAGGAGGGTAGGATTAGTTGCCTGTTTTTTGATCTAAGTGGAAGAGTAGGCAAATATATTCACAGCAACTCTCATTATTCATTCCTCCCCTATCTTTCTTTGTCATTTCTTATAAAAAAAAAATGAGGTCTGTTTGGGCCTCAGCCAGAAATAAAACCCTAGACAGAGTTCACTGTGTCATTTTGCTAGCAGCTAACTTATCCCATCAGGTATTTTCGCTTTTTCAGCTGTCACCACTGTCACAGCACTTGGATGGGAGGTAGAACATAGAATCTGTTTGAAGCCCAACCACTAATTGGCCATGGGATAACAGGAAAAAAGACAGTGTGCACCTACTTCATCTCTTGTTTCTTAAACAAAGGCTATATCTTTATCTTCACTATAAAAAGGTGTGTTTTTACAGTGAGTAGTCTGTCTTGATGGAATATTCTAGCGGAGACAAGGCACAGGTTGTTTTTACCTCAATGTAGCTACTCAAGATAAAAACCCTAGGTGAAAGGTGTAGGGTTGACCCTGACTAACTACATCGAGATAAAAACTATAATGCCTTGTCTCCACTATGATTTTACATCCAGTTAGCTCTCTTGAGTTTCCCATCTCAGTGTAAAAACACATCCTTTTCTCTGCAGTCAAGACATAAACTAACATACACACAGTGTTTGTAGGTTTACTAATCTGCATATTGTACAGACTACTAATTCCCCAAGAAATGATTTTTGTGTCCTGAAAGTTTATGTATTATAAATTTGTTGGTCTGAAAAAAGATTATGCATTATCTGCTTGTCTACAATGAAAAATATTTCTCCTTCATGGCATGTCTAATCTCCATTGGCTGATGAAATGGGATCCCTGAAGTAGCACTCCCTTGATAGTAACATCAAGCACAATGTACTTCCATTTGTCAGTTTTATTGGAGATCTCTGGCTTGTCAGGTTCTGCTTCTCCAGTATTGTTACTGAAGTTATTTTCAAGTCTAGGGATAATTGTGTTTTCACAATTAATACTGTAGAATTTGGTAGAGTCGTGAAGTCTGAGGGCTGTGTAGGTTGCTGAGGTAAAAGAACAGATTGTAACTTGCACTCAGTATTCTGTTCTATATCCTAGTATTTTAGCGGTCTTTTCAGGTAGTGCTGAAGATTTAACACCATACACTCTCTCAATTTTTAAGGTACCAGTGGATCCTAAATTCTGTACAAAGCTATAAAATGTAGACTATATGAAGAGTAATATTTAATAAATGCTTAACTGTATAGAAGGTAAACTGGAAAAATAAGACCCAAGAGAAGGGAGTGAAACAAGAAAAACTGAATAGAAATAAAATCTTAACTAATTTCAGCTAAAGCTGCACTAAGTATAATGTTCTGATTAATGTCTGTATGGCAATTTCAGACTTTTACTTTCTTTGAAAATGTCACAGCAATGAATTTTTTCTATTTTTTTTTATATAAGCACTTCATTAGAAGACCCACAGAATTACATATTTTCAGGCTTGTCTAGGTTAGACGAATTTGTTCCAGTGTAGCAACATTAATATAGTTAACACAGTGCAAATTTCCCTTATCTATACAAGCCATTTATGTCAGTATATCCACTTGTAAAAATAATTATATGTTTTTAAATCTATCCTTGTAACTAGAATAGGGGGCACACCAACTTTTATCTCTCAAATCACTAGTGCCTCATGTTATGTAAAAATTTTACATTAGAGTCTGGCTTTGGATGCTGATTGCTCAAAGCCATATTCAGTCAGATTGTGTAGTAACTCCAAATGTGCATGTTTGAGTTGTCACCACCAAAATAAAAAGTCACCACTGGCCAAATTTTCAGATTTAGGCACCTTCAGTTGTGTACCGGAATCCAGGTTGAGACAAATTAAATAAATGGCTTAATTTTCAGAAGTGCTGTGCAGCCACTGTACTCATTTAAATCAGCAGGATTTGATAGGGTTTGAGCATCTCCTAATATCAAGCCATTTATTTAGGTACCTAACTTAAGACACCAAAGTTTGAAAATGTTGTCATTTTCTTCAATGGGTGGGAGGAAAAAGATCAATATGGGAAAATTATAGTAAGTACATTTCCCTTGAAGATATGTGAAAATAAGTCTTACAGGCTGTCGATGAAGGAAGGCTAAGCCTCTAACCTCAATTCCTCCTGTATTTCCCCTCCTCCATCCTTCTGCCCTCAACTGACCAGCTGCACTTTGTGCAAGGTGAAGAGCGCTTCTAGATCTAACTTACTTGAAGCTGAATTTTGAGCTCTAAACAAACTCCCAGTTCACACACCAAATTCAGTCCTCAGAGCAATAAAAATACCAACTTTTGAGCGTTCAAAAAACTGGCTGTTTTTCCTGTGTGCATATTATTGGAGAAATATTAAGGGCAGTAGCCAATCAGAACAGAGGGATTTGCATAACTGGTGTGGAGTTATTCAGGAATAACTGTACATACACTACCCTTTCTCTTCAGATTGACTAATGGCGATCAGCTAAGTGAGCTGTAGGCTCACGAAAGCTCATGCTCAAATAAATTGGTTAGTCTCTAAGGTGCCACAAGTACTCCTTTTCTTTTAGCTAAAGAACAGGGATTCAGAATTACTGAATAATAACTGAAAAATAAACAATAAAATCTGATTTGCATAATGACTCAGCTAGGGTGACCAGATGTCCTGATTTTATAGGGACAGTTCTGATTTTTGGGGCTTTTTCTTATATAGGCACCAACCCCTGTCAATATTTTTCACACTTGCTATCTGGTCACCCTACTCACAGCCATTCAAAATGCAGAAAATAATAAAATTGAGAAATGAGGTTATTGGTACGGATCAGTAACTATACTGCGTCTTTGCCCTGGGATCTTCAGAAACCATTTTTATTTCACTGCTTGTAATTCTTGTTCTCCGAGGCTATGTCTACAGTAGTCTTTTCTCCTCACACTTCCAACTATTGGTACTATTGGTACAGCAACAGTGGGAGCACTAGCATCAATAGAATGCAGGTTTGCTGGTGTTTTAAACATTGTGCCGTTTAGAGAGACTGTAGTTAAAATGCCAGAAGTCTTCACTCCTCTCTTACCATTGCTGTCACTGATGGAGTTTCACAAGGGGGAAATTTTAGGCATAATATAGTGCTGACAAGATCAGTGGGTATATATTTACAGTATATCAGCACTCATCCACCTGGCCTTCCTTCTCAGAGATGTGGGCATTTATTGGTCACTGAAATACCCAGATAGTAGGTGAGGTAATTTAACACTTCAGAATTTTGAGGTATGTAATTTCTGACCTGTCACTCCCCACCACCCCGATTAGTTCCACAAAGTGGGTGTCTATTATTACTTTTTACTTTCAAAGAATAGTAATTGCATGTATGTGAATGTTTAAACTCTGAATTTTGAGCTCTTATATAGTATTTCATTGTAATTGCTGCTGCTTGTGGATTTTTTGTTGTTCTCATCACCAGAACCAGTTTATTTTTTCATAAGTAATGTGTTTGGAAAGCTTAGAATGTTTACAACTGCAAAATAATATAGAACTACATTTTTAAAACACAACCACAGAAGATACAATAAAAATGTGACAATTCTAAAAAACTAAAACGCTATTCTTATCTAAGTTGCAAATACCTGATGAATTGTCTCCTCTAACAGACCTATGACTTATCTTTTAGTTCTGATACCACTAGTCCACAGTTACAGTAGATGGATTCCACTGTGACATAAATAATTAAAGCTCCTTTAGCAACAGTGGTGAAAGGTCTTTTCTTTAAATTATTTATGTAGCATTTTATAGTGCTCTGTGTTAAGTATACTGTTGGTTTCTTCAGCTTGAAGCCATGAGGGAAAAGAATCAGTTTTCTCATAAGTGTGTAAAAGGCTAAATGGAATTGTTGGAGGAAAAGGCATTAGCTTGCCTTATCCAGGAAGAAGTTACAAAGGAAAAATGTTCCAAACTGAGGAAAGAATCTTCACCCAATGTGCTTTGGGCAATTACAGCTGAGTTTGGTATGGATTCAGGAGGATGGTTTTCAGTGAATGGTTTGAAGTATTTGGTTAAGTGGCACAACAGTGGCTCTTATCAGCTTTATCCAGGTAATGTCTTTAATGGTTTTATAGAATGTCTTCATCCTGCAACCCTAGGCAGTTAGTAATTATCAGGAATGTGCTGAGCTGCTCGTGATAAAAAAGTTTGTTGTCTGAAATATTTATGTAGATTTTATTAATAGCTCCATACAAATAAATCATCACTGAAATATATTCTAATCTTATTCTTTTGCAAGGTTTAAATGAGAGCTTTCAAAGCCAGATTATTTTTTAACACTTTTTTCAATATTTAATTGATAAAAATAATGTGTGTTCTATGGAATAGCAATCTGTTTTGTAAATAAAATAAAATAAAAATAACTCAAAAGGTGTATCATGCTTCTTTTGAAGGATTTAGGTTTGTGTAGAGTAAGTTAGCCAATCTGTCACACATGTACGTAAACAAGAAAATAAAATGAAAGAGACTGCCTGTCCAGAGAGTGGCAGATTTCCTCCTCTTAATTTTTATTTTTATTGAAAAATTGGGAAAATTCCTATAGGTATATCATGATGTGTGCTATCTTTTCAGCCATAAAGAGAATTAGTTTGCTAGATGTTTTATAGATAGATTTCTGTTTCTCCCCTTAGACAATAGCATGTTTTAGTGTCGGCATGGTGGTGCAGCTGCTTACATGTTGTACATTTACTAAGGTTAATATACTTCTGTGTTTTGAATCATCTATTCAGATTTGAGTATAGAAAACCAAAGTGGCAAATTGAACAAGACTTGAAAAAAAATATTTTTGTCCATAGTATGTATTCATAGAATCCTACAATATCAGGGTTGGAAGGGACCTCAGGAGGTCATCTAGTCCAACCCCTGCTCAAAGCAGGACCTAATCCCCAACTAAATAATCCCAGACAAGACTTTGTCAAGCCTGACATTGAAAACCTCTAAGGAAGGAGATTCCACCACCTCCCTAGGTAACCCATTCCAGTGCTTCACCACGCTCATAGTGAAATTTTTTTTCCTAACATCCAACCTAAACCTCCCCCTCTGCAACTTGAGACCCTTACTCCTTGTTCTGTCATCTGCTACCACTGAGAACAGTCTAGATCCATCCTCTTTGGAACCCCCTTTCAGGTAGTTGAAAGCAGCTGTCAAATCCCCCCTCATTCTTCTCTTCTGCAGACTAAACAATCCTAGTTCCCTCAGCCTCTCCTCATAAGTCATGTACTCCAGCCCCCTAATAATTTTTGTTGCCCTCCGCTGGACTTCTTCCAATTTTTCCACATCCTTCTTGTAGTGTGGGGCCCAAAACTGGACGCAGTACTCCAGATGAGATCGGTCCTGGGGCCGGTTTTGTTCAATATCTTCATAAATGATCTGGAGGATGGTGTGGATTGCACTCTCAGCAAATTTGCGGATGATACTAAACTGGGAGGAGTGGTAGATACGCTGGAGGGCAGGGATAGGATACAGAGGGACCTAGACAAATTGGAGGATTGGGCCAAAAGAAATCTGATGAGGTTCAATAAGGATAAGTGCAGAGTCCTGCACTTAGGACAGAAGAACCCAATGCACAGCTACAGACTAGGGACCGAATGGCTAGGCAGCAGTTCTGCGGAAAAGGACCTAGGGGTGACAGTGGACGAGAAGCTGGATATGAGTCAGCAGTGTGCCCTTGTTGCCAAGAAGGCCAATGGCATTTTGGGATGTATAAGTAGGGGCATAGCCAGCAGATCGAGGGACGTGATCGTCCCCCTCTATTCGACATTGGTGAGGCCTCATCTGGAGTACTGTGTCCAGTTTTGGGCCCCACACTACAAGAAGGATGTGGATAAATTGGAGAGAGTCCAGCGAAGGGCAACAAAAATGATTAGGGGTCTGGAACACATGACTTATGAGGAGAGGCTGAGGGAACTGGGATTGTTTAGTCTGCGGAAGAGAAGAATGAGGGGGGATTTGATAGCTGCTTTCAACTACCTGAGAGGTAGTTCCAGAGAGGATGGTTCTAGAATATTCTCAGTGGTGGAAGAGGACAGGACAAGGAGTAATGGTCTCAAGTTGCAGTGGGGGAGGTTTAGGTTGGATAGTAGGAAAAACTTTTTCACTAGGAGGGTGGTGAAACACTGGAATGCGTTGCCTAGGGAGGTGGTGGAATCTCCTTCCTTAGAAGTTTTTAAGGTCAGGCTTGACAAAGCCCTGGCTGGGATGATTTAATTGGGGATGGGTCCTGCTTTTGAGCAGGGGGTTGGACTAGATGACCTCCTGAGGTCCCTTCCAACCCTGATATTCTATGATTCTATGAGGCCTCACCAATGTCAAATAGAGGGGAACAATCACGTCCCTCGATCTGCTGGCAGTGCCCCTACTTACACAGCCCAAAATGCCATTAGCCTTCTCGACAACAAGGGCAAACTGTTGACTCATATCCAGCTTCTCGTCCACTGTAACCCCTAGGTCCTTTTCTGCAGAACTGCTGCCTAGCCATTTGGTCCCTAGTTTGTAGCGGTGCATGGGATTCTTCTGTCCTAAGTGCAGGACTCTGCACTTGTCCTTGTTGAACCTCATCAGATTTCTTTTGGCCCAATCCTCTAATTTGTCTAGGTCCCTCTTTATCCTTTCCCTACCCTCCAGCGTATCTACCACTCCTCCCAGTTTAGTGTCATCTGCAAATTTGCTGAGGGTGCAGTCCACGCCATCCTCCAGATCATTAACGAAGATATTGAACAAAACTGTTCCCAGGACCGACCGTTGGAGCATTCCGCTTGATACCGGCTGCCAACTAGACATGGAGCCATTGATCGCCACCCATAGAGCCCAATGATCTAGCCAGCTTTCTATCCACTTTATAGTCCATTCATCCAGCCCATACTTCTTTAACTTGCTGGCAAGAATACTGTGGGAGACCGTGTCAAAAGCTTTGCTAAAGTCAAGGAACAACACGTCCACTACTTTCCCCTCACCCACAGAGCCAGTTATCTTGTCATAGAAGGCAATTAGATTAGTCAGGCTTGACTTGCCCTTCGTGAATCCATGCTGACTGTTCCTGATCACTTTCCTCTCCTCTAAGTGCTTCAGAATTGATTCCTTGAGGACCTGCTCCATGATTTTTCCAGGGACCAAGGTAAGGCTGAGTGGCCTGTAGTTCCCCGGATTCTCCTCCTTCCCCTTTTTAAAGATGGGCACTACATTAGCCTTTTTCCAGTCTTCCGGGACTTCCCCCGATCGCCAGGAGTTTTCAAAGATAATGGCCAATGGCTCTGCAATCACATCCGCCAACTCCTTTAGCACCCTCAGATGCAGTGCATCTGGTCCCATGGACTTGTGCTCATCCAGCTTTTCTAAATAGTCCTGAACCACTCCTTTCTTTACAGAGGGATGGTCACCTCCTCCCCATGCTGTGCTGCGCAGTGCAGCAGTCTGGGAGCTGACCTTGTTCGTGAAGACAGAGGCAAAAAAAGCATTGAGTACATCAGCTTTTTCATCTGTCACTAGGTTGCCTCCGTCATTCAGTAAAGGGCTCACATTTTCTGCTAGCTGCAACTCCAAGTGTGATTTGGCCTTCCTGATTTCACTCCTGCATGCCTAAGCAATATTTTTATACTCCTCCCTGGTCATTTGTCCAATCTTCCACTTCTTGTAAGCTTCTTTTTTGTGTATAAGATCAGCAAGGATTTCACTGTTAAGCCAAGCTGGTCACCTGCCATATTTACTATTCTTTCTACACGTCGGGATGGTTTGTCCCTGTAACCTCAATAAGGATCTTTAAAATACAGCCAGCTCTCCTGGACTCCTTTCTCCCTCATGTTATTCTTCCAGGGGATCCTGCCTATCAGTTCCCTGAGGGAGTCAAAGTCTGCTTTTCTGAAGTCCAGGGTCCGTATTCTGCTGCTGTCCTTTCTTCCTTGTGTCAGGATCCTGAACTCGACCATCTCATGGTCTCTGCCTCCCAGGTTCCCATCCACTTTTGCTTCCCTTACTAATTCTTCCCGGTTTGTGAGCAGCAGGTCAAGAAGAGCTCTACCCCTTGTTGGTTCCTCCAGCACTTGCACCAGGAAATTTTCCCCTACAGTTTCCAAAAACTTCCTGGATTGTGTGTGCACCGCTGTATTGCTCTCCCATCAGATATCAGGGTGATTGAAGTCTCCCATGAGAACCAGGGCCTGCGATCTCGTAACTTCTGTTAGTTGCCAGAAGAAAGCCTCGTCCACCTCATCCCCCTGGTCTGGTGGTCTATAGCAGACTCCCATACCACGACATCACCCTTGTTGCTCACATGTCTAAACTTAATCCAGAGACTCTCAGGTTTTTCTGCAGTTTCATACCGGAGCTCTGACCAGTCATACTGCCTTTTCTGCCCTGCTTGTCCTTCCTGAACAGTTTATATCCATCCATGACAGTACTCCAATCATGTGACTTGTCCCACCAAGCCTCTGTTATTCCAATCACATCATAATTCCTTTACTGTGCCAGGACTTCCAGGTTTCCCAGGCTTCTTGCATTTGTGTACAGGCACTTGAGATAATTCGCCGATTGTCCCTCTTTCTCAGTATGAGGCAGGAGTCCTCCCCTCGTGCGCTCTCCTGCTTGTGCTTCCTCCCGGTATCCCACTTCCCCACTTACCTCAGGGCTTTGGTCTCCTTCCCCTGGTGAATCTAGTTTAAAGCCCTCCTCACTAGGTTAGCCAGCCTGCTTGCGAAGATGCTCTTCCCTCTCTTCGTTAGGTTGAGCCTGTCTCTGCCTAGCACTCCTCCTTCTTGGAACACCATCCCATGGTCAAAGAATCCAAAGCCTTCTCTCTGACACCACGTGCGTAGCCATTTGTTGACTTCCACAATTCGACGGTCTCTAACCGGGCCTTTTCCTTCCACAGGGAGGCACCACTTGCGCCTCAAACTCCTTTATCCCTATTCCCAGAGCCATGTAGTCTGCAGTGATCCACTCAAGGTCATTCTTGGCAGTATCATTGGTGCCCACTCAGTTAAAGAATAAAAGAAAAAAATTTTTATTGTTTGTTGGAAGAAAATGAGGCACAAAACTACAATTGCTCCTTGACAGATGGTAGCAGTGGTCCTAGAATAGGATGAAATAAAATGCAGTGTAAAAATGTCCTGGAGCATACTGACTCATGGACAAAGAAGGCTGAGAGGAGTCAATGTGAATAGTAGTACTTGTGGCACCTTAGAGACTAACCAATTTATTTGAGCATGAGCTTTCGTGAGCTACAGCTCACTTCATCAGATGTATACCGTGGAAACTGCAGCAGACTTTATATACACACAGAGAATATGAAACAATACCTCCTCCCACCCCACTGTCCTGCTGGTAATAGCTTATCTAAAGTGATCAACAGGTGGGCCATTTCCAGCACAAAGCCAGGTTTTCTCACCCTCCACCCCCCCACACAAATTCACTCTCCTGCTGGTGCTAGCCCATCCAAAGTGACAACTCTTTACATAATCAAGACGGGCTATTTCCTGCATAGATCCAGGTTTTCTCACATCCCCCCCACCCCCATACACACACAAACTCACTCTCCTGCTGGTAATAGCTCATCTAAACTGACCACTCTCCAAGTTTAAATCCAAGTTAAACCAGAACATCTGGGGGGAGGGGTAGGAAAAAACAAGAGGAAACAGGCTACCTTGCATAATGACTTAGCCACTCCCAGTCTCTATTTAAGCCTAAATTAATAGTATCCAATTTGCAAATGAATTCCAATTCAGGAGTTTCTCGCTGGAGTCTCGCTGGATTTGAAGTTTTTTTGTTTTAAGATAGCGACCTTCATATCTGTGATTGCGTGACCAGAGAGATTGAAGTGTTCTCCAACTGGTTTATGAATGTTATAATTCTTGACATCTGATTTGTGTCCATTTATTCTTTTACGTAGAGACTGTCCAGTTTGACCAATGTACATGGCAGAGGGGCATTGCTGGCACATGATGGCATATATCACATTGGTGGATGTGCAGGTGAACGAGCCTCTGATAGTGTGGCTGATGTTATTAGGCCCTGTGATGGTGTCCCCTGAATAGATATGTGGGCACAATTGGCAACGGGCTTTGTTGCAAGGATAAGTTCCTGGGTTAGTGGTTCTGTTGTGTGGTATGTGGTTGTTGGTGAGTATTTGCTTCAGGTTGCGGGGCTGTCTGTAGGCAAGGACTGGCCTGTCTCCCAAGACTTGTGAGAGTGTTGGGTCATCCTTTAGGATAGGTTAATAACATCAGCCACACTATCAGAGGCTCGTTCACCTGCACATCCACCAATGTGATATATGCCATCATGTGCCAGCGATGTCCCTCTGCCATGTACATTGGTCAAACTGGACAGTCTCTACGTAAAAGAATAAATGGACACAAATCAGATGTCAAGAATTATAACATTCATAAACCAGTCGGAGAACACTTCAATCTCTCTGGTCACGCAATCACAGACATGAAGGTCGCTATCTTAAAACAAAAAAACTTCAAATCCAGACTCCAGCGAGAAACTGCTGAATTGGAATTCATTTGCAAATTGGATACTATTAATTTAGGCTTAAATAGAGACTGGGAGTGGCTAAGTCATTATGCAAGGTAGCCTGTTTCCTCTTGTTTTTTCCTCCCCCCTCCCCCCCCAGATGTTCTGGTTTAACTTGGATTTAAACTTGGAGAGTGGTCAGTTTAGATGAGCTATTACCAGCAGGAGAGTGAGTTTGTGTGTGTATGGGGGTGGGGGGGATGTGAGAAAACCTGGATCTATGCAGGAAATAGCCCGACTTGATTATGTAAAGAGTTGTCACTTTGGATGGGCTAGCACCAGCAGGAGAGTGAATTTGTGTGGGGGGGTGGAGGGTGAGAAAACCTGGCTTTGTGCTGGAAATGGCCCACCTGTTGATCACTTTAGATAAGCTATTACCAGCAGGACAGCGGGGTGGGAGGAGGTATTGTTTCATATTCTCTGTGTGTATATAAAGTCTGCTGCAGTTTCCACGGTATACATCTGATGAAGTGAGCTGTAGCTCACGAAAGCTCATGCTCAAATAAATTGGTTAGTCTCTAAGGTGCCACAAGTACTCCTTTTATTTTTGCGAATACAGACTAACACGGCTGTTCCTCTGAAATGCGAATAGTCATTTCATAGCATATTTGAATGTCATAAGTGTGTATAGGTGTCTGTGAGGGGCTGGAGGAAAATAACTGTTTTTAAGAAATTTTGGGACAAAGGCAAAGAGTAACTTTGATCACTCAAGCCTACTATTTTTTTTTTTCAGAGAAGTGTCCCAAAGGATTCCTAGATGCAACAAACTGTTAATCTTTGGTTTCAACCAGAAAAGCCAAAGTGAGCCAGATGCTAGCCCTTATGGAGATAAAAGCATGATGTGGGTGTCACCATTCTGGGGGCACTCAGGACTGAGAATCACCTTGTTACCCTCTGCCTCAAGCCTGAGAGAGTATTGCCTGTGTCTGGTTTGGTGTGTGCTCCCCAAGGCCACCAGTCTTTCAGGAAATCAAGCAGTCTCCTCAGGGCTATGCCAGCCCTTCCTTCACCTTGCAGGTTGACAATATATTCACCCCAGGTCATGAGGCACTTTGAATCATTCCCCTGTGATCCTCTGCCCCAAAGGAACAATGTGCCCCACTTTACTGGTTTTAAATAACATGAGATTGGTCATACTGTGTCAGACCAATGGTCCATTTAGCCCAGTTTCCCGCCTTCTGACAGTATCTGGTACCAGATGCTTCTGAGGGAATGAACAGAACAGGGCAATTTATCAAGTGATCATCCACTCCCTGTCGTCCACTCCCACCTACTGAGAGTTGGAGGCTTAGGGCAGGGGTTCTCACAGCCAATTTTTTGATGGCCTTAGAGTGCGGCCACCAACTCTTACTGAGGGTCTCACTGACACTGTTTCCTAAAATACTTAATTAACTTTAGGAAAAACAATTAAATATGCACAGATACACATGCAAATCATTGTAATGTATATTTGTAGGGTTTTTTTTTGGCAGACTCAATAACAAAAATAATGCTGCCTCCCACTTGGGGAATGATATTTGTATAGTTGTTAATATCACAGCACACTTAGTAGCTTCCTGGAAGGCTATGAAAAGTGACACTTGTATGTTTGTTAATCTCATTTATCACTTTTCACAGATGGCTAGTAAGTCTGCTGTGAAAAGTGGATACTTGCATGTTTGTTAATATCACTTTTCTCAGCAAGCCCCAGGACCCATTAAGCCCTGGATGGGGCGGGGGAGGCCAAAAGGGGAGGCAGCAGGGGCCAGAGTCCGCGTGGGATGGATGCGGGGTGTGGGAGGCAGCGGGAGCCAGTGAGGATGGGTGATGAGTCCCACTGTTGCGTGTCCAGAGCCAGTGCCTGTTGTCTGCTGCCATGCGGCTAGGGCCATAGTTCAGTGCCTGTGGCCAGAGCCCAGAGCTGGGGCCAGGAACTGTGTGTTTGGCGCTCATTGACATGCAGCCGGAGTTGTGGGTCAGCGCCTGGGACCAGTGCCTTCTGCCGCAGGGCCAGAGCCCGCCCGGAGCTGGGTGCCGGAACCCGGGGCTGCGTGCCTGGAGCCAGGAGTCATTGCCCACTGCTGTGTGACTGGAGCCAGCGCTTGCTGCTGCACAGCCTGGGCCAGGGGTTGGCACCCGGGGCTAGCTCCTGTCACCATGTGGCCAGAGCCCAGGAACAGAGCCATGGGTCAGTGCCTGCTGCTGTGAAGCTAGGGCAGGGGATCAGCGCTGGTGCTGTGCAGCTGGAGCCTGGGGCCAGCACCTGCCAACACACGGCTGGAACTGGGGTCCAGAGGCCAACTGAAGCTCGATGGCCGGAGCCAGGTGTCAGCACCTGTGGCTCCGTGGCCAGAGCCAGGGATTGGTGCCCAAAGCCCCATGGTGGAGCCCGCTCCCGTGCAGCTGGGGCTGGAGGTCATCGGTGCCTGGGGCCAGTGCCTGCCACTGCACGGCAGGAGCTTGGGACTGTAGCTAAGGGCCAGTGTTTGCTGCCACACAGCTGGAGGCCAGGGCTGTGTGGCTGGAGCCAGAGGGGTCAGTACTCACTGCCCTGTGATTGGAGACCAGGGCTGCATGGCCAGGCTCCTGATGTCCCGTTGCTGGAACCTGCTGACCAAACCCTCTCCCCACAAGGTGGGTCAAGAACTCGCCTTACTCCTGCAGAGTTGTGCCTCACCTCTCTCCAGAGGCGGTGTAGGGCGGCATATCCAGGAGCAAAAAGGAGTGGGTGGGAGGGGCCGATGCTTTGCCTCTGACCTCCAACCCCACCATCGTCCACTAGGCTGTTGTGGCCACACGAAAACCCCTGGGTGGCTGCATTTGAGAAACGTTGGCTTTGGGACATCCAAAGCATGGGGTTGCATCTCTGACCATCTTGGCTAATAGCCATAGATGGATCTATCCTCCATGAACTTATCTAATTCTTTTTTTAATCCAGTTATATTTTGGCCTTTGCAACATCCCATAGTAATGAGTTCCAGAGGTCATCTATGTGTTGTGTGAAGAAGGACTTCCTTGTGTTTGTTTTAAACCTCCTGACTATTAATGTAATTGGATGAACCCTGGTTTGTGTGCTATGTAAAGGGGTAAATAATGTTTCCTTATTCACTTTCTTTACATTCATGATTTTATAGGCCTCTGTCATATCCCCCCTTAGTTGTCTCTTTTCTACGCTCAACAGTCCCAGTCTTTTTAATATCTTCTCCTATGGAAGCTCTTCCAAACCCCTAATCTTTTTTGTTGCCCTTCTCTGTACTTTTTCCAATTCTAATATATATTTTTTGGGATGGGGCAACCAGAGCTGCACACAATATTCAAGGTGTGGGCGTACCATAGATTAATATAGAGACATTATGATATTTTTCTGTATTATCTATCCCTTTTCTAATGATTCCGAATATTCTGGTACCTTTTTTGGCTGCTGCACACTGAGCAGTTGTTTTCAGAGATGTAGCCACAATGACTCCAAGATCTCATGCTTGAGTGATAACAGTTAATTTAGACCCCATTATTTAGTATTATAGTTGGGATTATGTTTTTCAGTGTGCATTACTTTGCTTTTATCAACATTGAATTTCAGCTGCTATTTTCTTGCCCAGTCACATAGTTTTGTGAGATCCCTTTGTAACTCTTTGCAGTCTGCTTTGGACTTAACTGTCTTGAATAATTTAGCATTGTCCTCAAACTTTGCCACCCCACTGTTTATCTCTTTTTTCAGATCATTTATGATCATATTGAACAGTGCTGGTCCCAGTCAGATACTGGGGGATCCTGCTATTTATTGCTCTCTCTTGTGAAAACTGACCATTTATTCCTACCCTTTGTTACCTATATTTTAATCAGTTACTGATACATGAGAGGACTTTCCCTCTTATCACATGACTGTCTGCTTTGCTTAAGAGCCTTTGGTGAGGAACTTTGTCAAAGTCTTTCTGAAAATCCATGTAAACAATATCCACTATCACCCTTGTTCACGTGTTTGTTGATCCCCCTCAACGAATTCTGATCGATTGGTGAGGCATGATTTCCCTTTACTAAAGCCGTGTTGAATCTTCCCCCCCAACTTATTGTGTTCATCTATGCGTCTGATAATTCTGTTCTTTACTGTAGTTTAAACCAATTTGCCTGGTACTGAAATTAGGCTTACTAGCTGTAATTGCCAAGGTGGCCTCTGGAGCCTTTTTTAAAAATTGGTGTTACAATAGCTATCTGCCAGTGATCTGGTACAGCGATTGATTTAAGCAATAGGTTATATAACATGGTTATATAACACAGCAGTTTCATATAGAAGTTCC
Organism: Caretta caretta; assembly: GCF_965140235.1. NCBI lineage: Eukaryota > Metazoa > Chordata > Testudines > Cheloniidae > Caretta > Caretta caretta. Next base: position 132,875,923 of record NC_134209.1, on the reverse strand, counting down.
TTCAGAATGTTTGGGTGAATACCATCTGGTTCTGGTGACTTATTACTGTTTAATTTATCAATTTGTTCCCAAACCTCCTCAACTGACACTTCAATTTAGGATAGTTCCTCAGATGTGTCTCCTAAAAGGAATGGCTCATGTATGTGACTCTTCCCCACATCCTCTGCAGTGAAGATGGATGCAAAGAATTAATTTAGCTTCTCTGCAACAGCCATGTCTTCCTTGAGTGCTTCTTTAGCAGTTTGATTGTCCACTGGCGCACTGACTGGCAGCCTTCGTGCTTCTGATGTACTTTAAAAAATCTTAAACCACCTTAAATCACCTCTCTTGTAAACCACACAGCACTTGTGAGCACTTATAATTAAACAAATGTAGGTTTATTTAAGAAATAATTATGATTTAGTTATAAACAAGAGAGTTTCTAAACAAATGATTGCAATGCAAAACAAAACCATAAAACATGAACCCGGTCCTTTCTTACCTAGTAAAGTAGGTTCCCTGCCTCCCCAAAGTTCAGTCTGTTGCAGAGCTGGCTGGCTTCATAGAACCAGGAACCAATTTTTCATGAGAACTCAAGATGTCTCCTGAATGAAAGGATTCAGAGGACTTCCCCCTCCTCTCTGTTATATTGAAACGGTCTTTGGTTTCTATTCACAGACAGGGTGAAACTCCTGCCTCGTTGTAATGTTCCTTTTCTACATTTTAAGAGGTTTTGATTGTTTACAATTGTCTCTGATGGTTTTCCATGAAAGTCTTGGGATTGAGCAAGGCTAAACAACTGAGTCTTTGTATTTCAGGACAGGGTGACATCACTGAGACATATTAACCCCATGTGTTTAATTTCCCCCTGAAGTCCATAAAGCACGCTTTCAGTATAAATACATTAGTCTTTAAATTTACCTGTACATACATCTCACAATGATTATGACTTTTAACAAGTTATAAGCTTTCTGTTGACACCTTACATGTGACTCTTTATGGATAAATATCCGGTAAGACATTTGTTTGGTATAGTGAGTTTGTCATGTCTGAGGTGAGAATTGTTTGCAAAGATTAGGGGACTCTTTGCCAAGGAACCTTTGTGTCACAGTGGGGTATTTGGGGAGGGAATTTGAAGGATGAATCTGACTGAGTAATAGTGTGTGCAGAGGTGAAACTAAGCCGGTACGCCCTGGTACGGCATACCGGCAAGAGCCAGTGCGCCGTACTGGTACCAGCTTTCCCAGATATCAATTTAAAGCCCCGGGGTAGCGGCAGCGGGGCTCCGGCGGGGATTTAAAGGGCCCCGAAGCTCCAGCCGCCGCTGCCGCTACTGCCCCAACCCTTTAAATTCCCGCTTGAGCCCTGCTGCCCGAGCCCTGGGGTAGCGGCGGCAGAGCTCCGGAGTTCCAGCCGCTGCTACCACCCCAGCCCTTTAAATCTCCACCAGAGCCCTGCTGCCGAAGCCCTAGATGAGTGGTGGTGGGGCTCTGGCAGTGATTTAAAGGGCTGGGGTGGTAGTAGCAGCTAGAGCCCCGGGGCCCTTTAAGTGCCCACCGGAGCCCTGCCACCGCTATCCCAGGGCTTGGGCAGCAGGGCTCAGGCAGGGATTTAAAGGGCTCGGGCCTCCGGCAGCTGCTACCACAGCGGAGCCCCAGGCCCTTTAAAGCTCTGCCAGAGCCCCAGAGTAGCGATGGCAGCCAGGAGCCCCCAGGGCTCCTCAGTGATTTAAAGGGCCTGGGGCTCTGCTGCGGTAGTGGCAGCTGGAGCCCTGGGCCCTTTAAATCGCCCCTGAGTCCCGGGGCTCCCAGCCGCCTCTGCACCTGGTAGCTCAGGGGTGATTTAAAGGGCCCGGGGCTCCCAGCCTCCACTACCGCAGCTGGAGCCCCGGGCCCTTTAAATCAAGATTTAAAGGGCCTGGGGATTTAAGGCCCTGCCTCTTCTGGTTGAGGCGACACCCCCTGCTCAGGACTCCAGCGTACCAGTAAGTCCTTTAATTTACTTTCACCCCTGAGTGTGTGTAATTAGATGTGACTAGCCAAGAGGATTGTGTATACAAAGTGGAAATGGAGTCCTTGGAGGCAGTAGTTAGGTATAACAAAGAACCAGCAGCACTTGCAGGGACTGGAATAAAATGAGGAATTCTGAAGGCCCTCCCAAAACTGTTTTGAGAGGGACTGTGAGTATTGCTTTCAGAAACCATTTGGGGATAGGTAAGGGGGCAGGAATTCAGACTGAGAAGCCACAAGAGAACTAGTGGAGACCGTGTACAACAGAATGTTTATTTTCTGCACTGAGCAGACAAATCTCAGATTTTTCTGTCTAGCTGACTCTCACAGTTGCCATCTGCACAACTCCATCAGAGGTTTGTGCAAAGCAAAGTAATTTTAATTTGTAAATTCACACCTACTCTACTCTGAAATTACCTTAATCCCAGTCATTGAAACAGATTGCAGAAAGTAAAATAAATAGAGGCATTTATTAATACTTCTGGGGAAAAAATCTTGTCCCATGTTTTCAGATTAACTGAAACCATTGCAGAAATCTGTGCAGATTTTGGAAGGACACTGACTGAGCATGTGTTTGGGATTAGAAAGGAACTTTCAGGTGAATTGTTTTGGAATAGTTATTCATATTAATAGTTAAAAAATTCCCTTTCTGAAATAATCTGAATTGGTTTAATAAAATCTGTAAATATTTACAATTCTGGGACTATTTTAAGATGGTTCTTGTGGCCCAACTCCCAGCTCCTATTGGCTGGGAACTGTGGCCAATGGGAGCTGCGGGGCAGTGCCTGCAGGTGGAGGCAGCACATGGAACTAGCAGCTGAGGGAGGGAAGTTCCTGTTACTTTTCTGGGAGCCCCCTATCCCCCGGTAAGCACTGCCCCGCACCCTAGCCCTGAGCGCCCCCCCCAAAAAAACCTCTTGCTGCTAGGGGTAAGGGGGGCCCAAGACTGCCCCAGCAGCAGCCAGTGTGACTGGCCCAGGGGCTGCCTGAGCTGCTCAGGCGGCTCCCGAGCCAGCTGCACCAGGCTGCTGCAGAAGTCACCAAGGTCACGGAAAGTCATGGAATCCGTGACAAACATAGAGCCTTATTATTAAGACAAAAAAATTCATATTGCCTCTACATAAATCCATGGTATGCCCACTTCTGGAATACTGTGTGCAGATCTGGTCACCCCATCTCAAAAAAGGAATTAGAAAATATTCAGAAAAGGGCAACAAAAATTATTAGGGGTATGGAACGGCTTCTGTATGAGGAGAGATGACTAAGACTGGGACTTTTCAGGTTGGAAAAGAGACGACTAAGGCGGGATATGATTGAGGTCTTTTAAACCATGACTGGTGTGGAGAAAGTAAATAAGGAAGTGTTATTTACTCCTCATAACACAAGAACTAGGGGTCACCAAATGAAATTAATAGGCAGCAGGTTTCAAACAAACAAAAGGAAGTATTTCTTCACACAACACAGAGTCAACGCTTTGCCAGAGGACATTGTGAAGGCCAAGACTATAACATGGTTCAAAAAAGAACTAGATAAATTCATGGAGGATAGGTGCATCAATGGCTATTAGCCAGGATGGGTAGGGATGGTGTCCCTAGCTTTGGTTTGCCAGAAGCTGGGAATGAGCGACAGGGAATGGACCACTCAAGGATTACCTGTTCTGTTCATTCGCTCTAGGGCACCTGGCATTGGCCACTGTCAGAAGACAGGATACTGGGCTAGATGGACCTTTGGTCTGACCCAGGATGGCCATTCTTATGTTCTGTTTCACGCTTCAATCAACCACCACTCAAGGCCTACCTGGAACAAAGCACTCCCTGTTCACACTTTTCAAACAAACAAACAAACATGTAGTCAAGCAGTCCCTGCAACTAGCACCAGTCACACACTAGTCAAACAGATGGTCACAGCAGAAACACTCAGATATCTATCCCATTAACTCAAAACACAGCCCCCCCAATGCAGCACCTACCTCAAGAGCACTCTTCTCGGATAGCTTCAAGGCAAACTCCCTTTGTTTGCTTCCCCTCTGTTCATTCCTCTTTCTTGAGTGATAACTGCTAATTTAGACCACATCATTTTGTATGTAGAGTTGGGATTATGTTTTCCAATGTGCATTACTTTGCATTTGTCAACACTGAATTTCATCTGTCATTTTGTTGCCCAGTTACTCAGTTTTGTGAGGTCCCTTAGTAACTCTTTGTAGTCTGCTTTGGCTCTATCTTAAGTAATTTAGTATCATTTGCAAACTTTGCCACCTCACACTTCACTGCCTTTTCCAGATGATTTAGGAATATGTTGAACACCACAGATTCCAGTACAGAACCTTGCGGGACCCCGCTATTTACCTCTCTCCATTTTGAAAACTGACCCTTTATGCCTACTCTTTGTTTCCTATCTTTTAACCAGTCATTGATCCATGAGAGAATCTTCCCTCTTATCCCATGACTGTCTACTTTGCTTAACAGCCTTTGGTGGTCTTGTCAGTCTTTCTGAAAGTCCACGTACACTATATCCACTGGACCACCCTTGTTAACATGCTTGTTGGCCCCCTCAAAGAATTCTGATAGATTGGTGAGGAGACATTTCCCTTTGCAAATGGCGTGTTGACTCTTCCCAAACATATCATGTTCATCTATATGTCTTACAATTCTGTTCTTTAGTATAGTTTCATCCAGTATGTCTGGTCCTGAAGTTAGGCTAACTGACCTGTAATTGCTAGGATTGCCTCTGGAGTTTTTTTTTTTTTTAAATGGCATTACATTAGCTACTCTCCAGTCATCTGTTACAGAGATTGATTTAAGTGATAGGTTATATACCAATTAGTTGTTCTGCAATGTCATATTTGAGTTCCTTCAGAACTCTTGAATGAATATTGTGACGGGATCCCTGGGGCACAGCCTGGGACCGTGGAACTGCTGTGCCCCCTTAACTCTCCAACCTGGATTGTCTCTCACATTGCTTTGCTGGTGACAAGCAGCAAGCTGTTGTCACTCAGCACAACCGAATGTGGAGTCCCACACCGAGCTAGATTGCATGAATGCTCCCAGAGCCACTCATGAATCACACAGAGAAGGGCACCAGCCAAATCCCCCCCTGCTCCTAGCCTTGTACCTCAGGAATATACCGTCTTGGACTGCTCTAGATGAGCAGTGCAAATTTATTAATTGGTTCACCACTTCATCAATGGAAAGTAGATTCTCTGAGCAGATTTACCAAACACTTCAGGCAAACTCACTGGTAAAGATAAACAGTTAAACAAGTTTATTGATTACAAAAGATAGATTTTAAGTGATTATAAGTGATGGGCAAAAAGTCAGAGTTAGTTACCAAAAGAAAATAAAATGTAAGCATGCAGTCTAAACTCTCAACCCTATTAGACTGGGTAACATCTAGATTAAGAATTTTTTCTCTTCCCACTGGATATTACAGTCCTTTATATATAGGTTTGATCCTTAAACCTGGGCCAGTCTCCTCCGTTGGAGTTTTCAATCTTCTGAGTGTCCTTGTTGCTTGCAGCATAGGTGGGGCAGGAGAAAGGCAAAGCAGTGGGCCTCTGTGTTCTATTTTATACCCTTAGTCCATGTGCTTGGAGAATGAAAATCCAGACATGTTTGTTGGGCATTGCTGGGTCACCAGACAAGGTTGAGCAGTTCCCCTGGTGTGGCCTTGTGCAGGTGAGTCATTGAATTGTAACTCCTTTGCTGGACAGCAGCTGTTGATGGTTGTTTAGCACCCACCCGGGGGCGTTGGTTACCTCTTCCCTTGTCATTGTCTCTGGAGAGCTAGTATCTTGGCACTTCCCACAGCATATTTTAGTGAAAACCACACAATTCTTATAATTTCATATGCATTGATGATATACATATTTAGCTAGAACAATAGCTTTCAGCAGGTCATAACCTTTCCCCTGATACCTTATATGGCATTCTTTATATGCAATATCACAGTTATATAGAAATGAGGAATTTGGGGGTTACAGGGTGCTCCCCTGAGGTATAGAATGTCACAAATACCATCTGGTCCTCTTGACTTATTACTATTTAATTTATCAGTTTGTTCTGAAGCCTCCTCTACTGACACCTCAATCTGGGACAGTTCCTTAGATTTGTGTCCTAAAAAGAAAGGCTCAGGCGTGGGAATCTCCACCACATCCTCTGTAGTGAAGATGGATGCAAATAACTCATTTAGCTTCTCCTCAATGGCCATATTTTCCTTGAGTGCTCCTTTAGCACCTCAATTGTTTGGTAGTGCCACTGACTGTTGGACAGGTTTCATGCTTCTAATGTACTTTTTAAAAAGTTGGTTAGTTTGTGTCTTTTGCTAGTTGTTCTTCAAATTCTTTCTTGAAGTGCCTTATTATATACTCCTGTGGGGAATTCTGCACCAAAAAATTAAAAATTCTGTGCACAATATTTTAAAATTCTCCAAAATTCTGCATATTTTATTTGTCAAAATAGCACAATATAATCACTCCAGTTTAAATTATTTTGATAATTTATTGCAAAATACTTGTCAACAAGTATGTCAATACAGACAACAGCAAAAAAGATTCCCCTAGGAGTAGAGAGTTAAAGAAACCCTTACAACAACCCAGTTCTAGTTGCAGGGTGTTGGAGGGAGCTGTGTGTGGCCCCCAGAGCCCAGACACCTGAACTCCCATCCCTCCAGAGCCAAGCCATGGGGCACTTCCTACCCTCCTGCAGACCCTAGCCATGGGACACCCCCCAGACACCAGCACACCCCTGCCCCGCAGAGCCAAGCCATGGGGCAGACACCAGCCCACCCTTCCCACAGCCTCCAGACACCAGCTCCCCCCAACACAGCCCAGACACCAGCATCCCTAGAGCCTTTACTCCCCCCAATTTATTTACTGTTCCACCGGGGGACATGGTGTAGTGTGGCCCTGCCCTTCCTCACCCTGTGCCAGAGCTGGCTGGATCTCCCAGGCCCTCTCTCATCTGGGGAAGAATGAGGATCAAAGAGTGTGTAGCCTCCAGCCTAGCTAGGCTGGGCACTCCATTCACTGCGAGCTGGGCTCTGCAGAGTTCAGCGGCCCCTAGTGGTGGCCGGAAATTCTGCGGGGAAAACAGGGAATTCTGCAAAATTCTGTATTCCGCAATGGCGCAGAATTGCCCCAGGAGTAATATACTTTTACCCTTGACTTATCAAAGTTTATGCTCCTTTTTCTTTTCATCACTGGGATTTGACTACAGATTTTCAAAGGATGTGGTTTTGCCTCTGCCTCTTTTACTCTGCTGTTTAGCTATGGTGGCATTTTTTGGTCCTTCTAGGGGCTTTTTTATTTGGGGTATACATTTATTGTGAACCTCTGTTTTGGTGTTTTTAAATAGTCCCCGTGCAGCCATTTGGCCTTTCAGCTGTTCCTTTTAATTTCCGTTTAACTACCTTCTTCATTTTGTTTAGTTCCCCTTTTTTATATTAAATGCTACTGTGTTTGGTTTCTTTGGCATTTTCCCCCCTTCAGTGATGTTAAATTTAATTACATTATGGTTGCTCTTCCTGAGCAGTTCAGCTGTATTCACCTCTTGGACTAGATCCTGTGCTCCACTTAGGACTAAATCAAGAATTGCCTCTCCAGGATAAGATGCTCCAAGAAGCAGTCGTTTATGGTGTCTAGAAGTTTTATCTCTACGTCCTGAGGTGATATTACCCAGTCAACATGACGATAGTTGAAATTCCCTTTTATTATTGCATTTTCTGTTATTCTTTTAAATCTCCCTGAGCATTTCACAGTCACTGTCGCCATCTTGGTCAGTGGTTGGTAGTATGTTCCTACTACTGTTCTCTTATTGTTCAAGCATAGAATTTCTATCCATAGTGATTCTTTGGTACAGTTTGATTCATTTAAGATTTTTATTGTATTTGACTCTATGCTTTCTTTCACATACACCAGCATGACCTACTCTGTCATTCTTGTATGTTTTGTACTGATATTACTGTATCCCGTTGATTATCCTCATTTCACCAAGTTCCTGTGATGCCTCTTACATCATTATCCTCATTTACTACTAGGCACTCTAATTTGCCCATTTTAGCAGTTGTATATAAGCACTTGTACAGTTTGTCAATATTCAGTTGCTTGCCTTCAAGTGTTATATTTAAATGGGACTCTCATGTTTGATTTTTTCCTCACTATCTACTATTTGTACTTTACCAACTTCTTTCCTATTATCTTTACGAGGATATAGACTTCCCCTTTAATAAATGTATCCATAAGGGAAGTCTCTGCCTATACCATATGGTCCTCTGTGCCTGTTGGCTTTCACCCAGCCCTTAGTTTAAAAAATCCTCTTTAATTTAACCATTTAACCTTTTTAATTTTACATGCCAGCAGACTGGTTCCATTTTGGTTTAGGTGGAGCCCGTCCTTTCTGCATAGGCTCCTCCTTTCCCAAAAGGTTCCCAGTTTGTAATAAACCTTTAAATCCTCCTCTCTTCACCATTGTCTCATCCACACATTGAGACCTTAGAGTTCTGCCTGTCTTTCTGGCCCTGCTCATGGAACTGGAAGCATTTCACAGAATGTTACCAGGGAGGTCCTGGACTTTAATCTCTTACCTACCAACCAAAATTTGACCTCCAGGACATCTTTTCTACTTTTCCCTATATCACTGGTACCTCCAGTTCCTCTGCAACATTGCTCTGGGAGGGAGGGGAGAGGATCGGGAACGCGGCATGCTCAGGGGAGGAAGCGGGGAAGAGGTGGGGCCAGGGTGGGGATTTGGGGAAGGAGTCCAATAGGGGCAAGGAGGGGGTGGAGTTGGGGCGGGGACTTTGGGAAAGGGGTTGGAATGGGGGCAGGGCAGGGGTGGAGTTGGGGTGGGATAGGGAGGGGGTCTAGCACCCACCGGCGCCAGGAGAAGTTGGTGCCTATGTCTCTGGGGGACATGAGTAATTTGCACCACATGCACACCTACAGCTCCTGCATATGAGGCAGGTAATCATACGTGCTACATGCAGTGAAATAAATTTGACATCGCCCACTGTGCTGCTAGACTTCTGCCTGCAATATTTTTACTCTTGCAGGGGTTGTGTTGTTTTATTGTTTTTGTTTGGAGGTGGGTGTAATTGGCCTAAGTTTGTTTGTTAGGTATGTTTGTTAGGTGTATTGGGGTTATTGTTGTTCTTCACCTACAATTTCATCCTTGCAATGAACAACAGCTATCATCCTCTCTTAGCCTTTTTAGTTGCAGCCAGCCTTTTTGGTGTTCTTAAATCACAGCAACATCATATTACAGCTTTTAACATAGTTTATATATATCTGTGGGGTAATGATTATATTTTATCAACATTGTTTTGTGGTATGTAGTTGAACTAGTGGTTTCTTATTTTAAATGTTTGTTTTTTCCTAAGTTCAGATAGAAAATATTTTTAGCTGCACTTCTTACTTTTGTTTTTCCAAAGAGGGTGAAACATTCTATTTAGAAACACTGGAATGGTGTAGTAAACTAGGTTACTGCCGCCTTATTAGCCTTCCAGAGAATTTTTTAGGGGCAGTATCACTTTAAGAAGAATGCAGCATCCCCTAAGAAGGGGAGGCTGAACATTAGCAGGCTCTAAGAAGATCCTTACCATGGGTTGTTTGCCCCACATGGATTTGGAGGTCACTAGGGCCCCAAGGTTTCTTGCAGTCCTTTTGCTGCTGTACGTAGAGCAGGGAAGAGTCCCTGCCAGTGTCAGAACGCTCACTGACCAAGTTTGGAGTGTGTACTGCAAAGCTCTGGCTGTCCAAGGATGAGAAGGTACCTCTGGGGCCAATTTATTACCTACTCCCTTCCTCAGTTGCATCCTTTCCCTCATTTTCCATATTCAGTAGTCAATATCACGCACAAATCCCATCCACACAAATCAACTCATAGAGTTTGGAATTGCACATAAGGCTTTGTTGCCTGGTGTTACTGACACTTCCTGATGAATTATGGATTCCTGTTAAAGGACCATTCCTATTGGGAAATTCTGTGGAGAACTGAAGTCCCCCTGGTGATCGTGAAACGGTGGGGTACTCCTAGGGCATATGTGCCCAAAGTGCTGGTTCAGAGTGGTGGGGATTGGAGACTGTCTCCCCTCATCCTGGCTCCTTGGTGCTCTTAGCAGTAGTTGCTCCAAAGAAGTGCATTATTGCCCTTACAATAGTTAATTACCTTTGTAATCGGATAGGAGAGAATTTTGAGAGAAGGTTATTTTTCAGTGCAGTTGGTCCTAAAAGAGTGAAGAGTGTTTTGTGAAGTCTGTGGAATTGTGAACATCAATAGGTGTCATGAAAAGCCCACTAAAACGTTACGAAGGAAAGGAGAATAGAAAAAAAATAATTCTACTGGCAGGTGTCTTTGTGCTTTTTCAACAGAGCTAAACAGTAGTGATTTAAAAGACTGTATCAGTGATAATAGCCTGAGTAGCAATGCTAGTCTTCCTAGTGTACAGAGCTGTCGACGACTCCGAGAAAGAAGAGTTGCAAGCTGGGCCGTTTCATTTGAACGTCTTCTGCAGGATCCTGTTGGAGTTAGATTTTTCTCAGTAAGTAGTGAGGGGCAAGAAGGGGGCTTCCAAAACATCTAATATCTCTGTAAAGATTTTTTCCTGTGATTGTTTTCTGTTTTTCTTGGCACTGTCCTTAGATTTTAGAGTCAAGAGATTATTGTAACTCAAAAGGATTGACACTTCAAGCATATTTATTAGAAAAAACTAACTGTCTTTTCAGCTGGACCAAGTTTAAAGAAAACCTGCAGGTTCCTACATACTGTAGTACAGTGGATGTCCAATACTCTTTTAGCTGATGGCAATGAAAATTTTTCCCTTATCCTTTGTGACTGAATATTTAGTAAGGCTTCCATATTTCCTATGTCAGTGGCATTCAACTGGATTTGCAACCGTAGGCAAGATAATATTTTTACAGTTGTAAATGTCTTTCTAAATAATTTTTAAAGAATTGATAGACTAGTCAGCTATTTGCATGATCAAAACTTTGTTTTGTCCACATGGAAGTTTCTTTCAATTGATGTGCAAGTCTGTCCAGTTATACTGGACAGGTGCATTTCCCAAGTGTGAATTAAACCTCGCAGCACCTTTGTGAGGGAATAAGTAATGTTATCCCCATTTTAAAAATAAGGAAATTGTGAGGCACTTACAGGTTATTTGACTTGGCCACAGTCACACAAAGTCTGTTGCAGAACACAGATCTGAGTCAAGAAAATGAGTTAATGTTGTCAAAACTATTTTCACAAGCAAACTAAATAAAAATGTAAGGGGGTATGTGTTAAATTCTGCAGAAAGCCTTCGCACCCAAAACAGTCCTTTCTGTTCCTTAGGCTTTTAATTATCCTAGCAACAACTAGGATCTCTGGAAAAGATTTGTTGAAATGGTGGACATTTTTGCCAGTGTTGATGGAAATTTCTTTAACGCATTTTTGCAACATTTAGAGAGGATCACTCATAATTTTATACAATTTGCTTAACCTAAATGAAGTAACTGTACTACGAAAATGTTTGCAAAATGACATCAGAAGATAGCCAGACAAAAAAAGCAGAATCTACAGGGTCTCTTTATAATTGCATCAGCAAATAAAGGAGAGATCTGAATCTATGTATGGACTTAATGATTCACTCTCATGAGAAAGAGAGAAGTCATTGCAGAGATGTGCTGAGCCTTTAATGGCAAAATGCACACCTTCTGTCTCCCTAGCATCCCATTACAAAATAATATGTCCAGTTATTTTAAAATAAGAAAGTACAGTGTGCTAATCCTCCAGGGCCTGAGTTTGAAGAGCATAGTTTTACACACACCTGACTTGCAGAGTCCTTGATGCATGCACACAAGCTGCAGTTCTTCTCCAAGGAGTGTCCTGTGGGTGCTCCACTTCCTGTTGATGCATCTCTGCATCTTTAGAGAATTTCAGCAGCAGCGTTCATCCGGGTCGTGCACGCGATGTCACTGTCTTGCGCTGTTTTCAGCGCCTATCTTGTTCCGCGACCTGATCTCTCTCAGTTCCTTCTCAACCGTCCTTGGCCTGAGACAGAGCTCTCAGCAGTGTGACAGCTGATATCTTTATTTACTGTGTAGAATAGTTAGAGTAGTTGTTTGTTTACTAGTTAGAGTTACCTACCCTTTTTCTTCCTCCTTTATTTTTATCAATTTTTTAAAAATTTATTTCCTACCCTTACCATAATTCAAGCCATGCCCGATTCACCGGGTTTCAAGCTCTTCCTTTCCTGCCAGGAAGCTATCAGGGTATTGGATGATAACTCTCAATGTGTCCGATGCTTAGGTGAGACACATATCCCACAAAAGTGTTTTCACTGCCACAACTTAAAGGCTCACACCGGGAAGAACAGAAACCTGCATCTAAAACTTATCCTTATGGAAAAGTCTCTGTGCCTGACATCTCATTCCAGCCAGCAGACACCCTACTAAAAAGTAACAGGGAAAAAAACAGCATTTTCTCCTTCAAAAGCGCCCCCGAAAAAGAAGTGGTCTGCAGCTCATTCGATATCCTTGGTATGGACCACACTGTGGCTGAGTATGTATGAGGCACGAGGATCCTCCAGCGCCGCCCACGCCATACCTTCTGCTGAATCCAAGTGGGCAGACTCTGAGTCAAGAGGCAAACAAAAGCCCATCTCCTCTGTTGTGGTACCAGTGGAACCGCTGAAAGATGCGGACCGAGACTCCCCTTGTGGCATATAGTGCCACCACCTGACAACACAGAGCACCTAGGCATTGGCACTGACATCCACAGCTTCAGTGATGCCATTGGCATCGACTACTTCTGTGCCAAAACCATTAGCATCACACCATTTCCTGCAACATAAGGACTTATTGGTATCATCGATGCCTGAATACCCGCTCTTCAGCACTGATGTATTTCCTGGTATACATGGTACCAGGCCAACCTGATTAACTGCTGGCCCTTCCATTTTCCATTGAGGAAGAGGATAATGAGAAGGAGGGTGTTTTCTCATTGCACCACTCCTCTCCTGTCCAACCTACTCCTGCTAGGACTACCTGTACGGCTCAGACCTCATCCGGTCCTAACACCCAGAACTGGCATGGCCTGCCTCCACGTATGCCATTCCTCACAGAGTGGCCTTATTGTGACACCAGGGCTGCAATATACCAAGCCCCCGAGTCTGCACAGGGAAAGGCTTCAGTCTCTCCCATCACCCTCTGTGGCTGCACTATCAGAGCCCATTGAGGAGAGCTTTGAGGAACAAGAGGAAGCCCTGGAACAGTACACGACACCACCTATCAATATTTCCTCCTCTTCCACAGATGAGGCCATAATGCCTTCACCACCCACAGCCGTGGACAATTTCAAACACTTTCAAGAACACTTCAGGAGAGTTGCAGACTGCCAGGAGGTCGCACTAGAGAATATCCCAGAGTCCCACATTCTGCAGAGTTAATTGGCTTCAAAAATAGTGCTTCCAATAAATGATGCATTCATGAAACCAGCCAAAACCATATGGCAGACTCCAGGAACAATAACATCCACCTGCAAGAGAGCTAATGCAAAGTATTATGTTCCTTCAAAGGGGATACACTTATTATTTTCCCACGCAGCACTGAACTCTCTAGTCGTCAACCAGCATGATAGACAACATTGATATAGATCCACCTCCAAGGAGTGGAAATGACTATAACTTTTTGGTCAGATGGCCTACCCTTCAGCAACCTTGCAGTTACGAATTGCCAGTTACTCAGCATTGATGGCAAAGTACAACCACGTAAACTACTCCAAACTTGCAGAATTTATTAATGATATTCCAGAAGAGAAAAGGGATGAATTCAAATCCATCTTAACTGAGGGTGAGCTTCTGGCCAAAACCACCCTACAGGCTTCCCTAGATGTGGCAGCCCTGGCAGCATGATCACGGCTACTGCCATTGTTATGCACCAAGTGTCGTGGCTTCACGTGTCCGGTTTCCCCAGGGAAGTCCAGTCTGCAATGGAGGACCTCCTCTTTGATGGCCAGAAACTGTTTGCCTCAAAGACAGACCAAGCCCTCCACACCCTGAAGGACTCTTGGGCAACTCTCCGCACCTTGGGGACGTATACACCTGCAACCAAAAGAAAACAGGGTAGATATTCTCTCTACCAGCACACACGGTCGCCCCATATGCTCAACAACAGAAACACTACAAGACAAAGTGACAGGCTATGAAGGCAGAGACCTTCGAGGCGTCGACCACCTCCGCCTCAAGCATCTGCGTCTCAGCTATCCTCTGCTAAACAACAATTTTGCGGATTTGGTCGAGGGTTCGAGCAACCTCCCCACCCATCAGTGCTGAAGCATGTCCATCCTCTGTTTTTGGCCACCTTTTGACCCCTTTCTATTCAGCGCGGATTTCCATCACCACAGACAAATGGGTCCTTGAAATAATCCATACAGGCTACGCAATACCATTCATCTCCATCCCCCCAACCCCTCTCCCTCCCCATCCTTCTTCACAGACCTTTTTCATGAACAACTTCTATGGCAGAAAGTAAACCATCTGTTACATATGGGTGCTGTATAACCAATACCAGCTCAACACAGAGGGAAGGGCTTTTATTCCCACTATTTCTTAACCCAGAAAAAGAATGGAGGATGGAGGCCTATTCTAGACCTCAGAAATCTCAACAGATTCATAAGGATCCAACGGTTCCAGATGGTCCCACTAGCACTGAAAGGGGGACTGGTTTTTAGCTCTCGACCTCCAAGATGCTTATTTCTACATAACCATACACCCTGCTCACAGGATGTTTCTCAGATTTACTCTGGGAAGAGAACATTACCAATTCAAAGTTCTGCCTTTCAGTTTCTTGCCAGCACCATGAGTGTTCTCCAAAATTCTTGCAGTGGTGGCAGCGAATCTCCGCAAACAAGGTGTAATAATATTCACCATCTGGAAGATTGTCTATTAAAAGCTCCCACTCAGGCAGACGCCCTCGACATTACACACAGGACACTCAACCTCTTCCTGAGACTGGGTTTACAAAAAAACATACAAAAATCAACTCTAAATCCCATACAGAAGTTAGACTTCATTGGGGCCCATCTCGACTCTCTAGAAGCCAGAGCATCATTACCAATGAACAGGTTCACCACTCTATCCAACCTCATCTCATCATCATTGAACAGTCCTCACATATCAGCACGAACCTGCCTCCAACTATTAGGACATATGGTGGCAACCACGTTCCTGGTATGATATGCACATCTTCACATGTGTTGTCTTCGGGGCTGGCTAAGAATCATCTACATACCACACAAACACAGCCTAAACAGATGCCTTGCAATGCCAAAGACTCTCTACACTGGTGGATGCAATCCAACAATGTGTGCATGGAAGTCCCTTGCCCTCAGACTCCACCTTCAATAATAATCACAACCGATGCCTCCTTGGTAGGCTGGGGAGCCCATCTACAACACCACAGGATTTGGGACAGGTGGTCTCTTTGTAAGACACTCTTACATATAAACCTCTTAGAACTGCTTGCAGTTCACAACACGTGCTTGCACTTCCTGCCACTGATCAGGAAGGAGAATATACAGGTAATGACCGACAACATTGCCTGCATGTTTTATATAAATCAACAGGGAGGGGCACAGTTCACACACCCTAATGGGGACACAGTTCACATCCCCTATGCACCGAAGCCATGGAACTATGGAACTGGTGTGTCTGGCACAATGTCAACATCTAAGCCTTGTACCTCCCAAGTCATCAAAATACTACAAGGGATACATTGAGCAGAGAATTTTCCCAGGATCGTGAATGGGAACTAAATAACACAGTCCTACAAAACATATTCAGACACTGCGGTCACCCATCCGTTGCAACATCCTGGAACAACAAATGCCCACAATTCTGCTCAAGAGCAGGTATGGGGCTGCAGTTCCTGTGGGATGCCTTCCTCTTCAAATGTGATGCATACATGTTATATGCATTCCCTCTGATCCCCCTGTTATCAAGGGTGATACACAAAATATGTACCAACAAGGTCAAAGTCATATTGATAATCCCAGCGTGGCCCAGACAGACTTGGTACTTGTACCTATTGCAGATGGGGGTATGCTCACCATTCACTCTTCCACCTCTGCGAGAAATTCTATCACAGGTTGCTGGATGGGTTCACCACCCGAAGCTGGAGAGACTTCACTTGAAAGCATGGCTTCTACATGGCTCTATCATGACAAACTAGCCTGTTTGGACCGGGTTAAAGACCTATTGCTAAACAGTTGAAGGACAACCATGTGTGATACTTACTTTCACAAATGGAAGAGGTTCCACATGTGGTGCCAGAACAAACATATTCGTGCCATTTCCATACCCCTACCCTGGATATTGGACTATATTTTGAGACTAAAGACATCTGGAGGCTCTCCATTAGCTCAGTCAAGGTACATCTCGCGGCTATTACCGTTTTTCACTACAATATTAATGGGACATTGAGATTTGCCCATCCGATCACCAAACATTTTCTTACGGGTATCAAGAATGTTTATCCCGAAGTGTGTGTACCTACTCCACCCTGGGATTTGAACTTCAGTGTTATGCTGCCTCACTGGACCCCCATTCGAACCCGTAGCAACATGCTCTCTGATACATCTATCGATGAAAGTGGTGTTCTTAGTGGCTATAACATCAGCCCGCTGAGTGGGTGAGTTAGGGACCTTCCTGGCACACTCACCTTACACCATCTTTTTCAAGGACAAGGTCGCACCCAAAATTTCTACCTAAAGAATCTTCCTCCTTCAATGTAACCCAACCAATCCATCTTTCCCCATTCTTCCCTAAACCTGACAGGAACATGCGGGAGTCAGTATTACATACCCTAGACATCAGGTGTGTGCTACTGTTCTACCTTGACAAAAGTAAGCCTTTCAAAAAATCTCCGAGGGTTTACATTTCCAGTACGGAGTGTTCTACAAGGCTCCGCTTTCTCTACACAGAGACCATCTAAATGGATCTCCGGGTGCATCCACCTCTGTTATCAACAAAAGAACCTTCAACCCCATTGGGGATCAGAACTCACTCTACCTGATCCCTTTCAACTTCATGATTTTGTTGTTTAGAAAAGCTACTGGACATATGTAGAGCAGCCACTTGGGCTTCTGTACACACATTTACAAAACACTGTGCAATCAACCAGAGTTCAAGATCAGATGCATTGGTAGATCTTACAGTATTATCATCACTTACACAGGCAACTCTGAAGCCCCTTCCATCCAATTGTAGGGCACTGCTTGACAGTCACCTGAAGTGGAGCACCCACAGGGACACTCCTCGAAGAGGAAGAAAAGGTTACTCACCCTCTGCAGTAACTTATGTTCTTTGAGATGGGTGTCCCTGGGGGTGATCTACCACCCACTCTCCTCCCCTCTACTTCGGAGTTCAATTTCTGGACTGAGAGGGGTTGGGTCGCATGCACTGTATAGCGCGAGACAAGGACAGCGCATGCACAACCTGGACGGACACTGCTGCTGAAATTCTCCGATCAAAGGCGCAGGGATACACCAACACCTGAATTGGAACACTCATAGGGCCACCCATCTCAAAGAACCTCAGTTACTGCACAGGGTGAGTAACTTTCCTTTCATACACAAACTCTGTGTTATACATTTGATATTAGGAAATAAAAAGACAAAATGTCCTGGATAAATAAGCGCAAACTAGAACTTCTTTCCATCCTAAATAGAGTAACACTTTAATGAACACATTAACAAAGAGCCCATCCAGAGGGAGAGGGGTGAAAGTAAAATGCTTGTTTAATATATTAAAAAGTGCTTTGCCTTGAGTTGGATGTTTGTTTCTTGTCATTGCTTCTATTTTGCTCAGCCTAGCAGCCTAAAGTTCTCAGCATTTGTGAATAAAGAGTGACTTTCTCTTTAGTTTTAAATGACACTTAAGTCTTTCTGAGTTTAGTATTAGCTTTACTGAAAAATTATGTAATTTGTGGCTCTATGGAGACCGTTGAATAGATTGTAAACCAGTTTCTGATGTGCTTTAATATTGGTTTAAAAGTCAAAAAGAAATGTTTATATTTAAGAATTAAACTCCTTAAATATTAATTCTTTTATGATAAGGAATTATTATTAAATCAGGTTGGAAATTGGTTTCACCTGGTTTCAGCCTCTTCTACTGGGCATTCACACTGCTAATGTCACAAATTACCTCTTTTCAGCAAAGTGGCAGCCTCAAGTGCTATATTTAGAAAGGTTTTATTCTAATTAAAGATTTTTAAAAAATATAGTAAGGCTGATACCAATTTAAGCAACTAGCAAAGGATGTAAGTGAGGACCACTTACATGATTAAAAATTGCACTCTAGGGAAACATTTTCACTGTCTCCATTGTACCCTGTTAGAACTTCAGTTAAAGATAAGCAACTTCCCTACAGTGTAGCTATTTTAGTATTACTAAAAATTATTGAAATCCTTATTAAAATCTTGTTCATTAGTCTGTGAACCAGTCTCACAATGCACAGTTTTAAACAGTCTTCGTACATTGAAATAGTTGATTGTAACTTGATTCAGTATTGCAAATTGAACAAGTCTGAAATAAATGGAAAGGGTCAGTGTTTGGGAAATCTGATTCTAAACTTAGGAATTATTTTTTTAAAAAGCCTGATTCTGAGACCAATAATAACATTTTCATTACTTAAAAAAAATCCCAACATTATGCAAACTCCAACTTCTCCTCCCCTCTTCTCCCCCTATAAATATGTTGTTTTAAAATGTAAGCAACTTGTCTTTATTTTGTGACATATGTTTTGTATTCTTATTTTTTCCCCTAGGAATTTCTACGGAAAGAGTTTAGTGAAGAAAATATTTTATTCTGGCAGGCCTGTGAATATTTTAACCATGTACCTGCACATGACAAAAAAGAGGTAAAATAATGCTATATATTCAGGTATAAAGTTGCTAGCTAAAAGCTATTCTCCTCCAAGGCAATTGAGATAATTTGGACTGTTCTTGGTCTTTGTCTTGCGGTTCTATCTGAGCTGGGCTGGGGACACAGTCATTTTGTTTCAGGGGTCTCTCTTGGTGATCTCAGTTCTATGAGAGTATCTCCCAGAATCCAATTGTAGTTATATTTAGGACTCTGTAAAAGGCCTTTCTATTCCATTTAGTCCTTATTTGAGTCCTTATTTAGTCCTTATTTTGTGGGACACCCTACTTTTGTAGAATTATAGAAATGTAGGACTGGAAGGGACCTCAGGAGGTTATCTAGTCCAGTTCCCTGTGCTGAGGCAGGACCAAGCAAACCTAGACAGTCCCTGACAGATGTTTGTCTAACCAGTTCTTAAAAACCTCCAATGACGAGGATTCCATAATTTGCCTTGAAAGCCTATTTTAATGCATAAGTATCGTTACAGCTAGAAAGTTTTTGTAACATCTAACCTAAATCTCCCTTTCCATTGATGAAGCTGATTACTTCTTGTCCTACCTTCAGTGGACATGGATAACAGTTGAGTACTGTCCTCTTTATAACTGTCCTTATAGGCTGTTATCTTTTCTCCCCTCGGTCTTTCTTTCTAAAAACTAAATGTACCAAGTTTTTTTAACCTTTCCTTATAGGTGAGATTTATTAAACCTTTTTTCATTTTGGTTGCTCTCCTCTGGGCTCTCTCCAGTTTGTCAACATCTTTCTTAAAGTGTGTCACCCAAAACTGGACACAGTACTGTGGCTGAGGCCTCACCAGTGCAGAGTAGAGCAGGGTAGTTACCTCCCATGTTTTACATATGATACTTCAGTTAAAACACCACATAATGATATTCGCTTTTTTTCACAACTGCATCACATTGTTGACTCATATTCAATTTGCGACTCACCATAACCCGTAGATGCTTTTTGGCAGTACTACCACCTAGCCAGTTATTTCCCATTTTGTAGTTGTGCATTTGATTTTTTTCCATCTTAAATGCACTACTTTGAACTTGTCTTTATTGAATTTCATCGTGTTGATTTCAGAATGATCCCTCAATTTATCTGGTCATTTTTAATTCTAAGCCTATCCTCCCAAGGGTTTTCAATCCCTCCCATCTTGGTATCATCAGCAAATTTTAAAGCATACTCACCACTCCATTATCCAGGTCATTAATGAAAATATTGAATAGTACTGGACATAGGACAGTCCCCTCCAGGACCCCACTACATCCCCCCAGCAAACCACTGATAACTATGCTATATCTTTAAATCAGTTTTACACCCACCTTATAGTAATTTAATCTATACCACATTTCTGTTGTTGGTTTATGAGAATATCATGTGGGATTGTGTCAAAAGCCTTTCACTAGTACTCCCTTGTTTTTCTGAAACCACCTAAGGGTATTGAACCCAATTTGGTTTAATTTCCTTTCATTGTATTCAGAATTTAGTTGTTTATAAAATAAGCAAGTAAAAAATAGAAAGATCAAGATTTTTTTTTACTGCAGATATTCAAGTATATGGTTAAATTTTACTGCCTTCTCTAATTTAAGTCTTAAAGAATTTTTTAATGATTTTTTTTTAAAAAGCACTAAGTCACAAGCTTTTATTATACTTTTGAAGAAACATTTGACAGGCTTGACATTTATTATTATTGCACTTTGAATATTTTAAATTTTATGGTAAATTCTCTTGATCGGAACATTTAATTACTTAGGAACTGCTCTGACAAAAATATTTGTAATGTTAAAGGGAATAAAAATGTTGGCAACCTAAAAATTTACAAAAAGAGATGTTTACTAAAATTGCAATAAACAGTATCTTTTAGATTTTTAAATCTCAACAAAGGAAAACAAAAGGAGTAATGTAGGTGGGCAAAAGACATCAGTGTTTATTTGAAAGATTGAAAAACTAAGCTCCTTCCTTTTCTCTAGAGACCAAATTAAGGCTCCCCATATACTGAGATACATAATTGCTTATCTTTTTCATTTGGGAACTAGAGTGTACAGCAATAGCATATTTAACATACAGTTGGATTGTTATAAACACATCAGAAGCAGGAACCATACTAGTGAGTGGGGCCACTGGCTGAGGTGCTAAAGGAGCACTCAAGGAAGACAGTTCCATTGTGGAGAAGCTAAATGAATTCTTTTCATTGGTCTGCACTGCAGAGAATGTGAGGGAGATTTCCACACTTGAGCCATTCTTTTTAGGTGACAGATCTGAGGAACTGTTCCAGATTGAGGTGCCAGTGGAGGAGGTTTTGGAACAAATGGATAAATTAAACAGTAATAAGTCACCAGGACCAGATGGTTATCACCCAATAGTTCTGAAGCAACTCAACTATGAAATTGCAGAGCTACTAACTATGGAATGTAACCTATCACTTAAATCAGCCCCTGTACTAGAAAACTGACGGATAGCTAATGTGACGCCAATTTTTAGAAAAGGCTCCAGAGGCCATCCTGGCAATTACAGGCGGGTAAGCCTAACTTCAGTACCTGACACAGTGGCTGAAACTATAATAAAGAATAGAATTATCAGACACATAGATGAACACAATATGTTGGGGGAAGAGTCAACACAGCTTTAGTAAATGGAAATCATGCCTCACCAATCCAGTAGATCTTTAGAGAGGGTGAACAAACGTGATCAAGGGTGATCCAGTGGTTACAGTGTACTTGGATTTTCAGAAAGCCTTTGGCAAAGTGCCTCAACAAAGGCTCTTAAGCAAAGTAGACAGTCATGGGATAAGAGGGAAGGTCCTCTCATGGGTCAGTAACTGGTTAAAAGGTAGGAATAAATGGTCAGTTTTCAGAATAGAGAGAGGTAGATAGCGGGGTCCCCCAAGGATCTGTACTGGAATCTGTGGTGTTAAACACATTCATAAATCATCCGGAAAAGCCAGTGAACAGTGAGATGGCAAAATTTGCAAATGATATCTAATTACTAAGGATAGTTAGATCCAAAGTTAACTGCAAAGAGTTACAAAGGGATTTCACAAAACTGGGTGACTGGGCAACAAAATGGCAGATGAAATTCAATGTTGAGAAATGCAAAGTAATGCACACTGGAAAATATAATCCCAACTCTACATACAAAATGATGCTGTCTAAATTAGCAGTTATCACTCAAAAAAGAGATCTTGGAGGCATTGTGGCTAGTTCTCTGAAAATATCTGCTTAATGTACACTGGCAGTCCAAAAAGCTAACGGCCTGTTAGGAACCAATAGGAAAATAATTGATAATAAAATAGAAAAGATCATAAAGCCTCTATAAATATAAAAGTCCATGGTACCATCCACACCTTGAATATTGCATCCAGTTATAGTTGCCCCATCTCAAAATAGTTATATTAGAATTGGAAAAGGTAGAGAAAAGGGTAACAAAAATGATTAAGGGTATGGAACTACTTCCATATGAGGAGAAATTAAAGACTGGGACTGTTCATCTTAGAAAAGAGACGAATAAGGAGGGATATGATTGAAGTCTATAAAATCATGAATGGTGTGGAGAAAGTGAATAGGGAAAAATTATTTACCCCTTCACATAACACAAGCAGTAGGAATAACACAATAAATTTAATAGGCAGCAGGTTTAAAGCAAAAAAGGAAGCAGTTCTTCACAGAACACACAGTCAACCTGTGGAATTTATGACCAGGGAATGTAGTGAAGGCCAAAAGTATAAGTGGGTTCCACAAAGAATTAGATAAGATCATGGAGGACAGGTGCATCAATGGCTACTAGCCAAGATGGTCAGGGACGGAACCCCATTCTCTGGATGTCCTTAAACATCTGACTGCAAGAAGCTGGGACTGGGTTACAGGGCGTGGATCACTTGAATAAGTGCCCTGTTTTGTCTGATCCCTCTGAATCATCTGGCATCTGCCTCTGTCGGAAGACAGGGTACTGGTCTAGATGGACCATTGGTCTGACCAGTATGGTCATTATTATGTTTTTATGTCTTGTTTTGTAAAAATAAATTAATGCTGATAAGAATTCTGTTTTGTAGCTTTCTTACAGAGCTCGAGAGATCTTCAGCAGGTTTTTGTGTAGCAAAGCTACAACCCCAGTTAATATTGATAGCCAGGCACAGTTGGCGGATGATATTCTCAGTGCTCCACGTCCAGATATGTTCAAAGAACAGCAGCTTCAGGTAGCTACTAAATATTTAACTGCTCTTTATTAACATATGTAATTTACTTTTTCCTTTAATGTGTTATATATTTGTTTATGTATTTTTAAACAAACAAACATTTTCACTTGCTGCATTTTTTGTCACATGTACGAAGAAAATAGATGATAGCAAATATAAAAACAGGTTATGTAATCTAGTAATTGTACCTTGGAATTCCCACACAGGAGTTTGCATGGGAGAATTTGCATAAGGGTGTGTGGGTGTGTGCACGCGCGCACGTTTGTTGTATGAGACTACTAACTGTTAACACATCAAACAATCTAAAAATCTTAATTCAATTGAAATGTTACTTCAGCAATAAGGGATAGTATAAATAATGCTATTTGGATACATTTCTGCCATTTTCAACCCAAATGGTTCATGAAAGTGTTTGTCTTTAGGGACTTTTGCTTTTACTTTGATGAAATGGTCAAATAAGGGGCGTTTTAAAGCTTTGTCTCTGAAAAAACTCTAAAGGTTGATGCAATTTAAATAGTATAACCTTTTGCATTCAGAACAAAACAGTTACTGAACAATTGGGAATACTTTCTACAGAGCCTGCTGGTCTAATTTTCTTACTCTTTTGATGTGTTGCATTTGTGCTACTACATACCTATTATCAGAGTGGGTAGGCCCTAGAAACAATTTTAAAAGAGGAATTCTCAGGAACCTAGGCTATAACTTGACCAGCTAAAATTAAGCTAATGGTGTTTCCGTTAGCATCTTAGTCCTAGCTCGGACAAAGCCTTACTTTGTATTCTTTCAGGGAATGTAGATTGGCAGGTACTGTATCTTCCTCTAACTGGCAAGTGCCTAGCACATGTTGCGCACAACCACATTGTAAATTACTAGCAACCTGTCAGATATGGAACTGAGACCTTTTAAAATGCAATTTCTGCTGTAACTTATTGTATATTCTTCTGTGAATATACCTTTGGCGCAGTAATAGATTATCCTGTCTTAAATGGAAACTATTTTCTGCAAAGTCTTTTTATTCCATACTTAAGCTGGGCCATCCAGGTTTGAAGTAGTAAACATTTATTGTTGTGGTTTATTATTTATTATTTTGATTTTTTTCATGACCCAAATACTGGAGTTGAACACAAATGAAGGAGACCTTGTAGTGCAGTGTTTCCTTAAACTTTTTGTGCTGGCAATCCTGTTTGGAATAAATAAATAAAGTGTGATCTCCCTGATAAAAAATCTTGTGACCCCCCCACCTTAGGCTGCGGGCTTCGGGCTTCAGCCACCCTGCACGGCGCGGGGCTTCAGCCATCCTGCATGGCTCGGGGCTGAAACATATATATTAGCTTCCTGGGGTCCCCTGTGACATAGGGTCCCTTGCAATTTCCCTGCTTCTAGCCCCCTAATGCTGGCCCTGCTTGTGAAACACCCTCCCCCCCACCCCCAAGACCTATCCCATGACCTCCAAGTTCAGAAACACTGCTTTACTGGGTAATACTGTAGTCCATTCCCTTGCAGTGTATATTCTTCACATTGCAGAGGATTGATTATATGACATACTCTTTTCTAATCCTATGATTCCTGTTGCTCCAGAACAGAATCCAGAACAGGAGAAGATATTTGTTGAAGCAACCTTTCTTAACTGGGATAAAGATAGCCTTAAAATATCTAGTTAGGTGTCTGTTTTTATGTTTTAGTAGCATAGAAACAGACATTTCAGGGTCCAAAGACAACATAGCCCGTTTGAAGATAAACTGTAGTACACATATTTCTAGCATAAAAATGACCTGAATTAAAAGGATATTGATAACCTATAGCTGCTTCTAAGAATATAAATAATTATTCTGCATTCTGCTTCCTCTGGGGTTATAGAGTTTGTCATCTTAGCATTTTGCATATTTTTTTCCAAAAGGATTTTGTTTCTGACTGCCAGAATCTCCCTTCCTGGATTACTGATTGTCTCCGTGGGTCACAACTGAGAATACCAAATTCAGGACAAGCTACTGGGAAAAAGGGCAGACATACCCCAAAACCAGTGGTTATTCTTCCATGAGATATACCAATCAAGCAACAAAAGTAAACTTCTGTCTCCCCACACTGGCTAACAAGAAGTCAGAAATGCAGCCTCCTTAGGTATTCCAGTCCTAGATTCAACACCTAGACACTAGACTTAATGATGAGTGGTTATTTAAAACCAATTTCATCAAACAAAAGGGTTCTTCTGATCCCAATGGACCAACCACATACCCAGGTCAATATATAACTCAGATATTACGCAATAATCACACTGTTGCCAATCCTTTAGTATCTAATATCTAAAGGTTTATTTATAAGAAAGAAAGAGGAAAAAAGAAAGAAAGAGAAAGGTGAGAGTTAAAATTCGCTAAAAGAGTCAAATACATACAATAATTGCAAAGTTCTTGGATCAGGCTTTTAGCAGTGATGGAATAAACTGCTGGCTTGTTAAGTCTCTGGTTGCTTCCAAATCCTTGGAAGTCCTTTGGTTAGAATGCTCCCATTACTATAAGTCCATAGTCCAGAGGTTTGAGCAGGAAAAAGGCAAAATGGAGATGTTTCCAGGGCCTTTTATAGCTTCTGCCAAGTGAAGGGAAAACCCATTGTTCTAGTTTGTGGAAAATTACAGGTAACAAGATGAGGTTTGGAGTCACATGGACAAGTCACATGTCCATGCATGCTTTACTTAATCATAGCAGAGGCCATTACCCATACTCTAGTTAGAACGTCCTCAGGAAAGTCCATTAAGTGTAGATAGGTGTCTTCCATAGTCCATTGTGAGTTAAGTCTTCATTGATGGGCCATTCAACTTGAATAGTTCCTTCACAATGTGTTGGCTAAATATCTTGTTGGTCTTACCACAGAAGCAAACATTTGCAATACAGATACATAGTTAATATTCATAACTTCAGATACAAATGACACATGCATACAAATAGCATAATCATATTCAGCAAATCATAACTTTTCTATTAACAGCTTACTTGACACATTTTGTATAAGATTTGTTGCAATTATATAACAGTGGTAGCAACAATGATCTATCATGTTTTAATCATATAACGTCACACTGTTAAACCTCTCTGCAGTGCACGTAGCAAGAGCTTCTCTGCAGGAAACAGAAGCAGTCCTACAAGGAGCAGAGAGGTCTACTTAAGTTGCTAAAAAAAATAAAATAAAAAAAGCTATATTTCTCTTATTCCTCTGTACGTAGAAGTGATAACATCAATAGTGCTTTGCACATATGAACAAAATATGCTACAATTCAACCAAAGATTTACATTTCCATTTTCTGAAATATACCTCTGGAAGATACTTAAAGGCCTTGAAAGTGCTATATCTGGACATGCAAGTAATTTCTTAGGTGATACTACATTCCTGACACAAGGGGAACATAATCTGCTCTACTGTTTTACTTCTCATCCTCAGGATTAAAACTCATAAATGACTGTAGCAGTTTGAGTACCATTTTCTCTAGGCGATGTACAACAGAGACTCTGAATTCTTGTATTGATGGGGTTAATAATGAGAATTCACTTTGCTCCAGTTTCTGATTAGTCTAGTTATAGGCTTTCTGGAGGAACAGTTTCTAAAGCATACTGTTGGGTATAATGAGAGTGATGTTAAATTCAGGCAAGCTGGGGATGGAGCACATGTTAGGGAAATAATAATACAGGGCAAATGGTAATCAACTGATGATAAAGTAACTTAAACTTAAAGCACTGCATTAAGACTACAATGACTGTGCATAAAGTGAAGGGGTTGGCATGTTTTGCGCACTCTCTCTCTCTCTGTCTCTGTTATTACTGTGACAAGGCTGCTTGTATACCTGCTTGGAGATTAAAGGAAAGTTGTTACAGAATATAATGCAGGATTTAGAAGGGCATGGATAGCAATTTCCCCTTCTTCTTCAAGTGGTTGTTCATGTCAATTCCAATCAGGTGTGTGTGCGTGTGTGTACGGCAGCCAGAAAACTTCCCTTAGCAGCATCTGTTCGGTCGGCCTGGGCTCCCACTGGAGTCGCACCTTCATGGCATTCAATATAGAGCAAAGCCGACCGGCCACCCCCTCAGTTCCTTCTTACCGCCGGTGATGGCTAGCTGGAACAAACTGTTGCTCTTGCTTTGCAAATGCATTTGGGCAGTGTGCACTTTTAGTGTTAATAGTTAGTTCTCAGTTGTTTACTAGTGTTAATTTAGTATTAGTAGTTAGGACATAAATTTCCTTTTGGGGGTCTAGTGCCCCCCCCCCACGCACACACACCAACGCTCCCCCGGCACCGGGGTATGCCTCGGTCCCCAGGGTTCAAACTTTGCGGGGACTGTGGAAAATTTATGCTTAAGAGCCACCAGAAGGAGAGGTGCAGAATTTGCAAAGGATTTTGCCCTAGGACCTTAAAAGACCGGGAGCAAAGGCTCAAGATCCTTCTCATGGAGGCTGCACTCTGGACACAATCTGACCTGGGGTCAGCAGAACCCACACCCAGCACTGACGATGCGTAAGCCTTTGCCGTGCAAGGGCCACGAGGAGTCGCAGCACCGCCACGGCTCTGCCCATAGACAAACTTCTGTGAGGCACCAGTCTCAGTCCCTGGTGCCCAAGAAAAAGAAAAGGCCAGAGAGGGGTTGCTCTCCCCTTCCAAACCCAAGGAGCCTGTGGCAGGGAGACTCAAACCGGGCCACGTCCCCTCCCTCCCATGTCCCCTCCCAGGGGTCCAGTTGAGTCTGAACCCTCGCTGCTCTCTGAACTGACATGGTGGAGAGCTCCAGCTCCCCTCTATGTCAGAAGCATTCAAGGCAACTCAGGACCTTATACGCCTCACGGCGCCATCCTCCCAACAGAGGAGGGACAAGTCGCCGGTGACCGCCCGATCCCATCAAGGAGTAAGCCGGCAATGATGGCACACCAATCTCCATCTCCGGCACACCAATCTCCATCTCCAGCACACCTTTCCCAGGCATGGTCCACCCACGTGGGGGAGCCACACAGGTCCCCCCGTTCCCGGCACCACTCACCGGCACCGTGGAGCATTGCTCCTCTGTGGTCCTCCTTCTCGGAGACCTCGGAGTCGGAGGCAGAATCCTACTGCTCTGATAGGACCAGGAACAGAAGGTCCCGGCGTGACCTCCAGCCCTTTCCGGCACTGTGGCCACCTCAGTGGCAACCCCCACCTCGGTGGCCCTTCTGGATGCCCTGGGCATATCATCAAGGCCAAGGACAGAACCAGGGGTCGAGGTCCAGATCTGCATCGGTAATGTTGGCTTCCTTCGTCCCACCGCAGGTATCGGCAGCACCAAAGCCCCTCCCTTTGCCTGCGGTGCCGACACCGCTGGCATCAGTGACTTCGGCACCGACTACATTGGCACCGATGATCTCAGCGACCCCGGCACCGCATGCTGCTGACATGGCATTGCAGCAACACTGGGTGCCACGTGACCCCCTGGGCACTGAGGGGAGTGAGCAGGGCCCGTTGCCAGTGCTTTCCTCCTCATCCTCCCCAGATGAGACTGTGGCAGGGACATTGACGGCTCTGGCCTTGGAAGACAACAGGGTCCTACAGCAGCTGCTGTGACAGGAGGCCCAGAACCTGGGGATCCAGGCAGAGGAGGAGAGGATGCTGACCCCATGGTAGATATCCTCACCCTCTTCAGCCCCGCCCATATTGCCTTGCCGTTAATTAAGACTACCACTGAGACCACAAAGACCTTGTGGCAGACCCTAGCCTCTTTTTCCCCAAGAGAAATGAAAGGCAGTACTTTGTTTCCTCAAGAGGATATGAACACTTAAATACCCACCCACCCCCTGATTTCCTGGTGGTCGATGCAGCTAACCAGCATGAGCACCAGGACCACCAGGGGCCCTCCCCTAAAAATAGGGGTGCTAAAAAAAACTAGATCTGTTTGGAAGAAAGATCTACTCCACCGGGGGGTTGCAGCTTTTCGTATCAAACCAGCAGGCCATCGTGAGCAGATACTTGTATAACACCTGCGGCATGATGGCCAAATTTGCAGAGCTGCTGCTGCACAACTCCAGTGTGGAATTCTCTGCTCTGGTGGAAGAAGGGAAACTAATTGCATGAGCTTCCCTACAGGCAGTGTTGGATGGGGCAGATGCTGCCTCCTGCGCAATGGCCACAGGGGTGGTGGCAATGAGGAGGAGTTCCTGGTTGCAGGTCTCAGGTCTTCCCTACGAGGTCCAACAGACCATTGAGGACCCCCCCTTTGAGGGTTCGGCCCTCTTTTCCCAGAAAACAGATAAGACTCCACAGTTTAAAGGACTCCAGGGCCACCCTCAAGTCCTTGGGCCTCCATGCTCCCGCAACTCAGCGCAGGCACTTCCGGCTGCAGCCTCCCTCGCAGTTCTACCAACTGCAGAACCGGCTGGATGCTCCTCAGAGGAGGCATAGGAGCAGCAAAAAAGGCTGCACCTGTCCTCGGGGCAGAGCTCTGGCCAGCCCAAACCACCTTCCAGCTCCAGAACAGCCATTTGAGGGTGCGGTCGAGGACAGCGCCCCAAGACAAAAACTGGATCTACCCTGTCTTACCTTTTCGTCCCGACTATCCCCTTTCTACCGTGCATGGCCCCGTATCAGTTCAGACTGCTGGGTACTCCGCACGGTAGAGAGCAGATATTCCATCCAATTCTGTGCCCTCCCACCCTTGCACCACCCTTCCCCGTTCTTCTTCAGGGACCCCTCTCATGAGCAACTCCTTATATAGGAGGTGCACTCACTCCTTTCATTAGGGGCAATGGAAGAGGTTCCTCAGGAGCAGAAGGGTAAGGGTTTCTATTCCCGATACTTCCTACTACCGAATGCCAAAGGTGGGCTCAGGCCCATCCTAGATCTCTGAGAACTCAACAAGTTCATGAAGATGCTCAAGTTCTGCATGGTCTCTTTGGCCTCCATCATCCCTTCATTGGATCCAAGAGACTGGTATGCTGCCCTCGACTTGAAGATGTGTACTTTCACATAGCAATAATTCTGTCCCTTAAGTTTGTGGTGAACACCACCCACTACCAGTTCACAGTCCTCCTATTCAGCCTATCAGCACCACCTCAAGTGTTCACTAAGTAAATGGTAGTCGTGGCTGCGTTCCTGCTCATCAAGGGCTGCTCCAGGTCTCAAGTGGAGGCACAAGTCAACTTCATAAGAACGATGTTCGATGAACTGGGCCTCCTTCTGAATGAAGGGAAATCAACGCTGTCCCCGGTTCAGAGGATAGAGTTTATAGGGGCAGTACTGGATTCGACACAGGCCAGGGCATACCTCCCAGAAGCAAGGTTTCAGTCCCTCGGCAAGGTCTCAGGCAGTTCCCCACCACCACAGCAAGGAATTGCCTGAAACTCCAGGGACACATGGTGACTTGTACCTAAATAGTACAGCATGCCAGACTCAGACTTTGACCTTCTCAGTCGTGGCTAGTGTTAGTGTGTTGGCCAGTCCGGGACAGTTTGGACAAGACGTAACCCTGCCTCGCCCAATACTCAGATCCCTCGTGTGGTGGCTTGACCCACAGGTAGTATGTGCAGTGGTCCCCTTCAACAGCCCTCAGCCGTCTCTCTCGCTAGTGATGGAAGTGTCAGCCTTGGGCTGAGGAGCACATTTGGGAGAACTCAGGACAGAAGGCCTGTGATCTCAGGCAGAACTCGCTCTCCATATCTATGTCAGAATGCTGAGAGCCGTGCACCTGGCCTGCCAGACTTTCTGAGCCCACTTGACAGGGAGATGTGTATAAGTTATGACAGACAACACCATGGCAATGTTTTATATCAACAAACGGGGATGCATGTTCCTCTCCCCTCATGCTGTGGGACTTCTGTGTAGAGCATTCAATACATCTGCAAGCATCATACCTCCCTGGAGTACAGAATGAGTTGGTGGACTATCTCAGCAGATCATTCCACAGCCAAGAGTGGTCCCTTTGCCTGGATGTTGTGAACTCAATCTTCCATCAGGGTGGTTTTCCACGCAACGCAACAGGAAGTGCCAGCAGTTTTGCTCCTTCCTGAGTCACAGCCTGGGCTCCATCGCAGACATGTTCCTCCTCCCCTGGGGAGGCCATCTCCTATATGCATTTCCACCTATCCCTCTCATCCACAAGGTGCTCCTCAAGGTACGGAGGGAGCAAGCCTCGGTCACATTGATAGCTCCAGCCTGGCCCCATCAGCACTTGTACACATTACTCCTGGAAATGTCCATGGAAGCCCCAGTCACCTTGCTGTTCTTCCTGGACTTACTAATGCAGGATCACGGCTGTCTCCAACACCCGAACCTCAAGTCGCCACACCTCATGGTGTGGAAGCTCCATGGCTGAACCCAATGGAGCTCTCCTGCTTGGATCTGGTTAGACAAGTCCTCCTTGGCAGTAGGAAACCTTCCACGAGGGTCACATACCTTGCCAAGTGGAAGAGATTTTCAATCTGGTCGATGCAGCACCGTTGGTCCCCAATGCTCGCCTCTGTACCACTTATACTGGACTGTCCTCTCCATCTCAAGCAGCAGGGGCTGTCCATGTCGTCAATAAGGGTTCACTTGGCCACCATCTCTGCCTTCCACCCAGGCGCAGAGGTCCGCTTGGGCTTTGCTAATCCTATGGTCAGCTGTTTCCTTAAAGGTCTCGACAGGCTATACCCGCGTGTCCGACAGCCAGTACCAGTTTGGGACTTCAATCTAGTCCTTTCCAGACTCATGGGTCTGCCCTTTGAACTTTTGGCAACATGCTCCCTACTCTAACTCTCATACAAGGTGGTGTTTCTGGTAGTGATAACCTCAGCCAGGAGGGTGTCTGAGCTCAAGGCCTTAACATCAGAACCTCCTTACACTGTGTTCTATAAGGACAAGGATCAGCTCAGGCCTCACCCAGCTTTCCTCCCAAAGGTTGCCTCCCAGTTTCACATTAGCCAGGACATCTTCCTCCCAGTGTTCTATCCTATGCCACACTCAAGTGTCAGGGAGCAGAGGCTTCGCTCATTGGATGTCCACAGAGCACTAGCCTTCTACATTGAGAGAATGAAGCCATTCCAAAAGTCCATCCGGTTATTTGTGGTAGTGGCAGACAGAATGAAAGGTCTTCTTGACTCTTCTCAATGGATTTTGTCATGGATCACATCTTGCATCCGTGAGTGCTACAACCTAGTAGGTGCCTGCTCCCCTGATCACTGCGCACTCCACCAGGACTCAGGCCTCTTTAACGGTGTTCCTGGCACAGGTTCCCACCCAGGAAATCTGCAGAGCAGCGGTGTGGTTCTCCATACACACTTTCACTACGCAATCACCCAGCAGGCCAGAGACGATGTTGCCTTTGGAAGAGTGGTGCTCCAATCAGTGGATGACTCCGACCCCCTCTCCTGAGCTTGGGCTTGTGAGTCATCTGATTGGAATTGACACGAACAACCACTTGAAGAAGAAAAAACGGTTATTCTCCTTCTCATATCTGTTCTTTGAGATGCATTCTTCATGTCCTTTCCAATACCCACTCTCCTATCCCTCTGTCGGAGTAGCCCGCAAGAAGGAACTGAGGGGGGTGGTGAGTCGGCAGAGCTCTATATTGAGCGCCATGAAGGTGCAACTCCAGGAGGCACCCAGGCTGACCTGACGGATGCTGGTAGGGTAAAAGTTTTCTGGCTGCCGTGCATCAATTCAAGTGGTTCAACTTTCTTTAAGACTTTGGCAGTAAATATATACTGCTTAATTTTTCTAAAATGATGTAAATGATTTTAATATATTAGAGTAAGTTTAGGCTTTGTAGGTTCTCATAATTTCAAATTTAATTTTAAAATAGAATTTTAAAAAGAAACGTTTTTAATTTACTTAAAAAATCTGATTTAATTAAATTATTTTTGTATATGTTAAAAAACATTGATTCTTCTTCGAGTGCTTGCTCATGTTGATTCCATTCTAAGTGTGCACACACCCACATGTGCGGTCATCGGAGATTTTTCCCCAGTGGTATCTCTAGGGTCAGCTATAGCACCCTCTTGAGTGCCGCGCTCAGGCATCGGTATATTAGGTGATGTCGGCCCTATGCCCTCTCAGTTCTTTCTTACTGCCTGTGGTGGTTAGTCAGAGCGCCTTTTCCTTGCCTAGCAAGGGCTAGCATTTTTTGTCTCGTCTGACTGTGAGCCTTAGGGCCTTGTAAATAGTTTGTTCATAATAGTTAGTGTAATGTAGTTGTTAAGTGTAGTTAAAAGTTAGAGTCCCAATGGGGACTTGGCCCCAGGCGGGGCATGCCCCGGTCTCTACGGTTTAAGCCCTGCGTGGACTGCAACAGGCCTTTGCCTGTTAGTGACCCCACAGCAGCTGCCTGAAGTACCTGGGGGAGTCACATGTGAAGGACGAGTGTTGCATTTGCAAAAACTTTTGACCCAGGACCCAGAAAAAGTGCGATATCCATCTGGGGACCCTCCTCATG
The DNA here is from genome assembly GCF_965140235.1 of Caretta caretta. Taxonomy (NCBI): domain Eukaryota; kingdom Metazoa; phylum Chordata; order Testudines; family Cheloniidae; genus Caretta; species Caretta caretta. The sequence continues at coordinate 132,842,436 of NC_134209.1, read as the reverse complement.
GAGGCTGCTCGCCACCCAGCTTCCGAACCTTCCTGGCTGGACTCTACCCCTAGTACCTCGGCCTGGGTGCGTAGCACACCCCCGACACTGAGCTCCACCCGGCACCACACTCTGTCACCAGTGCCCAAAAAGAAGGCCAAGAAGCAGGGCTCCCTGGCACCCGGCAAGAAAGGCCACTGGGTATAGGGCAAAGGACCCAGTTCAGGCTGCCCGCCCACACCAAAGCCACATGGACGTGTCTCCCCATTCGGGGCCCCTGCCGCCACAAGGGATCCACCACTGACTCCTGGGAGCAGTAGGAGACCCAGACTTGTGGCGGGACTGATGCCTTCCCAGGCTTTCCCTGTGCTTAGAGAGCAGAGGCCTCTACCAGCTCTGCGGCACCTCATGTGCCACAGGAAGTGGCAAAGGCTCCCTATGAGAGCAAGCTAGTCATCAGGACCACCCAGAGGGCAGTGGAGTGCCACCGATCCTCAGAGCCAAGGCAGTACTCTCCAGCTCCATGCCACGGATCTCTGGCTTCGCAGCCCAGGTCCTCTGCGGCTCACCCCAAATCACCAGTACCGCAATCACGGTCTCCACCCTCCATGTGGGTCACCTAGGGGGAGGTGCTGGTTACCATATTGCTGGAACTGTTCATCTTCCTGCCGGTAGTCTTCTCGGTGCAGAACACCATCCACCACGCTGTGGGAACGATCTCCATTGTGGTACTGGTCCTCCTGGTCCTCCTATTTGAAGTGCCGGTCTCCAGTGGCGACGGTTAGCCGACAGATTCAGGCACCGCCTTGTCCAGGGATGAGGATGACTGTACCGCCGGCATCATCCCCCATGAAGGAAGGGGGTTTCAGGATGGGCACTCACTCCTCTTCCCCTCGCTGAGGCATCACCAGTGCAATTGAGCATCTGAGGGTTTGTCAACCTCTGCAATGCTGCCTTGGCAACAAGACCAGTGGCCAACGCAGTGGCTCTACTGGAGTGCGTGGAGCATGCCTGTGATGCTGATGCCCTCTTTGTACCATTCATCAGCCACCGCCTCGGAGCAACAGTTGACAGCACTCATAGGTCGTGGTAGAGGAGCGAGTGTCCGCCCCAAAACCCCCTTCCTCCGCATGTGATGATGCCCTGGGGCCTCTCCCGGGCAGTACAGTCTTCCTCATCCCTGGATGAGGCGGTGCTGGGCCTGCCGGATGATTTTAAAGAGCACCTGGCTCTGCTTTGATGGGTGGCCGAGAACTTGGGCCTAGAGGTAGGGGAAATGGCTGAGCATGTAGACACCCTATTCAATGTTCTGTTGGCGTCTACCCCTGCTCGTGTTGCACTACCAGTGCATGATGGGGTCTTGAAAATTGCCATGGCCTTCTGACAAACCCCATTGTCCATCCCTCCCACCTCCAAGAGGGCTGAGAAAAAGTACTTCATCCCAGCCAAGGGGTTCGAGTACATGGCTCCAGGCTAGCTGGTCGTCTCTCTGGCCAACGAAAAGGACAAGCAAAACACAGCAGTTCAACCCCCAAAAATAAAGAGGCCAAGAGGCTGGACCATTTTGGGAGGAAAATTTATACAACAGCCAGCCTTCAGTTCTGGATGGTGAACCACTGGGTTTTTGGGCAGATACGATTTTAACTTATGGGACTCCCTCCGTAAGTTCAAGGAGTCCCTGCCCCAGGACTTGGCCCAGGAGTTTGGCACCATGGTGGAGGAGGGTACTGCAGTAGTGCTTCCTTCAAATGGTGTGGGACACAGCTGGCTCGGAGCTGGGGTGGTCATGAGGCGCAGTTCCTGGCTTCAGACCACTAGCCTGTCCCAAGAAAAGCAGGCCTCAATTCAAGATTTCCCATTTGATGGGAATGGTCTCTTCGCAGAGCAGACAGATGCACAGCTGCATAGCCTAAAGTACACTCGGGCCACCCTTCGTTCCCTGGGTCTGCATATACCACAATCGGCGAGGAAGAAATTCCGGCCGCCACCACCAAGGCCTTGGCAGCCTCGACAGAAGTCTGTGAGGAGAAGGGATAGAGACACGAGCTTTAGTCACTGCCCTTCCTCCTCCTGCTCATCCCCTCAGCCCGGCCTGGCAAAGCATCCCAGGGGCCAGAAGCACTCACTTTGAAGGTGCGCTCGAGAGTGACACCCCAGTCAGCTCCCCGGATCCACATTGTTCTTTCCTCGACCATCTTCATCCCTACCATTCGGCCTGGTCTCGGGTCACCTCGGACCACTGGATGCTGGTGATAGTATCTCGGGGCTAACCTCCTGCACTTGGGGGCAGTAGAGGAGGTCCCTTGGGACATGAAAGGAAAAGGATTCTACTCCTTCTACTTCCTAATCCTGAAAGCAAAAGTGGGCCTGAGACTCATTCTGGACCTGCAATGCCTCAAGAAGTAGAAGTTTCACATGGTCTCCCTGGCCTCCATCATCCCCTCCTTGGATCCAGGAGACTGGTACGCCACCCTTGACTTGAAGGACACTTATTTCCATATTCCAAGATCACAGACGTTTCCTCCGTTTCATAGTGGGTGGACGCCATTTCCAATTCACGGCTCTGCCCTTTGGCCTCTCATCGGCGCCAAGGGTGTTCACAAAATGTATGGCACCAGTGGCCACTTACCTGAGGCATTGAGGGGTCCAGGTCTTTCCATATCTTGATGATTGGCTCATCAAGAGCTGGTCTCAGGAACAAGTGTAGAGGAGCATCAGTCTGGTGTGTTCCACCTGTCACAACCTGGGCCTGTTGACAAACGAGAAAAAATCCACATTAAGGCTGGTCCAATGAATAGAGTTCTCCACACGAGCCAGAGCCTTCCTTCCGGAGGCGTGTTTTCAGGCCATGTCGGACCTGATCTCCCATGTGAAGAACCACCCAGTCACGACTACTCACACCTGCCTTTGGTTGTTGGGCCACATGGAGTCTGTCATGCCTGGCTCCATCTCCGCCTGTGCAAGTGTGACTGGCGTTGATCTATATACCCAACAGACACAACCTAGACTGGGTAGTCAGGGTGCTGGATCACATCTGGTTGTGCCTGGATTGGTGGTTGGACTCCGGGTCGGTGCTGGAGGGAGTTCCCTTCACGGCCACATCATTGTCGCTGACCTGGTCTCTGATGCTTTGGACCTGGGCTGGAGAGCCCACTGGGCGATCTCAGCACGCAAGGCTGCTGGCTATGGAACGATCTGGCCCTCCATATCAACGTCAGAGAGCTCAAAGCGGTTTGCCTGGCCTGCCAGGCTTTCTTGTCTGTCTTGAGGAACAAAGTAATGCAGGTCCTAACGGACAATACCGCTGCGATGTATTACATCAACAGGCAGGGCGGAGCCAGATGGTCAGCCCTTTGCCAAGAAGCTCTCCACTTTTGGGACTTCTGTGTGCAGCATGCGATTCATCTGGTAGCCGTGCATCTGCCTGGGACCAGGAACGTGTTAGCAGATCACCTCAGTAGGACCTTCTTGTCTCACCATGAGTGGTTGTTCCATTCGGAGGCAGTCAGTATGATCTTCTGGAGGTAGGGGACTCCCCAGGTGGACTTGTTTGCATCCCATCGGGTCAGGAAATGTCACGTGTTCTGTTTGATCCGGGGGATGGACATGGGCTACTTGTCAGATGCTTTTCTGCTCCCATGGTTGGGGGCCCTGATGTATGTCTTCCAGCCAGTGCTGTTGACCCAGAGAATCCTTGTGAAGATCAAAGAGGATAGGGTGAAGGTTATTGTGATAGCCCCCACGTGGCCTTGACAGCAGTGGTCCGGCATGCTGCTGGATCTTTCAGTAGCCACCCTGCTGCAGCTACTCCTCTGGCCGGACCTGCTGTCCCAGACCCACAGCAGTCTTCTTCACCCAAATCTGGCGGCGTTGCACTTGACAGCATGGCTACGGCATGGCTGAATGAGGAGGAATGCTCAGCCCATGTCCAGCAGATCTTGTTGGGTAGCAGAAAGCCCTTGACCAGAGTGACTTACCTGGCCAAGTGTAAGAGGTTTATGTGCTGGACCTCGGACCGGAGTATCCGGGCTGAGCAGGCTTCTCTGCAGGCGATCCTGAACTATCTTCTGCATCTCAAGCTCCAACGGTTGTCCTTGTCATCAATCAAAGTCCACTTGGCCTCTATTTCGGCCTTCCATCCTCTGCTCCAGGGCAGGTTGGTCTTCGCTCATGACATGACAAACTGGGTTTTGAAAGGTCTGGAGTGTCACTACCTGCACATCGGGGATCCCATCCCACCCTGGGACCTGAACCTCATGCTGTCACGGCTCATGGGTCCTCCCTTTGAGCCTCTAGCTTCCTGCTCCCTTCTTCTCCTCTCCTGGAAAGTTTCTTTCCTGGTCACAATAACGTCTGCCCATATGGTCTCTGAGATCAGAGCGCTTACTTCATTGACAGGACTAAGCCATTTCGCAAGTCAACACAGTTGTTCGTTGCAGTGGTGGACAGGATGAAAGGTTGCACAGCGTCTGCTCACAGGATTTTATCCTGGATCACGGCCTGCATCTGTTACTGCTATGATCTGGTGAAGGTGCCTCTCCCGGCGACTGTGATTGGCCACTTGACTAGGGCGCAGGCTTCATCGGCAGCCTTCCTGGCCCAGGTGTCAATTCAGGATATCTGCTGGGCCACTACCTGGTCATCTGTCCACATGTTTACGTCTCATTATGCACTTACCCAGCAAGCCTGAGACAATGTTAGCTTTGGTAGAGCAGTGTTGCAAGCCGCACAACCATGAACTCTGAGCCCACCTCTGGGGATACTGCTTGTGAATCACCTAGAATGTGATCGACATGAGCAAGCACTAGAAGAAAAAAAAACAGTTACCTACCTTTCATAACTGTTGTTCGTCGAGATGTGTTGCTCATGTCCATTCCATTACCCGCCCTCCTGCCCCTGTGTTGGAGTTTCCGGCAAGAAGGAACTGAAAGGGCTTAAGGCCGGCAGTGCCTAATATACTGACACATGAGCGCAGCACTTTAGAGTGCGCCACAGCTGACCCTACGGATACCGCTAAGGCAAAGATCTCCAACAGCCGCACACCTAGAATGGAATGGACATGAGCAACACATCTTGAAGAACAATTACGAAAGGTAAGTAACCTTTTTTTTAATCTACATTGGTTTTCATTTTGACCATTCTTGGACCTTATGTAAAAATAAAGCCTTATGCTAAGAGACTAGGACTCAGTTCTATTTCATTTGAAATTGGTGCACAACTCCCACTGACTTCAACAAAAGCAAGCCTGATATGTCTTCACATTAATGCTCTGAGTTTTAAGAACGTAATTCTTGAAAAATAGGCCTGCATTCTTCATATGAGATTTAATCTTGTATAACCATTATCCCACTGCATTTACATTTCAGATTTTTAATCTGATGAAGTTTGATAGCTATACTCGCTTTCTGAAATCCCCGCTTTACCAAGAATGCATTCTGGCTGAAGTAGAAGGTCGCCCTATTCCTGATCCACAGCGTGTTCCCAGCAGCCCTACATCTAAACACAGTATCAGCTCAGAGCGGTCCCATATCTCAACACCAAAAAAGGTAACTTTTGATTAAATTGTTACTTTTCTGAAAACTAAGTTCTTATCTGTAGCTGAACTTCTCCTCCCACTCCCCAAATTTGTTGGAAGATCAACAAGAATGTATAGAAGCTAATGAGTTTTCATATTTACTAGTGCTGACAAAGTATCTAGTTGCCAAGTCTTAATGTACAAATTGTTTTATTTGTGGATAGGTTTTTGTCCGTTATAACAGAAGTTACTAACTCCCTTATGTATTGCCTAAATAAATGCATTTTGTTCTACAGCTAATGAAATGAGGTAATTATACTTCATGCGCTAATTCAGAAGTTGATTTTGATTGAAGTCCACAATTGCTAGGAAACTAAGTTTTGGTATTTTCAACCGCAGGTAGCCAGTTACAATTCAGCCAGGGTTAGTAGTGAATACTAGTACAATTGAGGGGTGCTTTCAATGACCTAGGTGGAGTGAGTTGGTAATTTCAGTCAAGTTCCCAGTGGACAATTGCCTACGTCACAACACCCACCACTGCTACTGTCTCAAAATATCATCCTTGCTGTCCATCCAGCAGAGAGGTCAAGGGTTAAATAATGATGGAAAATGAACTTCCCTTTCATCCTTAGAATTTATCCCTTTACTAGAGTAGTATCCAGCTTCTGATCCTTAAGGGTGATTGTGTTAAGAAAGCTTGTATCTGATGATATATATGAATTGAAAACTACCTATGAGCCATGTTCTGAGATTTTTAAACTGAAATGATTGAATCGGCCCTGTTGCTACAGGAAGGAAGTAGGGGACACTGAACAGCAGTTCTCTACAGTTGATAATCACAATGTCATGGGTTGGCCACCTGGTACATTGAAGGGGAGAGAGGAGGGAGCTTTGGCTGCTCCATTATCTGTTCCCCTGACAGGTTGTGGGAGCCCTAAGGAATGCATGATAAAAGCACTTGATTGTCTCTACCTGAGCATCAGAGAGCAGGTAGCAAAAGACATCCTCCTCCACCACACAACCATAGAGAGGTGAAGGGGAGGAGAAGGTGATAACCAAAATCCAATTACAGCTTCCGGATTCGCTGCTCCAACACAGGTTGGAGAATATTCTAGAGTTGCTCTAACTTGCATCAACTGACAATGGTCTCCTAAGGTAGCATGCTAGCGGGATAGCCAGCATGCTCCACCCACTTCTCCCTATGCCTGTCACATCCTTCTGCACCAGGAGTTGTGGGGCGATACATATAAGAGTTGACTACACCAGGTCTCTTGCCTGTTTGGGATTCCCTTATACCTGTGGAATCCCCAGCTGGAGACTTGTAGGTGGTTTCTGCTTTCTTTGTGCTGCCTTTGAGCAGAGAAGCAGAGAATTTGTCCCAAATCTTGACTGTTGTCCTTTGATTTTTGAAATAATATATTTGACCTTCAAAGTGAAAAGGTTATTGCTGTAGAATATGATTTAGGCATGTTGGTTAGGGCAATGTGGGAAGTTTGCTTTTCTGATGCAACTATTCCATGGAAAAAGAGGACTTGAATTAATCTGGTATCTTTCAGAAGAAATAATTCACACCTTCATCCCACATGATATAATAATTAATTAATTAATAATAAAAAGTCCTACCTGGAAAGCCAGAATTCCTGGCAGTGACTGGATGTCTGTGCTGGTAACTGATGAGTTTACTCTTTGAATTTCCTGGCCTGTTTTCAGCCAAATTCTTCATGTTGTTTAAACATTTTTTATTATAAAATTTGTCTAGGTAAATAAAAATTAAAAAAAACTCCAAAAGATTTGGAAGCTTTAAAATTTTTTAATACTTTCATAGGAATCAGAACTTTGCTCATTCTTATTTCCACAGTCATTGATCACCATTTTAAAATGTGAGAGTTTTACCTTTGCAACTAGATAATGTTACCACAGTATTCATTATTTAGCTGTAAAGGTAATTTTTAACTCTTTATTTTTTTTATGTCAGCCACTGTATTTTTGGGACATCCACTATTTTATGGGTAGAGGTTGTTGTTTCTTTAATTCAGCATTTAAAAAATATTTTAATGTGAAAAAGATAAATGCTCATTAAAAGAAAATGTAGGCATAACATTATTAAAAATATATCTGCATTAATACTTTTCATCATTGACTATTATTTGTTATACGTAAGTAAATGCTAGTTAAGGAAGACATTATCAGATACCTGTATTTAATTTTAATTTATATTGCAAGCCTAGGTAGATTGCTACACAGTATATGAAATTCTATATATTTTTTTAAAACCAAGTAAATGGAAATCCAGTAACCCTGCTAAACCATTAGTTCTCTAGCTGTAGTCTGTAGACTGCCAGTAATCTGTGGAGAGCTGATTAGTCACATTATTCTGGTATTTCTTTTTGTTTCCAGCTGTGTCACTTTTTCCCAATATTACTTTTCCATATGAGCAGTTTTTGTTGTTGTGCTGGCATGTTATTTGATTACCAGACTCAGGGGAACTGGCATACATAATAATGAGAAGGCAAAAAGACAATCAACCAGCCTCTCTCTCTTAAGATATAGTCCACTTTGGGAGAGTTTGAGAATCCATGCTTTAGACAATATATTTGCAGGAGTGCTCCAGCTAATGTTTTATCTGTGTTTTGATGGTAGTTAATTGGAAAATCAAAGTCAGGAAGGTCCTTAAATGAAGAATCTGGAGAGGAAGACGCTGAGAGAAAAAAAAAAGGGACATTTTTCTCCTGGTCAAGAAGTAAGAGTGTGGGGAGATCGCAGAAAAAAAGGGAAAATGATGACTACCAAAATGGTGAGTTTCCAAGTCCTGCTTTGTTGCAAGATTGCTTTAGCAACAGACAGAATTGCTCCCACTGTTAACACTCAGCAAGGAATCTACACCTCATTACTACACATGACCTGAGATTTTTAATGATCTGCTGAGCTGTGACAGAGGGAAATGGTGATGTCCTGCACCACAATAGCCAGGAACAGTCCTGGAGATCTGTAGACAAAAGGCTGGGGAATGAGAAATTGGTAATATTATTTTGATGTTCTGGACCAATGGGATTTCCCTCAGCTGTTTAAATGTGCTTTCACCAATTTCCAAGAGGTTTTTTTCTGTCCACCCAGCTGCACTCTCACTGTAAGTTGACTCTCATCCTCTCTTACATTCATATCCTACCTTGACTCCTCCATGAAGGCCAAACAGCTAGATATGGAAATAAAGCCATAGGTGTGGCTATGCCCAAGTTCCTTCAGCTGAAGTTCATGGTGCTGCAATTGTGGTGCTCTTTTTGCTTCCCTTCACGACCAACTACTGTAGATCCAGAGTTACAGAGTCTGTCTCCCATCTCAGGGCAGACAGATTGGCCCCTTACAAGCAGGTCTGTGGCAGACTAGGAGACTTTAGCTCCACTTTACCTTGGGGTTAGATTGGTGAGTCCACCCACTTCAACCAGGCTGGTAACATTAGGAACTGAAACTGTTGCCTCCCATTCACAGCAGGTGACATGTCACATGCAATCTCTGAGCCAGTTTCTGGCTGCCCCTTTCTCTCCAGCACTTCTCTGTCTGGGGTGAGTAGTTCTTCAAAGGAGCCCCCCTACTGCAGTCCTACAGCATGGTTGTACAGGTTCAAGCAATTCATCTTGCAGGGACAAAGTAACTTTTAGAAGATAAAACAAAGCAGAGACATGGAGTAAAAAAACCAAAATATTCCAGTTCCCTTTCCCCCAAGTCAGGATAGTTCATCAGAAAGTTAGTGCATTGTGTTTTGTAGGCACCATGGTCACAGTGCACAAGTTCCCACATCCTCTCACAAATGATTGGGATGTTCCTCTCAGACCCTTATTTTAAAATATGGGCTTTCAGTTTCCATAGGAAGAAATGTTTTCTTAAAAGGGATTTACTCTATAGGTCTGTTACCTGAGTTTTATTGTAAGTGTGTTAAAAAGCTAAGGAACAATCCAGCTGAAGAAATCACAGAAACCAGCCTCTACTAGGAGTGTAGCTGAGAAAAGAAAATTTTGCAAGCCATTGATTTTTCACTCTGTCTAGTAAGTTGGAACTGCAGAAGGAAACCCTCACTCAGTCAAAGTGGTGAGTGCTTTGTTGTAGAAACCTAGTTTACAGATAGGGAAATTACTTCTCCCTATAAAAAAACAAAACAAAATCCCTGAAGGAGGCATAGAGGAACAATTTTTAAGGAGGGAGAATGAATTCCACAGGCACAGAATGTTACTAAAACACAATCTAATTGGCAGAGACTGGGTTGTGTAGCCTGTTCATTCAACTGCTAGTCAGTCAGTAGCTTTTGTTGAGAAAATTGCAGCTCTTGTATGATGGCAACACTAAACTATTTTTAGATAAATGAGGTCTGGGCTAATTGCACTGTGTTTGAAGTAATTTCTATTAGTGAAAGTATTTGCATCTCTGTAGTTGATTGCAATGAAAGAGCACCACATTTTGGCAACTGCAGAGGCTTGCACAAAACAATTAACAGGCAAACAGTTTTAAAAAAAATTGCAAAAACAAAACTACAAATTCTGAAATCCATTGCAGTAGTCAGCTGCTCTAAGGCATTGTATTTACTGCTGTTTCTTCTTCCACACCATCTGCCTACCATGGTTCTTGAAAAAGCCTTGTGAGCTGTCCAGTTGATGTCAGGGGGGTCATGTACGTGAATGAGGGCTATAGAATCAGATACTAAGGTTATAGATCTAAACTTTAATAAGTGACAAGGGATTCAGTTCTCAATTTTTGGGTGTCCAACTTGAGACACCTTAAAAGAGCCTGATTTTCAGGGATCTGGTACGCACCTTGAAGGTATTGTAAATTGGTAGTCACTTTTTAAAATATAGGCAATCACCTCCAAGAACAGGGACTTTGTCTTTTCAAAAAGCCATGAACACCTGTAGTGTTATATAAGCAATAAATAATTACATTTAAAAGATGTTTAAATGTTCAGCATGTGAAGATAGTACAAGGATTTGGAATTTTTCTTTCCCAGATCAGAAAATGAATATTTTAGCCAGATGACTTGAGGTTTTGTAGCACCTTTAATGAATAGTAAAAGCAAGCATTTCTACTTATCACTCTGCTTTTCCCACTCTCAGATTCTATGCATACCAACGGATTATTTTGCAGACGTGAATCACAAGGCTCTATGTCGTCAGCTGCAAGTCTTGAACTGGTAAGGGCCAGCTCCTTAGAATCAAATAGTATGAGAGGAATGAAAAAAAATGGGAGTGATTGTTACCTAGGAAATCAATAATAGCCCCATTTTTCTGCAATAGTATAAATAAACAAAATGTATATATGTATTTGAATGTAAATTTCATAATACTTTTTGGACTGAATTTTAAATTTTTTTTTATAGCTATACTCATTTTGTGAAATAAGAAGGGTCTGGTTGTTTAAACAGGTTGTCAGATGAATAGTTAAATATTTTTAAAGAACACTTATAGTGCTACTTGTGATCCTAAACTATCTTGCTTATAATCGAAGGATAAATATCTCTTTTATGCATTTCATATACCTGCTTTTTAAAATTGTCCTGCCATCTACAAGCTATCCTGTCCATCCTGTCTCCTAGCTACCCCAACTCTCCTGTTCCTTTGGACATTATAATAAAGGTTTTATAGGGTCTTTCAATCCAAGGACACTAAAGCTCTTTACAAACTGACCCACCTTGCCTCCCAGCTACTGCAGCTCTTAACTCTGCCATGAACAATTGCCTGTTGAATTGCTTTTTGGGTCCTCTTCCTCTTGACTATATATGAGTTTGAGCTCATTTCCTTGATGCCCCAGCTCTCTCCAGCCCCAAAGCTGAGTGTCCCTCCTCCTGATCACTGTAGCTTGACTCTGTTCCCAGTGTTTGAGGGATAAAAGAGTGAAGCATTCCCCAGCAGCATTTGCAACTAAAACACCACAACACATGCTCTTATGTGGAGAAACAAGAAGTGAAGACACAGTCGTTATAAACAATGTAGTTCCACCTTCACAGTCCAAGCTGAATGAAATGCACAAAGTAAACAATATAAATAATGAAAAGTAAACTTAAAATTTAATATAACCCTAGATTTAAAGTGAATTTTAACAAAGCGTATAAACGAATATAATTTTAAAATATCCTTTTTTATCCTGACAGTACCTGTTTGACTTACAAATTTGATTCTAAGAATCAGACAGATTCTTGTTGATATATGTGATGCTAGTGAGCAAGCAGAGAAATAAACAGTGAAGAGCCATATTGGTAGCATCTATTTAAACTGAGTGTTTATTAAATACTTCAAAATATTACCTTGTAAAAACAATGCTTTGTGTGTACTAAGATGACTTTTCGTGGCTATAATTAGGGCCTTACCAAATTCGCAGCCGTGAAAAACGTATCACAAACTGTGAAATCTGGTTTTCCTCGTGAAATCTGGGTACTGAAGGAGGGTCACGGTATTGACACCCTTACTTCCGTGCTGTGTTCAGAGCTGGATTCTGGAGAGCTATGGATTCTGGCCAGGCACCCAGCTCTGAAGGCAGCGCCGCCAGCAGCAGTGCAGAAGTGAGAGTCGCATGGTATGGGAGAGGGTCATCACTTTTCGGAGGAGCAGGGCCGGCCTTATAGGTTGGGGAAACAGTGGGCCCGGGGACGGTCTGGGCTGGGGACTCCTACTGTGCGATGAGCTTGAGCTGCCGGGCTAGGGAGGGACAGGACTTTCTCTTCCCTTGCACAGGCCACTCCAAGGGCCAGATCAGACCCACCTCTGGGAACTTCCCTGGCTGCAGGAAGCTCCATGGCTGCTGGCTGGGAGCCAGCTCTGAAGGCCAGCCCTGCTGCCAGTAGCAGTGCAGAAGTAAAGATGACAATATCGTAACCCCCTACAATAGCCTTGTGACTGCCCACACTACCTCTGTTTGGGTCAGGACCCCCACAGTTACAACACCTTGAAATTTCAGATTTAAATATCTAAAGCCGTGAAATGTAAGATTTTTAAAATCCTATGACCGTGCAATTTGTCAAATTGAACTGTGAATTTGGTAGGGCAGTTCCCAGCGGTTATTCCCCCAGGGGCCACAGGGTCGTGCTGGCTGCTTCCGGGAGTGGCGCAGAGCCAGGGCAGGTAGGGAGCCTGCCTTAGCCCCACGGCACCTCTGGAGGGGGAGGAGTTGATCAGCGGGGCCCACAGAACCCTGGGAGTACACTTGGGGACCCCCAGCGGTACGTGGACTCCAGTTTGAGAAACGCTGCATGGAAACTTCAGGGAAGGCGGTGTGGTACTGCCTCCTGCTTTCCCCCTGGGCTGACTTCTCCCTTCCTGGGGTGGCTGCACTTGAAGTGCAGTTTGGCATAATTTGGAGCCTGTTGCCACCTGTGTGGGTGAATCTGGACCATAGACTACCAGCTTCCATTTCTCTGTGATGCATTTCTACTTGTAGGACGTTGGTTGACATATATAACGTGGCAGAAAATTTTTGAGAAAATTGATTTTTCTAGGCATCAGTCATTTTATACATAGCATCTTTGTATATCCGTAGTGCTGTCATAGGAAAACAGTGGTACATTACATATGCAGATAATTAGTTAATGTAGACAGTTACTTATTTGTAACTTAAGCAACTTTATAATTATTTATGCTTTATATATTTTCACAAGAAGTTACTCTACTCTACAGGGTGGGCTCTCTTTCACACTACCCCTCCCCCCCAAGATATTGAAGTTCTTTGATTTACACGTTTTTTCTGAAAGCAAAACGCCATCCAAAAATTCAACTATTTTTAAAGTATGTTTAGATTTGTGAAGTTTGGTCTGTGGTAGCGTCTTTGTCTTAAGTGGAAATAATTCTAAAACAATTACCTGGTAATCGAAATATTCTGAAGGAAGGGTAAACCCCAAACATGGTTAAAAATGTGTTCCCTTTTTTAATTTGATTTGTTGGACTGTAATATTGTGTATTTGTTCTTAACTTTCATTTTTGTTTCTGACAAGTCTGATGCCTCTCGGGTATCTGCATCTTTACCTGATAAAGAGAAATCCTCAAAATACTGCTGTATAAACCTTCCAGATGGCTCGTCCTGTAAAATGGTTGTTAAATCAGGATTCTCAGTCAAAGAGATGTTATCTGGGCTCTGTGAGAAACATGGCATTAACATAGCTGCAGTAGACCTATTTTTAGTTGGAGGAGACAAGGTACTGTATGTTCCTATGCTTTTTTTCAAAAACTCAGGCTTCCTAATCAGTTTACATATATGGGATTATTGATTATTTAGAGGAATACTCTACCGCTTTATATTCAGACTTCACATTGACAATAATGGGATTTATGTTTGTTGCTCAATGGAAGAATATTAGTGAGATCATTACTGGAATACTGTGTCCATTTCTGATACTACATTTTTAAAAGGATATTGAAAAAATGGAAAGGGTTCAGGAGAGAGCTACAAGATTTGAGGTCTGGAAAACATGCCTTAGAGGGAGGAGATTAAGAACTTCAGTCTGTTAAGTTTGTCTGAGAGAGGTTTAAGCAGTGACTTCATAACAACCTACAGTATCTACATGGAGAAGAAGTTTTTGATAGACAGCTCTTTAATCTGACAGAAAAAGGCATAAAAAGATCCAGTGATTGAAAGCTGAGGCTAGACAAATTCAGATCAGAAATAAGGTGTACTTTTTTTAACAGTGAGGGTATTTAACCATTGGAACAATGTATGAAGCGAGGTGATGGATTCTCCATCATTTGAAGTCTTTAAATCAGAACTGGATATCTTTGTACAAGAGATGCTATGGTTCAAAAAAGTTATGGGCTTGATGAAGATTTTGTCTAGTGTTATGCAAGAGATAAGATTAATGATCCCTTCTAGATTTAAAAACTGTGACTATGATCCTAATTTACTTGTCTTCCTTGTAAAATAATCTGTTCTTTTAAATCTTTCTGCCAACATTATTTTGTCGTATTTTCTGATGTATCATTCTGTTTGTTCAGCCCCTTATGTTTAAGTGCCCAGGCCTTGTATGAGATGCTGAGAGCTCTCAATACCCATTGACTTTAATGGAAGTAGGAAATTGCTAAGCACCTCACAGAATTGGCCCCTACATCTTTTGGAACTAGCCAGAGAAAAAAAGAAACTAATCATGTTGCTTGCTGTAAATTAATACAATAATAGCCATACACACAAAGCTTAATAATAGTTCTGTCTCTCTTCCTGGGCTAATTTTAAAATGGCTTCTTTTGTTCTGCGCAGCTGTTACATATTGTTAAATGATATATAACAAGTGACATGTACCCAATTTAACATATTTTCTCTTCTTTTGTTCCAACCATATGCTCTATAGCCACTTGTATTGCATCAAGACAGTAGCATCTTGGATTCTCGGGATCTACGTTTAGAAAAGCGTACTTTATTTCGGTAAGAGAAAAAATATTATCTTTTTGTGACATCTTCCGCTCCAGCTAATGTAAATGCTCCAGAATGCATTCTGAGTTATATCTGTTCAATAAAATAAAGGTGAGTGTAACACAGAATAACATTTGGTATGCTTGTGGCACCTTAGAGACGAACAAATTTATTTGAGCATAAGCTTTCGTGAGCTACAGCTCACTTCATCGGATGCATTCAGTGGAAAATACAGTGGGGAGATTTATATACACAGAGAACATGAAACAATGGGCGTTACCATACACACTGTAACGAGAGTGATCAGGTAAGGTGAGCTATAACTAGCAGAAGACCGGAGGGGGGACACCTGTATTTCCCATGTATTTTTTAAAAATTATTTTAGAACATATTAATCTGTTTTTTTAGATTTATCTCAAAATGAAATAATACTTCATGCAAGCTATATATAAAAATGTTGAGCTAATAGATAGTTTTAAATTATCTGAAACTACTTAAGAACGGTCATCCTGGGTCAGACCAAAGGTCCATCTAGCCCAGTATCCTGTCTTCTGACAGTGGCCAATGCCAGGTATCCTAGAGCGAATGAACAGAACAGGTAATCCTTGAGTGGTCCATTCCCTGTCACTCATTCCCAGCTTCTGGCAAACCGAAGCTAGGATCACCATCCCTGCCCATCCTGGCTAATAGCCCTTGATGGACCTATCCTTCATGAACTTATCTAGTTCTTTTTTGAACCCTGTTATAGTCTTGGCCTTCACAACATCCTCTAGCAAGGAGTTCCATAGGTTGACTGTGCGTTATGTGAAAAAATATTTCCTTTTGTTTGTTTTAAACCTGCTGTCTATTAATTTCATTTGATGACCCCTAGTTCTTGTGTTATGAGAAGGAGTAAATATCACTTCCTTATTTACTTTCTCCACACCAGTCATGATTTTATAGACCTCTATCATATCCCCCCCCTTAGTCATCTCTTTCCCAAGCTCAAAAATTCCCAGTCTTATTAATCACTCTTCATATGGAAGCCCTTCCATACCTCTAATCATTTTTGTTGCCCTTTTCTGAATCTTTTCTAATTCCAGTATATCTTTTTTGATATGGGGTGACCACATCTGCATGCAGTGTTCAAGATGTGAGCGTACCATGGATTTATATAGAGGCAATATAATATTTTCTGTCTTATTATCTATCTTTTTCTTAATGATTCCCAACGTTCTGTTTGCTTTTTTGACTGCCGCTGCACATTGAGTGGTTGTTTTCAGAGAACTATCCACAGTGACTCCAAGGTCTCTTTCTTGAGTGGTAATAGCTTATTTAGACCCCATCATTTTTACCTCTCTCCATTCTGAAAACTAACCATTTATTCCTACCCTTTGTTTCCTATCTTTTAATCAGTTACTGATCCATAAGAGGACCTTCCCTCTTATCCAGTGGTGGGGAAACTACAGCCCGGGGGCCGCATCCAGCCCTCCAGACGTTTTAATCCAGCCCTTGAGCTCCAGCAGGGGAGCAGGTTCTGGGGCTTGCTCTGCTCTGGTGCTCCAGCTGGGGAGCAGGGTCAGGGACTTGCCCCACTCTACACGGCTCCCAGAAGCAGTAGCATGTCCCCACTCCGGCTCCTGTGTGTCGGGGCAGCCAAGGGGTGCCGCACGCTGCCGCCACCCCAAGTGCCGCCCCCGCAGCTCCTATTGTCTGGGAACCGCAGCCAATGGGAACTGCAGGGATGGCGCCTGCAGACGGGGCAGTGCACAGAGCTGCCTGGCTGCGCCTCTGCATAGGCAATGGAGAGGTGACATGCCGCTGCTTCTGGGAGCTGCTTGAGGTAAGCACTGCCCAGAGCCTGCACCCCTGACCCCTTCTTTCCTCCCAACCTCCTTCCCCAGCCCTGATCCCCCTCCTGCCCTCCAAACTCCTCGGTCCCAGCCCGGAGCACCCTCCTGCACCCCCACCCCTTCATCCCCAGAGCCTGCAACCCCCAGCCGGAGCCCTCACAGCCCACCCCCGAAACCCAACCCCCAATTTCGTGAGCATTCATGGCCCGCAATACAATTTCCAAACCCAGAGGTGGCTCTCGGGCAAAAAGGTTTGCCCACCCCTGCTCTAACCCCATGACCATGTACTTTGCTCAAGAGACTTTGGTGAGGGACCTTGTCAAAGGCTTTCTGAAAGTCTTAACACATTAACTCCACTGGATAACGGTTGTCAAAGAATTCTAATAGATTGGTGAGGGATGATTTTCTTTTATAAAAGCCATTTTGACTCTTCCCCAACAAATTGTGTTAATCTGTTTGTCTCATCATTCTGATCTTTACTATAGTTTCAAGCAATTTTCCTGGTTCTGAAGTTAGGCTTACCGGCCTGTAATTGCCAGGATCGCATCTGGAGCCTTTTTTAAAAACTGGTGTCACATTAGCTGTCCTCCAGTCATCTGGATTAGACACTGATTTTAATGATATGTTACATACCATACTTAGTAGTTCTGCAGTTTTGTATTTGAATTCCTCTTGAGTGAATACCATCCGGTCTGGTGACTTATTACTGTTTAATGTATCAGTTTGTTCCAAAACCTCCTCTATTGACATCTCAGTATGGTATAGTTCCTCAGATTTGTCACCAAAAAAGAGTGTCTCAGATGTGGGAATCTCACTCACATCCTCTGCAGTGACGACTGATGCAAAGAATTAATTTAACTTCTCTGCAATGGAGTACTTAAAACATACTTCCTCCAAAGATAAATATCCTCTGTTCATCGCTATCGTTGTTTCTGTTCTTACATGTGAAACTGGAGCGCTGCCTAGCAATCTTACATATTAAGTTTAGAATTAATCTTTATAGGAATCTATAACAAATCTCAGTCTCCAATAGTCAATTAATTTTTTTCTCAGATGTACAGGGGAAATACTGATGTTACAATCAAGCATAATAAGAAAATTGTTCCCCTTCAACCTGTCTGTCTATAACAGTTTTATATCTCTTTGATTGTAGTTCCATTTTTATTTACCATCCAGCTGAACACGTGGTACCATGAGGAAGTACATATGTGGCTACAGTGGCCACTGTTTTCTAAGAATTCCGGCTTGATGGTGTGGTGCACATACAATGTTTAACATGGAGAAACTATATTGAAAATAAAGGAGAAGACTAATGGAATTAGAAATAGAAAAGGCATAATATATATTCCTTGGAACACACTAACTTAATAGTCTCCCCATTAGTTTTTACATCCTTATAAACAGTCAACCTGTTATAAGTTAGGGGGAGGGATAGCTCAGTGGTTTGAGCATTGGCCTCTTAAACTCAGGGTTGTGAGTTCAATCCTTGAAGGGGCCATTTAGGGATCTAGGGTAAAAAAATTGGGGATGGGTCTTGCTTTGAGCAGGGGGTTGGACTAGATGACCTCCTGAGGTCCCTTCCGACCCTGGTATTTGATTCTATGAACCTATTTGTCCCATTCAGCATTGCTTGACCAAGTTATTTATTTAGCTTTATTGTACTTTCAGACCACATTTTTCAAGCTAGAAATACTTTAATTTCCTAGCAGTCCTTCGGTATTTTAATTAATATTTTCTTTATTTTATCTATAAGTTACTTGTCTACTTTTGTAGGATTGATTTCTGTAGAAGGATACGTCTTCATTAATTTACTGATTCTCGCTAAGACTCTGAGCAATCTTATTATTTGTGGTTTTGTTCAGTTTTCAAATTATTTTAGCTCTAAAATGGTTATACCATATGTTGCTACTCTTTCTCTAAAACAATTATTAGGTTTGGAGAGATTGCATAATTTCAACTGACGAAGTGGGTATTCACCCACGAAAGCTTACGCTCCAATACGTCTGTTAGTCTATAAGGTGCCACAGGACTCTTTGCCCCTTTTACAGATCCAAACTAACACGGCTACCCCTCTGATAGAATCATAGAATATCAGGGTTGGAAGGGACCTCAGGAGGTCATCTAGTCCAACCCCCTGCTCAAAAGCAGGACCCATCCCCAATTAAATCATCCCAGCCAAGGCTTTGTCAAGCCTGACCTTAAAAACTTCTAAGGAAGGAGATTCCACCACCTCCCTAGGCAACGCATTCCAGTGTTTCACCACCCTCCTAGTGAAAAAGTTTTTCCTAATATCCAACCTAAACCTCCCCCACTGCAACGTGAGACCATTACTCCTTGTCCTGTCCTCTTCCACCACTGAGAATAGTCTAGAACCATCCTCTCTGGAACCACCTCTCAGGTAGTTGAAAGCAGCTATCAAATCCCCCTCATTCTTCTCTTCTGCAGACTAAACAATCCCAGTTCCCTCAGCCATTCCTCATAAGTCATGTGTTCCAGACCCCTAATCATTTTTGTTGCCCTTCGCTGGACTCTCTCCAATTTATCCATATCCTTCTTGTAGTGTGGGGCCCAAAACTGGACACAGTACTCCAGATGAGGCCTCACCAATGTCGAATAGAGGGGGACGATCACGTCCCTCGATCTGCTGGCTATGCCCCTACTTATACATCCCAAAATGCCATTGGCCTTCTTGGCAACAAGGGCACACTGCTGACTCATATCCAGCTTCTCGTCCACTGTCACCCCTAGGTCCTTTTCCGCAGAACTGCTGCCTAGCCATTCGGTCCCTAGTCTGTAGCTGTGCATTGGGTTCTTCCATCCTAAGTGCAGGACCCTGCACTTATCCTTATTGAACCTCATCAGATTTCTTTTGGCCCAATCCTCCAATTTGTCTAGGTCCCTCTGTATCCTATCCCTGCCCTCCAGCGTATCTACCACTCCTCCCAGTTTAGTATCATCTGCAAATTTGCTGAGAGTGCAATCCACACCATCCTCCAGATCATTTATGAAGATATTGAACAAAACCGGCCCCAGGACCGACCCCTGTGGCACTCCACTTGACACCGGCTGCCAACTAGACATGGAGTCATTGATCACTACCCGTTGAGCCCGACAATCTAGCCAACTTTCTACCCACCTTATAGTGCATTCATCCAGCCCATACTTCTTTAACTTGCTGACAAGAATACTGTGGGAGACCGTGTCAAAAGCTTTGCTAAAGTCAAGATACAATACATCCACTGCTTTCCCTTCATCCACAGAACCAGTAATCTCATCATAGAAGGCGATTAGATTAATCAGGCATGACCTTCCCTTGGTGAATCCATGCTGACTGTTCCTGATCACTTTCCTCTCATGTAAGTGCTTCAGGATTGATTCTTTGAGGACCTGCTCCGTGGTTTTTCTGGGGACTGAAGTGAGGCTTACTGGCCTGTAGTTCCCAGGATCCTCCTTCTTCCCTTTTTTAAAGATTGGCACTACATTAGCCTTTTTCCAGTCATCCGGGACTTCCCCCGTTCGCCACGAGTTTTCAAAGATAATGGCCAATGGCTCTGCAATCACAGCCGCCAGTTCCTTTAGCACTCTTGGATGCAACTCGTCCGGCCCCATGGACTTGTGCACGTCCAGCTTTTCTAAATAGTCCCTAACCACCTCTTTCTCCACAGAGGGCTGGCCATCTATTCCCCATGTTGTGATGCCCAGCGTGTTGTGATAAGTTGTGATACTTAAAACTAAACTGAGACTTTATTCCAAATGTGGTTTTACTAAAGCATTATAAAATGATATAATTGATTCTGAACAGGAGTGTATTAATATTTATTTCAGGTTAACATTCTATCGGCTGTTCTTACTGCTGTTTCATACCAATCTTCTTATAGCAAAGTCATTAAAACAAAACATCTCACAAAACAGTATCATCCTGAGTATAAATTTACTTTATCTGAAATAGTAATTTATACATTCCAGTTTGATAAATTGGGACGTTCATTAGACTTTGCTGTGGTTCAAATCCTTTCCCCATTGCCCAGCCTGACTAGCTGGGCTGGATGCCCTGGACCTCTTTCGGAGAGGTGGGAAAACTATTTTTCTCCGTGTCACAGGGCAGCACAAGTTTCCTTCCCCTTGTCCCTGCACCCTGTGCTTGGGCTGGCAAAAGAAAGGGCCTCAGACGCCTCTTGTAGGTGCTTCACCTGTTTTCTTTTATTTACAATGGCTTTACAGTCCCAATTCCCCCAACACCGGTCCCCGCTTCGACCCCTCACTGGGTCTTCTGGCCTTTGAGGCTTGTGTCAGCCAGCAGAGACAGAGCCACAACCCTCCTATTCTCCTGCCTGGCTAGCCACCCCTCACTGAGCACTTCCCTGGGTTTATATTTCTTCCCAATCATCCACCCAGCTGGTTCCACTTGTCTCAGCAGATTACACAGAGCCTGCCCTGACATACCAGTCAGTAGAACAGGAACAGAGTTACTCCACAGCTGCTGTATCATAATGGTCCAAGTAGCCTCCATGGAAAGAGGTAAAAGACTGGAGGCTCTGTGTAGCTACACTAGGAGTCACTACAGATGTATGTGGGCTCCTGACCTTTCCTCACTCTGTCTGCTGAAACAGCAATGATTCCACTGTGCTGAAGGTGCTCTGCGCTTGCAGAAGAGTGGGGAGGATTTTTGCTTATTAATGGAAGTACACTATATCCAAACTCACTTTATTTGGTTCCTAGATTAGATTACAAACATTTTCACTTTTGGTTTATTTGAATAGCAAACACTTATTGCAACATTTGATATGTTTCAGGCTGGATCTTGTTCCAATCAATAGATCAGTTGGTTTGAAGGCTAAACCTACTAAGCCAGTAACGGAAGTTCTACGGCCTGTGGTTGCAAAATATGGCTTAAATCTTAATGAACTTGTGGCAAAACTAGTAAGTATCTTTTGGTGTAAAACAGGGGTGGGTGAACTACGGCCCGAGGCCTCATCCGGCCCTCTAGACTTTTTAATATGGCCCTTGAGCTCCTGCCAGGGAGCAGGATTGGGGGCTTGCCCCGCTCCATGCATCTCCTGGAAGCATCAGTGTGTCCTCCCTCTGGCTCCTACGCATAGGTTCAGCTGGGGGGCTTCACATGCTGCCCCGCCCCAGGCGCGGCCCCCGCAGCTCCCATTCCCAGGAAACGCGGCCAATGGGAGCTGCAGGGATGGTGCCTGCGGATGGGGCAGCACTCAGAACTGCCTGGCCGCGCCTCAGCGTGGGAGCCAGAGGCGGGGGAATGTGTCACTACTTCTGGGAGCTGCTAGAAGTAAGTGCCGCCCAGAGCCTGCATCCCTGACCGCCTCCAGTGCCCCAATCCCCTGCCCCAGCCCTGATCCCCCTCCTGCCCTCCAAACCCCTCAGTCCCAGCCCAGAGCACCCTCCTGTGCCCCCAACCCCAGAGCCCGCACCCCCAGCTGGAACCATCACCCCCTCCCGCACCCCAACCCCCAATGTCGTGAGCATTCATGGCCTGCCATACAATTTCCATACCCAGATGTGGTCCTCGGGCCAAAAAGTTTGCCCACCCCAGGTGTAAAATCTGTAGTATTGCTTGTCTGGAAAAGAGTATAGAGTATTCCAAGAAATTTAGTATAGGCTCATCTTTATGCATGAAAATGTATTCTATAACTGCCTGTATTTTGGGATGAGAATATGCAATAGTCATAGCCTTCATTCTTCAGATAGTTTGACTATGGCTTTGTCTGGGCCTGCTTTTTCTTGGCCATCTGTGGCCCTCCTCCCCCCCCCCCCCCAATTCCTGCTCCCTTTTAAGAGGCTTCATTTCAGACCAAAACATACCAACTGAGGAAGGCTGAACATAAGCCTCCTCCATAGTCCATTCTTTCCATTCCTCTGTCAGCCAGAAGGTGTCATTTGAGAGCAATTAAAACTGTTGCCCCTATTAACCTGGAAAGCACAGAAATCAGCTCCAGACGGTTGACAGCTTATAGGTCTACCGTTGGGTTGTCAGACTGGCCAGTCCATAATACGTTGCAGACAAATGACTCGTGTCCATTATGATCAAAGCAATTATGGACAGTGTTGGTTTGACAATTATAGGGAAGATAGCAGAGGATTCTTGGGGGTACGCTGAAGTATAACTGTATTAGCTAGTGTTCTATTTTAAATACCAAGTTGTAAATTCAAGTTGTTTTGAAAACCATTGTTTTTCTCTATTTTACACAAACTGTGATCTAACTTCAGAATGGTGATCAGGAACCACTAGATCTTGGTGTCCCTATATCTAATCTGGATGGTCAACGAGTTGTATTATATGAAAAAGAGCCAACAAAAGGAAGAGGTAAGAGGTTCTGAAAGTTTTTATGAAGTGCGTAACGAGCCTCATCAAGCCTGACTTTACATTCATAGAAAAAATAAATTTACATGAAGTAAATAGTGTTAGGATGAAGGATTTGATTTATAGGATAGAATGGGAAAACATTTTATAGGAATTAAAGGTAAATGTGTGACTTTTCATCTTGTAGCAAATTTTGTAACTCTTAAAAAATATTTTTTCTCCTTAGTACCCTACAAGCACTTAGTTCATTAGAGAATGAAGTTCTCTCTTTTACCACAGGACAGGTACAACTTAGGGTATCAGCTACAACTGCTGGAGAGATGGATCATGTAAGGTGAGAAGACAGTGCAGTCTCCATCTCTATGCAATCCTTGGGCTCTGCAGAGACTGGCAAAAGAGTGCCAGTTGTGATTTTTGAGGTGGTGGATCTCTGTGAAATAGAAGCTGAACTAAGACTTAATTCACTTCAAATTGACCAGAGAACAGCAGTTAAATAATTATTTTTTGTCACTACTGACCTTCACTAGATTCAGAACAGGGGCCTGTAGATTAAAGGTTCCATGTACCATTAGTATCCCCCTTTATAGGTAAAAATCACGTGATTTTGTTAATGGATTTAGATTAGATTAAAATAAATGTTTAGAATGGTGGATCTCGAAGGGGAAATGAGTAAAATAAAGAGAGCTGTATTTGGCTGGGGGGAAGGGGAGTCAAATTTTATCACTTTTTTTGGGGACCAGAGTCATCTGTCCAATCATTTTGAAGAGAGACAGACCACAAAATGTAATTTACCTTAAAACTTCTATAACCCTATTGGTAGTGTTATATAGGAACTAGGCACAAATGACCCACTTCTTTCTACACCGCCAAGTTATTTTGGGCATTAAACATTCGTAAATCATCACAGAATCACCACAGTAGAAAGATGATCCTGGAGCAGCATAGAATCAACATAGGCATTCTCATGCCACATATGCTTCCTGATACACCAGGGAAAAAGAGGCATGATTAAAGAGAGAGTGCTTTGTCAGGATGAACCTACATCAAGCTGATCCTGAGCTGGTTTTGGCCCTTTGTGTCTGTTGCAGGCAGATGTAAATTAAAGCAGCCCTGAGCTTAATTTAACAGTGTATGGAGAAAAAATGGAGATTCCCAAAGGGCAGTTGATGCACAAAGCAGATCTGAAAGGATTTGGGGGTTTCTTAATGCATTTTTCTGCATCTCCTGTTTTTAAAAAAAGACTCAGTTTTCATCTAAACTGAACCCTGTGACTGCAGATCTAGTGAAATTATGTCATCACAGAAGTCAAGAAAATTGAAAGCTTAGGAACAGAGAGGAAGAGAGATTTTTACTCACTCATTGCTTTTCATGTATTTTGTTAACAGCTATTGTACTCGATATTGTGAAGAAAAGCTGTCTTCCCTTTAGTTTTTTGACCCCTGCCACATCTTTTCAGTAAAGGTGTAAAAACTCATAATACATATGATTTGAGCCCAGAAAATCCAGGAAAGACTAGGTTGTTTTCTGCTTGATTTAACTTAAAAATATTGGGGATGTCAAGTTTGATCTTCCCTGGTTTTACTAGAGCTTGTTCTGGGGGGCCCCATAGCAGGGTATTTTATGTGTCATTGTATTTTAAATGTTAATATTCTGCTGAAGTGATATGTTTGTAATTATAGAAGACATTTTTATGTTTAATGTTCACAGACAGACAAAAAGGCGCCCCAGTAAAACAAAGTACGGTTGTAACTTCTACTTCAAGAAATCAGTCATCTACAGTAAGTTTTTCTTAAATGATTTCTGCCACTCAGATTACCTTTTATTTTCTTCTCTCATCATAAAGTAGAAGCTTCAGGTATCTATGCTAAAAACAGTGTCCAGATTACCTAATTGAATTGGCTGCAGCTATAAATCATCCTATTCTTTCTGTCAGACTTCATCTGTGGGGGTTTAATCCTGCTTTTTCACCAGTGTGCAACCATGAATTGAGTAGCAGTGAGTGTTTTATGGCTTTTATATTCTTGGCTTTCTATATCAGCTGAGTGGATCATCTTTATCAAAACCCATTAACTTTCTTGGAAAGCCAAGGCAAGTACTTGAGCCTACTACTTTAATGTAAATTTTGCTGTGCAAGCAATTTGCTCTTTGTAAATGGGATTTTTTCTTTTTTGGTGTGCAGTGTTAAATCTTTTTTGTAATGGTTAAGCTATAACATTTGTTGTATTTTTTAATCAGAGAGAGCTGTTTATAAAATATCCTTTTTATTCACTTAGAATCTATTACGCACATTTTGTGGTATATCCTAATTGTAAGAAGTACTTTAACTTTCCTTCTAATGCAGGGAGAGGGAAGAACTCTAGGAAAGTCTAATTCAATTAAAATAAAAGGCGAAAATGGAAAAAATGCTAGGGATGCTCGGCTATCAAAGAGAGAAGAATCTCTTGCAAAGATTGGGGGAAAAAAATATCAGAAAATTAATTTGGACGAAGCAGAGGGTATGTCAACTTTTTAAGTATATGTAATAACATTAGTGTTCAAGGGAAAATGATAATTCCAATTCATGACTGTGGAAATCATAAGGACTGTGCATTTATCATTGTATGACGAAAATAACAGGCAAGTTCCTTATATGCTTGTTGCTGTTAACTTTGAACTGCTAATTTATTGAAGTCTAGGATAAAATTTTCAAACATGCCTGCAGGTTCTTAAAGGTATGTAGGCACCTATCTCATCTTAAGATGCCTAACAGGATTTTCAAAAGGGCTGAGGTTACTAACTCCCAGAGAAATCAATGGGTGTTAGATGCCTAAGAACTTTTGAAAACACACTAGATGTCTATCTGCATCTTTAGGTGCCTAAACAACTTTTAAAGTCTGGACTTAGATCCCCTTTTCAAAAGTCTCATAGGCTCCTAAGGGCCTAAGTTACTTTTGAAAGGGAGACTTAGGCTCCTAAATCACTTTGGCACTTTTGACAATTTTATCCTTAGCCTATGATAGCCAGATTACCACTACTTGAAAAGGGGTGGTGGTGGTTGTGTGGGGTGGTGGACAAGAACAGAAAGATTACTTTTCATTCAGTAAATGTTCTGTAAAGGTGGCTAGAAATGGTACAAGAGACAAGGCTGTGCCATAACTGGTCATTTTGCATTTTCTGAGCCAAATTCTTCCCTAAATTACATCTTTGAGAGACGATCACTTCATGGGGAATTCACTGATGACAGCAGAATTTGCCTTTCCGTGTATGTTTTCTGATGTGAAAAAATGAGAGATAATAAAGGTCACAGGGAGGTGAAGGAATAAGATCATTTTAAGGGTCGATATCTTTATATATTACTCCCTCCCACCCCCCAATCTCAAGGATTATTTGAAACAGTTTCCTATCCCACTAGCTTCAAAATAAAATGTGAAAATCAGAACACATATGCTAGCTAGGGCAAAAATTTAAATTTCATCATCATTACCACCTGATGTTCAAACAAAGGGCCTGATCCTGCAAAAAGCTGCACACAAATTACTTTATATAAGTGAATAACTGTCTGTAGGTTTGTACACAAGGAAGTACTGTAGCTGAAACCATTGTTGTGAATGGCTGTTAGTTTCTGAATGTTGCTGCAAAACATGTTAATGTCATTTTGATTGATTTATTTCTGTTTGCTACTTGAGTAGCTTGTTTTACCCGTTCTTATAAATTCATTTTCTTATTGAGGCCAAGTGAAATATTAACATAATTTGAAGACCTCAGAATCTGAGTCTTTCATATTTTATTTTGATTTTGTGAAATTGATCCAAGTTTGGGAAAGACCTATTGAATATTATAGAACATTTTTTAATGAAAAATCTTTATGAAATTTCAAAATTCAGGAAGAATCAGCTTTTGTCCAAAACACACACATTTCTGAAATATTTTATGTTTTGATGTGCGTACTGCCATTTTGCAAAACTTTGGCAAAAATTATATTTTGGGGCTACAAAATGCTTTAGGTTCAAACTCCATGTATTTTCTAACATTTTGCAAACCTATTGAAAATTATTTTCACACAACACTCCTACTGATTCTGCCAAACCACCCAAAAGTAGTGTTAAAAAGTTGTAAGTAAAGTAAGTTCTAGGAGTGTAACATATGACTTTATATTATGTCAAAAAAACATTGTTGCTAAAACTAAACATTTTGGTTTTGCAGTGAAATTTGTTGATTTTTTTTATTTGGACGATCAGTGTAAACTGGGTTGAAACCACAAAACTGATTTCACGTGGGTCCTAAAATGAGTTTGAACTTTAATCTCCAGAAATGTAAAGATAGAATAGCTCCTGGAGCTTGATCCAGGGTGTAATCCTGCCCCCCTTCCTGAGTAAGGGGGATGTGAGAAGGTCCCATTTTAGCAATTTTGAAGCAGTTGGGTGATTGGTACCAAAGGGTTAAGTTATCATTGGGAGTTAAGTTATTTCATTTTTGGGAGCGGTATCCTTCTTGGCTCAAGGTCTAAAATTTCTGGTTGCTAAGCTTTGAGGCTTTCCAGAACAAAATAATGAATTATCCTAAATGTGTATCAGTTACACATATATAAATTATATTAAATCACAAAACATTATGATAAAACTAAGATTTTTCTCTTAAATCTACTCCATCAATGAGATTCAAAGTTTTGGCTAAAAGTTCCAGATTGACACATTATTATTAAACTGAAAAAAAAAGTCTTGTAAGAGGATTGTCTACATTCTGGACCAATAAGCTTTCAGAGAGCTGACTATTTTTAAATTGAGGTGTGCAAAGAAGCATTTAGAATATACAAATGTGCATCCTAATCTTACAATCCGTTAAATTTCAGTAGGACCAAAGCTTTGTTATGTAATAAGAATTAAAAACACATAAAGATTCATTTTTAATGCGTAAAATAAAAAATTTGTTTAGGACGCAGACTTGGTATGCAGAATTTTAGCCCAGAGTGAAATGCAGCTGTTCTAAATTGCAAAACTGCTTACAGTAGCAATCTTGATTATCTTAATTATAATGCTGCTAGTGAACATTGCTGCAATTGAAAAAGTTCCTAATTAATATAAAATCTAATTTCAAGGCAGCATTGAAAATAACTGAAGGTATTCATTGAGAATAAATATGCTAATGGTTGACATTTTAATGGCTTTCATTTTCTGACAAAAATTTGTCAATTTTGGGTTTTCTTCTAAATAGAGTTTTTTGAACTCATATCCAAAGCTCAAAGTAACAGAGCAGATGACCAACGTGGGCTGCTAAGGAAAGAAGACCTTGTTCTACCTGATTTTCTTTGTTTACCTCCCAGTGGACAAGAACCACCCTCATCTACACCAGTGAGCTCTAAAGGTCTCAGCAAGAGAATTGCAAAAAATGATGGCAAGGATAAATGTGCACAGCCAAGTGGAAAACGGGAGTCTATGCAAAACTGTAATGAAAACTCAATTAAGAAAACAGGTCATTCAGAAAATAAACATAAGTCTGCTTTGACAACGCTCAACAGTCAGAAGACTTACGATGTTCCTTTTAGTGCCCCATTGTCTCCAATTGCACATGTACAGGAAAACAATACAACAATATGGAAAAGGCAATCAAGAGAATTACAGGCTGAAGGCATACAGACTATAGATGATGAAAATGTAGCAGACTTGACTCTTGTGGCTGAAGGAGATATTAGTAGCCCTAACAGCACCTTACTGCCGCCACCACCAACACCACGATCAGATATCAGTAAACTCACAGAAGCCAACTATCCACCACCAACTCCACTGGCAGGTAATCAGGAAAATTCTGGATATCAAAGATCCAATTCAGGTATTTCTAGTTTTTAATAGTCTTTCCTTTTATGTAAAATTATCTTCCCTTTATATTGTTTATCACTACAACAAACAAACAAAACTATCTCTGCACATTACATTTTAATTTTAAATAAGTTTTATTCCTTTATTCACTGTTAAGTTACATTTCTGGTTGCCTTTAAAACATATTTTTGTCTGGACTGAGTACGTGTGTGCTAAACAAAATGAAAGGCTGCAAGTGACCTTTCAGTGTGAGACTTTAATGCACACATTAAAAAACAAACACAATATTTGCTATAATTAAAACAACGAGGCGTCTGGTGGCACCTTAAAGACTAACAGATTTATTTGGGCATAAGCTTTCGTGGGTAAAAAAACACTTCTTGAGATGCATGGTGGTGGTTTTTTATCCATCTTCAGATGCAGGAAGTGGTTATTTTACCCACAAAAGCTTATGCCCAAATAAATCTTGTTAGTCTTTAAGGTGCCACCAGACTCCTCATTGTTTTTGTGGATACAGACTAACATGGCTACTCCTCTGATGCTATAATTAAGTAATTTACGGTTTAATCTCATACATCACACAATACTTAAATAGAAATATCTGACCTGCTTACCAGTGACTCAGTAACATTTTCTGAACCATTAGTAACAATGAGATTAAATCATTAGGGTTTTTAGTATCACAAGTTTAATGATTTCCTCCCCCACACACACACTATTTTAAAAAAAAAAAAAAAACATTTGGCAGTTCCGGTGTTGTAGGAAGAACTCTAAATATATGTTGAAAATTGCAGCACTGTTTACAGTAAAACAGAAACAGGATAAATCTTGAATATTTTTAATCTTTAATAAATTATATTTTTATCTAAAAATATAACCCTTACACTGTTTCTCTTTTCTCCTTTGGTACCCAAAGCAATAGATTGCATTAAAATATAATTCCCAAAGTTTTCATATTTGAAACAGCTTATTATAGCAGACCATTTTTAAGAAAATGGAGGACATTAGAATGTAAGTTTCAGCAGTATCACGGATCAGTATTATTCCTCATAAACATGAACTCATAATAATTGCTATTACCAGAAACAAGAAGTGATAGATTATGAGTGTTGTGGCATTTACATTTTACAGTCATTGTACTGTACTCTTTAATGAAAAATATAAGAAAAGGTTTCTGTGCTAAAGTTATTTTTGATGTTTCAGTGCCATGATTTGTTTCACATTTCTTTGTGATGTGAAAATATACATTTGAATTATTTATCTTTTTACAGAGAGTATTTGATCCTGTTTCTTATCTGTACTGCCAATGATTTGTAAATATTTCTTTGATTGTTACATGCTTACAAATGGCAATGTGAACTATTGCATCCTGCTGCTCTTAACAAAACAAAACAAGCTCTATCTTAACAGTAGTTGCAAAATGTTCTATAAATGCTACCAGTTTATTCTTTAAATTAGATTTTAAACAGACTTGTAATCCAGATGCCTCCATAGGAGAACACACAAAGTGTATTTAAGACATGTTTATGTACATATTTATATATCTGTGTCAATGTCCTTTTGATGAGTGTACAAGATGGAATTCAATTTGCATCCTTTTCAATGGAAGCTGATATAAGAACATTTGCACTTAAAAACATTATGAACTTACAATATTTTAATGCATGCCATACCTTTCTGTGTAACTGCTGTACTTTCACTTTTCTTACTTTCTAATTTCACTTTGTAGAGATCTTTATGTAGTTTTCACATGTATTTTGTATCTTTGTTCTTTCAGGAGTAATAAATTCTATACCTACTTATACAAGACTGGTTTAAGCTTTGATTTTCTTCATTATTTTAAAAATATTCTGTCTTTGTAGAAACTTACAGGCCTAATTTAACAGATTGAATGCAATTAAAATGTAAATATTACATTAACCTTACTATATTTTAAATGTCCTAATATTGGTTCATCTATTTAACATAGTGGTATCGGTTCGGATCTTGTAACATACATATTAATAGGTATCAACTAACAAAATTACAATGAGACAAACTTGATAGTAGAGAAATTATGAGGAGAAAATTTAATATCCTAAATACAGGCCCTTTAAATAGGGCCAGATGTTGCATTTAGATTCTGGCAGCTCCCATTGAAATCAGTGGCAGCTGCAGGCACACACCTACGGACAGATAAGAAAGCAGATTGGCCTGTAGTACTTATACAGTGTGGGTAGTATGTCTATTACAATTAATGTAAACCTTGTTGTAATTTGAAAAACAAAGTATTTAAATCTTAGAAATCTTTACTTCTCGAATTCCTTGTTACCTCCTGTCACACACAAAGTGTATTTTGATTCTTTGAGTAAGAACGACGACGACTTTGAATAATAGTAACAACATTGAATTCTCTGAAAAGAGATTATTTTCTGTCTTTGGATTCATGGGCTAAATCCTGTACTCAATCATTTCTTTTTCTTACTCTGTAAGAGTCACCAATGTTTCACTGGTCTCTGAAGTGAATTGGTATTCTCAGTTCAGTTGTAAGTGAAGCCACCAACATAATGGCCCCTTCATTTAGCAGTCTCAGCTATTGAGACTGAACTACCCTTGTCACTTCTAGAGATGGGCTCTCCACAGCAGGATTGGAAAGCCTGTTGGAGCACCTTATCTTTTAACCTTTTTTGCTGACTGAGGCCTCCATTTTTCCCAATTTATCAGTATATTAACTTACAGCTGTTGGTCTCTGTGAAAGAAAACAAAGCCCTTTTTAACCCATTGCTGCAATTCCCTGTTTGAAGGCAGAGACAGACTTTAACAACAGATAACTAATAATCTCCCTGTGGAATTACACCAGAATGTAATTATTTTCATTTTTATTCTGAGGACAAGTGATCATGTACTTTACCTTTGTGTCACAGACACCATTGAGGGCTTTTGCCATAATTAAATATGATAGCTTTACACAATTAAATGAAAGCCCTGTAAAAATGTAAAATGTAATTTTCATCTCAAAGGTCCCAAAGCACATAATAAAATAATGTGCACACTATAGACCAGTATGGGGATCATTTCATCCCCACTGAAAGGCAGCCATGTATCGGTGTCTAACAGCTTACAGTCCTACTCCCAACAGCGTAGGACTGTTTCCAGATGAAACTACAGAAGTAATTTGAGGCATACAGAATGCAATTAGCTAGGGCATCAAGGTAAACCCCACTAAGAAAAGGGCCATCGTATATTGAATTATCACAGTGGAAGATCCTCTGTTTTAAGTCACATCTGAAATATGGTCTCTCCAGCAACATATTGGTTCAGTACAGACTCGGAGACTAGAAGACCATCTACAAAATCACCAGTATTAAAGGCCACACCTTGAAGCTACCGTTTTTCTGACGAAAAAGAATTGGATTCTGGTGCCATTCAACACCACTAAGTAATTAGTTATAGGAATTGTGCCACACAATTTATGTGCTCCTTCTGCTCACAAGGTTTGTAGTTAATGTAAAACATTTGGAGTAGATCATTGGCTGGTGTAAATCACCACATCAGATTTAAGTAAATGGAACTACTCCTATTTACTCTAGCTGCATTCCATCTCTGGTCCTCCCTCCCTAACCTCAGAGATGGAATGCACTAGTTCCCAGTCCTGGCTGGTTTTGGAGTCAGCAAGGTAGTTTAAATTTTGCTCTGTTTTACCATATAGCATTGCAGGAGGTCGTGACTATGCCAACAAGCCCTAAAATATTTTATTTACTTCCTCAAAGTATTATACCCTGAGCATTATACCATGTGTTTGGTGGGTAGATACTTTTCTAAAATGTCCAAAGTATGTTCAGTTACCTTGAGCGTGTCTGCACTTGGTCAAATATTTACTCCTGGGGGAATTCTGTGCCAAAAAATTAAAAACTGTGCACAATATTTTAAAATTCTCAAAAAGTCTGCATATTTTATTTGTTAAAATAACACAATATACAGTAATCACTCCAGTTTAAATTATTGTGATAATTTATTTCAAAATACCTGTCAACACATATGTCAACAATACAGACAACAGGAAAAAAAACCCCACAGTAGAGAGTTAAAGAAACCCCTACAGCAACCCAGTTCCAGCTGGAGGGAGCTGTGTGGGGCCCCCAGAGCCCAGACACATGAACTCCCATCCCTCTAGAGCGCAGCTGCAGGGCACCCCCTGGCCCAGACACCTACACCCCTTTTCCCCCAGAGCCCAGCCATGGGGCACCCCCCCAGCCCAGACACCCACACACCGCTCCCACCAGAGCCAAGCCATCGGGCACCCCCAGACACCAGCACCCACCTCTCCACAGAGCCCAGCCATGGGGCAGCCCCCAGCCCAGACACCAGCACCCCCAGAGCCTTTACACCCCTCCTACTTCTTTACTGTCTCACCGGGGGACATGGTGTGTTGCGGCCCTGCCCTTCCTCACCCTTTGCCAGAGCTAGCTGGGTGTCCCAGGCCATCTCCCGTCCCTGGGAGAATGAGGATCAAAGAGCATGCAGCCTCCAGCCTAGCCAGGCTGGGCGCTCAACTCACTGCAAGCTGGCCACTGCAGAGTCCAGTGGCCCTAGTGGTGGCCAGAAATTCTTCAGAGAAAACAGGGAATTTTGCAAAATTCTGCATTCCACAGTGGTGCAGAATTCCCCCAATAAAATATTTCATGAGTCTTAAAGAAACTACCTGAGAAAAATCCAAGTACCTTGCTTAGATTTGCTTCTCAGTTCAAGGTATGGTTCATACAAAAGAGCAATAAATCCACTGAAGTACTGTGCACTCTGCATAAATGCATACACCTTTTCATGGTAGGATTTTTTACAATCAGCATGAGTGAATAGTAACAATATATAGACTCTAAACGAAAGGGAGGGAATGATGAAAGAAACCAGAAGATGAGGTTATCTAAGGAATTGCCTGTTCATTAACTCTTTGGAAACTGCAAACATGAGCACATGTCCTCCTAAGCATTCAGACTTCCAAACTTTTGCTTTTTGTTTGTTTATAATCCTATGTAAGAGCCCAGCTGTGCATTCCATACCCACCTTGGTGAGCCTTTTTAGTTACAGCTGAGCTCCAGTGTAGTTGTAGATGTTTTAATTATCCATAGAAGTATAACAATAATACTTAGTTCTTACACAGAGCTTTTCATTGGTAGATCTTAAAGTACTTCCAGTTCTTTTTTAATCCTTCTAAATTTTTGTAGACAGCTCTTCAACTTGTGGAAATTGTTGCATTTGAAATCAATGGAGCTAGGACAATTTACACCAGCTGAGCATCTGGTCCTTGGCTGTAATGCTATCAGATGGCAATTCCACAGGCTAACTGTCCTGCATAACAAAGTATTGACTTATATCAGTGTTCACTTAGCTGACTTTCAATTTCATTGATTATCCCATTCCTATAATATAAGAGAGTAAATAGGACCACACAGTTTACCCTCTCCATGTCATTCATTATTTTTATACCTTAATTGTGTTTGCTGTTTATCTCCTCTATTTTTATCCTTGCAAAAAATGAAGTTTAAGGCGTTTTGTACAATACTGATTGCTTAGATATGATGATAAAGGGCACTAAAGAAAAATTTTAAATGTCTTTAATGAGAACAACACAGTACTTCCTCACAGTGATATGATGCTTCATTAATTTATATAACAAAATATTAATAATAATATCACATTTTTATATTCCTGGACAGAATTTGGTGTATAAGTGCAAACTATTCGTTGTTCTTGCTCGTTGTTGTTAGTATAATCTGGCATTGCAGAGAATACCATTTTTAAAAGGACATGAAAGTAGAGCCAGAGATCTGTTCTTATGGATAGAATAAAGAGAAGTAAGAGAAATATTTCATTGCCTCATATAGAACAAACGTTCTGGAGTAGGAGTACAGTATTTATTCACCCATGCCACGCAAACAGTAGTTCAGATCAAGCTGATGCTTTGTTTGACATATTACCACATAAACACAATAATATATCTGATATGGCCCCATTAAAGGGTAGCTATAATTTAGCAGGCTGACATACCAGAAGAAGCTTCCTGCCTTTCCTCTGCTATTACTCAGTTGGTTTATCTAGAATTTCATCTAGTTCCCTGGGAAGTAAAAAAAGCTAACATTTCCGGTTTGAGGCATCCCTCTTCACTTTATCTAAAGCAGTGGAATATTATTGCATTATTTGGAATGTAGTTTAATTTTATAGAAACCTCTCTGTACAGAAGTTTTCTCAAGGATTCTTTGCAACAGCATGAAATTTGCTTTCATTTGCATCCTAGGCAATTTTACACATCTTCATACAAAAGTGATCTTAATTAGTATATTTATTAATAATTATGGTACCCAGATCTTATGGTACCCGGAAGTGTACTAGGTGTGTTACAGAATAAATATAAAGACGTTAATTGAGATTTTCAAAGTCAGCTATGGAATTTGCCATACAACTCCCATGGGTTATATTATATCCCCATGGGAGTTGTGTGGTTAAATCCCCTACTTGCCTGTGGGAAAATATATCATCATAGAAAACATGTTAACTGACATGTTTTAACTAACATGATGTTAAACATGACAACCTCTGGATCTTAAAGGAGAGTGTCAGGGAACGCTGCTTGTTAGGGGGCTTATTCCTTCACTCACTTACTTCCCCAATCCTTCTCGCATGAACAGAGAGCAACAATACCCAAAGTCTAAAGGTGCAAACAATTAGATGTTTATTGGGGTGAACTTCCAGCAAGCATGATTCCAGTTTCCTTCCTTAGTGTCCCCCTTCCCAGCTCTGACACCACAGAGCCTTACCTGTGTCTCTGTTTCCATTCCTGCCCTGAGCAAAACATGATTCCAATTTCCCCACCCCTGTTCCCATTCCCCCCCACACACACACACTCGCTTCCTGATTGACTGCAGACTGTTTAGTAAAACTTGAGTTCTGCTTAGTTATACCTTAACCAATCATTTTACTGAAATTTAACTAACCAATCCTAACATATTGTAACATGATTATTTAACCAATTATATCCCACCACCTTAATCAGTTTACACCCAGCAAAATTAATTATACAGCAGACAGAAGCAATCACAGAACCAGACAGAGATTATGCAGCCAAACAATAGGGAAATGGAGACTACAGTGATAGAACAAACACAGAAATGAGGATTTCACATCCCAGCTATTGATAAGTGAGTTCTTGCCAGACAGGATGCTATCAAACTAAGTTTCCTTTTACATCTTCTAGGCACTTCCCTTTCTCTGGAGGCGATAGGCATTATCAGGACAGGATTGTATTCCTAACAGCCCAATAGCACCTTATTTCAGTGTGACTAGGTTGGAATGTGAGGATGCGACCGTTCGCTTCCCAGGTTATGGCTGCCTCTGCTGCTTAGCCAAAGGCCTTAGCCTAAGAACAGGGCCTCAGACTGTCACAGTAAGAGAAGGCTCTTACACTGGCAGACAGTGATTTTGATTCTTTTATACCTCTATAACTAGCCAAGTGATAAGAATACACCTAAATTCTTAGAGTATAGGCCTTTACAGACAGGCCTGAATATCTATAGCCTAACTCTGCTCCCCCTCCTCTACTAAAAGTATAGGGAGTGTTCCCCATCCTCATGTTTCAAACTGCTTTAACCCTTGCTTAGCAGTTTGTGTAGACAGGAAAAAGTCATGCTGAAAAATGGCAAAGAGTCCTGTGGCACCTTATAGACTAACAGATGTATTGGAGCATAAGCTTTCGTGGGTTAATACCCACTTCGTCGGATGCATGTAGTGGAAATGATGTTGAAAAATGTGTTTTCTGCTTGAGGTTAAACTGAGAGCTCCACTCTAGGGTTAATGACAACCAGCTATCATATTCTTAAACATGATTGCTCTTACAGAATCATACTAATGTAGGGCTGCAAGGAACCTTGAGAGACAATGTAGTTTATCCCCCTGCAAAGAGGCAGGACCAAGTATGCATAGACCATCCCTGACATGTGTTTGTCTAACCTGTTCTTAAAAATCTCCAGTGACAGGGATTCTACAACCTCCCTCGGTAACCTATTCCAGTGCTTAACTATCCTTATAGTTAGAAATATCTAACCTAAATGTCCGTTGCTTCAGATTAAGCCAATTACTTCTTGCCTTACTTCAGTGGACTTTTGAGAACAGCTGAAGACAGCCTTCTTTATTAACAGTCTTCAAATACATTAAGGGCTGTATCAGGTCCTCCCTCAGTCTTCTTTTCTCAAGACTAATAAACGTACTCATTTTTTTAACTTTTCCTTATAGGTCAGATTTCTAAACCATTTATCATTTTGATTGCTCTCCTCTGGATTCTTTCCAGTTTCTCCACATCTTTCTTGAAGTGTAGCACTCAAAACTTGAGCTAGTACTCCAGCTGAAGCCTAACCAGTGATATGTAAAGCAGAACAATTATCTCCCATGTCTTACATCTAACACTCCTGTTCATACACCGCAGAATATTAGACTTTTTGTAACTGCATCACATTGTTGACTCTAATTCAAATTGTGACCCGCTATAAACCCCAGATTTGTTTCAGTAGTACTACTACCTAGCCCAGTGGTCCCCAAACTTTTCAGGGTTGAGTCTGCCTTACCCTGTCCCCCCTCCACCCCCCCCCGCCCCGGGGTGGGGTGCAGCTCCAGGGAGGGGAAGAACATGGACAGGAGTAAGGGGGCCAAGGCTCGGGGCAGGGGCAGGGCGGGGACTTCGGTGTGAGGCCAGCACCTCGGGCCAGGGCAGGAGCAGAGAGCTAGGTGTTGTGGGGGCTGGCCTGAGCCCCAGCTGTGCCCCTCACCCCAAGTATTCCTCCATGCCCTCCCCAAGGGGTGCACGCCCCACAGTTTGGGGACCTCTGACCCAGTAATTTCCCGTTTTGTAGTTGTGCATTTAATTTTTTTCCCTAAGTGTAGTACTTTGCACTTATCTTTACTGAATTTCATCTTGTTGATTTCAGACCAATTCTCCAGTTTATCAAGGTTGTTTTGAAGCCTAATCCTATCCTCCAAAGTGTTTACAATCCCTTCCAGCTTGGTGTCATCTGAAAATGTTACAAGGATACTCTCCACTCTACTATCCAAGTTATTAACGAAAATATTGAAATAGTACTGGACCCAGGACAGACCCCTGCAGGACCCCACTAGATACATCCTCCCAGTTTGAAAGCAACTAATCTTTGAGTGTGGTTTTCAGCCTGTTGAGCGGCTAAATTATAGTTATTCCTTCTAAGCCATATTTTCCAACTTTACTTATAAGTATGTCAGGTGGTACTGTGTCAAAAGTTTTACTAAAATCAAGATATACCACAGCTATTGCTTCCCCCACCATTCACTAGGCCATGGGGGGGAGGGATAGCTCAGCGGTTTGAGCATTAGCCTGCTAAACCCAGGTTTGTGAGTTCAATCCTTGAGGGGGCCATTTAGGGATCTAGGGCAAAAATTGGCGATTGGTCCTGCTTTGAGGAGGGGAGTTGGACTAGATGATCCCCTGAGGTCCCTTCCAACCCTGATATTCTATGATTCCATGATTATCCCTGTCAAAGAAGGAAATTAGATTGGTTTGGTATGATTTGCACTTGACAAATCCATGTTGGCTATTATCCTCTATGGGCTTAGAAATTGATTGTTAAATAATTTGTTCCCGTATTTTCCAGGTATTGAAGTTATGCAGACTGATCTATGATTTCTTTTTGTTCACCCTTTTAAGGATATGTACTGTGTTTACACTTCTCCAGCCCTCTGAGACCTCACCCATCCTTTGTGAGTTCTGAAAGATAATTGCTAATGGCTTGGAGATTGCTTCATCTAGCTCCTTAAGTACCCTTCCCTGAATTTTGTCAGGCCCTGCTGATTTGAATACATCTAACTTATCTAAATGGTCTTTAACCTGTTCCTTCCCTGCTCTCCCTCTTGTTGTTAATATTAATTGTGCTATGCATCTAGACACAATTAACCTTTCTAGTGAAGACTGAAACAAAATAGGTATTACAGTCCTCAGTCTACTAGATGTCATTCATAGGTCTCCTTCCCTACTAAATAGTAGGTGTGCACTTTTCTTTGTCTTTCTCTTGCTCCTCGTGTATTTGTAGACCCTCTTCTTTTTGCTTTTTATATCCCTTTCTAGGTGTAACTCATTTTGTGCCTTACCCTTTCCAATGGTGTCTCTGCATGCTTGTGCTATTCTTTTGTACCCGTCCTTAGCAATTTGTCCATGTTTCCACATTTTGTAGGATTCATTTTTGATTTTCAGGTCATTAAAGAGCTCTTGATGCAGCCATATTGGTGTCTTTCTTACATTTCTTTCCTGTCTTTCCTTCATATCAGGATGGTTGATTGTTTTGCCTTTAATATTGTCTCTCTGAAAAACTGCCAGCTCTCCTGAACAATCTTTTTCCTTAGATGTTTTTCCTATGGGACCTTGCATTCCAGTTCTCTGAGTTTGTAAAAGTTTGCTTTTTTGACGTCCATTCTCCTTATTCTGATTCTATCACTCCTTTCTTCCCTTAGAATAATGAAATCTATCATTTCATGGTCACTTTCAAGTTGCCTTTCACCTTCAGATTCACATGTAAAACAACCTTCCTCCACCTTCTGAAATGAAATATTGTTCCCAACACATTCCAAGAACATATTGAAGATTTTGTGTTTTCCATATTATTTTTCCAATAGGTATCTGGGTAATTAAAGTTCTCACTTTGGGCAAAATCATGTTTATTATATAGTTAAAACGTATTTGCTAACATGACACACTTTCTAAGTGTATGCATGCCTTTGAAAATCTCAGCCTGAGTGCTCAGCCCAAAGCACCGATTTTGGGCACTGTACAAAATATGTGAGAGACCTACCAGCATGGATGGGGAAGACTTGGGATAGGGGAGCACCAGGGATATAATGATAAGATTGCATGATTAGTGCCAGAGAATGGACCCAAGCTGTAACAATTCCTCTCAATTGTGGATACTGTTCTCAGCACCTTAAACTTTTATTTTAAGAAATCAGACACAATCAAGGATTGTCAAAAACAACGAGGAGTCCGGTGGCAAAAATTGTCAAGCATTGTTCAAACAAGGTGTGTTCCCCCCCATTAACAAACTAGGCTATTTCTCATCCACTATATGCTACATTGGGTCTTACACTGAAATCTAGCAGTCCATAATTGGCAGCTTTCAGCTTAATAGAATGAATTGCAACTTCTGGGAACAGATGAATCTCGAGCTGAGTAAAAATAATATCTCAATAAGGTGATAAAATGAAGAAATGTGATCCTCCCATTGTGTTCCATTATTTTTTCCTCCTCTGGCTGATGCTGGAAATGTTGCATCCTTCCTCTTTGGGTTTGCCCCTGCTGGTGTGAAAATTTTTGGGGAGTCAGTAGAGATTCATCCTGGACAATAATTTGTTTTATTAAGGCATCATTTACTGTATGCTCATTTTTGTATACATTGGATAATGCTAATTACAATTTCTAAACTAAGAAAGGTACAGACTAAATTATGGCAAAATTCACCTGAGTAGGTACCAAACTGGCATTTTTTCCACGTCCTTATTGGTAAATACATAAATCTCCCAGTGGAATAGTAGAATACCCTGGTTGACTACTTGCCGTGAGGACCTGAGAGAAGAGTTTGCCCAGTGTAATTTAAAGACTGTAACTGTTTACAATAAATCAGAAGATACATAATTTGTTTTTTTATTATTATTATTCTTTGTTAGGTATGAACCACAGAAAGAAAAAAGATTCACCAGGGGCTGCAGGAAACTTCTGTGAGCAAAGCTCTCACAAAACAAAGACCAACAGAAGCCTTAATCCTCCTGGTGGTAGGGATAATCTTCCCACTTCTGTAAACAGAGTAATTGATGTGGATGGAGTTAAACTGGAAGACAGTGGCACACGATCCTGTGATGATTCAGAAGGGAACCTCAGCTTCGAAGGCTGTATCTCTGAACTGAGATCTTGCCAGGGGAGGATGCGGACAGGAGTTTATAGGACATCAGACCTCCCCTCTCTGATTACTGTCAAGAGTGAGAAAAACAAGGGTGCTGAGAATCAATACAAAGCTACTTTTGTTTAAATCTCTATTTTTAATTAACAGCTTCAGCATTTTTGCCTGGCATCGTTAGCACTAGAGCTATGCATTATGAGCATGTTCCTGCAAGTTACTCAGTGTTTTCAATTCCTATTGGCTTCAATAGGCATTTAAAATAGTCAGCATCTCCCAAGATCAGTCCTTATATGAATTGGAACCTGTATAATGAAAAGTAGTATTTAAACAAAAGTGTTGAGATATTTAATTTTGTTCTGTCACCTAATGGACTTTCTAACGTTGTTTTCCATATCATGGTTCCTGTTGGTACTTTGACCAAATTGGTGAGATTAAAATTCTCATGGAATAAAGCCATCCTTTAATGTCTTTGAGAAAGACAAAGTCATTTTAAGTCCCACCTAGGTTTTTACAGAAGGTGGTTTTGGTTTTTCATCTTAATCTTCTAATGTATTTTCCTAGTCCACAATATTCCTTGGTGCTGCTAGACTTGTATTTTGGATGAGAAGTGTACTATTCGTTATTATTTGGACAGCATTGAGACTCTTTGTTTGGCAAATCTTCCTGTCTACTGATAGCATTTGAGAAATCCAGGGGGAGTTCAATCTTGTTATAAAGATTACCTGAGTGGATATATGCATTCTAGCATGCTTTTTACACAGGCAGGAATCCAGATTCAAGAAAGCCATAAAGCTCATTCAGACAGAGCAATAGCAGCTTCTGTAGCTTGCCTTGGTAACATATCCATAGCAGTGATTTATAAAGCAGCTGCATGGAGGTCATCCAAATCTTTACATGGCACTGTTCTCTCTCTGTCTGTGAGTTTATTTTAATCTATAATTAAATATTCCTCTTCCTCCTTCTAGGTTAGATTGGTATTTTTAGCTAATCTTCTAAATTAGTGAGTAATTATGAAGGAAGAAGAAAGGATTCTTGGCTGTTCTCTAAATTTATTGTCTCTGCAGTTCTACACTTGTTCTTCTTTCTTTCCCATTTCTTTTGAATTAGTAATGATTCTGGGAGCTGAAAGAGGTATTGAAGAAATGTGAAGCATGGGCCTCTATCAATCTCTGTTTGACAGTCTTGAGTGTATACATTAAGTTGCATATCGGTTCACTGCTTTGAATTGATTCTGGGACTCATGAGGCATAGTGCATGGCTCCTAGATTGTGGATCTGAAGAGGCAATAAATCTGGAGAACTACTGTTATTGCTAAGTAACCTATTTTTCATTGCTCCTCCTTCATGAAGCTTATCACAAATTGTGAACTTTTTCATAACGGGGAAATGCTATAGCAAATTAATCAGTTTTTAAAGCTCAGATGTATTTGCCATGTCTAAAGGGTTTGCAGATTCTTAAGATTATGCAACAGTAATATAAGACCTTCCCAATGTAAAGAATTATGGGCACAGTTCCATTAACTTCAGTGGAGTTTCACTTATTTACACCAGTAGAGACTTTGGCCCTAGGTTTGGGGAACACATTTGCTAACATTAAACCCGGCTCAGTCAATTGTATGCTCAGGATTGTTTACTTTTTTAATACAGTTGTTGGTGGATGAGTAATATATACCTGTCATGAAAAACAGCTGCTCCTTAACAAATTTCCAAAATTAAGATTGGACTGAGAATAACATTAAAGTTGGGCTGATACTGCAGTATCTTCTACAGTAGGGGCATTGAAAAACTCAGAGTATTCATAAGGAGATACGGAGACTTTCAGCTCTAAATTAGTGATTCAAACCTTACTTGTGCCAGTTGGTAGCAGAAAGCTATCATCGGACTGTAAATGAAGTGAGTTGGTTATGGGAGTCCAGTTCCCTGTGGCTAGATGCCTACATCACAGAAACCCATCATATTTGGCAGTAAGTGCAGTCATCCTGGCAGGGACTGAATAGGCACTGAGCCTGAAGTAACTTCTTATCCCGAGTGTAGCCTATAAGTATAGATATTTGCTAGATGAGGCATAGGTATAAGTTAAGGCAATAATGCAGTGAGCCTACAAGCTGGTATAAACTAGCATCTGGTGGTTACTTGTCAACACTATAACGTAGTGGTTAAAGGACATTGGTGATGCGGTATGGGGGAGCTTTCCCTGCTGGTACTCAGCTGCTACTTGTTCTGTGGCTAAATGGAGAACTTAAGTCTTCAAAGTTTTCATACTGGCTGTAGATTGTAGTCCATAGGATACATTATTCTATATCTTCTTATACTGCATCTATAGGATTAGTATAATTATCTTGAGAGATAATTTAAAACATCTCTGTATTCTTTAAGATCCTTTCCCCATATTCCAGCTGTCTTGTGTCATTGTATTGACACCATTATGATACAAATTCACTGCTGGCGGGACAGGTTTTCATCTTTATAAATGTCCATGTTTTCGGCTGAGAGCTTTGCTCTGATCAAAGCAAAATATCTTCACACATCAGTAATCCCCAACAAATGGGCTCCTTGCCATCTGCCCCTGAATATGTTGCACCTTGCGGTGTGTCTTTGAAAATCAACTCCTGCCCCAGTACTGTAGTGAATATTTAAAACTGAAATGCAGTAGTTGGTGTCTAGGATGATTCCTGATCAAAATGTTGGTGGGACACTGTAACTTGCCTTAGCTGCATGTATACTCATCAAAGACCTGATCCTGTAAGTGATCCTCTGTTGCAGAATTCCCATTGAAACCAAAGGGAGTTCTGTGACCAAGATCTTAATGACACCTTTGAATGTGCCTCCCAGGCCTCTGCTATCATTACTAAACTTTAGTAGAACCTCAGAGTTATGAACTAACCGATCAACTACACACCTCATTTGGAATCAGAAGTATGTAA
The DNA here is from genome assembly GCF_965140235.1 of Caretta caretta. Taxonomy (NCBI): domain Eukaryota; kingdom Metazoa; phylum Chordata; order Testudines; family Cheloniidae; genus Caretta; species Caretta caretta. The sequence goes on along the minus strand of NC_134209.1, from coordinate 132,798,762 downwards.
TCAGGCAGCAGAGAGAAAAAATAAAAAAAGGAGCAAATACTGTACACTACAGTACTGTGTTAAACATAAACTACTAAAAGTACGGGGAAAGTTTTTTAAAAAGGTTTGACAAGGTAAGGAAACTGTTTCAGTGCTTGTTTCATTTAAATTAAGATTTAAAAAAGCATTTTTCTTCTTTATAGTAAAGTTTCAAAGCTGTATTAAGTCGATGTTCATTTGTAAACCTTTGAAAGAACAACCATAACATTTTGTTCCAAGTTACGAACATTTCAGAGTTATGAACAACCTCCATTCCCAACGTGTTCATAACTCTGAGGTTCTACTGCATTCACAGAAGTTCTGCTACTTTTGCTGTGGAGTCCCCTACTGGAATGTTCACACATGCTCTGTGCTAGGGCATTGGAGCAATTCCCCTGTGTGGATACTTGATCTGAAAGAGCTATTTGGCTAAATTAGAAATGGGAATGGAGTTATAATATTGGGATGAAGGTGCATTTGTTTCACCCCAGTGGCAGAGCCATCTTTGTTCATCATAAACCTTTCACCTCTTTTCAAACATAATAATAATTTTAGAAATTAAATATCAGTTTGCCATTAAAACCTTTCTGTGGCTGCTTAGCTGCTGAGGTGTAAGAAAGATCTGTTGTATTAGATTCTGAGGGCAGCAAACTGGATTTGACAGAATGGATATTCAACCCAAGTTCAGAGAAATGTATGATGTAAAAGAAAGCTGCCTTAAAATGGGTTTTCTTAAACAGAGAGGGGGAGGGGAAGACAGGACCGGACTTGGCTGCATGCCTGGAAAGCACAGGACTGTGAACCAAGGAACCTGGAATACAGGAAAATAATTCTTCTCTATTTCAGCAATATCATATTCAAAACTGCTTCTGAATATGAGCCACATGTAAACTCCAGCTGCAGGAGTGGTGTTTAAAAATATGACCCCATACCTTAGGGCTCAAGGCAATTTATTGCTTAAGCTTAGAAATAATTAATAATATTAGCTTTACTTTGCAAGGTCTGGGAGAATGTAGAAACTAAACCAACACAGTATTACTGCTGGAATCAGTTGCCAGGGTTAATGGAGTTAATAAAACAAAATGGATACAGCCAATCCCAGAATTGTATTTAAAGAGTGATTGTGCTTTGAGCAATGTCCTGCATATTTAACTATTGGGTGACCGTATCAACATAAGATGGTTTTAAGACAGGTTTCAGAGTAGCAGCCGTGTTAGTCTGTATCCATAAAAAGAAAAGGAGTACTTGTGGCACCTTAGAGACTACCAAATTTATTAGAGCATAAGCTTTCGTGAGCTACAGCTCACTTCATTGGATGCATACAGTGGAAAATATAGTGGGGAGATTTTATATACACAGAGAACATGAAACAACCACTGTGTCGTGTTCTCTGTGTATATAAAATCTCCCCACTATATTTTCCACTGTATGCATCCGATGAAGTAAGCTGTAGCTCATGAAAGCTTATGCTTTAATAAATTTGGTAGTCTCTAAGGTGCCACAAGTACTCCTTTTCTTTTTATGGTTTTAAGATGCATTGTTATATTGTGATTTCCACTCAAATTGAGAGCTAGTAGCAATTTAAAAACAATCAGCTTAATTGATATACTTTTTGATGGCTTAGTCCTCTATCTTGTCAATCAATTCCTGAAGACAATGGTCCAGATTATGGACCTAATACTCTTCACTTATGCCAGTTTTACACTGGTGCAGCTCCATTGATTTCAGTGGAGTTACTCCTGTCTTTCCTAAAAGTGTAAATGAGTCCAGAATCTGGTCTCTGTCACATTGGTGTACATTTGGAGTAGTTCCACTGACATGATGATTGTCAAGGTTCCTCCCCCACTCTGAACTCTAGGGTACAGATGTGGGGACCTGCATGAAAAACCTCCTAAGCTTATCTTTACCAGCTTAGGTCAAAACTTCCCCAAGGTACAAAATATTCCACCCGTTGTCCTTGCCGCTACCACCACCAAACTAATACTGGTTACTGGGGAAGAGCTGTTTGGACGCGTCTTTCCCCCCAAAATACTTCCCAAAACCTTGCACCCCACTTCCTGGACAAGGTTTGGTAAAAAGCCTCACCAATTTGCCTAGGTGACTACAGACCCAGACCCTTGGATCTTAAGAACAATGAACAATCCTCCCAACACTTGCATCCCCCGTTTCCTGGGAAAAGTTGGATAAAAAGCCTCACCAATTTGCATAGGTGACCACAGACCCAAACCCTTGGATCTGAGAACAATGAAAAAGCATTCAGTTTTCTTAGAAGAAGTCTTTTAATAAAAATAGAAGTAAATAGAGATAAAGAAATCCCCCCTGTAAAATCAGGATGGTAGATATCTTACTGGGTAATTAGATTCAAAAACATAGAGAACCCCTCTAGGCAAAACCTTAAGTTACAAAAAAGATACACAGACAGAAATAGTTATTCTATTCAGCACAATTCTTTTCTCAGCCATTTAAAGAAATCATAATCTAACACATACCTAGCTAGATTACTTACTAAAAGTTCTAAGACTCCATTCCTGGTCTATCCCCGGCAGAAACCAGTATAAGACAGACACACAGACCCTTTGTTTCTCTCCCTCCTCCCAGCTTTTGAAAGTATCTTGTCTCCTCATTGGTCATTTTGGTCAGGTGCCAGCGAGGTTACCTTTAGCTTCTTAACCCTTTACAGGTGAGAGGAGCTTTCCCCTGGCCAGGAGGGATTTCAAAGGGGTTTACCCTTCCCTTTATATTTATGACAATGATGATGTATGTAAGATCAGCATTTAGCCAAGAAGCAGTAAAAATGATGTTTCAAGTGAAATCCAGATGTATCTATATTCTCACTTCGTTAAAATTAAATTGTTCATGTAGGGTTTTTTTAATGATTCTCCATCAGACTGTGTATCATTTAAATGACAAAAAATAATTTGATTATGGTGTTACAGCCCTGATTCAGTCTCCCCTTTGGATGATCGCCACTCTGCTATATTGGCCAAACTTTGGATCCCCTGTGCTTTCCAAGCATCTGGATCTGAGCAACTTCCAGGCATTGTGTCTTAGGTGTCTCAGGAACACTTCAAGGGTGCAGACTCCCTGTCTGGCACCCCTTCTTGGAATGTGGGACCCTGTGGTCCAACTGCCTTTTGCCCTGTGCTGAACCCCCCAAAAGTGTACCACTAGCTTATGCATGCTCTCCTAGAGTCCACCACCATCAGCACTCCAGAGTATAGTTTAACTCTTTGAGAACCATGTGACAGTTAAAGTAAGGAATACACAAGCTTTGCAAAAGAACTTCTTACACACTTGTCTCTCAAACAGCATAAGAGAGTTACAGATCTATAGAAAACAACAAATACCTGAACACATTTCCCTCTCTCAGAGACCTCACCATTTCTGAGTCTTTTGGATTCTGTTCAGTGTCTTTCAGGGGAGTAAGGTCCCTCTTGCCCCATTCCTCCTTGATGAGTCTTTTGGTTCTGAGAGTGGTTTCATCCCTTGCCAGAGAGCATGTTATTTTTAAAACCAGGTTCTGAGACCTCTCTCTGCTTCTCTTCTTATACTGGCATTTTCCATTCTCCGACCCCACTGGGTAGGTTTGCTGGCAGAGGGTTCTTAAAAGTCAATGGGTTGGCCGGTAGGCTCCATTGTTCCACTCGGGTATGGCTGTTCAAGGTCTATGGCCCTCTTTCAGTTTTTCAGGTATAGTCTGTTTTCTGCCACAAAATGGTGATTCGAATGCACACTGACTGTTACAAGTACAAATAGTGTTCATAATGTCAAATGGGATTCATAACTGGACACAGGCACATTCCCCAAACTGCCAGAGGTAATACCCAAAAAAAGCAATGCTACCCAATATTAGTTATGTGGGCCATAGTGGACAGCTTCTGAATAGCACTGACAATGATTACTGTCATTTAGAGTTGTTTCTCCTAACATTTGATATAATATATTAAGGATGATACCAGATCCACGTATCCCATAGAGACCAGCAAATAGCATGAGATACTGTAGGATGTACCAATAGTATTGAAAAGTATCAGTGACACCGTACAACCACCCTGGGCCAGATTTTCAAAACTACTGAGCTCCCCTTTAGCAGATCAGTGAAATGGCCAACTATTATAAAGTGCTCTGCATGGGGACGACTGCTGATTGCTGAGCACTTTTTAATATCTGGGCACTTTGTTTTATTGGTTACAAAGCTTGAGACAAAGTCTTGGACTCAGGTCTGTCTCAGTCAATGCAGTTTAATAATTTCTTCCCAGTGTACGTGGGAAACTAAGAGCATTGCAGCTGCACAAGTTCATCCAGGCCACCTAACTCCATCCCACAGCGCAGTACCTTATGTTTAGAAATTACTCTAATCCGCTGCTACAAGCTGTGGGAGCTATGGGATAGGTGCTTCTGAAGTCCCAAAATACACTGGGACAACCATGGCTGTAAGACACTTTGTGTGGATGTGCCAAACCTCTTCTGGGAAAAACAGTGTTTGGTGTGTGGATGGGCTGAACTGCGGCAACGACAAGTAGCCACACCCACCTTTCTCAATCTGCCTGTGTCCTTAGAGCAGTTTCCAAATCCTAGTGCCTACCCTGAAGGATGTAGAGTGCTGAGCACCCTGGTTAGGTCCATCAGGCCTGATCCAAAGTCCATTGAAATCAACAGAAAGACCTTTATTGACTTCAAGGGTTCATGAGTCAGGCCGTTAGTATAGATCCACCATTATGTTTAGACTGACTACTTGTAATAGTTTCAGATAACAATTATCTCTTGTGAGAAATGTTGGTGGATAAGCTGTTCATAAATTCTGAATGATTTCTAAGTATCTTCAAAATCCTAGGAAACCTAATATTACATACAAACCTGCATATTTTTTAAACTGGAAGACAAGGAAAGAAAGTTGTTTTAATTTTTTACCCTGAGCTTGAATCTGTTGGACCATGTAAAAATGTTGCCTTCTGGAATTTAACTTGTATTCTTGTTTTACTGGTGATTTTGATTTTAAACAGCTATATTGTGACTTTGTAATTTTAAAATAGTTACTGGGTTAATTTCTCCATCCGCACAAAATTGTTGTGAAATTTTATACAACACAAGAAATCACTGTTTATAGACACATAAATATGTCAAATTAATTTTAAATACTAATTGTGTAATAAGTAAATAATTTGTACTGTTGGAGCTGATATTTCATTTATGTTGGCAATTTGTGATTTAATTCAGTTTGACAAAGGGAAATAAGGGAAACCTGAAAATAATCATGTGATGTGCCTCTGACTACACAATTTAAAAAAAAATAAGTATGTTAGTTGTTTTTAACAAACTTGTGATAATCAGAAAATGAAACAAGACTGAAAGTTGTTCAAATTTTATTATAATTCATAAAGATGTGTTCCTATACCTGACCTTTGCAAATAAAATCAACTGATATTTTAGCATTTGATAATGTGTGTGTGTGTATATATATATATATATATATTTATATATATTTTCCTTTAAAAGGAAATCAAGTGTTTTTGATCAAAATTGGCATTCCTTGAAAATGGGCTTTGCCTTCTAGAATCCAACAATAGCAGGCCAGATACTTGGCCTTTAATGCATCCCCTTTGTACTATTCTATCAGTGTAAAGGGAACTTAAAGCTGCTTTAAGGCAGTAGATGAACATTCTCCTTATGTCGTAAGAAGAAAAGGAGTACTTGTGGCACCTTAGCGACTAACCAATTTATTTGAGCAGAGTGATCACTTTAGATAAGCTATTACCAACAGGAGAGTGGGTTTGTTTGGGGGGGGTTGTGGAGAGGGGGGAGAAAACCTGGATTTGTGCTGGAAATGGCCCACCTTGATTATCATACACATTGTAAGAAGAGTGATCACTTTAGATAAGCTATTACCAGCAGGAGAGTGGGGTGGGGGGAGAGAAAATCTTTTGTAGTAATAAACACCCATTTTTTCATGATTTGTGTGTATAAAAACAAACATCTTCTGTATTTTCCACAGTATGTATCCGATGAAGTGAGCTGTAGCTCACGAAAGCTTATGCTCAAATAAATTGGTTAGTCTCTAAGGTGCCACAAGTCCTCCTTTTCTTTTTGCGAATACAGACTTACACAGCTGTTACTCTGAAACCTGTCCTTATGTAGTGGAATTCTCATCTGGATCCTCTTGCATATATTTCAGGTGGGCTAGCCAACAGAATGGCTCCTTGGGAGTCAATACCTGTCAAGACTGCTCTAATTTGTGCCGTGGGCTTGTTCAGCCTTGTCAGGTGCCAGGATCAGGGCAATGGAAAGGTGACAGAAAGCCACCTGTGTCCTCCTCACACTGGTGCACCAAACAGTGTTATGGCCTCCTAACACGTTCCCTCCCCTTGCCTCCCTCCCTATTTAAAACATGGCATGTAACTGTTATCCTCATTTTGAGCTTGAACCTGCACTGCATAGGTGTAAAGTGTAGCAAGGTTAAAAGTGATAAGTGGGAGTATTACCTGCCTTATAGCATGAAGAGTGTCTGAGTGAAGTCTCTTCATTGCTTGCTGAGGTTCACACTGAATCTCTCACATAACAGCATCTGTGAGTAATGCTTTCTACAATCTCTGGTTGGCTAGGAATTCCATCCCATCCTGACAAATAATGGCCTGGCCTCAATTATTCACACTTTCATCATCTCTCTGCTGGACTATAGCAATGCAGTATAGCTGGGCATGAAGCCTTCAGCATGTAGGAAACTCCAACTACTAGTATTAGAACAGAACACTGCCGCTTATCTCCTCAGCAGCACAGGCTACTGGGAACATATCAAACCTGTCCTGCACTCCCTACTTTGGCTTCCCAAAGAATATTAAATCAAGGCCTTGGCACTTATCTTCAAGGCACTCAATAGCCTGTGCCCAGGGTATCTAAAAGATTGACTGAAGATCCAGGGTGAAGATCATGGTGGACAGCTCCACTCCCCTGGCACAGTGCAGCTCTCTACAATCAGAATGAAGTTTGTCTGTGCAGGAGACGCATGTTTCATGGGGTGGTCTGAGACTGTAATGAACTCCCGCAGGAACTGAGGACCATCACAAACCTCATCAACTTCCATTCCAAGTGCAAGGGACATTTCTTTAACCTATCTTCTCTAATATAAACATATAGCTGTGAGTCTGTATGTGTAATGACAGGTTTCAGAGGAACAGCCGTGTTAGTCTGTATTCTCAAAAAGAAAAGGAGTACTTGTGGCACCTTAGAGACTAACCAATTTATTTGAGCATGAGCTTTCGTGAGCTGCAGCTCACTTCATCAGATGTATACCGTGGAAACTGCAGCAGACTTTATATACACACAGAGAATATGAAACAATACCTCCTCCCACCCCACTGTCCTGCTGGTAATAGCTTATCTAAAGTGATCAACAGGTGGGCCATTTCCAGCACAAATCCAGGTTTTCTCACCCTCCACCCCCCCACACAAATTCACTCTCCTGCTGGTGCTAGCCCATCCAAAGTGACAACTCTTTACATAATCAAGTCGGGCTATTTCCTGCATAAATCCAGGTTTTCTCACATCCCTCCCACCCCCATACACACACAAACTCACTCTCCTGCTGGTAATAGCTCATCTAAACTGACCACTCTCCAAGTTTAAATCCAAGTTAAACCAGAACATCTGGGGGGGGGGGGTAGGAAAAAACAAGAGGAAACAGGCTACCCGATAATGTCACGGCTAACCTGGTGGCTGGACTTTGTGACTTTGTCCTTACCCATAACTATTTCACATTTGGGGACAATGTATACCTTCAGATCAGCGGCACTGCTATGGGTACCCGCATGGCCCCACAGTATGCCAACATTTTTATGGCTGATTTAGAACAACGCTTCCTCAGCTCTCGTCCCCTAAAGCCCCTACTCTACTTGCGCTATATTGATGACATCTTCATCATCTGGACCCATGGAAAAGAAGCCCTTGAGGAATTCCGCCATGATTTCAACAATTTCCATCCCACCACCAACCTCAGCCTGGTCCAGTCCACACAAGAGATCCACTTCCTGGACACTACAGTGCTAATAAACAATGGCCACATAAACACCACCCTATACCGGAAACCTACTGACCGCTATTCCTACCTGCATGCCTCCAGCTTTCACCCTGACCACACCACACGATCCATCGTTTACAGCCAAGCTCTGCGATACAACCGCATTTGCTCCAACCCCTCAGACAGAGACAAACAACTACAAGATCTCTGTCAAGCTTTCTTACAACTACAATACCCACCTGCAGAAGTAAAGAAACAGATTGATAGAGCCAGAAGAGTTCCCAGAAGTCACCTACTACAGGACAGGCCTAACAAAGAAAATAACAGAACGCCACTAGCGGTCACCTTCAGCCCCCAACTAAAACCCCTCCAACGCATTATTAAGGATCTACAACCTATCCTAAAGGATGACCCAACACTCTCACAAGTCTTGGGAGACAGGCCAGTCCTTGCCTACAGACAGCCCCGCAACCTGAAGCAAATACTCACCAACAACCACATACCACACAACAGAACCACTAACCCAGGAACTTATCCTTGCAACAAAGCCCGTTGCCAATTGTGCCCACATATCTATTCAGGGGACACCATCACAGGGCCTAATAACATCAGCCACACTATCAGAGGCTCGTTCACCTGCACATCCACCAATGTGATATATGCCATCATGTGCCAGCAATGCCCCTCTGCCATGTACATTGGTCAAACTGGACAGTCTCTACGTAAAAGAATAAATGGACACAAATCAGATGTCAAGAATTATAACATTCATAAACCAGTCGGAGAACACTTCAATCTCTCTGGTCACGCAATCACAGACATGAAGGTCGCTATCTTAAAACAAAAAAACTTCAAATCCAGACTCCAGCGAGAAACTGCTGAATTGGAATTCATTTGCAAATTGGATACTATTAATTTAGGCTTAAATAGAGACTGGGAGTGGCTAAGTCATTATGCAAGGTAGCCTGTTTCCTCTTGTTTTTTCCTACCCCCCCCCCCCCCCCCAGATGTTCTGGTTTAACTTGGATTTAAACTTGGAGAGTGGTCAGTTTAGATGAGCTATTACCAGCAGGAGAGTGAGTTTGTGTGTGTATGGGGGTGGGAGGGATGTGAGAAAACCTGGATTTATGCAGGAAATAGCCCGACTTGATTATGTAAAGAGTTGTCACTTTGGATGGGCTAGCACCAGCAGGAGAGTGAATTTGTGTGGGGGGGTGGAGGGTGAGAAAACCTGGATTTGTGCTGGAAATGGCCCACCTGTTGATCACTTTAGATAAGCTATTACCAGCAAGACAGTGGGGTGGGAAGAGGTATTGTTTCATATTCTCTGTGTATATATAAAGTCTGCTGCAGTTTCCACGGTATGCATCTGATGAAGTGAGCTGTAGCTCACGAAAGCTCATGCTCAAATAAATTGGTTAGTCTCTAAGGTGCCACAAGTACTCCTTTTCTGTATGTGTAATATAAATTTTAAAAATTCCAAAACAAAATATTCCACTGCATGAATTTCTCCCCTGAGAAGAAGATGAGAGACCAAACATGCGACTGATGTTACTCGTATTGCTTAATGCACTATTGGAAGGTGCTCAGATACTATGGTGATAATAACTTATATATGATAGAATCCTATGTCTCCCAGAGCATGTCATTGGTCCAGTCACATCCCAACTCTTTTTACCTTCTGCTTTTGTGAGTAGGGAGACTGGTGCACAAGGGGTTTGAGATTTGCTACCACTCAGTGTAGAGAAACACACCTAACACTTAACCCTGCTTGTATTTATGGGAAGCCTCTGGTCATACTTGTGCTGGAATGCAATAACGTGGTGCTCCCCACTGCACCACAGTGGCTGGAAGGATTGAGGCATGTGTACGGAAAGATGTTGCTCCTTATATATTCAGGAAAATATTGCACAGAGTGGAAAGTTGTCCACAAGGAGGACTTACTGCTCCAAATGGAAAATATTCTCAATATGGTCAGCCCAGTGTAGCCTAGACTCAGTGCAGGCCTGAGTATGAAAGATCCTTGACTATCTGCTGCAGTTTGAGCACTCTCACCTGATGGCATCCAAATTCTAAAGGGCCTGCTGCACACTTACCCACCAGTTAGAGAACATACTCCAGTATGGGACTTCATCATCATCTTCTAAAACTTATGGAGTCCTCCTGCAAGTAGGTAGAGCACTCTGAGCCCTCTCAGAGTGCTCTACCTACCATCTTACTCTCAAAACAGTCTTCTTGGTTGCCATCACCTTGGCCAGACAAGTGAGTGAGATTTAGGCACTCATGGTAGAATTCCCATTAATTCATAAAGACAAAGTTGTTCTGAGACCTCATGCAAAATTCATCCCATGGTGATTCCTGAGTTCCACTTAAACCAATCAATCAGCTTACTTGTATTCTTTCCAGAGCCATATTCCACCCAAGCAGAGAAGAAGCTCCACATCCTGGTTGTATCTAGAACTCTTTGAAAGATTTGGTCCTGTCAGTATAGTATCAGACTGTCCCCACGTCTATTTGTGGCTATAGCTATATGGCCTCTCCAAGAGTCAGGCCATTTCATCACAAAGACTTTAAAAATGGATAACAGATTGTATTTCACTCTGTAACCAGCTGGCTGATATATTTCTCCTACAGACTATTAAAGCTCATTCCTCCAGAGCCCAAGCGGCATCCTTGGCTTGTTTCCACAATGTACTGATGATATCTGAAATCTGCAAGGCCGTTGGACGGAGCAACCTGTTCACATTTGCCAAGCATTATACACTGGACTTAGCTGCTAGAGCAGATGCCAAATTTGGGAGAATGGCTCCAATCTCTATTTAACTGATGCAGCTGATACTCCTCAACCCCACTCCTGAAGAGGATACTGCTTGCCAGTCACCTACAGTGGGGTCCACACTGACAAATACTCTCTGAAGAATGATTATTTACTCTACAGTAACTGGTTCTTCGAGATGATATAGTCAGTGTGGATCCCACTACAGATGACTTCATCCCTGCATTCAGAGTCCTTCAGCTACCATGGGCTTTGAATTGTGGGGGAACTGAGGCAAGTTAAGGCTGCTCCATCCTTTGTGCCCTTGCATGGGAATAGGAAGCGGCACAGAGTGCATGCAACAGCCCCAACAGCCACTATTGTTCAGTTTTGAGCTTGTGTGCACGAGGGACATGTACACCTACAGTGGGATCCGCGCTGGCTATGATCTCTTGAAGAACCACACTTACTGTACGGTAGGTAACCATTCTTTTTGCATTTAACGCTGGGTTTCAGTCTCTTTGTCACATATGGAAAATATAGCATATCTGCCCCAAAGTTACAGCAGTTACTCATTGAATACAGAAGGAATTTACTGAGAATTTTACAAGTAAATCTGTTTAGGAATTAAAATTAATTAAAATGGGTCCTTTATGACATTTAGCACCCTGTGTCAGACCTTTTTTGGCCCTCATAATCTCAGTAACAGTATAACACAGACTTTTCAAACTTCCTATATAGTTAAAACTCATTGAAACCTTATGGATCAGTTCAATGTAATCTTGGCCCACAAATACTAAAATATCTTACTCCATGTGTAAGGTTATGATTTAGTCATGCGTATTTTTAGTAAAAGTCATGGACAGGTCATGGGCAATAAACAAAAATTCACAGCCTGTGACCTATCCATGATTTATACTATAAATGCCCCTGACTGGCTTTGAAGGCATGTGAGCAGTAGCAGGCTGGAGGCTGCAGACTGGGAGTGGCTGCGGAGAGAAGGCTGGGCAGCTTGGGAGCTGGGTCTGAGAGTCAGGATGAGAAGTAGCCTACTGCTGGCAGGGGGCCAATGCTAGCCCTGGTGGATAGTTAGGAGTGGCCTGCAAACAGAGGAACTGTGTGGAGGGCCTGAACAAGGCTACACCTGCTGGGCAAAAGGACTGGACCAATGCATAATGCTTTTGGAAAAGGGGTGGCCTGAAGTGTGAATCCCTGGCTGTAGGCCTGAGAAGCCTCGCCTTCATACCCCTGGACGGGACACCCTGAGGGGTTGAGTTGGTAACTGTTGGTTCACCTTTTGTTTGCATCTTCAAACCCTTGTGCCCAGCCCTAGTGAAGCATCCCTTTGTTATTCATCAGGCAGTGAGTGTTTATGGGAACCCACTGAGGGTTAGAGCCTGAAGAATCTGGAGCTTTGCCTCCAAGCATGTGGTACACCCAGTATCTACCAAAAAATCCAGGGGATTGGTGCACCCCAGCAGCATAGCCACTCCCTGCAGTGGGGTCAGCTGCACTATGTATCTACACTGGAAGTGAAGGTGTGATTGTAGCATGAGTAGGCATACCTGTGCTAGCTTTAATCTAGTTGCATAGATAACAATAGTAGTGTAGATGTGGTGGCACGGGCTTCAGCAAGCTACAGGCGAGAACCAGAGTGCCTACCCTGGGTCCCAGGTGCTGGTTCCGACTATGCCGGTTCCTAGTCTGTGCGGAAGCCCATGCAGCCAAGTCTTCTCTATGGTCGTTGCCTGCACGGCAAGTGAGGGTGAGATTGTAGCATTTCACTTGTAGTGTAGCCATACCCCACCTCACTATCTATTGTGTTGCCAACTCTAGTGAATTTATCCTGAGTAGTGAGATTTTGGCCTCTGCTAGAGCCAGTTCCACTATGATGCGAGAAGCTCCAGGCTTCATGCAATTTTCAGACTTCCTGTCTTCTTGCCTTTTCAGCCACCTTCTGTTTCTCCCTCCCTCTTTCCTTCTCCTCCTCCTCATCACCCTTCTTCTCTCCTTCCTCCCCTCTTTCTGCTCGCTCCTTTGCCCTTCTCCTTTCTGTCTCTCCCTCCTCATCCTTCCCTTTCACCCTTTCTCCTCCCCCTTGCTCCACCCACTGCTCCCCCATCTTCCCCTTATCCATTTCTCCCTTTCCTCCTTAGCCCTTCCCCTTAACCTTTTCTCCCTTCTCCTCCTCTTCCTTGCTCCTTCCCTCTCATCTCCCTTTCTTTCCCCTTCTCCTTCCTCAATCTCTCTTGTCTCACCTTTTCCCTGACCCCTTTCCCCCTTCTTCTTCACCTCCCATCTCTAGCTTCTCTCTCCCACTCCCATCCTCTTCCCAATCACACCTCCCCCAGCTCCTCCTTTCCCTTTCCCTGTTTCTTTTCCATCTCCACCGCCTCTCCTTCCACCCCATCCTCATTAACCTGTCTCCTTACTTCACCCTCTCCGGAGTGGAGATAGGAGAGGGGAAAGAATAGGGGGAGAGTTGAGTGTATGGAAAGAGGGAGGGGAGGGGAAAAGATGGGGAGAAGTGAGAGGGGAAGGGAAAAAGGGGGAAGCTGTGGGAAGGGAGAGGAAGGGGTGGAGGGGAAAGAGGAGAAAGGGAGATTGGGGCCAAGCAGTGGAGAGGGAAAAGGGGGTCACAGCTGCTCCTTGCCCACCCAGCTCAGCCCCACCCCATCTGACCTCTGATTGGAGGTGATTTAAAGTGTGTGGTGGAAACGTGGCTCCAGGTATGTCTATGTTGTGGGCTGTGTCTCAGGGAGAAGGGCTGCAGGGAGCTTGGGTGGTTTGCAGGGAGGACTATGTGGGGAGAAAAGGGGCTCTGCCCTGGGCTGTCACAGACCCAGAGACAGGAAGAGAGATGGGAGAAAGGGAAGAGCAGGAAGTGGGGAGGAGGAAAAGATAGGGAGGAATGGAAAGGGGAAGAAATGGGAGGAGGAGTGGGAGTGTGGGGGAAGTGAAAAGTGAGAGGGAAGAGAGGGGAGGTGAAGACTGGAAGGAAAAGGAGGGAGAACGGGAAAGGATCAGAGAAAGGAGGTAGAAGTTAGAGGGGATGGGGAAAGGAGAGAAGGGAAGTTTTATCTGTAGGCTCTGGTTGCTCTGTACTGCTCCAGAGTGGGGTGAAGCAACCAGAGTGTATTGGTAAGGCTGTCTGTAAGAGTTAAAGTATAAAAATTAACTATTCCAAAAAAATTATGTAAGTCATACTTCATCTCTTCAGAACATGAGAAATATCCCGCAGGAACATTCTCAGAGGCTTTTTGTCTGAATTTTTTAAATTAAAAAACCCATGGATATTGCCAGACAAAAATTAGGTTAATCTGGGTTCAGGTTGTGAGTACATATCAGTAATTGAAAGTAAGCTTCATTACAGTGATGATGTACTTGTTCCAAACCAAGCATCCAAAACAGCCCTCTTCCACTGGGAGCTAGATTTTCAGTGATGCACACCCATCTTACACATGCCAGAAGAGCACGCTGAAAGTTGCCCAGAAACACATGCTGTTTGTACACACATTTCTGCAGGAGGCACGTAATGGTGAGATTTTCCTCTGGTGACTAAATCCAACAGCCACAGCAGGGGGCGGGTCAGGGGGGTGTATTCTGGCACTTACACATGTGTCATACGTCCATTATCTGCAAACTGTGAGTAGGTGTTTAATGAGACACCTGGGGAAATTGGGAGGTTTCCATGCTGAATATGATTAGGGTTGCAATTAGAATAATTTCTTTTAAACTCTGCACTCCACCAGATCACAGCAACTAACAACCCGAGGTCAGCTAGGCCTGTGGGGCTGAAAAGGGGAAAATGTTTTTCTTACAAAGAACATTTTCCAAAGTTGCAAGAGAAAGATTTAGCCTCTTTAAGGTTATAGAGGCAGAGCCATCTTCTTCACACACACCTGACTTATAGATCATTTAAAAGCATGCAATGGGGGCGTCTAATATGCTAATGAAGGGAGTGGGTGGAACAGCAAGGATTTGAGCACATCTAAAAATGTAAATGCCTAACAGTTGCAAATTGGCTTGTGCTGAAGTCATCTAACTGGGTTGGCGGCAGTTATGGGTGGGGACATTTACCACTAGATGTCTTTATGCATCTCTTTCAGCCAGTTTTCATTACACACATGCCTCTTGTGCTAGAATAAAAAGTCATACATCTCTGGCGGTGGCTAGAGTTTCAGGCCAGGGTTGTGGTTAGATGTGCATAACAGTGCCTGAAGATGAGTCTCCCTAAATTTCCCTTTCTCTTTGAATAGCAGGAGAAAACATCCAGTTTCTGAGCTGTGAAACATGATGGGTATGTCTACACTGCAATTAAACTCCCATAGCTGGCTGGTGTCCACTGATTTTGGCTCACGGGGGTTAGGTTGCGGAGATATAATATTGCAATGTAGATGTTCAAGCTCAGTGTGGAGCCCAGGCTCTGGCATCCTCCACCCTCGTTGGGTCCCAAAGCTCAGGCTCCAGCTCGAGCCTGAATAGCTACACTGCAGTTTTACAGCCCTGTAGTCCAACCCCGGTGAGCTCGAGTCAGCTGACATGGGCCAGCTACTGGTGTTTAATTGCATAGTAGACATACCTGAAGAAGCACCTTTGCCCTTAAGTTGGCTATGGCCATGTTATTTACACATTTCACTGTATCTCCTTACATGCGCTACTTGATGTTGCCACTTATTGTGTTGATATGGGATGCTATGAAAATCCTGGATCTAAATATCCCTAAACTTTTAGAATGCTTGAAACCACATCAATTCCGGTTTGTGCAGTGGCCCCTCTCTTTATAGTGGCTTAAAGAAAAACCCTGGATCAAGAACAACTCTGAATGTTGGGTGTTTGAAATCCAGATCTGATTTTTGCAGCTTGAGACCATCTCTTTTATTGTCCTTTTTGTGTGTCTTGATATTTCAGACTTGAGCTAATGCTCTCTTGGTACATGAATAATACTGAAAGTGGCCATAGGGCCATACATTTTTATGCAGTGCCTAGGGTGTAGGCAGTGCTTTTGTAGGAAATTGAAGAGAGCTGCAGTGGTTAAGGTGTAGGACCCCATAGAGAAGATGGCAGTTAGGCATTGGAAAAACTGGTGTGCATGAGTAAATCTGCAGAGGAGACAAATGAGGCAGGGTGTGCTGAAAGGTGGAGAATCCCAGATAGAGGATAACACCTTACACAATATCCTGCAATCGAGAAGTAGCACATCTTAAATTGGGGTGAGGGGGAAGGAATGCAAGTAATGCTGTGGAGTTACATTATGACTGGCATATTATGCACCTCTTTGTGTTACTGTAGTGCAATGAGCAGCATGAAAGACTGATACAGGAAGGGAATAGGCATGAGTTCTCAATCTCAGGTCTGCAGACCCCTGGGGAGTCATGTACACATGTAGGGTTGATGATGACCAAACTCTCAATTTTTTTATGGCTAGATAGGAGCAGGTTCTGGAAACTATGTGGGGGCGGAGGTGAATCCCAAAACTTTTTTCTGTTGTAACATGCGGTCAGTATTTGGAAAAGTGAACCACGCAGTGGATTAGGGAAAGGAGATGTGAGGATTAAAGCAAATAAAAATAATGTGAGCCCTATTGTATTGTGAGAAAATTGTGGCTTCTGATATTTTTAAGCAGAAACTAGGTAGGGCAACAAGGGAAGAGGGAGATGGTAGGACGAGGAGTCCCTGTTGGACAGCAAGGTGAGAAGTGGGTTTTGAAGAGGGCTTTGAGGGATGACAGTTAGGACATAGCATGCAAGAAGAGGGATATTGTCTGAGGTCTAGGGAGCAATGTAATGAAAGGCACAAAGACCAGTGTGAGAGGAGGAGGCTAAGGGAGTAATGAGGAGAAAAAGGGGGAAGAGCCCAAAGATCGAGGTGGTGAGTGATGGTAGATGAAGAGGCAGGGCAGAGATCTGCAGAGCAGGACAAATGGTTTTTTGTGGAAAGAGGGAGAATCAGTGGAAGGACTTGAGAAGGGAGAGAAAAGTCATTTTGTCTTCTGAATGCTAGAGAGAGAGAGAGAAAAGGTGGGAGACTGGTAAGCAGGTTACAAGCCAGGTTACAAGAACCTTGGTGTTGGTGTTGACTGGGATTTCAGTAGTGGATTTGGTGAAGGAGGAGCAGATTTTAAGTGTTAAGAGGGGAGGGAGAAGTGGTGAGATTTGGGAAGAGCTTCAGTGTAAGGAGAGAAAAAAGGAGTCATAGATAACCCAAGATTTGTGTGCTTGAGTGACAGGGAAGCTAGTGGAGTTGTCAGGAGTGCTAGAGAAATGTGGGAGGTGAGAGGATTGAGGAGGAGAAGTTAGCATTTAAGTGCATATATGTATTTCAGTTCCAGGATTATCTGCTGACATGCAACAGCTCTGAGTCTGTGCATGCTGAATCCCTGCTGTCCAGTTACAAATATCCTGCAGCTATTCCCATTTGCTGCAGTTGTGCACTGACCAACCATGCTGCCTATTGTTGGGATTTTTCAAAAACACCCAAGTGACTTAGGCTCACATGTCCCATTAATTTAGGGATTAATTTTGTCCATCAAGAGCAGGTATGTGGAATAAAAAGTAACTTTTCTCACCATAGCCACACTTTAAATTATTCCCCATTTAGAAATAGTTATCAGACTGTGTAAACCATGTAAAAATGATGCATATATTAGTGATATCATTATACAGCATGAAAGCAGAACAAACTGACTGAAAAAGAGGCCTAACATCTCAAACTCTCCCATTGTGTTAATCATTCCACATCCTACAATTGACTTGTTATCAGGGAACTTGGATTTGGTACCTTGCTACAATATTATCAACTTAAATGTGATAATAAGATCACTTCCGGAGACAGCAACAGATCCCATTATTAAGCTATCACATATAAAGGGGGAAAAAAAGAAATTGGCTTTAAAAGAAGGAAGCCTCACTTACCTGGATAAACATTAAAGTAATTTACAAAAATAAACTGGAGATCATATATTCATTGCAAAGTATTGTATTATTCTTTACTCTCAACTTTTCAGTAACTGAGTGATAAGATTTCCATTTACACATTTAATGTACACCTGGAAATGATGTGAAAAAGAATGTAGAACGTTGCTGATCTTTCAGGCATGCTGCAAAAGCCATTTATTTGACATGGTTTCTGGGGAAGGATCGAGATATATTCCTAGATAGGCGAGCATATGTGCTTGAGGGGCTTTTCCATTTATTTTTATGTATTAGCTGGTGACAGTACGTTTCTTTTTATCTCCATTTGATTATTTAATGCTGATGGAATTATTTAGTTGTATATTAGTATTTAATTCTGTTGGGTAATTGTCATTGTTATTAGGACACTCAGCATTTTGACTCGAGCTTACACAGAACTCTTCTTCAGGTCAGGTCCAGACCCAAAGAAGCTCAAAAGCTTGTCTCTCTGACAAACAGAAGTTGGTCCAATTAAAAAATGTTATCTCACCCGCCAGTGCACACCACATAGTCAGCACATTCAATTTCTGTCAGTTTCTGTTATTTTATAGCACTTTGTTTTGTTGCCTTTTTCATTGTCTCTTGATGATGATGGCATAAAAGGAAGGTCACAGCTGAAAGTCACAGCTTATTTTTCTTTCACACAAAAGGAGTGTAGGCTGCAAAGAATGTAATTACCTCCATGTATCATTCTGCAAACTCGCATTGACTTCAGTAGGAGCAGAACCAGCCCCGAATATAGAATTGTAGGACTGAAAAGGATGTCAAACTCCTAGTCTAGTCCCCTGCACTCATGGCAGGACTAAATAAATTGGGTTTGTTTGCTCCTGTGAAGAGAAGACTGAGGGGGGACAAGATAAATATATAAAAGATTGTTACTAGGAGGAGGGAGAAAAATTGTTCTTCTTAACCTCTGAGGATAGGACAAGAAGCAATGGGCTTAAATTGCAGCAAGGGAGGTTTAGGTTGGACATTAGGAAAAAATTCCTAACTGTCAGGGTAGTTAAGCACTGGAATAAATTACCTAGGGAGGTTGTAGAATCTTCATCATTGGAGATTTTTAAGAGCACATTAGACAATCACCTGTCAGTGATGGTCTAGACCAGTGGTTCTCAAAGCCAGTCCTCCGCTTGTTCAGGGAAAGCCCCTGGCACGCCGGACTGGTTTGTTTACCTGCACATCCACAGGTTTGGTCGATCACGGCTCCCACTGGCCGCAGTTCGCCGCTCCAGGCCAATGGGGGCTGTGGGAAGCGACGCAGGCCAAGGGATGTGCTGGCCGCCCTTCCCGCATCCCCCATTGGCCTGGAGCAGCGAACCGCAGCCAGTGGGAGCCACGATCTGCCGAACCTGCAGACGTGGCAGGTAAACAAACCAGTCCGGCGCACCAGGGACTTTCCCTGAACAAGCGGCAGACCGCCTTTGAGAACCACTGATCTAGACCATCGCTGACAGGTGATTGTCTAATGTGCTCTTAAAAATCTCCAATGATGAAGATTCCACAACCTCCCTAGGTAATTTATTCCAGTGCTTAACTACCCTGACAGTTAGGAATTTTTTCCTAATGTCCAACCTAAACCTCCCTTGCTGCAATTTAAGCCCATTGCTTCTTGTCCTATCCTCAGAGGTTAAGAAGAACAATTTTTCTCCCTCCTCCTTGTAACAATCTTTTATATATTTATCTTGTCCCCCCTCAGTCTTCTCTTCACCGGAGCAAACAAACCCAATTTTTTTCAGTCTTCCCCCACAGGTCATGTTTTCTAGACCTTTAATCATTTTTGTTGCTCTCTCTGGACTTTCTCCAATTTGTCCACATCTTTCCTAAATGTGGCATCCGGAACTGGACACAGTACTCCAGTTGAGGCCTATTCAGTGCGGAGTAGAGTGGACGAATTACTTGTCATGTCTTGCTTACAATACTCCTGCTAATACATCCCAGAATGGTGTTTGCTTTTTTTGCAACAGTGTTACACTGTTGACTTGTTGAATATTGCTGTATAGCAAAATTTAAAGGGGGAATCTAAGTGCTATTAAAAGAGGAAATGGAGGTGTGTGTTCGAGACTGTGGACCAGATTCAGGTCTCAGTTGCTCTGGTGCAATGAGATCAGCATTGGTGCCATTTCTGAAAATTGTAGCAGTCAGATATGGAAAAGAACTCTTAGGTCAGACAGTCTATCGCTTCAAGAGCCAGGATTTTTCCCTCCAATATATTTTCCAATGTTTTGTGGAGTCTGGTTTTAAATGTCCATTAATTTAGAACCTTATGGACAGTGCTTTAAAATTGCTTGTCTACAGGATATGGGGCACTGAGAATTGGTGGCTTAATATAGTTTCCTGCTACAACAACTGGTTGAGTCACAGTCAGTACCTTTCATCTGTGCCATTTAGATCCTTCCATACCCCTTTGGACTGAACCTGTATAGGTAGTGAATGTGTAGAGGGTAGGTGTTTGGTATAATGTATTTATATAAGGCTAAATCCTGAAGCTGTTATTTAGTCCTTGTGTGAGGAAATTCCCATTGGAAGAAAGTGGTGGCTGTCATGCACGGCTCCATGTGTCGGTGGCTCCTGGAAGCAGGTTTCTCAGTTCTCGGAGGCAACTACTTCCTCTGATGGCTCTCCCCTTGTCTGTGCTGCCAGCAACTGTGGCTCCCAGATGTGACCATTCCCAGTGGTGACAGCAGTAGTGGCTTCTTCTTTTTCCTTGTATTGTAAAGTATTACGTTTCAGCAGAAAGTTTAAAGTTGCCACTCAGTCAGCAGGATACTGTACAGTGCCTCTCTGCTCGTCAGTTCCCACTCTTAAGAAAGGGAGCCAGTAGCAGAGACTGGGTCAGAGAACACAGACAGACTAGATTATGGCATCATCCTCAGTACTTTGTGTCATTTCTTGTTTTTAGATAAATAAATAAGTTATCCTAGGTTCGGCCTCGGTCTTCACTGAAATACTGCAGTCCTGGCCCTAGGGGTGGCTGGTCCTGGCTCTGACAAGGGGTGAAGGAGGCTACTTCCTTTATTGAACGATGACCTCTCATAGTGACTTCCCTCCCAACTTTCAGGTGTACTCGCTGGAACAGCAAACCAAGTGACTGAATTAGCAATATCAGTTGGCTGCCTGGCTCTTTCTCGGCCACATGGAAAGGCCCATCGGGATCACTGGTAGTCCACAAAACATAGTATGGGACCTGCCATTCTGGAGTCCAGTTAAATAGAGGTGTTAATTTTTGTTTTAAACCCCATTTACTTCTGCCAAATTATTGAAATCTGTAACTTAAAGGGCCATTTTGTTTTGGTAAAAGGACAAGGTAACCTCCATCTTGTGTCAGGTTCTTGTTCCTTGGTACCAAGAAAAGGCGGGAAACTAGGTTTGCCCATCAACAGCTCCCTGTAAAAGTGTGTGAGGGGAGGAGCTCTTGCCTCTTGGTCTCTGGAGCTTTCGAGTGGTCAGAGGTTCAAGTGTCCAGCTCTCTCGCACTAGTAGCTATTGGCCTGCAATAGCTATTTACTAATAGGTTTGGGTTTGTTTATGCTTTTATTTGGGAAAGCAGACTGGCATACTCGGACCTAGTCCGAGTAGTTAGTTCAATCTTACACACACAGATGACGCAAAGCAGGATAGGGTGGGAGTTAAGATAGGGATATATACATACCTGTCCATTTCATTTGCTGTCCATGGTTGGAGTTCATCAGTCCATCGCTGGCTTCGGTCATCTAGATCCTGCCACCTTCTGTGTAAACATCCGGAAAGGTAGAAGAACATCTATATATATCATTAAGTGTATGAGTGTGTGTAAGTGGTATCCCAAGTCTCCAGATTTGTTAATCCATTCCCCTCTCCTCCCTTCCTCTTCCCTTAGTCAAATAAACTGTTGTTATTTACTTATATATTTGGTGTGTGTGTAGTTTTTAATATTCAGCTCTGATAGATGGGCTTAATGGGGGGGGGGACCCAGCAGGAGGTTATTGTGAGGCTCCCCGAAATCTTCTGTTCAGATTGACCTTTAGACATCAAAATCCTTACAGAGGATGGATGGTGTTCAAGGTAAGGCGTGAGACTGATAGCTGGGAGATGTGTGTTCTACCCCTGCACAGAATTCCTTTGTGACCTTGGTGAATCATTTAACACCTCTGTACCTCATACTTCCCATCCGTAAAATGGGGGATAATTATACATACCTACATCAGTACAATAAGTACAAAGTGCAAGCTGGTCTCCATATTGGAAGAGAAGATTGAAGGTCTGGAGCAACAGATAACGACCCTGCATTGCATACGAGAATCTGAGGATTTTCTGGATTTTCTGGACAAAAGTCAGGATATACTTCTACAGGCACAAAGTTCTAAAGATCTAGCAGGTTGCACAGCAGAGCCAAGAGGCCAGTGAAGAAGCTTGGCAACATGTGACCTCCAGAAGAAGAAGGGGGAATGTCCGGGTTCCAGCAACGCAAACACAGGTAACTAACCGCTTTCATGTTCTCTCCACAGGTACCATTGCGGAGAGTGGACCAGATGATATGTCTGGGGGGAGAAAGCAGAAGGAGACTCTGCTGGTTGGAAGGCATGAGATGCACTGTCCTGAGATTGGGGGTTCCACGACCATCACTCCCAAGAGAAGGAGGTGGGTGGTGGTGGTCGGGGACTCTCTCCTCCGGGGGACTGAGTCATCTATCTGCCGCCCTGACCGGGAAAACCGAGAAGTCTGCTGCTTGCCAGGGGCTAAGATTCGAGATGTGACGGAGAGACTGCCGAGACTCATCAAGCCCTCGGATCGCTATCCCTTCCTGCTTCTCCACGTGGGCACCAATGATGCTGCCAAGAATGACCTTGAGTGGATCACTGCAGACTACGTGGCTCTGGGAAGAAGGATAAAGGAGTTTGAGGCGCAAGTGGTCTTCTCGTCCATCCTCCCCGTGGAAGGAAAAGGCCTGGGTAGGGACCGTCGAATCGTGGAAGTCAACGAATGGCTATGCAGGTGGTGTCAGAGAGAAGGCTTTGGATTCTTTGACCATGGGATGGTGTTCCATGAAGGAGGAGTGCTGGGCAGAGACGGGATCCATCTTACGAAGAGAGGGAAGAGCATCTTTGTGAGCAGGCTGGCTAACCTAGTGAGGAGGGCTTTAAACTAGGTTCACCGGGGGAAGGAGACCAAAGCCCTGAGGTAAGTGGGAAAGCGGGATACCGGGAGGAAGCACAGGCAGGAATGCCTGTGAGGGGAGGGCTCCTGTCTCCTACTGAGGATGAGGGGCGATCAGCAGGTTATCTCAAGTGCTTATATACGAAGCCTTGGAAACAAGCAGGGAGAACTGGAGGTCCTGGTGATGTCAAGGAATTATGACATGATTGGAATAACAGAGACTTGGTGGGATAACTCACATGACTGGAGTACTGTCATGGATGGATATAAGCTGTTCAGTAAGGACAGGCAGGGCGGAAAAGGTGGGGGAGTAGCACTGTATGTAAGGGAGCAGTATGACTGCTCAGAGCTCCGGTATGAAACTGCAGAAAAACCTGAGTGTCTCTGGATTAAGTTTAGAAGTGTGAGCAACAGGAGTGATGTAGTGGTGGGAGTCTGCTACAGACCACCAGACCAGGGGGATGAGGTGGATGAGGCTTTCTTCTGGCAACTCGCAGAAGCTACAAGATCGCACGCCCTGGTTCTCATGGGTGACTTTAATCTTCCTGATATCTGCTGGGAGAGCAATACAGCAGTGCATAGACAATCCAGGAAGTTTTTGGAAAGCGTAGGGGACAATTTCCTGGTGCAAGTGCTAGAGGAGCCAAATGCGGGGGGGGGAGCTTTTCTTGACCT
The DNA here is from genome assembly GCF_965140235.1 of Caretta caretta. Classification (NCBI taxonomy): domain Eukaryota; kingdom Metazoa; phylum Chordata; order Testudines; family Cheloniidae; genus Caretta; species Caretta caretta. Next base: position 132,775,217 of record NC_134209.1, on the reverse strand, counting down.
GCTGCTCACAAACCGGGAAGAATTAGTGGGGGAAGCAAAAGTGGATGGGTATCTGGGAGGCAGTGACCATGAGTTGGTTGAGTTCAGGATCCTGACACAGGGAAGAAAGGTAAGCAGCAGGATACGGACCCTGGACTTCAGGAAAGCAGACTTCGACTCCCTCAGGGAACGGATGGGTAGGATCCCCTGGGGGACTAACATGAAGGGGAAAGGAGTCCAGGAAAGCTGGCTGTATTTCAAGGAATCCTTGTTGAGGTTACAGGGACAAACCATCCCGATGAGCCGAAAGAATAGTAAATATGGCAGGCAACCAGCTTGGCTTAATGGTGAAATCCTAGCGGATCTTAAACATAAAAAAGAAGGTTACGAGAAGTGGAAGGTTGGACATATGACCAGGGAAGAGTATAAAAATATTGCTCGGGCATGTAGGAATGAAATCAGGAGGGCCAAATCGCACCTGGAGCTGCAGCTAGCAAGAGATGTCAAGAGTAACAAGAAGGGTTTCTTCAGGTATGCTGGCAACAAGAAGAAAGCCAAGGAAAGTGTGGGCCCCTTACTGAATGAGGGAGGCAACCTAGTGACAGAGGATGTGGAAAAAGCTAATGTACTCAATGCTTTTTTTGCCTCTGTCTTCACTAACAAGGTCAGCTCCCAGACTGCTGCGCTGGGCATCACAACATGGGGAGTAGACAGCCAGCCCTCTGTGGAGATAGAGGTGGTTAGGGACTATTTAGAAAAGCTGGACATGCACAAGTCCATGCGGCCGGACGAGTTGCATCCGAGAGTGCTAAAGGAATTGGCGGCTGTGATTGCAGAGCCATTGGCCATTATCTTTGAAAACTCGTGGCGAACGGGGGAAGTCCCAGATGACTGGAAAAAGGCTAATGTAGTGCCAATCTTTAAAAAAGGGAAGAAGGAGGATCCTGGGAACTACAGGCCAGTCAGCCTCACCTCAGTCCCTGGAAAAATCATGGAGCAGGTCCTCAAAGAATCCATCCTGAAGCACTTACATGAGAGGAAAGTGATCAGGAACAGTCAGTATGGATTCACCAAGGGAAGGTCATGCCTGACTAATCTAATCGCCTTCTATGATGAGATTACTGGTTCTGTGGATGAAGGGAAAGCAGTGGATGTATTGTTTCTTGACTTTAGCAAAGCTTTTGACATGGTCTCCCACAGTATTCTTGTCAGCAAGTTAAAGAAGTATGGGCTGGATGAATGCACTATAAGGTGGGTAGAAAGTTGGCTAGATTGTCGGGCTCAACGGGTAGTGATCAATGACTCCATGTCTAGTTGGCAGCCGGTGTCAAGTGGAGTGCCCCAGGAGTCGGTCCTGGGGCCGGTTTTGTTCAATATCTTCATAAATGATCTGGAGGATGGTGTGGATTGCACTCTCAGCAAATTTGCGGATGATACTAAACTGGGAGGAGTGGTAGATACGCTGGAGGGCAGGGATAGGATACAGAGGGACCTAGACAAATTGGAGGATTGGGCCAAAAGAAATCTGATGAGGTTCAATAAGGATAAGTGCAGAGTCCTGCACTTAGGACAGAAGAACCCAATGCACTGCTACAGACTAGGGACCGAATGGCTAGGCAGCAGTTCTGCGGAAAAGGACCTAGGGGTGACAGTGGACGAGAAGCTGGATATGAGTCAGCAGTGTGCCCTTGTTGCCAAGAAGGCCAATGGCATTTTGGGATGTATAAGTAGGGGCATAGCCAGCAGATCGAGGGACGTGATCGTCCCCCTCTATTCGACATTGGTGAGGCCTCATCTGGAGTACTGTGTCCAGTTTTGGGCCCCACACTACAAGAAGGATGTGGATAAATTGGAGAGAGTCCAGCGAAGGGCAACAAAAATGATTAGGGGTCTGGAACACATGACTTATGAGGAGAGGCTGAGGGAACTGGGATTGTTTAGTCTGCAGAAGAGAAGAATGAGGGGGGATTTGATAGCTGCTTTCAACTACCTGAGAGGTGGTTCCAGAGAGGATGGTTCTAGACTATTGTCAGTGGTAGAAGAGGACAGGACAAGGAGTAATGGTCTCAAGTTGCAGTGGGGGAGGTTTAGGTTGGATAGTAGGAAAAACTTTTTCACTAGGAGGGTGGTGAAACACTGGAATGCGTTACCTAGGGAGGTGGTAGAATCTCCTTGCTTAGAAGTTTTTAAGGTCAGGCTTGACAAAGCCCTCTGCTGGGATGATTTAATTGGGGATTGGTCCCGCTTTGAGCAGGGGGTTGGACTAGATGACCTCCTGAAGTCCCTTCCAACCCTGATATTCTATGATTCTATGATTCTAATTAATTTCAGATCCTAAGATAACAGATGCTATGTAAGTGCCAAGTATAATTATTATTTATTGCTGAATCTGGAGTGAATTCAAAATTCACCCAGTGTTTGTTGTTCATTTTTAAGGCATTATCTACACTGGGAAGGTTTTGCCTGTGTCGTTATACCAGTAAAGCTATACTGGCAAAATCCACTAGTGTGGACACAGTTATAGCAGTATGAAAGGACTTTCACAGGTATAGTTTATGCCAATTCCCCCACTTATAAGCACAGTTATACTGATATAACTTTGTTCACACTAGGGCTATGTATACATTGGCACTTTCATTGTTAAAACTTTTGTCGTTCAGGGGTGTGAAAAAACAGCCCCCTGAATGACAAAAGTTTTAATGACAAAAAGCACCGGTGTGGACAGTGCTTTGTCGGCGGGAGCCACACTCCTGGTGAAGAAGCTACTGCCCCTCATTGGCAGTGGTTTTATTTTGTCGCTGGGAGAGCTCTCTCCTGGCGATAAAGAGCTGCTACCCAGCACACCTTACAATGGCGTGGCTGTTGTAAGGTCCGTAGTGTAGACATAGCTTAGGGCTTTTACTGGCATAGCTATGTTGGTAACAATTAAACCCTTAACTGACTTAGCTATGGCGATAAAACTTTTAAGTGTAGACCATACCTTACTATAGAATGGGATTATTTACTGTACTTAGTTTCTGTTTCATCAGAGTAATGTGTATTTTCTTTCTCTCTTATTTTATCCTCGCTCACTGATCCAGCATTCTTATAAGTAACTGCTGGGCAGGTAAACATCTGTTAATTAGTAATTCATGCATTTGTCTGATATTGGCATTGATCTGTTCCATGTTTTGCCACATAACATAGTTTCCTGAGTGGCTTGTTTGGAGCTCTTCATAATTACCGTATTATGTTTATAATTACGTATCAAAGGAAAAGAGAGAAGTGCTTCCATTGCAAATAGCTTTCTGAGTACAAGTAACATCAAGCTGGATCCTGTGGATGTGCTGAGTACATTTCATGCCCACTGAGTTCAGGGCAAGTGGAGTGCACTTATCTCCACACACGGCCTTTGAAAGTTATTCAGTCCCTGTGGTTTTAGTAAAATAGCTCCGAATACTGCATTCACATCAGCCCACAAAGAAGTTAATGATTAACACTGATAAGAGCTTTGATTACTTAACAAGTTAAAATACTCTAAAGTCAAGTGAACCACTGGGAGATTTTGGTATATCCAAATCTCTTGCGAAAGCCTGTAGCTGATTTATCCTCCAGCATCAAACCCCTGGGCAGCAGAACAGCCCAGCCCTACGGCTGTATTCAGAGTTTTTTGGAAAGGAAAATGAAGATGAAAGCCTGCAGTCCTTTTGCTGTTGTCATCCTGGCTTTGACTTTCAGCCATGACTGTACAGGGATGGTAAGTGTGATTTTCTTGTGATTTGGAATGGCTGGTCAGTGCACCAAAGGCTGGACATGAAATGATAGGCATGAGATACTTGTACTTGGGTTGAATGGGTAGAGCCAGACAGCAGGCTGAATTACACAAAGCAAGTTAGCTGACAAAATCTTTCGCCATGGATAATTTATCTGATAACTTTGTGGAAAATCAGGAATCATGTCAAGTAACAATATTGCTGTGGTTATGCATGTAGGAGTCCTTTCACCTACCAGTATGTAATACACTGCCCAGTTACCAAGGGAGGAGCACACATACAAGAAATGCCGGGGATCTGTAATGCTCTTGCCGAGCAGACAGGAGCACAAGTTATAAGGTTTCATCTATAAGACTCACCCCGGGCATCAAACTTCATGGATCTCTACCTCTAGATTGCCCTGTTGGGATCTGAACGTGGGCATCTACAGGAATGTAGGTATTTCAGACTTGGTGGTCAGGCTACTAAGCTTTCTCCTGGCTCAGGTCCTGATCCAGGCTCAACCTATGAGTGGCTAGGGGAGGGGCCAGTAGAGATTAATGATAACCCTAATGTTTGTGTTTGTATATATTTTTAAAGAATTGACTTGGAGCCATCTAACTGCACATAGCTAGCCTCAATAACCATCTGTTCTTACCTCTGTTGCTGGTGTCCTCCCACAAACCCTTTCAACAGTGTATTACATGTTCTTGTTGCATCTTGTCTTGGACTGTAAGCATTCCAGGTCAGGGAATGTCTCTTTCTATGTGTTTCTACAGTGGCTAGCACAAAGGGCCTCAATCCTGATTGGGCCACTGGGTGTTGGATCAGGCCTTAGGTTGGGAGGTGATGGAGCTGTTGCAGGCTCTAGAGTATGGAGCTTGTTTCTTCCTTGCATCCATTTAAGCTTTTCCCTGTAGTAATAAACATCTCAAGCTGCTTTTTTAGAAGAATCAGGCTTGGCTCCTTATTTATTAACTTCCCTCTATCTATTTCTCCCCCTTCCTTATGTGCCAGTTCCCTTGATTGTTTTTCTGATGTTGAATTTATATTATATGGATATCGTATTTTAATCATGGCTTTATTGTTGTTTGTTGTCCTGAGTGCCTTTGGTGGTGGTGGCACTTTATTATGTCCTACTATTATTCCTTATTTCTTGAGGCTGATTAGAATTAACATATTTAGTTTTATCAGTGTTCATTTCCTGGTCAGTGAGCTCAAATAGAGATTGCTTATAACTCAGCCCATGGGGAACACTGCTAAATGATGTGAAAGGCCAAAAGGTTGGGGGCATTGTTCATAGCTGTGAACTAGCTCTGAAAGACATGCTCCCTGACAAAAGAAATAGGAACATATGTCCCTAGATAACAGAAAGGTATAATGAAGCTTGTCTTCTGCATTCTTGTACCATGTTTGGCTTTTCCTGGATAAGCCACGACCTTTCATCAGCTAATGTTTGTTTATTCCCTTTCACAAGAATGTGCCCTAGCCAAAAGCACACACAAATAACAGGATTCTTGCCGAAGTGCTACATAACAAGTGTTTTGGGACACCTCTGAGTGTATGTTTTGTCCTTACAGAATGTTTCATGTAATGGATTTATGTATTTCCAATCTGCATTATTTTTATTTGTAGAACCATGGGTCTACGCAAAGAAGAGGCTCAGTACATGAAATCTTTCACCACAGAGGTACCAAATCAGATCTAACAGGTGTCAGTAATAACAACAAACTGCTTACCTGTATCTATGATATGCAACCCTATAATAAGCCTGTTTTTGTTTCAACATGAACTTTTTAAGACAGTGGTAGAGGAACAGAAAGATAGGCCCCAGTGCATATTTAATTATTTATACGCAGTAGAGCTGCTCTAACAGGAAATACTAAGAGATACCTGCCTCAGAATATCCAATAGTGCAGTGGCTAGGGCACCCTCCTGGGTCTGGAAAAGCCAAGTTCAAATCCCTTCTCCACATCAGGCAGAGCAGAGAATTGACCTGGGTCTCCCACATCATGACTGAGTGCTCTAGCCACTGGCTAAAAGATATAAAGGGGTTGGGGAGACATCACCACCTCTTCCTCTGGTGGTGCTATGTGCTGGACACAATCTGGTTGGAAGTTTCTGAGAACACCTACCAGATCAGGCCCCACAGATAAGATAGGGAAAGATCCTTACCTAGTCTGAGGATCATGATGGGGCTTAAGCGTGAGCTATATGCGGGCACCTAGACTGAAGTGGCTGTGCACATGCCCAGTGGCAGATTTGTAAGCAGCTAAGGGACTTTACCAGTGGAAATTCAGGTCCCTAGGACTTTAGGCACCTACAGAGTTAGGTGGCAGTTGAGGGGGAGGGTTTGCGTATCTAAATTTTGAATTTTAGCACCTAAAGTGGCAGCGAGGTGCCCAAATCCCTTTGTAGATCTAGCCCAGGAGTTGGTGGAAGCTCTCTAAAAAATGAAGGGGCCACGGGTGCCTGAACCATGGCCCCGCCCTCGCACCATCCCCTCCCCCAAGGCCTTGCCCCCATGCTGCCCCTTCTTCCTGACCCCTTGCACCACTGATTCCCCTCAAGGCTCTGGCCCCATGCCACCCCTTCCGCCCAAACTTCCGCTCCCGTGCCGCCTCTTTCCCCCAAGTTCCCTCCCGCAGCTCACTCCTCTCTGCCCCTCCTCCCATCACATGCCCTTATGGCCGGTAAAAAGTAGGAGGATCTTGTCTAGCCTTACCTGCCTTATAGGGATCGCATCATCCCTTCTTAGGCAACTGTACTACTGAGGTGGTGGGCGTAGAGTCATTGTTTCTAGACATCCATCTCAGTCCATTTTTCTTCACTTGTAATGAGCCTGTTCATTCCAAAAGTGATGATGATCTGATTGTTCCAATCAATGTTTGCCCCCATATTAAGTATCTTCCTCCACCCTTTACAACCCTCCTACCCCTTTGGCCATTTTTGTCTATTTGATTGTTTTACAGGCTGACACTTTACTTTATAACATCCTTTTAATGTGGTATAGAGGCCCAAAGAGTACTATTTCAGATATCACATTAATAATATGAATGTATTATTATTAATTATTATTATGTCTGGCTGTACCAGGAATTGCCATATGTTCATGAACTGAAATTATCTGAAATTTTTATTCTACCACTGACTGCTTAAATTATGTTGCTTTAGCTGTAGCTCCTGCAGCTCCAGCGTACTCTAAGATTTCCTTTTCCTCTTACTATACCAGAGTTCACAAGAAACAGGATCCACCATCCTGTTGAGATACCTGAAGATTCCTTTCCTTTAAATTAGCATTACTTTTGTGTAAGCAAAGAGCTGCATGTCAGTGTGTGACTGCATGGAGGTTTTACTCTCGTATTTCAGTGTTTACGGAGGATGACCAGCTATGTTCGTTTCCCTTTCGGTATGGTGGAAGGATGTACCACGCATGTATATCAAATCTATTTTCTCGAAAGAAATGGTAAGTCAGCTTTGCAAAGAAATATTTGGTGCTTTATTTTAAATTAAAATGAGTAGGTATTTGATCATTAATCGTGTTTTTACCATAAATCTTTATGGGCCCAATCCAACACCCATTGAAGTCAACAGAAAGACTCCCACCGATATCAGTGAACATTGGCTCAGGCCCTATATACAGAAAGAGATGGGGCAATGCCAGTGTCTTAAGGCACAAAGAATGCACAAAAGTAGTGCAGAAGAATTACGTGTCATCGCACAAAAGGAATGCAGAAGAATTATTCATCATGGATCATACATATTCTTTCCTTGATTCATATATGGGAATTCCAATTCAGATTATTGGCAATTCCTTGTGTGGTATAAGTGGAGAATCTGACCCCTCTACTATTAACTCTCTGGACGGAATAAAAGATGGAATATAAACATATGTAATCAATGCACCAGGACTGATCTCCCTGCTGAAGAAGCAATCAAGTTTTGTGTGGGTAACAACTCAAAAGTTTACTACAGGAAAGCCAATCAAGTTTTTAGATGAAACCCTTTTTCCTGCCTGTACTTAAACTACAGTGAGACTGGCGCAAAGCTCATTATGGACGGTGCAGTTGTAGGTGGACTACAGCTATCCTTCAGAATATTTATTTTTATTATTATTCCAGATTCACTTACTTTTTAAAAAACTCAAAATCTTTTTCAGAGAGTCAAGGTCAAATTCTATCCTTCCTTGCGTGTGGGAATTGTTATAATTATTCACTATTATTTGTGTTACAGTAGTGTCTGGAGGGCCCCAGTCAAGTAGGGACCCCAGTGTGTTAGGCATTGTATAAACACAGAGAAGCAGACAGCCTCAAGCTTTGTCTACACTAGTATTTTTGTCAGCAAAACTTTTGTCAGTCAGGGGTGTGAAAAAGATACCCCCACCCCCAACAGACAGAAGTTTCACTGGCAAAAGCATCGGTGTGGGCAGCGCTATGTCAGTGGGAGAGTGTCTCTGGGTGACATAGCTACCGCCCCTCGTTGCGGGTGGTTTAATTATGCCAGCAGGAGAGCTCTCTCCCGCTGGTTTAGAGTGGCTACACAGGAGAGCTTGCAGTGGCACAGATGCAGTAAGGTCTGCAGTGTAGACATAACCTTAGTTTACTACCAGACACAAGAAGTGGGCATAAGAAGACAAAACAGAGTTTGGACTAGGAAGTACAGGGGTATGACAATCTCTTTCCCTATAGATGATTTGTAAGTGGCAGATTTAAGGGTGTAGGTAAATGTGATAATGTTACAGAATGTGTCTGTAAATAGACATGCAGTAGAAGGCAGGTTCTAGTCCTTAGATTTTATTTTGGACAAGTGCCTTTTTTCATGATTTTGACATAGTGTTTCTTTGACTGCATATCTATTGTGGGTGTAAAGTGCTAGCATAGGCAACATAGGGCAGTCACTCTCATGTGGACTCATTTAAACTACTATTGTTGTAACTGTGTCGGTTTCGGGTTATTAGAAAAGGTTGGTGAGGTAATATATTAATTGGACTAACTTCTCTTGGTGAGAGAGACAAGCTATCCATTGTTGAAGCTGATTGTGATGTTCAGGAAGTTGAGACTAGTTGGGACTGTTCCAGAGAGAAATGCACCACAAAATGCACCATGAAATCAATGATATACTTGAGATACATTGATGATATTTTTATCCCCGGACAGACAACTTAAAATCCCTCACAGATTTCCACCACAATTTTAATATCCATCCTCTGTCCATTAAACACTCTCTGGAATATTCCCGCACCAGCATCAACTTCCTGGACACCACAATCAGCTTAAATAATGGAACCCTACAAATGACTATATACAAGAAGCCCATGGATCACCACACCTTCAACCCCAAAGACACCAAGAAATCTGTTATCTACAGCCAGGCACTCTGATACCACAGAATAAGCTCCAAAGAGAAAGTCCAGGATATACGCCTTAACACACTTAAAACTGCCTTCACCAAACAAGAACACTCCACCAGAGAAGTAGATTGCATCATGGATTGGGCCACCAAAATAACTTGAGAGAACCTGCTTCAATACATAAATAAAACTCCCTCTGGTCATATACCCCTAATTGTCATCTACCATCTCATACTGGGTATCCTCACACAACTACAACCCATACTCGACGGGGACCCCATCTTGCAAGAAATCATTCCTGAAACAACCCCCCAACCCAACCTCTCTAAGCTCATCATCAGAAGCAAGCTCCCCGCAGACCAGAACACATCAACTCAAGCAGCACTAGATCCTGTCAGAACAACAGATGCAAAACTTTGCAGAAATATCTCCCCCACACCAGTGATCAACACCTGCCACAACACACCTTTCAAGATCCATGTGTCCTACACATGCTTATCACAACATGTGGTATACCTCACTCAGTGACTAAATGCCCCAATAACAACTATGTGGGTGAAACCAGACAATCACTATGCTCTAGAATGAACTCACATAGGAAAATGATAAAAGACAAAAACACCATATCATCTGTGGGTGAACACTTCGCACAAAGTGATCACTCTGTATGTGACCTCTCCATCCTCATCCTCAAAGGAAACCTGCACAACACTTTCAAAAGATGAGCCTGGGAGCTTAAATTCATGACTTTGCTAGACACTGGATTTATGGCTTATTACAACAGTTCATAACCACTAAAAAAAACACCCCTTTTTGTCATATGACTGCAGAGGTGTTTAATGTGCTACTTCAACTTGAATTGTACCTGAGAATATGTGCTAACTACTTATACTACACAATCTGTTCCATCTTGTATTTAGCTGTGACACTCTGAGTGCTTTTTCCAGACCTGAGGAAGAGCTCTGTGTAGCTCAAAAAAGCTTGTCTCTCTCATCAGCAGAAGTTGGTCAATAAAAGATATTACCTCTCCAATCTTGTCTCTCATTTAAACTAGGTAATTCAAGCTCGGAGATCACTTCTGATTATCCTGATTATCCACAGGTAACTAGCTGATGAGAAAGGCACCAATTAAACAATATTTCAAGAGTATCTTAATTCAATATAAATAATGTGAGCAATTTTCTTTCTGGAAACCTGCATCTAAGTGAGCCAACACACTAGTGATTGATCTTTAGGCCCATTTCAGTTTATTTCATATTCAGGAGGATTCTTAATTATACCTGAAATCCTCCATATGGATCTTTAACTAACTATGCCATAGAAATTGAAAAAGAGCCAATGTGTGGGATCCAAGGTTGGAACGCAGTTGAGAGTTGACCGTGGGTGGCTTTCATTTGTGCTTCCTATTTTCAAATACAGTTTACAAGTTGGGAGATAAGAGAAGAGGTAGCTGTAGCTGCCTGATTTTGACAAGGGCATGTCTGTTTCATCTTTATCTCTGACCTTTCTAGTGAACATATGCTCTTCTCTCATACGCTAAAAGCAACCTGACATGTCTTCAGAGATCATGATGCCAGAAAACTAGCACTGCATAACAAAGAGAGAGTGCTGCCTTGTGCATTGTTTTTGTTAGATTATGTGTTTATGAGTCTGTGCTGCACTGGAGTGATGTATGATAATGGACCTCAGATGACTCTGCTGACCGGTGAGCAGATAAGACTTCTCCTCCCTGCTCTTTTTGAGGTGTCTTATACTGGAAGGGACATTATCAGGGACTGTCATTGTGGCTGGCCCCCCTGCTCAAGAGTTGGGCACAGTCTGGCTTTTTATATAGCACTTGACAAACTAAAACAGGTTTCATAGCAGCACATTGTTCTGCTGATTTAAAGCTTTAGGTCCCAGCCTGGGGCACCAGCGTCTATTCTGCATTATGATGGCATAAGTTGAACTACCCATATCCCAGACTTCCTAGCACACTCCCAAAACGTGGCTGCTCTAGCCCTTTTGTTTATGGAGCAACGTGGAAAAACTTGACTGTTCACCAAACGTGACTGTCTAGAGGACAAAGAAAGTCCGCCAGTGGGGTTGTGGAATACTTTTGGCAGACTCCCATAGCATGAGTCCAGTAGGGCTGCAACTACACTGCAAAGCAGTAAGGCTTTAACCTTAGGTCCCGGCTTGACTCACACTCGGATCCTCCACCCCTGTGGTGTCCTAGGACACTGAGTCTGAGTCCTAAGTTAGCGTGATTTGTGTGGAAGGGGGATTATGCCATAGGCGCTGACTTTAGCCAGCGCGCCCCAACTCCGCCCCCAGCCCCACCCCCATTCCAACCCCTTCCCCAAATCCCCACTCCCGCCTCCTTCTCCGGGCACACGGCATTTCCCCTCCACCCCCCTCCCTCCCAGGCTTACGCGCAGCAAGCCTGGGAGGGGGGAGAAGCGGAGAGGCAGTGCACTCAGGGGAGGAGGCGGAGTGGAGGTGAGTTGGGGGGGTGCGGGGAGGGCCGTAGGAAGCGGAGATGAGTTTGGGGGTGGGGGGTGCAGAGGAACCGCTCCCTGCTCCAGCTCACTTCCGCTCAGCCTCTATCTCCTCCCCTAAGCATGCCACCTCTCCACTTCTCCCCCCTCCCTCACAGGCTTGCCGCACATGAAATAGCTGATTTGTGGCAAGCCTGGGAGGGAGGGACGGGGAAGAAGCAGGGCGGTGGTGGCACACTCAGGAGAGGAAGCAGAGGCGGGGCACAGGTGAGATGGGCGCAAGGGCCAGCGGGGAGCTGCTGGTGGGTGCTGAGGACCCACCGATTTTTCCCTGTGGGTGCTTCAGCCCCAGAGCACCCACAGAGTCAGCGCCTATGGATTATGCTTGAGCCTGAGTTCAAACCCAGGGTTTATATTGCAGTGTAGAAATATCCTCTGAATACATTTCCCAGACCTTAAGAAGAGCTCTGAGTAGCTTGAAAGCTTGTTTCTTTCACCAACAGAAGTTGGTCCAATAAACGATGTTGTCAGGGAGCAGACCAAGCCCCCACTGTAGTTCACTGGTTGTTCAACGTGCACCATACCTGCAGCTGTGCTTGACCTTGTTCCAGCCCTGCTCCTGCTTGCTCCAGCCCTTGTTCTAGCCCTGCTCCAGACTGCTTCCAGTCCCTGCTCCTGCTATGCTTCAGACTTCTAGTTTTGACCCACCTTCCCCAGCTCTGCCTGTGGCTTACGACTCCAGTTGACCCTCCAGTTCTGGCATTCAGCTTCTGTGTCTCCAGCACTGATCTCTGGCTCTGCCTCTGGCTTACAACTCTGGTTTCCCCTCCCCCCACTCTGGCATTTGGATTTCTACCCGTCTGCTACTGACCCTCGGCTCATTTCCTGGACTCCATCCACCCTTGACCCAGCTCTAACCTGTAGGCTGAACTCTTCTCTTCACCATTAGGCCTGACCACCCATGGTTTGGTTGGCAATAAATATTACCTCACCCACCTTATCTCTTTATTTAATAGCTGACATTTTAGGGCCTGATCCAAAACCCATTCAAGTCAGTAGAGGAGTCTGTGATGGGTTTAGTCACAGAGACCCCCTTGGGACTGTCAACTGACGTGCTAGAGTTACCTCTGAGACCATTTTCCACTGCCAGCTTGGGACTCCAGAGCCCTTCCTTGTTGAGCCAGACATGCTAGCCTGCTGTAACACAGACCCAGGTCTGGTCCATACTCCCAAAGCTGCAGGCTTTAACCAAAAACTGTTCAGCAGGTCACCTATCTCCAGCACCCAGGCACCCAGTTCCCAATGGGATCCAAACCCCAAATAAATTCATTTTACTCTGTATAAAGCAGATACAGGGTAAACTCATAAATTGTCCACCCTCTATAACACTGATAGAGAGATATGCACAGCTGTTTGCTCCCCGAGGCATTAATCACTTACTCTGGGTTTAATAATAAACAAAAGTGATTTTAGTAAGTATAAAAAGTAGGATTTAAGTGGTTTCAAGAAATAACAGACAGAACAAAGTAAGTTACCAAGCAAAATAAAACAAAACACGCAAGTTTAAGCCTACTACATTAAAAAACTGAATACAGGTAAATCTCACCCTCAGAGATGTTCCAATAAGCTTTCTTTTTGAGTATAAGCTTTCGTGAGCTACAGCTCACTTCATCCGAATGCATCCGATGAAGTGAGCTATAGCTCACGAAAGCTTATGCTCAAATAAATTGGTTAGTCTCTAAGGTGCCACTCGTAATCCATTTCTTTTTGCGAATACAGACTAACACGGCTGCTACTCTGAAACCAAGAAGCTTCTTTCACAGACTAGACTCCTTCCTAGTCTGGGCCCAATCCTTTCCCTGGTACAGTTCTTGTTAGTTTCAGCAAGCATCTTAGGTGAAAAGCAGGGGATTTTACATGATTGGGACCCCCATGTGTTCTGTTCCACTCCCTTTTATAGCTTTGGCAACAGGCGGGAATCTTTTGTCTCTCTGGGTCCCCACCCCTCCTTCTAAATGGAAAAGCACCAGATTTAAGATGGATTCCAGTACCAGGTGACAGGGTCACATGTCCTGTGAGACCCCCCCAAGCCTCCATTCTTTCCGGCCTGACTCACACGAGCATAGGAAGGCTTATAAGTAAACAGAGCCTTTTACAACCCATTGTCCTGGTCAATGGGAGCCATCAAGATTCTAAACCACCATTAATGGCCCAAACGTTGCATAATTACAATAGGACTTCAGAGTAATACTTCATATTTCTAGCTTCAGATACAAGAATGATACATTCATACAAATAGGATGAACACACTCAGTAGATTATAAGCTTTGTAATGATACCTTAACAAGAGACCTTTTGCATTAAGCATATTCCAGTTACATCATATTTACACTCATAAGCATATTTCCATAAACATATTGAGTGCAACATCACAGAGTCTTTCTATTTACTTCAATAACATTTGGATCAGACACTTAATAAGCCGTTTTTTAGTTCTGCTGCTGGATTTTATATGCAGAACTCTTGAGCTGTGGGCCTGGCCCAACCCAACTCCTAGTGACTTTAATTTTATTATTAGTGTTATGGTAGCATCTAGGAGCCCAGTCATGGACCAAGATCCCATTATAGTAGGCACTGTACACATACATAATGAAAAGACAGTCCCTGCCCAATCTGCATATAAAACAAGAGACAAAAGGTGGATACAGACACATAGATGGGTGATCACAGGGAAACATTCAGACAATATTGGGCAGTATAATATATAATATGTCAATTGCCTAAGTGTAATATATAACATGTCAATTGCCTAAGTGTTGTCAAGTGTTTGGTAGGCATCACAGCACAGGAGAGTTTTAAGAAGGGATTTAAAGGATGACTGTGAAATAGCTTTACGAATATTTATGGGGAGAGCCTCCCAAGCATGAGTTGCAGCTTGGGAGATGATACGTAGGGTGGGAACAGGACCTTGAATGTGAAGACGAGTAGTTTGTGTTCGATATGGTGGAGAAATGGGGAGGGGGCAGTGCAGGGAGCAACGTCAGGACCTGTAACTTCAATAGCAGAACATATTTAAAGAGGAAAAAAGATTCTAAACAAGTTGATTATGAATCCCATCTGCTGAAGGACAGAGTTGGGTGATTTTAATTTTGGGTTTCAGAGTAACAGCTGTGTTAGTCTGTATTCACAAAAAGAAAAGGAGTACTTGTGGCACCTTAGAGACTAACCAATTTATCTGAGCATTAGCTTTCGTGAGCTACAGCTCACTTCATCGCATCCGATGAAGTGAGCTGAAGCTCACGAAAGCTTATGCTCAAATAAATTGGTGTATGCATCCAATGAAGTGAGCTGTAGCTCACGAAAGCTTATGCTCAAATAAATTGGTTAGACTCTAAGGTGCCACAAGTACTCCTTTTCTTTTTAATTTTGGGGTAAATCTTAGCTTTTTCTAACCATCCCCCAGAGTTTTGTTGTTTAAAGTCTTTATTTAGCTCTTTTGTCATTAATCAGAACTCTATAGAGCCTTTTCCATTAGCTTCTCACATGCCAGTTAACGTAGGGCTGGTCTAGTAAGCCAGTCTTGCAGCAATATCTCAGCTGTAAAGATCCAGACTCCCTTTACCCATCACTACTGACACAAATGGGGCATTAAATGCGGAGCCTGAGCGCATTTCAGGAACAATATCATGAGCACTATGGTCTCAGTGACAACTTTTAACTTAATGCTTAATTTAACTCTAATGTAACAGTTGTGGAACAACCATAGACCATCCTTTAAGAGGGCCTGATCTCAACTCCAGTATAAGCCATGGAAGGTGTCCCATTGACTGAACGGAGCTAAGTGGACCCTAATTCTTTTAACTTCAAAATGCTTCTTTAATCTTGGTAATTTTTAATTGGACTACCGTGCATCATTCTTTCTATCTCGTCCATTTCATTCTGGACACTGACCCAAATGCCCAGGGTTTAATTAGATTCTGTATGTGAATTAAAACCTCTAAAATGCTACTTAAAATCCAAATAAGAAACAAACAAACTGTTGGAATTAAAACAGTATGTATACCTTACAAAATAATTTTAATCTTGCATGTGAAGCCTTGGGAAAAAAGGATATTAGATTTTTAAAAAATAAGGCTGTTCAATTAATGTTAAAAAGATGCATAATAGAACAGTGAAATATAATTGATCAGGTAGTTTAAATAAAACAAAAGAAGGGTATAGAAGGGTACAGCTTGCTCAGGAAGAATAGGCAGGGAAAAAAGGGAGGAAAAAAAGGGAGGAGGTGTTGCCCTATATATTAAAATTGTATACTCTTGGACTGAGGTTCAGATGGAAATAGGAGACAGACTTGCTGAAAGTCTCTGGGTAAGGATGAAAGCAGTAAAAACCAAGGATGATGTCCTGGTAGGGGTCTACTACAGACCACCTAACCAGGAAAAAGAGATGGCATGAGGCTTTTTTTAAACTAACAAAATCATCCAAAGCACAGGACATGGTGGTGATAGGGGACCTCAACTACTCAGACATCTGTTGGAAAAATAACACAGCAGGGCACAGATTATCCAACAAGTTCTTGGAATATATTGGAGACAATTTTTTATTTCAGAAGGTAGAGAAAGCGACTAGGGGAGAGAGGCTGTTCTAGATTTGATTTTGACAAATAGGGAGGAACTGGTTGAGAATTTGAAAGTGGAAGGCAGCTTGGGTGAAAGTGGTCATGAAATGGTAGAGTTCATGATTCTAAGGAATGGTAGGAGGGAGAACAGCAAAATAAAGATAATGGATTTCAAGAAGTCAGGCTTTAGCAAACTCAGGGAGTTGGTAGGTAAGATCCCATGGGAAGCAAGTCTAAGGGGAAAAACATTTGAAGACAGTTGGCAGTTTTTCAAAGAGACAT
The DNA here is from genome assembly GCF_965140235.1 of Caretta caretta. Lineage (NCBI taxonomy): Eukaryota > Metazoa > Chordata > Testudines > Cheloniidae > Caretta > Caretta caretta. The sequence continues at coordinate 132,758,780 of NC_134209.1, read as the reverse complement.
TATTAAGGGCACAAGAGCAAACTATCCCACTGTGTAGGAAAGATAGGAAGTATCTGTCAAGAGACTACCCTGGCTTAACCAGGAGATCTTCAATGATCTAAAAATCAAAAAAGAGTCCTACAAAAAATGGAAACTAGGTCAAATTACAAAGGATGAATATAAACAGATAATACAAGTATGTAGGGACAAAATTAGAAAGGCCAAGGCACAAAATGAGATCAAACTTGCTAGAGATATAAAGGGTAACAAGAAAACATTCTACAAATACACTAGAAGCAAAAGGAAGACCCAGGACAGGGTAGACAAGGTGGGGGTGGGGGAAAATAATAACAGAAAATGTGGAAATGGCAGAGGTGCTTAATGACTTCTTTGTTTCGGCTTTCATCAAGAAGGTTGGTGGTGATTGGACGTCTAACATAGTGAATGCAAGTGAAAATGAGGTAGGATCAGAGGCTAAAATAGGAAAAGAACAAGTTAAAAATTACTTCGACAAATTAGATGTCAAGTCACCAGGGCCTGATGAAATGCACCCTAGAATATTCAAGGAGCTGACTGAGGAGATATCTGAACCATTAGCGATTATCTTTGAAAAGTCATGGAAGACGGGAGAGATTCCAGAAGACTGGAAAAGGGCAAATATAGTGCCCATCTATAAAAAGAGAAATAAGGACAACCCGGGGAATTACAGACCAGTCAGTTTAGCTTCTGTACCTGGAAAGATAATGGAGCAAATAATTAAGCAATCAATTTGCAAACATGTAGAAGATAATAAGGTGATAAGTAACAGCATGGATTTGTCAAGAACAAATGGTGTCAAACCAACCCAGTAGCTTTCTTTGACAGGATAACAAGTCTTGTGGATGGGGGGAAGTGGTAGAAATGGTATATCTTGACTTTAGTAAAGCTTTTGATACTGTCTTGCATGACCTTCTCACAAACAAACTAGGGAAAGGCAACCTAGATGGAGCTATTATAAGGTGGGTGCATAACTGGTTGGAAAATCATTCCCAGAGGGTAGTTATTAGTGGTTCAAAGTCATGCTGGAAGGGCATAACAAGTGGGGTCCCACAGAGATCAATTCTGGGGCCGGTTCTGTTCAATGTCTGCATCAATGATTTAGATAATGGCATATAGAGAGTATACTTTATAAAGTTTGTGGACAATACTAAGCTGGGAGGGCTTTCGAGGATAGGATTACAATTCAAAATGATCTGAACAAACTGGAGAAATGGTCTGAAGTAAATAGGATGAAATTCAATAAGGACAAATGCAAAGTAGTCCATTTAGGAAGGAACAATCAGTTGCACACATACAAAACGTGAAATGACTGCCTAGGAAGGAGTACTGCAGAAACTGATCTGGAGAGTCAGAGTGGACCACAAGCTAAATATGAGTCAATAGTGTGACACTGTTGCAAAAAACCTGAACATCATTCTGGGATGTATTAGCAGGAGTGTTGTAAACAAGACACAAGAAGTAATTCATCCGCTCTACTCCGCTCTGATTAGGCCTCAACTGGAGTATTGTGTCCAGTTCTGGGCACCACATTTCAGGAAAGATGTAGACAAATTGGAGAAAGTCAAGAGAAGAGCAACAAAAATGATTAAAAGTCTAGAAAACATGACCTCTGAGGGAAGATTGAAAAAATTGGGTTTGTTGCGTCCAGAAAAGAGAAGACTGAGAGAGGACATGGTAACAGTTTTCAAGTACATAAAAGGTTGTTAAAAGGAGGAGGGAAAAGAATGGTTCTTAACATCTGAGGATAGGACAAGAAGCAATGAGCTTAAATTGCAGCAAGGGAGGTTTAGGTTGGACATTACGAAAAACTTCTTAACTGTCACAGTGGTTAAGCACTGGAATACATTGCCTAGCGATGTTGTGGAATCTCCATTAATGGAGCTATTTAAGAGCAGGTTAGACAAATACATGTCAGGAATGGTCTTGATCAGCAGTTCTCAAACTTTAGCAAGCCAAGAACTCCCATTTTGATTTAAAAATTTTCAGGACCCCAACCCCCCCACTCAGCCCTTGCCCTGCCCACTTCCCAGAGGCCACGCCCCGGTTCACTTCATCCCCCCTCCCTCTGTCACTTACTGTCTCCCACCCTCACTCACTTTCACCAGGCTGGGGCTGGGGGTTGGGGTGCAGGAGCGGGTGCAGGCTCTGGGAGGAAGTTTGGGTGCAGGAGGAGGTGTGGAGTATGAGCTCTGGGAGGGAGTTTGTGTGCAGGAGGGAATGCAGGGGTGCGGGCTCTGGGAGTTTGGGTGCAGGATGGAGTGGGGAGGGAGTTTGGGTTCTGGAGGGGGCTCAGGGTGAGGTAGGGTTGAGGGGTGCGGAGGGGATGACAGAGGGAGTTTGGGGGGGTGGGAAGGGGTATGGGCTCTGGGACAGAGTCTGGGTGCGGGCTCTGGGCTGGGGAGGGGGTTGTGGTATGGGAGAAAGTAAGGGGGGGCGACGCTTACCTCAGGCGGCTCCCGAAAGTGACTGGCACATCCCTCTGGCAGTGGCTCCTAGGCAGGGGGCGAGGGGGTCTCCGTGCGCTGCCCCTGCTCACAGGCACCAGCCCCGCAGCTCCCATTGGCCGTAATTCCCAGCCAATGAGAGCTGCAGAGTCAGCGCTCAGGCCGGGGGCAGCGCACGGAGACTCCCTGCCCCGTCTGGCCGCAGGGACGTGCTGGCCGCTTCCAGGAGCAGCGCGGACCCAGGGTCACTACTCCTCCCCCTACCTCCCACCGCCTGTTTCACAGTTGTTTCCTGGTGTGAAGCAGGCACTGGGAGGGAGGCTGAGGAGTTGAGGGAGTGGGGAGGAGTTAAACAGCTGGGCCCACAGACTCTCTGGAGTACCCTCGGAACCCGAGGGGTCCATGGACCCCAGTTTGAGAAAAGCTGGTGTAGATAATACTTAGTCCTGCCATGAGTGCAGGGGATTGAACTAGATGACCTCTAGAGGTCCCTTCCAGTCCTAGGATTCTATGAAAAGCACCTTTCTTTAAAACACTCCACTGTCATGCTGTTATTCTGTGGGGATACTCCCTCTACAGGTGATATTTATTATGATACATCAGAGTAGGGTAAAAAGGATGGGCTAAAGGCTAAGGGCCAGGGCTCTCTCTGGTTTGGGCTGTGGATGACCTGGGTTCAGTTCTCAGCTCAGCTGCAAACTTCCTGTGTGACCTTGGATAAATGACTTAATCTATGCTGTGCCTTCATGCCCTTTCTGTAAAATAAGGATAATAGTTCCCTCAACAGAGGATGAAATCCATTAGAAAGTGAGAAGCACTCAAAAAAGGGGAGCAGCATTTGACCCTTACTGTTGCAAAGAGTTGAGATTCTGTCGGTGAATCTGGAAATCACCCTTTTATAGTTCCTCATTTGTAATTATTCCTGTCTGGGCGGCTAAAAAGTGGAAATACTTTGAGGAACAGAAAAAAAAGCACATTTGCCATAGAAAGCAGAGAAAAGTCCCTTTGTGGACAACTTCCCCCATCTCTACAATTTATAAGATGTTACTTTCAAAAAGCAAAAATGGGTTAGGCTCTATCTTAATTATGATGAATAAAGCCAGCCTTCATGTATTCTTTTAGATGTTTATTTTTGTCTTTTCTTTTTTAATCTTAGTAATGTCAGGATTTCCTTGGTTTTGCTGGAGGACTCAGCTCTCAGTTCCACATCTGTTCGTAGCCTGTCTTTAACTGAAGGGAGGTGGGGGGGATGTATCTTTCACAAAGTTCCTTTTTATCCCCAGTGTTTATTCCCCAGGAGCTTGAATTAAATTGATGCTAATTAATTTTAAAAAGGATAATCTCACAAGGTAGAGTAGGATGATAAATGTGTAATGGGAATTTATAGAGCAACAACAAGAAGGAAGTTAATATTGGTGCCTTTGGGTATGATAAAGTAAATTAACTATGGTAGCCTGTAGTGGCCCTATGTCTGTACTGTGCTCATGAGCATCTTTGTCAGCTAATTTACTCTTCAGACCTGTGATGGGGTTTACGGACCCCTCATTACAGCCAAGGCTGAAGCAGTACTGGGCTAGGAAAGCTGTCCCCCTCAGGCGCAGCTGAGCAATGCTCCTGGGGAAAGGAACACTATAAAAAGAGCTCCAGCAACCCAGGCCAGAGGGGCAGGGGGAGGAGAGAAGCCATTTCCTGGAGGAGTACTGCCCTGCTACAGGAGGAGAAGGAGCTCTTACTGAGGAGGTCCAGCTCTGAGTCTTTCTCCTCTTCCCCTTGCTATAGGGAGAGCCAGAGGTTGCCTGCATCGGCCCTGAGACTCTGGGGGTTTGGAACAAAGGACTATAATCAAACAACATCCATGCCCCAAACTGAGACATTGGGTGAGGTAGGAAGTGGCCTGGGGAAGATGAACAGGAGGCAGGCCAAGCATAGGCCAGTCCATGCTGGCACACTTTCAGGACCCTGGGCCAGGACCTGGTGGAGAGGGAGGGACTGGGTTCTCCCTACCTCCCCTAGATTCCCTTATGCATAGCCCAAGGATGGGAAGCTACCGAAAAGAAAGCTGACCCAGCTGAACCCCGTTTAGGGGGTCCCTAACACATTGAACTGAAAAGAGACTACAGCAGCTGGCCCTGGTCACTAGGCCTGCTGACCAGACAGCGCACTCTCCTATGAGACTCTATTAAAAGAAACTTGTCATTCATCATTTTCTGGGGTCAGATCCTGCCCTTTCTTTGAGCCATGCATAGAGGGTCCTTGTGATGATCACCACTTCCATGTGATAGAGGGGAGGTAAGTGGTTTTTGTGGCACTGTCTCACCCCTAAACATGGCAGGCCAGGCAGAAAAGATGCTAATTGTCCCCACTTTGGCATCATGTAACCTTCAATTAAGGTGAGAGAGGTCAGAATGCTTGTCATAAATATAAAGGGAAGGGTAAACCCCTTTAAAATCCCTCCTGGCCAAAGGAAAACTCCTCTCACCTGTAAAGGGTTAAGAAGCTAAAGGTAACCTCGCTGGCACCTGACCAAAATGACCAATGAGGAGACAAGATACTTTCAAAAGCTGGGAGGAGGGAGAGAAATAAAGGGTCTCTGTCTGTCTATATGCTGTTTTTGCTGGGGATAGACCAGGAATGGAGTCTTAGAACTTTTAGTAAGTAATCTAGCTAGGTATGTGTTAGATTATGATTTCTTTAAATGGCTGAGAAAAGAATTGTGCTGAATAGAATAACTATTTCTGTCTGTTTCAGAGGAACAGCCGTGTTAGTCTGTATTCGCAAAAAGAAAAGGAGTACTTGTGGCACCGTAGAGACTAACCAATTTATTTGAGCATGAGCTTTCGTGAGCCACAGCTCACTTCATCAGATGTTTACCGTGGAAACTGCAGCAGACTTTATATACACACAGAAATCATGAAACAATACCTCCTCCCACCCCACTGTCCTGCTGGTAACAGCTTATCTAAAGTGATCAACAGGTGGGCCATTTCCAGCACAAATCCAGGTTTTCTCACCCTCCACCCCCCCACACAAATTCACTCTCCTGCTGGTGCTAGCCCATCCAAAGTGACAACTCTTTACATAATCAAGTCGGGCTATTTCCTGCATAGATCAAGGTTTTCTCACATCCCTCCCACCCCCATACACACACAAACTCACTCTCCTGCTGGTAATAGCTCATCTAAACTGACCACTCTCCAGGTTTAAATCCAAGTTAAACCAGAACATCTGGGGGGGGGTAGGAAAAAACAAGAGGAAACAGGCTACCTTGCATAATGACTTAGCCACTCCCAGTCTCTATTTAAGCCTAAATTAATAGTATCCAATTTGCAAATGAATTCCAATTCAGCAGTTTCTCGCTGGAGTCTGGATTTGAAGTTTTTTTGTTTTAAGATAGCGACCTTCATGTCTGTGATTGCGTGACCAGAGAGATTGAAGTGTTCTCCGACTGGTTTATGAATGTTATAATTCTTGACATCTGATTTGTGTCCATTTATTCTTTTACGTAGAGACTCTACGTAAAAGAATAAATGGACACAAATCAGATGTCAAGAATTATAACATTCATAAACCAGTCGGAGAACACTTCAATCTCTCTGGTCACGCAATCACAGACATGAAGGTCGCTATCTTAAAACAAAAAAACTTCAAATCCAGACTCCAGCGAGAAACTGCTGAATTGGAATTCATTTGCAAATTGGATACTATTAATTTAGGCTTAAATAGAGACTGGGAGTGGCTAAGTCATTATGCAAGGTAGCCTGTTTCCTCTTGTTTTTTCCTACCCCCCCCCAGATGTTCTGGTTTAACTTGGATTTAAACCTGGAGAGTGGTCAGTTTAGATGAGCTATTACCAGCAGGAGAGTGAGTTTGTGTGTGTATGGGGGTGGGGGGGATGTGAGAAAACCTTGATCTATGCAGGAAATAGCCCGACTTGATTATGTAAAGAGTTGTCACTTTGGATGGGCTAGCACCAGCAGGAGAGTGAATTTGTGTGGGGGGGTGGAGGGTGAGAAAACCTGGATTTGTGCTGGAAATGGCCCACCTGTTGATCACTTTAGATAAGCTGTTACCAGCAGGACAGTGGGGTGGGAGGAGGTATTGTTTCATGATTTCTGTGTGTATATAAAGTCTGCTGCAGTTTCCACGGTAAACATCTGATGAAGTGAGCTGTGGCTCACGAAAGCTCATGCTCAAATAAATTGGTTAGTCTCTACGGTGCCACAAGTACTCCTTTTCTTATTTCTGTCTGTGTATCTTTTTTGTAACTTAAGGTTTTGCCTTGAGGGATTCTCTATGTTTTGAATCTAATTACCCTGTAAGGTATCTACCATCCGGATTTTACAGGGGGGATTTCTTTACTTCTATTTACTCCTATTTCTATTAAAAGTCTTCTTGTAAGAAAACTGAATGCTTTTTCATTGTTCTCAGATCCAAGGGTTTGGGTCTGTGGTCACCTATGCAAATTGGTGAGGCTTTTTACCAAACCTTGTACAGGAAGTGGAGTGCAAGGTTTTGGAAAATATTTGCGGGGAAAGACGTGTCCTGAGGAAATAGAAAGATACATCCTAGATGGGAAGCCCAAAACTGTAATCGAGGCAGGAGAGATTGGAGCCAGATGGGTGGAGGTGGCCGAGAAGAAGAAAACTGGTCGCAGTTGGAGCGGAGATCAGAAGGGACAACCCCAGACCACACTCTATTACCGGGGGCCGCCCAAAGCCCCACATACCTCCCAAAGAACCCTCCAGACCCCTTATCGTCCCACCACCCCGTTCTCCAGCAACCCTCCTCGCCCCAGTGACCCGTCAGCTGGACGATGTTTTAAATGTAATGAGCTGGGGCATGTAAAGGCCAACTGCCCCAAGAACCCCAACAGATTACAGTTCATTGCACCGGAATCACACCAGAGGTCCGCAGGCCCAGATACCCTTGGAGCGGAGGGAAACTGTGAGTGTGGGTGGGAAGAAGGTCACCGCATGGAGGGACACCGAAGCACAAGTGTCAGCTATCCATGCTTCCTCAGTGGACCCCAATTTAATCAACCCAGAGATCCAAGTGACAATTCAACCCTTCAAGTCCAACTCATTCAATTTGCCTACAGCCAAGTTGCCTGTCCAGTACCAGGGCTGGTCAGGAACGTGGACTTTTGCAGTCTATGATGATTATCCCATCCCCATGCTGTTGGGGGAAGACTTGGCCAATCATGTGAAGCGGGCCAAGAGGGAGGGAACGGTCACCCGCAGCCAGGCTAAGCAAGCCGTGAGGCCTAGCTCTATTCTGGAAACTTCTATCAGGACCCAGTCAGAGGTGATGGACCCGGACCCCAGGCCAATGTCTGCAACAGCAGTAGTGGATCCAGTCCCAGAGACCCAGACGGAACCAATCCCAGAACCGGAACCAGCCGAACAACCAACACCAGACCCCGTGTCAGCACTGAATCCAGTACTTGCAACCTCAACGCAAGAGGGCCCCACCGAACCTGAACCGGCAGCAGCTGATAACCCTACACAAGAGGCTCAGTCAGAGCCTGAATGCCAACATAGTGCACCAGCGGAAAGCGGTTCACAGTCAACGGAAACAGCCCCATCCCCTACATCGCTTCCAGAGGGACCAAGCATAGGTCCACAATCCAATGAGGAACTGATGTCTCCAGGATCAAGGGAACAGTTCCAGACTGAACAGGAAGCAGATGAAAGCCTCCAGAGAGCTTGGACGGCGGCACGGAGCAACCCACCGCCTCTCGGAGCAACCCACCACCTCTCAGCTCTTCCAATCGATCCAGGTTTGTTGTAGAAAGAGGACTTTTATACAAGGAAATTCTTTCTGGTGGACACCAGGAAGACTGGCATCCTCAGAGACAGTTGGTAGTTCCAACTAAATACCGGGCCAAACTCTTGAGCTTAGCCCACGATCACCCTAGTGGCCATGCTGGGGTGAACAGGACCAAAAGACCGTTTGGGGGGGATCATTCCACTGGGAGGGAATGGGCAAGGAGGTTTCTACCTATGTCCGGTCTTGTGAAGTATGCCAAAGAGTGGGAAAACCCCAAGACCAGGTCAAAGCCCCTCTCCAGCCACTCCCCATCATTGAAGTTCCATTTCAGCGAGTAGCTGTGGATATTCTGGGTCCTTTTCCGAAAAAGACACCCAGAGGAAAGCAGTACATACTGACTTTCATGGATTTTGCCACCCGATGGCCGGAAGCAGTAGCTCTAAGCAACACCTAAAAGTGTGTGCCAGGCACTAGCAGACATTTTTGCCAGGGTAGGTTGGCCCTCCGACATCCTCACAGATGCAGGAACTAACTTCCTGGCAGGAACTATGGAAAACCTTTGGGAAGCTCATGGGGTAAATCACTTGGTTGCCACTCCTTACCACCATCAAACAAATGGCATGGTGGAGAAGTTTAATGGAACTTTGGGGGCCATGATATGTAAATTCGTAAATGAGCACTCCAATGATTGGGACCTAATGTTGCAGAAGTTGCTCTTTGCCTACAGAGCTGTACCACACCCCAGTTTAGGGTTTTCCCCATTTGAACTTGTATATGGCCGTGAGGTTAAGGGGCCATTGCAGTTGGTGAAGCAGCAATGGGAGGGATTTACACGTTCTCCAGGAACTAACATTCTGGACTTTGTAACCAACCTACAAAACACCCTCCGAACCTCTTTAGCCCTTGCTCGAGAAAACTTACAGGATGCTCAAAAAGAGCAAAAAGCCTGGTATGATAAACATGCCAGAGAGCGTTCCTTCAAAGTAGGAGACCAGGTCATGGTCTTAAAGGCGCTCCAGGCCCATAAAATGGAAGCATCGTGGGAAGGGCCATTCACGGTCCAGGAGTGCCTGGGAGCTGTTAATTATCTCATAGCATTCCCCACCTCCAACCGGAAGCCTAAGGTGTACCATATTAATTCTCTAAAGCCCTTTTATTCCAGAGAATTAAAGGTTTGTCAGTTTACAGCCCAGGGAGGAGACGACGCTGAGTGGCCTGAAGGTGTCTACTATGAAGGGAAAAGTGCTGGTGGTGTGGAAGAGGTGAACCTCTCCATGACCCTTGGGCGTATGCAGTGACAGCAGATCAAGGAGCTGTGCACTAGCTACGCGCCAACGTTCTCAGCCACCCCAGGACTGACTGAATGGGCATACCACTCCATTGACACAGGTAAATGCTCACCCAATTAGAGTCCAACCTTACTGGGTGTCTCCTCAAGCTAAAACTGCTATAGAACGGGAGATCCAGGATATGTTACAGATGGGTGTAATCCGCCCCTCTGGAAGTGCATGGGCATCTCCAGTGGTTTTAGTTCCCAAACCAGATGGGGAAATACGTTTTTGCGTGGACTACCGTAAGCTAAATGCTGTAACTCGCCCAGACAACTATCCAATGCCACGCACAGATGAACTATTAGAGAAACTGGGATGGGCCCAGTTCATCTCTACCTTGGACTTAACCAAGGGGTACTGGCAGGTACTGCTAGATGAATCTGCCAAGGAAAGGTCAGCCTTCACCACACATCTCGGGCTGTATGAATTTAATGTACTCCCTTTCGGGCTGTGAAATGCACCCGCCACCTTCCAAAGACTTGTAGATGGTCTCCTAGCGGAATTAGGAGAATATGCAGGCGCCTGCCTTGACGATGTGGCCATATTTTCGGATTCCTGGGCAGACCACCTGGAACATCTACAAAAAGTCCTTGAGCGCATAAGGGAGGCAGGACTAACTGTTAAGGCTAAGAAGTGTCAAACAGGCCTAAACAGAGTGACTTACCTTGGACACCAGGTGGGTCAAGGAACTATCAGCCCCCTACAGGCCAAAGTGGATGCTATCCAAAAGTGGCCTGTCCCAAAGTCAAAGAAACAGGTTCAATCCTTCTTAGGCTTGGCCGGTTATTACAGACGATTTGTACCGCAATACAGCCAAATCGCTGCCCCACTGACAGACCTAACCAAAAAGAAACAGCCAAATGCTGTTCAGTGGATCGAAAAATGTCAGAAGGCCTTTAACAAGCTTAAAGCGACACTCATGTCTGACCCTGTACTAAGGGCCCCAGACTTTGACAAACCGTTCCTAGTAACCACAGATGCTTCCGAGCGTGGTGTGGGAGCAGTTTTAATGCAGAAAGGAACTGATCAAGAATTCCACCCTGTAGTGTTTCTCAGCAAAAAAACTGTCTGAGAGGGAAAGCAACTGGTCAGTCACTGAAAAAGAATGTTACGCCATGTCTACGCTCTGGAAAAGCTACGCCCATATGTTTGGGGACGGCGTTTCCACCTGCAAACCGACCATGCTGCACTGAAGTGGCTTCACACCGTCAAAGAAAATAACAAAAAACTTCTTCGGTGGAGTTTAGCTCTCCAAGATTTTGATATCGACATCCAACACATCTCAGGAGCTTCTAACAAAGTGGCTGATGTACTCTCCCGTGAAAGTTTCCCAGAATCAACTGGTTAAAATCATCCTTGAGATGTGGAAAATATTGTTAGTCTTTATGTACTTGGTAGTATATTTAGAGATGCATGTGTCTTATTAACTGTGTTTTTCCTAGAGCTCCAGGAAGAAATCCCAGCCAGTGTTTCACCCTAGCTGAGATTTGGGGGGCGTGTCATAAATATAAAGGGAAGGGTAAACACCTTTAAAATCCCTCCTGGCCAGAGGAAAACTCCTCTCACCTGTAAAGGGTTAAGAAGCTAAAGGTAACCTCACTGGCACCTGACCAAAATGACCAATGAGGAGACAAGATACTTTCAAAAGCTGGGAGGAGGGAGAGAAATAAAGGGTCTGTGTGTCTGTCTATATGCTGCTTTTGTCGGGGGTAGAACAGGAATGGAGTCTTAGAACTTTTAGTAAGTAATCTAGCTAGGTATGTGTTAGTTTATGATTTCTTTAAATGGCTGAGAAAAGAATTGTGCTGAATAGAATAACTATTTCTGTCTGTGTATTTTTTTGTAACTTAAGGTTTTGCCTTGAGGGATTCTCTATGTTTTGAATCTAATTACCCTGTAAGGTATCTACCATCCTGATTTTACAGGGGGGATTTCTTTACTTCTATTTACTCCTATTTCTATTAAAAGTCTTCTTGTAAGAAAACTGAATGCTTTTTCATTGTTCTCAGATCCAAGGGTTTGGGTCTGTGGTCACCTATGCAAATTGGTGAGGCTTTTTACCAAACCTTGTCCAGGAAGTGGGGTGCAAGGTTTTGGGAAGTATTTGGGGGGAAAGACGTTTCCAAACAGCTCTTCCCCAGTAACCAGTATTTGTTTGGTGGTGGTAGCGGCCAATCCAAGGACAAAGGGTGGAATATTTTGTACCTTGGGGAAGTTTTGACCTAAGCTGGTAAAGATAAGCTTAGGAGGTTTTCATGCAGGTCCCCACATCTGTACCCTAGCGTTCAGAGTGGGGGAGGAACCTTGACAATGCTCAACTCAAAGACCCCGAGTGATTCCTCCAGCAAAACCAGGGTTAACAAGACTTGGCATTCCTGATGTTTCCACAGTAAAAAGCAAGCAGAAAATAAAACAACTTTAAGGAAAAAAAATAAAAATACCCACAACAATTTTTTTTCAGGTCTTCTTTATTAATCACATCTGTTTAAATGCCTTTTGCAGATCACCCCTAAGTATTACTGTCCTTACTACTGCTGTAATTAAAATAAATAAAATATCAGCTCTTAATAGTTCATACTAAGTGGTTTTGAAGGATGTTCTTGTCTCAGTTGATGCAGGGTTGTTTACAAAGCTGCATTAAACTACACTTTTAATTCTTTCAGGTGTTCAACCACACATAACTATGATCGCGACAGGAAGTGGGGTTATTGTGCTTCTGTGTCCAAAGACCATGTAGGTAAGGCAAGTAATTAATAACATCAGCAACAAGCCTCTGAAAAGGACAATTGCCCCGCAATATCCAGTATTTTGTTATTAATTATTATTAGATGGTGATTTATTCTTAATCCATCACGAGTGCATGATGCTTTATAGACAAGTAAAAGGTGAAACCCTTGTTCTGGGGATCTCACAATCAAGGTTGGACATAACACAGGGAAGTGGAAGTAGGGGAAGGATGATATTTCCACAGAATAAGGAACTTACTAGGTTATTTCTTGTGCGGTATGCACGCTAGAGGCCAGATCTTCGGCTGGTGTAGCTACACTGATGTCTGTATAGCTACACTGATTTACAGCAACTGAGGATCTGGGCCTTTCTCTATTTTAAAAATATTAAAATATGAACTATTCATATAATAGTGTTGGGTTTAAACTTTTTTTCTGGAGTCTGGATCAGTGCTGGAAAGTGAAACCTGTCATTTGTCCATCACACTCGCGCACTCTGTTCCCATGTATGTTTTCAGTACCCCATGCTGTGAAATTAAAGCCTGAGCCCCATTCTTTGGTTAAATGTCAGTGCTATTCCTGTGCATAGGGAAAATCCTACTCGCTATAGGTGAGGCCCAACTTCATCTCATATTGCCAGGCATGCAAAACAGTATCTTTCTGGGGAAAGGATATGGATGAATCCTGGACTCACTCCCCCTATAATACATTCTGCATCAGTCACCAGCTCTAGGTCTGGAGGGATCAGCAGCATGTTTAGATGCCCTGTAGGAATATCCAGGTATGGAAGTGACGTGACTGCTAGACTGCCAAAAGGCTATATAGAAAAAAACAGCCTATCTCCCTTTGGGCTTTCACACTCACACTCTCCAGGTTCAACATGTTCCCTGCCTCCCTTTCTTGGCTTCCCAAGATTTAGCAGATAGGAGGAAAGCAAGTCCTGCATGCAGCATTTGGGCACACAAAGAAGGCACACAAGTAGTCCTGGCAAATTACGGCTCTAAATGTAGTCATGCTGCAGGAGCACTGAATTCATGAGGTTGCTAGCACTGCACTCTGCGCTTATGTAATGGAACTGTGTTTCATTTGGTAAGTTATGGAATTAAAGCAATCTTTCTAATAATAGCAGTGGGCAAAGTAAACCGTGTCAGGCAACCCTTTCATTGTAAACTAGCTGTGTTATTCCATGGGCATCTGGCACAGTAGGAGCCATTTCTGAAGGAAGGAATAGTGCCTGGTGCTCTGTTTTTACAGGAATCACCTTCTTTTAATTGATGTGCCCAGGACTAGCCTTCTGCACAAACAAGTGACCATTTGGGGGGGTATCTTCCTATTTATGGTACTTGTATGGCCCCTGTTACAGTAGTATCTCATCCTTCATGTATTTATGGGGAACCGAGGCTCGGTGACTTACCCAAGGTCTTGGAGGAGTTTGTGGTGGAGCAGAGACTGGAAGCCACGTCTCCCTTGCCCTGGTGTTCTAGCCACTAGACCATCCTTCCTCCTCACTGAGTTACACTTGTAGGCTGTTCCTGTTCCCCTCCACCACATCATCAGATGATAAAACAGTTCTGGCTGTGTCTCTGACTTTTTTTGTTTTGTTTGTAATTTCTTTTAAACAGTTGCATTTTTTTAATAAATAAGGAAATATTTTCTTCCTCACGCTAAACACACAGATACTCTACTGTCAGCTACTATTTCCTGAATAATGCACAGAAAGAGAGTAGAGCTTCAAAAATAGATTGTCTTATGAAGGATTCATATGAAAAAAAAAGATATTGAAGTGACTTCTTCAAAGAGGATGAGGAAATATCAGCGTTCATTGCAGAAGAAGCTGAGAACAATGAAAAGGGTCGTCAGCTGAACACGGGCAGGATTTTCCCACAGATTTTATATAGCAAAGAGCAATAGTACTGTATGCACATCATTTTGATTGTCCGCATAAAATACGAAGTAAAGGTCTGTAGCAAACTCTTTTAGATGTAAGCGATTTTGGACCCAGTTGGTTGCATACTAATGTGTGGCTGGATCTTGTGAAATTGTCTGCACCATTAATAAATAGAGGGGCGTTATCAGATCAGAAACATGTACTAGCTAGTTAAACTCCCAGAGAAGAGCCATATCAGTATGGTGAAAAGTGTCCTATCCAAATTGAAAGTAGTCCAGGAAGTTGGGTGATGTGGTCAGACTGCTGAGAGCAGGTGACTCACTACTTCAGCAGGGCTCTGGAGAAGTTGAACTCAAGATGGTTGTTAGCAGTTGTGAAAGGAGTCAAGTGAGGGTTTTCTCACAAAGGAGGGATGATATCTTGGGATGGCTCTAGGCACAGACTGGATGGACAGCTGCTTGGGGCACCATGTTTACCAGGGATCCATAACTCTGGGAAGCGTTCCAGGCAGGAAGAAACAATCTGGCCAGAATACTCCTGTGCTGTAGGAGCACATCCCTGATATGGAAGTTGCAGGAGTACCTGGGCTGTCCAAACGATAAATAGTGAAGCAGAGGGGAGAAGAGATGAGGATGCCAGGGGAAGACCGATGGGAAATGACCCAGGGATATATATGGGGTTATATAGGGAATATAATGAGGGGTTCCAATGAAAGAGAGAAGGACAGAGCTAGGGGTTCTGATTTGCTGACTTAGGGGTGGTACCAAAAATGATTTGCCATGTGCTCCACTATACTGAGGGGTGACCCAGGGAGAGAGCAGCAGATTGAAAATTACAGGAATATGTAGTGATGAAACACTATATAATACAGATATTTCATAACTATAAAATGGAAGAAGCAGCAGCATAGTCATTGTGTTTACATGCTTTTTTTGATGTTCTCCTTGGGTGTGACTACCAGTATATGTACACAGGCCTAGATACTGATCTCAGTTACACCATTGTAAATCTGGAGCTAATGCCTTGACTTCAGTGGAATTACTCCAGACTTACACCAATGCAGTGAATTTTAGGAACTGGCCTCAAGTGCTTTGCTTCAGTCTTTATGTGTGGGTATATTTTTACATGTTGGATTGTCTACTTGGCAGAATTGGCATGTTGGCAGCACAGCACCCTGCTCAAAGAACAGCTCAATGGTGTAATTCTGTATTGTCTTCATGGCAGAATTTGGCTAGGAAGCATTAGATAAAGAATTCAAATGTAGGACTAATATTGGGCCAGCCTCTCAGCTAGATCAATTGGCCTCAGTGGTGAGACGCTGGTTTATACCACTTGATGAGTTAACCGAGTGTCTTTTGTTAACTAGTGTTATCCCATTAAAAAGTATTATGAACTTTATATGGTACTTTGTCATGTAAAAGGTAGTCTCCATCAATTGACTTCATGGGGACTGAGAGCAGTGGTGTCAGTTCAAATATTTCAGGGGTGAAGGGAATTCCAGTTCCTCTCCCAGGTCTCCTCTCGCCGGAGAGTCTGCCCTCCCTTTTACCACCATAGTTCATGAGCAGGTGCCCCTGGGAGCTGAGTTCTCAGCCTGACTCCCCGCCTGGCACTGTGGAGGGACAGATTCTCCATGCCCGGCGTCACAGCACCATTTGAGTGGTGGTGTTACCTCGTGTGCCAGATTGCAACGCCACTTGCTGAAATTTGGCTTGGCTGCCCCTTCCACTTGACAACACCCGTCCCACTTGACACCACTGACTGGGAAGTAGTGCTGACAGGTTTTTTTTCATGTTTTTAAAAAATGCTTTTGGAGAATAGGAAACTTTATAGTTTACTAGTTTGATGCAGTTTGTTTGTTCTGACTTAATTTGATCTGCTCCTTCTCTTCCTATTAGGAAATTCGGCATCATCCCACTTACCTTAGTTTTAGAATGCACCAGAGTACTAGTCTCTAAGGTGCCACAAGTACTCCTTTTCTTTTTGATAATCCCACTTAGTTATGTTGCTATGTAAAATACACAGGGCATTAATCCGGGCAAATGAGAGCTTCAGACTTTTTTTTTTATCACTAGTGTAAAGGAACAGCTCCATCTTGTGGACATTTGTCCCCTATCCTCACATGATACCTGCTGACTTGACTGGACTTATCAATATTGTGAATAATGATCATGTGTCAAATTTTGCTTCAGTTATATCATTATAAACCCATTTATTTCAGTGGTGGAGGAGAATTCAGCTCACTGAGTTGTGTAGTTTTATAGATCAAGATAAATCTATTGTGCAATTTAAAAAGGAACAGCTGAATAAACATGGTTTTAGTGAGATCAAATGGTGATATTAAAGCCATAAGGCATCTGAATTCAAAGTGTTACTATTCTGCATAACGGGCCAATGTCTGACAAAACAAAGACTGAGCTGTCTGGCAGTTATTAACAATAATTTATTAATAGATTTCTCAGATTATTGTGCAAAGAGCCCATGCAAAAATGGAGGGACCTGTTCCGTTGCCCATGATCATAGTTCTTATCACTGCGCATGTCCTGAGGCATTCACAGGAAAAGACTGCGAAATTGGTAAGTGCCTTATTTAATGAGCAATGGATATTAGAGGTAGAGGACTTGTCCAAGTTTGTTAGTGAAAAGGTAATGTTGTTGTGATGTTAGAGAACACTAAGACATGAATGTTTGTGTAGGCTGGTTTCCAAGTGATTATGATAGACAAGCTGACTATCAACTGACAGGACAGCTGAAAATAGCTTAATTATACAGTTATAAATTCAAACCTGATCTGAACCACCATTAAAGTATTAGGCTAAGAGTCATACAATAAGACTCTTTCCCCCCCCCCCCAATCCCCGTACTCAGATTTGGAGATTAGCATACATGCTTAGAAAAGAATAATTATATTATATGGTACTTAGGGTAGAGAGACATGACAACCAAAATAATTTTAGGTAAGGCACTATATCCCAGAGTATGTGCACATGTGCCCATTAAGGATCTTACCATGCTCTCAGTGATTTTACACCAGTGTAATTCCATTGACGTCACTTGAGTTATTCCAGATTTACACCAGGGTAAGTGGGAGTTATCAGACCATAAGGCTCTTATACTATTACACCAGTTTTACAACAGTATGCAGTGCTGGTGCTAGGCATAAGCAGATTAAGCATTTGCTTAGGGCCCCGAGAAACTCAAGGGGGCTGGCCCCTTACTCACTTTTTTAGTATGTATTGTGGAGGTGGGGCAAAAATATTCCTGCTTAGGGCCCCAATGGGCTAGCACTGCCTTTGGCAAAATAACTCCACTGTGGTCAGGGTGTTGCTCCTGATTCTCCAGTATAAGAACAGAATAAGGTCCCATGAAAGCACTCGTTTCTCTTTGTTGTTCAATGAAATTCTTTTCCTGCTGCTCGGGAGCCACTTAATGGGATATGTACAATGTGTACGGTACAGGCTGCAGCACCCCATTACAGCCTTCATCTGTAAGAACCATTCTGCCAAACTAACAGCTATGAGGGAATACATAAAACTGGGATGAATGTCATTGTATTTTACTCTGATTTTTCTTTCTCACTTTTCGTGAATTAACTATGAGGGGGCTTGCCGAATGGTGCCACTGTCTTGTTCACAGGAGCATATGACATTTTAAAAGCAGGAGAAGGCCATCTGGCCCAACTGGCCTCTATTTTTATTTCTAATTTATTCTACTATTAGTCATAGCACTTAACACCATGGTGGCTAGGTGCTTCTATTACAAAGGTTAAAGCACAAATTGTTTGATTAGCATATAAGCCTGGATCTACAAAGGGACTTGGGCATTGCAACACTGAGTGTTGGGACGTGTAACTTTTAGACATCTAGAAAATCACTGGAACACCGTGATTCACAAAGCCTGAGTAGGTATCTAGGCTCCTTATACAATGAATGGGGAGAGATGGGTGCCTAAGAATGAGATCCACAAAAGCCAGTATGTTAGCCAAGGACCTGCCAGAGCTAGCCAATGGGAGTTTCCAGTAAGAAGGATGTGTGCTAAGACCCACCCCTCAAAGAATTAGACGCCTAAGTGCAGGCTGCAGGGAGGTGCCTGTCCCTGCTTGCAATCCACATCTGGGACCCCCTCTCCGGGAGTGAGGCAGATAAAGTGCCTAATCTGCTGCTTGCAAGCAGAGGCCATGCTTGGCAGGGCCATGCGCCACATCCCCTTCCCTCCCCCACCTCGAGTTGTCGCTTGGATTGTACTGAGTATGCTCACGTGGACAGAGCACGCTCAGTAACATTTGCTGAAGTTGCTGCCCTCACTCTGCCCCCCACAACTAGCGGCAGGCACGGGTCATCTCTGCTTGCAAGGATGCATTAGATGCCTGCCTCACTATACACAAAATAACTGGAGGAGGAGGGTAGAGCACTCACTTAGGATGCGTGAGACCCAGGTTCAATTCTGAGGGGCAGAGTGGATTTGAACCTCTCCGGAGTGTGCCCTGTCTGCTGAACTACGGGATATTCTGATATGGGGCTCTCTCAAACTTTCCTGTTGAAGCTGTTCCACTGTGGGTAATTAATTGAAGAGTCATTGGGCCAAAGAGAGCATGTGAGAATGTCTCCATAGCCTGGTGGTTGGGACATCCACCTAGGAAATGGGAGATCCAGCATCCAGCCCCCCTGCTCCAATCACTCTTTAATTATTTATCCAAAATGAAACAGCTACAACAGGAGAGATTGAGGGAGACCCCTATTAGAATGCCCAGAGCTCAGAGGTTAGCGTACTTTCCTGGGAGGTGTGGAAGACCCCTGTTCAAATCCTCTCTCCTCATCAGGCAGAGGTAGGGATTGAACGGAGGGTCTCCCACATCCCAGGCGAGTGGCCTAACCACTGGGCTAAAAGCTAAATGGTGGGCACCGATGGTGGCTCCTTCTCTCACCAGATTTTGAATGGGCCCCAGTCTGGTAGGTGTGATCAGAGCATGCCTCCTGGATCGGACTCCACAGGCAAGAGAGGCAAGCAAACACCTATCTTCCTCTTATTTGTGAATCACATTTGAGGACAAGGTGGGAGATAAGTGTTCAGGTACTTAGAATGAGGCAGCAGTGTGCATGAACTGAGGCAGAAACTTAATTGACCAGAGGACTTTTAAAGTAAAAATTGAGGTGGGCGAGTGAGTGTACGTGCCTACAGGGCTAGCTGGCAGCCAAGCAGGGGTTTTGTGGATCGCAGTGGTACCTAAAACTGGGATTTAAATCTTTGTGGATCTAGGCCATACTTTCAAATAACACGTGGCTAGTTAATAAGAAAAGGGATGATTAGGGCATAACAAATCATTTGGTATCATTCTTTGTAACAGACCTTAGAAATCTTTTTTTGTTTTATTTTAGGGAAGTGTTTTGATGACAGTCGCTATGAGTACTTTGACACTGGCGAAAGTTGGGCAAGAATCCATAAAGGAGTAGTGGAAGAATGCATGTGTGTTAACAGCCGAATTGAATGCCAAAACACACGCTACACAAGTATTACTCTGTGCTGTCATAGCATAAACATTATTTTGTTCTCAGTGTATATATATCTGCATGTAGTGGGCTAAATACAAACAGTGATGCTAAAACCCTGTGCTACAGTATTCTACATAGGGACCGGGCTTTTGCAACACACACATCCAGAAAGAAAAAAATATTTTTCCTTCCACGTATGGATAATGGACCTGATTCAGCCTGTGAGCATGTGCTTAAGTGCTTTCCTGAATAAGGATGGACTTAAGCATGTGTTTTATTTTAAGAACACACTTAAGTGCTTTCAGGAACAGGGATGTGATCCTAAAGTGGGGCCCATAAGAATAAACAATAGATTAAAGAATAATAATTAAATTACACCTTTATCCCAGAATCTCAAAGCAATTTACAAATATTAATTAAGCTTCACAAATTTATAATTAGGTAAATATTGTCACCCCCACTTTACAGGGGTGGAAACTGAGACACAGAAGTTAAGTGACTTTCCAAGCTCACATAGTAAGTCCATGGTAGAGCTGGGAATGTGCCCAGGAGCCAAAATCATTGCTGGCATAACTTTGACCATAGGAATCCTGATTGCCAGTCACGTGCTCTAACTACACCAAGCTCCCTCCCTGTTTGTTTATTATAAAGTATTATACTGCTTTCTAAAAACTTTTGCAATAGTGGGGAGCATATTATGAGCAGTAGTAATAATAATTACTGTTATTTGTTAAGCAACGATATTTGCAACAGAGGGGAAGCTATACTGATGTTGACGGTAAAAGTAAACAGTGAACCAGATCCTCAACTGATACAAATCAGCATAGCTCTGTTGTCTTCAATAGAATTATCTCAATTTATACTAGCTGAAGGTCTGCACCACTGTGGAAATAGTAAAAAAGGGAAAACCAATTCCAAAAGTATATATGGCAGAGAAGGAGATGCCTTAAGATGTTATCACCATGGTAAACATGATGAACATCTCTACATTCTTCTTGCTTTCATCCTCTCATGATGATTCCAACAAGATATGATGTGATATTTGTTTCAGTGGGTTGCATTTTCTTGTACTGCATGTAGAATTGAGAGATTCCAAGGCCAGAAGGGATCACTGTGATTAACTGACCTCCTGTATAACACTGGCAATAAAACTTCCCTGAAAAAAAATCTTAGAGGTTATCTTTTAGAAAACCAGCCAATCTTGATTTTAAAAATTGCTAGTGATGGAGAATCCGCGACCCTTGATAAATTATTCCAATGGTTAATTGTCCTCACTGTTAAAAATATATGCCTTATTTCCAGTCTGAGTTGTCTAGCTTCAACTTCCAGCCATTGGATGGTGTTTTACCTTTCTCTGCTAGAATGAAGAGTCCATTATCAAATATTAGTTCCTCTTGTAGATACTTACAGACTGTAATCAAGTCACCCCTTAAACTTCTCTTTGTTAAGCTAAATAGATTGAGATCTTTGAGTCTATCATTATAAGGCACGTTTTCTAATCCTTTAATCATTCTTGTGACCCTTTTCTGAACCCTCTCCAATTTATCAACAATTTATCCTTGCATTATGGACACTAATTGGATTTGATCTTCTATTTATGTTTGTAGGTTGCACCAGTAATCCCTGCCTCCATGACAGTGCCTGTAGAATGATTGTCTTCACTGGGAAAACTATTTGTGGTTGTAAAGAAAACTTTGTAGGAAAATATTGCAATATTGGTAAGTATAACAATGTGCCAGTGAGAACAAATGTTATTGATTGATCATCTGACTGATAACAGGTATTTGTTACTTGCATATTCTACTCAACATGTAGCAGAGTATTCATCTGAAGAGTCATGTAGCATAAGTAACTTCCCTCCTGGCTAAGGCATTTACCATATTCCTCCAGAATAAAACCTATTGCATTATTCCTCACCAAGGCCCCAATCCTGTAAACACACATCCTTAACTTTATGCTCATGAATATTCTAATTAAATTATTTATGCACATAAAGTTAAGCATATGTTTGCAAGCATATGTTTGGGATTCAATGCATGTACGGTAGCATAAATTCTTTCACAGAAAAGCATGTATCTTATATTGTTCCCACATGAAGTAAAGAAATGTCTGTTTTAACAAGACCGCTGGTTGTTTCCCATATTTGTCAGTCATATATAGTTAATAGGAATAGACTCTAATAAAAGTGTATGCATTTCCTTTTAGTCATCGAGACCTGATTCTCTTTTCACTTATGCCAGTTTTACACAAGTATAACTCTACTGATACTCCTGATTACAGTAATAAAACTGAGAGGAGAATCTGACTCTTGGCATCTAGACATGTAATTGCTTTGTTGCTTCTTGTTTGAGCTTCAGAGGTGCATAGTTTTTGATGCAGCTTTCTTAGGGAGTTTTGAAGTTTGTCGCTGCATGGATTATGTATATTTTTAAACTTTATAAGTGCACTAAATCTCTTCAAGTAAACTCAATGACTATCTTTCAAATACAGCAATTTTTGCACGCAAATTACAATAGGTCTTCAGCCATACCACACCAATCTTGTCATCTCATTGGCTAAGAGGGCTTGTACACTGATCTAGGGTCCATTGTAGTCAATGGCAAGGGTCTGTAAGAGGGTAGCAGTCTCTGAGCATACCCCCTTGCTGTGTGGCATGCCATTGCAGTCCTCAGTCTCAGTTTCTCTCTGTTTTGGGAATAATTTATTCACTCCTAGAGTCTTTAAAACAGCATTCCCTCTCTCTTGGGATTTAATTTATTAAACATTGTCTGGTTCTTAAAAAGATCCTGCCTATGGCCCCACCTTAGGTTTGGGGCTCCAAGCTGCTCTATTTCAGGAATGTGGGGTTCCAGTTCTGGCTATAAACTCTCCCGTTAAATTCAGGGTTTTCACAGCCCTCCTTCAGGGGACTGTGGCCTGACTGAGTTCTTTCTCTCAGCAAGCTCTCCTTCACTGGACTTGGAGCCTCCTTTTTTGTTCACCCAAATAATCATCTGACTAGTCCTTTGACCCTTCCCAGGTGGAACTAATAACCCCAATGAACAATGCTCTTGGTCCCAGGCCTTTAAAGGAACAATAGCTTGGATTTTCCTACTCTTTCTCCCTCCCAGGGACTACTCCTTGGGACCATCTTCCTCTCAGCCAATGTCTTTTTTTTTTTTATTATTCCTTCACCTTTTATTTTTCTTTCCCCTTTCCAGGTATCTGGGGAGCTGGCCTCTCAGACTGTCTCCTCCAGACTTAAAGCCCTTCCCCCCCTCCCCCACTGAGCCACAACCTGGACCCCCCCTGCAGAGTTCCATTACCGTTGCACCCAGAACCCCCCCAACAAGCCCCTGTACATCCAGATGACCCCCACACACAGATCCCCCACTGAGCTGCCCGCACCCAGATTTCCCCACCCAGAACTCTCTCAGCCTACACCTGGATCCCCCCACACTGAACCCCTCCATACTTGGATCTTGCTGAGCCTGCCTGCCTATACCTGGTGCACCTGGCACAAAAGGGCAGGGCAGGCCCTGTCCTTGTGCTGTGTCAGGGTTGGGTGCAGCCTCATTGCTGAGTCCACGTCCCAGGGGCAGGGAGTTGCACAGTGATCTTCCACCTCTGTGCAACCTGTGGCCTGTGCTTCCCAATGCCATGCTGGAGCCTCCACATTTATTTGACAAACAAAATTTGCAGAATTTTGCAGAATTTTAAAATATTGTGCGCAGAATTCCCTCAGGAGTAAGTGGTGTAGGAGTGGGCTTTTTTCCCCCACCCCAGCTTTTCTGTTTCTCCTTGGGGTTCGGGGCATGCCTTGATCCCAAGGCTTTAAACCTTGTGGAACTTGCCGCAAGCCAGTGCCAATGGGGGACCCCCACAACTCTTGTCTCGAGTGTCTGGGACAGGCACACTGAACGGAACAGTGCAAGATCTTCAAGGGGTTCCGTCCCAGGATGAAGAAGGAGCAGGACTTTCGTCTCAAATAGCTCCTGATGGAGGTGGCTCTTCGTCCACAACCAACCTCTGACCGGTGGGATCCAGTGCCGCGCTCCTCCGTGTGAAGTGCTCCGGCTTCCATGCGCGAGGCGGGGCCAAGGAAGGACTCTGGGCATAGAGATGGAGGCGACGTGGCACCGTTCCCACTCCCCGGTGCCACAGAAGCAGCACAGGAAGATTGACAGGGACGCTTGCCCCACACTGAGAGCTTCCACCTCGGACAGTGCCACTGAAGTGCATCCTAGAGAGGAGCCCCCGGTGCCGGCAGCCCAGAAGGCAGCACTGTTCACTTCGGCCCCGCAAGGGGGGCCGTCGAGTCCGGTGCCAGTGAACTCTCCTGGTCAAGAGTGTCAGGTGGAGGACGTTGAGTTGCCATCCACCCTGGACACCTTTGAGGCCACGCGGGACTTAAATCGCCATGACGGCACCATGTACCCCAGCCACTCAGGACAAGCCTCTGGTGCTGCAGCATGCAACACTGTCTAGAGGCAAGCCCGCAATGCTGATTCGGAGATCGCCTTGACGGTCCCCGACTCCATCTCCATGGCACTGCTCTCCATCACGGCACCGTTCCCCATCGCGGCATCGATCCCAGTTTTGGCATCGCTCGTCGTGGCACTGCTCTACATCATGGTACTGCTCTACATTGCAGTACACTCCACTTCATGGCACCACTCCCCAGCCTCACAGCACCGATTCCCGGTGCAGCTCTGATCTGCACCGTCCTGACCTTCGCGTTCCAGGTTCTTGTCATTGGACTTGGAGGCAGAGTCTCATTACTCTCACTGTAGTCGACACAGGTCACACCGCCACCGGCTGGAAGTGGGTGTGGGCAATGGCCCTTCTGGACCCCATGGGCCTACCACCAAGCCCAGGGCACTCACTCTAGGGGCTCTCACTTGGTGGTGAGAGCATTGGAGAGTCATCCCACTCCTCGCGGCACCGAGATGACACCGGTGCGAGTTGCACAGCTGCCCCTGGATCCTGTCCCCACCACCGGCACCATCCCTGCGGTGGCCAGCATGGAGCCTGAAGCCGTACAGGATGCTCCCAGGGACCCAGAGGGACAAGCAGACCCTGTGCTTGCACTGGCATCGGTGTCGGCGGCGTCCTCCCCGGACGAGGTGGTTGCAGAGACCTCCTCCTCCGGACCACCCCCAGCAGACAGTCGGGCGCATCAGGACCTGCTGCGCAGGGTGGTGTGCAACGTGGGGCTGCAGGCTGAGGAGGTGGTCGAGCTGGAGGACCCAATGGTAAACATCCTGGCTCCGGAAGGGCCATCGAGGGCAGCATTGCCCCTCATTAAAACTATTCAGGCCACCACCAAGACCCTGTGGCAGACCCCCGCCTCCATTCCTCCAAGAGCGAAGGGAATCGAGAGGAAGTACTTCGTCCCCTCTGAGGGGTATGAGTACCTCTACACGCACCCGCAGCCCTGTTCGTTGGTGGTGGCTGCGGTGAATAAGCATGAGAGACAGGGGCAGCAGTGTCTGACTCCCAAGTCTAAGGACTCTAAAAAGTTGGACCTTTTTGGCCAGAAGGTATACTCGACTGGAGGGTTCCAGCTCAGGATTGCCAACCAACAGGCAATCCTGAGTAGATATAACTTTAATTCCTGGAACTCTATGTTAAAGTTCAAGGAGCTAATGCCCATGGAGTCCAGGGAAGAGTTTGGGGCAATTGTCAATGAGGGCAAGGCAGTGGCACGGACCTCTTTACAGGCCTCACTGGATGCTGCAGACTCGGCTGAGCGCACCTTGTCCTCAGGAATTGTCATGAGGCGAAGCTCATGGCTCCAGGCCTCTGTGCTTCCCCTAGAGGTGCAACAGACCTTACAGGACCTGCTGTTTGATGGCGCTGGCCTATTTGCGGAGCAAATTGACTCCAGGCTTAAGGATTCATGGGCCACGCTCAAGTCGCTGGGGGTTCACACCCCGGCCATTCAGCGCAAACATTTTAAGCCGCAGCCCGTGCAGCGTTTTTACCCTCCCTGACCTAGGCAGGACTTCTCTAGGAAGCGTGGCAGGAATGGTGGGCACAAGCCTTCCCAGCCCCTGCCTAGCCAAGACCAGGGCCAGGCATGCCCTTCATCATCATCAGGCCTTTTGAAGGTGCATCTGGGGATGATGCACCAGCCTACAGACCGGATCCTTATCCCTGTTTCCTGAACCGTCTGTCCCACTTCTACTGTGCTTGGGCACAAATAACATCAGACTGCTGGGTCCTTTGCCCAGTAGAAGTGGGATATTCTCTCCCATTCTGCAGGTGCAGGTATACCCTTACCTCAGTGACTGGCTGTTCAGAGGACAGTCCAGGGACCAAGTGGAAGCACAGGTCCACTTTGTGAGATCCACCTTTGACAGGTTGGGTCTCCTCCTTAACGAGAATAAGTCAACCATGTTACCAACTCAAAGGATAGAGTTTATCATGGCAGTGTTGGACTTGTGCCAGGCCAGGGCGTTCCTGCCAGAGGCTCGTTTCCAAGCAATGATGGACATCATACAAGGCCTCGGATGGTACCCTATCACCACAGCAAGGGACTTTCTGAGGCTACTCGGCCACATGGCAGCATGCACTTACGTGGTACAGCACGCCAGGCTGCGGCTCAGACCTCTCCAAGCTTGGCTAGTGTCGGCCTACCGTCGGGGGTGTGACAACCTGGATACAGTGCTCACCGTTCCAGTTCAGGTCCTAGAGTCCCTCCGCTGGTGGCTCAACCCGCAGGAGGTGTGTGAGGGAGTCCCCTTCCACAGACTCCAGCACTCTCTGTCTCTGGCAATGGACGTGTCAGTGCTGGGATGGGGTGTTCACCTAGGAGGCCTTCAAACGCAGGGTCTCTGGTCTCAAGATAAGCTCTCACTCCACATCAACATCAAGAAGTTGAGGGCAGTCTGATAAGCATGCCAAACCTTCCAAGCTCATCTTCAAGGGAAGTGTGTGAGAGTCACGATGGACAACACAACTGTGATGTTTTACATAAATAAGCAGAGTGGAGCTCGTTCCTCTCCCCTGTTTCGGGAAGCCCTCAAGCTGTGGGAGTTCTGCAGAGCCCACTCCATTCACCTGGAAGTGTCCTACCACCCAGGTTCCCAGAAAGAGTTGGCAGATTACCTCAGCAGATGCTTCCACAACCACGAGTGGTCCTTCCGCCCAGACGCGATACACAGTTTTCTCCAGGGGTGGGGAGGTCCTCAGATTGACTTATTTACAAGATGAGGCAACAGGAAGTGCCCGCAATTCTACTCCTTCTGGAATCACAGTCCGGGCTCTCTTGCAGATGCATTTCTCCTCCCCTGGATGGAACATCTGCTGTACGTGTTCCCACTGTTCCCACTTGTGCACAAGATCCTGCTCAAGATCTGCAGAGACAAGGCGGTGGTCATACTGGTGGCATCGGTGTGGCCTCACCAACACTGGTACACCATGCTACTGGAGCTGTTGGTGGTCGCCCTGATCGCTTTGCCCTTGGTCCCAGACCCGATTACCCAGGACCACAGTCACCTTCACCACCCCGACCTCCAGTCCCTTCACCTCACGGCTTGGAAGCTTCATGGCTAAACCCCTTGGAACTCATGTGCTCCGAGCTGGTTAGGGAGGTCCTGCTTGGTAGTAGGAAACCCTCCACCAGAGCCACGTACCTGGCCAAGTGGAAAGGGTTCACCATCTGGTGCGCTCAGAGCCACACCCCCCAGTGCAGGCTCCCATACCGCTTATCCTGGGATACCTACTGCACTTGAATCAGCAGGGTCTGGCAGCATCATCCATCAAGGTGCATTTGGCAGCTATCTCTGCCTTCCACCCGGGAATGGCTGGACGTTCCGTCTTCGCCACCCCCATGATTGGCCGTTTCCTTAAGGGTCTGGAAAGGCTGTACCCACAGGTTAGACAGCCAATCCCAGAGTGATATCTCAACCTGGTCCTTTCCAGACTAATGGGGCCCCTGTTTGAACCACTGGCGACTTGCTTGCTCATCTACTTGTCATGGAAGGTGGCCTTCCTAGTCGCCATTACTTCAGCGAGGAGGGTTTCGGCGCAAAAAGGCCTCACATCTGACCCTCCCTACAGGGTTTTCTTTAGGGACAAGGTCCAACTTAGGCCTCACCCTGCCCTCCTTCCAAAGGTTGTGTCCCAATTCCACTCTAACCAGGACATTTTTCTACGTGTCTTTTACCCTAAGCCTCATGCGAATAGCCAAGAACAGAGGCTTCACTCACTGGACTTTTGCCAAGTGCTGGTCTTTTACATTGAATGCACTAAGCCATTCTGTAAATCAAACCAGCTTTTCGTGGTGGTAGCAGACCGGATGAAAGGACTCCCGGTCTTGTCACAAAGGATTTCGTCATGGATACCTGGTCATGCTACGAGCTAGCCAAAGTTCCAGCTCTGGCACTAACTGCCCATTCCACAAGGTTGCAGGCCTCGTCGGCAGCATTCCTGGCCCAGGTCCCAGTATAAAAATCTGCAAGGCGGCAATGTGGTCCTCAGTTCACACTTTTATCTCTCATTATGCCATTACCCAGCATGCTCGAGACGATGCAGCATTCAGCGATTCCATAACTCCGACCCCACTCCGGGGTTGGGCTTGGGAGTCACCTACCTGGAATTGACATGAACAAGCACTCGTAACTGCTCTTCGAGATGTGTTGCTCATGTCTATTCCAGACCCACCCGCCTTCCTCTCTGTCGGAGTAGCTGGTAAGAAGGCAGTGAGTATTGCGCCAGATCAGCAGGGTCATATATTCACTGCCATGGAGGCGCCACTCCAGGAGGCTCAATAGCTGACCCAACAGGTTCTGCTAAAGGAAAAACTTTCAAACGACTGTGCATGTGGCATGCACACACCTAACTGGCATGGACGTGAGCAACACATCTCGAAGAACAACAGTTACGAGAAATTGACAGGTTTGAGAGTAGCAGCTGTGTTAGTCTGTATTCGCAAAAAGAAAAGGAGTACTTGTGGCACCTTAGAGACTAACCAATTTATACAGCTCACGAAAGCTTATGCTCAAATAAATTGGTTAGTCTCTAAGGTGTCACAAGTACTCCTTTTCTAGTTACGAGAAAGTGAGTAACCGTTTTTTCCTGGTAGCATCCTGAAGGAAAGTAAGAGTGATATTTTATGGCTGTCGCGTGTGAGAAGTGCAACAAGCAGGGGAAGATTAAAGCAGGATCTTCAGGATTTAGTCATTGGTTTTGAGGGGTTCTGCAGTGAGAGAAGTGTGTAGTGCTTCTAGAAATGGCTTTGTTAGGCTGCATCACTTAGAAGGAAGATGAAGAACTCAGGAGTTGAGGGGTCGGTGGAAGTTCAACTAGGGAAGATAGGAGGCAAGCGCCTGAGTACTGTGATTGGGAATCAGCTCTCTCTCTGACCCTCCAATATTAACTTTGCGGGAGGGGAAGGCTTATCAGGGGCTATGTGGTATCAGTGGCTAGTCCTGTTAAACTGTATCACTACGAGCCATTCGCATTATCAAGGAATGCAATGAAAAAGTTTAGAAAAACATTAAAAAAACTTGCAAAAGGGGAAAGTCCTCCAGGGTTCTTAGCTGACTCTGTAGGACATCCACCCCAAAGGGTCATCTCCCAGCCCTTCCTCCACTCAGGTCAGTTGGTGCTGGCTGGCCAAGGAAATGGGAACATGCAACATGGTTCTGACTGGGGCAGTATACTCCACTTGCATTTACTGGAGCCCTGGGAGTGACGACACAATCCCTCACAGAGTTCCTTCAGAGGCAGTGTGACTCCATAACTCTCTGATTGCAAAATGGAGTCCTAACAGGAACAGTGTTAAGGTTCCCTTTTAGTTGGCAACTTCCAAGGCTCAAAGCTGAAAGGTGACTTCATAAATGTGCATGCAGTACGGCCTTTATTATAAGACCCAAGATTACTGTAGTATCGCTATACTACTGGTGTGTGTCTGACTTGTTTAGAGCAAGAAATAAACAGGTGTTGATTGCTTACTTGAAAATAATAAAACAAACACTTGGCCTGCTAAACAAATGACTTTAGCTGCCTGTGAGCCATCTGCATGCGGATACATAAAACCCACACACAAAATGTGAAAGGAGAGATCCAGCTTATCTGTCAGGGCTGTGAAAACATGTTTAAAAATGAAAAGCTCTTTGCCAGAATGTATACAGACTAAACTAATGATAATAACCTACCACCGCTACAGGAATATACCATACAATAACAACACGATCATGATTAAGGCATTTTGGTGTTTGTGATCCCAGATAACCTGGAACTCAGTTTTAAAAAAGAGTTTACATTTTTTTTTCGCTTTTCCCCATTCCCTTCTCATGTACCACTATAGCGCAGGGTTTGAGGTTGTTTGAATGCCCAGAGCAGTTCAAATCAGCCAGTGTACAGTCCAGGTTCCCTTGACCTTCTCTCCTCCAAATTCCCTGAACCTTGTGTTCCTTCCTACACCTCTCTGCCCTCCAAATCTCCAACCTCTGCTGTACTTCACATTCCCCTGCATATACCTGCCAGTTTTTCCCTCTCTTTGCTCTCCCTGACTACACACATACATACTGTAGTTTCCCCCCTGCCTTTTGCATCCCATGTTTCCCTACACACACCCTCTCTGTTGAGTAGATCTGGTGCAACATGTAGCATTTGAAAATAAATATTTAAGATTAATGATAATTTTTGCCATTAATTTTCCTAACTGAAAGTTTGTCTGTCAGTAGAAGCTTGAGGATAAAAATCTTCAGAGAAACTCCTGAAAAATTACCAGTTTTCAAAATGGCTTCCATTTCCCATTGTTTTCAGTAGACTTGAGGCCATAACTGCCCTCAGGTAGGGCCCTCTTTCAAATGGCCACTGACTCCAACTGTTTTCAGTGAGAGTGAACCCAACAGCCATCTTTGTTAAGAACAGACCTGCTGAGAACTGTTGGAGATAGGTTGCTATTTTGAGAAGGGCTTCTAACCGCTGACAAGTTACAACCTCAGCCCCACTGAGATGGATGAGAGATGGTAGCCACTTTGAAAGAGAGAAGTTCTATGTGGAATTCTTTGCCACAGAACATAATTTGGCAGTCTTGCTAAAGAAGACACTTTCAGTTATGAGGAATAAAGAAAAAATGTCCATCATTTAAAAAAAAAACAACCACCTTCAAATGTAGCATAAGATTTCAGTGAGTTTAACTATAAGAGAAGTTTGAAGCACCCGTGCTGATCCATAATTAAGATAATTCAAGAAAAAGAAACAGTCTGAGCCTGGGTGCTGAAATTCTTAAAGGACCCTTTTGCAATTAATTTTAACTAATAAAATAATTACCCAATTTACTTGAAAATTCTCAGAAAAATCATTCTTATTCAGCGTGTGAGTGCTGTAATTTTGGAGAGGATACACTGTTTTCATATATGACAAAACTGTGAATCCCTGTTTTTGGTGCAAAACTCATCCTTAGCTATGGAATCAGGGAATCATGAGCAGGGATTCCTCATATAATTTGTGTTAGAGATGTGCAGAAAGGGCCCAGACTTAGCTTCTATGTCTTTCAGCTCCTCTCCCTGCCATTTTCATCTGTTCCTCCTTTTCCATTGTAAGCTCTTTGAGGCAGGGACTGTGCGTTCCTGGATGTCTGTACAGCAACTAGCATATTATGGGTGATACTGTTATATAGATAACAAATTATGATGATGATAAGCAGCGAGAAAACCACCCCTGCTGTGTCTGGATACTGTAGCTCAGTAGGTATTTAAACGAAAAGCAAAAAAAGCTTTTCTGTATTCTCTGAACACAACTGACCTTACTGAAAACTACAGCGTCTCATAAACCCAAACCTCTCTGGATTTCATATGGCTGGATGTGCCTTTTCAAACAGAACACAACCCAGGTCCTTACAGAGTTTATGGCTGTCCATGGCAGCTCCTAGGCTGGTCACAAGCTGGACCAAGTTAAGAAGCTGAACTTTACTTTTAAAAAAATTCTTATACTTTTATGGTTGTGAAGAAATTCTTCTAAATATGAGCTGAGTGCAAACCAATAGGTGAACTGACTGGCCAGGGGACTGCTGAGCTAATAGGTGTGAGTGAATCCCTGTTGAGTTTACAGGGACAAACCATCCCGATGAGTCGAAAGAATAGTAAATATGGCAGGCGACCAGCTTGGCTTAATGGTGAAATCCTAGCGGATCTTAAACATAAAAAAGAAGCTTACAAGAAGTGGAAGGTTGGACATATGACCAGGGAAGAGTATAAAAATATTGCTCAGGCATGTAGGAATGATATCAGGAGGGCCAAATCGCACCTGGAGCTGCAGCTAGCAAGAGATGTCAAGAGTAACAAGAAGGGTTTCTTCAGGTATGTTGGCAACAAGAAGAAAGCCAAGGAAAGTGTGGGCCCCTTACTGAATGAGGGAGGCAACCTAGTGACAGAGGATGTGGAAAAAGCTAATGTACTCAATGCTTTTTTTGCCTCTGTTTTCACTAACAAGGTCAGCTCCCAGACTGCTGCGCTGGGCATCACAAAATGGGGAAGAGATGGCCAGCCCTCTGTGGAGATAGAGGTGGTTAGGGACTATTTAGAAAAGCTGGACGTGCACAAGTCCATGGGGCCGGACGAGTTGCATCCGAGAGTGCTGAAGGAATTGGTGGCTGTGATTGCAGAGCCATTGGCCATTATCTTTGAAAACTCGTGGCGAACGGGGGAAGTCCCGGATGACTGGAAAAAGGCTAATGTAGTGCCAATCTTTAAAAAAGGGAAGAAGGACGATCCAGGGAACTACAGGCCAGTCAGCCTCACCTCAGTCCCTGGAAAAATCATGGAGCAGGTCCTCAAAGAATCAATCCTGAAGCACTTGCATGAGAGGAAAGTGATCAGGAACAGCCAGCATGGATTCACCAATGGAAGGTCATGCCTGACTAATCTAATTGCCTTTTATGATGAGATTACTGGTTCTGTGGATGAAGGGAAAGCAGTGGATGTATTGTTTCTTGACTTTAGCAAAGCTTTTGACACGGTCTCCCACAATATTCTTGTCAGCAAGTTAAGGAAGTATTGGCTGGATGAATGCACTATAAGGTGGGTAGAAAGCTGGCTAGAGTGTCGGGCTCAACGGGTTGTGATCAATGGCTCCATGTCTAGTTGGCAGCCGGTATCAAGTGGAGTGCCCCAGGGGTCGGTCCTGGGGCCGTTTTTGTTCAATATCTTCATAAATGATCTGGAGGATGGTGTGGATTGCACTCTCAGCAAATTTGCGGATGATACTAAACTGGGAGGAGTGGTAGATACGCTGGAGGGGAGGGATAGGATACAGAAGGACCTAGACAAATTGGAGGATTGGGACAAAAGAAATCTGATGAGGTTCAATAAGGATAAGTGCAGGGTCCTGCACTTAGGACAGAAGAATCCAATGCACCGCTACAGACTAGAGACCGAAT
Organism: Caretta caretta; assembly: GCF_965140235.1. Classification (NCBI taxonomy): domain Eukaryota; kingdom Metazoa; phylum Chordata; order Testudines; family Cheloniidae; genus Caretta; species Caretta caretta. The sequence continues at coordinate 132,725,741 of NC_134209.1, read as the reverse complement.
GGCTAGGCAGCAGTTCTGCGGAAAAGGACCTAGGGGTGACAGTGGACGAGAAGCTGGATATGAGTCAGCAGTGTGCCCTTGTTGCCAAGAAGGCCAATGGTATTTTGGGATGTATAAGTAGGGGCATAGCGAGCAGATCGAGGGACGTGATCGTTCCCCTCTATTCGACATTGGTGAGGCCTCATCTGGAGTACTGTGTCCAGTTTTGGGCCCCACACTACAAGAAGGATGTGGATAAATTGGAGAGAGTCCAGCGAAGGGCAACAAAAATGATTAGGGGTCTAGAACACATGACTTATGAGGAGAGGCTGAGGGAACTGGGATTGTTTAGCCTGCAGAAGAGAAGAATGAGGGGGGATTTGATAGCTGCTTTCAACTACCTGAAAGGGGGTTCCAAAGAGGATGGCTCTAGACTGTTCTCAATGGTAGCAGATGACAGAACGAGGAGTAATGGTCTCAAGTTGCAGTGGGGGAGGTTTAGATTGGATATTAGGAAAAACTTTTTCACTAAGAGGGTGGTGAAACACTGGAATACGTTACCTAGGGAGGTGGTAGAATCTCCTTCCTTAGAGGTTTTTAAGGTCAGGCTTGACAAAGCCCTGGCTGGGATGATTTAACTGGGAATTGGTCCTGCTTCGAGCAGGGGGTTGGACTAGATGACCTTCAGGGGTCCCTTCCAACCCTGATATTCTATGATTCTATGAATTGAGTGAGCAGGCCGGGGCGGCGGCGGGGGAGGGGGGGAATTATTTAATATACAGGAAAGTGTGTGTGAATTGATTTAATGTAGAGGAGGATGCAGATGAACTGATTTAGTAGGCGGTGTGAATAGACTGACTAGGTGGGAGGAGAAGAGTCAATAGATTTAGTATGTGGGTGTGTGTGAATTGACTTAATAGGCAAGAGAATCGGAGCAAATTGATTTAGAGCCAGATTTTTAAAAGTATTTAGGTGCTGAAAGAAGCAGATAGGCACCTAGTGGGATTTTCAAAAGTGCCTAAGAGTAGCTTTTCAAATCGTATTAGATACCTAACTGCTTCTTTAGGCACCTCAACACCTTTAAAAATCTGGACCTTAGTGACTGGGAGTGAATTGATTGAATTAGTGAGAGGCTAGTGATGAACCGACTGGTTAAGCTGGATCCTAGAATTTGCAGATGTGTTCCTTACGTAGGCATCCTTTTGTTAACAAAACATAGCACTATTGAGATCCTGTTCATTCCTGCCCAAAACTTCTGTATCTCTTTATCCTTTCTAATAACAAACTCTTTGTTCAAGAGCTTTTGTTTGTTTTGTTTGTTTGTTATGAAATATAAATACCTACGTGGAGTTAGATCATACATGGCCATCAGTGTGAATTATTATTGCTGTGCTGAAATTGTAGTCTAAAATGTCACTAGAAAAATCAAATGAAAGATAAACTAGTCCCCCCTGTTAACTGTAGAATGTATTCAGTTTATTTTGTCAGGCCCTAATGAACTCCTGGTGGAATTTATAGAACTTTGGATTTAAATTGTATATAAAAGGATTCTGTTTACACAATAGGTAGATTTATGACTTTTTTTTGGTAAACACTAATCTCCTGAATTCTAGCTCAGTTGAGCTTTTAAATATTTGCAAGTCAAAGTGATAAGGTATTTTTTATTACAGTAGAAACATTTTAAACAGTAAATTTACTTGCAGTGACTACAGCATGCATTCTTTAAGCAAATGTTCAACTAAGAATTCCTTTGTTATAAATTACTTCATTCCATGATCAGATCCATTCCTGTTTTACATATCAGCCTTCTATTAGATTTAATTCATTTCAAGAGGCTGCCAATTTTGTGCATAGCTTTTGGCCCACAACAAATTGTTTTTTTGTTTTTCATAATCAGACTATGCTTTCACTGTGAATTTGTTCCAGTGATAAGCTCAGTCAGACTGTTGTGCTCTTGGCAGTCGTACTGCCATTTACCAGTGGAAAGCAGCACTTTGTATGAACCATTTTTTTCTTCATAAATGGGCTAATTCGATTGTTTTTGTTTGTATAGAATCATGTGACCAAGCAGAGAGCTATATGGTAAATAAATTAGACTCATAGAAGTGGAAAGAATTATTTTCTATAGTGGTTTTCATGCAAAATTTTAAAAACATTTTATAAACATTGATTTGTGAACCATCACAACTCCCCAGTAAGAGTTATCCAGCCTTATTTTACAGAGGGGGAAGCGAACACACAGCAATATTAAGTAGCTTGCCCAAGGTCAGATAGGAAACCAGTAGCAGCACCAGGAACAGAGCTTCGTACTCCTGACTCGCAGACCTGTACTGTACCTGCTAGTATTAGTAGGCCCTCACAAGGGTTCAAACACACACACAAGTGGGTGGGGGGCAGAGGTGAAAGTAAGCCAGTAAGCAAGAGCCGGTGCGCTGTTCCGGGACCGGCTTTCCCAGACGTCAATTTAAAACCCTGGGGTAGCGTGGCGGGGCTCTGGCAGGGATTTAAAGGGCCCCAGAACTGCAGCCGCCGCTACCGCCCCGGGCCTTTAAATCCCCGCCAGAGCCCTGCTGCCGTAGCCCTGGGGTAGCGGCGGTGGGGCTCCAACGGCGATTTAAAGGGCCGGGGTGGTAGCGGTGGCTGGAGCCCCAGGGCCCTTTAAATGCCCGCCAGAGCCCTGCCGCTGCTACCCCAGGGTTCGGGCAGCAGGGCTCAGGCGGGGATTTAAAGGGCTCGGGGCTCCAGCAGCTGCTACCACAGTGGAGCCCCAGGCCCTTTAAAGCTCTGCCAGAGCCCAGAACCCCGGGGTGGCGGTGGCAGCCGGGAGCCCCCAGGGCTCCTCAGTGATTTAAAGGGCCCGGGGCTCCGCTGCAGTAGCGGCAGCTGGAGCCCTGGGCCCTTTACATCGCCCCGAGTCCCGGGGCTCCCAGCCGCCTCTGCAGCTGGTAGCTCAGGGGTGATTTACAGGGCCCGGGGCTCCCAGCCGCCACTACGGCAGCTGGAGCCCCGGGCCCTTTAAAGGGCCTGGGGATTTAAGGCCCTGGCTCTTCTGGTTAAGGCCACGCCCACTGCTCAAGACTCCGGTGTACCGGTAAATCCTTTAATTTACTTTCACCCCTCGTGGGGGGAAGGAAATCCATCCATGATGGGGAAGGGAGACATGCAGGCAAGGTGCAAGAACTCCAGGTGGGTCAGGCAATGTCTATAGGAGAAGATATTACTGAAACAGAGAAAGCTGGTATCTCCTACATCTCACAGGCCTTTCAGGACTGCAGTGCACTGGAAGCAAAACTTAAAGAGGAAAAATACACCTTTTACCAGCAGAATTATGCATAATATGCACATCTGAAACTAGCAGAAAGCACAGGAAGGGATGAGACTGGAGGACACTACGACAAAGCAGAATAAAGACACAAGCTGCTGCAGACTCCAAATAAAGTGTCTGAAAAAGATTCAAGAAGGCACAAGAACAAGTTGATGGATTTCAAAAAATGAGGTTTAAAAATCTGTTCAAACATGCAGCTCCTGAGAGTGCTAGTGAAGGTGTGGTGGCAAATGGATACACAGAATGAAACTGTTTGAGGGACTCCCAATGTTCATTGACACTAGAAATACAAAAGAGACAGAACCTTCCATTCCCAGTTCTTCAGAAACTCAACAGAGAAAAATAAAAAGTACTTTAAGGAGGAAAAGTTGCACAAAACCACAAAAAATCTGGGGAAAACAACTCCAAATTGGAGAAATTCTTTAGGAACTGTGGAAAAGCAGACTGCCTTAGCACCATTAAAGTGGGGACAAAGGAACCTTTTCAACCTGACCATAGTTAGAAGACAACCAGTGAAGAAGAGCTGCAAACAAGACTGTTCTAAAAAAGTGCCAGTGATTTTTATGAGAACTGTTAGGTCAGAATTGAAGAAGCTAATGTTTCTTAGGCCTTGGTGTGTTTTTAAAACATTGGTGAGGAATACAATGATGTGTCTTTTTAAGGGCTTCTGGATTGTGATCTGCAAACCACAGCACTGTTTGTCTCGTCAGTGAGTTGCTGGAGTGTGGAGCAGATGGTGGATGTCTGCTAATAAAATAGCTTAACTGGGTTTGTGTGGATTTACTGCCACAGGACATTACAGAATGAATAACCTAGACCTCTTTCCACAAGAAGCATTTAAAAAAATACTCAGAGATATTGCTATTCAACTCGCCCAATGAGTTTTGATGTTGTCAAAGACTTTGTATGGAGATTGGATTGTGGACAAAAGGAGTCCACACTAGGTAGACTGATGGATAGATATGACTGAATATGGTGTTTTCTTGTTTTTTTAAAGACTAGAACACAAGCGAAAATTTAGAAAACTATCTAAACAGCCAAAGACATCCAGTTGTATTTTTTCCGCAGCTGTAGCATTGAGTTACAGATATGCAACAATGTATGTACATTAGATTTCAATCCTGTGAGGTGCTGAAAACCTCCTATAAACGACTTGAGTGAGAATTGAGGGCTCTTGGTGTTTAGAACCTTGCAGAATCTGGCCCTGATACTGTGTTAATAGATGGGCCCCTCTCCTCTTTCATTCTTAAAAAAGTTCACATCTCTAAATCATTTCTGAATGTAATAAATACAGTACCAATAAAACTTGCACCTGGCACTTCCCTGGCCAAATGTAACAGGAGATTGTTAACATAAAGCACAGTGGGTTTTTTTCCATGAACCTGCCTGTTTCAGTCAAACAGAGATGATATTTCATTATCCTGTAGTCTTGATCAGCAAATTACCTTAAAAAGAGCATACACTTCTTATCATTATTATTTAAAACTTAGGTAATTTATTTCAAATAAGTTTTATTAGCAATTATTGGGATGAGAAGAATTTGAGTAGAAATGGGCCTGATCCAAAAGGCCATATCAGAACATCACACAGAGGTGTTTGGAATCCAAATGCAGCTACAGATCCAATTTTGCAAATGGCCCAGCAGGTCTTGAATCCAGGCCTGCAGAGGAGCCAGGTAGCAGACCGCTCCATGCTGTCCCCAGCAGCAGTTATAATGAGTTTGCGCTCAACTACTCACAACCCACTGCAGACACAGACCACCGGAAGTCCTGCCTCAAGGGGTCTGACAGGCAGCAGACTCCTGACTCCTGATTGGCTTCCTGACCTATATAAACCCAAGGGACATTCCAGAAAATATCCAGGCAGCGGTACGGATCTCCTGTAGCTGGATGATCATTCTTGCTCCCTGTTCTTGAACTTCTGGCTTTGACCTTGCCTTGATTTGGACCTTGCCTCCTGACCTGGATCCTGAAACCTAACTCATACTCTGATCTTTGGTATTGACTCTGGCCTGGAATTTGACTATGAGTGCCTCTGATCCTCTCAGCCTCAGGTTAGATCCTGCTCTGACCCTTGGTTCTGGCTGCCGTTGTCAGTATCCTGACAGTTTTCCTGGATCACCCTAGCCTGTGTTGATGGCCTACCATGGAGGCAGCAGGCCACTCCCTGCCTGGCATGTCCCAGAGGCTATGGGAGATGTCTGAATGAGTTGACCACTCCCAGGAGGAGATACCCACCCTTTGAGCCCATGTATCATAGCTCACAACAGAGAACCAAGCTCTGCACAGGCAATCCACCCAGCTCCACAATGGCAAGGTGGCACTGCAGGCCCAACTGGCAGAGCATGCCTCCGATAACCAGATGCTACGAAAGCAGGCAGCCTAGCTGCAGGAAAGGAATGCTGCACTAGGGGCATGTACTGTGGCTGCGTACCCGGACCCACTCCCCCTCCCAGAATGTTTTATTGGGGACCACGAAAAATTTAGGGGGGTTATTAACCAATGCTGCCTGTTGTTTCTGCTCCACCCCCAGGCCTGCCCCGCCAACCAAGCAAAAGCAGAACTCATTATTAAGGTTAAGATTCAGTCACAGGTATTTTTAGTAAAAGTCAGGGACAGGTCATGGGCAATAAACACAAATTCTCGGAAGAACATCAGCAGATACCTGCTAAGTTTGGCTGCCCATGTGGTATGCTGTGGTTGATGTACCAGCAGTTAAGCAGCTTGTGATGTTATATCTTTAAATCCCTTATTCCTGATGGAAGAATAGACCCCCTTAGAGCTCAGTCCTGCACATGTCAAGCTTGTGTAACTCTTACTGAAATTGCTGGGCAATGAAGGACTGTAGGAACTGGTCATAATTAGTCCTGTTTGTACTTTTGAGGATTCTGTGCTTACTTTGAGTTTCTCTGAGTTGGATTTTCAGAGGCTGGCTTCCTGTTCTATCAGGGCGAAGGATTCTTCCTAAAGCTATGGGGGTCACGAGGCCCCAACCCCTCCATTACTCTATCCCTGCCCCTCCTCTTCCCCCTGAAGCCCCGCCTCCCAGCCCAGCCGGAGCTGGGCAGGGGAGTCTGGGCCTGAGAGCAGTCCTCGGCCCGTATCCCCACCCTCCCAGCCCCCTGCCCAGGGCAGGTGGCTCCCTATAGCTGCCTGCACGGTACTTACCCCGACCTGGCTCTGGCTTCAAGCCTGGCCTGAAGGCAATGCCTTGCGGGGAAGAGAAGAGACAGCAGGGGCAGGCCCATGGTAAAAAGTGGACAGGCCAGGTCCATCCACTTTCAAAAGTGGGAGGGCCATGGTCCAGCGCCCCTGTGTTCTGTTCACGTTTGTGTATACAAACATCCCTGCAAATGCTTGTCGAGCACTAATAATTGGATGTGCACTGACAGATTCTAACAGCTGCGCATATAGGTGGTCGAAGATACATGTGCCAATCCCATCTAGACACATAACCAGTGTGAAGGTAATAGAAAAATGAGGTTTTGTATGTGTAAATTTGAGCAACTGTTAGTGCTTGAAAAGCACATGTATGTCTGGGTGTGTGGAGCTGCACATGTAGTGACAGGAAGCCAGGTTTTCAAGACCCTCTACAAATCAGGTGCTTTAAACGTTTGATAGTGCGTACTTTGCTGCACCTTGCTGATGAAAGGCTTTCATTAATGGTGACCACGTTAGGCCTGATTCTCCACTGCTTTGCACCTTGTGTATCACAGGTGCCAACTTTTCAAAGTGCTGGGGGGTGCTCGGCTGTTCCCCAGGCCCCGCCCCCACTCCATCCCTTCCCCCAGGGCCCCACCCATGCCCTGCCTCTTCCTGCCCCCGCTCCACCCTGGTCCCGCCTCTTTCCCCCAAAGTTCCACCTCCTCCCCCGAGCATGCTGCATCCTTGCTCCTCTCCCCTCCCCGCCGGCCTCCTACACAACACAAAACAGCTGTTCATGGTGAGTGGGATGCGCTGGGAGGGAGGGGGAGACTCTGATCTGTGGGGCCTGCTGGAGGGCGAGAAGCATTGTGGGGGTGGGAGGAAGCTGGTAGGGGGGCTGCCGGTGGGTGCTCAGCCCCCACCATTTCCCCCCATGGGTGCTCCAGCCCAAGAGTACCCATGGAGTCGGCGCCTATGTTGTGTGTTCACTTACACATGTATAAAATGAATGCCACTGTTAACTTGATTTGGAGGTTTTGTACACCCTCTTTGCACAGCAGAAATAAATACACGAGGTGCAAGGCACTGGACTTGTAATTCACAGAGATATCACTTAGGATACTGGTGATGAAATAAACATTTCTTGAGCACTGAATTTGCCCTGATTTCTGATCAGCATATTGTGTTTTGTCCAGTCCCTCGCCAACGATGTTACAGTGGCAATGGTACAGAGTACAGAGGGGTTGTGAAGACGACTGTTTCTGGACACAGCTGCGTACCCTGGAATTCAGATTTGCTTTACCAAGAACTTCACGTTGACAGTGTTGAAAAAGCTGTGCAGCTGGGCTTGGGACCCTACTCTTACTGCAGGTAAGAACTTCTGGCACACTCAGTGTTTGTAAACTGAAGTATACGTTGAACATAGCAGTGATCTTGGAAGAGTGGATTACCAGTGATATGCGTTCAGCAGTTATCTTTTGTTGCAGTAACACTGGTTAGCTTCAGAGAGTCTATTCAGAACATGAAATTCATAGACTCACTTTAAGCAGCCTAGGAGAAGTAGGTCCTCAAAAGGGATCTACATTTAGAAAGTGTAGGATCTTGCAACTGAAATACCTAGCTAGCTAGGACCACCAAAAGAATGTCTAGACTTGAGGGAATGTTAGAAAGTTCGGGGCCTTTTAGCTTTCTCATCTCTGTGACCTTTTCCACACGAGTCCCAAAAAACAAAAACAATACCTCATAGAGTCACCCCAGGGGCCCGTAGTTAACTTCATCCTCTCCTCCAAAGAGCGACTGTGATGCTGAATGAAAAGGAGTACTTGTGGCACCTTACAGACTAACCAATTTATTTGAGCATAAGCTTTTGTGAGCTACAGCTCACTTCATCGTTAGTCTCTAAGGTGCCACAAGTACTCCTTTTCTTTTTGCAGACTAACATGGCTGTTACTCTGAAACCTGTCATGATGCTCAGTGTTCTGGCAATTGTCCCCTCTCCATGTTGATGTTGCATTCTGCCTCTATCTGTAGCGTATCATCAGCACTCTCAGCAGTCACTGCAGCTATGGAGACGAGAGGGTCCATCCAGGAATAGGGTATATGTAAAAATGAAAATCAGAGCTATATGGAGAATGGAAGTTCTGTTTCTCAAAGGATTTAGAGATTTTGAAATTTAGTTTCACTTTGAATTGGAAGGAAAACAGAAAATTGTGAAATTCTTCATGAAGGAAAATTCTGGGGGGAGGAGACAAACTATTTTAGGTCAAAAACATTTTGTTTTGACAAAATCAAAACATTTCAGTGTTGCCTTTTTAGAATGTTTTTAAGTATACTACAAACTAACAAAATGGAAATTAAGTTATTTCAAAACAAAAAATCTATGTTTTATTCTAAAAAATTCAAAATAGGATGTTTTGATGTTGTCCAAACTTTTCCTGTTTTCTTCTGCAATGAAATTCCAATGAAATCAATACAATTTTATGAAATGTATCGATTTCAATGGAACTGCATATTCTGGAGGGATATGGTTCTATACGTTTCTCTGACCAGCTCTAGTCAGATCATCTGTTGCGATTGGGCCTTAGGAATTATCCCTTCCTATGCCCTCTCTCAGCAGCTGGCCTTTCTCCAGGCCTCAGATAACCAAAACAAAGAGACATACAATTTATGTCCATTTTATGGCAAACAGTGGGGATGGGCAAATATCAGACATTTTAGAGATTGGTTCAGATGCTTATCCTGCTGTTATCTGATTTTTTTGTTTTGTTTGGAAATCAGGCTAGTAATCTGCAGAGATCAGAATTTCTCATGAAATTTCCTATAGACCCTGGTTTATTTGGAAATATTATGAAAGCATCATTTCTCACAGTAGCCCTTCTTTTGCAGAAAGCCAGTGAGTGCAGAGAGCCATAAATAAATTAATAAAATCTGCTTTCTGAATCTCCAAAAAAGTGTTTCTTCTTTTATCCAAATTAGTTTGATCTCCACAGCAGAGTCTAGATTTAACAAAGTGTAAGGGGACTGTTGGCCCCTTACTAACATTCAGTGGGGGTGTTTTGATTGGCTAGCTCCCAGTACTAAAAGGGGAAGGGTCTATGGGAAACCAGGACCCTGAAACTGATAGTCCCCAGGAACAATGGGGAGAGGCCAATGCTCCAGGTCAGCCTGAATGACAGGGTGCGCAGGCTAATCAGAGAGTCAGGAGGCCAGGGAGGTCCCGTCCTCCGTGTGAGCTGGATTTGCCTGGGTCAGACAGAGTGGGGCTGAGCTAAGGAGAAAGCAGGGGCTGAAGCTAAGCTGGGGAGCAGAGCTGTCCCAGATCCAGAGGGACCAGAAAAGCAGCCCAGGAAGCAGGTCAGTGCTGCGAGCAGAGTCACAGAAGCAGCCCGCAGAGCAGACCTGTCCTGGGAGCAGAGCTGCAGCAACCAGAGCCAGAGGGGCCAGAGAAGCAGCCCAGGGAGCTGGAGGCAGAGCAGCAGCAGCAGTGCAGAGACAGAGTGGTGGGGCTGGGGCTGGAGCAGTCCGGAGCTGGGTGCGGTGAGCAGCTGGGGAGAGCGAGGGGGACCCTGGGCAGTGGGCCCAGCACAGGGAGACGCCTCAGCCAAGAGGCTCTGCAGGCCAGGCTTGGATCATAACCCTGACAGGGCGGGGGCGACACTGGGAAGAAGGGTCCTACCACTTAGAGCCTGAGAGCGTGTGGCCACCACCAGAGCAAGTGTCCAACCCACAGCATCCCTGCAGCACAGCCAGGGCCGGAGAAGAAGGCCTGGGACTTACAAGGAACAGACTGTGAACTGCCCGGACGTTCCAGAGACACTGTTTGTGAAGTTCCTTGCCACAGAGCGGGTTGATGTGTTTCCTTTAACCTTTCCAATTATTCCTTAGTCTTTTTAAAATTAATTGTTGATTAAATCACTTGCATTTGCTTTAACTTGTATGTAATGGTCAGTGGGTCAGAGAAGTGCCCAGTGCAGAGAGAGTACCCCGGAGTGGGGACACCCTAGCCCTTGTCCTAGGTGACCACAGCAGGGTTGGGGGTCAAGCCTCCCAGGAATCCTGGGCCCAGCCTTGTTGGGGTTACAAGGACTCTGCCAGACAGGAGAGTGGAAGGGGAGTCCTCAAGGGCAGGGAGGCCACTGGGTAAAGGAAGTGGGAGCGAGGACTCCGATCCTTTCACTAGCCCACTTCACCGGGGTAGTGCAGAAGCCAGGAAAGTTCCCCACAATAGCGGTACTATTCCTCCGCTCACAAAAGCACTTAAGCACGTACTTGAAAACATCCCTGTTCAGCACATGCCTAAGTGCTTTGCTGAACTGAAGCCAGTTCAGGAGATCAAACCAATTTAATTTCAGAAGGGTTTAAACATGTGCTGAACTTTAAGCATGTGCTTAGGCACTTTGCTGAATCTAGACCTTGTCAGTTTTGTCCCTTTGAGCACAGCATTCACTTAAAGATTTAAAATACAAGAAGTAAATCATATACCTGTGTAGGGGCTGGTGTGATCATGCCCTCTATAATGCAGAGAAGAAACAGTAAAGCCCCTTTTTCCCCACTTTTTTTGCTAGCAGATTTTAATTTTGAGGTGGGTATCTCCAATACACTCTGTAATCCCACAGATATATTCTTGTTCAAATATTCTAATTTAGAAACATAGTTGGCGGTGGATGACTCAACCCATGCTGCTGCTTCTGTTCTGAGAATTTAAAGTGTTTTAGTCTTTGAAGAGTAGAAGGTAGACTCAGAAAGCTACTGAAGAATCTTAAAAAGAAAGTGTGTGGTTTAGGATAAGTCATATTCAAATTAGGCTCCCTGTTTACCTGAAGCCCTGTATTATCTTGTCATTGTGACTAGTTATAGGGAAGATCTTTTTGAGGCTTTGAAAGCTACCATTATATTATGGAATGAGCAAATCAGACATATTTCTGGTTATTTCTGCAGCACTGACAAAGATAATTCTGTTTCTCAGAGAAGCATATTGGAACCAATCAATTGCAGTCAGTTCCTTTAAGAAAACAACATTCATTATTCTCTAGTGAAATCTTGAATATTTCTTTTAATCTACTTTTTAAGAGTGTTTGGTTTGCCTTCAAATACATTTGCAAAGTTTTTCCTATGTTTGCATTTACTCACAGAGAGAGACAGCTGAAGGACCAAATTCTGCTTTCATTTACACTGCTGTAAATCTAGAGTAACTCCATTGTGTCCAAATAGCTACTCCAGATTAATGCTGATGAAACTTGGAACTGAGTTCATCCTGATATTCCCATCTTTTTCTTGCTTTAAAGAATGTAATAAGATTCTTCACCTATCCTCACATTACCTCAATGTATTAGCAGAGTTGTCTAATGGACTGAAAACAGGCTAGGTGTTTTAGATTCTTAAGTGCTAGCTATTTTTGCTACTGACTTGCTCTATGTCCTTAAGCAAGTCACTTAACCCATCTGTGTCTTTTATAGAATGGGGCTAATTAATGCATACATCGCATGGGGACTTGATCCTGTAAAGTACTGAGCACTCTGGACCCAGTCCAGCAAAGCATTTAAAATCAATGAGAGTTAGGAGCCTAGGAGCTTTTGAAAATTACACTAGGCAACTAACTGCATCTTTAAAACCTGGCCCTTAAGCACATGCTAAACTTCAAGCAATGAATAGCCCTACTGAAGTGAATGGGACAAATCACAAGCTTTAAAGTTAAGCACATGCTTAAATGCTTTGCTGGATCAAGTCCAGACTGCTCAGCACATTGCAGGATCGATCCTATGAGTGGTGCAAGAGTAAGTATGTAAATGTTTTTTTGTAAAGTGCTAAGTATTGTTATTGACACTGCTTAATTTACTCTCCCCAAACTTTATTAGAAATCCAGATAATGATGAGAAGCCCTGGTGTTACATCATGAAGGAGAATACTTTGTCTTGGGAATATTGTAATGTTACATCTTGTGGTAGGTAAATATTAGGTTATGTGATCTGATAATAGATTTCATTTTTCATTTCAGTGTGATCCAGTGAAAACTTTTTTTCTAGTATCAATGGAACTTTTTCATTTGTTAACCGAAATTTTAGGTTTCATTTGCATTTCTTAAGTCCTGGTGGTCTCGAATGAGTAAGTTTATTTCCTTTGCTACTGTAACGCTCAATATGTTTTCTTGGAAGAAAAACTACAGTTTCCATGTAGAGTGTTATACAGTTATGCATCCTTAGTTTATTGCACAGTGATCACGATATTACAGCTGTCCTTGCCAGGCCATCATATGGTTGAGACTTCAGAAATTAATGGAGCTGTTGGTGCACCATCCTTCAGCATTCAGAGTAACAGCCGTGTTAGTCTGTATTCGCAAAAAGAAAAGGAGTACTTGTGGCACCTTAGAGACTAACCGATTAACCATCCGATGAAGTGAGCTGTAGCTCACGAAAGCTTATGCTCAAATAAATTGGTTAGTCTCTAAGGTGCCACAAGTACTCCTTTTCTTTTTGCATCCTTCAGCACTTATCCTTACTCATGCAAGCAGCCCCATATAGATGAATGTGGCTATTTGAGTAAAGATTGCGAGTGTCAGTAAAGGTAGCAGAATTAGGCCCTCAATGAGCAAATCTCTGTCCTTACTGATACTTGTTTCAGCAGTTTAAACTAAAAATGTATGGCAAATACTAAATGGATTTTAAAAACTAAGAAGTCTGTTCTTCCCCTAAATTCATATTTAATTGCCATTAATGTTAATAGGCGTTATTAAAATGGAGTTACAGAATGGTAGCCGTGTTAGTCTGTATCAGCAAAAACAATGAGGAGACCTTGTGGCACCTTAGAGACTAACAAATTCAAATTTAAATTTGTTAGTCTCTAAGGTGCCACAAGGCTCCTCGTTTTTGCTAAAATGGAGTTGTAATCTGAACCTATAAAGTGACAATTTATTCTCCATCAGTGATTTAAATATATTCTACTCATGATACCATTTTTTTTCTAACTCTCTAAACTACAAAGCTAAAGGTGGTGTCTGGAAAACTAAGGTGTGTTGTTTCTGCTTCATGCATCATCACCAATCTCCCCAGTAATAATGAGCCTAGAATCAGAGTGTAGGCCCCAATTCTGCTATTTAATTGGGTGAAATTCAATGAGATTTGGATACCTAACTTCCTTAGGCTCCTATGAAAATCCAAGTTTTGGAAATTGTAAGTATATGTAGTCTGATACTCACCACACCAATTTCTGTCTCAGACACCAGGAAAAGGACACCAGTAGTCCCAGATATTGTGGAGACCTTTGCAGTTGTCAAAAGAGCATGTGGAAGAAGACACAAAAAACGAAGTTTCATCAGACCTAGGATTATTGGCGGCTCTTCATCTTTACCAGGCTCTCACCCCTGGCTAGCAGCCATATATATTGGAAATAGCTTCTGTGCTGGCAGCCTTGTTCATCCTTGTTGGGTAGTGTCAGCAGCCCACTGCTTTGCTAACAGGTGAACTCAATGTTTTAATAATATCTTACAGTTAGAGGGCCCCTTATATCTCAGTTTCCCCGAATGCTTGTGAAACACAGAAGACTTACATATTATAAAAAAAAGAGATCACTTTATAAAGCCTTGGAATGTTCCCACTTCAGAGGTGGAATACAGGAGCTCTTTAAGTGTACACAGCAACAGTACACAGGAAATGAAAAGGAAGATTAATCTAATCAAGATGGAGGTGGTGATAGTGGATAGAAGAGATAATCTTGAAAATATGGTCATGTACACCTTGTACCTGGTAGGTTGCAGGTCAGGTTCTGTACCAAATATGAACTGGGTCCAGAGCTTCCCATTATCAAATTGATACATAAGATCCTTTGGTGTACTCTCAGGTAGATCTGTCAAATGCTAAGATAAGGTATATTACACACAACACCACCTTGTGGCTGAACAGTATAATACAGTTTAGCATTCCTCTAAGTTCTACATTCCTACCATTTACAAAATTGTACAAAAGGTACACTATCATGCTATCTTTAAAGTTCAGCATGCATCAGCCTGTTAAGTGCCTTTGAAAATACAAGTTTTCTAATTACACAACCTGAATGCATAACAATTTGATCATCTGGCTGTCCGTTAGTTGCAATAACTGTCAGGTCAATTTCAAATCTTGTTTCACATCTGTCAGCTGTAGCGTTTTCTCTGTTGATTGTTATTTCTGAGGAACAAATAGTACATGCTGGCTTTCTGTTGAACTTTTCTCTGTCGGTTTTGATCACCTATGGTCTGGGCGATGAATTCTTTTTTCTTTATGCCAGCTGGAGTTGTCCATGCTTTTTCTCCATCCAGTTTGACATGAATATTGTCATCAGGTTATCGCCCTCACAGCTCTCTGAGTGTAGTCTATTGTCAAAGTGTTCATAAGCTTTCTTTGCCTTTTTCTATCTGATTTGGTTGCTCTCTTCATGTCTAGCCAATTTGGAGATGTATTCGTTTCCAAAGCTGAAACAGTAATTCTGAGTTGTCTTTCCATCAGGAGTTTTGCTGGACTATATCCAGTAGCTACTTCTGGTGTTGATCTGTAGTTCAGGAGAGTAAGAAATGGATCTTACTGCCATAGGATTTTCTTGGCTGCCTGTACAGCTCCCTCAGCCTCTCCATTCGCTTATGGGTAATGTGGGCTGCTAGTAATATGATCAAAATCATATTTTGTTCAGAATGATTTAAATTCTGCCGTAATGAATTATGGTTCGTTGTCCATCACTAGTTGTTCTGGAATACTGAAATGAGCAAAAGTGCACTACAGTTTCTCAATAGCGCTGCAACATATGATGTCTTTTTCAATTATATAATTTCTATATACCTGGAAAAACAGTCCACAATGATCAAATAATTATGTCATCTGAAGCTGCATAAATCTTCAGCTAATCTTCCAATCCTAATATTCTATGATTCTATTCAATATACACATTATATATGGTAGGTTGCAGGTCAGGCTATGAATCAGATATGGACTGGCTACAGAGACTTGTCAGAAAGATACACTGCAGATGTATTCACTATAAGAGCCTTAAATGTACTGTTCTATGCTCAGATAAGTTTGTTACATGTGGCCTCACCTTTTGCCTGAACAATATAATACAATTTAGTATTCCATTACAGTTATAGCAAGGATGATTATTATTTAACATTTATATTATGGTCATGCCTAGAGATCAACCAGGTTCGGCATCATTTGTGCCACATAGTGTACTATAAAAGACAATCCCTGCAGGGCCAGTGTAACCACTAGGTGAACTAGGCGGCCGCCTAGGGCGCCAAGATTTGGGAATGCCAAAAAGCGGTGACCCAAATCTTTTTTTTACACCATTGCTTAGGGGCAGGTACCTGTCATTCTCCAGCGCTTCGGCCGCGCCAGGGCCAGCAGCCTCTTCACCTCGGAGTCTCCCCTGCTTGCCCGGGAGCCACTCCTCCTCTCAGGCTCCCCGGCCGTTGCCTGGGAGGACGTGGGCGGGGGGTGCCGTCGTGGAGGAGACGCAGGGGGCCGGGCTCGGCTGGGGCCCTGCACCTGCTGGCCGAGAGCAGCAGGAACCGGGCGCCGCTCGGGGGGAGCCGGGTGGCCTGAGCCCAGGGTGGCGGCAGCCTCCCTGGCAGCAGGGGCAGGCGGGGAGCATAGGTAAAGGGGGGACGCAAGGTGGAAATTTTGCCTAGGGTGCAAAATATGCTTGCACCGGCCCTGTGCTTTGAGGGCCACAAAATTCTTTCCAGTGGGGCATATTGACTGAATCCCTGATCCACAGAGGGAGTATAGCCACCATTTTTTCAAGAGGCTTAAAAACGTGGAGGTGTTTTTAGATCTTTATCTGATAGCAGAATTGAAATTTTATAGGGTGGAGATGGTAAAGTTACTATCAAGCCATTCTATAGGTAAAAGGCCTAGGGCCTGTTTTTCGTTCTGATACTGCTATGTAACTATGTTCAGGCAGGCACATGTTTATTCTCTGACATCAGTAAGATGATGATGAAATAAACTGGATAGAAGGAAAAACAGAACAAAGCAGAAAGTAAACTGGGGGGGGGGATTATATAAAGAAACAATTTCTTTGAATAAATCTCCAGATAAAATTGCACTTGGTTGGAATTTTAGTAAATACATTCTATTTTAGAATTCCAAAATATAATTGAACAATATATAATAACTGGATGTCCACAATAACAGTTTAGGATATTTAGAATGTATTGTTAGGAGCTATTGTAAGGAGGCAGCATTGGTCTTATAGGGAAAGCACAACACTGGGAGTCAGAAGGCCTGAGCTGTATTCCGAGCTCAGTTACAACTACCTTTATGCCCATTGTTTAGTCATTCATCTTCTCTGTACCTTACTCCGCCTGTCCATAAAAAAGAGATGATAATATGTACTAATGTTTGTAAGATGCTCTGAGATAACATACTATATAAATACAAGGGATATTATTATTATTATTCCTGAAGGACAGAAAAGGCTACATTTTCAGGAGTAGATTTTTGCAATGCATGTGCATGAGCTAACAATTTGTGTCCCTATTCTCCCACTCTTACCCCTTACTTACTTCTTAAATAGCATTACTGAAATTAATGGGTCCACTTGAAATGTAAGAATATGCAAAATGAGCTCTTGCATACACAAGTATTTACTTGGACAAATAACTAGTTTTGCATGGGCACATCATTCCCCCTACCCCCCATTCAGTTATTTGGCTGGATGTTAATACACACTTTGTAGATGAAATTAGGTGCCTACTGTAGCGTTTTATGTTTAGTTCAAAATGCTCAAAACAGCAGAGTAATGATTTATTATATAAAATAAATTAAATTTGACTGCCATTAAATAAAATAGAGAGGAGTCTGGAAAAGAGCCTTAGGGAATTAGATGGCCAGCTGCTATTGAATTTTATTGGGACTTAGAAGCTGATTTCCTTAGTCTTTTTGAAATTTCTAGATGTACTAGGTAAGGAAAACATTTAATATCAGATGCACCTAGTTCATTCTGAATAATCCGTTTGCCATACAAGCAGGATACTCTGTTTTCAGAGGTAAAACTGATCACATCAACTGAGAAAAGTGTTACATAATTTCGTACCTGTTGTTCCTTTGCTTAGTGAGGAAGCCAAGAGTAACAGAAATAAATATGCAGATAGCCTCTAGAGCTAATAATATCATCCTGAATGTTGTGGTGAAGCATGTGGATCTTCAGCCACAATGCGTTTGTTTTCCAAATGTTGTGAAATAGCTACTAACTTTGGCAGCTATTCAAGACATTTCCGCCCACTTCCAGCTGGTGGCTTGGAACATGCAGATTTTCAATAGTTGCTCCATCATATTCTGCACCCTTATGTATGATTAGCAAGTATGAGATTGCTGATCAGCTAGTTCAGCTCATCTGTTCTCCGCCAGGTGACAACAGATACCCGTACTGCTCACTTTTTGCATGACAACCCTCTCTTTTGTTTCTTCTGACCGTGGATGTATAAAATAGCAGGATATGTATAAGCCATAGCATGTCAGTTTAGCATCAATAAGATATATTTTAGATATTTGCCCTGGAAGTGGTGGGCCTCCAATTTGCTTTGAGGGCCACAAAATTCTTTCCAGTGGGGCATATTGACTAGGTTGCTGTTGGGAAAGAAGAAGAAGAAAATCATTTTCCCTGCCTTCCCTATTCTTTGGAATATCCTCTTTTACTTTGTTGTCTCTTTCTTACTTTTAAAAAAAGAGCTTCCTGATCTTCCTTCTTGCACCACGCATACAGGAATTGTTAAACTAAAGCTGTTTTCATTGTATACTAGAGTTCACCAACCACACCCTGGCCCCTCTCCCAGTTCAATATTCAGCACTGGAGGAGAAGGCATCATGCCTCTATTTCTGGAAGGAAATGGCTACAGACATGAGGATAAGGGAAATTTGGTACTACTGGCTAACCACTTGTGCACATTCCATGACAGTAGGCATATTATATGCTTGGCTTATATAATGAAGTGTTTTTGAGGAACACAGATTCTCTGATGTTGAAAACAGTAATGGCTAAATTTACTGCTGACTTTTGCACAGAATCACAGAAGATTAGGTTTGGAAGAGACCTCAGGAGGTCATCTAGTCCAACCCCCTGCTCAAAGCAGGACCAACACCAACTAAATCATCCCAGCCAGGGCTTTGTCAAGCCGGGCCTTAAAACCCTCTAAGCATGGATGCATGTACAACTCCAATTGAGTTTACAGCAATAGTGAATTTTAATCTCATTGCTTTCAACATCAGAGTATTTAATATGCTTCCAGACACTTCCTGATAACTAGGGCCCCTATCAAATTCTCGGCTGTGAAAAATGCGTCACGGACTGTGAAATCTGATCTCCCCCATGATATCTAGTTATTCAAGGGGAGTGTCAGAGCTGGGGGCAACCTAGCCAGAGCAAAGGCGCTGACTCTGTGGGTGCTCTGGGGCTGAAGCACCCACGGGGAAAAATTGGTGGGTCCTCTGCACCCACCAGCAGCTCCCCCACTCCAACTCACCTCCGCCTCCTCCCCTGAGCACGCTGCCACGTTCTGCTTCTCCCCCATCCCTCCCAGCGCTTGTGCCGTGAAACAGCTGTTCCGCGTGGCAGGTGCTGGGGGGGAGGGGGCAGGAGAAGGACCGTGGCACGCTCTGGGAAGAGGCGGGGCTGGGGAGGGGATTTGGAGAGGGGTCCAATGGGGCAGGGAGGGGGCAGGGCCAGGAGTGGGGGTGGGGTGAGCACCCACTGGCACCAAGGAAAGTCGGTGCCTGTGAGCCAGAGCACCAACTGTGCGCCAGGGTCCAGCTGCTAGTCCCAGGATGGGAGGGATAGGACTTCCTTTTCCCTGCAGGGGCCACTGCCAGAGCTGGGTCAGACCCACCTCCAGGAACCGCCCCCAGCTGCAGGAAGCTTCATGGCTGCTGGCTGGGAGCCCAGCTCTGAAGGCAGTGCAGAAATGAGGGTGGCTGTCAGCACCTGACCCGGGTGGGAATCTGTGGCCTCGGCTGTCAGCTCCCAACCCGGGCGGGAGGCTGCTGGGAAACCTGGACATATGGTGACCCACAACCCTCACTTCTGTGCTGCTGCTGGCAGTGGCATTGGCTTTAGAGCTGAGCACCCAGCCAGCAGCCGCTGCTATCCAGCTGCCCAGCTCTGAAGGCAGCATCCCTGCCAGCAGAAGTGCAGAAATAAGGGTGGCAATCCCCTCCCACAATAGCCTTGAGACACCACCCCTCTGCCCATGACTCCTCTTTGGGCCGGGACCCCCACGGCTACAACTCTGTGAAATTTCAGATGTAAACATCTGCAACCACGAAACTGGCTTTTTTAATCCTACGACTGTGAGATTGAACAGAATGGACTGTGAATGGCCCTACTGATCACTTGTGAATGGCTGTCCCACGCGCTCCACTGTTTGTATGTAGAATAAGAACCTGATTCAACTCCCATTGGAGTTTTTCCATTGGCTGGAGTGGTCCCTTAAATCCAAGGCTCTCATGTTACTGTTTTTTGCATTTACTGTTCAGTGTAGAACCACACTTTAAGCACATGTTTCAGAGTAACAGCCGTGTTAGTCTGTATTCGCAAAAAGAAAAGGAGTACTTGTGGCACCTTAGAGACTGTCAAGGTTCCTCCCCCACTCTGAACTCTAGGGTACAGATGTGGGGACCTGCATGAAAAACCTCCTAAGCTTATCTTTACCAGCTTAGGTCAAAACTTCCCCAAGGTACAAAATATTACACCCGTTATCCTTGGAATGGCCGCTACCACCACCAAACTAATACTGGTTACTGGGGAAGAGCTGTTTGGACGCGTCTTTCCCCCCAGAATACTTCCCAAAACCTTGCACCCCACTTCCTGGACAAGGTTTGGTAAAAAGCCTCACCAATTTGCCTAGGTGACTACAGACCCAGACCCTTGGATCTTAAGAACAATGAACAATCCTCCCAACACTTGCACCCCCCCTTTCCTGGGAAATGTTGGATAAAAAGCCTCACCAATGTGCATAGGTGACCACAGACCCAAACCGTTGGATCTGAGAACAATGAAAAAGCATTCAGTTTTTTACAAGAAGACTTTTAATAAAAAATAGAAGTAAATAGAAATAAAGAAATCCCCCCTGTAAAATCAGGATGGTAGATATCTTACTGGGTAATTAGATTCAAAAACATAGAGAACCCCTCTAGGCAAACCCTTAAGTTACAAAAAAGATACACAGACAGAAATAGTTATTCTATTCAGCACAATGCTTTTCTCAGCCATTTAAAGAAATCATAATCTAACACATACCTAGCTAGATTACTTACTAAAAGTTCTAAGACTCCATTCCTGGTCTATCCCTGGCAGAAACCAGCATACAGACAGACACAGACCCTTTGTTTCTCTCCCTCCTCCCAGCTTTTGAAAGTATCTTGTCTCCTCATTGGTCATTTTGGTCAGGTGCCAGCGAGGTTACCTTTAGCTTCTTAACCCTTTACAGGTGAGAGGAGCTTTCCCCTGGCCAGGAGGGATTTCAAAGGGGTTTACCCTTCCCTTTATATTTATGACAGAGACTAACCAATTTATGAAAACCTGGATTTGTGCTGGAAATGGCCCACCTTGATTATCATACACATTGTAAAGAGAGTGGTCACTTTGGATGGGCTATTACCAGCAGGAGAGTGAGTTTTGTGTGTGTGTGTGTGTGGGGGGGGGGGGGGGCGGAGGGTGAGAAAACCTGGATTTGTGCTGGAAATGGCCCAACTTGATTATCATACACATTGTAAGGAGAGTGATCACTTTAGATAAGCTATTACCAGCAGGAGAGTGGGGTGGGAGGAGGTATTTTTTCATAGTCTCTGTGTATATAATGTCTTCTGCAGTTTCCACAGTATGCATCTGATGAAGTGAGCTGTAGCTCACGAGATCTTATGCTCAAATAAATTGGTTAGTCTCTAAGGTGCCACAAGTACTCCTTTTCTTTTTACTTTAAGCACATCTTTCTTTTTCTACAAAAGGAGAGCATCTGTCCCTGACTAATTGTGTTTTCCTTTTATTTAGTCCACTGAAGTCCAGTATTAGAATTGTTCTGGGTCAGCATTTATTTAATAAAACAACAGATGTAACGCAAACATTTGAAATAGAGAAATACATTTTGCACCCAGATTACTCAGTATTCAGCCCAACTGAACAGGATATTGGTGAGTATTTGAATTTTTTTACCATTTTATTTCATGCTGGTAGAGTTCAGTCAGTTTGGAAAAAATATACTGCCTCACAGTGCCTTTACTGTGAGAAAATTAAGAAATTCAATCTATTTAGTCGATCCAAGAGAAGGTCAAGATGTGACTTAATTGTGGTCTGTAAGTACCTGCCTTGGGAGAAGATTTCTGATACTGTAGTTAGAGGGCTCTTAATTCTAGAAAGGCCTAACAAGATCCAGTGGCTGGAAGCTGAAGTTAGAGAATTTCAGGCTAGAAATAAGGTGCAATTTTTTTTACTGGGAGGGTAGTTAACCACTGGAACAGTTAACCAAGATGAGTGGTAGATTCTGCATTACTTGAACTCTTTAAATCAAGATTCAACATCTTTCTAAAACATATGCTGTACTCCACCAGCAGTTATGGGCTTGAGACACAAATTAGTTGGTGCACTTCTCTGGCCTGTGTTATTCAGGAGGTCAGACTAGAGGATTATAATCGTCTCTTATGGCCTTAAAATCTATGAATCTGTGCATCTTTTTAACACTAAAGAGAGGATAGGCTTGGAAATAATCTATTATGCAATTAATTCAGTTAAAAGTTAAACTGCAGGTTCTCCATTAACAATCCAAACATGAGAGCCCTTTGGCTTTGAGGCTATTTAATAGACTGGCACATGGGAAACCTTGGCACAAGAATGAAATAGGTTCTTCCCCTCACAGCTGGTGAATGTTTTTTAGTAGATATGGCATTAACAGTAGGTGCTCAGGTACTGTGTTGACTGATGTGGTATAAGAATCTGGAGAGATTAATCTGGATCTGAGGTCTCATTCTGCTCATGCTGGTGTAAATCAAAAGTGACATCAGTGTTGGTGAGATTGGAATTAGGGTCATGTCCTGAAGTGCTGAGCACCCATATCTCCCATTGACTTCAGCTGAAGTTGTGGGCATCTCAGCACCTCTGGAAACCTGACTCTTGCTTTGTAAAAAGAAATGGTGCATACTTTATCTTTCATAACCCTGCATCCCCACAGTGATGCTGAAACTAGGAGCGCTGGGAGTGTTGCCGCACCCCCTGGCTTGAAGTAGTAATAACAATCACCAAATACATGGTTTCCATAATCAGTACCCCCACTATAAAAATTGTTTCAGCACCTCTTTGTCTCCCCCACCCCTCTTAAGGAGGTGCAGGAAAATCTATTCTGTAATATAAAAGAAAACTCTTCTGGAATAGGAATAGTCGAATATGTGTCAGACGTCAATTGGCCGTGAAATCAGCAGCTGTTGGGAATAAGTCTGTCTTTGAAATATCTTAATTAAGTGAGGCTAGGGATTAATTAGAATTGTACCTGAGATCTACTGCTATCACTCCAATTAAGAAGAAACAACTCCAATTTTGCTACTGCTGTATTTTCTTTCCTGCAGTTTTAATTAGGCTCAAAAAGAATAACCAGCGTTGTGCTGTCAAGACCCAGTTTGTTCAGCCAATCTGCTTGCCAGAAAGTGGCATGTCCTTCCCTGATCAACACAAGTGTCAGATTGCTGGATGGGGACACAGGCGTGAGAGTGAGTTGAATGACAAATTTGATGTGAGGAAAATAAATTGATCATAACCCAAGCCTGACATTTCAGTGGTTCTCAAACACTGACTCATAAGCTGAGCTTATGTAACTGGTTACTGGAGGTGATTATGAAACGTGTCAGTCTTCAAGCTTGTGATGTTTCTTGCTAGTTGTACTCCAGTACAATTCTTAGGTTGTGTCTACACTACAAAATTAGGTCGATTTTATAGAAGTTGATTTTTAGAAATCGATTTTATGCAGTTGATTGTGTATGTCCCCATTAAGCGCATTAAGTCGGTGGAGTGTGTCCTAACTACCGTGGCTAGCATCAACTCATGGAGCGGTGCACTGTGGGAAGCTATCCACTCTGCTGGAATTCTGGGTTAAGCTCCCAATGCCTGATGGGCCGAAGACATTGTCACGGGTGGTTTTGGGTGCATGTCATCAGTCTCCCCTCCCTCTGCTGAAAAAAACCTCCAAGTCCATCTCTGCACTCTGTGCAGGAACTTCATGGCTTTCTTTGATGGATATTTTGTGGTGAAAACTCAGCTATGTTCGTATTTGTGGAGGACACTAAATGTGGAGGGTTAGCAAATACAGAGAAGTTTCTCAAACCTTTTGTTACCAGGGATTGTCTTGCTGCCTTCCTAAACTGTCAGGGAGATCTCCGGGACCGGCACTGGTCCATGGACCGGTCGTTGGGAAACACTGCACAGGAGTATAGAACTAAACTGTAAATGGACCAGGAGTGATTGGGGACTGCAGGAGATGATGGGAGAATTGTTGCTAATAAATGTAAAGTCAGGTACATCCAATGTTGGGTAGTACATCAACACAGATACAAAATTTGAGAGACCATAACTATGCAGCTATAGCCATTGTACCAAAGTGATTGAGTGTATTTCTCTAATACTGTCCTCATTTTTCAAAAGACACCTCGTTTCTCAAGCTGGGTATCTAAAAACGGAAGCACCCAAAACCAAAAGCTGCTTTTGAAAAATGTGGCTATTTCTTTGTCACATAGCTACATACTCTGATTGCCAAAGAGAAGATATGGAATCCTGTTTGAGAGGTTAGGGGACCATGTGGTCCACCACAGTAATCACTATCTTCAGAAGAGGTCCACAATATAAACAAGTTTGAGAACCATTGAATGTTTGGCCAAAATATTCAGTCGCTTTTAAACTTGTATGGTGCAGCATGCTTCCCTGATAAGCTACTCCACAGCTAAAAGGAATTAATTTTTTGACTTTTTTTTAAAAGATGCATCCAACTATTCTAACGTTTTGCAAGAAGCATTGGTTCCCACTGTTCCTGAGCATAAGTGCAGAAGCTATGAAGTTTATGGTGATGAAGTTAATGAATACATGTTCTGTGCTGGTTACTTTGATAGCAAATCAGATGCCTGCCAGGTAATGCTATGGAATTGACGGGGTGGGTGTATGTGTGAGAGAGATATTACAGTATTAAAAAAGCTTTAAACCCTCATATTTATGTTTTTTTCTTCTATTTTGTTTCTCATTTTTGGTTTTCTCACATTTTGGCTCTGGGTGAGGGTACAGACTTGTTATTGCAACAGATTAACGTGTCCTTAAAATTAAAGGGATTATTTCTACATAGACCATCAGATTTTGTTTTAATTGGTTCATTTTGATGGAGCAGGTTGTTAGTCCTTTGGGACACTATTTTGGAGAGCAGTTGGCAACTTGCTTACCAGAGGCTGGGAACGTTTAGAGCTACAGATTTTGCTGCTGTGCTGCATTCATGGCTTGAAATCCTTATCAAGAAATCAATCACTCATTTTCCCTTATTTGCTTTACAATACAGACTTGCGTAGGGCCTAAGTAGAAATAGTGATAAATTCTTATTACATTTGATTTTTATATGAGAGAGGTTTTTTTTTATCAAGTTGGTATCTTTTAGGATTTCTAAAGTAAGAGATTAGACAGACATGTTCTGCTTGATTTTAAGAGATTTTCTTGGAAAGAAAATGTGGGTTTTTTTACATCAGTGCATTGATACACAAATAGCTATGAGTGACATTTATTATTTGTAAAGAGTAATGAACAAGGTGCTGAGAAGTAAATTAATCTTTGGAGAGCTCAAACTTCATTTGATGACATTGCTGCTCACAGAAACATTTTGATGTAAATGCATCAAAACTTTTTCTTTCTCCCTTGATCTCAGAGAAATTTTTTGATGGGAAAAAAATATTTTTAATTTGTTACATTAGGTTTCAGGTACTTAAGGAACAGTGGTTCCTTTCACCAGTGCTGCTAACAAGAGTTTCTTTTCAGCCTTAAGAATAGAAATGTGTGTAGTTTTCTTTTCCTTAAAATAAAAATAAATGCCCTTGCTAGATGATTGCAAAGCTTGCATACATCATGTTGTACCAAATTCACACTGGAGTAGTGTCAAAGCAGGCATGAATTTGTACTTGTGTATTTAACAGGTTGAATGTTTTCAGGTCCAAAGATACTTGTGGTTACAGTTGTAATGAAAACATTGATATTCAGGGCCAAATTTTTAAATAGCTGCAATTCTAGTGCATTCAAAATTTCCAGGCATTACTACGTAGAATTTCAAAATCACACATCTGGGTGTGCAAATTGTATACATGCCTAACTACATGATTTGCATGACAAGTACCTCAGTTGTGTCCATGAATGTGGTTGTAATGGAGGCCATATGAAAATTGTTAACCTGAGCCTGCTGTCATTGAAACTCATGGCATAACTTCCATTGTCTTCAATGGAAAGAGCATTGGTCACTTGAGCCTTAATGGTAGGATTTCAAAAGCAATCACTGATGTGTATTTTTGACAATCCCACCCTACTCTTCTGGTCATTAAGGGAAAAGATCCATATCACAATTCACAATTTTTACAACTGGGGTTTATATTTTAATGGTGTCTTAATCTGTCTTTCATTGAAGCACGGATATTTACTAAATCCGTATTATACAGTTTCTTATTACTTTTTTAAATCAACATTTATTTAGCACTCACTGCTATACCATCTGAGTGCTCAATGCACAGTTTAATAAGATGAAAACATTTTCCTTGTAAAAAATATTGTCTTATTTTATAGGGTAGGAGAAACCTAATCCTTGATTCTCTTAAATGGGTCACCTTTTGGGACTGATTAAATTGACTGATTAAATTAAAAATGTTTTGTAACAAGATTAGCAAATTAAGATTATCTTTCCTTAATTTTAACACAGGGTGATTCTGGTGGACCTCTGGCCTGTGAAAAAAATCAAATATCCTACCTCTATGGGATTATCAGCTGGGGAGATGGATGTGGCAGGGTCAACAAACCTGGAGTTTATACCCGAGTGACCAAATATGTGGACTGGATAAATAAGCTAATCTTCCCCAAAAAACAAATAGAAGAACTTTCATATGTTACTGTTGCCACGCACGTTGTATGAACATTATATCCTAGAGTAAAATATGTATGGTCAATAATTCTTAGCAATTCTAAGATGTACTATTAAAATTGATCTGATGTCAGTAAACTGTATCTTTTGATTTCAAATTTGAGGGCACTGAATGGCTCAAATAATGAGATGCAGAGCCTGTCAAGGCTGAATCCCCACTCTGGCACTTTGAGTGCAGAAGGTGGGGGCCCGCACAGATTCTAAACATTAATACTTGCCACTCCAGGCTGGTATTAAACTCCCAAGGTTACAGCTTTTCTCTGACCTTGGCTTGGTAAACGCTGCCACCACCCAAATGAAGAAAAAACCCTTTGGACCCAGGAAGGAGCACTTGGGAATTCCTCCACTTGAGGGTACCCTCAAGCCCTTTTACACACACCTGGGGAAGAGCTGAGAAAGAAAACAAAGGAAATTAGCGGTTGCTACCAGCTAATTAAACAACATATGCACAAACCTCCAAAAATCTCATCCTGTTCTTAAAAAGGTAAATATTATTAAAAACAAAAAGAGAGAAAATACATTTGGAACTTAGGCTTTTGCTAGATTTTAAAAGAGAAATTCCAAAAATTAAGCACCCAAAATAGCTTCTTGGGGGTTCAGCTTAAAGGTTACAAGCAAACAAAAGTGTCTGGAGTTAGCACAGAGGAGATCCACAAGCCAAAATAAAAAAATAAACCTCATCGCGTTTATCTAAACATTCCCTATCCAAATGATTCCTTCCAGGTATGGAAAATAATGTTTCATACCTGGTTCAAACCTTACACAGCATTCCTGCTTATAGCCATGCTGCTCCGTGTCCTTGCAGCCCAGAGAGAGCAACCACAGACAAAGGGAAAGTTTCTTTCCCCATTTTAAAAAGTTCTAGCCTTCCCATTGGCTCTTTTGGTCAGGTGCCCACTTTTTTTCCCCTTTACCTGGGGGACTTTTTAATCCTTTACAGGTAAAGCAAGTAGAGAACAGCTACCAAGAGGGATTTTATAGCTAACTGGCTGGCTGGGTGTCCATCAAAGGGAGCTACAACCCCGCCCCCCCCTTTATTTATCACAGAGCCTTTCACATTTACGCCATTAATTGAAATATATATCCCAAGCAGGTATGTACCAAAACTCGTGGCTATCTGGTGCCTGCTTGATGATCTGTGTGAAATGCAGAGGTGCTGACTCCATGGGTGCTCTGGGGCTGGAGAACCCACGGGGAAAAAATAGTGAGTGCTCAGCAGACACTGGCAGTCCCACTGATCAGTTCCTCCCCCTTCCTCCTAGCACCTCCTGCCCACTGCGATCAGCTGTTCCGCAGTTTACAGGAGGCTCTGTGGGGGGAGGGGGAGGAGTGAGGGCAGAGCGTGCTCAGGGGAGGGGGTGAAGTGGGGCTTGTAGAAGGGGGCAGAGTAGGGGCATGGTCTAGGGAGGAGTGGGGGTCCAGCACCCTCAGGGAAATCTCAAAGTCGGCGCTTCTGGTGAAATGTTAGTTGGTGGTCTTCAGCTAGTCCCTGGTGGAGGGATGGCCCCATCACAAAACTCACCCTCAAAACTGGCATCCTTGTTGCTAATCCCAGCACAGAGTTCAAGAACTGAATGAGCATGGAGACTGAAATACTCTCACAGCTTTACAGGTGTTCCTTGCAGGTCAATGTTGAGACACATTGGCAGAGCATTACAGGAAAATGTGCATTGTAGCTGCTTGTGCCAAATCAGTTCCATGGAAAAACAGAGGACTTGAGCCATGAATCAGTAAAGTAAAGTACGTAAAGTTAAGGACATCCTTTGCTGAACAGGGGTGGATTTAAGAATCATAGAATCATAGACTATCAGAGTTGGAAGGGACCTCTGGAGGTCATCTAGTCTAACCCCCTGCCCAGAGCAGGACCAATCCCCAACTAAATCATCCCAGCCAGGGCTTTGTCAAGCCTGACCTTAAAAACTTCTAAGGAAGGGGATTCCACCACCTCCCTAGGTAACACATTCAAGTGTTTCACCACCCTCCTATGAAAAAGTTTTTCCTAATATCCAACCTAAATCTCCCCCACTGCAACTTGAGACCATTACTCCCTGTCCTGTCATCTGCTATCACTGAGAATAGTCTATATCCATCCTCTTTGGATCCACCTTTCAGGTAGTTAAAAGCAGCTATCAAATCCCCCCTCATTCTTCTCTTCTGTAGACTAAACAATCCCAGTTCCCTCAGCCTCTACTCATAAGTCATGTGTTCCAGACCCCTAATAAGTTTTGTTGCCCTTCGCTGGACTCTCTCCAATTTTTCCACATCTTTCTTGTAGTGTGGGGCCCAAAACTGAACACAGTACTCCAGATGAGGCCTCACCAATGTCAAATAGAGGGGAATGATCACGTCCCTCGATCTGCTGGCAATGCCCCTGCTTATGCATCCCAAAATGCCATTGGCCTTCTTGGCAACAAGGGCACACTGTTGACTCATATCCAGCTTCTCGTCCACTGTCACCCCTAGGTCCTTTTCTGCAGAACTGCTGCCTAGCCATTTGGTCCCTAGTCTGTAGCGGTGCATGGGATTCTTCCGTCCTAAGTGCAGGACTCTGCACTTGTCCTTGTTGAACCTCATCAGATTTCTTTTGGCCCAATCCTCCAATTTGTCTAGGTCCCTCTGTATCCATCCCCCATCCCTACCCTCCAGCATATCTACCACTCCTCCCAGTTTAGTGTCATGAAAGAATGTGCCTAAAATTAGGAACGTACTTCTGTACTTTGCTGAATCAGGGCCTTAATTTTCCAGTCCAACACTTCCTAAAAGTGCTACATTTACTATTAAAAAAAACATTTCAGAATGATTGACCAGGCCCTTTCTGAGACCACACCAGTTGCTGCTCATGCTGAGAGTTGTAGTGTAAACACATCACTTCAACAACCATTGAAGAGTGATTAACAGTCTTCTGGCTTTTTCTTGTTTTAATGTCTCACATTGTATTAATAATATTGTAATCGTTTTGGACCTTAAAAATATGGATCCCATATATTATAAAAAAGAACAGATAAGTACTAGTGAATCACAAAGAATTTTTCTTGGAGATTTAGTGATACATGTCATGTTATATAGATTACCGTCATAAGAACATAAGAATGGCCATACTGGGTCAGACCAAAGGTCCATCCAGCCCAGTATCCTGTCTACCGACAGTGGCCAATGTCAGGTGCCCCAGAGGGAGTGAACCTAAGAGGTAATGATCAGGTGATCTCTCTCCTGCCATCCATCTCCACCCTCTGACAGAGTCTAAGGACATCATTCCTTACCCATCCTGGCTAATATCCATTAATGGACTTAACCTCCATTAATTTATCTAGTTCTCTTTTAAACCCTGTTATAGTCCTAGCCATCAGAACCTCCTCAGGCAAGGAGTTCCACGGATCGACTGTGGACTGTGTGAAGAAGAACTTCCTTATATGTGTTTTAAACCAGCTGCCCATTAATTGCATTTGGTGGCCCCTAGTTCTTATATTGCGGGAACAAGTAAATAACTTTTCCTTATTCACTTTCTCCACACCACTCATAATTTTATATACCTCTATCATATCCCCCCTTAGTCTCTTTTCCAAGCTGAAAAGTCCTAGACTCTTTAATCTCTCCTCATATGGGACCTGTTCCAAACCCCTAATCATTTTAGTTGCCCTTCTCTGAACCTTTTCTAATGCCAGTCTATCTTTTTTTAGATGAGGAGACCACACCTGTACACAGTATTCAAAGATTTATATAAGGTTAATAAGATATTCTCTGTCTTATTCTCTATCCCTTTTTTAATGATTCCTAACATCCCGTTTGCTTTTTTAACTGCCATTGCACACTGCATGGGTGTCTTCAGAGAACTATCCACGATGGCTCCAAGTTCCTTTTCCTGATTAGTTGTAGCTAAATTAGCCCTCATCATATTGTATGTATAGTTGGGGTTATTTTTTTCCAATGTGCATTACTTTACATTTATCCACATTACATTTCATTTGCCATTTTGTTGCCCAATCACTTAGTTTTGTGAGATCTTTCTGAAGTTCTTCACAGTCTGTTTTGGTCTTAACTATCTTGAGCAGTTTAGTATCATCTACAAACTTCGCCACCTCACTATTTACCCCTTTCTCCAGATCATTTATGAATAAGTTGAATACGATTGGTCCTAGGACTGACCCTTGGGGAACATCACTAGTTACCCCTTCCCATTCTGAAAATTTACCATTTATTCCTGCCCTTTGTTCCCTGTCTTTTAACCAGTTCTCAATCCATGGGAGGATCTTCCCTCTTATCCCATGACAACTTAATTTACGTAAGAGCCTTTGGTGAGAGACCTTGTCAAAGGCTTTCTGGAAATCTAAGTACACTATATCCACTGGATTCCCTTTGTCCACGTTTGTTGACCCTTTCAAAGAACTCTAATAGATTAGTAAGACATGATTTCCCTTTACAGAAACCATGTTGACTTTTGCCCAACAATTTATGTTCTTCTATGTGTCTGATAATTTTATTCTTTACTATTGTTTCAACTAATTTGCCCGGTACTGACGTTAGACTTACCGGTCTGTAATTGCCGGGATCACCTCTAGAGCCCTTTTTAAATCTTGGTGTTACATTAGCTATCTTCCAGTCATTGGGTACAGTAGCTGTTTAAAGGACAGGTTACAAACCATAGTTAATAGTTCCACAATTTCACATTTGAGTTCTTTCAGAACTCTTGGGTGAATGCCATCTGGTCCTGGTGAATTGTTACTGTTAAGTTTCTCAATTAATTCCACTTCAATCTGTGACAATTCCTCAGATTTGTCACCTGCAAAAGACTGCTCAGGTTTGGGAATCTGCCTAACATCCTCAGCCTTGAAGACTGAAGCAAAGAATTCATGGTCCAATGGAACCGTCAATAACACAGATGGTGGCAATGATTGCATACTCTATCATCCTAACAAAAAGTCAAACTGCATTGATTTGACATCAGAAAGCCATAATCCTCTGACCTGTGTCATCAGAATTGTAGATTATGGCTTTTTAGAAATGAAGCTTCCAGACATGTCAGTTACATGAAGTCTTGGAATTTTAGTTCAGATGACCTTATTCAAATACTGAATTGGGAGTTTTTAAGAGGTTTTTACTATACCATTAAATATTTTCAAAAATTGTTTTTAAATATCTGAAACTTTAAAATGGTGATTGGATACAAGTATATTATATACCATTAAAATAATTTATTCCATTTGATGGTTCTGGCAGTATCATAAACCACAGGGATTTTTTTTAGGTCCAGCAAATGATTTTTAAAATTACAAAGATAGACTTTGTATAAAAAAAGAAGAAATAAGTTTCTAAAAGTATAAAGAAATTCAAATGTTAATAAACAAGATAAGTGATGTGAATTATTGAATAAAAATATAATAACATTAAAAGTCTGTTTTTGTAGGTACTCTATTATTTTAAACATATAAATTAAAACCAATGGGAGCTTGATGGCTCAGGGGACTGGTAAAAGATGCAGGATGAAAATCCTGTGCAGAAAGCTAGTACAAACCCCAGGTTTAAGTTTCAGCAACGTATACTGGTGTGCTTGACTTTTGCACAAGGGTGACTTTCAAACCTGCCTGAAGTAGAGAATTGTTTGGGTCTGGGGGTTTGGACAGATCCAATCTCTGATCATTTCCAGTATGGTGATGGCTTGGTAGCCTGTGTGAAAAGAATGTGTCCATGTAATGAGACTCACTATTACCATGCTGGTGGACCACAAGGACTGAACTAGCATGAAAGCAAACTGCTACTCATCTCCAGAGATAGTACTGCTGGAATAGGGTTTGCTGAAATCCGCTAGGGACACAGTGTGGGAGATTTTAACACCCCCTGTACTGTACTGCATCTGTTCTATGGACTCAATTTCACGTTAAAATTAATATCCATCTGAGCTGTACACATTTTTTTTGGATGTCTGGCAACATGTACGCAGCCATTCAATCTTCACTCAGTTTGGGGAGGGTGAAGGAACAGCTGGCTGTGGGTTTTGGAGTTTGGTGCTGATGACAGCTTTTTTGTTGTTATTGTTGTAGTTATTGATCTTATCATTTCTTTTTTAAAACGCTCACTGAGGCATCTGGGCCCATTTATATCAGTGTACAATAACAGTAACCGCATGGACAAAAAGTCAATGAAACTTAACCCACTCAACCTACCTTTCAAACAAAGGCCTGAGGAGCAGCTCTTCTCAGCTGGTGAAAATTGCCATAGTGCCATTAACTTTACTGGAGCTCTGACCATTTAATCAAGCTGTGGATCTGCCCCCAAGGTGAATAGATAATCCCTGCAGTGTGTCCTGGAGGTCAACAAACTAGAATGTTGTAATATTAGCAGGAGAAACAAAATCCAGAGACAAAAGACTCCACTGAGAATGGTCTGCCTCCAGACTCTCATTCTGTTGAGAATATTGTTCACAGCGCATCCCAAAGGGGCATCATCCCACTCTGTGCTCTTGAGATTTTTGTTGGGTTTATACCCTTGATCAAGGAATTAGGTGCCTACGTACCTTTGAGGATCTAAGCCTAATTTAGAACTTTGTTTAGATGGAAATTTTAATTATACCTCATATTGTTACTTCACCATTCCCATATATTTACAGATGAGGGATTATCTGACTGGAGAGAGAAATCCCATCCTATATTTATGCTCAAATTAAAGATGATTTTAGCTAGAAATTGAGCTAAAGTGAAAAGCCAGTTGACAGAAACAAGTCCCTAATAAAATACAAAGCACACTTCATGCACAATTTTAATAAAATCTCCTTTATTATGTATCATGAGACAGCTCATCCAAAGTGACTGATTCAAAGGAAATAAATACACTTAAGCATCTAATGATACCAGCTAAAACCAGAATATTCTATTATGCCATTGTAAGAAAAGTGTACTGTGGTGTGGCTACAGAAGCTCAAAGAAATTCAGAAGATGGAATTAGTTAGCACCAAATTAAGACTCTGGTAGGAAATATTTTTAGAACGATAGACTTGAATTAGTTCATTGTTTAATTAAGTACATCTAAGGCAATCAAATACATAGCCTATTTTATTTATCCTGTCAGCTAGAGGTTAAAATTAAGTGAGGCTGTTTCACTTCATTATCTTGTGGCAGTCCCGTTTGAAAAGAAAAAAAAGGAATATTTATTAATCTCAAGTCATCAGCATCTTGTTTCATACCATCATTAAGGCGGCCCTGAGTGGTGTTTCCAGAAAGTATTTTGTGAGATAGCCTTTACATTAGAATCATAGAATCATAGAATATCAGGGTTGGAAGGGACCTCAGGAGGTCATCTAGTCCAACCCCCTGCTCAGAGCAGGACCAATCCCCAATTAAATCATCCCAGCCAGGGCTTTGTCAAGCCTGACCTTAAAAACTTCTAAGGAAGGAGATTCTACCACCTCCCTAGGTAAAAAGAAAAGGAGTACTTGTGGCACCTTAGAGACTAACCAATTTATTTGAGCATGAGCTTTCATGAGCTACAGCTAACGCATTCCAGTGTTTCACCACCCTCCTAGTGAAAAAAATTTTCCTAATATCCAACCTAAACCTCCCCCACTGCAACTTGAGACCATTACTCCTTGTCCTGTCCTCTTCTACCACTGAGAATAGTCTAGAACCATCCTCACTGGAACCACCTCTCAGGTAGTTGAAAGCAGCTATCAAATCCCCCCTCATTCTTCTCTTCTGCAGACTAAACAATCCCAGTTCCCTCAGCCTCTCCTCATAAGTCATGTCTTCCAGACCCCTAATCATTTTTATTGCCCTTTGCTGGACTCTCTCCAATTTATCCACATCCTTCTTGTAGTGTGGGGCCCAAAACTGGACACAGTACTCCAGATGAGGCCTCACCAATGTCAAATAGAGGGGGACGATCACGTCCCTCGATCTGCTGGCAATGCCCCTACTTATGCATCTCAAAATGCCATTGGCCTTCCTGGCAACAAGGGCACACTATTGACTCATATCCAGCTTCTCGTCCACTGTCACCCCTAGGTCCTTTTCCGCAGAACTGCTGCCTAGCCATTTGGTCCCTAATCTGTAGCGGTGCATTGGGTTCTTCCGTCCTAAGTGCAGGACCCTGCACTTATCCTTATTGAACCTCATCAGATTTCTTTTGGCCCAATCCTCCAATTTGTCTAGGTCCCTCTGTATCCTATCCCTGCCCTCCAGCGAATCTACCACTCCTCCTAGTTTAGAAATTTTGCATTATCTTATAATGGAGGGAAGTTTGAAAGGCATGAGATGGAATGCACTGTCCTAGGGATAGGGGTTCCACGACCACCATGCTCAAGAGAAGGAGGCGGGTGGTGGTGGTCGGGGACTCTCTTCTCAGGGGGACTGAGTCATCTATCTGCTGCCATGACCGGGAAAACAGTGAAGTCTGCTGCTTGCCAGGAGCTAGGATTCATGATGTGAAGTCTGCTGCAGTTTCCACGGTACACATCTGATGAAGTGAGCTGTGGCTCACGAAAGCTCATGCTCAAATAAATTGGTTAGTCTCTAAGGTGCCACAAGTACTCCTTTTCTTTTTGCGAATACAGACTAACACGGCTGTTCCTCTGAAACCTGTCATGATGTGACAGAGAGACTGCCGAGACTCATCAAGCCCTCGGATCGCTACTCCTTCCTGCTTCTCCACGTGGGCACCAATGACACTGCCAAGAATGACCTTGAGCAGATCACTGCAGACTACGTGGCTCTGGGAAGAAGGATAAAGGAGTTTGAGGTGCAAGTGGTGTTCTCGTCCATCCTCCCCGTGGAAGGAAAAGGCCAGGGTAGAGACCGTCGAATTGTGGAAGTTAATGAATGGCTATGCAGGTGGTATCGGAGAGAAGGCTTTGGATTCTTTGATCATGGGATGGTGTTCCAAGAAGGAGGAGTGCTAGGCAGAGATAGGCTCCACCTAACAAAGAGAGGGAAGAGCATCTTCGCAAGCAGGCTGGCTAACCTAGTGAGGAGGGCTTTAAACTAGGTTCACCGGGGGAAGGAGACCAAAGCCCAGAGGTAAGTGGGGATGTGGGATACTGGGAGGAAGCACAAGCAGGAGAGCGCAAAAGGGGAGGGCTCCTGCCTCATACTGAGAAAGAGGGACGATCAGCGAGTTATCTTAAGTGCCCATACACAAATGCAAGAAGCATTGGGAAACAAGCAGGGAGAACTGGAAGTCCTGGCACAGTTAAGGAATTATGATGTGATTGGAATAACAGAGACTTGGTGGGATAACTCACATGACTGGAGTACTGTCATGGATGGATATAAACTGTTCAGGAAGGACAGGCAGGGCAGAAATGTGAGGGAGTTGCATTGTATGTAAGAGAGAAGTATGACTGCTCAGAGCTCCGGTATGAAACTGCAGAAAAACCTGAGAGTCTCTGGATTAAGTTTAGAAGTGTGAGCTACAAGGGTGATGGAAAGTATAGGGGACAATTTCCTGGTGCAAGTGCTGGAGGAACCAACTAGGGGCAGAGCTCTTCTTGACCTGCTGCTCACAAACCGGGAAGAATTAGTAGGGGAAGCAAAAGTGGATGGGAACCTGGGAGGCAGTGACCATGAGATGGTCGAGTTCAGGATCCTGACACAAGGAAGAAAGGAGAGCAGCAGAATACGGACCCTGGACTTCAGAAAAGCAGACTTTGACTCCCTCAGGGAACTGATGGGCAGGATCCCCTGGGAGAATAACATGAGGGGGGAAAGGATTCCAGGAGAGCTGGCTGTATTTTAAAGAATCCTTATTGAGGTTATGGGGACAAACCATCCCGATGTGTAGAAAGAATTGTAAATATGGCAGGTGACCAGCTTGGCTTAACAGTGAAATCCTTGCTGATCTTAAACACAAAAAAGAAGCTTACAAGAAGTGGAAGATTGGACAAATGACCAGGGAAGAATATAAAAATATTGCTCGGGCATGCAGGAGTGAAATCAGGAAGGCCAAATCACACCTGGAGTTGCAGCTAGCAAGAGATGTTAAGAGTAACAAGAAGGGTTTCTTCAGGTATGTTAGCAACAAGAAGAAAGTCAAGGAAAGTGTGGGCCCCTTACTGAATGGGATAGGCAACCTAGTTGACAGACGATGTGGAAAAAGAGGGTCAGCTCCCAGACTGCTGCACTGGGCAGCACAGCATGGGGAGGAGATGACCAGCCCTCTGTGAAGAAAGAAGTGGTTCGGGACTATTTAGAAAAGCTGGATGAGCACAAGTCCATGGGGCCGGATTGCGCTGCATTCGAGAGTGCTAAAGGAGTTGGTGTATGTGATTGCAGAGCCATTGGCCATTATCTTTGAAAACTCACGGCGATCGGGGGAGGTCCCGGATGACTGGAAAAAGGCTAATGTTGTGCCCATCTTTAAAAAAGGGAAGGAGGAGGATCCGGGGAACTACAGGCCAGTCAGCCTCACCTCGGTCCCTGGAAAAATCATGGAGCAGGTCCTCAAGGAACCAATTCTGAAGCACTTAGAGGAGAGGAAAGTGATCAGGAACAGTCAGCATGGATTCACCAAGGGCAAGTCATGCCTGACTAATCTAATTGCCTTCTATGATGAGATACTGGCTCTGTTGATGAGGGGAAAGCAGTGGACATGTTGTTCCTTGACTTTAGCAAAGCTTTTGCAATGGTCTCCCACAGTATTCTTGCCAGCAAGTTAAAGAAGTATGGGCTAGATGAATGGACTAGAAGGTGGATAGAAAGCTGGCTAGATTGTCGGGCTCAACGGGTAGTGATCAATGGCTCCATGTCTAGTTGGCAGCCGGTATCAAGTGGAGTGCCCCAAGGGTCGGTCCTGGGACTGGTTTTGTTCAATAACTTCATTAATGATCTGGAGAATGGCGTGGATTGCATCCTCAGCAAGTTTACAGATGACACTAAACTGGAAGGAGAGGTAGATACTCTGGAGGGTAGGGATAGGATACAGAGGATGCTTGACAAATTAGAGGATTGGGCCAAAAGAAATCTGATGAGGTTCAACAAGGACAAGTGCAGAGTCCTGCACTTAGGACGGAAGAATCCCATGCACTGCTACAGACTAGGGACCGAGTGGCTAGGCAAGAGTTCTGCAGAAAAGGACCTAGGGGTTACAGTGGATGAGAAGCTGGATATGAGTCAACAGTGTGCCCTTGTTGCCAAGAAGGCCAATGGCATTTTGGGCTGTATAAGTTGGGGCATTGCCAGCAGATCGAGGGATGTGATTGTTCCCCTCTATTCGACATTGGTGAGGCCTCATCTGGAGTACTGTGTCCAGTTTTGGGTCCCACACTACAAGAAGGATGTGGAAAAATTGAAAAACATCCAGCGGAGGGCAACAAAAATGATCAGGGGTCTGGAGCATATGACTTATGAGGAGAGGCTGAGGGAACTGGGATTGTTTAGTCTGCGGAAGAGAAGAATGAGGGGGGATTTGATAGCTGCTTTCAACTACCTGAAATGGAGTTCCAAAGAGGATGGATTTAGACTGTTCTCAGTGGTAGCAGATGACATAGGAGGTGTCATAAATATAAAGGGAAGGGTAAACCCCTTTAAAATCCCTCCTGGCCAGAGGAAAAATCCTCTCACCTGTAAAGGGTTAAGAAGCTAAAGGTAACCTTGCTGGCACCTGACCAAAATGACCAATGAGGAGACAAGATACTTTCAAAAGCTGGGAGGAGGGAGAGAAACAAAGGGTCTCTGTCTGTCTATATGCTGCTTTTGCCGGGGATAGACCAGGAATGGAGTCTTAGAACTTTTAGTAAGTAATCTAGCTAGGTATGTGTTAGATTATGATTTCTTTAAATGGCTGAGAAAAGAATTGTGCTGAGTAGAATGACTATCTCTGTCTGTGTGTCCTTTTTGTAACTTAAGGTTTTGCCTAGAGGGATTCTCTATGTTTTGAATCTAATTACCCTGTAAGGTATCTACCATCCTGATTTTACAGAGGTGATTCCTTTACTTCTATTTACTTCT
The DNA here is from genome assembly GCF_965140235.1 of Caretta caretta. NCBI lineage: Eukaryota > Metazoa > Chordata > Testudines > Cheloniidae > Caretta > Caretta caretta. The sequence goes on along the minus strand of NC_134209.1, from coordinate 132,687,212 downwards.
ATTTCTATTAAAAGTCTTCTTGTAAGAAAACTGAATTCTTTTTCATTGTTCTCAGATCCAAGGGTTTGGGTCTGTGGTCACCTATGCAAATTGGTGAGGATTTTTACCAAACCTTTCCCAGGAAGTGGGGTGCAAGGGTTGGGAGGATTTTGGGGGGAAAGACGTGTCCAAACTACGTTTCCCTGTAAACTCAGTTAGAGTTTGGTGGTGGCAGTGGATATTCCAAGGACAAAGGATAAAATTAATTTGTACCTTGGGGAAGTTTTAACCTAAGCTGGTAAAAGTAAGTTTAGGAGGTTTTCATGCAGGTCCCCACATCTGTACCCTAGAGTTCAGAGTGGGGAAGGAACCTTGACAGGAGTGTGGTGAAGCACTGGAATGCGTTACCTAGGGAGGTGGTGGAATCTAATTCCTTTGAAGTTTTAAGGTCAGGCTTGACAAAGCCCTGGCTGGGATGATTTAGTTGGGGATTGGTCCTGCTTTGAGCAGGGGGTTGGACTAGATGACCTCCTGAGGTCCCTTCCAACCCTGATATTCTATGATTCTGTGTTTATTGTTTTCCACTAATCTGGTGGCAGATAATTCCTCTTGTAAGGAGTCAAGCTATAGCACACTGGGCTGTATATTCCTCCAAGGGAGAGGAGAGCTTCTCTTTGTTTGGTATAATTTACCTATTCTGAATTTACCTTTTGTTCATATAGCCCTCTGTCCTGCAACGGATCTCGATGAGCTGTGGATCCTTGCACCTGTGCAGTGCCCCACTGATTATAATGGATCTGTGCACTGGATTGCAAGAGGGAGGCTTGGCACTGTAAACTCTTCCAGGGGCAGACCTGTCTTAGTCTGAATTTAAGGTACCTAACACACTGTTGGGCACTGTGAGGGAGTTCGGAGACGCAACTGCTTAACTCACCTTCGTTTTAAATGGGAGCTGGTGCTCAACTGCCTTTTGTGCCTTGGGAAATCTGCTCCAGTATAAATAATAAACATGTACAGCAATTATGTAGTGCCTGTACCTCAATGGGCACGGCGTAGCTAGTTTGCTCAGACTTACTGGGAAAATTCACCTCTGGGTTGAGATGAACCACAAAATGTTTCGGTTTCTAACAGAATGAACGTGCCCAAGTTCTAATCTAAGGGGATGGAGCTAGAGTGGCAGTAGGGAGCATTGCTCATGCTCATTAGGATAATGAAGTAAGTATTTATGTCTTAATCCTGATTCTTGTCCGTTAGGCTGATCTTCCTGCCTATGAAAAGTAGCGATGACTCTCCACGGCAGAGTTCAGCGCCCTGGTTTTGACCCGACCCAGCCCAGCCCAGCCCAGCCCATTATGCCTGTGCACAATGCTGAACACATGAGGACTCCCGCTGGCCTTTCACGGGACTATGCGAGTGCTTGATGCGATGCCCAGAGCTCAACGCTGGGTTAGCTCAAGGTCCAAACCCAGTTCTCAGGGTTCCTGTGGGGTGTTGGGACTGGTGCACCGCTTCATCCCATGGAACAGCGGTTAAGTTGCCTTAGGGTAGGTGGCAATCTAGTGTTTCACCCTGGCCCATTAAACAGCCAAGCGCCTCTCCCAAAGTTCAGGGCTGTGGCAAGCTGCGTATTTGCCCCCTGCTCACAACGCTAGGGCAGGGGTGGCCAAGCTGAGCCTGAGAAGGAGCCAAAATTTACCAATGTACATTGCGAAAGAGCCACAGTAATACGTCAGCATTCCCCCGCCCCACTCCGCTCCATTCCCAGGGCCTCCTACCCACGGATCAGCACCTCCCCTCCCTCCCGATCAGCTGTTTTGTGGTGTGCAGGAAACTCTGGGGAAGGGGGAGGAGCGAGGGCATGGCAGGCTCAGAGGAGGGGGCAGGAAGGGGTGGAGTGGGGGCAGGGCCTGGGGCAGAGCCAGGGGTTGAGCAGTGAGTGCCCCCCTGGCACATTGGAAAGTTGGCGCCTGTCGCTCCAGCCCCGGAGTCGGTGCCTATGCAGGGAGCCGCATGTTAACGTCTGAAGGGCCACATGTGGCTCCGGAGCCACAGGCCGGCCACCCCTGCGCTAAGGGAAAGGAGGCCGGTGGCACCTTTAAGACTAGCAGATTTATTTGGGCATAAGCTTTTGTGGGTAACCCCCCTCCTCACCCCACTTCTTCAGAGGTGAAAAAAGTGTTTTTTTGTTTTTTTTTACCCACGAAAATCTGTTAGTCTTAAAGGTGCCACCGGCCGCCTCCTTGTTTTCGTGGGAACAGGCTAACACGGCTACCCCCCGATGCTCGGGACAAGGGGGATCTTTCAAAACGTGTCTAAGCACCGGTCCGAGCCCTTGAGTCCGGCCCGGCCAGAGCGCAGCCAGCCCCCCTGAGGCAAGAGGGGGCGGGGGGGGGTGCACTGGCTCGGCCGTGCCGCCGCAGGGAGCGCGGGGCTGCGGCTGGCGCCCCCCCCCCAGCCCCCGGGCTGTCCGCGTGCAGCGGCGAGCTAATAAAGCTATTTTGAAAGTGACCCCGCGGCCCCGGCCCCGGGAGCGAGCGAGCGAGCGCCGCGCCGCGCCGCGCCGCGCCGGGAGCAGCTGTCTGGCTCCGGAATCATGACTGAAGATGACGGATTCCGTGGTGGTGGAGGGTCATGTCAAATTGAGAGATGGAAAAAAGGTCCCCGCTTTGCAGCCTTCCCGCTTTGCAGGGGGGGGGCCCTACTCCTACCCCCCGCCCCCAGGGACTGCCCCCTCTCTCCCCACCCCGGCAGGGCGCCGAGCCCCGGGGGCTGCTTGGCTGGCGGGGGAGGGGAGAGCTGGCCGCGGGCTAACGCTGATGTCTCCTTGTTTCTCCGCAGTGGAAGAATAGGTGGCTGGTGCTGCGCAAACCCTCCCCGGTAGCAGGTAGGTGCCGCCGCGGGCTGTGGGCGGGGGAGTGGGCAGCTCCTCTGGGGAGACAAATCACCCTCCCCCGGGCTCCTGGCAGAAGAGCCAGACCTGGGAGCGCGCCCCGCCGGGGGCCGGGTGTGTGGAGATTAAACCCCGCACCCCAGACACGGGGCTGGGCTGGTTTCTCCTTCTTCCCTCCTTTTCTAGCAGCCAGTCACTTGGCAGGGCGCCGAGCAGCTAGAAATAGCAAGAGAGGATATGGAGGGCGCCCCAAAGTGGAACTGAAAGAGAGAAGGGGAAAGGCAACGGGTTAGCGCGGGGACCTGGCGGGCTTCGTGGTTCCTCCCCTCGAGGGCTGGCTGGCTGGCTGGCTGGCTCGCTTTAACCTCTTGGGGGTCACTGCCGGCTCCAAGCTGGTGCAGCGGCGCGGGACTCTCTCTTTTCAAGTTCCCACATCTCATCTGTTCGGGGCTGCTTGCTACCCCCTTGGCTCCAACTCGGGTGGAGCCTTTCTGTTCCCTGTTCAACAGCAGCTGGGTTGTTCGATCCATCTGATCTGGGCCTCCTCTCTTGTAATATCTGACCACTTCCGAGGTGGCCTTTTTCCCCTGGTGGAAGGGGTGGTTCCTGAATTGTTAGTGAACTTATTGGGGCAGTTTGAAAATCATGTAGTTGAAGGCTCCCACAGAACTGTGTTGTTATATTTTCAAGTCTGGAAATATTTTTCAGTGTCACATGGACTGCAAAGTCATGTTTTGTCTTGTGCATATGTATGTGAGCCTGCATCACCTGAAAGCTGATTTTGGAATCACTATGAACTATTGGTTGGCTTTGGACTTTAGTTTATATCTTATCTTCTTTAGGGTCCGTTTTTCACATGAGCATGCCTAAAGTTAGGTACATGTATCATTGTTTAAGTAATCTAAATTCTTGTTTTTATTAATATTTACATGCTGATTACGTCTCTATTTAGCACCCAAAGTTTGTTGTTCATAAAGCTAATGTTCAGGCTTCCGAATATGAATTTAGATTCCTGACTTTAGGTACTCAAAGTAGGAAACTAGATTCTTCAGAAAGTGGCAGATCAATAAAACATGAATGCTTATTCTACACTTTAAAATGTATTATTTTTATTATTTAAAATCGACCATGATTGTTGAATGCCCATAAACCAGGGTGCTCTTGCTTTGATGTGTTTTTAGTTTTCATTTCTTTAAACAGTTCTACGGTAAAGCTCTTCAGCTTCGCATTTGCAGCTGTTTCTGCTAACAGGTGCAAGAATGCAATCCAAAATGTCTGTGAGGCTTTCTGTTAGTTAATGTACAATGCAGTTTTTTCAGCTGTTTTTCACCTCTTTGGAGGGACGCCCATTCTTTGCCCAATTGAGCCCTATAACGGCAACTTGCCAGGCGTCAGAGCGCCACACCTAACATTCATAAAAAACGAGCACATGCAGCTCCTGTTGTTTCGCTTGGAAGTAAGTGTGAGCTATGGAAGTTAAAGCTAATGATCCCTGCTTGAGATTATCTATTTATTTCACTTAAGAGACAGCACAGCATGCTGGGAAGGGAATCTGCACCCTGTAGATGGGGCTGGGGTGCATTTCTGTATCAAGGAGAAAGGAGGTGGTAAATTGCACTAATCTTCCTTATGGGTCCTGATACGTTTGTGAAATGCACTCCCCCAGTGAAACCCTGAGATTGTGATGTTTCATTTTGTTGTATAGATGTTGTCTATTAAAACATCTTTAGGAAGAGGTTAAAACAAAAGGTCACAAAACCAAACATTGAAAACCAAAGGTGGGACACACAATGATTATGCAATAGTAGCTACTGTGAAGCGTTCAGCTAGGAAACCTGAGCTGAGATTAACAATTTGGCAGTGTAGACCACACTGTTTCGTATTTGACTAAGCTGTCAACTACTGTAAGAATTTCATTTATGGTTCGATATGTTCTAATGAACATAAGAACAGCCATACGAGGTCAGACCAATGTAAATCTAGTCCGGTATCCTGTCTTCCGACAGTGACCAGTGCCAGGTGCTTCAGAGGTGTTGAACAGAACAGGACAATTTATAGAATGATCTACCTACCCCTGTCGTCCAGTCCCAGCTTCTAGCAATCAGAGGTTTAGGGACACCCAGAGCATGGGATTACATCCCTGCTGATTTTGGCTAATAGTCATTGATGGACCTATCCTCCATGAATTTATCTAATTTTTTTTTAACCCAATTACACTTTTGGCCTTCACAACATCCCCTGGCAATGAGTTCCAGGTTGACTGTGTGTTGTGTGAAGAAGTACTTCCTTTATTTATTTTAAACTTCCTGCCTATTAATTATATTGGGGACCCCGTTTTGTGTGTTATATGAAGGGGTAAAAAAAACACTTGTTCACTTTCTCCACACCATTCATGATTTTATAAACCTCTATCATATCTTCCCTCAGTTGTCCCTTTTCCAAGCTGAACGGTTTGTCTTCTTAATCTCTGCTTATGTGGAAGCTGTTTCATACTCCATATCATTTTTGTTGCCTTTTCTGTACTTTTGCCAATTCTAATATCTTTTTTGAGACAGGATGACGAGACCTACACACGGTATTCAGGGTGTGGGCTTACAGTGGATTTATATGGTGGCACTATGATATTTGCTGTCTTATTATCAATCCCTTTCCAAATGGTACCTAACGTTCCGTTAGCTTTTTTTGATTGCCAGCGCACACTGAGCGGATGAGCAAACTATCTATGGTGACTCCAAGATCTCTTTCTTTAGTGGTAACAGCTAATTTAGACCCTATCATTTTGTATGTATAGTTGGGATTATGTTTTCCAGTGTGCATTACTTTGCACTTTTCAATATTGAATTTCAAGTGCCATTTTGTTGCCCACTCGCCCAGTTTTGTGAAATCCCTTTGTAACTCTTCACAGTCTGCTTTGAAGTTAACTATCTTTAGTAACTTATTATTGTTTGCAAACCTTGCCCCCTCACTGTTTATCATTTTTTCCAGATCATTTTTGACTCGCACAGGTCCTAGTACAGATCCTTGGGTGACTCCACTATTCACCTCTCTCCACTGTGAAAACTGACCCTTTATTCCTATCTTTTAATCAGTTATGGATCCATGAGAGAACCTTCCTTCCTTGTCCCATGACTGCTTACTTTAAGAGCTTTGGTGAGGGACCTTGCCAAAGGCTTTCTGAAAGTCCAAGTACACTCCATCAAACGGACCACGCTGGTTCACATATTTATGAACCCCTCAAAGAATTCTAGTATGTTGGTGAGGCATGATTTCCTTTACTAGAGCAGTGTTGACTCTTCCCCAACATACTGTGTTCATCTATGTCTCTTATCATGCTGTTCTTTACTATTTGTTTCAACCAATTTGCCTGGTATTGAAGTTAAGGCTTACTGGCCTGTAATTGCCAGTATAGCCTCTGGAGGCTTTTTAAAAAATTGGCGTTACATTAGCTATCCTCTAGTCATCTGGTACAGAGGCTGATTTAAGTGATAAGTTACATGTCATAGTTAGAAGTTCTGAAGGAACTCAAATATGAAACTGCAGAACTCTTGGCTGAATACCATCTGGTCACAATGGTATTCACGATTCACGATGTGACAGAGAGACTGCCGAGACTCATCAAGCCCTCGGATCGCTATCCCTTCCTGCTTCTCCAGATGGGCACCAATGACACTGCCAAGAATGACCTTGAGCAGATCACTGCAGACTACGTGGCTCTGGGAAGAAGGATAAAGGAGTTTGAGGTGCAAGTGGTGTTCTCGTCCATCCTCCCTGTGGAAGGAAAAGGCCTGCGTAAATACTGTCGAATTGTGGAAGTCAACGAATGGCTACACAGATGGTGTTGGAGTGAAGGCTTTGGATTCTTTGATCATGGGATGGTGTTCCAAGAAGGAGGAGTGCTTGGCAGAGATGGGCTCCACCTAACGAAGAGAGAGAAGAGCATCTTTGCAAGCAGGCTGGCTAACCTAGTGAGGAGGGCTTTAAACTAGGTTCACCGGGGGAAGGAGACCAAAGCCCAGAGGTAAGTGGGGATGTGGGATACTGGGAGGAAGCACAAGCAGGAGAGCGCAAAAGGGGAGGCTCCTCCCTCATACTAAGAAAGCAGGACAAACAGCAAGTTATCTCAAGTGCCTATAAACAAATGCAAGAAGCCTGGGAAACAAGCAGGGAGAACTGGAAGTCCTGGCACAGTCAAGGAATTATGATGTGATTGGAATAACAGAGACTTGGTGGGATACCTCACATGATTGGAGTACTGTCATGGATGGATATAAACTGTTCAGGAAGGACAGGCAGGGCAGAAAAGTTGAGGGAGTTGCATTGTATGTAAGAGAGCAGTATGACTGCTCAGAGCTCCGGTATGAAACTGCAGAAAAACCTGAGAGTCTCTGGATTAAGTTTAGAAGTGTGAGCTACAAGGGTGATGGAAAGTATAGGGGACAATTTCCTGGTGCAAGTGCTGGAGGAACCAACTAGGGGCAGAGCTCTTCTTGACCTGCTGCTCACAAACCGGGAAGAATTAGTAAGGGAAGCAAAAGTGGATGGGAACCTGGGAGGCAGTGACCATGAGATGGTCGAGTTCAGGATCCTGACACAAGGAAGAAAGGAGAGCAGCAGAATACGGACCCTGGACTTCAGAAAAGCAGACTTTGACTCCCTCAGGGAACTGATGGGCAGGATCCCCTGGGAGAATAACATGAGGGGGGAAAGGATTCCAGGAGAGCTGGCTGTATTTTAAAGAATCCTTATTGAGGTTACGGGGACAAACCATCCCGATGTGTAGAAAGAATTGTAAATATGGCAGGTGACCAGCTTGGCTTAACAGTGAAATCCTTGCTGATCTTAAACACAAAAAAGAAGCTTACAAGAAGTGGAAGATTGGACAAATGACCAGGGAAGAGTATAAAAATATTGCTCGGGCATGCAGGAGTGAAATCAGGAAGGCCAAATCACACCTGGAGTTGCAGCTAGCAAGAGATGTTAAGAGTAACAAGAAGGGTTTCTTCAGGTATGTTAGCAACAAGAAGAAAGTCAAGGAAAGTGTGGGCCCCTTACTGAATGGGGTAGGCAACCTAGTTGACAGATGATGTGGAAAAAGAGGGTCAGTTCCCAGACTGCTGCACTGGGCAGCACAGCATGGGGAGGAGGTGACCAGCCCTCTGTGAAGAAAGAAGTGGTTCGGGACTATTTAGAAAAGCTGGATGAGCCCAAGTCCATGGGGCCGGATTGCGCTGCATTCGAGAGTGCTAAAGGAGTTGGTGTATGTGATTGCAGAGCCATTGGCCATTATCTTTGAAAACTCACGGCGATCGGGGGAGGTCCCGGATGACTGGAAAAAGGCTAATGTTGTGCCCATCTTTAAAAAAGGGAAGGAGGAGGATCCGGGGAACTACAGGCCAGTCAGCCTCACCTCGGTCCCTGGAAAAATCATGGAGCAGGTCCTCAAGGAACCAATTCTGAAGCACTTAGAGGAGAGGAAAGTGATCAGGAACAGTCAGCATGGATTCACCAAGGGCAAGTCATGCCTGACTAATCTAATTGCCTTCTATGATGAGATACTGGCTCTGTTGATGAGGGGAAAGCAGTGGACATGTTGTTCCTTGACTTTAGCAAAGCTTTTGCAATGGTCTCCCACAGTATTCTTGCCAGCAAGTTAAAAAAGTATGGGCTAGATGAATGGACTACAAGGTGGATAGAAAGCTGGCTAGATTGTCGGGCTCAACGGGTAGTGATCAATGGCTCCATGTCTAGTTGGCAGCCGGTATCAAGTGGAGTGCCCCAAGGGTCGGTCCTGGGACTGGTTTTGTTCAGTATCTTCATTAATGATCTGGAGAATGGCGTGGATTGCATCCTCAGCAAGTTTGCAGATGACACTAAACTGGAAGGAGAGGTAGATACTCTGGAGGGTAGGGATAGGATACAGAGGACCCTTGACAAATTAGAGGATTGGGCCAAAAGAAATCTGATGAGGTTCAACAAGGACAAGTGCAGAGTCCTGCACTTAGGACGGAAGAATCTCATGCACTGCTACAGACTAGGGACCGAGTGGCTAGGCAAGAGTTCTGCAGAAAAGGACCTAGGGGTTACAGTGGATGGGAAGCTGGATATGAGTCAACAGTGTGCCCTTGTTGCCAAGAAGGCCAATGGCATTTTGGGCTGTATAAGTTGGGGCATTGCCAGCAGATCGAGGGACGTGATTGTTCCCCTCTATTCGACATTGGTGAGGCCTCATCTGGAGTACTGTGTCCAGTTTTGGGTCCCACACTACAAGAAGGATGTGGAAAAATTGAAAAACATCCAGCGGAGGGCAACAAAAATGATCAGGGGTCTGGAGCACATGACTTATGAGGAGAGGCTGAGGGTACTGGGATTGTTTAGTCTGCGGAAGAGAAGAATGAGGGGGGATTTGATAGCTGCTTTCAACTACCTGAAATGGAGTTCCAAAGAGGATGGATCTAGACTGTTCTCAGTGGTAGCAGATGAGAGAATGAGGAGTAATGGTCTCAAGTTACAGTGGGGGAGGTTCAGGTTGGATATTAGGAAAAACTTTTTCATAGGTGGGTGGTGAAACACTGGAATGCGTTACCTAGGGAGGTGGTGGAATCTCCTTCCTTTGAAGTTTTTAAGGTCAGGCTTGACAAATCCCTGGCTGGGATGGGGATTGGTCCTGCTTCGAGCAGAGGGTTGGACTAGATGACCTCCTGAGGTCCCTTCTATCCCTGATAGTCTATGATTCTGTGGTCCTGGTGATTTATTGCTGTTCACTTTATCAGTTTGTTCCCAAATGTCCTCTGTTGACAACTCAACCTGGGACAGGTCCTCAATTTGTCACCTGAAAAGAATGGCTGAGGGAGGTGTGGGAATCTGATGCAAAGAATTCATTTAGCTTCTCTGTAACAACCCTGTCTTCCTTGAGTGCTGCTTTAGCAACTTGATCATTCAGTAGCCCCACTGATTGCTTGGCAGGCTTCCTGCTTCTCATGTACTTACCATTTTTTTGGTGTTACATTTTGTGTCTTTTGCTAATTGTTCTTCAAATTTCTTTTTGGGCTGCTTAATTATCCTTCTGCATTTGACTTGCCAGAATTTATTCTCCTTTCTGTTTTCCCCAGAAGGCTTTGACTTCCAATTTTAAAAGATGTCTTTTTGTCTCTCACTGTCTCTTTTACTCTGTTTAGTCATGATGGCATTTTCAGCTCAGGATCTGGAGGCCCTGCCCAGCTTCAGAGTCTGAGCTCCTGTCTAGGCCGCAACATCTGCCCAGCTATTTTCGCATGGTAGTGTGAGACCTGCTAGCATGAGTCTGTGGAACCAGATGGGGAGGCTCTTGCCCCGATGCAGTGTAGACATACCCTCTCTCTCTCTCTCGTGCTTCACAAAAATCTGAGAAAGATCTTGCTTTTGTTTCTTTGCACAATGGGAAACTTTTTAAAATCTCAAAATTTTTCACAGGTTGGGACAATAGTGTGTGTGTGTGTGTGTGTGTTTGTGTGTCCCGCCAGCTCTAGGTAGAAATGTACTTAAGAAAAAAAGCTGAGTGTCTCACATAGTCATTGTCTTCATGAGCTGTCTCCAAATACCACAAGAATTATGATTAAAATAATGGAAGTTGACAACATGGCAACTATAATACTTCTTAATAACAGTGGCCCCCATCTTGCAATCTGATAGCACAGACAAATCCTGGACACTTTTAACCCTGGAACTAGTGTCTTATGGGGGTCAACAGGACTGCATGCAGGTTTAGGAGTCTGCCCAGGAGAATCGGATTGCAGGATTGGGGTTTGTTTCCATTTCCACCCCAGAGAGTGTTGGGACAAACTGCTGCCAATTTTACATTTTGTAAACCTGAAGAATTTACAAAATTTAAAACCAAAACAAATGTTTCTATGATATTAAGAAGATCCACTAGATTTTTTTTAAACAAAGAAATATCCCCCTGAAGTGTTTATAATTCAAACATTGCAGTGTTCTGCTAGAACTCAAAAACAGTGACGCTGACCATGAACAAAATGGTTACTACTGGCTCATCCGTTTTCACTGTCCAAACTGAAATAAATGCAAATAATAAATGAATGATATGGTCCTAACCTTGCAGCCCTCACTCAGGCAACGTTCCTAATGAAGTCAATGGAAATTTAGTCTGAGAAACGGGGGAGTGACAAATTGAATCTCATAAGTAGGGAAAAGTAAATTTTTTTAAAAAAAGAATCCTTTTCATTTTCATCAACTATGGTGTTACAGTCTTGCTCACTTTTGGTTTTTATTGTGAGATTGATCATATTGGGTGTTTTTCTTGAACCCTTAGGTCCTGGAATCATATGATTACAACTCATCCTTTAATAAAGGAGTACTTGTGGCACCTTAGAGACTAACAAATGCATCCGATGAAGTGAGCTGTAGCTCACGAAAGCTTATGCTCAAATAAATTTGTTAGTCTCTAAGGTGCCACAAGTACTCCTTTTCTTTTTGCGAATACAGACTAACACGGCTGCTACTCTAAAACAACTCATTCTTTCTCTTTTCTTTTTCATTTTCTTTTTCTTTTTTAAAGTATATTTCATGGTTGTGGAGAAAAAGCTTGGAAGTGTTATTCAAGTGAAGCCTAACATTTCAGAAACCAGAAAGCAAACAAAAATAATCCCACATTTATTATATTTAAAATCTCATGATTGGAGGCCTAATTCATGAATTTTGACTGCATGGAGTTGACAACAGTGGTGTTATTTGTAACATAGATAAGGAATGTTGTAGGGATTTTTACACTATCAAGTTAAAAACATGTTTTTCATTAAATTTAGAGTATCACAAAGATGACTTAATATGAGACAACAGTACTTTTACTACTGATGTCAACACTAGCTCTTTTAATATTTAATACCTTAATTTTAGGAAATTAAGGAAATTGCTGGCTATGACATGAAGCACATGGAAAACCATATGCATGTCTATAATGCATACAAAATGCGTACGTTAATGTGCGTTAATCCTAGGGTCATGAAATTCAGTTGAGTTAGGCCCTGGACCTGCACTTTACAATGCATAGATGGGCTGATGTGCCTATAAAAAGCCCCCTTGATGTCTGTGGGGCTGCAAGCAAGTGTAACTGCCCACTTGCACATTATAAATTACAGCAGTGGTTAGCCCTGCAAGGAGTTGATGCCTTTGTGTGATGAGTCATCATGAGCCTGAGTCTGATGAGTCATCTGAGGTAATTACTTGGGAGTCCTAGGGATCCAGCGAATCCACAAGCAGGAGTCTAATCAGGTGACCCCAAGATAGCTAGCTAGGCTCCTAATGAAAGCAGACACTCAATGTCACTAAATTGTCAGGGATACTCCCTGCTGCCTGGTAGCTCTGATGCAGTGCTCCTGACCCTGCTTGTGCCTGTTCCAGCTCCAGTCATAGCTGGCCATCCCATTGTCCTGACGCTATGCCATTGCCATACCCAGGGTATAATCTAGACTGGTGAGTAGCTGTATCACCTGTGCTCTCTAACCTGTGGTGTCTTTTACACTGCTTTCTGGTGTTGCCTCCACTTCTGGACTGCTCATCCATAGCTGGGAATGACTTACATGCACTTTTCAGAGTAGCAGCCATGTTAATCTGTATTCGCAAAAAGAAAAGGAGTACTTGTGGCACCTTAGAGACTAACCAATTTATTTGAGCCTAAGCTTTCATGAGCTACAGCTCACTTCATCGGATGCATTCACTGGAAAATACAGTGAGGAGATTTATATACACACGGAACACAAAAAAATGGGTGTTTATCATGCACACTGTAAGGAGAGTGAACAACAGACTGGACTTCTACATAGAGTGCTTCCGCCGACGTGCACGGGATGAAATTGTGGAAAAGCAGCATCACTTGCCCCATAACCTCAGCTGTGCAGAACACAATGCCATCCACAGCCTCAGAAACAACTCTGACATCATAATCAAAAAGGCTGACAAAGGAGGTGCTGTTGTCATCATGAATAGGTCGGAATATGAACAAGAGGCTGCTCGGCAGCTCTCCAGCACCACTTTCTACAAGCCATTACCCTCCGATCCCAATGAGGGTTACCAAAAGAAACTACAGCATTTGCTCAAGAAACTCCCTGAAAAAGCACAAGAACAAATCCGCACAGACACATCCCTGGAACCCCGACCTGGGGTATACTATCTGCTACCCAAGATCCATAAACCTGGAAATCCTGGGCGCCCCATCATCTCAGGCATTGGCACCCTGACAGCAGGATTGTCTGGCTATGTAGACTCCCTCCTCAGGCCCTACTCTACCAGCACTCCCAGCTATCTTCGAGACACCACTGACTTTCTGAGGAAACTTCAATCCATCGGTGATCTTCCTGATAACACCATCCTGGCCACTATGGATGTAGAAGCCCTCTACACCAACATTCCACACAAAGATGGACTACAAGCCGTCAGGAACGCTATCCCCGATAATGTCACGACAAACCTGGTGGCTGTACTTTGTGACTTTGTCCTTACCCATAACTATTTTACATTTGGGGACAATGTATACCTTCAAATCAGCGGCACTGTTATGGGTACCCACATGGCCCCACAGCATGCCAACATTTTTATTGCTGACTTAGAACAACGCTTCCTCAGCTCTCGTCCCCTAATGCCCCTACTCTACTTGCGCTACACTGATGACATCTTCATCATCTGGACCCATGGAAAAGAAGCCCTTGAGGAATTCCACCAGGATTTCAACAATTTCCATCCCACCATCAATCTCAGCCTGGACCAGTCCACACAAGAGATCCACTTCCTGGACACTACGGTGCTAATAAGCGATGGTCACATAAACACCACCCTAAACCGGCAACCTACTGACCGCTATTGCTATCTACATGCCTCCAGCTTTCACCTAGACCATACCACACGATCCATTGTCTACAGCCAAACTCTACGATACAACCGCATTTGCTCCAACCCCTCAGACAGAGACAAACACCTACAAGATCTCTATCAAGCGTTCTTACAACTACAGTACCCACCTACTGAAGTGAAGAAACAGATTGACAGAGCCAGAAGAGTACCCAGAAGTTACCTACTACAGGACAGGCCCAACAAAGAAAATAACAGAACGCCACTAGCCATCACCTTCAGCCCCCAACTAAAACCTCTCCAACACATCATCAAGGATCTACTACCTATCCTGAAGGACGACCCATCACTCTCACAAATCTTGGGAAACAGGCCAGTCCTTGCCTACAGACAGCCCCCCAACCTGAAGCAAATACTCACCAGCAACCACACACCACACAACAGAACCACTAACCCAGGAACCTATCCTTGCAACAAAGCCCGTTGCCAACTGTGTCCACATATATATTCAGGGGACACCATCATAGGGCCTAATCACATCAGCCACACTATCAGAGGCTCGTTCACCTGCACATCTATCAATGTGATATATGCCATCATGTGCCAGCAATGCCCCTCTGCCATGTACATTGGTCAAACTGGACTTTCTCTACGTAAAAGAATAAATGGACACAAATCAGATGTTAAGAATTATAACATTCAAAACCAGTTGGAGAACACTTCAATCTCTCTGGTCACTCGATTTCTGACCTAAAAGTGGCTATTCTTCAACAAAAAGACTTCAAAAACAGACTCTAGTGAGAGACTGCTGAATTGGAATTAAAATTTGCAAATTGGATACAATTAACTTAGGCTTGAATAGAGACTGGGCGTGGTTGAGTCATTACACAAAGTAAAACTATTTCCCCTTGTTTATTTCCCTCCCCTCCCCACTGTTCCTCAGACGTTCTTGCTAACTGCTGAAAATGGCCCACCTTGATTATCACTACAAAGGGTTTTCTCCCCCCCTTCGTGCTGGCAATAGCTCATCTTAAGTGATCACTCTCCTTACAGTGTGCATGATAAACACCCATTTTTTCATGTTCTGTGTGTATATAAATCTCCTCACTGTATTTTCCACTGAATGCATCTGATGAAGTGAGCTGTAGCTCACGAAAGCTTATGCTCAAATAAATTGGTTAGTCTCTAAGGTGCCACAAGTATTCCTTTTCTTTTTACATGCACTTTACTGACAGTTGCGCCCAGGTTTTTACCAGCCTGAAGTATACTGCAGCAGACTCCCAGTCCCAGATATTTCCCCAGAAATGTACGTCTTGTATTGCCCAGTCCTCTCCTGGACATGCTCATCATTTTATTAATAGACCATCATTTTATTAATAGAAATGATGTGAACAAATCCTGTTATCCCAAGTGGAGTTTCCCAAACTCTTCAATGCAAACACTCTGGTTTAGATAAAACAACAAAGAGATGAATTTTAAGTCACTACAATTAATGAGGCATACAAATCAGAAACGCTTACAAGCAAAACAAAGATAAAACACAACTCATGTCTCATTTAACAAGCAATGTTAAATTCGAAGTAAATGTTTTCCGCGCCACATGCTCTCAACAGTCTTACTGGCCAAACTTGTTAGGCCAGGACCCCTTCTGCTGTTTAACAGCTACTTCCTTTGTTCCTTCTGGTGCAGTGACTCAATGGACAGAGAGAGGGGTGCTCTTTGGATGTCTTCCCCTTTCTTTTTATAGTTCTCTTCCTCCTTTGAGAAGCATCTGCAGCTGAGATTCAGGAGACAAAAAGTTTGTGTGGATGGGAACATTTTTCGCTCATGCCCCCTTTCCTGCCAAAGAATGACCATTTAGTAAGTAATGGCCCATTGACCTTGTTATCACCTGGCCTGAGGCATCAGCTTGCCTTTTGTCTCTGAGGAACTGGTTTGACCACTACCCAGACTTGGAATATGTTTTAGTAATACCATAAAGTGGAATTTTGTAATTTACATACAATGTTGCTAGATGTATTTTACCAGGACCATAATGACCAGCAAATTAAGTTTTCAAATGATACCCCACAAGGCATACTTTGTACAAAGATTATTACAGTAGTGCGCAAGGGGTGAATACAGGGGTGTACAGTCTGTTGCACCCGCATAAGCCTGAGATAAGGAAGAGCGTCATAATGATGGAACTTACAGTGAGACTAGATTTTAAAACATAATGTAAAAAGTGTAACAATTACTGTTATCAAAAGAGCACCAACAGTATAATAGCATCAAAATAAAAACACAAATGTCAAATCTTAAACAAATAATACAAGTCCTGGACACATCCTACGGGGGCTCACACAGACACCATGAATAAAAAGAAATTGAACATAAAGCATCAAATGTTGATTTATACAATTTAAGCCCAAAGCCTGCAACTTCTTGTGCAAGAGTGAGCTGATGTGCCTGCATGGTGCCCCCTGAAGTCAGTGGGGCTCTGCCCAGGCTCAGCAGTCCATTTGCACACAGGGAATTGCAGGATTTGGGCCCTACATCAAATCCTGCACTTCAGAACACAGTGAATTCTAAGAAAGGAAATATGAGTGTGAATGCTAGGTAAAAATGAGAGGGCATAGCTTTAAGTGATTCTCTACCTGATCCATTATTGGCATTATCCAGAAGAGATTCTTTACCCTTGATCTTGTTTATCGTTATAAAAGTAAGATTATAACTTTAAAAATCACGATTTAAGCATAGTTTTGACAGGAAATTAAGCTGAAGGGCAGAATTCTGGAGAGAGACAGTCATCTGCAAGAAATATTCTTCTCTGTCTGTCTTAAGTCACCTTAAAAACAGCCTGGAAAATATTCACTTTTTACAATTTTTTTTAGTAGTTTCCACGGAGTGAAAACTGAATTGAGCCAGCCTATGGCACAGTTGGCAAATGTGTTTTCTCAAGTCGAGTACTGAGAATTGTGTTCCGTTACGCGTCAGGTTCTCTGACAGCTCTGCTTCTTTCAGATTGTTTAGTCATGTTGGTGTACAAGGATAAATCTGAGCGAGCCAAAGGACATAAGGAGAGGAGCAGTGTGACCTTAGAAGACATCTGTGGCCTGGATCCTGGGCTCTCCTATGAGGGCTTAAATCACACACTTGCTATCATCTGTCTATCTCAAGTCGTGATGCTGGGATTTGACAACAAGGAAACTATGTATGCATGGGATGTACGGATTCGCTACAGTTTGGGGGAAGGTAACCTTTGTCTTGTCACAGTCTTCTCTTTTGGAAAGAATGCAAACAAAACCCTTAGTTGAAAGGGCCCAGATTGTCACTGGCCTTGGAGCCAACAGCCTTCACTTCCTTGTGCGCTCCAGGTCAGCTGTCACATGCAGTGTGTAACGTGTGTGTACTGCCCACTAGAGGTGTGCCACAGAGAGGGTAAGGTAATAACTGCAACGTGCTTCTACTATCTTCTTTGGCTCAGGTATTAAAGGCTTGTGTTTTGTGGAGCTGAGGGGCCAGGGCTCTAGTCCTAGCTATCCAAGTCAGAGGTTTGTCAACTTTAGCTTTTAATTGTGTCTATAGCACATGGATTCATGACAAATCCTTGTGCTCAGGGAGGACAAAAACTATGAGTGTTAGAGCCATGATTAGAACCCAGGAATTAATACCCACTCCCAGTTCTGTCTGATAGACTAGATAATGAGCAGTGCTGCTGAACATCCCCTCTCAAATACATGTAATGGGAGAATCTCATAGTAAAGATGCCATTCTCACCTGTACGTTTAACTTTAATCTACTATGTCCTTCATTTTCAGATCTGTAGCTCTGAAATGCGTTGTAGTGGCCGACAATTTATTATATGGGGATAATCCAGGGTAATTGGCTTTTAGTGTTTGGTAAAGCATTAGGACCATACATTTATTATTACTGATGATCATTATTATTTATGTATAATTTATCACCTGTTAAGTGTTGACGATGGGCGTGTCACTATACAAAGACACCCTTGCCTCGGAAGCTTATGGTCTAAAAGACAGATGCAGATAACTCTAGATGCACTGAGAATTGTGGAGGAGGGTGCAAGCTTGGCAGGGTTTGTTTTGTTTTCCTGATTTCATTCTAATGCAGTGTTGGGGTGGGGAAAACGTGTAGTATAAGTTTGTGTGCATGGGGTGTGTGTGTGTGGTAGAAGTGAGCTGAATGAGGTGTAGGGGGAACCTGCTGTATCAGGATAGAGAAGTTGTTTCAGGCATAGGGGGCAGTGTGGAAGGCATGGAGATAGGAGTTGGGGAAAGAACTGGAGAGGCATGAAGGTTGGCACAGTTGGCAGAGCAAGGACAGGGCTTATTGAAAGGACAGAATGGAGTACGTAAAACTTGGTCAGGAAGAGCTCTTTGGAGGCCTTGGGGAGAACAGTTTCAGTGGAGTGCAGAAGCAAGACAGGAGGCAATTCAGGAGGGATTTAGAGGAGAGGGAGTTAAGGTAGTGGGTGTACACAGTCCATTCAGTTTAGATGTGAAGGAAACCAGGGAAATGGGACAGTAGTTGTTTGAGGTTTGGTTCTTTGAGGATGGGGACAGTAAAATGTGTTTGTATGCCATGGGGCAAAACGGGGAGGGGTGGGCGGTTTGGAAATAGACAGTGAGCAAGATACCTGAGTCTGACTGAGGTAAAGGAGAAAAGGATATTAGGAGGGGATGGAGGAAACTTACAAGAGAACCTGACAATTTTCTCCTTGAAGTCAACGAGCTCCTGGGCTGAGGGGGAGGTAGTATGGCCTGTGTTATGCAGGAGGTCAAACTACATGATCACCAGGGTCCCTTCTGGCCTTGGAATCTATGAATTTAAGGATGGTGGTTAAGGACTTGAGGGGGCAGTAAAAGGTGGCAAATGAGCATTGGTGGTTGTAGGTATGGGATACCATTAGGGAGGAGGACTGGAGCTATTTTTCAAGGAAGATGGCAGAACAGAATGAGGAGTGGGTGAACTTGGAGTGGAGAGTTTCCTCCAGAAGTGTTCTGCAGAGGGAGTAGATACAGAGGGAGCTAGTGAGATGATGGTGGGAGAGAGAGGCAAGAGAGGCAGGGTTAGAGGATCCAGTGGAATTAAGGGAGCTAACTATAAAACTGAGGGAAATGAGAGATTTCAGAGTAACAGCCGTGTTAGTCTGTATTCGCAAAAAGAAAAGGAGTACTTGTGACACCTTAGAGACTAACCAATTTATTTGAGCATAAGCTTTCGTGAGGTACAACTTACTTCATCAGATGCATGCAGTGGAAAATACTGTGGGGAGATTTATATACACAGAGAACATGAAACAATGGGTGTTACCATACACACTGTAACAAGAGTGATCAGGTAAGGTGAGCTATTACCAGCAGGCGAGCAGGGGAGGGGAAAACCTTTTGTAGTGATAATCAAGATGGGCCATTTCCAGCAGTTGACAAGAACATCTGAGGAACAGTAGCAGGGGAGGGAAGGGGGGAAATAACCATGGGGAAATAGTTTTACTTTGTGTAATGACACATCCACTCCCAGTCTTTATTCAAGCCTAAGTTAATTGTATCCAATTTGCAAATTAATTCCAATTCAGCAGTCTCTCGCTAGAGTCTGTTTTTGAAGTTTTTTGTTGAAGAATTGCCACTTTTAGGTCTGTAATCGAGTGACCAGAGAGATTGAAGTGTTCTCCAACTGGTTTTGAATGTTATAATTCTTGACATCTGATTTGTGTCCATTTATTCTTTTACGTAGAGAAAGTCCAGTTTGACCAATGTACATGGCAGAGGGGCATTGCTGGCACATGATGGCATATATCACATTGATAGATGTGCAGGTGAACGAGCCTCTGATAGTGTGGCTGATGTGATTAGGCCCTATGATGGTGTCCCCTGAATATATATGTGGACACAGTTGGCAACGGGCTTTGTTGCAAGGATAGGTTCCTGGGTTAGTGGTTCTGTTGTGTGGTGTGTGGTTGCTGGTGTGTATTTGCTTCAGGTTGGGGGGCTGTCTGTAGGCAAGGACTGGCCTGTCTCCCAAGATTTGTGAGAGCGATGGGTCGTCCTTCAGGATAGGTTGTAGATCCTTGATGATGCATTGGAGAGGTTTTAGTTGGGGGCTGAAGGTGATGGCTAGTGGTGTTCTGTTATTTTCTTTGTTGGGCCTGTCCTGTAGTAGATAACTTCTGGATACTCTTCTGGCTCTGTCAATCTGTTTCTTCACTTCAGTAGGTGGGTATTGTAGTTGTAAGAACGCTTGATAGAGATCTTGTAGGCGTTTGTCTCTGTCTGAGGGGTTGGAGCAAATGCGGTTGTATCGTAGAGTTTGGCTGTAGACAATGGATCGTGTGGTATGGTCTAGCTGGAGGCATGTAGATAGGAATAGCGGTCAGTAGGTTGCCGGTTTAGGGTGGTGTTTATGTGACCATTGCTTATTAGCACCGTAGTGTCCAGGAAGTGGATCTCTTGTGTGGACTGGTCCCGGCTGAGATTGATGGTGGTTTGGAAATTGTTGAAATCCTGGTGGAATTCCTCAAGGGCTTCTTTTCCATGGGTCCAGATGATGAAGATGTCATCAGTGTAGCGCAAGTAGAGTAGGGGCATTAGGGGACGAGAGCTGAGGAAGCGTTGTTCTAAGTCAGCAATAAAAATGTTGGCATGCTGTGGGGCCATGCGGGTACCCATAGCAGTGCCGCTGATTTGAAGGTATACATTGTCCCCAAATGTGAAATAGTTATGGGTGAGGACAAAGTCACAAAGTTCAGCCACCAGGTTTGCCATGAGATTATCGGGGATACTGTTCCTGATGGCCTATAGTCCATCTTTGAGTGGAATGTTGATGTAGAGGGCTTCTGCATCCGTAGTGGCCAGGATGGTGTTTTCAGGAAGATCACCGATGGATTGTAGTTTCCTCAGGAAGTCAGTGGTGTCTCGAAGATAGCTAGGAGTGCTAGTAGCGTAGGGCCTGAGGAGGGAATCTACATAGCCAGACAATCCTGCTGTCAGGGTGACAATGCCTGTATTCCTGTGTAGAGTGGGAGTGGAGGTTTGGGGACTACACTGTAAAAGTTACATTTCAGGAAGGAAAGACTGCTGCTTTCTACAGCTACATCAGAGTTGGGCCTATACCACAAAGTTTCTATCCAGATCTAAACTTTCCTCAAATTTGGGTGTGTTTAAATCTAGGTGTTGACTTGGCACATTTTAGGGGTGATTCTGGAACTCTAGCTGTCGATTTTTTATTTATGCAGCAATTGGAGCTTGCAACCATTAGTTACCCTGTTCATCATTTAGATGTGGTGGAACAGAACCACTAATCTCATAGTCTGGTAGCCTCTAAACTAGGGCTACTTACAAAGCTCCATCTTGTACAAACAGAAGTAACGTCCGAGTGATGTCTAAGTTGATGTAAGACTGAATAAGGAACATTCTATAATCAGCGATGATTTGGTTTCACTTTGGTAGTGTATTGGATTTTTCTAAATAAGTGGTAATAATCACACAGCAGACAAGCAATATCACCTGAACACAGATTTGTTCCCCAGCAGTGTTTTGGAGCCACGCCATAAGTAGAGCTATGGTGAGTTCTCTCTCTGGCTTCCTTTTACATTTCTCTTGAATTACTTTCTGGCTAATTCTGCTAGGACCTTAGGGAAATTATCAAATGCAGGTATAGATGAGGAGTTGTCTGGCAGCTAGATGGTAATTTATTGAAGAACACAGCAGAATACTTATATGAGAAGCAAAGATCAGATGCTGTTAAATTTCCTGACATTTTAAAGGTGAGAAAATCTAGTCAAGGAGAAGGGAAGAATAGTTATAAGAATTGGTTCTTTAGTGCTTTCCCTGTGGATTTTAGTGATGAGTAGGCAGTTTTTGGGCTTAGTGTGCACCTCTGATGCAGAGGAAATTTTAAATATTTTAATATTTTAAATATGTAGTAATACTTTAGATCAAGGTAATCCTTAGGAAGTTGGTCAGTTTCGAGGTATCTGTCACCTGAGAATCCACTAACTTCCTGGGATACAGCAATAACAACAGTACTCAGCACCTTTCATCCATAGATCCCGAAGCGCTTCACAAAAGTGGGTAAGCGTCATTATCCCCATTTTACATGTAGGAAAACCAAGGCACTAAGATTGGGGATGACTTGTCAAAGGTGGCAGAGTGAGTCAGTGGCATAGCTGGGAATAGAACCTAGCCTGCTGCCCTGTCTACTGAACCACATGGATAGTACATGTGGGGAGGAGAGTCTGTGACTGTTGTGAGAATAGGATGGGTAGAACCCCGTGCCTAAAGTGAACCCCTATCTAGTTCTTGGGGTATCCTCCTGATCAGTCAGCTCCTAGTCCTGCCTTCAGCCTAGGAAACGTCAGAGCAACTCAGAACAGCCAGAGAGAGGGGTCAACACTCAGTGGCTTCTTTCTAAAGAGCAGGCTGGAGGGTGAGAGCAGGAAATGTCAAAGTGAGGCCCTCCATTCACACCCTCCAATTTCAGCAGCAACGCAAGCGCCTATGGAGGCCTGACATGGCGGAGGAGGAGGGTTCATTTTGAAGAAGGAGGGTAAAGGAGGTGGGGAGAGGTTCAGCAAAGAGTTGAGCAATCAGTGGAATGGAATGGAATGGACTGCATCTAATGAAGTGAGCTGTAGCTCACGAAAGCTTATGCTCAAATAAATTTGTTAGTCTCTAAGGTGCCACAAGTACTCCTTTTCTCAATGGAATTGAGGTAGGGTGTGGCCAAGATGTCTGGAGGATTCTACTCCCTATTGGAATGCAGTTATCTGGGGATGAATATATTTGTCCTTGAGTCCTGATGGTTAAACATGAGGTGAATCATTTGGGGAAGGCAACAGGGGTAGGAAACGAGACCACTGAGGAACACATCACCCTTTAAGGATGTTTGGGAAAAGCTGTCTCTAATCAGTCATGTTGCTGAACTATGGCTCACAGCCTAAATGCATTGCTCCAAAAGCTAAATTGGCCTAATATCTGTGCAAGTGATCCATGACTGCCATTTAGGGTTGCCAGTTTTGGTTGGACTTATTCCTGGAGATTTAATCACACGACATAATCTTTAATTTCTGGAGACGCCAGACCAATCTTGTAGGGTTGGCAACCATACTGCCATTGCCAAGATATCTGGGTGCTACCCAGAACTATTAGAGGGGAAAAAAATGCTCTGAGTTCCTTATCTGATAATAGTAGATCCAAATGGCATAGTAGCTAGGACTCAGTCTACACAATACTATTAAATAAACTGGTTTCTGTTACAAACATGCTTGTTTTTTTTCCTGCTTGCTACCATAATTAATTGGTTTATTTGTATTTTTTTTTTTTTTTGCCCACGAATAGTTCATAGGTTTCATGTTGCTGTAGCACCTGGCACTAAGCTGGAGAGTGGACCGGCTACTCTTCACTTCTGCAATGACATTCTAGTCCTCGTAAAAGACCTTCCACCCACGGTCATGGGGCAGTGGAAGCTCTCAGATTTGCGCCGATATGGAGCGGTCCCTAATGGATTCATCTTTGAAGGGGGCACCAGGTGCGGCTTCTGTAAGTACAAATGGAAACTGTCATTCTAGTTTTTTAAAATCTATTTGCAGATAAATAAATACCAGTCTGATTAATGTGCAAGTTAGGGACCTAATCCTGAAGCTCTTCTTGTATGAGTAGTCCCATTGACTTCAGTGGGACTACTCATGTATGCAAGAAGCTGCAGGACTGAGCACTGTTATGCAGACAAAAATAGTATCGGTGTGATGGATGTTGCGTGAATATTGCTGGATGCCTTTCTGAAAGGTATACTTCAGTCAAACACAACTTTTTGCTCTCAGTTCAAGAATAACTGAATGAAATTCTACGGCCTGTGCTATGGATCAGACTAGATGATCCCTTCTGGCCT
Organism: Caretta caretta; assembly: GCF_965140235.1. Lineage (NCBI taxonomy): Eukaryota > Metazoa > Chordata > Testudines > Cheloniidae > Caretta > Caretta caretta. Next base: position 132,663,619 of record NC_134209.1, on the reverse strand, counting down.
TAAATCTATTAAACTAAGATTATATTATCATTTGTATTGTAGTAGAGGATAGTTGTTTCCTCTAGGACTCAATACAACCAGAATCAAGGTTCTGTTTTTGCAGACAATAAGTAAGAGACAGTCCTTGCCTTGAAGAGTTTTATAGTCTAATTTGAGATGAGAAAAAACAAAGGCATGTAAGAAACAAAAGAAGGAAAGGGGGAGGGAGGACAAGGATAATGAAAATAAAATCCTGTGGTTATATAGGTTAGTTATTACACAACTTAGTGATTCTGGGTATTTCAGAGAAATGTCTTCGGAACCAATCAAAAGCAGATTAAGATTTATTAGGGCCCTGGGCACAAAGAACATTGGGGCTCCCCACACTATGGGGGGTCTTGGGGCACCAGAACTGGGCAGGGCAGGGGGGCAGGGGAGTCAGAGGGGCCATGCCCACCCACCCATTTTTTGACATGGGTGTAGTAGCTTTGTGCAGGCTCGCAGCAGCAGTGGCAGGGTGCTTCGCAGTGGGGGGAGATAAGGTGATCAGCTCCCCGCACTGTGAAGTGTAGCCCCTGCTAGTGGCGCCAGCCTCTTCCCAGTGTGGGGCCTGAGGTGGCCCTTAGCCCCCCTCGCTACGGGGCCCTGCCCCTGCCCCTGCTCCTCCTCCCTGAGGCCCTGCCTCCTGGCCGAGCTGGAGACCGGCAGAGCTGGGCTGTGGTAAGAGCCACCCAGGGAGCCTGGGCCACTCTGTAGGGAGCCCTGGACCCTCCAGCTGCCCTGGGTGGTGGAGACACAGGCCAGGGGCTCCTCACAGTGGCCCATGCTCCCTGGGCGGTTCTTACCATGGTCAGGCTCCAGCCTGGACAGGGGGCAGGGCCTCAGGGGGACGAGGAGGAGCAGGGGGAGGGGACACGATTCTGTTGCTGGCGGCCCCTCCCCTACTTCTACCCAGGTTCTGGTGCTCCTGCAGGAGCCCTCAAATTTGCCGGGGCCCTGGAACATGGGCCCTGTGAGCCTGTGCATTAATCCACTACTGGAACCAAGTCTCAGTGTATTATTTATTTTACTAAACTATCATATCAATCTATCCATTCAAATCTATCAGTTGATCAAAATTACATCAATCACTCTAATATAATTTTGCAGGATGCCAAATCCAAATAGTCCTTTAGCATCATATTTTCAAAAGCAAACTTTGGAACTGTGCTTGTCAGTTATGTGCATATCCATTTTCACTTTCAGGTCATGAAATCAGAGGTGCAGCTACTTGATTTGCATGTGCAAAAAACTGTTCATATGCAATTGATGGTTGTGTGTTTAAACATACGTGTATGCTGCACTGCAGGAGTAATTTCAGAGTTTGCGTTAGAAAATGTGGCCCTTAGTTACTTGTTGAAAATGCTAAATGTATTTAGGTTTTGAATGGAGCAGTTTACTGTGTAGAGTTTCTGCACAAGCATCTAAAATGGAGTGAAAAGTCCTTTAGAAGCTGTTGCTGTTTCCTGACCATTTGTACAGAGTACCAAGTTTTGAACTGATGAAATATGAAACAGCTGCAATATTTAGCTTCTCATCCCCACACTGCAGGGAATTATCATGGAAATGCCAAGCAACCTTTAAATAAATTTAGTAACAGATTGGTAGATTAAATCAGGTATTAATCTTTATTAACATAAGCACCTCAAAAGAGAGAGTATATCATTTCACTGTTTGAATGGAGTACTGTATTCACTTAGAACTAAGGCTCTCTTGGAGATAAGAAATGCTGTGATTTGTACTAGATAAATGGTACAAAAGTGATGTGATGCTTTGGCTTCAATTTTCCCCCCTGACTCTTCAAACAGATGCCTCAGGAGAAGACATTCTCCTTCCCTCTCTGAGCAATGGGGGCTTTAAATGTTGTCTTGATGAGCAGTTCTGTGGTTTGTGGGATGTTGCTATTGGAACATGTTGGCTTCAGAGTGTTTTGTTTTCTGCAAATTTCACTGGAAAAAAACGAATATTTTCCTGAAATTTCTCAAAAGTGAAAATGGCAGTTTTTGTACCTTACTGGCCAATAGAAAACTAATATGAAGTCCAGGCCTCACATGCCTGTAACTAACAAAACCTCAGCACTTCTCTTTGGTGCCTTCCCCTCCCTTTCCCACAGAGAGTCTCCAGTAACCACTAAAAATGTATCTGAAATCTGCATTGTTTAAAAGGTTGATTTGTTTGGTGCTTTGCTTAGCTGAGAAGAGGAGAATGTTATTACCATGGGTGTAAAGCAGAGAGATTTACTGCTACTTAGTGTACATGAGAAGAGAATGACTGAATGCAATTCCATTTGTAGTTTTCTTTCTTGACAGTAGAAATGTTAGGGGTAAGTGAAGACCAAAATGAAAATGCTTACTTAGCAGCCATCCTGCTCTGGAAGGATGTTTCTTCATTGGCTGCCTGACTAAGCCAAGAAATCTGGGAAATGCAAGGAGTTGAGTACTTTGGGGAAGGCATTTGTGCTGGTTGTCTCATAGCTGGCCAGTAAATTTATGCCATGGTGCTGTTTACTCCTGCGGTCAAACCACCTCATTGTGTAACATTGCTGCTACAAGAGGACATACAAGGACATGAAGTGTTCCCAGAGTGCAGCTCTGTAAGGAATAGTGAATGTCCCTTCAGTTAGGGTAGGGGTTCTCAACCTTTCTCTTTCTGAGGCCCCCCCAACATGCTTTAAAAATTCCACAGCCCAGCTGTGCCCCAACAACCATTTTTCTGCATATAAAAGCCAGAACCAGTGTTTAGGAGGTAGCAAAGAGGACAACTGCTTGTGGCCCCACACCACAGGGGGCCCCATGAAGTTAAGTTGCTCACTCTTCAGATTCAGCCCCTGGCGGTGGGGCATGGGGCCCCAGGCTTCAGCCTCTTGTGTTGGGGCTTCAGCTTTCTGCCCTGGGCCACAGCAAGTCGAATGCCAGCCCTGCTTGGTAGACCCTCTGAAACCTGCTCATGGCCCTCCAGGGAGCCCCGGACCCCTGGTTGAGAACCACTGAGTTAGGGGACAATCCAGTCATTGATGTTCAGCACGAGGACTTGACTGGTCACTGATGAGCTCCCCAGAGAGGGTGGGGAGAAATTCACACCCAAAGGCCACAGAGTGGCAGCATCGATATCCTATAGAGGCTTTTCCACCCGGATAACAGTATTAGGCTCTGTGGCCCCATCTATGGGGTGAAGGCAAAGGACTGTAAGGTAGTTGTAGATTTTCTGGCTTGGTCCCATGCTTGGCTCAACTGTGTCTGCCTCCGAATGCGCTCTGCACACTTCTCCACAAAGAGGCCCCATGGAGCTGAGATCTATGCCATGTAGAGGGTATGCACCTCTTGTATGGCTTCTCCAAATCTTCACCCTCCCACCTCTGGCAGTGGAACTGCTTGGGTTCTGCTGTCTGGGGAATTTTGGCACCTAGACACCTCAGGGTGGGATTTGGCCCATACACATGCTCTCATAAAGTGAACTGAAACTGATTATTCACAAACCGTTATAAAAGAGTAAAGGGTGAAAATGTGTTTCAGCGGAGTCCAGCTATACCCCCTCACTACCCCTAAATTAAACTTTCTTTACAAAAATTATATACCTGTAAGAAATATTCCCCTAAACGTTAGAAAGACTAGAAATGAATAGATAATTGGACCAGCCAATTCCTAGTACCACACAATCCACTCCAGTACCTGATCTGTAGTACCAAGCCAGCCTTAACCTTTCCCCCTTATGTTCTGTAATGGAAATGGATATATACTGTTTATTATCTATAGTGTATTAATAATCTTTAGTTACAATTTGAAAAGGAATATAGTCCCAGGGTACATTATTTAAGAGTTCTATGTATTTTCTCAGTGTGATGTACTGATAGAAAAGGACAGAGTCAGAGTGATTGATCTTTGTGATGTTATTTAATATGTTGATGTTGAAACATGACTGTGTAAGTGTGTATAGACCTTACAAGTTTTGTATTGTCCACTTTATTAAATATATTGTGTAGGAACTAGCAAATATTGTGGGTTTGTTTGTAGTGAATAATGAAGTATATATTAATGTCATAGTATATTACTAAGGATATATAGGAGATGCTCAGACATTTCTTATTAATGAGATGTTATTAATCAAGAATCTGTGCTATATATATTTCATGCACTATTGCTTTATTCAATAAAATACAGACTCACTAAAATGGTGAAAATTAATGAACAAAATAAACAAAAATGATAACTTAAGGATATAAAGCATCTCAAAATGTAATGTATTCTTTTTTGTCAATTGGAGTTTAGTTTTATGTGTATACTTCATACAGTAGAAGTAAACGCATTGTAGTTTATTTTTCAAGAATGACATTTCAGCAATATAGAATTTGCTACATCATCTCTTGAGTCTTTCAAAAGAAAGGTGTAGGCCACTAATTTTTTGCACAGTTAGCAAAGTGCTTATTACTGAGGGTCTATCACATAGTAAATAAACTTTTAGTTTAACGATTGGTGTTTATACCTTTAGCCACGTGAGTGTCCTAGGATACATAAAGGGCTTGATTTTCCCGACTTACACAGGGTAAATCAGAAGTATTGCCACTGAAGTTAGCGTAAAACTGTTATCAGTGAGAAAAGAAATAGGCCTGCTGTCCCCTATTGAAAGGGGCATTTTCACAGACCCAGGAAGATATGCTGTACTTCTTGATATGATGTTGATTAAAATGGTCTTTAAACACATGGTTAAGTCTGTGCAGGTGAAGTGTCTGAGTTCTGGATGGTCGTCAACTATTTATCAATGTCTGGTGTTGTGAATGTTAGTGTTGCTATGGCTCTGTAATCCATGTTAAAAAAAACCCACAAAGTATGTTTTAGCCTTAATCTAGTATGAGTTTTATTGGTGTAACTGAATGTGCAGTATGTCATCTGATGCAGAGTCCGCCATGAGCAGTATCCATGTTTACTGAATATGTTGGAAAATCAGTGGGAGACCAGGCTAAGAAGAACCCTGTAGACTTTTTTCATTTTTATTTTTAAAAGTAATATTTACATATATTTTTATTTTGGTGTTTTTGCTGGGCAGGGCGGGGGGACACTGATCTATTATCAAGAGTGTGTAGCTGATATATCCAGGTCCCGAATGCCCACAATTCCCACTGAAAGATGTGCCATGGTCTGCAAGTCGTACATGTGCTATTAAAGAGCAAGAACTTGTGCATTCATTTGTCATAAGTTGCACAAAAAAAAATCTGCCATTGTAAATAAAATAAATAAATAAATGCCATATTTCTATTATCTGCCATTAGCAACATTCAAAACATTATCAACAGTATGTCTATATTGCAATTAAAAACCTTGGGCTTGTGAGGCTTGGACTAAGGGGCTGTTTAATTGCAGTGTAGACATTTGGGCTTGGGCTAGAGCCCAGGCTCTGGGACTCTGTGGGAGGGGAGGGTCCCAGAGCTCGGGCTACAGCTTGAGCCCAAATGTTTATGCTGCAATTAAACAGTCCTTTAGCCTGAGCCCTGTGAGCCCAAGTTAGCCGTGGGTGTCTAATTCCAGAGTAGACATACCCAGTGAGACCCTGGTTCAGGACAGCACTTAAGAACATCCCTACACACAACAGCATTTAAGCATATGCTTAATTTTAAGTCTGAGTTAAGAATGTGCTTAAGTGCTGTCCCAAGCAGGGATGCTTTTCTGAATCGCTACCTACGTAGAATGTTACTCTAATTGATTGTTGTAGGAAAAAATGGTGGCACAGAAGAGACCATCCTCATGCATATATTTAACTCTCCATCTCCTCATCCCTTATTCTTTTTTACTGTCCTGTACTATCAAAACTGGGCTAGTTAATGAAGACAACCAGTTAAAGGGACATATTAATTTTATAGAACAAGAAATCTGGTTACAAAAAGAGCTGAAAGTGTATATTTACACAAGTTGGCTGCCTATGTTCTCCAAAACCTCCATAAACTCACCTTAAGAAGAGTATTGGGAAGTGTGCTTTTGTTTGGGTTACTATGATAAGTCCTACATTCTAATATTAATTGTTAGGTCATCGTAACAATGGTGCTCTGTGTTATGTAGAGTCTTCTAATGTAGTCTTGCTTTTTGTTAATCCATTTTTGTTCCCTCAGATTATAGTTCTGACTGGGGAGGAAGAGTGAGTTTAAGGTTTTATTAATAGATTCCACAATAACATATTCATTATTAGGAGGAGGAGTTGGTCTTGCGGTTAAAGCACTGGACCATCAGGTTTTCAGGAGAACACAGTTCATTTCTGGATGTTACCATCAGACCTGAGACACAGAGGGTCTGAATATTACCACAGACTCTCTGTGCCTTTCTTCCTCCTAATAATTTCCCCTTGTGAAGATAAATTGATATGGTAAGGCACTAATAACTTGTGCTGGCAGGTGCTATAGAAGAACCTAAAACAAGTGTACTTTGATGATAATTATTGATTCAGGTGGGAGTTTGAACCCAGCCCACTTTAGCACAACTAAATTGCCAGCATGAAGAAGATTTACAAGCCCAGTTCAGATAGGTGGGACAATATTCAAGAATATGCTGCCAATATATTTTAAATTAAACAGCATTTCCATGGGACTAACTGATTATTCTTAAAGTTGCAAAACAAAACATCTACCCAACTCCAGTTTTCCTTAATTTCTGATTTGTTTACCCTTAATAGCACTATTTTTGTACTACAGTTCCGGAGAGTAGAAAGTACTTTCTTGTTCTGTTTCCAGTAGCTGCAAACAAGTGTACGTTCAGGCCAGGGGTACTGCATGCACAATATGCATCCATAGCTGAAGTTCAAACACACAACATTTTTTTGTAAATGTGTTTTGGCTCAAAATACGTTGAAAGAATTATCTAGGGAAGGAATTGCTCACATGTTTGGTAATGACTAGTTCAAATATAGTGTAGATTTGTAGTGACCACAAATTGTTACCCTTTACGAGAGATTTTTTGATTTAGAGGGCGCTGTGAAAAATTCATGTAGTATGCGCAAAAAGCCACTAAGATTCAACATGGGCTCAGGTTCTATTACATTTGTGTACTTCAGCCCAAGACTGAGGAAAATGTTCCTGAACCAGGTCTGAAGCCGCCCTACCTTCCCCACAAGTGCATCTCCTAGGAGGAGAACCCTTAAGAGGATGCCAGCTACTGTGCTAGGGTGTGTGCAGCTGGCTGGCAATGGGAGCAGGAGTGTTTTCCGTTATCTTACTGACATTTTGGGGAAGGGAAGTGGGTGCTTCCTATCTTCTCCACTACAGTGGGTGCCCCTTGAAAAGCCTGCTGGCACCCCCATAAAGCTCAAGGGAGAGCAGAAGGGGCCATTTAACTAGAGGAGCCCCGCATGGGGAGGTCACTAGACCTTTTCTTGAAGACAGATGATAAGGAGGGGATCATTGAGGCATAGATTGTGTGTAATGGCTAAAGACTTTTCTGGGCAGTTCTGGTTAGTGTAGAGTCTCCATGCCAACTTGCAGGCATTTTACCATGGCTAGCCCTTTGCAGACTGGGCCCTGGAGGTTTTGTGCAAGTCTAGGATATGTGAGCTGGGTTAAGCTGACTATCCTATTCTGAATGGATGCAGTTTCAAAAGAGAGGACACGGCCTGAATGAGCTATCTCATCTCTACAGGGGGTCCTTCAAGGTCAGGATTAAGGCACATTGATGGGAAAGCATGAAGAAACTTGCATTGCTGCAGTGTGGTACTTTTTCTGTGGACTTCGGTCTCCAGGATTGTCTACATGGCACCTTTCATGTGTAGTAAATTCACTGAAATCTTATGAACCTTCCTCCTACACAGACAGACACACAGAGTCTTACTTGTTGTGTGGTTCCATGTAAATAGTTTGCTGGTGCATACCATTCCACAGTACGATTACAGAACAACTTCTGTGGGCTTTTGTGTGTAGAATTAAAAAAACACTAAGCAAAGTTCAGTAAGATATTATTTAGTTTCACCACCGGTTTCCCGATCGTACTTTCTCTTTAACATTTGGGGACTGATTGTACAGTATCATACTGCCAACTGTCACTAACGACTGGCTTAGTGTTTCAGTCTTGCATGATTGGCTGCAGGCTGCTTTCCACTAAGTCCCTTACCCATGAAGAGAGAGCTCTTCAATCTAGTAAACAGCTGCATGGTATTACAGTGATGCATACCACATATTCCTGAGCTTCCAAATGCTTGTGCAGTGAACTCTGTTCCAACGGACGACTGAGCTGTATAATTTCTAGTAGCAGAGAACTTCTCAATTAGAAATTTAACACACCAGAAATAAATAAGTAGTAGTCACCTGCATATACATATTTAACATTTAGAAAAACACACTGCAAGTCCATCCATCCACCATGTAGCATCTTACCAGGACTCATAAACTACTATTTTCTCTATTGTCAATCTAGCTTTAATTGGTAAAGCAAGAGACAGAGATCACTGTTGTCACTTATTCTTAAGGGAGGGGATCAAACAGTATTGTGAAAGGGCACATAAGAGAACCTAAATAGATCAATATTTATTTTGCTGCAGAAGCCAACATGATTGCCTTTCTGTTTTTCTCTCACTGGGTCTCTGAATTCATTGCTTTCACTTCTAGTAAAGTCAAAAGGCTATTTAGTAGCTGTTGTATCAGAGCCCTCAGGAGCACAGGTAGGAATTGATTTATTTTTAAATTAAGTTTTAGGTTGTTGAGTCCGATTTTATGCAATTGGTGGAAGTTCTCCCCCTTTCAGAAGGCCCTCCATGTCATGGAAGCCCTGTTGTACTCCTGCATGGCAGTGGAAGGAGTATTTGGTGGGTAGGCAGTAGGAACCTCCACTAAAGCATCTGATAACCTTGCAGAGGGTGAGGAAGACGGGGAGTGTTTTATCCACACTTACAAGGATCCATGCACAGAAGCCTGGCCAGGTGAGTGTGGAGTGACAGTGGACACTGTTTCGCCCCATTAACTCAAATTGTGTCTTCAGATTGTGGGATTAGTTTAGTCTCTAACCCCTGGTACATTACCCACCTGTAGCCTTTTTACTGGGGTTCTGTAAGCGGAGTGGTGAATTTCACCCTCTGTAGTTCTTGTTGTTTGCTCCTTTGGCCAAATGGAAAGCCAGTATTCTGGACCATTTTGCGGTGATTGCGTTAGGATGAGAAATCGGTGGCACAGAGTTAGAGTAATCCTTGATCTCTTCTGTTTTAGCTACAGAAATATACACGTCAGAGATGTGTTTTCCTGAACTGCAGTAGGAACTTACATCACCCGGGCTTCTGTAGAAATCCCAAGACAGACACTCCAGCCTTGTGCCCAAGAAATCATAAAATCATAGAAGTGTAGGATAGGAAGGGACTTCATGTCCCCTGCATGGCTGTCCCTCCAGCTCTGCTTTATTTTAGGGTCACACTGATTCTGCTCACTCTCACAGCTTGGAACCAATACCTAGCCCCTGCTTTTGGAATCTAATTAGTGACCCATTACCACCACTCTTTCCCTCAGACAGGCTTGTTCTCTGGCTTCCTGCATCAACCCCCTACTTTGTGTCCAGCTTTTTTACTACAAAAGAGTCTCAGTTGTGTCTGCTCTTAGGCATGCCCCTTTATTTTATTCAGTGATTTACCTAGTATCCAACACTCTTGAGGGCAGGCATTAGCACCTTTCAGCAGACATGACAAGAGTGTGTTTTAGTCTCCCCTGACTGATTTTGATGTCTGATTCTGTATCTGTATACATGCAGTCAGAGACATGCAATGGGATCACTAAACAAATAAAATTTGTTGAGGTTCATCAGTGTGGCAAAGCCCAAAAGGATGTGGCCTCTTTTCAAATTGAGTGCCACCTGAATCAACCTCCGGTGAGGTGCTTAAGATAAACTGAATCTACAATCAGACTATGCCCATCACTGGCAATCTTGTTATGCCACTGAGTAGCACAGAGTAAATCAGCTTTGACTTTGGCCTGCCTTCACATCTTTAGTCTGCATATCAACCTTCATGTTATTTATACAAGGTTAGTGTGTTAATATTTATTTAACCTAAGGCATGACTAAGGTGCCTGAGACATGCGAGAGCCTAATGATGAATAGCAGTGAAGTGTTCACTTACTCAGAATTTAGGCTGCTCTGTAAGTTAGACTTCTTGGGCATTTTTCATCTTTTTGACAAACTGACCACATTATTATTATTTAATTTCATATTCTAGCAAAGTGTTAATAAGTTTGACCCTGCAAAATTTTTTGTATCTTGAGAAATTGCCTGTTTGGAGGTGATGTATTTGTAAATAATTAGGCTTGAAAGGATTAGATTTCGATTGGTAAATGTTGGTAACATCGATTTAATTGTACATACACAAACCAACTAAAATATTTCCCTCAAAAATAATAGAAATTTATAGATCAGCAAAGTAAGAAAAGTGCTGCTTGAGAACTTCCTAGAGTTTGATTTAAGGTTATTGACTTTGTATATTTTGATGTGTGATGTTGGCCATTTGTGTTTTAACGGTTATAAAGCTTTGACTTTTTGAATCTCAACATCTACCATCATTAAATAATTGTCTGACCCCCTTGTAATGATGCTGGTTCTGGCGGGACCCAACTGAGAGTGACAATTCAGGACAAATTGCTTAAAGCCTGGCAGTTACAGCCCAAGGCTGGGATTTTTCCACCTCTAAGGCAAACCAAACCAGATAGACAGAGAGGACTTTGGTTTTACCCCACTGTCTAACCACAAGTCACACAAGCAATTCCCTTAGATGCTCCAGTTTCCCAGTATCACCACCAGTGCCACTCGTTACGGGGACAAATGATTATGAAAACCAATACCCCAGTGAAAGAAAAAAGGTTCTCTCGATCCCAAAGGACCAAGCCCCAGATCCAGGTCAATATACAAATCAGATCTTATCCACAAATCACGTTGTTGCCAATCCTTTAGAATCTAAAATCTAAAGGTTTATTCATAAATGGAAAAAGATATAGAAGAGAGCTAGAATTGGTTAAATGGAATTGTCATAAATATAAAGGGAAGGGTAAACCCCTTTGAAATCCCTCCTGGCCAGGGGAAAGCTCCTCTCACCTGTAAAGGGTTAAGAAGCTAAAGGTAACCTCGCTGGCACCTGACCAAAATGACCAATGAGGAGACAAGATACTTTCAAAAGCTGGGAGGAGGGAGAGAAACAAAGGGTCTCTGTCTGTCTATATGCTGCTTTTGCCGGGGATAGACCAGGAATGGAGTCTTAGAACTTTTAGTAAGTAATCTAGCTAGGTACGTGTTAGATTATGATTTCTTTAAATGGCTGAGAAAAGAATTGTGCTGAATAGAATAACTATTTCTGTCTGTGTATCCTTTTTGTAACTTAAGTTTTTGCCTAGAGGGATTCTCTATGTTTTGAATCTAATTACCCTGTAAGGTATCTACCATCCTGATTTTACAGAGGTGATTTCTTTCCTTCTATTTACTTCTATTTCTTTTAAAAGTCTTCTTGTAAGAAAACTGAATGCTTTTTCATTGTTCTCAGATCCAAGGGTTTGGGTCTATGCAAATTGGTGAGGCTTTTTATCCAACATTTCCCAGGAACGGGAGGTGCAAGTGTTGGGAGGATTGTTCATTGTTCTTAAGATCCAAGGGTCTGGGTCTGTAGTCACCTAGGCAAATTGGTGAGGCTTTTTACCCAACCTTGTCCAGGAAGTGGGGTGCAAGGTTTTGGGAAGTATTTTGGGGGGAAAGACGTTTCCAAACAGCTCTTCCCCAGTAACCAGTATTTGTTTGGTGGTGGTAGCGGCCAATCCAAGGACAAAGGGTGGAATATTTTGTACCTTGGGGAAGTTTTGACCTAAGCTGGTAAAGATAAGCTTAGGAGGTTTTTCATGCAGGTCCCCACATCTGTACCCTAGCATTCAGAGTGGGGAAGGAACCTTGACAGGAATCAATTACATACAGTAATGGCAAAGTTCTTGGTTCAGGCTTGCAACGATACAATAAATTGCAGGTTCAAATCAAGTCTCTGGAGTACAAACATCCACACCTGGGATGGGTCATCAGTCCTTTGTTCAAAGCTTCAGTGTAGCAAAGTTCCTCCCGAGGTATGAAGGAGGATTGAAGACAAGATGGAGGAGCTGCAGCAGCTTTTTATATTCTCTTGCCATGTGGTCTTTCTTTCTTTGTCCCACAGACAAGCTATCCATCACATGGCCTGGAAAAACTTCAGAGTTCTGTCCGTAGGCATGTCCCTGTATACCTTGCTGAGTCACAAGGCGTGTTTGCCTTCTCTCAATGGGTCAGTTGTATAGCTGATGGTCCTTAATGGGCCATCAAGCAGGCTAGGCAGAGCTGACACCAACTTGTCTGGGGTGTCACCCAGAAGCATAGCACAAGTTTGAACTACAGACAGTATAGAGCAGATGTGGGCAAACTACGGCCCGTGGCCACATTCGGCCCGCGGGACCGTCCTGTCCGGCCCCTGAGCTCCCGGCTTGGGTGGCTAGTCCCTGGCCCCTCCCCCACTGTCCACCTTCCCCCACAGCCACATTGCCGTGCAGGCAGTGCTCTGGCCCACCGCTCCTACTGGGCAGCATGGGGATCATGGCTGGCTCTGGCTGGGTGGCGCGGTTGCGAGCTCCTGCTGCTGGTAAGAGGGTAGGGAGCGGGGGGGTTGTGTAAGGGAGCAGGGAGTCCTGGGGGGGCAGTCAGGGAGCAGGGGGCGGTTGGATGGGGAGGAGGTACTTGGGGGGGGCGGTCAGGGGATGGGGAACAGGGAGGGTTGGGAGTGGAAGTCCCAGGGGGCCTGTCATGGGGCAGGGGTGTGGATAGGGGTCTGGAGGGCAGTCAGGGGACAGGGAGCAGGGGGGGCTATATAAGGGGGTGGGATCCCAGGGGGTAGTTAGGGGTGGGGCATCCCGGGCGGGGGTGGTCAGGGGACAAGGAGCAGAGGGGGGTTGAATAGGGGGTGGAAGTCCCAGGGGGGCTGTCAGGGGACATGGAGCAGGGGGGTTGGATAGGTGTTGGAGGTTCTGAGGGGGGCAGTCAGGGGGTGGGAAGTGGGGGGGGGGGCAGAAACAGGGGCCAGGCTGTTTGGGGACGCACACCCTGCCCTCCATACAGTTGCACAACCCCAATGTGGCCCTCGGGCCAAAAAGTTTGCCCACCCCTGGTATAGAGCCAATACTTATAACTTTATGCATGGATCATTTTTGTATTTATAGATAGCATAATCATAACCAGCAAAACATAACCTTGTCTTAGACACCTTATTTGACACCCTTTATACAAGATTTGGTGCCACTACAGGACCTTGGAAGCAAGGAGTATTCTCACCTGAATCCCACCCAAAGCTTGCACACAGCAGGACTAGCATGCAAGGGGGAGAATGCAACCCCTGAAGGTGAGCTTCCCCTCCACCCTGAAGCACAATACATCCCCCCGGTATGACTCTGCATAACCCACATAGAGGCCAGTGCCTTAAAGAGACAATGAAATCTTTATTTAAGATCCCATATCTAAAGCGCAGCATGGGTGAAAACACAAAAGTGCTTAAGTGAGATGTGCACTAACAGCTATTAAAGGCTGCTGTTGAACAAAGATGGAGGATGACGTTGCCATAGAATACTTACTTATGTTCTTATGTACTAGATCTCATAGACAGGATGGCACTAAAAGGTGAAGGGCCTTGAAGATGAGTACAGAGGTGTTTTGTTTATTGTGATGGGGAAGTGGGAGCCCATGGAGGGGCACTATCAGGGGTGGCATCCCAGAGCAACAAGTCAGGAAGATGATTCTAGCAGCAGTGTTTTGAACGGACTTGAGTGGGGCAAGGAAGGAGGAGGCAAGGCCAGAACGAAGGAAATGACAGTAGCTGTGGTATGAGATGATGAGGGCTTGGACAAGAGCATGTTCTGTGGCAAGAGGTGACAGGATTTACATACAGGCTGGAAGGGTGTCAAGAGGGCCGAGTCAAAGATTATGCCCAGATTACGGGCCTGTGTCACAGGGAGGATAATGGCTGAAATCTTCTGTTTATCCATACTGCAGGGCACAAACTTCCACACATTGCCCTTCTAGTGTGTCTCAAATCCAACTTGCAGGAACACTTCATGGTGGTGCATACAATAAGTTCAGTCTTGATGCCCGTTCAGTCATTGTTGTCTCTGCTGAGGTTGTCAGTCATGGCAGAGCCTTTTCTAATGTGGGCACTTGTCCAGTGGGAACTGGACTGAGATCAGCAAAAAAACAGCAACAGAAGATAATTTTTTGGTTATGTCTGACCTGAGTTGGATTTATACTGGCAACCTAGAAGTAAAGGATTCTGTATGGCATCTGCAATCCCTGAGCTATCTAGCCTCTGCACAACACGCAGCTCAAAGCTTGCTTATTTATTTACTTATTTATGATTCTCATTCTAAGTTTGCTGAGTGCTATTCTTAATGAATGGAAAGCAAAATACGAGAACAGAATGAAGGGTAAAGATCTGATGACAACTCATGGGATCACCTTACATTCTGTTAATAATAGGCACACAGAACTGATACTAGTTGTTTGGGTACACAGGAAAATGGGTAAAAGAATTCTTAGCTTATAATACTGTGCAGAAAAATAACTCTTTGAGGACCAAGTCCTGATCCGTTTGAAAATAATAGGTCAGGTTCTGCTCTTAATTAAGATGGGCTGAATGTGGAGTAACTTAACTAATTTCAGTGGAGTTACTTTGGCTATACACTGGCGTCACTGAAAAGAGAATTTGGCCCAATGGGAGTTTGTCATTGACTTCACTGGATTCAACCATAATCAGTAAAGAAATGTCCTGTACCTTTTTATTGTTTTCTGAACTTTTTAAAATGAAAACATTGTTTCATTAAAGCCACAAGTCTTCTGTGTATTTATAGATCTCACACAGTGGAATTCTAAACAGCAACAAGTGCAGGGGCAGGTTGCAGCCCAAACATTTGAGCAGACCACATTGCAGCCTGCTCCTTCATGGCTGACTCAACACATACTGAGTCTCTTCCAATTTCTGCTCTTGAACCACCAGCAGTTACAGGCATTTTAGTTGCACTTTGATTGTGGTCAGTTTTGGGCCTGAAGAACGGTGGACAGATCTGTTTATCTATCGGTATTCATAGCTCACCAATCATCACAATATGTAGGTGTTGTGTATATAACTTTAAAAAGCACCCCTTAAACTATGGGAAAATTCATACCTGAGCTTCAAGACTCAGGCCTGTCTCAGTTCAGTTTAATCAAACCTTAATGCTAGCAAAAATTTAAGAAGGGAGGTTTAACCTCCGTGCTTCAGTACTTAAGCCATCTCTAACTATTAGAGGTCAGGTTGAGACCTAATGTGGGGGAGCAGATTATCCCACATTTGCCTACTGTGGGGTCCTTTCACTTTCCTCTGAAGTAGCTGGTACTGGTCACTATTGGAGATATGATACTGGACTAGATGGATCTTGGTTCTGATCCAGCATGGCAATTCCTATGTTCCAAATCCAAACAATCCTAAACTTGGGAGAGGTTCAGGTCTGAAATTTACTGCTCAGCCCCATCTCTAACTAGGACTTAGATTTCTACAGTAAATACTTGATATGTAAACAAATCTCCTAAATTCTAAAGCAGATGACTGATGCAGCTCTGACCTGAGAAAGTTGATGTATAAATAAGAATATAAGAAACAGGCAGCTGTTGTTTTCCACCGCTTGTATTTTGCCTTGGTTTAATTTGTTTTTGGTTGCATGACTCTCAGAAAGCTAACTGAGAAGGTAGAAATGATTGAGTCTGCTGCTTACAGTTTCTCGGATCAAAATGTGTTGCCATTAAATTTGTTCCTTTTATTTTTTTGCTCAGAATATATCTCACTGATTTCTTTCATGACAGCACACAACATTCTTTTGATCATCACATATAAATGTTTAATCTTTGTTTCTGTTATGCGTGCAGATGAAAAGTCTGTATTAATGTTGTGCTTTCTTTCAGGGGCTGGTGTTTTTTTCCTTTCTTGTGCCGAAGGAGAGCAGATCAGCTTTCTGTTCGACTGTATCGTTCGTGGCATCTCCCCGACGAAAGGCCCTTTTGGGTTGCGTCCAGTCCTACCAGGTTAATATAGGAAGTATAGAGTAACCGTGCAAAGTAGGAACTTGCCATGTCTAGCACTTATTGCTCAGATTGGAATTACAGCTTGCAGACACTTGATGGGCATGGACAGTGCAAAGTGATTTTCATTCTGAAATGTCACATTACAGATTTAGCAGTTGAATGTCCCAGATTCCCTTGCTGCTCTAGCTCATTCATATTTCTGCTGCTGCTGGCCTTTGCCTGGTCTTATCTAACTGCACCAAAATATAATATTCTGAATAGGGATGGGCCCAAACCAAATCTGCGGTTTGAATAGTCCCAGTTTGAACCTAGATCCATATCTAAATCAGGCTGCTGGTTGTAATATTGAAAATTTTGCTGAGCCAAACCCCTAGAATACTAATTTTGGGGCTAGATGACCTCTCAAGCCCATTCCAAAGCCCACTGAAATCATTGGAAAAACTCCCAATGAACTTCTAGTGCTTTGGACCAGGCCCGTTCATCCTGATCTCACTCTTGCAGTTCAGGCTCTTCTCTGGTGAGTAAGGATTAAATTCCTTTTTCTGTTTTGTGGTATATGCTGCATGCACTGTAATGTTCAGAGAGAAATTAGATGTGATCTTGCGGGAGGTCTATCACCTTTTGGTTTTAGTAGGTGAGGAAATGTAATACGCAGTTAGAAGGAGTATGTCAAGCAGGGCAGGAAGGTGGAAGATGATCTTGTAGAACAATAGCTGTGCAGTGTCTGTGGTGAAGGAGGAAACTTTTAAAATGGTGGAGGAGGGGGCTTTCACATTTTTAGCAAATGTTTGTACGTCCATAGTTAGGGGTATTTAATGGCTTTCATGATAAGAATAATTTTACAGGATTTTTATCATTGCTGTAAACATGCAAACAAACCGATCTCTTGTGTTGAAATGTGATATAAAAGATTTACAGTAGAACCTCAGAGTTGCAAACATGAGTTACCACACACCTCATTTGGAACCAGATGTACGCAATCAGGCAGCAGCAGAGAGAGAGACACACACAGCATTTTTCTTCTGCATAGTCAAGTTTCAAAGCTGTATTAAGTCAATGTTGTAAACTTTTGAAAGTCATAACATTTTTTTCAGGGTTACGAACATTTCAGATTTCAGAGTAGCAGCCGTGTTAGTCTATATTCGCAAAAAGAAAAGGAGTACTTGTGGCACCTTAGAGACTAACCAATTTATTTGAGCATAAGCTTCCGATGAAGTGAGCTGTAGCTCACGAAAGCTTATGCTCAAATAAATTGGTTAGTCTCTAACGTGCCACAAGTACTCCTTTTCTTTTTGCGAATATTTCAGAGTTACAAACAAGCTCCATTCCAGAGGTGTTCGTAACTCTGAGGTTCTCCTGTAGTTTGGATGTGAAATTTTTGGAAAGATAGAAAAAACCTCTCAGTCCTACCACTTTAAAATTAGATGCATATTGTATACAGCACTTGATTAATCTTTTGCTTCCTTGAAATCAATGCTTCTATGCTACTGTAAATAAAACCAGTGAGAGAAAGGCAAATCAGGCTCATAACAGCTCACTAATTTTATATGCTGTTTTTTGCATTTATAATGTAAACATTAATTCATTTAAAAATGCCAAACAATTAATTCATAATTAAGTCTTTTTGACATGTATAAAAGTGGTTGGGATGTTCAGATTTATAATTTTGTCAGTTAGGGTATACTCAGAAAATTGTAATTTACATAAAGACTTTTATTATGGACAGGCAAAAACAAATTATTTAATTACATACAAACTTATTTGGTCTCCAAAAGAGGTTCACTTCGATAAAGAATTATGACTACTAAAGAAAAAAACCTTAATTCTAACTTTTGAGTGCTTGACTTTTGCAAATTTCATATTCTTTTGACATATTTTTTTTATATAATTTCCTTTTTAAAAAAAAAAAAAAAAGTTATAAACAAAAATTCCATCATGTAGAACTATGATGACCCTATTTTCTGGCCACCTTTCCTGGCTCCAGTTTCTAACCCTTTCTCACCCTTGAGCTCCAGCCCCTGTTCCCTAACCCTGCACCTCTTCCTATGCCTCATGTTGCTTCTCATACCCCTCTGCATTCCAGTTAGGCTGTTTCCTCCTCCTCCACCATGTTGCCTTGGGGAGCACTAAGAGTACAAGAAAGATGATTTCCCTGTTCTCGATTCCTGTGCCTGGTGTCAGAGCAGTCCCTAGCTGCCTGGAACAGCAACTGCAGGAAGGCCTGGGTCAACTATGCTCAGTGTAGATGGAGTCTTCAGAGAATTTAGCTGTCAAACTCTAACAAGTCGCTACTGAGCACGTGTGAACTGCTGTATTTTCAGAGGCTGATAACTGATAAGACAGCTATAGCTTCTCAACAAAGTGGTTGTAAGAATTTTTTTTTAACACGGGCGAAGCAACCTCTTTTCCCCTGATCTCATTCTTGGAAACAGCTTAACCATTTTATCTGAAACTTTACAAAATAATCCAAACAAATTACTGATAATCATTAAGTTCCAAATTGAGGCAAACTTCTGGAATGGTAAATTCCACCCTGAATTGTTTAAGTTGGGCAAAGTTATCAGCAACTGAAAACTGGTTCTTATAATGGAAAGTGCCACTCCCTGTGCTGCCTATAATAAATTTTGAGACAAATGGTGCCGCCCTCTGTTAGTCCAGATTGATCATAACCTGCTCCACTGGAGTGACACTAACTTCAGGGGAGTTTTTTAGATTTATATTAGTGTAACAGGGAGCAGAATTTGGCCCTGTGTTGGCTTTGTACAGTATATTAGGATTTACATGTCTAGGAGCCAGTTCTGCATTAGTTGCATGCCCAAATCTCCCTTTGGCTTTAATGGGAGTTTTCGGTGTGCGAGGAATACATACGAGACCCATATTGGAACAGATTTGAAAGAGGTAATCCAATAGGTTGAGTAAATAGTAGTTTTCCCCACTAGTTTTTTATTGTCTAGAAAGTACAGAACAGCAGCTACCGTTGTCTGTTGTCTACAGTGTAGTTCATACTCTTCTTTGAGAGAATAAAATGTGCAGCTACAAGACGTGAACTAGAAGCAAAACGAGAAAGCAGGAATAATCAGGGTCTCTAATGACAGACAGGAGCTTATGAGAACTGGGAGAAGTATTTTACCCATGTCATAGCATTGCAGAATTGATTTGGGTGCGTTTACAGCTTATTTGGCTGTTTTGTCTTCTACTGAAGCATCAGAATTGGCTACTCCTTATGCAGGCAGCCAGAACTGAGGATTGCAAAGCATATATATCTGTGAACAATGGGGTACTTTTTTCATTAAGCTAATACAAATCAAAGAATTATAATATAAAAACCACCAGTGAAATGATCAAAACTGACAAGAGACAGTGTGATGCGTTGTCTGTTGTTCTTGCTGTTAAACTCCCCCACCGACCCACACAGAGCACTAGGGAATGTCAGCTCCTCCTGTATGCTCTGCAGCAGTGGTTCACTAATAAACATTATTCTTAGAGCTGGCCATATTCCTGCTGATAAAGATGTTGGGCAGACAGAGGGAAACAAAAGGACATAGATCTCTTGAGGCACTTGAAACGTGTCAGAATGGGAGGACGGTGACAGAAACGCTCTCAATTTTTTCTTTTTTTTCCCCCTGAAGATTGAATGTGGTTATAGAAAATTGTCGCTTTGTTGACTAATCGATTCAGACACTGCCATTGCAGCTCATCCTGCTGCCAAACTCCCCCTTTAATTAAAAGGGCCAGACCTTCACATGGTGTAAATGGTGTAGTCCCATTGAAGCCAATAGGGCTACACTGGATTGCGCTAGTTAGGGATCCGTAAAGGGTCTTTATGAACTTTTTTCTGCAGGGCACTTTTTTGATATTTTTAGTGGCCTGCTATCTCCCAAAACTTGGGCGTAATTGTACTTTGGTATAAAAAATCCTCTGTGGATATAGATAAGTATGTATACTTCCCTCTGTTCTCTATCTGTTGTTTCAGGATTTATACTATATCAATCACTCTGGATGCCTAAGCATCTGTGGGCCGTTTTTCTGTCTTTTCCCTGATTTTCCTAGCTTTCCACTGTCATCATTCCTGTACAGAAATCAAATTGTGATCTACCATTCTTATATCTTCACCTCCCACATCAACACTTCAGCTAATATATCCATCTAATGTTCCAAAAAATGCATCTATAGATTTTTCTACGGCCTCATCGTCAGCCGCAGCCAATATATGGTTTTAAAATTTATTCTCCCACCTATGAATTTTGAATGCTTTACAGATACATGTAATATTGTCATAGTAGATTGGAAAATGTACATGGCTGTAATCAGCAGTGAATGGCAGAACAATATACGGATGACTGTATGTGGACATATGGAAAGCAAATTAAAAAAAGGTGACCTGACTAGCTTGTATTATTGTAAGAGGCATATCTTTGCATGCAACTGCATTTCAGACTTGTGTTTATCAGGTGCCATTCAAAAGTTTAAGACGTGTGTTAAAATGACACAACCTATCCTAACTTCTGTGTAGTGCTGGAGATTCATGTGCAGACTAGTTTTCCTTATCAAGTATTCTATTACACAGAATGTACTGTATTACTTGAAAAGGTCAGTTGCCAGCAGCTGCATACTGTATCTGGCAAGAGTATCAAAATCCACCCAGTCTGTTGAAAGGAATATGTTAAATAGATAAATCAGCCCTGCACTTTAGCTAACTAGATCTAAACTTCCTTGTAGTGGATTATACTCAGAAATACTCAAGTTATTAATATTATTTACATTTACATTAATTAATGCAAAGTCATGTTAATACATTCTTTCTTGGGGCTTTATTTATGAAATCTTCTGAATGGCGTAATTTGGTTGGTTTAGAAGTTTAAGTATGAACTAGAATTTCTTTCCACAATTTGCTGATGGATTTTGGATTTTTGCCTTTGACCACCCCTCTCTGACTACTTGGAACTTAGAGACATGCCTCTGTGACAGCCTCAAGAAGGAAAAGGGTCCGTAATGTTTGCTTAATGTAACAAAGGCGTTTTTGCGAAGAGAGAGAGAATTTAGTGCAGTGAAAGGAGTCAGATTGAATTTTCCACTATCCACAGAATAGGTATAGACTGGGGAAGCAGCAAGTCAGCTTCCCCAAGCTTCCTTCCAGTATGTCTATGGATAGGAGGAAATGATGATGTACACCTCTCGTAGCCTTTTATGTGCAAAGTTCACAGAGCATCTTTGCTAAATGGTGCTCTGTCATTATTAAATATTAACCCTAAGAAACTGTAGGGGCACAGGGGAAAGTATAAATTGGAAAACTAGCATATTGTCTTGTTTTTATTCACAATAGTGATAATTTGTCTAATTAAAAAACATCCAATTTCCAAAGGTGGTGGCCTTAATTGCATGCATAAGTGGGCACATAGCTACGCAAACGTGGCCATTATATGTTTAGGTGCATACTTGTTTGCTCAAATGCAGGATTTGCATGGGTAGTTTAGGTATTCAGTTTTGAAAAGTATAGTTCAGTTGTGTAGAAAATATAATGAACTTTTGGTACAAAAGTATTTTCCTGATCCATGCTTTCTTTTCTAATATACATACTTTAAGAAATCTGGTGTATATGAAACTTGTTCTACATTTGAATAACCACTGTGATGCTTTGGAATGGATCATTCAAACAAATACACACATCTCTATAATAATTAACCCATTATACATCAATCCAAAATAAAATTTAGAAGGAAAAAATGTGATAGTTCACATTTATTATTAATTATTATTCCATATAGTATTTGTTGATGGAGCAACATGTGAGCATTAAAGACACAACCCCAGCCATGAAGATGTTACAGTCAAAGAGCTTGATCCTGCAGCATTTTAAATTGCAGCAGCATCCCCAGGCTGCCCTATAACTGGAATGTCTGCAGTGTTACGGCCCCATTTCAGCATGCCCTTGGTACACTTACTGTGTCAGGGCTCGTGAGTGATGATGTGCATGGGCTTATGGTTGTTAGCTTTATGGCTGTTGTCCACGGTGCCTGTGCTGAGGGAATCCTCCTTCAATCAGACATGGAGCTTCTTAGGTCCCATTTACACTCTCTGTCCCTTTTTACATGGTGTAAAGGGGCTGAACCAGGTGTAAGATCACCCTACACTTGTAACAGCAAGGATCTGACTGACACATGCAAAGGAAGGAAATGCAGAGATTAAGGCTGCTGCTCCATCCTTGACTGATTTTTGTAAAACAATGTAACATAACACAGTAATACATTTTTATGGCACCTATAATGCAAGGACATCTCAAAAAGTTACGGATTCATCTTTTATGGATCAAAATAAATGACTAATTTTAAAATAATTGATTTTATTAAGGCTTTTGACATGTCCCACATGACCTTCTCCTAAACAAACTAGGGAAATGTGGTCTAAATAAAATTACTATAAAGGGTGTGCACATCTGCTTGAAAGGCCACAGTCAAAGAGTAGTTATCAATGGTTCCCATAGCTGGTAGGGTCCAGCAGGAGTCAGTCCTGGGTCCAGTACTCCACAATATTTTCATTAATGGCTTGGATAATGGAGTGGAGAGTATGCTTATAACATTTGCAGATGACACCAAGTTGTGAGGCATTGCAAACACTTTGGAGAGAGGGTTAGAAGTCGAAACAACCTTGATAAATTGGAGAATTAGTCTGAAATGAACAAAATAAAAAATTCAGTAGAGACAAGTGCAAAGTACTGAAGTTAGGAAGGAAAAATCAAATGCAAAACGGGCAGAAACTGTCTCGGTAGTAATACAGCTGAAAAGGATCTGGGGGTTATAGTGGATCACAAATTGAATCCTGGAATAGGCTTCCAAGGGAGTTTGTGGAATCCCCATCTTTGGAGGTTTTTAAGACCAGGTTGGACAAACACCTCTCAAGGATGGTCTAGGTTTACTTGGTTCCACCTCAGTGTAGGGAGCTGGACTAGATGACCTCTCGAGGTCCCTGGCAATCCTACATTTCTGTGATTCTACATAGTGCTCATTCCATGGTCTTGGAGCTTTTAAATACATGAATAAAATGTCACAGTATGAAAGTATTCAAAATATCCCACAATGGACTGCTCAGCTGGTTCTAATGAATACCCACCAACGCTCATGATAAAAATAAAATCCCTCCATCATAGGTATCTCAGTCAATTCAACCTTCACATAACCCCCTGCTAATTGACCAGGAAAGTAGGGCCAGGGGAAGATTTCAGCAGCTGATGCGCAGCTTTCTTTACACAAGGGGATCCATTTCTGTTTGGAAATGATGAAGTATTTTTCTTAATTTGAATGTTTGCATGAATCTAAGTGCTTAGATACTATGGGCTCAGGTGTATGGACAACCTGGGTGGGGGGGGGGAGAGAGAGAGAGAGAGAGAGAGATAGTGTTCGTGAAATGATTCTCTGGCTAGAGCTCTAATAAGATGTTGCGTGGGAAGATGCTGTAAAAACTTCCTCAGACAGCTATGTCCAGACCGGTCATCCTATCGCTGTCCTGGGATTCTCTGGAGCAGAGACTGCCTGTCATGGCAAGTTATTACACATTGTTTAGTGGTTTTGTATTGTGCACAAATGGGGTGTAGGATGACACCACCAACCCGTTTTGACTTGTGACCTAAACCAGTATTTTTAAAAAAACAAACAAACAATTCTCCAGAGATCAGAAGCCTTAATGCACTTT
Organism: Caretta caretta; assembly: GCF_965140235.1. Lineage (NCBI taxonomy): Eukaryota > Metazoa > Chordata > Testudines > Cheloniidae > Caretta > Caretta caretta. The sequence continues at coordinate 132,639,872 of NC_134209.1, read as the reverse complement.
AACCCACGTTTCCTCCTAGCCCATCTTAATCGGTTCTTTCATATAGATTCAGTCTGGTTTTGTTCACTCACTCACTATACCAGTCTTGCACTTGAAGTGCTTTGTAAAACTTATCTCTGCTGAACTACATCCCCTTTTGGATGTGAGAGCACGTGAATAGAGACAGCAGAAGAAACCACAGCATGAAGAGCATGCCAAAATGGAGGGGCATTACAGCTAACAGCTCTGCACCCTCAGGTCGTGGACAGATACAAGCAGCAATTTGCAACCTGGTATACAAAGAGCCAACTCCTCGTTTAGATATGTCTGAGTTGAGCCATGAGGACTGATGGAGAAATCTTGCAATTTACACTAGCAAGGTTCCCACTGTATGCAACTGGAGTTTTGCTTAAGTAAGGATGTGCAGGATTTGGTCCTAATCAATGCCTAAAATGGGTTGGGTTGCAGGGGGATAAGGGTGGGGTCACAGACCCAGCCTCCAAAAAAAAAAAAAAGTCTTTGGCGATGCCTCTGAGACATGTCACTAGCAAAGAGGGTTATAAAGTCAGTGGACCTCAGGATGGCCTGGAGTTGTGAAATGGGAGTGACGCTGACTTTGTTCCAGTCATGATCATTGATAGACCCAGCATTTCTTTGAGATCACTTTAAGCCCTGTCCCTTGCAGAGCAGCTTTAATGTTCAATATAAGTATCTATAACTAATACCTAGTATACCCAATTCATTCTGTCAGTGGGAACCAAGCTACTGATCTGCAGAAATGAAAAGCCCACCTAGATGGGGAGGAAAGCTAAAGAGTGTGCCGTGACAGTAACCTCTTCTCCACTAAAGGGCTTAGGGCCAGCTGATGCAGCCCAGAAAGTCAGTGGTGAGGGTCAGGGCAAGGGATCTGTGAGATATTTTGATTGAGCTCATTCAAGTACTTAAAAGGTTGTTACAAGGAGGGGAATAAAAATTGTTCTCCTTAACCTCTGAGGATAGGACAAGAAGCAATGGACTTCAATTGCAACAGGGGTGGTTTAGGTTAGACATTAGGAAAAACTTCCTGTCATGGTGATTAAACACTGGAATAAATAGCCCAGGGTGGTTGTGGAATCTCCATCACTGGAGATTTTTAAGAGCAGGTTAAACAAACACTTGTCAAGGATGGTCTAGAAGATAATACTTGATCCTGCCATGAGTGCAGGGGACTGGACTAGACGATCTCTCCAGGTCCCTTCCAGTCGTACGTCTCTATGATCTCCTGGATGTCTTTGGCTGGTCCTATACAACCCTGGCTGAATTGCTAAGCCTACTGTCTCCAAAGGTGGCCAGTAATAGCTGTCACATGGTTGTGAATGTCTCCATTGATGCATCTGCACTGTAGGAATGAACCAAGCCCAAGTCTTTGAGAATGGAGAAACACAATGTAAAAACATGGAAATCTTGGTTTCCACAGTTAGAAATTGTTCATAATCTCAACCAGCCCATGAACAGCAATGTATTTCTCTATTTATCCTTCCTCTCTTGTTAAATGATTCCGTATATATTTGTTACAGATGCTGTGACTATCAGTGTGAGCAGGAATGTGGTAACTGCAGCTGTGCCAAAGCTAATCTGTATTGTATCTCACATTTGCTTCTTTTCCTGTGTAATTATGAGACCAACTGAAACTTCTATGAGAATGAGTTAGCAGCCCATATACACTGCAGCTGTTAAACATGCCGTACATTTTTAAGATGTTTACAGTAATCTTGTCAAATTATTCTCAAGAATATAATAATGATTGCTACCAACATCTGGTTTTATCATGCGTGGCTGGAAAATGAAGCGATACAGAGAAGAATGGCATGTTTTCCGAGGAAGGTGTACACTCAAGTTTGTGAAGTGTTCAATACCTTCTCCCCCACCACAGGAGGTGGTGGGATCCTCTCTCATTGTGACATTTCATTGAGCTAGACTGGCTAAACCAGTAGAAAATATACTATAAGCATATAAGCAATAGTCCTTTATAGGCAAGGTCTAATTGACCTTTTCTCTGTCTAATTTTTACAAGGTTTTAAAAAAACACGTATGCTGGGTATCCTTTTAAATAGCTGGCCCAGATGACCTCTTGAAGTCCCTTCCAACCTCGTATTTCTATTATTCTAACTTGTATGGTAGCAAAAATATTACTGTCTTTGAATTAGTTTATAAATCCACACCAGAAACTCTGAGTGAAAACCCAGCCCCCACTGAAGTTAATGGCAAAACTCCCATTGACTTCAGTGAGGTCAGGATTTCACCCTTAATTTTAAAGGTCACATACTCTCTTCTTAATCCCCCAGATCTAGGTTCTCATCTGGGCACTCAACTGCCCTTGATTCCAGTGTAGTACCTTTCAGGATCAGTCCCCTAGTTACTACTTTTGCTGACTTTAGGTTAGATCCTGAAAGGTACTGGGCACACAGAACTCCCACTGATTGCTCAGTGCCTCTCCAGGTCAGGCCTAAAGGTCACTTGTCCCATATCCTATGACCTTTTGGAGAGGGGAAATAACAAGATAAAAAGTTTGTCAGTGAGATGTTACTTAGGAAGGTAGCCTATGCAAACACATGACAAGGTTTGCTAAATCCCTACGGTAGAAGCTGCAGTATAACATTTCGTTGTTTTTCTCTCAGTAGTTTCACTGCCTTTTTCAAAAACTTACCCATTTGTTCCTTTCTTAAAGATCCAAGCGCAAATCCAGCCTACATGGAGGAGAGAGTGGCCCACGAAGCTTTGCAATTAGAAAAGCGTCTGAGCCTACTATCCCATTCAAGTCGCCAGGGCAGTGGAGGTAAGAAATGCCTACGATCAAGCTATGATACAAGTCTGGATTTTATTTCAACGGTCTTTTTCTTGAGGCTTTTGACATAAGAAAACCATAGCTTTTTAAAATATTGAGTCTTCCAAATGTATTGGACAAGGTCACTTTCTTAGCTCCCTTTGCTTTAAGGGCATGATCAAAAGTCCACTGAAGTCCGTGGGACTATTTCTGTTGTCTTCAGTGGGTTTTGGATCAGGCTCCAGAGCCCCAAGTCAGGAAGGTACGTAAGCATGTGCATAACTTTAAGCATGTGAGTAGTCACATTGAAGTGAGCAGTCTCGTTGAAGTCAGATACGTGATTAAGTACCTTGCTGAATTAAGGCCTATGGCATGAAGTGATTTGCATAAGTCACACAGCAAATCTCTGGCACGGTGAGGAACAGAACCTTGGTTTCCTGTCCTTTGACATTAAACCCTTCCTTTTTCTGTGTCTTTGGGCGCGTGTATGCATGTCAGTCTTAAAGACATTTACATGTGGAGGCATAATTTGGTGCTTAGTGTTTCTAAATATACATTTACTTCCAAATATTTTTAAAAGCCAATAACCATTATAACTTGCTTTGTCCTCAGTAAAAATCTTCTTTGTAAATAGATTCACACATTCCAGGGTGTATTTCTTGTGCTATGCTCTGGATTTATTGTTCTGATTTTTACTTATTATATACCTTCTGGTAATAAAACTAGATCTTCCCATCTGGAGCCAAAGAACATGAAAAACAACAGTCACGAGTCAATGAACGTAGCGGGGAAAAAAAGGTTAGATTTAGGGGGCTATATTTTGATTTCCTTTGCATCCGTGCAAATCCAAAGTGACACCACAGAGTCCAATGAGGTTACCATTGTAACTGAGAATAGAATTTGATTCATGCTCAGAGCATTGAGTGATGCAAATGGACACAGCACCAATGATTTCAGCAGAGGTATACCTATTTACACCAGCTAAGAATCTGTTCCACCAAGTCTAAAATTAATACTAACAAAATGACCCATTGTCTACCCATTAATTTCCATTCTTAAGTAAAAGGGCAGAAAATCACTTTCTATACCATAATACCTTTAATTGGGATGAAAATGCCTGGCTGTCCTTACCATGACAATTCATAGCCTTTTCTTAGTTTTCCACTTCCAGTGAGTGCTTCAGGTATGTATGACCTTCTGTGCAAATACTCTTGCTACAGCTACTAGTGGGGAAAAATAGTTTTTCAATCCATGCATAAAAGTATCATGGTGGGATATGTGTATATATTATGGATACAAAACTGTCATCATAGCCATATCGGTTACATTTTCATCTGCTCACGTGATGTACAGTTTTGTTTTTCTTTGGAACGTGGTAGAGTTTAGTTTCGGGTCTATCAGCTAAAAGATAATCTCGAGCTGAACAATTGATTTTTATATCTGATGCCTTTAAAAATGTTGACTTTGCAATTGTTCAATTAAAATTCATTGGTAAGAGATAAAAAGCATCAAACCAGCCTTGGCTTGGGGGATGGACTAGATGACCTCTTGAGGTGCCTTCTTGCTCTACATTTCAGGGATTTCTATGAAACAGAAACTCATTCAACAGCTTCAAATCAAATACAAATGTTGAAATCTAATATACAGCTCGTGGCAATTTAGAATTAAAAGTTTATATTTTGGAACATCCTCAGATATTTTGAGGTCATTTGGCCTACTTCTCCTCTCTGGTGTAGGTTAGGAATAGCTGAACTGAAGCCAGTGAAATAACACTGGAGTAGAATATATGCTGATGTATATTTTACCCCAGTGTTATGTAATTGGCTTCACTTCAGCTATTCCTGGTCTACACCAGAGAGGAGATGCAGGCACATAATCTTCAATTTTAGCATAGAATGTGATATATTTTCAGAGATACAATACATTTACACTAAGGGCACCAGGTTGTTCTTGAATCTTTTTCCAGGGGTACAAATTGTAAGATGCACTCTGTTAATATGGCAGAACCAGCCCTCCCCTGAGACAGATAGAATTCCATGGTCCTCTCTGCTTATTTGTCCTTTCCTTGCTTTTAGTTTAATTATATTTTGAACATGGGTTGATCTAGTTTCTTTTATTCCAGGAGATGATAGAAGCCTGTCAAGTTCGTCTTCAGATACCAGCCACTCGGACGCTAGTGTTGGGAGTAGGTTAACAATTTGGCCTGAACAGTCTTCGGCCAGCACTTCTCAAGAGAGTCATGGACTGGTACCTGCAAAGGGCATTCATTTTGGGGAAGAAAAAACGCTTGCAGAAGGGGCACGTGGCACCACCAAACCACCTCCTAAGCCTCTTCGGTCTAGACAGCTACAGGAAATAGGTCGTCAGAGTTCTTCTGACAGTGGGATAGCTACTGGTAGTCACTCTTCTTACTCTGGAAGTTTCTCTTCCTATGCTGGGAGTCTGGATATTTGCCATGGTGATGAGTTTGGATCATTGCTTAGCCTGCCATTGAACCTTCCTTCAGATCAGAATTTATGTACTTGCCTGCACAGTGAACCCCAGAGGAGCTTGGGCTCAGAATATCAGGTTCCTAGCCCTGTCAGACATATTTATGACACACCCAGGAGTTTATTACAGGCAGCTGCTATAGATGTACAACACAAGAGTGCGGATTCCACCCAACCAAAGGACCAGGACCCAGCACCTCAAGGCATTAGTGACCCTAAGGTGCTGGTACCACAGTCGGAAACACGGATGGCACCTGAGCAGAGCCAAGACAGGGGGAGGCATGCATCCTTACTCCCAGAAAGCACCAAAGACTCAAGTGATGAGACATATGTGGATTTTGTTTCGAGGTGGTCAGATGTAAAACCACAAGGACAGGTGTTAGACTCCAAAAGTAGTGAGCTGGCACCACCTAGTGGAGTCCCAGCTGACCCCTGTGAAATATATAGCCCCCACCCTGGGATGGCAAGAGCTCTCTTTTCAGCTTGTCCGATCTGTGGTGGACTAAAGGTAAATACCTAATACTGAGCAGATGCTAACAAAGACTTAAGTACCATATTTAACACCATTAATTTAAATGATGTAAGGATGTAAGAATAGTTGTGAATTGCAGCCTATTTCTTTTTGGGATAATGACATTTGTGCTGTTTTATGGGTATGTTGAAAGATTCAGTAGATGGCAACCTCTCCCCTCCTTAAAAACCATGTCTGGAACAGGAAAACATTGAAACATATAGACCATCAAGCATTGTCTTTCAGTGGACCAGATTCTTTCCTTGGATACACATGAGTGACTCCCATTGACTTCAGTAGAAATGTCACAGGCACATCGGAGGGTTGAGTTTGTCCCGTGATAATTAATTTAGTGCAAATGAGGATGTCTTGCTGTTTGTATTCCTTGAGTAGAGTGAAGGGAGGCTGAAAAGAATGGATGATATGCTAGGATAGCCATTTTTTAAAAATGCATATTTATTTTGACAGATAGTTGGTTTGTGCTCATGACTGTAGTATGTGAGCACCTTGTGTGCATGGGGAAGCCAGAATGGTGGCGCTTCTGACTGGTGAAGGAGAACATAAGAGCTACTATATTGGATCAGACTAGTGGGTCCATCTGTATCATGACACTAAGAGTGGCCTGTGTCAGATGCTTCAGAGAAGGTGCAAGAAACCCAGAAGTAGCTGGTTATGGGAGAGCCAGCTCTCAGGAAAAGTTCTTCCTAACCATCAATAGTTAGAGGCTGACTTAAGAACTGAAGCATGAGGGTTTGCACACTTTTGTTTATTTTAAAATATTTACTATTATGATTCTGGATATTCTTGTTATCCATATAAATGTCTAATCCCTTTTTGAATCCTATTAAATTCTTGGCCTCAGTGATATCTTGGTAATGAGTCCCACATGCTATTAATGCATTATGTGAAGAAAATATTTCCTTTTACCGGTTTTTTAGAAGATTTTTTTGTGGTGTTTTTATCGTGGTTGCTAAACTGGAACTAGATAAAGCTGTGTTCATGTTGGTGAGGCACAGAAAACCTGGGAAAGAGAGAGAGAGAGAGAGAATGTAAAAAATTAGGAACTGAAGTATAAACTGAGAAATCAGGCAAAATTATCTCACTTAGAGAAACAGTTGTTAAATAAGGTAATTTAAGTGTATAATTTTAAATGAGTATGTGGGAGAGAACAGGTTTTCAAATTCAGAAGAAGTTAATAAGCTTGTTGGGCTGTTGGCCTTTTCTTGTCCTGCAGCGCTCTATGTGCTTGTAGTGCAGTCTATTTTAAAGTCTCTGGGCACTAGAGGATGGTATTGGCACTCTACGTCTTCAAAACTGTAAAGGACTGAAGTCACTACTCCCCCCTTTTCCAGTCCGCTCCCTGACTGGACGATTGATTCTAAATGCATTAGACCAGACACCATGTAGGAGGAAAACTGTGAGGCCACTGTACTTTCAGCCATTCTAACAGTAGGGAAATGTTGGAAAAGGTCTTATGCAGAATGGACGGTAATCTAGAAAATAAACAGTGACATGAGAAATGCTGCCCTCCCTTGAACTTGTTTTAGTACAGGATAAATACTTTTGCTTCTCTTCCCTGCCCATCTTAAAGAACTCTGAAAATATGCTTTACTGAATTATACAAATAACAATTGTGTTTTTGTTAAAAGTAATCAAAACCATTATAGCAAGATTAGTTATTTTAGAAACGACTACTGGACCCTGTCCATGCCTTCTTTACACGTAAAATGGTGCAGGCACAAACCCATATTCTGTAATTAAATATTTCCTATTCTACATGCTGTGAATAGGATACATTTGGGATACCACTAGGAGCAAGCTGAATTGAATCATGGATTACTTGACATCAGTTCTCCACATCTATTTGAAGATGTTCAGAAAGCCTTTATTGGGCCAATGTTTTGCATGCTTTTGCAATTTCAGATAAACTCTTAATTAAATTGTGTTGATGTTTTTAAATTCCTGATATTTAGTCTAAGTAAATGAGATGGAGAGAACAGTATAGTCCATAACAGTAATGAAGTACAGCAGCAGTTTTTCATGTTCATCCTTGTTAGTGAACTTTTGCAAATCTTGTAGTCCTTACTCAGGCAAAAGTTTATTTCAATGGTAATTTGACCAAGAAAGAAGGGAGTAAAAATGTCAAGACTGGAGCAAGTACAGGTGTGCGGTGTCCTCTGGCAACAGAACCAGTAAGGGAGGCCGGATTTGGGGTTATGGTGCAGGGGTGTAGACACCTGTGTGTCAGAGAGCTGTGTATCAAGGGACTGAAATGGGTCTGGGATAGAAGATGGAGAATGCTGGATGTGGAGGGTAATATTTGCCTTTTCTAATCAAGAGTGACTCCAGTAGCTAGTTAAGGAGCAAAATCGAGAAGGCTCATCCACTCCACTAGTGACTAGAAGGATGATGACCAGAATGCAGGACATCAACATTTGGCTTGTAAACTGGGAATCTTCCATGCTCAGACGGAAAATATGGCAGTAACGCTTTCCTGTTTCACTCAAGGTGAAGAATATAACCACTGAGCAAATCTATTGTACATTGAAATAAAACATAAAGGAACTAGAAATATATTAGCAGCTGAGGTTTAAGATTAGGAAGTAAATGTCCAAGCTCTTTTGTATTCTGTGGTACATTGCCCCAGTGTGCGCAAGATTCCCTTAATTATAAACTGCATTGTGTGTGCCTTTGCCACTGTATTTTCATATAGGTATTTTCAGTTATGCAGATAAATATTTTAGCTGAGATCCTTGTATAGTATATACATCAGGCATATTTTAGGCTCAGAATCTTGGATTGTTTTTATTAAGGTTTATAGATTTATTACTGGGCCATGTTCATTCCGTTTCCGACTGCCTAGTCACTATTAGAATGGGGAATAGCACTTCACTGTACAAAATTTTTTTTTCTGTAACTTCATTTGATGCCATAGTTTAGGAAATAACGTCAAGATTTTTATAGAGTGTTGGTGTTGGGTTTTTTTAAACTCCTCCATTGTTTGTAAAATTTCATAGAAGCCTGGAAATAAAACTGTCTTTTCCAACTGATTTTGTCCTTTTCCATCTGGCAGATACGGTTTTCCCTGCCCCAACTGTCATCCTCTTGCATTTTGAATGGATATGAAATGAATATGGCTGTTTTTATTGACTTCCTTGTGGTGTACCAACATCAGTGAAGGTAGCAAGAAATGTGCCTAACTGTGGAAATGGTGGCCCCGATCTTATATTCCTGGCTTACCCCAAACTCTCATTGATTTCAATAAAAACAAAAGGAGTACTTGTGGCACCTTAGAGACTAACCAATTTATTTGAGCATGAGCTTTCGTGAGCTACAGCTCACTTCATCGGATGCATACCGTGGAAACTGCAGCAGACTTTATATACACACAGAGATCATGAAACAATACCTCCTCCCACCCCACTGTCCTGCTGGTAATAGCTTATCTAAAGTGATCATCAAGTTGGGCCATTTCCAGCACAAATCCAGGTTTTCTCACCCTCCACTCCCCCCCCACACACACACAAACTCACTCTCCTGCTGGTAATAGCCCATCCAAAGTGACAACTCTCTACACAATGTGCATGATAATCAAGGTGGGCCATTTCCTGCACAAATCCAGGTTCTCTCACCCCCTCACCCCCCTCCAAAAAACACACACACAAACTCACTCTCCTGCTGGTAATAGCTCATCCAAAGTGACCACTCTCCCTACAATGTGCATGATAATCAAGGTGGGCCATTTCCAGCACAAATCCAGGTTTTCTCACCCCCCCACTCCCATACACACACAAACTCACTCTCCTGCTGGTAATAGCTCATCCAAAGTGACCACTCTCCCTACAATGTGCATGGTAATCAAGGTGGGCCATGCCCAGCACAAATCCAGTCTTTCTCACCCCCCCCCCCTTTTCCCGGGGACACACACACAAACTCAGTTTGTGTACCAACATCAGTGAAGGTAGCAAGAAATGTGCCTAACTGTGGAAATGGTGGCCCCGATCTTATATTCCTGGCTTACCCCAAACTCTCATTGATTTCAATAAAAAGAAAAGGAGTACTTGTGGCACCTTAGAGACTAACCAATTTATTTGAGCATGAGCTTTCGTGAGCTACAGCTCACTTCATCGGTGTGTGTGTGTGTCCCCGGGAAAAGGGGGGGGGGTGAGAGAGCCTGGATTTGTGCTGGACATGGCCCACCTTGATTACCATGCACATTGTAGGGAGAGTGGTCACTTTGGATGAGCTATTACCAGCAGGATAGTGAGTTTGTGTGTGTGTTTTTTGGAGGGGGGTGAGGGGGTGAGAGAACCTGGATTTGTGCAGGAAATGGCCCACCTTGATTATCATACACATTGTGTAGAGAGTTGTCACTTTGGATGGGCTATTACCAGCAGGAGAGTGAGTTTGTGTGTGTGGGGGGGTGGAGGGTGAGAAAACCTGGATTTGTGCTGGAAATGGCCCAACTTGATGATCACTTTAGATAAGCTATTACCAGCAGGACAGTGGGGTGGGAGGAGGTATTGTTTCATGATCTCTGTGTGTATATAAAGTCTGCTGCAGTTTCCACAGTATGCATCCGATGAAGTGAGCTGTAGCTCACGAAAGCTTATGCTCAAATAGATTGGTTAGTCTCTAAGGTGCCACAAGTACTCCTTTTCTTTTTGCGAATACAGACTAACACGGCTGTTACTCTGAAACCATTGATTTCAATGGGAGTTTTTTTGTGCATGAAGAGTATAGGATTAGACTAAGGTTTTGCTAGTTAACTTGTTGTGACTCAGTCAGCATAAAAATAAAAAGCATTGTTTTTCTATGGGTCTGTTATGAAATACCAGCATATATTCAGCCAGTTTGATTGCTTGATCATCTGGAATACCACTACCTCTGTGGAGATGAGGGTCCCAATTCACTTACAATGGTACAAATCAGGAATGACTCTACTGAATTCATCCATCTATGGTACTTGTATAGCTCCCATTACCATAGTATCTGAATGCCTCACAACCTTCTGCACAACACCCCTGTGAGGCAGGGAAATGGGTGTTATCCCATTTTACAGATGGGGAGCTGGGGCACAGAGGGCTAGATTCACAAATGGTACGTTGATGGTGCAACACCTAACTCCCAGGCTTTGGGGTATTCTGGGGTGGAGCGCTCTCAGTCTCTCCTGTTGGAAATTTGTAAATAGTTAAATATTCATTGGGCCAGAGAGCAAAAGGGAGAGTCTGACTCTCTAGCATGGTGGTTGGAGCACTCACCTGGGATATAGGAGACCCAGTTTCAAGTTCCTGGTTCAGATCAGGCAGAGCAGGGATTTGAAAACACATCTCCTACATCCCAGGTGAGTGCCCCTATCTGGTGGGCTATTGGTGATAACAATGGGTGGGTATCTCTGATTTTTTGTGAGAAAGAGCTAGCCTGTCTTAGGCCCTTAGGTGGATCCAGGGGTGGGTTCACAGGCTGTGACTGAGCAGAGTCAGGCACCTCCCTCAGGCCTGAACTTAAGTGCCTACCCACTCCTCTCCTTGGCATTTCCTACTGGCTAGCTTAGGTAGTTACCTTGCTCAGCTTGCTGGCTGTTGTGAATCCCATTCTGAGGCATCTAACTCTGTCCATGCACTGTAAAGTGAACCTGGGTGCCTGGCTGAGGATTTCACTGAGCATCAGGCACCTAAAAGTTTGACATTGCAGTGCCCAAGTCCCTTTGTGGATCTAGTCCTAAATAACTTACCCAGTGTCACACAGGAAGCTTGTGATAGAGAAGAGGCTTGAACCCAGGCCTCCTGAATCCTATGTCATTGGGGATAAAAGCCTATAAAATGGGTGTGAAAGAAGAATGTCTGTAGGATGTAACTTTGTGTAATGGGATGGCCACAGACAATTTCATTGTTACATCTGTAAAGGGAAGTTTTTCAGTTTTTTTATTTTAACACTGAAGTTTTCATTAGTGGAAAAAAAAAGATGCTAAAGAAATCATAGAGGTGCTTTATAATTAGGCTGGCAAAGCTAGATTTTTTAAAAATAATGTTGATGATTAATATTGATTATGTTTAAGCATTTTTTATTCTCCATTTTAATGTTTACAGTTGTGCAAAATTTTAAGCATTTTTTCAATATTTATCTATTTACATTTTCAGAGTTGTGGGAAATAATGGGGGGATCAGATAATTATTTAATGACAGTAGACTGAGATTCAGAAAGTTAAGTCTTTATAACCTTCAAAACACAAATTGTCAACATCACATGTCAAAATATGACATGTGACAGTAAATATCTTAAATGAAACTCAAATAAGTTCTTAAGCAACATTTTTCTTACATTGCCTATCTGTAAATTTTGATTATTATCAATGGAAATATTTTTAATCATTGGTTTTTACGGTGAAATCGGTGTTTACTGATAAATCTAATCCTTCCACATCTGTTTATAATGTACAGTATCAGTATACACATCCATTTTTCTACTAGTGTCATCACACTCCCATCTCACGTAAGACAGAACTGTTCATTTGTGCCTTGTAATGTCTTTGGTCTCTTCTAATTTCCAAATATAAAGGACAACATAGGACGACATGTCATTGGCAAATACACTTATCAATATTTAAACTCTGTTTGTTCAGAGGTTTGTGTAACTCAGCTCACATAACAAATATGATACTTTTAATTCTTATCAGCACGTATACACATTTTCTTCTAAATGACAATAGGTAAGCTTTGTTCTAAACAGATTTTTTTGCCTTTCAGTCAGCTAGTACTAGAAAATCTCTACTAAAAAAAAAAAGTCTTACTGTCCCTTGCGTGTAAGTCAGTGTGTTCTGAGGCTTAACAATTCTGAGAAGTTATTTCTATATGTAAATCACCTGCTGATTAATACTGCTATGAATGCTTTGCATTTCTATACTTTTTCTTTTCATTTGAGGATTTTAAGTGCTTAAAAAAATTAACCCATTTTAAAGATATTGAAACAGACACAGAGAGGACCTGACTAGATCAGATCAGCGAGACAGCAGCAAAGCAGCTCTGTCTCCCATTTCCCGGGTCTAACCATCAGACAACACTCTTTCTAACCCTTTTTTCCATCTTTGAACATCTCCATTGAACCTCAACAAAAATATTCTACTATTTTTACCTTTAAAACTCCAGGGCAATTCTAAACTGCCTGGAAAGACTGTTCAATTTTTAAAGCTCCACACCTTCCTCTTCTTCTTCCATGATCAGAGCTGTAGGCAGTTCCTGAGTGTTCCCACTTATCTGCTCTCATTTTTCATTTACAAATAGGCGCTGATGCTGCACCACTGAAATCAATGACCGATTTGACATTGACTTCAATGGGAGTGAACAAGGCCCATAATAAATTGTGGGCTTTGTCTTACGTAGTTCCTTTTTCTGTTAGAAACACTTTAATGCATTGGGCCAAACTTGACTTGATACCATTTCTTTCACAGAGCTGCAGTGAAGAAGCCTTCAAGCCCAAATGCTTTAAAATACCTGATAACACAGACAAATCCAAAAGTTCCAAATAAAAAAAAACAACCCACTGATTATTGTGCAACATGTTGTAACCTAATTATAAAAGGAGAGACTGTCACACTCATATACAAATAAATAACAGCCCAACAATAAATAATATTTAATTGTGCAAAGAAGAGGTATGTCTGGGGATCCATTACATTTGACTGACTCACTATGAGAATGGACTTTGATGCCATTGGCATTTGGCATAAATCAGAACAGTTTTCAGGCTATTTCTATCCATTTCTATTAATAGTATTCTCTTCAATTACATCTCATTTGGTGCTCTTAGTTAGGGCCAGACTGTGATACCTTTACTCACAATGAGTAGTACTTTGCTTCCCATTGACTTAAATGTGGCTACTCATGGTGGAAGATGAGCAAGGGTATCCCAGCGTGGCGTTTCACCTGCATCAGTTTATTTGCTACGGCTACGGCTACACTACAGAGCATGCAGCTGCACCACTCTAGTGCTTCGAGTGCAGAAGCTCTAAGCTGATGGGAGAGAGCTCTTCCATTGACTTACCTATTCCAGGCCCCGCAAGCGGCGGTAGCTATGTCAGCAGGAGAAGCTCTCCCACCGACCTAGTGCTGTCCACACTTGCACTTAGGTCATTGTAACTTGTGTTGCTCCGGGGCGTGGCTGATTCAGACCCTTGAGCGACATAACTTATACTGACATAAGTGGTACTGCGTATGTAGCCTTAGGCAACAAAGCTTCTACAGAGGCAGTGACAATAGCAATTATCCTTTGCATGAACTCAGGGCACCTTAAATAATTACCTCATAACATCCCCCTGAAACAGAGAAGGAATCTGAGGATCACTTCACTCACCACTGAATTGCAGCCACTTCTGAAGCAGTTTGCATCAACTGAAAACGGCATACAGCAGCAGTATACCAGTCTAAGCCTGGAAGGGAAGAATACTTTCCCAAATGAAGCTGTTAGGGAGATATTCTGTAAAATAGGTGGCCAGAATGCAATAATTGGAGCTGGAATTTGGACAAGACCCCAGGGTTAACATCCTTACTCTTATAAAAAGTGCCATGGGATCCTTAATGGCAAGTGATGATGACCTTTTTATATCTCATTCCACAGACAGTACTTCCAGTGATACAGGGTTCCCTAGCTCTATTGGTTTATTACTGACTCAAAGAGAAAGAGAGTCTTCTACTTGTATCATCAGCATCATTTCCTACAGGACCTTATAGTATAAGTATAAGCTTTTGACACGGTCTCCCACAGTATTCTTGTCAGCAAGTTAAGGAAGTATGGGCTGGATGAATGCACTATAAGGTGGGTAGAAAGCTGGCTAGATTGTCGGGCTCAACGGGTAGTGATCAATGGCTCCATGTCTAGTTGGCAGCCGGTATCAAGTGGAGTGTCCCAAGGGTCGGTCCTGGGGCCGGTTTTGTTCAATATCTTCATAAATGATCTGGAGGATGGTGTGGATTGCACTCTCAGCAAATTTGCAGATGATACTAAACTGGGAGGAGTGGTAGATACGCTGGAGGAGAGGGATAGGATACAGAAGGACCTAGACAAATTGGAGGATTGGGCCAAAAGAAATCTGATGAGGTTCAATAAGGATAAGTGCAGGGTCCTGCACTTAGGACGGAAGAACCCAATGCACAGCTACAGACTAGGGACCGAATGGCTAGGCAGCAGTTCTGCGGAAAAGGACCTAGGGGTGACAGTGGACGAGAAGCTGGATATGAGTCAGCAGTGTGCCCTTGTTGCCAAGAAGGCCAATGGCCTTTTGGGATGTATAAGTAGGGGCATAGCGAGCAGATCGAGGGACGTGATCGTTCCCCTCTATTCGACATTGGTGAGGCCTCATCTGGAGTACTGTGTCCAGTTTTGGGCCCCACACTACAAGAAGGATGTGGATAAATTGGAGAGAGTTCAGCGAAGGGCAACAAAAATGATTAGGGGTCTGGAACACATGACTTATGAGGAGAGGCTGAGGGAGCTGGGATTGTTTAGCCTGCAGAAGAGAAGAATGAGGGGGGATTTGATAGCTGCTTTCAACTACCTGAAAGGGGGTTCCAAAGAGGATGGCTCTAGACTGTTCTCAATGGTAGCAGATGACAGAACGAGGAGTAATGGTCTCAAGTTGCAGTGGGGGAGGTTTAGATTGGATATTAGGAAAAACTTTTTCACTAAGAGGGTGGTGAAATACTGGAATGCGTTACCTAGGGAGGTGGTAGAATCTCCTTCCTTAGAGGTTTTTAAGGTCAGGCTTGACAAAGCCCTGGCTGGGATGATTTAACTGGGAATTGGTCCTGCTTCAAGCAGGGGGTTGGACTAGATGACCTTCTGGGGTCCCTTCCAACCCTGATATTCTATGATTCTATGATAGTGCTCCTTGGAGGTCTTCCCTGCGAATACTATAATGCGTGGCTCCCAATTCCCCAACAAGGAAGATGAGGCCCAGCTTCCACATGAGTTGCTAGAAAATGTTTTGGTGAGGTTCCCTGTAGTCTTTGAGAGATGCGGAGCACCTGCAATTTTAATGGTTGACCAAAGGTTTCTCTAGAAAAGCACAGGGAGACTGAGACACTGGTTTGGAGCCCTACTAAAAGGGTCCCATCTTGGATGGGAGACATTCAAAGAACACACAGATGCTGTAGGAAATTATGTTGGTGACATAAATGGATGGCATTTCCCTGAGTCAGTACCACAACCATGATACTGGAGGTGCTATTTTAACCCACACTGTGTGTGTGGGGAGGAGGATGGGGGGGTAGGATTTTTGTTTCCCTCTAATGGCTGGTGTATATAAGAAGTTTTTTGTGTCTGCTGCTGCTTTCAGCGAGTGGGATTATTCCTTCAATTTGAGAGTAGAGGCTCATGCATTAAGTGCTGAAGGTTCCTGATTTGATCACCATCGTTGGCATAACTAGGGCCCGTTTATTGTATCTTTCAGATGAGATGTAAATTAGATAAACTGACCATCTGTCATGAAAGACCCCATCACACTTTTCATCAGAGTAGAGATCTTAATCCAAACTGGTTATTATAAATAAGAACTATAGGAGCTCAGCACCTCTGAGGATCAGGCCCTAAAATACTAGATTGCCCAAAGATCTACATTTGGAAAGGAACTGGCTGGCATAAGAGAACTGGTAAGTGAAATGGTATCAAACACCTCAAGAATGATAACAACTGAGGATGATTTTAGTATATTAATTCCCTGTAGTGAAATAATTGCTTAGAGTGCTGGGTGGACAGCTCATCATTATTTATCCACATGGCCTAAGCAGACACTTTTGCTAAAGCATTTGTCTGTTGATAAGCTGAATAGGATATTGATAGTTTGGATATTGATCCATTTTACCCAGTCAGAATGAGTAAATGAGAAAAACCCTTGTACTTGTGAAAGAAAAAGAAGCTGAACGATATACGATATATAAGAGCAAAAATTACAAGAGCTGACTACCCTCCCCTTTCTCATCTGGGAGCAAGAGCTTCTCCGGAGAGAGAAAGAATTAGCTGTTTTAGAGGAGACGGAGGAGGAATCTTGACAGAGAATCAGGAAAAATGGTTGTCTTCTGAATTGATGGTAAAGAGTACAATCAGAACACTGGGACTATGGCTAAGACAGGAAAAAGGAAAAGAAAGCATTTTTCTTCTGAATCAAACCCGTTCCTCACTAGAAGAATTATCAGTTGGAACACTATACAATGAAGTGGCGGAATTTGCCAAAAAGAACAACATCCTATACCTTCCTTCTTTTAAGATACAGAAAGAAGAATCACCACTCCAGCATCACACGGCAGAAGAAAGTATTCCTTTTACCCATTCAGTCAAAGAAAAGATAATAGAAGAGACTCCTCTTATGAGAAGGATATACTGTGGAATATGGGCTGTTCTAGGGATGACAAATTCTGGCAGAACCCAGAGGCATGCATTGTGCCCTAGTTATTAAAGCAGAAGGCTGGGATTAGGATTCCTTAGTTCCTTAGCCAGATGTACCTTTGAGTTGCTCTATGGCCATAAACAAGTAATTTAAGAACGTCTCTTTTCCTTGGTTTGTCCATCTGAAAAATGGGTATAATGTTCACCTACCTCACAAGGCTCTTGTGAAGCTCATTTAAGCCATATTTGCAAAGATCTTGTGATTAAAAGAAGGTATGTAAGAATTATTATTTATTAGCCAGCAGTGCCAAAGTAACTGCATGAGTCAGAAAAGGACTCTGTAAATGACAGTAGGATATGAGTGATATGCATGAAATGTCTGGAGGCTTGGCAATAATCCACTATGGACAGATAGGACCTGAAGGTGAGAGAAAATGGATACTGAATGGACCTAGAGTCTTTTACCAAAAACCTTTTCCATGTAATCACTTAAAGTTGACAATATGGACAAGTTTGCAATGATGACTTTGACCATGCTGATCTAGGAAGTCTGTTAATCCAGGAGCACACCTATATCCTTATATGGACTATATGCTTTTCAGAGCTAGCTCTCAAGAAGGTGACAGACATAGCTACAGAGTGGCCAGTAGATGCATTATAGAAGTATGATTTTTGTCATCAACTTTACAGAGTGCCAGTTGATATCAACTCAGAAAATATATCTAGGAGTTATATGTTCAGAATAGGATGAGGGCAGTTTCAGAAAACCATCAGTCATTCTAGTGTGGATGGAAAATCAACAGGCATCTGCCATGCAGGCTCTAAGACTAACATGATTAAAGTTTTTTTTTCCTGCAAAAAATGGTTCTTGGATCATTCTGCACATTGCTACAAATGTTCCCATTGGAATACTGGAACTGTATGGAAGGCATCTTGGGAAAAGCTTCAAGTGATTCTTCAGACTCTACACAGCAGAGTGAGTAAGGACTCAATCCACTGCTGCTTCTACCTTCTCCCATCCAGAGTAATAGCAACAAATTTCAACAGCTTGGCTGTTTGCTCCTTGCAGAGGTCAGCACAGAGCATATAGCGTGATTAGGAGAGATACGAGGACATGAATTTTCTTCAATGCAATGCCATAAAACTAGCCATTCTCACTTTTCAGGCACATCTTGCGCAGCAAATTATGATGGTAAAGTTGGACATCATGGAGTCTGTTCCCTCCGTATTCTAGAAAGAAAACACAGGAAGTGTGAGAGAGAAAGGACCTAGCGGTTTGAGAGTGGGACTAGATTTTAGGACATCCTGAGTTCTAAGCCTGGCTCTACCTCTCTTCTTCTGTGGCCTTAGGGAAGTCAACGATGCCTCATTTTGCCCGTCTGGTAGTACAGGCATGATAATATTTACCTCCTTCCTGGAACTATTGGCAGGATTGAATAGATGTTTGTATAGCATTTTGACTGTGTAAAGTACTATACAAATGCTAGCCCTTCACTCATTCCTCTCTCAGGCAAACTCTCTCTGAAGTCAACAGCAGTTTTGCCAGAGAAAGGGCTGAGTCAAGATTCCAAGATCTGGCCCATGGTGAGATGCTTAAGAGCAGTTAAACTTGCGGTGCTTCTATAGCTATTCAAAAATCTGCTGAGGAGCCTTAGCAGGGTATTTCTGTTAGTTGGCCAGTCCCCTTGCAAGCCAATAATTAAGTCATTGCTGGATTTTCTTTGTGAGCTAGCTCATATGTAAGTTATTTCAAAGGCTGGGGTCAGGCCCATGGCAGCACAAAACTACCTGAAAGCTGCTTTAGATGAGGAGTTGAGGATTCCCCCAGCCTGAGGGAATTCTTGCCTGATGTAAAGTCAGCATAGCTGATTTCTGTTCCAGTCCCGCCTGTCGCACCCCACTCCCTCATGGTATGGGAGCATGTTGTAGATAGCAGGGGATATGACAGGAACTCACTGTGCTCTGGCCGGTCTCATGGCTCGTTGGTCGCCATCACAAGCTGGTGCAAGTTGAAGGAGCTTGGGGTTTAAGCTGCTCTAACTCACTCTGGGGATCAATTTGGCCTCCAACTAGGCCTGGTATTGTGGAGCAGGGAAGGTAACTTAGAGCAGCCTTTGCTCTTCCATCTACTCTGCAGCATCTGCTCCTGTGGAATTTTCGATTTAGCCATCAATGTATGTAACAATACTATGTGGGATTAAAAAACAGTTCTTAGATTGTGAGCTCTTTGGGACATTTTATTATATAGATATGTTGTCGGTGCCACTTTAATCCATATAATAGTAATAATTTCACCCAATTGAACTGTTGTTTAGGACAGGATGTTTTCTGAGTTTACAAATGCATAGGGTGCAGGAAATATTCTCTTCTTTGGCTCCAGATCAGAAACGTGCAAAGGAGAAGCAGTAGCACAAATTAGGGGCAGGAAGAGCACTGAAAAAGGAGGCCTCAATTCTCTGGTATGGTTGAAGCATGCACACACAAGTCCAGAGGGTAGGTAGAAAAGTGGCTTTAGAGCCTTTTATACTCCCTTGATCCTGGGGCATTTGGGTCCTGGTCCTTAGTGTAAATTAGAGGAGCCAGCTGCCAATGAATTCAAGGTACTGTTCCAGCAGCATGGAATCAGCTGGGCATAAAAGAGTCCTGCCAGGTTCGTTCTTTCCCAGCTATCCCCTATGCACGGGATACTCTAGCTGCTCTGTGCCACCCAAAAATTCCCCAAATAGCATATCTGAATTTTGTGCAGCACTGTGCAAAATTCCTCCAGTTGAAGTGAGAGTAAGGGTTGTTGCAGAGCGTGTGGGTATTCGGGTGATGATTGCTATAGAAATCCTGATAATAATAGTAATTAATAATTTGTAACACTACTCTTCATAAGCAGAGGCAACATGCAAGACAGACCCTGTATCTGGGTCAGTATCAAAGTACTGCAAGGTGCTCCAGGTTTTGTGATTAAGTTTTATTGCTGGTGCCAATTTCTAACTTCAGTGATGGGCTGCAAATGAGCTGAAAATAATTTTTGTCTTCACTATATTAAATTTTGCTGCTCATGACTTCTCGCCCATTCTTTCTTTCTTCTGGCCGTTTCCCGTTCATGATGGAACTGTGAATGGGAAATGGACAGAAGTAAAAGTAAGAATGGGGGAGAAGTCATGAACAGCAAAATTAATATAGTGAAGAGAAAAAATATTTTAGTTAATTATTTTAACACATTCAGTGATCACAGGAGAAAAATTCCTTACCTGTTGTTTTTTTCTGGAGAAGTTGACTAACCTCAGCTTTAAACAAGGGGCAACATCCAGCAGTTAGAAAGGAGAGAAAATGGATACAAAGGTGTTTTTCATGAAAGGTTTCCATTTTTATTTGATTTGGCTTGCTCATGTGTTTTGTTATGGCCCCTTGTGTTCCTCTGTTTGTGTGGTGAAAGAAACTCAGGTTATAACAAGATTTTTACTTTCTGTCCTTATGTGGAATGGGCTTGAAGGAAGGAGTCAGATCCTCATCTGATATGAACTGGCACAGCTCCATTGTCTGACGACCTGGCCCAAGTATATTTTAAGTGCTGGTTCATGAAAGCAGAATTTTATCTGTCACTTTGTAGGAACAGTGTCAATGGGAAAAGAACAAGGAGCAGATCCTCACTAATATAGTCCTTAGCTGCAAATTTCAAAGTTGTAATCACAGCGTACTGTAAACCCCAGAAACTATTGTTAGTTTTGCTGCTGTGTTCGCACTCCAGACACAGAGGTTCTTTTAGTTGTAGCATGATGCCAGACCTGTGTCTCTACCAGCTTTTGTAGCAATTCCACATTTGATCCCCTCTGGCTTTACTGTGTGTTTGTTATTGTAGAAGTGCCCAGTAGCCATGCCGCTATAATTAAGCGGCGGTGTTTGTTATTTTCAGGGGTTTCCCAGCTTTGCAGGGTCCTATCACTCATCAGTAAAGTTTTATTGCAGGCAATAACTTAGCATGCAGTGGAAAATATCTTGTTTTAGTTTTTTATAATTGCTTGAATTGCTTTTAGGTTATTGATGTTTTAGAACAAGTACAAATAATTGTGATAAGTTAATAGCCTATTGCCATGCATGCACAAAAACTACTTTACAATGAAATTCCCTCCGAATTTCTGCTATGACTGTTGGCTGAAATTCATTCCTTTTCATTGTGAAAGGACAAATGCCCCACTGAAGCCCTACATGAAGGATTTAAGTGAGTCACTGGACCCTATGCATGATGTCTAACCTGCTGTGAATTTTACACAATCAGTGTACACAGTGCTCACATAAAAGCCTTGTTAATATCTATCGGGTCAAAAAAAACTGTTTTGTTTCTAAAAGTCATTCCTGTTCATTACAGTATTACAAGAGTATAAAGAATAATTCCACGGATAATTACTGAATTTTCAAAGTTACTGATAGCCAACTTTTTTATAACTATAGAACTTTATAACTTAGCACTATATTTATGTTGGCTGTCTTTAAGCCTTGAAACTACGTCATGGTTTTCTACATAGAAAATTATTTGTTATTTAAATTGGGGCTTAGTTACTCCACCATTACACACATCGAATAGTACCTCACTCTGCACAGTCTGATTGCTTCACTGGCCTAGTTGAATACTAAGGTGCTACTCACCGTGAATCTGTGTGGCACCATTAGGCACATGCTTATGAATTTGAACAAATAACGGAGTTGATCCTGTGACATGCTAAATGATGCCTGTGAAGTCCTGTGGAACCTCAGCTGCCATTGAATTCAGAGTAAAGAAGGGCAGGGTCAGACCCGCAGTTTGTTAGATGCACACAGTGTATCACCCCTGTTCAGAGGGTTTGCATAAGGTACTAGCTGGGTCGCATTTCAGCCCTATTTTGAGGATGAGCTGGTCTTGAATGGTGCAGAGGCCTTCTATGAGTTCTTTGCTTGAGGTGAGCTTCGCTCAGTATAGAATGAGTGTGAATTAGCAGCTTTAATGCAATAGAAAAGTCTGATGCAGTAAGTATGGGACTGTTGAGTGGCTTTTTATTTTTAAATCATCTATCATTCCTGCAGTAGTGTGACATTACCTCCTGCTGGAAATGACAGTATATGGCTGTTTGCCTTTCTATTCAAGAGTTTCCATTGGCTCTGATGAGACCTATATATTCAAATGGCTGCCATGCTCTGTTGAGAATTTAGTATCATTACTAATCACAATTTATTTGGACAAATGTAGAAGAACTTGCTATTTTGTCCAGTCATCATAACTGGATTTATTTTGAAACTATCTATTTTCATGTGTGTGAAGGGCTACAAGTGTTGTCTTGTGTATTGATTCTTCAACTGCCCCATCTTTCTGAATTTTGTACCAAGACAGATGGGCTACAAATTTGTATTCTGGACAGTTTACATTGATTTTACTATTCATGTATCTCTAGTCAAAAGGGCTTAATCACTTCTAAAAAAGAAATGATTCATAGCAAATCTTGTCTTTTTGTGTGGCTCAGGAGATGATAGACAGCCTGGGTTATGCTTTTCCTTTAGTTATTTTATGAAGTAATAACAGGAAATGGGTATGCATGGTCTATTAATTATTTAAACAACAAACAAACCTCTTTCCATGAATTCTTATTACCCGTGAAAGTGGCAATAATTAATGCAATGCTAAGGTTGTACTGCTGTGCACTTATAAATCAGGATGAATGCATACTAATAACTTCCCCTTTTTGCATATGTATTACAATGCAATCTTTTATTATCAGATAAAATTTCTCTGATGCACAGTCACATAGATGACATTTAGAAGGTCACATTCTATGTCTCAAATAAGACAATCTAAAAGTATTATTTTTTTCTTACACCCTACAGTGAGCTTTGGTCATCTGTCTGGGATATGTTTAGACAATTTTAAAATATATTATTGGAAGTGTTATTTGCATCTCTCCGTTTCTAATATCAGATGCCTAATTATCATGAGTGCATTTGAACAGGATTCAGGATGCGAGAAAAATTGAAAGTAATATTTTAAAATATCTCCAGAATAGCCATTCTATGTATAAAAATGCTTTACAGTCTGATATTGGAGCATCTATCAGGGCTGGAAAAAATGCTGTATGTTCTATTAGTTAGCAGAGGAATTGTCTCTTTCCATTGGTTTAAAACGTCTGTCCAGATCCTTTGGTGGAGTAAATCAGCATAGCTCAATTGAAATAAAAATAAATGCAGCTACATCAGTTTATACCAGTTGAGGATTTGATCCTCTTTGTCTAGTCTCGAGGAGTCATGATATATTAAACCTTAAATTTGTCATTGAGACAGCACTGATTATTGCCTATTCTAGAATCTTTACTGAGTAATTCTGGAGTGGAATTCCACATTTGGAAGAAAGAAGGAACCATTTTTGTGGAGTTTTTGTTTTAATGGTGATTGAAGGCACCCTGATGTTTGGAATGTAAGGAACAAAATGGCCCCTTGCTAACTCCTGTCTGCCTGCAAACCTATCAGGCTGGGGTTACAATCTGCAGACTTTGACAAACGCCATATGTGGGCTGGAAACCCGGAAGATGGAGCCAGAGAGCAACACTCAAGAGTAGGGAGCAGAGACAGCTTGCCAATGCCACAGTCAGGTGTAACTATCAATGGGAAGACAGGACCGTGCTTTGGCTGGTAACTCAGCAGAAGGCAGAGTTTAAAAAAATAAGTCAAGGTGGTTTAGGTTGGACATTAGGAAAAACTTCCTAACTGTCAGGGGAGTTAAGTACTGGAATAAATTGCCTAGGGAGGTTGTGGAATCTCCATCATTGGAGATTTTTAAGAGCAGGTTAGACAAACACCTGCCAGGGATAGTCTAGATCAGTGGTTCTCAAAGCCGGTCTGCTGCTTATTCAGGGAAAGCCCCTGGGGGGCCGGGCCGGTTTGTTTATCAGCCGTGTCCAGAGGTTCGGCTGATCGCGGCTCCCACTGGCCGCGGTTCACTGCTCCAGGCCAAAGGGGGCTGCGGGAAGCGGTGCGGGCTGAGGGATGTGGTGGCCGCCCTGTGGACGCGGCGGGTAAACAAACTGGCCCGGCCCGCCAGGGGCTTTCCCTGAACAAGTGGCAGACCGGCTTTGAGAACCACTGGTCTAGATAATACTTGTCCTGCCATGAGTGCATGGGACTGGACTAGATGACCTGTTGAGGTTCCTTCCAGTCCTATGATTCTATGAAAATATTCCCAGGTGAGGTGGACTGGTAGGCAGAATGAAGCTGAGGCAGTTAACAGTGCATGATAAATGCAGTTTGCCTTGTGACTGTTATCACTATGGAGGTACATGCCCATTTAAATCTGTAGGTCCATAAATCTGGGGCCTTTATGCAAATAACAAAATGTCCCAGTTTTCATTTATTATGAATATGCATTATCTCATTTGCATATTGTTTAATTTTCATCGAAGGTTGTTTTGATTTTCTACTCTTGTCCCCGCACTACAGTATCAGTTACAGGGCATGCTATAAACGTCAGTGGAAAATAAATAATTTTATGGGACATTTGGAGCTAGATCCACAAAAGAATTTAGGCACCTAAATCCACAATTTAGATCCTCAAACCCCTCACTCAGCTCCCACATAACATTGCAGGTAACTGAATTCCCTAGATACCTAAAATTCCACTGGTAAAGTCCCCTAGACACCTAAATTTCTGCTACTGGGTATATGCATAGCGCTTAAGTCCTGATGTTTGGGCACCTAGCTCTTGCCTGAACCCCAGTGGAATCTTCAGACTAGGCATTTCTCCCAAAGATCTTGCCTCTGGGGCCCAATTCAATAGGCGAATTGGCCTCACACAGAATACTGCTGCTGATGCTGCTGTGATCCTCTTACATCCTCTCACCAGATATGAGAGACCCAGGTTCAAATTCTCCCTCTGGCTAATGTGGAGCGGGGATTTGAACCAAGCTATCCCACTCTTGGGTGACTGCCCTAGCCACTGGGCTAGTGGGTATTCTGGAGTGGGTCTCTCTCAATCTCTCCTGTTGAAGTTGTTCCACTTTGTATAAAAATCTATGGTCATTAGAACAGGGACTTGAATGCAGGTCTTCCACATTCTGGTTGAGTGCTCTAACCACTACCCTATTGGGTAAAAGGGGAAACTGCCCCACTACCACCGCCTCGTTTTCTTGCAAGGAGCGCTAAGGTTCTTAAGTCTAGTAGTGGGTTCATGGCTGTGAATCCTGAGCAGAAGGAGATACCTCCTTTAGCTCAGAGTTAGGCACCTAACTCCCTTTGAGGATTGGGGCTTAGGCCATATCTGTCTCCTTGGCACTTCCTATTGGCTAGTTTTGGTGGCTTCCTGCTCAGTGCGCTGGCTTTTGTGTATCCCATTTGTCGTCTCCTAGCTTGCTCCCTGCATTGTGTAGGGAGTGTGGGTGCCTAACAGACACTCTGTCAGGTGGCAAGGTGCTTGAACAATTTTTTAGCTGTTATTGCTGGTATAACAGAACCTTTACGATTGACTGGGGCTGGAATCATTCAGACTTCATTGACTGTGTGGGGCCAGCCTGACTGGTTGGAGCCAAGTGCACATGCGCCTGATTGGTTGTCTAAGAATGGATGCATGGTGAGCCTGATTACTTGGCTGGGGACAGGTGTATGCCAACCTGACTGACAGAGGTTTTAGGCCAAGTATATTGTGGGTATTCACTATAGATGAGACTGCACAGCAGTTTCCATTGTTACCACATCTGTATATGTGATGTATAATTACATTTAAGACAGTATTAAAAGACGGTTATTTAGGTTGCTATGTCAAGGTTAGGAAATTCCAGATTTATGATTGCTCAGGCAATTGTGGTGGGAGGGCTCAGCCTCCCCACTTTGTTCCTGTAATAGGCATCTCCAGTGGCACAAACCAGCTGTGAAGCTGGCAGATCTGCCCCTCTGAGAGGGAATCCACATGTGACATACTGTAGTGAATCCAGCAGAAAGGGGGAACGACTAGAGTGTCCCTGTGCTCTGTGATCCCTGGCTGTTGGATGGTCCCCATGAGGCTATGGAAAGATGCACATAAGCTAGAGCAGCCTATAGGCTGCTCCAATTTATGTCTGAGACTGTTTCAACCCCTGCCAGCCGTAGCATTGCAGGAATGCAAAGGAGGTTAAAGGTTACCATTACACCCCACCTCCCCTAGTCTTGCAGTGAGCACAGTTCAGACAGGATGAGGGATATGGTCCACTATCCATATAAACAAATATTGCGCTGCCAATGCCAAAGATAAGTGACATTTAATTTTAATCCGTCCTGTTGATGTAACCAATGGAGAAAGCGGGACTGAGTGTTACGATACCATACATACTGTAAATATAAGAGCTACATGTTAACATGGAAACCATGACACAGCATGCCTTCACCTCCACCTGAAAATCACTTGCTGGTACAGAGCCCTAAAAGTATCATAACAATACAAAATTGGGGCTAAGCGTCCAAAAAGCGTGGCAGCACAAATAGTGCTTCTCATATGACTGTGGCACCCCATAATCCTCTCCAGATGGGGACACCGTGAAAAGACACCAGCTATCCCATCCTTCTCCTCAGGAATACAATGCTCACAATCATCATGGTTGAAAGAGAACGCTATGTGTACTACTGCTGCGGTGATTTGCTCGGTGTCAAATCCTACCTGCTGCCGGTGTGTGAGGCCTTCCGTGCCCACAATGGAACTGCCATTTTGTGTCACTAGAGCAACCTATTATATGTAATGTACACAGATTGGGCAGGGGAGGGAAGGCAGACATGATTTCAGGTGTACCGCTTCTCCAGCACCAGTGTGACTCTCTGGATAGCTGCACAGTGAGGCCAGTGGATCTGCCGCCATACAGATGCACTAGCTACTCATTGCATAGACAAATCGGGGCCAGGGGAGAGTAGTAGCCTCCCCAGAAATTTAGAGATTGCATAAGTAAATAAAGGAAATACTGAGTTTGGAACAGAAGCTTGTTTATCTCACTTTATTAAAAGTGGACAAATTTAGTCATGGTACAAAAATTACTCATTTTTTTGAACATGAACAAAAATAACGACTTATATATTCAAAAAAATGTTCCAAATGATCTTTATCCTAGGTTTCCTGAAATGAATTCCTCTGCAACATCTGCAAGCTGTAGCTTTTTTCCTTGCCTACATGTAAAATTTTATCTGTGTGTATATGTAAAATCATACAGCATTGGAGGTGTGATTGTCCCATTGTGGATCAAAGCTATGTTTTAGCATAGCAGAGAGCACTGAAACTACACTCACTCACAGTGTTGGTTGCTGGTATCACCAAAATGATATTCATCCACATCATCACTTCAGAAAACAGCTGACATTTGATTTGGCTTAGTGAACTGAGATATTTATGAACTGACTTCAGTGATCTTTCTGTAAGCTGACAGTTGGCTTGCAACAGATGAAGCTGAGTAATCAGAAAATCATAGATGAAATTGAAACCATTCACCTGAAGCAGGCCTTGAACTTGCAAAAATGATGTTTGGAGTTATGAGAGTTTCAAAATTTTGAATATTTTGGTAGCCTTTCTATTCAAATATTGATTGACTAATGGACATTGTAAAATCAATTACTTTGAAGCAGATGTACATACAACATTCCTTTGCTGCACTGGGTTCATCTGTGCCTGTTTGCAGTTTCTTGGAAACTTTTCTCTTCTGTGCTGACCCTCTCCAACTTGAAACTTTTCTGGGGGATTTGCTGCCAAAATAAATTCTAGCTTTCATCTGATTGGATGGACTAAAGTAAATTAAGTGTCATTTTCATAAAAGATTGGCCTTCTGTTGCTGAAATGTCTGACACTTGCAGAGTTTTGGACATATCTAGCACATTTAGAACGTTTCAAGCTAGTTCAATACCAAAAAGGAAGTTCAACTTTCCATTTGAGTTGTTACACCATCAGTTTGAGTGCTCATTCAGGATCTTTAGTAGCATGCTTTGCAACCTTCGGAGATGCACAAAGTGAAAGGTAGTTCTCAGAAATTGAAGCCAGTGCTTCTGCAGAGAAAGTCCATTTTTTTGGACAGAGGATATTGATGCTTGGCAATGTACTTAACACTTCATATTTAATGTCCTGAAATGTAATATTTCATTTGGGTGATTTTAAATTACATTTTGTGATTTTTGTAAATAGTTTCAAGAGTATCTATTAGGATAGTATTATTTTTAAAAAGTCCCAGCATGCCAAATTCAAAGCATGTCCATAGCAATGAGTTATGTAGCTCTTGCAGTCTAATTGATACGCCTGTTACTAAGCCTGCCATATTAGCAGCACCCTGATAACGTCCATGATAGTTGCTGAGCCTCTGATTTAGACACAGTAGTGTATCTTTAATTATTGACACATATACCTCTGCAGATGTACAGGTTATATTGTACAATCCGGTGAACTCTTCATCAACGTTCATGTCATCATCCACATATAATATCCATAAAACCACTTGCTCTTTGTTGGAGAATTCCGTTGTTTCAACTACCATAATTGTAGACCACTTTCCAGGAAATTTCTCAGAAATCTCCCTCCTGGATTTAAGACTCATGGTTTCCACTATCTCATTTTGAATAACTACATTTGTGAATTTATCTTGACTCTTTTTTTAAACCACTTTGAAATATCAGGATTACATTCTGCCTGCAGACAAAACAGTTGAACATAGCTGCAGTCAAGCTGTCCACGTAAGGGTGTATTTTCAGCTTGATCAGTGTAATGGCCCTGGAGTGCAAGTCCTTGTATGCCAAGATAATGTATGATACTTAGTATTTTTTTAGGGTTGTCTAGTTTCTTTTGAGAGTTCTGAACACTTAGCATATCACCAACGTTTTTTGTGATATTTTGAAGACTATCAACTGCTTGGTGGTGATACGGAAAAGCTTGGTGTCTCAGAAATTTGTCTCAAGCCTTGTTCCAGTCAGAGAATCCAGACTCTGGGAAAGCGTCATCTGTCTACTTAGTCAAAAGTAGTTTATACTTAAAAGTTGTACAACGGTAGAAACAAAGTACACTGTCACTAGTCTCAGAATAATGGAGCCATTGAAAATCATCAAAGCAGGATGAACAGAAAGAATGGCTTGCTTATCCAAAGTTGTGCACAGTTAATTACTTAAGTCATCGTGGCTGAGGGGTCTCAGAAATGCTAAAAGTATCAGGGAGCTGACATTTGGTTCCTATACAGGTGATGTTGGAGACATTTGATTACTATGACCAGCAGAAGCTGATTCACTTATTGGAAGGGTAGTTTTCCTGTTTTTAATCAGCCATGTTTTAAATGATTTCATTTTAGCACCTTGAAAATATACTTTTGGTTTTTGTACTCCATTTAATCACTACCATGTTTTTGGGGGGCTAGGGTTAAAAAATACATTGTCTATCCTCCTGCAGGCCTGATGTTGGACCATGCAACAGTTCTATTGCCAATCTGTGCCTAAGTAAGGCGTAACCTGTGCAGCAGTACTAATTAATGGTGGATTGGGTACCATTGCACTCATCAATACTTTCCACCTTGTATTTATGTATGAAATTCTTCGCACCAAGCAGAATTAATCTCTGACTAGAGCTGGTTGGGAATTTACCACCAGGATGCGGGAAAGCCAGGTTCAAGTCTCTGATCTGCCTGATGTAGGCAAGGGACTTGACCGTGGGTCTCTCGCATTGTGAGTGTCCTAACCATCCAGCTACAGAGCCAGTCTCCGGCTGGCTCAATCTCTCCTGGTGGAGCTGTTCTACTATGTATAACTAATTAAATATTCACTGGCCCAACGTGTAAGTCCCTAGTCTCAGTCAGGCAGAGGAGGGACTTGGGAGTATGGTTCTCTCATATCCCAGATGAGTGCCCTAACCACTAAGCTATTGGCTATTTTGAAGTTGGCTCTTCCTGTTTTTTTTTAAATATAGAAAGGTTTCAACTTTGTCCCAATGTGGAACCTAATGCCAAAAACCTCAACATTTTTCACAAAATGGAATTCTTGTTTTCCAGACAAGACTGGGTGCCATCCTACTGAGCAATCACAATCTTCTATCTGGTAGCTTTCAAGATCAGTTTTTCATGTCAGTTGCTATAAATTTCTTCATTTTGCACATAATATGAGAGCCTATCTGGAATATAAATCCTCATGTAGCAAGGCTTATGCCAACAGAGAACTATTGTGGGGGAGGGGCTATAAAGAAACTTTCCTTGTACACAGGTTATTTTTGCATCGTCACTGAAGCATGTGGGGCTAGCCACTGTCAGAGTTAGGATACCACATTATATGAACATTCGTGTGACCCAGTGTGTCAGTTCTGTGTTCCTGTGCATATGGCCCTGAATTAGGAACTCTGGTTCCAATTCATCCAGTAATAGCATGGACATGTAGTGGGGTGTGGTGGCTGCAGAGAGATTGTTGTGGCTCCCTTATCCCTGGCTGCTTGGCCCAGGTGGAAGTTAAAGCAACAGGGAATCTATTCTAATTTCTGAGCTTTTATCACCGGGGATCAGGCATAGTGGAACCTGGCTTCACCACATTCCTGGCACAGCCACCGCCCACCCAGCCCCAAACAGGTTCCCTTCTCCCCTTATTATACTGAGGAGGTGGGGGACAACTGGCCTAGGAAGTGGCGATGCCACCTACATCAGTCTAAAGCTGTCAGAAATTTCCCTATGCAGGGAAATTCTCCAGTACAAATATCCAGTTGGTTTAAGCTTGCTGTGTGCCATTTTATTTGGTGGAGTAGAGAACCTGGGCTGTTGAGCCTTATCCTGCATCTACTGAAGTGAAAGACAAAGCTCCCATTAACTTTAGCAGTGCAGGATCGGGGCTGTATGAAGTGATACATGTGATGAGATCAATTGTTGTATATTAATATTTCAGTAGTTTGGAAATGAGGTTGTAGGCCTGTTAAGAAAGGAAAAGCTGCACATTCTACATGTGACAGTGTTCCTGACTGGCTTATAGTTTTAAGTGAAATCTGGTTAAGTAAATCAGTAGTTTAATAGGATTTAAAGTGGACAAATACCATCTTAATATAAACTGGATGAACGCGCTGCTATGGAATAGGCACATTTAAAAGCATCCTTTTTTGGGCCATAAAAAATCTTGTGCCATGGTCCTGATTTGCAAACATGGAAATGCATGCCACAGTTAGGTTACGCTTAGTCGGGGGTAACCGAGCTAATCTGCGAATAATGATCCAGTGTATCCACCTAGTAGGTCCTTCTGACATCTATCATTGAACCCTACCCAAGATATTTGAAAGTAGAACATCAAAAATGAATGTCATCTGACAGCAACCAGATCCCTACCAGGGTTAAAATAGCCTTGGACATGAAGTTCATGATGTGCAATACGCAAATGGTACATATCCGTTTACTGTGGGTGTTGTAATGGTGAGGTTGTTTGAACTAAGTCCATGCATTACATTATTTCAATACCCAGCTCCTGGGTCATAGATAAAAAAGCCTGCATTAGAAAGCTGCTTCACCTAAATTATTTCATGAGTCATAGCAGAATGGTTGGATTTATGCATAAACTTTGTCCACGCTTCATACCATACATAACAAAGATACACATAATTTAAGTTAGGTAAATTATCTTCTTGCTGCTTTGACTCAATTATAATTTACAGATCTATACTATGCACCTCTTTATATTTTTCATTTTGTATTTGAGAATGTTGTGTTACATTTGTAAATTTATGCAATAATCTGAAAATGGTGCAGACAGACAGAACCCTTTTTTTGTTTCCTTACACCCCCGCCCCGCCAACTTTTGTATACTACTTACGGGTCTGACAATGTTGTCATTACTGTGGCAAAAGTCATAGTGACTGAGTGGAATTTTTTCCCTAAATAAGGATTGTAGGCTATGGCCAAAAGATGTAGAAACAGCAAAATATGGCATATTGCATAAAAGGATGGACAATGCAATTCTGTTTGAGTATGGCACTTTTCTGCAAAGTTACTCAGTAAAAATGTCATAATGGAGTTCAATGTTGGCTGTTTTTCAGTGATTATCTAGTTATTCAGTCTACCAATTCTATAATTTTTTTACCTGTCTAGTTGTATCTCATTATATCTTATTCCACCTAGTATCTAATCTTATCTATCTTAATCTGGTCCAGATATTCAAATCTAGCTAATCTAATTTAACTGTATATCTAAAATCTTATCTAATTTTACCTAATCTTTTCTAATTAACCATTTCTATCTTTATATCTACCTATTGTAATCTAAATATTCTACTTTAATTATATATCTAAAAATCGTATTTATTTGATTTTCTCTGTATAATTTTTCCTGTCTATCTAATCTGTCTGCCCATTTGCAACACACTCCTCATGGTAACTGAATGTTTTCATTATTATTATTATTATTATTATTTTATTCAGTATTTGTATTGTAATAGCACCTCGCAGCCCCATTGTGCTAGGCACTGTACAAAAAGGTAAAAAGGGATGATCTGAGGCTTTTAATTATTTCCATATCAAATTAGCTCAGTTTACAAGTATAAAGGTGGTTTTCTGAACTGCTAGGAATGCAAGCTCATCCTTACATCTGAAAATCAAGCTGAATTCTTTCTAGCTCTCACATCAGCAACCCTAACAATTCTGCAAATGAAATTTAATTAACAATTCTATGGATGGTGCATGAGCCAACAAAGAATCCTACTCATTCTCCTGTAGGTGTTAAGCTTCTGCAGTGCTGACAGGACTAAAAAGGAGCAAAATCTTATTTTTGTCAGTTAAGTGAGTAGTTATGACTTTAAATACATACAGGGAGCAGAGCTGTTGAGTTAGAAGGTGCCAAAGCCACTTTTCAGATGATAACTTCAAGTAAGAAAAACTGAATACATTAATAGTAAACTATTCAGAATATTAGAATACTTTCAGTTTACTACCACCATACCGGCGTCCTACCTCTCACTCAGGACCTGTAATATCTTGCTATCTATTTATATGACTGTACTTTGACAAAACAGTTAAAAGAACACTCTACAGGTTGCTATTTAATTCTGGCCCTTTACACATCCATCCTGTATGCTGAATGAGGAAGGGGCTGTCTCATTTTAACGCAGGGCAGGAAGGGTCCTTGACTTAACCTGTTCTTAAAAACCTCTCAGGATGGGGATTCCACAATCTTCCTTGGAAGCCTATTCCAGCACTAACTATCCTTATTGTTAGAAAGTTTTTTCTAATATCTAACCTAAATCTCCCTTGCTGCTGATAAGCTGATTACGTTTTATCCTACCTTCAGTGGACATGGTGAGCAATTGATCACCATCCTCTTTAAAATATCCCTTAACATATTTTAAGACTGTTATTAGGTCTCTCTCCCCGCCTCCCCCCCCCCAGTCGTCTTTTCTCAAGGCTACACATGTCCAATTTTTTACTTTCCTCATACGTCAGTTTTTCTAAAGCTTTTCTCATTTTTGTTGATTTACTCTGGCTTCTCTCCAATTTGCCCACATCTTTCTTAAAGTGTAGCACCCAAAACGAGGACACAGTATTCCAGCTGAGCCCTCACCAATGCTGAGTAGAGTGGGACAGTTACCTCCCATATCTTATAAATGACACTTCTTTTATACATCCGACAATATAAAACTGAAAAACTAAAACTACTGCCTAGCCAGTTATTCCCCATCTTGTATTTGTAAATTTGATTGTTCTGTCTTAAGTGTAGTACTTTACACTTATCTTTATTGGATTTCATCTTGTTGATTTCAGATCAATTCTCCAATTTGTCCAGGTTGTTTTGACTTCTAATCCTGTCCTCTAAAGTGCTTGCAACCACCCCATTTTGGCATTATCCACAAATTTTATAAGCATAATCTCTCGCTAATGAAAATATTGAATACTACTGGACCCAGGACATACTCTTGCGGGACCCCACTCGATACACCCTCCCAGAGAACCATTGATAACTACTCTTTGAGTACAGTCTTGTGGCAGAGAACCATTGATAACTACTCTTTGAGTACAGTCTTTCAGTCAGTTATTGTAACGAGGCGTTTGCTTTCCCTCGCAACAAATCAGCCAGAGACCCCTTCTGAGTGGAATCACCCGTGCTTTTTATTTTCACTGTCAGCTCCCACCACCTTCTATTTACAGTCTGCTCCAAACCAGCAACCTGCGGGACAGCTAGCTAGCTAACTTCTCCAGCCAGCAGGGATGCACAGCCTTTGGAAGCTCTTCCCTTTTTTTTTTTTTTTTTTTTTTTTTTCTCTCTCTCTCTCTCTCTCTCTCCCCCCCCCCCTTCACTTCCTTCCTGCCTGCCAGCTTTATATAGCCCCCTGGCTAATAAGGCCCGCAGGTGCTTCTCTTCTAGCAATTAGGCATGGCATACTCAGCCAGCCCCAATTAATACTTCTTAATTGGAGCTGGGCTAACAGAGGCCTGGCTCAGGACCTCCTGGCCAGCACCCTGTTACAGTTATGAACCCACTTAATAGTAATTTAATCTAGACCACATTTCTGCAGTTTGCTTATGGGAATGTTGTAGGACTGTGACAAAAGCCTCATTAAAATCAAGGCATATAATGTCTTCAGCTTTCACCTTATCCACTAGGCCAGTATCCCTGTCAAAGAAGGAAATCTCGTTGGTTAAGCATGATTTAGTTCTTGACAAATCCATGTTGGCTATTACATATTACCCTGTTATCCTCTAAGTGCTTACCAATTAATTGTTTAGTAATTTGTTCCAGTATCTTTCCAGGTATTGAAGTTAGGTTGACTGGTCTATAATTCCCTAGGTCCCCTTTGTTCGCCCTTTTAAAGATATGTGCTATGTTTGCCCTTCTCCAGTCCTTTGGGACTTCCCCCATCCTCCATGAGTTATGAAACATAATCACTAATAGTTTGGAGATTGCTTCAGCTAGTTCCTTAAATACTTTAGGGTGAATTTCATCAGACCCTGCCAACCTGAATATATCTAACTTATCTAAATAGTCTTTATCTTTCTCTATTCCGGCTTGTGTTCCATTCTCTTATTGTTAATATTAACTGTGTTAAGTATCTGATCATGATTAAACTTTAATGAAGGCTGAAGCAAAATAGGTGTTAAAAACTTCACCCTTCTTGATATCATAATTCATATGCACAATGGGGAAAAATTAAAGTTGCACTGACAAACTTAAATCTAGCTTTTTCTCACTTTTGAGTGCTTGACTTTGCAAGCTAAATAAAATGTTCTTTGAACACGGGTTTTGTGTATGTAATTATGTAGGGGGTTTTTAAAGGAAAAAGGTAAAAACAAATTAGTATATGTACACAACCCTTCATCATTAGCAGGGTGTGAACCCTAAATCTACAGCACTGTAATCTGTCACTTGAGGTACTGGATTAATTAAATTAACTGGCAGCTACTGTTCTTGTGGTAGCATGGGCCTAGCGTTAGAATATTCACGTTCAGTTTTCCAGAATTTTCCTGAGGAACACAAATGAGAGCTGTGGTGATTGTGAACGTATTATAACCTAGCAACCCTGAGTTGCCATGGGACAAAAGAAAAAAAAAGACACTTCTCTAGCCTCAGGGAGTCACCTCTGCAGAATTAAAATGGAGATGATATAGCTTCTCAAAAATCGTTGCAAGAATCTATTATAATGAAAAAGTTAGGCAACCGAAATATGTCAACGCCCCTTATAATTGTTGATATAATAGATCAACTCCCCTTATAATAGCAACTTTCCTCCCAAAGGAACTCAAAACACTTTTCAGACTTTACATATGCAAAAAAACATTTTACTCACCACTGAAATGCATCCACTTGTAGATTGGCACTCAGTAACTATAGAAATGAACAGGAACACTTGAGTTTAATTTGATCAAATGCTCTTTTCTTTTTCTGAAATGCTGCTAGATTTATCCTTCAGAAATGAAATCTTGGCTCTGCTTCTTTTTATAGGGTGTTTTCTTTCCTTCCAGTGTAAACAATTGCTCATCATCAATCTCCCAAATGTTAAAAAATATAGCAAGCAGGATTACACAAGTAAATATTGAAGCTTTAGATTTCATGACTGTAGTGGAGTCAGTCAACGCCTGAAATTGTCTCCTGTGTGCTCTTCCCACAGGTAGAGGTGGTTTTACATTGCAAATCTAAATACTTGTATCTTGTTGTTTAACATTAAAAGAGCTTGAGCAGAATTCTTTCTACTGTCTAGTTCTTCTTGGAGGAGCATCCTTGTGGGTGCTCCACTATAGGTGTCTAGAAACCCTAAAGTGGAGCATCCACAGGGACAACCCATCTCGAAGAACCTCAATTACCACACAAGATAAGGAACCTTCTCTTCATTCCCTGAACCAATATTCTTTCTTCTTATCTTTAGGGCCCAATCCCACTCCCATCCAAATAGATGGGAGTCTTTCCATTTACTTTAATGGGAGTTGGACCAGGTCCCTAATACTGTATTTATTTATTTTTTACTGAATTTATGTATATAACTTCTGAACAGAGGTAGGCAGTTGAGAATAAGAACTTGAAGGAAGTAAATAAATTGAAAGATTTTTATTGCATGAGTTTGTCCCTGAATTAATGTGTTATCAACCTAAAAAAGCATAAGCAAAGTCTGACATTATATAGGCATTGGAAAAGATATAGGGATGCTAGAGTAAAAATAACAGCCTTTTGAAGATCGCCTAACAGATTGATTACTAGTAAAAACTTGAGCTGTACATCTGCCACAGTGCTTAGATTTTTCTCACAGATAATGAATCATCCCACACAGTTTTCCCGAGTCATCAGTGTTTGGTGCCACACTACACTGTCACCCAGTGGCATATCGCATCATGGTTTTTAGATTTTAAAATAACACATTTTCTTTGTGCATGTTTCCTGCAGGAATTCCATGTGACTTGAATTTCGATGTAGCTAATAATTAATGTGGACAGTTTTATTTTGTTTTCTACTGATTGAGAAAAATTATTTCAGATTTTTTTGGAAGTCTAACTCTGCTTGTGGCGAGGTGAATGTGATCTATTATATTGCATATGGAGAGACTCAAGCACACATACAGCCTTACATTAAACCTGTTACTCTGATTTTATCTAATCTTGAATTAGAGAGTTGAGCTGCTTTTTTCTCACTTAATTCATAATTACATAAGAACATAACATAAGAATGGCCATACTGGGTCAGGCCAAAGGTCCATCCAGCCCAGTATTCTGTCTACTGACAGTGGCCAGTGCCAGGTGCCCCAGAGGGAGTGAACCTAACAGGTAATGATCAAGTGATCTCTCTCCCGCTATCCATCTCCACCCTCTGACAAACAGAGTCTAGGGACACCATTCCTTACCCGTCCTGGCTAATAGCCATTAATGAATAATTAATTCATAATCAGTGCTGAGTTTCAGAGTAGCTGTTTTTGTATGTTTCAAAGCAGTCAAAGTAAAGTTAGTGACCCTTAAAAGTATATTGTAGACATTTCATATAGGTATTGTTTATACATTTTTTCCAGGGTATTTTTGTTGCTGTTCCGGATCTTAAAAAGGCTTTTTTGCGTAACTAAAGACTCCTTCACAATGTTGATTGTACTTTTGTATAACCTTTGTTACATGTAAAGAGAGATTTCATTCTAACCCTTTCTGTTTTGTTTAGGGAACAGCAGTTTTACAGTCTGGAGTCTTACCAGCTCTCCCAGGTAGGAGCCCATTTAGTTGTTTGGTTTGCTAAATATTACTATTTGTAATCCCAATTTGCCAAAAAGGGTGTGTGTGTGGGGGTGCAAATTGAAGGCCAAATCTTGCAGTCTGCGGGATTGTTGACCATGTAAGGACACTACATTCGGGACTGAGTTTCTTTGTGGAAAAGGATTCCCCCTGCGGTTGGCTATTCTAGTGCAGTCTGTATGATTTACATTTTTGTAAAATATATTAAAAATCTGTAGTGTCTTCAACTGCTGTTCAACACAAGACATGGGTTCACAAACTTGAAAAAAGTATTTAATTTAGAGGTAAGGTTGCTCAAGTGCATTTCCTACCAATACAATCAATAAGGTCGGGGTGAATGGTTAAGGCTAAGTAGCATCCAGAGTAAACTCAGCTCACATGACTTCCACTCAAGCCCATTCATATTTCCAGGCAGTCGAAGACTCTTCACCTCCACAACAAGCTTCCTTTCGCTGCGCACATAGAACCATTCATAATGTACACATCCAGGTCCTCTAAATAACATTCAGATGCATAGGGCCAGAACCTCAGCTAGTTTAAATCAGTGCAGCTCCATTGTGGAACTACACTGATTCACAAAAGCTGGAAAAGAAGCTACAAATCTGGCTTACAAGATTAACTATGACCTCAGGTTACTTAGGTAACGACAACGTGTTATATACTTTTGCATGGAAACTATGTCTGTCAGTAAAATATCTTACTCTCCCTAAGGTCTCTGTCTAATTTACCATATTGTTCCAGCACCTTCTCTTTCAGAGAAAGGTATAACACGATCTAATGGCTGGAAGATGAAGCTATACAAATTCAGACTGGAAATAAGGCGTAAATTTTTAAAGGTGAGATAATTAACCATTGGAACAATTTACCAAGGGTGGTGGTGGATTCTCCATCACTAAGTATTTTCAAATCAAGATTGGATGTTTTTCTAAAATACATGTTTTAGGGATTAATTTTGGGGACGTTCTATGGCTTGTGTTATGTAGGTCAGAGTAGATGATCATAATATTCTCTTTTGGCCTTGGAATCTATGAATCGTCTTGGTCTCTGATAAGATTTCATTTTTATTATCTGAAAAGAGTACAGTCAATCTGGGGTATGTAGCACCCCCACATTGTCTTTGGTGAAGACAGTTGCAAAGAAGTTGTATAGCAACTCTGCAACATCCTTATCTTCCTTAACTGCTCCCTTTACTTCCTGGTAGCCCCATGGACCCACTGATTTTGTCCCAGGTTTCCTGCTTCTGATATACATAAAAAACAAAACAAAATTGTGTTTACATATTTGTTTTTCATTTTAAACCATCTATCCTACTTCTTTAACAGCTGGATTTTATGATATCATGAATAGATTGATTCTGGAATGAACAAATCAAACACCAGAAAGTCTTCTAATGAAGATCATTTGTTATTAGGATGATTTGCATTGTGTAAGGAGGAGAAACTTCATTTAGAACCTTATGGCAACTCTTGTCCTCTGTTACTGCAGTACAGTCAGTGGAGTTACTCCAGATTTATACAGGTGTAACAGAAAGCAGAATTTGGATGACTGCTTCTAATTTTGTCCTCTTTCCTTCTAATATTTAGTAATGTTATCCTAAACAAATTAGAGGTCTGCTTTATGATGGAAATGTGTATAAAATAGAACAAATGAAGTTTAAACTAATTAAGGATTAAAATTCAGCAAGGCCTCTTATTTGTAGTTGCAATTTTTAGCTGCAATATTTGGGTCGCCATTATTTCAACTTGCAAAACTATAGGTTCAAATAATAGCACATAGACTACTTACTCCATGATTTTGTGTGCAGAGGAAGTAGTTGTCTAACTACCAGTATTTGCACCTTCAATACTTTGCAGGAGCACAAGATGTAGGTGTAAATTTCAGCTTTGAAAAGGATCACTTGATTGTGGCAACTTGCACTTTTTATCTGGGGTATATCTTCATCTGGCGAGTATTTGTATCTCTAATTGCCTGATTTGTGCCTGCTGTCAAGTAGGTAGAGGTACACGCACACAGATTTGTGCTCACAATTAATGTGCAGATTTCCTGGGAGTATGCTGGGTCAGCAAAAAGGGAGGCCACCCTTCTTGAAAAAATACATCATACTTTTTGGCTTTTTTATATATTACGCACTAGAACATTTTACTTAAGCAAATAAGCATTTTCTTACAGTGATGATACTCAGAAGTAATGGAATAATTCTAATGCATTGCAGGAGGATATAATACAAAGGGCTGGATTGTTACTCTTGTTAGTAGTGCCTTACTCCTTGAGTAGTCACACTGAGATGAATAGGGATACTAAGGGCAGGTCTACACTACAGGGCTAAGTCGACTTAAGTTACAAAACTCCAGCTATGTGAATAACGTAGCTGGAGTCGACATACCTTAGTGGTGTCTACATTGCACTAGGTAGACAGGGGAAACCCTCCTGTCGACTTACCTTACCCTTCTCGTGCCGGTGGAGTAGCAAAGTCAACGGGAGAGTGATCAGCAGTCGATTTAGCGTGTCTTCACTAGACCCGCTAAATCGACACCCTGGTGGATCGATCGTCATGCATCAATCCCCTGGTAAGTGGAGACAAGCCCTAAGAGTATTACTTAACATGAGTAATGGTGTAACAATCTAGCTCCAAGTAATTTAAAAGTCAAATGACAACTTCAACAGAACAAAAACAATAGTGGAATTATTAATGGGATCATAATAATATAAATGCATGTAATGAAGCTGGCAAAAGGAAGAGCATGCTGTGGTTTTGCATCTGAGTATATTTCAACGTGTTATCTTTTAGCAAAGGAAATGTAATCATAATGAGAGTATAATGGCTATATCTACAGGAAATGTTTGCTCATCTAAGCAAAGCAAATCTAACAGTACATTATATAAACCCACTGATGTAGTCCAGAAGATCAAGATGTTCGTGAGATGAAGAATTCTGCCATAATTTTAAAAAAAAGTATGCATAAAGAAAAACCTAGTTGGGATTATAATATTTTTTTGCAGCAGAGAAAGAGAGTCACACAACATTATTATAAATGTGCCACTAAGAAAAATTTCTTTGAAAATTTACAATCTTCTCCCTGTTATCCATCTGAACACAAGGAAAATGGGAAACAGAGGCAAAGCTCTCTTAAAATTTACAATTAAATATCCACTTAGTGAGAAAATAGATCTTTTCTTTAAAGGGTGAGAAGATTTGAAAGTCATTGACACAAGCAAAAATACATGGCAAGAATATTAATTGAAAATGGATCAATGTAATTCACCATCTGACAGAAAGAAGAAGAAATCAGCAGGATAAAGAAAAGTGGGGATTTGAACGCAACTAGTGGGCAAGATATAGAATGTGTGATAAAGATCAGAAAATGCAAGAGTGGCAAAGGAAGGTAAGAACACTTCTATAAAAGTCCAAAACAATCTTTTTTTTTTTAATTATTCCTTCATCTAACTTTTATTTTCTTAGCCTCCTTTGTGATATCTTCATCTCTTCTACTTTTTTATAACTGCATCTTTGGAATTTCTTTTTAAATTCTGTATAAGAAACCCACACAACTTCTTTCTCAGTGTCTCATCTTTATCATTCTCAGATGCTTCCTTTTAAAGTATTGTCTTTGTATTTGCAGACTCATCAAATGTAACTGAACCTAATTTGTGTTGCAATGCTTCGGAAAGTAATACTATCCTGATATCTTGCTTCCTTCATCTTTAATCCAGGTCACGTTGTTCTCCAATCGTATTTCAAAGAATTGTATCAGGCTTAGGGAGCCCCATTAGAGCTTGCCCACATTTCTTTATTACTTATATTTTTTTATCTCCGTTTTCATCCCCTGCCTTTCATTTGCTGGTGCCAAACTAAAGACCGTCTCTGACCAGGAGTTTTGAGAAAAATCACTTAATTTGAGGTAACTGATCTAATGAATTGGCCAAATAGGCCATGCACACGAAAAGCCATGGTGCAAGCTGTACACATTCACGTGTATAATTTGTGCGTGTAACTGCATGCACAATTCTGTTACCTGAACATGCAGCAACCCAATTACTCACATGCCTATTTCTCTGTGCATCTTAATCCTCAATTTACATAAACAATTGCCTGAACTATGCACATAAATACCTTGCACAAATGCAAAGACATCTTTGCAGTGCCATGACATTCTATGTGCTCTATAAAACATTTCTCTTGCTAATCACTTCAGTTTTGAATGAACAACTGAAGTTACATGTTCAGCTACCAGTGGCATGAACACAATAGGTTAAATATTTCTCAGCTTAAAAGAAATGTGTTTAATTCTAATATCAACTCAAACATGCTGTGGAAAAAGTGTTCACAAATATGTCAGTGAATAACACTTTTGTTTAAATGTTTTTCAAGAACTGCTACTAAGTGCAAAATAACCTGGTGAAATTAATAATTTAATTCTGTTTTAAAATCATGTGTTGTATCTGTCTTAAAAACTTCAGCAAGGCTGAACAGAGTGAGATGGAAGTAGACTCCCTGGAAAACTTGGTTCTGCTGGATTTGCAGGACTAAGATATCCTGAGCTCCATTATGGCATTGTGATAGTATCTATGGGAGGAGCTGGAATGGAGCTGTTCCCTGTAGGTATGTGTGCTCAAGTAAGCACGATGCCTTCAGGAGCCAGTAGTACCACCACAGAACCAGCTTTGAAGAAGGAAGTCCCTTCTGATTAGGGGAAGCTCTGCTGGCAAGTGCTTGAAAAGGATAGGCCAATATTCCCTCCACCTCCCCATCCTTTGCAACAACTAGCACCATTGGTGACTCTAGCCTTGCACAGGACCTATGTATTGGGACAAAGTTGTGGTGGCCTCACAGTTTCTACCACCACTTTTTGCACTCACAGGAGTCAGACAGAATTTTGCCTTCATTTTTTAATTGCCTGTGCAAAATCAGGACCTTAATTAGAATCGTAGCAGATAATCCCCCCCTAAAGCAGTGAACCTGAATATAATTAGGCGTCATCATCATTAAAACTTTTCATTTCTTGTGCATGCAGTTCCTTTTTTTTATCTTTCAAATGTTAGGTATCATCTGCATCACAACAGAGCTTTCTCCACGTGACAACTTCTTTGCTTGTTATACAAAAGCTGCATAAAGCTTGACTTGGAAATGTTCTGGAGGATGAATAAAGGAATATAGGCAAAACAGTGCCATGGAATGGAATGCACTGAAATGTCAGGATGCTAATTATGAACATGGTATCTTGGTTAAATTGTTGTTATGTAGATAAAGAACGGAAGAGAGAAACCCAAGACAGCTTAAAGTGATATATATAACAGAGAGGGAATGGGTGCTGAAATTAAACCAAACTATCTGGTAATTTAGCTCTTATGAAGAAGAAGAAGAAGAAGAGGCTTTTTAGGAGCACATCTCTTTTACTGCAGAACTGTTCAGCCTCGTTCCCCTCTCCTGAAGCTAGTTACTGTTGTACCTTCATTGATTTCAGGGGGGTTATTCCTGACTTAGATCACTGCAAGAGAAGAATCCGCGCCATGGTGACTTGGTGGCCACTGACAAGGCTGAAGGTAATTTATAATTCATGAAAGCATGGCAGGAAATTTATCATCAGTCCTTGAGGTGGGGGAAAGATAAAGTAGATTGTAATATTTTATTGGACCAAAAAAGGATTATATTTTGAACATTGTCCACAGTTAATATGTCATCCTTGGCGGTGATAGAGATTTTAATATAGCAGAGTTTTTATGATGAGAAATTGACTAATAATAAATAGTCTTCTGTCATATGACTTACTCTTGCTTGACTGTACTGAATCTTATGAGCACACAATTAAAATTCCTTTAGAAAAAAGGAAATGAGCTCAGAAAAAGTGTAGATAAACTGGTACAGAATTTTAATCAGTTTATATATTTTATTTAAGGGCTAAATCTTGGCCTGAGTGCACATCTGAATAATGGGATCTGTGCTGGGGCAAGAAGGGAAGGAATTCTTCCTATAACACTATGGGCACTTGCAGAATCACTCAGTGGCTGCTATTTCCTCTTCAGAGTGGAAGTAGAGCCCATGGGTCCTAGTCCCTGCTCCATGGGAGTCAAAGGGTGATGGAGCTGTGACTACACAAATAAGATGCTCTAGTATTCTCCTGC
This sequence comes from Caretta caretta, assembly GCF_965140235.1. NCBI lineage: Eukaryota > Metazoa > Chordata > Testudines > Cheloniidae > Caretta > Caretta caretta. The sequence goes on along the minus strand of NC_134209.1, from coordinate 132,595,962 downwards.
TTCTATTCCTCGCCTGCCCCAGCTCCCCTAGCGCTGAGAAGCAGGGAGCCTGCAGATCTCAACTCTGTGGTGAACACAGATGCAGACTCTTGTGTGCCAGCATGGTGTGGGTGCCAGGGTTTTTCCTTTAAGGAAATCCATTCTCATGACCTTCATCTTTGGCCTACACAGATCCTGGACTTGGGGTGCATCAACATGTTTACAGCAGACACATCTAATACACGTTTGAAAATACATCTGTCAAACAGTGCCCATAAGGAGAGGCACCCGAGATAGGAAACTGAAAATGCCAGCCTTGGCACCTTCCAACCTTTAAGGACAGAAGGACTGGACCTGAGAGGGTTAATCAGCATGGGGAATTTTATATTCTTTATATGTCATAGGGACCCCTGCCTGGCTCTTCCTGGCGCCACAAAGAATCATAAACTGTTGTGACAAAGTTCGTCCTCTACCTTGGTGGGTCCTGCGCTTATTGGCGGATTTGCTTGCCTCAGAGATTCACGGCAGCCCTCAGTTAGGCCACTCTCATGGCTCATATCTGACGTTCACTCAGATAACCTCATCACTGGCCAGCATGGGGAAAAAGAGAATAACCACCCACGCAGTCTCTGCTGATCCACCATGTAGGTTGGGGAACAGCCCAGAGACCTCCCCTTTGGTGGAACCCACAATCCAGGTCAGCTCCTCCTGTGTCTGATCAGGAGTTGGGAGGTTTGGGGGGAACCCGGGGCCGCCCTCTACTCCGCGTTCCAGCCCAGCCAGCCTGTCCTAATTGATTCTAGCAGCTTCTTCTTAATTGGCTCCAGGTGTCGTAATTAGCCTGCCTGCCAAAACTGGTTCCAGCAAGTTCCTGCTTGTTCTGGAACTGCCCCTGTCACCTAACCCAGGGAAAAAGGATCTACTTAATCTGGGACTAATATATATGCCTTCTATCACGCTTCTGTAGCCATCTGGCCTGACCCTGTCACACAGTTTAGACAATATCATGACTATGGGGTGCCCTTAAAAATGTGTACGGTTTTGAAAGATTCTATCCTATCTGTAGAAATTCCCCATTATAAAGACGGGGAATATTTCAGAGTATGGCAAGATCTCTTCAGAAACAGTAGAAATGTTTGTAGATGTCCGCGGATTTGTGCACCATAGTTAAACACTATTTGTCACATAAATAAGGTGTGAAATCACTTTAAAATAGCAGAAAGATACATGCAGGGGAGATCTTATAAATGAATTACAGCACCAGCAAGTCTTCTGATATGTTTCGATAAAAACAAACACGCCCAAAGTTTCCCCCATCGTCAAACAGTCACAATGGCACAATGCTTTGGATACTCTATTATGTAAGATAACATCTCTCTTCAAAGAAAGAGATGAAAGAATTTGCATCTAATTAAGTGATGTGCTGAGCAGATTTAGGTGCCTCATCTAGTTTTAATGAAGCAAGTAACACAACTTTATCGCAGAACTTAAACTATTTTCCTTTTCTGTAGGTAATGACTTTTCCAGACAATCAGGCAGTCTAGACATTCAGACCTTGTTGCCAACGTTGTGAATGCAAACAAGGAGCTTGTGCACGTAAGCGCTTGTTTAACATGTGCACATTCCTATTAGTGGCCATCACATAGGTGGCAAAGTTTGAAAATTTAACTCGTAAGGCTCAGTTTATAATGTTTGTACTTGAACCTCCATAATCTCTCATTTTGTTTTTATGAGATTTTTACGCATTATCTACTTAACTGCATACATAGCAAAACATTCTGACCATTGAAGAGTCGGCATAAAGGACTGACTACTGACATGAAGCTACAAGCAGGTCAGCTGGCCATTTCAAGTGTTGATTCTTTTTGTCATAGCTGCAGGAGCTATGTGAGTGCAATTCTATGGATAGAATGTATGTGGACTTGATTTTCACAAGAAAAATGCCTTGGAAGGGTACCAATTCTTTGCTCCATATTGAACATTTTTTTCCTCTTAGCATGAGAAGTAAAATGTAAACAGTTTTATAAATGAGTTAATGCATTTGAACACAGGGCATGGCAGAGTCAGCCATGCTAAAAATGGACATCACCAAGAACTGTAAAAACCCCCCAAAAACACATCATATGAAGTCGCTTGGCAGAAGAGCTTGGAGAGGGAAAGAGAATGCCTGTCATGGAGATGGGTGCTTCAAATTTTTGAAAATTTACCTTATCAGCCAGCTCCTCTCATTTGCTGCATTATGTATGCTTGTGTCCGTAACAAAGAACAGGACATACCATATGTGTGGTTCTAAAGAAGCAGGAGGACATCACATCCTGTCTCAACAGACAATGTATTTATTTTAATGTTCTCCATTAGCACAAGTAGATGTAATATGGAGTTCAAAGCCACATGAAAAGACTTCACATGAAATTCCACAACATAAGTACGTCAGTCACCAGATTATGTCCAGTGGGTAACATCAACCTGACCATAAATGGATTCAAATATTTAATTTTAATTGTTTATTTTCTCTCTTTGGTTTTTTATTTTACAAATGTCAGGGCAGATTCTCTTCTTCCACAACTCAGAATGTTGCTTAAAAGTCCACCTGCCCTGCTGGATGAATCCTATTGAATTGCACTGAGTTCCTGATTAAACTCACTCAGCTCAGTTTTGTGATGAACAGGAAAATGAAACTTATTACAATGCAGTTAAGAAACATCTGTGTCTGTCTCTCCTAAAAAGTTGAAACTGTCATTTGCATAAAGTTTATTACGTCTCAAAGACGCACAGAGGGGCACATTATAGCCTCTGGGAAGCTAGAGGAGGAAAAAGAAAACCAATCACAATGAAAACATAGCTGGTCATTACCAGGAGGCCAGATTGTGAAACACTTTTTCACTCTAAGGAACATTTACTCATGTGAGTATTTCCAACGAAACCAATGTGCCTGAGTGAATAAGTGCTCACCGGGGTGTATAAGAGCTCTATAAACTGGCCCCATTTGAGGGGTTTTTTTTGTTTTTGTTTTTGTTTTTAAATCCAGTTCCTCAGTATTAGATACTTTTTAAAATGTGTGTTGTGTCCTCTGGTTATAGAGTACATACTTTTGTGTGCACAAGTACTGTAATGCTGAGATTTTTGTCCAGCTGTGTACTTGTGAAGTATTTGTTTACCACCCTCTAATCTGTATTCATATTTGACTTAAATCATCTTTGTGTTGCTTCGATTTAGCATGATTCCTTGGTTATTCAGCTTTGTTTGACAGTTCAATATTGAGAGCCTGTTTATTTTATATAATTTCTTCAAGGTGAGGGTAAGATATGCTTGGCTATTTTTAAACTGTGTCTCTGAAACTCAGTCACTCACCTCTTCAAGGAATCTTCATAATTTTAGGAGGTGATGGTAATTCTACACCAGGTACCAAATGCAGTCTCCTTCTGCCAAACAGCACACAGCGCAGCTGTTCTGTCACCAGTAGTGTGGTATTAAAAAAAGACAATAAAGGGCATAGTCCCCCACCCTTACTTAAATTGAGTAGCACTTACACACACAACGAGCCCCACTGGGATTATTTGTGTAAGTGCAACTCATCATGAGTAATGGTGCCCACAATGAAAAGTGACTCTGTTCTAAATTGCCTAAATAGATGTCATAATAACAGTCTTAACAGGTTATATAACTTGGAAATGGTATAAATCTGATGTATATTTCTACATCTGTACCATACTGAGCAATTCTGGATTGATGGAGAGATGGTCTGGATAATCTACTTTTCATGTTATCTCAGACTCCTGTGATTAAATCAGACAGTAAAGCTCTGAACAATGTTTCATCGGCGCAAGCGAGGGCTGGATCCAAACCCACTGAAGTCAAAGCCTGGCCCTTCCCCACTCTATTTGTTGCTTATTCATTGCATCATGCCTACAATTCGATTGTTTTGGATCAGGTCTGATGAGACATTAATTACAGCACCAAGTTTTGTGGCTAAACTATTCCAAAACCACAGTTAGGGTTGCAGCAGCAGCAATTCACAACTGAAACTTTGGGGGTGATTCTGTCCCTCTTACCCACACTAGGTAGTAGTACCTTACTCTGTGAATAGGCCCATTGATTGGGTGAGTAGGGATGGCAGCTTCTGGCCAGTGGAAACTTTTTGGGGGGATTCTTTGTTCCAAAGAAACAACACAGAAGAATTAATTTATATAACAACAATTACAAGATGAGGATTTCAATGAACTGAAAAAGGGAGCTATTGGAACAAAGACTTCCAATGACAAAAGCAATCTTTTGTTTCTTACCAATGATTTCTTTTTCCAGGGTAATTTATTTGGAAACATTGGCTGTGAATGCGTGGGCACAACAGACAGCTAATCCTAACGAAGGATAGTTTGTATTAATGTGCAGATTTCTCTTTAAAAACAGGTGCTTCTTCTGTCATGGCAGCTTCTGGATCTCTGAAAATACCCAAAGGGCACACTCTGCAAGCTGGTAAGTATAGTGAGTTAAAAGGGGTTGGTGTGTACATAAGTGTGTAACTTTTCCCATAAAATAAAATATTTTAAAAAGTGATATTTAATAGTGATATTTTCCTCTGTCTTATGGCTTATTTTTCCATTCAATTTGTAGATGAATTAATATTTTGTTAGAAATGGCATTGACAGATGGGATAAGTTTAGAAAAGGGAGTGACAGGTGGGATGTGTGCCAAAGCACAGGCACTAATCCTATTCATGTCAGTGAAATGCTGCCAATATTTTAACAAGGGGCTCCCACAAACATTTTCCACCTTAGCCTGTGATAAATCCTATATACTGGCGGTGAGGGCCTTTTAAAATATACGTCACCGTAAAAACAAAGGAGGGAGGAGACAAACAAGGGCAAACAAGCACATTAAGCTGGAATATTTGTAGATGAAAACCTAATGCAAGTATATTGATAGTATAGTATTGCCTTCCTTTTACATAATTTTGATTGGGATGGTGTGTGATTCTGTAGAGGGAGCTGGGGGTATTCTCCCTGGGGTATGTTTTGTAAACACTTGTGATGTGGTGCAACGTGGTCCATTCCAAAGATGACAAATTTCCTGTCAGCAAGCAGAATCATCTCTGGGAGGGATGGCTTAAGCAATTTCCAGGGAAGAGGCGAACTCCATCCCAGTCGGGAAAATCATCCCGCCATTCTGGTGATGGAACTTTAATCAGGGCCTTCCAGGAGGTCCCAAGATCAACCTCCCACCCCTCACTGAAACCTACACTCAAGGCTCGATATTACTCCTACTGCAGTTTATGGTAAAATGCACATTTACGCCAACAGCTCTCAGTTGAGAAGTTTTAAAACTGTGTTAATGTTTATTCCTTGCAGTTGTTCTCATTAGAAAATATGAATGTCTTCTACTTGGCCTGTATTTAGCTCTTCAATTGGTTTTTAGCATTGTTATTTAGATTGTGTCTAAAAACTAAAAGAAAGCAATTGTATACATTATCGTCACCATCCAATTTACTAGCTACAGTGTGACCAAATATGTTGGAAATTTTTCAATGTTCTAGGTCCTAAAGGTGGTTTTGGGTTCATGGCACCACCTGCAGAACTTGGAACTTCTACTGGCCCTGAAGAACCTGGTGAGTAAACAGAACGGCAACCAATTACATCAGAAGGTAGAAGAAAAGGAGGACTTGTGGCACCTTAGAGACTAACAAATTTATTTGAGCATAAGCTTTCGTGAGCTACAGCTCACTTCATCGGATGCATTCAGTGGAAAATACAGTGGGGAGATTTACATACATAGAGAACATAAAACAATGGGTGTTACCATACACACTGTAATGAGAGTGATCACTTAAGATGAGCTATTACCAGCAGGAGAGCGGCGCAGTGAGGGGGTGGGGACCTTTTGTAGTGATAATCAAGGTGGGCCATTTCCAGCAGTTGACAAGAATGTCTGAGGAACAGTGGGGGGTGGGGTGCGGGGAAATAAACAAGGGGAAATAGTTTTACTTTGTGTAATGACACATCCACTCCCAGTCTCTGTTCAAGCTGAAGTTAATTGTATCCAGTTTGCAAATTAATTCCAATTCAGCAGTCTCTCATTGGAGTCTGTTTTTGAAGTTGTTTAGTTGAAGAATTGCAACTTTTAGGTTTGTAATGGAATGACCAAAGAGATTGAAGTGTTCTCCAACTGGTTTTTGAATGTTATAATTCTTGACATCTGATTTGTGTCCATTTATTCTTTTACATAGAGACTGTCCAGTTTGGCCAATGTACATGGCAGAGGGGCATTGCTGGCACATGATGGCATATATCACATTGGTAGATGTGCAGGTGAACGAGCCTCTGATAGTGTGGCTGATGTGATTAGGCCCTGCGATGGTGTCCCCTGAATAGATATGTAGACACAGTTGGCAACGGGCTTTGTTGCAAGGATAGGTTCCTGGGTTAGTGGTTCTGTTGTGTGGTTTGTGGTTGCTGGTGAGTATTTGCTTCAGGTTGGGGGGCTGTCTGTAAGCAAGGACTGGCACAAGAACAAATCCACACAGACACACCCATGGAACCCCAACCTGGGGTATTCTATCTGCTACCCAAAATCCATAAAACTGGAAATCCTGGATGCCCCATCATCTCAGGCATTGGCACCCTGACAGCAGAATTGTCTGGCTATGTAGACTCCCTCCTCAGGCCCTACGCTATCAGCACTCCCAGCTATCTTCGAGACACCACTGACTTCCTGAGGAAACTACAATCCATCAGTGATCTTCCTGAAAACACCATCCTAGCCACTATGGATGCAGAAGCCCTCTACACCAACATTCCACACAAAGATGGACTACAAGCCGTCAGGAACAGTATCCCCGATAATGTCACGGTAAACCTGGTGGCTGAGCTTTGTGACTTTGTCCTTACCCATAACTATTTCACATTTGGGGTCAATGTATACCTTCAAATCAGCGGCACTGCTATGGGTACCCACATGGCCCCACAGTATGCCAACATTTTTATGGCTGACTTAAAATGTTGGCATACTGGGCAAAATGTTGGCATACTGGGCTGGGACCTGGAGTAGAGGGTGGGCCCAGGTTCCCCCAAATCCTCCCAACTCCTGGTCAGACACAGGAGGAGTCAACCTGGACTGTGGGTTCAGAAAAACGGCCAAGCTGAGGGCTGCCGTGAAGCTCCAAGGAGAGCAAATCCACAAATAAGCGCAAGACTCACCAAGGTAGAGCAGGAATTTTGTCACAGTCATTACACAAAGTAAAACTATTTCCCCTTGTTTATTTCCCCCTCCCTCCACCTCCCCACTGTTCCTCAGGCATTCTTGTCAACTACTGGAAATAGCCCACTTTGATTATCACTACAAAAGGTTTTTTCCCCCCTGCTCTCCTGCTGGTAATAGTTCACCTTAAGTGATCACTCTCGTTACAGTGCGTATGGTAACACCCATTGTTTCATGTTCTCTATGTATATAAATCTCCCCACTGTATTTTCCACTGTATGCATCCGATGAAGTGAGCTGTAGCTCACGAAAGCTTATGCTCAAATAAATTTGTTAGTCTCTAAGGTGCCACAAGTACTCCTTTTCTTTTGCGAATACAGACTAACACGGCTGCTACTCTGAAACCTATCAGAAGGTAGTAAATTCACTTAAATATGTCTACACTTTAAAGAAGAATCCTTCTTTCTACCTAGCTATCACCTTTGAGGAGGGTGGTTTTACTATAGTGATGGAAAAACCCTTTCCATCACTTTTGTAAGTGTCTACACTAGAGCAGCATAGCTGTGGCTGTTCCACTGTAATGTTTGTAGTATAGACACATGCTGAGGATGGTGTCTGTTATATTTCATGGCATACAAACAGAGAAGTTAGATAAAAACATAAAGTACTCTTGCTGGAATGTTGCAACATATACTTTCTTATCATTCAGAATGATAACATACAAGAACCCCAAAACAGAGAGCAGCAAAGCATGCTGCTCTCTAAAACAGAGAAGCACAGTTCATCCTTCCTTACTGTAGGCTATCTGTTGGAAGACTGACTCTGATCATATGCTCCACTACAGAACCCCCTGCCTGCAAGCAGCACCAGGAAAATGTCTGAGAATGTAATGTGATAAATCACAATTTTAACACAATTTTCATTACACCACAATGTCTGCAAAGGGATCAGAAACATGGTAACAGCAAGAGAAAAGTTTATGCCAAAATACTGCCCAGAAGTCTCAGTAAATCATATCATTCATGCCTTTCCCCCTCCGCACCCTGAAAACCATCCCATCTTCCCCCTTTCTGTGTGATTGTTGACTACACCATTCTTCCTGTCTCCATAGCTTGCAGTCTTGGTTGCAGAATCTCTAATTCTTCTTTCTTTCTCCTCTCACATCCAGGCAATTGCCAAATCTTGCCAATTCTTCTCCCACAGTATCTTCAGAATTCAAATGTTCCTCATGGTCTGTTCATGTCCAACATATATCTCCCACCCTGGCTACGTGAAACTCCTATTCCTTAGCCCCCTCATCTTCCACCTCCAGTTAATTCAGAAAGCTGCTACCAAAATCATCTTCCTTTCACGTTGCTCTGACCATCTACCCCACTTTCTAGAATTTCTTTGCTGTTTTCTTCTCTTCATATATATTGTTATCACTTTTTGACCCAAGTGGTTAGCCAATTTTCCGGATCAAGTGGTTTGGTTTTGTTAGTAGGAGAAAATGGTGATGGAGTCAGGTATTTCTTTGATGCACTCGCGTTTATTTACAAATAATGTAATAAGTCCAGTTTACTGAACACAGTAGAAATCCATAACAGGAGACAGTTTCTTTGCTCACAGTTGTAAGGCTCTTTTAGCCAGTCGTTTACCCTAAAGCTCTCCCTTTAGCTTTTTTTCTCAGGGTTACGCTACCAGTGTTTCTCTGGCTGTGTCTGGGGCTTCTGTGCTCCTTCTCTGTGCTTTTCTGCTGTTGCATTGGTGGTAAAGTATCACTCTCTATAGAACCCCTTGGGCCACCTAGTTCAGCTTCTACTCCAGGTGGGTCATGTACCTGTGCTTTGGATGTGGCTTCTACTGTTTTAGCTGTTTGGTTCCATGAAGGAGCTTGTTTGTTTGTTACATTTATTCTAAATGAAGTGCAGTGGTTAGCTACACTAACCAGCTTCAAAGAGTTTTCTCCAACCTTCCAACATAACATATATATGAACAGTTCAAGATTCTCCTCAGCTCCAGCCTGATCAGGTCCACAGTTACGTACATGAATGCTTTAGGGTGCAGATCCCTTGTGTCTTTTTTCTACTGAGCATTTCCATATAGAACTTTTGAAGGAAATGTTTGCTTTTATTAAATGGATTATTAGTAGTTATGAACTTCAGTCATAATTGTACTATGTTAATTTTTTTAGGAGGGGCAGTAGGTTATTCAACAGATCTACCTGTGTCTGATCGACCGCACAGTGAGACAACAATCTATGTTAATATTCCTGTCACTCCTACATCGAAGAAACAGCTCCACTACATGGAACTGGAGCTTCAAGAACCTAGCACAGGCATAAGAGGTAAGGGCCTTTAAGTGGGCTATTACTACTACTAAATGATAACAAATGTAAACTGTGTGTGCATCCAGAGGGAGGTCCTGTACTCTTGGCCGCCAGCTGCTTCTGCTGGGGTCTGCCCGCAACTGTCAACATTTAGAAACATTTTATTAGGGACTGTCCTGCTAAGCTCAGGCTCTGGAGGCTGCTATGTCTCCAGCCCTTGCAGGGTTGTCCTTGCCTTTTATATAATTTTTTAGGACTTATATAGCATGCAATTGTCAAAAGCCCTTTGGGGGTTAGGTCAGGGTTATCCTCTCCATTATACAGATGTGGAAAGTGAGTCACATAGGCCAGATCCACAAAGGTATTAACCACCATTGATTTAAATGGAAATTAGCAGCTAAATACCTTTGTGGATCTGGGCCTAACCACATTTTTCAAATGTAGGTGTATAAAGTTAAACAACTAAGCCCATATTTAGGCACCTACATAAAAATAGCCTTATTTTGAGATGCACTGAGCACCCGCAGCTCTGTAGGGCTGCAGGGGCTCATCACCTATGGATTTAGATGTCTCTGGCAGGCAAAAAAGGCCGCACCCATGAAATTCATAAATCAGAAAAAAGTTAACCCTGTCAGAATACCTCCTCAACGTGCCAAACCAGGCCACACAGGGCCTCCACAGACTTTCATCTAGAAACTGGTGTTGGTGCTTCTCAGAGATGCAAGCCCCAAAAAGGCCCTACTGAGCTTTTGTGCCTACCTGATTCTGGGCTGCTCTGGTATCTAGCACTGTCCTGGCCTAATTTAGGTAGCTCAGGTCCACTGCACTCCTCTCCTGCCAGGCACAGATTCCTCTGCTGCAGCGATGTTGGTAGGGCCTCCCAGAGTAGTGGGTCTTGGCATTAGGGTGCCATTAAGATGAATGGGACTTCAGCCCTTTCAGAGCAAATGTTTCAGGTTGTCTGCAGACTCAGGCAGATATCATTTAATTGCCTGTACTTGATTCATAGTTTCAAGGTTTTCTTCATGTCTATGAGGTTTAGAGACTTGCCTTTTTAAATAAACAAAAGTTAAGAACCTGATATAATTTCATGACTCCAGGAACTGGGGCCTGAGGCATGGACCTATAGGACTTAGTTCTGCAAGATGCTGAATACTCTGGTATGATCCATAAGAATACCCACAGTAGGTCAGACAAATGGTCCATCTAGCACAGTATCCTGTCTTCAGACAGTGGCCTGTGCCAGATGTTTCAGAGGGAATGAAGAGAACAAGGCAATTTATTGAGTGATCCATCCCCTGTTATCCAGTCGCAGCTTCTGGCAATCAGATGTTTAGGGACACCCAGAGCATGGGGCTGCATCTCTGACCATCTTTGCTAATAGCTGTTGATGGACCTATCCTCCATGAACTTACCTCATTCTTTTTTTGAACCCAATTATACTTTTTGTCTTCATAGCATCCCCTGACAATGAGTTCCACAGGTTAATTGTGTGTTGTGTGAAGAAGTACTTGCTTATATTTGTTTTAAACCTGCTGCCTATATATTTCATTATGCGACCTCTGGTTATTGTATTAGGTGAAGGGGTAAATAACACTTCCCTATTTATTTTCTCCACACCATTCATGATTTTATAACCTCAGTTGTCTCTTTTCTAAGCTTAACAGACCCAGTCATTTTAATCGCTTCTCATATGGAAGTTCTTCCATACCCCTAATCATTTTTGTTCCCTTTCTCTGTACTTTTACGAATTCTAATATCCAGCAAAGCACCTGAGTATGTGCTTAATTCTAAGCACATGTATAGTCCCATTGACCAGTGGGATTACTCACATGCTTAAAAGTAAACATGTGCTTAAGTGCTTTGCTAGATCAGAGGACCATATACCTTAATATGGCTCTGGGCTACTCAGCCCCTTACAGGATTAACCCTTTGGCACCTGAGAATAAATCATAAACACCATACATGGAGATATGGAAGATTAATTCCCCATTCAGATAAATTCCAGTGAGAATTTTGCATTTAATTCCTTCTACTCAGGACCGACAATTTTCCCTATAAGATCTTCAAGTATTGAAATTTTAAGCAATTTTCTGTATGTGTTTTTTAAATCTAGTTTTGATTAAACGGGTTTATAACTTTTAAGTGTTACCACTGTTTCTCCATGCCTATCTAAGGTACTAATCTGGCCCCTATCACTGTATAGTATCTGAGCACCTCACAATCATTAATGTAGTTGTCTTCACAACAGAACTGTGAGGTGCTAATACTGCCATTTGGGGGGGGGGGGGAATGAGGCACAGAGGTCTAGATCTACAAAAGGACTTAGGCCCAAATCCTCAAAGGTATTTAACTCCCATTGAAATCAATGGGTGCTAGGCACCTAAATACCTTTCAGAATCTGGCTTTGCATCATTTAACTACCCTGCCACACAGTGGATATCTCAGCCCTGAGTTATGTGCCCAGGCTCCATTTACAATGAATGGTGAGAGTTCAGTGCCTAAGAATGAGATTCACAGAAGCCAGCACTCTGAGTGGGGAGCAGCCTAAAGTAGCCAGTAAGAAATGCTGAGGAGAGGGGCATTACCTAAAGCCCCACCCCAGAAAGCTAGTTAAGAACCAAACTCCGGGAGATGTCTCTGTCCACTTGGGACTCTCAACTATGAGCCCTCCCCTGAAGTTAGGTACCTAAAGTCAGATCAACCCATTCTTGGAAGTAAACAAAGGTGAGGTGACTCCCCTTTGTGCCCAATGCTAGAGCTCTCACCTGGGATGTGGGAGACCCAGGTCCAAATCCCCACTCTGTCTGATTTAGAGCAGTGGCTTAAAGACAGTCTCCTACCTAACGACGAGGCTATTGGGTATTCACAAGTGGCTCTTTCTCAGTCTCTCCTGTTGATGCTGTTCAGCTTCGTATAAATAAAATATTCATTGAAGCAAGGACTGGACCCTGGTGTCGTTCCTCCCAGATGAGTGCCCTAACCACCAGACTATACAGCTGTTCTTGCTCTCTACTTACTTAGCCATCTAAGCCTCCGTGAGTCAGGGAGCCCCTCTGTGCCAACTGGCAGAGGGCACACCATTCCATAACTCACAACAGGCCTGACACACTCATTGCCCCAACAGTGTTGTCATAATCTATATCTAAAAGGTATCAGGTAAGGTATCGTATGCAAACCGGTAACACTCTAGTCGTTAAGATTATTGTGTGATGTATGTATGGGTGATGCATAAAGAATTAAAGATGTGTGCTGGAAATACAGTGTTAAAAGGTGTTTTGCAAACAGGGCATAAACCCAGCCTGTCCCAGACAAAGGAATGTTGTTTTGCCTCTTTTCCTGTGTCTCCAATGTAAACTGAGCCACGTAATACCTCAGGGGACAATGAAAAGTATATCTACATATAAGGTAAACAAAGCCATCAAGCTAAACTTGTGCTGGGAGGGGAAGACCACTTAATGTTCATGATATGGGATGGAGCCTACACTCTGCTCTTGAAACAGACACAATAGATTTTAGAAAATATAAGCAGAAACACAATGCCATTTTGGTATCCGTCACCTAGGGGCCAAAGGGGGAGCAGTGCCCTTTGAGCTGATGAAAAATGGATCGTCTTGGATCCAGCTGAAACTGACTATAGGTGAGAAACCTACATAGACAAAGATTGTCACTGGATGAAATCAGGGTGGATAAAAATCAATGATTTAAAAAAAAATCAGATTTTTTAAATTTAAATAGGATTTTTTTTATAAAATGCTTTTTGAGGAAAAAAACCTATCTAAAGATAGCTTTGAGCTATAATGTATCTTAATTAAAAATATCTCATCATGGAATAGGGATTATAAATTCTAATTCTATAGTATGAGACCATATATTCATGTAATGTTTAAGAAAAGATTTGTAAATGAGTTCCAATAGTTCATGGATTAGGGACCCAATCTTATGGGGTTCCAGGAGCTTCTGTATAGATTATTTAGGTTAATCTTTCTATCTACCCAATGGGACTCAATGCTCAGTCTGGAAGATACCATCAGAGATGCTTAGTTTTGCAGTTCTCAAACTGTGGATTTGTGTTCCCACGGATAACATGCTTGTTAACAGCAAAAATGTTTTAAAATAAATAAATAAATAAATAAAATATATAGAGGTGAGAAATAACAGACCTCAACCCTATTGTCCCTCTGCAAATTTGTGTACCTTACCTCTCTCTAAAAGTGCAAAGTTTCAAAAAGTTCAGTGAGTAGAAGATTGTTGGGGCAGAATAGATCTGGACAAGGAGAAGAAGTCTGGAGATAAATGTGAGAAGGGAGGGACAGGCAGTAGAAACAAAAGTGAAACTATTTGAGCAGCATATTCCAGAAGTCTTGAGGTCTTTCCGAGTGTAGCCTTCATTGATTTGAGATCTACCATACCATTCTCTCACTAGAAGGGAAAACCTATAATGGCAGCAGTCCATAAAAGAAACCCAGTTTGGGAATATTTTAATGAAGTTCCTCTACCTGTAGGTAAGACAGGCATGCATCCAAAATACAAAAAGTGCAACAAAGAAATGCAAGGCCTGGTTGCATGAATGAAACAACATCATGAGAAGTGTTCCTTCTCAGGAGGAAGCTGTGTTGAAGATGATGAAAGGAACATGTCTGAACATGTAGGATCTTCAGGTTGGTAAACTTCTTTATTTAATATTTCTTTCTTAAGGACTGCCTGTCTTCCTTCTGGACTATTCTTGAATTCTCATGTTTGAGCAAAAAATATAGTTGTTACTCTATGGTACTATCATTTTAGACGCAGTTGTGATAAAAAATAAATAGCTGAAAAAGGCAGATCTTCCTCCTTTTACAATTTCACATTTAAAGCAGTACTGAGTATCAATGTATGCAATGAGTAATACTAAATGAGCAGTATGGTAATAATAATTAAATAACTGCATTGACTTATTTTGTTTAGGAGAATCCATCCTCAACATACAGGATTCTGAAGACTATCCACCTTCAAGATCACCATCATTTTCTATAGTTTCAAAGTTATCTGCCAATGATAGTGTTTCAGTCACATCATGTATGTCACATAGCCACAGTATATCACCTGTAGCAAAAAGAAGAAAAAGCCTCCATTATCCAGAAACAACAATAAATAAGTTTGTGATAAGAACCAGCAGATTACAAAAAGAGGTAATTGATGAAAAAATTGCCTGGTTTGTTTATGCAACAAACTGTCCTTTCCATATGATTGAGAACCCACACTTCATTAACATGGTTCAGTCATTAAGACCAGTCCCAAGCTAATAACATATGGTTGCAGTGCTCATTTGCTACACCTCCTAGCCAAAGACTTCAGTGTTCAAGAAATAAAAGCTAATGTTGTTGAAATTGTAAAATACTTCCGTAACAACCATTTCGCAGCAGCTGCTCTGAAAAAAGTGGGAGGAACCAAGATAACTCTCCCACAAGACGTGCGATGGAACTCAGGAGCGGACTGTTTTGAGCTCTATATCAAGAACTGGCCTAATCTGATGACAGTTTGTGAACAAAATCGTGAAAAAATAGATGGCACTGTCACAGCCAAAGTTCTCACCATTGGGCTTAAGAGAAATGTTGAACAAGTGCTGAGTACCCTGAAGCATATTTCTGTAGCCTTGAACAAAATGCAGGGAAATCGCTGTTTTATTGCTGATGCTGTTGAAATTTGGAAGGAACTGAGAGAGATCTTAAAAAGAGAAATATGCAATGACAGAGTTAAAAGCTTTAAAAAAATGAATGGGACAAGCACTATCTCCAGTTCATTTTTTGCAAATATTCTCAATACCAGGGTCAAACCTTAACTGCTGAAGAGGAGGAGTCGGCTGTGACATGGACATCCAGCAATCACCCCTCCATAATGCCAACTATAAAAAACTTCAGAGCTAAGGGTGAACCATTCAAGAAATATGTTTGCTGATGATGTTTTAAAGAAAGTCATACTAGTGAACTGGTGGAAGTCACTGAAGCACTTGGATTAAGAGACTGTTGAAGTGATAATCTCACTTTTAACAGCAGTAGCTTCTTCTGCCAGTGTAGGAAGAATATTTTCTTCCTTTGGACTAATTCATTCCAAATTGAGAAATGGTTTGGGACCTGAAAAAGCAGGAAAGCTTGTTTTTCTTTTCCAGATTATGAACCACCAGGAAAATGAAGGTGAAGACAACTGAGTTAGCTGCAGAAGCCAATATTTTAAGTTTCTCACATTGACCTGGCTGACATAGTCGATTTAATGTTTTTAAAAAATTATTTCATTTAACTATTTTAGTTAAAAACAATTTTAACTAAAACAAACCTGATTTTAAAAAACTTGAATGTTTAACTAAATTCAAAAATTTTTATGCTTGTTTTGTTAAAATATTATATGTTTGCTGTTGAAGAAAAAAATCCAGAATACATAATGTTGTTGTTTTAGTTAAATAAAACAATTTAAATGTCTGTCTGGTTGTGATCTCCTCCTAATACAGCATGGCAAGAAAACTCTCCAAATATTAATGATAAATCTGTTCAATTGGAGATAGTTCACCTCCCAATGACTTCATAAATATGTGCTTCAATTACCTTTGGTAAATGAAATAACCAAACAATCATTCATTTTTTGATATAGCTGTAAAACCAATCTGAGAAGTTTTCAAAATAAATCACTTTAAAAATGTATAGTGTGTACCTTCTAAAAATGAAACCTACATCTATCTCTGAGTTGTGAAGAATATGTATTAAGGTTATAACAACCAATAAGAATGCACTTTTATGTAGAAATCCATGATTAAATCGAGTCTTCCTGACTAGTAATTTAAATCATAGATTCATATATATTAAGGTCAGAAGGGACCATTATGATCATCTAGTCTGACCTCCTGCACAATGCAGGCCACAGAATCTCACCCACTCCTCTGATAAATCTCTCACCTATGTCTGAGCTATTGAAGTCCTCAAATCATGGTTTAAAAACTTCAAGGAGCAGAGAATCCTCCAGCAAGTGACCTGTGCCCCAAGCTACAGAGGAAGGCGAAAAACCTCCAGGGCCTCTTCCAATCTGCCCTGGAGGAAAATTCCTTCCTGACCCCAAATATGGTGATCAGCTAAACCTTGAGCATATGGGCAAGATTCACCACCAGATACCCAGGAAAGAATTCTCTGTAGTAACTAAGATCCCACCCCATCTAACATCCCATCACAGGCCATTGGGCCTATTTACCATGAATATTTAAAGATCAATTAATTGCCAAAATCGTATTATCCTATCATACCATCTCCTCCATAAATTTATTGAGTTTAATCTTAAAGCTAGATAGGTCTTTTGCCCCCACTGCTTCCCTTGGAAGGCTATTCCAAAACTTCACTCCTCTGATGGTTAGAAACCTTCGTCTAATTTAAAGTCTAAACTTCCTGGTGGCCAGTTTATATCCATTTGTTCTTGTGTCCACATTGGTACTGAACTTAAATAATTCCTCTCCCCCTCTGGTATTTATCCCTCTGATATATTTATAGAGAGCAATCATATCTCCCCTCAACCTTCTTTTGGGTAGGCTAAACAAGCCAAGCTCCTTGAGTCTCCTTTCACAAGACAAGTTTTCCATTCCTCGGATCATCCTAGTAGCCCTTCTCTGTACCTGTTCCAGTTTGAATTCATCCTTCTTAAACATGGGAGACCAGAACTGCACACAGTATTCTAGATGAGGTCTCACCAGTGCCTTGTATAATGGTACTAAAACCTCCTTATCTCTACTGGAAATACCTCGCCTAATGCATCCCAAGACTGCATCAGCTTTTTTCACGGCCATATCACATTGGCGGCTCATAGTCATCCTGTGATCAACCAATACTCCAAGGTCCTTCTCCTCCTCCGTTACTTCTAATTGATGCGTCCCCAGCTTATAACTAAAATTCTTGTTATTAATCCCTAAATGCATGACCTTACACTTCTCATTATTAAATTTCATCCTATTACTATTACTCCAGTTTACAAGGTCATCCAGATCTTCCTGTATGAGATCCCAGTCTCTCTCTAAATTGGCAATACCTCCCAGCTTTGTATCATCCGCAAACTTTATTAGCACACTCCCACTTTTTGTGCCAAGGTCAGTAATAAAAAGATTAAATAAGATTGGTCCCAAAACCGATCCCTGAGGAACTCCACTGGTAACCTCCCTCCAGCCTGACAGTTCACCTTTCAGTATGACCCGCTGTAGTCTCCCTGTTAACCAATTCCTTATCCACCTTTCAATGTTCATATTGATCCCCATCTTTTCCAATTTAACTAACAATTCCCCATGTGGCACCATATCAAACGCCTTACTGAAATCTAGGTAAATTAGATCCACTGCGTTTCCTTTGTCTAAAAAATCTGTTACTTTCCCAAAAAAGGAGATCAGGTTGGTTTGACACGATCTACCTTTTGTAAAACCATGTTCTATTTTGTCCCATTTACCATTGACCTCAATGTACTTAACTACTTTTTCCTTCAAAATTTTTTCCAAGACCTTGCATACTACAGATGTCAAACTAACAGGCCTGTAGTTACCTGGATCACTTTTTTTCCCTTTCTTAAAAATAGGAACTGTGTTAGCAATTCTCCAATCATACGGTACAACCCCTGAGTTTACAGATTCATTAGAAATTCTTGCTAATGGGCTTGCAATTTCATGTGCCAATTCCTTTAATATTCTTGGATGAAGATTATCTGGGCCCCCCGATTTAGTCCCATTAAACTGTTCGAGTTTCGCTTCTACCTCAAATGTGGTAATATCTACCTCCATAGCCTCATTCCCATTTGTCATGCTACCATTATCCCTAAGATCCTCATTAGCCTTATTAAAGACTGAGGCAAAGTATTTGTTTAGATATTGGGCCATGCCTAGATTATCCTTAATCTCCACTCCATCCTCAGTGTTTAGCGGTCCCACTTCTTCTTTCTTTGTTTTCTTCTTATTTATATGGCTATAGAACCTTTTACTATTGGTTTTAATTCCCTTTGCAAGGTCCAACTCTACTTGACTTTTAGCCTGTCTCATTTTATCCCTACGTGTTCTGACCTCAATAAGGTAGCTTTCCTTGGTGATCCCTCCCGTCTTCCACTCCCTGTATGCTTTCTGCTTTTTCTTAATCACCTCTCTGAGATGCTTGCTCATCCAGCTTGGTCTACAACTCCTGCCTATGAATTTTTTCCCCTTTCTTGGGATTCAGGCTTCCAATAGCTTCTGCAGCTTTGACTTAAAGTAATCCCAGGCCTCCTCTGCCTTTAGATCCATGAATTCTTCAGTCCAATCCACTTCCCTAACTAATTTCCTTAATTTTTGAAAGTCAGCCCATTTGAAATCAAAAACCCTAGTCACAGATTTATTTTTGTTTGTCCTTCCATTCAGTTTGAACTGAATTAGCTCATGATCACTTGAACCAAGATTGTCCCCTACAACCATTTCTTCTATGAGGTCCTCACTACTCGCCAAAATCAAATCTAAAATGGCATTCCCTCTAGTCGGTTCAGCAACTACTTGATGAAGGAATCCATCAGCTATCGCATTGAGGAAAATCTGAGCCCTATTATTATTACTAGCACTCGTCCTCCAGTCTATATCTGGGAAGTTAAAGTCTCCCATGATCACGCAGTTTCCATTAGTATTTACTTCATTAAAAACATTAAAGAGGGCTCTATCCACCTGTCTGAATCAAATCCACCTTGGCTGAAATTAAGTGTTAGCCACCAGAAACATGTTTTGTTTGTAACCATGTTTGTTTTCGATTCTTATATATTATCACTTAAATATCTGTTAGTTAATAATAAACTTATTCTTGTTTTATTATAAAACCATCTCAGTGCTGTGTGTTTAAACTGAAGGGTGAAGTCTAAACTAACAGGCTGGTGTGTGCTCTGTGTCTCTTTGGAGGCAGTAAACCTAATAACTTCTGTGAGTATCCTGGGATAGAGGCTGGACACTGGGGGGAAGACGGTTTTGGGGAGATGTGGGACTGGAAGGGCTGTTGGTGTTGCCCTGCAACTAGGCTGGTGGAAGCCAGGGGGAGGCCACTGTGATGTGAACAGGATGCTGGTGTCAGGGAACTGAATCATAGCTGCACAGCACATGGTTACAAGGCAGGCAGTGACACGACCCCTTTCTGGTCTGGGTGAAGCCCCAAAACGTCACAGCTCCTCTCCTCTCGCTGCCATTTCAATTTTGGTTAGCTGAGCCGGCTCCCTACTCAGCTTGTTGGCTCTGAAAAATCCCTTTCTTAGGGGCTTAGCTGTCTCCATGCACAGGGGACAGCTACATGGAGCTTAGGTTACGTGGAGTCACCCAACGCAGGATTGAAAATTCCACTAGGTGGCCGGCTGCCTGGGGTGAGGCATTGCTCCCCTCAGTCAAGTGACATCTAAAACGTTTTAAAAATCCGTCTCTAACTTACTTACCCAACATCACAGAGGAAGTCTGTGGTAGACAGGAATTGAACCCAGGCCTTTCACAGCCCAGGCTAGTGAGTTAACCTCTCGATCAGCCTTTCCCAGAAATGCATGATATTATAGTTGTATTTGTGTTTTTTTTCAGGGGGCGGATCAACCAAATATGCACAGATTGACATAGCAGCCACAGAGACAGCCCACAAAGTGGGAACTCAGCACGCTCAGTGCCGTGAGGAACGCCTGCAGGAACTTGGACCCAAGAAGAAAGGATCCCAGGAGTGATCTGTTTGGGAAAGAACTTTTTGCTCACTAACTTGGTACTAATTTAAATTTCAAATGATTCACATATTTATTATTTAAAATATCCTCTTACAAAAGCTGCCCTTGTTTATCATATTTATACCAGACTCATTCCAATATTCTAATTCCTAATTGGAAAACTGGTAGCATGGTGTGTGTTTTAAGCTTTGAGTGTAATGTCCAGACGTTCTCTTTTTTTTCCATATACAGTATATGTAAGTTACTGTTTTCTTTTTCTATAACTCAATAATCCTGGAAGAATGTGGTGCCATAGCCTAATGATTACTGATCAGAGGCATTGTATTTAAAGAACTTTGAATGTGTGCAAATAAGGATGTATGTTTGTGGGTGGGTGTGTATGCATACAGTATTGATCTGTGCAAATAGACATATTTGTATACATACACGTGAGTACATAAAAAACACAAAAAACATATTCAGATATTGTTAAGGATCTTACTTAAATTCCAAAGAAAGAAAATTCAGAATTTAAAACCTTTTTCTACTGGCATAATTTTGTCCAAATACAGGCTCACTTATGCACATGCTTAACTTTATATAGGTGTGTAGTCCTATTGAAGTTAATGGTCTACTCCTGTGCATCAAGTTATGCATATGTGTAAGTGTTTGCAGTGTTGGGCCATATTCATGACTGTCTAGTTGTGCCTGCAAATCAGAGAATTGAGGCCAACATTTCCAAAATCCACTATTTTTAGGTGCTTTGGTTTTTGGGTACCCAACTTCAGAAGGCTTGAGCTTTATTTTCAGAGGTATTGAGTACCTGAACCTCCCACTGACTTTGACTAAAGTTTTGGGTGGTCAACACCTTGAACTGGTTCCTGTTTTTTCAAGCTGAGCTGTCCAAAATCAAGGTACCCCAAATTAATAGTCACTTTTGAAAATCTGGGCCTGCATTTGTATCTCCAAAACTGTGCCTCAAAAATGGAAGCCAGGATCAAAATCAGTCCATTAGAGTTAAAACTAAAACTGCCACTTACTCATTCCATGCTATGCCTAAATATTGCAGAACCAATGCTATGTAAGATCACACTGTCTTTTGACACCCTACAATGCATAGGCACAATGGGATGTACTATAGAAATACAGTTTTAGCTAGATTTCTGAGATGTCTTGCTTTAGCATAGTTAAATTGACACTGTATGCTTCAGAAACTTGGCCTATTCTTTATTGCATCAATTTGTAAGTCTACGTAATATTTTGTGGTTTGTGTTTTTGTCCAGAGACAAAATGCTATTATTTGTATTTAAGTCTATGCCAGAGAACCTAGACTAACAAACCAGAGTGTTTGTATTCTAGAGAAAACAAAATGTTGGCAAGGAGTAACATATCAGTTTTGAATTTCCAAGGATTAGCAGAAGCAAGTTAATTAAAAAAATACTCTACTGAAAAATACTTTGACAATATCATTTTAAATCAGAATCTTAGGAACCAGTTCTGCTTGTAGATCCATGCAGTAACTAACATCAATGAGTGAAATTTTTGGACTGAAATGAATTTTACTCACTGATTTCAATCCCTTGTGTCTATTTGAAGGCAACATTTCTTTTTTTTTACGTTTAACAATTAGCATTAAAAATGCTCCAGGCCTCTTAAGCAAATAAATAAGCATATGAGAGCTGACAATAGCTACTGTCATCTTTCACATAGAATTATAGAATCGTAGGATGGGAAGTATAAGTACATATCAATGTGCTACCTCTTTAGGGACCGTGATGGTCTATTTTATAAATATGTGTTCACCCAATTTTAAAAATGTTTTATTTTTTGCTGAATGGACAGTTATAATGTATTTTGTAAATTTGTATTGAAAAGAACTATGATATCCTGGACTCTTACTGCTTCTTGGGACCTGTTTCAGTTAGCACCCAATCCTATAAGCTTTCCTCTCCCGCCATGCATGGGACTGCCAGTGGAGTTGATCAGAGTTTTCCATAGAGAGGGCTTGCAGGATCGAGCCCTTAGTTATGTAAATATTTGTATTTAATGTTTAAAATGCATATTATTTACCTGATTTACTGAAAAGTTTTTTTTATGTTTTACTGCATCACTTTGTAGTTAGTCACTGTTTTTTTGAAAAGGTGGCTTTTTGATACAGGGCTGGTATTAAAATACTTGTAATAATTACTAGTGTCACGGAAGGCCAATGTTTGGACTTGAGGAGCCTGATCTTCCCTGTCACGTATATAGCAGCAGTCATGCCAATGGGGAGCTTCTGTCATGATATACTAAGCTGGTATTTACACCTTGCAACATTACCTTAATAAATGGCAATACTGTGTCACAACAGCACAGGGCAGTGCTGTCATGTACTGATTCAACATCAACCCCCCCAAAGCCCTGAGTCTGCACTGGGATCTGCTACTGCAGAACTCTGCACACAGACAGAATTTGCATTAGTGAATCCTGATGCAGGATTGGGATTGTAATCATTGCAATATCATGACACAGCATGAGGCTACCCGCTGCAGACAATTTGAAGGGGAAGGATGGTGGCATTTCCCTGCTTTGGATAGAGTTCATCGCTCTCATTTTGACTACACTGACCTAGCCATGGATGAATGACTCTTATCGCCAGTTCATTCAGATATTTCTGATGAGCCAATACATGCATGGTCTTTCAGAGGTACCACAGTCCATCATAGTGAATGTACCTACCCAGGGAAAGATGTGCCTTTGTAAAGGCCGCATTACCCTACATGCTCCTCCTCCACACAAATTACTCTCTTTGAACACTGGACATTGCAACATGGTTATTTGGGGGCAGAAGGGGCACACAACTTTGGAGCCCACAAATTCTTCAGCTGCTGCTGCCTTTAAATGTTGAGTTACAATGTTAGAGAGACAGTCAGGTTAAAATTTATGTCTCTCTGTGTTTTTATAGATTATATATAGTAACATTACTAAAGAAAATTGTCCATCCATCCAGAAAGATACATCTCCGTACTGCGGATTATAATAGCACCCTATAGGGCTGCATGAAAAATTAAATTTTTAAACCTCTTATTTACTTTTCAGTAGTCGTGATCTTTGTTTCCTTTTTGTCTTTCAGATAGCTTGGATAATGAAAAGTAGACTACCATTTTTCACTTTTGTATGCGATCAGTCTGCTTTTCTATCTGATTTCAGTGTCAGGATCTCAGGCACAAGTGTGACGGGGTACAATTTAGATGCAGATGCAACATGGCAGTGTAAACTTATTGAAAAGAAAAATCTGTTTCAATTGGAAATATATATAAATCACAAAAACATTTCTGTTGGCCTTTCAGTTGATAAACGCTGGTTTTTAACAAAACATATATTCTGGGCTAAATTTGGGCTGGCTGGTGTCCCTTTAATATGTTTATATGGACTTTCCTATATTGAGAAATCTTGTACTGGGATGAGCAGTAGCTGTTCAAATCTCAATATCTTGGCTATGTTAAAGAAATGGGTGGTTGTTAGTTTTATTTTTAAACTATCACACAGGCCTCATCTATGTTATGGACCTACACAAGCTTACTTTAAGAAGGTTTCCTGAGCTACAGCACAGGAGCATACAAAAATGGGAAGTGTTTATCTTTTAGACTTCTGTAAAGGCCAAACAGCTCTTTCAACAAGTTGCATTACAATAAAAAGTTAGTTTCCAGACTAATATCTTGGTCCCAGTGCCAGACCAAGACAAATTTTAAAGGCCACGCTATAATTCCATGACCAGACCATTGTTAAATATAGCAGTGCTTCTATCACACACATTTATAGGGGTACACACACACATACCCTTAACAGAAAGAGGGGGGAAGAAGAGAGAGATCTAGACTGCAGTTTGTGATTCAATTCAGAGCTGTGGCCAAAATACCAAAAACCAGTAAATCCCTTTTTCTGACAAATTTGGCATTCTGATTTGTCCTGGGAGAAGTGAAAAGTTTTGGCCTTGATCCTACATTCTTCACACACTCAGTGACTTCTGTAGGGCTTGCAGGATCTCATCATACAGGTGACCTACTCTCCAAAGAGTAAAACAGCATGATGTCTGCTGATCCCTGGAAGATGTTGTTACTCTTGGTAGTGCCACCACCACAGTAACAACACAAGCCGAAAGTGGTAATTTATGGAGCAGTGCCTCTAGGGATGAAGTCAGAGAAAACTGGCTGTGGCTACCTGTCATCAGGTGAAGTATTGTGGGCAGAATGGTAGTCAGACAGATCAGGAAGTCTAACCAATATTTGGTCTATCTCTAGTATAGATATGTTTCACACACATTTATGTGTACTCTGTGTGATACCTCTTCGATTTTGCTGGTCTTACACAAGTAGGATACTTTCAAACATAACTACTTCAGTGGCTTTTATGGCATTGTTTTAAAGCAGTGATGTGGCATTCATTGTCATGTGTGTCCCTTCAGGTGAAAGAAGAAATTTCTCTCAACTAAATTGTAGAGCTTTGGTACTGGAGCCAAGATTTGTAAAGGAATTTAGCTGCCTTAAAATGCAAATAGATATCTAGTGGGCTTTTCTAAAGCATGTAGGCACCTAACTTGCTTAGGTAGGTTTGAAATCCCCACTAGTATCTATCTACATCTTTAGGCACCTAAATACCTTTGACACTCTGGCCCTGGGAATCCTCCTCAGCAAATAGCTTGGGCAAATGCTTATGCTTTTCTCTGTAAGACTTAATATAGTTTGGTGGGCTGTACTATTATTGACTTATCCCTGATTTACATTGTTTTGTCAGGTCATGAAATGGATGCAGTACAGTAAAATAAGCAGTTCGTTGGTCCATGGAAACCCTCTTTACCCTTTGCTGAAATGGCCATAGCAGGAAGTGAATTGCCAGATAATACTATAGTCTTGCATTTATACAGCACCTTTCATCCAGAAGGATTGCTAGTTGCGACACAATCTGTTCCACAAACAGGTCATTGCATACACAGCTGAAATGTAGTCAGAGTGGATTGCAACACAGCATCACTTTAACCTCACCCCGCAATGCTACGCAACAGATTAGGGTAAGGAACAAGGAAGAATACCATACTGAGCTGAAGTTGTAGTTAAGTAGGCAGAATATGACATCCTGGCCAAATGTCAGCTCAAGTAACTGGGGTTAACAAAAAATGCCATGCAATCTGTAATGATCACATGTTGATGACCTCACTAGTGCATTTCTTTAGAAAGATGGAGCTTTGGCAGCACTGTATTCTTTTAAGTCTTGGGTTGTTGATGTTCAGGATTTCATAGATAACTAAAACAACCTTATCTGGACTTTCTTTGAATGGACAGAACATGTCTCAAAGGGAAACATAACTAATGGATATTGCGAATTGTAATACAATACACTTTTTATTAAAGCTGTGTGAAATCTTAGAAGAGCCTAACTGCTAAGCAAGCTTACATTTTAATAAAAGTTTAAGGGAGATCTAATTAGTTTCTTACTGTAACTTCAAAAAATATTTGCTTCTACTCTGGTGCTGCATAAAGAGAGTCCAGGAAGAATTTTAGTCTGTTATTCTGCTGCATATGTGTATATATTCAATATAAGCATTTTATTAAAATAGTAAGTGACAAATTCTTTGAGGGATAGGCAACAGGGAAGGGGAGATCAGAAGGCAGATTTAGTAAGTGTGTGAGTAATTTCTTTCTTGGTCAGTACCATATTATATTGTGAGAGCCTCAGAAAAGACCA
Organism: Caretta caretta; assembly: GCF_965140235.1. Taxonomy (NCBI): domain Eukaryota; kingdom Metazoa; phylum Chordata; order Testudines; family Cheloniidae; genus Caretta; species Caretta caretta. The sequence goes on along the minus strand of NC_134209.1, from coordinate 132,570,089 downwards.
GCATCTGGTCCATTCAGTTTTACCCATCTGTGAACTATGTTGGTAATCTGCAGGGAGTGTAACTTGTACAAAACGTAGTAGATTATGGTTGTTCTTATCTTTAGTAGGGAGACATAACCCACTGAGACTACAGGGTCCAGTTTGCAATGAACCATATAGATGCGTAGTACACAGGCCCATGTTTCTCTGTAACAGAGACAGTAGAACCCTGTGGGCTGCATTTGGCTTTCATGTCACACTTTTACTATGAAGAGGTTGTATCTAGAAGCTCTTGGCACAAATTAGAAATACATTAAGAATTAGTATTGGGAGTCTGACAGGCAGGCAGGTGGACTGGCAGTGAAGGTCTGAAAAGCCCTAGTGGTCAAGAGCAGCACTTAACCTTGTCAAGACGGAGACCAGGGCTAAGAGCAGTGCAGTAGAAATCAGGTACCTCTTAAAAAAACAATACTATAGTATTCTAGTAGAGGATTTTCAGAGCCACCCAAGCAAGCCCATAAGATGTCGTGTTTGGGACCGTTACTGAAGAATACCATATTTCTTTGTAGACAAAACCAGGTGGCAGTGACCTGAGGTGACTGCACCTTTTGCCCTCCTAGTCAAATGGAACGTGTACTAGAATGTTGATGGTGAGCAGGGGAAAGAGGCACTGGGAATGAAGCAGAATCTCCAGAACAGAAGAATAGACAATTCCCATGCCAGTTCTTGGGTGCCTTAAGAACCCCATATGAGACAAAAAGGTATAAAAATATAAATGAAGCTCAGGCTAACTGCAGCAGCTACAACCATGGGTGTGGTGCAGTTAGCAGTCCATTCCACAAGTCGTAGCCCAGGCCAGGTCTTATAAAGAGCCTGGACCTGATTCTCCTCTCATTTACATCAGTGTAGATCAGTGGTATCTTCCTGGAAATCTCCAGCTTTATGGCAGTGTCGTGAGAGAATCTGCTTCCTGTCAGATGGCACTCGTCAGCACAGGACGTTACTAATTCTGGGAGTTGGGGAGAACCGATTTAATCTCACTGTGTCCAGCTAGCTAACTAAAGCTATCTCTGGATTTGTTAGTGTCTCCTCCTGTCTCTTCTCTACCCTATGGTATACAAGGCTACAGTACTCTGCATCTTGGTGAAAGGTTAGCAAGTTCCTCAGCCTGTAGATGTTTGATACTCTCATGCTGCTGTACATTTTTAACTCATTCACATATACTTGAGCATCCTTGATGCAGATCATGTTTTTTACCCTTAAAGTATTGTCCATTATAAAAACACAAATATCCTTGTACATCACTCTGGTTTGCACTGAAATTCAATGAGATTTGGCCATCTGACTACCTTATGTTCTTTCGTAAATCTCTGACTTCAGCTCTAAATATATGGCAGTTAGAAAAGGAGGAAAAGTAGGTATAGGAATGCCTCTTGTAGGTATAGGAATCAGCACCCTGCCTGAATTGTAAGGTGATTACTTGGGAGAACTATGTTTTGCAGCCATACAAAAAACATTTCTCTGTAGGGGAAAAATAATGTAGGTATTTTTGTTGTGTATTGCGAGCTGGTGGCCAGTACGAGAATAGCTATTTACTGTTAGAAGCTATAACGCGGTACTGAGCATACTCCAGAGGGTTGTGGAGGTGTGTGAGGAAGTTTTTCAAAGATGGATGCTGCTTTGCTGTCTATATGAACCTGTACAAGAACGAAAGACCTCCTTTCTTCAGTTCTAATTTGCTTTGGGTCTCCAAACACTATTTTGGCACTGAGGATAAACTGAAAACAACAACCAGCAAGTTCTATGTGAATAAGTGAAAACCTTGTTTTTAATTGCAAAGAAAAATGGCCACATATGAAAAAATTGAAGAGCAGGAAGAATGGATTCAGTACCAGAAAAGCCCAGTGCCCTTTGGTGAGCTTGTTAAAGTTGTCATGCATCATAACTCCATGCCATCACAGATTGTGCAGTTTTATATTTAACAGTTTCTCCCAACAACCTGGAATGTCCGTGGCAGTTTTGGTAGCAGAACTGCATCATTTATCAGAGCACTGTGATTTTTGGAACTATATTAAATGCCATGTTGCAGGATAGACTTATCTGTGGTACCGGTGATGAAAGAATTCAGAGACATCTGTTGGCAGAGTGCACCTTAGATTTTAAAAAACACCTCTGGAAATAGCACAAGGCATGGAAGTAGATGCACAGCAGACTTTGGATTTACAGGGATGCACTAACCAGCAAGTAGATAGCCTAAGAGTCATGGGCACCCATGCACAGATTGCCCAGCATTCTACACCTAGCAAATGAATCTTTAAGCACACAGAGATATCTCCCTAAGAACACACACTATTGCTTTAGATGTGGGGAGAAATAGAATGCCAGGTTTGCTGGAAGCAGGTCATCTTGCAAAAGTGTGCTGTAAAAAAATGGACATGTGGAAGGGAAAATGTGGGTCACAAGAAAGAGCCAGAAGCTGAGGACTTAGCTATTCCATGTTTAATGTTACTAGCAAAACCCAAAGGGAAAAGCCACCACGAAAGGATGTTACAATTAATGGACAAAGGCCAACCATGGAGATTGATACAGGAGCTTCTTTCTCTGTAATCAATGAGGTTCCTTATCACCAGTTGTGGCCAAGGGACAATACACAACAGCTGGGACTGGCAGAGAGGTTAAACCTATTAAAACTTAACTGGGCAGACATCAATCATGTTCATACATTAAGCATAGAAGCACTTCTTGAAACACACTCGGAGCTGTTCAGTGAAGGTCTTGGTACTTGGAAAGGAGTCACTGGCAGAACTTACATGGGTCCAGATGATAAACCATGTTTCTTTAATCCAAGGCCAGTTTCTTATGCCATGTGCCCTAAGGTAGACCAAGAAGTGGATTGATTACAAGCAGCTGGTATTGTTATTGAGCCTGTCCAATTATCAGACTGGGCTGCTCCTTTTGTTCCAGGAGTGAAATCGAATATTGGAATGAAGTCTGCAAGGTCAACTGTGTGGCCAAGTTAGCTACATATCTGCTCTCCAGGATAGAAGACATATATACCACCTTATCTGGGTGAAAAACTTTCACAAAAATCGATTTAAGTAATGTGTACCTCCAGATCCCTCTGGACAACAGATCTAACCCCTGTGTTATGATCAGTACTCCAAAAGGGTTGTTTCATTACAACTGCCTCCCATTTCTAGCGTCAGCAGCTTTGGGTATTTTTCAAAGGGCAATGGACAATTTATTTCAAGCCATGCCACATATCTACGTATACCCTGATAATATTTTGATTACAGGGGATCTGAATCAGAACATTTACAAAACTTTTAACTGGTTCTGAAAAAATTGGCTGACACAGGTACACGTCTTCTCTTGAGTGTATTTTTCAGGCTGCTGAAGTTATTTACGTGGGACACAAAATTACGGCAACTAGCTTACTTGCAGTAGAGGAGGAGGTATGGGCCATTACTGAGGCAACATCACCAAAATCTGTGAATTGAAATCCTTTCTAGGCCTGCTAAACTTTTCTAGTAAATTTTTATCCAGTCTGGCGTCTGTATTGGCTCCATTACACAAACTGTTACAGAAAAGAATAAAATCCTCCTCAAAAACAAAAATTAGCTTTTGCAGAAGCAAAGAAATTGCTAAAGTTATCAAATCTTTTAGTTCATTCAGAAAGAACTAGTACTGTCATGTGATGCCTAATCAAATGGGGTGGGAGCGGTACTAGCCCACTGAATGACAGGTGTATCTGAGCAGTCCATCAGTTAGGCATAAAGGTCACTAGCTCCAACAGAAAAAAATTATTCCCAATTAGAACAAGAAGTGCTAGCCATAGTTTTTGGGATAAAGAAGTTCCACTCTTACCTGTGTGTCAGGCATTTTGTTATACATTCAGACCATAAAGCACTGAAAGGTCTGTTTGGTGGGGCACACCTGTACCTTCCGTGGCATTTGCCAGAATTCAGATATGGGCTCTTCTCTTATCAGCTCATGATTACAAGTTTAATTATAAACCTGGAAAAGCACTGGATAATGCAGATGCTCTTCTTTACAAGATAACCCACTCAAAGCACCCCAGCCTGCAGAAACCATCTGCCTTATTGAACTACTGTCCACTTCCCTAATCGACGCAGCACAGCTAAAAAGAGAGCGGCTCATTATTGTCTCAAGTGCAGAGAATGGTTACAAACGGCTGATAATCAATCTCATTATTCCTGAAAAGAGTCTTTGTATCCAGGATGGGTGCTTATTATTAGGGTCCCTTGTGATCATAACTCTAGTAAATAGACTGGTGGTGCTAAAGTCACTACATGAAGTGCATCCTGGCATGTTACACATGAAGAGGCTTGTGTGCAGTAATGTGTGGTGACTGGGAAAGGACCAGGCTATTGAGGGTGTGGTTTGCCAAGCCAGCTGCCATTCTCCACTGAAAGTTCCCTTGCACCCATGGGAGTGGCCTCAGTGACCCTGGATGAGGCTTCATGTAGACTCTGCTGGTCCATTTATGGGGAAAATTTGTTTTTAACAACTGATCTTCATTAAAAATGGAGTGAGGCACACATAATGCCCTTGTCTATAGCTGAGGCTACAATTGATAAACTTTGACTTACCTTTTCCATTTTTGGAGTGCCTGAGCCAGTGGAGAGTGACAGTGGTACCCAGTTCACTGGTGTTGGATTTCAGGAATTTATTTGAAAAAATCAGCATTGAACACATTAAAACTGCATGGTGCCACACTTCTCCAAATGGCCCAGTAGAGTGGGCAGTGCAAACCGTAAAAGAGGGAATGAAGAAGATGGCATATGGTAACACAGAAGCCAAGGTGGCCAGGCTTCTGTTCCAGTATCACGTGACACCACGAGCCACAACAGGAAAATCACCTGCAAAACCTCTTAATGGGAAGGAAACTAAGAACTCATCTGGAGTCTCAGACCCTGATGAAGCTGCTACAGTGAAGGAAAGGCAGGCAGCTCAAAAGTTATAGTATGATGTAAGTAGTGTACCTAATGCTCTTAATTTTTGCAATGGCCCTTGCTGGTTAGCAGGTTGCATCATAGCACATGTGGGACCACTTTCTTGGGTGACTCAGTTACTAAATGTGAGGCACATTCATAGATATCACAAACAAATTCATCTGCAGTACCATGAGGAGTTACCGATAGAGCGGTGGTTATTAACCTTTAGTGCAGCCTGAACCCCTTGGGTTCTCAAAATATGTTCTCGCACCCCTTATCAAAATCATTGAAGTAGGTCAGTTCTTTAAACCTAGATATATTTTTTGTTTGTTTATTACAGTAATTGTTAAAATGTATAATGTTAATAAATACGTAGGCTTGATTAAACAAAGTAGTTGTACATAAGAATGGCCATACTGGGTCAGACCAAAGGTCCATCCAGCCCAGTATCCGGTCTACCGACCGTGGCCAATGCCAGGTGCCCCAGAGGGAGTGAACCTAACAGGTAATGATCTAGTGATCTCTCTCCTGCCATCCTTCTCCACCCTCTGACAAACAGAGGCTACGGACACCATTCCTTATCCATCCTGGCTAATAGCCATTAATGGACTTAACCTCCATGGATTTATCCAGATCTCTTTTAAAGCCTGTTATAGTCCTAGCCTTCACAACCTCCTCAGGCAAGGAGTTCCACAGGTTGACTGTGCACTGAGTGAAGAAGAACTTCCTTTTGTTTTAAACCTGCTACCCATTAATTTCATTTGGTGGCCCCTAGTTCTTATATTATGGGAACAAGTAAATAACTTTTCCTTATTCACTTTCTCCACACCACTCATGATTTTATATACCTCTATCATATCCCCCCTTAATCTACTCTTTTCCAAGCTGAAAAGTCCTAGCCTCTTTAATCTCTCCTCATATGGGACCCATTCCAAACCCCTAATCATTTTAGTTGCCCTTTTCTGTGCTTATGTGCCTGTGCTTAACTTTGTTTTTGATGATTTACCTTCTAAAAAAATCTGGCATGTCTCGCACCCCCAGAAAGGGCATCTCACACCCCCAGGGGGTGCGTGCACCCCAGGTTAAGAACCACTGCTATAGAGGATTCTTATTCAGATGTTGAGATACCAGGTATTACGGAGTCATTAAACTATCCAACTGCTACATCCAGAAATAGTGAGACTGGTGAGGACCCCGTACCAACAACTATAGAGGACTTGAAAGTTAAACCTGCAGAGATGATTGTATTATTAGAAAACCTTTGTGCACCTGCTATGGATCAAGAACCACAGGTCTTTCCACTGCACCATTCCAGAAGATCTCCCAAACCTAGAAAGAGACTGGACTGGTAATAGTAAGACAATTATACTACAGGGCAGAATAATCCCTTGTAATTGCTTGAGGATTAGGATAGTCTATCTCAGCCTCTTATTTAGGATGTTTTGTTTTGTTGTTGTAAGTTTATTATTAGTAATAATTTAAAGGGGGAAGAGTGTAATGTTGTAGGTATTTTTGTTATGCTTATTGTCACCTGGTGGCAAGTGTGAGAATAGCTATTAACTGTTAAAAGCACTAATGCTGTATTGAGCATGCTCCAGTGGGGTGGGGTGGATGTGTGAGGAAATGTTTGAAGTTGGAGGCTACTTAGCTGTCTATGTGAACCTGTACCGGAATAAAATGTGTCTTTTTTAGGTGTAATCTGTTTTGGGTCTCCACACACTACAGGAAAATGGTCAGTCTCTGGCATGATCTGAAGTAATTAACCAGGATTAAGGTTGTCAGAACAGCACCAAACTGAGGCTAGGGTAAGCATCAGTTGTGACACATGCCTTTTGTATAGATGACAAATTTTACTTGTTTGGCTTAGAGCAGGGTAACTTGAGTGTTTCAGGGCATATTTAGTTGAGCTGAAGTTATTCAAGTTTCTGGAATATGGCTTTCTGACTGAATTAAAGTCAGTCAGACTGGATTTGTGTTTGGTACAGATTGAGACTGAAAATATCCACGGCCTTCATAGTCATGCCAAGTTAAGTAGGCCATTGATGCTGGCTCAGAAGCTATTCAGGGGTTGTTGTCAGTCTGGAGAAAGAAAGAAACCTCCTGCCAAACTCCAGTGTTGTGGCTGTACCATTCCTCCTGGTTAGCGAATACCCTATCTTCTGTCATAGGAGTTGCTGCCAGCCCCAGTGCTCTCTCTCGTATAAAATGGGGGGAAATACCAGATCCTAGACGAGACTCCAGCTGATTGGACTTAAAAAAAACAAACCTTGGAAATTGGTGGGGGCAAGTGGATGAAGGGCAGGACAGATTTCACCCGTCTTCCTCCCTGTCAGTGATCTACTGCTGGATTGGGAGGATCTCCACCTTTGTTTTTAGACCCTTGCTATGAAAGTGGCCCCTTGTAACAAATAGTGGTCCCCTTTCCTGCTCTCTCTGTCTGACCTTTGAAATGGAGCAAATGTGAGTTCAAGAAGGAATTTCATGGGCCAACATCTGCAAAGGCTATTTTCATCCTGATTGGGTCTGAAGTGTTTTAGATGCTGCATGGCTTTAAAGCTAGAGATGGGCCTGACCTACAGAATTTGGTTAGGGATTTGGATTAAAAGATGCACTCTACCCACATTTGGAGGTGTTTGGATTTGGTGTTCTGGTTCAGTAATATTATAGGGTTGAGGTCCAAGATATGAAATTTGGATCTGGACCCAAACATCCCAAAAGTTTATTGGTTTCAAATACAGTGTTCATGTGCTGACGCATCTTTGTTTAAAATCAATTATTTAAATATCCCCTTTAAACTTGATTAGCATGGAAACATAACTGCAGAACATTATTTGGTACATATTTATTTTAATTAAAAGATTTATTTCAAAGTGAATGCTGCTTGTTCCCTAGGGGAGCCAACAGGTTTAGAGTCCTTTTAGACCATCCCTGATCATCCCTTTGAGTTTAGACTGTTAGAATTGTATTTAAACTAACCTCTGCAGGTTTCTGGTAAGCTAACTGATGAAGGAACAATGTGTCTATGTTCTACTTTAATATATCTGTCATAAAATTATATGTTTAAATGTTAAGCATTAGTCTGTGGTAATGTTTTCCTATTGGGATAGGTGGTTGTGCATTTGTGATGGATGGGAATGACCTGTAAATAATAATAATATACACAGATTTGCATATATGAGACTGATCTATTATAGATATGGATATTAATGGGGGCGTGCATTTGGTTTACAAGAGCTACTGTACTGAATATGGCTCACACTTGAAATATTTTACTAGGAATAGCACATTTTGATGTGGTTATTTATAAGTATGTTCTTGTGCAACAAGGACAGATTTTAATGACTGCTTTATTTCCTACCTAATGGTATTAGGCAAATAAACAAATATACATATTTTTCTACGGACAAATAAGCTATTCCCCAATGATCGCTGCATGAATGTCTTGAAATAGATGTTAACTATGTAATTTATAATGGGAATGTTGATTCTGAGTCTTGATGTTGTTTGTTACAATGAGGTACTGTATACTATAAAATGCAGTCTATGTCTCTTGTAGCTAAACTGCAACTTTCCTGTTTTCTAATGTACAGACTATTCTATTTGTATTCAAAGGTGAGGTATAACATACTGAGTTCTATTTCATGCCATTTTTATTTATTTCTTCTATCTTACGTAAACAGCATGGGAGACATTTATATTTTTAAAACAGTTTTAGAACTGACACTGTAATACTTGTAGATATTTTCATGTAAAGTAGCTCAATTGTTTTAAGGCTTAGTTATGTTGGGGTGGACCATACTAGAGAATGAGCAATTTATTTTTTTTTAATTTGAAGAGAAACCCCAAAATGGTAGCTTTGTGCCTTTTGGGAGGCATCATGGGTGATGACATTGTCCAGCGTGCCAAGGCCTTAGTCCGGCAAAGCATTAAGCATGTGTTTAAATGCAAGCACGCAAGCAGTCCCATTGACTTACCTGGTTTATTTTAAGTATCCTGATTTGTTTGTTTTTTTTCTTGTATTTAAAGGCTTGTGTGTTATTTCCTCCACCCTCCCCCAACCTGTGCCCAATAAATAAAATCTGCCCTATGTGAAACCAGTGACAAATTTATTTCATGTAAATTTCCCAACTTTGATCAGACTATGCATAAAGCTGAAGAGGATTCAGATCACTTTCTTATACCAAACACAACACACACTACTCTCTCCAGTGGCATTTTAAATTGTTTCCCCCCAGTCCACAGCAACTGGTATGCCTGGGGGAATTCTGCACCAAAACACTAAAAATTCTGTGCACAGTATTTTAAAATTATGCATATTTTATTTGTCAAAATAACACAATATAATCACGCCAGTTTTAATTATTTTGGTATATCAAAATACTTGCCAACAAGTCAATCTGTAACAATACAGACAGCAAAAAAGACTCAGGAAATGTTTTTTAAATTCTTTACTAGGCATATTAATAGATAACTTTGAGTAATAATTCATTTAAACTACAACCCAGAAACATATTTCCTCCACCCCTCAGGAGTAGTGCAAAGGCTTGGGGGAGTCAAGGGTAATGGAGGAGCTGATGGACAGGAATTGCTGGGAAGGACCCTGGGAGTGAACCTGGAGGGTTGTTGGGTGTGGGCGGTAGAAGTATGGAACAGGGTTTGGTTTTTTTTGGTGGGGGGAGGGATTCTAAGGGAGTTGGGGAGCCTCCCATATGCAGATCGTGGCTCACCCTAGCCTCTCCCAAGTAGTCAGGCACATCTGCCCCTGTCCCCATATGTCCCTGCATCTCCACTCAGCCGCCCCCTTCCCCTGTCCACATATATCCCTATACCCCCACTCAGCCACCCCTCCTCCCCCTAACCCCATGTGTCCCTGCACCCCCTCCCACTGTCCCCATGCACTCCCAGTCCCCATGCAGCGCATACACCCCTTCCCCTCTGTCCCCATGTGTGCCTGCACCCCCACTCAGCCACCCTCACCCTGTCCCCACATGGCCCTTTACCACCACCCCTAGTGTCCCTGCACCTTCACTTCCATTCAGGTCCTTGCCCCTGTCTGTCCCCGCCAATGGCCCTTCTGAACCCCAGTCTGTAACCCTCCCATCAGCCCCATGTACCCCGCTTTGTTTGCCCCCCCCATCCTGTGCCTCCTCACCTGGCCCCATAGGCAGTATGCTGTGAGGCATGCAACCTCTCCTCCCTATTGGCTGCTACAGTGGAACTGGCTGCCCTCTTTTCTGGTGCCACAACAGCCCCTGGCAGGCAAAAGGTGTAACTGCAGCGCCATTTCAGCAGAATGTATTTTCTGCAGAGAAAAAAAATCTGCGGGGGACATGAATTCTGTGCATGTGCAGTGACACAGAATTCCTCTGAGTAAACTGTCGACATCTGATTTATGTGTCATTATTCAGATTAAGTGTATGGATTAACAAAGGAAAAGAGAGGGTGAAAATTAACAGAAAAAGATGCTTTGTCACCCAGGGGCTCCTACTCAAACATACTTTTTCACATGAATTCTCCTTTGAGCATCAATTATGCACCGGTCACTAGACCAGTGTTTCCCAAATTGTATAGGTTCAGTGATCACCTGCTTAGAAAAAATGCACATTGAAGTGCTACATGCAGATTTTCAGTACATTTGTTACAGGCCTTAGTTAGGTGTACTTATTTCCAGATTGTAGTAAAACAACTGCCTAAAATATTCAATTAGGCCAGCCTTCGTAAACAGCACAGGGATTTAGACAGTGGGTCACAGGAGATACACAGTGAAGCAGCCATTATTATTAGCCCTTTGGGTTACTTATACTACATGAAACAAATATGTCATAAGTGACTTTGTGATATAGTGTGATTGGGTCTGACTGAACTATGTTCATGGGCTTGCCTTTTTAACTTGCCTAAGTAGCTCGGAGTTCCTGCTAATTCAGATCTGGGTTATGCTTGAACAAGGCTCATTCTGCTTCCCTTTGACAAAATTTAAATTGAGAAAAATACAGAACATTGTGAGTAGCTCTTGGAGAAAACAAACCAACCCTCCCACCCCAGTGCATTAATGAGAATGGGAGACGCGTGCAACAGCAGTCAAAAAAGCTAACAGAATACGGGTAATAATTAGGAAAGGGCTAGATAATAAGACAGAAAATATAATGTCACACTCACTATATAAATCCATGGTATGCCCACATCTTGAATACTGCGTGCAGCTCTGCTAGCCCCATCTAAAAAAGAGCTATTGGAATTGGAAAAGTTACAGAAAAGGGCAACAAAACAGCTTCCATATGAGGAGGGATTAATAAGACTGGGACTTTTCAGCTTGGAAAAGAGATGACTAATGTGGGGATATGATAGAGGTCTATAAAATCATGACTGGTGTGGAGAAAGTAAATAAGGGAGTGTTATTTACTACTTCTTATAACACAAGAACTAGGGGCCACCATATGAAATTAATAGGCAGCAGGTTTAAAACAAACAAAAGGAAATATTTCTTCACACAACGCGCCGTCAACCTGTGGAATGCCTTGCCAGAGGATGATGTGAAGGCCAAGACTATAACAGGGTTAAAAAAGAATTAGATAATAGGTCCATTAGTGGTAAATAGTCAGGATGGGCCTCTAATCTTTGCTTGCTAGAAGATGGGAATGGATCACTTGAGGATTACTTGTTCTGTTCATTCCCTCTGAAGCACGTGGCATTGGTTTCTGTCAGAAGACAGGATACTGGGCTAGATGGACCATTGGTCTAGGGTTGCCAGGCCTCTGGTTTTTGATCGGAACATGCAGTCAAAAAGGGATCCTGATGGCTCCGGTCAGCACTGCTGACTGGGCCATTAAACGTCCAGTCGGTGGCACGGCGAGGCTAAGGCAGGCTTCCTGCCTACCCTGGCTTCGTGCAGCTCCTTGAAGTGGCTGGCTTTTCTCTCCGGCTCCTAGGCAGAGGCATGGCCAGCCGGGCTCCGTGCACTGCCCCCGTCCTGAGCACCAGCTCCACAGCTCCCATTGGCTGGGAACCGCTGCCAATGAGAGCTGCGGGGGGGCGGCACGTAAAGCTTCCTGCTTGTGCCTCCACTTAGGAGCTGGAGGGAAATGCCAGCTACTTCCAAGAGCTGGCTGAGGTAAGCACCACCCGGAGCCCACACCCCAAACCACCATCTGCACCCTCTACTCCCGTCCCAGCCCTGAGCCTCCTCTCACACCCAAACTCCCTCCCAGAGCCTGCACCTGCTCCTGCATGCCAAACCCACACCCCTAGCTGGAGCCCTCACCCACCCCACCCCTGCTCCAGCCTGGAGTTCCCCCCGCCCCTGTACCATTCATTTCTGGCCCCAGCCTAGAGCCTGCACACCCAGTCCAGAGCCTGTATTCCCACTCACACATTATCCCCTGCCCCAGGCCAGCACCCTCTCAGGCCAGCACCCTCACACGCCAAACCTCTAATTTCTGTCACCACCCCGGAGCCCTCACTCCTTCCCACACCCCTAACCCCCTGCTCAGCCCGGTAAAAATGAATGAGGGTGGGGGGGATGGAGTGAACGGGGGTGGGGCCTCGGGGAGGGGCGGGGCAGGGCAAAAGGGGTTTCATTTTCTGCAATTGGAAAGTTGGCAATCCTACATTGGTCTGACTCAGTATTGCCATTCTTAGATTCTTAGATGTGAGCAAAAGGAGAGTGGGGGTCTTGTAGGTGTGTGTAACGGCAGGGCCGGCCTTAGGGGTGAGCCACCCGGGCAACCACCTGGGGTGTAATGGTCTGGGGAGATGGTGCCATGTGGCAGCACAGACATGCACACTGCTGGTGTAGTCATCTGGTATTGGCCACTGTTGGAAGATAGGATACTGGGCTAGATGGCCCTTTGGTCTGTCATTGCACCGCGACCCTCTTCTGACAACAATATTACTACATGACCCCAGGAGAGGGGAACCGAAGCCTGAGCTGGCCCAAGCCCCGCTGCCCCAGGCCAGGGGTGGGGAACCAAAGGCAAAGCCTGAGCCTCACTGCCCCAGGTGTGTGGTGGGCAAAGCTGAAGCCCAAGGGCTTCAGCCCCAGGTGGGGGTGGGGCCTGTAACCTGAGTCCTGCCATCCGGGGCTGAAGCCCTCTGTCTTCAGCTCTGCGCAGTGGGGCTCGGGCTTCAGCTTCGGACACCAGCAAGTCTAATGCCAGCCCTGGTGACCCCATGACTCATAGTTTGAGAACCGCTTACCCAAAATGGTTGTTCTTATGTATAGCCAGAGACTGCTTGGAGCTGGCAGGGGAATGTCACATGTGAGGGTGGGGTGCACCCAGACTTCTCGGGGCTTCCTCCTCGTGGAGGAACAGGGGGTGAGTGGTGATGCACAGATATTGCTCCCCCCCTCCCCCAATATTCCTCTGTGCCCCCCAGGGGCAGAGCCATCCATACTCAGCAAAATTTGTGGCACCTCCTGGGTTTTAGTTTCCACCCTGTGGCCTCTTCCTAGCCCTGTTCTAATCTGACCCTGCCTGCAGGCTCCCACCACAACTGGCTGCTGCAACCTGGTGAGTCTTCCTCTGGAGGGGATCTAGTACTTAAAAGTGAAAAAGCCTGCCAGACCTATTAGCACAACACTGAAACTGTTGAAGAGCCAGTCAAGTGCTAAGGAAGCCACCTTAACAGGCATTTAGCAACCCCCAGGTATATACTGTCAATTTCTGAATTTACTGACAAAAACAGTTGTGCATGACTGTAATATTTACTCAGAACATGTTAGTCTACAGGACCTTAGTTTAAAATGTGCTTTAAAAATATTTCATTAGTGTGTTGCTGAAGATTATAAATATCACATCTCTTAAAAAAAAATCCTTGCATGGATTTTTAGATGCAAAACTGAGTAGTCATCGTTAGTCTGAAATGCTTGGCTCATCAGACATAGTTTTTTAAAATAAATCCTTCAAACGACCACCCTTTTCTAAAATAGACATGCGAGCCCGGGCTGCCATTGGGCATGGGGCACTAGTTTAAGAATATTGCACAGGGCCCCAAGGACGGCCCTGCCCCAGGGGCTCTGTGTGGGTGTGGGCAGCAAGGCGCAAGAACCAGTGCTCTGTGCACCCAGGGCACGTTCCCCACCTGTGCTGTGAGGCAAGCATTAGGAGCTGCTGCGCTCCCCTTCCGCAGTCCAGGTGGGGAACATGACCTGGGTGCAGGGAGCCCTGACATGGCTCCTCATCCCTCACGCCACAGCCCTGCAGGAGGAGTAGCTTTTGAGATGAAGCAAGCAGCAATGCCAGGTGCTCCATGCAGCCGGGTCAGTTCCCCCACTGGGACGGGAGGGTAGCGGTTGGGGCAAGGATTTGGGGCACAGGAAGGGAGTGCAGGGATTGAGGTGCAGAAGGGAGCAGGGGTTAGGGCAAAAGGGAGTTAGGTGTGCAGGATGGGGGGATGCAGGGATTGGGGCAAAGGGGGCATAGTGCAGGGGTTAGGGCCCGGGGAGGGGGGGGGGAAGGACCAGACCCTGGAAAGCGCACAGGAGCCTGGGGCAGTTGGGAGGCCAGGAGCAATGGGGGCCAGGGCTGTGCCCGTGGGAGCTGGGATACCAAAATAGAAGTTCAGCCAGGGCGACTCTAAGGCCAGCCTTGTGTAAAGGCCGAGGGCTCAGCAGGGCGAGGTGGAGGTGAGGCCTTTAGCTGGGTGGCTGTCAGCTTCAAAGTCATCTTGTGCCTCAGCAGCTCCACTTCTCTCCGAGGCAGGGCCCACAGTCACCCGCAAAGCTGGAGGAACTGCACAAGGTCACCCTTTGCTGGGGAGAGGCTCAAATTGCAGCCAGCTGCTGCTCAAGAGCCAGGTGGAAGGCTCTCCTGCAGCCTGTAGCCAGACTTTTAGCCACTGAACTCGACTGTCCTGTCAACTTATCCAGGCACCTGCTGACCCTGGCAGCAACGTCTGCAGGACAGGACGGATGTAGGGGGGGCGCCAGAGCTGCAGCAGGTGGCGGTTGTCGTTTGATCCCTGGGCTCCTTGGGGCTCGAGGCTACTCAACAGCTCGGAACTGGTCATCGTATGCATGGGCGGCAGGTATCTCAGGTCCAGGCCAGGGGAGGCTAAGCCTCCCCAGTCAGCAGGGCATGGACCCGCCCACCCTCTTCCCGTATGACCCCCAGCCCAGGCTGCTCCTCTTTCCCGAAGTGGGCTGGGGCTGGGGTTAGGGCGGGCCAGCCAGTGACTTGGGGCAGTCAGGTCAGTGCTCAAGCTGCCTGGCGCTGGGGCCACCCAGCGCTCTGGGGCTGGGGGGGATGGGGGCACTCGGGAGGGCTGGCTGGGGCGGCCTGGGGTGGGCTGGTTCGGGTGGGCTCCTCCAGCTGCGGTGGGGAGCTCAGGGCTCTGGCGGGGAAGGAGTGGGAGAGGGGGGTGGGGCCGCAGGCAGAAGGGACGGGGCTGGGGGGCTAGCCTTCCCCAATGGGTGGTTCATGAGCTGCCCACCGTCTTATGCATGTGTCTTTCTTGGGTGAGGGTTGCGCCTGTGGCATGATCTGGAACTTCACTTCAGTCCTTTGAACTGTGCCACTCAGTTCAAGCTAAAGGCTCGGAGAAGAAGAGAGCCAGGCACCTGTGTGCCACCTCTGAGTACAGCAAGCATCTGCATAGCCACGGCCCAGGGCTATATACGACGACCATGCCGCCTTGGTTGGTGAGCGTTATTTACCGTAAGAGCGCAAATCGGACAGGAAGTATTTTGCTTCCTGGTTCTCTGTGACAACTGTTTGCTAGAAACTGACCCTCCGCCCCTCCCCCAAGAGATTTTTGACATGCACCTTCCAACCAGTTGTACCACAGCGTGGGAACCCCTGCATTAGATACAGGATTGCCGTCAGTTTGGGCAGGTACATGATTGAAGGCACAAATAAAAATACAAAAGCCACATGCCACAACCTGCCCATGCCCCCAAAGACTATGGACACCGCAGTGAAATGTGGCCTTGCCTGCAGAATTTGGTTCTGGCCTTAGCTCTCATTTAGGTGTTAAAGGAGGGAATTATCCTGATGGGAGCTGAAGGTGCCCCCTTTCTTCACTACTGCTACCATGGTCAGTCTTAACTAGAAAGGATCTCCGGGTGCAGCTTCATCCAGGGACAACAGGTGTTGTAGTCCACTATGGTTCTACCTCCGGTTTTATTAGGATTGGTCTCCTGGTTTAAACTTGGCTATGCTTTAGGCTGCCTTGTGAGGGTTAAAACTCTTGGATTTAAAAACTCAGCCTTATAGTCCTGGAGTAAGAGTCCCAGAGGTTAGTCTACATTCTGAGCATAGCAGCCTTGGGCTGATCTCTCGACCCTTAAACAGCCTTAGTGACCAACTTCCAGCAACCCTGACATCTACGAGGCACCTTGTCTAGCTCTTTAATGGGCTGAGCAGCTTGTAGCCTGTTGCTAACTCAAAGTTATCAAGAGCCTGTAACTATTTTGTGACCTTCTCACACTCACATACACCTGCCAAACATTCTCTCTGCTTGAGTCTACTTGGCCTCTGAGTCGCCTCATGGTCACACAGGCTTGTAAGCATTGCTATAGAACTGGAGTAGCATCCTAGCCCCAGCCCTTGCTACTGGCATCTGTTGAACTAACTGGGCACCTGGAAACATCATTAAGTGCCACTGTTGCAGCAGTGGTCAGTAAGTTCCTTGGATCCCAGAACGCTCAGGCCTGTGCGTTAGCCTAGATCCACTGTTCACAAGGAGCTTACTTAAACATACGATTTCAGGAATATGCCAGGGAATTATGTTCTCATTACTGTCACCATGCACCTGTTGCATCCTCTATGCTGAGCTACCACTATAATTTCTTCCTTTTTGTGCGATAAGATACCACCTATCTTTCTCTCCCTGGAAAAGCTTTTAATCGCTAGGAACAGCTACTGCCCACTCTCACCAGAAGACTACAAATTGGCTACAGTAGACATCAACGTACAGTCATCCTATTATGTGTAGTCCAACTGGGGCTTGATAATCTGACTCAGAAAAAAGCCCATCTTGGCTCTAAACACTGGGATTTCCTAAATTTTTTGGTGCATATTTTTTATTCCACGCCTTTGCTGCTCTTTGTTCTGCACATTGGATGAAACTCTTTTCTCAGTGGACAATAAAGTGGGCTATACAGAATGCAAGCTACAAAACAAGTCTGCAAGCACTGAATGCCAAATGGGTGCATGGTACAAAAGTTTACCAGTTACTCCACCAACGGAATAAGAAAGGCCAAAGGTGATAGTATATAGTGTTTCAGTTGTGTATTGTAATGGCTTGTATTTCTAAATTGCATTCTCACTGCACAATCACATATGCTATTATGGTGATGCAGCCACCTCTGGGATCGCAATTGATTGCCATTTACAAGATCATCTCCCTTTCTGACCAACAGAGCTTGATCATGTGTGTTAGCTCTGGCTGACCTGATTCCCCACCCCCGCAAACTGCTACAGAGGGAATGTTTTTTTAAAAAACTGATCCTTAAGAGTCATCATTTCTAAAATGTGTCTCATAAGGCCTGGTGTATGTTACATACCGTCATCAGATTCTAGTTTGCCACATACAATTACTAGCAGGCTTTTGCCTGCTGTACATAAAATGTTTTCTGGGAAAGTGCTGCCCTGAACCACTATCTAAGATGCCATGCCTATTTGCTTATTTAAGATCCCAGCTTGCTCCTGCTGAAGCCCCTGGAAGTTTGGTCTTTGGCTTCAGTGGCAGTAGAATTGACCCTTTATAATGATTTAACTATGCTTCAACTAAATGTGTTGGTGAAATCCTGACTCCACTGGTCAATGGATTTAATCCATAATTTTGCAGGCTCTCATTTCATAAGACACCTTCATGGTTTAGTAGTATATGAACATTTACACCTAGGAGCACTGTCATGCTGACTTGAACTCCCATAGTCTGGTAAGACAAATGAAATAATTTCTCTTGGATGCAGACTTAAGCAGGGCCAACCAACATCTCTGTGACTTGCAGACTGGACTGGACTGGAATGCCCTTGAACCTGGAATTTGCTTCCCCTCTTTGTCTGCTGGATAGCGTGAAAGACCTATTTCTTTTCTCAGGCTTTTCCCTGTAGTAGTTTATGTTAGGTATTTGATGGGAGAGTCTGTGTTTATATTGGTCAATTGTATTTCTTTAGAATTTAGGATATTTTTTTGGTCTCACTTCTACTATGTTAAAAGAACACTAAGGTTGCAAAGTCAAATACGCAAAATGCTAAAATTGAGGATGCCCACGCACTTTAATTCAGCCCCCTTGTGCATATGCATTATCAGATGCTGTTCCTTCCACTGGACCCCTGACTTGTTCAGTGCACAGGGATAGATGGTGCTTACCTACCAAATAATTCTTTTTGTTCTCATCATTCAATGTGTGTCCCTATTGTTTACTTTCGGCACATAATTCAAACAAAAATCCCTGATCCGAAGCATGTAAGTGCTAGAGCTTCTCAGCAAAATGGCTGTACAAACTTATTAGCAGCCATATTTTCCTTTGCCCTTGTTCTAGGAACAGTTTTAGCTGAAACATAAAAAAATCTGAAGCAGAGGCAGACACCCTGAATGGAAAATTTAAACCCAAATGGTTGAAGTTTGGTAAAGTTATAAAAATGGAAAACAGGGTCTTATACTGGAATGTCAGGGGTAACCTTAACTCTAGGCATCACTTATAATATCCAGTAAGTGACTTTGGTATAGAGCACCTTCCAAACATTCAAAATACAAAACAAACACATTCTTCTGCTGCAAAAAATAACCACTGCCACAAGGATTATGATGTGCATGCTCAAAATGAATTCCAGCATGTAGCAAAAGTGCTGGAATTACCTTTAGCCAAAGGAGAGAGGAAAAAAACAATTCACTGATGTCTCATTTTGTTTTTAATGATGTAAGTGTCACAAAAACTCTCTGAACAAATGTGAAAAACAGTTATACAAATCCAGGAGCTTCTGAAATATTCATTAATCTATTACTATCTGGGAAGAATTGGCCCCAACCCTTCTTACTCATCCACTATAAGATTATCTGCAGTAAAGATCTGATTCAATGTCTACTGAATTCAGTGAAAGTCTTTCAGTTTACTTCAATGGGCACTAGATTAGGCTGTACATTTAGATTATTCTAACTTTCTATTAAGCCTTTGCAACATCATTGCCTTAAAACACGTACTTTGGGTTAGATCGGTCAGTAGTCCCACTGATTTCAATTTTGGTTTAATTGATCAGGATGGATTTATTGGTAAGAAAATGTAGTTTCCCGAATAGTAAAAACAGCAGAGCTCTCAAATATAGTACCTACTGTATTTTTGGAATGATTATTTGAAAGGCTGATGTGATGCAGATACAACGTTTAAATGGTAAAAGATGTGCA
Source organism: Caretta caretta (assembly GCF_965140235.1). Lineage (NCBI taxonomy): Eukaryota > Metazoa > Chordata > Testudines > Cheloniidae > Caretta > Caretta caretta. Next base: position 132,550,807 of record NC_134209.1, on the reverse strand, counting down.
AATTAAATGTATATTTATAAGTGATTCATTTAATTTGACTATCACAGTATCAGTTCAGTGACTAAAATGTAAAAGGACTGAAAATATATTCCTTACAAAGGATAATCATGTTGGGTGCTGAATATTTAATTATCTGCTTCTCTAGGTATTTGATAAGTCCCAGGAAAAGTGATCTATTGGGTATATTGATCTCACAACATGGAAAATACATTCAGAGTTCGTTGTGTTGAAGACCTCTTGAGATTCTACTGGATAAGTCTTGTAGATGCTTCTTTACCTAAAAGAGCAAAAACATATTCACAAAGTGATCAGGAAATCTGCTACATATTGACATTTTACCATTGGTATATACGGCACTTGACAGACCCGCAGAAGGACAAGGTCATTCCCTGATGACTGACAATTACAATTGAATGAGACTATTCCCGAAAGCCAAACCTATTACCCAATCATAGAAATTGTGAACTTTTTCGATATTTAGAATCAGGATTTCCTGATATGACAAGAAGGATGGTGTTGTGGCATTGGACTGGGACTCAGGCTTCCATGCCCAGCTCTCCTACAGGCTTCTTGTGTATAACCCTGGACAAAGTTGCCTCAGTTAAAATGGGGACAATATTAATTTCCTCGTCACCTTTTGTTTTGTCTACTCAGATTGTAAATTCTGCAGGACTGAGACTGTCCCTTACTATGTGTTTGAACAATGCCCAGCATGATGGTACCTCAATATCAAATGGGAACTGTCACAGGATGTACCTGCCTGTAGCACCCCCTTCTGGCCAAGTGTGGCACCATAAATGCTGCCTGCCTGGGTTTCCCCTAATGTCATCAATAAGTTCACTAAGACTACATAAGGAACAATTCCCATTCTGAGGGGTCTAGTTTATTAACCAAAGACCCAGTGAAAGTCTTCCCCCCAGCATCTTAGCTGGGAGTCAGAGTCAGTCTTACTTTATCCATTCCCTCCCAGCTCCAGCAGGATTCTCTTGGCTTGCATCCCCCTACCCTGGAGTCATGCCTATTACCATTAGCTGGGAAGAATCCTTCCCTGGAGCCAGAGTCCTGTAGAGATCTGTCAGCTGCAGCTCCTCTGGGGCAGCATATAGTCCCTTCCAGGCCTCTTGCTCCAGGCCTCTCCTGCAAGCTCCTCTTCCCAGGAGCTTCCTGTTTCTGGGAACCGCTCCACCTGAGCTAATTAGCTGCCAACCAGCCATCATGGGATTTCATTACTTCTACCTGGGCCTGAGTTGGCTCCTTCTCCTTTACAAGACCCTGTCTCAGGTGGGCTGATCCTCATGACAGGGCCTCAAATCACGATTGTAATGATGACTAATAATGGATAAGTCAATAGCATGGATCATAAGCACAGGAAAATCCAAATTCCCTCTAGCACAGAGTTAAACCTACACTGGGGGCATACAGAAACTTCACAACACATCGTATTTGTACAGACCTTGTATCCCAGTTCTTTAGTCTTTTCTTCTAGCATGATGTATTTCTCTTTGTTTCTGCTCAGATGATCTTTATCTCCCGTTCCCTCCACATGCTTCAGTTTCTGATGGGAAATCTCTAGCTGTTTCTGGTAATGCTGATGTTTTTCAATTTTTGCTTCAAAGTGTTTCAGCTCCTCCTAGAACAATTAATACACATTTCAGGGCTAAATGTGGTCTTCTTTCCGAGGTTTCCTCCCTCTCTTTCCCTGCCGCACATTCATAATGCTATTTTAATGAGCGTCACACACTGAAAGCCCTTACAGATCTCTGCTTCTTAAGAACGCTGGGGTAATGGAGCATCATAACCATCCAGAAATTCAGCTCTGGAGGAAAGCATCCAAACATCAATCTATTGCACAGGCTTCCAAGAGGCCATTACTGTCTGAGAGGCGCAATGATACGATGGTGACAAGCACCATAGAAAAGCCTATACGTTTCTACAATGCGTGTTTTGCGGACACAATTCTTGCAGAGGTCACTTTTCAATATCAGGCCCTTAATGCTCAGAGTTAGCTCTCTTCTGATTGGCAGCCCAGCCATCCCCCGATTTGCTTTATTGTTTTACCACAAGCTGTGATGTGCCTGGAATAGAACAGAGTGAGAACCTCTTTGTCTACTGCTGAAAGGGGCCAGGCTGACGCCTCGGGAGGCGGTGGAATCTCCTTCCTTAGATATCTTTACGGTCAGGCTTGACAAAGCCCTGGCTGGGATGATTTAGTTGGGGATGGGTCCTGCTCTGAGCAGGGGGTTGGACTAGAGGACCTCCTGAGGTCCCTTCCAACCCTGATAGTCTATGATTCTACGGCATCAGTGACATCTCAGATTTATCCACAGAGAAGATCTCCTGTATACTGTGGCAGAGGCAGCAAAAACGCAAGCTTCCCTAAACACCCAGTTAGGCTCTTGCTGGACCACGGTTTGAGAGTAACTTTAGTCTCCATGTACTTTCGGGGCTTGCCCTCATGATCAGCAATGCCAACTGTTGTGCCAATCATGGTGATGGTTCCCTCTGCGATGTAACACCTGCGCACGAAGAACCAGACTGAAATCCACCACATTTATTTCACGCAGGCCACGTAGGGTATGTCTACACTGCAGCTAGGAGCGAGCCTCCCAGTCTGGCTAGACAGACCTGTGTTAGCAGGCTAAAAATAACTGTGTGGATGTTGACAGGTTTCAGAGTAGCAGCCGTGTTAGTCTGTATTCGTCTGTGTGGATGTTGCGGCATCAGCGGAAGCCCAGGCTAGCCACTCAAGCTGGAACCAACCTTACCCCCAAGTGCGGTGGCAAGCCCAAGCCTCGGCTACTGCTGCAACGTTCACGCTGCTATTTTTAGCATGCTGGTGAGAGCCCCGCTAACACAAGTCTGTCTACCAGGGCTGTGAGGCTTGCTCCCAGCTGTACTGTAGACATACCCTTGAACAGTGTTTGGCACTAGTTTGACTTGCGTCTCGCTTGGCAGAGTTTTCACTCTGATCTGGTGGGAAAAAACAAAACAAAACTTTGCCATTTTAATGGGTCTTCTCCAGCTTTAGAAGCAGAGGTCTCGCTTTCCTCTCAACAGTTCGACTGCAGAGGGAAATGATTATAACATTCTACTCTGTTTTACACACTACGTGCCACACTGTATTTTAGCACTGGGTTTGCCTGCAGTTGCTAATCTGTTCAAGCTATTTTCCTCGGATGATGTGCCAACGCAGCACCTTTCCTTATAAAACCTAGCATGGTTTGCTCTACAGGAGATCAGCAAAAATAACAAACATGAAGGCCTGACCTTAGCGTTAGCGTTTGAGTACTCAAACAAGAATTTCAGCAAATTTCCACCTTTAACTCTCTTCTTCCCACATTATAAGTCAGCGAAGTGCACCCTGTAATCCTTACCTTCCTCTTTCTGCGACGATACTCCAGCAGGTGCTGTACTGCTGACAGCAGCAGATCTCAGCACTGGTGCATGGCATTTCCCTAAAGGAAGATTTCTGCCCAAACATTCAGTCTATTTCTAAACGGTTTCATATTCTTATTTTAGATCCTATTTGTGGAAAAAGGGACAGATGCCATGGGCCTGATCTACCTCTCCCATTGTTGTGTACGCCTGATCCACAGCTCACGGAGGTCAGTGTAATTAAAACATGTTCAACTGAGTGTGGAAATCAGACTCCATGTTTCTAAGGAAGAATGGTCTTGTGGGCTGGACACTGACTCTGGAGATCTGGATTCAATTACAGGCTCTGCCAGATTTTGCACATGACCGTAGGCAGGTAGTTTAATCTCTCTGTGCCTCACTTACTCATCTGTAAAGGGGGCACAGTAATACTTTCCAGGGGAGTTATGATGGGGACCTTATAAATACACAGATAAAAATTCACAAGCAGACTTAGAGGGCACAGTTCTCCCAGCCACGAATGCAAGATATTGCTGTCCCCAAGCAGTCAGGGAAACAGGACAACCAGGCATAGTATAAACTAAATAGAGATATTTTTAATTTCATCATTAAAAAAGCTAAAAAAATGCAAGCACAACCACCACAGTAATTCATTTCTCAAAAAAGGCATTCATACTAAACAGGAGCACTGTGCCTCTCTGGGTTAGCTGTGCACTGCTCCTTCCCGTGAAATGACCAACGAGCAACCCTCCCACAACGGGAAAAATAACAACCTGGTGGGGAAGTTAGCTAGCTGGTGTTTCTTGGCTTTAGTTTCCATCCTTTCCATTATTTCTCAAAGCATTAATTACAATTGGGGATTAGAAGATGATGACTGGAGAGGTGATCTGTTTGCACAAAATAAAGGTCCAATCTTACCAACAGTTAGGTGCATGCGTAACTTTACTCCTGTGTAGTTCCACGACAGACCATGGAACTATTCACATAAGTAAAGTTACACATACGCTTTAGTGTTTGCAAGTTTGTCTCTTGATCATGGTGAGTGAAGAATAACAGAAGGGAAAAGGGTACATTACCATACCCTGAATGTAGTGCACACAGAGTTTCTTAATATTGAAGAGAACACCCTTATCTAAATTCTATCTTACCCGAAATGATTCGAGTTCTTTCTCAGTAAAGTTGGCTGATTTGGCCATGTCCCATAAGTCAATCACTCTGGGTTCTTCAAATTCTAAACCAACAGACACAAACATAATTATTTTAATCTTTAAGTTGTTAATATTTGATACCATGTTAACATGACTAACTAACAGCAACACCCACATGGCTTGACAAACGCGCACACACCAGTATTGCATTACTGAGCAGGTCAACCTAGATGGAGGCCAAATCCTAATATTTTACTTAGATTTTTAGTATGGTAGACATAGGACCTTTAAAAAACAAAACCAAAGCATTCATCCTATTCCCTGCATTTAACCCTCCATGGGGATCCAGAAATGGTGATGGTTTCCCCTAATGATGATTAGGATTTATTTTTTGTATTGTAATAACGCCTAGAGGGTACAATCAGAAGCAGTGCTCCATTGTGAAAAAAACTTCCTTCCCCGAAAGGGGATGTTCCGGGGCAGCAGCCACTGGGGCAGGTCTAGCAGCATGGCATCTATAGGAGCCATGCTGCAGAAAGGCTCTGAGTAGCCAAAAGGGAATGAATACGGTCTCTACAGAGTAGGCCCTGTGCCTCCATGGATCTCTGGGAAACATGCAGATTTGAAGAGAATCAAAGCCAAACCTCCAGGTCATTTTCAGGGACAATGGTAGACACAAGGAATGGAAGCAATCCTGTCCTATATGAAGAGCCTCTGTAGAACAGGGAGTTCTCAACCTTTTTCTTTCTGAGGCCCCCCCAACACGCTATAAAAACTCCATGGCTCACCTGTGCCCCAACAACTGTTTTTCTGCCTATAAAAGCCAGGGCCGGCGTTAGCGGGTAGCAAGCAGGGCAATTGCCTGGGGCCCCACGCCACAAGGGCCCCTGAGAAGCTAAGTTGCTCAGGCTTTAGCCCCGGGTGGCAGGTCTCAGGGCCCCAGGCTTCAGCCCCATACGGTGGGGCTTTGGCTTTCTGCCGTGGGCCCCTATTTCCTGCCCTATTTCTAACAGGGTGGACCCCCTGGAACCTGCTTGCACCCCAGGGGGCCCCAGACTGCTGGTTGAGAACCACTGCTGTAGACGACAAACAGGGCACTTGGTCTGTAAAATCAGCACTTAAACAGAGTAGGCTGGTGCGTCCCTTTAAACATCCCATGTCTGTTTGTCAGCACTTTGTACAAGGCTCATTTGGATTCTAACTGGTTATTTGCCTACTGACTTCTCATAAAACTGATTATAAATTAATGTAAAACAGTGAATCATACCACTGGCTGTGTCATATCCCTGGTGGCTGACTTTACGTAAACGATCAAACCCTTGATTGATGCTTCGCATTTTGTCTTTGAGTTCTGTGTGTTTGCCATGGAAGATTTCCTCTTTGAACTGGTCCTCTTCAGATGGGTTGATCATATTTTTGTGGATTTCTGTTATCAAAATACAAACATTAATTCATAATAGGCCAAATCCCGAGAGGACAGAAGTACTTGCAAATCCCACAAAGTTGAAAGGGAGCAGTCGGTGCTCAGATCTTATCAGCACTTGAGCCACTAGCAAATTAGCATCAATAGTACACTTTAATAACACTGATTTTTAAGAGTTTACTTCTCAATATACGTCCTTTGGACAGAAGTGGTGCAGAAATATTTTATCGTACATAATACATAAATCAGGTCAACAATTTCAATAAGAAGATCCAGAATTCTACTGCCCTATTTCCTGAAAAATCCCTACAGCAGCACGACAGCATTGCCCTAGAGAACAGGAATATGGGCAGAACATTTCTGTGTCTTTGCTAAAAAGGCTGCTGGAATGCCCCAGAGGGGCTGTCAGCAGCCAGGCATAAGTTAGAGCAGCCTCAGGTGGTGTCCTAACCTGGCCAGTGTGGTGTGCCAGGCAGCAAACTGACCTCTGGTAGTCTTAGCTGGAGGTAGCACAAGGTGGCATAAAGCCACCTTTGCTCCTGTCCTCTTGGGTCCAGCACAGACCTTAGCTGCGAAGAATCTGGCTCCTCATTGCTCTAGCCGTAACTCCATCCTTCCTCCTCAGCTAGAACCCAGAAACTGATTCCGCCCCGCCCGCCACCCCGCACATTGGGTGCCTCCACAGACCTATATTCCACTGGCTCAGGGCCCAAATGCTACAACTGGGGCTCAGCACTTGCTGATATTTTCTCGAAAGCCATAATGAGTTTATTTTGCTAAGCTGACAATCTCCTTGCTCGCTGAAACACATGCAAGCATTATAAAACAAAGAACAGCAATGGTTCCATTAGCTATAGAGACTCTTGGCAGAGGATACAGACTTGTGCCCTGCAAGTATCTCTGAATGGCAGCAACTGCAAAGCAATCCTAATATAAACCCAACAATCCGTCTTTAGGGTTTTAAAGATACTTTAAAACAACTGAGCGATTGGCAGAGAGAGGGCTGCACTGCACTGGAAACATCAGACGAACATTCAGACACCTTCTGTTCTGCTCACAGTCTCTAGCAGGATATTATATTCGTGAATCTTTTCTTTGTGATGCTTAAATTCCCGCCACAGTTTATCCAGCTCCTGATCAGAAAACTTCCCAGAGGTCTTGGCCTGAAAGAAATATGAATGAGATAGACGCTATAATCCTTTTTAATTTCACAGGCCAAGTGATGTTACATACACTCACTTGCCAAATAAAATTCCCTTCACATTTTTAAAAAAAAAATGGATTAGGTCCTTCGTTTTCTGTCTCAATGTGCTGGTATTAGGGCAGAACATAGACATGGGGTGAAATACTGGCCTCACTGAATTCAACGGGAGCTTTGCCGTTAACTTTAATGAGGCCAGGATCTCACCCTACCATAGACATGATGAAAATTGTTATTTATTATTATTTGAATTATTGTAGAGCCTAATATCCCTGTCACACACATTCCTTAGGAAGCAATCAGGTATCGATGTGAGAGACATGAACTGCATGGCTGAACGTATAGCGTTTGTTTCCACTAGAGATTTAGACTAACACATGAGAAAATCTATTCAAGAGCTCTCATTCTATTGGCAAGTAAATATCGTACTGTGTGTCATGTCCCTAGCTATTCGCAGTTAGAGAGGCACCCGATTTGCTTCCCTGGTAGAGGGATGGATGTTGCTCTATTTTTCTTCCCACAGGTTAAAAGTGAAGTCTTTTGATATTTGTACAGAGCCAGAGGCTCAAATTTTGTTTGGGGAATACTTCCAAGTTTTTTTTTTTTTTTTTACTATTTCTCAAAGAAGGGCACTGACAGGTTGAATTTGATTTTATTAAAAAAACATAACAAAACAAACTTCCTTTGCTGTTTTACTTACACCACTGTAGATTGATAAAGCAAAGAATTTTTTTAAAAAAAAATCTACTTTTTACTAATTATTTCCTTTTTGCAGGTTCTTCCAGTCTGTTATAACTACCCAAACTGGAGTAGTTCTTGTTTTCAGGCACCAGCATAAACTCTGGAAGGTTTCACTTGCAAACACTACAAGGTGGGATTTTCAAGTTAAAAAAAACCCTTAAAATTGTTTTTTGAAATAATTCTAGGAAATATTTCTAATTAAATTTAGCCATTTAAACAAAACAAAACCCAAGATACACAGCTGTATTCCTGAATGTTCATGCAGAGTGAAATCCTGGTCCCTGTAAAGTCATTAGCAAAACTCCCATTAACTTCACTGTGATCAAGATTTCACCCACATATAGAGGGTGTAAAAGGTACAATGGATCAGATCCTCTGAGAAGAGAAGTACCCTCAACGCCCAATGATTTTGATGGAAGGTGAGGGCACTCAACATATCATAGCACTTGGCCCAGTGTTTGGAAACAGCGTTCTAAAGCTTCTCAGTCCAAGGCAGGGGTTTCTAGAAAACTTAAATACACACTTGAATGAAGATTTTCTTCTTACACTGAAATACGCAGAAATTAAACACACCTTGCTCCATAATTTCTCCAGTCTTGGATCATCTAGCACATCACTTTCTGTGCCATCTTTGATGTAATTGGTATCTACTAATTGGGCATCTTTCTTTCCATTCATTCCATATTTAGTCATAATTACTGTAAGTGAAAAACAAGAAACATTAGAACCAATAGAACATTAGAACCCTTTAACCCCCCCTGGAACCGCTTTCCTGAGAGTCTGCGGAATCCATGCCCACTCAGTGAGGTATTCTATCTTCCTCTATTGGTAGCAGAGCCACATATAGAGGTGGATGAGCCAGCTCTAGCTTTGGCTTTCAGGCAGCAGGGGCTCATGCTTTAAGATCCAGACTTTAGGTAACTGCGTGACAATTCTGGCCTCTTCAGCGAAGTTATTCCTTACCATTTAAATTGCGTCTAAGTTTGGCTTCTTTTTCTCCATCTTCATCCAGCCCTTCAGCCTTCAGCTTTTTCCAGCTCAGCTCATCCTTTTCTTGTATTTTGAGGTCACTATGTAGCTCTGCCAGTTTTACAGCCGATAGATGAAGCTAATGAGAACACAGAAATGCTTTGGTTAGTTGCCTTGTAATCACATGCATGTGCATACACAGCTGCAAAGTTACCTCTGAAGCTAGACTGGCATAGAAAACAATATTTGATATTCCACTGAAATAGGACAGTGTCAGTCAGAGCACAGGGACCTCAGTGTGCTAGACACTGTACAAATAAACTCCTTGTATGATGTCCCCATTGGCCTTTAACATCTATATGCTAAAGCTTCCTCTGTTCCTCAGACCCCCAACCATTTCTGTAACAGCAGCACTGGCCACATGTGGGTAAAAAAAAGTATCTCCTGCTGGCATTAAGCTTTACATAAATTGGAATGAGAAATTAACTCTCTTCAGCTTTGGTTGGGGAGGGAAGGAAAGCAGGTGAACTTTTAATGGGACATCATAATACAGTAACTTCTTGCTTAACGTTGTAGTTATGTTCCTGAAAAAAGCAACTTTAAGCGAAACAATGTTGAGCGAGTCCAATTTCCCCATAAGAATGAATGTAAAGGGTGGGAGGGGGGGTTAGGTTCCAGGGAAATTTTTTTCACCAGACAAAAGACGATATTATATATAAGTTTAAGTTTTAAACAAATAATTTAATACTATACACAGCAATGATGATTGTGAAGCTTGGTTGAGGTGGTGGAGTCAGAGGGTGGGATATTTCCCAGGGAATACCTTACTGCTAAATGATGAACTAGCACTCAGCTGAGCCCTCAAGGGTTAACACATTGTTGTTAATGTAGCCTCACACTCTACAAGGCAGCACAAATGGAGGGAGAGAAGACAGCATGGCAGACAGAGACAGAGACACACACACCATGTATGAGAGAGAGAGAGAGAGAGAGATGTGCATTGCCCCTTTAAGTACATTGCCTTTTTAAGTATATCAGCAAGTTGAGACAGCAGCTGCTGCCAGCATGCTCCCTCTTTCCTGAGCCCTGTCGTGTTCCCCACTGCTCAACAGAGATGGGGTAAGCGGGGGGCAGGAGCAGGGGGGAGGGGGACACCATGACATTAACTCCTCTCTTCCCCCCTCAACCCAAACAGCAAGCAGGAGGCTCTCAGGAGCAGAGGCAGAGGACAGGAGCAGCACACGGCAGTGGGGAGAGGGACAGCTGAACTGCTGGCAATTGATAGCCTTCTGGGTGGCTGCCACACAGGGAGCTTAGGGGTGTGGGGAGCTGATATGGGGACTACCGATCTACCCTGGTTCCAAACCTCCACCAGCTAGCTGCGAAGGGCTGCTCTTTCTGCAAGCAGGGGACAAAGCAGGCAGCTGCCAAACAACGTTATAAGGGAGCACTGCACAATTTTAAATGAGCATGTTCTCTAATTGATCAGCAACATAACAATGAAACAACGTTAACCGGGATGACTTTAAGTGAGGAGTTACTGTTTTAAAAAAGTTACTGTATTACTTATCTGTTACTGATACTGCACATTATTAAAACAAAGATTTTGAAATATCTAATTTCATTTATTGTTCCTTTAATCTGCCCCCATTTCTTCATCTTGGACAATTAGTCAATTTCATTTTCTGGTTCTAATGCACTAAGAGATTTGTATAGTGATTGAGTTGCAAAATGTTCCAGGTAAATGTTTCTATCCCAACAAAATATGGTTAATATTCAACATAATAATTATGAGCAGCTATGGAAGTTCTCCTGGTACTGCATTAATAGAACATATAGATTTTTAAATCAGTAGGTCCAGATAACTCACATCCAAGAGTTTTAAAAGAGCTGGATGAAGAGCTCGCTGGACCATTCATGTTGATTTTCAGTAAGTCTTGGAGCTCCGGGGAAGTTCCAGAAGACTGGAAGAAAGCTAATGTTGTGCCAATATTTAAAAGGGTAAACGGGATGACCCAAGTAATTACAAGCCCGTAATCAATCCTGGGCAAGATAATGCAGTGGCTGATATAGGACTCGATTAATAAAGAATTAAAGGATGGTAATATAATTAATGTAAATCAACATGGTTTTGTGGAAAATAGATCCTGACGAACTAACCTGATATCTTCACTACGTTATTGAACATTTTTATCAGTGACCTGGAAGAAAACATAAAATAATCACTGATAAAGTTTTCAGATGACAAACATTGGGGGAGTGATAAATAAGTGATCTATTCTCCTCACTGATTCCAAGTGATCTGGATTACTTGGTACACTGGGCGCAAGCAAACAATGTGTGTTTTACTATGACTAAATGTAAATGTATACCTCTAGGAACAAAGAATGTAGGCCAAACTTTACAGGATAGGGAATTCTATCCTGGGAAGCAGTGATTCTGAAAAAGATTTGGGGATCATGGTAGATAATCAGCTGAACATGAGCTCCCTTTGTGACTCTGTGGCCAAAGAGCTAATGCAATCCTGGGATGTATAAACAGGGGAATCCTAAGTAGGAGGAGAGGGGTTATTTTACCTCTATATTTGGGACTGGTGCAAGTGCTACTGGACTACTGTGGCCCTCAATTCATGAAGGATGTTGCCCACAATTCAAGAAGGATGTTGATATATTGGAGAGGGTTCAGAGAAGAGCCAGAAGAATGATTAAAGGATTAGAAAACATGCCTTATAGTGACCGACTCAGAGAGCTCAATCTGCTTAGCTGAACAAAGAGAAGGTGAAGGGGTGACTTGATCACAGTCTATAAGTATTTAAATGAGTAACAAATATTTAATCATAGGCTCTTCAATCTAGTAGAGAACACTGTAACATGATCCAATGGCTAGAAGTTAAGAGTTAGACAAATTCAGTCTGGAAAAAAGTCATAAATTTTTAATGGTTAGAGAAATTAACCATTGGAATAATTTACCAAGAATTGTGGTGGATTCTCCATCAATGACAATTTTTAAATCAATATTGTATATTTTTATAAAAGATATGCTCTAGGAATTCTTTTGGGGAAGTTCTATGGTCTGTGCAGTGCAGGAGGTCAGAATAGATGATCAGAAAGGTCTTTTCTAGCCTTGGATCTCTGAAAGGATGAGATATCACGGCCATAACCATGAAGAAATTAAAAATGTAAGGCTTTTAGAGGATTAACTTGAAAATGTTGTTGTATATATTTAACCAAAAAAACAAAAACAACCCCACACCCAGGAATAGGAATAATTACTGATGTGCATTGTCACTGAATCCAGATTGCTATAATAGGAACCACAGCTTTTGAAATTCCAGATTTCTGTCACTTTAAATTGGAGTAATCAAACAATGCACTAGCATTAATGTTTGCATTTACTTAATAGTCCCGGGGGAGAGGTGCATTGTGCAAGAAGGGGATGTGGAAGATGAAGGGGAAGTGAGGTAAAAAAAAAAAACACTTTAGCAGCTTGGCTTTAGCGAGGTCCCATCTGAGTTTTCTACATCATTTTACCTCTGCTAATCTAGCACACCATCTTTTGGAAAGTTTGGTTCCACTTCTGAACTTGGAAGCTTGGACCCATCTGTCATAAAATAACTTACTGAGTGAAAGTTATTTGTTAACACAATCAGACTAATGGCTATATAATGGAAACAAATGAAAAATAGATGCACCAAATCTACACCCAGAAACTGGTTTGTTCCAGTTTCACAAGGTTTGTTCCACAGACAGTGAGAAACTATTTCAAAACATCAAGATATCAATCAGTGTGTTTTAGAAATATTCTCTAACTTCTCATTCATGAAACGAAACTTATATTTTTTAAGAACAAACAAGCAAATGGCACTTGTAAGACCCAGAAATTCACTTTGGAGTAAACAGGTTATCTAAGGGTAACTTCAAAGAGGCAGCTCACAGCATTTAGAACTGTTCTGAATTGTCTATTTTAATATGCCATTAAGTCTGTCTCCAACACAGCAAAGCACATTTTTCAATTTAAGCATGAATTGCCCTTTTGAATTCAATGGCACACAAGGACTACTAACTTGCTTAAAGTTAAATGTGCGTAAGCGCTTTGCTGAATCAGGACCTTAGTTTACTCTAAAACCTAGAGTAGTTAGAAAAACAGTTAAGCCTTAAGGTCTCGATCCTGCAAGATACTGAGCTCTCTGGCCCCGATCCCAGAGTTAAGAGCATGAGTCGTCCTATTGACTTCTATGCCATTCACTTCAATAGGACTATTCACAGGCTTAAATTCAGCAGGGTTTTTATGTGTGTGTCCTGTCCCTGTTCAGCAAAGCATTTAAGCACATGCAGCCAGTGAGAATTTTTTGAAGAGGAAGGCACATCACAGCCTAGGTACTTTGCTGGTCTGGGGCCACATTGCTTAGCAGCTCGCTCAATTAGGCCTGAACCTTAACAGCTCAGTCATGACTACAGTCTCATACACAGGCTTCTCGACAGCTTCTATACTATTGGCTGTAAAAGTAAAGTGGGTACTGAGTTCCCCCACACTCCGCTAATATTTAACCTTACACTGGTGTTGGTTAATTTTTCTTTCATGCAGAACTAACAGAACACAGATCTACACTAGAAATAATTCACACGGCAAACTGATTTAATTCTCAAGGATTCTCAAAATTGTTGCAATAAAACCTTTAAACATATACCTTGTCATTAGGCACACATTTTCTAGTTAATAAAGGATTGACTGCCTTGTTCACAGTTAGACGCCTGATTTATCGCCACTACATATGGCACATGGCTGGTAAACAAGTTACAAACTTTAAGCTTAAGGAGAGACAAAACTGGAATTTGCAAATGAAGAAGTTTCATAGAAATCGGATATTATTTCAAACACTGAATTTTTCCTGCAAACTTTTTTTTTTAATTGCTTTCTTTTTAAGTTTTTTTTTTTAATGGAAACTTTACATACAATATTTAAACCTGTTTTTTCCTGCAAACAACAAGCAAACATGTTTGTGGTGTCCATTTTTCATGTCTTGTATTGGTGCTGAGTAATTTTTGATTATTATCTTAGTCACAACAGTGGGTTTTTTCCAAAATTGTAATGTTCTGTTTCTGAAATTTTCCCATTTCAAGATAGAAATCGAATTTAGAACATAATTTAATGGGAAATTCAGAAAATGATACCTGGACCATTAAAAAACATAAGAGGAGGGTAAAGCCTTTCAAATTTGCCAAAACTTCTGTAGAATTCTTTTGCCTGGTCTGTTCTTATATCACAGTGATGGATGAAGTGCAAGAACCTATTAAATGCTGGATACTGAAAAGAGAGCAGATAAAACTAGTACTCAAAGCACTGCTTCTATTTGAAGTTAATCTCACACAGGCCCAAGGATGTTATCACCTAAAACATTGCAAGGGGGTAAGGTGCACATATGTGGAACCTGACTGACTGACTGTAACGCCAGCAAATGGTACCAAGAGTTGAGTGTAGCTAGCAATGAAAGTTGATCAGAAGAGGTTTATAATTAAGCTGTCAAGTCCCAAATTATTTGCTCCTTTCTAATGTTTAATATTGTTAATTGACAACATTGGGAACCATCATCAGAGAATCTGTGAAACATTACAATGTCATATCAAAGATTACTAGGTTCAATTGTAATCATTACCCACAGCAGCAAAAGCAAGGTGGTTCTGATTAAAGAATGGAACTCAATGGACTTCACAACACAATATCATGCTAGACTTTGGAACCTATTGTTTCTTAGGATTTAAAGCTCATGATGGGACCATTCAATAGCGGATGATATTAGACCTATTTGAGCTGCAAAAACAAAAGCACAAAGGGTTCTTTAAGAACTAACTACAGTCAATGGAAAATTTGTCATTAACTTCAATGGGTGTAGAACAGGGGTGGGCAATTATTTTTGCAGGGGGGCCACTTCACGAATTTTGGTAAGTCATCACGGGCCACACATTTCTACTATATTAATGGAGGGGTGTGGGGTCTGGGAGGGAATTTGTTGCAGGAGGGGGCTTCGGGCTGGGACAAGGGTGCAGAGGGGGTGCGAGGTGCAGGCTCTGGCCAGGAAGTGCTTACCACAGGTGGCTCCTGGCCAGCGGCGCAGCCAGGCTCAGGCAGTGTACTGCCTACCCCTGCAAGCACTGCCCCCACAGCTTCCATTGGCCAGTTTCTGGCCAATGGGAGCTGTGAGGACAGTGTTGGAGGCGGGGGCAGTGCATAGGGGCGTACAGAGACGTACCAGCAGCAGCCAGCCACTTCCGGGAGCAGCGTGGGGCCACGACAGGCAGGCAGCCTGCCTAAGCGCCCCACTGCGCCTCTGCACTTTTAGTGGCCCGGACTCAAGAGATCGCAAGGGGACAGAGGAGACCGGACAGAAATGTTAGTCATGGCAGGCCAGACAGAAATGTTAACTGGGCCGAATCCAGCCTGCGGGATGTATTTTGCCTATCTCTGGTGTAAAATCAGGCCCTGGATAAAGGGAGCCCTTGCATTGAGATCCCTCTGATAAGTATTACAGGTTAAGTGTGTATAAATTCTAGGGATAACTGGGATTAGCCATAGACAGAGAGATCAACCTTATTTCTGGAAAATTGGGAGGAACTGGTCACCACTGAATAATTCAGCACTACTCAGCTGAATGACAACACATGGCTGTGTGATGCAGAACTGAATTGCAACACCCACCCCGATGCAAAATCACAGAGCTCTTTATTTTCAGCTACTTCTAATAAATGGTCAGAAAGGCCATGGTCACCAAAGCTCACAATGTAGAGCTCAATGTAGGAAGAAGGCTCACACAAACCTTTCACAGGAAACCCAGGAGTGAAGTTTTTGCTCTGAATTGAGGAAGGTGTAGGGCCAGTGTAGGAAGGGGTCACAGACCAGGCAATCAGTCAGTCACACTTGGGCTGGGTCGCTGAGGTGCGCTTTAAGCACTGTTGCACCAAAGCTCCTGCTCCCAGATCATAAAAGACCTCGACTTTTTTTCAGATGATGTTACACACTGGATGGGGTTGCTTCTTAGTGAAAGCACCTGTGGGCATTGCCAGATCTCTCCTACAAACACAGTTACACAGAATCTCCTGCTGAGGCTGGTGTGTCCCAGATGAAAATTGTACACAGCTCTGACATAATAAATGAAAGTTCCCAAGGGAGGTTGGGGTGCACAGGGAGACAGCTTGGTCCTTTATCCGGTACCCAATAGCCCACATCACATATTAAGTCAACATCAGGTGCAGTTTGCCCCACATTTCAGCAATCCCAGAGAAAGACTCAGAAGCAGTCGTACTTGTTCAGACCACCACCAAATATACTGAGGGCCACCATACCTTACAGTTAACCTTTCTCCGGCATTTGGGCCAATATTTTTAAAGCTAGGCGCCTAAAGGTAGGGCCCACAATCCATATTTAGGCATCTAAATCCTCCGATTGGCAGAAGTGCACCCGCAAATCCCCCTCAATGGGAGCTGCCGCGGTTCAGCCCCTCTAGGAAGCTGAACAAAAGTGGCCTGATCTTCAAAGACGGCTGCAGCGGCCCAGCTTCAGACAGGGGGCTTTGAAATAGCTGCTCTCTGCTGCCAGGCACAGGCAGCCTGACCCCTCCACGATGCAGCTGCAAGGAAGCGAATTAGCGACTCACCCGCTGCGCTTTCTCCCAAATCTGGTTCAGCTTCACAACCCTGAACTCCCCGGCCTCCTGGCGCTTCGGGCTGCCGGCTGTAGCAGCCTCATTCGCCTCCCTGGTGTATTTACCCCCTTGCCCCAAGACAACCAGCAGCAGAGAGGCGCTCAGAGCCAGCAGCTCCCAAACGGCAGACATCGTCCCCCCACGCCTCCTCTTGCTGCGGCAGAGAGTCACCCAAGCAAGCAGCCGGCCTGGAGAAGAGGAAAACTACAACCCCCACGATGCAGTGCTCCAAAATGCACCGTGGTCATTGTAGTTCCCCGTGTTGACAAGTGATCCATCCCCAGGGAATCCTTACAAACCCGCACTACAAGACCCAGAATGCGTTACACACGGGAACCCCACGGGGGCTGATGGGAGGCTTAAAGAAACCTAAATGGCCCATCTTTGATGATCCCCACAAAAGGTTTTTGTTCGCTTGTTTGTTTTTGTTTGTTCCGTCTCCTCCTGGTAACAGCTGATCACTGATAACTGATCACTCTCCTTATAGTGTGTATGGTAACACCCATTGTTTCATGTTCTCTATGTATATAAATCTCCCCACTGTATTTTCCACTGAATGCATCCGATGAAAGCTTATGCTCTAATAAATTTGTTAGTCTCTAAGGTGCGACAAGTACTCCTTTTCTTTTTATTAAGGCCCTAATTATTCAACCAGCGCTCTTGTGAGTGAGCTGACAATGCAGCTTTCTGCAGGCACAGCATTCATTGTGCAATGATGTTTGCTATTTCAGTATCAGTCAGCCGCTTAAATATAGAACATACAGACAAAAAAAAAAAAGTTTTTGTTTTTCACTTTTGAGCAAATTTTGTAGGGAGAGCCTGAATCATAGCAGGAAAATGCAGGCTGCAGTTACCCTACTGAGAGCACCTTTTTAGGTATCTAAGTAATCAGCTTGGATTTGTTTTATAAAGAAAAGCATCATACACAAAGTGTAAGGCAAGATCCAGTTCTTGGGGGGGATTGAGCAATATCCAACTCCTGATCTGTGCGTCAGCATTTAGGTTTGGGTTTTTAAAGTGAGTAGTCAAAACTCATGCAGAACCTGGGTTATTATATCAATAAATGAAAAAAAAATACATATTATATACTGCACAACCTAATGGGAAAGGTTTGCTAGCCTGTTACACAGGTCAGACTAGGTGATCAAAATGGTCCAATCTGCCCTTAAAATCCATAAACCACAAATCTCTATGTCTAGTTGGCAGCCGGTATCAAGTGGAGTGCCCCAAGGGTCGGTCCTCAGGCCGGTTTTGTTCAATGTCTTCATAAATGATCTGGAGGATGGTGTGCATTGCACCCTCAGCAAGTTTGCAGATGACACTAAACTGGGAGGAGAGGTAGATACGCTGGAGGGAAGGGATAGGATACAGAGGGCCCTAGACAAATTAGAGGATTGGGCCAAAAGAAATCTGATGAGGTTCAACAAGGACAAGTGCAGAGTCCTGCACTTAGGACGGAAGAATCCCATGCACCGCTACAGACTAGGGACCGAAAGGCTAGGCAGCAGTTCTGCAGAAAAGGACCTAGGGGTTACAGTGGACGAGAAGCTGGATATGAGTCAACAGTGTGCCGTTCTTGCCAAGAAGGCCAATGGCATTTTGGGATGTATAAGTAGGGGCATTGCCAGCAGATCGAGGGACGTGATCGTTCCCCTCTGTTCGACATTGGTGAGGCCTCATCTGGAGTACTGTGTCCAGTTTTGGGCCCCACACTACAAGAAGGATGTGGAAAAATTGGAAAACGTCCAGCGGAGGGCAACAAAAATGATTAGGGGATTGGAACACATGACTTATGAGGAGAGGCTGAGGGAACTGGGATTGTTTAGTCTGCGGAAGAGAAGAATGAGGGGGGATTTGATAGCTGCTTTCAACTACCTGAAAGGGGGTTCCAAAGAGGATGGATCTAGACTGTTCTAAGTGGTACCGGATGACAGAAGAAGGAGTAATGGTCTCAAGTTGCAGTGGGGGAGGTTTAGGTTGGATATTAGGAAAAGCTTTTTCACTAGGAGGGTGGTGAAACACTGGAATGCGTTACCTAGGGAGGTGGTGGAATCTCTTTCCTCAGAAGTTTTTAAGGTCAGGCTTGACAAAGCCCTGGCTGGGATGATTTAGATGGGAATTGGTCCTGCTTTGAGCAGGGGGTTGGACTAGATGACCTCCTGAGGTCCCTTCCAACTCTGATATTCTATGATTCTATTCTATGATTCTAGCCTGTGCTGTTGTCTCTTGATTCCAGCACCCCAACAGAAATGGCAGAAATCTTGTGGAAATATCTGTTCTTATGACAGTGCTTCAGTTCTGCACCCTCCAATACTCTTTGGGTACAGCAAGCTCCCTCCTTCCCAAAGCCCACACTTACCATTTGCTGCCTCACGGAGGGGCGGCTAAGGGCCTTCAACCCTCTCCTTGACTATTCAGAGGGCATTAGCCATATCATTCCCCGTGCAGGGAAGGAGGAGAGATATCAGGTCTGACCACTGCCCCTTCTTATCCAACAAGGTTTTCTGGGTTCCTTAGTCACCCTGACAGCCACACATGGGTACAAAGTGAGGAGACAAAGGGCTTGGGGAAGGCAGCTAGAAAGGGTGGGGAAGAGCTTAGAGGCCCTCCATCCTAACCCTGAAATTTCCAGAGGTGGGGCAGCAGGGTTGCTTTCACCTCCTGAAAATACCAGTGGGGGCTAGGGCCATCACCCAGACACCCTGTGGAAGAAGTCTGGGTTGGCTGCAGGGGTCGGCACCACCATGTTGCATGACAGACACTTGACAAAATTACCGTACTTAGTGATGGATGTTGTGGGGTGGTGTGGGAGGATGTCATTCATTCATTCAAATTTTTTAAAGATTACCATGGACCTCAGAATTTTTACCACGGACACTTGTGTCCATGTATAGACATGTTGCTGACCTCTGGTTGGCTGGGAGAAGGATGGCTATGAGTAACATAGGAACATGCTGCTATATGGGGCAAAACTACATGACAACAAGAATGGGTTGAAAACTGCATCAGTTTTCAGGCCTTGACAACTGATTATTCATATAGTTAGCATGTACAGTTCATCAGGATGCACTTAAAACCCCAGGTGGCTGAGTGTTAAGCAGGCCTTAAACCCCCCAGGCTTATTTAGAAATTTATCCCTTGTATTTGTGTTTAAAAATGTTGGCAACTATGTCTCATCAGCAAATTGGAGGTTGATAATACTTCCCTAACTCAGTCACAGGGATGTTTCGAAGATAAATTCAGTGATGTTTGATCAGTTTGAAAAATTCATGAATCAGCTAATATGGCCATATAAGTACATAGAGAAGTTGTGGTGGTAGGGCCAGCCTGTCAGCCTTCTGTAAGTCCCACTGGAGTCCCCAGTTAAAATGACAACAGGACAATGTGAGGGTTAGCAGAAGGTGTCGTTCTGTGCCTTTAAATATATAGGCAACTCTCTGGCTGCTGTCGGGGCAGTTATCTTTTTGTGTCTCAGTTTAGACACAGAAAGTTACTTATGAGAGAAATCTGTAAGGAACATAGGATTGCAAAACAGGAAAGAGGTCAGAGAAGTGAACATATTTCCTGATTAAAAGAAAGGAAGAAGAAAGTCTAATGGTACAATGGAAGGGTTCCAGTTTAATGAAAAAGAGGAAGACTTTGAAGCTTATGTTCAGCGACTTGAATAATATTTTCAAGCAGATCTTATTCAGGACAGTGTCAACGGAGCTTTTCTTTTAGCAGTAACAACAGTATTCATTTTAGGTTCCGTACAAGGGATGGACTGGGTATGGATTGGTTTCTATTTTACCAAATCTGATTCACCCTTGAATCTGCCTCCTCTTCAAGTAGTCCTTGCATGTCTCAAATTTTTCACAGGAGCTAATAAAATGTCCTTCATTCCAACTTTTCTTTTGTAAAGCCCTGCAAAAGGGCCTGTGGCATGTTCAGCATCCATACTTTGCAATTAGAATACAGTCTGCAAGACCTGTGGTGCTGTGTTGATTTTTAAAGACACTAGCCAGTCTACAACTAGTAAATATTTATACATCGAATTTTCATCAGTTCTTTAATACATCTGGCAAAACATTATTAAATGCTCTAACTGTTTTTCTGAAGAGATAGTGAAACTGTGATGCGTGAAATTAAAAGTTCCAAATGTGAAAATCACACTACGAAACTGCTTAGAAAGACTGCAACACATGCCCTCAATTGATCCACTTCATAAACACGGACATCAACGGCAATTACACTTCCAAGAGAAATGTGCCATTTGTGAACATGTCAAAAGAGCAGCAAAGCTAAATGTTGTCAGATAGCAAAGGAGAATTTCTTCAGCATATGTAGTGTGTATGGGTGAGGCTGGAGACACAAAGGTAATATGATCACTGTTTATTTGCAGCATATCTATCATCTATCTCGATAGATTATAGAGATAGATATAGATATACGTTTCAGAGCGGTAGCTGTGTTAGTCTGTGTCAGCAAAAAGAGCGAGGAGTACTTGTGGCACCTTAGAGCCTAACAAATTTATTTGAGCATAAGCTTTCGTGGGCTAAAACCCACTTCATCGGATGCATGCAGTGAAAAATACAGTAGGAAGATATACGTACTATAATGAGAGTGATCAATTAAGGTGAGCTATTATCAGCAGGAGAAAAAAACCTTTTGTAGTGATAATCAGGATGGCCCATTTCCAACAGTTGACAAGAAGGTGAGAGTAACAGTAGGGGGGGAGGGGAAATAAGCATGGGGAAATAGTTTTACTTTGTGTAATGACCCATCCTCTCCCAGTCTTTATTCAAGCCTAATTTAATGGTGTCCAGTTTGCAAATTAATTCCAATTCAGCAGTCTCTCGTTGGGTATAGATATACATGATATAGCCACTGTTTACTTTTTCTTGGGCTATTGTTCCGGCACATCTCTGTATAGTGTCTGAGCGCTTTGCAGGTTAATAAAGGTCCCTAGTGAACTTCATGGAATCTTTAGTTCTTTTCTCCCTTTTCTAATTACAGAAATCTTAATTTGGGGTAGGGCTTTTTTGTTGGTTTGTTTTTGTGTGGGCAGCGGGTGTTGGGGAGAAGCAGGGAGGTGTTTCTTGTTGAAAACATTCATCTGGTTCTGATGGAAAACCGGTATCAAAAAGGAAGCTATTTCAGTGTGACCGATAGATTACCAAAATCTGGATTAGTCTAATCTCCTCTGGAAAATTCATTTCCATAGCCTGTTACTTTTGGCCAAAAATCTTTTATCTCTGACTCTTTTGCACTTTGTCCAGTGTGTATTGATCTTCATTAGATCAGAGGACAGCTATTGTCTTGGCAGTTTAGAGATGAAGTCTTTACTGTAGCTGATATCTGGCCTGTTAATGGCTTCAAAATTAGGACCAAGGCTTAAACACCTTAGATACCTATCTTTACACTGTGCTCATCACTGTGGCATCTGAGGTCCTTTTTGCATTCAGCTGTGTGGGAGATATTGTTACAGCTATTGCATATGTATGTATGCTCAGTGTGATATTTGATGAGTATGTGTCCACATATCAAGGTTCAGAATTTTTGGGTTGGGGATAGTTTCTTGTCTTCATGGTATTTATATTTAAACATATACAGTTAAGTGTTTTGACTTTTAATTTTGTTCCCTTTCCATAGTTTCAGATGCTTCCTTAGAAGATTTTTAAAAATCTGTTTCTAATGGAGCTTGAAATTACTGTGGCTTTTTGTTTACACCAGAGATCCATCAGCAGTTCTATAGATTCCCAGGGGATGATTCCTGTCACCTACACATTAGCTTTACCCTGGTGTAACTCATCTACTCCAGAAGAGCTACTTTTGATTTTCACAGGTAAAAGTTACAGAAAAAAACAAACAACTTGAGCGCAACAAAGTCTCTTCTCAGACAGTTATGGACTGATCTTACGAGGTACAGAGCACTTCTTGAAATATAGTGCCCTCAGCTCCCATTGACATTAGTGAGGAATTGCTTAGAAACTCTGCACCAGTGCTCAGGAACTCACTGGGGCCGAGATCCTGATCTCATTTACAAATTGGTGCAAACTGGGAATAACGCCATCGATGTTAAAACCTTTTCTAGATCATTTCTCTTGAATGGGTCCCTGTGTTCTAGATTGTATGAATTTTGTTGCCATGGGATTTTGAAGTTGTTGTAGCAACAGGAATTAGAGAGACAGGTTCACAAGGAACAAAATAAGAAGATCCTATATTTATTCTCCTTTCTCTCAACCCCCACACTGACAGCAGCAGCCATCCATAAACACTTTGCTTACGTTCTCTGTTGCTTTCTCTGTTTAACAGCTCACTTCATGATACCATTAGAACAAAGCCAATTTTTCCTTAATTGTTCAGTTGAGAGTGAGGAGAAGTTAAGAGGGTAGATGTAAAGGTGGGCCTATAGACTATGGAGAGACAGGATAAAAGAAGAGGAAGCAGCAGTTTCTCTAAGGTTGTGGAAAGACAGGAAGATGTAAAAGGAAAGGAAGAGATTGAGGACGACTTTAGTGCCTTATACCCTCACTCACTGGAAGGGAAGAGATGGAGAAGCAAGCCACAGCAGCAGCTGATCAAAAAGGTATGCAGGACAGGCTGGATATGACTAACCTCTCACTCGGTGAAAAGTGTGCCTGTGCTCCTTTTCTACACACTACACATTACAAGTGCCTTCTCATTTCAGCAGTATCATCTACAGTGATATCTGTCTCCCTCTGATCCTACAAAGCCCCATCTTGACAAGCAAAAAGCGTGTATTTCTCAATCATGTTAGCTCAGTTGAGCTTGCTTAACATGATTGGAAAGTCCTGCCAAGATGCCGGCCAACATGGTTGGTGCCATTAGCCAGGTGTGTTTAAGGGGCTGTGTTTCAGGCAGTGTTCCCTTCTAAGCTGAAACATGGCCAGCTAACATGGTTTTAGACTGATCAACCTATGTCTTGACAAGGCTTTTCATTTGTGTTAGGCAAACTCGATTATAACCTTTTACCCTGTCAAACGGGGTCAGGGTGCCCAAACTGCGATAGCAGTAATAAAATAATACTTTATACATTGCTATAACACATTACTCCAATGTGCTTTACAAACCTTGGTGAAAAAACTTAGGATGACAAATTTTGTGAATTCCAAAGCTCTTTACAAACACTAGTGAATTGGTTCCCGGCCAATGGGAGCTGCGGAGTTGGTGCTCGGGGCAGGCGCAGTGCACGAAGCTAGGGTTGCCAGGTGTCTGGCGGCTCCAGTCAGCACTGCTGACCAGGTTGTTAAAAGTCCGGTTGGTGGCACAGCTTGAGGTAAGCACTGCCTGGAGCCTGCATCCCTGCCCCCCTCCCATGCCCCAACCCCCTGTCCCAGCCCTGATCCCCCTCCCACCCTCCAAACCCCTTCGTCCCAGCCCAGAGCACCCTCCAACACCCCAAATCCTTCATCCACAGCCCCACCGCTGAGTCTGCACCCCCAGCCAGAGCCCTCACCCCCTCTCCGCAACCCCCTGCCCCAGCCTGGAGCCTCCTTCGCACCCTGAACCCTTCATTTCTGGCCTCACCTAGAACCCTCACCCCCAGCCCAGAGCCCATACCCCCTCCCACACCCCAACCCCCTGCCTCAGCTTGGAGCCCCTTCCCATACTCCAAACCCCTCGGCTTCATCCCCCAGCCTGGAGTCCCCTCTTGTGCCCCAAAACCTTCATCCCTGGTCCCACCCCAGAGCCCGCACCCCCCAGCCGGAGCCATCACCCTCTCTTGCATTCCAACCCACAGCCTCAGCCCGGAGCCCCCTCCTGCACCCTAAACTCCTCATTTCTGGCCCCACCCCAGAGCCCACACCCCCAGCTGGAGCCGTCACCCCTTCCTGCACCCCAATCCCCTGAGCCAGCCTGGTGAAAATGAGCAAATGAGTGAGAGTGGGGAGAGCAAGCAACATAGGGAGGAGAGTTGGAGTGCGTGAGGGATGGGACCTTGGATAAGGGGCGGGGCAGGGCCTCAGATGAGGGTGGAACGGGGCGGGGCAAGGGTGTTCGGTTTTCTGAAAGTAGAAAGTTGGCAACCCTACAGAAAGCTCCAGTGGCCGCCCCTGAGCCTAGGAGTCGGACATGCTGGCTGCTTCCGGGAGCCAAGCGGAGCCAGGGCAGGCAGGGAGCCTGCCTTAGCCCTGCTGCACTACCAACTTGACTTTTAGTGGCCCAGTCAGCAGTGCTGACCAGAGCCACCAGAGTCCCTTTTCGACCAGGCGTTCCGGTCAAAAACCGGATGCATGGAAACCCTACCAAACACTGCTGGGAAAGGTAGTTACACATTCTTGCATTAATACCTGGAATCCATAGCACAGACATCCTCTAAGGCATGACGGCTTTCAGTCCTACTTGGTTGTAATTGTTCAGTCAGGTGACACAAAGCTTTTTAAGCTTTTCCTTTGTGATGTTGGCTGTATAAGTAAGCTTTGTAAACATGAAAGAATGCATAAATCTCTTTTTTTAATGAAAGAAAAATCATGTTGGACTTTATCTTTTTAAAAGAGATTTATAATTCTTTAGATTCTTATGTAACCCAAATTAATTACCAGTTCTTCAGGTTTCATTCAGACTTTCCAGTGTATTGCATTAAGGATAACAAAGTAGTTGGCTAGGCTCTGGAGGCAGACTACTCAAGCAGCAAGGCGAAGGAGCCAACTTCAATTTTGGTTTTAAAAATGCATCCCCATGCGGGGAGTGTGGGAGAAGATCTTCTGATGATCTATGTATTTTTTTCCTTAGTGAAAGAAAAATCAAATATTAGGGTAATACTCTTGCAAAGCCTGTCATCACCCCCTCTAATACACATAGAGGATAACAGACTTCTGTTACTATTAGTTGACGGGAATTATTCCTTTAGTTCAAGGGGTAGAAGTCTGTGCTTAAGTACTGAAGGACCTAGGTTCAAAACCCTCTGATAAGTGGTGTGGGCACTTACATAAAGGCGATCAAAATGGCTGATGTAATTAAACCAGGCCTTGTTTTATGAAAAACAAGACATGAATTTTAAAAAAAAACTTTACCTAGTTGTTTGCTCTGTTTTGTTGCCAGCAGTTCCTCATCTAGCTGTTGTTTACCCCTTAGTGCATCCAACACCCATTTCTATGTAATTCTCCCCCTCATCCCCTCTTGGTAAATGTTTTATAAGGTCTCTTTCTCTCTTTATAATTGCAGAGGGGATGATAAAGATTCCTGGGGTGAAATACTGGGCCTATTAAAATGAATGGGAGTTTTGCCATTGATGTCAACGAGGCCAAGATTTCACCCCAGCAGATTAAGTGAGAGAGCAGAGGTATGCAAGTGATAATCCTCCTGAAGGTACAATAGTCTTACATTTATATAGTGCTTAGGTCCTCACCTGCAAACTGTTGTGGATGAGCAAAGGTTAAAAAAACTGGGCATGTTTACTCTTGAGAAAAGAAGAGTGTGTGGGATGGGCGGAGCTGATAACAGTCTTCAAATATTTTAAGGGCTCTTATAAAGTTGGCAGTGACAACTGATCTTTATGTCCACTGAAGGTAGGACAAGAAGTAATGGGCTTCATCTGCAGAAGGGAGATTATACATAATGTTATACATTAGGAAAATCTTTCTAACTATATGTATAATTAAGCATTGGAATAGCTTTTAAGGTGGTTGTGGAATCCCCATCACTGGAAGTTTTTAAGAACAGGTGAGACCAACACCTGTCAGGGATGGTCCTGCCTAAGCTTAGGGGGCTGGACTAGATGACCTCTCAAGGTCCCTTCCAGCCCTACATTTCTATGATTCTATGTGCTAAATGTGAAGCATGAGTAGTCCTATTGGTTTCAAGATGTATAGAACATCAGTGGGAATACTCAAGTTTAACATTAAGTATGCTGATAAGTATTTTCAGGACTGTGGCCTTAAACCGATATACAAACTGCACACAGGTGTCTTATCTACCACTAACATGCCACCACATCTGGGCTTAGACATAACAATGGTTAAAAGTGCACAGTAACACTAAGTAATAGTTTAGGACAAGAAGTCCTAATTTAAAATGCAGTGTCAGTTTAGGTAAGTAGTATATAATTACCCCAAGTTGGAATACCAAGATTAATAAAGTAACAAGAGAAGAGGTTCTGAAAACTGACAAGTGACACACATATGCACCTCAGCTGTTAGGACTCAGTCTGATAAGCTGCATTTTCTCTCATACAGCTATTAAAGATCAATGCTTGAAACTGTTCATCCTGAAAGATACCTGGGGGGTGGAACCTCAGCCATGAAATGGAGAAGCCAGTTTGACCAATTTGTTCCATTCTTGGTTTCCTGGGCATCACGTCTCAGAATAATTGTGCTCCATTTTGTCAGGATTTTAGTTGAGGACTCCTTAAATGTGTTGCTTTAATTGGATCTCTTGCTCCTACAAAACGTGGTAACACCCTAGTGATTTCTGGACTGAAGGTTTTCGCTATTAGACATGACAATAAGAATCTTCAAGGATTTTACAAATGTGGCTTAGTGTACAAGTTTAGCTATGCTGCCACCTTGCATCACATCTCTCTCTTGTCTACAAAATACGCTCTTGACCACATCACCCTCTCTTTGAGTCCTTTCACTGGTTTCCCTTACCTTCCACATCAACTTCAAGTTCTCATCCAAAACTCATGCCTATCTCTTTATTTCCCCCCATTCCCCTTTCTGCCTATGCTCCTTTCCAACCCCGCTCCTGAATATCCCATTTGTAACCTTCAGCACCTTCTTCCATGCCTCTGCTTGCACAGGGAACTCTTTCTCTTACTCTAATTGAGTCTTAACACTCACTTCTTTCGTGAGGCAAATAAACATTAACTCAGTGGGATTAGCCATGATGGTACAAGTTATTTAGCTCCCTGTTGGAAACTCCTTTGAACATGGACAACATCTTCCTCTATATCTGTACAACTGATAGTGCTGAATGTACACTGAACTCTCACAGAGGAACAAGAATATTTTATAAGTTACTAGTGTATGGGGAATGGGATAATCAATGAGCAACCTTCTAAATGGTTTAAGAGCTGGCCTCTCTAACTTTAGGGTTCTACAAACTGCAGGGCGAACATTCTGGAGTGAAAGGAGGAGCTGGTTTATTTCTAAATGACTGTACCTAAAGCTAAGGGGTTTGGATACAATGGCATGGAGAGCTGTAGAAAACCCAAAGCAGATAAACAAGTGGGATCGTCAATCCTAACTGAAATAATTGCTTTTCCTGGGGAAGAGTCACACTAGATATATCCACCTTAGGAGTCCTTTGTTACCATCTGGGTTGTCATTTCTGACAGACTTGCACTGAAAAATTCTAAACACGGGAAAAGCCTCATTTTACCTAAAGGCCTCGGTTTATGCTGTATTCTCCTCTGTGCAGTGATACAACATGTATTTTGTTATTAATATCACTTATAGGAAAGGGGAGATTCAGGTGAAGAAGATTTAAGCTGGGCATGTTCTCAAAACCATTGATTGCAAAGTACAACTATGGTTAGAGGTGGGAATCTAACTAATCCTGAGGGTGGGAAAAATGATCATAGTTTTATAATTTTACAGCAATCAGTGTACCAGGTGCCACACAGTAAAAATAAGAAGACATGCTCCCTCCTGTGAACAACTTGCAGCCTAATTACAGACATGACGTGAAGGGGTGCAGATGGGGGAATGAAACGGTAGAAAGGAGTTGGGGAAGAAGTACTGGGATTACAGAGACAGGGAACAGGTTTCAGAGTGGTAGCCATGTTAGTCTGTATCAGCAAAAACAATGAGGAGCCCTAGGTACAGAGAAGGGCTATGAGGATGATCCGAATGATGGAAAGTCTACTTATAAGAGGAGACTCAAAGAGCTTGGCTTGTTTAGCCTAACCAAAAGAAGTCTGAGGGCAGATATGATTGCTCTCTATAAACACATCAAAGGGAAAAATACCAGGGAGGGAGAGGAGTTATTTAAGTTAAGCGCCAATGCGGAACCAAGAACAAATGGCTATAAACTGGCCATCAGCAACTTTAGGCTGGAAATTAGGCGAGGGTTTCTAACCATCAGAGGAGTGAAGTTCTGGAGCAGCCTTCCAAGGGGAGCAATTGAGGCAAAAAACCTAAGTGACTTCAAGTCTGAACTTGATAAGTTTATGGAGGGAATGGTATGATGAGACTGCCTACAATAGCATGTTGCCCACCGGCGACTGCCAGTAGCAAAAATCCCCAACGGCCAGACACAGGACATTAGATGGGAAAGGCTCTGAGTTACTACAGAGAATGCTTTCCTGGGTCTTGCCCACATGATCACCATTTTTGGGGTGGGAAAGGAATTTTCCCCCAGGTCAGATTGGTCAAGACCCTGGGTTTTTTTCACCTTCCTCGGCAGCACAGGGCACCGGTCACTTGCAGGTTTAAACTAGTGTAAATGGTGGATTCACTGTAACGTGAAATCTTCAAATCATGATTTGAGGATGTCAGTAAGTCAGCCAGAGATTAGGGGTGTATTTCAGGAGTGGGTGAGGTTTTGTGGCCTGCAATGTGCAGGTGATCTGACTTGATGGTCACAATGGTCCTTTCTGACCTTAAAGTCTACGAGGATAACAAGCTAGTGACCAAGTCTTGCTCTGTTTCTGCTATCCAATGTAGTTGGTGGAGGAAGGCGGCCCCTGGAGCCACATACCTGTGGAGAAGCATGTCTCAGGAGCAGTGGATCTCAGTGCTATAATCGGATTCTGACTAGGGATAGGAGACTCTTCTGGATCTCTCGCTGTATCACTACTATTCCAAGCTGTTGCTAGGAATGTCCCTGTTGCTGCTTAGGGCTGGCTACCAGTAAACAAGAAAGCAGCATGATTTTCAAGTTGTTTATTGGGGGAAAGAAGAGGGTTGGAATGCAAATAATGGTTCTCTGTAGAATTAACTGTGGTATAATTAATATTAAACAATGTAAGTGACAAACCTACTAGAAAAAAAACCGGGGAGTTAAAATGCACACACCTTATTCATTTGTATGTCTTTCCTAGGCAATATCCAGAAAGAAAACAAATCAGAAAAGGAAGAGAAGTAAAGTAGATAATCCAAAGAATACACTGCAGGGGAACAAACAGCAAGATGCAAACATAGCTGTTCATTGCCCCAGGGATGGGAAGAAGACACTCAAAAGCAAATGGACGGTTTCCGCAAGGTTCCAAAAATGGGGTCCAAATGCCTGTGTGTTTTTACCTGTGCCAGAGGACACGTTTCTAGAGGACATGGTGGCTGAAAATCCTTGCTATAAAAGCAATTCGCAACAGAAACCTGAGCAGTACTGGAAAAATGCTGCTGCTTTAATACCTCCATGCATAGGACACTCGTGACCTGCCAAACTAAGCCAGCTATTAACTATCCTGACTTTTCTGGTGTCGTCTTAGGTGACCACATCTATAAATGTTTATTAAACTGAATTAATAAACGGCTAGTGAAATATTTGTGTTGTGTCCTTCAAGAGTTTACCGTGATTACTGACCCATTATCTTTGGGTGTTCAACAGTAGAAACTGTAATAGTTTAAGGAGAAAAGCTTTTTCCACTCTACCCCTGTTTATAACTTTCCTAAACCATCACCATCATGGCTGCAGTTCCTTGCGCTTGGTCTTTGCCTGAAGGTGAACTTTTTTTTTTTTGGAGCGGGGAGGAGAGAAGAGGAAACTATGAGGAAAATCCTTTAAGCCATTTATGAGGAGCTAAAGGATATTTTCCCCCACTGTAAAACAAGAAATGTTCTCACTGTTGCAGGGAGGCTTTACTCAAACATTAAATGTAATGTTTTACCTATATTTAGTCTAAGTATGCAAAACCATGCGGGGTGTAGAAGACAAACATTGTACACAATCAAATACTTCTCAGGGCAGATGGATTGAGAAGTTGTGTAAACCTTTAAGGGGTTATCTTAAAGATGGATGACGATGTGCAGTTGTGTAGATCTGCTTTACCTCATAACAGAAATTCTTAGTCCACTGAGCTGAATGAACCAAAAAGGCGGGCGGGGAGGGGAGTGGGGGGAGAGAAGAAGAGAAAGGATCCATATTGGAATTGTGGAGGGCATGTTGTGTGGACTAAGGCTTCAATACCTCAAAGCTCGTAAGCTGGCACTAAATGTTAAGCTGTGACTCATTACTCTGAAGTCATTCGTACTATTCACGTGCTTAAAAAGCACTTAACTACTCTGTTGGTTGGGGCCTATGAACGCTAACTAGGCACTGGATCTGTAACAGCTTAGTTGTATCATCTAAGTTTGAAACATATCAGGCCTAGTAAATATCAGCCTTATGTTGGTACTGTCCTCATACTTGTGGTGTATGAAAAACTGTTAAAATGACAAGCTATCGCTTTAAATTGGGAAGGGGTTTCCTGGTCCTGCTTGCAGGGTTGGGTGCTGTGTAGGGAAGCATGCAATCATAGTCAGTCTGCAAAGAGCCAGCCTAGAGCAAGGTGGATTGAGTTGTGCCTCTCTGCTTTAGGGAGTCACCTGCTGTATCTGTTTTGGGGTTCTTGTATCTTAAGGTTCTGAGTTTTAAGAAAGAAAATAGTATTATATTGTAGCCTTCCAGAAAGAATATTATGTTTTCCATTTCACTCGCACGTGTAGGCATTGTTATGTTCACAGCAGTGTCACACATTTTGACCCCTAGCCCTCTTCAGGGCCTGCAAAGTGACACTTGCCCTTCCCTCATATGCACTGCCCCATCAGACACACACAGATACACTTAGAGTGAGTGGGCTGTGTTCCCATCTCCAGGGTGACAGTCACAGGCGGAGGATCATTATTCCTCCTATAAAAGGAGAGAGTTACTAAGCTTGCTCGCCAAGCTTGATCCAGGTGAAGCCCCCTCTTCCAGGTCTACACTCAAGCCAGACAGAGCCAGCTGAGTCCTTTTTAGCTGCTGAAAGAGAGGAGGAAGTTGCAGATAGGGAGAAGGGGCCAGGAAGACTGTGAAACAGCTGGAGAAGAGGGGGTCCCTGAAGGCCATTTGGAGCCAGTGGAGGCATAGGCACTCAGATCCCATAGTACTTTATGGTGGCCCTATAAGTATTTAGGCAAAGAAAGGAATAGTGTGTCTCTAAGGCCATTCCTGCCTCAGAATAGGGAACAATCTCTCTGGCTATATAGCCTGGGAGGTCCAGTGAGCTGCCCTCAGCCATGGAGCCTCCCTGTCCAGCAGAAAGTGCCATTACTTAATCATTCTGTTTGACTTCAGAATTTATGTGTCCAATGTGGTGAGAATAGCAATCAGATATGCAGCCCTCACTCTACTATCAGATTTCATAGGCTCTGCTAATTAACATTAGACAGATAATGTTCACCTCAAGAGAGCCATTATGATTTAGTGATCTGAAATAAATATTGAGCAGCAGGACAAAGTTTCAGTTCATCTTCATTAGAACCAATTTACAACATACACTAAGCACTGTTATGTACAGTCCAGTGTATAAATCAATTACAACAAAAGCTGAGTGAATAAGTCATAGCAAATAATTCACGTAGCAAAGCTCTTCCTCATTCATCCTCCTTTTTGGTTTGTATTATCTGCAAACAGCTTACAATTTACTTGAATATTTTTATTCACATTTATTCATTAAATAATTTCTACAAATAATTCTGGTTCTAGAGATGATCTGTGAGTGGGTTTTAAAATTTGCACTGTGTGGCTTTTAATTGAACAGATAGGTACTTTGCTGCATTGGGGCCAAAGTATATACATAACTTTAAGCCTGTGAGATGTGATTAAAGACACACATGTACTTATGGAAGTGATGTTGCACCACTGTAGTCAGTGGGAGCTTTAATCCTTGATCAAACGATAAGGGTGAAATCCTGGCTCCTTTGAAGTCAAGGGGACAGGATTTCACCCTAAATGGTTTGCCGGAGTGAGGACATAGATCACATGGCCCCAGGGGTACTCAGTCAGGTACAAACACTCATTTTTGTAAGTTCAAAATTCACTTTCCACAAATATTTTGAATATTCACTTAAAATGTGCTGCTTCTGTGAATATTTCTTGTCAGTACGAGACCATCCCTTAGCTCTAGAAAAAGGTCATTTGTGACCCATAGAAGATAACACCCCACAATGTCTGTGCATTTAACCCCTTTGCAATCACAAAGGAAAGGACTTCACATTGCAAGGTTAGGGATGTTTGCTTTCCAGTGTCAACAGCTGAACAAACAAAATTGAGTCACATCAACTGAACATTAACAATCAAAACTGATCAGGTTAAGGAAGTTGCACGCAGACTGTTCAATGTAATCAACGGGCACAGAAGCTATGATTTTATTTTCAACTCCAGTTCTGTCTTTGGAAATGTTGACTATGACTGTAAAGAACTGAGACCACTTTAACCTTCTGTAATATTGCCATTCATATACAAACATGGTTATTGCGTCAATTGCCCCTTCCATGTGAATCATTATGATATGCTGATCCAATATGTATGGCCAATATTGAGCAATTCAACACTCCCACTACATTATACCCTTGTTCTTTACTTTGTGAAATGCTGGTATGTTGATGAGGTGGGGAGTACACTGCAATGCTTGTTATCCCCATGTCTCAGTGGTCGTAACTTCAGTGGACCTGTGCGCGATCACTTCTGGGTTGCATCTGGTCATAAGTCACTAAGGGCTAGATTCACCAAGGTAGTTAGGTGTTGTAATGCTGTGTATAAGATGACCATTTTTATCATTGCTACCACTGTTATATAATTGCAAAAAATCTTGAACAAAGTATGTCATATAAGTGTCAATGGAAAAGTTATGATTTGCAAAGCATGATGATACACACATATAAACAGGATAATCTTTGTATCTGAAGTTATGAATGTTGGCTATGGACTTGTATCTTACATTTGTGTTGTATTTCTGGGTGACACCCCACAGATAGAATTTATTTTAGGGCTAGACAGCTATGTGTTGATGGCCCATCAGAGACACTTAACTCTCATTGAAGAAACTCATCCCGTCCAGATAGTGCTTCCTGAAGATGCCTCAGATAGTGAGGGGGGGCAAAGGCCACCCCCGAGTCAGCAAACCATGTAAGGACATGTGATATACTCATATGTCCCTGGACTCCAACTTGGGCCAATAACTTTCCACAAAGTCGGGCTGTGAGCTTTGCTTGGGACAGTAAACTTCCATGCACATGGTAGAGGATATAAAAAGGCACCCGAGACATCTCTATTTTATCTTCATTTCCTGCTTCATTTCCCTGGACTGGATTTCTAACAAGGAAGCTCTAAACAAGGACCAATGACCCCCATTCTGTTTGGGTGATTCCAGAGAGACTTTTGCAAGCTAGCAGTTTATTCCATTATTGCTGTGATCCTGATCTATGAACACAATCTAGCCTGATTCACAACCAGCTGAAATCATTAGAAAGACTCCCACTGACTTCAATGGACTTTTGGTAGGGCCTGAAAGGCCCAACCCTACTCCCAGTGATTTAATGGCAAAACTCCCATTACTTTAAATGGGAGCAGGATCTGACTCCAAGTTTGGATTCATAAACACAGAGCCTGGCACGCCAGAGAGAGAGTCTTTTCAGACCATCAGTGAACTACTATTGATAGAACAATAGTTTTTAAAAATAAAAGTTGAAGATGAGCCCAGATCAAACCCTGGATCTGAACACCCTCAACCTCTGGTTGGGAGAGGGAACCCTAGAGGAGATGAAGAGGTTCAAAGCTGACATATCCAGACATGAATTTTCTCTCTGGCTCCTCTGGTTAGAATGGACCAAACCAAAACCTACATTTGAACTTGAGAGTGATTATGCTTCAAAATCGTGCACTAGAAATAAATAAATGGTTTCAGAGTAACAGCCGTGTTAGTCTGTATTCACAAAAAGAAAAGGAGGACTTGTGGCACCTTAGAGACTAACCAACCTACTTGAGCACAAGCTTTCGTGAGCCACAGCTCACCTCATTGGACACATATGCAAATAATAAATAGCAAACCACTATGTCACTCAAGTTTTGGAACACAAAAAAAAGTCTTTGGCCACAGGAGGGCAATACTGTTCTATAATAAAGTCAACATGCTTTAGTCACTAACAGCTGGTTTATAAACATGTGCATTGGAAGGGATATATTTTGAACTGATGACATTGTATACGTTTTGCTGCTGATTACCAAAAAGTACAGGTGCATACAGAGTGCCTGGTGAATACAGTCGATTATGATTAACAATCATAATTATATCGGGCACAAAATGGATTTCAATAGACATTAACTAACTAACATCTCTGTGAGGCACATTAATATTATTCTCTTTTAATGAGGAGAAACAGAGGTTAAGTGATCTGGCAAAGGACAAAGGCGCAATCAGGTTTCGAGTGGGGATTAGCATTCAGGTGCTGCTGCTAGCTTCCATTCTTGTACTCGGACTGCTGCTGGATCAGGCTTTCCTTCCACTTTTTCATTAACATTAGTGGGATTTGGATAGTCAAATTCCCAACATAGCTTTGAAAGCTCTGCCTTAAAGTTTTAGAGGCACCGGATTACCATTACTTTTCCTCATCATTGATAGCATCGTTGTACCTAACCCGTGATGCTGCACTCATTCTGGTTCTATTTCTTCCTGATTTTTTTCCCTAGCTTTACTCACAGAGAAAGCTTACTCCTAGGTAGACCTGCAAATACGGGACATGGAATTGCTCATCAAGAGTAATAAGTAGCATGACCTTCAGAAAGTTGAATGTATTAAACAGATTGCAGTATACACAGTGATTTAGAAGGCAGAGAAATTATTATTTTCTACAAATATTTGAACCATGAAACACTTAAGAAAGAGAAGAGTTACTTAGTATGATACAAGGGGGAACAATAGGAATAATAGGTTAAAATTAAGAAAAGGAAAATGTAGATTGAATATCAAGGAAGATGCCCTTATAAGGAGAGCTATCTGACTGTGGAATAGCTTGACAGAGAAAACATGAAAGTCTCATAATTTGAGACTTTAAAAACTAAGTCAGACAAAGAAACAATAACAACAAATACTGTAGGAAATAATCCTGCCTAGGCAGGGGAATAAACTAGATGACCAAGTACTGATAGGGTTTTCCAGCTTTATTTCCTTTGTTAGTTTTGTGACTTGTTTCCTCTCCATTTCTAAATATCTTTTAGAGATCTTTCTTTGTAAGAGAAAGATTTAGTATACAATATTTTTGGAGGTTGGTGGAAAGATTCTATTGATGAAACTGTCCACCCCCATTCCTTTTATTTTTTTCCCCCTTAAAGGGAAATCAGCCTATTCTTTTGAGCAAGGATGCAAATATTTGCAGTCATATTATTCATGGATTTAAATGCCAGAAGGAACCATTATGATCTAGTCTAACCTCCTGCACAAATCAGGTTGCAGAATTTCACCCAGTGATTCCTGAATCTGTTCTATACCTTGTGGTCGAGCTAGAGCATATCTACTAGAAAGCTATTCAGTTTTGATTTAAAGCTGTCAGGTCACAGAAAATCCATAACATCCCAAGGTGATTCATTCCAATGGTTAATTACCCTCACTATGAAAATTTATGCTTCATTTCTAGCCTGAATTTGTCTAGTTTCAGCTTCCTGGTATTGGATGTGATCTTATCTTCTTGGCTGGTTAGAAAAGAGTGCGTGAAAACACCACAAGATATTCCCTCATCCAGCTGCACCCCAAATGGATGTAGCCCAGCATATTGTCTCTCTTGACCAAAGCAATGCACTCAATTAAAAACACTAAATTTATGGCTGGTTTCAGAGTAACAGCCGTGTTAGTCTGTATTCGCAAAAAGAAAAGAAGTACTTGTGGCACCTTAGAGACTAACCAATTTATCTGAGCATAAGCTTTCGTGAGCTACAGCTCACTTCATTGGATGCATACGGTGGAAAATACAGAAGATGTTTTTATACACACAGACCATGAAAAAAAATGGGTGTTTATCACTACAAAAGGTTCTCTCCCCCCACCCCACTCTCCTGCTGGTAATAGCTTATCTAACGTGATCACTCTCCTTACAATGTGTATGATAATCAAGGTGGGCCATTTTAAGCACAAATCCAGGTTCTCTCCCCCCCCACAAAACCCACTCTCCTGTTGGTAATAGCTTATCTACCTTTTGTAGTGATAAACACTCATTTTTTTCATGGTCTGTGTGTATAAAAACATCTTCTGTATTTTCCACAGTATTCATCTGATGAAGTGAGCTGTAGCTCACGAAAGCTTATGCTCAAATAAATTGGTTAGTCTCTAAGGTGCCACAAGTACTCCTTTTCAAATAAATTGGTTAGTCTCTGAGATGCCACAAGTACTCCTTTTCTTTTTGTAAATTTATGGCTGTTTTTTAAAAAGGTGACAGACTGGAAGTGTAATTTTGAATAAGGGGACACCGAGTAAAAGATTTTATGTTGTCTTCTTTCTCTGCTCTTACCCTCCTTCTTTAATGTAAGGATGGGCAACACCATGCTCCAGCATTTACCTTGTCTTGTCCCAACACCTCATCTCTCCTTTGTTCCCGTTTCCTCTTTCTTTTGTATAAACCTTAACTGTTCTCTGACTGCCCTCTGGGCTGTTTGAGAAGAAAATCTAAAATGGAGGGCACTTCCTTTAGAAAAGCAGCCCCACATCCAGGAAGGACTATACAAATGAAGGGGCAGGGCTAGTTTTCACCACTCACACCAGGTTATTTTCTAGTTATGGAGAGGTTGTTTGGTTTAAGATGGCTTGTACGAGTACAACTGCATTTTTAATATGTTAAAAAACATAGAGCCCTATCCCTTTTAAAATAGGTTATATAAAGCTAAACAAAGAAATACAACTCTGGTCCTGATCTGGAGAGATTTATGCTGGCCCCTCTTCTCCCTCCCCTAGCCATTTTTCTTCATGAATGCTTTCCCATGTATTTTTAGCATTTTATAGCCATGTTTGTTATTTACTTGTACCAGCATGCTCCAGTCACGCTTTGTAATGAGAAGCCCCCATTAGTACAACGTGCTGCTCCTAAAGTCTGGATAGATGACTGCTACCCACTCAACCCCAGCACATAAGCCAGTGTGACATTGAATCTAGAGAAAGTATTGTTTCTGAACAGGGCCAATTAGTTGCAGAGTTTCATTGTGACAGAATAGAATGTGCTGGACACAGCTAGCTGTTCAAGGCAAGAGGATAGCTGAGGAGAAATATGATAGTTTGAACAATGTGGCGATCAAGAAACACATAGCCCTAGCACAGTGAAAGGCCACAAATTTCTTTGCTAGTGATATTAGAAAAACCTCTGATATTTTACATTTTGTAAGAACTTTTCATGTCTTCGTATCAATCTCAGCAGTAGTTAAATTAAACGTTCACACAGTAGTTACATACTTGGCTGTTGTCTATATATAGCTATAAATTTGGTTTGTCCTCAGCTTATACCCAAAGCTACAGTGGTTGGCAACCACTGTCACCGTAACCTGACAAAGAGAACCACTATAGGTTGAAGATCAGGAAAAGCTTCCTTATGGTGAGAAGCTCTTGGTTGTGGCATAACCTACTAGGGAAGGCATAAGACCCTCATAACATGAGATAAAGTAGACATAAAATACATTCAGACACTGTGGCAATGGGGTAAAATTCTGAAGACTTGGATTCCAATCCCAGCTCTGTGCTGTTTGACTAGGGGCAAGTCACTTCACCTTTTGAGGTCTCTGTTTTCCCTCTCACCCTTTTTCCTGTCTATTGGGATAGAAATTCTCTTTCATGTGACTTTACTGTACCTAGTACAATGGAGTCCTGATCTCCATTGTGGGTCCTTAGCACTACTGTAATATAAATAAGAATACTATTCTTGTGTAACTGTAGCACCCTCATGGCCAAGATGGAACCTACGCTGTGGGGAAGTGCGGGAGCAGGCGGGAGGGGGAACTCGGAGCAAGAAAAAGGTGCATGCAGGAACACAGCAGAGAAACTTCCTTCCATTCCAGGGTACCTCTTCCAAACTTCACAGAGTAAACACACGCAGACAGCAAAATATTACAATTAACATAGTGTAAGTGGGGGGAATAGTCCCACTATTGTGGGGAACTTTCCTGGCTTCTGCACTACCCCGGTGAAGTGGGCTAGTGAAAGGATCGGAGTCCTCGCTCCCACTTCCTTTACCCAGTGGCCTCCCTGCCCTTGAGGGCTCCCCTTCCACTCTCCTGTCTGGCAGAGTCCTTGTAACCCCAACAAGGCTGCGCCCAGGATTCCTGGGGGGGGGCTCAACCCCCAACCCTGCTGTGGTCACCTAGGACAGGAGCTAGAGTGTCCCCATTTTGGGGTACTCTCTCTGCACTGGGCACTTCTCTGACCCACTGACCATTACACACAATTTAAAGCAAATGCAAGTTATTTAATCAACAATTAATTTTAAAAAGAATAAGGAAAAATGGGAAAGGTTAAAGGAAACACATCAATCCACTCTGTGGCAGGGAACTTCACAAACAGTGTCTCTGGAATGTCAGGGCAGTTCACAATCTATTCCTTGTAAGTCCCAGGCCTTCTTCTCAGGCCCTGGCTTTGCTGTAGGGATGCTGTGGGTTGGACACTTGCTCTGGTGGTGGCCACACGCTCTCAGGCTCTAAGTGGTAGGACCCTTCTGCTCAGTGTCACTCCCGCCCTGTCGGGATTACGATCCAAGCCTGGCCTGCAGAGCCTCTTCGCTGAGGTGTCTCCCTGTGCTGGGCCCGCTGCCCAGGATCCCCCTCGCTCTTCCCAGCTGCTCACGACACCTGACTCCAGACTGCTCCAGCCCCAGCTCCAGCTCCACTCTGTCTTAGCTCCAGCTCCCTGCACTGCTTCTCTGGCTCCTCTGGCTCTGGTTGCTGCAGCTCTGCTCCCAGGACAGGTCTGCTCTGCAGGCTGCTTCTGTGACTGCTCCCAGCACTGACCTGCTTCCTGGGCTGCTTTTCTGGCCCCTCTGGCTCTGGTTGCTGCAGCTCTCCTCCCACGGCAAGTCTGCTCTCTCTGGACTGTGCCTCTGGCTTTGGGGCTGCAGCTCTGCTCCCAGGACAGGGTCTGCTCTCTCTGGGCTGCTTTTCTGGTCCCTCTGGGTCTGGCACAGCTCTGCTCCCCAGCTTAGCTTCGGCCCCTGCTTTCTCCTTAGCTCGGCCCCACTCTGTCTGACCCAGGCAATTCCAGCTCACCCGGAGGACAGGACCTCTCTGGCCTCCTGACTCCCTGATTAGCCTGCACACCCTGTCATTCAGGCTGACCTGGAGCATTGGCCTCTCCCCATTGTTCTGGGGGACTCGTCAGTCTCAGGGTCCTGATTCCCCATGGACCCTTCCCCCTTTTAGTACTGGGAGCTAGCAACTAAAACACCCCCAATGAAGGTTAGTAAGGGGTAACAGTCCCCTTAAAATAGGAAAAGGAAATATATATTTGCAAAGGGATGAATGGAGAGAAATATAGGGGGAGTAGTAAAACAGGGCTACATCCAACACAAGGACCAGTGGGCCCAGTGGCACCACAATACAAGAGGATACACAAAGTACTGCATCTTGATTCATATCCTGGGCAGAGTTACAGTCTGGCTGTGAGTCTTGGGTGTCTTGGTCATCTTAAGCGCCAGTATACTTTCCCCAAAAAATGCCTCAGGAGCCCTCTTGTGCTGCTCTCCACAAACACATCAACAACCTCCCCACTTAATTAGCTCAACCTCCCTTGTTACTCTCAATACAAAGTCACAAACGTCAGTACTCACAGCCCCGTACAGTTCTGGGCAACAGTGATACTGGGTCCGATTCTGATTTGTCCTTTTCGAGAAATTCCTTCCTGGCACAGCACTCCTCCTGGCTCCCACCTTGGGACATCCCCAGTCAGACACTCTGTCCCTCCTGGGCTTTGGGCTTGTGACTGGGGGCATTCACCTCTTGAGTGTGTCCTAGTGTCTGGGCATGGTACTGCAATCTTTTTCCTGCTCCTAGCACCCCTACAGGTTGTCATCCTTGCTAGGATGGTCTTTAGTGGTTCAGCCCTCCAGTCAAGAAATACAGTCCAAAAAAATTGGACCCCTTCCATCGAAGAGTTCACCAAACTGTTGCCTCCCCTCCAGGGTCTTCAGCCTTATCACTGGGGCAGTTTAAATCCAGCCATTCACTCAGGCATCTGAAGGAGCCTTGTTCCCTTCTTGGGGCTTAGGCCACTTTACCAGTGCAGGAACCCAGGCCCACCCACTACTCCAGATTCCTAAACAGGGTCCTTACTGAGTCCTTTGATTGGTTACTGCTGCATCCCCAGGGCCTGTTCCCACCTGGTCCCTTTACCTTCACCCATTACCTTTGGGTTACACTTGTCAGGTCCTCACTCTCCCAGGGCCAGTAAATGCAGCCCACCAAGATCCTTTGACCAGACCAAAGCCAAGCACCGCACCACTCCCAGCCAGGAACTGAGCTGCAAAGGCCCTGAAACTCCTTTTAGCTGAGGCTGCTGGGCTCTGATTGGCTGCTCCTTCCTGGGACAGGGTGTGGTAGGACCGCATGGCTTCCAGCAGGGGGTCATGAAGGGTCTGGTACACCCTGCCACAGGGCTGGTTCTTGGCTGCTTTGCTAGGTGAGGGCCTGCTTGCTATAGGCCCTCTTGATTGGAGCTATAGACACCCACCCACCCCTGTCCTCTCCCTTTCTCTGGACACCCTGCCACTTGAACAATCAGCACTTCTTCTGGCTCAGGACAAGATTTTACAGGGGCCATGCTCTCTAAACCCTAAGGGATTACACCTGCATACTGTGGCACACAACTCTGTGTACCCGTTTGTACAAGTTTGCTGTGCACATTTCTCATTATCAAAAGAAGCTTGAGAAGTTCAGACGCTGTGCCATAAAACTAAAATGTACTGTTCAGTAGTTCTATAGTGACACCTGAATTGTTAATAGCACACAAGCAGAAACACACTCTCATAGTTATACAGGTTACTGTATTCTAATTTTGTTTTAAAAAGCAGCCTAAGTTTCAATTCTGTTATGAGTTCTTTGAATGCTTCAAGTTGTTTTTCTTAAAGCACAATTTAATTACAAACAGGCACTAGGAATCTTGTATCTTGTTCATTCCTAATGAAGCAGTCTGTTGATATGCATGCACTATGTGCCCCTGATTAAAATTCAGCAAATTAAGCAATTTGAGAGACACCAGACCAATTAGTTTATGACCATAAAGAAGGTGGTATAAAGAAAGATATCCTGTCACTTTCACTGTAAACACAGAGTGCATAAAAAGCTGTCTAGCCAATAAAGCAAGTTAGTTGGTCAAATCTTGTTGCACTCTCTGTTTTCCCAAAGTTTACAGGCAAGTGTAAGACTAGGAAGAAGCTGGTTTCTTCATGTATGAAAAAATCAGCTGTCCCACTGTCTCATAACTAAGGATCTGCAATAACTGGTAAAACAATATATTATAAAAATAATATTTTTTAAAAATGAAATAACCCTCAGAAAATGGCAACATCCCTTTAAAATGATTTTAATAGAATGCACATCCCGTGCATGCCTGCACTGTGAACTCCAGCAAATGGTGTGAACAGGAATAATGTATAATCTGTATAAATCCTGTTCCTGCGACCCACTGTTTATCACTGCTTAGAGCAGCAGCATGGTGTTATCCTTCCTTCCATACAGAGTAGACACACACTTTCCATTTGAAGGGACTTATTTCAGATTACAGAAAACAAAAAGAATAAAGAAGTCTCCAGGGGAGAGCACAGTATACAGCAACTCTGAGAACATGGTTGAAGTCTCTGGAGATAGCCAGAGATTTTAGAAATATAAAGGTGCAGGACACAGGATATAAAAAAATCATCCTGCCAAAGGGTATACTTGCCCTGTAGCACCCCTTTCTGGCCAAGTGTGGCACTGCAGGTGCTCCCTGCCTCACTTTCCCATAAGATCATCAATAAGTTCACCAAAATTTTACTTAGGGAGGAATGCCATTTCTGAGGAGTCTAGCTTATTAA
Source organism: Caretta caretta (assembly GCF_965140235.1). Taxonomy (NCBI): domain Eukaryota; kingdom Metazoa; phylum Chordata; order Testudines; family Cheloniidae; genus Caretta; species Caretta caretta. The sequence continues at coordinate 132,508,317 of NC_134209.1, read as the reverse complement.
CCAAAGACCCAGTAAAAACACAAGCAAGCCTTCACCCCAGCATTTTAGACAGTCAATCTCAGTTTATCCATTCCCACCTGGGCCTACCAAATCCCTCCAGCAGGCTTCCCTGAGCTCAGAAGTCTTCCTCTATTTAAATCAGGGATAATCAGGGGTCTGCTAAGATCTGTCAGCTGCAGCTCTTCTCCGGGGAAGCATGTCGTTACTGACAGACCAGGTTTCCTGCCTCTGTTTGGTAGTTCCCATCCCTAAACGCTGGTCTACACTAGGACTTTAGGTCGAATTTAGCAGCGTTAAATCAATGTAAAACTGCACCTGTCCACACGATGAAGCCCTTTATTTTGACTTAAAGGGCTCTTAAAATCAATTTCCTTACTCCACCCCTGTCAAGTGGATTAGCGCTTAAATCGGCCTTGCCGGGTCGAATTTGGGGTACTGTGGACACAATTCGACGGTATTGGCCTCCGGGAGCTATCCCAGAGTGCTCCATTGTGACTGCTCTGGACAGCACTCTCAATTCAGATGCACGATTGTTTGCCGTTGCTCTGACGCAGGGAGGGGCGACTGACGACACGGCTTACAGGGTTGGCTTACAGGGAGCTAAAATCAACAAAGGGGGTGGCTTTACATCAAGGAGTATTTCAGGCAGGACTTCATGGAGGGTTCCAATAAGAAATGGTGCACCTAAGTTATTGTTCTTATTGGAACAAGGAGGTTAGTCTGGCCTCTGATTGATACATGGCTAGATTTACCTCACTGCACCTTCTCTGTGAGTGACTGCAATGTGACCTAGAGGAATGAGTCCCCTAGACGGGGGGGTTGGGGGAGGGTTGCAAATGAGTACAAAACAAATCTGGTCTATTTCTTGTTTTGATACACTCCATCTATCTTTTACATCTTTGGCTGGCAGCAGACGGTGCAGAAAGACTGCATGCCATCCACATCTCATGGCTGCTCGGCAGAAGATGGTACAATAGGACTGCTAGCCATCCTCATCTCTTGCCTGCCCGGCAGAAGATGGTTCAATAGGACTGACTGCAGGACTAAAGAGAATGACTTGATCAAGTCACTCCAAATTTAGTCCCTGCACCCATGTCTGCCCAGGCGCTCCTGATCGACCTCATACAGGCGACCAGGAGCACCTCGGACATGACGATGACGGCTACCAGTCCTATTGCACCGTCTGCTGCCACAAGGCAATGGGTTGCTGCTGCTGTGTAGCAATGCCGTACCGCATCTGCCAGCACCCAGGAGACATGAGGTGACAGTGAGCTGAGCAGGCTCCATGCTTGCCGTGGTATGGCGTCTGCACAGGTAACTCAGGAAAAAAGGAGCGAAATGATTGTCTGCCCTTGCTTTCACGGAGGGAGGGAGGGAACGGGGGCCTGACGATATGTACCCAGAACCACCCGCGACAATGTTTTAGCCCCATCAGGCATTGGGATCTCAACCCAGAATTCCAATGGGCAGCGGAGACTGCGGGAACTGTGGGATAGCTACCCACAGTGCAACGCTCCGGAAGTCGACTCTAGCCTCGGTACTGTGGAAGCACTCTGCCGAGTTAATGCACTTAATGCACTTAGAGCATTTTCTGTGGGGACACACACACTCGAATATTTAAAACCGATTTCTAAAACACCGACTTCTATAAATTCGACCTAATTTCGTAGTGTAGACATATCCTCAGAGCATATCTTCCATGCCCCTTTCTAGTGAGCTCTCCTAGAACCTCCTCTCCTTTCTGTTCATAGAATCCGCCTCAGCTTAGCCCTGGTAACCCTTTATCAGGCTCAGCAGTTAATTAGCTACTACCCTACTTTATAGGAATTTAATGGCTTCCTGGTGGGTCCGAATTGGCTCATTCTCCCTTAGAGGAGCTTGTCACAGATAGGTTGGTCTCTAACTCTCCTGAAAGGGTCAGCCCCCTTGACACATTTCAATTTCAGTTACAGTAAGTAGCTTAGGAAGTGTTCTGCTTATACTTCAGAGATCCTAATTGGCCATACTGATGGCTATATTGTTACAGTAAGCTAAATCAAAGACCAAAAGTCAAGACTACTGCTGAATCTATGGATGAGTTCACTAATTTTGTGGTGGTTAGCAATTAGTGTGACCCTAGTAGCATCCCAGTGCAAGAGAACCAGGGTTCTCACTGGTATGAGAGAAGTGGTAACAGAGTGTGTTTGGGGTGTAAACAAGTAGGCTGCTGGAATCAAAATTGCTTAACTATAGCTGCTTAACACACAAACACTCAGTGCATGCTTGTCTGCTGGTTGTTGATGTCCAGCCTATGAGCGATAGCAACAGAGCATTTCAGGCACCCAGGGTTACAGAGCAGGTGGTGACATAACCACTCACTGGTCTGAATTGCGCCCCAGAACGTGACACTTAGCTACACAAATCCATTGAAAAAGCAAGTGTCAGCACCATAGGACCTAATGCTCTAGCTAGAATAATCACCTATTAGAAAAACAAGAAAGATACTGAACACAAAGCTGCTCATAGTTATGATATGTGGACTCGCAGTCCATCTTAAATGTGGGTTATTTGTTATAGAAGACAACTACAACTACAGACAAACTGGTGTCCACACGGTTCAGGTTCCAGATTTGTCACAAGAGATCACACCGTAGAACTTAGTACAGCACATAGAGACATTTAGTTGCTGAATAATATATTGCAATATACCATGAATAATAAATTGAATTTAATAAAGTGAATACCATGCATTTAGTTGCTGAATAATATACTGCAATATACCATGCTAATGAATTTACTCAAGTTATGGAACAATCTGGCTGGTTGAGCCAGAGTTATGTTTTTCAGCAAAAACTTTTATTGGGACAAAAATTGACTCGCTCCAGATGTGAGCGATGTACAGCAATGACAGATTTGGAAGGCATGTATTTTCTTCTCTCTTGCAGGCAGTGTTAGATACCAACACAGGGAGCTGGGAAAATACTGCTAGCGTTTGTAGTGATTCAGCATCCTCCAAGAAAAATTCTTGCAAAGATTTAAGCCAAACTAAGCCAAGGTTTAAAGCTTTTGCAGCTCAGGATCCAGGTCATTTGGTAAGTGGTATTACAAAACATGCATTTAACAGCTCCTTACTGTTCAATAACCAGGTTGATTTAAGTATGCACTCAAGGGTTTTATTCAAATATGCACTGTAATTAAAGTGCAGCTACTTTGCCTTGGTTTAAGTTTTAATCCCGAGGCACTTGGTACCAAGTTTCCAAGTAGATAGCACTCATTTACTGAAGCCACCGAAGTTTTGTTGGCAATCCGGTGCCTATTCACTGCATTTGTGCTGAGCAAGGAAGCAACTGGAATAAAAACAGTGAATCCCTCAGGGAATATATCAAGTCAGAATTAAAGAGAAGTGTGCTCTTTTCACCAGCCAAAATCTCTGGTAGAAAATTCAACTCCAGTGACTGATGCAGTCACATAACTGGAATTTGACAACTCCTATATTCATCAGATATTTATACTGTTGGTGAGAATGTAGAAGCACAGTATGAAATACACTTAAGGCCTGCTCCTGCCCCACTGAGATGAATGGGAGAAAGCTGAGACCTTTTGTGTAATTTTGCAGCAGATACCTGCTCTGTACAAGAAAGTTTACTCTTAAGCTGCAATGATTCATGGAACACACTGCATAACCATTTGGAAACCTCCAGGCCCAGGAACACACCATCAGCCACAGTGAGTTTGGAGAAAGATGATGCTTCTTTTTAGTGTATTACATTTATGATTAATCTTGGAGAATTTTTATCTGGAGGAGGGGTCACGGGGTGGGCATTCCCCCATTTTACACCACTGCAGCAGCATGAAGGGGCCACAGTAAAGGATGGAGTATGGCTCAGTGTCTTGCTGAACACCTCTTCTCAAAGTGTCATAATTGCAGATGTAAAGGAAAATATAAACATTTTATTTCAATTTATTTCTTATTGTGCAGCATCTGGCTCAAGTGTTTAGCTTTGCTCAGTGTGAATATTAATTTACAAAACCTTGAAATTAGTTTTGCACAATTATTACTACCAGCTGGTGGTTCTTTAGGATTTGTTCTTTATGGTTATCATTATATTCTCTAAGCCACATCTCTCTGTTTCTGAGATCAGGAACATCTAATGCTAATTCAATATTATACTGTTTCTTTGTTTACATAGTTTTGCATATTTTAAATACCAAATTGACTGAAACAATTAGCTAAATTTCCTTAACGTTTGTTACTGAACATTTCAGATATAATTAATTATTTATAGTAAAACTTTGGAAACCATCCCACCAATCACAGAAAAGGACAATGCAACATTCAAAGGACCTTTGTTTCCAAAGGGAAGGCCATTATTTCGAACTGAAGCATCTTCAAATGCAAGTTTAAGTTACTCCTTCTGCTATACAGGCGCTACAAGAAGAAAAATACCTTCACTTTCAAATTCTTGAGTTGACTTTGTGGTACTGAGTGAGCACCTGACAGTACGGGGTCCATCTTCTTTTAGTATTTACTAATGTGTATATGAAAGCACTATCTTGTTTTCATTTTTCTGGTAGAGATGGGCCTACATTTTGGCTATGTCTACACTGCACGCCACTGCCGGTGGCGTGTAGGGTATGTGTACCTACGTGCCACAGTGAAAAATAAGCTGCAGCCACACTGTGGTCTGTAGCCAGACGCGTCAGGGAAAGGCTCTGGCAGGAGGGAGGCAGCGGGGAGCCAGTGGGACACTACACTGTCAAAAATAGCAGTGTAGATGGGGAGGCTCTGCTTAGACGTGTAGAGACCCATGCAGGGTACATACCCACATGCTTCTGTACTCTACTCACCTAAGCAGTGCCTCACCATCTACGTTACTATTTATAGCCATGCTAGAGGAGTGGGAAGTTTATGTACTCTACATGCTGCCATAAGAAACATACAGTGTGGATGTACCCTATACACTGCAATGTAAACTTGTGCTCAGACTCAGGCTCAAATCCAACCCCACCTTCTTTCTACTCACAATTTTGTCTGGCTCAGGCCAGCCAGCGCTTCAGGCCCAGCCCCCAGGACACTGGGGAGCAGATGAAGTAGCTCAAGAATGACTCTCGGAAAGCAAGGTATGAGAACTTCTGGGAACTCTCCATCATCCCGCCTCTTTTACGAGGAGGTTGACTGGGTGCTGGGTACTGTGCCAAGCACTGAATCAACAATAGTTCACAATAGCCTAGTCAGCCAGGTCAACCTTCTGACCCCAGACTCTCGTGTAGGACTGGAGGGGAGTGAGCAGGCATTGCATTGGGCTGGCGAGGTGACTCTTGTGCTCACAGCGGTCCCCACGGAGGCTTTGCAGCACATCCTGAGTCCCTACTCGGAAATGCTTTTTTGATGCCTCCCCAGAGGAGCAGTTTGCCAGGAAACTGGCAGAAGACTCACAAGAGGCAGAAGTGGCCCCAGAGACTGGTAAGTTTTTCGCTCCATGTTTGTTGCTATTAATATAGAGTGGGAGGTATTTCTGGTTTATGCCTGTTAGAGGGTGCTCAGAGGGCTGCACAGCCTAGTGGTTGGCACTCCTGACTGCTGGCCCTTTGCTTCCTTGGCAGAAGTACCTTTCTCCTTAAGGGGCTGATAGGGGAACCTGGGCCCTCCCACTCCACCAGGTCCCTGCCCAGGGCCATGTGTGAAGCAACACTAGCAGGATCTTCCCAGAAGAGAGTATAAAATTAAATCCACTGCCCTAGCCTACTTCCTCCCTCTGTCCCTTCAGTTTGTGGCATGGCCCTTACAGTTCAGTCAGTCTGTAATGGCTTGACTCAAGTAATGCCCCCTTGTGGACCTTTGGTAGTGTCCTGCCATGGCCTCAGGTCCCTCTGAGCAGGGTGGATATAAGATTGTTGAGGCCTAACCTCACAATGTCTCCATAGCTCAGTCACACAGTTCACTCACAGCTGGGTACTCCCCGGTCTCCCCCAGTGTCTCCCTTGGTCAGGGATGCAGTGCTTCTTCCCCAGTGGCTGTCCTGGCTGTCAGGCTCCTAGAGATGCTCCCCTCATGTAGGGAGGCAGCTAGCTCCTACCTCTTCACCAGCCAGCCCTGAACTGAGCCAGGTTCTCTCCTTTTCTTCCCCCTCCAGGCCTGGCATTGGCTGTAGGTATAGTGGGGAAGGGCTGGCTGGGCCCATAGACTCTCTTTAACATTTCCATGCTGGTGTGAGGTTTCTCTGCTTTATCACAATGCAAAATTTATTATAAGCAGCGTGGCTCCACTAATGGTGGAATGTGCGTCAACGCCTTGGCTTCACCCCACCTCCTGCACCACGCGGGATTTGAAATGGAGCCCGAGATGTGCAAATAACGGTGAAACAAGCATTTCAAATTAATTTTTTACTAGAAACTCGTATATTCTTACAAAGATGTGCTGGGGTGTTAACCGTAAGCACCCTGTATTGCTTTCCGTTTTAGTGTGCCAGGCCAGACAAATCGGCCACGCCACCGCGTAAACAGGAAACTGTCTCAGTTGGGGGAAATTAAATGTAGTCCATGGGTGAGTAACTCAAGGTCCAAAGTATGGCTGAAGATGTGTATGTACAATATACTCTCAATTATCCAAATAGCATGGGGGAGATGGATTTTATTTGGATAATTAAAAATTTGGATCATCGAGAGGGCAGGAGCCATTCAGCAGCAGGGTGGCCTCCCTCACAGCTGCCGGCTTGTCATGCTCCTCCTCATCCTTACTGTCCCGGCTAGGACTCCCAGATATGCCCCGCTCCCTCCCTCACCTGACAGCAGGGCTGCAGAGGGCTTGCTGCAGGAGCCATTCAGCAGTAGAGTGACCTCCTGCCACGGCCAGAGGCTCATCCTCGTCCTTGGAGTCCTGGCTGGGGGTCTCTTTTCTGTTATCTGAACCTCGGCATTATCCAAATCCCTTTCTTGTCCCCCAGCATGAGATCCATGCCCTCTGCAGCATGCCTCTCATGGCTCCCATGCTGGGGGACAAGTAAGGGATTCAGGCATTGTGGAGGGATTTGGCTAATAGTGTTTTGAATAAACAGGATTATACTGTATTCCAGAAGTGTGCCAGGGAGTGGAGGGGATAGCTGTGTACTTCTTTGAGAGCCTGTATTACCATGTGTGTTTTCATGTAGTCCATGGGTAGGTATGGTCAGAGCAGCCTGCATCAGAAGCCGTAGGGAGGCAACAATCCATGCAAACTCATGTGTAGCATCCTGTTGATTTCCCTGTGAATTTTGACCCAACCCTAGGTGCTGCAAACTCTTCCTGCAGTAGCAACTTCAGATTGTAGTCAAGTTTTGGGTAAGGGTGCATTTTCCTGGTGAAACACTGGAATGCGTTACCTAGGGAGGTGGTAGAATCTCCTTCCTTAGAGGTTTTTAAGGTCAGGCTTGACAAAGCCCTGGCTGGGATGATTTAACTGGGAATTGGTCCTGCTTCGAGCAGGGGGTTGGACTAGATGACCTTCTGGGGTCCCTTCCAACCCTGATATTCTATGATTCTATGATTCCTGGCCCACCTCTGTAAGTCATCAGCCCACTCCACTCGTATGTGTGCTGCTCAGTCACTATGAGTTTGAAAAACCTTTGTGGCATACATGGCTGGCTTACAACCAGCAACTTGGAATAAAATGGCCCTTTGCCACTCTGGTACCTCCAGAATTATGTCCTCCTGCATTTGGAATGCCTGAAAGTATAGAAAAGGCTTAGGTAGCAAGCCATGGCTCCCCATCATCAAAGGCCAAGGTAGTCTGCAATTATTAAAGGAAAAGCAATTGTAATTTTAACTTACCATTATTTGCACACTCTTTTCACTGTGATTGACTCAGTTGTGTCCTCAGAGCTCTGGGAACTGAAGCGTTTCCTCACAATATAATGAAGCTCAGTTTTATAAAGTATAATTTTTTGGCCTTGAGATTTCACAAGGCTTTTTTCTCTGTGGATGCACTGAACCTGTTTTGAAGTACAGAGACAATAATGCAGCTGTTTAATGTCTGCTTTTCAGTCCTTCAACCTGGACAGTGCGGCCACACTCCAGGAGGCTTCTGGGATTCAGATCTGTCACAGACCACTCAAGTGGAAGCTTTTCCGTGATGCATTTATGGTGGGCACTCTGGACAAGGCCAACAAGCAGGAGCAATACCAGAGGGAAAAGGGGTTCACAGCAAGTGGAAAGGCAGAGACAGGCCGCAGAGCAAGAGGACAGAATTGCAGCACGTGAGAAGAGGCTTGCCGTGTAGTTTCTGGAGCAGGAACATCAGCTGAGGGAGAAAGCTAGAATGCAGCCGAAATACCTGTTAAAGAGGCTGCTTTTGCTTATGACTGCAAGGGAACTGGTTCCTGCTGCATACACACCATGTCCTGAGTCCACGGTACACCTGATGCAGATCTGGAACGCTCATGGTTGGCTGACCCATTCAGCTGGGACTTAACAGCAGATGGGCAGGGCAAATGTACCCCCTCTGCAGGCCTCCAGCTCTGTGTAGCGGTGCCAAGTATGCACTAAACATGCAAGAATGGGAAAGGAGAATGGGGGCACCAGGGGACATGCAACATTAGGGGATGTATTTGTTGGCACTGGTCTCACTGTTCAATGTTTGGTTTATTAATGGTATGTGCACAATACTATATATATATGCAATATATATATGTTTATTAGTTACCCTATTGTAAAAGTCTCACTCTAATGTACTGAACGGGTTAACAGTGAAATAACTACTGAACTGATCATCACTTGGCAGAACATATTAAAGTAAATATACATCTTGGCCAAAATTTTGAAAAGCCACTGAAAACTGAATTAGAGATGAATTAAAAAATAGATATGCTATTATGATTAAGCATGCTGAAATTTGTTAGAATGAACATTTACTTCTAGCTCACAAAACTAGGAGAAAAACACAAAGCAACAACCATAAGGAAAACGCTTTCGCCTGCTCCTAAATGGCATAAGATTAATTAATTAGATCAATTATCAGTATTGAGGTTTTAGGCAATCATTTTTTTCCTCAAATGTAGACTTTGATCAGTCACAAAATTCATTAATGACGTGACTGATTATATTGTTGCACATGATGGCAATGAATTGATACTGATTTTAGCTGAGGGTGTTCAGGTTCATTTGAGCTTTTGCACCATTATTTTCGGAGCTGTTGGCTTTGGATCAAACAGTTCTGTATGGACACTTCTAAAAATTGTCTGTCCATATTAGCACACTATCCTGACCTATTTGGTAAGTGGCCTGTAGTTTTACACGGTCTGAGTAACCAGTGACAATTTTATTGTACAATATCTCAACCAACCAGGGTTAGAAAATAAGAATCTGATTCTACCTATGGTACTAATGTTGTTCCTGCTCATGCCACAATCTTTAATGTATTTATCCTTATAACATTTCTGTAAGGGAAGGCAGTTCTATTATCCCTATTATAGATGGGGAACAAAACACAGAGCAATTTAGCCGCTAACTCAAAGTCATATAGGAAGTCTATAGAGGAGTAGGGAATTGAATATAGGTCTCCCACGTCCCAGACTAGCTCATCAACCACTGGGCCATCATTCTTCTCTGAGAAGGAAACTATCACTCCACACGTGTGTAAAAATTGCAGTTGGATTGTAGATTACATGACAAAAATCATTTTCGTGATGAGTTATCAAAACTGTAGAACTCTTTAAAAGAGAAAGGTTTCAGAGTAACAGCCGTGTTAGTCTGTATTCGCAAAAAGAAAAGGAGTACTTGTGGCACCTTAGAGACTAACCAATTTATTTGAGCATAAGCTTTCGTGAGCTACAGCTCACTTCATCGGATGCATACTGTGGAAAGTACAGAGGATCTTTTTATACACACAAACCATGAAAAAATGGGTGTTTACCACTACAAAAGGTTTTCTCTCCCCCCCACACCCCACTCTCCTGCTGGTAATAGTTTATCTAAAGTGATCACTCTCCTTACAGTGTGTATGATAATCAAGGTGGGCCATTTCCAGCACAAATCCAGGGTTTAACAAGAACGTCTGAGGGGGGTGGGGGTAGGAAAAAACAAGGGGAAATAGGTTACCTTGTTTTTTCCTACCCCCACTCCCCTCAGACGTTCTTGTTAAACCCTGGATTTGTGCTGGAAATGGCCCACCTTGATTATCATACACACTGTAAGGAGAGTGATCACTTTAGATAAACTATTACCAGCAGGAGAGTGGGGTGTGGGGGGGAGAGAAAACCTTTTGTAGTGGTAAACACCCATTTTTTCATGCTTTGTGTGTATAAAAAGATCCTCTGTACTTTCCACAGTATGCATCCGATGAAGTGAGCTGTAGCTCACGAAAGCTTATGCTCAAATAAATTGGTTAGTCTCTAAGATGCCACAAGTCCTCCTTTTCTTTTTTTAAAAGAGAAAGGATGGTTTTCTGTTGGTTCAATCTACTGGAGACTCTTGTATTTAGGGTTACAATACATGCACAAGCACCATAAATTACCCGCATTTTTTTATGTCAGATCCAAAATTATAGCTGTCCTTTTATAGTTTGTACTCCAGGCTCAAGTCTCCAGAAGAGAAAAGTGAAGGATCAGCAGCTGAAAATGAAGTACCATGTAGCTAGCCCTACAACAATTTCCCTTCTCCATCTTGAGTTCTGAGTTTAATTATAATCAACAAACACTTCAGACTAGATTGAGGTCTCAGTTCTTACAATCATATCCTTCAGAATTACTACATGTACACTATAGAATGACTCATATCCGCATATGATCAATTTGGTAATACATCTATTGCAGTATGGTCCAGCTGACATTGTTACCTGCACAAAATTCTCTGTTACTCACACACTCTAGGGGCATCCACCTTTACCCAGTTCCTAGAGATCAGGTGTAACCCTGTTAATTTAGGCACTCACACCTACCCTTCCATGGGCTCAGGGTGTAACCTTACATTCTGTGGGTTTGTGGGGTCTTTTACCAGTGAAAGAGCCTTACACAGTAATATCCTACTTAACTTCTCTTTATTAACAATTACCAAAACAAAATACACACACTAAGCATACAATGCTCACCACTCCCAATAAGGCAGATGAACTTTTCTTGATCAGGATCAGGTCATCTGGGGGACTCCAGCTTCTGGACGGTGTGGTTGGCAGAGTGTTGAGGTCTGGCAACTCTGATCTTGGGGGCGGTGTCCTGGAGTTGGTTCCAAAGAACTTCCTTTTGGACCCCAGTTTATATATATAACCTGAGTCTTGTTTACCTGTACCTTAACTAATCATTTTACTAAAATATTACGAAACAATCTTCTAACCAGTTCTAACATTGTAAAACAATCTTTTAACCGTTCACCCCCCCGACCTTAATTGATTTACACCGAGCAAAATTAATTATGTAACAGACAGAAACAATCAACGAACCATACAGAGGTTATACAGATAAACAATAGAGAAGTGGGGCCATAAAGACAAAACAGTAAAGAAATGAGGATTTCACGACCACAACTGTTGATGCATGATTTCTTGCCAGGCAGAATGCTATCAAACTAAGTTTCCTTTAACCATCTTAAGATCTGTTTCTTTGGGCTCGTCTACACTGGCAACATTAAAGCACTGTGTGGTCGTGGCAGAGCGCTGTGAGAGAGCTCTCCCAGCGCTCTAAAAAACCCACCTCCATGAGGGGAATAGCTACCAGCGCGAGGAGCGAGAAAGTTGCAGTGCTGTAAAGTGCCAGTGTAGACAAGCCCTTAATCCGGTGAGGGTGGGTGCTATTAGGACAGGATCGCCTTCTTAACAGCCCGGTATTACATTGTTTTAATGTAATTTAGATAGAATGTGAGGATGTGACTTTCTGCTCCTTAGCTCATGGCTGCTGCTTTTCTAATATGGCCACAGACAAAGGCCTCATACAATATGGCTACAGGAAAAAAGCCTTATCCTTACAACATGACAGCTTCCTTAGATCCATTTATGTTTTTCGCAAAAAGAAAAGGAGTACTTGTGGCACCTTAGAGATTAACAAATTTATCTGAGCATAAGCTTTCGTGAGCTACAGCTCACTTCATCGGATGCATTCAGTGGAAAGTACAGTGGGGAGATTTGCTGTAGCTCACAAAAGCTTATGCTCAAATAAATTTGTTAGTCTCTAAGGTGCCACAAGTACTCCTTTTCTTTTTGTGAATACAGACTAACACGGCTGCTACTCTGAAACCTGTCATTTATGTTTTTGCTACCCACAGAGAGCATCACTAGTCCTGGGATTTATTTTTCACTCCCATTTCTCAGACATGATTTTATCACACTTACATAACTGTGAGACATCGAGTTTTCTTCCTTTCTTCATGAGTTGTCATTTTACTGTTGCATAGCTATGGGATATAATGCAAGAGCACTGTGCCTTTAAGATTCAGTATACAGTGGAATGTCAGGAATGGAGTAGAACTCATTCTGTACAGTTACAACCCAATTAGAAAAGGTTAAACTCTAGTTTTAATGAGTTAGCATAGCGAGTAAAGCTAGTAATTCCAGACAAATAGATCACAAAGTACATATTCTCCTCTGGCACTGTTCATAAAACTACATGGCTCCTCTTTGGAGGTGATATTGTTTACTGATACTGGATTACACAAATACCGATCTTGTATTACATTAATATAGTAATGGTGACAGAGATAGACTTGTTGAATATATTTTTTCAGTTTTTATTTGCTAGAGCCAACTGGAGCTACATCAGCTGAGGATTCTGGTTCCTAAATGTGTCACGCGATGGATGCAGCTGGAAATTTCTGCTTATCAATCTCCCCTCTTCTTTGCTAAAACTCAAGACCCTTTCTAAGCAGTGAAGAAAAAAAAGTCAAACTCAGACAAAGTGACAGAACAAAAGGGTGCACGTAAACAGGTGTACTTAGAGAAAAGAAAGCAATGCTCCTGACTTTGTAAAGACTGAGAGAGCCTAACAATTGCTATGGGACACTATGGAAGTCCCATGTAGATTCAGTTGCCTCAGAGGAAAAGGAAAGGCAGATTCTCTCTTGCACCCATTATGAAACGTCTTTGGGGAAAATTTCCACTGTCATTTTTTAATGAACTACACAGCAGCTCAGAAACAACTGGTATTAGAACATGCTTGCTAGGGAGCATAGATAAAACAGATTTGCAAATGAGATTTGCCTATTTTAGATGATCAGTCTAGCTTTGCTATTTATAATCTCTTTGATGGTTTTGATGGGCCTTATAGAAAATTGTAAGATAGACAGTTGCATGAAGATGGACCTAAGAGTGTATTAAGAACCTGTGTATTATATATATAATGACAAAACACTGACACTTGGAGTATGGTGGTTGTGTGGAAGAAGAAAAAGTTATATTGGACTAGGCAAATAAAACAAAAAACCCTCAGCATTTAAAAAATCTGCAACTTATTTAGGAGCATAACTTTAGGTGTACAGGTTTGAAAAACTTGGACTTCATAACCAAATAGCGGGGAGAGATCTTTTAATAATATCTTTTATTACTTGACTGACATGTAGCAGAAGATTAAAAAAGATAATTTCAAAGAATTCATCCCTTAAACAATGTCTAAAAGTTGTATTGTTGAGACTGGGTAAGTAAAGAGAGGGTAAAGATAGTTTTGTGGCTAAAGCACAGGGCTGGGAATTAGGAAACCGGGTACTCGTTTCAGCTCTGCCACAGCTTTGCTGTGTGGCATTGGCCATTTGCATCTTGATCTTGATCTCACTTATACCAAGAGTGAAATCCTGACCCAAGTGTAATCAGTAAGTGTTTTATCATTGACTTCAGTGACCAGGGTTTCATTCTAATGTACACTTGTGTAACTCTAGTCGAACTGCAATTGACAGATTTACAGTGGTGCTGTTCCACTGGTGTTAAACAGGTTTTACACTGGTGTAAAGGAAATCTGTATCAGGTCCTTAACCTTCATCATTTTTCCTCAGCTTGAAAATTGAGATAATAATACTTAACCCATTTCACCTGGTTTTGTGAGTTATAACTCACTGGTACTTAAATGGCACGTGGGGATCCTTGGATGGAAAGCATTATATAAGGGTAAATTAGTAGTATTTTATTAGTGTGTCTGCTAGACTTAAATTCCATGTTTTAAATATTAATTCTATGTATTTTTGGTACATAATTGTTCTTCTTCATGTCTTTCTGCATCTTTGAATAAACAATAGGTAGTATTATGTGCTCCTGCTGAAATATTTAAACTGTTAAAGAGTTCAGTCAGAACTAAAATGGTACTAATTGTATTATGTTAATAAACAATTGTAAACAATCATTGCTGGAATTTCAATTTTTTAAAATTATCTCCATAAAAAATTAAAGGATGTTTCCATAGTACAAAAATAACTTAAATAAGCAAGTGAAGGCATGTGATTGATGCAGGAATCACTAGGTGACATTCGATGGCTTATGTTATGAAGGAGGTCCTAAAATCTTGAAACCAACGCAGCTGTAACAATGCTGAAAATAACAACAAACACAGTTTGCGTTTAAACAGTCCCCTTTATCTAAGGATCTCAAAGGTTTTTACAAAAATTAACAAATTAATCCTCACAATACTGGCAAGTGTTATGATCCCCACTTCTCAGGAAACCATCCTGAGGCCCACTGTCACACTCAGTAGAAGAGCTGGGAATAGAGCCCTGGTGTCCTAACTCCCAGTTCTATTCCAACCATTAGATAACACTTGCTCTGTGCACCTTCACAAGAGGTATGGCTGTTTGAGGGAATGGGAGGGCACCAGTTTACTGTCAAATGAATTTCATTCACAGTTTTGCTTGTACTTTTATTTTTATAGCCTTCTCCAGAGCAGCAAGTGTAGCCACTAAAGCTTTGGGGATTTTCATGATCACTTTAGGCTGATGAGTGTGTGCAATTTAATATGATTTAGAGTGTCAAATTTTCAGGGGCTTTTAGTTGCCGCAATAAAGCTATTTACATCTTTTTGGTGAATACTTACACTGGAGATTACAGTCTAATTCTGTTGCTTGCACAGCTGTTCTGTGATCTGGTGTGTGTGTGGAAAACATTTATCACTCAGCAAATGCAATAAGTTGCAGTGCCCTTCCTAAAGTCCTTACCTCAGTGGGAGAGATGTCAGAGTAAGGACAACAGGATCAGATCCTAGATTATTACAAGAAAATGCTGAAATAAAGAGAGAGTCTTAAAGTCACAAAACAATTCTTTCTCTTTGGAAGCTATTCCTTTTCAGTCCCATGTGGGTCATGTGGCCAATTTGGTTTACTGTAGATTGTCAGGTAGGCAGCATTGCCTCCGAAGTATCAGCACAAGAAGGTGACTGCTCATCTACCCAGTCCTCCTCAGAGTTTTGAAATGGCTCTTGGGGAGGTTTCCTAAATATTGAGGATTTAAAGGAGATCAGAAGATGTTCTGGGTAGAGAAGGTCAGATTTTTTTATCTAATGTAAAGCATAGTGAGTCAGATCCAAAAGTCTATTCCACCCAGACAAGTTCCTGGATTGCATGGATACAATAGACAACTGAATGGGGGTGTGGTTCAACATTCTTCCCTAGTGTAAGTCTATTAGCTTAAGGGGAATTTCACCAGGGATGAATGTGTGCCTCCCACCCCCAAGGAAAAGGCATATAGCATGTACTACAGCAGGATAGCCTCCTAAATAATACTATATCCATAGGTAGTTTAAAAGTTGGGAAGATATTCTCTATTAAGTTTTATATGTTTATCAAATAACTTTGCCGGGACTCTGTTTGTTTAATCAATTTTCTGTTCTATAGAACTTTCCCATAAGATATTTTAATGGGGTGTGTTAAAGCATTTTATGATACTTTGTATCAAGGTTTCCTGTAGGAAACACAAAAAAGCAGGTTTGAAAATACGGTACTGACGTTTTTAAAAAAATAAAATTTGATTGTCTTGATATGAGTTATGTGGATTGGTTGCCTTTTCTCTGGTGTCTCCAGAAACTTTTTAAACTCACGGCTGTGACAAACTTGCAGTCATTTTATGTCTTGTCAGATCTCTGTGCCTGTCAGATGTTCTTAGAAAATGCTTTATAAAGATTTATAAAGCAATACCACAAAAATCAGAAAGGATTCAAGTTGTCGTCAGATAGCTATGTAAGCCAGAGGTCCAATGATAAATCAGAAATGTTTCACAACACTTGTCTGTTTTCCAGGATGTCATCTCTGCTTTTCTAGCTCTAAAACTAGTCCCATGGGAAAACAGCCAGGACTGTGCACTAAAGGGGCTGAAAAGGACCATCCTCATATGGCAGAAGTTTCAGCAACAATTCTGAGAATGCTGCTCACTGCCAACCCCTGGATCCACTGTGCCAATACTACATTGGTGAATACATGTGAAAAGATGTCAGCTATACACAAATATTATGCTTGCCTATTCATTTTCTCATCACTGATTCTAAGCATAATGTTGTATATCGTGTCCATTGTCCATTTACAATATTCTGTTCAGACTGCAAGCACCTCAAAACAACCAACCAAATATCAGCTTAGCCAGAAATGTCACCTATTAAATTGCTCAGCAGCTTTGAAAATCAACTTAGAAGTCAGTGGATAAGTACAGTACAAACTCAGGAAGGGAGTCACCACAACATATTTTACTGCCATTTAAACCTGTCACTCCAGAAATCAGACCTAATGTAAATTTGAACTTTTGGTTAGATTTCAGGCCTGCATCACATTATAAACAATTGAGTTAACTAAACAGCAAAATAAAAACAAGCACAATTATAATTTATGGCAAAGAATTTGACCACAGAGAGAAAAAGATACAAAAATCACGCCTACCATGTGAGATTATAGTAATTGTTCTGCATTTACATCTTTGAAGTGCTAAATTTAATCTGAAAAATAATCCTTTAATGCTTAAAATATGTACATTGTTACAATTGCTTTTATCGAATTCAGTAAAAATAACATAGTTCCCTGCAAAACTATGTAAATATGGCAGTGTAGTCCATTGGGGGGGGAGTGGCTCCTCCCCCTCCGGGTCTGTGGGCGGCCAATATGCCCCACTATGTCTTCAGGGGTTGCCTGACATAGGGAATCAGCAGGGCGACAGGAGAAATGAGCTCGGGCTTGTGATCAGGGCTGAACAACAAACACAGTTACGGAGCCCCAGCCCCTGGTCAGGGTGAGGCAGCAAAGAGTCTCTGGCTCAGGCGTGTACTCAGGTTGAGCAGCAAACAGTTGGGCCTCCTAGCTCTTGCAGAGGGCCAACAAGTGCAGGCTTCTTGCCTAAGAGAGGGGGAGACTGCCACCCATGGGTTGGGATGGCAGGGAGGACGCAGGCCCACCCACTCCACTGCGTCCCGGCCCAGGGCCCTAGCAGTGGCAGAGCCGTCTGCCACTGGGTCAGCAGAGATCCTGACCGCAACACACTGACTCGCTTGCTGTCAGCATTGCAGCCAGACGGGTCAGCTACCCCTTGGCCACTTCCCAACTCCCTCTTAGGGTGTACCTGGCTCTGTAGGGGGTCGTCCTGGTTTTTGGGGAAGAAGGCCTTTGTCAGTGCTTGCAGCTTTTCCATGCTCGGATCAGTAAATGACCCTGGTGGTCCTGGCCAGTCCTCGGCTCCTTTGGGGTCTGTAGCAGCCCGTCTTTTGTACTTCCGGTCCCGCCCACTGACTTCTGGCGGGAAGGTTGAGTGTGGCATGGCTCCGCCCGCCAGGGTTCAAAGAGGGGCTCCTCCCCGTCCGGGTCTGTTGGCTGCCAATCTGCTCGACTACAGGCAATTTACACAAATATAATTTATCCATTTGATCTTGGCACAGCAAAATCAGAATAATTTTAGGAGTGTTTCAAATAGACATTTTGCAGTTTTAAAGAATGGAAGAGCCAAAGGTTCAAAGCAACCTGCACAGACATTAAAGCAGATAACGCTGTCTCCAAACACAGTTTTCATTAATTTCACTGCCTGCAAAACTACCAATAAGGGAGGAAATCTCTCTGAGCAGTGCTGAATTCCCTACCCCCATGTATAGCTTTAATCAACGTAACACTTCTTTTTCTCCAAGAGTTTTGAACTTCTGACTCTGTAATAGTCTGTTTTGCTAGCTTGCGACCTGGAATGTCAATACATTCCAAGTGGGTAACTGTCATAAATATAAAGGGAAGGGTAAACACCTTTAAATCCCTCCTGGCCAGAGGAAAAAACCCTTTCACCTGTAAAGGGTTAAGAAGCTAAGATAACCTCGCTGGCACCTGACCAAAATGACCAATGAGGAGACAAGATACTTTCAAAGCTGGAAGCGGGGGGGTGGGAAACAAAGGGTCCTCTCTGTCTGTGTGATGCTTTTGCTGGGACCAGAGCGTGAATGCAGGTCAAAACTCTTGTAAAGAGTTAGCAAGCAATCTAGTTAGATATGCGTTAGATTCTGCATCCGATGAAGTGAGCTGTAGCTCACGAAAGCTTATGCTCAGATAAATTGGTTAGTCTCTAAGGTGCCACAAGTACGCCTTTTCTGTTTTGTTTAAATGGCTGATAAAATAAGTTGTGCTGAATGGGATGTATATTCCTGTTTTTGTGTGTTTTTGTAACTTAAGGTTTTGCCTAGAGGGATTCTCTATGTTTTGAATCTGATTACCCTATAAGGTATCCCTTCCTGATTTTACAGAGGCTTTTCTTTTATTTTTTCTTTAATTAAAATTCTCTTTTAAGAACCTGATTGCTTTTTCATTGTTCTTAACATCCAAGGGTTTGGGTCTGTGTTCACCTATGCAAATTGGTGAGGATTTTTATCAAGCCTTCCCCAGGAAAGGGGGTGTAGGGCTTGGGGGGATATTTTTTGGGGGAGACGTTTCCAAGTGGGCACTTCCCCTGTTATTTTTGTTAGACACTTTGGTGGTGGCAGAAAAAGGTCCAAGGACAAAAGGTAAAACAGTTTGTACCTTGGGGGAGTTTTAACCTAAGCTGGTAAAAATAAGCGTAGGGGGTCTTTCATGCAGGTCCCCACATCTGTACCCTAGAGTTCAGAGTTGGGAAGGAACCTTGACAGTAACATTGTGGTGTTATTGTATTTAATTATCAGACACACTTTGCTTACAAAAAAGGATGGCTTACAAGGATGTATTTCAGCTTGTGGCTGAGTACACAGATTTTTGATTCTATTGATTTAAACAATTCACTTAGAGGATATGTACAACTAATTTAGAGTAGGAGTTAGAAAGGTGACCCTTTGATGGCACATGTTAAGGCAGCTGTATACTTTATCAAGAGCAAGCAAGATGGCACATTATAACAAACGTGGGCACAAGTATGCCCAGCCCTGTACAGGTGTGCAAAGGGCAAAGTAGAGAGCAAGGGCCTGTGCAGATGTCAGGCACAATCCCAGTCTTGGGCATCAGGTGTGCAAGGACTCTGCAAACTGCCAGTTTTGTACTTCCTAAAAATGATGGAATGGGGGAGCTATGGGTGAGGGTGAGGAAAACGAGAGAGGAAAAGAAGAAGAGTGCAGACTCATTCTGCACTCACAGAGGTATTGCACATCCTGTGGATCTCCAGTGAGCATTCACAGCCACAGCGCACTGAACATTGCTCAAAGATGGCTAGTGGTTTTATAGCCCTCTGGCCCACTCTACTGCCTGTCAGTCATTCACAATGAAACAGTAAAAGCACAATAATGCCCACTTCTTAAAGTCAGAATGGTTGCTATAAACCACATCATGACTGACATAGAATTTCTGCTCAAGCACCATCTAAGTTTACACCAATTGTCTTATTGATAAGTCAAAAATAAATATTTTTTTCTGGTTTGCTGGTTACTAAATATGTTGTTCGTCAGTCCTATTTGAGTCAACTTGATGATTATTAAAACTGTCACCTGCAAACTTTATCATCAATGATTTTACATTTTCTTCTGGATTATTGATAAAAATGTTGAATAATATCCAGTCCCTTTGTGCCTTTACTACAAATATCTACTACTTATTAGTAAATCTCTATTAACCTTCATGATCTTAAGATCTGTTAGCCAGTTTATAATTCATTTCATATGTGCCACATTGATTTTGTACAGTGCTAATTTTTAAGAGTAGAACGTTGTACGGTACTAAGTCAAATGCCTAACTGAAAAACAAACATACTATGTCAACCGAATTAAGTTTGTCAATTGTAATCTTTTCAGGATCCCTCTTTGCCATCACAGCTAGAATTTTCTAGCTTAAGTGAGAAGAAAGAAAAGAAAAAATGTGACAGAACTGCAATTTAATATTTGAATTCAAACTTAAATGGCTATGTAGTAACCCCGAAAACATCTGGGTTGTGTTTGCATATTCACCCATTAATATTTTCAGTAAATGGCAGTTTAGACCATAACTACAGTCTATCTCAGTGGGAACACAGAAGGAAATTGATAAATGAATTTGAAGTTGTGTTTCAGTCTATGTAAACACAACCTAATTACATAGCAGTAACAAGAGCCACTATGGAGTGGACAATTGCATAATCTCCCTGGCCCCGATGTGATAGCTGTTGATAAGTGTTGATTTTTTTTAAAAAGGTGACCATTATAAGTCTTGATGAAGACAGTTTTATAGAAAGTACTCTAAATTCAGAACAAGCTATTACCAGCAGGACAGTGGGGTGGGAGGAGGTATTGTTTCATATTCTCTGTGTGTATATAAAGTCTGCTGCAGTTTCCACGGTATGCATCCGATGAAGTGAGCTGTAGCTCACGAAAGCTCATGCTCAAATAAATTGGTTAGTCTCTAAGGTGCCACAAGTACTCCTTTTCTTTTTGCGAATACAGACTAACACGGCTGTTACTCTGAAACCAATCCCCATTTAGTTACCATGCAGCACTATAGGTTTTCTCTTTAGCATTATTTATACAATACATCCATGCTGTTTGCTTCGCCACAGAGACACCAGAATCTCTGACTAATAGGAAAGAAGTCTCCCTTTACTTCTTAAGGAGCGATAGGTATTTTACACTTTGCAAAGGACAAAAATAAAGCATAGATATCTAAGTCCAGCCACAGCCCACGCTTCTACCTCAGGTCCAGAAAACATTGATAATTCACCCTGCTCTGACCTCACCTGGAAAAGATGAGCTTGTTATACAAGCCAAAATTAAAAAAAACACCCGGGTAGCTAAAGTTAGGCTCCAAAATCCCCACTTAGACTGCTAAACACAAGTTAGGGGGCTGATTTTCAGGGGGACTGAGCACCTGCATATTCCTTTAAAGTAAATGGGAGATAAAATGGCTGAAGCCCCAAGTCCCAGCGTGCTTCCCATGGTCTGCTGAAAAGGGCTGCCTATTGACTACCCCTGCCCCACTGGTTCTATATAAACCACTGTAAGTCAAAACAGGGTCAGCACAGTTCCTTTCCATGGACCATCTTGATTTTTGGTTAGGATGGGTTCTCTTTTTGGAGGTCTGAGAGCAGTAGGCTTCATCAAAATGAGATGATATCTACATATCCTGGAAACTAAACTGCTGACATAAAAAGCCTGACATTCAAAATATCTTATGCCTGTTAAAGACCAAATTATAAAGAGTTAGGTCTTCCTTAGCTTCTCATGTAAGAATTAAATGATTTATTTTATGACAATTCAAATATAATTCCCTGAGATTAACTACAGTCTTGCATAAGGGATGCAAATATGATCCTACAGCCATATACAGATTTGGTTGAAAGTGGTTTCAGGAAGTAATTTCAGAAGCCTCTATTTCTGGGCAGCCTACTTTAGGTGTCTATGTTTTTAGGCACTCAGAAACTAAGTTTCTGTGAGCAGACAGCGTTTGCCAGTGCAAACCAAAGATATCACTGACTTCCTCATTTGTACATGCAAGTTAAGTTTTTTTGGGCACCTGAAAAATATGCACCGGGCAACTAAAGGAGGGTGCCCAGAATTATTAGTAAAAATTTGGCCCACGGTGTTTGTTTGAAAATCTGTAACCAACCATTCTTAGGCCTTTAATATGACTGTCAGTCAGACATGCCCATTTCTCAACTTTGGTAAGGCCTGCCGCTCTCTCTGCTCCTTTCCAAAAAGAGGCCAAGGGTGAAATCCTGCCCCCATTGAAGTCAATGGCAAAACTCGCACTGACTTAAACAGAGCCAGGATTTCACCCCTGAAACCTCAGCTACAACAGTCTGCCCTATAAATGAACACTGAAACACAGAAGCCTGCAAGAATGTTCCAATTTCCCAGGAGACTCTGCAAATTTAAGAGCACAATACAATGATCACAGTGGTACATAAATCTATCCCCCCTGTGTAGAACAACCATAAAGAGTAACGACTCTCACCGAACAAGACTCTAGTGAAATGATATTTTGACTGATCATATTTGAACGCTGAAGTTCTATTCTTTCTCACAAGGGCCTGCAAATTCCAGAAATAAAAATTGTCTTAATATCCCTATGACCATGATAATATTGTTACATTTCCAGTTTGAATGAGGCCAATGAGGTGTTTCCATAGGAAAACCTTTCCCTGCCAAAAAAAACAACCAGGAGTTTGGTGGCACCTTAAAGACTAACAGATTTATTTAGGCATAAATTTAGGCATAAATAAATCTGTTAGTCTTTAAGGTGCTACCGGACCCCTTGTTGTTTTTGTGGATACAGACTAACATGGCTACCCCTCTGATACTTTCCCTGCCAGCAGAGTTTATTTAGTGTAGAGGGAAGGGCTTAACGAATAGAGTGTCAGTAGCTTTTGGAAACAACCTATAGTGCTGTTGAGAGTGCTGGTGTTTTACAGGCTTTATATACATAAAAGAAACATATTTTATTACATAAAGAGAAACTTAATGAGGGAATTCAGAGTAGCAGCCGTGTTAGTTTGTATCCGCAAAAAGAAAAGGAGTACTTGTGGCACCTTAGAGACTAACCAATTTATTTGAGCATGAGCTTTCGTGAGCTACAGCTCACTTCATCAGATGCATACCGTGTTTCCACGGTATGCATCCGATGAAGTGAGCTGTAACTCACGAAAGCTCATGCTCAAATAAATTGGTTAGTCTCTAAGGTGCCAAATTTATTTGAGCATAAGCTTTCGTGAGCTACAGCTCACTTCATACATTTGTTAGTCTCTAAGATGCCACAAGGACTCCTTTTCTTTTTAATGAGAGAAGCTTCTCTGAAACCATTTCCCAATTCCTGTGTGGCAGCCTGTTATACTTGACTTGATTCTAACATTACCACTTTCAGTTACAATAGGCTGACAGAGCCATAACAAAGATTTCTCCATGAAGAGGGTGCAAAATTAATGTATAAATATTACAACAGATGCATTACATTCCCACACAGGGAGTCAGGGACCCAAATGTCCTGTGCAATTGTTATTTTAAAATGTCATACATAGCCCCCCACAATGAGAATGAGCTGGCACTTTTAGCTGCAGTTATGATGAATAATGACTAGGGCTTTATGGGCCATAATGGAGCCCATCTGACATCACATGTATAGTGTTTAGCACTAACAGGTTATGTGTGAATGCATCTATGGGCAGAATGTGGAGTTAGTTTTCAGGCTAACAAATGAAGTAGTAGTAGAAAACCACAATTTACTAGATTTGGATAATGGATAAATATGTAATCTTAAGCCACACACAAAGGTACATGAAGTAGAGTTGTTATTATTTAGCATTTGTATTACAGCATTACCTAGTAACCCAATCAAAGATCAGGACCCCATCATGCCAGACACTATTCAGACAATAACAAGAAGCTGCGCTGGTTGGAAAATGGTGAGTATTTTCTGTGAAAGATTCCAAAATTTTCTGAAAATTTTGTGGACTTTTGATGGAAAAACTGAAAACTTAAAAAAAATAAATCAGGTTTTGGGTTTTTTGTTCTTGAACAACTGGAAAATTTTGGAAGAAATGACCATTTTTCACAGCAAGTTTTCATTTTGAAAAAAAGAAGCCATTTTTCAATCAGCAAATGAATATATTTGTTAGCAAGGAGAGAAAACTATCTGCTTTTCTTTACATTTGGTATGATTTTTAACTCCGTTGAGAGACTCTGTTTCATGATAGCACTTAAGCAGGACTTACACTCATTCCTAAAGTTAAACACATGCTTAAGTGCTGCCCTGAACAGAGATGGACTTTAGTACGTACCTGACCATTTTGCTGGATCAGGGCCCAAATGCACACAGCACAGAAGAACAACATTTGTATGAGCTCCTGCTCACTTACAAGCCTCCTTCTGTTGATTTCAATGGGAGCTGGATTAGACCCTTTAACAGCTCACTGCAATATATAGTCAAGAGCATTTTGAACAACAAGAGAGATTTTCAATTCCACCTTAAAAATGCCATCCTGCAAGTAACATTGATGGCGCAGTGGAAATCTTTTAAAGAAAGATGATTTATATTTTTAGTCATCACAAAATTTCCTCATGTAGCCGACCAAGTCACTGAGGATGCAAGCAATATCACACCAGCTTCATAGGTGCTGGAGTGCGGGGTGCGGGGAGTACAGCACCCCCTGACTTAAAGTGGGTTTCATTATATACAGGGTTTATGGTTTGGTTCAATGGCTCTCAGCGCCCTCACTGTAGGATCCCATAACCTCCATGATGGTCAGCGTGGCGCAACTTTCTCCCGCATATGTTTTATCTGCAACGCTAAAATGAACAGCCACTGTATCCTGCATGCACCTCAGGCTTCTCATCTCATTTTACAGATATTTCTGTACACTGTATTTGACATCAACTTAATAAAGCCCTTGGGAGGATTTTGTCATATGTTGGACTCAATTACAGAAGTGTTTGGCAGCCAGTGCACTGTTCCACAAGAGCCCTGTGATGGGATCATCAACTTGAGTTAGACTGGCTTCTAGTTCTAACTGTGATTCTGACTGCTGAGTTCCTGGCTATAAATCTAACAAGCTCATGTACCATAATTCACTCATATTCCCTTTTAAAAAAATACACTGCATCACACTACCTTATGGTGAGAGAATCAAGAAGCTCAATCTATTTAGTTTATCCAAGAAAAGGTTAAGAGGTGACTTGATTGAATTCTCTAAGTACCTGTGCAGGAAGATTTCTGACAGTAAGGGCTCTTAAATCTAGCAGAGATGGGGGATAAACAAAATCTATGGCTGGAAGCTGAAGTTGGACAAGTTCAGACTAGAAATAAGGCACAATTTTTTAAGAGTTAGGGCAATGAACCACTGGAACAACTTACCTAGGAATAGTGGTTTCTTCTGGCCTTAAAATCTATTCGTCTTTCGGGATAATGCTATTTTTTTATTCCAATAAAGATCCTGTCCAAAATTAGAAAAAAGCCACATTTTCTGATATTTTTTACCATCAACGTGTGACAAGAGCTGTTAGTTTTGTCATAAACCCCAATGCCAGGGTCATGCAACTACACCAGAATAATTCAGTCTAGGATCACATAGACTTAGGCTATATCTACACTATACGGACTATGCCAGTATAGTTACAGGGTGCAGCTATACCAATAGAACCCCACAATGTAGACACACATAGAAGGGGTTTTTCTGTTGGTGTAGGAACATCATGTCCCTGGGTGATGGCTGCTAGGTTAATGGGGACATTCTTCCATCGACCTAGCTGTGTCTACACTCGCCGCAATAGCTACGTTGCTCAGGGGTGTGGATTTTTCACATCCCTGACCACCCTAGCTTTCAAACTAAGTTTTAAGTGTAGACAAGGCCTAAGAGTTATAAAATGTCCTTCATATGATATTGAGAAATGTACTGTATGGTAGCAAACTTCCTAAATCTGGACCAATGCCCCTTCCAGTCTAGCTCCATTTATTCTTGCCAGGACACTCTAACTCTGTTATTTATTTTTAATATTAGTTTTACAAAAGTACACACAGCTGCAAGTCAAGTCAGACTACTGGTAGAATATGTACTGGAGTATGGATAAATAAGCTAGTTGCATCAGAACAGAAGCTCTTTGAACAAATCTATACTTCACAACATGAAGCAGCTTTAATTTGAAAATTCTGATCTGAGGATATAAGAGGTGAAGAGCTGAGGCTACTGTTATTTATGTAAAGACGAAGAGTCAAGGAGGGTTGCTGTTACACGGGTGGGGGGGAGGAGGCTGAACAAGAGTGTACTGGAGATGTTAACACACAAATACGTTGCAGCTGATCATAATACCCTCTGTCTCTATGTTTTATTTTCCTCTTTTGCTTTTCTTAAGAAAAATTTGATCATGGCCCCAAAGTTTTAATGGAACATGACTGGTCCATTGAGAGTTAAAAAATAGGGCTTAAGCTAACTGTTAACATTAGAAGTTTGGAAAGAAACTTTCCTTGAGTGCAGGTTATTTTAACTACCTGCTTGTACCTTCTTCTGAAACTTCTGGTCCTGGCCACTGTCATACAGGGGCACTGGACTAGATGGACCACTGGTATGATCCATATGGCAATTCCTACATTCACTCTCTTTATTCAAATTCTTTCTTAAAATACATATCCTGCAAGACCTATATACATTAACTTATTGAGCATGGAAGTATTGTTATGGTATCAAAACACTCACAACAACTGTCTTGCTGTGTAATAAGTTCATGTTCTGACCTCCTGGATATGTCATGTTTGAATTATATGTACAAGTTTTTTCTGTGTAGGATCTGATCCTGTGAGGTGTGGACCACTCTCAAGTGACGGGCTCGTATCAAAAGGCTTGCAAATCCTGCACCCCCCAAAATTATTAGAGAGGTTCCCAACCCCCAAAACTACTTTAGGTTCACCCATCCCTACTAGTAATTATTACTATTTTAGAATAGTGTTGTAGATCTTGGAGTTAACATTTTATGCATTTTATTTATCTTATGTTATACAGAGGCAGCGTGGACCGGTGGACTGCTACTCAGGAGACCACTTCTCAGCTCTACCAATGACCTATTGGATAACCTGGGGCAATTCATTTCTCTCTGGGACTGCCTCTCCCACTCTTTGTTTGTCTTGTCTATTTAGATTACAAGATCTCTGGGACAGAGACAGACTCTTACTATGTATTACTATTCATACAGTGCTTAGCAAAATGGGGCTCTGATGTTGGCTGGGGTCTCTAAGCCTTACTGTAATACCAAAAATAAACAAAAATAATATAATATACAAGATTTCATTATGTCTAAGTTAATTGTATCTATATAGCATGGTCCTTATATAAACTGGTGTAAATCCAGAATAACTCATTTGAAGTTCACACTGTTTTTTCACTGTTGTAACGGAGATCAAAATTTGGCTCCATAAGTGTATGACATATATACAAACATATGTGTAATCTTCTGTCAGGTGTTGACAGCAGCAAAAAGGGCCATGCTTGGTTTTCTAGGGGTTTCCTTAAAGACTTAACTAATACCAGCTCAAGCTCGAAACTATATCTACCACCCTGGGTGCCTCTGAAGGGCAATACTTCTCCACTTCCAAGCACTGAGTCCAGGGTTTAAAAGAAAGAGAAGTGGAGAGGACAATATAATAAACTTGGGGAAATCAGCAATTATTACGTCAACAAATTCTATGCAGTAATATTCCCCCACCCCATGGGGCCTTAAGATTAGCTGCAACCTTAGTGCTCCTGAGTGGCTGATATGGTCCTTCTTCCCCAGTTCTCCACTCACAGTTAACTGTCCCGGGTTAAAGAAATCTAAGGATTCTAGCAGGCCACAGCTACCTAGGTTGCTCTGGGGGCTCTACAACCTGACCCAGCTGGAGTGATTTCAGGTTTCCGTGCTCAGCTGTGCCTGACAGCAGTAATGCTCAGTGTGATCCCAGGCATGTCATCATTTTATCTTTGTATTTCCCAGCAAGATCAAATGTGTTTTATTGTCCCCAAACTGAAAATTTAACTGTATTTTAACCAAAATGCCCCATATTGTCACATAACTAAAATGTAAATATGCTGTGGCCCATTCACTCTATTCCCGTAGCTCTCCACCACAGGTCACCAGAGAACTCCCTTCCCAATGGAGCCCCAACTCTTCTGCAGTTCTTAAGCAACTCTGGGCTGCTTTTTCCCATTTCACCAACAGATGACAATAGAGAGCTCTTTACTCTCTAAGGATTCAGACCACAGGGCTTACGGATGTATAGCGCTATATTATTCAGCGTTTGTTAGGGTAGAGTTCAGCTTTATATACTTATTTACTTTACTGACTGGTTTAGTAAATAGCTATGTAAAATGAACAGAGCATCAGTTAATGCTGCCTCTGGACAACAATGACTTATTCTGTGACATTTGCAGAAAACAGTCTAACCTTTTCTTTTCAGAAGAGATGTATTTCATCTGCTTGAGAAGAACACATCATCTATCCTCCTTGTCTCCCATTTGGGTTGTGCAGCACTTGAGGGCAAAGCGGCAACATATACGATAATGGGAAGTCATTGAACAGGGAAAACTGTGCAAGCAATTTTGGATGTAATTTCTACCTGTTACAAATTATTATTTTGGCTAAACTGCTTACATAAATACTTAGAGCTGTCACAGAAGGGCCTTTAGCCTTATTTATGACATCCAGTCTAGCTCAAATGGAAATAAATTGTATACCACTATAAGGTCAATGATAAACTGTGTAATAATATACGCTTCTTCAATGCCAGTTTCACTATAGACAAGAACAGTAAAACACTTCTCTCTTTAGGGACTCCTCCATTTGTGATTTTTTTTTCAAATGACAACTTTCAGCTGCTAACAGCCTCAGCATTGGGATGTCCATGAGATATATGGTAGGCTCATTTCACCTTGGGCCTGTCATGGGATAGTTGTGTCCCAGGGAGAGCATTCACACCTGGGAAAGATAGGCAGTGTTAACTAGCCCCCCCACCAAAGACTGGCAGGGGGATGTGCTGAATTCCCTGGCCATGTGTTCTCACTGATTGATGCTGATAAAATTAACTGCTGGCTGGCTGGCTGCAGTCTGATCTGCTGGTGTTAGGGCAATTCTCCTCCTAACAGCCTTGCCAGTAGGTGGCTTATCCCAACGTTTGAATCAAGATCAGACTATGATATTTGCACTTCCACACCATGGATATTCTTTCTTTCTCTCTGACTCACTTTTTAGACCTGTTCTGGCAAGCTAACGTTGCCATCTATATCATTTATAGCAGCGTTAGTTGTGGTGCAATTATTAACATTCCTAGTTAGTTATTGAAGTAGCCATCCCTTTTCCAAAAGTTGCACTGGTGACAAAATCTGATTACATACACTAGAAATGTCTGCAGTGGAAATGCTCTCATTTTCTTAATCACCTTTGTTCCAAATATTTAAATTTCCCTATTTATATCTTCTATTTCATTACATTTATGTGAGCAAATACAAAGTCCTAATAATTCCTTGGGCTGATGGGACGCAGATGGGTGCCAGATTGGCAGAGTCTTTGATTGAGGATGGGCCTGGAAGGGGGCTGTTACAGCTCCAAGCATTCTACCTACTTCCCCATAGCCAGTGGGAAACCTCTCTAGGAACACAAAAAGAAAAGGAGTACTTGTGGCACCTTAGAGACTAACCAGTTTATTTGAGCATAAGCTTTCGTGAGCTATTTCCAGTGGGCTCAGTGGCATGAGTTGGTTTCCACAGCATTACACCCCTAAATGCCATGAGGAATGTGAAGCATAAATCAATGGCCCACTACTCAATGAACTTTCCTCTTTGGGGCAACATGGTTCCTGAAGGAGGGTTTTTCCCCATTTACGAGAGAATACAATCCAAATACATTTTACTTACCACAGTTATCATGCAATATATGAGAAGACACAGTCCACTGTTAAATTCTGGCCGAATGAGGAGTCATAAGCAAAACCTTGGGACTTAAAGCAATGCCTTGTAGGATCTTCTATCTGTTAGAATGTTACAAACAGAACTTTGTAATAAAAACGTTAACAAGCCTTTGATCATTGTTCTGTTTAACTGTAGAACTCAGCAGACAAGCAACTTCACTGACACCAGCTGTGCAATGACTGTACATTTTGAGGGCCAGATTCTCTGCTGGTGTAAACTGGCACAGCTCCATTGATTTCAAAGATGAGAGATGGACAAAGACTAGTCAAACCCATTGAAGTCAATGGAGTTGTACTAATTTACACCAGTTGAAATTTGGCCCTCAGAATTCCCAAGGATTGTCTGAAATGTGACATGTACTGTGTGTGAAATAATGTTTTTTCCAAATAAAAAGAACCACAAGCAAAGCATTCAGCTGTCAATTTATGATGTCCAGTAATTCTGATTCATTGTCCGGTTGATGCAGCATCTGTGGCATTGTGTTTTCTAGCCATTAAGAGCCTGAATTTACAAGCTTGGGGAAGAGGAGGGTCTAGTTCAAATCTATGGTGAACAAATTGTAACAGTGCTAGATGTAACTGCATCTTAAAATGAGCCATCAGGCACTCTGCAAGGGAACTGTCTATGACTCTCTCTGACCATAAACAATGGCCAAAGCAATAAAACCAAACATGAAATACTGCAAAAAATCCACTGCAGTACATAGACAATAATATGGATGAGCATGATATATCCTGAAAATCAAAACTGACTGATGCAGAATTAAAAAAACTGTTTTTGCAGAGACCAATTCTAACGCGATTAAAAAGCATATGCTACAAAGCAATATCAAGCAACAGTGGGTAATAAAATACACAAGACCAGTATATTCCAAACAAGAGAACTATGCAAAGCAAATCAAGGTACAATCAAGAAAGAAATCAGAAGAACTGACGAGAGTAGTGAGATGCTGATATAGACAATAAATGGATGTGACAGCTATAAATGTTATATGTCCGGACCTCATCGTCAGACTTTATTTTATTTTAACTACAAATATTGAGCATGATTCCGCTATCATTTATTCCCAATTTGGTGTAAAATCAGTGAATATCAATGAAGTTACTCTGAATTTACTCTGATGTAAATGGGAGTAGAATCGGTCATTACATTGTTTAACACAATCTTTTAAATTAAATTACATGGTCTTTTCTGTGTTTCCTTTTCTCATTGCTGATTAAGAATTCCTGAGATCCAAGTCCAAAGAAAGTCTAATTAGTTAGCTGTTCCTGCCTAGTTCACTCACGGCAGAATCATTTTCAGGGCAGTGGATGATGGGTGTTATTTCCAGTGTAGAGTGATGGCAAAATCATTTCCAGTGAAGTGACTTGTGATGTTGCAAATAATGCATTAGGATTTCACTGAAATCATGAGGTAGATAGGCATCATTCTCAAAGCAAAGCAAAAATAACTATAAAAATATATAATTTTCTATTTGCACAACGAGTGAGAGTCTTAGGCCCTTACACTTATTTTATGATATGTAGCTCAAGATCATACCGATTAATTAAGACAGCAAACCCAACGTGGATCAACACTCACCCATACAATAAGTCAACTAAAAAATTCAGAAACATAGAAATCCCCTACAAATTCAGGCTACTAATCCATCAAGTTTGATATCATGCCCTCCGCAGTTGCCTGTATCTATTGTTTCTGATGATGGTGGAAAGTTTCCATAATGCATCTAAGCAATTATGCATAGACACAGGTGCTTAGGGAACCTTCCTGATCTCAGAAGTGATCAACCAATGGCCTCAAGTAAGATGGTTGAATTCTCTTAAGTTACCAATATTGGCCATTATGTGATTAGTATTATTAATTATTATAAGAACATAAAAAGACCATACTGGATCAAACCTGTAATCCATCTAGCCCAGTATCCTGTCTTCCAACAGTGCCCAGTGCCCGATACTTCAGAGGGAATGAACAGAACAGGACAATTACTGAGTGATCCAATCCCTGTTGTACAGTCCCAGCTTCTGGCAGTCAGAGGCTTAGGGGACACCCAGAGCATGGGGTTGCATCCCTGGCCATCTTGCCTAATAGCCACTGATGGACCTATCCTCCATAAACTTGTCTAATTATTTTTTGAACCCAGTTATACTTATGTCCTTCACAACATTCCCTGGAAACATTCCCTGGCAAGTTGACTGTGTTGTGTGAATAAGTAGTTCCTTATGTTTGTTTTAAACCTGTAGCCTAATAATTTCATTGGGTGACCCCTGGTTTGTGTATTGTGTGAAGGGGTGAATACAGTGCTTAATTTGTGCTGGGCCCCGGCAACTCTAGGCTTGGCAGTTCATAGTCCCAGCACCTCTGGGCTCCCAGCCAGCTGCCACCCACCTCGGAAGGCCGTGCTGCTGCCAGCAGCAAGGCAGAAGTAAGGGTAGCAATATCATACTATGCCGCCCTTACCTATCCATTCTGCAAGTTCTTTTGTGAGCGTAGGAGATTCAACCAGCAGCAGCCCAACACTCCATCTCCACTGACATGTCATTCAGCTACCAGAGGAATGACCCTGGAGCATTGCGCTGCTGCTTGCGAGATGCACTCGTGTCAATGCTTCACACAACGACCATCAGTTTTTGGTAGTGACAATAATACCCCCGCACATTCAAAGCCATAACAAGTTTAAAATTAAATCATTGCTTGAGCCCTGGCACCACTTTCATTGCAAATTTAGCACTGGGTGAATAACACTTCCTTATTCACCTTCTCCACACCATTCATAATTTTATAGACCTCTATCATATCCCCCCCTTAGTGGTCTCTCTTCTAAGATTAACAGTCCCTGGCGATTTATTGTTTAATTTATCAATTTGTTCCAAAATCTCCTCTCTTGACACCCCAATCTGGGACACTTCCCCAGATTTGTCACCAAAAAGAATAGCTTATATGTGGGAATTTCCCTTACATCCTCTGCAGTGAAGACTGATGCAAAAAAAATCATTTAGTTTTTGTGCTATTGCCTTGTCTTCCTTCAGTGCTCCTTTAGCATCCGGATCGCTCAGTGGTCCTACTGATTGTTTGGCAGGCTTCCTGCTTCTGATGTACTTCAAAAATTTTGATGTTAGTTTCTGTGTCTTTGCTAGTTACTCTTCATATTCTTTTTGGCTTGTTTAATTATACTTCTACACTTGACAGAGTTTATGCTCCTTTCTGTTTTCCTTGGTAGGATTTTATTTCCAGTTTTTAAAGGATGTTTTGTGCGTGTGTCTAACTGTCTCTTTCATACTGCTCTTTAGCCATGGTGGCATTTTTCTGGTCCTCTTATTGTTTTTTTTTATTTGGGGTATACATTTAGTTTGCACCTCTATTATCAATCTCTAGGATAGGTGCTGGAACTAGGGGTGCTGCTGCACCCCCTGACTTGAAGAGGTTTCCATCATATACAGAGGTTTATGGTTTGGTTCAATGGATCTCAGCACCTCCACTCTACAAATTGCTCCACACCCCTGATCTCTAGTATCTCCCACAATGTGTAGGTGCTTTCTAGATTTAAGGGCTCTACCACCCTCTCCCCCAAGAGGGATTCATCACCTTACAGAGGGGAGGCAGTGTGAGCTGGATAGAGCACTCTCACATCATAGAATCATAGAATATCAGGGTTGGAAGGGACCTCAGGAGGTCATCTAGTCCAACCCCCTGCTCAAAGCAGGACCAATCCCCAATTAAATCATCCCAGCCAGGGCTTTGTCAAGCCTGACCTTAAAAACTTCTAAGGAAGGAGATTCTACCACCTCCCTAGGTAACACATTCCAGGGTAACACACTCCCTAGTTAACACATCAACACCTAGGGAGAAAGATGGTAAAAAACTGGGCTTATCTGGACATAAAGTTCTACTCATCTGCCAGTCTCTAAACTGTGGCCAGTGGGAGCTGTGGGGGAGGTGCTTGCAGGCAGGGGCAGCATGCGGAGACCCCTGCCCTCCTCCCCTGCAGGGACATGCTGGCTGCTTCCATGAGCAGCATGGGGCCAGGGCAGGCAGGGAGCGTGCCTGAGCCCCGCTGCCTACCACCCAGGAGCAGCCCGAGGTAAGTGCTGCCTGGCTGGAGGCTATACTCCTCACCCCCTCCTTCACCCCAACCCCATCTCAGAGCCCCCTCCTGCACCCAAACTCCCTCCCAGGGTATGTACCCCGCACCCTCTACCTCAGCCCTGAGCCCCTTCCTGGAGCCAGCATCCCAAACCCCCTCCCACACTCCAACCGCCTGCCCCAGCCCTGAGCCCCCTCCCACACCCAATCTCCCTCCCAGAGCCTGCACCACCTCCTGCACCCCAAACCCCTGCTCCATCCCTGAGCCCCCTCCTGCACCCAAACTCCCTCCCAGAGCTTGCACCCTGCACCCCCTCCTGCAACCCAACCTCCTGCTCCAGCCCAGTGAAAGTGAATGAGGGTGGGGGAGAGTGAGCGATGGAGAGAGGGGGAATGGAGTGAGAAGGGGCGGCTCCTCAGATAAGGGGTGGGTCCTCATGGAAGGGGTGGGGCCTCGGGGAAGGGGTGGGGCAAAGGTGTTTGGGTTTGTGTGATTAGACAGTCGGCAACCATACAGTCTACGTTTTGTAAAAGGCCTTGATGTCTGGGCAATTTTTAAGTAGTAATAACTCATAATTTTGGGGTCTTAATTACTACACCAAGGACAGAGGTGATCTCTCAGGTAATCTAGTCCCAGGCCATTTAGGTCTTTATCACTCGCAGACAACATCTTAAACTCCACCTGAGATCAATGGGCAGCCAGTGCAGATCCCAGAGCACTATTGTCATGTGATCCCAGTGTGAATGCACCCTCAATAAGCCAGACACTGAATCCTGCATCAGCTTCAATCACTGACAGGTTTTAAAGTGTAGCTCCATGTAGAGTGCAATGCAATAGTCTAATCTTGAGGTGACAAAGTCTTAGAGTTATTGATAAATCAGAACCACAGGATCTTGCATGCATATGGATCAATGTGCTAACTAACAAAGCTCTGAAGGATGCAGGGGTGGGGTTTGTTACAGACCACCAAATCAAGCCAGAGAACAGGATGAATTATTACAGCTAGGTGCTTAAGGAGTATGTGGAAAGAAAAATTTTTGTTATGGGGGAACTTCACATTGGGAGACGTATGATGGAGGTCCCATACAGCCAATAGTAAAACATCACTTGAGTTTCTAAAAATTACAGATGATAATCTAACACAAGAGGTATTGTACCCAACACAAGATAACTATTTTGTATCTCACTGTGATACATAAAGATGGATTAATCACTGGACTGGAAGTTGGTAGTTGGCTAGGGACCAGTGATGGTGACCTGATTGCATTCAATATGGACAGTCAGAAGACAGGCTCAAACAATAACATATATATTTGCTGCTTCAGAAGAGCTAATTTCCCAAAATTGAGGAAAATTGTGAGCAAAATTGACTGGGAGCAAAAACTGAGACAGAAAAATATGAATGAAAATTGGGAGTTCTTTAAAGAAGTTTTTATTCGATGGCCAAAAAGCCATGATTCCACAATTGAAAAAGAGGACAACTTTGGCTAAAAGGCCATTCTGGTTCAGTGGTGAAGCAATGGCAGCAATTAGAAATAAAAAAACAATATAATCGAAATGGAAGAAAGGGGAAGAGGCAGCAATCTATATAAACTAGAAACTATGAAGTGTAGAAAATGGAAAAGAGAAGTTAAAAGACAGGGAAAAATCCATGACGGGCAGGCTAAGGACGATAGTTTTTACAGTACGTTAGGAACAAGTGATCCTAGCAATGGTATGGGCCCATTACAATCTAGAGATGGTAAAACTGTTAATAATGATGCAACAAAGACAGAAGTGTTCAATAAATATTTTAGTTCTCCATTTGGAAGAAGCTGGACAATGTGTTGTACCACATGGAATGATAAAATACTTCCCAGTCTGCTAGTAAGCAGGGAGGATGTTAAACAGTTTGAACAATTTTAAATTATCAGGCTCAGATGACTTGCAATCAAGAATCCTAAAAGAGCTTGCTGAGGAGTTCTCTAGCCACTGATGTTAATTTTTAATAAATCTTCAAATACTGGGGAAATTCCAGAATACTGAAAGCGTGCTAATGTTATAGAATCTTCAAAAAAGGCAAGTGAGGTGAGCTGGGTTAGGCTGACATTAGTCCCAGGCAAAATAATAGAAAAGATTATATGGAATTTCAATTAATAAAGAATGAAAGGATAGGAATATAACAGTTAACATGTCAACAAAGTTTTACAGAAAATAGATCTTGTTAAACAAACCTGCTTTCATGCTTTGATGAGATTACAAGTTTGGTTGATAAAAGTTGACTGTGTAGCTGTAATAGATTTAGACTTGAAGAGGTTTGCCATGTGGTACTTAGGCATTCTGATTAAAAAATTAGCACTGTACAATATCAATAATCATAAACATGTTGCCTTTATGCCTCTGGGGTTAGGGCAGTGACAAAGCTCCTCCACTCCTGTCTGTTTCTGGCAAGTCTTTCAATGGTTCCCCAGCTGTGCCCCTGGTTTTTCAGCTCGGCTTCCACAACTCTTCACCATGTTGTTTTCGGGT
The DNA here is from genome assembly GCF_965140235.1 of Caretta caretta. Classification (NCBI taxonomy): domain Eukaryota; kingdom Metazoa; phylum Chordata; order Testudines; family Cheloniidae; genus Caretta; species Caretta caretta. Next base: position 132,472,015 of record NC_134209.1, on the reverse strand, counting down.
GGCCTCGTTTTCACTTGCCTTCAGGTGTCCATCTTATTGCTACTCTGGTGATGGAATCAATTTCCATCCGAAGCACATGGCCAATTCATCTCCAACACCTCCTGGCAATGATGGTGCTCATATCCTCTTGGCTGCACTGTGTCAATGGATTTTGGTTTGAGATTGTTCTGGGCCAAAAGATATGGAGGATTTTTCTGAGGCAGGTTGTATGGAATGAAGACAGTTTGGACATGTGTCATAAATATAAAGGGAAGGATAACCATCTTCCTGTATACAATACTATAAAATCCCTCCTGGCCAGAGGCAACATCCTGTTACCTGTAAAGGGTTAAGAAGCTCAGGTAACCTGGCTGGCACCTGACCCAAAGGACCAATAAGGGGACAAGATACTTTCAAATCTTGCGGGGCGGGGGGGGGGGAGGGGGGAGGGGAAAGGCTTTTCTTTGTGCTCTTTGTTTACGTGGTTGTTCTCTCTTGGGACTGAGAGGGGCCAGACAGAAATCCATCTTCTCCAACCCATCCTAATCCAAGTCTCCAATATTGCAACCAGTATAGGTAAGCCAGGCAAGGCGGATTAGTTTATCTTTTATGTGAATTCTCCCTGTGTTAAGAGGGAGGTTTATTCCTGTTTTCTGTAACTTTAAGGTTTTGCCCAGAGGGGGATCCTCTGAGTTTTGAATCTGAATACCCTGTAAAGTATTTTCCATCCTGATTTTACAGAGATGATTTTTATCTTTCTTTTAATAAAATCCTTCTTTTAAGAACCTGACTGATTTTTCCATTGTTCCAAGACCCAGGGGTTTGGGTCTGTGATCATGTTGTAACCAATTGGTTAGGATATTATTCTCAAGCCTCCCCAGGAAAGGGGGTGTTTAAGGCTTGGGGGGATATTTTGGGGGAAGACGTCTCCAAGTGGTCTCTTCCTGATTCTTTTTAAAATCGTTTGGTGGTGGCAGCATACCAGGTTTTAACCTAAGCTGGTAGAACTAAGTTTAGGGGGCTTTCATGCGGGTCCCCACATCTGTATCCAAGAGTTCAGAGTGAGGAAGGAACCCTGACAACATGTCATACTTTTTCATTCCCTAGCATTCTGCACTGTAAAGTAGTGTTGAAAGTACACAGCTCTGATAAATCTTGAGTTTGGTTTTAGTGTTGTATTTTGATGATTTCCAGGCTGTATTTAAGCTCCTGAAGGTGTTCTTGACTTTATTGATTTTGTTCCGGATGTCCTGGCTTGTTCCACCATCCTGGCTAATGGTGCTGCCCAAGTATGTGAATGTTTCTACGTCGGTCAGAACATAATCCTCTATCTGTACTGGTGATGATGAGGCAATATTAAAGGTTATGATATCTGTCTTATTGCAGTTGATTTTCAGTCCAATTTTCTGGCTGAATGTGTTGAGTCGAGTTGTTTTTCCTTGTATATGGTGTTGGGTATGTTATAGAAGAGCGAGATCACCTGCAAAGTCCATGTCTTCAAGGGATGAGAATGGTGTCCATTTAATGCCTTTTGGCATGTCTTTAGTTGTACGCTGCATTATCCAGTCGATGGCAATGTTGAAGAGGATTGCAGACATTACACACCCTTGACATACTCCTGTTTTGACTTCAAAACTGAGCTCACTGTGATCAACACTGCATGTAAAGTTGAAATAGAAGCTTTTGATGATGTTGATTATACAGAGAGGGATTCCATATGCCCACGGAGTGTGACATAGGCTGGTCCTGTGAATGCTATCAAAAGCCTTCTCAAAGCCTATGAAATTTACGTAGAGTTGCCATTGCCATTCTAAGCACTGTTCTATTATGTTTCATACAGTGAAGATCTGGTCTGTGCATCCACACCCTTTCTGAAAACCGGCTTGCTCTTTTCTGAGAATGCTATCGATTGCCTGGATATGATATATACTGGACTATGATCTTACACGATACTTTGCCTGGCACAGATAAAATTGTGATACCACGCCAGTTATTACAATCACTGAGAGTTTCTTTCTTTGGTATCTTCACTATAATCCCATTAGTCCATTCATCTGGCACTTTTTCCCTTTCCCAGACTGATGTAAATAGAGGGGTTAGGATAGATGCTGCTAACTCAAGATTGATCTTGAACAATTCTGCATTCAAGTTATTCTTGCCAGGAGCTTTTGCGTTTTTTAAGGATTTGATGGCTTGAATGATCTCTTCCTTAGTTGGGGTATCTGTGTTGATATCAAGATCTTCTGCCTCCTGGATGTTTGCTTCCTCTTTAGGTGGCTCCCTGTTCAGCAATTCTTTGAAATGCTCTGTCCAGCACATTTCTTGTTCCTTTTCTGTTGTTAGGAGGTGGCCTTGTTTATCCCTGATGAGAGTGTTTGTTGGTGTCTGCTATTTACCACTGATAAGCCGCAGCATTTTGTAGACTGTTCCTTGTTCACCATGAGCAGCTACATCCTCTGTTTGTGTTGCCAGATTATCAATATGATGTTGTTTGTCTACTCTCAGAAGGCGTTTGACCTCCATATGTGCCTTGCTATACTGTTTGTGGTATTTGTCCTTTAGCTTCTGGGATTTTTTGTCTAAAACAGTATCAATAAAGCACATGTTAAAGGGATTATCTGACTGATTAGTCATTAACGGGGAATCATCATCAACAAAGGGAAATGTTTATTGTGGGGCTCCACAGGGAGCAGTTCTAGGCCGGCACTATTCAACATTTTCATCAATAATCTTGATGTAAATATAAAATCACTGCTGATAAAATTTGCAGCTGATATGAAGATCGATCTCCTTTCTTGATCAATGTATACAACACCATTATCCTGCCTGTCACTCAGTCCCATAACCTGGGCATCATCTTCTATTCAGATCTCTCTCTGTGTCCTAACATTCAGATTATTATATCTAAATCTAGCATAACATCACTAAAATAGGACCTTTCCTTTCTGGCCATGCAACTAAAACTCTTGTCCAGGGTCTCATTTCATGCCTCAATTACCACAACATCCTTTTCTCTGTTTTGGCAAATGATATCTTGTCCCACTCATACCTAGGGTGACCAGATAGCAAGTGTGAAAAATGAAAAGATCATTCTCTTGGCCTGTTGCTTTGACCACGTCACCCATTTCTTTGCATCCCTCCTCTGGTTCCCCCTTCTGTATTGCGTCAAACATAAGATAAAGTCTGCCTATCATTTCTCATTCACCATCAAGATGTTGACTCCTGCTTCCGATCAGCCCATGATGCCGCTTTCCCTCTTGTTCCATCTTCAAACAACCAAGCTTCTCCCATGCTCCCACTCTGTTTGGGAGGGGCTCCTTGTAAAAATCCAGTAGCTACCTCATAATTCACCTTCCAATCTCTCCTGAGAACTCTCCTTTGTGGTGATACCTATAAAAAACTGGACAATGGTTAGGCTACTAGTGTGCAGAGACCATGGCCCATCAGGCTGACCAAACCTGTCTAATTTCTTTCTTGTACTCCCCTGTCTGTATCCACCCATTGTGTCTTGTCTTATACTTAGATTATAAACTCTTTGGGGTAGGGACCATCTTCTTTCTCTGTGTTTGTACAGTGCCTGGTGTAATGGGGTCTGGTCCATGACTAGGGCCTTACGTTCTAAAATAATACAAATAATAATAGTAGCATTAGAAGCTGTAGAAACAGAAGACATTTTAGTGAAGGCAGGACATTTTAACCAGAGCACTTTGCTTTGTTTTGGTATTTATGGTCACTTTCAGTTAACTGAATCACTCCAACACGATGCTTTTTTAATCCAATCATTATCTCAGAAATCAAATTATTTGTATTAAAAATAACATCTTTCACCCCTTTCCCAATCAATTCAGATTGCTTTAAAATGGTATGATTGGGTTATTTACTTCTGGCTATAGGAAGTTGCCCTTTAATTAAAAAGGAAGAAAAAAAATTGTGAACGGACTCAAAGAACCACCAGTCGTAGGAACTTCCATGATGAGATTAGTTTATTACAATTAACAGCTGTCTTATTCAGACACTTATTGACATAAGCACATCCTGCCTGTTTCAGCAAAGTAAAAAAAATCAGTGGGGGCCCGATCCTGTTTCTACTGAAATCAATGCCAAAATTCCCACTGACATCAACCGGGGCAGGATCTGACCTATAGACTCATAGATATTAAGGTCAGAAGGGACCATTATGATCATCTAGTCTGACCTCCTGCACAATGCAGGCCACAGAATCTCACCCACCCACTCCTGCCATAAACCTCTCACCTATGTCTGAGCTACTGAAGTCCTCAAATCATGGTTTAAAGACTTCAAGGTGCAGAGAATCCTCCAGCAAGTGACCCGTGCCCCATGCTGCAGAGGAAGGCAAAAAACCCCCAGGGCCTCTTCCAATCTGTCCTGGAGGAAAATTCCTTCCTGACCCCAGATATGGTGATCAGCTGAACCCTGAGCATGTGGGCAAGATTCACCAGCCAGATACCCAGGAAAGAATTCTCTGTAGTAACTCAGATCCCACCCCATCTAACATCCCATCACAGGCCATTTGGCCTATTTACCATGAATAGTTAAAGATCAATTAATTGCCAAAATCATGTTATCCCATTATACCATCTCCTCCATAAACTTATTGAGTTTAATCTTGAAGCCAGATAGGTCTTTTGCCCCCACTGCTTCCCTTGGGAGGCTGTTCCAGAACTTCACTCCTCTGATGGTTAGAAACCTTCATCTAATTTCGACTCTAAACTTCCTGATGGCCAGTTTATATCCATTTGTTCTTGTGTCCACATTGGTACTGAGCTTAAATAATTCCTCTCCCTCTCTGGTATTTATCCATCTGATATATTTATAGAGAGCAATCATATCTCCTCTCAGCCTTCGTTTGGGTAGGCTAAACAAGCCAAGCTCTTTGAGTCTCCTTTCATAAGACAGGTTTTCCATTCCTCAGATCATCCTAGTAGCCCTTCTCTGTACCTGTTCCAGTTTGAATTCATCCTTCTTAAACATGGGAGACCAGCTTAGTAAGGTGTCTTCAAAGTCGTCAGTATCCTGGAATCACCCTCTAAGTTTCTTCTGAGGTGACCAGATGGTCTCCTTTTCCCTGTAGGGCTCTCTCAGAGGTGAATGATTGGCCCCAAGTTTCATCTTCCTTTGGGCTGATTGGCATCTTTTCTGTAAATATCTCTAGTGAACTGGGGCACCTGCTCACTTCCTCATGCCCACTTGCTCATAGCAGTGTGATTGGGAAATAATTCTCTGGTCCAGCTAGGGCTATTTCAAATTTGGCTTGGGTTATTTCTGAGTATGAGGTGCACTAGGATGTACTACCCACCAAAAGGCATCTTTGGTTGGGGAAGGAGCATGTCCTGGTTTGGTCTAGATGCAGCTTCCAGTTTTTGGCCACCCTAACTATAAGTACTGCTTGGCAAGCTGCGAAACACCTCCAGGTGGCCACATGAATGGCAAGTCTGGCTTATTCCATTCACACTGATAAGAACATTTTCAAAAACAAAATAAATATCTCTATTTATACCGTAAGGTCTTCAGAGCAGGTACCAACTCTCACATGTGTATACACCACTTAGCACAATGGGGCCCTGATCCTGATTGAGACCTCAAGGTGCTACCGTATTACAAATAATAAATAAGAATAAAATAGTACATTGACATACATAATGTATTGAGTCTCTCCTTATACAGTTTAACTTTGCTGCATGTATTGCATTTCTTGGTAAATAACATGGAATCGTAGTGTAGGTTGCTCTAGATTAACTTACTTTTTTTTCCCCTGTGATATTTCACTTTGACTTTAGAAAGTGTTGGCCTAAAGTCAAAAGATACAAAAAAGCCCTCAGGCAGGACAGACAAAAACTATCCTTTAAAAATCTCTGTCAAGCAATTACAGTAGCTCTCTTCATAGCTATATGGAGGAATTGTTATTGCTTCCTCACCACAGAAATAACTGAACACAGAGTAGTAAGATTGCTAACTTAGAAGACAAGATTTCTCTACTTAGAATTAAAGGGATATTTCCTACTGACAGTATTTCCTACCTCCCCGCCCCCGGCACTGTACCATTAAAAAGGGGACAGGAAAACAAAACAAAAAACCAAACCAAAACACACGACCGTAAAGTAGGAGATTCAAGAAGCTCAGAAAGGGAACAGAGATCAAGAATAATAATGGGCTTCATGAAGAAAAATTAATCTTTCAAAACGATAGAAGGATCAGTTGCTACATTTCTGTCCCGAAGTGTTTTCATTGTAGTGGATGGCAGAGTAAGTCCAGTGTACAATATTGTATTGATTGTACGGCCCTTGGGATTCCTTGGAAACACTAGACAAATGAAAGATATTAATAAACATTTAATATTTTAACACTGGGTCTTTCAGAGCAGGGGCTTATTGTTTCCATTCATTTTATTAGGCATGCATGATATGACACATGGAGCCCAAGAAACAGGATCTGCTCTGTGCTTTCAGTAGCAGCTCTGAACATATTGTTATGTGGGGCCATGCCAAACTGTAACTACCTCAATTCCAGGAACTACTCTTAATAGAGGCATTCACTAGGAACTAGAGGCCATTGTTTTAGCACTGTATGAATGGCTGTTGAGGCCATTTCTGCATTCATTTCTATTTGTCTTCTTGCAAAGATGATATTGTATCTGGAAAGACTGTAAGGTGACCAGAAATGTTCAGGGAGTTGGGGAACACATTCATCTAATAAGGCTGCAGAAATTAGGGGGCTGACTCTGGCCTTACTGATTTCCAATGGCATAAGGAGGGCTGCTACTGAAGTCAGTGGACTTACGCAGGAGAAAGTATCAGAAGGAGGCGGCACTGGGTCTTTATTTTTCAGAAGAGGACAACAGGACATGACCTTTGAAATACGCATACATTGTTCAAAGGAGAACTGAAGAGATACAATATACCACAAACAATAAAGGGGGCATTATCCAATTACCCTGCTGGGGCAGGGTTGAAAACAGGGCTCAAGTTATTCCCGCACTTTTTTAAGGAGCTAGTAGTCCAGTACTATCACACTTACATGTGAGTAATAGGACCAGAAGCAAGTTCTGGCACTCTTAGGACTAGTACTGGTATTTGGAATGAGAGTGTAAACTGGGGGTTTGCACCAAGTCAGCATCAGTGGACAAGCCTTGATGTTCGACCCTTTCCATTTCTATAATTATAGTTGCATTTTACAAATGGGTTGGAATTCTGATCCTTAAAAATAAAAATATAAACTTTACTCTTTTCACTAATCTGACAAAGATCATTCCTGAAGCAGCAGAAAGCCGAACCATAGGACTGGTGCAAAAATAAAACCAGCTTTCTGCACAGCCATTCAATTGTGCCCCTTAAATAACACATGGTACCATACACACAAAGGTTTAGCAGGCCCAGGAGGTGCACGCAGGCCCACAGACACACACAGGGTCCCATTCCCCCCAAACCTGCTAAACCTTCTTTCCCATATTATGGCATGTTGCATAATAGAGAGAATCTCTGTTGCTTTGTAATTCTAATAAACAGCTTTTGAGATTGGATAAACTCTGTGGCTTTGTTTTGGCCATTTTAATCAATCCCAGTAACTGTTGCTAACACTGTATAATACAAAGCAGTAGTGATGATGTTTTAAACCCACAAGCTTTTAAGACAAAAGAGGGGGGACCCTCTTTTCCAGCTATCATTGCAGTAAATATTGCTCAGTCAGAGAGTCTTTAGGTTTCAAATACCTAGCCAATTGCATGCTTTTAAGTAAATCAATACACGAATGTCAGGATTGTACAGAATTGCAAACATTGATAGCATAAATAAGGCAATTGTAGTGCCTTATACACGGTAATCTCACTAGAAAGTGGTATTTGTGGTAATCGGTGTTAATCTCATTACACTGCTGTTCCCTCTCACTGCTAGTATGTAAAATATGTCCGGAGTCACTTCCAGGTGAGCCTAGTTCTACACAGCTTGTGGGCAAGTTCACCTGGTGGAGCTGCTACCTTTGGGTTATAAGGATCGCAGATCAAATCTCTGCTGCCGTAACGTGCAGGGGGAAACGTGCACAGCCAGTTGATGGGGGCTCTGCTAACCAGATGCCTGTTCTATTTTCTAGCCTTCAACTGAGAGACTCTAGCGGTGATGAAGAAAAGCGTGCCCTCAGGATAGCTGCAAGGATGGATGGATGGATTAATATTTTTGAAGGATTAATAGTATAATGATTTTTGCCTTTACAAATATTAAATAAGCATAGGAATGTAAGAGTCATCATTTGTCTATTTCTTCCAGGAACATGAGCCGCTGGGTCCGGATAGGGACAGCATGCACAGGCTTTCCATTACACTGAAGCTCCTGTCACTTGTACTTGCTGACTTTGTTGAATCATCAGAGAGTGGTAAAATGCTTACTAGCTCAATCAGAATTAACTTCTGGATGGACTTGCATGGCAAACCTCACAATGGATCTGAGAGAACCGGATTGGAGTCTTTTGTTCTAAAAAAATCTAATAAAATAAAGCAAAATCTTGATTTGAGACAGACATTTGAGAGATCATGTAAGATTATTTATGCTCTCAAATATATTGAGGTGCTTTATAAGTAGGACACAAGAGAAGAAAGGGTTACATTTTCAAAATGCATTAGCTTTGGGTATGGATAATGATATTAATTACATCAGGTATGTCAACAAAACTTGCCAGACTATGTTTCAGCACTGACAAGCATTGGAAACTGGAAATCTAGTATACTGCCAATAATTTAAAACCTTCTTGCTGAGGATCATTTCTGATGTCTCACATGATGCACTGCCTGTCTAAGAGATATTACTGCAGATGGTTTTGGACAAATATTTCAGTAAATTACTTTAGGAATTATTGAACAGAATTAATGAGCCATGATCTTCTCTGGAAAATGTGGATCTGGTTTCCTTACTCACTGGATTAGACATAAGAACTCCTCAGATGCAGGACCACATTGGTGGGCTCCACAGTGACCTCTGAAGAGAACAAGCCTACGGTAGACAGCTTAGGTTAATGAAGTTTTCCACCTCTATGAACTAGTTATGTTATTCACTAGAGCCTGAAATTGGCTCCTATAGTTTCATCCACATTCCCAGTTGTAAGTTTATTTTTATTTTTGGTGTTGTCAATTCAGCCAAAAGCGACATTTAGTATTTTTTGTCATCTAAAATGCACCACCCTGTAGATATTTGGCTACCGACTAAAATACTGAAGATGATTTAATTTAATTATATTATTTCCTTCTATGCCTATGCCCATGAAGGTGTAACACTTTTTCAGATTTCACATTTTAGCATGAAATATTGGATCACATCCCTCCAGGGAGTAACCACATTTTCTCCAGTAGAGGAAGAATTCGGCTCATTATTCCATGGGGCTCAGGGTAGCTGGTCAGTTGGTGCTACTATTGTCAGTTATCTAACGAGACATCTCCTTTAGGGATGGACAACAGTGAACTCTATCGTGCATGTGCACTGTAAACCCTTATCACATTAACACTTTCCTATACATGGCCATCTGGGGAAGTTTCATGAGTCTGTGAAAGACGGGAGCAAAAAATCAGAGGCTATTTTGTTTCTTGACTCAGTTTAAGCTCAGTAGGTGACAAGCCTTAGAAGCTTGTGGACAATCCTTAGGTGGCACCCCTGGAAATAAGATTTATGTTGGAAAGAACCCTCATTGATTAAGAAATATATTCCACTGTAATTTTTTCTTGATAAGTGATGTAAGTTATTGAAAATTAGGAAACAAAATAGTTTGTACAGTCTTTAATTATAAGATCACATACTACTCTTTCCTCACAAAACCCCTGCCTCATTCAGTCAATGCATATGTGGTCAGTTTTGTAGTTTGGTCCTGCTCCTGAGAAGGTTCTGTTTCCTGTGGTCAATGGTTTTGTTCCAGAGAAACTTAGCCTTTGTTTAAAAACATGGTCATGGAAACAGTGTGTCTTTCAGATAGCTAGGGCCAATGGCATGGAGGGCTTGGAATATCAGGACTGTAGCCTCAAACCAGTTCCTGATCCCGTGTTTAATGTGGAGTCAATTGCAAATTGGGGTTACGTGTTCCCAGTAGCCTATCTTGCTGAACAGTTGGGCTGCTGCATTAAGAAGCAGATGGAGATTCTGCAAGGCAGGACGTTTCATTCCTTTGTTCCAGATTGCTGTCCACCTGTATCCAATCTTATCTTCTGGCTATGTTTAGGGGAAAGTTGATGTTTTCTATTGTTGTGGCTATGTGGCTGCACAGAACAAAAAAAACTATCTGAGGGAAAAGACCTTCATGTATGGGATTATTAGGGTGGAGAAGAGTTAGTACGACGGACATTGAGAATGTCAGGAGTTGGAGCTGTTTATGTTTAATGTAAAGAAGATGTACAGTTGGGTGTTGTCTACTTGTAGCACTTCAGCCTGTGTCATCTCACCTGCTCTTCCAATAGCCGTAATACAGATGTTGAATAATATGGATATTCTGGGTGGTGGACAGCCTACGTGAATCCAGGCTGCCTCCACTCAGGGAAAAAAAATGGATTACTGCTTACTGTGAGGCATCTTCTATATATTGCATGGACAAAAAATGATTAGATTCAGAGCAGATTGGAAAAATCAAATACAATTTCTTCTCTGGCTGTGCTTTGATCTGTCCCCTCACCTAAACCACAATTCCCAGGCTTTGCCCCGACTGCAGGATCAGGGTCCTCATTTCTGGAAGTGCTGTGGGAGCTTTGGGATGCTACTTGCAAGTTGAACCCATACCATTCATGGCTGTATAAAATCTAATGGGTGGGTAGACCAATTATTAGTTATAAACATTAATGCCTCCCACTGGAAAGGGCCACATGCCAGCTTCCCTTAGACAACCAGATGTTAAGCTTTTGCTCAAGAAATGATTTCTTGGCATGTTGGTATCTCTGTCTACTGGATGTCCAAGGCTGGAGTGACAAACGTTTATCTGTTAATTTCAAGTAAAGAAGTCTTGGAGGAGGACATATCACTCTTGGCTGTTCTCTGTTATCTGCTGAATACCTCTGATGACCTGTCAGTGTGCTCATTTTTCATTGATATTAAAGCAAGACAGCTAGTCTGCTGTGGCATTTTAAGTGAATCATGGCTTGGACACGATGACAACAAATGTAAGATAATGATCATTTTCCTTATTCAAGTGACATGGCAAAGTTCACATTTCACTTTGAGTAGATTTGAAATCTTTCCCAATTTCTGCAGCTGGCCATACAGACCTTTATATTTTGAAGCTTTCATAATGGCTTTTTTCCCGCTGCTCCTATTCTTCAGTGGCTGACTTGACTGGCAGATGCTATACCTATTTTATTACCAGAATGGAACATGGATGATTGTCCTGAAGAATTTTAAATTGTCTTTCCTTCATCCTCCTCCTCAGTTATGATCTCCCTTTATATTGAATGTACTGCAGGAAAACAGAGCCCAACTGCCTGGACTGTAAACCAACATTCTCTAGTCATAGAACTGGTAACTCAGACAATGGGAACATTTGGCAATATGGTCTTGGATAGGACACTAGACTAGGGTGTCTGAAGACCTGGCCTCTCTTCCCAGTCACTGGCCTGCTGCGTGACCTTTGGTAAGTCACTTTGCCTCTCTATGTCTATTTTGCCTCCCACATGCTGCAGATCTTCTCTGTTTATATTGTGAGTTTTTTGGGGCAGGGAACAGTCTTACTATGTATTAGTACAGGGCTTGGCAATGGAGGCTCCAACCAACATAGGGGTTGCCAACAAGGTTGTAATATGCTGAAAATATAATATAATTTTCCATGCACTACCCTGAGAATGTGTTTCAGCCAAAACCATAAGAAGTGGGTGGGTCTTGACTCCAGATGGGATATTGCTCATGGTCACCCTCAGTATTTGCCTAACCATTCTTGAAATTCAGAGTCCTAAATTTAACATCTTTTGTAGCTCTGTATATACACTAGAGCAAGTGGAATGATGAAAAAGTTATTTGACTATATGAGAAATTCTGTGAGGTTCAGCAATAGTCAAAACATATTTGCTCAGCTTTTTATCCTCTTTTTTCATCCTCTTTGCCAGACTAGCCCAAGACTATAACAGGGTTCAAAAAAGAGCTAGATAAGTTCATGGAGGATAGGTCCATCAATGACTTAGCCAGGATAGGCGGGGATGGTGTCCCTAGGCTCTGTTTGCCTGAAGCTGGGAATGGGCAACAGGGGTGGATCACTTGATGATTACCTATTCTGTTCATTCGCTCTGGGGCACCTGGCATTGGCCACTGTCGGAAGACAGGATACTGGGCTAGATGGACCTTTGGTCTGACCCAGTATGGCCATTCTTATGTTCTTAAACTGGACATAGTGAAAGAAAAAAAATATTTTTATAAATGCAAAGCAGGAGCAACTGCATTAAGAAAAATCTGCCGTCATTGATATAAGAGAAGAATCAGGTCCCTTACGCCCAGGAGTAAAAATACACACACTGGAGTTGTCATTCTTAATCATTCTATTAGCAACCAATATCCAGCATGTTTGTTCACTAAAAAAAATAGTCAAGTTTATTTTTGCAAAACTCTTCCCAACCACTTCAAACAAGCTACTTTACTGGAATCATCAGATATAAACATGTATAGTTATTTCTCAAGAAGGAAAGCCATTTTTGCCTGGAGTATAATGTAACCAACAAATCATTCATTTTTCAATCCTCTACAGTACCTACGCTTATTAAATCTCCATAATTTGTTTCCCTCTTAAATATGTCTATACAGCTGTTCATTAAAGTGAGATGACCAATGTAGTAGTTCAGGGTATTCCCACTGCAGTCTTACTTAAGATAATTGAGCACTGATAAATTAGAAAATACACGTCAAAGGAGTGTTAAGTAAACAGCTGTGCTGAGCTGTTTGACAGAATCTAATGCATGCGTGCGTGCATGCACACCACACACACACGAACCCCTAAAACTTACTACCATAGTGGGTCAAAAATCTTGATACTGAGCTGCTGAAGAGCCAGACCATTTAAAGTTGATCCTCATGTGTGAGCCAGTGACCTTGCAGAGAATATCAGGTAAGGACAGAATGAGTTTATGTACCATGATCTCACTCTGATTGTAATTATGGCTGAGATATATGTGAACCAAGATGTGAATCACAATAAGACCAAGTGAGGGAGATGTGAATGGGGAATTGAGTGTCAAAAGATCTTGTAAGTGCTTTTTCTTCTTGACAGAAAGTGATTGAGTTAGAATGGCATTCTGGATTCTCCACAACAGCCTTGAGGATGATCTGGCTCATGCTTGAAATAGAGCACTATCAAGGCCAGCTGTGAGCCTGAGCTTTAAGAGCCATCCATAGGCAAGGGCTGGAGGAGGCTGATCATTTTACTGCGGCTGATGACCCATGCTCTGGAGACCATTATGAAGTGTGGGAAGCCAAAAGAAAGTGACAAGCAGACTTGCTATGCACACTGCAAAACCATCCCCAGAAAAAAAGATTTGGAAAGAGGATCAATCATATGAACCCAACGACAGAAGAGGATCCGCACTGCTCTCTGGGATCTCATCCCTGATGATCAGGCAGGAGCACACAATCAGCTATGGGATGGGTGGGGGATTGTTGGCCTTGTAACACTGCTGGTAACATGATTAGTAGCAATAAGTGAATATCAAATGGTTTCCTTCAGATAAGCACCCTGCAGTTTCTCTCATTCATCAGGGATGGAACCAATAATGTTTTATAGATTCTTAATAAAGGTTTGAGAGGGATCATTCCAGAGATTGCTAGACTTTAATGTAGAACTATGTCCATTCTAGTGGTTTTAAGCCTTCTTATAGAATAGGATAGAGATGATATAACCCTAAAAGCAACAGAAAGATTATCTGTTGCTGATACAATTGTCCATTAAGTTCTATACGGAAATTTCATCAGGGCGGGGGTGCACCCAGGGCCTCCATTTATTTTGATGGAGCTAGGGCTCCAGATACTGTTATTGCAGCCAAGCTACATTTCAGTTTTGTTTTTTCACAGGTTGGAGTGAAGATGGTAGAGTTCATCAATATTCCTCCCTGAAAAGCCCTTTCTGGAAAGTGGGTGTCACATGATATGGAAAGACATGCCTGGAGGCTGGAGCAGGAATCAGGCCTAATGGTCAGGGCAGGAGTTACTAGCCAGGAATCAGGGTCAGAACGAGAGTCAGGGATCACATGCCAGAGCCAGCATCAGAGGTGAGGACTCAAGTTACCTACAGTGAGGCAATGCAGGGACAGGTCTGGGTCCAAGGCAGGAGTTCTTACAGCTGGGGGCAAATACTTTGAATAGCAATGAATTGCTGCTGCTGGGCCTAAGAGCTGGTCTCCTGATTCCTCCAACCAGTGTCGTCAATCAGGCAGCCTACTACAGACCAGCTGTACTCATTAGATTGCCTGGAGACTAACTCTGCTGCACAGCCTGATTCCTGACAGCAGGGGGAAAATAGACATCCTTACACACTTCTCCGACTAACCTCCCCTATTTTTTGGAAATGGCTTCTTATTAGAGCTAATTAGGAATTTTGTGATAGAACCTTTTCTGTTGGAAAATGTGGATTTGTCAAAACCAAAACTTTTCTTGAGAAGGTTCCAGTTACGATAAAACTTTAATCAGGGAAGGTTTTTCGGGTTCAGGTCCCGGGGTCTGCCATTTCCTAGGCTCAAGTGCCATGACCACCAGGCACTAGAGTCTCTGGCCCAAAGGATAATTCATTATTTATACAAACTGGAACAGCTCCAATAGAAGAAACTGAGAGCTCCCCCATGCCAGAATAGCCCTTAGCCAGGTGATTAGGGTCCTCACATGGGATGCGGAAGACCCATGTTCAAGTCCCTGCTCTGCATAACACAGAGTAGGGACTTGAGGGCTGGTCTCCCACAACCCAGCTCGCTACCCAAACCACCAGGCTACTGGCTATTCTCAAGTAGGCATGCTTTCATGAAAAAGGTCAAAAGGCCTCGGTTTCATCCTGCTGCAGAACAGGAACAATATTTGAAATCTTTGAAGTGTTTCACAGGACAGGAAAATCATTTAATATGCAGTTCTACTACTTAATATTTTCGTTGAGGCCTGTTCAGTTGAGTCTTAGGTGCACTTGCAATAACTGTCGCCTTAGTCATCACCAGGGAATGAATGTCAGGCCTCTGTAGCTAAAGCACAAGATGTTACAGCTTGAGCCATAGACTAAATACACCAGCTAGCATCAGTAGCAGACTCATATTTCTGTGGTCCAACCAAGAGCAGGGAATACATAACACACACTGAAAAATAGCTCCCTGGTGTCCATAGCTTATAGTTCTTTTGTGAGGACTATTTCTAGCGAGGTCCCTGTCTTTTTTTCACCCTCCTTGCTTCTCTGGAGGCCTCATCTCTCTCCCCGCAACCTTCAGTTGGGTAACTTATCTTCTGACCAGATGGACATCTCCCTCTGCCTGCATTTTAAGGATGAGCTCCCTGGTGGCAAATATCTTTGGACTGCACTTTCTCATTCTACTCTGGAACTTCTCTATCTGAGCCACAATAATCACTGAAAAATAGTGACCCAGTCAGCTACTTGTCCTGCCATGGCTAAGTTGAGTCCTGTGACCAAAGTAAACCTTTTGTTACGGTTTCTTTCTGTCCTGCACTCTCCATGTCAAAAGTGGGGCTTTGGCTTTGTAAAAGTCTCCCACTCAAGGCACAAAGCTCTTAGTCCTCTTGCAAAGAGTCAGGGCTGTACTGTTCTCGGAGCATTTGATTTACCATAATTATTGTGTCATTCTATCACCAGCATACGAACTGCTAGGGCAGTATTCAGATGGAATACACAAATTATCCTTGCATAAATAAAGTCATTCGCTATTAATTAATCTGCACAACTCACTGGAAAAAATGTATCTTCCTAACAAGGTAATTCCCTGAGAACAAATGCCTCATTAATCTTTTCAGCATGTGTAATAATTAAGGTCTGGTAGAATAATGACTGGCAATGCAGGGAACACCACTGATCACATATCCACCGACGAAAATTCATTAACCCATGAGGTATTTGTAATAACTGACTGTAGTATTTCCTGTTTATATTGGGGACTCTACTAGTTCTGCACACAGCTCAACGGTGTAAAAAATGTTCCCATCAGTATTATCCGAGCCCTGCCTAGATTAGTTTGCTGAAGCCATTTGTCTCTCATCTGAGACTGTAAACTGTTTGGGGCAGGGACTGTCTGTTGGTATGTATCTGGCTAGTGCTCAGCCCAATGAGGACCAGATCCTAATAACAATAATGCTGCATGGTTCTGGCTGCATTTAATGCAGAGAGGAAAGAAGAAGGGGAGATAGGATGGGAATAAAAAATGAAGGGCCAAAATCCCAGTAGTATGTATGTAAGATCTTGACTACAGTGTCTGTTAAAAAAAAATCTCTCTCACAGGCCCAAACTTCATGGCCTGGTGTGAGGCATGAGGCCTGGCTAACAATGGACAATACATGGCTAAGGGAAAGCTGGGTGAACAGAAGACAACCTTGTTTTGTTTCAACTAGATAAGCGGAGTCAGCATAATTCCAGTCGGGGAGAAGTAATTGGGAGTCCTTATCATGAGTTACAGGCACACAATGCACTGAGAGGAGCCTCAAAGTCTACTCCCCGGTGCAGTAAGGAGATGCGGACACACTCCCCAAATGCCAACCAGAGTCCAGGGAGAGGCCTAACATGTCAGTATGAGATATGACACCCTCCCTGCCACAGATATAGCGTCCCTCACAGATGCCACTTCTAGTTCTCAGAAACACAATGGTGAATCCTAAAACAATAGATATTGCGGTGTACTTTTCACTGTCTTTTTGCTTTAAACCCCCAGGAATGTACCTGGTGGCCAACCGGAAGTGCTACCTCATTCCTATGGATCCAAAAATCAGAATTTAACCGACACATTGCAAAAGGAACAGTTTGAGGGAAAACACCTGTGTATTAGCAACATGTTTACATAATGGCTCCGCCCATAGCTCAGGTTATCTTTTAGACCATTGGCTTATTGTGCTAATCTTGTCTTGCTGCTAGAACCTATCCAGGGGCTCAGGAAGTCCCACCCCATCGCTTCTCTCCGCCCATTGGCACCCTATATAATCTATTGTAATCAATTGTTTAGCAGTGTCTCACTGAGCCTAATAAGCAAAGTGACACTCCGCCAGCATTCTGCGTAATAAACCCTCGTGCTTGACTCTACTTGGTGTCCATTTCTGTTCCTTCAGAAAACATCAGTGAGAATAAGCATGAGAGAAGATTTATAAAGACCCTGATGTTGCTCCCATTGATTTCAGTGGGAGTTTTTCCTTCACTTAGTGGGAGTAGGATCATGCTCAAAGAGAGCTAAGGAGATGATGATACAAAACAAATCCATGAGTACAGAATGACAGCGATATAAAAAAACTGAACCCCAGGTTGTTGGGCTACACACAAGAATCATTAGTAATATTCTATGGCCTGTGCAGTGCTGGAGAATTGATTAGATAAATCATAGCCACATCTCTCTCTCTCTCTCCCTCTCAATCTCAGACTTATTTTATTCCTACTCAGAGTTTTTTCATTATCATGACCCTCAAGAAGGAACCAAACAATGGGCATATGATCTTGAGATTAAAAGCCATGAAGATGATGGATGGACATGACATTTAGCATTGCCCTCCTTGCCAAATGGAAAATCTTCAGACACAGTATCACCAGGAAACCAAAACACAGCATGAATACAAAGCCATCATGCAAAGCAACAGTTGCCTCTCAGATTGGCCAGCCAAGGGGTTTTCAAACTCTGCGTGTTTAGCTTAGATCCCATGAAGCAGAACACTAATTGGTACTGATCTATTTAGTGTAGGTCCCTTAAAAATGAACTAAACATTGGGTTTGTATTTAATAATTCATATCCCCAAAGACCCTTATATGTCAGATTTGAACATTGAAAATGAAATTGCAGCATATCATATTCCTCTTTAAACATAATAAAGTGATGAAATTGACAGGTGAGGGTCCAAAAGAAAGTGAAATAGTCATAGAATCAGACATACAGGGCTCTAAAGGTCATTAAATCCAGCCCTCTGGTCTGAAGCAGGATTGAGTAAATCTAGGCCATCGCTGACATTTTTTTTTGTCCAACCTGTTCTTAAAAACCTCCAGTGATGGAGATTCCACATCCTTCCTTGGATGCCTATTCCAGATCTTAATTATCCTTATGGTTAGAAAGTTTTTCCTAATATCTAACCTAAAACTTCCCTTGCTGCAGATTAAGCCCCTTACGTCTTCTCTTACCTTCAGTGGACATGGAGAATAAGTCATCACCATCCGCTTTATAACAGTCCTTAATATATTTGAAGACTTATCAGGTCCCCCCTCAGTCTTCTCAAGATAAACATGCCCACTTTTTTAACCTTTCCTCATAAGTCAGGTTTTCTAAACCTTTTATCATTTTTGTTGCTCTCCTCTGAACTCTCTCTAATTTGCCCACCTCTTTCCTTAAGTGTGGTAGCCAGAATTGGACACAGTACTCCAGCTAAGGCCTCACCAGTGCTGAGTAGAGTGTTGTGTTTTAATAGTGTTTACAAAGTTTAAATGAAGAATACATATATCATGGGATGTGAAAAACGTAGATGTAATGAATGAAATCACATCAAATCTAAGTATTATTCAATTCTATACAGTTCTGAGGAGATGATTTTGATGTGAAGCTGAAACTGTTGATAAAGGTCCTTATTAACTTCCTGATCAAGCTTTCTGTGCCAGTGAAAAATATGACAGTTCAGCTGAAAGTAACTCTAAAGTTAGAAATGTAGACATTCAAACAACTACTAAAATGTCAATAAAATTTAAAATTGCCTTTTCAGATAATGTTAATCCATGGCCAAGCCTTTTCCTTTCATAGACATGCAAATATCACACACAATAACCCCTGGTATACACTCCTATTTTCCCTAGCAATTCACATGGGACCATAAGCAGGTCTCCTTTTGGTTTGGCTGAGCAACTCACCTTGCCTCTTGTGAGGAGAGCTTCTTCTCCTGTTTTAATCTACTTTGACTACTGGCTGTAACCACAGGTAATCTGTAACCAAAAGCTGGTTTCTTGTTAGGTTCTGGACTATCCTAACTATGTGTTTAAACAAAGTTAAATGCTTTAGTATATAATGCAGTAATTCCACCTTCTGTGAATTTGCTGTCAGTTTTGCTTAACATCACAATTCATGCATTATCTAAAGAGGATAGGCTGAAATTGCTCTAGGTATGCACAGTTTCACTCATATCTTGGTTCTCTGCCTGCAAAACACTTTCCTGTTAAAGTAGGTTTATGCTGCATAGTATAACAAATTTTCTAGTGTCAACCTTCCTAACCATTTATTTCTAGATTGCTATGTTGAAACGTGTTAGTGAAACACAAATTCCAGTTATAGTTTTAAGTTGTTTATAGGCTCCCTTATTTAGCTACAAACACTCTGGGAAGTATTTAATTTAGAATAACCAGAATGTTACTTGGTTAGAAGGAAATGCATGTATAAGTCATTGTCACTTATCAAGAGAAACAGATATATAGCTAAATTGTTCAGTTCAGCTTGTCAGTCCACACTGATTAGCCTTTCAAGAGAGAGAGAGAAAGTTCAGCTCAATTCAAGGTAAGTTTAGTTCAAAGTGGTATTTCAAACTATTTGGCCACTGATGAATACCTGTAGTATGAGCATTTTTCTAGGGTCTTGTGTTTTGCCATACATAGCTCTGCAGGCTTTGGAAACTTCCATGAGGTACTCTGTTCCATGGTGTAACCTCCTTGGGTAACTTTGCATGACTTTGCCCCATTCTTTTCTGATACTGAGTCACCCTTTTGAAGTTTTCTAGACTTTATAAACGTCTCTGCATTCTTTGCTATTTTTGAAACATATTTAATCAGTCCATCAGTCAAACAGAGTCACTTGAACCATCCATTCTCCAGCAGCCTTACCTTGGCACAGCTGCATAAATCTTTCCCCTTTCTATATATCAGTACCTGTTTATTCTTTCTAATTATTCTTATTTCACTTATGCTGGTATCACTCCTTTGACTTTGCAATCAAGCAGTAAACAAGTCTCTGTGGCCATTTAGTTATGAGACACTTTGGCAGGGTTTGTCTTGAACACTTTTATTTCAATTGTTTTATTTAATACAGTCTTTGCTATTATAACAAACACCTTTTTTCATCATGAGCTAGATTCTATTCTAGGACACAGCCTTTAGTATAATAGTGCTGGCCCAGGAGCAGCTCTGGGAGTCATGTTTCTCTCACTGCTGCTAAGGTGGGGAGTGGGTAGAAATTTTATTGCTTGCCTATTATCACCTCTGGTATTACCATCAGCTGGTGGATTGGGTGGGGTAGTGCCCAGGCTCGATCCATTACCCACTCCAGGAGGAAGTAAGGCTGCATGCAGGTTCCCCTTACCCTTGTGTGCTTGGACCCAAGGATTGGGTAGCCCAGGTAGAGCAGTAAGGAGTGGTTGTGCTCCCAGTTATTCCCCTGTAAGATTGTGCAGACCAGGTGAAAATGTAGCACAGTCTGGTGAGTAGGTTCACTGTCAACATCTCTTATTTAAACTAGAAGACTACATGTTATCATGACACTCCATGGCTTCAGTCTCCTAGCAATGCAACTTCCACTTAAGATGACCCTTGTCATTTCAGATGGTCTGTGTCCAGAATCTTTAAACAGCCTTGGCCTGCTGTATAGTTATACTGAAACTGACTGAGCCCCTTTATTTACGCAAGCCTTATTTTCTACAAAGTGAGTTTTACTTGCATATAAAATCCAACTATTTTGCTATGTTTCAGTGCAAATCTGATTACCAAAAGGTAAATGAGAAATTCTTTTTACATAAATGATGTTGGAATTAAAAGGTCAGTTGTTCTTCAGTCTGAACACATCCTCCATGAAGCATACAAAACAGCCTTTGTTAGCTGCATTGAGGGTTCAGGACTATAATCCCATTGACAGACATTGCATTATTATTACTATCATAACATATCACAATGTGCAGATACTGTTGTCAAGGTTCCTTTCCCACTCTGAACTCCAGGGTACAGATGTGGGGACCTGCATGAAAACCCCCCTAAGCTTATTTTTACCAGCTTAGGTTAAAACTTCCCCAAGGTACAAGCTATTTTACCTTTTGTCCCTGGACTTTATTGCTGCCACCACCAAGCGTCTAACAAATATAACAGGGAAAGAGCCCACTTGGAAACCTCTTTCACCCCAAAATCCCCCCAAGCCCTACACCCCCTTTCCTGGGGAAGGCCTGATAAAAATCCTCACCAATTTGCATAGGTGAGCACAGACCCAAACCCTGGGATCTTAAGAACAATGAAAAAGCAATCAGGTTCTTAAAAGAAGAATTTTAATTGAAGTAAAAGAATCACCTCTGTAAAATCAGGATGATAAATACCTTACAGGGTAATCAGATTCAAAACATAGAGAATCCCTCTAGGCCAAACCTTATGTTACAAAAAGTCACAAAAACAGGAATATACATCACATTCAGCACAACTTATTTTATCAGCCATTTAAACAAAACAGAATCTAACTAGATTGCGTACTGACCTTTTACAGGAGTTCTGACCTGCATTCCTGCTTTGGTCCCGGCAAAAACAACACACAGACACAGAGAACCCTTTGTTTCCCCCCCACACCTCCAGCTTTGAAAGTATCTTGTCTCCTCATTGGTCATTTTGGTCAGGTGCCAGCGAGGTTGTGTTAGGTTCTTACCCCTTTAAAGGTGAAAGTGTTTTTCCTCTGGCCAGGAGGGATTTAAAGGGGTTTACCCTTCCCTTTATATTTATGACACGCCCCCGAAATCACAGATAGGGTGAAACGCTGGCTGTGATTTCTTCCTGGAGCTCTAGGAGAAAACAGAATTAATAAGACACGTGCACCTCTAAATATACTACCAAGTATATAAAGACTAACAATATTTTTCACATTTCAAGGACGATTTTAACCAGTTGATTCTGGGAAGCTTTCATGGGAGAGTGCATCAGCCACTTGGTTAGAAGCTCCTGAGATGCATTGGATGTCGAAATCAAAACCTTGGAGAGCTAAACTCCACCGAATAAGTTTTTTGTTATTTTCCATGGTGGTATGAAGCCACTGTAGCGCAGCATGGTCGGTTTGCAGGTGGAAACGCCGTCCCCAAATGTATGGGCATAGCTTTTCCAGAGCGTAGACAATGGCGTAACGTGCTTTTTCACTTACTGACCAGTTGCTTTCCCTCTCAGACAGCTTCTTGCTGAGAAACACTACAGGGTGGAATTCTTGATCCGGTCCTTCCTGCATTAAAACTGCTCCCACACCACGCTCGGATGCATATGTGGTTACTAGGAACGGTTTGTCAAAGTCTGGGGCCCTTAGTACAGGGTCAGACCTGAGTGTCGCTTTAAGCTGGTTAAAGGCCTTTGACACTCTTTGGTCCACTGAACAGCATTTGGCTGTTTCTTTTTGGTTAGGTCTGTCAGTGGGGCGGCGATTTGGCTGTATTGCGGTACAAATCGCCTGTAATATCCAGCCAAGCCTAAGAAGGATTGGACCTGTTTCTTTGACTTTGGGACAGGCCACTTTTGTATAGCATCCACTTTGGCCTGTAGGGGATTGATAGTTCCTTGACCCACCTGGTGTCCAAGGTAAGTCACTCTGTATAGGTCTATTTGACACTTCTTAGACTTAACAGTTAGTCCTGCCTCCCTTATGCGCTGAAGGACTTTTTGTAGATGTTCCAGGTGGTCTGCCCAGGAATCCGAAAATATGGCCACATCGTCAAGGTAGGCGACTGCATATTCTCCTAATCCCGCTAGGAGACCATCTACAAGTCTTTGGAAGGTGGCGGGTGCATTCCGCAGCCCGAATGTAGGTGAAAGGGTTTTTCCTCTGGCCAAGAGGGATTTAAAGGTGTTTACCCTTCCCTTTATATTCATGACAACTGTTAATCAGCAAAACAAAATACTGTGTATGTGTGTAATATCATTTTGAAGCTTCAAAAATTATTTCAAACTCTTTTTCCCCAAAATTTTGCAAAGCTCACCTTTATAATTCAGGAATACATATAGTCTAAGCCTGAAGTTTCAAATCAATCGTACCTTTGAGTTTTCTGGAAGGACACAAAAATGAAAATAAAGGAAAGAAATTTTTTTTAAATCTCCTTAAACATGCATTATTTTTAATATGCACATTATGCAACAACTGCTGAAGTTATATTTATTCTGACATTTTCCCACCAGAATAATTTTTAGGGCTAAACTAAGCATAAGAAAGTTTGACCCCAAAGGAAAAAATCTGGAAAAAAAAAAGTTTGACATCCATGAAAAGAAGGGATCATTAGGTCATCTAGTCTAGTCCTGTATAACACAGGCCATAGAATTTTACCCAGCTAGCCCAGCACTGAGCCCAATGACCTGTGTTTGACTGCAGCATATCTTCCAGAAAGGCATCCACTCTTAATCTGAAGACATCAAGAGATTGAAATCCACCATTTCCCTTGATAGTTTGTCCCAATGGTCAATCATCCTCACTGTTAAAAATCTGTGCCTTATTTCTGATTAGAATTGGTCTGACTTCCAGCCAGCCATTGGTTTTTGCTATGCCTTCTCTGCTAGATTAAAGGGCTCTATTGCTCCTGATATTTTCTCTCTGGGAAGATACTTAAATACCACAATCAACTCACTCCATGCCACTAATTTGTCATTACAACACACAAGTGCACCTGGGGATGAACATAGATTGATGACATCATTACGCTCCTGACAGTAACATTTTGCATGCTTGGTTTTTTGTATATTTCTGGCTTGTCAGCAATACACTTAGTTGCTGCATGAGATAGCAAATTTGCAAATAAACTTTATAGAGCTACTAAAGAAGTTTAATATTATAAGTGCAGGTAGGGACCTAAAAATACTTCACAGCACCAGCTTGGATGCAGTGGAGAAGAGCAGCTGCAGGGAGTTGGTGCAGCTCTCTGGCCACCATGGTGGAAATTAGGAGTATCTTCCACAACTGGTTCTGATGGACAATTAGGTGTATCAAAATTCCAAAACTGAAAGCAGTTTTGTTAAAGGGACATGGTGGTGCATGGCTGCTTTTATTAGGGTCCCTGGGTCATCTTCCCTTTATGCCCTTCCCTTGAAATGTCCCTGATATTCCCCTTGCAAGAGGGAACTTTAAGGGGCATTTTGTGCCTACTCCCTGTGGCACATGATGGCCTTAGCAGACTGGAGAATCTGGATCTCTGTGCATCACTGTTTACATTTTGCAATTTTCTATTATTTGTATTCCAGTTCATCATTAAGGCTACAAGACGCAAACAAAAAGTTACCAATCATTGATCAAGGTCAGATGTGCCCATTTCCTTTTCAAATCCTTCCATGGACTTGTTCCAGGCTACTTTGCGGACTGTGTATCTTGAGCTGCTTCCTCTCCACTTGGCTAGTACTGGCTTGCACTCTGCACCTCAATACAACCTTATCAGCCTTGGTTTGTGAACTATTTTCACTGTAGCACCCACCACACACGGCCTTCCTGTTTTTCTCACTACCTCCTCAACTTTCCATCATTTTATTATTATTCATCTGAAAATATTGCATACATCTCCTTTCTTACTCTCTATGTTGTGGTGCTTTATATATATCTGTCATTGTACTTGGATAGAATGTCAGGTTCTAGCACCCTATATTGTAAGGCAGAGCTTTTCACTGACTCACTCTGGCAACCAGATGATGTATGCCTTATTAGCTCCAACCTAAGAGTGTATGTAATGGGATGGACAAGGCCAAGAGGCTTCCTGCTAGAAGCCTCAGGGTCCATCCACACCCATCTCGGGAAAGGAGCAATGGATCTCAATCCAATCAGAGGGAGCTGCAAGGAGCTAGCCAGTCAGGGGATTGCAGGCTAATATAAAAGGAATTGCAGAACTAGCACCAGTCAGTTCCTTGCTAGAACCAGAAGAATGCAGTTGGTGCTCCTGGCTGGCCAAATAAAACTGCAGCACCATGGAGAGCTCAGTGCTGGCAGGGACGAGAGAAGCAAAAGAGCTCCTGGATGGCTGCTGGGCCTGAACATAAAAGAGCCCTGATGTAAGGGTGAAGCTTTGGTGAAGGGTGGGGCTGTGGAGAAGTGGCCCAGGGAACTGAAAGCAGTTTTATTAAAGGGACATGGTGGTGCACGGCTGCTATTCTTAGCCCTGGTCTACACTAGGAGTTGAGGTCAAATTTAGCAGGGTTAAATTGATTTAACCCTGCACCCATCCACACGACGAAGCCCGTTTTTTCGACTTAAAGGGCTCTTAAAATCGAATTCCTTACTCCACCCCCGACAAGGGGATTAGTGCTGAAATCGGCCTTACTGGGTCGAATGTGGGGTACTGTGGATGCAATTAGATGTTATTGGCCTCCGAGAGCTATCCTAGAGTGCTCCATTGTGACCGCTCTGGACAGCACTCTCAACTCAGATGCACTGGCCAGGTAGACAGGAAAAGAACTGCGAACTTTTGAATTTAATTTCCTGTTTGCCAGAGTGGCAAGCTGCAGGTGAGTGCAGAGTTCATCAGCAGAGGTGATCATGATGGAGTCCCAGAACTGCAAAAGAGCTCCAGCATGAACTGAACAGGAAGGATGGGATCTGATCGCTGTATGGGGAGAGGAATCCGTGCTATCAGAACTATGTTCCAGTTTTCGAAATGCCAAAACATTTGTCAAAATCTCCCGGGGCATGAAGGACAGAGGCCATAACAGGGACCCGAAGCAGTGCCACATGAAACTTAAGGAGCTGAGGCAATCCTACAAGAAAACCAGAGGGGCAAACGGCTGCTCCGGGTCAGAGTCCCAAACATGCCGCTTCTATGATGAGCTGCATGCCATTTTAGGGGGTTCAGCGACCACTACCCCAACCATGTTGTTTGACTCCTTCAATGGAGATGGAGGCAACACGGAAGCAGGTTTTGGGGATGAGGAAGATGATGATGATGAGGTTGAGGTTGTAGATAGCTCACAGCAAGCAAGCAGAGAAACCAGTTTTCCTAACAGCCAGGAACTATTTCTCACCCTGGATCTGGAGCCAGTACCACCCAAACCCACCCAAGGCTGCCTCCCAGACCTGCCAGGCAGAGAAGGGACCTCTGGTGAGTGTACCTTTTTAAATAGTATACATGGTTTAAAAGCAAGCATGTTTAATGATTAATTTGCCCTGGCATTCGCGGATCTCCTGGATGTACTCCCAAAGCCTTTGCAAAAGGTTTCTGGGAAGGGCAGCCTTATTCCATCCACCATGGTAGGACACTTTACCACACCAGGCCAGTAGCATGTACTCGGGAATCATTGTGGAACAAAGCATTGCAGTGTATGTTTGCTGGCGTTCAAACAACATCCGTTCTTTATCTCTCTGTGTTATCCTCAGGAGAGTGATATCATTCATGGTCACCTGGTTGAAACAGGGTGCTTTTCTTAAGGGGACATTCAGAGGTATCCATTCCTGCTGGGCTGTTTGCCTGTGGCTGAACAGAAATGTTCCCCGCTGTTAGTCATGGGGAGGGGGGAGGAGTGAGGGGGTAGCCATGCGGTGGGGGGAGGCAAAATGCGACCTTGTAATGAAAGCACATGTGCTATGTATGTAATGTTAACAGCAAGGTTTACTGTGAAAGAGTGTACCCATTGTTCTATAAAATGTGTCTTTTTAAATACCACTGTCCCTTTTGTTTTCTCCACCAGCTGCATGTGTTTCAAGGATCACAGGATCTTCTCCTTCCCAGAGGCTAGTGAAGATTAGAAGGCGAAAAAAATGCACTTGCAATGAAATGTTCTCTGAGCTCATGCTGTCCTCCCACACTGACAGAGCACAAATGAATGCGTGGATTCAGGCAATGTCAGAGTGCAGAAAAGCACAAAATGATTGGGAGGAGAGGTGGCAGGCTGAAGAGAGTAAGTGGTGGGCTGAAGAGAGGGCTGAAGCTGAAAGGTGGCGGCAGCATGATGAGAGGAGGCAGGATGCAATGCTGAGGCTGCTGGAGGATCAAACTAATAAGCTCCAGCTTATGGTTGAGCTGCAGGAAAGGCAGCAGGAGCACAGACCGCTGCTACAGCCCCTGTGTAACTAACCGCCCTCCTCCCAAGTTCCATAGCCTCCTCACCCAGATGCCCAAGAATGCGGTGGGGGGGGGGGGCTCCAGCCACTCCACTCCAGAGGATTGCCCAAGCAACAGAAGGGTGGCATTCAATAAGCTTTAAAGTTTTAAACTTTTAAAGTGCTGTGTGGCCTTGTCCTTCCCTCCTCCACCACCCCTCCTGGGCTACCTTGGCAGTTATCCCCCTAATTGTGTGATGAATTAATAAAGAATGCATGAACATGAAGCAACAATGACTTTATTGCCTCTGCAAGTGGTGATTGAAGGGAGGAGGGGAGGGTGGTTAGCTTACAGGGAAGTAGAGTGAACCAAGGGGGTGGGAGAGGTTTCGTCAAGGAGAAACAAACAGAACTTTCACACCGTGGCCTGGCCAGTCATGAAACTGGTTTTCAAAGCTTCTCTGATGCACACCACACCCTCCTGTGCTCTTCTAACCGCCCTGGTGTCTGGCTGCTTGTGACCAGTGGCCAGGTGATTTGCCTCAACCTCCCACCCTGCCATAAATGTCTCCCCCTTACTCTCACAGATATTGTGGAGTGCACAGCAAGCAGTAATAACAGTGGGAATATTGGTTTCGCTGAAGTCTAACCGAGTCAGTAAACTGCACCAGCGCGCCTTTAAACGTCCAAATGCACATTCTACCACCATTCTGCACTTGCTCAGCCTGTAGTTGAACAGCTCCTGACTACTGTCCAGGCTGCCAGTGTACGGCTTCAGGAGCCATGGCATTAAGGGGTAGGCTGATTCCCCAAGGATAACTATAGGCATTTCAACATCCCCAACGGTTATTTTCTGGTCTGGGAAGAAAGTCCCTTCCTGAAGCTTTTGAAACAGACCAGAGTTCCTGAAGATGCGAGCATCATGTACCTTTCCCGGCCTTCCCACGTTGATGTTGTTGAAATGTCCCTTGTGATCCACCAGAGCTTGCAGCACTATTGAAAAGTACCCCTTGAGGTTTATGTACTCGGCGGCTTGGTGCTCCGGTGCCAAGATAGGGATATGGGTTCCGTCTATGGCCCCACCACAGTTAGGGAATCCCATTGCAGCAAAGCCATCCACTATGACCTGCACATTTCCCAGGGTCACTACCCTTGATATCAGCAGATCTTTGATTGCGTTGGCTACTTGCATCACAGCAGCCCCCACAGTAGATTTGCCCACTCCCAATTGATTCCCGACTGACTGGTAGCTGTCTGGCGTTGCAAGCTTCCACAGGGCTATTGCCACTCGCTTCTCAACTGTGAGGGCTGCTCTCATCTTGGTATTCTTGTGCCTCAGGCCAGGGGAAAGCAAGTCACAAAGTTCCATGAAAGTGCCCTTATGCCCAAAAGTTTCACAGCCACTAGGAATCGTCCCAGACCTGCAACACTATGTGGTCCCACCAGTCTGTGGTTGTTTCCCAGGCCCAGAATCTGCGTGCCACCACATGAACCTGCCCCATTAGCACCATGATGCCCACATTGCCAGGGTCCCTGCTTTGAGAGAAGTCTGTGTCCATGTCCTCATCACCACGCTGATGTCGCCTACTCGCCCGTTTTCACTTTGTCAGGTTCTAGTGCTGCATATACTGCTGGATAATGCATGTGGTGTTTAACGTGCTCCTCATTGCCAAAGTGATCTGAGCGGGCTCCATGCTTGCCGTGGTATGGCGTCTGCACAGAAAAAAGGTGCGCAATGATTGTCTGCCATTGGTCTGATGGAGGGAGGGGCGACTGACGACATGGCTTACAGGGTTGGCTTACAGGGAATTAAAATGAACAAAGGGGGTGGCTTTACATCAAGGAGAAACAAAAACAACTGTCACACAGAATGACCCCCTCAAAGATAGAACTCAAAACCCTGGGTTTAGCAGGCCAAAGCTCAACCCAATGCTCAACCCACTGAGCTATCCCTCCACCTGGTATTTCAGGCAGGACTGAATCTCCATTAAACTTTTCAAGGTGCCCCTGACAGACCTTACCGAAATGATTGTCGGCCATTGATTTCACAGAGGGAGGGAGCGGGGAGCAAATGAATACAAAAATCTGGTCTATTTCTTGTTTTGATCCACTCCATCTATCTTTTACATCTTTGGCTGGCAGCAGACAGTGCAGTAGGACTGCTAGCCATCCACATCTCCTGGCTGTTCGGCAGAAGATGGTGCAATAGGACTGCTGGCAGGACTAAAGAGAATGACCTGGTCGAGTCACTCCTAATTTAGTCCCTGCACCCATGTCTGTCCAGGTGCTCCTGACCGACCTTACCGAGGCGGCCAGGAGCACCTTGGACACGATGATGATGGTTATCAGCCCTATTGTACCGTCTGCTGCTACAAGACAATGGGTTGCTGCTGCTGTGTAGCAATGCAGTACCATGTCTGCCAGCACCCAGGAGACGTACGGTGACAGTGAGCTGAGCGGGCTCCATGCTTGCTATGGTATGGCATCTGCACAGGTAACTCAGAAAAAAAGGCGCAAAACGATTGTCTGCCATTGCTTTCACGAAGGGAGGGAGGGCCTGACGACATGTACCCAGAACCACCCGCAACAATGTTTTTTGCCCCATCAGGCATTGGGATCTCAACCCAGAAATCCAATGGGTGGCAGAGACTGCGGGAACTGTGGGATAGCTACCCACAGTGCAATGCTCCGGAAGTCGACGCTTGCCTCAGTACTGTGGAAGCACTCCGCCAAGTTAATGCACTTAGGAGTATTTTGTGTGGGGACACACAATTGACTATATAAAACCGATTTCTAAATAAACGACTTCTAAAAATTCGACCTAATTTCATAGTGTAGACATACCCTTAGGGTCCCTGAGTAGGACCAGGAGTAGTGGGTGGGCCAGGATCCCCTCATAAGCCACTGCGGAAGTGTCTTATAACTGGACAGCGATTCACCCCCAGAAGAGGGATCTAAACTAATTAGTGGCTGAGTTAGGGCCAGAAGGGCCCAGAGAGGACAAAATCAATGCCCTGGGGATACGGCCTGGTACCAGGACTAGGATTGTTTAAAAACTGCAGCTGTACCTGACCAGAAAGGGTGCTCATGAGAGGTGGGTGCCACCCTGTTAACAGTATACAACAGAAAGTATGACTGAGACAAGAAAAAAAAGGAGGAAAGGAGAACTGTCCACAGGAAGAAGTCCTAGCAACAGCCATGCTCACTTTGATGGAAACCTGACAATTTCATATTTGGTATTACATTTAACTGTAAAATAAATCTCAGGAAGAGGATATATTCAGACTATATCTACAGTGTGTGTGTTTGGAATAGACTGGGAGTGCTATTGCCTTACAGAACTATTTAATAATGTGACGTGTTTTTGGGCTATAGTATTGTTATGGGTTGGGTTACCCCTTCTTTGAAACCAAGGGGTATAACCACCACTCTTCATTAATGCAGTGATGTTGTAGCTGTATTGGTCCCAGGATATTAGAGAGACAGGGTGGGTGAGGTAATCTCTTATTGGACCAACACCTGCCGGTGAAAGAGACAAGCTTTCAAGCTTCACAGAGGAGTTCTTCAGGTCTGGGAAACTTTAGATATTAAAAATCATGGACTGAAGAGAGACACTGGATTTATGGTTTATTACAACAATCTAACACACTAACAAATGCCCCCCCACCTGCTTTTCCCCCTGCTTTCCTTTCCCCTCTGAGACTGGAGGGGTGTTAACATGCCACTGCTGTAGCCCATGAAAGCTTATGCTCAAATAAATTTGTTAGTCTCTAAGGTGCCACAAGTACTCCTGTTCTTTTTGCGGATACAGACTAACATGGCTGCTACTCCGAAACCTTCAACTTGAATGGTCTCTTGAAATGTGTTAACTACTTATGCTAAATAATCTGTTCCACCTTGTATTTAGCTGTGTTACTGAGTACATTTCCCATACCTGAAGAGGGTTGGCTGGCTTTTCAGTGGAGCCATGGTTTGGGACATTTCCAGTTACCAGAACAACCCAAATCCAGTTAACAGGAAGTCTTGGTTAACTGATGCTGTACTTTGGGAAGGAATGCTCTCTGGATTTTGATTTGTTTTAATCCATGTTAAAAAATAACACATTCCATGCTTTTTTGTAAGACCATCCCCAGTCCCCCCACAATTCACTCTCCCCCTCCACCAGTGTGAGCTCTTCTGAAAGCTGTTTGGCTATGTCATTGATGATACCTGGGCTTAAAGTAGCAAATTAAGAGAAACATGCCAATTCAGACCTTTTAATTAGGAGGTACTGGATTGATTACATGTTATTATAATTAAATATCCACTGTAACACTGTGGCAAGTTTCCAAGATGAAAAATTAAAAACTTGATAGGAAAAGACGATTTATTGTCAAGCTTCTGAGAAAGCACAACAAGAGTGAAGAATAAAATTTTAAACTGTTTTAAAATAGGTGATATTCTTCTGAAGAGCACAACATAGTTATAAATTGCACATAGATACAGCAATGATAAATGCGCTATGACAGATAAAAGCTCATAGATGCCATATGACTTTTGGAAAAACAACACACAATGGAACTAGAATATACAACACCAAGGTACAATTCTTATCTCTATTCCACACTGGGGAGGTTACTCATGTCGGGCCTGCATCATGGAGCTCAGTGACCCCTGACCTGCATCATTGTGCATAGACACATCATAAAAACTAGGAATAAACAGATAGATAAAAGCAAACAGAGGCCATTTAAAGATCTGGGTCAAGATTTTCAGAAGCAACTGTTGCCCAATTTGAAATATCTTGAATGGATGTGATTTTCAGAAAGTGCTGACCATCAGGCCCATTTTAAGGTGTTCCATGTTGGGCACCCCAAAATATCAGAATTAGTAGTTCTTTTGAAAATCTTCGTCTATGAAAACAACTCAACTAATGGAACAAAGGTAATAATTCCTCTCTACTCCACAGTGTAGATTTTATATCCATCCTCAGTTTCATATACTGCACCCCATCCAAAAGAGAGAGTTTCACTGAACTTTAGAGCGAGACAAGTTCCACATACTAGCACTAAAGAGTCCTTTACATTCATATCAGTGTATTCATTTATCCTGGCAGCTAATATCTGTGTGGGTATTACAGCTGGTGAAAAAGAAAAGGACAATTTTTTTTAAATGAGAAATTTCAGACCATCTCTCATGGGAATCATGTAATTGAATAATTAGTACTAGGTTGAGTTTAAATATGCGTTTGATCCCATAGCCACTCATCTCATTACAGTTTATAACAATTGGAGCTGGAGCCTTTTATAAATCAGTGAGACTGTCTTTCTAGGTTTCCTAGACCATCTCACCTGGATAACGAAAGAACATTAGCTTCAACAAATAAATCTGGACATTTTTAGCTCCATCAAAGGAAACAATGAAAGTGCCACTAACAAAAGGTCAACAAGAACCTTAAGAACTGGAATGTATAAGGGAGGTGCAACTGGATTGATATGTAAGATGTCACATGGCTATTGCAACTGCATTTAAAAAAAAACAACTCTATTGGCTGCTGGGTCAGCATTTTGAAGTATGGTCACAAAAGTTGCACTAGCACCAAAAAAATTGCACATTCGTTGCAAACACAAAAAACAGCAATAACCCAGACTCCTCCAAAAGAAGCACAAACCCCAAAGAAATTCTGGCACCCATAAGCTAGGTGATTTGGGCAGAGGCAGATAAAGATTTATTGGGACCCTGAGCACAAAGAACATTGTCCCCCACCACCATGGGACCCTGCCCCGTGTTCCTACCCTTCCCCTCACGGCCCTACCTCCTGGCCTGGCTGGAAGTTGGGCCATGGTAAGAGCTGCCCAGGGAGCCTGGGCTGCTCTGGGGAGTCCTGGACCCTCCAGCTGTCTTGGATGGCGTGCCCTGGGGGGCAGGAAACGGGCTGGGGGCTGCTCTCAGGCAACCTGGCTCCTCGCCCAGGGCAGGTGGAGGGACCGGGGCTCCCTACAGCTGCCCGGCAGCTCTTACTACAGTCTATGGTGACCATATGTCCCGTTTTGGCCAGGACACTCCGCTTTTGAAGCCCTGCCCCAGACATCCCAACTTTTTTGGTAAAACTGAGCTTTGTAACTCTTCGCAGTCTTCTTTGTACTTGAATAATTGTGTAAAATCTACAAACTTTGCCACCTAATTGTTTACCCCATGTCAAGGTTCCTTCCCCACTCTGAAATCTAGGGTACAGATGCGGGGACCTGCATGAAAGACCCCTAAGCTTATTTCTATCAGCTTAGGTTAAAACTTCCCCCCAAGGCACAAAGTCTTTGCCCTTGGATTAGGTAAAATGCTGCCACCACCAAGTGCTTTAACAAAGAACCAGGGAAAAGGACCACTGGAGTTCCTATTTCCCCAAAATATCGCCCCAAGCCCTTACGCCCCCTTTCCTTGGCTTGATAATATCCTCACCAACTGATACAGGTGAACACAGACCCAAACCCTTGGATCTTAAGAAAAATGAAAAAGCAATCAGGTTCTTAAAAGAAGAATTTTATTTAAAGAAAAGGTAAAAGAATCACCTCTGTAAAATCAGGATGGTAAATACTTTACAGGGTAATCAGATTCAAAACAGAGAATCCCTCCAGGCAAAACCTTAAGTTACAAAGAGACACAAACAGGAATATACATTCCCTCCAGCACAGCGAATTTACAAGCCAAAAACACAAAGAAAACTTAACACATTTTGTAGCTAGATTACTTACTAACTTTACAGGAGTTGGAGAGCTTGCATCCTTGATCTGTTCCCGGCAAAGGTATCACACAGACAGACAAAAAACTTTTCCCTCGCTCCAGATTTGAAAGTATCTTGTCCCCTCATTGGTCATTTTGGGTGTGGTGCCAGCAAGGTTACCTGAGCTTCTTAACCCTTTACAGGTGAAAGGGTTTTGCCTCTGGCCAGGAGGGATTTTATAGCACTGTATACAGAAAGGTGGTTAGCCTTCCCTTTATATTTATGACACCCCATATTTCAAATCACCTACGAATTTGTTGAACAGTACTGGTGCCATTACAGATCCCTGGGAGATTACCTCTCTCCATTATGAAAACTTTTTTTTCATTCTGTTCAGGAGGACTGCTGCTAAAACTTTTCCTGTGATAGACAGAAGTGTTACTCCCCTCCAATCTGAACAACTGAATGAAAAGAAAGATGGATACCATCCTATGTGAACAACAGTCTGGATTTAGACAAGGGAGATTGTACACAGACATTTTCACTGTGAGATAGATTATTGAGAACACAGTTGAATTCCAAGGCAGTCTTGCCATCAGTTTTGTGGACTTTCAAAAGGCATTCAATAGTGTAAACAGAAACAATGTGGAAAATTGTGGAACAATATGGAATTCCAACAAAATTAACATTATGAAAGCATTCTATGCCTACTCAAAATACTGCATTAAAATGGAAAATGGATTGAGTAAGCCATTCAGCATCAAGACAGGTGTAAGGCTGGGGTGCATCCTGTCTCCTTTTTTGTTTATGCTAGTCATCAACTATGGATTAAAACAATGTGACAGTGATACATATGGCCTAAAATGGAACAATTCAAGGCTATTTGATCTAGACTTTGCTGACGACATCACTTCGATCAGTGAAGATGCCAATGGACTACAAAAATGCACAAACCAAGTAAAAAAAGTAATGGAGAAGATAGGTTTGAGATACAATGCAAAGAAATGTAAAGTTATGTTAATGGGGACTATAGGGACAGAAATCAAAATTGAAGAGGAGAAACTGGAGAAGGTAGACAATTTTATGTATATTGGAAGTACCATCAGCCAAGAGGGTACTAGTGCCGAGGAAAGAAGAAGAATCGGGAAGGCAAACGCTGTATTTGGGAGACTCAAACATCTGGGAACTCAAAAACATCTCCTTCAAGACAAAACTGAATGTGTACAAAGCAATTGTTATCGCCATCACAACATATAGCAGTGAGACACAGCAACTTACCAAGAAAGATATGCAAAAGCTGGATGCATTTAATCACAAATGTCTGAGAAGAATATTGGGAATAACATGTAGAGATAGGAAGACAAATGAAGTCAGAAAAATTACTGGACAAGGTACCCTCTCACAAATAATCTAGAAAAGACGACATCAGTGGCTGGGACATGTGCTGAGAATGGAAAAAGAATGCTTACCAAATACCGCCCTTGAATGGAAGCCAGAAAATGCAAGAAGAGAGGAAGACTGCGAATAACATGGAAATGAACAGTTCTGAACGACATCAAGCACCTCAACATGAAATGGGAAGATTTGGAGAGAAGGGCAGTTGACAGGCAAGGATGGCAAATGTGGGTAGCCCAATGTGCAGCAAAGCACGGGATGGACTAAGGTGTAAAGTAATTATGAAAACTGACCATTTATTCCTACCCTTTGTTTCCTAGGTTTTAACCAGTTAGGGATCCACGAGAGGACCTTCCCTCTTATCTTATGACTGAAATACTTATATTGAAGTATTTATAGGATACAGACCACTATTTGTAAAATTTGCAAAAGTCCTAATGTGGCCACTCTTTACTGTAGTGCAATATTAGGATTTTACTTTGTAAGAGGCAGATGGGTTTTAGTTTTACACGTATGCTTTAAAAAATGAAACACTATTATAAAATGTTGAATTTTAACCAGCTGTGTTTTTACATTATTGTAGTTTGCAATCAAAACATCCTAGCAAACAAAATGCAAAAGACAGAAGGATGGCTTCCTGTGAAATTAATCTTAATACTTGTAGGTAGGTTGTTTGGCTCAGTTATGATCACTGGCTTTTGCCTGTTTGTTTACAGAATTCAAAAATTAATGAGAAACCATAGCCTAATGAGTTGGAACATGAAAATGTTTGCAGAGATACATAAGCATGTATTTCAAAACAAATGTTTTATTTTTTGAATAATTCTAAAAAAACATTACATAAAGTATATTTTTAAATATCAGGCCATACACAGTTTTTGGAAAGATATTACAAATAGTCTGTGTGTATAGTGGACTGCAATATATAAATATACACACACACTTTCTTTTTTGGGAGGAGGAAAAAAAAAGAGCATCTTAGACCAGAGGTTCTCAAATGGGGGGCACAGAATGTATTTTGGGGGGGCATGAGAAGCTTTGGGGCGGGGACGGAAGCAGCGACTAACTGTGAATGTTCAGAGCTGGGTGGCCAGAGAGCTGGCGGCCACCAGCAGTCGCACAGAAGTAAGGGTTGCATGGTACGGCATTGCCACCCTTATTTCTCTGCAGCTGTTGAAGGCGGCACTGATCTTCAGAGCTGGGTGGCTGGAGAGCAATGGCTCCTGGATGGGTCCCTGGGGTGGCATAAATAACCACAGATACAAAGAAGGGAGGGGGCACGATCAAATACGTTTGAGAACCACTGTCATAGACAATGTGCTAATGAAATCTGCTTTTCAATTGATACCCATGTAAACAACTACCTTAAGACATTCTGTAGGACTTGAAGAAGAAACACGTGACAGTATTTTTTATATGCTATTATGTTTGGGTTCTGAGTACAGTTTACAGAAAGAAAGTCAGGACATGGCATATAAAATTACTAAAAATATCTGACAATGTTACTCGATATGCATGATATGTTTTATCTACATGTAATTGGACCATATCCTATAATTCACTGAATTAGGAGTTTACATATTGTTTAATCAGCAACTATAGCTAAGTCTCAGCTTCCTGTAATGTATTAGTATTTGATGACTGAATTTTAGTTGTTCCAGTATAGAACTGTGGACCACATGTGGAGGGGCACACATGCAGTGGGGAGGGACCTGGCTTCAGGAAAGCAAAGACTCTCCATCCGTCATGCAGTGAATGGAAGATGCACCTCTTGGAGGGTTTCTTCTATTTGAAGCTCAGGTCCTTTCTTTGTTAAATATACTGAACAACAATAAACTTTGCCATTGGTTTCCATGGGAGCAACTTCAAATGTTTAACATTTTCTTGTTATACATCTTCAAGGTGTTAACACTGGAAACTCAAGTACTAAGCCTGTAGTTGTCCCTGGTACATCATGATAAAATGCTCAATCCCTGAGTGAGAAGTATGTCATAAAATAGATTAGCACAGTCTACCATTCATTACTATTACTTTGATTTGTATTGCAGCAGCACCTACAACTTCTGATCACATAGAATAGGTCCAAGATGGTCAGGGGTGCAACCCTATGCTCTGGGTGTCCCTAAGCTTCTGACTGCCAGATGCTGGGACTGGATGACAAAAGATGGATCACTTGATGATAGATCTGT
Source organism: Caretta caretta (assembly GCF_965140235.1). Taxonomy (NCBI): domain Eukaryota; kingdom Metazoa; phylum Chordata; order Testudines; family Cheloniidae; genus Caretta; species Caretta caretta. The sequence continues at coordinate 132,434,652 of NC_134209.1, read as the reverse complement.
TCTCTTTGCTTCAGTTTAAAATATCTAGCATTGGCAACTGTTGGAAGACATGATACTGGGCTACATGGGCCATTGGTCTGACCCAGTATGGCCATTCTTGTGTTCTTATGTTCTTGATCAGGGTTCCATTGTACAAACACATAAGACCTTGTCCCTGCTGAAACATTGCTTACTATCTGATTATCACAATACCTTTGAAGTAGGCCAGTAGGTATGATCCTCATTTTATGGGTGGGGAAATTAAGATATTAGTAGTAAAAGTGTTTTCCCTGGTCTCTCAGATTACAGATCATAACTACTTAAGAATTCCCCTTGTTTGCAGTCTTTTCTTCAGACGCTGCCGTTTGATATGTAAAAAAGCAGCTTTTTTTGGTACAATTCCTCCTATGTTGAATGTTCTGATTCAAACCTTTCTTGCAGTTCTGTTGGCACATTTGCTATGCAATTGTTCAGCTCAGCAATATGTTTCCCCTAGAGCTCACTCAGGGCTAGAGTGGACTTGATCCTTCTATAATACATAAAGGTGCAGTGGGGCAGGGCAGAAGGAGCCTTTTTTCATCTTGAACTGCTTGTGCAAGGGTCAGATACAGTCACAAGAGCTTCCCTGAGCAAATAGCCTGTTTTCTGCTAACACCTAGTGTCATACTAGCTGCACCAAAGAGAATGTGGAGGAGATAGGGACATGCTCTCCATCAATCAGCGGAAGCCTGATTAAACATTCACACTCATCCTTCATTTACTGAAGCACAGACCCATCTGGAGCTTCCCCTCATGTATTTTGGCTCTGTTACAACTTGCCATCTTCTCAGCAATACAAAAGGGTAACAGACACTACCTGAAAGAAGAAATACACAGCTAGCAGCTTCTGGCCACAAAATGGCCCCTTTCGGGCTCAGTAAAGGGCCAACTCCTGAAATGCATGCTGGAAAATGAGTTCTTATAAAAGGAGAACCCTTCACTGGGTTAGTATTAGCCAGGAAGTCACTAAGGAAGGTACTGCTAGGAGGGGCTTCTTTGGTGACATGTCTTTTTTTTTTTTCAGATCACAGATTCTGTGCTGTTCCTTTTTCAGGGCTGTACCGCAATGATATGAATGAGCTGTTAACTTTTGCTGTTCTAAGAATCCCATTATGACTAGAGATCAACTCACATCTGATGTTTAGATTTTGGTATCATCTTCACCAAAATCTGGTAGAAGAGATGAGGGGGCAAGGTTGGATGTGCCAGTTTGGGCTGATCAATATACCCTAGCAGTGATTTTCAGGAAGATAGAGCTTTGCTGCTACATGGTAACATACTCTATCATTTCTGTGCACAAAGTAGTGTTTGTCTTCATATTGGAGTCTATCATAAATTAAAAAAACAGTATTTTTCAAATGGGCTTATTACCCAAGGACAAAATAAATCTGTCAGTGTTTATATTAGAAGCTGTAAAATGCCATGTTGCTATTTCCTTACCAGCATACAAGTTAGGCTGCACAAGTTAGGCTACACTTTCAGCACTTTCTTGGTTGATACAAGACCTATGCTAACAGTATTGCCTCAGTAAGACCATGTAGCAATTCTGTTGTCATGACTCATTCTTGTCCTAGAACATAAAATGGGGCTTCGCTTCAGCTCTGGTACCCTGTAAACTATTTATTTCCTGTGACTTTAAAGTTCTAGACTCCACTTGCATCTACCTGCTAATAAAAGGAATCCCAAATGGGAAAACAACAACAACAACAAAAAGTAATGACTGACAAAGGCACAGCATCAAGGTCAGGATAAAGATGACTTTTGTCACTACCTCTTTAGTCCAATGAAACAATGGTTTAGTTCTTCTGTTTGGCTCCAGATATCCTTTATATCAGCATTCTGTTTCCAACAACCTTCAAAAAAGTACAAAAGAGAAGGGCAGGGCAAGGGGAGGGGGGACCCACACACAAAAAACTCTGCCCGACCTTTGCTGACAATGGCAACAAACTCAGCAATTATTCAGTTTTGCCTGGATGAATGAAACTGTCTCGGGTCACATTCTGCAGTAACTTACGTGCTGTGTAACTCCACAGAAGACAGCTGGATGGAATGAGGTGAAAGTGCAGAATCCGAACCCAGCTGTAGCTATTTACTGTATACTTATTATACAGCCCTGTTCGAAACATCTAGTGTATTAAGCATTTTGACTTAGATAGGTTTTCAAAACAGAACTCTGCCTATCAACGAAATGAAGGGAACTATGTTTTGTGCTCAGTCTCTCACTAATGATGTTTACTGTTGCCAGAAAATCTACACTGCCTTAGATGACAGGGATCTGGCCATACAAGCAATGTGAAAAAAGAACACAGAACCGTTCTGTTCACAATAAAGGAGTCACACTAGCTCATTCCCTTCTTCTGTTGAGATAATTGGAATAAAAGAGACAAGGGTAGTATTTATAGAGTGCCATAAACGTGCATGGTTTCACAGTAAAATGAGAGATAGATTGTTGGCAAGGCAGACACAAGGACCCCAGATTCAGCCTAGCTTTGGTGTTGGTACATTACTAGGGGGTGGATGCAAGAAATCTTCTCTTTGTGTGGCTCATATAAGGGCCAGGCAGAACTTAAGCCTTTACACCCTGAGAAGTGCAGGAGCTGAGGGCCAGATTAAGGCAGAAACTAACTAAGCTACAGCTTAGGGACTCGCAGTATGAGGGGCCTCTACACAAGAAAAAACTGACTCCATTTCAAATTTTATCAAAATTGGTTGATAGAGGAGATATGGGGAAAAGAAGATTCTCTCTAAATACAGACATTTTTGTTCAAATATGACAAATATACACATCTGGCTACACAAATACCCTTACCCTTCACTAATTGTTCATTATTGACAGGCGGGAGGCCCGGGGCTGAGAAAAAATGATAATTGCACTTGTAAAATTAATATTTCTATGAGTAAGTCTGCTATCAATCTCCTAAGGCACCATTTTTTTGGCCAGCTACTACTGGTAAAATTCTGACCGTGCCTTTATAATGGGAAATATGTAAGGTCAGAGATGGCAGTGTCATGAAGCAATACTGCCAAGTTCCTACTTGTATGGCACTTGTCCAAGGAGTGACGTCATCTATAGTATCCCCCTTGGCTGGTAATAGCCGAAAGGCCGCCATCTTTTGTTTATGGTCCAGCACGCTCAGTTGTATAGTGCTTTTGCTCCTGTTTTTCTTCATTTTCTTAATCATTAGTGTGTTCTTTCTTTTTTTGATCGTACATACGGACAATTGTGTATTTTAGTGCACACATCGCTTTCCGCTTCATGCGCTATCCATACTTCACATGATTGAGTTTGTACGTGATCATCTTATGGGTTGAATGGACCTTGAGGAGGATAAATTTGTGTTGGCTTCCCTCCATCAGTTTCAAGAACCTTCACAGTAAATACCAGAGAGTGCTGACGAAAGGATAAATAGAGGGTTTTGAAAGAAGTGAAGGAAGATATACATATATATCAAAATATTCTGAGTACTTGGTGAGCAAATTATTTCAAACTATATGCATATATGATTTATAGGCTATTAAAGCCTTTAATATTCATTATATTTACTTGAATATAGGCTATTTTCATCCACTCTCTCAATGCCTCTGTAGAGATTACCAGTCTTTTTTTCTGGTAAATTCTCTCTTTTTCATGCATATAGCTTGTTGTCACTCTGTCTCCCAGGTGTTTACTCAAGATTAATTAGTGGTCCTGGGGGAGACAGAAAATAGAGAAGCGAACACAAAGAGAGACGTCTGCCTAGAAAATGCTTCAAGAAAAGCTATCTGCTCTAAGCATTCTGTGCATCGAAAGTGACAAACTCTGTAGCTTATCATTTGAGAACATCAATGACTTTGCTCTCCAAAAATCAGGAAAGAAAACGTTTTAAAGTTTAGTGTTAAAATTAACGTGATGTGCATGCAGACCTACTGCAGGTCTGTGTAACTGCAACTGCTTTTGTGTTCCTGTAGATATAAAATTTTCATATCTACTAATTAAGAAATCATAGATGACATATGTTAATTTGAAACTATAATGCAAACAAACATATTGCAAGATGTGTTTTAGTTAGATATTATTCTATTTTTAGAACTTTGCCTTTGTATATATGCAAATATAAAGCTTTCATGTTTATATATTCAATGTCCTTTCTGTGGAAATAATAAATTATTTTTTATTATGGTATAGGGCCTCTTACACATGACATAGTTTAGGGCCTGCAGGAGCTGCTCCATCCCTGCTCATCAAAGGGAGTCCATGTCAGAGCTGGAAATAGATGACTCTGGCTGTTAATCCCAGGATTAGTCAATGGGACCAAGCTGCCTTTCCCACCGTTAAGCTTATACCCTTTGATAGCCAGAGCCTACTCTGGAGGCTCAGTTGCAGGAAACCGGTTGGGAGGAAATTTACAGCAGCCTTTGAATCATCATTGGATGGGGCAGCACTGCCTTTTTCCTCCACAACCTGCACTTGGTCTGCACTCCAGCGGCCGCTGAGGGATTCTTGTCGGATATGCAGTGCAAACAGTTTCTAAAGTGTTTTGAGGTCCATTTAGATGAAAAATGCTGTTTAAATGCAAGGCTATTTTCATCCACAGTGATATTGCATACAGTAAATCCTTGCTTAAAGTTGTAGTTATGTTCCTGAAAAATGCAACTTTAAGCAAAACAATGCTAAGCAAATCCAATTTCCCCATAAGAATTAGTGTAAATAGGGGGGTTGGTTCCAGGGAAATTTTTTTCACCAGACAAAAGACTATATTATATATGTGTTTAAGTTTTAAACAAAAATGTAATACTATTCACAGCAATGATGATTGTGAAGCTTGTTTGAGGTGGTGAAGTCAGAGGATGGAAGAGGGTGGGATATTTCCCAGGGGATGCCTTACTGCTAAATGATCAACTAGTACTCGGCTGAGCCCTCAAGGGTTAACTCATTGTTGTTAATGCAGCCTCACACTCTACAAGGCAGCACAAATGGAGGGAGGGGAGACAGGAGGGGAGACAGCATGGCAGACAGAGACAGACACACACCGTGTGTGTATGTGTGTGTGTGTGTGAGAGAGAGATGCGCATTGCCCCTTTAAGTATGCTGAACCCACTCTAAGTACATTGCCTTTTTAAGTAGATCAGCAAGTTGAGACAGCAGCTGCTGCCAGCAAGTTCCCCCTGTCCTGAGCCCTGTCATGTCCCCCCCTGCTCTATAGAGATGGGGTAAATGGGGGGCAGGAACAAGGGGGAGGGGGACACTCTGCCATTAACCCCCCTCTTCCTTCCACCCCCGAGCACAGCAAGCAGGAGGCTCCGGGGAGCAGCTCCAAGGCAGAGGGCAGAAGCAGCGCATGGCAGAAGCAGCGCATGGCAGTGGGGGGAGGGACAGCTGAACTGCTGGCAATCAGTAGCCTGCTGGGTGGCTGCCACACAGGGAGCTTAGGGGAGTGGTTAGCTGATACGTGGGCTGCCGGTCCACCCTGGTTCCAAGCCCACACCAGCTAGCTGCAAAGGGCTGCTCTTTCTGCAAGCAGTGGACAAAGCAGGCGGCTGCCAAACAATGTTATAAGGGAGCATTGCACAACTTTAAACGAGCATATTCTCTAATTGATCAGCAACGAAACAACATTAACCGGGACAACTTTAAGTGAGGAGTTACTGTATTTTTGAAAAAAAAGAGATATTGTTCATTTTATTGCTGCACATTCTGCTATAACGGAAGAGGCCCCTGCATTGCTAGAACACATAGTGGCATAAATCAATTGAGATAGATACCATTGCTAAGGTATGTACTAGACTTCACCTAATGATTTGGTACCACGTGTCTAGGTTGACAGAGTGAGGGGAGGACACTAGGATTTGCAGTTTTCAACAAGTAAAAATAATAACAGATCTCCAAACATTTTTAATTTAATGTAAAGATTAGGGAATCTAACTGTGCAAGAGGATAACATCCAGAGATTTAAAAGAGGCATTTTCATTCTGAAAAGACTATACATTGATCAAAGTGAACTCTTTGCCTTCAAGGAGAACCAAAAGGAAAAACGGAACTAAATAGAAAATTGGGAGGGGGAAAAAAAAAGGGTTCTCTCAATGCATCTACCCGTATGTGAAGTGCAGCACACATTATGGATTTTCAAAATTGTTTACAAGACCTAAATGTATTTCTGAACAAACAGAAGGAATAGTAAACAGTGAAAACGACAAATGGACCTAAAGAAAGAGCCGTGTGTTCAACACAAGTCTAATGTTATCAATATTTTAAGAGCTTATTTTACTTTCTAACTTCTCTCAGTTGATTAATATTTGATGGCAGTGATTTTAACAGTCTGGATCTGATTTAACTTATCTTGAGTATGATGTGAATCATCCATCAGTTTCTTCACGAAGAGTAAAGACTAACTGAATATGGACGACCTTACTCATTATTTACAAACAACATGAGAAGATTCCTTTGACTTTTAAGTGTTTATATTTTATTTTTTTGTGGCTGAACCCACTTATAAAGCTACAAGACCTTTGTACCAAATGACTAGAGGATAGCTAAATAACACCAATTTTTAAAAAGGACTCCAGAGGTGATCCTGGGAGTTACAGGCCAGTGAGTCTAACTTCGGTACCAGGCAAATTGGTAGAAATTATAGTAAAGAACAGAATGATCACACACACGATTTTTTGGGGAAGAGACAACACGGCTTGTGTAAAGGGAGTCATTCCTCACCAATCTATTGAAATGCTTTGAGGGAGTCAATAAGCATGTGAATAAGGGTGATCCAGTCAATATAGTGAACAGTCAGGCCTCGATTTACATGGTGGTTACATTCTTGAAAAAAAAACACTGTGCAAACAGAAATAGCGTAAAAAAAGACAGCAAGGGTATATGGGAAATAAGGGTGTATGGGAAATAAGGGTGTTCCAGGCTCACAAGATGGCCTCCCTAATTTATCCAATACACCTTCACCCTTAGTGAGCCTATTCAACATTTCCACTTTCTGTACTAAAGTCAAACACTTTTCTGCTTCTTCACAGGTGACATATCACTTTTTGAGCCACTTGCTCTCAATTTGGTCTTTGAGCTCATGGTAAACACTTATTAAGGGCAATAAAGTGGTAAAAGCAAGCGGACAATGTAATGTTTATGAGACTGATGGGTTCGGTCACAGAAACCTTTCTGGGCCTGCCACCTGATGTGCTTAGACTACCTCTGAGCCAGTTTTCCCTGCCAGCATGGGACTTCAGCACCTTGCCTTGTTTGAGCCAGACACGCTTGTCTGCTGCAAACACAGATCCAAATCTGAACCAAGTCCTGCACAAGCTGCAGGCTTAATTGAAAACAGTTTAAGAAGTGTTGCTGTCTCCAGCACTCAGATACCAGCTCCCAATGGGGTCCAAACCCCAAATAAATCCATTTTACCCCATATAAAGCTTATACAGGGTTAACTCATCAATTGTTCACCCTCTATAACACTAATAGCAGTGCATATCTCTGTTTGCTCCCCCAGGAATTAATACTTGCTCTGGGTTAATTAATAAGTAAAAAGTGATTTTATTAAATTAAAAAGTTGGATTTAAGTGGTTCCAAGTAATAACAGACAGAACAAATTAAATTACCAAGCAAAATAAAATAGGCAAGTCTAAGCCTAATACAGTAGAAAACTGAATACAGATCAAATCTGACCCTCAGAGATGATTCAGTAAGCTTCTTTCACAGACTGGATGGCTTTCTAGTCTGGGCCCAATCCTTTCCCCTGGTACAGCCCTTGTTCCAGCTCAGGTGGTAGCTAGGGGATTTCTCATTACTGCAGCACCCTTTGTTCTGTTCCACCCCCTTTTATAGCTTTGGCACAAGGCGGGAATCTTTTGTCTCTTTGGTTCCCACCCCTTCTTTTAAATGGAAAAGCCCCAGGTTTAAGCTGTATTCCAGTACCAGGTGACATGGTCACATGTCCTGAGACCCCAAACCTTCATTCTTTCCAGCCTGACTCACAGGAAGGCCTGCAAGCAAACAGCCATCCACAGTCAGTTGTCCTAGTTGATGGGAGCCATCAAGATTCCAGGCCACCATTAATGGCCCACGCTTTGCATAATTACAATATTTCATATTTCTAGTTTCAGATACAAGAGTGATACATTTATACAAATAGGATGACCACACTCAGATTATAAGCTTTGTAATGATACCTTACAAGAGACCTTTTGCATGAAGCACATTCCAGTTACATTATATTCACACTTATTAGCATATTTTCATAAAATCGTATGGAGTGCAATGTCACGGAGACAATATCTGATCTCACACAGAGAGCAACATGGGGGAAACGGGGGGAGAATGACAATCTTATTCTAGATGCATCTGCATCAGGGGCATAGCCAGGGCCACACCCCCAGCCCCGCCTCTGCTCCAGCCCTAGAGCTCACCCCACTCTGCCCACCCGCTCAGCGCTCCTGAAAGGGAGCAGGGTCGGAGGCTTGCCCCTTTCCACCTGCCCAGTGCTCCTACTGGGGAGTGGGTCAGGGTGCAGGGGCTAACCCCACTCCACCCACCCGGCATATGAGCCAAGGTGTGGGCAAACCCCCGTGCCCCGACCCTGCTCCCCAGCTGGAGTGCTAGGCTGGTGGGCAGAGCATGGCAAGCCCCCGACTCCGCTCCCTGGCTGGAGTGTTGGGCGGGCAGAGCGGGGCAAGACCCTGCGTCCCGACCCCACTCCCCAAGTTTGCGACTGGGGACCCCGGGGGAGGGTCTGGCCAGAGTGTCCATTGCCCCCCACAAGGCCAGGTGGAGGAGGTGATGAGAGGTGTCCCAATCCCTCATGTCCTATCCCTCCTGCCTCCCTTCCCCTGCCCCCATCATTGCCCACCCACCCAAAGTCGGGGCTCACCCAAATGTCCCGTCCTGGCTACGCCACTGATCTGCGCATCTTGGTGACTGTGTGGCACCATGTAAAAGTGAATCCATACCATGTACAAAAATAAGGGGTCACAATTTTTTGACTGTGCATAACTGAAACTGTGCAAAAAATACCATGTAAGTTGAGGCCCGACTGTACTGGGATTTACAGAAAGCCTTTTACAAGGTCCCTCATGAAAGGCTCATAAGGAAACTAAGTAGCCATGGGATAAGAGGGAAGGTTTTCTCATGGATCAGTACCTGGGTAGGAAAAATTGGTCAGTTTTCACAATGGAGAGAGGTAAACAGCGGGGTATCCTAAGGATCTGTACTGGGACCTGTTCTGTTCAACATCTTCATGAATAATCTGGAAAAGGGGATGAACACTGAAGTGCTTTAAGTCCAAAGCAGAGTGCGAGGAGTTACAGATGGATCTCACAAAACTGGCTGACTGGGCAACAAAATGGCAGATGAAAGTCAACACTGATAAGTGCAAAGTAATGCACACCAGAAAAAATAATCCTTTGACACCCTGTACGCTATGTTTACCACTTTTATAAGATGATATATTTTGTACAAAGTATGCCTTGAGGTATTGTGTGAAAACTCAATCTGCTGATTATCCTCCCATTGAAATGTGTGTAACATCACTGCATGTAAAATTATGAGATTTTGCTCTATGCTTGTTACTGAAATATGTTGTAGTTCTGGGTAGCACCCATTTTTTCAGAGACAAAACCACCAGCATGCAAACAAAGGTGCCAAAGGGTGATTATCTGCTTAACTGGCCATCCACCAGCATGGGAGGAGATATACACAAAGACTTTCCATTTCATCCCAGAAATGTTTCAAACCTTGGATACACAGGAGTCTCTTTGAGGCTTACCCCTCATGGGGTGCAGACAAAGAGAGGAACAGGATACAAAAATAGGAGGCCATGACCTCCACCTCCCCTCTCCACCTTCTATCTCTCTGCTCCTGAGAGCAATGAATATCTGAAGAACACTGATCAAAGGGGGAGGAGTCCCAGGCTGGAAAGAGACGCAGCCTGTGGAATGTACTGCAGCTTAGTGAGAAAACTCTTATTTTCGCTTTCAAACCTATTAGCCTTGGTAAAGTGTAGGAATTAGCTTGAGTATTTATCCTTTTCTTTCTTTTGTAACCGAATCTAACTTTTATGCCTTATCACTTGTAATCACTTAAAATCCATCTCTGTCTAGTAGTTAAACTTGTTTTAGCTAAACCAATGCATTTTGATTGAAATATTTGGGAATCTTTACTTAGGTCAATAAGGTTGGTGCATAATCATTACCCAGTGTTGGAATGAGAAACTATGAGCTTGTACTGTCCAGAGGGCTACTGAGCAGTGCAAGATGCATATTTCTGGAGAGCAAGGCTGGGACTGGGGATATACAGGTGTCATCTTGTATATAATTCATGAAAGGCTGGGCACAGCATTTTTGTATTTAGATGGGAGTGATTTTACATGTTAGTGGCTGTGTGTGAGCAGAGCCTGGAGGAATTGCTGTTGACCAGCAAAGCAGTGTAAAAGGCATCACAGGCTGGAGATCTATGGGGACATAGCAGGCCAGCGCTTGCACCCTGGGGAACGTCGCAAATCCCATCTATACATATGCAAAGATGGGTTCTAACATGGCTGTTACCACCCAAGAAAGATCTTAGAGTCACCATGAATAGTTCTATGAAAATTTCAGCTCAATGCACGGCAGTGGTCAAAAAGGCTAACTGTATGTTAACAACTATTAGGAAGACAGAAGAAGATAGAAAATATCATAATGCAACTATATAAATCCATGGTACAGCTATACCTTGAATAGTATCCAGTTCTGGTCACCCCATCTCAAAAAGGATATAGTGGAACTGGACAAAGTTCAGAGAAGGGCAACAAAGATGATCAAGTGGATGGAATGGCTTCCATACTTGGAGAACCAAAAAAGATTAGGGCTGTTCATCTTAGAAAAGAAACAACCCGGGGGGTGGGGGGGACGTGACAGGTCTATAAAATCATGAATGGTGTGGAAAAAGTGAACAGGAAAATCTTATTTTCCCTTTCATACAATACAAAAACAACAGGGTCACCTGAAGAAATTAATATGGAGCAGGTCTAATACAAACAAGAGGAAGTACTTTTTCCACACAGTAAACAACTCCCTGTGGAACTCTTTGCCATGGTATGTTGTGATAGTCAAAAGTAACTTTGTTCAATAAAGAACTGGATAAGGTCATGGAGGATAGCACCTTCAATGGCTTTTAGCCAAGATGGTCAGGGGGGCAACCCAATTCTTAGGGCGACCCAACCTCTGACTACCAGAAGCTGGGAGTGGAATATAGGGGTGGATCACTTCATACTTGCCCTGTTCTGTACATTCTTCTGAATCTGTCACAGGCCACTTAGAGTCTGGACACTGGGCAAGATGGACCTTGCCTGACCCAGTATGACAGTCTTATATATGCAGGTCTCTCTCTCTCACACACACACACCCACCCACCCACCTTTAATGTACTAGATTCATTAATTACCAGTTTGCTAAAAATGCCTAACTCTGGGAGTTCAACGGGAATACGCTCATCAGAAAGCTTTCCCAAAGCATTGGAGTTTTGCTGGTGCACATTCTCCTGTCCTCAGTGTGTCCAAAATATAATAGCGAAAAAGTTCTATTTATTAGTTTGAAACACATTTTTTAAAATGTGAGTTACTTTATAGTAAGAAAACATGTAAAACATTTAAAAGATTTAAATTGAAACCAAAGGTTTCAAAATTAGCAAAATGTTTAGGTTTACCTTATTTGAATTTGAAGAGTATCAGTTTGTGAAAATTGGATGGAGATTTTGACTTTCTCCCTGTTTAGGATGGGAAAAATCTTTTCAAATTCTTGAAAATTCTCATGGGATGGAAAGCCATTTCCCAACCAGCTATAACTGCAACCTATATAATTCAATAATACTTCTTACCATAGCATGGAGCACAAACACTTCTGGTCATAATGGAAAGAACCTTTGCCAGTGTGTTGCAAACACTGACAGAGGATGGGCACTTCAGATATCAGATTACACTCATTTAGTAGACAGACACTTCCTCAAATTTAGAAGCTTGTCAGATCCCCTTCAGCTATTTTTTCTGGCTCTGATCCCCTACAGAAACAACAGGATGATCAAAAAACCCATGTTACTAGTTGATTCTGGCCATTCCTCTAAACAAGTCAGACCTGTACTTCTCAGTAGGATGACAGGCAGTGTGGATCATCCTTTTGCTTGAGGAAGGGTGATTAGAGGCTCACTGGTCTTGGCTCCAGATCACACAATCGTTAGAGCCCTGCAAATCTGTGGATATCCGAGGATAATTTTTGCGCATTGGATGCGGGGACACATTTTTTATCAGTGCAGGGCCCTAATAATCATCTCAATCTCCATGCACACTTCCCTTCTCTCTGCAGAGATTGCCAGACCCACAGCCCATCACCTGTTCTGTCACCAGGAAACTGTGTCTTTGCATTTTGTTTAACAAAAATAAGTCAGAAAATGTAACTGCCCTTTTTACAGAGAGAGTCCCTCTGCCACATGTGCTATCCTGAGCCCCCCACATGCCACTGTTCTTATATAAGTGTAACAGGTACTGTGGCTGCCAGAAACATAATGTCTTCATGGCTTCCTTTTAACAAGCCACAGCTGAAAGCCCTAACTGCCAGCCTGGCAGCTAATGCAGTCCAAATATCCAGGGACAAGGTTTCTTTCACTCCAATGAAAGGATTTAACTCCTTCACTGCTAACTGGGTATGATTTTGCCAGTCTCAAATGGGTATTAGCGAACAAGCTTTGGATTTGTCTCTTGACAGGTCAAGTAAGCCATGTGTTGGGAAAGGAGAATTAATCCATGTGTTTGGAATTAAAATAAATGAAATCTAAAGGATTCTTCAGAGGCAGGGTTAAAATGAATGAAGGACAACAAGACAGTCTTGCAGACCTACCCTAAATGTTTCTCCTTTCATAGAGCCACAAAGGCTTGCCTGACAAAGGAATTCTCACCAGCTGAGCCCAACCTCATTCTTTCCTTGAATGATGGCAGACACCTGTGGTAGACACTTTGCTCGTGGAAAGGGATACAGGTTAGCCCTCGCTCCCTATGTCCTCTTGTATTCCACCGACGGGCTCAGAGACCGTGTCCACACTAATTTAGATATGAACCTTTTGGGTGGCTGGCTTCCCTCACCCCTTCTAATTACTGTTAGTCAGCAAATGCAACAACAGAGCAGAAATTGGGTCAGTGCAATGTGTCTGTCTCGCAACTCGGTTAGTAAGGAATAATTTAGAGGGATATCATGCAAATCCCTAGAATCCATACGCACCAAGTGCTAATCCTATGGTAGACTTGAATGTAGTTCTGTTAAACACAAATAGCTGTGTTCAAATAGTATTAACGTTGCTCCAGGACCCAACAAAAGCAAGGATATTTATCCTTAACTTCTCCTATTGTGTTTGGATATTGCAGCAGATGTTAATACTGTAGGATCAGGCATCTGCAAAGCCATGGCAGAATGAGGTGCACTGAAGACAGTGACAAGAAATTGGGGACGAAGTGGTGAATGTGATCCTCCTTACACAGTGTGTTTTCAAAAGCCCTGCTAATCCATGTTCTAAAAGCTCCTTAAATGCAGATTGTTAAACTGATTCTGTACATATGTACTTAAAATTCTTTGGTTTAGTATGCAAGTGCATATTAGGTATTTTTAAGAGACTGGAAATTAAGCTTGTTTGATAGGTGTTATATTCTGTCCTGGATCAGCACCTAAAAGCCTTACTAGGACCAAGAAAATTTTTAAAGGAATTATAACCTCCCAAATCCTCTGCTTTCTGCCCTTTCATTCTGCTCCTGATCATCGGCGACCACTCCTGGCTCTGACCCCCAGCTCTGACTTTTGAACCTGGCTTACGCCTTGGCTCTGGCATTTGGTGTCTGACCCCGGCTCCAATCTTCAGCTCTGATTCCTAGTCCTGACTCTGGTTCTGGTACTTAGCAGTTGACTCAGGCTCTGACCCCGCTTCCGTTCCCTGACCAGAAATATCTGCTCTGCCCATTAGGCAAGACTGCCTACATCCTCATTCCAGCAATTTGCTCGGATGCTTTCTCCCCCCCACCCCTTCTTGCATACTGGAATGGAGGAGGTTGGCTTGCTGCTACCCACTGGTTTCCCCTTGGTACTAGAACTGCAGGAACAAAATTAACCAACTCCAGCAATGCAGACTCAAGTGGCTCAGCTGAAGTGAGGTCCCTCCACGAATAATTGGCTCACTCCCAGGGAGAAGTGACCATACTCCAGCCTCACTGGGGACCTCCCTCATCCGAGCAGGCTCCTCCCATCCCCTACACCTACATTAACACTTTGACAGCAATCACTGAATATTTAGGGAATTTTTGAACCAGTGCCATTTGCTTTTCTTATTCAATCCTTGTACTTACCTCAGAAAGTAGGCAAAGGTGGGCTGGGTGGTGAGCCTACACTCAGAGGAAGCATTGGACTGGGCCTCAACTGTCCTGGAGCAGGGCAGCCCCATCTTGACCAACTGAGAAGCATTCTTACAAGCCTTCTCTACTATATTCAATGACCTTCATCGAGTCCGTACCACTGAAGGGGCACTGTGGAAGCTTTGGCAGGGACAGGGACCCCCCACCACATATGCTGCTCGCTTTCAGTGACTGGCAGTGGATGTGGAATAGAATGAGGCGGCCCTATTACACCAGTTCCAGGAGGGCCTGAGCAAAGAGGTGAGGGACAAGCTAGCCTGCTTTGACAGTCCCTCCCAACTAGATACTTGCAACTTAACTCTCTGCATTGATACCCAACTACAAGAGAGAAAGGAGGAGAAGAAGGGTGTGGAACACCCCCATGACTACATGCTGAAGCCAAGCCCTCTGTACCAACACTACAGCCAATGCAGATTGTCCTAAGCGGCTGCCTGACCCCAGAGGAAAGAGGACAATGACACTGAGAAAATGTATGGGCTCCCAAACACACCCTCACTTTCTGCCCAGTCAGAAAACTGCCAGAAAACTCAGGGTCCTATGTATGGTAAGGGGAGCAGGATGGGCACTATTCGTTTTCCCCACCTCACCTCCGCCTCCTGACCTACTACCAGGCACATACTGTGATCCAAGGGGCTGCCCCACATTTCCAATACAGATATGCACCCTGAATCCGGCCATGCCTATCCCCCTCCAATGGACTGTAATTGGCTCTGGGGCTGCAGACAGTTTTATTGATGTCAAGGTAGACCATGTCTTGCACATTCCTTTCCACCAGCCCAAGAGAACACTGGATCTTGTTGAAACTATCAGTGGATCCCTCCTGTCTTCAGGTCTGGTGATCGATATTCTTAGAGGTCATTCTTCAGGGGCATCAGGATGTTATGCAACTTAATGCAATCCATTCATCATACTTATTCTTGGTATTACTTGGATAGTGACTCATGACCTCATTATTTCCTGGTGGGAGAGGACAACCAACTTTTCCTCCAAGTACTGTCAAAGGTTTTGCCTGCAGCCCACTGAGCCCCATTCCTCAGCCCCAGGTGTGGGGCTCTAGCCTGGGATTATGACACTTGGGGAAGATGACCAGTCCTCAGGGGCCATCAGAAAGGGTAACCCAGCTCCCTAGGCTATGCAGGGTATATCAAGGCTACGCAGGCATCTTCAAAATTAAACACGCAGACATCCTACCCCCACATCAGGATTAGGATGGCCTGATAGACCTCCAACTTAGGGTCAAGGTTCCCTGCAGGTGGGTATTCTCTATGTCAGAACCAGAACTGAAAGCCCTTCAGGCCTACATCAAAGAAAACCTGGCAAAGCCTTTCTATGGAAATTCACCTCCCCAGCAGGGGACCTGGTCCTTTATGTAAAAAAGAAGATGGGACACTGTGTGTCTGTATAGATCATCAAGCTTTGAACCAGGTAGCCATCCAAAACTGTTACCCCCGCCCTTAATCTCAAAGCTATTGAACCGAGTGTGATCTTCACTAAATTAGATTTTAGTGTGAAATATAATTTGGTGCAGATTCAGGTGGGAGGCGAATGAATGACTGCTTTGTAAATGGTGTATTCAGAGACATACTCAATCAATTTGTAAATCATCTACCTTGATATTAATATTTTCCAAGAATCACAATCAACATAAAGACCATTTCCGGTTGATCCTGGGAAGACTACAGAAGTATGAACTGTATATCAAGCTAGAAGGCGGCACATTTGCCCAGCCATCCACTGAGCTCTTGAGGTATATTATCTCCCCACGGGGTATCCAAATGGACCCTTGTATGGTTGAAGCAATTCACAACTGGCAGCACCCTGTCCCACGCCCAGGAGTTGCAGTGTTTTCTGGAATTTGCAAACTTTTATCAAAGATTCATTTCAAATTTATTGGAGCAAATCACTCCTTTGAACTGCCTTCTCTGCAAGTCTGTCAAGTTTGTCTTGTACCCCAAGGCACAGCCAGCCTTTCATCACCTCAATATCATCTTTGCAACCGCCCCCCTATTGGCCCACTCAGACCCCACTCAGCCATTCATGGTAGAGGCAGATGCTTCTCATGAGGCTCTTGGAGCTGTCCTGTCCCAAAAGTTCAGGCCTCAATTGATACAACACCCTTGTGTGTATTGTTTATATAAGCTCACACCTGTGGAGAGGAATTATAAGATACTACAGAAAACTGCTTACCAATCAGCTTTTGAGGAGTCGGAACACTATTGGGAAGTGGCCTCACACCCAATAAAGATCTTCATTGACCATAAAATCTTGACTATCCTCCGAAGGCTCAGACACTAAGCCAAAGACAGCTCAGGTGGGCACTATTTCATCTCCTACTGTCAGGGGACCAGAAATGGAAAGGCCTTGTCATGCAAAGGAGAGTATTACTAGCAAACAAGAAGCCCAACCTGGAATCACCCAGTGTTCTGAAACATCACAACTTCATCAAAACTGTGACCTGCCTAGACTTGATGACCCTTCTTCAGACAGCCAATCAGAAAGGTACTTCTTCCAGGGAGTCTCCACCTGAGAAGAGAATGACTAAGATGCAACAGTCCACATGGGATGAGATAATGAACATCATTGGTGCATATAAGTTCTGCAGGGGTATGCACAGTTAGAAATATTACATTTATACCATGACGGCCCGTTCATGGGTCACTTTGGTCACCTTAAGCCTATTTGTATTATCACCCATTTTTCTGGTGGCCTGGTATGTATGCTGAAGTCTGGACTTGTGTAAACTCCTGTCCCACATGTGTTCACACTAAGATGCCTTGTATGAAGACCCTGGTTAGGCTAATAGTCCTTGAGATCCAGGGCCTGGCCGGAGTCTCCATCACTCTGGACTTCACTGTGGAACTCCCAAGTTGTGAGGGTCACACCTTAGCGTTCACAGTTATAGACCAACTAACTTAAAATGTCCCATTTTAGCCAGTGACCACCTATCTTCACCTGAGGTGATGGCTTAGCTATTGGTGATGCATATTGCCTGTCTCCATAGACTCCCAGACAAAACAGTCTCTGCCTGAGGACTAGAGTGTGTGTCCTGCTTTGCGCAGGAGACTCTCTGCCTAACTGATGTTTGTGCAGCCACTTCCACTGCATATCACTCCTAGACAGATGGGCAGTCTGAACTGGTCAAGTGTTGGAACAGTACTTACAGTACTTCATTAATTCCACCAGGACAACTGGGTATCCTTGTTACCATAAGCTGAGTTCTCCTACAGTAATGCGTATCACATCTCCACAGTGCAGAGCCACTTCTCCTCAAACCATGGCTGTCATCCCCATTTCCACCCTGCATTACCCATAGACTCCCCAAACCTGTCAGCCATAAACTGGGTCCAGCAAATTCACCTGATCCAAGATGAACTTGAGAGGCATGTACAGGAGGCTAAAGAAGCCTACAAGTGGTTTGCAGACCATCGATTTGCAGACTGCCAGGTGTGCACCCTGCTTGTCATGGGCCAGAAGGTCTGGCTTGCCACAAAATACCTCAGGACATGCTGGCCTTTCCAGAAGTTATACCACTGGTTTCTCAGTCCCTTCCAAATCTGCAAACAGGTCAATCCAATTGCATTCAAGTTGCAACTTCCCAGGTTCTGCTCCATCCACCCAGTATTCCATGTATCACTCCTCAAGCGCTACACAGAGAATCCCTTCCTTGGACTTGTCTCACCTACTCTTTCCACCAGTTCAGATTCAGGGTCACAAAGAATATACAGTGCATGAGGTTCTTGACTCTTGTCTGCAATAAGGTTGCCCCCCAATACCTCTAATTGGGAATGCTATCCTCCTGAGCAGCTATCCTGGGAACCCACAACCCACAGCTAGAGAAGAAATTTCACCAGACTCAGCCCAACAAGCCAGACCTAGCACCATCCCAGAGGGGACCATGCGTTAAGGGGGTATTGGTGTAAGGATGTGAGGGTGCAGGTCTAGAACCCAGGGCTGTGGAGGCCCTGGATCTTTGAGACTGCCTCATCCCCACTAAGGGAGATGGGCAAAGTAGCGTCTCACCTCACAGGATGTTCTACCAGAGCACCAGGCCTGCAGCTGTCTGAGATCTTCACACCCGCTACTTAAGACAGGAAATGACCTGGGTGGACTGTCTGAGCCATTGTGCAGGCTTACTGTTGCTGCCAAATCAGACCCTGCTCTTGCTTGCCTCCTGCAATCCTAATTCAGCCCTCTTCCTGATCTGCTCCTGACCTGCTCTTTACTCCTAGTTCCCACCTTGCTCCTGTTCCATGCCTGATCCTTGCCTCTCTCTGGTTTCTGCTCTTTCACCCTGCTCCTGACCATCAGCTACTAATCCTGGTTCTGACGTTGGCTCCAACTTTTGAGTTTGGCTCAACCATTGGCCCTGGCACTTGGTATCTGACCCTGGCTCTAATCCTCAGCTTCAATTCCTGGTCCTGACTCCAGCTCAACCCATGGCTCTTGTACTTGGCAGGTGACTCTGTCTCAGATACCTGCTTTCGTTCTCGGACCTGAATGCATGTGCTGCCCACTAGACTGGATGCCTGCTCTGATCACTAGGCCAGACCACCTACATCCTGGTTCTAACAGTGTGTGTGCACACATCTGAAGTTAGCTTCTTGTGCTGTCCCTTCCTTTTGCACACCCATGAAGCAAATGGTATTGTGATGGGGCACTCTACTCACTGCTGGATGGCAGTTCTGGTGATTCTTTCTGCCAGGCTGATGCCCCTTCCAGATGTCACTCTATCTTCGTCTGCAGCCCTTCTGTCACTCCAGGAGCTGCTGCTTTCTCTTTGTGACCCAGCCCTCCGGCCAGGTCACTGAGCAGTTTCCCCTTCTGGGGTGGTCTTTCAAAGTCTCTCTCCACAAACAGTGACAGGCAGGTCTCATGCCAGCGGCCCTGACTATGTCAGTCCCACAGTGACTCTGGCAGTCTTCCTATTTGCTGCCCTTAGCAATGCCACGCTGCAATGGATGGTAGGGGAACGCAGGCCCACACTCTACTGGGGGTTCCAGTTCAGGGCCCTGCAGTGAACAGTTAAGGTGTGTAGCTACACTAACCTTACTGCTCTCACCTCTGGACTCCTTCCTACCATATGTCTTCTCCCTTACCTCAGGGAGAGAGACTGCAGGCTTCCTCCATGCTGTCCCCCATGCTGCTGCCAGCCTCCTGGCTTTACAGAAGCCTCACCTGTTCCCTTACAAGGGAACTTCCTTCTAATTAGCTCCCTCCAAACAGCCTAAAGCCCCCCCATTGGCAGCTTAATTGGCTGATTGGGCCCACCTGGCCCAATTCAGCTCTTGTAGAGCCAGTGTGGGGAATATACCCCATCACAAGTATATGGCAGTAATCTGGCTCTTGTTTACATCACGTATGGTTATGTCTCCATATGGTGTTGTCTTCCACACAAAGTTACCTTTATGATGTGGCATCTTTGGGGGTCGTTGCCATTTCTGGTGAAGTTGCTCAGTTATATGCTGCTGGGTCATTGTTTATTGTGTATGATTTTCCCCATTGACCCTGGGGTCTAGCTCCAACTACCTTCGAGGACAAGAAGGAATTTTCCAGTGCAATTTTCTACCAACCTTTGATTCTATAATGTTAGGGTTTGGCCTCAAGTGAATTTTCCCATTCCTTGGTGTTCCTGGGATATTTCACATCCATATATTTGTGGCACAGCTTGTGTGTTCCCATAGTTCCCATGTCTCCAAGCAGGCAGACCTTGCCAATAAAGCATGAGTCAGGAGAGCAGCTGTATCAAGTGACTCATCCTCTAGGTGCTAATGCACTTGGAGGGTTGGGGGCTATTACTCACTAGCATCAGTAGGGTAAAATTTAGGGTGGGATTGGTAAATCTGCTGTGTGAATGTCCAATGTACTATGTTGAACTATTAGCAGTGGAACTAGTTCTGCATCATCAGTTCATGCTGGCCTGGGTCAGGTTTGGCAAGGACTGCTTTTCCAGTGTTAAATTCAGTTCTATATTTGTTGTTAATAAAAGATGTGGTTAATTAGTCACTAGCCACATTTCTGTCTTTATTTGCAGTCTTCTGCTTCGTAATAAACATCAAACCTAGGATGATAATATTTAAATGTCAGCACAGGACATGTATTGGACCAGTACACAGGAATATGATGTATAATTTTGTTTGGAAGATGTGAAAAATAGTATCCAGGTGATTGTTTGACTATAAGGTTTGAAAATGTAGAAAGGTTGCAAAATTCTGGTCAACATTTACTGAGCATATACAAGATTGGCAGGATGCCTTTGGTTGATTTAATGCAGATGTTTGCCTTTTAAAGACTGTTAAAAAAATATTAGACAAAAAAATTATGTGAGTAGCAAGAACATGCCTAATGAGACAGTGGAGAAAGGAATCTATATCTTCAGTGTCAGAAAGGTTTAAAGGTCTGAATGCATATTTTCTATTATTATGTATCAACTCAGAATCAAAGATTGAGCTTCAGTCTGAAATAATTTGTAAATGTGTTATATTGCCAGTTACAAATATCTTGTTGTGTACTGGGATTTTCAAAAGAACCTAAGGGAGTTAGGCAGTTATAGCCCTTTGAAATTCAATGAGCCAGTCATATTCTTTGTATGATTGATTTATAGTTCTATAGAATCAGAGGGGTAGCCGTGTTAGTCTGGATCTGTAAAGCGGCAGAGAATCCTGTGGCACCTTATAGACTAACAGATGTATTGGAGAATAAGCTTTCGTGGGATGCATGTAGTGGATGCATGTAGTGCATGCTTGCATATTTATACCTGCCTCTAGAAATTTCCACTACATGCATCCAACAAAGTGAGTATTCACCCATGAAAGTTTATGCTCCAATTAGTTAGTCTATAAGGTGCCACAGGACTCTGCCGCTTTCACAGTTCTATAAAAGTATGTCTTATAGGCCTGCATCAGCAAGCACAGCTCTTATCGATTTAAATGGGACTCATGCCCCCCTTATTCCAGGGCTGAATTTAGCCTTCATCCATATCTAAACAGTAGAAGTAGTCACTGGGCAAAATATTGTCCACAGAGGTAAATGGTATAAAGCCAGTAAGTGAGAAGTATTTGACCCACTGACTCAGGCTGGTACAAGTAATGCTGCTCTGCCACTTCCAGTCACGTATGCTAATTTTATTACCACCTCACATCTACTGTGCAAGTAAAACCACCATTTACAGCTGCTTCATTTAGACTGAAGACTGTAAAGTTAACTGAGGGAACGTTTGAGGAGCTTGTTGCTGGACAGATTGCTAAAAACAACACAATCAAGTATTGAAAAAAAGAGAGCTCTTTTCCTAAAACTCAGAAGACCTGATTCTGCTCTAACTTACCCTGGTATAAATCAGGAGTAACCAGGGCTGGCCTTACCATGAGGGGAACTGAGGCAGCTGCCTCAGGTGCCAGACTGTGGGGGGCGCCACTAGAACCCAGAGTGTAGAAAAGTGTGTCTGCTGCTGGTGCATATGTCTTCTCTCTGCTCTAGATGCACAGAGATGGTGGAGTGCTGTGCTGGAGGAAGGAGGGCACAAGAGACATAACAGGCAGGCAGGAGAAAAGGTGAGAGGGAATAACAAAGCAGCAGAAGCTGGAGGGAGAGAGAAGAGGAGAAGCCTCTTATGTACCTCTTTAGCACCCCCAGGAGCCTGGACTGATTAACACCAGCTTCTCAGGGAGCTGCCTGTTTCCTGCTACATCCCTGAACCCTCTTGAGGAGAACAGGCAGTCAACTGAAGTAGTAGGAGCCAGTTAGGCCCTTAAGATGCTGATATCTTCCCTCACTCAGGCCCTGCTACCAGCCTGCTTATTTGTCCCCTTCAACTGAGTGTTGAGAGCCACTATAGCTGGCACAGAACAGCAGTCATGAGTGAAAGAAGAAAACGCCCCTCTGGGGCAGCATTCAGAAGAAAGAAAGTAAAGGAAGCTTTTCTATCTAAGCAGGCAGGAGCTCTCCTGAGATACATAGACACAAATGTTCACGGTGAGCCTTCCAGGGCCCCAGTGAGGATGTGAGCAGTGAGGAGATGACTGATCTTCCAATTAGTCAGAGTGCAGGTGACCTGGCAGCTACTGCAGAATCCATATCTCCATCTCAAATGGATTAACCATGCACATTCCTGAAGAAAAGTGTAGATCAGAGAAGAGTGTGGTGGAGGTGCAAGAGACAGCTGCTGCTGAGTTTAGTTCCTTAAGTCTAGATGACCCAGGACTGTGGACCCACTTGTGCAGTAGCCTGAGGGACTTCCTTGTACTGCATGATGGGCCACAGCAAGTGAAAAACTTCATGTTCCCCAAAGACAATGAAAATAGAAGTTTCCATCCAACACATTACTGGCATGAAATCTCCAATGGTGACAAAGTGGAGAAGCCATGGCTTATGTACTCAAAAACCCAGAATGATGCATACTGTTTTTGTTGCAAACTCTTCCAATCTAATGTTCCAGCCACATTGGGCTCTACAGGAACAGAGGATTGGAAAAATCTGGCTAGAAATCTGGCATGCCATGAGAAGGCAGCAAATCACCAGAGAGCATTCTATAGGTGGAAAGAGCTTAAGATGAGACTAAAGTTAAAGGCCACCATAGATGATCAGCATCAAGAGACAATTGCATCAGAGTCTCTTTACTGGCAAAATGTTCTGAAAAGGCTCATTGCCATTGTGAGAATATTTGCTACCCAAAACCTAGCACTGTGTGGCACTTCAGATCAGCTGTATGTGCCAAACAATGGAAACTTCCTTAAAATTGTGGAGCTCATGGCTGAGTTTGATGCTGTACTCCAGGAGCATCTGGACTGCAGACCTGACACCAGCCATACGGAAGAAATGACTTTAATGGTGCGTTTTGTAACAACAGAACCTAGTGAAAATGTCCCTGCAATGGTGACTGTCAGAGAGCATTTTCTACAATTTATTGACATTGATGATACTACAGGAGCTGGTATGACAAATGTGCTTCTTAAAAAGCTGGAAGATACGGGAATTGCAATAGCTGACATGAGAGATCAGGGCTACGATAATGGTGCCAACATGAGAGGGAAGGAAGAGAGGACTACAGACATGGATCCGAGAGTTAAACCTTCGAGCTTTTTTTGTCCCATGCAGTTCTCATTCATTGAACTTGGTGGTCAGTGACACAGCATCAGCTTCTAGTGAGGCTGCTGAATTTTTTAATGTAATTCAAAGCATCAATGTATTTTTCTCTGCATCAACTCATCGATGGCAAATTTTGAAGCAACATCTGGGAACATCCTGTCTGACACTGAAACCACTGAGTGCCATACAATGGGAAAGTCGAGTGGAGGCGATAAAGCCTATCAAACACGAAATTGGGAAGATAGATGATGCCATAGTTGCCATTATGGAGGATAATGCTATGACAGGAACTGTTTGTGGGAGAACTGTGGCAGAGGGAAATGGAATCACCAGAAACACACATAACTTCAAATTTCTGTGTGGCTTAGTGTTGTGGCATGACATACTGTTTGAAATAAATGTTGTAAGCAAGAGACTCCAACTGTTGATCTTGATATATCTGGAGCAATGGAACAACGGGACAAAGTAAAGTCATACCTACAGTCTTACTGGTCAGATGAGGGATTTCAGAACGTTCTGAAGGGTGCACAGAAGTTGGCAGAGGAACTTCACACTGAAGCTATTTTCTCACCCATTCAAGAATACAAGAGTCAAAGAAGACATTTTGATTATGAGGCACGGGATAATCCTATAAGAGACCCCAAACAAGAATTCAAAGTTGAATTCTTTAACCAGGTGCCAGATTGTGCAATACAGTCAGTTGAAGAAAGTTTAATGAAGCTCAAGGAACACAGCAGTATATTTGGGATGTTGTATGATATTCCAAAACTCCGCACTATACCTGAAGAAGACCTACACCAGCAATGCAGAGACAGTGTTGACACATGATGACATGCACGATATTGATGCGAGTCATTTAGGTGATGAACTGAAAGCCCTTTCAAGATACATTTCAGCAGGATCAACTCCAAAGGCTGTTCTGGAAAATATGTGCACAAATAAGATGACCACCCTCTTTCCAAATGCTTTTGTTGCTCTGCACATACTTCT
Organism: Caretta caretta; assembly: GCF_965140235.1. Taxonomy (NCBI): domain Eukaryota; kingdom Metazoa; phylum Chordata; order Testudines; family Cheloniidae; genus Caretta; species Caretta caretta. The sequence continues at coordinate 132,410,167 of NC_134209.1, read as the reverse complement.
AACCGTTTCTGTAACAGTTGCCAGTGGAGAATGCAGCGTCTCCAAGCTGAAGTTAATAAAAAACACATCTACGCTCCACAGTGACACAGGAGAGGCTGGTCAGCCTTGCAACCATCTCAATAGAGCATGAGCTGGCCCAGACTGTGGACCTTCAGCAGGAAGCAGTTCAAATCTTTGCAACCAAGAAGGCACAGAAAGCACCACTTTGATTATTCAAACAGATAAAAATGCCAGTGTTTACTATGCAGACAAGAAAAGTTACATTTCCTGTTCAGGCATTTGAAAGTTAAGTGTTACTTAAAATTTTTGACAAGACATTTTAAATTGTTAGTTCTCCTTTATTGGGGTAGACAGCAGAGCAGTAACATGAGAGGAGTAGAACAGGAAGAAGGCAGAACTGTGATCTGTCAAAGTTTTGGCCCAAGCGAGGGGGCATGAAAGTGTCATTTGAGCTCCCTGCCTCAGGTACCAAAATGTTGTGGTCCGGCCCTGGGAGTAACTTCACTGAAACCAATGGAATTACATCAGCATAAGGAAAAGAATCAAGCCCAGAGACTGGAGTGGGAGCTATATGCTAGGAGGAAGGGCTACCACTGCTCTCTCATAAACAGAGGAGTTTATTATACTGATCAATAAAGAACAGGATATAAGACTGGACTGTGCTAGAGATTTGTACTACATGTTATCAGGCATGACAAGTGAGAACCAAACTAATGCTCCTGGATGAAAGAGACTTAAGTCTATGAATGATATTTTATGTAATCATTAGAAAGCAAAATAATTAGGTGTGCCAGTCTAAATTGTATTGAATGACCTCGGTGTCTGATATTTCTAGGGGCTGAATCAGGATCATTATTTTTTAGTTTTATGTTTACAATGTATGGTAAGATTTTTCTTCTTTGAATCTCAGGCAACTCAGCCCCTAGATTAAGTCTGTATCTATCTCCCCGCCTCTGGACAAAAAGCGCACTTGTGCTTGTTTTCTAGTTAATTTTTTGCAGTAATAATAACAAAATATAGCAAGGAAAAGAAGCCAAGAATTCACGCATCACTACATCAGTAATAAGGACAATAAGGAAAATTTACTCTTCTGCTATTTTGTAAACTTACAAATATAAATTTGTTAAAACATTTTCTTAAACTCTGTTCCAAAAAACAAATTAAGCCAATATATTTATGAAAATGAGAAATTGCCCTAGAAATCCCAGGAACCACTTAACAGTACACTAAAAAAGGAACAAGGAGAGTAAAACAAAAACCAAAAAGTGGAAAGTAAAAGGAAGATGTTAGCTGAGATACTTTGGGGAACTAACATCTTCTTCCTTTTTACTTTCCACTCTTCATTTTTTGTTTTACTCTCCTTGTTCCTTTTTTGCAGTAGTGTACTGTTAAGTGGTTCCTTGGACTTCTAGGGCAATTTGTTATGTTCAAAAATACATTGGCTTAATTTATTTTTTTGGAACAGAGTTTAAGAACGGGTTGGAGGATGGCCATTCTGCCCACTCAATGCCAATGATAGAACACTGGATATTCCCTGGGGACTGTTTCTATCCCCTTATGCCATCAGAGCAGTGTGAATGGATCTCAGAGCAAGAGACTTGAGCTTTGGATGGATACAGTTTTCCTCAGATAAGGTGAAGTGAAACTCTATATTACTTTTGCCTCTGGTGGGGGTGGATCAAGGAGATAATTATTAAGCCATGGAAAGAAAAACCTGCAGAACAGATCCATAGCAGTTGGGTAACTATGTCAGAGTATTCACTGGTTTAAATTACTTCTGTATGTACCTTTGAAATTGCTGTTTGATTTCCTAATACTGATTAAAATCCTATACCCAAACCAATGCTGACACCAAAGAACACCTACTGCACTTTGTACTCAGGCAAAATGCTCATCAATTTGAAATAGGATTTAGCTCTGTATTAATAAGGATGCTTGGTATTATATAGACTTCTTCCTTTTGTTTTGAGTGGCTAAAATGCAGTTTGAAAGTACTAATATAAACTTCATTTGCTGAGACAGAATCAGCGCTGGCCCTGAGAAGCGTTGCTCCACATACTAATCTACTAATTTAATTTACCGTTATCACACTCCCTTATTGTCTATTCAGCCCAAAGCATTAGAATCTTCAGGCTCAGAGATCTGTACTAGAGAGTTGAGGGTTTTTTTTCGTCTGACTGTTAAGATGATTGAGCTGTAGAGATTTTTTTACATCTCTTGTCACACGTTTCATGGCAGAATCCAACTTCCAAACATACTTCAATTCCACAGCAATTTTCACATTGTTTATTCTTTTAAAATATGACATTTTTAGGTACAAAGAAAAGTGCAGTTACAAGACTTGTAGAGTCAAATCTATTCATTATTGCTCAAGAAGCCAATATATTTCTGGAAAAGAAATTGCCTAGTGAGTCGCATGAAACACTATTTCAGTGAATTACTACTCATTTTGTGTCAGAGAAGACAATTTCTAGTCATGGTTGGTAAGCAGTAGAAAATTATTTTTAATTATAGACAGACAGTACCATGCTAGTAAAGGTATTTCAAACAAGCCATTTATCTCTCTACTTAGCATTCCGGATTTGTCTGTTTCTGAAATGAAACTCATCTGGCATTCTTATAGTATTTAACATTATTTTCATCCCCAGTGGGAAAGCAGTTTGATTGCAGAAGTTCCATTATACGTGACAAGCCAAATTGTTTCTAGAATGCGTGTCAATTCATGTACAGCATCAGAAGGTCCTTTTCTTGTTTGAGAGCGTGAAGATTTATTAAATTGAGTGATCTGGATTTGCTCGGTTTTATAGCTCAAGTAGAGATGGGTGAAATTCACCATTTTTGCTATTCACATTTTCCAGGGCTTAATAGTCCTAACAGAAGAATTCTTGACATTTTGCTACCTCTGTCCACCCTAAAAAGAGTCCAACAACTTAGACAGCCCTATAGGAAACAATTTTGGAAAAAAAATCTTTGATGACCCTTGTACCTTCATGAAAGCTGTGGATTTTTGTTTGCTATCATTGGTAGACAATTAGGCTCTTTGTTGTGATATTCTTCTTTACAATGGTCTGTTCATTGACTCCCTAAAGTCCCCAGTGCTAATAAAGCCTCAGTTTACACAATAAACATTAAGTTTGAGTTCATTGCTATGGGGACTTCTATAAATTATAATTTAGTGCATTACGACTCTGCTTGGATAGGGCACATAGCACTATCCATAAAGATAATTGTAGAGTCAGGGATTTGCTAAAGGAGACATAACTGAGAGCTGGGAGTACAGACTCCATGATAAAATGTGGAAAAATCCCCAAACAATCCCCAAATCCATAGCAACTACAATAAAAGGCCTCTAGTTAAGATTCTCCCTGGCCTTAGCTGAGATGAAAGAGCATTTTTGTCAATCAAGACCAATATTTTGTCATAATAAAACATGCAAGAGAAAATTACACAAGTGATCAATATTTTCTGAATGTTTAAATATGACAACAGTTTATTCTGGTTCTTATGCATCTTTCATACAAACATAGGAATGGCGATGTAGGATCAGATTTGTGAACCAACTAGTCCAGTATCTCATTTCAGACAGGGGCAAGTTCCAGGCACTCCAGAGGAAGGTGTAATAAACTCAATAGAGGACAATATAGGTAACCTGCTCAAAGTTTTCTTTCTAAACCAGATTGGTTAGTAGCTGGCATATGCCCTGAAGCAAGAGGGCTTATCTCTTATAGAAGGCATATAAATTTAACCATAACAGTAGATGTTCTCATACAGATATCTAATCCTTTTTGAATCCTGCTAAACTCTGGACCTTAATGATATTTTGTGGCACTGAGTTCCACAGGTTAATTATCCATTTTAGTAATTTCCTTTTATCTTTTTCAAATGTGTTGCCTTGCAATTTCATTGAATGTCTCCTTGTTCTTTTATTACCACAAAGGGTAAATGGGAGTGTCCAATTCACTTTATGTGTTCTATTCACTATGTGATATTATTAATCTCTGCTGTGAATTGAATGGTTCATATCTTTTCACCCATTTGTATTTTGTTCATCAGGTGTTTTATTATTCTGCTTTTAATTATTGCTTCAACCAATTCACTTATTAGTGAAGTAAGTCTCACTCATCTGTAATTCTCAATCAGCCCAAAGCCTTTTTTAAAGTTACCTACAAGATTTGCTACTCCCCAGATTTCTAGTCTGGTAGCAGATTTCAGTGAGAGATTGCATATTGTAGCTAGCAGCTAAACTGCTTGATTAAGATCCTTCAGTCCTGCTGGATGTATAGCATGTGCTCTTGGTAACTTGTTGCTCTTTAAATGATGAGTTTGTTTCGGCATCTCCTCTTTTGACACTTCAATCAGTAACAATGTTTCATTGTTTCTAGGTGAAAAAGTAATCACAAAATATTTTATGGCTGGAGGAAAGAGTTTGTTTACCAAGTTGTGTAAAGGAGCTCAGAGACTGAGGATATGTCTACACTGTAACCTGGATCTGACTGCAGAAGATGTGGACATACTTGAGCTAGTTTGAATCACAATAGCCATGAAACTGCAGCTGCAGGGCTGGCAGCACAAGGAACATGGGGGTGTTGGATGGGGCAGGAGTCCCGGGGGTGGGGGTGGGCAACGACCCCCTCGTGGGGTGAGGAGGGAACCTGTTAAGATTTTGGCAGCTTATCACTGGTTACACTTAGAACTTTACCAAAAGTGTGCAGTTATGATTCACAAATATTCTCTGAGGTAGATAAATAGGATTGTTCCAAATTTATAGATCAGGAAATAATGAGAGGCATGACTTGCCTGGCCTGGCACTGGGGTTCAGTGGGTAAGTCATGGATGAACCCTTATCTCCTGTTCCCAGGAATCCATATGTCTACAGAGCAAACACATAAAAAACCTACAACAGCAAGTCTCAGGGGCTGAATCTACAGACTTGGCCTTGTGCTACAGTGCTAAAAATAGCCATGCAGATGTTCCATCTCAGGCTGGAGCTTGGTTCTGAAACCTAGCCTTCTCCCTGTGCTTCAGAGCCCAGGCTCCAGCCTAAGACAGAATATCTACACAGCTGTTTTTAGCACCATAGCTGCTTAAGCCCAAAGCTGTAGACTTGGGCACTGAGACTTGCTGATACAGGGCTTTTTTTTGTCATATAGATGTAAGCCATAAGACTTTCATTGCCTCCACTCAGTCGATCCAAAACATGGCTGCATCTTAATCAACATGATCATCTTTCTGCCTGTCAATCTGCACCTCCTCTGAACCTTTCCACTTCCTCTCCCTTCAATACTGTATCGGATTTAAACTTGTTCTTCCTTCCTACATAATTCTTCCCCTTTCCTACTTGTCCAGCCTTCTCACTTATCACATGACCACCTTCTGCCCACTAATGATATCAACCATACTATCCCTATTCATTAGTTACTCCCATGAGCATGGGAGCCTTTTGTTCATGCCATTCTTTAGGATTGGAACACCCTCTGTCATAAATATAAAGGGAAGGGTAAACCCCTTTGAAATCCCTCCTGGCCAGGGGAAAGCTCCTTTCGCCTGTAAAAGGTTAAGAAGCTAAAGGTAACCACGCTGGCACCTGACCAAAATGACCAATGAGGAGACAAGATACTTTCAAAAGCTGGGAGGAGGGAGAGAAACAAAGGGTCTGTGGGTCTGTCTTTATGCTGCCTTTGCTGGGGATAGACCAGGAATGGAGTCTTAGAACTTTTAGTAAGTAATCTAGCTAGGTATGTGTTAGATTATGATTTCTTTAAATGGCTGAGAAAAGAATTGTGCTGAATAGAATAACTATTTCTGTCTGTGTATCTTTTTTGTAACTTAAGGTTTTGCCTAGAGGGGTTCTCTATGTTTTTGAATCTAATTACCCTGTAAGATATCTACCATCCTGATTTTACAGGGGGGATTTCTTTATTTCTATTTACTTCTATTTTTATTAAAAGTCTTCTTGTAAGAAAACTGAATGCTTTTTCATTGTTCTCAGATCCAAGGGTTTGGGTCTGTGGTCACCTATGCAAATTGGTGAGGCTTTTTATCCAACATTTCCCAGGAAAGGGGGGGGGGTGCAAGTGTTGGGAGGATTGTTCATTGTTCTTAAGATCCAAGGGTCTGGGTCTGTAGTCACCTAGGCAAATTGGTGAGGCTTTTTACCAAACCTTGTCCAGGAAGTGGGGTGCAAGGTTTTGGGAAGTATTTTGGGGGGAAAGACGCGTCCAAACAGCTCTTCCCCAGTAACCAGTATTAGTTTGGTGGTGGTAGCGGCCAATCCAAGGACGACGGGTGGAATATTTTGTACCTTGAGGAAGTTTTGACCTAAGCTGGTAAAGATAAGCTTAGGAGGTTTTTCATGCAGGTCCCCACATCTGTACCCTAGAGTTCAGAGTGGGGGAGGAACCTTGACATGGTGGCATAGTGGTGGGTTTAACCTGAAATCATTTTGAGAGCCAGTTGAGATTTTTTGAAGGAAATTTTTTTTTTCCTTTGGAAAGGAAGTCCAGAAAGCAGCTGAAACTTAAAGAAGCTTGTTTTTTCTCTGCTTTGTGGCCAAGCAGAGACAAAAGGGGATTATCTTTGTGAATTGCAGGCTTTCTTTGCCTGGAGGCAGGGTACTTAACTCCTGCAGGGAAATTCACAGTCTTCCAACCCAGAGTTTTTTTTTTTCTTTTCTTCCTAAAAGTAAATAGGGGGTGTGTGTTCTACCCATTTGCTTTTTCTTTGGGCTGGGTAAGCAGGTTTCCAAGTAGTTGGAGGTTTTTTGCTTTAATTTGGGCCCAGAGCAGAGACAAGGGAATTGTCTTTTTCTGTAGGCTGACAATCACTATCAGAGAATAGGTATTCTATTCCAGCACAGCAAAATTTTACAGCCAAGTTTTGTTTGTTTATTTCTAAACCTCGGGTGTAAAGTTAGTTAAAAACAGAGAGGTTAGAATGTCAAAATCCGCAGCTCGACTACAGCTGGAATTAGCCAAATTTCAGGCTGAGGAAAAACAAAGGGAACATGAAAGACACAGAGAACTCATGTGGCTGGAGAAGGAGGTACAGGAGGCTGCCCACAAGAGGGAAATGGAGGCAAGGAAGCATGTGGAGGAGGAGAAGGAAAAAGAGAGGAAGCATGTGGAGGAGGAGAAGAGGATAAAGGCCCAGCAGAATATACCAACAAACCCTAGCAATCCTTCTCCAGGTACCACTTCCCATCCCAGAAAGTTCCCCACCTACAAGGCAGGTGATGATACTGAGGCCTTCTTAGAAAACTTTGAAAGGGCCTGCCTTGGGTACAACATCTCTATTGACCAATACATGGTAGAGCTGAGGCCGCAGCTCAGTGGACCCTTAGCTGAGGTGGCAGATGAAATGCCTAAAGAACACATGAACAAGTATGAACTGTTTAAATCCAAGGCGAGAGTCAGAATGGGGATAACACCCAAGCAGTCTCGTCGGAGGTTCAGAGCCCTAAGGTGGAAACCAGACATGTCATTTACCCGACATGCCTACCACATTGTGAAACATTGGGATGCCTGGATATCAGGAGCAAGTGTTGAATCTCCAGTAAATTTGCCCTTCCTAATGCAAATGGAACAATTCTTAGAGGGTGTTCCTGAGGAAATAGAAAGATGCATCCTAGACGGGAAGCCCAAAACTGTAATCGAGGCAGGAGAGATTGGAGCCAGATGGGTGGAGGTGGCAGAGAAGAAGAAAACTGGTCGCAGTTGGAGCGGAGACCAGAAGAGACAACCCCAGACCCCACCCTATTACCGGGGGCCGCCCAAAGCCCCACCTACCTCCCAAAGAACCCTCCAGACCCCTTATCGTCCCACCACCCCATTCTCCAGCAACTCACCTCGCCCCAGTGACCCGTCAGCTGGACGATGTTTTAAATGTAACAAGCTGGGGCATGTAAAGGCCAACTGCCCCAAGAACCCCAACAGATTACAGTTCATTGCACCGGAATCACACCAGAGGTCCACAGGCCCAGATACCTCCCAGATACCCTTGGAGCGGAGGGAAACTGTGAGTGTGGGCGGGAAGAAGGTCACCGCGTGGAGGGACACCGGAGCACAAGTGTCAGCTATCCATGCTTCCTTAGTGGACCCCAATTTAATCAACCCAGAGATCCAAGTGACGATTCAACCCTTCAAGTCCAACTCTTTCAATTTGCCTACAGCCAAGTCTATGATGATTATCCCATCCCCATGCTGTTGGGGGAAGACTTGGCCAAGCATGTGAAGCAGGCCAAGAGGGTGGGAACGGTCACCCGCAGCCAGGCTAAACAAGCCGTGAGGCCTAGCTCTGTTCCGGAAACTTCTATCAGGACCCGGTCAGAGGTGATGGACCCGGACCCCAGGCCAATGTCTGCAACAGCAGTAGTGGATCCAGTCCCAGAGACCCAGACGGAACCAGTCCCAGAACCAGAACCAGCCGAACAACCAACACCAGACCCCGTGTCAGCACTGAATCCAGTACTTGCAACCTCAACACCAGAGGGCCCCACCGAACCTGAACTGGCAGCAGCCGATAACCCTACACAAGAGGCTCAGCCGGAGCCTGAATCCCAACATAGCGCACCAGCGGAGAGCGGTTCACAGTCAACAGAAACAGCTCCATCCCCTATATCGCTTCCAGAGGGACCAAGCCTAGGTCCACAATCCAATGAGGGACTGATGTCTCCAGCATCAAGGGAATAGTTCCAGACCGAAAAGGAAGCAGATGAAAGCCTCCAGAGAGCTTGGACGGCGGCACGGAGCAACCCACCGCCTCTCAGCTCTTCTAATCGATCCAGGTTTGTTGTAGAAAGAGGACTTTTATACAAGGAAACTCTTTCTGGTGGACACCAGGAAGACTGGCATCCTCAGAGACAGTTGGTAGTTCCAACTAAATACCGGGCCAAGCTCTTGAGCTTAGCCCACGATCACCCTAGTGGCCATGCTGGGGTGAACAGGACCAAAGACCGTTTGGGGGGGTCATTCCACTGGGAGGGAATGGGCAAGGATGTTTCTACCTATGTCCAGTCTTGTGAGGTGTGCCAAAGAGTGGGAAAACCCCAAGACCAGGTCAAAGCCCCTCTCCAGCCACTCCCCATCATTGAAGTTCCATTTCAGCGAGTAGCTGTGGATATTCTGGGTCCTTTTCCGAAAAAGACAGCCAGAGGAAAGCAGTACATACTGACTTTCATGGATTTTGCCACCCGATGGCCAGAAGCAGTAGCTCTAAGCAACACCAGGGCTAAAAGTGTGTGCCAGGCACTAGCAGACATTTTTGCCAGGGTAGGTTGGCCCTCCGACATCCTCACAGATGCAGGGACTAATTTCCTGGCAGGAACTATGAAAAACCTTTGGGAAGCTCATGGGGTAAATCACTTGGTTGCCACTCCTTACCACCATCAAACAAATGGCATGGTGGAGAAGTTTAATGGAACTTTGGGGGCCATGATACGTAAATTCGTAAATGAGCACTCCAATGATTGGGACCTAGTGTTGCAGCAGTTGCTCTTTGCCTACAGAGCTGTACCACATCCCAGTTTAGGGTTTTCCCCATTTGAACTTGTATATGGCCGTGAGGTTAAGGGGCCATTGCAGTTGGTGAAGCAGCAATGGGAGGGATTTACACCGTCTCCAGGAACTAACATTCTGGACTTCGTAACCAACCTACAAAACACCCTCCGAACCTCTTTAGCCCTTGCTAGAGAAAACTTACAGGATGCTCAAAAAGAGCAAAAAGCCTGGTATGATAAACATGCCAGAGAGCGTTCCTTCAAAGTAGGAGACCAGGTCATGGTCCTAAAGGCGCTCCAGGCCCATAAAATGGAAGCATCGTGGGAAGGGCCATTCACGGTCCAGGAGCGCCTGGGAGCTGTTAGTTATCTCATAGCATTCCCCACCTCCAACCAAAAGCCTAAGGTGTACCATGTTAATTCTCTTAAGCCCTTTTATTCCAGAGAATTAAAGGTTTGTCAGTTTACAGCCCACGGAGGAGACGACGCTGAGTGGCCCGAAGGTGTCTACTATGAAGGGAAGTGTGGTGGTGGTGTGGAAGAGGTGAACCTCTCCATGACCCTTGGGCGTATACAGTGACAGCAGATCCAGGAGCTGTGCACTAGCTACGCGCCAACGTTCTCAGCCACCCCAGGCCTGACTGAACGGGCATACCACTCTACTGACACAGGTAATGCTCACCCAATTAGGGTCCACCCTTACCGGGTGTCTCCTCAAGCTAAAACTGTTATAGAACGGGAGATCCAGGATATGTTACAGATGGGTGTAATCCGCCCCTCTGAAAGTGCATGGGCATCTCCAGTGGTTCTAGTTCCCAAACCAGATGGGGAAATATGTTTTTGCGTGGACTACCGTAAGCTAAATGCTGTAACTTGCCCAGACAACTATCCAATGCCACGCACAGATGAACTATTAGAGAAACTGGGACGGGCCCAGTTCATCTCTACCTTGGACTTAACCAAGGGGTACTGGCAGGTACCGCTAGATGAATCTGCCAAGGAAAGGTCAGCCTTCATCACACATCTCGGGCTGTATGAATTTAATGTACTCCCTTTCGGGCTGCAAAATGCACCCGCCACTTTCCAAAGACTTGTAGATGGTCTCCTAGCGGGATTAGGAGAATATGCAGTCGCCTACCTTGACGATGTGGCCATATTTTCGGATTCCTGGGCAAACTACCTGGAACATCTACAAAAAGTCCTTGAGCGCATAAGGGAGGCAGGACTAACTGTTAAGGCTAAGAAGTGTCAAATAGGCCTAAACAGAGTGACTTACCTTGGACACCAGGTGGGTCAAGGAACTATCAGCCCCCTACAGGCCAAAGTGGATGCTATCCAAAAGTGGCCTGTCCCAAAGTCAAAGAAACAGGTTCAATCCTTCTTAGGCTTGGCCGGTTATTACAGACGATTTGTACCGCACTACAGCCAAATCGCTGCCCCACTGACAGACCTAACCAAAAAGAAACAGCCAAATGCTGTTCAGTGGACCGGAAAGTGTCAGAAGGCCTTTAACAAGCTTAAAGCGACACTCATGTCTGACCCTGTACTAAGGGCCCCAGACTTTGACAAACCGTTCCTAGTAACCACAGATGCGTCCGAGCGTGGTGTGGGAGCAGTTTTAATGCAGAAAGGACCTGATCAAGAATTCCACCCTGTAGTGTTTCTCAGCAAAAAACTGTCTGAGAGGGAAAGCAACTGGTCAGTCACTGAAAAAGAATGTTACGCCATTGTCTACGCTCTGGAAAAGCTACGCCCATATGTTTGGGGACGGCGTTTCCACCTGCAAACCGACCATGCTGCACTGAAGTGGCTTCACACCGTCAAGGAAACTAACAAAAAACTTCTTCGGTGGAGTTTAGCTCTCCAAGATTTTGATTTCGACATCCAACACATCTCAGGAGCTTCTAACAAAGTGGCTGATGCACTTCCCGTGAAAGTTTCCCAGAATCAACTGGTTAAAATCGTCCTTGAGATGTGGAAAATATTGTTAGTCTTTATGTACTTGGTAGTATATTTAGAGATGCATGTGTCTTATTAACTCTGTTTTTCCTAGAGCTCCAGGAAGAAATCCCAGCCAATGTTTCACCCTAGCTGAGATTTGGGGGGCGTGTCATAAATATAAAGGGAAGGGTAAACCCCTTTGAAATCCCTCCTGGCCAGGGGAAAGCTCCTCTCACCTGTAAAGGCTTAAGAAGCTAAAGGTAACCTCGCTGGCACCTGACCAAAATGACCAATGAGGAGACAAGATACTTTCAAAAGCTGGGAGGAGGGAGAGAAACAAAGGGTCTGTGGGTCTGTCTATAGTCTGTCTTTGTCGGGGATAGACCAGGAATGGAGTCTTAGAACTTTTAGTAAGTAATCTAGCTAGGTATGTGTTAGATTATGATTTCTTTAAATGGCTGAGAAAAGAATTGTGCTGAATAGAATAACTATTTCTGTCTGTGTATCTTTTTTGTAACTTAAGGTTTTGCCTAGAGGGGTTCTCTATGTTTTTGAATCTAATTACCCTGTAAGATATCTACCATCCTGATTTTACAGGGGGGATTTCTTTATTTCTATTTACTTCTATTTTTATTAAAAGTCTTCTTGTAAGAAAACTGAATGCTTTTTCATTGTTCTCAGATCCAAGGGTTTGGGTCTGTGGTCACCTATGCAAATTGGTGAGGCTTTTTATCCAACATTTCCCAGGAAAGGGGGGGTGCAAGTGTTGGGAGGATTGTTCATTGCCCTTAAGATCCAAGGGTCTGGGTCTGTAGTCACCTAGGCAAATTGGTGAGGCTTTTTACCAAACCTTGTCCAGGAAGTGGGGTGCAAGGTTTTGGGAAGTATTTTGGGGGGAAAGACGCGTCCAAACAGCTCTTCCCCAGTAACCAGTATTAGTTTGGTGGTGGTACGGCCAATCCAAGGACGACGGGTGGAATATTTTGTACCTTGGGGAAGTTTTGACCTAAGCTGGTAAAGATAAGCTTAGGAGGTTTTTCATGCAGGTCCCCACATCTGTACCCTAGAGTTCAGAGTGGGGGAGGAACCTTGACACCCTCTCTTCTCTCATCCACCAACTCATTATCTTCTCATTTAGGCCTCACTCAGCAAGGTATTTTCACATGTATATGACTTTCAGCATGGGATCAATGCTTTGAAATCGATGAGACAATTTACATCAGCTGAGGATCTGCCTCAATAGGATGAGTCATATCTGCTTATGTATCTTGCTGAAGCAGGGCTTCTGTCATCAGAATTATCTCTCTTTGATCCTTGTGTGCATATTCATCGTTCATTACCTTGTAACTACTAGCTAAATGTTGTTTGTACAATGATCCTTGAAATTAGTATTCCCTTTCCAGTGGATGGGCCAGTTCTATTAATTATTAAAGAGAATTCCACTTTGTTGGGTACACAGTTTGTTTTTCCATGTCCTGTTACTTAATATTTGCTACTTCAAAGATTGCTTTGAACCTGGATTGATGTTAACGGATGTCAGAACCTTTCTGCAAACAGCTTGGTTAGAATAAAGTCGATTTGCAGGCAGGCAGTTTTGTTCCCAGCAGGGGGATTGTTTGCTACCTTTGTTTTCAGTGATAGAAGATTCCACACCACTGATGTGAATTATAAAGTTCCTGTATTTCCCTGTAATTCTTAATTCTGTCAAATCGGAGTTCTTGCAGGTGGTGTACTGTCTGTCACAACTATGTTATAAATGACCAAGTTACCCGGCCAGTCAAGTTGTTAACATAACAAGCAGGTAGGTAATGTATCAATACAACTTTTAAAAAACATTATTGTGACTGTTTTGTCCCCATTTTATACCTGATATGAGTTTGTATGCCATATGAATAAAGCTCCAAGTCCCTAATCTCAGATAAATGAAGGAAGATTGAGCACAAACTTTAAAAATTACCCAAAGTCATCTTGCTAGATTCTGCCCCCCCCCCCCCCAAGCTGTTGCAAATTGTGGTTTATCAGCTGAAACAGAGTTAGTGGAGTATGCAACCAGCAGCCATGTTTCTATTGTTGTTCTCTTTGGTGTTATTAGGTACAGATTACCAAACATACACACTTCCTCAAAGAGAGGATTGTACGGGGTTTCCATCTGTGCTGCACTCTTCCTGCTGCAAATTAAGTAGGGAATATGCTTAGGATTCTTACTGAGGCAGGAAAAAATTGCATCAAGGGGTAATATGAGACAAGCTCTAAAGCAACTATAGAAATGTATTATGGCAATTATGCTAACGGGCTGTTGGGGTCCTAGGGGAATAGTGAAAGAAATTTGCAGTTTAGCAAACAAAACTGATATTCATCTTGCAATTACATCTTTAATAATTTGCACCAAATACACAGATGAGGATATTGGTATTAAAAAAACTACTGAAAAGGGATGCACCTGCAGAAATGGAAAAAGCAAATAAAGAAAAAAATCAAGATTCATAGCCAATTTATGTCTCTTACTCATGTTGAGGAGTACCCTACTCTATGAAAAGTCCCAGTGAAATCAATAAGGCATTAAATGTAAATATGGTGGAATCTGGCCCTAGGACACTGGAATGCGGAAAAGCAGATACCATGGCACCATACATGAGCCTTAGGAGAAAATTCTCTCTCCAGTCTTTCCTCATTCTCTAAATATTTAGTTGCACTTCTGAAAATAAAGTATATATAAACTGTTGTGAAGCTTAAAAACCTAAACCTTAGAGTTTTCTGAAGCATGAATAGTGAGAGAGTAAGGAGTTTTGGTGGTACAAGATAGGAGTGGAGTTGTCAAAAGCCACTGATTTTTGCTATGAGTATTCACAGGAAGAAACAGCTGTTTTAACAAAGATGATGCACAGTTAAATTTGGATATCCATAACGGCAAATAATCCTTCTGTAATAAAACTGATGGTATTGAAATCCCTGGTATAAAAAAAAAGTGTGACTTTTCCACAGATGGAAACACAGAAGAGACAGCTCTCTGTGAAATTAAAGTCTTCTGTCAGTGGAAAACTGTCTCTGGTGTTTCACAAAAATAGTTAACTGAAAGCCTGTGGCAATTTTGTTGTTTTTCACAGGTGCTGAGAAATTTTTTTTCCCCATGCAGCTCTAGATGATCTTTGTGCTCCCAACAAAGGCAAGTATACAATGAATAACCCATCTATCTGTTCAGGCTTGAAATAGGAATGTTATATGTGATTGGCTTGGAGATCTTGCCATTTAATGTGGTTAATGGGATGAGTAAGAAAAAAAGAAGTTAAGGAATAGGGTTCTTGAGAAAGACAAGTTGTGGAAATAGCCAGCTCTCCCTGTCATCCCCCCCACCCCCCATCATTAGATGGCAATCAATCAGCTACGTTACAGCAGCCTGATCTTGTCCACTATGTTCACCTGTTCTGCTTTATTCAGGACTGCCCCAGTCTAGAGATAATGAGAAAGGTCTCAGGTCACAGTTTAGAATTAGACAGGTGGCCTGCACTGAAAAGACAAGGAGGTGCTGATGCAGTGCTGTCTTTCTAGAGTCCAAGTGAGCAAGACCAATTCTGTTTACATCATACCATTTTTAACAGGAGCAGGGAGAGAAAAATCATGAGTCAGAACTTGGCATATATTGTAGCACATGGTTTCAGTGAAGGCTTCAAGTCATGGATTACAGAAGCAGTATCTGCCATCAGGGCAACAATTCTTGAGCAAATTGATGACTTGATGGTGTCTCCGTCACCAGGAGCATTATTCCAGTGGCTATGTCAAAACTGTTGTAATTAATGAAACTTTCCATCAGAGGGCAGGATTTAAGAACTCTGGCAGGGAAGTAATCAGTGTGCAGCAGAGCCGACGTTCTCTCTTCCAACTAGTGCAGGAAGAAATGGCCACAGCATGCAGAGGAGGAAGAGATGTTCTACCTTGTCTCACCTGGCCATCTTTGTCTTTGGCCAGTTTAGAAGGAACATGAGAGATTTGTAAGTTTATTCCCTGTCATTTTACAGAATCCCTGGCTTCTAAATGAAGACTGCATTTAGGAATGCATGGCAAAAAAACCCAAGCAGACCACGACCACACTACACGCTACAGGCCAAATCCATCCATGGCATCATTCCACCAAAGTCAATGGGCCTGACTTTGGGGGAGGGATAGCTCAGTGGTTTGAACATTGGCCTGCTAAACCCAGGATTGTGAGCTCTATCCTTGAGGGGCCATCTGGGGAAAAATTGGGGATTGGTCCTGCTTTGAGCTGGGGGTTGGACTCGATGACCTCTTGAGGTCCCTTCCAACCCTGATATTCTAGGATTCTGTGACTGCTCTCTTCCAGGCACAATCTACATAGATTTACCCCCAACCACTCTGATGGGGAGAGGGAGCATTCCCTTCATGGAATAAGCTCCTAAATCCTGAAATTTCCAGGGTTCAGAGAGGGGTCAGAGCTAGCAGCACGGAAAGGCTTCTGTCCCCATCCTGCTCGCCTCACTCTTTGGTAGCATGGCTCCAATGAATCCCCACTGTAGAAATGCAATATAGGCTCTGATGATCCAGATTCTTCCAACGCAGGATGGAATAAATCATTGATCACCCTGGCAGCAATCTCCAGGCGTGGGTCTCCCTTGCCTTGCACCTTGGTGCAGTCAGTCATTTTCACCTATGCAAAGGAAAGGGGGTTTAAAATGCTACAATTCTAATTTGGCAGCATTTGCCTCTGTATAACGAAAATCATTCCATGTAAGTCCAGTAACAGAGTCTAGGATGAATGGATGATCTGTGTTCTAATGCCTTTGATTGATGGGATGGTTGGAGCATTGGTGACTTCCTCAGCTTCCCTTCCCCTCTTCCTAAAGTAATTTGTTTAATATCCCTCTTCACCTATCTACTTATTTCTTTCAGGCATTAGGATGACATGGTGACAGTGCCTGAGAAGGAGACATGCAGATGAGGGTCATCTATATACTTCTCTCCCTGTGGAGTCTCATTGGGCAGTCTCATGTAGATGCTGAAGAGGGGGGTCTTGAGTGGCTGCTGTTTGGTTACAGCTGTTAACAGCTGTCTTTCAAACTCAAATGTCGCCTCCATTAAGGCAACAAAAAGCCAACCAATTGTGATGCCTCGAAGAAACCATACTAATCAATCATGTGCATGAAAAGAGGGGGTTGAATTTTGGAAGGGGTGTAAGGACACTAAATCTGGAGAATCAGTGTGGGAGAATGATGGGAGAGAAGGGGAATTTAACACGCTTAATTTGAAAAAGTAACACTATGTAATGGTTGATGCTGAACACTTCATTTGTATGTTACATCCCTCTGCCATCCCCTCTTGTCTGTCTTTGTCTTTTTTAGATTATATGCTCTGAGGGGCAGGGATTGTATCTTCCTCTAGCTCCTAGCACATTTTAGGTACTAGTGCACTGTTTTTCTTTGTAGTATTGTATTTTCTGGAAAGTGCCCCCCTATTTGACATGTTACTGAAAATAAGTATCAGCAGAAAAAAATAAAAAAGTGACAGATAAGCAAAATATAGATTCTTTTCAGTCACTCTGAATATGCCACCTGCTCCATTTAATTTAAAAGAGCCAATATCCTTTAAAGGGATCATTGCATTCCCATTTACCCCATAAGACTGACTACAATACATTATATGCAAAGATTGAGTAGATGTGTTATCTTCCCAGTGACTAATTATAGCTAAAGATAGCTTAGAGCACAGATAGGGGAAATGAGAAAGATAATGGGGAAAGATGGGATGGCTATTCAAGTGCAGCTTTCCCTGTCATGTGTGTATAAAGTAAAACCTCAGGAAGAGGCAAAGCTAGAGGCAAAGCTTGAATGACACCATGGGGAGCAGATGATTAGTAGTTTGAAAATTTTCAATTACACAAAAATAAATAAAGATGCTGTGGCATGGCAAGATACCAAAGCTTCTATTTCTTGGCAATTGTGTAAGTTAAAGATAGTGAAACAGATTGTCTTCAACAAGAAAATACCAAGTTTCAGGGAGTGACTTTTTTTAAATGATGACTCTAAAGTGCACGTGGCACCTTAGAGACTAACCAATTTATTTGAGCATAAGCTTTCGTGAGCTACAGCTCACTTCATCGGATGCATACTGTGGAAAGTGTAGAAGATCTTTTTATACAAACAAAGCATGAAAAAATACCTCCCCCCATCCCACTCTCCTACTGGTAAAAGCTTATCTAAAGTGACCACTCTCCTTACAATGTGTATGATAATCAAGGTGGGCCATTTCCAGCACAAATCCAGGGTTTAACACGAATGTCGGGGGGGGGGGGGGGAGGAAAAAACAAGGGGAAATAGGCTTGAATAGAGACTGGGAGTGGCTAAGTCATTATGCAAGGTAACCTAAGTTAATTGTATCCAATTTGCAAATGAATTCCAATTCAACAGTTTCTCGTTGGAGTCTGGTTTGGAAGTTTTTTGTTGTAATATCGCAACTTTCATGTCTGTAATCGTGTGACCAGAGAGATTGAAGTGTTCTCCGACTGGTTTATGAATGTTATAATTCTTGACATCTGATTTGTGTCCATTTATTCTTTTATGTGGAGACTGTACAGTTTGACCAATGTACATGGCAGAGGGGCATTGCTGGCACATGATGGCATATATCACATTGGTGAATGTGCAGGTGAACGAGCCTCTGATAGTGTGGCTGATGTTATTAGGCCCTGTGATGGTGTCCCCGAATAGATATGTGGGCCCAGTTGGCAAGGGGCTTTGTTGCAAGGATAGGTTCCTGGGTTAGTGGTTCTGTTGTGTGGTATGTGGTTGCTGGTGAGTGAGTATTTTCTTCAGGTTGCGGGGCTGTCTGTAGGCAAGGACTGGCCTGTCTCCCAAGATTTGAAAGAGTGTTAGGTCATCCTTCAGGATAGGTTGTAGATCCTTAATAATGTGTTGGAGGGGTTTTAGTTGGGGGCTGAAGGTGACGGCTAGTGGCGTTTTGTTATTTTCTTTGTTAGGCCTGTCCTGTAGTAGGTGACTTCTGGGAACTCTTCTGGCTCTATCAATCTGTTTGTTCACTTCCGCAGGTGGGTATTGTAGTTGTAAGAATGCTTGATAGAGATCTTGTAGGTGTGTGTTTGTCTCTGTCTGAGGAGTTGGAGCAAATGTGGTTGTATCACAGAGCTTGGCTGTAGACAATGGATCGTGTGGTGTGGTCAGGGTGAAAGCTGGAGGCATGTAGGTAGGAATAGCAGTTAGTAGGTTTCCAGTATAGGGTGGTGTTTACGTGACCATCGTTTATTAGCACTATAGTGTCCAGGAAGTGGATCTCTTGTGTGGACTGGACCAGGCTGAGGTTGATGGTGGGATGGAAATTGTTGAAATCCTGGTGGAATTCCTCAAGGGCTTCTTTTCCATGGGTCCAGATGATGAAGAGCTCATCAATATAGCACAAGTAGAGTAGGGACGTTGGAACAACGCTTCCTCAGCTCTCATCCCCTAAGTCAGCCATAAAAATGTTGGCATACTGTGGGGCCATGCGGGTACCCATAGCAGTGCCGCTGATTTGAACAAGAGGTTGCTCAGCAGCTCTCCAACACCACTTTCTACAAGCCATTACCCTCTGATCCCACTGAGAGTTACCAAAAGAAACTACAGCATTTGCTCAAGAAACTCCCTGAAAAAGCACAAGATCAAATCCGCACAGATACACCCCTGGAACCCTGGCCTGGGATATTCTATCTACTACCCAAGATCCATAAACCTGGAAATCCTGGGCGCCCCATCATCTCAGGCATTGGCACCTTGACAGCAGGATTGTCTGGCTATGTAGACTCCCTCCTCAGGCCCTACACTACCAGCACTCCCAGCTACCTTCAAGACACCACTGACTTCCTGAGGAAACTACAATCCATCGGTGATCTTCCTGATAACACCATCCTGGCCACTATGGATGTAGAAGCCCTCTACACCAACATTCCACACAAAGATGAACTACAAGTCGTCAAGAACACTATCCCAGATAATATCACGGCTAACCTGGTGGCTGAACTTTGTGACTTTGTCCTTACCCATAACTATTTTTACATTTGGGGACAATGTATACCTTCAAATCCGTGGCACTGCTATGGGTACCCGCATGGCCCCACAGTATGCCAACATTTTTATGGCTGACTTAGAACAACGCTTCCTCAGCTCTCATCCCTTAACGCCCCTACTCTACTTGCGCTATACTGATGACATCATCTGGACCCATGGAAAAGAAGCCCTTGAGGAATTCCACCAGGATTTCAACAATTTCCATCCCACCATCAACCTCAGCCTAGTCCAGTCCACACAAGAGATCCACTTCCTGGACACTACAGTGCTAATAAACAATGGTCACATAAACACCACCCTATACCGGAAACCTACTGACCGCTATTCCTACCTACATGCCTCCAGCTTTCCTACCTACATGCCTGACCACACCACACGATCCATTGTCTACAGCCAAGCTCTGCGATACAACCGCATTTGCTCCAACCCCTCAGACAGACACCTACAAGATCTCTATCAAGCATTCTTAGAACTACAGTACCCACCTGTGGAAGTGAAGAAACAGATTGATAGAGGCAGAAGAATTCCCAGAAGTCACCTACTACAGGACAGGCCTAACAAAAAACAACAGAACGCCACTAGCCGTCACCTTCAGCCCCCAACTAAAACCCCTCCAACGCATTATTAAGGATCTACAACCTATCCTGAAGGATGACCTAACACTCACAAATCTTGGGAGACAGGCCAGTCCTTGTCTACAGACAGCCCCCCAACCTGAAGCAAATACACACCAGCAACCACATACCACACAACAGAACCACTAACCCAGGAACCTATCCTTGCAACAAAGCCCGTTGCCAACTGTGCCCACATATCTATTCAGGGGACACCATCACAGGGCCTAACAACATCAGCCACACTATCAGAGGCTTGTTCACCTGCACATCCACCAATGTGATATATGCCATCATGTGCCAGCAATGCCCCTCTGCCATGTACATTGGTCAAACTGGACAGTCTCTACATAAAAGAATAAATGGACACAAATCAGATGTCAAGAATTATAACATTCATAAACCAGTCAGAGAACACTTCAATCTCTCTGGTCACGCGATTACAGACATGAAAGTTGTGATATTACAACAAAAAAACTTCCAAACCAGACTCCAGCGAGAGACTGTTGAATTGGAATTCATTTGCAAATTGGATACAATCAATTTAGGCTTGAATAAAGACTGGGAGTGGCTAAGTCATTATGCAAGGTAACCTATTTCCCCTTGTTTTTTCCTACCCCCCCCCCCCCATCCTCAGACGTTCTTGTTAAACCCTGGATTTGTGCTGGAAATGGCCCAACTTGATTATCATACACACTGTAAGGAGAATGATCACTTTAGATAAGCTATTACCAGCAGGAGAGTGGGGTGGGGGGAGGTATTTTTTCATGCTCTGTTTGTATAAAAAGATCTTCTACACTTTCCACCGTATGCATCCGATGAAGTGAGCTGTAGCTCACGAAAGCTTATGCTCAAATAAATTGGTTAGTTTCTAAGGTGCCACAAGTACTTCTTTTCTTTTTGCGAATACAGACTACACAGCTGTTACTCTGAAACCTTTCTAAAGTGCATGACAACAGGAATTCAGTCTGAGCCGGCAAATGGACTCCTCAGTGAATGTGATAGTTCATTTCTACTGTAGAGCTGCAGGGCAAGTTCCCACATTGCTGATTTTTTTTTTTGTGGGAGGGTGAGGCGGGGATGATGATATGGAGAGGGTGCAAAATAGGGTGTGGTCAATTTGTTTCTTTCCTGTGCTTCTACGACTGATTAATTATGCCTGAGCAGAGATATTTTTATTTAATACAGTGGGTCTCCCAAAAAATAGTTGGTCTGCAGGTGAGCTTTCATTCTTTCATGTTTTAAACTAGGACCTTCAGACAATCAAATCCGTGAGCCTGATCATTAGTAGTGATACATCGCCTGCAGTCACATATTATTGTTACAACCGCTCCACTGACTCATGAGTCTAGGGCAGTTTGGAAGCTAGATTCTGAAAAATGCATCAATACAGTTCCCGGTTTTGCTGTTGGGAGTGTCCCTCATTGCACATAACTGGAGTTACATGTGTGTAGTGAAAGGATTCTTTCTAGCAAAAGACATAGGTATGCAGTACATATTAATACAAGTAATAAACCCTGTGCTATCACCTCTCCCTTCCCAAGTGACTGAGGAAGTAAGCATGATTCAAGTAGGTGAAATATTCTATGTAGGACATCAGAGAATGTCCTCTTTTGGGGATCTTTATTAATTCATAAAGGGGAGGAGTCCTTTTAAAACACTAAAGTACAGTACATTCAGTATAGACTTTTCCTTCAGGCACTAGTGCATTACATGAACTTGACTTGGTTTTCATAATAAAGAGAAGCGTACGAAACATAAATATTGCATGTACATTTTAATGATTTAGGTTAGGCTCATAAACATTCTCTGCTGTAGGTTAAGAGTCCTCTCTTACAACTGGGTCAATAATAATGGTAAACATATCACATCAAACTAGCCTTACTCATTTCTTATCTGAGCAGCAAGCTTTGGGTTACACTGTAGTTACGGACATGTTGATGGACAAAACAGTATAGTAGAATTTTGTGTTGACAGTGATGCTTAAAATTACTTGAATCATAGAAGTTGATTCAAAGATGGATTTTCCATCTCTGAATCAGTCCACTGGCTTCTCTTCCTGCACCTTATCAAACCCAAAATTCTTTCCTCAACCTGCACAGCCCTTGACAATTTACCATTTCCCTACTTGTCTGCTCCTGTACCTTATATTGCCTCTCTCTCCTCCACTACAGCACCAGTCTAGCACCCTCTTGTCCATGTCTCAGTCGTCTTCCACATGGCTTCTTATGCAGGGTGTTTAGGGGCTTATTCCTTCACCCGCTTACTTCCCTGGTCCTTCTCGCATGAACAGATATCAACAATACCCAAAGTCCAAAGGTGCAAACAATTGATGTTTATTGGGGTGAACTTCCAGCAAGCATGATTCCAGTTTCCTTCCTTAGTGTCCCCCTTCTCAGCTGACACCAGAGCCTTACCTGTGTCCCTGTTCCCATTCCCCCCCTTAGCAAAACATGATTCCAATTTCCCCACCTCCATTCCCTGTTCCCATTCCCCCCCTTACTTCCTGATTGACTGCAGACTATATAGTAAAACTTGAGTCCTGCTTAGCTATACAGTAACCAATCATTTTACTGAAATTTAACTAACCAATCCTAACATATTGTAACATGATTATTTAACCAATTATATCCCACCACCTTAATTAGTTTGAAAATCCCACCTTAATTGGCTTGCTTGTACATATTTAAAGTATATGACAATACACATTCATTTGTTTCAGACCTCCAGCTTCTTCTGTGCTGGAAATACAGTGTCACTTGAGTTAAGTGAAAGCTACCATTTCCCCATCCCCCTGCCTGAACCGATATTCATTGAAGCCACTAGGCAAACTCCCATTAACTTCAATGAGTGTTAATCAGGCCCTTAAAGTCTGTCCACCAGCCTCTGCCATTTTTAATCTATTAGTTTTGCATGACATACAGTGTTTGCAGCATTACCAATGTACTGTGGTTAGAATGGCTCTAGTGTATAAAACAGCAAGGAAAAACAATTAAGGTAACCTGGTTAATGGAGAAATTATTCAATTACCAGGAAAAGTCATTTCAAAATATAACCTAAAGGTGAGTTTGAGCTAATTCAGACAGAGTTTTTATATAACAAACCAAAAATTCACTATGGTACCTTTCAGTAGAAAATGCATTTCCACTGAATTCATGTCAACACACAGGGAGCTAAAGCATCTGATTTAGAAGTTATAGGAAGATCGCTGGGCCACCTGTACTGGGGGATAGTTTACCGCTGCTAGAATCAGCTATTAATTTGCTTCATTCTCTAATGTTGTGCAAGTCAGTAGTGGCATTCTACTTGATTTACTTAGTAGATTAGTTCCATGGAAACTTCAAGCAGAATTATAAGGGTGGTACACTCTATAGAAAATTTACCTTTATGTTTTTTCTTCTAATATGCAAACTATTGTCAATCTTTTTTCCTTAAATGCCTCAGCTAGAGTAGTTTTATTTCAAAGTCAACATGTGTTTAAGAACTGAAATAACTTTGATACCACATCTGCTGAGCTTTACAAACTAATCAGATCTGCTTGATCACAGCTGTGCTATTACATTCATTGCCTCAAGACTGCTAATGTCGCTTTAGTTTCATATCATTTTGCTGCAATGCTTTTACTCAATGGCCCTGTTGTCATATAGCTAACGTATGCTTGTCAGATTGTGTAGGGTCAGTAGTGGAAGGAAAAAAACAGTGGATGGGGTTTTCAGGGCTTTGTGTTCCCCTAAAGTTTCAGAGCTCATGAGCACAGGCAGTTTAAACAAGTCAGATTTGTTTTTTAAAAAGCCACACATTGTAAAACCTTTCATCATAGTGAAATACTTTGAAGACTGCCTGAGACAGATTTGTCAGGTGTGGAATGGATGGGAAAGCTATGGCTAGGGTGTGTAAAGGAAATCTGGATGCCTAAGAATCTCAGGCTCACTTCTGCTGTTCCTCATAATGCCTTCTGTGCCCAGGGCTTTTTTGTGTTTTGAAGTTTTTACTCACTTCATGAAAAGCCTTTTTGTTTTCTTCAATACAAATATGGAATGTACCTTGTTCCTCAGCAGGCATTCTCTAGGAGAGCTCAGATAGATGTTAGATTCTTTACTAGCCCTAAGGGCCATCATACATCTCTTGACAGAAGCCCTTTACTGTGTTATGAAGCAAAGGATGTACCTACATTATTGTAGTACAGGGGTTCTCAAACTGGGGGTTGTGATGCCTCAGGAGGTCACAAGGTTATTACGTGGGGGGTCACAAGCTGTCAGCCTCCACCCCGAATCCTGTGTCACCTCCAGCATTTCTAATGGTGTTAAATATATAAAAAAAAGTAGTTTTAATTTATAAGGGGGGTGAGGGGTCTTACTCAGAGGCTTGCTGTGTGAAAGGGGTCACCAGTACAAAAGTTTGAGAACCACTGGGGTAGTAGTTGTTACTGTAATCCAATGATACTCAGACGGAAGCTCGGGAGCCGCAAGTGGCTCTTAAATGTGTCTCCTGCGGCTCTTTGCAGCACATGATATTAAAACACCGTGTGATTCATTATTAACAAATCTAAGTTATTAACCAATCAGGACGCCTTTACTATATTATTAACCAATTGTAGAATACTTAGTCAGGCATTTTGCTTTGAGAATATTATATTATATGTAAAAATAGTAAATGAAACAATGAATTCACGCTACTGGGGCTCTTTCGGGTAATGTTGATTGTTAATACAGCTCCTGAACCACTGAGGTCTGAGTGTCACTGGTCTAATCCAACCAAACACAGCGTACTGTGCAGCAATGGAATCAGAGATGTTTATGTATTGCTTTACTCTGATATGGTTAAAAAGAGGTCAGGGTTGTTACATTTAGAGCTGCATTTCTTTTAATTATTACCAGATAGATTTTGCAAAGAATTGTGAAATGTCATTATACAAAGTATGTCGATATCCCTAAGCAGCTTTATCAATTGGCAAATGGTCTCATTCAAGTAATATGGTCTGAACATAGCCAGTCTGCTTGTATTCAGAGGAATAATAATTAAAAAAAAAAAAGGTATGTTTGAAGTCAAATGCTTTAGGCCTAGAGTTTGCAATGAGCTCTGCCTTGGGTATAACCAACAACACAGTGCTGTTCTTTATGCCCATCTAGTGGGTAGGTCATGTACAAAGGCTTATGAATCTTCTGCTGGTTCTAAGCTACTAGGTTGGGTTCTTTAGTTCAGATAGCAGGCTCCTGCTTTTTGATTTAGGTGTCCTAGGTTCAATCTCCATCTATCATTCCCACCCTGGGGCATTTTTCTTTCACCTGTGTGAATACAGTTGTGGGTTCTGTGATACTATGCTGGCATATGTAACCTCAGGAAAAAATAGTTAATGTGCTACAGGTGTGCACAATGTTGGTTGTTGGAAAAAACCAAACCCACCTACACATTAGCAGACCAGAGGGGGGAAAAAAAAACAAAACAGAATCACGTCTTCTCAAAAGAGATTTCTAAAGGCCTGTTTTGAACAACCAAAGCAATCCCGTCACTCTATCCGATGGAAAGTCAAACCTCATTAGCAGTTTTAAGCATTGGGTAATGAAAACTGTAATGTGTAACATGCAAAGTTCAGAATGGAGTTGCACAAGCTTAGCAAAGTGAATCAGCTCACTTTGCTGAAAAATGGTTGAATCCTCATGCACTGGGGAGATGCCCAAATGTGTTCAGGGAACAGTCCCGACTTGTAGTTTAACAGCAAACAAGAACAGTAAGAAAATTGAAATTAATTGTCCAGCTGTTACAAGTTTAAGAAAAAACCTGTGATGTTACTTGATTTAGTTTTTTGTGCATCAGATAAGGAAGTTAAGCTATCCAAGATGGGATGTACAGGGAAATAAAAAACCCCATATGCCTGCTGATTGATCGAAGTAGGTGTGATGTTTGCAAGATACCCAATAGCAGTTGACAAAATTAAAACAATGAAATGCCAATATATTTCAAGCAAAGTTATACGTTGGTACAATAGTAGAGATTATACACACATTTATAGACAGGCCCTGTCCCAAAGACCTTACAATCATTCAAGGAGGAGAAGAGACAGATAAATGTTGGAGAGATGGGAAAACAGAGGCACACAGATTTAAGGGGAAGATCCTCAGCTGATAAGCTGTCTTTGCTCCACTGATCTGTCAAAGAGGAAGTCTGTGGCAGAGGCAAGAAGCAAACCCATATCTCTCAGTTGTTAGGCTAGCATCTTAACCACAAGACCATCCTTTGTCTATGAAGAATACTGTGATATATAGGCAGGTAGGGTTCAGGTATTATATTGACCACCAGGATGCTATAGTAACATGACAGTACACATCTCTTTTTAAGACAACATTGTGACAGTCAGGAATAAGGACTATCTGAAATGATCATTGCAATCTTGAGGAATTTTCCTGATTTGAATCACACTCAAATTTTGAAGTAGGCCTGTGGGCTCATCAAAAGAGCCAAGTGGACTGCAAACCTTTCATGTGGACATAAGCCCAGTTTTGAGCAAGCCTACTTTTGTGGATTAGGTGTCAAAACCATGTGAAACCTAATAATTTTCAGTTGGAGTCCTTTGGAATCAAATTTAACACTTGAAAGGAGATTCACTCTTTAAAGACAATTCCTAAAAGGGCTCTATGAATTTTATAGATGAGTCAAAAGCCATTAAGTTGAGGGAGGTCTGAGAAGTTTGCAGATCCTCTCTATGGAATTCCATCAAATGAAAGTAATTTTCCATTACGTTGTGGAGGGAAAATGCTTGAGCAGAGCTCTTGGCTATCGTCTGAGATTCTTCATGTCCCAAAAGCATAGGAAGATAGAAGGGAGAAGATTCTGGAAGTGAAGTGCTGGCTAGGTAAGTGGTGGAGGGATTTGGTTTGGGGAAACATTCTCCCCATAAAAGGTGGACCAGAGGGCTGTATAGCTTTGATGGCCTCCACCTCAGTAGAAGGGGCACAAAACTCCTTAGGAACAAGCTGGCTAGTATCGTCAGGAGAGGGTTAAGCTAATAGCAAAAAGAGTGTGAAAAGAGGGAAGATATGCACTTTCGGTACAAAATTGAGATTTTGAGAACAAAATCAGCCAAGGAACCCAAACAAAGTGAAGAGAAAAAGATTCTCAAATTGCCTGCACACTAATGTTTGTTACCCAGGCTCGTAGCAAGAAGGACTGGAATTGCTCATTTATGAGCCTAAATTCAATCTAGTTGGTATTACTGAAACCTGACGGGATGATCTGCACAATTAGAACGTTAAAACCAATGCTTATAACCTATTTAGGAAGTGTCAAGTAGGCAAAAGGGGATGAGGAATCGCACTCTACGTCACAGATGGCATTACATGTTTCCAAGTTACGGATAACTCAGAAGAGAATGGATCTTGAATTCTGAAGGATCAGTGTCCTAATAGATGAAGCACAAGATGGGGTTCCAATTGGTGTCATGCTAGGGAACAGGATAACTGCCTTCTTACGTACTTATCTATAACATAGGAAAAAAGACCCTGATCATGAGAGATTTCAATTTGAATGATAGACTGGAGGTCTCATGCTGCCAGTATTAAGACATCCTGGTAATTTCTAAACATCATACATGACAAAATTTCCTAACTCAAAAAGTGTTGCAGCCAACATGGGAGAATTCTATATTAGACCTTGTCCTAACAAGGAGAGAGAAACTGATCACAGAACTAAAAGTTAACAGTTGAGGTACAAGTGATCATGACTTGATCACATTTATAATGTGCAGCAGAATAAAGTCCAGACTAGTAAAATTATAATTATATATATATATATATATATACACACACACACACACACACACACACACACACCCCACAGTACATTAAGAAGGCCAATTTCACAAAACTGAAAACAATTATAGAGGCAGAATTAGGAGGCTATGAGGAGGAATTTAATCAGAAGAATGTGAATGATAATTGGGAATCATTTAAGAACACCCTACTAGATGCCCCAAAAGTCATAATCCAACATTTAAGAAAGAAGACTGTTAAAAATGAAAGTTAAAAATTCAACATGATTTAAAGGGGAAGTGAAAGAAGCTGTAGAAAATACAACAGTGTAACAATGGAAGAAAGGGGAAATTGATATTAATTAATATAAGTCAGAAGTTAGGAATTGTAGAAAATTAGTGAGGAAGCCACAGGACAGAAGGAGAAATCAATGGCCAGCAGAGTTAACAACAACAATAAGAAGGACTTTTAAAAATATATTAGGAACAAGAAGAATCCTGACAATGCTATTAGTCCATTACTAGATGGAAATGGTAGAATCAACAAAGCAGAAAAGGTATAAACATTCATTCTGGGTTAGGGGGGGCAGAAATGATGCTGCACTTTCCATTCCACTAGTATTTCTGGAGAATGTTAAACAGAAGCTACTAAAGTCAGACATGTTTAAATCAACAGGTCCAGATAATCTTCATCCAATAATTTAAAAAGAACTGCCTGAGGAGAATGCTGGACCATTGATAGTGATTTTCAGTAAGTCTTGGAGTACTGGGAAAATTCCAGAAGACTGGAAGAATGCTAATGTGCCAATTTTTGAAAGGATAAACAGAATGACCCAAGTAATTATAGGCCTGTCAGGCTGATGTTGATTCTGAGCAAGATATTGGATGGTTGATACAGGACTCTATTAATAAAGAATTAAAGAAGGATAATATAATTAAATCAACATGGATTTATGGAAAATAGGTCCTGTCAAACTACCTTATTTTTTTGGATGAGATTACAAGTTTGGTTGGTAAAGGTAATAGTGTTGACTTATACTTCTGTATGGTGTTTGACTTGGTACCACTCAACATTTTGATTAAAAAACATGACATGCATTAAAGGGATTTAAAACTGGCTAACTGATTGGTCTCAAAATGCAACTGATAATGGGGAATAGTCATTGAGGGTGTCTGTTTACAGCGGGGTCCCACAGGAGTCTATTCTTGGCCCTACACTATTTAGCATCTTTATCAATGACCTGGACGAAAACAAAATCCCTGATAAAGTTTGCAGATGATATAAACATTGTGGCAGTGGTAAATAATGAAGAGGACAGGTCACTGATTCAGAGTGACCTAGATTGCTTGGTAAACTGGATGCAAGCAAACAATATGCATTTTAGTACCATAAAATGAAAATGTATACATCTGGGAACAAAGAACGTAGGCCATACTTACAGGATGGTGGGGGGGACAGGGACGACTTTAACCTGGGAAGTAGTTACTCTGAAAAAGAGTTGAGGGTTGTCATAAATATAAAGGGAAGGGTAAACCCCTTTAAAATCTCTCCTGGCCAGAGGAAAAATCCTCTCACCTGTAAAGGGTTAAGAAGCTAAAGGTAACCTCGCCGGCACCTGACCAAAATGACCAATGAGGAGACAAGATACTTTCAAAAGCTGGGAGGAGGAAGAAAAACAAAGGGTCTGTGTCTGTCTGATGCTTTTACCGGGGACAGAACAGGAATGGAGTCTTAGAATTTAGTAAGTAATCTAGCTAGATATGTGTTAGATTATGATTCCTTTAAATGGCTGAGAAAATAGCTGTGCTGAATAGAATGAATATTCCTGTCTGTGTGTCTTTTTTGTAACTTAAGGTTTTGCCTAGAGGGATTCTCTATGTTTTGAATCTAATTACCCTGTAAGGTATCTACCATCCTGATTTTACAGAGGTGATTCCTTTACTTCTATTAAAAGTCTTTTTGTAAGAAAACTGAATTTTTTTCATTGTTCTAAGATCCAAGGGTTTGGGTCTGTGGTCACCTATGCAAATTGGTGAGGATTTTTACCAAACCTTCCCCAGGAAGTGGGGTGCAAGGGTTGGGAGGATTTTGGAGGAAAAGACGTGTCCAAACTATGTTTTTTCAGGAACCCAGATAAAGTTTGGTGATGGTAGTGGAAATCCAAGGGCAAAGGATAAAATAATTTGTACCTTGGGGAAGTTTTAACCTAAGCTGGTAAAAGTAAGCTTAGGAGGTTTTCATGCAGGTCCCCATATCTGTACCCTAGAGTTCAGAGTTGACAGCGGTTATGGTGGATAATTAGCTGAACATGTGCTCCCAGTGTGATGCTGTGTCCGAAAGAGCTAATGCGATCCTGGGATGCATAAACAGGGGAATCTTAAGGAGAAGAGAGGTTATTTTACCTCTGTATTTGGCATTGGAATACTGTGTCCAGTTCTGGTGCCCACAATTCAAGAAGGATGGTGATAAACTGGAGAGGGTGCAGAGAATCCATGAGAATGATTAAAGGGTTAGAAAACATACCTTATAGTAATTGAACTCCTTGAGTCTATCTATTTGGCTTAACAAAGAGAAGGTTAAGGGGTGACTTGATTACAGTCTCTAAGTGCCTCTATGGGGAACAAATATCTAATAATGGGCTCTTCAATGTAGTAGAGACAGGTATAACACTATCCAATGGCTGGAAGTTGAAGAGAAATTCAGACTGGAAATGAGGTAGGGGTAATTTTGACAGTGGGGGCAATTAGCCATTGGAAAAAATTTATGAAGAATTCTTTATCACTCAATTTTTAAATCAAGATGGATTTTTTTCTAAAAGATATGTTCCAGGAATTGTTTTGGAGGAAGTTCTATGGCCTGTGCTAAACAGGAGGGCAGACTAGATAATCACAATGGTCTTTTCTGGCCTGAGAATTTATAATCATTGAGGAACTCAAAACTGTGTTAAAACTGAATGGTTTCTAGTGAGTGATTAGATTATGTCTGGGTTAAAGGAGGGGGTTAAGTGTTAATTAGCGATAGAGAAACTGCCAACCAGAAGCATGTGTGTGTCTGTTTAATTTTGTGTGCTCTTTCCTGTTAATGCTGAAGAAAATACTTAAGGGGAATATTTAGAAGAGTGATTTTATAAGAGTTTGATTGTCATTTTAAAAGTTATAATGAAAACAAAGTTTTTCTGAAGAAAAACCTGAAGTCATAAAGGGAAATTGAGCTAAAAATGTTAATACACATGTCATGCATTATACCAGCAGTGCAAGATGAATTAGAGGTCCATACTAGAAGGAAAGGGAGTTGGATTAGAATGGAATTGTTGGTAAAAATTCAACATTAAATTGTAAATATTTAAGAATTTGATTGATTGGCTCCCTAAATATTTATTGTAACTGTTGCTGTATTGAGCAGGCTTCATTAATTGGTACCAGAGCAAGGAACTATTACCAGAGGGTGGCTGCTACCTCTTATTCATGGGGACTGAGATTACATAGAGATGAACAGTGCAGCTGCCCCTGACAGACTGAGGCATTGTTTGCCAAGCACCATATACATACAGTGCCCCACTTGTGACTGGGTGGTATGGCTTTTGGGTCTTAGAACACTGATAGTTTGCTTAGATGGGGTATCCTGTAAAACAAAGAAACTCATTGAATGAGTTTGATTGCATTTATATATATTGTATTGATTGCATATTATATTAAGGGTTAATCACATGTTGTGCTTATTTGATTCTTAGTGTAACTTTATTACTGTTTTCAAATAGTCTCTGCAGAGCTGAATCTGGAAGACAAGATGAGAACCCAGTCTCTTCTGAATCTAAATATTAAAGAGGGACTGTAGCCCCGGGTAAGGGGAGAACAAGACATGGTTACACAAAAAAAGTGGAATAAAGGAAAATATTCGTATGAAACCCTGCCACAAGACTCTGCATAGCTCCAGGAATTAATAGGATGGTCTCCTTAAAATAAAGGAAGTCTTCAGATACAACAAGATAAAACAAACTGAATCCAGAGCTTTGTGCTCCAACAACGTTAACTTTCAATTTTGTATGTGATGTTCATGTTCCTCTGTGCTTCCTGGCTGTAGTAGAGACCAGAAGTGCAGATACCAAACTACTTCAGAATAAGGCATTTTGCATAGTACTATTTTCAACTTTTCTGAAGCCAGGCAGAATGAGGTATCTGACATATTTCTTGTCTGTTCTCCAGACCAAAGGAGAACAAATAAGCCATGAAAGCTTCTGACCTTTGGAGAATCGTTTGTGATTAGTCACACAAGGCAAGATATTTTAGCTCTCAGTATGAGGCTGTTAAAATGTATATGGTTGTGAAAAGGCTTAAGTGAAATTAAGAAGCTGCTGAACATACAACTTAATTATTTATTAGGCTCTGTGGTGTGGAACTAGCTCAAGATACTGACCACAGGGATATAAGATTTTGGAGGTGGCATATAACCCATGTGGCTTCTGAACCCTATATTTCCACTGCTCTTATGAGAGAGCTACATTAGAGAAGTTCTGCACATACTCACCTGATGTCAAGATATGAACATAGGGGAAGGGGACAGGGTCAGAACTACAGCTGACCAGACAATGAGAATTCCATTTTCTGGCAAGTTTGGTTTTGTTCTGCATTAGAACGAAATCAAAACTTTTCAGCCATTTTCACAAATAGAACTGTGCCAAAATGGTCATTTTTGGATCAAAACCTGATCTTTTAGATTCAGCGAACATGTATCCATCCCTCCTCTGGTAGTTAGGGTATAGCCTGGAATGTAGAAGACTCAGGTTTAAATCCCTGCTCTGCCTGATTCAGAGCAGAGAGTTTTTCACCGCAGCTCACCCTAAATCAGGCAGGGCAGGGACTTGAATTTGGATCCCCACATCCCATGCTCATAGCAGTAGGCTACAAAATGGAGTCTGACTGTCATTCTCAAACTGTTAAACTGATTCATTGGAATAGGCTGATTTGTCACAATGTAATTATGTCTAAAGTATTTTGACCATCTAGTTAGAATTAGTGAATTCGAGCTCCTGTGGTCTTCATCATCCCCTAACTCCTCAGTTTGCCTATCAGTAACATGAAGATGTTTACACACTTCATTGGGGTGTTGTGAATTAAGTAACATTTGTACAGTACCCTTGAATGCACTGACAAAGTAATTAACAAACATTTATGAATCTGGCTACAAACTAAAAAAGCGAAATCCTTTGGAGAGAATGCTTACAGAGGAAGCAGACTCCTATCTGAAATGTTTATCTTTAGACTTTTCCCTGCACCCCGACTTTTCTTTATTTGCTGTAAATCAATCACCTGCTGGGCAAGAAAGTCAAGGTTACTAAGTGATGCTCCAGTGCTATGGAACTGATCTTCAAATGGTGCAATTTCACAGTGTTTTTCACCACTGGCAGTGTCAGAAGCTCTCTCAGGGTCCCGTGTATAAGATGACCTTCCTGCACCACTTTTATTTCTTAGTGTAACTGAAGTACACTTTTCCTGTAAAGGGAATAGAAATCTTGCAGCCATGGAATTTCTCAGCTGCTTTTATTCCTTCCTATCAGCTATAGAACAATTGGAATCCACGGAAGGAGGCAATAGGAGACATGGTCTTCCTCTTGCTATGCTGCCTGGTGCAGTATTAGAGGAGCAATTTTTCCTAGGTTTGCCTATTATTTTTCCCTTTATGTCCATCTATTATGTTTTCCCAGGGAGAGCAAACAAACAGAGTCATAGAATCACAGGACTGGAAGGGACTGCGAGAGGTCCATTAGTCTAGTCCCCTGCGCTCATGGCAGGACCGAGTATTATCTAGACCATCCCTGACAGGGGTTTGTCTTACCAGCTTTTAAAAATCTCCAATGATGGAGATTCCACCACCTCCCTAGGCAATTTATTCCAGTGCTTAACCACTCTGACAGTTAGGAAGTTTTTCCTAATGTCCAACCCAAACCGCCCTTGCTGCAATTTAAGCCCATTGCTTCTCTTCCTATCCTGAGAGGTTAAAAAACAATTCTTCTCCCTCCTCCCTGTAACAACCTTTTATGTACTTGAAAACTGTTATGTCCCCTCTCAGTCTTCTCTTTTCTGGACTCAGCAAACCCAATTTTTTAATTCTTCCCTCATAGTCATGGTTTTGATACCTTTAATTTTTGTTGCTCTTCTCTGGAATTTCTTCAATGTTCTCCACATCTTTCCTGAAATGTGGCATCCAGAACTGGACACAATACTCCAGTTGAGGTCTTATCAGAGTGGAATAATTACTTCTTGTGTCTTACAACACTCCTAGTACATCCCAGTTTGCTTTTTTTGCAACAGTGTTACACTGACTCATTTAGCTTATGGTCCACTATGACACTGCAGATCTTTCCACCGTACTCCTTCCTAGGAAGTAATTTCACATTTCATATGTGTGCAACTGATTGTTCCTTCCTAAATGGAGTACTTTTCCATTAGTCCTTATTGAATTTCATCCTGTTTACTGCAGACTTTCTCCAGTTTGTCCAGATCATTTTGAATTTTACTCCTACCCTCCAAGGCACTTGCAATCCCTCCCAGCTTGGTATCATCTGCAAACTTTATAAGTGTACTCTCTATACCATTATCTAAATCACTGATGAAGTACCAGACCCAGAATGGATCCCTGCAGGACCCCACTCGTTATGCCCTTCCAGCATGACTAAACCACTGATAACTACTCTCCGGGAACAGTTTTCCAATCAGTTTTGCACCCACCTTATAGTAGTTCCATCTAGTTGCATTTTCCTAGTTTGTTTATGAGAAGGTCATGTAAGACAGTATCAATCTTTAATAAAGTCAAGATATACTATGTATACTGTTTCCCCTACCCTCCTCCACAAGGCTTGTTACTCTATCAAAGAAAGCTACCAGGTTGGTTTGACATGATTTGTTCTTGATAGAGCCATGCTGACTGTTTATCACCTTATCTTCTAGATGTTTGAAAATTGATTGCTTAATTATTTGCTCCATTATCTTTCCGGGCAAAGAGGTTAAGCTGACTGGTCTGTAATTCCTCAGGTTGTCCTTATTTCCCTTTTTATAGATGGGCACTATATTTGTCCTTTTCTAGTCTTCTGGAATCTCTCCTGTCTTCCATGACTTTTCAAAGATAATTGCTAATGGTTCAGATATCTCCTCAGTCAGCTCCTTGAGCATTCTAGGATGCATTTCATCAGGCAGGCCCTGGTGACTTGAAGACATCTAACTTGTCTAAGTAATTTTTAACTTGTTATTTTCCTATTTTAACCTCTGATCTTACCTCATTTTCACTGACATTTGCTATGTTAGACGTTCAATCACCACCAACCTTCTTGGTGTAAACCAAAACAAAGAAGACATTAATCACCTCTGCCATTTCCACATTTTCTGTTATTGTTTCCCTCCCCCCCCGGCCTGCCCAGTCCTTTGTCTTCCTCTTGCTTTGAATATATTTGTAGAATGTTTTCTTGTTTCCCCTTTATGTCTCTAGCTAGTTTGTGCTCATTTTGTGCCTTGGCCTTTCAAATTTTGTCCTTACATACTTGTCTAATTTGTTTATATTGAAGATCTTGTGGTTAAGCCAGGGTGGTCTCTTGCCATACTTCCTATCTTTCCTACACAGTGGGATAGTTTGCTCTTGTGCCCTTAATAATGTCTCTTGCCAGTTTTTCAAACTGTCTTCAATTGTTTTCCCCTTAAACTTGCTTCCTATGGAATCTTACCTACCAACTCCCCAAGTTTGCCTTCCTGAAATTCATTGTCTTTATTTTGTTGTTCTCCCTCCCACCATTCCTGAGAATCATAAACTCTACCATTTCATGATCACTTTCACCCAAGCTACCTTCCACTGTCAAATTCTCAACCAGTTCCTCCCTATTTGTCAAAATCAAATCTAGAACAGCCTCTTCCCTAGTAGCTTTCTCCACCTTCTGAAATAAAAAAAGTCTCTAATACATTCCAAGAACTTGTTGGATAACCTGTGCCTTGTTGTTATTTTTCCAGCAGATGTCTGATTACTTGAAGTCCCCCATCACCACCAAGTCCTGTGCTTTGGATGATTTTCTTAGTTCTTTTAACAAAGCCTTATCTACCTCTTCAAGGCTGATTGAGGCTGATCAAGGATGATCCAGGGAACAAAGGCTCAAACAGTCCCCAGACACACAATCCCAACTGACCCAGTACCTCAAATAACCTGAGTAATAAGTATTGATATTATATTAGCATTCAGAGACTGTCATCATGATTGATGCCCTATTGTGCTAAGTGCTGTATGAACAGCCATGGAGTAGACTATGAAGAGAATAAAGAAAGATTATATAAAGAACCCCATGAGGGTTCAATGTGTGTGTGTGTCTAAGACTGTCTTGAACTCTCTCGCTACTTTGGTGGTAAGGGTGCAGTATACAGAAAATTGACAGTCATATAGCTACATACACCATAGAACTAGTAGAAAGCAATGTTTGAGTGGTATACTTAAGGGTTGGTGTGATTTAGAGGAATTATTTTGATAAAACCTTCTGTGATTGGATTGCCCCACCTCATCTTAGTACTTTATCCTCCTGGCCTCAGTTTCCCCATCTTCTTGCTCCTGACACTTCAGTCTCCTGCTATTGCATGGATTGATTCCCATACTTTTCAATGCTTTAGCCTTCCAGACAAATCGTAATGGCTGGGGGTAAACAGAATCCAGCAAAACAGAGAGTCATTGAGCAGCCTTATACTGGGTTTTCAGCTAATCTCTTGGCTCAATAGTCTCTTACCACTCATATTAGTGGTGGCGGTGGTGAGGGGAAAGGGAGAATCACACACCATCTTCCCTGCTAGCATTTGGGCGGGTGGAGGGAGGGGGAAGATGATTCACACTCTACTACAGGCCACCAAATCCTGGCACTCTATATCCTGGCCTGTGTCCCCTTAAATTCATGTATTTCCCCTTCAAATAGTCTTTTCAGGCCCTGGTGTCAGAGCTCCCACTTCATATCTGTGAAGGCCTGAAACAAGGATATTTGATTCCTACCTCAGCGCTTCAGGTTCTCAGCTCTGTTTCTGGAGTTTCCTCCAGTAGGGGAGCTCTGCCATCACCACTCCACACCTTGAGCCTCTCTAGAAGACCTCCCCCAACATTGTTAGAACCTAGCTTCCTTGTCCCAAGGCAGAGATCCTACCTTTTATCTCAGATCATGCGATCCTTCAACTGTTATGGGGTTATAACCCTGATTAAAGTCATCCACAGATGCTCCGAGAACTAAAGGGTTAACCCCTTCACTGCCAGCCCAGGGATGGTGTCTATGCACCTCATCACAAGATTTTCCAGCAATTGGCCCAGATTCACAAAGGTACTTAGGCCCAAGTCCCAGTTTTTGCCACATGTCCAGTTTCAACCAGAATGCTGGGTTGAAAAGGGACCCTGGAGACTCCAGCCAGCAGTGCTGACTGGGCTGCTAAAAGCCTAGTTGGTGGCACAGCGGGGCTAAGGCAAGCTCCCTGCCAAGTGCTGAGCAGCTCCCAGAAGCTGCCAGCATGTCCAGCTCCTAGATGATTGGGCGGCCACGGGGTCTCTGCATGCTGCCCCTGCCCTGAGTGCCAGCTCCGGAGCTCCAATTAGCTGGGAACCGCAGCCAATGGGAGCTGAAGGGGTGATGCCTGCAGGCAGCATGCAGAGCCCTCTTGCCCCTCTCCCTAGGAGACGGACATGCCAGCTGCTTCCAGGAGCCACCTGATGTTAAGTGCTGTCCGGAGACTGCACCCTCTGCTGCACCCCAACCTGGAACCCCCTTACATACCCTAACTCCCTCCCAGAAACTGCCCCTCAACCCTCTGCCCCAACCCCGAGTCCCCTCCCACACCCAAACTCCCTCCCAGAGCTCATACCCCCCCCCACGCTCTGAACTCCAGCCTGGATCCCCCTCCTGCACTTCAAGTCCCTCATTTCTGGCCCCACCCCGGAGCCCACACCCCAAGCTGGAGCCCTCACCCCCTCCTGCACCCCAACCTCCTGCCCCAGCCCTTGGAGAAGGGGCAAGGCAGGGGTAGGGTCTCAGGGAAGCGGTGGGACAAAGGTGTTCGGTTTTGTGCTATTAGAAATTTGGCAACCCTAGCTAGAGCAACCCACAAAATCCCTGCTCGGTTGCCATCCAGCCTTGTAGGCACCAAACCTCACTCAGGTGTAGCATATAAAACAAAACCAAAGTTGAAAAACATTCACTGTAAAAATTCCTGCTTTTGGGCATGTGCACTGCTGCATCCTCTCTCCAGGCATTTAGACAACTATCTCCTGCCTGAGCTGCAGCATGATCCACAACCCTGGGGGAGACACTCCTCTGCTTATTTTGGCTGTGAGGCCCAGTCTGGTAGGTGTATGTAAAACAGAGGCTGGGGAGAGAGGAGTAGGCCTCTCAGATGAGTTTCATAACCACTGGACTAGAGACTGCTTTACACTCTCTGGTCCAATTAGTGTTTAATTATTCAATTTAATTAAAGTGGAACAATTTCAATAGGTGGGAGACCCAATCAAATATGGGAAGGGCTGGATGGCTGAGAAAGGCTTTGGCTGACAGGCTAGGCACAGTGAGATGGCAGAGAGAACAAATGAAACTGAAGCCAGGCTCAACAATGAGGATAGGTGAAGCTTTGAGGAAGACAGGATGCAAACAAGGAAAAAGAAAAGGGTAGATTTTTTGGGAACCAGAAGATGGACCATCAAACAGGAGGGCAGGAAATGGGAAAAATTACATAATAGTAAAATCCCTAGGTAAGAACCTAAAGACAGGGATATCAACCCCTTGAAGGTTGCAGAGTGGCTCAAAAAAAAAAAAAAGTGGGAGATATAGTAAGAGCTAAGAAACTACCTGGTGGAGACTTGTTAGTGGAATGTAGAAACAAAGAACAAGTGTGCTAGGCAAAATAAAAATAATCTGTCAGGTACTCAAATTCCTCACAGAAACAAGAGGGGTAAGTACCTGAAGTGCCATCTGAAGTGTCAGAAGAGGAAATAAAGCAAGGAATAGGTGAAGGTAAGGTGATAACTGCTAAGATGCTACTTAGCTGAAGAGAAGGTGTTAGCAAGCCCTTGACAACTGGGAAGAATGTTACCAGATAAAGTGACTTCAGAGTATCAGATATTCTGGATTCAGAGTAGCAGCCATGTTAGTCTGTATTCGCAAAAAGAAAAGGAGTACTTGTGTCACCTTAGAGACTAACAAATTTGAGCATAAGCTTTCATGAGCTACAGCTCACTTCATCGGATGCATTCTGGACTAAGCCCTGTGTTCCTTCTCCTGTGAGATACTATGGGTGCCAAAGATTTGTTCATGTAGCAAATAATTGCAAAGGAAAACTAAGGTGCAGTAATTGTGGAGGTGAACATTCATGGAGATAATTTTGAGGAAGGGAAAGAATAAAAAATGTTGCAATTGAGGAAGAAGACAGCTAAGCATATGGAGGAGGTATTGATCCAAAGCAAGCCAGAGAAATATTAAAAAACAAAAATTACTAACATCACATATTCAGAAGCTGCTAGGAGATTTCTAAAGGGGGGGGGGGAAGAAGAGGAAAAAAATGAAACCAGATATGGGGGAAGAGAATAGCCAGCAACAAATTACTGGGAAGGAAGTAATGAGTGACACTGGGCTAAAAGGAGATGACATTCTACTTATAGAAACAAAGATTGAATGTGTTTATGACTGAAGTAATAAATTGTATGTCTCAAACAGGAAAGAAAACAGAAAATGAGAATTATAATTAAAGCTGCTGAAAAGTATCTACAGGCAAGCAACCTCTCAGGGGAATGACTTCATACTTTCCTCAAGTGAAGGACATATTGAAGGTTAAAAGAATGGTAATTATTTTCAGCTGGAATGCCCATAGCTTACTAGCACATGGGCAGGAATTAAAGAAAAAGTATTACGGATATGAAAACGAAACCTGATACAATATGCATGCAGAAGACTTGGTTAATAGAAGACTAGACTATAAAATCCTGGAATATGGCATATATAGACAAGCTAAAGAAATAGGAAAGGGCAGGGAAGAACCTGAACTAGAAGTTAAAAAGCTAAATATCAAGTATACTGCTATTGAGATACCGATACAAAACCATTCTGTCTCTAAGTCTTTATAATGTCTATAACCCATGCAGAAAACTAGTAGTTATGGACCTGAAAGAATTAATTGCAGATGTCACATGCCCATTCATTATCTGTGGTGATCTGAATATTCACAACAGATTGGGGAAGTAAGAAAAATTATATAAAGGAAAAAGTTTAGAGCAATTCTTTGAAGAGAATAATTGAGTAATATTAAATGAGGGAGCACCTACTAGGTTCAAGACAGCTCATGGAAGCTTCTCATGCCTGGATCTAGGAATTGCTTCTAGCACCATAGCAAGTAAATGCAGCTAGGAAATTTATAGAGAGGAGGGAATGAGTGGTGACCACTTCCTGACAGTAATTATGTATCAAGCAAAAGGAAATATTGAAGATGAAGATAATATCCCTATTTGGAATCTAAAAAGAGCAAATTGGAAACTCTTTAGAAACAAAAAGGTGAGGAATGTGTGAATGAGCAATATATAAATGAAGATATTGAAGAATTCTGTAATAATGTTACTAAGAGAATCATAAAGATGCCCAAGCCTGGCTATTACTAGGATATCAGCACTAGTTAAAGATAGGAAAAGTGGTCCATGTGGAACAAGGTAATTAGGGAAAGAAATAAGGCATATAGGCAGCAAAAAAAGTCCTATAAAAAAAGAGAGGACTAAATGAAATATTAAAAAAGGCAGTTGCACAAAAAGGCTATAAAAAAGGACACAAAGAGAAAGCTGGAGAACATCCTGTGGGAAAGTAAATAAAGATAGCAATACAGCAGAGGTACATAAAAAGATAAGGAAAATGAATAGAAGAAAGAGTAAGAGCCACATAATACCAAGCCTTGCAGTTCAGGGCATGGAGAAATAAGCTCCAACAAAGAAAAAGCAGAAATTCTGGACACCATGTTTCAAGAAGCCAGTAATGATGAGGATCAGAGGACAGAAATTAGGGAGAGGAAAAGTAAATTCATTAAGGATAATTATGAGACAGTGAAGAAGTGGGAGGAGAATGTGGACATTTTAAATGAAAACTTTAGTATAAGAACTCCAAAAAGTGATGAGTGAAAGCACTGCACCAGGCAACAACGAAATAACCTTTGAAATGCGTAAGCACGGAAGGGAAGGAAGCTTACAAGTGACACTAAAATTATACAACAACATATGGGGAAAAGGTGATTTACCTGAGGAGTGGAAACATGATTACTGTCCCAGTGAGGTAGGCAGGTAACCGGCACTCAAGACCTGAGGCATACAGACCAATTGCCTTCACAGCATGTTTAAGTAAAACCATGGAAAGAATGGTAATGGAGAGATTAGTAGAACACACAAAAAGAAATAGGTTCATAGGTGGAACACAGTGTGTTCAGAAGAGGTAGGAATGTGATTCACCGTGTTGTAAGGATAGAGACAGAAGCACAAAGCATGAGAACCACAGAATTCATGATAATAACCTTCCTGGATACAGACGAAGCCTATGATCTGCTTTGGAGAGAGGGGCTACTTCATAAAGTAGCAACCATGGGTATTATAGGAAGAATGTACAGATGAATAAGGGACTCCTTAAGCAGGAGAACTATACAAGTCCGAATAGGGAAAGCTTTTTCCAAAGTATATTCAATTGCAAATGGAAGTCCACAATGGAGTGCAATTAGCCTTAGCTTCTTTAACATCACAATAAATTGCCTCTCTAAGGAGATGACTGCAAGAACAGGGATCACATTATTTGCTGATGATTGTGCCTTGTGGACCAAAATCTGAAACCTTGAAAGCACCACTGAAAAAAATCAAAGATGCACTTAAGAGAAGTGCAGAATGGGGAAACAGGTGGGGTTTCAAATTCTTCGTCTATGAATGATAAGATATAGTGAAAAATTACATATTCTTAGGTAAAAAGAAAAGGAGTACTTGTGGCACCTTAGAGACTAACCAATTTATTTGAGCATGAGCTTTCGTGAGCCACAGCTCACTTCATCAGATGTATACCGTGGAAACTGCAGCAGACTTTATATACACACAGAGAATATGAAACAATACCTCCTCCCACCCCACTGTCCTGCTGGTAATAGCTTATCTAAAGTGATCAGCAGGTGGGCCATTTCCAGCACAAATCCAGGTTTTCTCACCCTCCACCCCCGCATATTCTCTGTGTGTATATAAAGTCTGCTGCAGTTTCCACGGTATACATCTGATGAAGTGAGCTGTGGCTCACGAAAGCTCATGCTCAAATAAATTGGTTAGTCTCTAAGGTGCCACAAGTACTCCTTTTCTTTTTGCGAATACAGACTAACACGGCTGTTCCTCTGAAACCTGTCATATTCTTAGGTGTGATATTTGACAACAAGCTCACTTGGAGGGACCATATTGAAAATATTAAAGATAAGTGCAAAGGTTGGTGTGTGGGAGGCGGTAAGGGCTCTGGCTGTGCGTACAGGCTCTGGGGTGGAGCCAGAAATGAGGACTTCAGGGTACAGGAGGGGGTTCCGGGCTGGGGTTCGTGGGGGGCGAGGGCTCTGGCTGGAGGTGTGGGCTATGGGGTGGGGTTGGGGGTGCAGGAGGGTGCTCTGGGCTGGGACTGAAGGGTTTAGAACATGGGAGGAGGGAATAAGGGCTGGGATAGGGGTCTGGGGTGTGGGAGTGGGTTAGGGGTGCAGAATCCAGGTGGCGCTTACCTCAAGCAGCTCCCAGAAGCAGTGGTATGTCCCCCCTCTGGCTCCTATGCAGAGACCTGGCCAGGCGGCTCTGTACACTGCCCTGTCCACAGGTGCCACCCCCACAGATCCCATTGGCCTCAGTTCCCAGCCAATGGGAGCTGCAGGGGTGGTGCTTGGGGCAGGGACAGTTTGCAGAGCCCCCTTGCTGCCCCTATGTTTAGGAATTGGAGGGGGGGGATGTGCCACTGCTTTCGGGAGCCACGTGGCATCACGGCATGTGCAGAGCAGGACAAGCCCTCGAGGCAAACCCCAGATCCTGCTACCCGGCGGGAGCTTGAGGGACGGATTAAAACCTCTGAAGGGCCAGATGTGGCCCCTGGGCCATAGTTTGCCAATATCTGCTCTAAGTCATGGAAAAGATACAAGGACAGTGCATGGTGGTCATAGATTCAGAAAGTAAGTCTGCTATACCACAGAACTGAAGAATAAGGGTATGGGAAGACTAGTGGTTGGGACACTCATCTCAGAAGTGGGTAACCTCTCTTCCAATCCCTTCTTTTTATCAGACAGAGAAGGAACCTATGATTGCCTTTACACTGAGTCCATACCCTAATCACTAGGCTAAAGGGAACAGTTCCTCCTTTCCCCCCTATTTATTTTGTATGGAGCTAGGCAGAGATATTCTCACAAGAAACTTTTGGTACCTAAGGTGTCTGACCTCAGGAGATGGGGTCCCAGCTCTGCATTGCAAGCAGGGATAGGTGCCTTCCTATAGTCTGGACTTAGGACACATTGCTCTCATTGGCATCTCCTACTGTCTAGCTTAGACTGCTCCCTGTCTACTATGCTGGCTTCTGTGGATCACATTCTCAAGTGCCTGTCTCTCTTCATGCATTGTATAGAGAGTCTGGGTACCTAAATCAGGCTGTGGCTCCCATTGTTGCTCCAGTGATTTTCTAGGTGCTTAAGTCCCTTTGTGGGTCTGGGCCTTCATGCTCATAGAGCCTCAGTTTAAGAAAGCATCTCTAGTCAGGAAATTATTTAAGCACATGCTTAAAATTAAGTATGTGTTTAAGTCCTATTAACTTAATGAGATTTAAGCATGTGCTTAAGTGCTGTCCTGAATAGAAGTGCTTTCCTAAATTAAAGACCTAAAAAACTGGTCCAAAGACACCTCAACAACATTAATACTTTTTTTCTCTCCTGGAGCAACACAGGGAGAGCAATTTATATTTTTTAGTTCTGGGTGTTTATACTCTTGAATTTTATGCAGCACTTGGATAGCAGGGTGCTAGACACTAATGCAAAACCCATGATTGTTGGAGATATTTAAGATTCTGAGGTCTTTGTTAAAGAAATGATTTAAGATATTCAAATTGGGAGAGCAAGCAAATCATAACATTCCCAATTGCATCATGCAATGCAGGAGAGTAAAGTCAATAGAATAGATACAGAATGCCAAAATTGCCAATTTCAGGTCTAATATGTAAAATAAAACCAAGCTGAAAAAGGTCTTGAGATAATTTCTGTTCATGAATTTCTCTCCATGTTATATAAAAAAGTATTTTAAAGGTATTTGCAAGATGTTTATATGCACAGAGAAAATACCAGAGAATACTGAATTAGAGAAAAGAGATCATGTGAATTGGGGGGGGGGGGGGAAGAAAACACCAAATCCAAATATGAATAATCTGTCTAGATAGAAGATAAGAAGGGTTGTCTGATACAAAAGCTAAGTCATAGCTTGGGTTTTCCTGTAGATAATTTTTTATGAGCATTAGGACATGAAAATCAGCTGATCAACATTAATGAGCTAGAAACACATCTGCTATCTATCTTATTAAGGAGATGTCCTAACAGATTTAAAGAGAATCAGTATTGATTTTATAATTAACCAAGAAATTATTTCTTGCCACTGTTAAAATAACCAGTTGAGAGCCACTTACCTCTTACTCTTTCCCTGGATAACTGGATTATGTGGCAATCTTTATACTAAATATCACTTCTGTCTACCGTCAACAAGTTAAACTAGGTTCGAATGGGGCAGGTGCCCAAAGCCAACAGGTAAGTCAAAAATATGGAGATCTGGTAGAAGGGTTGGAATTTGGGGGGAGCATGGGCTGTTATAGCAGGGATGAAGGAGAGACAAGACAGAACTTGAGGGTGGGGGGAAGAAATCAAATCAGTATCTTAGATGTCTGTATACTAATGTGAGAAGTATGGGGAATAAGCAGGAAGAACAAATAAACAAACACAGCTATGACATAGTTGGCACCACAGAGACCTGGTGGGATAATACTCATGACTGGAATATTGGTATAGAAGGGTACAGCTTGCTCAGGAAAGACAGGCAGGGAAAAAAGGAAGGGAGGTGTTGCCTTATATATTAAAAATGTAT
The DNA here is from genome assembly GCF_965140235.1 of Caretta caretta. Lineage (NCBI taxonomy): Eukaryota > Metazoa > Chordata > Testudines > Cheloniidae > Caretta > Caretta caretta. The sequence continues at coordinate 132,365,181 of NC_134209.1, read as the reverse complement.
ACACTTGGATGGAGGTTGAGATGGAAATAGGATACAGATTTGAAGTAGAAAATGAAAAAGGGGGTAAAAAACAAGGGTGATATCATGGTAGGGGTCTACTACAGATCACCAAATCAGGAAGAAGAGGTGAATGAGGTGTTTTTTTTTTTAAAAAAACACCTAACAAAATCATTCAAAGCACAGGACTTGGTGGTGATGAGGGACTTCAACTACTCAGACATCTTCTTGGGAAAATAAGACAGCATGGCACAGATTTTCCAAGTTCTTGGAATGTATTGGAGACTTTATTTCAGAAGGTGGAGAAAGCTACTAGGGAAGAGGCTGTTCTAGATTTGATTTTGACAAATAGGGAGGAACTGGTTGAGAATTTGACAGTGGAAGGCAGCGTGGATGATAGTGGTCATGAAATGGTAGAGTTCATGATTCTAAGGAATGGCAGGAGGGAGAACAGCAAAATAAAGACAATGGATTTCAAGAAGGTAGACTTTAGCAAACTTGGAGTTGGTAGGTAAGATTCCATGGGACGCAAGTCTAAGGGGAAAAAAATTTAAGACAGTTGGCAGTTTTTCAAAAAGTCATTAAGAGCACAAGAGCAAACTATCCCACTGCATAGGAAAGATAGGAAGTATGGCAAGAGACCATGCTGGCTTCACCAGGAGATCTTCAATGATCTAAAAGTCAAAAAAGTCCTACAAAAAGTGGAAACTAGGTTAAATTACAAAGGATGAATATAAACAAATAACACAAGTATGCAGGGACAACATTAGAAAGTCCAAGGCATAAAACAAGATCAAACTAGCTAGAGACATAAAGGGTAAAAAGAAAACATTCTACAAATACGTTAGAAGCAAGAGGAAGACAAAGGACAGGGTAGGCCCGTTAGTCAATGATGGGGGGAAACAGAATATGAGAAAATGTGGAAATGGCAGAGGCGCTTATGACTTCTTTGTTTTGGTTTTCACCAAGAAGGTTGGGGGTGATTTGACATCTAACATAGCAACTGTCAGTGAAAATAAGGTAGGATCAGAGGTTAAAATAGGAAAAGAACAAGTTAGACATCTAACTTGTCTAAGTAATTTTTAAGTCGCCAGGGCCTGATGAAATGCATCCTAGAATACTCAAGGAGCTGACTGAGGAGATATCTGAACCATTAGTGATTAGCTTTGAAAAGTCATGGAAGACGGGAGAGAGTCCTGAAGACTGGAAAAGGGCAAATATAGTGCCCATCTATAAAAAGGGAAATAAGGACAACCCCAGTAATTACAGACCAGTTAGCTTAACTTCTGTATCTGGAAAGATAACAGAGCAAACAATTAAGCAATCAATTTGCAAACATCTAGAAGATAATAAGGTGATATACAGTCCGCATGGATTTGTCAAAAACAAAGTGTCAAACCAACCTGATAGCTTTTTTTAACAGGGTAAGAAGCCTTGTGGATGGGGGGGAAGTGGTACACATGGGATATCTTGACTTTAGTAAAGCTTTTGAAACTGTCTTCTCATAAACAAACTAGGGAAGTGCAACCTAGATGGAGCTATTATAAGGTGGGTGCAAAACTTGGTGGAAAACCTGTCCCAGAGAATAATCAGTGGTTCACAGTCAAGCTGGAAGGGCATAACGAGTGAGAGCCCACAGGGATCATTCCTGGGTCCAGTTTTGTCCAATATCTTCATCAATGATTTAGATAATGGTATCAAGAGTACACTTATAAAGTTTGCAGATGATACCAAACTGGGAGGGGTTGCAAGTGCTTTGGAGCGTAGGATTAAAATTCAAAATGACCTGGACAAACTGGAGAAATGGTCTGAAGTAAAATAGGATGAAATTCAATAGGGACAAATGCAAAGTACTCCATTTAGGAAGGAACAATCAGTTGCATACATACAAAATGGGGAATGACTGCCAAGGAAGAAGTACCACAGAAAGGGATCTGGAGGTCATAGTGGCCACTAAGCTAAATGTGACTTGACATTGTAACACAAAAAAGGCGAACACCATTCTGGGATGTATTAGCAGGAGTGTTGTAAGACAGACACAAAAAGTAATTCTTCTGCTCTACTCTGCACTGATTAGATCTCAACCGGAGTATTGTGTCCAGTTCTGGGCTCCACATTTCAGGAAAGATGTGGACAAATTGAAGAGAGTCCAGAGAAGAGCAACAAAAATTATTAAAGGTCTAGAATACATGACCTATGAGAAAAGATTGAAAAATTTGGGTTTCTTTAGTCTGGAAAAGAGAAGACTGAGAGGGGACATAATAGTTTTCAAGTATATAAAAGGTTGTTACAAAGAAGAGGCAGAAAAATTGTTTTAACACCTCTGTGAATAGGATAAGAAGCAATAGGATGAAATTGCAGCTAGGGAGGTTTAGGTTGGACATCAAGAAAAACTGCCTAATTGTCAGGGTGGCTGAGCACTGGAATAAATTGCCCAGGGAGGTTGTGGAATCTCCATCATTGGAGATTTGTAAGAGCAGGTTAGACAAACACCTCTCAGGAATGGTCTAGAGAATACTTAGTCCTGCCATGAATGCAGATTAGATGACCTCCGAGGTCCCTTCCAGTCCTATGATTCTAAGTTGGAGACCAGGTTTATGCAACTAGGTTATCTATGCACTTGAAATTCAGACAGACTGCAGAAAGTTGCTAGTTTGTGTCATTGAAATTTCCAATAGAAATGAAACTAAAGGAACACATCATTAACATACTGCATTGTAGGTAATTAAAGCAGGTCAAAATATTTTATGCTGCCTCAGAAATTGTTCAGTGTTTTGTTTTTTGGTAATCTACTTTATGGATGGATTGATTATAGAATACTGTAAGTTCAGGATCAGCAGTTTTTATCATTCACAACTGGGAATCCTTGTCCTCAGTGCCCATGTATTTTCTGTTGGCTGCCTAGTCTCATGTACATCTGTTTGAATGGTAAAGTTGGACCATCTGTCTCACTGGTTTCCTTGTACTATATAATGTCTGTTGGCACTTGTAAACCAAAGAAGCATATCGGAAACAGTGAGGAAAAGAAAAATGTGGCATTTTTAACTCCAAGTATAGTGTTCCAGGTAAGTTGCATTACACAGGGTCCATAGAAAATCCATTACTCCTAAATAATTGGGCTGATTTGTCCAGAGAGATTTTACAACATGCAGTACTGAGATGTACAAGTTGATTGACTGAGGTGCAGGAAGGGTCAATTGACTTGCTCACAATTAGTTAGTGCCTCAGCCAAGAACCCAGGAGCCACCTGACACCCAGATAATACTACTGATAATGATTCTGGCCTCCTTTGTAAAATGCTTTGAGAGCTATGGATGAAAAGCACTATATAAAAGCTGGTTTCAGAGTGACAGCCGTGTTAGTCTGTATTTGCAAAAAGGAGTACTTGTGGCACCTTAGAGACTAACCAATTTATTTGAGCATAAGCTTTCGTGAGCTACAGCTCACTTCATCGTGAAAGCTTATGCTCAAATAAATTGGTTAGTCTCTAAGGTGCCACAAGTACTCCTTTTCTTTATATAAAAGCTAGGTATTATCATTACCCAATCATTTGCTATTAATAGGGCCCTACCCAAATTCACGGCCATGCAAAACTGGTCACGGACCATGAAATCTGGTCACCCCCGCTGAAATCTGGTCTCCCCCTGGGGAAATCTGGTCTTTTGGGTGCTTTTACACAATACTATACAGATTTCATGGGGGAGACCAGCGTTTCTCAAATTGGGGGTCCTGACCCAAAAGGGAGTTATGGGGAGGAGGGAGGGATTGCAATGTTATTTTAGGAGGGTCACAGTATTGCCATCCTTAGTTCTGTGCTACCTTCAGAACTGGGCAGCTGGAGAGTGGCAGCTGTTGGCCGGGCACCCAGCTCTGAAGGCAGAGCCCTGCCAGCAACAGCGCAGAAGTAAGGGTGGCAATACCATACCATGCCACCCTTACTTCTGCACTGCTGCTGCTGGCAGTGGCTATGCCTCCAGAGTGGGGCCCCCGGCTGGCAGCCACCGGTCTCCATCTGCCCAGCTCTGAAGGCTGGCCCGCCACCAACAGCAGCATAGAAATAAGGGTAGCAGCACTGCAACCTCTCCTACAATAACCTTGCGACCTCTCAACAACTCCTTTTTGCGTCAGGACCCCGACAATTACAGCACCATGAAATTTCAGATTTAAATAGCTAAAATCATGAAATTTACAATTTAAAAAATCCTACGACCATGAAATTGACCAAAATGGACCATGAATTTGGTAGGGCCCTAGCTATAAATGCCTTATTAAGGGCCTGATCCAAAGCCCAAAGAAATCAGTGGAAAAACTCCCATTGTCTTCAAAGGTGTTGGATTAGGCCCTAAAAGGACGAAGTTTTCATAATACTAGGGATAATCATAGTATTCATTCTGTTAGTCAGCAGCATTCTATAGTATTTGTAACATTAATCAAATTCCATTGTGTTAGTCTTTAATCTTGCTAGGTCTCCACTAAGGTCTGTAATGTGATGGCTCCTCTTGGGTTTCCTTTCTAATAATATAATAGCAAGCTAGTTTACTGGCAGAAATGTTTGAAACCCTGATGGTTAAGTGACTATTAGAGAATATCTGTGGAAAATGAATTTTGAACTCAAACATAAATTTTCACCTCATGAATCTGATTGGTAAGAATTACGTTGAGCCATTAAGCAAACTGAAATAGTGTTCTGTATTGTGTGTGTTCAATCAAAGCTAAGCCATATCATTCTATGTTGAATAAACCACAATTGACTGTTCATGAACAATCCACAAACTAAGACTTATTGACATTTTGTTGAGTATCTTCAAACAACGAATAAATGAAGGAAATCTTAAGGAGGTCTGGAAAACTTGCACAAAGAAATGAGGCTTAATTCACTGGAGATGTTATTTGTTATCAGTTATTTGCTCCTCAGCCATACCTGAAAACTAAAGTTTTCAAGATTGGTCTTGAAAGAGTTAAAATGTTGTATAGATTTTAAAAGTAATAACTAGTCAGTTAGGGAAGGAGAAACTTTTTACTGGAGTGTACGCACTGATTTTGTATTTTTTTAAACTGGACATTTTAACTAAATTTTGAATGGAGCTAAAGTTTGAATTCTGAAACCTTAAAAACAAATACTGAGAACTTTTAAAAGAAACATCTGAGACATTGGGCTCCATTGTCTGTGGAGAAAATCCAAGGTCCTCAGCATGGGCAGCGTGTGGGGAGGTTGGCATGCCCGGACCACGACCCCTCCCCAAAGTCTGCCCTGCTCAGCCTCCTCCTCATTCTGAAGCCCTGCTCAGACTCCACCCCTGGCCCCACTCATCTCCCTCCCTCAGGTCCCTCCTGCCCACCCACTGACTGCTCATGCCTCTTCGCCTCCTCCCTGAGCCCCACCCATTGCTCACGCTTCTTCATGCCCTCCTTCAGCTGGCTGCTCACCCCTCTAGTGCACCTCTTCGTCCCCTCCCATGAGGGCTTCATGCTGGTAGAGTGGGAGATGGAGAGAGGGTGTGGCCTCGGAGGGAAGAGGACAAGCAGGAGTGGGGCCTCAGGGCAGAACAAGGGTGGGACCACGGTCAAGGCACCCACCCTTTCAGCAGCAGCACACTCCAAAGATGGTGGGGCTGGGTGTTTGGAGAGGCTTATATTCCCCTTCTCTGGTCCTTAGCTCCTACTGATTTCAGAGAGCAATGAAGGTGCTAATACCTCCCAGAAGGCCCTGAATGTGAGGCTGTATACAGTTTCTTTAAATCTGTAGTAAGAGGGGCTATAAGAGGTTCCAGGAAGAAGCTCTTGTTGTGAAGCAAAAAGAGACAACCAGAGCAGTATCAGGGATAATACTGTTCAGTGTTGGAACAGAGCAAAGCCAGATCTACAAAGGGACATAGGCATTGCAACGGTGAGTGTCATGGTGCCTTGAAACTCACAGGAATGACACTGCAATCCACAAAGCCTGAGTCAGGACTCGGCTCCTATATAATGAATAGAGAGAGGTTGGTGCCTTAGGATGAAAGCCACAAAAACGACATGCTAGGTGGAGAGCCACCTAAGCCAGCCAGTGGGAGATACTAATCAGAGGGTGTGTGCTAAGCCCTGGCCCTCTCATGAAGTTCAGGTCTGAAATTCCTAATCTCTGCTTGTAGTACAAGAACTGGGGAAAGATAGGTGTTTGGATGTCTAATTTACATGTGAGGCCAAAACAAAAAAGGGGGTGGGGGAGAAGAGGAAGACCTCCCTCATAACTTTTAACCTTGTGGTCAGGATACTCAACTAGGATGTGAAAGACCCCTGTTCAACTACCCGCTCCTCCTGAGGGAGGGAAAAGGAATTTGAACTGGGATCCATCCCCTCTCAGGTTGAGGGCCCTATCTACTGGGATATTCTGATGTGGGGCTCCTTCACTCTCTCCTTTTGAGGTTGTTCCACATTAAATAATTTAGTAATTAAATATGAAATGGGCCAGCAAAAGTGCTAGAATGATTCTATGGCCTAGTGGCTCAGGCACTTGCTTAAGAGTTGGTAGATTCCTGTTCCAATATCTTTTCCCTCTCAGAAAGAGGGTGGACTTTAACTGGGGTGGGGGTAACCACCCTAACCACTTGGCTAAAGCTGATAAGGGAGGTCTGCCTCCTCTCCTGCCCCGCCCATCTATTTTAGGTGAAGTCATCTGAAGGGCCTGATCGGGTAAGTGGCCTCTGAGCATGCCTGCCAAATCAGGCCCTGTACACGGCTTAGCTAGCTGAAACCTGTCTTCCCTCATTTGTAAATTGCTCTGGGGCTTAGGAAGGAGATAGATGCCTACAGTAAGGCTGAGGTCTTATATGCTCAAAGGCAGAAACATAGGGGTCTAGGGAACTTTAACAACATGAACTTAGGCACCTACAGGCTGTCATAGAATCATAGAATATCAGGGTTGGAAGGGACCCCAGAAGGTCATCTAGTCCAACCCCCTGCTTGAAGCAGGACCAATTCCCAGTTAAATCATCCCAGCCAGGGCTTTGTCAAGCCTGACCTTAAAAATCTCTAAGGAAGGAGATTCTACCACCTCCCTAGGTAATGCATTCCAGTGTTTCACCACCCTCCTAGTGAAAAAGTTTTTCCTAATATCCAATCTAAACCTCCCGCACTGCAACTTGAGACCATTACTCCTCGTTCTGTCATCTGCTACCATTGAGAACAGTCTAGAGCCATCCTCTTTGGAACCCCCTTTCAGGTAGTTGAAAGCAGCTATCAAATCCCCCCTCATTCTTCTCTTCTGCAGGCTAAACAATCCCAGCTCCCTCAGCCTCTCCTCATAAGTCATGTGTTCTAGACCCCTAATCATTTTTGTTGCCCTTCGCTGGACTCTCTCCAATTTATCCACATCCTTCTTGAAGTGTGGGGCCCAAAACTGGACACAGTACTCCAGATGAGGCCTCACCAATGTAGAATAGAGGGGAACGATCACGTCCCTCGATCTGCTCGCTATGCCCCTACTTATACATCCCAAAATGCCATTGGCCTTCTTGGCAACAAGGGCACACTGCTGACTCATATCCAGCTTCTCGTCCACAGTCACCCCTAGGTCCTTTTCTGCAGAACTGCTGCCTAGCCATTCGGTCCCTAGTCTGTAGCTGTGCATTGGGTTCTTCCGTCCTAAGTGCAGGACCCTGCACTTATCCTTATTGAACCTCATCAGATTTCTTTTGGCCCAATCCTCCAATTTGTCTAGGTCCTTCTGTATCCTATCCCTGCCCTCCAGCGTATCTACCACTCCTCCCAGTTTAGTATCATCCGCAAATTTGCTGAGAGTGCAATCCACACCATCCTCCAGATGATTTATGAAGATATTGAACAAAACCGGCCCCAGGACCGACCCTTGGGGCACTCCACTTGATACCGGCTGCCAACTAGACATGGAGCCATTGATCACTACCCGTTGAGCCCGACAATCTAGCCAGCTTTCTACCCACCTTATAGTGCATTCATCCAGCCCATACTTCCTTAACTTGCTGACAAGAATACTGTGGGAGACCGTGTCAAAAGCTTTGCTAAAGTCAAGAAACAATACATCCACTGCTTTCCCTTCATCCACAGAACCAGTAATCTCATCATAAAAGGCGATTAGATTAGTCAGGCATGACCTTCCCTTGGTGAATCCATGCTGGCTGTTCCTGATCACTTTCCTCTCATGCAAGTGCTTCAGGATTGATTCTTTGAGGACCTGCTCCATGATTTTTCCAGGGACTGAGGTGAGGCTGACTGGCCTGTAGTTCCCAGGATCCTCCTTCTTCCCTTTTTTAAAGATTGGCACTACATTAGCCTTTTTCCAGTCATCCGGGACTTCCCCGGTTCGCCACGAGTTTTCAAAGATAATGGCCAATGGCTCTGCAATCACAGCTGCCAATTCCTTCAGCACTCTCGGATGCAACTCGTCCGGCCCCATGGACTTGTGCACGTCCAGCTTTTCTAAATAGTCCCTAACCACCTCTATGTCCACAGAGGGCTGGCCATCTCTTCCCCATTTTGTGATGCCCAGCGCAGCAGTCTGGGAGCTGACCTTGTTAGTGAAAACAGAGGCAAAAAAAGCATTGAGTACATTAGCTTTTTCCACATCCTCTGTCACTAGGTTGCCTCCCTCATTCAGTAAGGGGCCCACACTTTCCTTGGCTTTCTTCTTGTTGCCAACATACCTGAAGAAACCCTTCTTGTTACTCTTGACATCTCTGGCTAGCTGCAGCTCCAGGTGCGATTTGGCCCTCCTGATATCATTCCTACATGCCCGAGCAATATTTTTATACTCTTCCCTGGTCATATGTCCAACCTTCCACTTCTTATAAGCTTCTTTTTTATGTTTAAGATCCGCTAGGATTTCACCATTAAGCCAAGCTGGTCGCCTGCCATATTTACTATTCTTTCGACTCATTGGGATGGTTTGTCCCTGTAACCTCAACAGGGATTCCTTGAAATACAGCCAGCTCTCCTGGACTCCTTTCCCCTTCAAGTTAGTCCCCCAGGGGATCCTGGCCATCCGTTCCCTGAGGGAGTCGAAGTCTGCTTTCCTGAAGTCCAGGGTCCATATCCTGCTGCTTACCTTTCTTCCCTGCGTCAGGATCCTGAACTCAACCAACTCATGGTCACTGCCTCCCAGATTCCCATCCACTTTTGCTTCCCCCACTAATTCTACCCGGTTTGTGAGCAGCAGGTCAAGAAAAGCGCCCCCCCTAGTTGGCTCCTCTAGCACTTGCGCCAGGAAATTGTCCCCTACGCTTTCCAAAAACTTCCTGGATTGTCTATGCACCGCTGTATTGCTCTCCCAGCAGATATCAGGAAAATTAAAGTCACCCATGAGAATCAGGGCATGCGATCTAGTAGCTTCCGTGAGCTGCCGGAAGAAAGCCTCATCTACCTCATCCCCCTGGTCCGGTGGTCTATAGCAGACTCCCACCACTACATCACTCTTGTTGCACACACTTCTAAACTTAATCCAGAGACACTCAGGTTTTTCTGCAGTTTCGTACCGGAGCTCTGAGCAGTCATACTGCTCCCTTACATACAGTGCTACTCCCCCACCTTTTCTGCCCTGCCTGTCCTTCCTGAACAGTTTATAACCATCCATGACAGTACTCCAGTCATGTGAGTTATCCCACCAAGTCTCTGTTATTCCGATCACGTCATAGTTCCTTGACATCACCAGGACCTCCAGTTCTCCCTGCTTGTTTCCAAGGCTTTGTGCATTTGTATATAAACACTTGAGATAACCTGTTGATCGCCCCTCATTCCCAGTATGAGGCAGGAGCCCTCCCCTCACAGACATTCCTGCCTGTGCTTCCTCCCGGTATCCCGCTTTCCCACTTACCTCAGGGCTTTGGTCTCCTTCCCCTGGTGAACCTAGTTTAAAACCCTCCTCACTAGGTTAGCCAGCCTGCTGGCAAAGATGCTCTTCCCTCTCTTCGTAAGATGGAGCCCGTCTCTGCCCAGCACTCCTCCTTCATGGAACACCATCCCATGGTCAAAGAATCCAAAGCCTTCTCTCCGACACCACCTGCGTAGCCATTCGTTGACTTCGACGATTCGACGGTCCCTACCTAGGCCTTTTCCTTCCACGGGGAGGATGGACGAGAACACCACTTGCGCCTCCAACTCCTTTATCCTTCTTCCTAGAGCCACATAGTCCGCAGTGATCCGCTCAAGGTCATTCTTGGCAGTATCATTGGTGCCCACGTGGAGAAGCAGGAAGGGGTAGCAATCCGAGGGCTTGATGAGTCTCGGCAGTCTCTCCGTCACATCGCGAATCTTAGCCCCTGGCAAGCAGCAGACTTCTCGGTTTTCCCGGTCAGGGCGGCAGATAGATGACTCAGTCCCCCGGAGGAGAGAGTCCCCGACCACCACCACGACCTATGAGTCTCAAGCATAGGTCTGCATGGTCCCTAGGGGGAACACCATGCTCCAATCGTCCACCAGACAGCTTACTGGCATCAGCTAGAACAGGGTCTCTTTGAAGCCCAGCTTGGATAGAATGCTCTACCCCTGTGCCCCAACTGGTGGAACTTGAACTCCTGATTGTCCCACTCCCCCTACTTAAGGCAGAAGGAGGAACAGGAAATTGGCTACACAACTGGGCTTGATCCTATTCACCTAGTGTTGCATGCTTACTTCATATCTTCCTGACTTTGGAGTATGGCTCTTAAGTAGAATACACTTCTATCTGGGGTCAGATACTACAGTACTTATTCAGGCAAAATGGTCATTAAGGCTAAAGGGTATTTTTCCTGAGTAAGGGCCTTTATTGAACTATTGATCCAGATGCTAGAGCTGTGGGGTACAATGGGTGCATTTATTCCATTCTTATTCTAGAATGGCACTGTAAAACACTCTGCAGCTTTGTAGCACCTTCCAGCTGAAGGTCTTGAAGCATCTTAGGGCTTGTCTAGATGACCAGTTAGTAAGGGGAAAGCTGGAGTATAAATCTGCAGCACACTAGTGTCATGCACTATCTGTCCACGCAGACTAATGTACACTAAGGTCCATAATGCACAGTAACCTATTCCCATTTCAAAGCAGAGTAGATCTTGACTAGTCCTTAGAATCATTAATAAATTAAGCCTCATAAGATGCATCAGTATTATTCCTATTTTATAGCAGAGGAAATGGAGGCACCAAGCTTCTAATGACTCACTCCAGGGCATCTAACTCAGTGGTAGAACCAAGAGCAGAAGTCAGAGATATAGATCTGGTATTGCACACCATACAAAACTTACTAGAGATAAATAAGTGGATTCTAGAAAGAATATTTCTGCAAGTAATGTTATTTGAGAGACAAAGTGGGTGAGGTAATATATTTTATTGGACCAACTTCTGTTGGAGAAAGAGGCAAGTTTTTGAGCCATACAAGTTCTCTTGAAAGCTGGTCTCTCTCACCAACGGCAGCTGCTCTGATAAAAAGCTATCTCACCCACCTTGTCTCGCTGATATCCTGAGACCGACACAGCTACAACTGTGCTGCATACATGTTATTTCTGAGACAACTTGCATCAGTTTTATCATAAATGGAATCAAGGGCACTGGGTTTTTAAATTTCATTTTCATTCATAACTATTATATACACAATAAAGAGTCTTGTATCTTAGCTGTGATTTAGCTTATCTACACCATGTGTTAGTCCGCACTAGAGGGGTGTGAATTCTAGCACACGCTAGCATTTTGCACACTAACTGTCCTAGATGGATCCTGCTGGCATGCCCTTACAAGTTCCTAACATGTGTAAATGTAGTCTCATTTCAGTCAGTACTACTGTAACGTACCATAGGGAACACTTAGTGAGTGCCAACAGGGTCCACATAGGCCAGGTAGTGTACCACATGCTAATTCATACTAGAATGTATAACTCTCTAACGCACTGTAGACAAGCCTTCATTGACCAAATAAAGACAGGTTACTTTGTTATTATGAAGTGCATTGTAATATTTATCACAGTTCTTTGAAAGTGGCATTATGGAGTAAAGGTACAACTCCCCCAACTTCATAAAGTCATAGAAGCTAGTAAATTAAAGTTTGTCTCCAATATAACAATGTAAGTATTTATATGAAGAAAAAAAATTAACACAAGTTCCTTGCAACACTTTGCAAAATATACTTTTAAAGAAAAGGAGTTCCTCACCTCTAAGTTAAGAATGTATCACAATACTGCCACAGAGGTTCCTGTATGTTCAAGATTCAGTTATAAAGGTCTAGTTCCAGAATACTGCTATCAAGACTTTAAAAGAAAACATTTTTCTCATCTTATTAGAAATATATGAAGAAAAAAGGCATATAAAAAACTGAAGAGAGAAGATATTTTTAAAAAGCTTCTCATATTAATCACAATTCTCAGAATCTTAAAATTATGAAAGATTTGATTTAAGAATCACCACATCTCAATTCTCTTAACTCTCATGACAACACGAAAATATTAAAGCCAGTCAAAATGAAATATTTCCATTCTATTTCCTGGGAACAGTGGTCTATAAAATTAAGCCAATTTACCTAATTATTTCTGACTAGAATCGGGGAATATATAATTCCATGCTAGATAATTGATTGTTATTCACTACAAACTCTAATTAAATAATTAAAACAGAGTATTCTTGCTAATATCTATACTTATTTATGTGGTTCCATACAATATTTTAGCTCTGTAATAGCTTTAGGTAATGACATTCAATTATTAGTTCTATGACTGAACATTTTTTAGAATGTATATTAAAGATCCAGTGAAAAAACAATAGAGGATTAATGTGCTGCATCTGTATTGTCAGACTTCCTACACTCACACAGCAATTAAACACCTGCAGCTGGGCCGGGTCAGCAAACTCAGGCTTGGGCTGTGGGGCTGTACAATTGCTATGTAGATATTCAACCTTGGGCTGGAGCCTGGGCCTTGGGAGCCCACAATGGGGAGGGTCCTAGATCCGGGCTCCAGCCTGAGCCCAAAGTCTACATGACAAATTTGTAGCCCTGCAGTCTGAATCCTGTGAACTCAAGTCAGCTGACCCGGGCCAGCTGCAGCCAGACCTTGGGTCTTTTATTCCAGTGTAGATGTATCCTCAAAAGTAATTTCAATCTGGTTTTATTTTGAGAATAAACTAGTCAGTGAATGTTCTTGGGTTCCGAGCAAGGACTCACGTTGAATGAGCAGCCAGTTCTCTGAATTTCTCCCTACTTCTTCCAGCAGTTACATTTTTTTCTCCCATTGAAAAGAAGTAAATCAAGAGCTCTGTTCCCTGTGCCTCTGAGCCAGGATGGTATCTAGACTGGGCATGCAAGGCAGGGATGGGAAAGAACGCTGGCTTTTTGGCATCATCTCTTGTTGCCTCCATTCCCAAGGATACTTCATGGGTATACAGTTAGGTTGGGACTCCATGAGTGGAGAAGGGGTGAGGCCAGAAGAGAGTATTTCTGCAGGATTTGTACACCCTCCCCAGAGACTGAACCGTGTAATGCTATTCTGGGATTAATCAGCGTTATGCTAACATGTCTGTCTTTCTGCATAGGAGAGCTGCTTATTCTGTTGCAGGGAAGGGGATGTCCCATTTCTGAACATTTAGGAAGAATCACTGACTGCCTGATTTTCCGCTATCCTGCATCCTGTTTAGTCATGTACACCTGTCTGAAATAGAGTAAACTGGGTATAAAATGCTAGTCTTCTGATGTAGTAGTATTTTACTCACACTTTACCCTCGTATATAAATGACAAAGTGCAGAGGAATGGAGAATCAGGCCCTGGGTTTTCTGTCTAAGTGACAAAACATCTGCACGGGGAACTATTCAACCCTAAGTCATTATAGTTTAAGCTTTTACCACTGTGGACAAGATTGTCAGGCAATTCATGGTGAAGATACCTGACAATGATCCTTTTAAAAACAACAACAAACCTGATATTTGAATATATTCAAATTTCCTGTGCATATGAAAAATAATGAGCATAATCAATAACAGCGGTGAAAGATGGGATTCAAAAGATTTCAAATGTTTTGAGGGAATTAGCTAATCTAAGAACATTCCTTTTAAACTAATGACCATTGGTTTGAAGAGACCGAACTGTTTGAGGGTTTTTTTTTAAGTCATGAAATAAACTGTGCCAAACATTAAACATCAAAAGTGTGCTGAACCCTATATATAAGAGAGGAAGAGGAGGCCACCAAATTTACAGTGTAAATAGATGCAAAAAATTAGAGCTGGGTGAATAATTGACTTTTTGGTTTGTTGGCCAAACTGAACACTCTGGAAAAAAAGATAAATAAATTTGTGTTTCAGTTCACCCCGAAACCAAAAATTATCAGGTTTTCATTTCAGCGAGAAACATGTTTAATTTTAAGCATGGGTTATTTTTACCCTTGTGTGGGGTTTTTAAATTTAACTAAAAAACCCCCACTAATTTTCATTTTGAAAGTGTTGAGACAAAATGTTTCAATTTTTATTTCCCCATTTTTTTGCAGGTGGAAGTATTTGCCGGATTTAACCAAATTTCACAAACTGCATTTTTTAGTGAACAAACTGCCAAAAAAAAAAAAAAATAATCACGCATCTCTATAAAAAAAAAGATTAATTCACTGTCTGTATTTTTATAGTGCCATCTTCTTTATCCCCTCGATTTGGGAGTGTGACAGGATTACTAATGGAGGTGTTCCTCTGGTTTCCTCACAGTTAAAATTCCTCTCACCACTTTTTTTTTTAAATGCTACCACTTAAGCCTGGTCCTATGCAACAACATACGTTCTTCTCCTCCTTCAGCTCCTTTCAGTTAGATTTTCACTATTGATTTTCACTCCCTGAACATCTGCCCTTTTGTCCGACTGTAACTGTAAACTAAAGATGTATCATAATACGTATTCACAAGAGGGACATATTGAGGTTCCACAGGCAACATTAATTCTGGCATTTCCTAACTTTTGAGTGCTTGACTTTGCAACCATAATGATGTTCTTTTAACACAGGTGTGTGTGTGTGTGTATATATTATATATATATATATACACACACACACACATACACACACACACACACACACACCCCTTAGATTTTAAAAAAGCAAACTGAAAAAACCTGAAATCCTATTATATTGATACCCACATGGATCATCAGCAGGGTTGGAACCTTTTGATCTACCACACAGATCTCTGCCACTTGAGCTAATGGAGTAACTAATAGCAGCAGTAGGTTGTCATCCTACTGTGTGGACCTGAACTACAGGGGGATGAGACACACACTTTGTCAGTAAATTTTAACAGATTTTGCTGACAGTGGAGGAAGAGGGATCAAGGCGGGAACCTTGAGATCAATTCTAGGCTGTGGAGGGGAGCGTTCGGCAGTGAGAACAGACTCTTCTGCTCAAGTCTGACTTCTGCTCAATTCCCTCCAATCTGTAACTGTCCAGGTTCTGTCTCTTCCCTACTCCTGACCAGTTCCATTCTCCTTAACAACCCAGCGCCAATCTCCCCTCCTCAGGTTCCTCACACCAGTTCCAGTGTCCTTACCCAACCAGTCCCAGCTTCCTTTCCCCCATCTCAGTCCCTTTGCCCAGACAGTCCCAGTTTCTCTCTCAGTATCTATGGTCCCAGTCTCAGACTCCTTGTCCCAATCTACTCCTTTCCCTCCTCCTCAGTCTGGACTTTGTCCCCTTTGCATCAGACCCACACTGCTTGGGTGCCAGTGGCGGGGGGGGAGGAGAGGGGTTGAAAACAAAGTACAGGAGAGATGGACTCCCTGTCCTCAGTTTCAGTTCCCAGCCCCACCCTGGCCCAGAACAGCTGACAGTCTTATAATGAGCAACCTTAACATGTTGTACTAGTCGCCCTGCCTATAATAGAATACAATGTACAGCACACACACACATATATAT
Organism: Caretta caretta; assembly: GCF_965140235.1. Lineage (NCBI taxonomy): Eukaryota > Metazoa > Chordata > Testudines > Cheloniidae > Caretta > Caretta caretta. The sequence goes on along the minus strand of NC_134209.1, from coordinate 132,349,338 downwards.
ATATGACCAAGACCCTGCCCCCAAAGGCCTACAATATATGTATAGCCAAAAAACAAACAAAAACATTGAGTAGGTGTGATGGGGTGTGACTCACCACTGCGTCGCCTCCTGCTGGTTGTCCTGGGAATTAGCGCTGCACTATTTTCTGGTGGTGCCTCACCTGCTGTCACCTCTGGTCCTGGACCCATGTCACTCCCAGGACTGCAGCATCCTCTTCAGTGACACTGCCCTCTGGCTGTGCTACACTCAATGTTCCCCCACTTCAGGAGAGACCTACAGTCTGTCTAGCCACTTGCTACAGTGGCAAACTGCAGTCCACAGTCTAGCCACTTCCCACGTGGCTCTAGCACCCTTTTCGCCCTTGCATCAGGGCCTCAGTCTGCAGATCCCTGCAGCCTGCCAGGAGCTGCCTTTAGATCTCTGGGTCTCTGCCTGCAGGGCTGCTGTGTCCAGGGTGCTTACTACCCTCTGCCTGCAAGTCAGCCAGTCCTCCTCCCTTCTCAAGCTCCAGGGAGAGACTGATTCTGGTCTGCTCTGCAGCCCTTCTTATATGGGGAGGGCCCAGCCCTGATTGGCTGCTCCTGTAAGCCCTTCTGTGTTTGGCTGCCTCCCATGCAGCCTCCCTAGGGCTGCTTTTTACCCCTTTGCTGCCAGCATGGGGCACATGTCCCATCACACACTCTCCCCCTTAACACCAACCACCGGGGGTGGGGAAGAATTACCTTCCCTGCTACTCATGCAGATGCGCTTGCAGGATATCCCTCTTCTGCCTCAGGTTCTCCACCAGGCGGAGCCATCTGCCTCCTTCCTCCAGGATCTGAGTCCCTATCGTGGCATGTTCTGCTCCCATGTGGGTTCCCTTGTCCATCAGGGAACCTGTTATGCACCCGTTCCCTACTTCTGCCTGCTAGGTGTGGGAGATGGCTCCCCACTGGGTCCTCAGTCATCACTCCCACATCCCTCTGGGAAGTCTCTGACCCAGCCCAGCTCCCAGGCACCCCTTTTTTATCCTGCCTTCTGCAAAGGGGGCACTGCCTTTTTATATAGCCCTCTTCATGGCATCAGAAGAAAGCCCTTTGCCTCCCCTTGGCCATGGGCCTCCCATTGTCCTTCCCTTTCTCAGCCTCCAAAGTCCAAAATTCAGGCCACTTCTCCAGTGGCTAATTGCAGGGGCCAGGAGAGACCCGGGCCTGCCCCTTACTCTGGGTGCCAGTCTAGGGTCCCTGTGAATAGCAGCGACGCACTGCATCCCTTTGACCACTCACAATTCTGATGTTTCCCTGGGCCACTTCTCCATGGACACTTCACCTTCACATGCACTTCCCTCATATCGTATGTGTAACGATGCTGCCATTGGTGGAACTTTTCTGAGAGAGTCAATTCAGGACAAATTGCTTAAAGCAGGGCAGTTACAGCCCAAGGTTGGAGTTCCTTTGCACAACGAGGCAAACCAAACCAGCCAAACAGAGAGGACGTCAGTTTTACCCCACTGGCTAACCATAAGTCACACAGGAATCCCCTTAGATACTCCCGTTTTCCAGTATCACCACCAGTGCCACTCGTTATGGGGATGAGTGGTTATGAAGATGAATGGTTATGAAAACCAGTACCCCGGTAAAAGAAAAAGGTTCTCCCGATCCCAAAGGACAAAGCCCAGACCCAGGTCAATATACAAATCAGATCTTACCCACAAATCACTGTTGCCAGTCCTTTAGAATCTAAAAGTTTATTCATAAAAGGAAAAAGATATAGATGAGAGTTAGAATTGGTTAAATGTAATCAATTACATACAGCAATGACAAAGTTCTTGGTTCAGGCTTGTAGCAGTAATGGAATGAACTGCAGGTTCAAATCAAGTCTCTGGAGTACATCCACAGCTAGGATGGGTTGTTCAGAGCTTCAGTTTGTAGTAAAGTACCTCCAGAGGCAAGAAGCAGGATTAAAGACAACATGGAGGAGATGCAGCTGCCTTTTATAGTCTCTTCCAGGTGTAAGGCCACCTCTTTGTTCTTACTGTGTAAAACTACAGCAAAATGGAGTTTGGAGTCACATGGGAAGTCACATGTCCATGAATGACTCAGTTCTTCACAGGTGGCAGCCATTGCTCATGTGCTATCTTGAACGTTTCCCAGGAAGTCTTCTTATGTGGATTGGAGTCTCCCCAAGATCCATTGTACTTTAAGTGTTTTTTGATTGGGAACTTACTGAGAATAGTCCCTTCTTAAGAAGCTGACGAAATGCTTCACTGAGGCATCTTAGAATCAAAAACACATTGAGATACAAGTACATAGCCAATATTCATAACTTTAACTACAAAACTGATATACCAGTACAGATAGCATAATCATAACCAGCAAATTATGACGTTTCCATAGACACCTTACACCACAACCTTTGTACAATATTTGCTGCAAGCATATAACAGTGGTTGCAACAATGATCTATATGGTCACAGGTTATATTAATAACGTCACAGTAGGGCATATAGCAAGTCCCAGCAGCCAGCCAAGAGCTCCCTCTTGCTCCCCAGGTCCCTTTCCGCAACCTATCTGTCCATGGTTCTGCAGTTCCCTTTGGCTAGGTAGGACCACCATCTGCATTCCTCTGGCTCCAACAAAGAATTGACGCTCTTCTTCAGCTCTTTTTATATGGCCCTCCTGGGCCCTGATTGGCTGCTTCCCTGGAGCTACTCTAGGCCACTTGGAGGACCTCTCTACTGCTCTTTTCTAGGACTAGGCCCTGGTCTACACTAGGAGTTGAGGTCAAATTTAGCAGCGTTAAATCGATTTAACCCTGCACCCATCCACACGACGAAGCCCTTTTTTCCGACTTAAAGAGCTCTTAAAATCGATTTTCTTACTCCACCCCCGACAAGGGGATTAGCGCTGAAATCGGACTTGCTGGGTCAAATTTGGAGTACTGTGGACACAATTAGATGGCATTGGCCTCGGTGAGCAATCCCAGAGTGCTCCATTGTGAACGCTCTGGACAGCACTCTCAACTCAGATGCAATGACCAGGTAGACAGGAAAAGGCCCGCAAACTTTTGAATTTCAATTTCCTGTTTGGCCAGTGTGGCAAGCTGCAGGTGACCATGCAGAGCTCATCAGCACAGGTGACCATGATGGAGTCCCAGAATCGCAAAAGAGCTCCAGCATGGACCGAATGGGAGGTACGGGATCTGATCGCTGTATGGGGAGAGGAATCCGTGCTATCAGAACTCCGTTCCAGTTTTCGAAATGCCAAAACCTTTGTCAAAATCTCCCAGGGCATGAAGGACAGAGGCCATAACAGGGACCCGAAGCAGTGCCACATGAAACTTAAGGAGCTGAGGCAAACCTACAAGAAAACCAGAGAAGCGAACAGCCACTTCGGGTCAGAGCCCAAAACATGCCGCTTCTATGATGAGCTGCATGCCATTTTAAGGGGTTCAGCGACCACTATCCCAGCCGTATTGTTTGACTCCTTCAATGGAGATGGAGGCAACACGGAAGCAGGTTTTGGGGACGAGGAAGATGATGATGATGAGGTTGTAGATAGCTCACAGCAAGCAAGTGGAGAAACCGGCCAGGAACTGTTTCTCACCCTGGACCTGGAGCCAGTACCCCTCGAACCCACCCAAGGCTGCCTCCCGGACCAGCCAAGCAGAGAAGGGACCTCTGGTGAGTGTACCTTAAAATACTATACATGGTTTAAAAGCAAGCATGTTTAATGATTAATTTGCCCTGGCATTCGCGGCTCTCCTGGATGTACTCCCAAAGCCTTTGCAAAAGGTTTCTGGGGAGGGCAGCCTTATTCCATCCACCATGGTAGGACACTTTACCACTCCAGGCCAGCAGCACGTACTCGGGAATCATTGTGGAACAAAGCATTGCAGTGTATGTTTGCTGGCGTTCAAACAACATCCATTCTTTATCTCTCTGTGTTATCCTCAGGAGAGTGATATCATTTATGGTCACCTGGTTGAAATAGGGTGCTTTTCTTAAGGGGACATTCAGAGGTGCCCGTTCCTGCTGGGCTGTTTGCCTGTGGCTGAACAGAAATGTTCCCCGCTGTTAGCCACAGGGAGGGGGGAGGGGAGAGGTGCTAGCCATGTGCTAGGGGGAGGCAAAATGCGACCTTGGAGCAAAAGCACATGTGCTATGTATGTAATGTTAACAGCAAGGTTTACCGTGAAAGAGTGTACCCATTGTTCTATAAAATGTGTCTTTTTAAATACCACTGTCCCTTTTGTTTTCTCCACCAGCTGCATGTATTTCAAGGATCACAGGATCTTCTCCTTCCCAGAGGCTAGTGAAGATCAGAAAGGCGAAAAAAACGCACTCGCGATGAAATGTTCTCTGAGCTCATGCTGTCCTCCCACACTGACAGAGCACAGACAAATGCGTGGAGGCAAATAATGTCAGAGTGCAGGAAAGCACAAAATGACCGGGAGGAGAGGTGGCAGGCTGAAGAGAGGGCTGAAGCTGAAAGGTGGCGGCAGCGTGATGAGAGGAGGCAGGACTCAATGCTGACGCAGCTGGAGGATCAAACTAATATGCTCCAGCGTAAGGTTGAGCTGCAGGAGAGGCAGCAGGAGCACAGACCTCCGCTACAGCCCCTGTGTAACCAACCGCCCTCCTCCCCAAGTTCCATCGCCTCCTCACCCAGACACGCAAGAACGTGGTGGGGGGGCCTCCAGCCACCCAACCACTCCACCCCAGAGAATTGCCCAAGCAACAGAAGGCTGGCATTCAATAAGGTTTAAAGTTTTAAACTTTTAAAGTGCTGTGTGGCCTTGTCCTTCCCTCCTCCACCATCCCTCCTGGGTTACCTTGGCGGTTATCCCCCTATTTGTGTGATGAATTAATAAAGAATGCATGAATGTGAAGCAACAATGACTATTGCCTCTGCAAGCGGTGATCAAAGGGAGGAAGGGAGGGTGGCTTGCTTACAGGGAAGTAGAGTGAATCAAGGGGCAAGGGGTTTCATCAAGGAGAAACAAACAGAACTTTCACACCGTAGCCTGACCAGTCATGAAACTGGTTTTCAAAGCTTCTCTGATGCGCACCGCGTCCTCCTGTGCTCTTCTAACCGCCCTGGTGTCTGGCTGTGCATAACCAGCAGCCAGGCGATTTGCCTCAACCTCCCACCCTGCCATAAACGTCTCCCCCTTACTCTCACAGATATTGTGGAGCACACAGCGAGCAGTAATAACGGTGGGAATATTGGTTTCGCTGAAGTCTAACGGAGTCAGTAAACTGCACCAGCACGCTTTTAAACGTCCAAATGCACATTCTACCACCATTCTGCACTTGCTCAGCCTGTAGTTGAACAGCTCCTGACTACTGTCCAGGCTGCCTGTGTACGGCTTCATGAGCCATGGCATTAAGGGGTAGGCTGGGTCCCCAAGGATAACTATAGGCATTTCAACATCCCCAACGGTTATTTTCTGGTCTGGAAAGAAAGTCCATTCCTGCAGCTTTTGAAACAGACCAGAGTTCCTGAAGATGCGAGCATCATGTACCTTTCCCGGCCATCCCACGTTGATGTTGGTGAAACATCCCTTGTGATCCACCAGTGCTTGCAGCACTATTGAAAAGTACCCCTTGCCATTTATGTACTTGCCGGCTTGATGCTCCGGTGCCAAGATAGGGATATGGGTTCCGTCTATGGCCCCACCACAGTTAGGGAATCCCATTGCAGCAAAGCAATCCACTATGACCTGCAGATTTCCCAGGGTCACTACCCTTGATATCAGCAGATCTTTGATTGCGTTAGCTACTTGCATCACAGCAGCCCCCGCAGTAGATTTGCCCACTCCAAATTGATTCCCGACTGACCGGCAGCTGTCTGGTGTTGCAAGCTTCCACAGGGCTATCGCCACTCGCTTCTCAACTGTGATGGCTGCTCTCATCTTGGTATTCTTGTGCCTCAGGGCAGGGGAAAGCAAGTCACAAAGTTCCATGAAAGTGCACTTATGCATGCGAAAGTTTCGCAGCCACTGGAAATTGTACCAGACCTGCAACACTATGCAGTCCCACCAGTCTGTGTTTGTTTCCCGAGCCCAGAATCGGCATTCCACCGCATGAACCTGCCCCATTAGCACCATGATGCCCACATTGCTAGGGCCCGTGCTTTGAGAGAAGTCTGTGTCCATGCCCTCATCACTCTCGTCACTGCGCTGACGTCGCCTCCTCGCCCGGTTTCGCTTTGCCAGGTTCTGGTGCTGCATATACTGCTGGATAATGCGCGTGGTGTTCTGACCCATATTGGTGCAGAAGTGGATGGCTATTGCCCTTTGGAAGTTGCAATACTGGACAGCTACCCATCAGTCACAAGCCACTTCAGAGTGGGGAAGACCACTGTCAGGCTGGTGGCAGTGCAGGTTTGCAAAGTTATCACTCCTCTACCCATGGGTGGTTGCCATTGCCAAGCTTCCAGCAATTATAGCTAGGTTCCAGAGAATGGGGTTTCTGAACTGCTCAGAAGTCATCAATAGCACCCATATCCCCATACTATGCCAAAAGGTGCCAGTACGTCAATCAAAAAGGCTACCATTCACTTATTCTTCAAGGCTTAATGGATCACAAAGGCAGGTTCATGAACACTAATGTTAGACACACAGGAATGCCAGTGTGCTGGGGAGATCAGGATTGTACTTGAACTGTGAGGAAGGGATTTTATTCCCCAGAAATGACATGGTTCTGTATGGTGTTTCTGTGCCCAGAGTTATTCTGTGGGACCCCGCATACTCGCTCCTACTCTGGCTAATGAAAACCTACCCTGACATCAACAACCCGGCAAAATGGGAATGCAACTTCAAACTAAGCAGGGGATCTGGCAGTCTATGCCAGAGAGATGTTTGTGCTGCTTGTTACCCATGTACATATAACTGTACTGAGGGGTTAGGTGAACTGTGAAGGTGGACCAAGTACATTTGCTCTGCCGTTGAACCTTAAGAACCTTAAGCTGAAGTTTCTGCTGCACTAGAAATTTGTGGACATGTGTTTACGGGACTGGGAGGCAATCTGAATGGAAATAGACTATATTCCAGGTTAGCAGATGGAGCCTGCATGGAGCAGGGGGAAGAGACCCTCTGCAAATGCCCACCCATCCCCAGACCAGCTCCTGCAATGTCAGAAAATTCATCCCCTTTGTCCAGCGAAGAGCAGAGAAAGGAATGGGGAAAAAGAGTCACAGAGCAACTGAACTTTGTTCCACGAACTTTCCGATCAGAACTGCAAGCCACTCACCTCCCCACCGCAAAGGGACATGGTATTGTATTTGCACAGCTATTTGGGCAGGATACTGTCCCCTCCTTTCCCCTGGATTGTACAGCATGGCTCCGAGTGGGGAGACCCTGGACACCAGAGACCGGGAATACTTCAGAACACTTGTACTGTGACAGAGACCCCCATTGCATTCCTCAGAGAAGAAAAGTTTCCCCTTCTCCTTCCAGTACATAACTGGCCCTGATACTAAGCCAACCCTGTAACTTTGTCCTGTACAAATGTCTTGTTCCCCAACTGCACATTTCCATCCCCTCCCTCACTGTCAGCCTGTTAGCCAACAAATAAACAGACCATGAGTCAGTATGATAGTGGTCTGATAACCTGTTCTACAGCTTCTGACTAAAGCTTTGTAGTGATTCATGGTAATTCAGTAAATGTTGAATTTACAGTTTTGTCTTGGTTGGGGGACCATTGCGGGCGGGGGGAAGGAGGTGGGTGGCGTTTCCAGTCCTGCATGCAGCCCCACAGAAAGAGGGAGAGGATGTTGGTGGGGAGGGTGGGGGTTTAACTTACCAACCTCAGGTTCTGGATCCTGCTGAGGCTCAGGGTTCTTCTCTGACTTGTCAGGAGGGGCTTGCTGAGCCAGCTTCTCTGGGTAGAAGTGCAGGATAACGCGCTCCTCTTCCTCCAGGTCTCCCAGGTCCTCCTCCTCCACAGTTCCTGCTGCCTCCTTGTCCTGGCCCTCATCGGCATCCTGTCAGACCATGAGGCTGGCAGACCTGAGGTGGGGGTTGTGACTACTGAGTGACTATTGGAGTCTTTTGCTTTCTGGTACCAGAGCCTGAAGCTCTTTATCCATTTCCCGGTACTGGGCTGGAATCCGGTGAATGCCTACCTGCGCCAGCCTCTCCACAACTTCCCAGTAGAGATGGATGTTCCTCATACTGTGGGAGAAGTCATAGAGGACAGCAAACTCTGACTACACATCGATGAGCACCCAGGTATGCTTGGATGACCAGGTGGCGTCTCTCAGAGCAGGTTCCATGTCCATGTGTAGGGGTGAAAAGAAGTATAGTGGAAAACTGTTCTGAAGTGGTCAGCACAGCTTGCTACTACTGGTGAGACTGGGGACAGTCATACATTTAGGCACAGGTCAGGTAGGAAAGGGTCCGTGCACTGTGGGAAAGGGGGTGAAGGACTGTTAAACTTGGGACCTGGTACACGCCCCTTAGCCTATCCACAGGACAAATGGGCCTGGGCACAAGGCTGTGCCACAGCCCAAGGTTTGCTCATATCCACACCCTCAAACGTGCTATTATTCTTGCCCAGTACTTGCCTTGAAACCCGTGTTTCTGGGGTTTGGATGTGGGTGGTAGTGGGTTATGGCACAACCACATGCATGACCTGTGTCCAGTCACCAGTGTAACTATAGCTTCGCAGGCTAGAAGATGGGAACTTTACTGTTTTGACATCAGAGCAGAGTGGCTGTTGTGACAATGGAACAGACAGAATGGCCAACCTGTGGAAGAGACTGTACAAGTGGCTATAAAGGCCTAACGAATGAACTATGACCTAGAAAAGCCATCATCCTTAACTAAAGTAAGGGGCGGACTGTTGTGATGCAAACTGAAACCTTGGTTTCAGAAGTGGACTTTCAACGATATCAAGGTTGCATTGATTTTGAGATAAAATTTTTCTGGGGATTTTAGCAAAAGGTTGGAAAGAGGACTGGAATAATAATTTATGTGGTTTTCCATAGACTGAAAAAGTATGAAATCGAGAGCTATCCTTTATTTTTTTGCTTCAAATTACTGATCTAATGTGCATAAAGTCTACTGAACCTCAGGCCACAACATTGCTTGGGCCTAATAATATATTCTATTGATCCTCTCCTGCTCTTAGAATGCTGTTTCTGCTGAACCTGGAGAAAGGAGAACACCATCCCATCGAAGCATCAAGGAGGATGGAGCCTTGTCTCCTGATCCAGCGTGACATGCGAGAAATCTGGGATATTTGACCTTTTTGAGAATGGTGCCATATTTTTGGCCTGACATTGGCAGCAAGCATCATGCAGCTACCCTAACAAAGTGTATTTTCCATACTTTTTCATTTTTTCCTCTTTCAATCGCTTTTGTCTTTGTTTCTGCTTGGGGTGGGGAATAACCTATGACAAAACTTACAGCTTTGTAAGTAAACTGATAGTGTTTGGGTTAGAATCCACTTTATTTTAAAAGACGGTACAAAAGTGAAGCCAGATTTGCATCTTACTTGCAATTTTCCGGTATGTTTAAGCTAATAACCACACACAACGTACATCTTCTGTTGTAGTACGAAGTTTAGCTTTAAATCACGACACAGGACCATAAGAATTGAGGTTTTGTGCTAGCAAAAGGGTACATTACACAGCATCCAATTAATCCATTGATCCCAACAATCTTGCTAGTAGAACTTTATATGCCCTTCCAGCATAAACAGGAGCATTTGGATCTATATACATGAATGAGGTCGATATTCTGTGGAAAAATAATATCTGATCATGTAATTAAAGACTATACCATAATGCATATGCACAAGGGGGGCAAATTAAAGTTGTACAGACAACCTTAGTTTTGGCATATCCTAACTTTTGAGTGCTTGTCTTTGAAACCTTAATGTTCTTTTAATGTGGTTTCTAAATGGGTAATTTAGCAGATAAATCACGTTGTACAGCACATTAGGTTAAAGAAACTATTACTAACAATTGGCAAATAGATGCAGTCCCTAAATATTTTCATTACAGTTTAATGGGAAGGTGTAATAAAAATATTGTAATATCCATGCCCATCTACCACCTCAAGTTCTCAGTGGGGAATAGAATGCCAACCTCCCCCCTCTAAAAGCATGGGCCACTTGAGCTAAAGGAGAACTCCATTAGTTATTAGCAGTCCAGGGCTTTTGATATACAGCAGCAATATCACTGGTTCCCCTTTATGCTGCATAATTTAGTTAAGCATGGATTGTTTGAAAAGGCCCTTTGCTGAACTGTACTCAATACTTCATTCATCTTCATCTCTCCAGTGTCTCCACAACTTCTTCAAACTGACTCTTATACTTGGAACAACCTTCCAAAAAACTATTAATGAGGCCTCTGCCCTAGTCTCTTTCAAAACATTTCCCAAATGCTTGAAATAAGCTGTCAAGGTTCCTCCCCCACTCTGAACTCTAGGGTACAGATGTGGGGACCTGCATGAAAAACCTCCTAAGCTTATCTTTACCAGCTTAGGTCAAAACTTCCCCAAGGTACAAAATATTCCACCCGTTGTCCTTAGACTGGCCGCTACCACCACCAAACTAATACTGGTTACTGGGGAAGAGCTGTTTGGATGCGTCCTTCCCCCCAAAATACTTCCCAAAACCTTGCACCCCACTTCCTGGACAAGGGTTGGTAAAAAGCCTCACCAATTTGCCTAGGTGACTACAGACCCAGACCCTTGGATCTTAAGAACAATGAACAATCCTTCCAACACTTGCACCCCCCCTTTCCTGGGAAATGTTGGATAAAAAGCCTCACCAATTTGCATAGGTGACCACAGACCCAAACCCTTGGATCTGAGAACAATGAAAAAGCATTCAGTTTCTTACAAGAAGACTTTTAATAAAAAATAGAAGTAAATAGAAATGAAGAAATCCCCCCTGTAAAATCAGGATGGTAGATATCTTACAGGGTAATTAGATTCAAAAACATAGAGAACCCCTCTAGGCAAAACCTTAAGTTACAAAAAAGATACACAGACAGAAATAGTTATTCTATTCAGCACAATTCTTTTCTCAGCCATTTAAAGAAATCATAATCTAACACATACCTAGCTAGATTACTTACTAAAAGTTCTCAGACTCCATTCCTGGTCTATCCCCGGCAGAAACCAGCATATAGACAGACCATAGACAGACACACAGACCCTTTGTTTCTCTCCCTCCTCCCAGCTTTTGAAAGTATCTTGTCTCCTCATTGGTCATTTTGGTCAGGTGCCAGCGAGGTTACCTTTAGCTTCTTAACCCTTTACAGGTGAGAGGAGCTTTCCCCTGGCCAGGAGGGATTTCAAAGGGGTTTACCCTTCCCTTTATATTTATGACACGCCCCCCAAATCTCAGCTAGGGTGAAACACTGGCTGGGATTTCTTCCTGGAGCTCTAGGAAAAACAGAGTTAATAAGACACATGCATCTCTAAATATACTACCGAGTACATAAAGACTAACAATATTTTCCACATCTCAAGGACGATTTTAACCAGTTGATTCTGGGAAACTTTCACGGGAGAGTGCATCAGCCACTTTGTTAGAAGCTCCTGAGATGTGTTGGATGTCGAAATCAAAATCTTGGAGAGCTAAACTCCACCGAAGAAGTTTTTTGTTAGTTTCCTTGACGGTGTGAAGCCACTTTAGTGCAGCATGGTCGGTTTGCAGGTGGAAACGCCGTCCCCAAACATATGGGCGTAGCTTTTCCAGAGCGTAGACAATGGCATAACATTCTTTTTCAGTGACTGACCAGTTGCTTTCCCTCTCAGACAGTTTTTTGCTGAGAAACACTACAGGGTGGAATTCTTGATCAGGTCCTTTCTGCATTAAAACTGCTCCCACACCACGCTCGGACGCATCTGTGGTTACTAGGAACGGTTTGTCAAAGTCTGGGGCCCTTAGTACAGGGTCAGACATGAGTGTCGCTTTAAGCTTGTTAAAGGCCTTCTGACACTTTTCGGTCCACTGAACAGCATTTGGCTGTTTCTTTTTGGTTAGGTCTGTCAGTGGGGCAGCGATTTGGCTGTAGTGCGGTACAAATCGTCTGTAATAACCGGCCAAGCCTAAGAAGGATTGAACCTGTTTCTTTGACTTTGGGACAGGCCACTTTTGGATAGCATCCACTTTGGCCTGTAGGGGGCTGATAGTTCCTTGACCCACCTGGTGTCCAAGGTAACTCACTCTGTTTAGGCCTATTTGACACTTCTTAGCCTTAACAGTTAGTCCTGCCTCCCTTATGCGCTCAAGGACTTTTTGTAGATGTTCCAGGTGGTCTGCCCAGGAATCCGAAAATATGGCCACATCGTCAAGGTAGGCGACTGCATATTCTCCTAATCCCACTAGGAGACCATCTACAAGTCTTTGGAAAGTGGCGGGTGCATTTCGCAGCCCGAAAGGGAGTACATTAAATTCATACCGCCCAAGATGTGTGATGAAGGCTGACCTTTCCTTGGCAGATTCATCTAGCGGTACCTGCCAGTACCCCTTGGTTAAGTCCAAGGTAGAGATGAACTGGGCCCGTCCCAGTTTCTCTAATAGTTCATCTGTGCGTGGCATTGGATAGTTGTCTGGGCGAGTTACAGCATTTAGCTTACGGTAGTCCACGCAAAAACGTATTTCCCCATCTGGTTTGGGAACTAGAACCACTGGAGATGCCCATGCACTTTCAGAGGGGCGGATTACACCCATCTGTAGCATATCCTGGATCTCCCGTTCTATAGCAGTTTTAGCTTGAGGAGACACCCAGTAAGGTTGGACCCTAATTGGGTGAGCATTACCTGTGTCAATGGAGTGGTATGCCCGTTCAGTCAGTCCTGGGGTGGCTGAGAACGTTGGCGCGTAGCTAGTGCACAGCTCCTGGATCTGCTGTCGCTGCATATGCCCAAGGGTCATGGAGAGGTTCACCTCTTCCACACCACCACCACATTTCCCTTCGTAGTAGACACCTTCAGGCCACTCAGCGTCGTCTCCTCCCTGGGCTGTAAACTGACAAACCTTTAATTCTCTGGAATAAAAGGGCTTTAGAGAATTAATATGGTACACCTTAGGCTTTCGGTTGGAGGTGGGGAATGCTATGAGATAATTAACAGCTCCCAGGGGCTCCTGGACCGTGAATGGCCCTTCCCACGATGCTTCCATTTTATGGGCCTGGAGCGCCCTTAAGACCATGACCTGGTCTCCTACTTTGAAGGAACGCTCTCTGGCATGTTTATCATACCAGGCTTTTTGCTCTTTTTGAGCATCCTGTAAGTTTTCTCTAGCAAGGGCTAAAGAGGTTCGGAGGGTGTTTTGTAGGTTGGTTACAAAGTCCAGAATGTTAGTTCCTGGAGAAGGTGTAAATCCCTCCCATTGCTGCTTCACCAACTGCAATGGCCCCTTAACCTCACGGCCATATACAAGTTCAAATGGGGAAAACCCTAAACTGGGATGTGGTACAGCTCTGTAGGCAAAGAGCAACTGCTGCAACACTAGGTCCCAATCATTGGAGTGCTCATTTACAAATTTACGTATCATGGCCCCCAAAGTTCCATTAAACTTCTCCACCATGCCATTTGTTTGATGGTGGTAAGAAGTGGCAACCAAGTGATTTACCCCATGAGCTTCCCAAAGGTTTTTCATAGTTCCTGCCAGGAAATTAGTCCCTGCATCTGTGAGGATGTCGGAGGGCCAACCTACCCTGGCAAAAAATGTCTGCTAGTGCCTGGCACACACTTTTAGCCCTGGTGTTGCTTAGAGCTACTGCTTCCGGCCATCGGGTGGCAAAATCCATGAAAGTCAATATGTACTGCTTTCCTCTGGGTGTCTTTTTCGGAAAAGGACCCAGAATATCCACAGCTACTCGCTGAAATGGAACTTCAATGATGGGGAGTGGCTGGAGAGGGGCTTTGACCTGGTCTTGGGGTTTTCCCACTCTTTGGCACACCTCACAAGACTGGACATAGGTAGAAACATCCTTGCCCATTCCCTCCCAGTGGAATGACCCCCCCAAACGGTCTTTGGTCCTGTTCACACCAGCATGGCCACTAGGGTGATCATGGGCTAAGCTCAAGAGCTTGGCCCGGTATTTAGTTGGAACTACCAACTGTCTCTGAGGATGCCAGTCTTCCTGGTGTCCACCAGAAAGAGTTTCCTTGTATAAAAGTCCTCTTTCTACAACAAACCTGGATCGATTAGAAGAGCTGAGAGACGGTGGGTTGCTCCGTGCCGCCGTCCAAGCTCTCTGGAGGCTTTCATCTGCTTCCTGTTCGATCTGGAACTGTTCCCTTGATGCTGGAGACATCAGTTCCTCATTGGATTGGGAACCTAGGCTTGGTCCCTCTGGAAGCAATATAGGGGATGGGGCTGTTTCTGTTGACTGTGAACCTCTCTCCGCTGGTGCACTATGTTGGGATTCAGGCTCCGGCTGAGCCTCTTGTGTAGGGTTATCGGCTGCTGCCAGTTCAGGTTCGGTGGGGCCCTCTGGTGTTGAGGTTGCAAGTACTGGATTCAGTGCTGACACGGGGTCTGGTGTTGGTTGTTCGGCTGGTTCCGGTTCTGGGACTGGTTCCGTCTGGGTCTCTGGGACTGGATCCACTACTGCTGTTGCAGACATTGGCCTGGGGTCCGGATCCATCACCTCTGACCGGGTCCTGATAGAAGTTTCCGGAACAGAGCTAGGCCTCACGGCTTGTTTAGCCTGGCTGCGGGTGACCGTTCCCACCCTCTTGGCCTGCTTCACATGCTTGGCCAAGTCTTCCCCCAACAGCATGGGGATGGGATAATCATCATAGACTGCAAAAGTCCACATTCCTGACCAGCCCTTGTACTGGACAGGCAACTTGGCTGTAGGCAAATTGAAAGAGTTGGACTTGAAGGGTTGAATCGTCACTTGGATCTCTGGGTTGATTAAATTGGGGTCCACTAAGGAAGCATGGATAGCTGACACTTGTGCTCCGGTGTCCCTCCACGCGGTGACCTTCTTCCCGCCCACACTCACAGTTTCCCTCCGCTCCAAGGGTATCTGGGAGGTATCTGGGCCTGCAGACCTCTGGGGTGATTCCGGTGCAATGAACTGTAATCTGTTGGGGTTCTTGGGGCAGTTGGCCTTTACATGCCCCAGCTCGTTACATTTAAAACATCGTCCAGCTGACGGGTCACTGGGGCGAGGAGGGTTGCTGGAGAACGGGGTGGTGGGACTATAAGGGGTCTGGAGGGTTCTTTGGGAGGTAGGTGGGGCTTTGGGCGGCCCCCGGTAATAGGGTGTGGTCTGGGGTGGTCCCTTCTGGTCTCCGCTCCAACTGCGACCAGTTTTCTTCTTCTCTGCCACCTCCACCCATCTGGCTCCAATCTCTCCTGCCTCGATTACAGTTTTGGGTTTCCCATCTAGGATGTATCTTTCTATTTCCTCAGGAACACCCTCTAAGAATTGTTCCATTTGCATTAGGAAGGGCAAATTTACTGGAGAGTCAACACTTGCTCCTGATATCCAGGCATCCCAATGTTTCACAATGTGGTAGGCATGTCGGGTAAATGACATGTCTGGTTTCCACCTTAGGGCTCTGAACCTCCGACGAGACTGCTCGGGTGTTATCCCCATTCTGACTCTCGCCTTGGATTTAAACAGTTCATACTTGTTCATGTGTTCTTTAGGCATTTCATCTGCCACCTCAGCTAAGGGTCCACTGAGCTGCGGCCTCAGCTCTACCATGTATTGGTCAGTAGAGATGTTGTACCCAAGGCAGGCCCTTTCGAAGTTTTCTAAGAAGGCCTCAGTATCATCACCTGCCTTGTAGGTGGGGAACTTTCTGGGATGGGAAGTGGTACCTGGAGAAGGATTGCTAGGGTTTGTTGGTATATTCTGCTGGGCCTTTATCCTCTCCACCTCCTCCACATGCTTCCTCTCTTTTTCCTTCTCCTCCTCCACATGCTTCCTTGCCTCCATTTCCCTCTTGTGGGCAGCCTCCTGTACCTCCTTCTCCAGCCACATGAGTTCTATCTGTCTTTCATGTTCCCTTTGTTTTTCCTCAGCCTGAAATTTGGCTAATTCCAGCTGTAGTCGAGCTGTGGATTTGGTCATTCTAACCTCTCTGTTTTTAACTAACTTTACACCCGAGGCTTAGAAATAAACAAACAAAACTTGGCTGTAAAATTTTGCTGTGCTGGAATAGAATACCTATTCTCTGATAGTGATTGTCAGCCTACAGAAAAAGACAATTCCCTTGTCTCTGCTCTGGGCCCAAATTAAAGCAAAAAACCTCCAACTACTTGGAAACCTGCTTACCCAGCCCAAAGAAAAAGCAAATGGGTAGAACACACACCCCCTATTTACTTTTAGGAAGAAAAGAAAAAAAAAAACTCTGGGTTGGAAGATTGTGAATTTCCCTGCAGGAGTTAAGTACCCTGCCTCCAGGCAAAGAAAACCTGCAATTCACGAGATAATCCCCTTTTGTCTCTGCTTGGCCACAAAGCAGAGAAAAAACAAGCTGCTTTCAGTTTCAGCTGCTTTCTGGACTTCCTTTCCAAGGAAAATAAAAAAAATTCCTTTTTAAAATCTGTATTTCTAGTTCAAAAAATCTCAACTGGATCTCAAAATGATTTCAGGTTAATCCCACCACTATGCCACCATGTCAAGGTTCCTCCCCCACTCTGAACTCTAGGGTACAGATGTGGGGACCTGCATGAAAAACCTCCTAAGCTTATCTTTACCAGCTTAGGTCAAAACTTCCCCAAGGTACAAAATATTCCACCCGTTGTCCTTAGACTGGCCGCTACCACCACCAAACTAATACTGGTTACTGGGGAAGAGCTGTTTGGACGCATCCTTCCCCCCAAAATACTTCCCAAAACCTTGCACCCCACTTCCTGGACAAGGGTTGGTAAAAAGCCTCACCAATTTGCCTAGGTGACTACAGACCCAGACCCTTGGATCTTAAGAACAATGAACAATCCTTCCAACACTTGCACCCCCCCTTTCCTGGGAAATGTTGGATAAAAAGCCTCACCAATTTGCATAGGTGACCACAGACCCAAACCCTTGGATCTGAGAACAATGAAAAAGCATTCAGTTTCTTACAAGAAGACTTTTAATAAAAAATAGAAGTAAACAGAAATGAAGAAATCCCCCCTGTAAAATCAGGATGGTAGATATCTTACAGGGTAATTAGATTCAAAAACATAGAGAACCCCTCTAGGCAAAACCTTAAGTTACAAAAAAGATACACAGACAGAAATAGTTATTCTATTCAGCACAATTCTTTTCTCAGCCATTTAAAGAAATCATAATCTAACACATACCTAGCTAGATTACTTACTAAAAGTTCTCAGACTCCATTCCTGGTCTATCCCCGGCAGAAACCAGCATATAGACAGACCATAGACAGACACACAGACCCTTTGTTTCTCTCCCTCCTCCCAGCTTTTGAAAGTATCTTGTCTCCTCATTGGTCATTTTGGTCAGGTGCCAGCGAGGTTACCTTTAGCTTCTTAACCCTTTACAGGTGAGAGGAGCTTTCCCCTGGCCAGGAGGGATTTCAAAGGGGTTTACCCTTCCCTTTATATTTATGACATAAGCCACACAGTTTTACTTGTAATGTTTCCTTGCTGACAAATGATGAGCTAGGCATTTGGCAAATTAAACCATAAGAACGTAAGACCAATAGTCCATGTACCCATTATCCTATCTTATGACAGTGACTGGCACCAGATGCTTCAGAGGGAATGAACAGAACAGGGCATTTATCAAATGATCTATGCTCTGTTGTTCAATCCCACTTCTAGCAGTCAGAGGTTAAGGGACACCCAAAGCATGGGGTTGTGTCTCTGACCATCCTGCATAACAGCCATTGATGAACCTATCCTCCATGAATGTATCTAATTCTTTTTTTAACCCAGCTTTACATTTGGCTTTCACAACATCCCCTGGCAACCAGTGCCACAGGTTGACTGTGTGTTGTGTGAAGAAGTACTTCCTTTTGCTTGTTTTAAATATGAGGCCTATTAATTTCATTGGGAGAGACCCCCTCTCCCTCGGGGTTCTTGTGTTATATGAAGGGATAAATAACAATTATGTATTCACTTTCTTCACATCATTCATGCATTTTTAGACCTCTATTATATTTGCCCTTAGCTGTCTCTTTTCTAAGATGAATAGTCCCAGTCTTTTTAGTCTCTCCTAATATGGAAGCTGCTGCATACCCCCTAATAATTTTTGTTGCCCTTCTGTGTGCTTTTTCCAATTCTAATATATATATTTTTGAGATGGCATGAACAAAACTGCATGCAGTTTTCCA
Source organism: Caretta caretta (assembly GCF_965140235.1). Taxonomy (NCBI): domain Eukaryota; kingdom Metazoa; phylum Chordata; order Testudines; family Cheloniidae; genus Caretta; species Caretta caretta. The sequence goes on along the minus strand of NC_134209.1, from coordinate 132,331,083 downwards.
GGTGCGGGCATACATGTGTTTACATAGTGGCATAATGATATTTTCTGTCTCGTTATCTATCCCTTTCCTACTATAAGGTTAACTTTTTTGACTGCTGCTGCATGTTTAACATATGTTTTTAGAGAACTCTGCACAATGACTTCAATATCTCTTTCTTGAGTTGTAACAGCTAATTTAGATCCCACCTTTCTATACATAGCTGGGATTATGTTTTCCAATGTGCATTATTTTGCATTTATCAACACTGAATTTCATCTGCCATTTTGTTGCATAGTCACCCAGTTTTGAGAGATCCCTTTGTAATTCTTCACAGTCAGCTTTGGACTGAACTATCTTGAATAATTGTGTATTGTCTGCAAACTTTGCCAGCTCACAGTTTACTCCGTTTTTCAGACTATTTATAATTAAGTTGAACAGCGCATGTCCCAGTACAGATCCTTGGGGGACCCTGCCATTTATCTCTCTTCCACTATGAAAGCTGACCATTTACTCTTACGCTGTTTCTTATCTTTTAACCAGTTACTGATCCATAGGAGGATCTTCCCTCTAATCCCCAAGACTCCATACTTTGCTTAAGATGGTGAGGCACCTTCCCAAAGGCTTTCTGAAAGATCAAGTACACTATATCCACTGGCTCACCCTTTTCCAGTTTGTTGAGCCCCTCAAAAATTCTAGTAGATTGGTGAGGCAGGATTTCCCCTTTACAAAAGCTGTGTTGACTCTTCCCCAACATAGCATGCACATGTATGTGTCTGATCAATCTGTTCTCTACTATAGTGTCGGCCAGTTTGCCTAGTACTGAAGTTAGGTTTACTAGCCTGTAAATTGCCATGATTGCCTCTGGAACCATTTTCAAACATAGGCATCACATTAGCTATCTATCAATCATCTGGTGCAGAGGCTGATTTAAGCCATACGATACATACAACAGCTATTAGTTCTGCAATTTCATATTTGAGTTCCTTCAGAACTCTTGGGTGAATACCATCTGGTCCTGTGATTTATTACTGTTTAATTTATCAATTTGTTCCAAAACCTCCTCTACTGACACCTCAGTCTGGGACAGTTCCTCAGAAATGTCTCCTAAAAAGAATGGCTCAAGTGTGAGAAATCTCTCTCACATCCTCTGCAGTGAAGCCTGATGCAAAGAATTCATTTAGCTTCTAGACAATGGCCTTGTCTTCCTTGAGTCCTCCTTTATAATCTTCAGAGTAACAGCCGTGTGACTCTGTATTCGCAAAAAGAAAAGGAGTACTTGTGGCACCTTAGAGACTAATCAATTTATTTGAGCATAAGCTTTCGTGAGCTACAGCTCACTTCATCGGATGCATACTGTGGAAAATACAGAAGATGTTTTTATACACACAAACCATGAAAAAATGGGTGATTATCACTACAAAAGGTTTTCTCTCCCCCCACCCCACTCTCCTGCTGGTAATAGTTTGTTTGTGTGGGGGTGGGGAGAAAACCTGGATTTGTGCTGGAAATGGCCCACCTTGATTATCATACACATTGTAAGGAGAGTGATCACTTTACATAAGCTATTACCAGCAGGAGAGTGGGGTGGGGGGAGAGAAAACCTTTTGTAGTGATAATTACCCATTTTTTCATGGTTTGTGTGTATAAAAACATCTTCTGTATTTTCCACAGTATGCATCCGTTGAAGTGAGCTGTAGCTCACGAAAGCTTATGCTCAAATAAATTGGTTACTCTCTAAGGTGCCACAAGTATTCCTTTTCTTTATAATCTTGATTGTCCAGTGGACACACTGATTGTTTGGCAAGGCTTCCTGCTTCTGATGTACTAAAAAAAAGTTTGCTGTTAGTTTGTGTGTCTTTTGCTAGTTGCTCTTCAAATTCTTTTTGGTCTACCTAATTATGCTTCTACTCTTGATTTGCCAGAGTATATGCTCCTTTCTATTTTCCTCTGTAGGGCGTGACTTCCAATCTTTAAAGGATGTCTTTTTGTTTCTAACCACCTCTTTTACTGTTTAACTATGGTGGCATTTGTTGATTTTCTTCCTGTTTTTTTTTATTTGGGGTATACATTTACTTTGAGCCTCTGTTATGGTGTTTTAAAAACAGCTCCATGAAGCTTGCAGGCATTTCAGTCTTATGAATGTTCCTTTTAGTTTCCATTTAACTAGCCTCCTCATTTTTGTGTATTTCCCCTTTCTGAAGTTAAATGCTACTATGGTGGGTTTCTTTGGTATTTCCCCTACAAGGATATTAAATTTAATTACATTATGGTTGCTATTATTGAGCGATTCAGCTATATGCATCTCTTGGACAAGATCCTGTGTGCCACTTTAGGACTAAATCAAGAATTGCCTCTTCCCTTGTGGGTTCCAGAACTAGCTGCTCCAAGAAGCAGTCAGTAATGGTGTCTAGAAATTTTATCTCTGCATCTCATCCTGAAGTGACAAATACCCAGTCAGTGCGAAGATAGTGGAAATCCCCCATTATTACTAGGTTTTCTGTTTTTGTAGCTTCTTTCATCTCCCTGAGCATTTCAGAATTGCTGTCACCATCTTGGTCAGGTGGTCAGTAGTATATCCCTACTGCTATATACTTATTATTCAAACAACAACCTCAGTTGCCTAAGAGCTACTGTAGGCAGGTACTCATCTTGGTCACAGTGTCCAAGGAAGAAAGTTAAATGTAGGCAACTATAGTAGCCATGATATTCAGTCTGAAAGTTCACAGTAATTTACAGATTCATTTTAACAGCTTTGAAGTATCCCTTAAAATGTGTTTGAATCAATAGTATCGTAGGAGTTTTAAAATTTGCTTGAATTCTTTATCTTTTCATGAGAGTTCTCTATTTTCCTCTTCTTTAAAAACAAGGGGAAAAATCATGTACTTCCGCAAACCACATCCATTCACCATAACATTAAATATCCATTGATAAGAGTCTGGTCTAAAACTATACAATACAAGAAATTCAGAATTACCTACAGCTTGACATTCCATTCAGCTGGTCTTCTACCAGAAGATGTTTCCCAGCACTTGATTACAATGTGCCATATAAGCAGTAATACTTTTCAATAGAGGACAGAGATTTACGTTCTACTCTGAATTTTCTGTCTGTTGCAAATTTAGCGCAACACCTTTACTTCATCTTATGTGTGAATTCTCACATTATGTCATAGACAAGCACCCAAATGTGCTGAGATACACATGGCAAACTAGTTAATATTTTGATCAATTTAATGTCTGTTTAAGACAGAATAATCTTTAATAGCTAATAGTAAAAAAAATAAAACATGAAATCATGATCCCACTGAAATCAATGGCAACACTTACTTCAATGGGGTAAGGATTTCACTCAAAATCCAGATTGCTTTGAATCCTGGATCTGAAAGCTGCTCTCTGAACTAAAGCTCTGCACTTGAGTTTTATAATGCGCTGATAAGTGAGAACGGACTGATGATTTTCCTTCGATTATCATCCATGTGGAAACAGATGACACAGCTGATAGGATATTTGATATAACCACAAATCACTTCAGTGACAAGGGAAGATAAATTAAAGGAAGATAAGTTAAGAGGCCATCTTCTCAGAGATCCTTCCATTACCAGGAGAAGAAAGGAGAAGATTGGTAATGGAGACTAACCAATTAATGAGCTAGTGGTGTAGAAAGGTGGGTTTGGAATGTACAGATCATCAGAATGTTTTTTGTGATGGCAGACGGTTTATTTAGATAGGCTCAAGTTAATTAGATGCAGTATCTAAACTGTTAGATTCCAAATGGTCTGGCCCTGTTGAGTGGGTTTTAACCCAGGTAGGAAAGGGGAAAAATGTATTCCACAGCATACTAAAATGACCATACATGGTTTAAGAGGAAATAATCTCCAATACTAGGAATATGGGATGTGAGCAGGAAGATCCAGAAGTCATACAGAGTGATGGAAATTTTATAATGAAATAGGCATAATGGTAATTTACAGGGATGATTTTTATAAAGAGTCAACATAGAAGGGTACAGTTCATACTGTGGGGAGAAGAGATAAAAGGAGAAGAGAAGAGATCCTGCTCTGTCAGGAGCACTAATAGAACTAAGGCACTTCAGTCTGCGGTGAACAGTGAGGGAGAGGCAAAGAAAGGAGAAATGTCTGGGCATCTTTTACAGATCAGCAGAAGAGAAGGAGAGAAATATTCTGGACCCCCTGTCAAGATATTCTAAGGAAAAATGTTAAAATCTAAATCTTACCCAATTATTAGGGTGTTAGGTGAAAATATAACTAGAATACAGGGGATGAAGTGAAAATTTAGGCTGATCTCAAGGAAGACTTTCTGTGAGTAAGGTGAATTAGGCTGTGGAACAGTTTCCCAAGGAAAGGGGGAGAAACACAATCACTTAGGATTTCTAAAACTTTGCTGGACAAAGTACAAGAAAGTACACTGTATTTATCAGTCCTGCCTTTTCAGGGAGATGATCTAGGTCTATAAAATAGGTCTTTTCCACCTCTAACATTTATAATTCTGTTCACTGATTCTGCTTCTACCATCTCCATCTCCAACTGCAATGATATTGGTAGTTTAGAATTTAAGGGGAAAAGAAAGAATGTTTTTGTGATTAAGGCACTGTAGTGGACACATAGGAGATTTTGGTTCATTGCCCACTGCTGCCACCAACTTCCTGTGTGATGTTACCAATGCTGTCTCTCTGTGCCTGTGACACTTTCTTGGGGAGTCCAGAACTGTAAGTCGTTGGGCTACCCCTCAGTGAGAGAGAGATTTGCTGCTGCTAAACTGTGTCAGCTTCCTGATACTCCAGTCTGTAAGCCAGCCCAACAAACATCTCAGGATTCTGCCAAGTCCTTGCCTTGCAGGTAACTTTTGGAGCCCCCAGTTCCTGAGCTCTCTTGAAGAATGTTCCTCCACAGTATCCCGCCCCTGTCACTACACACTTACAGAAATTTCCAAGTCGATTGTCTCCAAAGAGACAGAATGCACACCAGGCTCTTGGCTCAGCAGAGGATGCACATTTCACTGTAACATAACAGCACTGAGATGAATTTATAATAAAACAAGAATAAGTTTATTAATAAAGAACCAAGATTTAAGTGATATTAAGCAAAAATAAGAAGGACAGAAATGATTACAAATAAAACAAAAAGATAACATGCTTCTAAGTGACTAATGATATGATCCTTACCTAAGATACATTTCTTACCTAGAGTAACCTTTCAGTGTCACCCACTCACATGGTAGGAGATACAGATAACGCTGGCCCATTTGTCCCCCATAGAATATTAGGGTTGGAAGAGATCTCAGGAGGTCATCTAGTCCAATCCCCTGCTCAAAGCAGGACCAACCCCAACACCATGTGATGGGTAACAAAGGAATTCTCTCACCTTCTACTTATAGCCCGGATACAGTTTTTCTTCCCTGCTGTTTGTGCTCCAGTGTGCTGACACCAGGCTGCTTTCTCATCCTCCTGGTCATGTGCATTTTATGCCAACAGAAGGGCAAGTTAAGCGTCCTTTGTGTTGGTTTCACAATACTTGAGTACAACAGGTAACTAGGAAAGGAAAGATGAGTAAGTCACCATTCATTCATTCATTCATCTGGAAAAGACTGGTTTATCAACCCTGCTTGGTACATGATTTTAAACATATTTTTAGCATACTCATACACCTTTTTAATTAACACCTCCATATACACATCACACAACACCTCTCATGACCACAATGACAAAAGTTTTCATTTGACACCTTGAAAAATATTCTGTATAGATAAGTACCCTGACAGCAATATGGTGGTATAGTGAATTTGTCAGAGTAGATAGTAGTTGTTGTTACCTTGCAGTGAACCCTTTGTCAGTGGGGGTTCCTAGGGTGACAGTGCCAGAATTCCCCATCTGTCAAAACAGCTATTGTACTTCCTTTCTCCTGTCCTTGGTCTCATCTCTTTAGATTGTCAGCTCTCCAGAGTAGGGACTGTCTTCTACTGTGTGTATGAACAGCACCTAGTACTATGGAGTTTGTAGGTGCTACTCTGATACAAATAATATATACTATAAACAAATTTCAAAATACCAATTAGAAGACAAAAGGTGCAGCTGACCATATTTTAAAACTATCAAGTCCTATGTTGACTGGAAATGTAATGATTTGATTCAGGAAAAAAACTACTTTGTCAGTTAAATTGAATTAAAAGAGAGAAAACTCTTGCAACTGTAAGCAGCTTTTTCTATCAATTATTTAACTTTGAGTAACTGGCAAATGATGTCTGTTGGCAGATATTAATAGTAGCTATCAAACAGTAAAAGATCACAAATGTCAGAATTTCCAGCTGAAGATATAATTACTCTAAAAAGCATTTTATGTAACTTTTTGCTACATCTGCTGGAATTTATGAATCACTAAAGAGAGACTCATTTCAAGAAGTTAATGAAAAAGTATGGATCTTCTTATGTATTTTGAAGATAGAATATTTGGTTATTTAGTGTTTTAAAAAAATAAACATAACATTAAGTTGGTTTCTAAAACTGGCATTGTCAATAGAGAACCATATATACAGAATCCCAAGGGAAAATGGTGAACAATTATTTCCTATTCTAAATGTTATAGTGATGGGATTGCTTTTTTCTAAATGGAAGGTAAATTATATTCAATATTTGTATGCTGTCTGATCTTTTTGTTGAAGAAAGTACCTTCTGTTTTGGAATTTAGGGATTAGATTCAGATCCTTGGACTCTTTTCCCCTCAATCTGATTTAAAAATGGACACTTGTATGTCCTGTGTGTCCTGAAAAGAGGGGAAAAGAGGAAACTTACTGTCTTGTTGCATGTTGTATTGTTTCATAATGGAGGAGTTATTGATGATAAGAGAAATCCAATAAGAAATATTTGAATCTTGTGTTGGTATGGGATTTTCAGCAGTACAGATTGATGAGCTGAAATTGAACTGTAGCTCACGAAAGCTTATGCTCAAATAAACTGGTGAGTCTCTAAGGTGCCACAAGTCCTCCTTTTCTTTTTTCTGAAATTAAGGACTCTCTTCTAGATTTGGCAGCCCAACCCATATGAGCAGTGGCAGTTGCGGCTGGCTGCGGGGCCGCCTGAGCAGCTGGCTGCAGAGCTGCTCCAGCAGCGGCTGGTGTGGCTGTCACCGGGGCCGCTGGAGTAGCTGGCCCCAGAGCCAGCTGCTTGGGCAGCCATGGGGTCAGCCACCTTTGCCACTGCAGAACTCACAGAAATTGCGGAAAGTCACAGAATCCGTGACTTCCACAACTTCCGTGACAGACATGGAGCCCTACTTATGATTTATGTCCAGAGAAAAGGCCTTATGCTAAACAACTGGATTTGTGAACACTTTGGTTGTAATGTTCCTAAAACACTCTCTGTGTTCTGAACTGTGTCTGTATGCTCACCCATGCAGCATTAGGAGAATGATATGCAAGGGTTAGAGCTAAAAAATGTATGATTAGGATGAAGAACAAGTAGATGGCACTTGTTACATTTGGGAGAAGTGAGTACATGGCACAAAAGATGAGAGACAGTGTCATCTAATGAACCGGTCATAGAGATTGGAACCAGAAACAATCTGTCACTGATATGCTATGTGATTTATGTCTGTCAAAATAGTTAATCTATCTCCCTAAGAGGTGACAGCTTGGTCAATGGGAGAATTCTTCCATTGATCTACCTGCATGTACTCTAGGGTTTAGGTTAACCTAACTACAGTATTCAGGTTGCAAAATTTTTCATAGCCATGAGCAACATAGCTAGGTTGATCTAATTTGTAAGTATACATCAGGCCTTCGTGAAAAGTTCTGATGTGGTTCAGAATGGAGTTCGAATTCCAGCTGGATTAAATTAATATTTTATGTTTGTGCATCTTCTTGGGTGTTGATTTTGCAAGTTTAGTTTGCAACTTTCTTCAGTACTGCTCTTAAGGAAATGAGAAAGAGATTCAAACAACTAGTCATGAGATTTGTCAGGGTACAAGTTCCAGCATACCTTTCCGTACTAAAGCTAGTCAGGAATCTTTTAACAAAAAACATTGTTTTGTTGAAAAATGCCTATTTGTTAAAATTGGTCAATTCTGACACATCTCCTAATTCAAAAAGTTTTAGAAAAACAAGTATGAAAGTGTCAAAATGTTTCACTTCAATATTTAAATGAAAAATTCCAGTTTTGTACTTTTCATTTAGAAATTTAGGCTGATTAGCTTAAAAAGGGTTAAAAGAAGAAAAAGTCAAAATTGGAATGAAATGTTTTGATTGACAGCAACTGAAAAACTGGTTGTTGTTTTTTGTTTGTTTGTGAACATTTTTGAAATTTCAACTTTGTATAACGTTTGAGACAGAAAAAAAATGTTTGAACTCTTGAAAATTTTTGAGGGATGGGAAAATAACTTCCCACTCAGCCCTACTCCCTGCTCAGTGTGGAATGCTTTCCAGATTGCCAAAGATATGGAAGAAAAGCTTGTTGAGTACTGTCAAGGTGGAAATGTCTCCCCCCAAAAATATCCCCCCAAGCACTACACCCCCTTTCCTGGGGAAGGCTTGATAAAAATCCTCACCAATTTGCATAGGTGAACACAGACCCAAACCCTTGGATCTTAAGAACAATGAAAAAGCAATCAGGTTCTTAAAAGAAGAATTTTAATGGAAGAAAAAGTAAAAGAATCACCTCTGTAAAATCAGGATGGTAAATACTTCACAGAGTAGTCAGATTCAAAACCTAGAGAATCCCTGTAGGCAAAACCTTAAGTTACAAAAAGATACAAAAACAGGAATATACATTCCATTCAGCACAACTTATTTTATCAGCCATTTAAACAAAACAGAACCTAACGCATATCTAACTAGATTGCTTATTAACCCTTTACAGGAGTTCTGACCTGCATTCCTGCTCTGGTCACAGCAAAAGCATCACACAGACAGAGAGGACCCTTTGTTTCCCCTCCCCCTCCAGCTTTGAAAGTATCTTGTTTCCTCATTGGTCATTCTGGTCAGGTGCCAGTGAGGTTATCTTAGCTTCTTAACCCTTTACAGGTGAAAGGGTTTTTCCTCTGGCCAGGAGGGATTTAAAGGTGTCTACCCTTCCCTTTATATTTATAACAAGTATGGACATCAGGAATGCAGGGAGGGGAAAAAACAAACAAAAGTAGAGTTTTTGCCAACAGGCTTTGCTACCTTTTCCATGAAGTTACCAGCTCTAAATTCCTTATTTTGAAATTCATTACTGTCCAAACTCATTAAGACCAGTAGCATTTGTTAAGGAATGTCATGCCTCTGCTGTATTTATAGAATAATCTGATATGTTAATAAATGTAACATTTGCCATTCAAAACAAATGTATTAACCAGTTTTTACTGTATCATCTAGATTTTTAGTGCATTAGATGGGCTTGATTTTTACAATATAAATGTAGAGAGTCTCTTCTCTAGTTGATAAACCTGCAGTACATGGTCTCTACTAATTGTTTGCAATCAGTCCGCTATAAAAATGCATGCCTGCTCATGTTTTGAAATCCCTTTCTAGAGCTATGGTAGAATCTGAGGCTTTGCAGGTTCTCACTGGAGGGTAAATTGATCACACAGACTTATGGCTATTTTCACATATTCCATTTTTATTCACAAAAAAAATTACAGCAAACCTGCAAACAGCAATTCTGCTCACAAATCCCCAGCTGAGGTTGCCGCTAGATCTATCCCAAGATCCTGAAGAGCAGCACTCTCTGTGCCCAATCATCTCATAGTTCTGGACTCAATGCACCCTCTTTTTCCCATTTCCTGCCTATCGCCTTTAGAATCTCCTGGGAAATCCCTCAGCCCAACATCACACAGAACTGTCACATAGGGTTTGTTGTTTTCAACCCTGAGCATGGATTAATTCAGATGGGCCAGATTCTGGGTATGAACTCTCCAGCTGCTTTACAACACAAATAAACTCCTCAGCAGAGATAGGAGGGAAACTGATTTCCCATCCAGGAACACTTTTGAGATTTTAAAATGATTCCAGTCCTGGATAAGGACACAAAGTAAAAGTCTCCAAAATTGTCACAAACTGAAAATCTAAAAAATGTTTCAGTTCAGGTCAATCAAAACCTTCCATTTTGATAATGTTGCAGTTAGGGCTGTCAAGCAATTAAAAAAGTTAATTGGGATTAATTGCACTGTTAAACAATAATAGAATACTATTTATATAAATATTTTTGGATGTTTTCCACATTTTCAAATATATTGATTTCAATTACAACAGAATACAAAGTGTACAATGCTCACTTTATACTTATTTTTTATTACAAATATTTGCACTGTAAAAATAAAAGAAAATAGTATTTTTCAATTCACTTAATACAAGTACTGTAGTGCAATCTCTTTATCATGAAAATTGAACTTACAAATGTAGAATTATGTACAAAAAATAACAGCGTTCAAAAATAAAACAATGTAAAACTTTAGAGCCTACAAGTCCACTCAATCCTACTTCTTGTTCAGCCAATCACTCAGACAAACAAGTTTGTTTACATTTGCAGGAGATAATGCTGCCCGCTTTTTGTTTACAATGTCATCTAAAAGTGAGAACAGGCGTTCTCACGGCACTGTTGTAGCCGGCGTTGCTAGATATTCACGTGCCAGATGCACTAAACATTTATATGTCCCTTCATCCTTCAACCACTGTGATGTTACCCTTGCGTGTTATCTGGACCAGTGACTCTGGGAGCCAGCCTTACCCTGCTCTGCTGTGAGAACCCCCACTCCTGGGCTGTTCATGCACAGCCTCTGGCATGTAAGCTGCTCCTTGGATTGAGCAACCGAATGACACTAGCCAATATCTCTGGTCCCAGACACAACCCTAGGAACATCCATCTTGTAGGGTCCAGTTATGCCTGCTGGACATTGCAAGCTCATATGAGTTTGTCAATTTAACAAAGAAATTGATATGTACCAGGCTTGTTATCCCAAGGAGAGTCTCTGACATGCTTCAAACCAAACACACTGCTTCAGGTAGAATAAATAAACACATTTATTAGCTACAAAGATAGATTTTAAGTGATTATAAGTCAAAGCATAACAAGTCAAATTTGGTCAAATGAAACAAAAGCAAAACGCATTCTAAGCTAATCTTAACACTTTCAGTGCCCTTACAAACTTAGATGCTTCTCACCACAGGCTGCCTGGTTGCCCTTCAGCCAGGCTCTGTCCTTTGATCAGTGCTTCAGTCGCTTGGTGGTGATGTCTGTAGATGGAGGTAGAAGAGAGAGGAAGAACATGGCAAACGTCTCTGCTTTTTATCATGTCCTTTTTTCCCTCTTGGCTTTGCCCCCCTTTCAGAGTTAGGTGAGCATTACCTCACTGCAGTCCCAAACTGACCAAAGGAAGGGGGTGACTCACTTAAGAGTCCAACAGATCCACTGTTGCTGCCTAAGCCAGTGTCCTTTGTTCCTGTGAGGCTGGGCTGGGTTTGTCCCATACATGACCTGATGAAGTGTGAACTGCCCCTCTGCTCTTGGAGAGTTTTTGTCTGGGAGTTTTGCAATTTTATCCTTTGCCCCTGGATTTCCACTGCCACCAACAAACTTTAAATGGGTTTACTGGGAAACGTAGTTTGGACACGTCTTTCCCCCCAAAATCTTCCAAACCCTTGCACCCCACTTCCTGGGGAAGGTTTGGTAAAAATCCTCACCAATTTTCATAGGTGACCACAGACGCAAACCCTTGGATCTTAGAACAATGAAAAAGCATTCAGTTTTCTTACAAGAAGACTTTTAATAGAAGTAAAGGAATCACCTCTGTAAAATCAGGATGGTAGATACCTTACAGGGTAATTAGATTCAAAACATAGAGAATCCTTCTAGGCAAAACCTTAAGTTACAAAAAAGACACACAGACAAGAATAGTCATTCTATTCAGCACAACTCTTTTCTCAGCCATTTAAAGAAATCATAATCTAACACATACCTAGCTAGATTACTTACTAAAAGTTCTAAGACTCCATTCCTGTTCTGTCCCTGGCAAAAGCAGCATACAGACAGACACAGACCCTTTGTTTCTCTCCCTCCTCCCAGCTTTTGAAAGTATCTTGTCTCCTCATTGGTCATTTTGGTCAGGTGCCAGTGAGGTTACCTTTAGCTTCTTAACCCTTTACAGGTGAGAGGATTTTTCCTCTGGCCAGGAGGGATTTTAAAGGGGTTTACCCTTCCCTTTATATTTATGACAGAAGCCATGAGGACACATTTTCAGCCTCATAAGTATATACATGAAATTACAACCTATAACATTACTATAACATTATAAGCTTTCCAAAGACACCCGACGTGACAAACTTTGTATTAGATACCACACAATCATATTATAAGGATGAAACGGGGCTGTAGGGTGTTCCCCCGAGGTACAGAGCATCACAACCACCATTCCAGAGGACATGTGTCCATGCTGATGATGAGTTCTGTTCAATAATGATCCAAAGCAGTGCAGACCAATGCATGTTCATTTTCATCATCTGAGTCAGATGCCACCAGCAGAAGGTTGATTTTATTTTTTGGTAGTTTGGGTTCTGTAGTTTCCACATCAGAGTGTTGCTCTTTTTAGACTTCTGAAATCATGCTCAACACCCTGTCCCAATCAGATTTTGGAAGGCACTTCAGATTCTTAAACCTTGGGTCAAGTGCTGTATATATCTTTAGGAATTTCAGATTGGTACCTTCTTTGCATTTTGTCAAATCTGCAGTGAAAGTGTTCTCAAAACGAACAACATGCTGGGACATTATCCAAGACTGCTATATCATGAAATATATGGCAGAATGCAGGCAAAACACAGAGCAGGAGACATACAATTCTCCCCAAAGGAGTTCAGTCACAAATTTAATTAACACACTATTTTTAATGACATCATGAGCATGGAAGCATGTCCTCTGGAATGGTGGCCAAAACATGAAGGTGTTTAGCAGATCTGGCATGTAAATACTTTGCAATGTCAGCTACAAAAGTGCCATGCAAACGACTGTTCTCACTTTCAGGTGACATTGTAAATAACAAGTGGGCAGCATTATCTCCCATGAATGTAAACAAACTTGTTTCTTTTAACACTTGGCTGAACAAGAAGTAGGACTGAGTGGACTTGTAGGCTCTAAAGTTTTACATTTTTTGTTTTTGAGTACAGTTATATAATAAAAAAAAATCTACATTTGTAAATTGCCCTTTCACGATAAAGAGATTGCACTATGGTACTTGCATGAGGTGAATTGAAAAATACTATTTCTTCTGTTTATCATTTTTACAGTGCAAATATTTGTAATAAAAATAATATAAAGTGAGCACTGTACACTTTGTATTCTGTGTTGTAATTGAAATCAATATATTTGAAAATGTAGAAAAACATCCAAAATATATAATACATTTCAATTGGTATTCTGTGTTTAACAGTGTGATTAAAACGACAATTAATCGTGATTAATTTTTTTAATCGCAATTAATTTTGAGTTAATCATGTGAGCTAACTGCAATTAATTGACAGCCCTAGTTGAAATGTTTTGTTTCAATTTAACTATTAAAAAATTACTCTAACTTAAATTTCTAACTAAAATGTGGCTTTGAACAAGAAACCAGAATTTTGTTTTGAAAATGTCAAAAATGGAACAATTTCAACCCTTTTGTGAAAACGGTTTTGAGTTGAGAAATTTGAAACCCATTGTTTCCAGCAAAAAAAATCATTTTTGACTAATTTTTAAAAATGTCAATGTTTCATTGAAAAAATTCCCACTCCCTGTCAGGAAGGCTCAATTACAGCCAGTTCACACAAGCGACAGCATCTCTGCTATTCTCCATTCAGGCACAGAGGGTTTAACCCATGCAGTGTGTTTAATGGCAGTATGGGGATGGTTAATGCATCCAGCCCTGTGTGAGCCTATGGACAATGTTGTGACACTGAGCACCCCTGTAGTCACACCCTGCACACTACTGTAATAATCTCTGTCCAAAATATGCATTGTGAAGTATCATCTGAAACCTAGTAACTCAGTGATCATTAATGTTCTTGTGTAATGTACATACACTGTAGACATACACTGTAGATCAGGGGTGGGGAACCTCTAGCCCGCGAGCTGGATCCTGCGTGCTGATTCATTTAATCTGGCCCACAGCGAGTGTCCATGAAGCAGGCTGGAAGCTCCAGCCTCGGTGCCCCCCCCACATGGGGCTGGAGCTGCGAGTGCCAACTTGCCCCACTACGGGGGGAAGCTAGGGATGACAGGCTGTTAAAAGTGTGGTCGGCTCTGTGCAGCTCTGGGAAGCAACCAGCATGTCCCTGAGGCCCATAGACACAGCGGCAATCAGGGAAGCTTCACGCACTGTCGCCACCCCCAGCACCAGCCCTGCAGCTCCCATTGGCTGGGAACCGCAGCCAATGGGAGCCACAGAGGCAGTGCCTGTGGGCGTGGGCAGCACACACCAATGCAGAGCTGCCTGGCCTTGCCTCCACCTAGGGGCTGTAGGGATATGCTGTCCCCTTCCAGACCCTGCACTCCCTCCTGCATCCTAATTTCCTCCCAGACATTGCATCCCCACCCAAACCCCAACCCCCTGCCCCAGCCCTGAGCCCACTCCCTTACTACAAACCCCTTGGCCCCAGCCTGAAGTCCCCTCCTGTATCCCAAACCCCTCATCCCCAGCCCAACCCCAGAGCCCACGCACCCATCTGGAGCCCTCACCCGCTCTGCACCCCAACTCCTTGCCCCAACCCAGAGCCGCCTCCTGCACCCTGAATCCCTCATTTCTGGCCCCTCCCCAGAGGCTAGGGGAAGCATAATCAGGGTGGTGACAGTAATATAATTTTTGAACATACATAAAATGTAGTTAGTTATAGATTTAAGTTGTTTAATAAGTGTTAAATGGTGATAGTTTAAAACAGGCTTAGCTAAGAATCCAAAATGGTGGCCACAATGATCTTACTTTAGAAAATCAAAACGGTGGTCTTAGGCTGAATTGACCAATCGTGGACAGGCATACTAGGGAGAAGTTAAGTTCACTGAGGTGAGATTAAGTTCACTCCAATACCTGAAGGGAGGGGTCAGCCAGGTAGCAACAAAAGTTCTTAAACAGTTACAGCTTGATTGACAAATAGGTTTAGCAATTATGATTGGTTCACAAACAACCAATCAGAACAAAGCAAAACTGTTTGGATGAATAGGTATGCTTTGAGAGAGAAACTAATCAGAAAGGGTCAAAAATCATATATAAGGCAGAGAGCTGACAGGTTTCACTCAATGTGAATGGAAGATGCTGGTGTGAATGAGCAGTCAGATGGTTATCAGAAGGAAAATCACCTAAAAGAGCTGAAAAATCAGAAGAAGGCAGATCAGTATGGACAAGGGAGCAATCAGGATAGAACAGAAGGACGATAAGAGAGGGAGTGAAGACTACAGGAGAAAGTAGGCATGATGATTTTTAATCTAAAAACTATTAAATGTATGTATGGGTATGAATGTGTTAATAAAGCTGGATGTCTGTCTGTGAATCTGTTATGTGTATAGTTTAAATGATTAAGACCTTGCTGTCAGCATCCTGCATGTAACTGGCCATTGCATGCAGAATGTAACCACTTGAAACTAGTTGCAACTGTAGAATGTTAATGTTACATATTAACATGTCCACAATCGTATCTGTGTGAATAGAGTTTATACATTTGAATTGATGGTGTGTATTCTTTTAATACATGCTTTTGAGATTTATTGTATTGTTGATGGTTTGAGGTCATCCTGCCTCTTGAAACAAAAAGTCATTGAACTTTGGAAGATATAAGCAAAGGCAGAAGGCATCTTTGGCATCCATCAGTAGACAGACAAGGGAACAGAGCTCTTGCAAGCTGAGAAGAATGGGTCTGAAGTCTCTGGGAACTGAATACAGGTGAGAAATCTGCTTAGGCAAAGATTGTACCTTGTTAGATTAAGTTTTAGACATATGTTCTCACTGTTAGTTTCTTGTACCTCTTTCTAACTTTATTCTTTTTACTTGGTATTGCTTAACCTATGTCCTATTATTAATACATTTATTTTATATTCACTATAAACCAACCCAGTGCTGTGTTTAAATGGAAGGGTGGATTTACCCCAGTGTAGTTAATACCCTGATGTGCTTTCAGGTTTTTAGAGGAACATATTATTTCTCTGAATAATCTAGGAGAGGGCTGGACATTGCAGAGCACACGGTTTGCGGGAAAATCCTGGCTGGGAGCTACAGCGGCAAGGCATTGTCAGGCGCCCAGGGTTGCAGGGCAAGAAGCGATTATCTCTCACTCGTCTGAATTGCATCCTCGCACCATCACATTTACCTTACATTTAGCCCATTTGATGTAGAGTTTCACATCATGTACTTACATCAATTCATAACATGTATTTTCATTACCACTTTTTTGCCATAACTGTATTTATTTTCTTTAGTGCACTCGTATATTAAATGATTATCAGCACACACCTTTGCAAGACCACGTGCTCTTTTCCACTATGCAGTATGGTACTTTTGGGTAAAAAGCAGTCATTACCATTTTATTGTTAATTTCTGAAACTGAATGAAGTGGCATCCTGAAACTCCTCAACAGAGAGATGCACTTCCAGCGTAATTTTAAATGCCCCTCTATTACTCTTAATCTAATAGTCACCACTTGGTATGGTGCCTCTGGGGAAAACAAAGAGGGAAAATATTACCAAGATTTCAGATTTTGACACAGTTTATATAAACCCATTTGCTTCAGAGGCCTTAAACTCTAAAGTCCTTCTGTTCCCCCTTCCCGCCCCCCACTAATAGTTGGTTCCAGATAATGGAGAAGCAGAAATTACTTGTACATTCTTTGAACTGGCCTGATTTTTGTTTAACATTCTTCTTGACACACACATAGTATTTGGGTTTTGGTGAGATGGTGACAATACACCTACTCTCCCCCTTCCTCAACAAATTATCCGGTAAAGACTTTCACACAAAGCTCTTCCTACTCATTTATCCTGTTTTCTTATTATCTTGAGCCCAACCTGACCACACGATCCTGTGTAAAGTAGCTTGTCAATTACTCATATTAGCCTTGCTTGTTTAAACTCTAGATTAAAAGAATATAAGGGAAGTGAATCAAACTGATAGCTCCTTATCAATGTCCTGCACCAGGCCATGCATCTGTTGCAAAGACTGATTTCTCTCCCCTGACTACTCCATTACTCATTTTAGATGGTGGCTGAATTGTCTGAAATGCTGAGTGTATCTGGCTACTACTAAATATCCAATTGGTGCAGTGAAAAATGTAATGTACTATGGTCTGAGATTCAATTACCAAGCTTTAAGGGCAAGCACTGATGTCCCTCAGCTTAGTAAATGCTCTAGCCTGACTTCTCGATGAGGGGAATTCATAGCAAGGAAAAATAAAACCCTCTGGATAGTGTGTAAAATTAAGTTATCTTTATCAGGAGACTGCAGAGTTGGCCATTGGCAATATTTAAACAGGGTTGTTTCATAGGCAGGTGCAATATAATAAAAGGAAGGGACCTATTTTCTCCACCTTCTCTTGATAACCCTTTATTTTCCCTACTTCCCTCTTTTGCTGTTTCCCAGGTTTCAGATCAGTGCATTTATTTGTTGTAGTCGTCACTGACATAGCTAGCTAGCAGGAGCATACCCCATGATTTACTCCAGTTATCAATTGTCCCACTTACATTTGAGAATTTATTTATGATACTTGTCCTGCTGCTGTAGTGCCCTAGCAATTTGTTCCATAATGCCCTTCTTGTAAAGAAATTATGTCTGATCTGCTCACAGGCTAGTTTTTTTCTATATCTGCAATTCATGTCCCGGTACTTTTAAGTCACTTACTAGTTCAAATGGCTTAGAGTTTGCAAAAGGACAAAGGGATACAGGGTTTGGGTTAGGATATCCAGTCTTGCTCTCAGTAGTTAAATAGGGGATGGGGCACAGTGGAGGTCTCAAGATATCAGACCAACTTCTGCTGTGTAATACTGCTGTGAACAAGCAGCTCCAGAGAATTACTCTGGATGTACATAGCATTAAGAGCAGAATTTGCCATATCATCTAAGAAACCTTGAGGGGAAAAAACATTCCCATTTAGTACAAATCTGGATATTATACTAAAAACCTTAAAAAGCCTTACAGCTATACTTTCTCAAACCATCGCTGATTTTGCATGCCTCAAGATTTGAGTGAACAACTTTGTTTTTTAAAAAATCTTGCTTGTGTCTAACAGGCTTCACGCAGTAGCAGATATTCTTGTGTATGTAACATTGTTTACTTCTATATTAACAGTTACATTTTAAAAGGTCTTGGTCTAATACCTAGCAGAACTGAAGTTTTGAAGAAATAGACATGGATTGACCAGAGGGCAATTGCCAAGTTACTTCAGTTTAAGCGTTATGTTCAATTTCATGCTTCTGCAGAAGAGTTGCCAACTGTACCTCATTTTATGCAAACATTTTGCTCTCCCCAGGAAAGCTTTTCCTCCAGCTGCTCTCTGATTACAATTTAATTGGTTCCAGCGATGACGAGGCAGAATGTCTGGTAGACAACTTCATCCAGTGGGCCTAAGCCTGATCCCACAGAGGTTAATGAGAAAGTTGTCATTATTTCAGTGAGAACCATGATGAGGCCTGAATTCTCTTCCTGCAAAAGAGTACATGGAGAAAACGATAAAGGTGCCAACTTTCACTCCTACCAATCAGTTTAATTCTGTATGGCCCCAGTGGAAAGCAGGGATAGAGGAAGACCTTACTCAGGCCTAGTCAGATGAGGTGAGAGAGAAATCTGTCATGTATAGGACCGGTTCTGATACCCTTATTCACACTGAGTAGTAAGTTATTCCATACGTAGTACAAACTAAATTAATGGGACTACTCAGAGTAAGAGACTACTGAAGTGGGTAGAAGGATGTTAGAATCTGGCCCTTAAGAAAATTCAGAGTTAAAATGAAAGCCTCAGGTAAGACAGATAGGTACTACTAGAGAAAGCAAAAAGGATGTAAATAAAATCTACTGCTACAGAAAAATTTTGAAAATGAGGTGGCGCCATAGAGAAAATACAGAGCTGAAAAGAGACTGACAAACAGAAGGGAGGAAAGGAAGTGATCGAGTATTGGCAAAGCGCAATATGTAATTCATATGTTTCACGCCCTTGTTCCAGGAAATAAGTGCACTGCAGCACTGATGGCTTGGGTAGCAAGAATCCAACAACAGGATTTAAACTGATCTCAGCCAAGGCACTGTGGTGGTAGCACAAGGTCAGAGGGTTCTGTTGTCTAATTACATTAAAGTGAGTAATATCTTGATTTCAGCAAAATTCAAACTCGTATTGGTTACTCAGTTGTTATAAGAAAAGGAGTACTTGTAGCACCTTAGAGACTAACCAATTTATTTGAGCATGAGCTTTCATGAGCTACAGCTCACTTCATCAGATGTATACCGTGGAAACTGCAGCAGACTTTATATACACACAGAGATCATGAAACAATACCTCCTCCCACCCCACTGTCCTGCTGGTAATAGCTTATCTAAAGTGATCATCAGGTGGGCCATTTCCAGCACAAATCCAGGTTTTCTCACCCTCCACCCCCCCCACAAATTCACTCTCCTGCTGGTGCTAGCCCATCCAAAGTGACAACTCTTTACATAATCAAGTCGGGCTATTTCCTGCATAATATGGGGGTGGGGGGGGGATGTGAGAAAACCTGGATTTATGCAGGAAATAGCCCGACTTGATTATGTAAAGAGTTGTCACTTTGGATGGGCTAGCACCAGCAGGAGAGTGAATTTGTGTGGGGGGGTGGAGGGTGAGAAAACCTGGATTTGTGCTGGAAATGGCCCACCTGATGATCACTTTAGATAAGCTATTACCAGCAGGACAGTGGGGTGGGAGGAGGTATTGTTTCATGATCTCTGTGTGTATATAAAGTCTGCTGCAGTTTCCACGGTATACATCTGATGAAGTGAGCTGTAGCTCACGAAAGCTCATGCTCAAATAAATTGGTTAGTCTCTAAGGTGCTACAAGTACTCCTTTTCTTTTTGCGAATACAGACTAACACGGCTGTTACTCTGAAATCAGTTGTTATACTGCAAGTAGGAAGCTGTTTTCATATTGGAGAAGTGAAAGTCTTACTTTGGCCATGTCAATTAGACCATACACATGCATAAAGTTAAGCACATGCTTATGTGCTTTGCTGCATCAGGGCATTTAAGAGCAAAATCAGGTATCCGTATATCTGAGCTACAAATATAGAATATAGCTGTAAAAGTTAAAATTATTTTCCAGCCGTAATAGTCTATATGGAAATGTCACGTGTGGCATTTCTAAACCACGTTACTTTAACTTGCTTAAACTTGTCCAATCTGTTTAAGTGCCCAACAAAGAGGACGACAGGTAACAAAGAATGACACTTGATATTGAAAATTGCAAAGCAATAGCTACAGAGATTAAAATGATACAGAAAAAAGGTTTTGAATGAAGGAAGTTGTACAGGGAAGTTTTGAAAGCCCTGGACTATTCTCTGAAGTCCCAGTTCAACAACGTACTTAAGCACATGCATAACAAAGCATATGTGTAGTCTCATTAAGTTCACTGGGGCTGAATAAGGGCATAAAGCACTGATTGTGCATTAAACTTGTGCATGCAAACTCACTGCAAAATTTAGGCCTAGAGTAAAACTTCACGGCACACTACACAATATTGTTCTACATTATTTATTGTAACTCATTAATCTGTGTGTGTGCCCTTACTTTGGAACATTAAAGATGTGAAAAATGTCCTTGAGTGTCCTTTTAAAAAAAATCCTTCTAAAAACAAGAGTGCAAAGCCCTGATTTAATGGCCTTTACCTATATGCCAGAGATATATGTCCTTCTGCCACCCCATTGGAAAGGCAGAGAAATAGAATACATGGGAGGCACAAACAGGTATTTTTTGGTCATAATGGTTTCAGAGCAATGATTTATGAAGGCAGCAGGGAGAGATTTGGCCTCTAGAACTTGGAAAGAGGATATTATGGTCTTAACAGTTTCCACAGGGCTTTAGAGCTGCAGCACTAGTCACTGAAGTCCTGTAGACAAAGTTGAAAGAGACAACACTATAGAAAGAATCACAACTGATATATACAAGACCTTGGAAGGAACTGATTTAGAGCCAAATCCTCCTTACTCATGGAAGTACTGTGACTGTAGTCAAGTCTACTCTTTTTATAGTCTATAGGAATAATTCCATGGAGGATTTGGCCCATAGCATATAAAAGTATTTTAAAAAAACAAGCAGTCATGGGGTTGAGGATGTTTTGGGGCTGAAACTACAGATAAGTATTTGTATTACTGTTATGTCCAATAGCTCCAATCAGGATCAGGGCCCTATTTTGTGAACCGTTCCACACATTTATTAAAAGACAATCCCTGCTCCAGGGATTCTAGTCTGAGAAGTGACTGTAAAACTGGCACAATGGAAGCTTATTGCCTCCCGGTGGTTCCCATATCCAATGTGCTTCATTTACAGATTTTTTTTTCCACTGAATGCATCCGATGAAGTGAGCTGTAGCTCACGAAAGCTTATGCTCAAATAAATTGGTTAGTCTCTAAGGTGCCACAAGTCCTCCTTTTCTTTTTGCGAATACAGAATAACACAGCTGCTACTCTGAAACCTGTCATTTGCAGATGGTTTGTCTCCCTTCTTCCGTCCCCGCCTCTCTCCCCCCGCAACTGCCAGTTCTGCAAACTCCGCTTGGATTCTGAGAGAGTTATTAACTAGTCATTTATCAATGCCAGAAATAAAGGCTCCACAGGCCAATTTTTTTTTACCTTCAGCAACATCTGTGCACATTTATTACCGTCAGTGGGTCTTCATAGGTGTCACTGACTGGAACTTTGGAAGAAATTCTCTTGTTGATGTACACGGAACAGAATCTAGTTCTTTCTTTCAAGTTGTGTTTTCTCTGATGTGCCAAGGGAATAAAAAGCAGTGGGAAGATTCATGGTCATTCTAATGTCTTGTGAGAGAGAGTTCATAGAATCATAGAATATCAGGGTTGGAAGGGACCTCAGGAGGTCATCTAGTCCAACCCCCTGCTCAAAGCAGGATCGATCCCCAACTAAATCATCCCAGCAAGGGCTTTGTCAAGCCTGACTGTTAGGATATAGATATTCAGGCCTGTCTGTAAAGGCCTATACTCTAAGAATTTAGGTGTATTCTTATCTCTTGGCTAGTGATAGAGGTATAAAAGAAGAATCAAAATCACTGCCTGCTGGTGTAAGGGCCTTCTCTTACTGTGACAGTCTGAGGCCCTGTTCTTAGGCTAAGGCCTTTGGCTAAGCAGCAGAGGCAGCCATAAGCTGGGAAGCAAACAGTCACATCCTCACATTCCAAACTAGTCACATTGAAATAAGGTGCTATTCGGCTGTTAGGCACTATCAGGACAGGATTGTATTCCTATCACCTCCAGAGAAAGGGAAGTGCCTAGAAAATGTAAAAGGAAACTTAGTTTGATAGCATCCTGTCTGGCAAGAACTCACTTATCAATAGCTGGGATGTGAAATCCTCACTTCTGTGTTGTCTTGTCATTGTAGTTCCCACTTTGCTATTGTTTGTCTATATAATCTCTGTCTGGTTCTGTGATTGTTCCTGTCTGCTGTATAATTAATTTTGCTGGGTGTAAACTAATTAAGGTGATGGGATATAATTGGTTACATAATCATGTTACAATATGTTAGGATTGGTTAGTTAAATTTCAGGAAAATGATTGGTTAAGGTATAGCTAAGCAGAACTCAAGTTTTACTATATAATCTGTAGTCAATGAGGCAGTGACTGGGTGTGGGTGGGGGTGGGAATGTGGGTGTGGGAAATGGGAGCAGGGAATGGGGGTAAGAAAATTGGAATCATGTTTTGCTAAAGGGGGAAATGGGAACAGGGAATGGGAGTAAGGAAGTTGGAATCATGTTTGGCTAAGGGTAGGAATGGGAACAGGGACAAAGGTGTAAGGCTCTGTGGTGTCAGAGCTGGGAAGGAGGATACTAAGGAAGGAAACTGGAATGATGCTTGCTGGAAGTTCACCCCAATAAACATTGAATTGTTTGCACCTTTGGACTTCGGGTATTGTTGCTCTCTGTTAATGCGAGAAGGACCAGGGAAGTAAGTGGGTGAAGGAATAAGCCCTCTAACACTGACCTTAAAAACTTCTAAGGAAGGAGATTCCACCAGCTCCCTAGGTAACCCATTCCAGTGTTTCACCACCCTCCTAGTGAAAAAGTTTTTCCTAATATCCAACCTAAACCTCCCCCACATAGTTCCATAGCCATAGGTCAAATCTAGAGAAAGCTCTGTCCCTGAGACAGCCTGGCACAGTCTGTGGAGAGTTTTGCAAGACCAGTCTTATGTTCATGGCATACACACAGATAAATTAGATAATAACATAAATACACTTGCTGGAAGGTTGCAGTGTAACAATGCTTCTTTTCTTAGAATTTAGAACAACACACAAGAACCGCAAACCAGAGAGACAAAGTAGGTTACTCCCTAAAACAGAGAAGCATAACCCACCTTACTCTAGACCGGCTGACTGCAAACAGACTCGGCTGTGTCCAGATCTCACACTTCCCTACAGACCCCTTCACCTGCAAGCAGGACCAGGAAAAGCCCCTGAACTTCTGAAGTGATATCTTACAATATTAATGGTTTTTGATACACTACAATCAAAATTGTGAATTTAATCTGGTGGAGACAGATGACCCTTAGGAAGCTAGCTAATTCCCAGGCGGGTGACAGTAGGAAAGTGGCTAATTTATATAGGTGTTTTGGAGCCTTTGGGGGTGGGCACTGTGCCAGTAAGGAATGATGGAAGGATTTTTTGGCCTCTGCAAGGCAGGCTCTCAGAAGAAGCAAATTTTGATCTGTCTTGTCTCTCACCAGCCAAGCCTGCTTCATTCCTCGCTCATGTTCCCTCTTCCCCTTCAGAGTGAGAACCAGCAGAACAAACAGGGCTGGTTTGACAGGATGCAGAAGCTGAGCCTGCTGGGTCCCACTAACAAGGAAGCAGAGCTGCCCATACTTGCTCTTCACACCATACCACTTACGGAGCAAGTGTGATAAAGCCAAGTTTGTGCTGAGCCTTGTGGACCCAAAATCTGCTTGACCCCAAACCCTGCTAAGACTTCAGATCCACTTAGTGGGGTAAAAACTGCTCCTTCAGACTCCCCCTTGTCACTGAGTGAGACATGAGGCAAAATTTGAGATTGGAGTAAGGGCAGAAAGGGTCTGTATTCAGCTCTCAGTTGAGTAACTTGATGTCCCCAACTTGGGGAGTCCTCTGAGTAGCTGTTTTATGCTATCCCTGATTTGGGGGGTCCCTCCCATCTCCCTTTCTCCCCCTACTTCTTCTGCCCTCTTCCTTTCCTAGCCACTGCTGGGTCTGACTTGAGAAGCCTGCCAGATATGTTTCCTCTGAGTCAGCGCTTCTTTAGGATCCCAGCTTTATGCTGCCTGCTGACTCCTTTCCATGTCCCTGGACCACCCTTCCTGCCAGCTAGACCACCCCTGTTCTCCTTCCTAACCCAAGTCCACGTCAATCATACAACTTAATTTATTTTAAAAATACATTAACACAAACTGTGTGTTTGTGGAGACAAATTCTGCAACTCCCACCTCCCAGTTGAGTGGATCTGCAGTGAACCCCAAATATATTTGAACTAGCCCTGAAGGTCAGACCAGAGACAAAGAGGAATTGACATAGGCCTTAGGGCTTGTCCTACATGAGGAATGCAGTAGAATAGTTATTCTGGAGTAAGTGGACACTGTTCTGGAATAAAAAAAGTGTTTTTATTTCAGAATAGTTACTCCACTTGAAAGTGCACAAATTATTTCAGAATAAAGTGAAGAATGTGACGCTGTTCACTTGCTGGGAGCAGAAGGTGAGCTCTTCTGGCACTTGGTGTGTCAGAGTTACCAGTGTCTGGGCAGAGACATAACGGGGTGTCTTGTTTACTTTGTGGGAGAACCAGGAACTGGGAAGAATATAGCACTCCTGTTGAGGGGGTGTTTCAAGTATTTGAAATATTTCAAATATTTGAATTGTCGTAGGGTCTAAAGGCCATCCATGTTGGAACCCAATTATGTTAGTTACTGTACATTCATCTAATATATTAAACATTTACTTCAGAATTTAAGTCAATCTTTAAGTATTATAGGTCAGTAGGAGACTATGTTTGGGGGTGGGGGGGAGGAGAGAAGAGATTATTCCACATATGCCTACAATAGCATTCCCACACCTTCCTCTGAAGTATCTCAGTGTGTCTCATTGAAAACTGGACACTGAGAACAGATTATGCTGCTGCAAGGGTTAAAGGCCTAGAACACCAGCCAATATGGGGAAGGGAAAGCAAGCTTGTTCTGTAGTTATAAAATGAGCAGTAGTTAGAGATAAATGGAAACTGTAGCCATTTTAACATCCTTTCACATGATTGCCAAAACACAGAGAACCAGAGGAACCAAGAGAAAGAGGGAATCAATAGGGCTGACAAAGTTCTTTCCTCCTGCCACAACATGTCACATTTAGTCTGTATGTTTCTCAACACAATAACATTTCGGTTTAGTAGGAAATTGGTCAGTCTCAAAGCTAAGCAATTTTGTTTGTTGTTCACTCGTCCCCAACCACAGCTTCACAGACTTAGAGTGTCTAGACAGGGCTCCATTACAAGATTTAAAAAAAAAGTGTTAATGCGTTAAACAGAGTTATTTTAGGTCTTCATGAAAGCCCAGAAATATTCACAAGGACCTGCATCCCTTCCCTCTGTGAGGTCTGTTTCCTATGTCCCTACGGCAATGCAAATTTAGGGAAGTGATGATACTGGCTGTGCAGAATAAAGTAAAAAAAATTCCAGTTCATCAGAATGTGTAAATAGTATCTGTTATGCTTCTCTTTTGTTATCTAGGGACATCAAAATATAGTTAAACTTAAAGGCAGCATTGCCTTTTTAATTTGGAAGCTCTGTGTGAGCGGTCCCTTCTTGAAAATGGCTTAATGCCTAAGACAATTTATATAAATGCTGAATTTTATTAAATATACCTAGCTCCTTTTAGCATAAAGTAAGAGATGTAAAGAGAGCAAAAAATGAGCAGAGAAGTAATGAATCCAAATGGATATTAGTGGGGTGCAACGGCACATATCCCGGGACGGAGTATATTTGAGTCTGATATAATAGAAGCTGTGCTTTCTTTACTCTTTCAGCTATATGTGCTCTGAGCCTGTCTTTGTATCTTGAGTTTCTTCCAACTGTTCAAGAAAAGCAGTCTTACATTTTTAAGAAGTACCTTGGTTTCAAATATATTTACTTACCCTATCTCAGAGCTGTCAATTGCAGGGGGTAGGCCCCCCCACCAAGGTGTGTTGGGAGTGTGGGAGGCTACACTGTCCAGACTAAGACCCATTTACAGGCATTTTCACCAAAACAAGCCCTGCAGGTTTGCTCTCATTACAGAGCCTCAAAAGGCAAAAACCAAACAAATGTTCCTGACTCACTGCCATCTTAGGCCTCATCCGTCGCATCCTACCTTAACTTAGTTTATTCGGTGGGGCGTAATGGCCTGCTGCCCTATGGGACTAGGATCCTCCTTCTCAGGGTCTTTGGGAGTTGCCAGTTAGCTGATTCACCCAGCAGGGTCTCTCATGGAAGGGTATCCTCGGTGTGAGAAGATGGCATGACAGCATCTGGAAGGAGGGTCCAAACTATGGGATCATTTCCATCCACTGCAGCTTGATGTTCTTCCCCGAAACTTGCATTCTCCTTAAGAGCACAGAGGCTGTCAGGCTGGGGGTGCAGGCTCTGGGGTGAGGCTGGGGATGAGGGGTTTGGGCTGCAGGAAGGGGCTCTGGGTTTGGGGGGGGGCTCAGGGCTGGGGTAGGGGATTGGGGTGTGTGGTTGGGGCACCAGGTTTACCTCGGGCAGCTCCCGGTCAGCAGCACAGCAGGGTGCCGAGGCAGGCTTTCTGCCTGTCCTGGCACTGCAGACTGTGCTGCGCCCCAGAAGCGGCCAGCAGCAGGTCCGGCTCCTTGGTGGAGGCACGCAAGTGGCTCCACGTGGCTCTCGCCCACAGGCGCCGCCCCCCTCCCCCAGCCGGTGCTCGGGGCAGGGGCAGTGTCCAGATCCCCGTGGGCCCCCCACCTAGGAGCTGGACCTACTGCTGGCAGCTTCTGGGGCGCAGTGCAGCATCAGAACAGGTAGGGACTAGCCTGCCTTAGCTGGGCAGCACCGCCGATGGGACTTTTAATGGCCTGGTCGGCGGTGCTGACAAGAGCTGCCATGACCCAGTCCCTTCCATTCCGCGACCCAGAACTGGGTTGTGACCCACGGTTTGAAAACCACTGGTCTAGATAATACTTAGTCCTGCCATGAGTGCAGGGGACTGGACTAGCTGACCTCTCAAGGTCCCTTCCAGTCCTACAATTCTGTGTTGAAGGCTGCCACCAAATCTCTGCTCATACAGATATTCCAGCATGTCAGAGGTGCAGTTCCATATCCTGCTACATCTAGTGGCATGGCAGTTGGAGTGACGCCTGCAGCTCTCGGATTTTGCGGTGCACTGCACACAGACACCTGAAGTGGCCAGACAGCTTCCTGGCTGTTGACAGCAGTACCTGCACTGTACGCTCATCCAGAAGTTGCATCACTGCTTTGTGACATTGGTTCCATTGTCCCTTGCAGAAACGCAGCAGAGAGGCTGAGGAGCCTACGCCATTTGTTCATGACAGAATCACAGAATCATAGAATATAAGGGTTGGAAGGGACCCCAGAAGGTCATCTAGTCCAACCCCCTGCTCAAAGCAGGACCAATTCCCAGTTAAATCATCCCAGCCAGGGCTTTGTCAAGCCTGACCTTAAAAACCTCTAAGGAAGGAGATTCTACCACCTCCCTAGGTAACGCATTCCAGTGTTTCACCACCCTCATAGTGAAAAAGTTTTTCCTAATATCCAATCTAAACCTCCCCCACTGCAGCTTGAGACCATTACTCCTCGTTCTGTCATCTGATACCATTGAGAACAGTCTAGAGCCATCCTCTTTGGAACCCCCTTTCAGGTAGTTGAAAACAGCTATCAAATCCCCCCTCATTCTTCTCTTCTGCAGGCTAAACAATCCCAGCTCCCTCAGCCTCTCCTCATAACTCATGTGTTCCAGACCCCTAATCATTTTTGTTGCCCTTCGCTGGACTCTCTCCAATTTATCCACATCCTTCTTGAAGTGTGGGGCCCAAAACTGGACACAGTACTCCAGATGAGGCCTCACCAATGTCGAATAGAGGGGAACGATCACGTCCCTCGATCTGCTCGCTATGCCCCTACTTATACATCCCAAAATGCCATTGGCCTTCTTGGCAACAAGGGCACACTGCTGACTCATATCCAGCTTCTCGTCCACTGTCACCCCTAGGTCCTTTTCCGCAGAACTGCTGCCTAGCCATTCGGTCCCTAGTCTGTAGCTGTGCATTGGGTTCTTCCGTCCTAAGTGCAGGACCCTGCACTTATCCTTATTGAACCTCATCAGATTTCTTTTGGCCCAATCCTCCAATTTGTCTAGGTCCTTCTGTATCCTATCCCTCCCCTCCAGCGTATCTACCACTCCTCCCAGTTTAGTATCATCCGCAAATTTGCTGAGAGTGCAATCCACACCATCCTCCAGATCATTTATGAAGATATTGAACAAAACCGGCCCCAGGACCGACCCTTGGGGCACTCCACTTGATACCGGCTGCCAACTAGACAGCACAGAGTTCGTGCTAAATGGTCCTGAAGCTGTGCTATTTTTCAAACCTACACTGACTTGGCATGCTGTTGACTGAGGGGGGGTATGTGTGGTCAGTGCGGCTGCTGCTCGTCTTTCTGCTACTGTTCGCCCAGTGGGCTGTAGCAGACATAGACAGTTGGCTGACCACTGGTCTTTATGTCAGAAGCCAAGGGCACCCTCCTGCAATCCTCAGAACAGCACACCAATCTCACTGCACTGTTAGTGAAATAGGAGCAGCTAAGGATCTGCCACCAGGAGGCAACTGCAGTCATAAGGTGAATGAAGCTGTCGCCCTCCACCAAGGAAGCATGTCTACAGCCAGCATCCTCACACATTCAGTAGCAAGGGTCATGGTAACCATATTTTTGCCCCCTCTGCTAATATTCCTTATCAATCTTTCCTTGTATTTGGCTTTGAACAACTTGCAAAAGTATCTTAGAGACATGAGATACTACGCTGATTGTTCTGTAGCCTTTACAATCCAGTGTTATTGTCAAGGTTCCTCCCCCACTCTGAACTCTAGGGTACAGATGTGGGGACCTGCATGAAAAACCTCCTAAGCTTATCTTTACCAGCTTAGGTCAAAACTTCCCCAAGGTACAAAATATTCCACCCGTTGTCCTTGGACTGGCCGCTACCACCACCAAACTAATACTGGTTACTGGGGAAGAGCTGTTTGGACGCGTCCTTCCCCCCAAAATACTTCCCAAAACCTTGCACCCCACTTCCTGGACAAGGGTTGGTAAAAAGCCTCACCAATTTGCCAAGGTGACTACAGACCCAGACCCTTGGATCTTAAGAACAATGAACAATCCTCCCAACACTTGCACCCCCCCCTTTCCTGGGAAATGTTGGATAAAAAGCCTCACCAATTTGCATAGGTGACCACAGACCCGAACCCTTGGATCTGAGAACAATGAAAAAGCATTCAGTTTTTTACAAGAAGACTTTTAATAAAAAATAGAAGTAAATAGAAATAAAGAAATCCCCCCTGTAAAATCAGGATGGTAGATATCTTACAGGGTAATTAGATTCAAAAACATAGAGAACCCCTCTAGGCAAAACCTTAAGTTACAAAAAAGATACACAGACAGAAATAGTTATTCTATTCAGCACAATTCTTTTCTCAGCCATTTAAAGAAATCATAATCTAACACATACCTAGCTAGATTACTTACTAAAAGTTCTAAGACTCCATTCCTGGTCTATCCCTGGCAGAAACCAGTATAAGACAGACACACAGACCCTTTGTTTCTCTCCCTCCTCCCAGCTTTTGAAAGTATCTTGTCTCCTCATTGGTCATTTTGGTCAGGTGCCAGCGAGGTTACCTTTAGCTTCTTAACCCTTTACAGGTGAGAGGAGCTTTCCCCTGGCCAGGAGGGATTTCAAAGGGGTTTACCCTTCCCTTTATATTTATGACAGTTATTCTTTGAGATTTAGAAGACTGAATACCAGGAAAATTTGATAAGGAAATAAGCAAACAATACAGCTTGAAACCTGGAAAGGGCATAACACCACTATGAATTTGAAGCTCATATTAGAAAGATCGGTTGAAGTTAGGAAAAAATATACTTGTGTTTTATTGACTTCCAAAAACTTTTGACAGAATGTACCACTACACATTGTTCAATATATTAAGATCTGTAGGGATTGATGGACATGAACTCTTCATAATAAAACAATTATACTAGAATCAGAAGGTAATTAAATGGGAGAGGAAAATGAAAATCTAATAGATATCAGAGGAGTGAGACAAGATTGTATTATCCACTGGCTTTATTCAACATTTACAGTGAGTGTTTGATTAAGTTAATTGAAGAAACAGAAGGAGGTATAAGTTTAATGAAAAATGGGTGAACAACATTTACTATGCTGATAACAGTACTGTTGGCTGATTCAGAAGGAGGAGATCTGATGAAGTTAGTGATTATAGAGGAATATGGTGGAGAATATAGTCTAGCGTTGAATATAGACAAGACAAAAAAGTACGGTGGTAGGCACGGATCCTGGGAAAACATGAAAGATTCCAATGAATGACACAGCTGTCCAGAAAGTGAGAAATTTCTACTTGGGAAGCACTGTTACAGAAGATGGAAGATTGGATACAGAAGGCAGCACTAGAACAGCCAGAGCAAAAGAAACAATCTGGAAGAACTTGTGGCACCTTAGAGACTAACCAATTTATTTGAGCATGAGCTTTCGTGTAGCTAGTGCCTGGCCCGCCCCAGACATCTGCTGCTTTAAAGTCCCTTTTGATCTTGCAGAACAGGTGAGGTAAAGTGCAAGCAGGTTTTGTTAAGTAAAATAGGCCAAAGAATAATTATGGCCTCACACAGCAGTGCCATCCTGCAGCTAGAAGGGTGAGACAGACAGTAATTGCTAATACACTAGCTGAATCCCATCCTGAGAGTCTGACTCCTTAGATTGTTTCTTTCAGCAAAGAGTAACATGCTGCAGTGATTCTGCAGCTTCAAGCAAACAAACAGTCAGGGCTGCTGCAGGTCAGGCTGTGAGTTCATGTGGGTAACCTCAACCAGTCTGAAGTATGTGCACTCATCCAATGAGTGAACACAGTGCAACATATGAGATGAGTGACTGACATACTTCACTGAAGTGGAATTTTCCAGCCTCAAGTCTAAATAAAAGGAGACACTCAAAGTTCTATAGTCAAAACAGATGGATAAAGATATAATACTGATTTTTTTCTTTGTTTCAAATTGTCTTAGTCAAAAAGAAATCGAACCATCTCTGCAAAATGTTTCCATTTTGCCAAAACAGGAAATTCTAACTGGAAAAAAGCTGTGTCCATTTTTTTCCAGTCAGCTCTGTTCCCCATTGATGGGCCTGTAGAAACACCCAAGTACAACAGGACAAAACCACAACATGAGAAGTTTATCTAAACTGATCACGCCTTGAGCTTTGATAGTTTACCTATAAAGAGAGCCTCAGTCTCAACCACCCATGGTTTCTGGTCTGGCTTAAAAAAGATTTTAAAATCTTTAAAAAAGATTTTAAAAAAGATTTTAAAAAAGATCAATAAGATTAATACCAAATAGAGTGACTTCTCTGTTTCATACATATGTATCTCACTGGAACAATTTCAGAGTAACAGCCGTGTTAGTCTGTATTCGCAAAAAGAAAAGGAGTACTTGTGGCACCTTAGAGACTAACCAATTTATTTGAGCATAAGCTTTCGTGAGGTACAGCTCACTTCATCGGATGCATACTGTGGAAAGTGTAGAAGATCTTTTTATACAAACAAAGCATGAAAAAATACCTCCGCCCACCCCACTCTCCTGCTGGTAATAGCTTATCTAAAGTGATCACGCTCCTTACAATGTGTATGATAATCAAGTTGGGCCATTTCCAGCACAAATCCAGGTTTTCTCTCTTCCCCCTCCGCTTCCCCCCCCCCCACAAACCCACTCTCCTGTTGATAATAGCTTATCTAAAGTGACCACTCTCCTTACAATGTGTATGATAATCAAGGTGGGCCATTTCCAGCACAAATTCAGGGTTTAACAAGAACGTCTGGGGGGGTTAGGAAAAATTTTTTTTGTTGTAATATCGCAACTTTCATGTCTGTAATCGCGTGACCTGAGAGATTGAAGTGTTCTCCGACTGGTTTATGAATGTTTCAGAGTAACAGCCGTGTAAGTCTGTATTCGCAAAAAGGAGTACTTGTGGCACCTTAGAGACTAACCAATTTATTTGAGCATAAGCTTTTGTGAGCTACAGCTCACTTCATCGGATGCATACTGTGGAAAGTGTAGAAGATCTTTTTATATACACACAAAGCATGAAAAAATACCTCCTCCCACCCCACTCTCCTGCTGGTAATAGCTTATACACTTTCCACAGTATGCATCCGATGAAGTGAGCTGTAGCTCACAAAAGCTTATGCTCAAATAAATTGGTTAGTCTCTAAGGTGCCACAAGTACTCCTTTTCTTTTTATGAATATTATAATTCTTGACATCTGATTTGTGTCCATTTATTCTTTTACATAGAGACTGTCCAGTTTGACCAATGTACATGGCAGAGGGGCATTGCTGGCACATGATGGCATATATCACATTGGTGGATGTGCAGGTGAACGAGCCTCTGATAGTGTGGCTGATGTTATTAGGCCCTGTGATGGTGTCCCCTGAATAGATATGTGGGCACAGTTGGCAACGGGCTTTGTTGTAAGGATAGGTTCCTGGGTTAGTGGTTCTGTTGTGTGGTATGTGATTGCTGGTGAGTATTTGCTTCAGGTTGGGGGGCTGTCTGTAGGCAAGGACTGGCTTGTCTCCCAAGATTTGTGAGAGTGTTGGGTCATCCTTCAGGATAGGTTGTAGATCCTTAATAATGCGTTGGAGGGGTTTTAGTTGGGGGCTGAAGGTGATGGCTAGTGGCGTTCTGTTATTTTCTTTGTTAGGCCTGTCCTGTAGTAGGTGACTTCTGGGAACTCTTCTGCCTCTATCAATCTGTTTCTTCACTTCCGCAGGTGGATATTGTAGTTGTAAGAATGCTTGATAGAGATCTTGTAGGTGTTTGTCTCTGTCTGAGGGGTTGGAGCAAATGCGGTTGTATCGCAGAGCTTGGCTGTAGACAATGATCTTCTACACTTTCCACAGTATGCATCCGATGAAGTGAGCTGTAGCTCACGAAAGCTTATGGTCAAATAAATTGGTTAGTCTCTAAGGTGCCACAAGTACTCCTTTTCTTTTCACTAGAAGAACCCTCTTGTAGCTGTAGCTCACGAAAGCTTATGCTCAAATAAATTTGTTAGTCTCTAAGATGCCACAAGTACTCCTTTCCTCTTGGCAGTGTTTCTGTATGTGAAATAGAAGGTCAGAAGGAATCACTGAACATTCTCAGTTAAGGCTTTAAGCAGAGCAGCCCAATGTTCATCCTTTACCAGACTGGCAATTACTCACCAGCTTTTGTTCTGTGTTGAACCACACTCTTTTCTCCCATTTCTGCTCTTGGCAATTGTTAACACTGGCTAGAGAGCTCAGCTGACCTAACACTTCTCTGGCAAAATGTAAAGAAAAGAGGGATCGCACTATAGAAATGTAATAATCTCAACTGCCCAATTATCAAGCCCTTCATTCAAACTAAACGTTCACTCACTAATTTGTATATGGCAATCTTCTTGAGCTGCACCTAAATATGCAAAATCTTTGTTTAATTAAAATGCTGATTTTTTTTTTTTTACAATAGCAAATCAATGATCCAGGCATCACATCAGCTGGTATTAGGAAAATTCTATCACCTTGACAAATCTAGCTCACTAATTGTACTGCCAACAACTTTTAATTTTTAATAAAAAGAAAATAAGGCCAATATTGTCAGACAAGGGTACATAACTTTCCATATGTAGGCTATTATCTGCCAAAAACTTGCATGTGTGGTTAACTTTAGGTTAGTGAGTAGTCCCAAGGAAGCACTGAAATAAGATCCTGCCTGATCTTGCAGAGATATAACTGTATGCAACTGAGCAGCCTCAAAGACTAACATAAGACTACATGCATGCATACGTATACCTTTGTTTCGCTGGACTAAGGCCTAAATTGCCTGGCTTCTAATGAGTGGGCTTGTCTTCATTATGGGGATAAGTTGACCTAAGTTACACTACTCCAGCTAGGTGAATAACGTAGCTGGAGTTGATGTAGCTTAGGTCGACTTCCCCCGGTGTCTTCACTGAGCTGTGTTGATGGGAAATGCGCTCTGGTCAACTTCCCTTACTCTTCTCAGAGAGCTGGAGTATGGGGGTTGACTGGACAGTGCTCTGCAACTCTTCACTAGACCTGCTAAATCAATCCCTGCTGCATCGATTGCTGCAGCATCGATCTCCCCATAGTGAAGACCAGTCCAATGATGCTTCTGCAGTTTTGGGATCCAAATCTGAAAATGTTGGTCGTAATCCCCACTTCCCACCTCTGTGGTTATGTTTTCCCTTCTGTAAAATAAGAGACAAAAATACTCACCCACCTTTACACAAAGCACTTTGCGATCTATTAATGAAAACAAAGTGACCATTTAACTGCTACTAATAACTATATCTATATGTATAGTGTGTAGCAATGTCTGTTGTTAAGATTGCAAAAGTTATGGAGAACTGGAAAATACTTGTATTTTTGGTTCTCAAAACTATCATATATCCCGCAATATTTCAGCGTGATACCCTGCCTGAAATCACAGTTAGCTCAACAGCAGTTGTTAAATAAACCAAGCAAGAAAGGTAAAACAGTAGCATAGACAAAGAGCAACCCCTCAAAACACAATAGAGAGGTTTAAACCTGTGGAGAGAGACTCCTCAGCACCTAAGTGGCAAGAGGGCTGTTTGCCAAAGCTCAGAATCTGGAGATCAGAAGACACTGGTCTGTTAAAGGATCTGTCCCACAGAGAGGGAAGGGGAAGTCGTCACCATGCTGTGACGCTGACACCGAAAGAAGACTGAGTAGGAGTCGGGGGATCTGCTGCAAGCAAACTGTAACTTGGTGCCCAAGGAGAACAGAGTGGTGTCAGGTTAACTCAAAGGTATGCCAAGCATGGCTAAGAGGGTGTGTAGGTCTCTCTTTTTAAATCCACTTCTCTAAATAAAAGTCATATTCTGTTTTGAAAAAGCTGCTTCTCTATCACTGCATACTATTACTGTCCACAAGCTCACAAAGGGAAATACTGCCAAGCCCATTGGGCCTACTAAGTAACATGATCAGCAATGGAGGGTGTAGCCCAGAGACCCAGTACAAGAATGGGATGAATTCTGTGTAGAGAAGAGAAGGCACATTTTGCCACTTGATATTGGTGCCTTTGGGGAACTGGAAAAAGTCTCAGAAGGGGCAGCCTGGTCCGGCACCATGACACAAGTGTTTCCACTCTAAGGAAGTTAGAAAAAGTTATAAACAATTATCCTGACTACAAAATAAACAACTCTGGCATGGCAATGGTAGAAAGCTCCCGGCTCACAGTTGTACTTCTTTGGTGGGCTAGTGAAATCTGGCAAATTCTTAATCTTAAAAAAAGAATCCTTAAGCACTTTGTTCATACAAGAGTCTGCAATGCAATCTCTTACTGGTCTCACAGCATTCTACTGGTTCTGTGCATGCAGGCCAGGAGAGTTCTCAGGCAGCGCTGTGTCTGCCATGATTAGTGAAAGTCATAGGATATGAAAAAAGGTATGTATATAAAGTATGTCAAGGCTCCTGTCTCATGGACTGCAAATATTATGCAATACAGAATGTTCTACTCTAGACTAGCAAATAGTTGAATCTAATGGCTATTTTTAAAACGAAGGAAATTTCACATAAAGAGAAATAAGAACCCAAAGAAAGTTGTAAAATGAAGCACTTTAAAATAATGAAATGGCATATTTAAGGTTGCTGCCTTCTTGTGCATATGCATTACAACACAATGTTTTAGTTGATTACCTTTCTTCCGCCCTGACCCAGCTCCCACCAATCTCATTCAGGTACATTATGTACAGGCTTAGAAAGGGCTGAATAGCGAATTGGTCTGGGCTTTAGAATGTCTCCAGGCCCTCTCTGAGGTCCAGAGAGGCCCGGGCCACTTCCAGCTTTTGAGACCCCAGTCATAATAATAATAATAAAAATACCCGCATGAAAACAAAGTAAGGCACCAAAAAAAAAAGTAAGACATAATTTGAATATTTTTTTATTTAACAAATGCTTTTCTAGCCTTTTTCTGTGCAAATGCACTAATTATTGAGGAAAAATCTAGCTTTCGTGCAATGTCACAGTTGATATTAAGCATGGCGAGCCCATTCAAAAACTTTTGTCCCATAGTTGAGCGGTGATAGTTCTTTACCTGCTTCAACAAATTCAAGGTAAGTTCACCTGAAGCCACTGATTCAGGCAAACTGACAAAAATACGCAATGCGATGGGGTGTTTCCTAATATCACAAGAGAGTCCAAGTTTGAGTATTTCTTGAAGCAATTCCTTTGGCTTGCAATCCAATTTAAAATTCATGGAGTATATTTCTTTGAGGAAGAGGACCTTGGTCACTGAGATCTTTTGCGATTTTTGTTGTACTGTTGCTGAAATTGTTCAGCTGCAGAAAGTAGATCTTCATTACTCAGTCTGTTGAATTGCCTTCATTACTCAGTCTGTTGAACTGCCAAAGAAACCCAAATTAGTTGCAGTGACTCAAATGAACGTGTAAGACCTGATTGAATAGAATCAGTGACAACAAGGAAGACATTGACCCTATAATGCTGCTCAGCATCGGATTCAGTTGGTAAGTTGCTACTGGTGGAGAACTCAGATGAAATGCCAATATTCCATGTTAGTAATTTGGACTCACTCAGGATCGTATCCCATTGTTCACAAATCTGTTGAATGTCATTGATAAGACTTTCAATGTTATCCCTCTCAACATCAAGTGTAGCATTGCATGCTTCAATTACCAGATTTGTTTGGTGGATCATTGTAAGTTGCTTCATCCACAAAGATGACATCAGAATGCATTCACATTTGGACATGTGCTTCTGAACAGACTGAAGTTCAGTTCAAGCCTGTGCAGTGAGATTGGGAGATTCAAGCTCATTTAAAACCTTTCTCACTGAATTCAAATGCTGCGCAACTGGTTGAACACCATCAATCCGTGCAGACCATCTAGTTTTGGGAATCCCATGCAGTGAAACAGGAAGATATTGCTTCAGAATTTCCCACCTTTGTGGACCGCTACTGAAGAGATTGTACATTTGCTGAACAGTTCCAAAGTAAGTAATTGCCTCCTTGCATGATTCAGCACAGTCAACACCTACAAGGTTTAGTGTGTGGTTTCCCCAGCTGGCGAAAATACAGTTTGAATTATGCTCAAGCAGAACGGCTTGTACACCATTGTACTTCCCAGCCATATTACATCCATTGTCATAGGCTTGACCAATGCAGACTTGAAACATCTAACTTAAAACCTTCTAGAATTGCTAGTACTTGAGCAGCAATTTCTTTTCCAGTTTGTTGTGAAATTATCAAACAAAATAAACCCTTCTTCAATTGAAAATTTTGAGCTGTCTACAATCTTAACATATTGAATAACCATAATAGTCTGTTACTTGTGCGAACAATCTGGAGTGGCATCAACAATGATTGAAAAAACACGTGGCATTTCAAATGTGATCAAGAATTGTTTGTACGAATGATCCACATAGCTCAATAAACTCGTTTTGTATATGTGTGGAGAAATAATGGACTTGCATGTACTTTTGACTCTCTTGCAATTCTCAAACACGTTTAACATGCTCTGATAAAGTGGGTCATATTTGCTGAGGAGCTCACCTATGCCTAGAAAGTTTCCATTTGCACGATCACTAATACATTGACTGGAACCAAAGAAAGTCAATTCCCACTCAGAAAGAAAAAGGATGCACTCAAGAAGTTTTTTCCAGTTATTAGTTTCTGTAGAAAGTTTCAGTCAAGAGTAAATTCTCAACTGAACTTTCAGCTGATGCTGCCCTGCTGGCTGATTTCCAGGCAACATAGTTTTCTTTGTGTGATGTTGAATTCTCATGTGATGGTATTTGGTCTTTCAACTTCCTCCAACGTCTGTTGATGCCCCATCCTGACTGATCAGAGAGAACTGATGCATTTGCAGAACTTTTGTTCAAAATGAAGCAGGGTGCATAGGACAGAGATTGTTTTTCCGTATTCCAGCATAACCAGTCTCTTGTGCAGGTCTCACCATTTGAAAAAGTTTTAGTCAGCAGATGAGTAGGGAAA
Organism: Caretta caretta; assembly: GCF_965140235.1. Classification (NCBI taxonomy): domain Eukaryota; kingdom Metazoa; phylum Chordata; order Testudines; family Cheloniidae; genus Caretta; species Caretta caretta. The sequence goes on along the minus strand of NC_134209.1, from coordinate 132,292,607 downwards.
GCATGATTATCAGCATCTCGTGGAATGCTACCTGGAATTTCAAAACAACTAATTTGAAGAAAAGATTGCATTTGCGCCTCATTGTTCTTGTCAATAATTCCAGTGTCAGTCACAGTCAAACCTGTAGTACTCATGAATTGCTCTTGCTGCATCAGATCTACATCTTCCTGTTGCTGTTCAGTTTCTTGATTGTAAACAGGATCTTTTGCTGCATCTGTTACTGTTGGCACATCTCCTTCTTGACTACTGTCCTCATGTTCAGGTATTGGCATTGAAATATCACCTGTTGCAGTTGCGGAGTTTTCATTATCTGTAGCATTGTTTGTTGGGTAAGGTGTGTTTTCCAGTGGTTTGAGAAATGAAGTTATTGGCTTTGAGCTCTTAGCTGCTGCTTCACTCAGTTGTTTTCACCATATCTTGCTTGCACCACTTTCAAATCTCCTCTTCATAGTGATCTATCTGGTCAATATGTAGCCTATCCACACTTGAAATATTCTGCTGTAAATAACTAGCTTATCTACACTTGAACTCTTCTACTGTAAACATGTACACAAATGCTGAAAAGACTTAAAATGAAGGAATACTAATTAAGAACACAAAATGAAACAGTCAGACAGGTTATTATCCTTATCACTGAATCAAAACTCAAGCATGCAAGGTATAATATAATAGGCTGAGCTGAAGACAAAGGGATGACATATAAATACTAAATGCAGACATGGATATAGACAGAGGGATAATGTCCAAAAATTTCTAATGTGTGTCCTCATGAAACTCACTGTACAAGATTGTCCTCACAAATTTTCACCTTGAATATCTGGACCTATAGACGACAAAAGCCTATGATGATGGCCAAGCTAGGTCTCAACTAACCAGTCACCTCTTTTAGCTACCATATGAACATAATAATGAGGAATTCTCAGACAAATAATTCCTTAGTCAACTAGATGTAAAACTATAAAGACACTAAAATGTAACAATTCTCTACCTTTCAACATGCACTTGATTCAGCACCAGCCACTGCTAGTGGTTTGTTTATATAATCAGCTGATCTGAGAGGACAGATTCATCACAGTCTAATCTTGTGCCATCAGAACTGATATATTTTTATTAATCTTTATGAACATATTTAACTTTAATATGACAATCTATATCTGTTAACAAAAAATATTTCTTTAACCAAATCACATCTCTTATTTGCTTAAACTTACAGCTCTAAGGTGAGTGTGTGTGTCACATTTCGGTCCGATAGGGATGCGCATAAAAACAAGTTGTAAAACTCATCAAATGCCAAAAAATTAACATGTGCCTAAATCTGAGGCCCCCTTTGAGCTTGAGGCCCAGGCTAAATGGCCCTCCTGGCCCTCCCTCTGATTGGCCCTGAATGCCTCACGTGATGCTGGAAAGAAATCCATTCATGCTTATGAAGCACTCACATCATGGTGTGAAGCACCATAGAAACAGCTAAAACAAAAATCTTTATTTAGGCCTAGGATAGCATGAAATAAGTGGGCCTAGGCCACACATTGAATAATGAGGATGGAAAAAAAAAAATAACTGAACAGCTGCCAAGTGTCATCACACACTGAAGGAGGCAGAGAGACTGAAAAAAAATAGAATGTATCATGTATTTAAAGGCTGTAACATAATGCATATGCACAAAAGGGGCAGAGTTAAGTTAAGGTTGTGGAGTAATATACTATTTAAGTGAGAAAGCATGGCATAACAGAAGGGATGTTTTTTTCTTGACTTTCATAGAAATGCTTGCAGCATGCTGAGTAGTGTACCCAACTCTATAAAGGAAGAAAATACATTTAATAACAACAAAGCTTATTCGGCAAGATTTGTACACAGTGCTAAACGGTAACACTGATCCCCAGATCAATACTGGCTCACGCAAGGACACCAGTTGGAGACTACAGCAATTTGCATCAAATCTCTCACATGTTTCACTTGACCTCCTGCGGTGCTGCTGCACCTGCTCTTTCTTAGCGATTCTCATCTCAGTGTCACAGCAGTGCATCTCCATTGACTCCAGGGGAGTGACTTATATTTGCATATCTGAAAGATGGGTCAGACCCACTCATTTTATAATAATCTCAAATAAATTCTTATTTTATAGACCAAAAAAAATCAACTCCCTCCTTTTCTCCCCCAATAAGGTCACTCCTATTTACTATGCTCTTTGCATTTCTGACAGCCTCTGTGGTGTCAATTCTTCTGACTTCCAGTTTAGATGGACAAATTCCGGAAGCTCAATGCTTTAGTTCTGAAGCCTCTCTAAAACATATACGCTGGGCTTTTCAAAGGCACCTATGGAAGATAGGTGTTCAATTTCCATCAAAATTCAATGGGATTTGGATCCTAACTCACTTAGACTGCTTTGAAAACCCCGGATTTAGACTCCCCAGTACACCAGGATTCATTTTCATAGCCTGGTCACAGCTTGGATATTTGGGGGCTACTGCAGCAGCCATCCCGCACTCCTGGTCCCACTTTGAGGGGAGCTTATTACTACCCTATGGTGGAAGCAGATGGCCTGTTATTAGAACCCACATGCTGGGCACTGTGCTCTTCCAAATTAAAAACCTACATGTTCTAGGTTGTACACCAAACGGCATTGTATGAATCAGAAGCTTATTAGTAGGGGTCTACTTAAATCATGGAGAAATCACATTTTCCACAGGTTGGTCACGGCATAAATAGCAAATTTTGCTGATGTGCTGCATATATATGCACACTGTATGAACTAGTATTGTACTGTACTACGCTGATGTTTATAAGTTACCCAGGCTGTGATTGACTCTCTCCCCAAAAGTGACAACTCCCCCCTGCACATACCATCCCACCCTGACTTCTGCGCTGCTGGAGGCAGCTGTGCTGCAGCCACTGCTCGCCGGCCCCCCCAGCTCTGAAGGCAGCACAGAAGTACGGGTGGCAATACCATGGCCCCCCTACAATAGGCATGACCCCCTTTTGGGTAGGACCCCTATTTTGAGAACTGCTGTGTACTTCTGTATATTTTTACCCTAGAGTATAGGGAAAAAGTACACTAAGTCCAGTCATCATGGTCTCTGATGCGTTTTTCATGGCTGTGAATTTGGTACGGCCCTACTTATTAGGGAGGGAGTTGCGGTGGGAGGAAAGGCTCGTGGGGGGTTAGTTGTTCAGTTGTCAGTAATTAGCTCCAAAACAGTAGGTTGGCACTATATGCATATATGCAAGTGTTATAGACTCCTTTTCCTCTTCTCCACCTGGAAACTTATATGTTTGCAACACTGAATGTTGCCAGATACAGAAAAGCAATCTGGAATTTTATCTGTACAGGGCTGTCCCTAGCAATTCTGGGGCCCTACACAGCCCCCACGCGGGGGGGAGGCCTCTGCGGGGGGGAGTGGGTGGGCTGGCCCCAGGCCTCTGCGGGGGGTTGGGGGGCTGGCTTGGGGGGCAGGAGGAAACCACCCCCAGCACTCACCGGGAGCGCGGCTGAGGCTGTGTCGCTGCCCAGCTGCAGAGCTCAGGGGAGCGGGGGCGGGGCTGGGGTGGGGAAGGGGCGGGGCGGAACAGGGGTGGGGGCCCTGGGGAAGAGCCAGAGCAGGGGCTGGTGCCCTACGCAGCTGCATACTTTGCGTATGGGTAAGGAGGGTCCTGTATCTATACAATGAACAGCAAGCCAGTGAAGATAATGGATTGAGATGACCCCTTTTCCTGGAACAAGACAGCAGTTTAGCCAGAGCATTCTGCACTCCGATGTTCAGAAAGCAAAGATTTTGGAAGTAATCCTACTGTAGTCTATGGGCTGCTCATGAGCATGCAGTTATGTATGTTCTTAGATCTCCACTAGATTAGGACCTTATTTAAGCCCATTATGAAAAAAAGGGGTGAAAGAAATTACAATTACCAACACAGGACGATATTAAGACGGGTGTAATGATTTCATTAGAGGCAAGATTGTATCCTGGCAACATTCCAGATGTGGCGAATTACAAGCCGGAAACTTCCCCGGGGCGGGGGTTGGGGAGTCAGATTCAAAGATGGCACCGAGATTTCTACTGCAGGGAAAGAAGATGAAGTGTTTGGAGTGATTTAAATAGTAAGAAGGACACTCAGACTTGTACCACCTGAAAATAAGACAGTTCTTTCTCTAGCAAAAAGGGGTCTCTCTCTAAAATCAGAAAGACACTCCATTTAGCAATCAGAATTAGTTGTGGGTTTAGCCAGCACAATCCCATAATAAAAATATTTTCATTTTTCTATATTTTTGTAATTAAAGATTAGGGTGAGCAGAGGAAGGATAAATAGTAAAATACATTTAATCCTCTATTCATAAAAGAGTAAATAATTGCTGAGATGTGCAGAGATTTTACTGTGCATATTTACTGTACATTCTTGGAACCAAAACACACACACACACACACACACACACACACACACACACACACACACACACACACACACACACACACCAGTAGTTATCTAGTCTTAAGTCAGTTGAAGTCACTCCAATTCACAGCCAATACAACTCTGAATCAGAGTTAAATGACAGAGTGAAATTCATCCCACTTTTAATTTAACAAAATGATGCAAGTAGTCCTATTGCTATCCCACAGTGCACCAGTTACTGAAGAAATGACCCATTCAGTTATTTTTCTGCATTTCACTATACAAGGGTCACCATTGAGTTAAGTGGGAATTGTGTTTATTTATGCCTTGGCAAATTGTGTGTGCATGTGAACTTATGAAAAAATGCTCAGTGGAAAAAAGTAAGCTCTCCATTCCCAGAACAGGTACAGTACAGTCAGTAGCAGTGGAGACTCCTCACCCTACCTAACAATACTGAACCCTTTCCAGCAAGGATCACTTCTAGGAGATTGAGAATAGCACAGACATACCTATTCATTCTTTTACTTCTGCTCAGACTACCAACAAGACCTCCAGTTATTGTCACTGTGCTGTGTGCATTTGTGATGTGGACCCATGTCCACTAGGACATGGACTAACATCATCATAGAGATGAGGTGGGTGAGGTAATATCTTTTCCTGGAACAAACTTCTGTTGGTGAGAGACAAGCTTTCGAGCCACACAGAAGCTCTTCTCTCTCCCCAACAGAAGTTGGTCCAATAACAGATATTACCTCACCCACCTTGCCTGTCTAATATCCTGGGATCAACACAGCTATAGTTACACTGCATAAGACCATCATGGGCCTCCACATGACCATTAAAATATGTGGGTTTTTTGATCACTACAACCAATCTGGGCTGAGTTTGTTTCCCTTCTGTGCAAGACTTATATTTGCATTGTAGATGAGGAAAACAGAGGACAGACATTTGCCTGGAAGCAATTAAAATACAAATTAGAAGATAATTAGGGGGAAAACCAAGTAAATAGACAATTTTGTGTCAAGCAAGAAAGCTTATTTTGTGTCTATTATCTTATTAACATTTGGGTCTAAGTTTTAGGAAGAAAGTCTCATAAGCTATATGCCAGAATAAAATTAATTACAAGGGCTGCCACAGAGCAACTAGACCCTTTATGCGGAATCAGGGCCCATCTTGGAATAATGGATTGCCCCAGGTGGATAATTAAGGGTTAATTAGCAAATGAGCACCTGATCCTAATAACCATTACCCAAGCTCAGTTAGAGAGAGACTCCTAAGATGGAAGCTCCTTTCCACAGGAGTCGTCTAAGAGGCCCGAGCAGGGAACCTAGAGAGGTGTGCTACCGTAGACAGAGTTCTCTGCGGAGCCCACTAGAGTAGGGAGCCTAGAAGAGGTGCTCCTAGAGGGAGAGCTGCAGTTGGCAGGCCTCCAGAAGGTACCAAAGACACTGGCAGGAAGCCCAGTTTGAATAATACTACATGCTGCCCCTGGGGAAGAACTGCAGTGGATGGACCTCCACAAACCCCTGACTTCAAAGGAAGCTCTTCCTCTGGTAGTGGCAAGAGTGCTAACCCGAAGGATGGAGACCTGAACCTGGTGAAGAGCCTGGATGGAAGAGAACACTGGACTCAAGTGGGGGACAAATGAACGAAGAATGAGTTGGTCATCCAGATAAGATGCTGAGGTGAAGGTTGTGTTTGTTTTGCATTGGCCTCTCTGTTAATAAAGATAAGTCTTCAAATGGGCTGGGTGCTCTTTAGTATACAAAAGGTTTATCAGGACTGGATATGCTGTGGGGGGGCGGGGAATTCAGCTCCAACACCATGCCCAGCCACTAGGGGGTGCTTGGGACAGCTTGCAGGATGATGGGGCTGTCTAGATTCTACAATAATGCAGCTATTCATGCATATGGCTTTCTGAAGATAATAACTTAACTGATTAAACTATGTATTTAGTACCACAATGGAGGTCAAATCTATCGCGGGGAAATGAGACTACTGTTCTAGTGCTGCAGGCAAGAATAATTATCAGGAGAACCAAGAAGTAAATTCTTTAATCCACATGGTAGAAGATTAACCCATATATTTCTGCTGCTTTTTCTCATTTACAAGGGAAAGAATGACAAAGGAAAATATACTGTACCTAACAGAGGTAATTAAAAAGTAATCAGTCACTGATGTATTGTACTGTTTTGGATATTTAATCAATCATTACTGATTTGTCTAATTTGTGCTCACTGTGGAGAGCTAAAAGACTCCAATTTTATTGTAGACTACAAGTATACAATTCATACTGATATGTGAGGTATATTAACATAAGTGTTCCGAATTAGATAAACGGACTAGTTTATTCAATACATGCTTTATCTTTTTATTTGTTGGCTTTCTGCACAAGTAGGGCTATGGAAGTAAAGTTTAGCTATGCCAATGCATCTGAATGGGGTTTCTACAGTGCCTCAATAGCCTGCGATAAACTCTTGGTATGTGCGTTTGGCTTCCACTTGGTAGAGTCCCTTGCCTGCGTCTTCCTTGTGTCCCAGGGATGGCTACTGAGGCCAGCAGAATTTGGAAGAAAAGGGGTAGAAAAGAAAACAATTCAAGCTGGCTTAGAGTGGTGGTGCCCTTGGGCCGAGTGCTCCTCCTGTTCCTTCCTGTCTGGGCTCCAGTGTGGGCTTTGGGGCTGCCTGTGGGCAGTGGGAGGCTGGGGTCCAGGGAACTCCCAAGCTCACCTTGCACAGGCTGACTCTGAAGCCTCTCCCCTAGCTTGGGGTGCCGAGTATTAAGCCTTCCTCTGTGGCTTGGGCTGGAGAGCATGATCCACTCTTGGGTACATTTGGGTGGAGATGGCGGCCGGGAAGAATTCGGGCCATCAGGTCAACCCACTGGGGACAAGTCAGCAGCCCTGCGATTTTGCTTCCTGGGCTGTCAGCTCAATCCTTATCTTCTATGAGCTGGAAAGGCAGCTGACCAGGTTCAACCTTCTCCTCCCCTCCCCGGGCCCATCTCTTTCAGTCACAGGTCAAGGAAGGAGCCCAGAGAGGGGAGGAAAGGAGGTGGACAGAGCCTTGTCCTGACAGCCTCTGTGCTGGCTGGCCAGCCCCTTCCCCCAACAGGGCTCTTGCCTGCTTCCTGCAAGCCCCTCAGCCCATCTCCCTTTAGCCTCTCAGACCCCTAGCAGTCATTGAAAAGAGCAGAAGCCCCACTCTCCAACCAGCACACAGAGTGGCCAACATGGGGCTTGAAGCCATGACCTTGGTGTTGTTAGCACCACGCTCTAACCAGCTGAGCTAGCCAGCCCACAGGAAACAGGTACTTGCCTGACCCTTTTGGAAGGAACCACTGCCTGGCGCAGGGACAGTGAGGACTCAGGTATGACATGAGTGGATCAAGCAGCTTGTGGGCAAGACAGGGGAATTAGCTCAAGTGGTAGAGCGCTCGCTTCGCATGCGAGAGGTAGTGGGATCAATACCCGCATTCTCCAGCAGCAAGGGAGCCACAGTCCTTTCTTTTAGAAGCCATTGACAGTCAGGCAGCTGAGCTCCTCCAGTGGCCTCCATCCCTCTTCTGGCTTGGCCTCCCAAAAAGCCAGCCCTTGCGGAGCAGAAAGCTGTTGGTCCAAGGCCCTTCTCCCCTTTCCAGTGGCTGGGAGGCTGGAGACAGGTTGGGGAAGTCAGCTCAAATGGAAGAGCATGGGAGAAGTAGTGACATCGACACACATATTTCCAGCCTGCTCTGCTGTAGTGGGGGACCTGCCCCTTTCTTGCTGAGCTGTCACTAGAGCACGATCCCTTTCCCACTCCGTCCCTCCCTGCTAGTCGACAGAAGGCTGATTGGCTGGGAGGGAGTGCCACTCAAATACAGAATTACTCACATCCCGGGGGTCCATGAAGGGAATGAGGAGATGGGCGAGGGGGTGGGGCACATGATACCAGCTCAGCTGAGATCATGTAAACCACACAGCCTCCTGATCTCAGCCAGCATGGCAGCCGTGGACCAGAGCACACAGATGGCTTGTAGAAAGCCAAAGCGGGGCAGGGCTGCGTTGGTCTGGACCAGTGAGTCTGTGGGTGTCTATCCTGGTGGAGGCAGGGTTGTTTTGCTGTATGCTGTGCCGGGGCCAGGGAGCCTGTGTGAGCCCTGCTAGAGTTCCTGAGCTGGGCCTGCTCCTGGCTTTGCTTGGGTTAGAGGAAAGTGGTGAAGATCAGAATGGCCCTCCTGGGTGAGACCAATGGTCCATCTAGCCGAGTATCATGTCTTTTGACAGTAGCTGATGCCAGGTGTTTCAGAGGCAATGGTAAGAGTAGGCAATCATCAAGTGGTCTATCCCTGTGTTGTCTTAAATTCTGTGCTTGTTTCAGGGGCTAACTCTCACCCCCCCGACACACTCCAGGGAGGGAGCATTGGTGTTTATGCCGAGGTTCTTGGCAGGGACTTGGGGCCCCTTCCCCAACTCTGGGTAGCCCCCCAACTCAGGCTGTGTTGTGCTTCAGGCCATGGAGCCCTTGCCTTTTTTCCCTGGTGCCTGGGAGTCTGGCTAGCTGTGGGGAATTAGCTCAAGCAGTAGAGCGCTCACTTTATATGTGAGAGATAGTGGGGTTGATACCCACATTCTCCAAGCAGTTGACTGAGGGCTCATGGTGGGTGGGCTGGTCGGCCAGCTAGCCAGGCAGCTGACTCTTGGCCTTGCTGTCCGTAGCAGTCAGGCCAAAAATCAAAATCCATCCTCCTCAGGCCCACAGCCCCCCAGGGGCTCCTTTGCACCATCTTGGCTTAATTAGTGCCACACTCTGACCAGCTGAACTAGGCAACCTACAGGAAGCTTCTCAAGGTGTTCCCCTGGAGTGGGCTCTGATGTGAAAAGCACCTGGAAGTTCATCAGCTGTTGCAAGAAGTGTGAATAGAAGGAGTAGTGATTGGGCTGTAGCTTTCCACATCATCTCAATTTGAGCAGCTTTCCATTCCCCTTTCTGTGTAATGTCCCTCCCACTGGTTTCATTTGCAGAGCTGTACAATTCTGGCAGAGTGGCCATTTAGAAATCTCTTCCTCTCTCTTTCCTTTTTTTTTTTTTTAACATTAGGAGCATGAGGACTGTTTGGGTGTTTCAGTGTGTGTATTTTCTCATATATATTACATAACTGGAATGTGTTTTGTACTAGATATGCCCGGGGAGAAAGTAAGCCAAATGACTTACCGGTACACTGGGGCCAGCTCTGGCCCTGGGAAGGGGCGGGGCCTAGGGCGGAAGGGGCGGGGCTGAGGGGGTCAGAGCCAGGCCACCCTGCAAGGTACGTGCTCCCCCCTTCTCCTCTTCCTCCTTCCCTCCCTCCCTCCCCCACTGGGGTAGCAGCAGCAGCCCGGGTCTCCGGGGGCTATTTAAAGGGCCTGGGGCTCCCCTGCTTCTACTGCCCCGGTCCTTTAATTAGCCACCAGAGCCCTGGGGAAACGGCGCGGCTCCAGCGGTTATTTAAAGGACCGGGGCGGCAGAGGCAGCTGGAGCCCCCGCTACCCCAAGACTCCGGAGGCTATTTAAAGAGCCTGCGGTTCCCCTGCTTCTACTGCCCCAGCCCTTTAAATAGCCCCCGGAGCCCTGGAGTAGTGGTGGCGGAGCTCTGGCGGCTATTTAAAGGGCCAGGGTGGTAGAAGCAGGGGAGCCCCACAGCTGCTACCCCAGGGCTCCAGCAGCGGGGCTCTGGAGGCGATTTAAAGGGCCTGGGGCTCCAGCCATTCTCAGTAAGTGTCCAGTCAAGGAACACTTAAGATGACAATAGACATTTATAGACGCCAATCCACACTTGAGCTTTCCTGGGAACATTTGGGCTCACATGTGAACCATGGCATTGGCCTGTAAATAACTGAGTCATGCATGGACATGTGACTTGCCTATGTGACTTCAAAACTCCATCTTGTAGCTGTGATGCTGCATAGGAAAACACAAGGGGTTTCCACCCACAAGAGAGAGACTAAAAAAGCCCTGGGAAATCCCTCCATTTTGTTTTCAGCAGGTACAAAAGATAGCCCCTCCTCCCAAAGAGATGCCTGAAAGAAACTGGAACAAAGGACAGTAACTACAGGGGTGGGAGTGATTGCTAGACCCAGACTAAAAGAGGCTTGGAAAATCTCTGAGGGTGAGATTTACCTGTATTTAGTTTCTTACTGTATTAGGCTTAGACCTGCATGTTTTATTTTATTTTCCTTGGTAATTCACTTTGTTCTGTGTGTTATTACTTGGAACCAGTTAAATCCTCCTTTTTATATTTAATAAAATCACTTTTACTTATTAATGAACCCAGAGCAAGTATTAATTCCTGGGGGAGCAAAACAGCTGTGCATATCTATCAGTGTTATAGAGAGCGAACAATTTATTAATTTACCCTGTATAAGCTTTATACAGGTTAAAACAGATTTACTCAGGGTTTGGATCCCATTGGGAACCAGGTATCTGGGTGTTGGAGACATGAACACTTCTTAAGCTGTTTTCAGTTAAGCCTGCAGCTTTGCGGGGGATGTAGTTCAGACCTGGGTCTGTGTTGCAGCAGGCTAGCGTGTCTGGCACAACCAGGCAGGGCACTGAAGTCCCAAGCTGCCAGGGAAAACAGGCTCAGAGGTAGTCCCAGCATGTCAGGTGGCAGGCCCAAGGGGGTTTCTGTGATTTAACCCGTCACAGCTTCATAATCAACAATGTCCATCATTCTGGCACCACCTGAGGGCTACATCTCTCTCTCCCATGCTGTCCACAAGCTAGCATGTAACTTTTGTAATGTATGCTGACACCACTATATCTAATGCATAGCCAGTAGGGGTACTTCTCCTCTTCCTTATTTGTATTTCCTCAGCCTACTAATGCTGAGGTGCCCTTCTCTTATAGGTGAAGATATTATGATCTCAACTGATCATACAAGTCAGTTCATTGCCAGGGCTCTCTTGTGGCTGGATGTTTTTTCAAATTTTCCAAAAGTTGGTGTTAGCTCATGTTTCTGTGGTTGGCTTATGTCATTATGAACAAAAGTCCCCCATACGCTCTATTTCCAGTTCCCCAAAACGTAGGGGTTGCCTTTGGGACGTTTATCTTTGCCAGAGTTCTTAGGCCTCAAGCCTTATGCTAACTGTTGAAGCTAATGTCTTTAGCAGTGTTTCTCAAGCTGGGGTCTGCAGACCCCTGGAGGGGGGGTGTCTGTGGCCCCCGCTGATCAACTCCTCCCCTTCCCTCCCAGCGCCTCCTGCATGCTAAAAGTCCAGAGGCACAGTGGGGCCCCAGCTCCTCACTGCTCCTGCACCCCCCCACACACCAAAACTCCCTCCCAGAGCCCGCACCCCAAGACCGTGCCCCATCCTGGTGAAAGTGAATGAGGGTGCAGGAGAGTGAGCAATGGAGGGAGGGGGATAGAGTGAGCAGGGGCAGGGCCTCAGGGAAGACAGCAGGGCAAGGGCTAAGTAGAGGGACTTGGGGTTCCCAAAATTTTTTACATCAAAATGGGGGTCCTCAGGTTGCTAAAGTTTGAGAACTGCTGTCTTCTAGGATACAGGCCTGTGGGCAGAGCTGGCCCACAACATTTTGGCACCTGAGGTGGGGAGTTCAAATGACACCTCCATGCCCCCCCTCTTGGGCCAAAACTTTGAAAAGTCTCAATTCTGCCTTCTTCCTGTTCTACTCCTCTCATGGCACTGCTCTGCTACCTACCCCCATAAAGGAGAACTAACAACTTAAAATTCCTTGTTCAAAAATTTTAAGTAACACTTAACTTTCAAACTCCTGAACAGCAAATGTAACTTTTCTTGTCTTCATAGTAAACACTAGCATTTGTATCTGTTTGAATAATCAAAGTGGTGCTTTCCGTGCCTTCATGGTTGCAAAGCTTTGAACTTCTTCCTCTGAAGGTCCACAGTCTGGGCCAGCTCATGCTCTATTGAGATGGTTGCAAGGCTGACTAGCCTCTCCTGTGTCATTGTGGAGCGTAGATGTGTTTTTATTAACTTCAGCTTGGAGAAGCTGCGTTCTCCATTGGCAACTGTTACAGAAACGGTTAGAAGTATGTGCAGAGCAACAAAAGCATTTGGAAAGGGGGTGGTCATCTTATTTGTGCACATATATTCCAGAACAGCCTTTGGAATTGATCCTGCTGAAATGTATCTTGAAAGGGCTTTCAGTTCATCAGCTAAATCACTCGCATCAATATTGCACATATCATGTGTCAACACTGTCTCTAGTGCCCTGCATTGCTGGTGTATGTCTTCTTCAGGTATAGTGCGGAGTTTTGGAATATCATACAACATCCCAAATATACTGCTGTGTTCCTTGAGCTGCATGAAACGTTCTTCAACTGACTGTATTGCACAATTTGGCACCTGGTTAAAGAATTCAACTTTGAGTTGTTGTTTGGGGGTCTCTTATGGGATTATCCTGTGCCTTGTAATCAAAATGTCTTCTTCGTTGGTGATTCTTGTATTCTTGAATGGGTGGGAAAATATCTTCAGTGTGAAGTTTCTCTGCCAACTTCTGTGCACCCTTCAGAACGTTTTGAAATCCCTCTTTTGACTGTAGGTATGAGTTTGCTTTGTCCAGTTCCATTGCTCCAGATATATCAAGGTCAACACCTTGGAGTCTCTTGCTCACAACATTTATTTCAAACAGTATGTCACGCCACAACACTAAGCCACACAGAAATTTGAAGTTATGTATGTTTCTGGTGATTCCATTTCCCTCTGCCACTGTTCTCCCACGAACAGTTCCTGTCATAGCATTATCCTCCATAATGGCAACTATGGCATCATCTATCTTCTCAATTTGGTGTTTGATAGGCTTTATTACCTCACTCGACTTTCCCATTGTGTGGCACTCAGTGGTTTCAGTGTCAGAGAGGATGTTCCCAGATGTTGCTTCAAAATTTGCCATCAATCAGTTGATGCAGAGAAATACACAGATGCTTTGAATTACATTAAAAAATTCAGCACCCTCACTAGAAGCTGACGCTGCGTCACTGACCACCAAGTTCAATGAATGAGAACTGCATGGGACAAAAAAACCAAACAAACTCGAAGGTTTAACTCTCTGATTCGTGTCTGCGCTCCTCTGTTCTTTCCTCTCGTGTTGGCACCATTATCGTAGCCCTGACCTCTCATGTCAGCTATCGCAATTCCCGTATCTTCCAGCTTTTTAAGCAGCACATTTGTCATGCCAGCTCCTGTAGTATCATCAATATCAAATTCTAGAAAATGCTCTCTGACAGTCACCATTGCAGGGACATTTTCACTAGGTTCTGTTGTTGTTACAAAACGCACCATTAGTCATTTGTTCCGTATGGCTGGTGTCTGGTGTGCAGTCTGGAATAACAGAGTAATATCTTGCTGACTTCAGATCTGCCACAATCTTCTGTTTGACTTTTGTTGCCAGTAACTGTATGATCTCATTTTGAATTGTTTTTCCAAGGTAGTGGCGTGTGTACATTTCCTGGGCGATGACTCTTCTTTGATGCTGTACTCCAGTAGCATCAAACTCAGCCATCAGCTCCAAAATTTTAAGGAAGTTTCCATTGTTTGGCACATACAGCTGATCTGAAATGTCATGCAGTGCTAGGTTTTGGGTAGCACGCATTCTCACTGTAAGCGGGGGAATAGTCCCGCTATTGCGGGGAACTTTCCTGGCTTCTGCACTACCCTGGTGAAGTGGGCTAGTGAAAGGATCGGAGTCCTCACTCCCACTTCCTTTACCCAGTGGCCTCCCTGCCCTTGAGGACTCCCCTTCCTCTCTTCTAGTCTGGCAGAGTCCACGTAATCCCAACAAGCCTGGGCCCAGGATTCCTGGGGGGCTTGACCCCCAACTCTGCTGCGGTCACCTAGGATAGGGGCAAGGGTGTCCCCACTCCGGGGTACTCTCTCTGCACTGGGCCCTTCTCTGACCCACTGACCATTACATACAAGTTAAAGCAAATGCAAGTTATTTAATCAACAATTAATTTTAAAAAGAATAAGGAAAAATGGGAAGGTTAAAGGAAACACATCAACCCACTCTGTGGCAGGAAACTTCACAAACTTAAGGAACTAAACTCAGCAGCAGCTGTTTCTTGCGCCTCCACCACGCTCTTCTCTGATCTACACTTTTCTTCAGGAATGTGCACGGTTACATCCATTTGAGATGGAGATATGGATGCTGCAGTAGCTGCCAGGTCACCTGCACTCTGACTAACTGGAAGATCAGGCATCTCCTCACCACCCACATCCTCACTGGGGCCAGAAGGCTCACCATGAACATTTGTGTCTATGTATCTCAGAAGAGCTCCTTCCTGCTTAGATAGAAAGCAAAGGAAGCTTTTCTTTCTTTTTCTGAATGCTGCCCCAGAAGGGCATTTTCTTCTTTCACTCATGACTGCTGTTCTGTGCTGGCTATTTTGGCTCTCAACACCCAGTTGAAGGGGACAAATAAGCAGGCTGATAGCAGGGCCTAAGTGAGGGAAAATATCAGCATCTTAAGGGCCTAACTGGCTCCTACTACTTCAGCTGACTGCCTGTTCTCCTCAAGTGGGTTCAGGGAAGCGGCAGGAAACAGGCAGCTCCCTGAGAAGCTGGTGTTAATCAGTCCAGGCTCCTGGGGGTGCTAGAGAGGTACATAAGAGGCTCCTCCTCCTATCTCTCCCTGCAGCTCCTGCTGCTTTCCGTTATTCCCTCTCACCTTTTCTCCTGCCTGCCTGTTATGTCTCTTGTGCCCTCCTTCCTCCAGCACAGCACTCCACCATCTCTGTGCATCTAGAGCAGAGAGAATACATATGCACCACCAGCAGACACAATTTTCTACATTCTGGGTACTAGTGGCGACCCCTGGCACCTGAGGCAGCAGCCTCAGTTCGCCTCATGGTAAGGCCAGTCCTGCCTGTGGGTTCCTTACATTACTGCTGAATATCATAAATGCAGAATGTAATGAAGGCAAGGCAGTGAATATAATAAAGGTAAGGTAGCCCCATGGGCTACAATACATACAAATGATGGGGTCTAAATTAGCTGTTACCACTCAAGAAGGATCTTGGAGTCATCATGGATAGTTCTCTGGAAACATCTGCTCAGTGTGTCATGGAAGTCAAAAAAGCGAACGATGTTGGGAACCATTAGGAAAAAGATATACAAGACATAACATATAATGCCACTATGTAAATCCATGGTATGCCCACACCTTGAATATTGCATATAGTTCTGGCTGCCCCATCTAAAAGAAGATTATTAGAATTGGAAAAAGTACAGAGAAAAGAAACAAAAATGATTAAGGGTATGGAACAGCTTCCATATAAGGAGAAATTAAAGAGACTGGGATTATTCATTTTAGAAAAGAGATGATTAATGGAGGATATGATAGAGGTCTATAAATCATGAATGATGTGGAGAAAGTGACTAAGTGTTTTGATCACCCAATGAAATTAATAGGCAGCAGGTTTATAAAAACAAAAGGAAGTACTTCTTCACACACCACAGTCAACCTGTGGAACTCATTGCCAGAGAATGTTGTGAAGGCCAAAAGTATAACTGGATTAAAAAAAAATAGATAAATTCATGGAGGATAGGTCCATCAATGGCTATTAGACAAGGAAATCTGGGATGCAACCCCATACTCTGGGTGTCCCTAAACCTCTGATTGTATAAGATGAGTGTGGGCCACTCGATAAATTGGTCTGTTCTCTTCATTCTCTCTGAAGCATCTGGTACCAACCACTGTCAAGACAGGACACTGGGCCAGGTGGACCACAGGTCTGACCCAGTATGGCCATTCTTATGCCTTTAGTCTTATATTCTTGTCTATTTCTAGACAAATTTTAGAACTAGCTTCCTGTCCTCAGAGAAATAAATTAGAAGAGTAAAATATCCATTTTGTCATCTTTGTTGAGAGAGTGTTCTGTCAGAGATATCTATGTATTTATAAATAGTTAATTGAGAAGGTGACCGTAGCTGGTACTCAAGAACGTATGCCATTGTTCCTCCTGTATAGGACCAATAAAACGGCTTGTGGAGCACTGCACATAGCTTCTTTTGTACTGGTCTTAATCTAGCCTGTTCCCCTACCAGTTTAGCACTGTGTTGCCTAATTTCAATACCCCAAGTGATGGAGTTCCCATGATTTCCTACAAGAGAATATCCACAGCTTAATTTTAAAGATCCTGAGTAGAGCTGGTCAAAGTTTTTCAGATGGAATGTTTTTCCATCTGAAAATGCTGATTTGTTAAAATGAAGTGTTTTAAAATGACAATTTGATATAGTATGAAATGAAAAGGAAAAAAAACAAAAACAAAATGAAATGATTGTTCTGAAAGGAAATCTCAATCTTTTGGTTTTGTTCTGAATTGAAACAAAAACGAATTTTGAAATTGTGAAATTTCCATTCTGCAGGAAGTTCAGTTCTGTCACAGATCTACTCCTTAGCATTTTGACATCTTACCATGTCTCACTTCAATAATTGCTTAATGAAACGACACATAATAGCTCAGCATCACAACATCCAAATCCCTTTGTCAATCTAGCCCTTAGCTTTTAATAAAAGTTTTCATTTGGAATCTCCTGAAGGACCCCCCACCCCCATCTATTATGTTTATGTAACAAAACAGTAAAAAAATGTCAATAAATTGAGGTGTCATTTGGTTATTAAGTCAAAGGCTAGAAAGGAACATCCATATTCTCCTAGTATGGGTGGTAGTGGTGGGGTAGTGGGAAGAAACCAGTGAACATACACTGCCTAGAAGAAATGGATCTCCCCAGAACTGCCCAAGTTCTTCACTGGATTTCATGAGGGTGCACCCTGGCAAACAAAGCATGCAGTCCACTGTAGGGTCTGGGCTTTTAATTGTAATGATTGCAAAAAGCAGTGGTCAATAAGAGCACACTAACTAGGTACAAGCAATACCTCATTCCCACATTATTACTGTAGCCATAGAAAGAATTAACTAACGTAAGCCATTGTAGAATTTACACTACATTAGAATAGAATATTATCAGGGTTAGAAGGGACCTCAGGAGGTCATCAGTCCAACCCCCTGCTCAAAGCAGGACCAATCCCCAATTTGCCTCGTCTCTTCATCAGTTTCAATGTCTGAAAACTTTATATAGTTTCTCAGTAATGGCAGTTTAGTAATATAGAATGAGCTGCTACACCAGTACAGTAATCTCGTCTGTCCTAAATAATTTAGGATCTACTGCAGATTTTACCCTTCAGTTCCCCCCTTCTCCAGATCATTAATAAAGATGCCAGACATGATGAAACCTGATCACTTATTCCTACTTTGTGTTCTCTCTCAACTGGCTTCTAATCCATGGGAGTATAGTGTTTTTCACCTCTTGACTATTTCACTTCAATAGACCTTTTTTAAGGAACTGCTTTATCAAAGCCCTTAAGACATTTCTTAACATTTTTCTTCTCCAAAAATAAAACCAAACATAGCAATATAGCCTGGGCAGCTTTCATGTCTCCAACATTTCCTATATTGGAGAGACGACTCCAGACTCTTCGTTTCATAGGGAAGGCCAACTCTTTATAACATTCTGAGCTTAACTAGATTCAGAAGCTACTACCTAAATCTGTTGGAATTTTACTCAAAAATACCTGTGCCACTGTCTCACTCAGTGGGGCAGCACTGGGGTAGTCTAACAGGACTCCAGGAGCCCCTTCAGGGATAACCAAATCAACCACACACCTTGTCACAGGTCCATTACATAAAGTGTAAACAATTCTGAAATTTACATTTGAACATTTCTGGAGGTTGGATGTTCATATGGGTTTTTGTTAGGCCTATCAACCATTTTTTTGTTCTGTATTTGTACTGCACCTTACCCAAACGGGTCCAGGTCCATGAAGAGGGCTTCTAGGTGCTACAGTAATACAAAGAATAAATTTTTATTATTGGTACATTCCTTGTCTATCATATATATGCCACAGTTTTATGCATAAAACTCAGTGATAGCTAGGAGGATATGGCTTATCAATAAATGGTTGTTATAGCAGATAACACCTCTAAACACTTTAGGCCGAGTCTTGTGTCAACTCAGCAAATGTTTGTATTGTACAATACACTCTTGCTATGATCCTTGACAAAAGAGGCACTTTATAGCTCAATAAAGTATTTCTCATACCCATCCAGCTGGAAGGGATAGATCCCTTGTTTATTTCAGCTGTATTTCTGATGTGCTATAAATAGGTCAAAAGTTAACACTGTGGAATCATTTCCTTTTTACCTCACTGGTTACTACAGGTTGTCAGACACTTCTTAAAGGTTCTGTTATATAGATTATTTGCAGTGGGTAGTGCTTGCCTTTGTAGCAGAACAGATGTGTTTGTATAGGATGGTGCTCTGTGAAATTGTCCTAAATGTCTGCATTTTACATAACCGTAACCTTCTCATTGCTGGTTTTCCACGACACCAACTGTATTCTATTATGCATAAGCAAAATCAATGGAGCATGTGATGGGGCACTCACTTCTCATCAACCCCTCCTGTTGGCTGGATGCGGAGCTGCAATCCTTTTTCTCCAATCCTGGCACCAGCTGTAGATCTCACTGGGCAGGTCTTTAGTGGCTCAGCCCTCTGGCTAAGTGACACAGGCTAAAATAAGCAAACCCCTTCCAGGGTAACAGATGTCCAGCTGAAAGTTTAAACAAACATCCAGACAAATGATTCCTCTCTTCCTTTTGGTTTATTCTTCAGCCTGCTTACTGGCCTCGGTAGTCATCCCTTTCTGGGTTAAATTTAAGTCCTTCCCTGTTATAGAGCACTGCCCCCCAGGGCTTTCTCCCTAGACACTCTTTATTTTCACAGGTTTTCACTTCCCCAGCTCTCCTGCCAGGTCATCTCTCAAGTTTAGTCCCCTTCCAGGGTTGTAAAGAGTTCAACAAAATGGTTAGCCCTCCCCAGGGTCTTCAACCCCATCTCTGAGCTCTTTAAATTTCAGCCCTTTCTCTGCACCTTATGCCACTCCAGTACTGGCTGGTGGGGGGGACTCAGGCCCACCCACTACTCCAGTCCCAACCCAGGGTCCCTATAAATAGCAGCCAAGTGCTGCTTCCTTTGCTTGGTTACTGCTACATTCCCTAGGACTCTTCCCACTTGGTCTCTCTACCTCTTTCCATTACCTTAGGGCTAGAGCTCTTAGCGCCTCTCACTTCCTGGTGTAGCTAATGCAGCTCCTCAAGCTCCTTCTGGTTAGGACAGAGTACCCTTCCTTGCCCCTCTGGCCCCAGCCAGAAATAGACCTATTCAGGCCCTGCAGCTGCTTTTATCTGAGCCTGATGGGGTCTGATCGGTTGTTTTGATGAGGCCTCTCTAGCCAAGTCTGGAGGACCCACATTCGCTGCTCCTTTCCTGGTGCCTGGTGTGATAGGACTGTGAGGTTTCCAGCAGGGGACCTGAAAGGGCCTGGTACACCCCATCACAGCACATTAAGAACTTGCTTATAGTGCTGTTTCTTGCTGGAGTGCTGCTACGTTGCTGTAAGTTTTTCTGATTTGTACATTCTTCTTCAAAGCATTAAACAGATGTTATGGGGCAAATGCTCAATTTAGAAATTCTTCTCTGAGGCTATGGAGCTGCTCAGTAGCTGATACTGCAGCCTGGAGCCTAGAGCAATTCTTGTGATTCTAATGCATTGCCTTCATGGGGGTGGAGAGAAGGGTTTGCATAGAAGGGAATCCTTTGGTTGTGGGTCAGCCTGTGCCTGCAGCCACCCATCCCTTGGAGTAGTGCCGCATCCTTTAGTGCCACTTAAGTGGCATAAAGATTATGGTTCAGACTGTCTTTGGCTGAATTTTTATACATTGTAAATAAACAAACAGACTATGTAGGCAAGAATCTGGCCTGATGGTGTCCCAACTCATTTCTTTGCCAACAAACTCATGCCAGAAGTCTCAATGCTTTTTGGTTGTCTAGAAGCTGAGCCACTCTCTTTGGACCTCTGTTCAAAGTGGGAAAATGCCTAAAGGGAACACAATCTAGAATTCCAGGGCTCTGACAACAAGAACGTTCGGCAAAATTCCACTCTGGTTTACAGCAGTTTAAGACCCTCAAGGTTACTGGGATCACAGGGGTGCAAGTCAGCCCAGAATTTGATTACATGACTTAATGCGAGCAACATTGCCTTCTCTATGAGCTCCAGCTCCCGAGCCTTAGTTCCTGTCCTCAGATCAGAGCACTGTATTTATTTCTTTTCATTACTGACTAAACCAACATAAAAATCACTCTCTGCGCAGATAGCAATCATCACCCTGGACAAAAATTTTGAGCATCCTTTGAATGACATTCATTCCAATGGGAGCTGTGGGGAAATTGGCACAACATGAATGCAGAACTTAAATGCGATTCTAACACAAAAACATGCTGGGTGAAATCCTGGCTTTATTGAACTCAGTGGCAAAAATCCCATTGACTTTGAGGCCAGGATTTCACCTGCTGTTTTTACTGAAACTATTACATCAAAACCTCATCTCTACTTGTCATCATATAGTCACAATACCTGTGGTAGTGTTCAGCCTAGAATATTTTTTACTGAATTTCACTGGGCTTTCATAATATCTCATGCTATGTAAAGCATATTTCAACTGAAGATCTCAAAATGTTTTACAGGGAAAATGTTTAATGTTTACATTAAGTAACATTCAGTAAAGCTAGGTGAAATTTACACATTCCACAGTTAATCTGAAACATTTATCACATAATCCACAATCTTTTGCTGATTTTCACTGTCATAACTTGTTACCTCCTATAAATTTTGCAGTAGTTAATTGAAATGTAAGGTAAGATAAAGGTCTCCAGAAAAAAATATATCCTATTGAGACCAAACAACTTTAAGCAACTGATTGTGAACAAGAGGTTACATTTCCAGCACTTCAGTTCAAATATTTCCATAAACTTTTTCCTGAAACGTCTCATTGATTATTATTATTATTAGAATGATATTGGGCTAAAACCTGGCCTAAAATATGGGTCTGTTGTGCTGTAAAGCTACCCTAATTGGACAGGTGGGGATTTCCCCCAGTGTAAGGGAAGTCTTGGATTGTGCAGAAGCACCGTGGTATGGGTGTGGGTGCCAGAGATAGGAAAGGGGACATGAGTGAAGCATACCAGCAAATCACAGACCACCCTGAATTTGATCTAAGATATGCAAAGGGTTGAATGAGTTCCCAGCAGCCGCCACAATCAGGGAAGCACAAAAGCAGATTTTAAAGCATACAGCTCTACAGTAATTTTTGTTTAAAACTGTTGTGTTAAACCAGACTCTAGGTAGGAATTAGGGTAGGGCTAAAACCCATGAGCCACCGGAGACTCATCACATGAAAACAACTCTTCGTCATGCCAACCAGGGCAGATTTTGATACAGGGACAGAGGTGAAAGGGTCTGAAGCCTGCTTACAATACCTTAATCCACCCAAACTCTTATTGATTTTATTTAAAATTGCAAAATTTAAATTTGGGAGGATCTATGAATGTTTAATAGAAAACAAGTTAGAAGTAAATGAAAGTAAAAAAAGTTACGTTCTTGTTGCTAGGGCAACAAGTCTCTGATCTTTTCAGTGTGAGTATCGGTGCATTTATAATACTTAATTCACAAGGATAAAAGAAGCTGTTTGATGATAGTGACATGCACAGTACATGGAGTTATGATCAGTGAGCAAATTTGCTTGAAATTCAAATTTCAGCATGGAGAGATGGATGGTATGGCTACAGTGGGGTTTACAAGGAATCATGTTAATGCATACCTGCAGTTAGCTCGGCACACTGAGATGTGGAAATGAGTGCAGAGGAGAGAGCCTCCATGTTTTGTTCAGCCCTTTAGTCTAGAGTTGCTCACCTTTAATGTTATCACTTAGCCATTTGGGAAGGTGGGTTTGTTTTTTTTAAAAAAAGTTTTCAGTACTGTGGAGTCTCAGGAAACAAATGCAGCACTTCATTAAACAGGATGCAGCGACCAAGAGAACCAACTAGAGGAAGCTCTTGATAACCTCATAGCAACTGTGATGCTTCCCAGGAGTACGCAGGGCTGTAAGGCACCTCGCTACCACCTGTCCTGAGTGTGAGGAAGCCTTGTCTGTGCCTGCCATGGGTCATCTCCCCCACTTCACTGGCCATGGGCAACACAATCTCTCCCCTCTAGGCCTCACAGGCCCCGCTGCCACTCTACAGGATAGTGACTGGCACACTCCAGTGCTTAAGCACTCTGAGCATCAACCTGGAGTGCTCAACCCTTGGTCTATTGGACACTCAGTATTCACGGATTCTCTGCTTCCAAAGCAACAGCTTACCAGTTCCACTTCCCATAACCACTCTGCCTAGAACACAGCACTTAGATATGTTTATAGTGAAATCAGGTATATGTTTACTTAACAAAGCACTGAGATTTAAGTAGTGGCAAGCAGAAGCACTGACAACAAATGGTTACATATAAAACAAAAACACGCATTCTAGAGCCTAGACTTAATTAACAAGATAGCCCCGAGTCTTGAGTATTGCTCACCCAAAATCCTTGCAGTGTTTTATAGTCAAGCTGGCTGTGATCCTCCTTTCACAAGGTAAGGATGCTGCCAGTCTGCCTCCCAGGTGAAGGTTTCAATGTGTTCTTTGCCCCCCCCCAACCCAGCCAGCCCAGATGTACCAGTGCCATCCTTTGTCTTTATTCATACAGGACACACCCTCTTGTTTGTTTCATGCTGTAGATGTTTTTGTAATCTGAATTTGCCACTGGCTTAGTTTGTAAATGGGTATATAGCGTGAGGTATACAATACTGAAATGGCCAGACAGGGCAAGAGATGCCTGTTACCTTCTATCTAACACGTCTGAGGGTGCTGAGGGAGTTGGCTGATGTGATTGCAGAACCATTGGCCATTATCTTTGAAAACTCTTGGCAATTGGGGGAGGTCCTGGATGATTGGAAAAAGGCAAATATAGCGCCCATCTTTTAAAAAGGGAAGAAGGAGAATCTGGGGAACTACAGACTAGTCAGCCTCACCTCAGTCCCTGGAAAAATCATGGAGCAGGTCCTCAAGGAATCCATTTTGAAGCACTTGGAGGAGAGGAAGGTGATCAGGAACAGTCAACATGGATTCACCAAGGGGCAAATCATGCCTGTCCAACCTGGATTGCCTTCTATGGTGAGATAACTGGCTCTGTGGATGTGGGGAAAGCAGTGGACATGATATATCTTGACTTTAGCAAAGTTTTTGATATGGTTTCCCACAGTATTTTTGCCAGCAAGTTAAAAAAGTATGGATTGCATGAATGGACTATAAGGTGGATAGAAAACTAGCTAGATCATTGGGCTCAACAGATAGTGATCAACAGCTCAATGTCTAGTTGGCAGCTGGTATCAAGTGGAGTGCCCCAGGGGTCGATCCTGTGGCTGGTTTTGTTCATCTTCATTAATGATCTGGATGATGGGATGGATTGCACTCTCAGCAAGTTTGTGGGTCACACTAAGCTGGGGGGAGAGGTAGATATGCTGGAGGGTAGGAATAGGGCCAAAGTGACCTAGACAAATTGGAGGATTGGGCCTAAAGAAATCTGATGAGGTTCAATAAGGACAAGTGCAGAGTCCTGCACTTAGGACAGAAGAATCCCATGCACTGCTACAGGTTGAGGACCGACTGGCCAAGCAGCAGTTCTGCAGAAAAGGACCTAGGGGTTACAGTGAATGAGAAGCTGAATATGAGTCAGTGTGCCCTTGTTGCCAAGAAGGCTAATGGCATATTGGGCTGCATTAGTAGGAGCATTGCCAGGAGATCAAGGGAAGTGATTTTTCCCCTCTATTCAGTACTGGTAAGGCCACATCTGGAGTATTGCGTCCAGTTTTGGGCTCCCCACTACAGATAGGATGTGGACAAATTGGAGAGAGAGTCTAGCTGAGGACAACGAAAATGATTAGCGGACTGGGGTACATGATTTATGAGGAGAGGCTGAGGGAACTGGGCTTATTTAGTCTGCAGAAGAGAAGAGTGAGGAGGGATTTGATAGCAGCATTCAACTACCTGAATGGGGGTGCCAAAGAGGATGGAGCTAGGTGAGGGATGGATGCAGCACACCAGCCATTTTAATCCAGCCCTTGATCTCCCACTGGAGCTCTGGTGCTCTGCACAGCTCTGGAAAGCAGTGGCATGGCCCGCTTCCGGCTCCTACATGTAGAGGCAGCCACAGGGCTCCACTCCACACACTGTCCCCACCCCAAGCACTGCCCCTACAACTTTTATTGGCTGGGAACCACAGCCAATGGGAGCTGCAGGGGCGGCATCTGTGGATGGAGTAGCATGCAGCAGAGCCACCTGGCTGCGCTTCCATGTAGGAGCCGAAGGGAGGACATGCCACTGCTTCTGGGACACTTGAGGTAAGTGTCACCCAGAGTCTGCACCCCTGAGGCACCCCCACATGCCCCAGCCCGATCCCCCTCTGAACCCCTTGGTCCCAGCCCGGAGCACCCTCCTGCACACCAAACCCCTTATCCCCAGCCCCACCCCCACCCCAGAGCCTGCACCCCCAGGTGAAGCCCTCACTCCTCCGTGCCCCTGCCCCAGCCCTGATCCCCCTCCTGCCCTCCAAATTGCTTGGTCCCAGCCTGGAGCACCCTCCTACACCTCAAACCCCTCATCCCCAGCCTCACCCCGAAGCCCGCACCCCCAGCCAGAGCCCTCACCCCCCAACACATGCCATCCCCCCTACCCCAGCCCAGAGCCCCCTCCTGCACCCTGACCTCTTCATTTCTGGCCCCACTCTGGAGCCCGCACCCCAGCCGGAGCCCTCACCCACTTGGACACACCCCAACCCCAATTTTGTGAGCATTCATGGCCCACCATACTATTTCTATACTCAAATGTGGTCCTCGGGCCAAAATGTTTGTCCACCCCTGCCATAGTAGGGCCATTTTGTATGTGTGCAACTGATGATTCCTTCCTAAATGAAGTACTTTGCATTTGTCCTTACTGAATTTCATCCTGTTTACTTCAGACCATTCCTCCAGTTTGTCCAGATCATTTTGAATTTTTAATCCTGTCCTCCAAAGTACTTGCAACCCATCTTGGGCTGATGATCATTCCTCGTCACTTTATTCTGCCAGGCACTGAGGATTCACAACTCCCAGTGAAGCCAGCAGGAGTTGTGGGTTCTCAACACGTTAAGATTCAGTCCCGCATTGTAGACCTTGGACAAAATTCTCTGCTGCTGTAACTCCACTGACCTTATTAGGGTTCTGCCAGCAGAGAATTTAATTTGTCTATTTATTACAGACCGCTACCAAGTAAATTAGAAATATCACCTATAAGTCTCTCAACCCTTCTTATGGCCACGTGATAGCTGGCCGAGCTAGTTTCTTTATATCTCCCATTCAGAAAAAGATTGTTTAGGCATATGGCACAAAGTTATCTTGACACCATCTGCTGTGTGTTTCAGGGCCAAATCAATGAGTAAACAGGCTAGTCATCAGGCAGACATATCCATGGGAAATAGTGAGAACTGTGTCTTTCCCAGCACTCCATGACTCCCCCTCTCTCTTTTTCTCTCTGTTGTAATAAAATTACCTGTTGCCATGATGTCTGAGTGCCTCAAAACTGGTCAACAGCAGAAGCACCAGAAGAGTCTTCACATGTGGTGGCAGGAAAACCATCAAAGCATGGTTCCAAAGGGAGCTGTACGATTATGACAGAGGAGTGGGCCTGGGGACTAATACAGAGGCACTAGATATCAGCATAAATGATCTCGCCCTTGCAAACTCAATCTCAGAACCTGATATAGTGGTTTATTAATGGAACAGTGCAATTTTATCTTGTAAGCACCAGAGAAGGTTCAGGGAAATGGTCAGTACAATATTTGATCTCTCTATAGTTCAACGACTACATTTAAAACAGCAGAGAGCAGAGAGAGCTTGAAAGCTATGTAATTAAGTTGGTTCAGAGGGACATACAACATCATTAAGGTGCAATAGGCTATAATGAAAAAATGAACAATGCAAGTTACAAGAAATGGGAATTGGGCTTCACAAGGGAGTGATCAAAACTCTGAGATTAAAAATAGAAAACCTATACCAGGAATAGAGAGAAGGCAACTAAACAAGAATTCAAGGAGCCCTATTAGACTTGTGGGGAATGGATAATGGCAGCAAAATAGCAGTAATTTAACGCTAGCTTAAAGGACTAAAGGGAACAAAAATAAAGAATCACAGAATCATAGGATTGGAAGGTACCTCGGTGGATCATCTAGCCTAGTCCCCTGCACTGAGGCAGGACCAAGTACTGTCTAGACAATCCCAGACAGGTGTTTATCTAACCTGTTCTTAAAACCCTCCAGTGATGGAGATTTCACAACCTCCCTATGTGAGTTGTTCCAGTGCTTAACCACCCTTATAGCAGGAAGCTTTCCTAATGTCTAACCCAAAACTCCCTCGCTGAAATTTAGACTCATTACTTCTTGTCCTGTCCTCAGTGGATAAGGAGAACAACCCTGCTCTTTGTGACAACCTTTTACATACTTGAAAACTATCGTCATGTCCCCCATTCCCCCAGTCTTCTCTTCTCCAGATGAAACAAAACCAATTTTTCAGTCTTTCCTGGTAGGTCATGTTTTCTAAATCTTTAATCATTATTGTTGCTCTTCTCTGGACTTTCTCCAATTTGTCTATATCCTTCCCAAAGTGTGATGCCTGAAACCGGACATATTACTGAATGATGTTTGGGTTTTTTTGTAACAATGTTACATTGTTGACTCATATTTAGTTTGTGATCCACTATAACCCCCAGATCATTTTCTGAAGTACTCCTTCCCAGGAGTCATTTCCCATTTTGTATTTGTGCAATTGATTATTCCTTCCTAAGTGTAATATTTTGCATTTGTCCTTATAAAATTTTATCCTATTTGTTTATCAAGAGAATTTTTAATTCTAATCCTGTCCTCCAAAGCACTTCCAACCCCTTCCAGCTTGGTATTACCCACAAACTTTATAAATGTACTCTCTGTGCCATTATCCAAATCATTTAAGAAGATATTGAATAGACCCAAACTGAGGGTAGATCCCTGTGGGACTCTACTTAACATACACTTCCAGCTTGACTGTGAACCACAGATAACTCTCCAGGTACAGTTTTCCAACCAGTTGTGCCCCCACCTTGTAGTAGGTTCTTCTTGGCTATATTTCCCTGGTTTGCTTATGAGAAGGTCATGTGACACAGTATCAAAAAGCCTTACTAAAATTGAGATATATCACATCTACTGCTTTCCCCTGATCCACAAGGCTTGTCACCCTATCAAAGAAGGATATTAAGTTGGTTTGACATGATTTGTTCTTGGAAAAATTCATGTTGACTTATTTATCCCCTTATTATCTTCTAGGTGCTTACAAACTGATTGATTATTTCCTCCATTATCTTTCCAGGTACTGAAGTTAAACTGACCGGTCTATAAATTCCCGAGGTTCTCCTTATTCCCCTATTTATAGCAGATACTATATTTACCCTTTTCTAGTCCTCTGGGATCTTTCCCATACTCCATGAGGTCTCAAAGATAATTGCTAATGGTTCAGAGATCTCTTCAGCCAGTTCCTTAAGTATTCTAGTATTCCATCAGGCCCTGCCGACTTGAGGACATCTAATATGTCTAAGTAATTCTTAATTTGTTCTTTCCTTATTTAGCCTCAGATCCTACCCATTTACACTGATGTTCACTATTGGATCCATTAATACAAGAGGAAGAGAGATTAAATTAGTGATGATTAAAAAATAACCGTGATATTGAACTTTATTTATCTAGCTCCCTAGATAAGCACAATGCTTTAGGATAAATAAGAAAGCAAGATCTCTGCCTCAGTAATTTTCCTATTTAAGAGCCAAATCTTGCTCTTTTTACACATTGACACAGTGTCCGTGTCTTCAGTAAAATCAGCATGACTAAGGCTAGCAGGATTTGGCCCCAAATAAGAATACTTGCTGTGTGTTCAATCTAACAGATCATTGTGGTTCACAGGGCAGCAAAACCAGGGTGGAGAGATAAAAATAGAAAAGTGGAATGGGCCCTTGGGTGTGTATTCTGCCCCCATGGAGAGCAGCTTTTGGAGGTTTTGCTTAGAACTGCTGAATTACATGTTATTTTCACTGTAAAACTGTAATTTATCCTTGTAGCTCTGTCCGCACATGTTAATGAAGAATTAGATAAAGAGAGGAGAAGGGAGGCAGTTGACACACAGGAAGGCGAATATCATGCCAAGCACAAAGGCAGAATGCTGTGCCAGACCCAGAGATTGTGACTGGCCCTTCTGAGAAAGCTCAGATTGCGAGGCTGAAATAGCCTCTCCCTCCACCCCTGCGAAACCCACCCAAATGCCCATCACAACTGAAGACCTTGTGAGTGTGTGGGGCCAGGGGGCAGCAAGGACTGGTTCCTCAGTGTACCCCCAGAGTGCCCCAAAAGACCCAGAGAAGAGACGGAGCTCTGCTACTGAAGTACTTTACCATCGTCAAGGATGGTGTAGTCTCCCTGTGCAATAATTAACTCTTTGTCTTGATTTTGAGATGGAGACAAACTGTCAAAATATCAGAATTTCCCACAGGACAGAAAGTCCATTTCCTGACCTGCTGTAATGGCTAGGCAGCTGCATGGTGAGCCTGCTGCTCACTGTACAGAATATAATCATTTCATTGCTACCGTGTCCTGTTCCCTCCTCCCCTTTTGTTTGTTTTTTCTCCCCTGTACTCGTTTGTTCTGTGAGGGAGTATATAGTGGCTTAATGAGCTACTGTGGGTTCAGTCGGCTCTGCCCCACCACACCAGTGGGAGATGTCAAACTTGGTGGCAGGAGCTTAAAAAAAGGAAAATAGCCTAGTTGGTGGCAGACTAGAGAGGAGCAGACCTCCAGTCTTCAGCTCCTGGAGAGGACTGGCTGAAGGCTGGAACTCCTCAGATGATTGCTGCTCAGTGGCCCCTCCCTCAAGGTTTGATCCACCTTTGATGGGACTATTTTCCTGTGAGCCTAGTTGAGGCCACTGCCTAAAGGAAGCCCTCAGAAGAGAGTCTTAGCCCACCAGTGGGACGATTCATTTGTATTTATTGACAACCCTGGAAGGAGTTGACTGCTTGGGGCTCAGACAGAGGGCTGAGCCTCTTACTACTGGATTGGCACGATGGAATACCCAGACATCGCAGAGAAGAGGCATGGGGGAGTGCAAGGGCCCACCCCCAGGGGAGCTCTGGGGAAAGAACCTGGTGACAGTTCCCTTATAAATGTTCTGATAAGGGAAGCAAAACTGTTCAAGTACTTATTTGAGAGTGAAGAGGATGAAAGTGATTCTACAATAGGGAAACTCTGGATGATTATTTTGTTTCCCCGGGGAACATGCCTTAATTCATGAGGCCAACATGTTTCTACCAGAGGGACCCAAAGCCTGGGGAAACAACAGGTGCATTTACAAGGAGTTTGTATGAATTGGCAGACTCCTATGAGCTTGGAGGAAATGGAAACAAGAACTCACCAGGGACAAAATTGTCTAGGATGTTTTCCTGGAAACTGACAATAGAATTTGGCCTGGACTGGAGTAAGCCATACAGCCTGTCCGTAATTCTAACATAATAAAAAAGCCAAGTAAGTGCTTGAGGAGCCAGGAAAAGATTACAGGAAAACGCACAGAAGCCTCAATCCTCTGAGGGTGAAAGGAGCCAAAGAGTATTGTAAACTGCCCCAAAGGCAAATGTAAGGCCCTGCATTCATTCAGCATGGCAGGGAAATAATGGGCAAGGCCAGGCCTGGACAGCCAAATGCTGCAAGGGTAAGAAGAGAGCATTTTGCTTCCTGTGTCACATGAGAGAAGTTAGAGTGCCTGTCCAGGGAATGCTAGGGTTCTGGGGATGTTGGTTGGTTGGGTGTCTAAATCATCAGTGACAGTGAAGACAGATTACAGGTTGATAGAGGAGCTGATGGAGCTCTGAGCTTCTCAAAAGTGAAAGCACCTGGTGGTCTTGGAACACAGTGCAAGGACAGGCATTTAGAGTGAAACAACTTGACTTTAGCAAAGCTTTTGACACTGTCTCCCACAGTATTCTTGTCAGCAAGTTAAAGAAGTACAGGCTGGATGAATGCACTATAAGGTGGGTAGAAAGTTGGCTAGATTGTCGGGCTCAACGGGTAGTGATCAATGGCTCCATGTCTAGTTGGCAGCCGGTGTCAAGTGGAGTGCCCCAGGGGTCGGTCCTAGGGCCGGTTTTGTTCAATATTTTCATAAATGATCTGGAGGATGGTGTGGATTGCACTCTCAGCAAATTTGCGGATGATACTAAACTGGGAGGAGTGGTAGATACGCTGGAGGGCAGGGATAGGATACAGAGGGACCTGGACAAATTGGAGGATTGGGCCAAAAGAAATCTGATGAGGTTCAATAAGGATAAGTGCAGGGTCCTGCACTTAGGACAGAAGAACCCAATGCACAGCTACAGACTAGGGACCGAATGGCTAGGCAGCAGTTCTGCGGAAAAGGACCTAGGGGTGACAGTGGACGAGAAGCTGGATATGAGTCAGCAGTGTGCCCTTGTCGCCAAGAAGGCCAATGGCATTTTGGGATGTATAAGTAGGGGCATAGGGAGCAGATCGAGGGACGCGATCGTCCCCCTCTATTCGACATTGGTGAGGCCTCATCTGGAGTACTGTGTCCAGTTTTGGGCCCCACACTACAAGAAGGATGTGGATAAATTGGAAAGAGTCCAGTGAAGGGCAACAAAAATGATTAGGGGTCTAGAACACATGACTTATGAGGAGAGGCTGAGGGAACTGGGATTGTTTAGTCTGCAGAAGAGAAGAATGAGGGGGGATTTGATAGCTGCTTTCAACTACCTGAGAGGGGGTTCCAGAGAGGATGGTTCTAGACTATTCTCAGTGGTAGAAGAGGACAGGACAAGGAGTAATGGTCTCAAGTTGCAGTAGGGGAGGTTTAGGTTTGATATTAGGAAAAACTTTTTCACTAGGAGGGTGGTGAAACACTGGAATGCGTTGCCTAGGGAGGTGGTGGAATCTCCTTCCTTAGAAGTTTTTAAGGTCAGGCTTGACAAAGCCCTGGCTGGGATGATTTAATTGGGGATTGGTCCTGCTTTTGAGCAGGGGGTTGGACTAGATGACCTCCTGAAGTCCCTTCCAACCCTGATATTCTATGATTCTATGAACTCCTAACAGAAGCATTAGTACTTTTTTTTTTAAATTGCCAGTAAACAAACTGTGTGTGCGAGTTAGCCATTAATTAGGAGTATTATTGCAAGGTCATGAAGTTTAGTGGTGCACTGCTCTAGGATGCAGACTGATGCTTCAATGAGTTGTGCTTAGACTGAAGAGACTTTGAGTGCAACACAAGTGGAGAATATTTTTCCTTTATGAATTATAATCTGTTAAATTTTTTACTGATCACAAATCTCTTGTACTCCTGCTAATCAGATGGACTGTGACTAATGATCAGCCTACACAACAATATGATTGGAATTTGCATCGAGCCAATAGATAATAAATATTTATGGCTCTTCACTGAACAATAAAAAAAAAAAAAGAGACAGTTTCCCTGCCAGAGAATGCTTGCAAATCCCTATTCATGTCAGGGAAAGTTTGCAGATTTGGGCAAGTTTGCCAGTTAGCCATCTGCCCTGAATAAGGGGCAACATATAGCTGCATTGTTCCAGGAACCAGACTGTCAAAATCTGGTCCCTAGTTGCCCATCTCACTCCAGAGGAGGGGGAACTAGATTGTTACTTGTGTATTCCTGTAGCAGGTTACTATTCCTGCTGTGGCAGTTCAGCTGTATGGCTCATTTTGCTTGCCTCCCTGTGTGGGTGGGGTAAGGACAGTTGCCCCCATCTCCATGCCGCTCTCTGTGATACAGGTAGTGTGTGCAGGGGAATCAGCAGGAAGTAGAGGCCCTACGGCAGCACAGAGGGATAGTGGTAATCCTGCTCTGGAATTGTAAATCCAGATTTGGTACAGCGTATGAGAACAAGAATCAATCAGAGAGGAGGGTAAGGGAAAGGGAGGACAAGCTGTACCTTGATGACCACATTTGTTTCATCTTTTTTAATGCATATAGTATTGCTCCAAAGGTGAAACTGTACATACTAAGGATGAATACAGAGGGAAGTTTTAAGATCATGTTGAAAAATTCCTGCAAAACATTTTTTTATTAATGAAAATGCTAGCAGAGGCAGATAACTATACACTGCAGCAGTGGAATTATACTTCTGTGATATTTTGGCAGAATATGAAAGTGAATTATTACTATAATTTGCTTCATAGGAAAAATTTTTCTCCATATGCTGATTTGGTCCTGATTCTGATTGTACTTGCATCATTTCTGTGCTAGTCTAAACTGCATTGATTCCGGTGGATCTGTTCCAGATTTACAGAAGTGTGAGTCAGAGCAGAATCAGGGCCTGTTGTCTTTAAGATGTTAATCTGACTTTGCAAGTAATGGATGAGGATCTATCTGCACATGCACACCTGACTATTATCAGTCAGATTTGAGCATGTATCTCCCTGCTTAATGCTGTTAAAATTTAGCCAAAAAAGCACAAACAATATATTGTTCAATTCTGTTCCATTCAATTCTCACATTTTCCACATTAAACAAATAGAATTATTTAAGTGACCCTTTTTTGTAATTCATTTCCCACCAGCGCAGTAGGGTCCCGCTTCACTATGCATGTAGTTCAGAAAGGCTTGTAGACTCTGATTGAAAAGTCATTTGATAAATAATGTAATTATCTTGTGCATCCCTATTTATGCCCAGCTTGTACACACAGCAGATCATTTGGCAGTGCTTCATTACCCAGACAGTCATGCATCTTAATAGAGCAACAGAGCACATTTTAGAAGTTAAATGTTGAAAGAACAAGTCTTCCATGAATAAAAATTACAAAACCAGACACAGGGCAAGTATGGTTTAGCATCTTCAGAAGCAGATTCCTAGCCCTCACTGACTTGAATACCTGTTGATAAAGAGGATGTGTCTGACTCATTAATGAATAGAGCTGGTCTAATTATTTGCTGCAAATAACATTCATTGTATGTTTACTCTTTTTTGCCCTGCCTGGACATCCTTCATGAACGGACATTGTTCATAACTATTCACCGAATAGTTTCCATGAGCAATTTTTGGTCTCCAGCAAGTGCCTAAACTGCACACTTTCACTATATATTATGTTTGGTTTAGAACCAGTCACTTAAATCTCATGTATAATTTCTGTTGCCATTTTTTTCAGCCATAGATTAATGAGCAGCAGTAATTAGAGAACAGATGGAATCATATCTGTGTAACAGACACTTGCCTCCTGAGCTTTGAGCTTGAAGCATCTCTTGCCTTTTGGGATGAGACCCAGTTTCATAGAATCTTAGGACTGGAAGGGACCTCGAGAGGTCATCTAGTCCAGTCCTCTGCACTCATGGCAGGACTAAATATTATCTAGACCAACCCTGACAGGTGTTTGTCTAACCTGCTCTTAAAAATCTCCAATGATGGAGATGCCATAACCTCCCTAGGCAATTTATTCCAGTGCTTAACCACCCTGACAGTTAGGAATTTTTTCCTAAAGTTCAACCTAAACCTCCCTTGCTGCAATTTAAGTCCATTGCTTCTTGTCCTATCCTCACAGGTTAAGAAGAACAATTCTTTTCCCTCCTCCTTGTAACAACCTTTATGTACCTGAAAACTGTTATCATGTCCCCTCTCAGTCTTCTCTTTTCCAGACTAAACAAACCCTTTCATGGTCCACCCTTTGAGGTTAATAATAGAATTAGAGAACTTCCAGAAGGCTCTGAAGGAGGACATTGCTCCTGCAACAGAGAACTTGACTGAAAGTCTAGTGGGACTTTATAATACTCTTTTACCTCATCACCAATAGAGCAGCCCCCAGGCATCCTCTTCCCCAGCTCTGACCTCATGGGTCACCCTGGTTTTCAGGTGATCAGCAGCAGAAAAAAAAGAAAAAAGAAGGGAGATGGATAGAGTTAGTGGTTTCAGGCTCAAGCTAATGGTAAAATCTTTTTTTTAAAATCCTCTACAGCAGTGATATTCAGACCTCAGTGGTTTAGGAGACAAATTAGTGATCAGCATTACGAAAAAGAGCCACAGTAGTGTGAATTCATTCTTTCAATTACTATAGTGCTATATATTCATATTTAAACAGTATGAAGGGAAATATTTAGCTTTATATATTATTATTCTCAGTGCAGAATGACTGACCACGTATTATTATTTTAATAACATAGTAAAAGCCTCTCAACTGGTTAATAACTTAGGTTGGTTAATAACTTAGATTGGTTAATAATGAAATTGCACAGTATTTTAATATCATGTGCTGCAAAGAGCCACAGGAGACACATTAAAGACACTTGCGGCTCCCGAGCCTCAGTCTGAGCATCACTGCTCTAAGGTAGGGGTTCTCACACTGTGGGTCTTGACCCCCCAGGGGTCATGAGGTTATGACCTCTGGGGTCACAAGCTGTCAGCCTCCACCCGAAACCCCGCTTTGCCTCCAGCATTTATAATAAGTGTTAAATATTAAAAAAAAGTGTTTTTAATTAACAAGGGGGGTTGTGCTCAGAGTCTTGATGTGTGAAAGGTTTGAGAACCACTGCTCTAAGGGCTGTGAGGAGGCAGGGAAATGGCTCTTTGCTTCTCTCATCGCATCCACAAAACACCAGATAGATTTGTGTTGGATTGTAGATAGCCAGGTTAATCTAGACGGTCTCTGCTGAGTGACTGCTCTGAATCCTATCAATTGTGAGGAATTTTCTTCTTTTTTGGTGTGGATTCAGTGCAAGCTCTCTGCATCTCTGTATGTATGTATGTGACTAATTCAAAATCTTCTCTGCTTGAATTTTGGCCAGTTTTACTCACTGCATGAGCTGGAAATGCTAGGTTAAACTTGGCACCTAAACTGCCATTTTTGATCCATGTCCTTCCCAGCTGGTGGTGGCTAGTGAAGAAGTTCTGGGTTGATTACTTGAGTAGATTGTTAGCACCTCTGGGTTTACTCTGAAAGACACATGAGTGCAGTCGTAGTTAAGGAACCTATCATGATGTCATCTACCTTTCTAAATACTGTATAGTGTCCAATCTTTCATTTTTGAGTAAGATTTTTGAGATGGTTGTGATGAAATGACTCAATATCTGGATACCTCCCATTTGCTTTGTTCATCTGGGTGTGGACCTAGATTTGGCATGGAGACAGGTGATTTTCTCCTGGAAATGAATAACTATCATATTATATCTGCTGCCTTCAATCCAATTAATTGGGAACTGTTTCACCTGCATACCGCAGCAAGAGAAGATGGAAATATTCTTTTGTGGCTTTATTGTTTTCCCACAGAGAAATCACAACAGGTAGCTGTGAGCAACTGCTCCACTTCCCCCCAAAGGTTCTCAAATGCAGAATTCTATACCATTTGGTGAGTAAATGGAGGGTTAGCGAAGAGACATGAGGAGTAGGGTTTGTGTGCCAATTACTCTCTGCTTTGTGTTACTGTTTCACTGAGCTCAGTAATGTATCTGAAATGTCTGAGCTAATATCTGGCTGAGACTAGGGCATGGATGAAAGAAGGCTGGCCAGAGTGGCAAGACTGAGTGGAGGATGGTAGGTTGGCAGAAGCAGCCACTGATGTGAGTTTATCTAAGGGCCAGGTACAAACTGATTAAAAACTAAGGGCATCAGAATTTAGTAATTTCCATCTCCAATTTCTATGGTTCAATGACATCTTAATTTGCAAGACACCTAAAATTAATCAAATTCTTAAAATGCTAAACAGATATGCTACTTGAGTTTTGGGCAAAAATTCAGTATTTTATTCAAACTGGCTTAGCCATCCCTCATAGTATCAACTTGCACCCCTACTGAGACGGACACTAGTCATGCCATTCTCCCCCCCCCCCCCCCCGCAACATTTGGGTTATCTATTCAGCAATCTCCTTTAAACCACATCAGGAAACAGTTTCACCTACAGAGAACACCATACATTTTCCTAATTTTAACCATCACTTTAAGATGTTCTAAACGTATTTTAGTACCAAAGAAACATGTCATGACTTAACTAACTCCTACAGACCAACACAACAACATGTGCCTATTTTAGCAATCTGTTCTATGATGACGCCATCCAATAGAAGGCAACAAGCGGACATACAAATAATACTCCTAATGAAGTCAACAACAAAAGACCAGAAAAACAAACAAACCTTTAATGCTACTGCACCCATAAGTGGAATAGGAGAAGACCCATAACTACCTAGGATAAAGCAAAGTAAATATTTTTTGCTTGATTACATACTATCCCCTCCAGCCCCCAAAATTGAGCTGGTGTAGGGTTTTCTCAGAGATTTAACCAGATGGGGAAATTTTGAAGGAAGTAACAAGCAAGTTTTGAGGTAGAGCTAGACAAAGTGAGTTAGACAAAATCCAGAATTTCAACTCAGGGTCATTTTAATGATGTGCAACTCAAACTATTTGACACATTTTTCTTCAGACTTTGCAGAAACATTCTCCCTTGACATCAGAAAAAAAATCTGCTAGTTTTCAGGCCAATCCAGTTTCCCAACTCAAAATTACCCTGGGCTAAAATAGGACTGTATATTGCAAGTGAGGTGCAAGTTGAAGTGTGATTCTCTACAGTATTTTATTTGAACTCCAGTGACAGAGGACTGTTTTTAAGAGCAGAAATTTTGAGTTCTACTCCTCAAGCTGCATGTGTGGTTTAAGATGGCAATTGTGATGACTGAGTGTGGGTGGCCAGAGATTCATTACACATGTTACCCCTAGAGGCTTTCACAGTCATTGTAGCATTATCCCAGAGTTGATATTTTTGGGGAACATTATTATTGCTCATCCTTATTTTAATAAGTTCCATCTCCATTTTCAGCACTGGATTTATTGCTTCTCCCCCCCACATGCCCTATAATACTGTTAGTTATTATTACACTTTACTTCCAGTTATAAGCAATGATTTTAGTTTAGTATCCATTTATCATGTGATGTTATTATTAATCAATGTTATATTGCATAGATTCACTGTATGTTCTTTGGAGTTTATTTGTAGGATTACAAAAGTGTAAGACTGATGAGTATTTAGAGGAACTATGTAGTAGACATATGTAAGACAAGTTGAAATGCAAAAGCCTGTAGGCTGAAGCCTGCAAGAGTCTAGCTTAGCTATTTTGGGTCTTAGAGACAAGAAATGATGGTGCAAGTTCATGACCGAGAAATAACCCAAAAGATAATGGAAAACTGGTAATATTGTGAAAGTATACCTGGGAAGATTAAATTTAATCATAAAGTGCTTAACAAATATTGTCTCCAACACATGCCCTATCCACAGGACAAAGGTGGTACATCAACATCGGCAAGAATCTACCCAGCCTATAGAATTTGGGGTCCCTTGTGTTTCCAGGGGACACCAACCAATAAGAAAGAGAGGGCTGACACTTCCATGTACATGCACAGAATGTAGGTATAGACAGACTCACAGTATGTCCTGTACCCATAGCAGGACAATTGGGCTTCCTATGGGAAACTCCAGCAGGAACCACTTCCATATTGATAGTCAATCCATGAGAGGGCCAACAGACTCTAACGCTATCTAGGGGGATGTGAGTATGTCTGTAGGTATAACTAGTTCATTATAGGTTTCAGAGTAGCAGCCATATTAGTCTGTATCCACAAAAAGAAAAAGGAGTACTTGTGGCACTTAGAGACTAGCAAATTTATTTGAGCATTAGCTTTCATGAGCTACAGCTCACTTCATCGGGTGCATGCAGTGGAAAATACAGTGGGGAGATTTATATACACAGAGAACATGAAACAATGGGTGTTACCATACACACTGTAACAAGAGTGATCAGGTAAGGTGAGCTATTACCAGCAGGAGAGCTGGGGGGGGAAAAAAAAACTTTTGTAGTGATAATCAAGGTGGGCCATTTCCAGGAGTTGACAAGAACGTGTGAGGAACAGTTGCAGGGGGGGGGAGGAATAAACATGGGGAAATAGTTTTACTTTGTGCCACTGTGGATGTAGAAGCCCTCTACACCATCATTCCACACAAAGATGGACTACAAGCCGTCAGGAACAGTATCCCCGATAATGTCATGGCAAACCTGGTGGCTGAACTTTGTGACTTTGTCCTCACCCATAACTATTTCACATTTGGGGACAATGTATACCTTCAAATCAGCGGCACTGCGATGAGTACCCTCATGGCCCCACAGTATGCCAACATTTTTATGGCTGATTTAGAACAACGCTTCCTCAGCTCTCGTCCCCTAAAGCCCCTACTCTACTTGAGCTACATTGATGACATCTTCATCATCTGGACCCATGGAAAAGAAGCCCTTGAGGAATTCCACCAGGATTTCAACAATTTCCATACCACCATCAACCTCAGCCTGGACCAGTCCACACAAGAGATCCACTTCCTGGACACTATGGTGCTAATAAGCGATGGTCACACAACCACCACCCTATACCGGAAACCTACTGACCGCTATGCCTAGCTACATGCCTCCAGCTTTCATCCAGACCACACCACAGGATCCATTGTCTACAGCCAAGCTCTATGATACAATCGCATTTGCTCCAACCCCTCAGACAGAGACAAAGACCTACAAGATCTCCATCAAGTGTTCTTACAACTACAATACTCACCTGCTGAAGTGAAGAAACAGATTGACAGAGCCAGAAGAGTACCCAGAAGTTACCTACTACAGGACAGGCCCAACAAAGAAAATAACAGAACACCACTAGCCATCACCTTCAGCCCCCAACTAAAACCTCTCCAACGCATCATCAAGGATCTACAACCTATCCTGAAGGACAACCCATCACTCACAGATCTTGGGAGACAGACCAGTCCTTGCTTACAGACAGCCCCCCAACCTGAAGCAAATACTTACCAGCAACCACACACCACACAACAAAAACACTAACCCAGGAACCTATCCTTGCAACAAAGCCCGTTGCCAACTGTGTCCACATATCTATTCGGGGACACCATCATAGGGCCTAATCACATTAGCCACATTATCAGAGGCTCGTTCACCTGCACATCTACCGATGTGATATATACCATCATGTGCCAGCAATGCCCCTCTGCCATGTACATTGGTCAAACTGGACAATCTCTACGTAAAAGAATAAATGGACACAAATCAGACGTGTAGAATTATAACATTCAAAAACCAGTTGGAGAACACTTCAATCTCTCTGGTCACTCGATTACAGACCTAAAAGTGGCAATTCTTCAACAAAAAAACTTCAGAAACAGACTCCAATGAGAGACTGCTGAATTGGAATTAATTTGCAAACTGGATACAATTAACTTTGGCTTGAATAAAGACTGGGAGTGGATGTGTCATTACACAAAGTAAAACTATTTCCCCATGTTTATTTCCCTCTCCCCATTCCTCACACGTTCTTGTCAACTCCTAGAAATGGCCCACCTTGATTATCACTGCAAAAGGTTTTTTCCCCCCCAGCTGGTAATAGCTCACCTTACCTGATCACTCTTGTTACAGTGTGTATGGTAACACCCATTGTTTCATGTTCTCTGTGTATATAAATCTCCCCACTGTATTTTCCACTGCATGCATCTGATGAAGTGAGCTGTAGTTCACGAAAGCTTATGCTCAAATAAATTTGTTAGTCTCTAAGGTGCCACAAGTCCTCCTTTGGTTCATTATACGTGTCTATAGGAATTGTATATGCTGTGACATTTATAGCTTTGTTGGTAACTTTAATAAAACTACTAAAAGATAGATGCTCTTGTAATTGTATGTGTTATTTGCCTATGGTTTCATTTGTTCCTATGAACTCTAAATCTAGAGCAAACAGAGATAACGCTGTTGAACTTGAGACTGTAGCCGCCAGAGCTGAACCCACTGAAATATGATTAACATTAAATAGAATAAAAGGCTACACATTATATATCCAAACACTTCAATAATGTGTACATACCTTATTCTGTTAACTTACATTTGCTGTTCATAAATGTATGTCACTTTCAGCCACAAAGATACATTTTTCATTCATCATTATTTAAATTTCAGTGAGGATGAATATATTCCAGAGAAGATACAGATGCATCTGCCCACATTTGAAATGCAAAGAGGGATTGATATTGTCATAAGCTGTTTTAGTGTTGGGCATTTTGTCATGTCACTGCATAAAATCTACCTGGCTGCTTCTTAAATTTAAGTAATACTTACTGCACCTCTGATAATTAATGTCACCAAAAGAAATTGACACTAAATGAAGCAGGCCATAACTGGTGAAAACAACATTTGCTGGAATCAGTTAGAAAAAAATATTTACACTAATACCTTATTCAGAAGTCATCTTTAGACAAGAAAAAGGCTTAAGCCACAGAATTCTAATTTGAATTTCAAACACCTTCTAACTGCAGAATTGTTTTAATCAGGAGCTTTTGTTCAGCCTGATACAAATAGGTACCAATTGCAAAATGTATAGTAGGTTCAAATTTAACACTCTCCCCACACAAAGTTCACAAATGGGGGGTCTTTGGATCCTAGGGTCTGGCTTGGTTTTGCTTCCATTTTAAACAATTCTGTTTTCTGGGTGACTATAAAAACCTCAAGTACCTGCCCTCACATACCATAAAGTCTGCCCTGAATATAAAATCAAGGTTGTCCCAAATGCAGTCTGTGGGCCAAGAGCAGCCCATGGCATTCAAAAGTACAGCCTACCATCGTTTAATATGGAATTGTGGCCTGTGGGAAAACTGCATTGCGGAATCTAATCTCTGTACTGAAGATGAACAAATTACTATCTACCGACACCTATGGAAATAAGGTGCAGCTATTGGGTTTCCTGGAAATTCCAAAGAGGCTTTTGCTTGAGCCATAATGGGTGTTCTCAGACATTATTCTTCTGAAATTGGCCTTGACAAGATTTAAAAAAACAAAAAACAAATCCTCAGTGAAACAAGTTTAGTGCTATCAGGTTCTTCTCTACTTCTTAAAATTGTTTATAAGCAATGGGGGGAGGGATAACTCAGTGGTTTGAGCATTGGCCTGCTAAACCCAGGGTTGTGAGCTCAATCCTTGAGGCACCCCCTCTTCAGCACAGTCTTGAACATTTTTCATTAATTATGAAGACACAGTTAAATAGCATTGTAGTCTTAACCGTAAATGCAGTATACAGTTGGCTCTGGTAAACAAGCCACTGCTGGCCTACACAAAGCCATTAAACATTTCGCAAGATTTTTAATGGAAAAAAATGTTCATTCATATTTGCACATGAGATGTATAGCCTAATCTTAGCCTATTGCAACTACTGCGTGGTTGAAGTTATGCAACTTACTGGTAAGTCGCTGTAAGGTACATGCAGAGTGAGAGAAAGGGGGAGGAAGAGTTGTAGGGACAGCGTTATAGCAGCAGGTGTTCAGCAAGAAAAGCAACCAAGAGGGGGCGAGTGTAAGCAGGTGTAGAATATGGGAGACTATATTGTCTTACACTCTCTTGTCGGTTGCCTTTCCTGCTCTAGCCCTGACATTTCACCACCCATTGCAACAACATACATAGTGTAAATAACCGAATCCCTATCCCATTACTTTGCACACTGAAGCTGAGTTAGTGTCCTAGGTCACCCCCTGTCTAGTTGCTGCTAACCACCATCACAAATCTCAGCTTGAAACATCCTCTGGGTTCAGCTGTGTTCACCTATAGGCTTTCCTCAGGTCTTAGCTTCTTTGATCCCGCTCTCCAGAAAACCACTCAACCTTCCTTAGGTCTCAGGGGGAAGTTACAAGCCACTCATTTGCAGAATTTCAGCAGCTTTATGCAGGGTTCTAACCAGTGGTATAGAAGTTAAAAAAAAGTGGGCAAACTAACCTAAACACTATATTCCCCAAATAAGAAGTGGGTAAATTCTGTTTACCGTTGATTACAACTGCTTCTAACTACTCCTAGCAGGGTGAATCAACAACACAACCCTGACACCCCTCCCCACTCTTACTGTTTACGTTTACATCACATCGGAAACTGGTCCATTATAGGCAGTGATAGGACTGCGGCAGTAAGAAGGTGAATATGAAATATTCCCATTGTAGTTTTTAAAAAGGTATAATGGATAAGCAAAAACTGCTTCACTTGTAGTTTTGAATTCATTACATATTGTGTAGAAACTGAATGAGGCTGATTACTGATTCGGCTCATAAAAAGGCATTTTGTTACCAATGCCCAGCTGGATAGCCTCATTCTGTTGGCATAGTGTTACAATTATGCAGGTCTTATGAAGCAAGGTCATATAAATAATCAGTGTTAAACTGAGCATCATGAGACAAATTCTCTTCCTGACTCTAACACTTGCTCATTTGGTATCCAATGGCAAGTCACAAAG
This sequence comes from Caretta caretta, assembly GCF_965140235.1. Lineage (NCBI taxonomy): Eukaryota > Metazoa > Chordata > Testudines > Cheloniidae > Caretta > Caretta caretta. The sequence continues at coordinate 132,249,878 of NC_134209.1, read as the reverse complement.
TTGGCATAAAAAATTAAATACAGTGTTTTGAAACAACCTGAAGAAAGGCCCTACAAGTATGCAATAGTTTGTTAGCTCTTAGTAAATTCTCAAATCCAATAGCCCTTCACTGTTTTGAATCACACCAAATAACCTTTATTCCAATAGAGCTTTGGGCAGATTTATTCTAAACATAAATTGTATCAACAATTATACCACACTCAGTTATCCGAGGGGGGATGCAATCCTTGCTATGTGGAGCAGGACACAAATGGATATTCTCAAATGCACTCAACAACAAAAATGAAGCTTTTAAAATAATAATGGCAAAAGGGAGGATTTGACAGCATAGACCTTCACAAATATAGCCATTTTATTCTATCACTTATTCTGCTGTAAAAACACGTAACTGGAGCTGGTTGGAGATTTTCTGGTTCATTGCACCCAACATTTCTCACAAAAGTGAGTTGGATTTGAGGAGCTTCCATCAAATCATGTCGCCTGCTTCCAGGGTCCATGGCTCCAAGACAGCCATCCATCCTAGGACTTCCAGGCTCACTGCTCTGGAGTAGAGATCATGGAAGACCGAGCTGGAGCCAGGGTTCTCAGGCTCTCTGTCACAGTCCTGGGAACCTGGAAGCCCTAGTATGTGGGCTGCCCCAGGCCAGGAGATCCTAGGGCTTTCAGTCTCTCAGGCCAACTGTTTATTTCACTCAGCAGCTGCTGGTCCTGGGAATCAAATTTCATTTTGGAAACATCATGTGTTGGGGTTTCTGAAACTATTTTTTTTTTAAATTTCCAGTTTGTGAGTAATTTAAAGACAAAATTAGTGTTGACTGGAACTAAATCAAATTTTGAAAAGTTGAAATTTCTTGTGAACTAGAAATCCTGAGTTTGTCAGTTCTATACATAACCCCATTTCAGCTCACTGACGACAATGGAGCTATAATGATTTCCCCCAGCTGAGTATCTGGACCTACAGATTGAATGATAGGCTTTCCTTCCAAACAAGCTATTCTCTGGGGAACTGTTTGCTTTCAGGGTTCTAGCATAAAAGATAAATTATTGGCATCTATTTAGTGTCCTTGATCAAACATTTTTGAAGTGCTTGGCAAACTTACATTATGCTAAATGAAATTTGAAGTACACCAATGTAAATCTGAGTTACTCCAGATTTAAACTGTTGTAATAGAGTAAAAATTGTGCTGCTATAACTTGGAACAGGGCAAGTAACAGCAAATCATGTTTTAAATTGATTTCTGCCGATCCTTCTGTTTGCAAATTGCATGCAAACAGCTTCCTATTTCTCAAATTTATTCATTGTTTTAAAGTAGAATAATCCTCTATGTGTATATTCTTCACAAGGAATCAGCTGTATTTATCAGATATTCCAAGTCTAAAATTCAAAGTTGTATGAGTTAGTTTGGACAGGACAAAGATGTTGAATCTCCTCTCACTTAGATGCAAGGATCTGCATTTAAGTGAGAAGATTTGCAACTCTGTTTCCCTTGCTATGCATGTACATGAATAGTGCAAATTCAATACCTCGTCTGATACCTGGACACCGAGCAGTTCCTGATGTGCCTAATTTAGATGTAAACTTCATCGTGAATTACATTCTTCAGCCCTTATTTCTTTAAACCCTGGCAAAATTGCAGTTAGTTGGTATTCTTAATGCAAGTGTCTTGAATTCTGCCCTCCCATCACCCTTCATCTTTACAATTCTAAATATTCTCTCTGTGGTGGGGCAATCTGCCATGGAGGAGCAGTAGTTTCCTGAGGTCCCTAGAGGTCAGTCCACTCCGCCACCTAACATGGACCTCTACTTTAAGGGTTCAGAAGGGTCCTGGGAATGAGTGGTGCTTGGGACGGAATCCTGACGCTGTACCTTTAAGGGCTAAAAGCCTTGCAGAGGGCAAGGGGCCCCTTTCATCCAATCAACTGGGAAGGAAATGGGAGAAGGGGATCAGCATAAAAGCTTCCTCCACCCTCCCAGCAAACAGATGCTGACAGGGAAGGCAGCCTGCTGAGATGTCCATCTTGGAAAGCTAAGTGGCGAGCGTGTTCAACTGAGCAGAGCTGGCAAAAGCCTTGTAGCTGACCATACCAAGGCAAGAGGCCTGAGACACAAACCCCACTCCAGGAAGAGGCTGAGGGGGAACTTCTAGAAGGAGAGGAAGGATAGATTGCCCTAAGGCAAGAAGCCTGAGATACAACCCCAAGTCCCAGAGGGAGGGCTGAGGGGGAACTCCTGTCTGGAGCAGGGAGATAGTGACTGCTCTAAAAGTGAGAGACAGAGGGACGGCTCGCAGTACAGCCCAGCTGCTGGAGAGAAGGGCTGGGCGTGGTCTTTGACAAAGTACCTCCTGAGCTAGTTAAGAGGAGGCTGTGAAGAACCACAGATCCAGGCAGCAACAGCAGATTCCAGAGACTATTGATAAGTGGTGTGAAGGTCAGAGCAGCTCAGGGAAGTGGCAAAGGGATCAAAAACACAGTTCTTATCCACGCAAAACAGGGTCCCTGAGCTAGACCCTAGAGGAAAGAGCAAGCCTGGGTCCCCCTGCCCTCCTCCAAACCAAGAAGGAAGGTACGGGTACTGGAAGTGGCCGAGAACTGCAAGCCCTGGACAGGAGTTGTAGGCTGGGTTTTAAAAGATATTGGACTTTGAGGGTTTTTTTTTTTTTTAAAGACTTCTGTGTTAATTCTAAAAGGGGTATGGAGTGAGATGTACCCTGGGGCCACACACAAGGACAGACCATTGTGGCATCAGAATAACTGGGTATTAGACTGAGAGAACCCCTGCAACACCACACCCGGATGCTAGGAGGCGCTCTGGACGTGAGAGGCATGATTACTGCACATGGAATGAGACAGACTGGCAGCCAGGAACAAATGCCTCTCATTCTGCCACTGGAGCTAGGACAGAAAGGGAGCAACAGGCTGATTGAAGGAAACATTATTATTTGTATTACCAGAACGCCTAAGAGGCCTAGTCACGCACAGAGACTCCATTGTGCTAGGAGCTCTGCAAACACAGAACATGACGATAGCTCCTGCCCCAGAGACCATCTGAGCTGATCTGCCTTAGTTCTTATACCAAGCTCATCACTGTGGTATCAGATACCAAATATTTGTAACAAGCAAGCCTGTTCTCTAAAACCACACACAGCAGAAAGCACAAGCGGCCCACAATGCCTGGCCAATTCTGCAAGCCTTCTAGGCGATCTAGCTCCAATGGCAACTCCCAGTGCTGGATATCTCCTTCTCAGCAGCAGCTGGATAATGCTAAGGCTTTAATAAATGCTAAAATACTGAGTATGCAACAGAGTCTGTACAATTACTAACTAAATAATTAATCCTTAATACACCCTTCTCTGGTATGTACTAGCATTTTCCCACTTGCCCAAGGCAACACTGAGTGAGTGAAAGAGACATCAGATGGCTATTCACGACCCCTTCACAGAGGTACAGTCTGTGACTCCACCTCAGTAGATTCAGGTATTTGGCAACTAGTCTCTTAAGAGCGATGCTGGAGAATGTACAACACCTTGGTTTCCCTAATACAGTGGGCTGGTTTACAGACTCAGTTGGGGGAAAAATAATAATGGGTCTGCATGGCTCAAAGACATGTCTTTTTGGTTGTTTAGATTTGTTCCGGGATGAGAAATGAAAGTCTATTGTACTACAGATGACTCTCCTGAAGAAAAGCCGTCAGTGCAGAGGAGATAGACCCTTGGCCTCACTTCATTGCTATATACCAAGGTTGAAAGAGGTACTTCCTCCCAACCCATCACTTGTTGGGGATGGTCTCTTCCCCCACCGCAGTTGGAATGGGGAGTTACTGATTAAATACATATTAAATTTATTTATACAGGAGTTGTACACACAAACTGGGCCCTAAGCTGTCTATCTTCCGCACTCTCTATAGCCTTCCAGTAAGAGAGAGTTGACTTCTTAATTTTTCCTCATATCTTCCTCGGACACTTCTTTTCATGTAGGACGAGGGGTTTTTGTTTATTTTGTTCAAAATGCAAACCATAAATCTTAACTGTTCATAGTATTTAACAACCATTGCCAGGAACAGTTAAACACTTTTATGTTAATTAGGGTAAATCAGTTCACACTGAGCACTGTCATATTCCATGCTTAAGAACTTAACTTCTGAATTTGGATAACTTCAGTTTTAAATGATTGAATTCAGCCTTGTAATATCTGACAATATTCTATCACTCACATCCTCTCTGTCTTTACAGATTCAGCCCACAAACGTTCCCTTGCTGCTTTTCCTCCTGTTTGCAATCTCCTGAACTGCCTCCCTTTCCCCCTAGGTCTGATTTTTCTGCTTTTCTCCTCTTGTCACTGAGCAGCTGTTTTACTCTTGTTTGGTACAGTGTTTCAGGATTGTTTCATTTTGCCAATTTGCTTAAACTGACACTGAGATAGTGGCTAATCCTTTTCTTCCATATTTGACTCGGTGTGGCTGTCACAGTGGGTGACTTGTGATACAACACAGCTTTATTTTCTAGAGTGTTTCATACAAAGTCTATCCCAGAACATAGAATGCAAATGTTGATGCCCTCTTACTTATATTGCAACAAGTTCTTAATCCCTAATTCTGAATTAGATTCTGGCTTTTGTAGACAGATATAGGTTCATGCTGGAAGGGGGTGAGGAGGGACTATAATGTAACCAGACTCTCAGGAGGAATTCTGCTAAGTCAGATGTGGTGACTGTAACTGAGTTTCTCTAGGGAACCCCCGGACCCACACCCAGTGGGGTTGGGATCCTTTGTTACATCCACCTACTAATGTGTCAGGGTTTCTGCCTCTCAGGCCACCTGTGGGTCTCCCCACGTTCTTTGCTAGTGGAAAATGAAAAACAAATGTTCCAACAGCACTGAGAATAAGCCCCTTCTTGGGGCCTGCTGACCAGGGCAAAGGTTGCTGGTACCACCTTACTTCAGGGGCACTTGAGTAGCAGCTTTGCTTGGGGCCTCCCCAAATGCACAGCTCAGGCAGCTGGCACTGGAGTCTTTGTAAGGCTAAAGTGTCTAACATGGGGGGAATCCCACTCCCTGCTTTGGGAGCTGCTCTAGCCCCAACTTCCGCCTTGCATTGGTGGCGGAACCAGCATGGTATGAGAAGTACTGGGTGCAAAGTTCAGTGGCCAGCTGGCCCCCTACTGCATGTTGCCTGTTCAAACACACTGATCCTGTACTGGCAGCTGCCAGTCTGATAGTTTTATTACTCCTTATGGTGGCAGATGTCCTTTTAAGGAGTGGCCTAAGACCCTTCCTCCAATTTCTGTCAAGTCACCATTGCACTGCCCCTAGAAGTGTCCCAGTGCTTTCCCCCTCATGCAGTGCAATTCAACAGGGCTTCTGCTCAGCCTCACATTGCAGTCTTGTCGTTTAAACGGACTCTGGGTTTCCCCCATAAAACTTAAACTCATGCCTAAGCATGCACTGCCTGGGTGAAAAAAAAAAAATCTTAAAATCTGCTCTCTTTTCCCAAGGGAAAATGAGAAACATGGGGGAGAGGAGACAATCTCATGGGCCCCAGAGTTTCCAAGTTTGTGGTGTGCTCAGGCTAGGGGACAGTCCAGTATGGGCCTTTCTAATTAGAGACAAATGGAAATGCACAAAGAAGAGATGTGAAATAAGTACTAGTAGCAAGGAAAATATATATTTAGCAGGGCATGAAGGGAGGAGATTGCCTTGAAGTCAGCTCAGGCAAGTGACTAATTTTTTCACTTTCCTGGGAGAACTGAACAATTGTTTTGATTGAACCAAAATGAGAATTTCTCAGGTTCTTGACCAAACCAAAAATATTTAATTGAAGGTTGAACAAGGTGTTTCATTTCACCTGACACAAATCTTTACCCTTTTGTTTTCTTTGGGGGTTTAAGTGTTAATTAGATTTAGGTAAATTCCAAAATGAAATATCATTCCGAAAAGTCAAAATCCTTCATTTCAGAAATTCCAAAATGAAATCTTTGAAACTTCCAAATTCTCCTTTTTTTGCACTTGAAACAATTTGTTTACATGTGGAGGTCACATAAAATGCCTTTAGGGTCATAAATTATATTTGTGGATAACACAGGACCAAGTCAAATGGTCACCAACTTAAGAATCTATATGGAACAGTACTAATAGCCCCCTTATCTGCACGGAAGACAGTGCTAAAGAAACCATGCAGAACAAGCCATTTTTCTTTTGTCTTACATTTAGGGGTAAAGCATGTTTATTAACGCTCTTCCTCCAGTTTCTAAGGCAGTCTTATGAAGCATGTATCTTTGCCTTATCTTAGTACTCCCACTGAAATTAAAAATAAGATCAAGCCTGGGTTGAAAAGCTGACATGAACTCAAAGAGAAGAGAACAAAATCAATTGTGTAATGGGTTGTCATTCATACTAACAATTAAAGTTGCCACAGTGAGTGACACTTGGACACCATGATGGGTGACTTAGAGTTATCTGCAGTAAGATAGGTAGATAAAAAATGATAAATGTACCATGTTTCAGTTTTACAGAGCTGTGTGTCAGCTTCTTTGTTTCATTCCCGGAGGACTTCAGTGCTTTATTTAATATTTCATAAATCTGGTTGGAAAATGTTAATCAACATGAAATTTTAATGAACATTGGAAAAATCATTTTCAAAGTGTTTGTACATTATTTTTCAGCTTATCAACCATCTCTATTAGTTACACTGTGTTACATCTTTCTGTGTAGCCAATGAAACATTTTTTCCATTTGACTATTTTTCTTCTCCAGTAGGATCAGATTTAGCTCTGAGTTATGCTGACTTCTGTAACTGATTTCAAGTCTATAGCCCACAGACCACTTTTCTTTCCTCACCTTGAAATTCTGCTGCCTACATCCATTTCACAAATACCAGCTTACACCCACATAGCCAACGACTTGGTACAATGAAACACTTCCAAAAGAACTGAGTGTAAGGGAATAGTGCTTCCAAGCAAGGAGATCAGCACTTCAAGAGAGATGGCAACACTTGTGTGGATATGTGGGCAATAAAATTCCTACTTAACAGGCAAATGAGTATGTCTAGAGATGCCTGAACTTTCACAAGACAGTCTGCATTTTGGAGTGAAAGCAGTCGCTCCATTATTAAGGCTGAAGCTACATATTATCCTATAATATCCTATTAAAAAGATCAGTTTCAAACTATCTATCCCTCAAAATGTCATGTCACCAAGGTAGCTTTTTTCTGCAAAGTGGTTCTTTTGCACAGGGAAGGAGGAGGGAAGGGAAGAAATTTAAAAAATTTCACTGACACTGATGGAAAAAAAAGTTTCCTTATTTATTGGTCTACCTATCTGGTATTGGCTCACTGTATTGCCAAAATGCCTTGGCCTACAAACATCAAATGTGTTGTATTGATCTTGATGGTCTGTTTTTAGTTTTGCAGTTTTGGCAGGGTGGCAGGGAAGGGTGTATTAGTGGAGGAATTACACAACTGTAAATACTACAATATTATTGTGTACTTATTGAACACAAAGGAGACCGGGAAGGAGTCAGTTAAGGGCCCATTGGAACAGGGATATAAAGAGGACATGGTGACAGCTCTCACTTCCCCAGGGAGAAAATAGGCCCAGATTACAAAACAAAGAGGAACAGAGAAACTGAACATCTTTCGTTTGCAGAAAGGTAGAATTACAGCAAACTCCTGTGGCAGGTGCCTGGTCTTTCTTGATGTTAAGACACCACTGAGCACATTAATTGTACTCAGTAAATAATTTCCCTCCATATTCAACGAGACACTAGCCAATGTCAAGATAAAAAGGGCCTTTATCCAAGTGGTCAACACTATACAAATTCTGGGTCTGTGTCATTTCATAATCCTATTGTAAATATACATGTGTTCTTTAATGGGAAAAGGATACTACAAAATGTACTTTTCAGTTGACAGGATTCTGATCTCAGCTACATGGTTGTATCTCTGGCGCACTGACGCTGAGTACAATTATTCCAGACTTACAGTGGGGAAACAGTCACTAGAATCACTTGAATTCAGTAGCTTCTCTGGATGTATAGTGTCTGAGATCAGAATGCAGACCCACAGTCTGCTGCATGATTGATTCAGAACAATTTTTTATAATGTAACCATAAAGTTATGGTAACAAGATAGCACAACTTTTCAAAACAATGGCCTCTAATTGCGCATATGCAAACATCTGTCTTTGGACTTTTGGAGAACCAGTACCTGAGCAGGCAGATTATAGATTCTAACACACACCTATATGCTCAGATGACAATTTTACGCTACAACATCCACATCCAGCACTCACAGGATAAGAATCTATCAACTGGGCATACAGGTGCAAGAGTTCAAAAAAAAAATGCATGCAAATCTTTGTCATACAGAGACCAGGTTAAGATGCCTGTGAAAATTTGGCCCTATAAGACAGCTGCATTGTAGACACCCAAGATGATCTCTTAGTAATAAGACAGTTTTCTGATCATTTGATAAACACCTATCAAGGATGGTCTAGATGACCATGACCCTTCATGAGTGCAGGGGACTGGACTAGATGATCTCTTGAGCCCCCTTCCAGTCCTATGATTTGATGGACAGCTCTTAAAGCTGTATGTCAAAGGACAAGCCTGGCCTGTAGCATCCTCAGCTGGCCAAGCATAGCTCTGCATCACCCTGCCTTAATTTTCCCTGTACAGGTTCCTAGGAATAATGTACAGAGATTTATGTCCAATCACAAACCCCTTTCTTGGGGACTGGTTTATTAACATAAAATAAACACAAAGGTGAAGTGAAGGTTTCTCTCCCCCCCACAACTTATCCCAGTGTTTCATTGGGCACAGTGCTCCCTGAGGTCTGACTAGTTCCAAGCTCTCCACTAGGTATAACTATCAGCCCTTCCCAGGCCCTGCTGATTCAGTCTCTCTCCTTGAAGGCAGGGGTTGTACAAACCCCTTTCTTGGACCTGTATTTGTGGGACTCCAGCAGCTTCCTTGGGTGCTTTCTTTCACAGCAGCAGCTCCTCTCCTCTTTCTCTTCATCCTGGGCACATCCATTTGCCGTTATTAGGCCCAGGTGCCTTCCCTTAAAACTAATTGGGCAGCAGGTAATGAATCACAGGTGCACTGGACCCTGCTCCTTCTTAAAGGGGCCAATCACCTTGTGACACTGCAGTATGCTTACATAGTGTTCCTTAGTTTGTAACATATCCCATGTGAATGTGATGGGTTGTTCCCTTTAACTAAGCATTAGAATTTTGTCTGATACAGTAATGGGAACTGACAATTGAGTTACCCAAACAGTGAGGCAAATAATTGATTTTTCGGTTCAGCCAGCAAACTTAAAGATCAGGGAAAATATTCCATTTGATTCCAAGAATATTTGGAATTTGTTAGCAAAATGGAAAAGTCCATTTTAGTCCACCAAACCATGGTGTGTGTGAGAGATGCAGAAGATCCAGTTTTGAATCCCCCTGCTGGAACATGGGCTTGAATTCAGATCTCTTTCCTCCCAGGTGAGCACCCTAATGTGGGGAAGACACCTCAATATTGATGAAAAATGTCTATTAATTTATTTTTAATAAAGTGATGTTATTACAATTCTGCCCGTGCCTTCACTGAATTTTAGGATGAAATGATAGTTTCTTTCACACATGATACTTAAAAAAAAAGTAGCTCAATGCTTATATATTTTAGTTTATTTAATCACAAAATGTTCAAGCAAAAAGTAAATCTCTGGGAGTTCTGTTGCCTGTCAATGGAAAATACCATCCTGTTTTTGAGCTCTGAAATGCAGCTTGGACATTTTATGAAGTTCTCTTTTGTTCTAAGATTTGAAGGATGTATATAGGTGTTGGTTGTGTTTGTTGTATGAAGTGTTTGACATAGGAGTCTTTGTGTGAAGCTTGTAAATGTGCTCAAACTTGAAGGCATCATTTGGTTGAAAAGGCAAACTTCCTCTTCAAGATACCACTTTGGTATAAATAATCTTTATCTCAAGAAAGCTAATGCTGTAGAATATTCCTGTCTTAGAAAGGATGTGATTATATAAAAGAAGGTAAAGCTGCTTCAGAAGAGAAGTAACAATTAAGACTGTTATCAAAAGCTATGGAAAAAAATCTTAAAACATAAATAGGATTTTCTTTGCACTCCTCCCCCTTTACACGAACAACCCCAGTCAAAACCCACCAAATTCTTATGAGAAGTAATTCCTTTATAAGCCCTCTAAAGTCTACATCCTTGAAACTTTAGTTGGGAATGTTTTGTAGAAAAACCTTTATTTCTTAAATGTTGAAATGGCAATCCTTTTGAAATAAATATTGGCAAATATTTCAAATAAATGGAAAGCCTCTAATGTAATTTCTTAATATCATTGCTATGTAAATGGTAAAATGCCTTCCGTACCAACATGAAATCTAATAATTTGGCTAAACTAATTAATGATGTAAGAAGCCATTTAAGTGTAGAATATTTATATTATTTTGGAATTAATCGGCAAGTTTAAGCAACTCTTCACCCACTCGGAAGAACAAGAGTCATGTCTTCAAAGAGTGCTTAGGATGAACAACAACTTCAATAACTATTCCAGTTCAAAGACGAAAGAATTATTGAATTGTAAAAGACTATTTTAAGAACTGAATACTTTTATATGGTAAACAGGAGTGTTTGAACTCTTTAGAAACAAAATTTCAGTTCCTGTTGAACCCTAATAAAACTGAAGAAATGTCTCAGAAAATGGATGAAATAGAAAGAGGTAAAACTCAGTCTTTAAAAAAAAAAGGAGTACTTGTGGCACCTTAGAGACTAACCAATTTATTTGAGCATAAGCTTTCGTGAGCTACAGCTCACTTCATCGGATGCATTTGCGAATACAGACTAACATGGCTGTTACTCTGAAATCAGTCTTTAAAGTTAATCTGAGACATTTCTGCCACAGAAGAACAAAGGAAATTAGACATATGTGGCATATTCATTAAGTGGACTGCATATTCAGGAGCTGAAGTTGTCACCAAAACCAACCCAAGAGGGCACTAAGAGCCTGAAAGAGGTGTGTTTTCCTGTGATTTCATGGAATCAAGAACAGGAGGGGACTACACATTTGAGTTGAGCACCAGCTCTCTCTCTTTGCAACTTTACAGTGCTCATCAACTCATCGTGTCCATCTCTACAGGCAAGTGGTCACAGACAGCTAACAAGAAAAGGACGGAACAGCTACACAGTAGCAAAAATAATCTTTCAGTCCAGATGACATCACCAGTCCTTCAACATGGAGCAGTGAGAAAAAAATTAGCTAATATTGTCAAGGGATCAAATTAAAAAAAATATTGTGAGGACTTTATTGGAATACTGAAATGTGATTATAACTTAAAATATTAAGTTTCTCCTGCTAACCCAATTGTTTAGAGTAGTGGTTCTCAAACTGTGGATTGGGACCCCAAAGTGGGTCATGACCTGTTTTAATGGGGTCGCCAAGGCTGGCATTAGACTTGCTGGGGCCTGGGCCTGAAGCCAAAGTCAGAGCCCCACTGCCCAGGGCTGAAGCCCTCCAACTTCAGCTTGGTCCCCCTCCCCGCAGGCAGCGGGGCTCAGATTTTGTGTTTGCCCCCACCCCTTCCCAGGGCAGTGGGGCTCAGGCTTTAGTCCCCCTGCCCGGGCTCATGTAGTAATTTTTCTTATCAGAAGGGGGTCACGATGTAATAAAGTTTGAGAAACCCTGGTTTAGATTATGTATTCCTGGACAAGAGATGGGGGCTAAACATTGGAAAACAGAGAAATAGTGAGATTTAATTTGGATGGAAGATTATTATTCACAGATTTCAAGGCCAGAAGGGACTATTGTGATCATCTAGTCTGACCTCCTGTACAACACCAGCTGCAGAACTTCCCCAAAATAATTCCTAGAACATATCTTTTAGGAAGACATCCAGTCTTGATTTAAAAATCATCAATGATAGAGAATCCACCACAACCCTTGGTAAATTGCTCCAATGATTAATTATTCTCACTTTTAAAAATTGATGCCTTGTTTCCAGTCTGACTTTATCTAGCTTCAACTTCCAGCCATTTGGTCATATTGTACATTTACCTGCTAGACTGAAGAGCCCATTATTTCATATTTATTCCCCATGTAGGTACTTACAGACTGTAATCAAGTCACCCCTTAACCTTCTCATTGTTAAGTGAAATAGACTAAAGGAGCTGACTATCACTATAAAGGAGATTTTCAAATCCTTTAACTATCATCATGGCTCTTGTCTGAACCCTTTCCAGTTTATCAACATCTTTCTTAAATTGCAGACACCACGACTGCACACAGTACTCCAGCAGTGGTCACCAGTGCCAAATACAGAAGTAATATAACCTCTCTACTCCTAATTGAAATTCCCCTATTTATGCATCCCATGATTAAACTAGCCCTTTTTGGCCATAGAGTTGCACTGGGAGCTCATGTTTGCCTGATTTTCCACCACGACCTCCAAATCTTTTCCAGAATCACTGTTTCCCAGAATAGAGTCCCGCATCCTGAAAGTGTGGTCTACATTATTTGTTGCTATATGTATACATTTACACTTACCCACACGATAGCACATATTTTTTGCTCTCACTCCACTTATAGAGCAATCCAGATTGCTCTATATCAGGGACCTGTCCTCTTCATCATTTACCAATCCCCCAGTTTTGTGTCATCTGCAAGCTTTATCAGTGATGACTTTATATTTTCTTCCAGGTCATTAATAAAAGTGTTAAAGGGAGTAGGACCAAGAACCAGTCTCTATCGGCCCCACTAGGAACACACCCATTTGAGGAGGAGTCCCTGTTTACAATTACATTTTGAGACCTATCAGTTAACCAACTTTTAATCCATTTAATGAGTGCCATATTCATTTTATGTTCTAGAGTTGTTTTTTTTTTTAAATCAAAATGTCATGTTACCAAGTCAAATGCCTTACAGAAGTCCAAGTATATTACTGCAACAGTACATTATCAATTAAACTTGTAAAACAAAGAGTTAAGTTAGTTTGATGGGATCTATTTTCCATAAACCTGTGTTGATTGTCATTAATTATATAATCCTCCTCTGATTCTTTATTAATCTAGCCCCATGTTCCTTGCTCCACTATGTTGCCTGGGATTGATGTTAGACTGACAGGTCTATAATTACCCAGATCATCCTGTTTATCTTTCTTCCAGTCTTCTGGAACTTGCCCAGTGCTCCAAGACTTAAGGAAAATATACATTAACAGTTCAGTGAATTCCTCAACCATCTCTTAAAACAATTCATTAATTGGCCTTTTACAAAAATGGCTCTGTGAATGCCTGCTTCTAAGAAAGTGATTTAAATACTTCGAGGTCATAGGATTTAGTTAATATACATATTTTGCCCATTTTTGAACTGTTGATGTTACTGATGTTAAACCAAACTGGACTCACCTGTCTTTAAGCAGTTTCTTTTGCCCAGTTCATGATTCTAAGGAATGGTAGGAGGCAAAACAGTACAATAAGGATAATGGATTTCAAGAAGGCAGACTTTAGCAAACTCAGGGAATTGGTAGGCAGAATTGCTTCCCAGGAGATCTTAAGGGGAAAAAAAGTTTGAGAGTTGGCAGTTTTTCAAACAGACATTATTAAAGGCACAAGAGCAAACTAACCCATTGCATAGGAAAGATAGTAAGTATGGCAAGAGACCAATCTGGCTTAACCAAGAGATCTTCAATTATCTGAAACTAAAAAAAAAAAAAAAAAAAAAGTCCTACAAAAAGTGGAAACTAGGTCAAATTACAAAGGATGACTACAAGCATATAACACAAGTATATAGGGACAAAATTAGAAAGGACAAGGCAAAAAATGAGATTAAATTAGCTAGAGACATAAATACATTAGAAACAAGAGGAAGACCAAAGACAAAGTAGGCCCGTTACTCACTCAATGGCTGGGGGGAGGAGGGGACAGTAACAGAAAATATTGAAATTGCAGAAGTGCTAAATGACTTTTTTCAGTTTTCTCCAAAAAATGTAGTAGCAATTGGACATCTAATTTAATGAATGCCAATGAAAATAAGGTAGGATCAGAAGCTAAAATAGGGAAAGAACAAGTTAAAAATTACATAGACAAGTTAGATGTCTTCAAGTCATCAAGGCCTGATTAAATACATCCTAGAATACTCAAGAAGCTGATCAGGAGATATCTGAGTCATTAGTGATTATCTTCGTAAAGCCATGGAAGACAGGAGTGATTCTAGAGGACTGGAAAAGGGAAAATACAGTGCCCATCTATAGAAAGGGGAATAAGGGTAAGAATTACAGACCAGTCATCTTATCTTAAGTACCTGGAAAGATAATGGAGCAAATAATTAAGCAATCAATTTGCTTATCACCTAGCAGATAGTCAGGTGATCAGTAACAGTCAGCGTGGATTTGTCAAGAAGAAATCTGTCAACCGGATAGCTTTCTTTGACAGGGTAGGTAACAAGTCTTGTGGATGGCGGGGGAGAAGTGGTAGACGTGGTATATCTTGACTTTAGTAAGGCTTTTGATACGGTCTCATATGACAGTCTCATAAATAAAGTAGGGAAATACAACCTAGATGGTGGGTGAATAACTGATTAGAAAACTGTTCCCAGAGAGTAGCTATTAGTGGTTCAAAGTCAAGGTGGAAGGGCATATCAAGTGGGGTCCCACCAGGACAAGTTCTGGGTCCAGTTCTGTTCAATATCTTCATCAGAGATTTAGATAAATGGTAGAGAGTGTACATTTACAATGTTTGCAGATGATACCACATTGGGAGGGGTTGCAAGTGCTTTGGAGGATAGGATTAAAATTCAAAATGATCTGGACAAACTAAAGAAATGGTCTGAAGTAAATAGGATGAAATTCAATAAGGACAAATGTAAAGTACTCCATTTAGGAAGGAACAATCAGTTGTACACTTAAAAATGGGAATGGAGTGCCTAGAAAGGAGTATTGTGGAAAGAGATCTGGATCACAAGCGAAAATGAGTCAACAGTGTAACACCATTGCAAAAAAACCAAACACCATTCTGGGATAAATTAGCAGAGTGTTGTAAGCAAGACACATGTAATAATTCTTCCACTCTACTCTGCACTGATTAGGCCACAACTGGAGCATTGTGTCTAGTTCTGGATGCCACATTTTGGGACAGATGTGGATGAATTGGAGAAAGTCCAGAGAAGAGCAACAAAAATGATTAAAGGTTTAGAAAATATGACCTATGAGGGAAGATTGAAAAAACTGGGTTTGTTTAGTCTGGAGAAGAGAAGACTGAGGGGTGACATAACAGTTTTCAAGTACATCAAATGTTACAAGGAAGAGGGAGAAAAATTGTTCTCATTAATCACTGAGGATAGGACAAGAAGCAATGGGCTTAAACTGCAGCAAGGGTGGTTTAGGTTGGACATTAGGAAAAACTTCCTAATTTTCAGGGTCATTAAACACTGGAATAAATTGCCTAGGGAGGTTGCAGAATCTGTCAGTGGAGATTTTTAAGAGCAGGTTGGACAAACACCTGTCAGGGATGGTATAGATAATACTTAGTCCTGCCTTAAGTCCAGGGGACTGGACTAGAAGACCTTTCAAGGTTCCTTCCAGTCCTACAATTCTATGATTCTATGGTCTATGGACTGTTTAAATTATCTAAGGTAGTGGTTTTCAACCTATGGTCTGCGGATCCCTGGAGATCCACAGACTATGTCTAAGATTTCCAAGGGGTCCACACCTCCATTTGAAATATTTTAGGGGTCCGCAAATGAAAAAAGTTTGAAAACCACTGATCTAAGGTGTACTAAAATTGGACTCACTGCTAATTTCAGAAATACTTCCGTCTTTATTTACCAACAGAGGAGAGTCATAGAATATCAGGGTTGGAAGCGACCTCAGGAGGTCATCTAGCCCAACCTCCTGCTCAAAGCAGGACCAACCCCAACTAAATCATCCCTGCCAGGGCTTTGTCAAGCCTGACCTTAAAAACCTCTAAGGAAAGAGATTCCACCACCTCTCTAGGTAACCCATTCCAGTGCTTCACCACCCTCCTAGTGAAAGTTCCCCCCCCCCCCATTGTTGGGCCCAATCACAAAGGTATAATCCTTGTTAATAACTCTACAGAGAGGGATTGTAATAGAAGTAACCATTGTTTATCGTTTGTGTTCTGTGTTTCTCAATGTTTCCTTTTCCTTTCTTTAATAATAAAATAGCCATGGTTAATAATTGTAATTATTTTGCTTGTTTGTATTTCTGGTGTCCCCTAAGGAAAAGAACCCCTATGACTCAATAGTGAGAGTCACTTCTCTGAAGAAAGATAGTAAGAGCTGGCCTGCCAATTCTTGTTACTCTAGATTTATATTTTTAGTAAATTGGGGGATGTGACGAGGTGGGGGAACCCCATCCAGTGCAGGGTGAGTGCACCTAGTCCTCCAAGCCCCCTTCTACCTCGGAGCAATGAGGCCAAATGGCTACAGTTGCTATGATTGCCTCTGGGATGGTATGGCCTAGTGGTCAGAATCAATTCACCTGCTCTCGTTCTCAGGGCTAGAAAAACCCAACGGTAAGGGTACATATGGATAACCTCTCCTTCAGGGCTGTGTGGCCCAACAGCCAGAGTCAATGGGAGTGCTCTGTGCCTCAGGGCTGTGGGGCCTTATTGCCAGAGTCAGAGTTGCCCTCACAGACGGGGCAGTAAGGCCTTGCAGGCAGAGCCAGTGTCCTGCCACCTTGGCAGGGATGGCAGCTAGGGTAGGAGGACTCAGGCCTACACTGCTCCACGGCCCAGGGCTCTAGCAGTGGCAGAGCACTCCACGACTGAGTCAGCAGGGCTCCAAACGAAACACATCAACTTCCCATAGGGCTATAGCCAGTCCCCCCCCCCAGGCCACTTCCTACCACGTCTCTTGGAGCCGCCATTAAGTCATCGTTGGGGTCTCTGGGCTTCTCGGTGCACACGGTTCCCAGTGACTGATCCCTCTTGGGTGTCTGCATGCACATGGTCTTGGTATCTCCAGCTCCTGCGGTCAGGGATTCCAGCTACTCCCAGGCTGGCGCCAGCAAGGAGTATCCTTCCTCCTCAGCAGTCATCCCAGAGTGACCTGGGCTCCTCCCTTTTATACTAGTGCTGCACCTGGAGCATGCCCTGTAAGGATGTGGGGGCATGGCTTCCTCAGCCCACAGTGAGGCGTTAATCCTTCCCAGTCCAGTGTGGGGTGAGTGCACCCCATCACAGCGGATAAAATTACTTGTCATTTTCAATTTACTCTTTCCCACCTCATACTAACAACCAGGCTATAGGTTATTCTGCTTTCAGTCTCTCCTGTTGAAGCTGTTCCACTTCGTATAAATACTTAAATATTCATTGGGCCAAAGAAAGAAGTGGCTTAATCACCAGGCTATATAGTCATTCCTTTTCACTCTCTGATGGAATGAATATTTAAGTATTTAGAGGAAGTGGAACACATTCAACAGGAGATATTGAGAACAGCCCATCCCAGAAAAGGCTATAGCCTCGTGATTATGGTGCTTATCTGGCAGGAGTTCTGAGATCAAATCTCTGCTCCAGAGTGGGGAGTCAAACCTAAGTCTCATATGTCCCAGGAAAGTTTCATAAGCACTGGGTTAAAGATGAAGAGAGAGAGAGAGTGAGTCAATCCATGGGACCTGAAAAACTTTTCCTTGGCCAAAATGATCAGGTCAAATTCACAAATAATTTTGGGTTGGCCAAAACTGAATTTTTCGGTGAATAAATTATTCATTTGAAAAATGAACAGTCCAGTGATTTTATAACTAGCAGTAGATTTCCTACAGATTCTCTTTGCACTTTTGTGCTGAGAACAAAGATTTAACTAAAAACATTGTCTTGAATATAAACAGGCTTATTATGTAAAAGCCTCAGTGTTTTAATGCCAGTAGTGAAATCATTTGGTTGTGATTTGTGCAGCTCAGTTACTTTCTGCAGTTCCTGTAACAGGACTCCATAGTGCAATTTGCATCTCTGCATACTCCTTTATCTAATGGTTTAATGAATCATTTTTACCGTGTACATTATTCTACAAAGTAATCCTAGGTTTTAATCCTGGCTCCTGAACATCATCTTGGAGCTCTCAATCTTTTGGCCAGGCATTGGTCTACTTGTGATGTAGGTCACTTTAACATACCAAGCGGCATTTACCTCAGTGACCTCTCCCTCCCTAATCTCACCCATAGGAACCTGCCAAATCCCACTGTAATGAATATTAAGGAGTAATAAAAGGTTCTTGGAGCACATTACAAATATTGATTTAGCCTTGCAGTACTCAGACGAGATCAGCTAGGTAGTTTTATCCACATTGTGTTGATGTTTAAACTGAGACACCAAAAGTGTTATGGCACTTGTCTGCAGCCAATGGCACAGGGAGGAGAAAAGTCCTTTTGGTGCCATCTCCCTAACCCAACCACAGCCACTCCTTCCATGGAAATCTTAAAGTGGTGATGGTGGAGTGTGTAGCTTTTGAGATTGATTCAAGCCAAAGAGGTGGATCTGAACATGGTGAAGTTTACGTTGATTTGGAATTTGAACCTGGATCCTCGAGCCTCCATCAGCTCTGGGCTCCTCTCCCGCTCCCAACCTCGAAGCTGGGGGTCCCCATGCTGGTTCAGCAGTTGTATCTCTCCAGCAGCTCTGCATTGTGGACTCGGCCATGAGAGCAGCCCCCAGAGGAAGCTCAGTAGCCCAACCTTGTGCAGTGGCACTGTGTTGGGCCGGGGCAGCCATGGGTGGGGCAGCCATGGGTGGGGCTCAGAGAGCAAAATCCCATACACAACACCGGCACCATGGAGCCGCCCAGCCAGAGAAGAGACCAGAGGCTGCCAGGGGGGATAGGGGCTCTTTGCAGCCCCATGTTAGTTATGGATCGGGGAGTTGAGCCCTGAGGAGGGCTAGGCAGCGCTATCACAGCCTCTGCACCAAACATGATTGTGCTGGTGGGCAGGGTCCCCTGGCTATGGTCCCTGAATCCTACTATCCTCCAGTGGCTGGTTTGGTCCTGGGGAGCAGACACCCTGGACCTACTTCATGTATCATTATTACACCCCCAGAACACTCTCTCCCCCCTCCCACTGGAGAGACTGGGACAGTGAATGTTTGGTAGCATCTATGGCCAAGTGGGGACTGCCTTCCCACCATTGCACTCCTACACTATATACTTTGAGACCCTGGCTGGCAAGAGGCCGGCGAACAGAACCCCAGACCGGTAGCGGGCTGAGCGGGGCCGGCAGCCGAGACTCCGGATGGGCAGTGGGCTGAGCGGGGCCGGTGGCCGGGACCCTGGCTGGTAGCAGCATGCCAGTAAAGATCGGCTCGCGTGCCGCCTTTGGCACATGTGCCGCAGGTTGCCGACCCCTGGCCTAGGCAGAGCTGACAGATCTCAATTCTGCTGCATGGGTGAAGGGTGAAGGTGCCGCCTGCTCACCCATTTTTCAGCTGCCTTTACCCACAGTGTGGGTATTGGAACCTCAGTGTGTCATTCGCAAAGTATGATGCTGAAGGTAGGTCATGCGGAACTTCATTAAACCCTGTGGATTATTCTGTCCATGGGGCTGAGTTGCTTCTGGCCTAACTCCCTGCATTCCCTGTTCTACTGGTGCCCCTCAATAATTGTCCCTCAAGGGAACATGGGACCTCTTTTCCAATTTAATTCATAATGTTAAATCCTTTGGCCACAGGTTGCTAGCACATAGCTGAGCTGGAGTCTCATCTTTAGCACAGACCCAGCTAGTTACATAGTCTTTGAGATAGTGTGGTCTCCGCAACAGGCGACCTCACCAGGAATGACCGATCTCTGACTCTAGCAAACTATCTTTCTGTGGAGTCTTCTCCTTCCCTGTAGAGCTGGACTCTGGATGGTTGTCTGCCTCTCCATTCTGAGTTTTCTGTAGGGTCTCTCTGGGTATTGTCTCCTAGGGCTTTCATTCTCTCTTGAGGCTTCCACTGCATGCCCCATGTCTAAGAATCTCTCTAACATGAGATTGCCTTCCTGGAGCAACCAGTCCCAAAAGTGTTGATCCTAAGTGCCACAGGCTATCCTGTCCTGAATGAGGTGTCATACTATTGTATCAGAGCTAGACAGATTACAGAGCTTGCTTATACACACCAAGTATGTTGGGCAAAAGATCCTTTAACGGTCTGCCAGGTATGGCTCGGGTTCATTTAAATAAGGTATTTTTACATGCAGTGCCACCTAGTGGCTGAACAGGATAATACATATTAGCATTCAATTACATCAGGGAGTCTAAGTCCCCAAAATTGCATGTAGCTGCCAGTGTGCTTAAGGCAGTGACATAGGGTCTAGCCCCTCCCCTTCAGATTGGTCTCTGGTGAAAAACCTCTGTAACTGGACAGTTTTGTTCTGTTTTGGGGAACAACAGGCCCCCAGGGCTCCTAGGACTGCTGTGAGGCTTGGACAACTGGTATGTTTCAGAGTGGTACAGATCTCTCTGCCTTGTTCCCCAACAAGGTAAAATTGTAGTTGTACTTTCCTGCTGCTGTCATCCTCCTGCATGGTCACAGCTGCATGCAGCTCAAATTCCTCCTTCCACCAGGTCCATCACTGGGCTAGGTTTATGTCTGCAAAATCCGAGACTTTAGGGGGCTTCAGATTGAGTTCCATGGCTCGTGCTGCCACCTGCTGCACTGCAGACAACTCACAGATCAAACACTGCCACCATGTTTCCTTTGCAAAGAGCGAAGCTGAATGCAGGTCAAGCTGAACAAGTGGAACTCTGTTACGCTCTTTGCACTGCTCTGTTCATGTGGCTGAGTTGCTTCCAGCCTAACTGCATTCCCAGTTCTACTGGTGTCATGTCAATAACAGTCCCTCCTGAAAATATGGGCCCTGACTCCAGTTCCATTGGTCATGATACACATAGTAGTTCCACTGCACAGGCCTCATGCAGCCCTAATGCTGCTTGGTGAATTTCAGCCCGAGTGCCTCAAGGCTTGTCTACACATACAGCGCTGCAGCAGTGCAACTGCATTGGTGCAGCTGCACCACTGTAGTACTTACTGAAGACGCTACCTGTGCCGATGGGACAGCTTCTCCTGTAGGCATAGGAACTCCACCTCCCCAGAGGCAGTAGCTACATTGACAAGAGAAGCCCTCCCATCAACATAGCGCTGTCTACACCAGGAGTTTGGTCAGTACACCCCTGAGTGACGTAGTTCTACTGACATAAGTTTGTAGTGTAAACCAGGGCTAAGGAATTATCTCTGTGCTATGTAGGAGTTTAAGGGAAGTTTGTATAAAAGGATGTAAAATAAGTTCTCTTTTGTATAAACTAGTTCACATTTGTGACAACCAATGCTCAGTTTATTTCCATTAATCATCAGTCAGCTTAATAGGATCGTACCATGCCACATCATCCACTTTCCTGGGCCAAGACTTCCTAGGCTGTGTGCTCTCTTTCCCCCCCATCCCACTCTTCAACATAGGACCTTGTAAAGGGGCCTCGTGAACACCTCCAAGCAGCTGGGTATGGTATCACACTCCTTTTTTCATCCCTGGTCCTTGCTGCAGGCTGCCAGCTGACCTTGGCAGGTCTTCGGTGGCTTGGTCCTCTGGCCAAGTCACAAAGTCCAAGTGCATCTGTCAAGGTTCCTTCCCCACTCTGAACTCTAGGGTACAGATGTGGGGACCTGCATGAAAGACCCCCTAAGCTTATTTTTACCAGCTTAGGTTAAAAACTTCCCCAAGGTACAAACTTTGCCTTGTCCTTGAACCGTATGCTGCTACCACCAAGCGTTTTAAACAAAGAACAGGGAAAGAGACCATTTGGAGACATCTTCCCCCAAAATATCCTCCCTAAGCCCTACACACCCCCTTTCCTGGGGAGGCTTGATAAGAATCCTCACCAATTTGTACAGGTGAACACAGACCCGAACCCTTGGATCTTAAGAACAATGAAAAAATCAATCAGGTTCTTAAAAGAAGAATTTTAATTAAAGAAAAGGTAAAAGAATCACCTCTGTAAAATCAGGATGGTAATTACCTTACAGGGTAATCAGATTCAAAACATAGAAAATCCCTCTAGGCAAAGCCTTAAGTTACAAAAAGACACAAAAACAGGAATATAAATTCCATCGAGCACAGCTTATTTTACCAGCCATTAAACAAAAGCCATTAAACAAAATTTCTAGCTAGCTTACTTACAAACTTAACAGGAGTCGTAAGTCTGCATTCCTGATCTGTTTCCGGCAAAAGCATCAGACAGACAGACTAACCCTTTGTCCCCCCTCCAGATTTGAAAGTATCTTGAGTCATTTTGGGTCAGGTGCCAGCTAGGTTACCTTAGCTTCTTAACCCTTTACAGGTGTGTTCATTCTGCCTCTGGCCAGGAGGGATTTTATAGCACTGTACACGGAAAGGTGGTTACCCTTCCCTTTATATTTATGACAGCATCTCTTCCAGGGTATTAAAGAGTCCAATAAACAAACAGTCTATTTACTCTCACTAGTGTCTTCAGTCCCTGTTCTGGGCCCTTTAAATTCAACCCTTTGTTTGGGCTTCCTAATTACCCTTGTCCCCTTCTTAGGGTTTATGGCAATTTACCTGTGGCAAGTAGAGGAACCCAGGCCTGCCCATGACACTAGATTCCAACTCAGGGACCCTATAAACAGCAGCCACATACTCCTTATTCCAATCCATAACTGCTATTTCCCTAGGCCTCTTTCTACTGGGCCCTTTTTTCCAGCCCTACCTCAGGACCAATATCTTCAGGTTCTACTTCCAGCAATCCCAACTATGTAAGCTCAGCCAGCCATAAACTCTGTCTAATGGTCAGGTTCTATCAACCAGACCCCTTCCTCACTCCTCTGGTTCCAGCTAGAAACTGCCTTGCTGAGGCCATGCAGCAGCTCCTTTTATCTGGGCCATGACTGGCTGTTGCTAGCTGCTGTAGCCCTTGAAGGACCAGGTCTCTGTGGTTTCCAAAATGGCTGCTCTGGGGAATTCTCTCTAGGCAAGCTTTGAGAACTCACCTTTCCTGTTGTTTTTCTCTTGGGGTTGGCATTGTGGAGTCCCCAGCAGGATGCTGCAAACGCCCATCGCAAACCTCCTTTAGAGCAAACAGCTCTTCCTGCAAGAACCAAGCACCTCTAAAACTGGTTTGAGTTGGTTCTCTCCAGGTCTGTCTCTTTTTTTGGCCAAACTATAATAGACTTTACAAATGCACTGGCCTTTTTATTTTACCACTGAGCATTCCCTTTCTAATCACAAACCTTTGGCTTCTTACTGTTTGCCCTCTGCTAGGGTTTAATAAACCCTCACTTCTATTAACACCAGTAGATTAGTCTGCTCTTTTTAACCTTGTACAGAGGATTTTCCTTTATGCACTTTCTTCCTTTTTGTGCAAACCTTCAAACCAGAGATGAATGTTGGCTTTTTTTTTTTGAAAATGCAGTTTTGTCAAAATCTACACTTATTACAGGACTGTGTCAATTTTGATGACAGTTTTGATAGAAGAAAGATTTCTTTCCACTTTGTTGTTTCATTTTGATAAAGTAGAAACAAACCATTTTCATCTTATTTTGTTCTGACATATTAATTTTACTACATTAATGCATTATGTTTTTAGTTTAAAACAAAGTATTTCAGTGGTTCCAAATAGATTTTTGGAAATTTCCATTCCGTGGAAAATAGGCTTGTTTTCATTCTGAACTGAAACAAAAACAAACTTTTAAGTGTCAGAATTGACCATGGGATGGAAATTCTGTTTTCAGACCAACTCTTTAGCAAATGTATATTTGCTTCTGACTTCCCTATTTATATCTCCTCCACTGAAGAGTGAACTGGCTTTCCACAACACAAATGAAGTTTTTTAAAAGTTGCTAAGAGAAGGGGATATAATTTCTGTGACAAAGGGCCAGTCTTGTTGTGACATGTTCCCAATACAATGAAGTGAAAATGGGTGAAGGATATGAAATAGGAATATAGCATCACTTGGTTCAAGGAGTTTGAATAATGCCCCATAGCAGTCAGTGTTTTACTGGGCCATGCAGCATGGTACAACTAAGATGTAACCAGTTTCAGAGGCAAGATAGATGCCCACCTTTTAGATCTATGATGACACAATGGGTGACTTTAACCAAGAGCAGAAGCAACCATGATACATTGATCATGTTCTGACTCAAGATGGTCAGAAAATGGAAAAAGAAGTTTGCAAGTGCCCTGTCCCCCCAGAATTTTCTAATTAGCTCTAATGATGATAGAAGATTAGCTAGGAATGGGAGCAGCTATGATAGAGTGTAGCTATGTCAAATCTTGTCTTGACACAGGGTATGTCTACACTTAAAATGCTACAGTGGCACAGCTGGGCCACAGTAGCTCTTCAGTGTAGGCCTGACCTACACCAATGGGAAGGGTCTCCTGTCGCCATTGGTAATCCACCTCCCCGAGCAGTGATAGCTAGATTGACAGAATAATTATTTTATTAGTCTAGGGGTGTCTGCACTGAGGGGTAGGTTGGCTTAACTCTGCTGCTCATGGGTGTGGATTTTTCACTCCCCTAAGCAACATAGTTAAGCCTACTTAATTTTCTAGTGCAGACCAGGACAAAGTCTAGGTGTTTGGAGTCTGGAGTAACATCAAAAGGCTATGTCAAGTATTCAAGTTAATCCCTCCTTGACCAGTCCCTAATCAAGCAACTTTTGGAGAGTGGCATATTATTGTACTATCAGAAGTAAATACATGGCATACCATAGGGCTGATAATTTGTTACTAGTAGCCAACATAACTGCCGAGAGGGTAAGACATCTGACACATTTTTCTCCAGCCTCTTCATCTATACTGTAGAAAATGGCAAATTCCCAGAACTTTGAAACAACCATCCTTGTGTAATTAGTTTTGCATAACAGGAGCATGGGGTTTTGTTTGTTTTTGCTGGGATATTTGTTACCTTGTGTCTCCACCCCACCCCTCCTTGGCCTTATAAACAGGAGTTACAGTAAGAATGAGAGTTTGGATATAACCATTTGGGGAGCAAGTATTGGGTTTTTTGGGGGGAGATTAGGCTCGATGACTCTGCTTGGAGGTATAGAGCTTTTCTGCTGACTCACCCAGCAGATCTCATTAGCCCCAACTCAGCAGTATAAAAGATTGAGTCTCTCTTCTGTGGCAAGGCAGAGGTAGAACGAAGAATTGCTATGAAGATGGCTCAGTCAAGTATCCATTGCAAAGTGCCAGAAACCAACTTTCTCTCATACTCTACCCAGGGACAAGGGGAAATTCTGTTTTTATTTAATTTATAGTAGGATTATTATTTAGTCTGTATCATGATTTTACACAGGGAACAATAAAAACATCTTTGCTTTAAAATTTGTTACATTTAAAACGTCAGGGATTCTGTCATCCATACACAGCCACTTTTGTTCCTCTGAGCTTTTTCTGTGAACAGTAGGTAGAGATAAAGCTATTAAACTGTCAGCCTGGGATCACTCTATAGGGGTTTTTAAGAGTAAGTATGATTATAAATGTTTCAAATGATTCACAAAGACAAATGTTAGATTTATGGAGGTATATAATATATGGATAGGAAGGTTAGTGGTATGTTGTTGTCTGGATAGAAATCTGTTTATGACAGGGTAGTGTCTGGAGCCTCTCTCTTTCTGAGCAACAAACTGCTTGGAGACCTTCTGGTCAAACTCCTCATGGTTTATTTCACCGTGTTCTCCCCATCACCCAAACAAACTCATGCCATTCTGTATTTACACTACCATGCTATCCTTAGCTCACTTGGCCAAGGAGGGGCTGGAGGGGGAGAGACAGAAGGAATCTTTCCTGCTTCTGCGAGCCTGCCTCTTCCCCCTTAGCACTTCCTTCCTGTGCCTTTTCTACCTCTTGCGTGTGTGCTAATCAGCCTTTTGGGCTCTCCTCAGTTCATCCCAATCCATCAATTTGGCACAGCTCTTCCTAATCACAGCTACTCCAGAGCAACTACTTGTAGCTGCAGTGACAGAGTGCTGTTTTCCAGCACTCAGTCACACTTATTTTAAATTAATTTAGCATTGAACTTAAAAGAGGTGCTGAATTGCCAACCGTGGAAATTAAGCCCTCCATTTATTCTTTATCCATGAGCTTTAAGTAATGCAGATCATTCACACTGCAGCATGAGTGTGCCTTAATCTTGTCCTGGGGTGACTATGTCTAAGGTTGAGAATTATTCATGTCCCAGTGTAATTTCAGTTCTTGGTATTTCTTCTGAATCTCCAACATGAAGACTAAAAACAGGAACTAAACTGACATTTCATCGGTGGATGGAAATGTATCCTATGGGCATTGGAAACACTGGGTCAAATTCAAGGCCTATATCCCCATTCTTATATCCCTGCATGGAACTGACCTATGTTTCTTAAGAGGCTGCTTCTGCATATCTGACAACAGTCATCCGAGACTGATATGTTACTCACTGAATATGAAACTGCCTATCTTGAAGGTGAAAGTCATGAGAACAGGAGACCGAGCTTTTTCAGCAGTTACCTCAAGACTATGGAAGAGAAGCAGACCACAACTCACCTGGCTTTCAAGCACAGTGGTAAAACTCATTTCTGTAACAGGGCATAGCAGGGCTCCCGCCTCTGCTCCAAAAACCACTCAGAGACCTTCTGGCTCAGCAATCACCAATGCAGTTTATTTACAGTGTGCAATTCTCACCATGTACAGTTTGGGGTTTTCTGCTTTAGGGACTTCTCAGGCTCTACAGCCAGGAAAGACACACTGCCACTCTCTAACTTCCCCCTTTCTGTCTGTCCCCTTACCTGCCTTCCTCTGAGGCTTTTATGCAGCCCCAGGCTAATCAGGCTGACAGCTGTTTCCCCTTTGCCAATCAGGCACAGGATTCTCTAGCCAGCTCCAATTTACTTCCCTTAATTGGAACTGGCATGACAGAGGGCTGGCTCGGGTGTTCCTGCCCAGCACCCTGTCACAATCTTAAATTTAGCTTTCCCACAGTCTCAACAAGGGCAACAAAGTTGGGTGGGGTGGGAGTAGGAAAGGGGAAAAGAAAGAAAGAGGACTAGGAGAAAAAGGGAAGAAAAATTCCCCAGGCTGCATATGGAAAAGAAGAATAAACTGGACCATATATTTGATATTCCAGTGACAATTTGACAATGCTCAAATGCCTCAGTGACGAGGGTAGTATGAGTCCTCTACCTAGAATCATGGAATCAAACTAAGTTTGGGAATATTTCAGCTGAATAGATGGACAGAGTTCCTGGGACTCAGATTAGATTGTGGAGGAGTGGTGGTGACTACTTTATCCTTTTGGAGATTTAAATATAGACTAGACTAAGCAGATGATACATTATGCTATGGGAAAACATGCTACACTAGCATAGGTATTGGGATTTACATAAACCACTAATAAAGGGGTTCACAAGTTTGTTCATAATGTGCATTATAACTTCTTAGAGCGACTGTGTTGTGGACCACTCTCCCTCTGATCTGCCATTGAACCGACCACTTCCTCCCTTTACAAATGGACAACATTCCTGGAACTAAAGCAATTGTTTAGATGGAGAAAGTAAGAGGAGGAAAGTGTTTATGTCTTGAATGTTAAGTGTTTTTTTTTTAATAAAATTAGACAATGGGTGAAATCCTGGCTCCCCACTGAAGTCAATGGGAGTTTTACAACTGACTTCACTGGGCCAGGACTTCACCCATTGTCTGCTTTTGCTCTCCATTCACTCCCATCTGTTCCATTTGTCTTAGCTGGAAACAAGGAGGAGGAGCCAGCACCTTCTGGACTTCCCAGCTCTCCACAGACCACCAGGCAAGTACTCTGAGGACCATTTTCAACTTGAATATCTATGCTTCCAACAAGTACACAGTCAGACTTAAGTGGAAGTATGAATGAGATCAACCAGTACCCAGTTCCAGGGTATAGATGTACATGAATCACTTTTTTACCCTGTTACTGAGGTATTTAAAGCATAATAGCCATGTAACCTAGGCCAAGTAGCCATGTAGTGTAACAAAGAATGCTCTATATCTTTGCATTCTCTTTTTTACTGGTATTATTTCTGATGGCTAAAGTAACTTTAGCTTCCTTTTGGTTTAACTTTGTTACTTAAGGATATTAAATTCCACTTTCTCCTCTACAGACATTTCCTCCTACACCTTGCTTAATCTTGAGTGCTACTCTTATTTTTCTACCAACTCCTACTCTCAGAAATAATTCCCCCTACCTAAAAGCAGATTTTTATTTATTTATTTTTACATTAAGCTGAAACTTTCAATTGTGGAATGATATATCCAACCTCTTCTTAACATTTAAAAATTTCCATTGTTTAGAACAACATCCTTGGTGAAGCATGTAGTACTGAAATGAGTCAGCTCTGGCCTTTATAGGGGGCTGTCAAGGTTCCTCCCCCACTCTGAACTCTAGGGTACAGATGTGGGGACCTGCATGAAAAACCTCCTAAGCTTATCTTTACCAGCTTAGGTCAAAACTTCCCCAAGGTACAAAATATTCCCCCCGTTGTCCTTGGACTGGCCGCTACCACCACCAAACTAATACTGGTTACTGGGGAAGAGCTGTTTGGACGCATCCTTCCCCCCAAAATACTTCCCAAAACCTTGCACCCCACTTCCTGGACAAGGTTTGGTAAAAAGCCTCACCAATTTGCCTAGGTGACTACAGACCCAGACCCTTGGATCTTAAGAACAATGAACAATCCTCCCAACACTTACACCCCCCCTTTCCTGGGAAATGTTGGATAAAAAGCCTTACCAATTTGCATAGGTGACCACAGACCCAAACCCTTGGATCTGAGAACAATGAAAAAGCATTCAGTTTTTTACAAGAAGACTTTTAATAAAAAATAGAAGTAAATAGAAATAAAGAAATCCCCCCTGTAAAATCAGGATGGTAGATATCTTACAGGGTAATTAGATTCAAAAACATAGAGAACCCCTCTAGGCAAAACCTTAAGTTACAAAAAAGATACATAGACAGAAATAGTTATTCTATTCAGCACAGTTCTTTTCTCAGCCATTTAAAGAAATCATAATCTAACACATACCTAGCTAGATTACTTACTAAAAGTTCTAAGACTCCATTCCTGTTCTGTCCCTGGCAAAAGCAGCCTACAGACAGACACAGATCCTTTGTTTCTCTCCCTCCTCCCAGCTTTTGAAAGTATCTTGTCTCCTCATTGGTCATTTTGGTCAGGTGCCAGTGAGGTTACCTTTAGCTTCTTAACCCTTTACAGGTGAGAGGAGCTTTCCCCTGGCCAGGAGGGATTTCAAAGGGGTTTACCCTTCCCTTTATATTTATGACAGGGGCCATAACTTCTTTTAAAGTCTGATGTTTATTGGATAGAGAAAGAATGTTCAAGTTACATTTACTCCCTCCTGAGGATGAAAATGTGGCCTATAAAAGGTCCTTCCAAGAGTTGAGCGTGGTGGTTTTTTTTTACTTTATGCACCGTGAGTAGTCCCATTAATTTCAGTGGGGCTGCTCACAGTGCATCGAGTTAATAACATGCCTAATTCTTTCTAGGATTGGGACCCAACGGATGAGGAAAATTGCTTAATATTTTAGTAACCCCCGAAAAAATCAGAAATTCAGGCCCAGTTGTGCTAGGTGTTATACACATCCACAGAAAGACACAGTCCCTTGCTTCTGAGCTCACACTCTAAAGACAAGGGACAGCAGAATCAGGGGGAAGAGGAGAAGAACAGGAGCTAAGATCCAGCACTTACATGAGGTAGCATTTTAAGTAGGGATTTTTTAGAAGGATAAACAAACCATAGCCCATAAGCTCTCTTTACATTTTCTCCTCTTGCAATTTACACTGTCCACACAACTCCTTCCCATGATGGGCCTCCTCCCTCTATATAAAGCCTCTTTCCCTTGGGATGCCTGCTTCAAGTGGAGTAGGAAAGCTAACACTCATCTCACTCATTTCACTTTGCTGCTTCTCCAAAGAGCAGGTGCGAGTCCCCAAAGAAGGCAGAGGACAGAAAATGCTCTGAGCAGTTAGAATGAATATGCTCTGATGTTACGGTAGTCTGGGGCTGTGAAGGTGCAACTGATGTCTGACTATTCAGTGGCCCACTTCCCCACTCAACACTCAATCTCACAGGCCCACGAAGCTGCTCATGGAGTCTGGAACTTCTGACATCATTAGGATTCCTGAATGCATCAGTCTTCTTGAGCTGATAGGGAGGAGTCAAGGGGAGCTGCTAGGGCTACGTATCTCTAGAATCCTGGCTTTGCAGGGGACTGGTTATATGTGACATCAGGTGGCTCCTAATATCTCAGTGGGTGGTGCTGCACTATTTCTTTCTAAAGGATCCTGGGGTCTTCTTAATGGGTCAGTCCCCCTTGGAACACCACGGAAGCTCCAGCCCACATTGTGCTTTGGGACCAGGTGTGGGGGAGAGCGAGGGAATGAAGGATCCTGGATGTGTTGGGAGAGCCTAAAAATGATTTTTTTTAATCTTCTAAATTTGTTAAATTAAATGAGTTTGAAATGTTGACGTTTAGATGCATGAGTGGATTCTTACTGTTACATTTCAACACATAGTATATACACAGTAGAGAGTTCTGTCGGTAATTACCTATATTTATAAAAATTCTGCACTATTGCAATGCTTTGCTTTCTGGAATGAGTCAAAGACAATCTTTCTTTCAAACAACCTACAGAAAACTACCTCAACTATTGCATTCATCCTGTTCAAACAAGAAGACTGGAAAACATCAGAAGGAGAAAAAGATCCTAAAATCACAGAATGTAAATGTTTAGTAAACAACGTACTGTACATGGAATACACCATCCTTTTCTGGGAGAAAATGAATAGTGTTTCCCTCAAAAAGACATTCAAGTTGCTACTGATATTTGTGGATATTGCCTGGAATGCATGACTATAGTATCTCAAGAATAGGTACAAAATCATTAATGTATGAACCCTGTCACCATTTTAAATTTTGCTGAAGGCCAAACTACCCCCTAGCTGGCTCCAGGATCCAAAAGAGGAAGGTGAAGGTGGTGTTAAGCCACCTTTTGTCCCTTCCTGAAATACTCTGAGTGCTGCTGCACACCTGAGAACTGTGAGAGCCCCGAGTGTGTGAACAGTTTTTTAAATGTAGATGACATCCACCAATCCAGAGGAAAACTGTGCTGGTTTGCTCTGATAGTATTACCATGGAGGCAAACCAAATTCTCTCATCTGAAGCTCTTAACTTAGATGAATTGGGGCACTGGGCTTTTGGACACAGATTTTTATAGTGGTTTGAACCTTAATCCTGGATTTGAGTACACCTGAAATTTGGTGTTCAAAATCTTGATCCAGTTTTTATGTTTCAAGCCCCTCTACTAAGGTGAATTGAAAAAGAAATATTTCTTATGAACAATACTTACTTTTCTGAGTAAGTGGAAGAAAATAAGGATAGAAAGGGCTCAGATAATACCACAATACAGACTATAACTAGCTGTAGCTGAGAGCACGAGTTTGTTGTGCTAAGCTTCCTCTGATCACTCATTTCAACTTTTCTAGAGCTATATTTAAAATTGTTTTCATAATGAAGTGATGATTTGTCTACCTGAAAAAGTTTCAAACTAGCTAAAACATGCAGTAATTTAGTTTGCATTTCTTTTTAAAATTGAAATGAAAACAGTTCAGTTCATTTGTGAGTTTACAAAATATTGACACCAATTCAAATAGTCTTATGACAAAGCCTGGTTCAGAAGGAAAACATGAATATATTGACAAATCAGGAAAAAAAACAGTACAATATTTAAGGTTGAAAATGGAAGTCTTGGAAAACAAGAAACACTAGAGATTAAGCTTGCGATCTTGCAACTGGACCCCTGTTGTAGGCATTGGCCACTGTTGGAAGACAGGGCTAGAAGGACCATTGATCTGACCCAGTATGGCCATTCTTATGTTCTTATTCAATCTTGTTTTAGATCTCAGCATGGTGTGGAAATAACTCTGGTGATGGTTTCCTGTTAGTCCTTCACACAGACCAGGCATCATCCTGATTCTTTTAGATCCATCATCTGTCTTTGGTACTATTTGGCCACAAAGTATTGCAGAGTGGCCCTTTATGTAATTGGTTGTTTCTCTCAAGGTGGTCCCCTACAGTAGTATTGGGCAACTGCACTCCTGCCCCTGAAAGTCTTCTCATGAGGGGTACTGCAAGGTTCTTTCCTGCCACCAATTGTATTCAATATATATTTGATACCATGGGTAAAATTATCAAGAGTGCCAGTGACTTAAGCTTCTAAATCCAAAACCACTCTACTGTCTGCCTATATTAGGAAACCAATTTCTCATAGATAGAAACATCAAAAAGTAATTGCAGTGTATGCAGTGTGTTGTAGTGGGAAACCTCCACTTTCATGTGATATCTAGTTCAAAATTTCTTTTTTCTTTATTCCTCTCAGCACAGGTAAAAGCTAGATAATAAAACACTGTTGGAAACATTTCCCAGAGCTAACGCAAGGATGTTCTGAAGCAAGATGCCAACTAGACTAAAACTTAGCTTTATAAAGGACCAATCATAGGCCCATGAAAAGAAGTATCCCATCTCACTTTAATCAACAGAGTCATAGAATTGAAGTCCAGAAGGGACTACCAGATCCATCTGCTCTGGCCTCCTGTATATCACAGGCCAAAAACCACCCAGCCACCCCACACCAAGCTAACAACCAGAATTAGACCAAAATATTACAGCCCTCAGGAGACTAAACCATCATGTGCCACAGGTAGAGAACAGGAAGGACTGAGTTGCAACAATACCTGAGGCTTCTGCAATGACAGGGAATTGATTCAGTGAGATATACCCAGATAAACCTAGCCAATGTCTTACACCCCATGTTGGATAGTCCTATTACAGCGGGCACGAATAACCACTGTAGTTAAGGTTGCAAAACAATTTCTGCTATGGCTTCCTTTTTCATACACTCAGCACTTTCCAAAATATTCAACGTTAAAGCAGAAATTCTCTCATGACTGGGAATTTTCTTTTTGAAAAGATTTATTCAAATCCCATTGACTGGAATGGGATTTTTCCTAAACGAAACCTGCAGGATTGAGACATTTTTATTTATAGATTGACTCATTAGTGTGCATGCCAGCTACTTTTTCATACATTGATTTATTACACCAGATATCCTTTGATTTCTTTCTACTAGTGTAACAATGGTTTCATATTGCTAGGTTATTTTCAGTTGGTATCATTTATAGAGCTGGGCAAATAACTGATTTTTCAGTGTGCTGGTAGTCCCAAAATAAAAATAAAAAATGTTGTGTCAAACAGCTATCATAAATTCTGAAAAATTTCAGCAAATCAAAAAAGTCGATACAAATTTTGTATTGGGTCTTATGAAATGTTTTTTTTCTTGGGCATTTTAAAAATAAAATTAAAGGCAATCAAAGGCTAAATCCACAGAGTGGCTGGAAGCAGAATCAGTAGTAGTGATGTCTCCCTTATAACATTTAGCTCAGTGGTTATGACACTCATCTGGAATGGGTGAGACCTAGGTGTAATTCCCTTTGCCAGAGCAGGGATTCAAACCAAGGCCTTGCACATCCCATGTGAGTGCCATAACCACTGGGTTAAAGGCAAGCACCAACTCCAGTTGTGTTTTGTGAATAGGGCCTCTTGTGACTCTAGCTTGCACTCCCTCACCAAATATTTGGGGCTGAAACTCTTTGGCAAAGTCATGACAAATTTGTAAATAATTTTGGGTTGACTGAAACTGCGTTTTTTGGCCCCCCAAAATTGTCTAACTCTAATCTTTTAACTACATAATGTCAGATAATGAAGTAAGCAGCTAGGCACAGCTGAAGTTATGTGCCTTCCCTTTGAAGCAAAACGATATAGGGACCAAAAAAGGAAAAGATCCTCTATTTACACATCCAGAATAAGATGCACGGGACTGTCAATCCTGCTCCCTCTCCACATGCTTAAATAAAATAGGAAACACTGTCCTTATTTTTAAAGCATATTATAGATAATACAGGTCTCCAGGGAGATGCATGTAGCTTTGATGCTAAAGTAATGTATATTCTAGTAGCATAGCATGTCAGGTGTCAAATTACTCTTCAAGAGGATTTTAGATGTTCTCCAAAGCCAGGATTTCCCATGATTTACTCTTGCAGACAAGCAAAACATCCTATCTCAAATCCCCATGTTTCTGTGCATTCCCCCTTAACAGTACCCTGCAGAGAGGAGAGAGCCTCCTGTTTCATTTAAAGTATTTATTATTTGGCATATGCAAAGCGGTTGACCGAGATTCGTGATAATCCTCGAATTCGGTCTGCTATTCAGATCATCCGTTTTTCCAGACCACAGACAAGTTGCATCTGGGTACTTACAGGGGACGAATCATGAACCCTGATCCATTGTCCCCCATTTATAGCATTCATGGTATCCTTATGACCTGGTATAAACAGAGAATGCTCCAAAATGAGTAATTTCTGAACAGTAGAAACCCTGGTTTCTATAAACAGCACAAGAGACCTACAATCTGTGCCTTTCTCAAGTAAATACAATGTGCAGCATGTCAGTGACTTTGTTGTGTCAATTATCAATTTGTTGGTGACATTTATATTGCATCTTATAACCACATGATATTAATTCTTCCTAACTAGAGGAGAAGGTGCTAGACATCATGTATTTAAATAGATTAAAGTTTCTGGATTGGATTCTCTTCTGAGATCCAGCCACATTGCAGCACTCAAGTGGTGCAAATGGGCAGCAGAGTTCTCTTCTTGGAGGGAAACTCCTTGCTTGCACAAGTAGGGTGACCAGATGTCCCGATTTTATAGGGACCGTCCCGATTTTTGTGTCTTTTTCTTATATAGGCTCCTATTACCCCCCACCCCGTCCCGATTTTTCACATTTGCTGTCTGGTCACCCTATGCACAAGTATGCTGCCACCAGGCCTAGCACTGCCTCCTGGCATGGGGACATGTCAGGGGCTGGCTGGGAAAGAGGGCACAGCAGAGCTCCATTCTTCCATGCCAATCTTTTAATGGCATAGGGACCATATGTCACACTGTGGCATTTTAGAGCTACCCTGCAGCAGCTCAAAGTGGCACTGGAGGTGGGGAATCAAGGAGACAAAACTAGCTCCCTAGTACCCGTGCCTCCCCTCACGAATCCTAAACAGAGCTCTGGCAGAAGGGAATCTAGCCTCATTTTTTCAAGGCCAACCCCCGTTAGAGGTAAATCACGGTTATTCTCTTTCCCTGGGGGCATAGCAATGTTAGGACTTCACTGTGTTTACTTTCATGAACTTGCACTCACATTTTCTGTCTACAATTTTATAATTCAGTGAAGCTAGAACTACTGTCATTGTGATGATCATAGTGCTGCAGTGAACTGTTATTTTAGGCTATAGCTTCCCAGCTCTCTGTTGTATTCTACCAAGACTTCTCCTCTTATAATAAAAAAACTTAAGTCCTCTAATCATTTAATTCTGGTGTTTTAATATGTCATAAAGATGCTTTAAAATTTACAACCAACCATTGTAAACTTTGAGTTATTTATTTTATTCCTTCCACTTGAAAAATGGAAGAGTTTTTAGTATACTCTAAACACAAACAACATGTTTGAATCATGAAGCAATAGGCTGATGCTGGGCCATTATTAAAGACTATTTTTCAAACCTTGTTACATATTTTAAAGCTGTAGAAACTTTGGTTGAGGCTTTGATCGAAGTAACTTCACTTGTTCCTAATAAGGAGCAGAGTTCTGGTATGATCAGCTTGAAAGAAAAAAAATCAACATGAGGTACAATCCTGTTAACAAGAGAGAGTGTGCTGAGCAAGAAATAGGTCTTGTTTGGCAATCCAGTCAAGGAGGGATGTGATGCCAGCCACAAAGGGATCAGACTTAGACAGCTTGATCCTCCTCTCCTTAGGGGCAGTGTTGTCAAGATAGTGCTTTTGGAAATGGAACTCCAGCTTACCATAGGCCAGGGTGCTGACTCACCAGCTGGGGATGGAAGAATAATGTCTCTTCACATCCCTTTTTTCTGGGCTTGGTTCATCTCCAAAACATAAATGCAACACCAGAGTAAATTAATTGAAACTATGCAGTACTAATCACCCGAGGCCCAGGGATGAAAGTAAAATTAAATTCTTACCGGTGTCTGTGGAAGGGGCATGGCCTTGGGCAGAAGGGGCATGGCCTTGGACAGAAGGGGTGGGGCTGGGGGGTCAGCCTCCCCCAGGCAGCCCATCCGCGCTGCCTGTTCCCCATACTGACCCACTTTCACCTCTGCCAAGGCCTTACCAACTTCAACCAGTTGGCAAGAGAGACGACATAGACTTCCTTTTCAGTAGGTCTTCCTGGCTATACGGAAGGGACCCAGGACTTCACTGTCTCTCCTCTCCCTACTTAAGAATCAGGAAGCCTTTTAACTAGCTTTCTGTTAGTCATGTTTGCTCCTAGTCGTGTGCCCAGGGCAGACGTGAAAGTAAGCCGATCCGGTCCAGTACTGCATACCGGTAAGAGCCGGTACACAGCTGATGGTACCGGCAGGGCTGATGATGAGTGGGGCCAAAAGGGGCAGCTTCCCCGGGCCCGACAATTCTAAAGGGCCTGGGGCTCCCAGCAGAGGCTGGAGCCCCTGGCCCTTTAAATTGCCACCAGAGCCCCGGGGCTCCCAGCTGCCACCGCTGCTAGCACTACCCTGGGGCTCCAGCAGTGATTTAAAGGGCCGGAGCCCCAGGGTAGCACTAGCTGAGGCAGTGACCGGGAGCCCCGGACCCTTTAAATCACTGCTGGAGGCCAGGCAGCGCTGAAGGGCTGGCTGGGGGGACTGGCTCCAGCCCCACCCCTTCTGCCTGAGACCCCGCCCTTTCCGGTTGAGCCACCCCCCAACCTTGCTCAGGACCCCGGCCGCCCTGCATACGGGTAAGTCCTTTAAGTTACTTTCACCCCTGGCCCAAAGTCACTCTCCCTAGCTATGGCTGTTTGTGCCCCTTCCCCAGTTGATCTTCCCCATTCCCAGACACTGCCCACTGGAAGGTGTCTTGTGGTACCTGTAATCACTACTTGTGATCTATTTGGTTATAGGATAGAGTGTGCATAGATAAGAATCAGATTCATGGCACTTTACCTGGGAGTGTAAGTTCTTCTAGGGAAAAGTAAAATTTAAATGCAGTTTCTGCTTTGACATGAGTGGGATTTTCATGTGAAACAGCACTTTCGTAGAAGTGAGCTGACTTCACAGGGAGAAGAAAAGAGTCTCATTTTAAGTTGCACACATGTATTGAGTCACATATCACGGGTGGGAAAAGGCCTCTGTGGTCATCTGGATCATCCTAGCCCAGTTCAGGAGAATTCTCAACAGTATATTCTCCAGTATTTGGTTCAGTTAAGGTTTTTAGTAGGTGAGAAATACGGCTTTCATTTAATCTCTCTGGAGATTATTGCACCATATAATAGCTCTACAACAATTAGCCATTCTTTCCCATACCCCCCAATCTTCAGTCTATATTTTCCTTTGATAAATTGCATTCCACAGATCCTAGTACATGCTGCTAAGTTGTTTAACTAGTGACAGGCTAAAATCAGAACCATGGATCCATAACCATCTGAACTTCAGGCTGGTGTAAGATACAATGAGATCTACAAAACAAGTGAAGTATGATATTTCTGACTTCAGTGGTGGTTGAGCTACAATATTTTATAAGCTCCTCAGGGCAGGGACTGTTTCTTACATTGTATTTGAGGTCCTGACCCTGACTGAGGCCTCTGAGCTCTCCCTCTAGACACATAAGTCTTGCAAAGTTTCTGGTCAGAACATCTGTTTGTTTTACACACACAAATTAAAAATGGTGAACTGATTTCCATTTATCTTCAACAAACTATATCGACTCAAGCATTAGGGAAAGCATGAGACAGTCCAGCCCAAAAGGAATTAGGGAGTTATGAAAAACTGAAGAGGCCTAACATGGAATCTGAGTTCCAGTCTTCACTAGTGTGGGGTGTGAGACAGTCTGGTGATTTTGCATGCTCATACGCAGAGTGTGTATAATGTTCTAAGGGTAATGATTTCACTGTGGTACTGGAAGTTAGTTGTCAACTGAGGAGGATTTAGTTTTCACTGATGTTAGAGGGAGCTATGTTGCAAAATGTCTTCAGATCATGATAAGAGTTTGCCTCCTAGTGTTTTTGCATTAGCTCCCCTTTGTGAAGGTTAAGGCACTGAAAAAAAAATCATTGTTTTTCAGTGAATTGGCAGGTAGCTTCCCTAAAACATAACTTCAGCTTAATTGCTTTTGAAAAATGACTTGGTGTGTTCTGATATTTTGTGAGACACTAAATGATTTGGAAGATCCATTAGAGATCCCACTGAGATGTGAGCAACATCCGAGGACCATGCAAGTAGCTATGTACTTGTTAATTTCCAGTCTTTAAGGCATGAGCTTTAAAAGCTTTCACATGTACAATATTTCATATGAAATTACATTTCATAAATAAATACTGCAAGCTGATAGTGCTTTGGCTGGAAAATAATTCAAAACAAAAACGCTTTGTGGTTCCTAGATCATCTTCTAGCAGACAATCTATGCAGGGCTTTTTTTTGAAGCTGGAGGTAATAAGGTTAGCCTCTAGGATAAGGGAATATAAAATAAGGCTGCTGGCACTAAGGACCTCATTCTTTCTCTGAAAGACAGAGTGAGGGAAGAACCTCAGCATGTAAACTTTCACCTGACCTTCTCCCTCCTCAGTGCAAGTTGATAGCTGGAAGGCATTAAAAGCATGATCAGAAGGAAATGCCATTTGTTAAACTAGGAAAGTTTTAACCTGCATACAACTGGAACTGAATACAAATATGGGGGGGAAGGACTTCAAAGGATGACAATAAAGTGATAGTTTAACTGTGCACTGATATAGTAAGTTTTATCAGAGGATTCCAAAATGCTGTATAGACTTGAAGGTTCTCACAAAGCAACTCTTAGATCCTCAGCTGCCCCTGGAAGTACAGGTGGCACTAGTGGGAAAAACCACCTTCTTTACATCAGTACCATATTAAACATCTGTGACCATTTCTCTCATCCGTGGCCATGTGATCTATAACATTCTTATGTACTGTTTGCATAGCACGATAGGCACACATACTGCTTTACAGATAAAAACAGGAAGACAAGACCCCATCTTCAGAAGCCTACAATCAAAGGCCCTGATTCCACAAACTCTTAAGCACATGTGTAAGTTTTTGCAGGATTGGGGCCTATAAGTTCAGCAACCCCCCAATTCTGGATGTCAAGCACTGTTCATCTCAGTAAAGGTCTGAGGACTGGGCAAAAGAGGAATACAAATATGAACATAATTACTACAGTATGTATTGTCGAGAGCTGGCATACAACTTAAAAGTGCTTTTTCTACTAAATAGCAGAGGATTCTTTTGCCAGAACTCCACCAGCGAGCACTCTTGTTACCCAGAATGACTCTTGGACTAAGCTCCAAATCCTTGAGTTCAATATGCTATATAAATCTGCCCTAAATCCAGCTCTCTCAGCAGCTAGAGGATTTCCCCTGTGTACGGGGATCCTTGGATAGCTGCTCCTATGCCATCATCCATCCTTTCCTCCAGTTAGGAAGCTTTGCGAGAGCTATCACATACCATTGCAACTTCGCACCATCAGGCTGCACTGACTTGAACCTTAGGATTGGCAAGCAAGTTTGTGTTCAAAGGCAGCTCCAAGCCACCTTTGCACCCCATCTCTTCTTTGTTGCCCCAAGCACTCCTCAGCCACAACAGAGGATTGGGCCCAATATTTGGAAGGATCACACAGCCCATTATACACTAAATTCAATCTTGCAAGGTGCTGAACAGCTACACTTCCTGTTTATTTAGGGTTGCCAATTTTGGTTGGACGTATTCCTGGAGGTTTCATCACCTGACAATCTTTAATTAAAGGTTAATCATTAATTCCTAGAGACTCCAGGACAATCCTGGAGGGCTGGCAACCCTATGTCTACTTCCACCTCTAAGCCACACTCTTTAGCTTATGAACTCTTTCACTGCATTCTGAGGTACTTCAGCCTTTGGTCTTCCTCCAGCACTGAACAAGATCTTCCTCTGGCAGCAGCTTGAGAGCGCTGAATGATACGCTATATGGGTAGCTTGAGAGTTTGGGGGGTGGGGTGGAAAAAGGACTTTGGGAAGAAAATGCAAGGAAGGAAATTTCTGAACTTTAAGGTGGTAAGCGCTTTTTATGAATTGAAAACAAATAAGGAGAGGATTAGAGCTAAGACTGAGGAAAGTGTATGTTTGATTAAGGGCAGGGATTAAAGATAACCTGATGCCTCACAGAAATTTAAAAAAAAAAAGTTTGACTTTGAAACAATTCTGCTCTTTTCTCAGTCTTTGTTAATTGACAGCCTGACTAGGCATGTATGGGCATAAACACAAAGAAATTGGTTGATCTTATTTCCCATTGCCTCTAAATCAGTCCTGAGCTGTTGCAATGATTTCCTCATTGTTAAACTTCAGAATAAGGCTGAGCATAGTAACATCAGTTTATGTACTTGAAAGAGTGCCATTAACAACAACCTATAACTAACTATATCGACGGTCTTAAGAAATCATAACCCTATAGCTTGACAGGTTTCATTGTTTTCCTTACCTTACCTTAAGGAAGATTTCATACACTGCCTGGGTTATAATTAGGCATGGCAGAATCTATTTTTTTTTTATAATTTCAATGGACAATATCAATATTTAAGCTTTTTTGTCAAAAAAAGGAATGATTTGAAGTATTATAGTTGTGGGAAATTATGGGGGGTGTCAGAAAGTGAGGAGGTCAGATAATTATTTAAACACACGGACATTCAAGAAGTTAAAGCTTTAACACAAACTGTCAGCATCACATGCCAAAATATACAAAATAAATATCCTTAAATCAAACTATAATGGTTTTCAAGCAGCATTTTTCTTACTTTGCCTATCTGTAAATTTTGATGATCATTGATGGAAATATTTGTCATTTGTGTATGTTCAGTAAAATCAACATTTACCAACAAAAATCTAATCTTTCCAAGTCTAGTTATAACCACAGTTATATTCATTCTTTGTGGGCAGTTGAAATCAGTGGCCAAATTTCTATTAAATTCACTAGGCAGGATTGAGCCCTGATATCATTTTCTTATTAGCATGTATTATGTGGGTTTTGGTAGTGCCTGGAATATGCTGGGCACTTTCTGAACACAAAGGAAAACACAGTCCTATCCCAAAGAGCTTCATTTAAAAAAAGTCATTATTTTCAATACATATATTTGAATTAAAATACTTGTACTAGAGCATTACCTTTGAAACGTTCAGTATAAACATTAGTTTATTCTTGTGACGGGTTGGATAACAGAAAACCCTGTGGGAACTGCCAACTGATGTGCTTAGACTACCTCTGAGCCGTTTCCCCTGCCAGCGTAGGACTTCAGAACACTGCCTGGTTTGAGCCAGACACGCTTGCCTGCTGCTAACCCAGACCCAGGTCTGAACCATGTCCCCTGAACGCTGCAGGCTTAACTGAAAACAGTTTAAGAAGAGTTCCTGTGTCTAACTCTCAGATGCCCA
This sequence comes from Caretta caretta, assembly GCF_965140235.1. NCBI lineage: Eukaryota > Metazoa > Chordata > Testudines > Cheloniidae > Caretta > Caretta caretta. Next base: position 132,208,327 of record NC_134209.1, on the reverse strand, counting down.
GCACCCAATGGGGTCCAAACCCCAAATAAATCTGCTTTACCCTGTATAAAGCTTATACAGGGTAAACTCATAAGTAGTTCACCCTCTATAAAACTGATAGAGATATGCACAGCTGTTTGCCCTCCCCCCCCGGTATTAATACATACTCTGGATTAATTAATAAGTAAAAATGATTTTATTAAATACAAAAAGTAGGATTTAAGTGGTTCTAAGTAGTAACAGACAGAACAAAGTGAATTACCAAGCACAATAAAACATAACACGCAAGTCTAAACCTAATACAGTAAGAAGCTGAATACGGATAAAATCTCACCCTCAGAGATGTTCCAATAAGCCTCTTTTACAGACTAGCCTCCTTCTAGTCTGAGTCCAGCAATCACTCAGACCCCCGTGGTTACTGTCCTATGTTCCAGTTTCTTTCAGGTATTCTTTGGGGGTGGAGAGGCTATCTCTTGATCCAGCTGAAGACAAAATGGAGGGGTCTCCCAGGGGTTTAAATAGACCTCTCTTGTGGATGGACACCCCTCCTCCCCCTGTGTGGAATCTCAGCTACAAGATGGAGTTTTGGAGTCACATGGGCAAGTCACATGTGCATGCATGACTCAGAACTTACAGGTAGCAGCCATTGTTCACATGCTACCTTGAACATCCTCAAGTAGACTTCTTATGTGGATTGGAGCCTTCCAAGATCCATTGTCCATTAAGTGTTTCTTGATCGGGCACTTAACTTGCAAATTCCTTTCTAAAGAAGCTGCCCAAATGCCTTACGAAGGCTACTTAAAATCAAACAAGTACACATCCAATATTCATAACTTCAAATACAAAAATGATACATGCATACAAATAGCATGAATACATTCAATAGATCATAACCTTTGCAGAGATATGTTACATGGCATATGTAGCATAAAACATATTCCAGTTATGTCATATTTACATTCATAAGCATATTTCCATAAAGCATTATAAGGTGCAACATCACAATTCTAACAGCCTTTTTTGCAGGAAGTAGGTATTATTCCTCCCCATGCGCGCGCGCACACACACACACACACACACACACACACTTTACAAATGGGAAAACTGATGAGAGGTTATGGTCCAGATTTTAAGAAGTGGCATCTAGACTTTGGTGTCTCAAACTTTAGGATATGTCTACACCGCAGTTAAAAACCTGCATTTGGCTAATTTGGGCTCACCAGGATGCTTCATTGCAGTGTAGACTTCCAGGCTCAGGCTGCAGCCTGAGCTCTGGGATCCTACCACCTAGCACGGTCCTAGAGCCTGGGCTTCACCCTGAGCCTGGACATCTGCACTAAATGAAACAGCCCCACACCCCAAGCCCTGGGAGCCTAAGTCCGTTGGTATGGACCAGCTACTGTTTTTTTAATTGCAGAGTAGACACTTAGGTGCCCATGTCCAGATGTACAGAGTCTGATTCTCAGAGGGATTAAGGATCCAGCTGAAGTCAATTGGAGCATTTTAGCACTTCTGAAATTAGGCTCAAGGTATCTCAAGTTCAAAAATGAAGTCATACTTGAAAATCTTGGCTGAAAGGATGATGTCTGTGGCACAGCTGGGGTCAGAACTTGCTACTTCCCAACTTCTAAACCTACATTTGTCCCTTCAAACCATATTGCTTCCAAATTAGCCTATACTGTGCCTTCCAAATCACAGTAGACACTCCAGATTTATGAGGATTGTTTAGTAGCTTTTCAAAAATATACTAAAAAGCTGGAACAAAATAGCTACTTTTTTTAAAAAAATGTTCTTTGTTAAAATTTAAAGATGCAAAAACAAAACTGCAGCAAGACATTTAAAATGTCTAGTTCCACTATTACTACTCAGGAAAGGGAATACAAATGTGGAAGCGTATTATTGCTTTTAGCTTGTTTTATTTCTCTCATTCATTTAGATACAGGAATGGCCCCACAAAAATCATGAGGTTATTGTAAAACAACCAACTTAAAAACAGGATACTTATTTCTTAAAATCCTATGTGCTTTTCCCTGTTCATTGCCTCTTTGAAATCATTATCCTCTGCAGGGGACATCATAAATGGTTACTGTGAAAAATCCTACTATATCAAATCATATCAGAGGGTAGCACCCCAAAAGAGACTACCTGGGTCTCCCAGACAAGCATCAGGACCAGAACTCAGGTGGGAACGAGCAAAGCAGATTTAATAAGAAGAAAGATCTTGTTATCCTCTAACTGTCCTTTTGAATAATGAAAAAGGAAAGGCTGCCAGCTTTGACAGGCCAACTGCAGAGATAGAAGTGGAGTGAGACCAAACAAAGGCATTTGATCTGAGTAGGAATGCAATTTGTAAAGCACTGATGAGTACAGTCTTTAATTTTTTTTTCAGAACAATGGATCTGGAGTAGACCTGTGAGAAACACTGATGGGTAATTGTTTTTTGAGCGTCAGTTCAGTAACTCTGCACCAGCTGCCAAGGCACAAAATGACATCAAACTAGCTAGAGACATAAAGGGTAACAAGAAAACATTCTACAAATACATTAGAAGCAAGAGAAGACCAAGGACAGGGTAGACCAGTTACTCAATGAGGGAGAAAAAACAACAGAAAATGTGGAAATGGCAAAGGTGCTTAATAACTTCTTTGTTTCGGTTTCCGCCAAGAAGGTTGGTGGAGATTGGATGTCCCATATAGTGAATGCCAGTGAAAATGAGGTAGGATCAGAGGTTAAAATAGGAAAAGAACATGTAAAAAATTATTTAGACAAATTAGATGTCTTGAAATCACCAGGGCCTGATGAAATGCATCCTAGAATACTCAAGGAGCTGACTGAGGAGATATCTGAGCCATTAGCGATTATCTTTGACAAGTCATAGAAGATGGGAGAGATTCCAGAAGACTGGAAAAGGGGAAATATAGTGCCAACCTATAAAAAGGGAAATAAGGACAACCCAGGGAATAAAAGACCAGTCAGTTTAAGTTCTGTACATGGAAAGATAATGGAGCAAATAATTAAGCAATCAATTTGCAAACATCTAGAAGAAAATAAGGTGATAAGTAACAGCATGGATTTGTCAAGAATAAATCATGTCAAACCAACCAGATAGCTTTCTTTGACAGGGTAACAAGTCTTGTGGATGGCGGGGGAAGCGGTAGACGTGGTATATCTTGACGTTAGTAAAGCTTTTGATACTGTGTCGCATGACCTTCTCATAAACAAACTAGGGAAATGCAACCTAGATGGAGCTACTATAATGTGGGTGTAAAACTGGTTGGAAAACCATTTCCAGAAAGTAGTTAACAGTGGTTTACAGTCATGCTGGAAGGGCATAACGAGTGGGGTCCTGCAGGGATAAAGTTCTGAGTCCAGTTCTGTTCAATATCTTCATTAATGATTTAGATAATGGCATAGAGAGAGTACACTTATAAAGTCTGCAGACAATACTATGCTGGGGGGGGGGGGTTGCAAGTGCTTTGGAGGATAGGATTAAAATTCAAAATGATCTGGACAAACTGGAGAAATGGTCTGAAGTAAATAGGATTAAATTCAATAAGGACAAATGCAAAGTACTCCATTTAGGAAGGAACAATCAGTTGCACACATACAAAATGGGAAATGACTGCCAACGAAGGAGTACGGTGGAAAGGGATCTGGGAGTCATAGTGGACCACAAGCTAAATATGAGTCAACAATGTAACTGTTGCGAAAGAAGTGAACATCATTCTGCGATGTCTTAGCAGGAGTGTTGTAAGCAAGACACATGTAGTAATTCTTCCACTCTACTCTGCACTGATTAGGCCACAACTGGAACATTGTGTCCAGTTCTGGCTGCCACATTTCAGGAAAGATGTGGACAAATTGGAGAAAGTCCAGAGAAGAGTAACAAAAATGATTAAAGGTCTAGAAAACATGACCTATGAGGGAAGATTGAAAAAATTGGGTTTATTTAGTCTGGAAAAGAGAAAAGACTGAGAGGAGACATGATAACAGTTTTCAAGTATCTAAAAGGTTGTTACAAGGAGGAGGGAGAAGAATTGTTCTTCTTAACCTATGAGGATAGGACGAGGGGCAATGAGCTTAAATTGCAGCAAGGGAGGTTTAGGTTGGATGTTAGGAAAAACTTGCTAACTGTCAGGGTTTTTAAGCACTGGAATAAATTGCCTAGAGAGGTTGTGGAATCTCCATCTTTGGAGATTTAAGAGCAGGTTAGACACTGTCAGGAATGGTCTAGATAATACTTAGTCCTGCCATGAGTCCAGGGGACTGGACTAGATGACCCCTCGAGGTCCCTTCTAGTCCTATGATTCTGTGAAACACTGATGGGTAATTGTTTTTTGAGCGTCAGTGCAGTAGCTCTGCACCAGCTGTTCATGACATGGGAACTGATGTGCTTGAGTTGATGTGCTTGTTTCAAGTGTTTCTTTTGTTTTTTCAAAGCAGTTTTTGTTACCCCCACCCTCTGAGCACTTTTGTGCATTCTTCTGTAGAGGATTTGGCCCTCAAGAGGGGAAAAAGTGGATTTGATGGGCTCAGCCCCCATTGTTTTGATTGGAGTACTTAATGACAGAAGCACTTTAGCCAGTCAAAGAGAAATATATACTTACTGTTACAGGATTTTCAGAAATAAACTCTACCATATCAGTACCTATGCTGATTGCAAAGAGCTTGGACCTCATTTTCCGAACTAGCATCTTGTAGTCTTGACAATAACGCATAGCAGCCTCATGATCTTCAGTCTATTACTGATATCAGGGAGGGAGATACCTACCCGCAGCTAGGAGACTTTCCATAAGCCTTGCAATAATCTTCACTTTATTTTTTCATGAAGATGCCAAAACACTAAAACAGTTCATCTTAGCTGTATTTAAGTTACTTTTAGCAGTAAAGTTATACTAAAGGCTGGTACTAGCTTCTAAGTTATGAGTCGGCAAAAAGAAGGAAAGATCTGTAGTAGTCTAAACCACGGACTGGGAGCGGAGAATTGAACCCCTAAATCCACATTTGAACTCCCAAATAAAAGTTGCCTCAATTTTAGTCCCTGGAAACTGAGAGTGCTCAAGTATATCTGAAATGAACATCCCTTTTGCTAGGCAAATATTGATTTGGGTGCCTAAAGATTGTAGCAGGCTTGAATCTGTGCCTCCATTTTCTACATTTCATTTACTTGCTAAATAGTGCTTTTGAGCTGGCTAACTGGAAGAAAAGGCTGAAGAATGCCGGGTATTACTAGGAGAGAATGTGTCTCCCATTGTTTTCAGTTTGCTAAGAATTTTTTAATTTGTCAAATCAAAATATATGTGTAAGGGTACATGTACACACATGATCTGGCTCCTTCTTTAACCTGTTTCTGGTCAAGCATACTTTAATAGCCAGCCCCCTGAAAATAATGTATATGCAGAGCCTATAGGAGCCTAAAGGGTACCACCTTATATATTCAAACATTTCTCTTGCAGCTAGATTTGCTCAAGTCTCAGTAAGCAATTCATCTCTAGTGAGATGGTTTCAGTGTCTGTGACAGACAGGAAAATGCCCACCCTGTAGATGAGACACACCGAACACAATTTCAGCGTTCCAGCTCTCCTATAGGAAGTCCGCGATAAAGAGGTGTAAGTACGGTGGGAGCGTGTTACGAGTGCATCATCACCAGCTTAGCACATTCTTTTGTGTGTTGGCCCTACTGCCTGCTGCAATAAAATCAGATCTGAAAGGCCTGGAATGAAGCCAGAGCACAGTTTGTTGCCGCAGCTTCCAAAATAGGGTCTTTTTCACATACGGTTTCACATACGGTACATTATATACTTTAACACAGCATATGTTTAGGATACCAAAATATAATATTTGTTATTTATAAGACCACAACAAGTGCTTCATACTTTCAGACATCCTAAATAATTAAAACAAAATCTAAAGAAATTAAGAGAACCACAAAGTTATAAACTGTTCCACATGGACAAACGGGAATACGCAACCCTCCCTAACTACCGGCCCTGAAGCCACATTTCCCTCCCAAAAGGTTCCTCCGTAAGATGATGAACCCTGCAGTGTGCCCTCGGGTCAATTAATTCCAACAATGGGCTGGGTAGTCAAGGTCAAAGGATTGTTTCTTGACCATAGGCTATGCAAGGGCTTCTTTGAGAAGAGCAAGCAGCCTGCCCTCCTTAAAGGAGGCATTGAAAGTTTCTATTGATGGTGGGGAGCCCGGGTGTGTGTATGTGTCACGTACATCCCTCTTGTAGCCCCAAAGATTCCTATCCCTGTTTTCCTTGGTTTACACTAGAAATTATTCTAAACACATCCTGGACCCAAACACCCTTGAACTCTGGGAAAGTTTGGATCATCTAGGTCTGAGTTTTTTTACAAGTCACATCAGAACTCTGACCCACACATTCCAGAACTTTGGATTTGGATCTGAATTTTGCAGCTTGGACCCATCTCTACTTTACACCCACACCACATGCCCTAGCTAATGATAACTTACTTACTAAATGGAGAGAGGCATTTATTGTAATAAAGGCAAAGAACACTTTAACTTTGTTTAATAGGATCGCAAGGTCATACCTACATATGAGTGAGGAGCTGTCACAGGGATCAAAAGCAGTCAGCTATAAAGGAGAACTATTTCCATATTTGATGCCAGATTCTTATCTGACAGATTGAAGATTTATCAAAAATGTATAAGGCATGAAACCAAAGTTCAACACTACACAGTATTTAATAGGTCTGTATTTATTCTGATACAGTGTTCTTGAGACACTATGGAGCAGATGTCCAACTGGTGTTAACTGTGTAGCTCCATTGACGTCAAATGAAATATGACAATTCGCACAAGTTAATCGTGATCTTATGTATAAAGCATGCCTTATAAGGTATCAAGGGAAAGGTTATGATCTGCTGAAAGTCATTTTTCTATCCATACATGTGTATCATTAATGCATATGAAGTTATGAGAATTGTGTAGTATGATAGTCACTAAAATATGCTGTAAATTGGGGGAATCAGCCAGATATTAGCTCTCCAGCGGCAACAGCAAGGAAAGCAACCAGTGCCCGGGCGGGGTGTCAAACAACCCATCAACAGCCATTGTCCAGCAAGGGAGCTACAATGCAATGACTCACCTGCATGAGGCCACACCAGGGGAATTACTCAACCTTGCTTGGACAGACTCAGTAAGGCTTACCTGACTCTGGGGGTCGGGGAGAGCTTACTTGACTCTGGGGTGCAAAGCCAAAAGGGGGGAAAGGACATGATAAAAGGAAGAGACGTACCACCACCAAGCGACTGAAGCGCTGATCAAAGGGGAGAGCCTGACTGAAGAGCAACCAGCCAGCCTGTGGTGAGAAGCATTTAAGTTTGTAAGAGTATTGAAAGTATTAAGATCAGCATAGAATGCGTTTTGCTTTTATTTTATTTGACCAAATCTGACTTGTTATGTTTGGAGTTATAATCACTTAAAATCTATCTTTATAGTTAATAAATTTGTTTATTCTACCTGAAGCAGTGCATTTGGTTTGAAGTGTGTCGGAGGCTCCCCTTGGGATAACAAGCCTAGTACATATCAATTTCTTTGTTAAATTGATGAACTTATATAAGTTTGCAGCACTCAGTGGGCATAACTGGACACTGCAAGACAGAGGTTCCGAGGGTTGTGTCTGGAACTGGAGATATTTTCTAGTGTCATTCAGTTGCAAGTAGTTGGGAGTAGCTTACATGCCAGAGGCTGTGTGTGAACAGCCCAGGAGTGGGGGTTCTCACAGCAGAGCAGGGTAAGGCTGGCTCCCAGAGTCAAGGATTGGGGTGACCTAGCAGATCACCGGTCCGGATAACACCAGAGGGGAACGTCACAATCACATGTGATATCTTAACTCTGGGGTTCTCAACCTTTTTGTTTCTGAGGCCCCCCCAACATGCTATAAAAACTCCACGGCTCACCTGTACCATAACAACTAGCTTTATGCATATAAAAGCCAGGACCAACATTAGAGGGTAGCAAGCAGGGCAATTGCCTGGGGCCCCATGCCACAGGGCCCCCCGGGAAGCTAAGTTGCTTAGGCTTTGGTTTCAGTCCCAGGTGGAAGGGCTCAAGGGACTTCAGCTTTCTGCCCTGGGCCCTAGCGAGTCTAATACTGGCCCTGCTTGGCAGACCCCCTGAAACCTGCTCACGGCCCTCCAGGGGAGTCAAACCCTGGCCTCGAAGGATGGCAAAGAACAATTCTTTACTTCATAAGTAGACAGCAGAAATTTGGCCCTCCGTAAGGCTTGTGTGGAATTCAAACCACTTCCCGTGGGAAACAGTCACATTGCTCCTCAGTTCTTTAACCTTTATTATCATAAATCTCAGTAGTATTTACCCATCAAACTTCTTTAAAACAGGTATTTTTGCAAGACAGCAGATTCTTTGTGTCTGTTTGTGTATAAGCTATTGGGATATAATTGGTTTGCAGTTACCTGTGTCCAATCCTCGTTACTTAATTTGCTCCTAGAAAAGCTAATCTGACCTTGCTACAGGGTAGAGAAAACAGCTACCACTGACTCATTTGAATACTTTGGGAGGCAAAAATAGAGCCCAGAAACAACTTTAAGAGAAAAACAACATTTATTATAGGAGTTATGGTATTCCCCACGTAAATTACTTAGTCTCTTATATATAGTTGAAATATACAATTTATAGTGCTAAAAACGTGTCTATTTTTATATACCTACTGTGTTAGTAAAGCTAATAAGTATGTGAGAAAACTTAACATTGCTTTGTCTTCTCTTTAATCTACTTTTTAAATTACAGTATATACTTAAGGTTATGAACAATGTGTCTAACATATTGGGATGGAATTTCTTCACTCTTAGAAACACACTTTCCTTAGAAACAGCGGAGGCTGGTGACATCTGAAAATGGGTAGGCCAAACAGACAAGTGAAGATACAATATACTCAGAGCCCATTTATTATACTTTGTGATTCTAAACCAGGTCCCTTGCTTTGCCTGACCCTAAAAAGCCATCAACTACTTAGAAAAGCAAGCATATTTGTTTCAAGAGTAAAATGTCCTTTAGAGATTCATCAGACTTCCTTTTCTTCTGCATGCAAGCACCTCTCTTTGCTAAGCACCCAAGTGGTTCTCAATGTCTCATAAAAATGAAAAGGTAAATGAATAATTATGTGGCAATTGTCTAATTGTATCTGTCTGATATTTAATACTATTTCTTGTCAAGTAATTCCTATCCAAGTATTACATACAACTGCTCCTGTGTTTTGTCATTTCTGTTGAAATAGAGACAAGAGCCAGTGCCCCACTTCTGCTCAGGAAATGCTACATTTATTTCCAGACAAACTGCAGCCATCTACTTTCAGCCAAAATAATCTGTATTTCAAATTGAGTATAATGAGAATGAACAGAGCAAGGTGTCCAGGAGTGTGCATGTCTCCTCTGTAGCAGGCTGCATCCAAACAAAGCAATTGAGGGAATTTGGTTCATTTAGATTGTAAGAATCTACCCAGTGGTTATAATTATCTTACTTATGTTCTCTTAGATAGCCAATATCAGTTACCATAGAGCAGGTCAGAAAGCACATACTGTATTGAACAGGTCAATTTCATCCCTGGTTAAGCTGCATTGAAGTCATGACTTTCAATTTTGAGAGTCTGGTTTTCGCCCCCTGCCCCCAATAATCTCAGAATGTAAGGATTTGCTACTTCTTAGAATGAACTTTGAACTATCTTCATGCTCCCTGACTAGCCAGCCCTTTAAACCTCACTTTCTTCTCCACATAAGTCACTTTTTCTAGTATTCTGAAAAGTTACAACTTTCTTCCATACCTTTCAGCTTCAGTAAAAACTTCCAGAGAACCTGTAAGTTCTAAAACATTCAGTAAATATTTTAAGAACATTATTGCTCTTTTATGAATGAGCAAACCTTATTATATATTTAGATGTTCTAGAACCATGTATCATTTGCATTTAATACCTATTCTCTTTATGGTGACTATATATATTATAAAACCCAAGTTTTTCTATCATATTAAAAATATTTAGTATGGACTTCAGTCAGAAATATAATAATTTCACACATATTAAACATAGAATAAGGGTTAGTCTACAAACAGTTGTTGTACCTCTAACTATACCAGTTTAAATTCATGGGAATAAGCTACACCAATATAAGCACCTTCATATCAGTATAATTATTCCCATACTAGGGGGTTGTACTTCTTTAGCCATGGGCATTCATCCATGAAAGCTCATGCTCCAATATATCTGTTAGTCTATAAGGTGCCACAGGACTCTTTGCCGCTTTTACAGATCCAGCCTAACACGGCTACCCCTCTGTACTTAAACCAATATAGTTATAGTGGTACAAAGAGCGTGTAAATAAGCCCTAATAGAAACCACAGTGATAAGAAGCCAGAGTACCAAGCCTCTGAGCTTATGTAACACGTGCAGCCAGATCCTCAGCTGCCATAGGTTGTCATAGTTCAAATGAACTAGGACAATTTATACAAGCTGATGATCTAGCACACTGCATTCTACTTGGAAGAGCAGGGTATTGTAGAGTACTTTCAGTAATATCATGAGTGAATGGGAGAAGGTGACCAATTACCTTGCAGGGTCCTAGAGCCCAGACTCCTTCCCAAGCCTGGAAGTCTGCATTGCAATGAAACAGCCCCTTAGCATGAGCCCCTTAGCTCAAGTCAGTTGACACAGGCAAGTGGCAGGTGTCTAACTGGAGTGTAAACATATCCTGTAAGTCATCAAACAGGAAAGGAACATTAATTAATGTAGAAATGCTGGCTTCCTAAGGTGGTGTTACTCCTGCAAACCAAGAAGAACCAAATGAGCCATTATGAAACATCAAGAAAGCTTATGCTCAAATAAATTGGTTAGTCTCTAAGGTGCCACAAGTACTCCTTTTCTTTTATCAAGAACAAAGACTTTGTTGATTGCTCCTCCCCGCACACAAAGAGGAGACGTGCAGGTGGGCTTTTCCTATCAGTTTGAACACTGTGGGAAAAGAATACAAATCCTTGACAAGAAGGAACTGTACCTTCATGTTGCTTGAAGTCTAAGGGGTGAAGAGATCCCCAGCTGATTGGCCTGGGTTAGCCCGAGAGGTCTTAAAGAGCTTGAATATTCCAGCAGCTTCTATTACCTCTTGGAATCTGAGACTGAAAGTTATTTATGTGTGTCTGTTTACCTTCTTTAACCTTTTAAATAGCTCTCATTTCTTTTTCCTAATTAACTAATCTTTAGTATATTTATTACAGGATTGGCTACAATCATTGTCTTTGATGAGAGATCTAGGATGCAATTGACCTGGGGTAAGTGACTTGTCCTTTGGGACTGGGAGTAACCTGAACATTGTTGTGATTGTTGGTGTAAGCGACCATCTATTACAAAGACAAGCTTGTCTGGGTGGCAAGATAGACCAGAGTCTAGAATCACAGAATATCAGGGTTGGAAGGGATCTCACAAGGTCATCCAGTCCAACCACTGCTCAAAGCAGGACCTAATCCCCAACTAAATCATCCCAAAGTCTAGATCCATCCTCTTTGGAACCTCCTTTCAGGTAGTGGAAAGCAGCTATCAAATTCCCCCTCATTCTTCTCTTCTGCAGACTAAATAATCCCCGTTCCCTGAGCCTCTCCTCATAAGTCATGTGCTCCAGCCCCCTAATCATTTTTGTTGCCCTTCACTGGACTCTCTCCAGTTTCTCCACATCCTTCTTGTAGTGTGGGGCCCAAAACTGGACACAGTACTCCAGACGAGGCCTCACCAATGCTGAATAGAGGGGAATGATCACGTCCCTCAATCTGCTGGCAATGCTCCTACTTATACATCCCAAAATGCCATTAGCTTTCTTGGCAACAAGGGCACACTGTTGACTCATATCCAGATTCTCATCCACTGCAACCTAGGTCCTTTTCTGCAGAACTCTTGCCTAGCCACTCGGTCCCTAGTGCGTAGTAGTGCATGGGATTCTTCCTTCCTAAATGCAGGACTCTGTCCTTGTCCTTGTTGAACCTCATCAGATTTTATTTGGCCCAATCCTCTAATTTGTCTAGGTCTCTTTGTATCCTATCCCTACTCTCCAGCGAATCTACCTCTCCTCCCAGTTTAGTGTCATCTGCAAACTTGCAGAGGGTGCAATCCACGCCATCTTCCAGATTATTAATGAAGATATTGAACAAAACCAGCCCCAGGACTGACCCTGGGGGCACTCCGCTTGATACCGGTTGCCAACTAGACATGGAGCCATTGATCACTACCCATTGAGACTGATGATCTAGCCAGCTTTCTACTCACCTTACAGTCCATTCATCCAGCCCATAGTTCTTTAACTTGCTAGCAAGAATACTGTGGGAGGTCGTATCAAAAGCTTTGCTAAAGTCAAGGAATAACACGTCCACCACTTTCCCCCATCCACAGAGCCAGTATGCAAGGGGACTGTCCGTGATTTCATGTTAAAATTGTTATAGTGCTTGAGGAGCTCACACTTGATATTTGGTTGGTGAAATCTAAGTATAGCACACACAACCAATTTGGGGTTTGTGCCCTGCTTTAAACAGTCTGCCCTGAGGATGGCCACTCCAGGCAGCTTGTCATGTGAACTATGATACTATATGGGAACTAAGGCATGATGAACTTTAAGTGCTGCTACTAACAGTTGTAACAGACAGAATGACAGTGTCTATATCAGTGGTGGGCAACCTGCGGCACGTCAGGGTAATCCGCTGCGGTTACATTGACCATGCTGCAGGCAGCCGTGCCTGTGGATGGTCAATGTAAACAAACTGTTTCGTGGCCTGCCGGCAGATTACCCTGACGAGCCGCGTGCGGCCCGTGGGTTGCAGGTTGTGCGCCACTGGTCTATACTATACTGTGTCAGCTGATGGAATGGGAAGATGGAGAGATGGGAAGGATTAATCAAACTAGTGAAACAAAAGTTTTGCTCCCATCTCTCAAACTGAAAGAAAGCTAAATATTTTCTAGAACCCAACTCCCCCCAAGACTTCACCCAGTTTCAAGCAGGAATAGAAGTTGCAATCAAGAGAATGAAAGTTATACTATCAAAGTTTACGTGTTAACTATGTAAAATAATATTCTGTTTCTCGAAGTTGGTATTAGACAAAGAAAGATAGAAAAGATTAATGATACTTAGACTCAAGAGACATATGTGGATTACAATCATGAGGCTACTGCTGACTTACACAGTTTTTGTGCTGTTTAAGGGAAATATAATGTTCTAGAATGGCATGGATACTGTTTCAAAATGAACTTTAGAAATGATGAAAAACTTGAGTATTTATCCAATAAGCTCAATGCCAGTTTTGATAAGGGTCACAGCAGCAGACTGGAATAATAAAATACTTAGTGATTTTATTCTTTGATGCTCTTCCATAGTGAAAGAAGTCCCTGAACTGACAGTGTATCATAAAAGACTAAGTAGTCAGAATTGTACAGAGGAAATGTACAGACTGCAGAATGACCTATAGAGCAGATAAATCTTGGGACTTTATTAAAGATTGTTTAATGTTTTTAAGCCTTTGCTTATGGGGCACTGAATTATCTGTCCCAGAGGCAATTTAGAAGAATATCTCTAAGTAATGCAAACCGCTATCCAATACTAGGAACCCATCATAAAGACACTAATCAAAAATGCCACATTGTACTCAGAGGTAAAGTGAAATGATCAAAGTAGGAAATATTTTACAGACTAGCCCTGGCCAAGCCAAAACAGCACACTACATACAGTTTTCCCAAGGTGAAATAAAATGTGTTTATTTTTTAATCACTCATTCTGTAGAGTGGAAAAACTCAAGGGGAAAATGATTGAATTTTAATAGACAAAGGCTTCATTGTTTTTCTCACTATTATAAATGAAGAGATTCAGACATTAGAAATGGAAAAACCTTGCCAACAAGATCCCCACAATATCTAATCCACACATTATATGAAAGCTGAGATATCATTTGTATCGTATGTCACGTCACATCAGCTGTTTGCTTTTCTAAAGCATTTTGTCATATTTTATCTATGCTCTGTACATAAATGTCAGAAAGACATGGATTTAGAGTTGTCTGAAATTTTTGTGTTTGAAAATATGATGAAATTTGGCCATTATTCTAAAATGGTAGACACAATAATGTTTGAAACATTATTTTGACTCAAAATTTTCAGTTTTTTGATGAAACCTTGTTTGTGTTTTCACTGTTTAGGTCCCTCCAATTTTTCCCTTTTCAATTTTGATTGGTGAGCTTAATTACATGGTGGAAATTCTTAAATTCTTCTTTTTAAAAACTAACATTTTCTATTTTGAAATTGGAAAAATTGCTTTAGAGAATTAAGAATTTCAAAAAGAAAAAAAGTGATTGGTCCAGTCTGAAAACCAGCAAAAACAAAATCATCTTCAAAATTGTTGATAATTTGGCTGGAATTTCCCCCCACCCACCTGAACATCTGTACTGACACATGTCCAAAGAGGCAGTCAATTCTCCATCGTGCGTTTAGACATAGGATTTGTTTTTCTTTGGCCCATATCCAGTAGTTTTAAATGTCTCAGGCAATGGAGGTACATTTCTGCCTCTCTCATCATCCACCTGCCCCCACACAATGTGATGGGATGGAGTAAGTGCATGAAATTCGGTAGAAGCCAGCAAAATTGCATTTCCTTACACTAGAGTTTCACTTGGTTCCAGCAGAACACAAATGAAAGATGGGCTGTAGCTGATAACCATTCCAAATCCGAAGGCAAGGAGAAAAGCCTGTGGCATCTCCCCATCCATCTTAGGTACTTACATGGCACAGTCATGAATATATTTATCCTCGTAGCATCCCTGTGATGGAGGGAAGTGTTATTATCTCTATTATACTGGAACCCAGGTGAACAAAGGTACTTAGGCATTGAAACCTCAGAGTTAAGCACCTAAAGGCTCAGTTTTAGGATCCACTGTGATCCACAAAATTCCCACCTAGTCCTGGAGGTGCCTAAACTCACTCGGTGCTTACGTTTCTGCTTCTAGCACATGCACTGCTGTATCACTCAAAGAACCTGGGCATTAGTCTCCCACCTAAGCCTCAGAGCTATCCATGAACTGGGGGAAGACAGGTATTCATCCACCTAACTCACATGTGGGGCCTGATCCAGTAGGTATGCTCTGAGGCCTCTGACTGAATGTAGACCTGTATTCACACCCCACACATCATTGTAATAATTTTTGTACAAAATATGCCTTTTGAGAGATCCAGTAAACTGGATTTGAAAACTAATAACTTGCTGGTCAATAATATCATGGTGAAAGGTATGTAGCAACAACATACGTAAAGTTATGAACATAAGCTGAAATTATGACTGAAATGTGTTTACCAGATAAGCCTGGGAAGGGGGTAAATCTGTTCCTGAAAGACAAAGGACAAGCTAATGTCTCTATCCAGGTGTCAAAGTTGATTGGCAATCACCCATCAAGTGGCCATTCTTTGACAATGAAGGGTTGCTGGAACAGATCAATCTGCATGTTAGTAAACAGCATGGAAGGTCTTTCACCATGAGACTCCATGTCTCCATCCTCATATTGGGAAGGAACTTTTTCTAGAGGTAACTCTCAGGAAAATGCATTTCAAAGGGTGCTGGACTAAAAGAGAGAGGGGCAAAAATATCCCAGGGTCTCTCTCTCTTTCACCTAAGAAGACAAAGGAACCAGCCTTTGGAGTTTGGGAGGAGTTCTGACCTGAGAATTTGGTTAGCCCTGTTGTTGGGAACACATGGTAAGGATTTTACCTAGAACCAAGTCTTTAGTTTGTTAAGTTTTAGCTACTAGAAAGCATTTTATCTTTATTTCTCTTGTAACCATTTCTGTCATTAATGCCTTATGCTTGAACTCTCTCTCTTTGTAGTTAAAGTAGCAGGCTGTTAGATATTGACCCCTTACAGGGGGAATGGACATATAATATTTTAACTGTCCAGGAGCCTGGGAGTGTGTTGGAGTCAGCCTGCAAGTAGTAACCAAGGCTGCTGGAAGACAGTGTGGCTGGCATGTTGTTGACAGGCTCCTGGGGTCAGAGTGCTGGACCAGGACTGTAGATATATGCAGACATTCAAGGTGTGACCTGCCTGCTGTTTGGCTGTTTGTTAGTAGCCCAGGTTGGGATCTACATCAGCAAAGTTAAGTGAGGTACCCAAGGTTGCAGGGCAGGTCGTGACACAATCCCTCACTAGTCTGGATTGCATGCTGGAATGTGACAGCCACCTACTTGATTGGGTCCCATTCAAAATGTGGGAGGGGGTGGTGATGGTGTCCACCTTATAATCTTTAGCCAAGTGGTTAGAGCACTCACCGGGGATGAAAGACACCTGGGTTCAATTCTGCTTAAAAGGAAGAAATGTCTTTTCTTTTTGACATCAGGCCCGATCACTTCTAGGAATATGTTAAAACCAAAGGAGAATTCAGATATTCAATGGTAATTTTGAGCGTCATAGAATATCAGGGTTGAAAGGGACCTCATCTAGTCTAACCCCCTGCTCAAAGCAGGACCAATTCCCAATTTTTGCCCCAGATCCCTAAATGGCCCCCTCAAGGATTGAACTCATAGCCCTGGGTTTAGCAGGCCAATGCTCAACCCACTGAGCTATCCCTCCCCCTTTAGACTTGTCTTGTCAAGCCTAAAGCACTTCGAGATAAGCTAAATATTTTGATAAAATATGGTGACCTGAAACTTACCTCTGCACTGAAAAAAAAATGGCATTTCCAAAATGCTATATGTTCAAAATCAGGATCAGGCAAAACCCAAATACAATGATGTCACATTACTTGTGTATGGATATTTCTGTGACCCAATATCACCCTGATTTTAAGAACTTAAAGATCAGTATTAAGAATGAAGCCCAAAACATAAAAACAATCTCAACAGACCATTCCTAATTTTTCAAAAGTGACTAGTGATTTTAGGTTCCTTCATTTTGGGTGCCCAACTTGAGACACCAAAGAGGGGTCCGATCCTCAGGAATGTGGATGCTCAGTACTTTCTGAAAAAACAGGTCCCTTTGAGCTGGGCACCCAAAAGTTGAAGGACCCAGAATTACTAGTTGCTTTTGAAAATCTTGGTCTATAAATTTGAAGCTATAGAGATTCCAGGAAGAGGAATGAAAAAGCAGTTCTAATCATTCAAAGGGAAAGTTTGCCTTGCAATAAGACCCTTTCCTCTGAAAGGCCTCAGTAATAATACTGCATAGCTTCTGGTTCTACTTTATCTTCTGTATTCTGCTGCTGATATTAGACTTGGTACTTTGTTTTCAACTTTCTGATTTATAAACCTTCTGTGAAGCTTCATATGTAAACTTCACTGCCCTTTAAAATTCTAGCTTATTTGACTATAGATTTTCAAGTGCCCAAGCCTAGCAACAGAAAAACATTTTGTTAACTTCGGAATTATCAGTTCAAGACTACTTTTTTCCCCATGGTCAAGAAACTCTTTTCTGTGGAATAATCAGAATCTCCAATGATTTATGATAAGCTTCTGCATAACTGCAAGACATTGTAAACCACTTCTTGTTGTCGGAGGGCATAGATGAAATCCCAGATTCTTTCCACAAAGTTTCTGCCTTTTCAAGATTATGATTAAGAGCTTGGCAATTTTTATTTTGTTTATAGCCATTCTCCTTAAAGAGCACTTTACAAAGACAAGTCCCACTTTGCATTGTTAGCAAAAAGATGCTAAGGTCTTCAGGGATGGTCTAGGTTTACTTGGTCCTGCCCAGTGCAAGATTCTGAACTTGATGACCTTAAGGATCCTTCCAGCCCTACATTTCTATTATTCCATTTCCTTGGGGTACCTAAACAAAAAAATTAAAAAACTCAAATCCTAATCCCATTCATATTAGTAGTAAAAATTCCACTGGCAGGATTAGGCACTGTCTTTTTTATTTTCCTATATTAAGATGCATGTATATAGTTCACCATAGTTTATAGCTGTGCTTTGTGAGATTTTACAATTTAGAAACTATGGGACAAATTCAGAAGATTCTAAACCAGTGCAATTTATACTTTCTTCTGATCCCCCTCAATGCATATGTTACATCAGGCTAGACTCCCTCAATTTAGAGTCAGAGATTAAGGCCAGAAGGGACCACCGGATCATCTAGTCTGATCTCCTGTATATCATGAGCCACCAACACTACCCAGCACACGCACACTAAACCCAGCTACCAAACTCAGACCAAATTATTATAGCTCAGAGGAGACTAAACTATTTGACTTACTAAGACTCACACCCACTTACCAACATGTAACTTACACGCCTCCTCACTCATTTTGGGTAAAATTTTCAAAAGCATCTGACTTTCAATGGGGTTTAGGCTCCCTACGTCACTTAGAGCCAGATTTTCAAAAGCATTTAGGTGCCTAACGATGCAGGTTGGTGTCTAGTGGGATTTTCAGAAGTACCTAGATACCTAATTCCCATTGATTTCCCAATGAATGATGCGAGGACTATTAGCAGAGAGCAGTTCTAATGGGCAATGACGGCCTGAAACATACCAAAGAAGTTGGGCTTCTCAGCTGATCCAGTGGTTCTTTAAGAATGGATTGCTTCACTCAACCCAGAATTTCAAATTCTGAAAATTGAAATCTTCATGAATCTGCCATGGCGGGAGAAAAAAATAGAATAAATACAGGGGCTTCATGATCTTCAGACACAAAATTGGATTTGGGTTGACGGTTGGACAATGGTTTGATCTCTCAGTTGCCTCTTCCTGTTTCATTTTCCTCTGATACTTTTTTGTCTAGACTGGGGTGCTATTAGAGATGCAGAGAGGATGGGGTGGATCAAGTGAGCTTACTAATCAGTTAGAATCTACAGCATCTCAATGCCTGTACTACTGTCCCATTATTATTATTCAATATGATGGCTGTGTCTTATAACACACCCGTGCTTGTGGCTCCGAGGACGAGATACCAACTGATGTTCCCAGTGGGCCGTGGAACCAGGACAGAGTACAGGCTGGCCCAGCAGGGTCCTTTGCCCTACTCAGGTGACTGCAAGTCCCAGATTGGTATTGGGGAGGGACACAAGGGTGAGGAAGTGGATAGAATGAAGCACAAGCATGTATAGATCTTTTTTGGGCACAGTTCAAAGGCAGACCAGATGGATGCTGTGCAGTCAGCTTGGGTGGCATGTTGGGAGCAGCCAGGGAGATTCACAGAGCAGGGACTGGATGATGAGTTCAGAAGGGTTAGCAGTGAGGGGTGGATGCTCTGCACAGGATCCGCTTAAAGAAAATGAGAGAAGCAGGAGGCATGGTTGCCTTCACCTCCTGGAGCACACAAAAGGAGACATGCGGAGTGGGCAGCCTCATGTGCTGAACAAGAGGCAAGGTGTCCACACAACACCCTTTGATTGTAGTCCAGGAGGTCTCTGCTTCTGCTGGTGCAGCCAGGCCCAACCTCCGGGGCACCAAGGGGGACTTCATCACCTGCCCAAATAGATGGGGGTTGTGTAGTAGGGGTTCTGCAAAGAGATTTTCCCCCTTGGTGGTCACAATGGATTCACTCGCTGAGACTAGCTTCTGGGGTCTGAAGAGGTCCTGGTAAAAAAGTGGCACCTTACACAAGTCTTGGAATAGATAAAATTGCTGCTGGTTGTATCGAAGGCAGCAGAAGAAGGCATGAGCCAACACACTCCATGCCAGACTGCAGTATAAAGGAACCTCTGCAGGGTGGGAGGAGGAAGGCATGGACCTGGCTGTGGATATGGACCAGGTCCTGTCTGCCCTCCCCCTGGGGGAACGCTCAGGATACCCACAGAGACCTAGTGCAGCCCTGGCCAGAAAAAACTCCAGGATCTTTTTCTTGAGGCTGGTCAGGGTTCCTGAGGGTGGGCTAAAGTGTTTAATTGATGCCAGTGCATGGACAAGGCCAGTTGGTTGAGCATCAGTACCCATCCCTAAAGAAAAAAAAAAAACACTGGAGTTGCCCCATCTACTTCCACAGCTGGTCAGAAACCCTGGCCTCTAGATTGCTCCAGTTCTCAAGAGAGGAGGGATTGGTGGTAGAAATGTACATGTCTAAATAAATCAGCAGACCTGTACCCCACCAGATAGTACAGACTGTGGGTGGGAGGGAACCCACATGCCACTCATCCCTGACCATCAGACCAGAGCTCTTGATGCAGTTGGTCTGTGAGGAGAAGCCACGAAATAGACAGCTTGGCAAGCCTCCACCCATGCCTGGTCTCCCAAGTCCTGGGCTATGAGGAACACATCATTGTCACCGACAGGACCACCCACAAGTCCAGACCATGAAGCACCAAACCCATCATCCTCTTGTGGAGGAGAGAGAGGAAGGGCTTGATAGTGATGGGATAGAGCTGGCTGAACTGGGGGCAGTCTTGGCTGAAGGTGACAGGTGCAGTCAAGGCCCAGTTAAGCTTGATCAGACACTCCACAGAGGCATACAGCATCTGCAGAAACCCCTCAAAGAGGAGCATGAAGCTGGACACCACAGAGTGCTCATGAAATACCTGTAATCCATCCTGTCAAACACCTTCTCCTGATCCAAGGACAGGTGAGCAAGTGACAGGACCCATCCTACATACTAGATGGAATAGATCCTGGACCAGATAGAGGTTGTCAAAGACGGTCTAGCCCTGGACGGTCTGGCCCTGGGTCTGCTGGGGTGAATCATGTTGTCTAGCACAGACCTGAGCCGCAGCGAGATGGATTTCACTACGACTTTGTAGTCTGTGCTGAGGAACAAAACTGAGTGCCAAAATTTTGCCAAGATTTTCCAGAACACTTCAGCCTGAGGCAGACACATAGCATGTAAAACTTTAGCCTGAATGATTGTCTGACAAAGTTGTAAACAACTGAAAACAGGATCTTGAAAGTCAAACAACTTTAATAATAGGCAGCACCACCAGCCTCACTTATGACATATATGACTCTGAGTTCCCCATGTGGTAATTTTGTTCTTCAGTCTACTTCTATCGAATTTTATCTAAATTCTTATAATAGAACCCATCATCGTAACATCTATATGTTTTCCCCATATGGGATCCAACTCTCCTCTCACATCAGTTTTACACAGGAGTAACTAAACTGAAATATGTGGAGTTTCTCCTGATTGAACTCCCATAAATGAGAGGAGAATTAGACCCTTACATTATTGGAGTGTAAGTCTTTACATGATTTAACTAAGCAGACTCCTTCGTGTCTATTCTATTAGGCTAAAGGACTTTCATGTTCCATCTCGTTAATTGTAAAGTATTTATCTCTGTTGCAGTAAAAGCTATTTGATATAATTTTATATATGTCAGTTTCAACTTTTATTGTTTAAAGCATCACATAACTTGATTAATTTTAATCGGGGCTTTGTTTTGTTACAAATAGGATGAGTTTGCTTTCAATATTTACAAAGAAACCATTGGCAGCATTTAGGAACAAGTATTAAATAAATTACGGTGCTGTTACCATCTTTATAACATGAACCCTATCTATAGATTTGAATTTAGCAGTCCCCAGTTCACTGATCCTTCACAAATTTTTGGAATGATCTAGTCTTCAAATATCTGTGGCCTCATTTTTCAATCCTTTATTTTTACTGGTTCCTAAGTAGTTCATTTTTATTAAATACCAAGTACACTGCGAGTGCATAATGTTTTCCATAATCTCAGCGTCAACATTTGTTGTTACATCAATTTACAGTGATTACAAATCACATGTCGGTATAATACCTCATAATGAGCTATAGCAGGCATGCTTCTCTGGTCCCGATTAATGTTGTAGCCACTCAGTTCCTATCTTCCACTCCCCCAGAATTTGCAGCTTTTAGTTTGGTATCAAATAAAGTCTCACTTTGGTTTCCTTCTGTGTGGTCTCCACAAGTTGATTCTAGAAAAACACCCAAATGGAAACGCTGACCTGAACACCCCCAAACTCTGAATCCTTCTTCTATCTCTATTACATCTACCAGTACCATAATAGCTAATATCAGTGTTGGCTTCAGGATTCGAAAGCAATGAATCACAAGAGCTTTTGGGGGTTTGTTTTGGGTCTGGTAGGGTTTTCCAGCAGCTTGTACCAGACCATGACTTTCCCTTGTGCTGCGCGCATGTGGAGGGCAGACTTTATTGGGCCAACTACTGTACCTTGAAGATGCTTCCAACTGGATTGTAGGCATGGGGGCAGGGGAAAGATTGACTTGACAAGTTAACACCTCTCTAGAGAGCCCTGGAGTGGAACTTATGGGCCATTTCCCAGAAGACAGCAACAATGTGTGGAAGCTGCTGGGGAACTAGGAATGGATGAAGTAAGGGGCCTAGTGAGCAGAGACAGGGAGATGGGAAACTTGCCACTTCATTTCTGATGCCAGATCAAGCGTTGGACTGTGGACTGCTGACAATACTAAGATAGAAGTCCAAACCCCAAATTTTAACTGGGGCAGCATTCAGATTTGGTATGGACAGCGCATATCTAGCTGATGTTTCATTTCCTTCCTTTTCTTGAATGTTCCAGAAGTTGAATCTTTCTCTACACCCTCCAGAAATTGTTGCTAGAGAATGGTTTGAACTTAAACTTGGATCCATCAAGCTGAGATGTCTCCCTTCCTAAGAAGGTGTGGGATTAATCTGGATGCATTTATTCTACTGTATCAGCTATATAGAGATATTCCATGATAGAGAGAGAAGCTTCTTTCTTGGACATCTGCTCAGTCTGCAGTGACAGGTGAGGTGAAAATTGAAGGAGGCACAAAGACAGTGGTGGGCAACCTGGGTAATCCGCTGGCGGGCCGCGAGACAGTTTATATTGATGGTCCACAGGCACGGCCGCCCGCAGCCCCCAGTGGCTGTGGTTCACTGTTCTCGGCCAATGGTAGCTGCAGAAAGCACGTCCCTGGGGCCCATGCCACTTCCCGCAGCTCCCTTTGGCCAAGAATGGCGAACCATGGCCACTGGGAGCTGCGGGCGGCCATGCCTGTGGACCGTCAATACAAACAAATTGTCTCGCAGCCCACCAGCGGATTACCCTGATGGGCCACAGGTTGCCCACCACTGCACAAAGATGAACATTTGGCCATTGTGCTGTTTTTAACTGCTTCATGCACACACCACTGTTCTGGTGTTTCCAGCTCTGTGATAGAATAACCTATCAGCTGCAGAGCAATTATTCAGCTTACTGAAGGCTACGTCCTTGCCCAGTTGTTTCTGCAGAAAAGAGCACCTCCCACATATACTTTTTGGGAGCAGCAGGTTCTGTATGGCCTTTCCCCTTCCCCAGCCACAGGAGCTTGGAGAAGAAAGAAATGCCTGGGAGGAGCCACCTGGATACTCAAGCTAGCAGGAGCAGAGACCAGCAGCTATTGAAGGGGTCTTTGAACATGAATTACTACAGCCCTGCAAATCTGTGGATAACGGCTTGATATCCGCTGACCATTTTTGTGGTTAGTGAATCGGATGCAGATACAACCATGAAGGGCTCTACTCACTGACGGCGCCTGGCTCACGGTGTCCATCTCGAGCTCGGGTAGCCCAGGGGGCATAATGCACTCAGGGCCAGCAGCCAGTGGCTGCGGCTGGGTGGCAAGTCGGAATTGGTGTTGTCCAGCACCCGCTCACCTTGCTGCTTCCTCTCCAGCAGCTCAGGCCCCTCGGGCAGTGCCAGCATCCCCACCATGCCGAGCAGCACTGGCCATGCTCCCAGTCCCAGGCCTGGCCCGCCAGCTCCTGGGCAGCAGGGCCCGCCCCCAGCCCCAGGGATTGGAGCAGGCCCCTCCGCACCACTGTAATGCAACATGTACTGCTGCTGCCGCCATGTGCTGTCACTCACGAGCCCCCAGGAGCAGCAAGCAATGCGACACTCCTTTACCCCAGCCCCCTCTCTGCACCACCCCTTCTCCTCAAGACTCCGTCCCCACGCTGCCCCTTACCCCCAGTCTCCACCCTTGCGTTGCCTTTTCCCTGAAAGACCCTGTCCCACACTTGCTCCCTTTCCTTCCTCCCCCGTCACCAGCCTGTGTGAGGTGGCTTGCTGCTGCGGGTGCAGATGCAGATACAGGTAAAAGATGGCTAGTGGATCGCAGGTCTGATCATGGGTTGATCTTGGCCAGTGCAGATCAGATGCGACTCTACATTTTTGTATCCCCGCACGGCATTATGAATTACCTTATCAGTAGCAGTCTGCCGTCTGCTTAAAGCTTAAAGCAAAAACAAAAGTAACAGAACTACCAATAAAAGAAGAAAAGGAGTACTTGTGGCACCTTAGAGACTAACCAATTTATTTGAGCATAAGCTTTCGTGAGCTACAGCTCACTTCATCGGATGCATTCAGATAAATTTGTTAGTCTCTAAGGTGCAACAAGTACTCCTTTTCTTTTTGCAACTACAGACTAACATGGCTGCTACTCTGAAACCTGTAAATAAAAGAAGCACTCTTTGCAGATGATTGTGCCCTCCTAGCACACACAGAGGATGATCCCCGGTGCATCGTAGATCGCTTTGCTGAAGCATCAAAATTGTTTGGCCTCACAATCAACCTGGAGAAAACAGTGCTGTTGCACCAATCATCTTCACCGCTCTGTGCCATATCCCCTAGCATATCCATTCGTGGAAACCAACTAAAGCAAGTTGACAGTTTTACCTATCTCAGCAGCAATGTCTCCCATGATGGATCTCTTGGCAAAGGAAAGTATTTAACAAAGTCCTGAAAACCCACAATATAACCCTCTCAACAAAAATAAAACGTTATAATTCTTTTGTGCTCACATCTCTCCTCTATGACTGAGAGACCTGGACACCATACAAATGGCATATCAAACAGATAGAGGCCTTCCATATGCAGTCTCTGCACACCATTATGGGGATCCACTGGCAGGACAAAATTATCAACCTAGTGGTTCTTCAAAAGTAAAATGCCATAAGCATTGAGGCCATGCTGATAAAAACCCAACTATGCTGAGTTGGACACATCATTAGGATGCCTGAATATTGACTCCCCAGAAAAGTGTTCTATGGAGAATTGGCACAAGGACACCGGAATCAAGGCCGCCCAAGAAAGCACTAGAAGGACAGCATACACTTTGGTGCAATAAAACTGAATGAACTTGAGAAGGCTGTGTTAAATAGATCAGCATGGCAACACCCAGCACTCAGAGCTTTTCAAGCCTTTGAAGAGGGCAGAAATAATAGATTGTTAGCTGCAAGGGAAACACGTCATACTACTTCTATAGCTACCAAGATGCTCACCAATTAATTTGTCTGCCCAATCTGCTCACAAGCATGCGTGTCACTCTTTGGACTCCAGAGTCACTCCAGAATCCATAAAAAGAGAGAGCATGAAAAGGTCATTATCGAACCATCGGACTACACACAAGCAGACTGCCATCTACAGCTTTCACTTGGAAAAGTCTTTCCCCTCTGCCTACAATTACTGGGCTGGTTAGGTATGGGAGCGTTTCTTGGTACCTACCCACACACAGCCCCTAGAGGGTGTGGCTCATCCCAGAGGGGCAGAAGCAATTCTGAGATGGCATGTAATGCTTGCTATAGAAATTGCAAGATTTACTTAGACGCTGCAACTAACAACTCCAGCACACGCTAGGGTTGCCAGTTTTGCTTGGATGTATTCCTGGAGGTTTCATAACATGACAATCTTTAATTAAAGATTAATTCCTTGAAATTCAGGATAATCCTGGAGGGTTGCCAAACCTAGCACACACACACAGGCCTGAACTTCCTTCAAACACCCCCCCATCAGAAATATTTGTCCAAACAAAATAACTTTGTGCTAAGATACAGCACCATCTACTGGTGGAGTTGCTGTCTGTGCTGACCATACAGAAGTTAGGCGATGTGTCTGGACCCTGCTTTGGACAGAAAACAAAACTGGTTTTGTGTGCAACATCATCAGCAGGAGAGGAACTGCCTTTGTCCCCTTCTCTGCTAATAAACAGATGTGGTTCTGCTTTTATCAAGCTCATGCTTGTGTCATTATTCTGAGGACTCTGACTTCTTATAGGTGCAAATGCATGAATAAAGAGACCATAAAATTCTGCTACATCATCTTTGTGCAGTGCCCAGAACAATGGGGCCTTGGCTGCTAGGTGGTGCCATAATAAATAGCTTTATTTAATAATAATGATTTTTGGCTAAGTGTTTATAAATTGAACCCAGTAAGTGACCGACTCTGAAGATGGTCTTCTTCATATAATAGTAGACTACAACCAGGAACTTACAAAACACCTGTCACACATTTCAGGTACATGCTGTTATGAAATTAGTCGTATCATTTCTGCTTATCCAGCTCATACTATAACTGCAAATACTTCACATAGCTCAATGCTTCTAACCCCTTGATTTGCAATACACCCTTAAGTGACAGACTCAGTGTTAATGTGGTATGCAAACCAAAACATTCAAATCTATTGAGCAATGACAGTAATAAAAAAAAATACTATGAAACTACAAGTTACAAAATGGAATGATTTCTTTTTCTTAAATTTATCTGTGCATAGCCCTAATTTACAATATTCTTCATTCAGCACCACAGTAAAATATAAAAATAAATCAATATTCATTCAGAGAGCTCATGCAGCTCTCTTCCTCTTGCTGGTATTCATACTGGCTATCATTTCCTTCTCTCCTGTCAAAGGGACCCCATGCAGTTTTACATCTGCTGCTGGTACAGAGTCATGAGACAAATCTGGCCAGTTTAATCTCTGGTGTAAACACATTGGCAAGGGATAAATTTGGCCCACAAACTTTAAATTACTTGTTCTCCATGAAAGATAACTGTATGCTAATCCTTCCGGCAGAGATGATGTATTAGAATTAACTGATTTATTTGTTAAGTGTAGGGGACCTCCACCCATACAGAGGCAGTGAAAATGTTTCACACTGCAGTTAATGTGAAAAGTAGAGGTGGATCTGATTGTAAAAGTCTGCCTCTGGATCCAAACTTTCCTGAAATTTGAAGGACTGGTAGAAGAAGCAGAGGTTTTGTATTTATTTTTTGGCCAGTGATAGAGATGGTTGTCCGCTGAATTCAAATTCATATCCAAATTTCCCAAAAGTTCAAGGATATTTGGCTCCAGATCCTCAACTAATGTAAATTGGCCTAGCTCTATTGATTTCAAGTAGCTACATCAGTTTACACTAGCCAAGGTTCAAGACAGGTGTTTTAGTTTGTGATGGTTTTAAATGAAGAGTATATAACTTTTCCTTTAGGCTGGATGAAAGCATAAAAGTGTAGAAGCCTTGTGGTGGAAAGCTAAAAGGAAATAATTTCTCCAATATGTTATTCTAAGGGAATTCTCATTCTGAAAATGAGGGAGTATTCCATGTCTAACACTTGCAGAATGTGTAATTCCAGTGTGCCTGTAGAAAGAGCTCTTGGAACTCTTGTGTGATTTTTCTTTTATTATAGAACTAGAACACACCACAGATATCACCCCTCCCCCCCCCCCCCCGAAAGCATTGACTTACAGGTAAAACGTCTCCTTCTTTCTTTTGAACATACATTTCATCTAGATTCTCCACTACCAGCCTCTTCTCCTCTGCTGTTTACTCCTGTGGCCGCTGGGGGTGGGGGCACATCACTTCACACGCTGCCCCTCTGCATTCACCACCCCCACAGCTCCCATTGGCCACAGTTCCCCATTCCTGGCCAATGGGAACTACGGGGTCAGTGCTTGCAGGCAGGAGCAGCCCGTGGAGAGAGACCCCTGCGCACCCCTCCCCCAGGGCCGTAGGGGTGTGCTGGCTCCTTTTGGGAGCGGTGTGGGGCTGGGACAGGCAGGGAGCCTGCCTTAGCGGCAGCTCTGCTACATTGCCAGACTTTTCGCAGCTGGAGATCGCAATCAACCAGTTGGTCACCACTGACCTAATTGGCCAGCCCACCCAGTTGATTGCAAGGAGCCTACAGGTCTGCATTTAAGCTCAGCAGCAGTGGCAGGTTGCTGGGTGAGAAATACTTACTCCTGCAGCTGGGATATCAGCCTTGTTCCCAGCCTTGCCCCTGGCTGGTTCCAGACTGCTTCAGCTCTGCACCCTTGTCCAGTTCCTGACTCCAGCTCTGACCCTTGGCTTGTTTCCTGGTTCCTGACTGCTTTGCTCTGACTTCCTGTTTCTGGCAACCATTATGCCAGATCCCAGCTCTAACCTGTGGGCCAGCCTCTGGCTCTAACCACTAAATCAGACCGCTCACACCCTGGTCCCTGACACCCATTGACTACAGATGGTTTTGTGTTTGAGGGCAAAGTTAGGCTATGGATGTTCCTTACTCTAATATTCCTTGTTTCTTTTACAGGAAGTCTGTTGTCATTCAGTAAAATTCCTCCATCAGAACATAAGGGATTTTAAAGGCCAAGAAATTCATTTTACACATATACAAAGACTGTATTACAATACTGACGAAAACATTGAAGAAAAACATATTTAATTGATTTAAAATTACACTCTGGTTGCAACTAATTTAATTAGTATGTCTGTATTCAATAATTAGCACTTTGTAAATGAATCTCCGATGATGTAAATTGTTTTTATATTGCTGTGAAAGTGAATTACTCTCAGACAACCCTTCCCAAAACACAGGTTATAAGATGTTGTAATGCTTAACAAATCATTTTTGTTGTTGCCTAAAATACCAAAAGACACTGAATTCAGGTGACGCTGGATGACTTCTGTCCTGGGGCAAGTACACCCCATCCCCCTTCTGGGGGCAGGGCAAGAGTGATATAGCCCCATGGCTATGTCCACCTGACCACCCTCCCTCTCAAGGCTGTGTGGCCTAGCAGCCAGAGTCAATACGGCTGCCCTCTCTCACAGGGCTGTGCAGATTAGCAGCCAGAGTCAATATGGCTATCCTCTTTAGGGGGGCTGTCAAGGTTCCTCCCCCACTCTGAACTCTAGGGTACAGATGTGGGGACCTGCATGAAAAACCTCCTAAGCTTATCTTTACCAGCTTAGGTCAAAACTTCCCCAAGGTACAAAATATTACACCCGTTATCCTTGGGCTGGCCGCTACCACCACCAAACTAATACTGGTTACTGGGGAAGAGCTGTTTGGATGCGTCCTTCCCCCCAAAATACTTCCCAAAACCTTGCACCCCACTTCCTGGACAAGGTTTGGTAAAAAGCCTCACCAATTTGCCTAGGTGACTACAGACCCAGACCCTTGGATCTTAAGAACAATGAACAATCCTCCCAACACTTGCACCCCTCCCCCTTTCCTGGGAAATGTTGGATAAAAAGCCTCACCAATTTGCATAGGTGACCACAGACCCAAACCCTTGGATCTGAGAACAATGAAAAAGCATTCAGTTTTTTACAAGAAGACTTTTAATAAAAAATAGAAGTAAATAGAAATAAAGAAATCCCCCCTGTAAAATCAGGATGGTAGATATCTTACAGGGTAATTAGATTCAAAAACATAGAGAACCCCTCTAGGCAAAACCTTAAGTTACAAAAAAGATACACAGACAGAAATAGTTATTCTATTCAGCACAATTCTTTTCTCAGCCATTTAAAGAAATCATAATCTAACACATACCTAGCTAGATTACTTACTAAAAGTTCTCAGACTCCATTCCTGGTCTATCCCCGGCAGAAACCAGCATATAGACAGACACACAGACCCTTTGTTTCTCTCCCTCCTCCCAGCTTTTGAAAGTATCTTGTCTCCTCATTGGTCATTTTGGTCAGGTGCCAGCGAGGTTACCTTTAGCTTCTTAACCCTTTACAGGTGAGAGGAGCTTTCCCCTGGCC
This sequence comes from Caretta caretta, assembly GCF_965140235.1. Classification (NCBI taxonomy): domain Eukaryota; kingdom Metazoa; phylum Chordata; order Testudines; family Cheloniidae; genus Caretta; species Caretta caretta. The sequence goes on along the minus strand of NC_134209.1, from coordinate 132,178,609 downwards.
AGGAGGGGTTTCAAAGGGGTTTACCCTTCCCTTTATATTTATGACAGGGGCTCTCCACCCTATCAGCCAGAGGGGGCCAGGGTAGGGGTACCCAGACCCTTCCTATTCTACTGGGTTCCAGCCCAGGGCCTTGTCAGCAACGTGTGTATTCACCAACAGAAACACACTGACTTATTGCTTGATTCTACAACTGGATCAATGTCTAGTTCTCCTGGGCTACTTCATACCATACCTCCGAAAGCAGTGGTTTGAGTGTCTCCAGGTTCCTCGGTCTTTGCTGCTCCCTGCAACTTCGACCTCTCTTGGGAATCCACAGGCACCTGGTTATCTGCCTGGGTCTTGGCGCCTCTGGCTTCCACAGTCCAGGGCTTCAGCAGCTCCCAGGCTGGAGCCTGCAATATACATCCTACCTCCTTTGCAATCAGCCTAGAGTGAACTGTGCTACTCCCTTTTATACTGTTGTTCCAATTGGAGCACACCCAGCAGGGGTGAAGGGGCATGGCTTCCTTGACCCACAGTGTGGTGTTAACCCTTCCTTGTCCAGTGCAGGGTGAGTACATCCCGTCATAGGTCCCTTTAATATTTTTACAACAATTACAAAGCAAACCTGATTCTGCATTCACTGGTATTTTATATATATATATACACACACACACCATCTCTATGTTCCTCCTCCTTGCATTTCATACTTGCTCCTGTGCACAGTCCCAAAATTAGAACATGTTCCAGAAATGCAGTAAGAATTAGTTTCAAATGAAGTTAGTCTTTCCAAAGACACATACTCAATATGTGGCATGAAAAACTACATACTTGTCTGGCTCTTCGCTGTGATAGCTTCTGTCTTCTAGAATGATGATTAGTTTTAGTATGCTGCAGGCTGAAACTGACACTATAAATCACTGTCAGACAGTTTCCAGTTTGCATGATAGTCTATGGAAATTAGTAGACCTGGTTAGGAATTTTCCATCAGAATGGTTTTCCAGTGAAAAATGCCCTTTTTTGTAAAATTTCCATGGGAAAATTTCAGTTTTGCCAAAAAAATTAGATTTTCCATTTCTAGTTCTTCTGCCTGCAAGAAGAAAGGGAAATTGACAACAGCCTTCTAGGCAGACAGCCAGCAAGCCAAAAAAAATTGGTTTCAATTTTCCTGAAACGTAATTTTTCTAGAATTTCCTTCCTAGGAAAAATTTCCAGTTTTTGACTTTTAATCCCAATTGGGCATGATTTAAAAAAAAAACAAAAAAAAAAACGCATCCCCTCACCCCACAGGAAAGGATTTCCATTTTTGGCCAGATCTAAAACTTATTTCACACAGAAATAGGTGTCATAAAGGTGGACCATTTGTTTTTGTAATGAGCTTTCTTGGCCCTGATATACATATGGTTTTGTACTAATTCAACTATTTGGGATAAGCGTGTGATAGAACTAATTTGGGAAAAAAGTCACACCCCCAATCCAAATAGACCAATCTGTACAACCCCTACTGTGGATGCAGTTATGCAGACATAATGGTGCCTTATACAATTATAGCTTATTCCTATAAATGGAAGGGAATAAGCTATACTGGTGTACGCACTTTCATACAGTTATAACTGAATTCACCCCAATTACGTGTTGGAGCATTTTAGTAACATCTGTTTGAAACATGTATATTTAAACCAGTAAAAAAGTGTGTGTAGATAAGCCTTAGCCTAGAGATGCTTAGAAATTTTTCATCAAAACAATTTTCCATGAGAAAATGCCATTTTGAAAAACAGATTTTTAAATTAAATCACATAGATTTTAATGAAATCCCCCCCAAAATACCAAATATTTTTGAAATTAAAAAAATGGAAAATTTTGTTTCAGAAAAATTTTGAAATTTATTTTTTGTTTTCATGTTACTTTTTATTTTTACATTATTTTATGACAAGTCATATTATGATGAGTTGAAAAATTTTGTATTTTTAAAATCCTTCAGAGCATCTTATTTCCTTAATAAAAGTGTCTCCTCTTTGAACACTTTGAACAAGAAAATAAGGTAAATACTCAGTGAACTAATTAGAAGAGCTGCTATTGTCAGTATCCTAGAAAAATTATTCCGGGCAAATACAAGGATATTAAACAGCTGCTCCTCTAATTACTACACTGAGTGCTTATCTGCTTTTCTTATTCAAATTTTCAAAGTCTAAAACTGTTTCATTACAACACAAACAGGAGATCCTTTGATATATTAAAATATTATAAGAATGAAAAGACAAATTTGAAATGAAAATTTTGTTTTGAAACAGCATTTTCAAAAGAGTTTTGTCTGAATTTATGTTTTGTGGGAAATTTCAAAAAATATTTGCTTTTGTTCTAATTCAAAACAAAAACAAATTTCAAAATGTCCAATTTTTCCATGAAATAGAAATTCCAAGTTTTGACTAGCTCTAGACAAGGCCTTACTCACTATGTTTGTATTAATAAGTCTCATTCGAACCATTGTAAGTAACATACAATTCCTGAAACAAGTGATGGTCTTAAACTAAAATGCTGGATTGAACATCCTCAAGCCATTATATAGAAAATTTCAGATCCAATCTCTGTAGTTTTGGTGTATCTCTACCTGAGGTCTGTCAAAGACTGGAATGGGGTGAAAAGTAGAGCTGGGTAGGAATTTTCCTTTAGAACAATTTTCCAATTGAAAATGCAGTTTCTGCAGAATCAAACTTTGCCATTGTAAAATTTTGATTTTGCCACAAAGTATTGATTTTCCATTAGAAAAATCAAATTGAAATATTTAATTTGGGGTCAGTTTGACCCAAACTGGAATATTTCATTTTTGAACTAGCGCATCATGTTTAATTTCAAATCAATTAACAACAGTTAAATTGCATTCCCTTGTGTCACATTACCTTAAAGGGGGTTCCAACCCTCATTCTCTTCTATGGGCCAAGCTCCCTAGAGGACTACATCTTCTATAATGTGTGTGGGGCATCATGGGAGTCACATGACTTGAGTGCATGTGGGAGATATAGTCTGGCCAGGGAGATAATGAGGGCGAGAACTACAACTCCCATAAGGCAATGTGCCATAGGAAAATGCACTTTAAGATTGAAATGACTCTAAAGGAAATGTTCCAGGTCATTTCAAAAAACTGAAGCAAAACATTTTTATTTGGAAAATGTCAAAATATTTCATTTCGATTGAAAATATCAAAATGAAATGTTTAGAAATAAAATCTGTTTCCAATTTCCATTCCATTAAAATCTCAACTTTTAACACAAGTTTTGAAATGTTGGAATTTCCCTCAGCACAGAAATTCCAAATTTCACTCAGCTCTAATAAAAAATTACTGATGGTTTATGCCCCATTCCTGCAAAGATGTATCTGCTTAACTTCACACACTGTGACTAGTTCCATTGATATTCATAAAGTTGCTACATGCAGGATTGAAGCCTTACTTATGTTAAAAGTGCAAATGTTTCTATGAATTTCACAAATTGCTGAGAAGTTGACATGATCTCTTTTTGTAGCATTAAACATTCCATCTGCCTTCATTTTGACGTACAACTCCCAGATTTCAGTGAAAGTTAGTTTTGCTTTTTTCTTCTGTGCCCCAAATGAATTCATCCTACAACTCTCTCAATTGATCCTCCTCCTCAATCTCTTCTATAACTCCTTGTGAGCCTGAATGTAGCCATGTGTCATCACTGAATCTCTATGCTGATCACTGAGCTTCCCAGGGCCACTAGCTTATCTCTGAGTGTCAATGTTCAGTATTACAGCTTAATAACAGTGTTCAAAAAAGAATTATTTTTCACTTCTCTCTGTTCAGTGTATTGTTTAATACTATTTCACAGGAGTAGTCTCATTGAAATCAATGGGACCACTCATGTAGTAAAGTACTACTTAATGTGAGTAAGACTATTCAGAATCTGGCTCTTTGAACCAGATTCTGCCACTCTTACTCACGGTGAGCACTATTTTTCTCTACAAATGGCTTCTTTGAAAGGCATGCGACTATTTTAGGAGTAAAGCACTATACAATGTGAGTAAGGGTAGAAGATTCTACCCCATAGAGGCGACATGTTTTCTCCCAAAGAGTTTACAATAGATTATATTGTACCAATGAGAAAAACTTTTTGAAACATGAGGATTGAAGAAGATGGGCACCAGTGTGGATGACACTGAGTGGTGAATAACAAAAATAAATCTTTGTGGGGTTTCAAGACTGAGGTGGACAGAGAATATGAACATTATGAGATGATTGTTCTGTGCTATGTTACGATGTCAGAGAATAGTTCTTCACTAGACTAGGTTCTAGTCTTGATGTCTTGTATTTATTATATAAGGAAAAAAATAGCAAAGGCAGACAGCAAGAAGTGAAATCAAGTTTGTAGCAGAGCCGCTCCAACTTGGTCTTCAGAGGCAAAACCTGAATGATAGTTATTTTACCTCTTCTCTCTTTCGTCTGTTTAAGTATTGTAACATTTCTAGATAAAATCCTAGTTGCAGGCCAAAAATTAACATAAAACAAGGCTTCTATATGCAAAATATATATTTGCATTAAAGACCCCAAATAGTAGAACAGGGATTAACCGTTGCTATAGAAACTAACTGTTGGAGTTGTTGACTAGAAGATCTTTAGGAGCTACACAATTAAGCAGAAGCTAAGAAGTGATTCAGAAAACATCTGTGTCATATGATGATGGTGTCCTTACCTTCCCTAGCACTTTTATCAGGGGAAGATGGGGTCATGGACATCTTCTGGTGTCACTTTGGAAGCAACAATAAACACTTTAAATGATTGTGACCTGAGATTATGATGACATGGTCTTATATAGGTAGGGGTAAGAAATACTCCAATATATCAATGTAGGAAAAATACCTGTACATTTCTCAGCAGAGCTGACCAGATGTGTAAATTCCCATTCTATAGGAAATTCAAAAATAAAAATAAATCATTCTGGAATGGAACAAAAAATGAAATGTTGAAATTTCTCACTGAACAGCAAATCCAAGTTTGTTTTAAAAAAGCCAAAATGACATTTGATTTTGACTTTTTTGAAATGGCTCCTGAAGCTGCCCAGAGACCTGGAAGCTCAGGTTGAGAGCCAGGCACCTCGGGAAACCTGTGAGCCAGGACCCTGGAAGCTTTCTCTGGAACAGTCTACCTGGTGAGGTGGCCCAGCATTGCTAAGGAAGAGCTAAGGAAGTTGCTAATGAAGTTGGAAGAGCTAGCAGGAAACCATGCAGGTTTCCAACAGATTGCAACCATTGCAGTCTCCTTTGGGCCGTAAGACTTTGGTCTAATTTCTGTTGTTGGGTTTAGTGTTTGGGGACTGGGTGGTGTTGGTGGCTTATGATATATAGAACATAAGACTGTATGAGCTGGTGGACCATTCTGGCTTTAAACTCTATGACTACTTAACATAGGCCCTCATCCTGCATCAAATCCACTAGTGCAGAAACATGTGTCCAGGCAGACATCTCATTGACTTCAGTGGTACTGCATATGATTGCAGAAGTTGACATTGGCATATCCCAAAGCAGAACGAGAGCCATAGTCAGTGCTCAGATACCACAGTCAGGGGCTCTATATAAGAACAGAGAGATAGTTTAGAATGGAGGGTGGGGATAAATAAATAGAAAAATCATGTATTGGGTGCCTTACTTTAGTCACACAAGTCCACAGACTAAGGCCCAGTCATGCAAACACTTACCTACATGCTTAACTTTACCCACATCGTTTGTCCCCTTTGACTTCAAACAAATGTATAACAAATATAAATTCCTTTGACTTCAGTTTGGACTACTGACATGTGTAAAGTTAAGCACGTTCATAAGAGTTTTCAGGAAAGAGTCTCTGGCATCGCAAACCAGAATTTCAGAGAAAACAGACAATTTTCAGACCTTCAAAGAGACATTGTATTAATTAACACATCATTTGGGCCACATTTTATACTTAGAAGGCAAAGAGAACATAATATGTTGCCGTTATCGACAAGAACAAAGAGCTGAGCTTTCACCACATATAATATTACACGTGTTTGAAATTAGGAGTGTTTCTGAGATAAATAACAGTTCTGAGTACCTAAGTGGAGTATGGAAATTATAATGAAACACATATTGCCAAAGAATAGAAATGGGCAATCAACTAAGTTAAGTCAGAGTGAGAAGAACTCTGTTTGAAACCAGGGAAGAAACACAGGAGGTTGAGCGCTTGGGGAGCTGAAAGAAGAGTTTGGAACATATTGCTGCTAATAGCACAGAAAGCTGAAAGAAGAGGAATAAGATTTTCAATAGAAAATTAACCTTTAAGATACCTTATCTAACATCAAAGCACAAGGAAATTGTGATTATTATTATGTATTTTATTTTAAAAGTTGGGAAAGAGGGAGATGTGGAACAAAGCTTTAAAATCTGATAAAATGCAAATGAAAATGTTCAACTCGTCTGGAAAAGTTTATAGAGGGAGGAGAAAAGGTGAAACCTTAAAATGAAAATGGCTGGTTCTTTCCACTATGAATTGGAGGTAGGATTATGATGGGGATGATGGCTTCATCTTTTCCAGAGGGATCAAGTGAGCTGTGCTGCTTTGATGGCATGATATACAGTGCAGTAGAATGGGATACTAATGTTAAACATTATCCTATAAGATTCCTACAGTAGTGGCCCTAATGATCTTACGACTGTGTTTTGGACAATTAATGTTCAATACTTATAAAGTATACTCAATACTCAATAAAGGTGGAGAGGAAGCTTGGAAGGGGATTTCAGACTTAATCCCGACTCTATAAAGTCAGCAGAAACTTTACAAGTTCATTTCCGTAGGAGCAGGAGCAGTCCCACAGATGTTAGGAATAGAAAAGAGCTATGGTCTTATTGTCAGTTCCTCTGCTGATGCATGCTTGTGCCACATACTCTAGTGTTTTGCCCAGTTTGGACTATTAAAATGTGATTTAACCCTACTAAATGTGCAATATGGAGCAATCCTGCCACGGATTGTCATGGAGCTCCGATCTCAATCCCAAATTGCCATAGTCCAAATGTGCTATTTCAGTGATACTCAGACCTGAGTGGTTCCAGAGCCAAATTAGCAATCAACATTATTCAAAAGAGCCACAGTAGTGTGAATTCATTGTTTCATATGATTCTCACAGCAAAATGACTGGCCAAGTATTAATATTTTATCAACTATTACTATTGGTTAATAACATAGTAAAAAAAAGCTGATTGGTTAATAATTAAATCACACCGTTTTTAATATCATGTGCTGCAAAGAGCCATGCCTTAGTCTGAGTATTACTGTGCTATCCAGTCTTTCCTAAAGACAAACCTCTTTCCTGCGTGAAAGAAATGACAATCACATTTAGGAACATAGGGTAATGGACTGGATAGACCACAGGCCTGATCAACTATGGCAGTTCTTATCTGACAGATAGTGGCCAGTACCAGATGCTTAAGAAGAAGGTTTAAGAACCCACCAGTAAGCTGATATAGGGTAATCTGCCCACCAGGGGAGTTTACTCTTACTCCTAACAGGTAGAGATAAGCTTAAGGCCTGATTCATGAGATTTATCTAAAGTAACTCACTCAGTCTCCCAGATTATTTTATCTTTCTGTTTATCTTTTAGACTGCAAGCTCTGTTGTGTTAATTTAGATAGAATGTATGGGTTAATGGTGTTATCATAACCCATTTACTATCCAATATTAAACAAGTTAAGGTTTTGGTAGACAGAGACCTTAGCCTTTTTAGTACCATGGCAAACACACCATTAAAATACTTTTAACCTTTTATTAAAGATGGAAAGAAAGAAAAACAATTAAAGCATTTGAAATGTAAAGTGTTAAATAAGGCTTTCATTTTAATGACATTTCTTGTTCCCTCTCCCTCTAGCTGGAGAGAGCTTTTAAAAGGAAAACCTCCTTGTTTGACAGTCTATCAGATGGTATTAAAGATGGTACTGTTCCTTTCACGTAAAAAAAGAGACGTTAGTTGAGATAAGCTGGAGATGTTGTTATTGCTGTTGTTGTTAAAGCCTGAAACTGTTCTTTTGGGGAAAAGAGAAGAAGTTTCTTGAGATGGGCCAGAGCTGTTATTATTGTTGCTGCTGCCAAAGTCTGATCCTATTTCATCCCCGATGGTGTTTGGGATTCAGCTGGAGTGAGTAGAGGTGGTGATGTTATTTGAGTCCCGCTCTTTGGCCCAGTCTGGTCAGGACTTTTCTTAGGATTAGAACAAAGAAGGTCTGGGATTCCAGGTGATGCTGGGGTTGGCAGCCAGGATGGTGAAACTTGCTTCAGTAGCCTCCATCTTTTCGCCTTATTCTCCCCCCCAAATTTCTTTCTTTAAGGACCTGCAAAGGGAATGATGAGAAGAATAGACCATCCTGTCATTATTTTGTCCACCAGTTAGGCCTATGTTCAACACACCAATTTTGGTTAATTTCTGGTTTCACATCTTTTGTGTTTACCAAGCATGATTTTAACATAGTCCTTGAATTATAGTAATGTTGCTTTTTTTTCTGGTTTGGAGTAATTTTGTCTCTGTCTGATTATCTTTGCACTGTTCATAACATTCATTATTAAAAGCAATGTGACCTCCATCAACATTTGTTATTATAGGTTATTGTAATATTTTATAAACGTTCATGTATCTTTTACAATTAAGCTTACAATTAGGGTAAATTTGTAGGCCCAATTATTAAAATTCTCTGTGGCAGGGACTGCCTTTATGTCTCTGCCTTGTACAAAACTAGCATGCAATCAATTATTAATAAATAGTAATAATTTAACCAGATAAACTATGGTCTTTTCCATCTTTAATGTATGTGGATTCAGTTTTGTTCCTTGTGGGTATGAAATGGTAAAACTCCTTCTCTTGGCTTGCACAGAAGCAGATCAAGCCCTGTAGATGTAATTCTACAAGCAGCCATCTAGCTCAAAAGGTACTATAACAAAGCACAGCATTATATCCCAAGGTTACAAAAGCAGTGTACCATTGTAATCATTACCTTGTGTTCTCTATAAACTTTTCTGGGTTACTATTAGCTGGTGGGAAGTTTTACCAGCCAGGGAAGGGAAATAAAGCTCCAAGCTTCAGTCCTTTTAAGGCCTTTTTCTCAGAGTTGTGTTATTATCCAGTAAGGTAAGGGGTCACAAATCAACTGAAAAACACTGGACAATAATGCCCAGACTTGTGTCCCATCAGTCAGTCCAGCTTCCATTTCCTATTATACTCGGCCCCCAGCAGCTATGTGATCAGCTGGCACCTGTTAACCTTTTACATACTGCAGCACCTTCACCTTTTTACAGTTATCTTGACATAGCTAGAAGGTCCCCACCTTGAACCTGCTGAAACCCACGCTTCAGTTTCCCTTTGCCCTTACTGAATGTAATATCAGAACATCTGTTACTAAAATCCCCTTGGAGGTGGATCAGGCCTTCACTTAGTTCAGAACACAAAAGCCAACAATGAAAGTACTGAACAAAGTATTGCCTTTGAGTATGAAGTTGGTTTGCTTCCTGTTATGTTTTTGTCACCCTGTTTTTGTCACTTTTGTCCTGTTTTTCTGTCACTCTGGCTGATTTTCTCTTTTAATTACCCATTATTGAGTTTCAGCTCTACCCTCTGGCACTTTGATTTGCTTTACTGTTTCACTTGACATATTTGAATGATATGCATCTCCTTGTTACAGTCCTGTTTGTTTCCATGCTCCTTATACAATTACAAAGCACATCTTTGCATAAACAGTGAGCAGCTGTTCTAAGATTCATTCAGGACCTTTTCAAGATTTTTTTCCCCTTACTGTTTTGTGCAGTCAATGCCGGGTCCTTCTATTCAGAGTTAATGTAGAGAAAGACCCAGTCTGCCAATTATTCAGGCTGAGACCATGCTTTTGAAAGAAAATCCCATGGAGGTTTGGAAGACTTTTACCAACTAGTGCAATTTTTGTCAGAAGAAAGGGGGAAATGGGTCTACACACAACTGCAGTGTGATGCTTCTGGTTCTAAAGCATGAGCCTCTACTATCTGTGCTAAAAGGCCCAGGTCTGTGAGCAGAAGCAGTAGCAGAATTATAAACTTCTGTAGTCCAGCCACGAGAGGGGGGTAGAGAGAGACAGTCTGTGTACATATGGGTAATGGACTCAGTCACTGTTCCCTTCCCCACCCTTACACACTTCTTTCCTCCAACTCCACCGAAGGCCCTGATTATTGTTAATAATGCTGCAGCACTGATATTGTGCCCTTTCATGCACCCAAGTGCTCCAAGTGGAAGGCTGCTCTACCCCCCACCCCCAAGCACAACTGGGGAATGCTCCAGAAGGCATAGTGCCTCTTTCTCGGGGCCATGCCCCTACATGGTTACTGGCATCTGAGTCTTAGTTACTATCATTAGTTAAATCATGCAAATATTTGATAAATTAGTCTAACATATTTTACATCAAGTTTCAAAATAATTAAATTGAAAATAGAAAAGGAGTACTTGTGGCACCTTAGAGACTAACCAATTTATTTGAGCATGAGCTTTCGTGAGCTACAGCTCACTTCATCAGATGCATACCGTGGAAACTGCAGCAGACTTTGTATACACACAGAGAATATGAAACAATACCTCCTCCCACCCCACTGTCCTGCTGGTAATAGCTTATCTAAAGTGATCATCAGGTTGGGCCATTTCCAGCACAAATCCAGGTTTTCTCACCCTCCACCCCCCCACACAAATTCACTCTCCTGCTGGTGATAGCCCATCCAAAGTGACAACTCTTTACACAATGTGCATGATAATCAGGTTGGGCCATTTCCAGCACAAATCCAGGTTCTCTCACACACCCCCACACCCATACACACACAAACTCACTCTCACTCTCTCAAACTCACTCTCACTGAGAGTTACCAAAAGCAACTACAGCATTTGCTCAAGAAACTTCCTGAAAAAGCACAAGATCAAATCCGCACAGACACACCCCTGGAACCCCGACCTGGGATATTCTATCTACTACCCAAGATCCATAAACCTGGAAATCCTGGGCGCCCCATCATCTCAGGCATTGGCACCCTGACAGCAGGATTGTCTGGCTATGTAGACTCCCCCCTCAGGCCCTACGCTACCAGCACTCCCAGCTACCTTCGAGACACCACTGACTTCCTGAGGAAACTTCAATCCATCGGTGATCTTCCTGATAACACCATACTGGCCACTATGGATGTAGAAGCCCTCTACACCAACATTCCACACAAAGATGGACTACAAGCCGTCAGGAACACGATCCCCGATAATGTCACGGCTAACCTGGTGGCTGAACTTTGTGACTTTGTCCTTACCCATAACTATTTCACATTTGGGGACAATGTATACCTTCAGATCAGCGGCACTGCTATGGGTACCCGCATGGCCCCACAGTATGCCAACATTTTTATGGCTGATTTAGAACAACGCTTCCTCAGCTCTCGTCCCCTAAAGCCCCTACTCTACTTGCGCTATATTGATGACATCTTCATCATCTGGACCCATGGAAAAGAAGCCTTTGAGGAATTCCACCATGATTTCAACAATTTCCATCCCACCACCAACCTCAGCCTGGTCCAGTCCACACAAGAGATCCACTTCCTGGACACTACAGTGCTAACAAACAATGGTCACATAAACACCACCCTATACCAGAAACCTACTGACCGCTATTCCTACCTGCATGCCTCCAGCTTTCACCCTGACCACACCACACGATCCATCGTCTACAGCCAAGCTCTGCGATACAACCGCATTTGCTCCAACCCCTCAGACAGAGACAAACACCTACAAGATCTCTGTCAAGCTTTCTTACAACTACAATACCCACCTGCAGAAGTAAAGAAACAGATTGATAGAGCCAGAAGAGTTCCCAGAAGTTACCTACTACAGGACAGGCCTAACAAAGAAAATAACAGAACGCCACTAGCCGTCACCTTCAGCCCCCAACTAAAACCCCTCCAACGCATTATTAAGGATCTACAACCTATCCTAAAGGATGACCCAACACTCTCACAAATCTTGGGAGACAGGCCAGTCCTTGCCTACAGACAGCCCCGCAACCTGAAGCAAATACTCACCAACAACCACATACCACACAACAGAACCACTAACCCAGGAACTTATCCTTGCAACAAAGCCCGTTGCCAATTGTGCCCACATATCTATTCAGGGGACACCATCACAGGGCCTAATAACATCAGCCACACTATCAGAGGCTCGTTCACCTGCACATCCACCAATGTGATATATGCCATCATGTGCCAGCAATGCCCCTCTGCCATGTACATTGGTCAAACTGGACAGTCTCTACGTAAAAGAATAAATGGACACAAATCAGATGTCAAGAATTATAACATTCATAAACCAGTCGGAGAACACTTCAATCTCTCTGGTCACGCAATCACAGACATGAAGGTCGCTATCTTAAAACAAAAAAACTTCAAATCCAGACTCCAGCGAGAAACTGCTGAATTGGAATTCATTTGCAAATTGGATACCATTAATTTAGGCTTAAATAGAGACTGGGAGTGGCTAAGTCATTATGCAAGGTAGCCTATTTCCCCTTGTTTTTTCCTACCCCCCCCCCAGATGTTCTGGTTTAACTTGGATTTAAACTTGGAGAGTGGTCAGTTTGGATGAGCTATTACCAGCAGGAGAGTGAGTTTGTGTGTGTATGGGGGTGGGGGTGTGTGAGAGAACCTGGATTTGTGCTGGAAATGGCCTACCTTGATTATCATGCACATTGTAGGGAGAGTGGTCACTTTGGATGAGCTATTACCAGCAGGATAGTGAGTTTGTGTGTGTGGTTTTTGGGAGGGGGGTGAGAGAACCTGGATTTGTGCAGGAAATGGCCCAACTTGATTATCATGCACATTGTAGGGAGAGTGGTCACTTTGGATGAGCTATTACCAGCAGGATAGTGAGTTTGTGTGTGTGGTTTTTGGGAGGGGGGTGAGAGAACCTGGATTTGTGCAGGAAATGGCCCAACTTGATTATCATGCACATTGTGTAGAGAGTTGTCACTTTGGATGGGCTATCACCAGCAGGAGAGTGAATTTGTGTGGGGGGGGTGGAGGGTGAGAAAACCTGGATTTGTGCTGGAAATGGCCCAACCTGATGATCACTTTAGATAAGCTATTACCAGCAGGACAGTGGGGTGGGAGGAGGTATTGTTTCATATTCTCTGTGTGTATATAAAGTCTGCTGCAGTTTCCACGGTATGCATCCGATGAAGTGAGCTGTAGCTCACGAAAGCTCATGCTCAAATAAATTGGTTAGTCTCTAAGGTGCCACAAGTACTCCTTTTCTTTTTGCGAATACAGACTAACACGGCTGTTACTCTGAAACCTTAAATTGAAAATAGTGCTCTAGATACTTTATCATCATCATAAAAACATACAGAACTCAATGAGTTAAAAAGGTTATCAAAGGATTTATGCAAAGCCAAACTCTCATGTTTGTCCATTATTTAGATTTTTCTTTTTTATAAACTCTGGGCCTGATCCTGCACCGCATTCTTCCTCAGGCAGAACTTCCATGTAAGCCCTTCAACTGAGCTCAGAACTTGGCTGGTAATTGCCTTCTTTCTTTTCATTTTGTATTCTATAGTATTTTTTTTCTGGCTTTGTATCATAGTGTTCAGAACTGTACTTGGAGTGGACATTTTGTGTTCCTTTGGAGCAGATTCATAGATTCCAAGGCCAGAAGGGACCATTATAATAATCTAGTCTGACCTCCTGTCTAAAACAGTCTATAGACCTTCCCCAAAATAATTCCTAGAGCAGAACTTTTAGAAAAATATCCAATCTTGATTTTAAAATGATCAGTGATAAAGAATCCACGAACTTTGGTAAATTGTTTGAATGGTTAATCAGCCTCATAATTAAAAATAAGAACATAAGACAGCCAAACTGGGTCAGACCAATGATCCATCTTGCCCAGTGTCTTGTCTTCCAGTAGTGGCCAGTGCCAGATACTTAAGAGGGAATGAATAGAACAGGGCAATTATTGAGTGATCCACCCCCTGACAGGCCTATAATTACCTGGGACATCCCATTTACCCTTTTTAAAAACTGGCACATTAGCTTTCTTCCAGAACTTCCCAAATGCTCCAAGTCTTAATGAAAATCAACATTAATGGTCCAAAAAGAAAAGGAGTACTTGTGGCACCTTAGAGACTAACCAATTTATTTGAGCATAAGCTTTCGTGAGCCACAGCTCACTTCATCAGATGTTTACCGTGGAAACTGCAGCAGACTTTATATACACACAGAAATCATGAAACAATACCTCCTCCCACCCCACTGTCCTGCTGGTAATAGCTTATCTAAAGTGATCAACAGGTGGGCCATTTCCAGCACAAATCCAGGTTTTCTCACCCTCCACCCCCCCACACAAATTCACTCTAGGAGGTATTGTTTCATGATTTCTGTGTGTATATAAAGTCTGCTGCAGTTTCCACGGTAAACATCTGATGAAGTGAGCTGTGGCTCACGAAAGCTTATGCTCAAATAAATTGGTTAGTCTCTAAGGTGCCACAAGTACTCCTTTTCTTTTTGCGAATACAGACTAACACGGCTGTTCCTCTGAAACCTGTCATTAATGGTCCAGTAAGTGCCACAACCAGTTCTTTTAAAACTCTTAGGGTTTTAAACTTTAAACTCTTAAAACTAACTTTAGCATCCTCCAGAGATACTAGTGGAATGCATAGAGTGTTATCATCACCATATGATAAGACTACATCATCTGTTTTTACCCCAGATATAGAACAGAAATATTTATTAAATCTTTCTTCCTTTTCTGCATCATTATCGGTAATTCTTCCATTCCCATCTTGTGATGGACCAATACCATTTTCAGGATACTTTTTGTTCCTAATATATTTTTAAAAACTCCTTTTCACTATCCTTAATTCTGCTGGTCATAGATTTCTTCTTGTGTCCCTTTGCTTTCCTTATCAATTTTCTACAATTCCTAACTTTCCCTCTAAGCCAGGTTGTTTTTTAAAGCTAGCTCAGCCTTCTTCCTCAATTTTGGGCATCTAGTAAGATGTTCTTAAAATTATTCCCAATGATCATTCATATTTTCCTGATTGAATTATCCCCCCCCCCCCAGCTGACTTGACTCCTAATTGTTTTCAGCTTTGTGAAATTGGCCCCATTAAAACACCAAGTATATTACATTACTGGTCTGGATGTTATTCCACTTGCACATTTTAATGTGATCAATTCATGATTACTTGTAGTGAAGCTACCATTAATTTTTAGTGATCAGTTCCTCTTTGTCTGTTAGGACAAGGTCTCATAAAGAATTCCTGTGTTGGCTGCAACTCTTTTTGAATTAGAAAATTGTCATGTATAATGTTTATAAATTACAAGGATATTTTAGTACTGGCAGCAGGAGATTTCCAGCATGTCAATCAAAGTTAATCAAATTGCAGTCCCTAGGTGCATAAGGAGATGGTCATCCTGTTCCCCGTTGTGATTTGGTGGTCTGTAGCGGACACCAACTAATATCCCATCTTGTGCTTTATTAGTAAAATGATCTATAAGCATTCAAGATCGTTTTCTTCTGAGTTATCAGTGACTCAGGTAATGCCATTTTTAACATAGGAGAGTGCCACTCCCTCCTCCCCTTTTGCCTACTCAATCCTTCCTAAATAGGTTAAACCATTGCTTTTAACATTTTAATTGTGCGCATCATCCCACCAGGTTTCAATAATACTAATTAGATCAAATTTATGCTCATAAATGAGCAATTTCAGTTCCTCTTGTTTGTCACCCAGGCTCCTAGCATTGGTAAGGTGAATTGCTTCACTTGGTGCTTCTCAAGTAAGGGCCAAAAGAAGGCAGGATCATTGTCTCTATGTAGAGTCATACAGTTTAAGGCCAAAAGAGATGATTAGATTGTCTAGGCTGAGCTCCTGTATATCACAGGCCACCAACATCAAGCAGCACTCACAAACTAAACCCAGAAACCAAAATTAGATCAAAGTATTACAGTCATCAAGAGACTAAACTGTTTTGTGCCACAGGCAGAGAACAGAAGGGACTGAGGTGCATCAATGCCTAGTGTCCCTGAAATGGCAGGGAACTGAATAAGTGAGATAAATGCAAAACAGTCCTGGCAAGTGACTTGCACCATATGCTGCGGAGGAAGGTGAAATCTCCCCAACTTCACCGCAAATCTGATCTTGGAGAAAATTCCTTCCCAATCACAGTTAGACCATAGGTTCCCAGACTGTAGATTGTGACCTCAAGTAGGGTCAAGCCATTAGCAGATGAGGTTGTGAGTCCAATAGGCCAGATTCAACCCGGGAGATGATGCCATCTGCCCGCAAATATATCTGGACCTGCTCCACAAATGCCACATCAGGAGGCCACCGTTATGAGCTACAAAATGGCAGCCTGTGCACAGCATGACCTCACCCGTACTGTGCATGTGAGGGCAGGTGGTGTGGACATCGCCATTTTCTAGTTCAAAACGGCAGCCTCCTGGTACGGCATTTGTGGAGCAGGTCCAGACACATTGGTTGTGTGAGGGTGGCTGTGCGGATGCCTATTTGGCCATTTGTACCATCTACATGTGCAAGTATCAGGCTGAGGGACTTGAATGGAGAAGATCCTTCCTTATCTGTGGGCAGCAGCCTCATCAACAGGGCATCCTCTCTGCTTGAGCTGGTAGGAGCCTGTGCTAGCTTTTCCTGAGATGGGACTCTGCAGTGGCTTGTAAGCTCCTTAACACAGGTCTCATACTTTCTTTTATGCCGCCCTAAATGCCTGTTGGCACTCAAGGATAAAGAATCATTGTAAGTCACTGTTTCTGTGCTGCTCTAGTATCACCGCACAGGGCCTCCCTAATTCCTGGCCTCATTTGCTTAACAGTGAATTCCTTTTTCTGATTTGTCATAATAGGCACAAAGGACTCATTTTTATCCAGAGTATTTCCTTCAGCCTCCAGCAGTGAGTCTAGCAATGAAGTTCTGAATGAAAACAAGAGTGCAAGAAACATGCTTGCAAATACAATGAGGCTTTCTTTGATTATGGCTTCGCCAGTGTTTTGGTCAAGAACAAAGAGAGGCCAAAATGCCTGCTATGTCACATGAAAGCATGAGGCCTAATAAACTTACTCGCCCCTTGGAAACCCTTCACAAGGAACACACAGGAAAACCAAGATCACTTTTCCAGCACCGTGAAGAACAACTTTCATGTCAACAATTGCAACTCAAGAAAGCCATGTCCATTTCTGACCAAGCTCAAAAGGTATCATTTGAGGTGAGTTACCACATTGCACAGGCCAATTGTTGTAAACACTTTGATTTTGCCAGCTGCAGTCAATGTGGTGAAAGTAATGTGTGAAGAAACTGAGGCAAACACACTCAAAGCCAAACCACTCTCCAACAACAGTGAAGTGAAGGGCTGAAGTGATAGCAGCATATGAGGAAAACACACTGGTTTAGCATTTGAAAAACATGGATGCTTTTGCTCTTCAAGTTGATGTGAGCACTGAGGATCGTGATGCACATTTCTTGGCTTTTGTGAAATACACATGGGAGGGTGAGATTCTTGAAGACATTCTGTTCTGTCTCCTTCCCATATGTGAAACGGCATATGGAATGTTCAGTGTGCCACATGGCTACATGCAAGACAAAAATATACCATGTGATTGCATGGTGGGCTTTTGTACAGATGGAGCTCTGTCTATGGCAAGCTGCAAAGCAGGTCTGCATGCCTTGGTGAAGAAAGTAGCTCCATCTGCTGTGTGGACCCACTGAATGATTCACAGAGAACTGGCATCTAAAGCTCTGAGCCCAGAGCTAGGTAAAGATTTGTAGCAGGTCTCATCTATTGTGAACTAAAGCAATATTCAACCTCTTTGCACACATCTGTTTGCAAAACTGTGTGAAGAAATGGGGTTTAATCATGACATATTGTTGTTCCACACTGAAATTCATTGACTACCGAGAGGAAAAGTACTGGGATGATTTTTTGAACTGAGAGACAGGCTGCATGCCTATGCAATGGACTGCAAAAACAGTGACTTCTTCGGTTTTCTATGTGACCAAATAAAGATGTGCCTTCTTGCCTATGTCACAGACATATATGGGAAACAGAATTAATTGAATACAGGTCTGCAAAGAAAGAACACCCACATCTTTCACCTGATTGACTGAATCACACGATTCATGAAGAACATGGTCTTCAATAGATTATTCTTCCAGAAAACACACTATGAATCCTTCCCACAGCTTTGCAAGTTCCTGGCTGACAATGAAATTTTTCAGCCTACCACACAAGTGATGACTGAACATCTCAGCCAGTTGGGGAGGAACAGTTTGGATCCTTTTCCCCCGACTTGAACATGAACAAACAGTTGGATGCAAAACCCTTTCAGTGCAAACCCGATGCCATTAATTTGCCAGCAGTTGAAATCAAACAGCTTATTGAAATTTCCTGAGATCGATTCTTGTGAGGCACATATGGAGAACTTTCTGTCCCTGAGTTCTGGTTCATTGTCAAGAATGAATATCCTGCATCCTCAACACATACCTTAAAACTAATAGTGCCTTTTGTGAACATGTATTTGTGTGACGCTGGATTCAGCTCATTTGTGTCTACCAAGTCTTGGTATCAACCTACCATTGATGTCACACTGGAAATTAGATGTGCAATTTCTACCACACCACTGGACTTAGAGAAGCTCTGTTGCAACATACAAGCCCATATATCACATTAGAGAGCATTACATAACATACTTAATATGTAAATTCCTTGGATTCCTTGGTCGTTATGTTCCTTTGCTGTTGTCAGACTTCACACAAAAGAGTAAAATCTCAAAATGTGGTCATGGAGGCACTAAGTTCAGGAACCTCTGAGTACGTCAGCAACATCCACCACCAAGCGCTTGAGAGAGAGATTGCTCGGTGCTATCTTAGAGCACTGGCCCATCCCATCCAGTTCACCATCTCTGGTGTTTCAGAGGAAGGAGAGGAAAAACAACAACAGAATACATTAGAGGTGTGGGGAAATTCCTTCCTGACCTCTTCAGGTGGCGCTCTGACCCCTGAAGCATGAGATTTTAGGAACATAAGACCTAAAGAGCAAGAGACTCTGAGGGCAGCTGAGCCCTACCATGATAAGGCCCTACCAGCACAAGCAACCTAATCAGACAATCCCACAAATAAATTTGTCCAGTTCTCACTAAAAACTAATTAAGTTGTTTGCCCCCACTGCTCCTAGAGGTTAGAGACCTTCTTCTAATTTCCAGCCTGAACTCGTTCATGGCCAGTTTATACTCATTTGTTCTTGTGCCAATGTTGCCTATTCGAGTTCTTCACCCTCCCTAGTATTTACCTTCCTGATGTATTTGTACATACCAATCATATGCCCTCTGAAACTTCATTTTACTAGGCTAAGCACACCAACTTCCTCCAGTTTCCTCTCATAGGACAGGCCCTCCATTCCATTAATCATCCACGTAGCTCTTCTCCACGCCAGTTCCAGTTTGAATTGTTTTTGAACATGGGTGACTAGCATTGTCTACAGTATTCCACATGAGGTCTTACCAGTGTCTTGTACAATGGCACCAGTACTTCTCCAGCTCTACCAAAAAGGCCTCATCTGACACATCCTAGCATCATATTTGCCTTTTCCATAGCTGCACCACATTGGTGGCTCATAGTCCTTGTGTGATTGACCCACACACTCAGATCTCTCTCCTCCTCTGTCACTTCCAGCTGATGAGCCCCCAGCTTGTAGCAAAAATTCTTATTATTAGACCCTAAGCGCATGACCTTGCACTTTCTACTATGGAATTTCATCCCATTTCTGTCAGTCCAGTCTTCAAGATCATCCAGATCTTCCTATATGATATTCCAATCCTCCTCCTGTATTGAAAATGCCTCCCATCAAATTTATCACCATCAAATTTCATTAGCCTGCTCCCACTTTTTGTGCCAAGGCCATTAATAAAAATGTTGAATAAGATTGTTCTCAAGACCGATCCTTGAGAAACTTCACTAGTAACCTCTCCTCAGTCTGATAGTTTGTCTTTCAGCACAACCTGCTGCCTTCTCCCAATGGCTTGTTCTCAAGACCGATCCTTGAGAAACTTCACTAGTAACCTCCCCTCAGTCTGATAGTTTGTCTTTCAGCACAACCTGCTGCCTTCTCCCAATGGCTAGTTCCTTTTCCACCTTAAAATTATTGTACTAATCCCTGTTTTCTCTAATTTAAACGAGTAATTTCCCATGTGGTATCATGTCAAATGCTTTGCTGAAGTCCAAGTATATTAGATATACCACATTTCCCTTATTTTAAAAAATGAGATATTTTCTCAAAGAAGAAAATCAGGTTAGTCTGGCATGATATCTTTGGTAAACCCATGTTGCATTACATCCACTTTTCCTTTTACCTCCATGAATTTAATTATTCATTCCTTCACTATTGTTCTAAAGCCTTGTATACTACTGACATCAGGATAACAGGTCTGCAATTGTCCAAATTACTTTTTTCCCCTTTCTTTAATATAGGTATGATGTTAGCTATTCTCCAGTCATATGGTACTACCCTTGCTACTGGACTAACAATTTTATATTCCAGTTCTTTCAGTATTTTTAGATGGAAATTATCTGGTGCCCCTGGTTTGAACACATTAAACTATTTGAGTTTCCCTTTTACTTCAGATGTGGTAATTTCCATTTCTATACACTTCCCCCCCCCCATCAGCCATCCTACCTTTATGCCCATATTATTATCCTTACTGAAAATTGAGGCAAAGCATTCATTTATTTTTGGGCCATACTAGAGTATCATTAATCTCCTCCCTATCCACGGTACATAGTGACTCAACCTCATCCTTCCTTATTCTTTTATATAACTAAAAAACCTCTTATTATTTATTCTAATTTTATGTAATCTGACTCCACTCAGCTGGACCACTCTCCTCATCTGGCCTTTCTATCCTCAAACACTTCTCTTTCACACAGCAAAGGGGAGGGTGGATTTAGAAACTCCTCTGTTACTATGGCGATGCAGAACTGTCTTGTACACTACAATGGGACTTAGAGCAGAGGTTCTCACAACAAATTTTTTGGTTGCCTCAGAATGCGGCCACCAACTCTTGCTGAGGGCCACACTTACACTTTTTCCTAAACTAACTAACTAACTAACTTTAGGAAAAAACAAATAAATATACATATATACATGTCCAAATCATTGTAATTTATTTATGTTGGGGGTTTTTTTCAGACTCAGTGTTAAAAATAACGTACAGTGGTCTGTATTCTTTACTGGACCTAAACAGAACAGAAACACAAATAAGGTGCTTTGCATGTTCTTGTCTTTTTGTTGTTGTTTCTTTTGCTTTTTTTGGTTGCTTTTTTAAAAAACTTGCTAGATAGTAAGTCTGCTGCTGTGAAAAGTGATATTTGTATGTTTGTTAATATCACTTTTCACAGCAGACTTACTCAGCTTCAGCAAGCCCTGGGAGAAATTAAACCCTGGATGGGGAGGTGGGCAGGGAGGCCGCAGGGCCTAGGGACGATGGTGTGGACGGTGAGCCTGGGACCAGAGCCTGCTACCGCATGTATGGAGCCCAAAGTCTGCCCCTGGGAAAGTGGGGAATTCACCAGCTGCCTGCACGTCCAGCTTTTGTGTCTCCAGAGGTGGGCAGGGCCCAATCCCCACTGGTGGCCCTGGGAGAGGGGACACTGCTTCCCCTCTCCCAAATCACCTGGCCGCAAGAAAAGCCCCTGGTGGCTGCATTTGAGAAACAGTGACTTAGAGTATGTTGACTAGTCTGGGTCTCCATGGTAACAGAGGAGTGTCCAAACACTGTTCTTCTAGAGGCCTAGTTAGGGAAAGCTTGGAGTTAGTAGTGAAATCTCATTTCAGCCAACCATGGTTGACCTGTTTACATGGCCATTGTGCATGGAAAGCTGACATGTGATGGATAGGGAGGAGATATCTTTAATCACTAAAAGTGCATGCAGAGGACTTCTACGGTGGCATCAGCCAGTCACTGTAAACAGCTGATTAAGCACCTCAGGGCAGAGGCACTAGACACAAGAATACATACGTTCTGGCCATTTATCTGGTGTAACACTGAACTGGAACCGGGCCAGCATGCCAGGATGTAAGGTTTTTTTGAAATATTTCTTTATATATCTACTGCAGCTCTGTCTGCTAAGTCAAATCCGTCGGTTTAGCAAGGAAAAAGCTGTTAGTTCTGATGCATGATTGTTTTTTCCTCTCAAGCTGGAAATGAACACTTCAGTGTGCTGTTATCAGTAGATCTCTCTCTGATGGCCAGGAGTCAGTGACAGGTGTGAGAGGGCAGCAGCTGAAGTGGTGGTAGCATTCTCCCTTTTAGCTCTGTCCATGTGGTGGTTGAAAACATGAGCTTCATCCAGCTTTCATTAAAATCAACAGGCATTTTCCCACTTTTATAGGGGGACATTAAGAGGAGTTATTTCCATTGATTTCAATAGGGTTTGGATCAGGCCCCATGTTAGCAACAAATTGTGTTAAAACACAGTTCTTGTTAGCACAGATTCCAGAACCAGTGTAAATGGAGATTGTTTTTTTCAGGGTAATACGTGATATAACCTTGCTAAATGGATGACTACGTGTATTCCATCACCAATGGTTGTCAGAAAAATCTCTTCCACTCCGGTTAGGGAACTATTACAGACCCATGTTAGCAACAGTAAGGACTCAATACAGTTGTAATTAGCTCAGTTTCAAACATCATGGGGTCAGAGCCCAACATACATTTTTTGGATACATTTAAATAATCTGCAGCGTTTGTGACATTGGAAGCTCTGGTACTTGCTGTAACTATTTTCTTACAGTCTGATAATATTTAATACTGAATAATCTTTCTACAGAATTTTTAAACCAGCCCTATATCAATGTTCAGCAAGGGTATAATTCCTAATTAAATTCCATAAAATGGTTTAAATATTCTTTAAAATGGACATTCTGTGGGTTTTCAGGTTATTTTATATAGAAATCTTTTGCGTTTTCTCTAGAGCCACAGAGTACAAAATGATTGTGTTTTTTTCCAGTCATGTTAGTTCAACTGAGCTCATGTAACATGACTGAAAAACCCATTAAGATGTAGGTTAACCAGTCAGAGGCCATATTATCTGTGTTGTAGCCTGGGCTATCATCCTAGGCTACAACAAGGGCTGTAAATATGCCTTCAGGTACATTAGCCTGCATATTGACAGGGCTTTTCAATCATGTTACACTAACTCAAATGAGCTAACATGACTGAAAAAAAACATCCTTTTTGGCCATCAGCCTTAATGGATTCATCCCTATTACATTCTAAAATTCATCCCTATTACATTCATTAAGGTTAGGTTTGCTGGTGATTTTTCACTTTCTCATTCAGCTGCAGCACCCTACGGCAACAGATTAGGAGATGAGACTTCACCAAAGTAAACCTGGAAAAAAATGGCTTTCCTAATATAACCTTTGGGTGGGCTAGAGTTCTCTTCATTGCCCTTCTCCAGTGCCTAAAAAGCCCCATCTCCTACAGAAAAGTAGCTGAAGACCCAGAATTCAGTCAAAGGATTTTCAGCAAGGATTGCACAGGGTCAATCTCTCCACATTCAAGTCCCAAAAGGAATTAAAGAAATACATTTAATTAATTAACAACTTTACAAAATCTTAGGATAAAGAAACAATTCATAACAGTAATAACAATGTGTACAACATGGCTATTTTATAATCCACTTACATTATACAATTACACATAAACATAAATAAAGAAAACAAATTACATCTAATCGGGCCAGTCCCCACAGAAACACAGTGAGAAGAAACTGAGAGTTCCCAAAAGCTTAGGCAAAGTTCACCTGAGTCTCAGTTACAGTTTTTGATCACCAAATCCATACAGTCTGAGTCAAAAACAACATCTTCCCTCCTCTTGCTTGTCATAGAATCATAGAATATAAGGGTTGGAAGGGACCCCAGAAGGTCATCTAGTCCAACCCCCTGCTCGAAGCAGGACCAATTCCCAGTTAAATCATCCCAGCCAGGGCTTTGTCAAGCCTGACCTTAAAAACCTCTAAGGAAGGAGATTCTACCACCTCCCTAGGTAACGCATTCCAGTGTTTCACCACCCTCTTAGTGAAAAAGTTTTTCCTAATATCCAATCTAAACCTCCCCCACTGCAACTTGAGACCATTACTCCTCGTTCTGTCATCTGATACCATTGAGAACAGTCTAGAGCCATCCTCTTTGGAACCCCCTTTCAGGTAGTTGAAAGCAGCTATCAAATTCCCCCTCATTCTTCTCTTCTGCAGGCTAAACAATCCCAGCTCCCTCAGCCTCTCCTCATAACTCATGTGTTCCAGACCCCTAATCATTTTTGTTGCCCTTCGCTGGACTCTCTCCAATTTATCCACATCCTTCTTGAAGTGTGGGGCCCAAAACTGGACACAGTACTCCAGATGAGGCCTCACCAATGTCGAATAGAGGGGAACGATCATGTCCCTCGATCTGCTCGCTATGCCCCTACTTATACATCCCAAAATGCCATTGGCCTTCTTGGCAACTAGGGCACACTGCTGACTCATATCCAGCTTCTTGTCCACTGTCACCCCTAGGTCCTTTTCCGCAGAACTGCTGCCTAGCCATTCGGTCCCTAGTCTGTAGCTGTGCATTGGGTTCTTCCATCCTAAGTGCAGGACCCTGCACTTATCCTTATTGAACCTTATTGAATCTTCAATTGGAATCCATGTAGACTCTTCCTCTGCTGAAATCACTGCTAGCCAGTCAGCTAACTGATTAACCACTCAGTTAAGTATATAGATTTTTAAAAAAATGTTGCAAGAAAATACAACACCAAGAAGAGCAAAATATAAATGACTCTTTCCTCATTGCTACATTTAAAGAAAAGTTGGTGAAATTGACTAGTTGAGACAATTTAACTAGGACAGTTTGGCTAAATTCAAAACAGTCAAAACATACAATTAAAATAGAAGTTACTTTCCCCTCCCAATTTCCCCCTGCTATAATTAGCATTGCCCATGCTTCTCTGTTGGAGGGCTAACAATATCACTGACCTGCTGCAAAATGCTTCAGAGTTAGGAACAACAGCCTGCTTTCTGCTCCTGGACTCAGGTTCTCCCAACTCACACAGGGCACATGGCCTTCTGCAAAGCAGCTGTCCTGACCACTTGCCCTCATAAAGTCTGACCCCAGCACCTGGGAACCTATGGGAGCATACCCAAAACTACCACACCCAACATCCAGAAGCTTCTGGATGTGGAGTGCTAAATCTGCCTAGGACCAATGACCTTAGGAGGTTGGCCGATGGAGTCTCCTGCGACTGCGGGGCCTATTTCCGATCCTCTGTCCGTTCACGCCTCCGAGCGGAGTTCCTCTGGGCGGCGTCCACCGACTCCCTTGACGCCTTTGAGGAGCGGTGGGCGCTGGCCGGGGTTCTCTGCTCGGTGTCCCCGTCCGGTTCCCTTCATTTGACCCTTTGACCGCACTCCCGTCCCTGTTTTTCATTAGTTGTCCCCCGTAATTAATTGGCTCTCCAGGCCCTGTGGATCTCCCCCTTAGGCTGGGGGGGGGCTCCTTTCGTAGTGGACGAGCTCCGCCCGCCCACTTCCTGGATCCCAATAGACCAATGACCTTAGGAGGTTGGCCGATGGAGTCTCCTGCGACTGCGGGGCCTATTTCCGATCCTCTGTCCGTTCACGCCTCCGAGCGGAGTTCCTCTGGGCAGCGTCCACCGACTCCCTTGACGCCTTTGAGGAGCGGTGGGCGCTGTCCGGGGTTCTCTGCTCGGTGTCCCTGTCCGGTTCCCTTCGTTTGACCCTTTGACCGCACTCCCGTCCCTGTTTTTCATTAGTTGTCCCCCGTAATTAGTTGGCTCTCCAGGCCCTGTGGATCTCCCCCTTAGGCTGGGGGGGGCTCCTTTCGTAGTGGACGAGCTCCGCCCGCCCACTTCCTGGATCCCAATAGACCAATGACCTTAGGGTGACCAGACGTCCCGGCTTTGGACACTCCGGCGTTTTTGCAGGGGGTGGAGGGTGGGTGTTGCGCTTCGGCAACTCTGCTCCGGCCGCCTTTTTTTTTTGCTTCCCCCATGTGTCCCGATATTTTGTCTGTTTCATCTGGTCACCCTAAATTACCCAGACACAACTCACTCCTCTCCCTGTCCTCCACTGTGGGTCTCTTAAAAATATATCTCCCTATTAGGCACATGGGTTACACTAACACATTGCTAAGAAAGAAAAAAATATATAGACAGGACAATATATTGCCACACCTTTAGCTCTCATTATTCAGTCTTCCTGTTTTTCTTTGAACAGGGCTGCTTGGAGAGCTTTTAAATGACAAAATATGGCTAGAATTAGTCTGGTCATGTTTCTGATACTGTACTGTATACAGTAATATACATGGCATTATATCCATTTTAGGACTTTTTTATAAAAAGGTTATTTTGGAATTCAGTTGAACAGACTATGGGAGGATAAAGCAAAGATCAAGGAACTCATAACATTTAAAAATATTAGTAGTACCTGGTGTTGTATCTCTGTGGTCTTATGGGATGTCATGGTAAGTTTATTGGTCAACTAGCACAAGCAAGCACAGACTCTAGAAAAATGAGAGCAAGGACAAGATCATTCAGCAAAGAAACAAGTCTTTTAATGCTGAAAAGCAGGGCACAGGCAGCTCACCTTCCTGATACTGTATTGCTGTCACCTGCAGGCACTTTCAAACAGATCTCATAAGTACTTCCTGAGCCAGAGGTCCTCTTTAGATTGGGGGATGTCTGTGTCACCCTGCCAGCAAAATAACTGTTTCAGCAATAAACAGATTTGTGGTGATTTTAAATAGCAAGCACTGATTTCTGACTTCAGATGTGTGAATCTCTGTCTCTCAGAATTAGATGGAGCTATGCTTCTGCATCTGAGGGCAGATTTAGGAAACTTAATTCTGCAGAATTCAGTCTAGTAGACATCATTCCCACTGTTTTCATTGTGTATTCCTTCTTACTAAGATGGGAAAACTTAACAATGCAGCAGAGAAATCAGTACATTTTTAGAGCATTATTCAGCACAACGTCTGGGAAATGTGCAGAAGATATAAATCTCTAAATAATACAGAGTAGACCTATTAAAGTACAAGATAATTTCTCTTGAACTAAAAGGATTGGTATACTAATCTTCCCAGTGTGATCTTCATTTGACATATGTGGAAGCCAACGTTAATGTGTCAGGAGGCTTGTTAATCTCTAGGGGAAATGATAAATTGACAGTTTGATAGAAATTGCTAACTTTAGTGCAGCCTATTTCCCATGTCATTGTCATATATAAAGTGTTGGTCATAATGGGTAGGAGTAGGAAAGAAAAGCAACAAGCAGGAAAAGCAAGTAATTCAAACCACAGGTTTTAATCACAAGTTTTAAAGCATCTGAAAAACATCAGAGAATTTACTTTTTATACCACAACATGGTTCTAATTCCCAGGGTACAGAACTGCAGTACTTAGAAATGCATTTAATTCCAGTGCTTAGAACAGTACTGTTTCAATTTATTTTTGGGGGACTGAGAAAGGTTTATGTAGGTCATACAGTCCTTCAATAAACCAGGGGTCTGATTGTTTGGGGGTTTTTCAATTAAAAAAACTGTGTGTGCTCAGTCAGTTGTATCTCAGTGTTTTGTATATACACTTTTCACCGTTGCAACAGTACATCTAAAAAACTTAATGCAATTGTAAAGAAAATCCCATCAAGCAAAAAAATATAGTACAATGTAAAATGGGGACTTTTGCAAAAAATTGTTAAAAAGTAGCACTTCTCTTTTGCCATCCTGCTCCACAAGACACACTAGGTTTTGTTTCAGTTCAAAAAAGCATTTTAGATGGTTTCAATACTGTCAAATATTGTAGCAGGAAAATAAACCTCCCACCACACCTCAATTCCTTATTTTCTTAAACTTTTCAGGCCTGAATCACCACCATGTGACTTCAGTTTTCAATGGAGTTAAACTGACAAGAATCTGGAACAATTCAGTGGAGAACCAGGCCTATTTTCTTGAAAAGTGATTAACCTTACGCTTCCTAGCACATCCTTTAAAACAATGTTACTTTCCAAATAAAAATGGAGTGTAACATTCTGTTTGAAAAAGAGGTGCACTTTGCCAATACCTAAATGAATTTCCAAGGCCATAGTTTAAGTCTCTGCACCATAAATTATTGCATTTGAAAGACAGGTATATTTAATTTGATAAAGAAGCAGTTTTCAGACTGATTAGCTGTGAGAGATGAGTTAACCAGTTTAGATAAAATGAGCCCTCCGACCCCGAGCCCTGAAATGTCACCTACCATTTTCAGAACTGGACTTGAACTGACCCCATATTGAAAATCTGAATAAATGTCTCTTCATTGGTTTGTGATTGGGGCCAGAGTCAGAGTAGTCAACAAATGCAATCTTTCCAGTCTGGAAGAAGGGATATTTTAGCAGTATCTGTTCTTACAAGCTGTCCAATCCAACAGATCTGGAGAAAAGTGGGCCCAAGCCACAAAGCTGGTTTTGGTTGCAGAGTTAGGTGGCAACCATCATGTTTGTGGCTGAATCTGGATTCCCTCCAGTATTCAGGTAATGTTCAGATGATGCCATTGAAGTAAATGGGAATTTTGCCATTGACTTCAACAGGGGCAAAGACTTCATCCCCAATGTTTTGATTAGGATACAATAATTTATTTATCACAACTTTTGGATGTGTTTATAAATAAACCCAAACTCTTTCTTGCCCTTCTATTATTCTGATTAGAGACTATCTGGGACCAGAATACTCAGGCTATCTGGCTACTAACGGAAATCACCATACTCTGAAACTCTTGAATGGTATCGGCAAGAGACAAAATCACGCCATGGGTCTGTATTCTATTGCTGATCCACTAAACCATCAAGCTCCTAGATCACTCCAGTATTGTTTATGAAAAAGCCCTCAAACAGAAAAGATATCTAACTTACGAAGAATATTTATGATTTTTAGATGTATACATTAGTCTGCTAATATATGTTCTGTCTATTCAGATGCATTTTCACACTAATAATAGTTTTAACATTAAGGAAAATGTGGGATAATTACATAGATTTTGTTTTCACTGCTTCTATTGAAGTAACCAGTTTCTGAGCCATGATGTTTTTCAATTGAAACTTTAACCACAAATCTTCACAATGAACTATTACAAAGTGTGACAGCAAAGAACGCCATTCCATGAGCATGAAAATGGTTTCTTACCAAATGAGTCTGACATGATCAAGAAATCCTGGATTATTTTGACAATAGCTGTATTTTCTTTTTCACTAATACCTGGGTTTCTGTTTATAATTATATGAATAGCAACTGTATTTATACTGACAGAATAAACAAATATAGAAATGTTGATTCGGTAAAGGTACTGGGAGGATGTTACATTTCAGACTGTTTGCGCTTAATTTCCACTGCAGAGCTCTTTCCCTTATTTGCTAAACGCTCAGCTGCTGGTAACTTTGGAGAAATGATCAGTTATAATGATGATACTTATCCAAACGTTTTAACAGAATCGCCACATACTGCTAAATCTCTGGGAACAGTCCCTTTCCCCCCTCCCCCCATTCTTATCACTTCTCCTCTAATTTTTACTTATTGTTGTTTATAGCTCCACAGTGCAAAAGTCTCAACAGGGTGCTGTACAAATACACAGTAAGAGGCAATCCCTACACCCCAAAGTTTACAATCTAAATAGACAAGACAAAGTGAGAGTAAGGTAGTATTATCCCCATTTCAGAGATGGAGAAATGAGGCGCAGAGAGAAATAGGGTCAGAATCTCTGCTCCGCCAAATTTGCTTTGCATCTTCCTCCTTTGCCAGCTGCCATCCTCCCTGGCATAAGAGTGAAAAGAGTGCAGAGCGGGGACTGGCTGGGATGTGGTAGATCTGAGCTCTACTATGTATGTCTGATCCTCTGCTGGCATGAAAGCTGCTATGGAGATTACATCAAGGACAGAAGTTAGAGTAGGCCCTGTGATGATCTAACTTCTGCTGGGACTGGGCAGCCAAACCTGCCAACTGCAGCCACCACTTTGCTGTTCAGACAAATTGGGGCGTAAATGATTTACCCAAAATCATAGAGAAAATCTGTAACAGAGCAGGAAACTGAACCTAGATCGTCTAAGTCACAATCCAGTACCTTAACAGCAAGACCATGCTTCATGGGCACCGCCATGTTTACCTTTGTTGACCAGTCATCCAAGTGACTGGCAGGTATAGGTTGCCTAATAGAGGTGCTCTATAACAAAAGTTCCAACAAAATTGTACTGGAAACTTTTGGGATACTTTATATTAGATGCTTCCTAAGAGGGCTTCCCAATTGCAAGTGGTCCTTAGTGCATATTTTTCTCTACTTATTTGTGGTCACAGAACAGACAAACACTTAGCTCAGCCTCAAACTGGAGTGAAGCAACTCTGACCCTGCACCAAACCAACTACACAATGATGTCCTCTTTTCCTCTCAATACATTAATTTCTTCATAGAACTTCATAGGTTTCCCAGGACAGAAGGGACCTTTGGTATAACACAGGTCTTAAAACTTCCCTGAAAAATCCTAGAATAGATCTTTGAGAAAAACCTCCAATATTGATTGGAAAATGTTCAGTGATGGAGAATCCACCATGACCCTTAGTAAGTTGTTTCAATAGTTAATTACTCTCACTGTTTACAACTTATTTCCAGTCTGAATTTGTCTAGCTTCAACTTCCAGACATGGGATTGTGTTATACCTTTGCCTGCTTGACTCAAGAGCCCATTATTAAATATTTGTTCCCCCTGTAGGTACTCAAACTGTAATCAAGTCACCCCTTTAACCTTCTCTTTGTTAAACTGAATAAACTGAGCTCTTTGGTTCTATCACTACATGACTGATTCTGATTAATCATTCTTGTGGCTCTTCGCTGAACTCTCTCCAATTTATTAATGTCCTTCTTGAACTGTGGACACCAGAAGTGGACACAGTATTCCAAGAGTGGTCAGAGGAGTGCTAAACACAAAGACAAAACAACCTCTTCACTCCTACTAAAAACTCCTCTGTTTATGTATCCAATTATCACGTTAGCCCTTTCAACCATAATACCATACCGGGAGCTCATTTTCAACTGATTATCCACCACAACCCCCAAATCTTTTTCATAGTTACTTCATCCCAGGTTACAGTCCCGCACCATGTAAGTACGACCTACATTCTTTGTTCCTAGATGTCCACATTTACATTTAGCTCTATTCATATAATCATAGAATATCAGGGTTGGAAGGGACCTCAGGAGGTCATCTAGTCCAACCCCCTGCTCAAAGCAGGACCAATCCCCAACTAAATCATCCCAGCCAGGGCTTTGTCAAGCCTGACCTTAAAAACTTCTAAGGAAGGAGATTTCACCACTTCCCTAGGTAACGCATTCCAGTGTTTCACCACCCTCCTAGTGAAAAAGTTTTTCCTAATATCAAACCTAAACCTCCCCCACTGCAACTTGAGACCATTACTCCTCGTTCTGTCATCTGCTACCACTGAGAACAGTCTAGATCCATCCTCTTTGGAACCCCCTTTCAGGTAGTTGAAAGCAGTTATCAAATCCCCCCTCATTCTTCTCTTCTGCAGATTAAACAATCCCAGTTCCCTCAGTCTCTCCTCATAAGTGATAGAATCATAGAATCTCAGAGTTGGAAGGGACCTCTGGAGGCCATCTAGTCCAACCCCCTGCCCAGAGCAGGACCAATCCCAACTAAATCATCCCAGCCAGGGCTTTGTCAAGCCTGACCTTAAAAACTTCTAAGGAAGGGGATTCCACCACCTGCCCAGGTAACGCATTCCAGTGTTTCACCACCCTCCTAGTGAAAAAGTTTTTCCTAATATCCAACCTAAACCTCCCCCACTGCAACTTGAGACCATTACTCCTTATCCTGTCATCTGCTATCACTGAGAATAGTCTAGATCCATCCTCTTTGGATCCACCTTTCAGGTAGTTAAAAGCAGCTTTCAAATCCCCCCTCATTCTTCTCTTCCGTAGACTAAACAATCCCAGTTCCCTCAGCCTCTCCTCATAAGTCATATGTTCCCTAATCATTTTTGTTGCCCTTCACTGGACTCTCTCCAATTTCTCCACATCCTTCTTGTAGTGTGGGGCCCAAAACTGGACACAGTACTCCAGATGAGGCCTCACCAATGTCGAATAGAGGGGAACGATCACGGCCCTCGATCTGCTGGCAGTGCCCCTACTTATGCACCCCAAAATGCCATTGGCCTTCTTGGCTACAAGGGCACACTGTTGACTCATATCCAGCTTCTCGTCCACTGTCACCCCTAGGTCCTTCTCTGCAGAACTGCTGCCTAGCCATTCGGTCCCTAGTATGTAGTGGTGCATTGGATTCTTCCGTCCTAAGTGCAGGACTCTGCATTTGTCCTTGTTGAACCTCATCAGATTTCTTTTGGCCCAATCCTCTAATTTGTCTAAGTCCCTCTGTATCCTATCCCTACCCTCCAGCGTATCTATCTCTCCTCCCAGTTTAGTATCACTATTAAAATGCATATTGTTTGCTTGTGCCCAACTTGCCAAGTGATCCAGATCACTCTAACTATGACCTGGCCTCTTCATTATATACCACTCTCCTAATTTTTGTGTCATCTGCAAACTTTATCGGTGAGGATTTTGTTTTCTTCCAAGTAATTGATAAAAATGTTAAGTAGTATAAAACCGAGAACCCAGTCCCTGCAGGACCCACTAGGAGCACACCTTCTTGATAAGAACATAAGAATGGCCATACTGGGTCAGACCAAAGGTCCATCCAGCCCAGTATCCTGTCTGCCGACAGTGGCCAATGCCAGGTGCCCCAGAGGGAGTGAACCTAACAGGTAATGATCAAGTGATCTCTCTCCTGCCATCCATCTCCACCCTCTGACAAACAGAGGCTGGGGACACCATTCCTTACCCATCCTGGCTAATAGCCATTAATGGACTTAACCTCCATGGATTTATCCAGTTCTCTTTTAAAGCCTGTTATAGTCCTAGCCTTCACAACCTCCTCAGGCAAGGAGTTCCACAGCTTGACTGTGCACTGTGTGAAGAACTTCCTTTTATTTGTTTTAAACCTGCTGCCCATTAATGGCCATCTTGATGATGATTCCACATTTGCAATTACATTTTGAGACCTATCAGCTAGTCAGTTTTTAATCTAATATGTGTCACAATATTTTTATATCCTTTTAGTTTTTTAATCAAAATATCATGTGGTACAAAGTCAAATGGCTTACAAAGGTCTAAGTATATTATGGAGATAATAATTCTATTACCTTTATCACAGAAGACTAAGTGAATTAACAAACTGTAGCTGTAGAACTGTAGAAAAAGTATGTTGAAAAATTGTACAGGATTCAGAAAAGAACTACAAGAATGATTTGAGGTCTGGAAAACATATTTTACTATGAGAGACTTAAGGAGCTCAATCAATATAGCTTATTGAAGAGAAACTCAGAGGGTGGCTTGATCATTATGATCTGTAACTATCTAAACATGGAGGATATATCTGGTACTACAGCAGTATTTAATCTAGCAGATTACTCTTGTATAATTTATGATACCATGTGAGGAAGGGGGCAGAATCTGATTTACAATGTATTAAAATAGAACTAGATAAGTGGCTGATTTCAATTAAATGGCTGAAAATTTAACCTAGAAAAAGTCAACCTGTGAATAAGATGCAACATTTTTAACTATGAATTTAATTAACCATTGGAACAGTTTACCAAAGGATATGATATATTCTCCGTCATTTGAAGTCTTTAGTTTAAGATTAGATGCCTTCCTAAAAATATGCTCTAACTCAATCAAAAATTATTGGGCTTAATGAAGGAATTAATATGAAATTCATGAAATTTCATGACCTGTGTTATGCAGGAAGTCAGATTAGCTGATCACAGTGATTCCTGCTGCCCTTAAACAAGAATCCATGGATCATCTATATCTATTATTTTTGTTATTTAAAAAAAAATGGACACATTTCATGGAACTGGGAGAATAAATTATTTTCTCTAGCTTATTTTAAGGTGGAAGGCTTTTAATCTCTGCAGCAAATACAGAAAAATATTGGAGACCATTGCAGTTTTGCATTTTCCCAAGCTTTTTAATGTGCTTTTCATTGACTAAACTGCAAATTTTGGGACAATATGAGAAAACTATACAAGAATTATTTGAGAGAGAGAGAGAGATGAGGAAAGTAAAGCTTTAATAATCATATAAAGTACTTATGACTCTGAAGGTGACAGAGAAAACAATGACAGGTTTCAGAGTAACAGCCGTGTTAGTCTGTATTCGCAAAAAGAAAAGGAGTACTTGTGGCACCTTAGAGACTAACCAATTTATTTGAGCATGAGCTTTCGTGAGCTACACCTCACTTCATCGGATGCATACTGTGGAAACTGCAGAAGACATTATATACACAGAGACCATGAAACAATACCTCCTCCCACCCCACTCTCCTGCTGGTAATAGCTTATCTAAAGTGATCATCAAGTTGGGCCATTTCCAGCACAAATCCAGGTTTTCTCACCCTCCGCCGCCCCCCGCTCCCCCCCCCACACAAACTCACTCTCCTGCTGGTAATAGCCCATCCAAAGTGACCACTCTCTTTAAAATGTGTATGATAATCAAGGTGGGCCATTTCCAGCACAAATCCAGGTTATCATACACATTTTAAAGAGAGTGGTCACTTTGGATGGGCTATTACCAGCAGGAGAGTGAGTTTGTGTGTGTGTGGGGGGGGGGGGCGGAGGGTGAGAAAACCTGGATTTGTGCTGGAAATGGCCCAACTTGATGATCACTTTAGATAAGCTATTACCAGCAGGACAGTGGGGTGGGAGGAGGTATTGTTTCATGGTCTCTGTGTATATAATGTCTTCTGCAGTTTCCACAGTATGCATCCGATGAAGTGAGGTGTAGCTCACGAAAGCTCATGCTCAAATAAATTGGTTAGTCTCTAAGGTGCCACAAGTACTCCTTTTCTTTTTAGAGAAAACAATGAAAACTTGAACCAGAATTTGAGTGACATAGACTGGAATTGCAGTTGGACTTATTACTTTTTCAACTTGTTCAATTGCAGTAGCAATTAAGGGAGCCCAAATGAAAACTCTGTGTAGTACTGTGTGACTCCTGTCAAATGACATTATATGGATTCAAATAATTACTCTTTTTGGAGTCAGCTAGATATAAGAGAGATCTCCTTTTCATAAAAAGGAGTAAATTCTGGTGAGTTTCTTTTAGGTGCAGTTCAGGTAAGGGGGTGCAGGAAACCTCTTCTCTTTTTGCACAACAATCAGGCAGAATGTACTTAGGTGTTATTGTGACAAAGGCCTCGACATATATAGACAGAACACAGCCCCTTGTGCTCATGGACCAATGTGGATAGGAGATGGAGGGATGGAGCCAGTAAGCACTTCTGGCAATATACCACAATCATAGGGTGATGGCCAGATTCTCACCCTCTGCTTCAGCTAGCAGACTGCACTGGGGGCAATCTGCCCACTCATTTCTAAGCAGCAGCAAGCACCACTGACTCTACTTCTTCCAGGATTCCCTGAGAAATTCTTTCTGTGCCTACTCTACACAAGCAGAATAGCCTGAGCACCCATCACTTGGCTGCTCTTTCAGGGGATATGCAAGCACTGGCCTGTAGTATGTAATGGTAGCTCTCACTGATCACTTCTGGTTTATGTTGAATGACTGTATGTAAATTAACAGTGTTGCGCTATTAAATTGGATGTACTGCATGTTCTTGGTGGTGGTGGAATTACCCTTGGTTGAAATCTACAGGAGTGTGCCCAAGTGAGCCTGCAGGATCAAGTTCCTATATTGGGATATAACCTTTGTTTTGTTAATAGCTGAATGAAGAAGGTTTCTGCAATCTGGGTTACAATATCAACAGATAAAATGACAGCTCATTTAAGAGAAAAATAGTCACAATTTTTGGCTATTTAGATAGCCATTTTCAGACATGCAGAAAAGGGTCCTTCAAGAGCAGCTGGGATTTCCAAGACATTGTATTAGTTATTAATAATAAATAATAATAATTATACATGCCTGATTAACTAGAGACCTGACAGGCAGAAATATGTTTCTTTTTTAGAATATGAATAATTTTGCATAATTTTAAAGTGTATTTTATGTGAAAACTTGCAAGAGTTTATAGTTAAGAGTCATGAATTTAAAAATTGTTTATATCCTTCCTCATGGTGAATCATACCTTATTCCATGAGTAGGTTTTATTGAAATCAGTGAGAATACTTGTGGAGCAAGCTACTACTCAGTGTGAATAAAGGTATAGCACTCTGCCCCCCAGAAAAAGAACTTTCCTTTTCCTTTCTTCAAAAGGAGTGTTAAAACCCTAAAACAGACCTTTTGGCCCTGAAATGATATTCTGTGCTATATTGCATTATCTTTCTTTAGTGTAGTAAAGAGCAGCAGCTAAGATAAAGTCATTCCTGAAACAACAGTACCCTGAATTTGGCATTTCAAAAGGAAACAGCTTTTATTTTAAAATAAGAACTGCTGTACTACAAATGAACTTTATAGGACTTTAAATTTCAGGCAGGGTTTGTGAAAGCTGATGTCATATTAATATAGCAATGTCATTCTGGTGGTATATCAACATGACACTGAGCACTAGGAATACTATCTTCAGCCTAAATCTCTGTGGCTTTTATTGCAAAACAATACATTTTTAATTAAAAAGGAGTATTTAGAAAGATTAAGCAAGGAGATGCAGGATTATGAAGTCTCTCAAATGAATTGATTTGAATTTTAGTGCAAATATTCATGAATTCTACACAGTGTAGACTAGGAGGAACCAACTTGGTTTTCATAAATATTTATTCCCTCAGATTGTGTACACTATTTTATAATTTATATTTAGATACTTTGAATTGTATTGCTTTCATGCTGTAGACTTTTTATACCACTCCATAAGCTTGGAGTGGCCTTCTGCTTAATGTAAATCAGGCTCCCTCAGTCTCCTCCTTCTCATAATTCCTAGACACACCAAGACCATGAATTACTTTGGCCTTAAGATCACCCAGCATTCTGTGTTACTTACTGAAGTGTATTTAAATTGTAAACTTGTTGAGGCAGGGACTCTGTGTCATAATGCATGGGCTAACTTTCAGGATAACACCTGGTATAAATGTTAAACACACCTTCCACAAATGATGATTCAGACCAGCAATCATCGGCTCATGATGAATGGTGTATGAAGAAAGTCTATAGCTTTGTATTGTGAAAAAGAGAGTTTACACCAGAGGTGAAAGTAAGCCGGTATGCCCTGATATGGCATACCGGCAAGAGACGGTGCACCTTACTGGGGCAGCCTGGTTTCCCCAGGCAGGGCTGGCTCTAGGCACCAGCAAAACAAGCAGGTGCTTGAGGCGGCACATTTCTAGGGGTGGCATTCCGGTGCTGGCCATGCTGCCCCTAGAAATGTGCCCCCAGCTGGCCTCCGCTCCACCTATGCCTGCTCCCCTGAGCTCGCTGCCACCTCTCTGTTTCTCCCCGCTCCCTCCCAGGCTTGCCACGCGTGAAACAGCTGAAACACAGATCTGGGTCTCCCCCTCCCAGGGGAACCCCCACTCACTATCCCTGCCTTTGGCTACTGCCAGTCACCATTGAGCCCCTGCACACTGGGGAGGACTGCAGTGTATAAGCCAACCATCACAGACAAGGGGGATTTAGACCTGCTACCTTTGCCTACCCATGGGCTGCCCCCTGCAATCCCAGTACCCATCTGGCCTCACACTAGGCCTGCAGCCTGGGGGGTTTCCAGGCTGGAGCTCCCCAGGCCTCTCCCCAGCCCTGCTCCACCTCAAGTACTCTAGTACACTCCCCAACAGCCAGGCCCATCTCCCTCCACAGCTAGAGGAGACTGTCTGCTCCTGGTCCACTGCCCTCTTATAAGGGCCAGCTGAGCCCTGATTGGGGTGTGGCCACAGCTGAGCCTACTTCCCCAATCAGCCTGGGAACTGCTTGCTCCCAGCCACAGCCCTCTCCCAGGGCTGATTTCAAGCCCTTCAGAGCAGGAGCGGGTGACCACCCTGCTTCAAGGAAGTTTTTGAACAAATTGATAAATTAAACAGTAATATGTCACCAGGACCAGATGTTATTCACCCAAGAGTTCTGAAGGAACTCAGATATGAAATTGTAGAACTATTATAGCTTAAATCAGCCTGTTTATCAGTTGACTGGAGAATAGCTAATGTAACCTGGTAATTACAGGCTGGTAAGCCTAACTTCAGTACCAGGCAAATTGGTTGATACTAAAACAAAGAACAGAATTCTCAGACACATAGATGAATGTGATATTTTGGGGAAGAGTCAACATGGCTTTTGAAAATGAAAATCATGCCTCACCAATCTATTAGAATTTCTGAGGATGTCAACAAGCACATAGACAAGAGTGATAAAGTTGATCTAAGAAAAGGAGTACTTGTGGCACCTTAGAGACTAACCAATTTATTTGAGCATGAGCTTTCGTGAGCTACAGCTCACTTCATCGGATGCATACCGTGGAAACTGCAGCAGACTTTATATATACACAGAGAATATGAAACAATACCTCCGACATTCAGAAAGCCTTTGACAAGATCCCACATCAAAGACTCTTAAGCAAAATAAGCAGTCATAGGTTAAGGGGGAAGTTCTTCTCCTGGATCAGTAACTGTTTAAAAGATAGGAAACAAAGGGTAGGAATAAATGGCCAATTTTCACTATAGAAAGAGGTAAATATCGGGGTCCCCCAAGGATTTGTACTGGGACTTGTGCTGTTCAACATACTCATAAATGATTTGGAAAAGTGGGGAAAGAATGAGGTGGCAAAGTCTGCAAACAATACACAGTTACTGAAGATAGGTAAGTCCAAAGCTGACTGTGAAAAGTTACAAAGGGTTCTTATACAACTGAGTGACTGGGCAACAAAATAGCAGATGAAATTCTATGTGAATAAGTAATTGACACTGGAAAAAAATAATCCCAACTATACATACAAAATGATGGGGTCTAAATCAGCTGTTAACACTTAAGAAAGAAGTCCTGTAGTCATCATGAATAGTTCTCTGAAAATATCTGCTCAATGTTCAGCAGCAGCAATTAGGAACGAGATACATAATACAGAAAATATCAAAATATCACTATATAAATCCATGGTATGCCCATATCTTGAATGCTGCATGCAGTTCTCATCACCCAATCTTAAAAAAAAGATTTATTAGAATTGGAAAACATACAGAAAAGGGCAACAAAAATTATTAGGGTTATGGAACAACTTCCATTGTTGGAGAGATTAAAAGGACTGGGACTGTTCAGATTAGAAAAGAGATTAGAAAGTGGGGATCTGATACAGGTCTATGAAATCATAAATAGTGTGGAGAAAGTGAATAATGAAGTGTTATTTACCCCTTCACATAACACAAGAACTAGGGGTCACCCAATGAAATTAATAGGCAACAGAATTAAAACAAACAAAAGGAAGTACTTCTTCACATAATACTCAGTCAACCTGTGGAACTCGTTGCAGGGGATGTTTTGAAGGCCAAAAGTATAATTGGGTTCAGAAAAGAAATAGATAAGTTCTTGGAGGATAGGTGCATCAATGGCTATTAGCCCAAAATGGACAGGGATGGAAACCTATGCTCTAAGGGTATGTCTACACTACGGAATAAGGTCGAATTTATAGAAGTCGGTTTTTTAGAAATCGGTTTTATATATTCGAGTGTGTGTGTCCCCACAGAAAATGCTCTAAGTGCATTAAGTGCATTAACTCGGCGGAGCGCTTCCACAGTACCGAGGCTAGAGTCGACTTCCGGAGCGTTGCACTGTGGGTAGCTATCCCACAGTTCCCGCAGTCTCCGCTGCCCATTGGAATTCTGGGTTGAGATCCCAATGCCTGATGGGGCTAAAACATTGTCGCGGGTGGTTCTGGGTACATATCGTCAGGCCCCCGTTCCCTCCCTCCCTCCGTGAAAGCAAGGGCAGACAATCATTTCGCGCCTTTTTTCCTGAGTTACCTGTGCAGATGCCCAAGCATGGAGCCCGCTCAGGTAACCGTCACCCTATGTCTCCTGGGTGCTGGCAGACGTGGTACGGCATTGCTACACAGTAGCAGCAACCCCTTGCCTTGTGGCAGCAGACGGTACAGTACGACTGGTAGCCGTCATCGTCATGTCCGAGGTGCTCCTGGCCACGTCGGCTGGGAGAGCCTGGGCAGACATGGGCGCAGGGACTAAATTTGGAGTGACTTGACCAGGTCATTCTCTTTAGTCCTGCCTGCAGTCAGTCCTATTGAACCGTCTTATGGTGAGCGGGCAGGCGATACGGACTGCTAGCAGTCGTACTGTACCATCTTCTGCCGAGCAGCCATGAGATGTGGATGGCATGCAGTCCTTCTGCACCGTCTGCTGCCAGCCAAAGATGTAAAAGATAGATGGAGTGGATCAAAACAAGAAATAGACCAGATTTGTTTTGTACTCATTTGCTTCCCCCCCTCCCCTGTCTAGGGGACTCATTCTTCTAGGTCACACTGCAGTCACTCACAGAGAAGGTGCAGCGAGGTAAATCTAGCCATGTATCAATCAGAGGCCAGGCTAACCTTCTTGTTCCAATAAGGACAATAACTTAGGTGCACCATTTCTTACTGGAACCCTCCGTGAAGTCCTACCTGAAATACTCCTTGATGTAAAGCCACCCCCTTTGTTGATTTTAGCTCCCTGAAGCCAACCCTGTAAGCCGTGTCCTCAGTCGCCCCTCCCGGCGTCAGAGCAACGGCAAACAATCGGGCATCTGAGAGTGCTGTCCAGAGCAGTCACAATGGAGCACTCTGATGGGGCTAAAACATTGTCGTGGGTGGTTCTGGGTACGTATCGTCAGGCCCCCGTTCCCTCCCTCCCTCCGTGAAAGCAAGGGCAGACAATCATTTCGCGCCTTTTTTCCTGAGTTACCTGTGCAGACGCCATACCACGGCAAGCATGGAGCCCGCTCAGGTAACCGTCACCCTATGTCTCCTGGGTGCTGGCAGACGCGGTACGGCTTTGCTGCACAGTAGCAGCAACCCATTGCCTTCTGGCAGCAGACGGTGCAATACGACTGGTAGTCGTCCTCGTCGTGTCCGAGGTGCTCCTGGCCACGTCGGCTGGGAGCGCCTGGGCAGACATGGGCGCAGGGACTAAATTTGGAGTGACTTGACCAGGTCATTCTCTTTAGTCCTGCAGTCAGTCCTATTGAACCGTCTTATGGTGAGCGGGCAGGCGATACGGACTGCTAGCAGTCGTACTGTACCATCTTCTGCCAGGCAGGCAAGAGATGAGGATTGCTAGTAGTCGTATTGTACCATCTTCTGCCAGGCAGGCAAGAGATGAGGATGGCTAGCAGTCGTACTGTACCATCTTCTGCCGAGCAGCCATGAGATGTGGATGGCATGCAGTCCTTCTGCACCGTCTGCTGCCAGCCAAAGATGTAAAAGATAGATGGAGTGGGTCAAAACAAGAAATAGACCAGATTTGTTTTGTACTCATTTGCCTCCTCCCCTGTCTAGGGGACTCATTCCTCTAGGTCACACTGCAGTCACTCACAGAGAAGGTGCAGCGAGGTAAATCTAGCCATGTATCAATCAGAGGCCAGGCTAACCTCCTTGTTCCAATAAGAACGATAACTTAGGTGCACCATTTCTTATTGGAACCCTCCGTGAAGTCCTGCCTGAAATACTCCTTGATGTAAAGCCACCCCCCTTTGTTGATTTTAGCTCCCTGAAGCCAACCCTGTAAGCCGTGTCGTCAGTCGCCCCTCCCTCCATCATAGCAACGGCAGACAATCGTTCCACGCCTTTTTCCTGTGCGGACGCCATACCAAGGCAACCATGGAGGCCGCTCAGCTCACTTTGGCAATTAGGAGCACATTAAACACCACACGCATTATCCAGCAGTATATGCAGCACCAGAACCTGGCAAAGCGATACCGGGCGAGGAGGCGACGTCAGCGCGGTCACGTGAGTGATCAGGACATGGACACAGATTTCTCTGAAAGCATGGGCCCTGCCAATGCATGCATCATGGTGCTAATGGGGCAGGTTCATGCTGTGGAACGCCGATTCTGGGCTCGGGAATCAAGCACAGACTGGTGGGACCGCATAGTGTTGCAGGTCTGGGACGATTCCCAGTGGCTGCGAAACTTTCGCATGCGTAAGGGCACTTTCATGGAACTTTGTGACTTGCTTTCCCCTGCCCTGAGGCGCATGAATACCAAGATGAGAGCAGCCCTCACAGTTGAGAAGCGAGTGGCGATAGCCCTGTGGAAGCTTGCAACGCCAGACAGCTACCGGTCAGTTGGGAATCAATTTGGAGTGGGGAAATCTAGTGTGGGGGCTGCTGTGATACAAGTAGCCCACGCAATCAAAGATCTGCTGATATCAAGGGTAGTGACCCTGGGAAATGTGCAGGTCATAGTGGATGGCTTTGCTGCAATGGGATTCCCTAA
This sequence comes from Caretta caretta, assembly GCF_965140235.1. NCBI lineage: Eukaryota > Metazoa > Chordata > Testudines > Cheloniidae > Caretta > Caretta caretta. Next base: position 132,136,058 of record NC_134209.1, on the reverse strand, counting down.
CTGTGGTGGGGCTATAGACGGAGCCCATATCCCTATCTTGGCACCGGAGCACCAAGCCGCCGAGTACATAAACCGCAAGGGGTACTTTTCGATAGTGCTGCAAGCTCTGGTGGATCACAAGGGACGTTTCACCAACATCAACGTGGGATGGCCAGGAAAGGTGCATGATGCTCGCATCTTCAGGAACTCTGGTCTGTTTCAAAAGCTGCAGGAAGGGACTTTATTCCCAGACCAGAAAATAACTGTTGGGGATGTTGAAATGCCTATATGTATCCTTGGGGACCCAGCCTACCCCTTAATGCCATGGTTCATGAAGCCGTACACAGGCAGCCTGGACAGTAGTCAGGAGCTGTTCAACTACAGGCTGAGCAAGTGCAGAATGGTGGTAGAATGTGCATTTGGACGTTTAAAGGCGCGCTGGCGCAGTTTACTGACTTGCTTAGACCTCAGCGAAACCAATATTCCCACTGTTATTACTGCTTGCTGTGTGCTCCACAATATCTGTGAGAGTAAGGGGGAGACGTTTATGGCGGGGTGGGAGGTTGAGGCAAATTGCCTGGCTGCTGGTTACGCGCAGCCAGACACCAGGGCGGTTAGAAGAGCACAGGAGGGCACGGTACGCATCAGAGAAGCTTTGAAAACCAGTTTCATGACTGGCCAGGCTACGGTGTGAAAGTTCTGTTTGTTTCTCCTTGATGAAACCCCCCGCCCCTTGGTTCACTCTACTTCCCTGTAAGCTAACCACCCGCCCCTCCTCCCTTCAATCACCGCTTGCAGAGGCAATAAAGTCATTGTTGCTTCACATTCATGCATTCTTTATTCATTCATCACACAAATAGGGGGATGACTACCAAGGTATCCCAGGAGGGGTGGTGGAGGAGGGAAGGAAAATGCCACACAGCACTTTAAGCACAGCACTTTAAAAGTTTACAACTTTAAAATTTATTGAATGACAGCCTTCTTTTTTTTGGGCAATCCTCTGTGGTAGAGTGGCTGGTTGGCCGGAGGCGTTCTTGGGTGTCTGGGTGTGGAGGCTATGGAACTTGGGGAGGAGGGCGGTTGGTTACAGAGGGGCTGTAGTGGCAGTCTGTGCTCCAGCTGCCTTTGCTGCAGCTCAACCATACACTGGAGCATACTGGTTTGGTCCTCCAGCAGCCTCAGCATTGAATCCTGCCTCCTCTCATCACGCTGCCGCCACATTTGAGCTTCACCCCTGTCTTCAGCCCGCCACTTACTCTCTTCAGCCCGCCACTTACTCTCTTCAGCCCACCACCTCTCCTCCCGGTCATTTTGTGCTTTCCTGCACTCTGATATTATTTGCCTCCACGCATTCGTCTGTGCTCTGTCAGTGTGGGAGGACAGCATGAGCTCGGAGAACATTTCATCGCGAGTGCGTTTTTTTTTTCTTTCTAAGCTTCACTAGCCTCTGGGAAGGAGAAGATCCTGTGATCATTGAAACACATGCAGCTGGTGGAGAAAAAAAAAGGGACAGCGGTATTTAAAAAGACACATTCTATAAAACAGTGGCTACACTCTTTCAGGGTAAACCTTGCTGTTAACATTACATACATAGCACATGTGCTTTCGTTACAAGATCGCATTTTGCCTCCTCCCACCACGTGACTACCCCCTCAACCTTCCCCCCTCCCTGTGGCTAACAGCGGGGAACATTTCTGTTTAGCCACAGGCAAACAGCCCAGCAGGAATGGGCTCCTCTGAGTCTCCTCTGAAGAAAAGCACTCTATTTCAACCAGGTGACCATGAATTATATCTCACTCTCCTGAGGATAACACAGAGAGATAAAGAACGGATGTTGTTTGAATGCCAGCAAACATACACTGCAATGCTTTGTTCTACAATGATTCCCGAGTACGTGTTACTGGCCTGGAGTGGTAAAGTGTCCTACCATGAAGGACGCAATAAGGCTGCCCTCCCCAGAAACCTTTTGCAAAGGCTTTAGGACTACATCTAGGAGAACCGCAAATGCCAGGGCAAAGTAATCCTTTCACATGCTTGCTTTTAAACCATGTATAGTATTTTAAAAGGTACACTCACCAGAGGTCCCTTCTCCGCCTGCTGGGTCCAGGAGGCAGCCTTGGGTGGGTTCGGGGGGTACTGGCTCCAGGTCTAGGGTGAGAAACAGTTCCTGGCTGTCGGGAAAACCGGTTTCTCCGCTTGCTTGCTGTGAGCTATCTACAACCTCCTCCTCATCATCATCTTCTTCGTCCCCAAAACCTGCTTCCGTATTGCCTCCATCTCCATTGAAGGAGTCAAACAACACGGCTGGGGTAGTGGTGGCTGAACCCCCTAAAATGGCATGCAGCTCATCATAGAAGCGGCATGTTTGGGGCTCTGACCCAGAGTGGCTGTTCGCCTCTCTGGTTTTCTGGTAGGCTTGCCTCAGCTCCTTCAGTTTCACGCGGCACTGCTTCGGGTCCCTGTTATGGCCTCTGTCCTTCATGCCCTGGGAGATTTTCACAAAGGTTTTGGCATTTCGAAAACTGGAACGGAGTTCTGATAGCACGGATTCCTCTCCGCAAACAGCGATCAGATCCCGTACCTCCCGTTCGGTCCATGCTGGAGCTCTTTTGCGATTCTGGGACTCCATCATGGTCACCTGTGCTGATGAGCTCTGCATGGTCACCTGCAGCTTGCCACGCTGGCCAAACAGGAAATGAGATTCAAAAGTTCGCGGTTCTTTTCCTGTCTACCTGGCCAGTGCATCTGAGTTGAGAGTGCTGTCCAGAGCGGTCAGAATGGAGCACTCTGGGATAGCTCCCGGAGGCCAATACCATCGAATTGTGTCCACAGTACCCCAAATTCGAGCCGGCAACGTCGATTTAAGCGCTAATCCACTTGTCGGGGTGGAGTAAGGAAATCGATTTTAAGAGCCCTTTAAGTCGAAATAAAGGGCTTCATTGTGTGGACGGGTGCAGGTTTACATCGATTTAACGCTGCTAAATTCGACCTAAAGTCCTAGTGTAGACCAGGGCTAGGTGTCCCTAAGCCTCAGAATGCCAGAAGCTGTTCATTCCCTCTGAAGCATTTGGCACTGGCCACTGTCAAAAAACAGGATACTGGGCTAGATGGACCATTGTTCTGACTCAGTATGTCCGTTCTTATGTTATGTTCCTATGTGATGCTTCACGACATGTCTGGGATCTTAACATATTCTCCTCTTTTACTCTGCACAGGTGGCATGTCTGGGAATGGAGGTGCATATCTGAAGCAGATTCCTGGCTGGCAGCTGACAAAAGATGGAGCAAGTCCAAAGAACAGAGGGGCTGTCAGTGCAGCTAGGTAGTTCGGAACACCTGGGCCCAAGATTCTATCTTCTCTTCTTGATACACATGCATAACTCTAATTGATTTTAACTCACATATCAAGGAAAGCAGAGAGTCCGGGGAATGATTTTTAGAATAGATGCTAACCTTCTGGATTTTACTACAGTTTTATTGTGGCTGGTAGAAATAGAATGAACTGGCAACACATCAACAGTAAATTAAGAAACTGTTACACGTTCATCACATCATTTCCCATGTTAGTTTCCCTGTAAAGCAGTCTGCAGAAATAAACTGCTAGATTTTCAAAACCGCAGTGGTTCCATTAATTATCATTATTATAATGAGACCCAAAGAAACAAGAGAGCTAAAGTAGGCATCCGCTTCCAATCCTTACCTTTTTATAAACACCAAAGTCATTATTATTTCCCAGTGCTAACACAATTTTCTTCCCAATATTTGAAATGTACTTGGAATCATTTTCCCGGTTCATTTGATAGATTGTAATCATTAATTGCTTTAATGTATTATTAGTTGCTGTTTGTTTCTATATCTTCATATGCTTCCGATAAGAGAGGTTTCCATTGTGCACTGTAGCTCTTCCTAATGTAGGGGAGGTTAGGACTTGACACTCGCTAAATTGCTACCATCATGACCCTTTCTGTTTCAACAGTATCGGTCTGGAACAGAACAAATTATCCATCTCCATTTTACTTCCCTCTGAAAAACTAGTTGTCTCAGTACAGAGACCACAATCTCTCTGTGGGATTCAGAAATCTGCTGTCCTGATACACATTGTTCCTTTGGTTTTGGGATTCGTTATTAGATGTGTAGAATCAGTGCCATTTACTGAATCACATTATAAAGTTTATCAGCATGGAAGCAAACTTCTTCGGTTCAACCACTTCACAGGGCTGTAGCAAAGGGCTCCCTTTTAACTTAACCTGAAGTCACTGATGAACATTAGATTTAAAAGAAAACAAAATCATTCTGTCGCCCTCAAGCATGCATTCTTCACTCTAAATAATTTATTGAAATCTAGATTCCTTTTTACAATTGTTGTTCTGAGTCTATTATTCTAAACAACAAATGATACTTTTGAGTAATATTTTACATAACAGTATGTTGCTAGTAGTACTAGTCATCTTTATTCAGGAAGTATGTTTTATATATGAATCAAAGAAGAATACATATTTTAAAGAGTTAGAAACCTTATATAATATCATCCTACTAAAAGAAACAAAGAACTTCTGTTCCGATAATGAACCTTCATTTCATCTTTTATATTTTTCAGTGGATAATTTATAGGCTGTTTATTTACTATTTTGAAACTATTTCTTTAACCTTATGCTACTTAAAAAAAAAAAGACTGTAATGTTCCCTTTCTGTCCTAAATTGTTGTCTAGTGGTGATATGGGCTGATATTAGTGTAACCTTTCTGACGGGAGGTTAATGACTGGTTCCCTGCTTCTATTTAAGCCAAGCATAGGAAAAGGAAGTTGTCCATGCAGCTGGGTTTCTCCTGCTTAGGGCTGTTTCCCTTGCACTACCTGCTTGTACTCCTGACTCTGATCTCCTGGTAACCTGACCCTGCCTACCTGACATTTGACTCCCAGTTTGTCATTGGCCTGTCTCAGACTCCAATCTCCTTATGTCTGACCAAGATTGGATCCTGACTCCTGCTCCAGCCTCTAGGTCAGACCACCCCTGTTCCAGTCATGACAGTTTTCCTGGACTACTTAGGCCACAGGAGTGGGCCCAGTGCTGGCGGCATGGACCTGGTTATTCTTTTGGGAGAACCAGACATGTTTCAGTGCGCTGCCCACGATCAGGTGGACCACCAAGTCCTGCTGGCCTGAGACATTCAGCTGACCTCGGAGAACCAGCTTGCAGGAGCAAGTCAGACAGTTGCATGCTGAGAATGCTACACTCCAGACACGGCTCAGCGAGCCCTGTTCCCCAATACATTGTCTGGAATGATTTGATGGTAACCACCAGTGATTCTGAGATTTTATTCACCAAGGCTGCCTCCTGTTCCTGATGCTTCTTCAGTCCTGCATCACTGACCAGCCAAAGTTGAGCCTAGTTATCAGCCTGCTGTCATGGGAAGCATTAGATGGGGCCTCCTCCTTCTTGAAATGCAACAGCCCATACTATCGAACTGGGAGGTCTTTCACCCAGCCTTGTCAGTGCTATTTGACAATCCCCAATGAGCTTGAACAGTGGAAATTGCCCTAAAAAAGCTCTGACAGGGCCAGGGCACCATAGCCTCCTATGCAGCACAATTCTGCCACCTCACGTCAGATAAAACAAGGTGGAGAGAGGCAGTGCAGCTGTACCAATTTCGGTGGGGCTGGAGAGAGGAGAATAAAGATGAATTAGCCAGTGTGAAGTTTCCTGTGAGTCTGAATGCCCTCATGTATCTCTTCATCCATATAGACAATTGGTTATGAAAACACAGGGAAGAAGAAAAGCAAGAGGATGTCTTCCAACTCTCCTATCTATGTATTGTTACCTTTTAATCAATGACTCCCACTAAACCAACGCAGGTAGATGTAATTTGTCAATGGCTCTCTCCTGTAGAAAAGGAACAACAAAAATGCCAGCACAATCTTTGCTTCTACTGTGGTAAGTGAGGTCACTCCATCTTTGTTTGCCCCATATGACCTCCAAGGAATCAGAGAAAAGAGCTTCCCCACACTTGTGGCTCCCCTCTTGCAGGTGCTGGTCCAGTTACACACACATGGGATGCCCCTGTGAACTCCTGTCCTACTGGCCCTCATTGACTCAGGTGCAGACAACTGTTCCGTAGATGCAGTGGCAGCCCAGATCCTGAAGATTCCCCTGAAGTACAAGGCCACTCCCAATCTCACAGAGACTATTGACTCTGTCTTCTGGGCCAGTAAGGGAGGAAACAGCTCCCCTGGAGTTCCGGATTCAGGGTCACTGAGAAATGCTACAATTCAGCACAATCCATTCTCCATGCTTTCCCTTGATTCTCAGTATCTCCTGGCTGGCCTTCCACAATCTGCTTGTTTGTTGACAAGCACAGGAAGTCTGTTTTCTATCAAAGAGTTTTGTCAGCAGTATTGTCTACCTGTCCCCACTTCCGAACCCAGAGAGGCTCAGGCAGGGGCAGCTATCCAGGCAGAACTTTCTGTTGAAGCTACAGCAGAATTTCCGTCATGATACCAAGACTATGCCAATGTTTCTGAAGAGGGGAATGTGGAAACTGTGCCGCCGCACTGGGACTATGACTGCCCAATACAGCTGGGCAGCCAGGAGCAAAAATACCATTTGGATGAATTTATGCCATGTCAGAACCCAAGCTGACAGCAGTCTGAGAATACCTCCAGGAAAACCTGGCCCAAGAGTTTATCCACAAGCCGACTTCACTGGCTGGCACACCAGTCCTTTTCATCAAGAAGAAAGATGGCAGCTAATGACTCTGCATTGACTACCGTGCATTGAATCAGATAATTATCAGGAATCATTACCCCATAATCCTGATTCCTGAGTTGCTGGATTGCATGGGAGCTGCCCATTTATTCACTAAGTTGGACCTCTGACGGGCGTACAACCTTGTGCAAATCAGGGAAGGGGATGAGTGGAAGACTACATTCTGAAGCGGGTATGGCCACCATGAATATATTGTAATGACCTTTAGGCTGACCAATGCCTGGGCCACCTTCCAACATTTCATAAATTATGTGTTCTGAGACATATTGGATAAGTACATAGAATCTACCTAGATGATATATCGGTCTTCTCTCAATACCCCAAATAGCACACTGCTCACATCTCAATGGTCCTGGAATGCTTCTGGCTGAATGACCTTTATGCCAAGCTCAAGAAGTGTGTCTTCAATCAGGCCTCCACTGAGTTCTTGGACTTCATTTTATATTCCCAGAAGGGATCCATGTGTAAAACTGGCTGATTTCCCACTCAATACATGACCTGTAATGCTTCCTGGAGCTTGTCAATTTTTATTGATGATTTCTTCTGGATTTCTTTAAAAAAAAAAAAAGCCCCTCACTGATCTCTGTTGGTCTCCTGAGGCCCAGTATGCATTCAATCAACTGAAACTCGCCTTCACTATTCACCGCACCCATATTGCCTCATCCAGATGTCATGCAAGCCTTCACTGTAGAAGTTGACATATCCAGTATGGTGATCAGGGATGTCCTCTACCAACAATTTGGTCTGAAACCAGTATTACACCCAGGTGCTTATTACTCAAGGAAGCTCATCCCTACAGAGCTAAATTATGAAATTCTAGATAAGTAGGCTGACCAGACAGCAACTATGAAAAATCAGAACAGAGGTGGGGGGTAATAGGCGCCTATATAAGACAAAGCCCCAAATATCGCGACTGTCCCTATAAAATCGGGACATCTGGTCACCCTATGGATAAGGAATTCCTGGTGATAAAAACTGCCTTTGCAGAATGGTGGCACTACGTAGAAGGAGATCACCACCCAGTCCAGGTATTCACTGATCATAAATATCTGGTGTACCTACTCAGGGTAAAAGCCTTAAACCAACAGGAGTTTTGGTGGGCCCTATCTTTCTCACAATTTGATTTCATCATCACATATCATCACTGATCCAAAAATGGCAAGGCTAATGCCCTGTCCCAAAGATATGGTACCAACCCATGAGGCCCCAGCCAGGAACTGACCCTTATTCTCAAGCCCTTTAACTTTCTTAGCACAGCCCATTACCAGGATATACTTACCTCTGCCTCAGGAATTCTGTCTCCAACAAGGTATTATCAACAAGCAACTCCATGACTCTTGGGAAGGGATCACATACTTAAGGGACTGCATATATATTCCCCAGGACCCAGAAGAGTTGCAGTCCTGCAACTATAAAATGACTTTCTGTTTCCATAATACAACCATTTATTGCCTCCTGCAATGTTTGTGCCCATGCCAAGAACCTACACCACAAGCTCTGTGGTCTCCTCCAGCCCTTGGGCACCCCATTTCATGGTGGCCTTTGCCATAGACTTTATTGAAGAGTTACCAGAGTCCAGAAAATTTACAACAATTTTGACTGTAGCAGATCACTTTACCAAAATGGGCCACTTATCCCCTGCACAGGCCTCCCCTCTGCTGAAGAGATAGCCCAGCTGTGAATTAGCCATGTAGTCTGCCTCCATTGCCTTCCAGAGTGCATCACCACAGTTCACAGCATAGTTTTGGCGGAAGGCCCTGAGCCTCCTGAGGGTCTACACATGTCCCTCCTCTGCTTACTATTCCCAGTCTAATGGTGAAATGGCCAACCAAATCCTCAAACAGTATCTGTGATACTACATCAGTCATCATCAGGATGACTGGTCTTCACTTCTCCCTTATGCAGAGTTTGCATAGAACAACACAGAGCATGCATCCACAGGTCAAAGCCCCTTTTTTTAATCAACTGGGTACCAACCCTGATTCCACCTGCAATTACCCACATCCTCTCCCAACCCAGCAAACTCAGATCTAGTGAAACAGATTCATTGGGCACAAGGAGAGATGAAGGAACATCTGAAAAAAGCAAGAGCGGACTATAAATGGTACTCGAACCAACATCAACAGCAAGGCCCCTCCTATTCAGTGAAACAGAAGCTATGATTCTCCAGGGAACATCTACACACAAACAGATCATCTTTCAAGATGGACTTTTGGTTCCTTGTTCTTTTTAGGATCCTGCAACAGATTAACCCCGTCAGTTTTGAACTTCAATTACCTTGCTGTTCCATGTATTGCTTTTGAAACCCTACACAGAAAAGCCTTTTCCTCACAGGACCCAGCCACCTCCTCCACGAGTACTGGTCCAGGGCCACAGGGAATACATGGTTCTTGAGATTCTGGACTCTAAACATAATTGTGGCAGACTCTCGTATTTTGTTGACTGAGAGAGGCATGGTCTTGAGGAGTGCACCTGAGAGTTGGTGGAAAATGTATATGCCCCCCCTGTTCCATAGGAATCACCCCCAAAAGGCCAGCCCAACATCACGCTAAATGCACCTCTAAGGGAAAGAGTTACATCAGGATCTCAAATCCTGGTCCAGAGGGCTGTTAGGAGGCAGTAAGTTGCAACCTACCACCCAGTGACCTGTTGATAGTTGTCAGAATTAGAAGATCAACTCTGACAAAGGATTCCAGTCCTGGCATATGCCTGGTGGGACACTGCGGGTCCTGACTGGTTCCCAGCTTCTAAGCGCCTAAGCCTAGCATGGGATCAGGAAGTTGTCAATGCAATTGGGTTTCTCTGGCTTTGGACTGATTCCCTTGCACTACCTGCTCCTGATCTGACTCTGATCTCCTGCTAACCTGACCCTGCCTGTGACCTGATACCTGACTCTTGGTTTGCCCTCAGGCCTGTCACAGACTCTGATCTCCTGGTATCTGATCCAGCCTGGCTCCTGACTACTAGATCAGACCACTCACATCCCGGCTGTGATAGCATCCTAAGCAAATGAAGCTCCCTGTGACAGCACTTTTCCCTTTTCACCAAGAACGGGAGTAGAGAGCTCTTCCCCTCCTGACATTCTGGCCTGAGGGCTTATGCCAGTATTATTATTTAACATACATTCAGTCTCCATTTTTCACTGGTGTAAATGACCACGAGGTGCAGGGTAATGGTGAATATGGTGCCTGTCTTGAGAATTTTGTCACTGTGAATTAAGAGGTGGGACTCAAGACAGAGGAGAGAGCAGGAAAAGCAGGACAATGGTGACAGTGAGGAGATCAACTAAGAAGCTGGAGGGAGGGATACAAGGAAGAGGAATGGGGTGAAGCTATAGGCATGAAAGAGGCATGGAAGCCTGGAAACTGTGAGGCTACGCAGAACGGACTGGTGACAGAGGCAGATACTGATATCCAGTTGAAAAGTTCTAATGTGTTTAGGGCTCCTCATGTGAGGAAGCAGAGGTGCTGAAAGCTTTCTACCTCTGGTCCCAGCAGACTGGTCATGCCGGTTGGAGAGGGTTTCTGGAAAAGGTGAGGAGGCTGGGCTCTTTTAGAGAGCATCCTCTGATGTTGCCTTGTGTACATAGAGGGGAAGCTGGGGCCAGGTTGTCCCAGAGCAGGTGCTGTCTGGTCAAGCTAGTGGAATGGCCCTGTGCTCTCCCTCTTTTGATATTAGCTGAAGGAGGGGAGTGCATTGAGCTCACAGTCAGCACTGAGCACCTTGAGATGCCAAAAGGAGCATGCTTTTCAGAATGCACTGAGCACTCATCCTCTGAAAATTAGGTCCCTTTAAGTCTCTCAAACTGAGCACCCGAAAATTAAGGCAACAAAATCACTAATCGCTTTTGAAAATCTTGACTGTATGTGTATATGTGTGTTTATCTGCACAAGTAGCTCTTGGGTAAAGTAATTTTCATGCAAAATAGCAATGGTACAGAAGAAAAATGCAGTTAATCAGAATCAGCAGTAAGTGGAAAAGAAAGAAATGTAATGCAAATAAATCTGAACAGGCCTGACTATACCTTCATGTTGATCATGGTTTTTCCTTAACGTCTAACATTAAAACGTTGAGCTTCCCCGTTTCCATAGTGATGCTTTTTATGGTACTTGTAGAAAGCAAAAAGACCAACATTTTCTTTCAGTAAAACAAATTCCCTAGGAAATAAGAGCAGATGGAGGAAAACAGAAACATCTTTAAACTCCTCTTATAATTAAGGCACGAGTGAACTTCATGAGCATTAGGGGTTCGGTTTGGGCAAGCACCTAAAAGCCTCAATTCTCATCTGTGCCTTATTCAAACTATTCAGGCTCTCAGAATGCAGATCAACCCAATTGATTACCTGTTCTTACTACTATTCCCACAAACAGTGGCTTGCTTATCAGCTCTGACCTGCTCCAGCACCATGTTAGCTCTATTCCCACTACCCATTGATCTGTGCTGCCAAACAGCCTTCCTTTCCCATGATTTCCAGCCTCCATGGTCACGTGAAAGAACCAGCAGTGGGGAGGTGAACTGAGTGAGGAGTTAATGTGGAAGATTCCTTGCTGCGGGGTTAATTAGACTATTTATCACATGGCTTGTTTCTTTTCTCCCTTGGACCTGCAGTAGATTAGATGATAGTTATGGCCATATGCAGTTTCTTCTAGTTCTCTCTTATTTCCCTGTGCATATCTCCATCTTCCTTCGAAGCAAGTAAACTGCTCAAATATAAGTTGAGAGGAAGATGATGTGCAGCTGTAAGGTAATCTGTAAGGTAATTTGCAAATGAATTTTAGTTCTGCTGTTTCTCTTTGAAGTCTGTTTCTGAAGTTTTTTTGTTCAAGTATAGCTACTTTTAAATCTGTTAGAGAATGTCCAGGAAGATTGAAGTGTTCTCCTACTGGCTTTTGTATGTTACCATTCCTGATGTCCGATTTGTGTCCATTTATTCTTTTACATAGGGACTGTCCGGTTTGGCCAATGTACATGGCAGAGGGGCATCGTTGACACATGATGGCATATATAACATTAGTAGACGTTCAGGTGAATGAGCCTCTGATGGCTGATGTGGTTGGGTCCTCTGATGGTGTCACTAGAGTAGATATGGGGACAGAGTAGGCAACAAGATTTGCTACAGGGATTGGTTCCTGGGTTAGTGTTTCTGTGGTGTGGTGTGTAGTTGCTGGTGAGTATTTGCTTCAGGTTGGGGGGCTGTCTGTAAGCGAGGACTGGCCTGCCTCCCAAGGTCTGTGAGAGTGAGGGATTGTTTTCCAGAATAGGTTGTAGATTGTTGATAATGTGCTGGAGAGGTTTTAGCTGGGGGCTGTACATGATGACCAGTGGCGTTCTGTTTTTTCCTTGTTGGGCCTGTCCTGTAGTAGGTTTCTGGGTACCTGTCTCGCTCTGTCAATCTGTTTCCTCACTTCCCCAGTGCGTATTGTAGTTTTAAGACTGCTTGATAAACATCTTGTAGGTGTTTGTCTCTGTTTGAGGGATTGGATCAAATTTGGTTGTATCTTAGGGCTTGGCTGTGGACAATGGATCGTGTGATGTGTCCTGGATGCAAACTGGAGGCACGTAGGTAAGTATAGCAGTCAGTAGGTTTCCGGTATAGGGTGGTTTTTATGTGACCATCACTTATTTGCACTGTAGTGTCCAGGAAGTGGATCTCTTGTGTGGACTGGTCCAGGCTCAGGTTGATGGTGGGGTGGAAATTGTTGAAATCCAGGTGGAATTCTTCAAGGGCCTCCTTCCCATGGGTCCATATGATGAAGATGTCATCAATGTCATCTATTTCCATTTAGACTCATAGACTTTAACGTCAGAAGGGACCATTCTTGATCATCTAGACTGACCTCCTGCATGTTGCAGGCCACAGAATCTCACCCACCCATTCCTGTAATAGACCCCTAATCTCTGGCTGAATTACTGAAGTTCTCAAATGATGATTTAAAGACTTCAAGTTACAGAGAATCCACCATTTACACTATTTAAACCTGCAAGTGACCCAGACCCCATGCTGTGGCGGAAAGTGAAAAATCACCAGGGCTCTGCCAATCTGATCCGGGATGGATATTCCTTCCCAATCTCAAATATAGCAGTCAGTTAGAGACTGAGCATGTGGGAAAGACCTGCCAGCCAGACATCTGGCTCACTGACCACACCACAATGTTTATTGCTTTTATTCTTTGCATCAGGTCTTCAATTAGATTGTAAGGTTCTAGGGGAAGGAACTTTTTATTTGTTTTGCCAACAAACGTTAAGCGCTGTATAAATGAATAACAGTAATAAGGAACCGGAGAGCAGCAGTGAATGCATAATTTAATTGGAAAGGATTCATCCCACTGCAGGTGTTGGTATGTTTGGCTGTTGTGGACATTGTGACATTCAGCGTAACCTGCACACATACAGGTTTTGTCTACAACTATAAAAGCAGTCATTTTGTATTGCCATGTAAAGGAAACGAACGCCTCAGAGAGCCTTCATATTTTGAGTAAGCCTGCTGAGTGACTGGCTTACACAACCTAATAGGAAAATCAGCAGGCTGCAGATATGCGTTTTTACTTTTTAATAATAAAAGTAACAGCAGAATCAGCCTTGTTAATGGGTAGTATAATGATCACAATCTTTTCCTGTCTTTGGCCTAGTACATAAATACTTACCTACAACTTGGAATCTGCTGGATATTTCAGCTCTGTTATAAACTCCAGACGTAGTAAAAAGAAAAAAAACAAGCCCACCACCAAATTGAAATTGTGCATTGTGTAGGGGCCCCTGGAAACCTGCAGGGTCAAAAAAATTGGGAATTCTTTTTTCTTAACGTGAATTCAGTGCCCATGAGAGATGCTGGATTGATAGCCCTGTAGACTGAAGTCTTCTGTTCATCTGGAGAAGCACAACAGCTCAGGCAACATCAGTGCTGGGTTCCCATGCTCTTCCGCGAACATGCCTCATCCCTGCCTTGGAAGGACCACTCTGAGAGATGAGAGGTTGCTGCAGTTTCAGTCCTTGGTCTCTCTGCTGAGACTTTTGTCAATTAGCACCAACTGTGGTGCTGAGTTTTGTGATATGGATGTGTGAGGGGCCCCTATTTTGGGAGACCAAGGGCGGGCTAGTTTTGGAAGATATTTTTTGGTGGCCGGGGAGTTTGGGTGGAATATGAGCTAAAAATAATCCTGATTGGGGCCTGGAGGTGTTATCATAGTACAAATGATACGAATTTATCATTTTGCTTTCAATGTAGAATCAGGCAAAACTCAGTTGTGATCTAGTTTGGGATTTGCTCACAATGTAACACTCTAAGCAAAATTGGTCTGGATGGGGCAGGGACAGTTTGAAGTAATAGTGATAAAAAACAAAGAAAACTTTTGTACCCGGTGTTTGCTGCAACCTTGAAAAGTGAAAATGATGCAAGAAGCTCTATCAATAACATGACCAGGCAACACTTAAAAAGAAGTTTTATAGCGAGAACAACCTGTGTGGATATTTTATGGAAGAAAGTTGCACCAGCCATCAGCTAAAGCATGATCTTCAATATGTATGAGATAAAGTCCATATGAGATAGTAATAATGAAACAAATACAGAAAACAAAATGAGAACTTCACCATAAATGTAGTTAAGGTAAAGTGCTTGAAGTGTGAACTTTAAACCCAATGTTAAGGTGCAGAGGAGCCAGTGTAGTTGTCTAAATAAGAACTGGATTCTGATATGCTTACTCAAGTTTAGTAGTATGATACTGCCCAAGTAATAACATTGATTGCAGTGGGACCTCTCCTCTGGAGGAAGGTACTACTTAGTTTGTATAAGGTGTCAAAAGCTAACCCTCAAGAAAAAAACCTGAAAACTTCACAAATTGGGGAAAATTCATACATATGAAAAAACGTTGAACAGACTTTAAACATGGGATAGATGAAAAGGGAAGACCAGTTAAAATGTTAAAACAATGAGCTTGTTGAGAAATGCCTAAAGAGTGAAACGGAATCATAGCAGCAGGCACTAATATGTGAATTTTGTGAGATTAAACAAATGATGTTGACAGGGATTCGTTACTGCCTCACATGAGAAGAAAATGATATATGGAAATCAAAGAAAATTCCAGCATTTCTGACCTGAGGGATAAGAACTACCAAGTTCTTATTTTATTGAGATGAATTTCTCGTGAGATGGCATGCTGATTACTAGGGCTGTTCAGCTCTGTCTAAAACAACTTCAGAGTAAGATAGTGCTGCTCAGATGGAAAATAGTCTCCGTCCAGATGGATAAAACCAAATGGTAATATTCAGATCATAATCATAGAATTTAATTCTACATTGAATATGCCAAGAATTGGTTTAAAAATGAAAAGGATGTACAAGTGAAACAGCAGATCATCCTCTAGGGCACCCCAACCTAAATGACGAGCAAAATTAAGACACAATTTCCTGTTTGTTATATTTTCATTTTTCTTTCTGCTCCAGACTCTTCTTGCTGTGGCTGGCCTACTAGTTAACAAGGTGTTTTTGCCCACCTTGGATCTAATACCCACAGAAAATACGACGGGAGGGGGTGGCGTACTGTACTTCCCAAAAGGTGGCGGAGAGAGAGACTAGATTTTGCACATCATGACATCTCCGAAGCTTAAGCAGGCAACATGCTATTTAATCATTGTAAGAGGCAGAGCTGCAGTCTGCATAGACTCCCTGGAGAAGTTAAGTTAGAACTCTCAGTTGGGCCACCCTTATGTTGAGCAGTTTGTATTCACAAGAGTAGGCCCAGGGGGCTACTCATGCAAGTAGGAACTGCTCGGTATGATTGTGGGTGGCAGAAGTGAGCCTTTAATAAGGCCAGTGTAGGAGAGGCAACTTCCCCCCCCCCCCCATTCCTGGGAGATAACATAACGTGCTATAAAAGCTCTTTTCTGATCACCTCTCATTGTAAATCCACATCTCACAATGATGTGTGGGTCCTTCTCCTTCTCACTCTACCTCTTTCTCCTCTCACACTTTCTCCCTTCTCTATTTCAATTTTCTCTTCTTTAATCCTCTCTTGTTCTTCCCTTCCAGTTCTTTTCACGTTTTACAGATTAAAAATTGACTATTGGGTACTGTGTGGGCTCGACACAATGAAATCCTTATTTTTAAATTTAATTTAGTAATTTTCTTTTCTTTTCCCAAATCCCATATAATGAAAATCTTTTTGGACAGAACTTTGGATCAAAGTGAACCTTTGTTTCCCATTAAAGTTTTCTGCCCATTCTTCTTTGCTTATATAGGGTGAAGTTTCTTTGTACAGTTTCTCCAATTAGCTCCTTCTGCAAATGTTTATACTCTTGTATGTTTCTTTTCAAAAGGCCTTTTTACCATTTAAAGTGGGGATTTGGGGGTCAGGATTGAGTGTTCCCACGATGCAGAGACAGATCAAGGAGTGGTTTGCAGAACTGTTGAAAAGTTCTCCCTTGCACTGCCCTGATGCTTCAGTGATTTCTATCACTGTGCTGTGTTACAGCAGCCCATAGGCTGCTGTAAGTTTCATTGGCCTGTAAGACCTGCATGGTACCATAAAACCATGTCATGAATCAGAGTAATGATAATGGCACCCCCTTCTCCAGTGTGTCAATAGCCAGAAGATGATGTAGCATATGAACCTCTATACTGGCTTTAAACAACTGCAGGATCACCCTTATGCTGGGGTGAGCCTTTCTGAGACACGTGGGACTGGCAGCAGAAAAAGGGTATACACTACACTTCAAGGTCTAGCTCATGGTTAACTGCCTATCCAACAAAAAGAAAAGGAGGACTTGTGGCACCTTAGAGACTAACAAATTTATTTGAGCATAAGCTTTCATGAGCTACAGCTCACTTCATCGGATGCATTCAGTGGAAAATACAGTGGGGAAATGTATATACATAGAGAACATGAAACAATGGGTGTTGCCATATACACTGTAATGAGAGTGATCACTTAAGGTGAGCTATTACCAGCAGGAGAGCGTGGGGGGAAAAACCTTTTGTAGCGATAATCAAAGTGGGCCATTTCCAGCAGTTGACAAGAATGTCTGAGGAACAGTGTGTGTGTGTTGGGGGGAGGGAATACACATGGAGAAATAGTTTTAATTTGTGTAATGACCCATCCACTCCCAATCTCTATTCAAACCTAAGTTAATTGAATTCAGTTTGCAAATCAATTCCAATTCAGCAGTCTCTCGTTGGAGTCTGTTTCTGAAGTTTTGTTGTTGAAGAATTGCAACTTTTAGGTCTGTAATCGAGTGACCAAAGAGATTGACAGGTTTCAGAGTAGCAGCCATGTTAGTCTGTATTCGCAAAAAGAAAAGGAGTACTTGTGGCACCTTAGAGACTAACAAATTTATTTGAGCATAAGCTTTTGTGAGCTACAGCTCACATCTGATGAAGTGAGCTGTAGCTCACAAAAGCTTATGCTCAAATAAATTTGTTAGTCTCTAAGGTGCCACAAGTACTCCTTTTCTTTTTGCAAAGAGATTGAAGTGTTCTCCAACTGGTTTTTGAATGTTATAATTCTTGACGTCTGATTTGTGTCCATTTATTCTTTTACATAGAGATTGCCCAGTTTGACCAATGTACATGGCAGAGGGGCATTGCTGGCACATGATGGCATATATCACATTGGTAGATGTGCAGGTGAATGAGCCTCTGATAGTGTGGCTGATGTGATTAGGCCCTATGATGGTGTCCCCTAAATAGATATATGGACACAGTTGGCAACAGGCTTTGTTGCAAGGATAGGTTCCTGGGTTAGTGGTTCTGTTGTGTGGTGTGTGGTTGCTGGTGAGTATTTGCTTCCGGTTGGGGAGCTGTCTGTAAGGAAGGACTGGCCTGTCTCCCAAGATCTGTGAGAGTGATTGGTCATCCTTCAGAATAGGTTGTAAATCCTTGATGATGCGTTGGAGAGGTTTTAGTTGGGGGCTGAAGGTGATGGCTAGTGGCGTTCTGTTATTTTCTTTGTTGGGCCTGTCCTGTAGTAGGTGACTTCTGGGTACTCTTCTGGCTCTGTCAATCTGTTTCTTCACTTCAGCAGGTGGGTATTGTAGTTGTAAGAATGCTTGATACAGATCTTGTAGGTGTTTGTCTCTGTCTGAAGGGTTCGAGCAAATACGGTTGTATTGTAAAGCTTGGCTGTAGACAATGGATCGTGTGGTGTGGTCTGGATGAAAGCTGCAGGCATGTAGGTAGGAATAGTGGTCAGTAGGTTTCTGGTACAGTGTGGTGTTTATGTGACCATCGCTTATTAGCACCATAGTGTCCAGGAAGTGGATCTCTTCTGTGGACCGGTCCAGGCTGAGGTTGATGGTGGGATGGAAATTGTTGAAATCCTGGTGAATTCCTCAAGGGCTTCTTTCCCATGGGTCTAGATGATGAAGATGTCATCATTGTAGTGCAAGTAGAGTAGGGGCATTAGGGGAGGAGAGCTGAGGAAGCGTTGTTCTAAGTCAGCCATAAAAATGTTGGCATACTGTGGGGCCATGTGGGTACCCATAGCAGTGCCGCTGATTTGAAGGTATACATTGTCCCCAAATATGAAATAGTTATGGGTGAGGACAAAGTCACAAAGTGCAGCCACCAGGTTTGCCGTGACATTATCGGGGATACTGTTCCTGACGGCTTGTAGTCCATCTTTGTGTGGAATGTTGGTGTAGAGGGCTTCTGCATCCATAGTGGCCAGGATGGTGTTTTCAGGAAGATCACCGATGGATTGTAGTTTCCTTAGGAAGTCAATGGTGTCTCGAAGATAGCTGGGAGTGCTGGTAACATAGGGCCTGAGGAGGGAATTTACACAGCCAGACAATCCTGCTGTCAGGGTGCCAATGCCTGAGATGATAGGGCGTCCAGGATTTCCAGGTTTATGGATCTTGGGTAGCAGATAGAATACCCCAGCTCGGGGTTCCAGGGGTGTGTCTGTGTGGATTTGTTCTTGTGGTTTTTCAGGGAGTTTCTTGAGCAAATGGTGTAGTTTCTTTTGGTAACCCTCAGTGGGATCAGAGGGTAAAGGCTTGTAGAAAGTGGTGTTGGAGAGCTGCCTAGCAGCCTCTTGTTCATATTCCAACCTATTCATGATGACGACAGCACCTCCTTTGTCAGCCTTTTTGATTATGATGTCAAAGCTGTTTCTGAGGCTGTGGATGGCACTGTGTTCTGCACGGCTGAGGTTATGGGGCAAGTGATGCTGCTTTTCCACAACTTCAGCCCGTGAAAATCGGCGGAAGCACTCTATGTAGAAGTCCAGTCTGTTGTTTCGACCTTCAGGAGGAGTCCACCCAGAATCCTTCTTTTTGTAGTCTTGGGAGGAAGGTCTCTGTGGGTTAGTATGTTGTTCAGAGGTGTGTTGGAAATATTCCTTGAGTCGGAGGCGTCGAAAATAGGATTCTAGGTCACCACAGAACTGTATCATGTTCGTGGGGCTGGAGGGGCAGAAGGAGAGGCCCCGAGATAGGACAGATTCTTCTGCTAGGCTAAGAGTATAGTTGGATAGATTAACAATATTGCTGGGTGGGTTAAGGGAACCACTGTTGTGGCCCCTTGTGGCATGTAGTAGTTTAGCGTCCTTTTTCTTTTGTAGAGAAGCAAAGTATGTGTTGTAAATGGCTTGTCTTTGCTGTTTTGTTCAAAGTAGGAGAGAAGAGCAGAGAGGTGACAGAAAATAGTGGTAGGTAAGAAAATTACAGGAAGAAGACGAAAGACGAAGGACATATAAAAGAGAAATAAGCAGAGAGGAATAGGCAACCAGAAAGGCAGAGGAGTAAAATGAAAAGAGAATTGTTTAAAAAGATGGAGAGGCCAGTGGAATTAAGATATTTTCTCTTTCTGTTCTTGGTTTCTGAAAACAGCTCTACTGAGGATGAAAGATCCTTTGTAAGTTCATGACCTTTCTTAGCAGTCTCACTAAGTCCTAAGTATAGTAATGGCCTTCCATAGTCACTATGAGGGTGTCAACCTAGGACTTTCTTTATCAAAGCACAGAGCTTTAACATTTGAGCAAAGGAGAAACTTCATTAGCTGATAAGTGGTTTAGGCTGTTACCCTTTAGTAGAGCATCCATGAGCAAGGAATAAGACACACTTTGCCAGTGTGTTACTCTATCATGGAAGTATTATTTCAGTATGCTTTTGTGGCACATGTTGAATATAAATGAGATGGGGGCATTTATTTACTGAGGGTATGTCTACACTACGAAATTAGGTCGAATTTTTAGAAGTCGGTCTTTTAGAAATCGTTTTTATATAGTCAATTGTGTGTGTCCCCACACAAAATGCTTGAAGTGCATTAAGTGCATTAACTCGGCAGAGTGCTTCCATAGTACCGAGGCTAGCGTCGACTTCCGGAGTGTTGCACTGTGGGTAACTATCCCACAGTTCCTGCAGTCTCGGCTGCCCATTGGAATTCTGGGTTGAGATCCCAATGCCTGATAGGGCAAAAAACATTGTCGCGGGTGGTTCTGGGTACATGTCATCAGGCCTCCCTCAGTGAAAGCAAGGGCAGACAATCGTTTCACGCCTTTTTTCGTGAGTTACCTGTGCAGATGCCATACCACGGCAAGCATGGAGCCCACTCAGCTCACTGTCACCGTATGTCTCCTAGGTGCTGGCAGACGCGGTACTGCATTGCTACACAGCAGCAGAAACCCATTGCCTTGTGGCAGCTGACAGTACAATAGGCCTGCAAACCAGCCTCATCATGTCCAAGGTGCTCCTGGCTGCGTCGGTAAGGTCGGTCAGGAATGCCTGGGCAGATGTGGGTGCAGGGACTAAATTAGGAGTGACTCGACCAGGTCATTCTCTTTAGTCCTGCAGGCAGTCCTATTGTACCATCTTATGGTGAGCAGGCAGGAGATGTGGATGGCTAGCAGTCCTATTGTACCATCTTCTGCTGGGCAGGCAGGAGATGAGGATGGCTAGCAGTCCTATTGCACCATCTTCTGCCGAGCAGCCAGGAGATGTGGATGGCTTGCAGTCCTTCTTCACCGTCTGCTGCCAGCCAAAGATATAAAAGATAGACGGAGTGGATCAAAACAATAAATAGACCAGATTTGTTTTGTATTCATTTGCTCCCCCCTTCCTCCCTCCCTCCGTGAAGTCCTGCCTGAAATACCAGAGGGAGGGATAACTTAGTGGGTTGAGCATTGGCCTGCTAAACTCAGGGTTTTGAGTTCAATCCTTGAGGGGGCCATTTTGTGTTACAGTTGATTTTGTTTCTCCTTGATGTAAAGCCACCCCCTTTGTTGATTTTAATTCCCTGTAAGCCAACCCTGTAAGCCATGTCGTCAGTCAACCCTCCCTCCGTCACAGCAACGGCAGACAATCGTTCCGCGCCTTTTTCCTGTGCAGACGCCATACCACGGCAAGCATAGAGCCCGCTCAGATCACTTTGGCAATTAGGAACACATTAAACACCACTCACATTATCCAGCAGTATATGCAGCACCAGAACCTGGCAAAGCGAAAGCGAGCGAGTAGGCGACGTCAGCGCGGTGACGAGAGTTATAAGGACATGGACACAGACTTCTCTCAAAGCATGGGCCCTGGCAATGAAGGCATCATGGTGTTAATGGGGCAGGTTCATGCCGTGGAACGCTGATTCTGGGCCCGGGAAACAAGCACAGACTGGTGGGACTGCATAGTGTTGTGGGTCTGGAACGATTCCCAGGGGCTGAGAAACTTTCGCATGCATAAGGGCACTTTCATGGAACTTTGTGACTTGCTTTCCCCTGCCCTGAAGCACATGAATACCAAGATGAGAGCAGCCCTCACAGCTGAGAAGCGAGTGGCAATAGCCCTGTGGAAGCTTGCAACGCCAGACAGCTACCGGTAAGTCAGGAATCAATTTGGAGTGGGCAAATCTACTGTGGGGGCTGCTGTGATGCAAGTAGCCAACGCAATCAAAGATCTGCTGATATCAAGGGTAGTGACCCTGGGAAACGTGCAGGTCATAGTGGATGGCTTTGCTGCAATGGGATTCCCTAACTGTGGTGGGGTGATAGAAGGAACCCATATCCCTATCTTGGCACCAGAGTACCAAGCTGGTGAGTACATAAACCGCAAGGGGTACTTTTCAATAGTGCTGCAAGCACTGGTGGATCACAAGGGATGTTTCACCAACATCAACGTGGGATGGCTGGGAAAGGTACATGACGCTCACATCTTCAGGAACTCTGGTCTGTTTCAAAAGCTGCAGGAAGGGACTCTCTTCTCAGACCAAAAAATAACCATTGGGGATGTTGAAATGCCTATAGTTATCCTTGGGGACTCAGCCTACCCCTTAATGCCATGGCTCATAAAGCCGTACACAGGCAGCCTGGACAGTAGTCAGGAGCTGTTCAACTACAGGCTGAGCAAGTGCAGAATGGTGGTAGAATGTGCATTTGGACGTTCAAAAGCACGCTGACGCAGTTTACTGACTCAGTTAGACCTCAGCGAAACCAATATTCCCACTGTTATTATTGCTTGCTGTGCGCTCCACAATATCCGTGAGAGTAAGGGGGAGATGTTTATGGCAGGGTGGGAGGTTGAAGCAAATTGCCTGGCCACTGGTTACACGCAGCCAGACACCAGGGCGGTTAGAAGAGCACAGGAGGGCGCGGTGCGCATCAGAGAAGCTTTGAAAACCAGTTTCATGACTGGCCAGGCTACGGTGTGAAAGTTCTCTTTGTTTCTCCTTGATGAAATCCCCCGCCCCTTGGTTCACTCTACTTCCCTGTAAGCTAACCACCCTCCCCTCCTCCCTTCCATCACTGCTTGCAGAGGCAATAAAGTCATTGTTGCTTCACATTCATACATTCTTTATTAATTCATCACACAAATAGGGGGATAACTGCCAAGGTAGCCCGGGAGGGGTGGTGGAGGAGAGAAGAACTGGGAGGGGTGGTGGAGGAGGGAAAGACCAGGCCACACAGCACTTTAAAAGTTTAAAACTTATTGAATGCCACCCTTCTGTTGCTTGGGCAATCCTCTGGGGTAGAGTGGCTGTGTGGCCGGAGGCCCCCCCACCATGTTCTTGGGCATCTGGGTGAGGAGGCTATGGAACTTGGGGAGGAGGGTGGTTGGTTACACAGGGGCTGTAGCGGCGGTCTGTGCTCCAGCTACCTTTTCTGCAGCTCAACCATACACTGGAGCGTATTAGTTTGATCCTCCAGCAGCCTCAGCATTGCATCCTGCCTCCTCTCATCATGCTGCCGCCACCTTTCAGCTTCAGCCCTCTCTTCAGGCCACCACTTACTCTCCTCAGCCCGCCACCTCTCCTCCCGGTCATTTTGTGCTTTCCTGCACTCTGACATTGTCTGCCTCCACGCATTCATCTGTGCTCTGTCACTGTGATCCTTGAAACACATGCAGCTGGTGGAGAAAAAAAAAGGGACAGTGGTATTTAAAAAGACACATTTTATAGAACAATGGGTACACTCTTTCACGGTAAACCTTGCTGTTAACATTACATACATAGCACATGTGCTTTTGTTCCAAGGTCGCATTTTGCCTCCCCCCACCACGTGGCTAGCCCCTCCCCTCCTTCCCCCTCCCCGTGGCTAACAGCAGGGAACATTTCTGTTCAGCCACAGGCAAACAGCCCAGCAGGAACGGGCACCTCTGAATGTCCCTTTAAGAAAAGCACCCTATTTCAACCAGGTGACCATGAATGATATCACTCTCCTGAGGATAACACAGAGAGATAAAGAACGGATGTTGTTTGAATGCCAGCAAACATATACTGCAATGCTTTGTTCCACAATGATTCCCGAGTACGTGCTACTGGCCTGGAGTGGTAAAGTGTCCTACCATGGTGGACGGAATAAGGCTGCCCTCCCCTGAAACCTTTTGCAAAGGCTTTGGGAGTACATCCAGGAGAACCGCGAATGCCAGGGCAAATTAATCATTAAACATGCTTGCTTTTAAACCATGTATACTATTTAAAAAGGTACACTCACCAGGGGTCCCTTCTCCACCTGGCGGGTCCGGGAGGCAGCCTTGGGTGTGCTCAGGGGTACTGGCTCCAGGTCCAGGGTGAGAAACAGTTCCTGGCTGTCAGGAAAACCGGTTTCTCCGCTTGCTTGCTGTGAGCTATCTTCCTCATCCCCAAAACCTGATTCCGTCTCCATTGAAGGAGTCAAACAACATGGCTGGGGTAGTAGTGGCTGAACCCCCTAAAATGGCATGCAACTCATCATCGAAGTGGCATGTTTGGAGCTCTGACCTGGAGCGGCCGTTTGCCTTTCTGGTAGGCTTGTCTCAGCTCCTTAAGTTTCACGTGACACTGCTTCGGGTCCCTGTTATGACCTCTGTCCTTCATGCCCTGGGAGATTTTGACAAATGTTTTGGCATTTCAAAAACTGGAACGGAGTTCTGATAGCACGGATTCCTCTCCCCATACAGACAGGTTTCAGAGTAACAGCCGTGTTAGTCTGTATTCGCAAAAAGAAAAGGAGTACTTGTGGCACCTTAAAGACTAACCAATTTATTTGAGCATAAGCTTTCGTGAGCTACAGCTCACTTCATCGGATGCACCACGAAGTGAGCTGTAGCTCACGAAAGCTTATGCTCAAATAAATCGGTTAGTCTCTAAGGTGCCACAAGTACTCCTTTTCTTTCTCCCCATACAGCAATCATCTCGTACCTCCTGTTCAGTCCATGTTGGAACTCTTTTGCGATTCTGGGACTCCATCATGGTCACCTCTGCTGAAGAGCTCTGCTCTCACCTGCAGCTTGCCACGCTGGCCAAACAGGAAATTGAAATTCAAAAGTTCGCGGGCCTTTTCCTGTCTACCTGGCCAGTGCATCTGAGTTGAGAGTGCTGTTCAGAGCAGTCACAATGGAGCACTCTGGGATAGCTCCCGGAGGCCAAGACCGTCTAATTGCGTCCACAGTACCCCAAATTTGACCCAGCAAGGCCAATTTCAGTGCTAATCCCCTTGTCGGGGGTGAGGTAAGGAAATCGATTTTAAGAGCCCTTTAAGTCGAAAAAAAGGGCTTTGTCGTGTGGACGGATGCAGGGTTAAATCGATTTAACGCTGCTAAATTTGACCTCAACTCCTAGCGTAGACCAGGGCTTATTGTTCTTTAGATTTTTTCCCTACTTACACCTTGTGAAACTTCTGATTTTATTTTGTAGTCATGGAATATTTAGATGCCTTCCAAAATAATACGGTACTTTGCAGAGCAATTTATTAAAAATACTTTTATAATAGACAGGTAGCAATATCCCAGTGTTGGCAATAATACAATAACAATCGAGACAATCATTACATTGTCTAATTTACAATGGTATATTTGACTGACAGTGAGAAACAAAGTTCATGTGCTGCTGAGTACAAAATGAAAATGTAGTTGCTAATCTCCGCACCTGTTAGAGTCTCAAATCTTATGAACAGGAAGTTGAAAACATCTACTTCAGTCATTATGATATTTACCACAGGATGAAATGTTCCTGAACAATTTCTCTAATGTATTCGCTACAAAAAGGCTTTACTTTAACATCAGCCATACCTGTCTTTCCGTTCAATACTTGGAAAATTCCATTCCGTCTGTATGTAGGGCCTTGAATCAGAGGATTTACTTTAAATCTCATTGAGTCTAATGGCTCTTATATACATGTTTAAGTGCTGTTCTGAATAGGGATGCTTTTCTGAATCGGGCCCCGAATGCCTGTATATTTCTCATGTCCTATCAAGTTAGTAGATAGTAACATTTTAATTTTTGTTACAGCTCATCTTGGGAGCATAATTTTAAAAACCAACTTTGAAAGGAAAAGAGGTGAAATATTCAAATCAGGACTTATTGGTCTGCACTTGATCCCCCCATGTGCTGGCCTGGCTCCAAGCTTCAGCAGGTTTTTGTGGTAGCATGATAGCTCAGCGTGATGCACGTGTGAGCGCGTGGGTCACATCAGAACAATGAACCAGCTGGTTATGGCAGGATTGGATATTAGATAAATAATATGCTGGATATCCTTATTTAGCATGCTATTGGGAACACTCTGTACATATTGAAAACTGAATTCAAACGTCGACCTCCAACTACATGCCAACTCTATTATTTGATTTTTAAAACAAATTCAGATTATGATAATATTCACCAAATTGCACCTCTCAAAATGTGGAACTTTAATCCCTCTGCAAAAATCAAAGACAAATTTCTTCATAGGCAACGTATTTTTTGGCATCTCTCTGATTTCAGTTAAAAAAATCAAGCTAATCTTTGGTCTGAATGAGATCTCTCCTGCCATCTAGTGATGAACTAGGGGGAAAGACCTCAGGAGCAGACTATATTTGAATAGACACACCTATTTTGCTTAGGTGATCAGAAACCAGACCTGCTTTGCTGAAGTGATCAATTTTGGCTGTTTTGGGTTAAAATTCACTTCAGACTTGTTGTTATCCTTATTGTATGACTAAAGGGCAGCAGAACTAACATGTCCTAATTGAGTGTGGGTCACCTTAACTGTAATCTCACTGGCTAAGTAGGGTGAGTAGGAGGTGTGGACTAGGGAGTTGGACTAGATGACCTCCTGAGGTCTCTCCGAATGGATTTTTTCACACCAGTTTAATTTTTCCACTTGTGGTGTTTGCTTTGTATGTATTTCTATAGGCAAAGGTTTGTTATCTTAGCAAAGGGTGTAAAAGGAATATACAACATATTTCTAAATAAAAGTTTAAAGCTTCTATTTTCAAAATATCTGTGTGTAACAACACACATTAAGGACCTTATCCAAAGGCCATTGAAGCCCCTTTGATTTTGGCCCAGGCTCTCTACCTTTCTTGTTTCACCTGATGGAATTACTTTATTCTAAAATGGCAAATGGGTTTCACATGCTGTTTATTATTTCCATAGTGTCCTAAAGGTACAGAGCAGGTAAGCGCAAACCAATGTGTGTAAGACATCTGCATGGTTATGGGAGATTTATTGTTGGTTGCCATTACTGAAATGACTTTGCTTTATTAAGAGCCTTAATTCTGTATGATTTTGCACACTAAATTGGTGCATAGAGATGGGGTGAATATGGAATGCAGGACTGGGCAGCAGGAGATCAGTACATAAACATCTGTATCCATGCTGAGATATGGGGGTCGGGAGGGAAATTATATTTTTGCCTATGTCTTGAAGAGTGAAACAACTTACAATGTTATTCTGTAGCCTCTACAAACCCAAATTTTACCTCCAAAAAAGCCATTTCTGAGAAAATGGAGGAGAAATTCAGATAGAATCTGATTTTATTATTTTAACAGGGACTTTTTAATAAAATGTTGCTGCCTAAGTGGGAGAAAAACACTTTAGGGAGTCTGGAAAAGATGTTTTGATGACCAGTAAACTTTTCTAACCACTGGTCCTGAAGAGAAAAAATATCTGAACAATGAATCTCACTGGTGCTACTTAACTATACCCATCCATCTGTCCCCACCTACTTACTAGATCCACTCACAAAGATGGATTGTCTTCTACATGGGAGGGGGAGGGGGAAGAGAAGGAGGTAGTTGTCACAGCTGCCTACAGTAGGGAGAAGGCATGCACATTGTAGCCTGTGCTTTTGAGATAGCACCATGGCCTGAACCCAGACAGCCCCCTCCCAGGGCTCATTTGAAACCAAGAAGTGCACATGGGCAGGAAAACCTCACTTTGAAAAAGTTATCTATATTTTTCAAACCTCATAAAATTCTCAGTATCAGTTCAGTTTGGAAATTCATTCCCATGTCCCTCTTTGCTATATTATGCTGCGAGCCCTAGAAGGGTGAAACTCATATCTATTATTCTACAAATACATTGGAAGCAAGAGGAAGACCAAGGACATGGTAGGACCACTACTCAATGAAGGGGGAAAGACAAGAACAGAAAATGTGGAAATGGCAGAAGTGCTAAATGACTTTTTTGTTTCAATTTTCATCAGAAAAGTTAGTAGCGATTGGGTGTCTAACATAGTGAACACCAGTGAAAATGAGTTAGGATCTGAGGCTAAAATAGGGAAAGAACAAGTTAAAAATTATTTAGACAAGTTAGATGTCTTCAAATTGGCAGGGCCTGGTGAAATGCATCCTGGAATATTCAAGCAGCTGTCTGAGGAGATATCTGAGCCATTAGTGATTACCTTTGAAAACTCATGGAAGACAGGGCAGATTCCAAAGGACTGGAAGAACGCAAAAATAGTGCCAATCTATAGAAGTGGGAATAAGGACAACCTGGGGAATCACAGATCAGTCATCTTAACATCAGTACTCGGAAAGACAAAGGAGCAAATAATCAAGCAATCAGTTTGCAAATACCTAGAAGATAACAAGGTGATAAGTAACAGTCAACACAGATTTGTCAAGAATAAGTCATGTCAAACCAACCTAATAGCTTTCTCTGATAGGGTAACAAGCCTTGTGGATGGGGGAAGTGGTGTATGTGGTATATCTTGACATTAGCAAGGCTTTTGATACTGTTTTGCATGACTTTCTCATAAACAAACTAGGGAAATATAGCCTAGATGGAGCTACTATAAGATGGCTGCATAACTGGGAGTAATTATCAGTGGATCACAGTCAAGCTGGAAGGGCATATCATGTGGGGTTCTGGAGGGATCGGTCCTGGGTCCAGTTCTGTTCAAGATCTTCATAAATGATTTAGATAATGGCATAGACCAGTGTTCCCAAACTAGGGGCGCCACTTGTTCAGGGAAAGCCCCTGGTGGGCCAGGCCAGTTTGTTTACCTGCTGCGTCCACAGGTTCGGCCGATAGCAGCTCCCAGTGGCCATGGTTTGCCGCTCCAGGACATTGGGGGCTGTGGGAAGCAGCAGCCAGCACATCCCTCTATCCATGCTGCTTCCTGCAGCTCCCACTGGCCGAGAGCAGTGAACCGTGGACACTGGGAGCTGTGATCAGCTGAATCTGTGGAGGCAGCAGGTAAACAAACTGGCTCGGTCCGCCAGTGGCTTTCCCTGAACAAGTGATGCCCCTAGTTTGGGAACCACTGGCATAGACAGTACACTTACAAAGTTTGTGGGTGATACCAAGTTGGGAGGACTTGCAAGCATTTTGGAGGATAGGATTAAAATTCAAAATGATCTGAACAAACTGGATAAATGGTCTGGAGTAAATAGGATGAAATTCAATATGGACAAATGTGAAGTACTCCACTTTGGAAGGAACAATCAGTTGCACACATACAAAATGGGAAATGACTACCTAGGAAGGACTACTGCAGAAAGGGATCTGGGGTGTCATAGTGGATAACAAGCTAAATATGAGTCAGTGTAATACTGTTGCAAAAAAAAGCAAACATCATTCTGGGATCTTTCTACAGGATGTATCTATAAAGCAAGACATGAGAAGTAGTTCTTCCACTTTACTCTGCTCTGATAAGGCCTCAGCTGGAGTATTGTGTCCAGTTCTGGGCACCACATTTCAGGAAAGATGTGGAGAAATTGGAGAAATTCAAGAGAAGGGCAACAAAAATTATTCAAGGTCTAGAAAACATGACATATGAGGAAAGATTAAACAAACCCAAGTTTTTCAGATTGGAGAAGAGAAGACTGAGGGCATATAACAGTTTTCAAATAAATAAAACATTGTTACAAGGAGGAGTGTGAAAACTGTTCTCCTTAACCTCTGATGATAGGATTAGAAGCAATGAGCTTAAATTTCAGCAAGGGTGGTTTACATTGGACATTAGGAAAAACTTCCTAACTGTCAGGGTAGTTAAGCATTGGAACAAATTCTCTAGAGATGTTGTGGAATCTCTGTAATTGGAGATTTTTAAAAACAGGTTAGAAAAAACACCTGTCAGGAATGGTTTAGTTATTATTTAGTCCTGCCTTGAGTTCAGGGGATTGGTATAGATGACCTGTTGAAGTCCCCATGACTTGATCACCTGTTGAAGTCCCTTCCAGTCCTACACTTCTATGACTATTGTATATTAGAGCCTAGTTAAACACTGCCATCCAGGAAGGAGGATTTTTCTTTTTTGTGATTTTGTTTATCTTATTAAGGACATTGGTTTAACTTTAAAAAGTTAAAAGGGGCTTATTAAAAAGGGGGCTTATTATGGTCTGGATGTGTTTGGCCTACATGTGCACTGGATTCTTTTATTTGTGTATGTGCTTTGCAAGCAAGAGTTATGGAAAGACACTTCCCATTTATTAGCCCTGTCTAGCCTTTTCTGAAGTTGCTCTGTTGTGTGTGGTGCATAGTCAACCATGCTGCTCAATATTAATTTCTGCCATCAATCACATTTTCTTTTCTGCAGCTGAAGGAATATCTTGTCACTTCTTGTACAGCATAATGCACCAATTATATTTGATTTATAATGTTGTGTATCACATTCAGTTAAATTTAATATACAAGGTATAATTTTACTTTTCAAAAAGTCAAGAATAAAAATGGAGAAAGGGGTAAACAGTGAGGTGGCAAAGTTTGCAAACGATACTAAACTGCTCAAGATAGTTAAGACCAAAACAGACTGTGAAGAACTTCAAAAAGATCTCACAAAACTAAGTGCTTGGGTAACAAAATGGCAAATTAAATGTAATGTGGATAAATGTAAAGTAATGCACATTGGAAAAAATAACCCCAACTATACATACAATATGATGGGGGCTGATTTAGCTACAACTAATCAGGAAAGAGATCTTGGAGTCATCGTGGATAGTTTTCTGAAGGCGTCCAGGCAGTGTGGAGTAGCGGTCAAAAAAGCAAACGGGATGTTAGGAATCATTAAAAAAGGGATAGAGAATAAGATGGAGAATATCTTATTGCCCTTATATAAACCCATGGTACACCCACATCTTGAATACTGCGTACAGATGTGGTCTCATCTCAAAAAAGATATACTGGCATTAGAAAAGTTTCAGAGAAGGGCAACTAAAATGATTAGGGGTTTGGAATGGGTCCCATATGAAGAGACATTAAAGAGGCTAGGACTTTGCAGCTTGGAATAGAGGAGACTAAGGGGGGATATGATAGAGATATAAAATCATGAGTGGTGTGGAGAAAGTGAATAAGGAAAAGTTATTTACTTGTTCCCATAATATAAGAAATAGGGGGCACCCAATGAAATGAATGGGCAGAAGGTTTAAAACAAATAAAAGGAAGTTCTTCTTCACACAGCACACAGTCAACCTGTGGAACTCCTTGCCTGAGGAGGTTGTGAAGGCTAGGACTATAACAGGGTTCAAAAGAGAACTAGATAAATTAATGGAGGTTAAGTCCATTAATGGCTATTAGTCAGGATGGGTAAGGAATGGTGTCCCTAGCCTCTGTTTGTCAGAGGGTGGAGATGGATGGCAGGAGAGAGATCACTTGATCATTACCTGTTAGGTTCACTCCCTCTGGGGCACCTGGCATTGGCCACTGTTGGTAGACAGGATACTGGGCTGGATGGACCTTTGGTCTGACCCAGTATGGCCATTCTTATGTTCTTATGATACAACTTCATTGATAAATAGGAGGTTAAGCAGAACCGTGAATCTCTACAGCAGATGATGTATAGAAAATAAAAAAAACATGCTTTCTTCTCATTGTCTTAGAATAACCTAGATAAGAAGGTCAAGTATCAAGAGGTAGCCCTGTTAGTCTGTATCCACAAAAACAATGAGGAGTCCGGTGGCACCTTAAAGACTAACAGATTTATTTGGGCATAAGGTTTTTTGGGTAAAAAACTCACTTCTTCAGATAAGGAGGCTCAAGGTTGCTACTGGTAATTCTAAGAGTAATTTTAAAATACAGTTCAGAGTGTGCTCATTAGAAGATATGCTTAACAGTCATCATGAGAGCTCTCAGGCCTGTGCTGGAATAAATTGAGCACAGGTTTATTTTAAATTAGCAAGCCCAGTTTTTTTCTGCTGCATGTTCCAAGAAAACATCCAGTCCTCTAACTCTGTATCAATATGATCCCTAGGTTTTGTGATTTCCTACTAAAGGTATGTTTTGCCTTAGTTAAATATGCAATGGGACACAAACAGTAAGTTCCACTAATATTATTCTCATGCTCACTTTATCTTTGTAAAGTCTGTCAACTTCACAGGAGGCAAGCCATTTTCCTGGATGTGATGTTGCAAAATTAAGTATGAACACAGATAAAAACTAAGAAAAATGACTCAGTGATTCAAACTGTCATGTGACAGTATGGGGACAGGGTTGGTAAATGTGATGAAAACAAATGGCTAAATTAAAACATTTAGAGGAAAACTGACTGGAACAAGAATTGTGGATCTGAGGTGTGACTCCTTAATACATCTATAATTCTCTTTTGGACAGGGTAGTGCTGTCTGATGCATCAGAAAAGGAGGAATGTCATTCATTTAAATTTTCACTGTCTAGACAGCAAACAGTTTTACTATGATATAGGGGAGGCAATTGCTAACTATGGGCTTGGCCAAGTTTGTTAGAAACTTATTGTGGTAGGCCTATGCAGGAGAGCTCAAAGAGCCTTCTCCCATGCAAGGGACAGCTACAACTGTAGCGTTTTGTAAGCCATGCAATGGGCACTAGTTTACTTCAATGCCATGATCCAAACTAACCAATGAACTGATCAGCCATAGAGAGGCGTGTGTGCTGAACCCTCTTAAGGGGTGCGACAAGGTGGGTGAGATAATATCTTCAACTGGGACAACTGAGACAAGCTTTTGAGCTACACATAAATCCAGTGTCTCTCTTTGAGTCCATGATTTTTAATGTCTACCAAAGTTAGGAATTTAAGATTCCAGGCTCATCTTTTAAAAGTGTTATGTGGGTTTCCTTTAAGGACTGAGAGTCATGTATGGAGGGATTACTTTGTAAAATAAGTGTCTTTTATCATTTTTCTGAGTTTATTGGAGAGCAAAGTGATTGCCTGGTTCCACTCACATAGTTGTTGTTGGGGCATTTCATGCACAGGGTGAAGTACACCACATGTTGTGATATCCATGGGTCCTACACATGCCTCTTGAAAGGTGTGTTACAGGGGGTATCGATCATCATAGTAGTGGAGATACATCTGCAGGTTTTGCATCTGTTATGGTACAGTCTGGTGCCACTTTGAGTTGGTGTGTCCTGGTCTCTGGGGAGCTTGCTTCTGATGTTGACCTTGGCAAGGTTGGGGGTTGTTTGAAGGCCAGAAGAGGTGGTTCAGGAACGATTTCTTTCAGGAAGTGGTCCCATCAAGTATGGGTTGTAATTGTGTGATGACACTCCATATGGGTTCTAGTGTGGGTAGGTGACAGCAGCATGTGCTCACTGGTTCCCCCTCCCATATTAAAGCAGGTTCTCTTGGGGTATTTGGTATTTAGGTGGCTCATTCCATGATGTGATCTACTTCTCTGGTGAACCATCCTCATTTTATGAAGACAGTTTCAAGTGTATATCCTGGACTTCTTCCTCGGAGCATTATTCAGCAGTAATGCAAGGAACCTATAGGCCTGTATCATGTAAGACATTGGCTTCGGCAGTTAGCATAAGGCTTGAGGCCTATGCACTTTAGGCCATTTATCTGTGCCAGTGGTCACCCTTAAGATTTGGGGAACTGAGAATAGAGTGTTTAAGGGGGAAGTTTGTCCATAACGACAGCAGCCAACCGTAAGAACATGAGCTAACAACAACTTTTTGATATTTTAGGATGGGAATATCTACAGATGTCTGACCTCAAGAGTTCCATGGCAATGAATTGACATATACGATAATAAGTTGAGATCATTATTGTGCTAACCTATAGGAGAAGGGCATCCCAACATTAATAGGGTGAGGAAATGCAAATAAGGAAGAGGGGAGAACCCCCTGACTGCATATGCATTAGATATAGTGGTGTTAGCATAACATATTATAAAATTTGTATCCCAGCCTATGGGAAGTAGGAGAGAGAGATGTAGCCCTTGGGGGGTGCCGGAATGATGGCCACTGGTGATGATGGGGAAGGTGATGGTGATGGGGAAGATGATGGCTAACATTTCAGGTTGTTCTGCAAAGGATGGTGTGAGTATATGGACGTTCAGCTGTACAGTGTGCTTTATCTCTATCCACCTGGCTGGGTTAGAGTGTTTGGGACTTTGCTAAATGTATTAATAAACTATTACAAATACAGAAAGGTGGCAAAAAGAGTGAGTGTTGCATTGTGTACATCAGGGTTCCCAACTACACAGTAATACTAATAAGAACACAGAATACAAAGTGAGATCTGGACCTCAATCTCTTACCTCACAGCATAAATTTGTCCTCCAGGACCTCTCACCAATGACTGAGGGAAAGGTAGGAATCTACATGTACCGTGACCAATAGATCCTCCTCAGCACTGCACATAAGTCTGTCTACATGTCTTGACAGATCCACAACTTTTACACCCCGCTGGCAATTCACTACGTGGTTCTCCCAGTCATCACAAACCCAACTATCTATATTTTTAGTGATCGAATCCCCCATTATAGTTACTTGTCTCTTCCTAATAACTCTTGTCCCCTCCCCAGAAGGGGTATCCTCAGTGTGAGAGGATATAATGATATCATGAGAGAGGAGCGTCCCAGTTATGGGATTATTTCTCTCTGCTCCAGCTTGATATTCTCCTTCCCCAAGACTTTTATCCTCCTAAACAGCACAGAGGCTACCAGAATGGGAGGTGGGATGAAACCACTCTACTGTGTCCCTGGAAGTCTCCTCTCTGTACTTCTCTGTCTCCCTTAGCGCCTCCAGTTCAATCACTCTGGTTGCAAGAGCCTGCACTTGATCTCTGAAAGCCATGAGTTGTTTGCACCAGATGTGTACATACTCCGCTGCCCACAAGGCAGATGATCATACATGCTGCATTCAGTGCAATAAACTGGATAGCTCCCACTTTGCTGCTTGACTTCTGCCTGAAATACTTTTACTCTTGCAGGGCTTTTGTTTGTTTGTTTCTGTTTTTTGGGAGTGGGGAATGGGTTATTTGCCTAGGTTTAGAGTATCTGTTTCTCACACTCCCTCTTTAAACTCCCTCACAAAACTCTGTTAGGTGCTCCTGTTTGCTACCAGTATTGTGGTACTCAGAGCTAAATATAAGGCAGAATAGATTGTTATGTATAAAAGAGTTAACATGTTGCAAAAGATCATTTTGCCTTATGTGTGCCTTATACATAACATCCTTGGATTAACAGTATTACATAAATGTAAGTAGTTATTTACTGGTTTTCTAGAAATATAGAATGTACATGTATGATTAAGAGGGAGGCAGAGTGATGAAGCATTAAGGTGAAAACATCTGTATGCTGAGGATATTAAGACTTGAAGAACAAATCTAATAAAGGCTCATTGCATGCAAGCACACTGTTTCTGAATCAATATTTCCATAGTAGCTCACTGTAGGGAAATGTTAAGAGAATGCTACCATGATAATCAATTGGTATTCTTAAAGACTAAAGAGAGGAAACCCCTCTAAATGGCAATGTGCTGCAGTATGTTGGGCAAAAAGAGATCTGAAATGCAGCAAAATCCCTAAAGCTTTGAATCAGCTGAAGTGAAGGTGGAAAACTGAATGAACGGCTATATTGCTAGAGGGATAAAAAAGTGGTATTATTATGAGCACCTGGCGATACCTCTTCTCCAGGTCTGCCAACTGTCATCACTGTGCTCTGGATAAAAATGATCCTAAGCAGGGAATGTGTAAAGCAGCCAAAATAACTGCTGTGGGAGACTGAAAAAATAGGTATTAGATCCTTTTTACAATAGCAATTAGCCATATAACACCAGGTATAACACAATGACCTTAATAGAATGCTTCAAATGATGAGCAGGATTGATGAGAATCAATCTAACCAAATAACCTAATGAAAAGATGTGACAAAAAATAGTAAACAAGCAGCAGCAATATTTCAAACAAAACAATATCACAAGTAGGTTAACCAACGTATGGCACATATTAATCAACTGTTTACCGAGGCAAGAGTATAAGGTGATCAAGCATCTAGCTTTAAAGATAATTGAAAATGTGAGGGGAAAAAACAACCAAAAAAAATCAGACATGAAGGATTAAGAGGCTTAAGTGTTCCTGTAAGCAACTGAGCTGGTGAAAGCATATTTCTGACCGAGTTAATACTTTTGGTACCTCCATTTAACAGATGGCATAGAATAAAAACAATGTAGTCACCACACTAACACAGAACCTAGCATTACATAGTTCAACATCTTAAAAAGGTAGCCTCTCAAAATAGAGATGTCGGCTTTTCAACATCACCTTATGAGCCTGAATCACCCCAGGTTGTGTTTTGGGCCTATGTAAGGCCCAAACACAGCAGAAATACTGTGTTTCCGTAGTTCTGTAGGAAAGGGGGACTCTCTACCTTGACTGCACAAGTAGAGGGACAGCCATGTGTACTGTGACATGGAGTGAGGGGAAACAGATATATTGGGCTGTAGCATATGATTTAATGCACAGTTTGAATCCACAATGGCAAAAACTCACTTTGGAGAGAAGCAATGACTTGCCTCCACGGATTCCCCTCCCCATGCTCTAGATTAGCAGATGGCATGAGTTAGATGGCACGTTAGGACTGAGGATTCCTTCCCTCAGCTCAGATGTGCTTCAGCTCAATTTCCATATACTAAGAAACTTTGCCTATTAGCTAGCTATTTCATTGAAAGACTTCTTGCACCTTTCTCTGATATTGACCACCATCAGAAACAGAATTCTGGACTTAAGGATAAAATAAAAAAACAGCTTTGCAACTAGGGTCCTTGATTTCAAGTGGATAAACTTAAAAAAATTAATGGAATTAGTTGTGGAAGTGGACTGGACTGAAGAACTCCAGGATTTGAATGTGGAGGAGGCTTGCAATTACTTTAAGTCAAAGACGAAGAAGCTATCAGAAGCCCACATCCCAACAAGGGGGAGAAAAAAATTCATAGGGAAGGGTTGCAGATACTGGATGAACAAGAATCTTGAACAGATTATTAAGAGAAAGCAGAAAGCCTACAAGGAATTGAAGATGGGGAGGATCAGCAAGGAAAGCTGCCTCTTGGAGGTCAAAAAGTGTAGGGTAAGAGTGAGAACTGCCAAAAGGCAAGCAGAGTTGGATTTTGCAAAGGAAATTAAAACCACTAGTAAAAGGTTCTATAGCTATGTAAATAGAAATAAAAGAAGTGGGACTGCTAAGCATCGAGGATGGGGTGGAGATTAAAGATAATTTGCTATGGTCCAACACCTAAACCACTACTTTATCTCAGTTTTTAGTAAGGGTAATGAGGAGCGTAGGAGTAGGGTGGCAAATGGAAATGAGGATATGGAAGGAGAAATTACCACATTTAAGGAGGAAGTCTGCGGAAAAGGACCTAGGGGTGACAGCGGATGAGAAGCTGGATATGAGTCAGCAGTGTGCCCTTGTTGCCAAGAAGGCCAATGGCATTTTGGGATGTATAAGTAGGGGCATAGCGAGCCGATCGAGGGACGTGATCGGTCCCCTCTATTCGACATTGGTGAGGCCTCATCTGGAGTAGTGTGTCCAGTTTTGGGCCCCACACTACAAGAAGGATGTGGATAAATTGGAGAGAGAGTCCAGCGAAGGGCAACAAAAATGATTAGGGGTCTAGAACACATGACTTATGAGGAGAGGCTGAGGGAGCTGGGATTGTTTAGTCTGCAGAAGAGAAGAATGAGGGGGGATTTGATAGCTGCTTTCAACTACCTGAAAGGGGGTTCCAAAGAGGATGGCTCTAGACTGTTCTCAATGGTAGCAGATGACAGAATGAGGAGTAATGGTCTCAAGTTGCAGTGGGGGAGGTTTAGATTGGATATTAGGAAAAACTTTTTCACTATGAGGGTGGTGAAACACTGGAATGCGTTACCTAGGGAGGTGGTAGAATCTCCTTCCTTAGAGGTTTTTAAGGTCAGGCTTGACAAAGCCCTGGCTGGGATGATTTAACTGGGAATTGGTCCCGCTTCGAGCAGGGGGTTGGACTAGATGACCTTCTGGGGTCCCTTCCAACCCTGATATTCTATGATTGTATGATTCTATGATTCTAAGTCAAACTCAAACAGATTAATGGGACCAAATCAAGGCACTTTGATAATCTCCACCCAAGAATATTAAAGGAACCGGCATATGAAATGTCAAGCCCAATAGCGAAGGATTTTTAGTGACTCCCTAAACTCAGGGGTCATACCCTATGACTGGAGACTTGCTAGTAAAGTACCTATTTTTAAGAAAGAGGGGGAAAAATGTGATCCAGCAAACTACAGGCCTGTTAGTTTGACCTCAGTTTGTTTCAAGACCTTGGATACAATTTTGCGAGAGAAAGTAGTTAAGGACATAGAGGTAAATGGTAATTGGGATAAAATACAACATAGTTTTACTAAAGTTAGATCATGCCAGACCAACCTGCTCTTTGAGAAGATAACTGATTTTTTTAGACAAAGGAAATGCAGTAGACCTAATCTACCTGGATTTCAATAAGGTACTTGATAGAATTCCACATGGGAAATTAATTAAGATGGAGAAGATGGGGATTTATATGAGAATTGAAAGGTGGATAATGAACTGCTGGTTAAAGGGAAGACAACAACAGGTCATACTGAAAGGTGATGTGTCAGGCTGGAGGGAGGTTACTAGTGGAGTTCTTCAGGGATCGGTCTTCAGACCAAATCTTATTTAACATCTTTATTAATGACCTTGGAACAACAAGTGGGAGTGTGGAGGACACACAATTCGGAGATATTGCCAATATGGAGGAGGACCAGAATATCCTACAAGAAGATCTGCATGACCTTGAAAACTGGAGAAATAGAAATGGGATGAAATTTAATAATGCAAAGTACAATGTCATGCATTTAAGGACTAACAACAAGAATTTTTGCTAGAAGCTGGGGACTTATCAGTTAGAAGTGACAGAGGAGGAGAACGACCTGGGTGCATTGGTTGATCGCAGGATGACTATAAGCTTCCAGTCATGATGCAGTCATGAAAAAGGCCAACACAATCTTACGATGCATCAAGCGAGGTATTTCCAGTAGAGATAGGCAAGCCTTATTGCCTTTACACAAGGCACTGGTGAGACCTCATCTGGAATACTGTGCACAATTCTGGCCTCCCATGTTTAAGAAAGATGAATTCAGACTAGAAAAGGTGCAGAGAAGGGCTAGTAGGATGGTCAGAGAAATGGAAAACTTACCTTAGAAGAGAAGATTCAGGACGCTTGGCTTGTTTAGCTTAACTAAACGAAGGCTGAGGGGAGATATAATTGCTCTCTATAAATACATCAGAGGGATAAATACCAGGGAGGGAGAGGAGTTATTTAAGTTAACTGCCAATGCTGACACAAGAACAAATTGATATAAACTGGGCATCAACAACATAAAGTTCCTAACCATCCAAGGAGTGAAGTTCTGGAACACCCTTCCAAAGGGAGCAATGGGGGCAAAACCCTAACTTATTTCAAGACTGAGCTTGATACGTTTATGGAGGGGGTGGTATGAAGAGATTGCCTACAATGGCATATGGCCCATCTATGAATGCTAGTAGCAAAAATCCCCAACAGCCAGAAATGGGGCAGGCTCTGAGTTACTACAGAGAATACTTTCTCAGGTGTCTGGCTGGTAGATCTTGCTGACATGCTCAGGGTTCAACTGATTGCCATAGTTGGGGTTGAGAATGAATTTTTCCCCAGAGCAGATTGGCAGAGACCCTGGGGTTTTTCCTCCTTCCTCTGCAGCATGGGGCATGGGTCACTTGCAGATTTAAACTAGTACAAATGGTGGATTATCTGTAACTTTAAGTCTTTAAATCATGATTTGAGGACTTCAGTAACTCAGCCAGAGGTTATTGGTCTATTAGAAGAGGTTCTGTGGCCTGCGATGTGCAGGACATCAGACCAAATGATCACGATGGTCCCTTCCGACCTTAAAGTATATGAGTACAGACTTTATTCCAATATTCAGGCTGTAACCACTACATAACTACTAGCACTTTATGAATTATCTATTATCTTGATATTTAGGAAGGTATGTTATTCATTTATTTGACAAACATTTCATACAAACATTTCAGCCCATGGATTTTTTGCAAGCTATTGGCTTCAGTTATGTCTGGTTATTGGCTATTTATGGTGTATGATTGGTCACAGTCGTATAGTATTGTTTCCACTTACTTACTAACCAAAGCTTCTCAAGTTCTGGTTTGAAGAGTACATCACCCTTAAACAAAAATGCAGCAGAAAGTCAATAGAATTGAAAGTGGACTTACGCGTTGATATGGCTTTTCTGGTCCTCTCCATAGGGGTGCATTTCTTCCCAAATGGAGAAGTGGAGATTGAAACTTCAATGACTGATAAAAAATTTTTGGTTTTTGACAGTATTGAAAAAAGCGGGCTGAAAAATATAAGATGTTTCCCTGGTTTTCATCTTTCAATTTGGGTATCTAAAATAATAAGAGCCTGTCTTAGCCTTATTAGACTGAAGATATAAAAATATGAGAAACATGTTTTATGCCACGATCTTGCTAGATCAGCCAAGAAACTGCATTCAGAGCAACCAGATCTTGAATATTTCAGATTATTCTGGCCAGAGTGGAGAACAATGGTGACAAAGGATTTATTTGTCCGTAGAGCAAGTAAACACAGCTTTTCTTGCCCTCAAGAAGTTCCTTTTAGAACAAGTTGATTCCTGGATTAAATTTTACCAGTGCAGTAATTTATTCCCTTCCTACTTTTAATTGTCCCCTTGATTGGGCCAGGGATTGTTGAGGAAAGAATGCTAAATGTAACTGCTATATGAGGAACAGTATGTTTGCATGTTAAATATTAATGTCCCTGTCTCTGGAACAAAACAAAAATTCTTAAAATATTTCCCTTAGTTAAATTCTACATTGAAATTTCCATGTACAGTTTTAATTGCATTTTAATATGTCAGGCTATAGATAGGACTAGACGTAAGCCTCACTCTAAGAAATTACAAGAATGTATTGTGTCTTGGCATTGAGTACAGGGCTGGCTTTAGCATGTGTGCAGGGGTCCTTTCAGTCTAGTGTTCCCTCCAGCCCTTCCGGCCCCATAACAGGCTGTCATCTCATGTGGCCTAGCTCTCCCATTAAGTCACTACTCTTGTGAGTAACAGAAAAGTCCCAAATTACAGAACTCAAAGTCCAGCAGTCTCAGATTCTCTCTCCCACCCCTAGAATCATAGAATCATGGAATATTAGAGTTGGAAGAGACCTCAGGTGGTCATCTAGTCCAATCCCCTGCTCAAAGCAGGGCCAACACCCACTAAATCATCCCAGCCAGGGCTTTTTCAAGCCAGGCCTTAAAAACCTCTAAGGATGGAGATTCTACCACCTCCCTAGATAACCCATTCCAGTGCTTCACCATCCTTCTAGTGAAATAGTGTTTCCTAATATCCAACCTAGACCTCCTCCACTGCAACTTGAGACCATTGCTTCTTGTTCTGTCTTCTGCCACCACTGCGAACAGCCTAGCTCTATCCTCTTTGGAATCCCCCTTCAGGTAGTTGAAGGCTGCTATCAAATCTCCCCTCACTCTTCTCTTCTGTAAACT
Source organism: Caretta caretta (assembly GCF_965140235.1). Taxonomy (NCBI): domain Eukaryota; kingdom Metazoa; phylum Chordata; order Testudines; family Cheloniidae; genus Caretta; species Caretta caretta. The sequence continues at coordinate 132,094,891 of NC_134209.1, read as the reverse complement.
AATAATCCCAGTTCCCTCCGCCTCTCCCCTTAGAGTCTTTGACCATTTTCCTTCTCCCTTCTTAGTCTGGGCAAGAAGTAGGGAAACCCAGGCCCATCCACTCCACTGGTTTCTAGTTCAGAGCCCATGTTCAAGAGCAGCCAAAGTTAACCCTTCTCAACTCCCTTGTTTGTTACCTGAGCTACTTCCTATCTCTGGGGACTTTCCAGCCATTTTTTCCATTTCTCTCTCTGAAGTGCTGGTTTGTCTGGTGGCCTCTCACCATTTGTTGGCAGGATCTTCTCTCCAGAATCTCTCTGCCTCTCTGGCAGCCATCCTGCCCTCCTGCCTTCCAGCTCTTTTATTCTCACAGCAGCTGTGGGGCTGCCAATCAGCTCTGACTGAGCAGGCAGGCAGTTGCAACATTAACCCTTTGGTTGCCAAACCAGCATGGGGTGTATAAACCCCATGCCATGATATGTGTTCATTGTTTCAGTTGCACCCACAGAAGTCATGAAACCAAGGGTGCAAAAAGCAGACAAATATACAGTGGCTCAGAGGAGAGGCAGGGGAGTTGGAGAAAGACACCCCCCTGTACTCATCCTGCAGCAGCAGCTCTTGTCCCATGGGTTTACGAGTGTGCCTGGTTCCCCACTTCCAGGCCTTGCAGCCTAGTGCATGGTGTCACAGTGTCCCTCAGGTTAACCCAGCTGCCCCTTATGTGTGCTGCTGCAGGTGGTTGGTGACCCCCTCAGTGTAGTGCACCCATTGTGTTGGGAGTCTACATCCACCCCCAGATTATTCGGTATGATGCCTGTGAATTCTCCACACAGGGCAGCTTAAAATATGAAGATCTGGTAATAATTCACTTCCTGTTGCTTTGCCTGATAGATTCAACTGCTTCTTAGTTATGCTGTTAAACTGAGCCAGCAACATAATTCTGAACTCCCACTGAAGCAAACAGGGACGCTACATGAAATCCTGGCCCCATTTGAGACAATGGGAGTTTTGCCATTGACTTCATTGGAGCCAGGATTTTACTCTGAGCCCTGGTCTACACGAGGACTTTAGGTCGAATTTAGCAGCGTTAAATCGATGTAAACCTGCACCCGTCCACACAATGAAGCCCTTTATTTCGACTTAAAGGACTCTTAAAATCGATTTCCGTACTCCACCCCTGATAAGTGGATTAGCGCTTAAATCGGCCTTGCCGAGTCGAATTTGGGGTACTGTGGACACAATTCGACAGTATTGGCCTCCGGGAACTATCTCAGAGTGCTCCATTGTGACCGCTCTGGACAGCACTCTCAACTCAGATGCACTGGCCAGGTAGACAGGAAAAGAACTGCAAACTTTTGAATCTCATTTCCTGTTTGGCCAGCGTGGCAAGCTGCAGGTGACCATGCAGAGCTCATCAGCAGAGGTGACCATGATGGAGTCCCAGAATTGCAAAAGAGCTCCAGCATGGACTGAACGGGAGGTACGGGATCTGATCGCTGTATGGGGAGAGGAATCCGTGCTATCAGAACTCCGTTCCAGTTTTCGAAATGCCAAAACCTTTGTCAAAATCTCCCAGGGCATGAAGGACAGAGGCCATAACAGGGATCCAAAGCAGTGCCGCGTGAAACTTAAGGAGCTGAGGCAAGCCTACCAGAAAACCAGAGGGGTGAGAGCCCCAAACATGCCGCTTCTATGATGAGCTGCATGCCATTTTAGGGGGTTCAGCCACCATTACCCCAGCCATGTTGTTTGACTCCTTCAATGGAGATGGAGGCAACATGGAAGCAGGTTTTGGGGACGAAGAAGATGATGATGATGAGGTTGTAGATAGCTCACAGCAAGCAAGCGGAGAAACCAGTTTTCCCGACAGCAAGGAATTGTTTCTCACCCTGGACCTGGAGCCAGTACCCCCTGAACCCACCCAAGGCTGCCTCCTGGACCTGGCAGGCGGAGAAGGGAGCTCCGGTGAGTGTACATTTTAAAATACTATACATGGTTTAAAAGCAAGCATGTGAAAGGATTAATTTGCCCTGGCATTCGCAGCTCTCCTGGATGTACTCCCAAAGCCTTTGCAAAAGGTTTCTGGGGAGGGCAGCCTTATTGCGTCCTTCATGGTAGGACACTTTACCACTCCAGGCCAGTAACACGTACTCGGGAATCATTGTACAACAAAGCATTGCAGTGTATGTTTGCTGGCGTTCAAACAACATCCGTTCTTTATCTCTGTGTGTTATCCTCACGAGAGTGAGATAACATTCATGGTCACCTGGTTGAAATAAGGTGCTTTTCTTCAGGGGACACTCAGAGGAGCCCGTTCCTGCTTGCTGTTTGCCTGCGGCTGAACAGAAATGTTCCCCGCTGTTAGCCACAGGGAGGGGGGAGGGTTGAGCGGGTAGCCATGCGGTGGGGGGAGGCAAAATGCGACCTTGTAACGAAAGCACATGTGCTATGTATGTAATGTTAACAGCAAGGTTTACCCTGAAAGACTGTAGCCACTGTTTTATAAAATGTGTCTTTTTAAATACCGCTGTCCCTTTTTTTTTCTCCGCCAGCTGCATGTGTTTCAATGATCACAGGATCTTCTCCTTCCCACAGGCTAGTGAAGATTAGAAAGAAAGAAAAAACGCACTCGTGATGAAATGTTCTCTGAGCTCATGCTGTCCTGCCACACTGACAGAGCACAGACGAACGCATGGAGGCAAATAATGTCAGAGTGCAGAAAAGCACAAAATGACTGAGAGGCGAGGTGGTGGGCTGAAGAGAGTAAGTGGTGGGCTGAAGAGAGTAAGTGGCGGGCTGAAGACGGGGCTGAAGCTCAAATGTGGTGGCAGCGTGATGAGAGGAGGCAGGATTCAATGCTGAGGCTGCTGGAGGATCAAACCAGTATGCTCCAGTGTATGGTTGAGCTGCAGCAAAGGCAGCTGGAGCACAGACTGCCACTACAGCCCCTGTGTACACAGCCGCCCTCCTCCCCAAGTTCCATAGCCTCCACACCCAGACGCCCAAGAACGTGGTAGGGGGGCCACTGGCCAACCAGCCACTCTGCCACAGAGGATTGCCCAAAAAAAAGAAGGCTGGCATTCAATAAATTTTAAAGGTGTAAACTTTTAAAGTGCTGTGCTTAAAGTGCTGTGTGGCATTTTCCTTCCCTCCTCCACCACCCCTCCTGGGCTACCTTGGTAGTCATCCCCCTATTTGTGTGATGAATGAATAAAGAATGCATGAATGTGAAGCAACAATGACTTTATTGCCTCTGCAAGCAGTGATCGAAGGGAGGAGGCGACGGTGGTTAGCTTACAGGGAAGTAGAGTGAACCAAGGGGTTGGGGGTTTCATCAAGGAGAAACAAAGAGAACTTTCACACCGTAGCCTGGCCAGTCATGAAACTGGTTTTCAAAGCTTCTCTGATGCACACCGTGCCCTCCTGTGCTCTTCTAACCGCCCTTGTGTCTGGTTGCGCGTAACCAGCAGCCAGGTGATTTGCCTCAACCTCCCACCCCGCCATAAACCTCTCCCCCTTACTCTCACAGATATTGTGGAGCACACAGCAAGCAGTAATAACAGTGGGAATATTGGTTTCGCTGAAGTCTAACCGAGTCAGTAAACTGCACCAGCACGCTTTTAAACGTCCAAATGCACATTCTACCACCATTCTGCACTTGCTCAGCCTGTAGTTGAACAGCTCCTGACTACTGTCCAGGCTGCCTGTGTACGGCTTCATGAGCCATGGCATTAAGGGGTAGGCTGGGTCCCCAAGGATAACTATAGGCATTTCAACATCCCCAACAGTTATTTTCTGGTCTGGGAAGAAAGTCCCTTGCTGCAGCTTTTGAAACAGACCAGAGTCCCTGAAGATGCGAGCGTCATGTACCTTTCCCGGCCATCCCACGTTGAGGTTGGTAAAATGTCCCTTGTGATCCACCAGAGCTTGCAGCACTATTGAAAAGTACCCCTTGCGGTTTATGTACTCACCAGCTTGGTACTCTGGTGCCAATATAGGGATATGGGTTCCTTCTATCACCCCACCACAGTTAGGGAATCCCATTGCAGCAAAGCCATCCACTATGACCTGCACGTTTCCCAGGGTCACTACCCTTGATATCAGCAGATCTTTGATTGCGTTGGCTACTTGCATCACAGCAGCCCCCACAGTAGATTTGCCCACTCCAAATTGATTCCCAACTGACCGGTGGCTGTCTGGCGTTGCAAGCTTCCACAGGGCTGTCGCCACTCGCTTCTCAACAGTGAGGGATGCTCTCATCTTGGTATTCATGCTCTTCAGGGCAGGGGAAAGCAAGTCACAAAGTCCCATGAAAGTGCAGTTATGCATGCAAAAGTTTCTCAGCCACTGGGAATTGTCCCAGACCCACAACACTATGCGGTCCCACCAGTCTGTGCTTGTTTCCTGAGCCCAGAATCGGTGTTCCACAGCATGAACCTGTCCCATTAGCACCATGATGCATGCATTGGCAGGGCCCATGCTTTCAGAGAAATCTGTGTCCATGTCCTGATCACTCACGTGACCGTGCTGACGTCGCCTCCTCGCCCAGTATCGCTTTGCCAGGTTCTGGTGCTGCATATACTGCTGGATAATGAGTGTGGTGTTTAATGTGCTCCTAATTGCCAAAGTGAGCTGAGCGGGCTCCATGCTTGCCTTGGTATGGCGTCTGCACAGAAAAAAGGCACGGAACGATTGTCTGCCATTGCTCTGATGGAGAGAGGGGCGACTGACGACACGGCTTACAGGGTTGGCTTCAGGGAGCTAAAATCAACAAAGGGGGTGGCTTTACATCAAGGAGTATTTCAGGCAGGACTTCACGGAGGGTTCCAATAAGAAATGGTGCACCTAAGTTATTGTTCTTATTGGAACAAGGAGGTTAGTCTGGCCTCTGATTGATACATGGCTAGATTTACCTCACTGCACCTTCCCTGTGAGTGACAGCAGTGTGACCTAGAGGAATGAGTCCCCTAGACGGGGGAGAGGGGGAAGCAAATGAGTACAAAACAAATCTGGTCTATTTCTTGTTTTGATACACGCCATCTATCTTTTACATCTTTGGCTGGCAACAGACGGTGCAGAAGGACTGCTAGCCATCCTCATCTCTTGCCTGCCTGGCAGAAGATGGTACAATACGACTGCTAGCCAGCCTCATCTCTTGCCTGCCTGGCAGAAGATGGTACAATACGACTGCTAGCAATCCATATTGCCTGCCTGCTCACCATAAGATGGTTCAATAGGATTGACTGCAGGACTAAAGAGAATGACTTGATCAAGTCACTCCAAATTTAGTCCCTGCGCCCATGTCTGGCCAGGAGCACCTCGGACATGACAATGACGGCTACCAGTCGTATTGCACCATCTGCTGCCACAAGGCAATGGGTTGCTGCTACTGTGTAGCAATGCAGTACCGCGTCTGCCAGCACCCAGGAGACATACGGTGACGGTTACCTGAGCGGGCTCCATGCTTGCCGTGGTATGGCGTCTGCACAGGTAACTAGGAAAAAAGGTGCGAAACGATTGTCTGCCCTTGCTTTCATGGAGGGAGGAAGGGAATGGGGGCCTGACGATATGTACCTAGAACCACCCGCGACAATGTTTTAGCCCCATCAGGCATTGGGATCTCAACCTAGAATTCCAATGGGCAGCGGAGACTGCAGGAACTGTGGGATAGCTACCCACAGTGCAACACTCCGGAAGTCGACTCTAGCCTCGGTACTGTGGAAGCACTCCGCCGAGTTAATGCACTTAGAGCATTTTCTGTGGGGACACACACACTCGAATATATAAAACCGATTTCTAAAAAAACGACTTCTATAAATTCGACCTAATTTTGTAGTGTAGACATACCCTGAGTGTGCATGCTGGGCCTGGAGTTGTGTTGTCACTGCTGACGGATCTCAATTTTGTTATTGTCAGCAGCAGAAATGTAACTTTCTTCTGTGTTTAATTATCAGCAATGAGATTATGATGATTAATTTGCGACATTCTTTTACACATTTTGATTAAACTGGCATTTAGGTTTGCAGCAACTATGAGACAAAAGAAAAGCGTAAGTAAAGATACAGTATGTCAGTACAGAAATCAATAGAATCAAAGGAAACTGACAAGCTTTATAACAAGATTAGTTTGTAAAGTCAGAATGTTTTCTATAAAAGTGTCTGGCTGCCCATCACAATAGACTATTGAACTAAAGAACCATGTTCTTAATGCAAAACTACGCACTATAAAAAAATAGAGAATTTCATGCATAGAACTGTTATAGGTAGGCGTGGTAGTCCCACCCATTAAAGTTGCCCATTACCACTGTAAAATTCTATTTCCAGTTGCTTAAAAATTAGAAATTTGTTAGGGGAGTGACCAGTGTGTCAGGGATATACCTTTTGCTGTCCCCATGAAAATCCTCCCAAATTTGGCCAAGTTATAAGACTTTGAAAAGTTGCAGTTTATACATGCTCAATAGATTTTAAGCAGGTAAATTCCCTGAAGACTGCATGTGCACTGAGCATGCTCCAGCTGGGGAAGAGCAGGGCTTTCCCTGCCATTGCAGCTCTGGGATATGCTAGGCCCAGGTTGGGGCAGGGGCACCTGAAGTGAGAGCAGGAACACTGTTTCTCCTGTGCACTCAATGACCTCCCTGCTGGGCCTAGGCAGCATAAAGGAGGAAACGGATTTTGAATGCAAAGAGGAGTCGAAGACTGGGACAAGGAGCTGGTACTAGAAGCCAACAGTGTAGGAGCGAACATGGGCCTGGGGCCCTCTGAGCAAGGAGACTGTGATTGAGAACTGATTGCAGGGGGAAGACAGAGTGGGAAGTGGGGGGAAAACTGGGATTCCCTGAGCAAAGACACTTGGACAAGGAACTGCAGGGTGGGGAGAGACACTACGATTGGATGAGGAGACTGGAGTGGAGATTGGGACTGTGAGCTGGTGGGGATGGGGAACATGGATGGGGGGTGAAGGAGAGAATGAAATCAGATGACAAACTGTGCCTAGGTGGGAAAGGAACCTGGGACAAGTCACTGAGGTGTAGAGATGGGGTTAAAGAGTCCAGAGGGATGAGATGAGAACCAGCTGGGCAAAGAGATGGACTGGGATGAGAAACCTGAGAGATTAAAACTGGGACTGGTTAAGTGGGGAGAATGGGACTGGGATGAGGCGCTGGGGGTGGGGAAAGGTCAGGCTAGGACAGGAATGATTATTATAGCTAATTAAGAGTCACCTGAGGACAGGGAAATGGACCCTGGGTCACCTACCTCCCAGGTGGGTGCCCTAACCACTGGACTACAGAATCATGAATCCACACCAGAATATCCCATAGCTCAGTGGTTAGCAGCCTCTCCTGTGAGTTTAGGTATCTCTAGAGTTCAAACACCGACAGAGTTTGGTGGCAACTGAGCAGGAGTTTTGCGGATCACAGTAGTGCCTAAAACTAGAACTTTGGTGTCCGAGTATCTTTGAGGATCTGGGGCTGAATGCCTATGTAGCCTGAGACATGGTTACTTTCTTGTTAATAGGAATCTCCCTAAATTGTTACCTAAATAAACTACCTGAAATCTATGTATTATCTTCACACTTCCACTGGGTTGAGTTACATAATTGGATACAATACTTTCATGATCAGTGAAGGTATATTTGATAATTCTCCTTTATCTCCAAGGCCCTAAACTAGTTTTTCCCCACTGTTGCCTAAGTAAAGAGGGAGATTTTAAGCATGTGACATCCTGGATCCCTTTTACAGTGCTCATAGCATCTTGAATCATTCTAGCTAAACTAATCACAAAATCACCATGAACATGAAGGACTTTTATTATGAACAACTCTGCAATTTCTGGCCAGTCTGCTTTAAATAAAATGCAAGGGTAATGTTTGATTTTTACAGAACAGTGAATTCAGAATTATCCAGGTGCTCTAATTTCCTGGGATCAAGAAACAGCATTTGATCCCACTAATTTTGAGTATTTTTATTTAACTGAACTTTAGTGCTTATAAATGACTGACAGCAACTGAGTGACAAATGTGCTCTAAAAGGGCAGGAATAGCTTTGATATTATGTCATGAGTTTACAGTTTGAGAAGTTCTATGGAAGTTAATAGGGAACTCTATTTGCTGATTAAAAATCCTTAGAGCATGGATATCGTTCTCTACTGGAGTCTATGGGATTTTTCCTTCAGAGAATTTTCAATATATTATAAACTATGGACTCACTCCTGCAACCCTTGTTCACACAGATAATGGGACTAGTTGCATTAATAATGACTCAGTAATTAAGGGTATGCAGGTTTGAGAGCTCTATTTTTGGAAGTACTATATATTGGATACTCATGCATTCTGTCATGAAGTTCAAAATATATTCAAGGTTTCAGAGTAAGAGCCGTGTTAGTCTGTATTCGCAAAAAGAAAAGGAGTACTTGTGGCACCTTAGAGACTAACCAATTTATTTGAGCATAAGCTTGATGAAGTGAGCTGTAGCTCACAAAAGCTTATGCTCAAATAAATTGGTTAGTCTCTAAGGTGCCACAAGTACTCCTTTTCTTTTTGCGAATATATTTAAGATTATTTGGAATCCAATAAAGGTGTTCCCGCTTTTGACTCTCACATTAAGGTCCTATTTAATAGATTAATAGATTCCAAGGCCAGAAGGGACTGCTGATCATAGAAGCACAGAAGATTAGGGTTGGAAAAGACCACGGGAGGTCATCTAGTCCAACCCCTGGCTCAAAGCAGGACCAAGCCCAACTAAATCATCCCAGCCAGGGCTTTGTCAAGCCGGGCTTAAAAAACACCTCTAAGGATGGAGATTCCACCACCTCCCTAGGTAACCCATTCCTTCACCATTCTCCTAGTGAAACAGTTTTTCCTAATATCCAATCTAGACCTCCCCCACTGCAATTTGAGACCATTACTTTTTGTTCTGTCATCCGCCACCACTGAGAACAGCCTAGCTCCATCCTCTTTAGAACCTCTGTTCAGGTATTTGAAGGCTGCTATCAAATCCCCCTTCACTTTTCTCTTCTGAAGACTAAATAACCCTAGTTCCCTCAGCCTCTCCTCATAAGTCATGTGCCCCAGCTCCCTAATAATTTCCGTTGCCCACCACTGGACTCTCTCCAATTTGCCCACATTCTTTCTGTAGTGGCAGGCCTAAAACTGGATGAAATACTCGGGATGTGACCTCACCGGTGCCGAATACAGGGGAATAATCATTTTCTCGATCTGCTGGCAATGCTCCAACTAATGCAGCCCAATACGCCTTTAGCCTTCTTGGCAACAAAGGCACACTATTGACACATATCCAGCTTCTCGTCCACTCTAATCACCAGGTCCTTTTCTGCAGAACTGCTGCTTAGCCAGCCGGTCCTCAGCCTGTAGCAGTGCATGGGATTCTTCCATCCTAAGTGCAGGACTCTGCACTTGTCCTTGTTGAACCTCATCAGATTTCTTTTGGCCCAATCCTCCAATTTGTCTATGTCACTCTGGACCCTATCCCTACCTTCCAGTGTATCTACCTTTCCCCTCATCTTAGTGTCATCCGCAAACTTGCTGAGGGTTCAATCCATCCCATCATCCAGATTAATGAAGATGTTGAACAAAAAGGGCTCTGGGACCAACCCCTGGGGAACTCTGCTTGATACTGGCTGCCAACTAGACATCAAGCCATTGATTACTACCTGTTGAACCCTACAATCTAGCCATCTTTCTATCCACCTTATAGTCCAGTCATCCAATCCATACTTTTTTAACTTGCTGGCAAGAATACTGTGGGAGACCGTACCAAAAGCTTTGCTAAAGTCAAGATATATCATGTCCACCGCTTTCCCCATATCCACAGAGCCAGTTATCTCATCATAGAAGGCAATCACTTTGGTCAGGCATGACTTGCCCTTGGTGAATCCATATTGACTGTTCCTGATCACCTTCCTCTCCTCCAAGTGCTTCAAAATGGATTCCTTGAGGACCTGCTCCATGATTTTTCCAGGGACTGAGGTGAGGCTGTAGTTCCCCAGATTCTCCTTCTTCCCTTTTTTAAAGATGGGCACTATATTTGCCTTTTTCCAATCGTCCGGGACCTCTCCCAATCACCACAAGTTTTCAAAGATAATGGCCAGTGGCTCTGCAATCAAATCAGCCAACTCCCTCAGCACCCTCGGATGCATTAGATCTGGATTCATGGATTTGTGCATGTCCAGCCTTTCTAAATAGTCCCTTCACCACTGAGGGCTGTTCCTTCAGCACTGAGGGCTGCTTACCTGCTCCCCATACTGTGCTGCACAGTTCAGCAGTCTGGGAGCTGACCTTGTCTGTGAAGGCCGATCTAGTCTGACCTCCTGTATAATACAAGCCATAGAACTTCCCCAAAATAATTGTTTGAATTACAGTATATCTTTTAGAAAAACCTCAGATCTGGATTTAAAAATGGCCAGTGATGGAGAATCTACCACAGGAGGTCAGGCCTTGAATCTGTGAAGGGCTTAGGCTGCTAACTTTAGGAACCTATGTTTGAAAATGGGCTCAGTTTCCCTGTTGCACTAATGCATTAAGCGTGACTGGATTATATCATGGCTAATAAAGGTATAAGCAACAATGAAACTGGAAAGCACTAGTGGAAATAAGTCACACAAAGATGCAAGACTTGGAATACCTGGTCTCTCTTATCAAAGCACTTTGGCTTTCACAATGTTAATTAGAAGGCTCCCTTAGCAATCCTGATGGCTTTTCACACCCTGAGGGGATTCAGAGCGCATTGTAAAAAACGCTGCTGTCACCCCAAAGGGTTCGGCTGCAGCAGAGCCTGGTAGTACATGTAGGCTTCATGTATATCTTATCCTTTGTGTTTTTATAGCATAGAGATTTCAGTATTATTCAGGGCAGTCCACAGTGGTTGCAATGAAGTATTGTCAATTAAATGAAGCCTCAGTGGAAAAGTTTTCATAAGCCCTTGTTGCATAAGAGCACTGGAAATTTGAAGTGGTGACTCGCTCATGAAGATGCCTTCTTGGATGTTTTGTTAAAGTGAAAATGCCTCACCATTATTTCCATTTGGTAATTAAAGGAGACAACACTTCATTTATTCTCCTGGTGGTATCTTTGTATTCGCTACTGTATAATTGAGTGAGAAAGTATAGCACAGTATAATTGAGTCACTGTTCTTTTATAGATATAAACTTGCATTTTAAATTCCTTTACTGGAGAAATTCAGAACTCTTTTTCTCCCCTCTGTATACACATGTAACTTCCTTTGATACTGAGAGGAGTAGCACCCACGCAGGAAAGGGAATGTGCAAGCATGTACAAATGGGACAAAATTCAAAATCAGGGATTCTAATATTTAAATGATGTTTATGTATCTGAATTGAATATTTTGCTGTTTTCCCCTCAAATCTTTCCTAGTCCCCATTTAGCCTAGGAAACCCTCTCTTTTGATATCTTCAGAAGGAGGGAGGGCAGTCTTGTGGCTTACAATTTCTATTCCATATCCTCTTGAATGGCAGGAGGGATGCGTTCTTCTTTCATGGCACCAAAGCAGGCACCGCTGGCTATGCCCACTGGCAGGTCTTCTAGGACCTGCTGTAACTGCTGCCTGTCTGAAGCCATTAGGATGGAGTAGGGCTGGAGACAATATACCTGCTTTCACTACAGTAGTGAGAGATGTCAAGAGTTTGGTTGGAGAGGGCCACCATAATACCACTGTATAAATCCATGGTACACCCAGGCCTTGAATACTGCATGCAGTTCTGGTTGCCCCATCTTAAAAACAGATACTAGAACTGGAGAAAGTACAGAGAAGGACAACAAAAATGGTTAGGGGGTGAAACAGCTTCCCTATGAGGAGAGATTAAAAAGACTGGGATTGTTCAGCCTGGAAGAGAGACAACTAGGGGGGATACAGTAGAGGTCTATACAGTCATGAGTGGGGTGGAGAAAGTGAATAGGGAAGGGTTATTTACTCCTTCCCAGAACACAAGAACCAGGGGTCACCTAATGAAATTAACAGGCAGTAGGTTTAAAACCAATGTAAGGAAGTACTTCTTCGCACAACACACACAGCCTCTGGAACGGGTTGCCAGGGGATGTTGTGAAGGCCACAATGTATACATGGGTTAAAAGAAATTAGATAAATTCATGGAGGATAGGTCCATCATTGGCTATTAGGAAAGACAACAGGGAATCCAACTCCATGCTTTGGGTGTCACTAAACCTCTAGCTGCCAGAGGCTGGGACTGGATGAATCACTCTATGAATTGCCCTTTTCTGTTTACTCCCTCTGAAGCATCTGGCACCAGCCACTGCTAGAAGACAGGATACTGGGCTAGGTGGACCCTTGATCTGACCCAGTTTGGCCATTTTTATAATGTTCTTATTTTTACCCATTAAGGATTCCTAATGCCCAAATCCTATAGGGTTTTCAGCAGAACCAGGTGTAAGGCCTGCCTCATCACAAAGTGGGGAGAAATACACCTCCTGTTGTGACTGGTACTACTAAACCAGGAGCAAATAATGCTCCAAAAATCCCCAGTGCTGTAGTTACTGTAGGGAGTAGAGGGTGTTTGTCTGCTGCAAACTCTTTACAGTATGTGCTGAAAGTGGGAACAATAGCCTTTACCTTCTTCACCTGCCCTATTGGGGAAGTAAGTGTATCTACCTCCCTGTTCAGGGTCAGTGCTGTGGCTCGGTGGCCAGGCACACTGTTTTGGTGCTGCTCTGTGCGTCTGCATATTATCCCCCCCCTACCCCTCCCACCACCCTTTTAAAGTGTCTGTTTCCATCTCTTTCTGTTCTCTCCCAGACTCCAGCTAACCTAGCAGCGGGAGAAAAAGACAGGCTCTTGCCCTACAGTACTTTGCCTGGTGCCTACTGTGAGAGAAATTAGCTCAGACTTGTGTTGGTCAGTTTCACTCACAGCAGGTGCCACCAATTAAATGGTTCAGTGCAAAAGTGCTTTGATCCTTTTCTGTAGCTGATAGTTTCCGTTCTTAGCAATGACCAGTGGTGAGCTGGAGCCGGTTCGCTAGAACTGGTTGTTAAATTCAGAAGCCCTGTTAGAACTGGTTGTTCCGCGAGGGACAACCGGTTCTAAAAGGGCTTCTAAATTTAACCGGTCCAAAGAGGCGCCTTAGGCGCCGACTCCACGGGTGCTCCAGCCCTAGAGCACCCAAGGGGAAAATTTTGTGGGTGTAGAGCACCCACCAGCAGCTCCCCACCCCCAGCCCCAGCTCACCTCACCTCCGCTCCGCCTCCACCTCCTCCTCTGAACGCGCTGCCCCACTCTGCTTCTCCACGCCTCCAGGCTTCCCGTGAATCAGCTGTTCGTGCGGGAAGCCAGGGCGGGCTGAGAAGCAAGCGGCGACTTCGGGCTCAGGTCCAGGGAGGCAGAGCGGAGGTGAGCTCGGGGCGCGAGGAGGGCCACCAGCGCCACAGCAGGTAACCCGGGGGGGTGTGTGCAGGGGAACCGCTCCCCACCCTAGCTCACCTCCGCCACCCTCAGCCGGAGCGGGAAGCCACCGCCTGCTTCTCAGCCTTCCCCGGCTTCCCGCCGAACAGCTGATTCCTCCTCCCACCCCACTGTCCTGCTGGTAATAGCTTATCTAAAGTGATCATCAGGTGGGCCATTTCCAGCACAAATCCAGGTTTTCTCACCCTCCACCCCCCCACACAAATTCACTCTCCTGCTGGTGATAGCCCATCCAAAGTGACAACTCTTTACACAATGTGCATGATAATGAAGCTGGGCCATTTCCTGCACAAATCCAGGCTTTCTCACATCCCCCCCACCCCCATACACACACAAACTCACTCTCCTGCTGGTAATAGCTCATCCAAACTGACCACTCTCCAAGTTTAAATCCAAGTTAAACCAGAACATCTGGGGGGGGGGGTAGGAAAAAACAAGAGGAAACAGGCTACCTTGCATAATGACTTAGCCACTCCCAGTCTCTATTTAAGCCTAAATTAATAGTATCCAATTTGCAAATGAATTCCAATTCAGCAGTTTCTCGCTGGAGTCTGGATTTGAAGTTTTTTTGTTTTAAGATAGCGACCTTCATGTCTGTGATTGCGTGACCAGAGAGATTGAAGTGTTCTCCGACTGGTTTATGAATGTTATAATTCTTGACATCTGATTTGTGTCCATTTATTCTTTTACGTAGAGACTGTCCAGTTTGACCAATGTACATGGCAGAGGGGCATTGCTGGCACATGATGGCATATATCACATTGGTGGATGTGCAGGTGAACGAGCCTCTGATAGTGTGGCTGATGTTATTAGGCCCTGTGATGGTGTCCCCTGAATAGATATGTGGGCACAATTGGCAACGGGCTTTGTTGCAAGGATAAGTTCCTGGGTTAGTGGTTCTGTTGTGTGGTATGTGGTTGTTGGTGAGTATTTGCTTCAGGTTGCGGGGCTGTCTGTAGGCAAGGACTGGCCTGTCTCCCAAGATTTGTGAGAGTGTTGGGTCATCCTTTAGGATAGGTTGTAGATCCTTAATAATGCGTTGGAGGGGTTTTAGTTGGGGGCTGAAGGTGATGGCTAGTGGCGTTCTGTTATTTTCTTTGTTAGGCCTGTCCTGTAGTAGGTAACTTCTGGGAACTCTTCTGGCTCTATCAATCTGTTTCTTTACTTCTGCAGGTGGGTATTGTAGTTGTAAGAAAGCTTGACAGAGATCTTGTAGGTGTTTGTCTCTGTCTGAGGGGTTGGAGCAAATGCGGTTGTATCGCAGAGCTTGGCTGTAGACGATGGATCGTGTGGTGTGGTCAGGGTGAAAGCTGGAGGCATGCAGGTAGGAATAGCGGTCAGTAGGTTTCCGGTATAGGGTGGTGTTTATGTGACCATTGTTTATTAGCACTGTAGTGTCCAGGAAGTGGATCTCTTGTGTGGACTGGACCAGGCTGAGGTTGGTGGTGGGATGGAAATTGTTGAAATCATGGTGGAATTCCTCAAGGGCTTCTTTTCCATGGGTCCAGATGATGAAGATGTCATCAATATAGCGCAAGTCGAGTAGGGGCTTTAGGGGATGAGAGCTGAGGAAGCGTTGTTCTAAATCAGCCATAAAAATGTTGGCATACTGTGGGGCCATGCGGGTACCCATAGCAGTGCCGCTGATCTGAAGGTATACATTGTCCCCAAATGTGAAATAGTTACGGGTAAGGACAAAGTCACAAAGTTCAGCCACCAGGTTAGCCGTGACATTATCGGGGATAGTGTTCTTGACGGCTTGTAGTCCATCTTTGTGTGGAATGTTGGTGCAGAGGGCTTCTACATCCATAGTAGCCAGGATGGTGTTATCAGGAAGATCACCGATGGATTGGAGTTTCCTCAGGATGTCAGTGGTGTCTCGAAGGTAGCTGGGAGTGCTGGTAGCGTAGGGCCTGAGGAGGGAGTCTACATAGCCAGACAATCCTGCTGTCAGGGTGCCAATGCCTGAGATGATGGGGCGCCCAGGATTTCCAGGTTTATGGATCTTGGGTAGTAGATAGAATATCCCAGGTCGGGGTTCCAGGGGTGTGTCTGTGTGGATTTGATCTTGTGCTTTTTCAGGAAGTTTCTTGAGCAAATGCTGTAGTTGCTTTTGGTAACTCTCAGTGGGATCATAGGGTAATGGCTTGTAGAAACTCGTGTTGGAGAGCTGCCGAGCAGCCTCTTGTTCATATTCCGACCTATTCATGATGACAACAGCACCTCCTTTGTCAGCCTTTTTGATTATGATGTCAGAGTTGTTTCTGAGGCTGTGGATGGCATTGCGTTCCGCATGGCTGAGGTTATGGGGCAAGTGATGCTGCTTTTCCACAATTTCAGCCCGTGCACGTCGGCGGAAGCACTCTATGTAGAAGTCCAGTCTGCTGTTTCGACCTTCAGGAGGAGTCCATCTAGAATCCCTCTTTCTGTAGTGTTGGTAGGGAGACCTCTGTGGATTAGTATGTTGTTCAGAGGTATTTTGGAAATATTCCTTGAGTCAGAGACGTCGAAAATAGGATTCTAGGTCACCACAGAACGGTATCATGTTCGTGGGGGTGGAGGGGCAGAAGGAGAGGCCCCGAGATAGAACAGCTGCTTCTGCTGGGCTGAGAGTATAGTTGGATAGGTTAACAATATTGCTAGGTGGGTTGAGGGAACCATTGCTGTGGCCCCTTGTAGCATGTAGTAGTTTAGAAAATTTAGTATCCTTTTTCTTTTGTAGAGAAGCAAAGTGTGCGTTGTAAATGGCTTGTCTAGTTTTAGTAAAATCCAGCCACGAGGAAGTTTGTGTGGAAGGTTGAGAAAACCTGGATTTGTGCTGGAAATGGCCCACCTGATGATCACTTTAGATAAGCTATTACCAGCAGGACAGTGGGGTGGGAGTAGGTATTGTTTCATATTCTCTGTGTATATATAAAGTCTGCTGCAGTTTCCACGGTATGCATCCGATGAAGTGAGCTGTAGCTCACGAAAGCTCATGCTCAAATAAATTGGTTAGTCTCTAAGGTGCCACAAGTACTCCTTTTCTTTTTGCGAATACAGACTAACACGGCTGTTACTCTGACACCTGTAATTAAACATTGCAGGACTTGAGGCAGTGGATGTCTTTAATAGCATTCAACTAAGTCAGGCATAGAAAGCAAGTTATGACACAGTTTTGCAGAAATTTGAGGGGTATTGCATACATAAAAAAGCAAGTGAAACATTTGAAAGGTATGTTTTGCCTTAGAAAACAAAAGGAATGGGAATCCTTTGAAGAATTCTGAACAGCACTGAAGTTAATGAGCTAAACCTGCAACTATGGACAGTTAGATTCAATTGTAAAGGGATCAAAGTGGAATTGGAATCAGAGAGCTAAAGCTGCGAAAGAGTGTATTAGAAAATATGTATCTCACCTGGAATAAAGCAGAAAGACTATATCAGGCAGTAGAAATCACTCTGAACAGAATAAAAATAATGGGAGGAATACTGGACACTGCCACTCTGGATAGAGTGACAAGAGGAAAAAAACCTGTCAAGGTCTCCTGGGAGACTTCAATCACCCGGATATCTGCTGGGAGAGCAATACAGAGGTGCACAGACAATCCAGGAAGTTTTTGAAAAGGGTAGGGGACAATTTCCTGGTGTAAGTGCTGGAGGAACCAACTAGGGGCAGAGCTCTTCTTGACCTGCTGCTCACAAACCGGGAAGAATTAGTAGGGGAAGCAAAAGTGGATGGGAACCTGGGAGGCAGTGACCATGAGATGGTCGAGTTCAGGATCCTGACACACGGAAGAAAGGAGAGCAGCAGAATATGGACCCTGGACTTCAGAAAAGCAGACTTTGACTCCCTCAGGGAACTGATGGGCAGGATTCTCTGGGAGAATAACATGAGGGGGAAAGGAGTCCAGGAGAGCTGGCTGTATTTTAAAGAATCCTTATTGAGATTATAGGAACAAACCATCCCGATGTGTAGAAAGAATAGTAAGTATGGCAGGCGACCAGCTTGGCTTAACAGTGAAATCCTTGCTGATCTTAATCACAAAAAAGAAGCTTACAAGAAGTGGAAGATTGAACAAATGACCAGGGAGGAGTATAAAAATATTGCTCAGGCATGCAGGAGTGAAATCAGGAAGGCCAAATCACACCTGGAGTTGCAACTAGCAAGAGATGTTAAGAGTAACAAGAAGGGGTTCTTCAGGTATGTTAGCATCAAGAAGAAAGTCAAGGAAAGTGTGGGCCCTTACTAAATGAGGGAAGCAACCTAGTGACAGAGGATGTAGAAAAAGCTAATGTACTCAATGCTTTTTTTGCCTCTGTCTTCACGAACAAGGTCAGCTTCCAGACTATTGCACTCGGCAGCACAGCATGAGGAGGAGGTGACCAGCCCTCTGTAGAGAAAGAAGTAGTTCTGGACTATTTAGAAAAGCTGGACGAGCACAAGTCCATGGGGCCGGATGCATTGCATCCAAGAGTGCTAAAGGAGTTGACAGTTGTGATTGCAGAGCCATTGGCCATTATCTTTGAAAACTCATGGTGATTGGGCGAGGTCCCGGATAACTGGAAAAAGGCTAATGTAGTGCCCACCTTTAAAAAAGGGAAGAAGGACGATCTGGGGAACTACAGGCCAGTCAGCCTCACCTCAGTCCCTGGAAAAATCATGGAGCAGGTTCTTAAGGAATCAATTCTGAAGCACTTAGATGAGAGGAAAGTGATCAGGAACAGTCAGCATGGATTTACCAAAGGTAAATCATACCTGACTAATCTAATTGCCTTCTATGACGAGATAACTGGCATTGTGGATGAGGGGAAAGCAGTGGACGTGTTATTCCTTGACTTTAGCAAAGTTTTTACACAGTCTCCCACAGTATTCTCGCCAGCAAGTTAAAGAAGTATGGGCTGGATGAATGGACTATAAGGTGGATAGAAACCTGGCTAGATCATCGGGCTCAATGGGTAGTTATCAATGGCTCCATGTCTAGTTGGCAGATGGTATCAAGGGAGTGCCCCAAGGGTCCAGTTTTGTTCAATATCTTCATTAATGATCTGGAGGATGGTGTGGATTGCACCCTCAGCAAGTTTGCAGATGACACTAAACTGGGAGGAGAGGTAGATACTCTGGAGGGAAGGGATAGGATACAGAGGGACCTAGATAAATTAGAGGATTGGGCCAAAAGAAATCTGATGAGGTTCAACAAGGACAAGTGCAGAGTCCTACACTTAGGACGGAAGAATCCCATGCACTGCTACAGACTAGGGACTGAATGGCTAGGCAGCAATTCTGCAGAAAAGGACCTAGGGGTTACAGTGGACGAGAAGCTGGATATGAGTCAACAGTGTGCCCTTGTTGCCAAGAAGGCCAATGGCATTTTGGGATGTATAAGTAGGGGCATAGCGAGCAGATCGAGGGACGTGATCGTTCCCCTCTATTCGACATTGGTGAGGCCTCATCTGGAGTACTGAGTCCAGTTTTGGGCCCCACACTACAAGAAGGATGTGAAAAAATTGGAAAGCGTCCAGAAGAGGGCAACAAAAATAATTAGGAGTCTGGAGCACATGACTTATGAGGAGAGGCTGAGGGAACTGGGATTTTTTAGTCTGTGGAAGAAAAGAATGAGGGGGGATTTGATAGCTGCTTTCAACTACCTGAAAGGGGGTTCCAAAGAGGATGGATCTACACTGTTCTCAGCAGTTCTAGCAGATGACAGAACAAGGAGTAATGGTCTCAAGTTGCAGTGGGGGAGGTTTAGGCTGGATATTAGGAAAAACTTTTTCATTAGGAGGGTGGTGAAGCACTGAAATGGGTTACCTCGGGAGGTGGTGGAATCTATTTCCTTTGAGGTTTTTAAGGTCAGGCTTGACAAAGCCCTGGCTGGAATGATTTAGTTTAGTCCTGCTTTGAGCAGGGGGTTGGACTAGATGACGTCCTGAGATCCCGTCCAACCCTAATATCACCCTATACCGGAAACCTACTGACCGCTATTCCTACCTACACGCCTCCAGCTTTCATCCAGACCACACCACATGATCCATTGTCTACAGCCCAAGCTCTACGATACAACCGCATTTGCTCCAACCCCTCAGACAGAGACAAACGCCTACAAGATCTCTATCAAGCATTCTTACAACTACAATACCCAACTGCGGAAGTGAAGAAACAGATTGACAGAGCCAGAAGAGTACCCAGAAGTCACCTACTACAGGACAGGCCCAACAAAGAAAATAACAGAACGCCACTAGCCGTCACCTTCAGCCTCCAACTAAAACCTCTCCAATGCATCATCAAGGATCTACAACCTATCCTGAAGGACGACCCATCACTCTCACAGATCTTAGGAGATGTTCAGTCCTTGCTTACAGACAGCCCCCCAACCTGAAGCAAATACTCACCAGCAACCACACACCACACAACAGAGCCACGAACCCAGGAACCTATCCTTGCAACAAAGCCAGTTGCCAACTGTGTCCACATATGTATTTAGGGGACACCATCATAGGGCCTAATCACACCAACCACACTATCAGAGGTTCGTTCACCTGCACATCTACCAATGTGATATATGCCATCATGTGCCAGCAATGCCCCTCTGCCATGTACATTGGTCAAACTGGACAGTCTCTACGTAAAAGAATAAATGGACACAAATCAGACGTCAAGAATTATAACATTCAAAAACCAGTTGGAGAACACTTCAATCTCTTTGGTCACTCGATTACAGACCTAAAAGTTGCAATTCAACAACAAAACTTCAAAAACAGACTCCAACGAGAGACTGCTGAATTGGAATTAATTTGCAAACTGGATACAATTAACTTAGGTTTGAATAGAGACTGGGAGTGGATAGGTCATTACACAAATTAAAACTATTTCCCCATGTTTATTCCTCTCCCCCCCCGAACTGTTCCTCAGATGTTCTTGTCAACTGCTGGAAATGGCCCACCTTGATTATCACTACAAAAAAGTTATTTTCCCCTGCTCTCCTGCTGGTAATAGCTCACCTTAAGTGATCACTCTCGTTACAGTGTGTATGGTAACACCCATTGTTTCATGTTCTCTATGTATATAATTCTCCCCACTGTATTTTCCACTTAATGCATCCGATGAAGTGAGCTGTAGCTCACGAAAGCTTATGCTCAAATAAATTTGTTAGTCTCTGTGGTGCCACAAGTACTCCTTTTCTTTTTATGATTCTATGATTGCAGAAGACGTGGACACAAACACAGACCTCACGAATGCCCAGCTTTTGGTAAGCACTGCAATATTTATAAGATACAATCTTTTTGCCAAAGTCTGCAACCAGGATCAAAAACTGCTGACAAAAAAGCAAGCATGAATGCTAATCTAGTAATCGAGGAAGAGAGGACAGACAATAGCATACAGGAGGAGTTCTATCTAGGAGCTGTATCTGAAGAGGAAGGAAACAGTGAATGGACAATTTCTTTTGAGACTAATGGGACTCTCTTGTAACCTTCAAATTGGACACTGGTGCTCAGGTAAATGTTGTTTCTGATATTAGTGTTAAAAGGTTGAAGGAAAAAACCCACCAGGAAACAAGATGAGCAAACGGGTTAAACTGAAAGCTTATAGTGGGGAGCTCATTCCCACAAGAAGTAAATGAATTAAAAGTGAAGGGAAAAGATCAAATAGAATCGATAGACTTTGTGATAGTTAGAGGGAATAAAGCACTGACAATTTGTTTAACACACCGAGCCCTTGGGCAGATACAAAGAGTGCATAAGGGACACAGTATCCCAAGCCTTTGATAAAACTGTAGTAGAAACAGAGGTGGAGTCAGACAGTGCATGTTAGCCTGACAATAAAGAACTGTTCAGTCTCAGAAAGGAAATTGCATGAATTTGCTGAGGCTTCAGCTAATGATGAAACTTGACAGAGGATAACTAAATCTATTCCCACAGAGCGGCCAGGACATTACATACCAAGTAGAGTTGGACCTTGCAAAGGGAATTAAAACCAATAGTAAAAAGTTCTATAGTCATATAAATAAGAAGAAAACAAAGAAAGAAGAAGTGGGACCGCTAAACACTGAGGATGGAGTGGAGGTCAAGGATAATCTAGGCATGGCCCAATATCTAAACAAATACTTTGCCTCAGTCTTTAATAAGACTAAAGAGGATCTTAGGGATAATGGTAGCATGACAAATGGGAATGAGGATATGGAGGTAGACATTACCATATTTGAGGTAGAAGCGAAACTCAAACAGCTTAATGGGACTAAATCGGGGGGCCCAGATAATCTTCATCCAAGAATATTAAAGGAATTGGCACAAGAAATTGCAAGCCCATTAGCAAGAATTTTTAATGAATCTGTAAACTCAGGGGTTGTACCGTATGATTGGAGAATTGCTAACATAGTTCCTATTTTTAAGAAAGGGAAAAAAAGTGATCCAGGTAATTATAGGCCTGTTAGTTTGACATCTGTAGTATGCAAGGTCTTGGAAAAAATTTTGAAGAAGGTAGTTAAGGACATTGAAGTCAATGATAAATGGGACAAAATACAACATGGTTTTACAAAAGGTAGATCGTGCCAAACCAACCTGATCTCCTTTTTTGAGAAAGTAACAGATTTTTTAGACAAAGGAAACGCAGTGGATCTAATTTACCTGGATTTTAGTAAGGCATTTGATACCGTGCCACATGGGGAATTATTAGTTAAATTGGATAAGATGGGGATCAATAGGAAAATTGAAAGGTGGATGAGGAATTGGTTAAAGGAGAGACTACAACGGGTCCTACTGAAAGGTGAACTTTCAGGCTGGAGGGAGGTTACCAGTGGAGTTCCTCAAGGATCGGTTTTGGGACCAATCTTATTTAATCTTTTTATTACTGACCTTGGCACAAAAAGTTGGAGTGTGCTAATAAAGTTTGCGGATGATACAAAGCTGGGAGGTATTCTCAATTTAGAGAAGGATAGGGATATCCTACAGGAGGATCTGGATGACCTTGTAAACTGGAGTAATAGTAATAGGATGAAATTTAATAGTGAGAAGTATAAGGTCATGCATTTAGGGATTAATAACAAGAATTTTAGTTATAAGCTAGGGACGCATCAATTAGAAGTAACGGAGGAGGAAAAGGACCTTGGAGTATTGGTTGATCATAGGATGACTATGAGCTGCCAATGTGATATGGCTGTGAAAAAAGCCAATGCGGTCTTGGGATGCATCAGGAGAGGTATTTCCAATAGGGATAAGGAGGTTTTAGTACCATTATACAAGGCACTGGTGAGACCTCACCTGGAATACTGTGTGCAGTTCTGGTCTCCCACGTTTAAGAAGGATGAATTCAAACTGGAACAGGTACAGAGAAGGGCTACTACGATGATCCGAGGAATGGAAAACTTGTCTTATGAAAGGAGACTCAGGGAGCTTGGCTTGTTTAGCCTTACTAAAAGAAGGTTGAGGGGAGATATGATTGCTCTCTATAAATATATCAGAGGGATAAATACCGGAGAGGGAGAGGAATTATTTAAGCTCAGTACCAATGTGGACATAAGAACAAATGGATATAAACTGGACACTAGGAAATTTAGACTAGAAATTAGACGAAGGTTTTTAACCATCAGAGGAGTGCAGTTTTGGAATAGCCTTCCAAGGGAAGCAGTGGGGGCAAAAGATCTATCTGGCTTTAAGATTAAACTCGATAAGTTTATGGAGGAGATGGTATGATGGGATAACATGATTTTGGTAATTAAATATTCATGGTAAATAGGCCCAATGGCCTGTGATGGGCTATTAGATGGGGTGAGATCCGAGTTACCCAGGAAAGAATTTTCTGTAGTATCTGGCTGATGAATCTTGCCCATATGCTCAGAGTTTAGCTGATCGCCATATTTGGGGTCGGGAAGGAATTTTCCTCAAGGGCAGATTGGAAGAGGCCCTGGAGGTTTTTCGCCTTCCTCTGTAGCATGGGGCACGGGTCACTTGCTGGAGGATTCTCTGCTCCTTGAAGTCTTTAAACTACGATTTGAGGACTTCAATAGCACAGATATAGGTGTGAGGTTTTTTTTTGTAGGAGTGGTGGGTGAAATTCTGTGGCCTGCATTGTGCAGGAGGTCAGACTAGATGATCATAATGGTCCCTTCTGACCTAAATATCTATGAATCTAAGTCCATATTTCCGGTTCAAAGCAGAACTGTTGGTCACTGAAGGCATATTGTTTAGAGCAGGGGTGGCCAACCTGTGGCTCCAGAGCCATATGCAGCTTTTCAGAGGTTAATATGCGGCTCCTTACCTCGGCACTGATTCTGGGGCTGGAGCTATAGATGCTAACTTTCCAATGTGCTGGGGGGTGCTCACTGTTCAACCCCCTGCTCTGCCCCAAGCCCTGCCCCCACTCCACCCCTTCCTCCAAGGCCTCTGCCCCTTCCCCTGAGCCTTGCTTGCTCTGGCTCCCTACCCCCATAGCCTCCTGCACACCTGAAACAGCTGATTGTGGTGGGTGAGGGGACGGGGGAGTAGATGCTGATTGGTGGGGGCTGCTGGCAAGCGGGAGGCGCTGGGGGCTGGGAAGCGGATGTGGAGCTGCTGACGTATTACTGTGGCTCTTTGGCAATGTACATTGGTAAATTCTGGCTCCTTCTCAGACTCAGGTTGGCCACCCCTGGTTTAGAGGAAATAGATTTGTATTGCCCCAGATGTTACAAGCTGACATGCTCACAAGAATACATGGACACTTGGGCATGAAGGCAGGTAAATGCAGAGTCAGAGAGATACTGTGTTGACCACAAATGATAGATAGAGAACAGGCCAAAAATATCAACCTACACACAGCCTATGCTAGTCAACAATGAACAGTTAAGGGCATGGTCTAAAGTTGGTGTGGATTTGTTTACATATGCAGGTAAAGATGGTTTTAGTTTGGATTATTATTCTCATTATCCAGAGATTGTTTCATTAAAAACTACCACCTCAAATCATGTTATAATGCACATGAAATACATATTTTCCAGGCATGGAATCCCTGAAGTTATCACATCTGATAGTGATCTGCAGTTTGATGGACAAATTTTAAAAAATTGCTAGAGCGTCTGGGTTTAAGCATGTAACTTCGAGTCCCAGGTATCCTCAATCCAATGGCCTTGTAGAGAATGGTGTGAGAATTGTTAAGACTTTGAAAAAGGCCACTGATTCAGGTATAGATCCATATTTGGCTACCCTGAAATATACAGTGGCACCAGTGAATCATGGACTGTCACCAGCATTACCATTTGGCAGAAAATTGAGAAAAAGAAAGACTCATTAACTTAGTAGTAATCCTTAATGGCAATGCTGATTTAGATGTGTCTAAGCAATGTAAGTGTAAACAAAAGCTATTTTATGACAGAGCGTCCAGTGTGTTGGAGTCTTTGAAGCCACAGATGTGCGGATTCATGATGGTACTTGCATAGAAGGCAGGAGTGACTCCAGAAGTCACCTCATGATTTTAAGAAGTACAGACTCCTGAAGGACATATGTTTTGGAGGCACAGGAGACATCTGCAGCATCTTGCTGAAGAAGAGGGGGATAAGGAGGCAGATACTGCACTGACAGCTACAGGACAAAGCTGTGAAAAAAC
This sequence comes from Caretta caretta, assembly GCF_965140235.1. NCBI lineage: Eukaryota > Metazoa > Chordata > Testudines > Cheloniidae > Caretta > Caretta caretta. The sequence goes on along the minus strand of NC_134209.1, from coordinate 132,069,908 downwards.
CAATGAAGATCCTTCCAGTCAGCGAGCAGAGCAGTCTGTAGATTCAGCTAGCGCAAGGTTTGAAGTGGTGCCTCAGATCTCTAATGGACTACACCGAGCATCTGAAAGACTCACTGAGCACTTCTAAAAAGTTGAGTAAGTTATGGTATTTGTACAGAAAAAGCTGGTATATATGTTTAACAGTATGGGGTTGCTTTTGATGGAAAGGGGAGATGTTAGGAATATGTACTGTGCCTTTAAGGGCAGAGGACAGGCTAGTGAGAGCTGGTTGGAAGAAGTCTAATGGCAGCTTCACCAGAGACACAGCTAGGAGCACATGGCTCTCCTTTGTCTTATGTAACTCTGTTTTAGTGCTAATAAAGCCTTACTTCTAAGAGTCCAGACTGTGCCCCCTTCTTATGAATTCACGAGACAATACAACCAAGAGACGCACTCCATGGTCTTATACACCAGAGGGATGTCTTAGCTTTACAAGTCAGGAAGGCCTCCTGGGGGTCTCTTCACTCTCTCTCTGGGGTGCAAGAGCTATTCTAATATTCTGTCTTTTGAGTCCAGGCTTAGGATAACCCCCACTGATTTAACTCCATAGCTTTGTTTACAGCAAATATGTAAATTGAGGTAAACCCACATTCCTTGGTCTAGGTCAGTTTATCACCTTTTTATTTATCTAAAGACTAAATTTATTTATTTAGTCTATTTATCACCTTTAACTAGGCGAGGTTGTCTGGTCTTAAACATGTGCTAGTAACATCATACACAGGGAATTCATAAAATTACATATAATGTTAACACAGCCATGTTACACTTATATTAATAACCAGCATGGTATTAGCTTTCATATGATACCTGACAAGGCATATCTGTACAAATACTATTGCAGTACTGTGTAAGTTGTGAATACAGGGGCACCTAAGGTCACAACACCACCTACCTTACATTGGATCAATCTTTAGTTGCTCAGCAACATTTAACTGATAAATAACTGAAAGCTAGGTAGTGCTTTCTTTCTCTTTTTCTATCCTACCTTAAATTAGCAACAAGGGTGATCAGCCATTTCAGGTACGGTTCATAGAAGTCCTTTAAAATGTTTTAAGCTTTGTGAATTATGTTTTTGCTCATTGCTGACCCTACAGGTAAAATGATATCCATCTCACACCCAAACTGCAGTTGCTGATAGCACGGCCAGGAAGTTAAAGAGATTTAATGACAGATGGTATGGCTTTTGAGGCACCCAAAAGCCTTGGCAAAAGCTTTCCTTTTCTCTTCTTCCTCATTGCTGGTTCAGACAATTTAGAATTTAATAATTCTAATTACTGAACCCATTTTAACATCATAAGTTGAATAATGGTGTGGACTGCAATTTGTCTACATTTGTAGATATTTTGTCAAGCCTCTGGAAACAGTTAATGTCAGGTTCAAAAGAATTTCAAACATATTGTAAATAGCTGGTCTAACTGGAAACTGAGGAGAAAGTTTTCATCATGGTGATGCTGGATTTACCTATCCAATAACATCAAAGCTTAATGGGAGTCCAACAACTAAATCCTTGTGAAACACATTGAAAATTTACCCCTACAATTGCCAGAGACCGTACATACAAAGAAGCATTTTGTGTACAATGAATTGGCTTAAGGCCAACACATAGCTATCACAAACGGAGAAGATGCTATGTGATAGTAAAAGGGGGATATGATTAACAATAGGCTAATCTCATAAGTTCAGGTTTGGTTCTTATAGGGGCTCCAGAATGGGGAGGGAAGAGGGGCCCATAGTCCCCCCACTTTTAAAAGTGGGAGGGCTATGCCCTTCTACTTTTACCAGCCATAAGGGTGAGTGACAGGGGAAGGGGTGTGGCCTGGGGGGGAAGAGGCGGCGTGAGGGTGGGGGTCAGGGACAAGGAGCAGAATGATGGTGGGAGATTGGGGAGGGAGGGGCAGCATGAGGGGGTGGGGCCACAGTTCAGGCACCCCACTGTTAGGAAGCCTCTGCCACCCATGGTTCTTATCAGCACTCAGAAGTACAGATGTTTTTCTAGAGCTCAAAGTATGTGACTCACCTGGATTTTCACAACTGGCCTTGGAAACAACCAGCTTTCTCACATATATCTGATATTTCCGGGTTCTGATAAGACTAAAAATACCACAAGGAAAGCCTCTCGCTCCTGGTATCTTATTTGCATTCAGAAATGCTGGCATATGTGAAATTGTAATTCAATTCTGAATTTTTAGAGTGCGAGTTTAAAATCTGAAAGTCTTTGAACCTAAAAAATGGCACATGCATGTAGGAATAATGGGCCTGATTATCCTCTCACACCCATATAACTTCATCAGCATGTCAGGATCCTGACTTGGGCTGTTAGGACCAAGGGTCAGAGCAGGGTCAAACGTGTGGCTGGGAGTAGCAGAGGCGTTTGTTGTCAAATTCCAGGTGTGGGTCAATAACAAGGGTTAGAGTCTGAGTCAGGATTCAGGTCAGGAGGCAAGATCCCAATCAAGCTAAGGTCTAAACCAGGAGTTCAGGAGCAGGAAGAGTCATGGCAGCTAAAGGAGAGCCACAGTGTTGCCTGCAATGCCCGTTGGGTTTATATAGGGTGAGGAGCCAATTGGGAGCCATGAAGCTGCTGCCTGCCAGACCTTTTGAGGTGGGATGTGCCAGGGTCTGTGTCCACAATGGGTCATAGGCAGTGGAGCACAAGCTAGTTCTATCTAGTGCTGGGTAGCAATATGAAGCTGTTAGCTACCTAGTATTTCTATAGGGCTGGGTTCTAGACCTGTATGGCCTTACACTAAGCCACTCTCTCTGAGAGGTGCATCTGGCCCAGTATTTGTTACATGGGAAACCTTGCAATACTTTCATAGTTTAGAATGATATGTCTGAAAGACAGTGAAATGGTTCACAAATAGGAAAAGGCATATGGACTGAAGGACAAATACTGATATGGGGCCTGTGTGTGGGAGCTGTGAAAATCAAGAGTGATGACAGCTGGAGGAGTTGTCAATTATGACTATGAGCTGAATGGCTCTGTGCATCAATTGCCCTTATGTGGGAACAGGAGTGACGTTGTCACTGAAAAGGAATCTTGCAGTGATCTGTTCATCTTAATTGAACATTTAAAATTATGGGGGGAAAAAAAAAATCTAACGACACTAAAATGAAACCATCATAAATCTTTAAAATAAGGAGGAAAAAACTGTTTCCTAGCAATGAGAAGATATTTGCCAAATACGGAACAAATTGCTAACAAGGCCTACTGTAGCAAAGCACCATTCAGTTCTAAAGATTTAAATGAGGTTCTAGACAACTGGCTCTCTCCTTAGAAAAGCAATGATCATTTTTCAATTTCATTTTGTGGCGTTGGTTAAAAGTAAAACATACCTTTCCCTCATTCTTCTCCATGATTTTAACAATTGTATTTCTTTCCAAGTGTGTGGTTGTAATTATACCTTGCTCATAACTGGGATACATAGAAATTAAGGGTGAAATAGTTCAGATAATAAGCATCAGTAAGTGCCTTTGCTGAAAACACAAACTGGACGCAGACCAAACCCTTCTAGGACCAAATCTTTCAGTCCTTATTCAGGCAAAACGTCCCATTAAATTGATCAGTCTTTCTTCTGGTAAAGACTGGGAATCTGACCCTAAAGTGCAGATCTACCCTGAAAAGTGACAGAGCAAAAATGTTCTTTTCAACAGATCCTCTCCCTTGTATATTCAGAATCATTTCTATTTCAATGTTAGAGGGTCAAACTGTGTACTCATGAACTGACGAAATCTCAGATTAAATTAAACAGGAATTTTATTTAGTTCAGAACTTGGCCCTCTTTAAAAAATTTCCAGTTTTTAACTCCTAATATCATCATCATCATCTTTTAACTAGGTTTCAAATGCAGGGCAAATTTCCACCTTTGCAACTCAACAGAAAACATTTCATTACACTTATGCAATTCTATGAAATATAATGGGGTTGTTCAGGAGTAATGGAGTAAAATTTGGTCTGCAGGATCTTTATTATTGATGATGTGTGTGAAGGGGAGAACCCAGCTTGACTTTTAGATTCCAGGCTGAATTTACAGGACTGGCACTTAGGAAAACCACCTTCTTCCTTGCAAACTAAGCAAATGTTATACAGAAATCACCGAGCCAAAATACACATGGAGCTCTGGTACATTATTATTATAGAACATTAGTTTTACATAGTCTTTACAAGTAGGCATCTGTATCTTCAGATATTGTACTTCTATAGAGGAGTAGTTACTTACATGAGTAGTTCCATGGAAGTTAGTGGAAACAATGGGAGCAAGACTTTCAGAGCCAGTCTATGGTGTTGACATACCCTCTATGCACACAAAGAACAGACAGATTGAACTGGTATAGAAAGCTCTGCAGCAACTGTGGGGGAAATAAATCCACTCTAAGACTGCAGGTGTGGGGCATCTTCACAGGTGCTATTTCAGAAAGGGGGGAGGGTGCATTGGGATCCCAACCCATGGACACATCCATATATGTGTCCATTGGACATGCATGATTCCAGACTCATGTGGTCAAATCCTCAACCATCTTCAAATTTAATTGATTTTAAAGCCACCAAAAGGATCATTACAATCCTAATGTCCTCTCTGTAGTGTTCTGTACCAGGTGGGTATAGAACTTGGATGACTGGACAGTATGTTCCTACTGTTGAGGAACTTACTGTCCAGTCATCCATCACACATACACTGGTACTTCTATGGTTTCCACTGCATGCAGGGAACTTCCATAATGCCTACAAAGCTGGGTGAATTCCACCTCCCAGATAACTGCATCCCACTGAGAAATTGAGTAGCGACGTTGATATGCAATTAACCTAGCTTTAAAAGAATTCTTCATTTATCATTTTCTATAATGAGACCCCTAATTATGACAGAGTACTATGTTTTTATTTTGTTTGATTAGAATTTGATTACAAGTGTGACCAATCTGCAGAGGATTAGGTACGGTCACAACTGTTGCATTCCCTAATGTGGTGATTCTGAAATGAATATGTAACTTCCCATCATTAGAAAAAACAAATAACTTCATTTGTGTAGCTACCACAATTTTCCTTGCTCAGAACATTATTGGATGAAACTAATCACTTATGAAGATCTACAATAGTCGTGCACAGCCAATATATTTTGCCATACTTGGCAATTACTGTTTTTATTGTAGTGGTGCCGAGAGGCCTTATTCAGGTTAGAGCTTTGTTTTTCTAGGCACTCTATATAAATGTAGTAAATGACACATAAGTAAAATGTATTTTAGAAAGGTTGAAGTGCATATGGGACATGCAGAATGAAAACCACAGGGCCTTAAATGTCCCACAGGTGGGATTTTAAAGCTGCAGGATTGTAGTTCTTTATTATAAACAATCATTTTTGTTTATTCTCCTAATGTCAAGAATCTGGCTTGCAGTCACCTCTACTGCATTTGGGAAATAGTTTAAATTTCCTGTTGTTACTATGGAGGTCACAGAATGTTCATTCCTTACTGTGAAGTTATTTAACCTGTAAATGCTACAATCTTATTGAAATGTCAGCTGATCATAACAGGGTATTTTAAAGGGACTCAGTCAATCTTTTTTTCCTCTTACCTTGATTTTGAATTGTGCTTTACAAACATAAGAATGAAATCTACTTTTCTTGCTGATTGCTGGTCTGAACCTGTCTCAGCACTTGATTTCTTTTGAGGAGGAGCTGCCCAATGCTATCAGAAATCCAGAAGCAGTAGTAGGGTCTTTCTGAGAGACACAATGGACTTGGAACATCTGGCAGCTGCAGTATCTTTGTAAATGATTGCTTTGAAATGACAAACTAAAAATGGGTGAAACTAGGGATGATCAAATTCTCAGGATTCAGTTGACATGGGCTATGTGAACTAGACTGCTAGCTCCATTAGCAGGAGTTATCTATATGAATCTATACCTCCAAGAAAATCCTTATGCCCCCTCCCCCATACACCCACCCAGACAAACTCCATCTCTTTCAGAACCTGAACCCACCTTCACCTTATCTTTTAAAGACTTCAAGTGGAGCTCTTCCTTGCCCACACATGCATATACATGTATGCACTGGGCTATTCTCTTGGCCCTAGGTGACCCTGCCCCGAGTCTTCAGGGCATGCAAGGTATCAACTTCTCCAGGTAAGTGTTGTTCCAGGTATGGGCTGCTGAATTAAACCCCAGCCCATGGTAAGATGTGAAGGTCCCACTCAACAGATCAGCAGTAGTGCTCTAAAGTGTAGCCCTGCCCCAGAAGCACTGATTGGATGGGGATGGGCAGACAGGAGAAATTGACCTCTTCACCTTCCCCACACCCATCTCCAGCCCAAACTAGCTAGAGCATTGGCAAGAAATCTCACCCCTACTTCCAGATGCGAGGTCTCCTCTGATTGGAATGGGGGGGGTGCAATGGGAGAAAGCTACGTGTGGACTGCACAAGAGGGAATGTGCTTCCACGGCAGGGCTTCAGCCAGTCCTGAAGGAGCCTGAGCTCAGTATTAGGGAAATGACCCAAAGAGTGCATGGTCCCCATGAACCTGCATCACACATATGAATCATTCACTGTCCAAAGGGAAAGAGGTGCTTTAATCTGGGACTAAGGTGCTGAGGCTTTGTGCAAGTTTAGAGGAACTACTAATTTCAGGGTAAAAAGAAGTAGAACTTCAATTGTGCCTGTGTCCAAATGAAGCCAAAAAGGACACACACAGAGCTGTATTATAAGCAGGAAACAACTGTATTCACAGTCATGCCCCAAACTGATGTTTCTTGCTGTTTTAGAGTCTTTGAGGGTCTTGGCCTGATGACTCTCCATTTAAGTTTGTGTTTCAGCTGTGACATATTCCAGTGTTTTGAATATTGTGACTGCTGAAGTAAGCCTGAAACTCCAGCTCAGAAATGAGTGCCACAAGCAACATACTGACAGCTGCAAAAAATGTATGAATCTTTTGACCCAGGGATATCCTTGTACTAAGAAGGATGGCAGCCAGCAATTCTCTGGATAAATCAGTGTCATGCTGACTCCTTTGTATTGGACTCACTCATTTCCTCTCAAAATTGCATTCAGTGGCTGGAAAGGTAACAAGCCACTTATACTTTGAGTGATTAAGTCCTAGTCAGGGATAACAATAGTAATAACCAGCTGCCAAGATAGTCTCCCACACAAATAAGGGTAATAAAATCAACACTGCTGTCAATCATTTTGTCTAAATTTTCTACATGTATTTCTCACAGCACAAGATGAACACAAACTAAAGAGTAATTGTATTTTACTGCCATGCTATGCATTAAATAGCTACTGTCTAATGGCATAATTGCCTGGAAGGGATTTTACACAATGGCATGGCATTTACCCATGGTATTATTCATCTGTGAAACTCATTGGTACATGGTATCATTGAAGGCAAAACCATAACAGGATTCAGAAAAGGACTAGACATTTATAAAGCTAATGAGAGATGCACAGTTGCATAGATAGAAGATATATATGTACTATTTGCCGTCATATTTCAAGGCATTAAATAATGGTAACTACAAAAAGCTTCTTATATGGGCAGGTGATTCCAAAGTTGTCTACTACAGGGTTTCTTGCATTTCCCACAATCACTACTACTAGATGAACCAGTACCCTGATCCACTGTAGCAAAATCCTTTGTTCTTATCATGATTCCTGCTGTACATCCAAAAATGAGATCATTATTAGTGGTCAATGGCACCAATTAGGAGGGGGGCAAATGCCCCCATAGTGATTTTGCATGTCTCAGAGTTCCAGCGGCCATGGAGCGGGGGGGACACCACTTTTAAGCAGTGGTCCTGTACTAAATCAATATGGCTGCTGCCAGAGTGGTCCAGAGTGTTGATCCATCTGTGTGTTCACTGTGCCACAAAAAATTGACCTACCTTCTCTTCTGTATAGGCAGAGGGGTGGTCAGGCCAAATTTCAGTGAGTGGTGCTGCAACCTGGGGAATGGAGTTGAAGTGCCACTCAAATTTGGCTCAGCTGCCCTTCCATCTGGGGGGAGGGGAAGCTGGGCCAAATGGTTCTGTGACCTTGCACACAGGGAGTTTGTTTCTGTATGGGGGAACACAGGGGAGTCTGCCAAGGACTCGACTCCTAGCCTCACCTGCTCATGCTCAATCCCCGGAAATATCATGGAGCATGTCCTCAAGGAATCAATTCTGAAGCACTTAAAGGAGAGGAAAGTGATCAGGAACAGTCAGCATGGATTCACCAAGGGAAAGTCATACCTGACTAATCTAATTGCCTTCTATGAAGGGAAAGCAGTGGACTGGTTCTGTGGGTGAAGGGAAAGCAGTTATTCCTTGACTTTAGCAAAGCTTTTGACACTGTCTTCCACAGTATTATTGCCAGCAAGTTAAAGAAGTATGGGCTGGATCGATGCACTATGAGGTGGGTAGAAAGCTGGCTAGATTGTTGGGCTCAATGGGTAGAGATCCATGGCTCCATGTCTAGTTGGCAGCCGGTATCTAGCAGAGTGCCCCAAGGGTCGGTCCTGGGGCCGGTTTTGTTCAATATCTTCATTAATGATGTGGAGGATGGTGTGGATTGCACCCTCAGCAAGTTTGCGGATGACGCTAAACTGGGAAGGAGTGGTAGATACGCTGGAGGGTAGGGATCGGGGATGGATACAGAGGGACCTAGACAAATTGGAGGATTGGGCCAAAAGAAATCTGATGAGGTTCAACAAGTCCAAGTGCAGAGTCCTGCACTTAGGACGGAAGAATCCCATGCACCGCTACAGACTAGGGACAGAATGGCTAGGCAGCAGTTCTGCAGAAGAGGACCTAGGGGTGACAGTGGACGAGAAGCTGGATATGAGTCAACAGTGTGCCCTTGTTGCCAAGAAGGCCAATGGCATTTTGGGGTGTATAAGTAGGGGCATTGCCAGCAGATCGAGGGACATGATCGTTCCCCTCTATTCGACATTGGTGAGGCCTCATCTGGAGTAGTGTGTCCAGTTTTGGGCTCCACACTACAAGAAGGATGTGGATAAATTGGAGAGAGTCCAGCGAAGGGCAAGAAAAATGATTAGGGGTCTGGAACACATGACATATGAGGAGAGGCTGAGGGAACTGGGCTTGTTTAGTCTACGGAAGAGAAGAATGAGGGGGGATTTGATAGCTGCTTTTAACTACCTGAAAGGTGGATCCAAAGAGGATGGATCTAGACTATTCTCAGTGATAGCAGATGACAGGACAAGAAGTAATGGTCTCAAGTTGCAGTGGGGAAGATTTAGGTTGGATATTAGGAAAAACTTTTTCACTAGGAGGCTGGTGAAATACTGGAATGCTTTACCTAGGGAGGTGGTGGAATCCCCTTCCTTAGAAGTTTTTAAGGTCAGGCTTGACAAAGCCCTGGCTGGGATGATGTAGTTGGGGATTGGTCCTGCTCTGGGCAGGGGGTTGGACTAGATGACCTCCAGAGGTCCCTTCCAAATCTGAATTCTATGATTCCACGCATCATGTGGGTAAGACAGAGGTGAGACTTCCTGGCCAAGGAAGGAACCAAGTCACTCTGGGAGGAGGGATGAATGAGCAGGGACCAGAACTGGGTCCCTGCTGGAGGGCACGGGGGTAGGGACTGGAATTACCCTCCCCCAAGACATACCTGAATTGATGCCAGTGCTAGTGGTGTCATTGTGCTGGATACATATGTCAAAAGAGGAAACCGTCTATGCTAAATAAAGACACATGGCAGGGACATCAACAAATATTTGCCTTTCAGGAGAAAATAAACCTGAGATTTTTCTAGTACACACTGAGTCTGGAAGTTATTGTTTAAGAGATTACATATGCCTTTTAAAGAACAAAATTGTCAGACACATAGTTGAACATAATTTGTTGGGGTAGAGTCAACATGGTTTTTGTAAAGGAAAATCATGTCTCACCAATCTGCTAGAATTCTTTGAGGGAGTCAACAAGCATGTAGAAAAGGGGGATCCAGTGAATATACTGTACTTAGATTTTCAGAAAGCGTTTGACAAGGCCCCTCACCAAAGGCTCTTAAGCAAAGTAAGCTGTCATGGGAGAAGGTACGCTCATGGATTGGTAATTGGTTAAAAGATAGGAAACAAAGGGTATGAGTAAATGATCCGTTTTCAGAATGGGGAGAGGTAAATAGTAGTGTCCCCCAGGGGTCTGTACTGGGACCAGTCATATTCAACATACTCATAAATGATCTGGAAAAAGGGGTAAACAGTGAGATGACAAAATTTGCAGATGATACAAAACTACTCAAGATAGTTAAGTCTCAGGCAGACTGTGAAGAGCTACATACGGATCTCTCAAAACTTGGTGACTGGGCAACAAAATGGCAGATGAAATTCAATGTTGATAAATGTAAAGTAATGCACATTGGGTAACATAATCCCAACTATACATATAAAATGATGGGGTCTAAATTAGCTGTTACCACTCAAGAAAGATCTTGGAGTCATTGTGGATAGTTGTCTGAAAACATCCACTCAGTGTGCAGTGGAAGTCAAAAAAGTGAACACGATGCTGGGAATAATTAAAACAGGGATAATAGGACAGAAAATATGTTGCCTCTTAATAAATCCATGGTACACCCACATCTTGAATACTGGTGCAGATGTGGTCACCCCATCTCAAAAAAGATATATTGGAACTGGAAAATGTTCAGAAAAGGGCAACAAAAATTATTAGGGGCATGGAACGGCTGCCGTATAAGAAGAGATTAATAAGACTGGGACTTTTCAGCTTGGAAAAGAGACAACCAAGGTGGGATATGATAGAAGTCTATAACATCCTGACTGGTGTGCAGAAAGTAAATAAGGAAGTGTTATTTACTCCTTCTCATAACACAAGAACTAGGGGTCACCAAATGAAATTAATTGGCAGCAGGTTTAAAACAAACAAAGGGAAGTATTTCTTCACACAATGCACAGTCAACTGTGGAAATCTTTGCCAGAGGATGTTGTCAAGGCCAAGACTATAACAGGGTTAAAAAAAGAACTAGATAAATTCATAGAAGATAGGTCCATCAATGGCTGTTAATCAGGATGGACAGGGATAGTGCCCCTAGCCTCTGTTTGTGAGAAGCTGGGAATGAGCGACAAGGAATGGATCACTTGATGGGTACCTGTTTATTCCCTCTGGGGCACTTGGCATTGGCCACTGTTGGAAGACAGGACACTGAGCTAGATGGACCTTTGGTCTGACCCACTATGGCTGTTCTTATGTTCTTAAAACATTTCATTGGTAATAATCTAAGTGGAAAAGACTGCCATCACAACAGCAAATTATTGTATCTGAACTTGGAAATACCTGTATGAGAAACAGATTTCTGCTTTTTCATAATGCAAAACAACTCACCAATTGCCATTTTCCAAATTTATGATTCACATATAAAAATAATATGTAAAACAGTATAAAGTAGCATGAAAAATTGCCAGGTCTCATCAGGTTTATTACATTACCCTTGTCATAAATATAAAGGGAAGGGTAAACACCTTTGAAATCCCTCCTGGCCACGGGAAAGCTCCTCTCACCTGTAAAGGGTTAAGAAGCTAAAGGTAACCTCGCTGGCACCTGACCAAAATGACCAATGAGGAGACAAGATACTTTCAAAAGCTGGGAGGAGGGAGAGAAACAAAGGGTCTGTGGGTCTGTCTATAGTCTGTCTTTGTCGGGGATAGACCAGGAATGGAGTCTTAGAACTTTTAGTAAGTAATCTAGCTAGGTATGTGTTAGATTATGATTTCTTTAAATGGCTGAGAAAAGAATTGTGCTGAATAGAATAACTATTTCTGTCTGTGTATCTTTTTTGTAACTTAAGGTTTTGCCTAGAGGGGTTCTCTATGTTTTTGAATCTAATTACCCTGTAAGATATCTACCATCCTGATTTTGCAGGGGGGATTTCTTTATTTCTATTTACTTCTATTTTTATTAAAAGTCTTCTTGTAAGAAAACTGAATGCTTTTTCATTGTTCTCAGATCCAAGGGTTTGGGTCTGTAGGTCACCTATGCAAATTGGTGAGGCTTTTTATCCAACATTTCCCAGGAAAGGGGGTTGCAAGTGTTGGGAGGATTATTCATTGTTCTTAAGATCCAAGGGTCTGGGTCTGTAGTCATCTAGGCAAATTGGTGAGGCTTTTCACCAAACCTTGTCCAGGAAGTGGGGTGCAAGGTTTTGGGAAGTATTTTGGGGGGAAAGACGCGTCCAAACAGCTCTTCCCCAGTAACCAGTGTTAGTTTGGTGGTGGTAGCGGCCAGTCCAAGGACAACGGGTGGAATATTTTGTACCTTGGGGAAGTTTTGACCTAAGCTGGTAAAGATAAGCTTAGGAGGTTTTTCATGCAGGTCCCCACATCTGTACCCTAGAGTTCAGAGTGGGGGAGGAACCTTGACAACCCTACTCCTAACTTCTTTGGGGAAACACAATAGCTAGTCCCTGCAGAAACAGGCAATAAGGCAGATTCTAAGCACGCTCTAAGCATCGTTTTTCTCTCTGCTCAGAATCTCACCAATTTCTTCCAAGAGAAAATTGACAAAACGACATAACTTTCTCTCTCCCCTCAGCTTGCCTTTCCTTCCCCCCTTCCCTTTCTACACTTCTCTGTTCCTTCTCCCATCACAGATGCAGAAGTTTCTTATCTTCTTTCCTCCTCTAACTGCTCTATTTACCCAGTGACCGCATCCCATTCCATCTCCTGAGCCTCCTCATGCACACACTAATCCCTTCCTTTACTCTTATCCTTAACCTCTCACTTTCCCCTCACAAGACAAACATTCTTTAGCCTCTCTGATCTTAAAGAAAGCACTCCTAACCCCACTTGTTTCTTCCACTACCGTTCCATCTCCCTTTCACCTCTAAGCTCATTGAACATGCAGTCTAGAATCGCTGTCTGGAGTTCCTCTCCTCCAATTCCATCCTAAACCCTCTTCTATCTGGTTTCCACCCTTTACACTTCACTGAACCATCTCTCCCCAAAGTCTCTAATGATGGCTTCCTAGCCAAAGTTTAGAACCAGTACTGCATCTTCATCAGCTTTGGCCTGTCACCCACCTTTGACACAGCCCGCATTGCTCTTCCTGAAATTCTGTTCTCCTTTGGCTTCCGTGACCCTGTCCTCTCCTGGATCTCCTCCAACCGTTCTCATTGCTTCTTCAGTGTGTCTTTTAGAGGATCCTCCTCATGTGCCCTCCAACTTTTTGTGGAAGTTCCACAGGGATTGGTCCCCTTCTCTTTTCCCCTCTAGCCCTTATCCCTGAATAATCTCATCTACAAACACAAATTCAACTACCCTCTCTATGCTGTTAACTCACAGATTTACCTCTCTACTTCAAACCTGCCTCCTTCTGTCCCAACTAGAATCTCCATCTGTCTCTCTAACAACCTGTAGAGAGATAGAGTGACCTTCCTCCAGACTCGAGAGCGAGGGACTACTATACTGCTCCTGGCGGGTGGTGCCAAACCTGCCCCCCTTGCCAGAAGTACCAGAGTGGGACAGGAAGTATAAAAGGAGAGCCCTGTGGCTCAGTTGGGGCTGGACCAGGGAAGCAGGCAGACATTTCTTCTAGGGAGCCGAGCCTTCTGTGGGAACCCAAACCAGTGCCTTACTGACAGAGGAGGCAGACAACTCCAGGGAATTACCAGCGAGGCCACTGCCTGACTGCCAAGCAGCGCAATGAAGCAACACCAGCAGAGTTGGCTAGGAAGCAGCCCAGGGGAATCAGACATTGATCCAAATTTGCTGCCAGGAAGCAAGGCAGAGTGTGTGTATTTCCCTGCTGACCCAGTGGCCGGACCATCTGCCACTATTAGGGCTCCTCGTTTAGTATTTCACTGCTGATCGAAGTCCAAGACAAAATGAGAGGGACAATCACACATCTGCACCAACTGCTGTGAACAGCATCTCTTATTGGTGGCTTAATTGGGTGGACCTTGGATTTTAGGAGGAGGTTGGGAGAGTGCTACTAAACTGTTTCCCTATCTGACACCTAAATAGTTATTAAACTTACCAGAATACAAGGAAAATCAAGTCATTAATATTTGCAGATCTGTTGTACACAGGAAATGGTTAGAAACTGTAACTGACAATAAGCAGCTTGGGGTTTGACAAGGAAACTCTTGTGCTTCTCTGAATAGTTTGAATAAATTCGTAACATATAGCATGAGGTCCTTTAGTTCTTTTCAATGACAGTCCAGAATCATAACTACAGACATGTTATTTCCTGTGCTTTAGGCTTGATATAATCTTCAAGTAAAGATTTGTTTTCACTACTCAATTTTATTACAGTATATTTGTTCTCTATGATTACAGCAGCTGGTTTTTAAGATACCAGTAATTTTGTCTAAGGAAAATTAAACTGATTGTTCCCTTTTATTTTCCTTTTTTGGACAATAACTGTTTAGTTTAAGTTGCTTTTGCTGCCTTGCACTATTTTTTATCCATTGAAGTTGTAAGACTCATATTTTGGGTTGTTGTGTTGGAATTTTTAAAAAATGTATACTATGTAATACAATGAACTCCAGTTTTAAGGGATATATGCTTGACTTTCACTCGCCACAGCAAACTTCTTAGCTGCTTCCTGGGTTTCAAACTCTTCATTACCCTTAGTGCATGCTCTTTTAGGCTGAAATCCTGGCTCCACTGATGTCAGTGGGAGTTTGCAATTGATGTCAGTGGGAGTTTGCAATTGATGTCAGTTGGGTCAGGATTTTACCCCTAGTCTTTTCTAGTTCCAATTCCAAAATAACTTCAACCCCTTTTGCATTCACATCTTGAATACATTTTCTCTATTGTATATATATATATTAAATGTCGCCCTCTCCAGCACAGTTCCAATCCCAAATAACAGTGCCCTGGGTCTAGGCTGTGGGGCTGAATTACTTTTTTCCATTTACTGTGGTGTTATATAGAGTCCCATTGTATCTCAGATTTATCCTAATTTGAAACCTAAACCATGCTGGCCTTTGTCTGCATCTAGAGATTTTGGGTGGGGTTTTCATTCACCCTGACCTATCTCTGCTGCCCGTGAAGTACATGCCAACTTTACCATCAACTCCACTAAACCAGAGTTAGGCCAACACAATGTGATTTAAAGAAAAACACTTTTTTCCCCTGTTTCAATCAATTCTTTGCTTATGTAGTCCAAAATTTTTGCAAATGCAATTCTTTGCAAATGCAGTCCATCTCAGTCCAAAATTTTAAGATAGTAGAATCATAGAATATCAAAGTTGGAAGGGACCTCAGGAGGTCATCTAGTCCAACCCCCTGCTCAAAGCAGGACCGATCCCCAATTAAATCATCCCAGCCAGGACTTTGTCAAGCCTGACCTTAAAAACTTCAAAGGACGGAGATTCCACCACCTCTCTAGGTAACGCATTCCAGTGTTTCACCACCTTCCTAGTGAAAAAGTTTTTCCTAATATCCAACCTAAATCTCCCCCACTGCAACTTGAGACCATTACTCCTTGTTCTAGAGGAACAGCCGTGTTAGTCTGTATTCGCAAAAAGAAAAGGAGTACTTGTGGCACCTTAGAGACTAACCAATTTATTTGAGCATGAGCTTTTGAGCTGTAGCTCACGAAAGCTCATGCTCAAATAAATTGGTTAGTCTCTAAGGTGCCACAAGTACTCCTACTCCTTGTTCTGTCATCTGCTACCACTGAGAACAGTCTAGAGCCATCCTCTTTGGAACCCCCTTTCAGGTAGTTGAAAGCAGCTATCAAATCCCCTCTCATTCTTCTCTTCCGTAGACTAAACATCTCCAGTTCCCTCAGCCTCTCCTCATAAGTCATGTGTTCCAGTCCCCTAATAATTTTTGTTGCCCTCCACTGGACTCTTTCCAATTTTTCCACATCCTTCTTGTAGCGTGGGGCCCAAAACTGGACACAGTACTCCAGAGGAAGCCTCACCAATGTCGAATAGAGGGGAACGATCACATCCCTCGATCTGCTGGCAATGCCCCTACTTATACATCCCAAAATGCCATTGGCCTTCTTGGCAACAAGGGCACACTGTTGACTCATATCCAGCTTCTCGTCCACTGTCACCCCTAGGTCCTTTTCTGCAGAACTGCTGCCTAGCCATTTGGTCCGTAGTCTGTAGCGGTGCATTGAATTCTTCCGTCCTAAGTGCAGGACTCTGCACTTGGACTTGTTGAACCTCATCAGATTTCTTTTGGCCCAATCCTCCAATTTGTCTAGGTCCCTCTGTATCCTATCCCTACCCTCCCGCGTATCTACCTCTCCTCCCAGTTTAGTGTCATCTGCAAACTTGCTGAGGGTGCAATCCACACCATCCTCCGGATCATTTATGAAGATATTGAACAAAACCGGCCCCAGGACCGACCCTTGGGGCACTCCACTTGATACCGGCTGTCAACTAGGCATGAAGCCATTGATCACTACCCATTGAGCCCGACAATCTAGCCAGCTTTCTGTCCACCTTATAGTCCATTCATCCAGCCCACAGTTCTTTAACTTGCTGGCAAGAATACTGTTGGAGACTGTCAAGGTTCCTTCCCCACTCTGAACTCTAGGGTACAGATGTGGGGACCTGCATGAAAACCTCCTAAGCTTACTTTTACCAGCTTAGGTTAAAACTTCCCCAAGGTTCAAACTATTTTATCTTTGGACTTCCACTGCCACCACCAAACTTTATCTGGGTTCCTGAAAAAACGTAGTTTGGACACGTCTTTCCCCCCAAAATCCTCCCAACCCTTGCACTCCACTTCCTGGGGAAGGTTTGGTAAAAATCTTCATCAATTTGCATAGGTGACCACAGACCCAAACCCTTGGATCTTAGAACAATGAAAAAGCATTCAGTTTTCTTACAAAAAGACTTCTAATAGAAGTAAAAAAAGGAATCACCTCTGTAAAATCAGGATGGTAGATACCTTACAGAGTAATTAGATTCAAACATAGAGAATCCCTCTAGGCAAAACCTTAAGTTACAAAAAAGACACAGAGACAGGAATATTCATTCTATTCAGCACAGTTCTTTTCTCAGTATTTAAAGAAATCAATCTAACACATACCTAGCTAGATTACTTACTAAGTTCTAAGACTCCATTCCTGTTCTGTCTCCGGCAAAAGCATCACACAGACAGACACAGACCCTTTGTTTTTCTCCCTCCTCCCAGCTTTTGAAAGTATCATTGGTCATTTTGGTCAGGTGCCAGCGAGGTTACCTTTAGCTTCTTAACCCTTTACAGGTGAGAGGATTTTTCTTCTGGCCAGGAGGGATTTTAAAGGGGTTTACCCTTCCCTTTATATTTATGACAGAGAGAGTGTCAAAAGCTTTGCTAAAGTCAAGGAACACCACATCCACTGCTTTCCCTTCATCCACAGAACCAGTTGTCTCATCATAGAAGGCAATTAGATTAGTCAGGCATGACTTGCCCTTGGTGAATCCATGCTGACTGTTCCTGGTCACTTTCCTCTCCTCTAAGTGCTTCAGAATTGATTCCTTGAGGACCCGCTCCATGATTTTTCCAGGGACTGAGGTGAGGCTGACTGGCTTACTATTAATAGTAATAGTATTGCTATTACTATTAATTACTGAATACATTTGTTTTATTTATGGAATATTAGTATGTACATTACGATAATCCACTGTAATTTAGTAAACACAGTTGTCACAAATTATAGTTTCATATTTTACATTCAGTAAGAAAGTGAGATAAAATCCCTAATAAACAGTAAAGCAAGTACAGGATAGGAAGAACAAAAGCACAGACTCAAAGAAAAGCGAGTCCTAAGAGAAAGAGCTGGTAAAACCACCATCCTGCACATAACTTTTTTTATGGGCATCACTGAAGAGTGGACTGTCAAACTTTGGTCTTTGTTTCAACTCAGATTCTTTTCTAAGCATTCTGATGCTTGTTAGTCTACAGCAGTGGGATACAAAGCTCACAAAAACATATTTCATACAGTATCGCAGACACTTCCATTTCAGGTCCCTGTTGGAAACAGCACGAGAACAACTTCTCTCACTGTGTTTTGGAAATTTGACTTTTCTGTTCCAGCCCAAGCCAGAACTCAGATATGCAGTGTTGGAGGTAGGGGTGTAGAGTTAACTGAATATTTCAAAATCATAGAAAGGATTCATTTCAAATTTGGTACCAATAAAAGGTGAAAGATCATGGGTGGGGCTATAATTTATTCCTCTACCCTCCAACTGGTTCATCCTTCTTTAATGGGTGGATTCAGGGATCTGTTCCACAGCAGGCAGACAAGACTCCTCCATGCTAAGGACAGGTAGTGGAGAGATCCCTCACAATCCTGGTTACCCCTGCAGAGCATCACACTATTACAATAAAGGACTGTGATCAATTGTTTCCCATGTCCATTGAAGGTAGGACAAGAAATAATGGGCTTAATCTGCAGCAAGGGAGATCTAGGTTTGATATTAGGAAAAACTTTTTTTACTATAAGGATAATTATGCTCTTGGAATAGGCTTCCAAGGGAGGTTATGGAATCCCCATCATTAGAGGTTTTAAGAGCAGGTTAGACAAACACCTGTCAGGGATGTTCTAGATATACTTGGTCTTGCCTTAGCTCAGGGGACTGAGTTGAGGACTTCTCAGTACCCCTTCAAGTTGCAAATTTCTATGATTCTAGTATTTTATCTCACTGGAAAGCTATGCAGCTTGCATTGAAAAGTCTGGATACCTGGATGTTTCTTCAAAGCATGTTTGAACTTCAAGTTACAAAATTGGGACAGAAATTTTAGAATAATAAAGCATCTCATGAGATTTCTTTCACTTCCATTTCTGGACCCAGCAAGAAATACCTTCAGAGCAAGTTTCCTCATGTTCGCGTGGCATTTCTAGTTCTGGCTCATAACATAACATATATATTTGTGAAGTCAAGCTGGTTTTGTCTAGTTGTTCATGTCAAAACCAAATAAACCCAAAAACAAAAAAAGGAAAAATATTTTGAAATAAAATACAACATGGGGGGCATTCAAAACTAACTTCTCTGTAAGGGATGAGTAATTCCTGCACTATTTTTCCAAGGCATTGGCCACAAACAGACTTTCCTATAGCACTGGACTGCATTTGTTTGCTCCACTTCTTTTTCTTTAAAATAATAGTTTTATTTTAGTCATCACAAAGAAGCTATTTTGAATTTCCCTGTATTCTCAATTTCAGAACTCTGTTTACATAGAATTACTGCTAGTCTTTAAATATAAATACCTTTTGCACTAGCAGTCCAACCCTTCTATACATACTGTGGTAAATCCAGGACAAACAGCTACAAAAGGGGGGGGGGGTAGTAACTAGTCCCAGGGGATTAAAAGGCCCCTCCCTACCCACTGAGGAGAGATAACCAAGGGGCAATAAGGTTTAGCTGGAAAAGGGGTTGCTAGGGAACCAATTAGGTTCAGCTGACTCCAACTACTTGGATCCTTTCTAAACCCTTCCCTGGGGGGAAGGAGGGGGAGAGTGTGGGAGTGACAGGAGCAGGGATGCTGCTAGTAGGCTGTTTGCAGCAAGACACCAAACCTTCCCCGTAGGGAGGCTGTACTTGCTCTCCAGAAGAGAAGGAAAACAACCACAGGGGACTGACTGAGGAGAGGAGTAGCAGGCCCCTGTGCCACCTATAAGGATTTGCTTTGCTCCAAACCTGAGTCTCCAAGGCTAAAAAGGACTGAGCCTACTGAGGTGAACAAGGTATTTTGCCACAATACACATGATAATGCTCATTGTTCTGCTACCAGCACCTGCATTAGATGTTGAGGAAAGAGCAATCTGGCAGCACAAACATCATCTTCCAGGCCTCCACAGGCCCTCTCTGCACAGGAAGCAACGGTCACACAAATATTCACACTCTCTGTAGGATCCAGCACCTTATCCACAGGTCCATAGTTGGTTAAGATATTTGAAACAAATGGTTACATATAAAATAAAATGATGACACAATTTCTAAGCAGTAAATTTAACTTACAGGACAACCTCCTCTATAGGGAAGTTTAACTCACCTAAAGTCCTCTTCAGCATTTTCAGTCAAGGCTGGCTGAGACCCCACTTTCATGAATGCAAATGCACTGTCTGATTTACTTCCTGTCTGGAGGAACCAGTCTGAGGCATGTTGTATTTGGGTGACTTGCTTGTATCTCATATACTTAAGACCATAAATTTCTGTTATAGATATATAACTCCTTACGTAGTGCATGTACATACATGTCACAATGATACTGATGAGCAGTGTGACACTGGCTTTTATTTGTCAGACCTCGTATGACATTCTTTGGTGAACCAAAATGCACATATCAGAATCTGGAGATTCCTGTAACTGCACTGCACTGCACCCCCTTGTTAGTTGGCTTTAAGAGGTTCTTTGGTCACAAACAGTCCTTAACTGTTATCAGGTTCCCACTCAGTCTTCTTTCTCAAGACTAGACATGCCCAGGTTTTTTAACCTTTTGCCATAGGTCAGATTTTCTAAATCTTTTATCATTTTTATTGTTCTCAGAACTCTCCCTAATTTGTTCGTATCTTCTTAAAGTATAGTGCCCAGAACTGGACCCAGTATGCCAACTGATGCCTCACCAGTGCTGAGTAAAACAAAGCAATTATCTCTCATAGCTGACATATGACACTCCTGTTAATACACCCCAGAATGATATTACCCTTTTTTGCAACTGCATTACATTGTTTACTCCTATTTGTGATCCACTATAACCCCCACATCCTTTTCAGCAGTATTACTGCCTAGCCTATGAATTTCCCATTTTTTAGTTGTGCATTTGATTTTTCCTTCTGAAGTGAAGTACTTTGCACTTGTCGTTATTGAATTTCATTTGGTCTGAAATCAGAAAATTCTCCAATTCGTCAAGGACATTTTGAATTTTAATCAAGTCATACAAACTGCTAGCAACCCTTCCGAACTTGTTGACATACTTCCAATAAGTGGAGGGAAAAAAACTTCAGAGATATAAAGAAAAGAGGGAAAAATACAAGTTTTATTATTTATATTGCGGTAGGGCTTAAAGTGTACAGGATAGTGTCCCAAAATATAAGATGGCATGGTTACTGTCCAGAAAAATGTATGGTCTAAAAAGTTTTCAAGGGAGATTTCAAGGGATCTGATCTCACTTATCTCCAATATTCCTTTGAAATGACACTAGCAGGAGACTGGTTTGAGGTCAGAATCAGGAAGAATATTACAAATGGCAGGTGAAGCTTCTCCTCTGCAGATCATACCATCAATAGGAAAGCTGGGTGAAGGAACAGAGAGGAGGCTGGTGATGGGGGAGTGGGAAGAGTGTCACAGTTTCGGGGCAACTGCATGTGCAGTCCCCTTCCATGGTCACTCAAGGGCACCCACTTAAAGGTTTGCAGCTCCCAGCTGTCACCTCTCTTGGGCTGAGATCTGCATCTCACTCCCTTCTTACTGGGGTTTTAAGGTTGCACTATGATATCCCCTAGAAGCCAGACTGCTTAAAAGGCCAGCACCTGCACTTTGCTTTCTCTCCAAAAGCTATTATCAGTGTAATGGCCCACAGTTGCAAGTTACCACACAGCAGCTTCTAAGAAAGCATGTTTTTACTGAAAGGGAAAGCATTATAGAGAAAACATTAAAACAATAAAATAACCTATAATACTATTTCTTTTGTTTTTACAGTGCAAATATTTGTAATAAAATATATATACAAAGTGAGCACTGTATAATTTGCATTCTGTGTTGTAATTGAAATCAGTATCTTTCAGAATGTAGAAAACATCCAAAAATATTTAAATAAATGGTATTCTATTATTGTTTAACAGTGCGATTGATCATGTGATTAATCACGATTAATTTTTTAATTGCAATTAATTTTTGTAATCGCTTGACAGCCCTAAAAATTTTATTGTTATAAATGAGTTCATATTATCCTAGCCTTTCTGGGACACTCATCTCAATTTGAAAAAATATAAGAACATTAAACTGCAAAGTCAAGGACTCAAAAGTTTGGAAATGCCAGAATTAAGGTTTCCTGTGCAACCTTAATTTGGCTCCCCTCTGGATTATGAGACCGACTTTAATTACATGATCACATATTTTTTCCACAGGACTGCTGCTTCCGTCAGTACACAATATAGGCAGTGGTCACTTAATAAGCAGCTATTCAATATTTTGTTTTCTCCTCACTGTTCAACATGTGGCTGTAGGCCTTATTCGCTACACTGTTCAAACCCTGCTCTGAAGGCAGAATTAATTTCCTCAAGGACTTTTCTATGGCACTTATCACTATAATATCTGAGTATTTAACAAACATTAATTTACCTTCACAGTCCATCTGTGAGGTGAGGGAGTTTTAGTTCCTTATCTCTAAAAAAGGGGATAATGAAACACAGACAGATTTTTCAATTTACCTAATACAAGTACTGTAGTGCAATCTCTTTATCATGAACGTTGAAGCAAGGGAGGGGCTGGGGGTAAACTGCAAGGGCAGCAGGGCTGGGGAGGGGGTAAACAGGATCCCCCACACACACCCCTGCCCACATAGAGCGGGTACCTACCTTCTCCCTGGTTTTAGCCCATTCTCTTTGTCTCTCTCTGCACCAAGCTGAGGGTGGGGGTGCACTGAGAACAGGGCTGGGGATGCAGGGTCTGGGAGGGAGTTAGGGTGCAGTAGCAGGCTGGGGGCTGGGGTGCAGGGTCTGTTCAGGAGCTAGAATGAGGGAGGGGGCTCAGGGTTGGGGCAGGAGGTTGGGGTGTGGAGCGCTTACCTGGGGCAGCTCCCATTCGGTGCGAGGGGTGCAGGTGGGTATGTGGGGTAGGGGAGGGTACAGGAGCTCCCGTTTGGTGCTCAGGGTGGGGGTGGGGATGGGGGGGGTGCAGGAGTCAGGGCAGAGGGCTGGGGGTATGGGCTGGGGCCATGGGGGGCAGGAGTCAGGGCAGAGGGCTAGGGGTGTGGGCTGGGGTCACTCCCAGCTCCCTGCCCTGAGCAGCTCATGGCAGGGGGCTGGAGGGGGTATGCCCTGATTCCACCCCCTTCCCCAAGGCCCCACCCCTGCCTCTTCTCTGCTTCCTCATGCCAGCAAACAGCTGATCAGCAGCAGGGAGAGAGTGAGAGGGGGAGGGGCAACCCAGCACTCTGGGGGAAGAGGCGGGGGAGGCCCTTTAAATTGACGCCTGGGGAAGCTGGTCCACCCCGGTATGGCGCACCGGCTCTTACCAGCTTACTTGCTCCTCTGGGTACCCCCTAGATCCATGGAAGTAGCAGCTCCTTTCTCTGCTTTGGGCTGCTGCCTTCTGCCCGGACAGAATGATTCCTTCCAGAGCCATAGTAGCAGTAGCTAGATCAACAGCTGTGGCTCAGAAGCAGGTATAGCAAGGCCTCAAATTTCTGTAGTGGATGGTGCTACAGAATCACTACATCCAGTCTCCTGTTCCTACCACTCCCATGCAGCAGCACCCCCCAAAACCTTCTGAAGTTCCAGAAGACTGGCAAGCCAAATATGGAAGACAGTGAGGCTGGCAGAGATAGCACATCCCACTGCTTCTTAAGGGCAAGGGGAAATCAGTTTAGAGGAGTATCGGAGGGATACCTGCTTCATCTTATGCCTGCTTAGACTCTGTTGGTTGCCTTACACAGGCATGTGGTTTCGCTGCAAAGCATTTGGGTGTCAATAGTGCTGTTCCCCCACTCCTTGGGCCAGATTCTCTCCTGCAGTCCAGCACTGCCTGCAATATGGAGGGGGAAGGCTCATGGAGCCTGAGGGCTGGGTTGTGCTGACGTAGAGTATTTTAGGGCTTTAGACAGAGATGCCCCTAGAGTCTCGTGGCCAGTGGAGGATAGGGATAGCAGAGCTCTGACCTGCCCCACCTCCTCCCCATCCCCAGAATGCCCCACTATGCCAAGGATGGCAGTTGGCTGGCTGACTCAGGAGCTGCCTTTACTAGTTTTATGCCAATGGGAGCTCCCCTATGCCAAGCAATACCCTGACAGCCACTAGGGGCCAGATTCCAGACCATTTGCAGTGCAAATGGACCAAATCTCAGTAGAGAATGTGGTCTTGGGTGTATCCCAGGCTCTTAGATATGTCAAACATTTGCTCATGTGCATAAGCAGATGGCAAAATTCAGAAAAATCAACGTGCTTGCAGGGGAAAACAGTCAAAGTGCTGCTTCAGATTCTTTTCAATTCATCTGATCCAAGAAAGAGTTCAGCAGTCACCGTCTTTCTGAATCTCTAACAGAGATTGTACTGACGCTGGGACTAATGAGAAAGCTATTGCTTACCGCATAGTCTTATTAAAGGCTCACTCAAGTCTAGCTCAGAGGAGATGTTGCCTCATAAGAGAGAAGGGTCTGAGTAGAAAAGGCAGCAGCAGTTAACATTGCAAGGAAAATAATATTAATATCCCGGCAAAGAAAAAGACGATTGAGTGTCGCTGCTTATATGGCTAATTGTCTTCACAAATAAGATGCATTGTGGAAAACAGCAAAGAAACATATTTACCATAATCTAATTTACTTCTCTGTCACAATAAAATGATCAACTTGATAAAGTAAGTGGGACATTTATCTTGTTTCCTTACAAGCGGACATGTGAACTTTTCTGTCCTGCCAATTTGTATTGATCCTATTCACTTTGTTTCCCCTCTAATAATCCTGTAATAAAATCTGACGCATAATTTGCTGAAATAATTTTTTTCATTATACTAAATCTGATCTCATCAGTACTTTAAGATGTACTGCAAACAGTGATTTACAATAGTCCCTATTCTGCTGCTTTGTGGGTATATCGCTCTATTTAATATCCTTTTTGTTTGTTTTAAAAGCTAACCTACAAACCCCATGTGTTTTTGAGGAATTTTGGAATGCAAACCACTAGAGAACTAAAACAGCATATGGCCTGAAGTGTATACCACATGACAAATTGTACTGAACCAGGGGTGTATTTAGTTCATGCATTTTTTAAAAGAAAATTAAAAAATGCATCAGCGTTCAGAAAAAGCTGAAGCCCATCGATATTAAAGTTGATTAAAGCAGAGCAAGAAAGCTTGCACGTTAACATACTCCTATCTAACCTATCATTCCTCAGAACACATATGTTTTCATTTTAGCTGCTTTATATAGGTTGTAATTCCATCATATTTTCTTGAAAAAAATTCTCATCAAGATTGTGGGCTTTGTGGCAGAGTAGTGGGTTCCCTCCGCATTACATAATACATCATTTTCTATCTTCAGTTTTGAGAAAAGCTGGAGCAACTATGGGGCCAGATCCTCCAGTCCAGGACCTGAGGTCAGGAACCAAAGGAGGCTCTGAGCTATTTTCATGCCCCACTAATCCTGGAGGCTCCCAGAGCTCTGTTGAAATTTGAGCAGTCCCAAAGCTGATCTAAATTACATGGGCATAATGGCCTCTTGGGGCCATTTTGCCAGTTGGCCATAGACAGATCACAGAACGTTCCAGACACACCACCTCCCTCCTTGACACCACCACATCATACTACTTAAGACAGCTTAACACAACCCAGAGATTCTTTTATACTAGGGGAATGAATGTTCAGATAGATGAATGTGTCTGCTTTCACTTATGGGAAGAGGATTCTAGCATGAACTAAATCCATTCCTGGCTGGTGAGCAGAAACTGTCAATAATGCAGAACCCTTCTACAGAATTTAAATTGACTGGTGCAAACCTTGATGGGGATTTGGGTGGTGTAGAACTGGCTCTGGTGGATTCCTCCGCTGTGTGTCTGCTCAACCATGTCACGGCAGCGATCCATGTATTAATAATGCTCAGCCAGGTTAGCTTTATGTCTGTCTGTTTCCAGCATTGCTATTTACGAAGGGAAAACATTTGCTCTAATTTTGAACGCACTTGAACAGCACAAGTTCAGTTAATCAGTTCTAGAATTATTGACTTACGTGAAAAGACTGAAAAAAAATATGCAGCTCCTAGTCTGACCTAACTCTCATATAGAAATGCATTTTGGGGAGCAGGCTATAGTTTACCTACAGAGGTCTAACTATTCACTGTAGGGGAGTGTGGAAAGGGCACAGACAAGGAGATGAAGATAAAGGATATTTTGGGGTTTGATGCAATGCCCGCTAACATCGATGAGAATCTTTCCACTGACTTAAATGGGTGTTAGGTCAGGCCCTAATGCATCGCCCCCTCACAATTTCACTTTCCTCTGATTATTCATGCTCCCTATAACAACAACCAACAAAATTTTAATGAATAAAAAACAAACAGGAAATTCAGCTAATTTATGGAATTTTAAATGTTTTCTTACACCAACTCCTTCCTTTCATCACCAGGAATCTGCAACCTGCTTGGGAAGTTGTGCTGGAGCGGGCAAAGTAAGAGTCCCGTTTCTCTGTTCATTATCTGTTTCTGCCATGATGAAGAGGCTGAATGTTTTTACTGACCCACTCGGCAGCAGCATATGTAATCAGCATGTATAATTCTGGGTGTATCTCTGCATGTAGCTGTAGCACTGAAGAGCTCCTGCCAAGATTTCCCTGAGAAAAACTCAACGACAGAAAAATATCCTCTGTAATTACTGTTGTTAATTCCCTGTGATACACACTTATGCCTGAGGTTCCTAAGCTAAATGAAGAAAACAAAAAGCAGTTGTTCCTTTCTGAATGTAACCAAAGGACAATTACAGTCCCAAGGAAAACCTTAACAATCCTACAAAAAAGCAGACAAAAACGTGGAAACAGAAATCTATCAATGGGGTCTCCCGTGTAGGAAAAACACCAGCTACACAGAAACCCTCCCTCTCCTCTGCCCCACATCAAAATATGGAAATGCACAGAAAATCTATGCAGTCTGAGAGCTAGTGAGAGCTCTGGGTAGCACTGATTTATACAGAAGACCAATATTTTCCATCTTAACCTTTATAGTCATCTCAAAAGATCTTAACATTTTCGCCACCAAGGGCACACCATGGATTTTCCTCCTGGCTAATCCTGCCCCTAGTTTCTATTTGTAAATTGAAATAAAACCAATGTCTCTGAAACTTCATTAAGTCAGGAATAATAATATACCCCCCCCCCATAGAGTGAATCCAGATAGTAGCACAGCTCAAAAACTGTCTTCTAGGTGGAAACTCTCTATTTCCCTCTCGTCTATTCAGTTTCATTTTCACGCTTGCAGCGCCAGATGCTTGGCACTGCCAAAAGCCATGGAGATGTATTATTAATTTTAAATAGCTACAGCACTTCCCTTAGGCTCCTAAAACAGTCTAACTGGCACATATGCAGCAGCAACTACACCACCCTTGAGGCCCTACACTGAACTCTTAAGAAAAGGAAGAAAAGGCAAATGGACAAGAGTATCTCAAGTCAGTCACACCTAAGAAACAGTATGAATAGAAGCATCCACTCTAGATATAGCGGCAGCACTGTTTGAATAACTTCTACACGGGCCACTTGGGCTTGGGTCAGTACCTCCCAAAAGATTTTCCCATTATGCTCTGACATAAACAGAATCAACATGTCTAGCTATTAGCATCTTCCCTGTGATTTGTCTAACTATAAGGCGTGGAGCCCTTAAGCCCTTAAGCACAGCAGGAGAAAGCTGTGGCAGTGATTCTGATGAAGTGGAGAGTACTGGGAGCGAGTTTACAATAAAATAACTTTCCAGTCAGAGCCAGCCTATTCGAAGGCACCACTTGTACTACTGTGGTATGCTATGTACCTTCTCCTGCCCTTAGGCAATAGACGGAGGGGAAGATAAGCACTGTATTCTGTCTTTGATCCTTCCATTGCAAAACTTCTATTAAATTTCCCAGGGAAGAGGATCAAGTCCAACAAGTAAGCAATTTGACAACAATTGTGTTGGGAATTTCTGCTCACAACCAGAAAGAGACCTATCCCAGAATAGAACAGTGATTAGGACACTCACCTGCAATGTTCCTGCTCCGCAGACTTGAACCTGCATTTCCCATAACCCAGGTGAGTGCCATGTAAACACCTTTTAAAATCAAAAAATTTTTCACACAACACAATTGTTGTTTTCTGACCAGCCCCAATCTCTCTCTCTCTCTCTCTCTCACACACACACAATGAGACAGAACATTTTTATATTCATTGTATCAGTTGACCAAAATGAGGATGCCTAAATGCCTATATTTGGGTCACTTATGTTGCTCAGCACTCAGTGTCTCAGATGGGGTAGAGACACTTGGTAAATAAAATTATTTATTATAATTAAAAATAGTGGAGGAACATTGCCTTTCCACTCTAGCTGGCTAAGAGTTTTAAGCACCTAAACCACTTGCTGGCTAGCTGGCAAGTAACTTATCATAGCGCCCTCTTAACAAAGATGTTTTGTACTCCAAAGTGTACCTCCTTCTGCTCAGCAGACCCCTTATTTGTCCTATCCTTTGTTTTCCAAGTTGCCAGCATAATTCACCCAGCCAGCTGCTCTCATGCTGAGTTAGCCTCAGTCTTGTCATGGACAGAATATCATTTAGGTTTACCATGGCTCAAGGATATTTCAAGGCTACCCCAGGTCACTAACCTTCAAAGCAGTGGCTGGCTGCAGAGAACTCTTCCACATGTGGCCCCACTGTCAGTACCTAACAGCAGGGGAAAGATGGATGGGGAAAAGAAGGAAAATAGTATTTATAAAATTTCACTTTGCCCCTTTTACATCCTCCCCTCTTTTTGCATGAAGATGTTCCTAGTTTGGTCTTGATTGCTTACATTTGCAAACTAGGCTATATCATGGCCTTCCTGGAATTGTTTTGAAGATGCTCTTGCTATTTGTTGGCTTTCTAGGCATATATTCATGGTAAAATGCCTGTTTGGCATGGATCTGTTTCCTTATTTTTAATAGGAGAAAATCCACTTGGTATTTACTCGCTGTCTCTGCCCATTGTCACAAGATAGAACATCTCTTGGCACTGATCAACTGCCTGTGTAGGTGAAGTGTCCACTTGGCATTTGAAGCTTTTTATTTACATTAAGTAGCAGTCTTCTCCATGTGGAATGCCATCTGGTGGCCAAGTTAAAGAGTCACATATAAACAATACATCCCTGCATTACGTTCCAGTAATTTATTGTATGGTGATAGCATTTCAAAGGCTTGTATTGTATATATTGGATGTATAAGCTTCTGATTTAAATAGGCATTAACAATAGCTACCTGCAACCTAAGGTCAAAACCAACATGTGAAGAAATCCACACACACATTTCTTGCATCTGTGGGAAGTGGAAAAACTTGTAGCATTCATATATATTATTAACCTTTCTACTTGCTCATCTGTAAAGTAGTCCTATGGACACCAGACTAGACAATCTCCAGGGAGGAGTGCTTAAGAAAATGCACAATCTGATTCAGAACTGTTATACTCTACCTTTGCCTGGTGAACCACTGTTGATTTCAAGGGACTTCTATTGGTATAAAATTGGCGTAACAGTGTGGAATCAGGCCCACCAAATAGATTCTATTGTTTTAAGATTAGTAACTTTTCTTGAACATTCGGGACTTAAAACATAATGCCCCAACAGTACCTGGGAAACACATTTACTATCCAAGAGGCAATTTCTCTTGTCCCCCCTTCTCTAGTGGTGTCCAGGAGCAGTTCCCTTATGATGCTACCTCATAGGTGTTGAGAAGTGGAGGTGAGACAACACTGGTATTCTTGCCAGGTGCCCAAGTCTCTAGCCACAAGAAACAGATTAATTCTTATTAACTTCAAAGGAAGTTACTCATTTCCTGCAGCAGGAGAATAGGTCCCCTAGGTTTTTCAGTTCTCCTCCCCTCTGCTGCCCTACACAGTTTTCCCAAGAAGCTTCAGGAGTGACACTGACAACATTCTCAACAGCTTTCTCAGATCCAGCAGTCAATAAGCCTCACTCTGTTGCTGCTTTGGAGTCTTAAGAGCAATAGAATCAGCAGTGGCACAGAGTCCATTTCTGATTGTTCTGTGGCAGGGAGAGAAGACATGCCCTTCTCGCTCCCATAACTTCTCAGCCATCAGCTTCTGACTAACCTTGACCATTAAACGTAATAGTCCCTGTGCCCTCACACTGCTGCTCTTCAGAACATTATTGGGCTGCTTATCAGTTTTATTTGGTTACTCCTACTGTTGGCTGTCATTTACTGGCCAAAGGGAGTTTTATTCATCCCTGGCAAATGAATTTTTCAAGCCAAGTGTATAAATACCAATATTTTCTAGGTAAGCTTGTTGAAACAGACTTTTCAGACTGATGCCTGCTTGCAACTTGCAGTAAGTGACTCACTGTGTTGATCACATTGTATTATTTTACCTGGACAGTATAATATAATCTTACTGATGTAATCATCTTTGACATGCAGAGCAAGGAGCTGCAAGTCCAGAAAATCTAAAATGATGCGATTTCCCCAAGCATGTTAGAAAAAAATAAGAGGGTTTGTTCCTAAACCCCCAGGCTCAAAGCGAGAAACATCTGTTTTATTAAATAAAACTCAGTAAGTTTAGTTCATTTTTCATGAGATTTTACATGCATGAATTAGGGAATTAATGTAGTTTGAATTTTATACTCTTTATATTTTTTCTGCTGACCAATCTCCACGGTCCTTATGTCCCCTCAGTTGCTTCGTAGAGGGGAAAAAAAGCATGTTCCTTACGCAGGAATAGGGGTTAGGCCAGCCATGTGGAGGGGAAATTAGTTTCGAGTACTACTCCTGCCCCTCTTCTGTGATTTTACAATGATTGCCCTACTTTTCAAAAAGCCACCAATTTCACCCAGCTCTGCTGATAAAGTATTTTTCTTTGTGATCAGGTCAGTAAACAAAAGCAGAAAGACCTTTATGTCACCATGACTACTTGACTACTAACCAACCAAAACAGAGGGTTTCATAAGGGCATTTTATAATTTCCTTATTAAACCCAGGTTCTACAAAGGATACCATGTGTCTAGCTAATGTATTCATTTACCTGGAGTGCCTAAGATCCACCTAGCTCTTGCCAAGCTGCTGAATTAATGATGATAGCTCTGCTGTTAAATCAGTCTCACCAATTTCCTCCTCCCTCCAGACACGAACAGTTCTGTTGTGTATAAGTCAAAAGGAACCACTGGTAACTAGCTCTTACTTTAAGCATATTAAGGCTACTCTGTGCCCTCCTTTTACTCCGCCCAGCTGGGAAGTGAGGCCCCACACTACCTTCATTCAGCGTATCTAGATCTGGGGTCCTGGTGTGATTCTTTCCAGATGTGATCTCTGTGCCTCATTCTGCCCCAGTGATATCAGTCAGAGCTTTACCATTGATTTCAAGTCGCACCCTTTCAGGGGAAGAGCTGCAGTAATTTACTTCCCACCTGCAGCAAGAGAAGAATTGTGACGGTCAATTACAGTTTTTTTCTGAGGCAACAAAATTACACGCTGAGCTTAAGGGGTAAATCTAGTCCTCAGGTTTTTAAGCACAAATATAGGTTACACAGGAGTGAATATAAGTGCCAGTTCTTACTCTGTATAAAATCTGACCTGTGCTGGGCATTCTATTTTCTTTGTTTACTGAAGGGAAATGTCTTTGAGACTTGGGCTCTCAGATTAAGAAAGTATATTTCCCATTAAGGAGTGATACAAAAGACTATTACGTGCAAAGTCTGTTCTACTGTTATTATTTTTATTGATTTTCCATCTGCCAGACCTTGGTAGAGCTGCATTTAAAAATCACACTTTAAGGGAGGTTAAAGATAAAACTGAGGATTGGATGAATTTGCTAAGAAAAAGGATTTCTTCCAGAAAGTATCCTTGGAGTAATCCACGGAACTAAAATTGTATCCATCTCTAGAACTTCCTCTATGAATACACACATCTTCCCACCTCCATTGGAGGGCTCCTGAAGGAATCAATGCATTAATGTATATAAAGTGTTCTGATACCATGATGATGGGCAGGACAGAAAATCCTATAAATAAGTAATATATTGAAAAGGGTTTGAAACTGGACAAGAGTCAAATTCAAATTCATCTCATCCCTGGCTCAATTTGAGCCTGATCTTAAGCTCCTTCTAGGAGGTGCTGAGCACCCTTAACTCCCTTTGATGTCAATTAAAGTTGAGGGTGATCATGACCTCACAGGATCAGACCCTTTGTCAGTACTCCCAGGTGGAAAATCAGGTAAAAAGGAGGAGGTGCCTGAAAACCCACTACTGAAGTTGATCTTGGATATATAACACATTATAAAAGAAATAAAAGTGCATTCTCTCTGTTTTTTTATCTACTTTCCTCATATCCATCGAATGTTCCCCATTAGTTCACACTACCACAAGGTGGAAAGACAATCTGACATTCTAAAGGACACTAAGGGATAAAGAGATTGTTATGGTTTATTAAAAGTAAATTTACATTTGATTGCAGGAGGGGGACATCAGATATCTCCCTTTCCCTACACAGGGATGCACTGGAATTTACTCAACATTAGATCATGCAGTGGAAAGTGTTTTTAAGCAACCACAGAAGATGAGGCAAAGAGTCAACCGAGCCACACAGTATACACATAGCTTGGCAATGCACAAAACCTGGATATTTAAAAAACCTACTATGTATTTTACTGCTGATATTTTCACATTCACATATGTGAAATAAATGTCTTTGCAATGCTTTGATTTGCTACTGTTTAAACTGATGAAAGAAGAATTATTCCAAAGCTATCCCAAAAGCTTTTTGGGGAACAGCTCAGATTTCAGCAGTTAGAGGTCAGCAGCAAATATATAGCAGCACCTACCTATAAATAAGGAAAGCTACGATTTGCATGGGTAGTATTAGTTTTGAAATCATACTAAGAGCTGATACAAAGAGCTGCACCAAGGAAGCCATTTGCAGTGCACAACAA
Source organism: Caretta caretta (assembly GCF_965140235.1). Taxonomy (NCBI): domain Eukaryota; kingdom Metazoa; phylum Chordata; order Testudines; family Cheloniidae; genus Caretta; species Caretta caretta. The sequence continues at coordinate 132,037,121 of NC_134209.1, read as the reverse complement.
ATTTTATTGTTCCTACAAACACAGCTACATATTCTTGAGTGCCATCTAATGGCACCTTATCTATTAACTCTTTATATATATGAAGATATAGGACACATCTACACTAGCCACTGTTCATGCATCTATGAGCCAGCTTGTCCCATAACCCCCCTATTGTCCACACACTTAAACCTCAGAAGCACATGTCTCAAGATGAGTAGAGGGCGAGTAAACTAGCATGCCTGAGATGCGAGGGTGATCAATGAGGTGGCAAAATTTGAAGACGATACAAAATTACTTAAGATCGATAATAACAAAGCTGACTGCAAAGAATTACAAAGGGATCTCACAAAACTGGGTGACTGGGCGACCCAATGGCAGATAAAGTTCAATGTTGATAAGTGCAAAGTAATGCACACTGAAAAATATAATCCCAAATAAGCATAAAAAAATGATGGAATCTAATTTAGCAGTTACCACTCAAGAAAGATCTTGGGGTCATTGTGGATAGCTCTCTGTGAAAACACGTGCTCAATGTGCAGCAGTAGTCAAAAAAGCTAACACTGAATGTTAGAAACCATTAAGACAAGAATAGATAATAAGACCAGAAAATATCAAAATGCCACTATATGAATCCATGGTACGCCCACACCTTGAATACTGCATGCCGCTGAAGTCACCCTGTCTCAAATACATATTAGAACTGGAAAAGGTCCAGAGAAGGGCAATAAAAATGATTAGGGGTTTGAAACAGCTTCCACATGAGGAGGGATTAAAAAGACTGGGACTCTTCAGTTTAGAAAAGAGATGACTAAGGGGGGTTATGTCAGAAATCTATTAAATCATGACTGGGGTGGAGAAAGTGAATAGGGATGTGCTATTTACCCCTTCCCAGAACACAAGAACCAGGGGTCACCCAATGAAATTAATAGGCAGCAGGTTTAAAACAAAACTTCTTTGCACAACAGCCATCAACCTGTGGAATTCATTTGCACAGGATGTTGTGAAAACTAAAAGCATAAGAGGGTTCAAGAGAGACTTAGATAAGTTCACAGAGGATAGGTCCATCAGTGGCTATTAGCCAAGGGATGCAACCCCATGCTCCGGATGTCCCTAAACCTCTGATTGTCAGAAGCTGGGACTGGACGAGCTCTCAATAAAATTGCCCTGTTCTGTTCATTCCCTCTGAAGCTTCTGGCACTGACCACTTTCAGAAGACAGGGTACTGGGCTTGATGGACCATTGGCTGATCCATTATTGCAATTCTTATGATAATATGTTATGCATTGCTCCATATTTGGAACTGCAGTGCGGAAGCCATGGTATTGTCATGTCCCATGTTGCTGAGCTGAGTCTTCAGGCAACCCAATAAAGTTTGCCTAGGAATTCACATAGGGAAGTGATCCCACAGAGTTTCTGCTTTTCAGGTTTGTATGAGCAGTAAATACATCGTCTGAGGAGGCTCTTGATACATTACAAGGTAGAAAATACGGATAGTGAGGGAAGTCAGGATTTGGTACTGGAGGAACAGCTTGCCAAAGAATTGGAGAGTGCAGTGGAGGGGGAAATGAAGAACAGTGAAGAAAGTTGGCAGCATGTGTCCTCCAGAAGAAGGAGGAGGAGAACCAATATACCCCCAACACAATTGTTTCCAGGTTTCCTGCACAGGTACTACTGTTAAGAATGCTTAGAAAGAATCACCTGAGGGAAGAGATCCTAAGGAGACCCCATCGACTGGAAGACATGGGATGTATTTTTCTAGGGATGGGGATTCCATGACCACTTCCAGGAGAAGGATGGAGGTAGTTGGAGTCTCCCTCCTAGGTGGACAGAATCATCTATCTGTCATCTGGACTGGGAATCATGAAAAGTGTGCTGCTTGTCTGGAGCTAGAATTCAGAATATGATGGAGAGTCTGCAGAGACTCCTCAAGCCCTTGGACTGCTACCCCTTTCCACTTATCCATGTGGGCATGAACGCTACTTCCAAGAATGACCTTGAATGGATCACTGCAGACTGTGTGGCTCTGGGAAGAAGGATAAAACAATTTGGAGCACAAGTGATGTTCTCGTCCAGAATAATGGAAGTAAATGTGTGGTTACGCAGGTGGCATTGTCACACCCTGATGGCCCCCTCCCTCAAGGGGTCCCCTGGGGTAGGCAGATCAGTATTGTATATATATTGTTTATGCTGTTGCAAGCATTGCAAGGCATTTTGGGGAAGGGTCAAAGGTACGTGAGTGGGGAGTGGAAGCTTCCTTTGCAGATCATGAGAGGCCGGGGAGGGGGAGGGGGAAGGAAAAAGAGATCAGAGAACGGGTTAACTCAATACTTCAGCTTGCTCTGTGTGAAGATAAGACTCTGGCCCCGGCCCAAGATTATGGGCTTGACAAGAAATCAGCAGCTGCCCAGTCGTGAGAAGAAGAGAACTAAGTTGAGCAGAGCTGCAGAGATAGCAGCGAGAACAGTGAGAGCAAATGAGATGGTGACAGCAAAGGCCAATAGAAGGGAAAACAAAGTCTCCGGAGTTGGGATGTTTGGGAAACCGAGGAGGCCACAGCAAGCCGGTTGGACTGGCACAAACAGCATCAAAAGCAGAGGTCCCTGAGTGGAATGCCCCCCAAAGGAGCCCAGGACTTAAAACCCTCGGAGATCAACAGCGGATCCTTGGACGACCTGGGTCGAGGACACCACTCCCATCCACCCTTCCCCCCCTCTTCTTCTGATGTTACACCCAGGCCTGGACAGTCTCAGGTATTGTGTGTGTGAGTATGAAAATGGGTTAGAGTTTGGGGGACTAACACTTTCTTTCTTCCCCTGAGTGACGTGGGAGCATTCCCAGCACACTCTGCTGTTATTTTATTATTTTATTCATAAAGCTTTAAAACTTAGCCACTTGATGTGTTCCGTATTTCCTCCCCAAATGATCCTAAGGCATCAGCCTGATCAATTGATACCCCAGGCAGATTGGTAACAAAAATCTGTCACAGTGTTGGTGAGAGGGCTTTGGCTTCTTAGACATGAGCTTATGTTCCAAGAAAGAGGATTACTGTGCTGGGATGGGCTCTATCAAACACTGAGAAGAGCATCTTTGGACATCGTTTGGCTAACTTGATAAGGAGACATTTAAACCAGGTCCTGTGTGGGGTGGCTGGATTTTTGTCACCAATGGACATCCAGACTCAATGACAGAGGGAAGGGGCTAAATTTCTGGAGAAGGGACTAGAAATCATAAATGCGTTAGAAAGGCAACAAGAAAAGCAACAGGGCAGTCTGCAAAATATCTTATCTAAAAACCAAAAGGGATATGTACAGGAAATGGAAGGAGGGGCATGTTACTAAGGAAATATATATGGGAATAACATGAGCATATAGGGATAAAACCAGGAAAGCCAAGGCAAAGAATGAGTTACACCTGGCCAGGAATGTTAGAGACAACAAGAAGGGGTTCTCCAAATATGTCAGACAAAAAAGAAAGATCAAGGACAGTGTGAATCCACTGCTCAGTGGAGAAGGTGAGCTGGTAACGGAAGAAGATAGGAAAGCAAAGCTGCTCAATGCCTCAGTCTGTGCTTCAGTCTTCTCACAAAAAATAACATGTGACTGGATGACTAGCGAAGTTACTACAGACAATAAAGGGGAAAGGATGCAGAGAAGTAAAGAACATATCAGAGATCTTCTGACTAATTTGAATGAATTCAAATCAGTGGAGCTGGATGATATTCACCACAGGGTACTGAAGGAATTAGTGGAAGAAATCTCAGAGCCACTGGCAATAATATTTACAAGCTCATGGATGACAGGAGAGGTCCTGGAAGACTGGAGGAGGGCTAACATAGTGCCCATCTTTAAAAATAGGGGAAAGGAGGAGCCAGGGAACTATAGACCAGTCAGCCTGACTTTGATACCTGGGAAGCTACTAGAGCAATGTATAAAACATTCAATTTGCAAATTTTCCATCTAGCAAGCAGGAAAGGCCATTTAATACAATTTAACTCCTACTGTTTGTTATAGCTCATGTAATGCAGCTTCCATTATGTGAAGCACTAATGGCAACACAATATCAACTGCTCTGTGACGATGCTTCGCATTATGCTGTCTCGGTGGAAAATTGCTAAACAAATCACGTGAGCGGTCAAAAAGTACAATTAGCTTGAAGATCATGAATAATTCTTGTATCACTATATAATGCAGGAGCTGCAGGTTATGTCACATTGTAGTTGGAGATGCTGTACGGCCAGTTCACCAAAGGAGAAAGGAAACAGGGAAGCCAAAAGAAAAGCTTTAAAGATAAACATCAAGAGATGTGGCATCTACACGGTACACTGGGAGACAGTAGCCCAGGATAGGGATAACTGGTGAAAGACTTGTCAGAGAGGGAACGTCCACTTTTGAGGAAAATCACCTTGCCCTGGTCACAGAAAAATGCCCGAAAAAAGAGGAAAGACGACTGTCACTCAGCAATTGTGGCCCAACCCCATCTTACAGCACCACCTGCAATGTCTGCCAATGAGCCTGTAGCTCCAGGATCAGACTCCTCAGTCACCAAAGGACCCACAAAAAATAAACACCGGTGAAAGTCATCATCCTCGACCTTGAGGGATCGCTGACAAATTGGAGATGTAAATGTTCATGCTGGGCACTTGGATATTATGCTGACAGTCTCTATATGAGGAACTAGCTAGATTAGATGAACAGGCAGTCCACAGCTAGTGATAAAATTCCCATTGATTTCAATGGGAGCTGGATCAAGTGCTCATATTACAGATTGGGCATCTGGGTATATAAGCAGTTTTGTAGGTATATTGCTACAGTGTTTAGTAAGTCAGATGTACACAATACCATATAATAAATATCAGCACTAAGATATTCTTATATTCACATTCATAACAAACAGAATTTCAAGCATAGCTTCATTTGCTTTCACAGTTGCTAGGATGCACAGAGGTGGAGATGGAAATTGCAGAATCATTGCTTTCATGCTGGAATTTATCTAATTCCCTTAGGGTAAAACGATTGTCACAGACATCAGCTAAATCCTCTCTCTAAATCACCAGTATCCACTAGGCTGTTCACACTCAGAAGCCCTTGTATAAGGTGCTTCGTCCTTTCCACTCCTATTTTGTGGAGTGGAGATGGTGTTAGCACCCCTAGTTTAAATATTCAGTATCTTGCAGGGTTAAGGACCTTAATCAGGCTTAATAGATGAGTAGCTTTAAGAAGAAAATACATCTATATTAGTAATATTGATAACTGGAACTTTTGATTGTAAGATTAGGATTAAGATTTAAAGGATGAATCCAGTCTGATTTCCATGGTAAATCTAAATAACTGCACATTAACTGTGATAAGAACAAAGAACCCCCTTCATTTTATTTATGTGTGAACTTAATTATTTACTTTATGGAATTCCATATGAATCATAGGCAAACAAAACCAAATGTCAAAGCTCAAAGAAAAGTGGAGCAATAATCATATACAACCTAAAGCACAAAGATAAGGAAAAATATGAAGCCTGTATCCAAATTAAGGTTTTGGATAAAGTCAACGTTATTAATAAATATTTCACGGAAAAAGTACAGGCAATGATAGTGGAGAAGGACCATAATTCATAGAACTCAGTGGAATGTCCAGAATTACAAGAAGGTCCTGTTAGTGGTCTCACTGCCACACCTATGTCAGGGGTATTAATCAACCAAGTGCAATTCATGCATATCCCTGTGGTGTTAAATTTGTCTAATTGGCAAATAAACGAATTTAGTTATTGTAAAGACACCAAAGTGGCATCTTTTTTCTCAGTACTCCTAGTGGATAAGATCACTGCTTATCAACAATGGGTACAGGACATTGCTAATTTGGGTTTGGAGATACACAGCAATCTGTATGCTCCTAGAAAAAAAACAAAAAACAAATCCTTTAGGAATTTTAAATAGGATCACAAAATTGTTTGGCACAGGAATGTCAATTTGAAATAAGGTAAATTAAAAAAAAATCAAAAAGCATATCAATTATATAATCCAAAAAAATAGTGTGACAAAATTCCTGCTCTACCTTGGAGGGTCTTGCATTTATTGGCGGATTTGCTCGCCTTGGAGCTTCACGACAGCCCTCAGCTTGGCCGTTTTTCTGAACCCACAGTCCAGGTCGACACCTCCTGTGTCTGACCAGGAGTTGGGAGGATTTGGGGGGAACCCGGGCCCGCCCTCTACTCCGGGTTCCAGCCCAGGGCCCTGTGGAATGCAGCTGTCTAGAGTGCCTCCTGGAACAGCTGTGCGACAGCTACAACTCCCTGGGCTACTTCCCCATGGTCTCCTCCCAACACCTCCTTTATCCTCAACATAGGACCTCCCTCCTGGTGTCTGATAATGCTTGTACACCTCAGTCCTCCAACAGTCCACGTTCTTACTCTCAGCTCCTAGTGTCTCTTGCTCCCAGCTCCTCACACGCACACCATAAACTGAAGTGAGCTCCTTTTTAAAACCCAGGTGCCCTGATTAGCCTGCCTTAATTGATTCTAGCAGCTTCTTGATTGGCTGCAGGTGTTCTAATCAGCCTGTCTTAATTGTCTCCAGAAGGTTCCTGATTGTTCTGGAACCTTCCCTGTTACCTTACCCAGGGAAAAGGGACCTACTTAGCCTGGGGCTAATATATCTGCCTTCTATTACTCTCCTATAGCCATCTGGCCCGACCCTGTCACAATAGCTAATCAAGTAATTGATCCAATGTTAAAAGGAATTTATGGCTTATCAACTAAAAACAATTTACAGTGTATAATATACATAAAATCACCAGATTGTTTAATAAAACTCAAAAAAAAATCCAATGAATTGGTAAACTATAATAATGATCATTATCTTGGAAAAAATTGTGTTCAGCATATACAAAATATGTAATCAACACCATTAAAAATACATTACAGTTTTGAAAACTAAAAAAGGTACCAAAATGCATTAAAAACCAATACATTTTGATTTGGTATTGCCCACCATATGTTCAAAAGCGTGGAGGAAAAAAAGTTGAATGCCAAATGAAATGTAAAAACATATAATTCAGGGCAATTAGAAACTTGGAATCTGTGACACCACATCCCAATCATAATACATGTTATTTAAGGAAACCTTGTGACATGTCATGATCCTTGTATGTTTCATTCACTCTATCGTTACCAGTGTTCAATCCAAATAAGAATGTGTTTGACCAATTAGCTACTGACCAGTCCATAGGCCATCTAAAAGATGATATTTACAAGAAACAAATGCAAGTATCTCCACTGATAGTGTATCATTACAATACCTAAACATGGAGAGTTCCGCAGATGGCTTGTTGCTCTCAAAAGGAGCATCAATCGATCTGTAGGTGTAATGTGTTTAAGATAATAACTCCACTATGCGGTCAACCTAAAAGGTACCAATGAGATTTACTGGCAGTAACAGCAACACAAATTTCATGTCCAGTACAACTAGTAAATGGAAATATCCTATAAAACAAATAGGCTATGCGGGAAAAGGGCAGTATTGCATGGTAACTAATCATAAAAAAATCTATCATGGTCAACGTAGATGTATGGTCACAAATCCAAATTTTTGTTTTAAGCCACAAGTGCCTACAACAGTTGTTCACACAACAATATCTCTGATAACCATTTTATTTTTAAAAGTGGGTATTTTAAGTAACCCTGATCATCAAAACTTGACTAGACAAAGTAGTCCAGTTTTTCATGCATATATACCACCACTAACCTTACAACTAAAACAATTGTTAAAAAAATTCACATTTAATTAAAATTAGTAATAATGTGAATAAAGCAAATCAAGCAGTTAAAATTTTAAATAGAGGCATTTCACAAAATAGTACACCTGAAAAAATGGAAATTACATGAAAAGAAGGGATTATTGGTCACAGTAGTCTTACTATGTGAACCATCCTTGCTGTATGTTGCATGAAAGAAAAACTGAAAGCAATGCGCACAAGAGGGGTTAACTCCTTGCCGCATATGACTCCGCCTGTTTCCTTTCCCTTGTTGTCAACTGTTACAGCCCCTGCAGCAGCTAGAGCTAATACAAAAAAAGTATATAAAAAAGTAGAAACTTATTAAAAAATGCAAAGTATAAATCCACATCAAGTTCCAGAAGCTCCATATAATTATAACTATCTACCACAATGCAAAAAAGTAATTATTTCACCAGTTTAAAAAGTCCCTAAAAAACCCTTAATCCCTATAAAATAATGGCATGCAAATAAAGCTGTTAAATTTATACCTAAAGATTATATGTAAGTTGCATATAAAATTTAAGTATTATATTAATTAAATTTGCTATGTGCTATTGTATTAATCACTGCTGTCATATATATGTGACAGGGCTCTTATCATCTAATCATCACTTGATAATGAGATAATTCTCACCATCAAGGGGAGGAATCAGAGTAGCAGCCGTGTTAGTCTGTATCCATAGCCAATGATTTTTTAGTATCTGTCATAAATATAAAGGGAAGGATAAACCCCTTTGAAATCCCTCCTGGCCAGGGGAAAGCTCCTCTCACCTGTAAAGGGTTAAGAAGCTAAAGGTAACCTCGCTGGCACCTGACCAAAATGACCAATGAGGAGACAAGATACTTTCAAAAGCTGGGAGGAGGGAGAGAAACAAAAGGGTCTGTAAAAAGAAAAGGAGTACTTGTGGCACCTTAGAGACTAACCAATTTATTTGAGCATGAGCTTTCGTGAGCCACAGCTCACTTCATCAGATGTGTACCGTGGAAACTGCAGCAGACTTTATATACACACAGAGAATATGAAACAATACCTCCTCCCACCCCACTGTCCTGCTGGTAATAGCTTATCTATTAGCTATTACCAGCAGGACAGTGGGGTGGGAGGAGGTATTGTTTCATATTCTCTGTGTGTATATAAAGTCTGCTGCAGTTTCCACGGTACACATCTGATGAAGTGAGCTGTGGCTCACGAAAGCTCATGCTCAAATAAATTGGTTAGTCTCTAAGGTGCCACAAGTACTCCTTTTCTTTTTGCGAATACAGACTAACACGGCTGTTCCTCTGAAAAGGGTCTGTGTCTGTCGGTATGCTGGTTTCTGCCAGGGATAGACCAGGAATGGAGTCTTAGAACTTTTAGTAAGTAATCTAGCTAGGTATGTGTTAGATTATGATTTCTTTAAATGGCTGAGAAAAGAATTGTGCTGAATAGAATAACTATTTCTGTCTGTGTATCTTTTTTGTAACTTAAGGTTTTGCCTAGAGGGGTTCTCTATGTTTTGGAATCTAATTACCCTGTAAGATATCTACCATCCTGATTTTACAGGGGGGATTTCTTTATTTCTATTTACTTCTATTTTTTTATTAAAAGTCTTCTTGTAAAAAACTGAATGCTTTTTCATTGTTCTCAGATCCAAGGGTTTGGGTCTGTGGTCACCTATGCAAATTGGTGAGGCTTTTTATCCAACATTTCCCAGGAGAGGGGGGGTGCAAGTGTTGGGAGGATTGTTCATTGTTCTTAAGATCCAAGGGTCTGGGTCTGTAGTCACCTAGGCACATTGGTGAGGCTTTTTACCAAACCTTGTCCAGGAAGTGGGGTGCAAGGTTTTGGGAAGTATTTTGTGGGGAAAGACGCGTCCAAACCGCTCTTCCCCAGTAACCAGTATTAGTTTGGTGGTGGTAGCGGCCATTCCAAGGATAACGGGTGTAATATTTTGTACCTTGGGGAAGTTTTGACCTAAGCTGGTAAAGATAAGCTTAGGAGGTTTTTCATGCAGGTCCCCACATCTGTACCCTAGAGTTCAGAGTGGGGGAGGAACCTTGACATGGTGGCACAGTGGTGGGATTAACCTGAAATCATTTTGAGATCCAGTTGAGATTTTTTGAACTAGAAATACAGATTTTAAAAAGGAATTTTTAGGAAGTCCAGAAAGCAGTTGAAACTGAAAGCAGATTGTTTTTTCTCTGCTTTGTGGCCAAGCAGAGACAAAAGGGGATTATCTTGTGAATTGCAGGTTTTCTTTGCCTGGAGGCAGGGTACTTAACTCCTGCAGGGAAATTCACAGTCTTCCAACCCAGAGGTTTTTTTTTCTTTTCTTCCTAAAAGTAAATAGGGGGTGTGTGTTCTACCCATTTGCTTTTTCTTTGGGCTGGGTAAGCAGGTTTCCAAGTAGTTGGAGGTTTTTTGCTTTAATTTGGGCCCAGAGCAGAGACAAGGGAATTGTCTTTTTCTGTAGGCTGACAGTCACTATCAGAGAATAGGTTTCAGAGGAACAGCCGTGTTAGTCTGTATTTGCAAAAAGAATGAATGTGATGCTGATGAAGTGAGCTGTAGCTCACGAAAGCTCATGCTCAAATAAATTGGTTAGTCTCTAAGGTGCCACAAGTACTACTTTTCTTTTATCAGAGAATAGGTATTCTATTCCAGCACAGCAAAATTTTACAGCCACGTTTTGTTTGTTTATTTCTAAACCTCGGGTGTAAAGTTAGTTAAAAACAGAGAGGTTAGAATGACCAAATCCTCAGCTCGACTACAGCTGGAATTAGCCAAATTTCAGGCTGAGGAAAAACAAAGGGAACATGAAAGACAGATAGAACTCATGCGGCTGGAGAAGGAGGTACAGGAGGCTGCCTACAAGAGGGAAATGGAGGCAAGGAAGCATGTGGAGGAGGAGAAGGAAAAAGAGAGGAAGCATGTGGAGGAGGAGAAGGAAAAAGAGAGGAAGCATGTGGAGGAGGTGGAGAGGATAAAGGCCCAGCAGAATATACCAACAAACCCTAGCAATCCTTCTCCAAGTACCACTTCCCATCCCAGAAAGTTCCCCACCTACAAGGCAGGTGATGATACTGAGGCCTTCTTAGAAAACTTCGAAAGGGCCTGCCTTGGATACAACATCTCTACTAACCAATACATGGTAGAGCTGAGGCCGCAGCTCAGTGGACCCTTAGCTGAGGTGGCAGCTGAAATGCCTAAAGAACACATGAACAAGTATGAACTGTTTAAATCCAAGGCGAGAGTCAGAATGGGGATAACACCCGAGCAGTCTCGTCGGAGGTTCCGAGCCCTAAGGTGGAAACCAGACATGTCATTTACCCGACATGCCTACCACATTGTGAAACATTGGGATGCCTGGATATCAGGAGCAAGTGTTGAATCTCCAGTAAATTTGCCCTTCCTAATGCAAATGGAACAATTCTTAGAGGGTGTTCCTGAGGAAATAGAAAGATACATCCTAGAAGGGAAGCCCAAAACTGTAATCGAGGCAGGAGAGATTGGAGCCAGATGGGTGGAGGTGGCAGAGAAGAAGAAAACTGGTCGCAGTTGGAGCGGAGACCAGAAGGGACCACCCCAGACCACACCCTATTACCGGGGGCCGCCCAAAGCCCCACCTACCTCCCAAAGAACCCTCCAGACCCCTTATCGTCCCACCACCCCGTTCTCCAGCAACCCTCCTCGCCCCAGTGACCCGTCAGCTGGACGATGTTTTAAATGTAACGAGCTGGGGCATGTAAAGGCCAACTGCCCCAAGAACCTCAACAGATTACAGTTCATTGCACCGGAATCACACCAGAGGTCCACAGGCCCAGATACCTCCCAGATACCCTTGGAGCGGAGGGAAACTGTGAGTGTGGGCGGGAAGAAGGTCACCGCGTGGAGGGACACCGGAGCACAAGTGTCAGCTATCCATGCTTCCTTAGTGGAGCCCAATTTAATCAACCCAGAGATCCAAGTGACGATTCAACCCTTCAAGTCCAACTCTTTCAATTTGCCTACAGCCAAGTTGCCTGTCCAGTACAAGGGCTGGTCAGGAATGTGGACTTTTGCAGTCTATGATGATTATCCCATCCCCATGCTGTTGGGGGAAGACTTGGCCAATCATGTGAAACAGGCCAAGAGGGTGGGAACGGTCACCTGCAGCCAGGCTAAACAAGCCGTGAGGCCTAGCTCTGTTCTGGAAACTTCTATCAGGACCCGGTCAGAGGTGATGGACCCGGACCCCAGGCCAATGTCTGCAACAGCAGTAGTGGATCCAGTCCCAGAGACCCAGACGGAACCAGTCCTAGAACCGGAACCAGCCGAACAACCAACACCAGACCCCGTGTCAGCACTGAATCCAGTACTTGCAACCTCAACACCAGAGGGCCCCACCGAACCTGAACTGGCAGCAGCCGATAACCCTACACAAGAGGCTCAGCCGGAGCCTGAATCCCAACATAGTGCACCAGCGGAGAGCGGTTCACAGTCAACAGAAACAGCTCCATCCCCTATATCGCTTCCAGAGGGACCAAGCCTAGGTCCACAATCCCATGAGGAACTGATGTCCCCAGCATCAAGGGAACAGTTCCAGACCGAACAGGAAGCAGATGAAAGCCTCCAGAGAGCTTGGACGGTGGCACGGAGCAACCCACCGCCTCTCAGCTCTTCTAATCGATCCAGGTTTGTTATAGAAAGAGGACTTTTATACAAGGAAACTCTTTCTGGTGGACACCAGGAAGACTGGCATCCTCAGAGACAGTTGGTAGTTCCAACTAAATACCGGGCCAAGCTCTTGAGCTTAGCCCACGATCACCCTAGTGGCCATGCTGGGGTGAACAGGACCAAAGACCGTTTGGGGGGGTCATTCCACTGGGAGGGAATGGGCAAGGATGTTTCTACCTATGTCCAGTCTTGTGAGGTGTGCCAAAGAGTGGGAAAACCCCAAGACCAAGTCAAAGCCCCTCTCCAGCCACTCCCCATCATTGAAGTTCCATTTCAGCGAGTAGCTGTGGATATTCTGGGTCCTTTTCCGAAAAAGACACCCAGAGGAAAGCAGTACATACTGACTTTCATGGATTTTGCCACCCGATGGCCAGAAGCAGTAGCTCTAAGCAACACCAGGGCTAAAAGTGTGTGCCAGGCACTAGCAGACATTTTTTCTAGGGTAGGTTGGCCCTCCGACATCCTCACAGATGCAGGGACTAATTTCCTGGCAGGAACTATGAAAAACCTTTGGGAAGCTCATGGGGTAAATCACTTGGTTGCCACTCCTTACCACCATCAAACAAATGGCATGGTGGAGAAGTTTAATGGAACTTTGGGGGCCATGATACGTAAATTTGTAAATGAGCACTCCAATGATTGGGACCTAGTGTTGCAGCAGTTGCTCTTTGCCTACAGAGCTGTACCACATCCCAGTTTAGGGTTGTCACCATTTGAACTTGTATATGGCCGTGAGGTTAAGGGGCCATTGCAGTTGGTGAAGCAGCAATGGGAGGGATTTACACCTTCTCCAGGAACTAACATTCTGGACTTTGTAACCAACCTACAAAACACCCTCCGAACCTCTTTAGCCCTTGCTAGAGAAAACTTACAGGATGCTCAAAAAGAGCAAAAAGCCTGGTATGATAAACATGCCAGAGAGCGTTCCTTCAAAGTAGGAGACCAGGTCATGGTCTTAAGGGCGTTCCAGGCCCATAAAATGGAAGCATCGTGGGAAGGACCATTCACGGTCCAGGAGCGCCTGGGAGCTGTTAATTATCTCATAGCATTCCCCACCTCCAACCGAAAGCCTAAGGTGTACCATATTAATTCTCTAAAGCCCTTTTATTCCAGAGAATTAAAGGTTTGTCAGTTTACAGCCCAGGGAGGAGACGACGCTGAGTGGCCTGAAGGTGTTTACTATGAAGGGAAATGTGCTGGTGGTGTGGAAGAGGTGAACCTCTCCATGACCCTTGGGCGTATGCAGCGACAGCAGATCCAGGAGCTGTGCACTAGCTATGCGCCAACATTCTCAGCCACCCCAGGACTGACTGAACGGGCATACCACTCCATTGACACAGGTAATGCTCACCCAATTAGGGTCCAACCTTACCGGGTGTCTCCTCAAGCTAAAACTGCTATAGAACGGGAGATCCAGGATATGTTACAGATGGGTGTAATCCGCCCCTCTGAAAGTGCATGGGCATCTCCAGTGGTTCTAGTTCCCAAACCAGATGGGGAAATACGTTTTTGCGTGGACTACCATAAGCTAAATGCTGTAACTCGCCCAGACAACTATCCAATGCCACGCACAGATGAACTATTAGAGAAACTGGGACGGGCCCAGTTCATCTCTACCTTGGACTTAACCAAGGGGTACTGGCAGGTACCGCTAGATGAATCTGCCAAGGAAAGGTCAGCCTTCATCACACATCTCGGGCTGTATGAATTTAATGTACTCCCTTTCGGGCTGCGAAATGCACCCGCCACTTTCCAAAGACTTGTAGATGGTCTCCTAGCGGGATTAGGAGAATATGCAGTCGCCTACCTTGACGATGTGGCCATATTTTCGGATTCCTGGGCAGACCACCTGGAACATCTACAAAAAGTCCTTGAGCGCATAAGGGAGGCAGGACTAACTGTTAAGGCTAAGAAGTGTCAAATAGGCCTAAACAGAGTGACTTACCTTGGACACCAGGTGGGTCAAGGAACTATCAGCCCCCTACAGGCCAAAGTGGATGCTATCCAAAAGTGGCCTGTCCCAAAGTCAAAGAAACAGGTTCAATCCTTCTTAGGCTTGGCCGGTTATTACAGACGATTTGTACCGCACTACAGCCAAATCGCTGCCCCACTGACAGACCTAACCAAAAAGAAACAGCCAAATGCTGTTCAGTGGACCGGAAAGTGTCAGAAGGCCTTTAACAAGCTTAAAGCGACACTCATGTCTGACCCTGTACTAAGGGCCCCAGACTTTGACAAACCGTTCCTAGTAACCACAGATGCGTCCGAGCGTGATGTGGGAGCAGTTTTAATACAGAAAGGACCTGATCAAGAATTCCATCCTGTGGTGTTTCTCAGCAAAAAACTGTCTGAGAGGGAAAGCAACTGGTCAGTCACTGAAAAAGAATGTTACGCCATTGTCTATGCTCTGGAAAAGCTACGCCCATATGTTTGGGGATGGCGTTTCCACCTGCAAACCGACCATGCTGCACTGAAGTGGCTTCACACCGTCAAGGAAACTAACAAAAAACTTCTTCGGTGGAGTTTAGCTCTCCAAGATTTTGATTTCGACATCCGACACATCTCAGGAGCTTCTAACAAAGTGGCTGATGCACTCTCCCGTGAAAGTTTCCCAGAATCAACTGGTTAAAATCGTCCTTGAGATGTGGAAAATACTGTTAATCTTTATGTACTTGGTAGTATATTTAGAGATGCATGTGTCTTATTAACTCTGTTTTTCCTAGAGCTCCAGGAAGAAATCCCAGCCAGTGTTTCACCCTAGCTGAGATTTGCGGGGCGTGTCATAAATATAAAGGGAAGGATAAACCCCTTTGAAATCCCTCCTGGCCAGGGGAAAGCTCCTCTCACCTGTAAAGGGTTAAGAAGCTAAAGGTAACCTCGCTGGCACCTGACCAAAATGACCAATGAGGAGACAAGATACTTTCAAAAGCTGGGAGGAGGGAGAGAAACAAAAGGGTCTGTGTCTGTCAGTATGCTGGTTTCTGCCAGGGATAGACCAGGAATGGAGTCTTAGAACTTTTAGTAAGTAATCTAGCTAGGTATGTGTTAGATTATGATTTCTTTAAATGGCTGAGAAAAGAATTGTGCTGAATAGAATAACTATTTCTGTCTGTGTATCTTTTTTGTAACTTAAGGTTTTGCCTAGAGGGGTTCTCTATGTTTTGGAATCTAATTACCCTGTAAGATATCTACCATCCTGATTTTACAGGGGGGATTTCTTTATTTCTATTTACTTCTATTTTTTTATTAAAAGTCTTCTTGTAAAAAACTGAATGCTTTTTCATTGTTCTCAGATCCAAGGGTTTGGGTCTGTGGTCACCTATGCAAATTGGTGAGGCTTTTTATCCAACATTTCCCAGGAGAGGGGGGGTGCAAGTGTTGGGAGGATTGTTCATTGTTCTTAAGATCCAAGGGTCTGGGTCTGTAGTCACCTAGGCAAATTGGTGAGGCTTTTTACCAAACCTTGTCCAGGAAGTGGGGTGCAAGGTTTTGGGAAGTATTTTGGGGGGAAAGACGCGTCCAAACAGCTCTTCCCCAGTAACCAGTATTAGTTTGGTGGTGGTAGCGGCCATTCCAAGGATAACGGGTGTAATATTTTGTACCTTGGGGAAGTTTTGACCTAAGCTGGTAAAGATAAGCTTAGGAGGTTTTTCATGCAGGTCCCCACATCTGTACCCTAGAGTTCAGAGTGGGGGAGGAACCTTGACAGTATCCATTTATCGTGTGATGTTATAATTAATCAATATGTTATATTCATTCATTGTATGTTAATTAGAGTTGATTTGTAGAATTATAAAAGTATAAGATTAATCAGTATTTCAAGGAATCAAGTATTAGACATAAGTGAGACAAGCTGAAATGGAGGATCTGTAGGCCGAAGCCTGCCAAGACTCTAGCTTAGCTATTTTAGGCCTTCGAGACTAGAAATGATCGCGCAAGACAATAACCAAGAAATAACCCCAAAATGATGGGAAAGAGGCACTAATCGGTAACATTGCAAAAGCATAGTTGGGAAGATTAAAATTAAATCATAAAATGCTGTAACAACAAATATTGTTTCTAACACGTGCTCTAACTGCAAACAAAGGTGGTACATAAATGTTGACAAGAACCTACCCAGCCTACTGAATTTGGGGTCCCTTGTGTTTCCAGGGGACACAAACCAATAAGAAAGAGAGGGCTGACATTTTCATGTACATGGGCAGAATTTAGGTGTAGACAGAATCACAGTATAAAAAGGGGTGCCCAGAGCAGGAAAATTGGGCTTCCTATGGGAAACTCCAGCAAGGACCAGTCTTATATTGATGGTCAGTCCATAAGAGAGCCAACAGACTCGAACACCATCTGGGAGGATGAGAGTATGTCTGTGGATATAACTGGTTCATTATACTTATCTATAGGAATTGTGTATGCTGTGACATTTATAGCTTTGTGTATGCTGTGACATTTATAAAATTACAAAAAGATAGACGCTCTTGTAATTGTGTGTGTTATTTGCCTATGGTTTCCTGTGTTCCTATGAACTCTAAATCTAGAACCAACAGAGGTGACGCTGCTGAACTTGAGACTGTAGCCACCAGCGCTGAACCCACTGAGATATGATTAACATTAAATAAAATAAAAGGCTACACTCATGTCCTTCACCTTGGAAGCCCTCTGACAACTGGCACCTTCAATGAAGAGGCCAATAATTAAATCCTTCCATGTCAGGACTGAGGAACATTAGCAAAGCAGCATGAAGAGCACTTGAAAATGTCTCTCTCTTCTGTTAAGACCCCTCTCCATGATAGGAGTGGATCTGACTCACACTGCAGCAAAGAGAAACAGTAGCCCAGATGACTCCTTGCATGGAAATACCTATGATATGAGCCCAAAGCGTGATGAAAACTTCCTGAGTAGCACTCTCCATAGATCATTCCATTAAGGATCCTGGGGTTTATCCCCTGTAGAAATAGAAAGGAGACTTGGCCTGAAAACCCTAGAGAAACTTGAAAACCTCCGCAGGGAGACCTGGTGCTTCTGCACAAATGTTCAGCGCCCCCGTATGTCTTTTCTCTGAATCCCTAGCAGCATGGCCATACTTTGCAAGGGTCTCTGGTATCCCACCAAAGAAGGATCTCACAGCATGGATTGACTTTCTGGAAGAGTTCATAGAGCTCCTGCTTGCATAAATTGTTTAGGTTCATTCCCCCTGTGTTTGGTCAGGGAGAAGAATGATATGTCCCTTCTATACCTATCCCCTCCCTGCCTGTAGATCCCCATGGAATCCGCTGCAGAGTCCAAGGACCTGGGGAATATTATCATAGAGGATGCCTTCATGTGGGCAGATCTGCATGTGAAGGGTGGCCTCTCTGCATGAATCTTGGTGTATAATCCATCCCTATGAACTCACAAACAAATCTGTAGCTTGTTCTAGGCCAAAATGGTATAAATAGGTGTAACACTGGCTATTAACACATCCACTGTCAGTCTGCAAGACATTATGCGTGCCAATTACCCTAGATGTATTGACAATGTAAACAGCTGTCCCAAAAGGTGACTAGAACTGCCAATCTTATGGCTCTGATTTATTTTTAATTTCAGCTTTTTTGTGTCTGGTCTCTTCATCTTTATAGCTCCTTTTGTGCAGCGTAATTTTCCACTTTCAAATTATATTGTATCAGATTATGTTTGGCTTCTAAGAAATCAATAAACATACTAATTAAAAAAATTTTGGATAGCTACACATTCTACAGCCTACGACAAAATACTGAGTCCGACCTCCTCTCACGGCTGGTACATCAGAGCAGTCAGGGACTGCTATTTCCCAATCCCGGCTACACCAGACTTTTTTTTTTTTCCTCTTAACAATGCCTCCTGTCTCTGCAAGTAGTCCGACAGCAATATGCCATCAGGCTCTGTAAAGTGACTTCCCCCCCCAGGATTGACATCAGTTTAGCGAAACCCCCTGTTATCAGTGCTAGATATGGGCCAAAACCCAGGTATTATGGGGAGGAATATTATTGGATGTGAAACAGCATTTGTCTATCAGCCAAATAATACTCATGCAATGTAAAGCTTTCTTTCAGGCGATCAATCATGTTAACATTAGGTTTCAGAGTAGCAGCCGTGTAAGTCTGTATTTGCAAAACGAAAAGGAGTACTTGTGGCACCTTAGAGACTAACCAATTTATTTGCGCATAAGCTTTAGCTCACGAACGCTTATGCTCAAATAAATTGGTTAGTCTCTAAGGTGCCACAAGTACTCCTTTTCTTTTTGTTAACATAAGGGATGAGCAACAGGAGCTGGATTCCAGCTCCCTCAATTATTTGGATTCAACTAATCTTCTCTCTGCCTGCACCAAAGTTCAAGGATATTCAGATCTAAGGTTTGGGGATCAGGTCACTCTCTGAGTAAGACAATCTACTTCTGCTCCAGGTAACATAAGTTGTGTGTGCTCCAGGGCTTAGTGGATTAGTTATAGATACTGCAGTCTTTCAGTTCTAAATCATTAGTTTCCAGGAAGCCTAGGTCGACTGTGATCAATCCCATTCGGTACCTGCTTGAGGACTATTGAAATGAGTTGTACACCAGACCACAGTGGAGAATTATTATTGTCATGCTCCCAAAAACACAATCATAGTTGATATTCTTTGGCAGACTGCATTGAGAGGAGAAGGGCTGACTGAACACAGGAGCTGAACTACACTCTGACCCACAGGTCCAGTCTACATTGGAGAATTGCCTTTGTGGTGATGCCTATCATTTGGCACCGAATGGGCTAGTGGCCACTTGTGACTACTTGGATCAGTGCAACTACTAACTTATAAAGAGTACCTGATTCTATTGGTACTTTGTCCTCCCTAATTCTTATACTGTGAGCTCTCTAGGGCACAGACCGTCTGTGTAATTTACATTGAACAATTAGTACAATGAGGCCCTGCCCTAGGTGCTACTGCAATAGACATAATAAATTATACCAGCTGAATGGTTGCTAATTGAATCAGTGGGATAGCACTATTCGAATCACCAGTGGAGCAGTAGCCCCACACTAGTCATGCTGGTTTGGGTTAAGGATCATTGCAGTTTTGTCCTGCATTTCCATTTTCCATAATACTACACGGTATTGCATTGGAATTGCCTCTCTATGCTGAACCTATGCTAGAGTTTCTGAGGGTGGTCCATTCATTCAGGGCTGAGACACACTAGGTGTGAAGAAATGCGCACTGCTACCATTACATGCTGTGCTTGTTGTAGGGCTAAACACAGGACTCAGGTCTCCAGCGTTGCCATTCCCTCCCCTGTCATAAGCCCAACATTCTCTTTAAAAATAATGTTTATAAAAAGAAAAATAAATTAAAAAACAATCCAGCTGTACAGTTAGCTGCTCCAGTCCTCTCAGAAACTAATTCTCCCGCCCTCAAAAAATCAATTTATTTGCAAGAGGTTGGTTTTACTCTGTTATATTTTAATGCTCTAGATACTCAAAACTTAGGAGCTATTTCTCCTCAACTCTGCTTTGAGAATTAATTAGATTTCCAAGAATTTCAAGAGCTAAAAAGCATGACTAGTTACTAGAAGAATAAATCTGAATTTAAGGACACAGAGGAAGCATGAAAACAAAACTTCTGATACTGCAGAACTTATACATCAATTGCAAGTATTTAACCAGAAGAATTTGCTTATTTCTATTGAAGCTTTGGAGCAGGTGACAGTGGGATCTTGCCAATGTAGGGGGCATGTGGTGATGAAGCTAATTTGCATGTACCCAACAGAGAAGAACAGCTCAGTCTAATAACATTTTTCTTAAGAAAAAGAAAATGGACAATCTCTGTCTTTGCCACAGATTGAAGAAATAAATCAGAATTACTAGCAAGTTGTTCTTGACACAGATACAAAAACAACAGGCTGGAGACCATCTCCTCTGCTTGTAAACTCATGCTGTGATCTTGTCAGTTCTCAGGAGCTATGCAAGGTCAAGCTGGGTTAGTTCTTACAGAGGGATGTTTAAGTAACACCAGGGTGCTGCACAGTGCAGTAATTGTGCCCACAAGGCTGGGTAGGACAAAGAACCTCTCTGACTGACTCACAACGTCCCATCCCCTTGAGCCTCCCAGTGCTTACTTTGATGCTGTCTGTCCTGTGTTCAACCTCTCCT
The DNA here is from genome assembly GCF_965140235.1 of Caretta caretta. Taxonomy (NCBI): domain Eukaryota; kingdom Metazoa; phylum Chordata; order Testudines; family Cheloniidae; genus Caretta; species Caretta caretta. The sequence goes on along the minus strand of NC_134209.1, from coordinate 132,016,539 downwards.
TTCCAGGACTCCCCCAGGTTTCCCAGCAGCAATCTTTGCCTGGTGTTTGAGGCCCACATTAATCTCCACAGTAGTGCAGAGACCAGCAATGGGATGGGAAGAATGGCTAGATCCTCTTCTATCAATGATTCTTGGCTGCTGGTCTCTGGTTCAGCCACTGCCACCGGTTAGGGAAGCCGTCAGGGCTACCCAAGGCTCCCATGGGACTTGTGGCAGGCAACAGCCAAGGAATAGTGAGGACCCAAGACTGCTCAAGCCATCCCCTCTCTCTTGGAACACACCCTGCCTGCCCATGACACACCACAGAATACCCCTTGCATTGGGGATGCCATAGGAAGGGAAGGGTAGAGACACATCTGCACCTGCTGGGGATGCCCAATTTGCCATATGTATTTTAAGGGGTGTGGGGAGGACACCTTACAGCTGCTGTGCAGCATAAAGTGGCTGCAGAGCCCCTATGAATCGCCCTGTCTCCAAAGGCCTCTCGCCTCATCAATCCCTTCATCCTTCCTCATCACTCCCACCTCCCCACCACACCCCACTGGTTTTACCTCTACCTCTGCCACAAAATGCTCTCGCTCTGTCCTCCCTTCCCTCCAAAATTCACATCTCTGTTGCCCTTAAACATCCCTGTTCTCCTTCTCCCTGTCTCTCCTATTTGTCATCCAGACCCCTTCACAATCTTCTCTCTCCCTGGCATTCTCCCGCATCACCAAATCCTCTTCTCTGCCCTTTCTTCCCAACAAATCCCCTGTGCTCCCCTAGTTTCCGACTCCTCTCTCCCCATCCAATACATCCTTCCAAAACTGCCTCACAATGTTCTCTACCCAGACATAACCCAGCCCCACCTACCTGTCACCAAAAGCCATCCCAAACCCATCCCACTCTCCTTCTCCCGTCTCTCGTCCTCTCACCTTCCTCCACATATTCTAAGTTTCTCCTTCCTTTCCTTTTCTCCCCTTCTCTCTTCCTTTCAAAGGGCCAAATGTCTCCTCTCTCTTTCCTCATATCCCATATTCATCTCTGCCCACTCTCAATTATCCTCCTCTCCCCGCAAATGCCTCATTGTGTCTTCCCACACTCCTGTCTTCCTCCCCATTCCACATTCCCTCCTACCTTTCCTTCATATGCTGCTCTCCCTTCCCTTCCAAGATCTATTCTTCATATCCTTCATGGTGGGAGAGAAGGAGATGGTGCTTCAGCTGGGCTGGAAGCCAGCAGCTCAGTATCTTCTCTGCACCTGGCTCAGCTTCTTGCCTATCTGAAATGCTCCCTCAGCTCTGCACTCATATCTGGTGGAGCAAGGCAAGGAAGGAGCTGAGATGGCTCTAGTGAGCCAACTTCTGCCTGCCCTGCAAGGGGACTCAGCACAGAAGACTGAAACTGCCAGTTCCTCCTCCCTGCCCAGCCCTAGGCAGCCAGCAGCGGAAGGGAGAAAAAGCCAGTGCTGTGCTCACCATCAGCTTCTGAATCCTCTCTCTCCCTCTTCTAGCTGGGGGCTGAAAGTTGGACAGGAGAGGAACTGGAATGTATGAAGGGAGGTGCCTTGTTCCCTATCAATTACACTCATGGCGCTAGAGGAAGTGCTGTGTGTGTGTGATGTAGTAGGTGGAATTTGTTACTCTGAGTCAGTGCTAAGTCCATGGCCCTATGTGGTGGGAGGGACACTATGCTGCTCGAGAGGGTCTCCTTCAGATAAGGTGTAAAATGAAACTCCTGCTAACATGGGGTCATTAAAGTTTCCATGCATCTAGTCATTACAGTAGGGAGCTTCAGCAGAGTTACAAACTGATTTACCTCAGCTGGGCTCTGCCCCACCAGAATTCCTCACCACAAAAGTTCGGCTATCATGGGGCAAGCTTGTAGAAGGAAAATAATATGGATGGGGGGTGTTCAGCTGTTGTGACCTGCACTGGATGTGCTATGTTTGTCTTTCTTCCACAGGACAGAAGCGACTTTGTCTGTACAAAGTGCAAACTGGTCTCCATATTGGAAGAGAAGGTTCAAGGTCTGGAACAACAGGTATCAACACTGCGTTGCATAAGAGAAACTGAAGATTTCCTGGACAGATGTCAGGATATGCTTCTACGGGCACAAGGTTCTGAAGATTCAGAGCAGGCTGCACAGCGGGGACAGGAGGCCGGCGAAGAAATTTGGCATCATGTGACCTCCAAAAGAAGAAAGGGGAACGTCCATGTACCAGCAACGCAGATACAGGTAAGTAACCGTTTTCATGTTCTCTCCACAGGTACCAATGCGGAGAGTGGACCAGATGATACGTCTGAGGGAAGGGAGCAGAAGGAGACTCCGCCAGTTGGAAGGCATGAGATGCACTGTCCTAGGGTTGGGGGTTCCACGACCACCACTCCCAAGAGAAGGAGGCGGGTGGTGGTGGTCGGGGACTCTCTCCTCAGGGGGACTGAGTCATCTATCTGCCGCCCCGACCGGGAAAACCGAGAAGTCTGCTGCTTGCCAGGAGCTAAGATTCGCGATGTGATGGAGAGACTGCCGAGACTCATCAAGCCCTCGGATCGCTACCCCTTCCTGCTTCTTCACGTGGGCACCAATGATACTGCCAAGAATGACCTTGAGTGGATCACTGCAGACTACGTGGTTCTGGGAAGAAGGATAAAGGAGTTTGAGGCGCAAGTGGTGTTCTCATCCATCCTCCCCATGGAAGGAAAAGGCCGGGGTAGAGACTGTCGAATCGTGGAAGTCAATGAATGGCTACGCAGGTGGTGTCGGAGAGAAGGCTTTGGATTCTTTGACCATAGGATGGTGTTCCAAGAAGGAGGAGTGCTAGGCAGAGGTGGGCTCCACCTAACGAAGAGAGGGAAGAGCATCTTCGCGAGCAGGCTGGCTAACCTAGTGAGGAGGGCTTTAAACTAGGTTCACTGGGGGAAGGAGACCAAAGCCCTGAGGTAAGTGGGGAAGTGGGATACCGGGAGGAAGCACAAGCAGGAGCGTGTGAGAGGGGAGAGCTCCTGCCTCATACTGAGAAAGAGGGGCGAGCAGCGGATTATCTCAAGTGCCTATACACAAATGCACAAAGCCTGGGAAACAAGCAGGGAGAACTGGAAGTCCTGGCAAAGTCAAGGAATTATGATGTGATTGGAATAACAGAGACTTGGTGGGGTAACTCCCATGACTGGAGTACTGTCATGGATGGATATAAACTGTTCAGGAAGGACAGGCAGGGCAGAAAAGGTCGGGGAGAGAGCAGTATGACTGCTCAGAGCTCTGGTAAGAAACTGCAGAAAAACCTGGGAGTCTCTGGATTATGTTTAGAAGTGTGAGCACCAAGGGTGATGTTGTGGTGGGAGTCTGCTATAGACCAGCGGACCAGGGGGATGAGGTGGACGAGGCTTTCTTCCGGCAACTCGCTGAAGCTACTAGATCGCACGCCCTGGTTCTCATGGGAGACTTCAATCACCCTGATATCTGCTGGGAGAGCAATACAGCGGTGCACAGACAATCCAGGAAGTTTTTGGAAAATATAGGGGACAATTTCCTGGTGCAAGTGCTGGAGGCACCAACTAGGGGCAGAGCTCTTTTTGACCTGCTGCTCACAAACCGGGAAGAATTAGTAGGGGAAGCAAACGTGGATGGGAACCTGGGAGGCAGTGACCATGAGATGGTCGAGTTCAGGATCCTGACACAAGGAGGAAAAGAAAGCAGCAGAATACGGACCCTGGACTTCAGAAAAGCAGACTTTGACTCCCACAGTCAAAGTCAAAGATCTCCTGGGAGAATAACATGAGGGGGAAAGGAGTCCAGGAGAGCTGGCTGTAATTTAAAGAACCCTTATTGAGGTTACAGGGACAAACCATCCCGATGTGTAGAAAGAATAGTAAATATGGCACGCGGCCAGCTTGGCTTAACAGTGAAATCCTTGCTGATCTTAAACACAAAAAAGAAGCTTACAAGAAGTGGAAGATTGGACAAATGACCAAGGATGAGTATAAAAATATTGCTCGGGCATGCAGGAGTGAAATCAGGAAGGCCAAATCACACCTGGAGTTGCAGCTAGCAAGAGATGTTAAGAGTAACAAGAAGGGTTTCTTCAGGTATGTTGGCAACAAGAAGAAAGTCAAGGAAAGTGTGGGCCATTTACCGAATGAGGGAGGCAACCTAGTGACAGAGGATGTGGAAAAAGCTAATGTACTCAATGCTTTTTTGCCTCTGTCTTCACGAACAAGGTCAGCTCCCAGACTACTGCACTGGGCAGCACAGCATGGGGAGGAGGTGACCAGCCCTCTGTGGAGAAAGAAGTGGTTCGGGACTATTTAGAAAAGCTGGACGAGCACAAGTCCATGGGGCCGGATGCGCTGCATCCGAGAGTGCTAAAGGAGTTGGCGGATGTGATTGCAGAGCCCTTGGCCATTATCTTTAAAAACTCATGGTGATCCGGGAAAGTCCCAGATGACTGGAAAAAGCCTAATGTAGTGCCCATCTCTAAAAAAGGGAAGAAGGAGGATCCTGGGAACTACAGGCCAGTCATCCTCACCACAGTCCCCGGAAAAATCATGGAGCAGGTCCTCAAGGAATCAATTCTGAAGCACTTAGATGAGAGGAAAGTGATCAGCAACAGTCAGCATGGATTCACCAAGAGCAAGTCATGCCTGACTAATCTAATTCCTTCTATGACGAGACAACTGGTTCTGTGGATGAAGGGAAAGCAGTGGACATGGTGTTCCTTGACTTTAGCAAAGCTTTTGACACTGTCTCCCACAGTATTCTTCTCAGCAAGTTAAAGAAGTATGGGCTGGATGAATGCACTATAAGGTGGGTAGAAAATTGGCTAGATTGTCAGGCTCAATGGGTAGTGATCAATGACTCCATGTCTAGTTGGCAGCCAGTATCAAGCGGAGTGCCCCAAGGGTCGGTCCTGGGGCCAGTTTTGTTCAATATCTTCATTAATGATCTGGAGGATGGTGTGGATTGCACCCTCAGCAAGTTTGCAGATGACACTAAACTGGGAGGAATGGTAGATACGCTGGAGGGTAGGGATAGGATACAGAGGGACCTAGACAAATTGGAGGACTGGGCCAAAAGAAATCTGATGAGGTTCAACAAAGAGAAGTGCAGAGTCCTGCACTTAGGATGGAAGAATCCAATGCACCGCTACAGACTAGGGACCGAATGGCTAGGCAGCAGTTCTGCAGAAGAGGACCTAGGGGTGACAGTGGACGAGAAGCTGGATATGAGTCAACAGTGTGCCCTTGTAGCCAAGAAGGCCAATGGCATTTTGGGATGTATAAGTAGGGGCATTGCCAGCAGATCGAGGGACATGATCGTTCCCCTCTATTTGACATTGGTGAGGCCTCATCTGGAGTACTATGTCCAGTTTTGGGCCCCACACTACAAGAAGGATGTGGAAAAATTGGAGAGAGTCCAGCGGAGGGCAACAAAAATGATTAGGGGACTGGAACACATGACTTACGAGGAGAGGCTGAGGGAACTGGGATTGTTTAGTCTACAGAAGAGAAGAATGAGGGGAGATTTGATAGCTGCTTTCAACTACCTGAAAGGTGGTTCAAAAGAGGATGGATCTAGACTATTCTCAGTGGTAGCGGATGACAGGACAAGGAGTAATGGTCTCAAGTTGTAATGGGGGAGATTTAGGTTGGATATTAGGAAAAACTTTTTCACTAGGAGGGTGGTGAAACACTGGACTGCGTTACCAAGGGAGGTTGTGGAATCTCCTTCCTTAGAAGTTTTTAAGGTCAGGCTTGACAAAGCCCTGGCTGGGATAATTTAATTGGGGATTGGTCCTGCTTTGAGCAGAGGGTTGGACTAGATGACCTCCTGAGGTCCCTTCCAACCCTGATATTCTATGATTCTATGAATTACCTTCCCAGGATACCGTTGATAGGCAATGTTTTCCCACATGCAAGCCCTGAGGCTCAGATCCTCAAAGGTATTTAGGCTTCTAATTCCCACTCATTTACTTTCAGAAGATCTGGCCCTGAGTCCAGGGATTTAAAACAAAGATAACTTTTTTGGGGGTGTGTGAGGAAAATGGGGAGGGGGGAAAGAAGGGAAACAAGTATAAACTTGAGCAAGCCAGCAATTAATAGCTCAACAATATCTATTAGGTGACACTTCCATCCATGAGGGTGTCTTGGAAAGACAAGTAAGTCCTCCTTTCACAATTGTGAGTTGCTAAGTAGGCAATGCATTAGTCACTTCCATCTTCCTCTTCTCCCCACTCATTGTTTGTTGTCTAGGATTGGGGGAGTCCAAAGATTTGGGCAGATCCACCTCCGAAAACACTGTCAGTGTCAAATCCTGAACATAAAGTGGTTTGACTTTGTGAAAAACATCATAATCTTGCAAAGTGACAACATACATGTTAATAAGAGACTGCACTATATTGCCTAGACCCAGTCACCGGACTTGGGTCAAGGGTACAATGATATTAACACTTATCAGATGATAGGGGTCAGTATCCATTGATTCCAGTCACTGCTGTTACAGGATACTGAAGCTTGAATTCAGAAGATAAGCTAGAGAAAGGAGATGAAACAAATGGATTTTATTGGATAAACATAAGCACTGTGAGAGATACTAATAGGATACCCACAAGAATGAATGAAGAGAAAGCTATTCACACAACTCATAGGAACACTGTTCAAAGACCTCAATGTTAAATCAGTGCTTGGCTAGGACATCAGCAAAGCTGATGATTTATCTTAAGAATATGAATGCACTGTATTATTTTCCATAATTTCTTTGGTACATGCATACTTTCCATTAATAAAATCTTGTTAGCCCAAACATTTAGACACAATACACATCACATTAATAAGTATCATGTGCTCAGTATTAAAATAATAAAGTGTTAAGAAGTTATGTTAACTGAATGATTTATGCTCTTCCCACAATTCTGTTCACCCATGTCAAGCATGCCACAACATTTTGCAAAGCTAAAGTCAGCTTTGGCATTAGAAAACATGTCAAAGCAAAGATGCATGAATATTCTGTACCAGCTAGAGTTAGGGAGTACTTTCATGGCTCATCAACACTTGGAATATAATATTCAAAATGAGATACGTGAAAGTATAAGGAGGTACCTTTATGAACCAGTACCTAGAATGCTAGTATATTAAAAAAAGGATAAAGAAGGTACAGAATAAGAAGTTAAGGAGCTGTGCCAAACTAGTGGGTTGAAAGTTAGTGACCTAGAGAGAGTTTTATAATTTGTAAAATCATCCTATAAATAGTGCTAGCTGCAATGTGTATCTTTGAAGCACACCTTCTGAGTAACATGAACATTCTATGAGAATTTGCTTCCCAGAAGAAGGGTACATGTGTCTCCTTTTTGTATTGTACTGCTTTGCCTTAAGACAATAAATTTGCAAGTTTGGTTATTTGGTCTCTTGAACATTTTTAAGACCAAACTGCGAGTATAATCCAATGATTGGCTTATAATTTTAAGTCAATAATGCTGTCAACTTTTGCAGCATGGAAATGGTGAGCCAGATCCTCAGCTAATATAAATTGGAGTCACTTCTTTGATTTCCGTGGGAATGGAGCAGACATATGGGTACAGGGACTTTAATAAAGGTATTTCAACTTGCATTAGCTGCGGCTCTGGCTCATGTGTTTTTCAACATGAAAGAAATCCAGACTGGTGTGCTAGATGCCCCTTTTTAGAAACCCTAGGATTTATATTTGACAAATGATTCCAGGCAATATCAGATAGAAAAACCCAATAAATCCTTCTAATATTTGTAATCATAAGCCAAATAGTGATTGTGAGCTCTAATTAAAATCCTAATTACCAGTGCATATTACTGTGCAACAGGCCAGGGTTTTGTACTCCCACAGAAGCCTATGGGAGTTTTGGCTGAGTAAGGACTGCAGAATCAGGCCCTTGTAAAGGAATGATAGGTGGCGCGGGCACTCTCTCTCTCTTGAAATTCCACATGAAAGGAGTTACCTTCTGAGCAAACGCCTTGAGGAGCCGGGGGCATGCCAAGAATTTTTACTGAATTTGTAATATTGAGTACTACATAGGAGTTGTGACATCAAAACCTAGAGCCTGTGTTACCATTGCTGCCTAGCACCCGCAGCCAATGTGCTTTACATGCATACTTACCACAGCCAACAAAATTATATCAAATACAATACACTATGAAAACAGTGAAGAAAGAAGGAAGAAAATCAATGAGAAATTTCTTTTCACAACGATTCACAGAGCTGTTACTCAGCCCACCCCCAAACAAACAATAATTAGAACTTGGGTAATTTTGTGACTGTTGTAGTCATTGTGTGTGTTTGTAAACAGCAGTGGTTGAAGGCTTTTCTTTTTCCTTTTTGCAGAGACATTGAGAAAAATGCTTTACAGAACAGATGCTTAACCTCTTTTTTGGAGAGCCAGTAGGTTTATAATCTCTAGCCAACACGTAGGGGAACCAGTGCCAAAGTCATGCCTCTATCACACCTACCTACAGCTCCTTTTGTGGTGTATAATACAGCTAGAAATGGTAATATGCCCCTGCTCAAGCAGTAACATTTTCTCTGCACTCTGTACCTTTCTACCCACATACCAGGGGGAGAATTTCAATCTAAATAAGTAGTTTGATTTTGTGTAAAACATATGGAAGCTGCAACCTTTTCCCAGTTTTTAACTGCTATTTCTCCGTTCTATTTTCTCCTTCCTAGCAAATAGCTGCCGAACAATGGCATTTGCAATGGGGGAAGAGCATAAGTGGCTACATCCCAGCTACCCTAGTGAGTTTATGGAATAAACGTGTATTATGAATTCCTCTCCTTTGTGTTTGATCTGGCAAAATAACTCAACAGGAATTCTACAGAGAAGCCTCCAACATCTCTGGGGGATTGATTGGAAACTTTGTGAGCAAGATAAAAGTCCAACAGGTTCATATGACAAGTCACACCTCTGGTTTAGTTATTTCATGTTTAAACTGCATGAGCTTGTTATGAATGTTATTCAATGGCTATTAGCCAGGATGGACAGGGGTGGTGTCCCTGGCCTCTGTTTGCCAGAAGCTGGAGATGGGTGACAGGGAATAGATCATTTGATGATTACCTGTTCTGTTCATTCCCTCTGGGGCACCTGGCATTGGCCACTGTCGGAAGACAGGACACTGGGCTAGATGGACCTTTGGTCTGATCCAGTATGGCTGTTCTTATGTTGTTATGAATTTTAGAACACAAAGTATAGGCCTTGTCACTGAGCTTTTACAGTTTGAACTATAAATATCAGCTTCCCTGAACTCACTACATAAATGTTAAAAGAACACACTGATGGATAAGTAGCTTCTTGAGAATTCTTATGCATTTTTACCCCCATCAAACCCTAAGAATGGGGACACGGGGGCAAAAAACTGAAGAAAGATACAATCCAATGTTGTTAATAAAGACAGTTTTCTCCATCCCTCCCCGCCCCCAAGAGAGAGGTATTTCATCAAGAGTCCAATGAAGAAGAGCAGCAGTGGTTTCCAAGGAAACTTAACATGCCTCTCTGCAAACAGAAATGCATCCTGAGGTTTAAGGAACAATTTTTACCCTTTGAAACATGAAGTTCATCATTGCAAATATGAACAGAACTGGTCCTAGGCATGTGCAGAGTGTGTGCTACATAGCGACATATATTTGAGGTCCCCAACTCATGTATTGAGGGAACATGCCTAGGGTAAGCACTGACCAGAAGACAGGGCTTGATCCAAAGCCTGTGGAAGTCAATGGGAATATGACAAAGGTAGCACTTAGTCAATGGATCTTCCTGGAGTCATTAGGAATCTGGCATTCAAAGGTAGACAGTGGCATGAAATGTATTCTTTCTGCTCCCGCTTGCCAGGAAACTGTGTCTCCTTCTGTTATAAGTGGATCCGGCCACAATTATCCATGTGTTCATCAGCTTCCGAATGGGCTATTATAACTCATTGCAGCTGGGGCTGAAAATGGAGTAACACAGAAATTCTGTCAGGGCCAAGACATGGGAGGCCAGTGTGACATGGTCAGCTGCTAAGTTGCAATCCAGAGACAAGTACAGGGTCAGGAGGGAGAGAGGTCAGAATGCCAGGAAGTCCAAGTCAGGCATGAAGTTGTAGGCAGATAGCATGGTCGGAGTCAAGCTGGGTCAAGGTACCAGGAAGTCTGGATTGGGCACCAGGTTACAGAGAGCAATCAAATAGCAAAGTCAAGGACAAACCAGGATCAAAGTCCAGGCTCTATCATAAGCAGGATCTGGAGAAGAAGCAAGCAGGAAGTCTGTGTTGTTTCTCAGACAGCTTCCCCAGCATGGCTTCCTGGTTTATATACCACTACTGGCCAATCAGTGGATTATGAAGGGCTGTCACACAGGCCCCAAGGGTGGTCCTGCCTGCCAAGTCAAGTTTTACATTGTCCTCCCTGATGGTGAGGCAAAGGCATCAGTGGTTCACAATCTCTGTCGTCCCACGTTTGGGTCCTGCAGATTCTTACAAAGTCTGACTTCTGTAGAATGCTGCAACCCTCTTTCTCTACAGGAAAAATTGAAGAGACCACATCATTCTGGAGCTGTGCGCTCTCCATGAACTCCCAGTTTGTTTCTACTGCCAATTGGAACAGCTGGGATTGTCGAAGTTTTCTAAGGACAGTAGGGATGCACTCGCACATGTTTAGGATCTTTCCCAAATTAGGCCCTAAATCTTAAAGGCCTTCAACGTGTTTGCACCTGACTACATTGCAGAACCCTGTACCATTCACAAAAACCTTCACGGCTGTGTTTGTCATAGACAATTCAGCACAGAGAGCCCAGAATGAAAGCCAGGGACAAGGTGTTCTCAGCTGAAGGTCCCTCATTATGGAATAACCTACAAGAAGAAAGAAGGCTGACCCCACACCTGACTATTTTCTATGACCATTGCAAAATTCACTTTGGCAAATGTCTCCCCACATTACCAAATATAAGGAATTATAACAGCCATAAAAGGAAAAGAAGCAGAGAAAAACAAACAACTTTCCCCCCCTCTGCCCCCGGCTGAATCTGGAATAGGATGGAGAGCAGAGTCTGCTGTAAATGACTCTATGGATATCATAATGATTGTATTTGGTGTTCAACTATTACACCGATGGGTGCCCCAGATACAAAAAATGGAGAGGGACATGAAGGGGAAAGAGAGAAAATGGTTAAGGGGGAGAAAAAATGATGGAACAATAAAGGAGAGAGAAGATGTGGAGATGAAAGAATGAGTGCAAAGAGGTTTAACAAAGAACAGAGAAGAAAATCCAAGCACAGGATTAAAATATGTGAAAGATAATAGGAGATGGAAGGGAGAATGACTGTCAGAAAATAAAGAAAGGAGAGGACTAGAAAGGTTTAGAGACAATCAATATTTTTTTAAATTGGGAAAGAGAAAAAATAAGTATGAGGGAAAACATGGTCCCTGAAGAAGAGTTGTAGAAAAGTTGCACCAAGATCAAAGGCAGGCGATAATAACCCTGATAAGGCTAGGAGGGTCTGGAAAAGAAATTATGATGTGGATGGGGAGCCTGAGGAGTAGAGACTAGGATTGAGTAGTCAAGGGGAATGGGACTGGGACAAGGACCAGGAAACCAGTGCTGGTCAGGAACAGATTGGAGAGTTCATAAGCAGGAAGTACACATGTGAAGGCAATGGCAAGAAGAATCTGAGCCCATTAGAACACACTCCCCTCCACAGCCTGGAATGGAAACCAAGATTCCAGACTCTCACCAGTCTCCTGCTGTCCACAAATATCTGTGAAACCCACTGCTGAAGCATCTGCTTTTAGCAATAGTAAGTTGTCATCCTCTATCAGTTTCTGTTAGCTCAAGAGGCAGAGGTCTGTGTGCTCATGAGCCCTGTGGATGTCAATGTGATACTACATGACAGAATTTGTGTTTTCAGTTTACTTTAAAAAACAAACAAACCCTAGGAAATAGCACACACAACAGCTCTGTTGAAAGAACATTTTTAAGGTTGCAAAGTCAGTCACTCAAAAATAAGGAAATGCCAAAATTAAGGTGGCCTATGCTACCTTAATTCCCCGCGGCCTGCCCCCTCCCCCCCCCTGCTTTTGTGTATGTAGCTATAAGCTGTGTCTACCCTAGAAGGTGTTGGCAGTGTAGTTATGCCAGCAAAATTTTAAGCTTAAACTAGGCTTTAGAATAAAAGGGGATGGTGGGAGGGGAAACTGTACCATGAAACATATTTATTTAAGGGAAAAAATAGCTAAAGTACCAAACTTGCCAATTCCATATTAAACTGTCCCTCTAGAAATGATCCTGCAGCAGCCACTCTGTAAATAGAGAAGAGAATGGAAACCTAGAAATATTAAGGCATGTTGTTTCCTTGATGCATGAAGAACTCCCATTAACTTTAATGGAAATTACCCCATGTCTTGCAGAGAGAATACACTTAATAGTTAAATTAACTTTATGGCAGATGCTAAGTATAAAGAGAGTTACCGAGGAACTCATGATGTGAACTAATCTCAGTCTCCTTTATTTATTTTCCCTATGACTTCTAGTAGCTGATAGCTTACCTAGGAGGAAGTATCTCAATGTTCTTTCTTATATACTGGAACTTATCTTCTGGATGCCAGAGGATAAAGCAATATTCACCTTTCTTTAAGGCCAGGGGCCTGATCCAAAGCTTACTAAAGTAGACGGACAGTCTTCTAGCATATAGAGGCTGAGGATAAAGAATAAAGGACAATTTAGACCACACAGCGGGACACCTTTTTCAGCTACATGTGTGGTACAGGAGAAAGCAATACCGAAAAGCAAGATGATTCAAAGTCTTCCAGTGTTGTTTTTTGTTAGACCATAATGGCAGCCTTTGCAAAAAACAAGATAGGAAATCTCACTGCTAAGACTACTACAATACAGTTGATAAAATAGTGAGTGCAACAATTTTCTAGTTTAGGAAAACCAAAACCTTAAAATGTTCTTATTTAGAAACTAGTCCCTTTCCCAATGCATCCTGAACCCAAGGCCTTGTGTTCTGTGTCCAGAAATCTTTCCCTATTGAATTATGGTCATTCTGCAGAGGACATCATTTTGGTGCATTTGTATGGAACAAAAGATGGAAAAATAATGTAGATGATCATTTTGACCTCATCAGGGTATTTAGTCAATTAACATGCAGCTCCTACTTATTGCACATACAACCTGTTTTAATTGTTCTTCCAATAAATGTTGATTGTCTACCATTGTCATGTAAATGTAGCTGTCTTTTTAAGCAGAGTGTGATGCATGAAGGGGGCAGAGTCGCTGGCTGGGTGTCCCTTTGATGGACACTCAGCCAGCCAGTTAACTGTAAAATCCCTCTTGGTCTGTTCTCTGCTTGCTTTACCTGTAAAGGGTTAACAAGCCCACAGGTAAAAGAAAAGGTGTGGGCACCTGACCAAAAGAGCCAATGGGAAGGTAGAACTTTTTAAAATGGGAAAGAAACTTTCCCTTTGTCCGTTGCCCACTGGGCTGAAGAGACGGGGCAGCAGGAATGCTGTGTAAAGTTTGAACCAGATATGAAAATCATCGGATCATATCTAGAACTACTTTTACTAACCCAAAGGTGTACATAGATCAGAATGTATAGCTAGACATGATCAGGTTTATTTCTGTTTATTTTTTAAGGCTTGTGGATCTCCTCTGTGCTAACCCTAGATGCTTTTGTTTGTTTGTAACCTTTAAGGAGAACCCCCCAAGAAAGGTATTTTGGGTGCTTAATTTTTGGAATTGCTCTTTTAAAATCTAGCAAAAGCGTAAGTTCCAAATTTATTTTCTTTCTTTTTGTTTTTAATAAAATTTACCTTTTTTAAGAACAGGATTGAATTTTTGGTGTCCTAAGAGGTTTGTGCATAGTTGTTTAATTAGCTGGTGGCCACAGCTAATTTCCTTTGTTTTCTTTCTCAGCTCTTCCCCGGAGGGGGGTGAAAGGGCTTGAGGATACCACAGGGAGGAATTCCCAAGTGCTCCCAATACATCCCAAGCAGTGGATGTATTGTTTCTTGACTTTAGCAAAGCTTTTGACACGGTCTCCCACAGTATTCTTGTCAGCAAGTTAAGGAAGTATGGGCTGGATGAATGCACTACAAGGTGGGTAGAAAGCTGGCTAGATTGTCAGGCTCAACGGGTAGTTATCAATGGCTCCATGTCTAGTTGGCAGCCGGTATCAAGTGGAGTGCCCCAAGGGTCAGTCCTGGGGCTGGTTTTGTTCAATATCTTCATAAATGATCTGGAGGATGGTGTGGATTGCACCCTCAGCAAATTTGCGGATGATACTAAACTGGGAGGAGTGGTAGATACGCTGGAGGGGAGGGATAGGATACAGAAGGACCTAGACAAATTGGAGGATTGGGCCAAAAGAAATCTGATGAGGTTCAATAAGGATAAGTGCAGGGTCCTGCACTTAGGACGGAAGAACCCAATGCACAGCTACAGACTAGGGACCGAATGGCTAGGCAGCAGTTCTGCAGAAAAGGACCTAGGGGTGACAGTGGACGAGAAGCTGGATATGAGTCAGCAGTGTGCCCTTGTTGCCAAGAAGGCCAATGGCATTTTGGGATGTATAAGTAGGGGCATAGCGAGCAGATCGAGGGACGTGATCGTTCCCCTCTATTCGACATTGGTGAGGCCTCATCTGGAGTACTGTGTCCAGTTTTGGGCCCCACACTTCAAGAAGGATGTGGATAAATTGGAGAGAGTCCAGCGAAGGGCAACAAAAATGATTAGGGGTCTGGAACACATGAGTTATGAGGAGAGGCTGAGGGAGCTGGGATTGTTTAGCCTGCAGAAGAGAAGAATGAGGGGGGATTTGATAGCTGCTTTCAACTACCTGAAAGGGGGTTCCAAAGAGGATGGCTCTAGACTGTTCTCAATGGTAGCAGATGACAGAACGAGGAGTAATGGTCTCAAGTTGCAGTGGGGGAGGTTTAGATTGGATATTAGGAAAAACTTTTTCACTAAGAGGGTGGTGAAACACTGGAATGCGTTACCTAGGGAGGTGGTAGAATCTCCTTCCTTAGAGGTTTTTAAGGTCAGGCTTGACAAAGCCCTGGCTGGGATGATTTAACTGGGAATTGGTCCTGCTTCGAGCAGGGGGTTGGACTAGATGACCTTCTGGGGTCCCTTCCAACCCTTATATTCTATGATTCTATGATTCTATGATTCCTTCCTCGGTACAAGGGGGTTTTTTGCATTTGGGTGGTGGCAGCGTTTATCAAGCCAAGGTCAGAGAAAAGCTGTAAGCTTTTAGTTTAATACAAACCTGGAGTGACAAGTATTATTTTTTAGAATTCCTGCAGGCCCCCACTTTCCGCACTAGAAATGATAGAGTGAGGATGCAGGACTCAGCCTTGACACAGAGCTATCCTTTATTTGCTGGGTACAATCACAATTTGTGCCTTTGTATGTATTTATCTCAATTTTTAAAGTACTTTTGTTTTATTCTCTTTCAATATGGCTTTAATAACTGCAGATGTAAAGCATGATATCTGCTGTACACAATTAGCTAATAGTTTATATATTCCAATGTAATGTTCAACATATGTGACAATTACACTAAGACACTATAACTATTTTCTACATGAGGCCCACGTTGTCAATTCTTTACTCCTGTGGGTGATCAGAATATTCACACAAGTAATTGCATTGACTGAACTGGGAATTTGTCAGGTGAGGAATTTCTGATCAATGGGAGTAAAGGGTTTACAATCTGGCCCTATATTAATAGTCACTTTCACTATACCTGTTCATAGAATATCAGGGTTGGAAGGGACCTTATCTAGTCCAACCCCCTGCTCAAAGCAGGACCAACCCCCAATTTTTGCCCCAGATCCCTAAATGGCCCCCTCAAGGATTGAGCTCACAGCCCTGGGTTTAGCAGGCCAATGCTCAAACCACTAAGCTATCCCTCCCCTTGAGCCTTGTTTTATACAGACTTAATTTTCTGGACAAATCCTGCCACCTTTGCTCATGTGTATTGTTCCAATGAATTCAGAGAGCTACTTGTATACATAAGGCAATCAGGGTTTGGCAATTTCTGTTTTCTGTGTGGAAACATACGTGGTCTAGCAGATGCAGCTTCATTACAACTTCTTCCCAATTTTATATTTCTTACATGGATGTAAAATCGAGTGCAATCTCTTGCGGTTACTTTGCTCTTATTTAGTCATAAGAAAAGCAATTCCACAATAGATACATGGAAGTTTAAATTAGGCCTGGCTGGAAAACAGCAAATCCATTTCATGAAAAATGTAAGCGCAGAATAAAAAGGAGACTTTTTGAATTTTTTCATGGGGAAAATTTTTTAAAAAAATGAAGATGTAGAGAGCACAACCCATCCTAGGATGGACAGTCACCTGGTGATTAAGGCACTCACCTGGGAGATGCAGGTTCCAATCCCTGCTCTACCTGATTAAGAGAAGGGGTTTGAATTTAGAACTCTTACAATGCAGGCAAGTGCCCAATGACTAAGATATTGGCAAGGCTAGACTCTTGCTCCCCATTTCTGAGAAACATTTTTGTTTCAATGAAACAACATTTTTGATGGCATAAAATTGCATCAAATTTTTGTGACCACTTCTAGTTTAAAATAGAATTCAATCTTTGAATCAGGAGAACTATTCTGTGCACTTTTTATTGTAAATCTGTATTGCTATGCACAGTGCACCAGTCAAATTAACTTCATTTCTTTACATGAAAAAAGAGTGCAATGATGCATTGCTTTGGGAAACATATAGCTGTTTCTCATTTTTTCATGAGCAGCTTTAAACAGATTATCTGGATTTTATTAGAGCCCAGATTATTCCTCTTTTTCTCCCTCCCTAGTCATTTTATCTCAGATTAGAAACCGACTTGAATCTGATCTCACTTATATCTGTTTTAGATTGGGATGAAACCATCATCACCTTCAATAAAATTACTTGTGATTTACACCATTTTAACTGAGATCAGAATCAGCCCCAGTAATTCTAGCCTTATTATTAGTTTTATTAATATTTGTATAACAGTAGCATGTAGAAACCATAAATGAGATCAGGGCCCATTGTACTAGGCACTGTAGAAACATACAAGTGGCCCCGATCCCGCAATTAACTATATGTGCTTGCAGCCCTGTTTCCTTGCGGAACCCCATTGAAGTCAACATCCTGCACACAATCACATGCAGGATTGGGGCCTAAATGGATGAAACAGAGGGTGAGAGAAAGGTAACATTATTACCCAGTTAGATAATTCTAAATTTTGACTGAGATCATAAATATATGAGACTACTAAGTATTTATAATCAGGGCCAGCCTTAGGCAAAATGGTGCTCTGGGCAAACTTGTATTTTGGTGTCCCTGAGCCCTGAAGGCACCCACTCCCTGAGACCCCACAAACTCCCTACTCTCCCATCATCCCTGGCCCCCACTGCTCCGCAACTCCTCCATTAGCTCCAGGCCCCACTGCCTCCCCGCAGTGCTTAATTTGTATTGAAAAAGGTGCCAGGTCTCAGCCCCAGCACAAATTAAGCAATGGCTGGGTGACTGGTGCTGGCTGGGCGCCCAGCTCTGAAGACAACGCTGCCTTCAGCAGCAGTGCAGAAGTAAGGGGGGGTATGGTATATAGGGTATATTGCCACTCTTACTTCTGCACTGCTGCCGCAGCTTGCAGTGCCTGGTGCTGAGCTCAAGGTAGACTCCATGCTAGCACAGGGAGGCTGCATCTTGCCTGAGCTCATGGCTATCCCACAGCTCTCTGGCCACATCTGGCTCACACGGGGACCCATTTCCGATTTTGGGAGTGGGGGAAACTTTAATCTGAAAACTCTAGATTTTTTTAAAGATAATAATTTAGAAATTATCTGACAGAAACACTTAGGGTTGCCAGGCATCTGGTTTTCGACCAGAATGCCTGGTTGAAAAGGGATCCTGGTCGCTCCACTCGGAATTTATAGATTCATAGATATTTAGGCCAGAAGGGACCATTATGATCATCTAGTCTGACCTCCTGCACAATGCAGGCCACAGAATTTCACCCACCACTCCTAAAAAAGACCTCACATCTATATCTGTGCTATTGAAGTCCCCAAATTGTAGTTTGAAGACCTCAAGGAGCAGAGAATCCTCCAGCAAGTGACCCGTGCCCCATGCTACAGAGGAAGGCGAAAAACCTCCAGGGCCTTCCAATCTGCCCTGGAGGAAAATTCCTTCCCGACCCCAAATATGGCGATCAGCTAAACCCTGAGCATATGGGCAAGATTCATCAGCCAGATACTACAGAAAATTCCTTCCCGGGTAACTTGGATCTTACCCCATCTAAAAACCCATCACAGGCCATTGGGCCTATTTACCATGAATATTTAATTACCAAAACCATGTTATCCCATCATACCATCTCCTCCATAAACTTATCGAGTTTAATCTTAAAGCAAGATAGATCTTTTGTCCCCACTACTTCCCTCGGAAGGCTATTCCAAAACTTCACTCCTCTGATGGTTAGAAACCTTCGTCTAATTTCTAATCTAAATTTCCTAGTGGCCAGTTTATATCCATTTGTTCTTGTGTCCACATTGGTACTGAGTTTAAATAATTCCTAATTAAATAATTGGAATTGCTGACCAAGCTGTTAGAAGTCTGGTCGGCAGCGCAGTGAGGGGCCAGGGCTAAGGCAGGCTCCCTGCTTGCCCTAGCTCCATGTGGCTCCCGGAAGTGGCCGCCAAGTCCCTACAGCCACTAGACGCATGGGCGGCCAGGGAGGATCTGTGTGCTGCCCCTGCCCCGAGGACCGGCTCTGCAGCTCCCATTGGCCGGGAACCACAAAAATGGGATCTGCTGGGGCAGTGCCTGCAGGCACATGGGAAACGCATGGAACCTCTCTGGCTGCTCATGCATCTAAGGGCTGCAGGGACCTGGTGGCCACTTCCTGGGAACTGCAGTAAGTGCCGCCAGGACCCCGCACCCTAAACCCTCTCATGCACCCCCAAGCCCTGCCCCAGCCCGGAGTTCTCTCCCATACCCAAACTCCCTCCTGGAGCCAGCACCCCCCAACACCTCAACACCCTGTGCCAGCCCCCTCCTAACCCCAAATCCCTCATCCCTGGCCCCACCCAGAGCCCACACCCCCAGCTGGAGCCCTCACCCCCCTCCTGCACTGCAATCCCCTGCCCCAGCCCGGTGAAAGTGAGTGAGAGTGGAGGAGAGCAAACAACAGAGGGAGGGGGAAGGAGTGAGCAGGGGCATGGCCTTGGAGAAGGGGCAGGGAAGGAGTGTTCGGTTTTGTGAGATTAGAAAGTTGGCAACCCTAGGAACACTGTATCTAATTCCTCTATAAAGAAAAAAAATATGTACAAACACCAATTAAAGCCACATTTTAAGTTTATATGTAATTTTAGAATAATAAGGAGATAATATAGCGAGATATTCCCAATCCCACACTTTGAGGTATCAGTTCTGGAGCTTTAACACGGATATCAGAAACACAGATTTGATACATTGTACATTATCTTTTGTAGAGATAAATAAAAATAAATAAAATCTGTGTAAATCTGCTTACTTTCTCTAACAGACACACTCATTGGTACTGCCATTATCTAACTTTATTTTAGTCAGTTGTTCTTCACCTCACTAAAAACATATTTACTTAATTTTAACATATGCAATTAAGGTTTTTTTCTCTTTTATAAAGAACAGGGATGTATTTTTCTAATTATTTTGGCATTTATGTTATGTTTATGATCACAATCATGCATGTAACTCACTAACGTTTGACTCCATCATTACTATTAGTATCAGACTTTGAACCACATTTATTTTTGTACAATTGTAAGTTATTTTACAGGTATAATTAAAAATACCATTTGAAAATAACTGACCTTCATCTGCACAGTGTCTAAAGTTATGTGTTTAGCTAATTTTTTGAAACTGGCACAAGCTAAATTTACATTCTAGAAGGATACTATTATTTGATTGTACCACTTTAAATAATGAATGACAGAGCACAATATGGTAATAAAAAGTAATAGTGATAATTACTCCAACCGGGACAGGTTAGGGATTGTAGAACTCACTACTCAAAGACTTAAATTTAAGCATAAGAGAAAAAAATATGAAAGGCACAGACTAGTCAAAAAACCAAAATAACAGGACTGTAATCCTTAACGAACATTGAAAGAATAAAAGTACAGAGACTATGTGTGCCTTGCACATTTCTACAGGAAGAACCAAGAAGTAACAACAACAACAACGTGTGTGTGTGAGAGAGAGAGAGAGAGAGTGTGTTGGGGGGGGGTGTGCACATGTCTGAGAGAGAGTATGTTGGGGGAATGTGTCTGTGCGTGTGTGTGAGAGATAGAGGGGGGAGCGTGTAGGGGGAGTGTGTGTGTTAGAGTGTGTATGTGTGCGTGCGCGCATTGTGTGTTAGAGAGAGGGAGTGTGTGTGTGTGTGTGTGTGTGTGTGTGTGTGTTGGGGGAGTGTGTGTGGGTGCCTGAGTAAGTGTGTCAGAGCACTGTCTCTTTAAGAAGAGCTTTAGGAGCCTGAACAGCAGGGCCAGCAGCACTCACTCTGGAGCCCGAGACACCAGCACAAACACGCTCCCCCTGACCCTCACCCCAGCTCAGCAGAAACCAGATACACAAGCAGGCGGCAGGGGATACCCCACCATCAGCAGCCCCTCACATAAACCCCACTCTGCACAGCAGACAAACTCCAGTTCCCAAGCCGATTGGCGAGGGATGGCTCCATGGGCGGGGGGGCAGGAACAGCAGCAGATGGCAGTGGAGGAGGGACACCCCTGCTTTGGAGGAGTTACCTGGGTGATGCAGCTGACCCTGCAGGAGCTCGGTCCCTTCACCATCTCCAGAGGCTGCACTGCCTGACTCGTTGCCTCTAAACCCTCACAGGTGGTTGGCAGGTAACATGGGTGGGAAGTATCAGCAGGACCGCACCTGAGCATCCCTCCAACCCCTAAGGCAAGCCCTTGTGGGTCCAGCCAGCACAGATGCTGCACAGGGTATGCCTGGTGGGAGGAGACTCCAGCTACTTCCTTTCCTCCTTCTCTCTCAGCTCCTTCCTTGACTTGGTCCAGAGGGTGAGCAGGGCGAGCCTGGTAAATTGCCTCCCCCTCTTGAGGGAAGGGCAAGAAGAGGTGGGGGGTGGGGAGGGCCGATCGACCATCCTCACCAGGAGCCCTGAACCATATGCTTTGAGAATGTGGGCATTGACCTAACTCCATCTCGCATGCAAAGTGAGCACTCTACTGCTTGAGCTAATTCCCCACCACTGGCCCATTGCCCAGGTGCCAGTCAAACAGGGAAAGGGCTTTAAGCAGAGCAGCGTCTCAAATGGGGGAGACACCAGCAGTTGGGGAAGGGGTCCTCCGTCCTGGGTCCCAGCCCTGCACCTCGGCACAAATGCACACACTGAAACACCCAAACAGTCCTAAAGCTCCCAATGTAAAAAGGAGTCCCTGGGTGGCTGAGGATAGCAAGGCCAAAATAAGGCTGCCTGGCCACCCCCCATGCTCATCAAGAGCCCTTAACCAACTGCTTGGAGAATGTGAGCATTGACCCCACTGCCTCTCGCAGGCAAAGCGAGCACGTTACCGCTTGAGCTAATTCCCCACAGCTAGCCAGACTCCCAGGCACCAGAGAAAAAAGCAAGGGCTCCATGGCCCGAAGCAGAACACAGACTGAGGGGGGGGCTACCCACAGTTGGGGAAGTTGCCCGAGTCCCTGCCACTAGCCTTGGCACAAACACCAATGCTCCCTCCCTGGAGTCTGTCGGAGGATGAGAGTTAGCTCCTGGAATAAGCACCAAACTTAAGGACAGCGCAGGGATAGATCACTTGATGATTGCCTGCTCTGGCCATTGCCTCTGAAACACCTGGCATCAGCTACTGTCAAAAGACATGATACCAGGCTAGATGGACCACTGGTCTCACCCAAGAGGGCCGTTCTTATCTTCACCACTTTCCTCTAACCCAAGCAAAGCCAGGAGCAGGCCCAGCTCAGGAACTCTAGCAGAGCTCACACAGGCTCCCTGGCCCCTGGCACAGCATACAGCAAAACAACCCTGCCTCCACCAGGATAGACACCCACAGACTCACTGGTCCAGACCAACGCACTGGTCCTGACCTGCCCCGCTTTGGCTTTCTCCAAGCCGTCTGTGTGCTCTGGTCCACGGCTGCCATGCTGGCTGAGATCAGGAGGCTGTGTGGTTTACATGGTCTCAGCTGAGGTGGTATCACGTGCCCTCCCCCCCCCGCCCATCTCCTCATTCCCTTCATGGACCCCCGGGATGTGAGTAATTCTGTATTTGAGTGGCACTCCCTCCCAGCCAATCAGCCTTCTGTTGACTAGCAGGGAGGGACGGAGTGGGAAAGGGATCGTGCTCTAGTGACAGCTCAGCAAGAAAGGGGCAGGTCCCCCACTACAGCAGAGCAGGCTGGAGAATATGTGTGTTGATGTCACTACTTCTCCCATGCTCTTCCATTTGAGCTAACTTCCCCAACCTGTCTCCAGCCTCCCCGCCACCGGAAATGGGAGAAGGGCCTTGGACGAACAGCTTTCTGCTCCGCAAGGGCTGGCTTTTTGGGAGGCCAAGCAGGGAGAGGGATGGAGGCTTCTGGAAGAGCTCATCCAGCTGACTGTCAATGGCTTCTAAAAGAAGGGACTGTGGCTCCCTTGCCGCTGGAGAATGCGGGTACTGATCCCACTGCCTCTCGCGTGTGAAGCGAGTGAGCGCTCTACCACTTGAGCTAATTCCCCTGTCTTGCTTGCAGGCCTCTTGATCCACTCATGTCATACCTGAGTCCACACTGTCACTGCACCAACCGGTGGTTCCTTCCAAAAGGGACAGGCAAGTACCTGGTTTCCTGTGGGCTGGCTAGCTCAGCTGGTTAGAGCGTGGTGCTAATAACACCAAGGTCATGGGCTCGAGCCCCATGCTGGCCACTCTGTGTGCAGGATGGAGAGGGGGGCTTCTGCTCTTTTGGATGACTGCTAGGGGTTCGGAGAGGCCAAAAGAAGATGGGCTGAGCCGCTTGCAGGGAGCAGGCAAGAGCCCTGGTGGGGGAAGGGGCTGGCCAGCCAGTGCAGAGGCTGGCAGGACGAGGGTCTGCCCACCTCCTTTCCTCCCCTCTCTTGGCTCCTTGCTTGACCAGCTGGCTGAAAAACATGAGCCCAGGGAGGGGAGAAGAGGAGAAGGTTGAACCTGGCCAGCTGCCTTCCCAGCTCAGAAGAGATGAGGGTTGAGCTTGCGGCCCAGGAAGCACAATCGCAGGGCTACTGGCTCACCCCCATTGTCCCTGATGGCCCGAATTCTTGCCGGCCGCCATCTCCACCCAAATGTACCTGAGAACGGATCACACTCTCCAGCCCCAGCCACAGAGGAAGGCTTAATAATCGGCACCCCGAGCTAGGGGAGAGGCTTCAGAGTCGGCCTGCACAAGGTGAGCTTGGGAGTTCCCTGGACCCCAGCCTCCCACTGCCCACAGGCAGCCCCCCACGCCCACACTGGAGCCCAGACAGGAAGGAGCAGGAGGCTCCAAATGGGAGCCAAATGGCTCCAAATGGGAAAACACCCACACTGAAACACCCAAACAGTCCTAATGTTAAAAGAAAAGAAAGGACAAGATTTCTAAATGGCCACCCTGCCAGAATTGTACAGCTCCGCAAATGAAACCAGTGGGAGGGACAATACACAGAAAGGGGGATGGAAAGCTGCCCAAAAGCTACAGCCCCGTCACTACTCCTATTAATCACACTTCTTGCAACAGCTGATGAACTTTCAGGTGCTTTTTGAATTGGTGCCCACCCCAGGGGAACACCTTGAGAAGTTTCCTGTGGATTGCCTAGTTCAGCTGGTCAGAGTGTGGCACTAATGAAGCCAAGATGGGGCAAAGGAGCCCCTGGGTGGCTGTGGGCCTGGGGAGGATGGCTTTTGATTTTCGGCCTGACTGCTACAGACAGCAAGGCCAAAAGCCATCTACCTGGCCGGACGACCCACCATCTCATCGGTGCCCTTAGTCAACTGCTTGGAGAATGTGGGCATCGACCCCACTGCCTCTCGCAGGCAAAGTGAGCACTCTACCACTTGAGCTAATTCCCCACAGCTGGCTTGACTCCCAGGCACCAGAAAAAAAAGGCAAGGACTCCGTGGCCCTAAGGAGAACATAGCCTGAGTTGGGGGGCTACCCAGAGTTGGGGAAGGGGCCCGAGTCCCTGCCACGTGCCTTGGCACAAACACAAATGCTCCCCCTGTGGAGTGTGTCGGGGGGTGAGAGTTAGCCCCAGGAATAAGCACCATACTTAAGAAGACAACTCAGGGATAGATTACTTGATGATTGCCTGCTCTGGCCATTGCCTCTGAAGTACCTGGCATCGGCTACTGTCACTAGATGGGATACTGGGCTAGATGGACCATTGGTCTCACCCAGGAGGGCTGTTCTTATCTTCACCTCTTTTCTGTAACCCAAGCAGAGTCAAACCCAAACCCAGCTCAGGAACTCTAGCCGGGCTCACACAGGCTCCGTGGCCCCTAGCACAGAATACAGCGAAACAATCCTCCCTCCTGTAGTGGAAATTACACCCCAGCTCAAGTACAGACATACTCATAGTCAGTACTCATATTCTGGAATGTCTTCTTCATGTTTCATCCTTCATTGTACTGCCTGGGCCACATTAATATATCATTTAAAGTAGATTTAATTTTGAGTAATTTATTATGTCAAATGCTTATACCATCTACTTCCTTTTCCACGAAGTCAGACACCTGATCTGGAAATAACACAACTGGAGAGGTATTTACAACAATTTAGGATTTTCAGCACAGTCAGTCAGAAAGATTGCAATGAGCTTCAGAAAGACTGCACCCCTCTGGATCCATCCAACTGCAGGTTTCTAGTTTAGTTTAGTCTAGTGAAGTCTATATGGGTATGTTCACACTGCAGTAAAAAGACCACACCCCACCTGAGTTAGCTGAATCAGGTTCATGGGTCTCAGGCTCTGCAGCAAAACAATTGAAGGGTAGGTGTTTGGGCTGGAGCTCAGGCACTGAGACCCTGCAATGAGAGAGGGGCTCTGAACCTGGGCTCCAGCCCGAGCATCTACAGTGCAATTTTATAGCTTCGCAGACTGAGCCCTGTGAGCCCAATCAGCCAATCTGGGCCACTTATGGCTGTTCCGTGAGTATTTTATTGCAGTGTAGACATACCCGAAAGCTTCTTGTACAGACCCCATCATTGTGATAGCTGAACACCTTCCAGTAGTGTATTAAGAGATGAGATTAACATCTGTCATGTGTGGTTTGTTCTCCCTTATCCTCGCCCCAAGGGGATAGTTATATGTGGAATGTTTTAGATTGGTATGTTTGTATATTGGTATTGTGTGTGTGTGTGTTTGCAGAGGGATTGGCACAATGCCTCACTTTTATAAAAATGCCCACTCATCTTCTTCAGCTGGTTAATCCAAACACTTATTTGAATTTTTATTATATAATAATCCTGTTTTACATGATACATAGGAAGATTACAGAATATTTGATGTAAGAAAAAGAGTATGAAAAACTTTTCTGCACTTAATAAGAGCAGTTAGCTAAGTTAATACTAAATCTTTCAAAAATGCCAAAGCTGAGTAAGCTTTCATTTTCTGCACGTGCTTTAGAATATATCCCTGTGCACGTCTACTATTCATATCACATTTTTCATTCATTGTAATGATTCAAATATTTCTTTAATTGAAAAATAGCTCCACTGCAGGGATAGCACCAGAGATTTTTACTTTAAAAATTGAAATTAATTTAAAATTAATAACTAGCTGATGACCCATTCACATGGCAGGGTATAATTAATAAATCATGTGCTGGCTGAGTTTGATCTCCATGGTCCTAATCCTGAAAACACATAGGAGCTGAATTTACAGCATTTGGCCAGTTTCACTGAGTTGAATATTGCTCACATACGTAAGTGTTTGTGAAATGGGGATAGGTGCGGCCAGATTTCTACATCCAAACACAGAAATTGTTGGGGAACAGTTGTATCTTTGTTGTTGTATCTTGCCACCTCCTTAACCCCAGTTTGGGTGTTGATATTCTCAGTTCATAGCAACCGTCAAAAAAATCCAACTGTCTTCACCAAAAGAAGGGAATAGAAAGAGGGAGTTGACAGACAATACCATTCGTTAGAGAGACGAAGTGGGTGAGGTAATACCTTTTATTGGACCAACTTCCATTGGTGAGAGAGACAAACTTTCGAGCCACACAGTGCTCTTCTTTGGGTCTGGGAAAAGGTACTCCCAATGGCAAAGCAAAATGCAGGGTGGAACAGATTGTTCAGCATAAGTAATTAGCACATATTGTAAGGGACATATTCAAGGTAGATTGGCATGTTAACACCCCTCCAGTTATAGGACAAAAAGAGGGGATTAGTGGGTTATAGATTGTTGTGGTAAACCATAAATCCAGTGTCTCTATTCAGTCCATGATTTTTAAGTGTCTACCAGAGTACTGAATTTAAGCTCTCAGGCTCATCTTTTGAAAGTGTTGTGCAGATTTCCCCTGAGGATGAGGACTGATCACTTTGTGAAAAGTGTTCACCCACACGTAGGGCCCTACCAAATTCATGGTCCAGTTTGGTCAATTTTATGGTCATAGGATTTTAAAACTCATAAGTTTCATGATTTCACCTATTTAAATCTGAAATTTCACGGTGTTGTAACTGTCGGGGTCCTGACCCAAAAAGGAGTTGTGTGCGTGTATGGGTCACAAGGTTATTGCAGGGGCGGTTGCGGTACTGCTACCCTTACTTCTGCGCTGCTGGGCGGTGGCGCTGCCTTCAGAGCTGGGCGGCTGGAGAGCGGCGGCTGCTGGCCGGGAGCCCAGCTCTGAAGGCAGAGCCGCCGCCAGCAGCAGCACAGAAGTAAGGATGGCCTGGTATGGTACTGCCACCCTCACTTCTGTGCTGTTGCCTGCAGAGTTGGGCCTCAGTCAGCAGCTGCCACTCTCTGGCTGCCCAGCTCTGAAGGCAGCGCAGAAGAAAGGGTGGCAATACCGTGACCTCCCCTAAAATAACCTTGTAACTCCTTGCAACTCCCTTTTGGGCCAGGACCCCCAATTTGAGAAATGCTGGTCTCCCCGGGGAAATCTGTATAGTATAGGGTAAAAGCACACAAAAGACCAGATTTCATGGGGGGGTGTGGGTGGGGGAGACCAGATTTCACAGTCCGTGATGCATTTTTCATGACCGTGAATTTGATGTAGTGTTGTGTATTTGACTTTTATCATTTTCCTGAGTGAGTTCATTTGAGAGCATAGTGATTGTCTGGTTTCACCAACATAGTTGTTATTGGAGCATTTAGTGCACTGGATGAAGTCTACCACATGTTTAGAATCCATGGATCTTGAAAAGTGTGTTGTATGGGGTTTTCATCAGTGTAGATGTCTGTAGGCTTTGCATCTGTTGTTCTGCAATGTCCTGGTACTGCTTTGAGATGGTGGTCTGTAGGGAGCTTGCTTCTGATGATGAGGTTGGGGGTTGTTTAAAGACCAGAAGAGAGGGTTCAGGAAGATTTCCCTCAAGATGGGGTTCCCATCGAGGATGGGTTGTTTAATGATCCCCCTTATGTGTTCCAGTGTGGAGTGGTAGGTGACAATTAGGGATATGGGGAAGGGGATATTTCTTTATTGAAGCAAGTTCTCTCAGGGTATTTGGGTGGCTGATTTCATGATGTGATCTCCTTCTCTGGTGGAGTGTAGTTGTTTGATGAAGATGGTTTTAAGTGTGCTAAGGTGGATATCCCAGACTTGCTTCTTGGAGCATATTCTTGGTGGTATCTGAATGCCTGGCGGTAGATAACATTTCTTGGTGTGGTTGGGGTGGTTACTAGATCTGTGAAGATAGGTGTAGTGATGTGGGTTTCTTGTATATGGTTGTCTGTATACAGACATTGTTTCATTGTTGAAGCTGATTGTGGTGTCCAGGAAGTTGATACTAGTAAGGGAGCATTCCAGAGAAAGGATAATGGATGGGTGGTGGTTGTTGAAGTTGTAGTGGAAATCTATGAGGGAAGTTAAGCTGTTTGTCCAGAGGAAGAAAATATCATCGGTTTTATGTTGCATTTGTCCAGAAATTCTTCTTCAACGTGACCCATTAAGAAGTTGCCATATTGGAGTTCCCATGCTTTGGACAAGGTGTTTGTTGTTGAATGTAAAATTGTTATGGGTGAGGATGAAATGAATGAGTCTGGTGATGTGTTTGGATCTGAGGGTTTGGTGATCTGAGGGTTGTCCATTTTCTTATAAATATTTGAAGCAGGCAGCTAAGCCATTCTGATGAGGAGTGTTGGTATTTAGGAAAGTGACATCCATGGTGGCTTGGTGGCTTATTACAACAATCTGTAACACACTAATCCCCTCTTTCTGTCCTGTGACTGCAGAGATGTTAACAGGCCACTGTACCTTGAATGGTCCCTTACAGTATGAGCTAACTACTTATGCTAAACAGTCTGTTTCACTTTGCATTTAGCTGTGACTCTGGGAGTATGTTTCCCAGACCTGAAGAAAAGCTCTGTGTGGCTCAAAAACTTGTCTCTCTCACCAACAGAAGTTGATCCAATAAAAGATATTACCTCACTCACCTTGTCTCTCTAATATCCTGGGACCAACACAACTACACTACACAATACCACTTGTTAACTCCCTTGCTGCTGGGAGGAATGACTGGACAGGAGATGCCAAAATACCACGAACACCTTGAAGGAGGATTTTTTTTTAAATCTGGTTTAACTAAGCCTAGGCTTAGTGAACTAGAATGAGTTACCTTTAAAAAAAAAAAGTAGCGTGCTTTCACCTGGAAAGAATGAGAGTCTTGATGGAAAACAGGTCTAAGATTTTATACTGAAATAAAGTAACATTTTAAATGACCAGATTGAATGCACTGGGAAGAGGACTGTCCAGGGAACGTCTCATTTGAATGAAGAGGATGGTCTCTGAAGATTTTTAACAAAAGATCTTAATGTGGGGAACCTTACTTACATTTTTAATGGGTATTGAATAAATCATTAAAGTAGATACACAGAAAGAGGGAAGAGAAGACATATCTTAAATAGGAAACAATTATGTATGAAATCACATTGAATTAAATGTAAGCAGAGTCAGGATGAGCTCTACCCTGACATCTGGTGGTGAGTCATAGTGGGTTGTGGAAAAGAACTTCAGGGGCTGATCTCATTTGCATAGGCAAACCCACCCTGTCTAGATGGTCACTTTGGCTGCTGTAGGAGCCCCAGTTTCTCTGTTATTGGGGCAGGAATAAACTGTTATTATCCTGATCATGTGAATCAAGGACAGTGGAACTGTACTTTTGTTATGATGGAGGGACTCACCATCAACTAAGCAGCACTCGCTAGGCAAGGGTCATGGATTCCAAAACCCAGTGAATGGAGAGAGGCTGGGGACAGGTATTAATATACTTGGTGGTATGGGCTTTACATGCTAATTGCACTTCCTCCTCTCTCCACTGTGGAATATCAGAGCTAATTTTGATTCTATTAGGGGTCTAGTTACAGGATGCTGAGCTGAATTCACTTTAAGCTAATGGTGCACCAGTACTGAGGCTCCCCTACTACAAGCTGAAATCACAAAAGAGCTAAACTTACTAAGAACTGAAATCACTGAGTGTTGTGTTAAGTAGCCTGAACATATATTGTGGAGCAGTTTGCGGGACAGCTGGCAGAGCAGAGCGGCTGGTGGAGCAGAGCAGTTTGTCGGCTGCCTGGAGCAGCTCATGGTGGCAGCTGGCAGAGCGGAGCCCCATGGAGAGGTGGGGCAATCAGCTTTAGACCACATAAGGTGCCCCGAAACCCACCCCCCTCCATCTCCACCCAGGTTGGGAGGTAAAACTCTGCAGATAAACTTTCAAACTCTGGGGCAGCCTTTGGGTTGTTGGACTTTTGGGACTTTGGGTGATTTTGGGTTGCTGGCCTCAAGAACCAAAGGGAAAGGACATGCCCCCATTTGCTTGGGATGGGTTTTTTTGCTCATGGGTTGTGTTATGAATCCTGTTGGTGGTGTTTCCCCAACATAATGCCACATTGTTTCTCTCTGTTATTAAAAGGCTTTTTGCTACACTCAGACTCTGTGCTTGCGAGAGGGGAAGTATTACCTCTTGGAGGTACCTAGCGGGGGTGATATATATTTGTCCCAGGTCACTGGGTGGGGGCTCGAGCCGGTTTTGCATTGTGTTATTGGAATGGAACCCCTAGATAGTGAACCCGGCCCTTGTTGCTGCCAACATTGACGGGCAGAAGGGTTACGTAAAGGGACTGTATGAAGCCAGGCATATAGAATTTTGTTATTTACAGCTGAAGTCACTGAAGAGAGAATTTCTGAGTAAGTTTCTCCTATTCTTCATGTCAATTGGAAGAGTTGTAATGCCAGCAAATTAATTATTGATGTCCCCCAATCAGTTGTCTCAGGGCAAGAAACCTCCATTTTGGGACAATTATGCACAATTATTTCATTGCAGCTTTGATTCCTATTTCCTTAGTAATGGATTTGGAAAGTCTCCTAAGAAAAGGTCAGATGATTTATATTTTACAGAAATTGTAGTTCATAATCAGTTATGGTTTATGAATTAAAAAACAAACAAGTAAAGGGAGCTAGAAATCACCCCCCACTTCTGGACCTCCCTCCCCCCACATTGCATTTTATCTACATGACTATCTGGCCCACGTTCATTTTTTTCTTGACTCTTATTGGCTGAAATAACATCCTGTAATAGCTTTGTTCCATTGCTTGGAAAAAATGAGACAATATTGATTGCAGCTATGTAGGTACACTATCAAATTTTCACCACAATTTCATTGACTTTCCTATCGTTGTAGCAAGATTTCACAATTCTTGCCCTCAAAACCTGCTGCTGTTTATGGGAAAACATAGACATCCTTTGCAAAAATGAATCAATTCGTTAGGAGGATATAATTACAAACTTCCTCCCACAAATATACGTGTGAATTCCAATCCCACCGTACGTTCAGTGCACTGTCCTGATCTGGTAACATTTTAGAGCCACTTTGCATAGGTGTAAATGGCTATACATAGTGCAAGGCAGCGGAGAATCAGACCCATTGTGCTTATTTTCAATGATTGATCAACCTATTTCATTTAGGTTTTAATTTAGGATATTTCTAGACAATTTGTTTTTTCCAGAATATAAGAGATGTAGCAGTTTCATCCTCCCCTATTCACCTTGTTTCAAACACACTTACTAATTTTAAAAGTGTGCTGAACTTATCTTTTTTTTCTTCAATTAATTCATAAATGGAAGAATAGAAAGGTCTGATCCAAAGTCTGTCGGAAAGATTTCCATTGACTTTAACAGGCACTGCATCGGGCCCCAAACAATGAGACGTATAACAAAAGCTTCTAGAAAAAGAATCAGGTAAAACTTGCTCACTTTTGGGGAGCGGAGTAGGGAAGGGAAATAATGTTCATCATCATACTGCATGCACTGTACTCCATTCTCAGCTATTGTTTAGTATTCCCTGCAGACGGACTACAGCCCTCAGCATTTACCGGAACTGTTTACCGGAGCCAGAGTCGTTCACTTTAACTACAGCTCCGATACCTGGCCATTTGGGAAGAATGAATCCCCAGCTAGGGGGAGAATGTGAAGATTTCTGCAATCTTTTGCTTTTTTAAAAAAAGTCATTCTAGAATGAGGAATAATACAAAGCTCTGTCTGTTTTAAGCAGGCACAACAATTTAAAGGATAAGAAGGATAAATAATTCACTTTTATATTTCTCGCCTCTCCCTAGATTGCTTAGAATAATATGCAGGCATTTGAAAGAAAATGAAATAAATATTTTAAAAATGCTTTAAATGTAATCACCTTGATATTTATCTTCATCCTAATTTCTAACACATTAATGAATAAAAGTATTTAAAGACATGAATCCATTGGAGAATGAAAAAGAAGTGGCATCCACTGTATGTTTCAAATGCCCCATTTTTATTCACTGTGGGTGGTCAATGTATTTACTGATAATTAACAGACAGTAACATATAAGGTGACTGTTTTTTCCTATTCTAGGTATAGTGGAAACAGTGATTGCATTGGTATCAAGGAATAAATAGTGACTTTTTAATGGTGTCTATTATGTTGAAGTCTGTCAAGGTTCGTTTCCCCACTCTGAACTCTAGGGTACAGATGTGGGGACCTGCATGAAAGACCCCCCAAGCTTATTCTTACCAGCTTAGGTTAAGAACTTCCCAAGGTACAAACTTTGACTTGTTCTTGAACCGTATGCTGCCACCACTAAGCATGTTAAACAAAGAACAGGGAAAAAGCCCACTTGGAGACATCTTCCCCCAAAATATCCCCCCAAATCCGACACCCCCTTTCCTGGGGAAGGCTTGATAAAAATCCTCACCCATTTGTACAGGTGAACACAGACCCAAACCCTTGGATCTTAAGAACAATGAAAAAGCAATCAGGTTCTTAAACAAAGAATTTTAATTAAAGAAAAGGTAAAAGAATCACCTTTGTAAAATCAGGATGGTAAATACCTTACAGGGTAATCAGATTCAAAACAGAGAGAATCCCTCTAGGCAAAATCTTAAGTTACAAAAAGACACAAAAACAGGAATATACATTCCATCCAGCACAGCGTATTTTACCATCCATTAAACAAAAGGAAATCTAAATTTCTAGCTAGATTACTTACTAACTTAACAGAGTTTGAGACTGCATTCCTGATCTGTTCCCGGCAAAAGCATCACACAGACAGGTGGTTTCCCTTCCCTTTATTTTTATGACAAAGTCAATGGGCATAATTTGCAGTAGATTACAGGAGACATCATTAAAATGAACATTCACAAATATTTACCACTCTGGAGCATGAGATTTACTGCAGTGCTTTCAATACTAGTTGAAGAGGAAAGACTGTGGTACCTTTGATATCACAGTATGGTGACTGCAGGCAATTGCTGCCCTTTCTGTGACCACCACCCAGTGCCTTAGCTGCAGCAATACCTTGCAGAATGGTCTCTGAAGTTCTTTCAAATGAATTTTTAAGAAACTACATAAAAATAAAAGGTCTGTTCCTGAGGCACCTCCAGCTCAGCTAAAAGCAAGAGATAGCTGTTTTGCGTCTCCATTCCTCCCAGCCCATGACCTCACCAACACCTTTTCTCCCCACAAATGCGTGCGCACAGAGTGTTGTTTGCCGTTTAAGATTGGAGCTCCTCACTGGAAAACCATGGTGCTGCTGATGCACTGACCATGCTGCCCAGGAGAAGCACACCCCAAAATTTGGTATTTAAAATAAGCCCTTATTAAGCACATAAATGCTTCACAAGTGGTTAATATCCTGATATTAAAGTGCTGTCACTACATAAGCTCCCTGCCTGAGGAAGTCACACGCACAAAAGCCATCAAGCCATGAACAGGAAATGAACGAACAGCACAATCATTGATTCCAACCTAGGTCAATATCCCATCATCACATACAAATCAGTAATGCTGGTCAAACGTTTCTGATGGAAAAAGTTCTCTGTTGGAAAGTGCTGATGCAAATAAACCAAAAAGTTTGGTGGAAATGTATAATTTTATTGATCTTTTCATGGGACATAATTGAAATGTTTCATTTCAATTATTATTTTTACTTTTGTTATATTATAATATGTTCCTTGAAATAAAGTTGAAATGAAGTGTTTCAACCTTATTGAAAAGTTTCAATAAGATCTAAACAAACTGTTTGTAGACCATTTCACTTTGTGAAAAAGTCTTAGATTTCCACTTTTTCCTCATGATTCAGGATGAAACCAAATTTCAAAATCTCAATCTTCCATAGGATGGACATTCCAAATTTTGATCAGCACTACAAATACTACACATTAGTAAATAATTTACCATATTAAGAATCAAATAAGATCCATAATATTTTAAAATTATAAATTGATCAAAAGTACATTCCTTGAATCATCATGATCCTTTAGGGCCAAAGCAAGATAGATAAACGCACAGTGAAAAACTGTCCCTGTATTATAAAGCATTTAACGAAGACATATTATACATGTGTTTGGATGCACTTGTCTGTTTTTGGTGTGTCATAGCATTTTCTTTTTTAATCTCAAGAAGTACAGTTCCTGCTCTATATATTTCAAGCAAATTTCTCTTACCACCTTACCTTAAACGAGTGTATTATTATTCATGTAACCATCGGGGGCATGCTAGAGAACATATACCTAGCTTACTTTAGAGTAGATCCTATGCAAATATGCATATGTAGGGGGATTCTAAACAAACACTTATTTACAGTAGTGTTCGCAAGTTCAAAATCAGATACAAAGATCTACATGGTGCTGCACAGTGTGTTATCCAGAGTCAAACTTAGCCACAGTGTGTACATAAAAACCAGCAGCTGGAAAGATCTTCACAGCTAGTCAAACTTTACATTCAACAATTTTTTTCCAGTGAAAAATAGCTTTTTCCTCAAAACTGAAAATTTTCACAGCAAATTGGTTTGATGTTGTCTCCTTTTTTATGCCCCCCTCCTGCAAGCCTGTAAATGTATCAGATTTTGGAACAAAACATTTTCTAGTTATTATTCCCCTACTCCATGTCTTCCTTTTCCAGTGACAAAATGTAGAGGGGAAAAAAATGGAACCCCTCCCCCCAAAATTTTTATTTTGCAGAGGTTTTTTTGTTTAAAAAAGAAACTAGACATTTAGGGGTGTCCCCCCGAAAATGTTCAAAATCAGAATTGTAATTTTTCATCCAGCTCTCGTCTTGACTTTGACATCACTGGGGTTACACAGTCTATATCTTAGGACAGAGCTTGGCCCTCTGAATTGAGAGTATGAATAGCATAGGCCTCTTTGTTCCACACCCACAAAGTGCTAGAAGGATAGTATTGTGTATAACATATTAGCCCAAGACTCAAGGGATAGGTGTTCAAGGTCCAGCTGAGTCACAGACTTCCTATGTGAGATTGGCTAAGCCACTTCCTCTCTGTGTCGCACTTGTAAAATGGGGGAGGGGAGTCATTTTATAAGCAAGGCCACAAAGAACTCTCAGTGGGGTACTACTATAAGCCTAAATTCATTAATGCCTGTAGGTAATCCAATGCCAGTGGGCTCATTCCAGTACATAGATAAATCCTGATATACACTGCACCGAGCGGTATATCTTTCACTAGCAACCTCTCCACTAAGCTGCCCTTCTTTGAGTACACTTGCTTCATTCAATTATCTTCTTATCCCCGGCTGGCATCCTCTAGATTGCTGTATGTAAAAACAGTCTAGTATAGCTTCAGATAATTATGCATACCTTTTAACGCCTCCTTCAGCTACATCTTGAGAGGCTAGAAGAAGAGACAGCAATGCTAAAGGTAGCTATTCTTTCCCCTTCAGTAGAGGAAATCTTCCTACTGACAACATTGTCCTGGTTCTTCGTTTCTGTCCCAGACTATTACCACCATGATTTTTAAAGAAGCAGGTCTTTAGTTCAAGAGAAAAAGAAGGAAGCCAGTTTAGTACCTGGGATGCTGAGCTTTCTACTCATACAAGAATGAATGCCAACCTCGCCAACATATCAGCAACCCTGCTTAAATGGAGCAAAGTGAAATGGCCGTAAAGACTAAACAGCTGAGTCATCTTAGAAAGAAAAAAGGGTGCTTCAGTGCAGTCAAGGTAAAAGAAACCCCCCCTTATTAGTCTTTCCCTCTCTGGCAAAAGGAACAAAATCAAAAAACAGCACACAATAAGAGTTACCATATGTCAAGGTTCCTCCCCCAGTCTGAATGCTAGGGTACAGATGTGGGGACCTGCATGAAAACCTCCTAAGCTTATCTTTACCAGCTTAGGTCAAAAAGTTCCCCAAGGTACAAAATATTCCACCCTTTGTCCTTGGATAGGCCGCTACCACCACCAAACAAATACTGGTTACTGGGGAAGAGCTGTTTGGAAACGTCTTTCCCCCCAAATACTTCCCAAAACCTTGCACTCCACTTCCTGGACAAGGTTTGGTAAAAAGCCTCACCAATTTGCCTAGGTGACTACAGACCCAGACCCTTGGATCTTAAGAACAATGAACAATCCTCCCAACACTTGCACCCCCCCCCCCTTTCCTGGGAAATGTTGGATAAAAAGCCTCACCAATTTGCATAGGTGACCACAGACCCAAACCCTTGGATCTGAGAACAATGAAAAAGCATTCAGTTTTCTTACAAGAACACTTTTAATAGAAATAGGAGTAAATAGAAGTAAAGAAATCCCCTCTGTAAAATCAGGATAGTAGATACCTTACAGGGTAATTAGATTCAAAACATAGAGAACCCCTCTAGGCAAAACCTTAAGTTACAAAAAAGATACACAGACAGAAATAGTTATTCTATTCAGCACAATTCTTTTCTCAGCCATTTAAAGAAATCATAATCTAACACGTACCTAGCTAGATTACTTACTAAAAGTTCTAAGACTCCATTCCTGTTCTACCCCCGACAAAAGCAGCATATAGACAGACACACAGACCCTTTGTTTCTCTCCCTCCTCCCAGCTTTTGAAAGTATCTTGTCTCCTCATTGGTCGTTTTGGTCAGGTGCCAGCGAGGTTACCTTTAGCTTCTTAACCCTTTACAGGTGAGAGGAGTTTTCCTCTGGCCAGGAGGGATTTTAAAGGGGTTTACCCTTCCCTTTATATTTATGACACGCCCCCCAAATCTCAGCTAGGGTGAAACACTGGCTGGGATTTCTTCCTGGAGCTCTAGGAAAAACAGAGTTAATAAGACACATGCATCTCTAAATATACTACCAAGTACATAAAGACTAACAATATTTTCCACATCTCAAGGACGAATTTAACCAGTTGATTCTGGGAAACTTTCACGGGAAGTGCATCAGCCACTTTGTTAGAAGCTCCTGAGATGTGCTGGATATCTAAATCAAAATCTTGAAGAGCTAAACTCCACCGAAGAAGTTTTTTGTTAGTTTCTTTGACGGTGTGAAGCCACTTCAGTGCAGCATGGTCAGTTTGCAGGTGGAAACGCCGTCCCCAAACATATGGGCGTAGCTTTTCCAGAGCGTAGACAATGGCGTAGCATTCTTTTTCAGTGACTGACCAGTTGCTTTCCCTCTCAGACAGTTTTTTGCTGAGAAACACTACAGGGTGGAATTCTTGATCAGGTCCTTTCTGCAATAGAACTGCTCCCACACCACGCTCGGACGCATCTGTGGTTACTAGGAATGGTTTGTCAAAGTCTGGGGCCCTTAGTACAGGGTCAGACATGAGTGTCGCTTTAAGTTTGTTAAAGGCCTTCTGACACTTTTTGGTCCTTCTTTAGGCATTTCAGCTGCCACCTCAGCTAAGGGTCCACTGAGCTGCGGCCTCAGCTCTACCATGTATTGGTCTGTAGAGATGTTGTACCCAAGGCAGGCCCTTTCGAAGTTTTCTAGGAAGGCCTCAGTATCATCGCCTGCCTTGTAGGTGGGGAACTTTCTGGGATGGGAAGTGGTACCTGGAGAAGGATTGCTAGGGTTTGTTGGGATATTCTGCTGAGCCTTTATCTTCTCCATCTCCTCCACATGCTTCCTCTCTTTTTCCTTCTCCTCCAGTTCTTTGTCCCTTGCCTCCATTTCTTTGTCCCTTGCTTCCATAGCTCTCCTGTGAGCAGCCGCTTGGTGTTGTGCTGCCTCTTTCGTTGCCTCCCTTTCTTGTTCCTTCTCCTCCTTCTTCAGCCGCATGAGTTCTATCTGTCTTTCAGTTCCCTTTGTCTTTCCTCTGCCTGAAATCTGGCTAATTCCAGCTTTTGTCGAGCCGTGGATTTTGTCATTCTAACCTCTCTGTTTTTAACTATCTTTACACCCGAGGTTTAGAAATAAACAAACAAAACTTGGCTGTAAAATTTTGCTGTGCTGGAATAGAATACCTATTCTCTGATAGTGATTGTCAGCCTACAGAAAAAGACAATTCCCTTGTCTCTGCTCTGGGCCCAAATCAAAGCAAAAAACCTCTAACTACTTGGAAACCTGCTTACCAGCAGCCCAAAGGAAAAAAAAATTCCTTTTCAAACTTGTGCTCCTTGTAAAAAATCAAAATCCTAAAAGAAAAAAAAACCCAACCCCTGCCACTTTTGTCTCCAGGCAAATGGGTAGAACACCCCCCCCCTTTACTTTTAGGGGGAAAAAAAAACTCTGGGTTGGAAGACTGAATTTCCCTGCAGGAGTTAAGTACCCTGCCTCCAGGCAAAGAAAACTTGCAATTCACAAAGATAATCCCCTTTTGTCTCTGCTTGGCCACAAAGCAGAGAAAAAACAAGCTGCTTTCAGTTTCAGCTGCTTTCTGGACTTCCTCTCCAAAGGAAAAAAAAATCCTTTTTTTAAAGTCTGTATTTCTAGTTCAAAATATCTCACCTGGATCTCAAAATGATTTCAGGTTAATCCCACCGCTCTGACACTATGTCAAGGTTCCTCCCCCACTCTGAACGCTAGCGTACAGATGTGGGGACCTGCATGAAAACCTCCTAAGCTTATCTTTACCAGCTTAAGTCAAAAAGTTCCCCAAGGTACAAAATATTCCACCCTTTGTCCTTGGATTGGCCGCTACCACCACCAAACAAATACTGGGGACATGATCGTTCCCCTCTATTCGACATTGGTGAGGCCTCATCTGGAGTACTGTGTCCAGTTTTGGGCCCCACACTTCAAGAAGGATGTGGATAAATTGGAGAGAGTCCAGCGAAGGGCAACAAAAATGATTAGGGGTCTGGAACACATGAGTTATGAGGAGAGGCTGAGGGAGCTGGGATTGTTTAGCCTGCAGAAGAGAAGAATGAGGGGGGATTTGATAGCTGCTTTCAACTACCTGAAAGGGGGTTCCAAAGAGGATGGCTCTAGACTGTTCTCAATGGTATCAGATGACAGAACGAGGAGTAATGGTCTCAAG
The DNA here is from genome assembly GCF_965140235.1 of Caretta caretta. Taxonomy (NCBI): domain Eukaryota; kingdom Metazoa; phylum Chordata; order Testudines; family Cheloniidae; genus Caretta; species Caretta caretta. The sequence goes on along the minus strand of NC_134209.1, from coordinate 131,977,643 downwards.
CTGCAGTGGGGGAGGTTTAGATTGGATATTAGGAAAAACTTTTTCACTAAGAGGGTGGTGAAACACTGGAATGCGTTACCTAGGGAGGTGGTAGAATCTCCTTCCTTAGAGGTTTTTAAGGTCAGGCTTGACAAAGCCCTGGCTGGGATGATTTAACTGGGAATTGGTCCTGCTTTGAGCAGGGGGTTGGACTAGATGACCTTCTGGGGTCCCTTCCAACCCTTATATTCTATGATTCTACTGGTTACTGGGGAAGAGCTGTTTGGAAACGTCTTTCCCCCCAAATACTTCCCAAAACCTTGCACCCCACTTCCTGGACAAGATTTGGTAAAAAGCCTCACCAATTTGCCTAGGTGACTACAGACCCAGACCCTTGGATCTTAAGAACAATGAACAATCCTCCGAACACTTGCACCCCCCCCCTTTCCTGGGAAATGTTGGATAAAAAGCCTCACCAATTTGCATAGGTGACCACAGACCCAAACCCTTGGATCTGAGAACAATGAAAAAGCATTCAGTTTTCTTACAAGAACACTTTTAATAGAAATAGGAGTAAATAGAAGTAAAGAAATCCCCTCTGTAAAATCAGGATAGTAGATACCTTACAGGGTAATTAGATTCAAAACATAGAGAACCCCTCTAGGCAAAACCTTAAGTTACAAAAAAGATACACAGACAGAAATAGTTATTCTATTCAGCACAATTCTTTTCTCAGCCATTTAAAGAAATCATAATCTAACACGTACCTAGCTAGATTACTTACTAAAAGTTCTAAGACTCCATTCCTGGTCTATCCCCAGCAAAGGCAGCATAAAGACAGACCCACAGACCCTATGTTTCTCTCCCTCCTCCCAGCTTTTGAAAGTATCTTGTCTCCTCATTGGTCATTTTGGTCAGGTGCCAGCGAGGTTACCTTTAGCTTCTTAACCCTGTACAGGTGAGAGGAGTTTTCCTCTGGCCAGGAGGGATTTTAAAGGGGTTTACCCTTCCCTTTATATTTATGACACCATAAATAATGGCATAGAGGTCTTAGCCAAAAATCATATTAAGCCTTAACCCAGAGATTCCTTGTCTAACCCCCTGCTCTCCTCACATTTCTGGGGTTTTCTTATCCTGACTCCAGTGACTCAGACTCCCATTTGCTAACCAGCTGCACCTATGCTAATCTGGCTGCTGCAATTAATAGTCTAGCCACCATCCCCCTTAGCTCTTCACTCAGGTATACGTACTTGCAAATTTGTCCTTTTTCTAGGAAGGATAAAAAGAATGAACGAATGTTGCAGTGAGTAGCAAAAAGAGGAAACAAAACAAAAGAATAAAATACTTTCACTGTTCTTTCATATCACATTTACTCATATGCTCACACCAGACAAACCAAGGACAGAACAGAGATGAAAATCATGGGGAGAAAAAAAGCCCAGCCAGTTTCTTACAGAGACAGATCACATTGTCATGGAAATACTGCACACAGTAAGGGAAACACACTCAGCTTACGTCGGGGCAGAAATGCCAGTTTCATGAAAAGATGAACATATTTTTACAGACAGCAGTTTCAGTGGATAAAAAACACCACCACATTTTTCTAATCACAGGGGTGTCACAAGCAATGTTATTCTTCCTCCTTCTACCATGGCACTGCAGCGTGATAAACTTTTGCTGTGCTCACAGTGTCCTGGATTCCCCCTGCACAGCCTGGCACACTAGTCCAGCAAAGATGCCGAATGTCGGATGGGACGGGGCATTTTGCAGGAATGCAAGTCCATTCCATACTCAACACATACAAGTATTAATGTGCCTAGCTACACTCTGGACCCAATTCCCAATCTTTCTGGAGAAGTGTCTTTTCTTTTGTGTCAAAGGTACTGTCAATACTCAGCTAAGTTCCCTTTCTTTAAGGCACCATGGAAGTAGAAGAAGCAGATAGACACTCTATAGCCCACACCTATTGCAGGAATAGCTGCTTAAGATAACACACACTTTCATTAGAGAAGAGAAGTCAAAAAACAAAATGGGACATAAATGATGGTGGAGAAAATAGGGAAAAGATAAGGGCCAAAAACAAGTAGAGTGAGTAAGGGCTCTTTTCATAGGAGGGAAAAGAGATGCTAGGGAGAAAGCAGACCCACTACTAAGTGAGATGAAATATTATTAATGATGACTCAATAATGGCTAATTCAATACTGAACTCCTTGCTGAAAGCAGATATTTAAAAGAACAAATAAGGACAAGAAACTCAGACAATGATGAAGCAATGAAAACTCTGTAAGAACAAAATAAAACTAGGAGTACTTGTGGCACCTTAGAGACTAACAAATGTTTTTGGGCATAAGCTTTCGTGGGCTAAAACTCACTTCATCGGATGCATGTAAGAACAGTTATTGATAAAGAGCAGGTTAAAGAACACTAGGGAAAATAGGAACAAAAGTTGTGTGTTTCCTCTGATGTTCTAAACCAGGAGGATTGTGCTCTCAGTTGCAGTAGCAGAACTGGGGAGCAATAACTGGAATTTCTGTTGCCCAGAAAACATTACCTTTCCAAAATGGTTTATTGGAATCCAACACGGATTTTTTTCAAAATTCCAGGCAGACAGCTGGCTAGCCAGCACGCCAGCTTCCCATTTGAGGAGCTGGCAATCCAGAGAGCTGGGCAGCCCAGGAGCTAGCTTGCTGGTGAACCCAGGGAGCCAGAAAGCAGAGAACCTGGCTAGGTAGGGAGCCTAAGAAGCCAGGCAGCCAACTAGCTGGAGAGTCTGGGTAAGTGGGGAGCCTGGGAGCTCAGGGAGCCAGGCAACCCAGAAGGCACCAGATTTTTCCCGTGTGGTTTCCTTAATTATTAACCTAGTAGAGCTACATGCACACAAGTTCCTCCCTTAAATTCTGTCAACAGGGTCATCACTGTGACCTGGTATGCCTGGGGCAGCCCTCACTGAAAATGCCAAGGTCAGGGCAGATTGTAAAAAGATCAGATTGTCCCCAAACTGGGGGTTAACACTGAAGTTAGACCCACCAACCAGTCACAAACTGTGCTCCTGATCCCCCACACTGGTTATCAAGAAGCTTAAGAAGAAATCACACAGCCCCCTTTATTGCCTTCCAGTTCTCTGACTCCCAATCTGCACCTAGGTCCAGTTCAGTGAAAAGTTATTTGAAACTCTGCTCACTATACAAAATGTTTTTCTGACCCCAAAAGGCCACCATATTTCCAGGCCAATATTAGTTTGGATCTTACCCAAAATACCACACTGCCAATCAATACTTTAGTGTCTAAAACTAAAGGTTTATTATAAAAGAAAGAAAGAAGAGAGCTGTTAAATGGTAAAGCAGTCAGATACATACAGAGACTTCAAAGTCCATATATCAGGTTCTTAGCAGTATTAGTGAGTTTGCTGGCTTGAAAGTCCTTCTGGAACACATCCACAGCTTGGATGGGTCATTCAGTCCTTTGTTCAGAGCTACAGTTTGTAGAAAAGTTACTTCAGAGGTAAGAAGCAGGAATGAAGACAAAATAGACATGATGCAGCTGCTCTTTATATTCCTTTTGCCGTGTGGCATGTACTTCCTGTGTCCCAAACACAAGCTTCCCAGCACATTGCATGGAAAAGCCTTAGAGTTCTTGGTCCATAGGCATGCCCCTACAATCCTGCTGACTCCTAAGGTGTATCCGCTGGCTCCTTTCAATGGGTTCATTGTACCGTTGATGACCCTTGATGGACCATTGAACAGGGTAGGCAGTGCTGATGCCAATCTGTCTGGGGGCGTCATCCAGAAACACAGCACAAGTTTGGAAATAGAGATACACCATACATATCTATAACTTACAATACAAAGGTGATACAAACAAGATCATCATAATTGGCTAATCATAACATTTTCAGAGATTCCAGATATGCCATGTAAGGTAAGATTCCTTGCCATTTTATAATATTGGTGTTAACAATATCATAAAGTGTCTCCCATATGCCATACAGCATCACAATCATTTTATTTGTAACCCTTCTGCCCGTCAGAGTTGGCAGCAACAAGGGCCGGGTTCAATATCTAGGGGATCCATTCCAATAACACAATGCAAACCGGCTCGAGTCCCCACCCAGTGACCTGGGACAAATATATACCACCCCCGGTGGGCGCCTTCAAGAGGCAATACTTCCCCTCTCGCAAGCACATAGTCTGAGTGTAGCAAAAAGCCTTTTAATAACAGAGAGAAACAATGTGGCATTATGTTGGGGAAACACCACCAACAGGATTCATAACACAACCCATGAGCAAAAAAACCCACCCCAAGCAAATTGGGGCATGTCCCTTTTCCTTTGGTTCTTGAATCCAGCAACCCCAAATCACCCAAAGTCCCAAAAGTCCAATGACCCAAAAGTCTCTGTCCCTGGTTAGGGCAGCCCCAGAGTTCAAAAGTTTATCTGCGGAGCTTTACCTCCCAACCTGGGTGGAGATGGGATGGGGGTAAGAGGCACCTTACATGATCTGAAGCTGACCGCCCCACAGCTCCATATGCCTTCGCTTCGCTCCGCTCCGCCAGCCGCCCCACGAACTCCTTCACTCAGCTCCGCGGCCCACAAGCAGCTCCCGCCGTCCTACGAACTGCTCCCCTAGCCTGTCCACAAGGCACTCCAGCCATCCCGCAAACTGCTCCACAATATACCTTCAGGCTCCCCCACTACTTAACACAACACTCAGTGATTTCAGCTCTTAGTCAGTTCAGCTCTTTGGTGAATTCAGCTTGTAGTAGGGGAGCCTCAGTGCTGGTACACCATTAGCCCAAAGTGAGCTCAGCAGCCTGTAACTAGACTCCTAATAGAATCAAAATTAGCTCTGATATTCCACAGTGGAGAGAGGAGGAAGTGCAATTAGCATGTAAGGCCCTCACCAAGGGACCCATGCCACCAAGTATTAATACTTGTCCCCAGCCTCTCTCAATTCACAGAGTTTTAAAACCCATGACCCTTGCCTAGCGAGTGCTACTTAGTTGATGGTGAGTCCCTCCATCATAACAAAAGGCCAAGTACAGTTCCAAGCACAGTTCCCATAATCAGGGTAATAATAATTTATTCTTCCTGCCCCAATAACAGAGACACTGGGGATCCCACAGCAGCCAAAGTGACCATTTGGGCAGCTATGGCCTCATTCTAGGCGGGGTGGGTGTGCCTATGCAAATGAGATCAGCCCCTGAAGTTCTTTTCCACAACTTGCCACACCTCACCACCAGATGTCAGGGTGGAGCTCATCCTGACACTGCTTACATCTTTATTTAACCATCATGGCAGCTAAAACATACACCTACTTCCCCTGCCCTGCAAAGGGAGGCAGTGTTGCCTTGGGGAAGAGAGAACTGGACTGGGACTAAGGAGTGAGGTTCTATTCTTGGCTCTGCCACCGACTTACTGCTTGACTTTGAGCAAGTCACTTCCACGCTCTTTGCCTCTATTTCCATCTGCAAAATGAGGATAGTGATACTGCCCTCCTTTGTAAAGTACTTTGAAATCTGCTGATGAAAAAAACTACAAGAGCTAGGTAATAATAATAATAAATAAAGTGTGACCACTAATTAATTAGACTGCAGAATTACATATCTGATAACTTTATTGTCATTATTAAAAACCTAATTAGACTATGTTCCAACTTATATTCACTAATTTGGAACTGCATTTGTGATGATTCACTCAGTCAGTGTTTCTGAAGTGGTGGATCGTGACTCCCAGGATGGTTGTGTAAGGAAATAGAAGGGGGTGAAATGGTTGCAAATTATCATAATAAAATTTTCAACTGAAAGCAAAGAAATCTTGCTCCCTTGTTCCCATACATCCTTACTCTTCAAGGTCAAGTATTCTTTGTCAGTTTCTCAAACACACACACACACACACACACACACACAATTCAATTATATAGGTGTTTCAGTGTTGTCACTGCAAGGATATTGAAGCACCATTTCATGGAAACAAGAAGATAGATAAGTCAAGAGCTAAAAGGCAACATGGTGGCAAAATTGACAGTCTTACTCATACTTAACAATGAACGCCCTGATATATGCCATTAATTCCAACGGCAATCTATTCAGAAACACATAAAAAGCAACCAGAAACATGGATCATTGGCATTTGAAAACAAACATTTCGTCTTCTTTGAAAAGCTGGAAATCTCAAGCATAGTAAAGAATATATTTCTGCATCCCATTACAATATACATTTCCAATAGTTGTTCAGTTTCTCCTTTCAAAATAAATTAGCAGTGCAGTGATACTAATATATGTTCTTCAGAAGGTTTTCGGTTCGAGACACTCCACCAGCTAAACCGCCTGAAATTTGGTTTGTTCTTGAAGTCCTCTAAAAACATTTCTCACGTCTGAAAAAAGAGAAGATAACACAGTATGTGTATGCTTGACAGTATGCTCTTCATGAACAACCACATATCCACTTTCATCTATATCTCATGTTACCTGCAAGAAGAACTCATGGAATGGGCTGTTTGTTTTACACACAAAGTAGCCCACATGTCATAGCAATTCCTTGTAAAGAACAATAATAGATACTGCTGTTGGAAAGCTCGGAGTAAAAGCCTCCTCCTTCCCATATCGCTAGTAATCTTTAGATCACCATCCCATCTCCATACTGCCTTCCAGCTACTGAGGCTATCAACTAAAGTACAGTCTGCTGCAGTTTCTGCTCTCCTTCCATTTGCAAATATGCACAAAGTTGTTCACGAAAATAGATGCTTGGATGCACCTTTCAAAATAAGGCAAAAAATGTTAGACTCTAGTATTATTCTAAGGGGAGAGGCCATTTAAGAAACCTCAAATGTAATTTGCTACTATAAGGCTCAGTCACATCTGTTTGGCACTGACCCATGGCAGGGTAGTGTGGCGCTCCACTACCTTAGTGAGACCTGCAGGTAGAATTCATCCTCATGGTGTCAGAATTCCTGCCAGAGATCTCCAGCTTGCACGATGAGTGCACCTTCAGGGTGAGCAGCACATACGTGCCCTGCCAGTTTTGCTATTACAGAAGTGGGGTTGTGGTCCTGCCTCCTCCCTGCACCCACAGCCTGTTCTGAAGGAGGAGCCAGAAGAGAGCAGTCCCTGTTCCAGAAGAGGGGGAGGGAGGGCTGCAGTGGGGCTCAGCTTTTGTGCAGGAGCATGACAGGGGACTTCTTGTGCCCTTTTCTCCCTCCACCCCCTGCATTGAAGACTACTGGAGCAGTCAGACACAATATGGCCCTTAAGGTTAATAGGATTTTTTGTTGTTGTTTGTTCTTCAAAGTACATCACATGCTACCTTAGCAAATTGTCTATGTCTGTTTGGAAGGACACATTGGAATTTACTCTCCTGCCACTTACTTCAGTGTAAATCAGGAGGAACTCCACTGAAGTTAATCAACTTAGACTGGTGTTAAACAGACAAATGATAACATATATACCCAGGCCCATTATCTATACAGAAAGGCAGTATACAATGAATTAATGCCTAGTGCTGGATATTATTGCATTTACATTTTTAAAACTATGCAAGTCTCATGACAGTGCAGAATAATCTGTTTTCACTGCCTGTAATTCATACGCTTCAATATAGGCACATTCCTAATTAATATTAAATCCCACATTGTATTCAATGCACTTTAGCAAGTAGCTGCACCAGAAGGAATGGCAAAATGATGCTGATCTTCAAGTTTTCAATAATTTGATTGTAGATTTGTTTTCTTTATGGGGCAGAATAGGTCATGCGGTAAGAGGAGACGAAATGGACTTGTTATGCTGGTTATAGCTAGGCTGAACAGCAGAGTGTGCACTGCAGGAGAGATGACAGTCTGCTCAGGGCTTTTGCCCAAAAACCTTTGACTTAAATGAAAGCCAAAATATCAGCCTGTGAGTGACTGCTCTTCTGGTGGTTGCTGACTGAGTTTGTCTTGAGTATCTGTGTGAACAGAATTAAGCTGGCAAAACAGTCACATGACCTATGGGGCTTAAATGCCAGGAAGCCAGGAAATGGTAATTGAACAAGGGGGAATGGTTTCCGGGAGTTTGTCAAAGAAATTGGTTATGACATTGCTTTACATTATTTTGACTGAAACACCACAAGTGCAACATTTCCCTGCTCTCGCCTTTAAAACCGTAGCTCCCTCTCAGATTTCAATTGCATGCACAATTTAACTATCTTTTTAAATTATTTTTTTCTTAGAGTCAGATTGGCTGACACGGATTGACTGATGTACAGAGAGGAAGATCTCAAGGGGTCTCCTCTGCAAGGACTGGACATAACGGCAAGTTGTGCATTCCCATGGGAACAATGTCTAGCCAACGATGCTGCCAGCCACGCACTCCAAAAAAGGTAGAGATGGTGGGAGAGGAAGGGTAGCCATATCTCGAGTCCCTCTGCATGGGCGAGGAGTAACAGTGGGTCCACACATGACAGTGCTTCCTAGACCGCTTGCTGTGCTTTCACTGTGAACTAAATACTCTTGCTTCAGAAGAGCCACCCTTCAGCACATTTAGCAGATGAAAGGACTGGCTCTTTACTGTACAGTTTTTGGTTTATGGCCAAAAAATGTTCTGTTTTTGGCCACTGTTGCCTGAAAGGTTGGTGGTTTTAGTAGTTCTCAGCTGAAAAGTTCACTTTTTGACCAAAACGAAATTTTCTGTGGAATAAACCTCCATTTTCTTCTGACCAACTGCAGATAAAACCAATGGGACTTTGCATGATCTTAAAATTAAACATGTGCTTTCTGAACCAGAGCCCTAATGAATTGAAAGCAGTGGCAGCTTTACCTGGGGTTGATGGGTGCAATTGCAGAGAGCCCCCATCTCAGGTTTAGCCCAGCCATCTCTCTGTCATAATAGCCAGGCAGCTGGGCCACATTTGAATGAGTGGCACACTGATTGTGTCCAGCAAGTCACCACGCCCAGAGTGAGGAGCCAGGCCCAGCACCATGGGACAGTACCCCTTGCTGTGGGGTGGAATGTAGCGTGGGCTCACTCTCCAAGCCCCACCCCCAGGCCGTCCCCTCTCCTCTGAGTGGGGATTATGGTTGGTGGTGCTGTGGCAGAGGATGCTACTGCCAGTGGTTGTGCCAACCATTGGTAGGGCAAGCAGAAGCAGGCACTGTGCACCCACTGATTTGGGACACCTCATTCACCCCAACTGAAAGAAAAATAAAAAGATTATAAGCCATATTTTCAAAAGAGCTCAGCTCTCACTGGAGGCGGACTTCACAAAAGAGCTCAATTCCAATGTAAGCATCAACATAAATGGTGAATTTTTCAAAAGAGCTCAACAAATCTAGTTATAATTGTGACAATGGGAGTAGTGGGGGGGCTGAGCACTTTTGAAAATCTGGCCCCAAATGTGGGTGCTGAACACCTGAAAGACTACCCCTAGGGTTTTTAAAAATCTGGACATTAATCCTTATATCATACCCTAGAGTCACACACCCACTGAAACCTATGTTCAAGTTTAAAAATGCTTTGAATCCCTCACAATGTAACTGCATAAATCTAGGACAGGCTACTCATTCTTTGCCTTTTATCTCATTTTGATATCCCATGGCTTGTATTCCAGCTTATCTCCTTAACTACTTATGGAACTTCCAGCTCATCCATTCAATTGGATCTCGGCATTATGTAGAAGATTTATAACACAAATCATGTCTCTTACCAGCGTACAGTTGCACCGAATGTATTGTCAGCATCATAGAATATCATAGAATATCAGGGTTGGAAGGGACCCCAGAAGGTCATCTAGTCCAACCCCCTGCTCGAAGCAGGACCAATTCCCAGTTAAATCATCCCAGCCAGGGCTTTGTCAAGCCTGACCTTAAAAACCTCTAAGGAAGGAGATTCTACCACCTCCCTAGGTAACGCATTCCAGTGTTTCACCACCCTCTTAGTGAAAAAGTTTTTCCTAATAGCCAATCTAAACCTCCCCCACTGCAACTTGAGACCATTACTCCTCGTTCTGTCATCTGCTACCATTGAGAACAGTCTAGAGCCATCCTCTTTGGAACCCCCTTTCAGGTAGTTGAAAGCAGCTATCAAATCCCCCCTCATTCTTCTCTTCTGCAGGCTAAACAATCCCAGCTCCCTCAGCCTCTCCTCATAAGTCATGTGTTCTAGACCCCTAATCATTTTTGTTGCCTTTCGCTGGACTCTCTCCAATTTATACACATCCTTCTTGTAGTGTGGGGCCCAAAACTGGACACAGTACTCCAGATGAGGCCTCACCAATGTCGAATAGAGGGGAACGATCACGTCCCTCGATCTGCTCGCTATGCCCCTACTTATACATCCCAAAATGCCATTGGCCTTCTTGGCAACAAGGGCACACTGCTGACTCATATCCAGCTTCTCGTCCACTGTCACCCCTAGGTCCTTTTCCGCAGAACTGCTGCCTAGCCATTCGGTCCCTAGTCTGTAGCGGTCAGCAGATGAATTGCTTTTACAACTGGTGAGTCTGCATCATTTTCAATACTGATGTTGAGTCTACTTTTAAAGATTAAAGAGAACTTCCAGATGTTTAGTAGATCAGGTTGCCCTATCATCCTTTTTGTTTATCTAGGGGTGTTTTCCAAGTTACAAAGGGCCGTTAGGTCAATGGGAGTTGAAGTCTACCTGCCCTTTGAACTCTTCCCCTTATTTATTAGAAAAAAGAGACGTATCCCTTTCTGCAATGATAATAACTTTGCGGTTTGAAGGGGGCAGGAGGCTCTTATTTTTTTAAATAGAAATAACCTTGTTGAACATTCTGTATACTTGGAAGATCCCTGTGAAAAGAAAGAACTAGCTCAGCAGAGAGTTCTTCCAAGTTCTTCTGGCTCTCATACAAACATGTCAACAGTGCGTGCGGGTGTGTTCAACTATAAATGCTACAAAGAGCACTAGTCACAGTAGTTTTCACGAAGCCTTATAGAAGACTAAGGATGTGAACTAAGGACATGACCCAAAGCCCACTGCAGTCAGGGAGAGAGTCTTTGTTTTGAAGAATCTCCCCGTAGAACATAAACGAACAGGCACCTAAGTCCAGATCTGGGAGGTAGGCACCTTAATAAATCTGAGAATCTGGGCCCTAACTCCAAGTAACTTCTAATTGGAGTTGGATGCCTCACTGCTATTTGTGCTTTCCAAATCCCCCCTGGATGTTTAGGATTAGTTCTCATTATCCCCCCAGTGAAGTCAACAGAGCTCTCTGAAGCTGAACCATTTTTGGCACCTGTACTCTAGAGAGCTTTCCCACTTGTGCATTCATAGGCTGGGGTGGTATACTGCTAATTACATATAGTGGGCCACATTGGGATCTCACCTTATATTAATGAAGATCCGGAGTCACTCCACTGGCTTCAATGAAATTACACTGGGATCAGACTGGTGTAACAAAATAAGAACATGGACTATTGTGTTTGTACTGATTTCCCTCTTTCAGTGCTATGTTTCTCACCTTTGGTACTGCAGAAGTAACTACTAAAATAACAATACAGATATTATTGTACATTTATTCATCATTGTTTTTATATAATTACAACTGAAATTTATTTTTTCTGTATCAAGACTGCCAAATAATCGCACCGTCTCAGATATTTGTTTGTTTTGGTTCTTGTTGAACCAAACCTTCTGTTTCAACTTATTTTAAGCAAAGGATAAATAAATCCCTACAGGAGAGTCAAATTACTAGGTGAATTTTAGGTTAATATCTGAGCAAGGTGGATCGTTTTGCCCACTAGCATTAGATAGGGGATTATTTCAAGTCCCAAATCCTGGGATTTCAAATCACAGCTTTCTTGTGAAGCCCAGTGTTGGAGGTTGCCAAGAGTTGGCCTGTTGGTGACTCTCACTCACTGTATAGGAGTATATCATTAAAGGATTCATATCAGGGTTGGATAACAGATTTCAGAGATTTTTATTTCACAGATATTAAGGCCAGAAGGGACCATTATGATAATCTACTCTGGCCTCCTGCATAAACACAACATAGAATTTGGCCCCGTAATTTCTGGAGGATGGAGGAAATGAGTTCTAGAGTCAATGACCCTCCCCTGAAAGCACCATATGTCAGTTCCCTTCCACTTAAACCAAGATGCTACTACTTGGTGTACCTCAACTGCTTCCAGCTGCCACCGTATTAGCAGTGACAGAGATGAACTCTAAGTTACCATTTGCAGTCATCTATTGTCAATCGCATACATGCAATCCAATCACTTAAACATTCTTATGCCAACAAAGTATCATAAAAAAAAAATCAACATCCACTTCTATAAAATGACAACGTTAAAGAAACACTATCAGGGCAAAGGTGAACTCAAAGGTAGGTTTTGTGAAATTATATATTTACCTAATTTAAGATGAACAAACACCTAAAAAAAACCCATATCCAGTTGAAGCATTTAAAAAAAAAATTAAACATTTTTATGCAGTACTAACAACCCAGATATTGTGGTGTTGTGGCTGTGCTGGTACCAGGATGTTGGATAGACAAGGTGCACCAGGTACTATAAAAGCTGCCTTCACCAAACATGGACACTCCACCAGATAAGTAGATTGCATCACAGAATGGGCCACCCAAATCTCGAGAGAACGTTCTTCAATACAGAAATAAAACCCGCTCTGACTGCACATCCCTAGTTGTCACCTACCACCCAACACTGGAACCCATGTGGGATATCAACAAACAATTACAACCCATACTAAATGGGGACCGCATCCTGAAAGAAATTTTTCCTGAACCCCTTCTGCTGGCCTTCAAACAACCCCTCCCCAACCTCATTATCAGAAGCAAGCTCCCCACAGGCCAGGACACACCAACTCAAAGTGGCACCAGACACTGCCAGAACACCTGCAAAACCTGCAGACATATCTCTACTGCTACAATGATCAACACCTGTCATGCATGGGTCCTACACATGCCTATCACAACATGTAATATACCCCATCCAGTGCACTAAATGCCCCAATAGCAACTATGTGGGTGAAAGCAGACAACCACTGCATTCGTGAATTAACTCACTCAGGTAAATGATAAAAGACCAAAACACCCTATCACTTGTGGTGAACACTTTTCACAAAGCGATCACTCTATATCTGATCTGTCAGTCCTCGTCCTCAAAGAAACCTGCGAAACACTTTCAAAAGGTGAGCCTGGGAGCTTAAATTCATAACTTTGCCAGACCTTACAAATCATGGACTGAATAGAGACACTGGATTTATGGCTTACTACAACAACCTGTCCAAATCCAAACCAACCATGGTAGATGCAGACATCTAATGCACAAATGGAAAATCAAGGACTCCCCCAGCATGTGAGTGTGGTTCCCCATGACAGACATTCGAACATATCACTACCTACTGCCCAATGTATAAACATGAAGGAGGCATCACTGCAATAAATTCTGCTACTCCTGATGTGGCAGTTTGGCTCCGTCAGCTTCAGGTGACATTATAGTTGCTGCTCTGCACCAGCCATACAAAAGAAGAGAACAATCTGTAACCCACAAATAACATCCCCACCAATGCGGTCTCCCCTTCTTTTCCTCCTTATGACTGGAGGGGTGTTAATGGACCACTTCATCTTGAATGGTCCCTTGAGATATGTGTTAACTAGGTATGCTAAACAATCCGTTCCACCTTGTATTTAGCTGTGACGCTCTGAGTTAGTTTCCCAGACCTGAAGAAGAGGTCTGCGTAAGCTCGAAAGCTTGTCTCTCTCACCATCAGAAGCTGGTCCAATAACAGATATTACATCACCCACCTTGTCTCTAAAACCCACATATTACACCACCTGGCTAGTGCATGGGGACCTGAAAGTCAAATTGATGAGACTGACTATAAATAAAAATGACATGGTTTCATCTGAGGTATGTTGTCCCAGCCATGAGAAAAAAGTATTTGTACAACATAAATAACCAAACAAATTGGAGCTTTAAAATTCTTTCAGTTTTAATAATTGAAGGTGCTGTTTATAACCTATGCCGGAGAATTTGTTATATAAAAGTCCATGTTTTTTTAATCTCACAGTGTCCCTATAGCAACAGGAGGTAACATGGTCTTGTTGTTAAGGCATTATACTGGGAGCGAGGAGTTTTGGGGTCAGTTCTTGGTTCTGCTACAGAAATCTTGTGTGACTTTGGGCAAGTCATTTAATCTGTGTCTTGGTTCCACATCTGTAACATGGAAAAAATGCTTTCTATCTTTCATCCTTTGTCCGTCTACTCTAGCTAAATTGCAGGCACTTCAGAGCAGCATTTATGTATTTATACACTGCATAGAGCAATGGGATCCTGACCCCCTGAAAGGGGCCTTTAGGTATTACTGTAATAATAATAAATATCATGCTGAAGTTTGAATGACAGGCCATTTATCAAAGAGTAAAAATAATTTATCAAAGAGCAAAAATAGGGCCTGATTCTTCAATCCTTACTCATGAGAGAAGTCCTTATTCACACTAACCTTGTTGATTTCCATAGCACTCCTCCTATGAGTAAAGGCCATGGAGAAAAGTGTGCCGATCTGGGCCCATGTATAGAAACTGAAGCAGACAATGTTTTGCCCCCATTTTATAGAGTAAGACTTGCAGTCACACTTTACTCTCATGATATTGCTGCTGTATATGATCTAAGAGACAACTCACATTGGGAATGGTTCTCCTGGGAATAGCACTGTAAGGTGCATGTTGTGTTTAAGTCTCTTATCTGAAAGTTTATAGATTCAGCAGAGACGGGGTTAGGCTATGGCTACACTATAGCTTAAATCGACATAAATTGTGTCGCTCAGGGGTGTGAATTAGCCATGTCCTCCTGAGCAATGTAACTTATGCACGCTTAAGCGTCAGTGTGGACAGTGCTATGTTGGCAGAAGAGCTTCTCTCGCTGACATTGTTACTGCCTGTCATAAATATAAAGGGAAAGGTAATCACCTTTAAAATCCCTCCTGGCCAGAGGAAAAATCCCTTCACCTGTAAAGGGTTAAGAAGCTAAAGGTAACCTCACTGGCACCTGACCAAAATGGCCAATGAGGAGACAAGACACTTTCAAAAGCTGGGAGGAGGGAGAAAAACAAAGGGTCTGTGTCTGTCTGTGTGATGCTTTTGCCGGGGACAGAACAGGAATGGAGTCTTAGAATTTAGTAAGTAATCTAGCTAGATATGCAGTAGATTATGATTTCTTTAAATGGCTGAGAAAATAGCTGTGCTCAGTAGAATGAATATTCCTGTCTGTGTGTCTTTTTTGTAACTTAAGGTTTTGCCTAGAGGGATTCTCTATGTTTTGAATCTAATTACCCTATTAGGTATTTACCGTCCTGATTTTACAGAGGTGATTCTGTTTTACTTCTATTAAAAGTCTTCTTGGAAGAAAACTGAATGCTTTTTCATTGTTCTAAGATCCAACGGTTTGGGTCTGTGGTCAGCTATGCAAATTGGTGAGGATTTTTACCAAACCTTCCCCAGGAAGTGGGGTGCAAGGGTTGGGAGGATTTTGGGGGGAAAGACGTTTCCAAACAACGTTTTCTCAGGAATCCAGATAAAGTTTGGTCATGGCAGTGGAAGTCCAAGGGCAAAGAGTAAAATAGTTTGTACCTTGGGGAAGTTTTAACCTAAGCTGGTAAAAGTAAGCTTAGGAGGTTTTCATGCAGGTCCCCACATCTGTATCCTAGAGTTCAGAGTGGGGAAGGAACCTTGACATGGTGGCAGAGCGGTGGGATTAACCTGAAATCATTTTGAGATCAATTTGAGATTTTTTTGAACCAGAAACACAGATTTTAAAAAGGATTTTTTTTCTTTGCTTTGGGGCCAGAGCAGAGACAAAAGGGAATTACCTTTTGTGAACTGCAGGTTTTCTTTGCCTGGAGGCAGAGTAGTTAACCTCCTGCAGGGAAATTCACAAGGCTTCACAAACCTGAAGTTTTTTCCCCCCTAAAAGTAACTAGAGGGGTTTTTCTGCTTATTTGCCTGGAGAAAAAGGTGTTAGGGTTTTGGTTTGTGTGGGTTTTTTTTTTTTTTAATTTTTTTTTTTTTGGATTTTTCTGTAGGCTGATAATCACTATCAGAAAATATAGGTATCCTACTCCAGCACAGCACAATTTTACCAGCCAAGTTTTGTTTGTTTTTATTTCTAACCCTTGGGTGTAAAGTTAGTTAAAAACAGAGAGGTAAAGATGACAGACACCAAGGCACTATCCAAATTGGAGTTAGCCAAACTGGAGGCAAAAAGCCCTAGAAGCTGCTCACAGGAGAGCAATGGAGGCAAAGGACAAAGAAAGGGAGGCAGCGAAAGAGGCAGAACACCACCAAGCGGCTGCTCACAGGAGAGCTATGGAAGCAAGGGACAAAGAAATGGAGGCAAGGGCCAAAGAATCGGAGGAGAAGGAAAAAGAGAGGAAGCATGTGGAGGAGGAGAAGGAAAGAGAGGAAGCATAACTTGGAGATGGAGAAGGTAAAGGCTCAGCAGAATATACCAACAAACCCTAGCAATCCTTCTCCAGGTACCACTTCCCATCCCAGAAAGTTCCCCACCTACAAGGCAGGCGATGATACTGAGGCCTTCCTAGAAAACTTCGAAAGGGCCTGCCTTGGGTACAACATCTCTACTGACCAATACATGGTAGAGCTGAGGCCGCAGCTCAGTGGACCCTTAGCTGAGGTGGCGGCTGAAACGCCTAAGGACCACATGAACAAGTATGAACTGTTTAAAACCAAGGCGAGAGTCAGAATGGGGCTAACACCCAGTCTCGTCAGAGGTTCAGAGCCCTAAGGTGGAAACCAGACGTGTCATTTACCCGACATGCCTACCACATTGTGACACATTGGGATGCCTGGATATCAGGAGCAAGTATTAAATCTCCAGAAGAGTTGCCCTTCCTCATGCAAATGGAACAGTTCTTAGAGGGTGTTCCTGAGGAAATAGAAAGATACATCCTAGATGTGAAGCCCAAAACTAATCAAGGCGGGGGAGATTGGAGCCAAATGGGTGGAGGTAGCAGAGAAAAAGAAAACTGGTCACAGTTGGAGCGGAGACCAGAAGGGACAACCCCCGACCACACCCTATTACTGTGGGCTGCCCAAGGCCCCATCTACCCCCCAAAGAACCCCCCCCACACCTTATCGTCCCACCACACTGTTCTCCAGCAACCCACATCACCCCAGTGACCCATCAGCTGGACGATGTTTTAAATGTAACGAGCCGGGGCATGTGAAGGCCAACTGCCCCAAGAACCCCAACAGATTACAGTTCATTGCACCAGAATCACACCAGAGGTCCGCAGGCCTAGATACCTCCCAGATACCCTTGGAGCGGAGGGAAACTCAGTGTGGGCGGGAAGAAGGTCACCGCGTGGAGGGACACCGGAGCACAAGTGTCAGGTATCCATGCTTCCTTATTTAATTTAATCAACCCCAATTTAATCAATTCAGAGATCGAAGTGACGATTCAACCCTTCAAGTCCAACTCTTTCAATTTGCCTACAGTCAAGTTGCCTGTCCAGTACCAGGGCTGGTCAGGAACGTGGAATTTTTGCAGTCTATGATGATTATCTGATCCCCACGCTGTTGGGAGAAGACTTGGCCAATCATGTGAAGCGGGCCAAGAGGGTGGGAATGGTCACCCGCAGCCAGGCTAAACAAGCCGTGACGCCTAGCTCTGTTCCGGAAACTTCTATCAGGACCCGGTCAGAGGTGATGGACCCGGACCCCAGGCCAACGTCTCCAACAGCAGTAGCGGATCCAGTCCCAGACCTGGAACCAGCGAAACAACCAGCACCAGACCCATTGCCAGCACGGAATCCAGTACTTGCAACCTCAACATCAGAGGGTCCCACCGAACCTGAACCAGCAGCAGCCCATTACCCTACACAAGAGGCTCAGTCGGAGCCTGAATCCCAACATAGTGTCCCAGCGGAGAGCGGTTCACAGTCAACAGAAACAGCCCCATCTCCTACATCGCTTCCAGAGGGACCAAGCATAGGTCCACAATCCAATGAGGAACTGATGTCTCCAGCATGAAGGGACCAGTTCCAGACCGAACAGGAAGCAGATGAAAGCCTCCAGAGAGCTTGGACGGTGGCACGGAGCAACCTACCGCCTCTCAGCTCTTCTAATCGATCCAGGTTTGTTGGTGAACAGGACCAAAGACCGGTTGGGGGGGTCACTCCACTGGGAGGGAATGGGCAAGGATGTTTCTACCTATGTCCAGTCTTGTGAAGTATGCCAAAGAGTGGGAAAACCCCAAGACCAGGTCAAAGCCCCTCTCCAGCCACTCCCCATCATTGAAGTTCCATTTCAGTGAGTAGCTGTGGATATTCTGGGTTCTTTTCCAAAAAAGACACCCAGAGGAAAGCAGTACATACTGACTTTCATGGATTTTGCCACCCGATGGCCGGAAGCAATAGCTCTAAGCAACACGAGGGCTAAAAGTGTGTGCCAGGCACTAGCAGACATTTTTGCCAGGGTAGGTTGGCCCTCTGACATCCTCACAGATGCAGGAAGTAAATTTCCTGGCACGAACTATGGAAAACCTTTGGGAAGCTCATGGGGTAAATCACTTGGTTGCCATTCCTTACCACCACCAAACAAATGGCATGGTGGAGAAGTTTAATGGGACTTTGGGGGCCATCATATGTAAATTCATAAATGAGCACTCCAATGATTGGGACCTAGTGTTGCAGCAGTTGCTCTTTGCCTACAGAGCTGTACCACATCCCAGTTTAGGGTTGTCACCATTTGAACTTGTATATGGCCGCGAGGTTAAAGGGCCATTACTGTTGGTGAAGCAGCAATGGGAGGGATTTACACCTTCTCCAGGAACTAACATTCTGTACTTTGTAACAAACCTACAAAACACCCTCCAAACCTCTTTAGCCCTTGCTAAAGAAAACTTACAGTATGCTCAAAAAGAGCAAAAAGCCTGGTACGATAAACATGCCAGAAAGCGTTCCTTCAAAGTAGGGGATCAGGTCATGGTCTTAAAGGCGCTCCAGGCCCATAAAATGGGAAGGGCCATTCACGGTCCAGGAGCACCTGGGAGCTGTTAATTATCTCATAGCTTTCCCCACCTCCAACTGAAAGCCTAAGGTGTACCATATTAATTCTCTAAAGCCCTTTTATTCCAGAGAATTAAATGTTTGTCAGTTTACAGCCCAGGGAGGAGATGACACTGAGTGGCCTGAAGGTGTCTACTACAAAGGGAAAAGTGCTGGTGGCGTGGAAGACGTGAACCTCTCCATGACCCCTGGGCGTATGCAGCGACAGCAGATCAAGGAGCTGTGCACTAGCTACGTGCCGACATTCTCAGCCACCCCAGGACTGACTGAACAGGCATACCACTCCATTGACACAGGTAATGCTCACCCAATTAAAGTCCGACCTTACAGGGTGTCTCCTCAAGATAAAACTGCTATAGAACGGGAGATCCAGGATATGTTACAGATGGGTATAAACCGCCCCTCTGGAAGTGCATGGGCATCTCCAGTGTTTCTAGTTCCCAAACCAGATGGGGAGATACGTTTTTGGGTGGACTCCCGTAAGCTATAATGCTGTAACTCGCTGTAAATGCTGTAACTCGCCCAGACAACTATCCAATGCCACACACAGATCAACTATTAGAGAAACTGGGACGGGCCCAGTTCATCTCTACCTTGGACTTAACCAAGGGGTACTGGCAGGTACCGTTAGATGAATCTGCCAAGGAAAGGTCAGCCTTCACCACACATCTCGGGCTGTATGAATTTAATGTACTCCCTTTCGGGCTGCGAAATGCACCCGCCACCTTCCAAAGACTTGTAGATGGTCTCCTAGTGGGATTAGGAGAATATGCAGTTGCCTACCTTGACGATGTGGCCATATTTTCGGATTCCTGGGCAGAACACCTGGAACATCTACAAAGTCTTTGAGCGCATAAGGGAGGGAGGACTAACTGTTAAGGCTAAGAAGTGTCAAATAGGCCTAAACAGAGTGACTTACCTTGGACACTAGGTAGGTCAAGGAACTATCAACCCCCTACAGGCCAAAGTGGCCGCTATCCAAAAGTGGCCTGTCCCAAAATCAAAGAAACAGGTTCAATCCTTCTGAGGCTTGGCCGGTTATTACAGACGATTTGTACCGCAATACAGCCAAATCGCCGCCCCACTGACAGACCTAACCAAAAAGAAACAGCCAAATGCCATTCAGTGGACCGAAGAATGTCAGAAGGCCTTTAACCAGCTTAAAGCGACACTCAGGTCTGACCCTGTACTAAGGGCCCCAGACTTTGACAAACTGTTCCTAGTAACCACAGATTCATCTGAGCGTGGTGTGGGAGCAGTTTTAATGCAGAAAGGACCGGATCAAGAATTCCACCCTGTAGCGTTTCTCAGCAAGAAGCTGTCTGAGAGGGAAAGCAACTGGTCAGTCAATGAAAAAGAATGTTACGCCATTGTCTACGCCCTAGAAAAGCTACGCCCATTATGTTTGGGGATGGCGTTTCCACCTGCAAACCGACCATGCTGCACTACGGTGGCTTCATACTGCCACGGGAAATAACAAAGAACTTATGCGGTGGAGTTTAGCTCTCCAAGATTTTGATTTTGACATCCAACACATCTCAGGAGCTTCTAACAAAGTGGCTGATGCACTCTCCCGTGAAAGTTTCCCAGAATCAAATGGTTAAAATCGTCCTTGAAATGTGGAAAATATTGTTAGGCTTTATGTACTTGGTAGTATATTTAGAGGTGCATGTCTCTTATTAACTCTCTTTTTCCCTAAAGCTCCAGGAAGAAATCCCAGCCAGCGTTTCACCCTAGCTGAGATTTGGGGGGTGTGTCAAATATAAAGGGAAGGGTAATCACCTTTAAAAATCCCTCCTGGGCAGAGGAAAAATCCTTTCACCGGTAAAGAGTTAAGAAACTAAAGGTAACCTTGCTGGCACCTGACCAATATGACCAATGAGGAGACAAGATACTTTCAAAAGCTGGGAGGAGGGAGAAAAACAAAGGGTCTGTGTCTGTCTGTGTGATGCTTTTGCCGGGGACAGAACAGGAATGGAGTCTTAGAATTTAGTAAGTAATCTAGCTAGATATGTGTTAGATTATGATTTCTTTAAATGGCTGAGAAAATAGCTGTGCTCAGTAGAATGAATATTCCTGTCTGTGTGTCTTTTTTGTAACTTAAGGTTTTGCCTAGAGGGATTCTCTATGTTTTGAATCTAATTACCCTGTTAGGTATTTACCATCCTGATTTTACAGAGGTGATTCTTTTTTACTTCTATTAAAAGTCTTCTTGTAAGAAAACTGAATGCTTTTTCATTGTTCTAAGATCCAAGGGTTTGGGTCTGTGGTCACCTATGCAAATTGGTGAGGATTTTTACCAAACCTTCCCCAGGAAGTGGGGTGCAAGGGTTGGGAGGATTTTGGGGGGGAAAGACGTTTCCAAACAACGTTTTCTTAGGAACCCAGATAAAGTTTGGTGGTGGCAGTGGAAGTCCAAGGGCAAAGGGTAAAATAGTTTGTACCTTGGGGAAGTTTTAACCTAGGCTGGTAAAAGTAAGCTGAGGAGGTTTTCATGCAGGTCCTCACATCTGTACCCTAGAGTTCAGGGTGGGGAAGGAACCTTGACACTGCCACTTGTAGAGGATGGA
The DNA here is from genome assembly GCF_965140235.1 of Caretta caretta. Taxonomy (NCBI): domain Eukaryota; kingdom Metazoa; phylum Chordata; order Testudines; family Cheloniidae; genus Caretta; species Caretta caretta. The sequence goes on along the minus strand of NC_134209.1, from coordinate 131,956,059 downwards.
ATAACTAAGCTGATGGGAGAACTCTCTCCTGTCAGTTTAGTGTGGCTACACTAGAAAGCTTGCAGCTGCCCTGCTATAAGTTCTCTAGAGTATCCAGAGCCTTAGATCAAAACCCTGGATCCATGAGAACAGGCAATTAAAATGGGAACCTCGAATCTTACTTGCAGCAGTGCCAATGGGACCCCTTGATATAATCCCTAAGGGTCTGAATTTTTCAGAGGTGCTGGGCACCCAGCGCTTTTGCTGACCTCCTATTTAGGGAGCATGCCTGTTTTGAAAAATCAGACCTTAAAGGTTCCTTCCTCCTAGATGCTGATTGCTCCTGTGAGGGGCTAGGGAGAGCACAGGGGTTATCTGGTTTTCCATCCTGTGAACATTTTCAAGATGTCAAAAAAAAAATTCCCATCCTGAATGGGACAAAGAGAGTCAAAATCATGAAAATATTTGTGAAACAAAAATCTGGAAAAAAGATCGGCTCAGGTCAGTCGAAATACTTTGATAATTTCAAAGTGTTTTATTTCAATTTTGAACATTTTAATTATTTACTATAATTAGCTTTAATTTGGAAACAAAAAGTCATTTTCAACTGGAAAAACGAGAATTTTCCATTTTGAAAATGCCCAAACAAAATGATTTGATGGTTCAAAACTTGTTTCAAAAGGCAAAAAAATTGTCAAAGCCAGCTCATACCTGCAAACAATTTTGGTTACATGAATCAGCATTTTCTGACAAAAAAGCAGTTCACTGGAAAAGTCCCAACCAGCTTTAGTGCTGAACACCTTCCACTCCATCTGAAACCCGAGTGTTGCACTGTGGTAAGCAAGTTGGTAAGTTACACACTCTGCACGAGTGTTCAGTACCTTCCAGGACTGAACCATAAATATGTATGGCTCTAATTCAGCAAGGCGCTTAAGCACATGCTTAAAATTAAGCACGAGTAGTTCTCACTGAAGTCAACGAGACTACTCAATGCGATTAGAATTAAGCATGTGCTTAAGCACTTTGGTGAAGCAGGGGCTAAGTTCCCTATAATGTCGTATTTGTTGTGTTTTCTTGTCTAGTTTTGTTCTCTTAGATGTGTTTTCATTCTCTTCAGATCAAATGAAAGAAACAAATTTGCTTCAAGTTGTTTTATAATCCTCTCAACATTTCTTGGCTTGTTGGTCCCAAAATATGATGAAGTTATACTTTAAGCATGAATCAATGATTTTACTTTTCATTCATTTTGATAACTTTCAGTTTTTGTATTTTTTCACCAGGTTTTTTTTTTTAAGTGGGCAGCGAGCGTTCTCATAATACTTTGAGTTAAAAAAATGAACCAACAATACACTCTGTTTTAGGTACTTATATATCCCCATTACCATAGTAGCGGAGTCCTTCAGAATCTTTAATGCATTTATCCTCATAATACTCTTGTAAGGCAAGGAAGTACTATTACCTCCATTTTACAGATAGTCTCTTTGTGCCTGGGTTCCTAAGTGACTTGTCCCAGGGCACACAAGAAGTTGGTGCTAGAACAGGCAATTAAACCCAGGTCTCCTGAGTGCTAGACTAGTTCCCTAACCACCAGACCATCCTTTCTTAGCTACAGAGATATACTGAAGTCTATCAAAGATTTCAAACAGGGCCCAAACAGATTGCAGGGGGGGGGTGAGGGAAATAGCAAACAAAGTCAACAGCATATGGTATTATCTTTACCACTCGTTTGCAAGGTCTCCGTACACGAGTAGGTTTGTACTGTTTATTGAACTTATTTAGCATGTATGTATTCACCAAATGGTTCAGATCCAGCTTGCTTGCCTTATTTATATAATTAGTCCCCTGAAGTCAGCAAGACTACCTTTCTGAGTGGGGTGAGAAGGATTTGAAGATTTGGGGTGGGTTGATATGGCTCTGAGGATTTGACACTAATTGATACCTTTGAGATTTGGCTTTGAAGAGCACGGCCAAGGCCTGACTGGTGGATGGAGTTACTGAAATACCTGCTTGGTCCGAGAGTGGCTCCTTCCAGGTAACAATTGAGGCATATTGGTTTGGCACTGGGGAATCAGCACTACTGATACTGCATTTCTTTGGTGGATGTCATGCACCACTGCCATCAACCCAGGTTTTTTCACTATCTTGAAATGTATTTTTCAGAAGAGGAAATATCAGAACCTAATGTCCTACACATAGACAAAAATTACTATAAAAGGCCCAGAGCAAGATCCTGGCCCCTGGTCCAGTGGCATTTCCTCTGCAGTTGGCTGTCCCCAGCTGGAAGAACATCCCTTTGGAGCTGTGTACAGCTGGGTGTAATTAGAGTAGTCTAAAGGCTACTCTAACTTACACTAGAGAACGGACCATTCCATAGCTTGATCCAGGAGACACAAAGGTGGGCAAGTCATCTTTGCCCTCATCACAACACTGGTCCTGTGCCAAAGTCAGCTGGGTCAGACCAAAAAATCTGATCACAGCATTTAAATTTTGAGTATGAGAAGAAATGAAAAAAAAAAATCAAGAAAATTTCCCTAAATTAACATTTACTTTTTCCTGCCTCAGCATGTGGGGTTAGACTGGATGACCCCATGTGGTCCCTGCCAGCCCTACATTACTATGCTCTAGAAGCCTTAAATATGTAAAAAGCCATCATTGTGACAACATTTGTTTCAAAGACATTCAGCTTTTCCCTAATTTTCACAAGGCAGAGATTGTTATATTGCATATATTTGTTTTGCATTTTTTAAAGTTGTAATATGGAAAATGGGGATGTTGTTAGCACTTAATCAAGCAATATCGTGGCTGATCATTGTTGACTCAATCCTTTATAAAGTAACTAAGCTAGAGACAATAAAAGCCACTCCTGTTAGCATCAAACATATCCTTACTGTTTACATTATTCCAATGTGCCTTTGGTGCTCATGAGCAAGAAGGATTATTAAACAGGCTACAAGGAGCAAGCATAGTACTTGCTGGTAATACACAAACATCTCCATTCAGCTCTGTCAACACAAGCTCAATCTTAAAGGCCATATGTTGCTCTGAATTCAGAGCCCTCACTGACACTAACGGGAGTGGACACTGAATTCCAAGGCCAGCTCACCTGAAATCTGTGGGACTAACCGTGTGAGCAAAATTATATTATTATTAAAGCATTGGCAAATTCACTGCTTCACTAAAGAGAGAGACTGAGAGAGAGAGACACTGCCCCAAGAACTTGTAATCAAAAAGACAGACTCAGAGAAGACTGGATGTTCAGAAGAGGAAGTAACATATTTGTTGCGGTTGTGCTTATGTTATTAGCTCACATCTTCTGGACAGGTGCAAAGGTCTGGGGTCTGAGAGCAGAAAACAGCTCAACATGCCCAACATGCCTTTGGCTTCTCACAAGAAATGACCACAAGGGAACATCAGGTTCTGAACCTGGTCCCCAGATACCAGAGATTAATAATAGTCTCCTGTGCCACTGAGTTTTTCCAGAGAACAAGACTTATTTCCTAAACTTAATGAGCTGAAAGGGCTTTTTAAGCGCCCAATCCAGCTCCCATCAAAATCAGCTGGAGTTTTGCCTTAAATAGGAAAGCCAAGCTCTAGAAGAGTATTACCCTTAATTCCACCTATAAAGGTGCACCTCACAATCCGATCTGTGTGTTTCAAGCTGATCTGCAGATCTAAACGCAAACAGAGTGCATTTTTAAAGATCAGTTATAAACCACCTTTCCAATCCATTCCAGCTAGAGTGAAGACGGAGAGCCAGACTCTGTTTTTTTGGGGGGGAAGCAGCATGCTAGATTTACAAGGCTTAAAAACGAAATCCCGATAAATAAAAATCAAGAAATTCAACCCCCCCCGCACCCCTCTGCAAGGTCCTACAAACTGCCAGCGCCGTTCCCCTTACTCACAGAACACACAGCCGGGAGATGAAACGCCGCTGTGGTCCGCTTCATCTCCCGCTGGGCTTCCTACCCCGAGCTGCGGTGGGACGGGCACTGTCAGAGCGGCCTCTAGCGGGCACAGCATTGACCTGCCGCTTCACAAGGCAGCGTGCGGGGCGCGATCGGACCCGCAAAGTTAGTGCTGTGACCAGAAGAGACAATAGAGCGGCGAGGGCTGGCGTGGAAACGGCGCCAGGGGGACGGACTCTGGCCACTGCAGCCCCTCCATGGCGGGGCGCCGAGGGGCGGCGACGCTGGCTGCGGAGTGAGGCGGAAGTATTGGGGGGTGGAGGGAACCCAAACAAAAACCAACCCAAGGCGGCTCCGCGCTAAGGCGATGGAGCGGCCGCCGGATCGCAGCCGCCGCGTGTCGGCCCCTTCCCCGGCTGCAGCACCGGGCGGCGGAGCGGCGCCGAGGCGCGACGAGGCAGCAGAGGAGGGCGCGCCGCCAGCCGGCTTCGGGGGCTGCAGCCTGTAACAGCCCGCGAGCGAGGGGCGGGCGCGGGCTGCAGGCAGCGGCGGCTTCGGGGCTGGGACGGAGCATGCTCAGATCGCCCGGGCAGGCAGCTGATGGGGAGCCGCGTGTGAGATTACAGCGGAGCGAGCGGGCAGCTGCGGCTTCGCGCCGAGCTCGCTCCGGCGCGGGGCGAACGGAGGAGGCGCCGCCGAATGGGATTGCCGCCGCCGCCTCGGAGCTCTCCGCGCAAGGGGCACTCGCCACTCCGCGGTGCTGGCTCCCTCCTGACCCGGGAGAGCGGCGCGGAGGGGGGGTAACCTGCACACCTGGGCGCCTCCTGACCTCCGCTGCCCGCCCCGGCAGGATTACAGGAGCAGGGGGAAGGCAGAGCCCGCCCGGTGCCGGCCGTTCCTGGGCTCGGCCATGTGCCTGGGTACTTAGCGAGGAGGAAAGCCTGCAGCCGGGGGAGGGGGCAGGATATTTTGTTTGGGGGGCGGAGGGGGAGCCCCGCTCTCCAGCTGGCTGTGTGACAGAAGGAAGCAGCCTCCTCCCCCCTGGTGGGGATGAAGGCACCAACTTGGAGAGGCAGCCCCAGTGGCTTGGTCTCCGGGGCTGGGAGGTTGGCCCCCATGGCTGAATAGGACCCTCCCACTCCCACCATGGATCTGCTGGTGCTGATGAACATCAGTGTTGGCACCCCCAATGGCTCCGTTGCCTTCCCCTCCACTTCGCCCCTGCAGCAGCCTCCCTCCCACTACTCCCCTGGGGCTGTGGCCAGTTTGGCAGCTGTGGTGGGTTTCCTGATAGTCTTCACCATCGTGGGCAACGTGCTGGTGGTGATCGCCGTGCTGACCAGCAAGGCGCTGCGAGCCCCGCAGAACCTCTTCCTGGTGTCCTTGGCCAGCGCTGACATCCTGGTGGCCACCTTGGTCATGCCTTTCTCCTTGGCCAACGAGATCATGGACTACTGGTACTTCGGCAAAGCGTGGTGCAACATTTACCTGGCGCTGGATGTGCTGTTCTGCACATCCTCCATAGTGCACCTGTGCGCCATCAGCCTGGACAGGTATTGGTCTGTCACCCAGGCGGTGGAGTACAACCTCAAACGGACCCCACGGAGGATCAAGGGGATCATCCTCACTGTCTGGCTCATCTCAGCTGTTATCTCCTTCCCCCCCTTGATCTCCGTGTACCGAGACCCCGAGGAGGACCTCTTCCCCCTGTGCAAACTCAATGATGAAACCTGGTACATCCTCTCTTCGTGCATTGGCTCCTTCTTCGCCCCCTGCCTGATCATGGTGCTGGTTTATGTCCGCATCTACCGGGTGGCCAAGCTGAGGACCAGGACCCTTTCTGAGAAGCGCACGGTGCCTGAGGGCTCTTCCCTGTCTGAGAATGGGCTGAGCCGGGCCCCTCGGGGTTGCACGTCACTGAGGATGCAGCCAGGGGAGAATGGACATTACTCGGTGCACCAGTGGCGCAAAGCCTCAGAGCTGGAGGACATTGAGCTGGAGGAGAGCAGCACCTCAGAGAGCAGGCGGAGGCGGAGCCGGGATGAGCACCCCCGCAAAAGCAGTAAGAGCCAGTCCTTCTCATATTCCTACTCTTCCAAGCGCTCCAGCAATCGCTCCAGGGATCTCTTCTCCTCTCACCGCCGCAGGAAGCGCAGCAGCGTCTGCCGTAAGAAGGTCACCCAGGCCCGGGAGAAACGCTTCACGTTTGTGCTGGCTGTGGTCATGGGGGTCTTTGTGGTGTGCTGGTTCCCCTTCTTCTTCAGCTACAGCCTCTATGGCATATGCCGGAAGGCATGTGAGGTCCCTGAGACTCTCTTCAAGTTCTTCTTCTGGATCGGGTACTGCAATAGTTCCCTCAACCCGGTCATCTACACAATCTTCAACCAGGACTTCCGCAGGTCTTTCAAACACATCCTCTTCAAGAGGAAGAAGAAGAATTTTTTGCACTGAGCTGGAGTGGAGGGGAAGGGTCTGCACTGACCTTGGGAGTGGAGAGGAGAGGAGAGGGGCCTGAGTGCTGGAGTAGAGTAGTGAAGAAGTGGGGGATGTGAGTAAGGGTGTGAGTTCACTGACCTTGGAGTGGAGTGAAGTGGGGGTGGGGGAACCAGTGTTTGAGTAAAGAGGGATAAATAATGAAGGGGAGGGGAGATGAATTTGCATTTTGACCTTGGAGGGGAGGTGGGGAACCATAAAGAAGAGGGTGGGACATTATGTTTCAGGCATGACCACAACTGTAAAGGTCTCTGAGGTCTAGAAGCCAATCAATCAAAGATGGGGAGAGGGAGGGATGGGTTGGTGGTGGAGTGGGAGATTTATTAGCAGGTGTTTATTAGCAGTTAGAGAAGCTGGGACTTGTGCTGGACTCATCCCAGGAAGAAACCAGGTTTTACTGGTGAGGTGGGGGACAAGTGAGAAAGAAGATGCCAGGTAATAGCCACTGACAGTCTTTGATAGTCTGAAAGGATTTAAGTGTTTGCCAAAAAAAATTCTAAAGAACAATCCAAACTCTTTTCTAAATAAACCTTTGTACTCTAAACCTTCTCAATTGTGGTTTTACATAGGGCTTAAGTGAAAACAGGTACTTGGGGCTTTCTGCCCTCTAGTGGCCCTTTGCATATACCCCTGAGAGTTTCTGTTCCTCTCTCCCTCAGTACCCCTCAAAGGGGCTAGTCTCAGGGGCTGAGTTTGGGTTCTGGTCTCATTCTCACATGTGCAGTTGACAGCACCCTGCTGTGCAGCTGTTCAAAGGAACAGCAATCCCCACACCACAGATGCTTTAAATCCTTCACATTTACAATCTTAGGGCAAATTAAACCCATTAGATTTACTTTTTAAAATGAGAAACAAAAGCAGGCGATGATCACTGAGATACAAGAACACATTTCTGTGGATGGATGACTGTTCCAATCCTTTAATATTAATCTCTCATTTTTCTATTTGCACTTACAAATTTGGACTCAAACTATGTTTTGAGCAATGATTAAAACAAACACTCCCCCCTCCTAGGGATTTATGAAATCCCATAACTGCTGATGGGTAGGATGAGAAACAGGATGGCATCTGTGCATTCATCAACAGATTTCCAATTGCCTGTTGCCAACAGCCAACATTTAAAGAATCGAACAGTCCCTCTCCAACTGTACTGCTGCAAGGTGCGTTTGTCTGAGGGAGGAAATTCTGCTCTGTCTTATTATGCACATCATTCCCTCCATAGGCAGTAGGATTTGGCATCTGCCACATAAACCTTTCCCTAGTAAACAACTCCTTGAAATGGAAGGAGATCTAATCTAATACGGCAGGCACCTTGAAGCATCCAAATCAAATCTATAGCTTTGATTCACGAGATATCCACTTCCTTGCTGGCTGTTTTACAGGAAGGTATCAACAGACCCTCTTCCCTTGGGATCCCTATGTCAGAAATGATAAACCAGTAACTTAGGCTGTTTTATCTGCTTTATATTATTACTGCTCAGTTCACTTAGACTAATCTTGGGCATAGATGCAGGTCTTCAGTGGTTCAGGTTTAGGTGTAGATTTAATAGACTGTTTCCCTTCAGGACTAACTCAAATGGCAGTTTTGCCTAAGTAAAGACTACAGCTTGTGGCCCACTGAGTTTGAATGGTTCAGCTGAAAACCAAATTGGGACATTTTCAAATTCAGGCTCTTTAACCTATAGCCTTTTGGGGGAAATAAGGATTCAAGTGATGAAAAGATTCAAACTTGGTTTAAATGTTCACACTCTTGAAAGAAGAGTCATTAAGACTTGTTTTGAAGGGCTGTCCCACCTTTGCAAACTACTGATGGTTAGATGAAAGCAGCCGTCTTGATGCAGTGCACACACAAGGCTGCTAATATTAGAAAATAATGGAAGTGGCGGAGATGAGAAAAATATAAGCCATTTTCCCTTCTGTAAAATGGAGAATTCATTTTAAAATGGCATGAAGGGGAGGTGAGGCAAACTCAGGTAGTTTGAGGGCAGCATGAGATGGCAGTGTGGGGCTAAATAAGTCAATAAACTATATAATTGTCAGAACAACCAAAGCAACACATGGTAAATATGCTACCTCGGAGATGCTGGAAAGCTTCATTAAAATATCCATTCTCACCACCAGAAAGGTTTGTATTTGTCACTGGGTGCTCAGGTTGGAGTGGCTTCTCACTCTGCAGACACATTTCACTGTTGCACTCCTAATTTTTAAATCAGATTGGCGTGCCGTAAACAGTCATTTCCCTGTGTTTTTCTTTGTAAAAACAGACGGAGTCTGAAAGAGAAAAGATGGTTGACAGTTAAATTTGAGTGGGGGTGAAGTACGGATGGAACAGAGGACATATGCCTTAAAAGTAATTTCTTTGCCATAAAATCATTTTAATTGGTTGGAACATGTAACAAACTGTGGCTTTATTTTCTGGTTTTTTGCTTTTACGTAACTGAATAAGGAAAGATTTCTGCAGATGCTGACCATCTGATCTGTACAGCAATGCACTTGAAAGCAGGGCATTTCCCTGTGGTTTTATTTTACCTTTATTTACAATTACTCATTTGACTGAACTCCCCCAAAGAATATTAACTTTTTTTCTTTTGACTGATACATAGACTAATATTCACCCTGACTGGCTTAAAGATGTACTGCATAAGTCCATTTGTAAGTATATTTTCCTACAAATCAGTCAATAAAGTGGATTTCTATGAAAGTTTTTTTTAATGTAACTATTGAATGTGTTTCAAATAATTACAATAGGAACCAATTTATTTTTTTTTTAAGTACAGTATTCTGTTATCACTTGTTGTGATGATCAGCGTGTGCCTGTTAACATATTGTGCGTTAATATTTCATAAAAAGTTTACAGCTTTACAATTCACCCTGTAGTTGTGCTTCTACTGAAAGGGGATTTGTGTCCTTTAGCTTTGCATAGAGGAATCTTTGATCAAATCTGCTGAGCTGGTTAAAACGTTCCCACTCAGTTATTCAATAGGAATTAAATGTTCCTGTAAAGCCATAAATGATTTTAACAACAAGCACCTGACCAGTGACTTATACTTGTTCATTTTTACTTTGCAGAAAAGTCCCCTCCAGTCTAGTGTGAGAGGTTTATATGATGTTTATAAAAGGTCTGTTTCCTGACCAGTGTAACTATTGCAGGATTGTAAGTTACCACCACAGATATCACAGACCTGGTTAGGATGAGAGCCCTGCAGTCCTTACTCAGGCAAAACTCCCATTCACTTTGGAGGGAATTCATTCATTTTGCCTGAATGAGAACTGCAGAATCAACCTCCATTTGCTACAATAGGCTTTATGCACAGGTGGTTAGCAGCATCAGTTCCTTACATCAGTATCTAAAATAAGAATCTGGCCCCTAATTAATCTGTGTGATCTCCATTTAGGATTTGATGGAAAGACCATTGCAGTTAATGCAATCTTTAAGGTTCAATATCAAGACTGAGGGTGAGATTCTGATAGCCTTACTCACACTGACTAGTAATCTCATTGACTTCAGTGGAGCTACCCGTGGATGAAAGAGCTACTCAGTGTGAGCAACCTCTCCACAGATTACATCTGCTCAGTAGATGCGGTTGATTGTGTAAATAATTATCCGTGAATATTTACTTAATTATTGATGCAAAAAATTCCTCAGATAAATCACTGTTCAGCCCTGGGATGGAGAGAGTCAGATAACATGAACAATGATTTACTTCACCGGTTGAGCAACAGACTCCACCACACTTCCTTCAATAAGCCATATAAAGTTTATTTGATCCTCTCAACTTCTCACGGAACTAAGATGTTTGTCTTTTGGTTTCTGGCGCTCGGTACTGTTTAGAGCAGCATCATAGAGGGGGAGTGGTTTTGTTCCATTTGTGGGGCACTGTTGGTAAAGTCAGGGTCATGGTATGTATTCCAGAAGCACGTTTCTAATACTGGATGCCTTACATTCAACTCTGTTTTTACTAACCTTAAACTCTGACCATGCATGACTTACAGTATTAGTGGAGACTAGGCCTAAGTCAATGTAAGTTACGCTAGTTAAGTTACGTAAGTTAAGTAACTTAAGTAGACATAACTTACAGCGACTTAAAGCAGTGTCTACCCTGTGCTACGTTGACGGGAGACGTTCTCCCATTGACATAATCCACCTCAATGAGAGGCAGAAGCTATGTCAACTTACCAGACCCACTAAATGGACGCCGCTGCATTGATCGCAGCAGCACCCATTTAGTGCTTAAGGTAGACAAAGCCTTGCAAAGATTTACGTGACCCGAGGAGCTAGAATGAAAAAGAACAAAAGGGTTTGCAAACCAAGTGCAACATGATACTTGTAATATCCTTTGCAATGGACAAGCACCATGAGCTAAATTGTGACCCAGCTATGAATATGAGGTCATGAGTAGTTGAGCTGCCCTAGGAGGAGCCCTATGGCAGGGAGCAAATTACTGCAGCCCTGTATAGATTGTAATTTACTTCCTCCTCCTTGCACCAGCTCAGCTCTGCTGGCCAACACATTGAGGGGAAGACTGAGGGGGATGCTACTTCCTCTGCCTCCTGGGGGAGGGAAGTAGCATCCCCACAAAATCTTCTCTCCCTCGCACCCAGACCTGTGATCTAGGCACACCACACTGTAGCTGGGGTGGAGCCTCAGACCCATTTTACTCCCCTGCACAGCTGCATAAAGGCCAAACTTGCACTATCTACCTGAAATGAAGACAAAAGCAAAATGTGGTGCCTAGAGTTTCATGACACACCAGCCCATCGGAGTCAGCAATGTTACACCAGGGCTGCACGTGGCCCACTGTTTGCAAAAATCATTGATCCATACGATGGCCTATGAAATCTCTGCTGTGAGACAGAAAATAGAAGACATTCCCCCAAATAGGCCAAATCCTGTCAGAGAGAGGAAGACTGAACCTACACAAGTGTCACTCTGCAGTGGGGGGGGACGGGGGACATGGCTAGACAAGGAAGGAAAGGTCAAGGGAGAGCAGCTCTCAGTGGCGTTATACGCTGCCACTGTGTAGAGATTTCCCCATGCAAGACAATACTAACTCTGTCTGACGTAGTATGGTTTGGAACCCACAAAGGTAATCACTTCACCCTCAAGGAAGTGTTGGGGGCATACACAGGCAGGGCACCAGTGGCTATATGGCTCTTGAAAGAACCAGGCTACCATAAGAAGGGAGAGATGATAGATAGTCCCTAGAAAACAGGAAACACCAGGCCTTCATGTGAATGCCCGACACATGCCCCCTCCATAAGAGTAGACAACTGTGCTACTATTCTTAAGAGGAGGAGGTGGAATTTCTTGGACCTTCTGTGAGTTTTTATTCGTTGGGCATAATCTGGGTACATGTTCACTGTGAGACATACTCAGTTAACTCTTTCAAACCAAAGTCCTTGGATTACAACAAAGAACATTTAAGCCCTTTACTATATTTTATAGAGTATATTTTTCAATTTAATTATACAAACCCTTCCCCATAGTATCTGAGTGCCTCCCAAATGTTTATGGGGTTAGCCTCAGAACACCCCTACAAAGTTGGGAAAGGCTATTCCTATTTTACTGAAAGGGAAACTGAGTCACAGAAAGACTAAGTGACTTGTCCAAGGTCACTTAGGTGATCAGTGGCAGACCTGGGAATTGAAGATTGGTCTTCAAAGTACTAGACTAGTGCCTTGTCATACGACCAGACTTCCTTTCATTTTTCAGCTTTTATATATGTATTTTAAAAAATTGAAATTGACACAAAATAGCATAATATTTTTTTATCTTTAAAAGATTACATTTATGCTATTTTTACATAGGAACAAAGTGCTTTCTTGTCAGTATAATTCAGCTTTAACACAAATTTTCTCTATTGTTCTGTTCTGCAAAATCTAATGAAAAGTAACACAATTACTTATTCAATTTGTCTTAACGTATCAATTCAAATGCATTTTTAAATGCCCACATTTAAGGTATAGCCATAAAGGTATTTCCCTTTCTTCTGCCTTAATGTCAGTTAGTTGTATGAGTTATCAGCACTTCTGGGAACAGCATTTTTTCCCCCTGTGTGCTCAGCTGATTCAAAGAAAGATATACATCAACACAATGAGAACAGATAATGAGGATTTGTGTTTTTCTGAATTAGTTCCATTATATCTTCCTTCTATAAATTAAAACAGGCCAATAGGAGTGGTTGTTGTGGAATATTTTCTAGCAAGTGACACATGGTCAGAGAAACAAAAATCTGAATGGTTCTGGCAGTTCTGCCCTCAGATATGCACAGTCAACTTCCACCAGATTCAGTGGGAGTCCTGTGCATGCAACTGAGAGCAGAGCTTGTCCCTAAATATGGTTATTAAAGGGAAAAACACCAAGTAAAAATAAAAGTCACGCATGGTAAATGTTGACTGAAAAAAAAAAATCTTTCTGTGACTAGCTCACTGGAGGAAAGGCTCAACAGTAGCTCATCTCCAGTTCGGGCTGTTTGTCATATAGATTGAAGCTGCCTTCAAGGCAGTTGCAAAGAGGGTCCTACGTTCTGTATTTTGTTGCTGCTAATTCAGGACAGACCCTACCATTTATTTGTTCTCCCACTCTCTTCTGTACCCTTTCCCTCAGAGGAGAAAAAAACTCTAACACTGCAAAGAATGATTTTACATAACCACAAAACACATATTTTACCCCCCATTTTGAATGATGTGAATCTGAACATTTGAAGTGAACAGGATAGGAACCTAACCATTCAAAAATGTGTGGTCACAAATAAATCTAAACTCCAATTAACTAATTCACTACTTGGTTAATGGAATGCAACACCCCTGAAGTCAGAATGCCTGTGAATCCAAGTGGTGGGTTTGGCTCCAAGCCGTTCTCCTTATTTGTCTGTAATGCGCCAAGCACACAGCTGGCAGTTAGTACGTAATAAAACCAAAACCAGTCAAAGGCAGCTACTGGAACTAACAAATCTGTCAATACTATAGACTGCTGTTGGTTCTCTGCAGAGATTTTTATTATTTGTAATCATCATAGCACCTCTGAGCTCCAGTCAGGGACCCGTCACAAAAATGAGAAGGAGGAGCAGGTAGTGGTGTTCTTCACCCCCATTTATGCCCAACAGCCAGGACACTTACCTAGGATGTAGGGGCACAGGTTTGAATCCTTGCACTGGAGCAGGGACTTAAACCCAAGTCATGCCCTGCTCCCCGGTGAATGCCCTAACATACTGGGTATTCTGGGGTGGGTTTCTCTCAACCTCTCCTGTTGAAGTGGTTCCACTTGATATAAATAAATTAAATAATCATTGGGTCAAATAGAGAGAGACGGCACGAGACTGACTCTATAGCCTGGTGGTGAGGGCACTCACCTGGGAGGGGAGACACCTATCCCTGCTTCAGTGAGTTCTCTAACCACTGGGCTATTGGGTATAAGTGTGACACCACCTTTCTCCTCCCCCCCCCCCCCATTTTGTGAATGGCACCTAAGTCCTCTTGTGAATCTAGCCCTTCATTTTTAAATTTCTTTTGCTGTTAAAAATAATCAATTAAAAATGCCCCAAATCAAAATAAAATGTTTTGTTTCAGATCAAGTGAAATATTCTGGTTGACCCAAACCAAATTTTGATTTTGATTTTTCAGAACATCCAGCAAACGGAAAAGTTAGTTATTCATCCAGATTGACTCAAAAGTAGTGAGGAAATCACTATGTTTCCATGCCTATATCTGATTAAAGGCTCAACCATGCTAAGTTCTGAGCACTTCAATGGGAACTGAAGGCACTCAGCACCCCTGGATTTCAGTGCTGAGGGTGCTTAGTATTTCTCAGGAAGCGACAGCCTCTTTGTAGGATCAGGTACTTACTCCCCACATTCAGAATGCTTACTTGCTTCCTGAAATTATGGCCCTGTTGTCGCATCTGGAATTGCAAATTCCCTTTTCCTATCAAATCATCAACTCATTTTTTACAACTTCAGCATTGGTGGTGCCCTAGGACACAACATCACAGTAATATATTTCTAATGGTCGGCTAGCTGGCTGGCAATAAATACGTTGAGTAGACAACTGTAAAATAACCCTAAAGAAGGGATATAGTCCTTCATTTAGTTTTCAGGAGCCAACATATTTTTATTGCCTATATGGTAATGCTCAAGAACAACAACGATTTACAGGGCCAAAGGTGCTGTGAAGTCTGAGAAGAGCCCGTCTGTAGCTGCTAGGCAGGGCAGAGGCAGCTTCTGTGCAAAATTGAGCTCTGCCTATGTGAGGGATTGGGCCGGAGAATGAGCATAATCATGGTTCCACTGGCTAACCCTTCCCCTGACCCCAGATTCCTCCCTTTAAATCCGGATTTGTTCCTGGATTGAGCACAGTACCTATCCCAAATTCCACAACTGCTAGCAAATATTCTTTATTCTTTTCATCACCACCAGCCATTCCTCCTTTCCACCCTCTATTTTGCTGTTAACAACCTGCAGTGGTGCTTACAACGATTCACATCCCTGCCTGGCTTCTCCCCGCCTTTTAAATGGGTCAGTCATCAGAAAAATCTTGGACCATTATTAACACCAAATAGTACCTCACACCACAAATGGTCCTATTTATTCCAACTGCACTAATGATGGAACAGACAGTACTCAGAGCGAGTAAGGGTGCTGAAACTGGACCCAACTTCTTTAAGCCTTTGTAATGTACGCCAGCAAGCCAGAATGCTCTAACCAGACTCTTCAGCCATTGCTTGTCAATTAAGAAGCTGTATGAAGGCTGGAATAAAAGTTCTCTCTTGCTTTTGAGCCACTAATTAAAATTGCCTGGATGGTGTGGCTAGGGCATTTGCCTGGGACTCAGGAGATGTGGGTTCATTTCTTGAATCTGCTCCTGGCCTGCTGTGTGACCCTGAGCAAATCACTTCACATCCCAGGAATTCTGACTGTCTGTGACGTGGGGACAATGATACTTCCTTTCTTTGTAAAACACTGGGAGACCGATGGATGGAAAGTGCTATATAACAGCCAATAGTAGTAGTATTCTTTGATTGGATATCAAGGTATAATTTATTTGTAAAGAGTAAATCTGTCTCTCTCTCCTTTCCAGTTTCCTTTGGTTTTGCTTTAAGTCATTGTATGCATTTTATGCCTGGAAATCTGCCTTGAATCTTGCGGGAAGTGAAATATTGAAATGAAATGAGGACAATAAGAAGGGGCAATTTTAAACCTAATTCAGGAAATTCAAGGTCCCTTTTCAAACATGATGCAGGCCATTACTTAACTAAGTTTACCTGAAGTCATATATTCTAATTGTCTTGCTTAATGCTCATTATGAGTCAGTTACTCTGGGTATCTTTAGTCTTGAGAGCCTCTTTAGATTATCTGCAATTTCTGGTAGTAAATTATACATACAAGAAAGCTTATGTGGCAGAAGCTAACCAGCTCGAGCCCCTACCCGGAAACTTGGAAAACTTAATACAACTTCCCTAGGTGTCCTTAACAGTCAGAACTTCCCCACTCAGAAGCACTGTGTAAAAACAAGGACATCTTTATTATGGGGTGAATGGACACAGTCATAAACTTGAAAAAGCTCAGCTCTGCACCCAACTGGTCCTAGCAAGTCGAGTCATGTTTCTAATCATATGCCTGGGTGAAAGTGTGTTATTTTTTAAAAAAGGAGATATGAAAAATGAGGTAGCTCACTACTACTGAAGCAAAGGTTTGTTTTATATTTTTATCTTCTAAAATGCAGTTGGCAAGATGAGAATTAAAAAAAGGAATGTCATTTTTCAAAAGAATCTGAAGGCAATCACAGCGAGGAAGACATTTATATTAGACCTAGAGGGAATGCCTGCTTTTTTACATAACAGAGATGGGTTCAGGTCACAAAATTCAGATCTAGATTCTAACAGTGAACTTCAAGTTCAAGGGTGTTTACCCCTAGGGTTTTGTGTAGGTCTCTCTCTAGACTCTAGTGAGATTTATTGATCTGATTTGCTAGGACGTGTTTAGTAGAGAACAGAAAGATGGGCACCATGGCTCAGATGGGTAGCAATATGGTCAGCTACTACACTGATGGGCGCAGAACAAGATGCTCAACAGATAGAAAATAAATTGCAAAGAGTGATGGAAAATTCACGTGGAAGAAAAAGCAAACGGGTTCTATCCTCAGGGTAGAGTATATAGAGCAACCACATGACAAAGGGCGTATCAGTCAAGGCCTTGGGAAGACCTCGTTCCAATTGCTATGTCAGCAGTAGAGATGATTTAGCTTGAATCACAATGGTTATGTGTATGCTTCAAGTGAACTAAGCTAAATGCTAAAATGCTTTGAAATGTATCTAGTTACTCCAGTAATCACAATAGTAGATTTCGGTTTATTTCATCTTCTCTCTGGTATGTTTCATTTATCAACACTGATGAATTCTGCTATCAAAGACAATTTCCAGCTGGCTGTAGAACAAATATTTAATTGCTCTCTCTAACTGCATTCTGTCCCTCAATAGAAGTTTCTGAATTCTCTTGTATTTAAATAGATAGTGGGCCAAATTCCCTGCATGGGTAACCCATGGACTCCTGCTGGCATAACTCTATTGGCATTCTTCCCAGTGTATCCCACTGCCATTGTAGAATTTTTTAAAAATGTCCCATTGTCAGAATCTGTAAAAACCTTCATAAAAATAATACAACATTGAACTTTGATGTCCTGGCTAAACTCCAACTCAAGCAATTCCATTCTATTACTAAAATCCCTCCTGCGGGTTCAGTTGGATAGCGTATTGCTTACCTTCTCTCCTGAATTGTTCAGAAGCGTTGCTTTGAAAGACTGCAGGACTGGACCTACAGGCTAGATTGGCACAGTCTTTACTTGGCTGTACGGGAGAACGTGGGAGATAAAGCTTCCCTTACATGGCTGACTAAGGACTGCTGTGATTCCTGGGGAGAGGAATGGTGCTCCTCTGGCACTCCTCCTATGAGTGAGTGGGCAAGAACTGTAGGGGGTGGGGAGCGGAAGGAGCCCTGTCTCTGTCCCGCTATTCACAGTCAGAACAGCTGGCCTGATGCATGGCAGGGAGTAAGGTACTCCATGGAAAGGGACTAAATAGAATGTCAGGGTTGGAAGGGACCTCAGGAGGTCATCTAGTCCAAGCCCCTGCTCAAAGCAGGACCAATCCCCAACTAAATCATCCCATCTGGAGTGGGAATAATAATTTATTCCCCTCTCAGACCAAGCAGGGAGCGGTAGAAGAAATGAGACTGAGTCACAATTCATTCTCTTGGTCTGCTCCAGAGGTGGGGCAACTTCTACCTGCTTCCCATTACTCAAGGGAGATTGCAAAGTTACAAGCCAGCCCTAGGCTGGTAGAGCAGACGCTGTGTAAAAATTTGTTGTTTAAAACCCATCTGAATGGATAATGGTGATGCAAGAAGATGATAGCTTGTCAACATACTTTCCCTCATCATAGAACTTTGGCGCATCACTGATATTGCCTTTGATTTCTGAGCATGGGGAATTACTTACAACACCCTAGGGAAGAAAATTGGTAATGAGGAACTGACTGACCTGTCAGTGCACTAACACTTCAAATTCCATCCCATAGTTTTTGGGGATGTGCGGTGGCAAAGGTGGCATTTTCAGAGCTTGCATATCATTTTAGAACACAAAACGAGATTAGAGAGACAAGATGGGCGAGGTAATATCTTTTATTGGACCAACTTCTGTTGGTCAGAGAGACGAGCTTGTGAGCTACATCGAGCTCATCTTCAGGTCTGGGAAAGATATGAAGAAGAGTTGTGTGTGGATTGAAAGCTTGTCTCTCTCACTAACAGAAGTTGGTCCAATAAAAGATATTACCTCACTCATCTTGTCTCACTAATATCCTGGGACCAACACGGCTACAATGACACTGCATGCAAAACAATTACCTTGTGTGGGTACAGTACACAAAGTATTAAAGAGACTGAGTAAAGTGATAGAGGAACAGCCGTTTGTGCTTAGCAAGAGCAGAACACCACATGTGAGTGGGCGAAAACAACATTCAAATGTTGTTGTAACCAGACTCAAAGCTGCAGGAATGATTGTTCTTGACTTAAAAGGAAATGAAAAATAAACACAGGAGGGATGACATCAGATTAAGGTAATTAAGGGTAAGCAAGGTGAAAGCTTAGACCATTTCACTGAATATTTTATCTGACACTTAATACAATCTAAACTTGACAGGCCTTTAGAAACACAGAGAGACCTTTGCATTTCTAAATATGTCAAATGCTGAAGAACTAAATTACTTTCTTGATAAGGTCCATAAGACATTTCTAAGTAAATAGATTCAGAGACTTACCTATATGCAACATCACAATTAAGAGCTGTATTCTGATCACTTTTGCATCAGTGACTTACTTACATCATAGAAACATAGAAATGTAGGACTAAAAGGGACCTTGATAGGTCATCTAGTCCAGTATCCTTGATAGGTCATCTAGGCAGGATTAAGTATATCTAGACCATCCCTGACAGGTGTTTTTCTAAACTGTTCTTAAACACCTCCAGTGACGGAGATTCCACAATCTCCCTCAGTAATTTGTTCCAGTGCTTAACTACCCTTAAAGTAGGAAGTTGTTCCTAACGTCTAACCTAAATCTCCTTTCCTGTAATTGAAGCCTGTTGATTCTTGTCTGTTCTCAATGGATAAGGAGAACAATTTATCACCTTCCTCTTTATAACAATCTTTTACATATTTGAAGACTATTATGTCTCCCCTCAGTCTTCTGTTCTCCAGACTAAATAATCCCAATGTTTTCAATCTTTTCTCATAGGTCATGTTTTCTAGACCTTTAATCATTTTCTGTTGCTTTCCTCTGGATTTTCTCCAATTTATCCACATCTTTCCCAAAGTGTAGAGCCCAGAACTGGGCACAGTACTCCAGATGAGGCCTTATGTGCTGTTACGTGCCTGTTTTCTGCAAGTTCAAGATTGCATCATCAGTCCAGGGTCAGATGCATCCCCAGTGAAGATGGATTCAATTAAAGGTGCACTTAATTGAATGTTTAAAAATGGTCCTGATGTAACTTTCACTTTTTACTGTCTATGGTGTCATCTATATGATCTTAGTAAATCCTCATTTTATAGTCCCACGATAAGGGTCCATCTAATGAGAACAATCTAAATGATGGATGTTTTCCTTAAAAAGCCAACTCACAGTGAAAACACCAGAGTGCTGGTCTTCACTTGGGACTAGTTTGTGCATACTGCACATAGCTCACAGTAAGGGCAGTGCAGAGCCACATCACTGCTCCAAGAGACAGTATGCCTCTCTAGTACCCAGGGGCAGCACACACACACACCTCCGCCTCTTCAATGGGCACAGCAGACTCCACCCTGCAGATTTGCTGCCAGAACGTTGTGAAGGAAGGTGGAGCCATGGATCTGTCTCTTCCCCACCTCACTTTCACTGAGTTCCTCTTTGCCCCTCAGAGAGTAGGGTGGGAGCAGTCCCTGTGCTCCCTTCAGTGCTGCAACTGGAACTGAGTAGTAAAGTGGTCATCATGGGCTACCCAGACTATGAGATGGAGCCATGATCCAGTTCTCCTTACTTCCTGCTTGTCAGTGGGAGTTGTCTCCCCGCCACCACCACACAGTTTGTTTGTGATGCAGTTGAATAAAGCAGTGGCTTTCCCAGCCTACAGTCCTGTGAGTAAAGTGTAATCTTTGTTGCAGTGAGAAGTCCCTTTACAAAAATCCTACCTTGCCTTTCCTTAGTCCCTGCCTTTTCCCTGTCCTCCTATGTACAGATCAGGCAGGATCTGTCCTTTGATGCCTATTAAGCAGCTATCAGTATAGTAACTTTGCAATAACATACAATTGTTCATGCACACAAGGTCCTGTCTCCCATCCAATGGCAAAAGAGAAGCAGGATCAGCCCTCCCGCATCACCAACGACATTCATAGAACCAACCAATTGGATAATATGAAACTGAAAAGCAAAAGTGCCTCATATGATTCATATACAAGTGGGAATTAATGTATAAAAAGAAAGCAAGCAAGACCACATTTCCAGAGGGGCCTCACCCTGGCTTTTATGTGCACTTTTGTGAAGTCCCAGTGCTTGCAGGCACATTTGATAGAATCTAACATCTGTCTTTGAAGGTGAGAGAAATTGCATGTGCAACACTCATTTGTCCAAATATGGTTTCCATGTGTAAAGTGTATCATTTGCAAGTACAGGTGCTAAGTTTCCAAAAGTGCTCATTTTGGAGGATTTGGCCCACAGTATTCACTGTATTTTCAATACAGCCATTGCAGGAAAGAACAACCCTACATGAAATGGCAAAGCCAAGTTCTAAAAGCAAAAACTATTTCACGCCCTACATTTTCCTTCCTCTGCCTTCTCCTTTGTCCTCCATATGCAGGGCAGAGACAGTCATGTACAGTAGGATCTTATTAAAGAAAATAGTACAGTCTTACTTCATGGCCTTACTGTTCCTGTTTGCATCCACACAGACTTCACTTACTGAGGTAATGAACTAAGGTTATTAAATATTCTTTGGTTTTGAGATTACTGCCTTGCACTGTCAGTGAATGTATGCAGAAAGGTCATTTTCCAGTCTTAAGCCTAAATAATTCAGTGCCACAAGATCAAAGTATGTGTTATACTGCCCCCAGTTTTCCACACATTGATTCATTCTCATTCCACTTAGCACACTTTCCCTTTGATTTGATAATGCTCAGAACAACAGTTGGAAGTCAGCATGGGCAGCATCCCAGAGGGCTCATTGTCATGTTTATTGTTGTTCTAGTCCTCCTCCCTCCCCCTCATGTACCCATTTACATTTGAAGAGTAAACTCTATACTGCATATATAAATGCAGGAGAAATCCAAGCTGTTCTATTCATGTAGCAGCATATACAACAAAATTATGCAATATGGAGTCACCTGTGTGGTTCTAAAACCAAATTCATGAAGTAAAATTTGTTACCAATAAAACCAAAATACAAGTTCAGTCATTTACAGTGGACTTACCACAGACAGGAGTATGTACTGCTGCATCCTGCTAAAAATTTAGCTCTCCCATAGGGTTTCATTTGTTGTCATCTCGTGGCAGTGAACAGCAGCTATAAACCTTAAGTTTGCTTGGTGAACTAGGAACAATAGCTCTGATTCACCAGTACATTTTTCTTTGAAGTCAGTGGAGTTTATATAGACATAAAACTGGTTCACACAGCAGTGAATAAGGCTCAGATTCTGTCTGTACATAATGTGCATAGAGAAAAGAGCATAATTAATTGAATTCAGTTCAGTTATTTTAGTTTCCAATGCCCAGATTTTTAAATGTACTCAGGCAGGTAGGTACCTAGTAGGATTTTAAAAAACACCTAAACACTTAACTCCCATTGATTTCAGTCCCTAAACGCTTTGAGGCAGGGACTGTCATTTACTGTATTTTTGTATAGGAGGCCCTGACCTGGCTGAAGCCTCTAGATGCTAATGCATTAAAGATGATTCAGAATAAGAACGCAGTGTTTACTACAAAAGGTTCACACAGACCTACTCATTCTGCAGTTGTGCAATACTGCATGTTGGGGTTGGAAACATTTTCTGCTGTCACGGAGGTCTTCAGCAGACACTTTTCTGTGAGATGTGATTATCCTTTTAATATTGTTGTACCTTTTATAACCGTAGGGGTCATTAATGCTCATAAAAGTATTCAGTTCATCAACATTCTGTGGAATACAATGCATTATGCCACAAACTCTAAGCTTACATACATGCTATACTTGCTGAGCTTTGAGATACGCACATAACAAGCAACTCCAAAGCTCTATCTACAACCATAGAGGCCTGTTACATGCCTTGTTTTAGCCATTTTCTCTCTGACAAATACTTATAAAAATCCCATTCAGAAGAATATTTTTAACTACCTCTCCAGTGGTTTAGCTAACTATGTTCTCTTCTTAAAACGGAGTTTCTACTTTCTAAACAATACAGCCAATTAAAAAAAAACTTCCAACAATTACTTGTTAGAAAACATTTAGCATATCGTATTTAAACAGCTCTAATTAAAAGCTCCTGCATTATGTTCATTATCATATTTTAGTGTGAAACAGCAGCTCTTTTTACTGAGATTATAATCAGATCCTTTATGTTAACCCTTATAGAAAATGTCCAGCTTTTAAACTACTGTTTATACATATTTTAAAGCTTTCCCATGTACATTTTCTCCCTACTAGGTAGGGGTGTTCAAAAGGTTTCTTGATACGAAGGAAATTTCCCAGAAGATTATTATTTTCTTGTCTACAGGACCTCACAGTCCTGCAACTCAGCCTGGCTTAACACAAGGTAAATCTTATTCTGCAATAATGTAATACACAGAACAGACTGCTATCTTGATTAGAGACAGATAACAGTGTCTCCATACTTCATGTCAGAACCCTATTTTTAGCCCCCACCCTCTTATAATTTTGACTATCAAAACTAGCTTGAAAATTACCAGGTCAAATGTGCAGGAAGAGCTCTCCAGTGTACTGGATGTTGCAGGGTAGTCTGCATTGCAGCTGAGCCAGCTTGCCTCCTCCACTGCACTGCCAGTTCTGATCTAGTGACTGACCCATCCAGATCAGGGGTTCTCACAATTTTTTTGGTGGCCTCAGAGTGCGGCCCACCATCTCTTGCTGGTGGCTGCTCTGACAATTTTTCCTAAAATATTTAATTAAGGTTAGGAAAAATAAATAAATACGCACATATACATGTCCAAATCATTGTAATTTATGTAGGATTTTTCCCCCAGACTCAATAAAAATAATGTACACTTGTCTATTCTTTACTGGACCTAAACAGAAACACAGATAAGGTTCTTTGTGCATTCTTGTCTTTTTTCTGACGTCTTTTGCTTTTTTGGTTGCTTTTTTAAAAAGACGTGCTAGTTACTAAATCTTCTATGAAAAGTGAAATTAATAAACATACAAATATCACTTTTCACAGCAGACTTACTCAGCCCCAGCAAGCCTGGGGACAAATTAAGCCCTGGATGGGGAGATGGATGTGGAGGCAGTGGGGACCAGGGGGATTGGTGGGGGGAAGGAGGGGTGACCTTGAGGCTAGAGCCCTCCACTGTAAGGCCAGGGAACGGACCTGAAGCCCCATGGCTGGAGCCTGCCACCCAAAGGTGGAAGCCTGATCGCACCAGCCCTGGGAAGGTGGGGAACTCATTGGCTGCCTGCTCCTTCAGCTTGTGTGTCTCCAATCACTGCTGATGGCCCTGGGGGAGGGGTCTGCTGCTTTGCCCCCCCCCCACCCGCATCACCCGCTGGTGGCTGCAATTGAGAAATGCTGATCTTGATAATGTTGATAAATGCAATGCAAAGTAATGCACATTGGAAAACATAATCCCACCTTACATATAAAATAATGGGGTCTAAATTAGGTGTTACCACTCAAGAAAGATCTATATAAATCCATGGTATGCCCACATCTTGAATACTGTATGCAGATGTGGTTGCCCCATCTCAAAAAAAGATACATTGGAATTGGAAAAGGTTCAGAAAAGGGCAACAAAAATGATTGGGGTATGGAATGGCTTCCATATGAGGAGAGATTAATAAACCTGTGATTATTCAGCTTGGAAAAGAAATGACTAAGGGGGGATATGATTGAGGTCTATAAAATCATGCCTGTTGTGGAGAAAGTAAATAAGGAAGTGTTATTTACTCCTTCTCGTAACACACAAACTAGGGGTCACCAAATGAAATTAATTGGCAGCAGTTTTAAAACAAACAAAAGGAAGTATTTCTTCACACAATGCACAGTCAACCTGTGGAACTCTCTGCCGGAGGATGTTGTGAAGGCCAAGACTATAACTAGATAAATTCATAGAGGATAGGTCCATCAATGGCTATTAATCAGGATGGGCAGGGATTGTGCCCCTAGCCTCTGTTTGCGAGAAACTGGGAATGAGCGACAAGGAATGGATCACTTGATGAGTACCTGTTCTGTTCTTTCCATTTGGGGCACCTGGCACTGGCCACTGTTGGAAGACAGGATACTGGGATACCTTTGGTCTGACCCACTAGGGCCGTTCTTATGTTCTTAGATAACGGTCACTATTTCAGTACAAGAGGCGTGCCTGTGCTAGGGATATGAAAGTCCTGGATTCAAACCCTGCAAAAGACTGATGTTGTCTCTACAGTTACATATGATGGAATGTGTTTTATATATTTAATTCACAGTATGAGGAACCATCCTTTCCGAGCAGGGTTATGATTAAGTGCTAGCAGTCAATGGCTTGCACATTGTTAAGTCACTGACATATAACTACCCCGATCACCTTCAAGAGACTGTCCGGGTCAAAGCATTCACCTTTAGCTGTTAGTACAGTTTTCAAGGTTACTTTGTATGTAAAATAGCTGCACTAAAGGAAGGTTGACACTCAGGTTCATCTTTCAAGGTTCTGTTGCCCCAGGTAAGGAGTTCCTAACTTGGGGGTTTCCCAGGTCAAGACCTGGAGCAGGAAGAGGGAGCTGTGTGTTAAGCAACTATATTGGAGTGAGGGACCAAGAGGCAAAGGGACCAAGAAGGCTGCTTTTTGGTCCCTAAAGTGCTGTGGCTGAGATGCCTGCAAAAGGGAGTTGTTCACATGCAGTGTGTAGCTGCCTTTGTTAGAGGAAACACGGCTTGTGCACATTTTACAAACAAATCCCAATAAGAAAATACCCTGATTCTGCACATACTATTTCACCTCCAAATGGGAAACTGACCAGTAAGGCCACATCATCTGCTACACCTTGGCAACCACAGTTAAAATTTAGTCCAATTTGTAAATTGCTGCACCGTGTACCACAAAACCCAGCTTTTAACCATTTCAGGCCTTTGCCATTTTGATGGCTTGTGTCACATGTCAACATTTGGTCCAATCGTGTTCCAACCACACATATTATTTGTATTTGGATAGTGCCTATGAGCACCAGTAATGGACCAGGGCCCCATTGTGCTAGGTGCTGTACAAACAAGGAATACAAAGTCCCTGGCCTGAAGAGCTTACAATGCAAGTATAAGACATAACTCTCTCAGGATTATACAGTTAGCCTGTAAAGGCAGTGTCTGAAGGGGCTGATACAACCTTCTCCCTACTGCTGATTCCTCCTTTAAGCCTTGTTGGCCAGCATGCCTTTGGAGTGGTTTAAATGTTACTGTAAAAAAAAAAGAGGAGAGTGAATGATTCTGTGAGTTGTAGCATGTGGTGGAGTTTCTTTCTGTTTTCCCCTGTGTACTGAAGTGACTGATATGTGAGTCATGTTGCCTTGTGGTGCAGATCATTTTTGATTCCATAAATCACAGAAGTATAATTTAGTCAGGAGGAGATAGCACAGCACATTTTGTATCCATATCTCATGATATATATGAAGTGGAAGAATATTTTAACTATTTTTAAAAGCGAACAGTGTCTCTCTTCTGAAATCTGATCGGCTCATTCTGTACACTCAGCCATATACCCCAGAACAACAATCATAGAATATGACTCACAAACAATCTCAGATGTTGACTGAGAAAACTTGACTGCCAGCGCAGATGCAAACTCCACCCTGGGGCTATTCATTCCCAGGATGGCCTGTGAGCTGATGGCCTGCAGCATGAGGAAGACTGCTTTTGTATCCAGATCGAATGGATGAAGGAGAAAAGCCAGGCAGAGGATGAGGATGCCAAGGCTGAGTACATGAACCCAGATGAAGAGGATCCAAGAGCATGATGACTAAAGATAGGGAAAAAAAATCAGCTATTGCCTCAATATAGACTGGGTTACTTCATGCACAACTCAGCAATAGCCCCAAATCCCATGATCTTGACTTGTCCCAGCTGCCTGGATCGAAATCAGAAATCAAAGTGTCCATAATGTGTGTTTTTCTGTGCTGATGATGTGATATTGGGAACATTTACACGGTGTTCAGAGGTAGCAATGTTTGGGAGACTAGTCTAACATGTGAGTGTCCACCAGTAGGCAATTGGTGGAATTTGGATATGAGCTCACATTGCAGTAAAATATTAAAAGATGTTGTAGCTATGAATACCAATAATCAGGAATGTGATGTCATGGTTTCTTTCTTTTTTTTTTTTAAAACAACTTCTCAGATAATAACCCTGAAATGACTTCTCAGAGTGGAGTCTATTTTCTTTTAAATATTAGCAGCTACAAATCCAGAGAGCATCACTGCCTATAGTGTCCGAAAAATTAGCATAATTTTATTTGCAGATCGTTCTAGTGAAAGGTAACAAGGAAGTAGAGGAACTGTAGTTCCTATTTTTTTATTGTTCAGATTGAACTACTAGTGGCTGTAAATGTCATAGCTTTTTGATGCATCTTAGCCTCTTGTGATCTATGGATGCTACCCTGCTTCCTGATTTATAGATTTTTTTGTAACTGGATAGAAGTATAATAATTGTGATCTGCAATAGCATATTTATCTTGAAGTGTATAATATGTGGGTCTGATAGCTCTGCCTATTTTTAAGGTTGCCCAACACTTCCAATTATAGAACCCTGTTTTCAGTTTCTTATAGCTTTGCCAAACTTTAATAACTGGGGCTGAATTTTTCCATTCTGGGTATCTGCCACATGCTAAACGGGTTTAGAAAGTTTCATCTAGAATGGGCCAGCCATTTCTGAGAATAAGATTAGGGGAGGGAAATGTTGTTTTGCATATGTTAAATTCTAGAGACCTTTTCTTTGTGAAGCTCCAGGGCCCATGCTTTGGCGCAGGGTCTTGAAATTTCACAGGGGGTAGTCTTTGTCAGGGATGTGCATATCACGACTGCA
The DNA here is from genome assembly GCF_965140235.1 of Caretta caretta. Taxonomy (NCBI): domain Eukaryota; kingdom Metazoa; phylum Chordata; order Testudines; family Cheloniidae; genus Caretta; species Caretta caretta. The sequence continues at coordinate 131,928,912 of NC_134209.1, read as the reverse complement.
CCAGTATTTCCCTCTGTAGTCCAACAATAGCACTCATTCTCAGGCTTCCAGCTCCCAGACTGTTGCTTCTCTTGGGCAGAGGACAGCATCTCCCTCCTTCCTAAATGAGGTATTTCCAGGCTGGTCTGCTTTCTGCCTACACTGTGATCTCCCCAGCAAACTCAGAATGCTTCAGCAGGCTTGCTTTACTATTTTCCTCAAAGGTGGTGAACCGTGTAATTGCCACAGTTAAGTTACCACACAGGTCTTTCTAAGCAAGCACATTTATTCTTAAGGTAAAACCATTGCAGAGAAAACATACTAAAATAAAAAAGAACCTAGACACATTTAACTAAGCTTATCAGAGATCACCCTGACTCCAACAAGGAATCACTGCAATGAACAGTCCTCCAAACCCCACAAGAGGTTTTCCTGTGGTTACAAGTTCAGAACCCCTTTTGCTCAGAACAAGAATGCTCATGACTCGGAGTCATTCCTTTATCTAGTCTGGGTGTTTGAAGAGACTGAGTTGGTTGTCAGTCAGACAATGGATTTCTACTTGAGCCTCAGCTTCAAGAGGATGGACCCGTAGGTGGGTAATTTGCATTCCCCTCCTCCTAAGTATTTCCTAGGAAACCAATCAACTAACAGTTCATTCTTGTCTTAGCCTGTTGTTTAAGATTTCTTTGAAGCTCATTACCCTTCCCAAGGTTTACGTTAGTCATATCTCCTACACAAGTTACATACAATATCACAATAACACAAACATTTGTATTTTTAGTACAATGAGCTCCTCAGATACTTAAAATTAAGTCAGTAAGATTTGCCTAGAATATTGCAAGAATTACCCTCTCTGTCACAGTGCTTTTTACTGTTCCTGTACAAATCTTCCTAAATTGGGCCAAGTTAGAAGCCTTTGAACAAACTCACAGTTTGTACATGCTCAGTAGAGACTTCTTTGATTTAGCAACAAAAATCTCCAAATATTCCATCTTCACTAACATGCTCCATCCCCTCACAGCTCTGAATACTGATGAGAGTGTGCATACACCATCCCCACAGAGAACTGAGCATGCTCCACCCTACAGCTGCTGAGATGAAGCCAAACTTTTCCTGGAATTGCTGATCCTACCTGCTTCAGGCTGGAATGAGGTCAGGGAACCTGTCTCTCCTGTGCTCTCAGTCACTCTTCTACTAATAACCTGTGACAGGATGTTCACCCACATACAAGGTAGAGTGGGTTAAATTAGGTTAATTAACCTGACAGGCTGCAGCTGGAGGAGAGCCAGGGCTTGAAAGGCTGATGGAGGCCAGCTGAGAAGGAACAGGTGGGACTACTATAAAGCCAGGAATTTGGCAGCAGAAAAGGGGAAGTAGATATTTCCTGGGAGAATGGAGGTGTATTTGCAGCTACTGAGTTAAGTAGTTGCTTATCAGGAGGTAGGAGTTTGGGCTGGTAAACCCAGACAGGTGGGAGCCAGAAGATGTAGGAAGGAGTCTAGGGAAAGAGCAACAGGGTCTGAGAGAGAGCAGCTCACAATCCCTAGATGAAGGGTCCTTGGACTAGAACCTAGAAAAGAGGGTGAACCTAGATTCCCCTAGCAGCTACTGGGGGAAGTAGTGCAGATTGGGCAGTAGAGCAGAAGGCTACCAGGGACAGTCATCTGAGAAGACTTTGATACCCTGGAGGGGGAGGACTGTAGTGACACGACTAGAGGACCAAGCTTTGAAGACCGCATCTTGAATCACTGTGTGGGATGACTAGATGTCCTGATTTTATAGGGACAGTCCTGATTTTTGGGCCTTTTTCTTATATAGGCTTCTATTACCCCTCTACCCTCTGTCCTGACTTTTCACATTTGCTGTCTGGTCAACCTATCACCATGTGTGAGAGGGAGGGGTATCAGGGCATGTGAACAAGTGGCAGAAGGGGGTGTCAGCCAGGAGAAGGTGCTCTAGCAGTGAGTGGACTTTATGACACGCCTACACAGCATGGAGGAGGAAGCCGTCTCCTTCCAGTGCAGAAAGCACATGAGCCACACCAGGAGAAGGAAAAAGAGTATATTGGACAAGGGGAGGCTGGGACAAGGAGCTGCATACTACCACAGGAATGTAGTTTTTGGAGAATGGCCACTGCAAGTTCTGGTAATTATTTTCTTGTTCCAAACATGTAGTGTGGTGAGTATCCACATCATTACATTTCAGTATTGAAACATGCCACTATGTTTATCATCTGGTTCCCCTTGGTGAATGGAATGATGGCCTGAAGTGGCATCATTACTGGAGTATCTTGTCTGGCTCTGGTGTCCAGGCTTCCAAAATGGATGCTGACAAATTGAGAAGAGCTCAGAAAAGAGCTGCAAGAATGACTTGAGGTCTAGAAAACGTGCCTTATAGTGAGGGGCTAAATAAACTCAAACTATTTTTCTTATCCAAACAAGGTCAAGAGGTGACTTGATTCTTCCACATGTAGGCACCTGTTGACTAGATTTTTCTGAACATAAATGGCTCTTTAAGTTAGCAGAAAAAGATATGAGATCCAAGACAAAGTCAGACTGGAAACAAGGCACATTTTTACAAGTGAGGGTAATTAACCATTAACAAGGGATGTGGGGGATTTTCTATCACTTGAAGTCTTTAAATCAAGATTGGATGTCTATGCCATCACTCAAAGAGAAGTTATGGTCTTGATGCAGAAATTATTGGGTGAGGTTCTTTTGGGTGTTATGCAAGGAGTCAGACTAGATACTAATGGTCTCTTCTGACCTTAAAATCTACAGACATGATTTTATCATGGTAAAGTAGGTGATGGACTGCATAACAAGTGAGCAATTGCTGCTGGGCAATCCCAGTCAGAGCTTTGCACACACTCACTCTCTCTAGCATTGCCAAATGTCTACTATAGTTACAGCAGGAATGGCATGAAGCAAACTGTTCCAACTTTCTATGCTCCCCTCTGATGACTCAGAATCTCGCCTGAGCAAAGTAATCCTAATAGTTAAAATGGTTCATCAGCACTGCTGAAAGCACAAAGATCAATAAGGCTGAATTCAGTGGGGTTTCAGAACATACTAAAAAGGCTTTCCTGAACTGGAACCTAGCTGGCCAGTTGTAGAAACAGCCGATGGAAATATATTTTCCCCTAAGGTGTTAGTGTTGCTATTTGCCTGATAAACCTGGAAGTACACTTTGTTTATTACACTAAATCATGATAAAATGCCATTGATATGCAGCCATGATGTAATCACCTTGAAATGACAGAATATGCACTTAAAATTAAGAAGGGAGAAGCAATAGGTATCTGGCTGGTGAATCTTGCCCATACGATCAGGGTTTAGCTGATTGCCATATTTGGGGTCGGGAAGGAATTTTCCTCCAGGGCAGATTGGAAGAGGCCCTGGAGGTTTTTTGCCTTGCTCTGTAGCATGGGGCACGGGTCACTTGCTGGAGGATTCTCTGCTCCTCAAAGTCTTTAAACCACAATTTGAGGACTTCACTAGCTCAGACATAGGTGAGAGGTTTTTCGCAGGAGTGGGGTGGGTGAGATTCTGTGGCCTGCATTGTGCAGGAAGTCGGACGAGATGATCATAATGGTCCCTTCTGACCTTAATATCTATGAATCTATCCATTAATAGGTATTAGATAAGGAATGGGAAAGGGCTTTGAGGGAGTTCTATATTTTGGGGTGCAGCTGAGCAGGAGGGTGCACTACTGCAGACCAGCCAGCTTTCATGCAATTAAACTTGTATAGTCCAAAACCAACTCTTTATTTCCCTCCCCTCTCCCCCAACCTCCACAATCTTACCGGGCTATTGGCTTCTGAGCTGGAGCCAACTGCTTAATCTGAGGCTTCGATGGGGATGGGGGATTTTGTGATCAATAGAGAAGCTGAGCAGAGGGTCTAGAGGACCAGCAGAGTTGATACAATGGGCTACTGCCCCAGAGTCAGAGACTATGGCTGTGCTGAGAGGGTCTCGCTTCTCTAATTGTTTTAGTGGAGCTGCATAATAACAGCAAGCTGTGTCCATTGTGTAGAGTGTCAGAAATGCAAACAGTGGCTTCTGCTTTAAAGTATTCCTGTCATCTGTTACTTTTTTTAAACCTTTTATGTCAATGAAACAACTGCAGGAGCTCTGTGAAGCTCAAAAGCTTGTCTCTTCCAACAACAGAAGTTGGCCCAATAAAATATTACCTCACCCACCTAGTCTTTTATATTTTGATTCACACAATTATATCCCAGTTGTACAAGATCCATATAGTTTCTTCAAGCTTTGAATTTTTTTGTTGCAACACAGCCAATGCCTCAGGCCGCTGGCCAATAGGCACAAACCCATTATGTCTGACCATGGGAACTTGTTTTTGAAACTCAGGGCCTGGAAAACCATGTGAATGAGTAGGGTGACCAGACATCCTGATATTAGGGCCTTTGTCTTATTTATGCAACTGTACTATCCACCCCCACACATGTGCACACACAGATTTTTCACACTTGCTATCTGGTCGCCCTATAAATGAGTCCCAATGCAAAACCGTCCTAAATCCATTTCAGATTGAAGTTGGAAGGGATCACGTGCCTCTACTTAAAACCCACTGATCATTTTCAAAGAAGGGCCAGAAGCCAGATAATAAGAGTTTGGGAGGGAGAAGAGAAGGGACTTGTGGGTAGCAGTTGAAGAATGTAATATACACAGGATGATTAATGAGCTTTTCTCATGCTGTAAGTAAGTCTCTTTGATGCTTTTTAACATTTCTGAAATCTCAAGATTTTAGAAAATCTGTAAAGTAGTTAGAAATGATACTTCCATTTTTCTCCTCTGGTGGATTTCCATTACCGTTTTCCTCCTTTCATCCTAGGGCACTAGCACTGAACACCAGTCACAGATTTTGGTGCAAATCTTACTGGACACCTTCAGACAACTCAAAATACTTGGTATATTTTGGGAGACAGGGGATTTAGCATTTTGACTGATGCAGTTCTAGTCACTTTTAATGTCTTTCTTAAAAACTGTAATCACCGGCAGCTGGGTCATTTGACTTTAGAGTTCTGAGGACACTTTAAAGTGTCTTTTTATTTTAAGCAGAACTTCAGGGACCAGCTGAACAAAGTAAGGCCTGATTCAGGCCAGAGCCTACGTATGCATTTGTGTCCCACTGAAGTCAATTGAAGACTGCGCACCTCATTGCAGGAGCATGGCATTGCTTTTAAAGGTGTTTTGGGGCAATAAGGTCATCACTTCCAGTGTGCTGATAATATACCTCTTCAGCCTCTGTAAGAAATGGGGTTATACATATTGATTGAGACTACTTTGCAAAGTCAGATTGACTTTGCTGCCACAAACAAATCATAATGGAAGTGCTTAATTCAATTTTTAAGCAGCAATGCAGCCTTCAGAGAAAGCTTTTAGTTCCTAGGTAAGTTGACAAATTTAATTTGGGGATTTCTGGCTTAGGGACATGATATTTTGATTCCTGCTATTAGTTCTATATTATGTATGTTTCCCTGATATTCATTTTACTGACAGACTTTGTAAATTGTGGAGGTTGATATTAATGTGGTGAATTTGCCCCTAGAGTCATGATCCACTGAACTACTTAAAGAAGGATGGTTGTATAGTTGTAGCACAAGACATGGGGTCTGAGTCTCTTCTCATGTACGCTGGTGCAAATGAGGGCTAACTTTGCCAAAGCCAACAGTTACACAGGTTTTTAACATGCGTAAGTGGGAGCACAATAGGACCCTACTGAGTCAAGGGTTCTGAGTTCTACTTCTGACTCTGCCGCTGACTTGTCATGAGACCTTGAGCACCTCCTGTGCTTGTGTTTCTCCACTTGTAAAATGGAGAACAAAACATATCTGCTTCCAGGAGAAGGATTAGAAGGAGAAACACCTGGGAGATGGAGGCATGAATGAGACTATGTGGGTCTTAAAAGTGGAGGTAAGGAGCTTGATGTGATTCAGTGAAAGACAAGAAAGCAGTGAGGAGTTGAACTGGAGGAAGGGGTCTATCAGAGTGATGGGAAAGGGAGATGATTTCATAAGGTTCAGAAGAAAAGGATACAGTACCTGTACATGTTCAAGGGTTTTTATCAATGGGGATACAGGGAAGAATAGATTTGTGTGATATTATAGAGAAGGAAATGACAGGACTGAGAATCTCCATTAGCTCGAAAGGTAGGTGCTTGTACAAGGAGGATTTGAGTTCTATACCTTAGTGTAGAGCACCACATTGCTTATCCTATTCCTCTTTTCTCTCTAGTTAGGATTATAGCATGTCACAAGTTGAGCAGTTCTGATTCTACCCACTAGAGGGCAACACTACACATACACACCTGTGGTTTATTACACTATTTAAGGCAACGTAGTTCTATACTGCCTTATATTTTCAAATCACACCCATACATTCACATTACCTAACAAGTCTTCTGAACACCACTAGGGAAGCAGGCCAGGGAATACTCCCTCTGTCTGAGAGCTAGAGAAATGGACACTGAGAAGCAAAGACTCATCAGGTCTTTGACAGCGCTGGGACTAGAACTGTTGCTCAGCCCATTAGGCTGCACTACCTCTCCAGTTACAAAGACAAATCGGAATTAGAGCTGGCTGAAAAATGTTGATTTTTTTAATAACTAAAAGGACATTTTTCACAATAGTTTTCACCAAAAAAGTCCTAATTTTGGCCAGCTGTAATCAAAATTCACATTAGTCTATAAACTATTTTTAAAAAAGAGACCCAGAGCTCAACATGGCCCAGTCTCAATCCTGCTGGCTGATTGTAAGGTTGGTTTTCTGAAGTTTGTCCTCTCTGGGTGAAATAATTAATAGCTTGTTTGGAGTGCCAATTTTCTGGTGTCATAAATATAAAGGGAAGGGTAAACCCCTTTGAAATCCCTCCTGGCCAGGGGAAAGCTCCTCTCACCTGTAAAGGGTTAAGAAGCTAAAGGTAACCTCGCTGGCACCTGACCAAAATGACCAATGAGGAGACAAGATACTTTCAAAAGCTGGGAGGAGGGAGAGAAACAAAGGGTCTGTGTCAGGTTTCAGAGGAACAGCCGTGTTAGTCTGTATTCGCAAAAAGAAAAGGAGTACTTGTGGCACCTTAGAGACTAACCAATTTATTTGAGCATGAGCTTTTGTGAGCTACAGCTCACTTCGTCTGTGTGTCTGTCTATATGCTGGTTTCTGCCGGGGATAGACCAGGAATGGAGTCTTAGAACTTTTAGTAAGTAATCTAGCTAGGTATGTGTAGCTCACGAAAGCTCATGCTCAAATAAATTGGTTAGTCTCTAAGGTGCCACAAGTACTCCTTTTCTTTTTGCAAATACAGACTAACACGGCTGTTACTCTGAAACCTGTTAGATTATGATTTCTTTAAATGGCTGAGAAAAGAATTGTGCTGAATAGAATAACTATTTCTGTCTGTATCTTTTTTGTAACTTAAGGTTTTGCCTAGAGGGGTTCTCTATGTTTTTGAATCTAATTACCCTGTAAGATATCTACCATCCTGATTTTACAGGGGGGATTTCTTTATTTCTATTTACTTCTATTTTTATTAAAAGTCTTCTTGTAAAAAACTGAATGCTTTTTCATTGTTCTCAGATCCAAGGGTGTGGGTCTGTGGTCACCTATGCAAATTGGTGAGGCTTTTTATCCAACATTTCCCAGGAAAGGGGGGGTGCAAGTGTTGGGAGGATTGTTCATTGTTCTTAAGATCCAAGGGTCTGGGTCTGTAGTCACCTAGGCAAATTGGTGAGGCTTTTTACCAAACCTTGTCCAGGAAGTGGGGTGCAAGGTTTTGGGAAGTATTTTGGGGGGAAGGACGCGTCCAAACAGCTCTTCCCCAGTAACCAGTATTAGTTTGGTGGTGGTAGTGGCCAATCCAAGGACGACAGGTGGAATATTTTGTACCTTGGGGAAGTTTTGACCTAAGCTGGTAAAGATAAGCTTAGGAGGTTTTCATGCAGGTCCCCACATCTGTACCCTAGAGTTCAGAGTGGGGGAGGAACCTTGACATCTGGTCTGAGCTATTTACATAGGCCGTACATTACCCAATTAATGCTGTTTCTTAATGTTAGTTATTTTGGATGAAACCAAACAGTAAAATCAGTAGTTCAGTTTCACTTGCTCACATAGGGATAGGGTTTCCTCTAGCCATAGGTGAAGTATTAATGAGATCAAGGACCACATAGAGAAAAGAAAAAAAAACTACAAAGCCAAGTCATTAGCTGGTATAAATCAGCTTAGCTCCATTGATGTGGCTGGCAGTCTGTAAGATAACAAAAACGAAGACAAAGGGTTCTGCAACACATGGCGTCAAGGGACGCTCCAACAGCGTGGGCTTGATCTTGCTCCCATTGAAGTCTAAGATGAACTCCCATGGGCGCAAGACTGGGCCAATGTACCTACATATCCCAGCTCTTTAGCTGCAGGGTTACAGTGGTGTGCCACTGTCCCAGATCTAGCTGAGCTCACCCTGTTTGCTGTGAGGGGATCCAAGCACCGGATCTTGTGTGCCTTAAGCCTCTGGAGTCTGAACAGAGTCCAAGCACTGTCCCAGCTAGGGGTCTCTAAGCATACCTTTGGGGTGCAGATCCTCTGTCTAGCACCGCCTTCTGAGGACAGCTGGACCGGTCCAACCCCTGGGACCAAGGCCGACTAGGCAGGCCATGAGTCCAGTTCTAAGCTGGGCAAGCCTTTTTCTATAGTTTTGTCTCCTGTCTGGTACTGAGACAAAACAGGACATGGTTTTGTCCAGTATCACGTGTGGGGGATGCCATTTTGAAGAGTGTGCCTCTCTGCCCCTGCTGGCATGACCTTGTACATGCTATCCTCAGTACGGTGTAACCTTGCATGCAAACCATGCTGGCAGTGGTAAGTTCATGCAGGTAGGGGCAGGCCAATGCTGTTCCCAGAAGTACCCATATGTCTGGTATTCTGGGGGATGCATCAGTGACCACCCTAGTGCTGATTTCCCAGATTCCCCTGTAACTTGAACACCTCCTCCCACAACTCCAGCCATGCGAGCGCTCTGGATTTACAGATTACCTCTTGAGGGGCCCATGATACATGTATCACAAAACACATATGCAGCCTTTGCACAGGATTCTAACACCATTGCTCTTTACTTGTTAGCATGAGAGAGAGAGAGAATTTATACCAAAACTATAAACCATGCAAGCATTTCCCTGCCTCATTCTTTAGGCTGTTAAGGTCCTCTGAGGGAGTACAGGATCTTTTTGCCTCGTGGCTTGACTTCTGAACCATACAGCCTCTTCCCTCCCCTGGTCAATTTATTTTTTTCTGACCTTGTTGGGTCTCACAGATAAACTCAGCCCCCTCCATCTATGAAAGCCTGCCTGCCTGACCATCTCTTCCCCTCTCCTGCCCAAATTTTATCTCGTGTCTGTCTCTCTCTCTCTCCAAAGACTTCCCCTATGACTCCTTTTAAAACCCTTGCTTTGTCACTTCTGTCCCTTTGTTCTGTTGGGGGATTTTCTGCTTTCTCCCCTCCCTGTAGACAAGTTGGAGAAAATAACTTCTTTCCGCCTCAGCCAACCCATTGTCATTCAAGTGTTTCTACCTGAATAGCTGAGCAGTTAATGTCTATTGACAAACCATTGTCCCTGGTCTGACAGATGTGCTTACAGCCTGTCAGCACTTATACAGAGGCATTCATGATACAGCAATTTTCCACAGAAATAACTTTGTAATATGAAAAGGAGGACTTGTGGCACCTTAGACTAACAAATTTATTTGAGTATAAGCTTTTGTGAGCTACAGCTCACTTCATCGGATGCATCCATAACAAATTGGTTAGTCTCTAAGGTGCCACAAGTCCTCCTTTTCTTTTTGCGGATACAGACTAACCCGGCTGCTCCTCTGAAACCTTTTGTAACATGGTAAGTTATAGAGAGTTCCCGAAATTATCACAACACTTTGGTTTTTGGTGGAGCTCTTCTCCATACATAAAATATACCACACTTGCTCCAGCAGTCCCTGGATACTTCCAGTGTGATGCCACCTCACACTTTATTGTGCCTAGCACTATAGATCTAGCACAATTGAATCTATTCTGAACACAATGCTAGAAGTACCCATGGCAACTGGAGCAATGTGATTTTACGGGCAGGCAGTCTTGACATTCGGGTAAGTGTGATGAGTTAGGACTACTGAGTTCTATTCCCATCTCTCATAATCCTTTTATGTGAACTTCCACAAGTCACATCAGGACTCATCCTGCAGAAACTCATTACTGTCAGGAGTTCCATTGAAATGGCAGTAAGATGTGTTGGACTATTCACAGCCGCAAACACTACACGCTGAAATACTTACTCCGCTTCTCAATGTACTCAACTCCAAAACGGCTATTGTGAGGTTTACCTGCTTCACAAGGGTGCTGTGAGGCTTTAATTAAACTTTGCAAAATGTTTTGGGATCTTTGCATAAAAAGTTCGGGTATTTTGCGTACAAAGTATTTTTCCTTCTAGCAAAATCTTGTGGTATTATCAATTATTTGTATTGTGGTCGCTCCCAATGGACATAATCAGGATCTGAGCTCTGCTGCGTTGGCTGCTGGACAAACACACAAATAAGACAATCCCTACCCCTATGACTCATAGATGAGACAAGATGAAGCAAATGAGTATAACAAATAATTGGACAACGAGTATGTCATAAATATAAGGGGAAAGGTAAACACCTTTAAAATCCCTCCTGGCCAGAGGAAAAACCCTTTCACCTGTAAAAGGTTAAGAAGCTAGGATAACCTCGTTGGCACCTGACCAAAATGACCAATGAGGAGACAAGATATTTTCAAAGCTGGGGGGGGAGGGGGACAAAGGTTCTCTCGGTCTGTATGATGTTTTTGCCAGGAACAGAAAAGGAATGGAGTCTTAGAACTTGGTAAGTAATCTAGCCAGATATGCATTAGATTCTGTTTTCTTTAAATGGCTGATAAAATGAGCTGTGCTGAATGGAATGTAGATTCCTGTTTTTGTGTCTTTTTTTGTAACTTAAGGTTTTGCCTAGAGGGATTCTCTGTTTTGAATCTGACTACTCTGTAAGGTATTTACCATCCTGATTTTACAGAGGTGATTCTTTTTACTTTTTCTTCTATTAAAATTCACCTTTTAAGAACCTGATTGCTTTTTATTTTTATTGTTCTTAAGATCCAAGTGTTTGGGTCTGTGTTCACCTATGCAAATTGGGGAGGATTTTTATCAAGCCTTCCCCAGGAAAGGGGGTGTCAGGTTTGGGAGGATTTTTTTGGGGGGAAAGACGTTTCCAGACTGACTCTTTCCCAGTTATATATCTGTTAGATGCTTGGTGGTGGTAGCAATAAAGTCCAAGGGAAAAAGGAAAATAGTTTGTACCTTGGGGAAGTTTTAACCTAAGCTGGTAAAAATAAGCGTAGGGGGTTTTTTATGCAGGTCCCCACATCTGTACCCTAGAGTTCAGAATGGGGAAGGAACTTTGACAGAGTATAACAAATAAAAAGGAAAGGACAGGCCGGATAAGGGCACAGTAATAAAAACATGCATTTACATAGGGCATGGTTGTGTAGAGTTGGTTCATTTGCTTTTGGTATGCAATTTGGTAAAACCTATAGACTGCTTTTTGCTTTTCCAGATGTACTTAGCCAATATTACTTTTATCTTTGGCTATTGTGTTCTTTTATTTCAAACCCTTTCAGAAGTGAGTTTTCTACAAATGTTATCATCTTGGCCATTTCATTAATAAACTGGATATTTGTAATACCAAGATTAGATTTTCGACTGTCTAATGTTAGTGAAGTCATAGCTATCATACCTCCAGAACAGCATGATCTATGTTGTTTACAATTTGGGCATTGAACTCCCACCCTGACTCATGTATGTAACTTGTGTTTTGTATCCCTTGTTAAGGAATGCAGCTCCAAGGTCATAAAGCAGATGGACATTATCTAAATATTAATTATCTTATGACCATCAATAAGATTTATGGCCCAAATGTCTTGGTTTGCTTAATTTTGATGACTACCTTATTAATACAATACTATATCATTGTTACCAGGCAAAACCAGGATTTTAATTTCCATAAAAAGTGTGTAGGAGAATCCAAATTTGCATTTTCTTTATGATGTTACACTTTTTCATTCTGTGCAGCTTGAGCAAACTGTGTTTTCTTTCATTGTTCTACACTTCCTTATCCAACAAGAACACTTTGCATTTCTCTTTAACGCACCAAATCTGAAACAATAAACGATGCACGGCAATCGCTAAACCCGAGGAGAAGAGATGGTACTTGAAGTTTAGCATTATGAATGTTTTAGGACGAAAAATAATGTCGCTAATCTCCTATTACTATTTGCTTACATCTGTTTTCATATATGGGAAATGTCAGGCTCTCTGTGGGCACAGGGGTCCCTTTGCATTAATGCACTGAAGTCAGTGTAGCTGCACAGAAGCACGGGGGCTACCTACCCAGAGCCCTGATTCACTTAACCTCTTACATCAGTAAGCAATTTGTCTTATGCTGATTTGATGATGACTTGATAATAAATCCTGGCCCTATTTAAGTGAATTAGAGTGTTGTCACTGACTTAAAAGGACCAGGATTTCAACACAGGGTTCCATTGTTTTATATTTAAAAAGGGGGAGGGAAACCAAACAAAAAACCCCCAACAGCACCAGCAAATGAAATCTTCTGTAACTGAATAGCAGATTCTACCCACATTGGCTAAACTGCTGTTAATTTGATAGTTTCAAATTATGTCAGAGAATGATGACAAATCCTTAAAATCTCCTGCTTCAGGTTGCCAGCAGTGTTACTTGTTTTGTAGTGTAAGCATCCTGTTTCCCTGGCACTGGCACAAAAGCCAAGTGTGACAAAGCTCTGGCCTTGCCTCCGTGGGTCCCGCATTTCCTGGCAGATTTCGCTAGCCTCAGAGGCTCACTGTGACCCTCCCCGTAACCCTTCTTTCTCTAGAGACAAGGGTCACTGTCTACTGAGCCATTTTCATCATAAGCCAGCGAGGGAGGTGAGGAGAAGTTATCCTTCCTTGCACAGTCTCTGTTGTCTCCCAGTCTCAGTGATTAATCAGGGGGGAAAGGTGGGGGAGGAGCTGGGCCCACCCTCTACTCCGGGCTCTAGCCCAGGGACCCTAATAGTATCAGCTATGGTAGCTGACCTTTTAGAAACGGGACATGTACAATTCCCTGGGCTACTTCCCTACAGCAGCCCTCAATTCCTCAAGCTCCACTTCACCCTTGTGCCTGATATGGTGTGTACTACTCAGCCTCTCCAATAGCACAATTTCCTTCCACAGCTCCTGACGTGCACACCCACCTGACTGACTGGGAGGCTTTTAACTAGTTTCAGCCAGCCCCTGATTGGCTTCAGGTGTCCCAATCAACCTAGCCTTCTCCCTGCCTTCTGGAAAGTTCTTAATTGGCCCCAGGTGTCTTAATTGACCTGGAGTAGCTTCCATTTCACTTAACCTGGTACCAGGGATTTGTTTAGCCTGGAGCTAATATATCTATCTCCCACTACTTTTCTATAGCTATCTGGCCTTGCCCCGTCACACAAGATGCCAGCTAATGTACAGATCTTTTTCAGTCTGGTTAGAGCAAGTGACACCTGGGTGGGGGGAAAGTGTCAAGTTGTTTGCTCCTTTTCATATTTCTGTTTTAAGAGATATGGAAGGATGTAGATTCAGATCCTATCAGGAGGTGGAAACTGGAGGAGACAATCCAGATTCTATTTCCCCCATAGTATGGGGAATGTCAGATTATGCAAATGGCAACCAAATAGTTTACTAGATTCACAACAAACCCAAGAGATGAAAGTGACAGAATATTATTTTCTAGCAGCATGCAAAAACCTCAAGTGTTCACACAGCCCAGAATGCATTCCCCAAGAAAAAGCAACAAGACTAACAACAAGAACCTAGGATAGAAAGTTTAAAATGGGATAGTAATCCAAAGTCCCTTCAAAAGGCAAGATTTTTACAATATTACAGGCTTTCAGGCTACTCTGCTTCTATCAGACTCTCAAATGGCCCCAATCTCAGGGGACAGAAAAAGAACAAAACAAGGGGTCTGATTCTCCTTTTCCTTATGCCAGTTTTACATCTATGTAAGTCCACGGACTTCAGTGGAGTTACCCCTAATTTGCTACAGTGCAATACAGATGAGAATCAGGCAGAAGAACACTAGGAAGATTAAATAAGGGTGAATCCTTCATTCTACTTCCTAGTTCAGACTTCGGCGTTAAGGACATAATGGACAAGCTTCATCACAGGGGATCTTAGTCTTGTATATTATATGAACATTTCCATTCCCATGGCAGGACTCTTTCCTTAGATTGGATACACCATGAGCCAGGTTCTCAGCGGGTGTCAATGGACAAAATTTCATTGAGGTCAATGGAGCTGTGCCCACATACACAAGCTAAAACTCTGGTCTTTAATATAACAGCAGGTCTAGTTTACACAAGACTTTTAAATATTTCTGTGGAACAAGTCACCACAGCCCATAGTGCAGTGCAACTCACAAGGTATCTTTTACTTCTTGTTCAGAGGATAACGATGTGGTAGGAGACGGGGAGGATTAAGATGGCTGAAGATTTTGTCCCTGAAAAGCTCACACCCACTCTGGGGGCAGGTGGATTTCCCTTACAGCTTTTAAAAAAAGGCAAATAACCCCACACAAATGTATTATCTTAGAAAATCTCAAGATTTTTGGCAGTCACACTGATCAGCTTTGAACCGTACAGATGTGGTCTCCTCATCTCAAAAAAGATATACTAGCATTAGAAAAGGTTCAGAGAAGGGCAACTAAAATGATCAGGGGTTTGGAATGGGTCCCATATGAGGAGAGACTAAAGAGACTAGGACTTTTCAGATTGGAAAAGAGGCGACTAAGGGGGGATATGATAGAGGTATATAAAATCATGACTGGTGTGGAGAAAGTGAATAAGGAAAAGTTATTTACTTGTTCCCATAATATAAGAACGAGGGACCACTATATGAAATTAATGGGTAGCAGGTTTAAAACAAATAAAAGGAAGTTCTTCACACAGTGCACAGTCAACCTGTGGAACTCCTTGCCTGAGGAGGTTGTGAAGGCTAGGACGATAACAGGGTTTAAAAGAGAACTAGATAAATTCATGGAGGTTAAGTCCATTAATGGCTAATAGCCAGGATGGGTAAGGAATGGTGTCCCTAGCCTCTATTTGTCAGAGGGTGGAGATGGATGGCAGGAGAGAGATCACTTGATCATTGTCTGTTAGGTTCACTCCCTCTGGGGCAGCTGGTATTGGCCTCTGTCGGTAGACAGGGATACTGGGCTTGATGGACCTTTGGTCTGACCCAGTATGGCCATTCTTATGTTCTTATGTTTAACCCATGGAGTTGGCAATACTGTGAGAGGCACTACATAAAAACCTAAGACGGTGCAACAATTCTATTACATTTTGTAAGACAAAAAAAATTATGCACAATCTCAAGGTTTATTTAAACTACTTAATATTGTCCCTTTAACATGTGTTTTATGGGTTAAGATATTATTTTTGGTTGTGAACTACACCATACTAGAATCTAGATAATTTTGTCACTTTCAGGCCAGCCTAAGCAGCTGGGCAGCCAATTGATTTTTATAGTGTTATGAGTGAGAAAGCAAGCAATTCACAGAATGGATTTGGGCCAAAATATGTTTTCATTCTGCACTAGATATTTTTCCTTTAGCTATTATTCACCATGAAACTAATAGCTCTGAGATCGTGTTGGATAAACTCTGTTAGTCTCTAAGGTGCCACAAGTACTCCTTTTCTTTTTGCGAATACAGACTAACATGGCTGTTCCTCTGAAATCTGTAAAGCACGTCATTTTGCTTTCCTTGTGCCTGGGACAGTTGGTTCACTGATCATGAGAATTTTTGGAATTTGTACTAAAAGTGATTAATCCACACTGAATACAATATCTGAAGCAGGATTGTGCACATATCATATTTCAGCCTAGGGCCATCTCTGTACAAGTCCCTGTGTAATGCAGAATCATGTTCTCCTGTTTTGTGTGGAATTCAGCTCTTGAAGGTATACCCCAAAAAGGATTTTTCAGAAACATTCTGTGTGGCATAACCAATTTTGTGTAATCATAATATACATTGGTTTTTATTCATAATGAGCTCCAACCAAGATTAGGTCCCTATTGTACTAGTCACTGAAGAGGCCGAGTAAGAGGGAGACTCTGTCCTGAAGAGCTTACAATCTAAATAGATAAGACAGACAAATATCACTCACTCTATTTTAAAGATGGACAAGCAAGATATAAAGAGATTAATCTTAAAATCATAGGACTGGAAGGGACCTCGAGAGGTCATCTAGTCCAGTCCCCTGCACTCATGGCAGGACTAAGTATTATCTAGACCAGTGGTGGGCAACCTGCAGCCTGTCAGGGTAATCCGCTAGACAGTTTGCTTACATTTTCATGACTGCCCACAGTTCCCAGTTGCCGTGGTTTGCCATTCCCAGTAGGAGATCTTGAGTGATGCCACCTTTGAAGATGAAACGTCTTCCTCTCGCACACTCAGCAGATGAGTCTCTTTTTCTGCTTCTCACTTCAAGAAGGTGCTCAGTTGCTATGGGGATGGGCAGCAGTATAAAACCCTCAGAGAGGTCACTTCTAAGTAGTGATATAACCATATACAAGAGGAAGAGGCTGAATTGGGTGGTTAGCTCTATCCAGGCCCCAGAAAAGCTGTTTTACTGCTTCCTCTAAACCCTATTGAACATGACTGAAATGTTACAGAGAGAGAGGGTGAGTGAGGTAATATCTTTTATTCGACCAAGTTCTGTTGGTGAAAGAGACAAGCTTTCGGGCTGCACACAGCTCTGGGTAGCCTGAAAGCTTGTCTCTCTCAGCAACAAAAGTTAGTCCAATAAAAGAGATTGCTTCACCCACCTTGTCTCTCTAATATCCCAGGACCAACATGGCTACAACAGCACTGCAACCGTGACTGAAATGTGTCATTTAAATCAAGCCATTACTTTTATGAATGCATCAGTCTTTATTTTATGAAGTAAATATTTTGTTGCAGCCTCATGTGTTATGACAGGCTACTAAATCCTCAAATTGTTATACTGAACTGTTCATACATCAGTATTTCATTGTTGTGGCAAGCTGTATAGATATGCAGTTCCTGGAGCAGAATCTGCCATATTACTGTGAAAAGAGATGTAGCTTTATTCAAATTAGGGTTTACTTGACGGCACATTTATATTTACATTTTGTTTTTCATAGCTATTCTCAGAAAACCATGTCAATATTAATATAAAATAGTCCTGCATTTCACAGTATGGAGCTTTTAATTATACCACACACAGCCTGTACAATTACTTATTCACTGTTTGTAGGACAGCAAACCATAGTAATAATGGGAAAAGCTCATCTTTCACCCCCACACTGGAATGTCAGCAGCTCTGGGCTGGCACAGGTGTTTCTTTTACAGAGAACAAAAACTTCTCCACAACAATGCCTACAAAAGAATATCCCCAACTGAAGCAATGGCAGCACTTCGCTGAAAAAATGTCATTACCCAAACGAATTTGGCCAGGACACTCAGGCTAACTAACAGTACTTGCTTAGATTAGTATTTAGGAGCGCTGGGTATTTAAGTCTGTATTCAGCTTTTAAAAATATACTCATAAATACATCCAATCCTCCCCGCTTCTGAACCTTAAATGGATCTTATTGAGGTTGCAAAGTGAAGCATTTGAAAGCTAGGCAATGCCAGATTTACCATGACCCATGCAACCTTAAGTCTGTTCCCTTGTGTGCCCGTTCTGTGTGCTGAATGTGGCCGTGGTCTCATGGAAAAAATAGTATCTGATTATGTATTTAAAGACAGTATGCCAATGCCTATGCACAGAGGGGAAGAATTAAGTGTTGCCTGGGCAACCCTAAATCGAGCATTCCCTAACTTTTGAATGTTTCATTTTCCAGTCTAAATAAGATGATTTTAACAGGTTGTTGTTGGCAATTTCCTAGATTTTCTAGGGAAGGGAAAATACAATTTTATTATTACTCCAGAGGGAATTCTGTGCCAAAAAATTAAAAATTCATTGCAAAATATTTTGAAATTCTACATATTTTATTTGTTGAGATAACACAATATAATCACACCAGTTTCAATTATTTTGGCCATTTATTTCAAAATACCAGTCACCAAGTATGTCTAAAACAAAGATTCAGGAAATGTTTTTTGACAAATAGATTCCTTATTAGCCATATTAATAATGGAAACATTAGTTAAACAACCTAAATCTAGAAGTTGCTACCAGCTCCCAATTGTAAACTATAGCATATGGAAATAGGGTAGTGGTGACTCTGACCATTTTCTATGCTTTTGAAGACAGCAGAATGCAAACAGAGCAGCAGCGTTCCATGTAGCTTGCAGGCCTTGCACGATGCCTATCTTCATTACACACTGTTATTTGCATGCGTCTGTGGTTCCTCCACATTAAGTTTGTTGTGTAAAGACACAACAAATCCACACCCATCATTTACCCTACATCAAATCCAATAAACCTAAAATAAACTAAAAGTTCCTGGCATCTTTGCTTGTTTATAGTTGGTCAGTACCTTGATTTTCCACCTCATCCAAATGATGGCGGGAGGCTTTCAAAAGTACCCATGAGATCTGTACTCCTAAATGCCTTATGCAATTTTCAAAATCTCCTCAAGGAACACATCGCTCTGCTCTGCTCCCTCACCCATACTGGGCATTGATACAATACAAAAGCAGCCTACTGAATGGTAAATCTTTCTTCCTGCTACACCCTGCCAATTAAGCTTATTTTCAAAGAGGATATTTTAAGTGTTACGTTATTTTGCAATACAGCCAGGTGTATTTAAATACACTTTTGAAAGCTACAGCTTAGGTCTCAGATCCAGAACTGATGTAAACAGGCATAGCTCCACTGGATCTGGTTCTATGTTTAGATAACCTGTGCCATTCAATAAATATCCCAGGGCTATTTAAGGTATAAAAGCAGCATCTAGCCAGGTCTAAATGAAGCTGACATCACAGTTAAGGCCTATAACCTATTTATTTTTACAACTAAGAAAGGTAAATCAATTTAGATTTCAGCATGTGTCTAAATCCTATGAATTGTGCAACTAAGAATAAAATCAGACACTTACTGTTGATGAAAAACCTCTTCCAGTTTAGTGTCTATACAGTATGCATCCTGGAGTTTGTAAGGGATCAGCATGCTAGATTATTGTAATGTCAAACTTAAGGCCCAGTCCTACCCTACTGAAGCCAGTGGGAGTTTTACCACTGAGGTATGTCTACACTGGAAGAAAAGACCCATGGCACAGCTGCAGCTGGCCTAGGCCATCTGACTTGGGCTCTTGGGTCTCAGGCTGTGGGGCTATAAAACGGCAGAGTTGATGCTCGGACTGGAGCCCAGGCTCTGAAACCCCATGCTGGGGGGGGAGGGTTTCTCAGCCCAGGCTCCAGCCTGAGCCTGAACATGTACGCTGCTATTTTGAGCCCCATACAGCCTACGCCCTTCGAGCGCAAGTCAGCTGACCCAGGCTCCAAGACTTGGCGCTGTTTGTTTTTTATCCCCGTGTTGACGTACCCTGAGTTCCACAGAAGCACACATATTTATGATGCTGTAAAATAGTAGCAACAGAGTTTATGGATTGCTCACATGTACCACTGTGAAATCACATTAGCACAATGCTAGCATAAAGGCAGTTCATGGCAGGGGATTTGTACACAGATCCATTCTTAGGCATAGAACCCAGCTGCAGTATCTCCACAGCATATAATGCCTCATCCTGTGAGACAAATTGTTTTTCATCCTTGCCACTGGGAATTGCCACAGGTGGTTTAAGTATAATATTCTTCTATCATTACTGCCTCATAGTTCCTGTGAGGTGCTGAGCATCCTCCCACAGAAACTGCACATTGCAGCAGAGCTTGTCAGATCACATTTTGGTAGGGACGTAAGGAGCTGGCTTGAGCCCAACCCACAAAAGGAACCAAGGTCTCCTTCCAGGCAGTTTTATGTTCCAAACAAAGGCAGAAAACCACAATACCAGTTCCTTGGCCCACCCGGGGCTACAGCTCCTAGGGGTTTTCCCCTCTTTTCTTCAATCTGTCCCTCCTTCTTCGGGGTCTGCTGAAGGATTCTTCTGTGCTCTGAGCACTGCCTCCCCTCCCAGGGGACTTCCTACTCCTGCTCCTTCCTTACTGACAGCCCAGATCTCTATAGAGAATACCAGTCCCCTCCTCAGTTGCACTGGACCAATGAACAGGGCTGGCTGGCCTCAGGCCTGTGGCCCTTAAAGGAGCAGACCCCCCTGGTATAAGGAAGTTATCTGGTTATAATGTCTTGTACAGACCCATGGGTGCCTTTAAATCAATCAGCCATGGTAAGCTAGAATGATGGTTGTCTAAAAAGTTAACCCAGTAAGTGAGGATAGTACAATGGTCTAATCATCTGCTGTGAACTATCTGAAGTACCTGTAACCACAGGTTTAAATCAAGTCAGGATTGACTCAAAAGTTCTTCCTACCAAGACAGAGAAAACAAATGTATAGTGTAGGAGGCCTTTCAGATGAGATCTTAAAATGCAAGATTAACTGTGGGTCTGCTTTTCTTGGGTGTCAAGTTCTGCCCTTCCTTAACACCGTTGGCAACTCAACTGAGTGCAAAGGGATATAAATCAGAGTAGGATTTGGCTCTTGTGTGTTGTTTGCATGAGTGTAAATGAGAGCAGATGCAACTACATAAATTCCCACTACAATACTAGCTAGTAGAGTGCCCCTGTGCTTTTACTCTGTGGTTTTGGTAGTATGTTTTGTGTACAGTTTGAGAAAGCTACCCTTATTTGTCAACAGAAGCTGAACAGAAAATGGGAAAACCTGTTTACAAAAATATTTTCTGACCAGCTCCAGTTGCCAAGATGTCATCTTAAAGTCACATTTGCCTGTATTGTACATCTCCCCCTAAATATACGTGTACATCACTGCCTTAGGATGTTTGTGTCATCCATTCCAGCCAAGAGAAGTGTATTCATTTTGCCCTCTGTGGCTGCAGATTATAACAAATGCTAGCCCTAATATTGCAACCCAAGAGTGAGTGCCACTAAGCCTTACTCACTGTATTATGCTTACCACACCAAACTTTTCTTGCTTGCTTGTTTGCGTCTTTATCTGAAACCAAAAATAAATATTAGTATATTTGTACTGTGTACACTATTAGTATATTTGTTTTGTACCAAAACAAAAACAATCATTCAAATAAACAGTCTACTTCAGTTTTATTGCCTTAATAAAACAAACAGAAACAAAACCAAGTGTAATGTGTTCATCATAAAATAGGATCTTTTAGGACTATAGGAATTTTATGCAGGAGAACACTACGTTTAAACAAACAAAATAAATTATATATATACCAGCATTTCAGCTGTCAGAACTTGCTTCGATTATGAATATTTCCTCCAAGTTTAATTCTTTAGACATCTAAATATGTGAGTTTGGATCATACTTGATCTTAATGTTCCATTTATAAATAGTTTATAATAGGTTAATATTTGTTAAATGGTTAATCTAGTTTTAGATTGGAGATTGAGTGTGACAGATTTTTATAACTATCTATAACACCTTCTACAGGTGTGCTTATAACCATCTACGGAGCATAGGTGTCTCCATTAATCATCTGTTAACCATTTATAAACAGAAGCTTAATATGCAGTGTGTAGCAAGAAGGATGATTTAGTTGGGGTTGGTCCTGCTTTGACCAGGGGTTTGGACTAGATGACCTTCTGAGGTCTCTTCCAACCCTAACCTTCTATCATTCTAAGCACCGTGTATCACTTTGCCTGCTTCACTCATGGTGTTTTCCAGCCCAAACAGTTCAGTTTTATTGCCTTAATGAATCAAAAAGATGTGATGTGTTCCCCATAAAATAGGAGTTCTGTGTAAAATCTGTCAGTGTAATTTTCAGAAGCACTCAACATTGATTTCAATGGGGGAAGAGGCAAGCCAATGAGAGAAGTGGTAGGCCAACGCACAGTGCTTATAAAAATCCCCTCCCCCAAGCATTTTCACCAAACTTGGGCACTTAGCTAATACAGCAATATTACCCAGTCAATATTCACTCTGGAAGTTCTACTACTGCAATTTATATAGAGACAGCTGAATTTTAGTAGATATTATTATGCACTGTGATGTCTTCTGAATTTTAAAACCCCTTCCATGAAAATAATCATGGAAGTAATCTGTTCCCTTGAAAATATTTTATAACTATTTGCTCAGAGCAGAATAGTGTATACTCAAGATCCGATTCTTAATCATTAACTCGCATATGTATTTGGGATAGGAGTACTTCAGGGCTGGTTTTGAACGGTGAAATACATTTTACAATATCCTGCTCAGAGCTGTCCAAGATATTTTTAATGGCTGGGATGCTTGTAAGAGGGTGGTAAAGTTATGGGAAATGATCCAATTGGAATAAACATAACTAAAGGATTCTTTAAATACATAGTTCCAGATTCAGTGCTGTTGCTCAAATGCCACTGAGACAGCATATGGACACACCCACCCACTTCTAAAGCAACATTAATAAGCACCCCTATTCTGGCTGGCAACATCCATACAGTCTCACTCACAAACCACCCCCAATTAAATGACAGGAGCATGAGTAATTTTTACAAGGGTATGTGTATGAGTCATTGATGATGTGAGATTATATAGCGACTCCCCAAAATAACCACCCCTAGATTTGCCCATCAATTGCATTATAACTTACAATATACATTTATAGATTTAAGTTAAATCCACACTGCCTTTGCTATATTTTAATCGTAGCCGCACGTGTGTACTATACAAGTATGTGTTTTGTGGAACTGTGCAACTGTTGAAGGGAATGCAGATGACATGACGAGCCGGATTCTGGTTTCTCTTACACCAGTCGAAATCAGAAGTAGCTTCACTGATCTGAGACATCAGAATGAGGCCCAATACATTTGGGATTTTTAGGAAGCATTTGAAAAAGTGTTGACCTACTCAAAATTAATTCAAATTAGATTGGAACAACTAAATGATAAACAATAATATACAGAGAGCTTGATTCTGCAGTCTGTACGCTGAGTAGTACTCTCTTGGGTTCAATAGGACTATTTACGTGAGTAAATACCAATTAAAACAAGGAAGTATTTCAGATTTGGGCCAGGCAGAGGGGCAGCAGACACAGGACAGAATAAGGAAGAAGGTATATAGTGGGGTACTTCAAGAATTGCTGTGACATGTGGGTTTATATAATAATCTAAAAAGAGGACTCCTGACATCTGCAAAGGACACTAAATTGGAAGGAACTGCAAACTCCACCGAGGCCAGAAAAACACAAAGATGACACAGAGAGAAAAAATAGTCTGTTTTGTGGAAGGAAAAGCTGGGAAGGCAGATTGCAGAACAAAATTTAGGAGAAATATTGTACATGAGTGAGCAAAAGTGCTGGTTGGCGTTCTGAATTTTGATTTTCAATGAACTTTCTTATTTGCTTATTCATGTTCAATTAACTGTTTTCATTTCAATTTGAATCCTGAAGACTTGCCCTGAAAATTTTCAGCAAAAAATTCCTTTTTTTGTTTTCGGGTTTTTTTTTTTTTTTTTGGTTTTCAGCCAGCTCTAATTTGCAATAGGAGGAAAAAAGTTTTGGGGTATGTATATTGATAACCTTATAGGAAATAAATGAACTTGGCTGGGCCACCACGGGTGTCCTAAAATACCCACCTGGGGAGAAGGTATCATATACTGAAAGGCTCTTTAATCTAGCAGAGAAAAACATAACAAGATCCAGCGTCTGAAAGCTGAAACTAGACAAATTCAAATTAAAAATAAGGCACACTTTTTAAAACAGTGACTGAAATTAACTACTGGGGCACCTTGCCAAGGACTGTGGTAGGACCTCCATCATTTGAAGACTTTAAATCAAGACTGGATTTCTTTCTAAGAACATAAGAATGAACAGAACAAGTAATCATCAAGTGATCCATCCCCAGTCGCTCATTCCCAGCTTCTGGCAAACAGGCTAGGGACACTATCTATGCCCATCCTGGCCCATTGGCGGACCTATCCTCCATTAATGTATCTAGTTCTAGAAGATATGATATAGTTCCTCCAGCAAATTCAATATTGTGTGGTGGAAATTAGGCTGCATTCTATGATCAATGTTATGTAAATGGTAATATCAGAAAATTATAATGGTCCCTTCGAAATTAAAAATCTATCCACATGACTCTCAGAGCACCTGCTGAATTAGCCTCATTTCATATGTGCTGCAGCTATCAGGGTAAATTCTTTTTACAGGATAGTATTATTAGAAAAAAGTACTGTACCATGAGTGGAAACTTCACAGAATTTCCTCCACGCACAACAGGCTTTTTCCTACCTAGCCAGCACTAAAATGGAAGTCGAAAATTATCATCATCAAGTCTGGTCTTAACGAGTGACAATTTATTGAAAATATTTGTAAAGGGATGGAGCTGCATAATATCGGAGATAGGGCTGTTTAAAAATTTAAAACAATTTTTCTATGGAAAACTGAGTTTTTGACCAAAGGAAATTGTTCACAAGCAGTGTCTGTTTTTCATAGAAAACTTTGATTTTTTATTGAAAACCCAAATGTCTGTGTCTACGCCACCCCCCCTTCAACACACACAATAATGAACTATTTGGATTCCATAAAAAAAACAGGTTCAGAATTGCAAACAGAGACTTGGTGTGTATTTTAATACTTGGGTTGTTGGGGGGTTTTGAGTACTCAAACTGATCAACATAAAACGCCTTATTTTACATCATTCCATAAGTCAACCCACAAATCACTCATCCCCATTGATTCTCTCCCTCCCAAAATGAGTCAGTGATTGATCAAGGAGCAAGTGCCTATTATTCCTGCTTCGTCTGCTCTATGGAGCTATATG
The DNA here is from genome assembly GCF_965140235.1 of Caretta caretta. Lineage (NCBI taxonomy): Eukaryota > Metazoa > Chordata > Testudines > Cheloniidae > Caretta > Caretta caretta. The sequence continues at coordinate 131,903,957 of NC_134209.1, read as the reverse complement.
CCGCTGAATCCTGAGGTCTCGATCTCCACTGTCACATGTAGGCAGCAGAAGAAGAGGCATTGGCAGCATCTGCTGGCAGAACAGTTGTTGAGAAGTGACTAATGAATTTCAACACTTTGAATCATTTACGTAGAACAGCTTGGAGAATGGGCTGTGATATAACAGATGTTTACTGGACTTATTCCTGAAACAACTTACACTTTTTACATTGCAACTTCAATCTGACTCCTATTAAAGTGTGCTTGACTGGATCTGAAAATCCTCTGAATAGGAGCCCCAGTGGGCAAGGTAAAGGCTTCAAAACTAAACTGATTTAAAATCTCATTAGGCACATGGTTGCATCTTTAGGAAGCTAAATACCTTTGTATATCTGACCCTTTGCACACCAAATAAGCTATGCATCTAACTCCTATTGACTTCCAATAGGAGTTAGGTGCCTAACCTGCTTAGGCACTTTTAGAAAATCTATTAGGCACGTATCTGCATCTTTAGGCACCTAACTACCTTTGTAAATCTGACCTTAAGTCTTTGCAGGACCATGGCACAGGTTTATGACAAGAAGCAACAGTAGGTAAAACGGACAAGTGGGGTGGCAAAGGAGTAGGATGAAGCAACAGAAAAATGAGCATGTGTACTGTACAATAAGCAGTAGACTCAGCTCACCACCTGCTTGGCCATTGTCAGATGGCGTCAGTACATTTAGTTGCACGTTAGCATTTAGTGACCCAATGTCCTAGCAACTTCAGATTATTATTCCTGGTTTTGATCTGCTGAGATCCTGGAAAAACAGTAGTGGGAGCAGTTAAAGTGTCAGAGCAGGTCAAGGAGTTTGTGCAGCGGAACGGGGAAGTTTCTCAGTAGGTTTCTATAGAGCTTGTGCTGGGATTTGAAAGATATGCTGGGTTTTGAAAGTGACAGATCTGGACTAATTTGAGAGGAATCTATTATGTTTATTCAATTTTAAAATGCATATTAATTCCAATGATTATGGGCTGAACACCCTCAGTGACCATTGAGACACATTTTGAGAAACAGTGGAAGGTGTGGGTGGCTGGTAGCCTGCAGGATGAAGACTTAAGTAGTGTGTGTTGGTCATTAGACGCTGAGAGCAAGTGCTGATTTTTCTTTGGGGCAGAAACCAGATAATCTGGCATTATGCAAATGAGGCCATTACAGAAAAAATATAACGACTCTGCAAAATTTTCTGAATGTTTTCTAATTGTGAGAATCATACAGCAGCTAAGAAATCAGCCCTTTTTTGGTTAGTCCTGTTTTCTACATTCAATGAGTCAGACACATTTTTGAGACGCTGATCCCCCACATTACTTCCCTTCCTCCTCTCCCTGCCCCCCATTTGTCAATTGTGGAATGTATTTGGCAGAATTCTAGCTGAAGAATTTCAGCAGGGGTTACCTTTTTGTGTACTTTTGTAACCTCTTTCTATGCTCAAGTCCAGAACAAGAGAAGCTCTCGGCTGTTAACAGAGATAGAGGTAAGGAAGGCTGGATTCTCCATTCCGGAGAAGTTCCAATCTGCCCATGAATGTGATGTGGGGCAAAGATTGAATGAAGTCATCTTTGTGCTTCCGTCCAGCTAAAGTTAGAACAGCTTCAGGGCTGCTCAAATTTACACTGGTGGAATGGCTGGTAAGGGGCTGGTTTTTTAGCTAGGGTCAACCAGAAATATCCTCTGTGTTGTGAGTTAAGAAAGGGGATGGCAGAGAACACTTAAATTGTCTCTGCCTTGTAGGCTGGCGCTATTCTGTAAAAGGACTACAATATAGAGAGCTGGGCCAAGAGACTTATTTTGGGGTGGGGATAGTAGAAGAAGAGGGAAACTGGGAGATCAGACCTTATTCTCCACTTTCACTGACCTGTCCATTTGAAAACTATTTTATTCAAACACTTTCTTTTATTGGATTTTTCACATCCACTTCTCCCTTGTTTTCTGGTCCCTGCCCCTCTTCCCTGTTCCCCCATGTAAACTACTGTATAATACATGCAGAATCCCTGTTCTCCTAGGTATTATCTGACAACCATGAAATGTGATAACTGGCAAATTATCTCTCAAATCCAGACTAAGGATTTCATAGAATCACAGAAGATTAGGTTTGGAAGAAACCTTAGGAGGTCATCTAGTTCATCCCCCTGCTCAAAGCAGGACCAACCCCAACTAAATCACCCCAGGGAGGGCTAAATCAAGCCAGGCCTTAAAAACCTCAAAGAATGGAGATTCCACTTCCCTAGGGCCTGGTCTACACTAGGAGTTGAGGTTGAATTTAGCAATATTAAATCGATTTAACCCTGCACCTGTCCCCACGATGAAGCCCTTTTTTTCGACTTAAAGGGCACTTAAAATCGATTTCTTTACTCCACCCCCGATGAGGGGATTAGTGCTGAAATCGGCCTTGCCGGGTCGAATTTGGGGTAGTGTAGATGCAATTCAACGGTATTGGCCTCCAGGAGCTATCCCAGAGTGCTCCATTGTGACCGCTCTGGACAGCACTCTCAACTCAGATGCACTGGCCAGGTAGACAGGAAAAGGCCCGTGAACTTTTGAATCTCATTTCCTGTTTGGCCAGCGTGGCAAGCTGCAGGTGACCATGCAGAGCTCATCAGCAGAGGTGACCATGATGGAGTCCCAGAATCGCAAAAGAGCTCCAGCATGGACCGAATGGGAGGTACGGGATCTGATCGCTGTATGGGGAGAGGAATCCATGCTATCAGAACTACATTCCAGTTTTCAAAATGCCAAAACATTTGTCAAAATCTCCCAGGGCATGAAGGACAGAGGCCATAACAGGGACCCGAAGCAGTGCCATGTGAAACCTAAGGAGCTGAGACAAGCCTACCAGAAAACCAGAGAGGCGAATGGCCGTTCTGGGTCAGAGCCCCAAACATGCCGCTTCTATGATGAACTGCATGCCATTTTAGGGGGTTCAGCCATCACTATCCCAACCCTGTGCTTTGACTCCGTCAATGGATTGGGAGGCAACACGGAAGCAGGTTTTGGGGACGAGGAAGACAGCTCACAGCAAGCAAGTGGAGAAACCGGTTTTCCCAACAGCCAGGAACTGTTTCTCACCCTGGACCTGGAGCCAGTACCCCCTGAACCCATCCAAGGCTGCCTCTCGGACCCGCCAGGTGGAGAAGGGACCTCTGCTGAGTGAACCTTTTTAAATAGTTTACATGATTTAAAAGCAAGCGTGTTTAATGATCAATTTCTCTGGGCATTCTTGGCCAGTACAGCTACTGGAAAAGTCTGTTAATGTGTCTGAAATGTGTTGAAATAGGGTACTTTTCTTAAGGGGACATTCAGAGGTGCCCATTCCTGCTGGGCTGTTTGGCTGTGGCTGAACAGAAATGTTCCCCACTGTTAGCCACATGGTGGGGGGAGGGGGGAGGCAAAATGCGACCTTGGAATGAAAGCACATGTGCTATATATGTAACCTTGTTAACAGCAAGGTTTACAGTGAAAGAGTGTACCCATTGTTCTATAAAATGTGTCTTTTTAAATACCACTGTCCCTTTTCTTTTCTCCACCAGTTGCATGTGTTTCAAGGATCACAGGGTCTTCTCCTTCCCAGAGGCTAGCAAAGATTAGAAGGCGAAAAAAACGCACTCGCGATGAAATGTTCTCTGACCTCATGCTGTCCTCCCACACTGACAGAGCACAGATGAATGCGTGGAGGCAGACATTGTCAGAATGCAGGAAAGCACAACATGAACACGAGGAGAGGTGGCGGGCTGAAGAGAAGGCTGAAGATGATAGGTGGCGGCAGTGTGATGACAGGTGGCAGGATTCAATGTTGAGGCTGCTGGAGGATCAAACTAATATGCTCCAGGGTATGGTTGAGCTGCAGGAAAGGCAGCTGGAGCACAGACCACTGCTACAGCCCCTGTGTAACGAACCATCCTCCTCCCCAAGTTCCATAGCCTCCTCATCCAGATGCCCAAGAACATGGTGGGGGGCCTCTGGCCACCCAGCCACTCCACCCCAGAGGATTGCCCAAGCAACAGAAGGCTGGCATTCAATAAGTTTTAAATTTTTTAAGTTTTAAAGTGCAATATGGCCTTGTCCTTCCCTCCCCCTCCCCCATCCCTCCTGGGATACCTTGGCAGTTATCCCCCTATTTGTGTGATGAATGAATAAAGAATGCATGAATGTGAAGCAACAATGACTTTATTGCCTCTGCAAGCGGTGATCGAGAGGGGAGGGGAGGGTGGTTAGCTTACAGGGAAGTTGAGTTAACCAAAGGGCTGGGGGTTTCATCAAGGAGAAACAAACAGAACTTTCACACCATAACCTGGCCAGTCATGAAACTGGTTTTCAAAGCTTCTCTGATGCACACGGCGCCCTCCTGTGCTCTTCTAACCGCCCTGGTGTCTGGCTGCGCGTAACCAGCGGCCAGATGATTTGCCTCAACCTCCCACCCCACCATAAACGTCTCCCCCTTACTCTCACAGATATTGTGGAGTGCAGAGCAAGCAGTAATAACAATGCGAATATTGGTTTTGCTGAGGTCTAACCGAGTCAGTAAACTGCACCAGCGCACTTTTAAACATCCAAATGCACATTCTACCACCATTCTGCACTTGCTCAGCCTGTAGTTGAACAGCTTCTAACTACTGTCCAGGCTGCCTGTGTATGGCTTCATGAGCCATGACATTCAGGGATAGGCTGGGTCCCCAAGGATAACTATAGACATTTCAACATCACCAACGGTTATTTTCTGGTCTGGGAAGAAAGTCCCTTCCTGCAGCTTTTGAAACAGACCAGAGTTCCTGAAGAAGCGAGAGTCATGTATCTTTCCCGGCCATCCCACGTTGATGTTGGTGAAACGTCCCTTGTGATCCACCAGTGGTTGCAGCACTATTGAAAAGTACCCCTTGCGGTTTATTTACTCGCTGGCTTGGTACTCCGGGCCAAGAAAGGGATATGTGTTCCGTCTATGGCCCCACCACAATTAGGGAATCCCATTGCAGCAAAGCCATCCACTATGGCCTGCACATTTCCCAGGGTCACTACCCTTGATATCAGCAGATCTTTGATTGCATTGGCTACTTGCATCACAGTAGATTTGCCCACTCCAAATTGATTCCTGACTGACCAGTAGCTGTCTGGCGTTGCAAGCTTCCACAGGGCTATTGCCACTTGCTTCTCAGCTGTGAGGGCTGCTCTCATCTTGGTATTCATGCGCTTCAGGGCAGGGGAAAGCAAGTCACAGAGTTCCATGAAAGTGCCCTTATGCATGCGAAAGTTTCGCAGCCACTGGGAATCGTCCCAGACCTGCAACACTATGTGGTCCCACCAGTCTGTGCTTGTTTCCGGGGCCCAGAATTGGCATTCCATGGCATGAACCTGACCCATTAGCACCATGATGCCCACATTGCCACGGCCCGTGCTTTGAGAGAAGTCTGTGTCCATGTCCTCATCTCTCTCGTCACCGCACTGATGTCGCCTACTCACCCAGTTTCACTTTGGCAGGTTCTGGTGCTGCATATACTGCTGGATAATGCGCATGGTGTTTAATGTGCTCATAATTGCAAAAGTGATCTGAGTGGGCTCCATGCTTTCTGTGGTATGGCGTCTGCACAGGTAACCCAGGAAAAAAGGCATGAAAGTCTTTCTTCCCAGACTTCTATAAATTCAACCTAATTTCGTAGTGTAGACATACGGTAACCCATTCCAGTGCGTCACTACCCTCCTAGTGAAAAAGTTTTTCCAAATATTCAACACAGACCTCCCCCACTGCCACTTGAGACAATTGCTTCTTGTTCTGTTATCTGCCACCACTGAGAACAGCCTAGATCCATCCTCTTTGGAACCCCCCTTCAGGTAGTTGAAGGCTGCTATCAAATCCCCCCTCACTCTTCTCTTCTGCAGACTAAATAAGCCCAGTTCCCTCAGCCTCTCCTTGTAAGTCATGTGCCCCAGCCATCTAATCATTTTTGTTGCCCTTCACTGAACTCTCTCCAATTTGTCCACATCCTTTCTGTAGTGGGGGCCCCAAAACTGGATGCAATACTCCATATGTGGCCTCACCAGTGCCGAATAGAGGGGAATAATCACTTCCCTTAATCTCCTGGCAATGCTCCTACTAATGCAGCCCAATATGCCGTTATCCTTCTTGGCAACAAGAGCACACCGATGACTCATATCCAGCTTCTCTTTCCACTATAATCCCCAGGTCCTTTTCTGCAGAACTGCCGCTTAGCTAGTTGGTCCCTAGCCTATAGCAATGCATGGGATTCTTCCGTCCTAAGTGCAGGACTCTGCACTTTTCCTTGTTGAACCTCATCAGATTTCTTTTGGCCCAATCCTCCAATTTGTCTAGTTAACTCTGGACCCTATTCCTGCACTCCAGCATATCACCCGCTCCCCCCAGCTTAGTGTCATCCACAAACTTGCTGAGGGTGCGTTCCATCCCATCATCCAGATCATTAATGAAAATGTTGAACAAAACTGGCCCCAGGACAGACCCCTGGGGCACTCCGCTTGATACCAGCTGCCAGCTAGACATTGAGCCATTGATTAGTACTTGTTGAGACTGATTATCTAGCCAGCTTTCTATCCACCTTACAGTCCATTCATCCAATCCATACTTTTTTAACTGGCTGGCAAGAATACTGTTGGAGACTGTATCAAAAACTTTACTAAAGTCAAGATATATCATGTCCATCACTTTCCTCATATCCACAGAGCCTTCATCATAGAAGGCAATCAGGTCAGTCATTCATGAACTGCCCTTGGTGAATCCATGTTAACTGTTCCTGATCACCTTCCTCTCCTGCAAGTGCTTCAAAATGGATTCCTTGAGGAGCTGCTCCATGATTTTTCCAGGGACTGAAGTAAGGCTGACCAGTCTGTAGTTCCCCAGATTCGCCTTCTTCCCTTTTTTAAAATAAAATTTTTTGATCAACCAAGGGCCAAGTCTATCAGCAGGCATCACAGGAACACAGCAGAGGTCTAAATGTGGCTCTAAGGGTTTGTACCTGTTGCCCTTAGAAGGGCCTCTGATCTAAATGAGGGTTTTGCTCTCTGAAGGAAGAGCATAGTAAGGCAACTTGTGAATATCAGTCAGAGATGGTCACAAACACAAGGAAAATGAATAGAGTATAGAATACAAAGCGTGTTTCAAGCAAACCTGACCTGAACGCAGAAGCTGTTGGTGTAAACATAGTCTGTTGCCTGGAACATACAAAGAATGTTAATCAGCTCCCAATGGCTTACAAAAAGCATTATATCTGACCCAATAACATTGTAGTTCAAAAGGTAATCCTTTCCAGTCCACTGCTGCTTTTGGAACCTGTCTAAAATCCGTGTGGAATTTTATCTTTGATGTAGTCCTGTCTCAGATGATAAGGAGGTCTTTTGACTGACAAAGCTTTCAGTGCTTTGGGCAGCTTTACAGAGTATAACAAGATTCTAGTTAGGTCGTTTTCTTAAAGTTTGTTTTTATGAAACTTCCTGACCGGAAAATACTCAATTCTCAGCATTTTTTGAAAAGTTCAGCTTCCAGTGAATCTAGTGAGCATAGCCCAGTGAGAAGAAGCATTAAAATTCACAAGTTTGGAGAACAGCTCAAGAATTCTAAAATACATTATAATTAAGGTGAAACAGACTTTTAGGGCCTTAAGCTAAGTTTACACACATCAGTGTAGCTAAATGACTTGTTTATATTACAGTAGCTCCTGGATGCCTCAAACAAGATGAGGGTCTGCTGTGCATGGCCCTGTATAAACACACAGTAAGAGATAGGCCCTGCCCCAAAGATCTTATAATCTAAATAGACAAGATGAAACTGGATAGTGGCTTATTATCCCCATTTTACAGAGAGGGAAGTGAAACATTGAGACCTAAAGGACTTTCCCAAGGTCACACAAGAAGTCGGTGGCAGAGAGAGAAACTGAACCCAGATTTCAGTTCCATTCTAAAGCCTTAACCATCAGCTACTGCAATTAACCCAGCTGAAGATCTGACCCTATCATTCTTGAGGGGGAAAAATGCAAAGAGTAGGAGAGAGACCATGCGGTTTCACAGGCTTCAAAAAGATATGAGTCATCAAGTACCCTGCACTGGTAGTGAAGAACTGGGAATATACCAAACAAAGGTACGGTAAATCAGGTAAGGTATGTGGGGAAGAGTTAATGACAATGGAGTGCAGCAGAGTGAGTAGTTAAAGAGAAAATGGGCCCAGCAATTATAACGAATGAGACAGATGACAACTCCACAATGGCTGAGTTACTGATCTGCTTTTTAAAGATTTCCTTTATCAAGGAAAAAAAGGGACTCATCCAGAATGCTCTGGGATGCTAGACTGCTATCTGGAGATGAAATTCCAAAACTTTATATAGTCTGTAGCTCAGATTTTTTAAAAGTATTTAGGTGCCTGAAGCTGTAAATGGGTGCCTAATGTGATTTTTAAAAGCGTCTAAGTCAGTTAGGCACATAAGTCCCATTGATTTCAATGGGAGTTAGGCATGTGGTGGGATTTTCCAAAGCACCTAAACAGGTTAGATGCCTATCTGCCTTTGTAGGCACCTAAATACCTTTAAAAACTGGCATCAAGTGCCTAAATCACTCTTGAAATGGGAGATGAGCCCTTAAATCACTTACATGCTCTTGAAAATTTTAAAGCCCTGGACTTCAGTGAAAGTAGGTGCACCAAATCACATTTCCTTTTATTGAGTATTCAGACTATAAGTTATTGTTGTGACACTGTTCCTGATATACTTGCTCATAGTTATCTTATATATATATCCTATTCAAAACTAGAGTTGGGTAATTTTTTTTCCCATGGAACAGTTTTCCATTGGAAGATGCTGATTCAATGGAATCAAAACAGTCTCCAGGATGTTCCAGGTGCCGGAAGGGCTGGCAGGAAACCAAACTATCCAGGTCCCTGAACTCCCTGCCTAGCTAGTCCTGGCTTGCCTGGCTCCTTAGATTCCCGGGGCTCCCTGGCCAGTTCTCTGGTGACTTGGTGTGTGGGCGGACTTCCCAGCTAGCTCCCTATTTTTTATTTTAATTTTAATCTTCTATTATAAGTTACTATAGAAAATTACCCAACCAAATACCAATTAGAACAATTGAAATGACCAGTTAGAATACCTGTTGAGCAAACCAAGTATCAGTTACTATATTATGGCAATGTAATATTCAAAATGTTTTGATTTATGTAAAAAGAAAAGGAGTACTTGTGGCACCTTAGAGACTAACCAATTTATTTGAGCATGAGCTTTCGTGAGCTACAGCTCACTTCATCAGATGTTTACCGTGGAAACTGCAGCAGACTTTATATACACACAGAGAATATGAAACAATACCTCCTCCCACCCCACTGTCCTGCTGGTAATAGCTTATCTAAAGTCATCAACAGGTGGGCCATTTCCAGCACAAATCCAGGTTTTCTCACCCTCCACCCCCCACACAAATTCACTCTCCTGCTGGTGCTAGCCCATCCAAAGTGACAACTCTTTACATAATCAAGTAGGGCTATTTCCTGCATAGATCAAGGTTTTCTCACATCCCCCCCACCCCCATACACACACAAACTCACTCTCCTGCTGGTAATAGCTCATCTAAACTGACCACTCTCCAAGTTTAAATCCAAGTTAAACCAGAACATCTGGGGGGGGGGGGTAGGAAAAAACAAGAAGAAACAGGCTACCTTGCATAATGACTTAGCCACTCCCAGTCTCTATTTAAGCCTAAATTAATAGTATCCAATTTGCAAATGAATTCCAATTCAGCAGTTTCTCGCTGGAGTCTGGATTTGAAGTTTTTTTGTTTTAAGATAGCGACCTTCATGTCTGTGATTGCGTGACCAGAGAGATTGAAGTGTTCTCCGACTGGTTTATGAATGTTATAATTCTTGACATCTGATTTGTGTCCATTTATTCTTTTACGTAGAGACTGTCCAGTTTGACCAATGTACATGGCAGAGGGGCATTGCTGGCACATGATGGCATATATCACATTGGTGGATGTGCAGGTGAACGAGCCTCTGATAGCGTGGCTGATGTTATTAGGCCCTGTGATGGTGTCCCCTGAATAGATATGTGGGCACAATTGGCAACGGGCTTTGTTGCAAGGATAAGTTCCTGGGTTAGTGGTTCTGTTGTGTGGTATGTGGTTGTTGGTGAGTATTTGCTTCAGGTTGCGGGGCTGTCTGTAGGCAAGGACTGGCCTGTCTCCCAAGACTTGTGAGAGTGTTGGGTCATCCTTTAGGATAGGTTGTAGATCCTTAATAATGCGTTGGAGGGGTTTTAGTTGGGGGCTGAAGGTGACCGCTAGTGGCGTTCTGTTATTTTCTTTGTTAGGCCTGTCCTGTAGTAGGTAACTTCTGGGAACTCTTCTGGCTCTATCAATCTGTTTCTTTACTTCTGCAGGTGGGTATTGTAGTTGTAAGAAAGCTTGACAGAGATCTTGTAGGTGTTTGTCTCTGTCTGAGGGGTTGGAGCAAATGCGGTTGTATCGCAGAGCTTGGCTGTAGACGATGGATCGTGTGGTGTGGTCAGGGTGAAAGCTGGAGGCATGCAGGTAGGAATAGCGGTCAGTAGGTTTCCGGTATAGGGTGGTGTTTATGTGGCCATCGTTTATTAGCACTGTAGTGTCCAGGAAGTGGATCTCTTGTGTGGACTGGACCAGGCTGAGGTTGGTGGTGGGATGGAAATTGTTGAAATCGTGGTGGAATTCCTCAAGGGCTTCTTTTCCATGGGTCCAGATGATGAAGATGTCATCAATATAGCGCAAGTAGAGTAGGGGCTTTAGGGGACGAGAGCTGAGGAAGCGTTGTTCTAAATCAGCCATAAAAATGTTGGCATACTGTGGGGCCATGCGGGTACCCATAGCAGTGCCGCTGATCTGAAGGTATACATTGTCCCCAAATGTGAAATAGTTATGGGTAAGGACAAAGTCACAAAGTTCAGCCACCAGGTTAGCCGTGACATTATCGGGGATAGTGTTCTTGACGGCTTGTAGTCCATCTATGTGTGGAATGTTGGTGTAGAGGGCTTCTACATCCATAGTAGCCAGGATGGTGTTATCAGGAAGATCACCGATGGATTGAAGTTTCCTCAGGAAGTCAGTGGTGTCTCGAAGGTAGCTGGGAGTGCTGGTAGCGTAGGGCCTGAGGAGGGAGTCTACATAGCCAGACAATCCTGCTGTCAGGGTGCCAATGCCTGAGATGATGGGGCGCCCAGGATTTCCAGGTTTATGGATCTTGGGTAGTAGATAGAATATCCCAGGTCGGGGTTCCAGGGGTGTGTCTGTGCGGATTTGATCTTGTGCTTTTTCAGGAAGTTTCTTGAGCAAATGCTGTAGTTGCTTTTGGTAACTCTCAGTGGGATCATAGGGTAATGGCTTGTAGAAACTCGTGTTGGAGAGCTGCCGAGCAGCCTCTTGTTCATATTCCGACCTATTCATGATGACAACAGCACCTCCTTTGTCAGCCTTTTTGATTATGATGTCAGAGTTGTTTCTGAGGCTGTGGATGGCATTGCGTTCCGCATGGCTGAGGTTATGGGGCAAGTGATGCTGCTTTTCCACAATCTCAGCCCGTGCACGTCGGCGGAAGCACTCTATGTAGAAGTCCAGTCTGCTGTTTCGACCTTCAGGAGGAGTCCATCTAGAATCCCTCTTTCTGTAGTGTTGGCAGGGAGACCTCTGTGGATTAGTATGTTGTTCAGAGGTATTTTGGAAATATTCCTTGAGACGGAGACGTCGAAAATAGGATTCTAGGTCACCACAGAACTGTATCATGTTCGTGGGGGTGGAGGGGCAGAAGGAGAGGCCCCGAGATAGAACAGCTGCTTCTGCTGGGCTGAGAGCATAGTTGGATAGGTTAACAATATTGCTAGGTGGGGTGAGGGAACCATTGCTGTGGCCCCTTGTAGCATGTAGTAGTTTAGAAAGTTTAGTGTCTTTTTTCTTTTGTAGAGAAGCAAAGTGTGCGTTGTAAATGGCTTGTCTAGTTTTAGTAAAATCCAGCCACGAGGAAGTTTGTGTGGAAGGTTGGTTCTTTATGAGAGTATCCATTTTTGAGAGCTCATTCTTAATCTTTCCCTGTTTGCTGTAGATGGACTACAAGCCGTCAAGAACACTATCCCCGATAATGTCACGGCTAACCTGGTGGCTGAACTTTGTGACTTTGTCCTTACCCATAACTATTTCACATTTGGGGACAATGTATACCTTCAGATCAGCGGCACTGCTATGGGTACCCGCATGGCCCCACAGTATGCCAACATTTTTATGGCTGATTTAGAACAACGCTTCCTCAGCTCTCGTCCCCTAAAGCCCCTACTCTACTTGCGCTATATTGATGACATCTTCATCATCTGGACCCATGGAAAAGAAGCCCTTGAGGAATTCCACCACGATTTCAACAATTTCCATCCCACCACCAACCTCAGCCTGGTCCAGTCCACACAAGAGATCCACTTCCTGGACACTACAGTGCTAATAAACGATGGCCACATAAACACCACCCTATACCGGAAACCTACTGACCGCTATTCCTACCTGCATGCCTCCAGCTTTCACCCTGACCACACCACACGATCCATCGTCTACAGCCAAGCTCTGCGATACAACCGCATTTGCTCCAACCCCTCAGACAGAGACAAACACCTACAAGATCTCTGTCAAGCTTTCTTACAACTACAATACCCACCTGCAGAAGTAAAGAAACAGATTGATAGAGCCAGAAGAGTTCCCAGAAGTTACCTACTACAGGACAGGCCTAACAAAGAAAATAACAGAACGCCACTAGCGGTCACCTTCAGCCCCCAACTAAAACCCCTCCAACGCATTATTAAGGATCTACAACCTATCCTAAAGGATGACCCAACACTCTCACAAGTCTTGGGAGACAGGCCAGTCCTTGCCTACAGACAGCCCCGCAACCTGAAGCAAATACTCACCAACAACCACATACCACACAACAGAACCACTAACCCAGGAACTTATCCTTGCAACAAAGCCCGTTGCCAATTGTGCCCACATATCTATTCAGGGGACACCATCACAGGGCCTAATAACATCAGCCACGCTATCAGAGGCTCGTTCACCTGCACATCCACCAATGTGATATATGCCATCATGTGCCAGCAATGCCCCTCTGCCATGTACATTGGTCAAACTGGACAGTCTCTACGTAAAAGAATAAATGGACACAAATCAGATGTCAAGAATTATAACATTCATAAACCAGTCGGAGAACACTTCAATCTCTCTGGTCACGCAATCACAGACATGAAGGTCGCTATCTTAAAACAAAAAAACTTCAAATCCAGACTCCAGCGAGAAACTGCTGAATTGGAATTCATTTGCAAATTGGATACTATTAATTTAGGCTTAAATAGAGACTGGGAGTGGCTAAGTCATTATGCAAGGTAGCCTGTTTCTTCTTGTTTTTTCCTACCCCCCCCCCCCCCAGATGTTCTGGTTTAACTTGGATTTAAACTTGGAGAGTGGTCAGTTTAGATGAGCTATTACCAGCAGGAGAGTGAGTTTGTGTGTGTATGGGGGTGGGGGGGATGTGAGAAAACCTTGATCTATGCAGGAAATAGCCCTACTTGATTATGTAAAGAGTTGTCACTTTGGATGGGCTAGCACCAGCAGGAGAGTGAATTTGTGTGGGGGGTGGAGGGTGAGAAAACCTGGATTTGTGCTGGAAATGGCCCACCTGTTGATGACTTTAGATAAGCTATTACCAGCAGGACAGTGGGGTGGGAGGAGGTATTGTTTCATATTCTCTGTGTGTATATAAAGTCTGCTGCAGTTTCCACGGTAAACATCTGATGAAGTGAGCTGTAGCTCACGAAAGCTCATGCTCAAATAAATTGGTTAGTCTCTAAGGTGCCACAAGTACTCCTTTTCTTTTTGCGAATACAGACTAACACGGCTGTTCCTCTGAAACTTGATTTATGTACTGTATACTCCCAATTATCTGGATTCCCTTTATCTGAAGTCCCTAGTTATTCAAATCCACAGTGTGTCCCCTATGTAGTTCTATGCTAATTAAATAGCACTTCCATTTATCCAAATGCCAATTTATGGGAACCTTTCAGATGTCCCCCAGGCCATTTGGATACATGGGATTGTGCTGTAACATAATTTATAATATAATCTAAAATATAAATTGAAAATCTGGAATGAAAAAAATTTGGAAAAAGTCTCAATTGCCCAAACATTAGGAATTCCAGGTTCTGACCAACTCTGTTCAAAACTTTAGCATTCAGATGTTACCTATGGGAGGCAATTATTTTTATTTTAGGTATGTGGAAGATTCATATTATAAATTCTTTTCTTTTCTTCCTTGTGAACCTGAATCTCCAGGTAAAAATCAAAGTTGGCATCAGATAAAGTATCTCTCCATTTAACTAACATATACATTTCTTTTAAGTCCTTGATAGGCTCTCTAACTAGCAAAAATAAAAAATAAAAAACAAGCGATACTGCACCTTACCTTTCAGAATTGTTTGAGAAACTAATATTAATCAGGCAAGTAATTTGTGTTATCGTAATCTTTTGAGTTGTTGTGTGTATTAATTGACTAAAATAGCTACTTTCTGCATCACTAGCTGACAGATTATTTGATTTAATTACAGTATCTACTCTTACACAGACTCTTGCACAGACCCAAAGGGGCCATTCCATCTGTTCCAGAATAATGAAGCCTGTAACAAAACCCAACAATTCTGGACAGCAGGATTTGGTGCAGAGCAATGCTTTTCTGAATCAGGACCTGTTCCAGATGGCACTCCAGCACATGCTTTCCTGACTTAAGCGACTGCTCAAGCTTGTTCCTGAATTGGTGAATCATAGAAGGTTAGGGTTGGAAGGGACCTCAGGAGGTCATCTAGTCCAACCCCCTGCTCAAAGCAGGACCAATCCTCAATTTTTGGCCCAGATCCCTAACTGGCCCCCCTCAAGGATTGAACTCACAACCCTGGGTTTAGCAGGCCAATGCTCAAACCACTGAGCTGAGCTATCCCTCCCCCCTACTTAGTAATGGATTTAATAGGCATCTGATAGCGCTTTTCCCATGTCATTTGTACAGTCTTTCTAAGGCACTGACACATCTAACAGCCACATCAAAAATGTACAGATCTTAGCAAGAGTCTTCTGTTCATTCACATTACCTTTTTTAGTCTGCAGCTGGCTCCACTCAAGGAAACGAGGATGGGAGTGGGCCGAAGGGTTTCCATTATAAATTTCTCCCACAAGGGAGGGTCTGATGTGTAAGAATCAATACAGGAGTATCTCATTGCACCATCAGGCTCCAGCATTGCAGAGCAATTAGTAAACTCTGCCCCGCCAGTAGAATTAGTAAGAGTCCAGCAATGTCAAAGATGCACATATACCTGAGAGGATCAGTTAGGTGCTCCTTGACCACCAATTTCCAATGGAAGTTGAAGGTGCTCAGTACTTCTTACAAAGTGCTAAGTGCCTCACAGGATCAGACCTTTAATAACTATTCATTTGTGGCAAAGCTATTCTACTCTATTCAGTATCGCCTCTGTTTAAGCAAAGTAATAAAATGCACTCCTTTATACTTGTCATAGTGTAGCTATTAATACATTTGCATCTGAATTCTCAGATAATGGTTCTGTGAAAAAATCCTACTGAACTGAATGAATTATATCCTCTCCTTCTATAGGTTCTTGGAACTAGCCTATAGAATTTCAGAAAAGAATTATATTCCTGTTATAGAATTACCTCACGTTGGACGATTCAGGAAATCTAGAGAAAGGATATCATTCTCTACTAATTCAGTATATTTTAGAGCAATTTCTGCAGAAGTCTAATGGTTTTATATTTAAGTTCTGTAGGCCTTTTTCATAGAACAGTTTTTGTCGAATTCCAATATTATCAATAGATAGTTCAGTTTATGTATTCGTATGCAAGCTGTGCAATACAGGTTTTGACTTGAAGGAAGTGAAAACTCTCACTAAACTTAATTCTCTAATTCTTGCTGCTCAATGGCTGCCTTTATTGCTGATCTCTCTGCTTGGAACTTTTAAAAAGTGTAGCTAGTTTAAAAAACTCCAAGTAGGCATGTGTGCACCTCAATGCCACCCCCCAAGACCTTGTCTTGACTGGTATACTAAACCTAGTAAGGTTGCAGTAACTGCTAGTGAAGGGCGCCTCTGACCCTTCAAATGCTTGCCAATAAGTTATGGTCAAATACTTGGCAAAATACTAGACTACAGAAAATGAATGAAGAACAGAAAATGCTTCATTTGGTCCCATTATCATTGTTGAACTGACAGGTGAAAATCAAAGCAGCAGCAGCAGCAGCCAGCTTAAAAAGGATTGTGCCCCCAAACAAACAAGCCCAAGCAGCATCTTTCTCACAGCTCCCCCCTCCCCCTTCTCATGTTTCTCCAGTTGCTTTAACCCCAAAGTCCTCACGAGGTCCATACGGATCTTAGAAGTTCTTCACTAAGTAAATAAAGCTAAGTAATAAGCCTGAATGTCCACTATTCCCCCACAAATCCATCATATTAGGCTCCTCTGACATGTCTAACCTTCCCTTGAAGCTTCCCCCACATCCTACACTGTATTACAACACCCTACTCCCATGCTGTGTGAGAACAGAGAGCCTCCTGCACCTCTGCCATCTCCGAAGGCCTCACTCTCCCCATTGCTTTATGTAGCTCAGCTCTGCACTATCATGGGGGGGGGGGAAGCTGTATGTGTTTTTCAGTAAGCAGACTTGGTGGTTCTAGATCTTATTTTTTTTATCTGGAGGAGTCTCCCAGAACCCTGAGAATCTGTCTTCTGGACACCATTCTCTTCCAGCTCTGTTAGAATTGATGGGACTCTCTTTCAAATTTCTTCATTGGCTGGACAGGATCTTGCAGGTGCTTGAACCACTGTTTCCACAAGGGGCCATGACGCAGAGCTACCAGCCTCAAGAGGGCTATAAAAGATTAGAAAACAACCCTTTTCTGGTTCTAATCACTGAGTCACTTACTGTGAAATCTCCACTTCACTGGACTGGGAAGTGAGAACTGGATTTTCTGCCGAGTTACCTGCAGCTGTATGAAGTCTTTGTGTCAAATCTTGAGCAGTGTTCAGCACTCATATCTCCCACTGGGATTACAAAAGAAAGTGATAAGTGTTCAGCACCTCTCAGAATTTGGGCTTTTTGTTATGAAGTTTGTAGGACTTTTCAGACAGAAGTACCCCATTCTCTGTTATAAATACACCAGCAACTTATATTTTCCTATTTCTTCAGCATAGTGCAGTTTTCACTTTCCTTTCTGGACGCCGAAGCACCAGTCTCTAGAACAAGAGAATGTTAGTGCTTCGTTTTAAAAACACCTTTCCGAAGTTCATGGCTATGAAGTACTGGTATGGCTATGACTACATGTACTAGCGCATTCAGAGAAACTTTTTGAAAGGCACCTCAGTGGCCTTTGATTGATCTACATCGGAGACTTTATGCAGCAGTCAGTTTTCAATTCTCACTGCTCGCTTTTCATTCATTCCCCCCACCCCCCACAGTATGGTAGATTAAATAAAGGACCTGCTAACTGGTGCTGCAGCGTAGCTGATCACTCTGATTCAGATTTTGATATTTTAGGACCTGATCCTGCATTTCTTTCACACTTAAGGGACCCCTTAGCTATAGCTCTAAATGTTTGGTAGGGTTACAAGGGGGAATTACTCACCTAAATGTAACATTTAGGAAGCACTGGGATTAAAAAAAAAATACCCCTTGGCTGCCATCAATTCCAGTAGGCACTTACATTTCGGTGGGAGATGTGCACAGACACCTAAGTCCTGACACTGCTAAGCAGCTCAGTGCTCAGCTCAAGCCAAAACCCCAGTAGGATTCACAAACAAGGCGTTCACTCGCCTATCTTGCTTGTGGCCTTGATCAGGTAGGCATGCATGCCTAGCCTGCACAAAAGACAGCTGAAGCGGAGGAGGTTGTGGGTCAGAGTCATTCATAGATTCCAAAGTCAGAAGGGACCATATAATCTGATCTCCTATATAACACGGGCAGTAGAACTCCCCCAAAATAGTTTTGCCCCCACACCCACTAGTTCGGTGATTAGAGCACTCAACTAGGATATGGAAGACCCAGGTTCAAATTGCCACTTGGCCTAATTTGGAACAGTGGCTTGAATTCACATCTTCTACCCCCTAGGCACATGCCCTAACCATGGGTTATGGGATAGTTTGGGGTGGGGCTCATCTGTTGAAGATGTTCCGTTGTACGAAATATTGAAATGATCATTGGAACAGAGACAGAGTGAATGATGCTGTAGCCTCATGGTTAGGGCACTCACTTGGCATGTGGAAGTCTGAGTTTCATGTCCTGGCTCTGAATCAGGCTGAGTGGGTACTTTGTTTCCCAAAGCCTGGGTGAGCGCTCTAGCTATTGACTATAAGGGGGCCACAATTTTCTGTGGCCACCATGAGCCGTACTGTACTATCAGCTTTTAAGCAGCATTCCTGTTGTATTCATTTATATAGAATAAAAGGGCCCAAAGAGTCAAAGATGTTAACATGACCCTGAAACTGTTCATCACTAAACAAGGCTAGGTGTTTGGTATACAAAAGACCTTAGCCTGCTTAGTACCAGGGGACCCACCATTAAAATCGTTTTTACTTTTTATTAAATATACAGAAAAACAAGGAAAAACAGTTAAATGTAAAATATTAAGTAAGGCTTTTATTTAAGAACATCCCTTCCTCCCTTCAGCTGGAGAGAGATTTTTAGAAGGAAACATTCCCCTGTGCCCCCCCCCTTTTGAAAGTTTTTAGATGGTATTAAAGATGATAATAACTGTCCTTTTGGGGAAAAGAGAAGTGAGTTGAGAAGGACTGGAGTTGCTGCTATTACTATTCACGTCCTATACTGTTTCCTAAAAGACAAAACAAGACAGACACACACAGAAGAGGAAAGAAAAGAACAGCGATAAAAAATACAGTTTCTGCCTTTAGTGTTGATTTTCATGTCTAACCTCACTGCTGGGGAAACACAGACCCAGCACATAGTCTTATTAGCCACCCCAAAACCTTGCAAACTTGTACCAATGTCAGACTGTTTAGGGAACCACTTTTAGTGCCTTTTTGGTCACAGGCTTACAGCAGTCAGAGGCGACATGTATCTGTGGATAGTGGGTGGGAGGGGGAACAACTGACCGCCCCACATGTTGCTTCTGCTGCCACACCCTGAACTCACCTCAGTGGGCGGTCTGAAAAGTAGGCAGCAGCAGCAGGGAAGGAGACGATGGCCAGGATCCCCTGGGGGACTAACTTGAAGGGGAAAGGAGTCCAGGAGAGCTGGCTGTATTTCATGGAATCCCTGTTGAGGTTAGAGGGACAAACCATCCCGATGAGTCGAAAGAATAGTAAATATGGCAGGCGACCAGCTTGGCTTAATGGTGAAATCCTAGCGGATCTCAAACATAAAAAAGAAGCTTACAAGAAGTGGAAGGTTGGACATATGACCAGGGAAGAGTATAAAAATATTGCTCGGGCATGTAGGAATGATATCAGGAGGGCCAAATCGCACCTGGAGCTGCAGCTAGCCAGAGATGTCAAGAGTAACAAGAAGGGTTTCTTCAGGTATGTTGGCAACAAGAAGAAAGCCAAGGAAAGTGTGGGCCCCTTACTGAATGAGGGAGGCAACCTAGTGACAGAGGATGTGGAAAAAGCTAATGTACTCAATGCTTTTTTTGCCTCTGTTTTCACTAACAAGGTCAGCTCCCAGACTGCTGCGCTGGGCATCGCAAAATGGGGAAGAGATGGCCAGCCCTCTGTGGAGATAGAGGTGGTTAGGGACTATTTAGAAAAGCTGGACGTGCACAAGTCCATGGGGCCGGACGAGTTGCATCCGAGAGTGCTGAAGGAATTGGCGGCTGTGATTGCAGAGCCATTGGCCATTATCTTTGAAAACTCGTGGCGAACGGGGGAAGTCCCGGATGACTGGAAAAAGGCCAATCTTTAAAAAAGGGAAGAAGGAGGATCCTGGGAACTACAGGCCAGTCAGCCTCACCTCAGTCCCTGGAAAAATCATGGAGCAGGTCCTCAAAGAATCAATCCTGAAGCACTTGCATGAGAGGAAAGTGATCAGGAACAGCCAACATGGATTCACCAAGGGAAGGTCATGCCTGACTAATCTAATCGCCTTTTATGATGAGATTACTGGTTCTGTGGATGAAGGGAAAGCAGTGGATGTATTGTTTCTTGACTTTAGCAAAGCTTTTGACACAGTCTCCCACAGTATTCTTGTCAGCAAGTTAAGGAAGTATGGGCTGGATGAATGCACTATAAGGTGGGTAGAAAGCTGGCTAGATTGTCGGGCTCAACGGGTAGTGATCAATGGCTCCATGTCTAGTTGGCAGCCGGTATCAAGTGGAGTGCCCCAAGGGTCGGTCCTGGGGCCGGTTTTGTTCAATATCTTCATAAATGATCTGGAGGATGGTGTGGATTGCACTCTCAGCAAATTTGCGGATGATACTAAACTGGGAGGAGTGGTAGATACGCTGGAGGGGAGGGATAGGATACAGAAGGACCTAGACAAATTGGAGGATTGGGCAAAAAGAAATCTGATGAGGTTCAATAAGGATAAGTGCAGGGTCCTGCACTTAGGACGGAAGAACCCAATGCACAGCTACAGACTAGGGACCGAATGGCTAGGCAGCAGTTCTGCGGAAAAGGACCTAGGGGTGACAGTGAACGAGAAGCTGGATATGAGTCAGCAGTGTGCCCTTGTTGCCAAGAAGGCCAATGGCATTTTGGGATGTATAAGTAGGGGCATAGCGAGCAGATCGAGGGACGTGATCGTTCCCCTCTATTCGACATTGGTGAGGCCTCATCTGGAGTACTGTGTCCAGTTTTGGGCCCCACACTTCAAGAAGGATGTGGATAAATTGGAGAGAGTCCAGCAAAGGGCAACAAAAATGATTAGGGGTCTGGAACACATAAGTTATGAGGAGAGGCTGAGGGAGCTGGGATTGTTTAGCCTGCAGAGGAGAAGAATGAGGGAGGATTTGATAGCTGCTTTCAACTACCTGAAAGGGGGTTCCAAAGAGGATGGCTCTAGACTGTTCTCAATGGTAGCAGATGACAGAACAAGGAGTAATGGTCTCAAGTTGCAGTGGGGGAGGTTTAGATTGGATATTAGGAAAAACTTTTTCACTAAGAGGGTGGTGAAACACTGGAATGCGTTACCTAGGGAGGTGGTAGAATCTCCTTCCTTAGAGGTTTTTAAGGTCAGGCTTGACAAAGCCCTGGCTGGGATGATTTAACTGGGAATTGGTCCTGCTTCGAGCAGGGGGTTGGACTAGATGACCTTCTGGGGTCCCTTCCAACCCTGATATTCTATGATTCTATGATTCTATGTCGTGGCAGGGAGCGGGAGCTCAGCCATGCACCCTGCTGCTTCCTCCCTCATTGTGCTGCTGGGACACACGGTGAGTGCCGCCGCCGGGGGAGCCACAGCCTCCTCGCTGCCCTCCCCCCACCCCCATGAATTGCTGCTAACAGCAGCATTGTAAAATATGCAGTCTTGGCCAGCTAAGTCAAACTCTTATTAGACAGAAGGCAAAAGAAGAGGGATAGGAAAGAGAAGAAATAAAGTGGGGAAGGAAAGGATATTGGGCAGGGGGAGAGGAGAAATGGAGAGAAAGAGACAAACAACTGTCATATCCCAGGTGTTATTTGGGATTTAGTCAGAGCCGGTGGAGGTGGCGACGTTATTTGTGCTCCTCTCTGGCCCAGCCAGGTCAGGACATTTTTCAGGATCCGGATGAAAAAGAAGGCCCAAAGTCCCAAGACACAGTGGGAGTGGCAGCCATGATACTGAAGCTTGCTCCTTTCCCTTCATTCAGCCAGCCAGTGTTCTGGAACCAGCGTCTCCCCCAAAGTCCTTTTTTGAGTAACCGCAAGTGGGAGTGATAGGTGCAATAGCCCATCCTTCATTATTGTGTTCCCCAGTTAGGCCTAATTTCCAACACACCAGTTTTGGTTCTTTGAGTTCCTGTCTCGCACTGTTCCTTTTTACTAGACATGGTCTTAACACAGTCCTTGGCCTTGTATTGACTAATTAAGTCTGTCTCATTTTTTAACCTTTTCCTATCAACATTTGTTGTTATATGTTATTGTGACTTTTTTGAACTTTCACTCACATTGTAAAGTTGGGCTCAGAATTAGGGTACATGTGTAGGTCCAATTATTACTACAGTCCCTACTGAGTTTAATGAAGATTTTTGCCTAAAAATGATAGCACATAACATGACCCTATTTGCTTCCCAGTCCAGCACAACACTTAGATATGTATATAGACATATTTAACTTTTAAGAGCTTTTCTAGATCTGGGCATTGTACAGCCCCTAAATCCCAGATTGGAGAAGGGACCCAGGAGCATAGGCTTGATTTATCATAGTTTGAGCTCAGAGATATGGTATTTCCTGTGAATTTATCTCCAGTCAAGCTTAATCGTACAAAAAAGGGACCATTTTTGTCAGTCTGACACAGACCACACTCTCGCTCTTGAAAAGACTCATGCTGGTGTACTTTTCACAGAAAGCACTGTTGACCTTTGAGGCGTAATTAAAATCCTCCTATGACCACACTTTTCTACCTACATAGAGACTCTTCCTCATTATTTTTTTAGCTCCTGGGAGACAAAACATATTAGAAAAAAAATGTGAAGATATTTTGCTAGAGTGAAAATCCCGGATTGCTTTTGAAATGACAAATACGGTTACTATATTAATACAGTTAGCATAATAATAATAATTAATAATATCTAACTTTGTCTAATCTACAAAGGAAGTATAAGTGAGAGACAGAGATGGAAGCACTTTCTCTTGGCAGCATGAATGATTTATTTTTCTTTAGGATGCTAAAACGCTGAAATCTGCACAATGCCAGCAAGCTCCTCGCATTGGCCAGAACCACTACTAAAAGTATCGTGGGATGATATAATTGAACCATGTTGTCCTTGGGATAAAACTGGGGAAGAAGAAACTTTCTGAAAATGGATTTTGCATTTAGGGATTTTTCTGTGATTGTAAACAGGGTTTAGTTTAACCCATTTTACTGCTGCCATGCTCAAGCAGTCGAGTGTGAGCTGTGATCATTACAAAAAAATCATGAAAAATAATGACTCACAAGCCAAATCCTGTTCCTAATGGAATCAAAGGGAGTCTTTTCAATTGATTTCAGTTGCAGCAGGATTTGCCCATCATTTTACTGCTGTTTTTGCTTTATTCTCTACAATATTTTGGATGAGAAATAAAACCGATGACTTGAACACTCAATACAGATGCTAACTCTGATGTCATAGCCAAATTCCTACTTGGGTAATAAATGGGACAAATCATGAAGTCCTTATTCAGTAAAAATTCTGACCAATGTCAACAACAACTTAAGAAATAACTTCATGATTTAGCCCGAGTCATTGAAAGCACCACAGAATTTAGGTGGTTCTGGATACAAAGGGCATCCTGAGGCCTTGATGCATTTCTCAGGTGGAGTGGGAGAGAGAACTTCCTTCAACCAGTTCTGTCCCTTTAAGATGACTAGTCTCTTTGAGCCTTCCAACCACAGTTGCCAACTTTCACGCGGTAAATAAGCACCCCAACTTTCACAATAAGCCAAAAATCAAGCTAATCCCATTCCAAAACAAGGCCAAAACAAGCCAATCCCTAAGAATCCAACTCTATGTGACTAGATCCCCCCAAGTGTGCAGTCTTGGACTGTGGTGGGCCAGCCGTACACCCCTGCCTCTCCCCCCTCCCCCCGCGTTTGCCAATGCTTCTCTCCCCTCCACCCCGGCCCCCTTGCCCCTGCTTGCCGGGAGCCAATAAAAAAAAAGGAGCAACAACTACAACAAGCCAAAACTAGCCAACAAGCAACTCACACTCCAATTAAGCCAAAAACAAGCCCAATTTCTGCATTTTTTCCAGAGGTTTGGCATGCCTGCTTCCAACCTCAGTGAACAAAACTCACCATGGTTCAGAGATACCTTTTGACTACCCTATGGATCACTTTCTTCATTACAGCCACTCACAGGCTCCTGCAGCTTGTCGGGTCCTGAATCCATCTCTCAAGGAGACCTTTTTTGTCCATCTTAGCCTCTGAATGCCAGAACTGAACTGTAGCTGCAATTGGACCAGCTAGCTCACTTTCTGTTTCTCCTTGGGCCTGAGTTAACCCTTTCTTTGCCTTCATGGATCATGGGGGTCTAAACAGCCAACCACAGCCACATAGCTATTTTAATCAATGTGCCCCATATGTCCATAGAGCCTCAAAATGTTTAACATATGACAACATACTTACATCTCAACAAAAGAGAAAGCCTAGTTTAAACAAGTAGGTAATACGTCAGAGGACTGTAAAATCAATGAAAACCAAAGGAAATATAAACATGTCTTTATAAAGTCTGGAAAAAAGGATGGACTTACCATTTACAGTGATGAATGGCTGGCTGCTGCAATGACATTTGTCTCTTTGCATTTCCATCATACAAAGTGTGGTGTTTTAAATAACAGTTTAGAAAGAGTTGTTTAAGAGATTGAATAAATCTGTTAATTGAGGTTTGTGTATTACTTAGGAAGGTTTTGGGCTGGATGTGTTACTTGAGTGGCTTCAGCACTGCTATATTGCTTCACATCCATGCTGCAATAAGATGGACAATTTAATAATGTTCCATAATTGATGTATTACAACATTTGGAATTCTAGATATCTGAGAATGGTTACCTGCTTCAAACATTTTTTGAGGCAGAGGAAATACAGTAGACACTTGAAGAAATTGTGATGGATAGTTAGATAAAAATCTCAATCAAGCCATCATGTGCTTTTGCTTTTAAGTGTCACTTTTGGAATAAATATTTCCTACTGGCAACATTTCTGTTTGCCCTTTAAAATGTGCTTTCATGTAAGGGCATTTTTTCAGTTACAAGACAGGTGTTCTCAGATTAAAATGTAAACCTTCAATTCAAATTGGGCTGAAATATCATCAGTGGGGTTTAAAAAAACCCCAAACTATCTATGTGATTGTGCACTATTTCTCTAATGGAAAGGAAATGAGAGCCTGCTGTCTCATGAATATGTATGCTCCTTGCATAAGCAGGGAAGTTAATTTATAGTTTTAAAAAGAAATGATAGCTTTTAAAAAAATTATCTTCCAGCGAGCACAAATAACAGTAGGAGACAGTGGTACAACTTAATAATTGTGATTACAATTTTTCTAGTCTTCCTAGAGAGATTTTGTAACATAAAGACCTTCCTCCCTGCCCCCCATTTGCTGTTGTAGCTATTGTGCTTTGGATTATGTGTGTTTCTTTGTTCCAAGTTCTCGCCCTTAAAAAGCACTAGCTGCTACAGAATGGAACAGCCTCTCTGCTAGGCAAGACTGGTCACTGTGACCCATTGCTCCACTCTGGACATTGACTTTCCAGTGATTAGTGAGCCTAATTCAAAGTCTCTGACTTCATATTCAAAGTCCTCCTTGGGACTCATCCTATTTGCCTCAGAGAGTTCTTTCTCCTCTGCAATCTCCACTATCCATGACAGCTATATTCTATTGGAACAATGAACCTATCAACTAATCGGGGAAGACTTGTGCTGCAAGGCTGTGGGACTCAATCCCAGAAAACATACAAATTACTGTTGATCTTGGCAATTTTGGAACTAAGTACAAAACTCATTTTTTTTAAACTTAGCTTTCCCACAATAAATTTCTTCGCTGGGCCTGATCCAACTCTATCCAAGTCAATAGAAACATTCTTATGGGCGTGAAAGGGAGTTAAATTTAGTTCTTACCTAATAAGTAAATTATAAGCAAAACAAGCTATTTTCTCTTACCAGCTGCTAAGAACCAAGCAGAGAGGTTACTTCAGTTTGAAATATGTAAGAAGTGTTCAAATACTATTGTTATGGGCACAGTGGAAAAACCCGGATAAACTGACATAGTCTACAGTATGAGCTTGATTCTCCCTCTGATCAGAGGGTTGTAGTTTACAGAACGGGAGAAAGCTCAATCCAATGAAGCCCTGGGCCTATGAAAGTCAAGAGGAGTCTTGCATTTAATTTCCATAGGACAGAATTTGGCCCTACATGAAGTTACAACAAAAATAAATCCTACCCTGCTTTCCCCTTGTGAGTAGGGAGTGCCCAGGCAATGTGATGCAAAATGGTTTCCTCACTTTTCTTGCACTCTGTAGAAAAGTGGTCATGGTCTGAAATGCTCCTCTCTGCATGTGAGAATACAAGTAAAGTCAGCGCTGGTTGGTGGCCATTGCTCCATTATGGACAAAGAGTACTTGGGAAACGGACCAATAATAAAGAAAAATGAATGTTAACTTTCTGGTAATAGGGAAGTCCAATTAATCTCATATTGGTAATATGAATCCAGTAGAAGCCTTCTGCTGATTGGTTCTAGGGAGAGGTTTCGCTGCTTTGAGAGCCTTATGAGGTACCCTGGATTTCACATAACCTAGCAAAGGACTAGATATTACAGTAGATCATGTAGTAGAAATAACCCATACTGAATTTGAGGAGAAATCACCTGCTCTCCTTTGGTTTCTCTGTCAGAGGAGTGGGTATAGTGCTTCCATAAGGTTAGATTGTTATATAGTGAGATCCTCTAATCTCACACTGCGTATTATTTTCCACTTCATTTTCTTCCTGGGACTTGCTTTGCCTTTTTATTTAATTCTTTCATGCAGCAATGCTTGACAGTGTCACTCTAATTACAGCTGCCCTGGCATTTCCATTAAAAATTCAATTTTGAGTCTCTCATAACTTTGGCAGTTCTAATTTAAATTTTGCTAGGCTATGGAATGCATTTTTTCTGCCTGAATTACTGTTTTGGTTTGTAGAACATACCTACATCAACTGTTTTCTCTACAGTTTTCTCTCAGTCTCTACAACTGTCAAAAAATTTCTCATCTTCCACTGACAGATAATTTGTCATTCTCTTACTTGGTAGAAAAACCAATGTATTTAAGAAGTATTAATTATGAAAATAGTGTTATGATAGATGTTCCTTTAAAGGCTGAAATTGATCCTGTTATTGAACTCTGAAATGCAATTAATATATTTGTGGTAGCTACTTTTCAAAAGCATTATTGTTCTAATCAACAGACCAGACTATGTGAAGTTTAATAGATGTAGGTCCAAATTCTGTTCTCCCTTATATTGGTTCTAATCTTGAATAACTCCAGTGAGCTCCAGTGTAACTGAGAACAGAATTTAGACCATATCACACTTCAAACAGTTCCATGAGCCTTTGAATTGCAACATTGTGAGTCCCAGGATAGTGACATTATTGTTCTATATTAATAAACACAGCTATGGCTCCATAATGGTGTCCAGTTTTCAGGAATGCTGAGCACTCAGAATTCCAACTGAAGTCAATGTGCAACACCTCTGAAAACCCAGGCATGAGGTGTCTGAAGTTAGGAACCCAAAAATGGAAGCAGCAAAATTATTGGACGTATTTGGAAATCAGAGTTTAAGGGTATGTCTGTACTACAGTCATGGGGTGTGATCACAGCTCGTGTAGACATACCTGAGAGGTTTAAGCTAACTGATACTGGTAGCAGTAAATCTGTGGCAGCAGAAGCTTCAGCATGATCTAGCTGCCCAAGTAATTACTGAGGAGTCCAGGCAGGCTTGTACAGCCCACACTGTACGCTGTCCCACAGCTTTACTACTACGTTGCTCAAACTAGCCAGATTCAAGCTTTAATCTAGCTACCTCATATATGTCTACATGAGCTGCAGTTACATCCTATGACTGTAGTGCAGGCATACCCATAATCTTATAGGCCTTGTGATTCAAATACATTGTCAAGGCAAGTTGTTGTTTTTTTTTTTTTTTTTACTTTTTCTGTGCTACAGTAGAGCCTCGTTCATTCACATGAATGATTAGGAGACTTAATGTGAAATGACTGCATTTTGGAAATTGATCACTGATCTAGCACTTGACATTAGAAGTCAGTAGGATTAGTCACATGATTAAAGTTAAGCACCTCTGTGATGTTTGCAGGATTGGGGTTAGCCAGACATTTTACTCATCGACTTCCAAACCAGAAGTATGTCAGAGGACAAGTATTGTACAACCAGATCAAGGTAACTTGACAGAACCATCAGTGTGATGTAGCAAATGATTAGGATTGGCACAGTGATAATCTGCATTACAATGGTATCTAGATACACCAACTGACAGTTGGGTTACATTGTGCTAGGTGCTGGACCAACACATAGTGCTAGACAGTCCAGTAATTCCATTTAAATTAAAAATTCATGATCAATTTTTAAACTATTTTAAAAGCTGCATTTTCCTGCCATTCTCAAACAATATTAGACCCCCCCCCCCAAATAAAAAACAAACTTTGCTAACTGGTAAAGGACACAGTTCTGACTTCTCTCTTTTTGATGTTACAAGTGCATGTCCAGTGCATGCTATGCCCACGCTATTCAATGGTGCATCATCACATATTTTCATGAATCTAAACAATCAGGTCAAATATGAAAATTGCTATGATATAAAGCTATGTTATTACTGGGAGGTGTGGAAGGGTTAAAGAGTGTAGGGTTAGGAAGAGGGTAGTAACTGGAGGATAGAAAGAAGTCATGGATTCGGTGGGTTTTGTGAGAAATGGATACAGCATCGTACCACATAGGACCAGAGTCTGACACTCTCACTCATACTGAGTAGCACCTTACCCCGAGAATGGGGTCATTCATTTTAACAGGATTATTTGTGGAGTAAGAATCTAGTCCAGAGTACATGGGAACTCTTTGGGGTCATGATGAGCTATTGTGAAAACTGCTAAAAGAAATCACATAAGCATATGTAATAGGTCATTTATTAACATACCTCATCTGATGTCTCTCAACCAAGCAGCGTGTCTGACAGCTTTCAGAAAACAGATGCATAAAATTTGACTTTTTAAAAATAATAGTCTTTGTTAAGGAACCGATAAAGGGGATTTCAGGCAACTGTCTTAATGGTCCTGAACCTGCTGCCACTTACACCTGAGTAAATCAGAAATAAGCCCACTCAAATCAGTGGAGATACACTGGTGTAAATGAGTCAGGTCAAAATCAGGCCAATTGACTTCCAAGAGCTTTTTTGCCCAAGTCAGAGCTGCAAGCTCAATCCTGGAGTCAGTAGTGGTAAATGATTAAATGGAATTTATCTGCTGGAATTTGCCATGAGAGAATGGCATTTTCCCTTTGGGTTACATTCTTGCATAACCCTCCAAAGTCAATTTTAACATACTCCTCAAGAGATGGCTCCTTTTAAGCCAGCCTCATATGATTGCAGAGTGCAAGCTATGGAAGGTATGCTCAGTTCTAAATTTTGGAGGAAAAATTACTTCCACTTTTCCCATGTTGAAAAGGCTCATGTGACAAATTTCCTCAATTTACCACTACTGTTTGTGGGCATGAGGCTGTGGTCCTTCTGCAAGCAAAGCACCCAATGAAATTCTTACTCAGTGTGACTTCAGGACAGGACTCTGTTAAAAGTTACCTTGGATCTGTTCAATCAAGGTTCTTATACCATACCCATCACCACAGTACACAAGCACTTTAAAAATAACAAAAAAGGTATAAAGTGAGGAGCCCTGTCATTCTTTTCTAATAAGTTATAGGGAGTCATTGGATACCCCTCCCCCATCTCATCTTGTTAATTACTGTGAAAGGACAAGTTTCTGGCCACTCACAGCATGTTTGGAAGGGAGTTCCAGAGCCATGAGCTCTCTGCTGAAACACGCTGTGCCCAGTTTTTACAAGTCTCCTCCTTGTTGCTAATAGTTCTATACTAACTTCACCATCAATCTCTTAACAAGTTTAACCCATGAAAGATGTCTTGTTTTCTGCTTCATCTGCTTGTTTTCTGCTTCATCACAATGAAGGCTGCAAGTTACTCTTCTTGACAGACACAAGACAATGTGCGTATAAACTACATCCAACATATACTCTGACTTCTTGACAGATTTCTCAATTGGTCATCATGACCAGGCAAAGTTCGGATACTTTGTGGTATTACACTCCAGTATCAGTATCCACAATTACCACTGCTACACCAACTACCTCTTGCTTTATAGCCTCTAATTTAAACCCTTTTCTTTTAAAGCCAACATTTGCAGGGTTTATTCCTCCTCTTACACAATAAGAAATAGTACAGAATTTTTATATCTATATATATTAAAATAACCTTCTATAAACCATTTTTCATCTGTAAGACATATATTTCCATCCTCACTAGGGTACTTTTTGATAGGAGAGGTTGTTATGAGAGTGGCCCAGAAATCTGTAAGAGTATGACAACATCATGCTCTCTAGTACGCCTTCTTTGCCAATTCAGCATATTGTGTAGAACGTGGGGTTTCTGAGGCAGCTTTAATTACCATTAGCTGAGTCAACAAGCCCAGGGGTTTTAGCATATCAATCACAGATTGATCCAAGGTGGATCTCTCAAGATCAAGTCAAGGGTCCACAATAGAGTTTCCCATCCTGTAAGCATAGCCTACATTCGTTGTTCCTAAACATATACATTTATATTAGTTGTATTAAAACACATTGTTTGCTTACTCTCAGTTTACCAAGCAATCCAAATTGCCCTCTATCAGTGACCTGTTCTCTTCATTATTTATCACTCCCCCAATTTATGGGTCATCTACAAACTTTATCAGAAATTGGTTTTATGGTTTCTTCCATGTCATTGATAAAAATATTAAAGTAGTTTATGGCTAAGAACTGATCCCTGCAGGAGCTCAATGGAAACAGACCTGCTCAATGATGAATCCCCATGTACAATTCCATTGAGAACTATCAGTGAGCCAGCTTTAGCATCTGTTTAATGTGTGCCATGTTAATTTTATATTGTTATATTTTTTTAATCAAAATGTCATGTGGTACCAAATCAAATGTCTGATATTAGTCTAAGTATATTATATCAGCATTATTACCTTTATTAACCAAATTTGTAATCTCATAAAAAAATAAGATTTAGTTTGACAGGATCTATTTTCCATAAACCCACATTGATTGGCATTAATTACATTACCCTCCTTTAATTCTTTGTTAATTCAGTCCTTTATCAGCTCCTCTATTATCTTGTTGAGGATCAATGTTAGACTGACAGGCCTATAATTACCCAGGTCATTCTGTTTATGCTTTTAAAATACTGGCAGAACTCTAGCTTTCTTTCAGTCTTCTGGAACTTCCACAATGTTCCAAGACTTATTTAAAAATCAACATTAACAATCCAGCAAACTCCTCAGCCAGCTCTTTTAAAGCACTTGGATGCAAATTTTCTGGGCCTGCTGATTCAAAAATGTCTAACTTTAGTAGCTGTTGTTTAGCATCCTCCTGAGCTAAAAGAGGAATTGAAAAAGTGTTCCCATGTAATAGGACATTGAATTTTTTTCAAAAATACAGAACAGAAGAGTATTTATTGAACATTTCTGCCTTTTCTGCACTATTATTGATAATTCTATCATTTCCATCTAGTAATGGACCTACTTTTGTTAGGATTCTTTTTTGTTCCATATATATCTAAAAAACTTATCATTAGATCCTGATCATGTAAGCAAAAACAAGCCAGCCAAGCACTTGTAAGAGATTTCTCAATACCACCTCAGAGCACTGGCCTACCCTATCCAGTGTCACACCTCCAGCTGTGGACATATCTGATGTTCAGAGAATGGAGACACAAAACAATCCCAACAAACAGCTGAAGCAAGAGATTTAAAGAACAATGTGACTGGGTGCGACTCACCACTGCGGTGCCTCCTGCTGGATGTCCTGGGAATCAGCTCTGCTAGCCAGTGCACCCTATTCTGGTGGTGTCTCACCCGCCATCACCTCTGCTCCTGGATCCATGTTGACCCAAGGACCGCGGCGTCCTATTCAGGACACAGCACTTCAGTTGTTTCACACTCGGTTCTCCCCCTTCTGGGGGAACAGCAGTCCACTGTCCAGCCACTTCCTCAGTGGCGATTGGGGGCAAGGACCCAGGCCTGCCGAATACTCCAGGTCCAGACCCAGGGAGCCTGTAGATGGCAGTCACGTGCTGTGTCCCCTCCAACCCTTCAGTCTACTTTCCTGGGCCACTTTCCCGCAGTCCCAGCACCTTCCCCGCCCATGCCTCAGGGCCTCAGCATGCCAGCCGTCAGCGCATGCTCACTCCCCAGATCCTGCCCAGCACTGCTCTGTCCAAGGTGCTAGTGCGTTCTGCCTGCAAGGCAGCCAGTCCTCCCCCTGACCGGCCCTGATTGGCCACTACTTGCAGCCCCTCTCCAATAGGCTGTCTACAGCCTCCCTAGGGTCCTCTCCAATTGGCTGACTGTTGCGCAGTCTCCCTAGGGTTCTATTAACTCTTTATGGGCTAGTGAGGGGCAGATGTCCCATCACAAACCTAAAACAAGAACCAGATGGGATCCCTGGAGCTGCCAAGCCTGGCTCCCACCAACAGAGGCAATTCTGTTGTTCAGTCCCACTCAAATTTGTCAATCTGCTTCTCCAAACTAAGTAAGTTGTTTGCCATCACAACTCCTATTGGAAGGCTGTTCCAAAACTTCTCTCCTGCTAAATTCCAGGCTAAATTTGTTCACGGTCAGTTTATACCCATTTGTTTTTGTTTTTGTATTGTCCTTTTAAATAGCTATTCTCCCTCCCTGGTGTTTACTCTCAGGCTAAATACTTTGCTTTACTTTACTAAATACTTTACTTGCTAGGCTAAATACACCAAGTTCTTCCAGTCTCCTGTTGTAAGATAGGCCCTCCCTTCCTCTGTCATCCTTTTAGTTCTTGTTTGCATCTTTTCCACTTTGAATTCATCTTTCTTGAATGTGGGTGACCAGAATTGTACACAGTATTCCAGATGATGTCTTATCAGTGACTTGTACAATGTTATAATACTCTCTCTCTCTCTCTCCTGCAAAGCTGTCTCCTGATTCATCCTCGGATCACATTTGCCTTTTTCACAGCTGCATCACATTGGTGACTTATAGTCATCATGTGATCAACCAGTACTCCTAGGACTCTCTCCTGCTGTCACTTTCAACTGATGAGCCCCCAGCTTATAGCAGAAATTAGCCCCTAAGTGGCTAATCTTGCACTTTTCACTATTATATTTCATCCCATTTCTATTACTGCATTCCACAACATCGTCCAGTTGTGCCACTATAATATGCCAATCCTCCACTGTATTGACTGTGGCCCCTAGAACTTTGTGTCATCAGCAAATTTTCACTAGCACCCTCTGACTTTTTGTGCCAAGATCATTAATAAAAATAGTTAATATGTATCCCACAATCAATCCTTGAGGAAGTGCGCTATTATTTCAGCGTTTTTGTTGGTGGGGAGAGCAGTTTCAGAATGGCTTGCTCTGATTGAGGTCATTAGAGTACGGAACAAGGTGGGGTGAAATCCTGGCTCCATAGAAGTCAATGGCAAAACACCCATTGACTTCAATGAAGCTAGGATTGCACCGAAGGCCTCTAAAACACAAACGTTTGGGGACTATTTCATTTGACTATTTCACTGTTTCTTCTAAGAGAACAGTAGGCTAAAACTGCATCCCTGAGGCTATCTTAAATAAGCAGAGATGCTTGCCTTTTCCATAGAGGATGAATCTTCAGCTCATCCAAATGGCATTTGGAAACAAGCACTATAAAGTGGCTTTTAGAGAATGTACTTAGTGTGGTAATGTTTTAACCCCAAGGGCACCAATATTGTTTAAGCCCTATGTCAATAGTTACAGTCACAACTTTTTATATATATTTGTTCACTTGATCATACTTTGCGACATATCCTTTCTATTGGTAACACACAGTGGGGTGATACTAACCTCAGATCCCCGTGTTTTGGTGTCCAGCTAGAATTTAGTCCCTAGTATTTCCTGTATTTAGGACTGTGTTTGTATTTTTCTGATAGGAAATACTCCATTTAGTCTTTACAATATAGGAGAAAGACAGTGTGGTGGAGATCATCATTAGGAACAAGTCTTCTCTACTCTATTACTCTGGTTTATTTTCTGGGTGGTCGCATGGACCGGGGAATAGGGCACTGAGTGGAACTCTAGAGATCGATGACAAGCTCCTCACCCCGGCCAGGTCCTTTGCACCAGGGGAAGGGCCCTCAAAACCTGGTTTAGGCCAAGGGAGGATTTCCCCAGTTCAGGCACTGCAGAGGGCAGCATAAGGCTGCCTTCCAAAAAACTCCATTGTAAGCCCTAGGGTAAGGGTTGTGCTGGGTGTGGGAGCAGTGTGTATGGGGTAGAGTCACTGTAAGGAGCACTGTGGCACACATGGCAATCCAGGAAGGCTGCTGTAACTTAAACCTGGCCTGTAAATTAGATGGGGGCCTTTTCAGCACCTGGAACAATCCAAGATCAGGAGGGCACAAAGGTGCCTTAAAACCAGCTATGCGATCTCTGTCTCCCCTACCCCAGGGCTGTGAGTTTTATAATAAACCTTTTAGGGTATGTCTAGATGGCAGCTGGGAGTAAGCCTCCCAGCCCAGGCAGATAGACACCTGCTAGCTCTGCTGACCTAGTGCACCAAGAATAGTAGTGTGGATGTTGCGGTAAGGGTGACGGCTCAGGCTAGCCATGCAAGCTCAGACTAGTTACCCTGAACCACCGCCCGGCCACAACATTCACACTGCTATCTATACTGTGCTAGCTCGAGCCCCACTTGTGTGTGTCTGTTAATCCAGCCGCACACTCCCAGCTGCAGTGTAGACACATCCTGAGAGCCACAGCACTGAACCTTGCCCCTAGGTTCCATTTTTGGCTCTGTCACTTGCCTGCTGGGTGACTTGGATCAAGTGACTTAACCTCTCTATGCCTTAGTGCCCTATCTGTAAATATGGAGAGAAATGATGAAAGATCTTGGTATTGTTGCTACCTGCCTGTTTTTAATTTGCTTTGCTTTATTCTCCTTCACCCCCACCCCCTGCATTTTTTGTTTAAATTCCTCCTCTCTCCAGTTTCCTTTTCATTTAAGTATTTCCTTTCTGTGGCTCTTAATTCTTTGTCTTTCCTTAAGGAGGGCTTCATCCTGTTCTCACTGAAATCAGTGGAAAAACTCCTACAGTTTTCAGTGGAAGCAGAATAAGGTGCTTAGTCTGCCTCCTTTTCTCTGTATCCATTTCAGGATCTGTGTTATCCATATCCCATATCCATGGGCCTTGAGTGGTTGATTTGAGGGAAGGCTTTGAACCAGGCCAACTGCTTCGAGCCAGCAGCCTTATAAAAAAAGGCAGGCAGTTGCGAACCGAGGACAGGCAAAGAGAGGGAGTTTGCCTGGGAGTTCACCTGGGAGGAGTCCCCACAGAGTGTTTTTGCCTTTTAGGCTTCTGTGAGCTGTAAATACAACATCTGAAGAGGCTCTTAGAAGGAAGACATTATGGATAGTGACCGATCAGCTGTTGTGACCTACACAGGATGTTCCATGTTTGAGGATAGAAGCGACTTTGTCTGTATGAAGTGCAAGCTGCTCTCCATATTGGAAGAGAAGGTTAAAGGACTAGAGCCCAAAGTATCAACTCTGCGTTGCATCAGAGAGAATGAAGACTTTCTGGCTAGAAGTCAGTGTTTGGTACTGCAGGCACAGCATGCTGGAGAATCAGAGAGGGCAGTGCAGAACAGGGAAGAAAATTGGCAGCATGTGACCTCCAGAAGAAAAAAGAGGAGAACCTGTGTACGTCCAATGCAGCTAGAGGTAAGAAACCATTTTCAGGCTCTCTTTACAGGTACTATGGCAGAGAATGATTTGGAAGAATTATCTGAGGGAATGGATCAGAAGGAGACCCCATCGACCGGAAGGCATGGGATGCATTGTCTTAGGGATGGGGGTTCCGCAACCACCACTCCCAAGAGGAGGAGACAGGTGGTGGTGGTGGTGGTGGTGGTCAGGGACTCACTCCAAAGGAGGGAGCCATCTATCTGCTGTCCAGACCAGGAGACTCGAGAAGTGTGCTTCTTGCCTGGAGCTAGAATTCAGGATGTGACGGAGCGTCTGCTGAGACTGATCAGGCCCTCCGACAGCTACCCCTTCCTACTTCTCCATGCGGGCACCAATGATACTGCCAAGAATGACCTTGAGTGGGTCACTGCAGACTATGTGGCTCTGGGAGGAAGGATAAAGGATAAAGATGCAAGTTATGTTCTCGTCCATTCTTCCTGTTGAAGAAAAAGGCCCAGGTAGGGACCATCGAATTATGGAGGTAAATGCGTGGTTATGCAGGTGGTGTCAGAGAGATGATTTTGGATTCTTCAACCATGGGATGTTGTTCAGGAAGAAGGATTTCTAGGAAGAGATGGGATTCACCTAACGAAGAGTGGGAAGAGCATCTTAGCAGGCAGGCTTGCTAACCTAGTGAGGAGGGCTTTAAACTAGGTTCGCCAGGGGACGGTGACCTAAGCCCAGAGGTAAGTGGGATACCGGAAGGAAACACAAGGAGGAGGGTGCAACAGGGGAGGCCTCCTGATTTATACTGAGAAAGTAGAACAATCGGCTAGTTATCTTAGGTGCCTGTACACGAACGCAAGAAGCCTGGGAAACAAGCAGGAAGAATCGGAAGTCTTGGTACAGTCAAGGAACTATGATGTGATTGGAATAACAGAGACATGGTGGGGTAACTCACATGACTGGAGCACTGTCATGGACGGGTATATAAATTGTTCAGGAAGGACAGGCGAGGGAGAAAAGGTGGAGGAGTTGCACTGTATGTAAGAGAGCATTATGATTGCTCAGAGCTCCAGTATGAAACTGGAGAAAAGCTTGTTGAGAGTCTTTGGGTTAAGTTTAGAGGTGAGAGCAACAAAGGAGATGTCATGGTGGGTGTCTGCTATAGACCTTCAGACCAGGAGGATGAGGTAGATGAGGCTTTCTTCGGACAACTAACAGAAGTTTCCAGATCACAAGCCCTGGTTCTCATGGGGGACTTCAATCACCCTGACATCTGCTGGGAGAGCAATACAGCAGTGCACAGACAATCTAGGAAGTTTTTGGAGAGTGTTGTGGACAACTTCCTGGTGCAAGTGCTGGAGGAACCAAATAGGGGCCATGCTCTTCTTGACCTGCTGCTCGCAAACAGGGAAGAATTGGAAGGGGAAGTAGAAGTGGGTGGCAACTGTGGCAGCAGTGACCATGAGATGGTCGAGTTCGGGATCCTGACAAAAAGAAGAAAGGAGAGCAGCAGAATATGGATCCTGGACTTCAGAAAAGCAGAGTTTGACTCCCTCAGGGAATTGATGGGCAGGATCCCCTGGGAGGCTAATATGAGGGGGAAATGAGTCCAGGAGAGCTGGCTGTATTTTAAAAATGCCTTATTGAGGGCGCAGGAACAAACCATCCCAATGTCCAGAAAGAACAGCAACTATGGCAGGTGACCAGCTTGGCTTAACAGAGAAATCTTTGGTGAGCTTAAACACAAAGCTTACAAGAAGGAAGCTCACAAGAAGTGGAAACTTGGACAGATGACGAGTATAAAAATATTGCTCAAGCATGCAGGGGTGTAATCAGGAAAGCCAAAGCACAATTGGAGTTGCAACCGTGTAACAAGAAGGGGTTCTATAGGTATGTTAGCAACAGGGTGGTCAGGGAAAGTGTGAGACCCTTACTGAATGGGGGAGGCAACCAAATGACAAGATGTGGATAAAGCTGGGAAGTACTCAATGTTTTTTTTGCCTCAATCTTCACAGACAAGATCAGCTCCCAGACGGCTGTCCTGGGCAACACAGTATGGGGAGGTGAGCAGCCCTCAGTGGTGAAAGAACAGGTTAAGAACTATTTAGAAAAGCTGGACATGCACAAGTCCATGGGGCCGGATGTAATGCATCTGAAGGTGCTGAGGGAGTTCACTGTGATTGCAGAATCATTCGCCATTATCTTTGAAAACTCGTGGCTATCGTGGGAGGTCCTGGATGATTGGAAAAAGGCAAATATAGTGCCCATCTTTAAAAAAGGGAAGAAGGAGAATCTGGGGAACTACAGACTGGTCAGCCTCACCTCAGTCCCTGGGAAAATCATGGAGCAGGTCCTCAAGAAATCCATTTTGAAGGTGGAGAGGAAGGGATCAGGAATAATCAGCATGGATTCACCAAGGACAAGTTGTGCTTGACCAACCTGATTGCCTTCTTTGATTAGATAACTGGCTCTATGGATATGGGGAAAGCAGTGGACATGATATATCTTGACTTTACTGTGGGAGACCGTATCAGAAGCTTTGCCATTCTTGCCAGCAAGTTAAAGAAGTATGGATTGAATGATTGGACTATAAGGTGGATAGACAGCTAGCTAGATCGTTGGGCTCAATGGGTAGTGATCAATGGCTCAATGTCTAGCTAGCAGCCGGTATCAAGCGGAGTGCCCCAGGGGTCTGTCCTGGGGCCGGTTTTGTTCTACATCTTCATTAATGATCTGGTTGATGGGATGGAATGCACCCTCAGCAAATTTGTGGATGACACTAAGCTGGGAGGAGAGGTAGATATCCTGGAAGGTAGGGATAGTGTCCAGAGTGACCTAGACAAATTGGAGGACTGGGACAAAAAAAATCTGATGAGGTTCAAGGACAAGTGCAGAGTCTTGCACTTAGGATGGAAGAATCCCATGCACTGCTACAGACTAGAGACCGAGTGACTAGGCAGCAGTTCTGCAAAAAAGGACCTAGGGGTTACAGTGGGCGAAAAGCTGGATATGAGTCAACAGTGTGCCCTTGCTGCCAAGAAGGCTTTCAGCATTTTGGGCTGTAAAAGTAGGAGCATTGCCAGGAGATCAAAGAAAGTGATTATTCCCCTCTATTCGGCACTGGTGAGGTCACATCTGGAGTATTGTTTCCAGTTTTTGGCCCCCCACTACAGAAAGGATGTGGCCAAATTGGACAGAATCCAGCAGAGGGCAACGAGAATGATTAGGGGGCTGAGGCACATGACATACAAAGAGAGACTGAGGGAACTGGGCTTATTTAGTCTGCAGAAGAGAAGAGTGAAGGGGGATTTGATAGCAGCCTTCAACTACCTGACGGGGGGTTCCAAAGAGGATGGAGCTTGGCTGTTCTCAGTGGTGGCAGATGACAGAACAAGGAGTCATGGTCTCAAGTTGCAGTGAGGGTGGTCTAGGTTGGATATTAGGAAAAACTATTTCACTAGGAGGGTCGTGAAGCACTGGGTTACCTAGGGAAGTGGAGGAATCTCCATCCTTAGAGGTTTTTAAGACCTGGCTTGACAAACCCTTGCTGGGAGGATTTAGTTGGGGTTGGTCCTGCACATCTCCTGTATTCTTGTAGTCTGTGTCCCATGCTGATTTATCTCATATTTCTTGTCTCTGCATTGATCACGTTCTTTTCTCCTCCAGCCACAGCTGTAGGTCAGACTCTGCCAACCACCTCTCTGCATAATATAAGGTTTAAGGACTGCAAAGAGGGAAATGAAACTTCTTTTTTCAATCTACTTCTAAGGCTGTATTTTTTCCCAGTTAGCAGGAAGTGCCGCCCTTCCAATCCAGTTTAAACCTAGATAATAAAATGTTGTTTAATGAAGATAAGGATTTTTTTTAGTAGATATGGGGGCATGATTGGATTGCAGTATGGAATTAAAGACACTGTCTTTAGAAGTTTAATCACATACAAAATCATTGGTGCAGGGAAGCAACCCACCAAATGCCATTGCAAGCAGCTCTAACTTCTATTTTCTTTCACTTGCCTGTCTCGTCTCCTTCTTGCCTTTGGCTACTACTCTGTTCTCCAAGATGATAGCCTCCATCTTGCTTTCAAATCCTCCAGGGAAAGAGAAATGACACTTTCTTCCTTTTTTAAGGAGGGTACACTTGAATGCATTATTTGTGTAGGGCCTACTCTAATTGATATTTAGGTGGCTTCACCAATACGCTAAAATTATCATCCATAACCTTTGGCATTATTTTATTGCATCCTGCAGGAAAGATGCTTTGCAAAACAAATGTGTTAGCTCTGCTACTGACAAACATGAAAATGCATACCCTTGTTTATTTCCAGAGGACTCTACGGGAGGATATCATTCAGCTGACAGACCACGCCATGACTGGTTGAGTCTTTTCTCTCCAACTATCAGTGAATTGTCCCCATAGGGCGTTTTCTCCCCTGGCTTTACTCTCACAAGCAAGTCACTGTGATTTCCAGATGGCTTGTAGAGGAGAAGGCAAGAGGTGAGATGATTAGAGTGTTGGTGCTGACCAATTGATATTTAAGTCTTATACATCCATGACTATGACAGGAAATGAAGGAAAGTTTCTTTGCAAATGCTGTGTTGGAGGCAAAGTCCTATATACACCGATTAATGTTGGCTGTCGCTACTCAGATACAGAATCAGGGTTTCAAACTTGGAGGAATTTTCACGTTACTTTTGACGTAAAGCCACTCAAATGCTGTGATTCCCCAGGAACATCTTCAAGTTGGTGATGTAAGGGCAGTGGATAGTGAGACATGGAGTTACTGGGGATTCTGGTTCTATTAGCAGATATTGTTATTTCTAGGGACAGTCTAAAATATACATGCTCCAATTTGATTACCTTTATTTTTGATACACTTTTATTTATCTATCAGCTAGATGCGAACTTGGAATTAAGGATGGGAGCTTGGAATTAAGTCAGAATAAATAAAACATCATAGGCTTGCAAAACTATCCTTAAGATTTGTGAGCTGAAACAAAACATACTCACTTGCCCTTTGAAATGATGATTGATAATAATGGGGAAAATATTTTATTTGCCTTTCAAAAAAATTATTTGCCCTGGGCAAGTAGGAGAGTAGAATTTTTTAAGGATGAAATAAACAAATGGGAATATAAATTATGAATAGACACTATGTTTAATAATATATGTCTTTATTAAATCATGCAAACACTCATTCTCTTCCACCTAGAATATAGGAAGCAAATGTAAATAGTTTTTCCAGTCAGGGGCCTGAACTCATTGCTTTCCTTCCCATGAGTCTGATTTGCCACTCACTCACACTGGTGTCAATAGGCACTAGTTCTGTAGAAATCAGTGAAAAACTCACAGGTCTGAAATAAAAGGTGGCTAAGGCCATGTCTTTATAATATTACACACACATTTAGCATGTAAAGATCAAATATTTGTTGTGGGACAGAATAAATTCCACTTACTATGGCTTTGTCTTTTGCAATGTCAGTATATCTGTGCAAACGCCTGTCCCACAGACTTGAATTCCACAGCTTATAGGCTTTTCTAGTGCTTCTGTTACTTACAATTTGTATGTACTGCCCCACATAAAGATATGTGAGAGAGAACATTTAGATGGCTGCAGGGAGGGTCTCTCCCTCCGTTTCAGTCAGACCCTATCCACACAGCAGCAGGGCCAGCCTAGTATACACGCTTCCATTGACTCCAAGGCCATAGACAGGGCTCACAGAGGACTTAACGGGGCTTCAAACAGGAATGTGACTGTAATGGGCAGTGGGGGGAGTCTGCCACTTAGGGCAGCTGTTCTCTAACTCCTCCCTGTTTCTCCGAACTCCTACCCCCATTTCTCTGCGGCACTTCTGATTTTCAAGGTATGCCCATAGTTTTGTCCTCCCTCCATATCTAACCACTGGAGATGTGTAATGCTGACCACTTAAGCAGCAGATAGTGACTGTCTCGTATCGTAACAGTTATTTGCCTATGGAACCCTGGCTTAGGCAGGTCATGTGACTACAGCCTGGGAGTAGATTCTTACCAGTACTCCTCTGTGTCATGCCAGTATTAAATGGAGAACAGAGGCCTATTTACCTACTTCTCTAAATGCTGCTTCTGTGATATAAGCTAACTTACTCAACTAAGGGTGTCAGACTGTAGTGTGACATTACAATGAACACCACATTTATGGCTGTATTTTTCATTTTCATTACATTTTTGTCAGTAGACTAACAGTCAAATCTGAATGCAGTCAGTGCAAGGCAAATTGCATGGTGCATTGCTACAACTAGATTATTCCCTATTGACTACCTGATTGTTTCAAGATTTTGTAAACTTTTTTTTCTTTTGGCAAGGAAAAATAGAAGTGGGAAGCCAGTAAAATTACAGAACATTAAATGACAAAAGTAGCTTGGAAGGATGCTGCCTTTCACATGAAGTACAAGGGATTGGAAATAAAAGAAAAAAAGAAAACAAAACATATATCCATTATTCTAAAAGTTATAACAAAACTGGTAAACAAACAATGCCAAACTTAACAATGGTCCCAAATGCCTGAAGTACTTAGGTCAGTTTCAGACTCTGACCCTCATGTTTTGTTGCCATTGGACAACAGTACCAGAATTTTCCCTAATAATTCAGTGTCAAGTGATTTGCAAATATTTTCACGTATGTACCCAGCAGATTTGTTGCACTATTATTTGTGTTATTATGTTAGTTCTTTGTTAAATCTAGCAGTTCCATGAATTTTAGCACAAATGATTTCTTTGAATGAAAACGGATACCAAAAATTGTGTGTCTCCTGGTGGAATATTGTGTCCAGTTCTAGTGTCCACAATGCAAGAAGGATATTGATAAAGTGAAGAGGGTTCAGCGATGACTGATGAGAACAATTAAAGGATTAGAAAACATGCCTTATAGTGAGTCTTGGCAGGATTAGATATTTTATCTGTAAATGTCCAAATGTTGATTTCACTGTACACCCAAACAGACAAAAAATATTTCCATTAACAATAAATTGAAAATTATAGATAGGAAAATTAAGAAAAATGCTACTTCAGAATTTCAGTTTGATCTACGGATATTTACTTTGTATATTTTGACATGTGATGTTGACAATCTGGGTGTTAAAGGTTATAAAGCTTCGACTTTTAGAATCTCAATGTTTGTCATTAAATAATTGTCTGACCCCACCCCTCAAATTTCCTACAACCATGAAAATTTAAACTTGATAGACAAAATTGCTTTTAAAAAAATTGCTTGTGCCGGCTTTTAAAAAAACAAAAATTCTGTCAATTATATAAAAATAAATTGAATGTTGCCTTCAGTCTACTTATATCAATAGACTCACTGAACTCTATCTATTTAGCTTAACAAAGAGAAGGTTATGGGGTGACGATTATTGTACCTACATGGGGAACAACTATTTGATAATGCACTCTTCAGTCGAGTAGAGGAAAGGCATAACATTATCCAGTGGCTGGAAGTTGAAGCTAGAAATAAGGCATATATTTTTGACAGTGAGTAATTAACAACTGGAACACACACAAGGGGTGTGGCGCCCATCCCAGGCAATTTTAAAATCAAGACTGGCTGTTTTTCTAAAAGCTATGCTTTGGGGATTATTTTGGGGGAGTGCTATTGTCTTTGTTATACAGGCTGTCAGACTAAATGATCACAATGGTCCCTTCTTGTGACACTTCCTGGGGATATCCAGGGTTATGAGGCACCTCTCTACAACCTGCTGTTAGCGTGAGGAAGTCCTGTCTGTGCCTGCCGTAGGTCAGCACCCCAACTTCACCAGTCATGGACATACTCCCCTACAGGCCTTAAGGCTCTGCTGTTACTCTGTAGGTTAGTGATAGGCATGCTCCAGCCCTCAAGCCTTCTGAACATCTCCCTGGAGCGTCCAGCCCCTGGTCCACTGGACACTCTTTGGAAGCAGTGAATTTGTGAATACTGTGAAACAGCACACCCCAGCATACCAGTTCCACCTCAGATCACTGCTCCGCTTAACACACAATTGTTGTAGCGGGATCAGTCCCAGAATATTAGAGAGACAAGGTTGGTGATATAATATAATTTATTGGACCAGCTTCTGTTGGTGAGAGAGAGAAACTTTTGAGCCACAAAGAGTACTTCTAATGAAATCAAGTGGATGTTTTATTTAACAAAGCACAGATATTCAAGTAATAGCAAGTAGAAGTATTGGAAACAAATGGTTCCATATAAAAATAGTCATAACACACATTCTAGAACCTAGTCTTAATTAGCAAAATATTTTCATGTCCTGTGGAGTTTGGCTCACCCAAAAATCCTTCTAGCACTTTTCAGCCAGGCTGGCTGTATCCCAAATACACTGTTAGCTTGCCTCCCAGGTGAAGGATCCAGTATGTTTTCTTGAACCCCACAGATATAACAACTCTTTGACTTTAGTTATTATCAGGACCCCCTGCTATTTATTTCATCCTGTGAATTTTATCTCAAAGATTTCACCATTTTTTTTTTGTGCCTGTGGCTCAGTATGGAAATAGGCTTACATTGTGGGGCATAGAATACATAGAAGACCAGCGAGAGAGATAGGTGTCTGCTGCCTCCCTCCTGAAAGGACCATTTCTGAGGTATGTCATCTCCTGGTGATCTGCTTTAACTTCATGACCTTAAGAACATAATTTTTTGGTATAGATACATAACTCCGTAAACATTATCCATCCATACATTTTGAAATGATTGTGATGACCAGTGGGCTACTTCTCTTGGTAGAGACCTCACCTGCTACCCTTAGTTGAACTATTATGCATACATCCAACCCCAGGGATCT
The DNA here is from genome assembly GCF_965140235.1 of Caretta caretta. NCBI lineage: Eukaryota > Metazoa > Chordata > Testudines > Cheloniidae > Caretta > Caretta caretta. Next base: position 131,859,453 of record NC_134209.1, on the reverse strand, counting down.
CTGTAAAAACTATGCACCCAGCAGCAAGAGGTTCCTGGGTCATACTTCTGGCCTTGGAATCTATAAGAGATGGCTATTTATCAGTCTTTATTATTCTAATGTTTAAAATGTTCCACTCATCCAATCATGATGCAGAAGCAACTATTTATAACTGAAGTGACCAATTACACACCACAAATAGCTAGGTTTCAGAGTAGCAGCCGTGTTAGTCTGTATCCGCAAAAAGAAAAGGAGGACTTGTGGCACTTTAGAGACTAACAAATTTATTTGAACATAAGCTTTCGTGAGCTACGGCTCACTTCATCGGATGCATTCAGTGGCACTGCATGCATTAGATGAAGTGAGCAAAGTGAGCTGTAGCTCACGACAGCTTATGCTCAAATAAATTTGTTAGTCTCTAAGGTGCCACAGGTACTCCTTTTCACAAATAGCTAGTCATTGAATTCAACAATTTATAAATAACCCATAGGCTGTATTTTGTTTGCATGAACTAGTCAGTGACTATGAATAATGAATGAAGAATACATTTGCAGAAATTAGTAAGCTAATGTACCTACTCATTTGGCCCACAGCATTATAGTATCTGAGCATTATCAAAATGATTCACAGTCAGAAAAATATGCAACAAATAATTAAACTAGCTCTACCTGCAAGTGATTGTTCCTCATCATTAAGCAGAGGGAAAAGTTAATACAATTGTTAGTGTTGGTGGAGTATCTTGTGGCAGAATCTGATTAGAATGAAAGCTCAGTTGCGGTGGTTAGAATTACAATGAAAGCTAGATCCTACTTGTTCCATTAAAAATAAGATTTGAATTTTGAGCTATAAGATATATTTGCTCAGGGTCATCTCTAAAAGTTCAAAGACCCTATTCACAAGGTGTGCTACAGCTTTATACAGACTTCAGTAACACACATAGATGTTTGAGTGGAACTGGAGGAAAGATTGGCAATGGAAAGAGAACATAAGAACAGCTATATTGGGTCAGACCAATGATTCATCTAGCCCAGTATTCTGTCTTCAAACAGTGGCCAGTGCCAGGTGCTTCAGAGGGAATGAACAGAACAGGTAATCATCAAGTGAACCATTCCCTGTTGCCCATTCCCAACTTCTGGCAACAGGCTAGGACACTTCAGAGAATGGTTTTGCATCCCTGCCCATCCCTAATAGCCATTGAAGGACCTATCTTCCATGAACTTATCCAGTTCTTTTTTGAACCCTGTTATAGTCTGGCCTTCACAACATACTCTGGCAACGAGTTCCACAGGTTGACTGTGTGTTGTGTGAAGAAATACTTCCTTTTGTTTGTTTTAAACCTGCTGCCTATTAATTTCATTTGGTGACCCCTAGTTTGTGTGCTGTGAGAAGGAGTAAATAACACTTCCTTATTTACTTTCTCCACACCAGTCATGATTTTATAGACCTCTATTGTATTCCCCGCCCCCACATTTGTCTCTTTTCCAATTTGAAAAGTCCCAGTCTTATTAATCTCTCCTCATATGGAAGCTGTTCCATACCCCTAATAATTTTTGTTGCCCTTTTCTGTACCTTTTCCAATATATCTTTTTTGAGATGGGGCGACCACATCTGCACACACTATTCAAGATGTGGGCGTAGCATGGATTTATATAGAGTCAATATGATATTTTCTGTTTTATAATCTATCCCTTTCATAATGATTCCTAACATTCTGTTCACCTTTTTTGACTGTGGCTGCACACTGAGCGAATGTTTTCAGAGAACTATCCACAATGACTCCAAAATCTCTTTCTTGAGTGGTCACAGCTAATTTAGATCCCATCACTTTATATGTGAAGTTGGGATTATGTTTTCCGATGTGCATTACTTTGCATTTATCAACATTGAATTTCATCTGCAATTTTGTTGCCCAATCACCCAGTTTTGTGAGAGTGATCAGAGCATTTGTTACTGGAGGGCTGGGAGGTCCCAAAGGCAGGTGAATGTGTGCAGATAGGGGTGAAGAAAGCAAGATATTGCAGGTCATCTGGCAGGGAATGTGGCAAAAGGGCTTGCTGAGAAGGAAGCACCCCAATAGTGTGGAACCCTGTGCAACAGCATGCTTAGCACATGCGTAGGTCTGGATTTGAATATTTTTACACAGGAAGTCAATATTGCAGTAGTGGAATGAAGTAGATAAAGGAACTCTTTTGGGGGGAAGTTATTTTAAGTTAATTTCTTGGACAATTAATGTAATTGCTTTGACATTTTAATGTAATTGCTTGGACAAAATGCTGGATAGAGAGCAGTTCAAATGGTCTATTTATCCACAGCCAGCGCACAGTGCTAAGTTTCTCTCACCATCCTGCCAATGCACTTCAGTGAGAGATGGGCAAGCCAGTTCAGATAAAATAAGAACAAACCATTAACCACTCTGCTAACTCTCCCCACCCACATAGGTCCCCCCGCTACCTCTGCCAAGTTATATAAACAAACAACTCAAACCTAGTTTGTGAAGGTCTGAAATATTTGGATAAGGTCCCCCCACCCCCATTTTCTAGATTCTGACTGAGACCATGATTTGGAGTACTAAATACCACTAGAAAGGATGTTTTCCTTGCAGTCTTCAGCCAGGACCAGAAGAAGGAATTCCCAGGAGCACCATGCGAGTGCCTATTCTTTTAAAATATACAACCCAGCTTTTTGGACAAATCTGACATGTCAAATAAAAATCCAAGCCTTTGGAGACTTATCCAAAACAAATCCCAGTTCCACTCCCTCAAATAAGCAACTATAAAGATGGGCATTTCAGTCTCCATGGTGACTCAAGCAGACTCTTTGAATCTCTGCTATGACAGCAAAAATACGGGTGTCATCTTGCAAGCTCTCCTTATGGGGGACTCCTGTTGATTTTTGTGAAGTGGAGATTTATAGGAACAGGACACCAGTTTATTTCACATAGACAACTGCCTAGAGACTGGATCCAACTCAGTGAAGCCAATGGGACGGACTCTTTCCGTTGATTTCATTTGGCATAGGATCAGGTCTCAGGTGTCAGGTGGAAACGAATTTTGATCACTATCAACTTACACTAGGTATAAACTATTAATGAAGAGACTAAATAGTTCTCTATGCCATTACCAGTGTCCAGATACCTTCTTTCTGGGCATGATTTCCATTCCTTGCTGTCTACATAAGATTAAGGTATTAATATACTTTCACTTTTTGTTCAAACTGACATCATTTAAAAGTGAGATTTCAGATAGGAGATTACAAATTTTTGATTATTCTGCATTAGTGACTAGGACTATAATACAAATGTAGCATTCATTTCTGTATTAATAATATTGCCTGATATTCTCCAGGATGTCAGGTATGCTATTATTAAGATATATTATCTGGGAAGGAAAGAACTCACTTAGAATTTTCAGAAGGCATTTAATTTAATTTCCCATTACAACCACCATATCTTTTCTGAATTGAAGAAAAACAACTGAGGTTGATATGAATATTATTTTAAAATTGCATAGCCTGTAATAACTTTTCTGCTTCAATGGCATCTCTTCCAAGCAGAATCTAAAGCAGTGTTAAATTAACCTCTTCATATCCCTTAAATCACACTCAAGTATACCCCTGTGGCTAGCTCTACCATTTTTCCACAAAACAATTTGATGACCAGCACTAAATATGAGAACTCTGGTCATTAGCAACAGTGAATATTTTCTTCTAGAAAAGACTCCCATTAACTACAACAGGAATTAGAACAGGCCTCTGATTACTTGAGAATAGAAGAAAGAATTAAGGGCCAGACTGCCACCCTCTCGGGTTTAGTAGCTTATTAGCTTATTCCTCAAAGGCCCACTAAAAATAAGAAACAAAGTACTAGCCAGTGAAGGTTGATACAATCTGGCCTTAAAAGAACAGCTTGGGCAACATAATATTCTCCTGAACATGCCGTTTACATCTAATGAGCCAGATCCTAGATTGTGCCATCGAAACTTTATGCTGCACCTTGTTATTACAGATTATCAAATTTAAAATCCACTTCCCATGTCACCCAACCTCCTCTCTTTCATCTTCCAACCCACAAGATAGCTGTGAGAGCAATTCCTGAGTTCAGATGAACATTTGTGGAAAATTTAGGATTTGCAGCCATTTTCCTGAATACTCAAACACTAATCTCCTCAAGAATCACAGCAAACCAGTCTCCGACTTTCACTTACAAAATATTTTTGTAAGTGTCTTTTATAGTATCTGACCATCTCAATTCAGAACAGCGGCACCATTCAGGATGAAACCTGGGAGGATTATAGTACCTTAAACCATGATTTGAACCAAAACACAAACATAGAGCCTTAAAACCAATTTCTGGTGGGGTAAGAGTGGAAGCCTATTTCAACACAGAACCCACAAGTGGTGGAAGAGATCAGGAAAAGAAAGTCTGTATTTGCTACTGACAAAAAGCACGTTTGGAGGCCCCATTTAGAATGTGTTCTGTTCCATTAAGCTGCAATCCACAATTCCATAAGTCCTCGCTGAGCAGAATGTAAATTTGTGGGCTATTGAAAACTGAATTATGTTTTTGTACTTCTGCCATACTGAAATAAGTACTAAATATCATTGTGATGAACTACCACTATGAAAATACTGCTCAATTGTCTTTGAATCTCACTCATGGTGAAGGTTACTAAGGGAGTTGCAAGTTATGCAGTAGAATATAATATATTGAGAGGTTTCAGAGTAACAGCCGTGTTAGTCTGTATTCACAAAAACAAAAGGAGTACTTGTGGCACCTTCATCGGATGAGCTGTAGCTCACGAAAGCTTATGCTCAAATAAATTGGTTAGTCTCTAAGGTGCCACAAGTACTCCTTTTGTTTTTGCGAATATATTGAGAAATGGGTTCAAAATATCTGACAACACTTTAATATTATTCTTCCTGTTAGGTAGACATGGACTTCTTTATTTATAGACTGTGGGTGTTTGTTTCTGAATCTATCTTAAGCACATCAAGATGGTGCAATATTATGCTAATGAAACAATTATAAGCACATGCAGTCGACAAGTAAAACATGTGAGTGAAAAGAAATAGAGCGATTACAAAGTTAGTATTGATTTAGAGAATCCTGCAATTTGTTGTAAAAAAGTAGGATGCTAGCAAGAAACTAGTCAAATCATGCTTTAAGCTATTTGATTATTTTAAGCACATTGAGACTAAAGAAATCCATAACCATTTCCTAGGGGAAAGAGTGCATAATGAGCATATTGCAATCATATGCAATCTACAGTTTTTAAAGAGTGCTTCTCTGCTGGGGTTAGTATCATTGATCCAACCTAGGAAATGCTAGTGATTTCTTAGAGAAATAATGAAAACATCCCAGCCCTGGTCTACACTAGGACTTTAGGTCGAATTTAGCAGTGTTAAATCGATGTAAACCTGCACCTGTCCACACGATGAAGCCCTTTATTTCGACTTAAAGGGCTCTTAAAATCGATTTCCTTACTCCACCCCGACAAGTGGATTAGCGCTTAAATCGGCCTTGCCGGGTCGAATTTGGGGTACTGTGGACACAATTCGACGGTATTGGCCTCTGGGAGCTATCCCAGAGTGCTCCATTGTGACTGCTCTGGACAGCACTCTCAACTCAGATGCACAATTGTTTGCCGTTGCTCTGATGCAGGGAGGGGCGACTGACAACACGGCTTACAGGGTTGGCTTACAGGGAGTTAAAAATCAACAAAGGGGGTGGCTTTACATCAAGGAGTATTTCAGGCAGGACTTCACGGAGGGTTCCAGTAAGAAATGGTGCACCTAAGTTATTGTTCTTATTGGAACAAGGAGGTTAGTCTGGCCTCTGATTGATACATGGCTAGATTTACCTCGCTGCACCTTCTCTGTGAGTGACTGCATTGTGACCTAGAGGAATGAATCCCCTAGACGGGGGGCGAGGGCGGGTTTGCAAATGAGTACAAAACAAATCTGGTCTATTTCTTGTTTTGATACACGCCATCTATCTTTTACATCTTTGGCTGGCAGCAGACGGTGCAGAAGGACTGCATGCCATCCACATCTCATGGCTGCTTGGCAGAAGATGGTACAATAGGACTGCTAGCCATCCTCATCTCTTGCCTGCCCAGCAGAAGATGATGCAATAGGACTGCTAGCAATCCGTATCACCTGCCTGCTCACCAGAAGATGGTTCAATAGGACTGACTGCAGGACTAAAGAGAATGACCTGATCAAGTCACTCCAAATTTAGTCCCTGCGCCCATGTCTGCCCAGGCGCTCCTGATCGACCTCACAGAGGTGACCAGGAGCACCTCGGACATTACGATGACGGCTACCAGTCCTATTGCACCGTCTGCTGCCACAAGGCAATGGGTTGCTGCTGCTGTGTAGCACTGCAGTACCGCGTCTGCCAGCACCCAGGAGACATGCGGTGACAGTGAGCTGAGCAGGCTCCATGCTTGCCGTGGTATGGCATCTGCACAGGTAACTCAGGAAAAAAGGCACGAAACGATTGTCTGCCCTTGATTTCATGGAGGGAGGGAGGGAATGGGGGCCTGACGATATGTACCCAGAACCACCCGTGACAATGTTTTAGCCCCATCAGGCATTGGGATCTCAACCCAGAATTCCAATGGGCAGCGGAGACTGCGGGAACTGTGGGATAGCTACCCACAGTGCAACGCTCCGGAAGTCGACTCTAGCCTCGGTACTGTGGAAGCACTCTGCCGAGTTAATGCACTTAGAGCATTTTCTGTGGGGACACATACACTCGAATATATAAAACCGATTTCTAAAAAACTGACTTCTATAAATTTGACCTAATTTCGTAGTGTAGACATACCCCCAGTGTGCTACATTTCCCTCAGCCAAAAACGTAACAGCTAATATTGATAGATCCATCTCTCCAATATCTTTGCTCATTTTTGCTGCTCAGTACCAATTTCTTTTTCTTACTGCAGCCACCCCAACCAGCCCCCCCCCAAAAAAGGCTTTAGATTAAGGAAAGAAGATCTCTCACCTTCCCTAATTTCAGACTGTTCGTAGCATCCTGAATACAAATGTTTGACTCAGAATGGAACATTGAGTTCTTATTCTGCTTAGCACAGAGAAATCCAGTGGAAAAAAATAGGGTGGAAATAGATCAGAGAGTGGGCAAAGAAAAACAATTCTAGAGAGATGGTGAAAAAGGATCAGAGAAAGGGGGAAAGAACAATTCTGATCAAGTTTTGAAGTATAGTGCACTGGTCTGAATTCTGCTCTTCAATGCTGCCTTCCTGCCAACATAACTGAAAACAGATTTAGGCTCACTATGTATACACAGAGGCCCCTTTACCCTGTTCTAGCAAATAGGAGCTCCACTGTGCAGATACACTGGTCAACATAGTCCCTGCCCCAAAGAGCTTGCAGTCTAATTTGAAACAAAATACAAGAAATGCGTAGGACAAACAAGAGAAAAATAAGGCATTTGTTTATGTGGAGGGATGAACTCAGTGGGTCATAACTAATTTGGGGCCCTATCTGACTCTCATTGAAGGCAAGGGGGGCTTTCCACTGACTTTAAAGGGAGCTGGATCACACTTTTGAAAGGGAAAATATATTTGACTGTTCTTCAGTGGTAAGTACACACATTTCAGCAAGAGTGGTGGCTGTCTTGTGATTTCTCACTTAACAGACCTTTTCAAGTGCCCCTATCTTGCCTCTTTTCATTTCTCCTTCTCTGCTTCATGTGGCCCATTCTTTCTCCTTCTCTCTCCCATCTTATTAGTTCATTAGAGGTTGCTGTACTATTGCAGAAATATCTGGACACTCCAGTCAGGCACCAGGTTCCCATTGTGCTTGGTACAATGCAGATTTTTATGTATATAAATCAGTCCCTTCCCCAAAGAGCTTATGATCCAGATTGTGACTAGAGGGACAGATGGAGAAAAACCAAGCACAGGAAGAACATGGTAGCAGCAAAATGGGTATATTTGGCACAGTAAGCAGCAGTCACAAAGGCCTGATGCACAAAAGGAGCTAGTTAGGTGTCTAGAAAAATCACCGATTCACAAAGCCTGAGTTAGGTACCTAGGGTCCCTCTAAAATGAATAGAGAGACAGGTGCCTTAGGATAGGATTCACAAAAGCCAGCACACTAGGCAAGGAGCTGCCTAACCTAGCCAATGGGAGATGCTAACCAAAGGGGCCAGTACAAACCCCATGGCTGTCTTGGATAGGTGCCTCAATCCAGGCTGTAGGGAGGTGCCTAGTTCTGCTTGGGATTCTCAGCCCCAAACTTCTTTTGGTGTTAGGTGCTGATGCTCTTTTAGCAAGAAACTAGGGGGTGGGGAGGAGAACCTTCTTCATAACTTTGATCCCAGTGGTTAGGGTACTCATCTGCGATGTAGGAGAGCCCCTGTTCAAGTTCCCTCTCCAGATGAGGGGAGAAGGGATCTGAACAGAGATCTGCCACCTTTCACGTGAGTGTCCTAACCACTGAGCAATGGGAAACTCTGATGTGGGGCTCCCTCAGTGTCTCCTGTTGAAACTGTTGCATTATGGATAAATAACTCCTTGGAGATGAGTGCTCTAGCCACCAGGCTATGGGGTCACTTATGCCTGCGCATAAATGCAGAAACCTAGTCACTCAGGCCAGAGAGAGAGTGGGAATACACCTACTGGATCAGGCTCTGCAAGCAATGTAGGCAGCTAAATGCCTATCTTCCCTGGTTTGGGAAGTGCTCTGAAGCTTAAGTGGGAGATAGACACCTAGAGGGAAGCAGCAGTATGCTCAGAGGCAGAAACTTTGTCACGTTGCAGAGTAGCAGCCGTGTTAGTCTGTATCCTCAAAAAGAAAAGGAGGACTTGTGGCACCTTAGAGACTAACAAATTTATTTGAGCATAAGCTTTCGTGAGCTGAAGCGAGCTGTAGCTCACGAAAGCTTATGTTCAAATAAATTTGTTAGTCTCTAAGATGCCACAAGTACTCCTTTTCTTTTTGTCACATTGGGAACTTTTCCTGCAAAATCTTAGACATGGAGTGAGTTTAGGTGTCTACAGGTTTCAGCATGAGTTTTGTTCATTGCAGTGGTCCCAAAACTGTGACTTCGGTGCCTAACTCATTTTATGCATTCAGGCCAAAGGTCTTCCTTTCTCTTCTCACTATAACAATAAGCGCATAAATCACCTCTTTTCCATATCCATTGGGGGAAGGGCCTGATTCTGTGACATACTAAACTTCACAGAAGCCACCCACCACCTCAATATTCGGCTGTAAATCGAGTGTGAAAATGCCATTGGATTATGTGTATAACTGGAGTTTTAAAATCAGGCTTTGTCTGAAATAATTGAATTTTACTCTTGCCTTAAACCAAAATGTTGGCTGTCTTCACTGGCATATATTATACAGGTGGATATTTTTTCTGCCACATTTAAAATATTTCCCCCATCTAAATCTCATGTTTCTAAAAATCAAATGTTAGTGGTTGTATTCACATTGCCCCTGGGGCATGTCTGGCTTGTGGCCTGACTGTGTTACAATATTTTCCATTAGCTTTCATTGATTCAAAAATGTATTAATACTTTATTAAAGCTGAAAAGCTTGGAATAATAATTTAGAATATACATATGGGATTTAATAGCTACACATGAAAGGATGTAAAATATAAAGATAGGAAAGGCAACAAAACACTGTTCTCCTGGTGAACAAGAGTTCAGTAAGAAATGTTCGCTATTGAGAGATCTACTCCCGCCCCTGATATGCCGATGATGTCAGCCTTCACTGTCCACTTCTGTTTCCAAACAAGACCCCATGTGCTCTCTCCCATGCTGCCCTTCACTCATGGGTGGAGTGCCCTATATACACACATCCATTAACTCACCTCATTGTCTCCTAAAAATCCCTACCCAGTGAGGTCTACAAAAATACCAAACCAAACCACAACCCCTAACACAGCACTAGTTAGGCAGCTGTTGTGTATCGACCACTGCCGGTCATGCTGAATAATACTCCCTCGTTGCTTCCTTGTGCTCCCTCATCTGTCTGTATCCACCTGTGGTCTCTTGTCTTATACTAATTATATAGTCATTGGGATAGGGACCATCTTTTTGTTCTGCTTGTCCATCCAGCACCTTGCACAATTGGGTCCTGGTCCATGACTGAGGCTATTAGTTGCTACTACAGTTGGATCCAGTTTTGTTTCTTTATGATAGACAAAAATCCTATGAGGCCACCTTTATCGGTGTGTCTTGGGGGGGGGGGGGAGAAGAGGAGTGTCTGATGATTTCTGAGATTAGGTTAGAAATTCAAGTAATGTCTACCCTGGAAAACTGGTGGTATTAGGTCATTGCAGATTCCAAGGAAATGAAACCTCATTGACCACAATGGAAAGTGATTTGAGAGAGAGAGAGAGAGAGAGCGCGAATATGGGGAGATATCAATCTTTTAGGTAAATACTACAGATCTAGGTAGCCTGTGAATAATGGCAATTTTTTCTGAGTTCATTTCTTGCCCATTCAACCCTACCTCTGTTCCCTGTCTGTATGCATGGTAATATGAATGGTGATTACAGGTTGGATGGTAGAGCATGAATGAGTTAGCTATTCTGTTTTTATTTTTATCTTCACTGTTCAATGAATAGACCCTTGGCCTCATTCACTTTGTACTGCCTGACGTACATAATGACTGAGGCAAACAGCCTTTAGACTCTGCTTTTGTCTTTATTTTCATGTATTAATTATTCCACCTTCTTTCCTCCATTTACAGCACATTGATCTCAGACTTCTAATGGTGGGTGTCCTCTTACCATGGATCTGCCTTGGATGTGTTGATTTGGTAGCTAGAAATTAGTCCGACTTCCTGTAGTAAGGCTGTGAGTATTGAAGTGTCTGGTTTGGAAACGGAGAGCAGAATGTTGTGAAGAGGTTATTTTTAAATCTTTTGTATATATATGCACCTGCTGTGTGAGAGTTAGCAGTGTATTGTATTGGCTAGAAAATTAATTTTAAGTCAAAGCTTTAAAATGCATGAAATAGAATGTGAACCTCAGGGGGTTGACAATTCCACCTCAGTTACAAGACACAGCAAAACGTTGATATTTAGACCTGGCAGATGCTGAGAATGTAGATTCTAGACCCAGACCAGAAATAGTGATGATTCCTAGTCTATTTATGTACAGAAGCTAGATTATGTGGGCACGATCATGTTCCAGAATGAAGGGATTTAAATGCCAGGGTCAAAATATTAGGCTGAAAGCTTAAGATAAAATCAGAGAGCCATTGAAGACCTTTAAATAATAGGCATCAGAGGGGTAGCCATGTTAGTCTGGATCTCTGCCACAGGACTCTTTGCCTCTTAAATAATAGGGTTACTGGAGAAAAACAGAGGCAACAAAAGATCAAATAAGATGTCTGATTTTGAGTAAGTCGCAATATGAAAAGGGTATATGCTGGTAAACAAACAGGGAGGCTATTACAGTTGTCCAAACAGAGCACACACTAAGATTTTAGATGTGCTCTTCAGAAGATAAGCCTGGGTTTTTGTTTTGAGATCTTTAACAGAGGAGATGCTCTTATGAGAGTTATTGCACATATTACATTGGGATATTGTTCATGTTCTAGGTACTTCAGTTCCTGCTAGGAAGCGGGAACAGATTAAAAATAAACAAGTAATCCAAACTTTTCAGAAGCTTGCTGTCTTACTGACCCAGTGAGAGCTGTACCTCCTGAATAGTTAGGATCACAATCCTGATTTGGATACCACAGTTATCTGGTTACATATCTTCGTGGTTATTCTCTCTCATGGTTATTCAGATACTGATTTAAATAGATTAGGTTTGCCACAAGTCAAGACGTACAGACGATAGGAAAGAAGCATGAAATATACAGGATAGAGACTGCAGTCTGTGATACCATCCCTCTGACAGCCATGCATCTTGACTTGCTGAAGGGAGAAGAGGCTGTGATCTAAAATTCACAGAGGGAATGCAGCAAATGCATACAGAGTGGCCCAGTAGAATCCAGAGACATGACAACCCTAAAAATCCATTACCTCCAGACCCATGCACTAACTTGGGCTGCCAATTTACTCAAGACATTATTGTTGCAGACCATGAGCAACAAGAATGAAGCCTGAACCCAGTTCCTAGTGACCAAGCACACATTTGAGGATCCATCCAAAGTGGATAAGGGAGCTGGGCACCCAATTTTTGTGTATATTTTGAAAATCCCACTCAATATGCAGAGATACCTTTAGCATTCATTTATACTTGTCAGAGTAGCTTGCATTACACTACTTGCCTGTACAGAATGACCTCATCCCTGGTTCAAATTTGTGTAAAGCCTCAATAGCACATGCCCACACATAGGGTCTTTGTTCAGAGGCTGTAGGCACATGCTGCATAGGCTGCCTTTGTTACACATGAAGGTTTGTGGTTGGTGTTACTACTTTATTACTCTTTCAATGTTGAGAGAAAGGGGAAGTGTTTGAAGAAGTCTGATCTATAATTTATGTGCTTCTCAGTGCTTAATTTGTGCCAGGGTTTGCTAGGGCTGAGCCCTGGCACCTCTAGGCTTGGTGGCTCATAGTCCTCACACCTCTGGACTTGCCACATTAGTTATGAAAGTAAAAATTGCTTGAGCCCCAGCACCTCTTTCCTTACAAATTAAGCACTGATGGCTCTTCATATTCAAGGTTGTTTAGCCACCTTTGCTGCACTATCCCCAGCCCTTTGAATTCCCTGGAGCGGGCAGATTAAGTAGACTGAGGGGAATACTGAGCAGATTGTGTGCCACATTAGGGGAAATAAAATGAGGAAATAAAATGAGGAGTCCTTGTGGCACCTTGGAGACGAACACATTTATTTGGGCATAAGCTTTCGTGGCCTAGAACCCACTTCATCAGATGCATGGAGTGGAAAATACAGAAGCAGGTATATATACATGAAAGGATGGGGGTTGCCTTACCAAGTGTGAGGTCAGTCTAATGAGACAACTGACTTAACAGCAGGAAATCAAGGGAGGAAAAATAACTTCTGAAGTAGTAATGAGAGTGGCCCATTTCAGACAGTTGACAAGAAGGTGTGAGTAACAGTAGGGGGAAATTAGTATTGGGGAACTAGGTTTAGGTTTTGTAATGACCCAACCACTCCCAGTCTTTATTCAGGTCTAATCTGATGGTGTCCAGTTTGCAAATTAATTCCAGTTCTGCAGTTTCATGTTGGAGTCTGTTTTTGAAGTTTTCTTGTTGAAGAATTGCCACTTTTAGGTCTGTTATTGAGTGACAAGAGAGATTGAAGTGTTCTCCTACTGGTTTTTTAATGTTATGATTCCTGATGTCAGATTTGTGTCCATTTATTCTTTTACGTAGAGACTGTCCAGTTTGGCCAATTTATATGGCAGAGTGACATTGCTGGCACGTGATGGCATATATTATGGTGCAAGGATGAGCTGTATCTTTGATCTCAGTCTCTCTCTCTGGGCACCTCTTAAGTGAGAAGGCTACACCTATACTTTGAATACAATCCTGCAATTCACTCCATTGTAGCCTGGATCTCCAGCCTACTGCACCCTCTGTTAAAAGTACAAATCAAGATATGTATTTTCATACCAAAACTTAGCATTTGCTTCATGCAAGTAGAGAGGCTCAACTTAGCCTTGGTACCCCTCTTCTCCTCAGGACCATATTGCAGCCTGCTATTTGTCAGTCCCTTTGTCCTCCTGACTCAGAGGCTCAGCTTTTTAGTTGCCTTAAAGCTCTGTTTTGAAAGTTCACAGCTCCTGATTCCACCATAGTGGAGGTAAACCTGCAATGGCGTTCAAGTCCCATTGTCTGCTTGAGTACCTCCAAACGGCTAGTATGTACAAACCTTAACTTTACCTTCCTAAAGATCCAAGTTAATGAAGGCCATTTTAACTATTACCTTTTTAACCAGCAACACAATAACCTCCAAACCCATATATATGTGTTACACAGATAAATGCCACATTCCTCACAAATATCAGCTCCACAGAACTTATCTTCTCTAGCAACACTGGCAAGGTCGCCTGGAGCAGGAGGGGCAGTTTGCCCCAGACCTCCCTCTTTGAGAGGGCCCCAAACAGGGTGGCATTGCAGCCTGGTGCACAGGATCACAGTGCCACTCGGGATTGGCCTGGGAGCCCAAAGGGCTGGGGTCGCTGGGGTCGCACTGCAACCATCATGCTGTCTGGAGTGGCTCATGATCATGACTGCCTACCTCAGGGCAGACTGTCAGAAACAGGGAGACACATCAAATTGGTGGTGTGTTCTACAATTAGATTTCACCAAACCAGTAAAAAATGTGAACTCCTAGTTCACTATAACAGTCTTACCATGGAGACAGACAGACAGACAATCCCCTTAGACTCTCCAGTCTATTCTGTCACCCAGACAAAATGGATGCTGTGATCAATATCCACTTTACACCAAAAATCATACCATGTTCAGATTGCTCCCAGTCCCAATAGACCAGTCACTTACCCCAGATCAATTGGTACCCTCAAACTTACATCAAAGACAACACAGGTAGCTAATTCTGTAGCAAACTAACTAAAGAAAAGAAAGAATGAGAGTTATTGAGAGGTTAAAGCAGGTAAAATATATGTATAAGTGAGTCACAGACTAATTCCAAATAGTGTCAGAGATATAATAAACTGCCAGTTTCCCAGAAGTTTTTTCAGGGTACCTAGATTGTCTCTGGGGATTTCCACTTTGCATCTGGTTCCCTTCCCTATAAGAGTCCAAATGGGCCAGAGATGAACGAGCTTTCCCTGAATTCATACTTACAGTTTCTTCTCATGGAAGATAAGCTGACAGGGTCACTACTCACATGAGGGATGCACTTAGAGTCTTTGATCTCTGATCATCACACACAACCAACACTTGCTTTGAAATTAGTGCTTTTCTGTTAAATGTTTTCATTTGTATTCCATGAGGCTTCTTTCTCATTTGATGGGTTATTTAGTTACAGGGGTACATACAACGTACATTACAACAGGATACAGATAAATGAAAACAATGCAAGTAACATCCCATTAGTTTTCGTGAAGTTTAAACACCAAGTACACTCAGACATTTAACAATCACTTTGATCTGTACTAATACACAAGTGAATTGGCCTGGCTTCCACCTATGCCTTTGCATGCATTCAGTGAGGCCTGGGACTTTGGCAGGTAGTTGGGCCCAGCCCAATGGGACAGAAGTTTCTGTGGCGGAGAAAGCATGGAGCAGGCTCACTCTCCAAAATGTCCTAGGTTTCCCCTCAGTGGTTACTGTTTTGAAGGTTGAAGGTCTCAGTTTCAGGTTTTGCCCTGGGCCTCCAAAAAAAAAAAAAATCTTTGTGCAGCTCTGAACACAGGCTGGGACTATATTTTTTCCCTCTTCCAACACCTATCGGGGTCCCAGGCACCCTTACTGGATTTAATGTTACAATTTCCAACCTGTATAGTTAGGATTATAAAGATCTTAAAACAGATGTCTGGCCAGTCAGTCACTTGGTCATCCTACACCTCAGGTCCCCTGTCTGTAAAATAGGGGTAAGGAAACAGAGCTTTGTAAAGCATTTTGAAATTTTTAGGTGAAAAGCACTATTTAAAGGCAAGATTGGCACTTGCTCCATGTGTCCTGGAAGGGTGGGGGAGGAGGGGGGATGGGAGGCATCAAGATATCTGAATGGTCATTCATAGCTCCAGGTAAGAGAACAATCAATCAAAGTGGAACCACTCACTACTTCTTCCTTCACCATATGGGAACAGTGGCAGCAGGAAGTAAGTGTATGGAGCATCGGCTCCACCCCCTGCTCCCATGTACCAATCAGCAGAGCTGAGGTGTCAAGGTGGGAGAGAAACAACAACAATAATAGCAAGGGTGGGAGAGAAATAACATGCTGCTGGCCAAAAGGCACCAGCAAGTTTCTTCTCTTTCGAATGAGTCACAATTCCCTGGTCTGCAACTAGGGTAGCACAACTAATTGTCCCTTACTCAGAGCAGACGGGAACAATCCAGCCTTAAGTGTTTAGCATTATTTTATTAGATATTATGCAAAATGTAAAATAAATGGGGAGATTAAGTCACATCTGCTGTTGTGTGAAGAGAAGCAGAATTGTAATTTATTATTTAAAAGTCATCAGGAGAAATGTAATATATTTTGCTAGGGAAAAACCCTGCACTGTAAAACAAATAATTTTTTTTAAATTATTAAACTGCTATTCCTGTTGTAAGACGTGCCAATAAATCTAAATAAAAAGCACATGTCGTTCAATTGCAGTACAGACAAAGGATGGTAAAGCCTACTAAACTGTACTGACAGATGGTAATGAAGACTTATAAAAAATAAAAAATAAACCTTTACTAAATGCTTTACCAGCTTTTCTATTCTGTAAATGGGGACTGGAGAGAGTTCAAACAGGTACCATACACATGAGAGAAAATGTGACTTGAAAATGCAACACCAGGTCCAACCTCACTAACGTCCTAGGCACAGTCAACAGGGGTTGAAAGGGAAGAAACCCAGGTCAGCTAATGATGTGTGCTCTGGACAGCAGATTTTTCCCTGGAAAGGCTTAAGTGGTGGGTTCTGTGTACTGGGGTGAACGTCATCTGTGTCTTAAGTTGGGTTTGCACTTAGCAATAAACCAAGAATAGTGTTTTATGCAGTCTTACATGGCTTCTGTTTCTGAACAAGGCCAAAACCAGGAAAAAAGAACAAATTCAATGTTCTCTCCATACCACGTCATCATTGACAAGCACTAAGGTTAGTATGTTCTTATACAAACTGCCCTGTGCATGACACAGCTAGACCACCCGTCCCACGGAATGCCCCTGAGAAGACACGTTCAACTCCACCAGAGAGGCACCACTCCTTCCCTGCTCCTGGGAGCATTAAACTATTGGCCCATATCAGTGGCAACTTACTAAGCACAACTGTCTCCCTCCCTCCCCCATCCTGGAGGAGGTGAACCAGCTGGTACATAGGGAGAATGTGGAGATAAGGCTACTCCCATTCTTTGCTCGCCTTTTCCACCACCTCCTCAAGGGAAAGGAAGGAGTAGCTGAAACAACTTGTTTCTCTCACTGCACCTGTAGTGGAGAGTATTATGTTCACAGCACACAGACAGAGAAGTTAGATAAAAACACTTGTTCTAAAGGCTGCAACATAATATTACTTTATTTCTTAAAATCCAGAACCCTAACTCACAAGAGCACAAAACAGAGAGACAAAGCAGGCTGCTCCCTAAGGCAGAGGCGCACAACTCACCTTACCTTGCTCTAGGCTGGCTCATTGCAGACTGATTGCTTCTAGGATCAGCTGGTTGCATGCTTTCCTACGAAGACCCCTAGCCTGAAAACAGGACTAGGAACCACCCCCCACCCCCCCACACACACCTGCCCCCGAAAGGATTTAATGTGATAGATCACAATTTTAACACAGTTTTCAATACATCACAGAAGCAAAGAGGCTGTCATGGGGCATGCCTTCTCTTACTGAGCCATGGAGGCCAGACCCCAGTCTTAAGCAGAATTTAAATTCAAGTAACTGAAGCTATCCATTACTGTATTTTCTTCCTGGTTGTTCTTGCTCAACTGTGCAGTCAGAGCATTGCTGCTCTGCTCTAGAGGCAGTGTAACCATTCTGTGTGGTCAAATAGCTTTTCTTTGCTTAGAACTGTCTCCAGCTTTCAAGGTTTATATATTACTCCATTGGCCAGTCAGCTGGAGTGTCTTTCCCTTTATTCCGGTGGTTTGAAGTCCTAGGAGATCCTTTCACTCTAAGTACAATAATGCAGTTGTATAGGCTAGTGTTTCTTGAACACCTGGGATGGGATTTTTCTGTGTAATTATGTATGACATTGTAAAAGTCTCTCCGGTAAATAGACACTTGAGGCCAAATGCCAAGAGGTGAGCACTTACCATTGCCGAACACCTGTCAGGCTTTGGCTTTAGTGTTGTATTCTGGATTCAGATAGCAGCAATGCATGCAAGTCAGCCTGTTTTAATTAGTCCTGGCCTCCAGTCCCAGGATGGAGAAGCTGCAAAATTTGTTTTCTTTCCGTTTCTAATGCATTACCACCTGCCAGCCCTGTTCTGCCTACGCTGCATACTTACATGTCCGCCGTCACCACAGTACCAGAGTCCATCACAATCTTTAATGTATTTACTCTCACAACACCCCTCAGAAGCAGAAAAATATAGCATCCTTATTTTACAGATGGGGAACTGAGACAGAGAAACTAAGCTACTCTTCCAAAGCCACATGGGCAACATGTGGCTGAGCAGGGAATTAAGCCTGGGTTTCCCATTTTCAGGTCACCACCAGAGCCACTAGGTAATCCTTCCGCCCCGTTAAATGGTGTCTGTAGTTATCAGTATTGCTGGGCCTTGTGGGTCTCTGTGTCAGGCCAATGTATCTCCTAAATTCTACTTCACTCTTTGTAAGGGAAATCCTTTTCCCCTGCCCACAGCTCTAATTGAATTTCTGTATCTCAAAGTGGAGTTGTAAAGAATAGTTCATAATTTTTAAGACCAGAAAGGTGATCAGAATGGTCCTACTTTAACCTCCTGCTAACGCAGGCTACAGAATTTCACCCAATATTTTCTGCAATGGATGTAATTATTCTTCTCTACTATATACAAAATGGGTGAGATTCATCCTTGCTACTGCGGACAGGTGATTGTGGTGCCAGGATTGGGCAGAGGAGACAGTACAGGGAGAAGATTGGAAGAGAAAAAGGAGGCCCTATATCTCTAAGATTCCCCTCAGATCTGTGCAGATCTTGATGGAACGAGCTGGCCTTGGCAGATGGAACTCTTGCTTATTTTGATGGGTAAGGGAATTTTGTTTTTTGGCCTTATCTTGTTCATGTCAAACTCAATGGCAAAACTGCCACTGACCTCAATGACAAGATGATTGTGCCCTGTGTGCACCAGCTGTTAACTTTAGTTGCACAAGGAATGAACCAGATGGAATAAATATGCAGAGAATGACATTAACACTTCTTAAACATAGCTAATTGCCATCTGCAGTTTGCTACTTAATCCATTTTGCTGTAGTAAGAATGAGAATCAATTATGACCAATATTAATAAAGACATAAATTAGATGGATTGCTTGAACCTGAGTTTTGTTTATAAAGAGCTGTCCTGGGGAGAAAATGAAGCAATATTAACATGCATATAATAAGCATCCACAAAACAGATCAAGAATTTTATGTGAACCATATATTCCACAGATACTTAGAATGCCATTTTCAAATGTTTTGTTGATTACTACAGAGTTTTCAGGGTGACAACATTAGTGGTCCCTGGAGGCCCAAGCCCCATTGTGTTAGCACTGTACAAATGAGAGACAGCCCTTGCCTAGAAGATCTTACGCTCTACGTAGCCATAGGAAGGGATGGAAAAGAGGCACAGGTGACAGGTCCAAGGTCAAAGAAGTTCAGTGGCAAAGCTGAGCATAGAATCCAGGCTTCCAACTCCCATGTAAGTGCCCTGTCCAACCAGCCATACCACCGCCCTCTTGTGTTGAGAGTTCCATTTCTAAAAGGCCACAATTCTCAAGGAAAAATTCAGTAATTTGTTAGAGCATTAGAAGATAATTAACCTTTTATATACACAAGACTGGCTATTTCCTTTGCCTTACATTCCACTCCCTGCATAATGTTTTCTATAGGTATAATGAGCTACATACAAAATTGGCCTCTCTTCTGCTCTCCCACTTCATTTCTTCTGTGTGTAACATGCTCTATACAGCATTCAACCATGGTGTTTTGTTTCACAGTATTTCTCCTAGACTTACCATGTACCACAATTTATATTGTTTCCTCATCTTTGAAATATTTCTTTTTGACAGGAATAAATTCTGCTCCTAATCTCTTCTCTTCTAGTTTCCAATATCTAGTCTAAGAACCATGAGTACGTCCCTCCCAAGTCAAAGTTCCTTAAAAACTGAAAACTGCAAATATTTTAACACAGTAATTTGAATGAGCAGATTAATCTGTTCCCTCTCTGAGCTATGGCTCATCTCTCATTCAGCAATGAGAATAAAACACTTATTCACTTACTCAGCATAACTACTTTATAACTATAAAGGACAAGAGGCAAAATCCTAAAATTCTAGCTGTTGACTCTGCATGGGCACATACCCAAGAACTTTCAGGAACAGAAGCCAGAAGTTTTCCTATACCCACTTTAGCTCCCACAGAGAAGCTGCTCCCCAGGAAGAAGTGTGATCCAGTGATTAGGCACTAGCCTGGAACTAGAGATCCAGATTCAAATCCCTATTTTTCCACAAGTTTCCTGTATGACCTTGGACAAGTCTGAGTCTCTGTGCCTCAGATAGAACATTCGTCCCTGCCTCACAGGAGTGTGGTGGGTATAGCTAAATTAGAGATTGTGAGGTGCTCAGATGCTACAATCATGGGGGGCAATAAGAGTCCTTTGTGAGCGAATAACTGATGTCCACTCTCAGATGGACTAGAAGAGGTCAGGGTGTGGGGTATTGTTTTAGAATGCCCCAGCCCTGCTTCACACACATTGTGCCTGCTCTTGGCAGAAATAATCAGCATAGGTAGAGGGATCAGGCCAAATCCTCCTATAGCATTATATCCTGTAATATCCCTGTAGTAGTCTAACTGAAACCCAGAGCTTTCGAATCTTGAGGGGTGTGTGCATGCGTGCGTGAAAATAAGCATTCTGGAGCACCCACCAGGCAAATATTTTGCAAAAAACAGTGTTTGTCCATTAGCCATTTTCCATGCTCATAAGCAGGTTGGTAATATTGCACGTTTCTTTGCTATCTGGAAGTTATTCTACTAATGTTTTATGTGAATACATTTTAGCCTAGGGATTTTTCAAGAAATCTTCACTTCACTAGGAATTTTCCATCAAGGGTTTGATAGATGACCAGATATACCACTCAAATAGCATATCTCTGCTAAGTCTGAGGTTATTATTTCTGTTTCCTGACTGAATTGATATGGATTAAAGCCTTTACAAAACTGCTTCTACTTTCACCCAAATTTTGGTTAAGGGTTTGGGTCTGCCTAGTGCTAATGCCTTAAACTCCCATTGGCTTGAATTATTATTTCTATTGCCTTCTAGTATTTAAGGACTCAAATCAGGGATCAAGGCCCCATTGTATTAAGCTCTGTACAAACACCATAACAGTCCCTGCTCCTAGAGAGCTGAGTCTAAATTTAGAGAGAAGTGGGAGTTTAATTGGAACCGACACCCACATTCAGGACCTCTCAGAAGTGCTTGGAACCTCAGCTGTTGGGGCCCTAAATGATTTTTGGCTCTGGGCACATTTTTGTGTGTGTGTGCGCGTACACATTTGTACTTACACAATTCTAGTCCTAGAAGAACCCCTTAAAGTCAGCTGGCCAGAGAGGTTACAGAAATATAATGATTCTGGTATGTATATTCTGGTGCACCAAAAAATGAGGTCTTAAAGAAAAGCTGAGGTCATACTGGTTATAAATATTATTGTGAAATGTATGTACAGATAAATGTTAGGAGTTATGCATATATATTGAAAATATGGGTTTAACGTCTGTATTAAGGCAGGGTGAAAAAAAGGTTTTACCCCCAACAGGAGGTCAGAAATGTATCTCTGTTGGAATGTAAATTAAGCATTGCATGCTAATACTATGTGAATTGTCATCCACTGTAAGTCAGAAGTTAGCAAAGAGATGTGAAGTCAATAGGAAAGGCACACACAGGACAAACCATGGTGCTTATCCTGGCTGTGTACTAAGATGGTAAACTTTAGGAGTATATCTGAGGCAAAGAAGCCACCCTATCATACTGCACCTAGGAAGTAAACAGGCAGAGATCTTGCCCAAGCTTGGCTGAAAAACTGCAGAAGAAATTGGAGGAGATGAATCTTGTTTAAAGAGGAGGTTAACCTGTTAAGTTTAGTCCCTATGAAACTTCTTGTGATTTTATATGTAACCATTTGTTTCCAGTATTCTTACTCACTAATCACTTGAATCTTGCATAATAATAATCTAAATAAGAATAAGTTTATCTAAGAACTGGGATATTAAGCCAAGTGCTGATTCCGAGTTGAATCATACAAGCTGGTGTCTATACAGTTCTTCTGGGGAGAGCAGACCCGGTATTTGTGAGTATTCAGTGGATAAGGAGCTGGACACTACAGGGAAATGCTTCAAAGAGACTCAGTAACAGGGGTGCACCTACTGTTAAACTGCAAGGCAAAAGAGAGGGCTGGCATTGCACAAAGCAAGAAGCTGGAGTGGCTAACAGGCTGGTGGTGTTAACTAGACAAGCACAAGAAAGACTCCCTCACCCTGGAGGCAGGCATAGCAAGATGAGTCAGTCTTGGGTAGCCAAAAAGTATCCCAGTAAGAAACGACGGGATGGGTCTTCCTGGTCCACAAGTCCAGTCCCCAAACTTCATCATATCCCATTCATAAACTCTTGTGAACGTTCACAAAAAGCAAATAGACAACACAAATGTAGTAAAAAATGAATTTTATTCAGAAGTCATAAAGTGACGGAATTTCTCATTGCATAGCTGAAGTTCATACATATAGTAGATATTAAAACAAGCCTTTAAACGTTCAGAACATATGTCGATGCTCTATTGATAGCTAGTTTAACAGTTGGCCAGTTTCTGGATTGTTGCCTACCCCAGAAAGGGAGTTCTTTTGTGGTGCTCTGCACATCATTTTGATTTTTGCTATGCACTGTGCATAGTTTGATTAATGCCAGAAACTGTCGTCTGGAAAAGGATGAGTGCTGTACTGCCAATTACCTCGTACAGATACAGATAGACATCATCTTCCTTTCCAAATGCAAACAGATGGACATCATACCAAAAGGACTGAAGGTAAAAAATCCATTACAATCTACATACCACACAGACTATGCTGACAGCTTGTGCCACACGCTCTCAAAGAAACTGTGGAACCACCTGATCAACATCCTCTATAGCAAACAGGGAAAGATTAAGACTGAGCTCTCAAAACTGGATACTCTCATTAAAAACCAACCTTCCACACAAACTGCCTCGTGGCTGGACTTTACAAAAAAGTAGACAAGCTATTTACACCACACACTTTGCTTCTCGACAAAAGAAAAAGGACACTAAACTACTACATGCCACAAGGGGCCACAACAGTGGCTCCCTTAACCCACCCAGCAATATTGTTAATCTATCCAACTATACTCTTAGCCCAGCAGAAGATTCTGTCCTATCTTGGGGCCTCTCCTTCTGCCCCTCCACCCCCACGAATAGGATACAGTTCTGTGGTGACCTAGAATCCTATTTTCGACGTCTCCAACTCAAGGAATATTTCCAACACACCTCTGAACAACATACTAACCCACAGAGACCTTCCTAACAAGACTACAAAAAGAAGGATTCTGGGTGGACTCCTCCTGAAGGTCGAAACAACAGACTGGACTTCTACATAGAGTGCTTCCGCCGATGTGCACGGGCTGAAATTGTGGGAAAAGCAGCATCACTTGCCCCATAACCTCAGCCGTGCAGAACACAATGCCATCCACAGCCTCAGAAACAACTCTGACTTCATAATCAAAAAGGCTGACAAAGGAGGTGCTGTCATCATCATGACTAGGTCAAAATATGAACAAGAGGCTGCTAGGCAGCTCTCCAACACCACTTTCTACAAGCCATTACCCTCTGATCCCACCGAGGGGTACCAAAAGAAACACCATTTGCTCAAGAAACTCCCTGAAAAAGCACAAGAACAAATCCGCACAGACACACCCCTAGAATGCCCCAGGTCGGGATTCCATCTGCTACCCAAGATCCATAAACCTAGAAATCCTGGACGCCCCATCATCTCAGGCATTGGCACTCTGACAGCAGGATTGTCTGGCTATGTAGACTCCCTCCACAGGCCCTACGCTACCAGCACTCCCAGCTACCTTCGAGACACCACTGACTTCCTGAGGAAACTACAATCCATCGGTGGTCTTCCTGAAAACACCATCCTGGCCACTATGGATGTAGAAGCCCTCTACACCAACATTCCACACAAAGATGGACTACAAGCCATCAGAAACAGTGTCCCCGATAATGTCACGGCAAACCTGGTGGCTGAACTTTGTGACTTTGTCCTCACCCATAACTATTTCACATTTGGGGACAATGTATACCTTCAAATCAGCGGCACTGCTATGGGTACCCGCATGGCCCCACAGTATGCCAACATTTTTATGGCTGACTTAGAACAACGCTTCCTCAGCTCTCGTCCCCTAATGCCCCTACTCTACTTGCGCTACAATGATGACATCTTCATCATCTAGACCCATGGGAAAGAAGCCCCTGAGGAATTCCACCAGGATTTCAACAATTTCCATCCCACCATCAACCTCAGCCTGGACCAGTCCACATAAGAGATCCACTTCCTGGACACTATGGTGCTAATAAGTGATGGTCACATAAACACCACCCTATACTAGAAACCTAGTGACCGCTATTCCTACCTACATGCCTCCAGCTTTCATCCAAACCACACCACATGATCCATTGTCTACAGCCAAACTCTATGGTACAACTGCATTTGCTCCAACCCCTCAGACAGACCGAGACAAACACCTACAAGATCTCTATCAAGCGTTCTTAAAACAATACCCACCTGCTGAAGTGCAGAAACAGATTGACAGAGCCAGAGTACCACCCAGAAGTTACCTACTACAGGACAGGCCCAACAAAGAAAATAACAGAACGCCACTAGCCATCACCTTCAGCCCCCAACTAAAACCTCTCCAATGAATCATCAAGGATCTACAACCTATCCTGATGAACGACCCATCACTCTCACAGATCTTGGGAGACAGGCCAGTCCTTGCTTACAGACAGCTCCCCAACCTGAAGTAAATACTCACCAGCAACCACACACCACACAACAGAACCACTAACCCAGGAACCTATCCTTGCAAGAAGGCCCGTTGCCAACTGTGTCCACATATCTATTCAGGAGACACCATCAGAGGGCCTAACCACATCAGCCACACTATCAGAGGCTCGTTCACCTGCACATCTACCAATGTGATATATGCCATCATGTGCCAGCAATGCCCCTCTGCCATGTACATTGGCCAAACTAGATAGTCTCTACTTAAAAGAATAAATGGACACAAATCAGATGGCAAGAATTATAACATTCAAAAACCAGTCGGAGAACATTTCAATCTCTTTGGTCACTCGATTACAGACCTAAAAGTTGCAATTCTTCAACAAAAAAACTTCAAAAACAGACTCCAATGAGAGACTGCTGAATTGGAATTAATTTGCAAACTGGGTACAATTAACTTAGGCGTGAATAGAGACTGGGAGTGGATAGGTCATTACACAAAATAAAACTATTTTCCCATGTTTATTCCCCATCCCCACCCCGCACTGTTCCTCAGATGTTCTTGCAACTGCTGGAAATGGCCCACCTTGATTATTACTACAACCCCCACCCCCTCTCCTGCTGGTAATAGCTCACCTTAAATGATCACTCTCGTTACAGTGTGTATGGTAACACCCATTGCTTCATGTTCTCTATGTATATAAATCTCCCCACTGTATTTTCCATGGAATGAATCTGATGAAGTGAGCTGTAGCTCACAAAAGCTTATGCTCAAATAAATTTGTTCATCTCTAAGGTGCCACAAGTCCTCCTTTTCTTTTTGCGAATTATCTGGTGGAACTTCATCTTGTAGTCTTGGTGAATTGAATGATAGCTTCCAAATTTACTGCCTCGTGTTATGTATCTGCAAGATTTCCTGAACAGCTATTGCTTATACCCAACCTGTATCTGCCTCTTATTCATTCATATATTGAAGCTTGGTTAGCATATTGTCTAATGTTTAGGGACTACACCATCTAAGCAAAAGTCCTCACTGCTGTGGGTACAACTGACTGTCATGAATTAATTATTAAGAGCCAAAGGTAAGGGCATACATCAGAAGGCATAGTCAGTCCTGTGCGACATGCCGCCTCCCTGTTCCCATTTCAAAACCTGCTTCTTCCCACAATCACTACCTTAAAAAAACAAGAAAACAATAACCCAACATTGAAATCTATTTTAAAGGCATTTAGCATGAGGCAAAATCTGTGAGTCCTTACTCAGTGTTTTATTTATATTACAGTACTGCCCAGGTATCCTGACTGAGCTCCAGGCCTTCTTTGCTAGTTGTTGTACAGCTACATCAAGAGCAGGGAGGGACTCTTACAAGAGTGTGCCATCTGAACAGAGAAGATAGACAAGGGGTGGAAAAAAGAATATATGATTATTCCCATTTTGCAGATGACTAAGGCTCAGAGGGACAAAGTGACTTGACCAAGGTCTCACAGAAAGGCTGTGGCAGAGCCAGGAACTGCCTGAAGCCCTAATATCACAAGTACCAAGTCAGTATCTTAGCCATAAGACAGTCCTTCCACTCTTTTGCTGAGTCCACTTGAAGTTTGCCTATGCAAAAATCTAAATGAGGACCTTGAGATCTGACTTCTGATACATAACTTGCAAAAACAAGCAAGCCATTTTATAACCTTGTATTGTGTAAACCCATCTCTCAGATTCAGACCTAAGACCACCTATACCTTTCAAAATTGTAATTTAAAAGATTTGAGCAGGGGCATCA
Organism: Caretta caretta; assembly: GCF_965140235.1. Taxonomy (NCBI): domain Eukaryota; kingdom Metazoa; phylum Chordata; order Testudines; family Cheloniidae; genus Caretta; species Caretta caretta. Next base: position 131,832,871 of record NC_134209.1, on the reverse strand, counting down.
GAGTAACATCTCATTCACAGCCCTCCAGACTTTGGTAGTGCTTGTTTACTGTAGGTGGCATAAGTCACTACTAAGAAGAAATGAGGATAGACTTCTGAATTTCTCCCTCTTCCCCAACCCTCCTCCACATACACACTTAAGTCAGAATGGTAGGGTCCAGTAAGCACATAAAGACATCAGGAGGCATAGGGAGCCCTCTCTGCTGCTTCGGATCAAAGCATGCTTAATTTACCCCCTCCCCCAGACAATTGCTTGCTTTCTGTCATCATCCTCTCCTTCACTTTGAGTAGCCTCACTCCCAACCCCACAGAGACAGACTATTTAAAATGAGCAGTTCCAGCATTCTCATAGGTGAGCATCTGAATACAAACATCCCCTGCTGAACAAAACCTTGCTCATGAGAATATTAAAAAAGCAAACAAAAAACACCACCCCTCAAATACACAGCTGAAGCTAATTTAGCTTTGACGTCAACAGAATATTAGCAGAATTCCTGTTCCACCCCACCCCCCTTCCACACACTGGAATCAATGAGAATTAAGAATGCTCAAGAATTCACATGATCATCATTCAAACTTCATTTGTAGGCATGAACTAGTGTGTTGCATTCAGCTGGACCTAAATTGCTGTTAGTTCATTAAGCAACACTAGATAGTGATGGGTGTCATGTGTAAGGAAAGATGGGCGACAAAAATCCCTACAAAAAGTTCAGGTTGCAGCTCCCATTCTAAACTACGGCCTTAAATTTAATAAACCACTAGTTCCATTAAAATGCAGGCCAATTTATTATTAGTTCTAACAGACATCTTTATTCAAGTGTAGATGACAGGATAATAGAATTGCTGTTTGACAGCTTGCTGAGAAAATCGTAGCTTTCATCATCCTGTATGATAAATTCTTCCTAAAATAAAATGAACACCCAGAGAAGATATTAGAATCAGATTTTCTTAAATGGATAGAAGCAAGGATTGTGACAGCCAGATCACTCAGCTAAAGCGGAGTTTCTGTGAGTTCACAAGAGATAATACTTTGGTTCAGATCTTACTGCAATTGTGAAAAGCAAATTCAGACACACTTGACAGACTAAATATCAGAAACATGCATAATACCCAGTGAACTTAAAAGCACTCATGTTTTCCCTTACTTTTCAATCACATTGTACTTTCAACATACATGTTGAAATGGGGAAAGGAAATGAACAAGAAAAAAAATTATATAAACATTGTGCATCTACTACAATTAATATAAGCTTTCCTTCATAAAGAGACTATCAGCAGAAATTATGAATAGTTATTTGCACATTATTTGTCTTGCAAAACAAAATAGACACAATTCAGCACTACCATGGTGTAGGGACTCCCTTTTGTCTTTTCTGAGAAAAGTCTCACTTTGGAACTAGTTCAGTGTTAGGAACTAGATAAAAGTTTTTTTCCACAAAGCTCTCTCAAATTTATGTTACTATGGAGGAGAAAAAACAAGGGTTCTCATTTCCTGAAGTTAAACAAAAGCAGTATCCATTTAGAACTTTTATTATTAATTCAGCAAATGCATTCCATCCCTAAGATGAGGCACGTTAAGCATACACTAAGAAGAGTTTCAGAGTAACAGCCGTGTTAGTCTGTATTTGCAAAAAGAAGAGTACTTGTGGCACCTTAGAGACTAACCAATTTATTTGAGCATGAGCTTTCGTGAGCTACAGCTCACTTCATCAGATGCATACCGTGGAAACTGCAGCAGACTTTATATATACACAGAGAATATGAAACAATACCTCCTCCCACCCCACTGTCCTGCTGGTAATCGCTTATCTAAAGTGATCATCAGGTGGGCCATTTCCCGCTGGAGGTATTGTTTCATATTCTCTGTGTATATATAAAGTCTGCTGCAGTTTCCACGGTATGCATCTGATGAAGTGAGCTGTAGCTCATGAAAGCTCATGCTCAAATAAATTGGTTAGTCTCTAAGGTGCCACAAGTACTCCTTTTCTTTTTACTAAGAAGAGTGCATCAGAACCTCAGGTGGCACGTGACCAGGATTCATCACCAAATTTGGTCCGCTGGTTGGGTCATTAGCTTCCCCGGCTCAGGCCAAGTACTGATGGGGAGTGCAATGTGAACGCTGATCCATTCCCCACTCTGATGCACATTCTGACTGTGAATAAATAACTGGCCCCACAGAAGGCGATGGGACAAATGGGTGGAGTAAGATGCTATCGAGCATGAGTAAGAGTATCAGAATCTGGCCCTTAGTACTGCAAGAACATATGCCTGTATCAGTGAGATTTTTAATTCTGTTCAAAGACACTGCAGAGAAACAGAATGACCTGCTGCCTTCATTAGACTAATGTCTGAAGTATTCAATGAAAGGTGGCTCAAATAAGATGAAATGATACAAGATTTCCAGTGTAACTCATAACCTATATTGTCCCAACTCTGCCATATTCCCTTACACATTCTGTTAATATTGTTAGAAGATCATTTGTACAATTAAGATTTCTGTTTAAGTAGTTAGTAGCCATGACCCCAATTCAGCAAGACACTTAAAGCATAGTCTGAGCTTTGAGCAAGGGAATATTCCCCTTGACAGCTAAAGCTGTTGGAAAGTTTTCCAATGAAATGTTTTTTCCATTGGAAAATACCATTTCAACAAAATCTAAACTTTCTGTGGGAATGTGTTGATTTCAATGAAATTTTGCAAACATTGTTTAAAGGGAAGAAATGTCGGGGGGAAAAGTGCTTTGACCAAGTCAAATTTCTGTTTGGACCTTATTGGAACAGAATGTTTTGAAGTTTTATGAGTCAAAAATGGAATTAAATGTTTTGATTTTAGCAAAATGAAACACTTTAAAAATTTCATTTTGAGGGAAACTTCAAAATTCTAAGTTTTGTTCCAAACGGGAACAAAACCAAAATTTTCAAGGGTCAGAATTTTCCATGGACTTTGACCAGCTCTGTTTAATTTACAGTGGAACTACTTGCCTATTTGATGCTCAGCATGTGTTTATGTGCTTTGCTGGATTGGGGCTTTAAGAAATGAAATAGATGGCTTGCTGGATTGTTAAATTAAAGCAGGGAGTGGTGCTGGCCAAGTGATTAATACTATATTCCCTCTATGCCAAGGGGTATTTTGGCAAGGAATGAAGAAAGAGTAATTTTACTTAATGCTGGAGTTTCTTTTCCTATTTAACACCGCTGGTTTGAAGGTGGACAATGAAAATATTCTGTCCTGGTGTTGTTGGGTTTTCTTGTTTGTTTTAAAACCTCCATAGGCTTCTTTGGCAGAAAGTCATGTCTGAATTTCAGACAGTGGCAATGTCTTCGTCATTTTATTACTCCTGCCCTTGAAAATAGCCTCTTGCATAAGCCAGTGTCAATATGGGTTTCAAATGTAATGGTATAATGAGATTTTGCTGGGCAGACAGAAGCAAATAAAACCATTTTGACAATATACAAATATTTCAAAGATCCACCATTTGTCTTTTAATCTTAATTGACTATTACTCCTCAATTCAATCAAAGCTTTTGGGAAAACATCTCAGTCATCAATTAGACCTCACCCTAAAACCATTAAAATATGCAGATCTCTTTCTCCTCACCCCAGCCACCCATCAGAGTTGCAAGGGGAATCAAAAACAGTCTAATGGTTAATGGTATTGTGGCTAAAGCTTTCACTATGGGGAGGTTATTATCTCATCTCCAAAATAAAGCACACTTACAGAGCTTGGATTGACACTCCGGTCCTCTAACTCCAGAAACACAAGCCTTTCCATCTGACAGCTCAAGGGGTAGAGTTACCCTTGCACTGTTATTTGTGTTACAGCAGCACCTTGGGGCTTTCATGTTGGTTGGGTATTTTTTGTGGTAGTCACTGTGTAACACACACATAAGACAGTCCCATCCCTAATATGTGTACAGATTAAATAGACAAGAATGAGAAAGGGTGGGAGAGGATATACAGGCAAAGAGGTCTGCCCAAGATCGCACTTGCCTTCTTCTGATGCGCTGTGACCTAAGTACACATCTCTTTCCTGGGTTCTATCCAGGGACCACATTGCTTCTTTGGGGTCTTTTTAAGCTGCAACCAGCCAAAATAGGGAGACATGCTCAGAAGGACGGTACCCACTTCTGCTCCCACTGGCTTCAGTGACAAAGGATTGTGGGGGCAGGACTACATTTCTCACATATGTGAAAATCAGTGAGCAGGATTTGGCTCAGAACTACCCCACTACAAGAGTCATTAATAATTGTGCTTAATTACAATCTGTTTTCTTCACAGAGCTGGTGCATGAGTTAAAAGTGGATTTAATTATAGGGAAAATTAGAAGTCCTGGCTGCAAACAATTCTTGAGCTGGCAGGAGACAAACGTTAGACAAAAGTCAGAATTTCAGGATAATTATTTTGGCATGGAAAATTAATTTCCCCTCCTCCCCGCACATACCACCTCTAGAAACTACTAGTGACAAGCTGTTATGAGGTGAAGGAGAAACCTCAACAGCGTAGATGAGGCAATTTCCAGGAAAAAATAATTTTCCTAAACAAGATGTTAGTGAGGGTTTTATAAAGGAATCTGGTTGCAGCTTAAGCTATGGAGATGCTATTGCCTCTCCAGAGCCCCAGATGGGTCACCTGGTGTGAAAAAACTTGCTCCATAGTGAATCTGCTGCTCTTTTCTCTCCTGAATGGAGGTAGATATTACTTTCACCCCTGTTCTGTTGAACTATTAATTTCTTACCGGTACAGGAGCCGGCTCTGGCCCCAGGAAGGGGCAGAGCCTCAGGCAGAAGGTCAGCCTCCCCCAGCCAGCCCATCTGTGCTCCCCGGTCCCCATCGCCGATTTAAAAGGGCCCAGGGAGTTAATGCAATTCCTCTGGCTAAACTAACTCATGAACAGCAAGTCCCTGGGGCTGGTGGGAACAATGTGTACTACACAGGCCTGATAATCTCTGCTTCTGTTTCCTTTGTATCTAGGCATCCAGAAAATCCTCTGAGATCTGGGGAGATGATGTTATGCCCACTGAGCAGGGGCAGATCCATGCATGGAGAGTCTGTCCACAACAGCTGACCTGGGCCACAGCTATTAAAAGAAACTGGTAATCAATGGATACTCTCATGGATTCTAAACTCGTTAAAAGCTAGAAAGCAGAGTAGGAAAATTAGCAATTCTCAGCCTAGAAAGAGGTTAATGATAGCGGAAGAGTTGCGAACAGACATCTGTATGAGGACTGGTTGTGTCCAGTAAATTTACTATAACCTGGGACAAGGGGTTAATTGCAAAATTTGAAGATGACATCAGATTAGAGAGGACTGATAGTACTTTCATACAGAACTAAATGAAAGAAGAAGATTGGGGAAGATGATGGTAGAGAAAGTGTGATGTAGGTAGAACAAGGTAATGTGCACTGGAAGGCTTTTTTCTTCTTCTTTGTTTTTCAAAGAAAAATTTGCACACGAATGGGTTTCTATTAGTGGTAACAGCTCAGTGAAAAATCTAGGCGTTCATGTTGACAGTACAGTGAGGATGCCTGCTCAATGCACCGTGATAGTCAAAAAGAAAGTAATAGGATAGGGCTGCATTAAGAAGGGAACAGAATATGCCATTATATAAATTTGTGGTACTCAGCACCCTCTCATTGAATACTGTAGTCACTGCCAGTTACTTTATTTCCAAAGCTACAACATCAGAAATACATAAGGTTTAGAAAAGAGAAACATTAGGGATTGGAAGTGGGTGGGGAGATACTAGTTTCACATGAGGGGGAACACCAGTTTTGTCGTTATGCTATTAGACTGGGGCTGAGGAGAATTAGGTTCAGTTGCTGGTACTACCACAGACCTTCTGCATGACCTTGGGCAGGTCATGTTATCAGTGTAATATTGAGATAATGCTGCTTCCCTTTCCCCTACACCTTATTCTACCAGGTGTTTAGATGGTAACATCTTGGATGCCCAGACTGTCTTACTGTGCCTAGCACAAGGACCAACCTCAGTCAGGGTCTTAGATTCTACTGTAATAGTGACAGACAAATGTCTCTTTAGCAGAATTGGAGAAAAACCTAAGCACATTTATCTGCTTAGATAGAAAACAGAATTTGGTTTGGCTGTGTTCACTGCCACCTTTCTTGTATATTCAGGAAAATTAGTTTACTGGCAGGAATGTTTATGGAAACAATAACGAGTTTTCAGCAAATATTGAACATGTGAGAACATTTTGAATTAGACTTATTTGCAGCAGGAACCACTGATTCTAAGAATTCTGCTAGTCCCAGGAGGCAAACAGGAACAATAGCATATGGACTACAGCCAAAAATTTCACATGAGGGGGCCTCACTTGAGACACCTAAACCCATAATTCAGTTCTAGAGAGATTAGTTTGTTGTAATTCTTAAATCTATGAAGTTACTGTGCCAGTTAAATTACTTTCTATATCACCATACATCAGCTTTTTTCTGATCCCTCAAATTGGCTCAAACCTGAGTCTTGCTGTATAGACATGGAGTGAGGGACATAAGAAGTTCCCTTACTGTGAGCATCTGTCACAGAGCTGCTATTCTTCGTCCTGTACAGGTGGGGAAGGAATGGGTGGACAGTAGCAGGAAATGGAGACCCCCCCAACTGGCTCTGTGGATGAGGGGAAAGAGGTGGACGTGTTATTCCTTGACTTAAGCAAAGCTTTTGATCCCGTCTCCCAAGGTATTATTGCCAGCAAGTTAAAGAAGTATGGGCTGGCTGAATGGACTAAAAGATGGATAGAAAGCTGGCTAGATCACTGGGCTCCACAGGTAGTTATCCATGTCTAGTTGGCAGCTGGTATCAAGTGGAGTCCCTCAAGGGCCAGTCTTGGGGCCAGTTTTGTTCAATATCTTCATTCATGATCTGGAGGATGGCATGGATTGCACCCTCAGCAAGTTTGCAGATGAAACTAAACTGGGAAGAGTGGGGTACGTAGGTAGCTGGAGGGTAGGGATAAGATACAGAGGGACCTAGACAAATTAGAGGATTGGGCCAGAATGAGGTTCAACAAGAACAAGTGCAGAGTCCTGCACTTAGGACGGAAGAATCCCATGCACCGCTACAGACTAGGGACCACGTGGCTAGGCAGCAGTTCTGCAGAAAAGGACCTAGGGGTTACAGTGAACAAGAAGCTGGATATGAGTCAACAGTGTGACCTTGTTGTCAAGAAGGCTAATGGCATTTTGGGCGGTATAAGTAGGAGCATTGTCAGCAGATTGAGGGACATGATTATTCCCCTCTATTCGGCATTGGTGAGGCCTCATCTGGAGTACTGTGTCCAGTTTTGGGCCCTGCAGTACAAGAAGGATGTGGAAATTTTGGAAGGAGTCCAGTGGAGGGCAACAAAAATGATTAGGGGTCTGGAGCCCCTGATTTATGAGGAGAGGCTGAGGGAACTGGGATTGTTTAGTCTGCAGAAGAGAAGAATGAGGGGGGATTTGATAGCTGCTTTCAACTACCTGAAAGGGGGTTCCAAAGAGGATGGATCGAGACTGTTCTCAGTGGTACCAGATGACAGAACAAGGAGTAGTGGTCTCAAGTGGCAGTGGGGGAGGTTTACGTTGGATATTTGGAAAAAACTCTCTCATTAGGAGGGTGGTGAAGCACTGGAATTGGTTACCTAGGGAGGTGGTGGAATCTCCTTCCTTAGAGGTTTTTAAGGTCAGGTTTGACAAAGCCCTGGCTGGGATGATTTAGTTGGGGATTAGGTCCTGCTTTGAGCAGGGGGTTGGACTAGATGACCTCCTGAGGTCCCTCCCAACCCTGATATTCTATGATTCTAAGGCTGAGCTAGCACAGATGTGGACCAATAAGTGCTGAGAATAGCTGGAGTGGAGGAACCTCCCTGGAGTGGATTCTGGCTCCTGGATCATGGAGCCCAACTGCTGCCTTCACTATATATTTTAACAGTTTAAGGAAGCTCCAGAATATTCTTCCCTGGCCCGTAAAGGCCCCGCTGGCCTGGGACATCTGGGGCATATGATGCTCCAACCCTAACCCTTCCTACCTTCAGCATGCATCAAGCATGCGATTTTTGCCCCAGCTCTTCCTGGGCTAGGCCTCTTGAACTAAGCCAATGGCTCAGAATTGGGGCTGCCAAATGTAAACAAGACTAATAGCATGAGTAAAAAGATAAATCATGTGCGTAAGATTTTACGGGCGTGAGTCTGAACTTTAATCTGTTTTAAATACTGTAGCACTGATTTCTTTGTTCTCTTTACTGTACTGCAAAGGGCATGAGCTAAACATAAACCTAAGGCAAGAAGAATAAACCCCTGAAATAGAATAAAAATTCCATAGCTGTTTTCTTTAGAATACAGTAGCTTTCTGTACTGGCTGAAAACCAAAAGCTCTTTTGACAGCAAAGAACCTTTCTGTTCAAACTAACAGCATGGCAGGCAGATTCATGCTAACTATACATATTCAATCTAAAAGGTTTCTATATAGAAATATTTTGATTTTTTTTTTTACTCTGCTTTGTGCATCTATTCTGAAAGGGTGCAGTGGTGGCAGCAGGGCAAGTTATAACCGCCCTTTAAAGTCATGAAAGTGACATTGTGGGGTCCATCTGTGACACTGGCAAATCCATTGCTGGAAACCAGTGTGGCTCACCTGTGTGCTAGCATTATTAAAATAGGTATTAGCTTTATGACAATCGGTGAGTGTTTGGACTTTATGAAATGCTGCATGCATTAATCTCACTTATAATATAAATCACATAGTACAAGGTAGTGTTTAAGTGTTTTGCTCTGTGACTATAAAAGTGTTTGCTATGAAACCGGAATCCCCCACAGTCAGGAGAGAAGCATTACCAGGTGTCAGAGTAGCAGCCGTGTTAGTCTGTATCCACAAAAAGAACAGGAGTACTTGTGGCACCTTAGAAACGAACAAATTTATTAGCGCATAAGCTTTCGTGAGCTACAGCTCACTTCATCAGATGCATAGAATGGAATATTAGTAAGAATATATATATATATATATATACACACACACACACACAAGGTGAAAGTTGCCATACAAACTGTAAGAGGCTAATTAATTAAGATGAGCTATTATCAGCAAGAGAAAAAAAAAAACTTTTGTAGGGATAATCAGGATGGCCCATTTAGAAGGTGTGAGGATACTTAACATAGGGAAATAGATTCAATATATGTGTAATGATCCAGTCACTACCAGTCTCTGTTCAAACCCAAGTTAATGGTATCTAGTTTGCATATTAATTCAAGCTCAGCAGTTTCTCGTTGGAGTCTGTTTTTGAAGATTTCTGTTGCAAAATTGCCACCCTTAAATCTTTTGCTGAGTGGCCAGAGAGGTTGAAGTGTTCTCCTACTGATTTTTGGAAGTTATGATTCCTGATGTCAGATGTGTGTCCATTTATTCTTTAACACTTCAGAACACTTTAACAAGTCAGAGTGTGGACCTAATCCTACACCTATGTGACCCCCCGGTCAGATGGGCAACATGAAGCCTTCCAGTTTCTGTAGTGTTTATGACATTAAATAATTTTTCACACAGACTATTAGCAAGTTACATCACTGAAAAAACTAAATCAATGGGTTACATGTTTTTTAGAGTACATTGCAATTTCCTCTGAAAGCCAACAATAAAAACGTAGCCAAGTAAAGCTTTCTGCAGTGCTGCCAGAGATTAATCCAATTTTCTGCAATCCCACCAGAGAAAAAGCAACTTTCCAGCCCCAGGAAAAAGGCCTATAGCACCACAGGGCCTAAAGCAAAATGCAACATTATAATAATATTCCAAGGAAACTGGTTTAGATATGAATAGTCCCAAACCACTAGCCTTACTAAAATCAAACACCCACACATTTGCCCTGGTGTTCTTGAATTCTTCTCTCATTTACACTGTCTAATCCCTTCTAAGTCATGTGGTTGCACAAAGTGAGAGGACGTTTTGGTTCTCCAGACCAGTGTAAGCTCTACAAAACTACCTCAAAGAGAGATACAGCAAAGAGAGTCTTATGCATTCAAGTATCTCCTTCAGACAGTGAAAGAAATGAGTCAGTAGATCAATGAAACTTACAAGATCTGACTTGTTTCTCCATGACAAAGCATTTTAAAACTTTATGTCCTAGTTTTCTTTCTGCAAACATCAACAGATTTACATGAACTACATTAAAAGAACACTAAGGCTGCAAAGTCAAGCATTCACAACTTAATATCAAAATTAAGGTGATCTGTGAAGCTTTAATTCATCCCCTTGTGTGTATTAGTCTAATTACATATTTTGTTCCATGGGATCCCTGCCTCATACAGGATGGATCTGCTTTGTGGATGAATGAGAGTTGTGCAATGAAGGAAGCTGTTGTCTGTAGGACCTCTGCCCCATTTCTTTCGGGTACTGGGACTGATGGCCCTAGGCTTGCCTAAAACTACAGGCCCACTCCTTTGACTAAGTGGGGGGAACCATGGAGTCCAGGCCACAACTGAATGCCGAAACAGGAATGGGAGTGCGGGTTAAAGATTAAAAATCAGAATTCTAGAGAAGAGAGAGAACCTCAGACAGCACCCACTTTTCCTCAAAAGGAATTCAAGGAGTCAGAGGATGATGGCCAGAGGAACTCTGGCTGGAGACATGATATAATGAGGGACCAAAAGAGGACCCACAGTCACAGAGCACTCCCCACCAAGGTACCTCCTCTTGGTCTGGTGGATGGCTATCTTGGCCAGCACCAGGAGGAGAGTGATGAGGTCTCTCAACTTTGTGCAGCCATAGATGGGTCTGCATGTACAAGGAGGGGTGGTGGAAATTCAGCCAGAACTTCAGCAGAAGTTTCTGGAGGAACTGCAACCAGAAATACTCTGTGTAGATGGGCACCAAGGCTCCTCCTTGCCTATGAGGTGTCAGGGGGACTCTGACCTGTAGCAACCACGCCCCCTGCTAAGGGCTCCATGGAGGACCTGTCAATTAATATCCTTGGTGGGCTGTGGGACCAGGGTAGAATACAGGCTAGCCCACCAGAGCTCCCTATCCTCTGTAGGTAGCAGCAAGTTCTTTTACTTGGAGTTGGGACAATACCTGAGGGAGAAGGGATGGTATGCAGCATGAGCATGTACAGATGTTCTCTGTGTACAGCTCAGAGATGGACTGGCCTACTCGGGATGGCATTCAGCCTACTCAGGCTTGGGGTGGGGGGCTGGAGTGGCTCATAGCACAGGGGCCTGATGACAAGCTCAGAGGCTAGGGGTGAGCAAGGAAAGGCCTCCCACAGGACACCCTCAAGAGAAGCAGATGCAAGGCTGATTGGACCTCCTGGAGTACTTAACAGAAGATGCACAAGGTGGGCAACCCCATGAGCAGGCCAACTGCCATAGGGTCTGTGCAGTCCCTCTGCCCTAGTGAAACCAGCCAGGACCACCTGCTGGTGCACTAAAGGGGACTCCACTATCTGCTCACTAATATGTGGGTTGTGTAGCAGGGGTTCAGCCAGGAGAACTTCCCCCTCAATGGCCGCTACAGACATGGCCATTGAAAATAGCCTCTAGATCCTGAGGAGGTCCTGGTAGAAGACCAGCAGCTCAGAAAGGTGTCTGAGGAGACCCCTTGGGTAGAGATAAAAGAGCTGCCAGTTGTATCAAAGCCTTCAAAAGGTGGCAGAGGAAGGCATGTGCCAGCAAGCTCCATGCCAGACTACGAGCACCATCAGAGCATCTCTGCAGGGCCTGAAGCAATTGGCTGCAGATAGAGACCAGGTCCTGCCAGAGGGAAGCTCAGGAGACCCAGTGCACACCCTTCCAGAAAACTTCAGAGAAGAATGGGGTAGGACTAATCAATTGATGACCAGCACCCTCCCGCAAGGGGAAAGGGACTGGAGCAGCCCCATCCATATCTTTAACCAGTTAGACACCCTGGCCTACAGTGTGATCCAATTCTATAACACGGAGGGATCAGCAGCAAAAATGCCAAGACAGAGCATTGGGCCCCAAGTCCCACTGGATGGAACTGAGCGCAGGTGGGATAGAACCCACCTGCCACCCATTCATAGATATCAGGCAAGATCTCGACCAGTTGACCTGGTGAAGAAAGCCACTAAATAGATGGCTTGGCAAGCCATCACACACCCCAGATGTCCCGGACCCCAGGCCATGAGGAGCGCATTGTTGGCATGTGATGACAGGACCAACTGTAAGTCTAGCTCTCAAATCACCAAGGGCTCACTGGTGATAGTGTACAGTTAGCCAGACAGCAGACAACCTTGATGCACCCTTTGATCAAAGATGACAGGCTCAGTTAGAGCCCAGTTGAACTTGATCAGACATTCCACAAAGGGGAACAAGGAACCCCACAAAGCAGGTACTGAAGTTGAATGCTCACAGAGTGCCCATGAGATACCCATGATCCACTCTATTAACTGCCTACTTCTGGCTGAGGGACAGGAGAGTGAGTGACAGACCATCCCCACACACCTGGTAGAGAAGGTCCCTTCAAAGGAAATTGAAGATGGTCTGGTGTGGGAAGGTGTAAATCTGGTAAGGGTAGATCACATCTGCCAGAACAGATCTGAGCCCCAGTGATATGGCCTTTGCTATTACCTTGTGGTCCATGAGCAGCAATACTGGACACCTATTTCTCAGGTTGCAGAGGTCCTCCCCTTTTTGGCTGCAGGCTGAGTCTCTGTGACATGGGGAGCTCCCTGTGACATGGGGAGCTCCCTGGGGACTCAGTTGATGGCAAGGTGTGGATGGAGGATGTCCCAGAATGTGTAGTAGATCTGTATAGTCAACCCATTGATGCCCAGAGATCTATTGGTGGGCGTCAGATGAAGGGCTTTGGAGAACACTGACAAAGAGAGAGGAAGCTCCAGCTGATCCTGGTCACCCACACTCATTGTAGGGTATTCATCCCACAGAAATTGGTGTTAGGGGTTGGATGAGAGAAAAAGAGGTCAGCATGGAAAGCTCTTGCCCTTTCCTACATCTACACTGATTCCATAAGAGGGGGAGGCAGGTGATGGGCTTTTTCAGCACCCTCTTCTTCTCCAGGGCATGGAAGTGAGAGCTGTGATTGGTCTCCAGCAGGAGCTGGATATATGATCATATTAAAGCACTCCAAGTCCAAATAGTTGTCCAGGGCCCAGAACTTGTCCCTCTTCTCTGGGCACAGCCTGCAGAGGGATGGATCACCAGGTGAGTGGCAAGGTGCCTGTCCACTCCAAAATCTCCCGCAGCAACTGCTCTATCACCATGTCCCTCCTCCCATTGGCCCAGGATGTAGTTATGGCAGAAGAGCCAGGCACATACCTTCCCTTCATCCCACCACCACTGTGCAGAGTGGGAAAGGTGGGTCTCTGCCCTTGCCAGAATTCCCAGGAGCAGACCATGATGCCCATGTCCTATAACTGTGTTGTTAAAATCCCAGTGGGCCAGACCTAGCCACTCAGGCATCAAATAGTCATGGCCAGCAGATAAGGGTCCAAGAAGGGGGCTGGCCTAATACTGGAGGAGTGGGCCTGCAAGATGTTAAAATGGAAACTGTAAATGTGGTCTAGCTGGGACTTCCACCTGATGCAGATCAAGGTAGTGCAGCTGAACTGTGATTTTTCAGAGGTTTATAACTTAGTCAGATTTTGTGGAGATTTTTGTGGGGCTAAAAGGCATATCCCTGACACCAGCATGACCACCCTCCCTGCCAAATTTCAAGTCCCAGCTCCAGAACACCGCGGGTCTAGAGCTTCACTGACACAATATGTGGTAGTAGTTGGAAGGATGGGGCCCTAATTTTAGGAATGATAACAAGAGAGCTGTCAAGGTTCCTCCCCCACTCTGAACTCTAGGGTACAGATGTAAACCTGCATGTAAACCTGCATGAAAACCTCCTAAGCTTACTTTTACCAGCTTAGGTTAAAACTTCCCCAAGGTACAAGTTAATTTTGCCCTTTGCCCTTGGATTTCCACTGCCACCACCAAACTTTATCTGGGTTCCTGAGAAAACATTGTTTGGAAACATCTTTCCCCCCAAAATCCTCCCAACCCTTGCACACCACTTCCTGGGGAAGGTTTGGTAAAAATCCTCACCAATTTGCATAGGTGAGCACAGTCCCAAACCCTTGGATCTTAGAACAATGAAAAAAACAGTTTTCTTACAAGGAGATTTTTAATAGAAGTAAAGGAATCACCTCTGTAAAATCAGGATGGTAGATACCTTACAGGGTAATTAGATTCAAAACAGAGAATCCCTCCAGGCAAAACCTTAAGTTATAAAAAAGACAGACAGGAATAGTCATTATATTCAGCACAGCTATTTTCTCAGCCATTTAAAGAAATCATAATCTAACACATACCTAGCTAGATTACTTACTAAGTTCTAAGACTCCATTCCTGTTCTGTCCCCAGCAAAAGCATCATACAGACAGACACAGACCCTTTGTTTCTCTCCCTCCTCCCAGCTTTTGAAAGTATCTTGTCTTCTCATTGGTCATTTTGGTCAGGTGCCAGTGAGGTTACCTTTAGCTTCTTAACCCTTTACAGGCGAGAGGATTTTTCCTCTGGCCAGGAGGGATTTTAAAGGGGTTTACCTTCCCTTTATATTTATGACAAGAGCAAACAAGGGAGGCATTTTTTGGTAAGTCGCTGGTTACTTGCAGCTGTAATATTGTGTGCATATCTTGATGGTTCTGCTACAGTTTAGTTGTAGGTGTTCTGTCTGATAAAACACGATACAGCGGAAACATAAAGGGAAACTTAGAGAAATATACCAGCACCCTTCCAGACAGCAGCGTTGTACATCAGTGTTTATCATCTTAGCCCAATGCTCACAGGACTTGCTTAGATTCAATGCAGTACGTTTATGTTTTTAAAGCTTTTCAAGGTAAGAGTAAGTCATATACTTAGAAGAATATTTCTTTGCATAGTGTCTGATAGCCCCATATCCTATAAAAACTAAACCTAATTCTGCTCACTCAACACACTGGAAAATATATTACTAATGGTTTTCTTTACATTACTTATTCTGTTTGCTCAAAAAACCCTTTCCAACAGCATCCGTGACTTTCACATGGAAAATGGGAATCAAAAGCAAGCACAAATTTGAATTGCTTGAACTTTGATGGTGAAGCAATTTGGGGAGTTTCTTCTTGTTGTTCGGCGTGAACAAATCTCATTTCATTTTGCACTTTGAATGCATGACAATCCAAGTTGTTCAAGAAAAATAGGGTAGTGTAGGTGAACCAGGGATGCCCTGTGTCAAGGTTCCTTCCCCATTCTGAACTCTAGGGTACAGATGTGGGGACCTGCATGAAAAACCCCCTACGCTTATTTTTATCAGCTTAGGTTAAAACTTCCCCAAGGTACAAACTATTTTCTTTTTTCCCCTTGGACTTTATTGCTGCCACCACCAAGCGTCTAACAGATATATAACCGGGAAAGAGTATGTTTGGAAACATCTTCCCCCCAGAAAAAATCCTCCCAAACCCAACACCCCCTTTCCTGGGGAAGGCTTGATAAAAATCCTCACCAATTTGCATAGGTGAACACAGACCCAAACCCTTGGATCTTAAGAACAATAAAAAAAAGCAATCAGGTTCTTAAAAGATGAATTTTAATAGAAGAAAAAGTAAAAAGAATCACCTCTGTAAAATCAGGATGGTAAATACCTTACAGAGTAGTCAGATTCAAAACAGAGAATCCCTCTAGGCAAAATCGTAAGTTACAAAAAGACAAAAACAGGAATCTACATTCCATTCAGCACAGCTTATTTTATCAGCCATTTAAAGGAATCAGAATCTAACGCATATCTAGCTAGATTACTTACTAAGTTCTAAGACTCCATTCTTATTCTGTTCCCGGCAAAAGCATCATACAGACCGAGAGAACCTTTGTTTCTCCCCCCCTCCAGCTTTGAAAGTATCTTCTCTCCTCATTGGTCATTTTGGTCAGGTGCCAGTGAGGTTCTCCTAGCTTCTGAACCCTTTACAGGTGAAAGGGTTTTTCCTCTGGCCAGGAGAGATTTTAAAGATGTTTACCCTTCCCTTTATATTTATGACACCCTGATACTCAGGGTAGGTAGTTATTAGAGAAGACAAGACTAGAGGAGAGGAATGCTCTGTCATTTACTGCACGATACTGCCTCAGTACGTACTTGTAGCAAGGTCAAAGACTCACCGGCACAGCGCCTCTTGCTGGTCACCTGGGAATTAGCTCTTTTCCAGCCTTAGCACGCCCTCTGCTGGTCTCACCTTCTTCAGGCCCTGTGTCACTCCCAAACCCTGGTGCCCCTTTACCTGGGGGTTCTGCCCCCAGCAGTACCCCCTTACTCTGGGTTTCCCCTCCCAGGGGAACCCCCAACCCACTAAGTCCACCTTGTCTCAGTGGCTACTACCAGTCATCATCTAGCCCCCGCTCACTGGGTCATACTGCAGTCTGTAATGGCCACTCACCATTGGCAAGGGGGTAGGACCTGCTGCCTATGCCTATTCCCAGGCTGTATCTCTGCAGCCCCAGTACCTCTTTTGGCCTTAGCCTGGGGAGTTGCCAGGCTGGAGCTCCCCAGCTCCCTTTGCCCTTCCCCAGCACTGCTCCACTTCAGGTCCCTTACTCCCAGGCAGCTAGCCCTTCCCACTCCAGGGCTAGAGTGAGAGTCCCCTGCCTTTTGGCCCTGCAGCTCTTTTATAGGGCCCAGCCTGGCCCTGATTGTCTGCCTCCCAGCCTTTTCCTATTGGCTTTCCAGGGCAGCCCTTTCCCAGGGCTGTTTTTAACCCCTTCAGGGCTGGAGCAGGGTGACCACCCCGCTACAGTACTGTTTTGTTCGTCATGCAAATCTCCCTTGTAAGATGGGTCCCATTGGTTCTAGCACTGATCTGAATTAAAAACACCCTAGTATAAACAAAGTTCCTGAGGCCAGACACATTTCTGGAGACATTTTAATGAGACTTGCTTTCAGCAGGTTTAACTAAATTGGATTTACAGTCTGACCTCTCTGTGGGGTCCTGCCTATGCAATAGCAACAGCTGAGCTGGTAGACTTCCCACCCCCCAATATATTTCTCCAATTCAAGTATGGTCTTTGTGACTTGTAACACAATCTTGCTTGACAATCTGCCAGTCAGTAAATTATCAATTAAGAAATAGATTGGATATCCCTGCCAATAAAAGACTTATCCACTGCATCTAGGAGAGATCTCCTGAAGAACTGCTTAGGCTCAGACTTTCAAAATCCATATTTAATTTTTTGTAATTGTCATGATGCAGCAGTTGTATATGTGATTAAGGAGTACTCATTGGAGTTAATAGGACATATAGCTTGAGGCAATAGCAGGAACAAAAAGTAATCTCTTAAAACAAAGACAATAAGGTTGTAAGCTCCACTTTTGTTGACGCCAGAAACGATGGCCATTATGTTAGAGCATCCATCTAGAAGTCCTAAGTTTGCTTTTTGATAGCACAGAACCTATTACTGAAATAGAAGGAAGAAAGCTGAAAATCCTTAGTTGGCATCTACTTTTCTTGTTTTTTTTTTTATTTTAAGTACAACCATTACATCATGGGAATTACAAAGATTGAATATGGATTTTGAAAGTCAGAGTCTAAACAGTTCTATAGTAGGGTTCCTTCTCCCTCAGGGACTTAAGATCTTTACTGGCAGGGGAACCAGATCAATTTCTTATTCCTTGCATCATCTGCATGTAATCCTTACACATTTGCCTGTATGGGTGGGCTCAGAATGTGCATGGGGGAACCTCAGTCAAGATCTAAGTTCTGCAGCAAGTGGTATAGGAGATTCATTAGGAACATTCATTCGAGCCAGACGTGAGCCAGTGTAATGGTCTTGGGTTGCCATCTTTTGGATGAGATGTAATACGAGGTTTTGACCACTTGTCCTTATTAATGATGGCAATGTAATCTGACCCTACTGAGTTTTGCCATTGACTGTAACAGGGCCACACCCCACCACAACTCCTTGTTATTTTTCCAGTGGAGTTATCTGGTCACTCCAATACTTAAGTGGCACAGACGTCAAGCAATAGCATTTCTCAGATCTACAGAATATTGATGCAATTAATTCAGATGAATGGACAGTCAATATAAAAATAAAGCAACAGCATCTTTGCACTGAAGAATTAGAGCTCAGGCAAGGTAGGACCTTGTGCAGATGCATGGGAGTTACAAGGCACAAGGAGCCCTTCCCTCTAGCATCCTACGGTGCAAGGGCCACTGAATGGTCATCCCACCTAACCTGCCCCTGGTATACAAACCCTTACAAAGCAAACAGATAGGTGCACATGGATACTCTCCTGCCCTTGTCTGCTTTGGCCGACAGAGCTGGCTAACTTGCGGGCCTATCATTATCCACACTGCAATCAGAGGTGTGACTGCAGCACATGTAGACCCGTACGAGAGAGTTAACTGTGATCTGGCTCTAACAGTAGCAGTGAAACACGGCAGCTGCTAGTCTGTGCTGCTGCAAGTATGTGCCCAGAGAGCTGGGTAGGCTTGTACAGCCCATACTGCCACGGCTGTGCGTCTATTGTCACTGTAGCTAGCCCATCAATGCACATGCTGAGGCAGTTTTAGTGCACAGCAGCAGGATCCGCATGGACAGCTAGCAGACCGCATGCTGGAGAGCTGTGGATTTACATCCCACTTTGCCCCGCAGGAAGAGTTCAGATAGACACGCTCTTGGAATGAAGCTAAATTTTGAAATCTCAAAATCCTTTGCAAAATGGAACTTCCATGCTCCAGGCAGCCCAAGTTTCTCAGACCCAGGAAGACTGCCCCCTTAGCTAAAGGCAAGGAAGTTTCATCTTTACTCAATTACTTGGTAAATTAAGCAATTGTAAATTGTTTGGGTTTTGGGATCTAATCTTCTCTGAGAAGGGCTTCTAGATAGAATTCATGCCTCCGACCTGTATTCTATTTGGACAGCGACAGGAGCACTTGTACTCTGCATTAGCCTTCCCAGTGCCCAAGGGGGCATGTGGAAGCTTCACTTTAGCTGCAGACAAAATTGCTTCAGTCTAGACGGGTCTGAGGTCTCCAGTCTATCAGTTTTCCTTCATCCTCCCTCTCACTACATAGCTCAACACTGATCAAAGAGAGAGGGATAATATGAAGAGGTAAAATAATGGTACATGCTGAAATTTAGCTCAGTCAGGCACATACAGTAATTCCTTTAGGACAGCACTGAATCCATAGGCATATTAACATTACCCAATAATTCCTTAAATGCTAGATCTCATACTGGCATCTTGTATCTGTAAAATTTGCTGTACAGGGACCTGTTTAGTCTCAGTTTTTGGTTCTGGTGTGTGAAGGTTCTGCATGTTGAGAAATAAAGCAGTGTTACATTGCAACCTTCCAAACAAGATTGTTTATGTTTTTACCTTGCTTCTTGGTTTGTATGCTATGAACATAACACTGACTCCTAGACAAAGGAGTCTCTGTCAGCTCCTTAGGTCGGTCCTTCCAAGATTGCATGTGTTCCATGGGGTTGATCATGCAAGATTATTCCCATGAGGCATTGAGTGCCCATATCTGAGCATGGATGATTAGCACAGGAAGCTTTGGCTGCACTAACTCCCTTGAGTACATACAGGATATCTGGTATCCTGTTCATGACTCCACCAGGAAGTGCATCCAGTTATAACTTCTCTTGTACTGACTTGTTAGCTGAAAAGAAATTTCGGCTCTTCAACTCAGGTGAGTTACACTTACATAATAAAAAAGTTACATTCTTTCCTCACATGCTCTGATGAGGAGTTTTGCATGCAGATTTCTGTCTTCGAATATCTTTAGCATCGTCAGGGAACATAACTATTTGTTAGTTTTGAGGAGTTTGTTTCTAAAAACAGAAACATTATTATGGTATTATGGTATGGTATTATGGTATCATTATTCTGTATTTGACCAGTGGTCAGTAGGAGACGCCTCTTAAGAAGATGCAAGAAACCGTGCAGTAGAGTAGAATTTGCTGTCAGGGAAAAAAGAAAAGGAGTACTTGTGGCACCTTAGAGACTAACAAATTTATCTGAGCTTTCGTGAGCTACAGCTCACTTTATCAGATGCATTCAGTGGAAAATACAGTGGAGAGATTTATATACACAGAGAACATGAAACAATGGGTGTCACCATACACACTGTAACAAGAGTGATCAGGTAAGGTGAGCTATTACCAGCAGGAGAGCGGGGGTGGGGGGATCCTTTTGTAGTGATAATCAAGGTGGGCCATTTCCAGCAGTTGACAAGAACGTCTGAGGAACAGCAGGCGTGGGGGTGGGGGAGGTGAATAAACTGGGGAAATAGTTTTACTTTGTGTAAAAAGGAGTACTTGTGGTACCTTAGAGACTAACCAATTTATTTGAGCATGAGCTTTCGTGAGCTACAGCTCACTTCATCGGATGCATACCGTGGACCCATCCACTCCCAGTCTTTATTCAAGTCTAAGTTAATTGTATCCAGTTTGCAAATTAATTCCAATTCAGCAGTCTCTCATTGGAGTCTGTTTTTGAAGTTTTTTTGTTGAAGAATTGCAACTTTTAGGTCTGTAATCGAGTGACCAAAGAGATTGAAGTGTTCTCCGACTGGTTTTTGAATGTTATAATTCTTGCCGTCTGATTTGTGTCCATTTATTCTTTTACGTAGAGACTATCCAGTTTGGCCAATGTACATGGCAGAGGGGCATTGCTGGCACATGATGGCATATATCACATTGGTAGATGTGCAGCTGAACGAGCCTCTGATAGTGTGGCTGATGTGATTAGGCCCTATGATGGTGTTCCCTGAATAGATATGTGGATACAGTTGGCATCAGGCTTTGTTGCAAGGATAGGTTCCTGGGTTAGTGGCTCTGTTGTGTGATGTGTGGTTGCTGGTGAGTATTTGCTTCAGGTTGGGGAGCTGTCTGTAAGCAAGGACTGGCCTGTCTCCCAAGATCTGAGAGAGTGATGGGTCGTCCTTCAGGATAGGTTGTAGATTCTTGATAATGCGTTGGAGAGGTTTTAGTTGGGGGCTGAAGGTGATGGCTAGTGGCGTTCTGTTATTTTCTTTGTTGGGCCTGTCCTGTAGTAGGTGACTTCTGGGTACTCTTCTGGCTCTGTCAATCTGTTTCTTCACTTCAGTAGGTGGGTATTGTAGTTTTAAGAACGCTTGATAGAGATCTTGTAGGTGTTTGTCTCTGTCTGAGGGGTTGGAGCAAATGCGGTTATATCATAGATCTTGGCTGTAGACAATGGATCCTGTGGTGTGGTCTGGATGAAAGCTTGAGGCATGTAGGTAGACATAGCGGTCAGTAGGTTTCCGGTATAGGGTGGTGTTTATGTGACCATCGCTTATTAGCACCGTAGTGTCCAGGAAGTGGATCTTTTGTGTGGACTGGTCCAGGCTGAGGTTGATGGTGGGATGGAAATTGTTGAAATCCTGGTGGAATTCCTCAGGGGCTTCTTTTCCATGGGTCCAGATAATGAAGATGTCATCAATGTAGCGCAAGTAGAGTAGGGGCATTAGGGGACGAGAGCTGAGGAAGCGTTGTTCTAAGTCAGCCATAAAAATGTTGGCATACTGTGGGGCCATGCGGATACCCATGGCAGTGCCGCTGATTTGAAGGTATACATTGTTCCCAAATGTGAAATAGTTATGGGTGAGGACAAAGTCACAAAGTTCAGCCACCAGGTTTGCCATGACATTATCGGGGATACTGTTCCTGACGGCTTGTAGTCCATCTTTGTATGGAATGTTGGTGTAGAGGGCTTCTACATCCATAGTGGCCAGGATGGTGGCTGTTCCTCAGACATTCTTGTCAACTGCTGGAAATGGCCCACCTTGATTATCGCTACAAAAGGTTTTTCCCCCCCAGCTCTCCTGCTGGTAATAGCTCAGCTTACCTGATCACTCTCGTTACAGTGTGTATGGTCACACGCATTGTTTCATGTTCTCTGTGTATATAAATCTCCCCACTGTATTCTCCACTCAATGCATCCGATGCAGTGAGCTGTAGCTCACGAAAGCTTATGCTCAAATAAATTTGTTAGTATCTAAGGTGCCACAAGTACTCCTTTTCTTTTTGCGGATATAGACTAACAGGGCTGCTACTCTGAAACCAGTCAGGGAAAGTTTCTCCTCAAGGACCCTGCGTAATTTATGCCCTGAAGCACAGAAGTTTGTCCCCCTTCCAAACTCATGGCTTTAATATACACTAAAGTTTCATCTTGGTCACCAACTTAGCATAATAAAATTATGAGTCCATGAGCTCTCTTTTTCCCATTCCTCTGCCACCTTTCACCAAAGCTTGAGATTCCAGGAAGCAAAGTGCTTTTTTCAATGCACAGTGAAGGTTCAAGTTTAGTATCTAATATATCCTCCCAAAAGATGTGTCATAAAAACTATTTCAGTCTCTTTCACTTTTGTGACAGGATTCGTTTGCTTATCAGCATAAGCCTTGCTTACCTTGCCTTGTTATGTCTTTTAGGAGTCCAACCGTTTATTTCAACAATTTAAATAAAAAACAAAACAAAGAAAACAAAACCAAAAGCTATTTCTCTCTTATACCCATCCAAGCTAATCCCTCTGTGCAGTGTATCTTAATGTGCCACTTTGTATGTAGTATAAAAAAATAAAAGAAGATGATTTCTTTTTTGTGTGTTAAGAGGATAAAACTCTATAGAATGGTTCTTTAGACTTTTGCTGATTTGTGATTGCCTTTGCCACAGGAGGAAAAAATACTAGCAACACAGCAGACTGAGAAAGACATTCCTTGTGAGGCTAGAACTATGACAGTAGCTCTCTTTTCTTTTGTTCCACCTAATAAGGCTCTTCTATCTTTCCTGCTGTGCACTTTGCACCTGATTTGCAGCCATAGCAGTGAATACTCTGGGACTGATTCTCCTCTGACTTACACCTGGGTGAACCAGGAGTAACTCAATTGCAATCAATGGACTAGTGTGAGAGGAGAATCTGGTCCTGCAAAAGCTGAGAGGGGAAAACTAAAAAAAGAAAATAATTTTGTTTTAGGGAGTCCTGTTCCAGCTCAAGATATCCACTGATTGTGGGAAACAGGCTGTGGGAGGCCCTGTAAATTGGTTCTTCAACAGACCAAGCCATACAGGAGAATGGCCAGCATGCCGCATAACGCCTCAAAAATATTCATAGAGTTTAAGGGTAGAAGAGACCATTAGTTTAGACTTCTGTATATCATAGGCCATTATTTTTCACCAAGTTACTCCTGTACTAATCCCAATAATTTATGCTTGACCGAACCATACTTTCCAGAAAGGCATTCAGTCTTGATTTGAAGACATCAAGGGATGGAGAATCAACCACTTCTCTTGTTAGGTAGGTCCTATGATTTACACCCTCACAATTAAAAATGTGTGTGAAATTTCTAATTTAAGTTTATCTGGCTTCAGCTGCCATCCATTAGTTCTTGTTATACCTTTCCTTGCAAGATAAAGACCCCTTTAGTACCTGATATTTTCTCTTTATGGAGATACTTATATGCTATATCAATTCACTCTCAACCTCCTTTTTGATAAGCTATACAGAGCTTTAACCCTCTCACTGGCATTTTCTCCAGCCCTCACCTAGTTTTGTGGCTTTTCTGCACTCTTTCCAATTTTTCAACAGTATCTTATTTGTGGTACCCATTCCTTATTTGTGATTCCAGTTCCTTATTCAAAGGTCAATACACAAACAAATACATCAATGTAAAATTACATTTTTACAAATTTCAAAGTAGTGTGATTGAGTATGATAAAAAATTACTAATTACTTCATTTATTAAAGGATCAAATAAGAAGCTGCATTTTGACTGGCTGTACATGACAAAACTAGTCTTAGGTCACCCAAGTGACACCTCCCTGGGACCCTCAAACCGTTCTGGTGGAGCTGGGAGATGCCACTCACCAACCCAAAGCTTTGTTCCTATGCAACATGCTACCACACATCACTGTCCCACATATTGTACTGGCTCTGTGCCAAAATAAGGCTTATGCAGGGGTGCTGGAACAATTTGTATAGTGAGGGTGCAGAAAGCCATTTATCCAAACTGTAAATCCTGTGTATGATGTAAATCTTTTCAAGCCGGGGGTGTGGCAGCACCCCCTGAACCTCTAGTTCCAGTGACATGTCCCTGTGACCATTATTTCTTTAATAAGAGATGAGGACATTCCACTCCCAGAGATGAATCTTTATTTCTGGTCTGGCACATATTTTACCCCAATTTTTATTTTGGGTTCTCTCTATTAGCTAACGTACAATGTGCACATAAAACCAGAAAGCAATATTCAATCAATTTGTTCCAAATCCAGCTGTAATATTTTCACAGAACTAATTGGATAGTTCCAAATGAAGTCTGTAGGAACTTTTGGTTGGTTGCTGAATTAAGAACACCAACATGGCCACGTTTATAGAAGCTTGCT
Organism: Caretta caretta; assembly: GCF_965140235.1. Lineage (NCBI taxonomy): Eukaryota > Metazoa > Chordata > Testudines > Cheloniidae > Caretta > Caretta caretta. The sequence continues at coordinate 131,808,499 of NC_134209.1, read as the reverse complement.
TAATTGTGTTAGATATAAAAACATTACTGTTGTGTGGTTTTGCTCATTAAACAAAAATAGCATGAAGACATTGCTTGGATACAGTTCACTCCCAAATAATCATGTTTATTAACTGCATGCAAAAATACATGGCCTAACTTAATGCATACTGCTGGTAGCCTCCGAGTGATCTCTGAGGGCTTCTCAAATGTAGAAAATAGTGACCACCACCAGAGTGCTCACAAACTACTTACAGGAATACTACCCTATTCCAATGTATTAAAATTAAGCTCGTGACTTTGCTGCTGTGCAATTCTCACAGCTACACTAAAGGGTTGGTTCCCTTTAACAGAATTTGGAGAACTCAGCCTGTGGCTAGAAGAGCTCCACCTTCTTTCCTTTTTCATTCCAAAATTCCATCATAGAAATGCCAGCCCTCAGTTTGACCAAGTTTGTGGAAAAATACAAAATGGTCCCCAGATGATACCATTTGGATTTTAAAAACTGGGTGGAGGGCGAAGGAGGAATGTTCTTCCCAAAGAGAAATATTTATATTTGTTTATCTACACCAGGCAATAGCAATCAAATTCATGGGGAACAGTAAGTGTACATGCAGTTTTCTGTGATTTTTGCTTGATACTATTATAGCCGTGGAAACACAACTCAATCCTGAGAATAAGAAGGAAGTCTGTAAAGGTGCAGCCAGTCCCTGAGCACCCCCTCATAGCCAGGTGTGGCACTGCTGAAGTGCCCCACCTTAACTTCCCCAAGTCCAGCAGTTTAACAGCCCAGGGCAGGAATAAGCCAACACACTGCTGGACTGAAGAAGGGGACATGGAATTTTGTTAAAACAATCATTACAACAAACAGTTCATAAGGCCAGGAATCCTTACAATAGACAGTTCATCAGGGCCTGCTTCAAGGCTCCTAAACTCACAGTCCACAGCCAAGTCTCTGAATCAATTCCAAGCTCATCTTCTGGTGCCTGAGAGAGAGCAAATGCCATTCACTGCAGCCAGCCTGCCTACAGGGCTCCTTTGTCCTTCTTGTTCTGCAAACGGACAGTATCCTTTATATCATACTCTTTTAGAGACTCCAGGATTCTAGTATTCATTTTTTTAAAATGTTAATGGTATCACATTGTGGAGTGCAATCCAGACCAGTGAAGGGCTGTGTCACCTCTGCCCTGCAAATTTGGGCATCTCACAATGTTTTGCTGCTGTAGCTTCCAGCCTGGGCCACTCACAAACAGCCTGCCAGCCATCAGGTCACATCCTGAGTGTCTGTGTATAGCTGCAACCTGCCAGTCACACATCAGTCACACCATAGGCTCCGAGTTTCTAATCTGCTCGGGGGTGCTCCCCCACAGTTCTGCCCAGACACTGCCCCCACTCCACCGCTTCCCCCAAGGCCCCACCCTTGCCCCGAGCACACTGCACCCTTGCTCCTCCCCTCTCCCTCCCCCCCCCGCACCTCCTGACACCACAAAACAGCTGATCCACGGCAGGCAGTAGGCGCTGATATGGAGGGGGAGGCACTGATTGGTGGGGCCAACCAGCGGGCAAGAGGCTCTGGGGAGGAGGTTCTGGTAGGGAGGCTGCAGCACCCACCATTTTTTTCCTGTGGGTGCTCCAGCACCAGAGTACCCACTGAGTCGGCACCTATGAGTCACACTCTGGTTTCCACCAGCCTTCGTTACCACTAGCAGGGTGTTCCCAACACATTGCCCATCCTGGATTTCCCCCCAAAAAGATGTGTTCTGCATTGCCCAGCACTCTCCTGGACAGTCCAGATATTAGAGGTCTGTTGTCCCTGTAAGGCGTCAATGTACAAGAGTCTGCTACTTTAATTGGAATTACCCATAAAGTTCAGTTTGAAGACAACACTGGATTAACTTTGATTAAAGAATAAAATAAGTTTAACTACAAAGAGATAGGTTTTAAGTGAGTACAAGTACAAGGTATTAGAGTCAGAAATGGTTACAAGATAAATAAAGATAAAATGCTTTCTCGTAGCTAGAATTTAACAAACTAGAGTTGGTTCAATGTAAAATTCTTAGCATGGGTTCCCAGCAACATTGCTGACCAAACATTGCTGTCCCCCAAAGTCCCAGTGGCTGGTTCCTTTGTCTTTTCAGATGAGAGTGCGAGCGAGGTATAGATACAGAGAAAGAATGTCTGAGGTGTTTTGCCCCTCCTTTTTATAGTATTTGAAATGCATTATCCTGAAGGTTACCCTAGATAAAGTTCCTTCCAGCTTTGAAGATGGAGACTTGAGGTCTTGTGGTGAAAGAGGTTCCACATTATTTTTGTTAAAATGCAGATTGATCTGTTCCTCATTCCTCTGCCACCTCAAGGATGATAACCAATCAGCTTTGATGACACCTGGCTAGAGGTGTCATCTTGTCTTTTATCTTAGAGAAATCAGTTTACCCACTCCCCAGGCTTGTCTGGTAAACACATTTCAGTCTTAACTTCTGCTTTTGTTCATAATTTTATATATAATGTTGCTATACACATTTCACTGTGATATTATTTACCAACAAGTTATTAGTTTTCAAATGATACCTCACAGGATATATTTGGTACAAAAATCACTACAGTGATGTGTAGGGTGTGACTAGAATAATAGAATATCGGGTTGGAAGGGACCTCAGGAGGTCATTTAGTCCAACCCCCTGCTCAAAGCAGGACTAATCCCCAACTAAATCATCCCAGCCAGGACTCTGTCAAGCCTAACCTTAAAAACCTCCTCCCAAGGTAATGCATTCCAGTGCTTCACCACCCTCCTAGTGAAGGGGTGCATTTGGTCACAAATGGCAGTGTGAAAGTAAATAGTTAATAAGTTTAACACTATTTGAAGGAAGAGAAATTTGACAGCAGAGAATATATAACTAGTAGTACTCATTATCAAAAAAACTATTCAAAGTAAATATCTCCTTTCAAGTCTAGATAAAGGTTATGTTATTTGATTCCTATTGATGCTGGCAGTACAAGAGTTCTGTTAGATTTGTTCCAACTGATTATACTATTTCCCTAGTACTTTCTTTCATAAGCAGATAAATTTAAGATATTTTTGCATCTCATGAGACTGAGTTGTGGGAGGAGCAGGGGAGTCTTTTGCACATATTTATTCAGCAGAAAAGAAAGCAGACACACTGTTGTGATCACAGAAGACATTTCAGTGACTCTACCTTTGACCCTTACATCATTTCTTTTGAATCCCTTTCAGTTTAGGAACTGGAATTACATGAAGTTAAAAGCTAATGCAAAAATTAGAAAAACTCAGCTGACACACCTGAGTTGATAATTGGAATGGATTGGATTTGCAATTCTAATTTCAAATAAGTGATCATTTGTTTGCACCTACCTACTTAAGATTGAATATTGTTCCCCCTTTTCACTTCTCAAAAATAAATGGGAAAAGCTGTAATTTAAATTGTGTTGAGCAGTACACATCTTTAAGAAATACTTATAGCAAACTTCTCAGAGGATGTTATGCAGATCAATACATTCTGAGTTTGCAACATTAATCTGAAATCATAAATGGATTATATTAACCAACAAATATAGATTAAGTAATAGTGTACTGAGGAGGTTTCATACATTTGATTAATGTTGGTTATGTAATTGAAAGAATGAATAAGTAGTAGATGGAAAACAATGTTTCTTAATTTGTTTACAGTTACCGTAGTTTTTAAGTCACTTTTGCATATTAGAAGCCTACATTGAAGATGTTAGAAAAAATATTAGTGATGAGTTGACCAAAGACAACACAATCACATATCCTAAATGTTTATTAAATTTGTCACTGCAATTGTTCAACATTCTTATTTTTTACTCACTGCTGCCAGGGTAATACACAATAATTTCTTCTCTTCATGTCATTTATATTTAAAGTGATTACCGTATTGGTCAGGAAGACAGGACATCAATACTAGCCCTAATTGAAAAAGACAAATTATATGTCAGACCTGTTGGCCTTTTCAACTTTACCTCTGTGATCTAATGATTCTACAGCCATTCTGTCCTCTCCGTAAATATCAAGATATTTGAAAACTAATGTAAACACACACACAAACACACTACAAATCAAAGAGTCCTATCATTCAACCTTTTGGGGCCCAGTTGTGAGACAAGACTCAGCAAAGAGCCAAGATGTTAAACATACTATTTTTCCTGAATGAAAAGTCCAAGTCTTGTGGAATTCTTTTCTTAGCATTATCCTCATTGTGTTTATAATTTTATTAAATAAGATGTTGATGCCACCTGAGTGGTTTGTGTTGAATGTTAGTTTAGATGTGAATGGACACCCCCACTCTCTTTGTAGGCCCCAATCCTGAAAACACAAATAACTTTACCCAGGGAAATAGACCTATTGTGCCCAATGAAGCAAAACATCTAAGGTTCTTCAGGTATAAATATTTGCAGGATCAGGATCTTGGATTGTCAACTCTTCAGGGCAAGGATGGAGTCTTCTTATTTGTTCATAGAGCACCTACCAGAATGAGGCCCCAATCCCTATTAGGACCTCTGACTGCTACTGTAATACAGATAGTAAATAACAGATTTAAGGTAGAGTGCTTTAAAGATGAAAAGTCCTATATGCTGTATTAACAGTACTCTGAACAGTACTCTAATTTTACTGAGTTAGCAGTACATCCCTTTCTGCAATCAGTTAATCCTGTATATTTTATGGAAAGCTGAAAATAAAGTGCTGCATTTTTAATGCTGGTGCCACATATCTGGAATAGAGCTGTCATATTAATGCCACTTAGCTTACTATTCTGAATGCCATTTTCAGTACACTATAAAAACCAATCACTTTAGATTTCACAGGGGTTTTCCTGCTCCTGCTTGCAGACCGGGGGCTCTGTAGGGAAGCAAGCGATCTGGGCTTAGTCTGCAGACTGACTGCTGCTCACAGCCTAGAGTAAGTTGGGGTGAGTTGTGCCTCTCGTTTTAGGGGGTCTCTCTGGGCTTGTCTACACAGGAGTATCCAAGAAACTTAATCACAATTAATTAAAGGTTTGAATTTGAAGTGGATTAGTTAAACTGCATTAAATCCCTGTGTGGAAAATGTCATTCATAATTAAAGTGGCCTTAATTTGGTTTATTTTAATTCACTTAGAGCAGTCCTTATTTCAGCACCGACGCATCTACTAAATGAAATGGAAAGGAAAGCAGTGGAAGCAGGGTCAGCTCCCAGACTACTGCACTGGGCAGCACAGCATGGGGAGGAGGCGATCAGCCCTCTGTGGAGAAAGAAGTAGTTCGGGACTATTTAGAAAAGCTGGACGTGCACAAGTCCATGGGGCCGGATGCGCTGCATCCGAGAGTGCTAAAGGAGTTGGCGGATGTGATTGCGGAGCCATTGGCCATTATCTTTGAAAACTCATGGTGATCTGGGGAAGACCCGGACAACTGGAAAAAGGCTAATGTAGTGCCCATCTTTAAAAAAGGGAAGAAGGAGGATCCTGGGAACTACAAGCCAGTCAGCCTCACCTCAGTCCCCGGAAAAATCATGGCGCAGGTCCTCAAGGAATCAATTCTGAAGCACTTAGAGGAGAGGAAAGTGATCAGGAACAGTCAGCATGGATTCACCAAGGGCGAGTCATGCCTGACTAATCTAATTGCCTTCTATGATGAGATAATTGGTTCTGTGGATGAGGGGAAAGCAGTGGACGTAGTGTTCCTTGACTTTAGCAAAGCTTTTGACACTGTCTCCCACAGTATTCTTGTCAGCAAGTTAAAGAAGTATGGGCTAGATGAATGCACTATAAGGTGGATAGAAAGCTGGCTAGATTGTCAGGCTCAATGGGTAGTGATCAATGGCTCCATATCTAGTTGGCAGCCGGTATCAAGCGGAGTGCCCCAAGGGTCTGTCCTGCGGGCAGTTTTGTTCAATATCTTCATAAATGATCTGGAGGATGGTGTGATTGCACCCTCGGCAAGTTTGCAGACGACACTAAACTGGGAGGAGTGGTAGATATGCTGGAGGGTAGGGATAGGATACAGTGGGACCTAGACAAATTGGAGGATTGGGCCAAAAGAAATCTCATGAGGTTCAACAAGAACAAGTGCAGAGTCCTGCACTTAGGACGGAAGAATCCAATGCACTGCTACAGACGAGGGACCGAATGGCTAGGCAGCAGTTCTGCAGAAAAGGACCTAGGGGTTACAGTGGACGAGAAGCTGGATATGAGTCAACAGTGTGCCCTTGTTGCCAAGAAGGCCAATGGCATTTTGGGATGTATAAGTAGGGGCATTGCCAGCAGATAGAGGGACGTGATCGTTCCCCTCTATTTGACATTGGTGAGGCCTCATCTGGTGTACTGTGTCCAGTTTTGGGCCCCACACTACAAGAAGGATGTGGAAAAATTGGAAAGAGTCCAGCGGAGGGCAAGAAAAATGATTAGGAGATTGGAACACATGACTTATAAGGAGAGGCTGAGGGAACTGGGATTGTTTTGTCTACAGAAGAGAAGAATGAGGGGGGATTTGATAGCTGCTTTCAACTACCTGAAAGGGGGTTCCAAAGAGGATGGATCTAGACTATTCTCAGTGATAGCAGACGACAGGACAAGGAGTAATGGTCTCAAGTTGCAGTGGGGGAGATTTAGGTTGGATATTAGGAAAAACCTTTTCACTAGGAGGGTGGTGAAACACTGGAATGAGTTACCTAGGGAGCTGGTGGAATCTTCTTCCTTAGAAGTTTTTAAGGTCAGGCTTGACAAAGCCCTGGCTGGGATGATTTAATTGGGGATCGGTCCTGCTTTGAGCAGGGGGTTGGACTAGATGACCTCCTGAGGTCCCTTCCAGCCCTGATATTCTATGATTCTCTGATTCTATGGAAATATTAGGTGACACAAGACCACAAAAAGGACCAATATAGATACAGTTATCAAACTTTCAGGACTGTATTCAGGTGACTGCAGTCTGTCAATCTGCATAGTGTCTAAAGTAAACAGAAAATAAGTTGCAATAATTAAGACAATTACACAACACCCAGATTGTCATAAATAAATATGTACTCCCTTTTAACTTCGCAGAATAAGTACTACTTTGTGCAAATTAAGTAAATTTTTTTGTAAGACAGTGCTATTGCAAGAAGGAACCAATATAAGCCTAAAAAGAGCCTGACTGAAATATACTAAGGCTAGTAATACACTCTTGCATTTATTTATCACCTTTCATCTGAGGATCTCCAAGTACTTTACCATTAACACTATTTTATGGATGGGGAAACTGAGGCACACAAATAAATTCAACTTGGCAAATTATCATTAAAATTTGTGTCTGTCCTTTTGCATGAGGATTTCTGATATTATTACTTCCCTATCCAAAAAATATTTATCCTAGTTGAATAGAATTTTTCTGAGTTTAGTGATTTGCCCAGCATCACAGAGAGTGGCAGAGTCAAGCCTATGAGGCTTGAATTCTAACTCCCAAGCCCTAGAAAGTACTCCCTACCACAAGCTGATATACATAGGCGTATGTTATCTGTCTTTTCTAGGTAGCAATGTCTTTTAACCAATTCTTGTAAATTGGCTTAACTAGTTGTGTTTTGAGAAAGTGATCATATTATGCTTTCTGGCCCACTAGAATGCAAATAACTTCTAAAAGAAGATTAAAGTATTAAATCAAATAAAAACAGAGGAGAGAAAGTTGGACATAAGATGTTCTTTAGAAATATAAACAGTGAACAGCCAAGAGAGTTCAGCGGGGTCACAGAGAATATGTTCCTATTAGATTAAACAGATATTGCCTAGAGAATGAACAAGTGAATTCTTTACTTCAGCATGCATGAACAAGGGAGAGGCCACATTCTAGGACTGGGATACATTTTAAGGAAGAAAGAATGATACTGAAAGGCTTTATAATTATACTAGAAAAAACATCGGCAATCAGAAATAATGTTAAAAGTTGATAAGATACGAGGCTGAGTTGAATTACACCCCAGAATTTTGAATAGGAAAAGCCTGTAGACTTGAATGGCTCAGGGATTGGGAGCTTGATGCACAACCTTTGATAGGTAGAATGTCAATTAAAATCCAACCCGGTCCTGTGGTAACCAAAAGTCATTGTTGTCATCTCATTGCTATTTGGTGCATGAGTAGAATGAGTTTGGCTTACTCCTACAGCAGTCCAGTGGGTTTAACTTACAGCCAAAATATGTAACTGGCACATTTGTTAGTAGTCTCCATGGAGAGGCTAAATACTGAAGGATTGTGGACAGTTCTCTAAGGCCTTCAGCTGGTTCTTCTAGGTCACAAAAAATGCGCTATGTTAAACCAAAAAACTCAGTAGTGAAACAAGCTAGCTGCATTTAAGACATTTCACTTTCCCCTCAGGCCATAAAAGGTAAATATAGTATTCTTATTATTTGCATTACCCTGTAGGAGAAGAGGGTTGTTTCACACACAAAAAAAGAAAAAAGAAAAGGAGTACGGTGCCACAAGTACTCCTTTTCTTTTTGCAAATACAGACTAACACGGCTGTTCCTCTGAAACCACACAAAAAAAAGTATCCCTCCCCCACTTTTATAATCAGAGACTGATTCTCTCTCTCTAATTGGAAGGAAACAATTCATAATTTGACCTAGAGCTGAAGCTCAGATTTTTTTTTGTAATAAGCATTTGAATTAGTTTGAATCAAGTATACAAAACAAATCAGATATACAACTATGGAAAACTAATTATCCCTAACCATCTCTTGTCACATGATTAATTGTTGGCCAGTTTCATTAATTTTTATTTTCCTTCAGAGACTAAGAGACACAATACTTAATCCAGCAATTGCGGCAGTGCGGGCAGGATTTTTAAAAAGTGCTCAAACCCTGACTTCAGTGGAAGCACAGTTAGGGCAACGTGGAGCACTTTTGAAAATCTTATCCACTGACTGTTTATTTCTCAAAGTGTGAGCACATGGTGAGGTAGTAAATAATGAGGACACGTTATTGTTAGAATGATCGGAATCACCTGGTTGAATGATCACAGTCCAGCAAAACTTTTAATTATGGCAGTACACATCTGGGAACAAAGAATGCAGACCACACCTACTGGATGGGAGGTTGTCTTGGAAAGCAGTGATTTAAAAAAGGACTTTGGGGGTCATTATAGAGTTATCAGTGCAATGCTGTGGCAAAGAGGTCTAGGAGATCCTTGGATTTTTAAAGAAGGGAATATCAAGTAGGAAAGTCCTCTTGCCTTGGAACACAGCATTCGTAAAATTGCTTTGGAATACTGGGTCCAATTCTGGGATCTGCATTTCAAGGATGTGGAAATAGTGGAGAGACTTCAAAGGAGAACCACAAATATGGTCTGGGCCTGGAAAACAAGACATGATGTGAGGCTTAAGGAGCTCAGTCTATTCAATTTATTTGAGCATAAGCTTTCGTGAGCTACAGCTAATTGATTAGTCTCTAAGGTGCCAAAAGTACTCCTTTTCTTTTTGTGAATACAGACTAACACGGCTGTTACTCTGAAATCAGTCTATTCAGTTTACCAGACAGAAGGCTGAAAGGTGACTTGACCAGGTCACTGTGTATGGTGCTTACACAGAAAAGATATTGCGGCGGGGGGCGGGGGGAGTGAAGGAGGAGGAGACAAGTAATCTTGCTGACAAAGGCATGACAAAATCAATGGCTGGAAATTGTAGTCAGACACATTCGGCCTTGAAATAAAATGCAATTGTCTAGCAGTAAGGGTAATTAAACATTGGAACAACTTACCAGGAGAGGTGGTAGATTCATCATTGCTTGGAATATTTAAAACAAGATTAGGTATTTTTAAAAGATATGCTTTAATTCAGCTTTAACCTCTGAATTAGATGGATCCATCTGTAATATTGCTCTGGCACACAAGCACTCTGAAGAATGTGCCTCCCCAGGGTGGAAGACTACCCAAAAGCACATTCCCTGGGGATGTTGGATTCTATGTGTATCTGGGCTTCCAGAACAAAACAAAACAAAACAAGCCACAAGATAAGAGATCTTCATAACTGTCTGCCTTGGATCCCTTCAGTGAAGAAATCATTGGCCTTGGGGAAATGTTTATGAGAGAGATCAGAAAGGAGCAGCACGATTGTTAGAGGAGCGGATTGAAACAAGAAACCTGTGCCATAATAGCAAAAAATCACAGACCACCGTTCATAAACTGAGCCCTGGTGGACAAACAACCAAAAGTGCATTGCTGCAGTTTCTCCCAATCAAGTTGCACAATTCATCCTAAATGGCAAACCAGCCCACAAAACAAAGCACAAAAACAAACGAGTTTATCAGGAACTTTGCTCACTCCTCAGAGACCGAACAGTCCACAATAAACAGCCCAGCATTGAGGAGCTGACAGTAGCCATGAAAACTCTGAAATGTGGAAAGGCAGCTAGACTCGATAGTGTATCTAATGAACTATTGCTACACATCAGGACAAGAGGACAGAAGTGTCTACTTGACTTTGTTAATACTTGCATGGAGACAGTGCAGATACTCGGGCTGCACGACTCAAACCACATAAAGACACCAACTCTGAAAAGATAGGTTTCAGAGGAACAGCCGTGTTAGTCTGTATTCGCAAAAAGAAAAGGAGTACTTTTTGGTTAGTCTCTAAGGTGCCACAAGTACTCCTTTTCTTTTTGCGAACTCTGAAAAGAGTTACTGACCAATATCCTTACTTTTCTCAACGTACAAGCTATATAAGAGAACCATAATGGGTAGAATAGCACCAATAGGGGAAGGACAGATGACTGATTACCAAGCCAGTTTCTGCGCAGGAGATTCATTTTGTGGTCAAGTTGCAAACCTAACTGAAAGATGGCTTTGAAACCTGAAAAGTTACATGGGATGTGTTTGTTGAGCTATCGGCTGCTTGTGACACTGAACCATCATGCGCTTCTATTGAAACTGGCAAGAATTTTGAGAAATAGCAAGATGATCCAGATCAGCTCCTCCCTGCTTGATAAGTGGTTTCTTTGTCAAGATGGATAGTCAGAAAAGTTGTTGGCATACTCAATGCAATGGATTGCACCAAGGCTGAGTGCTAACACCCTTCCTTTTTAATGTCTACACAAACCAGCAGTCCCAACATGTGGTCATTCATTTATGCAGATGATCTTTGCATTGCCACCCAATCAGAAAGATTGGAGGATACTGAGCACATTCCAACTGGCTCCCTGAGCATATTTAGAGAATACTATTGCACATGGTTCCTGAATGCCAACCCTACTAAGACACAAGTGTGTGCCTTCCACCTGAAATACTGACAGCCAAGTAAAAACTCCAGATATCACAGGATGGTACAATCCTTGATCACTAGGAACATCTGGTGTAGCTAGGGATCACATTAGACTGAATGCTGACATTCAAAGAGCACATCAAAATGCTGAAAAAGAAAATGAACTCTAGGAATTGTGTTGGCCAGTTTCTGTAGTACACAAATTGGGAGCTGACCGCCAAAACACTCAAAGAAACCGGTCTCACCATGTATTGTCACACTTGAGCCATGTACACAAAATTGATACTGAACATAATCAGTCCTGGAGGATCATCAGAGGGGCCTTGAAACTAACTCCCACAGTCGCTACACTGCCTTAGTGATTGTACCACCGTCAGTGAGGTGGGGTGCCTTTCGTAAAAAGGTTTCAGAGGAACAGCCATGTTAGTCTGTATTCGCAAAAAGAAAAGGAGTACTTGTGGCACCTTAGAGACTAACCAATTTATTTGAGCATGAGCTTTCGTGAGCTACAGCTCACTTCATCAGATGCATACCGTGGAAACTGCAGCAGACTTTATATACACACAGAGAATATGAAACAATACCTCCTCCCACCCCACTGTCCTGCTGGTAATAGCTTATCTAAAGTGATCAACAGGTGGGCCATTTCCAGCACAAATCCAGGTTTTCTCACCCTCCACCCCCCCACACAAATTCACTCTCCTGCTGGTGCTAGCCCATCCAAAGTGACAACTCTTTACATAATCAAGTCGGGCTATTTCCTGCATAGAGGAGGTATTGTTTCATATTCTCTGTGTGTATATAAAGTCTGCTGCAGTTTCCACGGTATGCATCTGATGAAGTGAGCTGTAGCTCACGAAAGCTCATGCTCAAATAAATTGGTTAGTCTCTAAGGTGCCACAAGTACTCCTTTTCTTTTTTCGTAAAAAGGGGAGACAAAATCAGGTGCATGATCCAAGACACCCACTGCATTGACACATTCCACCACCCAAGAGGTGGAAATCCAGAAAGAACTTTGCCTCTGAAAATCCCTTACCTATAAATACCACTGCAAAAGGCTAGAGTAACAAAATGGCAGAAAATGCTTCAGAACAACTTTCTGCAGACACGACCTTGAAAGAAAACACTGATGTACTCTAAATTGACTGAGAGCTGGGATGGAAAAGACTGGTGACAATATGACCAAGTGGAAGCTGTAGAATGTCCCCAAATGCAAATGTGGAGAGCCTAAGCCAACACTTGAACAGTGCCTGCTACAGTGCCCCGTCAACATCCTGTGCTCCCAAGAAACTATTCAAGATAAGTGAATGCAGCCAAGATCTTAGCTGCAGTTTTGGTGACGATCTAGCTTCCAGGAGGAGGAGTGTAGGGGGAAGTATTGCCTGTATGTTCATGAGGTCAGGCTGGATAGCTATGGTAATACCTTCTGTCTGTGGAATCGGTCAGTTGCCCTGTTCACTCCCTCCCTTCATGATTCATGGAGAAAACACGAAGCTATGCATCACCCTCAACACACTCATAACATTTGCAGCTCTGCAGCAATAGAATGCCTAAAATATAATCTCATGCTTGAGGGCTTTAGCTGGTTGCCTGCAGGGTTCAGTAAGGAGTTTTCCTCCCAATGCACAATTGGTCAGATATACTCTGGTTGGTTGTTTGGGTTTTTTTTGCACATTACCACAGAGTGTAGTTATTGTCTAAAATGTAACTATGAAAATGGCAGAGCCTGGGCAAGTGGGAAGCGAGTGGGAAAACTGCAAGAGATGCTGTTTTGACCTTGTGTTAGAGAAGAATGGAACGCAGACTGTAGCAGGAACTGCTGAGAAAAGTAAGATATCAGGAAGGAATATGTATAAACAAGACGCGGCTGTTGATCATTATTGTACGCAACGAAAGGTATAAATGCTTGCTGTTAGGGGGCTTATTCCTTCACCCGCTTACTTTCCTGGGTCTTCTCGCATGAACAGAGAGCAACTATACACAAAGTCCAAAGGTGCAAACAATTTGATGATTATTGGGGTGAACTTCCAGCAAGCATGATTCCAGTTTCTTTCCTTAGTGTCCCCCTTCCCAGCTCTGACACCACAAAGCCTTACTTGTGTCCCTGTTCCCATTCCCCCCCTTAGCAAAACATGATTCCAATTCCCCACCCCCATTCCCTGTTCCCATTTCCCCCCCCACACTTCCTGATTGACTGCAGACTATATAGTAAAACTTGAGTTCTGCTTAGCTATACCTTAACCAATCATTTTACTGAAATTTAACTAACCAATTCTAACATATTGTAACATGATTATTTAACCAATTATATCCCACCACCTTAATTAGTTTACACCCTGCAAAATTAATTATACGGCAGAAAGAAACAATCACAGAACCAGACAGAGATTATACAGACAAACAATAGGGAAATGGGGACTACAGTGATAGAACAACAAAGAAATGAGGATTTCACATCCCAGCTATTGATAAGTGAGTTCTTGCCAGACAGGATGCTATCAAACTAAGTTTCCTTTTACATCTTCTAGGCACTTCCCTTTCTCTGGAGGCGATAGGCATTATCAGGACAGGATTGTATTCCTAACAGCCCAATAGCACCTTATTTCAATGTGACTAGGTTGGAACGTGAGGATGTGACCATTCGCTTCCCAGCATATGGCTGCCTCTGCTGCTTAGCCAAAGGCCTTAGCCTAAGAACAGGGCCTCAGACTGTCACAGTAAGAGAGGGCCCTTACACTGGCAGACAGTGATTTTGATTCTCTCTTTTATAGCTCTATAACTAGCTAAGTGATGAGAATAGACCTAAATTACAGTATAGGCCTTTACAGACAGGCCTGAATATCTATATCCTAACACTTGCCCTAATTGTTTATCTGGTGGAGACCTGCCTAGGAAGGGGGAATCCCTGTCTGTGCGCACTCTCCCCCTTGCAATTGCTTGAGAATAAACTGTCTGTGACTTGTTGCAAACAACCTAAGAGTGAAGCCTGCATTTTCTTCCACAATTTGGTAGCAGATACTCTGTCCAGTATGCATGTGTTGGGAGGAAAGAGCAGGAGGAAACAGGGAAGTGATAGTCCTGCATCTGCACATAAATTTTACTTCATTCGTTGCCCTGGGAACAATAGTGAAGGAGATTTGTAGAGCTGTACCTAATGTGGATTTGCTATTACTCCATGCTGCCCAGATGTGCTCCTTGTGTGCAGGACAAAAGTTTACAGCATCTGCAGCCACAATTGATGTATAAGGGGTTCTGGAATTTGTTCCATCACCACCATCACCCCCATTAGCCTGGAGAAGATTAGATGAATGCAGAGAGTGCTCAGAGGGCTACTTGAGCTAGGATTCAATGTGAGATGAGCTTTCCTCTGTGCTGTAAGCTTTGCTCCATAGAGCAAGCCCTCTCTAATGCCTTGCATGTGGGTTGCGTGGGTTCCCCTTGCTTAAAAAGGTAAGAAATTGGACTCATTCAAACAAGTTTAAAAAAAGCATTTTCACTGGGAAAATATTTAATATTTTGAAGCTGAAAACTTTTGCAAAGCTTCTGGTTTTTCCAAGTTTGGGAGGATTCTTTTTAAAACTGGAAATATAAATATTTCCAGATTTTCCTCACTCCCAATTTTTTTTCTGGTGAAGTTTCAATGTTTTTCAAGTCAGAAGTTTTTCAAAAAGTATTTCACACATTTTTTTTAAATGCAAGTTGTTCCATTTTGGAACAAAAATGACTGAACATTCTAAATCGTATTTGACTTTCCCCCTTATTTGACCAGGATCGATTCAGCTGTTTCATGTTCTACTTTCATGTAGAAGTACATACTAAAGGGAGAAAAAATCCTAAACATGCAATGTAGAAATATGTCCGCTGCAGATGTGGTGAATTAAAAATAAATTCTTAGAAAATATGAAGTGGGAAGTAGTGGAAAGAGTGATTTTAATTCTTGCAGAATTAAAGCAAAAAAGCAATGGCCCAAAAGCAATGGTTCAGCAAAGTCTATCTCCCCTATTTACGTATTTAATATTGTCCATTTCACATTTTGATTTGAAGTGTAATCATGTAGCATTTATCTAATTCATTCTGACACTATTTAACTCATAGCCCTAGGAGATGCTTAGTATGAACTTTTTGCTTGAAGAGTAATCTCATGCCCTACACAATTACATGGTTTAATCAAATTGCATTCAGCAATCTAAAAGCTTTCCTGACATGACCATATTTTAGGTTGATGCAGTGTTAAGAACCATTAATGGTTCTTACACAATAGTAATACTTGAGATAATGAGGTGTAAGATGGGGCACTGAAGAGCGAATATGCTTTAGTAGTAGGATAAACTTAATCATGCCAATATTTTTTTACTACAATATAATAGAGAACATCTTTCTTTAACCAACATGTCTGTTCAATCATTTTAAAATTGGAAGCGTCACAGAAATTACTTTGGTCCTACCCATTATACATCTTTCAACACTTTTAGCAAATATCATACTTTGCATTTTGTGACAACGTTCCTGCTCTACCTTGGTGGGTCTTGCACTTATTGGCGGATTTGCTTGCCTTGGAGCTTCACGGTAGCCCTCAGCTTGGCCGTTTTTCTGAACCCACAGTCCAGGTCGACGCCTCCTGTGTCTGACCAGGAGTTGGGAGGATTTGGGGGGAACCCGGGCCCGCCCTCTACTCTGGGTTCCAGCCCAGGGCCCTGTGGAATGCAGCTGTCTAGAGTGCCTCCTGGAACAGCTGTGTGACAGCTACAACTCCCTGAGCTACTTCTCCATGGCCTCCTCCCAACACCTTCTTTATCTTCACCGCAGGACCTTCCTCCTGGTGTCTGATAATGCTTGTACACCTCAGTCCTCCAACAGTCCGCGTTCTCACTCTCAGCTCTTAGTGCCTCTTGCTCCCAGCTCCTCACACGCACACCACAAACTGAAGGGAGCTCCTTTTTAAAACCCAGATGCCCTGATTAGCCTGCCTTAATTGAATCATCATAGAATAGAATCATAGAATATCAGGATTGGAAGGGACCTCAGGAGGTCCTCTAGTCCAACCCCCTGCTCAAAGCAGAACCAATCCCCAACTAAATCATCCCAACCAGGGCTTTGTCAAGCCTGACCTTAAAAATATCTAAGGAAGGAGATTCCACCACCTCCCTAGGTAACCCATTCCAGTGTTTCACCACCCTCCTAGTGAAAAAGTTTTTCCTAATATCCAACCTAAACCTCCCCCACTGCAACTTGAGACCATTACTCCTTGTTCTGTCATCAGCTACCACTGAGAACACTTGATTCTAGCAGCTTCTTGATTGCCTGCAGGTGTTCTAATCAGCCTGTCTTAATTGTCTCCAGAAGGTTCCTGATTGTTCTGGAACCTTCCCTGTTACCTACCCAGGGAAAAGGGACCTGCTTAGCCTGGGGCTAATATATCTGCCTTCTATTACTCTCCTATAGCCATCTGGCCCAACCCTGTCACAATTTCTATAGCAATTTCTGAGAATATCCAGCAACTTTACCAGATGAAATTAATTAAATTCCATGACACCCAATGCAAGGGGGGAAAATCTCCTTTTAAGTGATGGAGCCCCACTTTGTCACCAACCCCTCAATGTCTAATGGCAGGCACAATTTTGACTGTATACATCCACATGAGAACATCTTACCTTGGGAAAACCCTAATCATCTTTTTACAACACTGACACACATTTATTACAGATTATTCCTGAAGACTGAAGTTTCTATTCAAAACTTGTATTTCATTGAGAAATCAAAGACTGTTCTGGTTTTGAAAAGCGCTCGCTTCAAATGTGGTCCTTTAGTTCCATGAAAATTTCATATTTTATTACAATGAGTGAGCCCAGGGAGCCAGAAGGTCACTGAAATGGATGAAATTAGAACCATTTTTGAGCAGAGCTACATTTGCAATGATAGTAGGAACTGCTTGTTTATTCTTGAAAGTTGTTTCAGGGTTACGGGATTTTTTTCCCCCAAGGTAAACTGCCGTGCATCCATACAAACAAGCTGTTTCAGTTTATCTTGAGTCACCACCTGTGCGAATTAATCCACTTTGAAAAAAGAAAAGGAGGACTTGTGGCACCTTAGAGACTAACAAATTTATTTGAGCATAAGCTTTTGTGAGCTACAGCTCACTTCATCGGATGAAAGCAAGTTTACTGACATTCAGAATGCTTTTTCCCACAATAAGGTAGATGTGCATGTATGGCCACTTACAATCAACTGTTCTGCCTCTGGCAGTCCCCCCCACCGCTATCCCACATTGCTTTGCCACACACCTGGACTGGTCTGTCTGTTTACTTGAGTGACTACTGCTCAGGGGTCAACTGGACCATATGTCACCTCCACACTCAGATGCTGGTGCAATCAGGTGCTCCCCTTTGCAAGTCCAGTGCCTGATAAGTTCAGAAGCCCAGAGTCAAACACCCTGCTTCAACATACCAATAGCAGACATGTCCTGTGCTTCTGTGTGGTCCAGTAATGAGGTCTTGCACTTTGTTGCCCTCTGAATAGAGAAGACAATCCAGTCTCCTCTTAACAGCAGACACCAGAAGGGCAAGATATACAAGAGGATACCAAGGCAAGTGAAGGTGAGGGGGCATTCCCAGGGTATAGTCCAGTGGCAAAACAGAGAAGAGGAGCTCCAGCAGGATTACAGAAAAGTCAGGGACAATAGCAAGACTTCTGGGTGAGCTCACATAGTTATTGAATGGGCAAGGAAGTGGGCACTTTATGAGGTGCTGGACTGTATTTTTACTAACACCACCACCACTGAATGCCATCATACTGTGAATGGCACTGAAAAGACGCCTGTAGACACCAAGCAGGAAGAGATTGACTTAGACACACTGGATCTCTTCAACCTTTTAAACCCCAAGGCAGAGAGAGTACAGGAGCCTCTGGAGTCCTGCCAGATTCCAGGTGGATACCCAATCTATCAATACTGGGAGGAGACCTCGCCAGTAAGTATTACAGTGCTCTATAACAGAGCTGTAGAGGGGGATTTAAACAACTTTGTTCCTGGTATAATCACAGCACTATCATGTTTGGCTAGCCTCACTCTGATTCCTTGGCTTTCAGCTCCCCTACCCAGAACGTTCAAACTGGCAAATACAGGAGAATTTAATGCTATGCTCTTTATTTATCTGAAATATCAAATCCCACACCCATTGGCCAGATCCTCCACTTCCCTTGTTGCTTACTGCTCTCTGTGATGGGGCATGACTCACCACTGCGGCGCCTCCTGCTGGCTGTCCTGGAAATTAGCTTAGTCCACCCATGCACCCTCATCTGGTGACATCTCACCACTGTCACTTCTGCTCCAAGATGCATGTCATCCCAAAGGATACAGCGTCCTCTTCAGGACACAACCCTCACACTCGGTTCTCTCCCCTTGCAGGGGAACAGCAGTCCACTGTCCAGCCACTTCCTCAGTGGTGAGTGGGGGCAGGGAGGGGGACCCCGGCCCACCCACTACTCTGGTTCCTGGCCCAGGACCCTGTAGATGGCAGCCACCAGCTGCATCCCCTCCAACCCCACAGTCTACTTCCCTGGGCCACTTCCCCACAGCTCTAGCACCTTCTCTGCCCTGGTCTCAGGCCCTCAGCATGCTTGCAATCAGCCGGGAGCTTGGTCTCACTCCCCTGATCCTGCCCTGCCCTGCCCTGCCCTGCTCTGTCCAAGTTGCTAGCTGCCCTCTGCCTGCAAGGCAGCCAGACCTCCTCCCTTCTCAAGTTCCAGGGAATGACTGACTTGCTCTGCCCTGCAGCTCTTCTTATATGTGCCAGCCCAGCCCTGATTGGCTGCTCCTCGTAGCCCTCTCTAGTTGGCTATGTCCTGCATAGTCTCGTTAGGGTCCTCCCCAATTGGCTGCCTGTTGTGCAGCATTCCCTAGGGTTCTATTAGCCCTTTATGGGCTAGTGTGGGACAGACGCCCCATCACACTCCCACTCAGTCTACCACTGTCACATGGCCCCTCTCAAGATGGCAGCACCATCTGTGTTACAGAAAAATAATGTATTGCAGGGTAAGCATGTTTATTGTAGCAGGAGGTAGAGGAAAGGAATAGGGGAAGTACTTTTGCTCAGTTGCATCAATGACCTCAGCTTTTAGGTAAAAATTTGAGATTTTATGAGGTAGATTGCCTAGCTCAGGCTATTTTACAATACCTAGCGACTGTAAGGCATTACAGAAGGCATTCAACCTTGGGCTTGAAACAATCACTGCAGAATTCTATTTATTTTGCAGTGCACTTTGTGCTTATCCGTGGGTGCCATAAAAGAAACTTTGGGCAAAGAAACTGCTCTCCTTTGGCACGCGCAGGGCAAGGCAATGCAGCTTTCCCTTATCATGTGTGATTCCCTCTCACTGCTGCACCAGCTTGAGGACACCAGCCTGGTCAATAGCAGCATAGCATGTTTTCCCGATTTGCCAATTGCCTTTTTGAACAAGATTCTTTTCTGCCATCTGGGGCCATGCCTTAGGGTGACATCCTCCAACCTAAGGACAACCTGCAGAGGTGCACATGCAATTCCTAACTTGCCCCTGTTTCCCCCATCCACCAACCCACCCCGCACTCACTGACAGACCGAAGAAATGCACATACACTTACTAACATGGCCCTTTGTGTCGTCGTCCCCCCCCATTCATAAGCCCTTGCCATGCGCAACTAAGCACCTCCACCAAACCAGGGGACCCATCCAATGGGTAAGAAATCTGGAAGAAGGCTTGCCATCTTCAAGTTCACCCCAGAGTGGGAGGAGCCCAGGGGAATGGAATCCCGAAATTGAGGAAAAAACAACATTTTATGGCACAGAAAATGAAATTAGGACAAGAAGTACCCACCCTTACCCACTCAACACATTGCAGCTCCCATAGACAGGAGCATTACCACTGAGTGAATGTGGGGGAGCAGATCTAAGTGTAGTGTAGACCAAGCCTGAGTGCCTTTCCCAGACCTGAAGAAGGTGATGCAGTAGTTGCACTATAGTTACAATTACAATGATCTACACGCGTATACATTCATAACGATAACCTGTACACATATCTCCTAATGACCACCAAGCTCAGACTATTACAAGCTGTCAGGGTTCCCGCATGAAAGACCCCCTAAGCTTATAAGTAGCAGCTTAGGTTAAAAACTTCCCCAAAGCACAAATCCTTTCCTCGTCCTTGGACGGTAAATCATCATCAAGTGATTTAAACAGACATTCAGGGAGGGGCCACTTGGAGCCCTATCCTGCTAAAATATCCCCCCAAAATATCCCCCCAAGCCCATTCACCCCCTTTCCTGGGGAGGCTTGAGAATAATATACCAACCAATAGGTTAACAAAGTGAGCACAGAACAAACCCTTTGGGGTTTAGGACACTAAAATCAATCAGGTTCTTAAAAGAACTTTATTATAAAGAAAAAAGTAAAAGAATCACACCTGAAAAATCAGGATGGAAGGTAACTTTACAGGGTAATAAAAGATTTAAAACACACAGGACTCCCCTCTGGACTCAACTTCACAGATACAAAAAACAGGAATAAAACTACCTCTTGAGTAGTCTGTGTAGACTGTCGGTCCTTCATCAGTTGAGACTGAGCTAATCACAACACATCTTCCAATCTTCTCTCGCTCTGGCCATCCTTCACCATGCTTGTCTATATCTCCTTGTTAGGAAATCATCCCACCTCTTTGGAGGCCGACCACGTGGCCATTTCTGTTCTTGCGGATACCACTCGGATATAGCTGCAGTCCATCTGCTGTCGCTGAGTCAGGCCACATGTCCCGCCCACTGCATTTTGCTGAGCCTGCTTTCAACAACGTCTCGCACTCCAGACTGCTGCCTAATTATTTCGTTGGAGATGTGATCGGGGAGCGAAATGCCCAAAAATGTTCGATCCATCGCTCTCTGTGTGACAGACAGTTGATGTTCTTCAATCTTTGTCAGCGACCATGTTTTGCTGCCATATAACATTGCTGGAAGGACAGTCGAGTTAAAAAGATTCACATGAGTTGTTTTGTTGATCTTTCCTTGGAGGATGTCCTTGATGTCATTGAATGTGCACCATCCAGCTTTTTTTCTGTGCAACAGTTCACCTTTCTGATCGTGGTGCATGTTGACTTCCTGGCCCAAATATTCGCATTTATCAACCTCTTGGATCTGCTCTCCTCCCAGAGTTATTTGGGTTCTTGGCAGAACATCTGATCTCATGTATTTCGTTTTCGACCAGTTCATTTTTAATCTGACTTGACTACTTTTCACATTCAGTTCTTTAAGCATTCTCTCAAGCTGGGCTGTATTTTTGGCTATCAGTGTTATATCATCTGCAAACCTGAGAGGGTTTAGCCACTCACCTTTGCTATTAATCCCGCCTTTCAAGTCTGCTCATTGAAAAACCAATTCAAGACAGGCTGTGAATAATTTTGGTGAAACTGTATCTCCTTGTTTCACACCTTTCTCGATGGGGATTCGGAGAGGAGTATCGAACAGCGATATGTCTGTGCTGCAGCCAGAGTTCGCTTCCTTTTGTAATGTGATATATTGTACACTGATGCCCTGTTCTGAAAGAGCTTCAAGAACGGCATTAGTCTCTATGCTGTTGAACGCCTTCTCATAGTCCAAGAAGGCAATGCACAAAAGGGAACTTGTATTCCCTTGAATGCTCTAGTAGTTGGTTTAGAGTGAAGATGTAGTCTTTCATGCTGTAATTCCTTCAAAAGCCAGCCTGCTCTCTAGGCTGCTGTTCATCCAGGTTTCGTGACAGTAGATTTGTTATTATTTTAGTGAGCAACCTATAGATATGCGAAAGCAGGCAGATCGGGCGATAGTTCTTTAGATTTTCTCTATTGCCTTTCTTATGCAGTAAGATGGTATTGGACTCTTTCCAATTGGACGGTATCTTCTGGATTTTCAGATAGTGGCTGAACCTTTGGGAGAGAGCTTTCCAAAGTTCCTGACCTCCAGCCTTAAGCACTTCTGCTGGCAGACCGTCCTTGCCTGGAGCCTTCCCCTCTTTCATTTGATGGACTGCATGATGGACTTTGCTGATAAGAACTGGGAGTAGGTGTTCATCGGTTTGTTGAAGTGATGGCATTGGGACGTCTATACGGGATGCAAACAGCTAGGTATAGAAATCCCTGCAGATTGCCTCCATCTCTGTTCAATCGGTTACTGATTCTCCATCCCTGTTCTTCAAAGCCAATAATGATGACCTGTACAACGCCAGTTCCCGTTTGCATTTTTTGAGACTTTTACAATCTTCAGCAGCCTTTAGGAGCTTTTCGGTTTGAAATTTCTCGAAGTCTTCCTTCAACTTCATTCATATGAGCTTGCAGAGAAGGGAGTACTCAAGCCTGTCGCTGCGATTTCTTTTCATTTTCCTCCTCTTCTCCAATAAAGTCTTTGTATTCTCCGAGATTCTTCCGCTAGCTCTTCTTGGTCTTTCACACTCAACTGATTTCACACACCATTTCAGTCTCTTACTGAAGTTCTCATAATCGTCATCACAGTCGTCCAGGAGGCTCCAATCTTCCCTAGAAATGTTTTCCTTCAGGATTGCCTCGTTGAAAGCTACCAGTTGGTGCCTTCTGTTTGCCATACAGAGCGCCTTTTTCTCCACCTTCACACTGAACGTGAGTCTGGCCCTCAGTAGGCGATGATTGCTACCAATATTGAATGATGGCACTACTGAAATATCCTGCACTTTGTGTCGTCTATCGATCAGAAAGTAATCAATTTCATTTTTTGTCTTCACGTTTGGTGTGATCCAGGTCCATCTTCTGTTGGCATTCTTTTGGAACCAGGTGTTACCAATGAACATTCTCTTCAACTCTGCCAATATAGCTAGTTGTTCTCCTCACGCATTTTGTTCTCCGATGCCGTACCTTCCTATGAATTTTTCGTCCTCTCTCCCTCTTCCAACCTTGGCATTAAAATCTCCCATCACAGTCGTATATGTGGAACTCTGAGCGAGGGTTTCCTCCAGTTCTTGATAGAATCCTTCCACATCATCATCTTTGCATGCACTTGTGGGGGCATAGATCTGGATGATTTTGAGGGTACTATTTCGTTCAATCGGAGGTAAAGCACCCAGCTATGCAATGACTTCAAATGGCATGAGACAATTTTCGAAGACCATTCCTTGTTTATGATTAATCTGACTCCTTCAACTGTCCTTTGCCTTCTCCTTTGTGCCTTGTCCTCATGCCTTCTCTCTTCCTTCTCCTGCTGCAAATCCTACCTCAACGCCTCAATGTGGCGCAGCGGTGACCCTGGCTGTTCAACAGAGATGTTAGCGGAGTGCATTCTCTGGCAGGTCTAACCATGCAATCAAGGTGTTGGACTGTCAGCCCAGCGAGGGGGTTGCTTCCTCTGTGGAGGGGTGTATAATCCCTCTTTCTGAGGCTGTAAGCTAGCTAAATTGAGGAGGTAAGCGCGCCACTGACAGCGGGTGGCTGAAAACAATGGCTAAAACCAAGTATCAGTTCTCTGCACATTCCTCGATCCCCACTGCAGAGGCAGTGAGGCATTCAAACGACGAGAGGCTGCAAAGAATCTCAGGTGCCAGGTTGCCAAAAGGAAACCGGACAACTCTCTCAATGTGCACTTATAACTGCAGAACACTGACAAGGGAGGAATCGATAAACCATCTCATGGAGGAAAAGGCAAAAACAGCCTGTGATGTGCTGGGTGTTTGTGAAAAATGATGAAAGAAGGAGATGGAGGTCAGCTGGAGGGAGGGAAGCATGGTCATTCTAGGAAATTACCTCTTAGCATAGGGAAAATTCACAAGCTAAAACAAAAGATAGTCTAATGCATTTCCTTGCCTTTACTTACAATTTCTGTAATTTTAGATGTATTATTTCAGGTATATTTGTAGGAGCTGGTTTGCCTGCTTGGTCTCTCTCTTTGTCCCGAGAGGGAACAAAACAAAGAGAGCACAAACAAAACCTTCCCACCCCAGATTTGAAAGTATCTTCTTTCCCCATTGGTCCTTCTGGTCAGGTGCCAACAAGGTTAATTAAACTGATTAACCCCTTACAGGTATGGCAATTCAGTACAGCTGCCCTGTGTATATTTATGACACAAGCTTTCATAAAAGATCTTTCTTTACATATTTTCATACAAAATAACATTGCATACAACCAGTTGATTCAATTGCTTATTTTTGGGGGTTCAGACTCCCTTTCTCCCCCCTTGGGTCTCTGAACCCTGATTGTCACACCTATCCACTGGGGTATTCTCCGGCTGGTCTCTCTCACTTTCTCCTGTTGAAGCTGTTCCACTTTGTATAAATAATGAAATAGTTACTGATGCAAGGACTTCAGCTTGTGTGTATCCCCACACGAGTGTCCTAACTGCCAAGCAACAGTCTGAATTAGGTGTGTCTCACTCTCTTCCATTGAAGCTGAAATGGATGAAAGATGGTTATGACCAAGTTGGTAAATTTTGAACTGAACCTGGTCAATACTGATGACTTTACGCCTATTCCCCTGAGATACTCAAAAAGCCTCAACTCTGACTGATTTCAAGGGAACCTGAGGGTATTCAGCATTTACTAGGTGGTACTCAGCAGCGTCAAGGCTGTACAGCAAATACAGATATCCTCCTAAGCATTTATTTGGCTGGCATTCTGAAAATGTCAGCCTTTGAAGAGTTAAACCAGCTAGCTACAGCTCTGCTGGGGTTCAGGATAGTTGAAAAATCAATGAAAACAGCAGCACCTAGCAGAATGAACTATAACCACTGGCTGCAGATTTCCATATCATTCAAGTCAGAAATTTGAGACACTGTTTTCTCTTTTTTAAATCTGAAGCCAGCTGCCCAAGATTATTCTCTGCTTCTAATTCTAACTTGACAGGAAATGCAACCAGTGCCAGGCACTGTGCAATGCTAATAGCGAGGCCATCAGCAATAAGTATGAGACAGACTTATTTTTATAGTGATGTAGCTCTACAATAGCTCCAGTAGGGTGAGAAATTACTTTTATGGAAACTAAGCAGCAATTAGTCCTGGAAAATCCAGAGCCTGTTTTTTAAACCAGTCAAGTGCCATTTCAGATTCATAATTCATAGTGCTGTAAGGAGATCTCTGGGAATAGGTAGTCAAACAATCTGGTGACAGTTAAGCCTTGTGTACTCATTTTATATCAACAAGCTTATATTGTTTGTATTCTTTGAGATGCCACCTCTCCATCCATGGGGTGGCGGGGGGAGAGGAGGAGTTACCTGCCGGTGGGTGCTAAGCACCCACTAATTTTTTTCCGTGGGTGCTCCAGCCCTGAAGCACCCATGGAGTCAGAGCCTATGGTAGTCAGGCAGGTAGCTGGGGTAGATTAAATTAAATGCTTTGAATGTTACACTGGGATTCACTTTTTAAAATGGAGACTTATCAAAGAACCACTGGCAGGACTTCCATTGTCCCAACGTGACTAAAGGCAAGGCTGGTGGCAGGACAGGGCTAGATGTGTGTGGGGGGGATCTACTCTGGAATTACAGTCATGTCTGAGCAGCCTCCTGTATCCCAGTGTTCCACAGGAGAATCAGAAAGAGAGAAGAAGACGAATACATAGGTTATTCTATTGCTACAACAGAGCTTCTTGGGAGGCTCTGTCATCTGTTGCCTACAAAGGTCTTGATCCAAAACACTTTGTAGAGGATGGAAATCTTTCCATTGACTTCAACTGGGTTTAGATTAGGCCCAAAGTTTTGGAACCAAGCTATTGAACATACTCCACCTGCAATAAGAAAGAATCAGAAGGTTTCTATAGCATAGTAACTAGTGCCATAGTAATTGTGTTAAAAACCCTGATGGCTCGGATATACAATGCAGACAATTTGCGGGGGGGGGGCGGGGAATACTTTCCCTCTAACCTAGACATATCCCCAAAATAGCAGCTCTGCAAAGGCATTTTTATTGTAGGACTTCATCTGTTAGTGGACAATGTGCAGTCATCTAAAACACAGTGCAGACACTTCAGCCTTTCTTATATAACGAGAAATAACAAGCCCCAATCCTGCAAGCACTTAAGGACGCATGTGATTTTACTCAGATGAGCCATCTCCCTGAAATCAATGGGATTACTCTCCTAAGTTATGCGTCTACTCAGGTATTTATACAATCAGGGTCTAAATTAAGAAAAAAATGTTCTGGCACCAAATATAGTGTCCCCATTAAAATACTATAGTTCGGCATGAGTGTGACTGTTTGTTCCACATTCTTCCCCAGAGAGAGAGCCTACAAAGAATATGTGAATTTAACCATGACCTGTTACCCTGATGTTAACTTCTCATTCTTTATCCTTGAATATCTGAGAAAAAAAGGGTAATGAATTATAGAGACTCTGGGACAAATTACTCAGTCATGCCTGTCTATACACATTCATGTTTACAAAGTAAAGATAAAAAAAGGGATAAAACAAACTAACAATTAAGGGTCAATTGCTTAAAAATGCAAGGTTGTGCAAATCAATGCCCCTGAAGTATGGAACACATGAATCATGAACTACTGGCATGACACTGCATTACCGCCACTTTGGAGGACAGAAATAGAATTCAAAATGACCTTGATAAATTGGTCTGAAATCAACCAGACAAAATTCAAGACAGACAAATGCAAGGTGCTACACTAGGGAAGGAAAAAGCAAATGCACAAATGAAAAATGGGGAATCGGCTAGAGAGTACAGTTGAAAAGGATCTGGGGGTTATTGAATAGGAGTCATGTAAGAAAGTGATGCAGTTGCAAAAAAGCCTAATATCATTCTGGGATATATTAGCAGGACTGTTGTATGTAAGATTTGGGAGGTAATTGTTCCACTCTGCTTGGCTCTGGTGAGGCCCCAGATGGAGTAGTGTCCAGTTTTGGGCTCCATATTTTAGGAAAGACATGGACAAACTGGAGAGAGTCCAGAGGACAGCAACAAAAATGATAAAAGGTTTAGAAAACCTGATCGATAAGGAAAGGTTAAAAAACTGGGCATGTTTAGTATTGAGAAAAGAAGACTGATAACAGTTTGTAAATACATTAAAGGCTGTTATGAAAAGGATGCTGATCGGTTGTTCTCCATGTCTACTGAAGGTAGGACAAGAAGTAACAGGCTTAATCTTCAGCAAAGATGTAGGTTAGAGAAGTTAAATACCGAAATAGGTCACTGTCACCGTGCCTTCATAGGCCACAACTGAGAATACTAAAGGGCAAACTGCTGAGAAATAGGGTAGATTAACCACAAGTTTTGGGATGTTTCTTCATAAGATATACCAAACTAGCAACAAAAGTAAACTTCTCTTTCCCCACCCTGGCTAAAAAGAAGTCAGAAAAGCAGTTTCCTTAGGTATTTCAGTTCTGGATTCAACACCCAGATACTAGACTTAAAGATGAGTGGTTAATGAAAACCAGTTTCATCAAACAAAAGGTTCTTCTGATCCCAAAGGACCAACCACACACCCAGGTCAATATACAACTCAAATCTTACCCAATAATCACGCTGCTGCCAATCCTTTAGTATTTAAAAGCTAAAGGTTTATTTATAAAAAGAAACAAAGAAAGGTGAGAGTTAAAATTGGCTAAAGGAATCAAATACATACGATAATTGCAAAGTTCTTGGTTCAGGCTTGTAGCAGTGATGGAATAAACTGCTGGCTTAAGTCAAGTCTCTGGTTGCTTCCAAATCATTGGAAGGTCCTCAGTCCCTTGGTTAGAATGCTCCCATTAGTTTAAGTCCATAGTCCAGAGGTTTGAGCAGGAAAGAGGCAAAATGGAGGTGTTTCCAGCGCCTTTTATAGCTTCTGCCATGTAGAGGGAAATCCATTGTTTCAAACAAAGCCCTCAGTACAGCTAGTGGAAGATTACAGGTAGCAAGATGGTGTTTGGAGTCACATGGGCAAGTCACATGTCCATGCATGATTTCGCTTAGTCACAGCAGAGATCATTACCTATACTTCAGATTGAACATTCCCAGGAAACTCCATTCAGTGTAGATGGGCATCTTCCATTGTGAGCTAACTGTTTTTTTGATGGTCCATTTAACTTGAATAGTCCCATCAAGATGTGCAGCCTAAATACCTTGTGGGCATTACCACAGGAGCAAACATATTTGAAATAGAGGTATAAAGCCAATACTCATAACTTCCAATACAGAAATGATACATGCATACAAATAGCATAATCATAACCTTTCCATAGACACCATACTTGACAACCTTTGTACAAGATTTGTTGCAATTATATAACAGTGGTAGCAACAATGATCTACATGGTCATATTTTAATCTGATAATGTCACAGTTACCAAGGGTGATTAGGTATCAGACGGGTAGCCGTGTTAATCTGTATCCACAAAAACAACGAGGAGTCCAGTGGCACCTGAAAGACTAACAGATTTATTTGGGCATAAGCTTTCATGAGGAGATTGTGAGATCCCCATCATTGGAGGTTTTTAAGAACTGATTAGATGAACATCTGTCAACGATGCTCTTGGTTTACTTGGTCCTGTCTCAGTGCAGTGGGCTGGACTTGATGACATCTCGACATCCCTTCCAGCCCTACATTTCAATAATTCTATGATACAGCACTCAGAGATGTGCTTACACATGTTAAAGATCTGAAAGGCAAACAAAAAGTAATAATTTATTCTTAAATTTCAATTATTCTAAAGAGTTAGAACAAAGATAATAAACTTACTTGGTAAAAGTTAGAATTCTCAGAGGTTTGCTCTTAGGAGTGTTTGCAAAATATGTTACATCAGGTACTTACTTGCTAGAATGTGCCTTGTCCTAGTCAGTGCCACCAGGGGTTAGGTCTCTTCTCACAGGCCCTGAGTAGCCAAATAACATTTACCCAGATTTACTCTAATCCTTCATTTACACCTCCCGACCCCCACCCCGAGCAAGTGGGCAAGGAGGAAGCAAAGAAGAACAAGAAATAACCTCGGTTCTGCCCCCAACATACTGACCAGAGTATGCTGGGGAAGTTAGAGCTTGTAAAGAAGTTGATAGAATGCATGGCCAGAAGAGACCCCACTGTTCTCATCTAGTCTGAGTTCCCATATAACACAGGCCATAGAGCTTGTTATAGCGTCCCCAGCAGGAGAAAAGTGGAAAGCCAGAGAGGCACTGTGATTGGAGCTGACTAAAAGATGACTATTCTGTTTCCTGGCAACTATCAAGTGTGATGCTTTCTCGAGTCACCCGGAATTATGAGTGACCCTTGTTACCCCTCAGCCTTAGCAAAAGCAGATTTGTTGGCACTAAAGTAGGTGAAGCTCCCTGTCTCCCCAGTCTGTTCGTCACCCCAGACAAACTTCTCAGGTCTCTGATGATCCTTTCTTCACTTTGAAGATAACACTTGATGCTTCCCAGTCCCCAGGCCCCTTTGAGGAGTGTTCTCCTGTGGTACCCAGCCCGTCACCGGGCACTCACAGTAATTATCAAGTCTGTTGTCGCCACAGAGACCGTATACACACCAGCTTACTTGATTCAACAAGAATTCATACTTGGCTTAATATTACAGCACTGAGGTCTAATAATGGTAGAACAAAGGTATTTATTAATAAATATAGAGATTTAAGTGACACTGAATAAGGATAGTTGTCATAAATATAAAGGGAAGGGTAAACCCCTTTGAAATCCCTCCTGGCCAGGGGAAAGCTCCTCTCACCTGTAAAGGGTTAAGAAGCTAAAGGTAACCTCGCTGGCACCTGACCAAAATGACCAATGAGGAGACAAGATACTTTCAAAAGCTGGGAGGAGGGAGAGAAACAAAGGGTCTGCGTGTCTGTCTATATGCTGGGCTTTACCGGGGATAGACCAGGAATGGAGTCTTAGAACTTTTAGTAAGTAATCTAGCTAGGTATGTGTTAGATTATGATTTCTTTAAATGGCTGAGAAAAGAATTGTGCTGAATAGAATAACTATTTCTGTCTGTGTATCTTTTTTGTAACTTAAGGTTTTGCCTAGAGGGGTTCTCTATGTTTTTAATCTAATTACCCTGTAAGATATCTACCATCCTGATTTTACAGGGGGGATTTCTTTATTTCTATTTACTTCTATTTTTATTAAAAGTCTTCTTGTAAGAAAACTGAATGCTTTTTCATTGTTCTCAGATCCAAGGGTTTGGGTCTGTGGTCACCTATGCAAATTGGTGAGGCTTTTTATCCAACATTTCCCAGGAAAGGGGGGGTGCAAGTGTTGGGAGGATTGTTCATTGTTCTTAAGATCCAAGGGTCTGGGTCTGTAGTCACTTAGGCAAATTGGTGAGGCTTTTTACCAAACCTTGTCCAGGAAGTGGGGTGCAAGGTTTTGGGAAGTATTTTGGGGGGAAGGACGCGTCCAAACAGCTCTTCCCCAGTAACCAGTATTAGTTTGGTGGTGATAGCAGCCAGTCCAAGGACAACGTGGGGAATATTTTGTACCTTGGGGAAGTTTTGACCTAAGCTGGTAAAGATAAGCTTAGGAGGTTTTTCATGCAGGTCCCCACATCTGTACCCTAGAGTTCAGAGTGGGGGAGGAACCTTGACAATAGTGAAAACAGATATGGTTACAAATAAAACAAAAATATAACATACTTTTAAGAGACTAAGCATATTGTTAACGTTGAGGTTTCAAAATTCTTCCACATTGGAATGAAGACAAAACCTACTGAATATTTTCACAAAGAGCAAGAAAGAACACATACAGATTGTTAGGGGACTGGCCTGGGATGTTGGACACCCAGCTTAAAGTACCCACTTGGCCCAATACAGAGCAAAAACTTGAAGCTGTTTCCCCCACATCTCAAGTGAGTGCCCTAACTACACAGCTCTCTCTGTCTCACTCTAACTTTCCTGAAAAAAATTTCATGGAAACAGATTTGTTTCAGTGTCAACAAAACAGGATATTTTGATGAATTTTCATTTGGTGAAAATGGTCCAACCAGTGCTAATTGTGTCTCTGGCTCACTGTTCTATCCCAGGGCTCTTTCACAGGCACCACAGCTGTCTCCGAGCAGTGCCACACCAGGATCTTTTATTAACTTGCGCTGTAGTTGTACTTTGCAGTAGGTAAACTGTGCAAGGTTATGCACCCAAGCATTCATGATCTAAATGTCAGAGACACTGTCTTTTGCCCACAGCTGGCACAAAATCCTCAGATCTTTGACAGTCGTATAGAAAATCCTAAAGGCAATATTATGCCATCAATTTTTGAAGCACAAGTTCCCGCTGATATCATCAGGAGGTGGAACTTGATTCTGGTATCTCTCACTACCAGCAGCTCTGTAATCTTTTCTTCTGTGAACATACTCTCATCCTACGGTACCTTGTCTTTCTTCTCAGCCCTGCCATAGCCTGACACTGGCAGTTCTACAATGGTTTCTATCGTGCACTCTGTTTTTTCCCTGTACCATTCTTCTCTGGTTTTTTTCATTGTATATCACCTCTACCTGCTTTGAATATCTATGCAATACTGCCTAATGCCCTCTACTATGGCAATAAGTGCATTCAGCTTCTTGGATTAGACACATTGTGCAGGGATGTTGAGGAGTCTGATCACATTCTCCATGCAGTTTCCATTCTTTAATTGGTCCCTGAGGTTCCCATCCAAGATCCTCAGTTGTTTTGCTCTGTGGGGTTCTTTTCACCTTTTTTTTTTAAAAAAAAAAATCTCATTTCATCTTAATTTCCATCCTTGTTTCCCTCTCTCAGTATGTGGGGGGGAAGTACTTAGGTTTTCCAATGAAATGAGCATCAAATAGTTAAGTCATTTTATATTCTGGAGTAAGACCTGTTATTATTTCTATAGAAGCAACGACTGGGATAAATGTTCTCTCCCATGTGAGTTACATCAGAAATTAGAAAGACCTTGTCCACTTGAAATATCACACTTCTGTCTGAAAATGATGTGCCTGATAACAGTAACAAACATCACATATGCCTTCCACACCTGAAAGAAGCAAAAGAGAAACAAAAATCTATTTTTTCAGTTTGTTTACCTTGTTCATTTGGCAGCCCTTTATATTTAGTCATTTTACATTGTTTCCTCTGTATAGTCAATCAAAACTGCAAACACTTTATTCCACTAGAACTTGATTCATTGAGGTAAATGGGACTAATCATTGATTATTATTATTTGTATTACTGTAGTGCTAAGGAGCCCCAGTAATGGGCCCGGGCCCCATTGTGCTAGGTTTTGTACCAACACAGAAGAAAAAGATAGTCCCTGCCCCAGAGAACTTACAATCTAAGTATTGGACAAGAGACAACAGATAGCTACAAAGAGAGACTGACAGGGAAGTACAAAGAAACAATGAGATAAGATGGTCAGCGTGGTAGGCAGACGTCTCAGCACACAATCACTCTAACAGATGTCATGTTTGTTTTTGTTTTGGTTTGTTTTTTGTAGGCATCCTGGCAAAAGTCTTCTGGAGAGACTAGAAGTCATTTTACTTATCTGGGAAGTGAGATGTGTAATGATGGTGATGCTATGCTTAAATGTCAAGCAGCAAATATCAAAAGCAGCAAACAGTTTTCATAAACGTTAAAAGATCCGGAACATAGGAACATAAGAATGGCCATACTGGGTCAGACCACGGTCCATCTAGCCCATTATCCTGTCTTCCAACAGTGGCCAATGCCAGATGCTTCAGAGGAAATGAGCAGAACAGGGCAATTTTCAAGTGATCCATCCCCTGTCATCCACTCCCAACTTCTGGTAGTGAGAGGTTTAGGATACCCAGAGCATGAGTTGCAACTCTGATCATCTTGGCTAAAAGCCATTGATGGGCCTATCCTCCATGAACTTACATACTTCTTTTTTTAACCCCATTATAGTTTTGGTCTTCACAACATCCCGTGGCAACACATTTCACAGACTGACTATGTGTTGTGTGAAGTAGTACTTCCTTTTAAATCTATTGCAAATAATTTAATTGGGTGACGCCTGGTTCTTGTGTTATGTGAAAAGGTAAACAACACTTCCTTAGTCACTTTTTCCACAAGATTCATGTTTTTATAGATCTCTATCATCTCCGCCCTTAGTCGTCTCTTTTCCCAACTGAGAAGTCACAGTCTTTTTAATCTTTCCTCATGCCCTTAATCATTTTTGTTGCCCTTCTCTGTACCTTTTCCAATTTTAATATGGGGCAACCAGAACTGCACACTATACACAAGTTGTTGGCATAGCATGGATTTATATTGTGGCATTATGATATTTTCTGTCTTCTTATCTATCCCTTTCCTAATGGTTCCTAATATTGTTAGCTTTTTTGACTCCTGCTGCACATTGAACAGGTTATTTTCAGAGAACTATCCACAATGACTCCATGATCTCTTTCTTGAGTGGTAACAGCTAATGCAGACCCCATCATTTTGTATGTATTGTTGGAATTATGTTCTCCAATGTCCATTACTTTGAATTGTGAATTTCATCTGCCATTTTGTTACCCAGTTATCCAAGTTGTATGATTGGCACTGAACAAAAAATATGAAATTTTAACATGACCATTATATCTGTCCTCCTTTGTGCATCAGAGTCATGGAACTCTACAACAAACATTGATAAGAGGATCAATTCATACCAAAATAAATGCCTGCAAAAGATCTCCAGAATTCATTGGAAAGAGTTTCTTGCAACATCAGAAATTTGAGGAAGAGCAATCCAACCACAAGCATCAAACATGGTCAGAAGACGATGGACCCATTTAGGACATGCTTTAAGGTTACTGCCATTATGACTTCCACATCGAGTGATAATATAATCACTCCCTGAAAAGAGAAAAAGAGGGTAACCTCAAAACACATAACACAGAACAATAGAGAAAAAAGCCAAATATATCAACAGGACATTCAGAAGCCTGAACAGACCAGCTCGAGACTTAAATAGTGGACACTAGCAGATGCCCTATGGACTTGAGGGTGGTGGTGCTGAAAGAAAGAAAGATGGCAAACTAGAGTATTGAGGAGGGTGTTGAAAAAGGACAATGAGTTAATATTGCGGATGTTTATGAGGAGCGTGGGGGGCAGCATGGGAGAAAGCATAAAGGTGCTTGTTTGAAATTTAACAAGTGGGTGGTGGATGCTTGTTGTTGCTTTTAGCTGTTTAAATGCTTGGTCTTTATGTGCACTTTCTAATTTCATTTTGAAAAAGTGTTATCTTTGTAACCAGCTAGCAGTGTTTGTCTGGAACTCCCCACCATCTCAGCAGCCACTGATCATGCTGGAAGAGGGTAAAGAGGATTCTGATGACTCACCACGGTACTGGCTGTTTATCTTACCTAGGTATCAGAGAAATGGGAACAGATTTTAAACCAGGGCCTGGGCAGAAGAGCCTGGAGGTAGCAGCTCTAGGAAGAGCAAAGTCTGAAGAGAAGGCTTCAACTGAACTTATCTGATTGTTAACGTCTTAGGTCCAGATCCACAAAGCAACTTAGATGTTGCAATGCTCAGTGTTGCAAAGTACAAATTGTAGGTGGCTTGAAAAATCACTGGAATCCTTAAACCCTGCGTTAGGTGCTTAGGCTGGACCAGTACTCTAATCACTCGACTAAAGGTTAAAGGAGCTTTTATTGCCTTCCTCGACCATTTTGTGTGGATTTAGATGTGCTCAGACAATGCCTATCAGCTCAGGCCCCACAGGTGAGATAGGCAAGACAATGCATAACTTGAGGGTCACGCTGGGCATTAGGCATGAGACAGAAACAATGTGAGGAGGCAAGAAATCCTTCTATATTGCTTATGTGGATAAAATGTAAAGGCTCTGTCCCTTGAAGAGTAACTGAGCCCATTAAACGAAGATCTAATAAATACATTAAGATGTAGAAGATAAACAATCTCATCTGGACTTGGATCTTTCTGAGACACCAATTTGATACATAACTCAAGTATCAACTACTAACAGGGCTGAAATCCTGCAATGTGGTAATATATTCTGATAAAAAGGATAATCGTCCAACATTTGGGCCATATTGACAAGTAAATATTGGGGCTTGATTTTTTTAAAGGCATTTAGATGCCTTAAATACCTTTACAAATCTGGCCCTCACAATTCCATCTTACAGATATAAACCTGCCCTTCTTCTCTTCTTCATTTGTGTCTAATGTTTTAATGAGATTTTCCTCTTCTACTGAAGAGAAGTAGAACCAATCCCATGCTTTTCTCCCTGTAGACTTTTGTGCAATTAATTATTTAAATGAGTCACTTGAAGGAAAATATTTGTTTCTGTTTTATGCATTTTCCCTTCTTGATGGACATATTCACATCCTTTATACCACAAGATATTTTAATTACCATTTTTCAAGCTGAGTTGAAATTAAATATCTTTATCTACAAGGAAAGACGGGACAATAAATGACTTTGAAGTATTAACTGGATGAGGACCCACATTCATTGTTCTTTCAATAAAGAAATAAGAGCACCCACTCGTTGTGATTCTTTTAACCCTAATTACCACCACACTTCATACAGGATGGAAACAGGAAAATATATGCATAACTTCCAAGGAAAGTTAATTGCGTTCCTGAGGAAAAAAGGCATTGGTTGACCTATGGGATATTTTAATGTTCAGTTAAACAACCATTCTAATTATTAATATCATAATTATTTGAGCATCTGGAAACACAAATTCATGCCCCAAACCTATCAGATTCTCCAACTGATACCAAAAAATGAAGGACTTCAAACATATATACTATTCCTGCTTTTCCAAACAGTAGCAGACATCCTTTCAGGTCAGTTTCCTTGTGGAGGAGAAAAGAGTTATGTGGAGTCTGGGTAAATTCTAGCCATAACTTGTTTTATTTACACACATAGGTCAGTCCTGGAACAGACGTATTCAAAACATCATGCAGGCAATTCTTTCTTTCAGGAACCTCAGCCCAACACCAATGCTTGGCTCCATGGGAGTAATTCTGACTGAAGAACTCAGAGACTCAAGAACTGTCCAAAGACTCTAATGAGAGAGGAAACACTCCTACTGCTTGCACACCTCCATCTATGCAGACCCTTTCATGATAAATTAAAGTAACAACATGTCATGTCTTCCAGAGACTGAACATTCGCTTGCACACTAAGAAAAAGGACCCTGTTACCTATTGAAACCTGCCATAACAATATTAATTAACTGCTAAACCCCTCAATCAGAGGAAATAATATCCAAGTAGAGGAAATAAAATATAGGCAAGAGTAAAAAAAAATAGGTACAGGTCATTTGAAATCAACCTTCAGTGTGAGGAATTAGCTGCCTCGTAGGTTTCTATTATCTTATTTAATTTCTCTAAGCTATTTTATAATTAGTTGAAAGTCTAAGAATATTGATCAGACCTGTCCTAACTTCCTTCTCCCTTTTCTTTTGATGAGATGAGAAGTGGCTTCTGCTCTCTTACAGAATGTGGAGAGCCAGTTGTTTCCAGGATCCAATGTTTTTGATTGAATTCATACCCAAAGTGAAGATTAAGCTCCTCGGGTGAAGAGATAACCCCATTCTTTTATCAGAGTCCCACGTTTCCCACTTTGTGGGGGCAGGAATCTCTTGTTTCTCCTCTGATATTAGTATATCTATCTGTGCCACAATTCTAAAGGTGGAGTCTCCAAAATGATTATGGAAACTAAAGAATGTGGTACTGACACTGGGCTGGCTGCCTCCTGGGTGCTCCCTCACGGCCAGAGGTCACTCTGCAGGTGCCCTGCTTGTGTTTCCTCCCCTTCAAGGGGCTTCTTTAATAAACTCCACATAGGCTTTCATGAGTCCAATGAAAAGAGGCCTCCTTAGGAGTTTATTAACTTACAATACAAAAACAAACATAAAAGTCTCCCCCACAGCCTCAAACTGGGTTTGGCCCCTAATTCCACCTGGTGTCTCAGGGCCCTTCCTGCCTTAGCAGACTACTCCCATTCCTTCCTAGCTACAGCCTCCCTAATTTCCTCCTAGTCTCAGAGTCTTCCCTGCAGGAGTCTCTCATTCTCTGTACTCTCTACAGCTTCCTGCTGCTCTTTATAGGAGAATAGCTCTTCCATATGTATCTCATTCTACTCATGAACCCCAGACCCTATCCCGTTGTGACAGACAGGCTTAATTGGTAAGGCTACGTTTTAGTCACGGATATTTTTAGTAAAAGTCATGGACAGGTCACGGGCAGTAAACAAAAATTCATGGCCTGTGTCCCGTCCATGACTTTTACTATATACCCTTGACTAAAACTTGAGGGCGGAGATGGCTTTGGAGGTACCGTGGCTGCTGGGGGGCGGCACAGGGGCACCATGGGTGCTTGGGGGGCTCGTAGCACAGGGGGGCACCGCGGGTGCTGGGTGGCGTTGGTGGGGCTGGTTCCCCACCCAGCTCCTGGGAAGCAGTGACTCCAGCTTCCTAGCTCCACATGCTGCTTCCACTCTGCTCCAATCCCTGTTCTGCAGCTCCCATTGGCTGGGAACTGCGGCCACTGGGAGCTGTGGGGTGTACCTGTGGGTGGAGGACATACATGGCGCTAGGAGCTGAGGGAGGGGAGTTTCTGTCGCCCTTCCGGGGAGCCCCCCACCCCAGGTAAGCACCACCCCACCCCACAATCCCCAGCCATGAGCCTCGCCACACCCAAACTCCTGCTGCTGGGGGCAGGAGGGCCTGAGACTACCCCAGCAGCAACTGGTGCGAATAGCTCAGGGGCTGCCCGAGCTGCTCAGGCTGCTCCCAGGCCAGCCTCACGGGCCGCTGCAGAAGTCACTGTGGCCACGTAAAGTCTTCAATGACAAACAGGGAGCCTTACTAATTGGATAGGGACTGGCCACCTCCAGGCCTTCAGCCCTTCTGGGGGCAGGCCACCCTATCAGAGGTACCTTGTTATTCTCGTTGGATTTTGCTTTGTTTTCCTTCTTTCTTTTTCTCCCTCCATCTTGCCATATTCTCTTATTTTTTGTTATTTGTTCTCTTTTATGGGCCTCACACTGTGCCGATACACCAAATAGTCCAGAATCCTGTAGTCCATTCTGCTCAATTCTTCTTCAGTGAGCTGTCACCTATATCTGTCAGGAAAAACTCTTCCCTTACCTAGACTCATTGGCTACCCTATCACTGGTGAAGGTCTTTGGATGTCTCCAGCTATCTTCTTCCATCCTAATTGGCTATACAGTAGAAGCGACAATAGCACTAAAAAGAAATGGTAAAAAAAAAAAAAAATCCACTCTGCCTCTTCCCTAGGCATTGGTCTCAGTTCCTCTCCTCAGCTTGGAAACAATTTAATCCACAGGAGCACAGAGTATCTGAAAGATAAACCAAATTAAAATAAGGATTTATTTCTCAGGACACCAACTCAGAAAGCCAAGGCCAATTGCTAATTGCCTTAATCAGTTTCTATACTCTGGCAAACTCTTATTGAAATTGATGAAGTTTACCTTTAAAAAAGGACTGAGTGAAAACTGAGCAAGGGCCTTAGGATTTGATCCAAAGTACAGAAATAGCTCAGCTAGGATCCTAATATGAGTCCACATTCTAATATCCTTGCTCAGATTTAGGAGAACCAGAAGCTTGAGACAAACCCATTAGGTCAATAGAATTTCTCTTGGAGTAAGGTGCTACTCACCTGGTCTCTATTGTTCAACACAGACAAACTACATTCAAAAGATTATTGAATTAAGGTTCTATGTTGAAGAACCAGAGAAAAGAATGGACCTTTATGATTAAGTCTTCTATGGTGGTAACATACATCATGATAACATGGAAATTAATGTAACACAAGGTATATAGGGACCAATTTTCCTGTCCCTTAGTAGTATAACTTTGTCACACATAGCTAGATAGATGCCCATCTAATGTGCATGTACAAATCTGGGAAATAGACATGCACTTGAAAAGCAGGCCCAAAGTGTCACAGAGTAACAAGGGGTTGAGTCATGTCATGAAATCCTGTAATCTAGCCTGAGAATTCAAAAGTTTTAACATCACTAGGTCCAGCACCTTTATCCATTGCTTTCCCCTGAACCTTCACCCTTCGCATACAGGTTCTGAAATATTTGGAATGGAAAGGGAACCCTTTATCCATACCTCCATTTGCTAGGAATAGCTGGAAATGCTGATAGGGTCTTCTCTCAGGATCTCTGACCATGGCAATAAGTCAGTTGCATCTAGAAGGTGGCACAGGGCCTGCTAGCTGAGATTCTGAAGATAATGGAAATAGTGGACGTCACTCAGTTATCTAGACTGGATGCTAGACTGGATGCTGAAGGAAACTGCAGACCTATTTGTCTCTTCCCTTCATTCCTCCCCAAGAAGAGCTACCACCATGCAGAGGAAACCTGAACCCTGTTGGAAAGCAGGGTTTGTTTGGCAGCTAGAAAGTTCCAAGTCCTGTTGGAGAAAAGACACTATGTGGGGCTGGGTGAAGAAAGTTACACTGCATGGCTGAGCCCCTCACCTGATTCTAACAAACACCTATGATACTGGATATTTCCCCAATGTGAATCTAAACCTTTTTAGGTTCATAGTATTTGGCTATCCTCACTATATTCTGGCCCTGATTCAACAAATCAGGTTAAGCATGGGGTTAACTTTAAGGACAAACTTAAGTCCCATTCAGTGAGAGTTAACATTTGGGTAGGTGCTCTGCTGATTCAGGGCCTTTATGCCTAAATCACCTAAGCATTTTTGATGCACCTGCAATCTTTAAGAACCAGCTGAATTCAGAACAGAGTAGCAACTTCATTAATCAGATTTTTCCCTTCATTTCCAAATTTAAATTAAACACAATATTTTAAATCTAATAATCCAAATCTAAGGTACTCCATATCTTTACAAGGAATTTTGCTGCCCTCTAGCTGTGTTACATATGACACTGTTCACACAGAAAATAAAACGTCTTACTTGATCTCCAAGAGCACTGGTAAATAGGGAGATGCGGGAGGCCCATTTTTCCAAGTAGTTTTAAGCAATAAAATTTGGGATAACACATCAGTGTAGAATTTATATTCTAATGATTGGGCTAAGGCAGGGGAAGAGCTGTGATCAGCTAAAAATTGTTCAGATCCAATTATACTGATTTGTAATCCGCCTCCTCAACCCACCTTCGTCCCACCACTTGTTACGCCTTGACTTTTTTTTTTCTTCAATATTGTAAGGTCTTTGTCACAGGGATTGTCATTTACATTGTTTGTACAGTGCCCACCTGCAATGGCCTCTATGGGCTAGTGCAATATAAATACTGAATAATATTAATTATCACTGGCTTTCAGAAATAAGTCAGTCACTGTTAATAGTGAGATGTACACACAGACACATGCACACGTCATTTTTTTTTTATAGATTAGGAAGCAAAAGCTCTTCGCTAAGGGCTCCTTAATGAAAAATATTTTGCACTTACACAGCATGTTCCATCTAGCCAAAGATCTTAAAGCATTTTTACAAAGGTAGGTAAATGTTATTCTCTCTTTTTAAAGGGCTGATCCAAACAAAGACTCCCGTTTTCTTTTTATGGGCTTTGGATCAGCTGTAAATTGGGACCAGAAAGGCTCTCCTCTAGACTCACCTCAATATAGATGCACAGTAACAGAGGAGGTTTAAAGAAGCAACTCTGGCTCTGGTGCACTCCATGCAAGGACCAAGGACAACTATGCTCCCTGCCCTCAGAGGAGCATAGGGATTACCTTCTCATGTGTCCCCAGAGTGCAGCTGGCCCCAAACTGGACAGGGTGCAGGAGGGAGAGTCATGGCCTTATTTCCATCCAGCAAGCCCACAGAGCTGGCCTATGTGCTGAGGGGAGCAATGCAGAGAGCACATTCCCCCTAAGCACTGGAGCAGGGATGGCATCTCAGAAGGCACACTGTCTCAGCATAGTTTCCCATTCAGTACATATTGCAAGTAGAGAATCTTTTGCAGCTCCTGAGACATACTCTCTGGCAAGACATTATTTCCTCTAAGTGCACGCTGAATGTGAGAATATATTCTAATATAGTCAAGAGGTCACAGCCCCAACTTGTTGTTCATATGCTGACTGATGGACTCAGTACCTAAATAGCTGTTCATGGAAAGAGTAAAGGAAATTACTACTGAGACAGCTGCTGGCAAAGGGGGCAGTCAAATTAATTGTTATTCGTGTGTAAGCCAACTACTCTGGGAGCTGAAAGGGAATGGTTAAAAAATGACTTTAAAATGCTTTATTCATCTGGTAGAATTATCTTCATTGAGTTTACTGTGATCTGAGTGCTGATAACAGAAAGCCCTTAAGTAGATCAAGTGAGCAGGGATAATGGAAGCATCTTCCTGTAACATAAAAAAAAACATGGATGAAGTATATGTATAGAAAATAAGCTTCTATCCTCTGTTTTTATATAGCGTATTGAGGATGTGAGGAATCTCTGATTGGTTCAGTCATAAGTTAAAGGGTTAATGAACACAAGGGGGCAATTTCCAGCAGGTCCTCCTACACACAGAAAGCCACCAGAGAACTTAGGTTCACAACAGGAGCGTGGCACAGAAGTGCCTTGTGTGTTATAGTTCTCTGCAGTTCTGTAGTGCCTTTCAAGGTCCCCGTAAGCTGTACGAGTATTGCCCTTAGCTAGCAATTGCCACTATGTGCAGATTCAATTATCCTGGTAGGAATCATCTATGTGAGTGTTTTTTGAAGGGACGTTAACTGCAAGAGCATGGGTGCTTGATAATGTTGCTTTTGTAATGTGTGGGGAACCACCAGTGTTTGAGGGGTACTTACACTAGTTCCTCTGCGTTTGTTAGAATGTATCCCTATGTGTACTGCATACTGTGCTGATCATTGCGGAGCGTTTTGTGTTCAATCAGAATTACAGATTTCGTTCAGAGGGATAAGGTGAGCTCTGAGGGTGTCGTTATTTGCTTTGATTTACTTCATTCTTATGACTTCACCTAGCTGAAGGTTGTGTGTGAATGCAGCTTTTGTTTTGATCCCTGTGTTAGAAAATTGCGTACATAGAACAAGATGAAGGCTGAAAACAGGTCCCCTTGGCTGGGCATCTGATTCATATATTCTAGGCATATCTTTGTTAACAACTTTCATAAGAGTGGAAACATCAACAGGAACCTAACATTATATAAATACATTCTGATTTTGAAGTGCTCAGATTTCCTTTGAGCTCTTCCAGGAATCTGAACATAGTTATGAATATAGGAAAAATAGATGACATAGTTACTGAGCAAATCTCTGGGCAGCTGAGAATCAACAGTGAGATTTTTCAAAAGCATTCAACTTAGTGGGCTGTAAAGGCAGACTTCAAGGCTATTTCAGCTTTAAAGACAGTTATTGTGCCATACGTTAGTCTGGGTGTGGACTTTGACTTAGTACTGTATTATTTTTAACATGCTCCTTTAATTATGAGAGCAAACAGAGACCCTACCTCAGGTCCTGCTGGTGTGGACTCCTATATTCAGACAGAGTTCCACTGAAGTCAGTAGGTCTCTGCACAGTCTCAGAGGCCTGCAGGAGTGGGGGGCTTTACTTTGCTGATGTCTAATTTAATTGGCAGAAGTCTAAGAAGCAGGGGGGAAATATTACAGAGGCCAATGGGCATACTCACTCGTGATCATTTCGGGCCTTGAGAGTCATTTTTTGTGCACCCAACACTGCAATGACATGCCATTTTTAGGCAAATGGTCTTATAGCTCTAGTACCTGGCTAGAAGTCAGGAGATATTGGGGGTCTAATCCCAGCACTCCCACTGACTAAGTTTTTGAATTCATCTAAGTTTTTGAAACCGGCTTCTAATTACTGGGTACTTGAGGCACACAGAGACTGATTTTGAAAGGGGATTTCCCTACATATGGCAATGCAGCAGCGGAGAAGTAAGGGTGGCAATACCATATCATGACAGCCTTACTTCTGCATAATGTTTGATCTTTGCGCTGGGAGGAGGGATTACAGGGGGGCTAAGGCAAATTTTAGGGTGGCTATAGCCCTTGCAAGCCCCCACACCCCCAATCCCCTGATGTTAAGGGAATACTCCACCACCCACTCAACACACAGAATCATCTATCACAAGAAATTTTGCAAGCTGAAATTCCCTGAGATGAGTCACTGGAGGGCATGGGCACCAAAGAATCCTAAACCTTTAACCTTTCTTCTCTTTTCTGTCATGCCTTGAACAGACAAAAAGTAGAATTTGTGAAATCCAAATATAACTAATGTGTATTTAAGTGGAAATGTTCTGGTCTAGGCAGGTCAAACTTATTATTTAATTGGTCAAAGACAATTAAAGAGACCTGTCATGTACTTAGTTACTTTTTCATTGCAGTCTTCAAATGTGTATTCTTACAACCCTAAGGGATGGGGAGGTTTTTATTTCTGCAGATGGTAAGAAAGGAACTTGATGATCCTGACATTTTACAAAATTGCCTTCTGAGCCCAGAAGATGGTAGTGAATTGAGACTCCTAAAAATAATTTAAAGCAAAGTTTTGAATCTGATTGCTAAGGTGTCCAACCACATCTTCCCATACTAATCTTTGCAGGGCAGTGACAATAGGACCTGGAAACTCCATGTGAATCGCTGTTCTGCCAGTGCCTCATTTCCTGGAGCCATCCTGTCATAAAATGAGCCTCCTAGATGCAGTACAGTGTTCAACATCAGTCAAGGGCTCTTCAAGAAGCAGTAACTGCTTCTTGAATTTCTAATGTGTTCTGAGCAAAGATCATCTGGTTACAGCTCCTTGCACCCCTTACCCTATCTCCAGGATCCCTCTGACCCAGTGCAATCCTATTGAAGGAGCTTCTGTGGGGTCCTGGATGGAATAATTTTATATAGCTGGGAATCCCCCTCCTTCTGTAGAGCACTTTGCCAGAGAATCACCTCCTTTTAAGTGATGGAAGCAGAGGAGCAAGGTCCAAGTCCAGGTGTGATTGGGCAGCCAGCATTGACCTCTTCCTTTCTGACAAGGCATAATACAAGATTCAATTATTGGAGAGCCAGATTTCAGTTAGCTCGAAGGTTGTGTCATTATCATTCTAATATAAAACTATAATAACTTGTCCTCTTCAGTTAATGCAATTACACTTCCCCTTTGAATATCATTTACACAGTCCTGATTCCATTGC
Organism: Caretta caretta; assembly: GCF_965140235.1. Taxonomy (NCBI): domain Eukaryota; kingdom Metazoa; phylum Chordata; order Testudines; family Cheloniidae; genus Caretta; species Caretta caretta. The sequence goes on along the minus strand of NC_134209.1, from coordinate 131,764,289 downwards.
CCTACAGCTTGTGAAGTTACTTGTGAGACATGAGCACTCTGATTTAGCAGGATCTTAAGCCTGCTTTGCACTAGGCCAGTTATTTCTCTGAGGAGCCAAACTAACTGTACTTCTAATTACCTGCCATTTTGAAAGTAAGTTTTTCCATATACACTTTAAATGGCAGGATTCACCCAAATTCATTGCTGGTGCAACTTTTTCTGCCATTATCTGACTGAATGTTACAACTGAAAATTTCACTTGCATATAGACTACGACCCTGATTCTCTCCATTGTCTTGTGTAACTGTGACTCTCTGTACCTCGGGGGAACACCCAGCACCCCCATGTTCATCCTTGTAAAATGATTGTGTGGTATCCAAAGCAAGTCATGTTGGGTGTCTTTGGAAGGCTCATGATGCATTGAGTATGGTTGTTATAGTGATGTTATAGTAATTGTTACAGTAATGTTATAGGTTATAATTTCATGTATATAGTTATGAGACTGAAAATGTATCCTGATGACTTAAAGCAAGCCCAGATAAAAACTCTCCAGAAGCAGAGGGGCAACACCTCATCAGGGTGTGGGTAGGACAAACCCAGCCCAGACTCACAGGAACAAAGGGCGCTGGCCTAGGCAGCAACAAAAGAATCTGTTAGACTCTCGAGGGAGTCACCCCCCTTCCTTTGGTCAGTTTGTAACTGCGATGAGGTAATGCTCATCTGACTCTGAAGGGGCGGGCGGGCAAAGCAAAGGGGAAATAAAGGACATGATAAAGGGAGAGACATTTGCCATGCTCTCTCTCTCTTCCCCCTACATCTGCAGACACCACCAATACCAACAAGCTACTGATGCGCTGATCAAAGGGGAGAGCCTGGCTGAAGAGCAACCAATCAGCCTGTGGTGAGAAGCATCTAAGTTTGTAAGGACATTGAAAGTGTTAAGATCAGCTTAGAATGCATTTTGCTTTTATTTCATTTGACTAAATCTGACTTGTTATGCTTTGACTTATAATCACTTAGAATCTATCTTTATAGTTAATAAATCTGTTTGTTTATTCTACCTGAAGCAGTGTGTTTGGTTTGAAGTGTGGCAGGGGCTCCCCTTGGGAGAACAAGCCTGGTACATATCAATTTCTTTGTTAAATTGACGAACTCTTATAAGCTTGCAGTGTACAGCTGGCACTACTAGACACTGCAAGACAGAGGTTCCTAGGGTTGTGCCTGGGACTGGAGATATTGGCTAGTGTCATTTGCTTGCAAGTACCTGGGAGCAGCTTACATGCCAGAGGCTATGCGTGAACAGCCTACAGCAGAGCAGGGGAAGGCTGGCTCCCAGAGTCAAGGATTGGAGTGGCCTAGCAGATCACCGGTCTGCATAACGCCAGAGGGGAACATCACAGTAAACCACTTGCTTTCCGATGGAGTGGTGGTTGAGGGGGAGTCGCAGAGTTAACCCAAAGAAAGTGACAGAAGCAATGGAAATCATAGAATCATAGAATATCAGGGCTGGAAGGGACCTGAGGAGGACATCTAGTCCAACCCCCTGCTCAATGCAGGACCAACACCAACTAAATCATCCCAGCCACGGCTTTGTCAAGCCTGACCTTAAAAACCTCTAAGGAAGGAGATTCCACCACCTCCCTAGGTAACCAATTCCAGTGCTTCACCACCCTCCTAGTGAAAAAGTTTTTCCTAATATCCAACCTAAATCTCCCCCACTGCAACTCGAGACCATTACTCCTTGTTCTGTCATCTGGTACCACTGAGAACAGTCTAGATCCATCCTCTTTGGAACCCCCTTTCAGGTAATTGAAAGCAGCCATCAAATCCCCCTTCATTCTTCTCTTCTGCAATCTAAATAATCCCAGTTCCCTCAGCCTCTCCTCAGAAATCATGTGTTCCAGGCCCTGAATCATTTTTATTGCCCTCCGCTGGACTCTTTCCAATTTTTCCACATCCTTCTTGTAGTATGGGGCCCAAAAATGGACACAGTACTCCAGATGTGGCCTCAACAATGCCAAATAGAAGGGAATGATCACGTCCCTCAATCTGCTGGCAATGCTCCTACTTATACAGCCCAAAATGCCATTAGCCTTCTTGGCAACAAAGACCTACTGTTGACTCATATCCAGCTTCTCGTCCACTGTAACCCCTAGGTCCTTCTCTGCAGAACTGCTGCCTAGCACTCAGTCCCTAGTCTGTAGCAGTGCATAAGATTCTTCCATCCTAAGTGCAGGGCTCTGCACTTGTCCTTGTTGAACCTCATCAGATTTCTTTTGGCCCAATCCTCTAATTTGTCTAGGTCCTTCTGTAGCCTATCCCTACCCTCCAGCATATCTACCACTCCTCTCAGTTTAATGTCATCTGCAAACTTTCTGAGGGTGCAATCCACACCGTCCTCCAGATCATTAATGAAGATATTGAACAAAACTGCCCGCAGGACAGACCCTTGGGGCACTCCGCTTGATACCGGCTGCCAACTAGATATGGAGCCATTGATCACTACCTGTTGAGCCCGATGATCTAGCCAGCTTTCTATCCACCTTATCGTCCATTCATCCAGCCGGTAAGAATACTGTGGGAGACCGTATCAAAAGCTTTGCTTAAGTCAAGGAATAACACATCCACTGCTTTCCCCTCATCCACAGAACCAATTATCTCATCTTAGGACATGGGGATCTGAGTCTGGAGTACTCTGTCTCTGCAGACCTGTATGGTAAAGCAACTTGCTAGAAGGGCCCAGAAACATCCAGAAGTAGGATGTGTCAGTTACTGGACATGATCTGTAGCTATTTCTGAAGCCGGGTAGGAAATTTTCATGCTTGGCAAGCTGCTTAGCAGGTAACACGCAGCCACCATTTGAGAGCTGAGTCAACTGGAGTACACTGAGGGGTGTATATGTTGGGGTGGGGTGGGAGAGAGATTATAAACATAAGAGTTACAGACAGCCCTGTGGATTCAACAGCTGATTGCTGCAGGGAGGGTGGGTTCCTAATGCCTGAGTCACTTTGGATACAGGTAAGTGCTATTCCAGTTTTACAAGCCTTGCATTAGAATAATGTTTAGTTCTTTACAGTGTGCTATTTCTGAGATGCAGGTTTCTTTTCAATAAGAGATTCTTGATCAAGTACTGTTTGCAAGACTTGTTTTTTTAAGCCAGTGCCTTTTCCTAATTCAACCTTGTGTAGAAAAGCTTTCCTCTGCGAGACAGGTTCATTCATCTTATTGTATTGTGAGTATTTAAAATTGTATATTTCCTATTATTAAAGCTTGTACTTTGAAACTGACTAGGTAACTGGTGGTTCTGGTATGGTGTCAGTTCCAGAATTTCATCTCTTCATGGTTAGGTTTAGAGATCTTTGAAGGAGGCAGCTGTGAAATATTTCTTAGTCTGGAAGGGAGTCACTAGCTCCAAATGTTTGCATAGGTTCTGGAACTAGTGGTGCTGGGGGTGCTGCAGTACCTCCTGGCTTGAAGTGGTTTCCATTACATACAGAGCTTACAGTTTGGTTCAATGGCTTCTTGGCATCCCCACTATAAAAATTGTTCCAGCACCTCTGAATGTTTAGGAAACCTGATAGAGACAAAGTCTGTGATTCTCTGAGCTGGCCACTGGATGTCACCATTGTTCCAGTGAAAGACCAATAGAATAGCATTAGAAAGTTGATGATGAGACACAATCACTGAGATAAAGTGATTGCTGGTTGTTTGCTTTTTCTAGGTAGAGCAGGCAATGTAAACATTTTAGTAAATATGTCCCAAAACTTATGGGAGGCTACCAGTACAAGTATTTCTATTAACTACTGTAAGTGATCCTATCAGCTGTTACATCTAAGAAATTAATGTGATCAAAGAATTGACCCAAATACATGAAATCCAACTGATAAATTTGTTCAGGTAGTTTAGTACTTTCCTAATTTTTAATTTAAAAAATGAAAGTACTGATACTTGCCAGGCATGAGTGAAGAAGATAACGCATTAATATAAATCAGTGTCTGTTTGGCAGAGTTCTTCTGCTAGTTATTTACTTATAACCCATAAAACATTTTCAGCTAGGTCACCCTAACTTTTCCTTCTTCAGTTAATTGAACTATGATATTTGTGCACTTATGAAACTATAACCGGTTTGTGGGATGCAAATAATAGGTGAAATCTTAGCCCCATTAAAGTCAGTGACAATGCTATTGACTTCTGTGGAGACAAATTTTCACCTTACGGGTTTAAGCAGTGGACTCTGAAGGTCCAATAGAACTCGCAGTGACATAAATGGGAATCTTGCTACTGACTTCAGGGTGAGATCCTGAGACCTTACTACTTTTAAAACCTATAATATATGTTTCACAAACAGCCTTATATGTTCACAGCTATGGAACCAACACAATAGTGCAATGAACAAAACCAACCAAAGGGGCAGAGTTAGGGCTGCATGAATAGTAGAAATCAGTTGGGATGATGGTGAACCCTCGGTTGTTACATGGCAGTGGGGAAACGTGCATTTCCAGCATTTCAAATGCATGAAAGAGTGCATTCAAAATGTGTGGTTGGGCCATAGTTCTAGTAAATGCTAACACCTTGTCAACCTCAACTATACTGAACAAAGCTTGAGTGTAGGGAATAATGTACCATTCTCCAGCTACCATAAGAACTGCATTTACTGAGACTGGTGACAGAGGGCCCAATCCTTCCCTCAGCTTTTCTGGGAGCTGGACTGGTCCTCAGTACTTACACTGAGGGCCTGATGCAGCAAGGTGCTGAATGCCTGCAAATTCCCAATGGAAATCAGTGAAGGTTGTCGGTCCCCAGTACCTCCAAAAATCAGTTCCAGTAATAAAGGGAAAAATTTAGTTTCATGGGACATGTACACATATATTCAAACAGCTGCAGTCAGGTAGAAAACTGGGGTGCAGGTGATTCACCCCAATCCTGCTTTCCCCTCCCCTCAAAAAAATTCATGAAATCCATATATAAGCCACATACACATGGTGAAATGTTCAAGCTTCGGGTTCAGAAGACACGTTCATGTTTTAGCACATAGATTATTCGACTGATTTCCCCATCTCTGGGGCTCATGTGACCTCCCCATCTGGAGGATTTCTACTCCTGATATCAGGGCTGTGCAAGTTGTGTGGAAACTTCTTGGTCAGTCACAATGGAGCCTTCCACCATTTGGAGAGCAACGAAAAGCCAGAATTTGGCTTTTAAAATAGTAAGGGTGGAAGCTGAGGGGGTGTCGCACAATTCATAGCTCACGTAGGCAGAGTTTATTCCACACACCAGGGTCTTCCTGCATCCCTCCATGCCACCCCACAAGTTCCCAGTGTGCTATCTCCCTCTTTTGCAGGGACTTCCTACAATGCCCTTCCACTCCCCGTTTGTGCCAGGGACTCTGTGTGTCCCCCTTCCTTCCTCCATAACAGGTCCCTCATTTTCTCTCCCCACCATACCAGGGACTGAGTGAACACCCCTGTTCCGTCTCCCTCATCACAACCATTATTATCTTTCTGTCTGGGTGATAGTCATGTCAACATGAGAGGAGGGTATTGTTATGCTAGAAGGCGTTCTTGGGTGCCATCAAACAGTTGTTTGGTCTATAGACAATTGCAGAGGTTCTTGTGGCTGTGCTAAAGAGCTGTCCGAGTCTTTATGGGTCCCTTTTTTTCCCCGCTTCCAGTTTTCCATTTCTTCCCCAAATTAATAAGCTTCTGGCCAGTGATGCCTTGAACATTCCCTGAAATTTTGGAATTGATCAGATGAAGCATTCAAAAGTTTGTGTTACAGACACACAAATGCCATTGAGTTAACTGTGAGGCCTTCAGAAGCTCTGCAATTTACACAGTCCATAAGGCTAGATAAGGAATCAGTGTTTTCCCCTACAAAATCTTTTGACAAAAAAGAATGAGGAAACACTGGAATTTTGAGACAGCTCTATTACAGTGTAGTAATGTTTTTTAAAAAAGCAGCATACAATAGAGCAGTGAAACAGCCTGATGTAACTAAAAAGCTGTACAGTGATAAATTTAGCCCCACAATCACCTACTCATCCCATTCAGGCTGCGAGCAACTCCAGGGGTGCAGTTGAAAATGGACTGATCACAGTTGTTAAGCATCATGGAAATACAGTGAGATAAGCTTCTCAAAACTGGTGAGCTTCTAAAGAGATTTTCAAAGGCACAAGGGGCAGTTCTTTGGCAAGTCCATGGGCATTAGGTGCCTAGCACCTTTGAAAATCCTCAGTCAATATTTAGACACTTAATAAATTGCCTAATTTTCAACAGTGCTGTTTTCATTAACTTCACTGGGAACTGACGGGTGCTCAGCACTTTTAAAGGTTAGGCTATTTAAGAATGTAATTTTAGGCCACTTGCTCTGAATCAGGTCCCTGGCAATTATCCCATTCAGATGAACAAGCTGTAGTATTTATCACTGTATTCACTGTACCTTTACTAGAACCCATATGGGAATATAGGCCATAAAACATGGCACTGAATGTATTAAGTTGCTGTCACACTCTGTTGATCTGAAGCTAGTGAGCACTAGCTAATTTTCATGCTAATCAACCTCAGCAGTTCGCACATGGTTGGGAAACATATTTCTGTTGATTGCAGTCAAAGCAGATTTATGTTATTTCCACAATGCACAAATATTTTATGAGTATTATTTTAATGCATATAAAATGCAAATTAGTGTATATATCATTTAAAATGACAGTATCTTACAAGTAGTGTGGGGGTGTATTTTTGTTCCCCAGAATATTATTCATAGCTGGATGCATATATCAGCTGCACACTAATCTATCCAAATAGGTGGTAGCAGACTAATTTCTGGAGGCCAGATTTTGGCTGATTCTTACACAGGTGCCAAGTGATGGGGGGAGGCCATAAATATAATTCCTCTTCCAGCCCTTTATTGTGCAACCCATAATGTCCAAGCAGAATTGAAGCCCTTATGTCTTGGGGAGGGCAAGGACCATCCCCTCCCTATTCCCCCAGGTGCATGACTCCATGTATATGAAGTCACCAGCAGCGTTGACCACCTCTGTGTGTGGGAGGGAAACTCACCCCATAGTGGGGTATATGCAGCATCAGGGTAGTAGGTTCTGCAGCCCCAGGAGCTCTAGAAAGCATTCTCCTAGTATGCCCTGTGGGAGAGGTGGATGGTCCCACAGCTCCACATTACCCCTTACTGTGGACTGTGCCTAATATTGGCACCATCTAGCCCTGGCAGATGTGTGTTTGCAAGAATGTTTGAACATCCACACCACGCCCCTGTAACGTGCACACAACAGGTAACAACTATTGCTACTTTTTGATGTGTTCTGCCACCACAACTTTGTGGTGAAGGCTGTCTGCTGACTTCTTCTTCATTCCACATCCCACCCCGATCCCTTTAGTTTTGTGTCTGCCTGCTTTCTGTGATAGCTGCAAAGCATTAGTTTGCCTAATGCCGTCCACCATGGGATATGTCCTCTTCAGAAAGAAAGCTGCTGAGTGTTACTTAGCAGTGAGAATCCCTTACTTTACAACTTCTCTTTGGCTCAGACTGTCACCTTTTCCTGTCTGAAAAGTACTAGCAATTCCCCCATGTTTTTTTATGTTGGGGTGAAGGCAGACCGCTGCTGGGAAGTGTGGATATGCTCAGTAGAGCGAGATTCATATTTCCTCTCCCAAGGATTCACTGTGATGTGTAACTCTCCCTCCCCTTACCTGATGTCACCTTTCTCTGCATCATATCAGATTGCATCTTACTGCAAAACTGGCCCAACACAGGCCAGTGTCTGAGAAGCACATTCTGGCCCACAGGGGGTTGAATGAGGTGATGTAGCTTTTCTCACTTTAGTCACAACATGGTAAAATGTCATTGGTTTGAATTCAGAAGACATGGGTACAATCTGTTAAGGCAATTCTGAAGGAATGTATGACTCAAATAATTCCTGAAGTTAAGGTAAAGTTTAAATGACAGCATTTTTTCTGGCTGTCTCAGAGTACAGATGGGAATAAGATGACGTATGAAGAACCTCTCGTACATAGTCCAGAGTATGGAAAATGTGGCAGGAGTGTTCAGAAGGGTCATGTTGTTGTGGATTAGATACAAACTGAATTTGCATTAATTTAGTTTATGATCATGTGTTATATGTTACTATTAACATTATTTAAATGTTCAGTCTGTCCACTTGATAATCCCATCTCACCTCATCTGTTAATTTGAGGCTATCCCGAAAGGGAACCTATCTCCTCCAAAGCTGGGGGTGAGAAACAAAGCTCATAACCCTGTGTTGAGGAGAGCAGCATCACAGAAGGATTAAAATCACCATTGCATCATTTTAGGATCACAGACATTCCCTTGCTAATGAAACGTTGTCTATCCTTAATAGCAGCCAACTGTTGAACAAGTTAATACATTTAAATCAGGCACCACTTGAATAGAAAATGAGCTCTGAAACAGAATTATTTCATTGTAGTGTTGGCAGCAGACATCAAGCTAGCCCTGTGAATTTAATGGCACAATTAAAGGGCCCGCAGATACACAAGAGCAAGCTCCAGTTTCCATATGTCTATGAGAATTGTACATACATGCTTCAGGATAGAGTTTGGCCCTCAACATTCACTGTGCTGTGGTGTCTGAATTTACTGCAATATTCCCAGTACTTTACATACAAAATGCTGCAGTGAAGTCAAGTATCTTTGTGACAGTTGCTCTTTTGGCCAACACACCGGGAACTTCCACAGATAACAACATGAGCTGCTACAGCTTAAGTTAAAGAGCCAAAACTCTGTAGTAGCAGGGGGCTGTAACAACTCATCCTCTAGATGGGGACTTGTAACACAACTCATGGTCAATATTAAATATGTCATGGTGACCACTATAAAAATCCCATAGTGCTCAGCAAGGGAGTTGGATGTGGGAGGAACCCCAAAATAACTGACAGCTAGTCAAGATAAGAGGTGTGTAGGTGCGTGTGTGTAGCTACTTTGGGGAACAATAAAGAAAACATGACCACAGTGCAGTCACCATGAAAGAGAAGCACTGCAGCACTGAATTAAATTTACACAGTCGTTGGTTCTTGTACTCTGGCAATTTATCCTCAGTTGCAGTGTAACTTTGGAAGGGGTAAGGATGGATTATTAGGATAGTAAATATAATCCCAAGAAGTTACCATGTTGAACCATCAGTAGAGCTGTAAATTGTCCAGCTAAGTGACTGGTGATCATAAGTGCCTCCATTGTGGGTTGGTTGCCTAACTTGAAACACCTAATTTTCCGCCTGGAGAGTGCTCAATGCTTTTAACCAGTCTCACGTTGGACCTCCAAGAATTGAGGTACCCCAAATCACTGGCCACCCTCAGGCAGGAATTGAACCCAGCTCTTCCACATCCCAGATGAGTTCGCTAGCTCTTGGGTAAAAGTTTTATAGCAGAGGTACCACCTCCTCCTCAATGCTGAATGAGGCCCAATCCAGGAGGTGAGCTCTGAGCAAACCTATCAGCACAGTCCCTGCAGGAAAGATAGCTGTTCCCCTGCCTATCTTCCCCTTGTTTGAGGATCACACTATGGCAAGATGTCCAGACACCTAGAGTGGGGCAGCCATCTGCATGCCCAGAGACAGAAATGTAGTTGCTTAGGGAGCTTCTGCAGCAAAAATTAAAGATGTCAAGTGAGTTTAGTTCTGTACAAGGTTAGGTAGTGACTGAATAGGAGTTTTGTGGATCTCAGTGGTGCCTGAAACTGGGACTTATCCCTAAGTCTTTATGGTTCAGGGCCTGACTGCTTATTGAGGGCCCAATTCTGCCTCTTTACTTGATCTGAGTCGCACCTTACTGTTCTAGTAAACCCACCAATGTCACTGGGATTACCTGAATAGTAAGGCACTATTCAGCCTGACTAAGAATGGAAAGATTGGTCCGTTAAGGTGTTAGTGGAATTACAACTACCACCAGTTCACTAGAAATAGCCCTCCAAGGGTCTGTCTGTTCATTCATATTTGTCAAGCTGGAGAAGAGATTTTTCTTTTTTTAAAAAAATCACACCATGATTTCCATCACTTGTGCATATGGTATCTTACATTAGGACTGCTGTGGAGGTCAGATAATTTATTCCTAATGAAAATTCAACCAGATCTATTACTGTGGTGCCTTACCAGAAGGGCAGCTTAAAGTACAGCTTCTGTCTCCAAAATGCCACTATATAGAATAATTAACTTATCACTTAATAGATCTGTTCCTTTGTATATACTTTGTATAATACTTAGACCTGCCTTAATGCAGGGGACTGGACTAGAAGACATCTCAAGGTGGTTTCCCGTCATACGACTCCATGACATCCAGAGTCCTGTCTGCTGATTTTGGTGATAAAGAAATTTTGAGTATTCCTCCTAACACGGCAGAGCTAATGCAGATGGGAGAGTGAGCTGGATTCTATAGATCAACAAAATTGTTTACTAAAGTTATACCTTTGTAGACCCACTGAAGTCAATGGTGGCACCCAGGTGTTACTAAGAGGGGGAAGATTGAGTCGCTCAGATGTAAATGAGAGCCTAATTTGACTAGCAGAATCTTTATGACTCGTGTTGATACTCGAGATGACAAGAAGTTTGTTCACAAGATAGAGTTGCCGTGCTGGAAATTAAGTCTGGGTGAAATGTTTTGATGTGCAAACTGAGCACATGTTTAGTGGGAATTATTAAGATGCGAACAGGATACCATAATTTAGTTTCCTTTTTTTTTTTTCTTTAAAGCCCAGAGTTACTTTCCCAATAGAATGTTTCATTAAAGCAAGAGTAGATTTTCATCTTGAGATGACATTGAAAAAGCCAGGGCATAATCAGCCCCTGCCACCCCCACCAATGTTTAGATCACCTGAGAATCATAGGATATCATAGGATAGCATACAGATCATATAGAAAACCACCATCATCCTGAACACAATGCCCCTCACTCTAGCTCACCCAGTTCCATAGAAGTCATCCATATTCAGGTACACAGGGTTTCTTCATCTTGAAACTGGCCAAAGGCCCCAAATGCTTCAGCTCCTATCCTTTATAACCTTCCAGTTTTTCTGTCATGTGACTTCTGGATCAGCCTCTTCAGGTGATCCCAGATTCTTACCAGGTGACTTCATTGGAAGGCAATCTCTCCCCCGATAAACCAGTTCTGCTGGTAGGACTCAACCTATTGTTTAGAGATAGGCAATTTCAATGGGAGAGCATATACATTAATGACCCTCTCTTGTAAGCCCTATATCACTGCCCCTTGGAATTTCAGTCCAGTTTGGAGATAGCCTGACAACAGAATTGGAGTCTGCTGTCCAAAGATATGTATTGAGAGCCACCCACCCGCATCAAATGGAATTCATATGTTGTAGAGGCATATCCCACAAACCACCATAGGGGAGAGGGGTAAATTAACTTGCACCTATTTCAAAATTCTGTTTTGTTCAACTTTATTTTTCCAGAAATAGGAAACGTAAATTATACATATATATACACACACACAATGTGTCACTAAATATTTATCTATTAAAACACACCTTTCTTTACATAACCTATTTGATATAAACAGAGGGAAAAAAAGTAATCTCCAGAGGTGAACTTCTGGCTTCATTGAAGTCAATGGCAAGCTACTGACTTCAATGGGACTCTGATTTCACCCTAGAAATGTAGACCTGTTGCTACTGAATTTATCTGATCAATCAATTGAAAAGATATTGTTTCAATATTAAAACTAGGATTTTCAAAGGCGCCTCAGGAGTTAGGTGTTCAAATCGCATTGACATTAAGTGTGAGTGGGTGCCTAACTCCTTTCTGCCCCTTGGAAAATTACAGCTTAATATTTCACACAGTTGTTAGCTGAAAGAGCTAGACCCTGCTTCTTTAAGGAGGTGTCAGGTTTTTTAAATGCATGAGTTTGTTTTCTTTCCTTTTGACCTCTTTATAGTTGACCTAATGGTCCTTCAGCTGCCTGGCTTTCCAGGGTATTTTGGAATTTTTTTTGGTAAATCTCTCAAACATTTGTAGGGGATAGATTGTAATGTTAGTCTGCTTTGAGAAATGGATACCACATAACTGCATCACCCCCAAGGTAGACAAGTGGTCAGTGTCCAGAGTCAATAATAATTAATAACAGCTGGCAAAGTCAATGGTCCTTTGCAGTAGTCCATAGTGGATATAATGATGTCCAAAATATGCTCTATATCCCTGCCAAAAGTGGTCTGTTTTCGTATGATTTAAAGGGAAGCTGAACAGAGGTTTATAATGGAAAGTGTCAGGTAACCTTTACTTTAGATGGTGCTACCAGCAAGTTCTTAATGTTCAAATGTAAACATGACAGTAAGAACCACCTTTTGCTACCCTTACTCATATTGTGTATGAGTATCTTACTCTGCAAATAGTTCCACTAAAACCTACTTGTAGACTAAGGTATTACTCTTCTGGAGTAAGGATATCAGACACAGCCTAGTATCAGAATATTGTGGGATTGCTTACTACTAAGGGTATCACAATCTAGCCCTTAATGAGTAGTCCCATTGACTTTAATGGCACTGCCTGAGGAGTACAGAATTACTCAATGTGAATGTGTAACATTTTCTTCCAAAGCATAAGGATTAGAAACAGGGTTCCTTTTCATTAAAGCTTTAGATTCTGATGTACAATTCTATGCAAGTGGTGGGGAGTAGGTCTTTGGCAAATCCCATGGCACCATGGCAGCAGGATACAGCGGACCCTGCTGGTGAGAGACTATATGGTCAGAGGCTTGCTGCTGTGGAACCTGTCCAGTCAGGACTTGGCTACATCTCAGATACATTAGCTCTAGACCGCTGCAGGGATTTTTCCCTGCTGCCAGTCATAACGGTTTGAAAAATGCAATGTGACAGGATCCCACCCTTAACAGTTTTATAATCCTGTCTTATTGATTTCAATGAGGAAAATTCAAGTTATCTTCTTGACTAATACTATTAATGGGATACAACAAATCCACTTTATACATCCTCTGTAAGACAATTACAAATACTCCTTTTGCCTTTAACTTACACCATTATACACCAGGGGAAAAGGGGGATTTCTATTTGAAATCAGTTCAATATGATCACATGGTGGGTTTTTTAATCGTTTGACATAGTGTAATAATCCATTCATCAGAAGGAACTTAAGTTTTTTTAACATTTTACTTTTCTGGTTTTGTTCATTTAAGACAGAAGACGTTTGCAACTCTTTAAAGGGCAAATACTGCTCATTTGAGCCATATCATATTCTCCTGTTGATTGGCAAACATCTCTCTAACACTAATATCACACACACAGGAATGAGTGAAATCCTGGCCCCATTGATGTCAATGTGCTCTTCTGCTTTTACACAAATGAACAGAGCAGTAACTTTACTGACAGTGCTTGCTCTACTCATCACACTCAGCAACACCTTCTTGGGGCTCACCTGGGGAAGTAGCTCTGCTTGACACCCATCCTGCAGTTACTCAGTCCGCCATTCCCCTCAGTTACTCATGCACCAGGAGCTGCAGTGCTTTCCTCTTCATGGCTTAGCCCTCCAGCTAAGTCATGTTAAAGTTCTTCTCCCCTCCTGGGGTATCATCAAAGTCTGCTTCCAGCCATCCCAAAACAGGCTATCCCTAGTGTGTCACTCCCACAGGAACATATAGGGAAACATTGGCCCACCCTGTATGGGTTCCAGTCCCTCAACCCAGCAGCTCTAGGCTTTTACTCTCCCAGCCCTTCTTGCACCTGTCCTCCCTCTTCATGCTCTTCTCTCTTACATCAGAGAGTACAAATATCCCCCTTGAAGCCTACCAACTTCCTCTCTTTATAGAGCTCACCCAGCTCCTTCCCCAGCTGGTCTTCATCAGCAATTAGGTCCTAGGCCCTAGGTTTCTTCCAGGTGCAGCTGAAGGTTAATTGGCCTCATTTACACCTTCAGGCCTTATGTGTGGTGGACACCCCATCACAAACTGCAACTTGCAGAGCATATTGTACACTATCTGTGTACTGGGACTTGCGCTTATAGCTATTTCGAGGGGAAACTAGGTGATGCTCATACCTTATTAAAGAAGTAAATGAGACTGGGGAAAAACCTTCCTGGATGGACTAAATCCTCGATATATTTTAATGTAAGGGTGGAAGCATTGGACCCAAGCAACACTATGGGCCAGAGCTATGCAGGCATAAGTTTTAAAGATCAGATAATGCCCCTAAATTAGGGTTGGATCAAGGCATAAACATTATTGGCCCACCTAGGGCTACAGCTCCTGAAATCATATGATTACATCAGAATCTGGGTTTTCTTTTTATAAAAATAGTACATTTCTAGCCTACCTAAATGTAAAGAAAAATCTTGCAAATGTGAACCAAGCCTAGTAGATAGAGTGACATCTGCCTGAATCTGCAGACAGCCTGCAACAACAGCTCTGAGGGTTTGAACTGCCCTGGGCACCTCTACAGGGTGTTAATGCCAGGACCTGAGGGGCCCCTCAACACCACCTAAACAGGGCTCTGTAGAAGAGTCAGTGATCCCAGCCCACCCCTCTACCCCCAAATAAATACACCCCAGTTGCTTGGGTAGGTACTTGGAAAGAGCCCCCGATACCATCCTTGCCTCTCCCAGGAGCAGGCGGGTTCCCTAGTTTTGCCCCAGCTGATGCTGAGGGGAGGGGCACCTCAGCTGCCAGTCTTGGGGGAAAGGATAGTTCCTTGCTGCTGACCCTGCCTCTTTGGGAGGATGGGGAGCCCCTGCCATGGCCATTCCAAGTGAGGGATGACACCACACCCTGGGGGCCAGGCTGTTGGGCTGGGACCACAGGGGTGCCCGTATCATGGTGTGACCAGGGCCCCACCATAATCAGTTCTGCCCTTATCTCATCTCTCAGTCTGCGCTTGACACTTGTAACTCCCATTAACATTGATCCGATTATTGTCCCTAAATCCCTACGCACTCAAATCATGGGGCCCATTCTGCCCTCAGGTAAATGGGTGTGCTGCCCCTTCCCTACCCCCCCCCCCATATGTATTCAATCAGGGACGCAGATGGGAGGCGGGTGGATATATTCCTGCACTGTGGTGTAAATCTGGAGGAATTCTATTGAAGTCCTGGAAACTAGTGCAGATCTGTAGAGCAGCATCCAGCCCCATGAGGCTGACTGAAAAGCAGGCTGAACTGAGCGTGCCTGCCACTGTATGATTACCAGCGAGGGGCCTGATCCAGCATCCATTGAGGGGGAAGGCTAAACTCCCATTCAGATCGGGGCCAAGAAAAGAGTGGGGCTCTGAAAATCACTTTTCACTGATATAGGGGACGATTACGGATGCCTCTTCGCCAGTTGCTTTTCTTTGCCATTTTTATAACTCAGTAATGTCCAGTTGTCTTCCCACGTTTGCCCCTTCTGTGTATTGCTTTCCTGTTTTTGATTGCATGCTTCACAACATTTAAACAAGCACTAACAACAAATTACCTGCTCAACTGCGTTCTGTGAAAGGGGGCCCGGGAACTCATTTGCCAAGGAA
The DNA here is from genome assembly GCF_965140235.1 of Caretta caretta. Classification (NCBI taxonomy): domain Eukaryota; kingdom Metazoa; phylum Chordata; order Testudines; family Cheloniidae; genus Caretta; species Caretta caretta. The sequence continues at coordinate 131,748,808 of NC_134209.1, read as the reverse complement.
GCAGACGTGGGAGAGGGGGGAGGCAGTTCCCAGCGTCAGGCTGCTGGTGTGCTTTAAAGCAGGCATGGTTTTTCCGAGAATAAAGGGCTCGCTCCGTATTGGGATCCAATAGAGAAGCTCTCTGCGCCTTATTCTGGAGCTGCCTCCTCCCCCTCGTTTACTCCTTCTTCTTCGCAACTCTCCGCAGAAATAATGCATCAGAAGTAAAAAAAAAAATTACTATCTAGACTGACTGATTTTAATATAAAACCGCGGATTTTTGCTCGTGGGTTGTTCGGGGGTAGGGGAGGGTTTGGCCCCTTCCCAATATGAAATACTTGGACTACGTGATTATAATCGCTGCACTCCCCGGAGCGCTGTGTTTTTATTTTGAATTGTGATTTTGAAAATGAGACTTTCACTCTTTTCAGTGCCTCTAGCTCCACGCAAAACAAACAAAAAAACAAACGGGGTCTCGGGGGGGAAATGTCTCCTCATCTCTCCCCCTTTGCTAAAAGTATCCAACTATTTTAACACAGAGTACATTTCAATTCTGAGTCTAGTATATTTCAGCTCTGAGTTAATCTGTTTCTGTCTTCCCTTTCCCTCTGTTCACTGCTTGTATTCAGTGCCTCGGTTTGCCCCCGCCCTGCCTTGACTGCGACGTTTTGGAAAGAGAAAACCGCTGAGTGCTGGCCGATATCTTGCAGTCCCTTTCAGCAGATGGCTGGATAGGAGCAATGGATAGGGAAAATGCCGCCCCCGATCATTTAGATAGCTCTTTCCCAGCGCTCCCCTCACAACAAGAGTTCTTCCAGCGCCCCCGATCTTCACTGTTAATAACTAACATTGTGCCCGTCGTTAATTGCATTGCAAGTACTTCAGGCTTCAGAAATAGCGAGGCCACCAACAGCTTCAGAAAATGTTTAATCTCATTTCGTTGCTTCTGTCAATTCCTGTATTTCGGAAGGGTCTAATATTTTGTCCGATCGACATTTGGACAGTCCATATGCGGGGAAACGTGGCTAAAATTCGCTCCGAGGCCTGCAAATAGGAATTAAAAAGAAAACGATTTGTTTTTCTTGTGCGGTGAATAAAATTACCGTATTTTGATGCAACCTGCAAAGGCACAGCTTGGGAATTCAGTGCGGATCAAATTTAGGGACTGGGGGTGTGTCATTCTTCCCGCCTCCCCCCCCCACAAGAAAAAGTTTATTAAAAAAAACAGTTTTATTTAAAAAATATCAGTTTCCCCTCCCCCCCCCCAATTTTGCAACCCGCTCCCTCCGGCTTTCTCGGGACACCACAGTGTTAGAAAATCAAAGGAACATGCCAATGCCAAGGCTGGCTCCTAACAGTGTTTGTGTTCGGGGAAGGCAACTGTTTAATATCCGAATTAACTTGTGTGCCATTGGGGCTGGGATCGGCGAGCCCGAGTCCTCCACAGGACTAAGTGAGTTGGGTTTATTCACATAAATAAAAGCCTGAGGGACCAGGCCCGGCAGGATTATGAGATTGCGACGGATCCTGATCATGAATTGAATTTTATTTTCCACTCTGTGTCTGTGTGAGTGATGGGCTATAACAAAGGGAAAGAGTAGCGGGTACTTAGTAGCAGCATAGCACAGATGTCATCGGCTATGATGTAGCAGAGAATTTTGTACAACTTGGGCCTTGTCTACCGCTTCTTACTACTGGTCGCGGTTATGATCGCTACGAACTAACAGGCCTTGCTGTTGGCGCAGGAGTGCTGTCCTGAGCAGCGAGCAAACGATATCCCTCATTAAGATACTGCACTGAGATACTCCTTAAGATACTGCACGAACCCAGGCAGCGTTCAAAGGTTTTGGAGATGTTCTGGGGAAACACAGCCACCACCGCCCTGTCTTGAGAAAGTCCCCTTTCTACACCTTTCTGCTGTGCCCCTGGATCAGAACTGTTCGATACACTCCTTTCCTTCTCGCCTGGGCATTCCTTACCTGTTCCCTCTTCCCCCCCCCCCTCCTGTTTTCTGGTGATCAATTTAGATTAAAAACTCTCCTGAGCAGGGATCCTTATTATGATAATCGGTGTAAAGTGTCTTGCACACTTGGATAACTAATAATTATCAATGCAAGAGAACCACTCGTGATTTATCCTTTTCTTAAACCAGATTCTCAGTACCTAGCCTCAGTACTTCCAAAGGACTATTGGTGCAGTGAGGGGCCACGCAGTGGGAGCAGAGGTCTCAGAGCCTTATCATAAAAAACAGATGTCTATTTGGTCGGAACTGAACCGCTCTTTAATTCTTAGACATTGGCGAGAGATGAGCTGCAAGTACGTACAGTTCTCCCAGCATCTGTCCGTGCGAACGTGGAAATCACTCCGCATGGTGTAAATTTGTCCAGCAGCAAGTGTCCTACGGGGATACCCTCCTTTCCTCTGTGTTCCCACCCAGAATCTGGCCCTGTTGTAAATGATCGGAACTAAATTTTCCAGCCTTCTGTAGATTAACGTTATGTAACGGTGCCTGGCTAAAAAAACTGTAGGGGAGACCAGTATTGTTTGTGAACCAAGGTTTACGAGCCTTTTGCCAAAGGGGAGGTATCCCAAAGCTGTCTAAAGCATCTGCTACCTTTAGGGGAGGCAAAGGAGATATGGAAAGATCCAGGAGATTGTTCGGCGAATGTGTGTATGGGGGAGTCTATACAGAGTCCCCCAAATAGCATGGACAATATAAGCCGCTTTAGGGTTTCAGACCCCAGAGTCCGGATTCTAGACCGGGCGCTGCAGCAGACGGTGGCAGATTGATAAGAGCCACGAGGCTTCCGAGAATCTTGGAGCTAGATCTGGTTTCAAACACGTGAATTTCGCTTAATCTTTGTCTTGATCCGGCCAGATGCGACTTTCACTGTCCAAGGACAGTAGAAAATTGGGGGGTCAGGAGATCGCGTCCAGGGAGAGGGAGTCAATCTCGTGGGTTTCTCTGCGATCCGAGGAATGAAGTGCCTTTAAGAGGCCCCAAATGGAGGAGTTTGTTTCTATTAGGCTCGGAAGCTAGTGACTAGCAGCAGCAATAACAAAAAAATCCCTTTGGGTTTGTCACAAAAAATAGTTTCAGGTCTGGGGGGCGGGGAGGAGAAGGGCCCTTGCACTGCCATGGAAGAGGGGGAAAGGCGATTGCGTGAGCAAAAGAAAGCGAACAGGAGGGCGGCTCTCCTCCAGGCAGTGGTTCAAACGAGCCTCTTTCCGCTCTGCGGCCCCTTTGGCTTAATCTCCCGCTCCCCTTCATTGCCATGTTAGTGGGATCACATCCGAGCTCCTTCAGCCACAGCCACGCCCGGGCTTCTCCCCCATTTTCAAAGGCGGGCTCCTTGAACAGCTCTCTGCCGCTCCTTCTTCTCCTGCAGCCTTTCGCCGGAGGGAGGGCAGCAGCGATGCAAAAGGGACAGATCCTGCTTTGTCTCAAGGTGGGCGGGTGAAATCAACTTGTCTCCATTGCCCCGCTGGCTCACGGGAGAACGGGGTGCACCTGCTGGGGGCGGGGGGGAAGATTCAGTCTTGCGGGGCTGTGAGTCCAAACGAGCCTTCCCAGTTTGCATGTAGGGAAGATACAGGGTGTTGTCAGTAGAGCTACCTGCAAGGGCAGGGGCTGAACATGTATGTCCGGGTGAGCATGATTTTACCCTGCCTGTCTAGCCCACAAGTCTGCAGACTACGAACGTGACCGATCCCCCCCAGAAATGTCTATGCACAAAACGCAACAGCGTAAAGCAAATATATTCGGTAGCATGTATTAGACTATACACCATGATTATAGGCAGTGTGCATTAGAACTATATTTATTGTAATGTTAAAGGCATATTCGGAAATACATTCTATACATAGTAGAATAAATACAGCGACATATACATACACTGTATTCCAAGTGTCTTTGTATGTACATTAGGAATATAGGTAATTATATATAATACCTGCGATATATGCATATCTGGGTATGTATGCCATAAATCGTGGACACAAGGGATATTCTCTGCCAGGTGCTTGAAGTCAGTAGCAAAACTCCCATCGTTTTCTATCTATGGAGGAGGAGGATTGGCTCCTAGACTTGAGGGTGAGACTTTGTTGGGCGCAGTGTCTGCCCTGTGGAAACGACTGCTACAGAATTCCTGTTCGTTGCTTTATGAGTATCTATTGCTAGTCTAGTTTATTGCTGTGACTCTGTAAACACTTTCCCATTACATAGTCTCTATTTTGTGCCTTTAAGAAAAGCTCGCTCCACCCTAGTTTTGTTTTCTGTCGTCTTATCAACAGAAGTCTGAGCACATTTCAATTTTTCAAATGCAAAATAAACCAGTTCCTCTTTGCGAAGCCTTTACTGGGCTACTGTGTGCAAATGAGCAAGAAGGTAAAGCTTTTCTCCTCAAATAAAGGAGCTTCGATCATTCCTTTGAAAATGCTTCTTGGCGGCGAGGAGGGGAGTTTCCAACGAAAGGGCATTAAACAGCTTACAATGAATAAAGACACTTAAATGCCACAGCCGTGTCTGTGTCAGAGACCACTCATCCCTGGGCATCTTTTAAACATCACTTTTCTGGGAAAGGGAAGCCAAATAAAACTATCTACTCAGCACCTTCTCTGGAAATTAATGGCAAACAAAGATTTTTTTTTTTTTACAGGTATAATCATCTTGGCTTTCGACTTGTTTTGTGTTTGTTGCTGCAAAAGAGCAAACCCTGGGCTCACCCTCTTTCCCGGAATCCTTCCTTAATGGGTGATATTGATTAGTTGTCCAGCGTAGCCTAGATATATATTTAAGTTTGTCCCCCTGTAACTGCCCCAAGCCTTTGAAATGCAAAGAGTTTTTAACCGCAATTCTTTCCAAACCAGACACTGCTCTCTAGAAGCCCCTTGCTAGGGTTTAGGGGATGCATTTGCCGCAACCAGGGCAGGGTTAAACACAAAACCAATCCGGCTGCCGTTTGCGTCGGAAGATGGGGATAGAGCTTGTGTGGGTCGGGTATCCGGCTGATTTCAGTTATTCATTTGTTTGTAGTCGATTGCATCCACTTTGTGGTTCCTTCCCCCCGCAGGATGCCCCACTCCGCAGCATGCAAATACCACCATGCCGCTGCCCCCCCCCCCCCCGCCCCCCAGCACAATGCAATCTAGGGGAAGGGCCCCGGAGCGAAGGATCCTTCCTCTCGAGAAATCCAGAACCAAACCCGAACGATCCACTCCGGCCAGGAAATCTCCCCCCATCGCCCAGGCTGGCCGTAACTCTGGAGGCTTTAGGAAGGGCCCCGCATCCCCCTGCAAGACTCAGGGACCACAGACACCTTTGCTGCCCGGCGACCTTTTACCCACCTTCTCCTCCATCAAACTACTGAGCTGCAGTGGCAGTCCAGGGAGCTGGGTGGTGGTAGGTAGGCGTGGATTTCATTCAACCCAAGAGACAAGGGGAGCCACTTGGATCCACACAGGTAACTTCTGTGAAAGCAACAGAACAAAGGGCCCGAGTCTCGTTAGACTCGATGGGATGACAAAGCATGTGCCGGCTCTGAAGCTGTCTGAATAAGTCAGGTCTGCCACCCTACACCCTCCTCTGCACTTTCTGCACCATCTACTCCGCTAAACCTCAAGCGGGCTGGCTTTGGGGGCACCGGAGAGACCTGCCTCTCGTTATCTGTCCTCTCTCCTTTCTGAGTTCTCTTCTAAGGGGAACCTGGCGCACAGACCCAGCAGGGGACGGCTCATTGCTTGACCCCCCGAGCGCCTCGCGGAGAAATGGCCAGTCTGTGGCATGGATGGCTCCCCTCTGCTTGTGTTTGTTCCCATGAAAAAAAGCGTTGAGCTTTGCTGTGGGTAAGATCTGGGGGTGGGGAGTGGGGGGACACCAATGATCTGCTCGAGTAAAGAGGAAACCTTTCCTGGGTCTTGCTTCTTCCTTCCCCCACCCGGTCCTGCAGCACTGCTGCTTGGAGCGGGGCCACGCTCGGGATCAATACTCGACCTCCTTGGGTCAGGGAGGTCCCAGCCCAAGGCCTTACTCTGGGAAGAGAGCGAAAGGGGGAGCCCCTGGAGACGCGGCTCGAGACTCGCGGATCAGCAAATGGAAGGGGCAGGTGCTGGCCCAGCCCCAGCGCAGGGGAAGAGAAGGCTTCCCCTTGGATCCCGGCCACATCCTCCCTGGCATAAGGAGCACCAGCTTCTTTGCCCCCCTCCCGCAACTGCTGGGTAAAAGCCGCTTCCGCCCTCTCAGGGGCATTCTGTTGCCCTTCGGAACCCAGGACTCCTGGGGCATCATTGAGAAGCACCTGGGTACCCGCCGGTTCTGTACTCCCCAGGGCCCCTCAGCGCCCACAGGCACACCTGTCTCGGTATCCTCAGTGGTTAGCCATGCATCACCCTGGGGGTACCAGTCCCTCCACTCCCCCACCTTCCCAGCCTGCGGCTTCTACTGAACACTGGGCCCAAAATGATCCGTTTCCCAAGTATAACCCGGGGTTCTTTCTTTCCCCCACTTTTCTCCATCAAAGCGCAGCGCCAAGCTTGGCTGGTGGTAGATCGTAACTGACAAGGGAGAGATGCGAGCCCTCTGATTAGCACAAGTTCAGGCAACAATCTTCACCCTGACCTCCCTGACAACATCTCCTGCTGGCAAGGGCAATAACAGCTGACCCAAGAATAGACGCCAACGCGCAAGCTACTCGGAGGTCGATCGCTTCAAGGTTTGAAAGGGCGGCGGCGGGGTCCCAGGAAGGGATCCAACCCATTTGGATTTCTCAGCCTGTTGTGTAGAAGGAATCCGCCACCCTTGCAGCGTTTAAACTGATTTAGTAAACACCTTAATTGTTTAAATAGCAGAAGTGAAAGGGCGTTGGGATGGCACTGAAAAGGCATTAGGGACTCTGTGCCTCCTATCTGTATATGAATGAGCCAGTCAGTATACAGGCTGGAGTATCATGATATCATGTAGTATCAGCTGGATAGAATGCGGCAGGCAAATCTATCCACGTCTGACCATAGCCTGCTAGGGCGCTCAGGCTGGGGCTGGAGAATTCAGCGCAATCACTTTCTACAAAGGCAGATTGATAGAAATGTGCTCAAAACATGATGAAACTCCATCAGGACGTTCAAGAGGCGGTTAGATATTAAAAGCAGTCTCTAAAATGGCTCTAACTAAAAGGCTAACTATACACAGGTATCGATGATCTCCAGTACACAATACTCACACCAAAAAGAAAAGGAGGGCGTGTGGCACCTTAGAGGCTAACAAAATACTCACACCGTAATGCAACGTGTCTGCCTTTGACATGAACGCATTTTCCAAGTGAAATGCACGTATACTATCAGTTAAATTTAAAGCCAATAAGAAATGCTAGTATGTTTTCTGTAAATTTCCTACAGGTCGGTACAATCAAGGACAATTTTAACTTTTATTGTTTTAAGAGAAAAACAAATCGCTGGAATGTACACTCCGCCTTGACGTATACTTTGTTAATGGAGCCATGAGGGCAGCAATTCGATTCCTGGGGTGAAAGAGGATGTTTAAGTCAGTTTTATTATAGGACAATTAAAAAAACAAACAAACAGAAGCAGTCTGGTAATATCAAAGTTTATCCATATTAAGTAAAAACATTAGCGTTAATAATAACCTCTGCAACTAATCGAGCCCCACATGGGCCATGTGAGGAAATCCTCATCTCTTCTATGTTGCAGTTTCATGATCAGTAACGATATAGGGCAACACTGAAATTCTAATATTTCTCCTTCTGGTTTTGATTTTTAAACTACAGGATTAAGGGAACACAAGGCTAGAAAATCATAAACAGATGTAGCTTACGATCCTGTTATCTCTGCCAAAACCTCTTTCCTGAGTTCAGTACTGTCAATGTGTGCCGTAGACATGCCTTTGATAATAGAAATAATTGAGGGACATATTTTTAAACGGAAAGAGAGTATGTAAAAGAGAATATTTTCCAGATTACACATACCCGAACAGAAACAAAGGCAACCCAAGTTTTTGTGCTGAAGAATAAATTACTTATGGCCAGGTAAACTATACCAGAGAGAGGCAGAGTTAGAAATACCTGGTTTTGGGGGAGACTAGCTTTGAAAATGTAGCTTTCATATTTCTTGATTCAGGATTAGAATCCCTAAACCGTGAGTTTTAGAGCTTCGTGAAAGGCATGAGAGAGAGGTCAGTTCTTCTAAAAATTTGCTTTTAATTGTACAGAACATCTCGCACCTCTGACACTATTCTCCTTCCGCAAATGGTTCGAGTTGTTTGCTATTTCTAGCACACCAGTAACACCCCGCCGGTTTATCTGAGGAGCCACACGATAGGATTCAGAGCGTTTGAAGCAAATCCCTTAAAGTCCAAATCCTACCCCACGTCCACACCCGCAATTCCCTTTTGACGTGTAGGGGGATTCTAGACCAGATTCTTTCTCCTCCGTATTTGCACCCGTAGGGTCTAAGAAGGAGCTCGATGGGTTTACATTAAATAGAGGCAGGTGGCATTCTGTTCTGGCGCAATTTCTGTGCACGGGGGAAGGAGAGAACTAAAAGGAAGTGACCCTACACATGTTGTATTCTTTATTGAGCATGTATTGGGGTAGAAGGGTAATTGGCTATCAGGCTGGGGCGTCCCAGGCAACTCAAAGCCTTTTTTTAAAAATGCACCTGTTGTTGTGAATATGTTTGTAGAGGTGGGGTAGGGGGCAAAAAGGAGGGAGGATGCCCACAACTGGAAAGAAGGTTAATACTTTGCAAGCTTCCAGGGCCATATTTGCTACAATTATTATCCAACAACTCTGAGCTCCGATCTTTTCTAACGTAATGGTTATAGGAGTGGCACAGAGATTCAACCCGAAAGCCGTTTACATTTAAAGACCCGTTACATAGGAGGGCGTTCTTCCTGTGCTCGTCTCGGTGTCTGCGAAACGAGAACAGGGAAAGCAAAGGCGCTTGTTGTCGTTTCAGGAAGGTACACAGCTTTACCGCAGGACAGCTCGACAATAATATAACGACGCCTGGTTGAAAATGCCCGGGCCCCACTCATGGTATGTGTAGCGTAGAAGTGCCATGTGTCCGTGATTCCCCTGACACGGTGATTCCGTTCTGGATGGAGAGCCAGAGGTGGTTTTATTCCCGTCGCTATTTTTCCCTTCTGACACTCTGCACCAAGTCTGCCAACAATGAGCTATAAGGCTGATTACCAGGGGTCTGATGTCTCAGGATTTTGCATGGCAGTTCGCCTGCAGCTCCTTTCTCAGCTCCCGTTGCTGGGAGCGGTGATCGGGTGCTGGCTTTTCGGGCACGCACGCCTCTGTAAGAGTTGCTCGAGAGGCAATCTGCTGCGATAATTGCCATCGATCTCATGATGGCTTCCTTTACGTTTGGGTTTTAAACTCCTCCGTGTACCAGTCAGAAGGGCAGGTTGCTCGCCGTGCATTACGATGGGATTTGGAGGCTGGGAGCAGGTTAGGAATTGTAGAATTGCCAGGTTAGGCGAATCCTGTTCTCCGGGTTTTTGTGTGTTTCCTGGAGGAGGCATTATTATTGATTTAATCGGCCGGTCAGAAGTAAGTCTTGTGTAATAATTCAGCCAGGATAATCTCTTAAACCTTGGGGGCTGGCCGTTTTTCAGAAGGCTGGCGGTGGAGAGCACATCATTTCTGCCAGGGCCTTGTCACGCAATTGCCTAATGCAGCGGGAGTTCAGCTAGACACGGAGAAACTCCCCTCAAAGCAACTGGCTAATTGTCACATTTAATAGTCCCCGGGAACGTGAAAGGAGAATTGCATAGAATTAGTGTAATTTCTAACTGGGTAAAAAACTCTGACGAGATCCTTTATTTTGGAATCCGTTTCCTGGCAAGACACAAGGCTGGTAGGGACCGTGGCGCCACCTAGCCGGTGAGCCTGGAGTCTACTGAGAACAAAAAAGTCAACCGCTAAAGTAAAAATAAATAAATCAGAGAGCCTGACCTGCTGCATGAAAGCCAGGGGGTCACCGGGAAGCCAGCATCTTGCACTCCAGTCTCCAAATGCATGTACCACTGAGAGGGTAGAAAATGCAAGTATCTGAAATTTTAATATATTCAGATGATCCTAGGAATTTAAAATTAAAGGGCTGACCCAATGGAAAGATGGAAAAGATTTGGAAAGATTTCTATTGACTTCAGTGGGAGCTGGGTCAGGCACTAAGGCCCAGATTCAGGAAAGCATTTTAGCACGTGCTTAATTTTGAAGTCAATGATAGTATTAGTCTTGTTAATACATTTAACATTGCTAATAAGCTCCTTGCTGAATAGGGATGGGATTGCCTACATGGCTCAAATCAAAATAAGAAAGAAAGAGGAAGGGAAAGAAGGTGTGGGGGAGACCCGGTAAGAGGGACAGGTGTGCAGTGAAGCGAAGGTGAAGACATGGTGAGGGAAGGAGAAAGGGCAGGGGAGGGTTGGAGCAAACAGCCAACTAGCACAGGGCAGAGAGTCCAGGCAGAACCATAGAAAGTTCAAAGGACCAAAGATTCCCTGCTTTGGCTGTTTCTGCTCCTCCTAGCTAGTTTCTCTGGCTGGTTCCTCTCTGCTGTTTTCCAGCAAGCCAGCTGAGGAGGGACGGGAAGGGGAGAGGAGAAGGCACCAGCCCTATCCCAGTGCCCAGCACATGTTGACTTAAAAGTTAACTCTTGTTCATTGGAAATAGGGGTTCTATAGGCAACCCAATATTTTTGTGAAATATTCTGAATTTTTCAGTACAATGGGCCTTTTGTGTGTGTTCATAAGGGAAAGGTGGTGATCCCTATTTCAGGTAGCTGATCTTTTTCAATGAGGATATTTCCTACACTTTATTATCCTAGTGATCATCCTATTGGGATCCAGGAAGTATGTGGGCGAAGCCTGCCCACTGCTAAAGGATCCTCCAGCCCCCTAGCCTAAGAGGGGGATCCACTGGACCTGGACACCAAATAAATACGGGGGACAACTAATGAAATAACATGGACAGGAATGTGGTCAAAGGGTCAAATGAAGGGAACCGGACGGGGACACCGAGCAGAGAACCCCGGACATCGCCCACTGCTCCTCAAAGGCATCAAGGGAGTCAGTGGATGCCGCCCAGAGGAACTCTGCCCGGATATGTGAATGGACAGAGGATCGGAAATAGGCCCCACAGTCACAGGAGACTCCATCTGCCAACCTCCTCACTCTGGTTTATCCTAGTGGTCATGCTAGGCAGATAGAAGATACTTTAATAGCTGGGCATTGACAAGTAGCCTCATTCGTTTTAAAAGGAAAGGAAAGACACTCCTGATTTATGCTTTCCTTACTTGTACTGAGTTTCATTGTATTTGCTGTGGATTATTATTAAACACACAAACAGGGGGTTCAATCTGATCACCTTTCTGTACATGTGTTTGAAGTCACTGGGGGAGACTGTGGCTCATTGTTGGCTGTTGATACTCTGCTATACATCTTCTATTGCAAGGGTGGCCAAACTGTGGCTGGTGAGCCACTCTTTTACCATTAAAGTGTGTCTTGCTGAGCCCTCCCACATCCCCCCATTCTCCACCTACCAGACTGGGAGCAGGGCTTGAGACCCCTGCCTTGCAGCAGGGTGGTGGTGCAGGGGATTCTGCCCAGCGGGGTGCACCTGCCCAGGCTTGGGGCTTCAGTAGGAGTGGGGCTGAAGCCCTGAGCCCCATCAGGTGCCTCACATGGGGCTGAAGCCCTGAGCCCTGGCAGGTGCACCCCCATTCTCAAACTTCTGAAGATGTCATATGCTGCTCGGAGGGTCAGTAAGTTTGGCCATTCCCATTCTATTGTTTGAGAACGGCCCTGTCTCTGATTCTGTCACACTTAACTGCATTGCGTAGTACCTTACTCCATGAGCAGTCACATTGATCTTAAAGGGATTACTCACAGAAGGCCTGACCCAAAGCCCAGTAAAGACAATGATGCTACTAACTGTGAGTCACCGATGGCACCTCAAAACTAGTTCTGGCCTATGTTCCCATGGTACAGAATCATGTGCAAGGACAAGAAAAATGAACATGGATTCTCACTTCTTCAATTTAGCCCTGCCCGAGCTGGAACTAAAAACAGCAATAAAAGACAGAGAAGGTCAGCGGACAAGGATCAGAAAGAAGTGAAGAGAGAAGAAAGAAGGGTAGTAGTAATTAGAAAAGGGATCAGAAGGAGAAGAGAAAGGAAATTAATTGAGCCAAAACAAAAACAAGCATAGTTCCAACTGCTTCAGGGGAAGTAGAGAGGAAAATTAGATTTCTGTATTCTTTATGAGGCACTCAGATTCATAGATTATAAAACCAGCAGGAAACACTGTGATAATCTAGTCTGATTTCCTACACAGCATCAGTCATAGGATTTCCCTGAATTAGTTCCTGTTTGATATAGAGCTTATCTTTGGGGGAGGAGGAGAATCCAATCTTGATTTTAAAACATTTTGGTAATTTGTTCCACTGGTTAATTACTCACTGCGAGGAAAAAATTGCACTTTATCTTGAGTCTGAATTTGTCGAGCCTCAAATTCAAGCCACTTGATCTTGTTACAACATACTACAGTGAGTAGCACAGTATAAAAAGCCACATTGATTGAACAGATTTTAGCTAATTATGATTATGTATTGTTTATTTGTTTTGGGATAGTGCCTGGGGGACTGTACTGTTGTGCTGGGCACTGTACAAACACAGAACAAAAAGACAGGCCCTGCCCCAAAGACCTTACAGTCTAAGCAGACACTGAATTTTCTCCAGAAACTGTGGGACCTATGTAGGGATTCTTTTCATTTTCCTCTCGGCTTGGTCCTATTCGATACCACTGTATCTTTGATACCATTGTATGATGCAATGGAAGCCATTCAAAATTGTCAGCAAAGTAATGAAAGTGAACTGCTGCTTCCAGAAAAAATGTTATAGAAATCCCACAATCCATATTGCAATAACCCAGCATTCTGTCGCTGTCCAAACTATACATCAGCAGAACCCTAATATCAAGGGTGTCAATTATTTGAAGGTTCTCGGTTATCTAATGTCTGACCTTGTTGCTCTGTGGTTTTGTAGACTGACGTGCAGCACAAGAAGCCTGGGTTTTATTTCTTGGCCTGTTGACAGAAGTACTTTAGAGGGAGCATGATCAGGCCTTGATGAGGAGGGAACACCTCATGCCACTTGGAAACAGCCCTAATGGCAAAAAAAAAGAGCCAGGACTCTCCAGGGAGTCTGCAGTGCCTGCTCAACCAGGACCAGGACCCAGGTCTCCCACAGGAGAGTGTAAAGGGATGGTGGTATGGGGTTCTGACTTTCCTGCATGAGCACATAGAGTCAGTTACGACTGAGTCTAACTTAGGGAGAGTCTTTTGCGGGAGGAATTGCTACAGCATATGCCTGCAGCTGTTCCCCACTTTGCTGCAAACAGAGTTCCTACAACTTTTACTCATCTGTCTAGTTTCACAGACAGCAAGGGGACTAGGAATGGGACTGAGATCTACTGAACCTGCCCAAGCCAAGGGACTGCTGGGGCACATTTTGAGCTTCAGGGATGTGTTTTGCTGATACTAATGCAGATAGAGAAAGAGGATTCAGTATTAATGTTCTGTTGCCTTGAAAATTCAGGACAAATCTTCAACCTTTCCCCCCACTCCCCCCACCCACCTGTGCAGCTGGAACCAGAGCTAACCATGTATGGCCTCTACAGGGACCCAAGGCAGCAGGCCAGGAGGAGACAGGAGGAGAAGAAGAGCCTTGTGACTGAGCCAGTGTCTCCTATTCACAACCTCCTGCTGAGCACCTCCCAACACCAGAGCTATTGTGGGTAGCGGGCAGACCTAGCATGAGAAGCGTGCATGTCTGTGGTGCGGGCATGTTTATGCAGACTAACAAAGAGGATACAAAGCATTTTTCAGATCATGGGAAGGCTACAGCTCCTGATAATAATTAATGACACGTTGTCTGCCGCACAGCAAGCCCAAAAGAGGACAGACTGGGTTTTTTCAGGGGTCCCTTTGAGCTCAGTCACAGCAATAGCGTCAGAGGACAGCGTGGCATTGTGGGGAATGGAGTCTTTATTCAGCACCACAGACAGAGAACACCCATCAGAGACAGTGCCCAGTCAGCCTGCTTCACACACACTGAACGTTTCCTGCTGTTGTCTAATAATGACTGTACCATCAGCATCGAGCAGGAGCAGCAGTTGTACACTGAATCTTTCAGGTGTATGAACTGCTATGTAGTTATACACTTGTATGCCCTTGTACAACCACAGTAAGCCATTCAGTAGACACATACAATCAGCTTTGACGGGTTGTGAGGTAGGACACACAATCTTGTCAATCCAGTGTTTTTAAAAAAAATAATCAAAATAAAGGGAACTGGTAGAAATGAACCTGTTTCCTACAGCAGCAACATCTACAACATATTTAACAGCCTCTTCCAACACCATTTCTTAATAACTACTACTAGTTATGATTTTTATTTGTAAATAGGCAGTGTGAACATTTTGTATATCTAACCCATGTGAGTATTTGTACTAGAGGAAGTCTGATAAGAGTTACAATGATCCAATCCAGAAACAGAAACCATTCCCTGTCACCTGTGTCAACAGAGCTCCCATTTCAAATATCACCCACTCAAAATGACATGCTCCTGAGCCATCTACAGGATGAGAAATTATTTCATGAATAACTGTGAACGAGAAGTAAATTGGAGGCAATCGCAAGCTGGTCACAGACAAATTCCAAACCACAAAAAAGGCTAATCAGATAAATTATTTGCTAAGGCTTATTCACTCAGCCTTTACGATTAAGAGCAACGCAGCAAAATCTCAAAAATATTTTATATAAACTGTGGCATGATCTTGCACATTGACAAATGACTGAGTCTTATTACAAGGAGCAAGGAGAAAGCATAAGAGTGTATTGCCTGTGTTAGGACTGCTGCTCATCAGCCCAGTATCTGAGTGTCCCTTATACCATACTTCTCCACTCCAACATCAATAAAAAAGGAAGGCTCTATTGGTTAGAGGGTCACCTGCTACAAAATGATACAAAGGCATTAGCTTACCTTCCCCTTCGCACTCACTTTATTGTAAAATAATTTGGCTCTCAGGCATTGTTTGTATGCCAGATTTCAGAAAACATGGGTCATGTGGGAAACAGAGTACACTGGGCCCCTACCTGGATATCTTTCTGGTCATGGAGCTGCCAATGCAGCCAATAAACACCGGTGTCAGGGTAGTCAATATATGGCTGAATCCTGGCCCATGCTTGTGAAAGCACTGAGAGAGGCCTCAGACAGAATGAGGCGTTTGAGTGGGAGATGAGCATATGATGGTACTTCCTCAGCTGCATCCTAAGTCCCCAGGGAGGTGGAGTCAGGGCCTCTCCTTCCTGACGAGGAGGCTGGGTACATTTCTAAACTGTAACTCCAGGCACCCACGCTGTGTTCTGGACCCCTCCCACATACATTAAAATCACACAAGAAGCAAAGGGCTGCCTATAAATACACCCACCTCAGCCTACTCCTTCCTCAACAGCCTTACAGGAGAGAGAACAACCTACCATCACCAGCCACAGCATCTGCTTCCCCATGTGGCTCTTACCTCTAGAGTGCACACTTCCCTGGGGGACTCTTGCCTTCCCCCCTGCATCACTTGCTTCTCCATGGGGCTCATTCCCCACTCCCACAGCACCTGGTTTCCTTGTGGCTCTCATCCTTTCTGAAGCACCCACTTCATTAACAAAACAAATCTGGCAGAGGGGGCTAGCCACAGTGTCCAGGTGAAGGCCTGGGTGAAGCACCAGTGGTTGGGGAAGGTCTGGGCCAGGCTGCAGCTGGAAAACCAGCCTGGCCTCTGGTTCTGTTGGACGGTGGTAGGGGCTGGTGGGCGATTTATGTCTTCTGCTAGCAGCCCTTCTGGGTGTGGCAGGGGCCAGACCAGTTGCAGGAAGAAAAGGAGCACTGGCTTCTGGCTTCCTCACAATCCTGCTGAATGCAATGTTGTCAACTCTAGTGATTCTTTTGTGAGTCTCACAATGTTTGCTATTTTCGCAAAGCCTCAGCTCCTGGAAAGATGTCCTTAGGGGGAGAATCTCAGCTTTCCTTACAAAAAAGTAAGTTCTAGCCCTCCTGATTCCAGAGAAAAATGTGACCCAACTGCACCCTACAGGCTGAGAAACCAGAGGGCAAATAAAAATGTAGCCCCCCGCCAAACTTTTAAGTCACATGGTTTTCAAGCTAATCTCATGATTTATGCGTTCATGACTTGTGATTTATGAACACTTGAGGTTGGCAGTGCTGGAGATACAGGGTGAGGTTAATTTACGCCTTCCTGTGGCAGCCCTTCCAGGTAGGGCAGGGAGTGGGTCAGGGTGCAGGTGGAAAAGCAGCACTGGGCCTTGGCTCCCTCACAATCAAGCTCTGTGGAAGCTCTGGGATGGCTGGTGAGGACAGTGCTCTGTGGATGTGGAATATGACCATGAAACTCCAGCTGGGTTCCATTCCATCCAGGGAGCAGGGCTAGGGTTTGGTGCTGTTATTACATTTGACTCATTTTTTTAATTCATTCCTTTTTGAGAGAAAGAGTAAATCATGATTTAGGTGAGACATAAGTCATTGGGCTCAAATGAGGAGTGACTGAATGAAATTCTAGATCTGTGATATACAGGAGGTCAGACTAGATAATCTAATAGCCCTTTCAGGCCTTAAACGTCTATGAAAAACAAAAACAAGCAGGACTTCCAAAGCTTTTGTCTAACAAAGGATCTTAGGAAAATCCAAGATTCAAAATTCTCTCTGCAGCTGTCCCACATAGCTTGGACTCTGCGCTGAAAGGACAGTGACATAGCCACTCTAGGGAAAGCTAGACGCTTGAGCAACATCAGCACAGATGACTGTTCTTAAAGGGAAACTTACTGCTTTTCGATGGTACTTGTCAGGGAAGTGCTTAGAGGAATTTCTAAGCAATTATTAATAAATGCCAAGACTCCGTGAATTGAGTCTATTTATTTACCTGACTGTATCTGAGCGCAGAGTGGTCTGTCATCCATGATCTTGCTTTTGTACATGATCCAAACATTGATATCACAGATAAGTCAAAGGGAAAAAAATCAAATGAGCAGCATTTTTCAAAAACAATTTCCCCGCATAAAGAGTTATTCAAAACAGTGCCTGAGGCTGGGAACCCACATCCAAGAGTATGTAGTTTAAAATAGAGTCCATCACCTTTATTCTTTTGTGTCTATGCTTGTACTCTTCTGGAAGTTCTGCCTTTGGCATGACAGGGGAACCTACAGGTTCTCTTTTTATTTTAAACACATTTGTTCTCTGATGTGATCCTCATGGCATAGTCAGATTCCTGCTGTAATTCAACCACAGTTGTTTCCCATCAGAAGGAACTTAGATAGATTGCATAACACTTTCCTAATGCTCTTCAGCTAAAAAAAGGATTTCCTCATATCTAGATATTTAAAAGTATTTCAGGAGTATGACAGAGGCAACATGGCCTTTGTGGCTCCCTACAGGATACCCCATGGTCCTACTACACCCTTCCCCAGGAAAGGCGCAGTGAAGATGGGTCCTCCAGGACTGTCGAGGGAGACTTCATGGAAGCAACCATCAGAGCGCAGCAAGATCAGATAAAAGGAGCTGCCGGGGCTTAGTAGATAAGTTCCTGGCTGAGACCAGAAGGGCAAGGAAGGGTGCTGTCCTCTGGCCAAAGGCACTTGAGAGACCACCAGAATTTGTTTCTGGCTGCATTTACTTAATCTGGGTTTGCAGGGAGAGAAAGAACCTCAGAACCTTAACCCAGTCAGGTAAGAAGAGCCCCAGGGAAGAAGCAGCAACAAACGGAAATAGAGCACTGAGTAGCTGCTGTCGATAGGGTCCTTGGGTTGGAACCTGGAGCAATGTTCCCCTACCAGCCACAGTGGCACAGACCCCAAGAAGGGATGTTAAGCTGTGCTACAGTGACTCAGGAGTGTGAGTACCAACCTCAGGGCAGGCGGTTCAGAAGCAAGCTTCAAACCCCAAACTGGCTGTATGTTCTGTACTTAGATTTCACCAACCAAGTATCAGGCATAAACTCCCTCAGGCACGGTAACAGCCTAACCATAGAGTCACATCCAAAATCACAACAATATTCAAGTTACTCCCAGTCCCAAAGGACCAATCACATACTCCAGGTTAATTGCACCTAGGCCCTTGACTCAACATTCGTCAGCAATTTCTGCCGCCTGTAAACTCTGGATTTTTTTTTCTTTGTCACAGATGGCTGCCTTTACCTTATCTGTAACCACCCATAACAATTGCTCAAGGGCCATCAGATCAAACAGTTTTCCACCCCCATTATCTGTTTTTTCATCAGATTACACATTTTATCCACATAGCCAACATGAGTGACAGTATTCTGAGCTGCAATGTTTGAGTTTCTATCTGCTGCCTGTGGGCCCTGCTCCTCAACTTCCTCATTGACTTTGACTGCTGCCTGTCGTTCCATGCATCTTGGGTGGGCTCTCTCCTCAGCTGCCTTTGCAGCTGTAATTCTGCTGGGCTCATGTTCTTCCTGGGCTCTTAGGTACTGCAATTGTGCCAGTTCCCCTGCGGTGAACTCCTCTGCAGTGCCCGGGGTAAGAGGGTCCTCGGGGCTTGGTCAAAACATATGAGCAAAGCTTGAAGCTCCTGCTCTGGACTTTTTACTTTAAAGGATATTCCCCTCTCCTTGCATAACTGTTCAAGGTCTTTTCTGTCAAGACCATCATATAACTGTGGTTCACTCATTGTGTCTATTCTTTAATCTTTAAAACTCTCAGTATCAAGTATCAAGTTTTCACAGTGCTGGGGTTATGACCTATAACTTTAATTGACCTGTGGTATGTGAATTCTGCCAAGCCTATGCCAGTGTCAAGCCATCCTGCAGTGGTTCAGAAGTGTAGGTACCAATTTCAGGGCAGACTGATAAGAAGCAGGGCACAAACCCCAAATTGGTTGTGAGTTCTATACTTAGGTTTCACCAACCATCAAGTCTAAACTCCTCAGGTGTTATAACAGCCTAACCATGGAGTCACAGACAGTCCCCTTGGGTACTCCAATCTATTTTGACAAGCTTGCTTTTGTGCTGGATGGTCCCTTACGTCAAAAATCACAATAATATTCAGGTTACTCCCAGTCCTAAAGGACAGTCACTTACCTCAGGATAGTTGTATCTTAGATCTCACAGCAAAGACAATGCTTGTCACCAATCCTATAATAAACTATCTAAATAATTATTAAGTAAGAAAAAGAAATAAAAGTTTTTACAAGGTTAAAGCAGGAAAACACACACAAATGACTTACAGTCTTACGTTTCAAAAAGCAATAGAAGCTTCCATAATAAGCAAGCTCTACATGTCCCAGGCTAAACCCTGGGGATCTCTTGCTTATGCCTAGAAAACCTTGCCCAGTAAGCATAGAGATACAGTTTCTTCTTGTTAGGGGTTTTTATCCTGTTCCCCCTTGTGCTTCTCAGCCAATGGGAGGAATTCACTTGCAAGACTTATCTCCAAGGGAGAGGGAAGAGCACTCAACAGTCTTTTGTCCCCTTTAAGGCTCCACAGTAGTGTGTCTCGCAACATTGGACCTTCCCTGTTGGACAGGACATAACATCTTCTGCTGGAAGCCAGTGTTTCATACTAGCTAACATCTTTCTCCTGTTTGGTGATTTACATAGTTACAGAGGCTTACAATACAAACACTTAAATATGACCTTATAACATGGGATACAAATATTATAAATAAGAGTAATGCATGAAACAGCTTACAAGCATTTCATAAGGTATAATAATAATTCTTCCAGATTGGTTCCAGCTATGTATTGGTTAGTGTTCAGCTGAAACCTAGGGGCCTTGGAGCGAGCTGGCACCTGGTATGACAGTGTCACACCAATTACCATAGTATCTGAGCAATTCCCCCTTTTTAATGGTATTTACTTATCCTCACAACACTGCTGTCAGGCAGGAAAGTACCATTATCTGCATTGCAGAGATGGGGAACTGAGGCACGGACAAGCTAAGTAGCTTATCCAGTGTCACACAGGAAGCCTATGGCAGAGCAGGAATTAAACCCAGGCCTCCAAAATCCCAGATTAGTACCCTAACCGCTAGACCATTCTTCTTCTCTTCTAGTGATTTCACTAGGATTACTCATGTGCATAAAGTTAATTACATGGACAAGTATTTGCATGTTTGGGGCCACATTTACTAAGTTACAATATAAATAAATATAACGTAGCTCTCTCTAATAGCTGAATAGTAAGAGTGGGTTAATTTATGTGACATCTGTTGGCCTTTCTAGCATACAAGATATCCATATAAGTGCTAACGCTGGGTTAAACCTCTATGGCGTCTTCACTAACTATGCCTCAGCAATATAGACATTCTATATTGAACAAAGTTTTAGACATTTCAGCTGATGTATTCAGATTTAGTACATTTGGTTAATGGTATTTCCTCTGGGTTTCAAATAATGGGCTGCTGTCATCCCTGATTCAACTGTATCTTAAGAACTGTCTTTACTACAAAGCAGCATTCTTATAAAACTGACCAAATATTCATGTATAGATGCATGCAGGTCAAATTCTGTGCCCAGATTAGATGGGTGTATGTGGAGATTAGCCAGAAACATAAATGAGAAAGCTGCTTATGTTTCTCTCTCATTCTATTACTCTCTCATATTTCCCACCCTGTTTTACATGGCCAAGGGAGGGTTTTGTGGGACCAGTGTGAAGGAGGAAAAGGAATGAGATAGAGATTGTGTTAAAACAGAAATGACCAAGGATCATGTTCTACATACTCTCTGCTCAGTAGAGTAGTGAGGCTTAGTAAAACCTATGCATTGCCCAGGTTACTGTAATTAACACCCAGGGAACGGTCTTCATGTTTTGTTACCAAAATTCACCCAGACCTGACCGAAATAGTCCTAACATTGGCTTCCAAATGCTTAAACCTCAGGACAGTTAACTGGGACTACCTCAACTGGGCAGAAGGAAGGTCTTTCTAAGGCAACCAGAACCCAGATAGTGTAGGGCTTTATAGATTAAAATAAACATCAGGAATTTCACTTGGTAGCAAACAAGGAATGAGTGCCAGGTCCAGGGCACATATGTAGTGTTTAAATAGCTAACACTGCTAGTATGCTGTGTTCCAGGCTCACTGGATCTTGCAGGGGATGTTCAAGAAAGGCTCCGGAACAGAACACAATGGTCCACACTAGAAGTAACAATACCATGGTTATCTATGGCTAGGTTCACATTGGACAGAAAAATGCAAAGGAGTCCTCATTGCCCCCCACCTCTACTAGAAATTTGGGAGCAAATGGGAATCCAACAAACCTATACATTTTGAATGTATTTGACAAAAAGTGGCAGAGAGGTACCTCAAGAGAGGGAGCAGAGAGATCCTACCAGTTCATTCAAGAGTTGTCCTTACTTCATCAGCATCATGTCCATCTTGCCTTGACTGAGCTTTGGTGACCCTGTCATCATACAGGCCTATATCTCAGGCCGGTTAAGTAGGGATAAGACTGCACTGTCCAGGGCTGATGGAGATGGGGAGAAAGAACCATGACAGGGATTCCGTGCAGGCAAAAGGATCTTGTCATGCAAAGCCAACTGCAGAACTGGGGCCTGAGATTAGAACAGCAGCACAAATTTCAAAAGCAGTGCTACATTTGGCAGGTGAGCTGGTTCGGTACAGCAGTGACAAACTGTCCAACCAACCAAAATGTCCCAGCTGTTCACTTCAAGTGCTTCCACTGAAGCAAACCAAATGAATGTGGGGGTCTGTTTGTAGCCCTAGTCGCCTGACCAGTGCTTTTTAGTAGTATCAGTAACCCTTTGGTGCCGCTAACATGTTAGTCCCAGCCTCTCAGCACAAGCGAGAGTGCCGTCCCAGCAGAACAGGAGGTCCAAGCGATGTTGCTACAGGACTAGCTGTTTGGCCCTCTGATCCTCAGCGAGCTGTACAGCCACATGTGGATTCCGGCACAAGAGGCAATACTCTGTAGTGCACTTTCAGTCCATAGAGTATGGCAAGATTTTATCTGAACGGAAATGAAATACTCTTTTGAGAGGTACGGCTGCTGTTGCTTTGTATGTGAGTTCTTACCATCACCCACCGCCACTTCTCTGTGGTTGCTCAGAGGTATTGTTTTCCAGAATTAAAACAAACAGCCAGAAGGACAATGGACAGATTACTTTGTGACAACACTGGCATGTATCATGAGCCATTTCTAACATCACACAAACAATAGTAAAACAAGAAATTACCTGAGATTAATTAATGGTAACTGAGACCTGCTTGAAGCAGTTCTGTATGGTGTTAGCAAGGAAATGTATTTTTCAAAACATGTCTAGGGGTACCCATCTTATGCTATTACTTACATGGCAGATGCTGGGACAGGAGTTTCTATTTCCCGTGTAGGATCCTGAAACAGATCACACACAAGTCCATAATCTTTGAACTGTCTGCACTTTTTGGCCAGGCATGTTTCAGAATCCCTGTCAGAGTAAAAATCAGCAATTTCTTCCAATTGTTACTGACCGCACTGCACGGCATGGCTGTGAGGTTCGGGTGCACCAGTTCCCTAGATGTTTGGTAGGTGCTGGGTGTACCATGTGTTCAGAGGCAAAGCTCCACGAGCTCCAGGCAATAGGTCCTTCCAACTCTAGCTCTTGGTGGGTTCCTGTAAACACTCCCTGTCTGATGAATCACAAAGAATGCTTCATCAGGGCTGCCAGAAATAGATGTTACAATTACTCTGGGCATGAGGGTTCTGAGTTACAAACCAAAGGTGAGCCAACAGTTCCTACATCAGCCCCTAAGGGCATCCAATCCACTCCAGTCCAAGGGTATGAAGACAAAAGTCCTCAGACCTAGGCAAGGCACACACTCTCCAGGCCTCCCCTCACCTGTAACCATCACACATTGGCCTCATCTTTTTGACCATCTTGTTCTGACCTGCCTGCTCAGGTCCCTTGTTTGCAGATCACTCCTGAGCACCTGCTTGCTCTGCCTGCTGCTGACCGCCTGCCTGCAATAAGCTGCTTCCCAGCCTGGCTCAGTGTCTCAGGTTCAGCCTTTGTTCCACAGCCAGGGCTGGGCCACTGCCTCCAGCCTTCAATTCCTGCTCATGCATGCCTCCAGAGCCAAGTTCCCTCCCTTCCCTTTGGCAGCACTTCCCTTGCCTATTCTGAGGGGATTAGATGTTGCAGTGGGGTTAACACCAAGCCAAGTAAGGAGCCAGCAGAAACTCAAACCCAATCCAAATCCAAATGTTTTGTGAGTTTCAAAAAAGTCTCCTTCATTTTCAATATGTACATCAAGATTTTCAAAAGTAGGTGCCTAAATTTGAGGCTCCTAAACCCTGTAACCTGACTTTCAAAAGTGCTAAGCAGACCACTCCCATTAGAAATCTTGGCCCAAGAGCCTAATGTTCAACACATGCTTTTTGAAAATCTTAGTCTTGTTTTTCATTTTTGCTTCCTTCTTTTGTATGGAATTAGAAAAGCTGCAGGCTCCATAAGATGCAAGAAATACTGAAAATCTTACATAAAAAACTTCTCACAGGGGCACCAGCCCAATTTTGTAGATTCAAGAGGTTCGGCTACAATTCAGATTGCATACTTATCAAACCAGACCAAATCTTTTGAGATTCATCAGTAATTGCAAATCTATAGTCCTTTTATTTTACCATACAGAGGCTGATCCTGCACAGAGTTAAGCAGTGGCTAAGTGGCAAGCAGCAGAATTGAGCACCAGAGCAGGTGCTCAAGCTGGTCCAACAGGCATAGAAAGTAAACTCTTCTTTCTACATGTGTTTGTTCACCGTGGAGTCACCTCTCTCCTGCCCGTAGGTTCCTTGTAATTGCTATCATGAGAAGATAATGAAAAGTGCACTTATGATAAATCTACTCTCAGAGTAAAAATTTCAAGGAGCCGGGACAGAGGAGGTGTGACTTTAAGGAACTTGACTTATACCAGATCCAGGGCACTGCCTAAACAGATGGGAATAGTAGTTATGTTAAAAGAAATCCTTACTCCTGCTTTTAGGGAGAAGGAAAGCCTCCTGTTCTTCTCACAGCCCTGCAGTCAATAGCTTGTAGCTGGAGAATGAGGCCTACAAATGAGACATCCCACACAGCCACATCACCCTGCTCCCTTCAAAAACCTTCCCTTTCTTTCGTTTACTAGAATGGGTGGGTGGTGGGCTAGACCCACATCTCAGTAGATACTGAAGGTATTTGTTGTTGTTATTGCTCATGGAGCACTAACAATGTGCTCAGCAGTGCACAGAACAAAGCAGAAGAATCCTGTCTCCAAAGAGCTTACACGCTAAGACTGACTAATCTTCCACCTGGCAGGAATCCCTTGGCAGTTCCATGAAAGTTCCTCATCTGGAGTGATTGGACAATCAGGCCCTGAGTGTGACTGGATCAAGAAGTATCACCTGTAGGGGGAATGAGCATCTCCCTTTCTCTTAAGACCCACTAACATACCTTCTGCAGATAGATGCTTATGGGACTATATGAGGGTTTGCTACATCTAGAATGCAGAATAGGGCCATGATATACTGTCATGAATTCCTCGTTCACAGGCACAGTAGTAAGGACAGGCCATTTTCAAAGTGAAAGGTCAGGCCCACAGAGGTGGTATTCTGTAAATTGCAAAGGGAAGCAGCTTGATCTAATGGATGGGGCCCAGGAGTGGAAGCTGGGAGATTTCAGAGACCTGAACTTCCAGCCCCCATTTATGTGAGTTCAGTGGGACTCTTTATGTCAATAAGGGTTTCAGGATCACCCCACACCCCAGGTTCCGCTCCTACCCCTGCCACTCACTTGCTGTGTGTGTGACTTTGTGTCTTCTTCAGTTTCAAAAGAGGTGCACTGATGCTCACTGACTTTTTGAAAAACGTGGTACAACGTGGAATGGAAGTGCTATGTTACTATTACAATTATATTTATTCTGTGTTCCACATTGTAAGCCCATGACAGAAGATGCTATTACTGTAAATTTAATCAGAACACAATTTAAAAACATATCCAGGCTTCTCTGTTTTGACTCTAGATCCCTGGTTTTAGTCATGCTTTATATCTAGCAGTTTAATCACACACACAGAGAGCATATTGCCCATTGCAATGCTCTTCTTTAACTTCCTCTTCTCTTCTTCTTCGGCTATCCCTCGATGCGAGGATGATGTCTGCCAAGGGGGTTCATCGATGAGTTTTTAAGGGCTGAGGAGCCCAATTCTTGCCCTGCAGATTTTCCGGCAGAAGTGACAGGTGTAATCTTGGAGGAAACATAGTCGTTGACTGGAGTGTTGTGCCCTTTCTTTCCTCCTTTGTCACTTCCCTGTCTCATGAGCATGTCTGTTCTCCTCAAAGTGAGCCATGGCCTGGTGTGTGGTGTGGCACCACTGTGTTCTGTTCCGCACCAAGTTCTCCCAGTTTGTTGGGTTGATGCCTCCCTTGCTGGCTTCTATCCCATTTCATAGAACTTCTCAACATGGACAGGTCCAATTTACATCAGTTTTCCAAACATTTCAAATAGATGCTTTTTAATTCAGCTCACAGGGGTTCTCGCAACAAATGTTTTGGTGGCCTCAGAGTGTGGCCACTAACTCTTGCTCTAACTGTATGCATGTATACACGTCCAACTCATAGTAACTTATTTATGTAGGTTTTCTTTGCGGACTCAATAATAAAAATAATGCTGTGAAAAGTGATATTTGTATCTTTGTTCATATCACTTTTCACAGCAAGTGCTGGCAAGTTAAGACCTGGATGGAAGAGTGGAGGAATGAGGCAGCAGAGGCCAGGGCGATGGATGGGCAGTTTCACGACACATGGTCAGGGTGTGGGTTGGTGCCTGGGGGCTAGGGGTTGGTGCCCTGAGCCAGCACCCACTGGAACCTAGGGTCAGAGTCCGCAGCTGTGTGGCCAGGGATTGGTGCCCAGGGCTGGGGATCAGCACCTGCTGCCATGCGGCTGGAGGTCAGCACCTGGAGCTGGCACCCGCTGCTGTGTGACTGGGGCCGAGGGTCAGCACCCAGGCTTAGCTCTTGGGGTCCGCACCTGCTGCCACAGAGTCAGGGTTGGGGGGCTAAGGGGTCAGTGTCAAGAGCCGGCAACCGCTGGAGCCTGCTGCCACATGACTGGAACTGGAGGTCAGTGTCCGAGGCCAGCGGTCTCCAGAGATGTGCAGGGTGGTGCATCCAGGAGCAACAGGGAGGGAGGAGGAGGAGCTGATGCTTTGCCCCGCCCCGCATCCCTGCCCAGGAAGCTGTGGTGGCCTCGGGGAAACCCCCTGGTGGCCGCATTTGAGAAACTCTTTAGCAGAAGGAGTAACAAAAGCAAAACAGAAAAATGATTGCTGGGATCTCACAAATAAAAGACCCCTGTGACGGTTTTAGTTCAAAACCAGAACACACCTTAATGTTATTTATGGGTAAAATGGCTTCTTTTCTCACAGAATAGAGCAAGAACATGAAAATCTGAAGTTCTGCTTTAATTAGCAAAAAAAATATTTTCTTAGAATGGGCCAAACTCTGATACACTTATACTGCATAGCATCTTATTCAGCTAGTTCCATTGGAGTAAATGGAACTAAGGTGCTACTCAGAGTGACTAGGTGTATCAGAATGTGGTCCATTTTCAGAGCCAGATTCTACTGCCCTTGATCAGGTTGAGTAGTACCTTACTGCATAAATAGTTCCATTGGAATTCATGGGATTACCTGAAAAGTGAGTTAATACTCAGTGCAACTATGGGTGGCAAGATCTGGCCTTAAATTAATATTTTTAAACAGTTTGGATCTTCAAAGGATATTAGAACAAAAAAGAAAAAAACAGGGGAATAAAGTCCCAAAGTTCTCCAAAACCACAAATAGTAGAGAGGGATTTTTACAGATGATGAGTCATTGCAATAGAATTTTATTGTGGATTATTGCTCCTTGTTTGCCTGAATTAAGCACCATCCAGTCAAAATGCCCTGAAATCCTACACACAGATACAAGCACAGGTAGCCTCAGCTGGTGTAAACCTGCACAGGCCCATTGATGTCAGTGGAGCTATGCCAATTTATACCAGGCTGAGGATCTGGCCCTGCTGCGCAAATCACCCAGAAGAGTAAATCTCATAATATTTTAAATGAACTTTATAATGCACACAGGGCATTTTCCCCCAAAAATGACTGTACTGAGGTGGCTACTTTATGATAAGAGCTTGTTCATAAATGGGGCAGACATTCTTAGCAGACAGGAACAAAGAAAAGAGTTTTATGAGCAGCAAGAACCACATGAATGGCTTTGACCTCAATTTAGGATTTAGCTTATCAGTTCACACAGAGGCTTGCATCAAGAATTTGACACTAGTGCCCTTTTCTAATTTGTAAAGCAAACTAAAAGGAAAATAATGGAGTAAGGATAAGTACTGTTCATGAGCCACTGAGCAGGCTGTATTCCACTCTATCCAAATTACTCAACAATCAGTCAGAAATCCCATCATACACTCTGTGTTTTGGAGCGCGGGCGGGATTTAAAGGAAGATTAAGCCACAAATGGCAAATCTCTCTAGTGATCAAAAGTATTGCATGATCCTCATTCTTATTCACATTCAGAGGTATGTTAGCACACGAAAACATTTCTGCAGTGAGGGGAGAGTGGCTTTTGCCTCTGAAGCTTAAAGCTACAATCCTGCAATTGCATAAGAACCTCAGGTTAGGTTTTACGTGTCATAAACTTCCACCGTTTTACCCCCGTTGGCTCAATGACATTCTCTGCTCTATAGTGAGCCTCATATCTTGAGACTGGCTGAATTCTAGTAACCTAAGTGATTAGCTCTTTAATTTTTGTAGAATTGGGTTGTTTTTTGCACACTGAGGGTATGAATTGTAGATAACATTTAAATAATGGAGACTGTGCTTTACAAACTGGCTTATGCATTTAGCAATGACAGAATCCCCATCCTACTCCTACTGTAGTCAAAGTTTTGCCAGTGACTACAATGGAAGCAGGATCTATGTTTATTTCAGAAAATTATAATTTTTCATTTATGTCCAGGATGTGCAAGAAGGAAAAAAATACATCAAATGCACTGGGCCTGATTCTCTGTTACCTTTCTAGCTAGACAGAATTTTACACTCATATTGCACTGGAGAATCAAGCCTACTGTTTTTATGGCAAAGTGGAATTATTGTATTTTTTTTAAAGCTGTGGACCGTTCAAAGAAAACATTTAAGCCAAGAAGTGTATTATTTGAACCGCATTGTAAATGAGGGATGCACAAACCACACACAATATACCATCAATTTGTCACTCAAATATGGCAACACAATCCAGCAATTTATGACGACTATTTTTCATTATTTATTATTGGTATTATCATACCATCAAGGAGTGCCAGTCATGGACCAGGTCCCCGCTGTGCAATGTGCAGTTCAAATAGAACTACAAAAGAGTCCCTGGAAATTAGCAGTTGAAGGTGTAGTTCAAATAGAACTACAAGTCAATCCTGGAAATTAGCATTCCAATCCTGCAGCACTCACACATATGGGTAAGAAATACCCATATGGGTATTCCCATGGAAGTTAATGGTTGTTGGCCTGAAGATTAGTTACGTGAGTTGAGGCTGTCTTGGTGCCCTGGTCTATACTACAGAGTTAGGCTGACATAAGGCAGTTTATATCAACCTACCTCTGTAAGTGTCTACACTAAATGCAGCTCCCACCAACGTAACTCGCCCACTTCACTGACTAAATAACTCCACCTCTGTGAGAGGTGTAGCACTTAAGTCAATGTAGTTAGGTTGACGTATTGTCAGTCTAGACACTGCATTGCTTACATAGACTGTTGCTGCCTTTCAGAAGCTGCCCCACAATGCCCCACCCGGACAGTGAAATCAGTGCAAGCGCTCCTGGTGAGGACGTGCACCACCAACACAAGGAGCATAGCGTGGACATGCAAAAGTGATTTAATTACTACGATGGCTGTACGTCAACATAACTTAGGTCGACTTAATTTGGTAGTGCAGACTTGCCCTACATCTCTTAGGATTGCATATCTATTTCCTTGCATTTCTTTCTAGTGAAAGTTGGGGTGCTAGACATCATGACCTCAATTCAGCAAGGTAGTTAAGCACTTGTCTAAACATGTGAGTAATCCCATTGAAGACAATGACTACTTGTGTCATCGGAATTCCTCCCACACTTAAAGTTAGGCATCTTCTTACATGCTTTGCTGAACTGGGGCCAAGTGACATTATGGTTCCAGAGAAAAATAAATAAATACTTATAACGATGATGATCATTGTACACAGAGGGCCAAGTTCTGCATTCAGTCACCCCTGTGTAATGCAGTGAATTTGGCTATTTGTGTGTGTGAAAATATTTGAAAATAAAACAGATACCAATGTTGTTTTAGGTTCCAAACTCAAGGAGATGGTGTGGGTTGGAGAGATTCAAGTACAAATGGGTTGGTAAGAGGAGAAATGAAGGAGAAATCATTGTAAAATAAAAGTGTGTGCATGTGTGCAAGCGCGCACACACTTACAACAGCTATAGCTTGTGTTTATATTGCAGAACCCCGGGATGTGCACACAACCAACCTAAAGAACTGTGTGACCTTTCAGTTCCTTTCTCACCCCTTCCTATAGTCTCCAGCCTCCCAGTGTTTGCTGACTGACACTTAATATCTACAGTTAGACTGTAATCTCTCGGGGCAGGGACCCTGTCTTTGTACAACACCTACCAAAGTGGAGTTCTGATCCTGACTGGGGCTTCTGGGTGATACTCTAATGGCCTTGTGAAATACTGGTCTACATTACACACACAATGTGTTCTAGAGGACAATACAGTGGAGTAGGACTCAGGAGATCTGGCTTCTATTCCCAGCTCTGTTGTGACCTTGGGCAAGTTATGGCACCTCTGTGCCTCAGTTTCCCCATTATAAAATGGTGATAACGATACTGACCTCCTTTGTGAAATGCTTTGAGATCTACGGAAATGACAACTGCCTTATTCAGCAGGAATGAGCTGTGCCCTCTCCTCCATTAACCCCAGTATACATGCAAATACACAGAGGGTAAGTTTGCTTGTTTGTTTTCCATTTGGCATCACCTTTTTACAAGGCAGGCCTCTGGCTCAGCAAAGCTGGTTTAAAAAAAACCAAACACACACATGAGAGAACACAAAAGAACTGCAGTTGTTTACCCAGGATATGAACACTAAAGTATGTGATGGAATGTGGCAGATATGACAACATATCTGCTGCCTGCCTATCTTGTGCTTCTTAGCCTTTGCAGTTATGCCAGGCCTCAGTGGTGTAGCACAGTTTAGGTGATATATCCCAGCTGAAAAGCAGGTGTGCATAACATGTAGTTTTTTACTGACATATATGCC
This sequence comes from Caretta caretta, assembly GCF_965140235.1. Classification (NCBI taxonomy): domain Eukaryota; kingdom Metazoa; phylum Chordata; order Testudines; family Cheloniidae; genus Caretta; species Caretta caretta. Next base: position 131,718,404 of record NC_134209.1, on the reverse strand, counting down.
TGATGCCGCCAAATGCTGGGGTTCCCACTGCTTTGCTTTGGAAGCTGTCAAGGTTCCTCCCCCACTCTGAACTCTAGGGTACAGATGTGGGGACCTGCATGAAAAACCTCCTAAGCTTATCTTTACCAGCTTAGGTCAAAACTTCCCCAAGGTACAAAATATTACACCCGTTATCCTTGGAATGGCCGCTACCACCACCAAACTAATACTGGTTACTGGGGAAGAGCTGTTTGGACGCGTCTTTCCCCCCAAAATACTTCCCAAAACCTTGCACCCCACTTCCTGGACAAGGTTTGGTAAAAAGCCTCACCAATTTGCCTAGGTGACTACAGACCCAGACCCTTGGATCTTAAGGGCAATGAACAATCCTCCCAACACTTGCACCCCCCCTTTCCTGGGAAATGTTGGATAAAAAGCCTCACCAATTTGCATAGGTGACCACAGACCCAAACCCTTGGATCTGAGAACAATGAAAAAGCATTCAGTTTTTACAAGAAGACTTTTAATAAAAAATAGAAGTAAATAGAAATAAAGAAATCCCCCCTGTAAAATCAGGATGGTAGATATCTTACAGGGTAATTAGATTCAAAAACATAGAGAACCCCTCTAGGCAAAACCTTAAGTTACAAAAAAGATGCACAGACAGAAATAGTTATTCTATTCAGCACAATTCTTTTCTCAGCCATTTAAAGAAATCATAATCTAACACATACCTAGCTAGATTACTTACTAAAAGTTCTAAGACTCCATTCCTGGTCTATCCCTGGCAGAAAGCAGCATACAGACAGACAGAGACCCTTTGTTTCTCTCCCTCCTCCCAGCTTTTGAAAGTATCTTGTCTCCTCATTGGTCATTTTGGTCAGGTGCCAGCGAGGTTACCTTTAGCTTCTTAACCCTTTACAGGTGAGAGGAGCTTTCCCCTGGCCAGGAGGGATTTCAAAGGGGTTTACCCTTCCCTTTATATTTATGACAGAAGCTAACATGACTTCACTGGGGATCCTGCAGAAGGAGTTACACCATCTTCAACCTTTTTGTGATATGTTCCATTTTTAAAATGCCATCGTGATGATCCATCACAGAACAATCTTTTGGCTTGTTCCATGTGACCGTGCACAAATATAACCATGATTCACATAACACTAGTCAAAGCTGAGATGATATTCAGTGTATATTCAAGGAATAGCTACAGTGCCCAGTCTGTCTTTGGGAGCCAGAGCAAGGAACTTTGAGCTAACATGTGCTCAGATATTATGCTGGTTCTTGGTCGACCATGTATCTGAGAAGTGTTTGAGCTGGGAACTCCTCCCAGCGCAATATTTGCACAGAAGTTCAGGTTGGCAGGCAAGCAGAGAATCCTTTTGAAACCTCAGCTTGCAACATCAATGAGAGGTGCAAAAGCACATGGCAAAACTTTATAGGAAGATGAATGAAACCAGTGGGTTTCAAACAGCCTTGTATGTAAGAATCGTACAGAGATGGGGGTAAAACTAATACTGTTTACTGAATATGCACTACCAGATCTGTGCCTCTGTGATGGCTGACACCACCACTGCATAGAAACCAGTGTGAATGGTGACCTTCAGCATATGACTATTTTATCACCGGAATTGCAACGGAGTAACAGGTTCTACACATATGATGCTGATAAGCCAGGTGCCAGCAATGGCCAAGGCCTAGGCATTTGAGAACTTACAAACTCACAGCTGGAAGCCAGACCAGCTCACTTGTGTCTTAGTATAGTTCAAAGTAGATGTTAATATGTATAAGAATGTGTTGCGTGTTTATCCTTCATGAAAAACTGGTGGGATGTTGCATGCATTGTTTTCACTTATCTGTACCCTTTTATAATGTACCAGCACAATGGCTCTCAAAGCCCGTCCGCCGCTTGTTCAGGGAAAGCCCCTGACGGGCCGGGCTGGTTTGTTTACCTGCCGTGTCCGCAGGTTCGGCCGATCACGTCTCCTACTGGCCGCGGTTCACTGCTCCAGGCCAATGGGGGCTGCGGGAAGGGCGGCCAGCACATCCCTCGGCCCATGCCACTCCCCGCAGCCCCCATTGGCCTGGAGCGGCGAACCGCGGCCAGTGGAGCTGCGATCGGCCTAACCTGCGGATGCGGCAGGTAAACAAACTGGCCGGGCCTGCCAGGGTCTTTCCCTGAACAAGTGGTGGGTCAGCTTTGAGAACCACTGTACTAGCAAACATTTGCATTGTGTATGAACCCCTGTAACTAAGTAACCCATCAAATGAGGAAGAAGCCTTGTGTAATGCAAATTAAGAACTTTAACAGGAAAGTGCTAATTCCTGTGCAGGGAAAGCAAATGGTCATTGTGTGTGAGATCAAAGATCACAGTCTCTCCATGCATTCCTCTCTCCCCACCATGATAGAAAGGACCCATGTGGAGACCATCCTATCAGCTTGGCTTCTATGAGACAAAGTTATAAATATGGACACAAGGAAAAATTCTTCATCTCTGGACTGTTTGGATTCTGACAGGGCAAAAATAACTGAACAAGACGACGAGATCCCTAGAATTACTCTGAGAAGCCCTAAAAGACATGTGGGAAACTGGCAGATTACTACATCTCTGCTGCCTCTTGAAATTACAGACTGTGACTCACTTGTACATATGTTTTTACCTTTCAGTAACTCTCATTCCTTTTTTTTTAGCTAATAAATCTTTAGTAAGTTTACTATAGAATTCGCTACCAATGTTTTCTTTGGTATGAGGTCTAGGATGCAAATTGACCTGGGTGAATGACTGGTCTCTTGGGACTGAGTGTAACCTGAATATTTTGTGATTTTTGGTGAAAGTGATCATTTGTCACACAGTCCAGCTTGCTTAGATGGCAAGATAAACTAGGGTGTCTAAGGGGATTGTATGGGACTCCATTATAAGACTAGTGTAGTACTTTGGGAGTTCATGTTTGGTACTGGGTTGATGAAATCTAATTAGAGAACACACCAACCATTGAGGAACATCCATGCCTGCCCTGAAGTTGGCACTCATGGCCGTGAGTCACTCCAGACAGCGTGACACATGTCAGAGGTAAAAAGACTTAGTCTGCTCCCGTTCAGAAATTCACATACAAAACCTTGGGATCCACACACAAATTTTATCAGATGAGACCAGCAATCCAGTTTTGTGGTACAATTTACCACTTTTATAATAATATGCATGTTAACAGAAGAGATCAAACCTGAGCGACTATTGAATAAAACTGATAGAGTAAACAGAGAGAAGACTGGCTCCATTCCCCTAGCAGGGGATTTTTCCTGCATGGGCCAGCCAGCATAGCCAACTCCCTCCCAACCTTTTCCCTAATCCCTGAAGCATCATGCGGGACGGGGTGGGAGGGTGAAGAGTGTATCAGAGGAGGCATGTCCAGAGTATGCTGCTATATGAGTACAACTTCATATTCCTCAAGTACAGGCCAAAGTATCCAAGCACCTGGCACTGTTCAATGTATGTATCCTCACACCATCCCCATGAGATAGGCAGTCATATTATCCCTATTTTACATATGGGAAACTGAGCCACAGAGAGAGGAAGTGGGGTCTCAGATCACATAGAGAACATGTGATAGAGCAGGGAATTGAACGAAGGCCTCCCAAAGTCTAGGTTAACACTCTAACCACTGAACCAACCTTCCTCCCTGATAGTCACCCAAATGCACATAAACCTCCCAGCAGATGGAGGCTAGGTCCATCAATGGCTATTAGCCGAGATGGTCAGAGATGCAACCCCACGCTCTGGATTTCCCTAAGCCTCTGACCACCAGATGCTGGAACTAGACAACAGGGGATGGATCACTCAATAATTGCCCTGTTCCGTTCATTCCCTCTGAAGCATTTGGCATCAGACAGGGATACTGAGCTAGACAGACCATTGGTCTGACCCAGTAAGGTCATTCTTATGTTCTAGATGGAGCACTGAGCAGCCTTCAGAGCCCTGGTTTACTTGGACAACTGTGCCCTGCAAAATTTTTCCAGTGGACAGGACTTAGTTACATTTCAGAAGAGGCAGTGCAAGTCATTATTTAGCAGGCTTACCCAACAATGCTAAGGATCTAATGCTCAATCGATGCATTAGAAATGACAATAGATCAGATAAACTGAGCTAGTATTTTCTGGAATCAAAAGGACCATGTTTCTTCTTTGTTTCTCAATACCATATACACTTCCATTTGTATTTGTCAGATTACCCTGTTACTGAGAGAGTCAACATTTGTATTATGGCAGCTCCCTCAACCATGATCTCCCATATTTTAATTTGTATTCCCCAGCTACACCTCCCCGCGCAGGGATGATAGCAATGGCTTCTGCAAAAGGGTAAGAAAATGTAAATATATCGTATGGGTAATTTAGACCTTTAAAAGGGAGGTGGAAATGAAATAATCAGATGTACTGCAACCTCCTCATTTAAGAAAGCAGCTCAGCCCTTCTCTGAGCTTTCAAAAGTGGCTGCTAGTCGCAGAGGCGCCAACTTTCCAATTTCCCCAGGGGGATCGACCTCCGCAGCACCCCAGTCCCCACCCGCACCCCACCCGTTCCCCCAAGGTCCCACCCCACCTCTTCCCGCCCCCGCTCTGCCCTGCCTCTTCCTGCCCTATTCCACTCCCTCCCCTGAACATGCCCCACCCTTGCTCCGCCTCTTCCTGCCCCTGCTCCTCCCCTTCCCCCCAGCTCCTCCTGCCTGCTGCTGAACAGCTGATTACTGGTAGGCGGGAGGCACTGGGGTGGAGGGGGAAGAGCTGATCGACCAGGCTGCTGAGCACCTATTTTTTTCCCATGGGTGCTCCAGCTCCGGAACACCCACAGAGTCGGCGTCTATGGCTAGTAGACACTCCAGGGACTTTTTGTGAGTGAGAGTGATAAGTTCTTGAAGGTTTCAGAGGAACAGCCGTGTTAGTCTGTATTCGCAAAAAGAAAAGGAGTACTTGTGGCACCTTAGAGACTAACCAATTTATTTGAGCATGAGCTTTCGTGAGCCACAGCTCAGCCAGTACACATGTGAAGTACTTAGACTATGCTAGAGCTCTAGTAAAAACACAATGATATTTCACTAAAGGAACAGTGAGGTCCACAGGGATTTCTTAAAACTCTACCTCACTAAACATCTACTGTGTGGATGTTTGCATTGTGTGCTTGATTGTCTGGTAAACAATTTGAACTGTTGTGTTGAATGTGCCAAAAGAATGCTATTAGATGCACTTAAAGCTCTTAAGAATGGTGACAATGAAGTATTTATTAGGTTAAGTAGTACATATGCCCTCCTGTTAAGTTTTTATTGAGCTGCCTGGTGGGATCAACTGGAATACCCAAAGGCTGCTGCAGGGAAGGAGAGGAATGTAGTTGGGAAGGTGATCCCACTTTCAAAAGGCCTGCAGCCTGAAATGGGCCTACTGGTGGGTTGCACAGGCCACAGGCAATAATCTGTAAGGTAGTGAAGGAGCTTAGTGTGTGATATGCTGTTTAGGGGCTATAGATCTGAGTCTGATGGTTGAAGGTGAAAGTCTATAGGGCCAGGCTGGGAGATGAAAGAACCTTTGACATTTTATCTGTGGGGGGATGTCAGGCCATGTCTGTCGTTGTGTAACTAGCTATTGTTGAAGCTTTGTGAAACAGAACAGCTTCCCACTGGGAGACACTTTTAACAGTGCTTTTGAAACACAAACATTTTAAATACTTTTGTGTAATTGTTACAATAAATTGCCTCTCCTTATCTTAGTGCCCTTGGGTGAGATCGAGGTCTCCCTCATTAAAAACCATTGCAGGGGACTATCATTCTGGGATGCCCTTACAGAGATTATTCCAATTACCCCACTGAGGGTGGACTTTGTTTCCCCACCTGTGATGATAGCCTGGAGGTGCGGAGCCCTAGGCCATCCATGTGGAGGCCCTGTATCTCTGCTCCAGCTCTGACCCTGAGTGGTTACACCCTATCTTCCCACACGCACTCCCTGGAAGCTGCAAGGGACTTGCTGCATTCATCCCCAGGGATGGCTAACCCGCAGAAGGGCATGATCCACGTGCATAGGGCCCCTACACACAGATATCAAAGGGCATCACATCTAGCCTACTATGTCTTTCACTTTCAGAATTAGAGAAAGGAGACCAGGGGCTTGGGGGCAACCAAATAGTGTGTGGATGGGTAGTGGGCATCGTCACCATTAAAATTGGTCAAAGCTTTTCAACTAGAACATTTTACAGACAAAAATAAGGGGGGTTTTGTCAAAAATCAGAACTGTTTGCAGGAAATTTTTGATTTTTGACAACTTTTTTGTGGGAATATTCAAAGTGTTTCAAATTGACTGATCCAAACAAAACATTTCCATTTTGAATCAACATTTCAAAATATTGAAGTTTCTAAACAAAATGTTTAATTTTGATCCAAAATGTCAAAAATCTTCTTTTCACTATTTCCAAAATGACAGTTTTCAGAACTCTTTATTCCATGAAAACTTTTGATATTTTGACTTCCTGTCCCATTTTGAAATTAAAACAAATGTCTAAATGTAAGAATTTTCTGCAGGAAAGAAAATCCATTTTCCAAGTATCTTCAGTCACCATTTATGGTCCTCTTGGGAAAATGCAACAAAGTGCTAATTGCCAATCAAATGGAAATGTATTAGTTATTCATTTTAAGTATCTACATTCTCCTTCAAATTACTCTCTTTGCAATCCCATTTTGCTTGCACTGGGGCTATTAAAGAAAGCCCTTGATTTTTGTTTTTTATGCTGACTATAACTAGGTGTCGTGTGAACAAACAGAAGTTGTTTGCTGTGAGTGCAGTGTCCTGAGGCACTAGGCAGCAATTCTTAGAGGACATCCCAGTTCCACTTTGACCCGGCTAAGCCAGGGAGTGCATGAGCAGCATCTTTGCTGGCTCAGCACATTTTTTAAAAATTAAAGTTGTGCTTCCTTTTCAAAATCTACATGAGCTCTCAAAACTTGTGGGTTGGCCTAGTTTCCAGAGGAATTGTGAAAACTAAAATGTGCCCTAGGCAGCAGGACCTTATTTTTCCTATCCTTATTCCCTGCAACCCCTCTAGACGCTTGTCACCCGTGTAATATATTAGATTATTCACAGCTTCATTTAGTTATTGACTAATTCAAACGTTAAGAGTACATTTAAATTGGGCTGGTTGGAAGCAGAGGGAAATAGATTCCGATTTTTACATTCTGTCTTGTAATATCTTGTTTTAACAAAAGTTTATTTACTTCACTCTCCAGCAAGATGCACAAGATTAAATTAAATTCTAGGGCCTAAATCTGATTTACACAGGGGAGCTTGGGAGTAACTCCACTGATGTTAATGAGTTAAATTGGTGTTGGATAGGCACATTACATTTCATCATGCCAGTATACTCCTGCTATAGATGACGGTTTTATAGATAAGGTACTAGACTGGGACTCAGGAGATCTGAGTTCAATTTCCAGCTTTGCCACATGTTTCCTCTGTGACTTTGGGCAAGTCAAGGGCAAATCTCACTGTGCCTCAGTTTCCCCTTTGTAAAATGGGAATAATGAACTTTTCTCTTGTCCTTTGCCTTTTTTTTGTGCACTTAGACTGTAAGCTGTACCAAGGGAGGGAGTGTTATGCTTGTACAGTGCCTAGCCCATTGTATCTTCAAGAAAGTATTGTAATAAAATTATAAATATAATAATGATAAAAACAACATTCTTCCATTGTAACAAGATATTTCAAGAGGGATGGCAAAATCATCTGACCTTGCTGAAATCTCCTCCTGGCTCCATGCCCAATGCCTTATACATTCCCAGTAGAGATGATGGCTATATATTTTCACTACTCAAATTTAACCTGGCTCTGAGTGTTAGTTTTTGTATGAGCTGATATCATTGTGCACTTGTTTTAAGTTCAGTGTATATCAGCATTAGCAGTTGGTTTTGGAAACACTGATGGGAACACATGAATTGCATGATCTTGCATATACGTTGTGAAGAAAAACCTTAATTGCACCAGTCCAGCAATTTCTATGAGCATTAGTATGGTTCAAATCAAAATATTGATCCAGTATGTGGTGGCAATGCAAACTAATCAATTTCTTACGAGCTTCATTTTACTCAGAAATGGTTGTGTTGCTGTTTACTTTTTCATCTGGAAAATGGGAGGGTAAATCTGAACCTATAAACTAAAATACTAAAGGGCCAAATCCTCCGCTACTGTAAATAAGCAGAGCGCCACTGACTTCACTTTGACACCATTTTACACCAGCTGAAGTCTGCTATTCAATTTGTTCCATTGTTTTGATTCAGGTTTTTAAACTTGAAAGTTAATGACAATCTTGAAATGCATTATGGTAAAATTAAAACAACCATCCATTGCAAAAACTATTTTCAATTTGACTGAAACAGAGAAAGATGAAAGCTTCTGAGCTGTTATAAAAGAAGATATTTAGCCTTTATTCCTGCGATTCATATCCTATTCCCAGGCTGTGTTAAGCAACTTGAGGTTCACTCTGTCACCTTGTACATCATCACCTCATGAAAATAAATTATCTCCTGATGTGAATCCTCAAGATTTTACCTTACCAAAAAAAAAAAAAAGTTAATTAAGTAAATTGATCATTACAAAATAATTTGTTCTTTCAATTCATTGGTACAATTTTAACTCTTTGGTATTTGCAGTGAAGATGACAACTAGAGACTTATTTTGTTCTCGATCTCTTCCAGATAATAATATCATTATAAAAGGTATCTAATTTGAAAGCAGCTTTAGCTATTCAATTTTTGTGCATTTTCCCTTTGATCATTTGTATGGGGTTGAAGGAGAATCAACACGTACAATCAAAATAATGTTAGGTGTTTATTGATTCTTATAGCTGAATGTATCCTTCCCCGGTCCATAAAATTAAAAATCTAACAAGATCTAAGCAGCGCAATCAATATCATTTACTTCTCTATTGTCACTATGTAACATCAAGTTTATTAGTGTTATCAATTCACTGTTAAGCTATGTATAAAGTGTCTAAGATAAACAATGGAATATTAAAGTTTGCCTGTGGAAATCAGCATCAGAAAAGGCAGAACAGCCACACCAGTCCAGCTTTCTTTTGATAACTACTGGAGGTGAGCTCCCTCGTTCTCTTTAACACAAGCAATGTGCGACCAATTCTCTACTGCTGTAACTCCACTAAAGGCAGTGGTATCTCTAGATTTATTAATTCAATAGATCTCGTCTTTGTTCTGCAAGAATAAAAATGTGTATCTTGTACATTTTAGTGTAACGGTGAATTGCTCCTGCTACTTACAAAAAATGTCCTTTCTCTCTCTCAAGTGCTGAAACCACCCCTGGGTACAGTGATACAAGGAGGCGGCCCAGGCTCCCAGCCATGCCTCCCGTCCCACACTTGGGCATTGTTTCAAAGTGATTTGTTCTTTATGACAGGGTCAAGCTGCTCTGAAGAGGTTAAACAAATGGACCTTGTAAGCGCCACTTAGGGAAAGCTGGTCAGAATGCGCCCTTAATTGCCAGTCCCCTTGTATTCCTGGGAAAAGGGACCAACAAAAGCTAATAATGTGTCAGCAAAGAGGTGGGAGCGAGGCGGGGTAGCTCTGGGGCGTGGGGTTCCCCTGCCTCCTACCCTGAGTTTGTTTAAGGGCCTAAATGAGAAGGTGCTTGGCTGGATGTGTTCATGTGTAGCTTCCTGTGCTGACGTGTGGGCTGCACAAAACATTCCTGTGGGGCTGCAGTGTAACCTGGCCTCCCTAATGCTGTCTGCACCCATCCTGTCAGGAGGGTAATGAAGGGAAATTTTCCCAGATGAAAGTGAGAGCATCTTAGCCCTCAGTTCTTGGCTTGGAGGAATCCAGGCTTTCCACCTTCTCTTGGCCATAGCTGCAAGTCTTTGGAAAGGAGGCTTCTTCAGTTAATGCCCATGCACAGACGGGCATTAAAAAAAAAAATCTATTTCCTGCCCCAATTTGAGATGGGAACATCTACTGGTTATCCAGTGACCTGTGCACCTGGGCAGCATTGCTGAGAACTTTGGCAACCCAAGGACCCCCAACCCTCCCGTTCATCCCGAGGCCATGCCCCCACTCCACTCCTTCCCCCAAGACCCCACCCCACACCACCTCTTCCTGTCCCCACTCCACCCCTGCTCTGCCTCTTTCCACCCCCTCCCCTGAGCATACCCTGTCCTCCCTCCTCCCCCTCCCTTCCAGCACCTCCTGCACACTGGGGAACAGCTGGTCCTCTGCATGCAGGAGGCGCTGGTGGGGAGGCATAGGAGTTGATGGAGGGAAGGGAGGAGTTGATCAGCAGGGCCCAGTTTGAGAAACATTGGTCTAGCAGATTCCTTGGAGGTGGGACCATTTCATCTGCTGTTGTTTACGGTGCTGAGCATACTGATCAAAGGATACTTGGCCTGCTTCTGTTCCTACATAGGGTTGCCAGGTGTCTGGTTTTTGACCAGAATGCCTGATCAAAAAGGGACCCTGGAGGCTCTGTTCAGCACTGGTCCCTGCCTGCCTTGGTTCCACACAGCTGCCAAAAGCAGCAGCATGTCCCCCGTCTGGCTCCTACACATAGGGGCAGCCAGGGGGCTCCACACGCTGCCCCCGCCCCAAGCACCAGCTCTGCTGGGAACTGTGGCCAGTGGGAGCTGCAGGGGCAGTGCCTGTGGATGGGGCAGCGTGCAGAGTCGCCTGGCCGTGCCTCCATGTAGGGGTCAGAGAGGGGACATGCCACTGCTTCTGGGAGCTGCCTAAGGTAAGTGCTACCAAAGCCTGCATCCCCTCCCTGATCCCCCTCCCAGCCTCTGAACTCCTCGATCCCAGCCCAGAGCACCCTACTATGCCCCAAACCCCTCATCCCCAGCCCCATCCAGAGTCTGCACCCTCAGCCGGAGTTCTCCTCCCTCTACACCCCAATCCCCTGTCCCAGCCCAGAGCCCCCTCCTAAACCCCAAATCCCTCATTCCTGGCCCCACATCAGAACCTGCACCCACAGCCAGAGCCCTCACTCCCCCCCAACGCCCCAATCCTCTGCCCCAGTCCTGATCCCCCTCCTGCCCTCCGAACCCCTCGATCCCAGCCCGGAGCCCCCTCTTGCACCCTGAACTCCTCATTTCTGGCTCCACCCTGGAGCCTGCATCCCCTGCCAGAGCCCTCACCCCCTCCTGCACCCCAACCCCCTGAGCCAGCCTGGTGAAAATAAGCGAGTGAGTGAGGGTGGGGAGAGCGAGCGGAGGCTGGTGCCTAAGAGGAGGGGCGAGGCCTCGGAGGAGGGGCAGGGCAAGGGTATTCAGTTTTGTGCAAGTAGAAAGTTGGCAGCCCTATTCCCACGGGAGTCAAAAGCACTTGGGGGGCACGCTGTTCCTTCTGCGGGGGGTGCTGTACACCCAGTGCGAGGGAGCAGCGTGGGAAGCTCCTGCCTAGGACATGTGCAATCTGCAGCAGGGGATGTTAGGGAGCTGCCTCTGCCTGCAGCAGTCTGGTGGCGTGAGTGGGGAAGGGGCAACAGGGATCGGGAGAAGGGCCAGAGATGGGGTTCATTTATGGACGGTTACAGACACCCCCAATTCCTGCACTGCTTTGTCCTTTACCCTTCAATGACTAACTTGGGCCCCCATCCCCTCCCAAAATCCTCCTTCACGCAGTCAATATCTGCAGAGAACCCTAAGGCTTGTTATAAACACTCACTGCTCTGCCTCCCCTGCTCTCCCCCACTCCAGATCCCTGCTTTCCCCCCAGTCACCAAATCCACTCTCCCCCCCCCCCCCCACACACACACACACTCTGAGTCCCTGCTTCCCCCCTTCCACCACACCCCTCTCAGGGTCTTCCTCCTACTTCCCTCACTACCACCACTTTCCTTCCCCCCCCCATGGTTCTCTTTCCTCCCCCTTCTACCACCAGAAACTGCTTCCCTCTTCACTACTGCCCCATCCCTCTGCTCCCTGCTACTTCCTCCTCACCCCTATTCTTCCCCCTCCACAAAATGCTGCTCTTCTCCCCCAATCCCCACTTGATCCCTAAACATCTTCCCTCTTATTTCTGTTGAAGTCCAGGGTACAGACAGACAATCTCCCTGTGTACAGCAAGTTAAGCTGCCACCTCTACATGTAAGCAGCAGTAGGTACCAGGGTGTTCTCTGCCCACAGCACCCCGCAGTCTGGGGTCCCTCTTATTTCTCTGATTCAGGGTTTTCCAGTTTTCACCAAAATCAGTGTGCCTAAAACATTTCCTGAAATTTTGCAGTTGATCATTGTGGTGATAAAAGCATATTGCGTTACATCCAGATAAACAGCAAATTGCCAGGAAGTTGAGTGTAGGGCCTCACTTCACTCGGCCTTCAATGGGTACAGAACACAAATAGGAAGTAGTCCCATTATCTTCAAAATAATTATTCCCTTCTATTAGAGGCATGTAATTCCCCTGAGTGTGGATGTACAGCTCCATGATGAAAATCTCTCCACTACTACAGTGGGATCAAGGCAGGCATATTTACAATGATATTTATGTTCCTTTATTCTTCCTTGGAGTGATATTTTCCAGGGTGAATGTGACATCCCAACCAATGAATTAAGGTGACCAGATGTCCCAATTTTATAGGGACAGTCCTGATTTTTGGATCTTTTTCTTATATAGGCTTCTATTATCCCCTACCCCCGTCCCGATTTTTCACATTTGCTGTCTGGTCACCCTACAATGAGTAGCTGTGCAACCCCTGCCCTGTAACCTTGGCTGCCCTTTATAATGCCTTGTTTCAGTATCTTCCAGCCTGGACTGCTCACAAAAAGCCTCCAGCATGCAAGTCACTCCCAGCTATGTCTCTGTGTGTGCTGCAGCCAGCCTGCCACACCTTGGCTCTTACCAGCTTGGGTTATGGTGCAAAGTGACCCCAACACACCCCTGGTCCTTAATCTTCTCCCAGAAATGTATGTTCTGTACTGCCCAGTCCTCTCCTGGACAGTACAAATATATTAAGCCAGTTATTCATTTAAAGTAATAACATGCCATCTTATTATTTTAAATAGTCATCCAGGCCATTCAGCTTAAAAACAATAAAACCAGTTTATTAACTACAAAAATCTCTCTCTCTATTAGAATCAAAGCAAAGTTCTCTCACCACATGCTTTCAGCGGTCTTACTGAGCATACTCAGGACCCCTCCCCAGAGTCTAATGGCTGCTTCCTTTGTCTTTTCAGATGTGGAGAATGTGATGATCAGGGTGAAAGAGACGGGTGTCTTGGGGTGTCTTCCCCTTCTTTTTATAGTCCTGTCCCCCATTTGAGAAGCATTTCCAGCTGGGAGCAAGGCAATAGGCACTCTGTGTGGAAGGAAACTCCATGCTGTTTCTTTGCTAAAATGTAGAATTTTGCCTGTACGGTAGTACCGCTTTCCTGCCAAAGAATGGCCACTTAGCAAGTAATGGTCCATCAGCCTGTTTGCACCTGGCTGAGGTGTCAGCAGGGCTGCCCCTAGCTATTCTGGGGCCCTACACAGCCCCCTGCATGGGGGAGGCAGGCCTCTGTGGGGGGAGGGCTGGCCCCAGGCCTCTGTGGGCGGGGGGCCTGGCTTGGGGAACAGGGGTGAACCATCCCCCGTCACTCACCAGTGGCGTGGCTGGGGCCTGGCTGCTGCACTTCCCACCGCCGGTGAGTGCAACCCTGGTCCTGTTGCACTCCTCAGGGGAGTGGTGGCAGGGTGGGGGCGGAGCAGGGGCGGGACCCGGGGGAAGAGGTGGAGCAGGGGCTGGAGCAGCATGCAGCTGCGCAGGGCACCAGGAAATATGGTGCCCCAAATTTCCTGGTGCTCTACACAGCTGCATACTTTCGATATGGGTAAGGATGGCCCTGGGTGTCAGCTTGCCCTTTATCTCTGAGGAACTGGTTTTGCCACTTCCCAGACTTATTTGGAAAACAGACTTTAGTCATGATCTCACCTTATGTTTATAACTTCACGTATAATGCTGCAACATGCATTTTACCATGATATTAATGATGAGCAAATTATGCGTTTTTAAGGGATACCTCGCAAGGCATACCTGGTACAAACATTATTACAATAGTGTGTAGGGTGTGAACACAAGGGTATATTCGGTCACAGTGTACAGCTGCACTCCATGTCTCACCTACTCCACCTCACCACATGCTGAATCAGTACATATGCCAACCTGTCAGAGGGAAGCCTCTCCATGGTGAAGGATACCAGAGGCTACAAAGTCAGTTATTTCCTCAGACATATTGAGGACCTGACATTTCTTTTTTAATAGGCAAAATAACTGAATGCCAAAGAGACTGTGCTTGTGAGACACAAACCTGGTTTTAGATGAATAAATATGGCTGTTTCTTTATTTCCAAAATAAAAACAAGCACAAGCAAGTAGGTAGTCCCTGCCAAACCACCTGCTAGCTCTTGCAACCCCATAAACTAAGCCCACTATAGAAACACTGTAATTTTTGGAAGTCCACTTCAGTAAAGGAAAAAAAAAAAAAAAACACTGGAGGAATTATTCCCAACTTAATGAATGGGGCCATCAGTTCAGGTTCCACATTTAGATGAAGCCTTATTTCTGAGAAACAACTTTGATCAGACAGGCCAGTCCTCACTTACAGACAGCCCCCAACCTGAAGCAAATACTCACCAGCAACCACACATCACACAACAAAAAGACTAGCACACGAACCTATCCTTGCAACAAAGCCCAATGCCAACTCTGTCCACATATCTATTCAAGGGACACCATCATAAGACCTAATCACATCAGCCACACCATAAGAGGCTCATTTACCTGCACATCTACCAATGTGATATGTGCCATCATGTGCCAGCAGTGTCCCTCTGCCATGTACATTGGCCAAACCGGACAATCTCTATGCAAAAGAATAAATGGAAACAAATCAGACATCAAGAATTAAAACATTCAAAAACCAGTCAAAGGACATTTCACTCTCCCTGGTCATTCAATTTCAGACCTAAAAGTCACAATTCTCCAACAAAAGAACTTCAAAAACAGTCTCCAACGAGAAACTGCAGAATTGGAATTAATTTGCAAACTGGACACTATTAAATTAGGCTGGGAGTGGATGGGTCATTGCACAAAGTAAAAACTATTTCTCCATGCTAATTTTTTTCCGTTACTGTTACTCACACCTTCTTGTCAACTGTTTGAAATGGGCCATCCTGATTATCACTACAAAAGGTTTTTTTTTCTCCTGCTGATAATAGCCCACCTTAACTAATTGGTCTTGTTACAGTTGGTTTGGCAACACCCATTTTTTCCATGTTCTCTGTGTATATAAATCTCCCCACTGTATTTCCCCACTGCATGCATGCGATGAAGTAGGGTTTAGCCCACGAAAGCTTATGCCCAAATAAATTTGTTAGTCTCTAAGGTGCCACAAGTACTCCTAGTTTTTTTTTTTTTATCAGACTGTTTCACATTAGATATGAGGCATCATGCAGCTGCCCACAACAACTCTGCTAAAAGTCACACCTGATCTGTATATCCTATTTCTTCTGCTCCTCAAACATGTGGATTTTAAAACCCAAAGCTTCTAACTAAAAGCGTATTTCCCCCCATGTTGGAAAAGACAGCTCCTTGCAGAAAACAAGCAGCCTCTAGGTTTCCAACCTGCCCGGCTTTTGAAAACATATCTCCAATCAGTTTTGATGATCTAGGTTGGATACATGTTATCCTGTGTCAAATACATGAACACCACTTAGTCCAACCAAGGACATAGTATATAGTATACCCCGTACCCGACCATGCCCCAAATTGACCCAACCTGGATGTGCCACCTGCCTCATTTCAACTGCCTCATTCCTGTTGTCTCCACTGGGGTATTACTCCCCTCCTACCAAGCCTGCCATGGCAACAGCTTGGATCACAGCAGCACAATATTTGGACTGAACTCTCCCAACTGCACCCAGCTTTTTACTTGAAAACAATTGGCCAACAATCACATGATCAGTCATGTCATTTTCATCCAAGTGTGTGACCCCAGTGGCAGCAGTGTTAATCCCTTCGGTGAAGTTTATTGATACTTCTTGCTTT
This sequence comes from Caretta caretta, assembly GCF_965140235.1. NCBI lineage: Eukaryota > Metazoa > Chordata > Testudines > Cheloniidae > Caretta > Caretta caretta. The sequence goes on along the minus strand of NC_134209.1, from coordinate 131,702,376 downwards.
GAGCCCCTTCTCCAGGTAAACTTGGTGTTGTGGCTGACGTCCAGTTAGGATTTATTCCTCCCTTGTGCCACCCTTTTTCAGGACCACTTCACTCTACTGAAGCCAGATACAATAATCAAGTCCCTGAACTCCAAGAAATCTGATCCAAGAGGGCTGATGAGAGAATTAATAGGTTGGTTATTGCAATGGAGGCCTCAGTGTGGTAATCTGCATCCCATATAATATATTGAATGCCTCCTCTCTACGTCTTTCTTATATTACTCTTTATCCAGCTCAAGCTGAGAGGCTGAAATGGCCACTTCAATGCGAAAGGGTTCAGTGCTGAATTAGCCTGGCAAGGGCCCAGTCTTTCACACTTTTTCAAAAGATGGTAAAGAGCTAAAATATTGTCAAACAGTTTTCTCTGCAAAGAGGGCATTATTAATTTGTGCAGTCACTTAGAGATCCAGGGCTCACATAAGACACACCAGTGGCTACCATCTAAGAGCCTGGTATAGCATTATTGGCATTTTGCCTGTGATGTCAGTAGGAGTAGGAGTGAGGCCTAAGCATCAACATCCTCATCACCATGCCTTCATGGTTAGTCTTGAACTGTCTCAGGTGAAATTTGACACCATCCTGCCAGAACTCACTATCCAGCTGAATGCACTATGAAGGTTGCAAAGTCAAGCACTCAGAGTGAGGAAATGCAAGAATCAAGGTTGGAAGGATGCTCAAGGACCTCCTTGACACTGGCATTATGAAAAGTCAGAGCCACCAGCATCAGGTGTTGAGAACACACAGCAACTTACCTGTCAAGCTGTCCAGCAGTGTCTCAAGAGCATGAGTATTAACCTCAGGGCAGACTGCTAGGAACCAAGGCAGAAACTCCCAAACTGGTGGTGAGCTCTATACTTAGATTTTACCAACCAGTTATCAAGTGGAAACTCCCCAGGCACTATAGCAGCCTTAGTATGGAGTCACAGACAGTCCCTTTGGGTACTCCCATCTGTCTTGCCACCCAGATAAGCCTACCTTGTGCGAGATATATATCCTTGCAGTGCAGAAGGAACATTTACCATGAGGCCTTGATATTGAAAATGGTGCAATCAAAGAGGACACAAACCTTTTACCAGCTGGCATTCCCTTTCCTACTGACACTGATGCACAAGAGGGGAAAGTAGGATCATATAGCCTTTCCCAAATGTGCTTTTTGCAACGCAATAGGGATCATTTCCCATAAAGAGGTGCGGAAGAACCCTATCCCCGTGGTATACCACATGGCAGGGTTATTAATTATGTTAATGAGCACTCATAAAAGCTCAATTTGCTAACCCCCATCTACACACTGGCAAAAGCAAGAGTCCACCGGAGGTAAAAAGGGCCAGTACAGCAAAAATTTACCGATAGGAAATCTAATCCAATAGCCACACGCTGCAATGGTGCAAAACCTGAGGCCACTTGGGGCCCGAGTCTGCGCTCATTGCGGAGACCAACTATCCTTTGACTTTAAATAGGACGTTTGCCTGAGAAAAGATCAGGCCCACGAATTGCTCAAAAGACAGTTCGGAGTAGCGCAGGACATCCTATGCCTATATACCTATGGCCTATACCTATGGCCTATGGCTGCCTTGACTTCCTGCATTTCGTTTCCTTCTGACTTGTTGCAGTCAGAGAGGAAGCGCACATTATAAATATATGTAGGTAGGAAGATGAAAAATTCTTTTCAGTTTTCTAAAATACACAAATTCTTTATTTTACCCCTTTTTTCTTTCCTCTCAGTAAGAGCCACTTTTACGCCTAGACACTGAATTGCACGAGCAGAATTTATTAGGAAGCGTTAAGTGACTTCTTGTAGCAAACTTCTTGCTTGGGGGTCTCATTGTTATTTGTCATGATTACTATTTTGCCCAAGTAAGGGTGGCGGGAGTGGCCTCCGGATGTTAGCACCGGGCTCTACAGCCGCCAGAAAATACCTCATCTTTTGTCACTGTTTTGTTGGTGTTTCCCACATTCGCGGCATTATAGTCACATGAGGGCACCCTGGTAAGCAGCCCCAATACAAACGCCCAGCGTGTGCCACGTTGTTGTGTTCATTCCCTTTTATTTTGAAGCAATCGCGTTTGTATCGGTGCTCCAGCGACGCTTGTGGCCAACATCCCTGCAAGTCACTGAGCTGCGTTGGCAATCCGTCTCGTTTATTTTTTCTCCTCCTTCCCCCTCGCTTCTCCCAGCTTCCCACGTTTGCTCACCACTGCGTGCGGCAGAGCGGCAGGCCGGTCGTGTCTGTGCTTTCAGAATCGACCATCTCCCAGCCCCAGTGAACAGCGTTTCAAACTGAAGTCACTTTCGGATTTCCCACTCGCGGCGGTGTATTGTTTTCAACAGGATCGAAAGGAGCAGAACAATCTGAGGGTCAGCAAACGACAGCCGGGCTGAAGTTCCATCAGCCTCACGCATTTCTGGGGAACTGCCCCGTTACTTACCAGCAACGTTCACGTGTGTACGAAACTCACCAAACGGAGCTCACCGCCAGTTTGTAAGGCGGTCTGTAAACCTTCGCTGCTCAGTGAATCATCGCTCTCTGAATATCAGGTCAGGCCTGGTCCTTGTGGGTCTCCGCACCTGCTCTTTAATCTTGCAAGAATATGTTAATGATTTAGTGTTTGTGAGGGGACCCTATAGTGAAATCTCTGGGCTGGTCCGGAATTCACAAAATGGCTCTTTACTGAGCCAGGTCGAGCTTCTCTTGTCCTTAAAAAACCCAGCCCCGCAAAAACCCAAGACACGTGAACACCACGTCTAGTGGCTGGGGGATCTGAACTCAATTAGCGATCACTTTATTCAATACGGCCCCGTACCCTGGCGTCTCGCTGTCCGATTCCCACCCTCAGCTAATGCGCTGGGAGCATCGCAGCTTAATGAACCTTTCTTCCTTTCCCCTCCTCATTTCTGACTGGGATAAAAGGCTTGACCTTCACCAGCTAATGGCCCACTAATGCAGGGGCTCTTGGAGAGGCGGCGTTGGTACCTGTCCATGCTAATAGGTATTACTTTGGGTGGTTGGTGGCCGGCAGTAATCTAGCGCTACTTTCTGCCCGGTGCAATTATGAATGTAACAAATAGCTCAGTGGTGCAGAAGGAAACGAACATCCCTGCAGCTCATCAGACGAAGCCAGGAGGATGAGGATGGGGGCGGGAGGGACATTTTTCTAAGCCACAACGGGCTGCTTTATCATTTGTCCTCTCGCTGACTAGTTGCGCGGAGCTTGTCTTGGAGAGGCTGTCAAAAGCTCCTGGACCTCTGCGCCCGGCCCCATGTATTGATGTGACAATAAGGTGGTGGCTGTTTGGTTCGTTAATAAAGAGCTAAAATTAAACACGCTCAGCCCCTCTGCAGCTGCAGAGACTGGGGGGTCCCGTGCCTCGATGGCCGCTCTTAGGAAAGTCTGTGTCCAGTTAGTGTCTATAGCGCTGAAGCGAACCGGCAATGAACCTCTGTCTGCGCCACCACGAGAGAGGGCGGGGCGGTTTTTACGCAGAGCTCTGCGGAGATTGGTGCGGATGTTCCGCTGGAAAGCTGATGGCACCCCAAGACCGTGAGTTCCGGAACAGGCTCTGTATGAAGCTAAGGAGAGTTTGTCCATTGACTCCACTGGGCCTTGAATCTGGCCTTAAGCAGATGTCCTTAGCAACCTCTCCCTTCCCCTGGCCTCGGGATCAGACCCTAGAACAGTGTGCTCTACTACAGAGGAGAGGGGGCCACGTTTTGGGGCAGGGTCCTTTGGGGAAACAAGGAACATAAGAATGGCCCTAGTGGGTCAGACCAAGGGTCCATCTAGCCCAGTATCCCTGTCTTCCAACAGTGGCCAGTGCCAGGGGCCCCAGAGGGAGAGAACCGGTAGTCATCAAGTCATCAGCATGGATTCACCAAGGGGAAGTCATGCCTGACTAATCTAATTGCCTTCTATGATGAGATACCTGGTTCTGTGGATGAAGGGAAAGCAGTGGACGTGTTATTCCTCAACTTTAGCAAAGCTTTTGACACAGTCTCCCACAGTATTCTTGACAGCAAGTTAAAGAAGTATGGGCTGGATGAATGCACTACAAGGTAAGTAGAAAGTTGGCTAGATTGTCGGGCTCAACGGGTAGTGATCAATGGCTCCATGTCTAGTTGGCAGTCGGTATCTAACCGAGTGCCCCAAGGGTCGGTCCTGGGGCCGGTTTTGTTCAACATCTTCATTAATGATCTGGAGGATGGGATGGAACACGCCCTCAGCAAGTTTGTGGATGACACTAAGCTGGGGGGAGCGGGTGATATGCTGGAGGGTAGGGATAGGATACAGAGGGACCTAGACAAATTGGAGGATTGGGCCAAAAGAAATCTCATGAGGTTCAACAAGGACAAGTGCAGAGTCCTGCCCTTAGGACAGAAGAATCCAATGCACCACTACAGACTAGGGACCGAATGGCTAGGCAGCAGTTCTGCAGAGAAGGACCTAGGGGTGACAGTGGACGAGAAGCTGGATATGAGTCAACAGCGTGCCCTTGTTGCCAAGAAGGCCAATGGCATTTTGTGGTGTATAAGTAGGGGCATTGCCAGCAGATCAAGGGACGTGATCGTTCCCCTCTATTTGACATTGGTGAGGCCTCATCTAGAGTACTGTGTCCAGTTTTGGGCCCCACACTACAAGAAGGATGGGGAGAAATTGGAGAGAGTCCAGCGAAGGGCAACAAAAATTATTAGGGGACTGGAACACATGACTTATGAGGAGAGGCTGAGGGAACTGGGATTGTTTAGTCTACAGAAGAGAAGAATGAGGGGGGATTTGATAGCTGCTTTTAACTACCTGAAAGGTGGATCCAAAGAGGATGGATCGAGACTATTCTCAGTGATAGCAGATGACAGGACAAGGAGTAATGGCCTCAAGTTCCAGTGGGGGAGGTTTAGGTTGGATATTAGGAAAAACTTTTTCCACTAGGAGGGTGGTGAAACACTGGAATGCGTTATTTAGGGAGGTGATGAAATCTCCTTCCTAGAAGTTTTTAAGGTCAGGCTTGACAAAGCCCTGGCTGGGATGATTTAGTTGGGATTGGTCCTGCTCTGGGCAGGGAGTTGGACTGGACGGCCTCCAGAGGTCCCTTCCAACTCTGTTATTCTATGATTCATCCCTGCTCCCTCATTCCCAGCTTTTGGCAAACAAAGGCATTTTCTTGCAATCATTTGTCTTACAATCAGAGGAAATAATTCGCTGGACGCTGCCTAGGAATCTAGAGAAAGCAGGAATTCATTTCTAATGATAATCTGGTCTCACAAGAAGCAGGGTCACCCTAACCTGTGCATCAATACTTGGGGGGCTGAACTAATTGTCTGGCCTATATCAGTAGCCAGGGGTCCCTAATTTCAGGGTGTTTCTTCCTGGGATTGCCTCCCCTGCTAGATTTGCTTCCCTTATAAATTAATCCTACAGAAGGGCAACGGTCAAGGGACCCCAGAGACCCGAGCTAATTGAATCCTGGCTTTCATGCCACAGAAACAGAGAACTGCCAAATGGCCTTGAGTCAAGGTCACTCTTGCTACCTGTGAGCCTAGGAGGGGGTTGAAAGTGAATGAGCTTTAGACACAGCGAACGGTGAGTGGCTTTATGATTTGCTTGACTATATAATATAGAAACACATCTACTCAACCTTCGCTGCATATAAACTTCACACCTATGTGCCTATGCACCCTTCTCTTCCTATTTCCTCACTTCCTCATTTACATTCGCTATATTTTGATGGAGATTTTCGAGGCTGCGTGGGGGATTTAGCCACGCACGCAGCCTGGCAAGGCTGCAATATCCCCCCCGCATTGCTTTGAAGATCCCATCCATTGGCCGTGTTCTTGCAAGCTGCGTGTGCCCAGAACAGAGAAAAAGGGTGGCTCCGGCCTGCGGAAACCAAGCCAGCAGGGGACAGGTTGGACCAGGCCCTGGCCACACAGTGATACGCTGCTTAGTCTATTGTACAGTTGTAATTTTTGGACAGATTTTTAAGCTATAACCTGATTGCATTAAAGCTACGTGGCAGAAGGAGGGAAATAAATCCTGCCTAACACCCAATGCTACTGGCACACAATTTCACAGGCCCTAATCCACATCCACCGCTGTCAATGGGAGTTTTGCCATTGACTTAAACGGGCGCACCATCCCTCCTAGGTATCTTTGAGTGGCGCAAACATACAGCAACATAGATTTCCAAGCATGAGTTGCTAAATGGGGCGATTTACACGATATCTCTTGCAAATGCTTGGTACAATGAGTGTCCGGGAATTTAGCAACAGGCAACATGAGCTAGGGATAAAATTAACGGATCTTGAGTTCCTGATCTCACTTCACCATTACTGCTGGGTTTAGCTGTACGGCTCTTCCTTTTGGCGGCTCTTCCCCCGGGAAGTTCGCTTGATTCCTTTGAACATTACCCTCTTCAGTCTAGGCGCCCCACCTGTCCCCGGGAGGGGCACTGAAGAGCTGATCTGCTATGATCCGGTAGCAGCAAGGCAATCGCCTGCTTCCTTTTCCCCTCTGATGCAGCCCCATCGCAACTTATTACCAGGCTGCTTTAAGGGGAAATAACAGGTCCACCCAGCCAAGAAGCAAACGACACGTTTCGGCAACCAAGTGAGGGCCCATGCTGGGTGTGAGAATTGATTTCCCCCTCTCCCAGTGGGCGAATATTAGGAAGCGTGACGGTGGTGGAAGTGTTGAAAACCCTGAGGACACACGTTGCTTTCAAAGAGTCAGCAAGAATTTGAACTCGGCAGAGGCTTTAAGTTCCTCACCTGCGGAGCCGAGACCAAAGTCTGAATCGCCGGGAGGAGACTGAATCGTCCAGTCTGTGTTCCCGCGGAGCTGCCCCGGGAAGCGAATGGGCCGGGTGCACCGGCGGAGACCGCGGAAGGCGGCTCGCTGGGCTGGGGCAGTAACGCAATCGAGGCGCGGACTAGAGCTCTGAAGCTCGGCGCTGTTCGCTTTGCGCCACGCCTCGCTCAGAGCGAATTCTTTGTTTCATGACCAGGCTTCTGCCCCAGTGGGCTGTGAAGCCGGGTCTAATGAACTCTCTAGCTGGAGGTTTTTGGCATCCGGCCCAAATTGGATTCGATCCTGTGTCCTATTGACTTCGGCCAGTGATAGCAGCTCCTGGAGTCGCATTTTACACTGGTTTTAGTAACGTTTCCTTGTTCTTCCGCCTTGTTCTTCTTTTTACACACTTGCTTTCTACCAGTCCCTACGATTTCACCAACACTTGCTCTGGGGCTTAGCCAAACGCATTTGTGTCGGACACATTCTTCAGCGTTTTGCATTTTATTAGTATAGGGGAATCCATTCAGTATAAGCCTGAACCAGACCCCACTGAAGTCAGTGAAAGGATTCCCATTGAATTCAACGGACTTGGGACCATATATTCTGTATATTTACATGTGAGTGTAAGTAACTACATTAACTATATTAATAGTCTATTTCAGTTCACGGAAAGTTAATCGAAGTGATCAAACCCTGTTTGAAAAGAATTAATATTTCCAAAATATTGGCTCCAGTTTTCCTCTAGATAATTTGGTTTGGATTTAGTGCCAGACCTGAATCAGGAGTGTTAAATAAAAAAAAAAAAAAAACACACACACACACAAAACACACAAAAAACCCACACCAAGATTAACAGTGGAATGGACCTTTACCCTTGTTAACCTGTTCACCAAACTGTCCAGAAAATGGCTATCGCTAATGCTCTCTATAAAAGGAATGACTCTGCAAAATCTAGCTATGTTTAGAAATCTGACAAAGAACACCAGGGATTAATAAAAGAGGAGCAAAAAATATCAACAGCTGAACTGAGACGATCGTAATGGTCCCTTCTGACCTTAGTACTATGACTCTATGAGACTAATACTGAAATGCTAACAAGTTACAATCTATATGCTCGTGTGACAGCTAGAAAAGTGCAGATCAAAACACAGTAAGAATCAAGATGAAACAACTGAACTTTTAAGGGTCCCAGAAGGAACGCTTTTCTCCATCCTTACTGGAGCTGGTGTAACGGATCCAATAATAGTAGTGATTGCTCTAGAACTGAGGCAAAGGGGCTGTACCTGGTGATGTCTAGTCCAGTGGTTCTCAACCTATTTACCATTGTGGGCCACATATGCAGGTCTCCCTGTGTTATGTGGGCTGCATCCAAACTATACATTATATGTATATATACGCACACACACACACACAGTTTGGCCCTAATGATGTCACATGGGTTGCAGCTGTGTGCTGACTAGGCCACAAGTAGCCTGTGGGTTGAGAACCGCTGGTCTAGTCCTTTCCAGCACAACAGCTGCTCACCTCTAGGTGTCTGTTTTGGCCCCACCTCTCATTGGCTCCCTGGAAGTTCTGCCCTTGACTTTGCGAGGAGCAGGCTCAGGCTCATCTTTAGGGCTCTCATCCAAAGTCCATAGAAGTCAGTGGAGAGCCTTCCCCACTTACTTCAGTGGGCTTTGGAGCAGGTCCCTGGAGAGGGTGCAGACCACAGGGACCCAATCCCACAGTCTTTGTGTGCCCAAACCTCCCTTTGACATTGATGTAAGTTTCTCATGGCGTTTGTAGAACGTATTTGCAAGCAGGAGTTTGGTTTTGTAAAGTAAGCTGGCAAATAAACCAATGTAGCCCAGGGTAAGGACACCCAGCCTGGCTGGCTTCCCCTTTGGCTCTTTCCCATCACCCCAAACTCCTCCCCCTTCTCTATCAATCTCTTCCCTCTCCTTAAATAAAAGCACAAGGGAGATCTCTCACCCCAAACCAAGGACACAGGAATGGGGGTGGGGGGGGAGAAATGGAGGATTATTTTTCTTATTATTTATTTAGCTGTTGGCTGCAAGCAGTTCAAAAGTTTTTCCATTAGGTACATCTCAATTCCCCCTCTTGGAAACAGGGACATCTGAAATCATAGGTAATTATCATTCCTCAGATCCCTTTGGTTGCCCATTTGGGATCAGAGTTGCCCTTTGGGCATTGAGCAGACAGGGCTATTTGACTGTCCCTATCAGGCACTTAAAATAATAAATACTGTTTTAATTTTCAAATGTTTGCCTTGTCAGATCTACATTTAACTAACACTCACCCCTCACCCAGTCCTGTATCAAGCTGGAAGGATGAGCGAGGACATTTTGACTGTAGCTATTGCAACCAAGATCATGCCACATGGATTTTTAACCCACATGTTCTTACATGGCTGTTGTCTTGGGATGCATGAATCTGGACTTGGTCCTTTTGAGTGTTTGTGAACATAGGACAAACCCCCTTCATTCAGCTGGCTATTCGTGTGTTTGGGTAAAAAGAATGTACTGGTGACCTGCATTTTCTTGGAGTGAAATCTGCATGTTCTAGCAGCCAAGGCCTTAACATTAAAAGAATCCTTCATCATCTCACAGTAGGTCCCTATTATTAGGATAATGACAAGTGGTGACTAGAAGTGACCAGAGACACCCATGCCTGCCAATCGTGGGGGCCTAGAAGGAGTACAGCCAGCTTCAGCACTGTTTCTGAGCATGCTCAGCACAAACTAAGCAGCAAATGGTGGAGCGGGCACATGACCCCACATGTCCCCCCCACCTTTGGAGGTGACATCTTGTGGCTTTACACAGAAACCCTCTCCCCTTATCTCACCTTAATGCAGAATAGACCATGTGAAACATACAAACAGGGGCACTTGTTCTAGAAATGGCTGCCGAGCACCTTCAATATGCTGCTGCCGAGATTGCCTGCAGCATCTTGGAGCCACCGGCATTCTCTGAATGCACATGCTTTAAAATGAGTGAATCTACTCTAATCCCCCCAAGTTATGGGACTGTAGAGATCTCACTAAGAGCTTGCAATGTCCCTTTAGTACTATTTTAAACAGAGGACTCCAGAAAGAAGACACGGATTTGGAACTAGATGCTGGGCTGCATCATTTCCTGCACTGCAAAGGGAGAGGTGGAGATTGAATTGCAAGCGGAGAGTAAGATTGTCTTTGCATTTGCAATAAAAACATGTTTTGTGCAATTAAAAATAAGCAGGAGAAGCAGCCACACAAGCCTGACACTGCGGAAAATCCTGTTTCACCCTAATACATTGGATAAATAGTTCAAGAACAGTCCATCCATGTGAAAACATTGCCCTGTAATGCTGGCAAGGTCAGTGTCAGCTTAGGTTGTGTCTCCTAAGTGCTGGTTGTGCAAATTGCCTGAGGGCTGATCTAACCTCCATACTCAACTTTTCAGAAGCCTTTCAAAGTTTGTCATTTTTGAAATCCCCAGTCTTCGCTCACGTGTTTTGGGTTCCACCCCATTTTGCAATTTAGGCCAATAAATGCCCCCTGCACAATGAGAAACTCATGTATATTTCAGGAATCTGGGATTTTATACACATGAGAGTAGGAAACTGCAGGATGTGTGTGAGCAACTTTTTAAACACAAAGTATAAATGAAGGGGAGCACACAGTTCATAAGGGGGTCCGCTTTAAAAATGAAATGTTATGACTAGTTAGAGAAAATGCCTTCAGACTAACAAGAAATCCAAAAATCATTGTAGATTACAGAGGCTTTCCTCCCTCCCTTAAAACAATCCAAGAGTTCTGAAAATATCTTAATTTATTGTCAAATTGTTTGTCTAGGAAGATTAAGTATTAGCCATGTTGTCATTTACTGCTCTAAGGTTATATGCTCAAAGTAACTGAGATCTCTTTACACAATTTAGAGCCCAATCCTGAAATCAACAGCAGTTTTGCTTGGCTTATTGCCTTCAGTGGGGGCAAAATACAGTGCTTGTTTCAAAAGGAGTAAAAGCATACAGAATAAACAGACAGACTACACTACAGATGGTCGGATGAGTAAAGCCAGCACAGTCAGGCCCCATATCAAGAATATTCAACAGCATCTGAAAGGACCCGATCCAGTACCTGTTGAAATCTTTCCACTGCCTTCAGTGGATTCTATTCAAAAATAGAATTAAACAAGGAACTGTAACATAAATTAGACAAACACGTTTAAAATGTTATTTAAATATGACTGTCATATTATAAAGCAAATTAAATATAAACATACATATACAATGCTATTATAATTTGTTGCATATTATAATTTTTGAGTTATTTTACAGGCTAGATATGGATATTATATACACTACATGGATTTCTGTTTTAAAATATGGAATTAAACGGTCTTGCTGTTAAATGGGATATATTGAAAATGGTCGTCTTTAATGCTGGAGAATTAAGTTGTAGCGGAAACATAGGGCCAGATTCAGACATCCATTACAATAGTGTAAATCTGGAATAACTCTGCTGAAGTCAGTGGTATTACTCCAGATATACTCCATCAGTTGGAGCCTGTCCCATAGTCAAGTCCCCATTTAAAGTGGGATAATGCAACTATGTAAATAGGTCTCTCTTTTTATATATGTTCCGTAATCTTCATCTTTCATTTAGAAAAAAATAAATCTGTGGCCTATATAGCTGAGAAATTCTTCAAAACACGAGTCAAATGCAGACCAGTACTGTGAAATGTGCCCGAGTCTGCATACAGTCAGAAAGAATCCGTTTGAGAGAAGTGAAATGCCCCATTGAAAGGGTGAAGCCTAATGAGAATGTTTTAACTGTCAACATCTTTAATTAGTTTACTGCTGGTCATTTTAGCAGCAGCATCAAGGTAATGAGCTTTTCCACGAGTACTGCCAGAAGTGGCAAATACTGGGATGGGGACATCTGGCTCCTGTGAGGGCTTGGTGGGGTAGGAAATGAAAAATTCAAACACCTCCTTCAAATTTATAGTCCCTGCAAAGAGGGGGAAGGAAAGAGAAGATGCATCTTTTCCTAGTCCCAACCCCCTCCTTTGCCTCCCGGCTGCCAAAACACAAAACTCTTGCACCCTTCTGGAGGCAAAAAGCCCCAACTGTCCAATTTGACCAGTGGTCCAAGCCTCCAGCTTTCCCCTATCAATACCAAATGCTGCAGCACATTGAACCTTTGAGGGCAGTGAGAAATAAGAGGGCTGCTGATTGCAATGTATTGGACTCCGTGCAGAGATATTTTAGGAGGGCTACATATACTTGTCATCCTTGCCATATAATCCAGAGGTCCTGATTAGAAATTTTATATTTAGTGGGCCACAGCGGACATGGGGCTTTGCCCATAGTTTGTCAATAGCCAGTCTACAAAGTAAATTAACAGGGAAATAAACTTGAGGCATTTTTAATAGACAATAAAAAATACTGCAGGAGTATGTCAATGTAATTGCATTATAAGGAGTATCAAATATCACCTGGCATTTAAGTAGAGGGATCAAACCATGCTTCATAGTTTGCTTTAAATCTTGAATATCAAGAAATAAATAACTAGTTACCTAGAGCAAGGGCCTGATAGGGCATTCATTTCATTCATTCATAGGGCAACTTATTAACCTAACTAAACTTTTACCTGCATAAAGACCGCAGAACTGAGTTCTTAAGGAACAGGTTCCATTCCGCAACGTATCTGTTTATCAACTTTCACACATTTTGAGGAAATAATGTGTGTAGAATAACAAAATCAGTCTAACCACTAGAGAAAGGAAAGATATTGTTTGTGACCTTAAAAAATGATAACTCAAATTCTACAGGATAGTAGTCATAGAAAGACATGCATTATGTTGTGCAACGTGGAATGGATATAATAATCCTATGACATTCATATAGTGAGAGTTTTGGAGTAAATCTGATCAGCGATTTGATCATAAATAGAACTAGGAGGGTGTGGATGTAATAGGAAGGATCATTATTATTTATGATTAACAAGTGTTTAAGTTATTAATATGTACATTTGCATCACTTTTTCCTGATGTGCTGTGCTTATTCCTTGATGTCATTGTGATTACATCTTTTCAGAACTTAGTTGCAACTCTAATAGAGTCACCTGTTGTAAAAACCCAATGCAGTGTTTACATTCACCTGCTTTAGCTAGACTTTGTTCTGTGTGTCAAAGAAGCTCACTGTGAGAGGAAAAGAATTATAATGTCAACAACAAAAAAGCAGGATTAAAATAATAATATTGCAAATGACAACATAAGAAATTCACAATTGATAGAGCAATTTGAAAAGTTAGGAATGACTGAAGTCCTGATTAGTTACACTGATCTATTTTATAAATTACCTGAAGATGGTGCTGTTTCGATGTCTGAAGCAAGGCCTCCTCAGACTGATACATTAAAATGAAATATTTGGAAAAGTTTGTAATTCACACCACACGTGTACTGAAATGGCTTGCACTATGTCAGATTTCAAAATCTAAATGCATGTTAAGAGAATTACTTAATAAGGACCTTATCTTTATATTTATTTAACTGCATCATAAACACAAACTCTAATAGAAATAAGGCAATAGTTCTCTCCCTTCCCAACTCTGCTGCACCTCTTTTTACTGTCCCACTGATGTCCCCTACAATGTGGCTACAGGACGTATGCATTTTCGTTACATCCCCTCTAGCTCCCCTCCCCAACTTTTATAACTGTTCTTGCGCCTTTGTAATTAATGAACTAAGAAAAAAGAAGGTAGAATGGAAATACTCATGGCTGATTTTCATTGAACAGACGGTGAAAGAATTTAATGAGGAAAAGTCATGTTCCACTGTGTACAATCCTTAAAATGTTATTAAGCTTGATGTTAATGTAAATGCAAAGTGATCTGTTGCAGCTTAGCAAGGATGATAGTCGTGGCCAAATTGAAAGTGAGACTTTTATTTTTAGAAATACACCAGAAAGCTGATTATTGGATTCAAAAGGTAACATTTTAGCATATTTAAGACCCGTCCATTTATACCACAATGAACATTATGAAAAATTGGCACATAGACAATATATTCTTTCTAAGATTCTTTGGGCATTCCCTAGCACTGCATTTTAATTTCTAATGCCATTTGCTAATCTAGGAATCACAACCTATGATAATTAGCACAGAGCTTCTGGAACATTTAGTTATGATCTGGTGTCAGTTGCTGTAAACTAGAAACACAGCATGCTGACTTACCAACCAATAACTTGTTCAGCAATAACCATATGTTGCACGCCATTCTGTGTATAAATCTACCTATAATTTCTGCCTCTTAGTGAAAGAAAAAAAAATCAAAAACATACATTCCTGATACAAAGGAACACATATTTAATTTTATGTAAAATGAAGCAGCTTCAAATGATGTGCTGCAACCCAACCCCAGGAGAAACTGCAGTGCTGACAGCCCTGGGAACACCCAGGGTCCAACCCTACATGTCCAGCCCCCTCCACTCCCCACAAAAAAATTGAGCATTAACTTCAGAGAGTAAGATTCTTGAATATGAATAAGTGTAACCCTTCTGCCAGATGGCAGGAAACCCAGGTCCAATATAGCTAGGGTCCCTTTTGATAAATAACTAAACCCACTTGAGCCCCCACCCAGAAGCCTGGGAACACTAAACACTCTTTCCCTGGGTACCCTTAATACTTCCCCACTTGCAAGCAATAGGGGCCTGTGTACAAAGGAAGGAATCTTTATTGGGGGAATGGGAACACAGACATAAACTTGGGAAAACAGTGAAGAGTGGACTTACCACTGGGACATCCTCTTATTCCTGTGTGTGGAGTAGCAGGCTCTTCTCATCTGGCACACTCTGCTGATAGCTACAGCGGTCTGCCTCTTGTTATGACTCAGCCCTCTGGCCAGTCACTTATAGTCTCTCTTCCCCCACCACCCACGACTTCTAGAGTAACAAAGTCTAACAGACAATAGTCCCAGTCCTTACATCCAACTTTGGGCCCCAACTCTGGACCCATGGTCCTTTTACTCCTTCTCTTAGGGCTTTCAACTTTCCTTAGCCCCTTCTAGGGGGTTCCATGCCAGCTTCCCAGTGGTTCATAGGAGAACTTAGACTACATTGGGTTCCAGTGCATGGACCTTATAACAAGCAGCCAAGATCTGTTCTCTCAGGCTTCTTGCTGCTGCCTCTCAACTTCTTCCTATCAACAACCCTCAAAGCAGGGCTTCAGCAGGCAGGCCCCCTGCAGCATTCCACTCCCCAGTACCTCCACCCCTCCAGTCCTACCCCTCCTCTTGAGTACAGCCTCCTCTGACTAAGCCAGTTCTTCCCCCTTATGTTAGGGCCTCCATATGAGCATCCTACCTGGCAGGGTTCCCCAGCTGTAGGCAGTTCTGCTACACCCAGAGAAAGAACACAGAGTCCCTATCCATCTGTTCCCACAGTCACCTTCTACTCTGGACCCCCTCACCTGCGTATCCTCTATGTGCCACCTACACCAGCCGGGACTCACCTTTAACTGAGCCTAGCCCATCCTCCAGGTGCAACCAGGTGCACTAATTAAGCTCCCTAGCTCCCTTTCAGTGCATGTTTGGGGTTTATTCCCCATCACATACAACAACAGAATATATATGCAAATAAGGTGTTAAATACATCCCCCTTCCAATAATTTATGTATTAGTCCATCTAATTAATTTCCCACCCACCAGAGAGAATGTCCTGCAGGTTGCACCTCCTCACCCATCCACCAGACCCCACTCATGGCTGGGATCAGAAAGCACCGCTAGTCCAAGCATCTCTTTGTAGGTTTGTCTCCTGTCCCAAGGGAGCTCCTTGCCTGGTCCCTTGGAGGCATCACCACATAATTCAACTTAGTGATTCAGCTTTATTAAAGTGCTAGGTAAGCAGGGACTCACTGAAGTCATACAGCTCTGCTGCTGCCCTGTGCATTGTGTCTCTCTCTCCCTGAACGCCTGTGGGCCAGCTCACAGTAGAGTCCTTGGTCTACAGTGATGAAGGGTCAGCTGACCCAGAATATTTTGGAATCTTTGGTTCCAGAGAATCTAGAGGTCAGATGCTGATGTGAGCTGGTGTAGTTCCATTAAAGTTGAGGTTGATTTACATCTGAGGGTCTGCCTTAGATGTTTGAATTCTGAATGGAGAAGAGCTACAAAAATGATTTGAGGTCTGGAAAATATGTATTACAATGAGAGAGGTAAGGAACTTAAGCTGCATAACTTATCAAAGAAGTGATTCAATCATGTTCCATAGGTACCTATTCAAAGAGAAGATATCTGACATGAAGGGACCCTTTAAGCTAGCAGACCACAGTGTAAGGTCTAATGGCTAGAAGCTGGGAAAAATTCAAGTCAGAAATAAGATGCCACTTTTTAACAGTGAAAGTAATTGGAACCACTGGAGCCAAGGGAAGTGATAAATCATTATCATTTGAAATCTTCAAATTGAGATAAAATGTCTTTCTGATAAAAGATATGCAGTACTTCATTCGCAAGGTACTGGACTCAGTAGTGTTCACTGGTGTCTACTCAAGAATAATTCCTTCCACTTCAGGAATTACCAGGTGGAATTCTATGACCTGAGTTATGCAGGATTTGATTATCACAGTTGTCCCATGTGGCCTTAAAACCTATGAATCTTAGGCTACTAATCCACTCCTCCAGAGTTCATAGCCTTTCTCCCAGATGTCAGGTACTTCCACACTCCTGCTTCTGGTAGAAACTAGGTAGTACATAATCATACAAACAAAAGAAGCTAATTAAACCATAGCGTACATACAATAGTTTGTTTCTGTGATGAGTTTGTACTGCACTTTTAAATGATGAGATGACCCCCCTCTCTGTTGCCATATGCAGCCTGTTGCAGAGGGGACAGACACTGGGCACTCCCTCATGTGGACCTGACTTTAGTTCTTTCTTGGGTTTGCTCCTTTCACTATAAAATGAAGGTCATTCTGACTGAAAGGGTACAGATGCCCATCATGTATGGATAAACCATAATAAAAATCTTGTTGGAATCTCATGAAAGGCTTGGCTTGAGATCAAAAGTCTGGCCCATTTTTTACTTTATCCTAATTGGTTCACCCATCTCTGCTCTATACTTCTCCTTCCCAGAATCCATTGCTTCCACGCTATGAGTCTTAAGAGAAGTGCCTGGAAAGTATTCTCTCTATTGCTCACAGTTTGCCCTGAATAAGTCAACATTTAGCATTCCTTCTGCTATGAGAGAACTTTATGCATCTGAAATGGGGCAGCTGGGGATTTTGATTTGAAACTCGGGGTTCGACTTGGGCCGACAATCCTTCCCAAAATGTTGCTTAGCTGCCAAGGTTATGGCCCCAGCATTCCACCACAAAGACACTCTCCTGCTGCAGTAGAATGTGAGACAGAGGTTGTCTCCTGTGATTTGCTACACTGAAGCTGCTTCTTTTCCATATAAAACCTGTTCCCCAAAAGAGTTTTTGAAAGGTGAAGAATGTCCACTTTTCCCACAAAAAAATCTGAAACAGTTGCACAGGATTTCTCTTTTGTCTCAAATACATTGTTTTGAGATTTCCCACAAAACATAATTGGCATTTGTTGACCAGTTTGATTACACAGCCAGATAACATGAGAAGGAATATGGGGCTCTCCAGGGCCTGGCAGATTTCACAGCAGCAATCAGCCCTGCAATTACTGCTGGTTGGAAGAGGCGCCACTCTCCTTCTCTGACCGCAAATCCCACTGCTCCGCAGGGGAGGATGTGGACCTAGCAGAGAGTGCGTGGCAGTGTGGATCTTGAAGATGTCATGAGGGAAGTGGGAGCCCTTTTGGGGGGCATATACTGTGCATCTAGGAGGTGTCCTGAGAGCCACATGGATCTTGGAACATCTGTTGTTTTTCGGGTTGATAGCCTAGATTCCATGGAGAAGGGTGTTGGAGGAGCAAACCCTTGAAGGAAAAGTTAAGGAAACTTTGCGAGTAAGAGGTCAAGAATTTTCTGAGCCTCCAACCGTTAAAAATCTGTGGCGGAGGAACCTGTAACCCCCTTCTTAAGAGTTAGAAGCTTTTTTAAAAAATGCATTTTCCCATATGGCCCATTTGTATGTTAGTTATATTTGAGTTGCATTTAGACGTTCCAGCTGTGATCAGTGCCCATTGTAGAAGCACTGTGCAAATGCATATTAAGATACAGTCCCTGCCCAAGGAGCTTACAGTGTAAATGGACAAAAAGTGGAACTATTCTCATTTTACAGATGGCAAAGTGAGCCCCAAGAGATTCAATGATTTGCCCAAGGTCACAGAGGCTGTTAGTTCCTGGCTTTGCCGCAGAGTCCCAGCTTCTCAAGTTATAGTCCGGTGCCTTAACCGCACCACCAGCCTCCATCATTATAGAAGTAATTTGGTTTGGCAGCACACCAAGTAGGGGCTCTTGCATGGAACTTTTGGAAACAGTAAGTTCCTACATCTGTGGGGACACAAGCCAGAGAGTTGTAGGGTCCTATGCAAAAAGTCATTCTTCTGGAAAAAAGCCTTTCTTTAACTTTGGTAATTGAGCTATATTTTCCAGCCATCTAAATCATTTTGAGCCATGTCTGTTTCCTACTTCCATATTTAAAGTGTTTAAACTTACTGTTCTGCCTTGTGTGTTAAAATCAATATCTGAGTAATTAAACACAGGAGAACAACGAACAGTTTAATGATCCTTGAAGCTTGGAGACTATTTGCTATTAAAACTGAACAGGAACAATTGCTTGAGCCAAAATTTTGTTAATCAGTTACAATTTGGCAAAAGTACAGATCTAATTTTAGCAGGGGTTTGGATTGTGCAATACAGAACTGTTAGGAAAATCTGAACCCGTCCACAACAATTGTTTTTAGTGGAGGTCAGTCACATGACTTTTGTGCTAACAACCTTTGCAGGCAGTCAGCTACAAGTTGTCCTAAACAGGTTTCTTATTTCTAAGATATAACTCACACTATGGGCCCAACCCTGCACTCCTTTACTTTGACAAAACTCTCACTGAAGTAAGTCTGGAGGTCCTACATTGGGATTTTTCAGAGCTCTTAGCTTAGGATAAATACATTTATGTGCTCCTCTAGGTGGCAGTATGATAAGGTTAACTAGTTCATCTTCCTACTGGCTTCTTCACAGGCAGTACTATGTTTATGACAGTGTAATGTAAGCTTTGTGTGTGGAGGATGTTTTTATATTAGTGCATTTCACTCTCATACTTCTGGGGCAAAACACAGAGATTATGAAATGTGAGTTTATATGTGCATAACATTTTGGAACAGAATAAAATAACCTGCTACTGCAATACTGTATGCTACATGACAGCTTTACTAAGTCATAGGGAGGGAAATCATAAGTGATTTTAATCTCTTTCAAATATGACTCCAACCAGACACCTCATGGTTGGTTTTTATATCAATTCACAACATAACAAGATACCAAATATTTCTACTGTCTTTCAGGGTCTATTTCTTCCTTATAAATCCCGATTCTCAGGGATTTATCATAAGTTCACTCATGGCTGAAACAATATGTAAATGTAATGGCAATGTTTTATATTTGAAATAGTGTTTAGACTAATTTTGGCATTTTTATTCCAATAATATTTCTATATATTTTGTTTCATACATAGCCAGCTTTCCTTGATGTAGAAAATGAACAAAGTTTCTGTGAAGGAGGAACCTCACATGAAATAAGAGAACCTCACATGCCCAATCTGCACTCCCACAACAAACCCCAGTTCTGTACCTACACTCAATTCGAAGCTGAGAGCTGAAACACAGTCTTGCCATGGGCTGAATCCAGACACTTACCCGAAACACTTCAATATCAGGGAAAGATCCAAATTTCTAAATCAGTGTGTTCAGAACTGGGGTGAGCGTCTTTCCCACCAGTAAAGCCTTTTTATGCCTGGTAAAAGGGCCAGTGAGGCACATGGAAGCCCTGAAAGTCCTGGTTCCATGCAGAAGAGAATTCCCCCAGTTCAAACTCCATAGAGACACTGCAAGGATGCCTTCCAAAGGGGCAAGCTCGGGGCAGAAGGTTGCAATATGCAGCACTATGGAGATTCTGAGAAGTGCTGTGACTCATTCTGTAGACAGTGAAGTCTGCCCTACCTTAGACAGGCCCCCAGGACTGTCCAAGTCACTGTGGCAGCCTGTAGAAGGGATTCCATCTCCTCCCCAATCACTCCCTTTAGCTGAGTGATGTTCTGCTGTGGCCTGCCTCAGTTTCCTCTTATGGAGGGGAGCTCACTTTAGTGAGCCTCAGTCAAAGAGAAGCCAAGCACTATTCAGCAGTAGTTCTCCCTATAAGGAAGTCTTCTGACAGCAGTACTTGTACAAGGGTGTAAAGGCTCTTACCTTAGAGCCCAGATAAAACTTAAAAGCCCCTAAAGAAAAGTCCCTAGGTTCCAGCAGCAGCCCCGTGTGCCCGCATTGCTCTGCAGTCTTTGCCTTGTTTCCTCAGGGTCTCTCCCAGGCCTGCCATGGGTCCATTCAGGGGGCAATGACCTACTTCTGGCTTTACAATCAGGATATGGTTTCATAATTCAAGGCAAAGAGGATACACAGGGTTACACAGAATAACAAATGGACAGTAATTATGTCAACATAAGTGCTAGAACTAGGGGAGCTGGGCCACATCCCAGAGTCCCCAGCACCTCCCCAAAATGTGGCCACTCTAGCCCTAGGAACTGTGGTTCACTGTGGGAAAACGTTACTGCCCGCCCTGTGCCTAGAGAGCTGATGCCTAATTCAGGCTCCCTAGGAGCTCTTCTCCACTGAAGCTTCCTTTCTTCTGAGGAATTTTTTTCCACCTGAGCTCTCCTAAGCCTTTTATTAGGCCCAGGTGCTCCTTACTTAATTAGCTGCCTTCCAGCTACTTAGGCAGCTAACTATGCCCAAGTGGACCTGGGTTGGCTCCTTCCCTACAGAGGAGCCTGTCACACACAGGCTGGGGATCTGACTCTCTTATAAGGTCAGCCCTGTAACAAGGCTGCTCCAGCCCCTAGAGTGTCCCAGGATCAGGAGGCCAGCATGGTTGCTTAAAGCCACTGTAGTCCCCATCCTTCTTTGGGCTGAAGTTCTCTGTTGCGCCTTGGAGGGTTTGGTTAGGTCCCTGGACAGAGATGTAGGGCTCTGCTGTCTCAGGGCTTGTCTACACATAAACTTGCACCAATTTAACTAAACTGGTTTCCTCAAACTGATTTTGGTGTAAATCTGTGTATAGCTACTCCTATTTCAGAATAAAAGTAACTTGAGTTGCTTTAGCTAAAAGCATGTCTGCATGGGGAGACTTATTTTGGAATAAAAGTGGCTCAAGTCAATTAGGCTAAAGTTGGTAACAAACCAGCTTTAGCTAAATTGACCATAGCCACTTTTATTGTGAAATAAAAGGTTCTTCTCAATCCAGTGCTGCTCCAGGAAATGCTCAGATGACTGTCCTCCCTCTGGATAAATTAATGGAAATATTTCATTGCGAGTACATTTTTTTTTGCTGAATTGCTGTTTTTTGCTGTTAAAAGAATCTGTTTGCTCTGGGTACCATTGTTGGGTGCAATGACTCACGCTTAGAATTATGCTGGGGTTGAGGTGTTCCATTGGAATCTCTACTTCTTTTATTCTCAGCCACAAAATGCACAAAATCTCTGTATTCCACCCACATTTCTGTCCAAAAGCCTGGCAGACTATGCCATAATCACAACCTCACATCATGTTATAATGAATACATTGACACCCCATGAAACCCCATATGCATTAGCTTTCTTGTACTGAATTTTATTGTTATCAAATCTGATTAGCACTACAGAACCCTGCAGCCTGGGGAAAGCTGGGTCAAATACTAAGTGAACTCAGTGGTAAAGCTCAGGGGGGGGGGGGGATGGGGAATGGATGACAAGAGTCTGTGCATGGTGTACTCTCGATGAAACAATATGCAGCAACTTTTTAGGGATGACAGAAGACAGGGTGAGGGCAGGATCTCGTGATGGATCATCCAATCCATCCTGCACAAACAAGGAAGTGGAGGACGGGACTCTTCTACCTCTTGAAGTGCACCAGGGAGCCATCAGACAATTAGTATGAAGCATGGAGCACTGCCAGTGTATGCTCACTGTGGCAGTGGTTCACCCCGCTCAAGAGGCACCCTGTTGATTGTGCAGTATGGCTGAACCCTCTAGAGGTTTTTAAAGGTCAGCCCTGGTGGAGACCAGTGCAGTAATCCAACCTGGGAGTGACAATATCATGGATCACTGGGGCGAGATCAGAGTGGCAGCATCTCTGTTATCTGAAGCCCTGAGGGTGAAAAGCCCTGAGGTTCTAGGAGCAGCCCTGGATCTGGAACAATCCTGAAGGTGTGGAATGTGCACCTGAATTTCAGGGGTACCTAGTGCCTCCTGCGAGGTGCTGAGGATTCTCAAATCCCATTTACTGCCGTGGGATTTGGGGGCCCTCCAAAGAGCAAAGGATATGCTCAGCACTTCAAAAACCAGGTTCTTTATCAGCAAAGGCCGAACTCTCCTCCACTCCAAATATAAGGGGCTAGCATCTTGGCTCTGCCTAAGTCACGTGGTGCTAAGGGGACTTCAGGTTGCCTCAGACAAGCTTGGTGTATAAAGAGGCACAGGTCAATGGTGCACCAGTGTGGGAGAAGATGGGGACAGAGGGCACAATGCTTTGAGTCTTCTTAATTACAACAGCGGCTATTTTGCCTTCCAACAGCTTTTGGATTGGAGGAATAAAAATGTATCTTAGAGCTACCTTTTACTACATCTCCTCAGCTCACAGAGCCCTGGCCTGTTGTTTTTTCAATGCTTCTCTCTGCTGGTCAGTACAGTGTGAAAGAATCATAGAAGTGAAAAATAGAAAAGCCCTATTAGTTCATCTATTTCACCTCCCTGGCAATGCAGGATTATTTCTTGCATTCTCTATTTTGTGTTCAGTCCAGTTTTTTTATGGAAACATCCTTTCCCTCTGGTCTGGAATGAGCTTCAGGAAGCTTACATTCATCCATGTCCTCACTTCCATTAGACACTGGAGAGAATAAGTAGATTTTGACATAATATAATTTGATGGAGGGTGAATAGGATCTAAAGAATATAAATGCCAAAAAAAGAAATAACCAACCAGATGTCACACCACTGCAGCCCCACTGGAGTCTGAGGAGTTGTTTGCTTATTTATCAAATACATATGTTTTAGGGAGACTATGAGCTACAGAAAGTGTTCCAGTTTGGGACCCAAGGGCAAACTCCTCCTTTCAAGTCTACACAGCCAATCTACATTCTGATACTCTGCCCTTCCTATGAGATTTCTGTGCATAGCGGGAGAGTGAAACATCGTAGACAAAACCCACCAGGTGTACCTGAGAGGAGAATTTTTCCATTAACCTTTGTTCCTTGGGAATCAGCAACGTGGAACAGGAAATTAGCAATAATTAACATTGCTCAAGTTTTTTTTTAAAAAAAACACAAATATCTTTAGCTTAGCATGATGTCTTATACAGCAAACAGACAGTTATACCAATATTAGCATGACTTAATATCTCAAAGGAATGGGGGTATGCATGTCACACCCAGCGCTGTGAGAAAGAGCAACATTTTAGAAAATACTTCATTTCCATTCTTCTGATGTGTGTGATCTTGGATCAC
This sequence comes from Caretta caretta, assembly GCF_965140235.1. Lineage (NCBI taxonomy): Eukaryota > Metazoa > Chordata > Testudines > Cheloniidae > Caretta > Caretta caretta. The sequence goes on along the minus strand of NC_134209.1, from coordinate 131,678,917 downwards.
CCCTCTTGATTCTCTTCCTTATTTTTTTCAGCAAGCATAGTCATTTTCAATAAGGTTCACTAAGGATTTGTGCTTTGAAGGTCCCAAACGGCTTAAATCACTCCTAGCACAAATGCACTCTATTGTGGAAACTGAAACCTGCCACACCATAAAGTGATCTGTATATTAGAACCAGATATCCCTTCACGTCTGCATTTCCAAGCAGCAACGCAGTATGGTTTGAGTTAGCCTGGTATAAGAAAGTAGATGTAGATATAGCTCTAAATATAGGGATATTTACAGAGCCAAGTTCTGCCTAGCCCTTGTATGGATGCAGGATATATACAATATATACAATCTTCTCCCCCTTGCAGATCCTACATAACAGCTCGACACAATCGCTGTCTTTGTACACGAAGGATTGCAGGGTCTGCTTTCTTCCTGTCATCCTAGGAAACCACATTGTCCCAGTGCTGTGGTTGTACAGATGCATAAAACAGCCGTGGGCACTGAGGTGGGGGATCCACAGTGACCCTGGAAGGTCAGATCACAGGGGGTTGTTTGCGATGCAATAGAGAAAGGGCCATGGGATCTTGACTATGTGGATCCAGAGACACAACTATTTCAGCTTCTTCTCTGGGAAAGTGGCCACAGAAGGGCTGTACTACTGTCCCACCGCCTGATTCTGGGTGAAGGGGTGAAATCTATCTCACCAGCTTTTGCATAGTGCTCCATGCAAAACCAATTGAATTGGGCCTTGTGCAGGATGGATATAGTTAATCTCTTTAGCTTTATGTTATATTCTTTAGTTTTATGTTATATTCTACAAATAAATAATTAGAAAGCCTTTCCTGGAGTGGACGGGGGAAAGAGGCACTTGGCAACTCCAGAGATATGTAAGTAGAGAGACACATATGTGGACCTATTAATGGATAAAACACTAATTTAGCAGAAGTGTGAGAAGGAATTTGACCTGCAGCAAGTCACATGCTCACAACAGAGATGATCACAGCATAGATTCTGTTCTGGTCAGAACTAGAGATCCACTTCATTTTCCAGGTCTAATTTATACACCTTCACAAGGGCAAAATATAGGCCACAGTGTGCATTTTTCCTAAGGAATTAAAGTAGGAACCTAAAAAGAAAAGGAGTACTTGTGGCACCTTAGAGACTAACAAATTTATCTGAGCATAAGTGAGCTGTAGCTCACGAAAGCTTATGCTCAAATAAATTGGTTAGTCTCTAAGGTGCCACAAGTACTCCTTTTCTTTTTGCGGATACAGACTAACATGGCTGCTACTCTGAAAAGTAGGAAACTAGTCACATTATCCTTACACAATTTGATAAGTTTGCAAAGACAAGATGGAATCCTATGAGAAAAAGCTGATCCATGTGGGTTTCCAGCAGAGTTACATTCAGATCCTGTTGAAAATAGTCCATAGCTATGTAACTCCAAGACAAAAAAGATTAAGCTTTACCACTGAGTTCATTTAGTATTTGACCCAGCTTTCCTAATGCTTCAGGGTTTTGTAGCACTAATCAGATTTGATAACAATATAATTCAGTGCAAGAAAACTAATATGGTTGGGGTTTCCCCAGATTTACATTAGGATCTTAATTCATTACTTACATTATCTTTGACTAGAGCCAATGCTACTTGAGAAATTTCAACAACACTTGGACACTATGTGCCAATGTAATTTCTGTGTGAATATACTTGATCTGATCTATGTATGTAGTTGTAGTGTGAATTTCATATCCCAAGAGGTAGAGATCCACAGATGGGGTGGTGTCATTCATGTAATAAATTGCAGAACCATTTGTTAAATTGCGTTTATCATGCATCTTTGATTGAGTCGCATGCACTGACCACTTATCTCTTTCTGTCAGGATTATTCCTAATACTGCAAACCTCAGAGCTCACTCAAATATCCACCGTTGTTGTTTTTTAAAAGCACAAACATATTTTCTTCCCCCCTTCAAATGGAATACCCCCAAATTGCATGATCCATAGGTCCACTGGATGTTTGGTCCTGGATTAATGACAGATTTAAAATTAGATAATTGGCCATCCATCTGGCCATCCATAAATGGTGAAAGCTGGGAATCTGTCCCTTCCATTGACATAGATCACATGTTTCTAGATCTTGTATGTAAATAACAAGATAGTGAACCTTACAAATGTAACATTTTGTGTAAAAAAGCCACTTTTGATCATTTGTAGAGGTTTCTAAATTGTATTGCTTATAATTTCTCTCCCTTAGAATCTGCACATTTGGACTCATGGTATCAAAGGGGTTGGGGCTAAAGACAATATAATTTATAACTGTCTAAAATATCTCTAAAATAGTTTTTCTGTAAATTATAATGGAGTGTTGATCTAACTCTGATCAATGTGTTACTATCTCATTTACCTCTGTGGTAAATCCACAATGGATGGATGATATAGTCCTCAGGCAGACTGAACAAAATTAAAAATGGGCCAGTGACACTGCCAAACCAGGTGCCAGCTCGTACCAAGGTTCCCATGTCTCAACTGAACACTGACAAGTACATAGCTGCATCAGTCTGGCTCACTCTATGTGAATATTGTTAAAATAGGTATTAGAATTATAAGAATGTGTTTAGACTTTAAGGAATGCTTGTGAGTTGCTCCATGCATTAATATCAATTATAACATCTGTATCCCATATTATAAGGTAATATCTGAGTGTTTGCATTGCACGCCTTTGTAACTGTGTCAATCATTAGACAGGAGAGAGAACTGAGTAGTGCAAAATGCTGACCTCCAACAGAAGGTGTTATGTGGTATTATAGTCTACAGTTGTCGGACTAGAGTGGAATGTTAAAAAGGACAAAATACTTTGTTGTTTAGTCTTCCCCTCTACCATGAAGATAAGTCTTGCAAGTGAATTCCTCCCATCATCTGAGTTTGAAGCTCAATGCAGAAGGGAGTAAGGAAATAAAAACCCCTAGCAAGGAAGAACTATACAGTAGAACCTCAGAGTTATGAACACAAGAGCTACAAACTGACTAATCAACCACACACCTCATTCGGAACCAGAAATATGCAATCAGGCAGCCTCAGAGACCAAAAAAAAAAAAAAAAGCAAATACAGTACAGTACTGTGTTAAACATAAACTATTAACAAAATAAAGGGAAAGTTTTAAAAATAAGATTTAACAAGGTAAGGAAATGTTTCTGTACTAGTTTCATTTAAATTGAGATGGTTACTATGCAGAAGGAAAATGCCGCTTTTAAAGTTTCAAAGCTATATTAAGTCAATGTTCGGTTGTAAACTTTTGAAAGAACCACCATAACATTTTGTTCAGAGTTACAAACATTTCAAAGTTATGAACAACCTCCATTCCCAAGGTGTTCGTAACTCTGACGATCCACTGTATCTTTATGCTGCTTGGACTCCGGGGAGCAAGGATTACTAGGCATAAGCAAAAGCTTTCCAGTTCTTAGCCTTGGTTAACCCTAAAGGAAATATAGAGTTTGAATATTATAGAAGCTTCTGTTACTTTTTGAAATTTAAAATTGGAACTCATTTGTGTGTATATATTTTTACCTGCTTTAACCTTGTAAATAACTCTCATTTCCTTTTCCTAGTTAATAAATCTTTAGATAATTAATTATAGGATTAGCTACAAGAGTTGTCTTTGGTGTGGGATCTGAAGTGCAACTGACCTGTGATAAAGACTGGTACCTTGGGACTGTGTGTAACCTGAATATTGCTGTGATCCTTGATGTCAGGGGCTATCTATCACAAAGGTAGGCTTACCTAGATGGCAAGACAGATTGGAGTACCCAAAGGGACTGTCTGTGGCTGCATGTTAAGGCTGTTATAGTGCTGAGGAGTTTCCACTTGATAATTGATTAGTGAAATCTAAGGGCAAGTCAACACTATGAGATTAAGTCAGCCTAAGTTATGTCGATGTACAGCCACTGCAGTGGTTAAATCGCTTTTGCATGTCCACACTACACTCCCTGTGGTAGCAGTGAATGTCCTCACCAGGAGCGCTTGCACTGATTTAACTGTCAGTGTGGGGCATTGTGGGACGGCTTCTGAAAGGCAGCAACAGTCGATGTAAGCAACAGAGTGTCTACACTGACACTGCATTGACCTAACTACATCAACCTAAGCACTTTGCCTTTGATAGAGGCAGAGTTATTAAGTTGGTGTAGTGGGCGAGTTACATAGATGGGAGCTACATTTTAGTGTAGATGCTTTTACAGAGTTAAGTAGATGCAAACTGCCTTAACTCTACAATGTAGACCAGGGCTAACTATAGAACTCACCGCCAATTTGGGGTTAGTACCCGATTCTGAACTTCTGCTCTGAGGTTGGTACTCATGCTCTTGAGTCACTGCAGGACAGCTCAACATAGCCCTCTTTAAAAATTAGACTGAACTCCCTGATTTAATTAGATTAAGGAGGGTATGAATTTTTACTAAATTCACAAGTCTCATATGTTTCAGTACTTTAGTGGAAGAAGCCAATGTACCCATACACTTATAGGCCAAAAAATTCATAGGTTTGTCACTATCTGTTACAACGTCTTTTTTGCGCTCTAAAATCATTCAGAAGTTGATGGGGAAAAGACAACAGCATCTGAGTAAAGTCTTCCTTTAGAAGGCTAAAGCTTAGTCTTCAGACTCTGGAGCCATGTTGAAAATCTCCTTTAGCCCCAGAACGCAGTGAAAGCGCTCAGTTAGAGCTGTGCAGAGGACAGAAATTCTGTTCTGTGAAGCATTTTGAAATCTGACATTTCAAATATGAATGAAACCTGAAAACAGTGGAATTCTCCATGAAGTAAAATTAAAATAAATAAATATTTTTACAATGGATCAGTCCAAATATTTAATTTAGATTTCAACTTCATATATATATAATGTAATACATTTTAAAAATTCAAATATGAAAAGTAATTTTAAAACTGAAATGTTTCATTCAGAAAATGTCAAAATGAAACATTGTTGAATTCCCCCCACCCCGCTCAGTTTTCTCCTAAACAAAATGTTCGCAAAATCACCTCCGTTTTTTGAAGCATTTTGATTTCAGCAGAACTGCATTTTCCAGTGGAAAATTGTTCCATCGAAGTTTTTCCAACCAGCTAGACAGTATGCAGACTTGAAAAGTGATCTTTTTTCTTAATACGCCTCAATATTGTCTGTCTTGGTTGATAACACAGTGAAATATACTTGATAGGATCTGGTAAACTACTCTTTCCACATTGCCCTTGTGCCTCAATGACAGCTGGCATCCATTTCCTGGCATCCATTTCCTGGCATCCATTTCCTGCATAAATCACTTGCAAATCTACAATTCATTCCTTTATTTCAAATATACTTTATTTTGATCAAACAAAATTAGAATGTGCAAATAAATGGAAATGTAACATGCCATCACTTAAAAGCACTTTTAGAGAGACAGCATGGCCTAGTGGGTAGGACATTAGACTTGAGAGTCAAAAGAGGTGGGGCCTGTTCCATCTCTGCCACTGATTTGCTGTGTGAACTTGGCCAAGTCATTTCACCTCTATTCTTTCCTCCCACCATTTTCCTGTCTTGTCTAATCACACTGTAAGCTCTTTGGAATAGAGACTCTCTTACTATGTGTCTGTACAGCATCTAGCACAATGGGGTCTTGATCTCAGCTGAGTCCTCTAAGTAATAGCTCACAAAAGCTTATGCTCAAATAAATTGGTTAGTCTCTAAGGTGCCACAAGTCCTTCTTTTCTTTTTGCGAATACAGACTAACACGGCTGTTACTCTGAAATAAGTAATACAGTAAGTTTTCATAATAAAAGTCTTAACTGGTCTTCTTAATAAATATCTGCTTCTTTATATTGTAAAGTGGAGTTACTTAGGGTACGTCTTCACTACCCACCGGATCTATCAAGGATCGATTTATCGTGTCTCATCTAGACGAGATAAATTGATCCCCAAATCGACGCCGGAGGAGGAGTAAGCAGAGCCGACGGAGGAGTCGCTGCGGTTGTCTCACCACCATGAGGACGGCCAGGTAACTCGAACTAAGATACTTTGACTTTAGCTACGCGAATAGCGTAGCGGAAGTTGCGTATCTTAGTTCGAACCACCCCTTCCCCCCCTCCCCAGTGTAGCCGAGGCCTTTCTTTGTCACAGAGATACAGCCCAAAGCAAGGATCAGCATATAGCTGTGCTGTCCTAGGAGTAGCCCAGGGAACGAATTTTGGCTAAGGGAACTACAGTTGTCTTTGCTCCCCTCCCCATCTTTCTCCTGGGAGGAAGTAATTTACTGATGACCTATATCGGTAGTAAATTACTCCCACCTCCATACTGGCTCTGCTGGGTTGGTCACTGAGGCAATAGAGTCAGGTCTGTTCAGTTCCCTGCCCCTCCTCCTGCCCCTTTCCCACCCACCTGCTCTGGGAAAGGAATAAGCTGAGGTCTAGCTCTGCTTACTGCTGCCCCAGACCCAAGGGATAGGTCGCCCATAAAGGGGTGTAGGTGGAATTCTTACTCCCCTGTATGTGCATAGTCCAAGGCATAACCTAGAGTGAAGAATGTAGCACAGGTGTGTTAGGATTCCCACATTAGAACGAGATTCTTCTGAGACATTCCATTAATTTATTTTGCATTAGTATTCCAAACAGCGTGTATTCATCCTCTCCAGACTCCTAAGGGTTTTAGAACTCTATTAAAAAATAGCCACCCCTCACCAGCTCTGATGCTTCTCTTTTAAGAAGAACTATCTAGAACTGTGATGTTTATCTCAGTCTCTGAAAAGGATTGATTTCTGCAGAGAGTATGAAAGCCCAATGCTATTCTAAAGTACAAGAATACAAATGTATATCTGAGCTCTTATCAGATGAGTCAGAAAAGAGTTTGGAATCTGTAATCAGAATTTCTTTTATTGGGAATTAAGGCTCCAGTATTTTTTACAGCTGAACCCCATGTTTTGTTTTGTTTGTGTTGGCGACCATGTTTGGGAGTCAACAAATTAAATATGTTGACTAGGGAGATGGTGTTTTTCTTTTCTGTAAGGACATCAAAAGAAAATGAACAATGATGGTGTTGATGTTAACCTGTGTGATTTAAATACAGCCTAATCCAAAGCCCACTGTAGTCAACTGGTTTCAGTGAGCTTGGATCTAGCCAATAATAATGCTGTATCTGATTCATGCTTCCTGAATATTAATCGTTTATTTCCTGGGAGAACGTTTGGATATACATGTAATTATTTCTGCTTGGAATTTTAAATTTAATTTCATATCCAGAAAAGTTGTATCATTGCAAGAGAAAATGTTGCCACTTGTGTTCTCATTAATTAATGAAACATCACAAACTACCACAGTGTAGATTTGTTCCTAGTTGTCTTTTTTCATATGGACAGTCTTCACCTGAGATGTCAGAGACAAAATCATTGTAATAAGGTGATTTGAAACTATGTTTACCTTTAGATACACCTCTGTTTTGTCAAAATTGTGAATACACACACACACACATATACACACCCCTTCCCTCACCTTTTTATTACAAGAGAAGACATAGCTGGGGCCATGTTGATCAGCGAAAGCAGGGGTGGCCAACCTGAGCCTGAGAAGGAGCCAGAATTTACCAATGTACATTGCCAAAGAGCCACAGTAATACGTCAGCAGCCCCACATCGGCTGCACACCACCACCTGCTCCCAGCACCCACCGCCCACCAGCAGCCCTGCCAATCTGCACCTCCCCTCCCTCCTCGCAACTCTTGATCAGCTGTTTCGTGGTGTGTAGGAGGCTCTGGGGTGGGGGGGGGAGAAGGGAAGGAGGAAGGGCATGGCAGGCTCAGAGGAGGGGGCAGGAAGGGGTGGAGTGGGGGCAGGGCCTGTGGCAGAGCCAGGGGTTGAGCAGTGAGCGCCCCCCAGCACATTGGAAAGTTGGCGCCTGTCGCTCCAGCCCCAGAGTCGGTGCCTGTACAAGGAGCCGCATATTAACTTCTGAAGAGCTGCGTTTGGGAAACAATCCTGAAAGTTCATTGTCAGTTCAAAGTTTGTTGGATGATCTACAGCCCCTAAATTCACCAGGATTTCATGAAATAATGCAGACCTAGTGTAGCTTTTGGTACCTGATTGCAAAATTGGTCCATGGAAAGGATACACCATGTTCCTGACATCACACACACTGCTTCTAGAAGATGACTCATCCCCTTGCTGAGAGCTAGCTGCTTTTTCTGAAGCTCATCATGTATGCTATTTTAACGCTGGTCACTGTAGGACCAAGCAGAGGGCGCACTGTTAGTGTTATATAAAGATCAACTCATTATATTAAGATCAAGTAGTGATTGAGCATGCCAGTGTTGAATTTTTCTTAACTTCTATTTCCTCTTCAACTTAAGAGCTATACATTTAGGAAACATACAACTTATAGACTTGTTTCCTGCACTAGCCTTATTTCAATATCCCATCTTGGACTGAATCACGGTATAGAAATAAATGGAAGCAAGTGCTTATTATGTGCTTGAAAAACTGCATGAATTTATCCAAGAGTTTTATTCCTTCCGGTAACACAACAGTTTGGCAGTACAAATCCTGTATGACATACCACAGTCTCCGAAGAGCAAAGAAATACACCAGTCAATCTTTCCCCTGAATTATATGTTGTGTGTTTGGCTTAACCTATCCTCTGCACTTTTTCTTTCAGCAATGTCCTTTCTTTTTATTTTCAGTGTCTCTTGTATATCTTACATGTGGTTAACCATTGAAATTTGATTTCTGACTGTGACCTTATCTGATTAAAATATGACCATATAGATCATTGTTGCAACCACTGTTATATATTTGCAGCAAATCTTGTACAAAGGTTGCTGAGTGAGGTATCTATGAAAAGCTTACGATTTGCTGGTTATGATTATGCTATCTGTATGCATGTATCATTTTTGTATTTGAAGTTATAAGTATTGGCCCTATACTTGGATTTCAAATGTTTGCTCCTGGGGTAACACCCACAAGGTAGCTAGCCAGCACATTCTGGAGGGACTATTCAAACTGAGTGGCCCATCAAAAGAACATTTAACTGACAATGGACCATGGGAGATGCCCATCTACACTTAATGGAATTTCCTGCTGTGACTAGGTGAAATGCACGGACATGTGACTTGCCCATGTGCCTCCAAACTCCATCTTGTTGCTGTAATTTTCCACAGTAAAAAGAATGGAATTCCCTCCATATGGCGGAAACTATAAAAGGTCCTGGAAACACCTCAGTTTTGCCTCTTTCTTGCCCAAACCTCTGGACTATACTAATGGGAGCATTCTAACCAAAGGACTGAGGTCCTTCCAATGATTTGGAAGCAACCAGAGACTTGACTTAAGCCAGCAGTTTATTCCATTACCGCTACAAGCCTGAACCAAGAACTTGGCAATTACTATATGTATTTGATTCCTTTAACCAATTTTAACTCTCACTTTTCTTTCTTTCTTTTTATGAATAAACCTTTAGATTTTAGATACTAAAGGATTGGCATCAGCCTGATTTTGGGGTAAGATCTAAGTTATCTATTGACCTGAGTGTGTTGCTGGTCCTTTGGGATCAGAAGAACCTTTCATTTGATGAGGCTGATTGTAAAGAACCACTCATCTCTGAATCCAGTGTTTTCGATGGTGATATAAGAACTGGAATGCCCAAGGAAACTGCTTTTATAACTTCTTGTTAGCCAGTGTGGTGAAACAAGAGTTTACTTTTGTGGCTAGTTTGGTATATCTTATGAAAGAATAACCACCAGTATGGGGTTGTGTTTGCCCTATTTCTCAGCAGTTAGTCCTGAATTTGGCATCCTCATTTGTGATCCACTAAGGCATGGTTACACATATTCCAGTTCCAGTCTTTCCCCCATCTACTGGTTATTAGAGTTATTTATTTTTATAACATAGAGAAACTGATGATAAATAACTGTCTGTTGTATTGAATAAGCATATTCTATTATAGTTAAGATGAGCAGAAAGCAGATGGTTTATCTACATCACTTTCTCAGCATCCCATCCCACAAGCTATATTATCGTTTCCAGATTCTTAAAAAAGTTAAAAGAAGAAAAATCAGATCTGTGAATTCCGAATAAGATTATTTCTGCGGCCAAGATTATGCACCCACTGAAGTACCCAGGAGGTTCCCCCATTGACTTCAATGGGAGCAGTAATGAGCGCTATGGGTACAAACTAACCATGAATGGTTTCAGAGTAGCAGCCGTGTTAGTCTGTATCCTCAAAAAGAAAAGGAGGACTTGTGCCACCTTAGAGACTAACCAATTTATTTGAGCAGAAGCTTTCCTGAGCGATGAAGTGAGCTGTAGCTCACGAAAGCTTCTGCTCAAATAAATGTTAGTCTCTAAGGTGCCGCAAGTCCTCCTGTTCTTTTAACCATGAATGGTTTTCGACTTTTACGCAGGATCGGGGCCTCACTGCTGAGCAATGAGAGGCGCTAACAGCCCGCACACGCGTCTTTCGGTGGGTGGAGAAAGCAGGTCCGGAGCGCCTTTCAGAGGGGGCGCCACGGAGCCTTCCTAGGATAGACCGGAACCAGCTTAAGGTGCTTCCATGCTTCCAGAGCCAGCCCAACGCGCGGTCGGGGCCATATGGAAAGGCCTCCCAGCCTAGCTCTCCCGGGGCTAGATTCTGGCCCCTTGCCCCTGCAATTAGCCCCATTGGCTGCAATAGGACTACGCTGCAGCCATCGATCTCCATGGGGCTCACCCAGCGGCAGAGTCTGGGCCTGAGCCCGCTGCTCGGGTTGCTTTCCAGAGAAAGCAGTCAGCTGTTCCCGGCTCATCGTTGGGTAGCAGCTGCTTATCTACCCCGCCTTCAAGTGTAGGGCCCGAGCCTGCTCCCGTTGGAGCCGATGGCAACACTCCCCTGGGTTTCAGGGCCCTGTGTCTGTGCCCTGAGCGGGAGCCAGCGTTTGTTGTACTGTCTGGCATTTATGATTTTCTAGGCTAGGAGGCCCCCGTCAGTTTCCACACCAGATGCGAGAGGGGATTTTTTTTTTTATTCTCGTTGGAGTAAACTTGGCTGCAAAAGGATTTTCTTTTCTAATATCAACCAATGTGGCAGCAGTTTCCCACAGGCCAGCAGCGTTCCCTACCCACAACGCGGCGTCTGATCTACACGAGCGGAGTGGCTGCGACCGAGCGAGACAGTCAACATTACTTTGGGGCATGGACAATAGAGAAGCGACTCCTTATCGTTATCTTAACTCCTTAACTCGTTGTCGCCGGCCTAAGCGCCTCCGACAGAGACCCAGACTCAAAACATACTGCGATCTCCCTTCCCCATAGAAGAGCAGAGGTTGCACTGAGCCCCATAAAGGATGGCTTCCATTTCACTGGTACTTTCCGACAAGTGAAACATCAAACAGACTTCGGAGCAAGATCATTGTATTCACATGGCAGTCACACGGGGTGACTTCGGAGCAAGATAGTTGCATTCACATTGCAGTCACACGGGGCCCAGCTGGTTCAGAAAGCAGCCCTACTCTCCCAAATATACTCCCCTAAAGAGTAACCTAGCTGTTCACAGCCTAGTTCAGACCTTTGAATACTGGGGTTTGTCATTATTGTTAAAGGCTAAGGGACAGCCCCTTCCACGCAGTTTTGCGTTGCTTTACACTTCTGGTTGCTCTCTATTTTGTAGCCAATATTGCATAACACACCCAGGGCCCTCATACACCTTGTGGCAACGTTTCTAGCGTCTAAACATCCATCGGCCAAGGACTGTAACATGGGCAATAATGGTTCCTCCCCCCGGGAAGCCGAGAGGTCACAGGTGCTGTTGGGGCAGTCTGCGCCGCATTTCCATTTCCAGTCCTCTTGTGCAAACAAAACTGGATGCTCATTCCAGTGCTACGCGCAGACTGGGAGGCACTAATCACCAGTTTAAACTCCGGAATCTATAAATCACAATGGTTCTTTCCCGAAGTAAGCAAAGAAAAGATTCCCCAGAGCGCGGTGACACGGTACGAACTGGTTAACTGATGAGTTACTTGCCCTTATAGCTTGCAAGAGATCTGTCCAATAAAAACGTGGCTTAGCATAAAATCGAGCCAATATGGTTGATCCTAGCAGGCAAAGTCTCTAAAGCGTTAGGAAAGCGGAATGTAGACAAATTAATTTACTCGAGAATGTGTTCTACAGGTAAAACACTTTAAAGTACTTCTCGACCTTTTATATTGTCAGAAGTTTACTCCCCGCCTGCTTGCTACATGGTTAGGGCAGCAGCAGTTCTAAACCTTTATGGTCAGGCATCTTCTCGAAAAGCTTTGTCTTTGTCTTTGTCAAAATGTGAGAGCTAGTATGCTGGCTAGATTTGGAAAAGCACAAGGCAAAAGTCCGTATTCGCTCAGCACACCACGAGATTCATTCGCCCTTAAGATAAATGTGAAAATAGGAACCAACACTTCAGGTAGAAAGTCCAACCAGTGAACAACAAACGCATGATTCCTGTTCAAATAACGCATCCCGCGCTTAAATGAGAATTGATGTGATTAGGTAAGAAGAATTTTGCATGCCATGTAATTTTGATGTCTGAACCCATCTGTGGAATAACAGGAGCTTTCAGTGAGTCATTGGACAAGTTCAAACGACATCTGACATATGAATAGAAAATCAGTGTGAGAAGTAACGAATACAAGTAATTTCGTGAAGAGATTTGTCTTCTTCGTAAGCGCTATTATGTAATCATGATCTAATAATGGAAGAATGTAAACCAGTGTCCAAATTCCATAGTTTATACTAGAAACAAACACACACATCTAGCATATTAAATGATTCATATATTATATATGTAGAATTTGCTGAATATATATAATGAAATATCCAGTAAACTTTCTCTTTCACACTTTCTCTTTCCATATATATGCAATATATATAATTCCGTAGTGTGTGTGTAGTTTTTGATATTGTATGTACATATACAGTATAATATATGTGTGTATAATATAGTATATAGTACAGTATAATATGTGTGTAATATATGTGTATATATATACACACACAATATTTGCATACATATTATAGGTGCATGTGTTAACAAATACAATATAATATATACAAAGCTTTAGATATGTATAAATACATATAGATAAATACAGGCTTCTAAGAACTATATATGGAAAAAATGAAATATCCAGTAAACTGAACACATGTAGATGTCACACAAAACATGAATCATGGTGATGTTATAAATATAATTGTTGTAAACAGATGGTGAATGTATTTGACTCCTGCTCATAATTTCCTAGTATTCCCAGCAGCCCCGCCCCACATGAGCTTTGAAGCAAACAGAGTTTCCATTGAAGAACTGTATATTTTTGAATTATGTTGGGATTTTATGGAAATAGCTGAAAATATCAGAATCTGAAGCATAAACGACTTCCCCCTAAATACGCCTTCTCCAAGCAGAAAAAGCTCTATAAAATCTAACGCAACAGGCCAAATCCTCCCTTTTACTCAGGCGAATATCCCGCAGTGAAGACGCTGGGACAATGAGGAGCAGGGCTGGAAACAGTATATGCTCCCAAATTATATCAGAGACTACGATCTTTCTCTCTAAACAGTGGTAAATGTCTCAAAAACTCCTGCCATGTTTTAGATAGCTGTGCCAAGTGGTGAAATTCAATAGATGTTTGCAAGGTACTTGGGGTCCGGGGTGAGGGGGGGGGGGGGTAAAAATAATTGCCTGTCCAGTTTGCTGCAAACCTAGAGTAAGAGGGCTCATCAAATATGGAAAGGACGAGTCTTGGAAAGTAAAGGAGCGATGATCTTAGACTCCTATACTGTTATTTTGCAACATAACCACCAATCTTTTTATGTATCACAGGGATAGCCGTGTTAGTCTGTCTCCACAAAAACAATGAGGAGTCCTGTGGCACCTTAAAGACTAACAGATTTATTTGAGCATAAGCTTTTGTGGATAAAAAACCCACTTCTTCAGATGCATGGATTGAAAATTACAGATAGAGGCATAAATGTGTGCCAATTACAGATACAGGCATAAAGGTGTGCCAATATATATTTATGCCTGTATCTGTAATTTTCACTCCATGCATCTGAAGAAGTGGTTTTTTTACCCATGAAAGTTTATGCCCAGATAAATCTGTTAGTCTTTAAGGTGCCACCGGACTCCTCCTAATCTTTTTATGATGTCAATAGGTTAACACGGGCCCTCTGGCCAATACCAGCAGCTTGCATTAAACTACTTCATGCATAACAGGGCTGTGCCAGTGGGTTATTCAGGTGTGCACCCTGCATGGTGTCTGTTTACTTACCTAAAGCTCCGGGATCTTAGGTCTGAAGTCTCGTCTTGGTCTCTCTGAAAACTTGGCCCACCTAGTCCGAAGGAGAGACGCGTGAAGTAACTAACACCTACCAGCAAACAGCAGCGAGTTCCCTTTGCTTGTAATGAAATAGTGGAAGAAACACCGCTATATTTATGTCAAAGTGGCAGCCGAGAGACACACAGGCGCACTGCTGTCTGTACAGAATGGGGAATTCGACCCTCGCTGAATCGTGTCGCGCTCAATGTCAGGACCGATCGGTTTTCTGCTAGGAGGGACATCGCCTCGCATCTCTCAGTTTAATAGACGTGCTTAAGCGCTCAAAGAGGCTGGCGCTGCTGGAAGCCCAGCTGGCCACGCTCCCCGCAGCGCTGGGGCTTCACACAAGCGCGCTTTGGCCAGGCGGCGGCGGCGGCCCAGCGCCTGGGGCCATGGCGAAGAGCTCACATTGAACTACCGTCACAGGCTGAAGCAGGCGACCAGGGCTGGGAAGCTCGGGTCGCTCGGAGCTCCGGGCTCCGCTCGGTTGAATGGTTGCCATTTAAAATCGAGTCAAGGTTACAAAATGCAGACAGAGGTTGAAACCAACCAGCACATACATAGAAAGAAGCATGGCGTGGGAGAGAGGGATTAGGGCGTGCAGTCCACATCCCACCCCAGGCCAAGCTCACAGGATTGTCCGGCCTTTTAATACAGGTGTGGGTCATCCTACTACCTCCTGATCACCCCACCAGCCAGGGTGGCTTGCAGTGGGACCTGTCCGGGGCAGACATGTTTGAAACAGACACTTCCTGTTGTATTGATAAAGTGGGCTCCCACCTTAACCCACAGTAGGATAAATAAAGGGGCGGGAGATCATTCTTCTCCCACCCCCTCCTGTTCAAATGAACCAAGAGCAGGAGCTCTGAGCAATTCACAATCATCCTGGGTTCAACGCTGAAGGAGGAGAGGTGGGAAAAGAAATAATCCCCAAATTTTTCCGGAGGATCCGTCCAGAGTGAAAGAACCTGGAAGGGGAGGAAGGAGGTTAAAGGGGGATGCTTCAAAAAGGAGAGGGTCCTTGTTAACTTGCTCTCATTTATGTCCTCATCCACTTATTAATTATTATTATTATTATTATTACTATTATTATTTACAATACATGGGCGGGAATTGATTGGCTGGGCTGCCCTCTGAGCCCAGTCTAGCCAATGGGAGGCGCGGGATGCTGGCCTGACCATCCCTCTTACCCATGAGTTGGAGCCTGGCGTTCCCGCTCTCTGCGTTTTGATTTGCTCCCTAATTGACCTAAATAAAAAGCCTGTGAGTGACAAGGCTTCTGCAAGCCCCCGAGGCAACGCGCACTCACGCACATGCAGCCAGCCCAGACCCCAGCCCCGCTGAACTCATTGCAAGTGATTGCCCTGCTTTCCCTGGACTCATCCCATTTGCCGCGCTGCTCGTCCAATCGGAGAATTACTCCTCGCTTGTAAAACGTTTAACTTGCATGACATTTTTATTTCGTGATTAGCGTTTTCGCGCAGAATCTGGCGCCTCCGATGGGCTCTTCCCCCCCCCCCCTTTCCCCTCCTCTCCTAGCTGGCAGGAAATGATGGCAAACAGCGATCTGAAATGATTACTCCGGGGGAAAAAATCCTTTTATACCAGGAGAGCATCCATCGGGTTTCGCAGAGAAAGGAGGCGATTGCTCGCACAGAGCGAGAGAGCCCTTTCGCCTCGGAAACTGACTAGCGATCTAGCCAGCGAGCATTCCCAGCCCCCACTGCTCTGCCCCTGCGAGCTGGACCCATTATGCCGGACGAAGCCACCGACACCACCAATTCTGCCTCCTCCCGGGTCTCGTCTTTTTTTATCGAGAATTTGCTGGGGACCGAGGGGAAAGAGAGCCGAGAGGAGAGGACACAGGAGAGCACGGAGGATGGCCACAAAGAGACGCGGTCACACAGCGGAATAGCCGGCAGCCATTGCGCGCAGGTCTGCTGCCAAGTCTCTCCTTTTGGGTTCAGTTCACAGAGCTATCCTCTCAGGGAAAGTACAATGGAGTGGTACAGAAGAGCTCACGCTAGTTTTATAGGATCCACCAGTCCAGACAGTAAGTTTCCTTGCGGTTCTGTATTGTTTCTTGAGCAGCCCACTGGGGTCCAAAATGCTCTTTACTCGGCTAGAGCAAAAGGCAGTTCTGTAGCCATCTCTGGGTGTACCTGGCTCCCTGCAGAGAGAGAGAGGGAGCAGCTGTATTTATGTGTCAAACCTAAACTAGAGGACCGGGGTGGAGGGGTGGGGGGCTTAGTTCCTAGATAATGTCATGTACATTTCTCCCCTGCACGGGAATATTTGCACAATCACCCTAAGAAATGGATTTCCAATGGGAGTCTACAATCTTCCCTCAGGCACAAAAAGAGAGAATGAAATGAATGGTAAAATAGCACTCGTAAGCAAGAGATCCAACTCCTCTCTTCTTAAAATTCCTTCTCTAGCACTGGCTCGTTGTTTCCAACCAGAGCTGCCCAGAGCAATTCCCAGAAAAGTTATAAATTATAATTCAAACATACTATATCAAAAATCCCCCCCCCCCCCACACACACACACACGTTGAGCGTCAGTCCTGTGGGCTGGTTTCTAAAAAGTCCATATTTAAAAAAACAGAATAATCTGGAGCAGAAATAAAATAGCTATTAATCGGTAAAAGGCCTGCACCGTCGTATTTTGAATGCAGAAAATAAAATTGGAGCCGAAATTTAAATTCTAGTGCAGAAACTAACGTCTGAAAAAGTTTGCAGGCTGGAGTCAGCTGTTCTGCTGAAAAAACTGTAACTTAGTACACGCCTCTGAACTACAAAGGGGAAGGTTATATGCTGGAGTTTCCAGGACTGTGATTGACGTGAAAGATGTGTGTGTACATCCTAGCCGGTCCCTTTTCACCAAAGATGTGTGAATTCCTACATGGCCAGGCTGTTGTTTCAAAATTACACCTGGAAGCAGCCAACGTCAACCCCTTTCTTTTCTATAAACAGATCTTTAAAAAACAAAACAAAACAAAACAAAACAAAAAAAACCTGACGCTATTGGATAGTCTAAGACTTTCAATCCACCTGAACCATTTTTAGAGGCAGCTTTAGGAGTTCCATTATTACATTGTGTTAATGCATTCAGTTTCGCAAAGTACGAAATAACACGTCAAGCTCCAAATGGGGGGAAATACTCCTCTACCCTAACACACATTGAGCCCCCTTCATTGCTTTGACAGAAACCTCTTTCTGTATGTAGCCAGTGATAGACCTATCTATCTTTTACTATGGGCTATTGTTTGCATCGTTTCTTAACGTAATGGTTTTTAGTTGACTGGTTTCAGAGTAACAGCCGTGTGAGCCTGTATTCGCAAAAAGAAAAGGAGGACTTGTGGCACCTTAGAGACTAACCAATTTATTTGAGCATAAGCTTTTGTGAGCTACAGCTCACTTCATCGGATGCATACCGATGAAGTGAGCTGTAGCTCACGAAAGCCTATGCTCAAATAAATTGGTTAGTCTCTAAGGTGCCACAAGTCCTCCTTTTGGTTTTTAGTTGTGTAGCTGAGTGCTTATTGGTCTGGACTATGATTCTTTCTGAAGGGAAAATATCTATCCGTGTCGTGTGCTGCAAAGGATGATTCGCCTGTAATATTCATCTGGAGAAATAGGGGTGGACTTGGACACAGGAAGAAGAGGGAGCGCAAGAAATCAACTGCGCTCTGACACCCCACTCCCAGCTCTCTGTGGTTGCTTTCTTTGCTGCTGCTGCTGTGCGTGTCCCATCCCTCAGCGGTCATCAGAGGTCGTTTGCATGTGCAAATCAGTGTGGGAGTCTTTTAGATATAGGAACATAATAAATATTCTCGTATACTGTATGTATTACATAATTAATACACGAGCGATGAGTCTGGAGAACCAGGCACGGTGTATGCGTGTGTGTGTGTGTGTGGTTGGCTACGGAAGAAACAACCCTTGTTCCTCTGTCTCTCTTCTCTCCATCAGCCAGTGACCGAGACTCTCCCGAGATCGCCGAGGAGGCATCAGCGGGGAGGCCAGGGGGCTGCAGGAACCAGGCAGAGGAGCTGGGCTCTGCCGAGAGGAGAGAGGAGTTTGCTCGCTGCAGCACCAGCAGGGAGGAGGACGACAAAGCCGAGGAGCCGGACTCCGCCGAGCAGAGAGCCGCGGGCCGCAAGAAGAAGACCCGCACGGTCTTCAGCCGGAGCCAGGTCTTCCAGCTGGAGTCCACCTTCGACATGAAGCGTTACCTGAGCAGCTCGGAGCGGGCCGGCCTGGCGGCCTCCTTGCACCTCACCGAGACCCAGGTGAAGATCTGGTTCCAGAACCGCAGGAATAAGTGGAAAAGACAACTGGCTGCGGATTTGGAAGCGGCCAACGTCTCCCACTCCGCTCAAAGGATAGTAAGGGTGCCCATTTTGTACCACGAAAACTCGCCTGCAAGTGCTTTAGGCTTCACCTTGCCTCACATGTCTCCTCCCCTGGTGGGGTTTTCTAACGCTGTCAGCTACCCCCTGGCCTCCTTCCCTGCCGCCTCAGTCCCGTTTCTGAGATCGCAAATGACAGGGCTCGTTTGAGAATCCATCTTTGCAAGGACCTTTTTTCCCGGCTCTGCCCCACTTTTCCCCTCCCTCCCTTTCAGCCCCATTCCCCTTCCTCCAAACTTCTTATTTCGACTTATACATTTCTTGATTTTATGCTTTTGAATTTTAAAACGTGCAATAAAGATACTTTGGGGGTACCTATAAAAGCAAGAGAAGGAAAGCCATCAACACAGTGTCTGTCACCAGGATGTCTATGCCTGTCACGTGCCCAAAGAAAATACAGTTGTGTGGAATAGAGTCTTTCCACGCCACCTTGCAAATGATCCGTTTAAAAATCGTAGATTTAGACAGCAGAAATAATAACCCCGGCGATTCGATTTGCTAAATAGACTTTCGTTTTCCTTGACCGAAATGCTCTTTTTAGCGAACCCTAACACGTAGTCTTTGCTGAGCATGAGAAGAATGTAAAGAACGTTACACATTTTGCCATGACAATGGCACAATTTAATACACGGGGGGGGGGGGGGAGTGTGACACCCTCCTCTTGGGTTAAATCCTGCAATTTTACTGGGATGGAAGATGAATGAAGGTTGAGAAAGGGCTTCAGAATCTATCCCAGAATCGTCTTTCGACATTTCATAAACCTGCAAGGTTTAGACGAAAGAGTCAAGTGTTTGGGAAATCGGAAGGCTCTTTGGTCACAGTAAGTTGTAAGAGGGACATAGCCCATCAATTGGGCACACCCACACTAGCAGGTATACGAGGCTGGATTCGGCCTGCTTTGGTCACTCCGCTGTATTATTTTAGTCTTTAAAAAGACATTACTTTTTAATGTTGATCTGGCTATTTCCAAGCATTTACCAGACGCCCTCTGCCCAGTCCCTGCAATCTGGCCACAGTCTTGATATTGCCTTTTTAATAAGTAAAGATCATTTTTAGTTTCCATATTTTGATGATCTTCTTTGTTAAAAACGTCGAAAGCATATGATAAAATACCTGCTGACTATTTCTAAAAATGCATGGTTTTTTTTTTTTTTTCGTTTTTTTTTTAAACAATTCCGCAGAAAATCTTTCAACTACTTCACTCAGTAACAATTCTTATCAGAGAGACAGTTCCCTCCCCTTTAGAACAGTCGGGTAAAAACCATTTTAAGAATACTGTATTTTAGCACCCGCTGACGACCAAAGGATCTGTTTCCCACTTGTTTTGGTCTCCCGACAAATCTAAAGAAAACACAGCGCAGCTTTACCCCTTTTTCATATGGGAAGCTGAGATTCTCGCTAGTTTTGTGTAATGGATGAATTGTTGGCACTGGCAATTAAAACAAATCAAATGGCCCCAGCCTGGGAAATTGTAGCTTTAGTTACACAAGCTAAACTGTAATGTGATATTATATCAAGTATTATGCATGCCTAAACTATTTCCCCCTTTAAGAGCTGTTTTATTTCTCTCTCTCTCTATCCACGGCTAATCATTAATACTGGATCAGTTATTATTCCTGAAGGCTGGGATTCCTTCCCGATGTTCTGAATTTAAAAAGGGGTGGGAGGGAAAGACTTTGTCAGACTCAGTTTTGGGGAAAGGTCAAGCTTTGATCCTGTATATTATGGTATAATCAGATGTAATTTAATCTACCAGCTCGGAGCACTATCTGGCTGTGTAGGGAGCACAGATCCGGGGTGTATTTTGGCGTATACATATGTGGCCCTTTCCTCTGTAAAGAAAGCCAGTGTTCACTCTTATTTATGGTTTTAAATTATATTTTCGACAGGCTAGTCTTATTTCTTGTTATGATATCAAATAGTAATGGAGAGTAACCTATGATACAAAACCGGGAAAAATGCTTTGTTCTGGCTATAACGTTTCGATATTTTGCTCTCTCCAGGCTAAAACATAACCCTCTGAGCCATTTCCCTCAAATGAATTAAGAACACTAGCAGCATCAAGATTAATCCACCCAAGAGACAATCCGGTTTATGAGACAATGCTAACTTTTCGTATTGTTCTTTTTCATTCGAGTTTAGGGTAATATTTATCGTAGCCCCTATTTCAATACTTGTGAACTCCCTTTACTAGCTCAAAGAGATCGTCACCGGTTTTCATTTGCATGGCAGCTGAACACTTGTATGAAAATCTCCTGCCAAGTTGGTGGGAATTAGGCTAAAATATCGTTCTCTGTTACAGACGAGGGTAGCGGGGATTTGAGGCGATGAGGTTTTGGAATGCAGTCGATAATAAACAAACCTCCGGCTGTGAAGAACTCAGATCGGAATTGACATTGGCTATTTGGTGTGAAAAAGACATTATTGTTGGGGGAGGGGAGACTATTTATTGCCTATGCAACAAGTGTTATTATTTCGCAATATTTGCTTCGACTACGTTCCAGACACAGGTTTAGATGGAAGAGAGGCAGACAGACAGATGATTTCCCCGTTGCGTACAACTTCACCAATCGCTCAGTGTTCCCGACTGGAGTAAATTATGATTCACAACAATCATATTGGAGTAGATTGTAATCCATCGTGCTACTTAACCACCTGCCACTGCTCACATGGCATTTCTTTTCACTAATGTATGAGATGATGACTATACTTCTGATTCTACTCCATATTCTTTTCTTGAAGGCAGGCCTACATGATCGATCCGATTTTTTTAAAAATGTGGTTTTGGCATGAGTTTGTTTTTTAAAGACGTGCTGATTACATCAATAAACAGATTTTTTTTCATACACTGTATTTGAAGCTATTCTCGCAGTAAAATATTAAAAGGTACAACACGTGAATTCGTATAAGGAAAAACTTGCTAACATGCTTTATTCTGCACATCTGGCTAATGCTTTGCATTACATTATTAAGAGTTTGCACTTGCAAGTAACAACACACACCCTTCTAGTTTCTGTACATTGGGAAATTTGTCACTGCACTAGTTGCCAAGAACAGTCTACAAGGTTCAGAGAGACGCCTAGCATAAAACACTGGCAAGTATCAGAGTTGTTTTCAGAGTAACAGCCGTGTTAGTCTGTATCCGCAAAAAGAAAAGGAGGACTTGTGGCACCTTAGAGACTAACCAATTTATTTGAGCATAAGCTTTCGGCTGTAGCTCAGGAAAGCTTATGCTCAAATAAATTGGTTAGTCTCTAAGGTGCCACAAGTACTCCTTTTCTTTTTGAGAATTGTTTTTATTCTTCTTCACTGCCCATCGCTGTTTTAAATGGAAATTGATAATGCAAAACTTTTACCCCAGAAAAACTCCATGGATTCAAAGCGAACGTTTTCAGTCTATATTTTAGTTAAACAAGTACATATTAAACGGTACGGTTAACACCTTGTAGTTCTTCTGCACATTGAATTAAATCATAGTGACTTCACTGACACATGATAAAGCTTCTATTTATTTAGCAAGGACTCTTCGTGACATTTAGACATACATTGCTACCTTGTAGTTCAAAGGAACCTCAAAACAGCGTTAAAATAAACCCAGCTGTAATATTATTATGCAGTATAAATCCTTGGCTGCTGACGTTTATGGAATGAATGGAACAGCTTGGCTAGATGGCACTCAAGAGGCAAAGCTGAACAGTGAGAAAACTTGAGTTTGTTGGATGTGTACAAAGAATCAGTAAAACGTAAAAACCCTTCTGAGCTGACCTCACTGAACTAAATCCCTGCTATAACTGCCACAGAGATGATCATTAATTACACCTAAGCTGAAAATGATCAATAGCTTGAAAAGCATCTTGTTAAGCGATTAGTCCTGCAGATACTATTGCTCACAGTCTTAAAATCTCTGATAACTTTTTATATGCCTGGCTATAAAATATTCATGCGAATCAATACTGGATAAATCTCATATATGCGATTGATTTTTTTCTCTTTTATACTGCATTATCTTTGACTAGATTGTCTCTTTTCTCTCTGTAAACATGCAGGCCATGGGGGCTGTATATGCTCCAGCTCGACATCGATTCGAGAAAGGCATTTCAAATGTACTTGGAATAGGTAGTGCGAGCCACTTGAAACGGGATACGGAAATCTTGACTTCACTTGCCTTCCAATTCAAAATAAGTTTAACATGGTGTTCAGGGCAGACATATAAATACTTTAC
Organism: Caretta caretta; assembly: GCF_965140235.1. Taxonomy (NCBI): domain Eukaryota; kingdom Metazoa; phylum Chordata; order Testudines; family Cheloniidae; genus Caretta; species Caretta caretta. The sequence goes on along the minus strand of NC_134209.1, from coordinate 131,655,965 downwards.
TTCCCTCTATATAACAATTCCGCCTCCCGCCCCTTAGAATGCATTTTAATTTCTGTATGAGGCAAATATTTTGCGATTATGAAACTCCTACAGTGTATCTGCTGTGTTCAGCTTTTTTTCTCGTCAAATTGGTTGCAGTGGGGGAGGGGAAGAGATGGTGTCTCCTATCAAACGTTCTTTGATTTATTAGGGAACCCCCTCGTAGATTTAAACTCATTCGTCATCTCCTGTCTAAAATGGATTCCAGGAAGGAGAATTAGTCGATGGTCTTGAACTCCCCACAGACTGAAAAAAAAAAATGACTTCGAATGGGGATTGAGATTTTTTTAAAAAGAAGGGCCCGATTCTGCATTTTTTGTGTCCCCCAAATGCCTAGTAACTCGAAGAGTTTGTTGACACTTGGCACCTCTCCTATAGTTTCGAAAACATCCCATAGAATTATATATTTATATAATAGCTATTGCGCTTTGGTCATTGCATTCCCACGTTTATGGGACCCCAAAGAAATATTTTTGTGCACCCAGTGAAACTAAGAAGTCTAAACCTTTCGCCTTTGCTTTATTCGTTCTCTGCTTCCTCCCTTCATAAAAGGGAACCTCATGGTTGTATTTGCTTTCCCCAGAATATTTGGTGATGTAGCGCATATTCTAGGAAAGGGAAAAGTTTGAGCTAGGGAAACGCAGGAGATGATGCTGATGGACATTGCAGATGGAGAGAGAAGTCTGTCTGTCGGTCTCCATTTTTGTTGCTATCGAAAGATTTGTGGATTTGGAAAGCAAGATAACGACAAGAATCAGGCTTACGGCTGCAACCAACATTCTATTTTACTATTGGAAAGAGCTCTTTTTAACGACCTAAAGCCACTCAGATCACATTCATAAATATTTCAAACACAAAGCGTTGTTATTTACTTTAAAGTTTTTGACCCAATAGCTGCATTGTGGGAATCTCACTCGGTGATGTGAAGAGAATTCCAGGTGTTTGGACTATGCATTCGTTTTATTGAGTTCTCATTTACGAATAACAGTGGACTTTTCCTTTCTTGGCCTATTTTACTGCAAAATATATAAAAAATACTTAATACCAAGGAGGGAAAAAATGAACACAATTACTTTAGAAAGGTTATCTAGTTTCTAATGAAATTTGATTGTGAATACTTCTTAGATTTAGATTATGGTTGTGCCATGGAAATAAGTAAAATGTACGTGAAGTGATTTTTGTAATGCTTTCCTAGGAAATTCCAGGATTTAGTTAAAATTATTAGCCACTGAAAATAATGATCAAATAGGAATTTGAGATATTTTATTTTAATGTGCACAAAGTATTCACGTTCCCCTCTTCAAATACAGTCCATTAAAGAAAGAGTTAGAGAGGTACAGACCTAAAGAGAGGCAGTTTTGACAATAAAATAAAATAATAAAATATAGAGGTAACCCCCCTCCCAAAATAAATAAACACACAACTCCCCCTCTTCCCCCCAAAACCCCTCCCAATATAACAAGTAGTTGCTTTTAATCGAAAAGACTGTACATCCTCCGGAGAGGAGCAACAATCTTCTGGGTAATAGAAATTGAATTGCTGAGATAAATAGATTCATTTTTGATGTAAAAGAGTAATGATGGAATAGGGGGTAATACATCCCCATTTGATCAGGAGAAGCTGTGCAAGTAAAAAGCTTGAGGGCTGACTCAGCAGCAGCAATCACAACTTCAGAAGGCTGATCCTCCAGGTTACTTCTTGTGCCCTGCTTACAGCTTGGAGAAAACGTTGAGTTTAACCTAAACAAACGTGGCGTAAGTTTTAAGCAACAATTCGACACAGGAAACTGTGCGCTAGGTTTTCACACTATGTGTCTGGAAGAGCGTTTGACGGTGGCAAGAGCAACCACAGGTCCAACTAATTCCCCAAGTCCTAGACACGAGTTTATAAGAAAATGTGTCCAGACAAATACTTCAAGTGACCTTTCGCCACTCAGCTTTAGAAATAGTCTTGATAATCTAATTTTATTCTATAGGCAGAGAATTCTCTCTCTCTCTCTCATTTTCTCTCTCTCTCTCTCTTTCTCTCTCTCTCTCTCTCTCTCTCACACACACACACACAATTTGAAGTAAAAGTGTGATTTTGGTTTAAGGGCCGCAGGGTTTGTCCGTTAGCTTGGTATGCATCTAGCTTCTGGATTCAAAAGAGGATCCCATCCCTTTTGAAATTCGGAGGACCTATAGGTCTTTGTTGCCAGTGAGTCATTTGACTGCCTGCATGGGCAGCCGGGGCGGTCAGATACTGGATTCAGCTTGTCAATGGAATAATATAGTTTCTGTACAGCAGCCAGCTTGGGATGTGAGGGAGAGGGAGGGATACAAACGTACCCAGAAACAGCGCCCTCATCTCATTGTCTAGCTCTTGTTCACCTTTGGTTGCTCAGAGCGGTAGCAGAACCTTCATTGATAATTCAGAGCATGATCTTGCTCCCATTGAAATCAATGGCAAAACTCCCATTGATTTCAATGGGTGCAGGATCGGGCCCCTTATAGTAAGGTATACATATTCTTGTTATTTAGATACCACATTTCTAAAAAAATCACATTACCTCTTTGCCTTTCATTTAGCCTGAAATTTATGAATGGTCTACAGGTCGTTAGATCATTATATTTCTGTTTCCTTTGCTGACGTACTTGAAGGTTTAACCTTTACCTGAGTGTAAAATATGTGACACTAGCTAAAAGTTATTTACCCTTCCTGAAATTCACCCAATTTCCTCCTTGCTTTCTGTTCTCTCAAATTGTTTTCTTTCTTTAAATAAGAGATTGAAATAATACTCAGAAGCTCAATAATTTTCCCCTCCCTGGAGTAAACTTGAGATGTTTTCTAAAGTAAACAGACCTAGATGACTAGATGACCAGACCTAGATGGCAATAGAAAATTCTTCTGCGGCAGGGAATGTGACTGATAAATGAACATGAGGGGGACAAAACCATCTAAATTTTAATCAAAGTGGGAAGAGTCCTCGTGAGGCGAAGTTTTCTTGACTCATATTGAAATTCACTGACCATCTCCCCTTTTCTTTTTAAAATTTCTTACCACTAATAAAACTATTATCTTCTCTCCACTCCCCCGTCCCCTCCATCTCTCATTTGAAGATGCTCTTTTCTTTAATGGTTCATCTCCCGTTCTTCCCACCAAACTGCACAGGAGATGTGGAATCAGATGCAAGGCGAATAAGGCAGGTTAACGGAAGATTAGCACTTTGCGCCTGGTGGAAAATGTACAGTGCTCTGGCAGAGGAAAGCATTCAAATCTTGAATCTATTTATAAAGTGAAGTTAATTGTCATGAAAATGTCTTACACACGCTCTTTTAAAGAACCATCGCCGCCTGTAAAGAGGAAGGAAGTTTTAAGATGCCTTAATTTAGCTTATGGTACCTATGGCACCTGGGCATTGAAAAGCCTGCCAGCAGTTCTATCCTCAGCCCCGAATCAGCCCCGAATTTGCCCTCAGCATCTTTTCGTGGTTGAAACACCGAGTATCAAAGCAGAAGGGCCTCTTTAAGCACTCAGCCAATTATGGAAAAGTAAAAAAAAAAAAAAGAACTTTGACTTTCTGCCTTAACTGGACAAATTGTCTCGAACAATTTAGGCAGCTGTTAAAAGCTGCAATGTTGAAAGGCCCTGTTGTGGAAAAACCCTTAAAGAATAACAAACAGGCCCCTTCCCAAGACAACCACCCTCCTACCCTTCCACAACACTCCACTCCCCACCCAACACACACCCCTCCACAGCACATAAAACATCCCCCCACAACACATCCTCCCTCCACAACATACCCACATCCCTCCACAATACACCCACCAAACCTTCCACAACTCTCCCTCCACAACACACACCACCTCCACAACACAACACACAAACACCCCGCTCGCTTTCACAGCATACATGCACACACTTCTGCCCTCCCCACACCGCGGTCACCACTCCACCACACACACAAAGCCTTCCACAGCCCACACATGCACACATAAAGAGGGCAAAATAGTGAAGTTTAAGTTTGAATGGGTTATGATCTGCAATATGAAATCTCCAATCTCAACCACTGACATCTCCAAATGTCCTTATGAATGAATGAGAAAATATGTTGTATGCATTATTATCCTCCTAAAGTATACAGAAGGGCACAAACACTGTCTAAATCTCTTGTAAGTCACATATCAAACACCTTATTGCATGAGACTTTTGCTTTTTGTCCTTAAAAATAAACTCTCTCAATCTGCAGACATCTCTGAGGACTTTTTGGTAAATTGAAACTCCCAACCCGCTTGGGCAGCAAATGAAAAGGTCTGTGGTTGCACTTTCCAGTCAAGAATATGTGGAGAAATCCTATATACTAGGCCTGATGTTTTACAGGTGTAAGGGGGAGCAGACTCATGAGAAGAGGAGAATCACTCCAGTCACTTCAAAGGAGCTACTCCTGATTTACTTCTGTGGGAGGTAAATCAAGCCAACTCTTCCCCCCTTATTTCCCTGCATCTCATCTCTCTGGTATGTATTAAAATAAAAAGTTTATATTGACTGTGCTTAGGGGCTCCAATCATAGATCTAGGCTCCACTGTGCTACAAACAAATACTAAAACCATAGTCCCTGCCCCAGCTAGTTTACATTTACTGAGACTAAATATTCTGACAGTGTTTGGTAGCTATTGGTATTTTGCTTTCTCTTCTCTCCTCTTCTCACCTTCTCCGCTTTGCCCCCTGCTCTTCTCACTTCAATTCTTGCCCCTTTCTTCTCATTTTACACCCTGATCTCCATTCCATCCTCTGCATAAATTCCTCCTTCACCTCTCCTTCCTCTGCATCCATTCTATCTTGTTTTCTTGATTAACCACCTTCCCTCCTTCACTCTCTGTGGCTACCCTATTCCCTCTCTTTCATTTCCCCCATCTCTCCCGTGCCTGCCCTGTATATCTTACTTTCACTTCGACTATCGCCACATAGCCGTTTGTCTTTCTCAATGACATTCCCATAACTTTGCCATCCTCTGTATCCTTCCTGTACCACCTGTACCCTTCTGATTTTCTCTACCCAGGTCATCTTCCTTCACTATCTGTCTCCTCTACCTTTTGTATTAGGGCAGCACTTAGGAGCCCTACTCATGGAGCAGGATATAGGCACTGTACAAAGAGAAACGCAAAAACCTGTCTCTGCCATAAGGAACTTACAATTTAAGACAAGAGACCACAGATGAATACAGTCAGATGGAGGGCGGGGAAAGGGGAGTACAAGGAAACAGTGGGATCGGATGATATTGGTCAGCATGGTAAGCATCTGACTAGTATCTGCTTATCACACCAGCAGCCTAATCATTGTCAAGTTTTTTTGTAGACATCATGGAGAAGGAGAGTTTTAAAGATGTGTGAGTGAAAGGAGGATAACCTTAATGTTGTGGATGTTTACAGGGAGCTCCTCCCAAGCGTTACCAGAAGCATGAGAGCAAATATGAAAATAATTGTTTGAAATTTTAACAAATGGACAAAGGGGCTGGCATCGTAAGTTGGATGTAGGAGCCGATAACTCAATAGTAAATGAGAGATGATAGGACAGACATAGGCCTTGAAAGTGAATACAAGTAGCTCATGTCTGATGTGACAGAGAAGGGGGCACTAGTAATGGAGGGATGCAAAGAGAAGGGTGACATGATCAGAGAGATTGGCCTGGAAAACATCTTTGCGCAGCATTCTGAATGGATATGACTGGGGCAAGGTCCCCTTGCTCACCTGCCTTACAGTGAGGAGAGGCCAAAGAGAAGGATGAGATCTGTAATGGTGAGAGCCTGGACAGGTGTTTTAGTTAGGTGGATGGATAGGAAAGGTGCTGTTTTACAGGTGTTCTGCAGAAAAAAATCTGAGAGGTTTAGATGCAGCCTGGATATAAGGAATTAAAGACAGGACCTAGTCCAAGATGTTCTCCATGTCCACTGAAAGTAGGGCTTCATCTGCAGCAAAGCAGAATTACTTTAGATCAGGGGTTCTCAAACTGGGGGTCGCAAGATTATTACATGGGGGGTCGCCAGCTGTCAGCCTCCACCCCGCCAAACCCCGCTTCACTTCCAGCATTTATAATAATGCTAAATGTAAAAAAAGTGTTTTTAATTTATAAGGGGAGGGGGTCACAGAGGCTGGCTGTGTGAACGGGGTCACCAATTCAAAACTTTGAGAACCGCTGGGTTAGATATTAGGAAACACTTTCTAATGATAAATTATAATGGTAAGCTTACAATTTCACCGCCCACTTCAAAGGGAAGGGCGGGATATTTCCCTGTCTCTGGTAGATTTCACCCATCCCCGCATATTGCTAATCCACGGTTGGCAGAAATGGCTGATCACAAACATGGAGGTTTATTTTACAGCAGTAAGTAAAAATATCCCAGGAGAGCCCGTTGAAGGTCTCCACCCCCACACCCATTGCAGGGGCCCTTTTCGCCTCCCTCCCAATCTCTCATCTTCCTCCTCGTTACTCCTTCAGGGTCCTTCTCGGTCTCCCTCCCTTTTCCCCTCCTGGTCCCTTTCTCAGATCCCTCCCCCCCCCTTGTTTCCCTTTGATCCTCCCCTTTCCCACTGCCTGGCTCCTGACTCCCCTCTTTTTTCTCCTCCTCCTCCCTCCCCACATCTCCATCTCCCCCAGTCTCGTACCCCCTCCCTTTCTCTCTCCCTCCCTCCCTCTCTCCAGCCATTCCTCTCTCTGCTCTCTCCTCCTTTCCCCCCCCCCCCCGCTTCTCCCCCCTCCCCCTCCTCTCCCGTTGCTGGCCCCGCCCTCCGTCCCTCCGCAGCCAATCCGTACAGCTCCCCCTGGCAGCCGCCCGGCCGGCGGTTCAGCGCCGCCGCGGCTCCGGCCAGGCCCGCGGGATGGTGCAGCCGGCGGGGAGTCGGAGGCGCAGAGGCCGGCAGGAGCCGGGCAACCGCGCGCCCCTCATGGCCGGGCTGCCGCTGGGCTGCGAGAGCCGCCGGAGCCTGAGCCCGGGCGCGGAGCCGCCCCGCGCCCGCCTGGCGTTCACCATTGACGGCATCTTGAAGCGCAAGTCTCGGGGCGGCGCGGACTCGGCCAGGAGCCCCAGGCTGCGGCGGGACCCGGGCAGAGCCCGCTGCTGCCGGCTGGACCCGGAGGGGCAGGAGGAGGGGCCTTTGGGACAGCAGCCCAGAGCACGCTACAGAAACCCGGGTAGAGAGACGGGAGCCGCTGGCTGTATCTTTGACATGCACAACTAGACACGGCGCGCGCGCACACACACACACACACACACTGCGCCTCCACCCCACCGTCTGCACACAGCACCACACACAAACACACTGCGTCCCCACCCCACCGTCTGCACACAGCACCACACACAAACACACTGCGCCCCCACCCCACTGTCTGCACACAGCACCACACACAAACACACTGCGCCTCCACCCCACTGTCTGCACACAGCAATACACAAACACACTGCGCCCCTACCCCACCGTCTGCACACAGCACCACACACAAACACACTGCGCCCCTACCCCACCGTCTGCACACAGCACCACACACAAACACACTGCGCCCCTACCCCACCGTCTGCACACAGCACCACACACAAACACACTGCGCCCCTACCCCACCGTCTGCACACAGCACCACACACAAACACACTGCGCCCCTACCCCACCGTCTACACACAGCACCACACAAAAACACACTGCGCCCCCACCCCACCCTCTGCACACGGCAATACACACAAACACACTGCGCCTCCACCCCACCATCTGCACACAGCACCACACACAAACACACTGCGCCCCCACCCCACCGTCTACACACAGCACCACACACAAACACACTGCGCCCCCACCCCACCGTCTGCACACAGCACCACACACAAACACACTGCGTCCCCACCCCACTGTCTGCACACAGCAATACACACAAACACACTGCGTCCCTACCCCACCGTCTGCACACAGCACCACACACAAACACACTGCGTCCCCACCCCACTGTCTGCACACAGCACCACACACAAACACACTGCGTCCCCACCCCACTGTCTGCACACAGCACCACACACAAACACACACTGCACCTCCACCCCACCGTCTGCACACAGCACCACACACTGCACAACCAAACACACTGCACCTCCACCCCACATACTGCGCACACACCACCATATACTGCACCCCCACACACATACTGCACCCCACCCCACCTACTGCACACACCCATACGGCACCCCCACATTGCATGCCCCTGCCTACCACACACATCCCTACATATCCATTGCACTCCTACTGCATACACTGCACCCCCTCACCTTCACACACACTGCACACCCCTCACCTACTGCATCCACATCCCTGAACACACACTCCCACCTGCGGCACACACCTCTGCACACTGCCACACAATGCACACACACCTACTGCCTCTGCATGCCACCCCTACACAAACTGCGCACACATCATCCCTTCACACTCTTCTTGCATACCACACCTATACACACAGACATACTGTATACCCACACCGACTGCATTATCCACACGGCACACACTCACCTACACAAATACACTGCACACACACTGTACGCTCGCCCCCACCACACAGCATTCATATTGCACGGTGCATTCAGGTAGAGCCAGGGGCTTGGATCCCATGGGGATGAGTGTGGGCTGGGTGGCTGCATAGATACCTCACTCCCGCTGCACACACACGGTTCTCCTGTTACACTTTGCCATGGTGATGAATGGGGGATAGATAACTATCCCTCCCCGCCCCCCCCCCGTCCCCCAAGTCTCTCAGGCTGTTTATACCGGGTACCCTACCCCACTCCCGCCGCCTTCTGGCCCTGTCCTGAACCTTCGGGCACCTAATTTCTCTCCTACGGCTCCCCATCCCTTGAAGTGCCGCTGGATCCGTTATCGGAAGCTCTTCGCCCTCTCTCCTTCCCGGGGGGTCCCCCGGGGGGTTGCTGCTAGACACCCCGGACTGCTAGACTCGCCCTCAGCAGTTCCCGGCCCCCCCGCTGCCCATCGGGCTCCCAGCCGGACGCGCGGCGGTGCGGGACGCGGGCTCTTGCCGCGGCCGGGGGGGTTGACGCTGTGCTTTGCCACTGCAGGAAAGGAGACGGGCCGGATGGCAGCGGACGGGGCGGCAGGACGGGGCCTCGGGCCCGGCGGTGAAACAGGGGGAGGAGGCGCGGGCTCCCCGCTGCCCGAGGGCTTGCCCCGCAGCCCCGACGCCTCGCCCCGGGAAGGAGGAGCAGCCGGGGCCCACGGGGGCTGCAGCAAGAAAAGCAGCAAGGTACTGGCGGGGGCCAGCAAGAAGAAGACCCGCACCATCTTCTCCAAGAGCCAGGTCTTCCAGCTGGAGTCCGCCTTCGGCAGGAAGCGCTACCTGAGCAGCGCCGAGCGAGCCGGCCTGGCCAGCGCCCTGCAGCTCTCCGAGACCCAGGTGAAGATCTGGTTCCAGAACCGCAGGAATAAGCTCAAGAGACAAATGTCTGCGGACCTGGAGGGCCCCGCTCCGGGCCAGGCAGAGCCGCCTGGGGAACTGCTATCCCAGGGGACGGCAGCTGCGGCTTCGCTCGCCTTCCCCGCCCTGTCCAAAGGCAGCACTTTCCTCCGTCGTTGTTTGCTGCCGCTGTCCTTCCCCCTGCTCTATCCGGGCAGCGCCGCCCCTTACCTGTGTTTCCCAAATCCGGGCAAATATTTCAGCCTTGTGGATGGGGATGTATAACCTCCCGTCCTCCTGCGGCCCCCCCCCCCCTGCACCTGCAGCCGAACGGCCTTGTTCCAGTTATAGGTCTGCATCTTCTGCCAGTATTATCTATATGCACAGCATGTCCGTAGGATCCCTTCACCCCGCTCTCTGGTGTGTCTTCCTGCATTTGTTTCAACCCGTAACTTATTACAAAGACGCGACAAAAACAAAGTCCCGGGCAAAGCTACTGCTTTTAACCAGGGATCCATTTAACTTGGAACTCGGCACTCTCCCCGTAGGCACCTTTCTCACACACTGTGCATCTGCGAAGGGGGTGGAGACCCACCTTGCTCTGTCAACACTTCATAAAAGAGAAACGCTGTCCTTCAAATGTTACCCAAAGATAGACAAACACTCACCAAACTATACCAATAAAAATATAAATCCAAGCAACAATTAGCTGTGTTTGATCACACGCTGGCTTTCTCTTTCAGTTGAAAGGATAATGTGTCTCTAAAATATTGTCAACGCTTAAAGGGTATTTTTACAAAGGTCTTTTTTACAATTCCAATTTTTCTTGTTAGTAGAGATACAGTTGTTGAGAACCAAAGAAAATGGGACATGAATTCTGGAGGCCATTCATTTGCTATATATCTATACCTATCTATATCCATATGTCTCAGTAGCAGATGCTATGTCCTGTATCACACTGAATCTCTCTCTCATGTGTTTGAGGCTGTGAGTACAATAATCTCTGAGCCCGCCTGTACTAAAGTATTAGGCCTGGTTAATACCTGAGAATTCTACGACTGTACATTCTCCAAAGCTAGGTATTTCCTGACACTATTAAGTTGTTGACATTTTGACTAAAATCTGGTTCTTGGGGTTTTAAACTGGCTCTTCCAGCGTCTCCAAGAAAAATCAAGCTCCCTGTCACATTTTTTGTATTAAGCCCTCAGAAATGTGGGACATTTTTATCTGCTATACTAGAATAATGAAACAATATTTTTTATAGATTTCTAAACCGAATTCTCATATATTGGTCTCAAGCTTCTACAATATACAAGGGTGGAAAATAAATCTTTTCTGTCAGAAACATAAACTGCATGCCTCTTCAATACAGTTAATGTTAAGCACTGTAAAAATAATAGTTCTTAGCACATGTCTGATAGGTTTTTTTAAATAAAGGTTTGAGGAAATACGTTTGTGGTATTATTAAAATTCACTTTTTCCTCTGCACTAAATGCCATCAGTGATTCAGGACTTTGTCCTTTATAAAGACTGTATGATTTGATAATTGAACTTTTAAATAAAATTATTGGGGAAATTAGAAGGCAACTGTGATTAGATCTATATTTTAGTTACGACCCTCAGCCAGGCAAAGACCTGAAATATGTGCTCAATTATGGCAAATAGAGCACGGAAAGGAAAATGTTTAAAACCCAGAAAAACAATTTTCCAAACCTGTTGAAATGAACATTCAAAGATAAGAGGGAAACAGCTGGGTGAAATTGACAAGTGCATCGTGATGGTGCGGCTGTTGACAAATGAAGTGCAGGAGAAAACTTTTGTTTTTGTTTTTGTTTGTTTGTTTGTTTTTTGTTTTTAAGCAAAGCGCCGTCTTTTCTTCCTTTTTCTGTTGACTCCTCTCCGGTCGGTTAGTAAATGCAGGAGATAAGTGTCTGCGCAATTACGTGCACCAGCCCGAGTGTGAAATGTATGCAGTGGTTTGTGATGAAAGAACTTGACGCAAGAAAGAAGGGAGGGTTAAGATTGTAATTGGAAGACAGTCTCGTGTGGAACTTTTTTTTTTTTTTTCCAAAGCAAGAAATTCTATTAAAAGGAATATCGTTTGGTTTAATGCAGCTCCAGAGAAGTTGCTAAGTAAACATTTGATCAAATGAATTTGACTGTAGGATCACAGCTTTGCTTAGTGGCTATGGAGCTAAGCCATGTTTTGTCTTAATAAAATGGGAACATTGTTTGACCCGTCAAACTGCATTGCCAATCTTGAATTCTCTCACAGACGCCAAGTCCTGGAAGGCCTATCTCTCAGATCATGACAATGGGAATAAACTACGATCCAAGAACGAAACAAGACTACACTGTAAATAGTCGTTTAGATATTATTAAACATAACGCCTACGAGCCCGTTCTGTTGATTGTACCTTCCTTGTTTCTTTACACTGCACCAAAAGTTTTTTTTCTCTCTCTCTCTGCGTTCACAGTTCAATTGTGGGGCTCAAAAATATGGCTGGCGCTTCAGCGGGCAACCCTCTTGTTTCATTCTCTGTCTATATATTTGGTTGAATAAATTAAGGAATTTTTTTGAACCCTCAAATCCCCCCCATATCTAAAGAGATTTGGCGACGGGTGTTAAACCTACAGAAGTGACGATGCCTTTATTTATAAGGATAATTTGATACTGGGCAACTATGTTATAGCTATATATTTACCGCGACGGATGATCTATTCAGGGGGAGAAGTCAGCGTGGGGAATATCTCAGCTTTTCAATTGTTAATTTAATACCTACGCAAAATACAGCATTTATTACTATGGAATTACTCTGGTAAGAAGCGGCAGCCTAATAGGACTCCACCATCCTTCCCAGAGATCACAGCAATGGTATTTTCATCAGAAATAAAGGATATACATGGAAGCAAAATTGAGTTTAATAACTTCACCCATTCGTACTATTGATTCAACAAATGTCTCTGAAAAAGATAAAGGTAATAAATTAAAGCATCCTTTCAGATAATTAATACCCACTTATTCCAAGGTTATAATTACACCAGTTATTATGCACGGGTCGGATTCTACTCCCTTTTACACCGGTGTGAATCTGGAATACCTACTGTTTTCAGTGGAGTTACTCTGGATTCATGTCAGTAACTGAATAAAAATCTCACCCAATGTTATTAAAGGAATATATTTTATATCTAAAAAGGAGATGTAACACAGACCTTCAGTATAATGTAGGTCCTAGGTTATGTCCAAAATTGTGCAGCTTTCTTATGCATTTGTTCCAAAGTTACTGAATATCCATAAAGAGCTAGTACTAGGATCAATAGTTGACAAAACACCTAAGCAGTTGAAATAAATAGTATTTTTCATAAGTATTATTCAAGCCATCACTGCAGTTATTTGGATCAATGGAAAAATACTGTTTCATATAATATGCTATTGAATATAATACACCCAGTCCTCCACTTGCAAGGTGTTTTTCTACATTAAATTATTTTAATGAAAAGATAACCAAGTACAGGACAGAACAAATGGTGTGATTCACAAATAAACATCTAACTTTTTAAAATGTATGCTGAATGCAACTGAGCTTTCTTCTGATTTTAAACTAATTATATTTGTAAGTGAAAATGGTTAGTTACCCTGTGTAAGGAAGTGGCTATTCTTTTAAAATATAAGGAAAATCTGTAAGTAAAGGAAGAAAAAATTGTCCTCATCACTGACATAAAAGTGACTCTAATCAATAACCTGATCCATATTCAACAGAGAGAAGCTAGAATACTACTGATGTTAAAGAAACTAATCTCTCAAGCATTTCAATGCCTGATGCCGCAGCAGGAGTGGGTCCTAAAGAAGGAGTCTCCGTTATTGTTGTTGGTGATCTGAAAATCCAGAAAAATGTCAGATCTTTAAGATTTTGGATAATTAGCTACTATTCTAGATGAGAGAGGAAATACACCTCCTGCACAATATTAAATAAATGAGGCTTGTCTATTGGGGGACATCCAGAAAAATTAATTCAAATTAACTAAAGGTGTGAGTTGGAAGTGGCTTAGTTAAACTTCATTAAACCCCTGCATGAATGCCTTCATTCAGAATTAAAGTGGCTTTAATTCAGTTTATTTTAAATCACTTCCAAAGTGAATTAAATTAAACCAAATAAAGGCCCTCTGAATAATAGCATCCATACAGGGATTTAAGGTGATTCAATTAATCCACTTCATACCTTTAGTTAATTCAGATGAATTTTCCTGGATGTCCCCATGTAGACAAACCCTAAAAAAACCCCACCCTAATCCCCCCAATATATTACAGTTGACTAGTGGCTGCAACTGGGATTTGAAAGCTTGCTGCCAAAGTTTATTACAAATAAAGGAATGACCCCAGGGGCTTAGTTGATGTGTCAGTTTCAAAACTGTGGTTAGAAGAGATCATCTGCTTCCACGGAGAGGTACTACAAAGGATACAACAGTGTAGCCAGAGCGCTGCAGCTGTACCGTGGGAGTGGGGATCCTTGCTACAGCACAGAAAGGGTTTTTCCATCACTGTAGCAAATCCACCTGCTCCAGAGACAGCAGTGAGGATGATGGAAGAATTCTCCCATCAGCTTAGCAAAGTCTACAGTGGGGGTTACATCGACCTTATTGCACGGGGTGTGAAGCTTTCACAGCCCTGAGACATGGAGCTAGGTCAACCTACATTTTAGGTGCAGACCAGGCCCAAGGGAATTCTTTATAATACGCTTCCCCTTAACAAAAACAACATGCACATTTTGTACTCCTGCTTATTATTTGTATTAGGATAGCACCTGCAGACCCTAAATGAGACTGGACTCCATTGTACGAGGCGCCTTACATACACATAATAAGCAAAAGTCCCTGCCCAGAAAATCTTACAATCTATAGACAAGTTTTATGTTGTGTTGCTGTAGCCGTGTCAGTCCTAGGATATTAGAGAGACACGGTGGGTGAGGTAATATCTTTTATTGGACCAACTTCTGTTGGTGAGAGGGACAAGCTTTTGAGTTTACACAGAGCAGACCTCATGTTGGTGTAAACTGAGAGTCAATCCACTGCGTTACATTGGCTTAAAATGGGTGTAAATGAGATCAGCGCCAGGTCTATTGGTTTTAGTAGCAATTTTTCCTGGTCAGGGAATTTCAGGATGGGCCCATAGTCTTAGGGCAAATAGAATGAGTGAATTATTTATTTTGGATTGGACTGGATGGACAGTGGCCTTATCTGGCCACTGAGGGGAGTGAATAAAGATTTCTACACCCCTCCCATTGTCTGCATAAGCGCTGCCCCAAACTGCAGCCTCTACACTCAGGAGAGGCTGGCTGCTTTCCAGAGCTCCTGGGCATGCAGAAGCTATGCCCCCACTACCTGTATAGGATGCGGTTTACTAGCCCCTGTGTAGCTGGCCAGCTCCATGGACCAGCACAGAGCCATAGCCCTACCTCTTCTTCACCCCTCATGTGCCCATGGGGGGAGTAGGGAGGGAGCAGTCCCTCCACTCCCATGGATGCAGATGATGTAATTCTACCTGACCCTTACATGAGCGATGTTAGAAAGGGAAGGTGCTTCCGCCCTTCCCCACTGCTATGCATCCTTGTAAGGGCTAGGCAGAAACTGGCCTAAAGGGAGAGCAGCGGAGCTTCTTCTCAGAGAGGAGACAAGAGGCATCAAATGCATAAGGTCAGACCTGGATCTCATTCATGTATGCAAATCTAGTTAGGTGACCCCTGAGTATGACTAAAGAGAGACTGACAAGTTGTGATTGTTGTGATTCCTGCTACTGGTTGGCTATGACCTGTGGAGAGAGCTAGTCCATGCTAAAAATCCTGTTATTTCTGGCCTCCTCTCCCCTTTACCTCCTTTGCTTTCTTGGTTTCATCCATCAGTTGTGTCATGGCTTTAGGTTGCAAGATCTTTCGGGCAAGGACTGTTCCTTTGCATTTGTACAACGACTGGCACAATGGGGCCCTGACCAACACGCAGACTCTTCTGTAGTACAACAACACATCTATAGTAACTTCATGTTCTTCAATGGGGTAACCCCTGATTTATATCAGTATAAGTAAGACTATCATCTGGATCATGCTCACATCAGCATAAGTGAGAGGAGAATCAATTCCCTACTTTCAAGGTAAACACCAGTTCACATCCAGCCAGGTTTAATTAAGCTTAAGGTAAATAAAATGAATTCAGTGCAGGGTTAATGCAGGAGTTGTTCAGACAAGGCCATAGTTTACTTAAACCTTTATTTATATAACTCATTGATAGGCAGTCACTTTTAATATTGGGCCAGGGCCTTTGGTGGTGCAAATCAGCAGACCTGTGTAGCACGAATTGCACAGTTGAGTAATTTCATCTAAAAAACGATATAACAGACACACAAAAGGTACAGGAAAGGACAACCAAAATCATCGTGGCCTAGAAAGACTTTCTAATGGAGAGAGATTACAAAGATTAGGGGCCTTTTTCTGATTTCATTTATACTGGTGTAAATCCAGAGTAAATCCCCTGGTGTCAATGTCGTTACTCTACATTTATACTGATGTAACTCAGAACATAATCTGGCCCAATGCCTTTGACAGATGATAGTTTTAAGATTCATTTCCCAGACATTCAGCCATGGTGATTCATTCTCTCCCTCCCCACGTTTTTTAACCAAGCCTTTTGGAGGGGTGGTGGAAAAGGGTTTTTTCCAAGAGTTCAGTGCAGGTCTGCATACGTGCAGGGGGTCTCACTGCATGGATCTGTTTGCAGGACCAAGTCCTTACTGTTTTTCTTACACTTAATATACATAATATAATAATAAATCATAGTTTTGATGTGAAATAACAACTATATTGTATAACATAGTATTATCTTATCTACTATTTGAAAATAATCACTGTAAACAGAAACTGCTTAAAATAGAAACATGATAATCTTATACTATACAAAAATAATCCACTGTGCTTCAAGGGGGTTTATCTTGGGGGCCACTCATTGTTATGCCCACAGGGGACTGTTCTTCAAAAAATGTCTCATAGCAATAAGTTGTGGTCTACAGGAATATAGCTGACATATGTTATCTTCCCATGCAATCTTCCATGCCATATCACACTGGCCTCGGTAACAGGCCATAGGAAAATGTGGCAACTGGAGATGACAATGCACTCTGGCATGCAGCAATGTGATCACATAATCTCCTGATAACATGGAAGATAATGTGTGTCACCACTGTACTCCCAACAAATCAATAACACTGATATCGTTCTTAATACAAAATTCAATGGAGCTCACTAAGTGTTATCAGCAACTTTGACAAAAATGGAACACGAAGGGAAGTCAGATGCACTAATAAAAACATACAAAGGCTTCAGCACAAACCCCCAGCTGTAGCACAAAATCAAGTGAGTTTGGACTTATTGTTATATTTGTGCAACGGAGAATAAACAATTCGAGAGATCTTGCAAATGTAGAAATTCCAGTAAATATTGATTCGGAGTAACTGCAGAATCCTGGGAAGCGCAAAGCAGGGAACAAGGTAGAGAGACCACACACAAGAAAGCCCTAAAACATGGCCCAATCCTGCAGGTTGAGCACCTCGGCTCCCACTGACTTTAAAGTTAAGGATGACTGACAGGACTGGGCCCAGGGAGAAATCGCACCTTTGTTATCACATAGTTTCTCTTTCGCTATACTTTTTAGTACTCCCCTAACTGGAACTTATTTGGGGGCACAGCTGTGACCTGTGGTACATGCCCATACAGGGGATTAAGCCGGCAAAAGGAACCCTGTAGCTCCCCTGTGTGGGCCACCTGCATCATGTGTTACAAACAAGAGGGGAGAGCAACCTCTGTGGGGAGGGGAGCCCAGTCCCCTGTTCGTGATTGGGCAGGGGTGGAAAGTGGATGGAGCCCTAACTTTGCTCCCTCAACATGCTGGCCAGTGCAGCTGAGCCAGCCTGGAGAGGGGATTGTTGGCTTCTCTTACTTGCGGCTTGCAGCAAAGCCATAGCGTAGCTCTTGAGTAAGATTAGGGTTAGGATCAGTCCTTGATTAGGAATAAGACCCACACTCACTCCAGTTGAGACAAGCAATATCTACCCAAACAGGAGCAGCACTTCTAGTGCACTCAGCCATGTCCAGCCACACCACTAACCATGAACAGCACATGAAGTGGTTATGGAAACCCCTTCTTACCCAGCAGATCTGCCTTGTGTGGGCACTCAGAGCTGTATCTGCTGACATCAGTGAGAAAAATAAAGTTTTTACACCTTTACAGACCTGTTTTCAGAGCCAACTCAGCTAAGAAAGAGTGAGCTGGATTTTATAATCTAGTGGGTCAGATACTGGATTGGGGCTTGGGAGACCTAGATTCAATTCCTAGCTCTATCTGCTGGGTGACCTTGGCCAAATCATTTCTAGCCACATGCCACAGTTTCCCCATCTGTGAAACAGGGATAATGATACTGATCTCCTTTGTACAGTACTTTGAGATCTAAAGATAAAAGTGCTGTTTAAGAGCTAGGTTTTATTATTCTGCATTATGAGGAGAAATTGTTTACTAAATTCCAGCCAGCTACGCTCAGGTAAACCCACTGAAAAGAATGGGTTCCAAAGGTGTCACTGATCGCATAATCACTAGATGAAATTACCATAAGGTAGGTGCACAACTGGTTGAAAGTCCATACTCAAAGAGTAGTTATCAATGGTTTGCTGTCAAACAGGGAGGGCGTATGTAGTGGGGTCCCACAGGGGTCAGGACTGGGTCCAGTACTATTCAATATTTTAATTAATTACTTGATAATGGAGTGGAAATAGGCTTATAAAGTTTACAGATGACACCAAGCTGGGAGGGGTTGCAAACACTTTGGAAGGAAGGATTAGAATTCAAAATGACTTTGACAAATTGGGGGACTGCTCTGAATTCTACAAGATGAAATTCAATAAAGATAAGTGCAAACTACTAAACTTAGGAAGGAAAAAAATCAAAGGCATCACTACAAAAAAGGGCATAACTGGGTAGGGGGTTGTACTGCTGAAAAAAATCTGGATGTTATAGTGGATCATAAATGGAACAGGAGTCAACAATGTAATGCAGTTGGTCAAAAGGCAAATATCATTCTGGGGTGTATTAACAGGAGTGTTGTACGTCAGGCATGAGGTAATTGTCCCACTCTATCGGCTCTGGTGAGGCCTCAGCTGGAGTACTGCATCTAATTTAGATTAATTGCATGAATAAATAATTTACTATGCAGGGCTTTTTCAGGTGATCTATTTATGTATATTTTTAAAAGAATGTTTTATGAGGTACCAAGCACATTTTGGGGCACTGAAAAATAATATTAATAGGAATAAAGTCTATATAACAGTCTCTGAAATTACCCACACACATTTTATATAATGGTTTCTGTCTTGTGTACCATCATCTATCTATCTATCCATCATCATCATCAACTTCACACATAATGTGTGAGAGACAATTTGGAGCTGTTATGGTACATCATCATGCAACTTCAATGTTTGCTTAGGGAGTCATTAATGTGCAAATTATAGCTGCAATATACTCTAACTGCACTATAGATGTTATGTGGTAGGATATCCATGTGTATTTAAAGAGCGTTTAATTTGTGATTTGTAACTAAATATCGGTATTCAGCCTGTGATATCAAATAGTCATTGCATGTGCTATACATCTACTTTTCTAAGATGCTGATCCTGAAATTTGCAATGTGTGGGAGGACCCCTGCTCCTTTATTGACTTCAGTGAGGATCTGTGCAAATGTCAGTGAGTTGTAAATTGCTGGATCAGTGCAAAGATATAATGAATGAGAACATGGCCATATAATTTTAAAAATAATTATGTTTAAAGTCAAGTGCTTACAGCCTACAGTGTGCAACCTATAAAATTCCACTTTTAAAATGACGCTATCCCTTAATATTCAGGAGTTCATAAGGGTAACAGAAAGCCTAATGGGTTCAATGTACTTTAACAATGTTTCCGTGCTGACCCTTTGTTACTAAAATTTCAGTCTCAAATGAATGTATTTTCCTGAAAATAAGAAGTATAGATTGTGAGTACAAAATAGTTTTTAAAATAAAATTTAAAAACTCCATTATTTAAAATATTTTATTATCCTTTATTAATTCTTTCAAAAATGGAAGCCAAATCTTGCACTTGCTCAACATTTAAATGATTGCTTACAAAGAGACACAGTAACTACAACTATCACTGTCAAAACTAACAGATGGTTGATATATTTAGGACATGAGTCTCCTTTATCATGTCACTCAACTCGGACCTAAATCAATAGAGAAAAGTCCCTAATATGTCTACTTGTCCCTTTATTGTGTAATCTTTTGACCTGGGTCAGATGTCAGGATCAGTGGATTCTCATGTTTTCTGTTAGACTCATTAACTTCACAATATGTGACAAATCTGAAACATTACAAATGCAAAACTGTATCACTGTTAGGGAAATGTGTAAATCTTTCCCCAATTTGATGCAGTGTTGGAAATACTGAGATTTTAAAATCATGGCTTTGCAATATTAACCTTTCTTTCCCTTTCTTCCCTGAAGTACTATTGTCAGATTTGATTGTATCACTACATCTTTAACAAACAAGCCTGGAAAATGAAGAGCAATATAACAAATCCAATAGGGCCCAATTCAAATCTAACTGAAGTCACTAGAAAGATTGCCCTGGACTTCAATGAGTTTTGGATCAGACCACTTCTGAGAGAGAGTCTGACGCTGCTCCTAGTAAAGGCAGTGACACACCACGGGTTGAATTCAACGGGAAGAGGATTGTTCCATGTGGTACAAGTGAGGTGTGTTATGACCAAAGATACTGGAAATCTGAAATAACATTTGGTAAAAAACTTGAAGCCCATACATCTTTCTGGAATATGTTGAAGATTCTTTACATGGTATGTAATTGATTTTCCATGATACTGCTTTTTGCTTCTTGCTACATGGCCCATAGAAATAAACTGATAATTTTGGCAGATTATTTTAAAGTTTTTTTTACTAAAGTCAAAAGCGGTAGTGTATAGAATTAAATATAAAATTCACAATACAGTAGTAGTTACAGAATCCCTAGCATTCTCCCAGTATGATAGGGATGACACAGCCAGCATGTTTCTTCCACACATTTGATGGTGCAGCTGCTTAACTGATGTCAATCATTGTAGGTCCATCAACTTCACAAAGTCAAAGAAACACAAAGATTTAAAGCTCAGTGAAATGGGGATGGTGTCACCTCCCTAAATAAAATGTCAGTACTACAGGAGTTGGTCTAAGATAAGTTGTCGTGTATGTGCAATTCCAGTCCAATTTTCAACATAAGTGATATTTGCACCTGACACCATAATTTACTAGGTTACAAGGGAACAAATCTATAATCTCAATTATTCTTCTCCTGGGTGATTAAGCCCAACCCCCTGCATCATGCAGGATATTTCCCTATGTTTTTCCCACTACTTATCTAATCTATTATTGAATAGTCGTAGTGAGGGTGCCTCAATTACCTCCATTACATCTCTCCCACTGCCTAATCACTCTGTCTGATAAGAAAATTTTCCTAATGAGTGGCTCGGATCGTTTAATGTTTGGTTTTAGGCCATCACCCCGCTTTGATCACTTTCAGACAGCATGAACGTGCTTCTTCCTACTCGGGTGATGTTTACCATGTTATCATGACCCGCTTTTCAGCTCTTTAAACCTCAGGCTTCATCAGCTGAGCTCCCGCTCAAACTCTGTATGCATTTGGTTGTTTTTTAGAACGTAGGGACCAAAACTGTGAGAAATATTCATGATGTTATAACCAGTCTGTGTAAAATGGCAATATTACAAGAGACTGCTCTATGCCCATTACTTTTCATTACAATGGCTTTGCACTGCAAGACAATACCTATTGTCATCTATTATTTTGCTCAGTATAAAGCATTTCATTTTTATTCCCCCCATATCTTAGTTACATTAGATAGAAAGTTATCACACTTATAGCACCATAGTATCTGAACTGCCTTTAATATATCAATAACCTCACATTTTCTACTTGCACATGAGCATGGTTTTGAGACCTTGCAGAGCTATGGTTCCGTACATACAGAATGGTAGCTTGATTTTCTAAAAATAATCAGTATTCGTCCTTAGTCTGGGAGCTGCTCAGCACCCTGAGAAGGCCTTACCCCTTTATGAAGCAGCACCTCCCTCACCAGACTTGCCCAGTGCACTGTATATTATGGGTGAGTGAGGAAGTAGGGCAGGACTATCATTTGTGATGTGTTTGTACAGTGCCCAGCACAAGGGGGCCAAACTTGGTTGTGGTCTTCAGGGCTCTCCCACAATATAAATGTTTAAATTGGCTGGAGAATCACAGGGCAACGTGACAGCCTTCCCACCCTGGATCTGCGTAGTGCTTTGGGGTTATGGGTCCCAGCTGCAGAGCTCTGTGTCCAGGAAAGAGCAGGGTCAGGCTGTGGCCTAATGAAAATGGGCAAAAAGATAAGTGTTTTGCACTAAGATTGTAGCTTCTCTCTGAGGACCTCAATCCACTTCACAAATGTTAGCAAGTCGTTTAAGAGTTCCACAGCTAGAATGGCCTGTGTCAGTCAGGCCTGGTCTCCAGTAGAAAATTAAATCAGCTTAGCTGTGCAGCTCAGGGATGTGAAAAACCCACACCCCTCAGCAGTGTGATTGAGTTGACCTAACCTGCAGCATAGACAGTGCTAGGTGGACAGAATAATTCTTTCCTAATGCCTTTGGAAACATGGGGCAGGGGAGTGGGTGGGTGGGTGGGTGGAGGGAAAGAGGAGGAATGGGAGGGAAGAGGACTCACATGCTTCCAGTCCTTCCTACATCTCTAGAAAAGGTGTAATTTGTGCTCATGCATGTGGCTGGCAGCCTGGTGATTGCTGATGGTGGTGTAACACTAGCCTGCAGTGACTCAAGAGAGTGAATAATAGCCTCAGGGCAGACTGTTGGGAAACAGAGCACAAACCCTAAATGGGTTGTGAGTTCCATACTAAGGTCGGGTTTACACTAGGAAACGAGGTTGGTATAACTACGCTGCTCAGTGGTGTGAAAAATCCACACCCCCGAGCGACGCACTGAAATCAACCTGACCCCAGTGTAGACAGGGAGGTAGATTACCTATGCCAACAGAAGCAGCCCTCCCAACTGAGTAGGTGGCCTCTTCCCTGAAGCACTACAGCAGTGGACAAGCCCTCACATTTCACCAAACCAATTATCAGCCCTCCTCTCACACAGCACCACTGAATAAGGGCTTAATCCTGGAAGGAGCTGAGCACTCTGGCCTTGACACAGTATTTCTCTTAAGTACATGCTTAACTTTAATTATCTACATTGTCCTATTCATTTCTTCACTAGGACCTTGAAGGATCCAACAGTGCCTCCCGATGTTACTGTACATCACACACTCACTTACTATAAAGAGATGTTGGGTTGGAGAAAATTAAACATTCACAGATCTGAAAACTCATTTTTGCCAATAGTATGTGTTCAATTACAATATGTTTCTAAGAATTACATTACAATTATAAAATTATATAATTATATTGATTTCACAGCTGTAATATTTCATCCTGGTGACCAATGATGGAGATGAAATTAGCAGATTTAAAAATCAATAAGGACTAGAGATAGGCCAAGTTCAAATCTTTAAGAAACCTACCTTCCTCCAAACCTCAAGTTTGGTGATGTTCAAATCTGGGGTTTTAGTTTGGTTTATTATAGAGTTAAAGGCCAGGTGTAAAACTGAGTTTTCATACAGATTTGTATGTCTCTCTCTCTCACACATGCACATTCCCAAAATTGAAGGGGTGATTGGATCCAAGGTGTTGGTTCAGAACTAGCTCTGATGAAGACATGCTCAGATCAATATTGATTTTAATTATTTTTTGGATCCATTCCATGAATTCGCTCCAAAACATGTAGGTTGAGGAGCAGTGCAACATTCTATGTGCAAACGTAACAAATAGAGCTGGATATGAGCAGCCAGAATTAGCACAGAATAACCCAGTTTTGTGCACTTTGACAGAGCTGCGCGCTGCTCTGTGGAGCATGAAATAAGAAGTCTGAAGTGTGGCTGTCGGTCTGTTAACATTATGTAAAGTTCTCCATACTTTTTCTAGTCGTCTGAAGACAGAGTGAGAATTCATGTTGTTTTTACTCATGCAATTCTACTAAAGAATTAACAGTCACACACACACACACTTTTATAAATAGTGGAGGTAATACAAGCTGAGTTAAGTTCTTAAGCAGAAATTATGACTATTGGAGAGATTATACAAAACCTCTTTTGAAACAATTAGTAATTTAATTTGTAAATATCAGATTGATTACCGGCTGAATTTAATGTAATTTGTATATTCTGAAAAGACAGCATATTGCCATCTGAAATCAGATCCCTTAAGTAATTAAGAGCCTGATCCTGCAAGCTACCCAGGCCCACAATTCCCATTGGAATCCATAAAAAAAAAGAGTTTTCAGGATCAGGTTCTTCTCCTCCTGTAAAGCAAATGAAGACATTAAAAAAGTTCTTATCAATAGTAAAGTACAGATTATACCAGGAAGAAGGTAAAGAATTGGAACTCCGAGAAACAAAGAAAAATATCCACCATTTTTGGAAGGCCCTACAAAAACATGAATAATAGAATGAGAATTTAAGGGAGTGGAAAGCAACATTTTAATTACAGGATCTAGAGACTAAGGAATGGCAGCTTGATTTTCTAAATGTAGCCAATATGGATACATTTTTTGTTGCTAAATCAAAACATACTTCAGAATAACATAGACATCACATATTGTTATGGAGACAATCCCAGTAATTGTACAGGTAAATTAACAGTGATCAAAATGAGTACACAAAACCACTATAAAAGTGGACTTTGGTACAAAAAGTATGGAATGTGTCATGGCTGAAAGTCTGGGAAATGGATTTTAAACTTGGGCCTTTTCCAAAGGCAATAGACTAGACTCTGCACTCAATTACATCACTTTAAGACAGGAATAAGTTCCGTGAAGCCAACAGAATTGTTCCAGATATACACCAGTTTATGTCCTATCAGGATCTGGGTCAATGGAATTACATATCATAGAATCATAGAATCATAGAATATAAGGGTTGGAAGGGACCCCAGAAGGTCATCTAGTCCAACCCCCTGCTCAAAGCAGGACCAAATCCCAGTTAAATCATCCCAGCCAGGGCTTTGTCAAGCCTGACCTTAAAAACCTCTAAGGAAGGAGATTCTACCACCTCCCTAGGTAACGCATTCCAGTGTTTCACCACCCTCTTAGTGAAAAAGTTTTTCCTAATATCCAATCTAAACCTCCCCCACTGCAACTTGAGACCATTACTCCTCGTTCTGTCATCTGCTACCATTGAGAACAGTCTAGAGCCATCCTCTTTGGAACCCCCTTTCAGGTAGTTAAAAGCAGCTATCAAATCCCCCCTCATTCTTCTCTTCTGCAGGCTAAACAATCCCAGCTCCCTCAGCCTCTCCTCATAACTCATGTGTTCCAGACCCCTAATCATTTTTGTTGCCCTTCGCTGGACTCTCTCCAATTTATCCACATCCTTCTTGAAGTGTGGGGCCCAAAACTGGACACAGTACTCCAGATGAGGCCTCACCAATGTCGAATAGAGGGGAATGATCACGTCCCTCGATCTGCTCGCTATGCCCCTACTTATACATCCCAAAATGCCATTGGCCTTCTTGGCAACAAGGGCACACTGCTGACTCATATCCAGCTTCTTGTCCACTGTCACCCCTAGGTCCTTTTCCGCAGAACTGCTGCCTAGCCATTCGGTCCCTAGTCTGTAGCGGTGCATGGGATTCTTCCATCCTAAGTGCAGGACCCTGCACTTATCCTTATTGAACCTCATCAGATTTCTTTTGGCCCAATCCTCCAATTTGTCTAGGTCCTTCTGTATCCTATCCCTCCCCTCCAGCGTATCTACCACTCCTCCCAGTTTAGTATCATCCGCAAATTTGCTGAGAGTGCAATCCACACCATCCTCCAGATCATTTATGAAGATATTGAACAAAACCGGCCCCAGGACCGACCCTTGGGGCACTCCACTTGATACCGGCTGCCAACTAGACATGGAACCATTGATAACTACCCGTTGAGCCCGACAATCTAGCCAGCTTTCTACCCACCTTATAGTGCATTCTTCCAGCCCATACTTCCTTAACTTGCTGACAAGAATACTGTGGGAGACTGTGTCAAAAGCTTTGCTAAAGTCAAGAAACAATACATCCACTGCTTTCCCTTCATCCACAGAACCAGTAATCTCATCATAAAAGGCGATTAGATTAGTCAGGCATGACCTTCCCTTGGTGAATCCATGCTGGCTGTTCCTGATCACTTTCCTCTCATGCAAGTGCTTCAGGATTGATTCTTTGAGGACCTGCTCCATGATTTTTCCAGGGACTGAGGTGAGGCTGACTGGCCTGTAGTTCCCAGGATCCTCCTTCTTCCCTTTTTTAAAGATTGGCACTACATTGGCCTTTTTCCAGTCATCCGGGACTTCCCCCGTTCGCCACGAGTTTTCAAAGATAATGGCCAATGGCTCTGCAATCACAGCCGCCAATTCCTTCAGCACTCTCGGATGCAACTCGTCCGGCCCCATGGACTTGTGCACGTCCAGCTTTTCTAAATAGTCCCTAACCACCTCTATCTCCACGGAGGGCTGGCCATCTCTTCCCCATTTTGTGATGCCCAGCGCAGTAGTCTGGGAGCTGACCTTGTTAGTGAAAACAGAGGCAAAAAAAGCATTGAGCTTTTTCCACATCCTCTGTCACTAGGTTGCCTCCCTCATTCAGTAAGGGGCCCACACTTTCCTTGGCTTTCTTCTTGTTGACAACATACCCGAAGAAACCCTTCTTGTTACTCTTGACATCTCTGGCTAGCTGCAGCTCCAGGTGCGATTTGGCCCTCCTGATATCATTCCTACATGCCCGAGCAATATTTTTATACTCTTCCCTGGTCATATGTCCAATCTTCCACTTCTTGTAAGCCTCTTTTTTATGTTTAAGATCCACTAGGATTTCACCATTAAGCCAAGCTGGTCGCCTGCCATATTTACTATTCTTTCGACTCATCGGGATGGTTTGTCCCTGTAACCTCAACAGGGATTCCTTGAAATACAGCCAGCTCTCCTGGACTCCTTCCCCCTTCAAGTTAGTCCCCCAGGGGATCCTGGCCATCCGTTCCCTGAGGGAGTCGAAGTCTGCTTTCCTGAAGTCCAGGGTTCGTATCCTGCTGCTTACCTTTCTTCCCTGCATCAGGATCCTGAACTCGACCATCTCATGGTCACTGCCTCCCAGATTCCCATCCACTTTTGCTTCCCCCACTAATTCTACCCGGTTAGTGAGCAGCAGGTCAAGAAAAGTGCCCCCCCTAGTTGGCTCCTCTAGCACTTGCGCCAGGAAATTGTCCCCTACGCTTTCCAAAAACTTCCTGGATTGTCTATGCACCGCTGTATTGCTCTCCCAGCAGATATCAGGAAAATTAAAGTCACCCATGAGAATCGGGGCATGCGATCTAGTAGCTTCTGTGAGCTGCCGGAAGAAAGCCTCATCTACCTCATCCCCCTGGTCCGGTGGTCTATAGCAGACTCCCACCACTACATCACTCTTGTTGCACACACTTCTAAACTTAATCCAGAGACACTCAGGTTTTTCTGCAGTTTCGTACCGGAGCTCTGAGCAGTCATACTGCTCCCTTACATACAGTGCTACTCCCCCACCTTTTCTGCCCTGCCTGTCCTTCCTGAACAGTTTATAACCATCCATGACAGTACTCCAGTCATGTGAGTTATCCCACCAAGTCTCTGTTATTCCGATCACGTCATAGTTCCTTGACATCACCAGGACCTCCAGTTCCCCCTGCTTGTTTCCAAGGCTTTGTGCATTTGTATATAAGCACTTGAGATAACCTGTTGATCGCCCCTCATTCTCAGTATGAGGCAGGAGCCCTCCCCTCACAGACATTCCTACCTGTGCTTCCTCCCGGTATCCCGCTTTCCCACTTACCTCAGGGCTTTGGTCTCCTTCCCCCAGTGAACCTATGATTCAAACCAGCTCATCTGCATCAACCAACCTTTCTACCAGATAAATTTCACTGAGCAAATAAAGTGACAAAATGGAAAGAACCAGGTGCCCTTACTCCTGTGAGTTGTATCATTGTTTTCATTATTCCTCACAGGAGTAATGACTATGATTTATAGTGAGGGTTGAGAGTCTGGACTCCAAATTCTGATCTCAATTACAACGGTGTAAATATGGAGACAGTGTAATAATTTCAGTGGAGTGACTCTGCATTTATACATTTGGTGTAATTTGGCTCAAAGTGTTGGGGTAAAATATTGTTTTGGTATGTTTCTCCTCTAGTCTCCATCTTGTTCTGTAAAAACAACAAGTAGGACTCCATTTTGGATTACCTCCTTCATGGAGAGCTTCCAGCCCCTCCTTTTGCCTTTTTCATATTAGAGTGGGAAAGACAGGGAGCGGTTAGAACATGTGATGACTGCATAGTCTGCCTAGAAACAGCAGACTATATAGGTGACATCCTCAGTGCTGCTCAGGGCTGTCCATCCTAGAGGCAGCCAGTGTCTCCCACGTTACCAGCCTGTGGAAGGAGTCCAGCTAGGTCAGGATTGTAGCATATGGTATCAGGTTCCATCAAGCATCATACATTGCACACACCCGTTTCCATTTCCGCCAGCGAGTCCGCATACTACCACTCAGGACAACGCATAGGGAATGGAAGACAGAAGGAAGAAGAGAAGACGCCACTTACCTGGTGATCATTGTGTCCTGTTCCAGCATTCCAGTGTGTTCCAGTGTTCCGGCATCTCCAGTCTTCATTGGCTCTGTCCAGGATTCCAGAATCATCCTCGTTGTGGTCAGGGTTCGTTCTGTGGGACAGTCGGGGTCCATCCCTAGGACAATCGGGGTTTGTGCCTAGGACAAGGAGAGAGATGGTACTGTAGTTTCATTTTATAGTCTTTCGGTTATCCCAGTGTATCAGGTTTATGAGCTCTGGACTTTCCATCTACTGTTAACAACCAAGCCATTTGTTATTACTAGTACTATTTGTTATTACCAGTGCCATTTGTATTTACTTGTGCTCTGTTACTACTTGTAACAAGGGTTCTGCTTTTAAGACCATGCTGGTCTAATAAATCTTACTGTATTTGCACCTTACCCTGTTAGTTTCATTTTTAATCACTCCGGCAACAGGTACTGGAGGGGGGGAAGGGCCTGCAGATAAGCCCATCTTCTGAGTGGCCTCAGAAGGTAAAAATCTTAAAAACTGTTTCGGGCTAACAAAAGTTGTTATCAGACCTAGCTTTTATACAACGCTTTTCATTTGTAGATCTCAAAACAAAGGCCAGTATCATTAGCCTCATTTTACAGATGAGGAAACTGAGGCACAGTGAGGTGAAGTGATTTGCCCAAGGTTAAGCAGCAGGGCAGAGGCAGAGCCAACACTAACACCCAGCTCTTCTAAGTTACTGTCCAGTGCTCTACCTATTAGGCAATTCTGTGCTAACCCTATAAGCCATCCCCATGTACCATTTGTATGAATGTCCCCAGATATAAAATTTTTTTTGCACTTGCATTAAGAAGTAGCAAATGCTTGTCACATAAGCACTGATTGGATTCGTCTCAACTTATCAGTCTTTTATTGATCATTCAGAGTGGTCAGTGAAAATATTCACTTATAGTTTGAGATGTATGAGAGATAATCTCCATCTAAACAGAGTTACTGAAGGACTGCAGCTATCTTGACCTTAAGATTTCAGCAAAGATAACATGCCAAGGCATGTACTTTTTCCCGAAACCTGCTGCAAAACATAAAGAGAAATGTTCATTCCTATTGGACTACATTACAAACAAAAGAAATAGTGTGGTCAGATCGTGAGCTACTTTTGCTGCTCCTGTAGCACAAAGAAGCCTTAAAGATGATGTAAATGGCTGCCAGGGGACTCCTTTAGTATGGCAAAGGGGTGTGGCATGAATGCTTCTGTACTCCACTAATCCCCAGTTGTTAGAACAGCCCCTTTGGAACTGTTGCACCTGGTCACAACATAAAATCAGACCTGGGGCCGCTCTGAATTGCACCAGGGACTGAACTGGCCTCTAAATTGCGGGAGCGAAGGTGACACACAGACCTCTTTGTATCTTGCTTAAGTCCCGCACTGAGCAGAGTTTGGCTGGATCCAAAGTTCTAGCCCTGTGGAACTGTATGCTATTTTTCAAATTACTCTAAGATCTGATAAAATTTATAAAACTAAAGTCCATCACATTAGCTGCATTTGCTTAATTTGTTCATAAACATGCCTATATATATTCTTTTCTATAATTTTCCATGTGGAAAAATTCCTCAATAAAACATAGAGGAAAAACAATATGGTTATTGTGCTGGAAGCAAATAAAAAATAGAATTAAATTACAATTGAAATTTCAGTGATAATATATGTAGGAAACTTCCCTAATCTAAAGTAATCTTGTTCCTTGTTAATACCTAGTATAAAAATCTGAACAATTTTTGACAAGATCCAAAGTTTTGTCAGTTGTTAAGAATTAATTGAAAAAATTACTAGAGCGCAGCAGCTATGTCAAAGGGACTGACCCAGAACCAATTAGAATTTTGTAACAATTGACCATTCACCACAAAACTGTTATCATGAGCTTCGGCCTCTGAAGTGTACATTGGGGGTGGGGAAGAATCAGATTAAAGAAACTTTAATTTTTCTTCCCTTCAGTAAAATATTGTTGTTAGCAGCTTTCTCAACAAAACTATCAATCAATTTATCTGAATTTTAAAGGCTAAGTTCAACATGCAGGAACTGCATTACAGCGTATAATAGATGATTATCCCCTGGGTTTAGATGATACACAATATAGGTTACCATCTTGAAAAAACAGGTCAGACACAGGAACATTCTTTATCAAATTGCTGTTGACAGCCCAAACAAGAGATTGAAGAATACCACAAAAAGGTTCTTTCATCTAAAGACAACAGAGTTTATAATTGGTCATTCTTTCCTCCTTCATATTCTCCTTCTCAGCAAAAAACACTTCCTTCTGCAGCTTCTTGAGCACAGGCAGCATATGGGGGTGGAATAATGTACACGGAGAAATGGACTTCCTTTTGAGGAGGGGGTAAACAATGCCCCTAAATGTACAAATGAATAAGGGAAAAGGTAGATGTTAATACCTTTGTTAATTGAATGATCTGCTGAATGTGCCTTTCATATTCAAATATCACAAACATATAATTGCTATGGAAAAAAATCTCACATGACATCAGGAATTTCTTACAAAACATTTCTCTTAATTGTATAATTTGTAATACATTCTGTATAAATATACATGTATGCGTGAAATGCAAATAAATTATATATACACAGAGAAAGAGTTGTGGGGGATTGAATGTTGTTTAGGAATGAAAATACACATTTTTCAAAGACTCATAGAATTTAAGGCCAGAAGGGACCATTAGATCAGGTCTGCTCTTCTGTATGTCACAGGCCATTACATTTCACCCACTTACTCCTGAGCCCAATAAATTGGGTTTGGCTAAAGCATAACTTTCAGAAAGGCATCCAGACTTGGTCTGAAAACTTCAAGAGATGGAGAATCCACCACTCGCATTGGTAGTTTGTTCCAATGATTAATCACTCTTATTAAAAAATTGAGTTCCCTGAGTTCTGAATTCTCTGCCTGTAAAAATCCAAAAAAACATGATTAAGGCTCCAATCCCGCAAACACTTATTCACATGCTTAGCTTGACCATCTGAGTAGCCCCACTGAAATCAATATGAAAGTGAAATAAATGGGACCCACTCATGTGAGTCATGTTAAGCACGTGACTAAGTGTTTGCAGATTTGGGGCCTAAGATGAGACATACTGGCATATTTTATGGATTTAAAAAGGCTTTACAATAAATATCCATATAGATTAAAACAACCTGAAGAACAATTTATCTTCATGTCAGACAAAGGAAACTAATCAGCAACACAAGTAAGAATGTCTTTTGTTATGTTACCCAGGCTCAAGGAACATGCATACACTAGTCTAACTATCACATTTCCTTAATAGCAATCTCTGTTTAATATTTCCTTAATCATAGGCTTAATTAAATCCTTACTTTTACTAATCTAAGACATTACAGAACTGCATAAAGATCCGAGTTACACACAGCAGCTTGCAAAGAATTAAAACTGCACATAAAAAGAACTCCTCTTCCTGGAAGAAGAAAAAAAAAAGACAAAATAGTCACAAGCTCTCTGCAGCGGAAGTCAAGCTCAACAAATGGCATATACAGTTAAACTTGTCTTGAGCCACCTCTCAAGGGACTGATAAAAGTCGATGGTAAAAATCAGAGAAAAATCAGATATGTTCTCCAGGCTGTAAATCAGCATAGTTCTATTAATATAAATGGGAGCTCCACTGATTTGCCCCCACAGATGATCTGGCGCTCATTTTGCAGTCTTAACACAGGACCCTTGGCTGGAAGATGGTGTTAGGACTCTTTTGCTCACTCACCTTGTCTGCAGGTGTACCCAATGAAGTTAATGGAAGTTTCATAATAATTCTTCTCCATAATGTGCTCAGTCCTTGAGCCAGGATGCCAGCTCTCATTTCTCTGGCTCAGTCACTGGTAGTGACTGGTGAATCTCAAGAGTCTCAATTCATATGAGCCCTGGAATATTTGTCTGATACCCCAGAGAATATCTGAACCCGTGAAGAATCCCATTACCTACATTCGCCTGTTCTTTCTCATCTATTCTTATAATAACCCAACCAGATCCTTTAACATTCCCACTGCCCTACTCTTCATTTCTGTGACACCCAGCTTCTCCTTTATCTCATCCCCATTAGATCTCTTCTGTGCAACTTGTCAGACAAAAATTTAGGACAAGCACTCTTTAGCACCACATAACGAAGGGCACAGTTCAATGTAGCTATCTGTCTGTTACAATAAAGCCCGTTACTGTTACCTTGAAATCCCCCTACTAGTGTGTGCATATTACCCTATGCTGTCTGGGGCATGGGAAGCTGAGCAGTTGCCTCCACCTAAATTCATCATTTGGAAAAAATCTACCAAAATTGCATGCAGTCACCATACATTTGTTTAATCCATTTTTAGTACTTGTCTGATTAAGTAGGTGTCCCAATGGCACAGTTAATAATTTCTCCTCTTCTCTGCATCTTTCCCAGGATGGCAACTGGTGGTATTTTGTTGTAGGTTAGCTTATAAAAGCCACTCATATGCCAACATGACGTGCAGGTCTGCCATGACTCACTGATAAAAGTTTCACACAGCAGCTTGCTGAATTTTGTCACAATTTGCATATCTAAATACATCACTGTACTATTTTTATTTGAACTACTATTTCCCCGTATACATAGAGGCTCCAACCAAGATGGGGACCTCATTGTGTTATTCACTGTACATACACATGGTAAGAGACCAGTCCTGCCCCCAAAAGCTAACAACCTAATGAGACTAGACCAGGGGTTCCCAAACTTTTTGCAGGCATTGCCTCTTTTTAATTATTTCCTGCCAGGACCCCTGCCAAGACCCGAGACAGCACGGAGGACACCATTTTGAAAAGCAGAATGGTATCCTCTGCCCTGTGTGACTTCATGCATATGGTATATGCGAGGTCACACTGTAGAGGAAAATGGCATCCTCCATACACTGTGGCCTCCCATACACTGCACATGCAAAGTCATGCTGTGCGGAGCAAAATGACATCCTCTGCACAGTAGGGATCGCCACGACCCCATCTGCCGATGGCATGACCCCATTTGAGGTCGTGGTGCACAGTTTAGGAACCTCTGGACGAGACAGATAAAGAATGTATTATTCTCCCAGTCTACAGCTGAGGAAACACAGGGACATTAAAATGATTTGTCTCGGGTCACATGTGAAATCTCCGACAGAGCCAGGAATTGAATGCCGCTCTTCTGAATAATGGGTCAATGCTTTACTTACAGGACCACTCTTTCTCTCATGCACACCTTTAGTTTGTGTATGTTTTCTGTCTTCTTGGAAGATTCAGAAGTATATTCCTTCTTTTGCACTTCCCACCCTTCTTCACATGCCTTTAACATGATCAGGATGGTGATTAATTATATGCATTGCAGAGGTCCTTAGGGCAGTCACTGTAGAGACATTCTGAAAAATACATTCTCTGCTCTAAAGAATTTACAATCTAGAGAATCAGGATTGTGTGCGGAGATACTGGGGGTGTGAAGGATCACTAATAATACTGTTAATTTATGCACAGCAGAAAAAGTACGCCTCAACTTCTTTAGTTCTCATTACCTCCCCAGCAGCTCTTCTTGGCAACAGTTTGTTTACTGGAGGAGGAAGAGTCAGGCTAATTCTAAGTATATTCAATAGAACAACTATTTACTCTCAGGTTTGCCAGCCAAAACTGACACTTAAGCAATCTTCATCAAGTTCTCTTTTGATGCATAGTCTCCCATCCGGAACACTGGCTGGAACTGGAATAGTAGAAGAGAATGTAACATACACTTTTTATTCAGATTATGCTGATGAAATTCTAGGATCTGCAAAGTATGTGAGAGTGTGACACAGCCGGTGTGGCTGCCATCCTGGTTTTTCCCTTTTGTAATGCCCCTTTTTTCTTGCA
Source organism: Caretta caretta (assembly GCF_965140235.1). Classification (NCBI taxonomy): domain Eukaryota; kingdom Metazoa; phylum Chordata; order Testudines; family Cheloniidae; genus Caretta; species Caretta caretta. The sequence goes on along the minus strand of NC_134209.1, from coordinate 131,621,804 downwards.
ATTAAGACTGATTTTACATGGTCTAGGAATTTGTGACAGACAGCATCTTTCCCCAGTGCCTCCGCCCCCATCTCTCTCTCTTTCTGCAGTTTTATATTTTGGACTAAAGATACTATATGTGCTTTTAAAGCAAAGTTTTTTTTGTTTTGTTTTGACATTGACACAACTATAACAAAGAGAATAATTCAAGCTAATTATTTGTCCAAAAGGATTTTTCTTCTCATGGAATACCAAGAAGCAGATCATAGTTTCTTGGAATGAATTCAGATATTTGAAATTATTCAGCACATTTTTGCACATGGTATTGTAACGCTGTGGATTGATCACAAATAGTTCTTTATGAGTAATTGTAGGAGCTGCACTAATTAGCTGTGATTGGTAAGAGGAGTCACATTATATTGTTTCTATCCATGACTGGAAGACTGTCCATCTTGCAGACTTCATCTGTGAATACTTGTGTAGGCAGATTGAGAATTTGGCTTCCACGCATATTGCGGCTTTAACATTCCTTTCCCATGAGCATTTATGCCAATAAAACTCAAAAGGTGAAGATATTCATAGAAAGTTGAACCAAATGGTACAGAAGTGAATTTGTTAAAATATGGGAAAAGTCAATAGAATCACTTCAGATTTACACTGGTGTGAGTGAGATCTGACTCTGGGTGAAATCTGACACAAAATTTGCTGCCACTAGGGAGATTAGAATCTAGCCTTTAATCACTTGAAGATGTCCCCCATCGTGAATTTGAGTGGTCTACTCTCATCCCTAGTTCCATGTGAGGGCCCATAGGCCGCATCACAAGAAGGGAAAAAAAAGAGAAAAAACAACAGAACCCCCAAATGGACATAAATAATGCACACAGATCAGCATTTTGATCATCATGGCACCTGGTATATTATCTGACATCTTAATAAATACCAAAATATACAGAGCAAATAATGCCAAAAAAAAAAAGAAAAGATGATGAAGAAAAGTTATAGCACTCTTATTTATGGGTCTAGTCTCCTCTCCATGCTCCTCTTAGCAAGGAGATGAGTAGCCAAGTGAGCTACCCTCAACTCCCCAGCTGACTTCAAAGAGGCCATTCAGAATCTCAGAGGAGTGCTCAACACTGGTGAGATCAAGTTCTGTTTGTGGATATAGCTCTCATCACCATCACTAGGAGTAATGTCCATGTATAGAAAGGAGAATAAACTATAGATGAAAGAACAAGTTTGGATAAACTGAAGAACTGACTCGAACCTTTCCCCAAACTAGAACTGAACTATGTGGTGGCTTGTCAATATTAAGTTAATGTTTTGAAAATTACTTATTTTCTGTCATGAAAGAAGGTGTGATTCGGGGGCTAGAATCAGTCACTAGGAATCAGGAGTCTGGAACTGACTACTGGCTGTGCCATTGACTTGCTGTCTAAGATTGGGGAAGTCAGTTAATTGCTCTCTGCCTCAGTTTAGCCAGCTGGAAAACTGATCTGTATCGCACAGTAATGTTCTGAAGCTTCAGTCATTTGTTGGAAAGAAGACTCAAAAAGAGCTTGGAGGCCTCCCACCTCCTACCTTTCCGACTCTACATGAAACCCAAAGTGGAAAGTTTTATTATTTGTATTGCAGCAGAGTCCATGGCTCTGTGATATGTTCATACAGTGCCAAGCACAACAAAGAGAAGTGGAAGATCGAGGGAAGTGATTATTCCCCTCTATTCGGCACTGGTGAGGACACACCTGGAGTATTGTGTCCAGTTTTGGTCCCCCCACTACAGAATGGATGTGGACAAATTGGAGAGAGTCCAGCGAAGGGCAACAAAAATGATTAGGGGGCTGGGGCACATGACTAAGAGGAAAGGCTGAAGGAACTGGAGTTATTTAGTCTGCAGAAGAGGTGAGGGGGGATTTGATAGCAACCTTCAACTATCTGAAGGGGGGTTCCAAAGAGGATGGAGCTCGGCTGTTCTCAGTGGTGGCAGATGACAGCAAAAGGAGTAATTGTCTCAAGTTGCAGTGGGGGAGGTCTAGGTTGGATATTAGGAAACACTATTTCACTAGGAGGGTGGTGAAGCACTAGAATGGGTTACCTAGGGAGGTGGTGGAATCTCCATCCTTAGAGGTTTTTAAGGCCTGGCTTGACAAAGCCCTGGCTGGGATGATTTAGTTGGTGTTGGTCCTGTTTTGAGTAGGGGATTGGACTAGATGACCTCCTGAGGTCTCTTCCAATCCTAATCTTCTATGATTCTATAAAGAGACAGTTTATAGAAGAGTTTAAGATGAGACAAGTTGGGTACGACAGACAGGTAGGGGAGGGGCACAAGGGAAGAATCAGATTTTGAAATACTGTGAAAATGGGATTAGGGAGGGGTGACTGGAAGCAGGAAATATCCAAAATCTTGAAAAAGAAACCTACTCTGATGAAAATTGCAGCGCAATCTTCTAGATCCAGGAGGTTTCTCATCACTAGACTAAATCCCATAAACCACAAAGCTTTAGATTCTCACAGCCATCACTGATTGCAATTTGAAGAGTTTTTTGTCCTTAAAGCATTTTATTAAGATGTTAAAATAAAAAGAAAACGGTACAGAGTTTAAGCGTAGAAGTTTCTGGTTATCAGGGAATAACGTACAGATTACCAAGGGGCATGAAGTTTGGTTTAGGATCGGATGGCGTAAGGAATACATAATCTGCAATATCCCCAATTGGGGGTAAAAGGTTAGCGGATCAAGGAACAGACATTGAGATATGAGGGTATGTTGTTCAAATAATGGCTACGTTCAGGTGTGGAGTGTAATGAGTGGATACGATGATGAGGATGGATTTAACCCCATTTGGTGACAAAGGCGTCCTCACTGACTCCAGCTCTCCAGTTGCCTGTTATGTGTTTTTGAGTTAAAAGATTGCTGAATCATGTGTTGCGGCAGGATTGGTCTTTTTGTGCTACGTTTGTATGGCACACTGGGGCCCTGGAGCTCGTAGTTGCTACTACAATACAAATAAGTAAGTAAGTAAATAAATAAATAAATAAATAGTGTTTGTGTCTGGAAATGTTCATAAAGAGAGATTCAAGCAACTACAGTGAGTTAAGCTACCATCCAAGGATTTTCTGAGGAAGAGGAGAACAACAGGAAAGCTGCAAAGAGATCCAATGGGAAACTTGGAAGAATACGGATAGCTGTAGAAGAAGCAATCTCAGAATAAAACATCAGCAGACTAGTAAAATCAAACCATTTGTCTGTGCGTATTTCTAGTTTCAAATAACAGAACAGGAATCTAACCAATGGTTTTATTTTTATATGCAAACCAAAAAGAGATTCCATAGGGACTATGAGGTCAGTGGAAGTTTTGTCTGAATGGAATCTGCATAAGGACTTTGAGAGCTGGTGGTATAATGGTTTTCTGCTTGGACAGTTCTTTAGTATAGCATAGAAATGGAAACGTTGCTTATTGCTCTGTCCACACGGACAATTCATAACTGGTAGCAAAGGAATGGGACATGGAAAGACAGCAGTGTTATATGGTCAGAGTTACAACTGTTGTTCAGCATTTGGTTTATCTGGGCTGGATCTTGATTACTTGGTGTAAATCTGTGTAGCCTGACATCAATGGAACTATAAAGATTTACAAAAGGTGAGGATCTGGCCTTTTACATATTTGGGACTTAAGTTTTGACCTCCTGGAACTTGAGCTACCATATGTTCCTTGGGGCAGTGACAACCCTGGAGAGGGACCCTTTTCTCTCTTATACAAGTGTAGCTCCTAGGCACTCTACTCGATGCCATTCAGGACAGTTATCTAGCAGTAATCTGAAAGAAACATCTATTGCTTTGCTATAGATACCACAACTACCCTAAATACATATTGTTTGGAGCTACAGAGGACTTCCATGCTCCATGGCATGTATATGATTTTAATTATAACTGATACTCGATAGTCAATCTATATATAAGCAGCCTATATAGTCCTGCTCAATCATTTTTCTTCAAAACTATTCTTTTACAGTGACTGCTTAAGAGGATATACATACATTGTAATCTGTGTTTTTTTTAAGGAGAAATAGAATTAGGAAACTTTTTCATACAGCAAATGGGAGTTTCATAGGCGAATTATCCCGTACAGCACAGACTTGCCCTCATGTGCCTTCACTGTGTTTTGATCAGCAGTCAAAACCTTCCTTAAGTCAGTTTTTCTGTTAATTCCTGAGTTATGTAGGTGCTGCCTGCCAGTTTCAGCTATTATAACATTTTCTAGTTAGTTGGTAAATGTTCAGGCCAAGCTGAGGTCAAGCACAGATGAAGGCCATGCAAAATAAGCAATTGTATGGGTCATGTGATATTACTTGCCTCCTTTTTCCTGAATGCCCTGGAGTTATGGGGTTTGACTTAGAGACTAATGTACTGTAGGTGCTGTGCAAGCAAAACTTAAGGAAGCTAAACATATCTTCTTAGTACAGAAGCACCAGCTAGCACCATTATGTTTGGAGTTTGTCACTCTTTTCTTTATAAAGCATTAAAGTTTGTGTTATGAGGATTTCCTCTCCTCCCCAGGCATTTAGTTCATAATGCCTAAGCACTTATGGTATTTAAAAAAATATTTTGAGTTAATTGAGAGCTTCATGGAAAAGAGCCAAGTCAGGTCCTTTTAATTCCTTGCTCCTGGTTTAAATCCATGTGTGTGAATAGTTCTTGAGGGCTGGATTCTGTCACCTTTCCTCACGCTGAGTAACATTCTGCTCTTCTGTTGGAATCTGTGGGGCCTCTCCTGGTGGCAGAATTAAACCTTAGCTTTATAATATACCTCAGTGGAGTCCAGCCTCAAGGGCAACTCTGTTAAAGACATTTGTATTTGAATATGAATTAAAAATGTGCTTCTTGGCCGTACGCTGCAATTTTTAAATGGAAGTGTTTGAATCAGGGTTGCTGCTTACTCAGCTACCTCCACTATCACCTTGAAGCGCTAGGTGAGAGGGGAAGGGGGGAAAGTAGCTCTGGCTGCTCCATTACTTGCTTCCTGGCCTGCGTATGTTTACATGGGAATAAAAGAACATAAAAGGCATCACCACGGCTGGCCTGGGTCAGCTGACTTGGGGTCACAGGGCTCAGACTGCAGGGCTAAAACTTGCGATATAGCTGTTTCGGCTTGGGCTGGTCCCAGAGCTCGGCTCCAGCCGAGCCCAAATGTCTACAGTGGAATTTAACAGCCCCGCAGCCCTAGCCCCACGAGCCTGAGTCAGTTGACCCAGGCCAGCTGTGGGCATTTAATTGCGATGTAGATGTACCCAGGAAGCCCCAAGGAAAGCAGTACAGGAGTTTGACTGGGTCTTCCTGAGTCTTGGCAATTATTTATTATTTGTACTGTGGTCGTGTTTAGGAGACCTAGTTGTGGAGCAGATCCCCATTGTGTCAAATGCTGTACCAAGACAGTCTGTACCCCAAAGAGTTTACACTCTAAGATAATGGACAATTTACAGTACAAATAATTAAAGTATGGATTAGAGCCCCTTAGCCATTTTGAACTATCATATTTATCCCTCAGGCACTAAAGATTAGATACCACAGACATGAACACACTTTCCCTGGGCCCAGCCTCGTGAGGTGCTGAGTGCTCTGAGTGTCCATGGACCTCTGTGGGTTTTGAGGGTGTTGAGCACCTTGCAGGAATCACTCAGCACTCTGCAGGATCAGGCCCATTGTGAGACGGGAATAAGAGAGCATTTGAAGCCAAACGTGGAGATCAGCATGATCTAAGAAAGCCACTGGGCCCAATTCTTACCTCACTGAAATCAGTTTTATACTGGTATCACTCCATGGATTTCAGTGAGGGGAAACACAATTGATTTCAGTAGTGTTACCCTGGATATACAGCAGTGTCAGCGAAAGGAGACTCAGGCCCATACTCTATTCTCTAGGCCTTAGAAAGTGACCTAGGTTGCTGAATCAGCCTGAAGGTCAGAGGAAACAGGAAAGAATTGCAGTGCTAGAGGAAGATGTTTGGAGAAGATCAGGAAGGTAGCTCTATAAAGTCTCAGGACCATGGGGGTGCTGAGTGAAGAGAAAAGCAATGTGGGTCAGCTAAGTAATATGGGAGCAGAATTAGGGAAGTCAGAGAGATTACAGGATGGTGGGAGCAGAGAGGAAATCCCCAAATTCAATCATCTAATCTTAGTAATGGGCTACATTTTCATCATCCCTCCAACATGCTTTTTTTCTTCTCTTACTGTTTAACTTTAGTTGGTTTATGGGAAGTGTGGTGACCTGGGGACCATCCACCCCTTATTACTTTAGTGAGTGGCTGGAAGGTATGGTCACTTCATCCTGCTTTTTCAGACTGGGAAGCTGCTTTGCCAGTCCCATCACTTAATGCCTGCCTGGTGTGTGTGTGGGGGAAACCATTTACTTCCCTTACTCTTGCAGCAGCAGACGCCCAAAACTAACTCTTTAGTGCTCACCCATTTACTTTAACTCTGGAAATCCCAGACTGTACTGAAGCCCTCTCTCTAGAATCAAATGTTTGAAAAATAGAATCACAGCCTCTGTGATTTTTGAAGAGCTCAGGGGGGGGAAAAAGTGTTTTTGTAAATATCCTCTATGATCCCAAGTATTGGACAGACATTGACCAGGACAGCTGGACAGCAACATCCATGTGTACACCAGTGGAAGAACACAGTCACCTGCATTTGTTTTTAAAGGTAGCTCAAGGCTGTTTTTGCCATTAAAATGAGTTATAAAGCTTATTACGCAGGGAAACAGATTGAAGGGATTGGGAGAGTGTGAAAGAGATGATTTTGATCTGAAGGTGGGTAGCGATGAAAGTTTTACAGAAACAGCTTCAATTAATTGTTCCTGCTTTGGGCAGGAATGGTGGTTTTGCGATTAAGGGAGAAGATTGGGATTCAGGAGACCTATATTATTCCACAGATTTCTAGGGCTGAAGCCTGACTTATCTTGCAAGTGCAATTTGCATTTGCAAAATGTGCAGCTACAGGATGAATTGCAGGTAAATATCAGAGTAGTGGAGCCTTTAACTTCTTATTTAGTACCCACAGATAGGAGGTTAAGGTGCAAGTACTAATATTTATGCCACCAGTTTAGCTGGAATGAAAATGTGAGTGCAAATTGCATAAGCCAAAAGGTAGGCTTCCCTTTTGAAAGCAAGTCCCTTTGCCTTAGTGTCCTTATCAGTGAAATAGGAGTAAAAATACTATCTGCCAAGGGATGTTGGGAGAATAAATGTGTCAATGTTTGTAAAAGTATTTGATATCCTTGGATTGAAGATGCTACAGAAGTGCATAGCATCATTGTTATTGTTTGTATTTAACAGAGACAGTTATTTCTTTTGGTATTATTGTTGCATTGTATATACCAAAAGAACTTCAGAAGAAGATACATCTGATTTCTCAGTATTTTCCCTCAATAATATTCAGTTTATTAGAGAATTTTCTTTCTGCTACCTTCTGTACCCACTTGTCAGTCTACCCTGATATATGCAGTAGTGCAGCTTCTGACAAAACACTGTCCAGTGAAACACAGATGGTAAATTATGAAATGGACCATAAACAAATAGAATTGTGATTGCTATTGAATGGGAGCTGCTAGGTTTATTACCATTATTCAGTCTCCTAAAGTTTTGACAGATTGATCAAACTAATGAACACAGAAGTGACAGACATATTGGTTCACTAATATTAGGTTACCAATCTTTTCCTTAAACCCCCATTAATGCTTTTTCTTTTGCCTGCTAATGCTAGGATAACAGATAGCAGCCAGACTTTCTGGCTCTACCCATGTGCAAAACTTCTAAACATTGGACCTTTTTTGTCTCCCACTGCACTTTGCTATAAAACCACAAGGTTAACACGACCTTCTGGCCCATTCCATTTTGTGTCTTGTTTGGAGTCAAGCTTTGTTAGGGACAAAAATCTATGTAATATTCCATCTGATCAAAGTACTTCAGACGAAGAAGACATGCCATCTGTATTCATTTAGAGATATCTAAGACTATAGAGCATTATAGTGGTATTTTGTACATACTATTGATTGGCTTCATTTGTAGCTATTATAGACACCGGACACTGTTCACTTTTAAACCTAAGCATCAGATTTCCCATTTGCAATCTCTAGGCACTTTATTTTCTTTTTCTTCTCTGCCCCACCCCCCGTTCTTCAGCTCCATGAGCTATACAGTAGCTTTAAAAGACATCATTCAATCAAGTGTCTTTAGAAAATGGTTTAATATGCAGCATATTGCATTTTCTTCTGGCAAACTCCTGAATAACTGCTATTCTTGTAAAGTGCTCTGAGACCCTGTATAGCCGAAATGTGTTAGATAAATGCAAATGTCCTTCAGTCTTCAGAGACTAGACTTCCTTCATTTGTCTATTATCATCATCTATACTATCATAGTGACAGGTTTCAGAGTGGTAACCATGTTTGTCGGTGTCAGCAAAAACAAAGAGGAGTCTTTGTGGCACCTTAGAGACTAGGAAATGTATTTGGGCATAAGCTTTTGTGGGCTAGAACCCACTTCATCAGATGCTTGGAGTGGAAAATACAGCAGCAGGTATATTTATACATAGTACATGAAAAGATGGGAGTTGCCTTACCAGGTGGGGGATCAATTCCAAGCATCTGATGAAGTGGGTTCTAGCCTACGAAAGCTTATGCCCAAATAAATTTGTTAGTCTCTAAGGTGCCACAAGGACTCCTAGTTGTTTATACTATCATAGTTCCTAGGAGTCATAGTCACAGACCAGGACTCCTATTATGCTAGGTGCAGTACAAACACATAACAAAAAGACAAGTCTCTGCCCCTAAAAGCTTACAGTCTAAGTCTGTGTGTGTATATGGATTTGTGTGTGTGTGTCTGCATATGAGTTGTCACCAAGAAGCGTCCTAATTGCACCTAAGAGAGGAGTTCTGGCCAGTAGGAAGATATTTGGGAATGAAAAGGGACCGATATATATTGCACTCTGTTTATTGTAAAGTGCCCAGTAAGTAAGATTTTAGATGTGAAATGGTTGAAATTGCCATAGATTTGCATTTTAGGCACATCAGCAAGGGATCATTATTTAAGTTAAATAGTTTCCTTGTCCAAATGTGGTAGGGATGAAAAGAATTCTGTAGAAATTACTTTAAAAAGCTATAGAATTGAGCAGAGAATTATGTCCCTAAAAAAAAAAAATCTATAGAATAGTTATTCTGTATTACATTTTATGGACATATCTGTAAGGGTTAATCATAACATTTAGGCCCTGATTCAGCAAAGTACTAAAGCATATGCTCAGTTTTAAGCACATGATAAAATCCACTTCTATTCAGCCAGGCACTTAAGTATGTACTTGATTTTAAGCATGTGCTTAAGTCCCACTGAGTTCAATGCTTAACAAATCATTCAGAAGGCAACAAAATCGTTGTGCTCCAGTGCAAATGTAGTAAGGTCTATACACGGGGAAAGCAAGGCAGACTAAGCACTAGGCTGAGCAGTCCACACTGAATGCAAATAAGTCTCAAGCTTCATATATACCTGTTCTTATTCTCTAGGTATCAGGGTAACAAAAGGGCAGCATGAAGGCAGAGAATGGGCATGTATAAGGAGCTATACAACCTCACTCTCATATATTAATTATCATTATATATTTGTTCTGACAGCTGATAGCAATGATGTAGCCTTGGAGGCATGTAGAATGGACTTCCATCTTGAATAGTCCTTTGCAAATCTTCTTCCTTCAACTAGAATCAGTATGGGAAGGGTTAGGTTTCTTAAATACTTCAAAATCTTGCCTCATTCATGACTGGAGTCAAGCTCTACTTCCTTTGACCTCAGCTCTATAAAGCTTCTGTAAAAAGTCTTCTGAACACTGGACATGACCCCACCATTAGAATTGTCTTGTTCTCAATTGGTGCAGGACTGCATCTTCCGTGGATGGTCTAAGTATCTCCTCATTTGTGACAAACTCAAACCAATGGATGTTAAGAATACGCAGTAACTTTTGACATTAGTTTCCTCTCCCCAGCTGTTTTTATCTGCCATGTTTCTGTTCCATATAACAGAGTTATCATCACTGCTGCGTTGAACACTCATATCATAATTTTCACACAAGCATTCAGCCACCCAAACATAAGCCTTTGAAAATGCTGAAATGCCATTGCTGCAAGCTTGATCCAATGTGTGACTTCTTCAGACTTAGGAACTTCCTGCTGTCAACCCACTACCCAGCAAGATAAAACTATTCACTCCTTCAGTGTCAATGTCATCTACATGCAGCATCAGCAGGTCGTTTGTTTCTGTTTTATAGGAGGCATGCATAGCTTTGGTTTGCGATTTATGCTCTGCGGAATGTTTCAGAAAAATGACTAAGCAACAAAAGGAAGTTAACATCACATTTATAGAATTTGCAGCTGCTTTTGACTCTGTGCATTGATCAGCCTTGTGTATACTGGTACACCAGTATGGGGTGTCTAAGGACTTATGTGTACCTAGTGGAGGAAATGTAGCAATGTACAGTAAGCTGTGTAAGGGTCAATGGTTGTTATTAGAGACTGGTTTTCAGTGGAATCAAGAGTACGCCAGGGATGTGGTCTCTCACCTACATTACTAATGTTCAGATAGACTATCTGTTGACAAAGCTGATTGAGGCTGAAGTAGGAGGTGTGAAATGTAAAGACTGATCTTTAGAAGATCTTGAGAATATCATCCGTATAGCCTGAGTTGGAGAGACTACTGGCCAATGGCAACTATTGCGGGAAGAGATGTGAAAAATTTCAGTATCTATGGAAAAAGAACAGGTGTACTTGTGTCACCTTAGAGACGAAATAAATTTGTTAGTCTCTAAGGTGCCACAAGTACTCTTGTTCTTCTTGCAGATACAGACTAACACGGCTGCTACTCTAGAATCTATGGAGTTTAACAGACTCTTAAGTTTAAACATGTGCATCTGTGCTTTCCTGAATCAGGTCATAGTATTTGCCAAATATGTTATTTGATTAATTTTACAATTTTTTTCATACAATAAATTTTCAGGAATATTTTGAGTGGTATTTTTCTGTTTAGCTGTTTGTTTGCCATTGATTTCAATAAGACTTTCAATGTGCTTAAGTGGTCTCTTGAATATGGATGTTTTCCTTCATACCTTGAAGAGCTTACAGCCTTAGGCCCTGATTCAACAATCTGATTGGTCCTGCAGTCTGATCACTGTCCCACTGACTTCACTGAGATTCTGCAATAGATCCCTGTATAGATTAGATTCCACGATTAAGGTTCTGTTAAACAGGACCCAATTGTTAAATACTAAATTTGACGTATATAACTACGTTTTTGGGCCTAGATCTTCAGTGGTGCAGTTTTACAGGCAAATATTGGAAGTTGGGCTCACACAAGTCAAATGCGTGCAAAGCTGCACCTTTGAAACACTTGTCTGTTTGATCATAAAGAAAACAGCCAGCACTTCCACCCAAACAAACTTTTTGTACAAGAACTAAAAATTGTAACACATTGTGAGAAGATGATGAATAATCCTAAATGGAAGGTTCCAAATGCAGCAATTTTTTTAAATAAGAAGAGCACATGTCCAAGAATGACTTTGTACACACAGAAAACAGTCAATCAGCCAGCCAGCCAGATGCATGCACAATTAGCTTGTAATTGAGTGCAAAACAAACCCTGAAACAGGCCCTTTTGCCTGTGTAAAGGTGGAGGAGGAGAATGCAAGGAACTTTGCACCCGCTATACAAAGGTATAGCACAACTGTAATCCCTGTGCTTGTGGAGCACAGAGATTGCGTTTTTGGTGCCCTGGACTCCCTCCATGTTGTCCCACAGAAAACAGTGCAGACCCACTTGGAAAGGCCCTTCGCTTACTCCTTCCTTGGGCCAGCACATTCAGCAGAGTCAGCAAAGCACTTGAAGTCAATGGAACTTAAGCATGTGCTTAAAGTTAAGCACATGCTTAAGAATATTACTGAATAGGGATGGACTTAAGAACAGGCTTACAGTTAAGCATACACTTAAGTACTTGGCTGAATTCAGGACTTTGCTATTTAGCAATGGCTGCACTCCGATTTTACGGTGTGAAGGTTGCATTGTTTGGACCAGAGATGAGCAGGGTCTGGACAGTAATATCAGGAAAGAGTGAGGAGTACAATGGTACTGTTGAATTGGGAGGGTTGGGAGCCACTCTGAGGTGGCAGTGGGAAGGTTATGTGTGCATTTTCTCCCACCAACTTACAAAGCCTTGGGTCTTCTGGCAAAACCTAACCTTGATGTTAGTTAGTTTACTCCAACTATGTGATTTTTTGACACAGAACATATAACAACAATACATACTCAGAGCTGGCTCATGCATAGTTTTTCTATTTAGAGACAGACTTCACAAGGAGAAAGTGGTTTGTGGATTGAATTACATTTAACACTGGGTGGTTGGGACTCAACCAGGGCTTAAACTACAGCCTCCCGTAGGGAATGATGCAGCATCCCACCACTCCAGTGGGAGATCCTGGAAGCCTTGTGAGGAAGACGGCTTAAAGCCACAATTTTGTCCCGTATTTTTAAATCCCTCAGACCTTATATTAAGCAGGTGACAGGAATCAAAAGCTTTTCTTGGGGTGTTGGGGAACAACTACTTGCCTAGAAGTCTCTCCAGATACCTTCCAAAATTACAATAGCCACTCCCTTCCCATTACACTGCAACAGCTGCTAAAAGACCTGGAAGAGTTGTGGAGATAATTTCATCCAAAACATGTTGAAGTTAATGGTGGACTTTGCATTGATTTCAAGAGGCTTTGGATCAGATGAGGACAGTTTATTTTCAAAGGATGTAAAAGTTTGTTGGCAGAGCAGCCAGTAAATAATTATTTGCAAGAATGATATGTAAGGGGGCACCTTGTGTGACTGCACATGTTGCGTGATTCTATGCCAGTGGAGCAAATTAAAGTTAGGGCTAAATCCGCAGCTGGTGTGACTTGGCATAGCTCCACTAAAGTCAAGGGAACTGTGCCAATTTTCACCAGTTGAGGATCTTGCCTTTAGAACCAAATTCTATTCTCAGTCTCACTCGTGTAAATCTGTAGTAACTCAATTGGCTTTAATGAAGCCACTCCAAATTTACAACAGTATTAATGAGAATGGAATTTGGCCCTCACAATTTGTCTTATTGTGATGTTATCTCCTCAAGGTAAGATCTGATATTTCCATGTTTTTGCAGTGTGAGCTGTCAGTGAGAAGATCTTAAGGTGCTAAAATAAATGGCAAGGCTTTTTTTGTTTTTTTTTTCTCCTGCAGTTACTTTGGGTCTGTGTGTGACTTCTGTTTAACTTGATGGGAGTTCCGTGTAAGGAATTGCTGAGGAAGCAGGGCCTAACCTTCTAGTTTAACCCAATGTTCAGCTTAGAAGGAACTTTGTTAATTAATTAATTAATTAATTATTATGTGTAGCAGAAATAATTAGAATGATAATCTTGATCCTGCACCACTAGACTAGATCCCAACCCTGATTCTAATCTCAGTTTCTGATTTTCACCAATGTAATTTTATTGCCTCAACACAGTTACTCCAGAGTTACACTAGTGTAACTAAGGGACGAATCAAGTCCCTTGTGTCTGAAATTGAGGAATATGATGAGAAATTACACACAAGGGAAAATGTTATATGGTGTAAAAGATATTTTATAAAAGTTTCTGCAATCAGTGGACATGCAGGGAAGAATTAGTGTATGATCCTAGTAATAAGGAAAAAGACTAACAATACCCACAAAGACTTAAACAATAGGGCATTGTGCTATTGATCCACCTGTAAGACTATTTCCACCTAGTGGTGGTAAAGACCCATACAAACAAAGAAAATCACCGTCATCTGCTTTATAATACCATTTCCATAATGACCAGTCTGCTGCTTGTTGATCGTACTTGAGAAATCATTAAAAAAGATCCACCTCAAAGCCAATCCCAAACTAAAAGTGAAATGAAGATACTTAAAACTTACAGTTTCAGGCTAGTGAGCAACTACTCCACTCAGGTAAAAATTAAAAGGAAAGTGTGACCAGTACCTACAAGTAAGAAATCTCCAGTACAACGTTGAAAAGTTCATGGTCCCGACCCTCTGCTAATGTAAATTGGTTTTACATTACCTCAGCTAAGGATCTGGCCCATTGTGAGTGTGTAGATGTATAACCAAAACTGAGGAGTTCAAATCACAAAGATGTTAAAAAAAAAACCCCAAGCTCACATTTTCATTAAGAAACAATAATTGATACATAGGAGCACTAAAACTGCGGTAATATTTTGGCTTTGAGCATCAAACTTTTACTTGGAGGAGACGGAAAAGCACTTCATCAGTATAAGCTGAGTCACAAAGACAGCTTCTTTTTGGCCTTTAGGCTAAGATCCAATGAACTATCCGCTGATACATCCTCTGTTGGTGGCATGTACCTTTCGTGACACAATTCTATGCACATTGACAAAAAATGTGTTTTCCTCTTCTGACTTGTTTTCTATATGTTCACGCATTGAGTGGTTAGAACAGAGAGAGCTAAGGATCAAATAAAATTATATGACCTTGAACCTTTTCACTAGTTACTTTAACTATCTCAGTATATGAGCATTCTGAGCCCAATTTTTAAAGGCACAGGTTTGTGGTGGCACATATGTGAGCCAGAGTATTGATGTTTGCAATGGTGTTGCAGCTGTGTTGGTCCTAGGAGACAAAAGAGACAAGGTAGGTGATGTAATGTGTTTTATTGGACCAACTTCTGTTGGTGAAAGAGACAAGCTTTGGAGCTACACAGAGCTCTTCCTCAGGTCTCACCAACAAAAGTTGATCCAATAAAAGTTATTACGTCACCTACCTTGTCTCTTCAGTATTGATGTGTCATGCAGGGACGTGCAAAACTATGCCTTTAAAAACCTGGCTATTCATTGCTTAAATGTCATTTGACTTGGCATTCCATCAGTTGTAATCCAGTGGGTTCTATTCTAGTTCCCATCGTAAAGCCACTGAATAAAGACTTACTCTGACTTTTTCAAAGCTGTGGCAGGAACAGATAGCAAACACACTCTAAAGTGACAGAAATACATGAGAACATTAAAGAGATTTCATAGCAGACATCTATGACATTCCCACAGCTGTGGCCAGCTATTAATTAATTATTATTATTACTAGAACCACTATATAATATTCAATTAAAAAAAATTCCCCAAACAATCCTGTCTTTCAGCTCTCATCCAATAAAGGCTCCCATTGAAACCAATAGGAGTTTTCAATTTGCAAGGACTACAGGATTGGGCCGAAAATCCATTTGTAGAACAACAATCTTACTGTAATGGCCCAGTAGCACTCATTCATATTTATTTGCCTGAAATACTACATAAGGAGCAGGTAGTCAAGTAAGCAATTGAAAGCCGTCTTTCCATCACATAGCAGTAGTTTTAATATCTCTCTGTATGAAAATCTATATGTCACACTAATATCATACACACAGTATGCTTCATTGTAAAAAAACAGGTTCCTAATGTGGGATTTTGTAGCCATCACAGATGTTTCAAGTTTCTGTCCATTCTAGCAAGCTCAGTAAGGATGATTTCTTTTAGAAAATGCCCTGTGGCTCAAACAGCAATCTGTACATGTAACTGTCAGACTGAAAAGGCTAACGCCCTTCCATCCTGTCACATGCTGTAATCTTAGAAGTGCCAAGACAAGAATCTAAGGAAAGAGTACAGGGTACTCTTAATTAGTTGCTTGTCAGTGGCTAATGACAGAGGCCTCAGGTAAAGCCCAAAGGCTATGACACATTTCTTAACTTTTGTCACATAACTATTAGCCAGAAATCTGTTTTATTCAGTACAGTGTAGAAGATTCAAAGCAAATATTTTTCATGAAAAGTAGCACGTGAAGCATGCAGGGCCAGAACCTGGTCTCATCTACTATTTATATAGCAGGCATCTATTAAGTTTCCACAGCTATAACCAATTTCTTTTAAACACTATGTAATTTAAAAAACAAACAAACAAAAAAACCCAAACAAAGTCTCTGTGCCCACAGAGGGTGGGGAAAAGAGGAAAAGCAAACCATACTCAGCTTTGCTCTTGCTGTGTGCTTTGCAAGTTAAAAACATTTCCACTTAATGCCACCTGTAAAGAATCAGCCAAATCAAGTAAAGATTTCTCAGTTGGAGAGGAAGGGAGAACACAGGATACAAGAAGAAGAGTGGTAAAAAGAAGCACATTCTGATGCTGGGAATTAAAAAAGTTTTCTCAGTTGGAAACCTAAACTTCAGAGACTTGAAGGGCAGTGTTGTGTGAACAGGGAATGTGGGAGTGGGCCTTTTAATCACTGTCTTGCATTCTGTGTTTGATCTAAGTTGGGATCAGTTGCTAGGTTCCAACATGTTCTAGAGGGAAAAAACATACACTCATCAGACCTGAAAGAAGATTCCTATGACTTGAATAATTTTACCACTATTAACATATTATTGTTGAGCAGTATATGCTAATTGCTAACATGTGGCGGTATTTTGCCCGCAGATATATGTTTGCAGGTCCCAGTTGAAGGAACTGCATGAACATTATGTGAGGGCAGAAGTCGAGCCCATTGGTACCTTCTTTTTTTGCTTTCTACTTGAGTTGAATCCTAGCTCTCTCTGAGGTATAATAGTTTTATATCTCAAGTTACATTTGATGAGTTACTGTTCCAGGTGCCTAGCTTTTAAACTGCTCATACATTTGTGTTTTATATTAGGTGAATTGCAGTTTGTCTACCGTAATGTAGCTTGTCCTGTAAACAAGATTATGGGCTAGGGTCTGAGCACAGGAGGAGTCAGATGGCTGTTTTCACCTTCCTGGTTCTTAGGACTAGAGCTGGCCCCAATACATTAAAACCTGAGACCAGACAGCTTTAAGTTCCATTACAGGTTTAGGATTCTACACTAGTGGAGGACTACTCCCAATCCACCACACTCCCTACACTTGTGTGGAACAGCTGTGATTGGTATCTGCAGCCCTGCTCAAAACAAAGTTATTATAGGAAGCATGGTTCTGGACAGCAGGGAATTGCAGTCAGCAACACCAGGCTCTGGTTATTGGTGTGTTAGTCATGTATTGTTTACATGCAAATAACATAGTAGTTCTACCCAAGCTCTCTCTGCCTTGTTAAGCAGAAGGATGCCCCAAGAAAGGGTGAGTTCAGAGACCTATGGCCCAGGCTGTTTCAAACAGGATTTTTTTTTCGATAGGCATTTGCAGCTAGGTTACTGCCCCTTTGGGCTACCTGAGTGGGACAAAGGGGATGGAACCACAGGGAAATAGTACCAGGTTTACAGAGCTTCCAGAATATTGTCATCGTTTGAATGTTTAGGAAAGCTGAGAGTTTGTCTAGCTCTTATGTGGGTGTGTGGTAGGAGAGAGGGTGTAAGAAATCTCTGTACTCCCCCTGCCTTTATGGCCTGGAAAACTGCAGCTCCCACAGTCAGGGGAGCATAGTGTCTGCTCTCTGATTAGCACCCTTTTGCCCCCTGGGAGGCACACATTAGCTGAGTATGGTGGAGAGAAAGAGGGACTGTGGTCTGCCTTTTATACACTGGCCAGCAGAGCTGGCTGGCCATATAATAGGAGGGACTATGCTGCACTCCTGCAAAGTAGTGGTTGGCAAACACCCCGTGTGACCTAGGAGGTAGTTGCTTGTGCTCTCAGGGTGATTCTATGCTGCACTGCTGCTCCCATTACAGGTTGGCATATAACAGGCACAATCTAGCCACAATCACACTTTTTTCACCTGTTATCTCACGCTGGAGCCTCTATTCTAGGTAGCATAAGAACTGTTAGAAATCTTTGGAACAAAGTCTGAAAGTGAAATTTTTCCACAACAATTTTCTTGCTTCCAATAGACAATTTTGATGAGAAATCCAGCCTGTTACAGTATTATCTGCCCCAAGCAAAAATCATGACTCAGGCCACTAAAAACCATGGCTTCATCCTTTCAAGCTTTTCCCTGCAGCCATGAGGGCTAGAAACTAATTATTTATAAAAAGTGGAAGCTCAGTTTCTCATGTAATCACATGACTCCAGGAGCAAACGCTTAAAGTTAAACACCAAGACTTGCGATCAAATCCGAGTATTGCAGTTGGCAAAATGTCTTTGTTGTCCTTAGCTGTGGTTTTTTTTATTGTCATGTGGCCTGTCAGACCCAAGAGGATCCATGCGGTTTATATTTCACTTGCTTGTTATTCAGTGTCCATTAGACATTTTTAGTTTTGGGTTTTTTCCATTGCTGATTTTGACTGGTCATCTTAATCACATGGTGGGATTTTTTTCAAAATTGAAATTAGAGTTGATTTAGAAAATACTTTTAAAATACAAACATGTAAATTAATATTTACATTTCTAAATAAAAAAATGTTGTTTTTGAAAATTAATGATTTTTGAAACAACTATCTTTTCATAAAAATTCAGCAGAAAATGTAGAAGAATGAAAAATCTTGAAAATGAATAGGGTGAAAATGCTTTTGAAAATGTTGACATTCCTGCAAATTTTATTTTGTGATTTTTCTTTTCCCCCACCAACAAGCTCCGTTCATGAATATTATCTTTAGCGAAAGAAAGCCATGACTTTAGTTACCATCTTTTTGTTCTGTACTTATACAGTTCCTAGCACAATGGGGTCTTGGTCCATGACTGGAGCTCCTAAGCTTGTGGTAATGCAACTAATAGGTGATGATGATGATGATAATTGTGACAGACGTGCTATTGCCAAGTAAAGGTAAAGTTTGTGTTTGCATTTTGTGTCTAACTTTAGTTCTCCCTCTGTTTGGACCCCAATCCTGCCAACACTTACATGGGTGTTTAATTTTCAACACATGCATGCTCCCATTGACTTCAAGGGAATGTTTAAAGGTAAACATGTGCATAAGGCTTTGCAGCATCAGGGCCTCAATGTAGCTATGAACCGGCTTTAGATGAAGCATCACCGCTTGTTGATGCAGGGTGGAATTTTCAGAAGTACTCAGCATTGACTGAATACTGCTAGGGCAATGCTGAAAGCTTTTGAAAGCCTGCGCAATGCAATACAGAGTCACCATGCAAGCCCCATCCTTCTCGACAGAGAACTGTAGGCTCACAAACGAAATAAAAAGAAATCACCATTGATTTCCTGAGACAAGTAATATCTTTTATTGGACCAACTTCATCAGCTCTGCATAGCTCAACAGCTTGTTTTTCTCACCTGCAGAAGTTGATCGAATAAAAGATATTACCTCACCCGCTCTGTTTCTCTAATATTCTGGGAGCAGCATGGCTAAAACAACATTGCAAACACTGGTTTCTTGACAGTATTGACTGGCATTTTCTGTTCTTCTGTATCTTTAAAATGAATTAAGGGGTCAGATTCTAACCTCCGTTACATTTATGCAATCCAGAGTAACTACTAGTGTTATGGTTTTACCCGTGCTTAGTTTGTAAAGAAAGAGGTGCCGGGGCTCAAGCAATTTTTTTACTTTCATAACTGATGGGAGAAGCCCAGGGTGCCAGGGTTATGCACTGCCAAGCTGAGAGGTGCCAGGGCTCAGCCCTGGCACGAATTAAGCACTGGGTTTTACATCATGTAAATTAGAGCTAGGTGGAATTTTTCACTTGAAACCTTTTTTCATCAAAAACTACAGGTTCAGGTCAATCGAAACGATTTGTGAAATCAGGTCAGTTTCAGTGAATTGTTTCTTTCAAGGAAGAAAAATGTTTTAAAATGTTGGAGTTTCCCTCAGTTTTAATTAAAAACAATTTAAAAAGCCATTCATAATTGAAATGAAACTTTTTAAAACATTTCAGTTCACCAAAAATTTCTAAACATTTTCATTTTGAGTCAGCCCCAAACAATTCTCTCCTCATTCCCCTCCCCAATCTCCCTCCCCCCCTGCCTCTGAAACAGTGTTTGTTTTTTGGAGAGCCCTAGGGGAAAGGCACTATCAATATAAATGGGATACTGCAGTTTGGACACAGCCATGGGCTTATACAGCCCATTAACTCATGCTAATAATGGTTTTTAATACTCCAGGGATTTACCAGATAATGAAGATTTATTGTATAACCCAAGTCAGCTATCCCCTTCAGACCATCCCATCTCTCTCTTCTTCTCAAGCTGCCTTCAGCCCTTACATAGTGTATTCTGCTGTCAATGGCAACATTGGGAATTGCATGTGTTTAGTAAGGACAAGACAGAGTCCCATGATTGCAAAACAACATAGATAAAATCCAGGGCCCATTGAAGTCAATGGGGACTTGTCTCATTGACTTCAGAAGGCATCAGGATTTTACTCTACAGTTGTGAAAAATTCATCTGCCACATCCAGGATCTGTACAGTTATTTGTACTGCAATTTAAAAGAGTGCATTAAAAATAATAGGACCTTGTGAATCCTGGCTCAGATAAGGTGTTTAAAAGAGCTTTACATTTAATTGAAGACAAGATGAGATTCTCTTGTCTCTTAGTTCAGGGTAAAAAGGCATGAATTTCATAGACTAAATTATCAGCACTTTAAACTTAGTTTTTTGCTCCATTAGGTTATTACTGAAGGTTAGGACAAGCAGAGATCCTCCCACTTCATTGACCTGTGAACTTTGGTAAATCTTAAAATAGGAGTCATTGTCTATGGCATGATAGTGAATGACTTTCCTAAACTGAGCCATTGATTTTGTTGTAATATGAGGCGAGCAGTGTTTTCTAATAGGTTTAAAATGTTAATTTGACACTGATGACATTTCTTGTCAATTTATTTTGCAGATTGAATACCCGATTAGTTGAAAATGATAATATGACAATGATAGTACCTACAATTATCATTGCATCTTTTCTACAAGCTTCAAATCCTCAGGTAAGAACTTGATTATTTCTTTTTCTTTTGTTGTTATGCGTCTTAAAAATAGAATCCCCTTTTCATATCTCTATGCAAAATTTGCTTGAGGTTTTAATTAGAAACAAATATGTAAAAAGGATATAATGGATTTATAAAGTGAACCCTAAAATATGGTTCTGAGAAAGGAAGAAACCATCTGTCTGCTCCTCAGGATAGCCAAGGCACGTTTCTAATTGTGAGTGCTTTAGCAGAGTTCTGTAGTTTGTTTGTTTTTTCTTGTGACGGCTTCATGATTATTTCAGATATCCAGCTATGCAGATATCCAACCTCTTTATTTTGAGCCCTGTAGGATTTTGATGGGGGAAAGATGGAAATAGCATAAATCTACTGAGAACAGCTATTGCATCATTTTGGGTTGAATACAGGATCTTAAATTTTGACGCTTTTAGGATCTGGGTAGTAATCTGAACCACAGATTCTAACACTTGACAGCATCCAGACCAACCAGTCTAATTCTCATTGGGTTTCGTTCATGTTAGTTCACCCTTTCACTCTCCAATTTCTGTTTTGTGTGGTGGGACTCAGATGGACCCCAACACTCAAATTGTTACTCAGTTGAAACTCCTGAGTTACACTTGGATTTCTACCAAATCTCTGCAAAATCAAACATCTTACATGTCTTCAATATGAAACAATAAATTAAACCAGCTTCACTCATAACTAGGCCTAAGTTTATTCAAACTGCTCGTGAACCTTAATGACATTTTTGCCAAAGCTGCTGAATTTCAGCTGTGTAAGAAGGAAAACCCCAAACCAGGTGCATTTTGCATGTTTTGAGGAAAATGTATCACACTGATCTGTTCATAAGCACTCGAGATCTGCTTGCCTCAGACAAACCTTGGCTGGGATATTTTAGAATGGACTTTTAGAATGCAGCTTCCTCAGTATTCTGACTTCTACAGAGGCAGATAAACCTCTCGGAATGCTATAGGCATTCTACAAGTTCAAGACGTTATGTAAGACTCCAGTTCACCAGTAGAAAATACATATGAAATATAGGTATCCTGAAGACACTCTCACTTACCTTTCTAGAAATGACAGTAATTGACATGCTACATGAACTTGACTCATACTCAGCCTAATCTGATCTAGGTTATACCAAGGGAAAAAACTAAGAGATCTTATTCAACCATGAACTTTTATTTTTGAGTACTTGTTGTAATCCTTCAGCGATTGCCATTTAGCAACATTTACCATATCATGTTGTTGGCAGTTATTTACTAATTTGAACATAGGGAGAGCTGTGTGAATAATTTGCATTGTGCTTTTCTTGAGACACAGTGCCTCCTAGAGCAAATCCTTGGTGGTGTACCATACAGGCCTGTGCCTTAAAGAAGCAACGTAGCCCTTAAAGAGGAAAACTGGAGGCATGTGCAAACTTTTTATATTAATCAAGAAGTTTTATCTTTGAATAATTGCCAGCATTTCCATCTCTTCGGTGTCAGAATCTCTTTCTACACTTGTAAGAAACAAGAATAAAATCTATCCTTTGCTGTTCCCAAAAAAGCTCCATGAATTCAAGTTAACCTAAAGCAAGTATTGAAATCTAAATTGAATTCTGAGCAGCACTAAATAAAATGTCATCGATCTTTATAAAGTCAATAAATGTCTGTAAACAGAAATTACCCCCATTAAAAGCCTCCTGATTTGCAACGGCTTCAGTAAAGATCAATGCTGTGAGGGGCTGAGCTCCCTTAATCCACAATGACCTCAACAGGAGTTGGTACACTCAATACTTCTCAGGAGGTGCTGAGCATTTTACAGGATCAGCCCTGTAGATGGCTCAGCAAATGTAACTACTGGTGTAAACAAATTGTCCAGAGGTACACAATCAATTGGACAAAAAGTGTCAAACTACTTTTGACCTTTAAAAATTTGCATCATGCCAGCAGCTGGCTTTGCCTGCAGGGTCTCTAAGTCTAATGAGACTATTGTGACCAAAAAAAGACAATTAGCATAATAGAATAATCACATACACAAACAAGAGACTTTACACTCAGATCAAAATCTGAGCAAGGCAGTAAATCTACATTTCTCTATGTTCTAGTTAAACTCAAAATGATGCTCCATTGAATTATTCTTTTACTTTTTGTTTGCAACATATTTTACTTACAGACACACAGTGTTTGCAACATATTTTACACACATACTCACTACACTAAAAGAATATTAAGTTTGCAAAGTGAAGCACTCAGAAGTTAGGAAATGCCAGAACAAAGGTTTCCTGAACAACCTTAATGGGACCCCTTTGCCCAACCAGTTTTTGTACTCCTTTGCTCTTCCCTCGTTTTCTTTGCCCATCCAGTCCCGTTTTCCCCACGCCACCCTAAGTCTCCATCCCCGTTTCCTTGCCCCTCCCCAGCCTCCATTCCTCCCAGGCTACTTGTCCCAATCTGCTCCCCTTTATCACCTCTAGATGTGGCTCTTGTATGCTCTGGATTCAAAGCAGGTACCTTGTCAGTAGAGGAGGTTTTGGAACAACTCGATAAATTTAACAGTAATAAGTCACCAGGACCAGATGGTATTCACCCAAGAGTTCTGAAGGAACTCAAATATGAAATTGCAGAACTACTAACTGTGGTATGTAAGCTATAATTTAAATCGGCTTCTGTACCAGATGACTGGTGGATAGGTAATGTGATACCAATTTTAATAAAAAGACTCCAGAGGAGATTCTAGCAATTACAGGCCAGTAAGCCTAACGTCACTACCAGGCAAATTGGTTGAAACTATAGTAAAGAACAGAATTATCAGACACACAGCTGAACATGATATATTGGGGAAGAGTCAACATTGCTTTTGTAAAGAGAAATCATACCTCACCAATCTATTAGAATTTTTTGAAGGTGTTGAAAAACATATGGACAGGGTGATCCAGTGGATATAATGTACTTGGACTTTCAGAAAGCCTTTGAAAAGGTTCCTCACCAAAGGTTCATAAGCAAAGCAATGGACAAAAGGAAAGGTTCTGTCATGGATCAGTAACTGGTTTAAAAAATAGGAAACAAAGGGTAAGAATAAATGATCAATTTTCACAGTGGAGACAGATAAATAACAGGATTCCCCAAGGATCTGTACTGTTCAACATATTCATAAATGATCTGGCAAAAGAAGTAAACAGTGAGGTGGCAAAGTTTGCAGATAGTACAGAATTACTGAGGAAGCTTAAGTCAAAAGCTGACTGCAAAGGGTTACAAAGGGATCTCACAAAACTGGGTGACTGGGGCAATAAAATGCCAGTGTTGTTAAATGCAAAGTAATGCACATTGGAAAACATAATCCCAACTATACATACAAATGATGAGGTCTATTTATGACTCAAGAAAGAAACCTTGAAGTCAGGGTTCAGCCGATCGCCATATTTGGGGTTGGGAAGGAATTTTCCTCCAGGGCAGATTGGAAGAGGCCCTGAGGTTTTTTTGCCTTCCTCTGCTGCATGGGGCACAGGTCACTTGCTGGAGGATTCTCTGCACCTTGAAATCTTTAAACCATGATTTGAGGACTTCAATAGCTCAGACATAGGTGAGAGGTTTATTGCAGGAGTGGGTGGGTGAGATTCTGTGGCCTGCATTGTGCAGGAGGTCAGACTGGATGATCATAATGGTCCCTTCTGACCTTAATGTCTATGAGTTCTCTGAAAACATCAGCTTTTTTGACTGTTGCTGAAAAATGAGGAAACAGAACATTAGGAACTATGAGGAAAGGGATAGATAATAAGACATCAAATATCATAATGCCACTATATAAATCCATGGTATGCCCACACCTTGAATACTGCATACAGTTCTGGTTGCCCCATCTCAAACAGATATATTAGAACTGGAAAAAGTACAGAGAAGAACAAGAAAAATGATGAGGTGTATGGAACAACTTCCACATGAGGAGAAATTTAAAAGACTCAGACTGTTCAGCTGGTAAAAGAGTCAACAGGGAGGGGCCTATAAACTCATGAATGGTGTGGAGAAAAATAACACTTTTTTATTCACTACCACATCACACAACACAAGAATCAGGGGTCACCCAGGTTTAAAATAAACTAAGGAACTAACTTCTTCACACGACACACAGTCAACCAGTGGATCTCATTACCAGGGCATACTGTGAAGGCTAAAAGTATAACTGGGTTAAAAAAAAATTAGATAAGCTCATGGAGGCTAGGTCCATCGATGACTATTAGCCAAGATGGTCAGGGATGCAACCCATGCTCCGGATGTCCCTAAACTTCTGACTGCTAGAAGCTGGAACTGGAGAACAGGGGATGGATCCCTTGTTAATTGCCCTGTTCTGAAGTCTCTAGTGCTGGCCACTGTTCTAAGACAGAATACTGGGTTAGATGGACCATTGGTCTGGCCCGGTATGGCCATTCTTATGTTTTTCTCTACATTCTCTGGATCCACCAGGGAGGTCTTTGAGAACACCAGAGGGGCAGGCTCTCAGTTCAGGTGCCAGGACCCAGACGTGGCAGAACCTGAAATATCCCAGCCAGACCTGCAATTCCAGGGAAAGTCCTGCTCATCCTCTGGCTGGAGCATGTCCAGTGTCTATGGAATCTTTGGGGAACTTCACTGCAAAGTTCTAGCAAGTCTGTACTGAGAATGTGTGAAATGTGATTAATCAAAAACTTATAACTTGGCCAAATTTGGGAAAATTTTCATGAGGAGGACAAAAGGCACATCCCCCCAACACAAAGGCCAATCTCTCCTTCCCCCCTTCACCCACCACCAAATTTCAAGCCCCTATTCCAAAGCATGGGGGTGCCAGAGCAGTTCAAAGAAAATGTTGCCAGAATTTTTTAATGTTGGCAAAACAGTGTATTTTCTCCTAGCATTGTTCTCAGAAATGGCTGAACTGTTTAGTCTGAAATTAAAATGGCAAAACCCACACAGCCTGAATCAGACAGCTAGTGTGGAAAATTTCAGCCCAAACTGTTAGTTTGGTAAAGTTTTAAGCAACTGAAAACAGTGTTTGATAATGGCAAGCGTTGAGCAACTTTAATGATGGGCACCACTCCCAGCCCTATAATATGTACCTAAAACCTTATGGAATTAAGAAAATCTTTACTGAATTAAGTTAAACCTTATTGATTTAGGTTTAATATCTTTGGGGTCCATTATATTAAAAATGCAATTGTGTATGTGGCTTTGTGGAACTGCAATATCCTCTCCTCCTAGAGGAATTAGATAATGTAATTCCTCTGGTTATCAGTCCTTTGAAGCTACACCCTGGAAAGGTTTGCATATTCTAGTTCAAACCAGATTCTCCAGGAACTAACAGCCAAAGAAAGGATTTTTGGATAAATAGCCTGGTTTTATACAGGCTTATGGACTTCTTCCTGGTCCACGGAGAGCCTCAATGCTTGGAGAAATGTTGGAAGGACTGGGCTTACTGAGGCCCCCATAAGATTGGGTGAATGTTCTGAGCTGAAGCTGTGATGAATTTGAAACCACAAGGAAACCCATTGGATGGGGTTTTGAAGGACTGCTCTTGCCAGAGCCCATGTTTGGATTGGGGTGACCTCTAGTAAGCTTATTAGCATCTGTGTAGGTTCTTCTATTGTTTTAAATAAGTCTTCTCTGTACTGCTTTTACCTTACGAACAAAATAGGTTTGCATAGGACGTGCTATGTGGTACCTTAAACTGTGGGCAATTTCTCTGTTGTTAGTCTCTGACGAGAAAGTAAGCAGGCCTGCTTAGACAGAATCTTTGGCTGGGAGATTACAATATAGTTGGGGCTGCTCCTGGAAATATCCCAGTCAGAAGGGATAGAGATGCATGTCTCCATTCAAGAGAGGTGTCAGCAGATGAGCCGGAAGCCTAGGGTGGGTGTCCTTGTTTGATACTAGAGGGGAAATACAGGTGCAGTTGCCCTGAACTGTGACACATACATATAGAGGTGTGTACATGTATGTGTGTGTACACACACACACACACACACACACACACACACTTTTCAAAAAGAATATTTTCATAATGGTCATGTAAAGAGAGATGCCGACTGCAGAACCATATGTAACAAATAACTTGTCTCAAATGGAAAAGGTTCAGTATCATTTTGTATACTAAGGTTTTGGGGGTTACTTTAAAAAAGGATTTTAGCATCAGCAGGTGGGTGATCATTAAAAATAAGGGCTTTATTTACAAATAGAGGTAGCCAATTAGTGAAATAACTGATATCACAAGTAAAGAAACATTGCTTGGCTTGCTTTGATTTCTGGCACCGTATTATTCATTATTTGTGGATGTTTGGACCACTGCCATGAATTTCTGAAAGTGTTGGCAAAGCCTAGGGTTTCATTAATTTCATAATTTCATAAAACTCATAAGCAGTGAGAGACTGTGTGAGAGAATGTTACCAATCTACTAGCTGAAGGACCTTCCGAAGAACTCCAATATAAAACCCCCCTGTCCTTTACATAGTAAATAAATGTTGCAATTTTGATTCAAGAATATGCAATAATTTGTTGTTCCTGTTCATTTTTCTTCTTTTAAAAAAAAAACAACCCAAAGTTTCATCCATCCAAGCAGAAACAATACAGTTGAAAGAATCCCAAATATGAATAAAATATCTGATGGAGGGTGGGTGCAGGGGAAAGAGAAAATTAGCTCAAAACCAAATTTCTAACAAAAATCGCTCTAAGGCCCAACCATACACAATGTACCACACTAGTGCGGAAGTCTACCTGCACAGAAGATGATGCAGGAACAACACCTGTGTTTGTCATAAACACTATCCATAACAAATCATTTGATCAGCTCAGTTTGTAAATATCCAGTATAAACTTTGGTAGGTATAAATATGGACAGACTAGACCCTTCTGAATTTGGAATTATGAGCTCCTCAGCTAGTGTAAACTGACAATTGCCTTAGTACTATGCCCCTTTTCACCACTGAGGATCTGGCCCTGGACTTTTTAATATGTTAAAAAAATGTCTCTGCTTCTAATGTGGCACCACAAATGAAATTCAAGATACTTATTGTAACCACACTTTAAATTATATACATATTCTTGAATCAGAGAGACAACATTGTATTTTTGTAATGGACACAATATTTTGCATATTTCACTTGTGGTGGTGGATTGGGAACAGGTTTTCTCACAAACACATTTTGAGATCATTAACTCATCTACACAAGAGAGAAAAAGAAAATTCAGCCTCTCAAAGGGTTCTGTACAGCCCCTTTTGAAATTATAAAATGTATGAAATGGTTTATCCTATAGCAAGTAAAGTGAACAAACATATTTTGACCATTCAGTGTCTTCAGGGAAAAAAATCTTTACTGTCAACTTTGTTTTGTGTGTCATTAATAGGGCCCTTCCAAATTCACAGCCCATTTTGGTCAATTTCACAATCATAGGATTTTAAAAATCGCAAATTTCATGATTTCGGATATTTAAATTTTGCACAAACTATATGTTCTACTTAGCTATATGTGCACACACATTTCTGCTTTGCATAAGTGCACATGCAATGAATGCATGCAGTTGCACAGGCAAATGAGCACGGACCTAATTTTAGAAAATCATGTCCATTATGTCAGTCTATTGGATGCTCTGTTTGGGAAAGTGTCTATAAAACAATCTGTTATAAAAGCCACTTTGATCAAACCAGGACATCTGGTCACCTTACACCATGCTTTCAGGCTAATTAAAAGGACTGGCCTTTTTGAATGGCTTTAAAAAGCTCAGCAATTAAAGCCTATTTCTGGCATGGACAAAGGCAAGTTAATTTGCAGCCAAGATTATTCTCGCTTTCATTCCACACTTTATTTTAATCTATTTTGGAGCTAAGGACAATTTCCAAAGCAAGCCTTGAGACAGCAGAATGAACTGTCATTAAAATATGATCGACTGTAAAGCACACAGGATGACTGAATACATTATGTAATTATATTTTATAAAAAGCATCATGTCCTTTTAGCTGGGATCACCTAGGAAAACATCAGCTGCTTAGCCTTATTTCTCTCTGGCATCTATTTGAAAGAAATTGGCACCAAATTTTCTTCTGCTCCTTCTTTTATTCAGCTAGTAGCCAAAAGGGGCTCTGTCTTGTGCTTGTTTGTCTTATTGGTTGATGATTTAAATAAGGAATTCTATTCTACCTCTTACAATCAATTCACAACATAAAATAGAATTATCACTACCGTAATTAAGATCCCTTATATGTACTTGTAAGATGTCAGTGGTGGTTTGATAACATAACATACTTTTTTCTCTATAATTCGAGTGAATTGTAATAGAACAAATCTCTTAAGGCTTCCTAACTGAGGCTAGTTAAAAATGTGGCTAAGGCTAAACTTCTCTTCTCTGAGGAGGAATCTGAATCAGAGAATATCAGGGTTGGAAGGGACCTCAGGGGGTCACCTAGTCCAACCCCCTCCTCAAAACAGGACCAATCCCCAATTTTTGCCCCAAATCCCTAAATGGCCCCCTCAAGGATTGAACTCACAACCCTGGGTTTAGCAGGCCAATGCTCAAACCACTGAGCTATCCCTCCCCCAAGAAAAAAGAATATCTCAGCAATACATCATAGTGTAAAGATAATGGGATAGTCATGTAGTTAAACCACTAAAACGGGATTTAGGAGACAGGGATTCTAATCCTGACTCGACAATAGCTTTCCTATGTAACCTTGGGTCAGTCACTTACTCTGTGCAGCACTTCCCCATTGTAAAATGTGGTAAATAATGCTTCCCTTCTTTTGTGCCTATTTAAATGTAAACTCATGTAGGCATTGTCCCTGCGTGTGTTTATAATCCAGTGAGGGTTGGAGTGTGGCGTGAACTCCTGACCCATAGATGTCTGGGAGTTTTGATTTCACCCTCTGGATCTGGAGTGGCCAAATTATGGCTCGCGAGCTGCATGTGGCTCTTTTACCATGAGTGTGGCTTGTGGAGCCCCCCACAGTCACCCCACTCTCCACCTACCAGACCCTGGACCGGGGCGGGGCTGGGGGGAAGAAGCTTGCGACCTCTGCCTTTCAGCAGGTGGGGTAGGGGCTTCTGTGCAGTGGGGGGTGGGAGTGTTGGGGCTTCAGTCCTGCAGGACATGCCTGCCAGGGCTCGGGGCTTCAGCAAGAGCGGAGCTGAAACCCCAAGCCCAGGCAGGCACTTCCTACAGGGCTGAAGCTCCGAGGTAGATGTGCCTTGGCTCTCCAATTTCTGAAGCTTGTTGTATGTGGCTTGGAGGGTCAGTAAGTTTGGCCACCCCCTGATCTAGGTGCCACTGTAACATTGCTGTTTGCATTGTTGTTGTAGCCATGTTGGTTCAAAGATATTAGAGAGGCAAAGTGGGTGAGGTAATATCTTTTTATTGGACCAACTTCTACTGGTGAAAGAGACAAGTTTTTGAGCTTACACAGAGTTCTTCCTCTGCTCTGGGCAAGGTACTCAGAGTGTCACAGCTAAATACAAGGTGGAACAGATTGTTTAGCGTAACCAGCTAGCACATATTGTAAGAGAGCATTCATAGTGAAGTGGCCAGTTAAGACCTGTGCAGTCATAGGACAAAAAAAAAGGGGGGGGAGGGGGGGATGGGTTTAATGTAGTGGGTTGTAAGAAACCAAAAATCCATTGTCTTTGCTAAATACTAAAAATCATGGACTTAATAAAGTTATGAATTTAAGCTATCAGGCTCAGCTTTTGAGTTCCTGCACATCACCTTCAAAAGATCAGGCTCATCTTTTGAAGGTGATGTGCAGGAACTCAAAAGATGAGCCTGGTAGCTTAAATTCATAACTTTGATAGAGACTAAAAATCTTGGATTTGAAAAATAAACTAGGTTTATGGCTTATTACAACAACCTGTAACCCACTACCCACTTTTGTCTTATGATTGCAAAATAAAAAAATGCATACAAACACCCCCACCCCCTCCCTGAGAGAGAGGCTAAAAATGCAGTTGCAAAGGCAAGAATGGAGGCTGAAGAGGAATTACACAGAAAGCTGGTGGAAGATGGCAGGAAATTGGGTTTTGGGTTGGCAAGAAAAAGGAACAATGAAACACAAGATAGGAATAAATCTTTGTGTGTGAAGGATGGAACTGTGTGGTGATTAACCCTGAAGAGGTGGCAGAGGTATGGGAAAATATTTTCAAAGATTGTTAAATGAGAAAAGAGAGTTGTGAGTACAAGCGTCACTCACAGTTATGGGGAAGGTATTGATCTCTGTAGACAAAGTAGCAGAAGCAGTGAATAAGATAAAGAATGGTAAAGCAGTTGGTGACGATGAGATAAGTGTTTATATGGCCAAAGCACCTGGAGATGCTGGAGTAACATGGCTTCAGAGATTGCTGTATGTTTTCTGGGATCGAGCTAGGATACCTGATGACTGGAGAGTAGGATTGATTGTGCTTCTTTGGAGGGGTAAGAATAATGCAAGTGATCCAAATACCAATTTGGGGCATCATCCTGCTAAGTCAGCCTCTCAACGTTCTTGAGAGAGTTTTGGAGGCAAATTTGAGGTCAAGTTGGAGGAAAATATAGAAGAGGAGCAACATGGCTTTAGGAAAGGAAGCAGTACTATAGACACAATATTTGCAATGAGACAAGTTTGAAGGAATGATCAATGGAGGGCATAACTGCTATGTAGCATACACTGATCTTGAGAAAGCAAATGACTTTGTTCCATGGGAGTTAGAGTTTGGAGTATTGAGATGGATGGGAAGGGAACTTCAAGAAGTGAAGATGATAGAAGAGCTGCATTGAGAGTCAAGAGCTAAGGTGGTAACAATACATGGAATTTCAGACAGTTTTGAGGGGGCGATGAGTTTGAGATAAGGCAGTGTGTTAAGCCCGCTTCTCTTCATCCTAGTTATGGCATTAATTGGTAGGAGAATCAAGCCTGTGGAGACACAGAGAAAATTAATGTATGCTGACAACCTGGCCCTTTTGGCTGACAGCAAAAAGTAATTGGTATATATTGTATCAGTGTGGGCACCTGTGTTTTGAATACAATGGTTTTGAACGGAAAACACAAAGAAAAAGTTATACAAGTAGGGAAGGTGGAAGAAGAGCTGGTGATTGAAGTTTCAGGAGCGAAGCTGAATCAGAAGAAACCATTTGTGTACTTGGGAAGTTGATATAGTTCCATCGGAGACAGATCTGGACAATTGAAAAGAAGAACCCCATGCACATGGCAGGTACTGAAAAAAGTGGCAGGAGTACTGTGGGATCAGCAATTAAGTAACAAAACTGAAAGGAAAAGTGTATGCTGAATGTGTTTGTCCTGCCGGCTCTATGGTTTGGCAATGGTGAGTATTATGGAGATGGAAGGAAAAAAGATAAAGGTGTAGAAAATATACATTGAGGAGAATGGCAGGCAAGCGAAGGGTAGACAGACTTTGCATAAAAGAAATTAGGGGGAAGATGAACTTGGAACTGACAGAAATAGGCTGGAGAACGCACTTTTGAAGTGGGATGGATAAAAGATAAGAATGGGAGAAGAACGACTAGCAAAGAAAGCCTGGGAGGAAGAAACAGCAAAAGAGGACATGGAATTCCAAGGATAAGATAGACTCTGTCAAGAGAAGTTTGAAGAGAAAAGGACTGAAACTCCAAGACCTATGAACCAATGCCACGGGTTGGAAGGAGTGGCAAAGAATTGTAGGCACCCCCACCCCCATGTAAATGGGGAAAGGAGTTGAGAAGTGAAGTGATGTTTAGAAATAGCATCAGTTCCTCTGACCATTGACAGAAATAACTCAAAGCAGATATTTTATGAGAAGTTAATCAATTCCAAACCTTCATATGTGGCCTATCAAAATACGTGTATAAACGTCTTTATTCCAGAAGTGAAGTTTTTATTCCTTATTATATCTGACACGTTTTGGAAACAGACCATGCATTCTCTCACATTTAATGTAAAACAACCGCTGCTCTATTTTTCTGTCAGATTAATTTTTTGTCTCCTAATAGCACATATGTTTATAGAGTCTTCTGACAGATATTTTTGCAGCAGTGCAGCTCTCTCCTCTGACCACTGACATTTTTAATCAATTGATCAATATGTCATTTGAACCTCCCCTGGGAATTTTGAAATAGCTGTTGCCCTCTCAGATTGCAGGCCTAAACGAATAGGTTGTTGTTTGTGTTGTAATGGGTAGTGTTATGAAGCTCTTGTTACAAGCTGAATATGAAATCTGAAGCACACTGGAGGGCTATCAACCTGTTTTCCACTGTTGCAGAAAAGATGATATAATCTTTCAAACTCATTTCTTGACGAACTTTGGCCCTGATCCTGCAAACATGTCTGTACATGCCTAATTTTATACACATGAATAGTCCCATTGACTTCAACTGGGCTACTCTTGTGCACAAAATTAAGAACTTGCATACGTGTTTGCAAGATGGAGCCCAGAAATGTGGGCTTTAGTTTTATACCATTTCTTCCTGGCCAAATCTTGTTTGGATCATTCATGCAAGTAAACTAATGGGGCTGCTCAGCTGAGCAAGAATTGGACCTCTGCCTAGTTTTAATTTTAGGGCTAGATCATCAGCTAGTATAAAATGATGTAGTTCAATTGGCTTCAGTGAAGCTATGCCAATTTACCCAGTCTGAAGGTCTGTCCTTCTGCTTCCTGAAATACTCATACAGGACTGACTTTTAAAAACTACATTAAAACTCACAAAAGTTTCAGTTTTTCCCCAAACGTGATTTTGTTTCCATTTACCTAACCAATAATGAGCTGCAGATGTGGGTGTGCATGCTATATGAATTGCAATACAGTATTATTTTTGTCAGAATTCAATTTTTATGTTTTTATAATTTTGACAGATAATATCAGTGTTAATTTTTAAGCATTTTTTAAAGATTTTTTTATCCGTTTAAATTTTCTTGAGTTGTGAAAAAATAGAGGGGTAGGGCAGATGGGTGGTCAGACATTTGATGACAGTCGACAGTGAGATTGAAAAATTAAAGCTTTATAAACTATTAAAACCCAAATTGTCAATGTCACTTGTCCAAATATACAAAGTAAATATCCTTAAATCAACAAATCACACCTGTTTTTACTATTCATTCACTCGTCCATTTGTAACAAGCTAATTGAAATATCTAAATCACTGGATTTTGACTCTAAGTTCAAGTAGCATTTTTCTTACTTTGCCTATCTGTAAATTTAGATGATTATCAATAGAAATATTTTTCCATTGGTTTCTGCATGAATGGTGAAATCAATCTTTACCAACATTTACCAATAAAAATCTAATTCTTCCAAGTCTATGTATTATTGAGGTTGAAATGTTTGTGGCAGGAACAACAGAGAAATGAGAGATGTTATGTACTCCTAATCTGAAACTAAATTGTGGTAATACTCTGAAATGGCACTTTCTTACTCACTAGATCTACTACCTTTGTGGCTGAGGTTAGTCAAAAACAAATGTTTATTTATTTATTTTTTTTACACACCAGTTAACCTTGGTGTGCAAACACAACTCTGGGAGGGAGCTGGGTTCTATTCTGGTTCACTGGTCACCAGCAGCATTGTTAACCAAAGCCACAAGCCTGCAAAGATTTAAGCATGTGTATAACTTTATGTATGTTAGAATAATGCAATTTCACATATGTGCATAACTTATGCACACGTTCAAGTCTTTGCAGAATCAGGGCCTCAGTTCTGATTGTAGAATCTGTGTGTGTGATCAGGTGGTTGGTCTGTCTGCCTATCGTATTTTAAAGGCACCTTTTACCTTGATATCTAAGCAGCTATGTGTAACCCAAAAACTGTATGTGAGCCAGAAAGAATCCAACTTGAATTGCAGACTCCCAGTGGAGTTTGCAGGCCAGACAGCTAGAAAATCCATAAACTGGACAGTTTGCACCTGGAAATCATTGAGACAAATAGCATGGAACCCCATTCTGGGCTCAACCATGAGCCCGAATAAACACCTGTACAGAAGAATAACAGGAGTAAGGAGTCCCCTTACTTTTTTGCACAGACTACACGCATTGCCAAACCCTATGTGAAGGGATGAGAAGCTCCTACTGAGTTCCCACACCCCTTCCTGCACCAGTGGGCAAAGAATGGGCAAACAGGGACAGGGGAAACCTTAGCTTCTCCCCCACCCTGTGTAGCAGCTAGCACAACTGATGTGCACCACGAGGGATGTAAGCTGTGCGAGGAAAGGGCCAGTGAAGCGTATTCACCCAGGGAATAAGGACCAATTTGAAGAGCGAAGCAGAGCCAATTTGTGACTTTGAGGGTTACAAGTTGTTCTGCACCCTGCTTCTGGGGCACCACAGCTAGTCACGGTCCCTTACTTGGTTTGGGTTGCAAAGTGCCAATCCAAGCTTAGGCCATTTTTACAAAACACTTTTTCAGAGCAGAACTACAACTCAAATTCAAGGTGCTGTAACTCGAAACCAGTGGACTCTGATCTTGCACCCAGTGAAGTCAATGTGAGCTTTTCCATTGACTTCAATGGGGATGGGATTGGGTCTATAATGGACTTTGGGAGATTTGTGTAATTAAAGACTGTTGCGGCAGTGTAACCTAAGAAAAATCTTTACAGTTATAGGTAATTTAAAGAGGAGAATGTTTTTCTATGAGGACAAGGTGTTATGAACTTTTTAATGTCTTTGAGTGACTGACCCCCTTCCCACCCCCAGAGGAGTCCACAGCATCTGCAAATAATATGTGCCAGCTGCTGTTGCTTGAATAATAAACTTTCTTATGCAAGGCTTTACCATAAAAGATCAGATGTTCTCTTTTAATTGAGGGTCTAGCTGTATTTCAATAAGAAGTCATGTTGGGGATAAAAGAATATCAGCTGGAGGAACCTTTGGGGAAATCTGTCAAGTTTTCAAACAACTCAATAAGACATCATCACAGTGCTCCTATTGTTGCCCTGGCTCCCCAGTTGGTACTGGAGCAGATTCAAGATCACGTATCAGATCTTCAGCGCTCTGTAGGCTGAGAAATGTTCTCTCCCACCGTGACCAAGATCTTCCGCTACAACGTTGCCCCTTAGGAACAATGGAATTTTCCATACCAAGAGTCAGACTTGTGACGGCTGGGGACAGAGATTTTTTTCAACGGCCAGGTCATGGTTGTAGAACTTCCCTCCTGACGAGATCAGTGTGATCACAAATTTCAGTACTTTCATAGCTAAATGTAAATCCCATCTTTATATCCCAGTTTTGTCTTGATCATTTAAAAAAAAAATCAATTGACTAAGGCCATAGTCCTGTAAAGACTTATGCCGAAAAGTTCATTGGAACTGATCACATGCTGAAAGCTAACCATGTACAAAAGCCTTTGCGGGACTGAGTCCTAAATCAAGCTACTCTCCCTACCCATGGTTTCTGGGTGCCAATTCATAATCAAAACACATTTTTCTATAAGGAGCAGAGCAATGACAAATTTGGACACCATGACAATGAAAAAAGCCGTACAGCTGAGTTTCCTCCCCCCCGCCGTGTACTCTGTGTTCAGTTTTGTCCCACAATAAAGAATAAATGATTACGTCTACCAAATTGCAAAGTGCAAGTACTAGTTCATGCATATTTTTTTTATTTCTATACATTATATTAAACATGTCTTGGGCAGAAAGTTATACAGATCATTGGAAAGTATAACCCTTTGGACATCTTGCACAAGTCACATGTTGGTGTCCTCCGATGACCTTTGCAAAAGACATATGTGCAAATTGGCTGTACATGTTCTTTAAAATCAATAGTACAAGCTGATAAAATAGAAATGTGAGACTAATGGAGAGAGAATTAAAATGCCAGACCAAGGGGTTAAAATTCATATTAATATGGACCACTAAGGCCAAGCCACTCTGCAAAGATGAGGGCAGCAGGTCACTTTGACAGTTTGTCCATAGTTAATGGAAGTTTATTGACTAACTTGTGTGAAACCACAGTGAATATTGCTTATCTCTTTGTAGTATGGAAACTTGAGGTTTATAGATTTCTGTTTGAGCTAAAAAATCTTTTTTGAGGCCCTCCTCCCTTCTTTTTTTCCAGTCAATCACCTCTTTGTAGCAGAATATTATTACAAACATCTCAGCATGTTTTCAAAACTTCATAGTGTGTGTGATATTCTTTTATAAAGATGCCTGGATCTTACAACTGATTGCCTGTAGCCAGATGTCAGAGCCTGCACGTGTACCGCACAGGTCTGAGCACCTGCGAGAAGCTGGAGGATAGGCACCATAAAATGCAACTCGAAACATTACAACAGAAAACCTGCTCTTGCAACAATTTCACTCTCACCAGTATCCTTGCCTCGCCATATTCATTACTTTCATACACTGATCTCTGTTATCGTTATTTATGAATTGTCACCATTGTGCTCAGAATTACACAAGACAAAAAGTCCCAGCTCTTCAAAGGTGTTTTCGTGCCAGACTTCCTCTGATGTTAGTTAAGCGCCTATATACCTTTGAGGTTCTGGGCCAAAGACACTGTGCTTGCCCTGATGGACTTGCAATGTAAAAGACAGACCAAAAAAATGTAAGTGAGGGAAAAGTATTATTATTTTTTAATATTTAATCAGAACTGAGGACCCTTGGTTGTAGGTGCTGTGCAAACAAATAGTAAAAGAAAATCCCTCTGTGTAAATGCTTACAATCCAGAGCATGGTGATAATCTAAATGATTTTTGGTGTGGCCTTGATCCAGCTATGTCTAGCTTCTATAGTTTTACTGTACTGGCTCTGAACTGCACTACTAACTAGCTTCTTGACTCTGATGACCTGCATATATCTTGCAAGTGGAGCTGGTCAGGGACTGGAATGTCCAACACACCAATCTTTTTCCATTCCAAATCAGAACAAAAAACTGAAATTTCACAATTTCCCATTAAACAAAAATGCCAACAAATTTCAATTTGAAATTTTGTTTTCACATTAACATTTTGATTCATTTCCTTTTAATGGTTATATTTTATTAAATAGGTTATATTAAATAATATATATTAAATGGATATATATATACACTACATTACAATATGTTAATAAAATATACATATAGAAACTAAACTGAAATGTTTTGACATTGTCAAAATGAAATATTTGCACCTTTTCCCACTGAAAATGTTCTCAAAATCATTGTGTTCCTGCAGAAAGCACCAGTTTTAACAAAATTGCATTTTTCAATAGAAATCTGTTCTGTTGAAAATGTTTTGACCAGCTCAACATGCAAGCATTATGCATTTCCAAAATGTTACCAGTTCCCACGTTTTACCCTCTGTAAGAATGTAGCTGAAGGTAAGCGTGTGTGTGGCTACAGGGAGTGTAACCACTCTTTAGTTCAGGGGACCAGAGTATGCGCCCTTTTATAGCTGGGAATGTTGGCACACACTGAGGAAAACGTGTTTAGATTATATAGTTTCCAGCCCACTTGTTCATTGCAACTAATTCCATGGCAGTTACTTTGGAAGGAAAATTCCAGGACAGATCTTTGATGTAACATACTGTACCTAATAAAATTTATCAGAAATATTCTGCTCCAGCTCTGAATTGAGGACACTGATCTAAAATATGTGTATATACAGAGAGAGTCTTCTGCTTCCACCAACTGTACAAAATGCCAGCTGTCACACTAGTATTCTGGTGTAACAATGATAGTCACACTTTTCACTCAGGTTCTTGCTTGATGGTTAGCTTTTATCAGACTTGTTTTCTGCAATTCATTAGATAAGGGGATTTTTCGTGATTTTTTTTTTTGGGGGGGGGTGGGGTGGCAGGTTGGCCTCTCACTGAGAACAAGAGCAGTGAATTTGAGCACAGCAGCCATTAATCTAGTGTTTAGAACCACATGGAGTGGCAATGGGAGTTAAAGATTTTTGTACAATCTCAGCATAAAGGCAAAACATGACATTTCCAAGAATGTTTCAAAAGAATTTTTTAATCTGCATGAGTGTTCTTACGGGTTCTTTCCAAGCTCTCCCAACTCAAGACTGGGACTGAATGTCAAAAAAGGATAATTACTTTGGGCCCAATTCTGACACCCATACTCGCGTAGAATGGTATCTTTAGTCTTTCAGTAGTGCCACAGAAATCAGTTGGGCGGCTTGCAGAGTACGTTGCTGCCCTCCTAAAAGCATCAGCATCCGCCCCATGGAAGCTGAAAATACAGGGTTTTTGAAAAGAACGTTTCTTGACTAACTGTGGTTTAGAAGAGAGCCAGTAATCCATGATAGAGAAAATGTGATAGGAAAGGACACAGAGATTTTTTAACTTAAAATGTAGGCAATATTGAGAAATACATTCCAGGGTAACTGGTTTGAACGATTACTTTAGAAGTATGATTAGATCTTTCAAGTAAGAAATGAAATGTACTATTGAGACATATTTTAGCAGCACCATGATCTGTACCATATAAGGTGTTCATGGATGAAGTGTGGGCATATTCAGCTCTGATTACCTGAACCTGTGCCTCTTGCCTCTTGAAGGTGATAGTTCTGCATGGGAGGACATATTTTTTCACCTGCAAATAATGTAAACCAGCTTAAAAATCCCACAACAGTTCACTAGTTGGAATTCAGAAGAAACAACAGTTTTAACATTAAAAGAAAAGGAGTACTTGTGGCTCCTTTTCTTTTTGCGAAGACAGACTAACACGGCTGTTACTCTGAAACCAGTTTTAACATTCATTTTTACTGTACTAAGCAATAGCATCCTCAGTGCATTTCACAGGAAGAAAGTGGGTCTTATTCTGATCTCAGTTATACTATGTTTGCATTGGTGTAGCTCCACTAATTCTAAAGGAGCGACTCCTAACTTAAGCTGACATTACTAGAAGCACAATTGGGCTCCCTGGACTTTTTTTATCTGTAGCAGAGATCTATTACCACAGTATAATAAATGTGCTGGCATTAAAACTGACCTACTGCCTCCAGCTAGGTTTCTAAATTACAACCTTAGTAGGAAATCAACATGGCTGAAAAACATGTGCTTAAATGTTCTGAAACTTTGTAATAAACATTTAAAAATTATTGAGTTTTTCAAAGCATAATTAAGAATATTATAATTTCAGAAGAGTTGGGCAGAGGTCAATTGGTAGGTCACTGTTTCTCCAGTTTCCATCCTCCCTCTTATCGATATTTTCACAGGTAATTCCAACTCCTCCATGCCTGTCTAGTTATGATCTTATACTGCAATAGCCTCCAGGCACAAAGGAAAGAGGACTAAGACCAGTGTAAGGACAAATGTTGAAATCAGACACGGCTTTATGTGAAAACATACAAATTAACACTAAGGAACAGGTAGGACGGGGAGACCTAGTTTTACATGAGTTCCCCAAAAGGAGAGCAGGAGAGGGCACAAGCCGTGCGTTTCCCAACTCCCTTGTTTGGGATCCTATATGAAGGTTAGGCTCCATCACAATCTCCCAGTCTTTTGACTGCAAGCATGAAATGACTTTAATGTTGATGTTTGTGCTAGACTTAACAAAGTTCTTTGGGAAATGAAAAGGGCCTTGGCCCTCCCCTCCTCTGCCTTGGCCATAGAATGGGCTTCTCAGGGGAGGAGAATGCACTGAACCCTTTCAAAAGGTGGGGCAGCAGCATTGTTATGTTTCTGGAGGCAATGTGACTCCTAAGACACAGTGCATCCAGTAGCTTCTTCTGAGATGACTCCCCTCAGTACTAGCCAATGTGAGGGGGCTGGGGAGAATGAATCCCTTTATCACTACCCCTTCCTCCAGACAGCACCTTGACACACCAAGCACACCCAAGAGCCATATACCAATGTAAATACCAGTTCCCTTGCTGAGAGATGCGGGCCTTCTCTCACCTCTAATAGTTGACTTGTTATTATGTTGCAAGGTCACTGTGTCTCAGAGGGAGAAGCCTATGAACCCCTGTCTCTAGGCCAGAAGATCTACATTTAGATCAGTTTATCTAGCCTTTTTGAAATGACTCCCCACCCATAATTTAGCTGAGAATGAGCCGGATCACCCTGTCAGCAGTTTTTTTTCTTTCTATTTACACTATTTACTGTGCTGGGTGGTTACATGTTTACATGTTGGGCCATGTTCCTGGATCCTTGATCCTGTGGAGTAGTCTCTTACTCTGGTCCCTCTGAAATGAGTGGGACTGCTTGAAAAGTAAAGTATTGTTACTGAGTGGGAGTATGGCTTGAAAATGAGTTCATATCCATGAAAAAATTCAGCTGGACACATGACATTGTCACATGTGCTGGTGTAAGTGGGCCTGTTTTCAAAGCACAGGGACTTATAATTAAAAATGCACAAAATGACAATAATTTAGGCAAAAAAATCATATAGAACAGTTTTATGGGGGCAAAATTATATGGAACTAAGCAAAAATTTTCTCTGTGGAATTCTGCGAAACACCACTTTGACACAGCAACAGCTGCCACCCAAAAGACAGAGGGCCCTGAGGAAAATGAATGCATTCTGGACTAGCTACAGTATTGGAGTCCATCTCTACCAGCTTCACTAAACACACAAGTTCTTAGACATGTGACAAGCCTCTTGCAGGACAAAGGTCATGAGATGATGCCATGAAGGCAGCTGGGCCTTTCCTTTCAGCATGGAAATGTTGAGCTCTCAGGGAGAGTGCATTGGGTCTGGATGAAATAAGGAAATATAGGAATATCAGGAAAGCTACTATATTCAGAACAGCACTTAGGCACATGCTCTAAGCACTTCCTGAAGTACAGCTCTGAACAGGGGTGGACTTCAGCATATGATCAAGTGCTTTCCTGAATCGACACCATGCTATGGATATAGTATATCTACCTGCAGTAGTGTACAGGAGACTATTAGTTAGAGTTGGTTGGAAAATGGTGTTTCCATTCCATAGGAAATTTTGACATTTTGCAGTTTGATTTTGCCCCCAATCAGGACAAAAAGTCAATCTCAAAATATTTTATGGAAGAAAATATTCCAAAAATTTTTTATTCAGAAACATCAAAATGACCTTGTTGCAATATTTTGTTTTCATAATCTCAAACATTTCAATATAAAAAATTAAATGTAACATTAACATTATAATATAACAGTCAAAGCAAAATGAG
This sequence comes from Caretta caretta, assembly GCF_965140235.1. NCBI lineage: Eukaryota > Metazoa > Chordata > Testudines > Cheloniidae > Caretta > Caretta caretta. The sequence continues at coordinate 131,579,949 of NC_134209.1, read as the reverse complement.
AAAGTTGGAATTAAACAGGGAAGTCGGAAGGAAATGTGAACGTCAGAACAAAACACGCCTTTTCCATCAAAAATTTCACCAAAATTGACATGTCCTACAAAACATCTTGATTTCAACAAAATAGCATTTTCCAGTGAAAGACCATTTCATCAAACATTTTTTGACCAGCTCTACTATTGGTGATGCAGAAGCTCTGAGCGGAAATGAAGATAGAAAATTGTCCCAGGCTGTGTAAAAGTTAACGCTCCCTAAGGTTTCCACCAAACAGGCTATTTCCAGCTCTGTTTTCAGGAGCTGGATCCCTGTCATCCAATGAGCACCATTTTCAGGATATACACCATTTTACTGTAAGGGACAGGACTGGAGTGCAAAGGTCACCCTTCCTCTTAGAAAATAGACAAATATCCAAGAACATTTTTCATTTGCTTGCAAGTCAGGGTGAGATTTTTCTAAAATGCTCAGTATTGGCTTAAATCTGTGCAGACTGAATTCGGTGGGAGATTTTCCATTACCTTAAGTGGGAACAAGTTTAGACTAGCACTGAACACTTTTGAAAACTCCCACGCTTCCTTTTCATGTAGTATTGAGTTCAATTCTTTCTGCATTTATACTTGCGCTAGATGCTCGCATCCACCCCCTTGTCAGTAGGTACATAGCAGCTAGCAACCTCTCTGCCAAAACAACCTGAAATACAGTTTGGTTTAAGCACCATATAGTTTTGTCATTTTTCCTTATGGTAAATGTTAACAAAAGTAAAACATTCCAGACAACCCGCCCCTCCTCCAACAGTACAGTAATTGAATTAAAATCAAGAATAAAGGGATATTGCAAGCAGTTAAGTGTGAGAAAGCATGTTGACACTGAATAATTAATTTTCATTCTGCGATAAAAATGTTGCCCATTGATTTACAACCCCTTCTGGCTATAAAGCCTTTTGGTGGAAACTTGATTCTTAATTATTGTCACAGGAATGCAAAGCTTGTCAAAAAGCTATTTCCATCATGATGATCAGCCTTAACTGCTTGGAGCAATTTTTGTGCCATACTTCACAGCTGCTTCATCATTTCTTATCGTTTCAATTAAGCACTGTATTCCTACACAGCTCATAATCTCTACAGAAGAAAGAAACACACATGCACTCACTCAACCACCCTCCCACAACATCATAAAAACCCTTACCTGACCCCCCACCCCCATTTTGCTTATTATGGAAGAAAATGCTACAATGTTTTGTATCAGTTTGTAAAGCAGAATTTTTGTGTCATTACACCAAATGAACAGATTCTCCCAAAATGATATGAATAAGGCATTCAACACAATTTCAGTTTATCTAGTTTTATCCAAATATAATTGTATTCCAGTATATTTCCCCTCTGCTTATTCCCTCTTGAATGCAATATACCGCTTCCATCTTCATGTCAGCACTGAAAGTGCATCACATTCTTTCTGATTATTAAAGAGAAAGAAAGGATTATACTGAAATTTGGCTCCCATTGAAGTACTAAAATTGTGTTTTCTTTCTTGAATGTAGATTTTCTATATTTCTCTGCCTAAATTTTGATTTCATACACATGATTTACATTCAAGTTTTAGGTTGCTGGGTTTTTTGTTGAGGAAGGATTTGTGGAAGAAATGTCTACAACCCACCTCCCCAGCAAAATGAAATGGAAAACAAACTGGAAAACTGGTCTCCCTCCTCTGATGTCCTTAATTGCCAGGATGACAGTATCTCCTGTAAGTACTTTAGTTCTGCACACGCAAATGCACACAAGAAAATTTGCTGGTTCATTGGTTCAGGATGTAAATCAATTCAAACTTAATTTGAGGTACTTCATTTAAACTTCTTGTTTGAATCAGTGATCTGTGGCAAATCTTGTTTGTGCAAAAGCAGAAACAGAGGTTAATGGATATAGAATGACAGATTACGTTAACGGATCAACCACTTAAACTAAGTTTTTACTTGTAGACCTGGCTAGTAATCAAGGAGGTTTGTATTAGATGGTGAGGGGCTAACTTGATAAGGACATTTAAATATTTTCTGTCAAACAAAAAACACTAAGATGTTTCTCTGAATTAGCTGAATGGAGAATTTGGTTGCAAGTATGGAAATCAATTCCATTTAGATACACTTTTCAGTATTTACCTTGAAACGGTTGCATGAGACAGAAACTTGTGTACCACAAACAGAAACTACTTTAACTGTGAGATATGATTGAGGTTGACAAACAATACTACATTAAGGTCCAGCAAAGCATGTAAGTGGATTCTTAACATTAAGCATAAGAGTAGTCAGGCAGTGTGGCCTAGGAGATAGAGCACTGGACTAGAACTCAGGAGATCTAGGACAATTAAGCCCGTTTATGGAGTAAGCTGGGTGGAGACAATACACCAGTGGTGGGAAACCTGTGGCCCGCGGGCCGCATGCGGCCCATCAGGGTAATCTGATTGCGGGCTGCAAGTCATTTTGCTGACAGTGACTGTCCACAGGCATGGCCACCTATGGCTCCCAGTGGCCATGGTTTGCTGTTCCTGGCCAATGGAAGCTGCGGGAAGTGGAGGACCGCAGGGACATGCTGGCTGCCACTTCCCACAACTCCTGTTGACCGGGAACAGAGAACCCTGTGGACTGTCAATGTCAGCAAAATGTCTTATGGCCCACAGTCAGATTACCCTGATGGGCTGCATGTGGCCCACAGGCCGCAGGTTGCCCACCACTGCAATAGAGACTACTGCCAAAGGCAATTGGCCACATGGCAAAACCAGAGCAGGGCTAAGTCATGTGGTCTGAGGGGGTTTCTCTGGGACTGACTGTAAATGCAGGGGCTAAGGAATTGATTGGTTGCAGCTATATGTGTCCTTGTATGTGAGAGGCAGAAAGCCAGGAGAGGGGAAAGACAGCAAACAGGGAGAGATAGAGTGGTGAGTGTGGCCCATGAAGAAGCAGAAAGAGAGCTTCTTGGGCACAGAACTGATGGAGAGGTGGGCTTGGAAATTGTGAGCAAGGAAACTGCCTTATGCTGTTTGCTTCTACTGTGTTCACAGAAGCAGGTCTTTGTGAACATTCTTTGTAAGCAAATAGGATTGCCCCAAAGAAATACCTGATTCATTTTGTTTATATTTCCTCTTAATGGATACAACCCGGCAAAGCCCCGAATAGCAGCTAACCACTTTCGTCAAAGATGCAACAGTGCTAATGGAGCTGGTATAGACTTGAAAGGCCCAAAAGGGCTACAAGGGTGGAGGATGCCCACTTGATGGACCCATTTCTTTCTGGGACATGCAACCTGGACACTGAACTGGGAGGCAGTGTTGGCTTTGGTGACGTGGGTCAGATAAAGAGTCTTCTACCATGTGACATTATCAGGTTTCTACTTTAAAACATAAGCTAAGTGTCGTTCTATTGATGCGTTCTGGCTTGGATTCGACATGTTGACTTCTGCTTCCTATTATTCTTGGATATTTCTTCTTCTGTGTAAAACTGTCAGTACACTATTTTTCATTTGAGCAGGGGCCGCTCTAGGTATAGACATACTAGACAGCTGCCTTGGGCAGCAGATTCTGCCTGGGGTGGCTGTGACAAAACTGAGTGGTGCCATGACACCATAAGCCTGGTTGCAACACTGCCCACTAAACTTTGGCTCAGCCGCTCCTCCCCCACCCATCTTCATGACAGAGGGGTGGCCAGGCCAAACCTGAGTGAGTGGTGTTGCAACCTGGTGCTCGGCTCCCTTACATCTACCATAATTATTGAAGGTTTGCCATGCCCTCCCAGAAAGTCTGATATGACCCCCACTGTGGTGCACTGCCCCCACTGAGAACCTCTGTACTCGGAGACAGGAGGGGCAACAGCACACTGAGGTTTTGCCTAGAGTGACAGATTGTCTTGAACTGTCTCTGCGTTTAAGACTACCTGCAATGGGTCTCAGAGCTGCCAGCAGGGGCAGTAACTGAGCAGTGTATGGAGACAGAAGTGAATTTTGGTCTCTTGAAAAACAACAAGGAGTCCGGTGGCACCTGAAAGATTAACAGATTTATTTGGGCATAAGCTTTCGTGGGTAAAAAAACACTTCTTCAGATGCAGCTGAAGAAGTGATTTTTTTACTCATGAAAGCTTATGCCCAAATAAATCTGTTAATCTTTCAGGTGCCACCAGACTCCTTGTTGTTTTTGTGGATACAGACTAACACGGCTACCCCCTGATATTTGGTCTCCTGAGAGGCAGAGACAGAAATAGGTAACTAATCGGTATGAAGCTTTGGAGAAGGTTTCATTCTTTGTCCCCAAATAATGGAAGGGATATTGTGGGCACAGAGTGAGCTAAGCATTCATTTAGGTACATTTTAATATTTTTTATATTTATAACATAAACAAATTGTAACCTATAACAATGAAACGGAGGTTTATTTCGAGAAACATGGTAAGGGTATCAGGGGGGAGCCGTGTTAGTTTTTATGGTAAGAGTAGAGAAACGGTGTTCTCTTTCCAGGCATGACTTCCCAAGGAAATAATATTCTGGGCTAAATTCTACCTTCATTAGAACACATTGAACTCTACTGTTTTCATTTTGATGAACTCAAATTTACTTGAATTGAATCTGTATCCAGGAGAAAGGATTCTCCTTTTGACCCACCCTCTGAGCAGGCAGTGGGACCTTTCAGAGAGCTGCATGTTAATTACTGCTGTCTCACTGAGCAGCTTTTTCAACTCCACTCTCAGTGTAAGGAAGATGGGAGTCGCTCTCTGAGAAAGGAAACTAGGGTCTGGTTGGAACAAACAAGTCCTAAGGGTCTAGTAGAGTTCTTACCTCCTTTCTCTGTCTTGTATATTCAGATTATAAACTCTTCAGGCAGTAACTGTGTCTTACTAGGGAGATGGGTCTTTGCCACCCGGTAGGACAATGAGAATGTAGCCCGAACTTATTGTGCCTATTTGTCCAAGGAAAGGTTTGCCACCATTGCTCTTCTCCCTCACCCCCACTCCCCCCCCCCCGGATTAAATAAAACTCCAGCTCAGTAATCCACAGAGTTTTATGTTCTCTCTTACAACAGTGCGATTCACATTCAATCTTTGTTTACATTAAATCTTTGAAGCTTTGTTTTATTTTTGGTTGCAGGACACAGCTCTTCTCCAAAAGCATTAATGTTCTTAATTGGCCAAATAAATAAATAAATAAATAAAGCCACAAGGGGATTCCACCTGCAATTGCTCTCATTCAGCAACTCAGTGTCTTCTTACCCTTTCGACTCTCTCACGACATAGCACATAAACTGTTGTGGAGTTGCAGAGAGCCTTCTTTATGAAATATGTTTTACTCTTGCCGGTTTTAAAAACAGTTTTTTATTTCTGAGGCTGCTCTTGCCGGATACGTTTATCTCTCTCTTTGAAATGGTGAGCCTGACGCTCATGAACTTCCCCGGAGCCGTGCTGATTTACACCAGCTGAAGACTTGGCCCAATGTTTTTAGAGGCAATACCTGTGGAAGTGGCACCTCAAACATTTGCTCTTTCTAGCTTTCAGTGCTCAATTGGCTTTGGTGTTTTCTTAAACACTTATCTGTTCTGCTACATTTGATTTTAATATCTGTGAGCTTGTCTCATGACCACATCTTACTTCAAATTGTCTTTATATTATACAACTTAACTTGAGAGATCATCTACCATTTTCAATGACAGGCATATTTTTGGCAGCTAAGGTACTGGGCCAGGCAGTCAGTTCAGAATGAGAGATTTTTCCTGAATCTCAGGAGAAGATGTCATACTTGCAAAACTGGAAATAGATCAACTGTGGTTAGAAAGGAGTTTAATATGCATGCCTTTCTCTAACCCAGGGACTATATTTTCTCTCTGTTATTAATATAAGTACAGGTCTATGATAAAGTTACTTCAAGGAAAACACTGCTACATTGCTTATGGGATGTTATTTCTGGAAGCACCGCAATCCTGGACTAGGATATTTTCACAGCTGACAACTGTGTTTTTGGCACTGATCCAGCCAAACTCTTAAGCATGTGCTGAACTTTAAGATCGTGAATAGTCCCATTGATTTGCTAACAGTTATGGATATGCTTAAGTGCCGGATCAGTGCCTTCATTGCATTTTTCACTGGTAAGGCCAACTTCTACCCTTGTGCAGTCAGTTAGACACAGTGGGCAAAATAAGCGGTGCAAAGTGAACTTACAGTGGCCAGAAGAACCCCCTGGAGAATTCCCGCTGTTCAGGAGGAATCTTTGACCAGTGCAAAGCCATGCCCCTTGCTAGGAGTAGGGAGGGGAAGCAGGAAGTGGGTCAGGTAAGGAGAAAGGGCGTGTCCAAGAAGGAGAGAGGATGGGGAATGGACTAAGGCTCTGCCCTGGCTGATTCTCAGCAGTGTTCACTAATGCTGTCACCCCTCAGTTTTCACTCACACTGGGATTGGGTGGCTGAGAATCTGAGAGCTACAGTCGGCTCCCTGTCAGCCCCATCTCCGCTCTGCCTGAGCACTGTATGGGAGAACGGAGCCCTGTGACATTTAGACAGAGCTGGGAACAGGGGGTGTGTACAGCTGCAACACCCCCAGAGTGATCTTGGTGTGAGATTGTACTTCAGGGAAGTACATTGCCTTTCTTGAGATTTCCCAGTGTGCAAGGTTCGTGCACAGGCTTCAGCATCCTTTTAGAATGGCTTATCCTGCTTCCTCAGGCTCACCTGGGGTGCGGTCTATTTCATGGCATGACTGGGTTACGGCTTGGTCTCTGTAAAATGTCTTGTGTTTGAAATCATACTTGTCTCCAGGAGATTGTGTCTGAGAAACACTAAACCTAGGCAGAAAATAGCCTGGTTCTCATTTGCACAGGGGCCCCTTCATTCTGTTCCGGCAATATGAAGGGACCTTAAATAGGTATAATTTGAATAATTTACACCTAATTTAGGGCCCTTTACGTTGGCAGAAAAATGTAAAAGGAGCTTCGTGTACATGAGAATTAAGCCTAAAAGAATTTGTGATGCCTATGAAGCTATTTAACAGCATCAAACATAAATTTTCCTAGAAAACTGAAAGCAGGTACAGTGCAGTTCAGGTATGTTGTCTGGATGCATAGTCTACATATGTTTTATGTGCTTCTGCTGCTGCTCAGCCGTGCTATCTTAATCGTGTATATCCCAAAAGAGTATTAACAATGCCAAGGAGCTAAGCTCAGCCCATCCAAAATGTTATAAAATATTCATTATTACTGCAGCCTAATTTGGATAGTCCCTTGTAGAACTGAACGTACTGAGGGTTGGCTACACTGATTAAAATCTATATAGAACAGGGTCCTTAGCCTAAAGACTTAACTCTTGAGACAAGCTAAACACAGCCCTTGGGAAATGTGTATAACTCTTACTAGGTGAGCACTAGGATGATTAGACCATTCTAATCAGAGTGTAATATCAAAAAGGATCACTTCTGATCAGAAAACCTTACATGAGATTTCCTCCCCACTGTTATATATTAGTTTTATCCTGATCACTAGTTATCTTCATGATAAGCATCTATTGTAATGTTAACCTTCTGTAAAGCCAGTAATCTCTGACTCTAAAGTCTATTGGAGCATAATAATAAACAATTTCACTTGTACAGTCACATTCCCTGCTTATGTAACAATAACTATTTGTATTACAGTAGCACTTATAGCCTCCAATGAACATTAGGGCCCCATTGTGCTAGGCACGGTGCAAACACATTGTAAGGGAGACCCTGGAGGGCTTGTACTCTAACTAGGCAAGGGTAGGAGAAAGGCATGAAACATAGAAACAGACATCTGAAACACTGAGAAATTAAGTAACTTGCCACATAGAAAGTTTTAAGCCAGAGACAGGAATTGAACACAGACCTTTTGACAAGCAGTCTAGTATTTTAGCCACAAGAGTTTCCTTCCTCCTCCTCTTAAATACGGTTTTGAATCTGTGCTAAATTTAAATGAAAAAATGAAAAGCTATTTAATTTAAACTGATTTTAATTGCCTTGAACTTTCAAGCACTTTGGGAATCTTTGCAAAAGAAGCTATTTCAATATTATGTATTAGTAGTATTTGTTTATTATTCTCCTTTGTTACTTTACATTGGTATCTAATTAAAAGCTTTGGAACTTTGAGCTACTTGCAGACAAGTTCTTTCAGACTCTTTTCTACCATGAATTCTTTTCTAACTGCTCTTGTCAAAGGCACAGCTGCCTTTTGATGGTGGATTTTATTCACCATATTCAAAGCTGAGAGACTGATTTTCAGAGGTACTAAGTGTACACAGTTCCCATTCACTTTGGTGGGTTTTGTGGGTGACCAGCACCTCTGAAAATCAGGACCACAAGTCCTTGTTTCTCTTAGGTCTTTTAAATAATATTTTTATCTGCTGATGTCAGCGCAGCCACCAGGAACACAATTGCTCTGTGTGTGAATAATAATGAAGTCTGCATAACTCAGCAAGATGATATTGTCCATCAGGAATGGTTTGTTCCATTGAAATCTGACTCTCATCCAGGCCCTAATTACAAAAGTGAAAATCTTGCTTTCCTATCAGAAGGATAAATCTTGCTTCAATGTGATGGACTGTGTCAAATATGCTCTGACATACATTAAGTAAGCAATAATACTCTTCAGGGCATGCTGCCAGGACCTCAGAAGTGAGGATATAGCACAGAAACATACCCTGAAGAATACTATTCTGTTTAAAAAATGAGGGTGTTTTTTTTTCTTTCCCCCAAAAACAAGAACGAATCCTCACCTGGTGTAAATCAGCATAGCGCCAATGTGATCAATAATGCTATGCTGATTTACACCAGCTGAAGGTCTGGCTTTCCTTTGTTCCATTACATGGGGGAGATCCCGGATGCCTGGAAAAAGGCTAATGTAGTGCCCATCTTTAAAAAAGGGAAGGAGGAGGATCTGGGGAACTAAAGGCCAGTCAGCCTCACCTCAGTCCCTGGAAAAATCGTGGAGCAGGTCCTCAAGGAATCAATTCTGAAGCACTTAGAGGAGAGGAAAGTGATCAGGAACAGTCAACATGGATTCACCAAGGGCAAGTCATGCCTGACTAATCTAATTGCCTTCTATGATGAGATAACTGGCTCTGTGGATGAGAGGAAAGCAGTGGATGTGTTATTTCTTGACTTTAGCAAAGCTTTTGACACGGTCTCCCACAGTTTTCTTGCCAGCAAGTTAAAGAAGTATGGGCTGGATGAATGCACTATAAGGTGGATAGAAAGCTGGCTAGATTGTCGGGCTCAATGGGTAGTAGCCAATGGCTCCATGTCTAGTTGGCAGCCAGTATCAAGTGGAGTGCCTCAAGGGTCTGTCCTGGGGCCGGTTTTGTTCAATATCTTCATTAATGATCTGGAGAATGGCGTGGATTGTACCCTCAGCAAGTTTGTAGATGACACTAAACTGGGAGGAGAGGTAGATACACTGGAGGGTAGGGATAGGATACAGAGGGCCCTAGAGAAATCAGAGGATTGGGCCAAAAGAAATCTCATGACGTTCAACAAGGACAAGTGCAGAGTCCTGCACTTAGGATGGAAGAATCCCATGCACCACTACAGACTAGGGACCGAATGGCTAGGCAGCAATTCTGCAGAAAAGGACCTAGTGGTTACAGTGGACGAGAAGCTGGATATGAGTCAACAGTGTGCCCTTGTTGCCAGGAAGGCCAATGGCATTTTGGGCTGTATAAGTAGGGGCATTGCCAGCAGATCGAGGGATGTGATCATTCCCCTCTATTTGGCATTGGTGAGGCCTCATCTGGAGTACTGTGTCCAGTTTTGGGTCTCATACTACAAGAAGGATGTGGAAAAATTGGAAAGAGTCCAGCAGAGGGCAACAAAAATTATTAAGGGGCTAGAGTACATGATTTATGAAGAGAGGCTGAGGGAACTGGGATTATTTAGTCTGCAGAAGAGAAGAATGAGGGGGGATTTGATAGCTGCTTTCAACTATCTGAAAGGGGGTTCCAAAGAGGATAGTTCTAGGCTGTTCTCAGTGGTAGCAGATGACAGAACGAGGAGTAATGGTCTCAAGTTGCAGTGGGGGAGGTTTAGGTTGGATATTAGGAAAAACTTTTTCACGAGGAGGGTGGTGAAGCACTGGAATGCGTTACCTAGGGAGGTGGTGGAATCTCCTTCCTTTGAGGTTTTTAAGGTCAGGCTTGACAAAGCCCTGGATGGGATGATTTAGTTTGGGATTGGTCCTGCTTTGAGGAGGGGGTTGGACTCGATGACCTCCTGAGGTCCCTTCCAACCCTGATATACTATGATTCTATGATTTGTTTGTATGGGTGAAGTGTACAGGACTGTTAATGCTGGAAACTCAGCTCCTCTCTCTGGAGAACAGGAATGGAATAGTGAGCAGCAGTACAAGTTTCTTTGTGGCACCCCACCAATGAGCTTCAGCCATGTTCTGAAGTGGTCACCTCCACCTGTGAGAACAGTCCAGATTAAATGAGAGTAGAATTGGGGGCCTGGTTTTGCAATGTAGTAACCTAAAGTTAAGCATCTAAATCTTTGTTTAGGTGCCTAAATATCTATTTCAGGCACCATTCAGCAATGCACTTAAGCACAAGCTTAAAATTAAGCATGTATGTAAGTAGTTTACTCAATCAGAGCCTGAGGTCCAGATTTTCTAAGGTATCTAGGTGCCTCAAAATGCAGGCAGGTGCCTAGTGGGATTTTTAAAAGTGTCTAAGCAAACTGATTTTGATGGGAATTAGGCACCTAACCGGCTTAGGATTTGTAAATACCACTTAGTGCCTATCTGCATGTTTAGGTGCCCTAAATACCTTTGAAAATCTGGTCCAAAATGCGTAACTCAACAGTTAGTTGCCAGAAATACGTACTTAAAGACTAGGATTTTTGAGGGAGCATAAAGAGTTAGATGTCCAAGTCTCACTGAATTTCAGTTGGACTGAGGTACCTACCTCCCTGAGGCTCTTTTGAAAATCTTCACCTAAGGGCATAAATGCATATTTAGGCACATAGCGCTGAGCACTCAAGCTTGAAATTGGGCCCTCATTCCTAGAAATGTCTGTTGAGATTGACAGAATTGATATCCATTAAGTTCATTTATTCAGACACTCATCGAGGAAGCAGACTAGGCCACTCCCCCCAAGTCACTGCATGTACAATACTGCATTCTTCCCAATAGCTGCCAGCTAGTAAATATTGGGTAGAATTCTGAAAGGTGCCTAAGTGACTTAGGAGCCTACAGGTGACTGTGCCCCATTAAGGTTAGTAAGCATGAGTGATGAGTCAACACCTGTTATGTGGTATGACCCTTTAAGTTCTGGGATTTTTTGGAGTGGATGAAGACCTGAGGAAGGCAGAGCTAGGCATAGGGAGAGAGGAAGATAGCTCCAGGGGAACAGCTGAGGTTTGAGGAAAACCCAAGCTACTATTTCTTTAAGAGCTCAGTACCAGGAGCTCTGTAGAGTGGAAAAGGCAGGGCTCCCCTGTCTCCCAGCCAATCAGGAAAAACTCTGGGAAGAAGACTGTGTGTGTGTGTGTGTGTGTGTGTGTATCTCTCTATCTAATCTTACCTCACAACAAGAGAGATACCAGCATGAGAAGGTCTGCCTAAAATGTAACTGAGATCAGGAGCAGGTCCAAAGTACATTCCCTCAGGTATAGACCCACAGGGGTTTTTTTTGGCTGCAATGGGAGATGCGCATGTGTGTGTGAAGGCAAAACTCAACCTCTTGAATATTAATACACAAAAATGTTTGTTGTGAAACAGTTTAAGTTGCTAAATACATAACATGCTCAAGGACATAGCAAAAGAAGAAAAAGTTCAGCCATGTATGCAGCCCTGTATTTCTTCACCCATAGGCACCCATGGTACCATTTCTACAACTGTCATAAACCACAGACCTCAACATTTAAGGACATCAGCACTTCCAGCATCCCTTTTACCTGACTGACCCCTCCAAATCATGGAATCATAGAACTGGAAGGGACCTCAAAAGGTCACCTAGTCCAGTCCTCTGCACTCAAACAGGACATGCAATAGACTACACCTTTTCTTCTCTTCTGCACACCTTCCCCATGCTACCCCTCCCAGCATTATTAGGTATGGATGTTTGCAGTAGTTTGGGCAGGAGTACTCAGGATAAGGTAGAGTATTCAAAGTTACTTCTACCTCAGGAAACCAATTAGACTTCAAGTTAATAATGTTCCTTTAATGGTAATATTTTGTACTTGTATGCATCTTTCATGTAAGGGTCTCAAAGTCCTTTAAAAACATTTACTTACTAAGCCATACCAGACCCTTGTATGGGAGGAAAACTTTTACTTCATCAGAAGAGCAACTCTTTCATATAAAAAATAGTTACTTTAAAACTATTTTGTAATTTTTTTCTGTAAATAATTAACATGAGTCCAGTATTTTTTCTCAGAAGCCAAAAATGTCTGCGTTAAATGTTTTTCCATCTTCTAATCACATTTTAAAACCCACTGAGCTGGTTCCTTAAGTTTCTTTCCATATTCCCTGTTTTCTCAAAAAAAGTGTAGAGACTTCTGTTTTGGAACTGCATCATCATTATAAAAGGTTATGCGTGGAAATATAAAGCATTTTTAAGAAGTCCTTTTGCTATCGAAATATGTTCTCAGAATCTGTGCCATACTTTCCACACTGAAGTTTCTTGGTGTTTAAAAAAACAACAACAACTCTCAAGCAATGATATATAAGGAATTTAAAATGAGATGTATGTATCATTCATGTTCAGGAAAGCCATTTTCAGTGAAGGTTGCCTGCAGCTTTCACTTGGAGCAATGCACTAACGTGATCTAAAAGGAGTGTCTTGATTATGGTAATTATAGGATTTAAATTTCATTAAATAAAATATCAAGGCTATTTAAACTCAGAGTTTTGGAGGATTATAGTGTTTGACAACACTATGAAAGGTTTAAGTGAGTAGTTTAACTGCCAGAATTGGTTTGTGTTTTGCCCTCATTACTCAGCATGAAAAACATGTTTTAAGTGGAATCTACAGCCCACTTTCAAATGTCAATCCAAATACGTCTATTCACAAGTGGAGAAATTAGCACAGGGCATGATGCTTTAATGACACACATCAAACAAGAGCAACGCATTGGTTTAGGCATAAGTATTTTCACTCCATCTTACAGCCTATGCATGATTTTTCTGTGTGGTTTGTCTAAAAGGAAATAAAAAAGGACTCTTTTCTGATGGGCTGGGTGATGGCTTAAGCTCACTAATGCCAGAGATAGAAGTACAAGACAAAGTCCTGCTTGAAGAGACCGATTCTGTTCCCCTTCTAGTCAAATTGCCATTGATTTCAGTGGGATGACGATGGAGCCCTTGGGACTAGCTACTCGCCTTTCCATTTCCTTCAGCTACATAAGGGGGATCCCCAGGTGGTGTACCACAAACATAATGACTCTGCACCTCCCACTTCACAGCCCCTGGTGGAAAGGTGTTTGTCAGGGTGCAAGTGGGGGAAACAAAGTGTGGCCAGAATCCCCCTGCACTTCACTAATCCCCAAGTACTGGAACAGTTTCTTGCTCTCTTCAGGGAGCAATTCACCTGAAGAGGGATGAGCCATGGCCCTGCCTTTCTTTCCACTGTGACCCATGGTGCAGGGCCAGCACACGGCGAGGAGCAGCCCGACCCCTCTGAAAGGATGGTGCTGAATGGGCACCCCACTGTGCAGCCGTGCAAGGGACTGTGATCTTCTCATGCTCCCCCAAGGGAGTGCAGTTCCACATAGGCCCCTACATGGAGCCCTGTACAAATAGCATGCTCTTGCCCTAGCGTTCAAGTCATTGCTCCTTGTCACAGACCTCAACCCTGAGTCGCCATTAAATCCCCACCTCCTTCACCTTTGGATAGGAGCTATTGGTTTGGGATGGCCCTAGTGTAGCAAAGGCTTTATCCTGGCTGTTCTTCTGTCCTTGATTTTACTGAAGTGGAACAGAATCTGGACCATTTTACAGTACACTCAGTGGAATGAGAATAAAATTGAACCTTAGAGTCTGATTCTCCTCATACTTACACCAGTGTAAATCAGGATCAACTCCACTGAAGTCAGTGGAGATACATTAGTTTAAAACCACTGTATGTGAGATCAGAATTAGGATCTTATCTTTAAATAATTCTCCATTTTTCTCTTCAGAATAATACTCGGTACTGAAATCACTGTCTATCTTGTGGGGGGAGGGGAAGCAGGAGTTGTTCTTTCATCAGGACAGTCGCACAGCACCACTAGATTTCGAAACAGAAGAACTAATAGCAGATCTGATCTTTGACTGAAGTATTTTAGACCAGCACATCCTTTCTGAGTCGGACTCAAAGAGCAGACTTAACACTTACCTGCAAGTCACTTTACAAACACCAAGTCTCACGCCTGCCCTGCAAGGTTTGTAACAGTAAGTATTTCTTGATTACGTGTTCTTATTAACTTTCAGCCAAGTATACTATCAAAAGAGGGTGGAAAAAATAAATTACCCCTTCTAGAAAAGTCCAGCAGAATTGTATAGGGATTAAACCAATAGTTTTCCATAGAAATTATACCACCACCAAGAAAAAACCTATAGAATTTCATACAGAATTATCTCTTTTCTAGGGGTTTCTTTGAACCCTCCTAAAACATTCTATAGCAAGGATATAATTCTCTGTTAATTCTATACAGTAGTTCAAAAAACCACAAAATGGAGATAATTCTCTATTAAATTTGATTGGACTTTTCCATAGGGGACCCCACACAGGAAGAAAGAAAGGAGAGAAGTCCCACAAGATATCTGGATGTATAGGAGAAACGGAAGGAATTTTTCTCAGCACAGGAGAAGGCAAAAAATTGAATCAAACAACAGTGTAGAATTTCTTATATATGACTATGAATAGAGACTATGGGCCACATCCTCAGCTGGTGTAGATTGGCATAGTTCCTTTTACTTTATTGGAGCAATGCCAGTTTGCACCAGTTGACGATGGGGCTTCACATTTTGTCTGATTTATTTGAGTTTGTTGTCTTCTGTTCATCCTCTCCAGAACTACCAGTTCAGATAGGCTAGGATTTTCACAAGAATGTAAGGGAATTAGGTAGTTCACACCCACTGAATTTCAATGAGATTTGGGTCCCTTAGGATCCTTTGAAAATCTTAAACATGATTCAATCTGAATTTGTGAAATGGTTTGACTTTGGCCAAGCTGCATTCTCTGACAGAAAATGGTTTTTCTGACCAGCTCTGTCTCCAAGTCAGGTTTGAACTGAATTAGCAGAGCTGCCTAGGCAAGTATGTAAAGTCACTACTTATGCTATCCCAAGTTCTGTGGATAAAGAGATGATTTCAGTTTCCAGTTCTATCAGGCTGACACTTTAGTGCACAATAAAATTACACACACTAAATTCACATTAATTTTAATAGGAAGTGGTCATACAATCCTTTAGGCAAATTTGAAAATCTCAGCCTGATGATCCATCTGGCAGGGCCTCGCTGTATAAGCATGGAATGGCCTCCTACAAGAATAATCCAAGCAAAGATGGGTACAAAATTTGGAAGCAGAACTGAAGTGATTTACTAGGCAAATCGACATATGTCCTATTTTAGGTTTAATCTTAATTGCACAAGGTAAAAAAAACTAACAACCCTGCAACATGTCTAGTTGGCAGCCGGTATCAAGCGGAGTGCCCCAAGGGTCGGTCCTGGGGCCGGTTTTGTTCAATATCTTCATTAATGATCTGGAGGATGGCCTGGATTGTACCCTCAGCAAGTCTGCAGATGACACTAAACTGGGAGGAGTGGTAGATATGCTGGAGGGTAGGGATAGGATACAGAGGAACCTAGATAAATTAAAAGATTGGGCCAAAAGAAATCTGATGAGGTTCAACAAGGACAAGTGCAGAGTCCTGCACTTAGGACGGAAGAATCTCATGCACTGCTGCAGACTAGGGACCGAGTGACTAGGCAGCATATCTGCAGAAAAGGACCTAGGGGTGACAGTGGACGAGAAGCTGGATATGAGTCAGCAGTGTGCCATTGTTGCCAAGAAGGCCAATGGCATTTTGTGGTGTATAAGTAGGGGCATTGCCAGTAGATCAAGGGACGTGATCATTCCCCTCTATTTGGCATTGGTGAGGCCTCGTCTGGAGTACTGTGTCCAGTTTTGGGCCCCATACTACAAGAAGGATGTGGAAAAATTGGAAAGAGTCCAGCAGAGGGCAACAAAAATTATTAAGGGGCTAGAGTACATGATTTATGAAGAGAGGCTGAGGGAACTGGGATTATTTAGTCTGCAGAAGAGAAGAATGAGGGGGGATTTGATAGCTGCTTTCAACTATCTGAAAGGGGGTTTCAAAGAGGATAGATCTAGGCTGTTCTCAGTGGTAGCAGATGACAGAATGAGGAATAATGGTCTCAAGTTGCAGTGGGGGAGGTTTAGGTTGGATATTAGGAAAAACTTTTTCACTAGGAGCGTGGTGAAGCACTGGAGTGGGTTACCTAGGGAGGTGGTGGAATCTTCCTCCTTAAAGGTTTTTAAGGTCAGGCTTGACAAAGCCCTGGCTGGGATGATTTAGTTGGGGATTGTTCCTGCTTTGAGCAGGGGGTTGGACTAGATGATCTCCTGAGAGCCCTTCCAACCCTGATATATTATGATTCTGTGATTCTAACAACCAAAACTGTGGTTTGGGTTCATTGGGAAAAGAAAAAAGAAAGTTCCCAGCCTTCCAATGAGTAGCACTAAAGGGAATACTTGAAAATACCAAACATTAAGGTCAGCCAAAAGGGAGTATCCAAACCAAATTGTTTCCTTGAGAAATGATTAGGTGAGGAAAAAAAGAATCCTTACCCAAATATTAGTCACAAAGCCAAAAAGGTACTGATGGGTAGGAGCGCCTCATCTCATTTAGTGACGTGATCTATGGCTGTCAGTTATATTAACAAACTATATGAAAGTTTGGAAATCAAATTCCTTAATCTCCACATGACCCAAATTATACATCAGTTTGGAGATCAAAACCAATTCCTGTGGCAGTAAAATGATGTGATTGCTCTGGTTCCAGGCCTGGAATCCAGGGGTGCTAGAACAATTTTTATAGTGGGGGTGCTGATGATGGAAACCATGGATTTGGTGTTTGTTCTTACTACTTCAAACCAGGGGGTGTGGCAGCACCCCCAGGACCCCTAGTTCCAGCACCACTGATGGAATCCACCTTCTCTTCCTGTGTTAATTAAAGAGCCGGACTGGAAGACAAGTAACAGATCTGCTGCTGGTGACTAAATATGTTTGTTTCTTCAAGTAAAAAGTAGGTGAGCAAGTACTAAATTCTGGCCTCATTTACACGCATGTCTGACTGTTGCCTAGGGATAATTGAGGGCAAATTTTGGCCCAAAGAGTACAGGGATTTCATACATACTTCCTATTCTTCAAACTTTCCGCTATACATGAATCTTGGCGCTGAATGCTGGTTTGGAAGTGATTTTATTAACTTTCCTTGTGGTTGGTGCTGTATTTTTCAGAATAAGAAATGTACAGTATTTTTCTTGGCTCCGATTCCAATATTTTCGTAGTAGGAGAGGTAGATCTTTTGCATAAAACACCACAGGTATAATTGTAACTGTATAAAAGACAATGGGAGTTTTGCCACTGACTGCAGTGAGGACAGGATTTCATCCCATTTACCCACTCACCAGGAACAGGTTATTTCTTTCCTACTTTTTTTTTTTTTTTTTTGAATTGGCATCTGAACTCTTATCTGTGCAAAATTTCAACTGTATCGTACCAGCCCAAGGAACTGTACTGTTCATTACATACACCACAGAGAGCTTTTATTACTCTAAGGTGCCACAAGTACTCCTGTTCTTTTATTATTACAGTCATCAAAGGCATCTTTCTATCCTGTCAATGGTTTATAATGATTTATAGAAACAGCACTACTTATACAAGTTTCTGTTATAGATGGGGTAAATCAAGCCTAAGTGGGGTCTGAAGCCTTCACAATGGAAGGGGATCCCTTCAGAGGCTTTTCTTCCCACCACATCGTTCCACAGAGAGATGTTTCCTTCCATTCCCACAACCGCCTTCCAAATTACACCGCTCAACCAAGCAGATCAAGGCACCTTACCAGGGAGACAGCTACAGCATCTACCTCTGTCTGACTGTTGAATCTGGATCCTCTCCAAGGTTGGGGCTTGGCTTCTAAGAATGTTGGTATCCTGCCTAAGGATGCTAATTATGCTACTTTACCCATGTTGAGTAGTACTTTACTCCACAAGCAGTCATGATTTAGTTGGGGATTGGTCCTGCTCTGGGCAGGGGTTTGGACTAGATGACCTCCAGAGGTCCCTTCCAACTCTGATATTCTATGATTCTATGATCACTGAAATCAATGGGGACTGCTTGTGAGGTAAGGTACAACTCAGAGTGAGCAAGGATGTCAGAATCGGTCCCGTAACTCTCCATGTCAGTAGGAGAAACCGATAGCATCGTGGTGGTGGAACTGCATTTGGTGCTGTCTTTCTGTGGCTGTGCAACTTCATGGTCTCACAAACGCTTCACTTCTCTAGACTGGTGACAAGTAAACAAAACCCAAGAAAAAGTCCTCATACCCTTCAATGTGCTATTTAATGTGATTTTCAGTGCCCTGAAGTGTCTCTTCCCCTAGTTAGTATCACACAAGGAAAGAGGAAAGAGTCAGGAAAAGGAGCACTTAAAAGTGCTCTGTTGGGGCTCAACGGACACTTTCCCTTCCCTCTCATCTTCCTTTTTCAGACTGACTCTCAAGGGGAAAAAAGCACTTAAAATAAACTATTGGCACTGAACCCATGTTCGACTCCTCTCTCAGCCCTCTAATGCTCAAGACAAAAAGCACTTAAAAGGGCTCTTTTGGGACTCAATTCATGCTCCCCCTTTCTCTTCTCTTCCTCTCTTTATACTCAAGGAAGTAAAGGTGCTTAAAAGGGATGTTTTGATGCACAGCTCATGCTTTTTCTGTCTACTTCGCCTCTTCTTACTTCATCTGAATGGATTTTCAAGTCTCCTCACCCTCACAAAACAAATTACACTGAGTATGATATCATGATGGGGATCTTGAACCGAACATTGCCTCGTGGTTTCCATTGCAGTGTTGATTGCTGCACAGGGGCACTATGAATTTTGCAGTGACCTGATGAAACAGTTGTTGCAGATTCTTTGTTACGTTTCCTTTCTACAGCAAAAAACAAAAAAACAAATATCAGGTTACTCAGTGTATTTAGACTCACTGTTCCTCACGAGTCTAATCAGTGACAAGGAATGAGTTAAATCTTGTTGGCCTGGTGAGACTTGTTTGATTTTGTATTGCTTTATTGAAGTTAAAAATTGGAGCATATATGGCAGCAGTGCCAAGACTGTGGCCTATGGACTGTTGAGGCCAGTAGAGCACCGTCTGGTGGTCCATTGATAGCTTGTAGGTCGCATGAAGCTGGCTATCAATGTATTTCTAGACAGGTGTAAGTTCTTGTGAAAATAGCTGGATATGAAGAAAAACAGCTTAGCTGTCTCTACTAAGGATTACTGGTGCATAAGAGGAAGAAGAGAGGAAAATGGAGTTGCCATCAGGAATCAGAGCCATCGTGGGATTGGAACTCACAACCACCAATGTAAGATGAATATTTAGGGGAGATGGGGAGTGAGTTCAGCCAGGCATATCCATGGGAGAAGTTAAAAAGAGAACTAGAGCTGGTCAAAATGTTTTCATCAATGCATATTTTGACAAAAAATGACTTTTCTACCAAAACATTAACAGAAAATCTTTATTCTGCTCAAAATTTTCCATTTTTTAAAAAGAATGTTTCTTCTGAGTTATCAGTTTAAAGTTTGTTGGTTTTGTCCTTTCTTACCCTTTGCCTTGGTTCAGTAGAAAAAGGGAAAGAAGGGGGAGAGCAAATGAAAACCGAACATTTTGCAGGTTTGGTTTTGTTGAAAAACAAACCAAAAATATTTCCATAAAATATTTCAAGCCAAAGAATTTTTTCTATTCATTTGAAAGTTTTCACAGAAAATGGATAGCATTTTCTGACCAGCTGTAAAGAAGACTATGTGGCTGGGCTAGGCAGCATTTCTAGGGGAGCAAATGAGAAGGGAACTATGTGCAAGGGAAGCATGTTTGGGGAAGAAGAGGACCAGGCAGCAGGGAAGCATGTGCAATGGGAAGAGAAGATTAATTTATCTTGGTCCATTTCTATTATCTACCCACTTTAAGTATGAATTTCAGCACACTATCCAATACCGTATAACAACCCACCCTCATTGGTATAGAACTGAGGATGTTCAGCACCAAAATCACCAGCCTCTGTGACTTCAACTAAAGGGCTAACTCTGTTAGCTGGTAGTAGAGGTAGGCTTTTATCCTCTATATGGATCAGCCATTATAGTGGAACACAGTACATTAGCCAGTTTGTTACAATTGCAAGGAACATTGCTGCCAAACTCATATATCCTTACCTTACACAAATCCCTTGAGTGTTATTGAACACTCTTAGGTACATACTGTGACAGGGCAAGGCCAGATGGCTATAGAAAAGTAGTGGGAGATAGATATATTAGCTCCAGGCTAAACAAATCCCTGGTACCAGGATAAGTTAAATGGCAACTGCTCCAGGTCAATTAAGACACCTGGGGCCAATTAAGAACTTTCCAGAAGGCAGGGAGAAGGCTAGGTTGATTGGGACACCTGAAGCCTATCAGGGACTGGCTGAAACTAGTTAAAAGCCTCCCAGTTGGTCAGGTGGGTGTGGTGGTCAGGAGTTGTGGGAGGAGGTTGTGTGATTGGAGAGACTGAGCAGTACACACCATATCAGGCACAAGGAAGGAGGCCCTGAGGTAAGGGTGAAGTGGAGCCTGAGGAAGCGGGGGCTGCTGTGGGGAAGTAGCCTAGGGAATTGTATGTGTCCTGTTTCTAAAAGTTCAGCTACCATAGCTGATACTATTAGGGTCCCTGGGCTGGAGCCTGGAGTAGAGGGTGGGCCTGGGCTACCCCCCCATTTGTCCCCTCCCTGGTTAATCACTGAGACTGGGAGACAACAGAGTCTGTGCAAGGGAGGATAGCTTCTCCTCACCTCTCTCACTGGCTTATGATGAAAATGGCTCACTAGACTGTGACCCTTCTCTTTAGAGAGAGAAGGGTTTACGTGGAGGGTCACAGTGAGCCTCTGAAACTAGTGAAATCTGCCAGGAAACATGGGACCCATGGAGACAAGGACCGAGCTTTGTCACAATACATCCAAGTAGAACACAACTGCCGTGCTGCAGAATGTACCAGATGCATCCCAACATTTACTATGAGTGGAATATTAGGGCTTGATGCAGCTCCCATGGAAGTCACAATAAAAAGACTCCCATTGATCCCAGTAGGAGCTGGGCCAGGTTCTTAATGAGGATGGCAGCACGGCAACTCTGGCACTGTACCCTCAGCATGAGTGTTAAGAATTGTGCGTGTCTGAGGGAGAGAAGTTTGTTTGTCCGTTGTTGGAAAGTGGTGTAAAAACTTGGTTGTAATAGTGGAGATGGGAAGAGTGACTAGGTTTTTCTGTCCAAATCCTGCTGTATGTGAACATGCCCAGTACGACATCCTAGTCCTGCTTGTACCTGCTAGCTTCATGGGAGTGCTATTTAATTCTAATCAAACCATAAGCAAGCAATACAAAATCGTATTGATGTTTATGAGGGGCACAGACTTTGTCTTTGTCTTTGTTTGTTTAACTTGAATCAGCCTGGAAAGGTGAGGGAACAGGTATAAATTCTAGGGAAAAGTTTTGTGTTAGCAACTGAGAACTCCCAAAAATATTGGGGAATTCACAAAATCCTGAAGACTGAGGTCCTTCACCATCCTCAATATGTGTGTGCAGATACACAACAACAGAAAGGGAGCCTCTAAGGCAAAAAGTGCTATATAAAGTAAGATTATTGTAGAAGTCAGTTAACTTACTGGACTCATAAGCCTTACATATGATATGATAGAGATCTATAAAATCCTGACTGGTGTGGAGAAAGTAAAGAAGGAAGTGTTGTTTACTCCTTCTCATAACACAAGAACTAGGTGTCACCAAATGAAATTAATAGGCAGCAGGTTTAAAACAAACAAAAGGAAGTATTTCTTCACACAACACACAGTCAACCTGTGGAACCCTTTGCCAGAGGATGTTGTGAAGGCCAAGACTACGACAGGGTTAAAAAAAGAACTAGATACATTTATGGAGGATAGGTTCATCAATGGCTATTAGCCAAAATGGGCAGGGATGGTGTCCCTATCCCAATGGTGGGCAACCTGTGGGCCGCATGCGGCTCATCAGGGTAATCTGAGTGTGGCCGTGAGACATTTTGCTGATGTTGACCATCTGCAGGCACGCCTCCCCCCTCCCCCTGCAGCTCCCTTTGGTCTGACCTAGTATGCCTGTTCTTATGTTCTTATCTACTGACTCCTCTACCTGTCTTTCATAGATTCCAAGGCCAAAAGGGAACATTGTGATAATCTAATCTGACCTCCTACATAATACGGACCATAGAACTTCCCCAAAATAATTCCTACAGCAGATCTTTTAGAAAAATCATCCAATCTCTATTCAAAATTTGTCAATGATGAAGAATCCACCATGACCCTTGATAAATTGTTCCAATGGTTAATTACTCTCACTGTTAAAGAATTATTGCCTTATTTCTGGTCTGACTTTGTTTAGCTTCAGCTTCCAGCCATTAGATTGTTACACCTTTCTCTGCTAAACAGAAGAGCCCATTATTATTAACGATTATTAAATATTTGTTCCCCATGTAGATACTTATAGACTGTAATCAAGTCACCCCTTAACCTTTTCCTTGTTAAGCGAAATAGACTGAGCTCTGTGAGTCTATCACTAAAAGGCAGGTTTTCTAATCCTTTAATCATTCCCATGGCTCTTCTCTGAACTCTCTCCAATTTATCACCATCTTTCTTGGACTGTGGGCACCAGAACTGAACAGAGTTTTTCAGAAATGGTGGCACCAGTGCCAAATATAGAGGTAAAATAACCTCCCTACTGCCACTCAAGATTCCCCTGTTTATACATCCCAGGATCGCATTAGCTTTTTTGGCTAGAGCATCATTAGTTGGGGATTGGTCCTGCTCTGGGCAAGGTTTGGACTAGATGACCTCCAGAGGTCCCTTCCAGCTCTGATATTCTATGATCACAGTGGGAGCTCACAACCCTGAAATCTTTTTCAGAGTCACTGCTTCCCAGGATAGAGTCCCCCATCTTGTAACGATGGCCTACATTCTTTGGTCCTAGAAACATGTATTGTTTGTTTGGCCCTGGTTACCAGATGAGCAAGATCATTCTGGGGAGCTGCCAGAGCCTTTCCCTGCTACCGGAGTCTTTTCTTACAGTGGGGAAAGGCTCCTTATGCTGCAAGGCAGCGGGACACTACATGGATAAAAATAGCAGTGTGGATGGGAAGGCATGGCTTGGGCAAGTAGACAGCCATATAAGGTATGTACAGGAGTGTCTACTCTACTCACCTAAACTGTGTCTCACTGATATTGCTACTCAAACCCATGCCAGGGGATCTACCCAAGTACATATTCTACACACCACTAAAGAAGCATGCAGTGTAGATGGAGCGTTAGAGGATATGTCTACACTGAAAAAACAAAAACAAAAACCATGCAACAGTGAGTTTCAGAGCCCGGGACAACTGATTTGAGTGTGTGTGGGGCTAGCACTATGGGGCTAAAACTAGCATTGTTGATTGTCATGCTATCTAGAGTGGCTCACAACTGTAAGTGCCAATCTCAGGGCAGACTATCAGAAAGCAGGGCAGAGACCCCAAACTGTCTGAATGTTCAATAATTAGGTTTCACCAACCCAGGAACAAGTATAAACTTCTAAAGCACTGTAACAGTCTTACTATGGAGTCATAGACAGTCTCCTTGGGCATTCTGGTCCATCTTGCCACCCGGGCAAACTGGACTATGTAATA
Source organism: Caretta caretta (assembly GCF_965140235.1). NCBI lineage: Eukaryota > Metazoa > Chordata > Testudines > Cheloniidae > Caretta > Caretta caretta. The sequence continues at coordinate 131,555,998 of NC_134209.1, read as the reverse complement.
GATGGTCACTTTACACCAAAAATCACAACTATATTCAGGTTACTTGCAGTCCCAAAGCACCAGTCCCTTTCCTCAGGTCAATTGTACTCAGATCTCAAACCAAAGACAATGCCTGTATCCAGTCCTGTAACTAAAGAGAAGAAATGAGTTATTTACAGGGTTAAAATGGAAACATAAACAAACACGAGTTACAGTCTTAGATTTAAAAAGGTAATATAAGCTTCTATAATGAGCAGCTTTATATAGCCTTTAGGGCTGATCCATGCCAAGCAGCATGGGGATCTCTTGCTTGAGTTTAGGAATCTTTTCCCCTCAAGTCCAGACAATGTAAAGAGGCCCCAATTCCTTCTGGTCAGGGATTTTTATCCCCAAGCCAACTGAAGCCAAGATGATGGGATGAGTATGTCTGCATGTAACCTCTTCATGGGTGGGTGCAGGGGAGGAATTGACATAGTATTTTGTTCCACAATGGCCCATTTGGGTTCAATGGCCCTTCCTGGATCCAGCATTTTGCATGAGGTGAAATTTTCAGAACAGACATTTTACAGTTTGTGACATTACCCAGGGTATAATCTGGACAGATGGACAGCTGTGTCCCCTCAATTCTTCAATCTGGGGTGCCTTTTACATTGCTTCACTGTGAGAGCCACCACTCCCGGTCTGCTTACACACAGCCTACAGCATGTAAGTTACTCCCAGTTCTACAGTATATAGCCAGCCACTCTTGAATTACACTGCAGAACAGCAACAGCAAAATCCCAGTCCCAGACTTGCTCCCAGAAATATGTCTTGTACTGCCCAGGGTGCTCCTTGACAATACAAGCTCTTATAAGGTCCATCATTTTATTAACAGAAAATGATATGCACAGATCCCGTTATCTCAGATGGAGTTTCCCAAACACTTCAATCCAAATAAACATTGTTAGATAAAACAGTAAAACAAGTTTCTTAAGTACAGAAAGATGGGATGGAATACAGATAATATAAGTAGGATTAATACGTGCAGCATCCTGCTAGCATTCCATAAAGCCTAAACGCATTCTTAAAACACGAATATTTATTTAAACTATACTAACTAAGAGGTAAACCAGACTGGTTTCCAGCTACGCATTTGTTACTGTTCAGTGAGGCCCAGGTCCTTGGCGTGAGATGGCACCTTGTCTGACAGCGTCACATAGACGTTCCCACTTGGGCCAGTGCCTGAGGTCAGAGTCTGAGATCCTTCTTGTCACCGGGTTTCAGAGCCCAGGCTTCTGCCCAAGTGGGAATGTCTACCCTGCTATTTTTAGTCCTGTAGCATGAGCCCTGCAAGCCAAAGTCAATTGACTCAGGCTCGGAGACCCACAGCCTTTTGCTTTGTAGATGTACCCAGAGTGTAGGCTCTGTGAAGCAGGGATTGTCTCTCACTTTGTGTTTTTACAATGCCTAGTGAAATAGGGCCCCAAATCTGAATTGGGGCCTCTAAGCACTAATATAATATAAATATTAATAATTAAATAATAAGGCCTTGATCCTGTAAACACTTATGCATATGAGTTAATTTACACATGAATAGTCCTATTGACTTCAATGGGACTAGCTGTGTGTAAAATTACTCATGTCTGTCAAGTATTTGCAGGATCAAGCCTATGACTCTTACATTTAGTCCTTTTACATATTTTGTGAGGCTTATAGCAACTATTTGGGCTTACATTTTTTAACATATATACCTTTGTTTACTTCAACAAAGTCATTGGACTGTATTTGCCATTCATAAGCATTAAAATAATGTATTTCATATAGAAATATAGAGGGGGAAAAATCCCTGTTCACTCCTGCATTTTATGATAATATTTTAAAAGCATTTGCACAGAGTAGAGCAGAAACGTGCAGTTGCATTCTGCAGTATTTAGTCCCAATTTCAGAATAACAAAAGATGACAGTGGAAACAAAAATACTGTTGTTTCACTGGGAAGCAATTAGGCTGGGGATGGCAACTCTCAAATGAGACTGTAGTTCTTCATTGAGCTCTAATTACCTACTATTTGCCAAAATTGCCATTAGAAGAACACTGCCATGATTGAAAACCCTAATTACCCAGGATCTGAGGTTTGAGGAAACTGTTGTGTTCTTACCGTGCTATGAATACAGCTTTTAAATTGGAATTAGTTTGAAAGGTAACACAAGTTTTATGTAACACTGGGGTGTAGTTGTTTAAGATGTTGGGCTTCTTTTTGCAAACTCTTGATCATAATAGGTTAATTTTTACCACTGAATGGAACCTACATTGTTCTGTTTCCTTTTTTTTCCAGAGCCATGTGCATTTGCACCGAAAGCAAACTTCTTGTTTTTTTTGTGTGGGATGGGGGGGGGGAAGAGATCATGAATATAAATGAAGTGTTGGAGGAAGAATAAGAAATGTGGCTATGATTATACCATGCTTATGTCCACAGTGGACAGATGAAAGCAATAAGGTAATGCTGTTTTAGTAATTATAAAATCAGAATCTGTAATGTTTTAAAGGTTAACTTCATGAGAAATATAAATGGAACGTGCTCAAGAGAAGATTTGCAACAAAATCTCATAGTGCATATTGTTCCATATCCTAGTGACCCCAATTTGTGATAAGCATAGACATTCTAGAGATTACCTGCAAGAAAACATTGATGATGTGAAATTCACAGAGTCAAAATTATGACTGACCTATATATACTTACACCACATTCATACACCTAGTTTCCAATTACTTTCCAGTGAATGATTTGCCTTCATTTCTTTCCTTAGCTACTGACTTCAGTGGGAGCCTTACATGAATATCTGTGGACAGAATTTGGTTCTTTGTTTCCAAAAGCACTTAACAATTGTTAAATGCAGGTTAATGTTAGATGCAGGTATAAATCAAGTGTCCCTGCAGCATGGAAGATGGTACTATATAATTAACATAAACAGACAATATAAAACAGATTTAGAGAGGAGAGCAACATGGTTAGAGAAGTCGGAAAGGAGCAGCTGTATATTATGACAAGTAGAGTGAGGCAAGTTGACATGCGTATAAGACAGAAATGAGAAGAAGTATTGTTTGTCTTAGAGGACATCTAATGAGTCTTATTCATTTTCTGAAGCAGCCTAAACTAAGAAAGAAGGCTAGAGTTTGAACTCTTAGGGACAGGAGTATGACTGGGACGCCCAGTTACTAGCAGACTAAGTGCTTTATAAATGCATATTGCGGTAGTTGAGGTGAGAAATGACCAAGGCATGGTCAAGCGTTTAAAGATAGGCATGAACAGAGAAGGTTAGGTTTGAAGTTATTGCAGAGGGAGATTCAGGAATTGCAAGAGGTGAGGAGGGGAAAGAAAGACTGAGGAGTCAAACATGGAACAGAAGAAATGGTGAGAATGTGTGATGGGCAGGATGGTGGATTCGTCAGGAGTGATGTAGAGGAGAGAATATGAGAGGTGTAATGGGAATGGGACACCATCTGAAAAGGGGAAATTCTCCTGTTTCTTATGTTGGGATTTAAATGGTGTTAACCCGGGACAATTTTAAGCTGGAAATAAAGCACAATTTTAAAGTGAGGATTATTGACGATTGGAACAATTTATGATGTGGTGATTATCCATCAATGGGAATCTTTAAATCAAGACTGAATGCTTTTTTAAAAGAGACTTTCTAGTTCAACCACAAATTATTGGGCTTGATGTATTAATTACTGGAGGAGGTTCTATGGCCTGTGTTATGCAAAAGGTCAGACTGAATGATCACAGTGGTCCCTTCTGGCCTTAAAATCAATTAATCTGATTTACTCGAGTATAAGCAAGAAGTGAATCAAGCCTATGATTTCCTAGACCTCAAGTTCTTAATATATAGTTGAACACTATTCAGTGTTTAATTCTTCACAATTTGTGATAAATTAAATTAAAGTGTGAACTGGAGAGTTTTATAAGTAAATCCCAAGGAGCCAGCATTTAAATATCTTTGGGCTTTTAGCCTTTGGCTCCCATTAATGTAATTACTGGGGATGTGACTGGCAGGCTACCACACCTATCACCCTCATGTTCAGCATATGAATGCAGTCCTCAGCACTAAGCCATGTAGTATATTTGCAATAGAAATGCACAGCATCGTCTGCTAGTTGTGTATGAATGAAATATTATTGATATTTTCATCCACCTAATAATGAAAGTGGGGTTAATCTGGAATAAATCCATTGACTTCAGTGGATTTACACCTGTGACTCTGAGAATTTGGTCCATACTCTGAGACCATCAGACACAAGAACTGAAGGGAGCTCAGACCTCCACTGTGCTAAGCCTGGCTCAACTGTTTCCTTGAGTCATCAGGGACATCTCCTAAATTAAAATAATTAATTGTTCATAATAATAACTCATGACTATAATAACTTTTGATGCTGTTTGGTATTGCTTTATTTAAAATTTAATATGCTTATTCTTGATTTTGTTAATTAAAATTTAATTATACATTTGTTTATTAATCCCATCTTAGGGCAGACAGGAGTAACATACTCCTTTAGGGTCTAGGTTCAGGAAGGATTCTTCCCTGCAGTTGTCGGCACAGAGACGCTCTAAGTACTTCCTGGGTTCCAACAGACCAGAGGTCACCTTTTGTTCAAAGGAAGAAGTATCCTTTCTACAGTAGAGCAGCTAGATCATACCAGATTAGACTTTCAGGGTGGAGTCAGAGGCTCCCTTAGCTGCATCACCAGATACAGCAGTGGGGCATATAAGGTTGAAGTTGGTAAATATACAGAGTATGATGGTGGTTTCTTTCTTACCTTACGGCATCTTGGGTAAACAGGGAAGAATTTTGAAGGTATCATGGCACAAATTTATAGTGGTATCCTGAGGGTTCTGTTTTTGTGAGCCAGAGAGGAACAAAAGGGACATATTGAGCTGAAGACTTATGCTCCTCCCCTCTACAAAATAAAGTTATTCAGAAAAGGAGGGACAAAGTCCTGGTTTCTCTAGGGGTGGGTGGGTCCACAGGACCTCAGCAAAAAGGGCAGGAGGCCCATCATACCTCCTGACCAAGAGGAAGGGAAAAATGTTTCCCAGGTAAAAGATAAAGCTACTTTGGGGAGGGGGTTTTCATCACAGTTTTCAAACATCACAGTTTTCAAATTAGGCTTTGAAATATCAAAATAGATATAAATTATAGCTACTCAGGGTTGAAAATGTTGGCCTTGGAGCCTGTGGGCTCTTTCAGAGATGCATAGATTTTTAAGGCCAGAAAGGACCACTGTGATAAATGTTTGTCTCCTCTAAATAACACAGGCCTAGAATTCCATCCAGTAATTCTTGCATCAAGCCCTTTAACTTGTGGTTGAGTTGAACCAGAGTGTATTACTTAGACATCCAGTGTGGAAGTAGTCTGGATCAGTGTGGGCATAGTCTGGATCAGAAAGTGCATTAACTTAAGATAACATTATTGCAGCAGGGCCATGAATGTCATACTTCTGTTAGATTTTTTTCTTTTCTGTGGCTGGTAACTTCCTATGGGGTTGCTAATTTGGGTCGGACATATTCCTGGAGGTTTCATCACACGACATAATCTTTAATTCCTGGAGACTCCAGGGCAATCCTGGAGGGTTGGCAACCCTATGTGCCGACCACTATATCATGTAGGTGAAACTACACTTTCATCATAAGAGAATTCAGTGAGAGATTTCCTGAATAAGGAGCATGAAAACTGAGTTAGGGCCTCAGGCTATGTTTCTTAGTGATTTTTCACTACAATTGTAGTGTGCATTGTCTGGCAGTAATTTTTTATTAAAGGTCTTAGTTATTTTCCTAGCTAAGTGCAAGTAACATACATTACCCACCATTCATTGTTTACTGAATTATTGTCTAACATGGGATTCCTTTTCAGTAGAAAAAAATTTTAATTTTTTTTCTGAAAATGAATATGGATTTAATTTATGGGGGGAAAGAATTTCACCGAACAATTGGCTACTTGGTCAAAACCTCAAAAGTTTGAAAGTTCATGACAAACCTCAAGTGCTACTGAGTTTGCCCATCCCTCGAGTAGAGTGGGAGATTTTATGGGGCTGGGAAAGATAACAAAGGAAAAAGTTATTAACAAAGGTAATATGGGGAGCAAGGGACAGGAGAGAGACCAAATTATAGGAGGGGACAAAAGGCCAAGAAAGGTTGATTCTTTTGCATCCAAATTTAGTTTTTCTGCAAGAAAGCTTTACTGGTGCTTTACCGACGGACAAGAAACTCAATCTGGCAATTCCCTTCCTTTAGAAGAACCTCAATTCTGCTGTTGGTGTTAGGTGGCTGTATTGTTGGGGTGAAGTACTGCGTGGTAGGTGTTTATGCAATTCTGGTGTAAATCACTGAGGTGCAGTTATTAGTGCTTGGAAAATAAGAGACCAGTTGTGTCCTCACTTATATCAGGGCAAATCTTCTGAAGGTAATGGGATTGTACGGGTGTGTTTGAGGATGGTATCTGATTCTGCCCTTATTTGTGCGGGTATAAAGCAGGATCAGTCATACAGATATCAGTGGAATTGCACTAGTGCAAAATCATTGTAATTGAGGTCAGAATCAGGCCCAGTAGTATTCCTTTTGTACAGTTTCAGAGCAGGCTTCATTTAAACCCTGTATAAATTATATGTAGAGCAACAACACTTTAAGTGTCTATTAACTAGTGCTTAACTAATGCTAAATTACAGTGACATTCACAGGACTACATCATGAATTTATTATGATACGGGCTATTACAGAGACTACAAAATGAAACTATAATGAAGGGACCCATAAGCCTTTATTCTCATTTTTCAGCTTAACACACACTTTTTTTTTTTTTCTGCATGGTAGGACAATATGTTGGCCGAGTAAAACTCGGCAAAAAAGAGCCTTGAAACACAGGATGGCGACTTGTCATCTGAATGGAGTTTTGCAGATCATGCACTTCAGTTTGGATTTCAGATATGAGCAGGATTTTCCTAGCTTATACCCATAAATATGAGCTGCACACAGAACATCCCAGAATTCATACTGACTTTATACAAAATTTAGTAGTAAATGGCCTCTGTGATTGCATAGTGCATAGAGACTGGTTGTTTTCATTGTACAAACTAAAACAATCCTGGGCCAGATCTGAAGCTCACTCAATTCAAGGGGAATCTTTTCTCTGACTCAGTGGGCATTGGATCAGACTCATAGTGCAAAAATGAAGTTCCTGAAGTTCCTTCCTCTGGAAACATGCTGTCTTAATGCTTTTTTGCAATAGGGACAAGAAATCCTAATGATTGTCAAAAGCTCTAGAATGCTTCAAAAATGGGAATTTCATGATGCTTTCTTCAGTCTGATTGAAACTTTTCTCACTTGAAATTAAATCATTCCTCTACGCCCTAAGGAAATGATGTAAACATGTATCGTGTTTCTGGCTGCAGCATAGCCTGTGCTATGCAAACAATAATGATTCTTGTTGGAAGGCATTTTTTGTTCTGCTTCTAGGTCTAGCAAGGGAATAAAGGAGTTAAGTTCAGCAGCCCAGAACTAATGTCAAAGGTAAATGGAGATTGAACCGTCAGAGTTCCAAAGTCTAGAACCTACACTTTTGAAATGGGTTCTAAATGTGGCAAAATGAGTTTTCCCAGGCCTATTTCCATGAGCTGTAACTGCTCACACTCATATACTGCCCTGGATCTGGACGGTCACAAAGTGCTTTGCTGAATAATTAGGGCTACATTGTGCCTGCCTTTTTCACAGTAGGCAGAAGAAGCCTTCCTGGCCACATCCTCCATGCCCACCATGCAAGTCAAGCACAAAACCAGCCTGGCATTCAGAGCAGGGGAAAGAATTGTTTTCTTCTAACAGCCCCAGGGAAGCAGGCTACTCTACAGAGTGATTGTGGCATCATGCTCCCACCACTCAACTGTGCCAGCCAGGAGAGCTGGGCAGCTGTAGAAAGGAGAGCCCACTGTACCCTCTTAATGCAGACTGCACTTGTTGGAGTTCTGGGAAGACTGCACTTCATGGAGCTCCCCTGGGGACAGTACAGTTCTGCACAGGCCTGCATATATATATAAATAAATCCCAAACCCACTACGTTAAGGTTGCAAAGTCAAGCACTCAAAGATTAGGAAATGCCAGAATTAAGGGGGCCATGCAACCTTAATTCAGACCCTTTGTGTGTATGCATTAGAATATTGTCTTTAATTACATAATCAGATCCTATTTTTCCCAAAGGACCCCTGCCTCATTCAGTGAACAGAATAGATGGTGCTCAATTAATGAGCAAAGCGATTTAATATTTTGATTTTTTTCCTCATTGTTCCATGGGTGGCCACACACCTTTGTTACTGCACAGTATTCAAGCCTCCTTTGAGACAGAATTATTAATTTCCTCATGGGCTTTTCTATGCTGCTCACCCCTATTGTTGCTGAGTGCTTTGCTCACATTAATTTAATTTTATCTCCACAACAGCTGTGTGAGGTTATTTTCCCCATTTTACAGACGGGGAACTGAGGCACAGAAGGCTTGATGTCAAAAGTATCCACTGATTCTTGGTGCCCAGTCTGAGATGACTAGGACCTGACTTTCCAGAGTACATGATCACAGCTCACACTGACTTCCTTTGCAATTGTGAGAGCTCAGAGCTTCTTCAGATCAGACCCCAGGCTCTCAAGTCAGGCATGCAGAAAACAAGGCTACACAATTAATGACCATCTGTGAAGAGTTTGGTTTAAGTGATTTGCCCAGCATCACATAGGAATAGAGCTGGGTATTCCCTTTCACAGAGTATTTCCATCTTTCAAATGAAAACAAATTTTTTTCAAAATTACCCATAAAAGGGAATGGAGCACTGGTTCTTGGGCAGTCCCAGTCTCCTTGCCTAGGCAGTCTCCCCTCACTTAACTCCTAGTTCCAGTTTCCTTCCCCAGCCAGTCCACAGATCCCTTGTGCCCACTGGCTTCAAGTCATAGTCTTCCCTTCCTAACTCTCAGGCCCATTTTCCCTCCCCCCTGCCCGCCTCCAGGCCCAGTCTTCTGCATTCAGTTCAGGTGGCTTCCTCCTCCACACTGCCTGGCTGGTAGTGGGGTGGGGAAGGGGGCACTGAGAGCACAGGAGAGACAGTCTGCCTGCTCTCTGTTCTGCTGCACGGATCTGGCACAGCCAGGAACTGCAAATGGAGGGAAAATCCTGCCCAGCTCCCCACAGCCTTGGGCTGTAGCATACCCAGCGCTGATGGACTCTTTGGGTAATTAAGCTGCTAAATCCTAGCAAGTCTCTACGGAGCATGTGTGAACTGTGATTTTTTGCCAGAGGCTTATAATTTGGCCAAATTTGAGTCGATTTGTGTGGAGATGGCAAAAGGCACATTCCTGACGCAGAAGTCACCACATGGCCCAATTTCAAATTCCTACTCCAAAACATGAGGGTGCTAGAGCTTCTTAAAAAAAAAAAAGCTGCCAGAATGTTTTAACATGGGCAAAAAACCTATTTTCCCTACCCTCATTCTTGGAAATAGATAAGCCATTTTGGTTGAAATTTTCTCACCCCCCCCCCACCCCCAAATCAACCCCAGGCAGACACCTGGCATGAAAAAAATCACCCAAATGGTTAAGGATTGGCAAAATCCTAGCGAATGAAAGTGGCATCTTATAATGGCAACCTTACTAATAGGTGATGCTACCAGCCCTGCTTATAATACAGTCCGGGTCTCAATGAGCTCCACAATGCTCCTGAAGATCGTTATTTATCCCACTTGACAGATGGCTTACCTGAAGACTGAAGGGGATAATTGTCTTGCCCAAGATAACACCATGAGTAGTAGAATGGGAATAGAATGCTGATTTCTTGTACCTTGCTCTATCTCTGGTATTTCTTTGAGGCAAAGGATACGGTCTGAATTTTCACATACTAAAATGAAATCAATAGATTTTTCATGTGTGAAGAAGGTCACTAAATACTTGCAATTTCTCTGATTGAAAAGAAATACAGACAAAGAGATACATAGTGAGTACAGAACACTTGTCTTTTATTTCATTACTCTCCTGGAATAAACAACAACAAGGAAAGATAGGTATATATTCGATAAACATAAAGAGACAGTGAGGTTTTCTTTTGCTTTGACCATTATATGATTGTTCAACCACAATTGACCTGATGAGATGACAGTCACTGAAAGATAATAAAAGCAAGACCCTTTTCAGAGAAAAACCACACATTAATCAAAGATGTGGAATTGTTAAATAAGTAAACTCCAGCTCACCTGAACTGTTCTCACTACTTCTGCTGTTCTGGTCGATTATTCTGGTTGATTTTTAAAAAATGTGACGGAGAATTAAAATAAGAGTATTTAACTATTTAAAACAGCAGGAGATAATAGCATGACTTGCTAAAACAAAGACCAGAGAAAAACTTCTGAAGACCAAAGAAAGTGATGTCTGAATTAATGTACAAAAGACCACAGTCATGTTATATTCAAAGGAGGAAGAAAAGATAATGAATGAGGTAGTGGGGTGGAGAAAATGTTAATGGTATGAAGGAATATGTGTGAATTGGCCATATAACTGATGCATGTTATTTGCAACTAAGAAAGTTAGATGAAGATAAGAGTTGAGTCCAAATGGCTGGAATAGCAAGTATAGAAAAGTTAACGGTGGAGAGGACTGGATTTAATCTTTCAAGCCCATCTGCACTCTATCCACATGGTGCTTGAAAACTTGGGCTTTTCCCAGATGGGGTAGATTTCTCCCATAATGATGGTATGTGTTTGTCTATATTTTTTTTAAAACATGCCTCACCAGTTCCATGTGGTATGTGCAGGTAAAGAAAAAGCATTACAAAACGTTTGTAAATTCCCTCTCGTAATTAACCCGGCAAGAGTTTCAATGACCATCTTTGTCCTGAAAGGCAACAAAACGTGGCTATGTTGGACTGAGAAGTGAAGCAAGTCCACAGTCAAAAACCCTCACTGAAAATGCTCTAGCCTCATCATTTTAAAACCAGGGAACTGTTAGTTCAAACTCCTCAGCTGATGCCCACAACACTGTCATCTTCCAAAGAGATAATTTTTCAAGTAGTCAGTTCTCAAATCATTGAAGCTAGAACAGATCCTGTGAAAGGCTACCACTAAGGAAATGGATTCTCCACTAGTTGAAGTTTCTAAATGGTCTTTGAGTATAGACCCGTATAGAGTACAATGTTGTCATCAAATCTCGAGGTGACAGAGATCTGGACAGCAGTAGTGAGGCAGTTATCCAAAGGAAAAGACAGTAGCCTTCTAGCCACATGCTGGTGGGGAAAAAGCAATCTTGGCCTTGCAGCTCCTTTGATATTTGAAGCAGCTGAGTTTCCACTAAGACCCCCGAGTCACAAATGTGCATAACCAATGAAAGTCATATGCCTCTCAGTCAAAGGAGAAATAATTGCCTTCACCATTTCTTTTGATTCCTTCCCCAAGCCTACTAGAATGACTTCAATCTTGTCTGACTTGGGTCTTGGCTAGGTAGCCATCCAGACTTCAATCTCTTAGGCACTGTGTAAGTCATTCTACTGAACTGACCTGGCTGGAGTATATATAAAACTGGGTTCCATTAGCATACACAGAAGCCACAGCCATATTTCTTTACTAATCCTCTAGAACCCAAAGGGTGGCAAACTGGTACCCTGTGGAATCCCACATGAGGGAGAACACAGGAAAAGTAGAATTCAGTCCAGCCAGTTGCTGGGCACTCTGGCAAAGCAGATAAGCATGTGCTTAATTTTAATCATGACTAGTAACATGGAAACCATGGGAGTCCCATAGAGTCATGATCAAGCTCATAATAAGTAATTGTTAAATACAGTCTAGTGGGGTCTCTTTGAAAAAAACACCAGAGCCATTCAATATCAATCCACAGGTGTGTTACAAATACCTCAGGTCAACAGTGTTGAAGGAAAATGATTGATCTAAAAAATAAGTATATACGCTGGGCTCTCATTTGCTCAAAGGCTCCTTTACTCTGCGTAAAGGGATCTTAACATAAATGAGAATAATCTGGCACCTGATCTTGATCCATTGCCATGTTTTAACTATGTCCTTGCTCTTCATGTTTAAATTCCAAACTTAATGTAGATTTAATATAGTTGTTCTACATTAATAGAGGATACAGAGTTCCCTGCTACAGAAAACTGACATCAGTTGAGAAAGAGAATAGATAACAGGAATTATAAAACTTTAAACTAATCGCCAGATCTCTTTTTTTGCCTTTCTGTACTGCTATTTTACTATAGTTTAGGTGCTAGGGATCACTGTTATGCTGGATGTGTTTGGATTAGTTGCAAAACAAAGGTCCTGACCATTTCTGGTCCTTAAAATTCCCCTGGCACTCTTTGCTGGCATAGGAGTGTCAACTCCAGTATCCTGGCTAAATTCCAAATAAGAAAATAAATTGCACCTAGTCTACCTTAAATCCCCATGGTGTTTCAGTTGGCTACATTTTTCTTTACTTTCTATTCTAAGAACTGTATTTGGCGTTGCTAGTTCAGAATGGCTACCATATTCTGTACTGGGAGTGGCTCCGTTTTAGTGGTGATTAATGGAGAGATCCCTGTTTGTAAAGTATGCTGGGATCCTTCCGAATAAAAGGCACTAGATAAACATAAGGCATTAGTTAATTAATTGTAAGCTAATTTTTCTTCATTCTTTCCACTCCCTGAACACTCTCAAATGATTTCCCTTGTCATTTCTAGGGGATTTACTAAAATATTACTCCAGTATATTCTACTGGAGGGAGGAGGGGCAGGGGAGAGAGCTTCTCTAGCTATAAACAGTGCTGACTGGTACCAATGTACCATATAATTGAATGTTATTTCCATATATTTCAGGCTACTTGTAGCAATCCCTAACAAATAAGGGCATCTTGTAAGGCCTTTGGATTGTTCTTGAATGTAAGAGTTTATTTCTTTCAGATTTTTTTCAAAAAGAGGGAGAATATTATTTTTAAACTGTACTTTAATAGCCAGTTTGTTGTTTCTGTTTCTGAAGCCATCATAAAGCATCCATAAAGTGGTATTTCTCTTGCATTTTACATGACTCCAGGGCTTGCTGTTCTCGCCTGTCAGGTCTTTTCAAATCACTTAACGTTTACTGGAACAATTCTACACTGCCGGATTTGCTGCTCATCCAGCGTGGTGTTTGTATCACAGCTGCTACACCAGAGTCATCTCAACAAGAGGAAACGTTTCTCACCACTTCATTAGTACACAGCGGCATGAAAATAATAATTTCCTCTGAAGATCAAAAACCACAAACCTTTCATCTGGGGGAACAAAATCATGAAAAAAGTAATCTTGTTTTTGTTTGGGAGTTGAAATGTTTGTGGTCATTAAGGTAATCTTACAATCTGTAGTTGATTCAATTAAAATGTGGCAGAATTTGTGATATTTTTGTACACTTTTTCTAGAGCTGGTTGGAACATTCAGACATACTGAATAATGAAAGATCAGAGTATTAAAAAATCACGGAGCACAGGGGTTTCAGGGCCATGTCTAACGTCAAACCTTTACAGACAGGAAAGAAAAATACATCTTTTTTTCAAGTATTTTTGGCTTTCTATAGCTATTTAACCACATTGTTCTACTGAGCAAATGAAAAATAATTTTGTCTTGCTCATAATTTGTGGAAAATTTTGTAAACACCAGAAAGTGTACCTACAAGGGAAGGCACAAGACTTCAGTTATGTCTCGCAAGGCAACAGTTTTAATGGAAAGCTTGTTTTCTGGCTATGTTGCAAAATTAATGTATGTTATTTGTTGGGCAATATTCACTTATACGCCATTTAAGGCTAGATCCCAGTCACTGTTACACATGTAGAGTAGTAGCTTACTCCATGAATTCATTGACTATTTGCCGAGTAACCTGCTACCCAATAAGAATAAATAGCTAGATCTAATAACATGAATAAGGGGAGCAGAATCTGCCTCTTGGATGTTACAACAGTGGGGCCCCAGTCTTGCATTTTACAACATGTGGACAAACTGATGAGCCCACTGAAGAAAAACAAATAGTTCACAAACTGTTGCAAGTTGCAGGACAGGGACCTTAGCTCTTAAAACAAGAGAGCCATATTCTCCCCTATTCTATTTTAATTCCCATGATGTCACATATTAAGATGATGATCAGTAAAGTATATGATAATGTCACAACTCAGAAGTCATAAAAATATTGCAGGGAACCTCTCAGCTCAAGTGGCCCCTGCAGTTCCAATTATAAAATTCACCTTGCTTTGTATTTAATTTGAAGAGTTCAGTACAGATCTAATTAAATGTTAATACATCATTAAAATGATTTGTAATAAGTATATTCAAACAAGGGTGAGTATGATATGCTCTTTATGAAGCCCAGACCTAGCTGAGATCCTTCAGGTTGAAAACTCATTATTCATAACAAACAACATTCTGGTAATATTAATGACATACACAAATGTGATCAAAATATTTGATCTTGGAAATAATTTTAACATTTGTGGGAACTTGATATTTGGTGTGTTTTTTTTCTGGTTGACATTATTGTATGAGGGAATATTCCTTTAAAAGGATTTGACTGGATTTTTTTTTTTTTTTAAGCAGGAAAAAAAATAAGCCTTCTACAGAATTAATGAAGCTGGCTTTTTAGCCTAGGGTAAAAAGCTAGCTAATGAAGTCATTCATCGTGACAGCCCACAGTCTGAATTATTTGAATTATTGCTTATTAATGGGATTAATTGTTTCTCATGCTATAATACAAAATGTATGCACATCTCCAAAATATCTAGGTTTATAATCTGAAACAGAAAAGGGAGGGGAAAGGAGTCTATTTGTTATATGAAGCACTTCCATTTCTGAATTTGTGTCATGTAGGTAAACTTTATCAAGAAAATACATAAAGTAAAGGGAGGCATGTAAAAATGAAGATAAAGAAAGAGGTAATGGCAAGCGATAGTATGATTGACTTTCATTGTTTTGCTAATGTTTTCCAATAGCTTTGGACTCCTTTTTAGTATGAAATACAAATAAAATATATTTTGTTATATGAAATGTTGCAATCTTCACAGATAAGAGCTTTTTACAG
The DNA here is from genome assembly GCF_965140235.1 of Caretta caretta. Lineage (NCBI taxonomy): Eukaryota > Metazoa > Chordata > Testudines > Cheloniidae > Caretta > Caretta caretta. Next base: position 131,540,949 of record NC_134209.1, on the reverse strand, counting down.
TAACTCCAAGCAGAGGGATAGCACAGCAAAAATATTAATGGGTAAAAAAGATCAGTAAGATTAAATTAAAACTACAATAATTGTAGACATTTATTTTGCATTTCTTAATCTTGACACTTTATTGATTACAGTTCTTGTTTCCTATTTGCATTGTGGTAGCACTGAGAGGGCTCAGTCAGGGATTAGAGCCTGATTGTGCTAGGTACTGTACAATCACAGAACAAAAAGCTTACAGCCTAATTGTGTCAGAGTTACAGTAAGAGACAAGAAAATTATTTGCATGTCACTGATTCTGAAATGCCACATTCTTATATCTTTGAATTTGGTGTATATGTAAACCTAAGGGATTTATATAGTCACTGTTATCACAGTATCTTCACACCTCATAATCTTCAGTGTATTAATCCTCACAACACCCAGTGAGGAAGGGAAGTATTATTATCTTATGCCCATTTTACAGATGGGGAACTGAAGCACAGAGAGACTGAGATTTGGCAAGGTCAGACAGAAATTCTGGAGAAGCAGGGAATTGAATGTGGGTCTCCCGAATCCTTAATTCTGATCACTGGCCATCCTGTGCACAATGCTTCATTGGTGGGGGGGAGGCAAAAGTCAATGGAAAAATGAATGTAGAGGCCACAGCCACATTTATTATATGATGAAATGGAATTTGTTCCAAGCACGTAGCACAATATCCATCTGAGAATGTTGTTCATGGGATTTGTGTGAGGGAAGCAAAAGCAGAGCAGGAGAAAAGAAGAGAAGATGGGAGGGGAGGTGGAAGATAATAAGGAGCAAAGAGTTCAGGAGAGATTAGGGAGCAAAAGAGAGATGAGGAAGGGGCAGAATGAGGAATATAGAGGAGGAGGAAGGGACACAGGATTGCAACTAGTCTCCAGTTTAGGCCCTCAGGAGATTGCAGGGGACAACACTGCTGTCAGCTGGAGTACTTAAGAAAGGCAGGTTAGTTGAGGTGCACTGAATCATGGCTGCACCTGAGCAATTTAGGCTCATTTGTGGCTACTACAGATGCACCCCCAAGTGATGACAGGGAAGGGAAAGCTGCTTCTCAGCCATACAAACCATAGCTGCAGCATCCAGCCAGAGGGGAGCTGCAGGAGAAACAGCAGTTGGCAGGGAGTGGGGTCAGCTTCCTTGAGAGCCTACAGGGCTGAGGAGAGTCCTGCAGGGCGGGAGTGGACTCTGAAGGAGATTGTTGTTGTTAGCTTTATTTATTTGTGTTCGTGCCTAGAAGTCCAGACCGAGACTGGCACCATACACACACAAAATAAGAGACAGCCCCTGTTCCAAAGAGTTTACAGTCTAACTAGGCAACACGGATACAGGGTTAGGGAATGGGACAGAATATAAAAACAGAGCAAACAAAGGGGCAGTGAGCAAATTTACAAGTTCTATGCTTTTTTTGTTGGTTGGCAGTGTTTTGTTTACTTACGTACATGATACATATTAAGTTGGGGGGAAGGAAAGAAAGGAAGTGATTAGCTAAAAGGACAAAGAAAGGATGGGCTGTAAGGTGGATGAGAGAGATGATGGTGGGAATGACAGAGAGGGGCATAGAGAGCAATGCACCTGCAGCAGAACCAGGAACTTCATTCCACTACCCGTAGGCACTCTCCAGTTCTCCTCTAGCCTTCCTTTTCAGGGTGAGACTGCATCTGGAGGTAGTCGAGTGGAGAGTGGTTTTGTTTCAATGCTTTACTTTTCAGATTAAAATATAATTCGTGTTTTCATTGTACTTGATTTTTTTATTATCATGCCCAGATTTTTTTTATTATTTTCTATTGTAAAAATAAAGTAGTGTTATATTGCAACCTTCCAGCAAGAGTTTTTGTATTTTTAATCTAATTTCTCTGTGTATATGCTGTGAACATAAAAGGAGTAATCTGCTAAAATCTACACAATGATTCAGTATAAACCCCCTCCTTGTGAGTTTATCTCCAGCCAGCAATCTGCCTCGGATCCCAGCCCCTAATTGCCCACTAGCCTGGTGGGGGGAGTACATTGAGCACCCAGACCAATACAATAAATTTGCTTGACAGATAAGTCATCAACTTTAAAGCCAGAAAGGGCCATTACAATCAGATAGCCTCACCTGCATAACATAGGCCTTAGAATTTCACCCAGTAACGTGGACTTCAAATCCACCACCTTGTGTGAGCTAAAAAAGTTATAAAATCAGAAATATTCCTGTATAGTACTGAACCAACACAATTTAACAATTTGTGAGCAAAAAGTGTCCTACTCGTTGCTTCTAACTAACAGTATGATCAGCTCTGCTCCAAAAGGTATTTAGTCCAGACTTCACATCCTATTTACATTTTCCCTCCATTGCTTGGTATTAGGCACCAGGGAAGACACTCTGTCAGTGACAGGTATTTTTATGCAGCCACACATCCTTAAAAGTCATGCCATGAAACATAACAATAGGCTTCATACAATTCACATATATAGCTTAGAAGAGTAACACACTTAGCTACATTAGTCAGACACAATTAGTTTCAAAGCCCTGACTGCAGTGAATGAGATTTAGTTCTCTGCAGCTACAAGTATTTCTATTAAGTGACTTTATTGGTAATAAATATTTTCATTATATGGGCAGAAAATTCAGATGAGACTGCATTAAATAATACAGTACTAGTGACAAAAATTGAATTCTGTGAGATGGTCTAATACAAAATATTCAAGTAAACATAAATGAGTCCAAGCTACAACATTTTGGGAACAATCTGAATTAGGATCCTACCACAGTCGGGGAGGGAGGTTGGACCTAGGGTTTTGGTTTGGACTCACCTCTATTTAAATTGCAGTTGCAAATGGAATTCTGAATACTCATTTATATTTATCAAAATAGGATGTATGCATTAGGAAGTCTATCATAACCCTATATATCTGTATGCACATATATATGGGCCAAATCCTCTGCTGGTGTAAATCAGCATAGCTCCATTGACTGTATAGGTGTTATGTCCGTTTACACCAGTTGAAGATTTGACTCGTATTATGAATCTCATACAAATTCTGGATTAAAAAATGACACTTGCACCTTTTGCACATGCTAAGAAGTCCAGCGTTTCACTACCAGGTTTTTGCATGCAAAATTGCTTGTAAAATTTTTACATTTTCAGAGGAGTATTTTTAAAATGTGGTCTCTTTAAATTCAGTGGCTATGGGAAAAAATAATCCAAACACATTTATTTCTTTCTTTCTCTCTCTCATAAAAAAAGCAGAGCTTTTAGCTAATTTGTTTTGGTAGAGTGATCTGTATAATGCCATTACTAGAACTCCACAGAAATGTATTTCCTAAAACACAGTCTTATATTTTTGTTTCCAAATGCATTTGGAATAAGCTATTGTACTACTCAAGCTGAGTTAAGTTGGCAGAATAGGGCGTATAGTGGTAAAAAGTGGCATGCAAAATATATTGAGATTTTTGAAGATCTAAATCACTATGAGGATTAACTGAGGACATATAATCATAGCATATCAGAGTTGGAAGGGACCTCAGGAGATCATCTCGTCCAACCCCCTGCTCAAAGCAGGACCAATCCCCAATTATATCATCCAACAGATTTTTGCCCCATATCCCTAAATGGCCCCCTCAAGGATTGAGCTCAAAACCCTGGGTTTAGTAAGCCAATGCTCAAATCACTGAGCTACCCCTTCCCCCTATTTTTCAAACCCTTTCTATCCAGAACTATATATCCCACATACTGAAAAGCATATTACACTATGGTGCATGTTTCACTTTCAGTATACATTTCTAAAAAGAAAGGTTTGAATTTTGTACAAAATGGTTCCTCATCTTAATCCAGGCTGAAATGCAGCCACCTCTGGGTTGAAATGTGGTAAACTGTGTAACAGTTTAGGACAGAAAGTGAAGAATACCATATCCAGATGAAATTTCAAGGGGAACTTAGACAGAATCATACATTTAGAGGAGCTCATGCTCCTTTACTACCTTACTATACACTCATTAATCACACAATAAGAATGGTTCAGAGGGGGAATTAAATAGTCAGGTGAGAACCTAGGTTTTAATGTTCTCAGGACGTGGGGGCTGTCGTGCTGAAAGGGAAGCTTACAGTTATGGGTGGGTGGAGGAATCTCACTGCTGGAGAAACCAGCAAAGAATCACATTTTTGCTGTTCTGTGTGAAAGTAGAAAGCAAAAGAATTGTCACATTGCATACACGATATATGCTGCACTCACATAATTAAACTGAAGTTTTGATTCCCTCCCCACACCCCACAATCCTATTACATAATGTCAAATAAACACATGAAAATTACATTAAACACACTAAGGATGTGTCATAACAGCCAACCAATGTAGTTCAGTGGAATGTGCATGGTAAGCACTCCAATGTCAAGGCACAACGAGGTACATTAAGAAAGACATGACAAAGAACATATAGCCCTTCATGTTTTGTTCTTGTTTCTATGTTTATGCATTTGAGGTTGCACAGCTGTACCTGGTGGAGGAAGTGGGGTTGCATTCACATGGTTGAGGATATAGGTGGGCTGCACAATCCTCATAATTGGTGATGGAGAGAAGAAGAAAATAATCCAGATTCACTATCAGGACCCAGGGTGAGTGCAGGACTACCAGTTAGAAGCTCATCATTTCACTTGTAATCTAAAAAGAGAGAGAGAAAGAGAGAACTGGAAATCTTTGTAGATAATGAACATCATACCTTAGAACGTCACTTTAGTGACCACAAAAGAACAGTTTTACGTCCATCACAATTGGTACATGGGTTGTTTGACCCTAGTGGTCTGAGTGGGAATCATGACCCAGGCTGGGTCAGATACCAGGAGAGCAGAGTCTGAGATATGTGAGAGGGCAGACCAAGAGTCAGGTGTCAGAAGGCAGGGACAGTCAAGTTGCCAGGAGCAGGCCCGCTCAGAGGTTCAGAGAGGCCCGGGCCACTTCCAACTTTTGAGGCCCCTAGCCATAGTAAAAATAAAAAATGACAACACATGGTCTAATCTTGTACCATCAGAACCGATATATTTTTATTAATATTTATGAACATTTTTAACTCTTTAATATGACAAAATCTATATCAGTTTACAAAAAAATGGTGTCTTTTACCAAATCACATCGCTTATTTGCTTAAATTTCCAGTTCTAAGCTGAGAGTGTGTTACATTTTGGTCCAATAGGGATGCGCATAAAAACAAGTTGTGAAACTTATCAAATGCCAAAAAATTAACAGGTGTCTAAATTTAAGGCCCTCTTTGAGCTTGAGCCTTAGGCCAAATGGACCTCCTGGCCCCCTCTCTCATTGGCCCTGGCCAGGAGATCAGAGTCAGGCAGCAGGAGCAGGTAGCAAAAGGGAAGGAATTCCAAGATAGGGAAACCCAGTTACACAGAGAACTTCCTGTTCCTGTGTTTGGCTTAAATAGAAGCAGAGGACCAGTCAGCACCCCCAGAATTCTGCCAATTAGACCCCAGAACTAGAGACCTCTGTCGGATATGAGCTTCTAGGTCAGGTGTTACTGGGACATATTGGTTGCAGGCTAGAACTTGCTGGCTGCTATGCACCTAATGGTCTGGGGTTTGAGATGGGGCACCGGAATGGGGGGGGCAAGGAGCCATGGCCCTCCCACTTTTGAAAGTGGATGGGCCTGGCCCATTCACTTTTTGCCATGAGCCTGGCCCCCTGCCCCTCTTCTTCCTCCCGAGGCCCCAGTCAGGCTGGAAGTTGGAGCATGGCCCAGGTAAGAGCAGCTTGGGGAGTCCAGGCAGCTGCGGGGAGCCTCAGACCCTCCACCTCCCCAGAGTAGGGGGGCCCAAGAGCAGCCCCGGCCTTGGCAGTTTTTCAAAGAGACATTATTAAGGGCACAAGAGCAAACTATCCCACTGTGTAGGAAAGATAGGAAGTATGGCAAAAGACCACCCTGGCTTAACCAGGAAATCTTCAATAATCTAAAACTCAAAAAAGAGTCCTACAAAAAGTAGAAACTCGGTCAAATTACAAAGGATGAATATAAAAAAATAACACAAGTATGTAGGGACAAAATTAGAAAAGCCAAGGCACAAAATGAGATCAAACTAGCTAGAGACATAAAAGAAAACATTCTAGAAATACATTAGAAGTAAGAGGAAGACCAAGGACAGAGTAGGCCCGTTACTCAATGAGGGAGGGAAGACAATAACAGAAAATGTGGAAATGACAGAGGTTCTTAATGATTTCTTTGTTTTGGTTTTCACCAAGAAGGTTGGTGGGGACTGGATGTCTAACGTAGTGAATGCCAGTGAAAATGAGGTAGGATCAGAGTCTAAAATAGGGAAAGAACAAATCAAAATTACTGAGACAAGTTAGATGTCTTCAAATCACCAGGGCCTGATGAAATGCATCCTAGAATACTCAAGGAGCTGACTGAGGAGATATCTGAGCCATTAGCAATTATCTCTGAAAAGTTATGGAAGAAGGGAGACATTCCAGAAGACTGGAAAAGGAAAAATATAGTGCCCATCTATAAAATGGGAAATAAGGACAACCCGGGGAATTACAGACCAGTCAGCTTAATTTCTGTACCCAGAAAGATAATGGAGCAAATAATTAAGCAATCAATTTGCAAACACCTAGAAGATAATAAGGTGATAAATAACAGTCAGCATGGATTTGTCAAGAACAGATCTTGTCAAACCAACCTGATAGCTTTCTCTGACTGGGTAACAAGCCTTGTGGATGGGGGGAAGGGGTAGATGTGGTATATCTTGACTTTAGTAAGGCTTTTGTTACTGCCTCGCATGACCTTCTCATAAACAAACTAGGGAAATACAACCTAGATGGAACTACTATAAGGTGGGTGCATAATTGGTTGGAAAATCATTCCCAGAAAGTAGTTATCAGTGGTTCACAGTCATGCTGGAAGAGCATAACGAGTGGGGTCCCACAGGGATCAGTTCTGTGTCCGGTTCTGTTCAATATCTTCATCAATGATTTAGTACACTTATAAAGTTTGCGGATGATACCAAGTTGGGAGGGGTTGCAAGTGCTTTGGAGGATAGGATTAAAATTCAAAATGATCTGGACAAACTGGAGAAATGGTCTGACGTAAATAGGATGAAATTCAGTAAGGACAAATGCAAAGTACTCCACTTAGGAAGGAACAATCAGTTGCACACATACAAAATGGCAAATGACTGCCTAGGAAGGAGTACTGCAGAAAGGATCTGGGGTCATAGTGGATCACAAGCTAACTATGAGTCAACAGTGTAACTCTGTTGCAAAAAAAGCAAACATCATTTTGGGATGTATTAGCAGGAGTATTGTAAGCAAGCCACGAGAAGTAATTCTTCTGCTCTACTCCGCACTGATTAGTCCTCAACTGGAGTATTGTGTCCAGTTCTGGGTGCCATATTTCAGGAAAGATGTGGACAAATTGGAGAAAGTCCAGAGAAGAGCAACAAAAATGATTAAAGGTCTAGAAAACAGGACCTATGAGGGAATATTGAAAAAAATTGGGTTTGTTTAGAAGCGAAGAGAAGAGAAGACAGAGGGGGGACATGATAACAGTTTTCAAGTACATAAAAAGTTGTTACAAGGAGGAGGCAGAAAAATAGTTCTTCTTAACCTGCGAGGATAGGACAAAAAGCAATGGGCTTAAATTGCAGCAAGGGCAGTTTAGACTGGACATTAGGAAAAAATTCCTAACTGTTAGGGTGATTAAGCACTGGAAAAAATTGCCTAGTGAGGTTGTGGAATCTCCATCATTGAGGATTTTTAAGAGCAGGTTGGACAAACACTTGTCAGGGATGGAATAGATAATATTTAGTCCTGCCTTGAGTGCAGGGGACTGGACTAGATGACCTCTTGAGGTCCCTTCCAGTTCTATGATTCTATTATTCTATGTCCCCTCCTCCTGTGTCTCCCACCCAGGGCAGATGGAAGGTCCGCAGTTCCCCACAGCTACCCAGATGGCTCTTATCATGGCCTGACGGTGGCTCTTCAGCTCCTGAGGCCGCACCCCAAGGCCAGGCTGCAAGCTGGAGCTGGGTTAGGATAAGAGCTGCACTGGCAGCTGTGAGGATCCTCCACCTGCCCTGAACTGGGGGTTTAGGGAGTGGGGACACAGGCCGGGGGCTGCTCTTGGGACTCCCACCCTGGACAGCTCTGGCTTGGCTGAGGGGCAAAGCCTCAGGGGGAAAAGGAGGGGCAGGGATGGTGCCCTGAAGGGGTGGGGCTTTGTGGCCCCCCACTTTTAGGAGGAATCTGGACTTTGAGACCCACAGTCAATAACTCCTTTAAAAGATAGCAGCACTCACCACACAGTTCTCCCTGACAACATGCTGGCCAGGGCTCTGGTTCAATGCTGACTCAAAGGGAGTTGTGACAGTTACCAGTGCTTACAAATTCCCATTTGTCTTGTAAGGCTCCTGGCCATTCAGCCACTATGATAAACCCTACTTAGGCTATGCAGGCTAAAGATCATGGACTGATGTGGGCTTTAATAAACATGCTGATTCTGAAATTTATAGACTAAATACTGTGGAAACTTAGATTCTTCCTGCTGAAATGAACTTATTAACATGTGATGGTTTGAGGTGACATGTTTAATATTTTTTGTTGAACAGAATCTCTTTTCAGTAATAGTTCTAGATCACTGTGCCTACACCTGGACCTAGCACCCTTAGTCAGGCTGAGTGGCACTTTATTCTGCAAGTAGCTCCAGTGAAACCCAAGTAAGGTACCACTCAGCCCGAACAAGGGTGCTTGTGATGCAGTGGTAGTGCACAAGAGAAGTGTGCAAGAGAAGAAGCATCTTCCCCAGAAACACCTTCTTTTAACTGCAGCTCAGCAAAGTGTCAATGCATGTGTTACTGTATCTGCTTTTGCCAGCTTCTGTTTCTTTGGCTGATGGTTCAAGGGGGCACTGCCTAGGTCCTAGTGCCCCAGAAGAGATACCTCCCCTTCACAATTTAGAGAGCACCCTGTGGGGAGGGAAGATGAATGGTCCTTGCTTGAGCCTCACATTTCTCCCTCCCCCCATGCTTCAATATCTTCTAAAACTTGCTCCTACCAGCTTCAGTTTCTTTGTGACTGATTTGTATTCAGCCCTTTAATAAAACATTTTTCTCAGTATGCCTCTGGGTGGGAGGGGAGGAGGATGGAGAGAATAAGCTCTTCAAATTTGGCAGACACAAGAGAGGCTCTTTGCTTGCTTGTTGTTTGCTGTTATTTCTGTCTCTTCTAATGGTAAGTATTCTGTTGTCGTTTCCTTTCATTTTTTCTTTTGATTCCCGAGGAGAAAGGTACATTATTATAGTGGCAGAATTGTGTCTCATAGCAAGCACAAATAGTAATGTATGTTGCTTTTTAGCAGGTTGGGTGAAACCTCCGAAAATCAAATAATTAAACTTTGTTTCTATCTCTATTCATAGAAATTCCATGCTTGAATAATAAGAGTATAGCAGCAGGAACCAATCACCTGACCAGGATGTCTAGTGACTGTGAAATGCTCAGGGAGATTAGAGAGGCTATGCTACACAAACAGAAAACTCAATAATTATGAGAGATTTCAGCTATCGTCATATTCACTGGGTCCATGTCACCTCAGGACGGGATGCAGAGATAAAATTTCTAGATACTATTAATGACTGATTCTTGGAGTAGCTAGTCCTGAACCCACAAGGGAAGAGGCAGTTCTTGATTTAGTCCCAAGTGGTGCACAAAATCTGGTCCAAGAGGTGAATGTAGCTGAACTGCTTGGTTGTAGCAACCATAATGGAATTAAATCTAGCATCATTGTAACGGGGAAAATACCACAGAAACCCACCACAGTAGCATTTAACTTCAAAAGGGGGAACAACACAAAAATGAGGAAACCAATTAAACAGGAATTAAAAGGAACAGTAACAAGAGTGAAATGCCTGCAAGCTGCATGGAAACGTTTTAAGACACCATAATACAGGCTCAAACTAAAGATATAACCCAAATAATGAAAGGACCAAATAAAATAAGAGGACCAAAAATGCCACCATGGCTAAACAGAGTCAGAAAGGCAGTTAGAGGCAAAAAGACATCCTTTAAAAATTGGAAGTCAAATCCTAGTGAGGAAAATAGAAAGGAGCATAAACTCTGGCAACTCAAGTATAAACATATAATTAGGCAGGTCAAAAGAAAATTTGAAGAGCAACTAGCAAAAAAACACAAAAACTAACAGCAATTTTTTTAAGCGTGCCAGAAGCAGGAAGCTTGCCACACAACCGTGGGGCCACTGGATGGTCGAGGTGCTAAAGGAGCATTCAAGAGGGGTAAGGCCATGGCGGAGAAACTAAACAAATTCTTTGCATTGGTCTTCATGGCTGAGATGTGCGGGAGATTCCCAAACCAGAGCCATTCTTTTTAGGAGACATATCTGAGGAAATGTCCCAGACTGAGGTATCGGTAGAGGAGGTTTTGGAACAAACTGATAAATTAAATAGTAATAAGTCACTAGGACCAGACAGTATTCACCCAAGAGTTCTGAAGGAACTCATATATGAAATTACAGAACTAATAACTGTGGTATGTAACCTATCACTTAAATCAGCTTCTGTACCAGATGACTTGATGATAGCTAATGTGACACCAATTTTTTAAAAAAAGCTTCACAGGCAAACCCGGCAATTACAAGCCAGTATGCCTATCTTCAGTATTGGGCAAATTAGCTGAAACTCTAGCAAATGTGACAGACCCAGACCAGTGGGGTACAGGAGTCTGGTCGAAGGCAAATATATTGGCCACTGGATGAATAGCTTTCTGTTCCCTGGGTGACCAGAGCAGGGGCTGCCCTAGAGCAATCAGGAACCTGCTCGAACCAATTAAGACAGGCAAGCTAATCAAGACACCTGGAGCCAATTAAGAACTTTCTAGAATCAGTTATGGCAGGCAGGCTAATCAGGACACCTGGTTTAAAAAGGATCTCCCATCAGTTTAGTGGGGGGAGGGAGGGGGTGTAAGGAGATGGGAGTGAGAGGATGTGCTGCTGGAGGACTGAGGAGTACAAGTGTTATCAGACACCAGGAGGAAGGTCCTGCGGTGAGGATAAAGAAGGTGTTGGGAGGAGGCCATGGGGAAGGAGCCCAGAGAGTTGAAGCTGTCACGCAGCTGTTCCAGGAGGCACTCTAGACAGCTGCAATCCACAGGGCCCGGGGCTGGAACCCAGAGTAGAGGGTGAGTCCGGGTTCCCCCCAAACCTCCCAACTCCTGATCAGACACAGGAGGAGCTGACCTGGGCTGTGGGTTCCATCAGAGGGGAGGTCTCTGGGCTGTTCCCTGACCTACATGGTGGATCAGCAGAGACTGCTGGGGTTGTTTTCTCTTTTTCCCCATGCTGGCCAGTGATGAGGTTATCTGCGTGAACAGCAGATTTGAGCCACAAAAGTGGCCAAACTGAAGGCTGCCGTGAATCTCTGAGGTAAGCAAATCTGCCAATAAGTGCAGGACCCACCAAGGTAGAGGAGGAACTTTGTCACATAAAGAATAGAATTATCAGACACATAGATGAACACAATTTGTTGGGGAAGAGTCAATATAATGTTTGTAAATGGAAATCGTGCCTCACCAAACTACTAGAATTCTTTGAGTGGGGTCAACAATCATGTGGACAAGGGGGATCCAGTGGATATAGTATCAGAGGGGTAGCCAGGTTAGTCTGTATCCACAGAAACAACAAGGAGTCTGGTGGCACCTTAAAGACTAACAGATTTATTTGGGCATAAGCGTTCGTGGGTAAAAAAACACTTCTTCAGATGCAAGGAGTGAAAATTACAGATACAAGCATAAAACTATGAATAAAAGATTATGTTTGTATCTGTAATTTTCACTCCATGCATCTGTATTGGGACAAGTTCTGTTCAATACATTCATAAACAATCTGGAGAAAGGGGTAAACAGTGAGATGGCAAAGTTTGCAGATGATACAAAATTACTTACGATGGTTAAGTTCATAGCTGACTGCGAAGAGTTACAAAGGGATCTCACAAAACTGAGTAGGCAAAAAAATGGCAAATGAAATCTGATGTTGATAAATGCAAAGTAATGCACATTGAGAAACATCCCAAATATACATGCAAAATGATGGAGTCTAAATTAGCTGTTACCACTCAAGAAAGAGTCATTGAAAACATCGCTCAGTGTTAAGTGGCAGCCAGAGAATGTTAGCAACCATTAGGAAAGAGATAGAAAATATGATAATGCCACTATATAAATCCATGGTACAGCCACACTTTGAATACTGCATGCAGTTCTGGTTGCTCCATCTCAAAAAAGGTATATTAGAATTGGAAAAAAGTACAACAAAATAACTAAATAAAAAGAGAAGGACAACAAAAATGATTAGCGGTATGGAACAGTTTCCATATGAAGAGAGGTTAAAAAGATTGGGACTGTTAGAAAAGAGATGACTAAGGGGGATATGATAGAGGTCTATAAAATCATGACTGGTGTGGAGAAAGTGAATAAGGAAGTGTTATTTACCTCTTCCCAAGAACCAGTGGTCACCCAAAGAAATTAATAAGCAGCAGGTTTAAAACTAACAAAAGAAAATATTTTTTCACACAATGCAAAGTCAGCCTGTGGAACTCATTGCCAGTGGATATTGTGAAGGCCAAAAGTATAATTGGGTTAAAAAAAGAATTAGATAAATTCATGGAGGCTAGGTCCATCAATGGCTATTAGCCAAGATGGTTGGGGACACAAGCCTACACCTCTGACAGCTAGGACTGGATGACAGGAGATGGATGACTCAATAATTGCCCTTTTCTATTCATTCCTTCTGAAGCATCTGGCACCAGCACTGTCAGAAGACAGGCTACTGGGCTAAATGGATCATTGGTCTGACTCTGCATGGCCATTCTTATGTTCACCACTTACAATTGCCATGAAGGTTTGTGCAGCTATGTTTTATTAACATAAATGTTCCGTTCACACGATAGACTAGTCATGGAAAGCAAAATTAAATTTGCTTGGTGAGTGGCAATCAGACTGTCTATTGGTTTGCAGTGAGTGGTTATCACTGCAGTATCTGTATTTTGTCCATGTGTACATACTCACACACCACTTTTTGCTGTTCGAGAAGATGCTCCAATGAAATGGAATTTCCTGCTTGAGGCAACATTTTATGACAAGTTATTTTTTCTTGCTACTGCTCACTCAGGAGTTTTACACTTTTGACAGAGTGGTTGAAGTTGCCAAGTGTTGATCTGTCATCCCCAGCATATTTTCTATAGCGTGAAGGAACTTAATGAGCTATCTCACATAGTGGATTATGCTTCATATGTATATGCTGCAATAGCCATTGTCCTTGATGGCACCTCTACAGTATGAATGCAGAGTTTGAGTGACACTCACCAGATGATTTTTGGGTCCATAAATCTGTAACGATTATGGCTCCAATTCTGACATTCTTCCTGGGGTAATACTCCCATTGATATTAATGGGGCTCAAATAAAGAGTTCCGGCCCTTTGAATAGGACAGTCTTTGTTTCCAAGTAATAGTTTTCCAAAAATTCTGAGACACAGGATTTTGCAGTTTGCAATATTCTCAATTTTAGCTTTGGAAGCAAATCCCGCCTTCCTGACCCTGGCAGGTCCTAAACATCATGGAACCAATAATGTTCCATTGCTCATGAAATGCAAGAGCCATAGAGATCCCCAAAAGGAGTCAAGAACCTAACATGGACAATGGCTCCATAGGGGATTCCTGAAACTAGCACAGAATGCAGTTTTATCCTAGCCTTTCTTACCATCATGAAGTTTCTGAGCTGTCCCCATCCATCAGCACCCAAAAGCATAAATCTGTACGTAGTCTGCGTTCTCCACTATAGATAAGAAAAATATGGAGTGATTTCAACTGTGTTATTTGTGGCATTGTAGGGGTACACAAGACAAGCAACATGCTTATTCCATTTGGACTTCTGCTTAGGATGTAGGTCTGCATATTTAATAATTTGATTTAAACCTATCTGGTTGCAGGCTACCTTGAAGGTATCATCCAGGATTTATTAATTCCAGCCATATTGAGCACTCCTTTCAGCAATTGACTTTCAAAGTTTTGATGTTACTCTGAGTGAATATGAACAGACAGTTCATACTCAGAGATACTCAGAATAAGGTAGCTTTCTGTCCTGCACCTGCATGTCCTATACACTTGTTTATAGCAATTAAAATGAGTAGTCACACCCAGAATGTTTCTTATGTTTTTACTAGTCACTGCTAAGACAGCAAATGATACACACCAACATTGTAGGCTTTAAACTGCACTGCTTTCAAAAGGGGCTGACTTTAAAAAAAGTTTATTTCTATCTACAATATGCATATATACTGTACCTGCCTTTCTTGTTGATAACCCTAGACATTTTGGGACAATAAACATAAATTTTGATTAAAGTGTTCCTTCAGTTCCCAAATGTCCATTGTGTAGCACCCTCATAACAACATTTCTGAATTCTTTTGTTCTTTTGTGGCAGAATCAACTTCTTAGGTTGGTTTTGCAGATAATCTTTTATAGTGAGGCAGTAGCCTTATCATATTTAAGGTTTCATACCTCGTCCATTAAAAAAAATCTTAATTAACACCCCTAAAAGTTTGGTTTGGTAAATTAATTTGGCCTGAAAATTGTCATACTTACTCTGAAGGAAAAGGATTTTTTTCTTCAAAGTTTGAAGAAAATTTGTCTATCTACTTTGACTTACAGGTCCTTGAAAAATTACCTTGATTTGAAATTTGACATTCTGATGTATTTTTGTCTCCCTCTACCATGAAAGCAGCTTGAAACAACCCCTTCAAACCTCCTGTGTGGATAAATCTCCTTGAAAACTCATGGACTGACTATATTTGAAGAAATTATGTGGTCATTAAATGAAATTATTCATGTTTTTCTCATGATGTCAATGGGAGGAGGACTGGATAATATGACCAGAATTTTAAAAACTTGTGTGGGCACAGATGGCCTGTTTCAAGCTTCATCTTTAGTTCAGAGCGTGTTTAGGTGCCCAGGAGATTTTCACATCTTTCTGCAGTGAGTTTTTCATGGTGCACTAGATCAAGTGTGCACAGGAGAATGTTCTTCACCTGGTGCAGATTAAGGAACGCACTGGTATTTGCTTGCTCCCTGGTTCAGCATTGAAAGGGTATCCAGTTATTAGTCCCTGTGACAGTGAACCTGGGAATGTTGGAGTGTCTTATCCTAGATGGCAAACACAGGAACCCCTCAAGTTGCTTTGATGTTTCCTCCAAAGTTTGATGTGCTCTCATCTTGTTGTTTGTCCCCAGACTTGAGGTCCTTATCTTGTATTTTATGGTCCTCATCTTAATATCCCCATAAAACTATTAAATGGAAAAAGACAGCCTGGGAATCCCTGCTGTATAACACCTTTTATGACTGTAGCCCAGGGGGCTAACTTGCCTTTGTTATATTCACTGCTTGGCATTATATTCAGCAGTAATGCAGGAAACATAGAGGCCTGTTTTGTGTAAGACGTTAGCTTCTGCAAGTTAGCCCAAGGCTTGAGGCCCATGAACTTTGAACAGATAAACTTGGCACAGATAAAGGGCCCAACAGAAGCTGAAAGTAGAGTTTAAGATGGAGTTCTGACCAAAGGTACATGTTTCAACCATAGAAGTATCCTGGCAACGACCTGCCATACATAACAGATACATGAGATACATCCTAATCACAAAAGGGCCAGGGTAACGAGTTGACATATATGATAAGAAGTTGAGATCATTGATATATTAACCTATAGGAAAAGACACTCCAATTATTAGTAAGGTGAGAAAATACAAATAAGGAAAACTGGAAAAATCCCCTACTGAATATGTATCAAATAAGCTAACATCAGCATAACATATTATAAAAATTGCATCCCAGCCTAGGGGTGATAGGTGAAGGAGCTGTTGTCCTTGGGAGGTGCCAGGATGATGGCCATTGGTGATGATGAGGAAGATGATGGTGATAAGGAAGATGATGGCTAACATTTCAGGTTGTTCTGCAAGGGATGGTGTGAGTATATGGATATGCAGATGTACATTCTGTATCTCTATCTACCTTACTAAGTTGGGGTGTTTGTGACTGTGCTAAAATAAACATTAAACTATATTTGTAAACATAAAAGAGTTCCTATAGTGTGAGTGTTGCAATGTACGCATCAGGGTTCCCACTATATAATAACTTAAATAATACTGGGCCTGATCTTGGGACAAGAACCTGTCAACCCTTAAAGTAATATCTGGGGATTCTTAAGTAATCAATATAATTAATACATAATCTAAAGATCGGGCAACATGACCAATGAATGGTCTAGAAATTTTCCCGTGCCACACACTTTAAATAATTTTGAATCGATATGCCAGGGCATTTTTATGGCATGCAGAATACTGATGCAATATGGCAGGTTAACACAAGTTAATGGACACTAACACATTAGCACTGGAAGCTGATTCACTTGATGATGAAATGGTCACATCCATCTCCACTTCTGATCACTTAGCATTTAATTGGACACTTTTAACAGTGAATGTAAATAAAATATGCAGGGTGTATAACTGTGATTTCCATTACATATTATTTGAGTGATTGGACATTTAAACAGTTATGATTGGGTAGATCTCAGTATTAAATCATTTAGATATAGCTAAATATAGCTGACTACTTGAGCCATACATGGTGCTGCACACAACTTCAGCAAAGTTTGAATGTCATGCTCTTTGTCTGATAGATGGAGTATGGAGCTCAAGTCAAAGGAACTATGCCAGTTTGCACTTGCTGGAGACTTGGCCTATGGAGTTCTCTTAAGGACATTAAAAAAACATCATTCTTGAATCCTCTGAGGATGTGTTTGGGGTCACAAGTCCCAAAGAACCTCCTTCACCTGTGTTTCCCACAAAAGTGAAAGGAACAAGATCAACTCCTGAGCTCAGGAGAATAATTCACCTCAAAAGAGTAGGAGGAACAGCCCCTTCTCTGCAGCAGCCAATGGACTGGGCTGGCACAAGGGAGGGGAGTATGCTGCACAGTCTGTTGGGAGGGTATAAACCATATGCTCCAGGAGAGATTGTGTTGTCACTGCAGCTCTGCACTGTATTTATTCAGCCTTGTAGCAAACTGCCACAATCTACCCTCTGTGCATTTAGAGTCAAACACTACTTCTTAGCCATGACAAGGGCGGTGGTCTGGCCTCCCTTCCTGCACTATCTGCGCCATTGTGATCAGCCAGGGGTGAAAGGATATTGCAGTAGTCTTTCCTTCCCCTCCTACACTTGCTGGTTTGAAACTTGCTGCATAAATTCATTTATCTTTATTCAGTGCTTATGACCCAGATGGCCAGTCATACTTTACTAATGGGAAATCCAAGGTAACATTGTTCTCTTAATTACTAGAGTATGTTGCTGTTGAGCCTATTGCATGAATATCCAAAGTAGCATGGAACGTCAGATCACGGGTATATGCCTTGAGTCCAGTGTCAGATAGAAGGGCAGATGCAGAGGACTGGAATTTTGTGTCTCAGGGTCATGCAGATGAATTCCTGGATGGGCAGAAGGACAGAGTATAATGGGAGAGAGAGAGAAATCACTGAGGAGTCAACTCAAAGAGAGAGGAGTAAAGAAAGGAAGGGAGGAGGGATACCTCAAAGGAGACAGAATGAGGAGAGGAAGGTCGGGAGAAAGAGGACAGCATATAAAGGATAATACTTGTATTTAAACTGGAACTTGAGTTACTACCAAATCATATTATACCTATCACTCTTATATTATTAATATATATTACAGTAGAAAGATGGGGCACCATTGTGGTAGGCACTGTGAAAACACATAGCAAGACAGTTCCTGCTCCAAAGCGCTTACAGTCTAATAGATGAGAGACAAAGAGTAGGAGGTGAAACAGAGGCCTAGAAGTGACTTGCTCAAAATCACAGAGCAGCTCATTGTCAGAGGTGAGATTAGAACTCACATCTTCTGACTGCCAGCCAAGTGCTCCATCCACTGGTAACTCTCTGAAGTACTGTAAATGCTACAAAACTTATCAGAATATAGCAATTGTTTCTAAGGGGTTAATAAATAATGGAGGCCCGCTCTGTAGCACCCCATCTCAGTTTCCCCTTCTGCCTGGAGCCCTTTGAAGTCTACACAGTCCAGATATTCAAAACTTACCTGTTTTGAGGTTCAATTTATTAAGTCCTACACAACATCTTTCAAAATAGAGCTCAAAACTACAGTCTTCACCCCAGTGTCAGCTGGGCCCAGCCCCTATTCCCTGAGAGTCCATCCTATCTTTAAAATTCCTTTCTTTTGCCTCAGGTCCTGCCTCACTGAGGATCTGTCTTCTGCTCTTCCTGCACCTCTTGCCTGGAGTTTGGCCTTCCTCACTGTTCACTCAGGGCTCTACAGGAGCATTCTTACCCTCTGCAGTCATTTGCCCACCAGCAGCAGCTGTCTCCTCTTTTATGAAGTCCAGGTGCATTCCCATAAGCCCAACTGGGCATCAGGAAACCAGTCCAGGTGTATTGGACCCTGCTTCCTCTTAATGGGCCCAATTACCCTGTGACAAGGTCATTGGCATTGATTGTGTAAGCCTCCTGTATTAATTGGTGTTTGCTCCATTCTGTATCAAGTGAACCAAGGTAACTTCTCTATATTTCACTGTAAGTGATAGTGCGAGATTGTTATTGAGGACAGAAGAGGATATGAATCGTGAGCTCTGAAACTTGTGGGCATCTGTTGCTCCAGATTTATTTTGCTGTTGTTGCAGTGTATTGAACTGTGTCCAAAGTAATAAGGTTGAGAAGATTTCACAGTATTTTAGTTTAATAATGGACCTTGATGAAGTAGACAACAGCAGCTTAATTGACTTCTCTATTCCAAAGATAGTGTCCTCCTTTATTCTGCCAGATCATTAGGCAGCAAGACTAATAAAAATAACTACAGCTGGCTCAATCCTTGCTCATCTAAGTGATAGGGTACTAATGTAGTTAGTTTCTATTTTCTAATGTAAATAGAAAGAAATATAGTGGCTGAGATTTTCAAAAGTGACTTGTAATTTGGGGTATGATGCTGGGAGACTAGGTGCCAACTCATGCCAGAGCCAGACCAATTCACTTGTGTATTAGTATAGATCAAAGCAATTGTTAAATGTCTGAGTGTATTTGCTGTTTAAACTTCATGAAACTAGTGGGCTGTTACTTGCATTGTTTTCACTTATCTGTATCCTACTGTTATAATGTAGTAGCAAACATTTACATTGTGTATACCCCTGTAACTAACTATAGCCTTGTGGGATGCAAAAGAAAAGTGCTAACTTAAAAGCAAGTGGTCAGAGGTCAAAGACTCAACATTCGTTCCTCACTCTCCATCAAAGGAAATGCCCACATGGGTAAATGACACTATCAGCTTGTTTTCTGAGAGAAAAAGCTATAAGTATGGATTCAAGGAAAGATCCTGGATCTCTGGACCATTTGGACTCTTACAGGGAAGGGTATCAGATGCAAAACAGAGCTCCCCAGAGACAATCTGGGGATCCTGAAAAGACTTTTGCGAAACTGGCAGTTTATTGCATTTCTGTTTTAACCTTTCAATAACTTTCATTTCCTTTTCTTAGCTAATAAACCTTTAGTTAGTTTACTATAGAATTGACTCCCAGTGTTGTCTTTGGTGTGAAATCTAGAGTACCAATTGATCTGGCGTAAGTGACTGGACTCTTGGGACTAGGAGCAATCTGATGTGGTGTGATTTTTGGTTTAGGTGACCTTTTATCACAAAATTTGGTTTGTCTGGGAGGTAAGATAGATTGGAGATTCTGAGGGTCTTGTCTGTGACTCCATGGTTAGTGATCCAGGACTTCACATTTGCCAGTGGCTAGGTGAAATCTACTTATAGAACACATGACCAGTTTGGGGTGTCTGCCCTGTTTTCTGACAGTCTTCCCTGAGGTAGGCACTCACAGTTGTGAGACACCCAGACAGTATGCCGTGGGGTTCCTCAATTTTTGGGTGCCAACCTGAGACACCTTAAACGGTTTTCAGAGAGTGCCAGGCACCCACCCTCTAAAAATCCGGTCCCTGGACAGTATCTCAATTGGGTACTCAGATCACTAGTCACTTTTGAAAATATTGACCATAGAAAATTATATCAGAAGCTGTGCCAGCTCAGAGTGTGATCTCTTCAGATTACATAAACCAAACAGGGTTGGATTGGGTTTTCAATAGAGGAAATGCATGAATATTCAGCCCACTAGGTGCCACCTAGTTTTGCTGATACAATGTCTAAAAAGAAATAAGAAGTGACCACATAGATATGTTTCAGAGTAACAGCCGTGTTAGTCTGTATTCGCAAAAAGAAAAGGAGTACTTGTGGCACCTTAGAGACTAACCAATTTATTTGAGCATGAGCTTTCGTGAGCTACAGCTCACTTCATCGGATGCATACTGTGGAAACTGCAGAAGACATTATATACACAGAGACCATGAAACAATACCTCCTCCCACCCCACTGTCCTGCTGGTAATAGCTTATCTAAAGAGATCATCAAGTTGGGCCATTTCCAGCACAAATCCAGGTTTTCTCACCCTCCACCCCCCTCCCCACAAACTCACTCTCCTGCTGGTAATAGCCCATCCAAAGTGACCACTCTCTTTAAAATGTGTATGATAATCAAGGTGGGCCATTTCCAGCACAAATCCAGGTTTTCTCACCCCCCCACCCCCCTCCAAAAACCACACACACAAACTCACTCTCCTGCTGGTAATAGCTTATCCAAAGTGACTACTCTCCTCACAATGTGTATGAAAATCAAGGTGGGCCATTTCCAGCACAAATACAGGTTTTCTCACCCCTCCCCCCCCCCCCCCACACACACACAAACTCACTCTCCTGCTGGTAATAGCTCATCCAAAGTGACCACTCTCCCTACAATGTGCATGATAATCAAGGTGGGCCATTTCCAGCACAAATCCAGGTTTTCTCCCCCCCCCCCCAACTCACTCTCCTGCTGGATAGATATGGTCTGACATGATATGATAGATATGGTCTGACATCTCTAGATATTGACAGAGGCTGAGAATTATAAACCTACCTAGTGGATTTGGATGCTCAATTCCCTTTACTTTTAATAGGAAGTGAGAATCTAAAACCTATAAGTGGCTTTGAAAATCTCTTCCAGTAAATAAGAAGAAATGTTCCAAAGATCAGTACGCAAATGATCTGAGACATTGAAAAGTAACTCTTCCAAACTAAGTACCTACATTATTTTCAGCTAGTTTGTCAACCAAGATACAGATTTACCTCAGCTGTTAACTTTTAGAAATCTGCCTATATGCAATGTGAGTTCTTGCTCACTCTAAACTGGCATTGCAATCAAAGGGAATATGTCTGAGTAAGGGCTGCAGGGCAAGGACCAATATCTAAGATCTTTGTACAAGATAAATTCATTAGACAAACTGAATAATTTAGATATATTTGAAAAGCAAATGAGTGTAGAGGTGTTCCCATCTGATTATTGCTCACAGAGATTTTTCTTTGAGGTGAAACATAAATTAATAAAGGCCATAATGTCTTTAATGACCATATTAGTTGCTGCCCTCTGACTATTAAGGCATGCACTCATTATAAACTATATTGATTTCTTTTTTCCTTTGGACAAAATTCTCTGGTTAAACTGATAGCTGTAACTGTACTCCAGCTTACTAAGACTGATCCTTAACATTATGAATAGTGTGGTCAGAAAGTTTTGCAGCAGGACATGAACTTTATATGAAGATCATATAATTTTGGAAGGAGTCCTTAAAGTTACCAGAGAGAAACATATACAGCTAATGGTTGTGATGCGGCTGTCTTTTAATGAATGTATCCATGTGGAAATATTTCTAAATAATGTCCGAAGCCTGTACAATCAAGTTAAAGGCTTTAAAGTCAGCTTTTTTTTGTACTAAAACTTAGGTCCTATATTTTCAAAAGTCACTCATGATTTTGAGATGCTCCCTTTTTGTGTGGAATGACCTTAAAGGGACCTGATTTTTCAAAAAGTGCTAGGCACTCCTGAAGATGAGGCACCTAAAATTCGGAGGCACCCAAAATCTCTAGCCACTCTTTCACATTTAGGCCTACGTGCCCAGACGCTACTGTGATGGGCATGGCGTATGAACACAGCTGGCAATTTTCAAAGGCAAAAATGGTTTAAGTGAGGTGCCTAACTCCCATCAAAAGTCATTGTGAGTCAGGCACTGAACTGTCATGCGTGCCTTTGAAAAATCCCCTCCCCACCTAGGTACCACAGACATAGTAATGTAATCATACCAAAGTCATTAGCATAAAACCTTTATCCCACAATCACATCACCATGTTCCTTCTCTAGGTACTAAATTCTAACATGTACTGGGGAGATTCAGGGATTTATGTCCCCAAAGGAGTCTCACTTTAACCCCTCCCCCCACTGATATATGTATGCAAATAGTTATATAGGTACAGTCCTGTCCACCTGTCTTTCAGAGGATTTTCTGCCCTGTGTGGTGAATTGCACTGATTAACATTGATAGCGTTCCTAGAAGAGGGACTCCTTCTTACACAACAGGTGGAATTTTAAAGCTATAGTACTATACCAGTCCATTGCTTCACCCAGTGGTGAACGGAGATGGGCAGAGGGGTCTCACTGTAATTTACAAATTTAAGAGCGCAATCCCACAAATCCTTGTTCACACGAGCAGTCTCACTGGCTTCAACTGAAATTTTTATACCCGTAAGTACAGGTTTGCAGGATCAAACCCTAAACAGTATGAGGATGGGGATTTGGTAATCAGTTTCTTTATCAGGAGGAACAGGTGAAGAATAATTTGTGAGTTAGAAATAGACAAATTGAGATGAGAGAGTTGAATGCACTATCTGTAGCCCAAATTAGTGTCAGGGAAAGAAACTATTGTAAGGAAAATATTTTTTAGAAATGGAAAAAGTGTTTTACAGAAAAGGCTTACAAAGGTGACTAGAACCGTGTTCCTAGAACACCACCCTTCACCAGGAAATTAGAGAGAAACTGAGAAATATGCACACATATCCTTTCTTACCTATTCCTTGGCCATCAGCTTTAAAGGCTATTCTGGGTCTGTTTTGCTATCTTATTTTGAGTCAGTGCAGTAAAATTTAAAACTGACTTTCACATATAATCTTTTCATATATCACCAGCTTCTACTGGACATCAAGATCTTTCTTGCAGTCTCTAAACCTTAGGAAGCAGGAAGGAAACTTAGTCCCAAATCCGAATGTGTTTGGGGGGTGTACTTTGGCTTCAGGGTCTCTGCACAGATGCTTAGAGTGGCTCATTGCACAATGGGGCTTTACACTGTTTTGAACTGTAAGCAAATAAACCTGGGTGTCTAAAGGACTTTTTCACTTGAAGTATTTCCAGGAGAAAGTACAGTATCTATTAAAATATTTTGTATCTGAGATTTTCTGACTGTTTTTAAAAAAGCAATTTCCACAGTAGAATAGAATATTGCTATTAGTCAATACCTATGTAGAAAGAAAGAATAGTGGGTGTGTTACCACCTCTTTCTCCTACTACAAGTCAATTAATGGATCATGACTAGCTACGTCCTAGACTGAATTTAGACCCATCTACCACTGCTACAGCTGCACTCCTTTGGGACAATTCAGATCACAAAGTTCAGGACAAAGCATATGAGAGCAGATGGCAAATATTCTTACATAAGAGGCTATGGCTATTGATCAGTTTTCCAGAGATCAGATGAATCCAGGGTCTGATTGTCTTTAAGCAAGGTTGCAAAAGCCTTCCTCTTTGAGAAAAACCTCTCCATGAAAGCCTCCCTCCCCAAAAAACAAACAAAAAAAAAATGCTACTCCACACAGAGTTCTGGTCCCATAAAAGAAGAAGTGTCAAAGACTCCATTAAGTGCAGTAGAAACTTTGCTATAAACTTTGGTGATTTTGTGATGGGCGACATATGCAGCTCTAAGGTAGATGCAATATATATTCAAACTGCTTTGCCTTCAAACAAAAGTAGGTGTGATTGTTTAGCATCACAGGAATCTGTTCAGGGACTCTCATTTGGTAGGGGATCTTTCTGCGGAAATACAGAATGTGTTTTCAGTTAAGTGATCTCCATACAACTCCCATATCCAGTTAAAATGATTGAAGACCCAGTCCCATGTATATTAAAGAGAAGCTCTGAGAGCTCGGTGGATTCCTGGTAGGCTGCAAAATCTGCCACCATCTGCTATGTCATGATTGACACCTAGGCTCTCTGAGACCGGGATTGCATTCTTTATTTGTCTATACAACACATAGTACATTGAGGCCTTGATCCATGATCGTAGGTCCTAGGTGCTACCAAAATAAACACAAGTAATCACAATTTAATATAAATTGTATAGAATAATATAGGATTTGAGCTAATCTCATTTTACAAATAAAACATAATATTTCAGAGCAGAAATATGAAATGCTTTCTGTTTTTAAATGTAGTTCCAGTTCCTTGGGGGTGATAATTCATTCACTTACATAATAAGTATAAGAGAGTCTGTGGTTAGTATAACAAAAGTCCTAACAGCACATGTAAGCAGATCTTCCTCTTTAGCATAATGATGGAGCACTCTCCTTTGAAGCTGAACTTCCTGACTCTAACAGCAACTTTTCCACAAGTAATGAATTGTGTACAGAGTGCCATAATATATCCTTTGGGCACAGACTGGTATCCTTGGTGGCCCAAAACGGATTACAAAGCATTGCTTGCTTATGCTTGCATAATGACAAAATGGTGCCCAAAGCAATGAAGTGTATTACAGCTTTCAACAGATAGCGTTGATTTTGAGGCGGGGAGGGAAATGCAGTACAGTGCCATTATTTTCCCCACGGATGTTGTGAGGTGAGTAGTGCACTATACACTGGTCTAATGCTCACAAGCCATCATTTTGTCATATGATTCATGGCTTATGAGGATCTCCCCTGAGCATAGCTACACTGCTCAAGGAGCAGGCCTGGGAGGGAAGTGCAACTCAGTCACAATTCATTCCTCACTTCTCCCTTGCTCCAGGTTACTAGTAGATTACTTCCCCTTCCATGATGGCTCATCTCTGCTGGCCAGCATATTGGGGCTGGTGAGAGCCAAGACTCCACCCATTCTTTACCTCTGTCTGCCCACCTGTGATGCTATCAGATTAAAATATGACCATATAGATCATTGTTGCAACCACTGTTATATATTTGCAGCAAATATTGTACAAAGGTTGTCGAGTGAGGTGTTTACGAAAAGGTTATGATTTGCTGGTTATGATTATGCTATCTGTATGCGTGTATCATTTTTGTATGTGAAGTTATAAGTATTGGCTCTATATTTGGATTTCAAATGTTTGCTCCTGGGGTAATGCCCACAAGCTTATGTCCAGCACATCTTGGAGGGACTACTCAAATTAAGTGGCTCATCAAGAAACACTTGGTTTACAATGGACCATGGGAGATGCCCATCTACACTGAATGGACTGTCATGTAAACATACTGTCTGGAGTGTAGGTAATGGCTTCCTGCAATGACTGAGGGAAATTGGGCATGAACATGTAACTTGACCATGTGACTCCAAACTCCATCTTGTTGCTGTAATTTTCTACAGTAAGAACAATGGGATGCCCTCCACATGGCAAAAGCTATAAAAGGCCCTGGAAACACCTCCAGTTCATCTTCAATCCTGCTTTTTACCTCTGGAGTAACTTTGCTACAAACTGAAGTTCTGAACAAAGGACTGAATGACCCATCCAAGCTGTGGATGTATTCCAGAGACTTGACCTAAGCCAGCAGTTTATTCCATCACTGCTACAAGCCTGAACCAAGAACTATTGTATGTAATTGATTCCTTTAACCAGTTTTAACTCTCACCTTTCTTTCTTTCTCTTTATGAATAAGCCTTTAGATTTTAGATACTAAAGGATTGGCACCAGAGTGATTTTTGGGTAAGATCTATGTTATATATTGACCTAGGTATGTGGCTGGTCCTTTGGGATCAGAAAAACCTACTATTTTATGAGACTGGTTGTAAAGAACCACTCATCTCTGAATCCAGTGTTTTTGGTGGTGATATAGGAACTGGAATGTCTGAGGAAACTGCCTTTATGTTTCTTGTTAACCAGTGTGGTGAAACAGGAGTTTATTTTTGTGTCTGGTTTGGTATATCTTATAAAAGAATAACCACAAGTTTGGGGTTGTGTTTGCCCTATTTGTCAGCAGTTCGTCCTGAATTTGGCATCCTCGGTTGTGACCCACTATGGCACGGTTACACCACCTATGCGGGATGGAGAGTAAATGGCCCCCATGCAGCCTCCGCTCTAATTGGTAGTGTAGGTAGCCCCTGCAGGGGTCTAAAGTGCGGAGGAAGGATTTTCCAGTGGTTAGAACATGTCTAAGACTAGTAAGACCTGAGCTGAAGTCCCTGTTTTGTTATTGACTTCCTGTGTGACATTGAGCGAGTCACTAGGCCAAATTTTTAAAGGTATTTCGATACATAGCTGCATCTTTAGGTGCCTAAGTACCTTTAAACATCTGTCCCTTAACCTCTCTGTGCTTCAGTTCCCCATCTCTATAATGGGGATAATAACCTTGCCCTACCTCACAGTGGTTTTGAGGATAAATACATTCAAGATTGTGAAAAGAAAAGGAAAAGAAAAGGAGTACTTTGGTTAGTCTCTAAGGTGCCACAAGTACTCCTTTTCTTTTCTTTTCTTTTCTTTTCTTTTCTTTTTGCGAATACAGACTAACACGGCTGTTCCTCTGAAACCTGTCAAGATTGTGAGGCACTCATATACTACCGGGTAGAATTAGTGGGGGAAGCAAAAGTGGATGGGAATCTGGGGGGCAGTGACCATGAGTTGGTTGAGTTCAGGATCCTGACACAGGGAAGAAAGGTAAGCAGCACGATACGGACCCTGGACTTCAGGAAAGCAGACTTCGACTCCCTCAGGGAACGGATGGCCAGGATCCCCTGGGGGACTAACTTGAAGGGGAAAGGAGTCCAGGAGAGCTGGCTGTATTTCAAGGAATCCCTGTTGAGGTTACAGGGACAAACCATCCCGATGAGTCGAAAGAATAGTAAATATGGCAGGCGACCAGCTTGGCTTAATGGTGAAATCTTAGCGGATCTTAAACATAAAAAAGAAGCTTACAAGAAGTGGAAGGTTGGACATATGACCAGGGAAGAGTATAAAAATATTGCTAGGGCATGTAGGAATGTTATCAGGAGGGCCAAATCGCACCTGGAGCTGCAGCTAGCCAGAGATGTCAAGAGTAACAAGAAGGGTTTCTTCAGGTATGTTGGCAACAAGAAGAAAGCCAAGGAATGTGTGGGCCCCTTACTGAATGAGGGAGGCAAACTAGTGACAGAGGATGTGGAAAAAGCTAATGTACTCAATGCTTTTTTTGCCTCTGTTTTCACTAACAAGGTCAGCTCCCAGACTGCTACGCTGGGCATCACAAAATGGGGAAGAGATGGCCAGCCCTCTGTGGAAATAGAGGTGGTTAGGGACTTTTTAGAAAAGCTGGACGTGCACAAGTCCATGGGGCCGGACGAGTTGCATCCGAGAGTGCTGAAGGAACTGGCGGCTGTGATTGCAGAGCCATTGGCCATTATCTTTGAAAACTCGTGGCGAACCGGGGAAGTCCCGGATGACTGGAAAAAGGCTAATGTAGTGCCAATCTTTAAAAAAGGGAAGAAGGAGGATCCTGGGAACTACAGGCCAGTCAGCCTCACTTCAGTCCCTGGAAAAATCATGGAGCAGGTCCTCAAAGAATCAATCCTGAAGCACTTGCATGAGAGGAAAGTGATCAGGAACAGCCAGCATGGATTCACCAAGGGAAGGTCATGCCTGACTAATCTAATCGCCTTCTATGATGAGATTACTGGTTCTGTGGATGAAGGGAAAGCAGTGGATGTATTGTTTCTTGACTTTAGCAAAGCTTTTGACACGGTCTCCCACAGTATTCTTGTCAGCAAGTTAAGGAAGTATGGGCTGGATGAATGCACTACAAGGTGGGTAGAAAGCTGGCTAGATTGTCGGGCTCAACGGGTAGTGATCAATGGCTCCATGTCTAGTTGGCAGCCGGTATCAAGTGGTGTGCCCCAAGGGTCGGTCCTGGGGCCGGTTTTGTTCAATATCTTCATAAATGATCTGGAGGATGGTGTGGATTGCACTCTCAGCAAATTTGCGGATGATACTAAACTGGGAGGAGTGGTAGATACGCTGGAGGGGAGGGATAGGATACAGAAGGACCTAGACAAATTGGAGGATTGGGCCAAAAGAAATCTGATGAGGTTCAATAAGGATAAGTGCAGGGTCCTGCACTTAGGACGGAAGAACCCAATGCACAGCTACAGACTAGGGACCGAATGGCTAGGCAGCAGTTCTGCGGAAAAGGACCTAGGGGTGACAGTGGACGAGAAGCTGGATATGAGTCAGCAGTGTGCCCTTGTTGCCAAGAAGGCCAATGGCATTTTGGGATGTATAAGTAGGGGCATAGCGAGCAGATCGAGGGACGTGATCGTTCCCCTCTATTCGACATTGGTGAGGCCTCATCTGGAGTACTGTGTCCAGTTTTGGGCCCCACACTTCAAGAAGGATGTGGATAAATTGGAGAGAGTCCAGCGAAGGGCAACAAAAATGATTAGGGGTCTGGAACATATGAGTTATGAGGAGAGGCTGAGGGAGCTGGGATTGTTTAGCCTGCAGAAGAGAAGAATGAGGGGGGATTTGATAGCTGTTTTCAACTACCTGAAAGGGGGTTCCAAAGAGGATGGCTCTAGACTGTTCTCAATGGTATCAGATGACAGAACGAGGAGTAATGGTCTCAAGTTACAGTGGGGGAGGTTTAGATTGGATATTAGGAAAAACTTTTTCACTAAGAGGGTAGTGAAACACTGGAATGCGTTACCTAGGGAGGTGGTAGAATCTCCTTCCTTAGAGGTTTTTAAGGTCAGGCTTGACAAAGCCCTGGCTGGGATGATTTAACTGGGAATTGGTCCTGCTTTGAGCAGGGGGTTGGACTAGATGACCTTCTGGGGTCCCTTCCAACCCTTATATTCTATGATTCTATGATTCTATGATTCTACTATGGTAATGGGGATCTTGTAATTACTTAAGATAGATAGACCTTATGGCCTCTTACTCCCCTGCATAGGCATGCAGGGAAAGAGACAGTCTTGCCTACTGTAAATGTAGATGACAGCATTAAAGAATAAAGCAATTGTGGAAGAACTGCTAAAGGATTTGCTGTACAGAGATGTCTTTTTGAGAAATTCTTCATATCAAATGCTGATAAACTTAGAAAAGGAAAGAACCTTGTAATTGTGATATCCCGTTCAGGTTACACTATCCCCAGAGAAACTGTCACCAAAGACAGAATTCATTAATGAGAATTTGTTTTGTGTATGCCACTATTTAAATAACCCCTCCCCACTCCATTTTCCTTGTGTGCCTCTTGTTACAAATAAACCATTTGCCAATTCTTTATTAACCTGTTACTCTGGCTAAGCACTGGAATTATAAAACTTTGGAATGCAAGGGTGTGTGCATTACAGCTGGGAGCAATGTCTCAATACTCAGAAGTCATTGTGTAGAAAAGTGTAACACAAGTAACTTCAGAATCCATGATGGTCATTTCAGGCATGATATCAGGTTCTTTCTGAGCTTGTCTACAAGATTTATGCTGTAGCTCTTCAGAAACAGATAAGTAGAAATGCAGCTTCCTATCTTCCTAGCTTCCTATCTACTTCATTGCTTTACACCTTTGAAAGTTGGTTACTGGTGCATTATTTATATTGCCATTTTTTTCATCTTCTTTAAATATCCTCTGGGTACATCTCTTGTGCAGGTGACTATGTCATAAGGGACAAATTTTCCTGTAGTCTTCTTTTCCCCTTCCTCCAGTTTGATATCATTATTTTTTCATGCTAAAACTGAACGATCTCTTCAGCAGTTTATTGGCATATGCGTCTATTACGTAAACCATAAAAAGGGGCCATGGTAAACTACGGACTGTATCATGTGTAAAGTAGTGAGGTTTTGTTGGAAGGCCTCAACTTGAGTTGGTGTCCCAGTTTTTAACAGGATTATATGACCAAAGGGGCAGATAGAGATAAGCCTGCACAATACTTCTTTAGTCCTTCTTTAACAAACAGAAAGACAGCTCCTTTTCAGCCTACAATTGTAGGCACATTTTTGTTCCATTTTAAAAGAATGCAAGAAATATTTTCTTGATTTTTATCTGATTTTAATTAAGTTCTCCCAACAATGAAAGCATTTGTTACATTATGCAACAAAAACGTTTTAGTTCAGGCATGCTTTGCCTTGAGTGGGAACTAAAATCAAAGAGAAGAATGCTTTTTTTTTTAATTGTCCATTACATTTGGTATCATTAGTACTAAGTCTTCTGGATAACAAAGTTTTGAGTAAAAGATACTAATTTGTTGTGTTTGGCATTTTTATATGCATAAGTGATGTATGGTGACTTTGCTCCTGAACTTTGTACAATGGCACTCGTGGAGTCCGTGCACATGGGCATGTGTTTGTTGCTGCGATGCTGCCTCTTAACAGCTGGCTGACAGAGAAGGTAAAAAACCCAAACCCTGCTACTAGAGCCAACCAAGGGAATCCTTCTTTAGCTCAAATATTAGAGGCCTGGTTTTGGAACCAAAGTTCTAATCTTGGCTGTGGTCCAGGTAGTCCAATGTTCTGTCTTTGACAGTGGCCAGTGACAGAAGACAACATCAAGTCCCCAAGAATGAGTTGTACAGATCATCCAAAGCTAGTACTGATAAAGTAATTATACCATGGCACATCATCATCTACTTTGCAAATGCCACGTTACAGGGAAATTGTTAAGACTAGATCGCATGCCCTGATTCTCATGGGTGACTTTAATTTTCCTGATATCTGCTGGGAGAGCAATACAGCAGTGCATAGACAATCCAGGAAGTTTTTGGAAAGCGTAGGGGACAATTTCCTGGCGCAAGTGCTAGAGGAGCCAACTGGGGGGGGGGCGCTTTTCTTGACCTGCTGCTCACAAACCGGGTAGAATTAGTGGGGGAAGCAAAAGTGGATGGGAATCTGGGAGGCAGTGACCATGAGTTGGTTGAGTTCAGGATCCTGACGCAGGGAAGAAAGGTAAGCAGCAGGATACGAACCCTGGACTTCAGAAAAGCAGACTTCGACTCCCTCAGGGAACAGATGGCCAGGATCCCCTGGGGGACTAACTTGAAGGGGAAAGGAGTCCAGGAGAGCTGGCTGTATTTCAAGGAATCCCTGTTGAGGTTACAGGGACAAACCATCCCGATGAGTCGAAAGAATAGTAAATATGGCAGGCGACCAGCTTGGCTTAATGGTGAAATCCTAGCGGATCTTAAACATAAAAAAGAGGCTTACAAGAAGTGGAAGGTTGGACATATGACCAGGGAAGAGTATAAAAATATTGCTCGGGCATGTAGGAATGATATCAGGATGGCCAAATCGCACCTAGAGCTGCAGCTAGCCAGAGATGTCAAGAGTAACAAGAAGGGTTTCTTCAGGTATGTTGGCAACAAGAAGAAAGCCAAGGAAAGTGTGGGCCCCTTACTGAATGAGGGAGGCAACCTAGTGACAGAGGATGTGGAAAAAGCTAATATACTCAATGCTTTTTTTGCCTCTGTTTTCACTAACAAGGTCAGCTCCCAGACTGCTGCGCTGGGCATCACAAAATGGGGAAGAGATGGCCAGCCCTCTGTGGAGATAGAGGTGGTTCGGGACTATTTAGAAAAGCTGGACGTGCACAAGTCCATGGGGCCGGACGAGTTGCATCTGAGAGTGCTGAAGGAATTGGCGGCTGTGATTGCAGAGCCATTGGCCATTATCTTTGAAAACTCGTGGCGAACGGGGGAAGTCCCGGATGACTGGAAAAAGGCTAATGTAGTGCCAATCTTTAAAAAAGGGAAGAAGGAGGATCCTGGGAACTACAGGCCAGTCAGCCTCACCTCAGTCCCTGGAAAAATCATGGAGCAGGTCCTCAAAGAATCAATCCTGAAGCACTTGCATGAGAGGAAAGTGATCAGGAACAGCCAGCATGGATTCACCAAGGGAAGGTCATGCCTGACTAATCTAATCGCCTTTTATGATGAGATTACTGGTTCTGTGGATGAAGGGAAAGCAGTGGATGTATTGTTTCTTGACTTTAGCAAAGCTTTTGACACGGTCTCCCACAGTATTCTTGTCAGCAAGTTAAGGAAGTATGGGCTGGAAGAATGCACTATAAGGTGGGTAGAAAGCTGGCTAGATTGTCGGGCTCAACGGGTAGTGATCAATGGCTCCATGTCTAGTTGGCAGCCGGTATCAAGTGGAGTGCCCCAAGGGTCGGTCCTGGGGCCGGTTTTGTTCAATATCTTCATAAATGATCTGGAGGATAGTGTGGATTGCACTCTCAGCAAATTTGCGGATGATACTAAACTAAGTGGAGTGGTAGATACGGTGGAGGGGAGGGATAGGATACAGAAGGACCTAGACAAATTGGAGGATTGGGCCAAAAGAAATCTGATGAGGTTCAATAAGGATAAGTGCAGGGTCCTGCACTTAGGACGGAAGAACCCAATGCACAGCTACAGACTAGGGACCGAATGGCTAGGCAGCAGTTCTGCGGAAAAGGACCTAGGGGTGACAGTGGACGAGAAGCTGGATATGAGTCAGCAGTGTGCCCTTGTTGCCAAGAAGGCCAATGGCATTTTGGGATGTATAAGTAGGGGCATAGCGAGCAGATCGAGGGACGTGATCGTTCCCCTCTATTCGACATTGGTGAGGCCTCATCTGGAGTACTGTGTCCAGTTTTGGGCCCCACACTTCAAGAAGGATGTGGATAAATTGGAGAGAGTCCAGCGAAGGGCAACAAAAATGATTAGGGGACTGGAACACATGAGTTATGAGGAGAGGCTGAGGGAGCTGGGATTGTTTAGCCTGCAGAAGAGAAGAATGAGGGGGGATTTGATAGCTGCTTTCAACTACCTGAAAGGGGGTTCCAAAGAGGATGGCTCTAGACTGTTCTCAATGGTAGCAGATGACAGAACGAGGAGTAATGGTCTCAAGTTGCAGTGGGGGAGGTTTAGATTGGATATTAGGAAAAACTTTTTC
Source organism: Caretta caretta (assembly GCF_965140235.1). Taxonomy (NCBI): domain Eukaryota; kingdom Metazoa; phylum Chordata; order Testudines; family Cheloniidae; genus Caretta; species Caretta caretta. The sequence goes on along the minus strand of NC_134209.1, from coordinate 131,507,807 downwards.
ACTAAGAGGGTGGTGAAACACTGGAATGCGTTACCTAGGGAGGTGGTAGAATCTCCTTCCTTAGAGGTTTTTAAGGTCAGGCTTGACAAAGCCCTGGCTGGGATGATTTAACTGGGATTTGGTCCTGCTTCGAGCAGGGGGTTGGACTAGATGACCTTCTGGGGTCCCTTCCAACCCTTATATTCTATGATTCTATGATTCTATGATTCTATGATTATTTTAGAGTTTAAACGTTTTTTTTCTGTCTATAAATCCAGATGCTTTAGTTGCCATGAGACCAACAGTAAAAAGCCATAAAAAACAGATCCTGTTTTTAGCTCTGTGGGTACTTGAAATTAAAAAGATTCAAAATGCATGACATTTTTATGCATAGGAAAGCCTTTTTTGTTGTAGGACTAAATCTTGCCCAGCCTGGGCCTTAGGCAGGTGTAATTTTTGTGGGAAAATTCCATATTTGGGGATAAAAAGGAAACATTTCTCTGGAAGATTGATGTTTTTAAAATGGCAGCTGTTGGAAGCTGCTCAGAGGTTTGGAACATTGGAATAAATCCACAGGAGATGAAATCCAAGGCAGGTGAAACCATGAAAGGTATATGATACATTTATTTATTACACAGCTCTACAATCTGGCACCTTCATCTTTGTGGTATATTTTATTCAGGTATAAAACATATGACAGTATGGCATGGTGTGAAGGTTTTAGCAGCATTAATGTTGGGTGTCTGCATTATTCATGAGTCAAAGTCAAACTATTAAAAATAGGCTCCCTGAAAATTGGCTTTATAACTCACATGTGTGTTTGTGTGTATACACACACACACTATTTGTATCTATGTTTTACTGGATTATCTGTCTATAAAAATGGTGTGTGTGTGCGTTTTGTTTAAGAAGGAACCATATTTTGAGAGTTTACTCAAAAATATGATATTCCTAAGAATATTAACCTTTGATTTACCATTTTTTAAAATCTTCCAAACATCTACAAATATCTTTTTTGTGTGTGGGGAGAGAAACTTCAGATGAAAACAAAAGACAAAAACACAGTTGTAGGAAATCATTTTGACTTACAAAGAGGTAGATTAATTTATGCCCCTAAATTCTGGTCTACACATGAAAGATGCATAGGTATAAGTTAAGGTGTGAATTTAAATTGATAGAGTTAAACCAGTGCCAAAGGCTGTGTGGATATTTATTTCAATACAAAAGTGGCTTATTTCAGTTTAACATAAATTTATTAGGAACAGATTCACCTAAAATAAGAGTGTCCATTCACACTGTTGCACGGTTTACCTATATTGGCTACACTGAACCTCTCTATATGGACATCCCATACGAGAATAAAAGTCCATTTTATTCTGGAATGATTACTCCACTTTGTAAGCAGAATAATTATTCCTGAACAAAGTCACTTTTATTCCAGCATAGAGTGTCCATGTGGGAATACAGTTTGAAATAACTAGTTTACTCTATGGTCAATTTCTCCATGTAAACAAGGCCTAAAGGCAGATGCAATGCTTTCAGTGCACTGATACAACTTTCTCAGATAGACATTAATTCTTCAGGAAATAACTTTAAAAGAAATAGCAATTTATAAGAAAGATTAGCAATTTGGGAGTATTTTTCTGTTTTTGGAAAACCTTTTAATCATTGGTGTAGTGGGTACAGCCACAAAATCCCCTGGCACAGATTAAGTAAAGTGGCACAATCCCCTAGCTATGCTTATTTACACCAGCAAAGTATCTAATTCCATGTTTGCAGTTACAAGAGTTTGTACCAATAAAGGCCATGATCCTGCAAATGCTTATGTAATGTGCTTAGCTGTCTGCATGGAAGTCCTGTTGAAATCAATGGAGCTATTCACATGAGTAAATGCATATGTGTAAGTGTTGCACTGTTAGGGACAAATTGTGTAAATGCTATGTGAATATTATGTACTTTTATTTTTATTATTGTAGTAAGTAGGAGACCTAGTGATGGGCCAAGGCCTCATTGTGCTAGGCACTGTACAAACACAGAACACAAAGATGATCCCTGCCCCAAAGAGTTCATATTCATGTGCACAATTAAATGATGTGTGCTCATGAACATTAACTCTGGGTTTTACTGGAGCATGTGTTGCACCCTTAGGAGAGAATTCTGATCCTTCGAAAGCAGCCTTTTTCCTCATTATAGCTTAATGTGTGCTTAGTTTCAAAACTCAGATAAGTAACCACTTGACCGAATACTTTACATATCCTTACCCAAACAACTTCCAATTGTGAGCCTCAAGGGTTAATGGAAATTGGCAAAAGTGAATATGTCCATTGAAAGCATCTCAAGGCAGTTAAGAATTATTCAAGAATTTTTCCTTGGACATGATGAAGGATGATGGCTTTGCTCATACTATCTGACCTTCCCAATATCAACTGCTCAATACCTCCTACTGTCTGCAGAAATTGCCAAAATACCACCTAATGAGCTGAAAATGACCTATGACAGTTCTAATGGTGATACTGTTGCTAGAAGAAAGATTGCTACAGTAGAAGCTGAAAAAAAATCCATACATACACACGCAGATCTAAATAGGTAAGAACTTGATCCAAAGCCCATTGAAGTCCGTGGGATTTTTTTCCCTTGATTCTGATGTGCTTTGGAACAGACCCTTAGTATATTCACTAATAATCAGAATTGTGAAAATAGCAGTACCCTATGAATGTGATTTTCTTGTTAGTTACAATGACGTAATTCCATTGGGTCCCATTCTCTCCTCTCTCACCAGATTGCAATGGAGTAACTCTGCTGACTTCAAAGGAGTTACTTCTGATATACACCAAAATAATCAAGAGGCAAACCAGGAACTGTTTACTCATATACTATAGAGCCCATGCATAAGAATTGCTGATTTTTTAATTGATATAATTGGACCTTTTCTCAACAGCATTATTCCAGTTTTACCTCAGTGTAACATTGCTGAAATAAATAGAGTTTTTCCAGGGCAAAACTATTATAATGCTGTGAAAAATCGACTTCAGTGGGTCCAATCACTCACACATCCACTTTGTTGGGAATAGGTTGGAAAAATAAGAAGGGCTTTAAATATTGGCATTCTTAAGCATCCACAGGTCTTCATTTTACAAAATTTGGAAACTGATTGTCCTTTCGTTCCCATTGGTATAAATCAGGAGGAATATGCTGCTTAAGAAATATAATGGAAGACTTTGTTTGAAATTCTCTATATATACAAAGCTGTCCCTTGAGTATAGCAAATCAGGGCGACCGCCCTGGGCTACATGCTTTAGGGGCCCCCGTGCTTTAGGCGGGGAGGTGAGGCGGGAGGCGGACGGGTGAGCAAGCAGAATAAGGAGGCGAATGGGGAGGCGAATGGCAGGCGGAGAGGCGGGCAGGGAGGACAAGATGATCCTCCCTACCAGAGCCACCCACCCCCAGCACCTCCTGCCCACCAGCAGGCCCCGCTGATCAGCACCTCCTCCTCCCTCTCAGCGCCTACTGCGGATCAGATGTTTCACGGCATCAGGAGGGGCTGGGGGGAGGGGACAGGAGCGAGGGTGCAATGTGCTTGGGGAAGGGGGTGGAGCTGGGCAGGGAAGAGGTGGGGTGGGGGTGGGAAGAGGCAGGGCAGAGGTGGGGATAGTGCTTTGGGGGAAGGGGTGGAGTGAGGCAGGGGCCTGCGTGGAGCCAGGGATCACCCCATAGCAGATTAGAAACTCGGAGCCTATGTCCCAGGCTCTGCGTGCCCCTCAGGATGGCCCTGCATCTACACCTTCCCATTTGTGAGCAGTGATATTGTGTAGGGATTTGAACTCACCTCTGTGCTCCTCTAGAGGATTTGGATAGGTAGCACCAGATTTGGCCTGGAGGATGAATGATATGTCCTGCACCTCTTGGAAAGAGATTTAGTTTCTCTGATCTTCATCAATTTGTGTGGTTGGTAGATTTGTTTTAACTTTTTTCCATTCACTTTTCCACTTCCTCAGACATATGATATTTTGGAGGTTTTTAAAAATGCTTTGTCATGAATTTATTGCTAAACTGCAAATATTACCACTTCTATTATCACCATATGGTAAATCTTGACGAGTTTAAAGGGTTCATAATAGGGAAGGGAAATGCAATGCAGTTCTTTGGGGCAGATATACGCGTAGCATAGGCGCCGACTCCGGAGCACCCACAGGGAAAAATTAGTCGGTGCTCTGCACCCACTGGCAGCCAAGCTCCCCTCGCCCCCTGCCCTACCTCCTTCTCCCCCTCCCCTGAGCATGCTGCATCCCCACTCCTCCGCCTACCTCCCAGCGCTTCCCGCCCAACCACCACCAAACAGCTGTTTGGAAGCGTTAGCATGCTCTGGGAGGGAGAGGGAGGAGCGGGAACATGGTGCACTTAGGGGAGGAGGCGGGAAGGAAGCAGGGAAGAGGTGGGGCTGGGGCAGGGATTTGGGGAAGGGATTGGAATGGGGGCAGGGCAGGGGCGGGGCCTCATGGAAGGGATGAAGTGGGGGCAGGGCCAGGGGCAGAAGGGGGGTCAAGCACCCATGGGAAAGAGAAGTCAGTGCCTATGTGCTGTAGCTTTACCCGCAGCCAGACAGGAGATTGGAGCAATTTATATCCTCTAGGCCAGGGAATATAAGGCCGGCCAAGGAATATACAGCCACCCAGGGATACATAAAATGCAGTATGCAGTGTTTTTGTAGCCATGTCAGTCCTAGGATTTTAGAGAGACAAGGTGGGTGAGGTAATCTCTTTTATTAGATCAACTTCTGTTGGTGAGAGAGACAAGCTTTCACGCTTACACAGAGCTCTTCTTCAGGTCTGGGAAACTTACTCAGCAGTGGTTCAAGATAAATTATATCTGTCCCTTCTTTACTTAAAGTGGGGAGTTTTGAGGGCCTAACCAAAATTAAACAGATTCATTCTCTTATTGGAAAGAAGCAAAAAGAACTAATAGCAAACAAATCTAGGTTTTGAATAGGTTACAGATGGGACAAAAAAAATTGGCCATGATCCTGACTTCTGAAATGGACAGCACTTAGGTATATAGGAGAAAATACCTTGTGAATGGAGGCAAGGCTAGGACATTCTTGACTTCTAAGATTGTCCAGTGTAGACTTGAATTCCTACAAGAGAATTCCTACAAAACCTTTAAAAAGATGTGCAAATTGAGTGGTGATATTAGAAACATTTGTTCTAATTTAACTGACTTTCTGCTCCTTTAGATTCCCTTTGGAATCTACTCACTGTGCTGATGTTTAAGGGAATGTGAGTCAGTGTAATTTACATACTGAGGAGCCAGGAACAGGTGTAGATTAAAGTAGAATAGGAGCTATTTCTGGCCTCTGAGCATGTAACAAATAGAGTCACTTAGACATTGCTAGTGTGGGTATGTGTTCTGCTAAAGAAATTAAACATAGCAAAAATCTAACTTATTTGTGTAAGCAGACTACCTTAAGCATCACCTCTGAATTTGGCCTATGAATCTAAGGAAGTCTAAAGTTTAGAGGGAGTCTACAGAGTCTACACTGGCATAATGTTCACACTGCAGGGAACCAGAAAGAACTGTAAATTAAGTTGTTACCCTCTGGATTTTCCTAAAATCACTTTGGGCTTGTCCACACTTACAGCGCTGCAGCTTCACTGGTTCAGCTATGCTGCTGTAACACTAATTGAAGACACTATCTATGCCAATGGGAGAGCTTCTCCCGTCAGCGTCCCTGAGAGGCGGTAGCTAGGTCAATGGGAGAAACCATCCCATCAGCATCACACTGAGAGTTCAGACAGTATTACTGCATTGCTCAGGGGTATGGCTTTTCCACACCCCTGAGCAACATAATGGTATAAACCTAAGACTGTAGTGTAGACCATGGCTACCATCTTTGAATTTAGCGTAATGTTTTCATATTATATTTTTGCTACTGCTGGACATAAAAAAAGGGCAGCGGGGGGGGGGGGGGGGGAGGAGAGCATTTTGCAAAATGTTTGACTTTTTTTCCTCTCACTTTTTGGCAAAGTTTGAAATTTTCACTTTTGAAACTATTTGACCAATCCTAACATTTAAACTGATAAAAATGTCAGTGTTTCAGCACATTACTGTTACTTGTTCTGTTGTCTTGGATGGCTGTTGGTGCTGTATGCCTGTGAACAGATGGGCTAAACCTTAACAATGATATAGTTACTAATCCAGAAGCTGGAGGTATCTACCATACTGCTGGCATACTACAGCACTAAGTTCCAGGGAGAAAAACAGAACATATTTAGTAATTGTCTGACTGTAATTTTTATTTCTTGCCATGATATTCAATAATAGCTCTCAATTAATGAACTCACTCTATCCCAGAAGATCAAGCTCTTCAAAGCAGAGCAGAGCTGTCCTCCCAAATGAAGCCTGATTAAAAAAATATGGCCTCCCCATAAATGTCAAGTGTCAAGTCATTAAGTCAGTGCAGGGCGGTAAGTTCCCAGGCCTAGTGGCCACTATGCAAACTGAGTTTAAAAAATGTGGCACTCATCTGATTCTCCTCCTGGTCAGGAAATGGAAAACATTTTTGAGAAATTATTTGTGAATACTTTTCTGCATCCTTCTTGGAGTTCTAGTCAGACTCTTGGCCCTAGGAGCGCCAGTGTCAGGATATGCCAATTGCTGTTGTTTTATTATCATTTCTAAGGCACCCATCACTGAGTACTTGATCATGTGTTAATATATTTGTGATATATTAAAATCTTTTACAAGAGCCTTATTTTTCTCTCCCTCTATCAATACTGCAGTGTATCAGAACCAGAGCTTATTCATAGGAGTAAGACCAGAAGATCATCTACTCTGACCCCTGTATAACACAGTCCACAGAATTTCATCCAGTTATGCCAGCATTGAGCCCAACAGCTGTGTGAACCTGGGCCTTGTATTTCACCAAGGTTTGAGTTGTCAAGGGCCTGTTTTTCCCATGGTCAAATCTTATGGCAAATCCATGGGCAAACTTCATGTTTAATAAAAAGAACAGGAGGACTTGTGGCACCTTAGAGACTAACAAATTTATTTGAGAATACACTTTCATTGAAGTGAGCCGTAGCTTACGAAAGCTTATGCTCAAATACATTTGTTAGTCTCTAAGGTGCCACAAGTACTCCTGTTCTTTTTGCGGATACAGCCTAACACGGCTGCTACTCTGAAACCTGTCTTCGTGTTTAATAGACATTTCCATGGGGTTTCCAGAAATGGCATTGGTGGCCCTCGTAGAAAATGCCATGTGAGTTGTCTTATCAAACATGGCTCAAACTCAAATGCATAACAGCCCCAAGATGTTTGTGGGACTGCAAAGGCGGGGGAAGAAACGTTTTCAAGAAAACTTTGGATGATTCCACAGAAAATTATTGTACTGAAAAATTGTGCTGCTGGCTTGATAATTCAGATCACACTCAAACCAAAGTCACTGTTGCTTGCTTGGGTCACACACTGTGCATAGCTCTACTTCAAACAGCATCCATATTTGTTTTCAAATTGATTAAGAGGACAACCCTGATTAGGAAGATTTATAACATGTACATTTGCAATTGCTTTTTGTTTTCTCTCTTAATTTGGAGTTGTATAAATCACAGGAAAATAAGGATCTCATATCCAAAATGGCCATCTCTTTCTTCCTTGTGATTTGATTGCAGTCAGATGAAAAGCGCTGCTTTGAAATAGAGGCAATGGCCAGAGGCCCACTGATTGCCTGTAAACAAAAAGGGGCACTGGTAACATTTAGACTGTTTTATCAGTGATCAAAGCACAGGAGGTGCTGTCTAGACAGCCTAGGTGTGGACTAGCAAATGGCTTTCATTAAGAGTCCTCTACTCTGGTGCCATTGTTTCAGCTCTGCTCTTCTTCACGCCAATCTGTGATTGATTTTCAGAAAGGTGCCCAAGTGCCTGTGGCAATGGGATAAGGCTTACAGGACTTTGCTTGTTCTGACAAGGCAGAGTAGCTGCCTATCACATTAGCACAAAATGACACATTCATTTACTTCCACGGTGCTTTGAAACAAATACTTTCAGCTATAACAATTGCTCTTCCCAGCTTGAGCTTTTGAATTAAATTCTAGTATTCCAAAGGATAAAACCGTGTGAGATGATTTAAAGTATCCCATAACAAAAAAGGGCACATTTTGAACTCTTTGGCAGGACTTTAGATTTACTTTCATGTGTAATGGTGACATAATAAGGTTTGCCCTCCTGGATATGGTTTAGTAAGTTGCTGAGGTTATTTTTAAGATTGAAAAGAACAATTTGACTCTTCACCCATATGAGTTTCTGACAGAATTCAGTATGTGCTGTTTAGCATCTTTATTTAAGAATGTTTGGCACTCATGAATTGGTGCAGTAAATCATATGCATCACAGGATTAGAAATTAAAATGCTTTTCATTACAATTCATAAATGCATGTGACCATACAGAAGCATGTTAACTTGGAAATGAAGGCTTGATCCTGAGCTGGTGTAAATTACCAATCCACACTGGCTGAAGATCTGGCACTGATTCCATTTTTTTTTTTTTTTACACTTAGTATCACAAGGTGTATTTTCAAAAGCTTTTCAGGGGACCTGAATGGGATTCACTTTCAATGGACGTTATGCTCCTGGGTCACTTAGGCCCAAATCCTCAAAGGTATTTAGGTGCCTAATTCCCACTGATTTGAAAATCTCTCTCTTTTTTTTTAAATCATCTGATTCAACTGGCCACTGCTAAGTTGTAGTGGGCCTGCTTGCCAAGAACCCATGGGGAAAGAGGTATGTTTGTGAGCGGAGGCAAAACACAGGAGGGAAAGCCAGCTAGGTCCTATCTTTCTTTCCATGTAACCTCTTATCCTTCTTCTTCTCTCTCTCGGGTCTTATGCCACATTCATCACTGCCTGGTCTAGACAAGGTTTATGACATCTTGTTTTGTTGGACAATTTCTCAGAAACTACAGTAGCAGCACAAGAGGTCTACATGGCTCTATAACTGAGGTTTACCTATTAGTAAAAAGTCTGTCTGCAGAGACCATGGGAGTGAGATAAATAACAAGCTTTGGTAATACCTTTCTTAACATTGTAGATGGGTACAAGTTTTGAGCATTGGGTGGGTTCTTGATTGGTTTCTTCTTCTTTGCCTATTATTTTTTTTATATGAACCAAATCCTTTCTTGCTATTTTGAGACTTCTTTTTCTGCCAGAGATTGATTAATCAGTAGAATGTAACAGATCAATGTATTCTTTCTTTAAAACTCTAATAAATTGATTCCTGTTCGTTAGCATTCAAAGCTAGATAAGTATCAAATGATCCTACTAAATATTACCAAATTTTAATTTTTATATAGAAAAACAAATACCATATAGAAAAGACAATCCTAAGATATTAGTTTTGAAATAAAGTTTCATAAATATATCAATTTGGTTATTAACACTAGAAAGGTTAATTTATCAGCACTCTCATTTATCTGAGTAAAAGTGTTATTTATTGAGTAAAATAAACAATGGAAAAACACAGCTTTATTTCTCACACAGCAGGTAAAGCAGGTACCAGCAGCTGGGGGAAAGAATAGGCCAAGTTCGAATTAAGATTGGCCATGTCCTCAGCTGGTCTATATCATTCTGTAGTTTACAAAGGCAAACTGACTTATATTACCTGAGGATCTGGCCCTATATGTTTAAATTAGGATTCACTTGGAAATCACCTGTAAATACCCTTTTGTTGCCAACAAAGAAGCATGTGGTAGAATTTTAATGGGTCCATTATGTAAACAAAACACAATATGATTATGGTGATGATGGGGAATTTGGCTGTGCTGCATGGAAAACATCTGGTTTAAAATAAATATGCAAATTTCCCCATCTATGTGTTAATCTGTCAAGTCTAAAGAATGCCAAATTTTTAGTGAGAATAAACTCTAAAGTGTAATAATCAAATAGAAGTGTTGTGCAACATTAGGTCTAGGTCACACAGAGATCCATTAATTCACACTTACCCTCTGTGTATATTGAAAGGGGTAATATATGGGCCTAATCCTTTAAGATGCTGAGTACACACAACTCCAGCATTAGAGATACTGAACTTGATTCTGATCTCACTTTACCCTGGTTTAACTATAGTGGGTGTAAATCAGCCTAGCATCAGAGTCGACGGAGCTCCACTGTGTTCGCCATACAGGCCCTGAATTGATTCAGGTGGGCCTGAGAATTATGTTAACTGGCTGCCCCTAGGGGGAGAGCCAGGCTTAACTGATCATGATGCTCAGCTGGGCAGGAACAGGCTGGCTGGCATAAAGAGAGGAAGTTTGTAGCTGTAAGGAGCTATGCTACAGTTATTCTCTGAGACTAGATAGTGAGGTGGAAGCTCTGGTATCCTACTCTAGTGAGAGAAGGCAGGTAAGTAGCTCAGGGAGGCATAAAGCAACACTCAGGATGGAGAAGGCTCTGGTGGGGATCCTGGGCAGGAACTGGACCTCCCTGGGGGAGCCCTGAGCGGCATTTACTTAAGGATGGGATAAGGTCAAGCCCAAGGAGGGTAGAATGGGGTTATGTTTATACTCTGATTTTGTTGGAGATTCCAAGGGGAGTCCTGTGAATCCTGGGCCTGAGGAAAGAATGAGTCTAGAGAGGCTGTAGGGAAGAAGGCTTCAAGAGATTGTATAGGAAGGAGCTGAAGAGAAACAGCAACAAGGAGTGGTAGTGAGCGGAGGTTAGCTGCTGATGATAGTTCCCTGGGCTAGAATCTGGTGGTGGGAGAGCCTGGGTTCTTCCACCTGCCTGTGGAGAACATAGCATGGAGTCCCCCCAGTATAAGGCAATAAGGGTGATGGAAAGGCCTGACACAAGGGTGTGAGGACCATGGGGCCTGGAGTTGGGGGTGCAGACCTTTTTGGAGGACTGTTGTATTAATTAAGATGGAATAAATGGGCCCAATGAGTCAAAGGTGTTAGCATGACACAGCCAATGTCCAATATTAAACAGTTGTAAACAAGATTTGGGGTTTGGTATACAGACCTCAGCCTGCTTAGTACCATGGCAAACACATTGCTAAACAGCCTTTTAATCTTTTATTAAACATACAGAAAAGGAAAACAGTTAAAGCGTTTGAAGTGAAAGCATTACTTAATACCTTACAGTTTAACAACGTCCCTTGTTCTTTCCTTTTAGCTGGAGAGAGTTTATAGTAGGGGCAAAAAACACCCTTGTTTAATAGGCTTTTAGATGGTATTAAAGATGGTTATAACTGCCCTTTTGAGGAAAGCTAGTTGAGATGGGCTGGAGCTGTTGTGGCTGTTAATGTCTATCAGCAAAGATATAAAATACAGCTCTGCCTCTGGTATTAAGATTACAAGTGAGAGTCACTGCTTGAAAAACACAAGCCCAGCACATGGTTCTATGAGCCACTCCAAGAAATGGCAAACTTGTGCCAGTATCAGGCTGTTCAGGGCATTGGTTTTAGCTGCCTGTTCCTTGTCACAGGCTTACAGCAATGTTGCAGAATATAGTCTTGGCCAGCTACACCAGACTCTGATTAGACAGAAGGAAAAAGGAGAACAATAGGAAAGAGAAGAAATAAGATGGCGAAGGAAAAGCTTGCATAAGGGGGTACTTTTTTTTTTTTACACAAAGTATCACCCCAGGTGGTAGTTGGGATTCAGCTGGAGCTCATAGAGGCGGCAGTGTCATGTCAGTCCATCTCTCTGGCCTGGGCTGGTTGGGATATCACTCAGGATCAGGATAACTAAGGCCTGGGGTCCCAGGAGATGGTGGGGATGGCAGCCATAATGGTGAAGCTCGCTCCAGGAGCCAATTTTTCTCCTCAAAGTCTCTTTCTTTAAGAACCTAAAAGGGAGTGATGGGTGGAATAGCCTGTCCCCTCATTATTTTGTCTACCAATTAATCCTAATTTTTGACATACCAATTTTGGGTTCACTGGTTTCTGATCCACCACTCCCCTTACTTACGAGGCATGATCCTTGTTTGGTCACAGTCCTTGAGTTATATCAGAGAGTCTTTTTGTTTGACTGATTCAGTCATTCTGTCTTTCGTATCTTTCCCCATCAACATTTGTTATAGGTAATTCTGAAACTTTATAAACTTTTACTCACTTCCTACACCTAAATGCACAATTAGGCTAATCTGTTGGCCCAGTTATCACAACTGGACATTGGACTACAATGTCCAGTTTTTATTTTGAACTTTGTTACTCCAGAAAGGGTGGACTAAATTGTGACCTAGTCAGAGGGCTGAGTTACAGGAAGAGAGACCATTGGAGTGATGATTCATGGGAGGTACCAGATATAGGGGGAGAGCTGCTATGCCCATGCCCAGCCACAAGGAGGCACTCTCTTGGTGAGTGAACACTTTCACATGCTGATTTACAGCAGCTAGGGATATCGACCAATAGACTCTTGTTTAACAGTGGGGTGAATTCAGAATCGGTGCCAATATTCCTAGATTTGTTTAAAGTAGGATTCATGATTCTCAAATGTCATAATGGTCCTTTCCTTCTTAAAAAGTCTTCCCCAAGGGGTCAGTCATGCTACTGAAGCTCAGTTCTGCATTGGGGATGTGTGGAAACCACTCCGTTCCAGGCAAGCTCTGAAAGGAATTCTGGCTTCGGGAGATAGAATTCATCCTAAAGCTCTCTGGAATGCAGGTAGAACATTCCTGCTGCTACACACTTTTGGGACTGAAGCATCTTGCCTCTGCGTGCTGGGCTAATTCTTTGGCTATTGGGGCCATGGTCTGGTCTCCTCTTTGCCCCACTGGGGTTCTCATACGCTGCAGAAAGCACTGGGAAGGAGCAGTAGGCTTCTGTACTCCAGGGAGCACAGGAACTGCAACTATGCCAAGAGGGTGGGCCTCCTTGCACACTTCTAGAGCAGCCAGGCACAATTTTGCTCCAAAGAAGTACCTCCATTCAGCTGACATCAAGGCTTCTCTCTTAGACTAATTGATTACGTTGTGGTGTCCTGTGACAGAGAGAGGCATGGTCTAGTGGTCTAAATCTATGAGTGGAGTCTAGAAACCTCCTGTGTTCTAAAATCAGCTCATACACTTGTTCCTTCTGCTGCCATAGGCAGGCACTCAAGATAGTTTTTTAATTTGGTTCCCTGAAGTTAGGCATAAAAATAGGCAGCCTGGCTTTCAGTGGTACTGAGCACTTACAGCTCCCCTAGACTTCCTCTGACTTACACGATGGACAAAATGTGTGCATGTTTTTAACATTGGGTGGTGTGGCTCCAGTTTTAAACATGGGTAATAGCGGAGACCAAACAAAACCATTTTCACAACCCATTCAGGAGGACTGACTTCCACCAGCGCTGAATCAACTTTCAAAATTGTTTTCTCAGCTCCCCAGAGATGGCAGGAAGGAGGTCCACTTCCTTTGCACTGGCCCACAGAGCAAGGGTGAGGGTATACTGCATCCCATGATGGGCTGTAGCAGTGGACATGCTCCCATTCAGAATAGCTCGTGATGGGAAGTACAATTCTGGACAGCCAACAAGACAGCTATTCCTTAAACCCACAATGCAACCCTTTGTGATTACAAGCACAGTCTAGCAATGCACTTAAGCATGTGGTTAACTTTAACCATGTGAGCAATCCCACTAAGTCAGATTTTCAGAAAGGGTCTGTGCTTGTTCTTATTTTTATTTAATGGAAGTCAATGGGACTGCTTATGTGCTTGAAATGATTTGCTGTATCAGCACTTATGTCAATAACATGTTTCAGAACACTTCTGAGTTTATCAAAAGATCTAGAATTTATGTTTCAACATAGCAAAAAAAAAACAACAGGGGGGGGGCCAAATCTTCAGCGGGTGTAAACTGGCAGAGCTACAGTGAGTTCAAAGAGTATTGTAGCGTACACCAATGGAGATCTGGCCCGCCTTTTCAGCTACATTCCTCCTTGATGTTGCATTGGACCAGATTGTCTGCTGGCATAACTGTATCGACCTCAGTGGAGTTACTCCAGAAGAGAATTAGGTTCATTGTATCTAAAATACCAGCTTTAGTAACTACTCAAAATGGACATTTTCTGGTATTATACATGAATTGCTTGAAATCTGGACAAATGTTAAGTATTAAAGTACTTTCAGTTATTGGGGAATGAATGAATGTTTTATGTTTCCTTCATTCCAATCATCTTAAATAAGAAAAATATCAGTTCTCAATTGCCAAATAGCAGTATCTGGTATCTGTTAGATTATGATTAACAATAACCATTGACAGCTAGCTCCTCAGGGCAAGCCCGCTCTTCTCATATTATCTAGCTGATAACTCAGACAAGATTTAATTAAAAAAAAAAAAAGCTATACAAATTTTACCTTAGCTACCAAGCAAGTCTCATAGTTTCACATTTGTTTGGGTAGAGAGAGAGGATTCAGGAAATGTTACTTGACCACAAATAGGTGCAAACCTAACATTAACAGGCATCCCTATTTTGGTTGATGGTAGATCCATGCAGAGCTTCCTTGTTTAGCTTACTCTTTCCAAAAGCAGGGGTAATCTGCACAGTGGGAGGGAGGGTAAAAGTATCACTGGTAGATCCAGGGATACACACGCAAAAATGTCTGGCCTCTGCATCTCAACTGGAATGCCCCTGTGACATTCCGGGTGCAGTCCAGATCAGTGAGGAGCTGTGTGACCCCTGCCCTGCAAACTATGGTGCCTTACAATACTTTGCTGCTGTAGCTCCCACCTAGGTCCTCACAAACAGCCTGCCAACATGCAGGTCACACCCTGAGTGACTGTGAATAGCTGCAGCCTGTCAGTCCCACAGCAGTCTCACTCTGGCTTCCACTAGCCTTGGTTACCACTTGCAGAGTGACCCAAACACACTCCAAATCCCAGATTTTCCCCAGAAACATGTGTTTTGTACTCTCCAGTCCTCTCCTGGACAGTCCAAATATACTATAGCCATTGCCCTTCTAAGGGGATCGATATACAATTTGCTACCCTAAATGGAGTAACCAACACAGGTTACAACACTGGATTAGTTTTGATTAAAGAGTAAAAAAAATATAACTACAAGGAGATATACTTGTACTCACTTAAAACTTAAGGCATTAAAATCAGAAATGGTTACAAGAGAAATAAAGAAACAACTCTTTCTAGTAGCTAGAACTTAATAAACTAGATTTGGTTCACAATGAAATCCCTTACCACATGTTCCCAGTAACAATGCTGACCAAATTCTCAAGCCAGGATCTGCTCCCTAAGCCTGTTTCTTTTGTCATCTTTAGGTGAAAGAGAGATGGATAGAGAGAGATCAACTGGGGTGGTTTGGTCCCTCACTTTTATAGTACAGTCACCATTTGATTTATTTTCCTGAGGGTTACCACAAGATAAAGTTTGTTCCTGCTGTGAGGATGGAGACAAGGAGTCTGGTGGTGAAAGCGGTTTCATGCTGTTTGCAAAAATGCAGATTTGCCTTGTCTCCCTCTTGCTGTCTCAAGGACCTTGTTTACTACTAATATGTAAACTGAGGTAAAACACATTCTTTTGTTTAGGATAGACATGTTTGATTAGGGATATATGGGTCTGAACATGTGCTACCAACATCATTCAGGGAAATTCATAACTTTACATATAACGTTGCTGCATACATTTCATCATGATGATATTGAGTTTTCAAATGATACTTCACAAGGCATATTGTAGTTTATTTAGTTTAAACAAAGTTTATTACAATGGTGTATAAGGTGTGAATACAGAAGTGCATTTGATCACAGCCCCCAAATGGAGCCTCTTGCGGAATGGCTTCTGCAGGCTTTGAGGACAGGAAGCCAGAACTAAGGTGTAAGACTTCTTCCTTCACTCCCCTCTTCTCTCTTGATTTTCTGGCATGCACCTACATGAGTTGGCCAGTGAGGATTTGACCCATACTGAAGGCACAAGGAGACCATTTGCATTCTAGTGTGTCCATAATGTCTCGTGGTGCTAACTGTTCTCCTTGGAGACAGACAAGTCCATTACATTTAGATAAATTAAGAACCATTCCAAAGCCTTGCTGAAAACTTGAATCAAAGCCAAAACTCAAAACCCGAGAAGGGTCAACTATTTGGATAGATTTATTTTAATGTATTTGAATCAAAATACATAAATAAAATAGTCTTTTAAAAAACCTCTCTGTATTTCCTTATTTGGGCCATAAGTGGACTAATTATTACAGACTCTCATTTTTTTAATAAAAACAAAGATCAAGGAGAGTAAATGGCAATCTTGGTCTCCTAAAAATTAATTTGATTTTGGACATTAAATGGCTCCTAACTGATCCCCCTCCTTTTCCTTCTTGTTAACGGGTAGGAGTCCTATCCTCTACTCAGGAAGCACTGTACAGCATCCTCATCAGGAGTCAGGACCTGTTGCTGCAGCAACAGCATCACTGGGGCAATATGGTGGAGGGTACCAATTCATGAGCCAGTCCTAGCAGCAGTTGGTACAGGACCCAAAAGGGAGGAGAAGGTGGCTATATGCTCCCCTGATCCTGGACTTATGGTGGATTTACATTGATGTAAATGATTGTAGAATTTGTCCCAATGTCATAGAAAAGTAAACTGATCCCCTCAGCTGTATGGTGAATCTCATCTCTAATAGGAAGAATTGCACAATATGGACCTATTCCAAAGCCCACTGAAGAACCCTACTGAAGCAAATGGAAATACCTCACCTGACTTCAGCTGGCTTAGGATCAGGCCCTTAAGTGGTAACAGCAGCACTAACTTGCTGAAGTGGAGAGTGAGGTAGAATTGAATCCAAGTATATTTCTGCTCTGCACAGCTGACACAGTACTTCAAAGGACCCGGTCATTATTTAACAGCTTCTAGGGAGAGTTTAATCGAATTTGTTAAGAAGCATGAGCTCAATTTTATTTCAGTTGCGGAATCATCACAATATTTCCTTAAATATTTGTTTTAAATATTGTCTCCCAAAAATTTAGAAGAGAGACTTGAGGGTCTCAGCTGTGATTACAAATAGGCAAATGGACAATGTGCATACTTGTTGTGTGCGGCGATTTAAAATGGGAAGACACATAGCAATTGCTGTTCACTTAACTGAAAGGGATAATGTATATTAACACAACCCACCTGAGACAAGAAGTGCCAAATTTTAAGATTTCAAGTGCTTGGAATAAATAGCTGTACTCAAGAGAATCCAAATCTTTTTCTGGGTCAATTACAAAAGGCTGTTCTTTGTGCTGCACATTCAAGAACATTGAAGAGATTATCTGCCACTGTGTGGCTGGGAATTGTTCTGATTGATCAGTACTGCCTGTTTGGCTCTATGAGTTGAAATCTTGGCAGGGAAGTTAAGGAGAGAATGTAAAAGAGCAATGAGACTGCATGATGAAGAGTAAGGTGGTTCCATATCAGGCTTACTAAAAAAAAAGTGTATCTATTGCTTGGCTTGCAGTATTAAGTAAAGTTGTATTTTCCAAAGAAGATCTGACTCTTTTTGAAGGAAGTGGCTGGGATTGGTCTTAAGGTCACAAAGGATAACTAGGAAACTGCTGGACAAGGTTGGGCTTTTTACTAAGGTGCATGTGGCGAAGCAAAAGTATATGATGAACTGAGTTGAGGTCACAAGTATATGATGAACTGAGTTGAGCACACACTGATTGTGCCTCAGCAAAAGGGGGTGGGGGGAATGAGCTAAATGACCTTTTGAGGTTCCTTTCAGCCCTATGTTTCCATGATGAAGTGCACAATAAATTGTAACCCTTGTTTGTCTTCACTTGTTCCGTCCTTTTATCTGTTATCCTCTTCTTGTGTCAAGTCTACAATTCAATGACAAATTTTGGGGGCAGGAACCTTGCTGTCTTCATGTGCTATGAAGTGCCTTGCATGTTTTGGGGGGCCACAAATAACAATTCCAGTACATGCCCACATGTATTGTAATGATGTTTGGGCTGGAATCATTTCCTGAAAGGTGACAGCAGCCTTTTGGTTAGTTTCTTCAGCTAGTTTTGAAACAGAACAATACAGAACAATAGCTCTTTACATTTTTATAAAACTTTACACTTGATTCTCTTAGAATGAACTGATATTCTGATCCATTTAATATGACTGAGGAAATGGAGCAATGTCAGCAATCTCAAATTGTTGAGTTTCCAAACTATATGAGCTAGATTGGGCAATCCTTACTCAGAAGTTGTCCTATTGACACCAGTGAGAGTCCACATGTAAGCAAAAAACTACCGATGAGAGTAAAGGTTACACAATGTGGTCCGTGGTGATAGAGGGCTGAACATTCAGGCACTCAAGCTTAAAATTCCATATATTTTGTGCCTTCCTGTTAAGAGCATGAAAATCCCTGATGTACATGAACTAGTGAATGCATATGTGCAATTTTGATTTGCATACGTGTATTGGAACTGTGTGCCTAAATCAGCTGCTAACAAGGAATAAAAAATTATTTGGCAAATTTCAACCTGTTTTGTTTCAGAACACACAGTTTAGAAATTCAGGAGACATTGATCTCATGGTGTTTGTATTGTACCCATCTCTCTGCTGTTATGTCATGCTAGAATTGCACTATAAATATTTTTCAGAGTAGCAGCCGTGTTAGTCTGTATTCGCAAAAAGAAAAAGGAGGACTTGTGGCACCTTAGAGACTAACAAATTTATTTGAGCATAAGCTTTCGTGAGCTACAGCTCACTTCATCGGATGTATTCATCCGATGAAGTGAGCTGATACATCCGATGAAGTGAGCTGTAGCTCACGAAAGCTTATGCTCAAATAAATTTGTTAGTCTCTAAGATGCCACAAGTACTCCTTTTTCTTTTTACTATGAATATTGTCTCAATATATCAGTCCTCTACCTCTCCATTGTGAAAACTGACTACCCTTTGTTTCCTATCTTTTAGCCAGTTACTGATCCATGAGAGGATCTTCCTTCTTATCCCATAACTGCTTAATTTCCTCATAGGCCTTTTGTGAGGGATCTTGTCAAAGGCTTTCTGAAAATCCAAGTACATTATATTGACTACTTGTCCTTATCCACATGCTTGCTGACATCCTCAAGGCATTCTAATAGGTTGGTGAGGCATGACTTCCCTTTACAAAAACCGTGTCCCCCCACCAAATTGTCTCAATTCCTTCTTCAAAATAAGGATTAAGTGATGCATAGAGCTTGTACTAGCCTTCTGAACAGGGGTGAATTTCTCTCTCTTCTCATAGTGGCTTAACATCATATCTTCCCAGTGCTCTGGAGACATTTGCTAGCCCTTTACCCTTTTTTCATCCTAACTGCACATTGTCCTGGAGTGACATGCTTAAAGCATGCATACAATGTGCCTATTCATGTTCTACGAAAGATCTGGTTGTAGGCCTGGCTTGATATAAGTAACTTGCCTCATTTCTTAGTGGCATAACTGGGAAGGTGAATGGAAGGTTAAGTTGTAAATAGGGGCTTGACAAACAGCATGCTGGAGTCAGGATGTCCTTGCAACACCCCGATGCTAGGGACTCTGGACAAGATAAACCTGGAATGTAAAGATCAGCCTGGATCACCGTGAACAGCACATGGACAGAGCATGCTGCACAGGGATTGGTTCTGGCAAAGTAACTAAGCCAATCCAAAACTGTGTGATTTAACGCATAGCAAATGCAATATGTAAATGTATATAAAGGAAGAGGTGGTCTGTGTAACTTTGGATGTGTGGTACGCTCTATCCCCACCCCCTACACTTGAGTCTGATCAACTCTTGACGTATATGCCAATTAAAGGAAACTGAGTGACAAAATCCAGAGTCAAACTGAGCGTTTTGGATCCCAGAGAACTGGATGAAGTCTTCTCCCAGAACTGGACAAGGTGTTTTGGATAAGCCAAGTGGAAAAGGTCTCAAAGGGAATCCCAACACTGGTTATCTTATTTCCTTCCATAGTCCTCTCTTTGGGATAAATCTAGTTTAAACTGTGACAAATTCTTATGTGAATACAGTATCTCCATTTGCTGAAGATAAAACCACTTTTTTTTTTGCTTTCTCACATTCTCTTACAATTGTGTGAAAGATATCCGCTCCATTTTGTAAAATCAAGGTATCATATTTAAATCCTCTTTATGCCCATTTTTCTCTCCTGTGTTAGTCAGTTTCACATGGAATATTATAAATGATGGTCCCTGGTAAAGACATGCTCAGGTGGTGTAGTGATCTGTCTGCCCTCTAATGGTGGATAGGCCACCTAGAGATTGATAAGCTTGCTACGGGCTTGGCTAAGCAGTATTACCACCCCAAATGTTCAAAAATCATGAGATTGGCTTTAAAATCATGAGATTATGTAATAAATCATTGATTTGGTGTTTTTTATTTGCCTTTTTCTTTTTGAGCCATATTGTGAAGCTTTCTCCAGAGCCATGAGGGCTTGAAACTTACTTTTTCTTTAAGAATGAAGGCTGAAATCATCACCTAGCCACTTGACTCCAGGACCTGGGTTTTAAGGAGAACAATAATTATCATGAGACTCATGACAAATCATGAGAGTTAGCAACACTGGCTAAGCAAGGGAGACAGGGTCTTCTAGCTGAAGCAGTAGAAGCTCATGCATTAGATCCAGAGGTCCCAGGTTTCATCTTCACTGCCAACTGCTAGGCAGCTCTCCAACACCACTTTTTACAAGCCATTACCCTCTGGTCCCACTGAGGGTTACCAAAAGAAACTACACCATTTGCTCAAGAAACTCCCTGAAAAAGCACAAGAACAAATCCGCACAGACACACCCCTGGAACCCCGACCTGGGGTATTCTATCTGCTACCCAAGATCCATAAACCTGGAAATCCTGGATGCCCCATCATCTCAGGCATTGGCACCCTGACAGCAGGATTGTCTGGCTATGTAGACTCCCTCCTCAGGCCCTGCGCTACCAGCACTCCCAGCACTCCCAGCTATCTTTGAGACACCACTGACTTCCTGAGGAAACTACAGTCCGTCGGTGATCTTCCTGAAAACACCATCCTGGCCACTATGGATGTAGAAGCCCTCTACACCAACATTCCACACAAAGATGGACTGCAAGCCATCAGGAACAGTATCCCCGATAATGTCACGGCAAACCTGGTGGCTGAACTTTGTGACTTTGTCCTCACCCATAACTATTTCACATTTGGGGACAATGTATACCTTCAAATCAGCGGCACTGCTATGGGTATCTGCATGGCCCCACAGTATGCCAACATTTTTATGGCTGACTGAGAACAACGTTTCCTCAGCTCTCGTCCCCTAATGCCCCTACTCTACTTGCACTACATTGATGACATCTTCATCATCTAGACCCATGGAAAAGAAGCCCCTGAGGAATTCCACCATGATTTCAACAATTTCCATCCCACCATCAACCTCAGCCTGGACCAGTCCACACAAGAGATCCACTTCCTGGACACTACGGTGCTAATAAGCGATGGTCACATAAACACCACCCTATACCGGAAACCTACTGACTGCTATTCCTACCTACATGCCTCCAGCTTTCATCACACCACACGATCCATCATCTACAGCCAAGCTCTACGATACAACTGCATTTGCTCCAACCCCTCAGACAGAGACAAACACCTACAAGATCTCTACCAAGCATTCTTACAGTTACAACACCCACCTGCTGAAGTGAAGAAACAGATTGACAGAGCCAGGACAGTACCCAGAAGTCACCTACTACAGGACAGGCCCAACAAAAAAAATAACAGAACTCCACTAGCCATCACCTTCAGCCCCCACCTAAAACCTCTCCAATGCATCATCAAGGATCTACAACTAATCCTGAAGGACGTCCCATCACTCTCACAGATCTTGGGAGACAGGCCAATCCTTGCCTACAGACAGCCCCCCAACCTGAAGCAAATACTCACCAGCAACCACACAACAGAACCACTAACCCAGGAACCTATCCTTGCAACAAAACCCGTTGCCAACTGTGTCCACTTATCTATTCAGGGGACACCATCATAGGGCCTAATCACATCAGCCACAATATCAGAGGCTTGTTCACCTGCACATCTACCAATGTGATATATGCCATCATGTGCCAGCAATGCCCCTCTGCCATGTACATTGGTCAAACTGGACAGTCTGTACGTAAAAGAATAAATGGACATAAATCAGATGTCAATAATTATAACATTCAAAAACCAGTTGGAGAACACTTCAATCTCTCTGGTCTCTCGACTACAGACCTAAAAGTCGCAATATTACAACAAAAAAACTTCAAAAACAGACTCCGATAAGAGACTGCTGAATTGGAATTAATTTGCAAACTGGATACAATTAACTTAGGCTTGAATAGAGACTGGGAGTGGATGGGTCATTACACAAAGTAAAACTATTTCCCCATGTTTATCCCCCTCCCCCACACTGTTCCTTAGACGTTCTTGTCAACTGCTGGAAATGGCCCACCTTGATTATCACTACAAAATTCTGCCCCCCCTCCCCGCTCTCCTGTTGGTAATAGCTCACCTGAAGTGATCACTCTGGTTACAGTGTGTATGGTAACACCCATTGTTTCATGTTCTCTATGTATATAAATCTCCCCACTGTATTTTCCACTGAATGCATGCAGTGAAGTGAGCATAAGCTCAGGAAAGCTTATGCTCAAATAAATTTGTTAGTCTCTAAGGTGCCATAAGTACTCCTTTTCTTACTGCCAACATAGTTATTGTCTAATATTTTTCCCTTGTGCTCCACCTGTTGTCTCTTGTCTTATACTTAAATTGTAAGTTCTTTGAGGCAGGAACCACCTTTTTTTTTCTGTTTGTACAGCACCTAGCACAATAGGGGTCCTGAAGAAAAACTGGGTCTCTTTAGTACTATGGCAATATAAATAATTCCCTTATTGCCTTCAATAGCTTAACAATTTGAAATATGCAATATGTCATCTGCATAAATGGAAATTTTGTTTCAGAATTTCTAAATTTTTATTTTTTCTTTCTGGTAGTGGCAGTAAGTAGTTCTGTTGAAATGGCAGAGATCTGGGCAAGAACATCCTTGGTACATTTCTCTTTTTAGTGTCAACGTTTTAAACTATAGCCACTAATCATGAAATCTAGGGATGTCAGAGGGTGAAGTTCAGCCCTGTGCAGGCCTATGCTTCAAGTGGGACTTTACCTGTGAATTATTTTGTGTGGGGCCTTCTGCACAAGAGTGAAATTCAACTAGAATGGTTTAATCAATGAAAAATGACGTGTTGACTGAATTGAAAATTTGTGTAGAAAATGTCATGAGGAAAAACAAATGGAAGATTTTCACAGCAATGTCTTCAATAAAATAAAGAAAATGTTAAACCTTTCAATTTGAGGGGGGGTTTGTTTTCCCACTTCACTGCCATCTCCCCTCATTTCTAATAGAAAAATGGTGTAAAAGGAGAGGGAACTGAAGGCAGTAAAAGGTGTGGGAAACTGAAATTGAAAATACTATATTTGGGTTGAATTGTTCAATTTTTCAGTCAAACTGAAAATCAAAAAAATTCCATGAAATTTCAAGTGAAACTTTTGATGGAATATAGTTAACATCTTGCAGCCAGCTCTATGAACGAGTGATGTGTATGTGAAATCCTGGCCCCACTGAAGTTAACTGCAAAGCTCTCATTGATTTAACTGAAGCCAGGATTTCATCCGTGTCCTTCACATAGTAAACTACCAATAAATATTACAATAAAAAAAAAAAAAGGAGTCCAGTGGCACCTTAAAGACTGACAGATTTAAAGCTTTCATCGGTAAAAAAACACTTCTTGAGATGCCCCATATGAAGAAGTGGTTTTTTTACCCACAAAAGCTTTAAATCTGTTAGTCTTTAAGGTGCCACCTTCTCCTTGTTGTTTTTGTGGACACAGACTAACACGGCTACCCCCTGAAACAATAAAAAATGTTTGTTTATTTTAAAAATGGACAAAATGGAAAATAAAACATGATGTTTATATTTCTACACAAAGACCTACCCTGTACATTGACTGGCCTTACTTTAGTTTTTCCGTTCTTAGTATAAAATAAAATTTCCATCAGAGAAACACTGTGTGCATTTCCTTTGTAGCAGGGTCCATCTGAACACAAAATGGCAGTTGTTTATGGAGAAGGCAACTCTCAGTGGAGGAACTTTCTCCATTTAAAGATGGGGAAAGCACATACTCATAATGGATAATAAGCTGCAGATTTAACATGGTTTAATGTTGTAGGTGCGCACACCAAAATGTAAATATTAGCCGTTGTTATGTTTCTTAAGCAATTTCTGTGTCTTTGGTTTTTATTTTTCAAAATTTGCAGTTTTTTAAGCTATATTCCTGGCCAAAAGATAAACAACCTTTAACATAGCCAGCTAATGTTATTAGTGAACTAATAGTTGACTAGTGGTTATACTCCCCGCAAATCCTTAAGTGCTTTCACATTTGAAACAGTCACACTGTGTCTAATTTGACCACTTTGCAAAATCACTCTTCCCGACTTTCTCTGATGAAGTCAGTAGGTTGTAAGACCACCATGATTGTTTCTGCCAAGAAATCAGCATTGAACAGGCATTGAATGTTTCACAGTCTATAGCCTGCAGTAACTATTAGTTCTAATTGTCGAATGGTTGAACGCTTTGAAGGACAAACGTATGTCCTAAGGCTGTGGCGCTGATGAATGCAAGGGTTCCTTTTACTTGTCATTAGTAATTGAGGGTAAATTAATATTTACTAAGCAGAGTTTCACAGAAAAGGGTGTGCTTCAGAAATCTAAGAAAAAGAATGCCACGGGAAGAAATGTGGGAACTTTATAATACTTTGAACTCAGTTGACAGCAATTAAGACAGCTAGTAGAAACATGAAAAAGAATGATTCATTTATTACGCTTTCCCCCCAATTTTTAATCTGATCCTTTTCTGTCCCTTAATACATATAAAGTGTAAATGCTCCTGATACATCTTTATGTGATGGGCCTAAATCCTATTAGTCTTACTCACGTGTCTAGTGCCGCTGTAGTTCAGCAAATGAAATTTATCCCAATACAGTATGTCCATATAGTATGCAGAGATCAATCTAATTAAATAAATGTGTGTATATACACACACATGCTCATTCACACTTTGTCTCGTTAAAACCTCATTAAACTCCTGAGTGATGATCATGCTCTCCCAGTGGTTGAACTCAATGGGCCTCCTCGAAGAATAAGGTTAACACTGCACTTGAGTAAGCATATCACAATCTTACCTATACTGTAAAGCAGATTTTTGTTTTGTTTGTTTCTTTAGTTACAGGACAGTGAATGAGTGCACAGAAATAAGCACATGGATCTAAAACAATGGTGATAAAAATAAGATATTAATTGGATCAATGTTGGTTTTTTTTCAACTTTTCCCTATATAGACAGATTTTTTTTTTATGACACATGAACAAGGAATGAAATTAAGTGGTTTGTCAGGAAAGTGCATGAAATCGCTTCTGGAGTAATTTGCTGTATACTATGTAAATATGTATTTTAGATGTAAGTAGGTATATTATTTACACTCTTATATTTTTCATGTGGATTGTTCAGTTCCCAGACATTGAAAACCACAATGAATTCTCGAAATCCATTTAGGGCATATAAGTGTTTTCTAGGGTATTTATATAATATATTTTTATTTAAAATTTCATTTAGGTCACACTTTCTAAAACAGTCTATATGTTATGCCAATGAATCTGTGCACGTTGTGTGTATGTAACACTGCATTCTGTAAGGAAATGTGGTCTTTTATGTGCACAAAAGTGTATAATTGCCTTGTGGGTGCAGATTTTTAGGCTTTTTTATTTAGCTGTCATTCATTGAATAATTTATTTGAATACTACTTTGCAATATTCAGTTGCCGCTAAACCTGGAGGAATACTATTTGTTAAATAACAATTGGGGAAATAATGGGAATATTTTTCAAATAATTCACTGAATAATCTTGTCTAGTATACAACCAACTCTAGAAATCATTAGCATGATGGGACTGCAATGGCTGAAACCTGTGTAAGTTACTTTTTCAATTAAAGTAAGTTATGTATGATATTAATGCCATGACTATAAAACTGAAGAAAACATTTGCCTAGCTCAAAATTTGTTTCTTTCACCAACAAAAGTTAGTCCAATAAAAGATATTACCTCACCCACCTTGCCTTCTAATATCCTGGAACCAACATAGCTACAATAACACTACAAACTATTTTACCATACCATTTCAGTCACACATGCAAGACAGGCCAACTACTTTGACAGTTATTAGTAAAATCCTACACATTTATGTAGTAGTGAAGATGCTTACTGTGCAAGGGTGAATTTCACCCATGCATAGGAGTAACTCCTAAGAGTTTCAGAGTAGCAGCCGTGTTAGTCTGTATTCGCAAAAAGAAAAGGAGGACTTGTGGCATCTTAGAGACTAACAAATTTATTTGAGCATAAGCTTTCGTGAGCTATATCACAGGCAGCATCAGAGCTTGGACAGACTTTTTTTCTTGAATCAGAGCCAAAGGTCTTAAATAGATGAAAATCCTTTAGTATTCTCTATACCCCAGAATCGTGGGACTGTCTGAGTTCACAGGAAGACTGTAAAGGTGACTAAGTTACCTATGTATTTTCCCAGTCCTGAGGCTGTTGGGTGTCATCAAGCCTGCAGCATAAAACAGCACAGCCTACGGGCTGTTCTACGTTAAGCCAAATGTTAAGGGTCCCTAGGGGTTGTTCTGACATCTGGCAATCAATCAGTTGCATTGGCATCAATCCCATACCCCTGTTTTCCCTAAAGGTATAGAGTAGAAACTAATATAGTGGCCTTACATAACTGAAAGATTCCCCCCTCCCCTGGAAGGAGGAAATCTCCTGGTTATTAAGGCTGCTTTATGCCATGAGAGCAACACAAACATCCTTAACAGACCTTTAAAGCTATATATTAAATGTAATTATATGCACGTCTGCTTTTGTTTCGAAGTTCTTTGCAATGATGGCATGAAACAAACCATTTTTGATGCAGATTGTATTTCATAGTTGAAAAGACCATTTATTTTCTGTAAAACTAGAATTCTTGCGCTCTTTAATATTGACACTTTTCAATTTATAGATAAGACTGCTGTGTGACTTCCCATCATTATATTGATTAAACATACATTTATGTTCTGCACTGCTAGTCAGCTCAAATAAAACTTATTTAAAGGTGGCATTCTAGAACTCTACATGTAAACACATCCTAAGGAAGTGATCATCTAGCATTCATTTTTACTGTAGTACATCGTTCCTAACTGAAGGTACTTCTGAGGATTACGCGCACACACCCCCTGTAAACCCATGTGGTAGCTATGTTCTCGTTTATAATATGTGCTACATGGCAAGCAGTGAAAACCACACTGTGTTCCCGTTCCCTTTTGCTAAACTTACATAATCCATGCCTATAGCATTGGTGAGTCACGCTTTCTCACCAATTAAAAAGTCACGTTTGATTGGCAGCTTGGTGTGGAACGTTCTGTTTCCAACAACTGATCTCTCCCTACCCCCTTCCAAACTTCTCCCTCTAAAAGAGGAAACCCTTCCAAGTGCTTAATTCATTTAGTTCAACATTAAACTGGGCAGAAAAGCAAAGACGTGTGAACTCCTGACAATGCACTGCCCAATTTCAAGGAAGGCAGAATGTCTTTCTTGAGGCATCAATGAATCAACTTCCCATTAATACCACAAATAAAAATGTAATTAGAAATACAGTGGAATGTTCTTATTTAAAGCAGAGTATTTTTACAAATCTGTAGCCTGATCTATAGATTATGTATTGATTATATTGATTACTTAAGAATTCCCACTTATCACTGTGAGGGTTGACAGGTTCTTGTTCCGAGATCAGGCCAAGTATTATTCAAATTATTACATAGTTGGGAGCCCTGATGTGCATAGTTGCAACACTGACACTATAGGTAGGGCCCTACCAAATTCATGGTTCATTTTGGTCAATTTCATGGTCATGGGATTTTAAAAATTGTAAATTCAGCTGTTTAAATCCGAAATTTCAGGGTGTTGTTATTGTAGGGGTCCTGACCCAAAAAGGAGTGTGTGTGCTGGGGGGAAGCACAAGGTTATTGTAGAGGAGGTTTGCTGCTCGGCTACCCTGACTTCTGCACAGTTGCTGGCAGAGGCGCTGCCTTCAGGACTGGGCGCCTGGCCAACAACCACTGCTCTCCGGCTGCCCAGCCCTGAAGTCAGCACAGAAGTAAGGGTGGCAATATTGTGACCCCCTCTCCCTCACCCCCCAAAAAAATAACCTTGTGACCTCCCTGCAACTCCCTTTTTAGGTCAGGCCCCACAGTTTGAGAAACGGTGGTCTCCCCTGTGAAATCTGTATGGTATAGGGTAAAAGCATACAAAAGACGAGATTTAACAGGGGGAGACCAGATTTCATGGTCCGTGATGCCTTTTTCATGACCATGAATTTGGCAGGGCCCTAACTATACACTCTATTTCCAGCTCCCCAATTTCCGTGGTTTTCTGTTGGGTTGTATATCTATTAAAAGTTCATCTGTTCAAAGTTCATAGGCCTCAAGCCTTATGCCAACTTGCAGAAGCTAATGTCTCCACAGGATACAGGCCTGTAGGTTTCTCACATTTATTGCTAAATAGAATAAAAGCAGAATATAATGCAAAGCAGTGACTATACGAAAGGCAAGCTAGCCCAATGGGCTACAAATACAGTGGAATGTTCTTATTTGCAGCATTCCATTTCTTTTAAACAAATTCATGGTTTTCTGGTTTGTGTTTAGTAGCCAGCAAGATGTGTCCATTTGGCAGAACTTACCACTTTCTGAAAGATGTGGTCAAGATTCTGAAAAAAACTATTGATTCCAGATGTAGTCTTACACCAACTCTTCCATGCACGTAAGTTTCCATTTTCTGTCTGTACTCTGTTACGGGGAAAAGAATGTGAGTTAGTTCAAATTTTGCTATTAGAAGCTATTTTTCTTTGAAAACTATCATTGTTATAGGGAAATTGTATTGGAAACTATACAGACACACATTTTTTACTAAATTAGGCAAGTTAACGTTTTAATTGTTTGACTAAGTACATGTGAAAATACGTTAATATCTCTAGTGAGGCTCAATTGTCTCCAAATTCAAGGTTAAGGTGTCAATTAAGTTTCTAGACAATAAAGGCACCAGTTTTTTAACATTAATGTGAGATCTGTTCCAAAAGAAAACAGAAACAGTTTTCATTGGTAAAGGATTTCAATAAACTTTTAATAATATCCACATGTATAATAAATATTTCTAGTGCCCCAGGCAAATATTCCTTTTGAACTTGTGAACAAAAATTGATTCAAGGTGATGAATTTGTAATCAGTTCTGATTGATGAAACCGTATTTTTAAAGAGACAGTGCTGTGTCATTTATACTTTTTCTGTGAACAAATGTGTTTAGTTTTACCTGTCATTATCAGCAGACCTACAGAAGTGGAATAAGGAAAATACAGTCAACTATTAAAATTTTGCTTTTATTAAAAGAAGTGCTACTTAATTAAGGGTTCAAAGAAAGGTATGTGTTAAACATAGGTTTTAGCTACCATAACCGTATTTTCAGGCAGAAGCAGATCATGTCAAATTATGAGGTAAATTAATCAGGCAAAGTATCACTTTTTTTAAGGCAGAAAAGGAAAAGTGGTGCAAAATTAAATGGAAACATCTGCTTGAATATTTCCAAATTTATTTGCAAAATACAGTGTTTGCCATTAAAAACTTATCTGTTATAATTCTGCACTAAAAAAGTGGAAAGAATTATTGCAATTGTGTGGTATATATTGACAAATGTTGATTTTTTAAAATATTACTTACTGTATTTATATGATTATTCCCTATTAACTTGTAGTTATACAAACTCTCCTACACCCAAAGATTCTCAAGGAGAAAAGCATGCATGCCTCTGTAATGATAGTTAGAGTTGATGCAAAAATGTAATCCCATTTTTGGAAAAAAATAATTTTGAGCAGCTCTTATAATTAATATAATGAAAATTAACATTAAAAGAATATGAAGGTTGCAAAATGAAGCACTGAAAAGTTCATAAATGTCAGCAGTAAGGTGGCTTGCATAACCTTAATTCTGCCCACTTATGTGTATTTATTATAACAGGATTTAATTACATGATTGCATACAATTTTTTTTAAGCAAAACCTCTGCCTCATTGAGAGTCTGAACCAAAATTCACTGAACACAGAGGGACATTTTCAACTGACTTCAGTAGGAATTAGATCAGGCCATCAATAGACATACTTTGGTCATATTAACACTCAATTAAACATAATTTGACAAGTATGTTGCTGTAGAAAATTGGACTAGTGTGGAATCATAGAATATCAGGATTGGAAGGGACCTCACGAGGCCATCTAGTCCAACCCCCTGCTCAAAGCAGGACCAATCCCCAATTTTTCCCCCAGATCCCTAAATGGCCCCCTCAAGGATTGAACTCACAACCCTGGGTTTAGCAGGCCAAAGCTCAAACCACTGAGCTATCCCTCCCCCCCTTATATATATTTTATATAAATTTATATTTATATTTAAATTTATATAAATTTTATATAAAACTCATTAAACTCAAACTTGAGCTAGAGCATTCCTGTTGCCTTCAGAATAAGGAATGCACAAGAAGGCCAATAAAAATTCCTGTTTTAATATAATGAAGTAAGTCCTGTGAAGTTCTCTGTTGGTGTCTTCTTCAGTAGCAACCTTGTAGTAGTAACATGCCAGTCTCTAATATTTAGTAAGTTCAGTTGTGAAACCCTCATTTTTCTATCAAAACGCCCAAGGCAGTAAAGTGTGTGAGAGAGTGCGGGGGACTGTATTGGCCACTGCGAAGGCTGCATGGTAAAGGGCTCAAAAGTCAGGCAACACCACAGCTAATATTGAACATGCAATTTTTGGCTGAATCACCCCTTTAGTCAAAAGCTGAGGTCTAAAGGAAACATCATAGTTTGGTGTTAACAAAATATTCCAAAATTCAAAAAAGACTTCCTTTTTGTAGATGCAAATCAACTGGGTAGAAACCCAAGTTCAGAGAATTATGACTGCAATTCATTTTTGAGGGTGCAGATTTTGTGTGCATAATTTCTCCCCCACAAAAGGAAGATGAACCTCAGCCCTTATGAATCCAGTGAATGCCAGGGCAATCCCAGTATAGCCACAAGATCATCCATCACATCATTTGTACTCTTAGATGTTGCAATCTGCTTTAGGCAGGTCCTCATTCTACAAACACCTAAACATGTGAGTAGTTTCATTGAGTCTAGTGGGATGTGAGTAACCCTGAAAATTCAGGAAAAAACCAAAACCCTAATATAAAAATACCTCATCTTGAAACCAATTCAGGAAAAGACAGAGGAAAATTATCTTGATAGGACTATTCACATACTTAAAGTTACATGCATAAGTGTTTGCAAGATCATGGCCTTCATCAGTAGAATTAACAAAAGCATGGTGCTGCACACAGCTAAATAGTCTGCATTTTTCACAGAGCTCTGTATAAGCCCCACAGAGATGTGATTGCAGAATTAGGATCCTTGTGTACAGAACAATATTACAGGGAGTGAATTACATTAAAAAAACCAGGTTTCGGAGTAGCAGCCATTTTAGTCTGTATCCGCAAAAAGAAAAGGAGGACTTGTGGCACCTTAGAGACTAACCAATTTATTTGAGCAGAAGCTTTCATCCGATGAAGTGAGCTGTAGCTCACGAAAGCTTATGCTCAAATAAATTGGTTAGTCTCTAAGGTGTCACAAGTCCTCCTTTTTATTAAAAAAAACCTGACTTGCACTGAAGACACTTGAAGAGTGACACAACAGAAGAGTAACTTTGTATCAATGTTTCCTCTTTTAAGATACATAACACAGGAATAGCAATCGACAGACATGTAGGGATATATGTAGTCTTATCTACAGAGCTACATGCAGAATACTTGAGAACTGGAACTGCTGTAGTATATATTTGTTTTTAATGTATCAGAAAATAATGTTTGCCAATGTGACAGTACTAGAAAAATACCCTATCTACGCTGTCAAAGAGGTGGCTTTAAAGTGAGAATTCTATTAACTGAAATGGGGGGGGGGGAGGAGAAGGGGAGAGATACAGGGAGATACTGACTAGTTAGGAGATTTTCCAAAATGAAGTTTCCAAACTATATCATGCAACATAAAAAATAAGGGGAATATTATTAACTGCAGATGCAGATTTTACCTAAGTAATGAGAGGTGACATACAGTGGTGATTTGGAGGAAATGTAATCACCTCCTAGTCAATGATATAAAACATTACTGCAAGCCTCCACTCTGACTTTCCTCACACATTCAGGGCCAAATTTGCCTCTGAATTACGTCATTGCAAATACTAGGAGTACTTGTGGCACCTTAGAGACTAACCAATTTATTTGAGCATAAGCTTTCGTGAGCTACAGCTCACTTCATCGGATGCATACCGTGGAAACTGCAGCAGATATTATATACACACAGAGATCATGAAACAATACCTCCTCCCACCCCACTGTCCTGCTGGTAATAGCTTATCTAAAGTGATCATCAAGTTGGGCCATTTCCAGCATAAATCCATGTTTTCTCACCCTCCGCCCCCCCACACACACAAACTCACTCTCCTGCTGGTAATAGCCCATCCAAAGTGACCACTCTCTTTACAATGTGTATGATAATCAAGGTGGGCCATTTCCAGCACAAATCCAGGTTTTCTCACCCCCCCCCCCTTTTTCCAGCAGGAGAGTGAGTTTGTGGGGGGGGGGGAGACGGAGGGTGAGAAAACCTGGATTTGTGCTGGAAATGGCCCAACTAGTGATCACTTTAGATAAGCTATTACCAGCAGGAGAGTGGGGTGGGAGGAGGTATTGTTTCATGGTCTCTGTGTATATAATGTCTTCTGCAGTTTCCACAGTATGCATCCGATGAAGTGAGCTGTAGCTCACGAAAGCTTATGCTCAAATAAATTGGTTAGTCTCTAAGATGCCACAAGTCCTCCTTTTCTTTTTGCGAATACAGACTAACACGGCTGTTACTCTGAAACCTGTCATTATTGCAAATACTGAGGAACTCTAATGAAGTCAATGAAATTACTCCTGATTTACAAGCTAAATGAAATAAGAACTTGGTCTGTAATGTGTCCATTTCAGTTTCAGTGGTTCCATTGTCTGTGGTTCCATTCCATCTCATTCCCTTTTGAAGAAAATAGATAAAAGTATGCTGATCCTTTCAAATACATTTTTGGTTTAAAAATATTAGCTATCAAAAAAAATAAAAGGAGCTGCTTACTGTCTAATGCACTGCTCTATTAAACTGCCTCCGTAAAGTTCTCTCGAGGTAGGAAGAACAAGGACAGATGTTGCATTTCATTTAATGTATAAATTATTTGAACAACGAACCATAGTCAGAGATATTCAGCGCAGCCAGAAGGGGCCTGATTGTCCTTTAATTTAACTTGGTTGGAGACTGGTCAAACTCTGTTGACATCAGTGGAATTACTCCTAATTTACTCTGGTCAGAATCAGGCTCAGTATATTTAAATTCAGTGCTACCCCTTTAAAGAAAAATTTAACACAAAAGAGAATAGTCGATTTCAAGCCTCTCCCTCAAAATAGCAGCGGGCTAGTAGGTTATCAACATACGCCCTCATCCATGACATTGTAGAAAATATCTGGTCTGATCATGACCGTGGCTATAGTGACATGCAGGAAATTAAGGGACTGTGTGTGAGTACACCCCGCCCTGTGTGTGGGCCACACATATTGCACATAGCAGTGCAAGCGGAATGCCGCTGCAGCTGGTGAGTGAGTGGGCAGGTATGAGGACTGTGTGGAGCCTCGGCTCCACTCCACAATGCAATTGCTAGTACAGCTGAGCAGGGGAGAGGGCGATCATGAAGCTTTCTTCCACTGTGGAGAAAGGGGAAAGCTGGGCGGCAGATTTCTAGGTGCTAATCTAATCTGGTTTTCGGATGGGAACTAAGGAGGATCACAGGACCTAGTTCTACAGTCCTCCAAAAATTAGAAAATTGAGTTAAGCCTCTGTACTGCTAGGTCATTATCAAAGCTGAATGTTTTGAGTTTTTCCCATCCTTACTATAAGAACTGTATTAACTTGAAGGAGTTCGCACAGAGTCATGCACAGTGCTGGATGGGATCTCAAATTGGCATTTCCATTCCACTGTTTTACATTTTGTAATACTTAGGGCCAGATTCCCTCCCCTCAGGACACACACGATTTTTCTTGGCTTGAGAAGGGATTGCTTGTAACCTGCAGCAGGAAGGAAGGTCCCTTAATCTGAACATTTAAAACCAGTCGAAATAAAGTTGCAGCAGGAGTGCAGGTTTTGTACTGTCAAGTAATATTTAATCATGGAATTGTTGAGTGTGGAAACAAACAGGGCATTGAAACCTGTGACAAGCCTCTTTTCCCCCTACTTGTTCTGCGGTCACATTGAAAAATGTATTATTGCTAAACTCATGCAGAAAACTGCTTTAGGATTTACTAATTTTATTTGCAAAGTTGTGTTATTAGATATAATTTGTTCTGGCAACAACAGTTTACCACAGTAGAAAGACATTGTGAATGTTGTGATTGAAAGCATATCTGTTCTTGCTCTTATGTTGAAATTCTGCAAATGCTTCGGGACCGAGCCATAACATTACATTTTGTTTCATCAAAGAATTTCGTTTCGGCGAGGTTATGTTTAGGGGCTGATTCTTGTTTACACCGAGATCCATGGCAGAGCATCAAATGTCTCCCCCTCATCCGCTAACTGGGATGGAAAAGTTAAGGTAAGTGAAATTCTTGGTGCTGACATCCATACCTCTCTAATAAGTCTGTAAAGAATAAACAAATTGCTTTCAAGGAGTATGAACACATTTTAAGGTTCCAGGTAAAGCCTTCTTCACTGAGTGGAGAAATCGACTGACCTGAGATAAGCATGGAAGTATAAGGTACTAAACTAATAAAGCTGTAGATCAGGGGTTCTCAGACTGGGGGTCAGGACCCCTCAGGAGGTCATGAAGTTATTACATGGGGGTCGCGAGCTGTCAATCTCCACTCCAACCTCACTTTCCCTCCAGCATTTATAATGGTGTTAAATATATAAAAAGTGTTTTTAATTTATAAACGGGGGGGGGGGGGGAGCGGTCACACTCAGATGCTTGCTATGTGAAAGGGGTCACCAGTAAAAAAGTTAGAAAACCACTGCTGTAGATGATGGCTGAAATGCATATCTTGTGTAAGATGCTA
The DNA here is from genome assembly GCF_965140235.1 of Caretta caretta. NCBI lineage: Eukaryota > Metazoa > Chordata > Testudines > Cheloniidae > Caretta > Caretta caretta. Next base: position 131,472,605 of record NC_134209.1, on the reverse strand, counting down.
TTCAAATTCAGGGGAAAATTACAAACTTTGTTTTCTTCTTTTTTTTTTTTAACCAGTAGGTAGTATAGGACTAGCATTAGTTATTTTACCCCTGGCATTTGCTCTTTACATAAGTGCAACATAACACTATTTCGTGGAATTCAGAATGATCACACACAAGAACCCCAAAATAGAGAGAGAGACAAAGCAGGCTGCTCCCTAATAGTGGCACAACTTACCCCACCTTACTCTAGACCAGAGTTCCTCAAATGCGGCCACTGGCAGCTTTTTTTGCGGCCACAGCAACCTACTTGGAGGTGATGGGAGTTGGGGGGAGGTTGTGGCAGAGCAGCGGCCCCTCCCTATTGCTCCTGAATGCACTGCCTTGGTGTTGGTGGCTGACGGTAAGGTAAGCTAGCTCAGGTTTAAAGCACTTCCAAACCTGGGTGTGACAGTTCGAGGTTCGAGCCAGACCAATAAAGGGGTTGTGTCACCACGTGCCTGCCAGCTCTGGGTGCCTTAAATGCTAAGCTGCTGTGGCACGCAGTGTGGACACCAACAGCCAGCAGACAAGCATGCAGGTCGCTCCCAGGCTTCCACCACCAAGTTATGGTTTTTTAGAGTGATTCCAACACCCTCCCGGTCCCAAATTTTCTCCACACCATCTGCCTTTGTAGTGTCCAGCTCTCTCTTCTCCACAGAAGTTATTAAGTTTGTTGCTACTTTAAAGAACCAATACACTGCAGCTCCTTAGTTGAACTGTTGTTTGATAAACACCCTTATTTCAATCAGAGCACTGAATTGTTTTATAGTAAAACTAAAACAAGTTTATTAAACAAAAAGTCATAGGTTAAATTGATACCAAGGAAGAGGAAGTAAGATAGAAACGTGATACGCAAATATGCTCCTAAGATTAAAACTTAATTATAGCAGGTTAATTGCAGACTTTGCCTAAGCAATTTTTTTACCTAAATTTACTTCCCAGAGACTTCAGCCCCCAGAAATGAAGGATCAATGTTCTATTATTTCAAAAGCTCTGCCCTCTCCAATCCCTGAAGAGATGGACAATTCAGAGGCTTGCTCCCCCTCTCTTTATAATCCAGTAAACCTTTGAAATGTATTCTTCTGTACTTTTCCTGGTGAGTGTGGATGCCATGCTGTCTGGTGTAGACTCCATGCTGTCTTCTCCCCTGCTGATGGTCTTTTTACAATGCAAATGATCTCTTCCTGAAACCTCCAATATAAAAGAATAGCTCACTGAATTTGGCCACACTTGGTTTGAGGCTTTGACCACTTTCTTTTGTGTAGAGAAAGCTTGTTTATTAGTCACATATTTCTAGACCATCTGTCAAGTACTTTGTGGATTGGCCATACATATATCACTTAAAAATATTAATGATCAGTTAGCTATTAGTTTTCCAATGATCTATTACGTGCCACCTTTTGAGTACATGTTCTGACAACTGTATGTTAGGTGTAATGAGTATGTCAAGCCTGATAAAAGTTGCTGACACAGGGTAGTGAACCACCGATGGATGTGGTTTTACTGTGTGAATGGTAGTGGGGTTAAAGCTAAAACCTGAGAAAGAGCCCAGGTTAACTCTTTAGTGTATGCCAGGGGTTCCCAAGCTTGGTTCACAGCTTGTTCAAGGTAAGCCCCTGGTGGGCTGTGAGAAGCTTTGTTTACCTGAGCATCTGCAGGTACGGCCGCTCACAGCTCCCCGTGGCCACGGTTCACTGTTCCCCGGCCAATGGGAGCTGAAGGAAGTGGCGGCCCAGCCCGTGCTGCTTCCCACAGCTCTGATTGGCAGAGGTGAACCGCGGCCAGTGGGAACTGCAAGCAGCCGTACTTGCAGACGCTCAGGTAAACAAAGTATCTCACGGCCTGCCAGAGGCTTGCCCTGAACAAGCCGTGAACCAAGTTTGGGAATCCCTGGTGTAGGCATACCCCCAAGTGTTTCTGGCCAGTGCCTGGGGACCCAAGCTGGGGACATGCTGCTTGAAGTTTCCCATCCCCCTTCCCCATTGCATGCTGGCCAAAGGGGCTAGCAAAAATATGCCCGTATATGAGGTCTCTGAAATGAACAACAGGAGTACTTGTAGCTCACGAAAGCTTATGCTCAAATAAATTGGTTAGTCTCTAAGGTGCCACAAGTACTCCTTTTCTTTTTGTGAATACACACTAACACGGCTGTTACTCTGAAATGAACAATGTTTCTTTTTGGGATTTTCAAGTAGATAGGTTCAAAAGGAGAGAATGTAAATAGCATTTATTATTAGATCATATCACAGAGGATAATGGTTATAAACAGACTAGAAGAGTTTATAAATATGACATTTTTCTGCTCATGTTTGATGTATTTTATAATATTTATTACTTGTTTCTTCTTTTTCTTTTTCTTTTTTCTACACTCCTGTCCACTGTATTATTGTTCGAATAAGGCTACAAGTCATTTTGCGGTTGTTTTAGGAGACAGATGGTAGTTATTGTGGCCTTGCCCTAAAACTGATAGTCAGTACTATTTCAGTCAGTGAATAAAAAATTTAAAACTATAATTATTTTTGCAGTGAAAGTGATTGAGTTTTCCCCCAGAATGTAGGGCTTGCAAGTCAGCACTCTCAATTTCTCACCATTCTCACTGGCGCAGAATTGATGCAAGCTGAAAATGTTTGAGAAGGCTTAGAAATAAATATAGATGAGACCATTCTATGAGATTTACAATAACCAGTGTAAACCATAGCTGTGGTACTTATTTGGCTCCCATTACCATTCCCAGGAGGTAGGGCAGTGCGATTATCCCCATCTTGCAGATGGGAGACTGAGGTGGAGAGAGGCAAAATTACTTGCCTGAGGTTACATAAGAAATCTGCAGCTGAACAGGTCTTCCAAGTCCTAGGCTAGTGCCCTAACCACTAGACTATCCTTCCTCTCCAACTATCATTTTTGTCATCACTGGGGACTGAGCCTGGAACTTATAGAGCTCATACTACGAGTCACCACAGCTTTAGCTGAAGGCTTAACTACTATTAGTGGGGATTGTAGCAATCATATCCTCTGTGGATCAGGTGCAGGGATGGATGCATAATACACAACTGAACAGTGGGTAAGAGATGTATTAAAGACAGTATTGCTGTTTCTTAGCAAGGCAGTACAAGTGTATCTGTAAATTTTGGACCAAGTCCTGGAAACCCTCTGCAAGAAGCTCCCACTGAAGTCGGAGTGAATTCCTTATGCAGAAAGCTTGCAGCAATAGACCTTTTAACACAGGACCCTTAAAAAAAAATAAGACAGTTAAGTGTTTTCTTCCTTGAAGTCATACAGAGAGATTTTTTCTTTTCATGAAGAAGTGGTCCATTCAAACAGAATTAGAGGAAATTAATTGCACATGCTGCTAAACTGCAGGAGGCCAACTCCGTGAATTTCCATTTTGGTTTCAAAAACCCTACCACCACAGTAGTTATAGCTCACTGCACTCTAAGTCAGGCATTCTAAATATTTGATGCAGTCAGATCAGAAGAAATTGCCGACATATCTGGTATGTTATGGTACTGATTTATAAAGTTCTTTTAAACATATAGGTTGTCTATAGAGCCCCACTATCTTTAACTCTGCTATGGTAAATAGTAATATTACTTTAAAATTAAACTGTCTTGCTTATCAAGGCATTTTCCATTGGTAACTACATCTCATAATTATGATTATCTTAATTAATTGTCAATGGAAGGAGTCACTTTATAGAAAAATCAAACATTTTCTATATACTTGGCATACTAGCTGCTTTCTGCTATGTTATACCTAGGCTTGAAAGGGTTCAATTTTTATTGGTAAATGTTGATAAACGTCAATTTCACCAGACACACATGACGAAAGAATATTTCCATCAATAGCAATCTAATTTCCAAGATGGGCAAAGTAAGAAAAATGCTGCTTGAGAACTTTTATTACAGTTTGATTTAGGACTGTTTACTCAGTACATTTTAACATGTGATGTTGACAAATTGTGTGTTAATGGTTATAAAGCTTTAACTTTTTGAATCTCAACATTTACTATGAAATAATTGTCCGACACCCTTCCTCCTATAGTTTCTTACAACTGCGAAAATGTAAGTCAATAAAATCATCTAAAAAATAAACATCAATATTATCTGCTGAAGTCATAAATAAAAATCACATTCTGCCAAATCTAATTATACCAGTACAAACTCACTGCAGTGAATTGAGCTGTTCCAGTGTAACTGCTCCATCCTGAGGTGAGACGCTAAGAGGAAGGAAATCTTTGAGAATCTGGCAGTTTCTACTGAATTGTTCATTGGGGGTGGGGTTTCTGCCATATGGCTAAGAGCTCAAACTTTCAAGCACAAAACGTCATGCATCCCCTGGGATCTACAGGAGGCTAAGGCTATCTGTATGGAGGCACTGTGCTGGTCTGGGACGTCACTGGCCCCTCTTATCCACCCTTTGGCTGCTCAGCACCACTGGATCCATGAAATCAGGGTTTCCTCAGCTCGTGGCTGTGCTCAGAATCCCCCTTTAGAGGGTGATCTTCCACTGCAGATGCATAAAAAGTTTGAAGGGACAAATTCAGTAAAACTGGCTCCATGAAGCTTAAATTATGCCAGTTAAGCCCCTTTCATCCCGGGGAGGTATCAGCCCATTAAAGAGCAGGCAGCAGTAACTCCATCCTTCACTGGGCATCCTCCTGTGTGGAAGCTTCCATTCACACTGGGACTGTGTAGAATCCCTGCACACAGTAGCTGTTAATACTGAACCAGGTAAATTAACCCAATCCAACCCAGGTCCTTTATGTCCGTGAGGTTGCGTCTGCTTTGTACCACCACAGACATGTACTCTAGTGACTTTCCATTACTGTGGACCCTCCACCAGTTTACACTGGGAAAATCCATCAGAAAGCTTGAGTTAACCTATCCCCACCTCTTCTACAGTGTGTACAGAAATGTTCCTTATGACGCTTAGAAATGTCTCCCTCTTGTTCTCCCCCAAACATCAAAGGAGAATACTGGATTGGCTGCCCTCAGTAGTAGCTAAAAGAAACCCTAAAGATGAAATAATGCATCTCTGGTGTCTCATCAGAAACATTATAAGAGGACAATATAAACATCTATAGGTAACTCTGTCGATGAATGTTTTTCCCAATGTGGTATTCTCCGTCTTTCATGAAGATAAGCATTTTACTAGAAATGTAGCCCTTGCTGATGCTCAAACCAGCATTTTAATGAATAAGATTTGTTATTTTTAAAAGAGGGTTTGTTCAAAATATACAAAGCTATAGTCTTCTATCTTTCTACCTATTTATCTATCCGTGGCCCCAATTGCCATCCTTCTTGACTGTGAGTAGTCCCTTGCTACATGAGTAGTCTGCATTGAAATCAATGGGACATTGTGAGTAAGAATGGCACAATAAGTTTCGATCTATCCTATTTATAAAGGACTGTTAGCCAGAGCATTTAGGCATGACTAATTACTTGCTAAATTTGGATTAAAAAAAACAAAACAAAACCTTTTTTCCCCAATTTTAGAAAGCGCCCAGTTTATAGTTTTGATAACAAGAATTGGTAAAGCATTTTCCCCCCCAAATTGAGTTTTAAAACAATTGTTCCTATACTGAGGTCAGACATGCATAATCCAAAAGGAAGGTTTGGTTTTAAAATTATAGGTGCTGGTTGAAAAACAGAAGAAAAATCTACATTTGCCATTTGCCATTTTTGAGATAAAGAAATATTGTAAAAATGACTTGGTCAGTTTAGTTACATGAAGAATTTTAAAAAATACATTTGCAAATTGGATACAATTAACTTAGGCTTGAATAGAGACTGGGAGTGGCTAAGTCATTATGCAAGGTAACCTATTTCCTCTTGTTTTTTCCTACCCTCCCCCCTCAGACTTTCTTGTTAAACCCTGGATTTGTGCTGGAAATGGCCCACCTTGATTATCATACACACTGTAAGGAGAGTGATCACTTTAGATAAGCTATTACCAGCAGGAGAGTGGGGTGTGGGGGGAAAGAAAACCTTTTGTAGTGGTAAACACCCATTTTTTCATGGTTTGTGTGTATAAAAAGATCCTCTGTACTTTCCACAGTATGCATCCAATGAAGTGAGCTGTAGCTCACGAAAGCTTATGCTCAAATAAATTGGTTAGTCGCTAAGGTGCCACAAGTCCTCCTTTTCTTTTTGCGAATACAGACTAATATGGCTGTTACTCTGAAACCTGTCAAAAATACTTCTGATTCTACAAAAAATAACTTTCAAAAATGTCTTATTTAAAAAACAGAAAATGATAAATGAAAGTTTTCAATTGAAAATTTACCCCTAAAAAAACAGCTGACTTTGAAAAGGACATTTTTTCTTGCCTCCCCCACCAGAAAACAGTTTGTTTCAAAAATTCAAATCACCTCTAGTTATAAGCAGTTGAAAAGTTGGGGTTTATAATGAGTTATATCTCAATTTTATTTATAGTGTCATTAGTGCATTTAATTGCAGTGTACAATATTGCCCAGCCACTTCAACTTCTCACGGATTGTCCTCCTACATCTTAGAATATGTCAGGAAAATATAAAGGGAAAGACATTTCTCTATTGTTATTGGTATCAGCTGTTGGCAGTATGAAATCCTCAAGAGATGATGTATCCTCAAGATCTCGTTCTGTATTATTACACATAACATACAGGTACATTAGTTACGCTGTCTTTCCTCAACACACACTATGTGGTATTAGAATACCAATTAGCATTCTACGTTAAACAGAGAGCGTCCTGGGGCTGCCTGTATTTAATTATTTTAATCTTCCATTCTCTCACTTTATGTCTAGCAGGTCAATTTACCTTGTGCCATACACACTGTTAAGAAATTGTTCGTGAAGATGATCCACAAATGAAATATCATCATCCCTGCGGGTAGCACTACTTTAATGTAAACGACATAGACAGATGTCATAGCCTCCAACATGGCTCTCCAGCTAGTAGCATACCTACTCATGGATATTCTTTGTTTTGTTGTGCACAGTGAAGCCCCTTAATTCTCTAGTCATGCCTCCCTATAGGCCCTTTCTCATTTTTAATTTTCTCCTTTTTACCTTCCCGGGAAAATTGTAAGTAATAATAGTAATTTGCAATAATGTATCTGCCTCACTATTTGTCTTAGGATAAACACATTAGTCCCAGTTCAATTCCCATGAAAGCCTTGGCTCTAGCTTCAGCGTTCGCAAGATCGGGCTCATTATCAACTCATCGTATTATATCTCTCCCATTGCATTTTACTTTTGCATCTGTGCTTGACGTGTAACACCTGTGACATACTGGAGTAGCTGTAGAGCTATTTATGCAGGTGAGCAGCTGTATTTAAAAGACAAATGAGGTTAATTAACAAGGGATTATGGGATGACACAACAAAGATGATGAGCTGGGCTTCTCTTGAGGAAAAGTAATAAACAGTGTATTTTAAATTGTGATGATCCTCATATTAACATAACAAATTGCTCTCCTGGGAGTTTTGCATGTAGTTTGGAAAAATCATTGACAGCTGGCATTCTCATTTTTTGAAGGTATCCTTATTTGTTCAACACAACTGTAGCAGATCATGATAAATTATCAGTTCAGCTGGTATGTGGAATTCTGAAAATAAATATGATGAACTTTATTGGAGTTTATTTTTTAAAGCTCCATTTTGAGCTAAGATGAGCACCAAGGGTTGGACACTGTAATGGCAGCCAGCTGCTCAGAGTAGTTTAAAAACATTTTTCTTAATTCAGTTTCAGTAGACAGAGGCACAAACCATTTGTGAGAGTGAGCCATAGTGTGTGATAGATGAATCCAGGTGCCCACCCTGCAATAAAATTATTGCATACATATGAATGATGATGTGAAAACACCTGATGGAGGGGAAATTCATGTCCCCTAAGATCAAAGGGACCGGTTTGTGGAGGAAAGAAGCACCCACAATTCTACTCAAAGTCAATGGGAACTGCCAGTGCTCAACTGTACCTCTGCAAGCTGAATGCTGGAGCTGGTTGGAATCTTCCAACAAAACATGTTTCCACGAGGAACTGGTGAGTTGTCAAAATTGAAAAGTTGCACTTGAATGTGTTGATTACAATGAAACTTTAAGCAGGAACCTGCCTAGTTTTCTGCCAGCTCAGCTACCTGGATTCTTGGCAACCCAGCCTGTGGGCTACAGAGGCTTCCTAGGGTTCAAAGGCTCCTTGGCACCCTCGGCAGCTCACCTGGTGAGGAACCTGAGAGCCAACGCTCTCTGAGTTCCTCAGCAGCCCATTTGGAGGGCTACCAGGAAGCTCAGGCTCCTTGGCCCGCTCAACAGCTAGCCTGGAGGGCAGCTTGGAAACCAGGCACAAAACACTGCAGAAAATTGAGCAAACAATGAAAATGGGTCCATCTGAATCCTACAAAACAGAAACACCTTTCCATTTGTTCACAAAACCATTTCCCTATTTTTCGACCAGACTGCTGATGGTGCTGAGTTCTGTCTCCTCTTCACTGAGTTCTGATGAAAGCCATTCCCTTACTCTCCCACTGGCTGATTTCATTTACTCTGGCAGAGTAAAGGGGCCTTAAGTGTGTAATACATAAAATTGCCAGAGTGGTATAAAGGGGGCCTTCAGATGAATGAGAATCAAGTCCCTGATGTCTGGCAGAAATAGGGACTTGGATGAAAACCCTGCTGTATTAAGCCCAATAAAATGGCAATAAAAGTGATCTACAGAGAAAAGCATTTTAAGGAACTGACAAAGTTTATGCCCACTTCTTCAACTGAAGGCATCTGCCCTCTCACTGTCAAATTGATTCTCAGGCTAGGTCATTTTACCAGATTGAACTTTGCTCGTGCACTTCCAAGTAACAACTGTATTCTCACCTCCATCTGGCTAAAAGACTGTTTATGTCCTCTTTGATTCAGCCCTCATCCTTTTTTCCCTTGCTTTCAGGCTTTACTACAATACGTTGTGCATGGAGCTATCAGTGAAGGCCACTTAGAAGTTTCGAGTCATTCAGAAGGTACCCGCCTGCCTTCTGAGCTAGGTGGGATAATGAGAGCACATTGCACTACATTTTGGGCACAGGAGTGTTATTTTCTGGATGAAATTCAAGACCCTGATTATCCTCTCCAAAAATCAACATTGCTTAGGGCCCAGCTACCGCCAAGGCTGCCTCTATCTCTGATTTACCATATCAGGCACATTGGTCCAGAACTTGTAAGTTAAATGCTCCAAGGCTGAAGCTCAGTGCAGCTGGAGGGAAGGCATTCATGGTAGCAGGATTCATCTCTGGAATTCTTTCTCACCAGACATATATCTAACCCTAAGCCTAGCCATGTTCAGTAAAACATATCCATTTGCCAGGCTTTTCATTCAATGTAGAACACTCTCTGCCATTTTAAAAGCTCGGCTGCCTATATAGTTACTGGTTTCAGAGTAGCAGCCATGCTAGTCTGTATCTGCAAAAAGAAAAGGAGGACTTGTGGAACCTCTAAGGTGGAACCTCTAAGGTGCCACAAGTACTCCTTTTCTTTTCATATAGTTACTGTACTTAGAAAAATTCTGATGACAATTTTTCTCCCATCTCTGCTCTTTTCCAGTCTTCCTATATTTGTTTCCCACTCTCCACTTCACTGCATTTTTTCCTTCTGCCCCTTTTATTTTTTCCTTCACAATCGCGCCTAGGAACACAAAGCCAGTGATACGTGAGGTGATCTTTCAAACCCAAAGTAGGTTTGAAATTGGGCAAAACCAGCCCACGCATTCCTAGTACTGAATTTAAATCAATTATTCCACAAGGACTTTAGGCTTGGACTGAGGCAAGATGTGGGTTTTCACCATAATGACTAGTTTAATCTCTTATATAATTCTCAATCATCCCTCCAGATTTCTAGACATTTAAATTTTACAGGTATTCCCATAGAGTTATTTACTGATAATATCTTCAGTGAGGACATTTAACCTTGACTCATAAATAGACCAGTTGTTTTTATTACTCCGTAAAAGCCTTTTGTCTACTTTCTTTAACATCATGAGCTTTTGCCTACAGTGAATTCGGCTAGCATTACAACCAGAGTATCACAGCCAACAACTCACATTATCTGAAGATAAAGCCCTGAATAAGACTGTGGCCTAAACCATGCAAAGAATCAGCTAGTGGTGTTCTTCTTTCATTCACTTTCCAGCAGAATTTAAAGTGTAATGCCAGAGCATTTTTTATTTAAATTCTATAAATATAGATCTTTGAATATGTTCTGTCATTTAATTGATGTTTAAGCACTTCATATGCACACACATTAAAACCAAGTACAGTAGAATCCTCTGGAATGGGACATGCTAGGAGACAGATTCATATTGCAATGGAGAGTAACAAATAAAAGAAGAGAGCATTCAAAATTAAGATTTGGAAAGTATTTCAAATGTCATCGCTTACTGTAGCAGATAAAAATACAAGTATTAAAGTGATGGTCACAGCATTTAATCTTTGACCTCTAGTTTCCATTTCTACTCTTTATTTGGCAACTTCTGCATTAAGGGCTTCATCCTGAACCACTGAAGTCAATGGTAGCTTTGCTATTGATTTCAATAACAGTGGGGTCAAGCTACAAGCACCTGATCCAAAGCCCAATCAATTCATTGGAAAGATTCCCATTGACTTCAGTGGGAGCAGAGTTGGGCCAGTGCTAAGTGATTTTGAAAATCCCACCCTAAAAGACTGGTGGTTAGAATGTTATACTTAAAGGAGTCCCATTTATAAAGTCAGTATTTTCCCCACTTTTCCATACAGTATTCAATATGCTTCAGTATTTTTCTATTATTAGAATAAATATTAACATCTGTATCTCATATATGGTAAATATGAGTAAATGTCAATGTTTTAATGGGTACTATTGAATTTTAGCACTCATTTGATGCATCTTGTTTCAAATATGATTGTAAGCTTTCAGGGTATTGAATTCTTTCCAGTGCTGAATTCTTTCAATTGACTTGACTGTTCTTGGATCCATACGAATAGTGAACCAAAAGTTGCAGTGACATGAACTCATACATCAAAATACAGTACTAGCATGATTTGGATTAAAAATATGGCAGATGATATGAACCAGTTAGCATGAATGTTTCTGTTTTTCTCTGGTATATAGACAGATATTGATGAGAGAGGGAGGAGCTTATTTTTGTTTACTTTATGCTAAAAGTCTGTGATTTGAAAGGTTTTGGTTATTTCCAGACGTGAATTGATTCCAGTACAGAATGTGTTAAGATCGACTTGTCTGAATTTGAGAAATTAAAAAATGTGACATGGTCTATGAATGCTGCCATTTTTCTTGAAAACTCCTCTCCCATTTATGCTTGAGCACAATTCCCAGTTTTGCTCCAGAAACAACTCTTAGAGAACCAAACCAACAATTTTGAGTAGCTATTGCATTTTGTTGTGAGTATTTTGCACAGCCCTGCTCTGCAGCTCTACCCCTGAGAAATCCTATAAAGCCCTGTGACTCCTTTTTCCACAGAAATGGGTCAGAAAAATGGCCACCAGTAGCAGCAAGCCTTGGCAGTTGCAATTGAGAGGGAAAACTTTCCCTTGTAAATATCATCTGCTAGCTAGATATTTTGAAACCTAGAATGGCTATTTCCCCCTAGCCCCCCAAATATCAGCTGCAAAATGTAAGAGCCTTTTGAATCCCACTCCGTGTTATGTCAAATATATATTTTAAATATAAATAAAAGTATTCCCTCCCCTCTTTGATCAGAGCAATGAATTTTGGAGACTCAGGCACTGATCCTGCAACTTAATCCACTAGCAGACACCTGTGCATGGGGCCCAATGACTGAGTTCCAGCCCTCATAGTTAGTCCCTGGGTTGAAAGAAGTTCCCCCTGGTCTATTTTAGAGGTAAAACTATTTTCATCCTTAATTGCAGCAGTAGGAGTGAGCAGGGGAATTGGTGGAATGTGTTGGGTTCCACAGGCTTTTTTACTAATGCTTTAGGACTCTGGCCTAAAGAATGTTATGATTTTGAAACCTAGGGGCTTGCAAATATTTTTGTCCATAAGAAGGTAAGAGAAACTGGTTCCCTGCAAGTGTTTGTAAATAGGTATGAGCCTCTTGTATAAAAGCCGAAATGCATTCCCCTCCCTCCATTTTTTGAGGCCGCTATGACTGTTGTTAACACTGGCATTTCTACCCACGCCAAATGATATGTAATTATCCCACCACGTCTAACCTGCTCATCCTAATGCATTAATTTTTTTCTGACAAAGAGCTAAAAATTAAATGATAGCTCTACTATGTTCCAGAGAGTGAAACAGCAACGAGTTTTTAAATAGCCAGCCACCACAGATCTGATGCTCTGTAAGTGTAACAGTTCAGATTAATAAGGCACATGACTAGCTGACTTGAATACACAAATCCATCAGAGGAAGTTCTCACGGAAATCAACTCATCTGCTGAAAAATTCTCTACATACATGGTCTCCTGCAGGACTTGCTCCCTGAATCACATGAAATAAGAGGTATCTGCAATGAGGGCTCAGAGGCAGAATGGGCACACCTTTTCCACCAATCCCCATTCAGCAGCTGTCATGGGAATGATCAGCTGCATATTACATGCATGCATGCACTTTACTGCCTCGAAGCATAAAACGGTAATGCGCTCTGCTCAGAGTGAAAATGTTATATCTTTAGTTCATCGTGAAAGGGCAGTATCCCCTTTTTGTCAGGGTCCAGCTAATGCTCCACAAGAAATACAGCAATTTTCTCATTTGGCTGCATTGAGGGGCAGAGTGGGGAAAGAATGACAAAGTTATTACTTCACCCATGAATCGGTAGCCAGCTTATTGTGGGATGAATTAGGTAGTGCAGTCAGCCCTCAGGGATTACCAATGCACACATCAGGATCAACAAATCAAGGTCCACCAGGCTCCCTAGTCTCCACAGATCAGTTGGGGAAAGCACTTTGTTTGAAGGCAACTGTTTCCAAAGAGCCCCTTTAAACATCATAACAGCCCTCCCCTTCTCCCTCTTTTTTTTCTATTTTTCTATAACCTCCCCTATAGTAATTCATGCCATGTAAGAAGCAGGGGGCCTTTCATAGGTACTACTTTACATGCAGTAACCACATTAGGCCATGTTGTTAGGATAATGCAATATGCAATATGTGCTGAAGCCTCCGATAATGAATTACAACTGAGAGAATGGTTTGACTGGGAACTTATTTAGGAGTCAGCAAAGGGGATATTCCTTTTCTTAGCAAACTGAGATGTCATGAGGATCTATGGAACTTGAAAAATAATCCCTTTTGTAAAAGAAATGCCACACAGCTCAAATCTAAAACAGATATAGGTGTGTAGTAAAGGCAAGTTTTCCTCCAAAGGACATGGCATAAATGAAACAAATGAAGATCAAAGAGTTAAGTGGAGCAGGAGGCAGTAGTAGCTGATGATCCAATCTGCACATTTCAAGGTGTCACCTGTTGTGAATAGAACAGAATGGCAGAACACACTGCATGAATTAATGCACCGTATACCATCTTTAGCAAAGGAAAATGAGCAGAACCAGGGTACATGCTTAAACTGCAAAAAACAAGGCTAGTACAATCATATTTATTGTATTTGTTGGTCTTTAAGTACATCTGGTTGGTCTTTAAGTATTAGAAAAATATTGATGGAGATGGATGTAACAGATAGCAGACGGTACTAGAGTAACCTTTCTGGGGCTGATTAATTATTTAATTCACTAACACATATTTAATTTTTAGTTAGCTAGACTCAGCCTTTGCCCCAATCAGAAAAAGCCCCTCAGGGCCAGATCCTCAGTTGCTGTGAATCAGCATAGCTTCATTGACTTCAATAGAACTACATCCATTCAGCCTGCTGTGTATTTGGACCTCAATTTTTGTACAGCACCAGCAAGCTGTGAGGCAAGGAAGAGGAGGAATAGAATTTTGTTCTTTTTATAGTCATTGAGTCACCCTGGTCCACATGCTTGTTGACCCGCTCAAAGAATTCTAGTAGATTGATGAGGCATGATTTCCCTTTACAAAAACCATGGTGATTCTTTTCTAACAAATCATTTTCATATATGTATCTGATAATTCTGTTCTTACTATAGTTTCAATCAATTTGCCCGGTACTGAAGTTAGGCTTACTGGCCTGTAATTGCCAGGATTGCCTCTGGAGCTTTTTAAAAAAATTGGTGTCACAGTAGCTATCCTCCAGTCATGTGGTACAGAAGCTGATTTAAGTTATATACTGTAGTTAGTAGTTCTACAATTTCACATTTGAGTTCCTTCAGAACTCTTAGGTGAATACTGGTGAATTATTACTGTTTAATTTATCAATTTGTTCCCAAACCTCCTCTAATGACACCTTAATCTGGGACAGTTCCTCAGATTTGTCACCTAAAAAGAATGGCTCAGGTTGGTGGAATCTCCCACATATCCTCAGCCATGAAGATCAATGCAAAAAATTCATTTAGTTTCTCCACAATGAATCACAGAATCTCAGAGTTGGAAGGGACCTCAGGAGGTCATCTAGTCCAACCCCCGATGGACAATGGTCTTTATCCCCCTTGAGCTTTAGCATTTTGATTGTCCAGTGGCCCCACTGGTTGTTTAGCAGGCTTCCTGCTTCTGATGTACTTAAAAAAAATTGCTGTTACTTTTTGAGTCTTTGGCTAGCTGTTCTTCAAATTCTTTTTTGACCTTCCTAATTATATTTATGCTCCTTTCTATTTTCCTCAATAGGATTTAACTTCCACTTTTTGAAAGTTGCCTTTTGCCTTTAATTGCTTCTTTTACATTGTTGTTTAGCCAGGGAGGCACTTTTTTGGTCCTCTTATGTTGCTATGGAGTTTGGGGCTAGTAATATAGCATACTGTAATATTTTGTACATCAAAGACTTTTCTTGTGACGGATGCCCCCATCAGAAGGATCTTATTCTCATATCCAGTTCTCCAGGTCTTGAACCAATCGAGCAACCAGGAGCTCTGATCTGGGTTCTATTTGATCTCTTGTGAGACCAGAGCAGAAAGAGTGAATAGAGCAGTGATTCATGTTTGTGCTCCACATTGCCAGGGTAATCTAATAAATGACTCCTTGAAATCTGAAGTGTTTGACTTTGGTTCAGATGCACCTTTATTTTGTTGTAATTGGTCAAAAGCATGATGCTAGTTTGACAAATCTTGCTGCTATTAGTAAGGTTAAGCGTGAGACCACTGGTTTAGATTTTTATAGTAGTGCAGGGATTTTAGCCACACACTTCCCATCTGCATTAATGCAATATGTGTGGCTAACTCCCCAGCAATGCTTTGAAAAATCTCCGCTGTTGGTTTTGGTTGTTCATATGTGTAATTCATTAAGCATAGCTGCACTTTGGTATTGCATGGAACACCAAAATCATGTGTTTATCACATCTCTAGTTCTAACTTCAAAAAGATATTCAGCAAGGAAATTCAAATAATGAATACATTGTAGGAAATTTTAACCTGCCTCTGGATATTCTGCAAGCAGAAAAATCGGGTAAATTTACTGAAGAAATTATTTGTTGAGAATTATTCATACAAAGCCCTTCTGGTTACAAATCCTTCAGAACTGAAAACATCTATTTGGACTTTCAGTTGATGTGCTTTTTACTAATTTAAATCAAGAAATGTCAGGTTTGGGAGTTGAGTGAAGTAAAGTAGTGACAGGCAAACCTTCAAATGGTCAGGAAGTTAGAGTTTAATAATTACCACAATGTATCTGAACCTGATTCAGATCTCTTAGGTCAGCAAATTTAGGATGCAGTCTAGATATCTTGTGAAGTTTCTGGCGCTTTCTGCTTTTAGTTGGATGTTATTTCTCATTGTATTTTGGCACATCCTCTTCTGGTCCTGGCTCGGAACAGGATGTGCAGAGATCAGTAACAAAGAAAAAGAATTTTAAAAGATTAAATCCTGACCCCCTATTCCAAGGTGCTTCTGTGCTGAGTAGTCCCTGAGTAGTCTATCTCTCCACCCATACACAGAGTAGGGCCACAGAGGCTACTTCTGGAGAACTCTCAGAACACCTCCATTGCTACTCCCTGATCTAAAAAAGAGAATTTATGTCTTCTTCATCTCCACAGAGAACTCCAATATGCAGACCAGCTGCATGATGGAGTCCAGGATTCAGACATAGAGAAGTTCACCAAACTTTTTCCTACCGTCTCTTTATTTAAAAAACTGTTTTCAGAGTAGCAGCCGTGTTAGTCTGTATTCGCAAAAAGAAAAGGAGTGGCACCTTAGAGACTAACAAATTTATTTGAGCATAAGCTCATGAAAGCTTATGCTCAAATAAATTTGTTAGTCTCTAAGGTGCACCAAGTACTCCTTTTAAAAAAAAAAACTGTGAAACTCTTGGAAAATTAGGTGACTATTCAAGACTTTCTGAGTCCTGCAGGAAAGAAATAATAATCGGAATTCTTTCAAACCAGATAATTGGTTTGGCTGGATTGGGAGAGAAGATATAGGTCAGTTCTTGTTTCTTGCAAAACTGTTTACCTGGCCCTAAAACTAGGTATGGTAAGAAAGCTGACATGGAATCTCGACTGAAAAATCTAAATCTAGGTCTGGACTTCAAACACTCCAAAGTGCAGGGGTGTTTTGTTTGGGGTATGCAGTTCTATAGCAGAGCTAGAGACAACTCGCTAAATTTGGATCTGGATTTCAGGTTATACTTTGGAACCCCTCTTCCCTTCCTTACCCTCCAAACTTCTAGCAAGGGATGGGGGGGGTTCTGATTTGGTATTGGTTTGGAGAGTTTTTACCCTAAAAGGCCTATGTTGGATGCTGATAAGGAGCAAATGGCGCGGTAAGGTGGAAATGGTTTGTTACACAAAAATGGCGACTCTGTGCAAGGTTTCATAGTTTGGAAGTAACATTTGGAAAGTCCAGGCAACATGCGACAGGAAGCCAGTTTCAATACAGTAATATAGGTGTGATATGTTCTGGGGGCCAGGTGTGACTCAGGAGGCTGGCAGCTTTGTGCACGTTGTAACTTTGACACAGTGAATGAAGAGAGACAGGCTAACAAAGATTACCCATAATAAAGTCATGGAAAGGTATGGCTAAGAGTCTTATTGCACATATGAGACATTGGGGACAAATGAACTCTGAAGGGTTACTTGTGTAGGAAGCAAGTACATTATTTATGGCATACCCATGAGCAGTTTACAAATGCATTTATTTTGTCTTGGCACATCTTTACTTGTAAGCGTTTAGCTTGTAATAACCAACTCTGAATAATGCTCCATTCTCCCTGCAAATAGTTGAGCTTTTATGTATCAGGGAGTGGACAAAGGAGAGAGAAAATAATAAATCATTTCTCTTCTCTTCTGTGTTGGATTGTTGCTGTTTATAATTCTGTTACTAATATGGCTCTAAGCGCTGAAGTCAAACACAGGCATTAATTTTATTTTTTTGTTGTTTTAGGATATTATCTGACATAGGTAAGCCATTAGGATCCAAGCCTGTAACTTTTGCTCAGGCAAACCTCTACCGATATCAATAGGATTGCATACATATAAGTTAGGGCAGAATTTAGCCCCAGGAATGTCCATTTTCCCCTTTGCCAGTTTCAGTGAAATAGTGAGACTATTATTCAAGTGGATGAGGGGATGGATGGCTGAAGGAACATTAGAGGGGGACAATTGTTCAAAGAATGACTCAGGAGAAAATACTTCCTTACTTAATATTCTCCATGGAAGCATTAACAGAAATGTTTTTCTTAGCTTCCTCCATAGTTCTACCTCTGTTCTCTACCAAGTTAAAAGAAACCTGTGCAGTAAATAATTAGCTAGTACTCTAGGTGCTGAAACTAGGGGTGCAGGGGTTGTTGCCAGACCCCCTGCCTTCAAGTGGTTTCCATTATATGCAGGGTTCACAGTTTGGTTCAGTGGCTCCTAGCACCCCAACTATACAAATTGTTCCAGCACCCCCGGCCAGTACTACAGCCACAGTTAACTAAAAAAGAAACCAGGACATATTAACCCATAGAACTTGCTGCTGCAGGATCTTATCAAAGCAACTTGCTTCAAAAAGAATTGGACATGTCTATGAATAAAATTAACATCACTGGTTATACTATGCCTCATTTATCAATACTAAGAAGACTATTTTGCAGTAAGTTATTTCTCCTGAAAAACTCAGGAAAGGAAAATGGCACCCGCTTGAATAAAAGCTGGAAAGATATGTGACATGATTTGTAGGTCCAAAAGTTAAAGTGTGTTGAGAAGAGATAATCCAACAATAAAGCCCATCTTTACCATTGAAATTTGAGGCGGCATTCTAGGTATGTCCACTCAGAGATATAAAGGAGGGGAAAGATATACATTGCTGATCTGTTAGTTATATTGTAATGTCGTAGAGCAGCTACTGTATGTGAGCACCACACAGGTCACCGAAATAACCAACTGGTTGGCCAAAAGGAGTAATAATATGGCTGTTGGCAAAACTCACCTAGTTGAGAAAATATAATGCTGACAATTATTATGTCATTATGTCTTTAAGTTAATTAATTATACTATATTAAGTAAAAAGAAAAGGAGGACTTGTGGCACCTTAGGGACTAACCAATTTAGTTGAGTGTAAGCTTTCACAAAAGCTTATGCTTACCTAAATTGGTTAGTCTCTAAGGTGCCACAAGTCCTCCTTTTCTTTTTGCGGATACAGACTAACACGGCTGCTACTCTGAAACCTATTTTAAGTAAAAGACACATGGCTATGAAAGACCTAGATATTTTGGGCCTAATTTTCCACTCATGCTGGTGTAAATCATAGAATCATAGAATATCAGGGTTGGAAGGGACCTCAGGAGGTCATGTAGTCCAACCCCCTGCTCAAAAGCAGGACCCATCCCCAATTAAATCATCCCAGCCAGGGCTTTGTCAAGCCTGACCTTAAAAACTTCTAAGGAAGGAGATTCCACCACCTCCCTAGGTAACGCATTCCAGTGTTTCACCACCCTCCTAGTGAAAAAGTTTTTCTAATATCCAATCTAAACCTCCCCCACTGCAACTTGAGACCATTACTCCTTGTCCTGTCCTCTTCCACCACTGAGAATAGTCTAGAACCATCCTCTCTGGAACCACCTCTCAGGTAGTTGAAAGCAGCTATCAAATCCCCCCTCACTCTTCTCTTCCGCAGACTAAACAATCCCAGTTCCCTCAGCCTCTCCTCATAAGTCATGTGTTCCAGACCCCTAATCATTTTTGTTGCCCTTTGCTGGACTCTTTCCAATTTATCCACATCCTTCTTGTAGTGTGGGGCCCAAAACTGGACACAGTACTCCAGATGAGGCCTCACCAATGTCGAATAGAAGGGGACGATCACGTCCCTCGATCTGCTCGCTATGCCCCTACTTATACATCCCAAAATGCCATTGGCCTTCTTGGCAACAAGGGCACACTGCTGACTCATATCCAGCTTCTCGTCCACTGTCACCCCTAGGTCCTTTTCCGCAGAACTGCTGCCTAGCCATTCGGTCCCTAGTCTGTAGCTGTGCATTGGGTTCTTCCATCCTAAGTGCAGGACCCTGCACTTATCCTTATTGAACTTCATCAGATTTCTTTTGGCCCAATACTCAAATTTGTCTAGGTCCCTCTGTATCCTATCCCTGCCCTCCAGCGTATCTACCACTCCTCCCAGTTTAGTATCATCCACAAATTTGCTGAGAGTGCAATCCACACCATCCTCCAGATCATTTATGAAGATATTGAACAAAACCGGCCCCAGGACCAACCCCTGGGGCACTCCACTTGACACCGGCTGCCAACTAGACATGGAGCCATTGATCACTAGGAAAAACTTTGAAGTCAGGAATAACTTTGAAGTCAGTGAAGTTATACTGGTGGAACTGAAAATAGAATCTGGCCCATCATCTCCCATCACCCCAAATACACATACACTAAGTAAAAAACTTGGAAGAAGAGGATCCCTTAGAAGTTGCCTTCGGAGCTGAATATGGAGAGGAGAATCAAGATTCACAAGCCAAACTAATGGGACATGATGGCTTGCATTGCTTTATTCATGAATTCACTCCCCTTCTCCATGCTTTTCCTCTCCCGTTGTCCTTTTTAGTTCATTCTGTGAAATATGCATGGTGTGAGATATGATGTGCACAGTACATTTTGACTGTACTGTATATAAAGTAAGATGTCATGATTGTAATTCTGCAGCATAGATTCCAATACTGAGTTGGGTTTTTGTAGCATCTCTGGATAAAGGAATTCTGGAAGTGAGATGCTTGTTCATACTGTTCCCACTGAAGCCAGCTGGAGTTTTACTATTAAGTTCAATGTGAGTTGGATCAGGCCCTAGGGTTTTACATGGAAAGCTGGATTATATTTTACTATATATCTGAGCTCCTAGAGAAAATCAACAAATTGGGGATCTGTGTGTGTGTGTTGAGTTCTTTGTCACAGTCTAGTTTTTCATGCTTCAGAAATTTCTGTTCTTTATATATTCCATTTTACATAATCTTAAAGTTCTCTTTGACCAAGTTCTAGTTTTTATAATGCAGTGCAATGTTGGGTGGCTGTAAGTTTCACATCACTAAGTATATTTCATATGACACTTTTTTTTCCCTCTCAAGTTCCTTACATGTTTTAGCATGCTGCTCTATCCCTCCTGGTGTTCTTCACTTTCCGCTTATTGCTCTTTCCTGGAGCTTCCTTAATTGATGCAGTTAGCTATTTACTTCTTTTTAAAAAATAGATTTGCTTTGCCAATTGACAGTACTTCTGTTTCCTTGTTTATATTCATATTCTTCATGATTTCTGTTTCTTCAAAATTAAACAGAGTGAAATGAAAAGGATTTTTACCAGACACTAATTTGTGTTCCCTAAATAATCCAAATTGATAATATGCCATAATGTATGGTTATTTGCCATTTCTCATAGCTCATCATCATGTTCAAAGAGTTTCTTAACAGGTATGGCTAGAGAAACCTGGGTTGAAATTAGTTCCTGGCATGCGAGAAAAAATGAAGAGATCAGCTATGAATTCTTGAGGAAAGGTTTGTTTCTGAGATTAAAAATTTGTCAGTTGAAAATCCTTTGTGTCCAAGAAAATTCACAAATAATCTGAAATAAACATTATTTACAGTGTAAGCTCTTCGGGGCAGGGACCATCTTTTTGTTCTGTGTTTGTACAGCAGCGAGCACAATGTGGCCCTGATCCATGACTGGGGCCTCTAGGTGCTACCACAACACACACACCAATAATTTGTAATCTTTTAAACAAAGGAATCAAATATTTCCTCAAGCACAGGGAGGTGCTTTCACAGACAGATTGCAGCACAGAGAGAGCAGCTGGAAAAATGAGCCCGAACCTTCCTGCCTAACCTGTGTGCATGAAACCCCAGCAATCAGTGGGGACTGGGCCAGAAAAGAGGAGGTTCTGGGCCAGGATCCTGACTGACATTCCTAAACAGAACAGCCTGTAACTAGCTGGACTATTCAGATATGTGCAATCAGGCCATACAAGCACATTGCTTGGGGCAAGGTAGGGAAGTGAGGGCTTTAAGCATTAGGAGGAGACCTAGCCTCTTAATCACTCTCTGCTAGGTAAGAAAGAGGAAAAAACCATTTTGCTTCTTAGCAGGAAGAGCCTGGCTGACAGAAACACCCTGTTTTTCGAGATGTCCCCCGGAACAACTGTGATATGAGGGAGGGAATTTTAGTTTCCCCACTAGTTAATCACCAGCCACAAATGGCAGTCAGCAGAGAGAAAAAGGAAGTCACTTGCTCAGGTCTGGACAAAGCGGAGAGGAGAAAAGGGATCCCTAGACAATACTCTCTAGGTGAGGGCTGACTACCAGTCTCTGCTTGTTCAGCTTGCTCTCTTCAGGGTAAGAAAGGGGGCGGGGGAACCACAACCACACACACACACTAGAAGGCCCAGGGACTTGCTTCATCCAAAGGGTTATATGTCTGCCTCGCAGTGAAATGGCACCTAAAAGACAATACACTTAGGCCCACAAAGAGACTTAAGTTTTGTAACACTCAGCATTGCAATGACTAACTTTAAAGCACATTGAAATTACTGGAATCCCCCAAAGCCTGAGTTAGGCCCTAGGTTCCTATACAATGCATGGGGAGAGAGAGGCACCTGAGAACGTGATCCACAAAAACCAATTCATCATGCTAGACAAGGAGCCCCCCAAGCTAGCCAACGAGAGAGGCTGATGATCCTAAGCCCTGCTCCTCTTAGAGAGTTCAGCACCTAAGTCTAGACTGGAAGGAGGTGCTTATCTCTCCTAGGGATCCATAGCCAGAAACTCTTTCCCGGAGTCAGGCAGCTTAAGTGCCCTAAGCTATTTTTTCTAAGAATGGAATAGGTAGGCATCGAATCCCCACACAAAATGGCTGGCTGGGTGGAAAAGAACAGGAGGCCTTCCTTATAATCATTAGCTTTGTGGTTAGGGTACTCACCCAGGACATGGGAGGTGGTGATTTAATTCCCCCTCTGCTGGTGAGGGGAAGGGATAGGAAAAAGGATCTCCTATCTTTCAGGTCTGTACCCTAACCACTGGACTATGGAATGACTCTCATTCTGTCTCTGCCCAGACTGATAATGCAATTAAAGTGGAATGGCTTCAAAAAGCAAGATGGAGAGAGACCCAGATCACAGTATCCCATAGTCCAGTGGTTATGGTACTCACCGATACTCACTAACATGATATATATGGAACCACTGACATGGAATCATATTAATGTCATTTTACAGTAAGAATTCTTTTATCTGAAAGGTAACAAAAATGTTCCTTAATATATGTATAATATACATACACTACTTATTATTTTATTAACTGTGCACCTCTTGTTCTATAATAGTGACATTCTATTGCCTGTATTATGCAGGTGGTCAGATTAGATGATCCTAATGGTCCCTGAAACTTTCTGCAGGAGAAATCCTGGTCTCATTGAAATCAATGGGAGTTAGGTGCGTAGGTGGGTCTAAAAATCTCACTAGGCACCTATTTACAACTTTAGGTGCCTAAATCCCTGTTAAAATCTGGCCCTTACTGTCTTGCAATATTGGGCCTTAAGTGGCACATCAAAAGATACAAGTGAATTGTGTGTTAAGGACCAAATTTTAAGGAGGAATTCTGTCCAGGGCTACTCCTGAAGTAGGTAGAAGCTGGGCTCATCTGTCTGATATTAGGATTTTGCCCGTGTACTTTACACTTACAAAACATTATGTACATTATTTTGTATGCATGTATGAAAACACTAGTAACCTGCTTGGTTTTTTTTCAAAAAGAGAACATCCTAGATATGACAGTGTGAAGTCCTCTAATAGTTAAAGTGAAAAGCATCTTTCATACTGATGTTAGATTTTCAATCTCATCTTTAGTTTCCTTAACGTTAACATTTACCACATATCACTCTTTGGCTTGTTTGTGTTTTTCGTGAGTAGGTCTGTATCCTATGCATGATCTACAGCTGGACATGGCACAATATTATATAGGAAATGAGAAGGGGGCCATTATTCAGCAAGGAGCACACCTGGTTTCGGAATGGTAGAAGCTTGCACAAAGCCAGAAAAATTGATGTGATGATTACACTTGAGACCTGAAGGAAACACACTTTTGTTGGAGCATTAGAGTTTGCATGGAGATTAGGATGCCAAGTGGGTTTTTTTGGCTACACAATCTATTGTACATAATAAGGATATTGAAGAAAAGGTGCAGCTTTTTAGTAAATAATTAGTAAATGGAACGGCGTGGCATTGTGCAGGTATTAGATAATCTTTTAAAAGCTGTCTTAGGGATCTGTCATATTTTTGCTTACAGTCAACTGAATCCTGAGCAGATGAATGTGCTAAGCTGTCTGCCCTAGTGCTTTCATGCAAAAGGCTTTTAAATTAAAGTAAAAATTCATTTTAAGAGCAGGGTTATGTTTTCCCTTGAGCTTTATACCATTGCTCGCTCTCCTTGCTCAGGATGTTTTACCCTTCATGTTAAAAGCTTTCCTTTCTGTGATCCTAGCAATGGTAGTTAACTTTAATCGGCCGCGGTGCTGGTGGCATGGTACAGCTGAAGGAACCAGTCTTGTATGTCTTATGCACCTGGCATTGCCATTAAAGTCAATGGGGGTTTTGGGTGTTCAGGGATCAGCCTACAGGTAAACGTGGAGGTGAGCAGATGAAAGAGATGAATGATTTATTTGTATATTACTCAGCTCTTGGCTCCCGCACCTATTTATTAAGATCTCTCAGACTTCCTCTTTAAAGACTCAGTCACTATTCTGGAGCAGCTGGGAGAGTTATTCTGATTCTGTTAACTAATTTACTATGCAGGAAAAGTTAGTTTCTTCTCTTAAGCACCACTTGTAGTAGACAGATGGCAGAAAAATACAGTAGACTCGGACTCCCATTGAAAGCTGACCTAGACTCACCCTGGTTTTATTGTTTTTCTTTCATAATTAGCTTTTGCTCAGCTTTGTCATTTTCATAAGCCTAGATATTCTTCAATTAGCAAAACAGAACAAGAACAACAGGAGCTTAGGCAGCTCATGAGGTCACTTCTTGCAGGGGCTGGATTATGGCACCAAAAGAAGGCTGAAAAGCATGTATTGATCCAGTCTGACAGTTCCTGCCACATTAAGCCTCACCACAGCTGTGATATAAAGGCGCTTAGAGCTGTTATCATAAATACCATCCACTATCTTTAAAGATCATCAAAATTGCTTCACATTGTATAAGAGTTATTGTCATATAATTTGTTCAATGCATTTTAACAGCATAAATTGGTTTAACATCTTAATACTAGCTTAAAGGTCAAACGCAGATAATTTAAACTAACATTTATCCTATGAAAGTTATCATATAAGCTCAATTTACTGCATGGGTGGAATGAAAAACACATTCCCTTCTTTTACCCCCAAACTACATATATCCACTAACAATTGCTTAAAATACTCAGACAACTTTGTTTAAACAACAAGAACGTCTCCATGATTCATATGATTAAAAGTATGAAATAATAGGGCTATAATCTTGGAACACAGTAGCAGCAGATCTAGTTTTCTCTTAGCAATGAAGTATTGTACTGTAGCCAGATGATTATAAGGGAAAATATGTATACTCATGAATAGAAAATTACTATTTCAGTGTATAGCCAACTTGAAGTATTAGGAATGTTTGTATGGGAAGTGGAACTGTGAGCATGCATCTCTAAAGATCTCTTAACAAAATCCAGAGCTAGGCCTCTGATCGTCTGTTAAGTTCCTGCTGGGCCCAGAGAGGCCTTAGCTCAAAAGAAATATTCCCTTCCGACTTGTGACTCCTTGCAATCCGCTCACTGAATCAACAAAAC
The DNA here is from genome assembly GCF_965140235.1 of Caretta caretta. NCBI lineage: Eukaryota > Metazoa > Chordata > Testudines > Cheloniidae > Caretta > Caretta caretta. The sequence goes on along the minus strand of NC_134209.1, from coordinate 131,447,284 downwards.
ATGAAAAAGTTCTCGGCCCTTAAGCAAGAGTTTGCTGGAGAGAGAGAGAGAAATATCATGGAAGCACGGTGTGAGGGAGCAATGATTGAATATAATATGGCACCAGCAGAAGAAGAAAGATTGTGGGGGGAAAACTAGTTGTAACAAGTTTTCTCCTCAGAGACTCCCCCGAAGATTTACAGCTTCTGCTGGTGCTGGGGAGAGCTGCTAGAAATCATCTACTCTGGTACTGACAGGTCCACAGGACACTCTTCAGTTGTGGTTACTTCCTGTGTGACCCTGAACAATTCAGTTATCTCTGTGCCTCAGTTTCCCAGCTGTAAAAAGGAGATAACACTTCCTTCCTCTCAGAGGTTTTGTGAGAATAAAGTCATTTATGGTTTTGAAGTGTTCAGGTATTATGATGCTCAGTGTCATGTAAGTATCTAGGGTAAATAGATGGGTTATTTTTGGGCTCTCAAATTGTCTAGGGGGCAGCAGGAGGAAACATAGAGACCACAGGAAACACATTAAAAAGAGACCTAGTTTTGAAACAGGAGTAGATCACAGTGCGCTAGGGAAAAGTTGGTGGGTGGCAGGAAGGTCCATGCAGTCACTTAATGTGTGGCAGGCTAACGCAGGGTAAATTTACACCCAGCTTGCTGTGAACTCAGTGTTTTTGCAGACAAGCCCACAGAGTAATATTGGCTTTAGTCAGGTAAAACATTCATTAGTTTCATGGGTAGAATCCACCCTGTAGAGCAGCGGTTCTTCACAAATCTGGTCTAGTTCAGCAGTTCTCAACAAAGGGTCCAAGGACCCCTGGGGGGTCCGCAAGCAGGTTTCGGGGGGCCGCCAAGCAGGGCCAGCATTAGACTCACTGGGGCCCAGGGCAGAAAGCCGAAGCCCTGCCACATGAGATTGAAGCCTGGTCCCTGAGCCCTGCCACCTGAGGCTGAAGCCTGAGCAATGTAGGTTTGCAGGGCCTGCTGCAGCATGAGGCCCCAGGCAGTTGCCCTGCTTGCTACCCCTTAACACCGGCCCTGGCTTTTATATGCAGAAAATCCATTATTGTGACACAGGTAGCCCGTGGAGTTTTTATACCATGTTTGGGCAGGGGGGCTCAGAAATAAGATGGTTGAGAACCCCTGCTATAGACCAGAGCTATCGAGCAGGGTTATAGCTGTACACTGACAAAGCAGCAATTACGCATCATAGAGCTGATGTAAATTGTCCATCAGTTCCACTGAAGATCTGGCCCCAAGCAAGGAGGATGCTTGGGTCAATGAGTCTGTATTATGTTTGATCTTATGGCCCCGCCCCAGCTTGTCTTCTCTTGTACGCTGGCCTATGCAGCACCAGTGCAGAGACTTATTCTCTTGTAGTATGCAGTGCAGACAGTCCATAAGTGCCCCTCCTCAGCATTCCCACCTCTGGGTTTAAGTGGGAGTTTCACCTATTTGAAGAGGAAGATGAGACTTCTTATTTAACAAGCCTAGTTTATGATGATTATTTTTACTGTGCCCACTAATGTGCTAGGGGCCTCACAGGTCAGATGAGACCTGGCCTCTGACACCCCAAATAGCTCACAGTCTAGGCCCAGATTTTCAAAAGAGCTCAGCAGCACCCAACTTTTCCCATTTAGGGACCAAAATGAAGTGCCCAGGGGTGAAATTCTGGCCCCATTGAAGCCAATGGCAGCTTTACCATTTAATTCAATGGTACCTGGATTTTACACCAGATTTTTAAATGTGCACCATTCCCGTTGTCAGTGTGTGATTGATGGGAGCTGTGGAGGGTCTGGCCCCAGTTGCAGATGCTGAACACTCATGGAAATCCAGCCCATAATTTCAGACAATGACAGAATGGAAGGGTCAGCAAAACTACAGGGAAGGAACGAAAGAGGAAGACTAAGCCCTGGTCTATACTAGGACTTTAGGTCGAATTTAGCAGCGTTAAAGCGATGTAAACCTGCACCCGTCCACATGATGAAGCGCTTTATTTCGACTTAAAGGGCTCTTAAAATCAATTTCCTTACTCCACCCCTGACAAGTGGATTAGCGCTTAAATGGCCTTGACGGGTCGAATTTGGGGTACTGTGGACACAATTCGACGGTATTGACCTCCGGGAGCTATCCCAGAGTGCTCCACTGTGACCGCTCTGGACAGCACTCTCAACTCAGATGCATTGGCCAGGTAGACAGGAAAAGAACCACGAACTTTTGAATCTCATTTCCTGTTTGGCCAGCGTGGCAAGCTGCAGGTGACCATGCAGAGCTCATCAGCAGAGCATGATTGAGTCCCAGAATCGCAAAAGAGCTCCAGCATGGACCGAACAGGAGGTACGGGATCTGATCGCTGTATGGGGAGAGGAATCCGTGCAACCAGAACTCTGTTCCAGTTTTCGAAATGCCAAAACCTTTGTCAAAATCTCCCAGGGCATGAAGGACAGAGGCCATAACAGGGACCCGAAGCAGTGCCGCGTGAAACTTAAGGAGCTGAGGCAAGCCTACCAGAAAACCAGAAAGGGAGTGGTAGTAAATTGTGGCTGGCATAATTACAGCAGTAAATTACAAAATCCTCCACATTAGGTCAGCTGCACTGACTAGCACACTGGGGGAACGTGTGTGGCACCAAGTCTCCGCCCACTCCACTCCTCTATTCCCTGCTCAACCAATATCCATGGCTAAGAGAACATCAACCAGTAAAGCTGATACAGATTTCATAGCCTACCCAGGTGTAAACCAGTTTAAAAGGGATCAGAAAAATCTAAGATCTGCAAGTGAGCCAAAAGTTGCCTCAGCGCAATGTTTACAAGAAAACTTTTTTTTGGAAAAGGAAGAAATAGGGCAGTATGGGTGAGATCATCAGTAAAAAGAATTGGCTTCTTGAGCAAAGGCCTAACAACCACATTTTAGGTCAGATGGTGCCCTGTGGTCCCTTAAGTAGGCATTAAAAATCTTAGTTAACAATGGCCTTGATATCTTTCTGCTAAATCTATGTAAGCCTGAAGGCAAGGTTCCAAAACTTGGAAACCTTCCAAACTTTGGATGAAACTTTTAGTATGTAAAATAAGCACGTGAAACTGGCCCAAACTCAATGAGAAAATTCAGTGAATTCTTCTTCCTCTGTCCCCCACATTATGCCACTATAAACACAGCTAAAACAGCCTGAAACTGATCGATCTTTCTTGCAATGAAGGTTAAAAATACCTTTCAGTGAAAAGGATCTTATTCTGTGTCTGAGCAGAGTCAGACAGGGCTTATGATGATGTCATCTACTTATATTGTTGCAATAGTGGAAGAAAAGAGCTTTTTCTTTGTCTCTACAGCACCAACGACACGGGATTTTTTAAAAAAATCTTCTTTGCAGTAATTCCTTGAGTCAAGGCTCAGTTTCTACTAGCTATGGTCTCAACTTGTATGTTCAGCTGTCACAGGTTAATGGTAAAACACAGTGACATATGAGTCTGACAGATAGAAAAAGGATGCTCTGCAGACAATATTTGAGGACAATAAGGTTCTCAACAGGGTAGCCAGATGCAATGTATTCTTTCTCAGACAACTCTGAAACCAGTGAGTCCATCATTCTTCACAGTTGGGCCAACCAATTCAGCTCTCCATCTTGATGGTGGACAGTGGGAACAATAGGGTTGCTATGAAAAGATTCTTGAATTAAGGGTACAGTTTGTCTTTGTTTGAGCAAAGAGGTAACCTGAATTTGGTTGTAGAACGCTGGGGTTTGAGTCAGGTATCATCAAAGATCTCTAAGTAAGTCATTCAGACTGTAGAGTTTTATGAGAGGAGAGATGCAGATCCTGAATGAGGCCATGGTAACCAAATGTGAGATTTGATTATTTATTATACTCATGCTTCTGCTAGTGCTCAGAGAGGCTATATGCTGTATAGTCCCAGAAGAAGGTAAGGTAGCCCTGCTCTGAAGAACTAGGGCTATGTCTAGGCTACAAGCCAGAGGTGTGATTCCCTGGCTCGTGTACACATACTCACACCAGCTCTCATCAAGCTGGCATCAGTATAAATAGCAGTATAGCTGTGGGAGCACAGGGCCCAGCTGAGCCGGGCCAAGCACCTCCCCACTGGTTTCAGATTGGTTTGGACTCATCCCAGCTCAGCTATGCCTCTGCTGCTGCTTCCAGTGCTATTTATATTGACGCTAGCTCAGTTGAGAGCTAGCGCAAGAGTGTGTACACAAGCAAAGGAATCAGCCCCTTAGCTCGCAGCATAAGCAGCACCCTAAGCAGACAAACAAACAGAAGAAGGGTAGGAAAGAGCCGTCTAGCTTCCCTGTAAAGGTTTCAGAGTAGCAGCCGTGTTAGTCTGTATCCGCAAAAAGAAAAGGAGGACTTGTGGCACCTTAGAGACTAACCAATTTATTTGAGCCTAAGCTTTCGTGAGCTACAGCTCACTGCATCGGATGTATCTCACGAAAGCTTAGGCTCAAATAAATGTGTTAGTCTCTAAGGTGCCACAAGTCCTCCTTTTCTTTTTGCATCCCTGTAAAGTTGTTGCTGTGCAGATCAACCACTTCTTAATGAAACACTTACTTTTCAATAATATTATTAGATCTCTGTCTTATATTTTGCAAACCCAGACACCCAAAGTAGGCTTCAGAACCCATATTTAGTCACCAACGCAAAAATGGCCTGATTTTCAAAGGTGCTAGGCATATCACCATTATTGCCATTATTAAAAATGATAAGAGAAGACTGCTCAGGTGCAATGGCTATAAAGAAATCTGCGAAGAGAGAGAGACACAGTTAATGGTCCAATCCTCTGTTGGCTAAATCCTCTCCCACACAGCCAGTCTGTGTAGATGGACTTAGAAGGGACTTGCTTAATAGGAGGGCAGAATCTTTCCCTCCACCCCACTCCCACCTCTTCACTCTCTGAAACTCTTACTGCTGCCTTTGGACTCTGGAAGCCTTCACACCAGCTGTTTCCTCCCCCAGTCTTTCCCCATGCACACATGTGCAAGGGGATGTATAGTTGCTGTGGTGAATATACACAGATGATGATCTGCTGGCCATACCTCATCCTTCCCCTACCCATCCTTGCCAAAAGAGCCATATGCAGAGCCTGAAGTCATCCCACTTGACCACAGCTGAGCACCAAGCAGGGGTTGCAGTCCACCTCTTTGTGAAGACAATGCATCCTGCAACTTCCTGTGGAGAAGAACTGCACTGATCCTCCTGCCTTTTGGAGCATATACACTCCTGATTCATCAGCTCTGTTTTCTTAAGGGTCCCCCCCTACACACGCACTTTTTTCCCATTGTGAAAAATCTGTAAACCCAAAACCTATATTTTCCACTTTTCATTTTGTCTAAAAATCAAAAATGCTGCCAAAGTTTCCAGTGAAATGAAAATTTTTCATTCATTTGAATTTTTCCATGAGAAATATACAGCATTTTGAGGCGGATGTAGCTTCCAGCCTATTAAAAGTAGAAAGAGCAGACTGAACTGGAGTCCTCACCAACTAAGAGTTACTGCAAGTGATGGCCAGTATCAGCCAGTTCAGAATACTGTGCCATCCCAGGAACAATATAACAGATTTGGTTACATTCTCTAACTGGACCAAGTTGAAATTCATCTGCACCATCTGTGTTGGGTTAGAAGGCATACATTTAATAAGCTGACAAGGGAAGGTGACTCAGAGTGAAATCACAAGGGTAATGGGATCCATTGCACCAAAAATTCCTCTTCTAACACACTAAACCCTCACTTCCCCCAGGCACCTCCGTATTTTCTCCCATGCTGCCTTCTAAATGAGGAATGAGTTCAGTGATCACATATGTCATGCATGCTCCCCACTTTTCTTCCTTCACATCCTCCCTAATGCCCCATTTCTTCTATCTCTCTGACGTAGGTTCCTGTGTCAACTAATGATACAACATTGAAAAATAAGAAGTACAAAAATTGACCAAAAAAGTGGAACTAATACAATGTGAACACTACAGACATCAGTAATCTCATGCAATTATTCTGTGGAACCCCAAACTGCCCATCCCCATTCCCACCTTGTCTGCTTTCGTCTAGTCTTACATTAAATTATCTCTGCTTTACACAGAGGAGTGGACATTCTAGCTGTTGTTTTTATTCTCTTTTCTGTCTCAGCTTTTCAGTGATGTTAAGGCATTGTTTTCCCTTCTTCTAATGCCAGAGTTCCATTCTGTGTCTGAGCTGAGCAAAACTGACACCAGTGTTGTCCTCCTACTGAGAGATAGCAGATGTTCAGGGCCTTGCAAGTCAGTTTTTCCAGTGGAGGAGAAATCAAAGACTTGATATATTCTAAGTGTACCTTGCTTTATTTACACACACACACCAGTCCTGGAACAGAAGTGGCCAAACAGCACATAGGGCAACCCCTTCTTTCAGGAATCTTAACTCAACAGAGAACAACTGTCTCAAGAATTGAGTCTAATCAGAGCCCCAGGCAGACAGCAAGCTCTCCTGCTACTCACATGACTCCCTCTCTCTCCAAGGTCTACTGTCTCTACCCAGAACGTTGTGTAACCCAAGGTAACAATATGGAATGTCTTCTCAAGATGGAACATTTGCTTACATGCAAAGAAAAAGAACTTGAAAGAGAAGATTTAACATTGCCACTGGGTAACACTTGCTACAACATTTTTTGTTTTGTTTTTCCTGTAATCAATATTAAAAAACTTTTCTTGACTTTCACAGCTTCAGACTATAGCATTTTTCCCTACCACTGAAGTCAATGTGACTACTCATATGCTTTCAGTTAAGCATGTGCTTAAGTGCTTTACCAGATTAAGGTGCATATGAGATGCCATTCTACCAGTTGTTTTTCATTTTAAAAGGAAAAAAAGAGCCCCATGCGATATTCCTAATGACGTGTAACTTTGTGAGGCTTGCTGATGGCCAGTGTAGTAGTATATGCTCTTGTTTCAAGGTGCATTGCTTTCATTCAGAAAATAATGATAAACATTTTTAGTTCTAATTCTAAACTTGTACCTTTGGGTTGGTTGCTTTTCAAGGGGTGCATTAAATATTCACATTTTGTAATACCATGACTTGCTATGGCCAATTGTTCTCTCTGCTTTTATTATGGATTTTTCTCTGAAATGACTCAGAGTCCCAGTAACAGAACAGCAGAGGCATGACATGCAAGTTACTACAACCTGGGGCCCTCAGGATGTGTCTACACTACACTAAAACACCTGCAGTTGGCCTGTGTCTGCTGGCTCTGATTCAAGGGGCTTGCACTGCAGGGCTATAAAATTGTAGTGTAGACATCCAGGCTCTGGCTGGAGCCTAGGCTCTGGGACGCCACAAGTGGGGATGGTCCCAAAGTCAGGCTCCAGCCCAAGCCCAGATGTTTACACTGCAATTTTATAGCCCCACAGCATGAGCCCCACAAGCCTGAGTCAGCTGACACGTGCCAGCTGTGCATGCTTCATTGCAGTGTAGACATACTCTCAGTGGCCAGTAACATACGAAATCTAGCTACTAAACATTAGCTAAACTTGTATTGGTTGTTCTAGTCTTTATCACTCAAAGGGTGGGATTGAAAAGAAAAAATATTATAAGCCAGGTAATACTATGTTCAGACCAAAGCTGAGATTTTCAGATACCAGTAATGGGAACTGGGATTCCCTAAGGCAGTGGTTCTCAAACTAGGGCTGCTGCATGTTCAGGGAAAGCCCCTGGAGGGCCGGGCCGGTTTGTTTACCTGCCACATCCGCAGGTTCAGCCGATCGCGGCTCCCACTGGCCGCAGTTCGCCACTCCTGGCCAATGGGGGCTGCAGGAAGGGCGGCCAGCACATCCCTCAGCCTGCGCTGCTTCCCACAGCCCCCATTGTCCTGGAGTGGCGAACCGTGGCCAGTGGGAGCCACGATCGGCTGAACCTGCAGACGTGACAAGTCTGTGACAAGTAAACAAACCAGCCCGGCCCTCCAGGGGCTTTCCCTGAACAAGCGGCAGCCCTAGTTTGAGAACCACTGCCCCAAGGCAGATTTTTAAAACTCAGCCAAAATATGGGTAGATGAAGAGTGACCATTTTATAACTTACTTTTTTAGAACTCCTATGGCAAAGTGTTAATACCCATTTCTCTCTCTGTGTTGCACCCCTCATTTCTCATCCCAGGAATGATCCACATAAGTCCAGATGCTGGAGTGTTTGCTGTCCTATGGAAGAAGATGGGGACTTTACCTCCTTAATCTATGATTTTCAACTTGATCCATATTCTTGGAACCCCTATAAAAGGTGGAGGGTACAGAGCACAGGAGGAAGCACTTGAAGTTAATACAGCCCGTACTGCTGATCCCCCTGGGTGGGGGACTAGGTGAATCTAGACAAGTGAAGTTAGTTTCCCCATCTTCCCATGGCCAGCTAGCCCCATTCATGCCTCCTCCAACTCTGTGACCCTAGAACCCGATGGAGCCCTAGCGGAAGGACTTCAGTGGAGCTAGAAGGAGAAGAGTGGGTCATCCCAAAAAGGCAGAATTCCTGGTCCCATACACATAAGCTCTTCTCTGCAGGAAGTGGGAGCATGAGATGCAGATTTCTTGTTCTCCAATGATGCACATCATCTGTGTGTGTGTAAATTACTTTTCAAAAGGGGTCTATGAACCCTAATTAGGTATTGAGCAGTGAAGTGTTTTATAGGGGCACTGAAATTTGAGTTCCAGTAGTTCCATGTTTTCCCTCAAACTACATAAGTACACTATTCAAGAAGCCCATGTCTGAGTATGATTTTCTCCAGACTAGTACATCTTAACTTTGAAAAGTCATGGAAGACGGGAGACATTCCAGAAGACTGGAAAAGGACAAATATAGTGCCCATCTATAAAAAGAGAAATAAGGACAAACCTGGGAATTACAGACCAGTCAGCTTAACTTATGTACCCGGAAAGATAATGGAGCAAATAATTAAGTAATCAATTTGCAAACACCTAGAAGATAATAAGGTGTTAAACAGTCAGCATGGATTTTTCAAGAACAAATTGTGTCAGACCAACCTGATAGCTTTCTTTGACTGGGTAACAAGCCTTGTAGATAGGGAGGAAGTGGTAGATGTGGTATATTTTGACTTTAGTAAGGCTTTTGATACTGTCTCGCATGACCTTCTCATAAGCAAACTAGGGAAATACAACCTAGATGGAGCTACTAGAAGGTGGGTGCATAACTAGCTGGAAAATTGTTCCCAGAGAGTAGTTATCAGTGGTTCACAGTCATGCTGGAAGGGCACAAAGAGTGGGGTCCTGCAGGGATCCGTTCTGGGTCCGGTTCCGTTCAATATCTTCATAAATGATTTAGATAATGGCATAGAGAGTACACTTATAAAGTTTTCAGATGATACCAAACTGGGAGGGGTTGCAAATGCTTTGGAAGATAGGATTAAAATTCAAATTGATCTGGACAAACTGGAGAAATGGTCTGAAGTAAATAGGATGAAATTAAATACAGACAAATGCAAAGTACTCCACTTAAAAAGGAACAATCATTTTCACACATGCAAAATGGGAAATGACTGCATAGGAAGGAGTACTGCGGAAAGGGATCTGGGGGTCATAGTGGATCACAAACTAAATATGAGTCAGTGTAATACTGTTGCAAAAAAAGCAAACATCATTTTGGGATGTATTAGCAAGAGTATTGTAAGCAAGACACAAGAAGTAATTCTTCCACTCTACTGCATGCTGATTAGGCCTCAACTGGAGTATTGTGTCCAGTACTGGGTGCCACATTTCAGGAAAGATGTGGACAAACTGGAGAATGTCCAGAGTAGAGCAACAAAAATTATTAAAAGTCTAGAAAATATGACCTATGAGGGAAGATTGAAAAGATTGGGTTTGTTTAGTTTGGAGAAGAGAAGACAGAGGGGACATGATAACAGTTTTCAAGTACATAAAAGGTTGTTACAAGGAGGAGGGAGAAAAATTGTTCTTCTTAACCTGTGAGGATAGGACAAGAAGCAATGGGCTCAAATCGCAGCAAGGGCGGTTTAGGTTGGACATTAGGAAAAACTTCCTCACTGTCAGAGTGGTTAAGCACTGGAATAAATTGCCTAGGGAGGTTGTGAAATCTCCATCATTGGGGATTTTTAAGAGCAGGTTGGACAAACACCTGTCAGGGATGGTCTAGATAATACTTAGTCCTGCCTTGAGTGCAGGGGACTGGACTACATAACTCCTGAGGTCCCTTCCAGTTCTATGATCTCATTTTTAAGTGAATTATTTTTTTCCTTATAAAGTAACATTAGAATTGATTAAATTACCTACCATAAGAGAAGACCGATAGTTCTGGCATTGATCATGATTTGTAAACTGCACATCAACAGGCCCAAACTTGACTCAGTACGGAGGATCATGCAATGTTGCTAAACCACAGATATAGAACTGCTGATTAAACAATCCTGGTGGGTAAAGATGATTGATATTACCATACCTGACAATAAGTTATTTACCAACTAGCAAGAGAAAGTTAAATGTACTTAATGTGCACTTTTGTGTATGTGCGTTACTGGTTTAATTTCTGAAGCAATCAAAGAGAGTCTTCCTTGTTTTTTTCAACCTCGTACTGTATGGCAAATTACAGGACATTGGATGATGATTAAAGCTTTGATTCAGCAAAGTGATTAAATATCTGTCTAACTTTAATCATGCAAATATCCTATGGGACTACTTCCATACTTAAAGTTAGGCACATGCTTTTAAGTATCTTCATGATCAGAGCCTAAACTAGGCACTACCATTATCTGTTTTGTTTTTTTCTGAGGGTGAAAGGAAGGAAGGAGTCTGTGTGTGTGTGTGTGTGTGTGTGTGTGTGTGTGTGTGTGTGTTTCTAATATATAACACCCTAGTAGCACTATACTTTATTTACATGTATGTTACAAGGGTTTGGCTTTCATAGATCTATAAAAAGACTGAAAAAAAATTCCTTGTGGAGGTTTCTAACATTAAAGTGTAATCCTTTTAGACAAATGATATCTAAGTTATTATAAAGTACTAATGCTGTCCATGAACCAGCAAGATTCTTCATTCACTTCCTGCTCAAATGACCATACAATTTGACTACACCAATACCTCAATTTTTAATTCACACTTCAGTACCTTAAATGAAGTGCAATGTTTTACTTTAAAAAAAAAAACATATGATCTTATTTTTAAGTTGTTGTATATATCTGTTCAGGGACATGTTTATTCAATTGTAAAATGTTTCATTCCCCAATAACAGACTCAATCCTGCATCCACTGAAATCAATGGCAAAAGTCCTAGTGGGTTCAGTGGAGCACGCCTATTAAGAGCTGATTAAGAAATGTGAAGAATGTGAATTTGAAGAGGTCTTTTGGCAATAAAAATACCTCCCTTTAGCTTTATCTGTACCAAAGGTGTGATCCATTTTGGCTATTCAGCACCGTAATGCCTAAGGACATAAGAATGGCCATGCTGGGTCAGACCAAAGGTCCATCTAGCCCAGAATCCTGTCACCAGTGCCAGGTGCCCCAGAGGGAATGAACAGAACAGGGCAATTATTGAGTGATCCGTCCCCTGTCATCTCGCCCCATCTTCTGGCAGTCAAAGGCTTAAGGACAAACACCAGCCACATTCTGGTTCCCACTAGCCTTGGTTATTACTTGTACAGTGATCCCAACACACTCCCAGTCCCTAGTTTTCCCTCCAGAAATGTGTGTTCTGAACTGCCCAGCCCGCTCCTGGACAGTTTGGATATTTTAGGTCTGTTGTCCCTGTAAAGGAACAATATACAACAACTTGTCACCTTAAATGGAGTTACCCACACAGTTCAGTTTACTCACAACACTGGATTAATTTTGATTAAAGAATAAAAAATAGTTTATTTAACAGAAGGAGATAGGACTTTAAGTATGTAAAAGTATTAAGGCATTAAAGTCAGAATGGTTGCAAGAAAAATAAAGATAAAACATTTCCTAGTACTAAAACTTTACAAACTAGGGTAGGTTCAACGTAAAATTGTTCCCACAGGCTTCCAACAGCATTATTATCCAGTCTTCAGGTCTGGATCCCTCCCAAATTCAAAGAGCTGGATTCCTTTGTCAAAAGAGATGGATAGGGAGAAATAGCTTGGGGTGTTTTTGCCCCTCACCTTTATAGTTGAGTCACCCTTTTGAAATGAAGTTTCCTGGCAGTGACCTCTAGATCATGTTCTTTCCAGCTGAGAGCAAGGAGACATGGGGCCTGGTGGAGGCGGGAGGTTTTTTGCTGTTTCTTTCCTTGCTAAAGAGTGGCCACTAGATAGGTGATGGCCCATCAGCTTTGATGACCCCTGGCTTAGGTGTCAACTTGTCCTTTGTCTTTGAGAAACAGGTTTACCTGTTTACGGACTTATTTGGTAAACACATTTCAGTCATGATTGCAGCTTATGTTCATAATTTTACGTATAATGTTGTTACATGCATTTTACCATGAGATTATTGACCAGGAAGTTATTAGTTTTCAAATGATAACTTAAAAGGCATATTTTGTACAAAGATTATCACAATAGTGTGTATGGTGTGAATTCAGGGGTGCATTCCATCACAATCCCCTGGCAACAAGTTCCACAGCTTGACTGTGTGTTGTGTTAGAAGTACTTCTTTGTTTGTTTTAAACCTGCTACCTATTAATTTCATCGGGTGACCCTTGTTTCTTGTGTTATGTGAAGGGGTAAACAACACGTCCTTATCCACTTTCTCCACCCCAGTCATTATTTTGTAGACCTCTCTCATATGCCCCCTTCATCCTCTCTTTTCCAAGCTGAACAGTCCCTGTCTTTTTAATCTTCCCTCCTATTAAATTTGTTCCATGTCCCAAATCATTTTTGTTGCCCTTCTCTGTACCTTTTCCAATTCTCATGTATCTTTTTTGAGATGGGGCAACCAGAACTGCACATAGTATTTAAGATGTGGGCGTATCATGCATGGATATAGTGGCATTATGATATTTACTGTTTTATTATCTATCTATCTTTCCTAATAGTTCCTAACATTGTTAGCTTTTTTGACTGCTGCTACACATGGAGCAGATATTTTTTAGAAAATGATCCACAATGACACCAAGATCTCTTTTTCTTGAGTGGTAGCAGATAATTTAGATCCCATCATTTTGTATGTGTTAGTCAATATTACGTTTTTCAATGTGCATTACTTTGCATTTATCAACATTTAATTTCATTGGCCATTTTGTTACCCAATCACCCAGTTTTGTAACTTTGCAGTCTGCTTTGGTCTTAACTATCTTGAGTAATTTTGTATCATCTGCAAACTTTGCAACCTCTTTATCCTTTATGAATATCCTTTATCCTCTTTATCCTTTATGAATATGCTGAACAGCACTGGTTCCAGTCGAGATTCATGGTGGACACAGCTATTTATCTCTCTCCATTCTGAAAACTGACCATCCTACACTTTGTTTCCTGTCTTTTAACCAGTTACTGATCCATGAGAGGACCTGATAGATTCATAGATATTAAGGTCAGAAGGGACCGTTATGACCATCTAGTCTGACCTCCTGCACAACGAAGGCCACAGAATCTCACCCACCCACTCCTGTGAAAAACCTCTCACCTATGTCTGAGCTATTGAACTCCTCAAATCGTGGTTTAAAGACTTCAAGGAGCAGAGAATCCTTCAGCAAGTGACCTGTGCCCCATGCTGCAGAGGAAGGTGAAAAACCTCCAGGGCCTCTTCCAATCGGCCCTGGAGGAAAATTCCTTCCCGACCCCAAATATGGCGATCAGCTAAACCCTGAGCATATGGGCAAGATTCACCAGCCAGATACCCAGGAAAGAATTCACTGTAGTAACTCAGATCCCACCCCATCTAATATTCCATCACAGGCCATTGGGCCTATTTACCATGAATATTTAAAGATCAATTTATTGCCAAAATCATGTTACCCCATCATACCTTCTCTTTTATTCCATGACAGCGTAGTTTTCTTAAGAGCCTTTGGTGAGGGACCTTGTCAAAGGCTTTCTGAAAGTCCGAGTATACTAAATCCACAGGATCATTCTTGTCCATGTGTTTGTTGAACCCCTCAAAGAATTCTAATAGTTTGGTGAGGAATAATTTCCCTTTACAAAAGCAGTGTTGACTCTTCCCCAACATATCACATTCATCTATGTGTCTGATCATTCTGTTCTTTATTTTAGTTTCAACCAATTTGCTTGATACTTTAATTAGACTTACTAGCCAGTAATTGCCAGTATCACCTTTGGAGCCTTTAAAAAAAAAAAAAACTGTGTTACATTAGCTATCCTCCAGTCATTTGGTACAGAGGCTCATTTAACTGATAGGTTACATACCATAGTTAGTAGTCTGACAATTTTATATTTGAGTTCCTTCGTAATTTTTGGGTGAATACCATCTGGTCCTGGTGACTCATTGTTTAATATATCAATTTGTTCCAAAACCTCCTCTATTGACACCTCAATCTGGGACAGTTCCTCAGATTTGTCACCTGAAAAAAATGGCTCTGGTATGGGAAGCTCCCTCACATCTTCTACAGTGAAGACTGATACAAAGAATTCATACAACTTCTCTGCCACAACCTTATCTTCACTCCATTAGCACCTCAATTGTCCAGTGGCCCCATTGATTGTTTGGCAGGCTTCCTGCTTCTCAGGCACTTAATATTTGTTTGCTCTTAGTTTTTTGTGTTTTTGCTAGTTGCTTTTCAAATTCTTTTTTGTCCTGCCTAATTACATTTTTACACTGGAGTTGCCAGAGTTTATGTTTCTTTCTATTTTTCTCAGTAGGATTTGACTTCCAATTTTTAAAGGATGCTTTTTTGCCTCTAACGGACTCTTTTACTCTGTTGTTTAACCGGGTGTCCTTTTTTGGTCCCCATACTATTTTTTGTTATTTGGGGTATACATTTAATTTGTGCCTCTGTTAAAGTGCTTTTTAAAAGTTTCCATGTCATTTGCAGGCATTTGACTCTTGTGACTGTTCCTTTTAATTTCCATTTAACAAGCCTCCTCATTTTTGTGTAGTTCACCTTTTTTAAATTGAAGTCTACTGTAGTAGACTTCTTTGGTGTTGTACCCACACAAGGATGATTACATTATGGTCATTTTTACCAAGCGGTTCAGCTATATTCGCCTTTTGGACAAGTCCTGTGCTCCACTTAGGACTAAATCAAGAATTGCTTCTCCTCTTGTGGGTTCCAGGACTATCTGCTCCAAAAAGTCATCACTAGTGGTGTCTATAAATTTTATTTCTGCATTCTGTCCTGAGGTGACATGTACCAGTCAATATGGGGATAGTTAAAATTATCCATTGTTATTGAGTTTTCTATTTTTGTAGCCTCTCTAATCTCCCTGAGCATTTCACAATCACCACCACCATCCTGGTCAGGTAGTTTTTAGTGTATTCCTACTGATATACTATTATTATTCAATCGTGGAATTCTATCCATAGAGATTCTGTGGTACAGTTTGATTCATTTAAGATTTTTATTATATTTGACTCTGTGCTTTCCTTCACATATATCACCACTCCCCCACCAACATAACCTACTCTGTCATTCATATATATTTTATACCCTGGTGTTACTGTTTCCCATTGATTATCATCATGTCACCAAGTCTCTGTGATGCTGTTAAATAAATGTCCTAATTTCAAACCAGGCACTCAAGTTCACCCATCTTCATAGTTAGACTTCTAGCTTTTGTATACAAGCATTTATAAAATTTGTCAATATGTAGTTGTCAGCCTTCATGTGATGTAATTGAATGGGGTGTTTTTTCATTCAACTGTTTCTCTTCAGCTCCTACCTGTAATTTATCAGCATCAATCCTTTCCTCTTTCCTTTTGCTCTTTCCTTTTACCTGAAAGTACTTTGTATTAGAATATGATACAAAGATGCCTGTCAAGCACTCCAAGAAATATAGGTTTGATGCATGTAGTGGGAGTAACCGAAACTCTATTTCATCAAGTTGAGTACCCTGTCTTCTGTAGGCAGTTGTCTGGTAATTGTATTAGGTAACCTAAAAAAAGGAAGAAATTTGTAAGATTAAGAAGTCCTCCACCTTTGATAAAACAGTCAAATACTGCAACCTGACAGGTAGCTAAAGAGCTTAGATGTTCCTCTGATATTGTTCTTAGCCATAAGCCCTCAAGCTTTGTTCTACATGCTTAGTTAAACTGTTTTTATCTTACATAAATCCTGGTAAGCTACTTTAAGACCCATCAGACTACCTCAATTGCCATTTAAGTGTTTTTTTCTGCACTAACTGCTTCTTGTTAAATAGTTTGACATTTATGTGTCTAGACTTGGGATGTTTTGATATTGATTTTGTACAGAATGATAATGGAGCATAGTGGCAACATTAGTTTTGCTGTCATATACAGTAGTGATCTATCTCCTTGAACTTTTTTATACTGGGAGCAAAATCTGGAAGCATATAGGTCTAACTTTAGCAAAGTTCTTCAATGCTAGGCTTTCACTTTGATTGTACCAGACATTTTATATTTCTTTTGGGTCTCCCTTTCTGGTGAAGCTTCAAGAAAACTGAAGCTTCCTGCTCAATCCCTAAATGGTAAGGTCTATTGAGATATCAGTTCTTTCTCTCATGCTGGCTCATAGAATCATATGGTTAGAAGGGACCAAAAAGATCTTCTAATCTAACCCCTTGCCAAGATGCAGGATTTGTTGTGTCTAACCCATCCAAGACAAATGCCTGTCCAGCCTTCTTTTGGAAACCTCCAGTGAAGGAGCTTCCACAACCTCCTGAGGCAGTCTGTTCCATTGTCCTACTGTTCTTACATTTAGGAAGTTTTTCCTGAGATTTAATTTAAATTTTATTTGCTGTAGTTTGAACCCATTGTGTCTTGTCCTGCCCTCTGTGACAAGAGACAACAACTTTTCTCCATTTTTATGGCAGCATTTCAAGTATTTGAAGACCACTATCATGTCCCCTCTCAGTCTTCTCTTTTCCAAACTAAACATACCTATTCCTTCAGCCTTTGCTCATACGGCTTGCATTCCATCCCTTGATCATCTTTGCCACTCACCTCTGCATCCTTTCCAGTTTCTCTATATCTTTTCTATACGTCGGTGACCACCATTGGACACAGTTCTCCAGCTGAGGCCCAGCCAGCAGTGCTGAGCAAAGCAGTACTATCACCTCCAGGGACTTGCATATCATGCTTCGGTTAATGCAACCTAAAATTGCATTTACTTTTTTTGCAACAGCATCGCATAGCCGACGCATGTTGAGGTTGTGATCCACCACAACTCCCAGATCCTTCTCAGCACTGTTGCTGCCCAAGCCAGTTATCTTCCAGTTATTGGGATTTGTGCATTTGGTTTTTCTTCCCTAAGTGTAGCACCTTACACTTGTCTTTGTTGAATTTCATTTTGTTGTCTATAGCCCAGTTCTCCAATTTATCAATATCCCTCTGAATTTTAGCTCTATCCTCCGAAGTGTTGGCAACCCCCCTAGCTTTGTGTAACCTGCAAATTTGATCAGTAAGGACCTGGATGATCATTAATAAAGATGTTAAAGAGCACCAGACCCAGAACAGATTCCTCCAATCTGACATCATTCCATTAATAGTTACACTTTGTTGGCAGCTGTTTAACCAATTATGTATCCACTTAATGGTAGCTACACCAAGCCCACATTTCTCCAGCTTACTTATCAGAATGTCATGTGGGACTGTGTCAAAAGCCTGGCTGAAGTCCACTTATATTATGTCCACCACATATCACCTATCCACCAAACCAGTTATCCTATCAAAGAAGGAAATCAGGCTGGTTTGGCATGGTTTGTTCTTGGAAAATCCAGGCTGGCTGCTAGTGATCACCCCTTCATCTCCAGTTATTCACAAATTGAATGTTTTATACATTGCTCTAGTAGTTTCTTAGGTATAGAAGTCAGGCTGACCAGTCTATAGTTCTCCGACTTCTCCCTTCCCCCATTTTTAAAGATGGGCATTATGTTAGCCTGTCTCCAGTCTTCCAGGACCTCTTTGTTATCCATGAGTTTGTAAATATTATTGCCAGTAGCTCCAAGATTTCTTCAGCTAATTCCTTCAGTATCCTCAGATGAATAGCATCAGGCCCCACTGATCTGAATTAATTCAAATTGACCAGAAGGTCTGACGTGTTCCTTGCCTATCCCGATCTGCATTCCTTCCCCTTTATTGTCTATAGTAACTTCGCTAGTCATCCACTCATATGTTATTTTTTGTGAGAATATTGAAGCAAAGAAGGCATTGAGCAACTCTGCTTTCCCATCATCTTCCATTACCAGCTCAACTTCTCCATTAAGCAGTGGACCACATCATCCTTGATTTTAATTTTTTGTCTAACATATTTGAAGGACCCTTCTTGTTGTCTCTAACATTCCTTGGCAGGTGCATCTCTTTCTTTGTCTTGGCGTTCCTGATTTTGTCCATTCATGCTCATGTTATTCCCATGTATACTTCCTTGGTGACATGCCCCTCCTTCCATTTCCTGTACGTATTCCTTTCGGTTTTTAGATGGCTAAAACGCTCCTTGTGCAACCACATTGGCCTCCTGTCCTGTGGCTCTTTTTATCTTTCCTCTGCACTGGAATAGCTTGATGTTGAGCCTCTAGTATTACATCTTATAAGAATTGCTAGGCTGCTTTATTCCTTTTCTTTCTAATTGGTCTCTCCATGGGACTTTGCCTACTATTTCTCTGAGTTGATTGAAACATGGGCTTGATCTGGGCAGCTAATCTCTGTAGGGGGTTCAAGTATCCTTAATAAACCAATCTGCTTCAAGATTGTCACAGTTATCTATTCAATTAGATGAGTTTTTCTTGGTGTGCTGTTTTGTTTGCCTACCTGAGTCAGTACAATGGACTGGAAATTAAAGGTAAGGGGTCAAATTCATCCCAGCACGGTTTCAATGGAGTTATACAAGTGATGAATTTAGCTCAGGTTCTTTAGGTAGGAGCTAAATAGGAGACATCATCAGATTTATTCCTAGAAAATAAGTTTGAAATTTTCCAACTGTGAGGCAGGTAGGCCTGTATGTGAAAATCGAACCTATAACCATGATTAAGAGTAAAAGATTTTATTCTGACAGTGCTCAAGCTTAGCTTTTGACACCCATTTTGTAAAGTTGAACTGCTGCTAATCACAGAGTACCAAAAATATACAAATACTCACCTCTTTAGCCAACGTGCAGCCTTGATGTGACTGGGAACAGTGAAGACACTCTTTGGGACCTGGAGGAGAAATCTCAATTGGGAGCAGAGAGGTAGAGATCCACAAGCTCTCTTGCATTTCTCTCTGTCTCTCTCTCTCCACCCCTTCTTTTCAATATGTGAGGGCTGCTTCTTCTCTCTTCTCCTCATCTTCCTCCCTTGTGAGCAGGGCACGGGAAGGAATGGTGTTTGCCAGGGGGTGTCACATGCTTCATCTGGGACTAGGACTCCAGGAGCTTGGACTGCCCACTGCTCCTGGCATTGGGCAATGGGACTGATGCTGGGTGATTGGCTCCCATTTGATGGTGCTGGAACGTGAGGGGGGTGGATGGAGCTTGCTACCTAAGCTAAGTAGGCACTGTGGGTTTCCTGTCTCAGCCCCATCCTTTCTCCACTTGTTGAATCTCTGGTGATGCCAGGGGTTGGACTGGTCATCAGTTTTGGGGTATGGAAGGGATTTTTCCATGGTAACATTAACAAATTGCTGTGTGGAGCTTTTCACCTTCCACCCGATATCCAGGAGTGGATATCCTACAAAAAGAAGACTCCAGTTCAGGAGCTGAGACCTTTGCTCATAAGTTTTGACGAGGCATCCAAGCACCCTCCCACCCCAGCTGCCACAGAGACCACGTCAGGGGAAGTGGCCGGATTGTAGTACCAGGCAGCCCAGGAAGAACATGAGCACCAGAGTCTGATGACAGAACTGTGGATCAGGGAGACTGAAGCAGCCCAAGCTTCAATCAAGACCAATGAGGAGGTGGTGGAACAAGCCCACCCAAGATGCATGGCCAATGAACAATTTGAGGAGAGAGCCCACCAAAGATGCACGGAACTAGCAGCATCCGAAGTCAAAAAGGACACTGAGGGCAGGGCATTCAAGAGGCAAATGGGAGCTCAAACATTGCAGCTCAGCATACTGGAGCAGGAAAGGCAGCCTCCTCAGCCTGAGAGTACACCTCCCCACAACACAAGGGAGTGGGACAAAGGCTGCTCAGTTTCTAAAGAAACTGACTGTATAGAAGATTATCTGACCACCTTTGAAAGACTATGTGTGATGCATGATATTGCAAAGGATAAGCAGGTGTCTATCTTCCTAACTATTTAGCTGGGAAAGCCTGACAAGTTTAATGATATGGAGGAGGGTGATGCTAAGGGGTATAAGAAATGTAAAGAAAAATGTATTGAAAAGGTTTAAGATTAGCCTGAGACCTATTGACTGAAGTACAGAAATCTCAAAATTGAAGTACAGACTATATCAACCATATCAAAAATGTGTGTAG
Source organism: Caretta caretta (assembly GCF_965140235.1). Taxonomy (NCBI): domain Eukaryota; kingdom Metazoa; phylum Chordata; order Testudines; family Cheloniidae; genus Caretta; species Caretta caretta. The sequence goes on along the minus strand of NC_134209.1, from coordinate 131,426,832 downwards.
AATGTGTATTTTTATGAGAAAATGGATATTGGGTGCGGGGGGCTGAAGATGACTGTGAAAACCTGCCTTGGTTTGCTGGCCCGGGAGCAATTATTATGGGTAGTTACAGATGAAGTAAAGGCAGCCATTTGTGACAAAAAAGCCCTCCACAGTTTTGAGGCTGCAGGAATTGGCGATGAATATGTTCAATTAAGGGTCCATAAGGGGAGCAAATCCCAGAAGAAGGAAAATCTCCCATGTCGCCCAGGTTAAGAGGGGTTTCGAACTAAACATAGCCCGAATTTTGATTTAAAAAACCCCGTGGCTTTAAAAAAAACCCTGCCCTACAGATAAGCAGGTAGTCTGTCTTCAATATGGAGCTCCCAGCCATATAAAGCCAAATTGTCCAACCACATCAAACAGCCCTAAATTAAATAATCACTATCTAAAACAGTGGTTTTCAACGTTTAATCCCCTGACTCCTGGGGGATGGCAGATGATATCTAAGGGGTCCGCAAAAGTTTGTCATTACCACAGAAGAGTGGTTTTCAACCTGTGGTCTGGTGACCCCAGGGGGTCCGTAGACTATGTCTAAGATTTCCAAAGGGGTCTGCACCTCCATCTGGAAAAAAGGTTGAAAACTACTGATCTAAATCATGATCTATTAATATATTTCACGATTATAAGGCATGTATTTAACTCCTGAGAATTTGCTGTTTCCATCTAAATTTAAATGTAACAAGCAGTGTTATCCTGATTTGTATCAGAATGTTTGATGTAACCCTATGTTGGGAGATGGGAAAGAGAGAGATTGGTTATCATTTAACCACCTATAATTTGGACAGGCTGCCTTAATTGGCTGTAGTCCAAATCAGGGTTTCTCAGCAGTATGTAGTGACCCCCAGAGTGGGTCAAAAAGGCAGTAAGGGACTTTGATACATTGAACATTGTATTACAATCTAAAGCAAAGAAAATCTCACTCCCCTACTTCCTACAGACCCTGACCTTTCAAGGTCAAGTATTCTCTGTCAACCTCTTGAAACACACACACAAATAAATGATATGGACTAAGCTTTGTTATCACTGATACAGGTTTCTAATTTGACTTTTAGAGGAAATGATTGTAATGCCCACTTGGTCACAAACTTTCTTGACTTCAGATAGGATGTCTCTAGCCTGAATAGGTTGAGAAACTGGCCTAAATGTTAATTTCAAACTGAGAGTGACTTGACTCTTCCTGTAACAACTATTTGGCTGAAATAGATTCACAGATTCCAAGGCCAGAAGGGACCATTGTGATCCTTTAGTCTGACCTCCTGTGTATAACACAATAACACAGGACACAGAACTTCCCTAACATAGTTGCCTTTAAACTACATCATGTCTTGTTAAAAAACATCCAATCTTGATTTAAAAAATTGCTAGTGATGGAAAATCCACCAGCTTTGGTAAACTGTTCCAATGGTTAATTATCCTCGCTGTTAAAAATGTACACCTTATTTCCAGTCTGAATTTCTCTTGCTTCAACTTCCATTATTGGATCTTTTTATACCTTTGTCTGCAACATGGAAGAGCCCATTATCAAATATTTGTTCCCATTAGAATCCTAGAAATGAAGGGCTGGCAGGGACCTCAAGAAGTTATCTAGTCCAGCCCCCTGCACTGAGACAGGGCCAAATATACCTAGACAATCCATGACAGGTGTTGTCTATCCAATGATAGAGATGCCACGACCTTCCTTGGAAGCCTGTTCCAGAGCTTAACTATCCTTATAAAGTTTTTCCTAATATCCAACCTAAATCTCCCTTGCTGCAGATTAAGCCCATTACTTCTTGTCTGACCTTCAGTGGACATAGAGAACAATTGATTGCTGTCTCCTTTATAATAGTCCTGAACATATCTAAAGACTGATATCAGGCCTTCTTTTCTCAAGACTAAACTTGTCCAGGTTTCTAATCTTTCCTCATAGGTCAGGTTTGGTTGCTCTCCTCTGGGCTGTCTCCAATTTGTCCACCTCTTTCTTAAAGTGTGGTGCCCAGAACTGGACACAGTGCTCAAGCTGAGGCCCCAGTAGTGCTGAGGAGAGCAGAACAATTACCTCCTACGTCTTACCCACGCATTCCTGTTAATAAACCCCAGAATTATATTAGCTTTTTGAGCAACTGCATCACATTGTTGACTCATATTCAGTTTGTGATCCACTATAACCCCGGAATCCTTTTCAGCAGTACTACTGCCTAGCCAGTTATTCCCCATTTTGTAGTTGTGCATTTGATTTTTCCTTCCAAAGTGTAGTACTTCGCACTTGGCTTTATTGAATTTCACCGAGTTGGTTTCAGGCCAATTCTCCAATTTGTCAAGATCTTTTGAATTTGAATCCTGTCCTCCCAACAAGCAACCCCTCCCAGCCTGGTGTTATTTGCAAATTTCATAAATTTACTCTCCACTCTATTATCCAAGTCAATAATGAAAATGTTGAATAGTACTGGATCCACGACAAACCGCTGTGGGACCCCACTTGATATGTGTCCCCACAGTTTGACAGCAAAGTATTGATAACTACTCTTTGAGTACTCTGTCAAAGAGAGAAATTAGGTTGGTTTGACATGATTTGTTCTTGAGAAATTCAAAGGTAGATTCTCATAGACTGTGATCAAGTCATCCCTTGACATTCTCTTTGTTAAGCTAAATAGATCAAGCTCCTTGAGTCTATCACGAGTCTGCATGTTATGTAATCCTTTAATTGTTCTCCTAGCTCCTCTCTGAACCGTCTACAATTTATCAACATCCTTCTTGAACTGTGGACACCAGAAGTGGACACACTATTCCTGCAGCAGTTACAGCAGTGTCAAATACAGGGATAACATAGCCTTTCTGCTCCTTTTGAAGGTTCCCCTGTCAATGCATCCAAGAATTGCATTAGCCATTTTGGACACAGCATCACACTGGGAGCTCATTTTCAGTTGATTATCCCATATGACTCCCCAATTTTTTTTTCCAGAATCACTGCTTCCCAGGGGAGTGTCCCCCATCTTGTAAGTATGGCCTACAGTCTTTGTTCCTAGACTAATACATTTACATTTAGTCATATTAAAACACATATTGTTTGCTTGCACCCATCTTACCAAGCAATCTGGATTGCTCTGTATCAGTGACCTGTCCTCTTCCTTATTTACCACTCCCCCGATTAAGTAATATATAAATTGTCATTGAGATTGATAATGTCCCGTTATTTAAGACTGACAACTAAACAACCTTTGCTACCTTTCCAGATATTTACATAAGGATTATATTGAATTGTTGGTTTCATAGTAACAGCCGTTACTCTGCTCAAATAAATTGGTTAGTCTCTAAGGTGCCACAAGTACTCCTTTTTATTGAATTGTTGGTATCCTTGGTATTATTACAAATTTGATACTATTATATAATGATAATATAATACTGATTGACTTGATATTAAATCTTTTATCTTAAGTGGTTTTATTTCAATTTTATTTTATACTTTTATTTAGTTGTTCGTATGGTTAACAAAATAGCAAAAATTGGAAATCTGCATAGGCCTACCCCAGGTATTTCTATCCCAGAAATCAGGGGCTGGAACTGCAAAGACCCCAGGGTACATAAGCGACAACTTAACAAGCCTAATAACCTAGAGGAGGTCCATAGACTTTAGCCCTAACAAAGGGAGTTAGGCACCCAAATCCCATTAAAAGTCCTAATTCTCTTGGGGTTCTTGGGGAAAAGTCCAACCTAAATGAATATCTCTAGTCTGTAAAACCACTAAAATATTTAGGAACTTTTAAAGCTATTTGGTAAACACTTGAACAGGATAGTAGAGGCCCCAGTGCAGAGTGAATAACTCAAAGCAAGTCAGTATGCCCAGCTGCTCACTGATCATACTGGCAATATCAGCGCTAATGGCCTTTCTGCAGCAACATAAAGGTCACCCCCACTCTTGTACTGAGCAGGTGCCCACATAAAGGGGGGTCTGGATAGTTACAAAACAGCCAAGGGATACTGCTGTGATGAACACCACAGAATAAAAGAAGGGCATGTGCAAGGGTGCCAAAGGAACTATACCCTGTGCAGGGCTGCTCCCTGGAGCAGCAGCAGCAGAAGATGCAGGGTTTTGCAGACTCTGAAGTGATGCAGAGAGATAAAAGGGCAGCTGGAAGGATCTGAAAGGATGTGCTCTGTGCACCAGCCCACCCCAGAGTGTAGCTGCAAAGAGGAAAAGCAGGGCTTAGAATAGGGGTGGGCAAACTACGGCCCGCGGGCCAGATCCGGCCCCTTGGGGCTTTTGATCCGGCCCGCGGGATTGCCACCGCCGTGGGCTCCACGCTGCTCCAGGAAGCGGCCACACCATGTCCCTGCAGCCCGTGGGGGTGGGGGGTCAGAGAGCTCCGCACGCTGCTCTTGCCTGTGGGTACCTCCCCCAAAGCTCCCATTGGCCAGGAACGGGGTACCGCAGCCAATGGGAGCTTCGGGGGAGGTACCCACATGCAAGGGAAACACGCGGAGCCCTCTGCACCCCCTTCACTCCCAATGGCCACAGGAACATGGATGGTGCCGGCCGCTTCCCAGAGCAGCGCACCATGGGGCCGGGGCCTGAGTAGGCAGGCAGGGAGCCTGCCCTGGCCCTGGTGCGTGCCGCTGCCACCCCAGAGCCGATCTAGGTAAGCAGCACCGGGCCAGATCCTGAACCCCTCCTGCACCCTGCCCCACAATTCCCTGCCCTAAGCCCCCTGCCTGCACCTCACACCCCCTCCTGTACCCCAACCCTCTCCCCTGAGCCCCCTGCCTCATCCCTCCTGCACCCCAACTTCCCGTCCTGAGCCCCCTGCTGCACCCCACATCCCTCCTGCACCCCAACTCCCTGCCCTGAGCCCCCTCATACACCCGCATCCCTCCTCTGCCCCAACCCCTTGCCCTGAGCCCCTTCCTGCACACACACCCCCTCCCACACCCAGCAATCCGCCCCCCACACTCCAACCCCCTGCAAGCAATTTCCCCACCCAGATGTGGCCCTCGGGCCAAAAAGTTTGCCCACCCCTGGTTTAGAAGCTTAAAGTGTTGTATTCCAGGATAGGCTGTAGCCTTTAATACAGCTGCAGCTGGAAGCAAGCTGGGAGAAAGATGTGTACATGAGAACATAGGAGCAGCCATACTGGGTCAGACCAAAGGTCCATCTAGCCCAGTATCCTGTCTTCTGACAGTGGCCAGTGCCAGGTGCCCCAGAGGGAATGAACAGAACCGGTAATCATCAACTGATCCATCCCCTTCATGTTTCAGAGTAGTAGCCGTGTTAGTCTGTATCCGTAAAAAGAAAAGGAGTACTTGTGGCACCTTAGAGACTAACAAATATATTGGAGCATTCATGAATTCACAGCTTCTGGCAAACACAGACTAGGGACACCATCCTTGCCCATCCTGGCTAATAGCCATTGACGACCTATCCTCCATGAACTTATCTATTTCTTTTCTGAACTATGTTATAATCTTGGCCTTCACAACATCCTCTGGCAAAGAGTTCCACGGGCTGCCTGTGCATTGTATGAAAAAATACTTTTGTTTGCTTTAACCTGCTGCCTATTAATTTCATTTGGTGACCCCTAGTTCTTGTGTTATGAGAGCATAAATAACACTTCCTTACTTACTTTCTCCACACCAGTCAGGATTTTATAGACTTCAATCATATCCCTCCTTAGTAGTCTTTTTTCCCAAACTGAAAAGTCCCATTAATCTCTCCTCATATGGCAGATGCTCCATACCCCAATCATTTTTGTTGCCCTTTTTGGAACCTTTTTCAATTCCAATATATCTTATTTGAGATGGGACGACCACATCTGCACACATGTGGGCATACCATGGATTTATATAGAGGCTATATGATATTTTCCATTTTATTATCTATCCCTTTTTTAATGATTCCCAACATTCTGTTTGCTTTTTTGACTGCCGCTGAACATTGAGTGGATGTTTTCAGAGAACAATCCACAATGAGTCCAAGATCTATTTCTTGAGTGGTAACAGCTAATTTAGACCCCATCATTTTATATGTATAGTTGGGATTATGTTTTCCAATGTGCATTGCTTTGCATTTATCAACACTGAATTTCATCTGCCATTTTGTTGCCCAGTCACCCAGTTTTGAGAGATCCTTTTGTAGCTCTTCACAGTCTGCCTGGGACTTAACTATCTTGAGGAGTTTTGTATCATCTGCAAATGTTGCCACCTCACTGTTTACCCCTTTTTCCAGATCGTTTATGAATGTGTTGAATAGCACTGGTCCCAGTACTGACCTCTGGGAGGCACCACTATTTACCTCTCTCTATTCTGAAAACTGACCATGAATTACTATCCTTTGTTTCCTATATTTTAACCAGTTACCAATCCATGAGAGGACCTTCCTTCCTTATCCCATCACAGCTTACTTTGCTTATCTTTGGTGAGGGACAAAAATCTAAGTACACTATATCCACTGGATCCCCCTTGTCCACATGCTTGTTGACCCCCCTCAAAGAATTCTTGTAGATTGGTGAGGCATGATTTCCCTTTACAAAAACCATGTTGACTCTTCCCCAACAAATTATGTTCATCTATGTGTCTGACAATTTTGTTCTTTACTATAGTTTCAACCAGTTTGCCTCGTACTGAACTCAAGCTCACTGGCCGATAATTGCCAGGATCACCTCTGGAGCCCTTTTTAAAAATTGACGTCACATTAGCTATCCTCCAGTCATTTGGGACATAAGCGGATTTAAATTGTAGGTTACAAACTTCAGTTAGTAGTTCTGCAATTTCACATTTGACTTCCTTCAGAACTCATGAATACCGTCTGGTCCTGTTGACTTATAACTGTTTAGTTTATCAATTTGTTCCAAAACCTCCTCTAATGACACCTCAATCTGGGACAGTTCCTCAGATTTGTCACCTAAAAAGAATGACTCAGGTTTGGGAATCTCCCTCACATCCTCAGCCATGAAGACCAATGCAAAGAATTCATTTAGTTTCTTTGCAATGGCCTTATCATCCTTGAGTACTCCTTTAGCATCACGATCATCCTGTGGCCCCACTGGTTGTTTAACAGGCTTCTTTCTTCTGATGTACTTAATAAAATTTGTGCTATTGCTTTTTGAGTCATAGAACCATAAAATATTAGGGTTGGAAGAGACCTCAGCAGGTTATCTAGTCCAATCCCCTGCTCAAAGCAGGACCGACACCACTTTTTAAAAGATGCCTTTTTGCCTCTCACCATTTCTTTTACTTTGTTGTTTAGCCACAGTGGCACTTTTTTGGTTTCCTTACTATGTTTTTTTAATTTGAGGTATACTTTTAAGTTGAGCCTCTATTATGGTGTTTTAAAAAAATTTCCACGCAGGGATTTCACTTTTGGCGCTGTGCCTTTTAACTTCTGTTTAACTAACTTCCTCGTTTTTGTGTACTCCCCCTTTTTGAAATTAAATGCTACAGTGTTGGGCCACTGTGGTGTTTTCCCCACCACAGGGATGTTAAATTTAATTATAGTATGGTCACTATTACCAAGCGATCTAGCTATATTCACCTCTTGGACCAGATCCTGTGCTCCACTTAGGACTAAATCAAGAATTGCCTTTCCTCTTGTAGGTTCCAGGATTATCTGCTCCAAGAAACAGTCATTTAAGGTGTCGAGAAACTTTATCTCTGAATCCCATCCTGTATCCAGCACATGTACCCAGTCAATATGGGGATAGTTGAAATCCCTCATTATTATTGAGTTTTTTATTTTAATAGTCTCTCTAATCTCCCTGTTTCAGAGTAACAGCCGTGTTAGTCTGTATTCGCAAAAAGAAAAGGAGTACTTGTGGCACCTTAGAGACTAACCAATTTATTTGAGCATGAGCTTTCGTGAGCTACAGCTCACTTCATCGGATGCATACCGTGGAAACTGCAGCAGACTTTATATATACACAGAGAATATGAAACAATACCTCCTCCCACCCCACTGTCCTGCTGGTAATAGCTTATCTAAAGTGATCATCAGGTGGGCCATTTCCAGCACAAATCCAGATTCTCACCCTGCACCCCCCCACACAGTCACTATCACCATCCTGGTTAGGTGGCTGGTCATATAACCCTACTGTTATATTCTTATCCATAGAGATTCTATGGTACAGTTTGGTTCACTTAAGATTTTTACTTCATTTTATTCTATGCTTTCTTCCACGTATAGTGCCACTCCTACAGCATGATCCTGTTCTGTTCTTCTGATATATTTTGTATCCTTGTATAACAGAACATTGATTGTCCTCATTCCACCAAGTTTCTGTGATGCCTATTATACAAATATCCTCATTTAATACAAGGCACTCTAGTTCATCCATCTTATTATTTAGACTTCTAGCATTTGTATACAATCACTTTTAAAACTTGTCACTTTTTAGCTGTCTGCCATTACATGAGGTATTTGAATGGCACTTTTTTTTCATTTGACTGTTTCTCGTCAGATCCTACCTGTATTTTATCATCTTCCATCCTCTCCTCCTTACTATGACATAAAGAATCTCCATCAGTAGATCCTCCCCTAAGGGATGACTGTCTGAATCATATGCTCCTCCACACCTGTTGGCTTTCCCCCAGCCCTTAGTTTAAAAAACTGCTCTATAACCTTTATAATCTGGTTCCATTTTGGTTTAGGTAGAGCACATCCTTCCTGTATAGCTCCACCTTTCTCAAAATTTTCCCCAGTTCCTAATAAATCTAAACCCCTCCTCCCTACAACATCATCTCATCCATGCATTGAGACCCTGCAGTTCTGCCTGTCTAACTGGCCCTGCACATGGACTTGAGGGTGAGGTCTGGTTTCTAGTACAGGGAGATCGATGCTGCTGCAATTGATGCAGCAGGGATCAATTTTGCGGGTCCAGTGAAGACCCACTAAATCGATGGCAAAGCGTTTTCTGGTCAACCCTGGTACTCTAGCTGTCCAAGAAGAGTAAGGGAAGTTGACCAGAGAGTGTCTGCCATCAACTCAGTGCAGTGAAGACACCGGGATAAGTCGGCCTAAGCTATGTTGACTCCAGCTATGTTATTCAGAACCCAACACAGTGGTAACTTAACTGTTTCTCTCCAGGCAGTGTCAGGAATAAATCAATGGGGAACAGCTACTCCGTCCGATTGGTATAAAAAAGAAATCTTTTACCTGTCACTACTTTTCTATTAGGTCTCAAGCACACACACATATATTTGCTGTCGCAGTAGCTTCAGAGCATCCCAAACATTTATATTTACCCAAAATCTGAGATGGTTTCAAGTAAACAAGCTTCTTGGGCCCTTCTTCCATCCAGCAGTTAGGGATTTTAAGTGGCAGCTCCTTGCTCATAGAAAAGCTTCCTCAGACTGGTCCAAAGTGTATCCTTTTGGCTAATCTTTTATAACTAACTTAAACAAAGCACATAACCCCTAGTGACTCCTAGTGGGTTACCAATTCTCTTAATTTCAAACTACTCATTATCTCCTAGTATCTCTAGTCATAACACCAATAAAATTTGTGTGTCAGGGGAACTTAAAACCAAAGTCGACAGTCCAAACGTTCTTTCCATTCTCATTGTACATCAACTTTCTGTCCCATCTTCTCATTCTGATTAGCAGAACTGCAAACATGCAGCTATTTGGCCTTGCTTCTCAGAGTCTAAGATTATTTCTAGCTATGTGCTACTTGCTTTTCCATTAGCAATAGCTGGATACACAAAATGGCTGACTGCAGTAAAGTCAAATTCTGGGGGTACAGTCGAGGGACAGAATTGGACTGCTTGTTATCCAGGGTTTTCAGAACCCAAAGGAGTAGTAATGTAAGTTTCTCTTCAGGCGGTGTCAGGAATCCCAAGAGAAGGAGGCGGGTGGTGGTGGTCGGGGACTCTCTCCTCAGGGGGACTGAGTCATCTATCTGCCGCCCCGACCGGGAAAACCGAGAAGTCTGCTGCTTGCCAGGATTCACGATGTGACGGAGAGACTGCCGAGACTCATCAAGCCCTCGGATCGCTACCCCTTCCTGCTTCTCCACGTGGGCACCAATGATACTGCCAAGAATGACCTTGAGCGGATCACTGCGGACTATGTGGCTCTAGGAAGAAGGATAAAGGAGTTTGAGGCACAAGTGGTGTTCTCGTCCCCGTGGAAGGAAAAGGCCGGGGTAGAGACCGTCGAATCGTGGAAGTCAACGAATGGCTACGCAGGTGGTGTCGGAGAGAAGGCTTTGGATTCTTTGACCATGAGATGGTGTTCCAAGAAGGAGGAGTGCTAGGCAGAGACGGGCTCCACCTAACGAAGAGAGGGAAGAGCATCTTCGCAAGCAGGGTGGCTAACCTAGTGAGGAGGGCTTTAAACTAAGTTCACCGGGAGAAGGAGACCAAAGCCCTGAGGTAAGTGGGGAAGTGGGATACCGGGAGGAAGCACAAGCAGGAACGTGTGAGAAGGGAGGGCTCCTGCCTCATACTGAGAAAGAGGGGCAATCAGCGGGTTATCTCAAGTGCCTATACACAAATGCAAGAAGCCTGGGAAACAAGCAGGGAGAACTGGAAGTCCTGGCAGAGTCAAGGAATTTTGATGTGATTGGAATAACAGAGACTTGGTGGAATAACTCACATGACTGGAGTACTGTCATGGATGGATATAAGCTGTTCAGGAAGGACAGGCAGGGCAGAAAAGGTGGGGGAGTTGCACTGTATGTAAGAGATCAGTATGACTGCTCAGAGCTCAAGTATGAAACTGAAGAAAAACCTGAGAGTCTCTGGGTTAAGTTTAGAAGTGTGAGCAACAAGGGTGATGTCGTGGTGGGAGTCTACCATAGACCACCGGACCAGGGGGATGAGGTGGACAAGGCTTTCTTCCGGCAACTCGCAGAACTTACTAGATCGCACACCCTGGTTCTCATGGGAGACTTCAATCACCCTGATATCTGCTGGGAGAGCAATACAGCGGTGCACAGACAATCCAGGAAGTTTTTGGAAAATGTAGGGGACAATTTCCTGGAGCAAGTGCTGGAGGAACCAACTAGGGGCAGAGCTCTTCTTGACCTGCTGCTCACAAACCGGGAAGAATTAGTAGGGGAAGCTAAAGTGGATGGGAACCTGGGAGGCAGTGACCATGAGATGGTCGAGTTCAGGATCCTGACACAAGGAAGAAAGGGAAGCAGCAGAATACGAACCCTGGACTTCAGAAAAGCAGACTTTGACTCCCTCAGGGAACTGATGGGCAAGATCCTCTGGGAGAATAACATGAGGGGGAAAGGAGTCCAGGAGAGCTGGCTGTATTTTAAAGAAGCCTTATTGAGGTTACAGGGACAAACCATCCCGATGTGTAGAAAGAATAGTAAATATGGCAGGCAACCAGCTTGGCTTAACAGTGAAATCCTTGCTGATCTTAAATACAAAAAAGAAGCTTACAAGAAGTGGAAGATTGGACAAATGACCAGCGATGAGTATAAAAATATTGCTCAGGCATGCAGGAGTGAAATCAGGAAGGGCAAATCACACCTGGAGTTGCAGCTAGCAAGAGATGTTAAGAGTAACAAGAAGGGTTTCTTCATGTATGTTAGCAACAAGAAGAAAGTCAAGGAAAGTGTGGGCCCCTTACTGAATGAGGGAGGCAACCTAGTGACAGAGGATGTGGAAAAAGCTAATGTACTCAATGCTTTTTTGCCTCTGTCTTCACGAACAAGGTCAGCTCCCAGACTACTGCACTGGGCAGCACAGCATGGGGAGGAGGTGACCAGCCCTCTGCGGAGAAAGAAGTGGTTCGGGACTATTTAGAAAAGCTGGACGTGCACAAGACCATGGGGCCGGATGCGCTGCATCCGAGAGTGCTAAAGGAGTTGGCGGATGTGATTGCAGAGCCCTTGGCCATTATCTTTAAAAACTCATGGCGATTGGGGGAAGTCCCGGACGACTGGAAAAAGGCTAATGTAGTGCCCATCTTTAAAAAAGGGAAGGAGGAGGATCCGGGGAACTACAGGCCAGTCAGCCTCACCTCAGTCCCTGGAAAAATCATGGAGCAGGTCCTCAAGGAATCAATTCTGAAGCACTTAGAGGAGAGGAAAGTGATCAGGAACAGTCAGCATGGATTCACCAAGGGCACGTCATGCCTGACTAATCTAATTGCCTTCTATGATAATTGGTTCTGTGGATGAAGGAAAAGCAGTGGACGTGTTGTTCCTTGACTTTAGCAAAGCTTTTGACACTGTCTCCCACAGTATTCTTGTCAGCAAGTTAAAGAAGTATGGGCTGGATGAATGGACTATAAGGTGGGTAGAAAGTTGGCTAGATTGTCGGGCTCAACGGGTAGTGATCAATGGCTCCATGTCTAGTTGGCAGCCGGTATCTAGCGGAGTGCCCCAAGGGTCAGTCCTGGGGCCGGTTTTGTTCAATATCTTCATTAATGATCTGGAGGATGGTGTGGATTGCACCCTCAGCAAGTTTGCAGATGACACTAAACTGGGAGGAGTGGTAGATATGCTGGAGGGTAGGGATAGGATATAGAGGGACCTAGACAAATTGGAGGATTGGGCCAAAAGAAATCTGATGAGGTTCAACAAGGACAAGTGCAGAGTCCTGCACTTAGGACGGAAGAATCCAATGCACCGCTACAGACTAGGGACCGAATGGCTAGGCAGCAGTTCTGCAGAAAAGGACCTAGGGGTTACAGTGGACGAGAAGCTGGATATGAGTCAACAGTGTGCCCTTGTTGCCAAGAAGGCCAATGGCATTTTGGGATATATAAGTAGGGGCATTGCCAGCAGATCGAGGGACGTGATTGTTCCCCTCTATTCAACACTGGTGAGGCCTCATCTGGAGTACTGTGTCCAGTTTTGGGCCCCACACTACAAGAAGGATGTGGAAAAATTGGAAAGAGTCCAGCGGAGGGCAACAAAAATGATTCGGGGACTGGAATACATGAGTTATGAGGAGAGGCTGAGGGAACTGGGGATGTTTAGTCTACAGAAGAGAAGAATGAGGGGGGATTTGATAGCTGCTTTCAACTACCTGAAAGGGGGTTTCAAAGAGGATGGCTCTAGACTGTCTCAGTGGTAGCAGATGACAGAACAAGGAGTAATGGTCTCAAGTTGCAGTGGGGGAGATTTAGGTTGGATATTAGGAAAACCTTTTTCACTAGGAGGGCGGTGAAACACTGGAATGCGTTACCTAGGGAGGTGGTGGAATCTCCTTCCTTAGAAGTTTTTAAGGTCAGGCTTGACAAAGCCCTGGCTGGGATGATTTAATTGGGGATCGGTCCTGCTTTGAGCAGGGGGTTGGACTAGAGGACCTCCTGAGGTCCCTTCCAACCCTGATATTCTATGATTCTATGAATCAGTTAATGGGGACACAGCTCCTCTGTCTGATGAATGTTTGGCACAAACAAGAGTGCTTTTTCCTTAAACTACTTTTTTATTAGGTCTTAAATGCACACACGCTGTAGCAATAGGATTAGAACATCCCAAAACATTGATATTTACCCAAAGTCTGAGATGGTTTTGAGGAATCAGCACCCAGTCTTCAGGGGGCCCTCCTTTTGTCCAGTTGCCGGGGAGTTTTATATGCCAGATCCTTGCCCAAAGAAAAGATTCCTCAGAGTTCTCCAAAGCACACTTTCTAACTAAACTTTTTATAGATTTACTTCAAGCAAAGCACACAACCCATAATAGCCCTTAATAGGCTAACAATTTCCTTAGCAACAGCCAATAACAATTCATTATTCTCAGCTGCAAAGCAACATCAGCAAAAGAAACAAACAAATAAAAAAAACAAAAACAAAAAACACACCACCTACATACAGAGATAATCAAAATGAAGGTCAGCTTTCCACATTCCCCACACCCTTTTTTCATGAATCTGTCCTTCCACTTTATCTATCTTGGTCAGTAAAACTGCAGCTTGCAGCTGTTTGTCTGACTAAGCAAGGCCAGATTTTTCTCTCAGCTCTGTGGTGTCCTCCCCCTCCAGCTTGGGGGGAAGGAGGGGACTAAGTGCATAAAATGGCTGAGGATTATATCAAATCCAGTTCTCTTACAACATGCTCACTCCAGTATTAGTCAATGTTAGTAAGGGCCTTTGTCTGTAAAACACCTAGCCCACTTTGGGTACTTGGGTATAGATTTTCAAGAGCACAAATGGGAATTGGGAGTTTGGCGCCTAACTGACCTTTATACCTTTGAAAATCTCCCTCTGTATAAATCAGCCTGGCAAAATTGTTATGAAAAATTTCCAGCCCTGACACAAAATCTATATGCCTACCCTTCACTGTGTTGACAAATAATAAAGTACAGAGGGAGAGAGCAATGGAATTAAAACAAGATATTTGACATACACCTGTCAAAACAACAACTACACTCTGCAGGTGAGGAGAATTTTACAAGGCTGACATACATGATAAATGTTAATGGGCTTGTGTGACAGGGTATGAATGGGTTAAAAGGCAATACTGGGTCCAGTTAGCCCCCCACTCCAGACCAGCTGAGAATGCTCCAGCTGGAAGAGTGGGTTAAGAGAGCCCAGGCAAAGGGTGGTGGACAACCTGCCGGAGACAGGAGTCCTTCTCCAGGAAGCCAGGCAGAAGAGTGAGTCTGAAAGAGGACCACAGAATGGGTAACACCCACAGGCAGAGCCTTAGAATCATAGAATATCAGGGTTGGAAGGGACTTCAGGAGAGCCTTCTCTAACCACCATCCCCTTTGAGAACTTGCAGGGCCCTGCTGCTTTGAACTTTTTGTTGTAAGGCGATTGACTGTTTGCAGGGCCAGCTCTAGGTTTTTTGCCGCCCCAAGCTCAGGTGGGGGTGGGGCTCGCAGGTGGCACTGGAAGCGGAGGGAGTGATGTCACCTTCTCCCAGCGCCTGCAGGGGCTTTCCCCCCTCTCCCGCCCGGCCGCGCAGAGAAGCCCCGAGATAAGGGGTGGCACGAGGCAGCGCAGCAGCCAGTGCGCAGAGGGGGCGGCTCAGCCCCAGCTCCCCGGCAGGACTCGCCCTCTCCTCCCCAGGTAGCGGCTGGGCCCTGGCAGCTCAGCATCCCGGGGCTGGGGCTTCCCCTTCCCGCTACGGCTGGAGATGCGGGGCCCTCGCCCCGTCTAAGTGGCGCAGCTCCGAGAGCGCAACTGCCCCCGAAAGAAAAGGATGGGGGGAAGGCCGCCCCTGGAAATGTGCCACCCCAAGCACGTGCTTGCTTTGCTGGTGCCGAGAGCCAATCTTGACTGTTTGAACTATAAGGGGCATGCCCCAAACTGGAGGGATCTATAGGTAAGAAGTAGCTGAGGGAAGCAGCTTAGACTCACTGCAGGGAGGACTCTGCCACTGTCACTTCCCAGGTGTGGGTGGAAACCCAAAAATCCCTGACTTACCGTCAGGAACAGGCACCCCTAATACCTTGACAGAGAGGCAGAGGGCTGGAAGTTGGGTGTAATGACCCCTAGGCTTTCTGGCCCTCCAAGCTTCCTATTACAGCTTAGCTAAAATAAAAAATAGGCCACTCTGCTAACTTTCCAGCCTAGCTGGATTGCTAGTCATGGCTGACAAGTTTAACAGGCTGTTCAGGCTACCCAGCTGCAGAGTTATGGGACTCAGTAAAATTATTGCTGGACAGATATTGAGTCAACAACATGAGAGCAGACCATATTATACTGCACAGATGTAGGTATATCATTCTAAGCAGTTTTGTGCTGTCTTTCAATGATAACATATGTGATGCTTCCAAAACCCATTGCCAAGCTTATCTGAGAATAAATGGTCCAGATGTTTTCAATAGAAAACACATCATCCTAAAATAAATTGATATTTCATATTCTTTGTATTCTTCTTTCCTGCACATGCAGTAAGTATTAACAGTGAAATGATTGTGTGTTACTGTAGTTTAACAAAATGATCAGGAAGACGAGCTGAGTTAGTAGCATTCAGACATTTAATAGCATTTATCCCTTTAACTTCATTATAGTACAAGGCCCTAGGGCCCAAGAAAGTTATTTTTAATGTGACTTCAGACAGAGAGAAGTAACTTCTTATATGGACAATACAGTCTTCTTTCAAATACATTACCGTGGCTTCAGGGAATAAGAACAGGGGCTTGCCGCCTCCTCCTCCTCCTCCCTGTCCCCACCACTCCCAGCAGTCACTCGATGTGGTTTTATTAGTCCCTCGGGCCAGCAATAAAAGTTCTCAACCCTCAGGCCTTCCCAGCTGCTACCATCCTCCAGATGTCAGCACCCCTTCCTTGACCCCTTAATCCAAATCCATTTAGCCTCATCTCTTCCCAGGTCCTCTCTAGAACACAGCAGGAGCTGCTCCAGGATGATAGGTTTCTCTCTATCACACACACTATCATGTGATTTAGCATACCCAGCTGATCCCCTTTCTTCTAGGGATCGTCTAAATAAAGACTTCAGCTTCCCGCAGAAGAAGAGTAACCAAGACCCAGATCTTGAAAGGTATGTAGGCACCTAATTCCCAGCAGAATTAGGTGCCTTAATACCTTTGAGGACCTGGGCCAAACTGCCTCCATCCAGTGCCTCAGGGGAGGAGAGAATTCCAGAACTGCCCCACTCTTCCCTTGCACCCATCAGAACCCACTGGGATCTACTCCATGCCACTGGATCCTTGCAGCTTCATTAGCAACACATGGGGCAATGGAGCCATTGTGCCCAGAACTTCAGCTGGTCAACCACTGGCCAGATTTCTCCAACTGCATGGTTAGTATTCTTCATCCCAGTGCCTAGACAGCAACACATCTTGATGATAAAGTTGCTGTTTTGGACAGAGTCTAAGTGAATAATTTAGAAAATGTATGGACTTGGTAATTTATTGTCTTGGATGCTTTTGCTTCTGGCACCCTGTTTATTCATTTCCATTTACTGATTAGTGCTATCTCTCTGCTCTGTCACACTTGTCTGTTTTGTTCCATTCACTCATTGCTGCTAGTACTCATCCTCCACCCCCAGAAACCAGTCCTCCCTTTCTTGTCTTCCACCTCACCCATCCTCCACTACCTTGTAGTTTTCCTTTCTCTCAAACCTCATTCCCATCCATTGCTTCCCTACCTGTATACTCTCTCGCTCACCTTGGAACTCAAATTGCAACACTATGCAACACAAATGCAACACTCTCTTTCCTAAGTCAACAGTATCTCCTCATGCTCAAAGGAGCCTCCCTCTATCTTCTCCATCTTTGTATATGGAGCCACTCACTTTCAGTGGACTCATTTCCTCCCATTCTTGTCAATCAGAGGTGATAGACTAGAAACGTTCCTCTCTCCTTTCTGCTGCTTCCAATCCATTTCCCTCCCTCCTTCCCTTCAAAATCTAGTCCCTTTCTCACTTATTTCTGGATGACACATCTACGGCGCTCCAGATGTGTCACTGCCCTCCTTCAACTTTGACTTCTGGCTGCCCCTCTTCCCTCAATCTTCTGCCCTCATTCTGGGACATTCAGCTTCCACACTGATTAACAGCCTGACCCTACTACCTCACATCTCCTACTTCACTATTGCCTTTGGTGGATCATCTTCTTTCCTCTACCTCCACCCCACACACTTTAAATGTCCCTCAGGGTGTAGTCTTTCTCCTTCTATGCTTGTCTGTTGGGTGAGTTCCATCAAGCTGTCCTGCAGTGACTCAAAAGCATGAGTACCCTCCTCAGGCCAGACTGTTAAGAAGCAAGGCACCAGGTTGTGAATCTATACTTAGTTTTCAACAAACAGTTATTAAGTGTAAACTCTTCAGGCACTATAACAACCAAACCATGGAGTCATAGATAGTCCCCCTGGGTACTCTGATTTATCTCACCACCAGTAAACCTGCCTTTCAGATAGATGAACCTTACACCAAAAATCACAATATTCAGGTTACTCCCAGTCCCAAAGGACCAGTCACTTATCCCAGGTCAATTGTATCTTAGATCTTACACCAAAGACAACTCTTGTAGCCATTCCTATAATTAGCTGTGTAAAGATTTATTAGCTAGGAAAAGGAAATAAGAGGGTATTTACACGGTTAAAGCAGGTAAACACATTCACAATAGAGTTCCAATCTTAAGTTTTAAAAAGTAATAGAAGCTATTATAATAAACAAGCTCTATCTACCCTTTAGGGCTAATCTATGCTAAGCACTGGAGATCTCTTGCCTAGAAAACCTTGCCCTTCAGAGTCCAAAGCACAAAGATGCCGTTTCTTCTTGTTAGGTGTTTTTATCCCATTCCCCATTTGTTCTTCTCTTCTGATAGGAGAAATTCACTTGCAAGACTCATCTCCAAGGGGGAGGGAAGAGTAATCAGCAAAGTCTTTTGCCCCCGTTAAGGTTTGACAGTAGTTCATCTGGCATTGATGGGCCTTCCCTATTGGGCAGGATGTAACACCTTCTGCTGGAAGCCAGCATTTTACACTAGTTAAATCCTGTTTGGTGATTTGCACAGTTACAGAGGATTACAATGCACACACTGAAATATTACCTTATAATATGGGATAGAGATATTTTAAGTGAGATTAATGCATGCATCAATTTACAAACATTTCCTAAAGTCTAAACACTTAGTTCATCCATTTATCAGGGGAATTTTTGTTATAATGAAGTCACTTGTGCATCAGTATTGAAATAAGGACTGAAAATATTATGTCTTATTCATCAGGCTAATATGTATTTGCAGCTCTGAATAGTCTGTGGGGGATCTGCATGTGAATATATGAAAGCAGAATTTGACCTGTAAAGTGTTCACGTGTAAGGGGTGATCAGTAAACAAATAACTCCCTCAATTGGATGTATGCTGCAGTATTCTAGGAATTGTGTAGTAATAATGGGAGGACTTTAAAAGTGAGTATTTGGTAATTTTGCATTTTTTCTAAGAGTTGCTAGTGGGATTGGGTATAGGGTTGTGGAGACATTTATAGGGATTATAGAGTTCAACTATTCCTGACCCAGTCATTTTAGAAAAAAACCTAAACAGAAAGTTAATGGATAGACTCTAGAAGGATGGAGTGAAGGGGACTTGAGCAAACTGATAGTGAAATAAAATTATTTTAGCAGCAGTCTATTGAATACGTTGGAGTGGGAAGAGATGAGGCTGGAAAAGAGGTCAGTAGTCTCTGTGCAAGTGTCTATGTAACAACAATTCAGCAATGGGGGGACAGGGAGAAATGGGGGGAGTCGGAAGATGTTGTAGAAGGTGAAGCAATGTGATTTGGTGAAGACCCGGATGTGAGGGGGGAATGACAAGGAGAAATTAGAAAGTGACACCCAAGGTTGTGAGCTTGAGTGACCAGGAAGGTGCTGGAGTTGTCTGTGGAGATAGAGAATGATGGGGTGGAGGGAGAGCAGATGCTTTAGAAGGGAAGATGTGTTTCATTTGAAAAAGAAAGGGGAAACCCATGAGAAGATATAGATGTTTCAAGTCATGCTATGAGCCTGGAGAGAGTGGGAAATGTGCATCTCAAGATGTACATTTGAGAGGCAATAGCCTAAAAGTACTAGTTGAAATGATGGAGTCTGATGAGCTTGTGATGCTGGCAAACCACATGTCAGCCTGTGCCAAGGTCCCCATGCCTCACTTCCAATAAACACATAGCTGGAATCTGTCTGCTTCACTTGTGCGTTAGTATAGGTGAAATAGACATTAGAGGTATAAAAATGACTCCTACTCAGGCACCTTTATTGACTGCAACTTAGCCGTATTTCATGGAGTGAGAGGCAGTCTCTCAAATAGGCAAGTCCCCAGCCAGTTCTACATTGCAAGTAACATTCTGATGAGAGATTATTGTTACACATGGGTCTATCATATTTACCTTTCTTCTTAATCTCCTTTCCCTCTGGCTATTGCAAGGAGTGGTCTCTTCCTTGCTTAGCTCTTGTCACAATTTGAATGCATTACTTTAATTGCTATGCATTGAAATTGTCTCTTCTATTCATTCTTAGTTAGGACTCTATGCAAATTGAAAATTAGTTAATTTTTTAAGCAAAATAATAACTTCCAAGGGCTGTTCATACAATAATTAATGCATGACCATCTTTATCTCATTAACATACTGACTTTCATGTTAATAACATAACTATTATTACAGTAAGCAGATCTACCTTAAAAGAAATCTAACAGGAGACTAATTTTGT
This sequence comes from Caretta caretta, assembly GCF_965140235.1. Taxonomy (NCBI): domain Eukaryota; kingdom Metazoa; phylum Chordata; order Testudines; family Cheloniidae; genus Caretta; species Caretta caretta. The sequence goes on along the minus strand of NC_134209.1, from coordinate 131,406,745 downwards.
CTGTGAAGAATACAAACTGTTCTTATAAAAGTCTGTGGACTTAGTTTGTGTATTTAGTTTTAATGTAAAAAAGTTTGTGTATTTAGTTTTAATATAATGTAGTTTTAATGTACAGTAATGTAGTTGTGTATTTAGTTTTAATGTAAAACAATCACAGAAGCAGAAAAAGGACATCAATAGCAAGAGATTAAGAAGGTGTCTTTCAGCTGACAGCATGTGCAATAGTCCACTACAGAGGAAGTACCAGGGCAGCCAACGTGGCAGGAGATAACGTGACAACAGAGCAAAGTGAGAATCTGGAGGGCTTCTTCCTTTCCCTATGAAACATGTGTGGCAACAGGTCGTGATCCAGATAGGCAGCAAGCACTGAGTGGGAGCCTACACTGCTTGTTTTTAGAGCAGCATTAAAGAATGCTGCTAAACGTATTGTCCTCAAGCCTCCTTTAAAGCATCCTGCCCTGCATACGCAGAATGTCTTCAGAACCCTCCACTCTGCCACTACCACCCTGCTCTTGCCCTCGCTCTTTGATAAGAGAAGCCAGAGTGTAATCTATGGTATGTAACAAAACAAAGTTGTTGGTGACAAAAGACACATTGGGTTAAAAAGAAAAAGCGTGGTACTAGAGAGATGGCTGAGTCCATTCCATTTAGAACCCTAAGGAAAAGTACTACAAAGGACATCAGAAAATACCCCATCACTGTGATCTAGGGGATATTGCTGAGGAAAACAAGAGGATGAAACATGACTGATGACTGGGAAATAGCAGATGTTCCCCCTCAAGGGCATAAGTGGAACTGTACTTGCACAGAACAACAGCATCCTACCAAGTGGAAGAGCATTAATCAGGCAGTCTAGAAGAATACAAACATACAAGTATTATCATTTCCCTTCACATTGAGACATGGAGAAGTAAGATCCAAGAACAGCCCCACCCATTAAGAGGGCACAGAGCAACCAAACAGCTATGAACATAAGAAAAGCGAAATATTTTGACTAACATCATAAGGACACAGGATGCCCAATAGTATACATTTGAGTTGAGAAAACTCCAAAGTCAGCGTAACAGGCTATTGCATGGGATTGATAGTAGTGAAAATTCTACCAAAACCATCGGCTAATGGCTATATAATTGAATGTTCCTGGCAGAGTCATATAAAAAGGCCAGATACTGCAACTCAGGCATGTGACATGAGTTACTTCTTGCATAGAATAGTCCCATTGGAACTGCTTATGTATGTAAGGTTATTCAGTTGTGTGTTTGTAGTACTAGTCCCCCAAAATTATGAGTAAGGTCAAGTGCAAAGATATGAATATATTCAAATAAATCCATTCTTTGCCGGGCAAAGCAAAAGATTCCCATACCAAAGCAAGGTACTATACCTTATGTGTTATTCTGCCTAAGTTCATTCTCATCATATGTTACTGCAGTTTCCATCATAACCAAACAAAAGCCAACAAACAGCCCATCTTCCCAAATGGCCACAAGCTGCACTATGACCCAAAGCTTGTGTATTTAGGTGTGACACCATAATATTCAAGGAACACCTTACAAAGTCCTTGCTGAAAATAAAGACAAAAAACAACCTGATCAGCAAACTAGCTGATTCAACCTGGGAGAGCCAATGTGCTGACCCTAAGAAGCTCTGGGCTTGCCTTGCATTATTCCATAGTAGAGTATTCCTCCCCAGTGTGACTTAGTTCCTCTCACAAAGAACTAGTGGAAACTCAGTTGAATGAAGCTATGTATAAAATAATTGGTAGCATGAGTCCAACCTACCTGGCCTGGCTGCCAGTACTGTCCCACATAGCCCCTTCTAACATCAGGCAACAAGTCATCTTGCAGAATCTGTTTCCTAAGGTGCAAGACATATAACATCTACCCCTCCTTAAAGAGTGTCTAATCCACCAATCTACCATTTTAGCTCAATGCTTCTATTTGGACAATTCCTTTAAAGAACTTCAATGTCCTCTTCAGATGGTGTACTAAGTGGCAAGAACAAACTTCAAACATAGAATCATAGAATCATAGAATATAAGGGTTGGAAGGGACCCCAGAAGGTCATCTAGTCCAACCCCCTGCTCGAAGCAGGACCAATTCCCAGTTAAATCATCCCAGCCAGGGCTTTGTCAAGCCTGACCTTAAAAACCTCTAAGGAAGGAGATTCTACCACCTCCCTAGGTAACGCATTCCAGTGTTTCACCACCCTCTTAGTGAAAAAGCTTTTCCTAATATCCAATCTAAACCTCCCCCACTGCAGCTTGAGACCATTACTCCTCGTTCTGTCATCTGATACCATTGAGAACAGTCTAGAGCCATCCTCTTTGGAACCCCCTTTCAGGTAGTTGAAAGCAGCTATCAAATCCCCCCTCATTCTTCTCTTCTGCAGGCTAAACAATCCCAGCTCCCTCAGCCTCTCCTCATAACTCATGTGTTCCAGACCCCTAATCATTTTTGTTGCCCTTCGCTGGACTCTCTCCAATTTATCCACATCCTTCTTGAAGTGTGGGGCCCAAAACTGGACACAGTACTCCAGATGAGGCCTCACCAATGTCGAATAGAGGGGGACAATCACGTCCCTCGATCTGCTCGCTATACCCCTACTTATACATCCCAAAATGCCATTGGCCTTCTTGGCAACAAGGGCACACTGCTGACTCATATCCAGCTTCTCGTCCACTGTCACCCCTAGGTCCTTTTCCGCAGAACTGCTGCCAAGCCATTCGGTCCCTAGTCTGTAGCTGTGCATTGGGTTCTTCCGTCCTAAGTGCAGGACCCTGCACTTATCCTTATTGAACCTCATCAGATTTCTTTTGGCCCAATCCTCCAATTTGTCTAGGTCCCTCTGTATCCTATCCCTGCCCTCCAACGTATCTACCACTCCTCCCAGTTTAGTATCATCCGCAAATTTGCTGAGAGTGCAATCCACACCATCCTCCAGATCATTTATGAAGATATTGAACAAAACCGGCCCCAGGACCGACCCTTGGGGCACTCCACTTGATACCGGCTGCCAACTAGACATGGAGCCATTGATAACTACCCGTTGAGCCCGACAATCTAGCCAGCTTTCTACCCACCTTGTAGTGCATTCATCCAGCCCATACTTCCTTAACTTGCTGACAAGAATACTGTGGGAGACCGTGTCAAAAGCTTTGCTAAAGTCAAGAAACAATACATCCACTGCTTTCCCTTCATCCACAGAACCAGTAATCTCATCATAGAAGGCGATTAGATTAGTCAGGCATGACCTTCCCTTGGTGAATCCATGCTGGCTGTTCCTGATCACTTTCCTCTCATGCAAGTGCTTCAGGATTGATTCTTTGAGGACCTGCTCCATGATTTTTCCAGGGACTGAAGTGAGGCTGACTGGCCTGTAGTTCCCAGGATCCTCCTTCTTCCCTTTTTTAAAGATTGGCACTACATTAGCCTTTTTCCAGTCATCCGGGACTTCCCCAGTTCGCCACGAGTTTTCAAAGATAATGGCCAATGGCTCTGCAATCACAGCCGCCAGTTCCTTCAGCACTCTCGGGTGCAACTCGTCCGGCCCCATGGACTTGTGCACGTCCAGCTTTTCTAAATAGTCCCTAACCACCTCTATCTCCACAGAGGGCTGTCCATCTCTTCCCCATTTTGTGATGCCCAGCGTAGCGTAGCCAATGCCTACCTTGCAACACATCCAACAGTCCAACAACCTTCCACACCATCCGTGGGCAAAGCTCAGTCACTTCAAATATACAATGATCAGATGTGCTGCAAATGACTATAGGTTGGGCCTTTGTAAATCTCCCCTTTGCTTCTGTGGCCAGCTAGAAGATGCATATCACATACTTACAGGATACATCCATCTGCAAGGGGTGCCTTGTTCTTCATGGGCTTGCACAATGCTGTTCAATTTGCCACTGAACTCCCTGGGGGAGAATTGAATGTCCCCTGTTCTGTTTTACCCACATTCTGCCATATATTTCATGTTATAGCTGTCTCAGATGATGACCCAGCACATGTTGTTCAGCTATTGAATGGTTAAGACATTGAGACTAACATGCTTGACTTGAATGTTTATGTAAATGCAATCACAATAATAAAAGTTTTCACTGGTTAGCTAATTAAAATAATGTTGTTTTATATGGATTTTCCATAGCTATGAACAGTTTGAAAACAGCAAATTACCAAATCCAGGTTTTATTTGCACCCATGCAACCATTCTGATATGAATGAGGCACAGTGGCTATAACTGAGAGTAGAATTTGGCTTCATCACCATAGCCTCTCTCCCCCATTCTCAAGCAGAGATGGACCCAAACCTGAGGCTGCTCTAAGTTAAATTGAGACCCAAGACAGACCCCAGCTGGCTGCAGAATTGGGGAGCTGTAGAGGTGGTTTAAAATTGCCTTCATCCTCCACAGCTGTAAAGCGCATTTCTCAGCTGAGGATCGAGAGAGTGAGCTCAGTTCAGTCTCTTTATATGCATCATTAGAATTGGTACTAAGTTCCAATCAGTTATACCTGTGCAAACCCATTGAAGGCAATGGAGTTGCACCAATATCACTGAGGTTATCTGAAGTCAGGGTTGCACAGGTGTAACTGTGGGCTGAATTTAGCCTACAGAACCTTTATTTATGGTGGTAATACAATAGAACCTCAGAGTTACGAACACCAGAGTTACAAACTGACCAGTCAACCAACCACCTCATTTGGAACCAGAAGTACGCAATCAGGCAGCAGCAGAGACCAAAAAATTATAATAATTGCAAATACAGTACAGTACTGTGACAGTGTTAAATGTAAACTACTTAAAAAAAAGGAAAAGCAGCATTTTTCTTCTGCATAGTAAAGTTTCAAAGCTGTACTAAGTCAATGTTCGGTTGTAAACTTTTGAAAGAACCACCATAATGTTTTGTTCAGAGTTATGAACATTTCAGTTACGAACAATCTCCATGCCCCAGGAGTTCTTAACTGTGAGGATCTACTGTATGCAAAACCGAATTTATCCATTTTACACTTGAATTGTTGGTTTAGTTTGCAGGACTGGTGGTAAATTTTGCTTCCAAACTGAGCAAATTTAATATGGAGTCATTGGACACGGAGTGGAAAAGTGAGGTTTAAAAACAGAATTATTTTCAGAAAAGTGACTGTGTACAAATGGCATCTACTAATTCAGTGGATCTGCAAAGTACATAGTTATATCTGCTTACTTTAGTGGTAAAAAGTTTGTTTTGACTTCTTTTGACTCCTTTCAGTATTGCAGGCCCAACATAGCTTTGGGAGAGCAGGTTATTCTGGCTCACTTATCATACACAGTGTGACTAAATTCCAATTGTGGGGTCAAATTCTGTCTTCCCTCAAACTCTTTGATCTGTGATGACAATGGAGTTGCAAGATGCACTGCTATTATTGAGGCCTGCAGAAACTTCACTAGCCAGTGATGCTGAATAAGGCTGAAGTAGACTAGCCTGACTCTCAGAGCCCACTGATCAGTTTACAGGACTGGTAAATAGAAAAAATATATCTGAGCAAATTTGATATGGAGTCATGATTAGACACAATAAGCAGGAAACCACATTCTAGCATTTTATGGTGACTTTTCAGAGTACAACTGTGCTTTCAATTTAACTGAATATCACATACAAATCCAGCTGAAATCAGGGAGGTTACACTGGTGCATGAGAGAGCAGAGATTGGCCCTATGTCTTTTAAGAAGTGATTGAGGCTGCTATGGTACTTTGTTAACCTTCATGAGCAAAAACACCACGAAGAGAGAAATAAACCTGGAGCTGTTTACATTTCATTACTGGGTCCATCCACCCTATTTTCAAGCGCAATTGACAAGTTCAAAAAATACAGACCAAAAGAAAAAGCTCTAGTTCTGTAAAGTATAAAATAGGCAAATTTTACAAAAACAATATCCTAAGGGAGAGAGAACATTTCACTGGCATTCTGTCAACTGTCAATCATACACTTATTATCCTTGTCTAGCCTCTATGATTTGCCCTCTGTGTGATTTATTAAAGAAACTTAACTCTCTTTACTTCCTTTTTTGGCTTGTGAAACAGGGAAATCTCATTACAAGCTCCATACAGCTGACTAGCTATATTTTACTGAAAGGTGCAACAACAGCAGCACATAATACAATGGCACAGAGGGAAACAACCCACAAAGTAAAATGACCAGCAACCCCATCTCAAACACAAATGTATTGTAAGCATTCATAAATATCTTGTGCTGCTTCTGTACTTAATTCCCTAGCAGCCCAATAACCCTCTTCCGTTCTGGAGAACACCTAATAGAAAGCAAGAAAGATACTTTAGAATGGCAACCTGTGATATCTCTGCTAATAGTGGCTTTCAAATTACACCTTCCAGTTGACCTAGTCTGTTGGATACTGGAAACTGTTGGATTTGAGATACTGTGAACCTTGGGTAGAATTTTCAGAAGTGTTTGGGGTATGTCTACACTGCAAAATATATTCCGCAATAGAGTCTCAGAGCCTGGGTCAACTGACTCAGGCTCACACAACAGGGCTAAAAATAGCAGAGTAGCTTTTCCTGCTGTGACAGGAGCCTAGGCTCTTAGACCCTCCCTCCTCTCCAGGTCTCAGAGGCCAGGCTGCAGCCAAGCCCAAATCTCTACACTGCTATTTTTAGCCCCATAGTAGGACTCACTGCTGCAGGTTTGGGGTGTTTTTTTTTTTTTTGTTCGGCTGGTGTATAGATATACCCAATTTTTTTTGGTGTCTAGATATACGCAAGTCCTATTTTCAGAAGTGACTTAGGCACTGAGGCACCTAAGTCTCATTGAAAGTCAGTGGGGTTTAAGCTCTGAAGAGACAGGATTTTAAAGGTGTTTGTTACCTAAAGATTCAGATAAGTGCCTTGTGCCAGGTGCTTTTAAAAATACCATTAGGTACCTATCTGCATCTTTAGGCACCTAAATATCTTTTAAAATCTGGACCTAAGTCCCTAGGTTGCATTTGAAATTGGGACTTAGGACCTTTGGAAAACTTTACCCAAGTTATTTTTGCCATTGTGGGAGGCAATTTTTTGCAACACATCAGCATCATTACATTTCAGCTTCATGACCAAACTCCAGCTCCAGCCATCTTCTTAGCTACTCTAAAAATGGTGGAAGAGCTTTGGTTGTCACTGTGTCAGGATGACTGCCCGTCTATCCCCTCCATGGTCCACTCCAAGAGTGCCTTCTCAGGTATCCAGTCATCACCTGTCTCTGGGCAGGGATCTTAGTCCCATTTCCTTCTGATCAAGGGTTTAAAGGCTGCATAGCCCCCTGCCTTACTACGATATTGCCAGAAAGCTAGTCTGCCCAATGGCCAGCACCTGTGTGTTGCTTTCTCTCTGAGGACTATGAACTATGCATTGCCAACAGTTACAAGTTACCACACAGCTCTTTTTAGCAAGCACATTTACTCTTAAGATAAAAGCATTGCAGTGAAAACATAAAAACAATAAAAGTTCCTATACACACACTAAAACTTTACCAATGATTCCTCATCAGTCTTATGGGGCCCTAGTAGGCCAAAGTCTTTCCAACCCTTCCGCTAGGGTTGGGGCCCCCTTGTACAGGAAGCCCTATGTGTTTGCTGGATCAGAAAGAAGGCCCTGAGTCAGTTTAAACCCAGACATTTTATATCAATTCTATATTCATTGTCTGTTGGTCTCAGAAAACTAGGTTTGAACCAGTATATTGAAGCCTTCCCAAGGGCTAGTACCTCTCTGGAGATGTTTACAACCTAAATAATTCAGCTCCTACTGTTTTTGGTTCCTGAAGGAGCTGTGATAACTCTCCCCACTGAAGTACATACAATCCCTGGCCCACAGTGATATACAAACTTAATACAATATAGTCCCCAAAGATATTGCACGTGGTTGCAATATCTGTCACAAATGGCTCCTCCACATTCACTCTTCTTGCATTTAACCACTTCTAAGCCTCAAAGGAACAAGTCATTCAAACAAAGAACAAGACTTGTCCATCCTCTTCACCAAGGGCTGAAATTTCCCCTCCATACATGTATTATACAATGTCACAGGGTCTACTCACCACAGTGGCATCTCCTGCTGGCCATCCTCAGGATTAGCTCTGCTAGTTGTGGTGCCTCTCCCATCATCCTCTTGACCTGTGAGCCTGCCTCACTCCAGGAACCTCAGCATCCTCTTCATATCTCATCCCTCCAGCCAGGTCACCATCTGTGTTTCCCCTTCTGGGGTTACCCAAATTATTTTTATGCCAACTGTTACAGGCAGTTTTCTCCTGTGCTGCCCTGATGGTGTCTCTTCCCCAGTGGCCAGTAGGGGAATCCAGGCCTGCCCTCTATTCTGGGTTCCAGTCCGGGGACTCTCAGCTCGGCAATTCTGGGCCTACCCTCTCAGCTCTCACTGCTTCTTCCCTGGACTGCTTCCTGCTCTTCCCTATCTCTTCCCTTCTCTGGAAGTACCTGTTCCAAACCAATTCCCTGCTCTCTCTTTTCTCTTCCCAGGGAGTAACTTCCCTTGTCCCCAGCAGCACTGTCTGTTCCTGGCCCTGCCTATTCCTGCCCAGCTGAGACTCCTTTAATCTACTTTCTACTCCCTGGCTACTCCTCCAGGTGCAATCTGGGCAGCTAATTGACCTACCTGGCCACCTTAATCCCCTCTAATCCTGTGTGGGGTGAACACCTCATCACACACACAAAAAAACTAAATTAAAAGATTATTATTAAGGATAACAGCCAAGAAGCAAACGTTAGGAAATGCCAGATTTACGTTGCCTGTGCAACCTTAATGGGGCCCCCTTGTGCATATGCATTATGACAATCTTTGCATGATCACATACTATGTTTTTCACAGGACCCCAGGATGGATGATGCTCAATTAATGAGCAGATATTCAAAATGTAACAATTTTATTAATGATCTGGAAAAAAATATAAAATCTCTATGGATAAAATTTACAGATAACACAAAGATTGGGGGAATAGTAAATAAAAAGAGGACAGATAACGGATAGAGAGAAATCTGGATCACTTGATAACCTGGGCACAAGCAAACAATATGTGTTTTAATATGACCAAAAATAAAGTCATACATCTAGGAACCAAGAATGTAGGCCACACTTACAAGACGGGGAACTCTATCCTTGAAAGCAGCTACTCTGAAGAGGATTCAGGGAACATAATGAATAATCAGCTGAAGATGAGCTCCAAATGAGACCAAAATATGATCCCTGGATGCATAAACGGGAATCTCAAGTAGGAGTAGTTAAGTTATATTCTCTCTTTATTTTGCACTGGTGCGACCACTTCTGGAATACTGTGTTCACTTCTGGTGTCCACAATTCAAGAAGGCTATTGATACATTGGAGAGAGTTCAGAAAAGAGCCACAAGAATGATTAAAGGATTGGAAAATGTGCAGTTTACCAAAGATAAGGTTAATGGGTTACTTGACCACAGTCTATAAATATCTGTATTTGAAGCTAGGGGAAAAATAAGGCACATGTGTTTAACAGTGAGGGTAATTAACTGTTGGAACAATTTACCAAGGCATGTGGTGGATTCTCCATCACTGGCAATTTTAAAATCAAGATTCAGTGTTTTTCTGAACGATATATTCTATTTTATTATTCTAGTTAAAACAGGAATTAATTCAGGGAAATCCTGTGCCCTGCGTTGTACAGGAAGTTAGATCTATATGATCACAATGGTCCTTTCTGACCTTAGAAGTTTTCTACTCATTGTGCAATGCGTGGCCCCATGCCTTATTTACTGCATGCTTTTCAAACCCTGCTTGAAGTCAGAAATATTAAGTTGTGTTAAGTGATAGAATTATATGCTATTGCATATCACAGGTTTTCCTTACTCCTGTTATGCAGGAAACTTCCATCCATTACTCCCCAAACTCTCTTCAGAAACTCATATGCTCATTCTTGACATATTCTATATTGCTTTCCCATTGCTTTACTGGTTGTCATTATGGCGCCATGTTTTGAGGCAAATTGTTTCCCACTGAATACTATCCTTTTAGTGGAGATCGATTCATATAATTTAATAGGGGTCTAAGCTTTTCTTGAACAGATTCTGAGGCCTGAATGGCTTTATTAATGGCTTTTAGGATGTTAGAACAGTGTTTGGAAATAAGTTCATTTTAAAAGATATTAAGAATATGCATGAATAAGTTCATAATTCCATTTGCTCATGTGGGCAGTGGTCTTGGACAATGCCAGCTACATTATATCTAGAAGCAAAATCTTGTTAAACCTGGAACTGTTTACCTGAGCTACATGGGTGATGGGTTGGAAATGAATAGTATGGTTTTGATAACCTTTTCAATGACTAGCCTAGCATTGCTGAATGTTTTCTATCCGTGGAGAGGGACACAGCATCATCTGAAGACAGCTTCGTGTCAAAGGTTTTGTGTATATTTAGAACATGCAAAATCAATGGATATGCACAATGAAAATCCTTCTGCAAAATAATTTGCACGCCAAAGTCATTTGTCAAGGTTTAAAATATAATTATTAAAGTTTTAATCATTTTTAATATGTCAAAAGTGATTAAACGCTGGATTGCTTTTTGGCAATTTTTTTTAAAATAGCCCAATTTTTGTGTTGGGGGCAGATCACCTCTAGAGACCTAAAATCCCATGTTTGAATACTGTTAGAAATGAATTCAATAGGCTATTCCTCATTTGTCTGCACTGCAAAATCATCACACAGACCAGAACAACATGAAATCTGTGTTTAAGAGAAGTACACAAGTGAAAGTTCAGAGGTGTTACTACATGTTACAATTGACAAGCCAGGTACATTGTCAGAATTACAGATGAGAGGTTGCAGAACATCTGCTCACACTTTGTATAGCTCAAGCCTGTGCTATTAGTCTTTCTTTTTAATGAGCCCTGAATTTACCCAGTAAAAAAGTGCAAAGAGTAGCAATTATACCTCAAGGGAACTGAAAACAGAATTGCTTTACTGGATTCCACAATGAATTCGGAAATATTATTCCCCACTTAACAATGAATCATCTCAAGTTCCTTCTTTTTAATGATCACTTCATCTCCACATTGCCCCCTACTACTGAGCCCTTCTGAGTATTCCAGTCTGTCAATGTCTGTGATTTCTTTGATGTTTTTTAGCTCTCCCCGTCCTCCCTTGGGAGTGGGCTAACGACCCTCTCCTGTAAAAAAAGCAAAGCCATAACAGAAACCTGTGCTATTGCTCAGCTTTGCAGCAAGATACTGCCAAAAGTGGAAGGCCGTGGTGAAGATTCTAGGTTCCACAGGGAATAGAGATGCATAAGTCAAGTAAGGCTATGTCTACACTACAGCTTATGTTGGCATAACTTATGTCACTCGGGGTGTGAATAAACCACTCCCTGAGTGACGCAAGTTACACCAACATAAGCGCTCATGTGCACAGCACTATGGCGGGAGAGCTTCTGCCATTTGCGAAGGTGGTTTTCTTATGCTGGTGGGAGAGGTCTCTGCTGTCTGCTCTGCATAGAGCGTCTTCACTAGATGTGCTGAAGCAGCACAGCTAAATTGGTACAGCTGTGTCACTGCAGCACTGTATGGGTAGACATGCCCTCAGTAAGTCAGCCTCACTGCTCTCTTCTATGCTTGCTGTAGTAGAATCCCTTCATTCCTCTCTCCTCCACCCTGCGCTTTTTTGACTCTTTTTTCCTCGGCAAATTCCATTCCTTCAGCCCTCATCTGCTGGGACTATTGGCTGTTTCCACATCTGTCTCTTCCACCTCTTCCCTTGAGCCACTGAGCACCTCTGGAGAAAATCCCACAACCTTTGTCCTCTACAAGTTTAGACTTTCCTCTCCTGTTCTGCTATATTCACTTCCTTCAAATGAAGCTGTATCCAGATCTTGTCACGGCTTCCTCTATAAGAAGATTTCTAAGATCTACCTTTTGATTTCTGTCCAGGCAGCTAAAACGCCCATCCAACCCCTCAGCATGTCCTGCCTTGATTACCGTAATCTTATTCTCTCAAGACTAGACCTGGGCAAAATTATTTGGCCAAAACTTTTTTTCCACCAAAAAGCAGGAACATTCAGGTCGATCAAAATATTTTGTGAATTCACAGCAGATGTGCCAAATTATTTAAGCAGAAAACAAACAAAACAACCTTTTCATTTAAACTTTTTGCTTTAATTTTATTTTTTTTTAAAAAGGTTAAAAAATTCCTTGAAAATTAAACAAAGCATTTTGTTTGACCAAAACCAAAACATTCAGTCTAACCTGAAATATGTATTATATTTTATTTACCTTTGCATTTCAGGTTGACTTGAAACTTCCTCCACCCCCTCCAGCCCCCATTGTTTTGGTTCAGGCACTGGTCTGTAAAACTGGTTATTCATACAGTTGTACACAAAACCTACGTAACCCTCTCCAGTCTATAGAAAACATAGCTGTTATATCACCTCCCTTGCTTATTGCTCTGACATCATCCACCTCTGTGAATCCCTTTCTTAGCAGCAAATTTAAACTTCTTATCTTCATCTTCAAGGCCTTCTATAACTGTGCCTCTATCTAATTAGCCACTTGTCTCTAATCATGTTAACCCCTCCAAATCCTCCAATCCGCCAAGGATACCATCCTACCACATCCATTTGTCAGCTGCTCATGCCATCACCTCTGTACCTTCCACTTGGCTTCTTACACATGAAGGGCTTGTCTTCACTGCAGGATAAATCAGTGGCACTGCAATCGATGCAATGACGTCGATTTAGCGGCTCTGTTGAAGATGTGATAAGTCAATAGGAGAGCACTCTCCCGTCGACTTCAATACTCCACCTCTGTGAGTGATGGTAGCTATGTCGGTGGGAGAGCGTCTCTTGTATGTCACTTATCTATATGACTGTAAGTCCTCGGTGCAGGGACTGACTCCTACCATATATCTGTATAGCATTCATCACTCTCTGGCCTCACTGGGACCTCCAGGAGCTGCTGCAACATAAATGTTAAATGATAACAATAGTTATAATAATAATAGCCAAATTACATTGCCCAGTTTACAGCATCATCATTTCCCCTGTGGAACAAATCAATGAAGCAATATCCCAAGGCCTGCCTCATCTTTATTCAAAGTGAAATTAATTCTGAAAGCTGCAAAAGTGGATTAAAATGAACGCAACCTTAAATTACATCTCTTCATAAGCACACGCTGCTCAGAACCAATATTAAGGCTGTAAGCACTTGCAGTATAATGGAATATCTCCTGCCAGATGTATGTGTTCTTTACCTCATCTAGCTTTCCACTTTTTTTCTTTTTACAAGCCATCCATATGGCAGGACCATTAAACATGTCATAAAAAGACTGCTCAAGTGGCAGTCTTGTTACCCTAATGAAATTACATGTTTTTTAAATCCTTGCCATTCCTACCACCATATGGTATGAAAACACAGGCCTACTGGGATGCCATTTCATGTAAAGTTTAAGTGTCCCACTAGTGAATACATTTAACTGTAATAGCTCTTTTGTTAACTTTTGTTACTTATGCAACCAAACCAAAGCTAGAATGCAAGTGTGAGGAATCTGGTAAGCAGGAAACTATTATTCCCATCAACACCCTCATTGCGGACCTATCACCCTCCAGAGTGGACACGTAGGCACATCCCTAGCCAATAGGGAGAGGGGGCAGAAACTCTATGTTGACACAGGAAATAATCTTTATCTGTAGGAAAGGCAGTGGCCAGGTGGCAAACTGGGAGCAAAGCAGGGAAGCTAACTACAGGTGGAGCTGCTGAGGGATCCAGTGAATTGGGCTGCAGCAGAGTATGTGTGGAGTAGGCCAGTGCCTCTGAAACTTTCTGGACTACTCTACCCCTTTCAGGAGGCTGCTTTGTCTTGCGTATCCCAAGTTTCACCTCACTTAAACTACTTGCTTACAAAATCCAGACATAAAAATGCAAGTGTCACAGCACACTAATACTGAAACATGGCTGACTTTCTCATTTTTACCGTATAATTATACAATAAGTAATTTGGAATATAAATATTGGACTTACATTTCCGTGTACAGTATATAGAGCCGTATAAACAAGTCATTCTCTGTATGAAAGTTCAGTTTGTACTGACTTTGCTAGTGCTTTTTACGTAGCTTGTTGTAAAACAAAGCAAATAGCTAGATGAGTTGGGGTACCTCTGGTTGAGAACCACTGGAGTAGACAGTAACTGGCATACATTGCAACCAGATTCAGGTCTGTGCAGTACTTGTGGGAAACAGATCTAATGTATGGGTATAGGCTCCAGTATGCAATTCTCCACATGTGCTTTCCCCAAACAAATGTTTCAACCATGTTCCTATTACAATAATATTAAGAAAACATTACCTAGGTAATCAGTAGTCACCTTTGAAAATCATAACCCAAACGCACTGGGGGTTTTATGGTCAGGGGAATTGCCAATGAACTTCATGTTCTCCAGGTCTGCACTGGGTCAACAGCTACTCGGAAAAAAAACACTTATTCTTTAGTGCCTCAATGATACCAGTATTAATGACATCAGTGGGTAATTTATGTGTTTATTTGACAGAACGCACCTCTGTATTCACAGCCTACACACTATTTTAATAATCTTTGTACAAAATATGCCTTGTAAGGCATCATTTGAAAACTAATAACTCACTGGTCAATAATATCTTGATGAAATGTATGTAACAATATTACAAGTAAAGTTATGAACATAAGCCAAAATCATGACTGAAGTGTGTTTACCAGACAAGTTTGGGAAGCGGGTAAACCTGTTTCTCAGAGACAAAGGACAAGTTGATGTCTGGCCAATGCCCTCAAAGTGAATAGGCCATCCCCTATGAAGTGGCCGTTCTTTGGCAAGGAAAGGGAATAGGAACAAACAGATCTGAATAAACAACTTAGCAAACTTCCCCCCACACCAGACTCCCTATCACCTTGCTCTCATTTGGAAAGAACTTTATCTAGGGGTCCCTCTCAGGGAGATTCATTTCAAAAAGTGACTGAACTATAAAAGTGAGGAGCAAAAACCGCTCAAGTTATATCTTTCCCTGTCCATCTCCCTCTTTGCACCTAAGATAAAAGATACAGCTGTTGGACTTTGGGGGAGGGGTCCTGACCAGAAAAGTTTAGAGGGATTGGGTAAGTACTTTACTTTGAATTAAGTATAGTTTGTTAAGTTAGGTACTAGGAAGCATTTTATCTTTATTTTTCTTGTAACTATTTCTAACTTTTATGCCTCATTACTTGTACTCACTTAAAATCTCTCTTTGTATTTAAATGTGTTTTATTCTTCAATTGAAACTAATACAGTACATTAAGTTAAACTGACTGGGTAACTCCATTTAAGGTGGCAAGTTATTGTGTATTATTCCCTTAAAGGGACAACAGACCTAATATCTCTGGACTGTCCAGGAGAGGGCTGGACAGAACAGAATTTTTTGAAGGGAAATCTGGGACTGGGAGTGTCTTGGGGTCACTCAGACACTCAGGGGCACCTGCATGCTGATGGCTGCTTGTGAGCGATCCATGTTGGG
Organism: Caretta caretta; assembly: GCF_965140235.1. NCBI lineage: Eukaryota > Metazoa > Chordata > Testudines > Cheloniidae > Caretta > Caretta caretta. Next base: position 131,391,239 of record NC_134209.1, on the reverse strand, counting down.
AGCTCAGTATGTCACAGCCCAGTATGTCATATATACACAATTTCTTTCCGTTTTTTTTCCAATGCCTGCAAGCTCCTTCTTGAAACTTCACGTTAAGTTGAATACTACTGACCACATGGCTCTTGATTCAGTCCATAAAAATGCATTGCAGTGAGCTCAATCTTCTTGCTGTTAGGCGTAAGGTTTGTTTTTATTAAGAGAGAGAGAGAGAGAGAGATTTTATTGATAAAAGTTGCTTTTCATGTCTGGTTAACATTTTTTGAAAAATATGAAAGGTTATATGTGAAATGTTTAACCTCCTAGCTCTTTCTCTAGTGATGGGGGGGAATCTTGATCTAAGTGATTTCAAGTCAAAATTGAAAAGATTTTTTATATCAATATTCAATGATGTTTCAAAGACTTAATTCAGTGGAGTTGTTGTAGCTGTGTTGGTCCCAGGATATTAGAGAGATACGGTGGGTGAGGTATTATCTTTTTTGGGTCAGTTTCTATTGGTGAGAAAGACAAGCTTTTAAGCGACGCAGAGCCGAGCAAGAGCTCTCAACAACAGAAGTTAGTCCAATAAAAGACATTACCTCACCCACCTTGTCTCCATAATTAAGTGGAGAAAGTTCTAGTATCAATAGAATTGAAGTAGAAGGAACAAATTTAGCTGGTCATTACTCCTCCGTAAATTAGGCCTTACACTGTGTGATCAACGCACATTTAAATGAACAGTTAATTCATTTTATTGATTCAAGCCCCAGTTGAGTAAACAAGAGTAGTCCTATTGACTACAATAGCCCTACTCATGTATTTAAATTTATGCACTGGCTTAATCACAGAATCATAGAAATGTAGGTCTGGAAGGGACCTCAAGATGTCATCTAGTCCATCCTGCCGCATTTAGGCAGGATTAAGAATACCTAGATCATCCCTTATCACTGTTGTCTAACCGGATCTTAAAAACCTCCAAGGATGGGGATTCCACAACCTCCCTAGGTAATCTTTTCCAGTGCTTAACTATCCTTGGAGTTAGAAACATTTCCCTACTATCCAACTTGAAGTCTTTGCTGAAAAATAACGTGATTCAGAGCCACAATGCATGAGACAATGAAAATGGCTGAAGTTGGTGCGAAACTTTTGGAGACTATTTTATTACATATAGTCTGATTCTGCAACGCTTATTAAAGCTCAGCACCTACCCAAGAACAAGCCAACTCAAGATCCAATGGCTGGAAGCTAAAGCTAGATTCTGACTAGAAATGAGACACACATTTCTTTTCACTGGGAGGGTAGTTAACCACTGGAACAACTAACCTGGGGATATGGTAGCTTCTACATCACTTGAAGACTTTAAATCAAGATTGTATGTCTTTATAAAAGATATGTTGTAGCTCATCCAAAAGCTATGTGCTTGATGCCGGAAACCACTTGGTGAAATTATATGGCCTGTGCTATATAGGAGGTCTCACTAGATAATCACAATGGTCTCTTCTGGCCTTGGAATCTATAAATACTGAACAGAGGCTATTATATTAATTGAACTATGATGTCGCTGCACACAATATTTATGAACCAACCAAAGTCACTTAAAAGGAGATTTTCAGTAGGACCTGTAGCTGGGAGGGGAGGGGACTTCCTTGTTTTGTCTATGCTTTGTAGAACTCCCCAATGCATCGCAAAATCTTGTCCCAAAGTTGTTGCAATCATATGAGTAACTTTATTTATGTGAGTGTACCTATCGAAGTCAATAGACCACTTGATTTAGGTGAGCAAGGTTACTTCCATGCACAAGTGTTTGCAGGGTCAGGCCTGAAAAACAAAGGCAAGACAAGGCATGGGATAACTGTTCAGGAAAATGAGGGTATAGGGAATATTAGTAAGGGGAGCAGCATTGCAAATATTCCTGGAAGAACAGGGTTTGAAGGAGGGATTTTTAGGAGAGCTGCTCTTGATTAGAGGTAAGAATAGGGAGCTAGTTACAAGCATACAGAAGCAGGGAGGGGATTAATTTAAGGTACAAACCTGAGAATGAGAGAGGGACATGAAAGGTTCAGTGAGTGGAGAGGATTAGGAAGAAAGTGGAGGCATGGGGAGAAGCGAAAGCAGAGGTGTAATTGAGGGCAATTTTAGGGAAAGGGCACATACTTTGTGATGGCACAAAAGAGGGAATCCAACTTATTAGATTCTTGACTAGAGCAGGACAAATAATTGAATTTTTTGTTTGGTTGTTAAACTGAAAAATTAGGGGGGGAAATACAGGTTGACCCAAAATTAAATTTTTTTGGTGTTTCTCACCGAAACAAAAAACTGGACAAAATTGAAAAATAAGGAGGTCATTAGAAGACCCCAACAGCCTTCAGGATATTCCTTTAAAAACTTAAATAAAAAGCATCTGTCCTCTCATTCAAGCTCTAGAGGTAGGTCTGCACAAAAATCCCAGAACCAAAGAAACCCTATATTATGAGATGTTTGAAATCTTTGGCATTTGAAACGTATCTGATTTTACATATGATTGCTGTGTTTATAGTGGTCAGAACCAAAACCATGGATCTAACCAAATCTAAAATTTGATATGTTTAAAACCCAAATCCTGCTATTAATTTTGTGGCATGAAACCATCTTTCACAAGGTTCCCAGCTTCTTTTTGCTTTACAAGTCACTGCAAATGAAGGGGCTGATCCTGCTCCCATGGAAACCAAGGATAAACCTCCCACTGAATTCAATGGGAATGGGATCAGTCTCTAAGACTGCTTTTGTCTTTACCTGTTTATAAACTGAAAGACAAGATTGTCATGAAGTCCAAGCTGCAATCACTACACTCTTCATTTATTTACATTTATTTTAGATTTTTCTAGCCCACTTTGCATACCCAGAAAATATGTGATAGTGAAGAATCCACATAATATCCTATTCAACAATAATAGTTAAAACTGTATGTGTCACTTCTCAAGTCACAGAAATATCTTACTGGTATATGACTAAACCATAGTCAATTGCCAGGCAGGATGTCAGAAGAAGGGAAAAGATAAGAAGATAAAGGAAAAAGGAGAAAGCTAACAAGGAAGGAAGGAAGCGGGAAGCAGGGTGGAGATGAAAGTTTCATTTTAAAGAAAAAGAGAAGACAATATTTTGAAGGAAATTAATGTGCTACAATTGTTCCTGAAAAATAGTGTCAAAATCTGTGCAGTGTCACATGCTGTGAGCCCAGTATACTGTGACTGCATCTTCACGATGTCATAGACATTCTTGCTCATTCTTGCCTTTGTTCTTTGATGGAAAAATGATTTACAGTAACCATAAGTGGATATAGACAAACTTACATCATATGGTACTGGGAAACATATGTTTAGTGCTGTGGTGCACTGGTTGCTAACTTCCACCCAAAAGGTGGATTAAGTGGTAAGGAGCAATGAAGTTTCAGTTATGGATAAAATGATTCCTTACGTATCTTTCAGTTTTGAGTCAAATTTATGTAAGTCTATAAAGGTCTCTGGGAATATTCTGAATGAAGATTATAAATGTAAGTTATAATAGGGATGTGTGACAAATTAATAATGAACTCAAAATCTAAGTTCAAGGTATTTTTTCATTTCATTGTAAACTCAAAGTGGACTTTGCTTTTTCTAGAAAATTTTGGTAAGGTACATGAATATTTCATGTAAAAATTAGCCGACTTTCCAGTGAAAATATGATGGCGTGTAGCCAAAAAAATGACTATTTCTGAGTAAACATTGGCCATTTTTAGAATGATTTTTTTCTCTTGAACTAAAGAACTCTGAACATTTCTAGTTTTGAAAAAAAAAATTGGGGGGGGGGGGAAGCTCTTTAGGAAGATAGGAATGGCCAGATGGATCAGACCCCAGGTCCACCTGTCTCTGACCGTGGCTAGCACTAGATGTTTCAGTGAAAGGTGTAAGAACCCACGCTAGGTAGATGTGGGCTAATCTGCCCCCCATATAGGTTTTATCCTGATCTCTGATAGTTCGAGATGGTGTAAGCCCTGAAACACAAGGTGGAATATCCCCTTCCACAATTTTTGTTGACATTAATTATAATTTTGGATGGTCTTCAAAATTATGGATGAAATTATGTAAAATTGTATCCTTTTGATATTATTATATAGGTACAGGGCCACCCTCACTTAGATTTAGGTGAAACAAAAGGAAAACATTATGTATATGTATATTTTTGTAATATTTAGACAGAGACCAAGGCTTATTATGCTGACCAGTGTTGTCTCATTGTTTCCTTGTATTCCCCCATCTGTCTGTCTGCATCCATTTGTTATCTCTTGTCTTATCATTACATTGTAAGCTCTGTGGGGCAGAGACTGTCTTTTTGATCTGTGTTTGTGCAGCACCTAGCACAATGGGGTCCTGGTCCGTAGCTAGGGAAATAATAATAAATAATTTACAATCAAATGTTGTTAAAAAGTATGACCTTTTCATGCAAAGTTCTGTGAAACTGTTTTTTTAAACTTCTTCTAACTCTAGTTATTACTTTCAAAGAATGCACAAAAAACCCGCAGATCAAGGAGAAGAAATATGGCACTCACAAAATAGTTATCTTTGCATATTATTCTCTCCACATTTAGCTTAAGTAACTTTTTAATTGATCAAAATCCTAACCCTTAGTTAAAAGAACTGCCTAGTTATATATATAATGTGTAACAAATTGCAGTTGCACATTTTGCAGCATGTACTCAGTATAAGACACAGTGATTAGAATCGTGAAAAGGAAAACAGTGTTACAGGGCCAACAGTTAAGCAATTAAAATAACACCTATGTTATGCAAATGGAAATATTTTACATATGAATGCTCTGATTGGGATAACAAGCTTCCTGAGTAAAGTTCTGTGGTACCCTATTGTATCTTAGATACAAAAAGCTGCTTGACGCAGCAGATAAATGGTACATTGCTGCCACTGAAATAGCAAACTGAACACAATCAATGAAATCAAATGAAGCATTAACCACTATGGCCTACCTGCAAGTGGCCTGATACTAATGTGATATGGCAGCTGAGAGCAGCTTCATACAACTTTCTCAGCCTCCCTAAGTAATTGGTAACCTCTGACCTCATCTCACATGAGTAGCTGGGGGAGAACTACTCCCAGTTCAGCAGACAGGTCAAGCCGAAGCCTGATTGTCTGAACTTTCAAACATGTGACCCTCTTCCTCAAAACTTTCTTTCTCACACCTAAAGATCATGTCACTGGCCCCTGGTACTGCCCTTTGATCACTGCTTGGAGTCCTTTGTTTACCTTATATATTAGCCCAGTCAAATGTGCCTGAACTGTACAATATCAGTTTTTCCCTGGTCCTTTAAGTTTGTGTAAAGAGAAACGAGCCTGATCTTAGCAAACTTCTATCTTGTTTAGCACTGGTCTTGGATATATGCAAAACTGACAGCGTTACTAATATAATCCTGATTTTGGCATGTGCAGCTTTAACACTTGGAGGATCTGAATGTAGTTTAACTGAAGTGATTCACTGAACTTTGGGTACCAGTGAAGAAAGGATTGCTCAGATTTGGGAAGCAGATTAGGTACAGTGATTTGCTTAGCATATTCAACCTCCAGATGGAATATGGCAGAATGTATCAATCATGTACTAGTTCTGTGAAAGCAGAATTGTAGTCTAACTGGCCAGTATTAGTAAAGCAGAATTGTAGTCTAACTGGCCAGTATTAGTTAGTACACATCATAAAAGCATGTTCCCACTGAAGTTTTGCAACTGACTTCAATGAAAGCAGGAGCAGGCCTTGGAATTCTAAAGGTGAGCACAAAGGGCACATCTACACTGCGTCTGGGAGCATGCCTCCCAGCAAAGGTAGACAGAAGTGCACTAGCTCTGCTCCAGTTAGCACTAAAAATAGCCGTGTGGCCACAGCAGCACTGACAGCTGCTCAGGTTAGCTGCCCAAGTACATACCCAGGGCTCAGATGGGTTAATACTCTGGTGGCTGGCCGGAGCTGCCGCCCATGCAGCTGCAGCCAGTGTGCTAACTCAAGTAGAACTAGCTAATATTTGTCTCCCTTGAATGGGAAGCAGGTTCCCAGTAGCAGTGTAGACTTATCCCAAGGTTTTGAAAGAAGCCAAGGAAAATTAGGTGCTCAACTACTATACAGTTCCAAAGGCTCTGGGTATCTTTAGCCTCCTTTGCAAATCCCATCCAAAATATCTAGAATTGATGCAAGAAAGTTTGGCATCTCCTCCTCCTTTACAACATCCCACCCTACTTGTGGATAAGTGCTACACTGGAATACTTTGTGTAGATATGATTTAGTCTCTGCTCATGTATCTGCATTTAAAATAAGCTTTAGCTCTGTGGTTTTCTAATGCACAAACCTTCTCGTCACACAGAATCCTCTTCTGTGGCTCATGTTAAATAACTAATTTTCTTTAATAATTGAGCAGACATTTTGAAAGTAATTATTTATATTTGCTTCAACCCATTAGGAGAAATATTTGTCTGCTCTGCCATAATTTATTTTTTCTTTTTTGTTTTTTCCTTTTTATAAATAGCTCTCAAAGCAGGCCAGTAATAAATAAACGAGGCTGTTTGCTATGTTGTTGTTAATCATTTCTGTTGTTACACAATGGTGAATTTCACATAGGCAATCAGTTGGTGGGATTTATCCTCCTATGTCACACACTGCTCCAGTTTAGCACAAATACTATCATCCTGATTTTACCAGTAAATATGAAACTCCAGGACTCCAAAAATGTAGTACTCACTTAAACTAGTCAAATCCTTTCATAGTTTAGAAAGCCAGCAGCCTTGCAGTGACCGTCAATTTTATTGTACGAATCAATTTGTCTCCACTGACAGAAAATAATTGCAAAGCAAACAAATTATCCATGGTACATTGAACTCCATTCACTCCAGGGACTCTGAGCTTCCAGCTTTAGAAGATTTTTCTCTGCATCTCTCAAAAAATGACCCCTCTCTTAAAAAAAAAATCAAGACTCTTACTTCTGGTAGAGATCTTCAAGATTTTTATCCCTGCGTAATTTTACAATATTTGGCCAGGCACAAAGATACCACCCAAAACAACTAATCTGGATACATTAAGTCCCAAATCTGCGACTTTGTGTGGTAGAAGTTTAGTAAAAGCAAAGAAAACTGTAGCTGGAAATGAAGAATACACATGGAGGGTGAATGTTTGAAAGGCCAAACTCAACCTTATGTATAAATACAATCCACAGGCTACATATAATAGTACCTAACCTTGACTGTTATAGGAGCACAAATATGGGTTTAGGTACCTAAATTTCTGGGCCTGGGTCTGAACATTTTGGCCTTATAACCTGTCTTTGATTGCTGAGAAGCACCACTGCAGGGTTCTCAGGGCACTCCAGTTTCCAGCATGAAGTCTTTAGCTCCACCACTCAGATTTCAATTGGTGGAGGTGAACTCATTCCTGGCTGCATGACCAGGTCACTTCCTGATATCAGCTGTGGGAGTCTATTTACATCTAACCAACACCAAATGGAGGGGTAGAGGGAAACATATGGCATGTAGGGTGCTCTCTGACATTAGTTAATTAGAAGAGAACGTTAAAGGGGCAGAGCCTTAAAATGTATTTCAGAAAAGAAAAAATGCAAACACTGTCTCATTTCCATTATTCGCAGTATTTCAGGCCCAGTTCTGCCATCCCTTTATAACAGCAGCAGTCTCTACTATCTACTGTGACACTTCTCCCATGTGTAAGGACTACTCAATTCAGAGTTATAGCAAAGCCTTCCCTTTGGTACTTAAAACTGAATTTTTGGGTGCAGCTTACTTTGACCATCAGCGCTTTTTTTAAAAAAGTGACTCTGTAAGCATCTTTAACCAGCTGTGTATTTAAAGTGACAAAGTACCAGTATTTGTTACTGTTTCCCCTTTTATTGGAGGAAATGTGATCTAGCGGTTAGAGCATGAGCTTGGGAGCCAGGACTTCTAGACAGACTTCTATGGGAATGGGAGCCAGGGCCTGGATTCTATTACAGACTCTGTCACTGACTCTTGGTGTGACCTTAGGCAATTCACTCTGGAAAATGGATACAATAATACCGGTATAATAATAATCATTAATACTTACCTACTTTGCTCTGTGTTGTCTTATTTAGGGCCAATTAATTAGGGACACATTTTGTTCTTGCATTCATCAATGTGAATTCAGTATAATTCCATTGAAATCAGTAGAGCTACTCTGGATTTAGACTTATGTAATTTACAAGAGAAACAAAGTAGGTGATAAGAAAAGGAGTACTTGTGGAACCTTAGAGACTAACAAATTTATTTGAGCATAAGCTTTCGTGAGCTACATCCGATGAAGTGAGCTGTAGCTCATGAAAGCTTATGCTCAAATAAATTTGTTAGTCTCTAAGGTGCCACAAGTACTCCTTTTCTTTTTGTGGATACAGAATAACACGGCTGCTACTCTAAAAGTAGATAATGTAATATCTTTTACTGGACCAACTTATAAAAGATATTACCTCACCTACCTTGTTTCTCTTATATCCTGGGACCAACATAGCTACAATAACACTGCAAATAAATTACAAGAGAACTTGGCTCTTAATGTTTATAAAGTTCTTTCAGCTACTGAATTGGAAAATCCTCTAGAAATACAAAATATTAATAAACATCCTATTTCCAATCATTCCCTAAATGACATGCAATATTGCTATAAACCTTTATAATATACACTTACATTATACAATATATTATATTATATACTATATACTATATACTTACTCCTTATTTACGTGATAACATTTAAGGTAATGGGAATTTATTAGAAATTGGTAACTGGCATACAAGAGCGGGTGGACAAATAGGTAGCCTGAAGTCATTCATTTTCTCTAGTCCATAATTCCAGGAGAGGCCATTCACTGGTTGTAAATTTATGGTTTGTAAATTGATAATACTAAATATAGATATATAGGTTTAAGGATATTTTAAAATGTACTGGAATTAATTCTGATCTGTTCTGGGCACTTCAAAGAATTAATGGTCATATATTAAATTATTAGGCATTTTTTATCCATCTTCCACCATTCAAATCAGCTGATAAACACAGAAACATGAATTGTGTGGTGGTCATCACAAGTACCCTGATTCATTATCTAAAGGAACCAAAAGGTGTCTGCTTCTAAAGTCAGATATGTATAAAGTGAATAAACCACAAACTGGCAGACGGTACATTAGGGACTGATTCTCCTCTATGTAATCATTTACTGCTTTAAACCTATGCTTTGCCAATGTCACTGGCTTAACTAAATCAGTTTAAAGTGGCACCTTCATTTAAACAGCTAAGACTCTGCATGGTGATTAGAAAAGGAGTACTTGTGGCACCTTAGAGACTAACCAATTTATTTGAGCATGAGCTTTCGTGAGCTACAGCTCACTTCATCAGATGTTTACCGTGGAAACTGCAGCAGACTTTATATACACACAGAGAATATGAAACAATACCTCCTCCCACCCCACTGTCCTGCTGGTAATAGCTTATCTAAAGTGATCAACAGGTGGGCCATTTCCAGCACAAATCCAGGTTTTCTCACCCTCCACCCCCCACACAAATTCACTCTCCTGCTGGTGCTAGCCCATCCAAAGTGACAACTCTTTACATAATCAAGTAGGGCTATTTCCTGCATAGATCAAGGTTTTCTCACATCCCCCCCACCCCCATACACACACAAACTCACTCTCCTGCTGGTAATAGCTCATCTAAACTGACCACTCTCCAAGTTTAAATCCAAGTTAAACTAGAACATCTGGGGGGGGGGGTAGGAAAAAACAAGAAGAAACAGGCTACCTTGCATAATGACTTAGCCACTCCCAGTCTCTATTTAAGCCTAAATTAATAGTATCCAATTTGCAAATGAATTCCAATTCAGCAGTTTCTCGCTGGAGTCTGGATTTGAAGTTTTTTTGTTTTAAGATAGCGACCTTCATGTCTGTGATTGCGTGACCAGAGAGATTGAAGTGTTCTCCGACTGGTTTATGAATGTTATAATTCTTGACATCTGATTTGTGTCCATTTATTCTTTTACGTAGAGACTGTCCAGTTTGACCAATGTACATGGCAGAGGGGCATTGCTGGCACATGATGGCATATATCACATTGGTGGATGTGCAGGTGAACGAGCCTCTGATAGTGTGGCTGATGTTATTAGGCCCTGTGATGGTGTCCCCTGAATAGATATGTGGGCACAATTGGCAACGGGCTTTGTTGCAAGGATAAGTTCCTGGGTTAGTGGTTCTGTTGTGTGGTATGTGGTTGTTGGTGAGTATTTGCTTCAGGTTGCGGGGCTGTCTGTAGGCAAGGACTGGCCTGTCTCCCAAGACTTGTGAGAGTGTTGGGTCATCCTTTAGGATAGGTTGTAGATCCTTAATAATGCGTTGGAGGGGTTTTAGTTGGGGGCTGAAGGTGACCGCTAGTGGCGTTCTGTTGTTTTCTTTGTTAGGCCTGTCCTGTAGTAGGTAACTTCTGGGAACTCTTCTGGCTCTATCAATCTGTTTCTTTACTTCTGCAGGTGGGTATTGTAGTTGTAAGAAAGCTTGACAGAGATCTTGTAGGTGTTTGTCTCTGTCTGAGGGGTTGGAGCAAATGCGGTTGTATCGCAGAGCTTGGCTGTAGACGATGGATCGTGTGGTGTGGTCAGGGTGAAAGCTGGAGGCATGCAGGTAGGAATAGCGGTCAGTAGGTTTCCGGTATAGGGTGGTGTTTATGTGGCCATTGTTTATTAGCACTGTAGTGTCCAGGAAGTGGATCTCTTGTGTGGACTGGACCAGGCTGAGGTTGGTGGTGGGATGGAAATTGTTGAAATCGTGGTGGAATTCCTCAAGGGCTTCTTTTCCATGGGTCCAGATGATGAAGATGTCATCAATATAGCGTAAGTAGAGTAGGGGCTTTAGGGGACGAGACGTTATCCCCGATAACGTCACGGCTAACCTGGTGGCTGAACTTTGTGACCTTGTCCTTACCCATAACTATTTCACATTTGGGGACAATGTATACCTTCAGATCAGCGGCACTGCTATGGGTACCCGCATGGCCCCACAGTATGCCAACATTTTTATGGCTGATTTAGAACAACGCTTCCTCAGCTCTCGTCCCCTAAAGCCCCTACTCTACTTGCGCTATATTGATGACATCTTCATCATCTGGACCCATGGAAAAGAAGCCCTTGAGGAATTCCACCACGATTTCAACAATTTCCATCCCACCACCAACCTCAGCCTGGTCCAGTCCACACAAGAGATCCACTTCCTGGACACTACAGTGCTAATAAACAATGGCCACATAAACACCACCCTATACCGGAAACCTACTGACCGCTATTCCTACCTGCATGCCTCCAGCTTTCACCCTGACCACACCACACGATCCATCGTCTACAGCCAAGCTCTGCGATACAACCGCATTTGCTCCAACCCCTCAGACAGAGACAAACACCTACAAGATCTCTGTCAAGCTTTCTTACAACTACAATACCCACCTGCAGAAGTAAAGAAACAGATTGATAGAGCCAGAAGAGTTCCCAGAAGTTACCTACTACAGGACAGGCCTAACAAAGAAAACAACAGAACGCCACTAGCGGTCACCTTCAGCCCCCAACTAAAACCCCTCCAACGCATTATTAAGGATCTACAACCTATCCTAAAGGATGACCCAACACTCTCACAAGTCTTGGGAGACAGGCCAGTCCTTGCCTACAGACAGCCCCGCAACCTGAAGCAAATACTCACCAACAACCACATACCACACAACAGAACCACTAACCCAGGAACTTATCCTTGCAACAAAGCCCGTTGCCAATTGTGCCCACATATCTATTCAGGGGACACCATCACAGGGCCTAATAACATCAGCCACACTATCAGAGGCTCGTTCACCTGCACATCCACCAATGTGATATATGCCATCATGTGCCAGCAATGCCCCTCTGCCATGTACATTGGTCAAACTGGACAGTCTCTACGTAAAAGAATAAATGGACACAAATCAGATGTCAAGAATTATAACATTCATAAACCAGTCGGAGAACACTTCAATCTCTCTGGTCACGCAATCACAGACATGAAGGTCGCTATCTTAAAACAAAAAAACTTCAAATCCAGACTCCAGCGAGAAACTGCTGAATTGGAATTCATTTGCAAATTGGATACTATTAATTTAGGCTTAAATAGAGACTGGGAGTGGATAAGTCATTATGCAAGGTAGCCTGTTTCTTCTTGTTTTTTCCTACCCCCCCCCCCCAGATGTTCCAGTTTAACTTGGATTTAAACTTGGAGAGTGGTCAGTTTAGATGAGCTATTACCAGCAGGAGAGTGAGTTTGTGTGTGTATGGGGGTGGGGGGGGATGTGAGAAAACCTTGATCTATGCAGGAAATAGCCCTACTTGATTATGTAAAGAGTTGTCACTTTGGATGGGCTAGCACCAGCAGGAGAGTGAATTTGTGTGGGGGGTGGAGGGTGAGAAAACCTGGATTTGTGCTGGAAATGGCCCACCTGTTGATCACTTTAGATAAGCTATTACCAGCAGGACAGTGGGGTGGGAGGAGGTATTGTTTCATATTCTCTGTGTGTATATAAAGTCTGCTGCAGTTTCCACGGTAAACATCTGATGAAGTGAGCTGTAGCTCACGAAAGCTCATGCTCAAATAAATTGGTTAGTCTCTAAGGTGCCACAAGTACTCCTTTTCTTTTTGCGAATACAGACTAACACGGCTGTTCCTCTGAAACCTGCATGGTGATTGTCCTGCTTATCAGTCTATCCTAAAAATATTCTGGGCCTGATTATCGACGGATTTACAGCAGTTTAACATCAGCATAGCTCTATTAACTGTAGTGTATTGTAGTTACTCCTGATTTACACCTACAAGAGTGAATGGATAATGAAGACCATTGTGCTCATTTCAAATTCATATTTATTTTATGGAGTTTTAAAAAAATCATTTCAGGGAAAACACTTTACTAAGGTAATTTTGACTCATTTATGAGCATAAAATGAACAAGAGGCCAAACAATTACAAAGTTAGTGATAGAAAACACCAATTAATGGCTCTTTAACTATTGTGAATAGACTATAGACAACTCCAGGAATGAAATTTAAACAGACTTTTCCATTGTTTAGAGTCATTGGTTTCCCTCACATCGGTTTTTTCCCCTGGCACTCATCATAATTAATTGGGTGTGCCATTTATCATGGAGTAATTAAGTGGCTTCTACTGTATTTGTCATTGCGAGCAAAGGAAAAGAGCTCATTTCAGCTTAAATTTTTATCATGGGCAAGCAATTTAAAACAAATAGCTTCACAATTTCCAGAAAAAAGACATGTTAACTCCCAGCAACAAGCCCTGCCCATAGAAGAGTGGTGACAGCTCATTCCGATGGTCTGCATCTGAGTTATTTGCATTGCAAACTCATTTTTACAGTGTCACAACTTTCTGCAGCAGCAGGATTCACTCTGATGGTGCTGCTGTGGGAATTTTTCCCTGAATGCTCTGGTGTCTCGTTGTGGCAAAGTTACAGGAGGAGATAATAATCACTACAAGAGAAATCTGTACAGGTGGCCCAGACCCAGGCCTTGCAGCCATATCGCTTAAAGTCGTGGCAGGCTAGTGGTAACTGCTGTTACTTCTGATACTCCTTTTGTAGTCATGACAAGGCAGTGTTGTTTCTAAGGGCTTGTCTACACTAGAAAGTTTTACCCACAAAAGTTCTGCCGGCATATTGCTGTCAACATGGCTATTTCACATTTGGCTGCCTTTGACTGTGCAGTGTGTACGTTCTCATAGCATCAGGTTGGATCAGCAAAAGATGTTTGACACTGTGAGTAGGCATCCCAGTGTCCCCGCTACACCATCCGGTGCACTACCTTTTGGGAAATTTTTGCGGTGTATTGTGGGATAGTGTCACTTCTCTCAGGAAACTGCGGTAGACTGGAGTCAAAATTCCCACAATTCTCTCTGCTTGCACTGTTTTTAAAAAATTCCCACAATTCCTTCCCATAATCCACTCTTTTTTTTTTCTATTTTCTGCCAAAGCTAGGGATGCTGCCCAGATTAGAGGAGCTCTCTTGTCTATTTTAAGGCTCCGCCAAATGATTTTTCTTTTCAGAACCACAGCACCTACGACAGCAGCCATTCAGGCAGCTGGACTACTGAGGAGGAGTGGATGATAAAGACAGTGAATGAAACTGACCGGCTGCGGATGGTGGAACAATGGTTTTGGGCCCATGAAACAAGCACTGAGTGGTAGGGCTGGATCGTGATGGAAACCTGGGGTGACCAGTAGTAGCTGCAGAATTTTCGGATGGGGGAGACTATATTCTTAGAGACGTTTGCTGAGCTCTGCAGAGCAGAGACACCAAAAGGAAAGCTGCTCTGACAGTGGAGAAATGGGTAGCAAGCGCTCTTTGGAAGCTTGCAATACTGGAATGGGCAATCAGTTTGCTATTGGAAAATCTATGGTGGGGCTGTTGTCATCCAGTTGTGCAAGGCCATGAAGCATCTGCTGCACAGGATTTTGACTGTGGGCAACATGCAGGAAATACAATATGGTTTCAATGCAAAGGGCTTCCCTAATTGTGCACCCTTCCATAACTTGCCTCTGAGTACATATGTTGAAAGGTTTCAGAGTGGTAGCCGTGTTACTCTAGCAGCAAAAACAATAAGGAGTTCTTGTGGCACCTTAGAGATTAACAAATTTATTTGGGTATAAGCTTTCGTGGGCTAAAACCCACTTCATCAGATGCATGGAGTGGAAAATACAGTAGGCAGGTATAAATACACAGCACATGGAAAGATGGGAGTTGCCTTACCAAGTGGGGGGTCAGTGTTAATGAGCCAATTCAAACTAAGTTACACTACTTCAGTTACATAAGTTAGGTAACAGACGTTGACATAACTTAGGTCGACTTACAGCAGTGTCTACACTGTGTTTCCACCTCTCGGGGAGGTGGAATATAGACGTCAACCAGAGAGTGCCCTGCCATCTACTTTAGTGGGTCACCAGACCCACTAAATAGACACCTCTGCATCGATCGCAGCAGTGCCGATTTAGCAGGAAGTGTAGACAAGTCCTCAGTATAAAGATGACCTATACTGGAATGCTAGTCCTCTTCCGGAATGAGAATAGCTATACTGGTATAAAATGCCTTTGCACTGATAGAACTGCCTCCAAACAAGGGGGCGTGTATGGCTTTAATTATACTGGTATAGTTAAAGTGGCAAAAAATTCTAGTATAGACAAGGCCTCAGTCACAGTATCTTCAGTTCTCCTGTACGGTACAATTTATTTAGGGCTAGATTGGGTATCCTTTACGCACCTTGGACTACTTGAGAGTGTAAGTGTTCTCCATGGTGAGTAATGGCTGCATGATCTAGTCCTTTAATAATTAACTCATGATTTTAAAAAGACTTTTTTTCCTCCATTACATTCATATACTATATGTGCCACCTGCGTTTCCTTCTTTGTGTGTGTTCAGTTCTATTTATTAGCAATTTACTCCTGCAATAGATTGAAGGTTTCACCTTTACAGTCAGATTTTATGGATTTTTCGTCAACTGGGTTTTGAATGTGTGAGGCAAGAGGTGATTGAACCAACCAGAATGTGACTTAAGAACATTCATTTGAATACAGGACACTTTAAAATCAAATAAACATTTTGCTGTAATATCTTTGCAGCTACCTTCTATCAGCATAACATAGTGCCTGGTCTTTGTTTTAGCTGGTGGTACTTGAGGTTTGCTATTTACTGTGCAAATTTGATTGTGATTTTTGTCTATGCAGTTTTATCTTCTGCTGACAAAAGTTATCTTTATTTTCAGTTAAAGATGAATAAAGCAAACAGAGAGTACTGAAGTCATTTTTTATTACTCTAACTTATGTAGATATTATCAGTCATGTCCTCATTAACCATATATTATTGGTGTCATCTGCAGTCACTGTTATATGTTTAGTTGGAATATAAATCATCATTTTTATATGGCCTTAAATGTAATTAGTATTATTGGACGTAAATTTAATATTGTTTAGAACATTTGGGCAACAGCCAGCAGTAAGAATTGATTGCACCTGGCTAATTACATCTTTTCTCTATGAAGCAGAATGGAGATAAGCAGAAGGGTAACTATGGGGCTGTGTTAGCTAACGAATCAGTTATCAGTTGGTTACTGATTAGACATTGAAGCAATGATCCTCCTGCACCAACTTCACTGCGCTGGGCATTGTGTGTGGATGCCAGACTCTTGCCTACCAAACAAGTCCTCTACTCTGAGCTCACCCATGGTCAGAGATCCCGTGGTGGTCAGAGGCCACAAAGTGCCTTCCCCTCAAAGCTGAAAAGAGAGGAGGAAGGAAAAAGAAATAATTTTCTCCCAACAAGCCGCTGGTCTGCCACAAAATGTCTGTACCTACTGCAGGCAGATTTGCGGTTCCAGGATCGGGCTCCTGAGTCATCTCAGGACCCATATGTAAATCCATGGTAGAGGTCATCCTCGAATCGAGGGATCAACAATCACTGATTAGACAAAATCATTGATGGACATAAGTAATGGATGAAATCCTGGGTGTTTCGCCATTTACTTCAATGGGGGCAAGGATTTTATCCAGTAAGTTAGAATAGAAACTCAGACTTCATATAGTGGACTGAGCATGGTAATAGAATCCAGAAGCTCCCAAATTCTAATCTGGGCTCTAACACTTACTTCCTATATATGGCTTCAAACAAGTCATCTAAACTTGTCATTGGACAATTCATTGGAAGGATTTCCGCAAATCAGTGGGAGTAGTTTCAGTGTGTGACACTGGCAGGCCAGCTGCCATCTCAGTATTGAGGTCCCCATGTCTCAAATGAACACTGACAACTACATAGCTGGAATTAATCTAGCTCACTTGTGTGTTCATAGTGTTAAATAGATATTAGAATTAGAAGAATGTGTTTACTGTTTAAACTCTACTGAATGTTTGTGAGTATCTGCATGCATTAATCCCACTTACATAACACCTATATCCCTTATTGCAAGATAATATATGAGCGGTTGTATAGTTAACCTCTCTGACTGTGTAAATCACGAGACAGGAGAGAGACATAGAATCATAGACTATAAGGTCAGAGGGGATCATTATGATCGTTTAGTCTGACCTCCTGCACAACACAGGCCACAGAATCTCACCCACCAACTCCAGTAACAAACCCTTAACTTAGGTCTGAGCTATGAAGATATTAGTGTGAAGGGCCAATTTTTAACAGAAAGTTTTATGCCTTTCCGAAAAGGAAATGTCCTTCAATACCAGCTGGACTACTGTGGGAATGTTACAACTGGAATATCCTAAATACTGTCAACAGGAGGACAAAAGCGTTTTTTTATTTTGCCCTCCTTCCTGTGAAGGTGAGTCATGCATGTGGACTCTTCCTATCACCTGAGCTTGCAGCTCAGAGCACATGGCAGGAGCGGAATAAAACCCCTAACAAGAAGGAACTGATTATCTCTGCTGATTGGACTTGAGGGCAAAATGTTTCTAGGCATAAGAAAGAGATCCCCAGCTGCTTAACCTGGGTTAGTCCCCTAAAGGACATATAGAGCTTGCTTATTATACAAGATTCTGTTACCTTTTGAAACATAAAACTGTAAATCATGTGTGTGTGTGTAACCTGCTTTAATCTTATAAATAACTAACTTTTTTTTTAGTGTTGTCTTTGGTATAGAATCTAAGGTGCAAATTGACCTGGGGTAAGTGACTGATCCTTTGGGACTGGTAGTAACCTGAATATTGCTGTGTCTCTTGGTGTAATGGACCACCTATCACAAACGTGCACTCACCTGCGTGGTTCGGTAGAGCAGAGTACCCACGGGGACTGTCTGTGACTCCATGTTGAGACTGTTATAATGCCTGAGGCATTTCCACTTGGTAATTCATTTGGTGAACTCTAAGTATAGAACTCACAACCAATTTGGGATTTGTGCCCTGGTTCCTAGCAGTCTGCCTTGAGGCAGGTATTCATGGTTTTGAGTCACTGGAGGTAGTACTGCACACGGCCTTAACCTCTCTGAGTTAAATACATATATCAAATACATATATGTTGATTAAGACTTCCCTTCTTTTGAAGTTAAAGCCCATATACATAATTACAATTGCCTTTCAAATATATACTATAGTTATGTTACATCTCCATCAATAATTCATCTTTTCAGTCACATACTGCAGTGATGAGTATCCATGAGTAATATCAATAATGTACCAAATTTTCTTTATTTCAAAATGTTGTTTCCCTGTTCAAATACTTTGGCATACATTTCTAATAACTGGCCTTTTGTACTACTAAAAGTTAAAGAAAAAGTTAGAATTGGAGGGGAAAGTGGTGATGTTCTCCCAAGCTCTGCCCACAAACCAATTTGGCTCACTCAGGACATCAAAATGTGACACCAATTCATGGTATACTGTGCAGATCTTAATAATATGATCATCCTTCTTCTTTCATGCATGCAACAGTGAAAGAGTTAATGGTGACATTTAGAGCATCACAAGCTTCTGGGGTTAACCCACTGAGATGAATAAGGAGAATGCCCACCTCTCAGAGATATTATTTCAGTCTGTTGCAGCCACCATTGGATCAGTTTACGTTCTGTTCATATTGTGAAGGCTGTCATCACTGCCCTTTAAAGCAATTGTTTAAAAAAAATTAAACTAAGATCCTAGCAAACGTTTGCTTCTAGGAAAAGGGACTGGCTTGCTGAGCTGCTAAAAACCTGTCCACTTCAACAGCTACTTCATAGGACTTTATCAGCATGCAAATGGAGATGTCATTTGAAAGCAGCCTAGTTCACCTGTGTGATGGAAGCATAGTATATAGGTGTGAAAATCAGGAGAGTTATGCAAATATAAACATTATATATTATATTCAAAGAGAAATGGTCAATCAAAAGTGACTAATGATTTTGGGTGCCTCCATTTTTGGATGCCCAGCTTGAGAAATCTTCTCCTCCTTCCCTCTTTGGAAAAGCAAGAGAATTCTTCAGGGGACTGCAGGGATCATAACTCTGGCCACCTCCTGCACAGGGGGGACAAAAGAAGGCATTTCTGCCTGCCTTCCCCCATCACATTGGTGCAAGGGACAAATATAATCTGACTCGGAGTTTCTTTAGAATAATAGGAGTTTTCACAATTCTTGTGAAGTGTAAATTAATTTTCCTTTTCCCTTGGCATTTTTGCTTATTCTAAATTATCTCTACTGTATAATTAAAAGAGCAACTTCAAATATAACATTAGCAAACACTTCTCCCTGTTCTTCACCTTCTTAAAGGCTATTAATTACATCTGTATACTGTGAATCCATTGAGGAGTTTCTGCACTGGCATATTAATGATGAAGCTCTCTGAAGAGTGTTCCCTAGACCTTTAGCAGTTCCAAATGCCTGTTAATGAAAAAAGCTTTGTGGATGGCATCCTGCTTGAATGAACAAAGGTAACAATGGAGACTGGGAAATTAATTATTAAGGCGGATGCTACAAAAACATAGGTCAATAATGTTCAATATGTGGTTGGAAGGGAATTGAAAAAAACATAGGCTTTGACTTAGAAGGAGAGGGAGTCTCACTAGCATGTGCTGTAATTCACATATAAGATAAGCTATTTTTGGGTGTGGAGTTTAGACTGATATTATAGTCCCTCTGGGGGACATGTCACACTGCAAAGTAGTTCTGACATTCTGAAAAAGAGACTAGCCAAGTCGAAATGGAGGCTGTCAGGTAACTTTCATTGCTCTTAATTTCTTTTCTGTGTTCCTAAACCTTAGTGCTGCATGAGGCCCCAATTCATGAAAGCGCTTAAACAGCTGTGTAAATCCACTCCTCTTCAGAAAAGCAGATAAGCATGTATTTAACTTTAATTCCCATTCCACTGGGAATTTAGCATGCGCTTAAAGTTAAACACACATATAAGGGCTTTCCTGAATCAGGTCATGAGGTTGTTTTTCATAGTGTCCATTCTCATGCATTTATTATAGTAGTGCCTAGAGATGCCCCAAATGCTGAGCACTACATACACATAGGCCAGGTCTACACTACAAGCTAGGGATGTGATTCCCCTTCTCGTGTACACATACTTGACTAGCTCTCATCAAGCTAGCATGAGTATAAATAGCAGCATAGCCACAGTAGCTCGGGTTGTGGCAGCAGAAACATGGCTGAGGTGTGCCAAATACAAACCCACCTGAAAATTGGTGGATATGTATTCAGGAATCATACCCCTAGCTCACAGTGTAGACACAGTCATAATAAGAGACACTCCCTGCCCCACAGAGTTTACACGCTAAATAGATAAGACAGATACGGGTGGGAAATATCACTACTCCCACTTTAGAGATGAGATTAAGATCCCAGTTCTAGGGACTACAATCATTTAACATCTAACTGGTAATGCTCTGAACCAAGTCGTCGGCTTGCTCAATAAGTGAGTTTGATATCCCCTCATCACTACATTTAAGTCTACTACATACAATATGTCCACTTGTAACTGTCAGGAAAAAATAGCCCTTCACAGATTTTAGGTTTATTGAATATTCTCATTATTTGTGGTCCTAAAAGAAAATCCTTTTTTTGGTTGGTTTATTTAATGTGGAAGTTATTGCATTCTCAACAAGGCACGTCTATTCTTCTTGATTTTAAAAAATACTTAAAAAAAATTGAAAATTATTTTTTTCCCCATAAAATTGTTGCAACTGAAAAATGAACTGTGTATCTTCCGGAGAGTGAAATAACTCAGGAATTCAGGGAGGTTGAGGTTCCTTCTCCAAAGATTCTACCTGTTGTTTCCTACTGGTGTGCCATAACCCAACCCCTGTATCTGGATTACCATTCATGAAACCCAGCAGAACTTCAGTCCAACTTAAAACTCCTGATTGTGGCCTGGACAGACATAGCACAGGGAAGGTTATCCTCGCTCTATTTCACACCTAGTTCTAATTAGGAAACACTTGAAATCTCACTCACAAAAAAAGCTTCTTTTCAATATGCTGAATCCAGACGCTCTTCTACAATTAAGCCATTAATTACCCTGGTATGGCATATGTCACATTTTAACCTAGTTCCCTCATGAATTAGGCCATTTATTCTTCACCTCCTAGTACTTTTTAATAACAAATGTTTTCAGAAATACAAGCATACCTTTAGTATTAAAACTCTAGTAGGGTCAAATACTCTTACTCCCATGAATAGTACCATACTCTCCAAGTATTCCCATTTACTTCAGTTGTTTACTCCTGATGTAAGGCACTAAGCAACACATGGGAGGATATCACAATCTGGCCTTTATCACGTTTCCCTTTATTTTATAAAATTGTATGGGTCCCTTTCAAGCATTACCAGATGGAAACTGAATGAGAATTTCTCAAATAGAATTTGGGAAAATGTGACTTTGTTCAATATGTTTCTTAAAAAGAACTGACTCTTTCACTAGTAGCTCATCCTACTGTAAATGTTCCTAATTCAGAAACACAGATTTCTTCTTTCCACATTTCTCCTTTCTAGTGAGTCTTTTCTGAAAATTAATGCTGAGATCAAATGAAGGGTTTTTTTTCCTCTAAAATAATTTTAATCTATGCTGGAAGATTTAATGTACTAAACTTAATATGCAGAAATAATGTATAAAGAAGAAAAGGCTTTTCCAAATTTTCCTAAAGGTTGTTTTCAGTTTGCAATAATTAATGTGATAAGACATGTTTGAAAATGCATTAAAAGATCAGGAAGATTCCTCTGCAGGTACTTTAGAATCTAATAAATAATAAATCTGATGATTAACTGCATGGGCATAAGGAAAGCACATTACTAGGAAACTGAATAGAACCTGGCCTTTGAACAAATGTGTACTATTTTTTTAATATATAAAAGTACTTGAATATAGTCAATTCTGTGAAAAGAGGGAAAAAAAAGAATTACAGAAAGTGATATTGAGTTAACACTGTATTTCCAAATTAAAGAGATTTAAATATTGCCATTAGCAATCAGGGTATTAGGATTTTGATGGAACAGTGTCATAAGAAGGTGAGCAAAACAATTATCTGGCTTAACGCTGTTTGAGCAGCCACACTGGTTTATGCTGGCCTAGAGAGCTGAAGTAAGACCACCACCAAGGCTTCTCATTGTGCCGTGTAGGCTGCCCTCTTTCTTCTCTTGGTTCAGACTGTGCATGTTGGGCATGAGGATCAAAATATTCCAGTGGGTCGTATCGCTCATATATGTCTTCCACTGGCCCCCAGAGGAAATTTTTAGGCCTTGTATCTAGAGATCGAAGGGCAAAATCTACCCTCCCCGCTC
This sequence comes from Caretta caretta, assembly GCF_965140235.1. Classification (NCBI taxonomy): domain Eukaryota; kingdom Metazoa; phylum Chordata; order Testudines; family Cheloniidae; genus Caretta; species Caretta caretta. The sequence continues at coordinate 131,368,935 of NC_134209.1, read as the reverse complement.
TTTTCATCTTGGCAGGCAGAGTGACCCTTTTCATCACCTTGCTGTATCCGATAGCATGAGCACTGATTATGTATCTTCCCGGAGGTAGGAGTCTCCAGTAGTCTCCATCAGCAGCTAAAGAAAACAGGTATCTCAGTCCTTTGTTCAGTAGCATAAATGCGTACACACATCTATACACAGATAAGCATTGGACATTATAAGGGCAGATTTTGAAAAAGAGCTCAGCACACTGGGTGTTCCCCTCTTTTAAAAATCAGGTTGCAGGTGTCACAGTGGGAGCTGCTGAGAGTTGAGCACTTTTGAAAATCTGGCCCGTAGTAAATAATTATATTTCTGAACTTGTAAATTGTATTAATATCAGGATAGATGCAGTGTATGTATTACACAGAAGTACACCATGGCAAACAAAAATGGTGCCTGATTCTGTTTTTACTTGCAATGGTATGAATAAGAAGTAGCTCCAGTGAAGTCAATGGATTTATACCTTTCTGTAGCTGATGTAAGTGAAAGAAGAATCAACCCCAATATAGAGGTATATTGTATGTCCGAGGGCATAAGAAATTCCTATTTGTAATATATAATACACATGAGACATGGGGCCAGATCATCAGCTGGTGTAAATAGTTTGTCTCTGATGCTGAGGTGAAAATGTCCAATTAAATGACTACCTTGAAATCCTACATGTTGGTGGCTCATTGACTTCAGTGGAACTATAGCAGTTTCCTCCAGCTGAGGATCAGGCCTGTATTTTAACGCATATGCAGAAGGAGGCAGTGCAAACAATGAGCATTTATGCATAACTTTATGTTTGCTGGATTTTTAAAGTTTATCAGCACAGCAAACATTGTATTAATGCTATTTTTCATAGAATTTCAATGTCTATCTGTTGGGTTTTTTTTAAGATGAAAATAAAGGAAGAAGAGGGGAAAAAGAAAGGAAAAAATCAGAGGTATTCAGCTCCTGGCAATCATAATTTCCTTCATTCATAGGTCCTGGAACTAGAGGTGCTGGGGGTGCTGCAGAAGCTCCTGGCTTGATGTAGTTTCCATTATTTACAGAGTTATTATTGTCTGGTTCAATGGCTTTCAGCACCCACAATCTACAAATTGTTCCAGCACCCCTGCCATCATTTTGAATATTTTGGCTTTGCAACTGTTGGGCATAGTCTATCTTAGCTAAAGCCTGGTCACCATGAAATTTCTGAACTACAAACTCTTGTCCATTCTGAAATGAAACTTAACACTCCTTTTTCCTTCACAAGGGCACAATATTTTTGGTTAATTCTTTACGGGCCTTATTCATAGCCCATTGATGTTAATGGGAAGTCATTGTCTACAATGAGGTTTGGAACAGGCCCTAAATCAAGCCCCAATTTCAGCTTCAAAAATTTGCACCATCTCCCAGTTTTGTATCCACTCTAATTTTATAGGTTTCAGAGGAACAGCCGTGTTAGTCTCTAAGGTGCCACAAGTACTCCTTTTCTAATTTTATAGGTTTACTCAAAGTACTGTCGTGCAATATCCACTACATTTATAAGCCACTCTGGCTTTCCACACTAACATAACAGCCACTACGAGAGCAAAATTTTACCACACATGTGACATAATGTACTACTGGGGTCTAATCCTATTCCCATTGAAATCAATAGCAAAATTCCCATTGATTTCAGTGGGAGCAAGACTGAGCCCTAAATGCTCAGAGCTTTACAACTGCTGAAAATTAACAGTTATGTATGTTATTGATTGGTTAATGCAATGTACATAGTATGTAACTCAGTATTCCACTCTTTTTGCCTCTGATTGACTGTATGTAGATCATTCATATATATTTATAACATACTATTCACCTGTGCACAGAGACCAAAATATTGCTCTATCTGAAGAAAATTTCAGTTTACTTAGCCTAACAAGAAATTTAACATGAAATTAGAGAGAGTCTTCAAAAAATTCTGGGAAAAATTTTGCACTCAGTTACACTCATGCAATTTCACTGGCACTGATAATAGTGCGGGGGGGGGAAGCCGGTAAATTTTGACCTACGTTTTTTCACATAATTCTAGAAGTAAACTCACACAGCCAAATCCTGCAATTCTCTTCAGGCAAAATGTCCATTGAATGTAATAGGACTTTTGGCTTAGTGAGGACTACAGTTTTTCGCTCATAGTGCATACCATCATTATCATATGAGAAAGATCCAACCAAAATAACATTACCTGTGATAACATCATGTCGGATCCCTTTTACTGAAATTCGGGCATTTTTTATTGGGTTACCAAATTTATCAGACACAATTCCCTTTATCCCACGGTGTACCTAACAAAGAAAGGACACGTTACACCAAATGGTAATATTTTTGTGCCTGCTCATCTTTTCCTGCAAGAAAGCCTATAGGAAGAGGAAGTGTAAGAATCTGTAGAGGGTACTGAGTTGCTGCCACCTCAACACCAACACAAAGGCATAGGCTAGGCTCTTGCAGGAGGACCTTGTGAGGCTGGGCTTAGCAGGAAGCACCGCCCAGCAGGACCTGAGTGGCAGCTCCTCACAGCCCACTGATTGGTTGGCACCAGTACTTAAGCCAGGAAGCCATGACAGGAAGCTGTCTGAGCAACAATACAGACTGCCTGCCTGCCTGCCTCTGCTTCAGACCCTGTGTGCAAGAGACCCCAGATTCTGCCTTCTGATTCTGCCTGTCTCCTAGGTCTGACTCTTGGTTTGCCCTCTGGCCTGTCTTGGACTCTGGGCTTCTAGTACCTGACCTGGCCTGACTCCTGCTCTGACCATTAGGTCTGACTGCCCATGTTCTGGTTGTGACAAGAAGCAATCCTCATGAGATTCTCCTCAAAATGAGTCACCCATCCTTCTCATTGAGAAGGGTAGTTTGCCTTCTAGGGCAACAACTTAGAGGCCTGTGCACAATCTCAGATCATTCTCCACACTCATGAATCGCCAACCTACGAGCAACTCTCTCTGAGGTCTGGGGGCAAAGGGAGATGTGGAAGCAAATCATCCCCCTTTGATGATGGTGGAATGTGATCTATGCATGGAGGGTCCCACCTGTATATAGATCATGGGTGCATGACCATATAACCATTATATTCAACTAATATTTTAAAATGTATGACTTAAATTCAACACAGAAAATAAATTTAGAGTTAAAGTTTTGAAAAATGACCTGATACTCCCTATGTAAAGGAAAAACACACTTTCATAAACTATGGAGTAAATGAGGCCAATTTACACAAGGAACTGACCCTCTAATCTACTAACTGCATTTACTACAAGGAAAAATGCAGCATTAAAGGATATATAGAATAACTAAATAACTAACAGTCAAACAGCATGCTGACATCTTGACAGTGCAACCAATTAATGCAGCTCACTGCTATGAATAATATTTGCATAAGAAAATCAGAGGCATTAAAACTTGTTGAAATAATAATAAACAAACAAATATTTTTCAGTTATGTAGTACCTCATATTCAAGATCTCAAAGTGTAAACTGTAAACTGTGAGCTAATTAACTGAACCCATCAGCAATCTTATGAGGCAGGCATGCATTATTACTATGCGAAAATCTCTCCCTGTCAGAAAGAACAGTGATGGAAATACTAGAACAATGACAGACATTAATAAAAAAAGACCCCTGATGTGAATATTTGAGAGAGAAAAAGAGAGAGAGAGAGAGACACTAGAGCAGCAAACTTGGACTTCAGGGTTGTTATTGTGTTGCACAACATGGCCATTCAGAATGTCATGATAATAGTGAGTATAGGACTCTGAGAGCTTGTCTCCACTTACTGTTGATTGACACTGTGGCGACTGATCCATCGGGGGTCAATTTAGTGGGTCTAATGAAGACCCGCTAAATTGACCACAGATTGCTCTCCTGTCGACTCCGTTACTCCATCGGAACAAGAAGAGTAAGGGGAATCGATGGGAGAGCATCTCACGTCAACATAGCGTAGTGTGGACCCCACGATAAGTAGATCTAAGCTACATTGACTTGAGTTACGCTACTAACGTACTCAAATTGCGTAGCTTAGATAGACTTTCCCCCGTAGTGTAGCCCTGCCCTGCACAGGATCCTATTGCTTGAGCTAAAGGGAAATACCCTATCTGCTAGCAAGACAAAGCTGGTGACACACAGCAGACCAGTTTTAATTCCATGCACAAGATGCCAAACATGCCGATACAAAATTGCCAGTTCATAACAATCCGAGCTGGTGAAAAAGTGGGGAGAAAATCATTTTTTTAGAATTTTAGTCATTTTTTTCTTCAGGCTTCACAAATGGACAGGTATTTATTTATTCAAAATTTTTACAAATATTTATTAAAAAATTCAATTTCAAAATTCTTTTTCTGATTTTTTTTCATTTTTTTGGGTTTTCTGTTTTGTAGGTTTCCTCTTTTCTCCTCCTTTTTCTCCTCTTTTCCCTTTCCCCTTCATTGTTTCTTCTTTTCTCTTCTTTTTTCCCCTTTTTTTGCCCCAGGAAAACAGGAAAACAAATAAACAATGAAAAAAAGATTAAATTTTGTTTTCCAATGGAATTAAAAAAATGGAAATTTTAAAAAATTATTAACATATCCAATTTTTTTAAAAGGCCATTTTTTTGGATGAAAAGTTTTGTAATCTAAAAATGTTGACCTGTTCTAATTACAGCACACACTTATTAATGACCAGATTCTGCTGCTCCTACTCATGTTGAGCACTACCTTACTCTTTACATAGTTTAACTTATTTGAATGGGACTACTCAAGGTGTGAGGTACTACTGAACAGAAGGAACCAGAAAGGGACAGAATTATTATAGCAGGTTGGTGCAGTTTTCTTTCCAGTCATCCTGCAGCATGAAAGTATGGAAAATCTTAAATTAGCATGAGGTGTTAAAAATAGTGGGCCTTTCTCTCCACTAATTTGCACCCTCATCATTAACACTCTTGTAAAGTGAATGAAAAACACTTCCAAATCAGGACAGAATTTCACTTTCTGAAGAGCTGTAAATTCTCTATCCAGGGTACAAGGAAGAAGAGAATCTGTCCCATAATTCAGCAATTCTATTTCAACTTTGCTTTGCTGGATTTAGGTCAGAATCTGTTTTAAGTCCCATTTCTGACATCTTTTTCTGACATGACTTCAATAATTACTAGGCAGTGCAGGTAAGAGTGACAGAATTGGGCCCTTAATTACTTTATTGTTATTGGGTTTATTTTGCTGCCATGAATACAGCCCTGATCATGTATCCTTACAGTCAATGGGAGTTTTGTAACTGCTTTCAATAGGAGATGTATTAGCACATAGAAATCTATGTATAACTTTTGCTAGTTAAACTAAGTAGATTTATGCACACACGAAATAATCTGGTAAATATCAGAATGAGAAAAGTTTGAATTGGTTATGGCAGACTTAATCCTTATCAGGAGTAATTCAGTCAATCTTATCTAGAGAGTTTTCGCTTACTGTTCTGCATTTGCTCAAAAGGCTTTTCCAGCATAGACTTCTACAGTATCTCACACTATAAAAATCTTTACATCTTGAAGGCTTCAAGTGCAATATACATGGATTTAATCCAGTCCCATTTGGACTCACTAAAACTCATTTTCATCAGACAGCTGTAAAATGAAATGAGTTTGGTGGTCTGGATTGTAGTCTTTATCGAATGATGATACTTACCACAAGTAGCAAGAGGTTGCTTAAAAAGGCCATAAAAAAAAAGCTAACACACTCCTAACAACTTTAAATTACTACATAGTCTATCAATATAAGGCATGACAGAAAGCTGATCTGCTAATGGCTGAGAGAAAGATGTCTGCCTTGGGTCTCTGTGATCAGTTACCTATTATGAGCGGGGCAATTGTTATTGCCGAGTGAACCCACATAAATTTGGTTCGGTTGCTCCTCCACAAATTCAGGGGCCAGACTTTTATTCTAACAGCTTTTGTCCAGAAACTGAGCTGAAATATTACAGGAACAGGATTTCCAATGAATGTTTCAGTATTTCTTTGTTCCAGCTGGGGCAAAAACAAAACTTAAAAGGTCTCTGTTACAGAATAGTGGAACTTGAGACCAAAACCATGGAATTGGAGAAGAATGTAAAAGTGAAAAATTACCTAAACTTTATGGAAATTTAAACTAAGTTTGGTTTAGTTCTTTGAGAGAGAGGTTGAGTCTTATTTTTCTGAATGAGTTGGTCTGTCTCTAGTATTGGATTTTGAAGAGTTGATTCATAAACCCACCCAAACTATTTGCAGACATTCCTACGGTCCTATTTTGTGTTGTACTTAAGCTCATCTCAACCTTCAACCCAGCCACATGTGAGTTAGGGAAATAATATCCACATTCTTAGACAGCCAAACTGAGGGATAGAGACTGGTGTGGAAATATCTGAAGATCAAATGCTGTCATAAGCATCCTCAATGGGACAAAAAAAATAACAATGGAATCCCACAAAAGAATGGACATGAAAAGCCACAAGTACTAAAGGAATGTAAATAAAAGTAGGGCTCTACCATTTCCATAAAAGTCAGAAGGGCTTCTTTGTTTTCATGCCAGGCTGAATACAGTTCCTCCTCCAAAGGAAACTTGTCACATCCCAGCTCCAAGGTGATTTCAAAACAGTTTGTGTGAAGGTAATTAAAATCTGCCATACCTAAATTAATAGAAAGGGAAAAGGGAAGATTATGAACAATCCATGTCACATGTAATTAGAACTATGCTGCTGCAATTAGTTGATTAACAAATGCAGCCCTGTGGACAAGGATTTATATGTTGTGTAGAATGAATGCATCTACCATATGCAAAGGATTTGGGATCTTTGGAGCTTTACAAGCATTATTTTAAGCATCAGTTAACTAATTAATGCTCACAACACCTCTTTTAGATGGGTAAGTACTATTATTATTAAAACTCATTTACACTTGTGGGAGCTAAGGTAGAGGGATGGGGGTTGTGTATGATCAGCTTTATACCATAAGGTACTGCCCAAGGTCACAGGGAAATCAAGGTCGGAGCTGGGTTTAGAACTCTGGAATCGACTTCCAGGCCTGTGGTCAGAGAATGAGACTTGTTCTTGGACTGGGGAATAATGTCTTTGCTGTCTTATGGTTTCTTCTTCATTTTATTACACCGTCTAGCAAAGGTACCATACCCTGTCAGCAGGTCCTTTGGTGGCAGCAAACCTCTAAGAGAAGCTAACATCATGAGAACCTTGTGCCTCTACATTGAAGGTCGTGGCATTATTATGTACTAAAATGTTAATCATAGACAACAGGTACAATTTTCAAAAGCACCCCATTTTCAAAAGTTATTAATCACTTAGGAGTCTAAGTCACTTTTGAAAATTTTACCCAAATATCAAAAATTGAACAAACCTGAAAAACCAAATACGGCTAATGATAAAATAGCATTGGAAACTTGAACACCAATGAATTGGATGTCAGTTGTGACATTTTTGCTTATCACGACTACTAATAATAATCAATTGTAGTTCAGTCAATATGGATTAAAACACTAGCACACTTCAAATCCATAATGTAAAATATATAAAATTCTGCATTATGGATCTGAAGTCCAAATTCATACTGCTGTTGAGGCATTAACGTTTCATTCCTATCTGCTAGAAAATTTCAGATTTTAACACCAGAACAGCATTTCATAAATACACAATGCCAAATTCATCCCATGCATAACTCCATTGATTTCACCGGAGTTACGTCAGGGATGAATTTGGCCTGCTCTATTTGAATATAGACTTTGCCATTTAAATCCTCTAAAGACATTTTTGTGCACTGGGGGAAGGGTCTGATCCAAAGCCCACTGAACTTAATGAGTCTTTCCATTGAGTCCAGTTGGCCTTGGATCAGGCCCTTACTTGTCTCTCTTAAGGGTCTTACTCGGGTTTTGCTTCACATGACATAATGGCAAAGAGATTTACCTCCAGTAAAGCTGTACCACTGAGCACCATTTATAATTCCTCCTCGTTTTACGAAGTTTCCACCACAACGAGCTTCTGATTTGTCTGAGATGATTGGATGTGCACCTGCATATGCTTTAGCCAGCAATCTGAACATCTGAAATGAATGATTTTGAAATATATTTACTTCTTCTCTGAACTGTAAGCACGTCTTCCATTTATCTTCACATCACTGAGATCCACTCCAGCACTATCTGTGCCTGCTCGCCAGATGGTGTCCTCTAGACTTATGTGCACAGAGGGAACCTCTATACAAAGGTAACCCTCTTAGATAAAATTTACAAAAGTTCCTGAGTCACCTAGGAGTCTAACTTCTGAGACCTAGGCTCCTAAGTCACCTAGGTGCTTTAAAAAATCCATTATCTGCAATGCAATTACAAAGGATTCTAAATAGTGGAGCCACTTTTACCCTTGCATAATGACAGGTTTCAGAGTAACAGCCGTGTTAGTCTGTATTCGCAAAAAGAAAAGGAGTACTTGTGGCTGTAGCTCACGAAAGCTTATGCTCAAATAAATTGGTTAGTCTCTAAGGTGCCACAAGTACTCCTTTACTTTTACCCTAGTCTCTACTCACCTGTGATTTCAGGAATAAATAACAATAGTAACTTGTTTTCACTTTATCAAAGGTGCCAAGTGCTTTGGGGTCTAAACAGTTTTTTCATAATGCCTATAACTTGAGGTAACTAATGCAAGATACAGGCCTCATTATTTCTCCGGGCACAAACAAAAACTGTTTATAACACCTCTAGCTTAGTGTCATTAATACTAGGTTGCTTGTATGCCTCTAACAGAGAATGAAAAGTGTTACAGAGAGACACTTAGCAGTGCATGTGACCAGGTAGAAGATTCTGATGGTAAAGAGTCTGCCTGAGGGAACTCAGCCAATGCTATAGGCCCAGAAAGAGCATATGTGCCATCATGATTAAGAACAGGTTTCAGAGGAACAGCCGTGTTAGTCTGTATTCGCAAAAAGAAAAGGAGTACTTGTGGCACCTTAGAGACTAACCAATTTATTTGAGCATGAGCTTTCGTGAGCTACAGCTCACTTCATCAGATGAAGTGAGCTGTAGCTCACGAAAGCTCATGCTCAAATAAATTGGTTAGTCTCTAAGGTGCCACAAGTACTCCTTTTCTTTTCATGATTAAGAAGTGGAGACAGCAAGTCTAGGAGTACATGTGACTTCTGAGTCAAGAGCCAGTCTGCAGCTTGGAGGGAGACTGCAAGAAGAGGACAGGCTGCAGCAAGGAAAGAAGAGGTTAGCCTGCAGCTTACAGGGGACGTTTTCTGTGACCTTTCATGCTAAGTGAGGGGGAGTCGATTGGCCCTGTGGGTGAGAACTTGAGGCTTGATTCACAAAGGTACTTAGGTGCCTAACTGACTCTTTAGGTGCCTAAGTCTAACATTTAGGCACCACTGACATTTTCAAAATGAATTCTCAGGTACAGCCTAAATCTGAAGGTTCCTGCCAGTAGACATGTGCAAAGTCCTGCTGTCACCCCACAGCTAATGAGCTGCTGGGATCCCTAGCACAAGCTGCATTCCATTAGGAGTCTCAAGCTAGGGGTTCTTTTGCCTGCCTTGCCTGTGGGGATCAATCCATTAGGTGTCCTCTGACCACCTAATGCAAGTCTGAGAATTCCACTGGGTGGCAGAGTGCCTTGGAGTCAGGTGTTACAATGCTTAAAGTCCCTTTGTGAATATAGGGATCCTTGTCCTTAATTAAATGAACAATGGGGACAGCAGGCAAATCAGGGGAAATACAAGCTTCAGAAGCCTGTCCCTAGTCTCTGTTTGTCAGAGGCAGGAAATGGGCGACAGGGGATGGCTCACTTGATGATTACCTGTTCTGTACATTCTCTCTGAAGCACCTGGCATTGGCCACTGCTGGAAAATAGAATAGTGGGCTAGATGGACCTTTGGTCTGACCCAGTGTGACCATTCTTATGTTCTTATGTCCACTAAAACACTAAAAGGAATTGGGTTTCACAGTGACTAGGGCAGAAGAAAGTAATTGTCCTGGTTTAACATCTCAGAGGTCATTGCTTGGGACAAAAACCCAAGAACATTCCAATCACTGGCAAACAGAAAGCCAAGCAGGGGACTGAAGTGAGAGATCACCTCTGGAAAAATGTGGGACCTTAGAGGTCCAGACAAGGACTTTTAATGTATTCAGAATAATATCATTGTCCACAAGGGTCAGAGTGGGATTTTCAAAAGCTCTCAGCTGTCTTCACCCATTGAAAAGAGAGTTTTACCACTGCCTCCAATAGAAGCAGAGTCAAGTGAACACTGAACATTTCTGAAAATCTCACCCTCGATACCTCATTGGGGCCAAACTGAGTGAGCGAAGGGTTTTGGTTTGTTGTTTGTTAGTATTTCTGCTAACCGTGTATCAGTGTTGGCCAAGGGACAAGCTAGCTAATTGTTGAATGAAGACAAATGAGTATTCATGTAAAATTTGAAGTCCATCTCATTGTTTCTGAGTCAGAGGAGATGGAAAACTACCCCCATTTCAACATCTCAGACAAAATGTTTTTGAGTTTCCCTCAAGCTTAACTGTGATTTGTTGCCACTCTATGCACCTTCCCAGATAGTTAAATCTCCTTCATAGTTCAAGGCTCTGTTGGAATAAAATAGCCAATAATTAAATACATTTACAAACAATATTTGTGGATAGTTTGGGATCCAATCCTGATCCTACTAACTTCTACTAAGGGAGTTATGGGCTCAATCCTGCTCCTACTGATGTCAATGAGAGATTTGGGGTACATTTTTTAGAAGTGCCCAAGGGGTTGTTTACACTGCCTGGCTGGTGGCTGCCTTGTTGGTGGCTCCCACCCTGCGCCGGGCTCAGCTGCTAGTCCCGGCTGGACTGGGGAGGATGGGACTTCCTCTTCCCCTGCATGGCATCTGGGGCCAGGTCAGACCCACCTCCAGATTTTCCCCCCCAGTTGCAGGAAGCTCTGCAAACTTTCCCCCAATGCCCCGCTTCCTGCACCTGTCGCTCCTCAACTGCAGGGGGAGAGATCTATGTGCGGGGAGCTGGTCCCCCATCCACCCACCCCTGTCCATCCTGACCCCCTCATACCCAGACCCTCCCACCAAGTCTCAGCCCCCTCACACACTCCCAATGAGAACCCCCCAATGAGCCCCTCTCCCCCTGCAGCTGGACCACCCCGACAAGCCACCTGGATCCCCACCCCACCAGCCCCAACCAAATCCACTTGGATCCCCACCCAACTGAGCCCCACTCCCCCAGTATCTGGACCCCCCACTGAGCCCCTCACACCTAGACACCACTGCACTGAGTTCTATCCCCCCCACATCCAGACTCCCTCCTGCTGAGTCCCAACCACCTTCACCTGGACCCCCCTGCAGAGTTCCATTACCATTGCACCCAGAACCCCCCCAACAAGCCCCTGTGCCTCCAGATCTCCCCTGCACCCAGATTGCCCCACACAGAACCCTCTCAACCCACACCTGGATCCCCCCACGCTAAGCCCCTCCACACCTGGATCCTGCCTTGCTGAGCCTGCCTGCCCACACCCGCTGCACCTAGCATGGAGGGGCAGGCCCCTGGGGTGTTTCTGGGGGAGACCCGGTCCTTGCGCTGTGTCCGGGTTGAGTGCAGCCTCACTGCTGAGTCTGTGTCCCGGGGTGGGAGCTGCACAGTGATCTCCCCGCTCTGTGTAGCCAGTGGCCTGTGCTCCCCACTGCCATGCTGGAGCCTCCACATTTATTTGACAAATAAGATTTGAAGAATTTTGCAGAATTTTAAAATATTGGGCGCAGAATGCCCTCAGGAGTAAAGAGCTAATCTGGCCGCTAGGGATAAACCAGATACAGTAGTGTCCCACATCCCCAACACCAGTGGAACCAGGAAGGGGTAACATAGGGGCCAGAATGCCACCAGAGAAAATATATTGACATAGGTGGGAGTATCACTGGCTATTTAAGTCTGTTTTAAGTACACTTTGACACATCGACTCAGCCCAAAAACAACTCAGCAGGCTGGAGAACCTGAGCCTTCAAGGTTAGCTTCAGCAGTGCTGTGGTGCTTTACTTTTTGCTGCAACCAAGGATGCAAATTTGCCCTCTTCCTCCTTTCCCAGGTGAATTCCACTGGGTCAGCAGTCAGAACAGAGGTTACAGCTAACAGAACAGCAGCTAAAACAGAGCAACAATATTTCAGGCCGCAGGTCCCCAGACAACAGCAGCTGCAGATGAGATTAGTTAAATGCAGGTCACTTAACAGGTGTGGTTTTATAACTCTAACATTTACAGGGATACTGCTAACATTGCTAGACCCACCATTGCTACAAGCACTGGAAAAGTTATAAGGTTAAAAGAGGGGGGCGGGGAGGAGAGTACACGTTGATCTCCCTCCAATTAAAATAATTTTTTAAAGTCAGTTTGAGAGGAAACACTGCTTTGGTGCCCCAGATTTAAATGAGGCTCCAGGTGCACAGTCCCTCACAGAGAAAGGGCACAATGATTACTGTAAGATTCAGGGGGCCTGATTCTCCTCTCCACCATCCAAGTGTGAGTCAGGAATATCTCCAGAGCAGTCTGTGGAGTCCCATAGCTGGAGAGCTGGTATGTGAGGAGAAGGAAGCTCACAAACATAAAGTCACAGGCAACTGTTTATTTTTTTTTTGGAGGGGGTGGGGTTTGAAATATTTCACTACATCAAGTATTGGTCAATAGGGACCTGATGCTGCTCCTCTGCACAGCAAGGAAAAACCCCTCTGCCATGTACATTGGTCAAACTGGACAATCTCTACGTAAAAGAGTAAATGGACACAAATCAGATGTCAAGAATTATAACATTCATAAACCAGTCGGAGAACACTTCAATCTCTCTGGTCACGCGATTACTGACATGAAAGTTGCGATATTACAACAAAAAAACTTCAAATCCAGACTCCAGCGAGAGACTGCTGAATTGGAATTCATTTGCAAATTGGATTCAATTAACTTAGGCTTGAATAGAGACTGGGAGTGGCTAAGTCATTATGCAAGGTAACCTATTTCCTCTTGTTTTTTCCTACCCCCCCCCACCCCCTCAGACGTTCTTGTTAAACCCTGGATTTGTGCTGGAAATGGCCCACCTTGATTATCATACACATTGTAAGGAGAGTGGTCACTTTAGATAAGCTATTACCAACAGGAGAGTGGGTTTGTGTGTGGGGGGGGGGGGGGGGGAGAAAACCTGGATTTGTGCTGGAAATGGCCCAACTTGATTATCATACACATTGTAAGGAGAGTGATCACTTTAGGTAAGCTATTACCAGCAGGAGAGTGGGGTGGGGGGAGGTATTTTTTCATGCTTTGTGTGTATAAAAAGATCTTCTACACTTTCCACAGTATGCATCCGATGAAGTGAGCTGTAGCTCACGAAAGCTTATGCTCAAATAAATTGGTTAGTCTCTAAGGTGCCACAAGTACTCCTTTTCTTTTTGCAAATACAGACTAACACGGCTGTTACTCTGAAGCTCGAGCCCAGACATCTACACAGCAGTGAAACAGCCCCCCAGCCCGAGCCTGAGTCGGCTGGCACAGACCAGCCATAGGTGTCTAGCTGCTGTGTAGACATACAGTATCCTCAGAGGCCCATGATGTCACTGGAAGTTGAAAAAAACAGTTCCAATGCAGAAGGCATTCAGCACCTGAGCATTGTTAAAGAGCTGTGACATCATTGTTCACGTGTAATGGTACCTTACTCCACAGAGCAGTCCCTCACTGACAAAGAAAACAAGGCAGAGCACTAAACATCTGAGTGGTGATTTTACAATTCCAGTCACTAAAACCTCAGCTCTTTTCTGTTCTCCAGTGACTTTTCTGAGGCTAACTGTGCTCACCCTTGATTGAAAGCAATTCACAGAACATGCAGCTGTGTGCTAAGTTAGGAACCTTTATCACAGATCAGTGATTTAACATAGGGGATTTTTTTGGCTTTTTCTCTAAGTTCACTAGCTGTAAACCATCTGCTCCTTACCAGATAAAGAATGGATTTCCCCCTCTTCTTCATAACGTACTGTAGTTTGCATTACCATTCAGTAAATCTATTTGTGACATGCTATGTGCTTCTCACTGTTCAGCGTCCCTACTTTGTGTGGCTTCCCCTGCTAAGTATGACAGGTTTCAGACAGTAACAGTCTGTATTCGCAAAAAGAAAAGGAGTACTTGTGGCACCTTAGAGACTAACCAATTTATTTGAGCAAGTGAGCTGTAGCTCACGAAAGCTCATGCTCAAATAAATTGGTTAGTCTCTAAGGTGCCACAAGTACTCCTTTTTTTTCCTGCTAAGTATATCACTGAGTATCCAAACAGCAGACTTTATGCAGCTCACAACAAGACACTTAATACCAGTTTCCTAACTGCAGATCTCTGGTGCCCAGCCTGCATAAGGAATCAACCCAGTTCTGCACTCCTCAACACAAGGGTTTGTACATCACACACTAAGAAAAGTGATTTATTTATTTCTCTGCAGCATTTGTTTGCTAAAGAAAGTGGTGTTTTTTAAGACCGCCAGGGATTTCTGACATGTCACAAAAGCTCAAACTTCTCATTACTTGTGTCAAGGACTAGTTTTAGGAAATCAAAAAGAAGTAGAGAAGAGGGCTGAAAATTGTGCAGCATATTGAAAGTTCCCAAAATGAAGAATACTCCAAATCAGAGCCCGGAAAGACAAATATTCACTATTTCGTCTTAACCTGGAATAACTATTACAATATTGCCCCCTTCTGGCATCATTTATTTTCTTCGGTTTAAATGAAGATAAGAACTGTATGTTCAGAACCTGTTCCTTGTGAAGCCAGTGGGAGTTAGATTGGACCCTTAACTCCTTAAATATTAAGGGGCAGATTCTCTGTTCCCCTACACCTGGTGGAGTTATTTACACTAATGCAAAGCGGGTGCAAAATGCTACCAAATCAGAACTGTATATATGTAAATGACTCTAGAAGGTGCCGGAAAGTGGACAGTCAGGCCCTCATGTGTTGTCACTGAAATGTTACATTTATTGGTTTGGCTACAGGAAATAAACTTTCCTATGAGTAGATTTGTCAATAGTTTAACTTTCCAAGTCTTATTCTTTACTCCCTCTGAGTCTGACAATAGGATTGGTCCTGCTTTGAGCAGGGGGTTGGACTAGATGACCTCCTGAGGTCCCTTCCAACCCTGATATTCTAAGTGACCAGCACTCAGCATCAGCACAACGCTGGTCCCTTAGAAGCCAATGTTCAAACTCGCACTGATTTCACCGGGGCCATGTTTACACTATGGCTCCTACAGCTACAGCGGCAGCTCTGGTGCTGTAGCGCCATAATGTAGACACTTCCTATATTGATGGAAGGGGTTTTTCCTTCAGTGTAGGTAATCCACCTCCCCAAGCAGCAGTAGCTAGGTCAATGGAAGAATTCTTCCATCAGTCAAACGACATCTAGACCAGGTGTTAGGTCGCCTTCACTCTGGCACTCAGGGGAATGAATTTTTCATACCTGGGCAATGTGAATAGGTTTACCTAAATTTGAAGTGTAACCAGGCCTGAGAGTGACGTTAGACAAGCCCCAAGCGCTTTTGCAATTCCCACCCCTAGAGTGTAATGACTGCAGAATTACATTCACCCTTTCATGTCATATTTAGAGATATTGTTGCAAGTCTGGCATTCAAAAAATCCACATCAGCTCCGAGTTAAAAGGATTGGTTCCAAGTAGTTCCATATCTGGAGTTGTACTCATTTATGTAGCCATCTGACAGAAGTATTACCTTCTCATCAGGTGTAGGGGAGAACATTTTCTCTTCTAGTGGATGCCTTGAGAAGTCATAGGGATAGGTAACAACTAATTCACCTCCATGGAGACTGGCAGACAATACAAATGGGATAGCCCTCATCCACTTCATAACTGCTTTTGTCTCCGGTGCTACCTGAAGAGTAGAAAGAAAAATCACTTGAATTAACATTCTGTTTAGAATGGATTCACTTAAAATAATTTGGGGCCAGCATGACCCTTCTCATAGAAACACCTGCAGATAGGAGTGTGGTGGGGAAGAAAACTGTGTGTGATTCCCCAGATGTCCCATTAGGGGACGGGGTGGTGGTTGTTTGTCCCATGTAACAAGCATGGAGTTTGGACCCCAAAATCCAGGACCAGAAAAATTGTTATAACAAAATGGAAAGTCAGACTCACAATTCCTAGCCACCCAGACCCCAGAGGCAATTGCCATTTTTGGAAAAAGCATCACAACATGGAGAAAAGACTGCTATGGCCTATATTTTTGTTCTGTGTTTATACAGTAACTAGCACAAGGGAGGACTGGGGTTCCTAGGCGCTATACTAATACAAATAAATAATAATAAGATGTGATTTGAACTAAAATTCAGATTGAAACAAGATTAAGAGCCATAATAGTGGTCACATTTTAATGAAAATGTAACATGTTGCTTTCAAAATTTTCCCTGGACAAGCTGGAACTCAACTGCAAAATCCTAGTGTTCACCACTTGTTGAAAGACAAAGTAGAAAACAACTTTACATTGACTCTTGTAAGATAATTAAGGATGTGATTTAGTCACTGAAGTCACAGATTCCATGACTTTTCCGGACATCTGTTACTTCTTTGGTTTTATCTGTCAGTGGCTGTCGCCAGGACTGGAGCCGGGGCTGGAACCGGGGCTGTGCGCCCCTGCCCTTCGGCTTCAGCAGAGGCTGGTTCTGTTCGCCCATGCCCTGTGGCTTGGGCTGGTGCTGTATCTCCCCTTCCCCCATGGCAGTGAGGCTTGGGCTGTCAGTCCCCGCTCCCTGGGGCTCCAGCTGTAATTCCTTCCCTGCCAGCCCTCCGTCCTGGTTATTTTTAGGAAAAGTCACAGACAGGTCACGGATTCCTGTGAATTTTTGTTTATTGCCCGTGACTTGTCCGTGACTTTTCCTAAAAATAACCGTGACAAAATCTTAACCTTAAAGATCCTCTGATCTGTACATCTGACAATAGACGGAGAAGCGTCTCCATATCCATGTTATGCACTGGTATAGCCAGGCGTTGCTTGCAAAAGAGTTCAGTGTGTTGAATCTAAGCCATAGGATTCTTCATGTTGCCATTTCATGCTATGAAGTAAACAGTTTCTCTTGAGGGACTTATCTGGCCTCAGTAGTTACTGAGGAATAATTTCATTCAGGGCTACATTATAATTAGCTACTCCTTAAATGCAACAGTGACACCTGGTGGCCAGTTAGGGTAAGCCTCGAAATACAGCTGTCAGAGAGTTGTTAGTTTTAGGGAGGGATTCTCCTTCCATTTGCACCCTTGTGGGGTCATTGACAGCTGTGCAATGTTAGTGCAAAGTGGCTGTAAAATGCTACCAAATGAGAACAGCAGTGTGTTTGCACAAATGTCAAAGACTACACGAGGTATAAAGCAAAGGAGGGTCTTACTTTGGGCCCAGCCGTGCATGGATCTATGCAGGGCTGCTAAAGCCCTCTGTCACCTCATGCTTAAATACCATCAGCTATCAGAAAATAGTGAAGGTTAGAGGATGACCATCCCTTGGTCAGCTGGTCACTTGCATGAGTGACTTCCCGAGTGCCCCCCTGTAAATATTGCAGGAAATGCGTTGGCAGTTCAGTAAAAGCAAGTGGCATTCTTATCCAGGTGGCGTAGACACCACTGTGGAATACTGTTACTCCACTTAATGTGTAGTAAGTGCTGGGTAACTGAGGAAGGCAGCTGAAGCAGCATTAGGCTTTATATCCATTGTAGACTAGCCATTGGTATGGGTGCTTATAACATATTTGTTTAGCAGGGCTGCCATTTCATTTACAAGAGGGCAGTATGCATACACACACTAACCAGTGCAGAACAACCTGAAAACACCTTTTCTGGTGATAAAGCCAGGGCAACCGTTTCACAGGATCCATATGAATGGTCCTTTATATTGATGCCAGTTTTTGATTAGGGCTCTTCCGCAGAGCATGTAGCCATTGGCAGAAAGTGGGGCTTCATTTATTTTGTGTCAGTAGTTTGCCAGGTTGCACTTGCGGTATGTCAAGATGCCAGGCTCAGATGAAAATACTGGATGAATTGTCATCAGTTAGATCCCTCCAACATCTGGCTGTCAGCTGGCTTGAAAACACTAAGAAAAGTCACTAAAGCCAAAATCGAAAAAGATATTTAGGGGTTGGGATGCTCAGTGTTGCAACACCTAAGTGATTTAGTAGCTGTTTTCAAGAGTGATTTAAGCACCTTGGTGCCTAAATCCCATCAACTTCCAATGGGATTTTGGTTCCTAACAGCATAAATCCCGTTTGAAAATGAAATTTAAGCTCCTAAATCTGCACTGCAATGCTGAGTGCCGCAACACCTGAATACCTTTAAAAATCTGGGTCTAAGGGTAACAAAAGCTACAGTGCTGGCTCTAGGCAGCTGCAGTGAGAAGTCTGTCTGAATGCTCACATTGTAGTGCACATGTATCAAAACAGTCAGGGTGTATTTTTTGTAAGGCACGGTGTAAAAATTTATTAGTGAAGATTTTATAGGCCCTGGACACTGTGGGACAGGTGGCTATGTGGTAAGAATTGGGGGAGGGATATTGGTGGTCAGAATAACAACACTCCAAGAATCACACATTATTTTTACTTCATTGTTGTTAGCATTTAGCTGGTAGAAGTATTTGTGGGGCTGGCAATTAAGTAAAAAACTAAAAGAAAAAAATTAAGTTGGTTCCTGTCTGATCTATGGTTTGGAAATGGGTGTTACAGTGATGGAAGAAAAGAAGATACAGCTAATAGAAAGGAGAATGGCAGGCGAGTATAGGACAGACAGAGTGCTCATGGAAGATATAAAGGGGAAGATGAACTTGGAACTCTTAATGATAGAGAGGCTGGAGAGCACACTTTTGAGGTTGGATGGACATGTGATCAGAATGACCAGCAAAGAAAGCCTGGGAGGAAGAGGACAGCAAGAAAGGGCGTGGAAGACTGATGATATGATGGGAAGACACTGTCAAGAGAAGTTTGAAGAGAAAAGGACTGGAACTCCAAGACCTATGAATCTGTGTTAAGGACCAGAAGGAGTAGTGAAGAATTGTGGGCACCTCCAACCCTGTGTAAACAGGAAAAGGAGTAGGGAAGTGAAGTATTGTTAGCATTTAGGAACATGAGTTACAGGACCTGGCATGGCAAATTCTTCTGTGGTTTATCATCATTTGAGATAACTGAAGTTCTACATCCTGGTTATTAGCTATGCTCCAGTTTCCAATACACAAAAAGCCATTAGTACCTTTGCATACATTTGCATGCCAGTATCACTAAAAACTATAGTATTACAGGTGAGCCCAGAGAGAAAGACATGCTAGGAGTGGGAGACAGGATGGAAAATATCATCCCCTTCCTTCCCCCACAATTGACTCAGGGTTTTAAAGTGAACCCAATGCTACTGATTCCCATGAAAAAGGAAGCAAAGAGGTCCTTTATCAGGAAGTTATCATTATAATAATTCATTTGTAGCATTGCTGTAGCACAAAGGATCCCCAGTAATGGACTAAGATAAAATTGTGTTAGGCAAAAAGATGATCCCTGCCCCAAAGAATTTACAATAAGACAAGAGATAACAGGTGGAGACAGTCAGACTGGGGAATACAAAGGAACAATGAGACAATATTTGTCAGCATGTCAGGCACACTGGCTGCCTAACCATTGTCAAGTTTGTTAATACGGCAATTCCCCCATATGTTCAAGAGCATGAGAGTATTTTACTTACGGCTCAGAAGAAGGGAGACCATTTGAAAAGCCCTGGGGAGTTGAGCCCCATGGGTAAAGGACACTAGAGAAGTCTTTCAGGCACACACAGGTACACACATACCAAAGGTGGGGGAGAGAAAATTGCCTCAGGAAGTTTTGTGAGAATGAACTCGGGGAGTCTCAGAGGAAGGCTCCCTTATGGGTTTGCAGTGAGAGTGGGCTTTCCACAGGGAATCTGAGACCTGACTCCATGGATGCCATGGAATTAGTAAGAAAAATCAGACCCTTCTGGGCTGATTCCTGGGCCTCCTTCCCAAGCCTTGGCTCCCTTTAACTCCATCCCTTCTCAGAAGCAGAAACTGCAGACAATTTAATACAGCCTGGAGAAGCACTGATGCTGTCATGGGTTTCCTCTTGGGATCAGCTGGATGGCCAATGGACCATGCTGTGGCAATTCCTATGCTTCTCCATTCTGTCAGTGCCCACACAAGAGCTCTGCTGAAGGCTGTTGAGTAACAGGGAAGCCTGCTGCAGAGGGGGCTCAATTCCTCTTCTCTGGTTTCAGCACACAAAACTGTCTGCTCCTTTGCTCCTCTCTGCAGCAGTGAATAGGCACCAACACAGACCCTGTCCTATTCCTGAGGAAATAGGTACTCTCAGATTTCAGTAAAAGTCTTTTATTTAACTGTTAATCAATATTTTCTGGGACAAGCCCAGAATGTCCTATTCAGAGAACTTCCAAACTCAATCTCTTTCCATGTCTCTCTCTCTCGCCTACTTCCTTGTTAGATACCTACATACTCCGCAAGACAGTGAGCCTGTTTGTGATGCTGGCAGACCAGATGCCAGCCCATGCCACGGTCCCCATGTCTTAACCGAATATGAACAAATACCTAGCTGGAATCAGTCTGGCTCACCTCTGTGTTAATATTATTAAAATAGGTATTAAAATTACAAGATTGTGTTTAGTATTAAGACTTTCTTGATTGCTGGTGTGTTGCTGTGTGCATTAATCTCACTTACAGCACCTGTATCCTATATTGTAAGGTAATATTTAAGCATTTGGAATGTAAACTTCTGTGACATTCTAAATCACTAGACAGGAGAGAGACATTAACTAGTGTGAAGTGCTGACCTCCAAAGCTGTTACATCCTGGTCAACAAGGAAGGCCCATCAACACCACAACGACTACTGTGGGACACTGAAGAGAACAAAAGACTTTGTTTCTCCGCTTTCTCGCTCCATGCCCACGAAGAAGAGTTATGCAAGTTGATTCCACCCATCATCTGAGTTCACAGCTTAGAGCACATGGGGGAAAGAGAATAAAAAAACCCTAACAAGAAGGAACTGTACCTCTATGTCTCCTGGACTCTGCGGGCGTACAGCTTCTAAGCATAAGCAAGGGATCCCCAGCTGCTTAGCATGGGTTAGCCCTATAGGACATATACAGCTTGTTTATTATAGAAACCTCTATTACCTTTTCAAATGTAAAACTGTGACTCGTGTGTGTGTTTTCCTGCTTTCATCTTATAAAGAACTCTATTTCCTTTTCCCTGTTAATAAATCTTTAGATAGTTTATTATAGGATTGGCTACAAGCATTGTCTTTGTTGTGAGATCTAAAGAGCAACTGACCTGGGGTAAGTGACTGGGCCTTTGGGACAGACAGTAACCTGAATACTGCTGTGATCCTTGGTGTAAGGGACCATTTATCACAAAGGTAGGCTCGCCTGTGTGGCAAGACAGATTGGAGTATCCAAGGGTACTGTCTGTGACTCCATGGTTAGGCTGTTACAGTGCTTCATAACTTTCCACTTGATAATTGGTTTAGTGAAATCTAAGTACAAAAAGCACACCTATTTTGGGGTTTGTGCCCCGTTGCCTGCCCTGAGGTTGGTATTCAACCTCTTGGGTTACTGCAGGACAACTTTACACCATTATTATTTTATTGCTGCAAATTTTGTGGAAAACAATTAGGTTTTGCAACCCATATAGCAATTTAGCTTTAAAGAAACTATATTTTTAAACCTACATCCTTCTGGTTCAGCTCCATCAATAGTATCAGACTCTACCCTTTGACTATTCATAGATTATTTCTTTAATGTGGTTTATTAACTCACCAAAAGTCCTTTGCCTTTCAGTCACAGACAATCATTCTTAAATTATCCATTTTGCAAGCGCAATTTAAGATACAATTAGAAGGGAACTAGATAATTTGGCTATAAATAGTGAATGGCCATTACCCTTTTTAAACCTGATTCCCATTTCTGTCAGTTATATCGTATTTAACCACTGTCTCCATGGTCTGTAAAGATTATTTCTTTTTTTTCTTTTAGAAACAACTGGACTAGATTTCCTACAGTTTCTGCCAGCCTCCACTATAAGCCTCCAAATCCTGTATGAATCAAGGCAATTTAATTTATTTAATCTCTGATAATGTTTCTCAATTTAAACTCTGACCATTTATTACAATAATTGGTAATAACAGAGAACAAAGCTTGTTGTGAGGGCAAGGATTATGGGAAGGTAAGGGGTTTTTCTGAGTTTATGTGACTGGCAAAGAGCTTGCTTTCAATTTTCCGGTCTCCATGTGGTGCTTTGGAATACCTGCATAATTACTTTAATAAGCTGGATAATAAATACTATTAAGTAAATGACAGTTGAAAGGCTGGCTTTGAAGCAGACATACTAATGCTTTTACATGCACAAAGCTGAGTTCCATAATAGCGTCCCCTCACGAAGGTAAATGGTTCATATCCCTAGCAAAATTGATGCTCATTACATCAACAACTCATATGGCTCTTAGAATCATAGAATCATAGAATATCAGGGTTGGAAGGGACCTCAGGAGGTCATCTAGTCCAACCCCCTGCTCAAAGCAGGACCAATCCCCAATTAAATCATCCCAGCCAGGGCTTTGTCAAGCCTGACCTTAAAAACTTTTAAGGAAGGAGATTCTACCACCTCCCTAGGTAACGCATTCCAGTGTTACACTACCCTCCTAGTGAAAAAGTTTTTCCTAATATCCAACCTAAACCTCCCCCACTACAACTTGAGACCATTACTCCTTGTCCTGTCCTCTTCTACCACTGAGAATAGTCTAGAACCATCCTCTCTGGAACCACCTCTCAGGTAGTTGAAAGCAGCTATCAAATCCCCCCTCATTCTTCTCTTCTGCAGACTAAACAATCCCAGTTCCCTCAGCCTCTCCTCATAACTCATGTGTTCCAGACCCCTAATCATTTTTGTTGCCCTTCGCTGGACTCTCTCCAATTTATCCACATCCTTCTTGTAGTGTGGGGCCCAAAACTGGACACAGTACTCCAGATGAGGCCTCACCAATGTCGAATAGAGGGGGACGATCACGTCCCTCGATCTGCTCGCTATACCCCTACTTATACATCCCAAAATGCCATTGGCCTTCTTGGCAACAAGGGCACACTGCTGACTCATATCCAGCTTCTCGTCCACTGTCACCCCTAGGTCCTTTTCCGCAGAACTGCTGCCAAGCCATTCGGTCCCTAGTCTGTAGCTGTGCATTGGGTTCTTCCGTCCTAAGTGCAGGACCCTGCACTTATCCTTATTGAACCTCATCAGATTTCTTTTGGCCCAATCCTCCAATTTGTCTAGGTCCCTCTGTATCCTATCCCTGCCCTCCAGCGTATCTACCACTCCTCCCAGTTTAGTATCATCCGCAAATTTGCTGAGAGTGCAATCCACACCATCCTCCAGATCATTTATGAAGATATTGAACAAAACCGGCCCCAGGACCAACCCCTGGGGCACTCCACTTGACACCGGCTGCCAACTAGACATGGAGCCATTGATCACTACCCGTTGAGCCTGACAATCTAGCCAACTTGCTACCCACCTTATAGTGCATTCATCCAGCCCATACTTCTTTAACTTGCTGACAAGAATACTGTGGGAGACCGTGTCAAAAGCTTTGCTAAAGTCAAGAAACAATACATCCACTGCTTTCCCTTCATCCACAGAACCAGTAATCTCATCATAGAAGGCGATTGAATTAGTCAGGCATGACCTTCCCTTGGTGAATCCATGCTGACTGTTCCTGATCACTTTCCTCTGCTGTAGGAGTAGGTTAACTCTGGACAGAGAGAAGATTCATGCAGTTTCGTCTCTTAGCTAAATGAAACTGTAGTTGTCAGGGAAGTTTTTGGTGTGTCTTCAAGGTCACAGGATAACAGGTTCTCTCATTCTCTCTCTACACAATACACATCGGAAGGTACTTTGTATGTTGTTGAGCTGCTTGTTACGGAGGGAACAAGTTCTCTGTGTGTTTGTGGTGTGTTAAATAGTCACTTCCTTCATGGCTAATTCCCCTGTAAAATGCAGTGAAAGGCCTGCAGTAGAATGGTTGTAGCCTCTGGTATGTTGAAACCCCGCTGTAATTTTGTGTGTTTTGTTTCTGTTAAGGGCAGGTTGAGACAACAGAGGGGTTAAAATGCCAGTGGCTGCTTATGCCTTTTCTGCACTGGAGCGCTCACATTCTCTGTCACTAGGGGAGCAGAACTTGTGGTAGCAACAGTGGGAAATTTGGTACAAAAATCCTAGGGACAAATTCTGTCACCCACCCAGGCTTCTGTAGGCTACTGTGATGGCATATGGGGCTGTAAAGGCACAACAGGAGTCCGGGGGAGAATCTGACGAGTGCAGGGCACTCTGTAAGTGGCCCTACACTACTCCCCACCATAAAGTCATGTTTAAGGAGCATGCCACACACATGGCAGAGGGCAACTGGGAAAAGACTAGGGGCAAGAATGTAAACATTATGCAGTGAATAGTGTTAGAGGAATTCTGGGCTGGGCCTCAGTCCATAGGCAGCCTGGGCTGGGCTAAGTCAGAGTGGCCAGGAGCTGCTGCAGCTTATGCTGTTGGCTGCATCAGTCTTCGGAGCAGCGCAGAATATGAGCATAAATCTCTCTTTGTCCCCTCTCTTCCTGGGCTGAGACTTCAGTTCTGCAGCTCCTGGAAGTGTAGACAAGGCAGGAAAGATGTCCTGGTCCCTGCCTTGGAAGGCTTCCAATCTAATGTTAATGCAGAGGCATGCAGCCCAGTACAATAGTACAGCAGCGGAAAATCTTCCAAATAGGCCTGGGCAAAACTGGTGACAATTCTTCCCTGCCTTTCCCCAAGTGTGTTTGACACACGTATGACCTATTATACAGCACACAGCTCTGGAGGCGACAGAGTCCAATGCAGAGTTCCCTAGCCAAATGGCACCAGCAGTTAGCTCACCAAGGCTTTGATCCTGCCAAGGGCTCTGTATAGGCAGACCCCCTCTGCACCTGCTTGGAGCCCCATTCAAAATAACAAGGCTCTGTGCTGGATGCAGGGTCTGCCCACATGGAGTTATTTGCATGGTCAGGGCCAAAGACCACTTCCCAGGCCCTTCTCAGTCCTTCAGAGACATTACTCAATGCAATAACAATGCACGATTTTAAATGTAAATAATGTCAATGACTGTGCACTATTGGGATTAACAGAAAAAAAGGGTGCCCTGCTCTCAGGGCAGCAGAGTTCTGCTTTGTTTGGAATCTCTCTCTCTCTCTTTCTCTCCCCCTCGTATATTATCTCTTGGGACCTCTCCTATTTGTCTCTTGGAACCTCTTTACTAGGCCTCCAACTCTGCTTCAAATGCTCTAATGCTGGAGCTGAGCGAATAATTGATTGTTTTGGTTCAGTTACAAATCTCTGAGGGAAAAAAGTAATTTCGGGTCACCCCAAAACACCAGTTTTTCAGTTTCTCACCAAAACACAAAGATGCAAATTTAATTTCAAGTTGAATGAAATGGTCTGTTTTATTTTTGGGTGTTTTTCTGCCTTTTTGGTTTTTAGAGATTTATTGTTAGTTGTTATTATTTTTTTATTTTATTTTATTATTTTAAGTTAAATCTAGCTACATTTCTAAACAAAACATCAGTTCTAAATGAAAACTCAGACATTTCACTATTTGCCATGTTTGACCCTAATTCATGAACAGTTTCAGTCTATCTGAAATTGCCTTTTGTTTGGGAGGAGGATGGTAATAAACTATTCATCAAAGAAATTTTATCTAGTTCTATGAAGGCCATTTCTTCTCTTCTGAGGCTCCCTCAGTCTGTGCTCTGAGGCTTGCAGTGTGCTGTGTTTCACAAGCCCCCTATTTGCCATCCACCATCTCTCTTTATTAGTTCATTTGAAAGCTGAAAATCATCAAGGCCCTGATCCTACCAGCTGCTCCACACAGAGGGCTTCTATGCCTATGCAGAGCATCGAGAGAAGTCAGCTGGGCTCAGGGCTCCATCTACATGGCATACCTTGCAGGATCAGCACATAGCCAGCACATTTCTCTCAGCTGTCACTGAAGGTGTGGGTTTCTATGGCCCCCATTATGGTAGTATCTGAGCAACACACACTCTGTAATGTATTGATTCTCACAACACCCCTGTGAGGTAGGGCAGTGCTATTATCCGCATTGTACAGATGGGGAAGTGAGGCTCAAAGAGACTAAATGACTTGCCCATGGTGAAGGTTTGTGGAGAAGCAGGGACTCCCCAGAGTCCCCTGCCAGCATCGTAATTTCTGAATCATCCATCCTTTCTAGGACTTTGAACATTTGGGATTGCATGCTGGCAAACAACTGAACCAATTTCACTGAAAACCCACCCAAACAAAAACCAGGGTTGCATGGGGAATTGAAGAGAGAGCAGGAGCTCTCAAACTCAGGGCTAGTGTTTTGCCTCACACTTACAGTAGGTGATGGATTCTGTGTTTCCTCTGTTTGTAGGGAGATGAATTGCAACTGCAGCCACTGGAGCTGAGGGAAACCGCTCCCTGCCCCATGACAGGGGTATAGCCTTTGGTACACCTGTCCTGTGACTGGGGCTAGGAGCTAAAACACTCCTGAATATCACACTATTGCTATGCAAGCACATGACTTACTTAAGTTGCTGATGATTAACTTCAGGCCCAGTGTTCCTTTTGCTGCTCCCAGTACCGGGGAGGAGAGGTAACAGCTGCTTTCTCCCACCCACCTTCCAGTACTGCTGGGGGGTGGGGGGGCGGGAAATGAGTAGGCATTGAGATAACAGCTTCAGTTACTTGAGCTGTTTGTTAAAATGTCAACTTGGTCATTTTCAAGAAATGCTGAGGATACGTAACTCCCAATGAAGTCACTGTGAGCTCCATGGGGCAGGGACCAGCTTGGTGTTCTGTCTGTTCAGCACCGAGCGATGACTGGGGCTGATAGACCCTACCGCAATACAAATAATACATTTAATAATAATAATTAATTAATAATCAAGTCAATATGAGTTGTGGGTGCTCAGCCCTTCTAAAAATCAAATTGTTTCTGTTGTACAATAGCGTATAGTTTAATTAAATACAGAAACCTGTTATTTGTGACATTTTTGTTTGCTAGTCATTTGAGACTTTTGCCTTTTCTTCCAAGACCAGCCCATGACTTATCATACAAATCCTATGCACATCCAACTAGTCCTCCTTATAAGAATAATAATATTAAGCTCAAACAAGCATCAAGGATAACTTCGTACTGATTTTTTAAAATATTCATAATTATCTGAGCCTTTATACAAAATATTTGATAAAAGGTCTGTAATTCATACCTTACCCTCCCAATAGGACTGTGGAATGGGGATGTGGTCTAGGCGTGCCCATCGGAGCCCGGCTCTGTTGTAAACTTCAGATGTCAAGTCAGGGAAATTTCTGTTAAGATCAAGGTTCTGAGCAGTTTGACGTCCATTAATCCATCCATTGTAACCAGCTCCCTAATAAAGAAAGAAGCCAATTAAATAGATCCAATCCTGCCTGTCTCATAATGTTTGGGGTTTTAAAAATGTTATTTGCTAATGACCAACTGGAAGTTTGAAATGCCAAAAAGGCACCGGAGATTTGTTAAAAGTGTCCAGAGAGTGGAAATAATATATTTATTTATAGAACACCCTTTATCCCAAAGGACCTCAAAAGCACGTGTGAGCACCACGGATGTGACTCAGAGGTCGAACACAACAACTGTTAAACAGGTTTAAATCAGGGCTCAGCAAACATAATAAATATTAATATTTAATTACATTTGATCTTCTAGCTGAGGAAGAAAATATATTAAACAAAAAGTTTGTATAAAATAAAAGGAGCAATTTCAAATGTCATAATTGGCTCTTGGGCATTTTGCCCAAATATTGATAGGGCAGGCTGCTGAATGTCCAAACAGACTTTCATCTGTATCAAACCTCCAGTATGCAAGCAGGAACAATGCAAAATCTGGTCCAAATTACCTGTTAGTTTTGTTAATCTGGGCACTATAGAGCAGCCACCCATCAAATCAGATGGGAATAAAATCTGTTAGTCAACTATTGTCAAAACCTAAATCCCGCAAACCCCAGATTTTCTTTTCTCTTTTGCAGGGTAATTTTACAACATATTCACTTCATTGCAAAAAGTCTTTTACCTCTTCTGCAGCAAGTTCATACCCATCTGGGTTCAGTGAAGGCAGAAGGTGAATTCTAGTGTTGTTTATCAAAGTCTGGATCCTGGGGTTCCCAAGGAGATATTCAGAGCACAAGTATTGTGCAAGGTATATTAACAATTCTTTTCCAACAACTTCATTTCCATGCATGTTTCCAATATACTTAAATTCTGGCTTCACTGTGAAAAGATGGAGTAATGAGATGATTTGTTGTAATTCTGAGAACATTTGGATGCCTTCCCAAAGCCTTCCAACGCAGATAGCTGACAGATGAGTCAGTGAGTTTTATTTACAGTAATTTAACATGCATTTTCCTGTAAACATCATGTCAATTCCAGATCCATTTGCACCAACTTCAAGTCAGTTAACAAATTAAATATATTTTCTTTATACAATAAAGTGAACTATTTGTTAAGAATTCACAAATGTTATGAGGCAATCACTGCGGTTAATGATGAGAACAGCTAAAACTAACTGTAAATCAGAGTATTTTCAGAGGACTGCAAACAAAAACATCTAGGAAAAGAATAATTGGCTCAGACATCAGCTAGACTACACTGCGATGGGATCTATCAGGCCTTCTCTACGCTCTGCTGGAGGCATGAGAGTCCTGACACTCCGTGCCCAAGGAAAATCCATCTACACCAGGTGACCAACAAGGCAGTCCTCCAGAGACGTAGAAGGGCCAGAAGGAAATATTGACCTATCAAGAGTCAGCAGGCCAATTAGGACGTTTGGCCAGCTTTTCCTTGAGGGCAGAGCTGAGTGAGACTGGGACACAGGACCTAAGTGCTAACCGAGAGCCCAGGCCAGGACCTGACTCTAAGTCCAGCAAGTAAGCACTTGCATTCTGAAGGATTTTTTCTTCTTTGTTTAAAGTGGCAGACAGCCGAATCCTGAGCTGCTATTTTTCTTTGGAAACTGATGCCCAGCTTACTGCACAGGTTACCCTACCTCAAGCAGGTGGCCAAACTTTGCAGACCAAGATGGGGAGTGGATGTAATACAATGTGTGGCGCTGAAGGAGGCGCTACAGAGCCACCTTGCCTGCCACATGCACACATCACCATAGATTCTGAAACCAAGTATACAACAACAGCATGTATATAGTATTATGGCCTTGATTCTCTGTTAGACCATCCCTGTGTTTGGAGCAGGAATCAGGTGAGGGTGCAAATGTAGCTTTAAATTCTATTCTGGGGCCTATGACGCCACTGGTGTAAGTTAGAGTAGCCTCAGGACGCCCCTATATTATGCTCTGCATCTCATGGTTCCCTATGGGTCATGGAAACTAGAGCATAGCTGTAGTGCAGTGCATTCTAGCCACACCCCTTCCCTTTTCCCAGTCTGCATCCTCATCTTTCTCTCTAACCATAACAAACTCTGTATGCCTGAAGCAGGGAGGAGGGATGGAGTCGAGCCTTCATACCAGCTTTACATAGGTCATGAAGGTCTCCTGCTCTGGGAGTTATTTTTGCCCTCTTAAAAGCCCCGTTATGCTGTTCAGAATGGTGTAATTGCCTGCTAATGTATCATTTTTACGATAAAACATGTTAAATTATGGTTTTATTTTAAAACATGTTTATTTACTGGTTTGTAGGCCTCCTAACCATTCAACTGGCCAATGGAACATTATAGTATTAAGGACAGTGCTCCTACTGTTCCTTTAATTGGAGGTGAAAGATGGCCTAGTGCTTAGGCTTCTAACATGGGACTTGGGAGATTCAGATCCCTACTCTGCTACAGACTTCCTGTGTGACCTTTGATAACACAGGGCTCTTCAATCTATCAGAGAAAGGTATAACAAGGTTAAATGGCTGGAAGTTGAAGCTAGACAAATTCAAACTAGAAATGGGGTAAAATATTGAAGGGGGGGTAATTAACCATTGAATAAACTTACCAAGAGTGGTGATGTATTCTCCATCACTGGAAATTTTAAAATCAGAATTGGATGTTTTTTCTAAAAGATATGTTCTATTTCAGTGACAGCTATTGGACTTGAAGCCGGAATTAATCTAGGGAAGTCCTATGCAGAAGCTCAGACTAAATGATCACAATGGTTCTTCTGGCCTTAAAATCTATTAATCTATAGGGAACATGATAGAAGTTCACCATATCTCACCCTAAGAGGCTAGCTGTCAGAGTTATGTCCACACTGCAGCTGGGAGCATTATTACTCACTCAGGTCATGGTGTCCAGGATTGGTTGAAAACTCAATCACAAAAAGGTCTTTCCCTTCAAAGCTACGGCCAATGCTGTAAGTTCTTGCAATGTGGGAGCACCTAGAAGCAGTCTTCTTCAAAATGCTCACCATTTTGTAATACGAATGATGGGTGAACTGAATTAAAGTTGTAGGCACATCCACAAGTAAATCTTCCTCAGCTAATTCTGGCTCCCCTGCAGAGAAAAATTATAACTGCAACTAAGTGAGGTCAAAAAGTTTGTGCCGGAGTGGGGTTATCAAGATACAGTGAACAAACACCTGCCCCTCTGTTCATAAAGCATACATTTCCAATAATAAAAGTATGGAAATTAGAAATGACCTGAATCAAGACATTAGATCTGAACAAGAACCTCCTCCATTTGCTCTTCCGTGTGAGGTAGAATCATAGCATCATAGAATCATAGAATATCAGGGTTGGAAGGGACCTCAGGAGGTCATCTAGTCCAACCCCCTGCTCAAAGCAGGACCAATCCCCAACTATGTTAGTCCAAGTCTCCAAAACCAGCTACTGCACTTGCACGGTGACAGATGTTTTAAGATGTGCAGCCATATTTGCTGTGAGCTTCACCAGCTAAAAACCAGCCTGTAGTACACAGGTAAACTTCAGCCTTCAGCATAGAGACTGGTCCTTTAAATCTATTGGATCAAAGTCATCCTTGGTGTAACTCAACTGACTTCAGTCACCTGCACTATATACCGCTAAACAAAAAAATAACATTCACAAAGGCAATTTACCTTCCATGAGCTAGTTAGTATTGTGCATTTCCTGTTGTTCTAAAATTTCAGGTAAGATTTTAAGATATAATACAAAATTTGTCGATATATTGTAGCGATCATGGATAGTTTCTTATGATGTGCCTGTATAGCTTCAGTTCTTACCTCGTAGCTTTGCCAGTGGATCAAAACAACCTTCTTCTTCACCAGCAAAGAAGCGATCACAGTCTAAGAAGTAGGGCCAAGCCATGTCTATTGTGTCAAATGCAGGAAGGCAATTTTTTCTCAGGTTTTCACAGACGTGTCTGCAGGGCTTTATCATTTTGTCTTTTTCACACTGTGGGGCCAGTATTGAGCAGCTCAAGAGTCTCAGATCAGGATTACATTCTCCCTGAAGCAAGTTGTGTAGCACACTCATGAGAATATATTCAGAGCTGAATTCAACCACTTCTCTGGACTTCTGATCCAGCAAATTAGGATACATTGTTTTGGTGTAGGGAACGTCACCACAAGAGCCTAAGGTGATGTCCACGCATTTTGCTACAAGAAATGATAAGATGAACATGTGAAAAATACCTTGCTAATTAATCACACTGAATCCAATACAGCTGCTCAAATAATATGTATTGAATAACAGGCTCAGTTAAGTTAATCTATTTGCTGTTCACAGATTGTATGGCAATTGATCACAATATTCTCAGATATATTTATTGTTTGAAACTATTTGCGAAATGATTCTTAGTCAGTGGCTTGTTTGTGAGTAGTTCATTGCAAGGAGCCAGTATTCAAAATTTCAATTAGATTTTCAATTTTTGTTGGTCACGTGGTCATATTTCTGTTCTCTGATTGGCTGAGTCTAACTTTTAAAATCAGATTTCTGGTGTATTTACAAATTCAAAATTTGAAATAGTTAAATGGACAGATTCTGGCCACCACAGTGGGTGCTTTGAGAGTTTGGATGCCTGCGGACTCCCCTGTCATGTGGAATCCCCCTGGGGCCAGAATAGGTAGCATGGCCACAGAAAACAGTTGAGATGGACAACTGGTGTAAGTTAGAGTAACCCCAAGACTGCTCTATATCACACCAGGGACAAGAGCTTGAGCATATCAACCCCAGCATGGTGGAGCTGAAAAGGTGGCTGACATCTGCCTTCTACCATACATTTGTACTGTGGGATATGGGATAAAGCAGATTCATTTTAAAAATTCTAGCAAGTAGAAATGTTTTTGCAACATTTAACCAATTAAAAAAACAAAAGGATAAACTGGTATTTATCACGTATGGTAGAGTTATTGGATACTACGACACTGGGCAACTTGGATGTCCAAGTCTGAGTCTTACACTCTGTGCTGAGGTCCCAGGCCGGTACGAGATGATATCACAGTAGTGGAAGCAAACTCTTGCCCTGGGAGAGAGAGAGAACATCTCCCATTGCTCTCTAGTACCTGACTAGGGCCAATGCATGGAGCAGTATTGCCGTGGTCCAGGATCAGCTGCATCCAGCTGAAGGAAAGAATAACAAGGAAATAACTAGGAAATACTCAGGGTGCTGAGAGCCCTGGGAGGGGCAGGTGGGGAGAGAAAGAGAAGCTATGCCATACCTTTTCCTCCTGTTTGGCATTGTCCTGCAAATAAAGAGAAAATAAATAGGGATTAGCATCATGAACAGGAGAGAAGGGCTGCTGCAATACCTGTCTAGTACTGTAGTTCTTGCTGCATCTCAAATGTTTGAACTCAGAGTTAAACATGTCTAGTTAAGAGACTTTTTACAGACGCAAAGGTATGTGGTAATCAGTTAATGGCCTTGAATACCAAAGGGAAACACAATGCAATATTACTGTGGCTTGTGCGGAAGGAAAGGAAAAGTTCAGTGTGATGTCAAAACCTCCGCTCACCTGTGTCCCGCTGACATTCCAGACAGGAAGAATATGACCATTATTGTCAGCAATATCAATCTAATCCAGTGGTTCTCAAACTGGGTCGGGACCCCAAAGTGGGTCATGACCCCATTAATGGGGGTTGCCAGGGCTGGCTTAGACTTGCTGTGGCTCGGGGCCCAAGCCAAAGCCTGAGGGATTCAGCCCTGGGAGGCAGGGCTCAGGTTATAGGCCCCCTGGCTGGGGCTGAAGCCCTTGGGCTTCAGCTTTGACCCCTTCCCCACCTGGGGCAGTGGGGCTCAGGCTTTGGCTTTGCCCTCCCCCCCCGAGTGGTTGGACTCAGGTGGGCTCATGTTTCAGTCCCCCCTCCTGCGGTCATATAATAATTTTTGTTGTCAGAAGGGGGTTGTGGTGCAATCAAATTTGAAAACCCCTGATCTAATCTAATGTAATCTAAAGCATTTATATCATGCTCAACACTGTAGTAACTGAGCTCCTAACAAATCTATCAACACCACAATATATAGGCCCGCACATGATCTATGTCCCTTTCTCTCTAAAGCAATTAGACATTTTTTATTTTAAATCTTCCACCACCTCTTCTACCTTTTTAACTTTTCTAACTTTGGCAACTAAGGCAAAATGATGCTACTAAAATAAGACTCAAACTGTTGGGTTTTTTTCAGTGCCCCATTGGAAGTAACAATTATGTGCAAGCCTCATAAACATCAAAGAATATGTTTTCACTGGTGTATATTGGGGATCTAGCCATGTAGCTGTAGTCAGTGGGAGACTGGCAGCTAGCTCGTCATGTTTGTTCTTATAAAACCAAATGCATTATGTCCACTAAGAAAAGCGTGAATTACTACTCTCACCATATTTAACAGTTATTATCTGAATTCACTCTGTTAATCACTCTCTGGAAACCAACTAATTTTTCACTCTCTGGAAACCAAAGCAAAATCATTAACATGAAAACAAAATTAGTCCTGGAATTTGATCTTGACAATGGGTAATTTAATGGGAAATGAGTCTGGTTATGTATCCTGAATTATCATCAACTAACATTACTCTGTAAAGCATTTCTGCGGCTCTGCGCTATTATAAATATTTAATTTTTGACACCAGCAATTAGTGGTGACCAATAATCTTGTGGTAACTTTTTGAATATATACTATTCATATAGGCTTTTTGTCCTGGCTTGGTAGATAATGGTAATAACAATAAACAATAATTAGTGCATCTATATCAGAGGTGGGCAAATTACAGCCCGCGGGCCACATCTGGCCCGCGGGACCCTCCTGCCCGGCCCCTGAGCTCCTGGCCTGGGAGGCTAGCCCCCGGCCCCTCCCCGGCTGTTC
This sequence comes from Caretta caretta, assembly GCF_965140235.1. Lineage (NCBI taxonomy): Eukaryota > Metazoa > Chordata > Testudines > Cheloniidae > Caretta > Caretta caretta. The sequence continues at coordinate 131,334,565 of NC_134209.1, read as the reverse complement.
CCCTTCCCCTGCAGCCTCAGCTCACTCTGCCGCTGGTGCAATGCTCTGGGAGGCGGAGCGGCGAGCTCCTGGGGCAGTGCAGCTGCACAGCCCGGCCTGACCCGGTGCTCTGTGCTGCGCGGTGGCGTGGCTGGCTCCAGCCGGGGGCGGGGCTGTAGCAACACCAGCCACCGGTGCTCCAGGCAGCGCGGTAAGGGGGCAGGGAGCGGAGGGGTTGGATAGAGGGCAGGAGTGTTGTGGGGGTGGTCAGGGGGCGGGGGTGTGGATAAGGGTCGGGGCAGTTAGAGGGTGGGGATCAGGGGGGTTGAATGGGGGCAGGGGTCCCGGGAGGGCAGTGAGGAAGGAGAGCGGGGGTTAGATGGGGCGGCGGGGGGTAGTCAGGGGACAGGGAGAAGTGGGATTTGGATGGGGCAGAGGTCCTGGGGGGGGCAGTCAGGAATGAGAGGAGGGGTTGGATGGGGTGGTGGGGGACAGTCAGGGATGAGGGTTCCGGGGGCGGTCAGGGGACAGTGAGCGAGGGGGGAGGGTGGATGGGGCAGGGGTCCCGGGGGGGGGGCAACAGGGAACAGGGGAGGTTGGATGGAGGAGGAGTCCCGGGGCGGGGGCCGTCAGAGGGCTAGAAGCAGGGGGGGATAGGGGGCGGGTGCTGGGCCATGCCTGGCTGTTTGGGGTGGCACAGCCTCCCCTAACCGGCCCTCCATATAATTTCCAAAACCCGATGCAGCCCTCAGGCCAAAAAGTTTATCCGCCCCTGATCTATATAGTGTCTTCTATCAGAGGATTTAAGTGTGCTTTCATTAACTCAGCCTCACAATCTCCCTGTGAGGTTGTTATTATTAACTATAGTTACAGTTAAAGAAGCTAAGGGACAGAGAGACCAATTTCCTAATTTTTGTATTGAGACCCTCAAACCTGCCTCTTGCATCCACAATGTTATGACTGGAGGTAACTGTGGGTGCATTTTGTAGCATATAGGATGCAAAGGAAAATCAGGTGTTCAGATATTTCATACTGGGAAATGCACCAGGAATTATTTCTGCCTATATAATCAGAGGACATTTTTCAAAATCAAGCCTCAAGAGCCTCTTCTCTGCACTCACAGAATGGACCCATTTCCCACAGTGATTATTAGCAATAGTTCCTTTGTTTCATGGGTTACCTGTTAGGATGGATGAGACAAAAATCATTTCCAGAAAACGATTGTTCCCTGTCCACGCTAGCAGGTCAACCAGGTTCAGCATCAGTGCAGGGGGAACTGCCACTGACAACCATTGGTGAGTGTAAGTAGGGCTTGTGTGACTTGCCCAAGTTCATGTTCTTCATTGGTCTTGGTCCATAATCACAAATCCCCTGTAATAGGGTATATATGGCCCTTCGTGACCCTCTGCTGGAGGCCGGGGCTGGCCTGAGACCAAATGGCACCCCAGGCGAGGAACATCTTCAGCACTCTCCTCCCCCTATTTGTTAAATTTTTGAATGCCTTATTTTTATTGCACCTGTAGCCCATTTCATGACTTGGATGCATGATTTGCATGCAGATTTATCCGTGGCATATAAGAAGATAAATTTGCACACTACAATCTGTAAATCTGTATTTATTCAAGTCATAGATAAGCAAATAAAAATTTGTTTCTTCTAAGCTTACAGAAACTTTTAAATTTTAAGAATAACTGAAATGTACTTGAAACTGTGATGAAATGTACAAGAAATTGAACTGTGCACCAACATTGGGAGGACCAGTATTAAATAGCGTTACAGTAAGTGTTACAGTAGATGATAGCCTTAAAATATTAACCCTACTCCTTTAGTTCAAAAGGAAAGCAGACTTCGACTCCCTCAGGGAACGGATGGCCAGGATCCCCTGGGGGACTAACTTGAAGGGGAAAGGAGTCCAGGAGAGCTGGCTGTATTTCAAGGAATCCCTGTTGAGGTTACAGGGACAAACCATCCCGATGAGTCGAAAGAATAGTAAATATGGCAGGCGACCAGCTTGGCTTAATGGTGAAATCTTAGCGGATCTTAAACATAAAAAAGAAGCTTACAAGAAGTGGAAGGTTGGACATATGACCAGGGAAGAGTATAAAAATATTGCTCGGGCATGTAGGAATGTTATCAGGAGGGCCAAATCGCACCTGGAGCTGCAGCTAGCCAGAGATGTCAAGAGTAACAAGAAGGGTTTCTTCAGATATGTTGGCAACAAGAAGAAAGCCAAGGAATGTGTGGGCCCCTTACTGAATGAGGGAGGCAAACTAGTGACAGAGGATGTGGAAAAAACTAATGTACTCAATGCTTTTTTTGCCTCTGTTTTCACTAACAAGGTCAGCTCCCAGACTGCTACGCTGGGCATCACAAAATGGGGAAGAGATGGACAGCCCTCTGTGGAGATAGAGGTGGTTAGGGACTATTTAGAAAAGCTGGACGTGCACAAGTCCATGGGGCCGGACGAGTTGCATCCGAGAGTGCTGAAGGAACTGGCGGCTGTGATTGCAGAGCCATTGGCCATTATCTTTGAAAACTCGTGACGAACCGGGGAAGTCCCGGATGACTGGAAAAAGGCTAATGTAGTGCCAATCTTTAAAAAAGGGAAGAAGGAGGATCCTGGGAACTACAGGCCAGTCAGCCTCACTTCAGTCCCTGGAAAAATCATGGAGCAGGTCCTCAAAGAATCAATCCTGAAGCACTTGCATGAGAGGAAAGTGATCAGGAACAGCCAGCATGGATTCACCAAGGGAAGGTCATGCCTGACTAATCTAATCGCCTTCTATGATGAGATTACTGGTTCTGTGGATGAAGGGAAAGCAGTGGATGTATTGTTTCTTGACTTTAGCAAAGCTTTTGACACGGTCTCCCACAGTATTCTTGTCAGCAAGTTAAGGAAGTATGGGCTGGATGAATGCACTACAAGGTGGGTAGAAAGCTGGCTAGATTGTCGGGCTCAACGGGTAGTTATCAATGGCTCCATGTCTAGTTGGCAGCCGGTATCAAGTGGAGTGCCCCAAGGGTCGGTCCTGGGGCCGGTTTTGTTCAATATCTTCATAAATGATCTGGAGGATGGTGTGGATTGCACTCTCAGCAAATTTGCGGATGATACTAAACTGGGAGGAGTGGTAGATACGCTGGAGGGGAGGGATAGGATACAGAAGGACCTAGACAAATTGGAGGATTGGGCCAAAAGAAATCTGATGAGGTTCAATAAGGATAAGTGCAGGGTCCTGCACTTAGGACGGAAGAACCCAATGCACAGCTACAGACTAGGGACCGAATGGCTAGGCAGCAGTTCTGCGGAAAAGGACCTAGGGGTGACAGTGGACGAGAAGCTGGATATGAGTCAGCAGTGTGCCCTTGTTGCCAAGAAGGCCAATGGCATTTTGGGATGTATAAGTAGGGGCATAGCGAGCAGATCGAGGGACATGATCGTTCCCCTCTATTCGACATTAGTGAGGCCTCATCTGGAGTACTGTGTCCAGTTTTGGGCCCCACACTTCAAGAAGGATGTGGATAAATTGGAGAGAGTCCAGCGAAGGGCAACAAAAATGATTAGGGGTCTGGAACACATGAGTTATGAGGAGAGGCTGAGGGAGCTGGGATTGTTTAGCCTGCAGAACAGAAGAATGAGGGGGGATTTGATAGCTGCTTTCAACTACCTGAAAGGGGGTTCCAAAGAGGATGGCTCTAGACTGTTCTCAATGGTAGCAGATGACAGAACGAGGAGTAATGGTCTCAAGCTGCAGTGGGGGAGGTTTAGATTGGATATTAGGAAAAACTTTTTCACTAAGAGGGTGGTGAAACACTGGAATGCGTTACCTAGGGAGGTGGTAGAATCTCCTTCCTTAGAGGTTTTTAAGGTCAGGCTTGACAAAGCCCTGGCTGGGATGATTTAACTGGGAATTGGTCCTGCTTCGAGCAGGGGGTTGGACTAGATGACCTTCTGGGGTCTCTTCCAACCCTTATATTCTATGATTCTATGATTCTATGATTCTCACCTTTACCCTCACAAACTGAAGCACAGCATCAGAGAGATCCAAAGACTGGCCAATGGCATTTTCAAGCAATAAAATAGCAAGTGATGTCAGTCTCTGGTCATCCATCATTGATCAAAGATATGTTTTAATGAGCCTGAGCTTTGAAAAGCTGTGCTCACCACTCACAAATGTGACCCGCAGCATGAGCAGAATCCTCAAAGCTTTCCACACATTAGGAAAAGTGTCCTTCAGCTCTGCATCATGAATGAATTGTAGAACTTGGACTGGAGAGTGCTTCTCGTGTGGCAAAGCATGATGGATGTTGTCCAATTCGACATAGAGGTTTTATCGTTGACATCCGAACATTCCCCATGTGTCAGCATCTGGTGAAACTCCATACGATTGTTCAAGAGTATTTTCCAGTCCACCAGCGGCTTGTTAAGGTCATACAAAAAAAAAACCTGGTCTTTTTGTGGTGCTTCATTTGTCCAAACCTGTCTTTGACGGACACTCGAGCAGTGTCAATACGCAAGCAAAAAAACTCCCTCTTGGATTTTTTCATCAACCCATCTCTGCTCTTGTAACCAAACTGTCTGTTCTTCCGATGAATACGCATTTCCTTGCAGATAGGCTCAACTCCTAAGTTTGCCACCATTTCTTTGGCAGCAGTGATGACATCTTTTAATCCGTTATTTCTGTAGGCCACAATGAAATCAAGGCAGCTTCTCATCAAAGTAGTAGCAGTCGCGATGTCCATTGACTGATTTTGTAATGTCTTGCCAACAACATTTACTTGGAACAAGATATCAAGATATCGTGCCAACCCACAATTGAGACCAGAAATTTAAAGTCAGCTATATAGTTTGCCAGGCTTTGCACCTTGTCTCAGATTCCAGCCTTGGCTTTACTCAACTGCGGCAGTTACATTAGGGCATTGTAAACCTCAGTCACTTGGTACCTCACTGGCCTTAAGCTGCCAATGCGGCTCTCCCAGCAAGTGTCATTTAGCAGCTGCATGGTCAGATTTGTAACATTGTCTATGAGACTCCGCAAGCTCAGATAAAAGGTGCAGGGCCTTAGCAGGTCAGTTCCTGACTGGGACCAAAAGGGTGAGGAAAGGTGCTCTACTCTGACCACAGGAGCTCATCTGGCTACATTTACTATTATTGGGGGAGTAGTAATTACCGGATATAAAGGGACCAGGTGGGAAGAGGCCCAGGGAATGCAGTACCAACTAATCAAAGGAAGCAATACATACATGCCTGCTGTTCATAGGGTCCCTCTGTTGGGATCCAGAGTAGTGGGCAGGCCTGGATTTCCCCACTGGCCACTGGGAAAATGGCCTATGCCCCATGAAAGAGAACATAAGAACGGCCATACTAGCTCAGTATCCTGTCTTCCAACAGTGACCAATGGACCAAAGGTCCATCTAGCTCAGTATCCTGTCTTCCAACAGTGACCAATGCTAGGTGCCCTGAAGGGAATGAACAGAAGAGGTAATCATCAAGTGCTCCATTCCTTGTTGCCAATTCCCAGCTTCTGGCAAATAGAGGCTAGGAACACCATCCCTGCCCACCCTGGCTAATAGCCATTGATGGACTTATCCTCCATGAATTTATCGAGTTCTTTTTTGACCCATTATAGTCTTGGCCTTCACAACATCCTCTGGCAAGGAGTTCCACAGGTTGACTGTGTGTTGTGTGAAAAAATACTTCCTTTTGTTTGTTTTAAACCTGCTGCCTATTAATTTCATTTGGTGACCCCTAGTTCTTGTGTTATGAGGAGTAAATAACACTTCCTTATTTACTTTCTCCACACCATTTGTGATTTTATAGACCTCTATCATATCCCCCTTAGTCGTCTCTTTTCCAAGATGAAAAGTCCCAGTCTTATTAATCTCTCCTCATATGGCAGTCGTTCCATACCCTGAATCATTTTTGTTGGCCTTTTCGGAACCTTTTCCAATTCCAATATATCTTTTTTGAGCTGGGGCGACCACATCTGCACATAGTATTCAAGATGTGGGCGTACCATGGATTTATATAGAGGCAATATGATATTTTCCATTTTATTATCTATCTCTTTCTTAATGATTCCCAGCATTCTGTTAGCATTTTTGACTGCCACTGCACATTAAGTGGATGTTTTCAGAGAACTAGCCACAATGACTCCAAGATCTCTTTCTTGAGTGGTAACAGCTAATTTAGACCCCATCATTTTATATGTATAGTTGGGATTATGTTTTCCAGTGTGCATTACTTTGTATTTATCAGCATTGAATTTCATCTGCCATTTTGTTGCCCAGTCACCCAGTTTTGAGAGATCCTTCTATGTGTCTGACAATTTTGTTCCTTACTATAGTTTCAACCATTTTCCCGGTATTGAAGTCAAGTTTACTGGCCTGTAACTGCCCAGGTCACCTCTGGAGCCCTTTTTAAAAATTGGCATTACATTAGCTATCCTCCAGTCATTTGGTACAGAAGCTGATTTAAATGATAGGTTACAAACGGCAGTTAGTAGTCCTGCAATTTCACATTTGAGTTCCTTCAGAACTCTTGGGTGAATACCATCTGGTCCTGGTGACTTATTATTGTTTAGTTTATCAGTTTGTTCCAAAACCTCCTCTAACGATACCTCAATCTTGGACAGTTCCTCAGATTTGTCACCTAAAAAGAATGACTCAGGTTTGGGAATCTCCCTCCTATCATCAACCTTGAAGACCGATGCAAAGAATTCATTTAGTTTCTCCGCAGTGGCCTTATAGTCTTTGAGTGCTCCTTTAGCACCTCAATCATCCAGTGGCCCCACTGGTTGTTTAGCCGGCGTCTTGCTTCTGATGTATTTAAACATTTTTTTGCTATTACTTTTTGAGTCTTTGGCTAGCTATTCTTCAAATTCTTTTTCGGTCTTCTGAATAATTTTTTATACTTCATTTGCCAGAGCTTATGCTCCTTTCTATTTTCCTCACTAGGATTTAACTCCCTCTTTTTAAAAGGATGCCTTTTTGCCTCTCACTGCTTCTCTTACTTTGTTGTTTAGCCTCAGTGGCTCTTTTTTTGTTCTCTTACTATGTTTTTTTTTTTTTAAATTGGGGTATACATTTAAGTTGAGCCTCTATTATGGTGTCTTTAAAAAGTTTCCACACAGCTTGCAGGGATTTTACTTTTGGTGCTATGACCTTTAATTTCTGTTTAACTAACCTCCTCATTTTTGTGTAGTTTCCCTTTCTGAAATTAAATGCTACAGTGTTGGGCTGCTGTGGTTTTTCCCATGCCACAGTGATGTTAAATTTAATTATATTATGGTCACTGTTACCAAATGGTCTAGCTATATTCACCTCTTGGACCTGATCCTGTGTTCCGTTTAAAATGAAATCAAAAACTGCCTCTCTTCTTGTGGGTTCCAGGACTAGCTGCTCCAAGAAGCAGTCATTTAAGGTGTCAAGAAACTTTATCTCTGCATCCCGTCCTGAGTTGATATGTACCCAGTCAATACAGGGATAGCTGAAATCCCCCATTATTATTGAGTTTTTTATTTCAGTAGCCTCTCTAATCTCCCTGAACATTTCACAGTCACTGTCACCATCCTGATCAGGTGGTCGGTAATATATCCTTATTGCTATATTCTTATCATTCGAGCATGGAATTACTATCCATAGAGATTCTATATTCAATATTCTATGGATAAAGAGACAAGGCTTGTTTAGAAGCCCAAGTGAAGGATGGGATTTAAAAGGCCCAGAGACTGGGTTTAAGACCCAGGTGAGGGCTGACAGTTAGTTGAACTCTTTACTATGCCGGAAGGGGTTCATTCCTTTTTGACTGTATGACTTGGCTGGAGGGCTGAGCCACCAAAGACCCACCTAATGAGGTTGGCAACCTACAGGGGGGGAAAAAATTGCAGCACCACACCGATCCCATAAGGGGCACTCAGGAGATGTGAGTGTCTCTGTCATATTCCCCTTGTGTTTTTCTTTCTAACAGACCTTGATCATTAAATGAAACAGTTGGGCATGCACACTTTGTCAAACTCTATTCCATCGCTGACCAGGAACGTTGTACCCATCAGTCAGTGTGATATGTGGCTTAAAACTAGTATCAGTGGAAACTCACTATTCTTCCCATTCACCTGCAGTAAAAGGTATTCTAGCAGCAACTGGGGACAAGAGGAGAAACCCAAAGAGAAAAACATAGCAAGCTGAAACTGCTATAATACTGCTGGTTCCTTCCTTCCTGGCCATCCAAGAAGCAGCAGACTTGCTAAATTTAGCAGCTACCTAGTCCCTGCTCAGCTGGCCATAAGGAAAGCTGCCATGATGGCAATTGAAGGAAGAGATGGAAACACTCACCAAGTCATATACAGTGGCTGGATTCACACAAGGGCCAGATAATTTTGGGAGCAGTAATATATGTAAATATATATTTTATGAGCGGGGTAAACTAGTCTCATGCTTCAGAGCATAAACTGATTATCTACAGAAGTCAGGAGGGCTTCCCTCCCCCATTATATACAACACTGAATATTTGCTAGATGCCTTATGGATTGTTCTTGGACTTCTTTTCTTCACCTGAAACTTCACATACTGACTAGAGTTTGTCAGAAAACAAATTCTCTGGCCCATCAACAATGTTGAGATTTGGGGGGTTGAGGGGAATCATCACATCTCGGGATGAAAAGCCAAAATTTTGAAATTTTTCATGGAACAAAATTCTATTTTTTTTCCTCAGGTCAATCAAAAATTTGTTTTGATAAATTTGAACTGTTTCATTTCAATTTCAAACTTTTTAATTTTTAATATAAAATAAAGTAAACAAACCTTTTTGTTCTGAAAATATTGAGAGAGAACATTTTAACATTTTCACAATGCTTTTCCCATTTTCTTATAACAATTTCATCAAATCAATACAATTTCTCACAAAGAATAGGTTTTGTTAAAAAAGCATTTTCTGATGGAAAACCGTTTTGATGAAATTTTTCCAACTAGCTCTAATGTTGACCACTGTTCGGTAGGTTTCAGAGACTTGATGATTCAGAAATATGATCTCCTACAACAAACTCTGTGGCATATTCCCATGAAAAATTAGCTAATTAGGTAGTTAAGGTTAGATTAAGTTACTTCTCATGCTGTTGGTTGGGCAGTATGGAGGACAGCAATTGCATTATGTGTCTCCATCATTTTCTGTCCTGATCCAGATAGAGCACATTATGGGATAGAATGCCAACTGTTGACATCATTCTGCCATTGTGTTTTAAGTCTTCCAGGAGTCTTTTTCCATCCTGCTTTCATTGGGTCAAAGTTAAAGGTGATTCTCACAGGGAAGTTGGAAGGCATTCTGAGCAAATGACCAAAACACCTTAGAGAGCGTTGGGTCACCATTTGAGAGAACAGGACTTCATTAATTAGAAAATGGATCTCTTCCTTCTACTGGAATCCATACCATTTGATGCTTCATCTGTGTCCAACTTCTTTTCAGTGAGAGGCCTTTTTTCAGTCCCATCGGTCAGAATACTGACCATCAAAACATTATATATCCTCAGCTTCATCTCTGTACGTATCAGGGTGTTCGGTTTGCAAAAGACATTTCTGATGAGGCACCCCATTACTGATGACACTCTGCAGTGTGGGCTTCAAGTTTTTTCTCAGTGCCACCCATGTTATTAACAGTAGAGTGGAGGTAGGTGATATCACCAACAATCTTGACTGGGTGGTCACCCACGAAGGGGCTAGTGCCTTCAGTGTGTTCAAAATACCTATCAGGAAGAATTTTGGTTTGATTACAATTAATTTTGAGGATGACTTTTGTCACTGACCTTCCTAGGGCTTTAATTGCTGCAACTAGCCCATCCATTGATTCAACAACTAGCACTATATTGACAGCAAAATCAGTGTCAGTGAGGTTCCTCATCAAGGGGAATGCCTAATCTGCATTTCCTTAGTGTGTGGTCTAGCATGTAATCGATGACGGCATTGAAGAGATCTAGGGCAGCAAGGCATCCTTGTCAAGCACCTGACCTAATTCAGAAGATGGCAGTTCTTTTTCCACTTACAAGAATGCAGCTTGAGGAGTTAGCAGTAGTTAGAAGACAGAATATTCCACAAAGCTTGCCAGGGAGGCTTACAAATTTCAAGCTCAGCCAAAGCGATACAGAGTCAATCACAGCCTTGATATCCAGAAATGCAATGTGAATGGGTCCTTGAATTCTCATGCCTTCTCGATAAGCTAGTGCACTGGGAAGATTTGCTTTGTCATGGAATGGCCAGGAGTGAAGCCAGCTTGTTGTGGTCTTCTCTTAACTCCTTAAGATACCATCAGCTGAGACCAACAACAGAGAAGAAAAAACTTTCCCTGAGATGCATAGAAGAGTAATGCCTGAATAGTTATAAAAGTCTCATTTGCTGCCTTTACGTTTGCAAAGTGGTAAAATATTATATTATTTTGATAATGAACAGTGTCTGCAGCCACAAAAGAATAGTTGGTCCTGCACTTTTTAATAATGCCACAGGAATTTCACAGGTTCCTGCTGCCTTATTTCACTTCAGCAGCTTTACAGCACTGTGATTTCAGTGATAGTGAATTCACCAGGATAGTTTTGTGCTAAATGGGTCAACTTGGCAGCAGCCTTAATGTCAGGGTCCAAACTAAGGTGCATTTAGCAGCTGTCAGAAATGTTCCCTTCAGCCTGCCATGAACTCCACTTTTTCATTGATTAGCTGACAAAAACTGGAGTAGACTACACCAAATGAATGACTTTTCTTGTGAGTGAGGTTGCACAAGTGTTTATAGAAGGGAGGCTACATTGTTCCTGGCAGAAGTTTCCTCGAGTGAGATGGCTTTGGCTTCCAGAAAAACTTTTCAGTTAGTGCACATTGATTTATTATGAGAGTCATTTAGCTTATGACATATGATCGTATCACCTCTCATATGTGATTCTGTTCAATGATGATTAAAATATTAACAGAGATCCAGTGCTTCCTGGCTTTTTGGGATGGAGTAATAAGAGTCATGTCTGCATCAATTATCTGAGATCTAAAGTCTGTTCAGGTGGATTCAGCATCAATATATTCTGATAGCCTCTCCAACGTGTTCAGGATTTTAACTCCATAGTGGTTATGAATGCTATTGATTTCTAGATTAGATAATTCGAATTTTGGTAACCCAACAGTTGCTTTACCTATGCTCTTTTGTCTGAAACGGAAATTGGTGAAGACTAATTTGTGGTCGGCGTTAGTGAGTGCGGCAGACCAATAAGTACTGCAGTTTCTGATGGATGATTTCATGCAACAAAAGATTATAATGCAATCAATCATCTTCCTTGTTCATTCCATCATTCAGCCAAGTAAATTGGAGATTTTGCTTCCTATAAAACCAGGGGTTCTTAATGACAAGCTCATGAGAAATGCACAACTGTACAAGGCATTTGCTGTCATCCAGGATCCAGGTATCCAAGACAACAGGTCCAGTTTTTTTTCCCATGCTCCACTCAAATTACCAACAGTAGCATTAATGTTACCAAGCAGAATGCTGATTAGATAGATCTATTAATAAACAAATAAAGTTGACACAAAAAGATATTCTAATTTTTAGATAATGAGCAGAAATCTGCTGTCAGTAACACGGATGCAATGCCCAAGTCAAGTTAAGTTACTTATGTCATCATTCAATTGGCTCCATAGATAGCTCTACAAAGGAGATCGTTAGAGATTTGCTACTTAGTTTGCTGTGTTTCTGATAAAGAGATTAGTATTTCATGTACATAAAAACAGAGAACAGAAATGTTGCAAAGCCCATCCCAAATGTGCATTTCTGATTAAATAGTTCTTTGGAAACTATCATGATCCCAAATTCCAATGCTTGCACATAATCAAGAAGTTATGATTCGGCATGGGACAAAAATAATTGTCCAGGGCCCATACTTAAAAATAATCAGGGATGCACTTACCTGGGCCAAACCCTCCCTGCCCGTGAAACAGTCAGTACAAAACTCCATGAGGGCAGTTCCCTGAAGTTGCTGCTGTGCATTCTCCTCCCAGGGGAAGGGTCTGTGGCCCTTGATCCCCACAAAGCCCAAGGATCTGTAGGGAAATAACACAGGTCCTGGGGCTCTGCACAGAGATGACATACTTTGCAGTGCTCCACCTGTTGTGTTCTGTCTCAGTGAGGCTCCTGCACAAGCCGTGCCACTGACCATACCAGATCAGCCCCTCCACACACACTCCATTTTAGAGGCCCATGAAATTGGAGCGGATGCACAGAGCATTGATATCTGCCAGCTCCTGTGGTTAACCCGGAGCCCTGCTCCCAGTGATCCCGTCCTTTACGGGTGTTGAGCAGGGACTTGCATAGGGTGAATGCTGCAGAGACATTGCTCCCTTTCATGTCATTGTTTCCCCAATTTTAGACCCTTCCTCAAACAGAACTGATGGGTACAAAGAACCGATTGTCTTCCAGATCCAGTGGACCCTGTATGTGTTGTGTTTATTGTTATCCCTGGTTGCTCTGCAGGAGGTGCAATAAAGTTTGGGAGAGTACGTCTTGTATTTAAAAATATGGATAAAATCCCACTTTTGAAGAGCTGGTTGGAGCTGCCTGAGTGCTTTCTATAATATACTCTTCTGCTTTCAATTTGTAAAGGCAAACTTGAAAATCTAGAATGCAGCCATTCTAGTGCCAAGCTTACATTTCTCCCCCTCTCAGATGATTCAGTGGTGAAAGACACAGGCAGCCAGGATTAACCCTCACCCAGCCAATGTGACTCTATAGATATTTCCAGTATCATGGTTTACTTTATAGTGGATTTTAATGCAGTCAGTAGTAAAGCCAAGGGGGATCTTGTGTGAAGTCGGATTGCAGGTTCAGTCCCAGAATTGTTAATGAATCTAGACCCACAGAAGTACCTCAATGTGACAATGCAATGATGTCTTTATGGTTTATTGAATGAGCCAGATTAGATCATTTGTGTTATCATGACTGACGCATCCACTTCTTGGTTCACTTTGTTTCTTTGTGAGTATGAGTTTAAAATCCTGGGATCTTTTGTTGGAAATATTCATTCCTTTTCTAGAAGGGTTTATAGACAAAACATCTGCTTTTCAGAATATACACAAAGCATTTCAAATTCCATGGATATTAGCTTTGTTTTGGGGTTTTTTTGCCAGACTATCTGATTAACCAACTCAGTTTTCACAATTAATGTTTTACTTGAAACATTATCTAGACAAAAGCTGCTATTAAGCAATAAAATGCAAAAGAACAAATACCATTGGGTAATTCTGCTTTGCAAAGGAAAGCACAGAACAGCAGCTGAAAACAATAAGTGGAAGCCTGCCTAGCTGCTCTACATGGCCACTGATAATAATATGGGGAACTGAAGAGAAAGAAGCCACTTTCAGGGACCAGAACTACCAGTGAGAATGGAGGTGACAAATGCCAAAGGGAGAGGAATTTCCAAGAGACAAGGGAATGAGGCAGCTGGGCAGTATGTCCAGGGAGAAAAGGACTAGGTGGCCAAGCAGTGTGTCAGGGCAGAAGGGAACCAAATGGCAAGACAGCATGTGCAGGGATGAAGGAGGAGAAAAACCCCAGGAAGCAGATAAATGTTTCCTGGAAAATAGGATGAGAGAGGCACAGAGTGGAGCGGGTGTCACAGGGAAGTGATGTGATTGCAAATAAGAAGGGGTAGGCAAGATCATGAATGGCAGGCATGCAATCCATGAGATAATGTCCTCTCAAGACCTGGTCCACAGTATGAAGAAATTTGAGAACCTGAGATATAGATTAATGCCTAATCTCCCTTTGCTTTGAAAAATAATTCATAGCAGTATGAGAAGAAGAAGTAATTATCTCTCTCTAAACCATACACCAGGGATCGGCAACCTTTGGCATGCGGTCCGCCAGGGTAAGTCCCCTGGTGGGCCAGGCCAGTTTGTTTACCTGCCGCGTCTGCAGGTTCGGCTGATCGCGGCTCCCACTGGCCGTGGTTCGCCACTCCAGGCCAATGGGGGCTGCAGGAAGCAGTGTGGGCCAAAGGATGTGCTGGCCGCCCTTCCCGCAGCCCCCATTGGCCTGGAGCGGCGAACCACGGCCCGTGGGAGCCGCGATCGGCCAAACCTGTGCATGCAGCAGGTAAACAAACCAGCCCGGCCCGCCAGGGGGCTTACCTTGGCGGGCCGCATGCCAAACATTGCCAATCCCTGCCATACACATTTGGAGGTTTTCCCCACACACATCCTTTGCTTAACAGTGTTGCAGTTACTCTTTCCCCCAAACCACAAGAGGCATTTGTCTCGCTCCTCTGCAGTTTGAATGCCTTCAGAAACAGGTCCTCAGGTGCTATCCTCCATGTCTGACTGGTTCTTAAAGTCACTCTACAAGGAGTTCTTCCAGCTGAATATTTAAACAGGAAACGACGGCGAAATAAATGCATTTTGGCCTCAGGTAAGGTGCTTTTGAAATCTGTGCTTGGGCAACTACCAGTTAAAAAACAGGGACTGCCAGATTGGCTGGAGCTTTTGACAATGACGCATGTGGCCGGGCTGCTTTTTAACATGCATTTTCCATGAATAATGCTAACTTAGAGGCCTGCAGGTCCTTTCTTTTAATGCTTCTTTCATAAGGGAAAGTTAAATCAGCTCAGCTGCAGGTGAAACAGATTAAAATAACAGGTGAGATGCGGCCAGGGAGCATTCAAAACCCCAACAATTTAGATAGGGATCTAAGTAACATGCTGTTACTGAAGAGGAGGGACAGTCCTGTGGCTCAGGTGTCAGACTAGGACTCAAGTGGTGTGAACTGAGTCCTTGGCTCTGCCACTGTCTTCCTGTGTGACCTTGGGCAAGTCATTTAACCTCTTTGTGCCTTATTTCCCACTCTTCAGCTTGTGTTCCTTTCTCTGAGCCTTCAGGCACAGGCACTGTACAGACAGCCCCTGCTCTGAAAAACTAAGCTTTTCAGGGCAGGGGCTGTCTGTTCAGTGACTGGCACAATGGGACTCTGGTGTTGGTTGTGTCTTCCAGATGTTACTGTAACACAAAAAAATAATAGAAATAAACATGGTCTAGCTATATTAAAATATTTCCCCTTTTCACTAGTTTAGGGAAATCAGAAAGACAGTAATGTAGCACACCAGGTATTGCGGGGACCACAGAAATCTGCAAGAAATATCAGTCAAATCTGATAATCTATTTATATTTTAATAGCTAGGATCTCAGCTGAGGCCCTGGATCCAAATAGCCTGAAACTCTGGTGGTGATGATTAGAGAAAATCCAAATCTGGATCTGGTTCTGAATTATGCATTTCTTCCCCAGGCCTGATTCTCCCTCTCACACTCATGTAAATGAGAAGTACTCTCATTTAAATCAGTGGAGCTACGCCAGTCTACAAATGCTCTAAGAATAAGATCCCAATCTCTATGATGGGCAAAATTATTATAAATCCCCAAATTCCAATTATCTAGAATTCTGTGAAGGGAAAGATGGTTTCTAAACTCTTGATCCAGATAAAAATTGAATATGCTTGAGCCAGTAAGCCCATAGCTAATACGCCACTTGAAACTTATGGTAAAGGTGTATTTCTTCTATACCTGCTTGTAAACTGGTGCCCTCTCTTCCCAGCCCAGATAAGTAGTCAAGTCAGTCATGGTCCCTTCTCCTCAGGGACCCTTTTGTAGGAACTTATAGAAAACCCAAAACAAAACAAAAACAGTAGTAGCAAAGGCAGCAGCTACCTTCAACTGCCCTGTCCCCACCGAGTTCTCCATACCTGTGGGCAGGGCTTCAGCTCACACCCAGCTGTTTTTCCCCCTTGCCACCTTCCAGGCAGCCCTTTATATTTTCCCCGCTTCCTCTAATAGGTCAGGGTTAATTGACTGCTGCCTTAACCCCTTAGGGTCTGGGCTAAGAAATGCCCTTGTACCCTGTTACTCTCTCTCTCTCTCTCACACACACACACACACATACCCCAAGAGTGTGGCAGAGAGCAGACCGTCCTTCGTGCAGAAAAATACCTGTGGTCCCTGGGCTGTCCCAGGCCTAAGGTTCACCACAGAAGAAAATGGCTGCAGGGCCAGATGCCAATGTGTAAGTCTGGCATTGTAATCGTTCATAGCCTGTAACCATTTGAGGGGCACATGGTCCATGATCAGGATGAAGGACGCTCCCGGAGGCAGTATCACAACAACTCCATCGGCCACTTAACAGCAAAGCTTTTTCTAACCCTGAATACTTCTTCTCCTGAGGGAGAAGCTTTCTACTGAGATATACGATGGGGTGTTCTCCATCTTCCACCACCTGCATGGAACCACCTTAAGGAGGCATGTGTTTGTAGTATGAATTCTTTGGTAAAATCCAGGCTCAGCAGCACTGGTTTGCTGCAGAAGATGTGCCTGAGTGTGCCAAATGCACCTATGTAGCCTGAAGCCAACTTATCCTTCAGGAGGTCCATGGGGGCGGTGAGGAGTGGGAAACCCAGGGACAGACCACATATAGTATCTTGTTAACCCCCAAAACGAGTTGACCTGCCTTTTGGTGGTTGGGAATTGGGCACTCTAACAGGGCTGTTCCCTTGCTGGCTAAGGGTCAGATTCGTCCATTCCCCAGGGCGCATGCTAAGTATTTTGTTTCGGCACAACCCACCTTTCACTTTGCAGAGCTAGCGTTAGGCCTGCCTCCCTTTGAGACTGCAGGACAGTGGCGATCCACTTGAGGTGATGTTCCCTAGTGCTACAATAGACAACAATGTAATTGAGATAGGTCTCTGAGCACCGCCGGTGGGGCTGCAGTACCCTATCCATTAACCACTGGAAAGTGGCGGGAGCCCCCACAGCGTCCAGATGGGAGAGTTCAAAACTGAGAGAGGCTAAAAAGGGTGGCAAAGGCTGTCTCATCTTTAGACTCTGGTGCCAGTAGCCTTTTATAAGATATAGTATGGTTATTAAGCAGGCCCTACCCAGCCTTTCCAGCATCTCATATATTCTGGGCATGGGATATGTTCTGAACCTCTACACGACATTAACCTCTCTAAGATCAATACAAAAGGGAACACACTTGTCAGGTTTGGCTACTAAATCAATCAATGGGGCCACCCCATTCACTTGGTGACTCCTTGACTATCCCTACATCCGGAATTTTCCTTTCTGTACTTAACATCTGGGATAATTTGTGTGTGGTGCTCAGTGAGGTGCGTCCTCCCAGGCTTGATGGTGATGATGTCGTAAAGGCTCTGGATTAGCTTGCGGGCTTGATCTCTGGATGGTGAGGTTGTCTCCCAGAGTTACAGCAGGACAGACCCCACCTCTGGTATTTGAGGGCCTTAGTCTAGTTCCTGTGGGACTGGGTGGATAAACATGGCCTTTCAGCCATTCCAGGGCTTCAGTAAGTTCACATGGTCCATCTGGATGCCCTGTCTCTTTCCAGCTAGCCAAATCTCATAATCTTTCCCCACCCAGCACTATCTCAAAGGGGCCCTGCCATTTAGCCAGCAATTTGCTCTTGGCGCTAGGTAGCAATACCAGGGCTGGGTCCCAAGGCTGATAAACCCTCTGCCTCGCAATGCTCTTGTAATACTGCTTCTGTGTGGGCGTCACAGCCTGTATATTTCTGCTTGGCAAAGGCCCTCGTTAACTACAGTCTCAGAAGATTCAGGACATATTGGACGGCATTCTCAGCCTTAGTCCCCTTGATCTTGCCAGGCTCCCTACACAAGGAACAGAACTCCATGGGGCGGCCTTCCATATAGCCACTTGAAAGGAAAGAACCCCGTAGAAGACTGGGGCACCTCCCTGACAGCAAACATGAGCTGTGGCAGTACTCTGTCCCCATTGTGGGATTTGGCTGTGATGAATTTGCACAGTATTCCCTTTAGGGGCCGGTTACAACACTCCACCAACCCTTCTGTTTGGAGCCGGCAGACTGAGGTTCTTATGGACTTTGTTAAGTAGGGAGCAAACTTCATGCAGTAGCCTTAACATGAAGGTGGTGCCTTAATCAGTCAGCATCACCCTGGGGATGCCTACCTGAGAAAACGCCTTTAGCAACTCATCTGCAACCATTTGGGCTGACACTGACTGCAGGGGAATGGCTTTAGGGTACCAGCTGGTGTCGTCCAAGATAAACAAATAATATATAGCAGCACGCCCTGGCCATAGGCTGAAGGGGCCAGATTAAATCTACCCCAGTGCAGTCAAATGATATATCTACCAGGGAAGGAGGAACCAAGGGGGCCCTTTGAATAGATTGGGGACTCACCAGCTGGCATTCAGGACAAGAGGTGCACTAGTCATGGAATCATAGAATCAAGAGTCCTTAACCTCTTGACATATCTCTAGCCAAAAGAAATGAGCCCATACCCATTTCTGGTTTGGTTTGGTTTTTCACGCCTAAGTGACCAGACCAAGGTATTTTGTGGGCCAGCCTGAGGAGCTGGGAACCAGCAGTTGTGACTGGCATATCCCAGTTTGGACTCTTTGACCACCTGAATCAGAACATCTCCCTCAAGTTCAAAGTGTGGGTACTGTGCATCCTATACCTCATGCACCAGGGTCCTGTTCACCCTGGCCAGATGCCCAGACAAACAGCTAAACACTCCATCATTTTGGTGTTCTTGAACAAAGTCACTGGAGTTGGTGAGAGACTAATTTTCCATCAACAGGATCACCAAAAGTAGTAACCCTTGTGTGGATCTATCAGGGTGTCCAAATTACTCTGTGTCACTGTGCTCTTCTATATTTGTTGCACTGGCTCTGGATCAGGATCTGTAGGGCCCCTGGGACCCTGAGTTGCCCTAGCCTGTTGTATCTGGAAGTCTGACCTCTGCAGGGTTACCTACAGGGGATTTGAACCACAGTGGGTGGCAGTGGATTTATGGGCCCACCTCCTCAGATCTTATGTGGTAGTACAGTTTGCTTCTGGGCAAGATGGCGCTCCTTATGTGTTTTCTGCATTGGGGTAGTCAGGATCAGCAAAGTCAGCAAAGTCAGGATCAGCAAAGAGGAAGCTCTTCCTAAGCAGTATATCAGCCTCCTCCTATGCGCTGGGATCCAGGCAGGGTCCTGTAGCAGGCCCATTACCGGTCCCCAGACCCGACCCAGCACCACTGGATATGGCAATTCTTTTGACCCAGCCACCACCAACTTTGCAGCTCTCCTGTTTATGGGCAGCTTAAGTTGGATAGTGGGAAATGGTTGGAAATACCCATAAATACAACCTATCAGCAATACCCTCCCGTCCAATCCTTGGGAAATTGGGTCCCAATAGCTGCTCATGGAAAAATGTCTGGCTAGAGCTGGAGTCAACCAACCCCATTGACTGTATTGGGGATAACTAGAGCACTGAGCTCCCTGAGGAATGATGAGGTCTTGGAGGAGCAGGCTATGACATAGTCACATTCCATAAGGGTGCAGAAGCTGTAGCCATGGCCATCCTGCCCACAGCTGAAGCAGATTTGAGCTCCTTCCTGTCCCTCAGGTTGTACCAGTACCCCTCTGGTCAGTATTGGTCATCAGCAAGGAAGCAGATTCTGCAGCTCCTGTCTGCTCCCCTTCTCTCACCGGCCCCTTTAATCCCCACCTAATTTACCCTTTGGGGACCATTGCCCCCAAAGGAGGAGTAGTCTCCAGTGGGCGGGGGGGGTGGCTGTCCCAACCCACAGAACAGCCTTCCCATGACCCTCTCAAATCCCTGCATTGTCTCCTCTTTCATGACACCAACACCTTGCAGGGGGAAGCCAATGGACCCACTTCTCCTGATTCAGGTCAGACAGGTGACCCCCAGTCTAGTTCAGCCTCCAAAAAGTTCTCAACCAAACGCACTGCGGTCTCCAGTTTGGCTGCCCCATGCCAGTAAATCCACTCCTGGGGTCCTAGTAAGCACAACATGACAGAACTACTTGAGTACCACCAGTTCGATGATTTCCCTGGGGAACTCAAATTCTGGCCTTAGCCACCAGCAGCCAAAGTCTAGGAGGCATTGTGCAGCAGCCCAGGGGCGAGAGCCCAGGGTGAAGGCTTCAGCCTGGAACCGTGGGTAGTACCTCTCCACAATGAGACCCAGCTGGTCCAAAATAGCAGCCTAAGGGCTCTATAATCCCTGACCATAGTGCAGTCTTAGGCCCTGAGCCTCCTGTCAGATAGGGGGCCAACTGGAGGGACAATTGCCCCTGGGGCCACTGGTGTGCCAGGGCCAGCCACTAAAATATCTCCAAGTACCCTTCCCAATCATCTTCCGGCCCCATCTTGGTCAGGGCCCCTTCCCCTCTCACGTCTCTACGGACTATGCATCTACCTCTACTCCTTGGACTCCAAGGGATCCCTGGTTCACAAGACAGAGAATGATCTGCTGCAGTTGGTCCATAAATCGCTGGAACTGGAGTTGCTGCTTCTGCTTCACATGCCATTGGAGATGGGATTCCTTTTCCATTTTAGCAGCACTGGTATTCAGTTTCAAGCCAGATCAGCTGCCCACATTCTCTACCATATGTGATCTGGTGTCATGTTTTCCCAGCCCAAATAAACAGTCAGATGGCCAGTCAATCAGTCCTGGTCCCTTCTCCTCAGCGACCCATTTATGGGAACTCATAAAAAGTTCAAATCAACACAACAGTAGTAAACCAAGACAACAGCCACACTCAACGTTCAGCAGTCCCTCCAGCTCTAAAAACCTGTGGGCACGGGTGCAGCTCACACCCAGCTATTTTCCCCGCTTGCTGTCTCCAAGGCAGCCCTTTATATTTCATATGCTTCCTCTAATAGGTCAGGGTTAACTGGCTGCTGCCCAAAACCTATAGGATCTGGGCTAACAAGTGCCCTTGTACCGGGTCACAATGCATAATTCAAAAATGCATGACCCAACGTTGTATAAACATTCAGAGGAAAACGTTGTCACCGGGCTGAAGTCATGCTTGAAAAATTTCATCAGAAAAGGATCTGTTCAGAAATTAAGATTTCACCATAAGGGAACTTCCCCATATAGTTCGTAGTTTCTAGTCCTACTTTCTTGTGAAATATAAACCAGAATATATTACTATTTATATTATTGAATCTATACCATACATTATATGGGATGTTGTCATAAATATAAAGGGAAGGGTAAACCCCTTTGAAATCCCTCCTGGCCAGGGGAAAGCTCCTCTCACCTGTAAAGGGTTAAGAAGCTAAAGGTAACCTCGCTGGCACCTGACCAAAATGACCAATGAGGAGACAAGATACTTTCAAAAGCTGGGAGGAGGGAGAGAAACAGAGGGTCTGTGTCTATCTGTATGCTGCTCTTGCCAGAGACAGACCAGGAATGGAGTCTTAGAACTTTTAGTAAGTAATCTAGCTAGGTATGTGTTAGATTATGATTTCTTTAAATGGCTGAGAAAAGCATTGTGCTGAATAGAATAACTATTTCTGTCTGTGTATCTTTTTTGTAACTTAAGCTTTTGCCTAGAGGGGTTCTCTATGTTTTTGAATCTAATTACCCTGTAAGATATCTACCATCCTGATTTTACAGGGGGGATTTCTTTATTTCTATTTACTTCTATTTTTTATTAAAAGTCTTCTTGTAAAAACTGAATGCTTTTTCATTGTTCCTAGATCCAAGGGTTTGGGTCTATGGTCACCTATGCAAATTGGTGAGGCTTTTTATCCAACATTTCCCAGGAAAGGGGGGGTGCAAGTGTTGGGAGGATTGTTCATTGTTCTTAAGATCCAAGGGTCTGGGTCTGTAGTCACCTAGGCAAATTGGTGAGGCTTTTTACCAAACCTTGTCCAGGAAGTGGGGTGCAAGGTTTTGGGAAGTATTTTGGGGGGACAGACGCGTCCAAACAGCTCTTCCCCAGTAACCAGTAATTGTTTGGTGGTGGTAGCGGCCATTCCAAGGATAACGGGTGTAATATTTTGTACCTTGGGGAAGTTTTGACCTAAGCTGGTAAAGATAAGCTTAGGAGGTTTTTCATGCAGGTCCCCACATCTGTACCCTAGAGTTCAGAGTGGGGGAGGAACCTTGACATGGTGGCACAGTGGTGGGATTAACCTGAAATCATTTGAGATCCAGTTGAGATTTTTTGAACTAGAAATACAGATTTTAAAAAGGAAATTTTTTTTTTCTTTGGAAAGAAAGTCCAGAAAGCAGCTTTGAAACTGAAAGCAGCTTGGTTTCTCTCTGCTTTGTGGCCAAGCAGAGACAAAAGGGGATTATCTTGTGAATTGCAGGTTTTCTTTGCCTGGAGGCAGGGTACTTAACTCCTGCAGGGAAATCTTCCAATCCAGAGGTTTTTTTTTCTTTTCTTCCTAAAAGTAAATAGGGGGTGTGTGTTCTACCCATTTGCTTTTTCTTTGGGCTGGGTAAGCAGGTTTCCAAGTAGTTGGAGGTTTTTTGCTTTAATTTGGGCCCAGAGCAGAGACAAGAGAATTGTCTTTTTCTGTAGGCTGACAATCACTATCAGAGAATAGGTATTCTATTGCAGCACAGCAAAATTTTACAGCCAAGTTTTGTTTGTTTATTTCTAAACCTCGGGTGTAAAGTTAGTTAAAAACAGAGAGGTTAGAATGACCAAATCCTCAGCTCGACTACAGCTGGAATTAGCCAAATTTCAGGCTGAGGAAAGACAAAGGGAACATGAAAGACAGTTAGAACTCATGCGGCTGAAGAAGGAACAAGAAAGGGAGGCAGCGAGAGAAGCAGAACAACACCAAGCGGCTGCTCACAGGAGAGCTATGGAAGCAAGGGACAAAGAACTGGAGGAGAAGGAAAAAGAGAGGAAGTATGTGGAGGAGATGGAGAAGATAAAGGCTCAGCAGAATATCCCAACAAACCCTAGTAATCCTTCTCCAAGTACCACTTCCCATCCCAGAAAGTTCCCCACCTACAAGGCAGGCGATGATACTGAGGCCTTCCTAGAAAACTTCGAAAGGGCCTGCCTTGGGTACAACATCTCTACTGACCAATACATGGTAGAGCTGAGGCCGCAGCTCAGTGGACCCTTAGCTGAGGTGGCAGCTGAAATGCCTAAAGAACACATGAACAAGTATGAACTGTTTAAATCCAAGGCGAGAGTCAGAATGGGGATAACACCCAAGCAGTCTCGTCGGAGGTTCAGAGCCCTAAGGTGGAAACCAGACATGTCATTTACCCGACATGCCTACCACATTGGGAAACATTGGGATGCCTGGATATCAGGAGCAAGTGTTGAATCTCCAGTAAATTTGCCCTTCCTAATGCAAATGGAACAATTCTTAGAGGGTGTTCCTGAGGAAATAGAAAGATACATCCTAGATGGGAAACCCAAAACTGTAATTGAGGCAGGAGAGATTGGAGCCAGATGGGTGGAGGTGGCAGAGAAGAAGAAAACTGGTCGCAGTTGGAGCGGAGACCAGAAGGGACCACCCCAGACCACACCTTATTACCGGGGGCCGCCCAAAGCCCCACCTACCTCCCAAAGAACCCTCCAGACCCCTTATCGTCCCACCACCCCGTTCTCCAGCAACCCTCCTCGCCCCAGTGACCCGTCAGCTGGACGATGTTTTAAGTGTAACGAGCTGGGGCATGTAAAGGCCAACTGCCCCAAGAACCCCAACAGATTACAGTTCATTGCACCGGAATCACACCAGAGGTCCACAGGCCCAGATACCTCCCAGATACCCTTGGAGCGGAGGGAAACTGTGAGTGTGGGCGGGAAGAAGGTCACCGCGTGGAGGGACACCAGAGCACAAGTGTCAGCTATCCATGCTTCCTTAGTGGACCCCAATTTAATCAACCCAGAGATCCAAGTGACGATTCAACCCTTCAAGTCCAACTCTTTCAATTTGCCTACAGCCAAGTTACCTGTCCAGTACAAGGGCTGGTCAGGAATGTGGACTTTTGCAGTCTATGATGATTATCCCATCCCCATGCTGTTGGGGGAGGACTTGGCCAATCATGTGAAGCAGGCCAAGAGGGTGGGAATGGTCACCCGCAGCCAGGCTAAACAAGCCGTGAGGCCTAGCTCTGTTCCGGAAACTTCTATCAGGACCCAGTCAGAGGTGATGGACCCGGACCCCAGGCCAATGTCTGCAACAGCAGTAGTGGATCCAGTCCCAGAGACCCAGACGGAACCAGTCCTAGAACCGGAACCAGCCGAACAACCAACACCAGACCCCGTGTCAGCACTGAATCCAGTACTTGCAACCTCAACACCAGAAGGCCCCACCGAACCTGAACTGGCAGCAGCCGATAACCCTACACAAGAGGCTCAGCCGGAGCCTGAATCCCAACACAGTGCACCAGCGGAGAGCGGTTCACAGTCAACAGAAACAGCTCCATCCCCTATATCGCTTCCAGAGGGACCAAGCCTAGGTCCACAATCCCATGAGGAACTGATGTCCCCAGCATCAAGGGAACAGTTCCAGACCGAACAGGAAACAGATGAAAGCCTCCAGAGAGCTTGGACGGCGGCACGGAGCAACCCACCGCCTCTCAGCTCTTCTAATCGATCCAGGTTTGTTGTAGAAAGAGGACTTTTATACAAGGAAACTCTTTCTGGTGGACACCAGGAAGACTGGCATCCTCAGAGACAGTTGGTAGTTCCAACTAAATACCGGGCCAAGCTCTTGAGCTTAGCCCATGATCACCCTAGTGGCCATGCTGGGGTGAACAGGACCAAAGACCGTTTGGGGGGGTCATTCCACTGGGAGGGAATGGGCAAGGATGTTTCTACCTATGTCCAGTCTTGTGAGGTGTGCCAAAGAGTGGGAAAACCCCAAGACCAGGTCAAAGCCCCTCTCCAGCCACTCCCCATCATTGAAGTTCCATTTCAGCGAGTAGCTGTGGATATTCTGGGTCCTTTTCCGAAAAAGACACCCAGAGGAAAGCAGTACATACTGACTTTCATGGATTTTGCCACCCGATGGCCGGAAGCAGTAGCTCTGAGCAACACCAGGGCTATAAGTGTGTGCCAGGCACTAGCAGACATTTTTGCCAGGGTAGGTTGGCCCTCCGACATCCTCACAGATGCAGGGACTAATTTCCTGGCAGGAACTATGAAAAACCTTTGGGAAGCTCATGGGGTAAATCACTTGGTTGCCACTCCTTACCACCATCAAACAAATGGCATGGTGGAGAAGTTTAATGGAACTTTGGGGGCCATGATACGTAAATTTGTAAATGAGCACTCCAATGATTGGGACCTAGTGTTGCAGCAGTTGCTCTTTGCCTACAGAGCTGTACCACATCCCAGTTTAGGGTTTTCCCCATTTGAACTTGTATATGGCCGTGAGGTTAAGGGGCCATTGCAGTTGGTGAAGCAGCAATGGGAGGGATTTACACCTTCTCCAGGAACTAACATTCTGGACTTTGTAACCAACCTACAAAACAGCCTCCGAACCTCTTTAGCCCTTGCTAGAGAAAACTTACAGGATGCTCAAAAAGAGCAAAAAGCCTGGTATGATAAACATGCCAGAGAGCGTTCCTTCAAAGTAGGAGACCAGGTCATGGTCTTAAGGGCGCTCCAGGCCCATAAAATGGAAGCATCGTGGGAAGGGCCATTCACGGTCCAGGAGCGCCTGGGAGCTGTTAATTATCTCATAGCATTCCCCACCTCCAACCGGAAGCCTAAGGTGTACCATATTAATTCTCTAAAGCCCTTTTATTCCAGAGAATTAAAGGTTTGTCAGTTTACAGCCCAGGGAGGAGACGACGCTGAGTGGCCTGAAGGTGTTTACTACGAAGGGAAATGTGCTGGTGGTGTGGAAGAGGTGAACCTCTCCATGACCCTTGAGCGTATGCAGCGACAGCAGATCCAGGAGCTGTGCACTAGCTACGCGCCAACGTTCTCAGCCACCCCAGGACTGACTGAACGGGCATACCACTCCATTGACACAGGTAATGCTCACCCAATTAGGGTCCAACCTTACCGGGTGTCTCCTCAAGCTAAAACTGCTATAGAACGGGAGATCCAGGATATGTTACAGATGGGTGTAATCCGCCCCTCTGAAAGTGCATGGGCATCTCCAGTGGTTCTAGTTCCCAAACCAGATGGGGAAATACGTTTTTGCGTGGACTACCGTAAGCTAAATGCTGTAACTCGCCCAGACAACTATCCAATGCCACGCACAGATGAACTATTAGAGAAACTGGGACGGGCCCAGTTCATCTCTACCTTGGACTTAACCAAGGGGTACTGGCAGGTACCGCTAGATGAATCTGCCAAGGAAAGGTCAGCCTTCATCACACATCTCGGGCTGTATGAATTTAATGTACTCCCTTTTGGGCTGCGAAATGCACCCGCCACTTTCCAAAGACTTGTAGATGGTCTCCTAGCGGGATTAGGAGAATATGCAGTCGCCTACCTTGACGACGTGGCCATATTTTCGGATTCCTGGGCAGACCACCTGGAACATCTACAAAAAGTCCTTGAGCGCATAAGGGAGGCAGGACTAACTGTTAAGGCTAAGAAGTGTCAAATAGGCCTAAACAGAGTGACTTACCTTGGACACCAGGTGGGTCAAGGAACTATCAGCCCCCTACAGGCCAAAGTGGATGCTAGCCAAAAGTGGCCTGTCCCAAAGTCAAAGAAACAGGTTCAATCCTTCTTAGGCTTGGCCGGTTATTACAGACGATTTGTACCGCACTACAGCCAAATCGCTGCCCCACTAACAGACCTAACCAAAAAGAAACAGCCAAATGCTGTTCAGTGGACCGGAAAGTGTCAGAAGGCCTTTAACAAGCTTAAAGCGACACTCATGTCTGACCCTGTACTAAGGGCCCCAGACTTTGACAAACCGTTCCTAGTAACCACGGATGCGTCCGAACGTGGTGTGGGAGCAGTTTTAATGCAGAAAGGACCTGATCAAGAATTCCACCCTGTAGTGTTTCTCAGCAAAAAACTGTCTGAGAGGGAAAGCAACTGGTCAGTCACTGAAAAAGAATGTTACGCCATTGTCTACGCTCTGGAAAAGCTACGCCCATATGTTTGGGGACGGCGTTTCCACCTGCAAACCGACCATGCTGCACTGAAGTGGCTTCACACCGTCAAGGAAACTAACAAAAAACTTCTTCGGTGGAGTTTAGCTCTCCAAGATTTTGATTTCGACATCCAACACATCTCAGGAGCTTCGAACAAAGTGGCTGATGCACTCTCCCGTGAAAGTTTCCCAGAATCAACTGGTTAAAATCGTCCTTGAGATGTGGAAAATATTGTTAGTCTTTATGTACTTGGTAGTATATTTAGAGATGCATGTGTCTTATTAACTCTGTTTTTCCTAGAGCTCCAGGAAGAAATCCCAGCCAGTGTTCCACCCTAGCTGAGATTTGGGGGGCGTGTCATAAATATAAAGGGAAGGGTAAACCCCTTTGAAATCCCTCCTGGCCAGGGGAAAGCTCCTCTCACCTGTAAAGGGTTAAGAAGCTAAAGGTAACCTCGCTGGCACCTGACCAAAATGACCAATGAGGAGACAAGATACTTTCAAAAGCTGGGAGGAGGGAGAGAAACAGAGGGTCTGTGTCTATCTGTATGCTGCTCTTGCCAGAGACAGACCAGGAATGGAGTCTTAGAACTTTTAGTAAGTAATCTAGCTAGGTATGTGTTAGATTATGATTTCTTTAAATGGCTGAGAAAAGCATTGTGCTGAATAGAATAACTATTTCTGTCTGTGTATCTTTTTTGTAACTTAAGCTTTTGCCTAGAGGGGTTCTCTATGTTTTTGAATCTAATTACCCTGTAAGATATCTACCATCCTGATTTTACAGGGGGGATTTCTTTATTTCTATTTACTTCTATTTTTTATTAAAAGTCTTCTTGTAAAAAACTGACTGCTTTTTCATTGTTCCTAGACCCAAACCCTTGGATCTAGGAACAATGGTCACCTATGCAAATTGGTGAGGCTTTTTATCCAACATTTCCCAGGAAAGGGGGGGTGCAAGTGTTGGGAGGATTGTTCATTGTTCTTAAGATCCAAGGGTCTGGGTCTGTAGTCACCTAGGCAAATTGGTGAGGCTTTTTACCAAACCTTGTCCAGGAAGTGGGGTACAAGGTTTTGGGAAGTATTTTGGGGGGACAGACGCGTCCAAACAGCTCTTCCCCAGTAACCAGTAATTGTTTGGTGGTGGTAGCGGCCATTCCAAGGATAACGGGTGTAATATTTTGTACCTTGGGGAAGTTTTGACCTAAGCTGGTAAAGATAAGCTTAGGAGGTTTTTCATGCAGGTCCCCACATCTGTACCCTAGAGTTCAGAGTGGGGGAGGAACCTTGACAGATGTCTACTGTGGCTAGGTTAATACTGATGGGGAACTATTGGGCCAAATTCTCCTCCTAGTTATAGTGGTATAAATCCAGCATAACTCAAATGAATCAATGAAAAACCTCCAAATTTGAACATGTGTAACCAAGACCAGAATTTGGCCCATTAACTTAGGTATGTCTAAGTTCATAACTTTAGTGTTAGTTTTGCATTAGCGTTTGTTTTGGCATGATTTCATCTGAGTGTGTGTGTGTGTGTAGATATAGACATCAAGGGAAAAGTAGTTTTAGAAATATCTAAGGCAGATAAATCACTATTCACGTGTACTATAGTACATTCAGTCACACACAGAGATAGGGCCTTTTCCAAAGCCTATGGAAGGCAATGATTTTCATGGGCTTTTGATTAGGTCCATAGAGAAATACATGTTTTGAAAACATTTTTATAGAGATAAAATATTATTCCAAAAACATTTGGTTTTACCGGCCTTCTCTGGCCTGCAAAGGGTCATCGGGTGTGGGTGAGAGTGTTTTTGATCTCAGGGGCAAAGTCAAATTGGCCATGGCTGTCCAAGTTTATTATTTAACTATAAGCTTTCTGGAGTGTGACGGGCACAGGCAATCACGCTATGCTTAGCCCAGCTGGACAAGGTTATCTGTAGGATGTGTCTGGCATATTGTTAATAGGGAGATACCTGAATATGGATTTGTGGGGGAGGTTTTCACTGAAAGTTAGTGGGATCTGGATGCCTAAATGTCCTTTATACCTTTGGAAATCTCCTGCTTAGGGGCCTAACAACTTTAGGTATTTTATATCACAAATTGTGGTAACAATATCTAACACAATTCTGCCCTTTAACCACTAGGTGGCACTAGAGACAGCTGCGAAGATAGCAGTTACATTTTCTTCAAATAGAAAAGGAGGACTTGTGGCACCTTAGAGACTAACCAGTTTATCTGAGCATAAGCTTTTGTGAGCTACACCGATGAAGTGAGCTGTAGCTCACGAAAGCTTATGCTCAGATAAATTGGTTAGTCTCTAAGGTGCCACAAGTACTCCCTTTCTTTTTGCGAATATAGACTAACACGGCTGTTACTCTGAAACCTTTCTTCAAATAGACATACACAAAGACTCCTTCCTATCCACCTAAATATTGTATATATTCTCAGCACTAGCCCTAGGTATTTGGATGAGCAAAGTGATTTGCTATAGGCAAATTGCAAAATGTATGCCCCTCACAGCTCACCTGCACTCATAAATAAACATTTAGGATGGGATTTTCAGAAGTGTTCAGCATTGCCCTAACTCTGTTCCCATGGAAGGAGCTGTTAAAGCTCCCATTTACTTCATTGGGAGCAGAGTTAGGACAATGCTGAGAACTTTTGAGTACCCCATTCTTAGTAAACCTATTATCTTCATTAATTTGCTCCCTAAAGCTTTATTGCTTACAGTGTCTCAATAGCAGAGCTGGTCCAATCTAAGAGGAAATCGTCCACTTTTAGTATTTTCAGCCATGTGATTGCAGACTGCCTCTGTTTCGTTTTTATTTTTCCTGACACTAATGACAAAGTGATGTATTCCAGTTCCCAGTGAAATATACCATTTCACTGGCATTAGGGCATTATCCATGACCCTCTGGGAAACAGGCTGTGTGCCAGAATGGAATCCCATCCTCTCAACTCCCTGTCTTGTTCTTGGTCCGGATTATAATAATAATACTCTTATATAGATCTGTATCATTATCCCCAATTTACAGATGGGGAAATGGAGGCACAGGGAGGCAAAGTGACTTGCCCAAAGTCACACATAAGACCAAAGGCAGAGCCAGGGATGGAACCCAGATCTCTGGAATTCCAGGATAATGCTCCTCTCCTTTGCCAGTGGCAGATGCAACTCCCTCACACTCACTTCCATGGGGAACTGAAACCATCTTACTTTGGACCCACTGGCCAGTTCCTTTTCTGTTTCTAACACCCATCTGCATTGCCCTACTCAGGGCTGGTGTATAGCCTAGGTCTCCACATGCAGGGTGTGCACTATCTGTGAGCCTGACTACAACTACCTTTCCTTTCTACTCAGAAAGGTGGCAGTTCTGTTGCAGTGAAGGCATTTTGCAAGCCTGTGCTGCCAGTTGAATTTTATCTTTATGTATTGTGCTTGCCCATGGTGAAGTCAATGGCAAAACTCCAAGTGACTTTGTAGGATCTGATTATGCTCCAATTAAAGAAACTGTGTACTGTACCCTATATAGTCTCTTCCCATAACTAGCTCTGAATATTCTGTGGTACTTATCTTTGAGCAACATGATACAAAAATAAACCCCTTCAGTCTATGGTAGACCTCACGTTGAGGTTTGTGAAAGCTGCACTGACAGATTGTATGCACCATTGCCCAAGAATTGTAGTCTGCCATTTCAGCCTCAAAATAGAGTCTATGGGTTATATTTAAAAACTGAAATTATAGCTGAACTTCTGTGGGTAACATTTAGGTCAATTTCAGGTTAACTTCCTTCCTCCCCTGACAAATTCCCAGTTATAAAACAAAATATAATGTCTTTTATAAACCATTTTAAATTGGAATCTACTGGACATAATTTCCTCTCCCTTACCTTTGGCTTTTCTTTGGTGTAACTCTTGGTTCCACTAGAATTACCCTGTATTTATGCCCATGTACATAAAATCAGAATTAAGCTAATTTAAAAAAACAAAACAAAAAATGCTGTATACATTTTTTTAAAGGCTACTAAAGTTTTTCAGCAATGGTTAGTTTTAAGTGTAACTTTAGTTACTGAAATAAAAGATTTCAATTCATTTTAACCAAGTGCTCCTATATAAATCTAGCCTTTATTCCAGTGTGTGTAAAAGTGTCTATCAAATCAATCTATCCAAACTTTGTATGGGTTATAACATGCTAAAATCTACAGCTATCCAGCACACTAAGCTCCTAATGAAATTCATTTGGACTAAATAAAAGTTCCTTTGGACTTAATAAGTAACCAAAAAGTAAATGTGAGAAGAAGATTTTCATAAGCACAAAAACACACACCAGGTCAAAAGTTCATCTTCAGCAATCTGAGGCTCATTTTCTGAGAAAGAAAGGCCAGAAAGAGGGAGAATCTTCTGTGTTCCCCAAAGCAGGAGTTAGAGGATCCTATGTAGGGTGGCCAGACGTCCTGATATTATCAGGACTATCCCAATATTGGGAGCTTTATCTTATATAAGCAACTGTACCCCCCTCCTGAAAAAAAAAGGGATCCCAATTTTTCACATTTGCTATCTGGTCAGCCTAGTCCCATAGACTGTAACTTTGTAAGTACTTCAACAAAGAGACACAGCCACACATGCTCTACAAAATGCTGATGGGGAAACATTTTACATCCACCACCATCAGAGATTTGTTCCTCTACCACAAAGCAACACAGTTGGCTTCCTTCTCATTCAGGCTTAGACCATAAACACGTTACTAGCATTGCAAGTTTGTGTGTCCTTCCGAAGAGCAATCCGATCCCCACATCTGGAGGGGGGGCCGAGAATATTGTTCATTTCTCCCTCCCTCAGCCTGAAGTTTGCTCCCTTTCTGTTTTCCTCCAGAAGCAGAGCTGGGGGAAAGGAATGAAGGGGTGCTTGTTAGTTTTTAGCCTTACCTAAGGTTTCCTGGCCTGGTTCACAGCGTGGGGCAGGCTCAGTGACCCTCACCAGGGCACCAAGAAACAGCAGGAGCCTCAGAAGCATGCTGGAGCGCCTCTGTGTGCGGTCAGAATAGTGATGTGGCACTGGCTGCTGGAGGAGTTTCTCCACTTTGAGCCTCCGCGCCGCGCGCTCTCCCTCTCTCGCCAAGCTGCAATGGAAATTAGTGCAATGCAAGTGCATGCCCACCTCTTACAGGATATACGGTCCAGGAATCATATTACAGTTGGCCTTAGTGTTTTGAAAGTGAAGGGTTTTAAGACCGAAGGTGGGAGAAGCCCCTCTCCCCTGGTAGGCTGGCGTTGGATTTTGTTAAAAGCTTCAGGGGGGTCCCCACAAGAATCCAGCCGCCTGCTCCTGGAGTCCCTGGCCCCTCCCGCGTGTTTGCTCTTTGTACAGCAGAGACCCCCCAGGGAACTGAAAACTTCCTTCAAGTGTGTGTGACATTAGAACTTGCTGAAACTGACTGACTGTAACTGCCTGGGAAGGCACCAGTTAAAACAGAGAGGAAACACAGTCGGCTCCTGTCCTGTAACTATCTCCCCACAAATGATACTTCACGTGCTAGACTCATGACACATTTAAAGCAGAATGCACATTAAACAATGCAGAGCCTTGATGTGGTTACCTATAAGAACGGCCAAAGTGGATCAGACCAATGGTCCATCTAGCCCAATATCTAGGGTGACCATATTTCCCCAAAAGGAAAAGAGGACACCACCTGGGGCTAGCCCAAGGGCCCCCTTCGCCCCAGTGCGGAACTAGCCTGAACCCTGCATCACCCCTGCACAGGGCTGGCAACAGTCCCTGGCCTGAGCACCCCTGCCCCCATGCAGGGCTGGCCTGAGATGCCCCCCCACACACACACACACGTGGGGCTGGCATCGCCCCCCGCCTACCACTCAAGTTCCTCTGCACCCTGCTGGGGTGCTTTTTTGGCAAAACTGGGCATTTGTGCTGTTTGCTCTTGCCAGTTGATGATCAGTTAGCAAGAGCAAATGGGACAAATGCCCGGCTTCGCCAAAGCTGTTGAGACGGCCCGGACAGGGCTTTGAAAAAGGACTGTCCTGGCCAAAATAGGACCCATGGTCACCCTACCAGTATCCTGTCTTCCAACAGCGGCTAGTGCCAGATGCTTCAGAGACAATGAACAGAACAGGGCAATTATAAAGTGATCCATCCCCTGTGACTTAGTCCTAGGTGCTGGAAATCAGAAGTTTAGGGACACCCAGAGCAGACAGTTGTGTCTGTGGCTACCTTGCCTAATAGGCTTTGATAGACCTATCCTCAATGAATTTATCTAATTCTTTTTTGAGCCCACCTATAATTTTGGCCTTCACAACATCCCCTGACAATGAGTTCCACATGTTGACTGTGTGTTGTCTGAAGAAGTGCTTCTTTATATTTGTTTTAAACCCGATCCTTATTAATTTCATTGAGTGACCCCTGGTTCTTGTGTTATACAAAGGGGTAAAAAACACTTTCTTGTTCACTTTCTCCATGCCATTTCTGCAATGCAGCTAGCATGCAAAGCTATAAAATAGTGACCTACTTCCCTCTACTCACATCCCTCATGCATATACTGTTTTGCTTAATATATAGGCCACTTTACATTTTTTTAAAAGGTCAATGGATGTTTAATAGGAATATTTCATGTCTATTTTTTCCAGAAGCTAAAATATACCTTATGTATTTACACTGACCATGAATAAACATAAGCTGGGAACTAGAAGAAGGTTTCTAACCATCAGTGGAGTGAGGTTATGGCACAGCCTTCCCATAGCAGGAGTGGAGGAGTGGAATTTGATAAATTTATGAACAGGATTCTATGATGGGGTTGCCTATGATAGCAAGGGACTGGACTCAATGACCCAGGAAGGCCCTTCCTGGCCTATGTCCCTATGTTCCCATCTTAAAAAGTTTACATTAGAAAAATACATAGGGCCATATTCTCAGCTAGTGAAAAGTAGTGTAATGTCATTAAAGTGGAATGGACCACTTCCAATTTATAACAGCCAATAGCTCAAATGTAAGTTATGGGTTTGATGGAGAAAGTATTGGATGAAGGTCTGTCCAGTTAAGTTAGATAGGCTATATGGGCTAAAGGGTTAACATAACAAAGTCACTGTTCAACGTTAAACAGTGTTAAACAAGGTCCTGGGTCTGGTATACAGAGACCTCATGTTTAATTCCATGGCAAATACACCATTAAAAATCCTTTTAACCTTTTATCAAAGATGCAAAAAAGAAAGAAAAACAATGAAAGGGTTTGAAGTATAAAGTGTTCAGTAAGGCTTTCATTTTAACAACATTTCCTGTTCCCTTTCCCTTAGCTGGAGAGAGTTTTAGCAGGAACAATCTGCTCTCAGAGATGGTTTTACAGATGGTAATAACTGTCCTTTTGGGTAAAAGAGAAGAAATGAGTTGAGATGGGCTGGAGTTGTTGTTGCTGCTGTTTTTCAAGTACGACCCTATTTCATCCCAGGTGTGTTTAGGATTTAGCCAGAGCCAGTAGGGGTGGCCATGTTGTCTGGGGCCCTCTCTCTGGCCCAGTCTGGTCAGGATATCCCTCAGGCTTAGGACAAAGAAATTCCAGAGTCCCAGGAGCCAGTGGGGGTGGCCATGTTGTCTGGGGCCCTCTCTCTGGCCCAGTCTGGTCAGGATATCCCTCAGGCTTAGGACAAAGAAATTCCAGAGTCCCAGGAGCCAGTGGGGGTGGCCATGTTGTCTGGGGCCCTCTCTCTGGCCCAGTCTGGTCAGGATATCCCTCAGGCTTAGGACAAAGAAATTCCAGAGTCCCAGGAGCCAGTGGGGGTGGCCATGTTGTCTGGGGCCCTCTCTCTGGCCCAGTCTGGTCAGGATATCCCTCAGGCTTAGGACAAAGAAATTCCAGAGTCCCAGGAGCCAGTGGGGGTGGCCATGTTGTCTGGGGCCCTCTCTCTGGCCCAGTCTGGTCAGGATATCCCTCAGGCTTAGGACAAAGAAATTCCAGAGTCCCAGGAGCCAGTGGGGGTGGCATTCATGATGGTGACGCTCGTTCTGGTAGCCTTTGTCTGTTCTTCCAATTGTTCTCAAAGTCTCTTTCCTTAAGGACCCACCAGGAGATTGGTGGGTGGAATAGCCCATTCCCTGGTTATTTAGCCCACCATTTAGGTCTAACATTCAACACACCAATTTTGGTTCATTAATTTCCAGTTCCACATCTTCTGTTTTTACCAAGCATGATTGTAACACAGTCCTTTAGTTATATCAGCAGGCCTTTTTGTTTAGACTAATTCACTTTTTCTGTCTGCTTTACATACCTTTTCCCATTAACATTTATTATTCTATGTTATTGTGACATTTTATGAACTTTTACATACTTTTTACAGTTGATCTTACAGTTAGGGTTAATTTGTCAGCCCAATTATCAAAACAGTTCTATGGCCTGTTTTCTGCAGGAGATCAGCCTAGCTGATCATAATGGTCCCTTCTGGCCTTAGAAGCTAATAATGTATAACTTCTAAAACAGTGGTTCTCAACCAGGAGTATGCATACCCCTAGGGGTACACAGAGGTCTTCCAGTGGGTACATCAACTCATTTAGATATTTGCCTAGTTTTACAACAGGCTACATAAAAAGCACTAGCAAAGTCAGTACAAACTAAAATTTCATACAATGACTTGTTTATACTGCTCTCTATATTATACACTGAAATATAAGTACAATATTTATATTCCAATTGATTTATTTTATAATTATATAGTAAAAATGAGAAAGTCAGCAATTTTTCAGTTAGAGTGTGCTGTGACACTTTTGCATTTTTATGTCTGACTTTGTAAGCAAGTGGATTTTAAGTGGGGGTACGCAAGACAAATCAGCCTCCTGAAAGGGGGTCCAGTAGCCTGGAAAGATTGAGAGCACTGTTCTAAAATAACTTCCCCGATGCTGTAATAAAAGGAAGACAAGCTAATCATCTGCTCAAAATTAAATGATACATTCATCTGCATCTTTCTGAGTGAACCCTTGGACATTTAGTTGGGGATTGGTCCTGCTTTGAGCAGGGGGTTGGACTAGATGACCTCTTGAGGTCCCTTCCAACCCTGATATTCTATGATTCTATGATTTGAGGCAGTATAAAAATGGTTAGTTACAGTCAGTTATATGATATGGATAGTTACAGTCAGTTATATGACTGACTAATTAATTATGGGTAGGTAGTTGCAGTTAGAACGTATTTCCAACCTTAAAATAAAAGAAACTAAAACAACATTGGACTAATGATTTTGTGAGCACCCTGATCATGTTGTTCACATGTGGCATCCTATTCCCTCCCTTTTTTTCTTTCAGCTTGTAACGTCTATGGGGCAAGGACTGTAACTTCCTAAATGTCTCTACAGTGACTGAGATGCCGTGTAGCTGTAGTTGCATTGGAGCCAGGATATTAGAGAGAAAAGGTAGATGAAGTGATATCTGACCTATCAGTCCTCATCCTCAAAGGGAACCTGCACAACACTTTCAAAAGATGAGCCTAGGCACTTCAATCCATAACTTTGCTAGACACTAAAAATCATAGAATGAACAGAGATACTGGATTTATGGCTTATTACAGCGATCTGTAACCCATTCACCCCCTCTTTTTGTCCTATGACTGCAGAGAGGTTAATGGATAAACATTATGGGGCAGATTCTCTCTCCTGCTCTGGACCCTCTGTGCCACGCTGGTGATGCAAGAGCCTTGAAGAGGCCATATCTAGCCAGGTGAGAATTCCCCAGGTGTATGGGAGATCTCTGGTGATGTAAAGCTTCTTCCCCTCTCCTTGCCCAGTGTAGGAGATGGTGGGGGAGGGAGGGGTTTTGTAATAACTGGGGCCTCGTAGGGCTACCCCAAATGTGAGCTCAACTGTCGGAAAGTGGAGAAAAGTTTATAAAATGTTCCAGTCATCTATAAAAAAAAAGTTGATGGGAAAAGGGAGGCAAAAGGTTGTGTTAATCCAAACAAAAAGTCTTGTGATATAACTTAAGGACTGTACTAAGGTCATGTCTGGTAAACAAGAGGCGTGGGACTCGACCCCATGCTCTGAGTGTCCCTAGCCTCTGCTTGCCAGAAGCTGGGAATGGGTGACAGAGGATGGATCACTTGACGATTACCTGTTCTGTTCATTCCCTCTGGGGCACCTGGCATTGGCCACGGTTGGCAGACAGGATACTGAGCTAGATGGACCATTGGTCTGACCCAGTATGGCCGTTCTTATGTTCTTAAATCAATGGACAAAAATTGGTGTGTCAGAAATTAAACCTATTTGCTCAGCAAAATGAGACCATGGGCTATTCCAACCATCACTCCCTTTTGAGATCCTAAAAAAAACTTCGGAGGAGGCGAACCAAATTAACTGGCTGGTTGGTGGAGACAGATGGTCTGGGAAGGAGCAAGCATTACCATAATGGCTGCTATTCCCACCATCTTCTGGGTCCCAGAGATCCACCTTGGCATCATTGGGCCTTTGTTGACCTGATCCTGACCGGACTGGGCCAGAGAAAAGGACCAGACAACATCATCATCTCCATTGGTTTCTGCTAAATCCCAAATGCCATGTGGCTGTCACACACCCCTGTATATGGCCTTTTCCTTCCCCACTTTATTTCTTCCCTCTTTTTTCCCTCTCCTTTTGCCTTCTGTCTAATAAGAGCCTGTCTTAGCCAGCCAGGTCTGTATATTTTGCTACACTGCTGTGAGCCTGTGACAAATAAGGCAATTAAAAGCAATGCCCTAAACAGCCTTACGCAAGTATGACTTCTCCAGGTTTCAAAGTGGCTAAGACCATATGCTATGTCAATGTTTTTCCAGCAGTGAGGTTGCAAGTGAGAGTCAGCACTGGAGATGGAATCTTGTGTTTCTCTCTTTGTTATTCTTCTCTTTTTTCCTGTTGTGTGTGTTTGTCTTGTTTTGTCTTATTAAAAGTGGACTGGACTTCAACAACAGCAATAACAACAGCTCCAGTCCATCTCAGCTTACTTTTCCTCTTTTCCCCCCCAAACAATGGTGTTTTCCTTATAGAAACTCTTTACAGCTAAAGGGAAAGGGAAACAAAATTGTATTGTTAAAACAAAAGCCTTTACTTAATACTTCATATTTCGAGTACTTTAACTGTTTTTCCTTCTTTTTTGTATCTTTAATAAAAGGTTTAAATGATGTTTAATTATGTGTTTGCCATGGCACTAAGCAGGACAAGGTCTCTGTACTTGAAACCCTGAGTCATGTTTAACTGTTTAGTGTTGTATAGTGACAGGGTTACATTAACACTTTTGAATCTTGAATTTTGATCATAGAAATGATCACAACAGGGGCATGGGAGGGGTGTGGCCAGAGCATGCTGCACACCAGCTATTGCTCTAACATATGGTCCGTTGGGGACAATAACCTGCCTGCAGAGTTTAGAATAGCTCTGCAGTGCTGAGTGGATCCTGGCCTAACAGAGAATCAAACCCTCTAATCATAGTAGACTGACTCACGCTGATGACTATCAAATATAATTGTAAGTAAAATATTGCACTGTACGGTAATGTAATCAAAGGGTAACTACCCCCTCCCACAGAGAAGCCCACAGGACAGGAAAATATCAATAGCATCTGCAGAAGCATTTGATTCCTCTTGGAATTTGGAATGGGTGAGGCAACCACGTGGCTTCTGGGGATCAGCAGAATAGGAACCTCTTTTGCTCCCCAGATGCGCAGAGGCAGGAGACATTTGCATGAGCACCTCCTGCCTCCATGCTGCTCCACTACTTCCTTCTAGATCTGAAGAATGCAAGATCCATGCTGGGTTCCAAGATGCTATGGTGAAGTGCACCATAGACATGTGTGATAATTACAACAAAGGTCATAAGCAATTTATTAAAAAAAAATTCTAGGGAGACGCATTCCATTTGTATGGCTCTTTTCTGATCATATCTGTGCGTGTGTATTAACAAAAAGAACTCCTCTCTAGTCCCATTGGTGGTAACCTCCTTGAAACTGATGGGGTTGCTCAGATTTTATTTGATGGTTGAATTTGGCCCAAATTATCTCTAGAACTATTGATTTTTTCCATGAAATCTCTTAATTTCCACCAGTTAAAAGGGCAAAATCTACAACCTTATTCACCTCGAGTGGCACTTGATCACATGATTAGAAGGGTTCATTTCTATGCTATTCAAGGGTGAGGAAGGGTTGCAGAACTGATCCCTAAATGTTTGGCTCCTAAAAGCTTTCCCATGTCCCACTGCTTTTTCCTACAGTGCCCTCTGATGTCCTTCCCATTGTCTCCCATTCCTATGCCTGGACGACATTTCTTCCCTGGATTCCTTTTTCCTCTCCACTATACAATTTTTCAGGTTCTCTACACTTATTTACATACCACAGATCCTGTAATTTACATTTTCGGCAGCTAAGTAGATCAGCAAACAGAAGCTCAGTTTATTAGGTTCTGCCAAATCATTCTGTAAACCACAGTATCCAGCTTTCAACAGCTGCATTAGCTCAGCAATTTGTTTTTATAACAACTTGACCCTAATGTCAAATACTAATAAAATAAAGTAACGATTGCCTGTCATTCTGGGAATACTTATTCAGATTATTTTAGAAATAACCACAGCTATCAATTATTTCTCTGAAGGAAGTATTCTGGGGAGCCATAACATTAGATCAGCTTTCTTTCTGAAAAAGATTTTATGCATTTAGAATTGTATTGTATGTTGTATACAATTCATTTGCCTGTCCCAACAGACAAGCTGTCATGTGCAGTGAATGAGATCCTATTTAGCAGTATCAAACAGAAGACAATAAAGGGCCAACTCCTCAGCTGACTTCAGCAGAGCTCTCCCAGTTTACACCAGCTGAGGATCTGGGCCCCAGTGTCTTAAGAGAAATGCTGTACCTGGTTTGACTGTCTTTGCCTTGTGAGGATCTGACACTCAGAAAGTTAAAGAGCCAGCATTCTGTATTACAGCAGCACTTAGAGACCGCAACTGAGACCATGTTGCCATCATACTAAGCACTATACTACACATGTACCCCTCTGGTCTGGTCTGCCCTTGAAGGTACAGGTAAGTAGAAAACAGTATAACCCAAGCATTGCACTCCCCACAGTGTGGGTGAGTCCTAAGGTATAAGGAGGGGATTCAGTTGTCAGAATTAAACTCTAAAAATCTCTAAATAAATAAATACAATAAATACCCACTTTTCCCCAAAGAGACTGGATTATAGGAATGTACATTTAAGACTGAGAGAGTCAATTGAAGATACTCCCAGGAACAGTTATATTAATGTCTGTTGGATTTTGTCAGTTTGCAGGAAGCTCCTACAGTTGTATTGCTATTTCCTCAGCATTGAAAAGTTGGCAAGAAAACAAATTAGCCCAAGCAAAACTCTGTTATCCTCTCCGCCCCCCACCTCCACCATAAATACAGGTGTCTCCCTTCCTCAAGTCCAGGAACCCCTCACCTACTGCACAGCTCTGAATGGACTCTCTATCTCTCTGTGTCTCTCACACCACCTGTGTCACTCTCATTCATTACACATGCACATACACATTCTGGATTTTCTTATGTGTGGATGCATGCTCGCACCTCAACTATCACACACAAACATACATACTCCCCACATCACAAAAGCACACTTCCCATAAGTTTCTCACACACTCTCCAGCCCCACACTACACCACCTCACCTTTCACTCACTGCCTTGACTCACTCTGATTTACCCCATTCATTCCCGCACATTAGTCAGAGGTACACAAGAATGATCACACTGGATCAGACCAAAGGTCCATCTAGTCCATATCCTGTCTCAAACAGTAGCCAGTGCTGGATACTTCAGAGGAAGATGCAAGAAACCCACAATAGGCAGAAATGGGATAATCGGCTCCCATGGAGATCTCATCTTAATCCATAATACTGAGAGACTGTCTTAAACCCTGGTGCATGAGATTTAATATCCCTTCCAAATTTTTCATAGCACTAACCAGTATAACTTGGACTATTCTTGTTACCTTACAAATGACCAGTCCCTCTGTGAATCTTGCTAAATTCTTGGCCTCAACAACCACCTGTGGCAATGAGTTCCCCAGTCTATGCAGTCATAACCATACAGCTAAGGGTAACCTAGAATTCCTCCTTACCTGTAAGGGGTTAAGAAGCTCAAATAAACTGGTTGGCACCTGACCAAAAGCCTTCTCCCACCACCACCCAAGATTTGAAAATATCTTCTTTCCCCATTGAAGATATTTTCAAATCTTGGGTGGTGGTGGGAGAAGGCTTTGTTGTGTGTGTTCTCTTGGGAAGCAGAGAAGCATCAGGTCAAAAAACTCCTTCTCCTATAAACCATCCTAAAAGTCTTTCATATTAAAAAAATTGTAAGTAAAAGGCAGGCAAGGCATGTTAGATTATCTTTTGTTTTGCTTGTGAATTTATCCTTTGCTGGAGGGAGGTTTATTCCTGTTTTTTGTAACTTTGAAACTAAGCCTAGGGGAAGTTCTGCTGTATTTTTGAATCTTCTGTTACCCTGTAAAGTTATTTTCCATCCTGATTTTACAGAGGTGATTTTTACCTTTTTTTTTAAATAAAATCCTTCTTTTAAGAACCTGACTGATTTCTCTATAGTCCTAAGACCCAGGGGTTTGGGTCTGTGATCACTTTGTAACCAATTGGTTAGGATATTATTCTCAAGCCTCCCCAAGAAAGGGGGTATAAGGGCTTGGGGGGATATTTTGGAGGAATAGGAACTCCAAGTGGTCCTTTCCCTGATTCTTTGTTAAATCACTTGGTGGTGGCAGCGTACCCTCCAAGGGCAAAGAATTTGTGCCTTGGGGAAGTTTTAACCTAAGCTGGTAGAAGTAAGCTTAGGGGGTATTTTATGTGGGTCTCCACATCTGTACCCTAGAGTTCAGAGTGAGGAGGGAATCCTGACATATGCATTGTGTAGAAGTATTTCCTTATATCAATTTTTAATTTGCCACCTTTTACCTTGTTCTTTTTTTGGGAGACATGGAGAGCACAAGCTCCCAATGTCCCTTCTCTAGGCCATTCATTATTTTATATACTTTTATCAGGATGCCTCTTATTTGTCTCCTTTCTAAGGTAAACAATCCTAGTCTTTACATCTGAGTCCCAATATCTTTCTATAGGATTGTTTTTTTCATTCCCCTACCATTCTTGTTGGGTCCTGCTCCATATCTAGGGCTCCTATGTGCAACAGAAATGGAAATTGTCATCCTCATCATCTGAGATGGGTGGCCTGGAATCATTACCAGTCTAGTCACTTACTCCTCCAATCATCCAGTATTTATCCTAATCTAATAAGCCATTCTTTATTATCCATATGTGACACTGTATGATTGAAAAATGACCAGTTATGTCATTAATATTGCCATTGTTATACAATCGCAACAAATCTTGTACAAAGTATGTCATGTCATGTAAGGTATCAATGGAAAAGTTCCCTCTTTCCTGCTCTGATTTCTGGACTATGGACTTACACTAACAGGAACATTACAACCAATGGACTGAGGACCTTCCAATCTTTTAGAAGTTATCAGAGACTTTACAAGCCAGGAGTCTGTAACATCATTGCTACAAACTTGCTCCAAGAACTTTGCAATGATTATATGTATGTGATTTCTTTGACTGTTTCAAAATCTCTCCTTATTCTTTTCTCTTACAAGTAAACCTTTAGATATTAGATATTAAAGGATTGGCATCAGCATGATTATTGGCTAAGATCTGGGTTATATATTGACCTGAGTGTATGGCTAATCTTTTGAGATCTGAAGAACCCTTTGTTTGATTAAATTGATTTTAAGTAGCCACCGATCATAAAGTCTAGTGTCTGGGTGGTGAAACAAGGGCTGGGAAGCCTAAGGAGACTGACGTTTGGACTTCTTGTTAACCAGTGTGGTCAGACAGAAGTTTACTTTTGTTTCTGGCTTGGTATATCTAATAATAGAATAACCACCAGTTTGGGGTGAGTCTGCCCTATTTCTCAGCGGTTTGTCCCAAATCTGGTATCCTCAGCTGTGACCCACTGAAGCATGGTGACATTTGGTGTAGTTGGCAGGATCCATAGAACCAAATCAATTAAGCTTTGGGTCAGAACCCCATGCTAATCAGACACTCGCAATTTGATATTGAGAGATTTGGTGATTGAAGAGGACTGACAATGAGTGAATCACAATCATATGTGGATTGTGACTCAAAGAAGTTTAAATAATTATGTAAAGAACGAAAAATAACCCTTAAAGGAGATAGCTCAGATCAGGTAATGAGAGATTTGCTTATGGACAATGACCAGGGAGCAGGGGTTCTGCCCTCACCTGCCCCAGTTGCAGCTGCTGAAGCAGAAGCAGTGAGAATGCTATTAGTGAAAAACAAGCTATAGTTTGAACATGAACAAAAAGTGGCAGATCTTTGATTGTAGGAAAAGCAAAAGATAGCTGATATGGACAAAGAAGCAAGCCCTGATTTAGGGGGTGACCCTAAACTGAACCTCACTTGCTAACCAGAGGGTAAGGATGCCAAATCCCAGTGAAGGGGATAGTTGTTGGGGGCGAGGGGGAGAGGTGTTCTTATCTGGTAGCACAGACTTTGCCCAAGGACTCCTTGATGCTATTTGATTGGCATCTTTCCAGAAGTTAACAATAGAGCTGATTGGACTCAGTTGAAAGTCCACATTTCTGGTTGGTGATTCCCAGAGATGACATCACTGCTGAGCCTTAGGCCTTGTTCGGGGACAGTGAAAGACAGCATAGAGACTGTACTAGCCGTGAGGTTCCCCACAACTTGCTGAAATCACTGAGAGCTGGGTTAAATGGTAGAACCTCAGAAAGTGCTGTTGTGGGCGGAGCAAGCAGCAGTGGCTAGTGGCAGCAGAGGGACAGTGGCCAGCAGTGGCAGGGAAGCAATGGCAGCAGTAGTCAGCAGCTGCAGAGGGACAGCAGCCAGTGAGCCAGTTGCAGAGGCAGCAACAGAGGCCTGGCTTGATCCCAGGAGAGGGAGGTGAACCCCCATGAGCTCTCTTCCTGACCTCTGGGTCTTCACTAACCAAGGACCACCAACTGTGAGTGGGGTGCTGCAAGAGAGAGGGGAGTGATGTCTTAAAGGAGCATTCATTCGTTGGACTGAGGCAAAGGACAATGCCCAGTACAGGCTGGGGTTGGGTTTGCTTATGGTCACATGCTTTGGTAAGTGGTTGTGGTGTTTTCCCAAATTAATGCCAGGTTCCCTTTCCCTCCTAATAAAAGTTCTCTTTTGTTATACACAGACTCAGTGCTTGAGCGAGGGGACATATTGCCTTCTAGACACACCCAGAGGTGGTGTTAAGTTTTCCCCCATTATTAGCTGGTGGATCCAGCCAGTTCTGTTTTGTATTGTTAAGAGGAACTCTGGCCATTGAACCCAGCCATGTTGCTGCCGACTCCACCCGGCAGAAGGATTACACATGCACACAAGCGTTTGCAGGTTTGGGATCTAAAAGTGTTTGCACTCAAAGCAATGGTGTCCATTCGCCCCTCTGGCTACTGTTAAACCTTCCAGGCAGGGGAATTCATTGATACCTGGCTCTGGCTTCAGTTTAATTGTGTTACCAACGCATTTCCCAGCAGTAGACAAGAGAAT
The DNA here is from genome assembly GCF_965140235.1 of Caretta caretta. Taxonomy (NCBI): domain Eukaryota; kingdom Metazoa; phylum Chordata; order Testudines; family Cheloniidae; genus Caretta; species Caretta caretta. The sequence goes on along the minus strand of NC_134209.1, from coordinate 131,290,100 downwards.
TGTAAATAAAAAGATTGGATTGGCTCTGGTTGGATGCAGCAGAATAACTTGCAGCAAGGGCTGACTTGAGCAGAGCCACTTGCAGGTTATTGCAGACATGCCAGGAGACAGTGTTACTAATGCTTATTACTGACCTATGTCACCTATGCCAAATCCATTCCTTTCCCTCTGACCAGAGCCAATGCGCTATGACCATAATTAAACACCAACTGAAAACCACATTAGGATTCCTCTGCTGCTCCACACTTCACAACACTGCAGCCACAAAAGGGCTTGATTCGTATTTACCCGAAGGCAGTCTCCTTAATTCTAATTTAGTCTCACTTTAAGGCCTCTTTAGACTGCCAGAAAGACATTGTATAAATACTCAGCTAGAGTACTCTGTCCCATTCTGGGAGCCACACTGTATGAAAGATGTGGAGCAACTGGAGAGAGTCCAGAGGAGAGCAACAAAAATGATAAAAGGTTTAGAAAACCTGACCTATGAGGAAAGGTTAAAAAGACTGGGCAGATTTAGTCTTGAGAAAAGAAGACTTGATATCAGTCTTCAACTATGTTAAGGTCTGTTATAAAGACAACTGTGATCCATTGTTCTCCATGTCCACTGAAGGTTGGACAAGAAGTAATGGGTTTAATCTCATCAAGGAAGATTTAGGTTATGTATCAGGAAACACTTTCTAACTAGAAGGGTAGTTAAGCACTACAATAGGCTTCCAAGGGAAGTTGTGGAATCCCCATGACTGGAGGATTTTACGAACAGGTTGAAGAAATACCTGTCAGATTTACTTGGTTCTGCCTCAGCATTTGGGACTGGATTAGATGGCCTCTCAAGGTCCCTTCTAGCCCTACATTTCTGTGATTCTACAAGAATCAGGCCCAGAATATTTTCCCCTATATGACTGTCTGCAAAACCTGTATAGGCCACTTGTGCTCAAAAAATCACACTTGTGAACATTAAGGGAGCCAAAGCCAAAGCCAAAGCCAAAGCAGCCTAGATTAGTGTTTCCTCAATTGTGGTTTATGGACTACAAGTGGTCTGAGCAGGACTGGCTAGACACGTGGCCCTGGCTCCCCTCTCTGCTTCCAGCTGCTAAATTGTGTTAAAAGCAGCTAACAACCCATGAAAGACTTGCCCATTTAATTAGTATTTCAATTTATTATTTAACATGATTAAGGACACAAGAATCTGGATCTGATTAATCTACAGCACCAAAACAAGCAGAAGATATTAGAATTTAGACCGGCCAAAGGACTAGAGAAAAATCCTGCACTTGCCAAGAGAGAGGCAGTGGGTGTTTTGATCAGTTCCCCTCCGTCCTCACACATCTCTGCCTTTTATGACAATTTTCACAATATTTAGCAAGGTTGGAATTTTTCTGCAAATATGGCCCTGAGCAACGTTTATCTCAACATTCTGTTTATCCTCCTTTATGATCCATGCCACTGTATCAGTCTTAGCAGTTAATGCATACGAGTATCTGTAGCAGAGGAAGAAATTGAAATTTAATTTATGGATTAAAATAGGACGGTATTAGAAAAAGAGGGTGGAAGAATATGCTTTTCCTAAATTGCACCCTAGGATTTTTACCTCTAATGGATCATGGGCAAAATCATCTACTCATCTCAATTATGACTCTGAATCTCTGTCAACTAGTAATTATTTTTATCATTATCGACCTGAGCCCATATTTGAATCAGTTCACTAATGGCAAAAGGATAAGTGTACTGTCAGAAATTCTCAGAGCAATTTAAAAATTAGATTTTCTGCAGTGAGTTTAAAATATGGCTTTAACCATTTAATTATTTTACTGGTTTTTTCCCCTATTTCTCTTCCCCTGAATTTTCTCATATATTAGAAAGGAAACCAAAATAAAATAATAATGATGGGCACAGTTTATGCTAGGATCAGAAAACTTTTGACTCTTTCTGGATAAATGTAATAACAAAAAATAAATTTACCAAAATAAATAAAATAAAATAAGCACTTAAGAGAACTCCAACTCATTTAAATTCAATAAAAACACCTACAGTGATAATTATATTTTATTTTGCATTCTCTTCCCAGCTGGTCACAGGTTAACAAAATCAATGACCCTCAAAATAAGGTCCTTATACCCATTCCAGGTGGTCCACAGAGCTGATTCTGTTATAGTGCTGAAGCATGCTATTAAAACTGAAAACTGTCTTATCATCTTAGAAAGATTCAACTGTGCATATGTCAGTCTACTGGTATGCAGTACCATGGGTGCCAGCCACAGTTCCCTTGTACTTTCTGCTTATTTTGGCTGATGCATAAGAAGTGAAGTCTCTTAAAAGGTCTTTTTCTTTGTCGGGTGCAAGTTCTCTGTGATGAAAATTCAACTGCAATCAAATTTATGGATGACACCAAAACTGGAAAAGGAACAAACACAAGAGGATAGAACCATGCTGCAAAGTGATTCAGGATGGGCTTTAAATGACAGTGAAGAGATATTAGGTATTAATAAATATAAAGCTGTTAAGGTTCCTTCCCCACTCTGAACTCTAGGGTACAGATGTGGGGACCTGCATGGAAGACCCCCTAAGCTTATTCATACCAGCTTAGGTTAAAAACTTCCTCAAGGTACAAACTTTGCCTTCTCCTTGAACAGTATGCTGCCACCACCGAGCGTTTTAAACAAAGAACGGGGAAAGAGCTCACTTGGAGACGTCTTCCCCCAAAATATCCCCTCAAGCCCTACACCCCCTTTTCCTGGGGAAGGGTTGATAAAAATCCTCACCAATTGGTACAGGTGAACACAGACCCAAACTCTTGGATCTTAAGAACAATGAAAAATCAATCAGGTTCTTAAAAGAAGAATTTTAATTAAAAAAAAGGTAAAAGAATCACCTCTGTAAAATCAGGATGGTAAATACCTTACACGGTAATCCGATTCAAAACATAGAGAATCCCTCTAGGCAAAACCTTAAGTTACAAAAAGACACAAAAACAGCACATTCCCTCCAGCACAGCTTATTTTACCAGCCATTAAACAAAAGAAAATCTAAAGCATTTTCTAGCTAGATTACTTACTAACTTAACAGGAGTTGGAAGGCTTGCAGCCTTGATCTGTTCCTGGAAAAAGCATCACACAGACAGACAGACCCATTTGTTCCCCCCCACCTCCAGATTTGAAAGTATCTTGTCCCCTCATTGGTCATTTTGGGTCAGGTGCCAGAAAGGTTACCTTCGCTTCTTAACCCTTTACAGATGAAAGGGTTTTGCCTCTGGCCAGGAGGGATTTTATAGCACCGTATACAGAAAGGTGGTTACCCTTCCCTTTATATTTATGACAAAAGCCTTATGCCCAGAGAGACGAAATAAGCAGCAGAGATACAAAATGGGAGGACATCAGTGTGACCTTAAGAGCAGCCCAATGCCAGTTGGCACACTGATGTCATAATATACACCGAAAAGGTGATATTGGAAAACTAATAACCTACTGATCATTCATATTCTTGCATGATGTCTGTACAGTAACCCCACAGAGGACTTGATAGACATGTGCTGGAAACGTGTTCTTAAAATATATTTGCCAAGCAGTGCCTAAGCCACATTGTTGCAGACCAAGGAATGTGGTTCTTCTTTCTTGAATGTGTCTCCAATGTAAATTAGGCAAGGTGTGACAAAAGACAAAGAAAAGCACATTTATATGCAAGGTGAACAAAGCCATCAGGAAAGTAATTAGGAAGGATGACTACTCAACAATCTGTATGGGGGATGGAGACTGCACTGCCCCAGTAGGCATTCCTGCCCCTTGGAACAGGGTCAGTGGTCTTTGGGAGGATATAAGGAGAGAGAAATTGGCATTTTTACATCCATCACTTGAGGGAGTAAAGAGGCCAGAGCTCTTGAAATTACAGAACATTGGCTCTTCCAAACAAAGGAGCTGAAGTCTCTGGGAACTGAGTTTAGATGAGAAATCTTCTTAGGCTGAAATTAAGTTTTAGTTTTAGAAATGTATTTTTACTCTTTCTATCTTAATTCCTTATGCATGATATCACTTAAATCAATGCCTTTTTGATTAATACTTGCTTTACTTTTAATACAACTTTTAACGTAAATCAACACAGTTCTGTGATTGAAAGAAGAGGTGTTAGTCAAACCCCACTTAAATTAATGAGATGCAGTTTACTGTCTCTTTAAAGGTGCAGCAAACTGAATAACTTCTGTGAGTGTTGCAGGAGAAGGCGGGACACCATACCACTGACAGTTTGGGGGAAATTTGGGATTGGGGAGAGTGTTGGAGTCATGCTGCAAAAAGTTACTGGGTAATGGAGCTTCATGCGTGTTCACTGGCTTTGGTACTCAGGCTATGAGAGACAGTAGCATAGTATTTAAGGCATCCATAGGTAAGGCATCCATAGGCATCCATTTAAGGCACGGCAGGTGGTGATACAACCCCTTACTGGTCTGGGTTTCGAGCAGCTGAGCAATATGTGTTATGTGCATTATAGTAATACTTTGAGGCTGCAACTCAGGGCAGGGCCCCATTCTGCTAGGCATTGTACCCATAGCATGAAACAGTCCCTGCCCTGGGCAGCTTACAATTTAATGGGGAGGGGGGAGATGAAGGGTGGGAGAAAGAAATCAATATTATTTACTGATGGGGAACTGAGGTCCAGTGAGAGAGAGAGAGTGATTTGCACAAGGTCACATTAAAAGTCTGTGGCAGAGCTGGAAATTCAACCCAGAACTTCCAAGTCCCAGTCCAGCATTTCAACTGCAAAGCCAAGCTGCCTCTCAAAGGCACCAAAGGGCATTTATTTTTACCTAGTCCCCTTAATGTTGCTGCATTGCTTTTTAAATGCCTAGTGGGCTTGCATGAACATTGTTAAGGGAAGTTGTGGACATCCAGTTTGGCTTGTTAGGAAAGATGAGGTCCATGAGTGACGAATCTCTAGCTCCCTTAAAATGTGACTGAAAATTTGAATATATCTGAGCACCACAGAACTAAACAAGGGGAAATAAGTATGCTGAAAAGATTTGTGCTGAGAATCAAAGGTCTTTCTCTTCTCCTGATCACAGATGGAATATTAAAAATTAATATAAGCTCTACCAGAAAAGAACTTAAAAGTCCTATTTTGAGGCTCAGTTCAATTACTCTCTTTCTCAGCTCAGAAAGCTTTATAGTCAAAAGGTGTAAGAATGTTCTCCAGGGCTAACTTGGGATAGTGCTGTGACACTGGCAAACCAGGTGCCAGCTTATGCCAGGGCCCTTAGTTTTCAGCTGAACACTGCCAATACCTAGCTGGAACCAGTCTGGCTCACCTGTGTGTTAGTACTGTTAAAATAAGTATTAGAATTATTTAAAAAAGAGCTCAGTGTTTAGACTTTATGGAATGCTTGTAAGTTGCTGCATGCATTAATCTCACTTATAATATCTAAATCCCATGTTATAAGGTAATATTTAAGTGTTTGCTCTATAATTGCAAATCACCAGTCAGGAAAGAAGCATTAACAAGTGTGAAATACTAGTTTGCCACAGGAAGTGTTATCTCCCGTCTAACAAAAGGAGGCCCATCAACACCAGACAAAGCATTGTGGAACATCAGAGGACAAAAAGACTTTTTTGATTGTTTCCCCTTCCATTCCGCCCCTGTGAAGAGGACACATGCAACTGAATTCCTCCCAAAAGCTGAAGTTGCAACTTGAAGCATAATGGGGAAGAAATAAAAGGCCATAACAAGAAGAAACTGTATCTTTTATGCTTCTTGGACTCTGAGGAGCAAGGATTACTAAGCATAAGCAAAAGATCCCCAGTACTTAGCCTCAGTAAAGGACACGCACAACTTGCTTATTATAGAAGTTTCTATTACCTTTTGAAACTTAAAACTGCAACTCATTTGTGTTTATATGTTTACCTGCTTTAACCTTGTAAATAACTCTCATTTCTTTTTCCTAGTTAATAAATCTTTTGATAGTTTATTATAGGATTGGCTACCAGCATTGTCTTTGGTGTCAGAGCTAATGTGCAATTGACCTGGGGTAAGTGACCGGTCCTTTGGGATTGGATACTGAATACTGCTGTGATGTTTGGTGTAGGGGACCATCAATCACAAAGGTAGGCTTACCTATCCTAATCAGTGAGAGCTTTTTGATTGGCCTCAATAGGCATTAGGCCAAACCTATATAGCAGCTCTTCCCTCCAAAGAAATCATGTGTACAATGAGCTCTAGATGCAGTGATTTTGGTCTGAGTATTAGCAGGAAGCTCATTAGGTCCTGCACCTGAAAAGAGAAAAAACATATTGGTTGTAACACTATCCAGTGGACTCAATGGCTCCTGTTATGCAGTTCAGCCTAGAAAACAAAGTTCAGACTTATCAGCACCACTGTGCATCCCTCCCTTATTCCCATCTTGCCACTAAAACATTGAAAGCACAGGTATTTCAGTACCAGAAATGTCAACAAATTGAAAGGAATTTGTAGAGGAGCAACAAAAATTGTGAAAGGGCTTGAAGGACTGATTCATCAGGAAGTAGTATATGAACGTCAGTAAATATGTTTTCCTTGGCCAAATGATGATTAAGGGCAGATGCAAGAACCATTTACAAGTATTGGATGTATGTACAAAATGGAGGAAGTAATGAATTGTTAAGGGTGGCCCAAGTGAGTGTTAGTGGGACCCGGATTAAAATGAATGAAAAGAAAATGAAACTGAATAGCAGGATACTTTTCAGAGGAAAATAGGATCTGCAATATCAGCACTGACCTTCGGCTAAAGCTTCCTCTTAGTTACATGTGTACATCTCCCACAGGCCAATCAAGCCAATTCTCCTGCTTCTGGCAGTGGTCAGTATTTTGAGCCCAATCTTCAGCAGGTGTAAGTCATTTACATCAATGAAGCTACACCAGTTTGTACCATCTGAGGATCTGGCCCTTGCTGATAGTGTTTGGAAGAAGATGAGCTATTACAAATAATGTCCTTACACAACTCAATTTGATAGGAGCTTTTCCTAATTAAAGATTGCAGAAAAAGGACCATAATGGGCACAACTACAACTGTCATCAGTAATCTTAGCATGATCCAGCCCTTTTTAATATCTAGCCATACTATTTAACTCCAGGACCTACCATGCCAACAGCTTCTGCAGGATGACGGTACGCTGTTGCTTGTTCTAAATTTCCCAGCCATTAGTTTCCGTGGTTTATCCATTGTTGTTCTTTCCATAGGGGAAGGGGAAGAAAGAGGAAGACTTATTCATCTAAATGCCTCACTGTGCCCTTCAGAATTCTAATGACTTCAGTCAGGTCCTACCAAGGAGCGGGACAAATCACTGCTTCCCAGCACACCTCTGGAGCACTGTTCACATCCTGAGAGGAGAGGACACCACAATGCCTCCTGGAGAATAGCTGCAGAGCTGCTCTGAGGCTGAGCCTCAAGGTGGTGACCCAGACTCCAGCGGCCCTGCTGCTATATATTGCTGCTGGGTCACAAGGGAGTAGTGATCCCTCCAGTGTACCTCTGTGGAGAGCAGAGTCTCCCGGCTGAGTAACTCCCGCTCTCAGTGTCGGACCCATATGCTACCTCTCGAGTGGTGGTGTCAGCCCAAGTCATTCCCTTCTATGGGGAGTCAAAATGTCTGCATGTCAAAAGGTTCTCCCTCCACCCCAATGTAATTTCCATCACCCCCATGGCATTCAGCTGAGAGTAGGGGAACCCAAGTACAAATCCCTGCTCTGCATCAGCAGAGGGGAGAGTTGACCACAGGTCTCCTGTATCTTGGGTGAGTTCCCAAACCACTGGACTAAAGGTTACAAGGGACTTCTCCTCCCTTGCCCATGTCATTTTGTGTGGAGTTGGGAGTACTCTGAGTACACCTACCAGATTGGTCCTGCAGGAGAGATAGGTTAGGCAATGGTTTGAGGATCCTCCTGGGGCTTAGGTGTGAGATAAGCGCCAGCCTCAGGACTGAGGCAGTAGCATGGGTGCCCAGAGGCAGAAATTTAGGCATCTCAAGGACTTTAACATCAAAAATTTATGTGCAAAGGGCTTCAGTACTTCCAGGGTTAGGCAGCAGCTGATCAGGGCGGTGAGGATCTCAGTGGCACTTAACTTTTGGAATTAGGCACCTAAAGTGAGAGTCAGGTGCTACGTCCTTTGGTGGATCTGGGCCCCAATCACTTTGGATCTGCTCCTGCTCCCCTTTAAGTCAATGTCAAAACTCCTATTGATTTGAATGACACAGGATGAGTCCTTCCAACTCAGTTTCCTATTGCTGTACCAGTTTTTAAGCCAGGTCAAGATTTTGCCTCTTACTTTTTAGTTATTTGTGATTAGGGTGTGGGGAAGGGTCTTTGTCAATGCAGCTAGACAGATGCCGCACAGGGTTTAAACATTGCAAGAAGAGGCTTTCAGGCTGTATTTAATAATACTTACCACGTATTCAAGTGCTCTTCATCTCTGGCTCTCCAGATGCTTTATAAAGGTGAGTAAACAATATTATGCCCATTTTACAGGTGAGGAAACTGAGGCACAGTGCAGATAAGTCAAAGAAATACAGTGTCAATGATGGATCCAGAAATAAGGCCCAGGTTTCATAAAGCCAAATCCAATGCCCGCTTCAGAGCATCAAACTTACTCCTGTAATGGTTTTTATATTTTAAAATAACATGCAGTATAATCCAAAATCACAGATTATACTTTCCCTTGCAGATCACAAAAATCACAATCAAACAATAAACACAATTCAAGATCCTGTTTACCAGTATTTACAGGCAAACTAGGTACCTTTCAGAGTGCACTAGCATAGTCTACATGGGCAGTTAGAGTGCAACACGTTAGCATGCTTTACAAATCACACCACTCAAACACATTTGCAAGCATCAAGGAGACAAGCCCTGACTCCTGCATCAAGCCTGTTACACAGCTCTGAAGGCAGGGGACCAGCATGTTCCATGTCTTGTTGGACTGAGGTCAGCTCAGTGCTTTATATCAGAGCCTGGTGGTTTGAATAATCAGATATAGCAGTCACGACTTATTTCCCAAACCAAATGTATTAAAAATAGATTAACATGTTTGTTATCACCAAGAAAAAAATGGCTTTACTGGTCCTCTTTAAGTTTTTCCTTTGCCAGTTGTACAGCAGCATTAACACACTGGAGGCCTTCAGTGCTTCAGCAATCCCTTGTCCAAATTTAGGGCACATCTCTCCCTCGTGATCCCTCTGATCAGTTGATTTTCCCCTCACTTGCTCGGCACAGCCTTCGTCAACAATGAATAAAGAGGCAGTGTTTGTTTAGCCTGCAGGCCAGATTCAAAGCTGAATTCCAATCTGAGCTGTGCAAATGCAAGGAGGGATATACGTTAGTTCCATTGCACAAAGGTCATGTCGAGCCAAATAGCATTTTCTACCAGTGAAGTACAAGTCTAATACGAAGGCAATAGTGTTAAAAAACAAAACAAAACAGTATTATTGTTGAAATACCTGGCCAATCAGCGAGGGTGCTGCTGCGTTCTCTGTGTAAGGCACAGGACAGTTATTTACTGTGTTTGAACAAAACAGTCTGAAAATGAGCTGCAGCATGTGGCTGCTGCAAAGAAAGAAAACAGGGTGATTGGGTGTATAAAGAGAGGAATTATAAAGTGAAGTGAAGGTGGTAATGAGGCTGCTGTATAAGGGCCTCGTCAGGCCTCATTTGGAATATTGTGGGAGTATTAAAGCTTGAGCTTAATACTTAAAAAAAAAGACATTTGAATGTTAGAATGTTGAATGTGTCTAGAGAAGGGAAGCAAAGCTAACTTAGCGTATGGGAAGACTGTCTTCTTAGTAAAGGTTTCAGAGTTGCAGCCGGGTTAGTCTGTATTCGCAAAAAAGAAAAGGAGTACTAGTGGCACCTTAGAGACTAACAAATTTATTTGAGCATAAGCTTTCATGAGCTAGAGCTCACTTCATCAGATGAGCTGTAGCTCACGAAAGCTTATGTTCAAATAAATTTGTTCGTCTCTAAGGTGCCACTTGTACTCCTTTTCTTAGTAAAGGTTTCAAGAATTGAACACATTTATCCTAGAAAGAGAAAGGAAGTTTAGTTGCGTACCTAATTAAGGTTTACAAACACCTGACATGATGCCACAAAGGCTTGAATAAGAATCTGTTCACGTGATGTGAAAAGGGCAAGATTCAGAATGTAACCCATATTAACCCCAAAAAACCCAGGCAACAAAGGGAATGGACACAGGATGCAGAAAGAAAAGTTTAGGTTGGATATCAAAAATGACATTTTCATCCAGAGGGTCTTTAACATATACAATAGGACTCCTAGCAACCTAACGGGAGCCGTTAGTGCTAATGGACTGAAATCTAGGATGAGGACTTTTTCAGTAATCAATAACATTTCTAAGCACACCTGCTTAAAAAGGAGATGGCAGGAGTGGACTAAAATGATTGATGGTTCTCTCTGTTCAAACATGGTTTTGTTCCCATTTATACACACCAAAAATCCCAAGTATTTTATTTACAATGAATGAACACGATTCTAGTTAAGAGCCACTGAAGTTTTATTGCATACTCATAAAAGTCACCAGAAATGATTCAGCCACGACTCTGCACCCACTATCATGCTGACCTCCCTGCATGTCTGGGGGAAAAGGGAATACCGATGGTGAGAGGAGGACTGGGAAAGATGGGAGTGGGACAAATCATAGCATTCTCCACTGCTGCTATCTGGCTTGTGTTACTGCCCTAGGTAGTGGGGAGAGCTGCTGTAATTTAGAGCATCCCCTGGGCTGCATAAATTATGTCAGTTGCCATTTTGCCAACACTGGCAGGACATAAAGGTGGTTTAAATCCTTGCCTCGGCCTTCTGTGCTTTGTCAATGTACAGCACAGAATCTGACCCACAGACTGGAGAGATTTACTTGGACCTGCTTTTCAAAAAATCAGATGCACAACTGTGCACCTAACCTGCTCGTGTAGTTACCATGACAAGATACACACACTGGCTAGCCACATTAATTACAAACATACCAGGACACTTGCAGATACAAATACGTGAATCATGCTAAGTGTCCATGAAATTGTACACATAATTGCACAGGCATTTCTGTATGCACAACTGCACATGTAGCTTTTATGAAAAAGAACGTGCTCATCGTGTCATCTAGTCCCCATCTCCCTGCTAGTATAGGCTTCTTTCTCTACAGTATCTTTTCAAGGGCTTTGTCTAGCTGAGTATTAAGTATCTCACAAAATGATGAACTGAATTTCTAAGGGTAATTTTAACACATTAAGATTCAAAGCTGCTATTTTTTCAAGCAACCTTAAGTTTAACCCCCACTCACTGAACTTAAGATTGCTTTCTAAATGCACTGTAACACGTGGGGTACAAACGATGCTTAAAGAATTCTGATTCCACTGTATTTTCATATAGAAAGCCTGAAACAGAAGAATGCTGCATATGTCTGTCACAGTGAAGTTAAAAATCTCTCTGTGTTAGTCAGACTAGGGTGGCATAATTCCATATTCAGTAATCATTCTGTGATGATGATTATTCACAAAGGTACATCAAGTGCTAATTTATACATCTGAATTATCTGCTCTTAGGGCTCCATCCTGAAAGGTGCTTAGCAACTTCTGGAATTGAAGTTCATGGGACCTGAAGGCACTAAGCACCTCCGGTAGGTACTCAGCATCTTGCTGCATTGAGCTTCTGTTCTAAAATACATGCATGACACTCTGTCCTCAGCTGGTATGAATCAGCACGGTTCACTTGACTTCAGAAGAGGTGTATCAGGCTTCACCGGGTTCTGGCTCTTGATTTTTAAAAGAGTGCTGTCCTGATTTCAGATATTGTCACAATATCTTATGTTTCTCCTCTCATATTCATTTAACACTAGAAAATGTAAACACAAATAATATTTTTATTCATTTCCATATTGTTTTGGAGGTCACATTTTGCAATACATTCAGCTAAGTATTAAATGTAATATTCAAAGGGAGCAGCATTTTCTTTAAAAAACTATAGCCCAGCTAAACATTGCAGCTATCATTAAACTCACCAAAGTTTACAGATCAATGTCGTAGTGACAGATGTCAGAGCACATCGAAACTTTTTGGCACAAAAATGCTTGACTCTAAAACAAATTAACATTCCTCCAGGAGAGATGTCTAATTATTACACTTCTGATGCCGTTGCTATAAAAGATTTAAACACCAGGTTTCATTATTATAGGGAGTAGAGGGAGGGGAGGAGAAGGAAGAAAAGAAACTGAACATGTCATACACAAATACTCTTTCTGAAATATTGTATTTACACAAAGTTAGAGAGAGTACAAATACTTTACTAAGTAGACAAAAACATGATAGCACATTCAGCTTTAATACTAGCCAGCTATAGATGCAGAACATGGAGGCCTAATTTACTTGCATGGCAACAGAGCATTAGAAAGGCCTCAACTTTTGAAAGCAGAGGATAACATAATGACATTCTATTTGTTATGCAGTATGAGCCTTTTCATTGGCCTCAATGAAATTTCAATACGGCCCTTTAATCCTCTGCAGATTGCAGTCCTTCAAGCTGCTGAACACCTGACCCTGGTCCTGCAAAGTGCTTAAACATATGCTTAACTTTAATCATGTGCATAGTCCCATTGACTTCAATAGGATTTATGTAAGTGCTTAAAGTAAATCACATGCTTAAGTGCTTTGCTGAATCAAGACCAGAATTCTCAGCCTTTTGCAGGATCAAAGCCAATATTCTATCCCTAATTTTTAATGCTACTATAACCTAAAAAACAAAGACAAACTTTATACGTTGTCTTATAGGTATGCTTCTTCTTAAAAATACATTTTAAAATTGCTTTTGTTTGGCTACAAAGCATTAGTTTATTGAGCTCCACAAAACACTGCTCATTCATATCCATTATAACATATAATTGATGGACTACTGTTCATAATTTGTTCCAGTATTTTCCAAAAGACTTTTCAGATGAATAATAATAATTATTATAATAAGTAATAAGTAATTAAATAGGTAAATCAAAGGGAAAAGCTCATACCATATTGCAGCTATTCACCAAATTTACCTGATGTATGAAAGATTTTTTCCCCATTATACTTTCTTTAAAAATAATTACTCTATTTTATCCTGGTATATGTTATCGGATAGCTCTTGAACAAAAAATATCTTAAATATAGTGTCACTTCTACAGTCTAATTGACCTGATTTCCTCCTAATGAAAGGTGTATTGAGTGGACCTGGCTCAGTGACATAAATTACAATGCTAGTTAACTAAACTCTGATTATGTTTTTGTTGCTGTCACTGCGATTATTGTAATTATGTAGTATCACAAAAGTGCTAAATATTAGTAAATCAGATACATGGCCTTTGGTTATGCTTGATAAAATACTGGCACATTGAATACACATATCACTTTTAAAGTCTATGTTACAATCATGTTGCCTTATAATAAACAATAGTAATCTCGTTTTCAAAGTGCCCAGCCATAATACTCATTCTAGGCATCAATACAACAAGTCATCAATTGAAATACTCTTTTAAAATGTTCTAAAATTAAGACAAATCCAGGATTACAGATGCAAATATACTGTACAAGTGGTGCTCCAACTATCTGTTCATGCCCTAGGCTCCAATGGTCCCATAATCTTTGCTTTAAGAGAGTAGGTTGCTGGATCCTCAGTAAAATACCAGGACATGGCATCTGGAATGTTATAGGCTTTACAAGTTAAACCCCAAACCTTGAACTTATTCCACTTACCAAGAAGCAGTCAGTGCAGAAGGCAAAGCAGTGGTTAGACAGAATCACCTCTGCCCATCCCTGACAGTGACTATGCAGCTACATTCTGTACTAAATGCAGACAATGGAAGAGCCTGTTTTGAAAGCCCATAATCAAATGCATTGCAGGAATCCAGCTTTCATATCCAAAAGGTATGTGTCACCATTGTCCAGTCAACATGTGATAGATCAGGTGATATCCTTATGGTGGCAAAAGTCAGGCCTAACTTGAAGACTAATGACTGTCATGAAGTTAGCATGTTCTGTGTAAGCAATAATCATTTTCAGTGTCTAGAGAGCTGTTGTAGCCAGATGAAGGATACAGATCCCTTTTAAGTATCCTATTGACAATATTGATCATGACTTTCTTGTACTGTTGACGTAAAAGAGAATAAACAAATGGATCTGATGCAGCCTTACTGTAGGTGAGGCACTTGCTTACAATTCCCCAGTAGTAGTTTATGGTAACAAAAGGAAGAAGTTCTATCAACCTGTTAAACATTAACAAAGAGGAAAAGCTGAATGTTACATCCACACTAGCAAACCGTTCAACTCACATTTTCAGGAATAATAGCATCTTAAGAATTAATTTTTATACTGTGCAGCATCTGAGGGATGATCCTGCAGTCATTGCACAGGTAAATTTATGGGAGATTTTCCTGAGTAAGGACAGCCATGAGGAGGAAAAAGTGCTTTAACTATATATTTAAGCACTGAGGCCTTGTATACAAAGAAGTGTAGCAACTTATTGCAAAACTTCTGCTTAATTCTACTTGGTGAGCTGTCCTAGTATTTGGCAATATATTCAAGTTCTCAGTGCTGTCTGACAAGGTTTTGCCTTCCTGACTCCTCCTGTCTCCCTAGACAAGCTGTAGAAAGGCATGTAAGATGTACTATAGTATATGGAGCTATATATTAATATATCCTTACTTAATGATATTGTGAAATGTAATGTATGAAGAGAGAATACATGATGCATTGGTGTGATATAAAGCACCTCAAGATAATACACATTGTCTCATGGACATTTGCTCTCCTTCTCGATCATTCAGACTACTTCCCCTCTCTTTTACAATCACAAGATATCCATGTGCAAACTACTGCAATTGCTTACTTGGAAAAGTGAAATTAGGAAAGTATTTATGCATTTTAACTGTCTGTTAATGTTATTTAGCAGATGGAAACAACCAAGAGATGTTATTGCTATGTGACCAGCTACCTGCCTTTAGACCACCAACATGTGCTCTGTGAATAACCAGTAGTCACTGACCCCAGTTTTAGAATCTTGGGCATAAAGGCTTATATCAGCATGACTTTGATATGGGTGCATTAATCATGAATAAGGCTGCGAGTCTATCATGGATGTCATGGAAGTCATGGATTCCGTGACTTTCCGGGATCTGCATGACTTCTGTAGTGGCTGGTGCGGCTGACCAAGGGGCTGCCTGAGCAACTCGGCTGGCCCCCGAGCCAGCTGCTCTGACTACTGCTGGAGCAGTCTCAGACCATGGCACCCCTCCCCCACAGCAGCAGCAGGAGTTTGGGTGTGTTAGGGGGCTCAGGGCTGAGGCAGAGGGTTGGGCTTGGGGTGCGGGAGGGGGTGAGGGCTCTTCCAGGAAGAAGCAACATGTCCCTCTCTTGGCTCCTAGGCGGAGGTGTGGCCTGGCAGCTCCGCATGCTGCCTCCACCTGCAGGCACCGCCCCCGGAGCTCCTATTGGCCGTGGGTCCCTGCCAACTCTCCCCTCATCCCCAGCAGCAGTGGGGGTCCCAGGACGCTCCCCCAGAGCACGTGCAGTGTCCTCAAAAGCACCCGCAGAACGTCTGGGACAACCCCTGCCCCAGAGCACCCAAGTTTTAGTCAGGGGTATATAGTACAGTCATGAACAGGTCACAGGCTGTGAATTTTTGTTTACTACCTGTCCACAACTTTTACTAAAAATACCCGTGACTAAAACATAGCCTTAATCATGAGTGGTGAAACTATAACTGCGTTAAGAAGGTCATCTCAAATGAGCGACAATAAACTGCGTACAGTACACCGTACTATAACATCATGTATTCTGCGTATGTCACATCTGCTACTGAAAAACTCTTTGAATAGAGTGGAGAGGTTTCTTTACAAAATTATTTGTACAATTTTTCATATCTATTCACCCACAAAGCCTTAATTACCATGGGGCCAACTGCACAGAGCTCAGAAGACACCATAAATACCTTTGAGAATGACCTAACCTAGCTTTTCTATACATTAAAATGTAATGACTTCAAAGTGTGATATCCCAGACATTCCCAGAGCTAGGAATGAGCTCTTGGTCTCTTTGGGAAGCTTGGGATTTCCCTTTTCTTGTAGTTCAAAACTCCCATTTTTTAGGGCTGAAGAATATTGGATTTTAAAGTTATATTCCTATAAAACCTGGCACACATCCAGGACTGAATCTTGCCCATCCTGAGCCTCAGATAGGTGAAATACTGCAGCAAATTCCACAGCTGTGTGTGTGCATAGGGTGTGGAGGGAAGAACACTTCTCTGGCAAGTGAATTTTAAGAAGGTAGATGCTCCAGTGCTTGGAATGTTAGAACAAGCCTCAGGGAGATGGATTAATGACAGAAAGCAAGCAAGGAAGTCAAAAAGTGCATTATAAATAAGAGTATCATGTGGATCTGCAATTTATCACATGGTACCTCAGTTTATCCTATCTTAGATATCACCTCCACATATGGCATATATGCTTGATCTGTACAAAATGAATATTTTTGTAGAACACTGTCAAACAGAAGATCTGTATATATAGATATACTTGAGTGTGTATGTGTATTATATGGTAGATTGTGGTCCCAATCCTAATCTAAAGTAAATGGAAAAACTCCCTTTGACCTCATTGAGATAAAGGGTAGTATCCCATTAATAGTAATGCTGTTATATCAAGGATGAACTTCATCCATTGGGTTTAGTCCCAACAGACAGAATTTATTGTTATTTCCAAAATCTCATTAACATTTCTTCAGATAGGGGCAAATCCTGATCTCAGAGCATAGCCTGAGTAGCCAGGCCATGTGCTGGGGAATCCTCTATCCCAGAGCATCCATGAAGACTCTTCTAACTAAAAGGATGGCGTGGTCTCTGTGGACCCGACACAGCCCATCAAGTAGGGAAAGAACAGAAGGCCTGCGTGGCAACAAATACTCCAGACCTACCCCAACTTTACCCCCTGGCCTAACCCTGTAAGGAGCCCTCATAGATGCCTACATAGCCCTCCCCAAATCCTTTCCATTCTGCTGCCCTCTGAGGCCATGGGAGCAGGGACAGAATTCACCCCTTGATAAGTTTATTTTAACTTTCTCTCTACTGACATATGCAGTGTCACTTAATGCATTAAGAAAATGCATTAGCTGACATTTACAAAACACCTTGTCTGAGGAATGCAGTGGCTTTTTGTTTCAATTGTTTATGGGAAATATTTCAGAATTAAAAAGTGTCTGGAGGCCAGAATTTGCTGAACAGGGTATAATACAGCCTGAATGAAGATGGCAGAATTCATCCTTTGCTTGGTATAAAGTTATAGCTTGATGGTCACAATAATGAACAGAAAATGACTCATAAGATACTGAACATTAATCAATTAACCTTTTAACTTTCTGGTGTCAAGTTAATATTTGTAACAATTCTTCCAAAAGAAGAGGAAATGCAGCTGTCTAGCCAATCAGGCAAGAACCTTTCAACTAATAAAAAAGTGAAATACTAAAAAGTGTCATCTCAAAAGTTAAAACATAGCTTTCCTTGGTCCAGCTGTACCACTGAAGGCAAGTGTGGTAGGAACAGGGTGAGGAAAGATGATAGAATATGTCCCTAATTATGCAAAACCAGCATATCAAACTCAAGATTTTCAAAAGTTAGTAGTATTTTGGGTGCCGCAGTGTTTGGGTCTCCTATCTGATGTGTCTTCAGAGGGCCTGATTGTAAGAATATAGATGCTCAACACCTTCTGAAAATCAGGCCCCTTCAAGGTATCATAAATTGGTCACCCCAAAAATTCAGATTCCCACAAAAACTAGTCACTTTTGAAAATCATGACTCAGGTTCAGCCATGGTAAAAATAATGGGCTTACATCAGTTGGTGTACATCAGTTTAGCTCCATTGGCTTCTACCCTGCAGATTTACACCAACTGAAGATCTGGTCTGCTGACATTTTAACTAACCTCTGATTTAAACTGGATATTTCTTAGTGTTCAGGAGCTGACACTTCCTGGAAAACTATCCTGCACCACTGAAGTTAGTGGGAGTTTTGCCACTGACTTCCATGGGCACAGGATCAAACTCTAGATTATTTCATCAATGATATTTCCAGGCATAGAAACTATGGGCCAGATCATCAGCTGGTGCAAATCTTTGTGGCTCCATTTAAGTCAATGAGCTTCAACCTTTGGACTATAATAAGGGACGTGCTGATGATAAGCCAAACTGCTAAAAAAAACCCAATGACATGTAATGAACTCCTGGTTCCAGTCCTAAAAGCCCACTCTTTCTGGAAGAGGCATCTATACCTTGTTGTAAAAAACAAACAAAAAGATCTTATAAGACTGCAAAGTCTCATATTACTTTATCAGTTTACCAATAAATCTATTTTAGGATGATTTGGCTCCCTGTGTTTATATGTTATATATGCCTATACAAATCCATGGTATGCCCACATCTTGAATACTGCATGCAGATGTGGTCACCACAAAAAAGATATATTGGAATTGGAAAAGGTTCAGAAAAGGGCAACAAAAATGATTAGGGTATAGAACAGCTTCTGTATGAGGAGATATTAATAAGACTGGGACTTTTCAGCTCGGAAAAGAGGTGAATAAGGGGGGATATGATAGAGGTCTATAAAATCATGAGTGGTAAATGAGACAGTAAATAAGGAAATGTTATTTACTCCATCTCATAATACAAAAACGAGGGGCCACCAAATGAAATTAATAGGTAGCAGGTTTAAAACAAACACAAGAAAGTATTTTTTCATGCAACACACTGTCAATTTCTGGAACTCCTTGCCAGAGTGTGTTGTGAAGGCCAATACTATAACAGGGTTCAAAAGGGAGCTAGATAGATTCATGGAAGGTAGGTCCAACAATGGCTATTGCTAGGATGGGCAGGAATGGTGTACCTAGCCTCTGTTTGCCAGAAGCTGGGATTGGGTGACAGGGCATGGATCACTTGATGATAACTGACTGTTCATTCCCCTTGGGGCATCTGCCATTGGCACCTGTCAGAGGACAGGATACTGGGCTTGATGGACCTTTGGTCTGACCTAGTATGGTTGTTCTTATGTTCATATTTCCTCAAATTTATCACCCTTGGTCCAACCCAGTATCCCTAATGACTTTTAAGGAAGGTCTGTTTGTTTATTGCTATCATCTCAATGTCTTTTTGCTGTCCCAGGAATCTTGGGGTAGCTTATTCTTGATGACATATTGCCCCCTAAGGCTCTCGGAAGAGGCAGGGAGTACTAACCTGGTGATAATGTAAGGAGCAAAGCAGATCACGAAAGACCCTATAAAAATACTGATTTTCTTAGTAGCCCGCTGCCGCCTCCTTTTCTGCTCATTAAGACAACGCTGTTTCACGCTGAAAAGGGAAAATAACAATCACTGCGTTAAGACAAGAAGCGAGGAGACTCTTGAGCCAAGAGTAAAGTCAGCCATGGAGACTCGGTCTCAGGTGCGGGAACTTGGCAAATGAAGGGTATGAGACCGAACAAAAGCCCAGAACCCACCAACCCTCTGGATACTGTTAGCGACATAAACCCTGCATGCGTATCAGCTACATGAGGGACTCAGCCGTTCAGTGTCCTGGCTTTTCTGGGAACCTTCGCTTCCCGTTTAAACAAAGCTGCCTATCAATATAGAGCCACAGGCTCTGACACTGAATGAACAGCTGAATTCATTAAACAGCTTTTGAAGTTTGAAAAGAAACGCTGTACCAGAAGGGGTCATCATATCTGCAGGACATGAAATAAGACGTCAAAAGGTGCTCAGAAAAGCAAGACATGGGTTTGGGTCCTTAAGGAAGGGGGTGATTTAAAACACAGTGAACACATCGAATTAACACACACACACACACACACACACACACACACACATTACCTGGGATGGATATCTACCAGCAAAACCAGCGTTTGCATTGTAATAATGTCTATCCTTTTGCAGTGGAACCTGGCCACTTTCAACACCTTTAAGTAGGTGAAACACAGTATCACCAGGGAGAGCATGAAACTGGTGGCGTGAAACACGATGGTGAACACGGTAAACCTCCTCCTCTCCGTCTCTTCTCTCAGGTGCAAGGTGCAAGAGGCGTACACGTTGCTGTAATCTACCCAAGAGAAAAACAGCGAGACCAAAGGGAAGGTCAAGGAATGAATCCAGGAATAGCTCATCAGAATCACGGCGTCTTTGTACCGCATCTTGCTGGTGTAACTCAAGGGGAACACCACGGCAATCCACTTGTCTATGCTGAGGGCTGCCATGCTCAGCATGGTGTTGGAGGTGAGGAAAGTTTCCAGGAAGCCCACCGCTTTGCAGATGCAGTCACCGACGGGCGGCTGGTTTCTCAGGATCCCCAGCAAAGTGAAGGGCATGTTTAAGACCGTCAGGAGCAGGTTGCAGAAGGACAAGTTCACCAGGAAGACCCCGGGGACTTGCTTGCGGAGCTCGGTACTGTAGATGAAGCATAGCAGCACCAGCAGGTTGGACAGCAGAGAAATCACCAGCACTAGCACCAGGAAGAAAGCCAAGAGAACTCCTGCCAAGTCCATTTCTTACCAGGTAGCCATGCGCCCCTTGGTGAGCAGAAGGCAGGCTTCAGAGACGGAGCGGCAAGGGGACATGGCAGGTGCCTCTCGGGGGGACTTCCGGAGATCCCCCGGCATGTTGGTGGAGACTCCGGGAGGGTCTGAAGCTCCGGCTGCCAGAAAGCACAAGCGACCGGCCCGCCGGCGCTGTCCAGGGTCCTGAAACGAGCCCACCCTCTGCCCAGGTCCCACCCGACCTGCCCGCTTCAAACCGCAGGCAGAAGTTCCTCCCTTCCCCTTCCCCGACCGACCGACCCGACCCCGGCCCCAGGGGGGAGGCGCCTGCTCAGCTCCCAGCGAGCCCCTCCGGCGTCTCCTCGGCCGCTCGGCAACTCCGGTGCTCAGCCCCTGAAATAGTCAAACCGCCCCAGCCTCCCGGGGTGACTCATGCGCAGACGAGGAGCGCGGAGCAGCCTTGCCTCCCTTCTTCGCTCGGCCCAGAGCAGCGGGGAGAGCCGCCGGCCGCCAAGGGCGAGACAAACTTCCCGCTGGCGCGCGGCAGGGGCGGGATCCGTGCAGCCAGCTGCCAACCGGTTATTAGTCCTTCAGCGATTGACGGCGCGCATTCATCACTGGCAAGCTGCCTGGTGCTTTGCAAGCCACGCCAGTATACTAGGAGTTATGATGCCCGTGAGGGTGAGGGGGTTACTTTATTTAGTCTTATTTGGGGGGGTGGGGGGGGGTGGCTGTAGCAAACCTGGCCCCCGTGTCCCCTAGCAGGTTCCCCCTGCTCATTTGGAGTGATGTATTCTCTGGCACCGTTTCCCCTACCGCCTCAAAGAGCCCACAGGTGCAGTCAGCATTCAGGGACGGGGATCATCTCCCATGGCGCATCACCAGAGCAAAGAAATCCACCAGTGGGCAGTATTAATGTACCGCACAGCCTGCTAGCCCTGGACTAACCCTTCTGTTAAACCTGCAGACCCTGCTGGCTAAAGAAGGGATGGGCCCAAGGCTGTGATAGCACTTTCAGTAGACACCTAAGGTCTCTCTGAAACCACTTTCAAATCAAATTGTTAACATAAGAACATAAGAATAACCCTACTGGGTCAGACCAAAGGTCCATCAAGCCCAGTATCCCTGTCTACCGACAGTGCCCAATGCCAGCTGCCCCAGAGGGAGTGAACCTAACAGGTAATGATCTTGTGATCTCTCTCCTGCCATCCATCTCCACCTTCTGACAAACAGAGGCTGGGGACACCATTCCTTACCCATCCTGGCTAATAGCCATTAATGGACTTAACCTCCATGAATTTATCTGGTTCTCTTTTAAACCCTGTTATTGTCCTAGCCTTCACAACCTCCTCAGGCAAGGAGTTCCACAGGTTGACTGTGCTGAGTGAAGAAGAACTTCCTTTTATTTGTTCTAAACCTGCTACCCATTAATTTCATTTGGTGGCCCCTAGTTCTTATGGGAACAAATAAATAACTTTTCCTTATTCACTTTCTCCACACCACTCATGATTTTATATACCTCTATCAGATCCCCCCTAAGTCTCCTCTTTTCCAAGCTGAAAAGTCTAGCCTCTTTAATCTCTCCTCATATGGGACCCGTTCCAAACCCCTAATCATTTTAGTTGCCCTTTTCTAAATCTTTTCTAATGCCAGTATATCTTTTTTGAGATGAGGGGACCACACCTGTACGCAGTATTCAAGATGTGGGCGTACCATGGATTTATATATGGGCAATAAGATATTCTCCATCTTATTCTCTATCCCATTTTTAATGATTCCTAACATCCCGTTTGCTTTTTTGACTGCTGCTGCACACTGCGTGGATGTCTTTAGAGAACTATCCACGATGACACCAAGATCTTTCTCCTGATTAGTTTTAGCTAAATTAGCCCCCATCATACTGTATGTATAGTTGGCATTATTTTTTCCAATGTGCATTACTTTACATTTATCCACATTAAATTTAGTTTGCCATTTTGTTACCTAATCACTTAGTTTTGTGAGATCTTTTTGAAGTTCTTCACAGACTGCTTTGGTTCTTAACTATCTTGAGCAGTTTAGCATCATCTGCAAACTTTGCCACCTCTCTGTTTACCCTTTTCTCCAGATCATTTATGAATAGGTTGAATAGGACTGGTCCTAGGACTGACCATTGGGGAACACCACTAGTTACCCCTCTCCATTCTGAAAATTTAGCATTTATTCCTACCCTTTGTTCCCTGTCTTTTAACCAGTTCTCAATCCATGAAAGGATCTTCCCTCTTATCCCATGACTACTTAATTTACGTAAGAGCCTTTGATGAGGGACCTTGTCAAAGGCTTTCTGGAAATCTAAGTACACTATGTCCACTGGATCCCCCTTGTCCACATGTTTGTTGACCCCCCTCAAAGAACTCTAATAGATTAGTAAGTCATGATCTGCCTTTACAGAAACCATGCTGACTTTTGCGCAACAATTTATGTTCTTCTATGTGTCTGACAATTTTATTCTTTACTATTGTTTCAACTAATTTGCCCGGTACTCCCTTAGCATTTCATCGTCACTATCACTGTCCTGGTCAGGTGGTCGATAATAGATCCCTACTGTTATATTCTTATTAGAGCATGGAATTACTATCCATAGAGATTCTATGGAACATATGGATTCATTTAAGATTTTTATTTCATTTGATTCTACATTTTCTTTCACATATAGTGCCCCCCCCACCCACCCCACCCCACCCCACCCGCACGACCTGTTCTGTCCTACCGATATCTTTTTTACCCTGGAATGATTGTGTCCCATTGATTGTCCTCACTCCATCAGCTTTCTGTGATGCCTATTATATCAATATCCTCCTTTAACATGAGGCACTCTAGTTCACCCATCTTATTATTTAGACTTCTAGCATTTGTGTACAAGCACTGTAAAAACTTGTCACTGTTTATTTGTCTGCCCTTTTCTGATGTGTCAGATTCTTTATGTGAATGTTTCTAATCTGATCTGGCCCATGCTTTATCCTCTTTCATCCTCTCCTCCTGACTAAAACCTAGAGACTCTCTATCAATAGACTCTCCTCTAAGAGAAGTCTCTGTCCGATCCACGTGCACCTCTGCAGTCATCGGCTTTCCCCATCTCTTAGTTTAAAAACTGCTCTGCAACCTTTTTAATGTTAAGTTCCTGCAGCCTGGATCCACTCTGGTATAGGTGGAGCCCACCCTTCCTGTATAGGCTCCCCCATCCCAAACGTTTCCCCAGTTCCTAATAAATCTAAACCCCTCCTCTCTACACCATCATCTCATTCATCCATTGGGACTCTGATACTCTGCCTGCCTACCTGGCCCTGAGGGTGGAACTGGAAGCATTTCTGAGAATGCCACCATAGAGGTCCTGGATTTCATTCTCTTTCCTAGCAGCCTAAATTTGGCCTCCAGGACGTCTCTCCTACCCTTCCCTATGTCATTGGTACCTACATGTACCATGACCACCAGCTCCTTCCCAGCACTACACATAAGTCTATCTAGATGCCTCGAGAGATCCACAACCTTCACACCAGGCAGGCAAGTCACCACATGGTTCTCCTGGTCATCACAAGCACAGCTATCTATGTTTCTAACGATCGAATCTCCCATTACTAACACCTGCCTTTTCCTAATGACTGAAGTTCCCTGCCCCGGAAAGGTAACCTCAGTGCGAGAGGATACCTCATCGTCATCTGGAAGGAGGGTCCCAACTATGGGAAGGTTTCACTCTATTCCCATTGACTGCTCTCCTTCTCTGGGCCTTTCATCCTGCTTAATGGCGCAGGGGCTGTCTGACTGGAAGTGGGACAAATCTACAGTGTCCCAGAAAGCCTCATCAACATACCTCTCTGCCTCCCTTAGCTCCTCCAGTTCCATCACCCTGGTCTCCAAAGCCCGTGCACAGTCTGAGGGCCAGGAGCTACTTGTACCGAATGCAAAAATACGTCACCCACCCACAGGGCAGGTAATCATACATGCTACACTGAGTGCAATAAACAGGATAGCCCCTTCTTTGCAGCTGGGCTTCTGCCTGCATTTTCTCCTACAGTTACCTAGGTTAAGGATACGGTTTTTGTTTAAATCAAGAAGTTCTGATTATAGTTTAGTGTAAAGGTTTTAAAGAATGGCAAGTGTACCTTGCCCCCTTCCCACTTCCCTTCCAAACTCCCTCTCAAAACTCCCTGTTAGTGGCCCCTGGTTGCAAAGCTCCCTGGTCACTTGCTCACTGCTTTATAAAGCCCTGGCCTCCTTGATAGCCCTGCCCCATGACTAAGGGTATGTCTACACTACGGAATAAGGTCGAATTTATGGAAGTCGTTTTTTTAGAAATCGGTTTTATGCATTCGAGTGTGTGTGTCCCCACAGAAAATGCTCTAAGTGCATTAACTCGGAGGAGTGCTTCCACAGTACCGAGGCTAGAGTCGACTTCCGGAGCGTTGAACTGTGGATAGCTATCCCACAGTTCCCGCAGTCTCCGCTGCCCATTGGAATTCTGGGTTGAGATCCCAATGCCTGATGGGGCTAAAACATTGTCGCGGGTGGTTCTGGGTACATATCGTCAGGCCCCCCTTCCCTCCCTCCCTCCGTGAAAGCAAGGGCAGACAATCGTTTTGTGCCTTTTTTCCTGAGTTGCCTGTGCAGACGCCATATCACAGCAAGCATGGAGCCCGCTCAGGTAACCGTCACCGTATGTCTCCTGGGTGCTGGCAGACGTGGTACTGCATTGCTACACAGCAGCAGCAACCCATTGCCTTGTGGCAGCAGATGGTGCAGTACGACTGGTAGCCATCCTCGTCGTGTCTGAGGTGCTCCTGGCCACGTCGGCTGGGAGAGCCTGGGCAGACATGGGCGCAGGGACTAAATTTGGAGTGACTTGATCAGGTCATTCTCTTTAGTCCTGCAGTCAGTCCTATTGAACCGTCTTATGGTGAGCAGGCAGGCGATACGGATTGCTAGCAGTCATACTGTACCATCTTCTGCCGGGCAGGCAAGAGATGAGGATGGCATGCAGTCCTTCTGCACCGTCTGCTGCCAGCCAAAGATGTAAAAGATAGATGGAGTGGATCAAAACAAGAAATAGACCAGATTTGTTTTGTACTCATTTGCCTCCTCCCCCATCTAGGGGACTCATTCCTCTAGGTCACACTGCAGTCACTCACAGAGAAGGTGCAGCGAGGTAAATCTAGCCATGTATCAATCAGAGGCCAGGCTAACCTCCTTGTTCCAATAAGAACAATAACTTAGGTGCACCATTTCTTATTGGAACCCTCCGTGAAGTCCTGCCTGAAATACTCCTTGATGTAAAGACACCCCCTTTGTTGATTTTAGCTCCCTGAAGCCAACCCTGTAAGCCGTGTCATCAGTCGCCCCTCCCTCCATCAGAGCAACAGCAGACAATCGTTCCGCGCCTTTTTTCTGTGCGGACACCATACCAAGGCAAGCATGGAGGCCGCTGAGCTCACTTTGGCAATTAGGAGCACATTAAACACCACACACATTATCCAGCAGTATATGCAGCACCAGAACCTGGCAAAGCGATACCGGGGAGAGGAGGCGACGTCAGCGCGGTCACGTGAGTGATCAGGACATGGACACAGATTTCTCTGAAAGCATGGGCCCTGCCAATGCATGCATCATGGTGCTAATAGGGCAGGTTCATGCTGTGGAATGCCAATTCTGGGCTCGGGAAACAAGCACAGACTGGTGGGGCCGCATAGTGTTGCAGGTCTGGGACGATTCCCAGTGGCTGCGAAACTTTCACATGCGTAAGGGCACTTTCATGGAACTTTGTGACTTGCTTTCCCCTGTCCTGAAGCACATGAATACCAAGATGAGAGCAGCCCTCACAGTTGAGAAGCGAGTGGCGATAGCCCTGTGGAAGCTTGCAATGCCAGACAGCTACCGGTCAGGTGGGAATCAATTTGGAGTGGGCAAATTTACTGTGGGGGCTGCTGTGATGCAAGTAGCCCACGCAATCAAAGATCTGCTGATATCAAGGGTAGTGACCCTGGGAAATGTGCAGGTCATAGTGGATGGCTTTGCTGCAATGGGATTCCCTAACTGTGGTGGGGCCATAGACGGAACCCATATCCCTATCTTGGCACCGGAGCACCAAGCCACCGAGTACATAAACCGCAAGGGGTACTTTTCAATAGTGCTGCAAGCTCTGGTGGATCACAAGGGACGTTTCACCAACATCAACGTGGGATGGCCGGGAAAGGTACATGACGCTCGCATCTTCAGGAACTCTGGTCTGTTTCAAAAGCTGCAAGAAGGGACTTTATTCCCAGACCAGAAAATAACTGTTGGGGATGTTGAAATGCCTATATGTATCCTTGGGGACACAGCCTACCCCTTAATGCCATGGCTCCTGAAGCCATACACAGGCAGCCTGGACAGTAGTCAGGAGCTGTTCAACTACAGGCTGAGCAAGTGCAGAATGGTGGTAGAATGTGCATTTGGACGTTTAAAGGCGCGCTGGCGCAGTTTACTGACTCGCTTAGACCTCAGCAAAACCAATATTCCCACTGTTATTACTGCTTGCTGTGTGCTCCACAATATCTGTGAGAGTAAGGGGGAGATGTTTATGGCGGAGTGGGAGGTTGAGGCAAATCGTCTGGCTGCTGGTTACGTGCAGCCAGACACCAGGGCGGTTAGAAGAGCACAGGAGGGCATGGTACGCATCAGAGAAGCTTTGAAAACCAGTTTCATGACTGGCCAGGCTACGGTGTGAAAGTTCTGTTTGTTTCTCCTTGATGAAATCCCCCGCCCCTTGGTTCACTCTACTTCCCTGTAAGCTAACCACCCTCCCCTCCTCCCTTCAATCACCACTTGCAGAGGCAATAAAGTCATTGTTGCTTCACATTCATGCATTCTTTATTCATTCATCACACAAATAGGGGGATGACTACCAAGGTAGCCCAGGAGGGGTGGTGGAGGAGGGAAGGAAAATGCCACACAGCACTTTAAAAGTTTACAACTTTAAAATTTATTGAATGCCAGCCTTCTTTTTTTTGGGCAATCCTCTGTGGCGGAGTGGCTGGTTGGCCAGTGGCCCCCCCACCGCGTTCTTGGGCATCTGGGTGTGGAGGCTCTGGAACTTGGGGAGGAGGGCGGTTGGTTACACAGGGGCTGTAGTGGCAGTCTGTGCTCCAGCTGCCTTTGCTGCAGCTCAACCATACACTGGAGCATACTGGTTTGGTCCTCCAGCAGCCTCAGCATTGAATCCTGCCTCCTCTCATCACGCTGCCACCACATTTGAGCTTCAGCCCTGTCTTCAGCCCGCCACTTACTTACTCTCTTCAGCCCGCTACTTACTCTCTTCAGCCCGCCACCTCTCCTCCCGGTCATGTTGTGCTTTCCTGCACTCTGACATTAGTTGCCTCCACGCATTCGTCTGTGCTCTGTCAGTGTGGGAGGACAGCATGAGCTCGGAGAACATTTCATCTCGATTGCGTTTTTTTTTTCTTTCTAATCTTCACTAGCCTCTGGGAAGGAGAAGATCCTGTGATCATTGAAACACATGCAGCTGGTGGAGAAAAAAAAAGGGACAGCAGTATTTAAAAAGACACATTTTATAAAACAGTGGCTACACTCTTTCAGGGTAAACCTTGCTGTTAACATTACATACATAGCACATGTGCTTTCGTTACAAGGTCGCATTTTGCCTCCCCCCACCGCGTGGCTACCCCCTCAACCTTTCCCCCTCCCTGTGGCTAACAGCAGGGAACAAGTCTGTTTAGCCACAGGCAAACAGCCCAGCAGGAATGGGCTCCTCTGAGTGTCCCCTGAAGAAAAGCACTCTATTTCAACCAGGTGACCATGAATTATATCTCACTCTCCTGAGGATAACACAGAGAGATAAAGAACCGATGTTGTTTGAACGCCAGCTGTCAAGGTTCCTCCCCCACTCTGAACTCTAGGGTACAGATGTGGGGACCTGCATGAAAAACCTCCTAAGCTTATCTTTACCAGCTTAGGTCAAAACTTCCCCAAGGTACAAAATATTACACCCGTTATCCTTGGAATGGCCGCTACCACCACCAAACTAATACTGGTTACTGGGGAAGAGCTGTTTGGACGCGTCTTTCCCCCCAAAATACTTCCCAAAACCTTGCACCCCACTTCCTGGACAAGGTTTGGTAAAAAGCCTCACCAATTTGCCTAGGTGACTACAGACCCAGACCCTTGGATCTTAAGAACAATGAACAATCCTCCCAACACTTGCACCCCCCCTTTCCTGGGAAATGTTGGATAAAAAGCCTCACCAATTTGCATAGGTGACCACAGACCCAAACCCTTGGATCTGAGAACTATGAAAAAGCATTCAGTTTCTTACAAGAAGACTTTTAATAAAAATAGAAGTAAATAGAAATAAAGAAATCCCCCCTGTAAAATCAGGATGGTAGATATCTTACATGGTAATTAGATTCAAAAACATAGAGAACCCCTCTAGGCAAAACCTTAAGTTACAAAAAAGATGCACAGACAGAAATAGTTATTCTATTCAGCACAATGCTTTTCTCAGCCATTTAAAGGAATCATAATCTAACACATACCTAGCTAGATTACTTACTAAAAGTTCTAAGACTCCATTCCTGTTCTGTCTCTGGCAAGAGCAGCATACAGACAGACCCAGACCCTTTGTTCCTCTCCCTCCTCCCAGCTTTTGAAAGTATCTTGTCTCCTCATTGGTCATTTTGGTCAGGTGCCAGCGAGGTTACCTTTAGCTTCTTAACCCTTTACAGGTGAGAGGAGCTTTCCCCTGGCCAGGATGGATTTCAAAGGGGTTTACCCTTCCCTTTATATTTATGACACCAGCAAACTGCAATGCTTTGTTGTACAATAATTCCCAAGTACGTGTTACTGGCCTGGAGTGGTAAAGTGTCCTACCATGAAGGACGCAATAAGGCTGCCCTCCCCAGAAACCTTTTGCAAAAGCTTTGGGAGTATATCCAGGAGAGCCGCGAATGCCAGGGCAAAGTAATCCTTTCACATGCTTGCTTTTAAACCATGTATAATATTTTAAAAGGTACACTCACCGGAGGTCCCTTCTCCGCCTGCTGGGTCCAGGAGGCAGCCTTGGGTGGGTTCGGGGGGTACTGGCTCCAGGTCCAGGGTGAGAAACAGTTCCTGGCTGTCGGGAAAACCGGTTTCTCCTTTTGCTTGCTGTGAGCTATCTACAACCTCATCATCATCATCATCTTCTTCATCCCCAAAACCTGCTTCCGTATTGCCTCCATCTCCATTGAAGGAGTCAAACAACACGGCTGGGGTAGTGATGGCTGAACCCCCTAAAATGGCATGCAGCTCATCACAGAAGCGGCATGTTTGGGGCTCTGACCCGGAGAGGCTGTTCGCCTCTCTGGTTTTCTGGTAGGCTTGCCTCAGCTCCTTCAGTTTCAAGCGGCACTGCTTCGGGTCCCTGTTATGGCCTTTGTCCTTCATGCCCTGGGAGATTTTGACAAAGGTTTTGGCATTTCGAAAACTGGAACAGAGTTCTGATAGCACGGATTCCTCTCTCCATACAGCGATCAGATCCCGTACCTCCCGTTCGGTCCATGCTGGAGCTCTTTTGCGATTCTGGGACTCCATCATGGTCACCTCTGCTGATGAGCTCTGCATGGTCACCTGCAGCTTGCCACGCTGGCCAAACAGGAAATGAGATTCAAAAGTTCGCGGTTCTTTTCCTGTCTACCTGGCCAGTGCATCTGAGTTGAGAGTGCTGTCCAGAGCGGTCACAATGGAGCACTCTGGGATTGCTCCCGGAGGCCAATACCGTCAAATTGTGTCCACAGTACCCCAAATTCAAGCCAGCAAGGCTGATTTAAGCGCTAATCCACTTGTCAGGGGTGGAGTAAGGAAATCGATTTTAAGACCCCTTTAAGTCGAAATAAAGGGCTTCAACGTGTGGACAGGTGCAGGTTTACATCGATTTAATGCTGCTAAATTCGACCTAAAGTCCTAGTGTAGACGAGGGCTAAGGCTCAGCCAATGAACAGAGGCTTCTAGATTTCAAACCTTGTTTAGAAGCTCACAGCTTCCAACTGCTGGCCACAGCACACGGTCCTACAAACAAACAAACAGACAGGCAGACAAACACAAGCTCAGCACACAGCATGTAACCCCCAAACACAAACACACACTACAGACAGCCACTTTTAGTTGATAGGGAAAATATTTCTATAGTTAGAAGACTCCATTTGTTTTCTTTCATCTAATAGTCACAGGGGAGAGCCGAACAAGATTTTATAAGGCATACCCAAGGAGGACCCATAGAATATTAGGGAAAGTTTGGGAGTTATTGGCAGAAACGACATGTGGACAGACACTATCCCTACATGCCTCACAGAAGGTTGATCACACAGCCAGCACCTAGAGACTCCACAAGCCTTGTCCTTACATAAGAAAGAAATGAATTTATTCTGCTGCATCAAAACAGTGGCACAGAAATAAACTGCCAGGTCTAACCACTGTCACATTTTTTAGTTGATCTCCAGTGCTGAAAGGAAGAAAAAAGAGAGAGAGCTTGCCTGCCACCAGAAATGAGCATTATGATCCCAAGAAGCTAGTGCAATACATATGCAATTACACAATGTAGACCTGTAAAGTACATGTTCCCACAGTAGGAATAATATTATTTTAAAAATGCTCTTTAAGGGCCTGATCTAAAGCCCATGGAAGTCAACAGGAATCTTTCCATTGATTTCTGTGGGGTTTGGAACAGGTCCTAATTGAAAGGGTTGCCATGGTAAGATTTTATATTTTAATGAAAGCACAGAGCAGAGTAGCATGAAGTGTGTTATCTGGAAATGTGTGCTGTGTTATACCTGAGGACAACCCTGAAGTAGGATGAATGTTTTGTCTAATTAGTAAGGTGTCACTTCCCAAGTCACAAAACAGTGAATAAATCTGACTGTCAATGCAGTTGTAAATTCATATCAATGTTTCAAAAAATTCTATGAAAGAGAGAGAATAACACGAACACCTTTAGTCAATTTAGCAGGTCATCACTAGACTCACTAAATCGACCACAGGTCCATCAGTCGCTGCAGTGCCGATCCCTGGTAAGTGTAGACATGCCCTTAGGCCCTAATCCTGCAAAGATTTATGCACATGCTTCATTTTATGCATGTGAACAGTCACATTTAAAATCGATGGAACGACTCGTGAGTTAAGTAAAACAAGTTGTCAAGGTTCCTTCCCCACTCTGAACTCTAGGGTACAGATGTGGGGACCAGCATGAAAGACCCCCTAAGCTTATTCTTACTAGCTTAGGTTAAAAGCTGCCACCATCAAAGTGTTACACAAAGAACAGGGAAAGAGCCCACTTGGAAACGTCTTTCCCCCCAAAATCGCCCCTAGCCCTACACCCCCTTTCCTGGGGAAGGCTTGATAAAAATCCTCACCAATTTGCATAGGTGAACACAGACCCAAACCCTTGGATCTTAAGAACAATGAAAAAGCAATCAGGTTCTTAAAAGAAGAATTTTAATTAAAGAAAAAGTAAAAGAATCACCTCTGTAAAATCAGGATGGTAAATACCTTACAGGGTAATCCGATTCAAAGCATAGAGAATCCCTCTAGGCAAAACCTTAAGTTACAAAAAGACACAAAAACAGGAATATACATTCCATTCAGCACAACCTATTTTACCAGCCATTTAACAAAAGAAAATCTAACGCATTTCTCCCTGCATTGCTTACTAACTTTTTACAGGAGTTCTGAAGAGCGTTCCTGATCTGTTCCCGGCAAAAGCATCACACAGACCGAGAGAACCTTTGTTTATCCCCGCCTCCAGCTTTGAAAGTATCTTGTCTCCTCGCTGGTCATTTTGGTCAGGTGCCAGTGAGGTTATCCTAGCTTCTTAACCTTTTACAGGTGAAAGGGTTTTTCCTCTGGCCAGGAGGGATTTAAAGGTGTTTACCCTTCCCTTTATATTTATGACACAAGTGTTAGCAGGATCAGGCCCTTACTGTATGTTTGTTCAGCACCCCACACAATGGACCCCAGTCTTCATTGGGGTCTCTGGGGAGTACTGTGATACAAATAATAAATAAGAACAAGTTCTTTATAATGAATTATTCCTTAAAAGTAGATACCATCTAGTAGACACAAATCAGATAATTACTTTGTTCCTTTTCTTTTAACGGATGCATAAATTCTTAAATCTTCACACTCATCCATTCTAAATATTGACTACATTTTATTCGATTTAGTGTTAATGGACTGCATTAAATTGGAAAGGAAGAAGGGATGATTCAAATTCCCTTTCAGTTTCACACCAGGAGAGATGTGTCATGAAAAATTCCAATATAGATCACAGCTGAACATAATGTAGCTGTAATCCATGCATTTTGCAATAGCTAGGAATGCATTCAATTTGCATGAATTTTAATGGATATGAAACAGGAAGAAGACCTCAGAAAAATTGCGTCAGATTATCTGAAAGTATAGCCAGGCAGGGACAAGGATAGAGGGGAAACTTTCCACTTCCTTACAAATTCTTTTTCTTTCTTTCTTTCACTGGCAGGGTTAAATAAATGAACTGTATCGTAGAATGGAATGACTCAGGAGACTGTTAGTGAGAACAGTACCTTTAAGCTATAGGTCACTGGTTTAAATATGGCCCAAGTCAGAAGTGAGCAAAAGTCATAACCATGTGACTGGTTTTCAAAGGGCTATGTAAACTGATGTAGTGGTTTCAGTGCACTTACCAATGGACAGACATGAATGTCATGTAATCCTCATCACCGCCATTATAACAAGGCATGTTGGCATCATATCACTGGCTTTAATTAGTGCTACAGTATTAGCATTGCTAGCTTAATTTGCACAATCCCACCCAAGCAGCAGCAGGGCCTTGTTCTGTGTATTCCTTCCTCTATTCCAGTGTCCTGTTTCATCACAACTGATTTGGATTGTAGGGTGTTTGGGGCAAGCAGTGTCCTTATCTGCTAAGTAGAGCATTATGCATACATATAATGCTATATACAAATATGAAATAATAATATAAATAGCAATAAGATACATAATGATAACAGTATGATAATTAACACATCAGCAACTGCAGTAGAAAATCTATAAGCCTTATTTATCAGTCTAATGCAATTCTTTTACATTGCACTCCAGTCCAAAAACAGCAGATTTGGTACCTGGGGAATACCCTCAGTGTAAAGATGTTCCTCATGTGGTACCTAAGAGACTAACAAATTTATTTGGGCATAAGCTTTTGTGCGATATAACCCACTTCATCAGATGCATAGAGTGGAAAATACAGTAGGCAGGTATAAATATATAGCACATGAAAAGATGGGAGTTGCTTTACCACGTGGGGGGGTCAGTGCTAAGGAGGCCAATTCAATTAGGATGGATGTGGCCCATTCCCAACAGTTGACAAGAAGGAGTGAATATCAACTAATATTAATATTAATATTGAACTGATTTTGGTACCTAAATAATTCAACAGCATCCTGTTATTTGCCAAAAAGTATCCATTTCATTGAGGTAGCAGAAAAGAAATAAAGAAAATAAAGAAAAATGTATATTATTTGAAATATAGGGCCGATTCTTATCTCGTGCCAGCTTTACACTATCATTACCCCTGATTTACAATAGCATCCAAGACAGCAGAATTAGTCCTTTAACTGGAGGTCACTACTTTACCAAGTTAAGTGTTACTGTAATAGTGAAGAAAAAAATAGAATGATCAAGGAATTTCACTGAGATTCAATAGTTATTATGAACTGAAAGTAGAGAATATGTAGCTTTCCTTCCTTCTTTCTGGCTCTCAGTCGTGCCAATCACTGTAGTTCCTAGGTGCCTCATATTGATTTGTTTAAATCAGATAGGAATATATTAATATCCCTCTTTCATGTAATTTTTCTGCCACCGCAGCCCAGAAATACAATACTTCATGCTAACAACTTTGTATGTCCCAGCTTGTAATAAAACTATTGTGACTGCAGGCATGCTGATGAAATTCCCGGGGGGGGGGGGTCTACTTTTTTTTGTATTTTTCAATGAATGTGACAATGGTTAGCACTCCCTGGAGCCAGCAGACATTAAGTGGCATTTTATGAAACTGCTGAGAGAATGTATTAACTGTAGAGCATTCCAGGAGCTGGAGTATGAAGAACCAGCCTATGAACTCCTATCTGACTACATCATCATCATGGCAAATCTGAAAGGGACATGGCCTCCTTGCAAATAGGCTGCCTCACAGAATAATCTCTGGTCAGGTGCTTAAGGAGGTCTGATTGTATATTCAGTTTATTATATCACTGGTAGTTTTGTCATGCAACCAAAGCTTTTGGCAACCACATATTCGCCAACTGTCTAGCCACGTTCCTTGGTACACACACTTCGAAATTTGTTGGTCTTCTATTTTTATAACATGTCCATGCTAAGAAAATCACCACAAAATCCATTGCTAATGGAGGTGATTACTGGGTTCGACTTCAAATATCCACATTTCTGATCTTCTCTTCCTACAGATTACCCTAAATTCTTTGCATAAACCACACCATCTGTTTTCATTGTGCTAGTGTAAATCAGGAGTAACTGCATTAAAGTCAATGGGATTACACTGCAGAAATCCAAACCAGTGTAAATGAAAGTAGAACCAGACTAGCAGTGCAAGGCAGTGTTGTAAAGAACACACCTATAAACATAAAATGCAGTTTGGAGCATGTAGTGAGCTTTGCACTGGACAAAGCACAGAGAAAGATCCATCCTCTGGATTTTCAATTCTAAGGGCCATGTTGGCAGAGGCCTTTCCACCTTCCCCCACTGCACAGCTGTTCAAGGGCTACTCACTTTTTGTGAATACAGACTAACATGGCTGTTACTCTGAAACCTGTCACAATATTAGTATTTCTGAACAGGGGCAAAGAGGGGTGGGAAGGAAAAGAGGTATTGGAGTGGGGCCAGCACACCAGGGACACAGGCCTCTTGGGCAGAACTGATGGCACGATGTCTCTGGTGTCATCCTGGGTCAGTGCAGCTCCGTACAAACCCCTATGCTGGGCAGTGACATAAGTGTTGTCATCTAGCCCTATTAATTTATAGATTCCAAGGCCAGAAGGGACTGCTGTGATCATCTAGTTTGGCCTCCTGTATAATACAGGCCACAGAAATTCCCCCAAACTATTCCTAGAGCATATTCAGGCCAATGAACTCACCATCCCTCAATACACAGAATTAACCAGGTTGCTTTTTTCCCCTCCTTTAACCCTCATGTCTTAGTCTTGCAGAGGTATGTCCAGGAAAGCATTTGCTTGAGCCCACTAAGCTATAGCTTGCCTCAGAGGTGCTGGAATAGGGGGAGGGCCAAGGGGCCATGGCCCTCCCACTTTTGAAAGTGAAAAACGCAGCCCCCTGCCCCTCCTTTTCTCTCCTGAGGCCCTGCCTCCCGGCCAGGCTGGAAGCTGGAGCCCGGCCTGGGTAAGAGCAGCCCAGGGAGTCCAGGCACCTGTGGGGAGCTGCAGACTCTTCACCTGCCTGGTGTGGGGGTGCCTGAGAGCAGCCCCTGGCCTGCCCTGGTGCCCCCAACCAGGGCAGATTGAGGGTCTGCAGTCCCTCACAGCTGCCCGGTGACTCTCTTACCATGGCCTGGCTACAGCTCTTAGGCCCCCAAGGCCCCTCCCCCAGGTCAGGCCGGAAGCCGGACGGGTTGGGGTAAGAGCCACGCTGGCTGCTGGGGGGAGTCGCTGCTCTTAGGCCCCATACCTCTAGGTAGGTGGAGAAGCCTGGGATCCCTGGC
Organism: Caretta caretta; assembly: GCF_965140235.1. Taxonomy (NCBI): domain Eukaryota; kingdom Metazoa; phylum Chordata; order Testudines; family Cheloniidae; genus Caretta; species Caretta caretta. The sequence goes on along the minus strand of NC_134209.1, from coordinate 131,253,785 downwards.
CCGACTCCAGCTTCCAGCTTCGCCAGGGGGCGGGTCCACAAGGGGAAGCGGATGGGCAGGGGTGGGGCCATGGAGGGGATGGGGGCCTCATCCCTCACCACCACTATTAGAAAGAATCCATTGCCCCTGGCTTGCCTTCCTCTCACTAATCACTGTAGAATGGTTTTTTCACACCCCCACTAGTAGGTGCAGCCTCTGTTGGTGAAGGTAAGCGACTGGCAGCATCTGCTTCATGAGAGAAATAGCGAGCTATTTTCAACCTAAATCTTTCTTGTGATACCTAAGTATATTCCCATCCTCCTCCTCCAGCCCACCCACTGACACGCTCTCACACATACATGAACACGTTCCCATGGGAAGATTCAAACTCAGAAAGGACATCAGTTTAAAAAACTGGGATTGGCAGGCAGTAAATCGGTCTATAATGTGCTACTCTCAAAACAAATGCTCTAAGTGGCCAAGGCATTTAAATTTAAACTGTGGCTATTGTGTACGCATAGCTGTTACAGAAATCACCATTGTCATGCACGTTTCCCGGTATGTTTCACTGAGCAGTTTTTTTAAAAAACTCCAACCATTACAGTAAAGAAAGAAAATCAAGGAAATGCCAGGTTAGGGCTGACACTCTATAACAAGCTACTGTGCCTTGTTATAGCAGGAGTTCCAGCACATTGTGTGATGTTGCCTAGGAACAATAATAGGACTAACTACAATACAGGCCCAAGTCATCCCTTCCATTACTGCAGAAGGAGAAACTGAAACCCTTGCCAGGAAACAAGAAGCAGGGAGCATGTCTTTTGCAGCAGCATTGTTCCTTCCCTCGGATTCTGCTAACGTCCCAGCTTTGGTCTAGGGCTCTATTTGTGGAGAGTGGGTGGACTCCAGCACCAGCTGCGCCATGAATCCACCCAAAAGGTAATGCTGCTGGGGTCAGTAAGCTTTTATGCAGAGCCACTCAGCAAATCTATGGAGGTCACACGATCCTCTGTTCTCATATAGTTCCTATCCAACCAGTTTATTTATAGCAATCTATCTAGATCAGTGGTTCTCAACTGTGGTCCACTGCTTGTTCAGGGAAAGCCCCTGGCAGGCCAGGCCAGTTTGTTTACCTGCTGCGTCCGCAGGTTCAGCCGATTGCAGCTCCCACGGGCCACGTTTCGCCGCTCCAGGCCAATGTGGGGAGGGTGGCCAGCACATCCCTCGGCCCGCGCCGCTTCCGGCAGCCCCCATTGGCCTGGAGCAGCGAACCATGGCCAGGGGAGCTGCGATCGGCCGAACCTGCGGACGCGGCAGGTAAACAAATGGTCCCGGTGCGCCAGGGGCTTTCCCTGAGCAAGCGATGGACCACAGCTGAGAACCACTGATCTAGATATAAGTTCCTGGGACAGATCTCCCACCCCTTTGAACCCCTCCACACATAGCTAGTACTGTTTTATTGAGGGAAAGGACTAGGTGAACAGTTAACCTTGTGCCCCTCTCTCCCCTTTGGCTTCTATGTGGGGGATCACCTCTTCAATTCTTGGTCATCAGGGTCAGTAATGACCCTCTCATACACACTAAAAGAAGAAACACCACATGGCTCTTCTCTCCGGTGATCACCAACCTTTTGTTTGAACTGGCTCAGGGAGATCACATAAAATATAAACAGTTCCTCGGAGCAACTGAGTCAACATGGCTTTCACTAACCAATCACAGCCCCAGAGAAAATACTGTGTGGCTTATCTGACCTTACTTTGTTTAGAAACTCATTATGATTTCATTTATTTTCAGCAAGGGGATCCTTCCCGTACTTAACTTTATACTGATCTGACTCTTGAAAAGGTCTCATCTGAGCTGTCTCATAGAGCAGCTTTTATAATTTCTACAGAAACAAACTGGTAAATTATTGATTGATTATGAATTGTGAAATTCATTTTTGCCCCTTTGCAGGTCACATTTAGCCTCTGTGTCTGGACAGCATAGTCATTTTCATTAACACAGCCTCAGCTCTGGATCTGGATTTCTGTAACCACATATCCAGCAGCCAGGTGCACACCTTTACCATATCAAAAAGGGTCATAGAAATTCGATGTGGCAAGACAGGCAAGTGAAAAATCACTGTGCCCATTTTCTCAAGTGAGACAACACCAGACAAAGGTCTTCTAGGACTGTTTAGATCTACGTCTGTTTTCAGAAGAATACCGAAACTGCAGCTACGTTTTGGTTCCTATGGCTATCAAAAAGAAAGAGAAAATGCAACTGATTCATATATAGAGCTCTTCAAAAAGTTTTTGATGGGAAAAAGTTTCTTTGAAACTGAAATGTTTTGCAGAACTCTTCCTGTGTAAAACAAACAAACAAACAAACAAAAATGCTGGGAAAGTATCTGGAGAGCAAGACTCTTTCTCTGGAGCCCAGTGGTTACAGTACTTGGGTTCAGGTATGAGAGAGAGAGAGGTTTGAGGGCCTGCTTCAGAGTGATCTGGCATATAAACTCTGCTCTGAATCGGCCAGAGCAGGGATTTGACCTTGGTCTTGTACTTTTCAGGCTAGGGCCCTAACCACCAGACTATAGGGACTTCAACCCACTCGTCTTTCCCCCTGCCAGACTTTCACGAAATTTTTGAAAGGTCTTGTTTTCATTCCAGTGGGAACAAAAACACATTTCAAAACCTCAACGTGTTTTGAAAAATGGAATTGTTTGCCCGCCAGCTCTCCTCAGAAACAATCAGGCTGACCTGCCTCCTCTGTGGTGCTGCATTATTTTGTCACTGTTAATTCCAAACTCTTCCCCATCCATCCTTTTGTTAGTTTAAGCAACTTGTTGTGTCTTGTCTTACATTTAAATTGTAAAATCTTTGGGCAGAGACTGTCTTTCAATCTAAATCTACCCGAACCTAATTACAATGAGGCCCTGATTCAGATTGAAGTGACAGGCACTACTGTAGTATAGATAATGAATTACTATTGCTGTTGTTATTATTATTCCAGTAGCTCCAAACGTGATGGGTACTGAACCAACACAGAAGCGTTTACAGTCTCTGTCCCCAAAAGGCTTATAATTTTTGGATAATATATTTATAATATACTGATAATGTATTGGTCAGTCATATCTTAAGGCCTTAAACCAGAAAATTTACAAGAAATATCCCTTTGCACATACTTAGCTAAGCCTAGTAGAGAATATAACAGCTGGTTCTGTAAGCTATTCTGTATAAGATATTGTACATGATTTAAGGGTGTATCAATGTTATTGCACTCAAATTATTTTGCAAAAGTGGCATTCTAAAACCTGGATGTTCATGAACATTACTAATTTTAGGGTTGTGTAGCATTGTAATTACATTTTAAAAAACTGTTAATATTAAAAATCAGTAATCAAGATACAAACAGGATTCTAGAGGAGATGCCCATTCAATGAATACATATATTAATTTTCATAGTAACCAGGTAGTAGGTAAAAACTGATAAGTTTATTGTAGTGTTTGGAGAAAATTCCTTTCCAAACTTTAAGACTTCAGATCTGACCATTTATGTATTCAGAATCTGCAACTAATAAGATGTGATACACTGTGCCTTTAACTAACTTAGGATGCAAAATGCATAAGTCACTAATAACAGGTTCTTTTAGTCAGGTGGCTACTTGACTATTTGTTATTGGAAATGAGATTGGTGAGTCATGTATATAGAGACATGAAAACTTTATTTAGTACTTAAATACATACACATATAATAGCAATTATAGAAAAGTAAGGTAAACATAGCAAAATGATCCCCTGCATTGTGCATAATCACAGCCTTATGGAGATCATCAGAAGTGAAAATGGAAAGAACAGGAAGTGGAAAAGCACCAGATATGGGAATGATGATACGGTTTCCACCGTATCTGGTCATCCCAATTAGGGGTTTTTCTGACAATCTTTTAAAACCCTTTTTCATTACATCCCCATACATCTGGGACTATATTTGATTAGGTCTCAACCTCTTGCCCATGTTTATTATTCTGGGGGACCATAATTAGGGTTCTGACTGCTGGCGTCAGCTAATTACATCAATACATTCCCCAATGGTTTTGGCACATAAACTCCAAGGTTACATGTACCAAAAAGTCCCTAAAAATCTGATAATTTAAACTCAATCTGTTATTTTGTTGTTTGTGTGTTCATCACCAGTTCCATATTGCTAAATCTTATAACCTTAAGTCAAACACTTAGGCTATCTATTCAGGCCTTATATAAACCATGAGGCCCTGTGAGGCCTCAAGCTTATTGCAAAGTTTATTTCAAATACTTTTGCATCATATTTTTCCCTACTCGTGTTATAGCTTTAATTGTTTTTAGTATCACTTCCATAAGCATCTTAGCTTTTCCTAACATATAGATTATAGTTTGATCCTAGTCATGGACCTCCCAAAAACCAGTCAGGGGTCAAAGGTCAACGCACAATTATAGCAGGCAGTGATATGCTATACTGTACAAGAAACAGCTGTAATCTAATAAACAATATACTTTATTGCCTAAGGCTGTGATCACTGGGAGCTGGACACCTAACTTGGAATATCCCAGGCTAATGTGTTGTAAGCATCTTTTATTTTCCTTCTTAATTCATGTTGTAAGACAATACTGTATATTATGCAGCACATTTGCATTTACAATAAAACAGTTTACATTTTTGAAAATTATGTTCTATATGTTTGAAAGACAAGTGACCCGATCATAATCATATCCCCTTTCTCCTTCAAGTGAGAACTGGTTCTGTTCCTTTTCAGCAATGCTTAGGGCTCGCCACTCTACTTCAGCTTCAGTTTCCTTTTCCTCACTTTATACCCCTGTCCCACACACTCAGCAAGACTGAGTTTGAGTGACTAAGCATATGCCTTGCCTTTCCAAACCGGTAAGTCTACATTATGTGACAAGTGCAATCCATCCTTTCTGGTAATAAAGCTGGTGCTGACTCATGATGTAAGCAGCAAAAATAAAAGATGAGTTTAGAATCGATATGCTGGAAAGAGAAGAGAACTATGTGTTAACCAGAAGACATTTTTAGGCTACAAAAATGTGTAATTCATCCATTTTATCAAGTTCTTTTGTTTTTATTTTTTGCATATGAAATTATAATGCGACAAAGTTTTCAGAAAAAAACACAAGAAATTGCCTTCAATCCATGTATATTCTTGGTTGCACTATGAATAAACTGCACCATATTAATATATTCTCTTCTTCATTATCGACTGCCTCTAATTATTCTTAATGTATAACATTAGTGCCGGAGAGTAAGCAGTTATATTTGGTGTCTCTTTCCACTGAACGAGCACTAATGGAGAATGATTAACAAGAAAACCACTCTGCCTTGCCAATCAAGTCTTAAAGCAAATTGGCCACTTGACCAGTGTGTTTCATTATATTGCACGTCTGAAAAGTAAATACTATTAGGATGTAGATATATAAATGTATGTTGAGTTAATTAATATGGGTAACCCATGGATCTGTTTTACCTTTGTTCCTCTTTCAGATACAAGTTCCTTTTTTAAAATGGATTTAGCATTCACCACCATTTTATCCTCTTTAGTTTGGGTGAGAACAGATATGAAAATATATATTTTAAATGTGCATTTTATCAAACTGAATCAAAATATGAAATCCAGGCTTTTCTGGTGGGAGGAGGAGATGTAGAACTGTAGTAGTTCAGCAGAGGAGGTTGGGACAAAGGGCTCTGCAGGACAAATGAAGCCAGAATAAATCTGTGGGTGTAATTAGCAGTGACATTTGTTGCTGCCCTAGAACATCAGACCACTCCCACTGATGTCAGTGGGAGCACCCGATGTTCAATAATTTTCAGGAGATACTTAGCATCTTGTCCAATCGTGCCCTTTCTTTAAAGTTTCACAGGGACGATTATGATCAGTTAGTCCAACCTCCAGTATAACACAGGCCATAGAACTTCCCCAAAATAATTCCTGTTTGAACTAGAGTATATCTTTTAGGAGAGGAAATCCAACATTGTGTTAAGATTTGCAAGTGATGGAAAATCCAGCACAACCCTTGGAAAAGATATAGCTTGAGCATCCTCCTTCACCTATTATGGAGGTATGAAGGAGGGCAGGGTCATGGACATAACCCGTTTAGCTGGCTACAAGACTTTGGGACTATCATAAATATAAAGGGAAGGGTAACCACCTTTCTGTATACAGAGCTATAAAATCCTTCCTGGCCAGAGGCAAAACCCTTTCACCTGTAAAGGGTTAAGAAGCTAAGATAACCTCGCTGGCACCTCACCATAATGACCAATGAGGAGACAGGATATTTTCAAAGCTGGGAGGGGGCGAGGGGGAGGGACAAAGGGTCTGTCTGTCTGTGTAATGCTTTTGCCGGGAACAGATCAGGAATGCTCTTCAGAACTCCTGTAAAAAATTCGTAAGCAATCCAGCGAGAAATGCATTAGATTTTCTTTTGTTAAATGGCTGGTAAAATAGGTTGTGCTGAATGGAATGTATATTCCTGTTTTTGTGTCTTTTTGTAACTTAAGGTTTTGCCTAGAGGGATTCTCTATGTTTTGAATCGGATTACCCTGTAAGGTATTTACCATCCTGATTTTACAGAGGTGATTCTTTTACTTTTTCTTTAATTAAAATTCTTCTTTTAAGAACCTGATGGCTTTTTCATTGTTCTTAAGATCCAAGGGTTTGGGTCTGTGTTCACCTATGCAAATTGGTGAGGATTTTTATCAAGCCTTCCCCAGGAAAGGGGGTGTAGGGCTTGGGGGGATATTTTGGGAGGAAGATGTCTCCAAGTGGGCTCTTTCCCTGTTCTTTGTTTAACACACTTGGTGGTGGCAGCATAGGGTTCAAGGAGAAGGCAAAGTTTGTACCTTGAGGAAGTTTTTAACCTAAGCTGGTAAGAATAAGCTTAGGGGGCCTTTCATGCAGGTCCCCACGTCTGTACCCTAGAGTTCAGAGTGGGGAAGGAACCTTGACAAGGACCACTGGAGCACCTCCAATCACGGTATCTGACTTCCCCAGAATAGAGGAAGTGCAAGTGTCAACATTATGGCTGGGTCCTGCATACGCATGCTTGAGGGGAAGAGGCTGTCCGCACCCTCTCCCTGCATTTCCCTCAACACAGCAACTAGAATTTAGTCTCGAATTTAGTTTAATAAATTCATTACATTGGGCCAAATGTATTCCTGGTGCACCTCCACTGTCTCCAATTGTTTTATAACATATCCAGACTCCCCATTTAACTCAGTATATTGACAGTTTAACAAACAATTCTTACCTATTTTCTAGCAGGCCTACCCAAATTGTGTGAGTCATGGAACATCAAGATGGAAAATCTTATTTCCATGCAGGATTATTTACTATGCAGTGATATCCTAGTCAATGAGGGCTTGCACCACCTCCTTGACAGATTATTCCACGTCTTGAAGGCTGTAAAATGTTCCTCGTACTAAATGCAGACCAGATCTTCCCTCTCTTAATTTTATCCCATTGTTCCCATTCTCCCATAGCTCCCTAAGTCATTCCTTTTGATCCTTGGAAATTTACATCCATCAATAATTTTAGATTGTTTGCTCTCCAGGACAAATATTATGTCTGTCTTTGTGTTAAAAAAAAATCTAGCACATTTTGAGTGCAACTGCAACCTAAATCAATAAATACAAGCTAGCCTCTGCCACATGTGTTCATGCCAAGTAGTACTTTACTTCATGAGTAGTCCTATAGAGTTCAATGGAGTGCAAGTACAAGGAAGGTGGAATCTAGCCCCGTGTTTGCAGATTATCATCATATCCATATTGTTTCATCTCTACATGGCTCAAGCTCCACATATTTGGCTCTTTCAGTCTTTCCCCATAAATCAGTCCTTCCCATCCCTAATCATTTTTCATGTTCTCCTCTGAACTCCCTCCTACTTGCAAATAACTTCTGGTAACGTGGTACTCAGAAACAAATGCCGAGTTCTGAGTACACTCAAACCAAAGCTGTATGGAAAGGCGTTGCCTTGGGGCTCTAGTCATGGACCAGACCCCCTTTGTGCTAGGCGCTGTACAAACACAGAACAGAAAGACAGTCCCTGCCTTGAAGAGTTTACAGTCTAAATATAAGCTCAGAGACAACAAGTGGATGCAACCAATAGATGGGGAGAACCTAAGGAAACAATACTGGTCAGCATGCTGTAGTCACAGCTGCCTCCTTAGTCCTTCTCTAGTCTATGACACACCTCTGCAGCTCCAGCCTGAAATTTCATTGGCTTGTTTTGCTCTTTTGTCATGATGCAAACTCCAGTCAAATATACTCTTCACTATTAATCCGATGTCTCTTTAATCACTACTGCTCCCCAGCCTTTTGTAGCCCATTGAATATCCATGTTTCTGATTATTAAGCCAACAGGAAAGCTCTCTCCTATAGGCTTAGAGCGGCTACACAGCTGCACTGCTGTAAGCTCTCTTAGCATTTGTAGCCATAGCCTAATTCTTAACTTGTTCTTTTCCTATTTTGGCCTCAGAGCCTACCCCATTTACACTGATGTTCTCTATGTTAGTCCTCTGTCAAGGTTCCTCCCCCACTCTGAACTCTAGGGTACAGATGTGGGGACCTGCATGAAAAAAACCCCCTAAGCTTATCTTTACCAGCTTAGGTCAAAAACTCCCCAAGGTACAAAATATTACACCCGTTATCCTTGGAATGGCCGCTACCACCACCAAACAATTACTGGTTACTGGGGAAGAGCTGTTTGGACGCGTCTGTCCCCCCAAAATACTTCCCAAAACCTTGCACCCCACTTCCTGGACAAGGTTTGGTAAAAAGCCTCACCAATTTGCCTAGGTGACTACAGACCCAGACCCTTGGATCTTAAGAACAATGAACAATCCTCCCAACACTTGCACCCCCCCTTTCCTGGGAAATGTTGGATAAAAAGCCTCACCAATTTGCATAGGTGACCACAGACCCAAACCCTTGGATCTGAGAACAATGAAAAAGCATTCAGTGTTTTACAAGAAGACTTTTAATAAAAATAGCAGTAAATAGAAATAAAGAAATCCCCCCTGTAAAATCAGGATGGTAGATATCTTACAGGGTAATTAGATTCAAAAACATAGAGAACCCCTCTAGGCAAAACCTTAAGTTACAAAAAAGATACACAGACAGAAATAGTTATTCTATTCAGCACAATTCTTTTCTCAGCCATTTAAAGAAATCATAATCTAACACATACCTAGCTAGATTACTTACTAAAAGTTCTAAGACTCCATTCCTGTTCTGTCTCTGGCAAGAGCAGCACACAGACAGACCCAGACCCTTTGTTTCTCTCCCTCTTCCCAGCTTTTGAAAGTATCTTGTCTCCTCATTGGTCATTTTGGTCAGGTGCCAGAGAGGTTACCTTTAGCTTCTTAACCCTTTACAGGTGAGAGGAGCTTTCCCCTGGCCAGGAGGGATTTCAAAGGGGTTTACCCTTCCCTGTATATTTATGACATCCTCTAATCACAGCTAACTTTCTTGGTGAAAACTGAAACAAAAAAAGCATTTAACTCCTAAGCCACTGCTGCATTTTCTGTTATTGTCCCTCCCTCCTCATTGAGTAATGGCCCTAACCTGCCCTTGGTCTTTATCATGTATTTGTAAAATGTTCTCTCATTACTCTTTTGTCACCGTGCCTCAGTGGGTCACAACTGAGGATGCCAAAGTCAGGTCAAACTGCTCAGAAATAGGGCAGACTCACCCCAAACTGGTGGTTATTCTCTCATTAGATTATACCAATACAGTAACTAAAGTAAACTTCTATCTCATCACACTGGTTAACAAGGAGTTAAAAATGCAGCCTCCTTATGCATTCCAGCCCTTGTCTCACCACCTAGACTAGACTCCTAACTTCAGATACACAAAGATGATACATGTATATTTGTGATGTATAAAGATGATACATGTATAACAGGATAATCATACTTAGCAAATCATAACTTTTCCATTGACACCTTACGTGACATACTTTGTACAAGAGTTGATGCAATTGTATAACAGTGGTAGCGACAATGATATAAATGGTCATATTCAATCATACAGCATCACACCTTTATACCACTAGCTAGTTTTATCTCATTCTGTGCTTTGGCTTTTCTAATTTTGTCCCTGAACGCTTGTGTTGGTTGTTATATATATATATATATATATATATATATATATATATATATATATATATATATTCATCCTTTGTAATTTAACCCAGTTTCCACTTTTTACAGGACTCTTTTTTGAGTTTCAGGTCATTGAAGATCTCCTGGTTAAGGCAGATTTGTCTCTTACCATACTTCCTATCTTTCTTATGCATTGGCATAGTTTGCTTTTGTGCACTTAATCAAGTCTCTTTAAAAAAAAACAAACCTGCCAACTCTCCTGAACACTTTTTTCCCTTAGACTTGCTTCCTATGAGATCTTACCTACCAATTCTCTGAGTTTGCTAAAGTCTGCCTTCTTGAAGTCCATTGTCTTTATTCTGTTGTTTTCCCTCCTACCATTCCTTCAGATCATGAACTCTCATCTTCATGATCACTTTCACCAAGCTGCCTTCCACCTTCAGATTCTTAACTAGTTCCTCACTGTTTGTCAGAATCAAATCCAGAATATCCTCTGCCCTAGTCGCTTTCTCCACCTTCTGTAATAAAAAGTTGTCTCCAATGCATTCCAAGATCTTGTTGGATAATCTGTGCCCTACAGTATTATTTTCCCAACGGATGTCTGGGTAGTTGAAGTCTCCCATCACCACCACGTCCTGTGTTTTGGATGATTTTGTTAGTTGTTTTAAAAAAGCCTCATCTACCTCTTCTTACTGGTTTGGTATAGTAGACACCTACCATGACATCACCTTTGTCTTCCACCCCTTTTATCCTTATCCAGAGACTTTCAACAGGACTTACTCCCACTTTTATCTCAACCTCCTTGCAAGTGTGTACACCTTTGATATACAAGGCAACACCTCCTCCCTTTTTTCCCCCGTCTCTCCTTCCATAACAAGCTGTATCCACTATGCCAATATTCCAGTCTTGTGAATTATACCACTGTGATGCCAATAATGTCATAATTGTGATTATTGACTAGTATTTCTAATTCTTCCTGTTTATTCCCCAAACTTATTGAATTAGTATATAGATATATTTCCCCTCATAGTCCCTCTTTGTCTCTCCTTTGTCCCTGCTGTGATTGTTCATGTTCCCCCCAGATTCTGACTCTTCACCCAATCTCCATGTTTTTGACTTACCTGTGGACTTTTGTCTCCTGCCCCGTTGAACCTAGTTTAAAGCTCACCTCACTAGGTTAGCAAGTCTGTATCCGAAGATACTCTTCCTCTTCCTTGATAGGTGGACCCCACCTCTGCTTAGCAATCCTTCTCAGAACAGAATCCCATGGACAAGGAAGCCAAAGCCCTCCTGGTGACACCATCTACTCAGCTATGTATTTACCTCCAGGATGTGGCTGTCTCTGCTTGGGCCCCTACCCTTGACCAGAAGGACTGATGAGAACACCACCTGTGCCCCCAACTCTTTCACCCTCACTCTGGATGAGCAATGTGAGGTAGCAGTCAAAGGGCCAGATGATCCTCAGCAATCCTTCTGTCTCAGATACAGGACCTTAGCAGGCAGCACACCTCCCATGATGCCAGGTCAGGCCTGCAAACGGATGTCTCCACCCGCCCTTAAAAGGCAGTCAACTGACCACCACCACCCTTCATTTCCTCTTCAGAGTGATGGCAATCCCCCCGTCTTAGGGGTACATGGCTTCTCCTCTTCTACCTTTGGGGGAGATTCCTCATCCCTCTTTGCCAGGGCAGCATACCATTTTTAAATCTTTATGGATGGTGGGTTGGGAACTAGGGTGGTGCACTGCCTGCTGCCCCAAGTAACTGGCAGACCCATTCCTCCCTGTGAAGGAACAGTTTCTCCTCCCCTGCCGGTGCTACTGCAGTCCTCTCGAGCTGGATTTCTTCCTCAAACTTGAAGGTTTCTGCATACATGTGCACAGATGCTCCTCAGCCTAGCCACCTCATCCTGTAGCTCTCCCACCTGCTTCCTGAAAGATTCCACTAGTAGGAACCTCTCATAGAGGATGGTCTCCTCTGCTTGGCTTTTTGTGAGGGGGAAATGGAGGGCACAGCCTTTGAAAATCCACACCAGGACCTGAGTAGAGGCCTATGGTCTGATTTTCTGTCTGGACACAGGTGCAGATGGAGGAGCCAGGAACAATGTTGGCACTGGCAAGGCAGCCTTTCTGAACCATACTAAGTTTATTTTGTCTCCCTCCTACAAATTCCATCTCAAACTTCCCTGTTTGCTGCCCCTGTTTGTTAGCTCCCTGTGGTCGCTTAGCGTGTGGCTTTTCATTCTTTGTTTACAGTCTGTCAGACAGTTTTCAGCCCACCTGACTATGCTGCTATCCAAGTTAATTTGGCAGTAAGATTTCATGAAACACAGTGCCAAATGCTTTCCTAAAAGCCAGATATATTATGTCTCGTTTGTTCCCTTCAGACACATATTTTGTAAATGAGGGGTACATTTTCAAATTGCACTTATGCGCCTTTGACTGTCAGTAGCAGTTATGTGTCTAAGAGCCCTTTGCTTTTTTGGGTATGGGGTAGATTTTTGAATCAAGTTCACCTGCCAAGGTCTATTCTTTATAACCTCTGTCTAGGCAGTGCCTCCCTGGCTATACAATAAGAGGAAATGGACCATGACAGTCAGATGCAGAGAACATTGCAGCCTAGCTGACAGCTCTATGGACCAGCCAGGGGAGGGACAGAGCATATCATGGTGAAGAATCCCTTTGCCTCAAGGCAAGCGTGGGAGCAGGGAGGATGAATACTATCCTGCTATCAACCCTCCTCTGTCCCCACTTGCAAACAAGTAATAACTGATTGCAGAGGAAGAACATCATTACAGAGCTGCCTCTCTCTCCTCTAGTGATTCTGCGGAGGTTGTTATAGCTGTGGTGGCCTTTGCATGGCGAACAAGGCAGGATGCTCAGAGGGTCTCTGGAGGAGGGGCGGGGGAGCTCTTTTTCCAGTGGTGTTTCTATTGGTTTCAGTCAGGAATATGCTTCATGAAAGGTTTTAATTAGCATAGGTTTTAAGGAGTTAGCACAGAGTAAAAAGAAATTAAAGAAATTAAACACCTTCAGAAGGAACTGTGTGGGTTCCTACTGTGCATGACTATTCGATTAAGAGCAGCTTCTGTTTAATATGAAGTGCTGGAAATGAAAAAAGTATAGCAGCAGTAAGGTTTAAGTCATTCCGTCTCTTAAAATTACTAGAACCAACTCCAAGCAATGTTTCAGTCAGCATTGCATTTGAGCTACTGGACCTAATTTACATTTTCAGTGCGGTCCCTTTACACCACTTAAAATAGGAGTAAATGTAACCATTCTTCACAATGTCAGAGTGGCGTAAAGGGATTTTAGTGTAAATGAGACTCAGGCCCACTTTTTTGTCACAAGAGACTATTACGGAGGTGACAGTGGTGATTCCATAGATAAGCATAGAGCTTTCTGAAAGTCAGAATTTTTGGTTCATGTCATAAATATAAAGGGAAGGGTAAACCCCTTTGAAATCCTTCCTGGCCAGGGGAAAGCTCCTCTCACCTGTAAAGGGTTAAGAAGCTAAAGGTAACCTCGCTGGCACCTGACCAAAATGACCAATGAGGAGACAAAAGCTGGGAGGAGGGAGAGAAACAAAAGGGGTGTGTGTCTGTCTATATGCTGGTCTTTACCGGGGATAGACCAGGAATGGAGTCTTAGAACTTTTAGTAAGTAATCTAGCTAGGTATGTGTTAGATTATGATTTCTTTAAATGGCTGAGAAAAGAATTGTGCTGAATAGAATAACTATTTCTGTCTGTGTATCTTTTTTGTAACTTAAGGTTTTGCCTAGAGGGGTTCTCTATGTTTTTGAATCTAATTACCCTGCAAGATATCTACCATCCTGATTTTACAGGGGGGATTTCTTTATTTCTATTTACTTCTATTTTTATTAAAAGTCTTCTTGTAAGAAAACTAAATGCTTTTTCATTGTTCTCAGATCCCAGGATTTGGGTCTGTGGTCACCTATGCAAATTGGTGAGGCTTTTTATCCAACATTTCCCAGGAAAGGGGGGGTGCAAGTGTTGGGAGGATTGTTCATTGTTCTTAAGATCCAAGGGTCTGGGTCTGTAGTCACCTAGGCAAATTGGTGAGGCTTTTTACCAAACCTTGTCCAGGAAGTGGGGTGCAAGGTTTTGGGAAGTATTTTGGGGGGAAGGACGCGTCCAAACAGCTCTTCCCCAGTAACCAGTATTAGTTTGGTGGTGGTAGCGGCCAGTCCAAGGACAACGGGTGGAATATTTTGTACCTTGGGGAAGTTTTGACCTAAGCTGGTAAAGATAAGCTTAGGAGGTTTTTCATGCAGGTCCCCACATCTGTACCCTAGAGTTCAGAGTGGGGGAGAAACCTTGACAGTTCATGAGAAATTTCAAGATTTTGAAATTTCGTTCATTCTGAATCAGACCAAAACCAAATTTTAAAAAAAAGTCTCATGAACTGGCAATCCCGTCTTCCTCCCCACACCAAAATTTTTTTCAGAAACACTGACACATAGTTTCCAAAATGAAATACCCTCCCAAAACCAGGGACAGTTGACTGAAATTGACATTAGCAACGGTGAAACTGACAAGAATGCTAATTTCAGGCAGCAGCTCTGCCATACAGACAGCTCCAGGGCTGGGAAGCACCAAGGCTTCTAGCTGGCCAGGCCAGCCGGCTCCCTAAGTGTCCTGATTCTAGGGCATCTGGCTCATTAGGCTGCTGGAGTCAGGCAGCCTGGGGAGCCAGCTATCCAAGTAGACAGAAAGCCTGGAGGTTCCTAGCCCCAGGGCAGTCCAATTTGAAGAAAGGAAATCCAAAAGTTGTTATAGGAACATTGACATAGGAAGGGACCTCCTGGGTCATTGTATCTGGTCCCCTACTCCTGCAGGCAAACCTGTCCTATCATCCCAGTCATAAATGTATCAAGCTCCATCCTAAAACTAGTTAGGTTATTCGCATCAATCAAATTGAGTTTCACCAAAAAAGCCCAATGGACACCTAAGTACGTTTGTTTTCTGCATCATTCTGAGATATGGCTTTTGAAAAACAAACATTCATGTCAACTTTTGGGAAACTGATGATTTCTGCGTGCTGATGCTGCGTCATGGAATGGCTTTTGATACTCAGGAAATAGTGATTTAGTGTCCATCTCTGTCAAAACAACTGATTGGCATTACATAACTTGGTGGGACAGGATTGGGAGGGGAGAGAAGTGACAGTGATGAAATAGTTCATTTTAAAACCACCATAAAATGTCAAGAAGAAAGAGTGGATGTTGACACTGACAGGAATTTGACTCATCCTGCATTTTCAGTACAGGGCCAGATCCTGATCTCCCACTATAAACAGTGGAAAGGGGCCATACAGTTGGCCTAGCCAGCCAGTTGAGGAATCCTTCAGCGTGGGGAAATACTTAGGTTGTGCAGAGCCCGTCTCTACACCACCTTCTCTTCATAGCAGCTGGTGCTGGGGCCATGCTGGGGGACACCCTGGGTAACTGCATAGTCACACTGCTACTGTACTGAACCAGTCAACTGGTTGCCCCAGGACTGGGGGAGTGCAAAGCTACCTTTTGCCCCCTCCCTTCAGCAAGCACAGTTTGGCCAGAAATAAGAATTGGGGTCATAGATTTTTTCCTAAATTTGCTTTTTTGGAATAAATATTGTGTTCAAAGTAGCACAGCACAAGCGTGTTCAGTCAGGAAGAAGCAACACTGAGAGTTGAGAAAACAAGATTACTGTCAAGAGCATGTTTTAAGGGAATGGAAAAATGCACAGGAGAGATAAAGTGTAGTATAGACAAAACTATATAAATACATATGCATTGTTGCTTGAGAACTACTGGTAGCGCATGTCGTACCATGAAATCAAGACCCCTGAAATATTTATGCAAGTTCCATCACATCTCTAAAGCCAGAAATTAAAACCTGAACATTACGTTTGCTTGCAGTTAAATGTTGATGGCGTGAATTACCTTACTTAAGAGCTCTTCACCTTTCTTCAGTCCACTGACATTCATTGTGTCACTTAGATATTTTATGCAATCTGTCAACAATTCCTGCCTACTTTCTGCTTCCTCCATATGTGCCAGCCTGTTTCTAATGTGACTTCGCTTTCTGAGTCAATCTCTGTCAGATTTGCTGTTCTTATTATGTACTCTTCCTTCTGACTCACTCTCCAAGGCCAGAATTGCTTCAGATAAAAGCCAATAATTTAGGGAATCCTGATCTTTATTACCCTTATTTCTCATTTCCTGCCTATTATTTTTGTTATAAGGCTCATTCCCGTCTCTGTCTCATTGCTCTATGGCTGTTATTTTGGTGGCTGGCATTATGGTTTTCTTGAGAACATGAACAAATTCATGGCTTTAGAGCAATTGAAAGTAAGTGAAGAGAGTCTTGCCCAATGACCCAGATATAATAAGAGTCTCACAATTCAGTAGCTTGAGGGTACAGATATGGTGGGGGAAGAGGAGAAGAAACTCACCTACAAAGCATCTGCCTCTGCAATTTAGCTCACACCACTATGCATTCACCGACTGGTAGAAAGAAAGGAAATCCACAGATTGGCTCATTTTAGTAATGACAATTTTTCATTCATCTTTATCTTTTCTAAAAGTATTTTGGGTTTCAAATTTCATCCCTAAGGTTCTTTTGACCTTTAAAGCTTGTCTAAACATATAACACATAATGATATGATGGCACCCTGAATTGTCTCCAAAACGAACATGGGACATGACATAAATGTCCTCAAATTGTTAATTTGGTCTGCAGCCTTGTACGCCGATTGGATTCCATACTAAAAAAATCTGCCAGTGACTGTCGGGAAGACTGCATCTTACCCCATTTGCCATAGAACTTTCCGGAGTGCCCCTTTTAACTGTGAGGCTGAGTCCAAGAACCTATATAAAACAGAACAATAGGTAAGACTGGTAGTTGCCACCTATTATTAAGGTTGTCTTATGCTTCCCGTTATATGACCCTATTTTTAGTGGCTTATAACTTTGCCAAACTTTAATCATCCGAGCTGAAATTTTGTACGCTCAGCATCTAGCTCAGTTTGATTTTTTCTGGGAAATTTTATCAGAAAGGGTTTAGCCATTTCCAAGAACGAGACTAAGAAACGATGTTGTTTTGCCCATAGTAAAAGTTCTGATGACTTTTTCTTTGAACAGCTCTAGTGCCCCCATGGTTTGGAGCAGAGACTTGACATTTGGTGGGAGAGTGGCCTTTGTGCCAGGGATGTGCTTTTTTGCCATCCCTATGAAGGGCTGCTCAAACTTGGCTAAGTGATAAGATTTTGAAAACCCACAGTTTGTGCATGCTCTGTAGAGACAGACTTAAGTAGCTAAAATCACCAAAGATTCCATCTTCACTGAGCATGCTCAAGTCTTTCACAGCTACTAATGCTGACCAGACTGCACATGTACCATTACCACAGAGTAAGTGAGCATGTTCCAACCTAGGGTTGGGGGCTGAAGCCAAATTTTTCCTGTAATGGCTCCTCCCATCTGGTCTGGGCGAGTATGGTGTTAGGCAGTGGAACCAAGAACAGTGAGCCTGTCTCTCCTGCGCTCTCAGTAATGCCCTTCTTGGCAGTGAAGCATCATGGAGAAAAAAGCCATCTGGATAATACTAGATAATACTTAGTCCTGCCATGAGTGTAGGGGACTGGACTAGATGACCTCTTGAAGTCCCTTCCAGTCCTACGATTCTATCTGATTCCAATGCAGAGGGGGGCAAAAAGCTGGACCAGAGGGGAGGGAAAGGAATAGATTGGGACAAGGAATCTGGTGAAACTAGGACTGGAAATGTCTGCACTAGGTAGGCTACCTATGCTGTCATAATATTAAGGACAGACACGTTAGGGCCAGATTCTGCATCCATAGTCATGCTATTCAGTGTCTCACTTTATGACTAGTGCCATTGAGCTGATCGGAATGACATTGGAATGTCTTGAAGAGTTGGTACTTTCAACATGAGTAAGAAGTAGCCTGTTCCTAGATGCCCCCTCATGGCCTAAAGTCACTCTGCAGGTGCCCTGCCTCAGTTTCCCCTCAAAGGGCTCCTCAGATAAATACCACACAGGCTTTCATGAGTCCAATGACAACACTTCTCCTTAGGGTCTGATTGTATTCATAAATAAATACAAAAGCTTTCCACTGCTGCCTTGAACTGAGAACAGCCCCTCCTTCCTGAGAGCTGTCTCTTCTTCTCTCTGAGCAGCTGGAGAAAACACAAGGCTTAGCCTGCCTTCTTAGCCTTCTCGCCAAAAGAAAACAAAACTCCCATCTGGGGCTTTCTACTCACTTACAACTCTCAAGCTTCCCGTCTGGAGTCTCTCTTCCTCAGGAACCAGTGCAGGAGACGCTCCCTTCCTGCAGCTTCTCCTCTCTGGTTCTGGACATACACGTTGGAGCTTCCTGCTGCCCATGATAAGAGAGTCACCCGATCCCTGCTCAAGCGTTCCTACTTGGTAATTAGGGTTGGCTGGTGCCAGGCCTCTTGCCCCTAAAGGGGCAACCCACCCTGCTGCAGGAAGGAATAAAAATTACTTATCTGTTGGAACAGCAACAAATCAACAGTGGCAGGTTGTAAACTCTTTGGGGTAGGGACTGTCTTTTGTTCTGTGTTTGTACAGCACCTAGCAAATGGGGGCCCTGATCTACAGCTGGGGCCTCCTCTAGGAACTACAATAATAAAATAACATACAATAATAATGCCTCACGGGCTAGCAATACTGGTTTGGTACCAAGTGGGGTACAGTCTGCCAACCCAACCCAAAATGGAGAATCCAAGCAAATTAATACGTATTATGAACGGCATAAAGCGGGCCTCAGAAGAGCTTAGCTGGACTGCAACTAAACTTCTCACAGTTAAACTTCTAACAGCAATTCTGGCAAAGATCCAGATAGTGCCAGCTCCCAGTGGAATTCTCCCTCCTGAGCCAAAAAGCTTCACGGTAAACACAATAGGGACAAAAGATCATCTCAGGCTCAACAGGAGGATTGCAGCAGATGCAAAACAAAAAAAGAAAAATTTAGAGATGGTGTTGATAGACCACCAAAAGGAATATGACAGCCTCACACACTCATAGATAATTGAGACCCTGAAAATGCGCACAGTTCATCCAAAGATCATCTCCTTTCTGCATTTCCTAATTTATGGCTATCTGGAACACTTGACTCTACCTGGAAAGAACTCTCATTGGCACATGCGCTGGTGCCGGTGGGTGCTTGACGTCCCGCCCCTGCCCCACCCCCATTCCAACCACCTCCCCAAATCCCTGTGCCGGCCCCCCCTCTTCCCGCTCCTCCCCTCTCCCTCCCACCCAGCACTTGCCACACGAAACAGCTGTTTTGCAGCAGCAAGCACTGGGAGCTAGGGGGAAAAGCGGAGACATGGCATGCTCAGGGGAGAAGGTGAAGGCAGAGCGAAGGCGGAGGGGAGCTGGGGCGGGGGGCAGGGTGGGGAGCTGCCGGTGGGTGCATAGCACCCACCAATTTTTCCCCGTGGGTGCTGCAGCCCTGGAACACCCACAGAGTCAGTGCCTATGCTCATTGGCGAGGTCCAAATTAAAAGGCGACTCTTCCAAAGGGATTCCTTATCCCCAGTGCTGTTCCTGGTAGCGATGCTGCTGCTGACATGGATACAGAGAGGCTTTAATTTGCACTGAGAGCATCACCTCAGTGAACTGAAGACACTCCATGTCCTTTTTTCCCCTGTGGAGATTTTCTCTTTTGATTTTTTTTCTCCCCCTTTTTCTATGTTACGCAATTTCAGGGACACTGTGTTAGGTATGCAGAACCCTCTTGATTGCTGTTAATGACTCCTTCACCTGCCAGATTAAACGAAACTGCAGGGGTCACAAGAAACTTGTTCCTGGAAAAAGAGAATTTTCAAAACCATGCAGCTTTATATTACCTTTGAATTAGAGAAACTGGCTGAGAGAAAGATCTGAACATTCCCAGGGTTGGTCAGATCCAGGATATTGCTTTGGCTCATAAAAGCCAGGATGGTTCAGGTCCAGATCTGGATCTGAACAGTCCCAGAGAAGTGTTTAGAACTGGGGTTTGGGTTCATGTCTCTCTCTAATATGATGGTTTCTCACACTCATGTGTCCTGTGCAAACTAACACGTACAAGCATTTTTCATACGTACTTTCCCCCTCAGTTCACCAGTATAAGTTGGAATTAGTTGTTTCATTTAATTTGCAAGTTAAGAACTGGTTTAGAATGGGCAGGGAAGCTAGACTATGTGAATGGGCTTAATGAACAAAGGGGTACAGGGTTCTAACTGAGTTATTTGTATAGCCTTGTTCTTTACCTGCTACTTTTAGGATGTGATGCCTTGAGATCACTTCTTTATGCATGGCAGTGATTATTATTATGGATTCATAATATTTGAAAAATGAGGAAAAATTGCATTTTTTAAAAATAGTTCCCCTGTTCCCCCCACCCCAAATTTACAAAATTGTATTGAAATTTTGACCAGCTCTATAGTTGGCTTGAAAAATGGAGAAAAAGGTCATCGTTTTTTCCCCTTTATTTTAAAACGTTAAATTTTGTCTAAATTTTGCAGTTGGAAAAATTTCAACCAGTTCTATCCAGCTCTTTTAAATTTGTGTTTTCTCCCAAAGTGATGATAGTGTGCCACTCAACAATAAAACTTTCCTGCAATATATCATGCACATTGTTAAATCTTGCTGAAAAATTAGGAAAGAGGTTTCAGGAAAAATCTTGAAATCTTGCAGGATTTAAAATGAACCTTTTTATTTTCTTACCGAAATTCTCAACAAAATAATATTTGAAGTTGTTTGTCTACTGAAAAATCTGTTTTTAGTAAGAAAATGTGGTTTTTGGTAAATAATTAATTGGGGGAGAGAGAGAGAGAATGACTCTCTAGCCTATTGATTAGAGCACTCACCTTTGAGACCCAGGTTCTAGACTCTACTTCAATGGATATTTAAATATTTCATACAAAGTGGAACAGTGTCAACAGGAGGGCTTGTGAGAAACTCATCTGTACAGGCTATTCAGCTAGGAGGTAGACCACCGGAATTCAAATATGGGCTCCATATTAGGCACAGTGGAGACTTGACTCTAGATTTCCCACATCCTGGGTGAGTGCTGTAAGTACAGGCAGGCTCCCCCTTGGCTGTATTTTGGGGGGCCCAGTTTGGTAAAAAGCTTCCGTGAATGCTTACAGGCAGAATTTTAAATATCTATAGAATTTAGGTGCCAACAGGATTAGGTGGCAGTTGAGCAGGGGTTCTGAGGCTCTAAAGTGGTAGTCAGGCACCTAAATGCCTTTGTGGATCTAGCCTTAAAAGGTGTTTCTCCAAAGAACATCTCTATGAGCTTTAAATAAAAAAAAACACAATACAAAGAAATTTTATATTCTTTTCCACAATTGACATCCAAGCACAGATTTCATATATCCCACCATAAAGAAATGTGTGGGGAACAGCAGCTTTCATCACTCACCAGCATGCTGCAGCTATAAGTTGTTAGCACTAAGTGAGGCAATTAAGTGTTTCTCAGAGCGATCTTCATACATAATTATGATTCCATTATTGAACTAAGTTTCCCTAATAACACTGTACCTGCTCTGTAATTAGGTGACTACCTTGTACTTCTGAGGTGCTCTGAAGTTGTATAGCAAGAACTAGCTGCTCACATACACCATGAAATGCCTTCTCTTACTGAGACACAATAGAACCCCAATAGTCTATACACAAGGTGCTTTATTCCCTTTACAAGACCGCACAGGGTTACAACAACTTCCCTTTGCAAAGTATAAAAGCATAATTGTTTTAAATTTCACATATTTTATTTGACTATAAATATTCAGTTTAATTTTACCACACAATCCTCAGTGCATCAGCAGTTCACAGGCTGATTCTTATTATTACTTATTATTTGTGTTGGAGTGGTGCCTAAAGCCCCACTGTGCTAGATATTGCACAAAAACAGTGTCAAAGACATTGCATTCACTCCTTCTTCAGGGAAAACGTTGGCTGATTGCTACCAAATATGGGATACAGGAGCAAAGTGAAAGGGATCTTTATTTGGCTTTGTATGTTTAATTTTTTCTCTGTCCATCTCTCAGATCCTAGGTGTATTACAATATTGATATTAAACAATTTTAATAGTAGAACTGGTCAGACCTTTTTCAATGCAATGTATTTTCATCAAAATAAGGTGTTTTGTCAAAGCCAGCACATTTCATGGAGATGTATCAATTCTAACAAAGTTTTCAAATGGAAGGTTTCTGAGTTCCAGGGTGACCTCTCTGGCCCTTTCAGATGAGAAAGTGGGAGAGAGAGAGGAAGGAACTGAAAGCTTGAACTTTTCAGTCTGAAAAGCAGCTGTTTTGCCACAATCCATTTTGTGAAGACGTTCAGAGGTTTTGGTTTTCGTTCTAGTTGTGCTGAAATGGAATTGTCATCCTCCAGCCCGTTCTACTTCTAGGGCTTGACCGTCCATTGCCTCTCACCTGTGTGCTTGCTTACAGAGACGATGCCTGTGGGGGGCACGCATGGGAGCTCCCCACAGTTTGAAAACTGTTGCCTCCTCTGAGGAGCCTGCAGATCGGAAGCTGGTGGGTGCCACCCAGCCCACTTGGACCCCTGGCTCTCCTGGCTGTGGGAGCTGGGGCACTGCCCTCCCTGCCCTTCTTCCCAAGCCAGGCTGCTTCTGCGTGGCCAGGCGCTTTCCAGGCAGGGCAGGCCTGATGCACTCTTAGCTCTCCCCTGAAGGAGCCCAATGCCAACCAGCAACGCCCCCTGCCCATGGAGACTGGCTTCCGTGAGATGCTCCCTGAGGCTCTCACTCACTGCTGCCATGGCGCTCCTGGCTCTGCTGCTGCTCCTCAGCCCAGAAGCAACGCAAGTTCCCCACAACCTTTAAATTGTGCCCCACACCATCAAAAGATATGTTTCATCTCTGCTTGTTTACACCTGCATAAAGCATACTCATCAGCACAGACACCAATAGGATGGGCAAAGGAACAACACTGACTGTGAAGTCATAGCAGGAAAGCAGACCACAGGGTCGGAGGGATAGCTCAGTAGTTTGAGCATTGGCTTGCTAAACCCAGGGTTGTGAGTTCAATCCTTGAGGGGGCCATTTAAGGATCTGGTGCAAAAATTGGGGATTGGTCCTGCTTTGAGCAGGGGGTTGGACTAGATGACCTCCTGAGGTCCCTTCCAACCCTCCTATTCTCTGATTCAGACAGACCCACATTTGACCGATACAGGATGACATGAACGACTGATATCCGATGAAGTGAGCTGTAGCTCACAAAAGCTTATGCTCAGATAAATTGGTTAGTCTCTAAGGTGCCACAAGTCCTCCTGTTCTTTTTGCAAATACAGACTAACACGGCTGCTACTCTGAAACCTGATATGCCAAAGTCATCAGCACAAATGCTCAGAGGCAGACTCCCTTTGGCAGTGAGTTGAGAGTTGAGTCCTGGGTTACTAAGTAAAAGGTCTGCAGAAAGGGCAGGACACAGAAAAGTGGTTCCATGACCGCACAGTAGGACATAGTCTACATTCTGTGCCATGTATTCTTCCCTTAAGTCATGTATATGCAATGCAATGAGGGCCAACTTCATGTGTGATCACCCCATGGGGAAAAACGTGCATCTTTTTCCAGGGTTAGACATTCTACTAGCATTGTCTGCCTTGCAGCGCATTGGTAAATGTCCCACAATCTGAACATTTTAGTTCTTTTAGTTCCACTAAGCATCCTTCAAATCAATGAGCAGGAACTGAAGATAGAATGCAACTGAATACATGTTATCTAACTGGTGTGCGAGTGGTTATAGGTTTGGCGAATAATATATTTTCATAATTAACATTAGAAAAGATTGAAAATGGCTTTGAATGAAACCATATGGATGTGGATTCCCCTTTCCTGATATCAGTGTTTTCTTGTGAGCAGCTCACAACTAAGCCCCATCAAGATCCCCAAACTAATCATCTCCCCACCTATTTCACTTGCAGGGCCCACCCGATAGGTATGCTTAGAGCCCTGGACCTTGCATAAAGCGTGACTCCTACTGTCCCCCTACAAAGCCCAATGGTTTGCACCTTCACCCAGGACATAGGAGACCTAGGTTCAGAACCTCACTCTGAAAAGAGCAAGGACTTGACTCCTGGCCTCCTACTTACCAGGTAGGTGCCCTAATGATGGGGCTACAAAATCACTCTCTCTCTGGCTCAATTAATATTGAAGTATTTTATACAAAGTGAAATAGCTTCAGTGTAGAGATTAGGACACCCACCCCAGAATACCCCAAAGCCCAGGGCACTCACCTGAGGGGGGGAGACCTGGGTTGTTCTCAGGCAGAATTTGAAATTGAATTTCATTCTCCCATATCCCAGGTGAGAAGAGGGTGACCTGGCTTAGACCACCTAACTCCAGAAGAAGGGTCACAGCTGTGAATTCTAAGTGCCATAAATGCCTCCCTCCAGCCTGGAGTTAAGGCCCTGAAGTCCCCATGAAGGGCAGGGCTTACGCTACAGCCCCTTTTCAGAATTTTTTATTGGCATGCTGGCTTTGTTAATCCCATTCCTAGATGCCTAACTAGCCCCATGTAATGTATAGGCAACCTAGGCATCTAACTCAGGGCTGTGGGTTCCAGTAGGGGGCAGGACACCTAAAGTTAGGCACTGCAGTGCTGAGTTTTAATCCCCTTTGTGGATCTAGTCCAATGGTGGGCAACCTATGGCCCATCAGGGTAAGCCGTTTGCAGGCTGCGAGACATTTTGCTGACATTGACCATCTGCAGGCACGCCCCCACCCACCCACAGCTCCCAGTGGCCACGTGTGACGCACTCTATGTGATTTTATAAAAATATGCTAATGAGTGTGAATATAATGTAACTGGAATATGCTTCATGCAAAAGGTCTCTTGTAAGGTACCATCACAAAGCTTATAATCTACTGAGTGTGGTCATCCTAGTTGTATAAATGTATCACTCCTGTATTTGAAACCAGAAATATAAAATATAACTGAGGGCCTATTGTAATTATGCAAAGTGTGGACCATTATTGGTGGTTTGGAATCTTGATGGCTCCCATTAACCAGGACAATTGTCTATAGATGGCTCTGTTTTACTTGTAAGTCTTCCTGGGTAATGAAGTCTTCAGGTGGCATGTGATCATGTCACCTGAACTGGAATGCATCTTTAGCCTGGTGCTTTTCCACTGAGAAGGAGGGGGTGGGAACCCAGAGAAGGACAAAAGATTCCCGCCTTATGCAAAAGATATATAAGTGGGTGGAATAGAACAAAGTGAGGCAGCCATCATGAGAAATCCCCTAGCTACCACCTGAGCTGGAACAAGGGCTGTACCAGGGGAAAGGACTGTGCCCAGACTAGAAAGGCATCCAGTCTGTGAAAGAAACTTATTGAAACATCTCTGAGGGTGAGATTTTATCTGTATTCAATTTTATTACTGTATTAGGCTTAGATTTGTGCATTTTATTTTATATTGCTTAGTAATTCACTTTGTTCTGTCTGTTACTACTTGGAACCACTTAAATCCTACTTTCTGTATTTAATAAAATCACTTTTTACTTATTAATTAACCCAGAGTATGTATTAATTCCTGGGGGGGGGGAGCAAACAACTGTGCATACCTCTCTATCAGTGTTATAGAGACGAACAATTTATGAATTTACCCTGTAGAAGCTTTATACAGGGTAAAACAGATTTATTTAGGGTTTGGACCCCACCAGGAGTTGGGCATCTGAGTGTCAAGGACAGGAACATTTCCTAAGTTGCTTTCAATTATGCCTACAGCTGTAAGGGGACGTGGTTCAGACCTGGGTCTGGGTTTGTAGCAAGCTAGTGGGTCTGGCTCAAACCAAGAAGGACACTGAAGTCCTAAGCTGACAGGGCAGAAGAGCAGGAGCAGTAGTAGTCTTGGCACATCAGTTGGCAACCCCCAAAGGTTTCTGTGATCCAATCCGTCACACCGTGGTTCGCCGTTCCCGGCCAATGGGAACTGCGGGAAGCAGCGGGCCACAGGGATGTGCTGGCTGCTGCTTCCCGTGGCTCCCATTGGCCAGGAAAGGCAAACTGCAGTTGCTGGGAGCCACAGGGGGCCATGCCTGTGGAAGGTCAACTTCAGCAAAATGTCTCGCGGCCCGCAATCAGCTTACCCTGATGGGCTGCATGTGGCCTGTGAGCCACAAGTTGCCCACCACTGAACTAGTCCTTCATGCTGTTTGAGAGACTTCTGTAGGAGGAGTTAAGGAAAATATTCTCTAACATACATTTTAATAAACCTCATGGGCCAATTTCAGCAGTGACACTTTATGGATCCCTATTAGGTCAGCTGGGTTACATGTCAGCACAGAATTTAGCCCTGTCTGATTTATTCTTAATAGTCTCACCCCTTACTTTTTCCACAGATTCATAGATTAGGAAGGTGGAAAAGACACTGCATGCACTATTGAATAAAAGAAAAATAACCTGCTGCCTGTTCCAGACTAAGTGTAAATGACATTTTTAAACACAAAGAGCCATAGCCTCTCCTAGTCCAAATAAGTCAATTTGGAAGTGTGGAAGTACACAAGTCCTGTTCACAATGGTTGAAACAACACAGCAGCAATTTGCTCCCAAATTAGGTAGTACAACCAGTGTCCTTTGGATACTGAGGGCTAGTCTGATCTCAGAGTGACACATTCACAGCATGAAAATTTAGATCTATCTACATATACAATGGAGTTAAGTACCTTTCACACAACTGTTGTGTCTACATGGCCATAGGCTCTACCCCAAAACATCTCTGGTCAGATATCCAGTCCTTGTAGTGCTGTGTTCAACAATACTGATGGTAGAACATGGTACAACAAAAACGGAGACGGTATTTTAAGCACCACACACAAGTTACTTACACAATTCTACCTCAAACCAACCTCGCAGTGCCCCATTGTGCTAGAAGCTGCACATGCATGTAATGAAAGAGACAGTCACCGTCTTGATGAGGTCTTGAGTTCTGCTTCAGCTATTATTGTAAAGTTCTGAGTAGCTCTAGCTTGGCGTATGGGGAAAATTTAAGGAAGGATTCAAAACTATTGCATCTTTGAATTTTGTAACCATAACAGACTCACAGCCCCTTTAAAAGTGGAATATAATTTAGCACGTTTCAATAAAATGTAACAAAATGTTGTCTTTGGGAATCTTTATTTAACTTTTGAAGAACCCCATGTTTGAGAGTGCGTACATGAATGGAAGCCACTTTGCAGTGTGTATTTCACTTTACTAATAGGCATGTTACATGTAAACAAAAAATGCTGCAACTGCAAGAAGAAAAATTTAAGAATACTAAGCTATTTGCAACTGGTGGGCAAAAAAGTTGCTCTGAGATGTGCACATATTAGGAAAGCAGAATATCTCAGGCACGATCCATCATGGAGAAATGGCAACATATCTACCTATCTTATTGATTTATACAAGGGTCATCTGCATGTTATTTAGGTGACAAATACAGTAGCAGCAATTGCATACAGTTTAGTCCATAGCGGCCCTACTTTTGTTTTTTTATATAGCTATATTGTATTTTCTGGCCATGCATTTTTGTTGGTTGGGGTGTTTGGAACCAGAAATGTCGTCTAAAATTGTCTCACATATTATTTGATCTGTGCTAACGGTGTGCTGACACTGTTGTGTGCCTTTCCATTGACCTCAGTGGGCTTTGGAGTAGGCAATCCATGACTTTGTAATAGTCAGTAAAAAAAAAACACAACAGTTTGAAAGCCTGATATGGACCCAACAACCTGAACAAGGCAGACAAAAACATAGAAACAGAAAAGATTACATTAATTTAGATCAGTGGTTTTCAGCCTTTTTTCCATTTGCGGACCCCTAAAACATTTCAGATGGAGGTGCGGACTCCTTTGGAAATCTTAGACATAGTCTGTGGCCCCCTGGGGGTCCACCATCCACAGGTTGAAAAAACACTTCCTTAGCTGGGACTTAAGCCTTTCTCATAGTTGTCATTAGCTCAGCTAGGAAGCACAGCCATGTGGAAATTTACCAAAACAAAAGATCAGTTCTAGGAATTATTTTGGGAAAGTTCTTTGGCCTGTGTTATCCAGGAGGTCCGACCAGATGATCACAAGGGTCCAACCTGGCCTGAGAATCTATGAATTTAGTTATTAGCCTTTCTCCAAATAAAGATGAGTATTAAGCTCTGAGTAACATTGTAAAGCAATTTTCACCTAAAACATGTGAAGGAATAAAAAGGGTGACGTCGGCAATTCTACCCACTGGCTTATTTAAGGACACCTCTGACTAATGGAAATACTCAGTGGGTAAAATCTGTGTTTGTTATTAACAGAAAAGACAGTTCTGAGCCTGGGATTGGAACTATAGAGTGCTACCCACCTGCTGAAGATGAACGGATTGATGGTTTAATAGGCACAGCTTCATGTGCCAAATCAATATCTAAGCTTCAGGATAAAGAGGTGTGTTGAGGACAAATGGAAAGAAACTCCTTGTGGATTACTTCATCCTAAATTCTTGAAAGCCAAATCCTATTCTGAAGTCAGTGGCTCCCATGTGTCCCGGCTGTGCTCTGCAGCTCAGGAGAAAAACCCAAACAAGGGCACCCTATATGGCCTCCAAATACCTCCCTCATGGGTCTCCATCCCCACCCTGACAAGAGATATTGGTGACAGCCTGAGCAGTGTGGGATTCTGTCAGCCTAGACAGTGCCTTTGCAACATCCCAGTAGGGAAGCTGACTGACAGGCTGATCATGAATACTGAAAAAGCCACACAGTCCACAGGGTGAGCTCCCACCCGACAATTCTGAAATAGACCCATCAGCTGGGAGAAGCTGGAGTCACCAGGGAAGAGATTCACCTCTCCTATGGGGACTGCAGGGAAGAAGAGAGACCTTCCAGTGACTCCCTCAAACCAGGTAAATCTTGCCCTTTAGCAGAAAGCTATGTTAGGGAACCTGGACTTTAGTTCCTCTGTCTTCCCCGACAGCTCCATGGGGTTGCATGATATTCTGTGGGCATAACACACCCAAAGGAACAGGGGATTTGAATAGGGCCACTTGCAGAGGCTGCAGATTCATTTGCAAGAGGTCCCTGCCCTCTTAATATTCTCTGCATTACACTCCTGAGGAATAGATACAGAACTCATCTAATTCCCTTTCACACCAAACCTGCCCATTCTCAGTACGGCTCAAGTCCATGTGGTGCTGGGTTAGGGGGCAGTGAGTGGCTAACACTCCCCTTACTCTTGTGTAATTGCAGACTGGGATTTGATCCTATAGCATCAAGTCTGAAATCCAAGAAAATAAGGCCCTTATGCTGAAACACTTCACCATGTGCATTACCATAAGTATATGAGTAGCCCCATTGACTTCAAAGGGACTACTCACCATAAAGCTAAGCATGTATGTGTTTGTTAGACTGGGGCCTAAGCTGGAATCACAAAACTTCTTATATACCAAGCAAATTATTGCTGCCCCCTTTATTCCTGAGCAATAGCTTTCATCAACATCCGCAAGCAAGAGACATAACACAAACATTTCATTAAAACGAACTCTTCATGGCCCTAGTGTCGCTGATAACTGCTGAAAGGATATTTGTTGTTTTTATATTTCTGATCATGTCTCTTTGGCTTCTTCATGCAGTTGTACAGTTCATTAGTGAACTTGAATACTGTACCTTTGTGCGCCAATAAATATGATTTATTGGCCCATTTCTCAGTTCTGTTATCTATTCCTTTCCTCCTCCTGTCTTTCTGGAAAAAAATGATTACTCATCTTCTCGTAACTGTTGTTCTTCAAGATGTGTTGCTCAGATCCATTCCAATTAGGTGTGTGCGCCCTGCATGCACAATCGTTGGAAAGTTTTTCCCTAAGCAGCACCCGTCAGCTGTGGAGCCCCCTGGAGTGGCGCCTTCATGGTGCTCAATAAATGACCCTGTGAACCCAGTGCCTCATCAGTTCCTTCTTACCAGTTACTCCAACAGAGAGGAAGGCAGGTGGGTTTGGAATCGACATGAACAACACATCTCAAAGAATAACAGTTATGGGAAGGTAACTGATTCCAATTAGGTGACTCCCAAGCCTTACCTAGGTGGTGGATTCAGAGTTATGGAATCACAGATTGAAGCACCATTCTGCCAAAGGCTGCATCATCTTAAGCATGCTGGGTGATGGCATAATGAGAGGTGAACGTATGCACCAAGGACTAGGTTACTGCCCATTAGATTTCTTTGATCAGGACTTGGGCCAGGAATGTTGCTGATGAGGCCTGTGCCCTTGTGGGGTGTGCCGTAAGTGCCGGAGCTGGTGTCTTGGCCAGTTCATAGCACATGCGGATGCAGGATGTGATCCAGGAAGATACTCTTTGAGATGAGACCGGTAGGCTTTTCATGTGGTCAGCCAATGCTATGAACAAGTGGTTCGATTTCCTGAACGGCTTGGTACATTCAATATAGAAGGCTAATGCTCTCTGAGCATCCAAAGAGTGCAGTCTCTGCTCACAGCTACTGGCATGAGGCTTCGGATAAAAAACAGGCAAGAATATTTCTTGGCTGGTATGGAAATGTGATACCATTTTAGACAGAAAGGCCGGGTGAGGTCTGAGCTGCACCTTGTCCTTGTGGAAAACTGTATAAGGTGTGTTGGAGGTAAGGGCCTTTAACTCAGACACCCTTCTTGCTGATGTGATGGCAATTAGGAAGGCTACCTTCCACGATAGGTAGAGAAGGAAGCAAGTCACCAGCAGCTCAAATGGGGGCCCCATTAATTTGGAGAGGACCAAATTAAGGTCCCACGCAAGAACAGGCTGTCTAATCTGGGGATGTAGCCAGTCCAGACCCTTGAGGAACCATCCAGCCACAGGGTTGGCAAAGACAGAGTGTCCAGAGACTCTGGGTGGAAAGGCAAGATAGCTGCTAGGAGTATCTTTGAGGATGACACTGCCAGACCTTGCTGTTTCAGGTGCAGAAGGTACTCCAGAATAAGAGGTAATGGCACTTGGAGTGGGGGTGTATGACGCTGGTCACACCAGCAAGTGAACCTCTTCCACTTCACCAGATACGTGGCCCTCGTGGAGGGCTTTCTGCAGCTGAGTAAGATCTCCATAGGGTTCAGCCATGAAGCTTCCAGGCCATGAGGTGAAGGGACCGGACATCTGGGTGATGAAGATGACCATGGTCCTGAGTGATCAAGTCAGGGAGGAGTGGCAACATGATTGGAGTGTTGACCGAGAGATCCAGAAGCGTGGCGTACCTGTGTTGTCAAGGCCACGTTGGTGCCCCCAGTATTATCTCTGCCCCATCTCTGCGGACCTTGAGTAGGACCTTGTGCACAAGAGGGATCGGGGAAAGGCATAGAGCAGACAGCCTCCCCAGGGTAGCAGGAATGCGACCGTGATTGAGCCCAGGCTGCTTTTCTGGAAGGAGCAAAACACTGGGCACTTCCTGTTGCTCCAAGTGGTGAACAGGACGACCTAAGGAAACCCCCACCTCTGGAAGATGGAGTGAATGATGTCCGGCCGGATGGACCACTTGTGGCGGTGGAAGAACCTGCTGAGATGGTCTGCCAGTATGTTCTGGACTCCGGGCAGATATGATGCTTCCAGGTGAATGGAGTGGGCTATACAGAATTCCCAGAGCCTGAGAGCCTCCTGACAGAGGGGGGAGGATCATGTTCCATCTTGCTTGTTGATATAAAACTTTGCAGTGGTGTTGTCCGTCATGACTGGCACATATTGGCCTTGCAGACGAGACTGAAAGGCCTGGCATGCAAGTCACACCACTCTGAGCTCCTTGATATTGATATGGAGAGAGAGCTCGTCCTCTGACCAGAGGCCCTGTGTTTGGAGATCTCTCAGATTTGCTCCCCAACCTAGAGCTGATGCATCCTTAACTAGAGACAAGGACAGCTGAGAGTTGCTGAAGGGGTGTCCTTCGCAGACTATTCAAGCATTGAACCACCACTGGAGTGACTCTAGCATCGGCTATGGCACCATGACCACTAGTCCCAGGCTGTCGTGCCCCAGCAGTATGTCGAAGTGAGCCACGTCTGTAGAGGCCAGAGTCTCAGCATGGTGTCGGACCATGTATGTGCAGGGCAGCATGTGACCGAAGAGACTGAGGCAATTCCTTGCTGTAGTGGTCAGGTACTCTCTCATGCATTAAATGATACTTGCCATGGCTTGGAATCGGGACTCTGGCAGGCTTGCTCTTGCCTGGACCGAGTCTAACACTTCTCCGATAAACTCTATCCTCTGGGTTGGGACAAGGTGGACTTGTTCACGTTGAGGAGGAGACAGGCTCTCGAATGTGGATGTGGCCAGATGGACCTGCGACTCCACCTGCTCTCTGGTGTGCCCCCCGAGCAGCCAATCATCGATGTAAGGGTATACCTGCACCTGCCTCCTTCAGAGGAAGGCTGCTACCTCCGACATGCACTTGGTGAACGCTCATGGGGCTGTCGACAGGATGAAGGGAAGGATAGTGAACTGTTATGTTTTTGGTCGCCCATGAACCTTAAAAAGCATCTGTGTGCAGGGTGAATCACCATATGAAAGTACACGTCTTTCATGTCAAGGGTGGCGAACCAGTCTCCCAGATCCATGGAAGGGATAATAGTGCTCAGGGAGACCATGCGGAACTACAACTTCACCATGAACTTGAGTCCTCACAGGTCTAGAATGGGTCTGAGACCCTCCCTTGGCTTTGGGGATTAGGAAGCAGTGGGAACAGAATCCCTTGCCCCATAGCTCCTGAGGAACCTCCTCCACCGATCCTCTGGTGAGGAGCACCTGCACCTCCTGGATAAGGAGTTGCTCATAAGCAGGGTCCCTGAAGAGGGACAGGGAAAGGGCGGGGGGGGGGGGGGAGGATAGGAGCAGAATATCCCACTTCCACCATGCAAACAACCCAGCAGTCCGATGTTATTGGAGACCACGCACGGTAGAAGTGGGATAGATGGTTCAAAAAACACAGGGAAGGATCCGGCATTGAGAGAGGCGCTCCATCCTTGGGCACACCTTCAAAATGTCTGTTTTGAGCCCGACGAAGGCTTAGTCAGGCCCTGGCCCTGTCTGGATGTGAGATGGGAAGGCTTATGCCTGCCATTCCTACTCCTGCGCCTGTAAAAATCCTGCCTCAGCCAAGGAGGATACGAGTGCTGCTGCGGCGGTTAGGGTTTAAAGGGCTTTCATTTGGTTGCTGGAATATGCATACCCAAAGATTTCATTGTCACTGTGGAGTCTTTGAGGCTATGCAGCTTAGAGTCAGTCTGTTTGGCTAACAGGCCTACCCCGTCAAAGGATAGGTCTTGCATAGTTTGCTGAACCTGGGGAGGGAGCACCGAGGCTTGCAGCCATGAACTACGCCACACAACTATCCCTGAGGACAAGGTGCGTGAGTGGGGTCTGCACAGAGAGCCTGATCAGTGGCAAGACGAACAGTGCTGAGACCGGGACCTACGGTGCGAAGGTGATCTGCGCCGTGAGCAGGGGTGCTGGTGGGATCTGGATGGGTGGCGCGAGTCAGACCTGTGCCGTGAGTGCAACTGGCTCTCCAAATGGGACCCTGAGCGGTGCCTCCCCTCCACAGGCTGAGTCAAAGGGTGGATCATCGCCAGCTTTCCCCAGGACAGCGCCGCCCCGGGCGGTATTGGAGGCTGAATGCGAAGGGCCTGGGACCTCGGTGCTGTCATCACAACGAGGTC
The DNA here is from genome assembly GCF_965140235.1 of Caretta caretta. Taxonomy (NCBI): domain Eukaryota; kingdom Metazoa; phylum Chordata; order Testudines; family Cheloniidae; genus Caretta; species Caretta caretta. The sequence continues at coordinate 131,219,982 of NC_134209.1, read as the reverse complement.
CCTGGCGGGCTCAGAGGTGTCCGGGGTGGAAAGCAGTTCTAGCTCCTCCACCACTGGACCCGGGGAGTCCAACTGCCCCGGACTCGGCGGTCCCACTTGGGGGGCTGAAGTCAACAGTGCAGGCTCCAAAAGTTTCAGCGCCGGGGCTCCTCCCTGGGACACACCCCACTGGCCGGCTCCGCTGGGGTGGGTCCTGAAGTGGGGGAACCACTCCTCCCTTGCTGCCAGTGCCGCCTCTGTACCAGTGAATGGAATCGGTAACGGTCCGGTCCCACGTCTTTGGTGCCAGGGAGTGACAGCGCTGCAGGTCTCTACCAGAGTCTTTTCTCAGTGCTGCCTCCACAACTGCCGCACCGAGGAACTCAGTGCCAGGTCCTGCGGTGCCGATGTGGGTTGTGGTCTAAGTGCCGCCTCCAGAAAGAGCTGCTTCAATCGGAAGTCCCGCTCCTTCTTGGTTCGGTGGTGAAAGCCTTTACAAATCCAGCACTTTTCCGACTGATGTGGTTCCCCCCGACACTTTAAACAAGCATCATGAGGGTCACCCTTTGGCATGGGCTTGTTGCAGGGCTTGAATCCTTGGACGTAGGCATATAAGTCCCCCAAAGAGAATGCAGTCAGGGTGGAGGGTAAACCCCCAGCCCAACAGCTGACTAGAACTACAATAACTAAGAACGAAAACAACTACCAAATACAAACAGTTCGAAAGATAAGCTAGGAAAACGTGGAGAGCTTGCAAAGCAAGATGCCACCGTTCCAACGACTTCCACTGGCGGTAAGAAGGAACTGAGGAGGCACTGGGTTGGCAGGGTCATATATTGAGCACCATGAAGGCGCCACTTCCAGCGGGCTCCACAGCCAACCTGGTGGGTGCTGCTAAGGAAAAAACTTTCAGATAACTGTGCACACGGCGCGCGCACACCTAATTGGACTTGATATGAGCAATCACTCGAAGGAGAACCTGCATTCCCCCGGCACATAACAAGATTCCCAAGTTGCTTGACAATTAGTAATATTCTACATCTACAGAACACATATATAATCAGGAAGTGTGAAGAAAGGTTTTACTGGCATGAGTTTGGGATGGCTTCACCACTGATAAACTTCATCACAATCTGTTTATATTTGAGGACATATTGTATTCAGCTCCTGGATTCCCGAGTTCCAGTATTCCTTCAAACACTGTAAAGTTGAATGATGTCTAAAAGCCATGATTATAAAAACCTTGAAAGCATGTTTCCTGTCAAGGTGATAGGTAAATAGTTCCAAATTAGTGCTAGTGAACCTTTATGCTGTGGAGGTGTCCCACATATTTTACAGAAAATTATTTAGGAATAAGTGAGAGATTTAAAAGATTTGATTAGTACTATTTTTCACATCTATCCTTCTGTAAAGTCATGTCCCTCTGCCCCATGAGTAGGGCCCTACCAATTTCACGACAATGAAAAATGTGTAATGGACCATGAAATCTGGTCGCCCACCATGAAATCTGGTCTTTTTTGTATTTTTATTATACAGATTTCATGGAGAAGACCAGCGTTTCTCAAATAGGGAGTTGCAGGGGGGTCACAAGGTTATTTTAGGGGGCAGGGTGCAATATTGCCACCCTTTTCTCTGTACTGCCTTCAGAGCAGGGTTGCCAGAGAGTGGCGGCTGGTGGCCAGGCACTTGCCAGCAGCAGTGCAGAAGTAAGGGTGGCAGTACCATCCCATGCCGTCCTTACTTCTGGACTGCTGCTGGCGGAGGCGCTGCCTTCAGAGCTGGGCTCCGGACCAGCAGCCGCCACTCTCCAGCTGCCCAGCTTTGAAGACAGCACCGCCGCCAGCAGCAGCGCAGAAGTAAGGGAGTAAGGGTAGCAGTACCGCAAACCCCCCTCCCCTCCAAAACTTCTTTTTGGGTCAGGTCAGGACCCCTACAATTACAACACAGTGAAATTTCAGATTTAAATAGCTGAAATAATGAAATTTACTATTTTAAAAATCTTATCAAAAAGAAAAGGAGTTCTTGTGGCACCTTAGAGACTAACCAAGAACTCCTTTTCTTTTTGCGAATACAGACTAACACGGCTGTTCCTCTGAAACCTGTCATAAAAATCTTATGACCATGAAACTGACCAAATGGACTGTGAATTTGGTAGGGCCTTAACCACGAGCAAGTAGCCTTGGTAAGGACAGAGCAGTGTCTCCAGGGGACAAAATACTAAAGGCCATATTTTCAGCTGTGATAAATCAACATAGCTTTATTTGCTTCAGTCGTGCTATTCCAGTTTATACCAGAGAAGCTGGCTTTAAGCCTTCCTTTCTTCAATTTGAGGCCAATATAGATCGCTCAGATGCTGGGAACAATCTGTGCCACAACATGAATTAGATCCACCTCCCTCTTGACTGGGGAAGACCTGTCTGGAAGCAAGAAGCCCATTGCTGTTTGTGATCTTCAAAATTTCACTTCAGGGATGTGGGAGGCAGGGTACCAAAAGGACAGTATAGCAAGGCTTTAGCTCAGAGAACTCTTGATGTTGCCAAATTTGCTAACAACCTATATCCAGTCTCTGTTTTTGAACAAAATGACTAAGAAGAACGTGATAGAACAACTCTGGTGGCTGCCGGTGTCCTCATATCCTCAAGCCTGTTAGTAAAGTTGCAGGATTGGGGATAGAAACAAAACAGCACCAGCGGCATTGTTAAATGAACCCCTCCTTGTGATGGATGGATGCAAAATCCCCATTCGGGTTTTTTCTTTAAAAAGCCTTTTGAATAGTGCCTACCACAGATCTCTGAAGACATATTTATGGTCCTAGCCACAAAGACAAAATTCTTCTTGTATGGCTCCATTCCCTGTGAGAAGTCCTAGAGGGTAATTTTGGACAACTGCACTCATGTCCAAAAGGCTTTCTTATGAGTGGCATCATGTGGATATGTTTTGGCAGCCCTCCTATTCAATGTTTTTATGAAATATCAAGGAAGGTCATAGTGAGGACATATGGATGGCAATTTCTTCAGGTGTACACCAAGCAACTCACTGGCTGCCTTAGTCTTCCAGAGCACAGATTTATTAACCATCTGGGCATATTCCAAAGCCCTCATTTCTTCCTGAGAATTTGATAAGGGAGTGAGTTGATTGGTGATGGTGGCTGATTGGAGATATTATATTTATTATGAGCATTTTTTAGTTTGAATGGGCCTGTGGGAAGTTAATATTTTAACCACTCGTCCAATCATAATTAGTGCTTCACTCAAAACCACAAAGTTGACACTTAAACTCCTTCAAATTTCAAGAGGAGAGGTTTTGGCTTTGAGGCTGTAGTCCTAAACCTGCCCTCCAATTTAGTGTCTGTTGGATCTAGAACTGGAAAGCAAGCCATTCTGCAGTTTAGAAACAGATGAAATTTCACATGAACGGCTGTTTTCACGAGATTTTTGACCCAAAATGAGAGAACTCTCATGAGAACCATTGCTGGTGTGAGATTTCCATTAGACAGCATGGAGGAAATCTCAAAAGATCAATTTATCTTGCAAGAACCCTGTAATCCATAACTTCTGAAATGTTAGCACCATGATATCTGAACCCAAACCTTAACCCTGATTCAGCCTCAAACCCAAACCTGATCCTTAACCTAAACTTAATCCCAGTCCAAACACTGCCCATCCATCTCTGCTTTCTTGTCTACAGTGGGATCATCAGAAATACATGGAGCATAAATAACAGCTGACGAATGCAAACAGATGAAAAAAAGACACACTGTGTGAGATGGACTATTTTTATATAATAATTTTCATTCTCACTGAAAGATAGTCATCATTAATAGTGCTGTGACAAGTACAATCAAAGTTCTCCCCCTTACTCAGCAGGGAAGATGAACGGGGAGGAGAACGGGGATGGCTTTGCTCTGGCAAAACATATTTTTCACCTGTCAGATACAACAGACATAATTTATACATAGGCTATAATTTATAGATAGAGCGAATGAAAATTTCACTCCAAAGCGTTCAGCTTTAAAAATATATGTACATGAAAAAAGTAAACATTTTATACATTTTCCAATACCACATCCAGTTTATGCACTTACATTTTAAACATTGAAGTGAAGATTGGACCTCTTTCTACAAAATATTCTTTACTGAAGTACAAGTTACAGGCTTGATTCAGGAATTACTAGGTGAAATTCCATGGCCTGTGTTGTGCAGGAGATCAGACTAGATGCTCAGAATGGTCTCTTCTGGTCTTAACATCTATGAATATGACAAATGAAAATTAGATATAGTCGTGGGAATTCTGGTTTATATTTGAAAGGCAAGTAACACAAATATATTATGTCCAGGGGAGCTCAACTTTCAGTAAGGGTTGGGTACCTGGCTCCTTTAGGCTCTGTGGGAAAATCCCATTCTGTATTTGTTCTGGTCATTTTGAAGAGTAATTAATTTGGACTAAGTCTTGGCATTTATATTTGATCTTCAGGGAGGCCTCCTGGCCTATTTTATTTCCACAGGATAAAAGTACATCTCAATTTCTACAGTTCGGATCATTGCAAAAGGATTGTTCAGAGTTTTCACCAATTGTAAGTGGGTTTAGAATTCTAGACACAGCTGGAGATTTCGGTCAGTCACCAATGTCAACTTGTGTCAAAGGCCATCGTCCTCAAATGACATCCATGTCTGCAGAGATGCCATTGCAAGACTAACACCCATGGAATGGTTCATTTAGAAAAAAAACATTGTTCTGAAGGTGTTAGAAATAATGGCATGCTTTCAGGGTACTAGCTGCAGAAAGTTTGTTTTAATTATCTTGATATTTCAATGACTGATCATCCCTTCAAATTCTGCTGGAGACTTTAGTGGGTAGATTTCTAGGGAAGTCCATAATTTTAATCTGTTAAACTCAGTAACTAATGAATCTACGTGTTTCTGGCATCTGTGTAAGTTCTGTTTATAGTATAACTAAGGTTCCCCAAATAATGTTGTTGGATGATTATTATGCCTCTCTGTTGTTTAAGTCACACTGCTTTTGACTTCATGTCTTCTGGACAATTTATACTCACTATTGTGCACACACAACTCCCACTGGCATCAGCAGAATTTGTGTGTGTGACAGGACTGCAGAATTTGACTCAAAAAATACATTGCCAGTCACACTTTATTGTTGAAATAATGAAAACCCCAGTCTATGTCATGAGAACTCAGGCTCAAAGTTTGGGGAACTTTTGAACAGTTACTGGATATATTTTGAATAAATCTGGAAGCTGTCAAGCAACAAAGACTACAGACCATCAATATAATGAACTTGTTTCTCCACCACTGTGTACCTTGCATAGTCATTTACAACTTTGCAGCATAGATGTAAAATGCCACTATTGAAGTCATCAAGTGAAGAATTCTGACCAGGTAATATTCAACTCTTTGAACTGATGCAAACAGCTACACAACATATTCTGCAATGGAGAATCAGGCCTGCTATGTCAAACACTGAGGCAGAAGAGGAACCTAGCAATATCAATAAAAGGTGAGGTCCATATGTGAGTTTATTGGTATTTTTTAATAAAGCTCATTGGGCCAGATCCTGGAATGCCTTTACCTGCAGAACTCACACTGACATAATTGTGGCACCTTAGAGACTAACAAATTTATTTGAGCATAAGCTTTTGTGGGCAAAAACAAACTCCAATGAGAGACTGCTGAATTGGAATTAATTTGCAAACTGGACACCATTAAATTAGGCTTGAATAAAGACTGGGAGTGGATATGTCATTACACAAGGTAAAACTATTTCCCCATGTTTATTTTTCCCCCCTACTGTTCCTCTTGTCAACTGCTGGAAATGGCCGACCTTGATTATCACTACAAAAGGTTTTTATTTCTCTCCTGCTGGTAATAGCTCACCTTAACTGATCACTCGTTATAGTGTGTATGATAACACCTATTGTTTCATGTTCTCTGTGTATGTATATATTGTGATAAAGTTCTTTCCTCTGCCTCGGTGGGACCTGCGCTTATTGGCGGATTTGCTTACCTCAGAGATTCACGGCAGCTCTCTGTTTGGCCACTCTTGCTAGTGGCTCAAACCTGCCGTCCACTCAGCTAACCTCATCACTGGCCAGCATGGGGAAACAGAGAACAATCCCCGCAGTCTCTGTGTCCCACCTAGTGGGTCGGGGACAGGGCAGATCCCTTTCCAATTTAGACCTTCCCTTCTGGTGTTTCTCACAGACCAGGTTCAACTCCTCCTGTGTCCGATCAGGAGTTGGGGGGAATGGGGGGAGGAGGGGAACCTGGGCCCACCCTCTATACCGGGTTCCAGCCCAGGGTCCTGTGGATAGCAGCTGTCCACAATGTTCCCTGTATCAGCTGCTTGACACCTACAACTCCCTGGGCTACTTCTCCATTGCCTTTCCCCAGCACCTTCTTTATCCTCACTGCAGGATCTTCCTCCTGAAGCCTGATCACGCTTGAACTCTTCACTCCTCCAGCAGCATGCCTTCTCACTTCCTGCTCCTGGCACGCCCCCCCACTACATGATGGGAAGTCCTTTTTAAACCAGATGTCCTGACTAGCCTGCCTGCCATAATTGAATCAAGAAAGTTCTTAATTGGCTCCAGGTGTCTTGATTAGCTTGCCTGTCTTAATTGGTTCTGGCAGGTTCCTGATTGCTCTAGGGCAGCCCCTGCTCTGGTCACTCAGGGAACAGAAAACTATTCATCCAGTGGCCAATATATTTGCCTTCGACCAGACTCCTGTATCCCACTGGTCTGGGTCAGTCACTATATATATCTCTTCCTTCTGTATTTTCCACTGCATGCATCCGATGAAGTGGGTTTTAGCCCACGAATGCTTATGGTCAAATACATTTGTTAGTCTCTAAGGTGCCACAAGTACTCCTGTTCTTTTTGCAGATACAGACAAACGTGGCTGCTACTCTGAAAACTGACATAATTGTACATCCTTGTGGACAAGTGCCATCGCAGAGCACCCCCTTGTGGCCTGGAATGGCCCTGAAGGCACCCTGCCCTCTGCTCCCTCTAGCTTCTCTGCAATAATTGACTCCCAGACCCAAGTATTGTGGAATCTGATTTATTACCATTTTTTGTGGTTCAGGAGTCCCACAGCCTTCCTTCCTGGGGCCTGTGCTGACTGCCGAGGTTCAAGCGAACTTATCCCCTTGGGCTCAAGGGTCCACAGGCCTCTGTCTTGGGGGCTGTGTTGATTCAGGGCAGCTAAATCCTTAAAGCAACTTCTCCTACCTGGTCCCTCTTCACTTACCCCTTTTCCTTGCTGGGCTGGGAGAGGTCAGCAGGCCACGCTCCTTCCCCTGCTGCTGTCTCCCCTATCATAAGAGAGGAGGCAGCATATATGTTGCCCTCCTTCCCAGGGCTCCTCGTGGTTGGCTGGGAGAAAGGACAGCCTTCCCCCACCCTGTACTACAAGGCTTCAGTTCTATTCCCTCAGGGACACAGCAGCCTGGGTTTTCCCCAGATATTAACCATTCCCCAGAATCATCTTCCTTTCTCCCAACATCAGCCTTTGCCTTTCCCTCGGTCTTTGTCTGATCCAAAAGTCCCAGGGACCTTAAAAGAGACACACCATAGAACAGGGAGGGGTTGACTGACCCCTCGTCCTTGCTATTCTTAAAAGGAGTCATACACTCTGTTGCAGTCCTGTAGAAGCCCTGTAGGAGCAGGCTCTTAACAGGAAGAGTAATTGAGAACAACGGCGAACAATATTCGCAGCCTGTCTGCTACTGAGGGATAAAACTGATGAGAGGAATTGAACAGATAGATGTCTGGGAGTTACAGTGTCCATTAATTTTTTTCCTATGATGCTTCACATAATTTTAGACAAATTATGTGTGTTTAATTTTAGTAAAGTTATAATTTATAACATGACAAAAGGCCACATACACATTTAAGTGTTTTTATTTTGGAAAGTTACTGAACAACACAGCCCTCTCGAGTGTCAGACACATGGACAAAACAAAATATGAGTAGCTGAATAGCCCAACGGGATTTGTTTTAAACCAAGGAAATAAAGGCTGGATATTTATCCCCTCTGAAGTACTAACGGGGCAGAAAGCTGAGGCAAGAACTAGGGGTGGAATTTTCAATCGTGCTCAGCACCCATAGCCAGAGCCAGATTGCTCAACTGAGCTTTTCTAACGCTCTGGCCATTGGTGTTGCAGTGGGACCTGTTGGGTGTTGCCGAGTACTTTTGTAAATTCGGCCTCCATTTAGGTGCTTCAATGGGAGCTTTTGGAGAATCTGGCGAGTCTGAAATAGAGACATACCCAACTATGGATGCTGAGCCTTGAACTCTTCGGAACATTTGGACTCAGAAACATAACTGCGCACACACATGCCTCTTCAAAGAATGTCTTCAGCACCTATTTCACAACTAGGATCACCTTTGTCACTACCAAGAAAGCTTGTTGTCAATTACTGCGGAGATGGCAAGAAATAAATGGCAATAGGGATGATCTGATCCAGTGGTCCCTGCCGCTCTAGTTGAAGCACACTGGTAGGATAGGTGGGGAATTATACTACTCTGCTGTGCTGGTGGACAGAGACCCTCACTCTACAGACCGTCAGTCCAATACCTTTCGGCAACAGGAATTCCCTTCTTGTTTTAGAAGCGAGAACGAAGCAAGAACACAAGGTAGTCTTGGGGGACCAATGCAATTGTGCATGAATTCAACATTAGTGATTGACTTAGATGGGAACACTCTGGGTGTATTTTCATTTACTATCTTTTATTAGATGGCAGGGACTCACCCCCTAAGGTGTTGAGGACTGTCATGTGATGAATAACCTTTATCCCAGGTGATTTCAGTAGGAGCAGAGGTCATTCGGTAGCTCACAGAGAAGGCTCTAGGGAACTTCTCTCATTATTTCTCTCTCTTGCCCTCCTTTCATCCTGTCTGTTTTATTGTTCTAGACCACTACTGTCCAGGGACTGAAGATCCTGTTCTGACAGGAATTAATATGGGTGTAATAATAATTTATTATTAAATTAACATCCTTTGGCATAGTTTACTCTGCAGGAATTTTTAAATTATTCTAATGCATGTAGATCTCAGTGATATTGCCTAAAAACTGATTAAAAACAAAAATAAAACTATTAGTCCAAAGTGAGAGAAATGCATAGAGTAAACAAAACAGCAGAAACAGTGAAAAATAAAGTAGATTCCAAATATTCTTTCAGGTTTAATAACTTACAAGAAATCCAGAACATAGACAAGCACATTTGTCTCATAGAATATGTTGTTTTCAACTTCAGCATAAATATTTCTCCCCAGTTTGACGCGATTGACGAGTGTTTCCAAAAGCTCTTGCACATCATAGGATGTTGCATCCTCCTAGCTTGAGGAGGCAACTGGCCTTATCTTAAAGCAGAGCATGGACACCTTGAGAAGAAACTGGAAATAAGGATGAGAAAACAGGTTAGATTCCTCCAACACTGGCAGCTGCTATATTGGAGAAAGAGGAGGAAACAGGAACCATTTTTGGGGCCAGAGCCACCAGCAGAGTCAGAGCTACCCTCAGTAAAGGAGCCAGGAATGGGGCTGCAGACGTCAGTGGGGCAATGAAATCCGGGAGCATGTGCAAGGGAGTGGCAGACCAGGGGGCAGGAAGAGGGCCAGAAAGGAACTAGACCGCAAAGTTGTAGAAGCAGGTATGACAAGCTGAAATGAGGCAAGTGGCAAAGAAGCAAGACAGAGGGATTCTGAAGATAAATCTTGCTTGTAAAGCAAGCACTGTGGCTGCTCAGGCTTATTGCATATTCACAGGAGAGAAGGGAAGGTGGGTCTACAAGTCGATCTCTGTTTATTAAGATGTTATCCCAAACGTTTTCATAGTGGAGAACTCCTGATTAGCAGCATCCTTATACCACTTTACCACGCCAGAATGATCGTGCCAGTACTAGTTATAGAAATCCTGCTCATAGAGACTTTCATGTGTTGTGCATGCAAGACTGTTAGGGGGCTTATCCCTTCACCCACGTACTTCCCTGGTCCTTCTCGCATGAACAGAGAGCTACAAACCCGAAGTCCAAAAGTGCAAACAATTCGATGTTTATTGGGGTGAACTTCCAGCAAGCATGATTCCAGTTTCCTTCCTTAGTGTCCCCCTTCCCAGCTCTGACACCACAGAGCCTTACACCTGTGTCCCTGTTCCCATTCCTGCCCTTAGCCAAACATGATTCCAATTTCCCACACACACACCCACCCACTTCCTGATTGACTGCAGACTATATAGTAAAACTTGAGTTCTGCTTAGCTATACCTTAACCAATCATTTTCCTGAAATTTAACTAACCAATCCTAACATACTGTAATATGATTATGTAACCAATTATATCCCACCACCTTAATTAGTTTACACCCAGCAAAATTAATTATACAGCAGACAGGAACAATCACAGAACCAGACAGAGATTATACAGACAAACAATAGCAAAGTGGGAACTATAATGACAAAACAATACAGAAGTGAGGATTTCACATCCCAGCTATTGGTAAGTGAGTTCTTGCCGGACAGGATGCTATCAAACTAAGTTTCCTTTTACATCTTCTAGGCACTTCCCTTTCTCTGGAGGTGATAGACATTATCAGGACAGGACTGTATTCTGAACAGCCCACTAGCACCTGATTTCAATGTGACTAGTTTGGAATGTGAGGAGGTGACCGGTCCCTTCCCAGCTTATGGCTGCCTCTGCTGCTTAGCCAAAGGCCTTAGCCTAAGAACAGGGCCTCAGGCTGTCACAGTAAGAGAAGGACCTTACACTGGCAGACAGTAATTTTGATTCTCTTTTATACCTCTAGAACTAGCCAAGTGATAAGAATACACCTAAATTTTTAGCGTATAGGCCTTTACAGACAGACTTGAATATCTATATCCTAACAAAGACTTATGAGGATGATGTGCAAAGATTCATCACCAAACACTGACCACTGACAGTGTTCTTCCTCCAAAACTCTCAATGTGTTTTGTGTAACAAATTTTGGAAATAATCTCCATCATTCACTAGGTGTAACATAAGCCCCTGAAAATCTGCTTAAAGAGACAGGAAGACCACCTCTGAGTTCACCTAACTCTACTTGATTTGGCAACTAAGATTAACCTTATCCTAACATACATGAACCAGCTTGCTCATTTCTTCAGCTGCCTGTTAATTCTTCACTCCTCTGAAGCCACTGGTTTGAAATGTTGCCTATGTACCCTATGGCTGCCCACAAAACTTTCTAGCTCTTTTTCCCCCCCACTGCATTCTTTGAGTATTTTTGGCCTCCTGGTCACAGGTAATACTTTTCAAGAAGATATTGGAGCTCATTTCACCCCTGCACCATGCACTTTAATGCCACATATTTGTTTTCAGAAATAGGTTGAAAACAGATGAGAGGTCTCAGCAGTTTGTGGCAGCCCACCTCGCTCTAGTACCTATCTATAATTCAACACCCTGCAAGATCAGATGATTTGTGACAAATGCAAATAAATAATGCATACCATCAGGAAAAATTGCTGATGGAACCAGACATGCTGCTTTTCCAAAAGGCCATGCACTTTGGTTACCTAATGAGGCTCTGTAGATACTGCTTATATTCCAGTGCTCTAGAGACAGAGAGAACAGTTCATAGTTCCAGTAACTATGAATGCCTTTGCCAAACAGTTGCAACTTTGGGGACTGCACTGGCAGCTATAAGAAATGTTTCATTAGTGGCAAATGCAACCATTTCTTTAACCAGCCTGAAATTGCTATGGAAGAGCCAAGTAAATTCGTTACTCTCTCCAGATCATTGACTCATGAATTCACGGGCTTCTTACATCCTTGCTAAAAGTTTCTGACTATTGATCAAGTGCCAGTTCAGCCATCCTCTCACCCTTAGAGACACTTACATCAGATAATGCCAGAAGTTGACAAATTCTATTGTGTCAGAAACGAAAACTTATTTTTCACTCAGGGTTTTTAATTTCTTGACAGCATCTAAGCAGTAACCTGACATTTTCTACATGTAGATCTTTGAGTGGTGAGTAAATAAAACAATAAAAACAGATTGTTACTTCATTGTGACATTACACAGGGTACAATCTGCACAGATGGATAGCTGTATCCCCTCAATTCTCCAGCCTGGGGTGCTTCTTACACTGTTTCGCTATGAGAACAACCCTCCTGGTCTGCTCACACACAGCCTCCAGCATGTAAATCACGCCAAGCTATATTGTATGAGTGCTACAGCCAGCCACTCATGAATTACATTGCAGGGCAACACCAGCAAACTCCCAATCCCAGACCTTCCCCAGAAACATGCATCCTGTACTGCTCAGCACCCTACTGGACAATACAAGCGCATATAAAGTCTGCCGTTTCATTAATAGGAAAGCACAAAGAGACACAAGAAAAGTTTTTAGGGAGTGTTTTGAATTAAGTGTAGATGGATATTTGGTGGAAAAGGAGTTTATTCCAAAGACGGGGTGCCGCATGAGAGAAGGCACAATGACTAGAGTGGAAGAAATATATTTAAAAGGCTGAGTAATAAGAGAGGTTTGGTCAGAGCTAAGGAGAGAAACTAGAGAAGAGTAGAGTCAGGAGTTAAACTGTGTAGAGCCTTGAACATGTGACTGCCTAATTTAAATGTAATGTAGGAAGCAAGGGGGAAGGGATTCATTTACTGGGGCCGGTTTTGTTCAATATCTTCATAAATGATCTGGAGGATGGTGTGGATTGCACTCTCAGCAAATTTGCGGATGATACTAAACTGGGAGGAGTGGTAGATACGCTGGAGGGGAGGGATAGGATACAGAAGGACCTAGACAAATTGGAGGATTGGGCCAAAAGAAATCTGATGAGGTTCAATAAGGATAAGTGCAGGGTCCTGCACTTAGGACGGAAGAACCCAATGCACAGCTACAGACTAGGGACCGAATGGCTAGGCAGCAGTTCTGCGGAAAAGGACCTAGGGGTGACAGTGGACGAGAAGCTGGATATGAGTCAGCAGTGTGCCCTTGTTGCCAAGAAGGCCAATGGCATTTTGGGATGTATAAGTAGGGGCATAGCGAGCAGATCGAGGGACGTGATCATTCCCCTCTATTCGACATTGGTGAGGCCTCATCTGGAGTACTGTGTCCAGTTTTGGGCCCCACACTTCAAGAAGGATGTGGATAAATTGGAGAGAGTCCAGCGAAGGGCAACAAAAATGATTAGGGGTCTGGAGCACATGAGTTATGAGGAGAGGCTGAGGGAGCTGGGATTGTTTAGCCTGCAGAAGAGAAGAATGAGGGGGGATTTGATAGCTGCTTTCAACTACCTGAAAGGGGGTTCCAAAGAGGATGGCTCTAGACTGTTCTCAATGGTAGCAGATGACAGAACGAGGAGTAATGGTCTCAAGCTGCAGTGGGGGAGGTTTAGATTGGATATTAGGAAAAACTTTTTCACTAAGAGGGTGGTGAAACACTGGAATGTGTTACCTAGGGAGGTGGTAGAATCTCCTTCCTTAGAGGTTTTTAAGGTCAGGCTTGACAAAGCCCTGGCTGGGATGATTTAACTGGGAATTGGTCCTGCTTCGAGCAGGGGGTTGGACTAGATGACCTTCTGGGGTCCCTTCCAACCCTTATATTCTATGATTCTATGATTTAAACATTGGCATGGTCTGAGTAACTGGAGACATATATGATTATATTCACAGCATTTTGGATGGATTTGAAGGGAGTGTTAATAAGTAGCCCAGCTAGACCATGATCTAAAGTCCACTTGAATCAGGCCCCTAGAGAGTTAAGAGATTTCAACAGTTGAGACAGGACAGCACCAAGTCATGGACAAAGCAAAAATGAGAGAAAGGAAAGGACAGATTTTAGGGGATATAAAGAACTGGCAAGATTTGGCAACTGCCTGGATATACAGAGAGAGTTTTTAAACACTGAGCTCAAGGAGCTTCATGTAGATGACTAGATGAGAGTTGTTTGCAAATACCACTGGTTTAAGGGGCATGCAATGGAATGGTAATATACTGATCAAAATGAATGGCAATATACTGATCTAAATGAATGTTTTGCAGTGAGGCATCAATTCCATGCTGTTTCCATGAGGTAATAAGTAGAAAACAAGGTAGCCCTTGTATTGTATCAGAACATGTGGCTCTTCCCAGGATGATTTTGACAGACCGAAATGCAGGTGTTACTGCTTTTAGGTTCCATTTTACCCAGATTTAGACTGAATTTATGAGCCATCAAACCAAAGCAGCCAATGTCCAATTCCTTCAATCTCATGTCCAGGCTCCTGATTAGTTGTGAGATCTGTGCAACCAAGTGCAACTGGCTGTTGGTTCCCTTCTGGCCATGGTGAATTATTAATTGTTATTTATCTCTGAGTATGTAACTCCTTGGAGAGTTGCACTAGAGAAAGTGACACAATGAGGACAGACACTTGAGACATCAAGTCTCCGTCTCCAGGGCTAGCAGGCACATCTGTTCACACAGTAAGGTAATTTCAGAGACAATTAAGCCCTCTATCAAGTCAGATTTACAAACATGAATCTGTATGGCAATAGCAATTCACAGATTTGATGCAAAAGCCATAAAAACAAAAGAATGCAGATCCAAGGCCAGATTTTCAAGACCCCTCAGCTCCCAGTTAGGCAACAAAGTAAATGACTAGATTTTTCAAAAGAGCTTTTTTGCACCCATTGTGCAGATGGCTTCTAAAAGTCTGTCCATAGGAGTCACAATGGAAACTAAGTATTTCTGAAAATCCTACCTTTATTTAGGTCCCTGAACAACAGGAGCTGAGCTCCTTGTAAAATCTAGCCCCACTAGCGTTCAAATTAAAAAAAAAAAAAGTCTGGAGTTGTACTTTATGAGGATGATTCTACTAACCACACATGGTTTACCATAGCTGAATTCACACTTGTTTGTCCCTCCATGAGATGATTAACATGATGTAATGACATGAAGTACCAAAATAACAAAATGCTATCTCCCTGCCAGACACATTACTGATAAATAGATTTTTATCTGAAAAGTCAATATAAATTTAATTTGAAGGCTT
The DNA here is from genome assembly GCF_965140235.1 of Caretta caretta. Lineage (NCBI taxonomy): Eukaryota > Metazoa > Chordata > Testudines > Cheloniidae > Caretta > Caretta caretta. The sequence continues at coordinate 131,204,962 of NC_134209.1, read as the reverse complement.
TCCCAGATGAAATAGAGACATACACCAGTATAAATAGAGTTGGAAGGATTAGATTTTTAATCAATAACTGTCAGTAAATGTTGATTTCACTACACACACACACACACACACACACACATATATTTCCAGTGATAATAGAAATATACAGATAGGCAAAATAAGAAAAATGCTTCTTGAGAACTTATTAGAGTTTGATTTAAGGATATTTACTTTATATATTTTAACATGTCATGTTGACAGTTTGTGTTTTAACAGTTATAAAGTTTTAGTTTTTGAATCTCAGTGCCTACAATCATTAAATTATTGTCTGATTCCCCCCATAATTTCCCAGAACTGTAAAAATTTAAATTGATAAAATGTTTTAACACATAATTTTGTGCAACTGCGAACATTTAAATCAATAGAAATAAAAAAATGCTTTAAAACATTGATATTAGCCACTGAAATGTAAAAAACCCAAACAAACAAAAACTTTTGTCAAGCCTAAATATGGATAAAGTAGAATGGTTCCAGCTGCAGATAGTATTCTCTTATCAGACAAATGAATATTGATTTACATCAACTAATGATTACAGTGAAAATACAAGACACTTCTAAATTCATTGTCACGTATATCACATAATGTATCAATTGCTAAGTTAACTTTAAAAAGCTGTCTCAGGACTTTATATCAGAAAAGCAGTCAGGACAATTCTACTTCACTTCCAAATGATTTTTAAAAACAATTACCGTATTTAAGAAGACAGCAGATCCCAATTTGCTTTAGCTTCCTGGAGGAGGGGTCACCACCAAGTATCGCGTCCAGCTCTTTGTAGAACCAGCAACTTGTGGGCGCAGCACTGGTGTGGCGGTTTGCCTCCCATGCCTTGTGGTAGGTGTTCTGCAGCTACTTCACTTTGACCCTGCGATGCAGCATGTCCTGGTCATGGCCCCTTTCTGTCATGCAACATGAAATCTGTCCGTAGGTATCGTAATTGCTATGGCTCAAGCGCAGCTGGGGCTGCACAGCCTCCTCTCCCCAAATGCTGATGAGGTCCAGCAGCTCGGCATTGCTCCAAGAGGGGATCGCCTGGTGCATGGAGTAGGCCACCTGTAAAGATGTGCTGAGACCACTGCATGCATCACCGAGCAAACAGGAAGGAGACTTTCAAATTTCCCAAGGAATGTACAAGGTGGGGATGGCGGTTGGTCACCTGAGGGCAGGGCAGTAGGGTTCAAACGGATGACCAGAGAGGTGAGAACATGCATTGTGGGACACCTCCCGGAGGCCAGTCGCAGCACTGTAATCTACCAGGGTGTCTACACTGGCACCATAGCACTGTAGCCCTGGCGCAGAAAGCTGTACGCCTCTCTTCGGGGTGGTTTTTTTACAGCGCTGCAACTGCGTGGTTTCTGCACACTAAGTGGCTAGGCAGGGTGTACACCTTGGGAATTACAATGCAGAAAGCTGCTTACTGTGCAGAAACTTGCCAGTGTAGACAGGGTCTTAGTCACGTCCAGGCTGGGACTAGACCTGTGAATCAGAAGTTTGTAACTGGCTGCCTGATGCCACCCAATCCTCCTGGGCTGGATCAGGAGAGAAACTGGCCCATTATCTCCATTAACTATGAATGAAAAAGGCTGGGGTTCTTTGTTTGCTTGTTTTTAGAGAGAGAGAGAAGCTGAACTGTTCTGTAAGTAACAAATCGAGTTAATCAGTCATTGTTGGGGAAAGGGTGTAACTGTAGAAATAATGGGAAAATCTTTCATTATTAATTTGATCTCTTGAGCTGCAGTGATAGGAGAGCTCTCCTGAAGACAGGAGTAATACTTTACACTTTCCAAAAGTATGTAGCTATTACAGCCCCATTCCCACTCCCATTGCAATCGATGGGAGTTCTGTCCCTGACTTCAAAGGCAGCAAAATCCATCCCTACTGTCTTCATTTCATTAAATGGGTAAACAAGACCCAGAAATTAAGGACTTGATTCTGCAAGACATTGAAATCAGTGGAAGTGGGAGCATGCTCAGCACATCAGAGGAGCACTCATCACCTCAGGTGAGAGTTCAGCACCTGGCAGGATCAGGTGGTGTATGCCTGGCCTTAGAAGAATAAGAACAATATTCAGCCCCTCTAGCTTCCAGGCTCATGCTTATACAATAGCACCCAATGATGAATTTAAGATATACTAAATATGAATTCCTTCACCTTACTGAATAGTGCCATAGGTGGCATCCCTAACGTACACCTGGAGACTACATTATGTTGAAGTGTATGGTGCAGGCAGGTAACAAGGTTAGCAGTAGTGCATGCCTGGAGGACGGGCACAGGTGGAATCCTAACCCTTTCTACAACTACCGCACCAGGATGCGCACCACAACCAGAAGCAGGACTGTTTGTCAGGAAACTCCCTCTGTATATACTGCAATCAACGGCAAGCTAACTGACACCATCCATAAGCACTTTATCCCCGAAAATACTGACAGTGAACAGCACCCTCTAGCTCAGTAAGGCAGCCCCACACGTAGCAACCTCTCCTCACAGAACGAGATGTCTCTTGTGCCGGATACATCCCACCATGTATCACCTGTAACTCTCTGCACTGGCTGTGGCAGTGATGGCATGATTTGGGCCTAAACCTTTGCAGGTTTGCCCATCTCTAGTCCTTATCATTTGAACATACTGATTTTCCACCTCCACGTGGTTATTTTCAAATATTGTACTGCATGTTGGTAGCTGTAAGTAGTTTATTTCAACTATAAAGGGCTTGAATAGGGACTGGGTGTGGCTGGCTCACAACAAAAGCAATTTTCCCTCTCTTGGTATTGACACCTCCTCATCAATTATTAGGAGTGGACCACACCCACCCTGACGGAATTGGCCTTGTCAGCCTGGTTCTCCACTTGTAAGGTAACTTCCTTCTCTTCATGCGGCAGTATATCTGTGCCTGTATCTGTAATTTTCACTCCATGCATCTGAAGAAGTGGGGTTTTTTACCCATTAAAGCTTATGCCCAAATAAATCTGTTAGTCTTTAAGGTGCCACCGGACTCCTCATTGTTTTTGTGGATACAAACTAACACAACTTCCCCTGTGATACTATAAAGGGCTTGTTTGCTGACTGACAAATAGAATATTTTAGTAATTTTTATCTCCAATTTACTATATAAAGTTTTCCCTAAAAAATTATGGCAATTTATATGCCAAAAATGTAGAGTCCCATTTACTAAGCCTTCATTCCAGCAATTGTAGCTCAGACTCCGATACCCTTGCTCATGCTGAATAGTCACTAAGAGTCCTTTTAGAAGTCAATGGGACCACTTGTTGAGTAAGGTACTCTCCAACACTAGTGAAGGCATCAGAGCTAGACCTTAAGACTGTTAACTAGTTTAACAAAACCGGTTATAATATATCAACTTTCCAGTAGGACACCAATTACCTGTTGGTGATGCAGAGCTAAATTCTGCCCTCAAGCCCTGCTGGGAAACTAATTAGCTCATAGATAGTAGCTCTGTTTCCAGATTTTATCCAATCAAAATTTAGTTTATTGCAACTAGGAAGCTGCCTAAGTATTTGAGATTCAGTTAAGTCCTACACAGAACACAGATAGATCAATAGCTTTGCTTCCTAGACTCTTCAGCTTCTTTGTTTTTTTTAGGGGTTTTACTTTCTAAAAAAAAAATCTATCCTGGGATAAGCTGTCATGGGATGGTCCTGTCATGGATTGGTAACTGGTTAAAAGCTAGGAATCAAAGGGTAGGAATAAACTGTCAGTTTTCAGAATGGAGAGATGTGTAGTGGTGTCCCCCAGGGATCTATATAGGGACCAGTCCTATTCAACATATTCATAAATTACCTGGAAAAAGGGGAAAACGGGGAGGTGGCAAAATTTGCAGATGATACAAAACTACTCAAGATAATTAAGTCCCAAACAGACTGAAAAGAGCTACAAAAGGATCTCACAAAACTGGGTGACTGGGCAACAAAATGGCAAATGAAATTCAATATTGATAAATGCAAAGTAATGCACATTGGAAAACATAATCCCAACTATACATATAAAATGAGGATGTCTAAATTAGCTGTTACCACTCAAGAAAGAGATCTTGGAGTCATTATGGATAGTTCTCTGAAAACATCCACTCAGCGTGCAGCGGCAGTCAAAAAAGCGAACAGAATGTTGGGAATCATTAGGAAAGGGATAGATAATCAAACGGAAAATATCATATTGCCTCTATATAAATCCATGGTATGTCCACATCTTGAATACTGCATGCAGATGTGGTTGCCCCATTTCAAAAAAGATATACTGGAATTGGAAAAGGTTCAGAAAAGGGCAACAAAAATGATTAGGGATATGGAACGTCTTCCATATGAGGAGAGATTAATAAGACTGGGACTTTTCAAACTGGAAAAGAGACGACTAAGGGGGGATATGATAGAGGTCTATAAAATCATGACTGGTATGAAGAAAGTCAATAGGGAAATGTTATTTTTTCCTTCTCATAACACAAGAACTAGGGGTCACCAAAATAAATTAATAGACAGCAGGTTTAAGACGAACAAAAGGAAGTATTTTTTTCACACAATGCACAGTCAACCTGTGGAACTCCTTGCCAGAGGATGTTGTGAAGGTCAACACTATAACAGGGTGCAAAAAAGAACTAGATAAATTCATAGGGGATAGGTCCATCAATGGCTATTAGCTAGGATGGGCAGGGATGGTGTCCCTAGCCTCTGTTTGCCAGAAGCTGGGAATTCATGAAGGGGATGGATCACTTGATGATTACCTGCTCTGTTCATTCCCTATAGTGCACCTGGCATTGGCCACTGTCAGAAGACAGGATACTGGGCTAGATGGACCTTTGGTCTGACCCAGTATGGCCGTTCTCATGTTCTTATCATTCCACATATTCTAGCACAGATATTTTTGGACAGTTATATAACATTAACTTTGCCCTTGGTGAATTTTCTTAAAATCCTGTTTTTACTTGCTATTGCTTCATTGCTTCTGCTGAAATTATAGATTCTTAAATGCCTAAAGACCTTTCTACATTAACTAGTTAATAGGAGGTGTCACCTTGATTAATGAACGAGAATTTTTTTTAAAGCAGTACTTTAAGTTACCATTTTCATGTCAGTAGGCTGATGATACAGTATGAAAGGTTGTGTAAGAACAGGAAGCAGACATAACATTTGAAGAATAATCTTATCCAGAAAACAAGATACAAAACAAAAACACAAAACCAGGTATGTTATGATGTAAATAATTTCATGTTTATTGATTATAGGAAGGAAAATGCTCAAAAGCAGATTGTATTAAACAGGATTGTTCTGTTATCTCTGTCCACACACAAACAGGAAACATACTTTCAGCCAAAGCTACTACTATTTAAAAGATGAATATAATAAGGAAACAAGAACGAAAGTCAAGTCTCCAGGAAGGATGTTATGCAGAAAGGTGCTAATAGCTTCCATCAGGGGAGTCCTATAGCTAAAGACAAGCCAAACCTCATTAAAGTCAGTGGGTGTGCCAAGCACTCTTTCAGGCTCAACAGAAGGCGTAACAAAGCCCCTTTTTGTAGTAAAAAGAATAGCATGAAGTGGGGACAACTGTCCAAGGCATAGCAGGTCAGATCTAACTCAGGCTAAAACCCAGGTTTCCCTGACTGCAAATGCCGGGACTAGGATATTGGTGGCAGAAAGCCAGTGAAAGGAGTTGGGAGCATGGCCCTGATGGAAAGCAAAGAAAGAACTTCTTTGCACACACAGCTCGCTGGAATGGCGCACTTGGGGATTTCTGAGAAGGGAGAAACAAGAGACAGCATGCAGTTGCTTGTGTTCAAGAGAACTTTTTGTAAATGTTTTGTAAATAAGAAAGATTACACCAAGAATATACCTGATCTAGATTCCTAATTTCTCAATCCTAACAGAAGCAACCCTGCAAGGCTCTGAATTCTGGCTAATGGCTCAGGCAAAAGGGGCAGCATGGAGGAACACAATATATAACCGATCACTGAAATGACCACAGAATGGCTGTTTGCCTCTGAAGGCTGCAGAATCTCTGGAGATTAAGTTATGTGCACTACGCTTTCCATTTGAAAGAAGAAAGCAGCAGGATCTTGAAGACGGAGATATGGAAATGAGTCTGAAACAGAGGAACCCTGAAGGACCCTTCTGCAGAAAATGATATGGATGAAATATTTAAATATTAAGTGCAATATGCAAAAAGAGGCACAATAATATATTTAAGTGTATACTGCAGTACAGTAGGAAATGGGACAGAAATCAGGGAGCTAAAATGAAAAAAAAAAAGAAATACAAAGAAAGGGGATAATTATTTTAACTCCTTATAACCCTTTCAAGATTCAGGTAACAATCAAATGTCTTTTAGAGAGGTAAGGTATGTGAAGTAATATTTTATGGACCAACGTCTGTTGGAGAGAGAGGTAAGCTTTCATGGTACACAGAGCTCTTCCTTGGGTCTGGGAAAAGTACTTACTGTCTGTCTCCTCTGCAACTAGGCACTCACAGCTGGCCCCTGCCAGCTGACTCAAGCTCAAGGGGCTCTGGTTAAGAGGCTGTTTAATTGTAGCGCGGCACTTGGGCTCAGGCTGCAGCCCAAACTCTGGGATCCTCCCTCTTTGCAGGGTCCTAGAGCCCAGGCTCCAGCCTGAGCCCAAACATCTACTCCACAGTAACAGCTTAAAAGCCCAAACCCTGCAAGCCTGAGTCAGAAGCATGGGCCAGCCCTGGGTTTTTAATTGCAGTGTAGACATACGCTTAAAGGGTCACAGCTAAATGCAAGATCAAACAGATAGTTTAGCATAAGTAATTAGAATATGTGCAAAGGGACCATTCAAGATGAAATGGCCCATTAACACCCCGATGCTCATAGGACAAAAAAAGGGGAGGTGTCAGTGGGTTACAGATTATTATAATTAGTATTAACACCATAATTTTAAGTGTCTAGAAAATTACAAATTTAAACTCCCGGGCTCGTCTTCTGAAAGCGTTTTGCAGTTTTCCTTTGAGAATGAGGACTGATAGGTCAGATATGGAGTGATCGCTTTGTAAAAAGTGCTCACCCACAGGTGATAGGGTGTTTTTGTCTTTTATCATTTTCCTGTTCATTCGAGAGCGTAGTGATTGTCTCGTTTCACCCACACAGTTGTTATTGGGGTACTTAGTGCCTTGGATGAGGGATACCGCACGCAGTGATAGGCATGTGTAGGACCCATGGAACTTGAAAAGTGTGTGGTGGGGGCAGTAATGATCATTGCAGCAGTGGAGATATGTCTGTGGGTTTTGCATCTGTTGTTCTGGCAGGATCTTTGTGTTGGTGTGTCCTGGTCTGTGGGGAGCTTGCTTCTGACGATGAGCTTGGAGAGGCTGAGGTGTTTGAAGGCCAGAAAAGGAGGGTTCAGGAAAGATTTCTGCCTCTGTATGCTCAACTGTCTGTTTGATCTTGTATTTAGCTGTGATGCTCCAAGTAGCTTTTTCAGACCTGAAGAAGAGCTCTGTGTAGCTTGAAAGCTTGTCTCTCTCACCCAGCAGAAGTTGGTCCAATAAAAGATATTACCTCACCCACCTTGTCTTTCTTATATCCTGGGACTGACGTGGCTACAACACCACCGCACACAATCAAATGTCTTGACAAATGCAGTCTAGCTTCATTCATATCCATTCAGAATGCTGCTGCTAAATTCATTTTCATAGCCTATTGCTTTGACCATGTCACTCCTCTCTGAATCCCTCGACTAGCTCCCCCTTCTCTATGGCTTCAAACAAACTGCTCGCATTCTTTCAAGGTCCTTCACAGTCCATCCCCCCGACCTATCGTCTCTCGTTTGCTATCAAGCTGTCAATGCTCATCGACGACCAGCCCATGATACCAGCTTCCACTTCACTGCTTTGTAAATTTTCAGTCAAGCGCACACCTTCGTGCTTTCTCCCTTGCTGCCCCTCATGCTTGGGAAGCGCTTACCATAAACATCTGCAGTGCTACCTCGTTGTCCACCTTCAAATCCCTGCTTTGCTGTGCCACTTACAAAAAAGTGACCGTGGTTAAGCTGCTGATGCACAGAGACCACTGTCTATCATGCTGACCAATACTGTCTCATTGTTTCCTTGTACTCCCCCATCTGCCTACAGCCATCGTTTGATTCTTATACTGAGATTGTAAGCCCCTAGGGGCAGGGACCAACTTTTTGTTCTGTGTTTGCACAGCTCCTAGCACAGGGATACCCTGGTCTATGACTAGGGCTCCGAGGTACTACAGTAATAGTAATATTTGTGTACTTATGTGTAATCACTTTACAAGCACAATCACTTAGGTGCAAATCCCATTCCTTCGTCCCCAGGCACGGGTAGCCCTCTCTCAGCAGAGCTGTGGTTTGCTGCACTGAGGCAGGGGGGAAATTGTGCGAGTCAGGCTACATACAGACCCGTGCAGGAAGGTGGTGGGCTTGAGGCAGAGCCAGAGTGTCTGCCACAGTCCTTTACCCCTCCATATCCCCACAGGGCTGTAGTTTTAGAACCCAGTAGCCTGGATGGAATGGATCTGCTGCTATTCCAGGACCTGGGTCAAAGGATTTTCTACCCTCTTCCCCCTGCAAATCTTTCCTGAACCCAGCCCAATTATTCTGGCAAAGAGCCCCCTAAAAACAATTGCAGAATAATAGAGACATGGTGCCCGGGTGCCAGGATGAACACCACATTGATAGATTCCATTATACTCTCACAAAAGGATGGAGAGTAAAGCAGGAGAAGGTCCATGATCTGTTCCCTGATTCCCTGAGGTCTGTGACCCTAAGCAGGAGACGGCTGATTATTACTGCAGAAGGGAGATTCCTTCCATTCTTCCATCAAGACCAGGACCCTTCCCCACTTGCCACAGTAGTTCCTTTCTCTGTATAAAAGCTGGACATCACAGGCCAAAATCTTCCCTGGTGTAACTACAATGATTTCACTGGGATTTTACCAGGGACAATTTTGGTCCATACCTAAGAAGATCAATCAAATGCAACCAAGAAGATAGTATTAAGACTAGATCACTAACCCACACCAGCAAAGGGTATTTGTAGGTGAAAGCCAGTGGGCTAAACACCTGAGGGTCTTACACAGTTTTTACTTGGGCCTTACTCCCACTTGTAATAAATGTTGATTACAGTATATTAATCAGTTCATAGGTGTCTGTTTACAGTATAGAATTCCAGACTGAATGTGGTCATTACAAAACAGAGGACCAGCAAAAGGCACATCCCTACCACAAAGGCCATCCCCCAGCCAAATTTCAAATTCATGCTACAAAGCATGAGGGTGCTAGAGCTTCTCAAAGAAAAGGTCAACAGAAGTTTTTTTTTTTTTTAATATATTTTTCTTGTCCTTTGAAATTGCTGATCTGTTTTTGGCTGAAATCTTTGCAAAATGTAAGGGGACTCTTGCCCCCTTACTAATATTCAGTGGGGGTGTTTTAGTTGTTAGCTCCTAGTACTAAAAAGGGGGAAGGGTCCATGGGGAATCAGGACCCCGAGACTGACAGCCCCCAGGAACAATGGGGAGAGGCCAATGCTCCAGGTCAGCCTGAATGACAGGGTGCGCAGGCTAATCAGAGAGTCAGGAGGCCAGGGAGGTCCCGTCCTCCGTGTGAGCTGGATTTGCCTGGGTCAGACAGAGTGGGGCTGAGCTAAGGAGAAAGCAGGGGCCCAAGCTAAGCTGGGGAGCAGAGCTGTGCCAGATCCAGAGGGACCAGAAAAGCAGCCCAGGAAGCAGGTCAGTGCTGGGAGCAGAGTCACAGAAGCAGCCTGCAGAGCAGACCTGTCCTGGGAGCAGAGCTGCAGCAACCAGAGCCAGAGGGGCCAGAGAAGCAGCCCAGGGAGCTGGAGGCAGAGCAGCAGCAGCAGTGCAGAGACAGAGTGGTGGAGCTGGGGCTGGAGCAGTCCAGAGCTGGGTGCAGTGAGCAGCTGGGGAGACCGAGGGGGACCCTGGGCAGCGGGCCCAGCACAGGGAGACGCCTCAGCCAAGAGGCTCTGCAGGCCAGGCTTGGATCATAACCCCGACAGGGCGGGGGCGACACTGGGCAGAAGGGTCCTACCACTTAGAGCCTGAGAGCGTGTGGCCACCACCAGAGCAAGTGTCCAACCCACAGCATCCCTGCAGCACAGCCCGGGGCTGAGAAGAAGGCCTGGGACTTACAAGGAACAGACTGTGAACTGTCCTGACATTCCAGAGACACTGTTTGTGAAGTTCCTTGCCACAGAGCGGGTTGATGTATTTCTTTAACCTTTCCCATTTTTCCTTATTCTTTTTAAAATTAATTGTTGATTAAATAACTTGCATTTGCTTTAAATTGTATGTAATGGTCAGTGGATCAGAGAAGTGCCCAGTGCAGAGAGAGTAACCCAGAGTGGGGACACCTTAGCCCCTGTTCTAGGTGACCACAGCAGGGTTGGGGGTCAAGCCCCCCCAGGAATCCTGGGCCCAGCCTTGTTGGGTTACGAGGACTCTGCCAGACAGGAGAGTGGAAGGGGAGTCCTCAAGGGCAGGGACGCCACTGGGTAAAGGAAGTGGGAGCGAGGACTCAGATCCTTTCGCTAGCCCACTTCACCAGGGTAGTGCAGAAGCCAGGAAAGTTCCCCACAATAGCGGGACTATTCCCCCGCTCACAAAAATAATTTTTTTTAAAGTCAGCCTGAGGCATGGAAAATTTCATGCCCAAACAATTAAAGTTTGGCAAAGTTATAAGCAATTGAATACAGGATCTTATCATGGGAAGTGTCAAGCAACCTAAATAATAGGCAGTGCTAACAGTAGAGCTGATCAGAAGTTTTCTGACAAAACATTTTTCCCCATCAGAAATCTCTGTTTCAGCAAAATCAAAATGTTCACAGAAACATGCTGGACTTCTAAAGTTTTGTTCTGAAAAATTTGGGTGTGAAAAAGCATTTCAGTAATGTTTCGATTTTCTTTTTCAAAACAATTTTTCACTCCACTTTTATTTTATTATAATTTTTTTTAAAGTCAGAAGTCAGAACAAAACAATTTCAGGTTTCTTTAGAATTTCATTTCAAGGGAAATTTTGAAAGTTTTTGGTTTTGTTCCAATTCTGACTGATTTAAAACAAAAACATTGACATTTTTCTGAAAAATAGAAATTCTGAATTTTGACCATCTCTTGCTACCAGCCCTATCTGTAATAGTTAAACAGATCTAGTATCTTTTACCATTAGATACTTCAGTAGATGTGGTCACTTCCATTGCACATTACTGGCATGTCCATGAAAAAATAAGTAATGGATTTGCCATCTTTTTGGAATCCTAAATGGAGACAAGGAAACTTAAAAGAAAAAAAAAGAAAAGATCCTGATCAATGATCAAAGAAAAGCATCCTTTTTAAATGGTGCACAGCCATACAAATCAGACAGAGCTGGGCAAGTTAAAGGAGATATCTGACTGCAGTGATTACAGAGGCTAAAGATCTAACAGACTAAGGTGTATGGATTGATACCTTTCTGCAGAAAAACTCCTTAGAGATAATAAGCAATCCCTGCTCTTTTAAGACTGCTTATTTGTCTACTAGAAAAAGTATTTATAGCAAATATGGTTTTGATACACTATTTCTACACACACTGGCAAGGAACAAAGTAGGGCATGATTTTTTTATGTTTGCTTTGCCAAAGTGTGACGCGCGTTGTATGCGTCAAAGGTAAGGGCCTGAAGAGGAAGAAGTAATGATTTCTATATCACATTTTGTGTACAGATTTTTATATATGTGATTCTTTCTAATCCAGCCAGCTGTGTTCTTATATCATGCTGGCCATAATGGTATCTGAATTTGAGCAATGCTCTAACTCTCAGTGTAAAGTGCTCAGAGTGCTAATCCTGCACTTAAGCAGATCACTTGGGAATATAAGAGAGTGTTGTCAGCCATGCAGAGATTCACCTCTCCATGGTAAAGCAGGACAGCTTTCTGTCAATTGCCCCAATCTTCGGACAGGTGCTGTTCGTTGTTTGCATGCTGGTGCTGGCCAGAGTGTGCTGCCAATTGCAGTATGCGTAGTGGCCAGTTTGGAACTTAGCAATGACATTTTCTCAAAGACCGCGTCCTTGTTCCCACTGGTGCACACCATATTGCAGCATCATATGCGCTTGGCCATTTTGGGGAAGGAGATACCTCCTGCCTCCTCTACACACACACACACAGATGACACACTTTTGCCTCCTCACACCTTGGCCTAAGTAGGCACAGAGTTTAGCCCACAATTGGGATTGCTTGAAACTCGGGAAAGGGGCTGGAATCATCCTTGGACTTTTTAATTCTTCAAAGACTGTCTGTATGTTACAAAGATTTTAAATGGCTCATTTCTTTCTTTGTTTTGGTGGGGAAAGAACAGTGGGAGGGGCGATTTTATTTATATATTTTGTTACCTTTGGTGAATGACCAAAGAACTCCATCAAGAAGAAGTAAAAAGATAAGAATATCACTATGTCAGAGAACCAGGGGTGCAGTTATCACAAGAGTCAATTAGAGCCAAAACAACGAGGAGTCCGGTGGCACCTTAAAGACTAACAGATTTATTTAGGCATAAGCTTCAAATGCATCTGAAGAAGTGGAGTTTTTTTTACTGACGAAAGCTTATGCCCAAATAAATCTGTTAGTCTTTAAGGTGCCACCGGACTCCTCATTGTTTTTGTGGATACAGACTAACACAGCTACCCCTCTAACTACAGCCAAGTAACCTAGTAATTTAGGAACAGATTTTCTTCTCCGTAACAATGGTGTGATTCTGGAGTGGCACACGGAAGTCACATGTCATTACTCAGCATTTCCACCAATGTAAATGAGATCAGACTCTACCCCTTAAGCGTTTTCAGTAGCACCACAAGAAAAGGATCTATAAATGTGTGTATTTATTTAGTCTCCCTATGCTTTAACTAAGTGGACAGGCATGCTTAAGTTCTGACTGTGGTGGAGTAGCAATCATATCACCCATAATGCAGTGTCTGGGGTCAACAAGTCATAATGCCCAGATATGGCCCAGGGACTTACAAGAAAAAGAGGTACATAGGACTAAAACATAAGTCACTGGTGCAGCCAACCTCATATGGGACAAAACAGTGCCAGCAGGTGAAATAACTGCCCATTTTCACCTTCCTTTATCTCCACTGGTGATTATACTTTTTGTGCCTGTTCTAGTTGTTCTTTCACTGATACAGAACTGCATATCAATATGTTCGGAGTCCTGCCTTGGGCTTGTTCTCATGTATACTTGGGTATAAAATTATCTCCTATGGAGGTGGCCTGGGGCATTGGATATGGTGGAGATTTGTTCGTTTGTTTTTTCATGTGCTGATATTTTTATAAACTGAGAATAAGAAATAGGTTCAACCCTATAAGCAACTAAAGCAGCTCATGTTGCTCACTCACAAGTCCTCTAATACACTTCCAGGCACTGGGGGTTTTTTTTCCCCTCCCACCCCATGTGATTATGCGCAGGGTGTAAAATGATGTTCGTTTGCCTAGTGCTTGTCACTTTAATTTGCTCTAGCCCAGATGAAAAATAGCTAGTCAATCCCCTCTTCCTTCCTTAATACAAACGTGCAGCAATAACCAAAAATGACAACCCAATGTACATCAAATCACTTTTAGCAGTAAGCTTTCCACACTACAAATACATTCAACTCACTGAGATTTTACCCTGAAGTAGAAAGCTATCCAGGCCAATTCAGTAGTTTAAGAGTCTTCATTTATATTTGCCTCTCTGAGGAAATCATAAAACTATAGGGCTGGGAGGGACCTCAAGAGGTATCTACTCCGGCAGGAGGACCAGGTAAACCTAGACCATTTCTGAGGTGTTTGTCCAACCTGTTCTTAAAAACCTCCAGTGATGGGGATTCCACAACCTACCTTGGAAGCCTATTCTAGAGCTTAACTACCCTTCTAGTTGGAAAGCTTTTCCGAATATCTAACCTAAACTTCCCTTGCTGAAGTTAAGCCCATTACTTCTTGTCCTACCTCTGGTAGACATGGAGAAAAACTGATCACCACTCTCTTTATAACAGCCCTTCATGCATTTGAAGACAGTTATCAGGTCCATCCCTGACTCTCTTCTCAAGACTAAACATGCCCAGTTCTTTTAAACTTTTCCTTATGGGTCAGGTTTGCTAAACCTTTTTTTTTTTGCTCTGTCCTCTGGACTCTCCCCAATGTGTCCACATCCTTCTAAAAGGGTGGTGTCCAGAACTGGACACAATATACCAGCTCAGACCTAACCAGGGCCAAGCAGAGCGGGACACTTTTCTCCCATGTTTTACATATGACATTACTGTTAATACACTTCAGAATTATATGAGACTTTTTCACAACTGCATCATACCACTGACTCATATTCAATTTGTGAACTATAAGCCCCAGATCCTTTTCAACTGTATTACTGCCTATTCTCTTATCCCCCATTTTGTAGTTGTGCATTTGATTTTCCTTCTGTAGTCTAGTGTTTTGCATCTGTCTTTATTGAATTTAACTTTGTTGATTTCAGACCAGTTCTCCAATATGGAAAGGTTTTGAATTATTTTATCCTGTCCTCCAACATGCTTGCAACCCATCCTAGCTTGGTGCCATCAGCAAATTTTATAAGCACACTCTGTGCGTCATTATCCAACTAATTAATCTGAATATTGAATACTACCCAGGACAGACCCCTCTGGGACCTCTTGAGATATCTCCCCGCAGTTTGTACTCAAAGAGTAGTTATCAATGGTTCACTGTGCATCCTCCCCATAGTAATTTCATCTAGGCCACATTTCCCTAGTTTGCTTATGAGAATGTTGTGTGGGACTGTGTCAAAAGCCTTAATAAACATCAAGATATATCACAACTCCAGCTTCTGCCCAGCAACTGGGCCAGTAACCCTGTCAAAGAAGGAAGTTAGGTTTGTTTGGCATGATTTGTCCTTGACAAATCCATACTGGCTATTCCTTATACCCCTATTATCCTCTAGGTACTTAGAAATGTTTTCATAATTTTCCAGTATCTTTAGTTATCAAAGTTAGGCCAATTGATCTATAATTCCCTGGATCCTTTGTTCCCCTTTTTAAAGATAGGTACTTCGTTTGCCCTTCTTTGGTTATCTGGGACCTTGCCCATCTTCCATGAGTTCTCAAAGATAATTATTAACAGTTCTGAGATTGCTTCAGCTAGTTCCTTAAGTACTCCAGGATGAATTTCAAGTAATCATAGTCAAATGATTACATGTAGTATTCAACATAAGTGGTACTAGACATGATATTTTATTCATTCATGTCTGCAAGAATCTTTTAATGTACAGTAATGAGTCTGACTTGGATAGGTTTCAGAGTAGCAGCCGTGTTAGTCTGTATTCGCAAAAAGAAAAGGCTACAGCTCACAAAAGCTTTTGCTCAAATAAATTGGTTAGTCTCTAAGGTGCCACTAGTACTCCTTTTCTTTTTGACTTGGATAGCATTTTAAGATGAATTCAACTTTATTTCCTAGTGATTTTGTGTAGCAAGAGTGAGAGAGAGCCTAAATGCATCAACCCATAGGTCTAGCTAAAAACTTGCAGACACACCTTTAGGAGCACACTATTGACTGAAACTGAATTTAACACATGGAGCAAATTCGTAAAAACAGGTATCTTCTCTATGTTGCACATGTTAATGGCTTGAACGCTGGTATAAATCAGGAGGAAGTGCACTCAAGTAATAGTGTTACATATGTACAGGAGCAAAATTAGGCTTAAAACAGGTACAGAATCAGGCCCGTCATATGGCCATAAACAGGTACTACTTTATGAAACAGATGCAGCAGTACATGCGTAATGGTTTGAGCCCTAATTCGGCAAAGCACGTAAGCAGATTCTTAAGTTTTATTGAAGTGCATAGGACTTAGCATATGCTTAAAGTTTAAGCACCCCGCCCCCTTCTACTGTGTT
This sequence comes from Caretta caretta, assembly GCF_965140235.1. Lineage (NCBI taxonomy): Eukaryota > Metazoa > Chordata > Testudines > Cheloniidae > Caretta > Caretta caretta. The sequence goes on along the minus strand of NC_134209.1, from coordinate 131,189,031 downwards.
GTGACACTATCATTACATTACATATGCCATGAGTTTGTAAGCTACATGGGGCCAGGGATTGTATCAGCCTCATTAAGTTGAACTTGTTTAACTGAGATCAGGATGTGCCCCTTGGTCTATCGTTTACGATTACATGACGACCATGCTAATGCTGGAAACAAGAGAAGCTATGGATATAGAAACCTCTTAGTAAATTTCAATTCTGGTATGAAAATAAGTTATATGACTCCTGAGTTTAATAATTTGCTGGCTGTATATCTCCCAGTTCAAAGCATTAGCACATAGGTCAACAGTAATAAGTTACCTTTATAACTACAGGCAACTCTATTGAATTTATATATTATTCCGTTAAAAAAGCGCCATTAAGGGAGCATGAAAGCTGAATAGTTATCACTCAAAAAGTCAGGGAATGGCATTGAGATGGTCCCCACAACCTTAACTCTGCCCACTTTTGAATGGCCATTATGACTCAGTCTTTAGTTGCATGATCAAACTATTCTCAATACTGTAAAATCTTCTCTATAACCTTAACATCTTGTAACTAATTTTCACTCTTGCATGCAACATCATTCTCTTTACTGCAATCATCAGACATATCTTCATTGTGTTTGACTTTATATGACAAATTCTTCTCTCTCGAGGTATGTATTTTAATAAACTTATTTAGGAGCCAAGGGATAGTGGACTAGATAGAGAAATGATCTGCTCTAGTAGGTCAACTTCTAGATTCCTATATTTGCTTTTTCTTCCTAAAAGCTGATTTCCACTCATTTTACACACACACACACACACACCTACACCTCACTTATTGTCAGTGGAGATGTAGGATTATCTATCTAAAGAAATACCTCACTTTTGATGTGTGCAACAGTGGAGAAACAGATTCTTATTAGGGACTGATTCGGCAAACCCTTACTCTTATGTGTAGCCCTAACTGTAGTGGGACTAATCACATGAGCAAGAACCATTTACATGACTAAGGGTTTGTAGTTTTGGACCCCAAATTGACATTTTTTCCAAGTCAGCAGAAGCCAAGCTAACAACACAATCCCCCTTACTCACACATTCAGATTCAAAATACTGTGAGCTTAAAGCTCACATTTGCACTCAGATGATCCTGAGGCAGTTCTCAGCAGAGCCAGTCCCACTGTGGCAGAGTCAATTTACACCAAGCCACAAACATCCACAACAAGCCACAAATGCAGCCAAGCATTAGCATGGATCGGGGTAGTCCAGCCACACTGCTTGTCCTCCAAGCTTTTACCAGCTTTTCCTGCATCATAGGAGCATGGGTAGGAGTAGTGTCATAAGCCCCCCCACACACACACACTGTGTCAGGAACACTGGAAAATCATTGTTAACCCATAAAGGTTCAACCCAGGGTAAGTAAAAAAATGTTAAGGTCAGATTATACAGGTAGTGTGGCAAAAAGCAGCTACACTCATGCCAGAATGTCTGTCCTCTCTTGGTGTGACAATTATTATTCATTTGTATTGGGGTAGAACCTAATGACTCCAATTGAAGATCAGGTCGCCATTGTGATAGGCACTGTACAAACATATAAGATGGTCCGGTCCCAAAGATCTAAGCATAAGATGAAAGACAACATGTGACCAGCTACTCAGGTGTGACATGTAAGTTAAAATATTACTTGAATCATACATTGGTGCTTTGAAAATTTAAGTAAGTCTATTTTTCCCCAAAACAGATAAGTACAACAGCACTAAAATACCAAAACTAGGCTGAGTTGTCCCTCTGTTGATATGTCTAAGAAAAAAGGTAAAATACATATTTTGTAGTGAACATTTCTTGGATGGAAAAAAGGAGCCAGCAGCAGAACTGCAGGAGAAAGGTATCTTTTGGCTCCACCTCTTCATTCATCCTCTGCTGAGAAGATGAAAGAAGGCGATAAAGCAGCTCAGAGAGATCAAAGCCCTGTGGCTGAAGTACCTTGTGTATCATTTTGTTTCCTTTTCTCTAGGAGACCATCACAGTAGTGCCAAAGCCCCTCACAATGAACATCAAGAAATTTATCCTCATGAGTGGGAAATATTGTTATTTGAAGGGAGTTCAGAGAAGAACATAAAAAGTGATTAAGAGGTTGGAAATGTTGATGAGAAATATTAAGAGTTAATTGTGCAAACCAGAAGGATGCTAGATAGCAGTTGTCAAGGTTCCTTCCTCACTCTGAACTCTAGGGTACAGATGTGGGGACCTGCATGAAAGACCCCCTAAGCTTATTCTTACCAGCTTAGGTTAAAAACTTCCCCAAGGTACAAACTTTGCCTTGTCCTTGAGCAGTATGCTGCCATCACCAAGCAATTTAAACAAAGAACAGGGAAAGAGACCACTTTCCCCGCAAACCCTACACCCGCTTTCCTGGGGAAGGCTTGATAATAATGGCCTCACCAATTGGTACAGGTGAACACAGACCCAAACCCTTGGATCTTAAGAACAATGAAAAATCAACCAGATTCTTAAAAGAAGAATTTTATTTAAAGAAAAGGTAAAAGAATCACCTCTGTAAAATCAGGATGGTAAATACTTTACAGGGTAATCAGATTCAAAACCTAGAGAATCCCTCTAGGCAAATACCTAAGTTACAAAAAGACACAAAAACAGGAATACACATTCCCTCCAGCACAGTGAATTTTACAAGCCATTAAACAAAAGAAAATCTAATGCATTTTCTAGCTAGATTACTTACTAACTTTACAGGAGTTGGAAGGCTTGCAGCCTTGATCTGTTCCAGGCAAAGGTCTCACACAGACAGACAAAACCCTTTGTCCCTCTCTCCAGATTTGAAAGAATCTTGTCCCTTCATTGGCCATTTTGGGTCAGGTGCCAGCAGGGTTAACTTAGCTTCTTAACCCTTTACAGGTGAAAGGATTTGACTCTGGTCAGGAGCGATTTTATAGCACTGTATACAGAGAGGTGGTTACCCTTCCCTTTATATTTATGACAGCAGTGTACATGTATTTTAAGGGGTTAGACAATAAGGATGGAGAGGAATTTAAGGTAGTAGAAAGAATTGTAAGCAAGAGAAATGAGATGAAAAATAAAACAGGAAGATTCTTCTTGTTTCTTACATCTGAACCATGTGCTTGATGCTTTAAAATCATATGACTGCCCCTAGGAACTCACTATTTAGTTCAGATACAGGCAAGCCAACTCAGCGATGAGAAATGCACAGGTATGCTGGGATTAGGAGGTAATGTAAGAGTCTAAAGAAATGGTTATTTTAGAAATCCATCCATGGGTTTTTAGAAGGAATTTGCAGGAGAGGGAGGTTGTCTGGTAAATAGGAAGAGGCAGGCTGTTCTAAGCATAAAGGGTGACATGAAAGACAGAGCAGAATTTTGAGTGGGAGAATTCTACGAAGGAAGCAGATAGGAGGGAGGGTTGTGCCAATCAAAAGGGAATGAGCGTAGGAGTACAAGGAAGGAAATGAGTGCAGATATGTAGGTGTACTAGAGTGTGTAGGGCACTGGAAATGAGGAGAAGTAGCTTTAGGTAGAATATCTGGAAGACTTCCAGCAAATGCTTTTAGCTTGTGAGTAGTCAGTCTAGAAAGTGGTAGGAGTCACACAGTTGGAGGCATTTAAAACAGGAGAAACCACTACCCGTTTTATTTAAAGGAGCAGGGGGAGCCATTTAAGTCGTCTTTCCCTATTCTAATTTCTGTGACTCTGTGCAGATGGGGAGGTGGCCAACCATTGCTCTCTGAAGAAACTGTGAAGTGAGGGGCTGTAAATCTACCACATATATCAGGCTACAGTGTCTCATGTTGGGCACCCAGAAAACGAGGCATCCAAAATCAGTTAGCATAGAGGAGAGGCAACCTGGAGAACAGGATTCAGTGTCCCAGGGGAAAGCAGGTCAGTCAGCTTTTCAGATTTCATGATATCCATATATGCAGTACAGTAGTATCTAGAGGCTCCAATCAAGGATCATGGCCCCAGGGTGCTAGGACCTGCTGTAGCCGGCTTTGCAAGATGTTTATGTGCCCGTGTGCTAAATGTTCATATGTCCTCTCATGCTTCAGTCACCATTCCAGAGGACATGCGTCCATGCTGATGATGGATTCTGCTCAATAACGATCCAAGCAGTGCGGACCAATGCATGTTCATTTTCATCATCTGAGTCAGATGCCACCAGCAGAAGGTTGATTTCTTTTTTGGTGGTTTGGGTTCTGTAGTTTCCGCATCAGAGTCTTTGCTCTTTTAAAACTGATGAAAACATGCTCCACACCTTGTCCCTCTCAGATTTTGGAAGGCACTTCAGATTCTTAAACCTTGGGTCAAGTGCTGTAGCTATCTTTAAAAATTGGATATTGGAACCTTCTTTGTGTTTTGTCAAATCTGCAGTAAAAGTGTTCTTAAATCAAACAACATATGCTGTGTCATTATCCGAGACTCCCATAACACAAAATATATGGCAGAATATGTGTAAAACCATGGAGCAGGAGACATACAATTCTCCTCCAAGGAGTTCAGTCACAAATTGAAGTAATGCTTTTTTTTTGCCTTTTTTTTTTAAACAAGCATCATCAGCATGGAAGCATGTCTTCTGGAATGGTGGCCAAAGCATGAAGGGGCATATGAATGTTTAGCATATCTGGGAAGTAAATACCTTGCAATGCCGGCTACAAAAGTGCCATGCAAACGCCTTTTCTCACTTTCAGGTGACATTGTAAATAAGAAGCGGGTGGCATTATCTCCTGCAAATGTAAACAAACTTGTTTGTCTGAGCGATTGGCTGAACAAGAAGTAGGACTGAGTGGACTTGTAGGCGCTAAAGTTTTACATTATTTTGTTATTGAGTGCAGTTACGTAACCCCAAAAAACCTACATTCATAAGATGCACTTGCACAATAAAGAGGCTGCACTACAGTACTTGTATGAGGTGAATTGAAAAATACTATTTCTTTTGTTTGTCATTTTTACAGTGCAAATATTTGTAATCAAAAGCAATATAAAGTGAGCATTGTACACTTTGTGTTCTGTGTTGTAATTGAAGTCAATATATTTGAAAATGTAAAAAACATCCAAAAATATTTAATAAATTTTAGTTGGTATTCTATTGTTTAACAGCACAATTAAAACTGTGATTAATCACAATTAATTTTTTGAGTAATCGCATGAGTTAACTACGATTAATCGATAGCCCTAATCCAAAACCATAATATGTTTCAGTAATACCAGAGCAGTAGATAAGATCTGAAATATAGATTTTTGGGGCGGGACAATGGCTCTGATGCTTAGGTAATGAGACAAAGAACTCTTTTATAACAATCACCACTGGAGTCAGCAGATACTGAACACTCTACCATGTAACATGCTTGTAACAATTTGAAACCCTGCCCCATGACTTGTGCCCAATCCAGGAAACAAAGAGCAATCTCCTTCAAGCACACCTGAATGTCACACCTTGATTACACCTTTCACTTGTAGGACTTAGGTCAAATCTCGCCCATCTATCTGTAGCCAAAAGTAGTTACCATCTAATAATTGTTTGGTGCTCTGTGTAAAATTAGTTTAGTGATGCTAGAAACCAGTCTACTGAAGAGCATCCATACAAAAGGATCATAACTATCACAACCCCCCACCACAAGTGGCAACCTTTTTGGCAGCTTCAGCAGAGAGGAATTGACATGGCTGGGGTCACAGTTACAGACTAGCTGCATTTCTGTCCCCTTTCTACTGAGTCCACCCCTCTCCTGGGGTGGAATTCTCCAATTCTCCCACCTTTAGACTAGGTCTTGAGTAGGGTTGCCAACTTTGGTTGGACGTATTCCTGGAGGTTTCATCACATGACATAATATTTAATTAAAGATTTATCTTTAATTCCTGGAGACTCAAGGACAATCCTGAAGGACTGGCAATGCTAGTTTTGGGCTACAGTACCCTGTGCATCAACTGTGCTTATCCAGCAGCTACAACTGAGTTCTGGCACCTGTGGTTCTTCCCTTCAGGAGTCTGACCAGTTGTCTGCAGTGACAAGACAAGCTTCTTAAAAAAAACATTCTTTTGAATTAGGAGCAAAGCATTAAAGAACATGAGGATTTCTAAATGGTCTAAATCAGTGATACTCAGACCTCGGTGGTTCAGGAGACAAATTAGCAATCAACATTACTCAAAAGAGCCACAGTAGTGTGAATTCATTGTTTCATTTACTATTTTTTATATTTTATTCTCACAGCACAATGACTGACCAAGTGTTCTACAATTGATGAATAACATCATAAAAGCATCCTGAGGGTTTGTTAATTAAATCACACAGTGTCTTAATATCATGTGCTGCAAAGAGTTGCAGGAGACACATTAAACAGCCTCTTGCAGCTCCAAGCATCAGTCTGAGTATCACTGGTCTACATGTACCAGGAGGATGGGGATGTTTAGACAATATTTTGTATAACTGTACACTCCCCTTCTTCCTTCACCTTAGCTTAATTCTTGGCTGATGCACAGGCCAGAGTTTGGTCTTTTCGGACAGCATTATACAGAATTAAACTTCTGGGCTATTGTATGTAAAACTGATGAATGCAAGGAGGGAGTCCCCAGTCAGAATCAAAGAAAGAACATCCTACACCTCTCAGTAAAACAAAAAAAATGCACACAACACACATTGTAAATAGCATAGGATACTTTAAGTAGTGTTTCAAATACTGTGAATAACTTTTAAACAAAGTTTAGAGCATAAATATACTGATGTTCCTTATCTAGACTTCCCCCTTTTGATTGTTGCAAACATTCACATATGGTTTCAATACAACATTTTCTATATTTTAGCAAACATATCAGAACACATTCCTCTCTGATCTTCTCTCCAGGATGATTTTTTAGTATTTATGGCCTGACCATAGGATGTAATGTCACCTGGACTCTTCAGAGCTTGAGAAATGGCAGGTCAAACACTGCAGAACACTGCCGGCAAACTAACAATCTGGTGATCTCCACAACTTAGCAGTGTTCCAACCCCCAGGTTAACAGCCAACTGGTCTTAGTTGCTGGTGAAAAAAGTCTGTAGCCTGATTCCAAAGTAGTACAACAGGGATCAGGATCAGCATATAAAATATCCATTGCCCGGATCTCTCTAAGGCCCTCACTCTGCAGGGCACCATCTCCGCCCAATAAACCCAAGTAAGTCAGACAAGAATTTGCAAGCCGTCACCTCCCTGAGTGCTGCCCATTCTCTGAGGCAGAATCCCAGTCCAGAGCAGTTTGCTGATAACTAAACATAATTGCCAAAGGCTCTGTAGTCTCCAGAGGTGACAAATGCTCCCCCCAGCTTTCCCTCTAGCTCCATAAAATATTTCATGGTAGACCAGACATGATCCTAATGAAGAGCTTCCCTAGTAAATAAAGCTAGAATAGCACTGACCTGTGTCCAAAGGGGACCAGGAATTGGGACCCAGCCCTCACAACAGACTTCTCTTGGTCCTGCATCTGTCAGTCACTGAGTCCACAGGGCTGTCTGTGACTAACTATTGTATTTATAACCTTTCTCCCCTTGCTCTCTGATTGGTTCAGCTTGCAGAGATGGCCAGGTGTGACCTGCCAACAATGAAAATTTTCTACCCAGCCTCAAAAACTGCTAGTTACTGAGCATGTCAGGTGACTGCCATACCGTGGTGCTGCAAGTTTCTGGATCCTTCTAGCTGAGTTGCCCTGCCCTGCCCTCTGCACCTCTGCAAAGACAAAGAATATCCAAGGCTCCTCTCCACTCCTTCTCTTTCCTCCCCCAGGAGAAACAAGGTCAAATGCATAAAGCATTTGGGTTGAAAACACACACACAGTCTTACCTAAGCTTACCTCCCCTGTTTGTAAGCTAGCCAGACCTATCTTCTTCAGACACGCCCACAGGTGCCCCCCCTCTCCCTTGAGAAAGATTCTTCTCTCTTCTGGTTCCCAGGCCTTTTCCTGTCCTTAACTCTCTTAATCTCTTAACTCTCCATTGTTTGACTCAAAATAAGTCACTTTTTGGCAGTCTTCTTCCCTTCCCACTTGTTTTTCCTTACAGCTCCTTATTAAAGTAAACCAATATATTCATATAGTAAACATTCCAATAAGCAGGGCAACATAGTATTCATAAGCTACAGAGCAGCTCCAATTCCACCGCAGTTGGAACTAGCCTTTCAGCCCCAGAAGGGAACTCTCCAGGTTAGAATGGAGGTACACTGGGAATGCATGTACTCTCTGTACCTGCTGTGTGGCTGAACAGAGAACTTCCATCACTAGGGCAGTGAATCTGGCACCTTTCACAAGAATTAACTAAATTCATCTTGTGGAGTAATCACCTGTTCCCACCTCCCCTGTGAAGGACAGGTAGAATTCCTGTGATCCGTTAATGTTTCCTTGCCCTCTGCCACCAATGGAGATTTTCTTAGGTCTCCCAAAAGAGTTTCCTCAAAGCCACTGCTTTTGTAGGTGGAAAATTCATACCTAATTTAAAATAATTAACCATTCCCAGGAACCACTGAACGTCTTTCTTTGACTGGGGACATGCCATCATTTCAATTGCTCAGATCTTCCTCTTTCTACATTTTACACCTTATTTCCAACAAAAGTCACTTCTGTAACACCTACAACTCATTTCTTCATCGGATGCATTCAATGGAAAATACAGTGGGGAGATTTATATACACAGAGAACATGAAACAATGGATGTTACCATACACACTGTAACGAGAGTGATCACTTAAGGTGAGCTATTACCAGCAGGAGAGCGGGGTGGGGGGACCTTTTGTAGTGATAATCAAGGTGGGCCATTTCCAGCAGTTGACAAGAACATCTGAGGAACAGTGAGGGGGTGGAGGGGGGGAATAAACATGGGGAAATAGTTTTACTTTAGTAGATAGGAATAGGAATAGTAAACTATTTCCCCATGTTTATTCCCCCCCTCCACCCCCTCACTGTTCCTCAGATGTTCTTGTCAACTGCTGGAAATGGCCCACCTTGATTATCACTACAAAAGGTCCCCCCCACCCCGCTCTCCTGCTGGTAATAGCTCACCTTAAGTGATCACTCTCGTTACAGTGTGTATGGTAACATCCATTGTTTCATGTTCTCTGTGTATATAAATCTCCCCACTGTATTTTCCACTGAATGCATCCGATGAAGTGAGCTGTAGCTCACAAAAGCTTATGCTCAAATAAATTTGTAAGTCTCTAAGGTGCCACAAGTACTCCTTTTCTTTTTGCGAATACAGACTAACACGGCTGCTACTCTGAAACCTATCATATAGAGATAGGAAGACTAATGAAGAAGTCAAAAAATTACTGTATAAGATGCCCTCTCACAAATAATCTACAAAAGAAGACACCAGTGGCTGGGACATATGCTGAGAATGGAAAAAGAATGCTTACCAAATACTGCCCTTGAATGGAAGCCAGAAAACACAAGAAGAAAGAGAGGAAGACCACAAATAACATGGAAACGAACAATTCTGAATGACATCAAGCACCTCAAAATGAAATGGGAAGATTTGGAGAGAAAGGCAGTTGACAGGCAAGGATGGCTAATATGGATAGCCCAATGTGCAGCAAAGCATGGGATGGACTAAGGTCGTTAAACAAACCACTGAATGAGAAAACAATAAAAAGCATTTAAAAACACCTAGAAAGCATCAGTGATGAACTGCTGTACATAGCCACACTGTGTTCTCAACCTTGGCTTCCAAGGCACCTCTCAAAATTCCTATATTCATAATACTGTTCCTTATGGGGGAGCCACTCTCAATTGTAATCTTGCACAAATCTCTCTACAGCACTCATAAGCTTTAAATTCCCTGTTGCTGCTAGGGGATTGAGTGCACCTCTGTCTCCTTTCTGCTCTTGAGCGTACCCCCCTCAGGGATTAGACCTGAAGCCCTTACCTATGTTGGTGCTATTCTCCCACTCTTAGTGCAGGATCTGGGTCCAATGCCCCATCTGTGCCAGCTGCTTATTAGAGCTAGTCTACACTAGAAGTGCTACATCAGACGCTCTATGCCGATGGGAAAGAGCTCTCCCATTGGCATAATAAATCCATCTCTGTGAGAGGTGGTAGCTATGTTGTTGGGAGAAGCTCTCCTGCTGACATAGCGCTGTGCACACCCACACATAGGTCAGTGTCATTTGCGTCACTCAGGGAGGCAGCTTATGCACACCCCTGGGCAACATAAGTTATTATGACCAGTGAGTGTGACTAAGAGCGTTATTAAAACAAAGTAGTTTTATCAGCAAGTGAAACAAGGCATTAAAAAAGTTTTCAAGACAAAGCCTACGTGCATATTTAGTCTCATCTAATCTTATGCTTCACTACAAGCTAAAGTTAGATGGCGTTCCCTCTTGAGTTACAGGAAGGGAACCATTTTCCACACTTTTAGGAGTCAAGGAGGCCTTGTCACCTAGCCTGGTGTCAGTTTGTCTTCACAGCTTGTCTCAGATGGTCCTGTGCATGCCTGAGCCTAATTACCAGAACCCTTAGCTAGATCAGACCTGGAAGTCAGCTATAACATTTCCCAATGGCCTTGTTATATAGAGTCTTGGTGTGAAGTCATCCTTTTGCCTAACTATTTTTCCCACCCCAGCCAGCCAGCTCGACCATCTAGGAGAATGCTCTTCAATGAAGGTTGCCCCATTGTTTGTCAGATAGACCCATTCAGCATTCGTGTTTGCCATCACAGTCTTGTGACTGGTTTCAGAGTAACAGCCGTGTTAGTTGTATTTGCAAAAAGAAAAGGAGGACTTGTGGCACCTTAGAGACTAACCAATTTATTTGAGCATAAGCTTTCGTGATCTACAGCTCACAAGACTGTAGGGGAATGTGCTGAAACTGTCTACTCCCCCTGCCATTCCAACATGCCACCTCTGAAATTCAATACATAATATTTGCGGGGGGGAGGGGTTAACAGAGCAATATAGATGACCCTGCACTCCACATCTGTTGCACTCCCATGAATTTCAGTTAGAGCCTTGTTTGAGTAATGATGGAATAAAAAGTGAGCGAGGATTTTAGGACTTGGATCAATTACTCTAAGAGCCTACATCCTGCTTTAATACAGTGTCTCAGATTAAATCAGTTTTCTCAAGATTGCCACCACAGTGTCAGAAGTGACTAACCAGATTACTTTCCTCTTCACTGATTCTTGACCAGTATAAATCCATTGATTTCAGTAGAATTACTCCCATTTACATCAATGCAAGAGAGAAGAGAATCAGGCCCATCGGCTGCAATTAAAAATCTTATTAAAATCAGTTAACATCTTCTTTATGCTGGTAAATGTCTTTTACTGAAGAATATTCAGATTGGCAGTCTCAGTAAAATAGGGGAAGTGTATTAAGCCTCCTTTTATTGTCATAGATTGCACAATAGTAGAAGTAATAATAATAAATTGCCACAATAAGTAGCAATTACCAAAAACCCACCAAACAGAAAATTGTTTTAATGTTAATGAAAAAAATCAGACAATTTGGAGTCAACAGCTGCCTTCCAAATAAGGCCTGCAAAACAATTTAATACAATGTTAGATAATCAGCACATTTCTGAAGCACTGAATGAAAAAGTTAATATCCGCTCAGTTATTAAACTGACAGACAGAAACAGCAACATGCTATTGCAAAAGGCCCTGACCAATATGAAAAGAACTGTAATATCCATATCTGGTGAGGTGCAAGGTTGTTTCAGTAAGAAAGAAATCCAACATGTACTGGGCTTTCAGTGTTTCTCTCAAGAGTCCTAGCAATGTGCCTCTTCTTGAGACGTGATGGTAGTTTCAGAGAGAAAACAACCAGTGAAGCATATTGCAGTCCCTCTCTGAGTCCAGGCCAGTTTTTAGGTGCCTAGAAAAATCACAGGAACAGCTTTGTGGTCCCCAAAGCCGAAGACAGGCACCTAGGCTCCTTATACAATGAATGGGGAAAGGGGCGCCTTAGAATGCCATCCACAAAACCAGCACACTAGGCAGGGAGCCGCCTAAGCTAGCCAGGAGTATATAGTACAAGTCATGGACAGGTCACAGGCTGTGAATTTTTGTTTACTGCCTGTGACTTGTCCATGACTTATTAAAAATACCCATGACTAAAATGTAGCCTTAATGATAAGTAAATGCTACGACTTTTGTAAGAACTGCTACATTGTGTCTGTGCTGCAAGCTTAGCAAATATTTTTGGCTGATTTCTGAACTATTATGCCTGGAATGTTTAGAAGAATGTGCAATCTGTATAACTGCTATAATGTAAAATATCTGCCATGTTGAAACTTACAACCTATATCCCACACACCCAGTGTAGTAATTATTGATGCCTTCCTGTCTGGAAGAAACATGTCAAAGAATATAGATAAGAAAAATGCATTAGGTAAGTTAATATAGGGGAAATTGTGAAAATCCTCCCAGTTAGGTGTAAATACAGAAGGGGTAAGCACAAAATTTTGAGACAGTTTGACTGCTGCAACTGCTGTCTTCCAGAGGGATTGGTAACATTAATACAGAAAGGAAAAGTACTTATCGTTGACTAATAATCTTTGATTAAGTGTAGTTATTGGACAGCTCATTATTAATTTACATTTCACTTGCAACAAAAAGTCAATGCTATTCTTTGATGCTATTAAGGTTCTTACACAGCAGTCATCACTGAATATCCGATAGATCACTGAGCAACCTGATATCTATCACATTTGTTCTTATTCTCTCCCCAAGAGGACAAGTGTGTGCAGTGGAGTGTCTTGCTTTGGAAGGTTTTTTAAATACACACGTTTCTGCGTTTATGTTAGAGAAGCTGTCACCATGCCTCAGTGGGTCACAGCTGCGAATATCAGATTCAAAACAAACTGCTTTGAAATAAGGCCAACTCACCCCAAACTGGTGGTTATTCTCATTAGATATACCAAGTCAGTAACAAAAGTAAATGTCTGTCTCACTGCTGGTTAACAAGCAGTAAAAAATGCAATCTCCTTAGGCATTACATCTCTTATTTCACCACCCAAATGCTAGACTTTATGATGAGTGGTTATTGAAAACCAATTTCATCAAACAAAGGGTTCTTCTGATCTCAAGAGATCAGCCACTAATGGTATGTCTATACTACCTGCCAGGTCGGCAGGCAGCGATCAATCCAGCAGGGGTCGATTTATCACATCTAGTCTAGTCTAGATGTGATAAATTGAGTGCCAAGCACTCTCCCGTCAACTCCTGTACTCCACCGGCACGAGAGGCACAGGCGGAGTCGATGGGGGAGTGGCAGCAGTCGACTCACCGCAGTGAAAACATCACAGTGAGTAGATCTAAGTACATCAACTTCAGCTACGTTATTCACGTAGCTGAAGTTGCGTAACTTAGATCGATCCCCCCCCCCCCCAGTGTACACCAGGCCTATAGTCAGTCTTACCCAATAATCATGCTGTTGCCAATACTTTAGTAACTAAAATCTAAAGTTCTATTTATAAGAGAAAAGAAGAAGAGACTTAAAATGGTTAATGGATTAAATACCTACAATCATTGCAAAGTTCTTATATCAGGTTTGTAGCAATGATGGAATAAATTGCTGGCTTGTAAAGTCTATGGTAATATCCAAAAGATTGGAAGTCCATTGTCTGGAATGCTCCTTTTAGTTGTAAGTCCATGGTCCAAAGAATCAGAGCAGGAAAGAGGCAACATGGTGATGATTCAAGGGTCTTTTATACCCTCTACCATGTGCTTGGAATTTTACTGTCCCAGAACAGAGTTTGTGGAAAATTACTGGCACAAGATGGAGCCCAGGGTTACATTTCCTTACATGGCTTGCTGACTCCCAGGGGCAGCATTACCCATATTCGGGCTGGGTCACCCACAGGAAGGCTCACTGAGTGGGATGAGCTTATTCTATGGCCCATTGTTAGAGTGAAGTGTTATTTTATGGGCCATCAATTTGACCAATCCATTCACAATGTTCTGGCCAGACTGGATGTAAATTACCTTGTGGGTGTTATCCCAAGAACAACATATTTAAGATATAGATACAGAGACACTATTCATAACTTCAAATACAGGGATGATTCATGGATTTAAACAGGATCATCATCTTTAGGAAATCATAACTTTTCCATTGATGCCTAACATGATGTACTTTGTACAAGTTTTGTTGAAATTGTCTAATAGTGGCAATATTAATTATAGAAATGGTCATATTTCAATCATACCACATCACAGTAGCCAACATCAAAGAAATGCACCTTGTACTTGGAGTAGAGTGTGGTTAGGTTTGTGATGGTCTTTAGTTCCGGAGGGAATTCATTCTACTGTTTGGAACCAGCCCACTAAGAGCTCGGTTTGCTACACAGGTAATCATTAACCTAATTGTGGAGAGTTCCATTGTGCCAGAGGAGCCAAGTTGTCAGCTGCCGTCTTCATGCCAGAGCTTTAGGTATTATTTTAGGGCATGTCAACACTAGACACTTAAGTCGATCTATGTTAAGTCAACTTACAACCACCTCAGTGGTTCATCTTCACACTACCCTCCTTTTGTCGGTGGTGCGTGTCCTCACCAGGAGTGCTTCCACTGACTTAAGAGGGGTAGTACGGGGGGGCTGAGAGCCTGGGCCTGAGCCTCAGCTCCACATGCAGCTCCCCACTGGGAGCCTGGCTGTCCCTGGGGCTCTCAGCTCCCTGCTCCCTAGCTGTGCCCACCGGGCTCACTGCTCACAGCTCTGAGCATGAAGCCATGAAATTGACAAGAATAACAGCCAATGTAAATAACACAGTGTCTACATGGACACTGAAATAAGCCCTACGCCTCTCATGGAGATGGAGTTATTATGACTTTGTCTACACTGACAAGTGAAAGACAAAACTTTTATCATTCAGAGGTGTTAAAAACAAAAGTTTTGTCTTTCACTTGCCAGTGTAGACAAGTCATAATAACTCCACCTCCATGAGAGGCGTAGGGCTTATTTCAGTGTCCATGTAGAGAGACAAAAGTTTTGTCAAGGACAAGCTGGTGTGAACAGTGCTTTGTCAGCAGGTGCACTTGCCTGCCGACAATGCTAACCCCACTCGTTGGGGGAGGACATTTTTTGTCAGCAGTCTCCTGCCGACAGACAGCAGCTACACTGTGCACCTTTTAGCAGCACGGCTGTAGCAGCCCAGCCGTGTTGCTAAAAGCTGTGTAGTGTAGACATAGCCTTAGTCTGTGTAGTAGGGCGCTTACATTGATGGGAGCAAGGCTGTAGAGTTCCCTCATGCTTCCATGCAGCACAATGGGTGCAGCTGGAGCAAGGGTCATCCATTTTCTTAACAGCTAAACTGTCTGGGTAAAGAGCAATGACATGATGGGATATAGCCTTATGCCAAGCGCTTTCCTAGCCCTTCTAAAATTGTTGGCTCTAAGAATAGGCTCAATGATAGCAATTAGAGATGATTGCAGATGGGACATCCAAAAGAAAAATTTCATTAAAAACCACTGCAACAAAATACAGCCCGATAGATCTGAAATCAATGAGAGTTTGGCTGAGCAAGGACTGGCCTAAAGAGCTGCAATATTTTAACAAAGAGGCCGATGCTTAAATCCATCCATCTTCAGGACCTTTAAGCACATGCTTAAGTGTTTTCCTGAAGATGAATGTTTTCCTGAGTTGGGGCCATGCAGCATAACAGGTGTCACAAGTAGACATATGCATAAAATTCCCATTTCCCCGCTGTTTTCCATATAGAGAAAACAGAATGTGCTATGCCAAAAAGATGCCACTTCAACCATAAAAAACCAAAGGGTTGTTTCCTAGGAAAAGAAGGGGTAGGGGGACTCAGTTCAAATATGGTACATTTTACATTTGTTGCAAGGTGAAATTTAAATATTTTTGCAGCAAAAGAATCATGTCATTGGCTAAAATGCTGAAAATAAGCCCTAGATCAAATATTCAAATAACTAGAAAACAATGCAGTTGTGTACAGCTCTACTCACAAAGTTATATGCACTTTTGAGCAAATTTTCACTACAAGTTGAATGAATCATGAGACATCACCTCACAGGACATGGTGGCTTGTAGTTCCAAGAACTTCCATTTAAATGTATTGATTCTACCTTCTACCAACCTTTCCATTTTAATGTTTGCACCATTGTACCTCCCACCTATAATGTGCTGATTTAGCCTCCATGGCACTATTTACCAAAATAAGTTTTATTCTAGATATCTTGTTCAAATTCTGGCTCCCGCAGGACATGGGTTTCCCACATGCCATCAAAGTCAATGGGCGTTCGTTATATCTTACAGTGGAAGAACTGGGCTTCTGAATTTAAAAAAGTCTCATGTAGCTAGTACAATTGGTCCACCACAGGGCCTGCAGGTAGTCCAGAACAATAGGGCCAAGTCATCCTTGGTAAAAGAAGGTGCAAAGTCACTGCAATCAGTGGTGTAATCGGGTTGCACGCATAGCTATGGGTTGTGTTTGCAAGGCCTTGGACAAAACAAGAAACACATTTGCATATATATTGACTGCGCATGCACATTGGACCATAGCATATGCATTTGTCTAATTTGCTCATGCAGATTGGGCCATAGAATTTGAGGGGTAAGCAGGCCTCTCCACGTTTTGAAAGGTTGTCCCTTTTTGCATCAGTAAATACCTGTCTCCTTTGCTATGCAGCTTTTTATCTGAAGCTTGTAACAACATTCAAAGTTCAAGTACTTGACATCTTGTAGCTCACAAAATTGATACTCTTAACCTATTAAAGAAGTTTCCTCTGAAGTAGTGAGTGATGATAGAAAAATAAAAGTATTCACTGTAGAACAAATACTTGAACTTCTATAGCAGATTCACTGAAAGCCAAGTAGTGGTTCGCACATGTATTTAGCAGGTAACGTGTCTTCATTGGACCTCCAGGGTGCTTTTGAACAGCCCACCCCACTCACTTCTCTTCCTCTGAGCCATATTTCTGCATTATAAGCTTTCCTTACTGGTCTGACATACGTGAGGCATTTGAAATGGACATTGTTTTTTGTTTTTGTTGGTTTTTGTGTTTGTTTTTTAAACTTTTTATTCCATGCCCTACTGGCAGTCCACAGGCAGTCCCATTACTTTGTTTTGCTTCAACCAAACTGCTTTATGAATAGTTTAATATCTGACTATGTCTGCATTTCTCTCTGTTTATTACATAAAGAGCATTGTCTTCACAACTAGTTAGCAATTCAAGGCTCTGAGATGGATACTGATGTCTCAATATTTCCCCTTTGAAAACTGAAGTGAACAAGTTCAACAGAATGATATAATATCCCAACATCTATTTTAAATCTTTCATATTTCACTTAGGTGAAAAGGGGAGAATGATTCTGCAGAACTGAAGCCAAATAGAAGGGGAATAGATTTATTGTATCAATTTTATAGAGGTACAGGTAGGTTGTTCCCTGGGATTTGACAGTAAATGGAGTATCATTTGTATGTTAATCAGATCAGTTTTTAAAGTTGATAGACAATGACCAATGCATCCCTGTGCACATGCTTACAAACTAAATGAAAGGCTCTAGTGTAACCTGATCTAGCTTAATTTGCTATATTCCTCCTTTTAAAACTGTAAAAGACATTTTATGTACACATTATACATATACTTTTAAACTTTCTGAGGTTCTTTCAGTTCAGGTCCCTGATGAATAGTTTCTCTCAGTAACCTAGATATTTTCATAAGAAAACTCTAGCTCACAAAAGAAACCTTAATCTGCAACAATAAAAAAGCTACCATACGTGCACATTGAAACTTCAAGGGCCAAATCCCGACAGCCCAGATTTTTTAAAGGTTTAGGCTAAGTGTTGCAAAGCCTAAGTCTCATTTTCAAAAGTGCCTTTTGCTCTGCAAAGTAGAGCAATGCCTAAATACCTTTAAAAATCTAAGCTGAAATCCTGCAAAGTCTTAAGTACGTATCATTGCTCAAGGACTACATAGGTGAATATAGTAACTTACATACTTAAGTCTTGGCAGGAGTGAGCCTCTGGCTCATGGCTGATTAAAAACTGGATTATGAACTGGGTAATGATCCCTTAAGGATTTGTATTTCCTCTTCCCACTCTCTTTCAGTGAGAAAGGTATGGTGATAACTGGGCCTACAAATTTACCCTAATTGTGAGCTCAACTGTGAAAAGCAGTGACAGTTCATAAAATGTCACAACCTATAACAAATGTTGATGGGAAAAGGTGCAAACGGGAGATAAAAAGACTGAATTAGCACAAACAAAAAGACCTACTGGTATAACTCATGGGCAGTGTTAAGATTGTGCCTGGTAAAAAAGAAGAGTGTGGGACCAGAAATCAACTGGTTTATCAGGTACTGGTTTATCAAAAATTTAGTCTCATTGATGGACAAATGAGTGGGGTGGGCTATTCCACCCATCACTCCTTTTTGGTGTCCTTAAAAAGAGAAAAGATTTTGTGTGGGGAATTAGCCAAGACACTGTCTGCCAACCACCACTGCAGCAAGCTTTACCACCATGACTGCCATCCGCACGGTCTCCTTGGACCTCAGGATCAACTGTAATAACATTGGATTGTCACCTTTGTTATTTGAATCCCAAGAAGTGTCCAGACCAGACGAGGCCAGAGAGAGAGACCCAGATTACGTTGCAACCTCCACTGGCTCTCACTAAATCCCAAATATGTGAGACTTTCCCCCTCACACACACTTATGCATCCTTTTTCTTCCTCACCTTATTTCTTCTTTTTCCTATTCTTCCTCCTTCTCTTATTCCTGTGCCTTCTGTTAATACAAACCTGACTTAGTTGGCCATGACTTCGTATTTTTTGCACTACTGCTATAAGTCTGTGATCAAAAGGAGGCAGCTAAAAGCAATGACTGAAATAGCTGAATGCTGGTACAAGTTGCCAGGTCATAAAGTGGCTAATAAGACAGTGTGCCATCCCTGTGCTTCTCCAGCAGTGAGACTGCAGGTGAAAGTCAACACCAGAGAAAGAAGCTGCATTTTCTGTCTATCCTGTTCTTTTCTGTGTCCTGGTATTTGTTAGTCGTGGAGGAAATGTAATCATACTTTGACAACAACTCCAGCCTCTGTCTCAAAAAAAGGACAGTTATTACCATCTTTAATACCGTCTAATAGATGGTCAAACCAAGGGTGTTTACCTTCTAAAAATTCTCTCTAGCTAGCAAAGGAAAAAAGGGACATTAACATGAGAGGCGTACTCATTATTGCACATTTCAAATGCTTTAACTGTTTTTCCTTCTCTCTGTAACTGCATTAAAATATATATTTAACCTTTTTTTTAAAGGAATGTTTGCCATAGTGCTAAGTAGGCTGAAATCTCTGCCTGCCAAATCCCAAACCTTGTATAATACTGGACAGTTTCAGAGTCATGTTAACACCTTTGACTCTGAGCCCATCAAAATTAACACAAACTCTTAAGGGTTAAAGGCAAGATTTTGGGGGTCTTTAGGTATCTACAGAGATTTTTCAAAAGTGCATAGACACCTCTGAGTCTTTAGGCACCTAAATACCTTTAAAATATGGTCCTAGGTCACTTTTGAAAACATTACCCATCATACTCCTCTTTAGCTTCAATGCACAGCAGGAGTTAACGAGTGTGACGGGTTCGGTCACAGAGACCCCCTTGAGGCTGTCACCTGATGTGCTGGAATTACCTCTGAGCCCATTTTTCCTGCCAGCTTGGGACTCCAGAATCCTGCCTTGTTGAGCCAGACATACTACTCCACTGCAACACAGACCCAGGTCTGGTCCACGCCTCCAAAGCTGCAGACTTAAACCAAAAACTGCTCAGCAAGTCACCTTTCTCCAGCACCCAGACACACAGCTCCCAATAGGATTCAAACCCCAAATAAATCTGTTTTACTCTGTATAAAGCTTATACAGGGTAAACTCATAAATTGTCTGCCCTCTATAACACTCAGAGAGATATGCACAGCTGTTTGCTCCCCCAGGTATTAATCACTTACTCTGGGTTAATTAATAAACAAAAGTGATTTTATTAAGTATAAAAAATAGGATTTAAGTGGTTTCAAGTAATAACAGACAGAACAAAGTAGGTTACTGTCATAAATATAAAGTGAAGGGTAAACCCCTTTGAAATCCCTCCTGGCCAGGGGAAAGCTCCTCTCACCTGTAAAGGGTTAAGAAGCTAAAGGTAACCTCGCTGGCACCTGACCAAAATGACCAATGAGGAGACAAGATACTTTCAAAAGCTGGGAGGAGGGAGAGAAAAGAAAGGTCTGTGTGTCTGTCTATATTCTGTCTTGGCCGGGGATAGACCAGGAATGGAGTCTTAGAACTTTTAGTAAGTAATCTAGCTAGGTACGTGTTAGATTATGATTTCTTTAAATGGCTGAGAAAAGAACTGTGCTGAATAGAATAACTATTTCTGTCTGTGTATCTTTTTTGTAACTTAAGGTTTTGCCTAGAGGGGTTCTCTATGTTTTGAATCTAATTACCCTGTAAGGTATCTACCATCCTGATTTTACAGGGGGGGATTTCTTTATTTCTATTTACTTCTATTTTTATTAAAAGTCTTCTTGTAAAAAACTGAATGCTTTTTCATTGTTCTCAGATCCAAGGGTTTGGGTCTGTGGTCACCTATGCAAATTGGTGAGGCTTTTTATCCAACATTTCCCAGGAAAGGGGGGGTGCAAATGTTGGGAGGAATTTTTCATTGTTCTTAAGATCCAAGGGTCTGGGTCTGTAGTCACCTAGGCAAATTGGTGAGGCTTTTTACCAAACCTTGTCCAGGAAGTGGGGTGCAAGGTTTTGGGAAGTATTTTGGGGGGAAAGACGCGTCCAAACAGCTCTTCCCCAGTAACCAGTATTAGTTTGGTGGTGGTAGCGGCCAGTCCAAGGACAAAGGGTGGAATATTTTGTACCTTGGGGAAGTTTTGACCTAAGCTGGTAAAGATAAGCTTAGGAAGTTTTTCATGCAGGTCCCCACATCTGTACCCTAGAGTTCAGAGTGGGGGAGGAACCTTGACAGTTACCAAGCAAAATAAAACAAAACAAAACATGCAAGTCTAAGCCTAATACATTTAAGAAACTGAATACAAGTAAATCTCACCCTCAGAGATGTTCCAATAAACTTCTTTCACAGACTAGACTCCTTCCTAGTCTGGACCCAATCCTTTCCCCGGTATAGTTCTTGTTAGTTCCAGCTCAGGTGGTAACTACAGGATTTGTCATGACTGGCAGCCCCCCCTTGTTCTGCTCCACTCCCTTTTATAGCTTTGGCCCAAGGCGGGAATCCTTTGTCTCTTTGGGTTCCCACCCCCCATAGAATCATAGAATTATAGAAATCAGGGTTGGAAGGGGCCTCAGGAGGTCCTCTAGTCCAACCCCCTGCTCAAAGCAGGACCAATCCTCAACTAAATCATCCCAGCCAGGGCTTTGTCAAACCTGGCCTTAAAAATATCTAAGGAAGGAGATTCCACCACCTCCCTAGGTAACGCATTCCAGTGTTTCACCACCCTCCTAGTGAAAAAGTTTTTCCTAATATCCAACCTTAACCTCCCCCACTGCAACTTGAGACCATTACTCCTTGTTCTGTCATCAGCTACCACTGAGAACAGTCTAGATCCATCCTCTCTGGAACCCCCTTTCAGGTAGTTGAAAGCAGCTATCAAATCCCCCCTCATTCTTCTCTTCCGCAGACTAAACAATCCCAGTTCCCTCAGCCTCTCCTCATAAGTCATGGGTTCCAGTCCCCTAATCATTTTTGTTGTCCTCCGCTGGACTCTTTCCAATTTTTCCAAATCCTTCTTGTAGTGTGGGGCCCAAAACTGGACACAGTACTCCAGATGAGGCCTCACCAATGTCGAATAGAGGGGGACGATCACATCCCTCGATTTGCTGGCAATGCCCCTACTTATACATCCCAAAATCCCATTGGCCTTCTTGGCAACAAGGGCACACTGTTGACCTATATCCAGCTTCTCGTCCACTGTAACCCCTATGATTCTATGATCAGTTTCCTTCCGAAATATATCAGGAAAGATAGATTCCTAACAGAGTAATAGATTCTACAGCTTCCTAACATTCATTGTAGTATCATGATTTTGTATTACATGATTTGTTGTGATGTTGTGCATGTACAGAGGTGACAGGCACAAATATAACTTGTTCACTGAGGCACATTATTATTATTAGGTTCTGAGTAATGCTGGGAAAATTCTCACCACAGAAACTGTAGCTTTTGGCAGGGCAAGATCCAGTGGTGCAATGAAAACAATTTAGATACATATTGGAATCTATTTCTGGTTTTAAAACTTCCCTAATATGAGAGGACTTGAATTTACTGTTGAAACCACATCTGGGATGGATATTCTTTGCTTGGTTTCAAGGATTCCACAATATGGATGCATACCAGTAAATTCTGTAGTAATTTACTTATGTGTACAATGGGACTGTGATTGAAGTATGTATGGACACGGCCTTGTGATTAATTGGAGTCAAACCTTCTGTCCATCATGAGCAAATATTACTCCTGGGGGAATTCTGCACAGTGCGCAATGCAAAATTTGCACAGAATTAATGTTCTGGACAGAAATTCATTTTTTCCTGCAGAATTGGTGCTGCAGAGCTGCTGGCTGTCACGAGGGGCTGATGGACCCTGAAGAGCTTGGCTCCTCAACTTGCAAATAGAGGACACTGCCAGGGAGAGGAGGAGCTGGAGGGTTTCCGGCAGCTGCAGTTACCAGCATGCCCTGAAGGAAAGAGGCAGCGTGCAGAAAACTCCATACAAGCCCCGGACCCAGCATCAGGCTGTTTCTCCTTCTGGATCCCTGGGCTCTAGGGGGAGGGATTATGGGTGTCTGGGCCAGGGGAGGGCACATGCAACCCCCTCCAGCACCTCCCAAATACCCCACCACCACTCCCCAACTGTAACCCCTCTAGCTCCCTCTCCCTTTCCCCAGCAGTGTCCTCTATTTGGGAACCGACTAAAAGACCAGAGGGGCAGAGTTTTTCCTCAAGATATGCCAAGCTGGCACATGTGACATACCCAGACTGAGGTGCCCAACAAAAGCATAACAGAAACAGGAACTGGGTTGTTGTAGGGGTTTCATTAACTCTCTACTCCTGGGAAAATCTTCTTTGTTGTCTGTATTGCTACAGACATACTTGCTGACAGGTATTTTGAAAGAAATTACCAAAAAAACTGAAACTGGTGTGATTATATTGTGACAAATAAAATATGCAGAATTTTAAAATATTGTGCACAGAATTTTTAAATTTTTTGTCACAAAATTTCCCAGGAGTAGAATATGGAATGAAGTAGTCATCGGGGTAGAGCTGCAAACTAGATACTTAGACAGAATGCTTGGATATAGGTGCAACCACAGTTTAAAAAAAAATTACTATAGCATGGAATATGTTGGTTCCATGACACTATTCCACTGGCAAGCAAAGCTTTGGAGTTGAAAGGGTATTTTAAAAAAAATTCTAGAAGTTCTGGACTTTTGAAAAGTCACCTTGGATTTCCAGAAGACAAATCTCTGCCACAATTAGTGAAGGAAAAAGTCTGCCTGAAGGGTCAATTAACCATCCGTGAACTGAACACAAGTCATGGGATAAGAAATAGGTGTCTTCAATTCTTTCACTCTCCGAATATCGTTATAGATCTGTGTTCCCTCTGACTCTCAAAGATCTCTGCTTCTTAATGGAGGATGTCCAGTGAGGATTAAGTTCCATATCCTTCCCCATGACCTTCCACTAAACTTCTGATTCTCTGTCTTGTAATTTCAGGCCTGTAATAAACTCCAGAGCTCCTTACTTCAGATTTTTTGGAACATAACACATATTACATGTTTACAGAAAGCATGGATCAGGAAATTGCATTTGATACAAGAAACTACAATAGGAGAAAAATCTGTATATGGAAGGACTTGAAAATTTATTGTGACCCAAAGTGTTTATAATTATTGAGGGAAATAATGATAACAGAGAAAAAAGTGTGATCATCATATTAAAGTGTAGCTTAAAGATATTCAGTTAAAACCATAATTAAACTGTATCAAATGAAAAGTGAGAGATGTATAAGATGACACTAAACAGAAAGGAGAACAAGGCAGAGTGAGAGGATACAGAGTCAGGACTCACTAGCCTGTGAAATAGGAGCCTACAATAAGATGGGGTCTTAAGAAGGGTTTGACATACCAATGGGAATAAAATCGTTGAGGTAGTTTAGTGGAACCTGGGAGGTGAGCTGCTGGAGGGAACGAGGTAACTCTGGAAGCAGCACTGCCAAGGGGTTGCTGCTCTTTTAAGAGAGAAGGAAGAAGCAGGAACAGAGAACCACAGATACCCAGCTTGAGAACTGAGGGATCTCCACGACAGCAAGAGGGCAGAGTGAATTTCCTGCAGAACATAGCACAGTAGTTCTGTTTCAGAGCTGGAGAAGCTTCCTATATCAGCCTGCCAAGGCCCAAACATGGAGCACGATGTTTGACGGAGACCCAACGTGAAGGACAAAGTAATTCTTGTAGGACACTTAAAATGCTGCAGGATTCATTCCACAAGTGCAAACAACTCTTTCTGTAAGCCTCAGCATCATGAGTCTCTCCTATGTAAATCATTTCTAACTCTAAGTGAGAAGACAAATGGGAATGGAACAAAGGTAACTTTAGGACTAAATTAAAGTATGTCCCTGATATCAAGGGGCATATAAGATGTATAGTGGAGAGTAGATTCATAGAATAATAGTTCCACTAGCATGCCTCTCCCCCCACCGCCCCACCCTCAAAACCACCTCTGCAGTAGCACACAGAACTGGATTCCCACATACATGGAGTACAGACATCTTTTGCAGGCTCCCAGAATCCTCCATCTCCAGCCTAACTGTATTCTGTCTCATCAATACTTTGTGTTCCCCCCATCTCTCTCCAACTGTTGTCTCTTGTCTTATACTTAGATTGTAAATTTTGGGAGACAGCGACTGTCTGTGTTAACACTATGCAGTCTTGGTCTGGGACTGGGATTCCTAGATGCTACCACAATACAGTTAATAACATAGTTCCACTGTGTCTTTCCTTATCTACAAATGAATATACTTTTCGAAAGTGAAAAGTAGTGATCAAGTTCCCTTTGTCACTGGGGATGGAGATTATAATGAAGGAGATTGTGCCTGACAACCATTCTGTGGCCCCTCCATGTCTATGACAAGAAGCAAGACAGCCAGTTTCAATTCTGAGTTCATTGCGTTCTGCTATGTTGTGTCACACCTTAACTTTCAGTTAAGCGCATTGTTGTATAAGTGAGCATGGTTCAGTTGTACTTCCACTTACTCAAGTAAGTGAGGTAACATCTTGATTCTTCAACCTCCTATGAAGAAATCATGTGACAAATTTTCAGAGGCAGGGGA
Source organism: Caretta caretta (assembly GCF_965140235.1). Lineage (NCBI taxonomy): Eukaryota > Metazoa > Chordata > Testudines > Cheloniidae > Caretta > Caretta caretta. The sequence goes on along the minus strand of NC_134209.1, from coordinate 131,163,722 downwards.
TAATATTCTCTGGCAAAACACAGAAGAATCTTACCATTGATTATGTTAGAGTTAGGTTAGATGTTGTTTATGCCAGCATGAAAGAACAGTAAGTGTGTGCCAAAAAAAAAAAAAAGGTACTTGTCATTATGTGTGCATTTTTCTGCAAACACCCCCACATAACTCTGAGCTAGGGCATGGCGTTTAATTCCCACTGCAGTCTTTATTGACATAGCTTGAATATTTTGCTACCTCTGATGGTTTTTAAACTTAGCAAAAGGTTATCAGCCACTAAGACATTTTTTCTTAACAAAAAGATCAAACTGTTAGTTAGCCTCGTCTTACATCTTAGTATTGCTGTTGCAAGAATTCATGCTAATAAAGCCAGATCGCAACAAAGTTTGTACAAAATGAACAAATTAAATGAAAAGGTTACAAATATGGTCAGAATATTTTCAAATTCAGACAACTTCTTGCTATTTGTTCAGAATCAGTTATGATGAAGGCTGATAATATTGCATGTGATATACAAATCTACCTACCCATGGAAAGATATGGACTACAGATCATTTCTTCTCATTTGTTATTATTTTATGAGGAAGCTTCCTGCAAGTTGCAAATCTGAGAGGCAGCCAGTAGGGAACATCTGAAGAGCAAGAGGGAGTCTGTCTGCCAGTGTTGTGACCTAGTATAGGGCAGGGTCTAAAATGCAAGGGTGAGATGATGCAAGTCTTGCTGAATGATCAAAAGGATACAACTGTAAGAATCTCTCATACTCACAGCATTTCTCAATAAGGCCCAGAGGGAAACTTGGTAAATCCCTTTTCTTCACATATTTGGAAGCCACTGACTATTTCTTAGAGCTGGTTGGAAGTTTTCCAGCAGAACATTCCCATCAGAAGATGCCAATTTGTCGAAATGAAAATATTCCATGGGACTGTATTGATTTCAACATAAGCCTGCCTGATGTCATGCCAGCTCACCCACCTCTTTTTGTTTCTGAAACCCCACAGTGTTCCTGCCACAGGATTGCTTAGGTGTTTTCACCAAAACATTATGGAATTTCACTTCTTAAAAAAAAAAAATCAAGGTTTTGACTTTTCATCCCAATTGGGATAAAAAAAAAATTTCTCCAAAACCTCCAGAGTTTTTGTGGAAGTGAAATTCAGTTTCCCACTCAATTGTTTCTCTAGATTTGTAGAAATTTTACTTCTTAATGGTACTACAAATCAACAGTTCATAGAAAGAGGCCCCCTCTTCTGTCACTTCAGAATTTTGGCCACAATTTGCAGGCTCTGAATCTTAAACTTTTGTAATCCAGTAGGAATTTAAGCACATTATTTCCAGCCCAAACAGTCAGCTGAATGAATAATACAGGTTGCCAGCTGGCTTTTCCTTCCTGAAACAGGAGAAAGCTAAACAGTAAATCAGAGAGAAAAATCACAAAGCTTTAGGGATTATATTGGTTTCCCTATTAGAAAAAAGTTCCTTGGTCAGTGTTAGAGAAAATTAACTCTTTGATTCTTTAGAATTGTCACATGGGAACCCCATTCCTCCTCCCTCTCCATCCAGTTTCTGCTCTCATGCTACTTTACTGATTTGCTATATATTAGGTAAATCTACACTGCATTCAAAGAATTGTGGCATTTCTGCAGGTGGCCCAGATCAGCTGACTTGGGGTTGCGGGGTTTGGGTTGCAGGGCTATAGCACTGCAGTGTAGACAATTGGGCTGGAGCCTGGGCTCTGAGACACCAAGTCAGGGAGGTCTCAGAGCCTGGGCTCCTGTTCAAGCCCAAATATTTACACCATAATTTTATAGCCCCCCCAGCCTGAGCCCTGCAACCCCAAGTCAGCCAACCCAGCCTCTGATACTCGATGTCATAGGTTTTTTTTATTACAGCGTAGACATACACACTACTGTGAAAACAATGTGTAACTGCATTGACTAACAGAATTACCCTTGATTCAGAGTGGTATGAGATGAAAGTCAGGTCCTTAAAGTAGGATTTATATTTGACATGGGTATTTCATGCTTTTGTGATCTGAGAATTACTGCAAAGTGCTTTCTAGTGGGCTGACAAAAGGCTAATCCATTCCCTGAAGCTAATACACAATGCAGGAACTTGATTGTTTTCAGAGGTAGGCAGAGGGGAATCTACCTACTCACTCCTTGTCTGTCATCATTGGCCGCATCATGGAGAGTGGATTAAGTCTAAAATGTTGCTTTTAAAAGCTATTAGGCTGAAAATTAATGTTACCAGAGGTATTTCTAAGTGTTCCTTAGGGAACTATAACTGCTTTCTAACACTGAAGTATTGCAGCATTTGCTAGCCATAGGAAATCCTGTCCGACCTGGAGGCTGGTAGGGAGATTTGGTGGTGTTCACTGGAAGGTGAATGCAAAATAATTATGGCCCCTGTTATGCTTGTTCTAGAAGAGCCATGTTCTCAGTGGTGTGCTATAAATGGCAACATTAAGCTGTGCAACTAGAAGAACATGTAGAGAAAGTACCACATTTGCACTCCATGTGGAGAGTAAAGTTAATCTTTATTTGGATCCTTAGATTTGGATTTCATGACTGATTCTAGTTATGTAATATTAAGGCTGAAAAAGTGTAGCTTTGAATTTAAAATTCCTCTTATCAGGAAAACATAGAAACAGCCTAGCTTACCGTTACATTTATATGTTCCAATTAGCCTTTGAAATTCTGAGATAAATGAATGTGGTGAAGAGGTGAATTCCTACCGTTACTGCTTCAATTTTTGTGGCTGGCAATATTTTTCTGCAAGGCTGGGTGACCAGGTCAAAAGTACCTTCACCTGACCCCACTGTACTCCACAAACTTTACCTAGGTCTGGTAAAAAATAAAAATAAAAAACCCCAGAAATTGAAAGTTGTTTGTGTTTCAGTTTTTGAAAACCTGAACACATTTAGTTTTTTCACACTAATCCTCAAGATAGTCAATGAAAAAATTCAATGTAAATGAAAAGTGTTTTTCTATGGGAAATTAAATATGTTTTCTACTTAGCCCTCATTGTGATTGCGATATCACCATGCCAGAAAAAGACACATTTTAAAATGACGGCATAGAATTCTCATATGGTTATGTAACGGAGCATACATTTCAGTAAGTCCCTAAAGTCAAAGTATCAACTTACGATAGTTTTCTGTTTGTGACTTTTCCTTCTATAATGTTGGAGACTTTTTCTGGGTGAATTGAAGCAAGATAGGACAATTCATGTAAAGATTGTACCTAGTTGCAGAGTGAGCCCTGGAGAAGGCTGAAGTTACTTACTTGTCAGGTTTCCAGGTACTTATTGAAAGGCTGAAGTTTTAAAAAATATAATGAATCAAACGATACTGTCATCTCATTTGTACACACTGCATACATGCTTATAAAGTTCAATCTAGTTTTATGGATGTTACCAGTTCTAATGACAGGTTTCAGAGTAGCAGCCATGTTAGTCTGTATCCGTAAAAAGAAAAGAAGTACCTGTGGCACCTTGGAGACTAACCAATTTATTAGAGCATAAGCTTTCGTGAGCTACAGCTCACTTCATCGGTATGCATCCAATTGGTTAGTCTCTAAGGTGCCACAAGTCCTCCTTTTCTTTTTACCAGTTCTAATGATATTCTCTGTACTTATAACTCCTAGAACCAGTAACAAGTAGCACTGCAGTAAACTTTTTAAAATACACACTTGCAACGTTTGGTTTTCTTTATGTATTCATAGGCACAATACGGCCAAACTATGACTTGTGAGATCCAGAGCTTTCAGTTTTCTGACTTCTGCATGTTTAAGATATCAAATTTGATGTTGCATTATTGGTGTTGTCAAGGTTCCTCCCCCACTCTGAACTCTAGGGTACAGATGTGGGGACCTGCATGAAAAACCTCCTAAGCTTATCTTTACCAGCTTAGGTCAAAACTTCCCCAAGGTACAAAATATTACCCCCGTTGTCCTTGGACTGGCCGCTACCACCACCAAACTAATACTGGTTACTTGGGAAGAGCTGTTTGGACGCGTCCTTCCCCCCAAAATACTTCCCAAAACCTTGCACCCCACTTCCTGGACAAGGTTTGGTAAAAAGCCTCACCAATTTGCCTAGGTGACTACAGACCCAGACTCTTGGATCTTAAGAACAATGAACAATCCTCCCAACACTTGCACCCCCCCTTTCCTGGGAAATGTTGGATAAAAAGCCTCACCAATTTGCATAGGTGACCACAGACCCAAACCCTTGGATCTGAGAACAATGAAAAAGCATTCAGTTTTTTACAAGAAGACTTTTAATAAAAATAGAAGTAAATAGAAATAAAGAAATCCCCCCTGTAAAATCAGGATGGTAGATATCTTACAGGGTAATTAGATTCAAAAACATAGAGAACCCCTCTAGGCAAAACCTTAAGTTACAAAAAAGATACACAGACAGAAATAGTTATTCTATTCAGCGCAATTCTTTTCTCAGCCATTTAAAGAAATCATAATCTAACACATACCTAGCTAGATTACTTACTAAAAGTTCTAAGACTCCATTCCTGTTCTGTCCCTGGCAAGAGCAGCATATAGACAGACACAGACCCTTTGTTTCTCTCCCTCCTCCCAGCTTTTGAAAGTATCTTGTCTCCTCATTGGTCATTTTGGTCAGGTGCCAGCGAGGTTACCTTTAGCTTCTTAACCCTTTACAGGTGAGAGGAGCTTTCCCCTGGCCAGGAGGGATTTCAAAGGGGTTTACCCTTCCCTTTATATTTATGACAGGTGTAGTTCTTGTTTCATCTTCTGTTAAAAGTCAACAATCAGTAAGCCATCAAGATGTTTGATTTTATTAATACTGATGGTGTGCTTATCTCAGAACAGGACATAGACAGTTCCTTCTCAGGGAACTTAAATGCCCCAATGGTCCAATGCTATCATTGGCCACAGCTATGCCAATTACACCAGCTGAGGATCTGGCCCCACAACTTTGGGAAAAGCTGAATGGTGATATATTTCACGGAGACATTCAGTAATATTGTTGCATATTTTCATTGTGGCTATCCAGTATCTGAGATGGGATTCAGTTCTCGTGATTTTAGTTGAACTGATGCATCTACGAACTCTAGTTATTTCCAGTTTACCGGGTCTTTATAGACAGGTGTCAGTTTCAGCTTTGAAATAATTTCTCTCATTTTGATTACAGCTTGTAGGGTTCATATAGCATTAGAGAGTTTGTTGCACTTGCTCCCACCCAAAGTTCTTCAGCAACATACTGTAGTTACAACAGCTAGGACATCATAACACAGAATGACAGAATTACTTCTTTGATTTACCTAGCATGTCTGTGTAAGAAGTAGGAAAAAGATTATATAGGTAAGTTTGCTACAGCGCAGAATGTTCACACAAGGCTCTAGGTACATACAACCTATTTAAGTCATGTAGACATTGTGGGGGGGGCCTTTTGCACTGTGGTAAATTTCACTTATGGCGCACAGGATAGTTTGCTATCATACGAACACTTCATTGTGCGCTATTACTCATGTACTTTCAACATGGGCAGGTTAATAAATCGTAAATAAGACGAGCCTATTAGCCAATATTTTCAAGTTTATGTAATGACACTTCGGCATCTGAATAACCTACTGGTTTCCATAGGAGCTGGAGATGCTCATGCCGCTAAATTCAGGCTGCTAACTTAGGTGCCTAATTGCGGATTTACATGCCTGACTTCAGGCACCCAAGTTTGAAAAGCCTGGCTATTACTTGCAGGATAGGTGACATTTGGTAACCACCACCGAGAAATCTAGAAAAAACCTCAAATGCCATAGAAACTCAGATATATCTTCAGTTGGTGTAAGCTGATGTAGCCCCACTTAAATCAAATGAACTATACTCTGATAACAGCTATGCAGATAATTTTGTGTTTGCAATGCTGTGACATTCCCTGGGGTACAATCTGGACTGTGGAACTACTGTGCCCCCTTTAATCCTGCAGTCAAAGCATTTCATACACTGCTATGCTAATGACAAACAGCCCCTCCAGGCTTTGCTCTCAGTCAGCTATCAGCATGCAGAGGAACACTCAACAAAGTTACATGAAGGCTCTCACAGCCCCTCATGAACTGTATAAAGGGAGACACCTGCAAAGTCCCCAAGCCCGCCCTGAACCCCCAAAATACACAGTATTGAACTGTTAAGATACTCACTGAACCATACAAGCTCATTAACTAATTTGCCATTCCATCAAAGGGAAATGGATATGCACCAGCCTTTGTAAACTGAGCCGATTCCCCAAACGCTCTAGCCAAAAAAATGCACTGGTTTAGGTTAAATATAAAAACAGATTTATTAACTACAGAAAGATCCATTTTAAGAGATTAAGTGGTTTTGGCATAGAAGATTAGAAATGGTTACAAAAGGAAATAAAATAGCAAAACTGCAATCTAAATCCTAAACTTTACCAGGCTAATAATTCTACAGGCAAGAGGATTTCTCTCACCCATAACTTCATAGCAGTTCATGCTAACTGGAACACCTTCCAGTTGGTCCAGCCGCTCCCAAAGGTTCAATGGAGATCCCTTTGTTTTCCAGACAATCTTGCTTCCTTGTGTAGAGATGGGGGGAAAGAGGCAGGCAAGGTGGTGATGTCACAGTCCCTCATTTATACTCTTCTCCGGGTGCTGGAAAAGTCCATGCTGTGTCATGGGGTTAGGCAGTCCCCAGAGTGTATATGAGCTGCTGACCATCCTTCATTATGAATTATAAATTTCCTGTTTACAGCTTCCCTGCTGGTGAATGATCGGTGATGATCGCTTGACACCTGGCTCAGTATTGGTCACCCCTATGTTGCCACTGAAGAGCTAGTCCAAGTGTTTCCCAGACTCAAAACATGTTCCAGTAACAAACATAGCAAAGTCTCATAACTTCATTTACAATAATACATACATTGCAACAGGCTAATCAGTTTCAGCAAATCAAGCCTTTTCAAATGATACCTCACAAGGCATACTTTATACAAAACAAATCATAATCACATAACTATGGTGACAGGGGGTAACATGGGTTACAGTAGATCACAAATGCATACACACCTTTTAGTAACTATATTTTAGCCCAAGGAAGAAAGGGCCAGGAGTGAACATGTTAAGCATAAATACAAATATGACCCTGATTCACCAAAACCAAGGTTGAAACATCAGTGACAAACAAATAACCCTCTCAGTCCACCATTGTTTTTCACTGAAAAAAATTCAGTTTAAGCCTCTCTTTCAAAATAATACAATCCTAAATTACTTTGATTGTAATCTGAAGTATTTGCTTATCTTTAGTCATGGATTACATTGTTTCCATTGTAAAAATAAGGAGAGCAGTGCAGCAGGAAAGCCATGATGTTTATTTTCTTAAAAGTGTTTTCAAAATTAATGCTTGAGTACCTTTGCTTCAAATATCAGTTGAGAACTGCTGTGATTTTCCTGGAATCAGTTTTTGGACCAAACTGCACCCTCAAGACTATTTCACCAAGAATTTGACCCTTATTTTGTAAGATGTTCTGTGAGATCAGTGACTTTTTTTGGCTAAAACAGGAGTCAAGTAGAATTGTAAGTTTTTTCATTCTTGAATGTACGCACCCGGAACATTGTCTATAAATTCAGATCACACACACCATCCATAGTGCATGGAGTGAGTACACACAAATCAGGAGGAAAACATAAGGAAATATCTCAGGATCTCAAATCAGATCTTTTGTCCTAAATTTTAAGCCACATGACAGAATTTGGCAATAGCTATTCTAGGTCATACTCCCTCAAACGCTGCAGGACATGGAACACCAAGCACTCCTAAATCTGTGCTTCCCCCTCCCAAGAACCACCTCCCAATCACCATGGTCATTATATTCCAGAGCTGGAAGGGAGGGAAAGTATTTAAGGAGCATGATGGATTAAAATTTTAGTGATTTGGAAATATGGAATCACTTGTAAAATACTTTAAATGAAGTTGACCGGTCAAGGAACAGAATAGTACACTACCTAAATCGCAATATTACAACAAAAAAACTTCAAAACCAGACTCCAATGAGACACTGCTGAATTGGAATTTGCAAACTGGACACCATTAAATTAGGCTTGAATAAAGACTGAGTTGATGTGTCATTACGCAAAGTAAAACTATTTCCCCATGTTTATTTTTTCCCTCTACTGTTCCTCACACATTCTTGTCAACTGCTGGAAATGGCCCATCTTGATTATTACTACAAAAGATTTTTTTTCTCTCCTGCTGGTAACAGCTCAAGTTAACTGATCACTCTCGTTATAGTGTGCATGGTAACACCCACTGTTACATGTTCTCTGTGTATATAAAATCTCCCCACTGTATTTTCCACTGCATGCATCCGATGAAGTGGGCTGTAGCACACGAAGGCTTATGCTCAAATAAATTTGTTAGTCTCTAAAGTGCCACAAGTCCTCCTGTTCTTTTTACCATGTTAATTTCACCCTTCCTTCATTCCTCACATTGTTAATTACATTTGGTTGTTGAGTCTTGTCTTTAGAAGTTCTTCAGGGCTGTAACTATGTCTGCCTGTGTTTCTAAAGCAACGTAACTGTCTGTATTTATAATAAAAGCCAGAATCCCCAAAGAGTAAACTAACTTATGATGGTGCTTTGGTGCAGCTGAAATAACACCACTGCTGATTCATCTGTATTTATTATTATGGCAGTAGCACCTTGAAGCCCCTGTCATGGATCAGGACCCCCATTGTGCTAGGCACCATAAAAACAGAAGAGATTGTTTGTAGACTACACTAGCAGCATTTTCTTAACTTAGAGGAGTCACTGTGACTCCTTGCCCATTTCCTCTAAGATCTGAATGAACACCCTCCCCTCCCCAACCCAGAACCTTGCTCTAGGCTTCTCTCCAGGTGACACTGTGCTTATAGGCTTCTATTTGAATTTCTTCTGTGTCTCTCTGGTTCCATGTTCTGCCCCCCCACACACACACATATTCCCACTTTACTCAGCAAAAATCCTTCACCCATACAGTCCAAAACTCCTGGACAGGTTCACAATTTTTGTCTTAGTTGGGGGCTTGACTTATTCTTACAGTTATGTTAATTAAAGGGTACATTCACACCCATCAACTCAATGAGGTTTAACTCAGTCCATAATGAGGTTTCATGCAGCTCAGAACTGGTAAGTTGTTATATCTAGCTAAAGGCAAGCTTCGTTTCCTGGTAATTTTTCAGTTTTCCCTCATTGTGTTTGTCACGTATTCCTATAAGATATATCACAAAGTACTGGACCATATTGTGCCCTTAGAAGAATATGCACAAGTCATAAGCTCTTCAGATGGAGAAGCACGTGTACAAAGAAAATGAGTGTTGCTCTAATTTGCTATACATGTGAAAAAATTAGTTATAAGATAGTGTGAGGCTGTAGTGGAAGCTTTTGAGTGGTTCTGTAGCCCAGGGGAGAAGAATTCCTTTTCCTCTATACCTCACCCCTGTAAAGATTTCCCCAAAACAGTAAGACTACTCAGGTTGGGTGAGATTCATCCCTGTGCAGTGAGCCAGCTCAGATTTATTTGTGACTTCATCCTATATTGAGGTCCCCAGTGCGATTTCAGTGTTGTACAGGTTCTCTTCAGAGTTCAAGCATAACAAGCCAAAAGAGCATAACCTTCCAATCTTTATTCCATTATATATATATATATATAAAACCAATACCTCTGGAAGAAATCAGTTGCATCAGTCAAATTGTCTCAACGATTCTGTGCCTACTTTTTGTATTAATGCCTAACTTGGAGGAGTTTTACAATTTTACCTAATACATCTTCCTTATCTGTCTTTTGACATATTTTTCCACAGACAACAAGGCACCAATAACCACCTTCACTGGGTATGTAGAGCATATGTCGTAAGTTTCAGCATAGCATATATTTTTACATTTTGACAGCTATACAGACCCTACACATTACAGTAAAACAGATGCATATACCCAAGACAAGAGTGGGGTTTTTTGAACATTCCAGACATAGTATTTCAGAAATTAGTAAAATGTAAAAGCATCTGTTTTCCTGGTATGTTTGTGCCTAGTCCTGGAATTTTAACACTTCACCTCTCCCTTTGATTAATATAAGTAAAAGCACTTGGGGAAGATTTTAAAATATTTCTTAAATTGTTCTCATCTGAGGTATTATATATTATGTTAATCTTGTTGATACTATTACTATTGGCTAACACTATAAATGTTGTATGCTTTCACCTAGCTCCATGTTTATTGTATTCAGATACAGCACATCACCTAGAGCAAGGGTTCCCAAACTGGAGTTCGTGAACCCTTGGGGGGTTGCAAAAATGTATCAGGGGGTTCTCAGAAAAAATTCTGTGATGGTAGACACAGACATCCCTAGGGACCCCAGGTGCGGGGCGGACAGCCGGAGCCATGCGGGGCGGGCAGCTAGGACCTTGTCACTGGCAGACAGGGGAAATTGGGCAGCATGAGAGGCAGAGTGGGAGCCGCGCTGTACATGGGAGGCCATCCAAGCTAATTTGTCCCTGGCCCTGCACCCCCCTGATGGTGGAAGAAAAAGTGTTTGCTCACCAAATCAGCCAGAACCAAGGTCATTGTAGCCAATGTGGCAGTAACGACCCTCAGTTAGTCCATACTCAGTCATTCCCTACAGCATGCCGTTTTGCTCCAATGAGACATGAGTGAATCTTCTCATTTACTAGTTTGTTCATTTGTTAGCATTCTCAGTGTGTTATTTTTATTTCAGCTGTTGTAAACCCAATATGGACAAGTGGCCAAAAATGGAAAATGTAAAGACACAAGAAAACCAACATTCAACATCAGCTAGTGTTGTCGCAAAGAATTAATGGGATGTCAAGTAATGTAGAGACCACAATTGTACATAGAGTGCAAAATAGTCCATATTATGCTATACAGTTGGATGAATCAATGGATGTTGCTAATCTATCTATTTTGCTAGTGTTTGTACGTTACATATTTGAAGAAGACTTCTTGTTTTGCCAACCATGGAAAAAACGTACAACTGGAAAAGACATCTTCAATCTGACTCATGCATATTTTCAAGAAAAGGAAATTGATTGGTCTCATTGCCTAGGAATTTGCACTGATGGGGCCACATCAATGATGGGGAAGTATACCAGATTTGTAGCTTGAAGAAAAAAGGTTGCATCAAACACCTCTTGGACTCATTGCAGTATCCATAGACAAGCCCATGCAGCAAAATGCATGCCTGAGGGACTGAAGGAAGTGCTGGACAATGCAGTGAAAATGGTGAATTTCATAAAATCCAAGAAATTCCAGAATATTTCACGTACTTTGTGAAGAAATGGGTAGTATACACAATTGTCTGTTGTCCCATACCAAAGTTAGATGGCTCTCACAGGGCAAAATCTTTATGCGCTTGTTTGAGCTTAGAACGGAAATCCTTGTTTTTTTCAACAGCCTCCCTTTCCATCTCACCAGCTGTATGGAAAGTCATGTCTGGCTCCAGAGCCGAGCTTATTTAGTAGACATTTTCTCGAGGATTAATGACCTAAATTTAGCTCTTTAAGGCCTCAATATAAGTTTTCAATATGCAAGACTGAGTTGAATCCACAATAAAGAAGTTGCAATTCTGGGAAAGGTGTTTGGAAAACTATCAAACTGAGTATTTCAGTACTCTTCATACTTCCTGGCAGGACATAAACTTTGGTTGGATCAGTGCACTAAAGCCAATATAACTGCACACATAAAAGGACTTTGCACAACGTTCAGGCAATATTTTCCAGCTATGTCAGGCGATAATGACTGGATTCGCAACCCCTTTGATGATACCACTTTCTCAATGTAGATATTGAGCTCTGAGGAAAAAGAGAAATTGATTGAGATCTCCTGTGATTACGAACTGAAAAGGAGTTTCAGAAGTCTGTCACTGATCAACTTTTGGCTAAGTTTAAGAAACTAATACCCCCTGCTGGCAGAAAAAGCTACTATAGTTTTGTTACTGTTTTCAACAACATACTTATGCGAGAAAGCATTTTCCTCGTTTGCACATCTAAAACCAAATACAAAAGCAGACTCGATGCCGAACCAGACCTGAGACTTTATCTTTCTCCCATGGTTCTGGACTTCCAAGAGCTATGCAGATCAAAGCAAGCACATCCATCACACTGAGGAGATTTAAACTTCAAGACTCCTTATGAGAAATGGAAAGGGAGGTGGATATTTTTTGCTGTTTCTAAACTTAAATAGGCTGCTAGTGTCATTTTTAAAATTATTATGAAGAACAAGTTTAAGCTTTGTTATAGTCGTGCATTATTTTCCTGAACTGCTCAAGATCCGAATGCTTGTGGGAGGAACTCTTTATTTAAGTTGGCTTCTTAAATACCTTCATGCTGTTTCACATCTGGTACTCCATGATGAAACATTTAGGTGCCTTGTCCCATAACAGGCTTACTCAAAGTGATATGAGCTACAAAAGTGAAATCTTGGAAGAGTGTTGCCGTTTTCATAATGGAATAAAATTAATATATGTAATAAAAGGGGGAGGGAGAGCTCAGTGGCTTGAGCACTGGCCTGCTAAACCCAAGGTTGTGAGTTCAATCCTTGAGGGGGCCATTTAGGGATCTGGGGCAAAAATTGGGGATTGGTCCTACTTTGAGCAGGGGGTTGGAGTAGATACCCCCTGAGGTCCCTTCCAACTCTGATATTCTGTGATTCTGAGGCTCCACAGGAACAATTTGGAGCATGAAGTGAAAGTAGGACTATTTTTGGCCTTCCTTCTTTTATTCTTCAATACAGTAATAAAATGAACGATAAGCTTTATGAAAGGGGCAATACAAGGCCCACGTGCAATTAAATCCTAATTAAACCCTCAAAATCGGGATTAAGTGGGACTCCAGTGGCACGTTGTGCATGGGCCTTGTGCTGGTTCTCTGCACTGGGTTAATTTTACAATTATTAGTTTCCAGATGACTATTCACTCCTACTCTATTTGTAGAACTCTGGGGATTCAGGAACATTTACCTTGGGTGATTTACATAAACAAATACTCAGTAACTCTCCAAATACTTGCAAATACTAAAGTGACTCAAAGAATGCAAAGCTGACTGTTTGCCTTCTGATCATACATTCAAGAAGCATATCGTTGATCTAGCATTTTACCTTCTCAAAGCATTTTATGAACATAAGTGATCAATCCTGACGACACTCCTTTGACTTGCATAAGAAAATTAAGTACTATTCCTGATTTTGCCAAGTGCAGGGAAAAATTATATCCTTGGGAAAGGTAAATTGCAGTGCTGCAGCCGCTGCTTGTTTAGTTTGAAATTCAGCAAGCTGGCATAAGATAGCTTTGCAACATTTTTGTGAGTTCAAGAGGCAGTGATTCTCTACTGTACTATTGAAAAGAGTGCGAAATACCACTGCATGGAGACAATACAGGAGATAATAGAAAATTGAATTGTGGTAGTTAAATTATACAAGTTCTACATTTTAAGCCCAGTTCTCTACTCCCGTACAACTTGTACAGTCCCTTACATTTGAACTTGCATGCAAAATGCTACCATTTTGATGGGTGTTTTACATACATTTTGAAACTGGCACAGGTATGACTCCACAAGATGGAAGGTAATGGAGAATCAAACCCATTGTATTAAATGACCAAATAAACGTGATGAAACCCTGTTTCCATAGAATGGTTGAATACTCAGTGGAAAGGGATGCCTCCTACACACAAGGCCCACAGTCCACGAACAGTATCATTATCTGGTTTTAACAGAACTGCTGACACAAAGCAGGAATGGGCTAGAGGGGTGAAGGTCCAACTGCAGTTGATAGTCAGCTAGGGAGGAAAATGTAAAGAAGCCATTTGTACCAGTGTCGTGTACCTGACCAACAGCTCCAAAATTAAATTCATTCAGCGAGAAGAGGATCCAGCAGGGGGGGGAAGATTTTCCCTACAATAATAATTGGAGGAGTGAGCAAGGAGACATTAACAGAAGCAGTGATAAAGTGGGAGTACACCACCAGTAAGATATAGGAGCGCTCTCCCTCAACCACACCTCACCAGCAATCAGGGTGGAAGATTAGCCCACGTTCAATGGCTGGGTTTGGTTTTGTGAACTGCAAACAAAATATTCTGAGTTTCTCCCCATTCTAGACCCAATAACAGATTACATCTGCAACCCCCACGGGTGGGGATGGTGATGGAACAGAAGGAAAATAGGAAGTAGCACCATTTAGAGGGCGAGGGAGAACTAATTTACCCAAGAGCCTCATCCACCTCTGTGCATCTCCACCACCTCCAGATGCAGTATGAATGTTGTTTTTTCCTTGTTTCTTGAACATTTTCCACCCACGTACAGGTGGGTTCTTCACCCTCTTAGGACTGCACACACTGGAAGACCACACATATCAGGGCTGATCCTAAACCACTGATCTCAGTGAAAGTTTTACCATTTACAGTGAGAGCAGGATTCAGGGTCAGGCCTCAACTCAACAAAGCATCCGCTTAGCTTTAAGTACAAGAATAGTCCCATGCCTTGCTGAACCAGGGCATAATTCTTTAAAGTCCAAATTATAGCCCCAAGGTAAGATTCCTATTGATGTCTGCCATATCTATCAGACTGGGTATGTGGCCCTTCGAGAAAGTTGCACAGGCCCCAAGAGAATAAAACTCAAATAGACACTGCCATCTGCCTATCACTTTCATTGATGCTAATGAAGTCAGCTCATTCATTTTTCTTTTTTAGATAAGGGTTTGTAAATTACTTTAAATATGACAGACCATTAGCAATATATTGTTAGGCATGTTTATCTTATGGCCTTATTCAAAAAGGTAAAACATGTAAAATTATTATTCTTTAAATTATTTAAATTAACTTTTTTGTAATAGGTTTTCACAAGAATATATGCAAATAGAGGACGCTATAAGGGCTAACAGCATATTATGCTAATTCAGATGCATGACCTTTTGCAAAGTTAAAAAAAAAAGATTCACATTTCTTTTCAATATTTTCTACCCTTCTGAGACATGCACTTGCATGCATAAAAGACTATTTTTGAAGCTTCTGTTTTAAACCAGAAAACACTTTTAGCCCTGGCAATATAATGAAAACTGGCTTTAACAACTTGGGTTGGGCCCCAAGAGACAGTTCCTCAATCCACTCCCTCTGCAGAACAGAGGCACTGATCCAGCTGTCATCAGGTTCTTCCCTGGTGGGCCAGGATGCCTTGACCAAAACAGAAATACAAATAAGGGAGAGGCAGGGTGTCAGACAGGAACCAGAGAATGTAGCTCTTAAAACAAAGTTGTGTTGGGTTTATTTTACACCCAAATCCTATAACTCCATGCACCTTGTTCCTCACATGATATTAAGATCTCTTTTACTTTGATGAACCCTAAGTTCAAGTCTTTAAACAGAGACAGACCCCATCCTCTCCCTGATTCAGTACCTTTCTTTCTAAGGTCCATCCTGTTCCGCAGTATTCTGTACCTTCCTGTTCATGGGCTCCATTCTAGCCTTCCTGGGCTCTTGTCAGGTTCTATGCGCCCAGATTTTGCCAGGCCCTTCTTCATCAACACTTTTCCTGAAGTTGACTCACCCCAAGGAATGAGTTGGCCCTGATTTTATAGGCTTCCACTCCCAGCAGCCTCTGCTAGGACTAGGGATTAATTAAAGACAGCTGGACCACACCCTTTTTCTAATTTCTTGGGGTAGTCAACTACCTGCTTCTCAGGGGACTTGCGGGGCGGGGAGGAGTTGTTTTCTTCCCACCCAGTGACAGTTCACTCTGTCACACCTGCAAACACTATTAATGTTGTGCACATAAGAAGTCCTATTGTGGAGCATAGTTGACACATGCAGCTACAGCTCACTCTGTGTCACAGAGCAGGATAGGGCTCTGTGTCAACCGTCAAATCTCCTACGGTCTGCTCTAGTTGCCATTAAAGCCAATGGAAAGATTCCCACTGATTTTAGCAATAAGAGTGTTTACATATAACAGGATCTTTATTTTTCAAGGGCTTTGTGGACATTTCTGCTTTTCTATATGAAATCATATCCTTCTGTTTGTGACACTGCAATAATTCTCTCTGCTGCCCATTGGGAATGTCACAAACAGAAACAAGACTATTATTCCAAATTAAGAACGAGCTGTCAATGGAGTTGAACTCTTAAAAAATCCAAAGATCCTGTTTATTTCAATTGTCCCAGATAAGAAAAATGGAACAATAGCACAATTTCAACACTACTGAAACAAAACATTTCAGTGTTCCTGAATCAAAACTTTTCATTTCACTGGAAGTTTCAAAATGTTAGTTTCCTATTCTGATTCAGGACCAAAAAAATCAAATGCTGGAATTTCCCATGGAATGGAAATTCCAGTTCCCAACAAGCTTTATTGGCTAATTTTAAAATTACATGAATCAAACTAAAAAGTTACTACAAAGGTGACCATGGGGGGTCTTATAGAGGAGACTATTTTTCAGAAAAGCCATAATTACTGAGTAGATGAACTTTTTTATGCTAGTACCAGAAGTCTACTTGTATATTCCCTTCCTTCTGCACTTCACTTCAATGGGAACTGCATCGGGCCACAAGAAAAAAAATATTAATATGTGAAGGGAGAAAAAAATGGCAAGCCAGATCCATAGCTATTGCAAAGTGAAGTCAATGGAACTATGAGTTTCCAGAGTGCAGCTTTGGTCCAATGTTTACAAACATACTTAGCAGCCAAAGAGTGCTTTTCAGCTATTTCCCCCCCACCCCCCCCCCTCCCCCGCCACAGAAATTGCAGCGTTCTTTTATTTTTCCCCAGTGATTTTGCTAACAAGCATATTTGGGATTTTCTGCTCTAATTCACAGTAAAAAGCAAGTGGTGTTACATTCTTGCCTTTAACTGAAACGGAGCCATTCACTTCAGGGTAATGGTCCCAGGTGGGGCTGAACTCTAGGATCCCCTGCAGGGTCAAATATAATGCTGCAGGCACTGCCTGCTGTAGTCAACAAGTTGTGGTCACTTGTTCAGAACAGGGCAGTCCCTAGGGAGGCCACTCATCCAGTTTCATACCAGACAGTCCTCTTTTTGGTTGGTTTGTCCCCTGTCTAGTGCCGGGACGAAAACAGATGTGGTTTTGCCCGATATCAGACAGAGTGTGCTGCTCAGCCCCCACCATTGTGAACTCATGCATAGCGTGTGTGCGAGGTCAGACCAGCAGTGGCAGGGAGGTGCACTCTTCAAAATGACATCCCCTGTGTGGAATGACCATGCACACACTGTGCGTGCAAGGTCACACTGGCAGGGGCAAACCCACATCGATCCTGGAAATGCCAGAACATCTGGTATTCTGGGCACATGTGAATGACCACCTTAGCGGCCCAGGCTGTAAGCTCAGTGGCAGTCTCTAGACCAGTGGTTCTCAACCTGCCATCATCCGTTAACCTCAATGAAATTATTATTTATTGATGTATACCCTGCTTTTGACCAGCTTCAAGGCACTTTAAAGAATTATAGACTATATACAAACAGGTGTCATTTCAGCTCATCCATGCCACCACCTTGTAGACTAATTCATTATTGCAATTATAAAATTATTCATTGGGGTGCAACATACACTTGTCACAAATAACAGGTTCTTTATTCAGGCAGCTACTCAGAGTTAATTAATGAGGAATTAAGGAAGGACAGACAGAAACTTTAGGAGTTTTGGTTAATACAGTCAAATATAATGGAAATATCAGAAAAATCAATATATAAGAATAAGATAAGTACAGTATTGGTTTCCTGCTTACAGTCTTACATTGTGCATACTAACAGTCTTTTGAAGACCAGTAGAAACAAAGATGAAAGAAAAAGTAAGTGGAGATCACCCCAAGAGTAAGGCTCTGGGCCAGGCTTCCCACACAGTTGTCCCATGTCATCATGCCAGTGACCCAACAACAGCTGGATAATCACATTTTATACACCTTTTCCAATTTTACTCAAACATGTCTGGGACCGTATCTGATATGGTTTCAGCCCCTGCCCTTATGTGGTATTCCAATTAACCATAGTTAAACTTTGAACCACAGACACAAGCCATTTCCACCAATAATTCATGTGTATTAATGCGGTTATCTTTACAGTTATCATATTGCAAAAGCCCTATGAAATCCCCCTTATCACAAGGTTTCCTACACAATTATGCAATGTACCTGTTCTTGTGTGGTCACTTGTTTGTCTCACAGCATGAGGAGGCATAATTATATGACTGATGGTTAAGCCTTTAAGGCTATTTTGGCTAACAAGCCTACTTTGACTAACTCCTAATAAGCAAGCTTAACATACTAGGCCTTATACTTCACAAACCTTGGCCTTTCTGTAACAGCTAAACCTAATACCTTTTTTACTTGTGTTCTCCTACTTACTGATACATGTCAATAACTTACATTATTATTTCTATAAGCATCTCTAGACTCTCCAAGATCAGGTCAGGGTCAATGGTCAACAACCTCTGGAATGAAATCAAGCAGAAACATCACTACAAAGTAGTTTAGAGACAGGAAGTGAAGAAGAAGAATACCTCCAATTAAAGCAACAACCAAATTTTAGGTGAGCCAAAAAATAATTACTTAAATCAGATTTCAGCCAGGACACCAGGGTAAATGCCTCTTAAATACCATTGTATCTTGAGTGGTCAGAATTATTAGGACTTCAGTTTTACCATATTTTCCCATCTAGAAGATGACATCTTCTCATCAGCATGATGTTCCCTCTCACCATTTTGGGGCAGTGGGTTACTGAATTACTCGCTGCACTGCTTCAACCCCATCATCTCCTCAGAAGCCCCTGGACTTCAACTGAGTGCCAAGGGGGTGCTGTGTTCTGCCCAAGCAATGCTGCTACAGCATCAGAGCCTGAGAAAACTAATCTGCAAAATCCATCATGGCCTTGGTAAAACAGTGAAGGGGTCAGTCAAATGGCGAAGGTGACAATACTGAAAACTGTTGCCTGGAAAAGCTACTCTAGGGCTGATCAAAATTCTTCTGTCAAACCTTATTTCAATGGAGACCTGGGTTTTCAACATGAAAATATTCAAAGACAGAATTTTCATCAAAAAACTGAAAACTCAAAAATCAAAAATGGTAAAAACGTTGTGTTTTTGTGCTTCAACAAAAAGTCAATTTTCCACTGATAAATTGTAACAGAAATAAAATTTATTTTGTTTTCATATAAATCTTCCACAGAAAAGAATCCCACTTTCCAACCAGCTCTAACCTACAAGTATGTTTAGATCTGAAGGGACATGTGGATGCTTGCTCCTTGCTTTGGAGTGTGTTCTCTTCTCTAGAATGGAATAAAGCTGAGAGAAGGGGTGGACTGTCTTGAACTTAATGGAAAGCACTTTGTGAAGAGGTCAATAGGTGTATTGCAGGTGTGGCTATATTCAGGGTAAAGGAAGTCAAAGGGAAAAGAGCACAAGAGGAATGGGCTAAAAAGGAAGGGTCAGAACAAAAGGCAACACCTTGTAGCAAAACAAATTGCATTTTCCAGGTGGATGTTTCTGCAGGAAATCTGTTGAGTGGCAAAAATATTCAAATGTGATTATAAGTGGTTCTTAGTGAGATACTGTACAGCCATTGGACACCATACAAATGAAAAATAAAATCCTCATAGCGCATGCAGAATTTTCATGGAGGAAAAGGATGCTTCAATTCAGAGATACATTTATAATGTAATTAAATGGCTAATTGATTAAAAGAAATGCAAATCCCGTACATTTCTAAATGGCAATAGTGACATTTAAAGCATGCTCTGTGACTGTTTTTTGTTTTAATAATTAAATTAGGTGCTCCCTTGATAACAGTCGTTCCAAAATGGCATGTCGATCCTTGCTCTGACGAGGACTGCGGTGAATATGAAAGATGCGGGACAGATAATATAGCATTTGTGTAAAAGAAGTGGGATTAATGTCACTGAAAACATATGCTGGAAAACCAGCCTGAATTTTATTTTTGTACTGTTTTGTGTGACAAACATACCTACAGCACCGATTTAGTGCTCTTCTATTTTTCCACACAGTCAAAACACTCTACTGAAGAAGAGCCTCCCCTTATCAGATCTTCCCTTTACTACAGCAGCTACCCTAGGGTCCTATCCTACTCCGCTTTAAGTCTTTGGGAGTTTTGCCATTAACATTAGTAAGACCAGGCTCAGCTATCAGAACTGATTGTTGATATTTCTAGATCATCCCTGCGGTGTGGGGGCCAGCATGTGGTTTATAACTGCCATTTCTACTGCAAGGCATATTCAGATTATTTGTTATAACAATCAGCGCTAAGATGTAATGACAACCCACAGTGATACAGTCAAATTGTTCTACCATTTGGCCAATTTATAGCGTGGTCCAGCAGGTAATTATGTTGGCACATGTCAAACTGCTACTCTGTCACAGGGAGCATAGGGAGTTTATATTATACATTTATACCTATTGATATTTATAGAGACACATTAAAATCAAGTATATGGTGAAGGTACCAACAACTATCCGTTGTTACTCAATATTTTCCCCAAATAAAAGGGAAAATAGTGTATAGCTAAATACATAATAAGCACTACACCCCATTAGCTATTGTGTGAATTTAGTATCTTAACTTTAACCATCCCTTTTTGAACATCTTGGCCACTCCCCCAACCCAGCATCTCTTGATCAGAGAAGTCAACCTATTTTCCCACACCCCAATATTCATCACTGATATCATGAGACCGCAGTTGCTTACATTTAAGTTATGATTAGCGCACTTGATGTATCTATAGAGATATTCTTGAATGATTTCTTCTCCTATGATTAGCAGTGAAATACTTCACCGTGTTAAAATTCACATTGCCTTCATTCGGCTTCAGTGTCGATACCCAAGTAAGTTGAATGGGGCAGTTCTCCACTGTCAGAATGATTGCTTTAGTTTTTCCGCACACTTCAGTCAGATCTGTATGGGCCCGTACAGAGGCCCTTGACATCAGTGGGCCTCTGTCTGGGTACACCCGCACAGAGCCGATGGCAGACGGTGAGCTTTTCATGAGCGGTTTCTGTAGCAATTTTTTCCCAGATGTTTTACTTCGGCGTGGCAGTAGCACCCACCACGGCAATGTTTCAGCTAAATTCTGCAGAAATTGCAGAAAATACAAATACAGGACCCTCCCATTTGTGACTGGTTTTGTTTTTCGTTTTGGAAATCACTAAGCTTTTCACCATCTTGCCTACCCACACTTGATTACCAATGGATGATTTAAAAATGCATAAATAACCCTCAACAACGACAAAAAAGGTATCCCCTGTTAAAATGTACAGTTCCTCTTCTCTGAGTTCAACAATCATAATTTCTTAAGCTGACTATTGTCTTTTCTCCTTGTTATAATTTAAATGTTCTATTTATGTTATAAGAAATAATTTCCAGTTGCCTTTTGAGGTGTGCATTTAACCTACCGTATATTTTATATTTATTGAAATTTGAAGCTTTTCTCCAATGTCTTATCCTACAGAGACCTGTTCTAGCAGGGTAATTGCTTTTTCATTAAAAACCTCACTTGGTTATTTAGGCCTCCTGAAGTTCTTATTCTTCTTTTATGTACACTAAAAATGTATATTACTTACAGTTATATACTTGCACTTACTTACTCACGGGGGAAGCATAATTCACTTACATATTTTTGGCATGTATCCAGTATAAAAATGTTTGTATAGACACCATTTTCTCGAAGTACTTTGTTTCATATGTTGTATTAGAGCCCATGAAATCACATTTTGCACACTACTGTGGATATCAACCCACTATGCCAGAACTAGGAATGGCAAAACCAGTTTGGAAAAAGGAGATCCCTTCACAGCCACTGCCCACCTCGAGAGTTAAATTTGAACCAAACAATTTTAAAGATTCTATCATTTCAGATACAAGATGTGAAAAAAAATACACGTCCCCAGGAATAGAACCAGACGGGCCAAAATGTAGTATAGGAAAAGGGTTGAAAGATCAATGTCTGATATTCTGATGAAAGGCAGACATGGTAGTGTGACTCCTGGTCACAGATTAGGGGCACTGTTGGGTCCCCAGCTGCTGTTAGACTACAATGCAATCATAGCATCCAGGAATGTTTGTTAATCATCTTCACCTTGCTAGAAGATTGCAACTATTTCTCTCAGATGTGGATGTTGCTAGCATGATCCATGCCTTTGCCACTTTCAGTTTAGATAGCTGTGGTGTGTTGTACCTTCCATCAATCCAGAAACATCCACTGGTGCCTATGCAGCAGCCCCACTGATAAGCAGCACTTCCGGGTGGAAGCATGTGACAGGAGTGCTCCATGACCTGTACTCAGGGCCGTCCTTAGGATTTAGGGGGCCCTATGGAGTATTATTAACTGGTGCCCCTATGCCCGATGGCAGCCCAGGCTCCCCACTGTCTCCCTCCTCTCTTCCCTCCCCCTCCCTGATCACCCCCTTTCAGCCAAATCCCTGAACCCAAATGAAGCAAATGACATTAGAAAAAACCACTCTTTTGTAATTTCTTTTTAAAGAAAATGGAGTATGTTTTCCACTGCATGCCAGAAGGTGAAGACTGGACATAAAGAAGGTACCTAATTACAAGCACTAAACTTGGGAATAAAAAATATCAGTCACAGGTTTTTTTTATATACCCTGAAGTTTGTCAGAGATATATTTGCAAAAACTTTGTAGTAAGGCCAAGTCAGCTGTCCTGCTGAATACAATATTGAATATTATGGAATACATGATGCACTTCTTCTCTGTTTTACATTTTCTTAATCAGTATTTCTAAGTTGATTTTATATTTTAAATGTACTCTTAAGCCTTCATAAAGTAATCATTCCAGATTACTACATATTTAACTCACTGAAACAAAGACATCATTTTAAACTAATCAGTCACAGAGGTTTAGTGTGTTCATAACAATGTTTATTGCTTTGAGAAAAAGGGAACACTAATTTACTTTTTGTGATCTCCATAACAATAGACATGTTTATGAAATTTTACGAACTTTAAAAAATATGTTTCCAAAGAGTTTAGGCATAACAAAGGATTTTATATCTTACTAAGGTACTGATTTTGCTAGAGGGTTCTCTTAAAACTAGTTCATCAAATAGTCAGAAGTAAAGAAAGGGAAACTCATTTGTCCAGCTGTCTGGCAGGAAAGGGGTGTTGTCCCTTAAAGGCTCTATTCAAGGATTTTTTAGAGATATGATTTTATCATCTTCAGCAACACACTAATGAAATACTTTTAAAGCAAAGTTTAAACTAAGGTCCTGTAGACTAACATGTTCTGAGTAAATATTACAATAATGCACAACTGTTTTTGTCAATAAATTCAGAAACTGACAGTATATACCTGGGGGGTGGCAAATGTCTGTTAAATGGCTTCATTACCACTTGAATGGCTCTTTAACAGTTTCAGTGTTGTGCTCATAGGTCTGGCAGGCTGGAAGGCTTTTTCTTTTTAAGTTACTAGATCCCCTCCAGGGTAAGAGTCACCAGGCTGCAGCCGCTAGCTGGGGAGCCTGCAGGAAGGGATAGGAAGAGGCGGAAGGGTGGACCCGGGGTTCCCCAAATTTTTTGGTGCCCTACGCAGCCGCACATGCTGCATATGCCTAAGTGCGGCCCTGCCTATACTGTCTATACTATACTATATATATATACTGTCTATACTACATATATATATACTGTCTATACTATACCCCCCCCCCGCCCCACCCCGCTCTTCTGCGGGTAATAGCTCATCTTAAGTGATCACTCTGGTTACAGTGTGTATGATAACACCCATTGTTCCATGTTCTGTGTGTATATAAATCTCCCCACTGTATTTTCCACTGAATGCATCCAATGAAGTGAGCTGTAGCTCACGAAAGCTTATGCTCAAATAAATGGGTTAGTCTCTAAGGTGCCAGAAGTACTCCTTTTCTTTTCACTCCCTGAGGGATTACTACCAGTGAATGCCCTTCAGAAGATGTAGGGGCATTTATAAAGGGACAATTCCTGCGTATTGACCTTCTAAAATAAATATTGCTAGGTTCTTCCCCCATTCCCCCCACACACACAGACACACACAAAAAATACCCAGAGAGAGAGAGAGAGATTTGGTTTGCGTTTACTTTCCCCCTCTTTTGTACCTAAAAGGATCACCACTGATTTGTGAGAAGGACTTTGTAACTAACCACAGGGCCTCTGGGATGTACTGTAATATAAATAATGGCAACACTGAAGTGACTGCTGCCATCAGACTGGTGCACCTCTGCTCATCTGGAACTGCAAGAGGCAAAGGCAGTTAACTATTACTGGCATGATAATAACTATACTGTTGTATACCAGAAGCATCCATCCAACAGGTCATGGAACCAGCAGAATGGGGGTAGTCTTAACTGGTCCTGTTAATTTAAATTCCATGCTTCCTATTCCAGGTTCCACAGAAACTTTGGGCTTGACATCAGGCAAGAAACTGAATCTGCAGTGGAAAAATTATTAAGATTGTTTACTTTACTCTTTCTTAAGTAATTTTTAAAAGCAGTTGCAAGTATGTCTTAAGAAATTGGCCTCTTTGTTGCTGAAGCTTACATATGGAATACATTGGTTTCATATTTGAAAGTCCCTATATTATTTCTCTTACCTTGTCAATCACAAGATCAGGAAGTCAAGCCTCATAAATCATAGCATTCCTGGAAATGACTTTCAACCTTGTGAATTCTAATTCACTGGCAGCTAAGTACATTTCCAGTAGTACCAATGTATTTTCCAGAGCCAGGATTTCCAGGAATGACATTTAGTACTGTGTACTGTTGACAAGTAAAACTGTGCCAGCTCAGCTGAAGCAGAAGGTATTTCTTTTCCTACCTAAACTGCATTTATCATACCAAAGAATTCGGGGGTTGGAAACATGCACGGTGCATATCCTAGTCCTAAGGAGATAGCTATACTTCTGAAGAGGCGTACTTTGTCTTCACATCAGACCACTAAAGATATTAACACGTTCACTCGTATTGCATCTCAAGGGTACAAATTACACCTCCCTGTACCAGGCTTCACCACTATGTCCAGGAAGAAGTCACCCCAAGTGAGGGCAGGAAACCTCATATGCCACGTGCCTTTCTCAGGGTTCCCATGACAGCAGGGAAGCTTGCAGAGTCAAGATTCACAGTAGGGGCCCTGCTGGCAAAGGGTGGCATAGGTACGCACTGGATCAGTATATTACCATGCTAGTGTCACCCAGTTTTTTACCTTTGCTAGTCTTCCACCAGACCCATAACAGAGAAAAGATTGTATCTTCTCTACAGTGGTTTTCTGCTACTGGGAGCTATTGCCATAGGTTATACTGCTAGAAGCTGGATTGGCTCCTGGGCTAGATTTAGCCCATACTTTGCATTTCACACAAGAGACTGTGGTTTTTCCCTCGATTGTGCCATTGATTTATTGCTGCATTTTTAAACTGCTTTGAAAGGGGGTTTGGGAGGGATGAATGAAATCTCAGCTTTCAGCTACAATAAACCAGTAAATTCATAGAATAATGAAGTGCAAATAATAAGCTTCCCTACTCGAATGCTGCCTCTAATTGTATGCATCATGGCAGTGACACACAGTGAAAGCAAGGAAGCTGAGCTATGCACAGTGAGGTATGCTTTAAGATCCAATTGTATTTGCAGCAAAGTACATATAGTTGGCTTATGTGGTTAAAGGCTACATAACCACGTCTTCCTTCCAAAATTGTTTTAATGCTCTAACTCGAGACACTTGTATTGTCAGTGTATGATTCATGATTCCTTCACTTGAGTAATAGGTTTGATTCCAAGTGATTATTCACTTCAGCCGTTTACTTTATTGAGTTTGCATAAAAATTACTGAGGTAGGGCCAGATTCTGAATGGTCTTTGTGGGGCCAGGCAAGGGGAAATATAAGTAGTCTCCACCCCAACCATGGAAAGGTTAGACAATTCCAGTCCCGATGCTCAGTAGAATACAAATACTGCACTCTCCTGACTCCCTATTGGACACATGGTGCCAAAAAGGAGTGAGGAGAGGTGGGACTGTGCCCATGCTCCAGGGAGCTGGAAGAGAATCCTCTCCTCAGTCTGCAATCCATGGTGGCAAGAGGCCCCCATGATGGCAGTAGTCATATGGCAGGCTGGCCTGGTGGATCCATGAAGTGATGTATCTTCCAGCCCTGCTCCCAAATGACCCCTCTGTGAGACTGCGCAGAGAAGACCTGCCGAGCTGTACTACACTGTGCCCTTGAGATGCAGCCCCCTGCATAAGCCTCCCACAGTCTGCTCCCCTATGTGGATCACTTCAACTGAATCCAGGTTTCATCTATGTGGCTAAAGGGCACAATTTGCCCCTTACTGCAGACTTCAAGTGTCATTCATGGACTAAAACACAGAACCACAGAAGCATAAAACTAATTTAGACTCTGCGCTAAGCACAGAATCTTGCGTTAAGTGTATTGGAATGGTTACAGTAATACGGCTACTCTAAAGCCTCAAGACAAATGCACTGGAACAAGACATGCTTGGTTGATTTCTATTTTAATTACTTAAAAACACAGGATAATGTTAATGTCAGCATTTGTCTGAGTTTCTTGATACATTTTTTTTTTACAAAGACTGCCTTCGCTAAATGGCATTTAATTAAAATGATATCACTGCTTGCCAGGCTCTTAATTGCCAAATGTGTGGATTACATCTGGGTGAACTGAGCAGAAAAGTACATGTGAATAAATCAGCCCATGGACTCAATTTGATGGTATTTGCAACCAGTTTTTACTATCTATCTGTAAACATGCTGGCAAGCAAAATGTTACGTACAAGAGTATTCCTGCAAATACCGATAATCTTGTGAACGCATATTGGTGCTAGTAATCACACAACCGTTTAAATGATTACTTATGGGTTGGGAAGGGAACCATTTTTTAAAAAAAGTCTCTGTCTCTGGTGTTTATATATCCCAACCACTGTAATATCTGAGCACCTGAGTCGTCAATGCATTAATCTTCACAACACCCCATGAGAGGTAGGAAGTACGGTTATCCCTATTTACAGATGGAGTACCAAGGCATATAGACGCTAAAGCCTTGTCTATACTAGGAAGGTTTCCCCAGTATAGTTTATCGGTGTAGATAACTGGTAGGAGCCTCTAGCGTGGATGCACTTATCTTGGTGTAAAAGTGCTTATACCACTATAGTTTACGCTGCTTCCCCCAGTGGGCATAAGCACAGTTATAATGGTATAACTGCATCTACAGTAGGACTTTTACCAACATAACTATGGAAGCTTGTGGTGGAGTGGGGAATTGAACCTAAGCCTCTTGAGTCCACCCACTAGGACCATCCTTCCTCGCGTAATGGGCAAGCAAACAAAAATGCCCAAACAAAATAAAATAAAACAACAGTGCCAGTGAGGAGGTGGGTGATGTGGAACCACCATCCACCACCAAACCACCACCAAAACTCCAGGATCAGCAGATTCTGCAGCAACCTGGCAGCACTGCAGTGCCAGACATGCAACTGGTGATCCAGGCTTGTGCCTGGACTGCTTCTAGTCAGGGAGAAGGAATAACAATTGCCCCCATACAGACAGATGCTGTAAGTGCCACTTAAAAAGTTGGCATCACGGGTGTATATATAACCATGTTACATCCTGATGAGCCACAGGAGCTGAATTCTGCCTTTGATGCCAACATCTCCTGAGTGACAGCACTCACCCACTTGTTGGCTTCTCTAACTGCAAGACATCAGGGCCTTAAACTTACAGAGGGATGCTGGAGGAGGGCTTATGGCTGCCACTGGGGAAAGACCGTCAGCTATCAAAGCAGCAAGATGCCAAATGCAAGGACAGAGGTGACTTGGTTGAGAGTATGTTCAACCTGTGAACTCATCGTGTACTTACTGATGTACTAGATCCCATTGCAGTGCTAGGTCCTGCTATGTCATCATTGGTGTTGTGCAATGTGAACCATATAGACACTTGGGATATATCAGGTCTCCACTGAACTGAGAGAATGTTACACTTATCCCAGTTTGGTTTTGATTTCTGTTCAGTTAAAATGTAGGGGGTTTTCAAAAGTGCACAGCACTGTCCTTCACTCTGCTCCCATTGACATTAGGGGGAGTTTTGGCACTGACTTCCGTGGGAGCAGTCAGACCAGAGCTGAAGGTCTTTTCAAATCCCACCCTATGTGCACCAGAGCAGGGTGCTCCCTTGTCTGTCTCCCCTACATTCTGGATGCCTTTAACTGCATTTTAAGAACCCTGAGATGAATTCTGTTTTGTTTTTTCAAATATATCAAACAGTAAACAAACAAACAAAAATCCACCAACCGATCTGGGGACAGATTTCCAAAGGTACAAAGGGGAATTAAGTTCCCAACTACTATTGACTTTCAGTGGGAGCTGCATGCTTACCTGCCCCTTGGGCCTGTGCAAATCTCTTCCTTAAATAATACACCTCACATATATATAAATCATATATGTAAAACCTGTCTTTAAAATAGTGTTATTTAAGTAGTTGTTCTTCTATTTTAACATCTGTAACTGTAGTTGAGT
This sequence comes from Caretta caretta, assembly GCF_965140235.1. Classification (NCBI taxonomy): domain Eukaryota; kingdom Metazoa; phylum Chordata; order Testudines; family Cheloniidae; genus Caretta; species Caretta caretta. Next base: position 131,135,183 of record NC_134209.1, on the reverse strand, counting down.
GGTTGATAATATCATTCCCAATCATTTGAAATCAAACAAACGTTCTTTCACAAGGTAAAGGAATCTTTTTTAATGTGGTTAACAGCTACCTAAATGTATGGCTGACAGATGGGATGTGAGCTTTGCTTGTAGTTATATTTAATTGTCAGCTGCATTACATCTTAAAATACTTTTCAGAGTCCACCTTTACAGGGAATGGTTTTATATAAGCATTAAAGAACTCAGGTTGCAGGAGCCTTTTTTTCTTACTACATTTATCTATTCATCGAGCTGAGGGATTCTGTATTCATCTCCTCTCAGTCCTTTAAAGTAGAACTGCCAAAGAGACAAGCGATAGAAAGTAGTACTACCCAAAAAGTCTTCATTTTCTACCCGTTAGACTGGTGAGGTCTGGTTTCTTCCATTAGAATCCCTGCCCAATATGTGTGTGTGCGCATGTGTACTAGTGAGCAAAAGTAATGCATGGCAACAGTTGTGCTGTGCACACAATGACAGGAAAGGATTAGATTACATACTGTCTAATGGTCAACTCTTAATACAACCAACCAGACTAAACGTAACTCTCAAATGGATCCTTAGATCTTTCAACAGCCTCCCCTCCCCTTTGCAAAGACCTTCCTCATAATCCTATACAGGTGGCAGTAGGAGGAAAAGCACAGATTGCCACGCCTCAATCGATTTTGCAAGATGACCACCCATCAGGGAGTTTGTGGAGAACTTACTCCACATGATGGATAGGATGCTCATGCACAGAGTGTGAGGTAAGGCTCAGAATAGGGAGAGGGGAAGGCCCAACGAAGGACCTGACAGGAAAAAAGAAAAAAAAAAGGTCTTTTTCTAAAGGATCCCCTGTTAATCTGTGAAGGGCAAATAGGAATACTTTCACCTGTGTGAACTGGATGAAGTAAAGAGATTACATCTTTCTAGCATTTCAGCCTTTTGAACCCTCCATGATGCCATGTTACTCATTCATTATCACTAAGCCCTCAGGGGCACATAAGCTTCTTAAGATATTTGGCAATTAAAAATCAGCAAAGATTTTGCCTACGATGTGCCAGTTGATTTAATCTGAAATCAAAAGTTTGTGACTATGCATTTTTCTCTGAAGATGTCATCTAGAAAATTAGTTTCTTGACAATCAGCTACTTTCAGCCACAGAACTGCCTCAGTTTGTTCATTGGGATAAAGCAGTACCCCCTAGTGACATTTTAAGAGTGAATCCCAGCAAATTGCAAATTAGAATAAGCACAGCAGGAGCTAAGCTTCTAAAAGCTACTTCAATTTTCAACATTGATTTCAAACCCAAAAACATTCTCCTAATGGTCATTTATTTTAATCTCACATTCAAAGATGTAAACACACTGCATATGAAATCAGTCATAGTTCCCTACTTTAAATATATAAACTACAGTACAAGTAAAAATAAAATTATTTGTGAAACTGTATTTTTATTAATTATTTATTATTATTATTATTATTATACTTGGTCAGCTTTGTGAAGTAAGAGTCTCTGAATGGAGTCTGCTTCCCTTAAAACAATAAATATACAATTTAAAAAACTACTAAAAAATCAAACTCTAGGAAATTAAATAAAAAATCTTAACTGATGAATCATTCTGACAGAGAATTCCAAACAGACCAAGAAATTCAAAGTCGGGGTTCCTAAAGCTATTGTAACTCAATACCTTTGCACATAGATAGTAGTTAATTGTATTCAGATCTAGTGGATGAGATTTCAGAAAGGCTGAGTATTGCCTACTGGTGACGTCAATGAGAGCAGAGTTAAACCAATGCTGTACACATCTGAAAATTCCATCCATTATGTCTATCACAAGGTCCATGGGAGGGAGAGAGGGAGGAGAATGTTTAAAAAACTACTAACATGGAAAAAAGAAATGTAAAATGCTCCCCCATCAATGGCCTCTTGATCCCTAAAACAAAACAGCTACCCCGCTACCTCCTCTAGCCCTTCACAGAATATAAATACATCTACAACATTCCATCCTCCAAATAGCCTCCCCAAACGCCTTCCCCAAGAAAAGCCAGAGGAAGTTGCTTTTTGTTGCTTATTTTGTTGCTTGATGTATGCATCAAATGGCGGTGTTATGGGCACAGCAGGCCTGCTTCTGCTTTCATTTAGACCAGGAGCATCTCCACTGAAGTCAGTGGAATTACACGAGTGTAACATTGGTGTGTTGTCATAATTACGCCTCTTATGTTTGAATTGCATGGTATTTTCATATTTTCTTTCGAAACCATATGTTTAAAATATTGGGGGGCGGTTTGTTGTTTGTTTTTTTTTGCATTTAACAGTAATTTATTTGGGAATTATATCATGCAAGAAAAAAGTAAAATAAGTAAGTTCCAGGGTTGCACCATTAGAGGGATTCATTAAGTGCAACTAAAACTGACTAGTGGACTAATTCCACCAACCAGAGTTGAATTATGCTGGCTGGGAGCCTCAGCAGTACAACCTTAACTATGTGTTTTTCTTTCAGCTTTTCAGCTATCAGCCTGTTACAAAAACACTCACACCTGGGCCCCATAACATATCAAGGAGAATAAATGGATTCAATGATGAGTGATGACAACATCAAAGAGGTAATGTCATTGAGCAATGCTAAGGGAATTAATAACTCCCCTGTGGGTTTCTTCAGAAACTTTCAAAGCACCTTCTGTCGGCTCCTGGAAAGAGTCTGTACATCAATGCTGGAAACATAGGAGATAAAAGACAATGGCCATGGTATACAGCAACCTAGGTTGTTTTAATTATAGAAAACATTCCCCAGTTCAGCAAATGTTGTAGCGTCATATGGAAAGGTTCTTACTATTAGACAATTTCCCCACCTTTACTCTGCCTACTCACCACATCACTTTCTAGGAAGGTCCACAGAGCCTGCTCCCCCAATGCATTGCATTGCAGTGGCCCAGGCAGGGAAATGAGGGGGCAAGTTACTCTCCATTACTGCACTGCACGGGCACATATCATGGGTCAGTTATTCCCAAAAAAATAGCAAGGAAGAAACACCACTTACAAAGTCACTAAGGAACTGCTCGAGTTGCAAAACTTACTGTAGCAAATAACTAATTTATAAAACCTGAAAACTACTTTTGAGCAGTGATGTGCTTCTCTTTTACCTAGTGTATGAATATTATTAAATTATCATATACCCCTTCTTTACAAGTAGGCTAGATTAATCACTGGTAGAGAATGTGCTGTAGGGAACAATGCTAAATGGACAGTATCATGAATCAACTGCCTTAAGATTTTTTTTCCCATCTGTAACTTATCTAATTGTAACTCCATCTTTCCAATACATAAGCTTAAGAAATGCACAATAATTGAGGTGAAAAAAACACAGATAGGACCTGGATAATTCTGTATAATGTGCTTATTTAAAAACAGTGAGAACATAAGGTCCTCTGAAATGCTGATGGAAGGCTTTGTGAATCCAATAACATACACATTTTAATTCAGCCCTATTACTTAGCATTTGTTTTGTGTATTATATGGGGTCTATTGTACAATATTAGCTATATTGTAGCTAGAGCTTGCCAGAAAATAGCAACAAAAACAAAACGTCAACAAAAAAATGGAAAGCAAATTGTTCCGAATTTTTTTGCAGATTTGTTTCCCCTTTCCCAACCAGTTTTCTAATCACAGAATGCACATAATTTTGTTGCATAAGTTAATCAACCTAGATTCAGTGGAAATGGGACATGGCTTGTATAAAAAATAAAAAGTTTAATGGACCATAGTGGACATTTCAACAAACCTTGTGGTAGTATTTGAGTTTGTAACAAAATTAGAAAATTTTCTTGTGACTTGGTGGCTGCAAACATTTTTACTAGCTCTAGTGTTTAGTGTACTAATACAGTAGGAAAGAATTGACAAATTAACCTTCATGAAGCATTCAAAAGTTTCCCTAATGCCAAGTTACTTGAATGAAAACAATTGAGCCAGTGACTGCTCCAATCATCTATAGAGCTTAGTCCTTATCCTTTGCTCCTCCTGAAAGAGATTGGAATTCAAGCAGGTTCCATACACTTTCATTGTCCAGAACTGTTCTTAGCATGCACACATCAGCTAATTCATTGCCTTTAGGACCTGATCCAAAAATCTATTGTAGTAAGTAGGAGTCTTTGTTTTGAATTTAGTGGGCTTTGGATCAGATCCTTAGATGGTAAGGTCCCTGTAGGCTCTGATCTGCAAACACTTGCACACACGCTTAACTTTATGTATGTGAGTGTCCCAATGAGAGACTATGCATGTGTGTAAAGTTAAGCACATGCTTTAGTGTTTGAGGCCTTAGATTGTAAGCACTTTGGGGCAGGGACTGTCTTTATTTTTTGATATTGTACAGCACAAAGCACGGAGTTGATACTAAACAAATAGTAACAGTCTAATCAAAGGTCAGTAACTCCCAGTTTGCCTGTAGGGCATTTCCTTAAAGCCCAGAAGAATTATTTGCATGAAAATGTATGTACCTTTTACACTTGGAAACATAGGAAGAGTTAGAAGAAAAATCCTTTGATAGCCTTGCTAGTGCTGCTGAAATAAAGCCCATCCTCTTGGAATGTTACAATATTGTTCAAACAAACAGTATTGCTGAGTGAAAATCGGAATTTCCATCCCACTGGAAATTCCAATATTTCAATATTTGTTTTCATCTCTAATCAGGATGAAACATTGAGATATTGGAATTTTTTGAGGAATAAAAAATTCCAAAAAACAAAAAGAAAATAATTTGGAAACTGAAAAATTTTGTTTCACTTTGTTGAAGTGATTAAAAACATTCAATTTCAAGTCAGTTCAACATTCAACTGCATCTGCCCCTGCTTCTACAGTGCCATGCAGAAGCTGTAGTTTGGGTGTCTTTTTCCCAATTCTCCATCTCTCATGATGACCCTGCAGTCATGTGACTTCCGTGATGTGCCATGTGGCTCAGTCAGAGGGGAGAGTGTGGTGCATTTTGGGAAACATACTCCCGTGAAGGAAACTGGCCTCTAGGAGAGAATGGAGGAATGAAATAGCTGAACTACAGCTCCCATGAGGCACTGTGGCACGACAAGCAGATGTAGTTTAATGTTGAACTGACCTGAAATTAAATGTTTCAGTTCAGTTTAGCAAACTTGATGGGAAAAATAGAAAATAAAAATCAGCAAAATCAAAATGTTCCTGAAGAACATTTCAGTTTTGCAGAAATTGCATTTTCTGTAGAAGAAAAAATTTGAAGGAAATTTCTAGACTAGCTTTACTAGACAGTACCCCAAATCTGTTAAACAGTTGGTTTTAGGAATGTGTGACTCATAAGGTCATATATTGTGCTCACTTGTCCACAATGCTCTCTTACCCGAAGTACACAGTCTGTGAACATCGTCAATACAGTAAATTCTCCTTTTTAAATAGAAAGAAGATGACCATGTGAAAAAGCCCTTAGTATCCTGGGAGGGGAACGAGCAGAAGCCTCTCAGTTAGAGGAGTAATACTGAAAAAAATGATTCATTATCCAATCAGTTCTTACACTCCCATTAAGTATAAGTAAGATCATCTCTGCTGTTACCTAGCAGAATCCTGCGTAGAGAGAATTTGTTCAGTGTAATGAAGTACTCACAAGAGAAGCATCTGAAATATCTAGTTATTAATACATTTTATTTTAGAGAATTGTTTATTTAGAGGTCTCATATAAGTTGAGTCATGATTCCAGTCCTAGGTGCATCTTTTGAGCATTGTCCTGTATCTCAGTGTATCCCTGCAGGTGACAGGCATTGTACCTTTACCTCTCTCAGGGCAGAATCTTCTGATTCTCCCACTCTTAGAGTGGCCCAACGCTACAGCATCCTGTGTACTAACTGTGAGTGCTCAGCAGGTCCTTTTGGGTTCAGCAAGTCTTCCCTTTGGGAGCTATGACCAGTAATGACCCAAAACAGCCATTTCAAAACAAAGTACTTTTTAGTCAAACTAGTAGGGGTGAAACATAACATGAAAAAAGGGTTCTCAATACAGTAAAAGGTCTACCTGCATGTATGTATCCCAGACACCCCAACCTCGGGGACTGTTTCAGACTGTTCAGTCAGTTTCCCAGCAGTTTGCGCCTCCCTCTCTTTCTCTCTCCATTAAGTAGTGTGCCCCTTTATAAAACCCACCCAGTCTTTTGTCTTCACCAGTGCCCCTTGAACCTAATCTACCTGGTTTGGTAGGCTCTTCAGGAGTTCTGAAACAGACTTCAAAGCCACTGGTTTTCTACACTGTCCTTTAAGTATTAAGGTAATTGGGCTACCTGAAGATATGGTCCCCTTTCCTGCATACTAACCCATGCTTGAAATAATCTTTTGCAATCATATAGCAAACACTACCACGACAATCAAACACACACATGGATAAATAACATTAATAAAATATTACAGGCATCTCCCACATCCTTCAGGAGTTGCGCAATGAAGATTTTAATTTTTCTATTGCACAGAAGACTGGTGCCTTCTTTTTCTATTACATTACAATCAAAAATCTCTTTACAGTGCCTAGCAAGTGTTTAAAGATAGACCAAGGCAAATTAATCTCTGGTTCAACTGCTGCAATGTAAGTGGAGTTACACCAGGAATGAATCTGGCCTGATACAACTCTACTTACTTGGCTGGAATTGCACCAAGATAAATTTTACCCATTGAGACAGTTTTAATCCAAATGCTTCACAGCTATTCCCAGCTGGAAGAAAGAAATAATGCTGTCATCTTTCAAAAGCTGCCATCTTTTGCTACCAAACTAGCTTGACTTTTCTGCAGGAAAGTCAGAATTTGCCAGTTTCTAATTGAATATGAAAAGTCACACACATACAGCTCTACTGCTGATCCCTGCAAAATTTCCCTCCCTCCATCCTGAGCCATAACCTTAACAACAACAGTTTGTCCTTTGTCCTTATTTGTACCACCCAGTGATATCATGGGAGTGTGTACAGACTGAGGATACTATACGGCCCTATGCAACTAATGTCCACTGTTTCACCTGGCTGCACTTTGGATCCCACTATGCCATCCTCCTTCTACCTCACTTTATAAAAGGGGGAAGAAATTGGGAAGAATAGGGTCAGAAATGGTCATTAACCACAAGTGTAGAAGAAAAACTAAGAAAACAATAATATATTTGTGGGGGCTAATTTTTATTGAGCACCTGCAATTTCTCCTCTGTATGGTCGCATGTTGTGGTAAGAGGTATTGACCATCACATAGATAGCATTGAGACACAGGACAAGTGTAATAAGGCAAAGCTCATTCCCTATGACACTCTGCCAGAAACTGCCCCAAAATATAATACATTGTATTATAGCAGAATTCCTATTTTATTAACTAATCGGGGATTGAGGAAGTCATAAAATCAAAAAGTTCATAAAATTGACATCTCAACATTACAGTAGGTATAGGGCATATGCTGGCATCGTAATCGTTCAGTGACAGTGTACATAATCAGTGGTAACAAATGTAAACAGTGTGCCTGATTGTTCTTAGTCTGAAAGAACTTCATCTCTTCTTTGCCACCAAATTTCTCCCTTGTCAAACCTTTCCAGCCACTTGAAGGTTGGCTGAGGGATTGGAGTCGCATTTGGTAGCAGACAGATGACTTTGGTGGCAGAGAAATGGGCCAGATAAGCAGTCGTTTTATAAGATTGATGTTCAGAAAATTGGGTTTTGACTGAACTCTTCATTTAGGGCCCTTCAGCTGCTCTTTTGGTAGTGACTCCTACAGCTGCAGAGGGCTATATGCTTCCAGAAGCGCTACATTACACATGGCCAAGTCACAGCACCATCCCCAATTCCATCGACTGTCCTGTCAAACTCCTCTAGAGACGTGTTTATGAAAGATTGTGATTGGGCGATGCGCCCTCATAAGGGATAGTGTTGTGTGTGTTGGAATTTGGAGATATGCCCTGGAGGTGGGGGTTAGGAACACCACATGGCTGTGTGAAGCAGCTCACTATAGAAGCTCTCCAGTTTGTTTTATTAAAGTTTTATTCCTTTCTCATTCACTGGCTTGTTATTTAATGAACCCCAGGATTGTTACAACTCCAGTGCAAGCATGACAGCTGCCATCTTGGCCAACATGCCAGCTATTGAGGCAAGGGTGGAGGGACCTACAGAACTAAAAGCATGAGATTCTATAGTTTGAGCTAATCAGCCATGCTCTGAAGTTGAGCCTGGAACAGACTCACATTCTCTGTGGATTGGGCACAGAGTGGGATGTATACGTGATTGGGGGGAGGGTTCAAATTAATTTCCCTAAGCCCCAGTTCAGGGAAGAATCCTTACTCAGGAGGGGTTCTTAGGCATGCTTAAGTGGCTTTCTGAATTGGGGTCTAACTACCCTCCTAATCCCCCTACTTGGAAAATTGCACTTCAGCCCCATGCCCTGGTAATACAGTAAATACAGGTCAACATCATATAAATGGGATGTGAACATTGTGCGCAATCTGGATCTCTAAGTAAAACAAAGGGGCAAATTCCGCACTAACTTCCACTGCCACTGCCCAGGGCATACATCAGCACAGAATTCGGCTTATGATCTCTACCAGTAAGACTAGGTCTTCCTTGGAAACTAAATTTAATCCTGAGAAAGAAAAACACCTGCCACAATCTTAATGAAATAGAACAGAGCCCTCAGCAAAATGAAAAACAAGCAATCAAAGAACCTTTACTAAAATGTCAAATACTACCTACCTCAGAGTCTAAGAGAATCTTTTGCAAATTAAATTTTTGGTCCTATAATTAGAGAAATATGTACCTTATTAAGTATGCCATGAGCCCTGCTTGTTTCTATCTCTTGATTCAGAGGTCATCTAGAATAGTGCACAGAAGATTTAAAACTGGAATCTTGAAAACCACTTCCAACTCGACCATTGAAGTATGATTGCACTGAGAAATGCTAGTCAGGTAGATCACACAATATAACTGGGTCTGGTTCTCCACTGCTTTGCACTTTGTGCAGTCATTAATGTCTGTTCAACGCTGGTATGAAATGCTATCATTTGGATTCAGCCGTGGTTTGTATTCACTCTGTGCAGATGTGAATGACCCAGAAGCTTCAATGGAATGGGAAAATCAGACTCACCTACACAGCTGGTTGAAACATTTTTGGCAAAACCTTTCTCCATGGAGAGCGGCTTTATGGCAAAATGAATTTTTTTGCGAAAACAAATTTATTTTCCTGTTTTCGGAAAGCCCATTTTAAAGAACAATTTCCATTTGCATTTAGGGTAGACCTCAACCAGGTACAGCAAAGTGGATGGACTCTGTGCTAGGAAAATGGTCAAGGTGTACAATGAGGTAGTTAGCCTTGATTTATTTTTCCTAATGTAGAGAAAGGAAGAGGCAGACGTGTCTGTGCCCATCAATTTTGGCCCCCATAGATATTTTGGAGATCCTGGCAGCATTGAAAGCTGCATTGCACAGGCACAAGGAGGTTTGAATAAGTAAAGCCTCTTGATCAGGTTTAAGGATAGCATTCACTAAGAAGGAAACTGTCTTTATGCCGACTTGTAGGTCTCTTTGTATAAACAGAAATATAAATTAAGGCCAATATCAGGGCTGGTTGAACATTTTCCATTGACATTTTTCATGACACGTGTCTGCTTTCTGCAGAAAGCTTTGAAATTTTGTTGTTCGGGTTTTTTGTGTTTTTTTTTAAACTCCCTAAATCCAAAATATTTTGCCCCAAAGTCGAAGTATTTGGAATTGCACATGCCACTGCGCTGCTTCATAGACGTTGCCGTTCAGTTGTCTCATGTCCCTATTCTCCGATGTGGGTTGACCTCCCCGGCAGGCTACTTCTACCATGAAGCACCATAACCGGGGATGGTGCATCTTCTTCCCTTCCCTATAATCTACTTGGTGTTGAGCTAAAATATTTTGGGATTTGTCAAGGTTCCTCCCCCACTCTGAACTCTAGGGTACAGATGTGGGGACCTGCATGAAAAACCTCCTAAGCTTATCTTTACCAGCTTAGGTCAAAACTTCCCCAAGGTACAAAATATTCCACCCGTTGTCCTTGGACTGGCCGCTACCACCACCAAACTAATACTGGTTACTGGGGAAGAGCTGTTTGGACGCGTCTTTCCCCCCCCAAAATACTTCCCAAAACCTTGCACCCCACTTCCTGGACAAGGTTTGGTAAAAAGCCTCACCAATTTGCCTAGGTGACTACGGACCCAAACCCTTGGATCTGAGAACAATGAAAAAGCATTCAGTTTCTTACAAGAAGACTTTTAATAAAAATAGAAGTAAATAGAAATAAAGAAATCCCCCCTGTAAAATCAGGATGGTAGATATCTTACAGGGTAATTAGATTCAAAAACATAGAGAACCCCTCTAGGCAAAACCTTAAGTTACAAAAAAGATACATAGACAGAAATAGTTATTCTATTCAGCACAATTCTTTTCTCAGCCATTTAAAGAAATCATAATCTAACACATACCTAGCTAGATTACTTACTAAAAGTTCTAAGACTCCATTCCTGTTCTGTCCCTGGCAAAAGCAGCATACAGACAGACACAGACCCTTTGTTTCTCTCCCTCCTCCCAGCTTTTGAAAGCATCTTGTCTCCTCATTGGTCATTTTGGTCAGGTGCCAGCGAGGTTACCTTTAGCTTCTTAACCCTTTACAGGTGAGAGGAGCTTTCCCCTGGCCAGGAGGGATTTCAAAGGGGTTTACCCTTCCCTTTATATTTATGACACGCCCCCCAAATCTCAGCTAGGGTGAAACACTGGCTAGGATTTCTTCCTGGAGCTCTAGGAAAAACAGAGTTAATAAGACACATGCATCTCTAAATATACTACCAAGTACATAAAGACTAACAATATTTTCCACATCTCAAGGATGATTTTAACCAGTTGATTCTGGGAAACTTTCACGGGAGAGTGCATCAGCCACTTTGTTAGAAGCTCCTGAGGTGTGTTGGATGTCGAAATCAAAGTCTTGGAGAGCTAAACTCCACCGAAGAAGTTTTTTGTTAGTTTCCTTGACGGTGTGAAGCCACTTCAGTGCAGCATGGTCGGTTTGCAGGCGGAAACGCCGTCCCCAAACATATGGGCATAGCTTTTCCAGAGCGTAGACAATGGCGTAACATTCTTTTTCAGTGACTGACCAGTTGCTTTCCCTCTCAGACAGTTTTTTGCTGAGAAACACTACAGGGTGGAATTCTTGATCAGGTCCTTTCTGCATTAAAACTGCTCCCACACCACGCTCGGATGCATCTGTGGTTACTAGGAACGGTTTGTCAAAGTCTGGGGCCCTTAGTACAGGGTCAGACATGAGTGTCGCTTTAAGCTTGTTAAAAGCCTTCTGACACTTTCCGGTCCACTGAACAGCATTTGGCTGTTTCTTTTTGGTTAGGTCTGTCAGTGGGGCAGCGATTTGGCTGTAGTGAGGTACAAATCGTCTGTAATAACCGGCCAAGCCTAAGAAGGATTGAACCTGTTTCTTTGACTTTGGAACAGGCCACTTTTGGATAGCATCCACTTTGGCCTGTAGGGGGCTGATAGTTCCTTGACCCACCTGGTGTCCAAGGTAAGTCACTCTGTTTAGGCCTATTTGACACTTCTTAGCCTTAACAGTTAGTCCTGCCTCCCTTATGCGCTCAAGGACTTTTTGTAGATGTTCCAAGTGGTCTGCCCAGGAATCCAAAAATATGGCCACATCATCAAGGTAGGCGACTGCATATTCTCCTAATCCCGCTAGGAGACCGTCTACAAGTCTTTGGAAAGTGGCGGGTGCATTTCGCAGCCTGAAAGGAAGTACATTAAATTCATACAGCCCGAGATGTGTGATGAAGGCTGACCTTTCCTTGGCAGATTCATCTAGCGGTACCTGCCAGTACCCCTTGGTTAACTCCAAGGTAGAGATGAACTGGGCCCGTCCCAGTTTCTCTAATAGTTCATCTGTGCGTGGCATTGGATAGTTGTCTGGGCAAGTTACAGCATTTAGCTTACGGTAGTCCACGCAAAAACGTATTTCCCCATCTGGTTTGGGAACTAGAACCACTGGAGATGCCCATGCACTTTCAGAGGGGCGGATTACCCCCATCTGTAACATATCCTGGATCTCCCGTTCTATAGCAGTTTTAGCTTGAGGAGACACCCGGTAAGGTTGGACCCTAATTGGGTGAGCATTACCTGTGTCAATGGAGTGGTATGCCCGTTCAGTCAGTCCTGGGGTGGCTGAGAACGTTGGCGCGTAGCTAGTGCACAGCTCCTGGATCTGCTGTCGCTGCATACGCCCAAGGGTCATGGAGAGGTTCACCTCTTCCACACCACCACCACATTTCCCTTCGTAGTAGACACCTTCGGGCCACTCAGCGTCGTCTCCTCCGTGGGCTGTAAACTGACAAACCTTTAATTCTCTGGAATAAAAGGGCTTTAGAGAATTAATATGGTACACCTTAGGCTTTCGGTTGGAGGTGGGGAATGCTATGAGATAATTAACAGCTCCCAGGGGCTCCTGGACCATGAATGGCCCTTCCCACGATGCTTCCATTTTATGGGCCTGGAGCGCCCTTAAGACCATGACCTGGTCTCCTACTTTGAAGGAACGCTCTCTGGCATGTTTATCATACCAGGCTTTTTGCTCTTTTTGAGCATCCTGTAAGTTTTCTCTAGCAAGGGCTAAAGAGGTTCGGAGGGTGTTTTGTAGGTTGGTTACAAAGTCCAGAATGTTAGTTCCTGGAGAAGGTGTAAATCCCTCCCATTGCTGCTTCACCAACTGCAATGGCCCCTTAACCTCACAGCCATATACAAGTTCAAATGGGGAAAACCCTAAACTGGGATGTGGTACAGCTCTGTAGGCAAAGAGCAACTGCTGCAACACTAGGTCCCAATCATTGGAGTGCTCATTTACGAATTTACGTATCATGGCCCCCAAAGTTCCATTAAACTTCTCCACCATGCCATTTGTTTGATGGTGGTAAGGAGTGGCAACCAAGTGATTTACCCCATGAGCTTCCCAAAGGTTTTTCATAGTTCCTGCCAGGAAATTAGTCCCTGCATCTGTGAGGATGTCGGAGGGCCAACCTACCCTGGCAAAAATGTCTGCTAGTGCCTGGCACACACTTTTAGCCCTGGTGTTGCTTAGAGCTACTGCTTTCGGCCATCGGGTGGCAAAATCCATGAAAGTCAGTATGTACTGCTTTCCTCTGGGTGTCTTTTTCGGAAAAGGACCCAGAATATCCACAGCTACTCGCTGAAATGGAACTTCAATGATGGGGAGTGGCTGGAGAGGGGCTTTGACCTGGTCTTGGGGTTTTCCCACTCTTTGGCACACCTCACAAGACTGGACATAGGTAGAAACATCCTTGCCCATTCCCTCCCAGTGGAATGACCCCCCCAAACGGTCTTTGGTCCTGTTCACCCCAGCATGGCCACTAGGGTGATCGTGGGCTAAGCTCAAGAGCTTGGCCCGGTATTTAGTTGGAACTACCAACTGTCTCTGAGGATGCCAGTCTTCCTGGTGTCCCCCAGAAAGAGTTTCCTTGTATAAAAGTCCTCTTTCTACAACAAACCTGGATCGATTAGAAGAGCTGAGAGGCGGTGGGTTGCTCCGTGCCGCCGTCCAAGCTCTCTGGAGGCTTTCATCTGCTTCCTGTTCGGTCTGGAACTGTTCCCTTGATGCTGGAGACATCAGTTCCTCATTGGATTGGGGACCTAGGCTTGGTCCCTCGGGAAGCGATATAGGGGATGGAGCTGTTTCTGTTGACTGTGAACCGCTCTCCGCTGGTGCACTATGTTGGGATTCAGGCTCCGGCTGAGCCTCTTGTGTAGGGTTATCGGCTGCTGCCAGTTCAGGTTCGGTGGGGCCCTCTGGTGTTGAGGTTGCAAGTATTGGATTCAGTGCTGACACGGGGTCTGGTGTTGGTTGTTCGGCTGGTTCCGGTTCTGGGACTGGTTCCATCTGGATCTCTGGGACTGGATCCACTACTGCTGTTGCAGACATTGGCCTGGGGTCCGGGTCCATCACCTCTGACTGGGTCCTGATAGAAGTTTCCGGAACAGAGCTAGGCCTCACGGCTTGTTTAGCCTGGCTGCGGGTGACCATTCCCACCCTCTTGGCCTGCTTCACATGATTGGCCAAGTCTTCCCCCAACAGCATGGGGATGGGATAATCATCATAGACTGCAAAAGTCCACGTTCCTGACCAGCCCTGGTACTGGACAGGCAACTTGGCTGTAGGCAAATTGAAAGAGTTGGACTTGAAGGGTTGAATCATCACTTGGATCTCTGGGTTGATTAAATTGGGGTCCACTAAGGAAGCATGGATAGCTGACACTTCTGCTCCGGTGTCCCTCCACGCGGTGACCTTCTTCCCGCCCACACTCACAGTTTCCCTCCGCTCCAAGGGTATCTGGGAGGTATCTGGGCCTGTGGACCTCTGGTGTGATTCCGGTGCAATGAACTGTAATCTGTTGGGGTTCTTGGGGCAGTTGGCCTTTACATGCCCCAGCTCGTTACATTTAAAACATCGTCCAGCTGACGGGTCACTGGGGTGAGGAGGGTTGCTGGAGAACGGGGTGGCGGGACGATAAGGGGTCTGGAGGGTTCTTTGGGAGGTAGGTGGGGCCTTGGGCGGCCCCCGGTAATAGGGTGTGGTCTGGGGTGGTCCCTTCTGGTCTCCGCTCCAACTGCAACCAGTTTTCTTCTTCTCTGCCACCTCCACCCATCTGGCTCCAATCTCTCCTGCCTCGATTACAGTTTTGGGTTTCCCATCTAGGATGTATCTTTCTATTCCCTCTAAGAATTGTTCCATTTGCATTAGGAAGGACAAATTTTCTGGAGATTCAACACTTGCTCCTGATATCCAGGCATCCCAATGTTTCACAATGTGGTAGGCATGTCGGGTAAATGACATGTCTGGTTTCCACCTTAGGGCTCTGAACCTCCCACGAGACTGCTCGGGTGTTATCCCCATTCTGACTCTCGCCTTGGATTTAAACAGTTCATACTTGTTCATGTGTTCTTTAGGCATTTCAGCTGCTACCTCAGCTAAGGGTCCACTGAGCTGTGGCCTCAGCTCTACCATGTATTGGTCAGTAGAGATGTTGTACCCAAGGCAGGCCCTTTCGAAGTTTTCTAAGAAGGCCTCAGTATCATCACCTGCCTTGTAGGTGGGGAACTTTCTGGGATGGGAAGTGGTACCTGGAGAAGGATTGCTAGGGTTTGTTGGTATATTCTGCCGGGCCTTTATCCTCTCCACCTCCTCCACATGCTTCCTCTCTTTTTCCTTCTCCTCCTTCACATGCTTCCTCTCTTCTTCCTTCTCCTCCTTCTTCAGCCGCATGAGTTCTATCTGTCTTTCAGGTTCCCTTTGTTTTTCCTCAGCCTGAAATTTGGCTAATTCCAGCTGTAGTCGAGCTGCAGATTTGGTCATTCTAACCTCTCTGTTTTTAACTAACTTTACACCCGAGGTTTAGAAATAAACAAACAAAACTTGGCTGTAAAATTTTGCTGTGCTGGAATAGAATATCTATTCTCTGATAGTGATTGTCAGCCTACAGAAAAAGACAATTCCCTTGTCTCTGCTCTGGGCCCAAATTAAAGCAAAAAAACCTCCAACTACTTGGAAACCTGCTTATCCAGCCCAAAGAAAAAGCAAATGGGTAGAACACACACCCCCTATTTACTTTTAGGAAGAAAAGAAAAGAAAAAAAACTCTGGGTTGGAAGACTATGAATTTCCCTGCAGGAGTTAAGTACCCTGCCTCCAGGCAAAGAAAACCTGCAATTCACAAGATAATCCCCTTTTGTCTCTGCTTGGCCACAAAGCAGAGAAAAAACAAGCTGCTTTCAGTTTCAGCTGCTTTTTGGACTTCCTTTCCACAGGAAAAAAAAAATTTCCTTTTTAAAATCTGTATTTCTAGTTCAAAAAAGCTCAACTGGATCTCAAAATGATTTTAGGTTAATCCCACCACTATGCCACCATGTCAAGGTTCCTCCCCCACTCTGAACTCTAGGGTACAGATGTGGGGACCTGCATGAAAAACCTCCTAAGCTTATCTTTACCAGCTTAGGTCAAAACTTCCCCAAGGTACAAAATATTCCACCCGTTGTCCTTGGACTGGCCGCTACCACCACCAAACTAATACTGGTTACTGGGGAAGAGCTGTTTGGACGCGTCTTTCCCCCCCCCAAAATACTTCCCAAAACCTTGCACCCCACTTCCTGGACAAGGTTTGGTAAAAAGCCTCACCAATTTGCCTAGGTGACTACAGACCCAAACCCTTGGATCTGAGAACAATGAAAAAGCATTCAGTTTCTTACAAGAAGACTTTTAATAAAAATAGAAGTAAATAGAAATAAAGAAATCCCCCCTGTAAAATCAGGATGGTAGATATCTTACAGGGTAATTAGATTCAAAAACATAGAGAACCCCTCTAGGCAAAACCTTAAGTTACAAAAAAGATACACAGACAGAAATAGTTATTCTATTCAGCACAATTCTTTTCTCAGCCATTTAAAGAAATCATAATCTAACACATACCTAGCTAGATTACTTACTAAAAGTTCTAAGACTCCATTCCTGGTCTATCCCCGACAAAGAAGACTACAGACAGACACAGACCCTTTGTTTCTCTCCCTCCTCCCAGCTTTTGAAAGCATCTTGTCTCCTCATTGGTCATTTTGGTCAGGTGCCAGCGAGGTTACCTTTAGCTTCTTAACCCTTTACAGGTGAGAGGAGCTTTCCCCTGGCCAGGAGGGATTTCAAAGGGGTTTACCCTTCCCTTTATATTTATGACAGGATTCAAAGTTTTGCCAAAAACCCTTGACATTTTCCACAGTGGGGCAAGAAACCTTTCATGACAACTCTCGCTAATAGGCAGTGTCATGCCTTAGCAGGCTAGCCATTGAACAGAAAGTGTTGGTTATCTACAGAGCCTAACCTTGAACTTTGCTGAACTTAGATGCAAACTACAAAACAATGATCGAATGGCCACATGTGTGCCTGTACACACATGCGCACGCGCACTGTAGCTATAGTTGCAGTAATAGAAGGAATGCAGGTTAACTCCCCTCACAAAAATATTTCTCTCGTAATAATGAACGGAGTGGAAACAAATCAATAAAATAATTAGAGTCCTAGCTTGACGCAAATAAGCACTTTAACTTCCGGGGCTGCCAGATATTTAACTGTGTGGTTTTGTTGATTGTGTGATTTGGGCAGAAGTGTAGATTTAATTATGGCACCTCCCTTTGTTCTGTTCTGTGTGATAAAGTTCAGCTGGATGTATAATTTAACCAATGTTGTACATATATAGGTAACATGACATAATCCTGGCAAGACAGAATAGATGAACATGTACTACCTGACTTAAATGTATTAAATGGAGTCCAAAGGCAACTTCACAATTTGTGAGTCTGATGCATGTAGACATGAACAAAACACTGCAGATTGCTGAGACTAGAGCAGCCTGAAATCCACTCTTTTCCTTACCAGGGACTGAGATATTCATCCTCAAGACAGTTGGGTTCTCTTCACAGTCTTCAAGTTTTCTTTGGAGTTTGGGTTCAAGCCCTAAAATTCAGTCCAACCCGGATATCACACTTTAACAAACCAAAACACTCACATCTTCATGAGAACAGTTTTTGTGATGTGTGTTGCCTTCTGCAGTTCACAACAATGATACAGTAGTCTCCAGTTCCATGTACAGCTCTCTCTCCTCTTGCCTTTGTGCTCCTCTCTGGAGAGCACAGACAGAGCTAGCCCACATTCCCCTCCAAACACAGAGATTGATTTTCCTCAGCCCTTGAATAGGGCACACAAAGGGAAGTATCGGTATATTCACTAATCCTCTGCAATCATGCAAAGGCCAGAAACAATCTAGTGTTATGAGTCAGATGCAGTGTGGTCTATTGGGTAGGTTGCTGGACTGGGAGCACGGCCAATGATCTACTGTGTGACCATGACTAAATAATTTACTTTCTCTCTGTGCTTCTCTTTTTCTCCTCCTACCCTTTGTCTTGTCTATTTCAACGGTAAGCTCTTTGGGGGCAGGAGCTGTGTCTTTCTATGTCCATGCAGAGCACCTAGCACAGCAGGGCTCAGATCTCCACTGGGACCTCTAGGCGCTGCTGTATTATCAATCACTAGTTATGTAATTACAGATTAATTTGCAGATTGCAGTGCTTTAATACGAAAATCAGTGGAAACCAAAGTCCAAACAGTTATGTATCAATCAAATTGAAAATCAATCTAAACAAACAATGAGAGAAAGGAAGTATTATCCTCATTTTACAGAGGGGTGACTGAGGCAGAGAAATGTTAAATAATTTGGCCAGGGTTACTCAGGGAGTCTGTGGCACAGCAGTGACTCAAATCCAGTCTCCAGAATGTCAATCCAGTGCCTTAACCACAAAACCATTTTTCCTCTCTTCTAGTGCATCACCTCTCCATCAGGCCTGGGCTACACCCAGGTTTTGTAGTAGTATAACTGTTTCTGTGTACATATATTGTGCACATTTCTGCTGATTTTCATTTGCCTGCACTGGGGTGGTTGTACTGCTTTAACTATACCATTACCGTTCAAATGGTATAACTTTGTGTGTAGGCAAGCCCTTTAGATGACCCGGAGTATAGAGTACATGGTGTTATTTCATTCTATCATTATGCAGTGCAGGGCACAGGCTAATCCAACAGCAGCTTCAAGAGGCACTAAGACTAAGTATTCATTATCCATGTGACCTCTTCAGCAATTGAATATAAAAAGGTGTCTATCGTTCATACCCTGCAGTCCTACGTTATAGCTGATTGGGGGTAACTGCAAATAATGTAGTGTTCATAAATACCTGCAATCAGCTGCTGCTGATCCTGAATGTAAATATGATAGTTTGCCCAGGCAGGGAGTCAACCATCAGGATACTGTACTTCACTAATCTAGAAGGGTTTTATTCCACCCCCTGCAATCTACAATCATACTTTTTAAACTAGGGAAAACATCATCCAGGAGAACTGCCTTAAAAGAGGAAATTCAGTTACTGCAGTGGCTCTCAAACTTTTGTACCATGACCCCCCTTATAAATTAAAACCACTTTTTTAATATTTAACACTATTATAAATGCTGGAGGTGAAGCGGGGTTTGGGGTGGAGGGTGACAGCTCGTGACCCCCTGCGGGGTCCCGACCCCCAGTTTGAGAACCCCTGAGTTACTGAAAGGTCTTGTTGTAAAGCAATGGCTGGAATGGATCAGACTTTCATAAAAGATCATTTCTATGCACCTCAAATGTCTAGGAAGCCTGACTTTTTTAAAGTATACATATTTTCTTTCAGTGAACCAAAGAGCCATTCTTCCCATCACTCGAAAGATCTAAATTCCTGAAAACTGGCACCGATTTAAAGCAGAAGCTCGTATATATCGACACACAATGACAGTGGAGCTTTTACCCACATTTAAGAAGGTATCCAGTCCCTCCACATCCCTCACCCCCACCGGCACATCAGCAATGCCTGACTCTCAACAATGTACCAGATGGCAGAGGTTATTCTCCACCTTTTTTCTATGACAGTTTCAGACATAGCTGAGCAGTAAATGAAAAAGGGTGTTGGGAGGCTGGGGGAAGTATAAAGAGGCTTGAACAAAGAAAGAGCCAAAAGTGCCATTTCCAGCAGCAGGTTAGTAGGCTGGGTAAAAATGCAGAAGCAGCCAGAAGTAGAGGAGTGAGGAGTCAAAGAGAAAAGCTGGGGAAGGCAGAGGCACATCCTGTCCTGGACTTGTATACAGATAACAAGGATATCCAGCGTTATCCTGAATCCATTATAACAAAATGTTTGCAAGGATATTAAACTTCATGCTTCGGAGATTAAGGACAAACTCTAATTCTCACAGATTAGGAACAGACCTAACGTGGGGGATGTATTATCCCACCTCTGTCTAGGGCAGATTTCTTACACATCCCTCAGAGGCATCTTGCACTGGCCACTGTCTGAGGCAAGACAATGGACCAGATGGACCTGGGGTCTGATCCAGCCTGGCAGAGTTGGGAAAGAGCAGAAAAGACAAGAGGAAAGAAGAAGAAAATGACGGAGTTATTGCTGATTTATACTGGTGCATGTTGGAGGACAATGAGGTCCCTTGGCTTGAATGGATCTGCAGCCCAATATCCTGAGTCATTTCTGTACCAAAAGATCTTTAATTTCTATCTGGGCACCCAGAAGAGACAGTAGAAGGGACCCCCACCTAAAGTCTAAGACATAAAATAGCTCTTTTAGTGATAAAGTACCCCCTTGTGTAACTCTGTCGTGCTATTATTGGATATGGGCTTATTATTGGATATGACAGCAAGGGACTGGGATGAAAGTGACGTTGCACTCAAAGCTAGAGGCCCCTCGATTCTCCCCTGCTGGTGTCTCGTGCAATCATTTGTATTTATGCAAAACAGTGCAGAGTGGGTATAAATCCCAACCATTCTGTTGTGGTAGTGTTGTACACCCACTCTGCACAGGCACAAGTAACTGCACAAGGTGCAAAGCCATTGTGAATCAAGTCCAGAGTCTCTAGGACATCATGGTGCTCCATAAAAGGAAGTCATGTGAGTTATTCTGGACTGGACCTCCAGCAGGTAGGGACAACCAGGTGGATTAAATGAGACTTCATTGAGCTTTGAGCTATTACAGTAATAATATCTAGCTCTTATATCGCCCTTGTCATCAGTAGATTTCAAGAAACTGTACAAAGATGGTCACTATCATTGTCCCCATTTTAATGACAGGGAAACTGAGGCACAGAGAGGCGATGTGACTTCCCCATATTAATTGTTATCCCAACTGGTGAAAAGTGGTAAAGGTTTATGGATTGTTACAATGATCTGTTATATAAAACTGCTTGAGAAAAAATGTAAGAAGAGACAGAAAGACTGAATAAATTTAAACAGAAAGGTTCTACGGTTGCCAGTCAAGAACTATATTAAGATTATGACTGGTAAACAAGAGGAGCAGAGGATTGGAAATCAATTAATCAAAACTGGTGAGTTGGAAATTAGGTCTAATTGGTGGCTTTGGGGGCCCTTAACAAAAAGAGACTTTTGGGGGAAGAAAAGAACTTTTATCATCACCACAGCTGCCGTGGAAGGATTAGTGCCATGACACCAGACCATGACACTCCAGTGGGGCTGCTTGACTATCATTACTGTATCAGCGACGGACCCCAGTCTGTGCATTGAAGCTGCACAAGTGAGATCTTGCTCTGTCTTCCCCTCCCTCATGTGCTCCTTTCTGTGTCCCTATCTACCTCCTGTCCTCTCTCTCTCTCTCTCAGCTTACCACCTGATCCTGAAATCAGCTACACTGCAGGGCACCAGCACAGTGAGATGAGACATCCCATCCAGCTCTGCCTGGCCTGAGAAGGACCAGTGAAGAAAGGGACCTGACCAGGCCAACCAGAGGATGTCCCTGACCAAGAAGATTAACCATGGTCCAGAGCAACAGGTGTGTGGCAGACCTGCCAGCCCAAAGCAAACAGATTCAAAAGCTACTGTAAGTGCTATATTGTAGATTTGGGCACTAGAAGAAACAGGACACATAGACAGAGTTTCTGATCAAGTCACTGTACAAAGATCTGCTAATGCTATTAAATCCCCTGACTTTATTCTTCTACGGCCGTATTTTTTTTTCTAAATTTTGGTTTAAAATTTTTGGTGTTGCAGAGTGCTATATAAAATATGTATGGAACGTCGGACCATTGCTTAGATTTGAAAAGCATACTCTGAGCAAACAATATTTATAAAAGTTAATAAAGGTAACAATCTACAGAGAGAATGAACTAATATATATTTGGAGTGGGGGGGGAGAAGACAAGTAGCTTATCAGAAAAGTAATAAAACCCAAAAATAAGGACAAAATTAAACCTCCAGCCCCAACTTTAATTCCAAACTCTCCTCTACTTTTCCAGTAGAAAAAAAAATCTACCAAGGCTGGAAATAAATCTACAGTAAACATCACTCATGGAAAGTGAAAAACACTTGGCTGTATTCAAGAGAGTTCTTTCACAGCTGGTGTATAGAACTACCTCTTGTTCAGTCAAAATAATGATGCTGAAAGTCTTTATCATAGAATCATAGGACTGGAGGGACCTCAAGAGGTCATCTAGTCCAGTCCCCAGCATTCATGGCAGGACTAAGTATTATCTAGACCATCCCTGACATAGGTTTGTCTAACCTGCTCTTAAAAATCTCCAATTATGGAGATTCCACAACCTCCCTAGGCAATTTATTCCAGTGCTTAACCACCCTGAAAATTAGGAAGTTTTTCCTAATCTCCAACCTAAACCCCCCCTTCTGCAATTTAAGCCCATTGTTTCTTGTCCTATCCTTAGAGATTAACAAGAACAATTTTTCTCCCTCCTCCTTGTAACAACCTTTTGAAAAGTGTTTTCATGTCCCCTCTCAGTCTTCTCTTTTCCAGACTAAACAAGCCCAAGTTTTTCAATCTTCCCTCATAGGTCATGTTTTCTAGACCTTTAATCATTTTTGTTGCTCTTCTCTGGACTTTCTCCAGTTTGTCCACATCTTTCCTGAAATGTGGGGCCCAGAATTGGACACAATACTCCAGTTGAGGCCTAATCAGCGCAGAGTAGAGCGGAAGAATTACTTCTCGTGTCTTGTTTATAACACTCCTGCTAATACATCCCAGAATGATGTTTGCTTTTTTTGCAACAGTGTGACACTGTTGACTCATTCTTTAGCTTGTGGTTCACTATGACTTCACAGGTCCCTTTCCACAGTACTCCCAGTAGGCAGTCGTTTCCCATTTTATAGATGCACAACTGATTGTTCCTTCCTAAATGGAGTGCTTTGCATTATATTTTGGTTGAAGTGTTTGTCCCCATTTGAATACAGTGTACATATAGAGATTCATGCTGACCTGGAAGGAAAACTTAAGATGTAACCTGGGGCAAATCTTTCACTCACCCTGGTGCTCCTGATGGGCACTATAAGGAATTCATGCATCTGTGCCTTGGAAAAGGGTGGGGCAGGATCCGGAAGCCCATAGAGGAGTCTATATCACCTGAGAGCTACGGAGCCATGCTCTGCAGAACCATCATTCATACTGCCCCAAGTTGGGAGTTTGGAGGGGAAATGGGAGAAGGCCGGGTCAGTGAATCTGCGATCACACATATTTATAGGCCAAACAACCCTTCCATTCAACTTCATCACCCCCACCAATAGAATGAAGTGCAATAACCACAAAAACGGCTGTACCCTTAAGGTTCTGGCAGCAGCAGCCCAGCAGTTCCTCTACTACCCACTTTCCTATATTAGAGATTCCATCCCTTCAGCTGTCTAGGAACTCTCCTGCACCAAGCCTGTTGACTTGCGGATAGAGGGATCAAGTCACATTGGTCTGCTGAGTGGCAATGAAACAAGCCCTGGTAGGCTAGGGCGGAGGGAAGATGTAGTGGTGCTGCTTTGGATGGTTTAAGATACAACCCCTCCACGTTTCTAAAACTATGTCAAAGGCCCACAGAGATTTGAACGGACCTCCTTTAGTTGGAGTTGCTTTGTTTTTTAAAGATCAAAATCTAAATAAATTCAGGATCCTGTCTTCTTTGTTACTGGGCGCTTCAAAATAATGCTTGCTTGGGGTTTGTTTTGTTTTTGTTTTTTAAACAACCATGGCAGCTAAGAGAGAAAAGAGAAGTGGAAATTATTCTTTTATATAGTCCAATAAAATATATCCAAGCACTGGCAGGTTCTTAAGAGTTAAACACGCTTTAGAAAGCTAGGCTCCCTCACTTGATATTAACTGAAAACTCCTCAACATTTCCCTGTACTAGTTAGTTATATACCTTTAAATGATCTAAAACTAGATTTTAAATTAATGAGCACAAATGATTTTACAAAGCAATATACTTCATTAAAATGTATTAGATATAACTCATCTCCAGACTGCAAAGATATTAAGCTTCCTTTTGTGAATATTATTGAAAAATGTATATGAATTCTCATTTGCTGCTTGGTTCTGGACAGAAGGATTTGAGCATTCAAATTAGATAGATCTCATGTGGTTTCTTGTATGAAAAAAGATGAGATTCTCATAAAACATTTCCAGATGAGGGAAACCAATAAGTTATTTTAATATGCAAATATAACTGGTTTCATTTAATTGTTCCTAAGGGAGACAGAAAATTTGTATGCGAACCTTTTGCCAAATGGTATTAGCTGCAGACTCCTCATTTTCTCTTCTCTGAAAGTATTGGCTTATTTCTGCACCTTGTAATGCAGGATAGCTCAGTCCTGCGAAATCCATGCCATGAATGGCCTCAATTGCCTGTGAAATCAGCAGGAGTTAAGGGTGATCAGAGTTTGGTTACTGATTCATTGGAAGGAGTAATGCTCAAAGTATCAGAATTCCAAGTACCACAAAAGCAAATTTCTCATGAAGAGTTTAGGCTGCGTTACTTAACCTATTATTAGGGGAGCTCTTTTAAACTGACATGAAGTAACTGGAATGACCACTTTTTATAGAACATCCTCAGCGCAACCCACAATGCTCAATTCTGAGACAAGTGTGCCATCCCAGGCATAATAGAGTTGAGGATGGAACAAGTGATCTATCATAAGGCAGGTCAAGTTCCATCTCCACCTCTTACCCTGTGGTAAAGTTTGAGTGGTGTCTTCCATGGGAATACACAAGAGTCATATTATTGATGTGCAAATAGTCTTTTCATGAATTGACACTGCTGGCCTGTTAGCTTCCTCACAGAGCTCCCAACAAAGGCTCCCATTTATCGTGTTAGAAGCTAAAAGAAAAACTCTTTCCCAAAATACAAATATCCTTTTCCATATTTGATTGTTGTGCTTTTTCTGCCTGTCAATACCTTAAGCAGCCCTTGCTGTTGTACAGCTGAAAGTCATAATTCTCTTTTTCTAATGATAGAGGATGCTGGTACTACCTGATGCCAAATTCCTTGAGCACACAACAGTCTCATTGGCTACAGTGGGAGTTTTGTGATTGCATGACCAGAACTGTACTTCCTTGTGCACCAGCTCAAAAATAAACATGTTCCCACATGAAATGTTTTGGCAATGCAATGTTTTGAAAAATCTATGACGTCAGTAGAATTTTTAGTAAGCAGGAGTCAGACTTGAACAAATGCACAAGCATTCAGCTCAGTCCAATTCTTACTAGGTTTCTGGAAACAAAAAGTTCATAGGCATTAACTTAGTCTCTGTCACGCTAGCATACATAATCTTATTTGCATAGTCACTCCAATATTAGTAACTTGATATTTATCCAGATGGTAGGTTTACACATCACCATATTTATCTATTACTTTTCTTGGTGGCATGAGACAGCAGTTCCTGTAACTTTGCTGTCATTCCTAGACAGTGTAAAGATCTAAAGGTGCAAGTCTAACACCCAGGGCTATGGGGACCCTGGATCTCTGGCACTTCCTCATTGCCAGCAAGAGAGATGAGCAGAGCAGCATCTTGCTAAACCTAGAAGGTCAGGCTCCACAGGAAGTTCTAGCAGAGCACCCAAGGCCTGTGGCTGCCTGATCAGCTCACACCTGCTACTTAAGCCAGGAAGTAAGCTAGGTGAGCTCTCTGAGCAACTGTGCACACTTCCTGCTGCTGTGCTATTGGCCCCTGCTCTTGCCTCCTGCTATCCTGATCCAACCTTCTTCCTGATTCCTGCTCCACTCCTGACCTGCTCCTCACTCTTAGCTCCTGCCTGCGCCTGATCCTTCTCTCTCTCTGACTCCTGCCCTTTCACCCTGCTCCTATCAGCTGCCAATCCCGGCTCTGACCCCCAGCTCTGACCTCTGGCTCAACCTTTGGCTCTGGAATTTGGTATCTGACCCCGGCTCTGTTCCTCAGATTTAATTCCTGGTCCTGTCTCTGGCTCAGTCCCCTGGTTTAGGTACTTGACAGTTGACTCCAGCCCTGACCCGCACTTCTATTCCCCAACCTGAATGCCTGCTCTGCCCACACAGGCAGACCGCCTATGCCCCAGTTCCTAGCAGCAAGAGCAAAAGTAGAGTTAGTTTCCACTGTGCTGTGATTCTAACACCTATCACAAGCACTAGAAATTAGTAATTTCCATCGACTGGCTCATATTTTCTAGTCTGCTTCATACTGCTCTCATAGGTCATCTCTATGTTCGGCACAAGGCTGAGCACAGTGTCAGTCCTGAGCAAATAATGAGCATTAATAATAATGGTCGGAAGAGCAACTGAACGGAGTCAAACAGCACAAACGCATTGTTGTAGTGTATGCAGTTATGAAACCAGAAGGCTTTCATTTGCTGCCTAGTTCACCTTCAGGTTTGTTAATATTTACCTGTGTGGATAGATAGCAACCATTTTTTTAGATTTGCTGCGTGCTTTATAGAACTGAATACAGGGAATGAGAGGGTCGTGTGCCACCTGATCCTGGAGTTGTAGGAGACCGGTTCTTCCCCTGGCACAGATGATGATATCTGAGGGCTATTTTGACTTGCTTTCAGCAGCCCAAGAGTCCTAGAAGCACAGAACCTAGCAGGGCACAGGATCATCCCAGCCGTATCCTCACTGAATTCTGGACTACTCCTGCTTGCCTTCCAGCATACCCTGCAACACCTCCCACCTTGTGGTTTCTTGAAGAGGGGACGGGTACAGATGTGTCTCTAAGCCTGGTGGAGTTTTTCCAGCATTGAGATAACTCCTGGGGGAGGGGGCACGCAATGGCTTTGTGGCTCCTGTACACCAGCTAAATGGGGCCACAGGGTAACTGTGAATCAGACCCAGAGAATGATCTCTCGGGGAAATATTCCTATTCTTTTCTCTTGTTTTCCATATTCTAAAGCAGTGGCTTTCAGCCTTTTTCCATTTGCACACACCTACAAAATTTCAAATGGAGGTACAGACCCCTTTGGAAATCTTAGACAGAATCTGTGGACCTCTAGGGATCTGTGGGCCACAGATTGAAAACCACTTTTCTATGGTAGCAACAACCCTTTACAGAACCCTTAGACATAGTTGAAATTGCTCTAAGTAACAGTTGCTCAGACTGAAGGAATAGGGTTGCTTCCTGTGTATGCAATAATAGTACAAAAGTTATGCTCTGATTCAATCTTTTTCCAACAGGCACTGAGAATAAGTGCCCCATTTAATTAAGATTTATCCATAAAAAAATGATAGGTGAAGAAACCTCATAGCTGGTCTTAAAGCTCTGAACCCAGGTATTAAGTGTGTTTAATTTACTGAGAAAAAGTGGTGATGCGAAGGGTGGGGGGGATATTTTCTGGCTGGAAATGATTTAATATTTAGGATCAGAAAACAGATGGCTTAGAAAGGGAATTTCCTTGGCTTCTCTGACTGCCCACAAATATATCACTGCCATGAAAACTATTCAATTTCTATTAAATCAGCATCAAGTTCATGTTCGGAGCCCTTCCTTCATCTGTGCCTGATTTGTCATGGTTTTGGTAGTGGCTTGGTCTATGTTCCAGACACAGAGCAGAGAATTTAATTTATTCTAGTATTGCTCTTCAAAAGAAGCCATGGCCAAGAACAGCAACAATGTTAGCAACAACAACGTTAGCCTAAGCTAGGTCCAGCAATCTCTGCCCATCCTGGGTGGAAGAATTCCTGCAGGAGTCAGACAGGAACTCCGATTGCCCCAGTACTTCTTCTAAAGAACAGGAGGACTTGTGGCACCTTAGAGACTAACCAATTTATTTGAGCATAAGCTTTCGTGAGCTACAGCTCACTTCATCGGATACATACTGTGGAAAGTGTAGAAGATCTTTTTATATACACACAAAGCATGAAAAAATACCTCCTCCCACCCCACTCTCCTGCTGGTAATAGCTTATCTAAAGTGATCACTCTCCTTACAATGTGTATGATAATCAAGTTGGGCCATTTCCAGCACAAATCCAGGTTTTCTCACCCTCCTCCCCCCTTGATTATCATACACATTGTAAGGAGAGTGATCACTTTAGATAAGCTATTACCAGCAGGAGAGTGGGGTGGGAGGAGGTATTTTTTCATGCTTTGTGTGTATATAAAAAGATCTTCTACACTTTCCACAGTATGCATCCGATGAAGTGAGCTGTAGCTCACGAAAGCTTATGCTCAAATAAATTGGTTAGTCTCTAAGGTGCCACAAGTACTCCTTTTCTTTTTGCGAATACAGACTAACATGGCTGTTACTCTGAAACCTTCTTCTAAAGAGTGTCTCAATGCTATGGAGGGAAAAGCAGCGCAAGTTAGTACTAAGCTTCAGACTGAATTAACTTGGACAGCTTATGGGCTGAGATAGAGAATCAAAGAAGCCCAAGCTACCTTCTTGCACAGAACCTTTTGGATCCCCCAGACAGGACCTTCTGGAGCTAGGACTGTAGGACTGGGGGAAACACTGCAGCGACACAGCAGAACTCCCCCTACCCCCTGGGCCTGTTGCGTTGGTTCCCCTCCACCTGCAGAGATGGAGGATGCATGAGACCCTGGATACTGAGGACAATCATATGAAAACCTATTTGCATCTTTCAAGAGCAACCCAAAAAGTTATTTCAAGCACTGTTGGTGATAGGGATGAGGAAAAGTTAAACAAGTCTCTCCCCCCACACACTTCCATCCGTGCCCCCAAGATGATTTATATTCCCCTCCGCCATGATGAGAGTCCTCCCCTACAGAGACAGAGCTGACAGTTTTGTAAATTATTTAGCAGCGGTCTATACAGTGGTAAATGTGGCAAAACTACAGTACACTTTATGGATTCTGCCCAGGGTAATGCACCATTTATCTTACTTTATTATTGTAGGTAATAATTGCAGTAGTAATGCAAGTACTTTAGAATAGGAGCCCTGTTGTGTTACAGGTTATTCAAACACAGACATTAACCCTGCCCCAAAGAATCTCTAACCATTGCACATCAGTGCTGCTTCCTATCCATGTATTAAAAGTTGTTTAAAGCTCTTCCTTTGCAATTTGAACAGCATTCTACCACTGCTCTCAACAGCAGCCACTGTGTGGCAGCAATCCATACTAGGGTCTGGCGATTAAGGCCCTGACTCAGCAAAGCACTTAAGCCCGTACATAAGTGCTGTGATGGATCAGTGCTAGAGCAGTTGAAATGGAACCAAGTGGAACCTGGGGTTCTGTTTCAGAATCGACCATTCACTTGGGAAGTGAGGAAGCGACCTTGGGTAAGTCACAACATCACTGGTTCTCAGTTTACTCATTTATAAGCCAGCTATAATAATACTTACCTGAGGTCACAGAGCCTTGACTAAAGTTTGTAGGCACCCCCGTTCCCCCCAAGAGAAAGGTGCAGTAGAAGTGAGAAGTATGACAGTATTTTAAGGGCTGGTGACTATTTTAAGTTATCCTTCAGCAGGCACATCAGTAGCTGTGGGGGAGTGATTTTGTCCTCGGTAAGTGGCTCATTAGGCACGAATGGAGTGATTAAAACTTAGAAAAGAAAAGAGTTGAATCTTGATGGAAGAGAATACTTGTCTGTAACATCAGCCTTCTCTTTGAAATCTCCCTCAAGAGTCCCTGGCTTTCTTCCAAAGTCACCATTGTCAAGATGTCATGGACTGAAGAAAGTACTTACTAATCAGGGAGGGTAATTATAACTCACTTATGCCAGGGAGCTGTCCAGTTTAAGGTTCCAGGTCAACTTTCATTCTAATTCCCATTTACTGGCTCATAATAAGAATCTTATCAAAATGACATTTATTATTTGTTTGTACTTAATGCTTCCAGGTATTAGTTGTGCTTAGCAGACACAGCAATGAAAAAGTTCCATGACACCCAACTGCTGAACCAAGACTGGATTCTTGGGAGTTCACAGTCAGCCACAGCCGAAAACTGCTAATTATAAAAACCGAGACATGTAGTTTTGTGGTGAGAGATTGCAGGAATAAATTATCAGAAGGGTTAAACCGTGAATGCTGTGAAGAGCTTTAAAAGCCAATAAAATATTTATCCACTCAATAGATATAGATTTTTCCCAAGTGTTCTTTTCAAGGTACCAAGTAATGTTACAAGTCATGCACCATTCAATCTTTATTTGGTATTGCTAGATCAATATCAAAATGAAGTGTGCAGTCTTATTGAGGTATGTATGTATTGATTACTGATTAATCTCTTAGATGGCATTGATTAAAGATTTGGTCTCCTGTAGCCCTCAGGAGACCGAATCTTTACCCAATGCAGTCTGACAGATTAATCAATAATCAATATACCCATCCATCCATAAGGTTAAAATTGTTTATTGGTAGAGCTATGAAATAATGGATTTTTCTTTTTGCTAGCAGGTCCAAGAAATAAAAACAGGAAAATCAGTTTCAGGTCAAACTGAAAATGAGTTTTTTCAAATTTTTCAGCAAATCAAAAAGGAAAAAAAAATCATTTGGGGTCAAATTAAATATTTTGTTCAATCCCAAACTAAATGTTTTGTTTCAATTTTGAGCATTTAATATTTTTTTGAAATTTAATAAAATTGAAAGAAATTTCTAAACAAAATGTCATTTCAAATCAAAATTCTAACTGTTTCATTAGAAAATGTCTTGTTTGTTTGGATTTCAGGTTTGATTTTTTGGGGGGGTTTTTTGTTTGTTTTTACACACAAAAATCAGCAAAACAGACCACAGATTTACAAAATGTTTCAGGGTCTGCATTTTTGGTGAAAAAGGGTTAGCTGAAAATTTTCACCTACCACTAGTTTATTGGCCTGATCCTCCTACAGTCAAAAGACAGTCAATAGTTGTTTTGTCATTAACTTCAGTGGGAGCAGATCTGGGTCTTACTGAAGTATGTAGCTATGTTCTGCTAATGTTTGATATCTCCAAGGTGTTTCTTTTAGGGCAGTGGTTCCCAAACTTGTTCCGCCGCTTGTGCAGGGAAAGCCCCTGGCGGGCTGGGCCAGTTTGTTTACCTGCCGTGTCCACAGGTTCGGCCGATCGTGGCTCCCAGTGGCCGCAGTTCGCTGCTTCAGGCCAATGGGAGCTGCTGGAAGTGGCGGCCAGTATGTCCCTCGGCCCACGCCGCTTCCAGCGGCTCCCATTGGTCTGGAGCAGCGAACCGCGGCCACTGGGAGCCGCGATCGGCCAAACCTGCAGACACGGCAGGTAAACGAACCGGCCCGGCCCGCCAGGGGCTTTCCCTGCACAAGCGGCGGAACAAGTTTGGGAACCACTGTTCTAGGGAATTGGGAAAGTGGGCACACTCCTTGCAACTCTTCTTATTGCTTGAATATGAAGGCCATGACTCCATCTTTGGACATGCATGCAGCTCCCTTTGGGTTTGTCTTTGCTATAGAGTTGTATCATTTTAATTCTACTGGGATAGTTAAAGACATACATTCCCCCAACATCCCCCCCACTCCTGCTGCTGCAGCCAATTGATGCAGTTATATGGGTACAAAGGACAAGATGCTTTATACTGACATAGATATGTCCTCTTTATACTTTGTGATGGGATAGACAAATGCGACTCTGGAGAAAAAGGGATTAAGGAGTTGCTTGGGGCCGATGCAGCCCTGCACCTGCACAGCCTGCACAAGCTGGAAGAGGAGTTTAAAAAGGGGAAGTGGAGTAGCTCAGTGGCAGGCAGGCAGTGGAGGTGAGCTGACCTGCACTCTGAGCTCCTGAGAAGGAGCACCATTGGAGATCTTGCTGCCTGAGGCCTGGTGATAGTGACCTGACCCAGCCTGCAAAGAAGGGACTGGTGGCTTTTGAAGGTCAGAAACTTTATGTTCAGTTCTTTAATTTTCCCTGGGAGAAGAGGCTGGTAGTGGTAGGAAGAGATCCAGGGAGGCAGCCACATAGCTCCCCAAGGTGCAGGACTTAGCTGGACTATTGGACCCTGGATTGGAGTCTGGTGGAGAGGATGGGCCAAGGCTCCCCTCCCAACCCCTAAAGAAGGGGCAATGACAGAAGTCTACCTTGGCCAGAAACTGGAGCATTCCACGTTAATGATTTGCTCTTTGTTCCCCAAAGGGTGCAGCATGTTAGCTGTCAGATACTTCCCAGAGCTTTGAAAGGGGAGGGGTGCATGCCTGCAGGGCAGCAGAGATCAAAACACTGAGCAGAGAGGGGTCACAGCAGGCGTTGTGGGATACTGGTGGAAGCCAGTTATGTCGACAAAATAAACAGCCATGTCCACACTGATGCTTTGTCGCTTTAATTTTGCCACAAAAAGCTTTATGCCTCTCGTGGAGGTGGTTTTGTTTTGTCGGCAAAACAGCAGTTTTGCCACCAGAAGTAGCGTTGCAATGTGTACACCTCCCCTGTTTTGTTGGCAAAAGACAGCTTTTGCTGACAAAACTTTGTAGTGTAGACAAGGCCTGAGAGAGAGGCTAGGGAAAAACACATTGTTTTGGTCCTGTTCAAAAGTTCTGGTGGCCTTTTCTTTAAGAACCTCTAGTACCCAATCCTTTGGAGCAGGGACTTGGCTTTTAAAAGGGGTGGCCCCTGTGTCAGGGATGTGCCTGTTGCCATCTGTGAAAATCCACCCAAATTTGTCCATGTTATAAGCCTTTGAAAAAATTCAGTTCACAC
Source organism: Caretta caretta (assembly GCF_965140235.1). Taxonomy (NCBI): domain Eukaryota; kingdom Metazoa; phylum Chordata; order Testudines; family Cheloniidae; genus Caretta; species Caretta caretta. The sequence goes on along the minus strand of NC_134209.1, from coordinate 131,102,666 downwards.
ATGTTCAGTAGAGACTTGCTAGAGCTTCACAGCTTAATTTCCCAACGAGTATGCCCACACTGAGTATTCTCCAGCCTCACATGGCTGGGGACTGAGCAGGACTTTCCCTGCAATTTACAGTTCCCAGCTGGATGTGCAGTGCCAGATCCAGGCCTCAGAACTGAGAGCAGGGAGCCTGTCTTTCCTGTGCTCCCAGTGACTCCACTGCTAAGCCCAGTCAGCATGGAGGAAGAGGAGGATGTCTGAATTGACTGCAGAAGGGACAAGAGCAAGACCTGGGGAGGGTGGGAGAATAGATTGGGACCTGGAGCTTGGTGGTGGGAAGACTGGGACTGAATGCTGGTGAGGGACAGCCTGGCAAGAAGAGGGAAACAGGGACAGAGTTGTGGGGGGAGACTGGGATTGGCTGGTCCAGGAGCTAGGACAGGGGAAGGCAGAGGAGATTGGGACTGGGTGCAGAAGAAAGCTGAGACTGGGAAGCCAGACAAGGCAACAGAGATGAGGGGATTGGAACCCAGTGGGTGTGGAAACTGAGACTGATGGGAATCTAGGAAAGGAGAGACTGAAACTGGGCAGGCAAAGAGACTGGGACAGGGAACCAGTGAGGTATGGGGGAAGGAATGGGGAGGGCTGGGGAGGAGAGACAGATCTAATGAGGAGCCAAGGGGTGGGGTGGGCAGGGAGGATTAACTGGAACTAGTTGGGCAAAGAGATTGGAACAAAGATGTTGGGGTTGGTCCTGCTTTGAGCAGGGATTGGACTAGATGACCTCCTGAGGTCTCTTCCAACCCTAATATTCTATGATTCTAAGGATCTGGCATGTAGGGAGCTAATACTCAATGAGGAGCCTGGGGGTTACTCTGAGACTGGAAGCCAGTGGGGATAAAAAACATGGATGTGGAGGTGACTTGAGGTCATGCAAGAGGGGAAAGAGACAGATCAGAGAAGGACTGCCTAGGCAAGCTGACAGGAACTAGGAATGATGGAGAAAGATTTGGACAGGGAGCCTAAAGGAGGAGACTAGGACTGGCTAGACATGGAGACTAGGACTGGGAGGAGAAGCCTGAGGAGCAGAAACCGGGACTGGGTAGATGAGGAGACTGTAACAGGGATGAGGATCCAGTGCACTGAGTGAAGCCAAGGTCCTGTTGGAAAGGTAGTGTATGATCATGTAATTAAAGAATGAATCCTAATGCATACACACAAGGGTGGGGGCCAATTAAAGTTTCACCGGCAACCTTAATTCTGGTATTTCCTAACTTTTCAGGGCTTGATTTTGCAATCTTAATAATCTTCTTTTAACATAGTTTTGTGGCTGTGTTCAACCCTTGCTCACATTGGTAAGCATCTACGTGAACAGTTCTGTTGAAGTCAAGAGGCATACTCCTGTGAGTAAATATTTTCTATTACCTATAGTTATTTTCATCTTCAAAATACTTTAAAGAATACAATCTGATTAGGTAAATTGCAAAGATTTGCCTCTTTTACACAGCAATTATAAGAACCTTAAAAGAGCCTATAAAAGGAGTGGTATCATTTGTTCAGTTAAAAGTTCTAATGATAAATATTTTAACTAATTAGTTAACAGGTCTATAGACTCAAAAACCAGATTTTCCTTCCAGTTACTTCTAGTCAACCCCACTGATCTCCATCCATGTCTATGTAGTTCTTTCACAGTTAATACATACGCTCAATTTACCTTCTGTTACAATCCTACTCATATACAGCATAGGTCATCTGTAGATCTTAACACACTTTACAAAGGAATGTAAGTATCATTATACCTATTTCACATCCAAACCTCAGGCACAGAAGGGAAAATGCCTTGCCTCAGCCCAAGGGCATACAGCAGCTCAGTGACAATAAGGGACTATCGAATGGAATAGACCGGTTTCTTTATATAAGGTGATAACCAAGGGCAAACTGTGATTTCTGTCTTAATCCTATCTGTCCTGCAGATATTTTTGAACAATGATGCTCTTTTACAGAGAGATGCTAGTTGCTTTCATTTTATTTTCTCCCTTCGTCTATTTTCCTTTGCCTTCTTCAGCAGCTGTCACTTCTGCTAGGAAGTTCATTTCTGCTGATGATTCAGCTTCTATCACTCGCTTAAAAAAAAATACTAGCACTTTTCAGATTTTACATTTTGTGCCTTCTTGGTGGTTCAGATTTTTGCTCTTTTTTGGCTCCCCCCGCCCATCCCATATAGCGATTCTTAAACGTAATCCCCATCCAAACATCCACTTTCCCTTCAAACTACCGACACTGGGTTCTCTTTTTCCTTTTCAATACAAGTTTGATTTACTGGTCCCAGGTCCTCAACTGGGGTAAATCAGCACCGCCGCATTAACTGCGGTGAGCTACTCTAATCATGTTAGCTGAGGAGGTGGCCCAGACACATGAAACCAAACCAGTGTAGATGTTTAACATCTGTGGGCATATACTAGCTGTAGTTACTAGGGGGAAGCAGGGTTCTTGTTATGGCTCTCTGTGGTCTGTATCTCCCCATGTTCTATGTAATGTGACTAGGAGTCTAATAAACTAGTAAACTAGATAAAGTAACAACTGTCTCTTCTTTATACCAGAATCCAGGTTACCATGTGGAAACTGCAGCCGCAGTTCACAATGAAACACATTTTTCCATCTGTCCACAGTGACTTTTAAATGTGTTTGGCAATGAAAATCAAGTGGCAGCAGCATCATGCACATCTGTCAACATCTGCCTGCAAAAATCCTCCTTATTCAGTCCAACTTCTGTATGCAAAAGGGAGGAATATGATAGGGGAAGAGAAATAGCAGGTCTACATTTTGGGCTTCTCCTGAATAACTGGACTCAGCTTTCTAAAATGGCAAGACCAGTCCTGCTGTGTTCTAAGTAGGCACCAAAGCCAGCTGCCACGTGGGGGTGGGCAGTGAGGGAGAGAATTATTGGTCACTTGGGGAAAAGAACATACTTGAGCTTTTCTACAAAGTGGAAAGCAAGTTCTTGAGGACCGAGGGCAACTAATCTTTAATTCTCTTTTTTCTAAGTCTGTCCTTTTTGCTTTTAAATATCATAGCAAGCGTAGAAGTAGCTCACATAGCAAGCCTAGCAGTAGCTATCCAACATTTAATAAATGAAACAAACAAGCATGTTTTTTGTAGTGTGTCTCCTATTTTTGTTCTTGAGGCAGAAAGGAGAATTGATTGTCTGATTTTCAATGTATTTGGTGTAGCCCTTCCACAGGAAGACTTTCCTGCAAAATTCTATTCCAAAATAGCACCAAACATGCTCACACTGCACCCAGCCAACTACATGGCTATTTTGTGTTTGCTTAGACAGTGTGTTTTACTGGAAGACACTTTACAGCATGCAATCACACATCCAGGTGTAGAGCAGGGGGTTGGACTAGATGACCTCCTGAGGTCCCTTCCAACCCTGATATTCTATGATTCTCTGAAAATACTTCCACAGCGATACATCATCATTTCAATGAAATTTGTAAATTTTCTTCAGTTGGTGTCACAAAAAGTCAGATAGTAAAGTTCTATTTTTACAGATGCTGTTGCACGAAATTTAAGTGAAATCTTTTTCCTGTCATAAGACATTTATTTTCTGTACAAACCAAACTTTACTGACATTCTAACAAATTTATTTGAGCATAAGCTTTCGTGAGCTACAGCGCACTTCATCGGATGCATTGGTTAGACGTTCTTGTCAACTGCTGGAAATGGCCCACCTTGATTATCACTGCAAAAGGTCCCTCCCTCCGCCCCCCCTCCCCCCCCGCTCTCCTGCTGGTAATATCTCACCTTAAGTGATCACTCTCGTTACAGTGTGTATGGTAACACCCATTGTTTCATATTCTCTATGTATATAAATCCCACTGTATTTTCCACTGAATGCATCAGATGAAGTGAGCTGAAGCTCACGAGAGCTTATGCCCAAATAAATTTGTTAGTCTCTAAGGTGCCACAAGTCCTCCTTTTCTTTTTACTGACATTACTGATATAGAAACAGCACTGCTCACAGTCTGCAGATGTTTGAGAGCAGAAGCAAAAAGGATTTAAAAATTTTTTTGCAAGAGACAAATACATTTTTAAAGTACTTTAGCGACCAGCTTTCACCGCCAAAGCCCTAATTAGGGATACCTTTTGGATTCAGCACTAAAATTTCCAAGGCTATCCTCATGAGCTTTCTACCATGTTTTGGGTTGAAACCTTGGGTTAGATTTCAACAGTATCAGAACCTGAAAATAGGCACTTCTAGTCTGGATCTAAGGCTTGGCACACACAGACACACACTCACACTCTTAAGATTCTTCTTTTGGCCCAGCTCAAATAAAAAAAACTGTAACAATAATGATATAACAGCTAGACACTGGAACTCATTGCAACAAGATAATTGAGACCAAGAGTTTAGCAGGATTTTTTAAAACAGATTAAATATTTATATGAAAACAATACTACCTAGAGTTATAATAGTAAATTAAAAAACACACAAAAGCTTCAAGGCACAAGCCAACTTCTATCAGAGTTGGGAGGAAACTTTCTCTGGAGGCAGGTAATCCCAATAACTGCCTACTACATAACTGTATTCTCTGAAACAGCTATGTACTGGACATTGTCAAAGAGACCGGACTAGGTGTACCACTGGTCTGACCTAGTATAGCAATTCCTATTCACATTTTCTTGTAAACAGGCCTTTGGAGCAAACTACATGACTCAGATTTCCCCCCCCCCCCCCATAATTTTAAGGCCAAAATGGACCATTATGATCATTTTGTCTGACCTCCTGGATAATATAGGCCATAAAATTTCACAAAGTGATTCCTGCATCAAGTCCATAACTTCTGGATGAACCCGAGCATATCTTTTAAAAAGTCATACAATCTTGATTTAAAGACATCAAGTGATAGGGAAGTGGCAGATTCTCCATCTAATTCGTTTTACTTTAGTCTGAATTTGTCTAGCTTCAGTTTCCAGCTGTTAGATCTTGTTATGCCTTTGTCTGTGAGATTCAAGGGTCCTCTACTGGCATAAATCTTCTCCCCATGTAGGCACTTACAGACTGTGATCAAGTCTGCTCTTAACCTTCTCATCGTTAAGCTATATTGAGTGAGCTGCTTTAGTCTCTCACTGTAAGACAAGTCAGACTTGCCTCTTTCGCGCTGTTTGCAGTGCTCTGTTGGAATCCTTAGTAAACTAGTTTAAAATTTCCTAAGTATTGAAAAATGATGCTCTGTTTTTTTTTTTTTTCCTTGTTTCCTGTCTCTGCACACAAGTTCATTTCTGGGGCTGCATATTGGTTACCTAGGCAACTGCTGCAGAAAGGAATTTGATCCCCTGTGCTGTCAGAGAGATTGGCTGAGTTGCGGGCACAGTGGCGAGTGGCAGGTGTGTGCATCTCAGTAAATTCCCCACAACTGAAGGGGTTTATTTGAAAGGTGAAGGAAACAACAATGAGCCCAGGCAGACTCAAGTCTGGGAAAGCCTGATTAAGTGAAGTAGGAAACAGCATTTGACTGCTGTAAGAATGTTTTATTTAAAAGAGTGGAAGAAAATGTTTTATGCGTACAGTGTCAAAAATAAATACACCTATGCAGATGATAGAAAAAAAGAGACCATAACTAGAGGGAAACATTTTACACAGGTGCATTTCTAATTGGGAGGTTCAAACTGGCCCAAGTGCAAGGTCACAAACAGTACAAGGATCATGCAGGAAACAGGATTTTCAGTTACTAAGCTTGTTGCATGCACTAAATCTGAAATAACTTGTTCTTGCATTTTTGAGAATGAGCAGAAAAACTGGTTCACACAAAATAAGAGCCCTTCCTTACTGAGGCTTGAAATTCTCCAATAAACTTTTTTTCTCTTCTGTTTCTGGCTTAGGACTGGGAGACAAAGTGTTATTGGAGTGCCAGTCACCTTGGTGTCTGAGTGCTTTAAGTGAGGAAATGTCACAAGAAAGCCTGTTCACCTTAGATTTCAAGTACAATTTTGAAGTCTGGAAAGGGACTTGTTTATCTGGGTCTGAATCCAAAACTAAGTCAGAGCTTTGGATTCACCATAAAATATCCTGCAGCAACTAATATAACCAGTTCTGTCACCTCCAGAATGTCTAGAAAAAATTTAAAACATATTTCAAATAAGTTAAGCTGCAACCATTTTAAAAATAATTTTAATATATTGATGTAACAGAAGAGAAACGTTCTTGAAGGAAAGGGTATGCTACACAAAACATCACTTAATGGTATTTTAAAACAGAGTGCATCACTCAAAGCAAAGGAAAAAGAAAATCCAATTATCTGTGTACTGCACACTGGACCTTACTGCCATTTGAATCAACTCACATTTTCCCTCACATGGTTATTTTCACATGGCTTTTTCTCCCCCTCTCTCTGTACAATGTAATCATAGCTACATACAGTAGCTCTGAAAACCTTCAGAAATTATTGATGGTATCTGAGCTCACAGATTCATGCAATTTATAGAGAGAAAATATTAGGGAGATTCCAGCAAGAGGCTTCTAAAGACAGGATAATCGTTAAATCGCTGCTGTCTTTTAGAGCTCTACATAATATTCTGTTGGGAAAAATACATATGCTTTACAAATTTTCTCCTTTGCAGAATCAGATGATAAAAGTTTGTGTTGTTGTAAATCCCATCTCCTGTGTACAGAGTAGCCATTAGGGAACTATCAGAGCAAAGGGTTCTCACAGAAGCTCAAGGAGCAAGGAAAGGGATGAGACTGACACAGGGGGCAAGTGGAAGAGGGGAGAGTTATTAAGATGAACAAAGGAAGAGGGATACAGACATCTTTATATCACTGTCAACCTGAAAGGTTTGTGAGCAGAGAGACTAAGGTCAAAAATAAAAATAGCTGCCTTATAAGTAGGGTCCTACCAAGAAAATAAAGAGCAAATGCCAGGGGAAAAAAAGGCAAAAATGCAGCAATTTGGGAGATGTAGCAGAAGGGACCTTTCAACTAACCCTCTTATTCCAACCAGCCCAGCCTCAGTGAATAGACAGTTCCTGCTTCAGGGGCTTCCTTCAAGGAAAGAGAAAGGAGTGTGTGTACTGCAGGTCCCTGGGCTCACTCAGTCTGATCCTGTGAGATGCTCTCTGAACCCTTTAAACTCCCATTGAGGTAGGCGGGAGTTTGTGCACTCTCTACACTTCACATGTTCATAGTATAGAACAGGGGTTCTCAGACATTTTCATTGTGTGGACCACCTGCTCCGCCCATGATCATTCAGAGCACCCTTCCTTGCATTCACAATTGTCTGGACCCCCCCCCACTTCCATTCCTAATTGCGTAAAACTCCTGCGGCAACTATAGCAATTAGCTGTTTTTTACTGCGATTTAGTGACTTCAAACAAGGAGAGCCAGAATTATCTGATAGGATCATAGTCTAGGAGCCACTGGTGGGATAACCTCTGACGAGAGGACAAGAAGCAATGGGCTTAAATTGCAGCAAGGGTGGTTTAGGTTGGAGATTAGGAAAAAATTCCTGTCGGGATGGTTAAGCACTGGAATAAATTGCCTAGGGAGGTTGTGCAATCTCCTTCATTGGAGATTCTTAAGAGCAGGTTAGAGAGAAACCTGTCAGGAATGGTCTAGATAATATTTAGTCCTGCCACGAGTGCAGGGGACTGGACTAGATGACCTCTCGAGGTCCCTTCTAGTCCTACAATTCTATAATGCAAGCTATTTATTAAATGTATTTTTGTAGTTCATCATAAACTTATTTCTACACAATTTCTGTCAGAAAATCCCTCTAGTAAAGAGAAAGAATGTTTTATCCATTGCACCCAAGTGGAACATTTAATCAGAGAAAAATCAGAAGTGTTCCAAAAGATTCAAATAAAAGGATTTTTGGAGAGGGAAAGGGGTATAAGTGGTTGAACAGGGGGTTGATTCAATAGCCAAATGGATGCTAGCGGCTGAGAAGGGGTTGATTTACAACTAACAAAATTTTACAGGTGAACTGAGTGTGCACCCTTTTTAAAGTATCATGTAATGGAGAGAGAAGAACCTCCCACAGAGATATTGATAGGAGAAAGAAGATTTATTGCAGGATCAACTTTCATCATCATTGTAATAATGAAATCAATTTTCAGACTCTGAAAACACTACTGAAAAGAACCCAAAACTAATCCTGAACTTCCACTCCACATATATTTAGTTAAAACACATAATAAACTAGCAGTGAACAAATTGACACCTCCTGCTTCAGCTGTTGTTCCAGAACAAACCCAGGAGCCTCTTCATCACAAAACAAATAATCTTGCTTTTCATTACTGACAATTGATAAACTAAAGTAACTCTGCAACTTCTGATCTTGGATCTCTGAGTTCTGTTTCTCTGTTGATTCCATGGCTGCAATGAATTAACAAGGAATTTGCACACACAAATCACTGAAATTTTAGTCCAAAGGATAACTTGTTCTGTAAACTAATAAGCATTGGGAGGGGGGAGAAAAAATAGTCTACACTGAATGTTCTGTATCTGTAATAACCATAGTATTTCTTGTTGTTATGATATGATAATGATGAAATATCAACCTTTAGAGCTGTTTGAAACTTTTTCAAAGTCAATATATTAAAAAAACAGACAATTTCAATGAAATTTTCATGAAAAACTCCTCATTTTTCAAGTAACTTTTCAAATTTTGAAATATCCATTATTTGAAATTTCAATGTCATTAGAATTTCAAAATTTTGTATTTTTAAAGACAGAAAAAGCTTCCACAATATTTTTCATCATATTACAATTGTGTTTTTATCCATTAACTACAAAACCAAGAAGTGATTGTTTCTTGTTAGCAATGTAACAATAATATTGCAAACACAATGCATTAACATATATGTGTTCCAAATGACATGTTCTTTTGGCAGCTGAAACCTGTAGTGTTTAGGACATACTAGTACTACAAATCCAGAGCCATATATGTATATGCAGTGGGGAGTGAACCCCAGAAATTCGGCTCCAAAAGGTCCAACCCTCAAGTTTAGAGCTAAAGGAGATCATTTCTAGCTATCAGTGAGTAGAAAGTTGTTATGAGCTGGGTGAAACCTTGTTACGGGTTTCAGAGTAACAGCCGGGTTAGTCTGTATTCGCAAAAAGAAAAGGAGGACTTGTGGCACCTTAGAGACTAACCAATTTATTTGAGCATAAGCTTTCGTGAGCTACAGCTCACTTCATCAGATGCATACTGTCGAAAGTATAGAAGAAGATCTTTTTATACACACAAAGCATGAAAAAATGGGTGTTTACCACTACAAAAGGTTTTCTCTCCCCCCACCCCACTCGTCTGCTGGTAATAGCTTATCTAAAGTGATCACTCTCCTTACAATGTGTATGATAATCAAGGTGGGCCATTTCCAGCACAAATCCAGGTTTAACAAGAACGTCGGGGGGGGGGGGGGAGGCAGCGTTGTTCTAAGTCAGCCATAAAAATGTTGGCATACTGTGGGGCTATGCGGGTACCCATAGCAGTGCCACTGATTTGAAGGTATACATTGTCCCCAAATGTAAAATAGTTATGGGTTAGGACAAAGTCACAACAGGTTGAATTAAAGCCCCCATTGAAATTGATAGATGTGGACTCACCCTTCAATTAGCAAAATGCTAAGCATAAGCCCTCACCTAAAACAAAAGGTGTGTGTGAACACACTCAGGAGCTTTTGGGTGAGTATTGTTTTGCATGGGAAAGGGAGGGAGAAAGAACACACACCACACACAAACTGAGAAAAAAGAAGAACAAAGAAAGAGGCAGAGGCAACAAGCAAGAAAGTCAAGCAGGAGCCTGTTAGTCCAGTGTGATTCTAGCTAGAGAGTATTTTTGGGGTCTGGTATTGGCTAAAAATGCTTGGATTAAGATAACAAACGGATCCTTTTGTTTTTGGTTCCTCCTACATTCAGAGGAGCAGGACTTTGTACAATTCCTTATAAATAAACAAGATGGCAACAAAGACAATCCATCAATTTCTACTTCCAGCTTGAACATCCCCCAGGCCCTGAAATTTGACTAGCTGCTCAAGTTGTAAAGAGACCTCAGGAGGTCATCTAGTCCAATCCCCTGTTCAAAACAGGACCAACACCAACTAAATCATCCTAGCCATGGCTTTGTCAAGCCGGGCACTAAAAACCTCTAAGGATGAAGATTCCATCACCTCTCTAGGTAACCCATTCCAGTGCTTCACCACCCTCCTAGTGAAATAGTTTTTCCTAATATCCAACCTAGACCTCTCCCACTGCAACTTGAGACCATTACTTCTTGTTCTGTCATCTGCCACCACTGAGAACAGCCTAGCTCCATCCTCTTTGGAACCCCCCTTCAGGTAACTGAACATTGCTATCAAATCCCACCTCACTCTTCTCTTCTGCAGACTAATAACCCCCGTTCCCTCAGCCTCTCCTCGTAAGTCATGTGCCCCAGCCCTCTAATCATTTTCTTTGCCCTCCGCTGGACTCTCTCCAATTTGTCCACATCCCTTCTGTAGTGGTGGGACCAAAACTGGATGCAATACTCCAGGTGTGGCCTCACCAGTGCCGAATAGAGGGGAATAATCACTTCCCTCGATCTGCTGGCAATGCTCCTACTAATACAACCCAATATGCCATTGGCCTTCTTGGCAACAAGGGCACACTGCTGACTCATATCCAGCTTCTCGTCCACTGTAATCCCCAGTTCCTTTTCCGCAGAACTGCTGCTTAGCCGGTTGGTCCTCAGCCTGTAGTGGTGCCTAGGATTCTTCCTTCCTAAGTGCAGAACTCTGCACTTGTCCTTGTTGAACATTATATTCACTGAGACAACTGCTAGTAGAAGACATCACCACAAGTCTTAAATCAATGTATTACACTAATATAATACAAAAGAAACCAAGAATTGGGCTTTAGTGATTATCATGTGGAATGATCATTCAACAATATGGATCAGAAGCCATATCCTATTTTCCCTTAGCTTCTACTTCTTTGTAATAGACCCTTTTGAAATACTTTCTCTGGCATTTTCAGACATAGAAAAATGTTCACACCTTTTAGAGTGCCCTGGTAAGAATGGTAAAGCTTTTCAAAGTTCCATTTAAACCATAAAACCTGACTGATCTGCCTTGGCATTAAAATGCTTACTAGAATTTAATCTATCCTTGCAAGATGGAGTTTTAAGTTTTTTCTGTATATCTCTGATTTATGAAATGCATCTATTTTATAGATATCAGTGTACTGAACACATATATATTGATCAAAATGAACACTGAGCAAATCCATTCATTCTTGTTTAATATTTTTGACCATTAATAGGGCTTCTGAAAAAAAGAGTTTACAATTTTTCATGAAAAAATGGAATTTTCAATTTTTTGACAAAAAGTACCAAAACTTATAACTTTTTGTGTTGGTTTTTTTAACTTTTTTTTCTTTTGTTTTTCCTTCTTTCCCTCCCTACGCCTCCATTTTAAGTGGCAACCAGTACAAGGTAATTAAGGGGAAAGGAAGTGAAAGAGAGAAGAAAAAAAAGAAATCTGAGAACTGGAAACCCAATATTTCAAGTTTTGGTATAAAAATATTTAATATTTTAGTTTTCATTGAAAAAGATCAGATTGTTTAATATATTTTGAATTAATTAAATTTTAACCACCTCTACTTTGTATTGAGATGCTGACTACAACTCAATAGTTCAGGCTGAAATAAATTTTGCCCTTAATGAAGGAATTCATCCTTTCTTTCATATGAACAATCCAATATGTTCTTTCCAAATTTACAATATTTACTCTATGAGCAGAGATTTTTCTGAGAATTTACAATTAGTCTGTTGGTTAGTTTATTAAAGTTAAATTTAAAATATTCCCTTTAAGAACTACCGCAATTGTCTGAAGTTAATCAAGTCATAAGGAAAGAATAGAGTGCTGAGTATCTAATCCCTGTACAGTGTAATTGTAATGAGAAAGAGAAAATATACATGATGGGATGGATGGATTGGGCAAAACTTTTCAAACTTTTTTTTGATGGAAAAATCTTTGAGGAGAAGAAAAGTGATTTTGTGTGTGTGCGCATGTATGGTTTTCTATTTTTTTAAAATTGTGTTTCTTCCCGATTTTGAGTTTTGCCAGTGGGAAGACAGTAACAAAGTGTTTTAAAGTGTTACTTTCAGATAGAAAGAAATACTTGTGCTTTTAAGAGTACCACTTAGAGTGACATATTAAAAGTAGAAGTGTTACTTTTTCTTTGACATGTTAAGTAGGGTTTCCCATTTTAGGGAATAAAGACTGATTAAAAGCCCCCAATACAGAAAAACCCACAGATGCTTATGCAATAAACCCTAGAAAAACACTGGAAATGATTACTTGTATCTAAGGGGTGGTCAATATGGTGCAGCAATGCAGCCTAGGAGAGCAAGGGGGCAGGATAGCTCAGTGGTTTGAGCATTGGCTTGCTAAACCCAGGGCTGTAAGCTCAATCCTTGAGGGGGCCATTTAGGAATCTGGGGCAAAAATTGGGGATTGGTCCTGCTTTGAGCAGGGAATTAGACTAGATGACCTCCTGAGGTCCCTGCCAACCCTGAGATTCTAGGAGTGTGATTTCTAAAGCACACTAATGTGTTGCACATTAATTGGTCTCTATAGGCCCTGCTGGAGCACCCTAAAGGGCATATTTCTCAGAAACCATTTGTAATGTTTTATACAATTTTAAATACATTTATTGGTACTATTATTTGTATATTCCTGGCTCTCAAAAAAGGTTGTCTTAGTCCCATATGTCCAACTGTACAACCTTTGGCCAGAGAGGGAAAACATCATAATATAGGTAGTACTTTTTTAATGGCGTTAAAAAGATCTTCAGAAGCTTTCCTAAAAACCACAATGTTGCTAGGCTAACGTCTTTGATTCTTATCATTTTCTAGGTCTAGAAAAAGTTCTGTATCCTATCAGGATGAGAGAATTCCCAGCTCCTTTCTTAAAAGGAAAAAAACCAGATGCTTCTATTTCTCATAGTTCACAGTATATTACACCTGAAACTTGGCACGAGTCCAGAACTGAAAATTCTCTATGCAATCTCTCAGACCAGGGTCACTCTGGGAAAAAGAAATAAAGACTTTGTTGAAGGATTTTTTTTAAAATGCAGGCTGCATGAAAGTTGCTCAAAGATTTTGCAATGCTACAAGTAGTCCTAGCTAGATTAGTTAGTAGGCAGAATGTAGGTGACACAGGCAAAGATGTAAGATAAAAACTATTTATCACTGTCACAGGGTAGGTATACTCTGTCCTCGGTACCGGGTCACTTATGGTGAGGAAGAAGGGGAAGAAGGCCAGTTAGGTCCTGTGTTTGTGCCCCTGACTATAAAACATGGTAGTATGGCCTAGTGGCTGGAGATAATAAGGGTGGCCCTTCTGCTCAAGGCAGCGTGGCCAATTTGGGAAGTGGGGTGCCACTTAGGGTCATGTGGCAGCCAGGGTAGGGGGACTCAGGCCCCCCCTGTTCCTCCAAGTCCCAGCTCAGGATCCTGAGGGTGGGGTGCGGAGAGGTCCACCGCCAAGTCAGCAGGGATCCTCCCAAAATACGCTGATGGTTCTCCGGTTCCTACCCTTTCTCCGTCTGTGGTGCGCCATGGTTCACTCAGGTCTCTGGGTCTCACCCACGTCTCTGGGGTCCCCAGATGGTGCAGCTCCTGCTGGCGTGGTCCCTTCTCCGGGCTCGTCAGGCAGCCTGCAGTCATCTGGAGCTCTGTGTGCCATGGCTATAGGTGGGGCCTGTAGCAACTTCCTGGAGAGAGCCTGATGTCTGCATCCTCCCACTTCAGCACCCTGCCCAGACTGAGTTGGGCTGCTTCCTTTTATACTCTGCCTCCAGGCTGAGCATGCCCAGCAGAGTCAGAGGGTGGGGTTTTCTCAGCCTGCAAAGCACAGTTAACCCTTTTCGGGCTGGTACGGGGTAGGTACATCCTATCACATAGACATCACAAGCATATTGATATATATATTTACACATCTGGCAGTAAAGCTGGGCAAAAACTGATTTTTCAGTTTGCTGGCGGTTCCAATAAATAAATCAGCAAATCAAAACCAATAAAAATAGAGTGAAACATTATTTGAGCTGAAATGAGACATTTAATTTGGATCTTTTTAAACAGCTTTTTTTTAATTTAACACCGAAGGACATTTCAAAATGAAAAGTTATTTCTCATAGAAAAACTGAAGCATTTCATTTTCAAATGTCATTTCACCTGTTTTTGGTTTTCAAGGGGTTTTCCCCCCAAAAAATGAAGAATGTGGCAAAAACAACATGAAATCATTAAATATTTTGGTGTCACCAAATCTGCATTTTCACGAAAAAAAAAGATTTCAGACAAAAAATGTTACCCAGCTCTATTTGGCTGTCTGGAAAATATTGGTGCCTGAAGTGTTAACTTAAAAAAATAATGAAATGGTTCTTATCAAACAGTGCTCAGTGATAACCTTTCCTAGCTAGCATTGTATTTGTGATCATACTTTTTCTCTTTCATGAATTTTTATAAGAATTTCAATACATTTTTATCTCCATTTGTTAATGAAAAACTGAAAAATACATGCTTAAAATTCTGTAGAAAGCAGTTCTGAATTTTCATCTTTTTTCTTAAAAAAATAAATAAGGAGAATGACAGCAGGATATGATAGGACTTCAGCCAAAAAAACAATACCCGCCATCCCCAAATACTATTCCTATAAGGATTTTCTTTAATAATACAAATGACTTCTTCCCTAATTCTATCCTGTCTACATAAAACAGCATCTCTCATATTGAGTTCAAAAGATCAGCTACTTGCATCGTAGTTTTTTGTGGGACTTAACAAAAATAAGAAAAATACAATGTTAACCTAAAGTCTCTCTTCCCCCTTTTAACAATATATTGTGTCTTTTACATTCATAATATAGCCCCCCCCCACCCCACACACACACACACACCTCCCCCAAATTCCACCCCGGCAGACAAACAGTGAAACACTCCACAGACAAAACACGTGGGTGTGTTGCCAAGGACAACGGTTTCAGACATAAATTACTTTTGAACTGCAAACCCTTTTATTGCTCTTTATTGAAGGCCATCTGTATGTTGTGATGTTAATTTAAGGCTTTCAGCAAACTCTCTTCACGTAGTAATTTAGTGTGTTCGCAAACATCTATATTATGACTGTTTCTCACAGAACAGTGACAATAACTTACAGACTGAAAACAGGTATGTGTCAGTGTAGCAGCACAAGTTAAAGTTGGACATAGGTTTATCAAGTGCAAGGAGCAATTTCGAAAATGTAACAATGAGAATAGAAGCAACTTGAAATAAAATGAAATAATAATTACATCAGATTACTGGAAAAAGACAAAGAATAAAAGGAGGCATGCTCATATAACTAGGGTGACCAGATAGCAACTGTGAAAAAACAGGACGGAGGGTGGGGGGGGAGGGGAATTGAAAAAGTCTCAAAAAACGGGACTGTCCCTTTAAAAACGGGACATTTGTCACCCCACACAGAACCAACATTGTGGGATTTTACAGTAGCCATGATTAAGTAATTATATTCTTCTAAGAGTCAAAGTTTTAGAGTTCAAGGCTAGAAGGGACCACCAGATCATCTAGTCTGAGCTCCTGTATGTATCAAGCCACCCAGCAACCTCCACACCAAACCTGACAATCAGAATTAGAGCAAAGTATTAAAGGCCTCAGGAGACTACAACATTGTGTGCCACAGGCAGCGAACAGGAGGGACTGAGGTACACCAATGTCCAATGCTCCTGCAATGGTAGGGAATTGATTCAGTACATTATACCCAGATGATCCTAACAAGTGACTTGCTGCAAAGGAAGGCAAAAAAGCCCCAACATCTCTGCCAATTTGACCTGAGGCCATTTCCTTCCTGACCCCACATAAGGCATTCAGTTAGACCCTGAGCATGGGAGCAAGACCCAGCAGCCAAGCATATGAGAGAGAATTCTCAGCACTACCTCAAAGGCTGGCCTACCCTGCTCAGGGTCCCATCTTCCACTGTGCCCATTTCTGAAGCTTCAGGGGAAGGAAACAAAACAAAATCTCATAATATATTAGGGGGAGGGGAAGAATCCCTACCTGACCCCTACAGGTGAATGATTGAAACCTTGAAGCATGAGATTTTAGAAACATAAGACATGAGCTTGAAAGGCCCCCCAGGACTGCTGAGCCAAGCTCCCCACCATGATAGGCAACCATGAAGTGAACTCCCACTCAAATTTCTCAAGCTCTACGTTAAAGCGAATTACGTTGTTTGCCCCCCCTCTCCCCCCATTGGTAGACTGCTCCAGACTCATAGAATCATAGGACTAGAAGAGACCTCAAGAAGTTTTCTAGTCCAGCCCCTGCACTCATGGCAGGACTAAGTATTATCTAGACCATCCCTGACAGGTGTTTGTCTAATCTGCTCTTAAAAATCTCCAATGATGGAGATTCCACAATTTATTCCAATGCTTAACTACCCTGAGGGTTAAGAAGCTTTTCCTAATCTCCAACCTAAATCGCCCTTGCTGCAATTTAAGCCCATTGCTTCTTGTACTTTCCTCAGAGGTTAAGGAGAACAATTTTTCTCCCTCCTCCTTGTAACAACCTTTTATGTACTTGAAAACTGTTATCATGTCCCCACTCAGTCTTCTCTTCTCCAGACTAAACAAATCCAGTTTTTTCAATCTTACCTCATTGGTCATGTTTTCTAGACCTTTAATCATTTTTGTTGATCTTCTCTGGACTTTCTCCAATTTGTTCACATCTTTCCTGAAATATCTTTCCAGAACTGGACAGAATACTCTAGTTGAGGTCTAATCAGTGCAGATTAAGTGGAAGAATTACTTCTAGTGACTTGTTTACAACACTCCTACTAATACATTCCAGAATGATGTTTCCTTTTTTTTGCAACAGTGTTACACTATTGACTCATATTTACCTTGTGATCTATTATGACCCCCAGATCCCTTTCTGCAGTACTTCTTCCTAGGCAGTCATTTTGTATATATGCAACTGATTGTTCCTTCCTAAGTGGAGTACTTTGTATTTGTTGTTATTGAATTTCATCCTGTTTACTTCAGACCATTTCTCCAGATCAATTTGAATCTTAATCCTATCCTCCAAAGAATTTGCAATCCCTCCCACCTCTCATACACAAATTTTATAAGTGTACTCTCAATGCCATCATCTAAATCACTGATGGAGATATTCAATAGAACTGGACCCAGAACTGATCTCTGTGGGATCCCACTTGGTATGCACTTCCAGCTTGAGTACTCTCTGGAAACAGTTTTCCAACCAGTTATGCACCCAATTTATAGTAGCTCCATCTAGGGTTTTTTTCATAGTTTTTTAATGAGAAGGTAATTTGAGACTGTATCAATAGGCTTACTAAAGTCAAGATATATCACATCTACCGCTTCCCCCCATCCAAAAGGCTTGTTATCCTGTCAAAGAAAGCTATTAGGTTGCTTTGCCATGATTTGTTCTTGACAAATCCATGCTGACTGTTACTTATCACCTTATTATCGTCTAGGTGTCTGCAAATTGATTGTTTAATTATTTGCTACATTATGTTTCTGGGTTCTGAAGTTAAGATGACTGGTCTGTAATTCCTTGGGTTGGTCTTATTCCCCTTTTTATAGATTGGCACTATATTTGCCCTTTTCTAGTCCTCCGGAAACTCATGACTTTTCAAAGATAATGGCTAATGGCTCAGTTATCTCCTCAGTCAGCTCCTTGAGTATTCTAGGATGTATTTCATCAGGCACTGGTGACTTGAAGACCTCTAACTTGTCTGAGGCCTTGTCTACACTACATAGATTTGTTGACAAAAGTCTCTCCGTTGTTTGTGCCACCTGCTTCTAGGGATTTCAGAGGTCCAGCCACAGCAACTCCATGGGGCACAGTTTTGAACCCACTATCTATGGCATGCTCCCCCATCTATTTGTATGTCTCCAGAATGAAAAGCCATTTGAGAGTTGCTACCATTGGATGGGCCATTCCAACAGTAACTTACCCTCCATGCTTTTTCTATCCTGTGTAGAGGACAAAACAGTGCACAAGTCCAAGGATATTGGCCAATGGCAGCACATCTCCTGTCCTAAATAAGCCATGTTACCAGGACATCGGGGTGCAAGAAAGCAGCACAAAGGCCCAGGTCCTCCATGATGATGGCCTAGGATCTGTGTATTTGTCCTCTGCATCCCCCATAATCTTTGGAATCCATTGGGATTGTTGGCCTCATCTTCATTTGAGTCCATGACACCCCCAGGTCTCTCCCTCTGAGGTAAGACTTGAGCAGAAACTCCAAATTAAAACAGGTTTCTGCTATGTTTCAAGGATTCCTGTGAAGAGAATGTGGCACTCAATGACAGGCCACCCTCAGAACTGGGACACATTTCTATTCATTTTTCAAAAGAGCTATATCACCATATACAATCAAAACTGAACACTGAAGGCTACTAAAATATGTTAGAAATGTATCAAGTATTGCTAAAGGAAATACTTCAACTGTAAAACCTTATCTCAACAGTGGTAAAGAACAAAACAGTCTTCAGGCAGGACTTTTCCACATAAGAGACTGGAGACTGTGTGTTTGCACACATTGACTTGTTTCCTCCTCTGCAGGAGGACCAGAGTTTTCCGCTCACAGAACTTGCAGGCCCCCAAAGGGCCACCGGAGACAATCACCACTTCCTGAGAGTCCGTGTTCTTCTATCTAGATACCTTAGGTACTCATATGGACACCATTATTGTAGTGTCTAAGCACCTCCATGCCTTCTAGTCTGATCACAACCGCGCTGTGAGGTAGACAGGTGCTGTTATCCTCATTTCATTGACAGGGAACTGAGGCACAGAGAAGTTGGTTACTTGCCCAAAGTCACCTCGAAAGTCTCTGATGGAGCAGGGACGTGGGTCTCCCAAGTCCTATATTTGTGCCCTAACCACTAACTTCTGCACTCGGTCCTATCTCCTGCTCCTTTGCAGCACAACTCAGAGTCATGTTGCCATGTGCTCCACTATCTACTCCCCTATTAGGATACAGTACATAATGAATATAGGAAAGATAAGATAAAGAAAATAAATTTAAGAAGTGTCAGGCATAATATATCACTACAAATATATATGAGATAAAGAATGAGTGAGAGAGAAGAATAGAACAAAATAAAGGAGAGAGAAAAATGACAGATGAATGTTAAGACTTCTAGACATTTTAGTTTAAAAAATAACAAATGGCAACGGAATGACTGATGGACGGCTAGTGTGAAAATTCTGTTGACGTTAGCTTTGCAGAGAGAAGGTGGTTAAGAATGTTATAGAAGAGAAAGGCATGGTAGTATCTGAAGAGGATGGGTCAGAATGTTAAAATAAAGGTAGTACAGTATAATAGAAAGAATGAGAGAACATGGAGAAGGTGACTGTTGGCATCATGGTTAGTGGAGAAGATCTTCTAGTAATAGCATTTGGAATGGTGCTCAGAAAGAAAACTTTAAGATAGACGAGCATAGTTGCTTTGAGCTCCTGGAGAAAATTAGTCTACATTCTATATTTTAAAACTATGGAGGAAGCAGCTTATATTTTTCCACTTAAGCAGTGTCTATTAACTCATTGTTTGAATACTTCATAACGTTCATGCACACAGACAACAATCCTATGTATCAAATTATTTTAAATAAGCTTTGCTAAAAGGAAATCTAAAGCAATAAAGCCTGTGACAAAGAACAAAAACAATAGGAATCTTTTTTTAAATGTGCTCTGCCTTCATCATTGATATGCACTCTGAGGTCTCCTTAAAGTTTAGAAACTCAGGTAGAAAATAACAAAATGAGATTCATCTTGGTAGAGATTAAAACTAATAAATGTGGGGGGGAAATAACTCAAAACAGATATTCAAATGAGAGACAGCACCTGTGGGTCACATTTAGTCATATTTTTAAAAGTAGAACTCCTCGCTTGTGATGCAAGGATCTTTTGATGCCACCCAAGTATACAGAGGACATGAGGGCATATAGGTTACAGGGATCACTAGAGTCTGGTATTTACATTCTAGCTCAAACAGTATCATGTAAAGTTTCTACTGAAAGCCTGTGGTCACACTGATCATCATCATCTTTGCAGAATGTATGTGTGGATAATATAAAAGGAAATATGTATATATATTAGAAATTATGTTCCTAAGACCTTATAGTTAAAGGTAGATCACTGAGCGGTAGTGTGCCTTCAGACAGGAGGTGGGAGACATTTATCTCTCTACCTGACTATTGTGCATTGTGTGTCTTACAATAGAAGTCTATTAGCATATTGAGTCAAATGCTAATGAAGAGCTTGCTAGGGACTTCAGAAGGAAAATGAACAGGGAGAGGTATACAGCTGTGGGGGAAGCCCTGTTTTCCATGAAGAAGGAGGATGCCTGGAGGACTCAGGGCTTGGAGTGAATCTATCACCAGTCTGCAGGAGGGACAGTGGAGCCCATATGGGCTGAGAGGGCAGTGTCTGCATAGCCTGTGGAATTAGGGAGCTGACCCATGTTAGGCACAGACAAGGCTTCCTCATACTAAGGGCAGGTGGTAGTGAGGTGCCTCTCAATCCTGGGTACCCCCGGGAACCATAACACCACTCACTGTGTGAGTATAGCTAGGCAAAAAAAATTTTAAAATACAATTTTTGTCAAAAAAAAGTCACTTTTGGTGTCCCAAAATCTACTTGTCGAATGTGGGTCAAATTCAGTGAAAGTTTTTGGTTGAAAAAAATAATTTTAAAAAAAAAAAAGTTGAAATGTGTTGATTCAAGTTTTCAGTTCAAAATAGTCAGTTAAAAAAATCTACCAAAAAAGGAGAGGGAATGGAAAAACACCAGATATGGCCAATTTGAAACAAAAATCAAAACAAAACAAAACAAAAACACCCTCAAGTTTCAAGCCAACGCAAAAGAATCAAAAACCTGAACATTTTATGTTTCAACTCAAAATGAGATTTTTGAATTTTTGTTTCACTGAAAACTTCAAAGCTTTGAAAAAAAAAGCTTTCAGGCCCCCAAAGCAGAAAAACCATTATTCACTCCTTAAGTAAGTTGAGTAGAGTTTGGTCCCAACAAAGAACAGCAATTATTTATGGTACTGCAAGATGATATAAATAGGATTAAAGGAAAAGGGAATACTTAGGCTGAATATCATGAAAAATATCTTGACACTGAGATTTATTAGACTGTCAAACTGTCTCCCAAAGGAAGCTGTAAAAAATCCATTACCTGGTAACTTACAGGGGGTAGGGGGATAAAGAGAAGCGGGGGAGGGGGGAAAGAATAGATTACATAATGCACCAATCTGAACACTAAGGAGAACAATTCTGTATTGGCAAGGGATGGACTAGAGGACCAATGTTTTTTCAACTCTAACCCTTGATTCTATGATTCACTTGATAGTTATTTTGAGTAAACCATTCACTTTTTACAACTAAAACATAGCTTGGATATCGATTTGTGCGGGAATGATGAATCTAGGGAAACTTGTATTATCTTTCTGTCTATCTCAGGTTTTTCTACAGTGCCAATCAGAGTAGCACTTAAGCACTTCTCAGGTAAATTAGATTTATATTGCAAGGACATTTTGACAGAAAAAAGACAAATAAGTTTTTGTGAAAATTTTCATTAAAATGCCATCCCATCCTTTGACCAGCTCTAATAATCAGTTATTTGAATACAAGGATCAAGGCCTGCAACTAGGAATGGAACCAGGAAGGGAACCCGACAGAGATCAGAGTAAAGGGATGATGTACTCATATTAGTCTGCAGCTTTCTGACAAACTGGAGCCATCTTAGTGCTGCAATACCTTTTCAAGCTGTGTCATGTAAGCAGGAAAGCAGCAATTTGTGATCATCTTTAGTATCACTAAGGCTGCCTCTGTGGTGCCCCAGTCTGAAGATTAGTTTCAAAATCTCCAGGCTGCTGGTAAGTTGTGTAATACCCAAAGACGCAGATAAATTGTTTAAGGCCTATTATGTTGCTTAATAGATTCTTAATATCACAAAGCCTTTTTTGTTGCTTAATAGAATCTTAATATAACAAGTTTAGATGACGGATTATCAAGTGCTGCTAAAAACGAATGTGTCATTAGCGAGAGTCACCAAGTTTTAGAAATATTTTTAGAGCAGAAAAAGGAGAAGTGCACAAAGTGAATATTCATTCTTCCTACCAATCGCATAACACAAAAAATGGGAGACTGGAGCACCCCTGACATTGGTAGTAAAGAAATTATTCTGGTTTTGGCAGCATATCCAATCCCAGCTAATTACTGCTAATAGTCTACAAGATTTTTCTTTCCTTTTTTTTCCAAAAAGGACTCTGACGTTTACCTGCCCTTCTTTCTCTATGCATTTAAATAATTCCTTAAGACTCACTTCTTCTGCAACGCCCACAAGAAATCAACACCAAACAACAACAAAAGAGTTCTATAACGCAAAATTAGTCCTTCCCTTAGTCTTCCCCATACCATCTTGTAGGCTCTGATCCCACAAAGACTTGTGTGCACAATAACCTGTATTCACTGAAGTTAATTCTTAGGTCTTTGCAGGATTAGCGCCTTAGACTGTAAGGTCTTCAGCACAGTGATTGTCTTCATTTTAAGCCTTATACGGACCCAAGCTCATTGTTGCCACTTCACAAATAATTAATTAAAAATAACCATGTAGGCAGAGGGAACTGGATTTAGATATCTACCCTTGGAGATATCTAACCATGTAGTAGGTTGCAGGGGTCTGGACTAGAAGACCTCTGAAGGTCCCTTCCAGTCCTATGATTCTATGTTAAAAAAAACAACACTCCTTTGGTGTGAATCACAATGCAGTCCATAATTACAGGTTTACATGAAATTTCTCCAAAACTCCTGCTTCATTCAATGTTTAGTTTGGAGGGTACATAAAGAATGAAGCAGTTGTGCAATATCTTTTTATCCTCACTTTGCAAAGAGGGGACCCTTCTTGCATTCACTGCATGTCATCCAACCTGGACATTAAATAAGACAGGGATCTTCCAGCCCTTTACCTCATTTATTGCACATAACTGCCTCATGCATTATACACTATCCATCTGTACATTGATGGTCCACCTCAGCTCTTAGTCAAGCCGATGTGAATTTGACGTAAGCCTGTTTGCTTTGTTTGACTGATCCCAGACTTATAGTGTGGTAGTTACAAACAGAATTTGACCCAAAAAGAAGCAGAGTTCCACAGGACCCCTGTCTCATGTATAACATACCCGATGCTTTTGTCACTGTGTACTATCAAGCCTCACTGAATGAGGCAGGGGTTTTACAGAAATTGAATTGCATGGGAATTGCCTGAATGAGGGCTGAGTAAAAACAGTGTAGACACTAAGTAAGGATCTCAGCAGCTGGTCTAATGATAGTAGGGTCAGAAAAG
This sequence comes from Caretta caretta, assembly GCF_965140235.1. Classification (NCBI taxonomy): domain Eukaryota; kingdom Metazoa; phylum Chordata; order Testudines; family Cheloniidae; genus Caretta; species Caretta caretta. The sequence continues at coordinate 131,079,265 of NC_134209.1, read as the reverse complement.
TCCAGTAGGGCAGGGGTTCTTAACCTTTTTCTTTTCGACACCCCCCAACATGCTATAAAAACTCCACGGCCCACCTCTGCCACAACTACTGGTTTTCTGCATATAAAAGCCAGAGTCGGCATTAGCAGGTAGCAACCAGGGCAATTGCCTGGGGGCCCATGCCACAGGGGCCCCCACAAAGCTAAGTTCAGCTTCAGCCTCGGATGCAGCAGGGCTCAAGGCCCCGGACTTCCGCCCCATGTGGTGTGGCTTTGACTTTCTGCCCTGGTCCCGCAAGAGTCAAACACTGGCCCTGCTTGGTGGATCCCCTGAAATCTGCTTGCGGCCCCGCAGAGGGCCCGGACCCTTGGTTGAGAACCACTGCACTAGGGTTCTTCTTGCTTTTTGCAGAGATATTCAGGACATGAATCCCAAGGCTTGGTATAGTTCATTAAAACCCTTCGGTAGAGTTATATCTAAAGCTTAAGATGGCACAAAGCTTGTACATTTAAAGGTAAGCAGCCAGACCCTTTGTTCCTTATCACATTTTCATTTCCCAAGCTCAGCTAAAATTCTTACCCTGCCACTCCAATCAGATGGCTGAGCCAAGTACAGACTGAACCACCAAAGTGGAGCTATACAGTCCTTTGTACTTGTAGTTAAAGGGGGAAGTCTCATCAGAGCCATGGAAATTCTCCTAACTTGCCTGTTCCATTGTAATGCAGGTAGTAAGGCACCACCAGACATGATCCAGAGTATCTAGATACTCTAGGCATGAAAGAGGTTAGACATATGGACAGATCAAAAGATCATAGTGCAATTGAAAATACAGCAGCCAAGAGAAATCAATACCTTCAAAACTGTCTGTAGAGCTTTACAGATGGACTTCTTGAAAGAAGTATCACTAGTCTCACAGCCACACTATAAATATCAGAGTGTGAATTGAAAAACCAAAACACACACCTGTCAATCAGGTCAGGAACCAGCAGAAGGGAAGTGGGTTGTTTCGGAGCGACCGCGCAGAGAAGTAGAAAGAAACAGCAGAGGCAGGGTAGATGACACTCAGTTGGTAGGAGTGTACAGAGAGCACAGGGATAGAGACAGCCCTATTCAGGAGTTGTGGTTGGGCCATTTTGTTAGCAGGTACCAGGATTTTTGGTGGGGATGGAGATAGAGAGGGCTTAGCAGCTGTGAGATGCCTGGCGATCTTTGTGGGTGAGTGGTCAGAGATCTGAGAATACTTATAATCAATTCAAAGCAAGTGACTGTGATATTAGGAAACCTGCCTTCGTCCAGGTTTGAATAATCCTTCTGAAACATTTGGTAACAACTGAACATTTTGCTGTTTCCCTTGATGCCTTCCACCTTTGGCAGGAGATTTCTGTTGATGAAGAGTGAGAAAAAAGGGCCAAGGCATGTTTTTAAAGTTACTGTGCCAATTTCTCTCCGATATCTTCATCATGTTGTAATACACTTTCATTGTACTTTTGGGACCAGATCCTCAGCTGGTGTAAATCAGCATAGCTCTGTTGCAGTTAACAGAGCTATGCTGATTTGCATCAGTTGAAGATCTGGCACTTTATGTTTAGTTGCATGTACAGGATTAGATGTGAGATTTGTTTCATAGAATCATAGAATATCAGGGTTGGAAGAGACCTCGGGATGTCATCTAGTCCAACCCCCTGCTCAAAGCAGGACCAACACCAACTAAATCAGGACCAACACCAACTAAATCATTTTGAATGGCAACTATCTGGGGAGTAATTTTCACCCAGTTTTGTTCAGCCCTCCCACCCGACTCTGTCTGTGTTTTCGATTGCTGTGTTACCCATTTTGCTTTTATAAACCTTTGTAAACATTTTACAGTTTTTGTAAAATGATTCTACATGGCTTTACTCCTCACTGATCATTTGGAATTTGTACTTACAGGCTTTCGGGTTTTCTTCTTCTTTTCTGTTTTGCTTTATATATTCTGTTGCTGTTCACTTCATAAGGCCATATCATGCCGTTGCTTACTGAACAAAACTCCCCTTCCAAACCAATCAGAAGTTCTAATTAAAAACTGATGACATGATTTGCCCTTTTGGGTTAGTTCATAGTATTTTTGTAAAATCCTTTCCACATTATTATATATTTAAAGTTATTTTTTCCAGTGTTCTCTTTTATAATCAAAGGTCCAGATTTATTATTTATATTACAGAGCACCTTATTACTGTAACTGAGATCAGTGCTCCTTGTGCTAGGCACTGTATGGACACATAATGAGAGACAGTCCCTACTCTGAAGCACATCAAATCTAAATACACAAGAGAGATGAAGGCCAGGGGTGAGGGGGAAAGGGAATGAGAGGTGAAATGTTAATAGTAGTATTGGGGATATTACAGATCATGTATTCCTTACGCCAGCTGATCCTAAACCAAACTTCGCAGCCCTTGATAATCTGTACATTATTCCCTGATACCAGAAACTTCTATGCTTAAACTCTGTACCGTTTTCTTTTTATTTTAACATCATCTTAATAAAATTTTTATCTCTGTTCTTATCAGTACTAACAATAGAAAGGAAGGCAGGTTCAGTGATCAGTAGTCTAGGTTTTAGCAAGCCAGCGTTCAAATGTTCGGTCTACGAATGTCATCCTGGGCAAGCCTCTCAGTGCCGCATTTCTTTAAAATGGGGATAATAATTGCTTTGCAGGAGTGTTGTAAGGATAAAGTGAGTGAGACCCTCAGATACTGTGGTAAATGACCATCTCAGTAAACATTTACATTCTGGTAGTGCACAAAGACCCAGTCAGGCCCCATTATGCTGGAAAAAACAGAAGAGTCCCTACCATGAGGGTCTTGCCCAAGGTCACACAGTGGCTCAGTGGCAGAGTTGAACCAAAAGCAAGGTCTCCTCATTCCTACTCCAGCGCCCTATTCACTGGACTGCCCCAAGATTAATATTTCTTCATTTTCTGTTGAAGAGTTTGCTACCCAACTTAAAATGTATATTTTGATTTTCAACAGTAGGTGTCTAACTACTAACATGTTTTCTACTGTTTGAGTTGCTTGTATTTTTTTTTATTTGCATACTTCTGTGTAATTGTTTATTCTATGCTTTGGGGGGTTATACACACAATAGTTTTGCATGTATATGGGGGGAAAACATTTGCTGTAGCCTGAAGAGGAAGACAATGACTTTGGCTATTGCTAAAAAGCTGTTCACAATTGTTTTTATCTTAGGACCACAAATTTGGTTTATTGTAACCCCTGTGCAAGTGGAAAGTTTCCAATATATGTGTTTATTACTGCTTCAGATAGAATGCTGTCATCCTCTCGAAATTCTCTGCTCATGCATGAATTCTTCAGTGGTTATTATAGCCCCTATCTCCACTCCACTCCTCCTCTCAAAAGGGAGCAAATGAGAGTCAGGGAAAGAAATCACCTAAAAACAGTGAGGGAGAGAGAAGTGAGAGCGTCTCTTTGGACACAGGGTATTACGGTCATGGTTGTCTCCTTTGAAGTTAAAAAAACAAAAGCAGCAGGTTAAAACAAATGCTCAGAAATTACAGAAAAACATCTCATCCCTATTGTTCTAGCAAAACAAGGCACACTTGCAGGATGAGCAGCAACTAGTGCGTTCAGCTTCACTGAGGATGAAAGTCCATGTGACAGTTAGCTTTGGCAGCCAATTTATACATTTGCTGTCCTTCTGAACTTATGTATTTTCTGTATAAGTGCCTTATGGTACCTGTGTTCCTGAATGAACAGTTCGTCAATGGCAGCAGTGGTGAGCTGGAGCCAGTTCGTGCAAACCAGTTGTTAAATTTTGAAGCCAGTTTAGAACCGGTTGTTAAAGGGGTGGGCAAACTGTGGCCCGCGGGACCGTCCTTTCCGTCCCATCTGAGCTCTCGGCTGGGGAAGCTCCCTGAGAATTTTTACTCTCCCAGCGGCACTCTGGGCCTTCGGCAGCACTTCGGCAGCAGGTCCTTCAGTGTCGCTGAAGACCCGGAGCGACTGAAGGACGTGCCGCCGAAGTGCCACCGAAGACCCGGAGCGACTGAAGGAACCAGTTCTTCAGCTTCTGGCAGCTCATCACTGAATGGCAGCCTGGAAAACTTGTCCAAACCCCATCTACTATGGATGCAGTATAAGCCCCTAAGGGGAAGATAGGCCAGAAACATGTAACAAATGCCCCATTTCAAAAAAGTGGTGTCCTAGAGTGATATTCGTGAAGGTATGCTCTTTGCAGTATATTGTTTGGACACTAAATGGCTCTGTGGACTCTATAACATCCCAGGTAGGATGGGGGGGTGGTTCCTGGTCAATGTAGGAGACGAAGCTGGGACTAAGCCTGTGTCATAAATATAAAGGGAAGGGTAAACACCTTTAAAATCCCTCCTGGCCAGAGGAAAAATCCTTTCACCTGTAAAGGGTTAAGAAGCTAGGGTAACCTCGCTGGCACCTGACCAAAATGACCAATGAGGAGACAAGATACTTTCAAAAGCTGAGGGGAGGGAGAAACAAAGCCTCTCCCTCTCTCTGTCTGTGTGATGCTTTCACTGGGGATAGAACAGGAATGGAGTCTTAGAACTTAGTAAGTAATCTAGCTAGATGTGCGTTAGATTCTGATTTCTTTAAATGGCTGAGAAAATAAGCTGTGCTGAATGGAATGGATATTCCTGTTTTTGTAACTTAAGGTTTTGCCTAGAGGGATTCTCTATGTTTTGAATCTAATTACCCTGTAAGGTATTTACCATCCTGATCTTACAGAGGTGATTCTTTTTACTTTTTCTTCTATTAAAATTCTTCTTTTAAGAAACTGAATGCTTTTTCATTGTTCTTAAGATCCAAGGGTTTGGGTCTGTGTTCACCTATGCAAATTGGTGAGGATTTTTATCAAACCTTCCCCAGGAAAGGGGGTGTAACGTTTGGGAGGATTTGGGGGGGAAAGACATTTCCAAATTATATCCCTGTTAGACGTTTGGTGGTGGCAGCGATAAAGTCCAAGGGCAAAAGGTAAAATAGTTTGTACCTTGGGAAGTTTTAACCTAAGCTGGTAAAAGTAAGCTTAGGAGGTTTTCATGCAGGTCTCCACATCTGTACCCTAGAGTTCAGAGTGAGGAAGGAACCTTGACAGCCTGTTTATTCCTGTGGGTACAGTTGTTTTCTTTAATAAAATAGCTCCTGTTTAAGAAACACTATGGTCCATATATCATGACAATAATATCCTCAAAGCCAGTGAGACAGGAAACAAAAGGACCCTTTTGTGAGCGATGGGGAATATGGACGTTTTGGTGGGGGCCACCCACAGAGAGGTGGCTCACAAAAGGAAAGAGAGTAGCTAGCCCATTTCAGATTGCGCAGCTCTGAAGGTGGATCCAGGTCGAGTGTAGTGGATCTGGACATCTGAGTTCAAGAACATTATGTTCAGTAGTTCTTGTTTGGGCCCAGTGTGCAGAGTTCATTAAAAGGGGCAGGAGGAAATAATCAAGGACACTTTAATTTCAAAATCTTTAGAGAACCCAAACATTTCTGGGTTATATATATTTGCAAATGCAGAATTTAAGATTCAGGATTCCTCAGTCTCTGTCTGTCCCACATTACCCAGTAGAGTAGTAGTATCCCGTAAATTACCCATTATCTAATATTGCTAGTATCGCATAAATCAGCAGGCCTTAAACTGTGGGCTGGAGAGCACTTACTGGAAGTTTGCAGAGAGCTGGCTTGTCACAGGCTGCTGACTGTCCTTGTTTCCAACTGCTAAAATGCATTAAAAGACATTAAATTGAAATCCAATAAAAAAATAAGAAAAAAAACACAAAGCCCAGCCCATGTTAAAAGAAAGTTATTAAGGTTACAAAGTCAAGCAACAACAACAAATTAGGAAATGCCAGAATGCTGGTTGCCCATGCAAATCATTAATGGAATAATAATCAGTAATGACTGTGAACTCTCAGCTGTTGGCACTAGACCAAGAACAGCTTTTCTGTAGCTTTTCTACATTGTATGTCCTAATTTTTGTCACAGAGATTCAAAATGTCTGTTAATGGAATGGACCTATAAAAAAAACCTGATATTATAATGGAAAAAGGTTAGTGCTTAGTGGATTGCTTCTATGGCTGCCTAGGTAGACAGTGTGCCTAGTGGATAGAGCACTGGACTGGGGCAAGTAACATCGCCTCTCTTACCTCAGTTTCCCCAACTGAAAAATAGGAATATTTATATTGACTTTCTTTGCAAACACTTTGAGATTAATGATTAAATATACTATATAAGATCTAGGTGGTTATTCTACACCGCATAGGTATAGAATTTCTTCCTTGAGTTATACCTGTGTGGTGTGGCTCCCACTAAAGTCTATGGGAGCAGTTCATCGACAACCGAGGACAGAATTTGCCTCTACTACAATATAGATTATTTGTTCCCTGCCATTCTTTTGAAGAAATACTTTACCTGGTACCATTTTTAGTACAGTGAACAAAGACTAAACACAAATTTCTACAAGAATGTTGATATGTCATATCACAATTTATAAGCAATTAACATGACTGAATTATTTATGTTCCCAAATATTTACTATTTCAACTGGGCACTATTAATCAAACAAACAGAGGCAATTGCTGTGAAACAAAAACAGCTCTTTGATTGTGAAGAATGATCCAAATATAAACATTAATCTTCTATGAAATAAAAAAACCTGTCTCTTTTCCTAAACCAGGAGCAGCCACATGATTCTGAGCCACACTGCACCTTATAAATACTCTTTAGAAAATGGGTTCCTCTGAAAAATCCTGATCATGTTATTCAGTGATTATGCATATAGTTCACACTGTACAGGATCAGTATAAACTGCAAACAAGAATTGTCTGTACTATAGGAAATATGGAATCCAAAATGCCGGGGTATTTTTTTCTGTAGATAATGCTGTTATTTCAACCAATATTGCCACTGGTTTACACACAAAACCAGCCTCTTTCATTGGCCAAATGGCCTTTTTCAGGGGAATAAAAAAGTTCAACGTCTTTGTCAATGAATCTGGAAATAAGCAAGATTATAAACTCTTTGGAACAAGGGCTGTTATTTTGTTATGCGTGTGTACTATGTCCAGCATAATGAGGCCTTAATCCCACACTGGGCTTTTAGGTCCTTCTTTAAAACATATTAATCAATAAAATAATAATAATGCCCTGACTGAAATGTTTCCATATGGAGCTATTCCCCACAAACCTAAGCTTTGCAAACCTGTAGTCACAGATCAGTTAAAATGTTCAGACGCAATAGTTAAGCCTTGTGCATTAGGGTGACCAGATAACAAGTGTGAACAATCGGGATGCGGGTTGGGGGTAATACGCACCTACATAAGAAAAATCCCCAAATATTGGGACTGTCCCTATAAAATCGGGACATCTGGTCACCTTATTGTGCATAGTCATGGCAATTTATAAGAGGAGTTCCATTCTCATCAATGGGAGGTGATGAACGTCCAGCACTTTTGAAAAATCAGGTAACTTATTTAAGAGTCTATATATGGACTTGGGGGGCCTAACTTTAGGCAGTTATCTTTAAAAAATCTAGTGAATTTTAAGTAATTGTGGGTCTTTCAAAATTCTGTGTGTAAATATGCTGAATCTTCAATCATAACTATTTGCACCAGATCCTGAATCTAAGAGTTATGATCATCTAGTTTGGAAAAAAGCATACTAACCACAGTATCTGTGTGTCCAATTATCATCACCTGAAATGAGAATATTACATTTTCAAAACAATACTGCCGCACATGGCTCATGGGCAGTCAACTCATAAGCTGCACTGTGTCTACATGAAATATTTGCTGATTAATTTGAAGAATGAACAAATTTGTTTACAGGCAATTAGGAAAACATACAAGAGCTAAATTCAATGAATATTTCCTGCAAACAGTCCACTAAGCTCTTATTTTAGGGTGCAAACTCAAATATCATTGTTTAGCATAAAGCTAACTCCACAGGTCTACCACCTCTATCTTAGATGGACGGATTTTCCAGAAAACCAGCAAAGGAAACAATGGGCTATGAAACTAATTATTTTGCTGTGTGTTCTAACAAAATAGTGTTTCCAGCCCAAAGGTTAAGCATTACTGGTAGCACAGTGGTTTAGCTACCTAATATCTAGGATCATTATTGCAGATCTCTAATTTGTAAGTCGTTTCGTTCTCTAGTTATAATTTCCCTTTGATATAACTGGGCAAATATTCGTTACTTCGCTCATTCCAATTTTCAAAACTAAACTACTAACATTCTTTTTCAAAATTAATTTTTCTGCTATAGTAAAATAGGACATTATGAAACAGACTTCTCTGCTACCAATATATACATTTTTCTCATTCTACTTTTGTCACATAATGTTTGTCAGAATATTAGAAAGTCATTATAAAAAAAACCCAATGACTCATGCACTGTACTGCTGAGATAACACTGTGGAAATGTGCACAGAAAAAAAAAAGAAAAAAAAAAGAAAAAAAAAAGAAAAAGAAAATGCATTAGAATTTGGGCTTGTTACCGGATACAGCTAGTGTTATTTTGTGATGTCAAAATAACCTTATGCTTTCAATCAAAAAACCCACAAAGGAAGCCAAGATGATTGTAGCACTGGCAAATAAGGTCAGGATAGTTTAGAGGAGGAGAAGCAAAGCATACCACACACTATTAATATGGAACCTGTAAAAAATGTTTTGCCAGTTAATCCCCTAACAACAAAATTAATGCTTGTTTAATGTATAAAAAATTAATTAATTTTTAAAAATTAAATACTTTGGACAAAATAATCCCTCAAGGGGTGTCATTTATAACTGCAATGCTGACAAATTTACCTATAGCTCACAATTTCTACTAATTTCCCATTCTGTAGATTTTGTTTTATACATTAGAACCTCACCCCTTAATAATGATTGGGAGTAGGGTGACCAGCTCTCCCAATTTTATAGGGACAGTCCCAATATTTGGGGCTTTGTCTTATATAGGTGCCAATTACCCCCACCCCCATCCCGATTTTTCACCCTTGCTATCTGGTCACCCTAGTTGGGATACTCATTGGGGATTACCACATTTTGTGAATTAGTTAATACACAACAAACGTGATTTTTAAAAGGAAGTTACTGGATAAGCAGCTGGCTGTCCGAAATGGAGCTTTGAAAGGGCATATTCACATTCCTACAGCCGAGTTCAAAACAATGACAAGACTGGCCACTAAGGGGACTATGGGATGTTTCCGGAGGCCGATCGCAGCGCAGTAACGCAACACCTCGTTCACACTGACGCTGGGGCGTTTCAGCTGAGGGGCAACAAGCATTATGCTTCTCATGGATTACCAGGAGTGCTCCAGCTGCAGAGTCCAGGCACTCTAGGTGCCTTGCCAGTGTGGACGGGTCGTGAGGTAGGGTGCCTGGGGCTGCTTTAATGTGCTCTAACTTGCAAGTGTAGCCAAGCCCTAAGTCATTCCCCCAGAAACATATGTATGTCAGAGACCCTTCCCTGAAATGGTGAAGGTTTTTTTTCTACTGGCTGTATTGTTAACCTTTTGCCATGCTGAAAACTAAGCATTTATTCTTAATTTTTGTTTTCTCATTTCCCTAATTTCTAATCCATGACGGAACTTTACCACTCATCCATGATTTCTTAAACAACAAGTGTTGTGAGGAACTCTGTCAAAGATTTGTTGAACATTAAAATACATTATGTCAATAGCTTATTCATTATCTACTATTTCACTAATATGGCAAGAGAATTCTATTAGATTAGAGAGGCAGTTTTCCTTTACAGAAGCCAAATTTGTTTGCCAGCATCTTATTTTAATCAGAGGGCTTTATAACTTTATTTTAATGATCAATTCAACCAGCCATCATTCTACTAAAATAAGGCAGACAGGTCGGTAATTCACAGAAATGTTCCCCAGCACTATTTTTAAAGATAGGTATAAACCCTTGCTATTCTCCAGTCCTCTGGGATGATACCTGATTTTAAGGCAAGATTGTATTTTTTTAAGTAGCACATCCACTTCAATCCCTGTAAGAACTCTTAGATAAACACTGCCAATGTGACATCTACCTGAGACTAAGAAAGAGGAAAAACACGAGAGGTGAAGATGCAGCAGCCAGCTGGAAAGCAGCCAGGTTAGGGTTACAGCTGTTGGTTTCTGCAAAGTTTGCTGAAAGGCTAGTAGAAAGGCATGTTGGGAAATGTTCACGGAAGAGAGTGACCCTACAGTGGGGAAGGACAGTAGTTATTAGGCAGTTCCAAAGAAACAGACTCTGGGGGAAATGACTGAACTCCTACCATTCTGTGACTCAGGAATTTGACTGAAAGATATCCCAAGGTTTTCAAAGCTGGAGACTGGCATTCAGGAATAATTAAGACTTTGTGTTTCCTTCTGATATTATTTAGAGCTGGTCAGCACTTTCTGAAATTCAAGATTTGACATTATTTTTGCCTTGATAATTTGCCAAAAAAAAAAAAAAGCAAATGCAATTTTGGGTTGCATTAAGAGAAGCATAGCATGCAAGTCCTGGGAGGTGATAGTACCACTCTACTCAGCTGGAATACTGCATCCAATTTTGGTCACCACTGTCTAAAAAGGATGTAGAGAACCTGGAAAGGATGCAGAGGCGAGTGACAAAGATGATCAAAGGGATGGAATGCAAGCCATATGAGTAAAGGCTGAAGTAACTGGTTATGTTTAGTTTGGAAGAGAGGAGGTTGGGGCATGGGGGAAACATGATAGCAGTCTTCGAATACATTAAAAAAAGATTTAGAAAAAGCATTCTCTTGCCAGAGGGCAGCACAAGATGCAATGGATTCAAACTACAGCATAACAGCTTTAGATTAAATCTCAGGAAAAACTTTCTAACTGCAAGAACAGTAGGACAATGGAACAAACTGTCTAGGGAGGTCATGAAAGCTCCTTCACTACAGGTTTTCAAAAAGAGGCTGGATAGTCACCTGTCTTTTTCGATGCATCAAATCCTGTACCTTGGCAGGGAGTTAGACTAGATGACCCGTGCAGTCCCTTCTAACCTTATGGATCTATGATTTTCAATTTTAAAAAGTCTCCTAATTTTGTAGGGGCTTTTCAGCCAAGTCTGATATATTTCTGTAAGAAAAACTGGGATTATCTCTAGGAACAAGCCAGTGTCCCAGCAATAGCCTACCAACACTAATATTACAAACACTATCCAGTTCCAGTGACTCGTTGTTCTACAACTGTTTCAGCACCCATTCCCCTGACACCTTAAATTTCCAACAGTGCCTCCACTTCATTATCTGCAAACAGGAGATCTGGAATGGGTAGTTTTCCTCAATTAGCAGAGCAGGATCAGACCTGAGAACTTTGCTCTAGCTTCCCTGCTGACTCCTTCCATATTTTAAACTACAAATATCAAAGGGGCATGCTTTTCCAATTAAGCTTTTGCGTTCTAACAGGCAAACATATGATTCTATGTACCATACTGCAAAACAGCTTTAAAAAAGACCTATAAATGCTTAGCTTTGCAATCCACATTCTATGCTTGACAGCCAAATGGGAATTGCTTTCATACTTGCCACACCACCGTTGACCTATTTGTTTTTGCTAACTTATGTATCACTTCTTCCTTCTGGGGAAAGTATGATACAGCAGAGGTAAAAACAAGTTATGCTGCCAGGGCTTAGCAGGCAGATCAGACTGCGATTAGGAAAAAAGAAAAACCCTAAAGTTATAGTGCAAATAAGGGAAAAAAGAGGAGTTTCCGAAGCTTGATCTACACATAGTTTTTGTACCTGTATAGCTATTTTGGTTAGCGGTATTATTTTTTACTGGAATAGCTACACCCCCTAGCGTGGATGCAGTTATACCAGAATACAGGTGCTCTGTATATAGCTTATTCCCCTGTTATTCCAGAATACAGATTTCTCTGATATAGCTTATTCCTCTTCCTATACAGGAATAACTCTACCCACACAAAGCACCCTTATATTAATATAACTACATCCATACTAGGGGGATTGTACCAGTATAATTTAAGCAGCAAAACTTTTGCATGTAAACAAGCCTTAAGAAACTAATGTGCTTTTATAATTTAAGACAATCTCTGAGGAGTTTACATCCAAAATTGACCTAACTTGAAATTGATACATAATGTAGGGGACATTTTGTAACAATATTCTACATGAGATAGAGTAGTTTCTCAACCAGGGGTACATGTACCCATGGGAGTATGTAGAGGTCTTCCAGGTGGTACATCAACTCATCTAGATATTTGCCTAGTTTTACAACAGGATACATAAAAAGCACTAGCAATGTCAGTACAAACTAAAATTTCATAGAAAAGGATTTGTTTATACTGTTCTATATACTACACACTGAAATGTAAATACAATATTTATATTCGAATTGATTTATTTTATACTTATATGGTAAAAGTGAGAAAGTAAGCAGTTTTTCAGTAATAGTATGCTGTGACAGTTGTATTTTTACGTCTGATTTTGTAAGTTTTTAAGTGAGGTGAAATTTGGAGGTACACAAGACAAGTCAGACTTTTGAAAGTGGTACAGTAGTCTGGAAAGGTTCAGAGCCACTGAGATAGAGTGATTGCCTCATCACGTCTGGAGTACAGGTTGGTGACTGGCCTATAGGGAGGAAGGAAGAGACAAATTTTCAAGGAGCTCAGTTAGAGGCTGGGAGCTAAAACTCTGCTCTCTTTGTTTTAAGGCCAAAGGATCCCTGAGAAGAGAGTTCCCAAGAGTGAACAGAAGGGAATTCCCCACTGCCAGGAAAGAATTTGTGTTTTTTCCGAATTATTTTGTGAGGCTGGAATGTGAGGGAAGTGGGAGCCTGTCTCCATTCACAAACTTCTGAGAAGTTTCAGAGTGGTAGCCATGTTAGTCTGTATCAGCAAGAACAGCGAGGAGTCCTTGTGGCACCTTAGAGACTAACAAATTTATTTGGGCATAAGCTTTCGTGTATATATATACCTACTACTGTATTTTCCACTCCATGCATTTGATGAAGTGGGTTTTAGCCTATGAAAGCTTATGCCCAAATAAATGTGTTAGTCTCTAAACTTCTGAGAGTTGCTGGTGAGGGTTACTGATAAGTATTTATGCTTCAAGATCTCCAGAAGCTCTAGCCATGAGAAATGTGACCACATGCAGCGTGGGGCAGAAGAATTACTACCATATTATTGGTATTGCCTTGAAGAGCTTTACCAATGAGAGCCTTAACTTTTCCTTCTAAGTGTTAAAAATGTTCTATCATCTACTAGGAATCCAAGCTAGAGCTGATCAGAGGATTGGGAGGGGCACGGAAGAGGAGTTTACACACAAAATTTCACCTTTTGGCAAAAAACTAAAGAATTTCAACCAAATCTTAACATTATCTGTGGAAGTCAGATTTTTTTAGGGGGTGAGGGGGGTACTAAAAGTCATTACGTAAATTTTCTATTGAAAAACAGGTTTGATGGAAAATTAATTTCTGACCAGCCCTAATCTAAGCTCTTATCACTCTCAGACTGATTGACTTGTGGAAAAACTAAATCAAACACTTACATTGAACACTAAATAAGACCCCAGTCCTGCAGTCAGATACACCTGGGTGCAAGATATGCCCACTTGGATCCCATTGTAAAATGGAGGCCTACAAGATCCCTGGCTGTTCCGTCTGTTTGTTTTTGCTTACATGAGTGGTCCACAGTCATCCTTGAGATTTTCTTCCATTGAGTCGGTGGGTGAGCCCTGAAGTAAGTCAGTCCTATTCTGGAGGTTTTTAATTCTTAACTTTTGGTTTACTTACAATATGGGCCTCAAGATAGGTCCGAGTAGTTCTCCTAAACAAAAACCTCACAACACAAAAGATATATATTTCCTTTCCCCACCAGAGCATTGCTTATTATGCTGGCTTCTGGTTAGCAGCCCTTCCCTAAACAGAAGTAAACTCAGTGTTTCCCCTATAGGAAGGAGAACAGAAGCCTTTTCTCCCTGTTACAGTTTGTTTCTCATTCCTCCTCCCCTTCTCTCACCAGAAGAGGGGTTTTTAAAGGTCACCTGCAGTCCTTGAACTGGACTTACATGTCTCTAATTAACCTGAGGTAACTTCTTTTCGGTTCACAAGTAAAAGGGCCTTCACCATTCTAGAGCAGATATAGCTGCCTTCAACCACTCTCTTATAGCTGTCAGGTCTGACTTCATCACGTATACTGATAAGTGACTGAAAAAGTCAAAGTGACACCAAAAATTCTAGCAGCTTTTTCAAGCCACAAAACTGGCTAAAAATAATTGTTCTGCAAGCCAACATATCCCACAATCTTTTAGCGTCATAGAAATGTTGGGCTGGAAGGGACCTGGAGAGGTCATCTAGTCCAGCCCATTACAATAAGGCAGAACCAAGTATACCTTCCTAGACCATCCCTTACAGGTATTTGTCTAACCCAGTGGTCTCCAACCTTTTTACGTCCAAGATCACTTTTTAATTTAAGGGCAACCCAGGATCTACCCTGCCCCTTCCCCAAAGCCCTGCCCCACTCACTCCATCCCCCCCTCCTTGCCGCTCACTCTCCCCAACCCTCACTCATTTTCACCGGGCTGCGGCAGGGGTTTGGGGTTTGGGAGGGGGTGTGGGCTCTGGGCTGGGGCCGAGGGGTTCACAGTGTGGGAGGAGGCTCTGGGCTGAGCCTGGGGCAGGGGGGTGGGGTGCAGGAGTGGGCTCTGGGCTGGGGCAGAGTGTTGGGGTGCAGGAGGGACTGTAGGGTGGCTCTGGGAGGGGGCTCAGGGCTGGGGCAGGGGCTTGGGGTGCAGGAAGGGGCATGGAGCGCTGGCTCCGGGAGGTGGCTCAGGGCTCAGATTTTCCTCATATCTAACCTAAGTCTCCCGTGCTGCAATTTAAACTGATGATTTCTTGTCCTACCTAGAGTGGACCTGGAGAACAATCGATCACAGTCCTCTTTATAACAGGCCTTAATATATTTGAAAACTGTTATCATATTCCCCCCTCCCCAGTCTTCTTTTCTGAAGAAAAAACATGCCCAGTTTTACCATAAATTAAAATTTAGGGTGAGTAGCACCTTGCTCCACAAGCTGCCCATTGACTTTAATGGTGATGCCTTGTGGAGTAAGGTTCTGCTCACGGGTATCAGAATTTGGCCATTACTATTATAAGAAAAAGCACTATGGGGGCTTGACTCTCCCCTCAATGTACACTGATGTGACGCCACTGAGCTCCCTGGAATTACTTCTGATCTACACAGGGGTAAGTCAGAGGAAAATCACGCTCTGTGTCTAAAGTAGAACTAAACATACTGCTGGCAGTTAACACACAATAGATTTTTAAAGAAGAACAAATACTGTTGCTCTCTACAGCCACTCTTAGTTACTAAGTGCCACATTCTGACTGTCAGGATCCATGGTGAAGTAAACAGTGCGTGAGTCACAGGCAGCCTAGCCTCTTTAAATGCCAAGCCACTCTATTAAAGAAACTGGAAATGACTTGAAATTCTCTTTGATGATTGTCAAGAATGCATATCGGAGAGACGGAGTCTGCTATCCGAGGGAACAGTACAGTTACAGTTTCTTACTGTCTGTGCTTCGTCTCCCATTCCCTTGCCTTTTTCTCTCAAAACTCAGTAAATCATAGCATAGGATTTAATCATAGCCTTCTGCGTAGACTATGAGGCAATGATTGTCTGTTGCATTATTCCCCCTTGATAGCTTTGCTGCAAAGTGAAACGCCACAGAATGTCCTTTGCTTCAAATAGCCAATTCTTTATTAACTAAAAAACAACAACCCATAATGATCTATTTCATTTTGCTCTGAAGATCAAAAAAGTTCTTTGTGCTTGTCACACTGTGAGACTGGAACTCTCAAGTTCCAAGAGGGCCAGTCTCTTATGGGAGGCTCAATCGACCGCTGAGAAAATGGAGGAAGGGGAAAGGAAAGATTTTGTTATTGCAGATTAAACTCACAATCCAGTACACTGAGGAGGTAATTGTGCTTTGCTTGTGGCTGACTCAGACAGACATACAAACTGCAGCTGGTCCCAGTCACAGTGGCACGTCTCTTGAGAGGAACAGGGAGATCTAAGCATATCACTCTGGTGTTCAGTTAACTTCCCTGTATCCCCCATTCAATACCAAATCCAATTTAAGCTCCTCATCCTCATCTTGACAGTCCTTAATTGGCTAACCACTGTAAGGTATGATGAAGCTAATGAAGAGGTAGCATGGTTGAAAAGCACTATACTTTAGCTATTTTCTGATTCCAGAGCTCAGTGAGAGCCATGGAAAGCAAAGCATAAATTAGCGCAGCTATAAGGCTTCTCTAATTCACATCAGGTGGCGAGACAAGTACCTGAATGGCCCCAGAATACTAGGAGTGGTTTAAAGTCACTTTCTTGGATCTCCCCTGCCCCCATTTGCCTCAAGCTCAGCAATGGAGTAACTCAGAATTAGGCCCATGGGGCTATGTTTTCAAAAGGTATTTAGGCACATAAAGATGCCTAAATGTGGGATTTTCAAAAGGACAGAGACAACTATTTGCATCTTTACTCACCTAAATATCTTTGAAAATTTGGCCGAATGTGTTTTGATTTAACATTTCCCATGTGTGGACTTTCTCATCAATTATAATTTAGAATGCCCTGCAAAAAATAGAATGAGTTCATGTCTATCCTCCTTTATAGCACAATGAAAAGGCATTCTTTCAACAGAAGTAGCATTAAGCTGACAGGCAAGTTATATCTCTAGGCGAAGGAATAAACCTTCCACCACAGATTGGCCAGAGAACAACAGGCTTTCCTTGATAACAATGACACCTTTTAACTCTTATATTTGGTGCTCAGCGAGATTGGCACACCAGCAAGCTAGACAATTCCTCATTTGCTGAGCTGTAAGTGGAAATGGCCTCTCAAGAAAAAAAAATAAAATGAGTCTCTGGATCCAATGTTTAAAAACATACTTACAAAATTAACCATGATTTTCTGAATGTTTTAAAAACACCCATCTACTCATTTACTAATGTCCTTTCTGTCTGTCTTTCTAGGATGTCTCTTCTCCCTTTTATATTTTCATGAGCTCCTCTTATTCCTCTTAGCTCATTTGGGCAATATTGACTCATTCTGCTTTGACCAATTTTCACCCATTTTTTCCCCTCTACAGGCCTTGAATAATTCCATATCACAGAATTGTAGGCCTGGAAGGGACCTCGAGAGGTCTTCTAGTCCAGTCGCTTCTTACTCTTGTTGGGTTGCCAGTGACTACTTCTCTTGCACAACCACCATTCTCAGGGTCAGACCCTACATAATGTAAGAACCTTTTTGATGCATATTCATATTTCTTACCCAAGGAATATCTAGATAATTCAAATCAATCATAAGCATGGTATGCTGTGGATTAATAGTGACACCTGTCTTGAAAGACCAAAAGACAGCTAAAGGGAATGTAAAAAATTGGTTGAATAATGGAAATGGTCTTCTGCTAACAGAAGAGAGTTCACAGTAGATGGCAGAGCATCTTCTCTGGTTTGATTTATTTTCTCTGTAATATAAATACAGTAGAGTTTTAGGACCTCATTCTCTTCCTCTCATACTGGTGCAACTCCATCAACTTCAGTTGAGGCACAACTGATTTACACTAAAGTGAGAGGGGAATTGGGCCCTCTGCATCCATATAATCCAAGGAAAAAATAGTCTTTGTTATTTGCAAAAGGCTGTCCTATAGATTTCACTTTCTGGTGACATCATAAACCAACTGAGATTAGCTCTTGCATGCCATCACGTTGTTAGAATACTTTGATGTCTAGTACTAAAAGCCATATTTTGCGTACTTATCTATTGCCTTTCACAAAAATTGCTCTCTGAAAAAGGTTTAAAAGCACCCCCTTTATTGACTGAAAAGCTCTGTAAATACCAAGTGTCCAATCATTTTACAACTACTGTGTGACCTATGCGGAATCAAACAAAAAGAGACCTTGAAGTACAATATCATTTAGTTATGGTATGATGACTGTGACTGTTAAAATATGAACATGCAGAGTGCTTTTTCAAAACACAATATCTGAAAGTTTTGAAGTGGAAGTAGCACTAAACTACCACTTGGAACTTACAGTAATAAAAATACATTAATATCCAGTTGACTTTCTGAATACTAGTGTTTTATTTGATGATTTTTAAAAAATAGCTTTACCTTTTGGCAACAAATGGGGCTTCCTCTGTTATAAAACAAGCAATTGATAGTTTAGCTGTTGACAGTACAAAAGCTGTGAAATTCTGACTTGGAACCAACTCCCTCAAGACTCATTGGAGTGAAGACTCAGGGTTCAAGCTGAGCTCCATTATAACCTGAAGCCTGAACTGGGAAGTTCAAACCAGGATCTGAGTTGAGTTTTCCGTGTGTGGAGTTCAGGGATTCTCCATCTGAATTGACCTCCATTTGCAAATTGTTGAATACAGGGAGTTACCAACACAGATTAACAAAAAAAAATTAGCATGAATGCAATGTTAAGGCTCAGAAATCAAAAGTCATTCTCATACTCAGAAGTCATTCAATGCAGGTTGGACTAGATGACCTCCTGAGGTCCCTTCCAACCCTGATATTCTATGGTTCTATGATTCTGTGATTTGAGATTGATAATTCAACTTTAACCTGGCTCTCACGTTTTTAACCTCAAAAATACAGGGTATTTTAAAAATCATTTAAAAGGTTTTTCACAATGATGTTCTAGCCATGGCAGTCCCCAGATCTGAGAGAGGCAAGGTAGGTGTTGAGAGACTGGATTGTAGGTGGCCATGCCTTGTAGTTGGAGCAGAAGTTAGGCCTAGTGACAGAGTCCAAAGCCAAGAATCAGAGCTGAATGTCAGACAGGATTACCTGGAGTCAGGGAAAATAGGAGCAGCACTGGCTCCAAGGCAGGAGCAAGGCTACGACAGGACTGGAAGAAGGCTGGGTGCAAGGCAAAGTCTAGGCTGGAGCAGAGCAGGAGCAGAGCTTGAAGTGAGGTGAGCACAGGGAAACAGAGAATCCATGGGCGAAGGCATTAAGCAGCAACAGATCCTCTAAAGTTCTTGGGCTTAAGAGAAAGCCACCTGACTGCCTTAGCCTATCAGGTGGTTCTGTTGTGGCCCAGTTGTGCTGATTGGCTGCCCGGTGACTGGGCAGGTGCCACTGCGGGCCCTCATTCCTGACACTAGGTGAAGTAATATATTTTATATCATGCAGGAAACCCAAAGGAACTATCAAAAAACCTGATGGCAGCCACCCAACACAAAAACAAAAAGGGGACCCAACTACAACAATTTCACAATGAACAAAACACCACATCTAAGAGAAACCACAACACCAGGGCCCACCACGTGGACACTCCAATGTCACCAACCTATCAAGACTACCCCTAACTGGGACTGAAGTATTTGTACTCTCCAAAGGACTGAACTTCTGCCCAACCACAGAACCTGATACCATACTAACGTGTAAATAACTAAAAGAAGTCTTTCACTAACATAATACAAAGATGCCACCATCCACAATGACAACATCCCCACCGACAGTCATAAGAAAGAATCATCTGACTGAATTCATAAGACGAAACCACACACTGGATCATTTTACATCAATTGCTACAGAAAACAACTGTGAAATCCTCGACAAATATTACCTCCACCACAATCTTTCCACTACCAAGAGGATAGCTATACAGTCCCTGAAATCCAACCGCCAGACAGTGATCAAACCATCAGACCAAGGGGGCACCATGATAGTCCTTAATTATGATGACTATGTCAACAAGGCCAACTCTCTGACACCACCTAGTCTAGAGAACTAAAAGAAGACTCCACACAACAATCCTCACAGGATTTTAAAGACATCACCAAATCATTCCCCAAACAATTAAGAAAAACTCTACAACCTCATCCCACACAAACCCACCCCAGGGACCTTCTACATGCTTCCCAGGATACATAAACCAGGGAACCCAGGGAGACCCATCATATCTTGCCATGACACTCTTACTGAATGTATACCAAGAATATCATAATAACCATCCTCAAACCACAGAGCATACAAAGGGCCAGTTTCCTCCAGGACACAACCAACTTCCTCCAGAAATTCCACCACATTAATAACCTCTCTCAGAACACTATCCTTGCCACCATGGATGTCACCTCCCTATACATCAATATCCCTCACCAGGATAGAATCATAGAATATCAGGCTTGGAAGAGACCTCAGGAGATCATCTAGTCCAACCCCCTGCTCAAAGCAGGACCAATCCCCAATATTTTCCCCAGATCCCTAAATGTCCCCCTCAAGGATTGAGCTCACAACCCTGGGTTTAGCAGGCCATTGCTCAAGCCACTGAGCTATCCCTCGCACGCATAGCATTGCTGCCTATCTCAAATACTGACAAGATAATATGCAATATTTAGAAATCCACCCCAGCCACATCACCAAATTCATCTATTTCATCCTCACCCACAAAAGTTTTACATTCAACAAACACTTTTTTCAAACCATGGGGACAGCCATGAGTATTAAGATGGCTCCCCAAAATGCCATCATGGCCACCTCTTCGTGAGCCACCCCAAGGAAGAATTTCCGGGAAAATGTACCAGGAAACCAGTGTTATACATCGAGTATATCTTAATCCTCTGGACAGACAACCTAAACTCACTCGTAGATTTCCACCACAACTTTAAAACCACTCAGGGGTGAAAGTAAGTTAGATGACTTACCTGTACGCTGGAGTCCTGAGCAGGGGGCATGGCCTCAACCTGAAATCCAACCGCCAGACAGTGATCAAACCATCAGACCAAGGGGGCACCATGATAGTCCTTAATTATGATGACTATGTCAACAAGGCCAACTCTCTGACACCACCTAGTCTAGAGAACTAAAAGAAGACTCCACACAACAATCCTCACAGGATTTTAAAGACATCACCAAATCATTCCCCAAACAATTAAGAAAAACTCTACAACCTCATCCCACACAAACCCACCCCAGGGACCTTCTACATGCTTCCCAGGATACATAAACCAGGGAACCCAGGGAGACCCATCATATCTTGCCATGACACTCTTACTGAATGTATACCAAGAATATCATAATAACCATCCTCAAACCACAGAGCATACAAATGTTATACATCGAGTATATCTTAATCCTCTGGACAGACAACCTAAACTCACTCGTAGATTTCCACCACAACTTTAAAACCACTCAGGGGTGAAAGTAAGTTAGATGACTTACCTGTACGCTGGAGTCCTGAGCAGGGGGCATGGCCTCAACCGGAAGAGGTGTGGCCTCAACCGGAAGAGGCAGGGCCTTAAATCCCTGGGCCCTTTAAATCCAGCTGTGGTAGCAGCGGCTGCGAGCACGGGGCCCTTTAAATCACCCCCGAGCTACCAGCTGCAGAGGTGGCTGGGAGCCCCGGGGCTCGAGGGCGATTTAAAGGGCCCAGGGCTCCAGCTGCCGCTACCGCAGGACTCCAGCTGCCGCTACCCGGGCCCTTTAAATCACTGAGGAGCCCTGGGGGCTCCCGGCTGCCACCGCTACCCCGCAGCTCTGGGCTCTGGCAGAGCTTTAAAGGGCCTGGGGCTCCACTGTGGTAAATCACTGAGGAGCCCTGGGGGCTCCTGGCTGCCACCACTACCCCGCGGCTCTGGGCTCTGGCAGAGTTTTAAAGGGCCTGGGGCTCCACTGTGCTAGCAGCTGCCGGAGCCCCTAGCCCTTAAAATCCGCACCTGAGCCCTGCTGCCTGAGCCCTGGGGTAGCGGTGGCCGGACTCCATCAGGGATTTAAAAGGCTCCAGGGGTCCAGCCGCCGCTACTGCCCCGGCCCTTTAAATGCCCACCGGAGCCCCCCGCCACTACCCCAGGGCTTTGGCAGCAGGGCTCCAGTGGGGATTTAAAGGGCCAGGGCAGTAGGGGTGGCTGGAGCTCCGGGGCTCTTTAAATCCCCGCCAGAGCCCCCCCACCCCTACCCCAGGGCTCGGGCAGCAGGACTCAGGTGGGGATTTAAAGGGCTTGGAGCTCCAGCTGCCACTACTGCCCCGGCCCTTTAAATCCCCCCAGAAGCCCCGCCACCACTACCCCAGGGCTTCGGCAGCAGGGCTCAGGCGGGGATTTAAAGGGCCCCGGGAGGGTAGTGGGGGCTGGAGCTCCGGGACCCTTTAAATCCCCGCCAGAGCCCAGCCACTGCCGCTACCCCAGGGCTTGGGCAGCCAGGCTCAGGTGGGGATTTAAAGGGCCCCGGGAGGGTAGCAGCGGCTGGAGCTCCGAGGTCCTTTAAATCCCTGCCAGAGCCCCGCTGCCGCTACCCCAGGGCTCGGGCAGCTGGGCTCAGGCGGGGATTTAAAGGGCACCGGGGCAGTAGCGGTGGCTGGAGCTCCGGGGCCCTTTAAATCCCTGCTGCAGCCCCACCGCCGCTACCCCTGGGCTTTAAATTGCCCTCTCTGAAAGCCGGTCCTGGTATGGCGCACTGGCTCTTACCGGTACGCCGTACCGGGGCTCACCGGCTTACTTTCACCTCTGCAACCACTACCCATCCATCAAACTCTTTCTGGAACACTCTCATATGAACATCAACTTAATGGACACCACTATCAGCTTCAACAATGGAACTCTACAAATTACTATATTCAAGAAACCTCAAGGATCACCACACCTACCTTCACAGATCCAGCCACAACCCCAGACACACAAAGAAACCTGTTCTTTACAGCCAGGCACTCAGATATCACAGAATATGCTCTGAAGAGAAAGTCTCGGGTACACACTTAAAACAACCTTCATTAAACAAGGCACTCCACCAGAGAAGTAGATTGCATCATGCAATGGGCCAACCAAATACCCCAGCAGAACCCACTTCAATACAAAAAAACCCCAACCCACTAACCATACTCCCCTAGTTGACACCTACCATCCCACATTAGCACCCATACAAGGTGTCATCAAATATTTTAAACCCAGACTTGATGCGGATCACATCTTGAAAGAAATCTTTTTCTGAACCCCCTCTTCTGGCCTTCAACCAACCTCCCAGCCATTCTACCCTCATCATCAGAAGCAACTCCCCAAAGACAAGGACACACTAACTCACAGCAGCACCAGACCCTGCCAGAACAACGTATGCAAAATATTCAGATATACCTCCACTGCTATGATGATCAATATCCCCAACAACACACCAAGATCAATGGGTCCTACACATGCCTATTACTACATGTGGTGTACCTCATCCAGTGCATCAAATGTTCCAACAACAACATGGATGAAAACAGACAGACAATCACTATGTTCTCAAATGAACACACACAGAAAAACAATAAGACAAAAACACCATATCGCCTGTGGGTGAACACTTTTTTCACAAAGTAATCACTTCATATCTGACCTCTCAGACCTTGTCCTCAAAGGAAATCTGCATAACATCTTGAAAAGACAAGCCTGGGAACTTTAATTCATACTCTGCTGGGTACAAAAAATCATGGATTTAAAAGAGACAATGGTTTTTATGGCTCATTACAACAATTTGTAACACACCATACATCCTGCTAACCCTTAATTGCCTACTTCATTTTAAGTAGTCTCTTACAGCACGTGTGAACCCCTTATGCTAAACAATCTGTCCCACCTTGTATTTATCTCAGACACTCTGGTTATCTTCTCCAGACCTGAGGAAGAGCTCAGTGTAGCTCAAAAGCTTGTCCCTTACACCAACGGAAGTTGGTCCAGTAAAAGATATTACCTCATCTACCTTGTCTCTTTAAATTGTTTGCCAGTGAATACAGTAACAGAGAAACTATTTGGAAACATATGCTGTTAATTACTAGTGGTTGAGTGATGTTCAGTCAAGTGTTAACTACCTGTGAAACTCTGAACTCCAGTTTTTTTAATGTGTAAGTGGATAAATGAAGGTTAAAGGAAAAAAAATCTCAAATAAAAATGAAGTGCACGGAGAGTTATCTTGACTCATTACTATTTTTCCAGTTTAAGGTTTTGTACAGTTTTAAAATATCTTCTTTTAACTACATACTCAGAATGACAGCCTTTACAATAAGTGTCCCTGTTCAGAAGTTCTACCACAGAAATACAAAAAATGAACCAACTCTCTGAAATGAACTGAAAATCTTCCCCAACTTTAGGTCAGGTCTACACTTCAAAGTTTTGACAACATAAGTATGTCAGTCAGGGGTGCGAAAAAGCCACATCCTCTAGCCAGTTTAGCTATGCCAGCAAAACTCCCAGTGTGGATGCAGATGTGCCAACAGAAGAGTGATTCCATTCACATAGCTAACATTGTTTGGGACGAAGGTGTTACTATTTTGATAGAAAACCTCCTTCTATTGACATATGCTGTATCTACACTAGGTGGCTCTGCCAGCAGAGCTATACCAGCAAAGCATTTGTAGTGTAGACAAGGCCTAGTAAAAGCATGAGGTAGGTAACATGTCTTTCTTTATTTGCGAAAACCAATGCAACAAAAGAACCCATTCTTTATTTGGATAGCTAATTATTTTGGGAGAGCCAAAGACTAGTGTCCTGAGTTCATGTCAGAACAGCAAGGCCTCTGTGAATCAGACCTTCATCACAGGCTAACTTGCTGATCTTATGACAAGGCCCAGAAGCCTTGGCAAAGTCACCATCTCGCTACAGGCTACCCTCCTATGCTGACACCAAGGTTTTGAGTAGAATCATGGCTTCACCACTCACTCATTTGTTTGTTGGATGGGTGGGTCTCTGTGCCGAACTTTGCTCAGCACAGGCTAGTTGACAAGATTGAATTCAAGCCTCTGAAGTCATGTACTCATCACATCCCAGCTTGCAGGACAGACATCAAGGCACACACACCCATGTGCCTTCATTGCCTCGTCACAGGTCTGTTTGTTGGGCTGTTGTCATGCACACAGGCCTCTGTAGAGCAGATGGGAGTTTTAGAAGTACCTAAATTGGATTTGCACTCCTACATCTCCTATGAAAATCCCACCTGCCATCAACACAGACTTGTTTCCTTCATTCCAGAATGTGTGAAGACATCAATACAGATTAGCTTCATGTGCTGGAGTCAAGTTGCAAAAGGTTTGGTGGAATCATGGCTTCACTACAGGGTGGCTTGCTTGGCTAATGCCAAAGCACACATGGCTCTGTGAAACCAGCTGTTCATCACAAGATTGCTTGTTGTGTCATGGCACACCAGACCTCTGAAGTCAATGATTCACCACTGACGGTTTACTGAGTAAATGCCCCAGCGCACACACCTCTCTGAAGCCATTGCCTCACATCAGACTTTAGTTTTTTACTTCAGCGGTCACTAATTATGTAAGACAGACATATGAGTTTATTTTTTAATATCCTTTAATCCATTCAGTGCGTCCAACAATATTTTAATCTCACCTTCCCATCCCTGCCCCCAAACCCTTGTTCAACAAAGCTACATCTATAAAAGCCTCTCAGTTCTTTTCTGTAGCAGGCAAATCCCTCCAAAGGCTTATTTGGGGTTGTTTTTTTTTTCATTTGACACTAACACATTAGGCTAGCCTGTGTCTCAGAGAACTCTTTGTATTGTTCTGTCAGCTTGAATTTCTCAGTGTTGTGGGATTGCAGAGATGAAAATTAAAAGACATGTCAAGACTCACTTGATCACAGCAGCGGCAGCATCACACCACCAGAGAGCTTTTTTGTTTAAATGCTGCTGAATGGAGTTCTCTTCATATATTTGCAAACCTTCATTTTCTCTACAGCTGTGATAGAACCCACTCTAGGGGCCCACAGGCCCGGTATGTGACTGGAATGAATACCCAAGGCTTGCAAATACAGAGGGTAGCTACCCACTTACACCAACAGGAGTTACTTTCTACCCATACTTGTGGGGACCAGAGCAACTCCCAGAGCTTCCAGCTGTCAGCTCCTTGACGAGACAAGGCTGCCAGTCACGGCTGCTGCTGTTTCAGTCCCCAAAATCTGCCTAAAGCTGATAAAAGATTATATTTTCCAGCAGGGGAGCTGGAACAATTTATATAGTGGGGGTGCTGCGAGCCATTGAACTAAACTATAAACCCTGTATATAATGGAGACCACTTCAAGCCGGGGGGTGCAGCAGCACCCCTAGTTCCAACACCTATGTTTTCCAGGTTTTCTTCAGAGTCAAAACCACTTTGACAAAATGTATGTTACGTTCTCCATTTCTGTCCATGCCTATAGGAGGGATGGTAACTTTCTGCAGCATGAGGCAGTTGCAGTGGCTCATGCAACCTGAGGTTACCTTTCAGAGACGGAGTGTTTCCTCCCTTGCACAACGTGTCATTTACACCAGTGCAAAATACTTCCAGATCAGAATGGTAGCATTTTCCAGCTACTTTGCACAGATGTAAGTGCAGGGCATAGGGCAATCAGTTCCTCTGTCTGTTTTATGTTTTCTTCCAACTTGGAGGGTTTTGTGACCCCTCTCTCCAGTACACGTCAACACGCACGCTTTTCAGTTGAAGCAACTGCATTCACTGTTCTGTCCAGGGGTGGCAGGTTTGTAGAAATTTTGGTGGTGTCCAGAACCTGACCCCACCCAAACTCTGCCCCCAAACTCCGCCCCCCACCTGCCCAAGGCTCTGGGAGGGAGTTTGGATGGGGGAGGAGGTCTGGGGTGCAGGTCCTAGGCTGGGGCAGGGGATTGGGGTGCAGGCTCTGGGAGGGAGTATGGGTATGGGAGGGGCTCAGGGCAAGAGTAGGGGTGTAGGGGTGAGGGCTCTGTCTGGGGCTGGGAATGAGGGGTTTGGGGTGTGGGAGGGGCTCAGGGTGAGAGTAGGAGTGTGGGGGGTGAGGGCTCTGTCTCGGGCTGGGGGGTGTGGGGGTTAGAGAGGCTCAGGGCTGGGGCAGAGAGTTGGAGTGTGGGGGGATGAGGGCTCTGGCTGGGACTGGAGATAAGGTGTTTGGGGTGTTGGAGGGGCTCAGGGCTGGGGTAGAGGGTTGAGGGTGTGGGGGGGTGAAAGCTCTGGCTGGGGGTGTGGGCTCTGGGGTGGGGCAGGGCTGGGGATGAGTTTGGGGTGCAGACAGGCTGCTCCGGGACAGGGGCCAGAGAGGAGGACTCCCCCCAGCCCTTTCCCTGCCAGCAGCAGCGAGCTCTGGGGGAGGAGCCCCCCTTTCCGGCCCCCCAGCAGCACACTCACCCCCATCACTGTCACTGCATGTGCTCCTAGGGCCCCTCAGGCCCAGGAATCTCCCTCGCTTCCCCTGTGGTGGGTGCCGGGGCGGGCCACATGCACCTCCTCCCCTGCTGTTGCCCCGACTGTAGCCTCACTGGGGGTGAGAGATGGGGCTGCCCCTTGCCCAGCATGGGGCAGGAGCGGTGACTGCAGGTGGAGGGGCCCCCTGTGCTGGTGGAGGGTCCTGCTGGAAAAGGGAAGGGTCTGAGGGGGAAGGGCAGGCTCAGAGTCAGTCTGCTCTGGCAGTGGAGTTGGAGGACCCTGCGGCAGCAGTTGCTGCAGGGAGGCAGCGTGGAGCTGCTCGGAAGAGGCAGAGGCAGGGGCGTTCTGCTCCGGGGGCCCAGGGAGGCGCAAAGGGAGCCGGGGGCAGCAAGAGGGGACCGGGGGACACTCGGGGGAGATGCAGTGGGGTGGCAGGTGGGACCAGGAGGGACACCCAGCCCCAAATATTGCTGGAGCTGGGCCCCTGGGCTCTGAATATTACTGGTGCCAAGGCACCACATGGAGATATAACTCGCCACCCCTGGTTCTGTCTGTACCTTACCAGAAAACTCTCTGATGGACTCCCTGTAGTATAGGGATAAATGGATAAATACGTGGATTTTAAGCATACTCTCAACTTAAAATCACTATCATCTGCAGTAAAAAATTCCACTGTTCTGGAGTGGTAGCTGAGGGAAACTTTTAAGTCTCACGTTAGTTCCACTTCTGATGCAACAGTTTCCGTCCTTTCTAGGGCAACTTGAAAAGCAGCATTAAAGGTTGACATCTAAGTTTGCATTCCACGCTATGGCTTCTGGAGACAGAGAATGAATCAAGGTTATCCCTCTGGTGAAGGACCTTAGAGGGCAGTGGCTCACTAGATGTTCCATGGTTTAGATGTTTCTCCCATATTCACCTATCTAATGTGTGAATGTGAATGAGTGAAGCAGTGAAACTGATGAGTCTGAGGCCTGGTCTACACTAAAAAGTTAGGTTTCAGAGTAACAGCCGTGTTAGTCTGTATTCGCAAAAAGAAAAGGAGTACTTGTGGCACCATAGAGACTAACCAATTTTTTGAGCATAAGCTTTCGTGAGCTACAGCTCACTTCTTCGGATGCATTCAGTGGAAAATACTGTATTTATTCGAGCATAAAAAAGGAGAAAAAAGAATGTAGATAATGGATACTCTTCATAGAATCATAGAATATCAGGGCTGGAAGGGACCTCTTATGACACTCATGGATGTGAAGAATCCATACCCCTGAGCAATGCAGACAGGGCCAGCTCCAGGCACCAGCTTTCCAAGCAGGTGCTTGGGGTGGCCGTCAGAATGGGGCGGCAGTCTGTGTCCCGTGGTGGCAATTCAGCAGCGACTGCTTGGGGGCGGCAAAATTGGTAGAGCCACCCCTGAATGCAGATAAACCAATCTAATCCCTGGTGTGGACAGTGCTAGGTCAACACTGGATGAATTTTTCCATCAACCTGGCATCCACCTTTCGGGGAGGTGGATTTCTCCTGCTGGTGTAGTGTCTACACTGAAGTGCTACAGGGGCATAGCTGTGCTGCTGTAGTGTTTCAAATGCAGACAAGCCTTCAGTTAATAAACTGCTGCTGCATATGAAAACCCATTTATGAGCAAACGGGGGGAGGGATAGCTCAGTGGTTTGAGCATTGGCCTGCTAAACCCAGGCTTGTGAGTTCAGTCCTTGAGGGGGCCATTTAGGGGATCTGGGGCAAAAATTGGGGATTGGTCCTGCTTTGAGCAGGGGGTTGGACTAGATGACCTCCAGAGGTCCCTTCCAGCCCTGATATTCTATGAAGAGTATCCATTATCTACATTCTTTTTTCTCCTTTTTTAAAAAGATCCAATCAGGGAGCAGAAACAGGGCCATGTGTCTTAGGTAACCATTTGCAGAGCATGAATAACAAGCAGTGAATAACAAATAGGGTCAAGTAGCTTGTATATATGTCCTAGGATGAAAAATAGTTGTCCAAACTTTGGAAGTCACAAACAGAAAATCAGGTAAATTTGTCTAATCTTTTATTCACAGGGCCAAAAAAACTAATTCAACTATTTTTCCTATGTATTATCCTGTGATTGCTTGCAAATAGCCCAGGCAGCTAATAGGGTAAAGTGGCCTCCTGTGAGGCTAAAGCAGAAGTCTGAGCAGCAAGAAATCTGGGTCTTTTTGCTGCCTTTGACACTAATTTACTGTGTAATCTTAACCAAATCAGTTTATCTCTCTACACCTTACTTTCTCCATCTGTAAAATAGGGTTAATAACACTCATCATTTTGTGGGGTGCTGAAGATTAATTCCAGAACTTTGTAAAAACAAACACACAAAAGCTTGGCTTGTTGATGCTATACAAATATTTACACAGTTAAAAGGAAAATATGCATAAGTTTAGTCCAAGTGTTTGGTTTGTCACAAATTAAGTGTTACCAGTGTTCAGATTGGGTTAGAAAAATATTGTGTAGGAGATAGTTATTGTAAAATATATACTGTTTGTATTGCATTTCCTAAAGATTTTTCTCTGTGAGATGAGATTTCCATTATTGTATAGCTAATGTTTGTTGATAGATATTGGTTTACAATAAGCAGTGCAGTAAATGCCACAGAAATATTTGTGCAACTCAGAAGAAAACTGAAAAAAAGTTTTCAAAGCTGGATATTTGCTTAATATGCTCTGTGTTTGATAAGGGTAGGTGGAAATCCATCAGGTTTTGTTTGGCATTGTGTAGAAAAAAATAAAAATATAGTTGTTACTAATGATCCCATCAAGATGGAAAATATTTATTTGAAGAAGCCTGAACACACATATATGATTTCCTAACCATATATATTCTGAGTTCAGAATGCGCGCCAGTTTATTCATAGCTTATTTTACAGTGGATATGGATGATTACTTGTCGGAGAAACTCACAGGTCCTTATCCTATAATAACCTGAGATATAATGTTTACCACATGTAGAGCTAAATTATACGCCAGTAGATTTAAAATCATATTTAAATAAAAACAGAACTTTGGGATTAATGTTCATACCAGGAAACAAAACATGCAGTCAATTTACACATGACTTACTTGAATAGATGCAAATGTAGATAAAACTAAACATTTTAATCAGTTACCTAGATTTCACTTAACCTCTATTATATATTCTACACCAGTGACACCCTGACTGTGGCTCCTGAGCCACAAGTGGCTCTTTAATTAGTAACCATCTAATTTATTAACCAATCAGGATGCTTCTACTATGTTATTAACCAATTGTAGCTGGTAAAATAATAATATTTGGTCAGTCATTTTGCTGTGAGAATAGGATTATATATATATCACACGCATTAAATTATTTCCCCTGACATACTGGTTAAACATGAATAGATAGTACTATAGTAAATGAAACAATGAATTCACACTACTGTGGCTCTTTTGGGTAATGTTGATTGCTACTTTGGCTCCTGAACCACTGAGGTCTGACAGGTTTCAGAGGAACAGCCGTGTTAGTCTGTATTCGCAAAAAGAAAAGGAGTACTTGTGGCACCTTAGAGACTAACCAATTTATTTGAGCATGAGCTTTCGTGAGCTACAGCTCACTTCATCAGATGTATACCGTGGAAACTGCAGCAGACTTTATATACACACAGAGAATATGAATATTGTTTCATAGAATATTGTTTCATATTCTCTGTGTGTATATAAAGTCTGCTGCAGTTTCCACGGTATACATCTGATGAAGTGAGCTGTAGCTCACAAAAGCTCATGCTCAAATAAATTGGTTAGTCTCTAAGGTGCCACAAGTACTCCTTTTCTTTTTACTGAGGTCTGAGTATCACTGCTCTATACCAAGGTTTATGAAAACCTAACTCAACATAATATATAGTCTTTGGACCCACCTCCCTACCCCTTCCCAGTCACGCAGACAGCTTCCCCTCCCACCCATGGTCAGATAGCATCTCTGTACCAAAAGCTGCTAAAGAGAAAGAATGGTCCTGTGGTTGCGGTGCTCCGCTGGGACTTGGGAGAGCTGGAATTGATTCCCTATTTTGCTATGGCATTCCTCTGTGCCACTGGGCAAATCAATCAGACGTAGTCCATGACTACACTAGCGAACTTACAGTGGCACAGCTGTATCAATGCAGCTGTGCTGCTTTAAGATCGTTCATGTAGCCACTCTATGCCAACAGGAGAAAGCTCTCCCATCAACATAATAAAACCACCTAAACAAGAGGCAGTAGCTAAGTCAGCAGGAGAGCATCTCACGCTGACATAATGCTGTGCACACAAGCGCTTATGCTGGAAAAGTGTATGTCACTCAGGGTTTTTTTTTACCCCTGAACAACATAAGTGGTAGTATAGACATGGCCTTAGTTTCTTTGTGCCTCAGTTCCTCATCTGTAAAATGGGAATAGCTATACTTCTCTAACTCAGGCCTGGTCTACGCTGGGGGGAGGGGAGGAAATCAATCTAAGTTATGCAACTTCAACTATGTGAATAGCATAGCTGAAGTCGATGTACTTAGATCTACTTACCATGGTGTCTTCACTGTGGTAAGTTGATGGCTGATGCTCTCCCGTCGACTCCATCTGTGCCTCTCACCCTGGTGGAGTACTGGAGTCGACGGGAGAGCGCTTGGTGGTCGATTTTATTGCTAGACTAGATGCAATTGCTAGACTAGATGCAATACTAGACTAGATGCAATAATCGACTTCTGCTGGATCGATCGCTGCCCGTCGATCCAGCAGGTAATGTAGACAAGCCCTCACAGATGTCTATAAAACTCAGAGGTCTATAAAATCATGACTGGTGTGGAGAAACTAAATAAGAAAGTGTTATTTACTCCTTTTCGTAACACAAGAACTAGGGGTCACCAAATGAAATTAATAGGCAGCAGGTTTAAAACAAACAAAAGGAAGTATTTTTTCACACAACGCACAGCCAACCTGTGGAACCCCTTGCCAGAAGATGTTGTAGAGGCCAACACTATAACAAGATTCAAAAAAGAACTAGATACGTTCATGGAGGATAGGTCCATCAATGGCTATTAGCCAGGATGGACAGGGGTGGTGTCCCTGGCCTCTGTTTGCCAGAAGCTGGGGATGGGTGACAGGGGATGGATCACTTGATGATTACCTGTTCTGTTCATGGATGGACCTTTGGTCTGACCTAGTATAGCCATTCTTATGTTCTTATGTATTCTGAGGGTAAATACATCAAAGAGCATGAGGCACTCAGATATCACAGTGATGGAAGCATTATAAAAGCCTTACAAAATGGCTGTTATTTTCAAAGGAGACTAAGGGAGTTGGGCACCCAAATGTCATTTAATTCAATAGGAATTGAACACCTATCTCTGTTAGCTTCCTTTGAAAACCACAGCCTGCAGTGACTGCTAATGTTAAATTAATATTAGCAAAGCACTTTGTATACATTTAGCTGCCTTTCAATGCTATTTAGCAGCTGGAAAGAAGGAGAAGGAGCCGGTGCCATATGACCCATTTGCTCTGCATTGACCACCAGTAAGTGCTTCACAGACCATATTTTGAGGACTACTGTTATATCCTGATGACTACATAACATTAGTGATATTTTTATTGCTTTAGCCCCTAAGGATGAATCCAACAGAAACAGGACACATGAGGCTTTTCACAAGCATACACACAGGTGGGCCACTCCTAGCTGTTCAGCAGAAAGCTGGCCATCCTCTGCAATTGTTGTTTAGCTAGTTTGGATTAACATTAGTGTTGAACACTGAATGTACCCCAAATCCGTCCCAATTCAAGCATGACCTGTAAACTAGAGAGACTATCTGTGCATTTCATTCAGCTACTAGATGTCTCTGGTTGTTGTGATGAGTTTCAGACAGGATGTGGTCCCTGGTAAATAAGGAGGATAACAACTGAACTCAGATATTGTGAAAGCCTCTTTGTTTGTGTGTATAGTTTTCTTTAATAAATGCCTCCTGCTGACGGTCTGTGATATTATGACAGCTATTTACAATTTTGAGGCTGATGTCGATGGGTCTATTTCAAATCTGAATCGGGTTTGCTGGAAAAGATCATGGTTACTGGGTCACCTCTTCTAACCAACCCAGTGTGAGTCCATGCAAGGTGCACAAACCTTGATATTGGGTTTGAAACAAGTTTTGAAAATGAGGCTTGTACTAACTTGAACTCTTTCAAACGTCTAGGCCTGTGAACTGGCTCTGATGCGCTACACAATTTGTAAGGGTTTGGCAGCTGTAGTAGACAAGTTACAACATTTTTCTCTACACTCACCATCCTTATTCATGCATTCTAAAATGTCATTCAATTGGGCTATGAAGCTATTTTTTACTTTACTGAAGTCCCTCAAGCAAAGAACTAGAACAGCAATAGCATATTCCCTCAACTTCAGATGGGTGGTTTCCTCACAGACTGCAATTTTGCCTTTCATAGGAGAGATTTATTGCTTTCATGAAGCAGTTCTGATGCTCATGCATTATTTTATGGCTGCATGTATTCAAGCCCATCTGTCTGGCTGGCACAATAGGGTGCATGCCAGATTCAACAGTAGTCAGGTGCCGGTCTGTTTGATGTTCCAAGTCCTCCATCACCTTAGGTAAGTCCCTCTGGGACAGCAACATTGCATCAGTGATGCTTACGGCATAAGACCATCTCAGATCTGAGGTGAGGATTTCCTCTTGTGTTATCTACTCTCTACACCACTGCTTGGCACTTGGACATGGAGGTGAAAAGAGACATATTTTACACTGGCTCAGAAGAAAGCATTAATCTACGGGACACCCTTGTCACCATTTGAGAAGAGTGCTGCACCATGACAATGTTTCATCCATGTTTATGGTTACTGGATCTCTACCACCCTGAGAGTCCATTATTGGCCACATTATGAGGTGACCTTGCTCAGGGAGTGATTGTAAGAGGAAAAGCAACTAATGAAGGAGAGACAATAAATAAACTAAACCTACTCTCTTTGTGCCTTTCTTCACCCGAGTGCCTGATGAGGAACCTGTAGTGTCCTGGGAGGGTGAGGGAATGAGAAGGAAATGCTATGTCTTCCCTTTGGATGGAGACAGATGGCAGCTGAGGAAAGGACAGCAAAGGAAGCTACAGTGTATTAGGAGAGGAGGTATACCTCAGTGAATGTGGGATAGGCTGCAAGAAAAGTATTTCAGAGTTGTGGGGTAGGGAAGTTGCACTGTGCTCCACACACTAGTCAAACCTGCTATTCCAAGGCTTCCATATGCCCAGCATTGAGATCTGCCCCATGTAGGTGATCAACCAGGAACTGCTGAGCTTTTCTCAGTGAGAAAGTGAAACCCATTTGGTGTTGAACTGTGGGTGGATCCCTAATGAGATTTTAACTGCCTAAGGACTTACAGATCTGTGGCCTAACATTGCTGTGGCCTAATTTCCATGTATATGCATATGGGAGAAGCATATTTTCAGCTACCCTGTTAGTCTGAATGAATATGATTAATGACAAGAGCCCAAGTACTTTAGGCAGAGAGAAGAAATCATAATGGTTACTCAGACAGGAAGCTCCTACTGAAATCAATAGATCTTCTGTGGCCTCCTGGATCCTTAGAAACCAAGCAGCAGAGTTTCCAATAGCCAGCCGTCTTGCTGCCTGCAGCTGTAAGAGATGTCCTATTTCTTTTATTGATTTATTTTGTGCTCTAAATAAAATAAATTCAAGTTCCTGGTCTCTCTAGTTTCAAGTGTGGTCTGGCCAGAATGTCAGGATAGCAGTTAAATACATAGCCAATAAATTTTCACTGCTGTATGCTTGCTTCACGTTTAAGACCCTTTATATAAAAATCTCATTATCCTATAATTTTTTTTTTTGGTAGCACTGGTATAAGTGTAGAAAGTACTTTACCCAAGCAAAGCACAGTTTGGTGTTCTTTATTTTTCCTCTTCAAACTAGGGTTACCAGATAGCAACTGTGAAAAAATGGGACACAGGGTGGGGGGTAATAGGCGCCTGTATAAGAAAAAGTCCCAAGAAAAGGGACTGTCCCTTTAAAAACAAGACATCTGGTCACCCTACTTCAAACAACAAGAGCCACTGTCAGCCCTGGTGGAAGAGGGCGCAGCTCAGTTGCAGTCAATGGAGCTGCACTAGTCCTGAATTTGGTCCTTGATGTTGAAAGCTAGAGAGATGAAACTGGTTAGATGAAAGAGACTGTAACTGTTTAATATATAACCTTCACCCTCAGTCCCTCACCATAAAATTCATATCCTGAGAAAATCTGAACAATTTCCAGTACTACTATTGAGTATTGTATTCCTAGGCCTTCCTATGCATCTAACCTACCCAAGAGACTACAATATTAATTTACTTTTACTATAAATGAATGCAGTAATTAGAATATCTCC
Organism: Caretta caretta; assembly: GCF_965140235.1. Lineage (NCBI taxonomy): Eukaryota > Metazoa > Chordata > Testudines > Cheloniidae > Caretta > Caretta caretta. The sequence continues at coordinate 131,043,746 of NC_134209.1, read as the reverse complement.
TCATGTTAAGTAGAATCCCTAGTAGAAGGGGGAAGTACCGTAAGCATCGTTCAAATGACATCAAAGATAGACTCTTTGAAAAACTATTTTTCTTATTCCTTAATGTGTAAAGACCTGAAAATGGAACCAGCAATCCATTGCATGTTGGTTTGAGCTGCGCCAGGATTTAGACAGATTCTGTGTGGTGACACTGTGTTCTCCAACCCATAAGCTAGAGAGAGCTGATGTCTGTGTGAGTCCAGCAGCCTCATTAAAAAAAATCACCAGAGTCTGGTCTCTTTTTACTCATGGGGAACATCACGAGGTCAAATGCTCCCCACCATTCCACAATATAGATGGAAGAACACACACAAATAATGTGAAATAAGGAAGGATCATCTTGTGGTTAAGATACTGGGCAGGGCTTTGGGAGACCTAGGGTCATTTGGGAGGTCTACCACAGATGTCCTCAGTGACCTAGAATCAGCTGGTTACGCCCAGATCCTGAAAGGTATTTAGGCACATAAAAGAGTTAGGTGCCTAAATACCTCTGAGGATTTGAGCCTTTAGTTTTCTTAGTTCACGATCAGTAAAATGGGGAAGACAATCCTTCCATTCTCCCTTGTCTTGTCTATTTAGACCATAGTCTTGCAGGATGGGACTGTCTCTTACTATGTGTTTATACAGCACTTAGCAGAAAGGGGCCCTGATCTCAGTTGGAGCCCAACAGTTTAAGAGGAAGATACACAGTCACATTAACATGTGAAATCCCAGCAGCCTGCATTTTGGAAAGGGACCACTCAGTGCAATAAAACTATGTCTACTCACAGGTGTGCAGGGTAGGAACTTGCTGTTTTATTTAACTGCATCGCAATAGAGTGAGGGTAAATTCCCACTGACTGAATGGTAAGTAAGAGAGGGGTGGAACATGGCTGCAACCTATAATACTCCGAGTAACCCAGCCAACCCTATCGTGCCCACTTTACTACACTGCACTTTACAGGTCCCCTTCAGAATCATTATGTGCAATGTTTATGGGTCTTCCTTAATGCCCCATACTAGCTTAGTAAACTCTTCCTTCCATGTCTCCTTCTCTGTCAAGTCATCTATTGGAGTTGCAGTTACAAGTTCCAATCCCATAAGCGCCTAGGTCTGGATTCACATAGGGACTTAGGTATTGAGATACTGAGTGTCACAACACACAACTTTTAGGCACCTAGAATATCACAATCCACAAGGCCTGAGTTAGGTGCCTAGGCTCAGGGCTGGCCTTACCATGAGGTGAACTGAGGCAGCCGCCTCAGGTGCCAGACTGTGGGGGGTGGGGGTGGGGGCGCCACTAGGACCCAGAGTGTAAAAAATTGTGTCTGCTGCTGGTGCATATGTATTCTCTCTGCTCTAGATGCACAGAGATGGTGGAGTGCTGTGCTGGAGGAAGGAGGGCAGAAGAGACATAACAGGCAGGCAGGAGAAAAGGTGAGAGGGAATAACAGAAAGCAGCAGGAGCTGCAGAGAGAAGAAGAGGAGGAGCCTCTTATGTACCTCTTTAGCACCCCCAGGAGCCTGGACTGATTAACACCAGCTTCCCAGGGAGCTTCCTGTTTCCTGCTGCTTCCCTGAACCCACTTGAGGAGAACAGGCAGTCAACTGAAGTGGTAGGAGCCAGTTAGGCCCTTAAGACACTGATATCTTCCCTCACTCAGGCCCTGCTACCACCCTGCTTATTTGTCCCCTTCAATTAAGTGTTGAGAGCCAGTATGGCTGGCACAGAACAGCAGTCTTTAGTGAAAGAAGAAAACATCCCCCGGGGGAAGCATTCAGAAGCAAGCAAGCAAGCAAGCAAGCAAGAAAGAAAGAAAGAAAGAAAGAAAAGGAAGCTTTTCTATCTAAGCAGGAATACGCTCTCCTAAGATACATAGACACAAATGTTCATGGTGAGCCTTCCAGGGCCCCAGTGAGGATGTGAGTGGTGAGGAGATGCCTGGTCTTCCAGTTAGTCAGAGTGCAGGTGACCTGGCAGCTACTGCAGAATCCATATCTCCATCTCAAATGGATGTAACCATGCACATTCTAGAAGAAAAGTGTAGATCAGAGAAGAGTGTGGTGGAGGTGCAAGAGACAGCTGCTGCTGAGTTTAGTTCCTTAAGTCTAGATGATCCAGGACTGTGGACCCACTTGAGCAGTAGCCTGAGGGACTTCCTTGTACTGCGTGATGGGCCACAGCAAGTGAAAAACTTCATGTTCCCCAAAGACAATGAAAATAGAAGTTTCCATCCAACACATTATTGGCGTGAAATCCCCAATGGTGACAAAGTGGAGAGGCCATGGCTTATGTACTCAAAAACCCAGAATGCTGCATACTGTTTTTGTTGCAAACTCTTCCAGGCTAAAGTTCCAGCCACATTGGGTTCTACAGGAACAAAGGACTGGAAAAATCTGGCTAGAAATCTGGCATGCCATGGGAAGGCAGCAAATCACCAGAGACCATTCCTTAGGTGGAAAGAGCTTGAGATGAGACTAAGGTGAAAGGCCACCATAGATGATCAGCATCAAGAGAAGATTGCATCAGAGTCTCTTTACTGGCAAAATGTTCTGAAAAGGCTCATTGCCATTGTGAGAATGCTTGCTACCCAAAATCTAGCACTGCATGGCACTTCAGATCAGCTGTATGTGCCAAACAATGGAAACTTCCTTAAAATTGTGGAGATGGTGGCTGAGTTTGATGCTGTACTCCAGGAGCATCTAAGAAGAGTCGCCACCCAAGAAATGTATACCACTACCTTAGAAAAACAATTCAAAATGAGATCATACAGTTACTGGCAACAAAAGTCAAACAGAAGATTATGGCAGATCTGAAGTCAGCAAGACATTACTCTGTAATTCTGGACTGTACACCTGGCATCAGCCATACGGAACAAATTACTTTAATGGTGCATTTTGTAACAACAGAACCTAGTGAAAATGTCCCTGCAATGGTGACTGTCAGAGAGCATTTTCTAGAATTTATTGACATTGATGGTACTACAGGAGCTGGTATGACAAATGTGCTTCTTAAAAAGCTGGAAGATACGGGAATTGCTGACATGAGAGGTCAGGGCTACTATAATGGTGTCAACATGAGAGGAAAGAACAGAGGAATGCAGACACAGATCCAAGAGTTAAACCCTCGAGCTTTTTTTGTCCCATGCAGTTCTCATTCATTGAACTTGGTGATCAGTGACGCAGCATCAGCTTAGTGAGGCTGCTGAATTTTTTAATGTAATTCAAAGCATCTATGTATTTTTCTCTGCATCAACTTGTTGCCGGCACCCAGTGCCGAGAGGCTGAACAACAGCTTGAGTTGGTTCGTTACCCGGTGTGCTACACCCAATAATCACAACGGGGTGGAGAAGCAGAAAAGTTTATTTGCAGCTGCAAAAAGGTACAGGGAGAATAAAATCTCAAATCCTGCACACAGAGCAGGAAGTTACACAGACTTTTATACATCCTTTTTCCCAGCATACTTATCCAATAGCAAGCTGCCCCAAGTATCCATATAGCCAGCCAATCCAGTTCCCAGCTAGTTCCCTGATTCTCTGTATCATTTGTTAAACTATACATAAAGCTGCTTTATTCAGCATTGTTCTTCCATATCTCCCCTGTTTGGCCTTGTTTAGTTTCAGGCAGTCTGACTCTGCAACATACTGTTGCAGATTCTCAACATAACTGCTGTGTGTGCCTCCAGGCGGGGGGGCCAAGGACACTTGGGCCTAGTATGCAGAGCTGCTGCGAGTGCCTCCAGGCAGGAGGGGGGGCCAAGGACACCTGGGCCTAGTGCGAGGGGGCTTTATCGACACTCGTGGTCTTCCATCCCCTCGAGTTACCTAGTGGCCATGCCCCAGTGTCCCCAACAAACTCATCAATGGCAAATTTTGAAGCAACGTCTGGGAACATCCTCTCTGACACTGAAACCACTGAGTGCCACACAATGGGAAAGTCAAGTGGAGGCGATAAAGCCTATCAAACACGAAATTGGGAAGACAGACAATGCCATAGTTGCCGTTATGGAGGATAATGCTATGATAGGAACTGTTCAGGGGGGAACAGTGGCAGAGGGAAATGGAATTACCAGAAACATATATAACTTCAAATTTTTACTGATACAGACTAACATGGCTACCACTCTGAAACCTGTTCAAATTTCTGTGTGGCTTAGTATTGTGGCATGACATATTGTTTGAAATAAATGTTGTAAGCAAGAGACTCCAAGGTGTTGACCTTGATATATCTGGAGCAATGGAACAACTGGACAAAGCAAAGTCAGATGAGGAATTTCAAAACGTTCTAAAGAGTGCACAGAAGTTGGCAGAGGAACTTCACACTGAAGCTATTTTCCCACCCATTCAAGAATACAAGAGTCACCAAAGAAGAAGACATTTTGATTATGAGGCATGGGATAATCCCATAAGAGACCCCAAACAACAATTCAAAGTTGAATTCTTTAACCACGTGCTAGATTGTGCAATACAGTCAGTTGAAGAACGTTTCATCCAGCTCAAGGAACATAGCAGTATATTTGGGGTGTTGTATGATATTCCAAAACTCCGCACTATACCTGAAGAAGACCTACACCAGCAATGTGGGGCACTAGAGACAGTGTTGACACATGATGACATGCGCGATATTGATGCAAATGATTTAGGTGAAGAACGGAAAGCCCTTTCAAGATACATTTCAGCAGGATCAACTCCAAAGGCTGTTCTGGAATATATGTGCACAAATAAGATGACCACCCTCTTTCCAAATGCTTTTGTTGTTCTGCGCATACTTCTAACACTTCCTGTAACAGTTGCCAGTGGAGAACGCAGCGTCTCCAAGCTGAAGTTAATAAAAACACATCTACGCTCCACAATGACACAGGAGAGACTGATGGCCTTGCAACCATGTCAATAGATCATGAGCTGGCCCAGACTGTGGACCTTCAGCAGGAAGCAGTTCAAATCTTTGCAACCAAGAAGGCATGGAAAGCAGCACTTTGATTATTCAAACAGATAAAAATGCCAGTGTTTACTATGCAGACAAGAAAAGTTACATTTGCTGTTCAGGCGTTTGAAAGTTAAGTGTTACTTCACATTTTTGAACAAGGCATTTTAAGTTGTTAGTTCTCCTTTATTGGGGTAGGTAGCAGAGCAGTACCATGAGAGGAGTAGAACAGGGAGAAGGCAGAATTGAGACCTTTCAAAGTTTTGGCCTAAGCAAGGGGGTGTGGGGGAGTCATTTGAGCTCCGCACCTCAGGTGCCAAAATGTTGTGGGCCGGCCCTGCCTAGGCTCACATTACAATGAATGGTGAGAGGCAGGCACCTCAGAATACCATTCACATAGCCAGCATGGTAGGCAGGCTAGCCAATGGGAGATGCTGAAAAGAGGGAGGTATGTTAACCCTCACCCCTTTGTTGGAGATAGGTGCCTCCCTGCAGTCTGGACTTAGGTGTCTATCTCTGCTAACAATTTATGAACCAGGGGACAAGAGGCACTCTTCTGTGTAACTTACATGTGGGGCCTGATCCAATGCTCAGAGGTAACCTAATTCCTTGCTGCTACGCTGACCTTGATAACCTTTAGCCCAGTGACTAGGGTACCCACTGAAGATGTGGAAGAGCCCCAGTTCAAGTCCCATCCCTGCTCGATTAAGAAGAGAGTTGAACTGGGATGTGCCACCTCTAAGCAGAGTGCCCTAACCACTGGGCTGTAGAGTCATTCTCACTGTTTCTGGCCCAATTATTATTTCAATTGCAGAGACTGAGGAAACTCCCTCCCCCAATCAGACTATCCCCTACCTGCTCAGCAGTTAATGCAGTCTCCCAATCCCTGTTTAAAGTCTCTCTTCTCATGAGGTGGAAGGAGGACTTGAACCAAGGGTCTCCCACATCCCAGCTGAGAGTCTTTAGCCCAGTGCAGTGCCAGAGCTAGCCCATTGGGGGCCCTAAACAAGAATATTTTGCCCCACCCCCATACACACACTCTAATAATTAATAGGGGCTCCCTTGAGCTGCTTGAGGCCCTAAGCAATTGTTTTGTCTGCTTATGCCTAGTGCCAGCTCTGGCCCAGTGGTTAGGGTAGTCGGGGAACCCTTCTTCCGCCTGGATCAGGCCCCACACACAAAAGTTAGGTAAAAAAACCACCTGTGTTCACCTGGCTTGTGAATTGCTCTGGTGCTTAGGCAGGATATAGGCATCTGGGTACCTAGAGCGGGGCAGCAGCGCGCATGCTCAGAGGCAGAAACACAGGCACCTAGGGAACTTTTACTGCAAAACTTAGGTGCCAAGAGAATTGTAGGCATTGGCAGGATTAGGTGGCAGCCCCTTAGGGGTTTTGCGAATCACAGCAGTGCCTAAAAATATGAGATTTAGGCACCTGCCCCCTAGGCTTAGATGCCTATGTCTATTTGTGATGCTAGCCGCTAGCCCTTTGGACTGATTCTCAGTAAAGGGATTTTATGCTGTTTTATTTGGAGTTTTTACTAGTGATTTTGGTAGTGCATATTTTATTACTTGATTTAGTGTTTATTATTGGGATTATGTATTCATGGTCTCTGGAGTGATCCAAGCCCCTCATCCATATTTGTGCACAAAACCTGGTGACATTTGTGTCTCAGGAACTTGAGAACAAACTGGTTCTCCTGGTTCTGGCTTTGATGGACAACAGCATGAACAGAATAAAAATTCTGTAGGAGGTGAGCTAGAGGCACTGTGTGTTCTGGATGCCAGGAAGAGATCCTGGATCGGTGACGCACCATCACTTAATTATAATGAAAAGGAGTGGAACCAGTGTGATGGCCTTATGCTAGTTTAGGACCCTCCTGAGGAATTCCACATAGAAGCATGCCTAATAAAGCCAGCGTTACTGATCACAACTGAAAATAAATAATCAAAACCAAAGCCCTTTCCCTCTGAGTACATGGGGAATGATGTTTTGTTTCCTGAAGGTGTTATCATGGTCTAGAAAAAGATTATTCACATATGGGGGAACCAGGCTCATCAGGAAATGCCAATGAGATGAAGCTGAAGCAGCAGATGAGTAGGAAGCTTTTAACAGAACTGAGTGTAAGATGATGCAGCATCTTCTCATCTGTGAAGTTCCCATCTGGGCAGAATTTTTATCCCGTCAATTTGCTTTTCTTTAAGCAACGAAAGATACAGAAATCCAGAGTCAAAAGGCAAACATGCATGAATTGGCCACTTTGCGCTGCTCAGATAGTACATATGGAGGGGCTATTGTCCCTAACTACCCTTCTGGGGATACTACCTGGGTAGAGGATGCCCCACCAGGAACAGAACCAGTGGAGCTTCTGGGATAGGGAGGGACCTGTTGGGCACAGGGAATCATAGAAACATAGGGCAGGAAGGTACTTGGAGAGTTCAAGTCCGGGCCCCTACCCTGAGGCAGGACCAACAAAACCTAGAAGGCAAGGCAAGGCACTGGGTGGGGCTGGTCCACTCTGGCAATCCCCAGCTAGTAAATGGTCTCCAGAGAAAGGGAAGGAGGGGGAAAAAAGCAGTGTGTAGACTAGCCTCTCCTTTTTGGAGGACTTCCATGTAAATAGCTCTGAAGTAGAGCAAATCAGTGTTAGGGCACGTTGAAAAGAACAGGAGAAGTTGCCTTTCATTGTTAGTTGCTCATCATCCCCTCTTATGCCTGAAGAATTAACAGCCATCTGATTTCCTCCATTATTGTGGCCCCTAACCTTCTGGCAGGGGAAGGGTTTCATCCTTCATGGCTGCTTTGTAATTTACCAGAAGGGTTAGCGTAGGGTGATGCAATGTGCTGCCTTCTCAGGACTTACCACCCTGGGTGAAATCATGGCTGCATTGCCGTCAAGGGCACAACTCTGCTACTCAACTCGAGTCCCAAGTGTGGCAATGGTGAGCACTATTACTAATAGTCCCTAGAGAGACATGAATAGGGCAACGCGCTCCCTCAATACTATAACATCAGCGGGAGCTGCTGGGTGCTCAGCGCCTTTGAAAAAAAATCAGGTAATTTCCTGAGGTGCCTAACTACTGATTTAAGAGCCTGAGTTTAGGCACCTTTATTTGGGAATCTTGGCCATATAGTTCATCTCTCCTGACTAGCCCCCTCAGCATTGTTACTTTTCTTGGATTACAGTAAAGTTATCTACCTTTCTGTGATATTAAGGCACCAAGAAATGATTGCAGCATCCTTGCCATAATGAAAGGAATATCTCCATGATCTGTGTCTTAATGGCCTGTATAATCAGCCCCAAACCGTACGTTAGCCTTTATGCTGCCTTACTGCCCTGCACATAGAGTCCAATCCTGCAACCCTCATTCACATAAGTGATTCTTGCGCCTGAGAATCAACCCATTGAAGAGACTTGAAGGGTTAAAGAATAGGGATCATAATTTGCTATCTACTCTTTCCTAGAAGAGAAGGATGGTTTTATGGTTAAAGCCCTAGACTAAGATGCAGACAATCTGGGTTCTTTTCCTGGCTCTTCCCTCCAGTGTCTTTATATCCTTGTTCCTGTGCTGAGGAGAACCTTCAGCACCTGGCAGGAATGCGCCAAATTGTAAGATGCCACATCCCTCAGGAATGCTCAGGCGGTTAAGACCAGCAAATTACTCCTCTTGAGAATGCTCAGCTCTTTGCAAGATTAAAGATTTAAAAAAAAAAAAAGAAGTGCCTCAGTTTTCCCCCGTCTGTAAAATGGGTATTATAATGCCATTATCCTGCTTTTGCAGCATGTGTTACAAGGATAAATTCACTAACGCCTCTGAGGTGCACATATACTAATGCAAAAGGCACTGTAGAAAAGTCTAGGAATAAAATAACTAAATCTTGTTTTGCACTATTCCTTAAGTTTCTCCCTTCCACTGAATTATCTATACTTTGGATTATTTACATTTCCACAACTGTATCTATTGTCCACATCAAATCTTCTCTTATTTTCTGTACATATTTTGAACCTCTCTAGGTTGCTATTGAATTATTTCTCTCTTATGTTATGTTCTCCTTACTTGCTTCCCTAATACTATGTTTTTTGTATTTGTTACAAATATATGCAGGGAGCATCTTTCATTTCAAAGTGTATAGAATATATTTGCAGTGAATGTCAGATTACTTTTTTAGAGTATTGTATAGAAAAACTAAGTGCACATAAGTTGTAGACATGAACAGAAGAGCAATACAATGACAGAGCTTGTATAGGCCACAGTCTTCCCTGGTAAAATTCCACGAAAGCCAAAATGACACCAAGGATCCGTTTAGCCTAGTACAGCAAAGCTTTGGTTGACACTCTGAGGTTTTGGGGTCATATTAACCATCTGTTCAAATTATTTCACAAAATAAGGATATTCAAAGCGTTTAAACAGCAGCATATTAATTTATCAGCACATATGTTGAAAGAGTTTGGGGCCAACATTTTGTAATTATTGAAAGCATATTTACTTAGTGGATCCAGTCTCATTTCTTGCAGTTATGTTCTCTTTCAAAGTTTATAATTTTCCACACACCAACATATGCTGCAAAGGTCACATTTGTTTTGAGACATGCTTTAGAAGCCTTTTGGTTTGCATTGCATAACCTGAAACTGAGAACAAAACACAACCATTGCCTTTAGGAAACCTAAAACAGCTGAGACCAAATTAGTAGATGCATTTTAGTTTGCTGATTATCAGACTTTGCTGTTCTTTGAGCTTGTCCTCACCTAAAATGCAACAGCTGCAGAACTGTAGCATTTCAGTGTAAACACTACCTACACCAACAGGAGGAGTTCTCCCATCAGCATAGGTAATCCACCTCTGAAAGGTGGTAGCTAGGTCAACAGAAGACTTCTTCCATCAGCCTAGTGCTGTCTACATCAGCAGTTCGGTCAGCTTAACTATAGTGCTCATAGGTATGGATTTTTCCCACCCCTGAGCAGTGTAGCTGGCTCAACCTAACTGTTTGGTGTAGACCAGGCCTCATCTATTCTGCTTCACAGTTTGGTTTAATGAGTGCAGCCTGAAGAGACAGGAAGTGGGAGGGGAAAAAAAGAAAAGAAAAGAAAAAGAAAAACCTCATTTCTCACAGCCATTCAGAGACGGTTTATTATACTTCACTCTCAACAGAATGTAACTGAGGACTATTCCTCAGTTATGGTGTTTCCACGCAGTCAGTCCAGTGACTGGGAATGCATAATGCAATTTAAATTGAATTCTTGTAAGAGTTAGGATCAAACCACTCATTATAGTAGAACTTGTGCACATGAATACCATGATAATGGGATATCTGGGAAGTTCTCTGGTATGAAATGGATAGGACTAGATTAGGATATAGTATTTATTAGAAGATACCCATCTTCTCCCAGACTTTGTTGCCCCTCCCCTTTCCTGGATGGCTTTGCCGGTTGAGGGGTACATGATCTGAAGCTGAGAGAGATCAGCAATTTCATTTAAAGTTACTTTTACAGTTGTTCCTATTACAGGCTACCAAATGGGACTGAACTCAGTTTCATTGAACGGATGGCTTAAATTCATAAATATCCCTGGAAGTATTTAGCCGTGATTTGCTGTACCGCTTGCAAATGAAGGGCTAACTTGCACCCATTGGCATAGCCCTGAGCACATAAGCTACACCAGTAGCCTTGGGAGGCACTGAGCTTCGTAGATACCATCTGTGGCACAATGCCCTTGCCGCTTCTCCCAGCTCCCAGGGAAGAGTAGTCTTGTGCTAGCTCAAAACAGAAGTAAATTAAGGTACCCCACACAACCGCTCAGCTTTGCTGGCCAGTGAATTGCTCCCTCCCTAGATGCTCTGATTACATACACTCAGCAGTGGGTTATTACAAGTCCCTCTCTGTGCCTGATCTGCAGAGGATGCAAGTCTGCTTATGCTTTTTACCTACGGAGATCCCTGATTCAACCTCTGTGTCAGCTGGAGAAGGGTCATAGTTTAATTGTCACTTTTCTCTCTACCTGTGATAAATATAGAGCAAGATAAATTAATGCAACACCACAAGAGACACTCTTTCTTGGGAAGAAGAACTCATAAGTTTCCTGATGTTGTCCTAGCAACTCAGTAGAGTTGCTAGAGATGCCTTACTTTGAAGGAGTTTGTACGTATCAGTGCTGAAACAGGGGGGCTGTATGCCGTCAGGTTATGTAGAGTAATGAATAGGATAAAATACTGTTTGTGTAGCGTGAGGGGAGCTCAGGCCCACCCACTAAACCACATTTCAGTCCAGGAACCCTCAAACCAACAGTTCAAGTTCCTCCCTTTCAGACTTTACCACACCTTCCCTTTCCTGTATCTTATACTCCCTCTTGTATCAAGGACTGTAGGCTTCCTCACCACAGCACCCTTCAGCCTCAACTCCTAGGCTTTACAGAAACCTTGCCTCTTCCTGCCCCAGCTGGACTTCATTAGAAATTAGGCCTTAGCAGGCTCTGGTTTTCCTCCAGGTGCAGCCTATATGTTACCTAATATATGGCCTAATTTACCCCTTCAGGCCTCATGTGGGGTGGACACCCAATCACACTGACCTCTAACCCACTAACAACCCCCTACAGCTGCTCTCCCATCGTTTTAATACCTCCTGCCTTCATAAGAGGTGGTAGATATGGAGGTGGGAGAAGCTCTCTGCGCCGACATAGTCCTGCCCACCCAGGCATTTAGTTCAGTATAAGGGCTTGTCTACACTACCCACCAGATTGGCGGGTAGCAATCGATCCAGTGGGGGTCGATTTATTGCATCTAGTATAGACACGATAAATCAACCACTGAGTGCTCTCCCATCGACTCCAGTACTCCGCCAGAATGAGAAGCACAAGCGGAGTCAACGGGAGAGCATCAGCTGTCAACTTATCGCAGTGAAGACACCGCGGTAAGTAGATCTAAGTACGTCGACTTCAGCTACGCTATTCACGTAGCTGAAGTTGCATATCTTAGATCGACACTCTGCGCAATAGAGTAGACAAGCCCTAACTTATGTCACTCAGGGATATGGATTATTTGCACCCATGAGTGATGTAAATTATACCAAATTTGTAGTATAGACATAACCAAAATGTCCCAGACCTGAAGAGCTCTGTGTAACCTTGACAGCTTCTCTCTCTCACCAATGGAAGTTGGTCCTATAAAAAATATTATCACCCACCTTGTCTCTAATGTCCTAGGATCAACATGGCTACAACAATAGTGCATAGAGGAATAATAACCAGTTCAGTGCCTACTTGTATGTAAACATGGATTTGTGTGTGAAATGGGAAAGCCTGTATTGCAACACTATTTATTTATTTAAATAAAATAACCTCAGCTTTATATCTCCAGTCAATATTTGCTTCATGTATTTCAATGAATAGAAAGGAATTGTCCAAGACAGATGCTGACCTTATGCTCAAAAAAAAATCTTGCAAAGAAGCACGCAAGCACACATGGCATTCATGTGTGCCAGCACACCTTACCTCTGTCACCGAAAAAATGGAGCTGTAGTTGATATATTCAGTAATGAAGAGTACAGCATTTCATTTTTCTATGTTCTGCCTGCAATCAGGATTATTCCTATGGATACACTGTACTACCTAATTTGCACAATTACTGGTGAATGGTTCTAAAAATGCAACTTTTAACCTTCATTACAGATATTAACAACAGTTAGCATTTTATAGGTCAGGACCATTTTTGAAAATGGGAGGTTATGACTCATAAAACTAAATTTATACCCTTAGGAAAAAATCAAAATCAAAATCAATCGTAATTTTCCCTTCTTTTCTGTATATTTTTCCCCAAGGACAGTTTAAAGGAACATTATTCTATTTTTCACCTCACTGCTAGACTTTAGTAGGGAAAGATTTCCATCTTGCCAGCTGCAGGAAGTAACTCCCCTAAGCCGAGGTGTAAAACCCTTTGCAAGTGGGTGTAGGTACAGTAATCCCACACTGTAGATGTCTGTGCTGTCCATAAACACAAAGAAGTCTGCAATCACTCCAGGTTTTTATCTATACAAACTTTTATTTGCACAAAGATGTTTTTTAGCATGACAGACTTTCAACTTCATTGTCTTTATGAAGTGCTGAGTTTTAGGCAGAATTTTCAATGGAGGAGAAAAAGTGGGTTTTCTAACCATCCCTAGCCAGAGCAAAAGCTGGATTAGGATTGTTAGTGCTACTTTTTTGGGGGGAGGGGCCTCCAGTAATTTTCTTCCAATAAGACCCAGGCAGTGTTAATGGATAACCACTTCCCTTATCCCTAAAAGCTCTCATTACAGCTCTCTGACTCAGATCCTTCTGATCTCCCTTCCTCTTCAACATCTACATGAGATCATTTGGAGAGGTAGTGACATCCCATAGACTCTGTTGTCAACAATATGCCAATGTCTCCTGACTAGATATCTCATTCTCCACAGATGCAACCATTGCCATCACAAACATGTCACAACATCTATAAGAAATCAGCTCCTGGATGAAGAGTGGCTAGGTAAGACCTCAGTCGTGCTGGTCAACAGGGGAAAGTGCTTCAAAGAACTAGTTGTGACACAGTATTCCCCTTCCATAAAAGGCATCCATCCCCCCTTCATACAAATGGTGTATAGTCTCAAGTCCAATTGAACTTATTAAATGTAGACAATCAGTATTAGTGTGGTGGGGATGGGACACTGGCAAACCAGGTGCCAGGTCGTGCCAAGGCTTTAGGCCTCAGCTGAGCACTGACAAATTCATTACTGGAAACCAGTCTGTTTTCCCTGTGTGTTAGTATAGTTAAGGTTGGTATTGGAGGTATAACAATGTCTTTAGACTGTATGCAATACTTATAAATTGCTGCATACATTAATCTCACTTATAACATCTTTATCCCTTGCCGTAAGGTAATAGTTAAGTTTTGCTTTGTAATTGTAAAAAAAAAAGTTTGCTCTGAAACTGTGAGGTGAGAGGGATCATCTCCTGCCCATCAAGAAGGTCTATCAAAACTAAATGGGCCACTGTGGGGCATCACTTTGGTATTGCCTCCATGAGGAGGCTACGTGCAAAATGGCACTGTGACACTACAACCCATATTCATCCTAGTAATGTTATCATGATATGATTATGGCATAATTGTGATGCTTTTTGTACAAGATGGGTCATGTGAGGTGTCAGTGGAAAAGTTATGATTTGCTGATATCATTATCCTATTTGTATACATGTATCATTTTTGTATCTAAGTTATGAATATTGACTATGTATCTGTGTTTCAAATGTGGTTATACCTGGGTGACACCCAGTCGGCAAAATGCTTCCAGCCTAGACAGCTGGTTGTGAAGGGTCTATTCAGGGTAACTGGCCATTAGGAAAACAACAGGCCTTAGGAGAAGCTTATCCCCCACCTGGTGAGCCTTCCTGAGAATGCTCCAGACAGCCTATAAGGACATGTGACCAGACCACATGACTCTGGATTCCATTTTGGGTACCTGTATTTTTCCACAAACTGGGCTGGGAACTGTTTTTGGAACAAAGGGTTCCTGCCATATGCTAAAGCTATATAACGTGGGGAGTGACATCATCTGTTGTTCTTCACTCCCCCAGAACTCAACACCTGAGAAAAGCTCCGAAAGAAAAGGAAAAGGAACGGGGGTGGAGATCCCAAGCTGCAAAGCAAGTGCAGCTTTTGCCTTGACAATCTACAAACCTGCTTGTATCATCAGTCAGGGTGAGAAATTGCTAATTCACATCCAATTTTTCTAGTATTTTAGTCTTAGTTTGTGATTTTGTTTATTTACTAGATAATCTGCTTTGATCTGTTTACTATCACTTAAAATTTATCTTTTTGTAGTTAAGAAACTTGTTTTATGTTTTAATCTAAAGCAGTGTCCCTTTGACTGAAGTGTCTGGGGAAAATAGCTTGGTTTAACACAAGCATATTGTAAATATTCCTTGAGAATTACTACCTTGTTAGCCTCTCTGACTGTAGCCAGTTTGAAGTCCACCTTTTTCATTTCCATAGCCAGTTTTCTCTCTCTCTCTCTCTCTTAGCATAACGATGATTTCCAATTTATCATCTTTGATAGGGCAATGTAACATAGATCAGCCTACACTCATCAATCTTTAGATCCAGAAACAGAGTAAGCATTTTTAATATAAATCCAAAGAATAAATATTTACTGTAAAAAAGCTGCAGTGTTTAAACAGAGCAAGATGTTTCAACGACTGAGTCACCATGCAAAACAGCTTTGCAAGTGGTATCAGTGCAGAACACTGTTAAATATCCTTTGGGAAAGTGCAAGAAAGATGACAAACTCTCCTATCCCTTATGTTTAGAAATTGGTAATTTCATGACTGGGTCACACCTAATCAGGGTGACCGTGGTTGCACAGTAGCCAAACATCTGTGTCCCATCCTTAATGAAATTTGCAGGTCCACTGTCCCTTTTGGTGTTTTTACTGAAAGAGAAGAAGCTGAACATGGGACTGACCAGTGCCATGCTCCTGCGCCATACTTGCTCTCAAATATTCTAGATGAAACTGCAGTCTTATCCAGTTCTCTTCTTCTGGCTGTCTTCAGTGTGGGGGAAAGACAGGGGTGGGGCCCATTCCAACTCCCACCTCAATCAGTGGAAAGATTCCCATTGACTCAGACTCTAGAGTGCCTTAGAATGGCCTTGGTCAATTTTTCTTCTCCACTGACAGAAGGCAAAAGAGGAAAGACTAGAGTGTGAAATGATGAGAGTAGAAAGAAAACAAAGGAGAAGACATGGGGAGAGATGTACAGAGGAAGAAGAAGAAGGTGGGAAGAGAGAGTTGGAGATAGAAAGGAGAACAGTTCCTTTCTATAGAAATATAAAAATTTAACTTGTTTTCATCATCGAATAGTATGCTGTTCAAATGAAGTTAGTCACTGGAATATTTTGTTTTCCACCAGCAGCATCCCTTTAGTTTGTTTTGCAGTTATTGTCTAGTTACCCCTGAGGCCTTGGAGGTTCTCAGCCCTGTAAGTGGTCCCTCCAGGTCAGCAGGGCAGGGCAGCATAGGGAAGCTACCCAAACTATTCCTGTTCAGTGGTAAATAAAGGATTTCAGGTGCCAGGGCTTTCAGTTCATCACTGTCCAAGAACGCTAAAATCATACAAAAAATTAAAAAGAAAAACAATTGTCAAAAATCGCCATTAAAGTTTTGCTGTGGTTTAAGTTGGGTTTTACTTTATCTGAACCAGTCTTCCTCAATCCCACCCAAATGACCATTTTACCCTCGGATGTTGCATAGGAGGAAGAAGAGATGGAGTAGTAAGGAGTAGGTGAGGAAGCTTCTATTATTCCACTAAGCAGTGGCAGATTATCCAATGGCCCCATGGAGCCTGTGCCCAGGGCCCCCCAGAAAAATGGGTCCCGCAGCAGACATCCACTGCAGGGCGGCAGAAGCCCGGAGACCTGATCCGAGTCCCCGACAGAAGTGCGGGGCTGGCGTCATGGGCGAAGCCCCAAAGCCCTGGTCCCCCGCAGAAGCGCTGGGAGGGCACGGGAAGCCCCAGCACCTGGACTCCGGCTGTGGCCCCAGAACTGGAGGAGCTCTCACTCCCCGCTGTGGTCCAGGGATGTGGTCCATGACGGCGGGGGGATAAGAGCTTCTCCGGTCTCGGGGCTGCCATAAGGAGCAAATGGGGTCGAAGTCAGAGTGTGTGTGTGCAGAATGGGGTGGGACCATGGGAGGAACAGGGGCAGGACTGTGGGGGAAGGGGCAGAACTGGGTGGGCCTATAGGCAGGGCTGCAGGCAGAAGGGACAGGGCCACCGTTCCAGCACTCCTCCCCAAGACTTGCTCAGGCCCCAGGAGACCTTAATCCACCTCTGCCACTGAGACATGCTCTCCATTTCACATAAAGACACTAGACTCATAGGAGACACTAATCTAAGTCAATGTGATGTTCACCGTGGGCTGTATTGGCCCTTGGAGTGTGTCCCATTATGAGTCTGCAGAACATTTCAGAGAAAAAAGTGACATCTTGGGGGAAATGGTTTGTGTATCATTCTTTCAGATGTCAAGCTCTACGCTGCCAGTTTACATTTCCCCCAGATCTGATCACCAGTGCACAGAAAACACTGAAAGCAGCTAATTATACCAGTTACCAGAAATTCTACTTAGCAGCAACACCTTGAAGATTTTTTTTAAAAAGGGGGTGGTTTAGGTAGGGAGGGGTGTGAGTAAGAAAACAAAAAGTGCTATAGCAGATTTTCTAGGTACCTTTGATGCTACAAAAAGAATGAAGAGAGACCACATTGCCTAAAAATGCCACAAACTGTAACATAACCAGAACTATCGTATCTGTTCCTGCCTCCCCAAAAGTCCCTGCAACTGCCTGCTCCCTCCCCCGCTCAAATGATATCCACCTACAGCCCAGCTAATGAGGGAGGGGAAGCCCATTACAGCATCATCTTAGCTTGCACCACCTGCTGGTCATACTGGAGCACAGCACAGCATCAACGTGAAAATACCTCTTTGGAGAAAGGGATGTTTCTTCTCTCACACCACTGTAATTTTATTGATTTTAGTGGAATTACTCCAGCTTTACACCAGGGTGAATAAGATCAGGATCGGTCCCAAAAGATCTAGACAAAAGGCTGTTGAGAGCAAGGTTGCACATATTTGATGCATAAAGTATTTCAGAAATAGAAAAGCAATCTTGCTGAAAATAATCTGTTACTTTTTAAAATGTGAATACAACATGTGGGAATTTTGGGATGGAGAGTGGGAAACTGTCTAATAAAATTATGCTAAAAATTGTATGTTCATTTTAACATTTAGGATGTTCAAAACAAGGTATTTATTTAACCATCTGAGGTCCTGGCAAGAGCCAAAATGCTAAATTATACTTAAAAATTAAAGCTCAGGACCAAAATGTTCATGCCCAGGGTATTCCATAAGCATTTCAATCACAGTGTTAGAAATAAGGTGATTTTTCAGACTGCTGTTGTTGGTGTCAGTCTGTCTCTCCTGGTTTTAGTGAGGAAAAACACACTGTGATAGGAAGGGTCACAAATTCAAATGAATAGACAACTTTAAAACCTTGTGAATTGTTGATGTTTGGCCCCTGGAAAAAGAGCAAGCAAATGTCACCCAGATCCGTGTTTGCTCATTGAATAACAAAATTTTGACACGTACAGTGTGGGTGCAGTCAGGCTGTCACCTCACAGCGGTTCTTGGGGTTAGAGTGGTGTCTTTCTGCACATGCTTCAGGAGTTACAAGTTCACAATTAGAAAGATTTCCCATTTAAACAGAAACGCACCCCTCAGAGACCTCAAAATTCTGGTTATCTGCCTTTTGTTTGTTCAATAGCAAGTATCTAGCTAGTTGTTAGGCAGCGATATTCAACAGGAGCTGGATGAGGGTTTGCTTAAAAAGGGTGCCAGGCTGCGGCCAGATACAGCAGACCACAACTCAGCCCTACAGCACACATTGAGATGACTGGTGCTTGGAGCCATTATGCTGTTCTGTCCCAATCCATAGTATGAAACATTAAGTAACGACATTGTAGCTAACCTGGATCCATTAATTCCAGAACAATTGGCACCATGCATCATGTCCATCCATTCAAGAAATTTTTAGAATATTGCTACACACCTTAAAGAACCCTGAAACTGGGCCTCATCTATTTAAAGTTGTTGAAACCAGTTACAATAAAGCTCAGGGGATTGGGGGAGTGGATCTAGGCTGCCGTTATCTACCATGTTTCATCCTGAAGCGTATTTATACAAGTCAGTTAGACATTACTCAAAGTGATATAGTGATGGGAAGATGGTAACTGAACGCTATAGCCATGGTATATTTTGCTCTTAATACAATAAGCATAATATAAAGCAACCACACACGCATAACACTGTTCACTAAAATTGTTCACAGTATACAAGGTCTAGTTACATATGCGCACACTGCTGCTCTGGCTGGTTTCTAAAACAGACGACAGTGAGCACCACTAGAGGGTTAACAAATTATTTAAAGAGCACTACCCAGTTTTTGTACACTAGAATAGCATATGTAGATGACCATGAAATGTGCCACTTTTAATGACCTGACAGAATTGCTTTTGAGGCATTCACAAACAACTGCAATTTTTGTACGAAAGTACCTCTTAAATCACGCGTACAGTAAATTACTAACAACCACCTATCAGGAACCATTGCCTGCTACAGGAGGCAGACATCCAACTTTAGATAGACCAGGATCATATGTGCTGATAACATTTTACTTAGCTGTAGGGGTGGGACACAAATACCTGATACATATACACCGCTTTGACATTGATTTCTTCTTATCCTGAATTTCTGTTGATTGTGAAACACTTCCTTTTATAATGTCCTTGCTGAAATTGTTAATCATCCACCATGTAGCATTTTAATGATATTCAGCCCACAAAATCATGGTTCAAAGTTCATTAATGATCAGACTTAAACCGAGTTACGGTTTTTGGCTGGGGGAGAAAGGCGGTGAGATTTGATGCAAAACACAGTCTGATATCACAGTGGCATTTTTTCATTATTCAACCTACCTTGAAGCCAGTCTAGCTGCCAAATTGGCTGTAATCATTCCTGGAAGCACAGACTCTAAATCTGGTGTACCTAATAATGTGTCACATCATTCAGTAGACGATTGGCTGATAGTGATACCATAAACATAGGTCTTCAAAATGACACAGCTTTCATTGATTTGGAACATGTTTCATTAAGTAGGCTACTCACAGGATACCTATAAACAGCCATTTATTGCTCTCGTCTGGTTTATGGGCCTGATCCAAAGCTGGGATCAACCCCAGTGAAGTCAGGATTGAGTCCTAAAATAGAGAAATCACTGGCACCCATTTTAACACACTATTTGTACCTAGAATACCAACTTTACATGCATATTTGTAAAACTGGTCAAAATGGAAACTATTTAGCAGGCAACTTCAACCCAGAGCATGCCTGGGAATAGGAGCAATCACCTAGCACTTTTCTGTCAAAACATCCATCATCATGCGCTGTCCGGGAGAGGGGTGTGTGCAACTCTATTTTTAAATGTTCTTTCATCCTAATGATAAAAGTCAAATAAGGTCATGTTATCAAAGCAAGTGGTGATGCTCAAAAACCAGGAAGTACAATGGAAAAAATACCCCATCAGTTTACGGGGCTCTGTATCGCTTCATTTTTTTCAGTTGCCTTTAATTTTTAGAAGTGGGATTACTTTTTCCTGAGCACCCTCTGCACTTGTTAAAGTTGTGTTGTATAAATGCTATTCTGAGGTAGTAGACCATAGACAAAGTGACAGGGTAGATACAGTAAACCCTCCTCCACATCTAACCCTGCATCTACATCTAGAAATTATTTATGAGGCTAACATTTTGATGAAAGAGCATGAAAAGGGAGGATATTTCTTCCAATCTTTTAAAGTCAACAGGGAAGTTTCTTTAATTGGATGCGAGTTGTTGACCGGTTTGTTGCCCGCAGTGATGGCAGGTGGGAAGGAGGGAAAGCAATCATGCATTCTTGATGACAGGTTGCTGGAATGGTATGTGGGGGAATGCAGAAAATAGAGTTATATAGAGGAAGTCATTCTGTGTGGCACACCAATTATAAGAAAACTCCACAATAGATGGAGAAAAGGCTATGTGTAAAAATAGCTGAGACTGGTCGAGGATATAAATATATACATGACTAGACCAGCCGATGGGGCCTCAGCATGCCCTATCTATTTTGCTAGAGAGGAAATAAAAGAGTGGAAAATTGGCATTCTAACCCTCCCCTCTGACCCTACACAAGCCCCTTATGCATGAATACCACATTTTGGGGCTCTGTGCATAGGGGCTTAAGCACATGCTTCAAGTTAAGCACAAAATTAATTCCTTTCCTGAAGTGGTGCCTTTGAGGGGCATGGTTGAGTGGCTTTGCCCCACCATATCCATGCAAACCCCTGTGGATTTTCTTGCAATGAAAGCATTATTTTAGAGCAGTGGTTGAAGACAGAGAGGGAAGAGCCAAGCTGCCACAGGCGTGCCGCCAAAGAATCAAAAGGTGCAGGAGCGACCCTCCTGCCACTCTGGTGGCACTCCTCCTGCTGCGCACCTCCAGGGATGGTCTTGCGCACCCCACTTTGGAGACCACTGTTTTAGAGGATTCCCCTCTCCATCAAACCCTACCCCCATGGTGTGGCAGAAGTGCAGGTTGGGGAGCCCAAGCACAGGACTTTATATTTCCTTTTTGCTCTGCACGTATGTAGCCAAGGCTAAACCTGGTTATAAAAAGGCCAAGGTGCACACTCTAGCCTGTGTGTCAGAGGGGGATGGCCAGTGATACAGAAGTTAGCAAGGGAAAAGTGACTTGAGGCCAGCTTGTCTCTGCCATGGAGGCGGAGGAATCAATCCTTGCTGCCTTGCTTCTTTTTTCTGTCTACAATGGACCGTGACTATTAAAGCAAAGCTGGGAGTGGTTTCAGAGCAGTTTTGCAAAAAATTGTCACCACTTACATTCCTCCTCCATTCTCTCTTCCATCTTCACCATGCTTCATTCCTTCTCAAACTCTCACTTCCTTTGCACTGCTGCCAGCATTCAGTTTTGCTGTACCTTCCACTCCCCTTTCTACCAGCCACACTTGCCCACTCTCACTCCTGGATCCTGCCTCCATTCCTGCAACCAAGCTTTACCTCATTGCTTTCACCACCTGCTTAGCTCACCTGGCCACACATTTCTTCTCTTCATTCTCCAGCCTTGCTTCATGCTGCTGCTCCAAATAGCAGTGGAGTTACATACAAAATCCTGTCTCAGTGAGTTTCCTCCCACATGGTTTCACAATGTAAGGGAATGTGCCTCAACACATCCTGGATGGAACAATGCTGTCAGGCCAGGACTGAAATGACTCGTTGTACTGGAGACTGGATAGTGAACCTTCAACTCTAAGATCACTTAACTGAAGATTACACCAATTATTACAGAGACTTCTGCCCTTTAAAGAAAATGACATGTTCCAGCAGGGAGGAGCTTAACCAACTGGAGGATGCAAGACATGCCATTGTTGTATGACGACTGTAAGTCTTGTCAATCTAAGAAAGGTTATCATTAAACACAGTTTGTGCTGACTCGATCAATTTTAATGAACCTTTAAGGAAGGTGATCAGGAACAGCCAGCATGGATTCACCAAGGGAAGGTCATGCCTGACTAATCTAATCGCCTTTTATGATGAGATTACTGGTTCTGTGGATGAAGGGAAAGCAGTGGATGTATTGTTTCTTGACTTTAGCAAAGCTTTTGACACGGTCTCCCACAGTATTCTTGTCAGCAAGTTAAGGAAGTATGGGCTGGATGAATGCACTATAAGGTGGGTAGAAAGCTGGCTAGATTGTCGGGCTCAACGGGTAGTGATCAATGGCTCCATGTCTAGTTGGCAGCCGGTATCAAGTGGAGTGCCCCAAGGGTCGGTCCTGGGGCCGGTTTTGTTCAATATCTTCATAAATGATCTGGAGGATGGTGTGGATTGCACTCTCAGCAAATTTGCGGATGATACTAAACTGGGAGGAGTGGTAGATACGCTGGAGGGGAGGGATAGGATACAGAAGGACCTAGACAAATTGGAGGATTGGGCCAAAAGAAATCTGATGAGGTTCAATAAGGATAAGTGCAGGGTCCTGCACTTAGGACGGAAGAACCCAATGCACAGCTACAGACTAGGGACCGAATGGCTAGGCAGCAGTTCTGCAGAAAAGGACTTAGGGGTGACAGTGGACGAGAAGCTGGATATGAGTCAGCAGTGTGCCCTTGTTGCCAAGAAGGCCAATGGCATTTTGGGATGTATAAGTAGGGGCATAGCGAGCAGATCGAGGGACGTGATCGTTCCCTTCTATTCGACATTGGTGAGGCCTCATCTGGAGTACTGTGTCCAGTTTTGGGCCCCACACTACAAGAAGGATGTGGATAAATTGGAGAGAGTCCAGCGAAGGGCAACAAAAATGATTAGGGGTCTAGAACACATGACTTATGAGGAGAGGCTGAGGGAGCTGGGATTGTTTATCCTGCAGAAGAGAAGAATGAGGGGGGATTTGATAGCTGCTTTCAACTACCTGAAAGGGGGTTCCAAAGAGGATGGCTCTAGACTGTTCTCAATGGTAGCAGATGACAGAACGAGGAGTAATGGTCTCAAGTTGCAGTGGGGGAGGTTTAGATTGGATATTAGGAAAAACTTTTTCACTAAGAGGGTGGTGAAACACTGGAATGCGTTACCTAGGGAGGTGGTAGAATCTCCTTCCTTAGAGGTTTTTAAGGTCAGGCTTGACAAAGCCCTGGCTGGGATGATTTAACTGGGAATTGGTCCTGCTTCGAGCAGGGGGTTGGACTAGATGACCTTCAGGGGTCCCTTCCAACCCTGATATTCTATGATTCTATGATTCTAAGAGTGAAGGCCGGTCATGACTTAGAAGGTCCCAGAACAAATGCTTTGGAGTCTTCCATATTGGTTCCCCCACAGGGCCCAAGGAGCTCTCCTTTTCCTCACTCCCCGATACCCCTTAGAATAACAGAATATTATGGTTGGAAGAGACCTCAGGAGGTCATCTAGTCCAATCCCCTGCGCAAAGCAGGACTAACACCAACTAAATTATCCCAGCCAAGGCTTTGTCAAGCCGGGCCTTAAAAACCTCTAAGGCTGGAGATTCCACTACCTCCCCAGGTAACCCATTCCAGTGCTTCACCACCCTCCTAGTGAAATACTGTTTCCTAATATCCAACCTACACCTCCCCCTCTGCAACTTGAGACCATTGCTTCTTGTTCTGTCATCTGCCACCACTGAGAACAGTCTAGATCCATCCTCTTTGGAACCCCCTTTCAGGTAGTTGAAAGCAGCTATCAAATCCCCCCATTCTTCTCTTCCGCAGACTAAACAATCCCAGTTCCCTCAGCCTCTCCTCATAAGTCATGTGTTCCAGTCCCCTAATCATTTTTGCTGCCCTCTGCGGGACGTTTTCCAATTTTTTCACATCCTTCTTGTAGTGTGGGGCCCAAAACTGGACACAGTACTCCAGATGAGGCCTCACCAATCAGCCAAAGAGCTTGAAGACTGTGCTGAGATTTTAAAAGCTGGTTTTACTTTTCTGTTTGAACAAAACATAATAAAAAACAGTGAGCAGCCAGACCACAACTGTTTTCAAAATGTAAAACCCTATACTTTAAGGATGTTACCAAAAATAAAATAAAAAAATAAATCATGGACATTTTCATCTGGATTTCAACATTTTCATGTCCATAAAAATCCCTAAAAAAGAAAAAAAATCAGTTAAAATTAGAAAAGGACTTATAAGAAACTGGATAAATACAATGAACACATAAATAAAGAGAGAGACTTAATCTTATACATTCTTCATGCATTCAGAAGTCCATTCAATTAATCAGAAATCCATTTATTTGTGCTGTTAAGAGTAACCAACAGTACTTCATTACTGTGGGTGCTTTTTCTTTTTCATAATCTGAGACTGCCTCAGCTCTTCAGTCCCATGAGCATATGGACAAGATTCAGAAGTCAGAGAACAGCCATCAGGATGGTGGATGAAAAACCAACAGAGACGTGTTTTAAAAGCTTCAGCAGAAAATCTTCGTTTTACTTCTGACTTGGTTCGCTTTGAGGGTTTCTCTTCTCTCCAGTCACGAATATGAACTCTTCCATTTAGAACTGAGGGTTTAAAAAAAAAAAAGCAAGCACACAAACCATTACTAGAGGTCAGTGGGAATTACACTGATCATCTGCGCATACATATATGGACTATAAATGGGCTATTCATGCCCGGGAAGCAAGCACAGATTGGTGGGACCGCATAATGTTGCAGGTCTGGGATGATACCCAGTGACTGCAAAACTTTTGCATGCATAAGGGCACTTTCATGGAACTTTGTGACTTGCTTTCCCCTGCCCTGAAGCACATGAATACCAAGATGAGAGCAGCCCTCACAGTTGAGAAGCGAGTGGCGATAGCCCTGTGGAAGCTTGCAACGCCAGACAGCTACCGGTCAGTCGGGAATCAATTTGGAGTGGGCAAACCTACTGTGGGGGCTGCTGTGATGCAAGTAGCCAACACAATCAAAGATCTGCTGATATTAAGGGTAGTGACCCTGTGAAATGTGCAGGTCAGAGTGGATGGCTTTGCTGCAATGGGATTCCCTAACTGTGGCTGGGCCATAGACGGAACCCATATCCCTATCTTGGCACCGGAGCACCAAGCCGGCGAGTACATAAACCGCAAGGGGTACTTTTCAATAGTGCTGCAAGCTCTGGTGGATCACAAGGGACGTTTCACCAACATCAACGTGGGATGGCCGGGAAAGGTACATGACGTTCGCATCTTAAGGAACTCTGGTCTGTTTCAAAAGCTGCAGGAAGGGACTTTATTCCCAGACCAGAAAATAACCGTTGGGGATGTTGAAATGCTTATAGTTATTTTTGGGGACCCAGCCTACCCCTTAATGCCATGGCTCCTGAAGCCATACACAGGCAGCCTGGACAGTAGTCAGGAGCTGTTCAACTACAGGCTGAGCAAGTGCAGAATGGTGGTAGAATGTGCATTTGGACGTTTAAAGGCGCACTGGCGCAGTTTACTGACTCGCTTAGACCTCAGCGAAACCAATATTCCCACTGTTATTACTGCTTGCTGTGTGCTCCACAATATCTGTGAGAGTAAGGGGGTGGGGTGGGAGGTTGAGGCAAATCACTTGGCCGCTGGTTACACATAGCAGACACCAGGGCGGTTAGAAGAGCACAGGAGGGCATGGTACGCATCAGAGAAGCTTTGAAAACCAGTTTCATGACTGGCCGGGCTACAGTGTGAAAGTTCTCTTTGTTTCTCCTTGATGAAATCCCCTGCCCCTTGGTTCACTCTACTTCCCTGTAAGCTAACCACCCTCCCCTCCTCCCTTTGATCACCGCTTGCAGAGGCAATAAAGTCATTGTTGCTTCACATTCATGCGTTCTTTATTAATTCATCACACAAATGGGGGATAACAGCCAAGGTAGCCCCGGTGGGGTGGTGGAGGAGAGAAGCACCGGGAGGGGTGGTGGAGGAGGGAAGGACAAGGCCACACAGCACTTTAAAAGTTTAAAACTTATTGAATGCCAGCCTTCTGTTGCTTGGGCAATCCTCTGGGGTGGAGTGGCTGGGTGGCCGGAGGCCCCCCCACTGCGTTCTTGGGTGTCTGGGTGAGGAGGCTATGGAACTTGGGGAGGAGGGCGGTTGGTTACCATAGGGGCTGTAGCGGCGGTCTGTGCTCCAGCTGCCTTTCCTGCAGCTCAACCATATGCTGGAGCATATTAGTTTGATCCTCCAGCAGCCTCAGCACTGAATTCTGCCTCCTCTCATCACGCTGCCGCCACCTTTCAGCTTCAGCCCTCTCTTCAGCCCGCCACCTCTCCTCCCGGTCATTTTGTGCTTTCCTGCACTCTGACATTGTCTGCCTCCATGCATTCGTCTGTGCTCTGTCAGTGTGGGAGGACAGCATGAGCTCAGAGAACATTTCATCACGAGTGCGGTTTTTTTCGCCTTCTAATCTTCACTAGCCTCTGGGAAGGAGAAGATCCTGTGATCCTTGAAACACATGCAGCTGGTGGAGGAAAAAAAAAGAGATCGTGGTATTCAAAAAAAACCACATTTTATAGAACAATGTGTACACTCTTTCACGGTAAATCTTGCCGTTAACATTACATACATAGCACATGTGCTTTCGTTACAACGCCACATTTTCCCTCCCCCCACCGTGTGGCTAGCCCCTCACCCCTTCCCCCTCCCCGTGGCTAACAGCGGGGAACATTTCTGTTCAGCCACAGGCAAACAGCCCAGCAGGAATGGGCACCTTTGAATGTCCCCTTAAGAAAAGCACCCTATTTCAACCAGGTGACCATGAATGATATCACTCTCCTGAGGATAACACAGAGAGATAAAGAATGGATGTTGTTTGAATGCCAGCAAACATACACTGCAATGCTTTGTTCTACAATGATTCCTGAGTACGTGCTACTGGCCTGGAGTGGTAAAGTGTCCTACCATGGTGGACGGAATAAGGCTGCCCTCCCCAGAAACCTTTTGCAAAGGCTTTGGGAGTACATCCAGGAGAGCAGCGAATGGCAGGGTAAATTAATCATTAAATTAATGATTTAATTAATCAGCAAGTTTGCAGATAACACTAAACTGGGAGGAGTGGTAGAAACGCTGGAGGGTAGGGATAGGATACAGTGGGACCTAGACAAATTGGAGGATTGGGCCAAAAGAAATCTGATGAGGTTCAACAAGGACAAGTGCAGAGTCCTGCACTTAGGACAGAAGAATCCAATGCACCGCTACAGACTAGGGACCGAATGGCTAGGCAGCAGTTCTGCAGAGAAGGACCTAGGGGTGACAGTGGATGAGAAGCTGGATATGAGTCAACAGTGTGCCCTTGTTGCCAAGAAGGCCAATGGCATTTTGGGGTATATAAGTAGGGGCATTGCCAGCAGATCGAGGGACGTGATCGTTCCCCTCTATTCGACATTGGTGAGGACTCATCTGGAGTACTGTGTCCAGTTTTGGATCCCACACTACAAGAAGGATGTGGAAAAATTGGAGAGAGTCCAGCAAAGAGCAACAAAAATGATTAGGGGACTGAACACATGACTTATGAGGAGAGGCTGAGGGAACTGGGATTGCTTAGTCTACGGAAGAGAAGAAGAGAAGAATGAGGGGGGATTTGATAGCTGCTTTTAACTACCTGAAAGGTGGATCCAAAGAGGATGGATCTACACTATTCTCAGTGATAGCAGATGACAGGACAAGGAGTAATGGTCTCAAGTTGCAGTGGGGGAGGTTTAGGTTGGATATTAGGAAAAACTTTTTCACTAGGAGGGTGGTGAAACACTGGAATGTGTTACCTAGGGAGGTGGTGGAATCCCCTTCCTTAGAAGTTTTTAAGGTCAGGCTTGACAAAGCCCTGGCTGGGATGATTTAGTTGGGATTGGTCCTGCTCTGGACAGGGGATTGGACTAGATGGCCTCCAGAGGTCCCTTCCAACTCTGTTATTCTATGATTTTATGATAAACATGCTTGCTTTTAAGCCATGTATAGTATTTTAAAAGGTACACTCACCAGTGGTTCCTTCTCCGCCTGGCGGGTCCGGGAGGCAGCCTTGGGTGGGTTCGGGGGGTACTGTCTCCAGGTCCAAGGTGAGCAACAGTTCCTGGCTGTCGGAAAAACTGGTTTCTCCGCTTGCTTGCTGTGAACTATCTTTCTCGTCCCCAAAACCTGCTTCTGTGTTGCCTCCATCTCCACTGAAGGAGTCAAACAACACGGCTGGGGTAGTGGTGGCTGAACACCCTAAAATGGCATGCAGCTCGTCATAGAAGCGGCATGTTTGGGGCTCTGACCTGGAGCGGCTGTTTGCCTCTCTGGTTTTCTGGTAGGCTTGCATCAGCTCCTTAAATTTCATGCGGCACTGCTTCGGGTCCCTGTTATGGCCTCTGTCCTTCATGCCCTGGGAGATTTTGACAAATGTTTTGGCATTTCAAAAACTGGAACTGAGTTCTGATAGCACAGATTCCTCTCCCCATACAGCGATCAGATCCCGTACCTCCTGTTCAGTCCATGCTGGTCACCTCTGCTGATGAGCTCTGCACTCACTTGCAGCTTGCCACGCTGGCCAAACAGGAAATTGAAATTCAAAAGTTCGCGGGCCTTTTCCTGTCTACCTGGCCACTGCATCTGAGTTGAGAGTGCTGTCCAGAGCGGTCACAATGGAGCACTCTGTGATAGCTCCCGAAGGCCAATACCGTCTAATTGCGTCCACAGTACCCCAAACTCGATCCGGCAAGGCCGATTTCAGCGCTAATCCCCTTGTCGGGGGTGGAGTAAGGAAATCGATTTTAAGAGCCCTTTAAGTTGAAAAAAAGGCTTCGTCGTGTAGACGGGTGCAGGGTTAAATCAATTTAACGCTGCTAAATTCGACCTTAACTCCTAGTGTAGACCAGGACTTATAGGGGATGTCATTGTTATATTGGACAGTTTTAGGGCACCTTATGTAGTCTGTGCTGAGCTGACTCATTTGTAGATAGCGGTCAGGATTAGGATCTAAACTATCCTACAGGGGATAGCAAATAAATAACTATATAATAAATAAAACCCTGTGTGTAGAAATAGAGGTACCCCTCGAAGAGATGCAGATACTGGAAAGCAACATCCCTCTCTTTAAATGGCATAAATAATACATAAATTTTGGGAAAGCCCAACCCAAACAAGAGGTGGAGTTAGCCCTGGAATGAAAACTCTTGGCTTCAAACACTGGGCACCTATTTATAAAAGGAAAACAACTTTGTTTATTTGTAGGGAAAGGGAAATTTTCAAACAAATAAATTAACCTTTTGGAGCCTGATTCAAAGTCCACTATCATCAGAGGAAAGACTCCAATTGACTTACCTGGGTTTTGGATCAGGGCCGCTATAGAGAAGGAAGTGTCCATCAAATAAAGGAGAAAACTAGAAATGAGGAGTTAATTCTTCCACCGCGTTCCCTTAATACCATGTGATTTCAGGGAAGTCATTTAACATCTTTTTAAAATTAATTTTGATTTTTTTGTAAATAAATCATATAAAAGCAAATGGAGGAGTGCGTGTGCGCGTGTACACACACGGAGTGAGACATTTAAATAAATACAATACTATCAACATCAGAATAAAGGAATGCAAATATACAGAGCCCTGCACAGATACAAAATTTGTATCTGCATCTGATCCGCGATCCACAAACATTGTCTGCAGATATCTGCGGATATCTGCAGATTTGCAGGGCTCTACAAATATACTAATTTATTCTTTTATGGGCAAAGCATCATTTAAATTTCTGTGCCCCAGTTCAACCATCTACCTGCAAAGTATATGTCACGTATCCCCCTCACTCGGGTATCACAAGGTCTAATTAAGGGTTTGTACAGTGTTTTGAGATCCCCAAGTAACAAGGTGCGATAGTACATATAATGAGTATTAGTAATATAGAGAAACCTGGTATTTGCAAGTAATCCTCTTTACTAATGCTTTACCCTAAACATTTTTCTGCAGGTTAAACCTTCTTTTTGCTAGGAGCTAAACACTATATATTGTAATCCTGCACATGTTCTCTCTTTCTTTTGATATTGCATTACTCCACATTTTAAAAATTAATTGGCAATAAAAAGCAGGGTGTTCTTTCTGAGATCTGTAAATGAGAATCTTCAGCAATGAGAATGGTGCACCAAGGTATGCCACAGAGAAGAGATTTAGAGCCTCCAATTGGATCATGTGAATGTATCTTTGTGCCTGCATGGAGCGCCACTGAAATTAAAGGAGTTTTGCATCAGGCACAAAAGGCCTTAGCCATATTCACTAGCACAGGGGTTCTCAAACTTCATTGCATCGCGACCCCCTTCTGACAACAAAAATTGGGGGGGGGGACCAAAGCCTGAGCCCCACTGCCCTTGGGAGGGAAGGGAGGGCAAAGCCAAAGCCCAGGGCTTCAGCCCAAGGCAGGGGGCCTGTAACCTGAGCCCCGACACCCACAGCTGAAGCCCTTGGGCATCAGCTTTGGCCCCGGGTGGTGGGACTCGGGCTTCAGCTTCACGACCCACAGTTTGAGAACTGCTGCACTAGCAGGATCAGGGCCAGAAACTGTACATACACATCTGTGACTGTATACTGAATTTTATATGTATAAGAATAAAGAAACCATATAGAAAGCAAGTTAATACACAAGAGAGGAAGAAGAAAAGAGGATGGAAGGAAGGGGAGATAAACAATTACTGGCAAGTTTCCGGGAGCTACTGTCTTTATGCCATTTAGCCCATGTAATTATGGACTGCTCCTGTATCTTTAAAAATTTATCCACATTATTCTGTATTCTGAAAATCACTTTTAAAACCTATGGAGTGCAATATAATCTTAATACCACTGATTTTTCAGCTCACTTGCAATTTAAAAAAAAAAAAATTCATTTTCGGTTTACCCAGAACCAGAATTTTTGGTGAAAAAAGTTGAAAAAAAAATTGTTTTGGACTAAACAAACTAAACCGCTTTGTTTGATCCAAAATGAAACAATTTCATTTTGACTGAGCTTTTCTTTCCTTTTTTCAATTTAAAAAAAATATTAAAAGGTAATTTTAAAATGAAAAGTCACTTCAAATAGAAAACTCAAAATGTTTAGAAAATGTGAAAATTAAATGTTTCAGCTTTTCTGGAATTTTTTTAAAAGCTGTTCCCTGCCCCTTCCCTCCCCCCAATCAAAACAATTTGTCACAAATTCACAACATGCTTTGGTTAACCCAAATCTGCATTTTTTGCCCATCTCTGTATCATTCCTTTAGGCCCGAGAGAAAGTGCTCCTACCAATGATAGAGGATTATTTTGCCTTGTGATAGGCTAATATATATAAATGCATTTTATCCCAGTTCTTAAAAGCGAAATCAGTTTAGTGTTACCATCTCTCTCAAAACTCAAAGAGAATCGAACAGAGGGATGTTAGCATGTAAGATCAGGTTCAATCATTCCAGGATATTAGTCCCAAACTGGACCAAATATGTGACTATAAAATGCCAGCACAGATTTGTAATTTTAAGCTCCTGGCTAATTATTCTTTTTGCACCCCCGCCTTTTTGGATCTTCTTTGTCAGAAAAAGAAATCGAGCCACCAGATGTCCCAAACTATCACTCAGTCTCGCGTCACAAACTCTGTGAATGCTGTTTCAAGCAATGTTGCTAATGGCCTTGATTGTGCACTGGTGTTGGGAGTGGCTTGAAGGACACTTCATTCCAGAACACGCTGGTATAAAAGGAGAGAGCACCCACATCCCCTTCCCACAGAAAGGTGCAGCATGCTCCCAGTTCTGCTTGCATGGAGAAGGCAGAGGAGCTATGACCCCATTTTCTCTTTGCCCTCTTTGGCGTGGCCAGTTTTAAGCTTGCTCCAAGGGTGGCTGGTGGTAAGAATCCCCTCTCCCCCTAGCCCTGTCACAATAGCAGAGTGACGTCTCTACTGAAGCCTCACAGGTGGAGTAACTTCAGTGCCACTTATTCAATTAGCCCCATATCCAAATCTCCTCTGCTCAGGTAGCATGCAGACAGCCCCCAAGGAGCTTGGCATAAGGAAAACAGGAGAACTCGCCTTCTGCTGGGGGTCCCAAATCCTGCCCCGCCTTGCTTTGTAGTGGAACTTCACTAGTTCCACCACAAGATGATCATCCATGGAAGGGGCAGCATGAACCCGAAGAACAAGTGTGAACTGACTCTTCTCAGTGGGTGTTAACTCTGACCCATATCCGACCGTGTCAAAACCAGCACTTTTCCTAATGATGGTCACACAGTTCCATGGTTGGTAGCAACAGAGGGCACACATGTTTATAACCTCCGTGGCATCTAACACTTCCCAGGGCTAGGACTAATAACATAGAAAGTCCTCGTGTAGATGTAACATTGTCTGGGCTTTTATATTATTCCTCAGGACTACTACAGTCTGGAACTACCACGAAGCTTCTACCTACTTCCTCTCAATAAAACAAGAAGAATATACGTTTTCTGGTAACCTACCAGTTCATCCACTGGTACCTGGTGACACTCTGGACAATTGTCATGGGTCAGTTGCCTCCCATATTTCTGCGAACATGGGACCATTGGATCCAAGAACTGAAAACTCTTTATAAAACACACTCACATTATACAAACCTATGCACCAACGTTTGAAAGTGCTGGTTTTGAGATTATTCAGCAGCTAGGCATCAATGCCACAAAAATCCTACAATGACAGCAGCAAAAAGAAAACCCGAAGAAAATCAACAGAACATTAAAAAAAAAAATTATTTTGTTGTTAGCTTCCTATTCTGCCAGGCTACTGCAGCCTGTATAAATCTGTCAAGCCTCGCATAATTAGAGGCTCCACTCTAGACCAGTTGTCTTTTGTGTGAGCATTTTTCTCTGGAGTGCTTGTTAAGTCCAGACTAAGTCTTAATGAGAGGCTCCAGAAGACTTTCTTAATCTGCACTTGACTTCCTTCAACACTGTCATCACTGTAGGAGGGGGGAAAGTTTTCTCCAATCTAGTCCAAGTGTAGCATCCTGCTGAGAATTCCTGCTACAGTAACAGGTAAATAAGGGGGAAATGGTTTGTATAGGGAAGCATGCCAGATTCACAGCTCATCCCTACCAGCTGACTAATTAGCAAGGCATCAATCTCATTCTGCCCTACCCTTCAAAGGAAAGATCTACAAATGACATTTTAGGAAATACAATAGGAGTAAATATAAGGAAAATTCTGCTCATCAAGAAAGTGTACTCAGTATTTTGAAGATCTAATCCAGTGATCTTTCAATTATATATAAATCAACTCAGAAAAATATAAATGAGAGATTATCAATGAAAATCTCTCTATTCTTTACCTTCAAACACTTGATGATTGTTCCTGAGCAATGTCTGCAGGCCTCCATATTCATTCTTTAATCTCTTTAAAGTCTCTTTGTCTAAATGTTCTGCTACTTCCCTCAAGGAAAGACTTTCTGCAGCAAACAATAAAATAGCCATTAAAAAAGGAATGTCAGTTCACCAGACCAGCATAATTACAAGCAAAATCTATACACTGGAGCATGGTATCCCAGCATTGCAGTTACAGGAAGCTACAGGATATTTTTGGAGTTATTTTGTATGGTTTCTCTCCAGAGTGGCAGAAATATTTTGCTGGTTGATCCATTATAACCACCAGGGCCTGTTCAGCAGTATATCACCTAGCTAGCCAGTTAGTCCCCATTTTGTAATTGTGCGTTTGATTTTTCCTTCTTAAGGGTAGTACTGTATTAAATTGCATCTTGTTGATTTCAGACCAATTCTCCAATGTGTCAAGGTGGTTTTGAATTCTAATCCTGTCATCCCAAGTGCTAACCCCTTCCACCTTGGTTTCATCCACAAATTTTATAAGCATACTCTCCACTCCACTATCCAAGTCCCCCAGTTTGACAGTGAACCATTGATAATTACTCTTTGAGTAGAGTCTTTCAACCAGTTTTGCACCCACTGTATAGTAATTTATTCTCAGCCACATTTCCCCAGTTTGTGTATGAGAATGTCATGCAGGACTGTGTCAAAAAAAACTTACTAAATTAAGAAATAGATATAAGCATTTGCAGACAGGCTTTCAAAAAGTAGCCTTAAAATTGTCAACAATGAAATGTAAATTGAGTTAATTTTTTAAAAGTAAAAATACAGACTATCACCCAGTATTTAAATGTGAAAAAAAGAATCTAACAAATGATAAAAAGAGTGTGAATAGATGATATAAAAATCTAAATGGTATGGCATCTAAGGAGGTTAGCAGAGAAATTTTCACAAATGACTTTGCAACTAATTAACATTAGTGTACCAATTACAGGGATGATAGCAGTAAAGAGACTCCTAAGAATATTCTGTATATTTGCCATAGGAAATAGCATTACAGTACTTTTCATGGTATGTACTGACAGCAGGAAAACTGTAAGTTTTAATAGCAAGCACTGTTGTATGCAATGTACATTGCATGTAAAGAACAATCTTACCTCCTTTATTCCAGGTGTTCAAACGTACGTCAAGTGTATGACCCCATGGTTTCTCTTGGGTTGCATTTAACAGTAAGCTTGCCACGGTCAAAACCACAACATCTACAAAATCCCGAGGGAGAGCAGCACAGTTCCTGACTTGTTCTACTTTTTCTCTGGGTTGAAATCCAGATAACCAGACCCTGCCACCATCTGTCTTTGTCTCATTTGCAGCACGCTCCAACACTGCTGCTTGGTCAATGACACAGTTTACAACATGGTGGTTGTCACACTGATTAGATCTAACTGTTTTGTCTGATGTGACCTCAGTGCAGGACTGACGGTTGTTAATATACTGTGTTCTCTGTTTATTGATTCGATCCTCTTGCATAGGTGGATATGTTCTGGACTTCCCAATGAGGCATACCTATATTAGCAAAAATAAATAAAATTACTATTTATATTGCACCAAAGGTGTTCATGATGCTTTACAGCATCTTTACAATCCCTACCCAAAAGGCAGGATCAGGACCAAAAATGGGTCCCTACTTTAAGGATCTTACAGTGTGAATTTTATGAGATACAGCAAGGGACAAACAACCTAAATGCTATGGGACAAACAAAGGCAGTAGGAGACTATATGGGAAAAGCAGATATACCATAAGATTTTCATTCCACTAACATGCATGTGATTATGTAGCACTATAAAATGATAGAGCCCCTTTTGCTTCCTTTAGACCCCTTTTCGAGACACTAAGTGGGCAGTGACAGACTATGCAGGAGACAGATGAATGGTTTTAGCCTTTGTATGGAAAATATTGTCTGCAATTATGTACTAATCTGTTGTGGCCTGCTTCTCCAATACAGGCATAATGAACAAACATATATGTGTTATAAAGAGCTAGCAGCATTTTAAAATGTCATCAGAAATTACCCTTTTTGTTGAGGGAATTCTAAGGCAATCTTCTTCCACAGTGAAGCCACATTCCAATCCGACTTGTGTAACAAAATCAAGATATTCTCTGTACTGTGTCTTCTGGCTTTGCCTTCGGTTATATTTTCCATGGAAATCAAAGAAGCAACAAGGCAGTACAAAGAAGCAACAAGAATAGGAAGACCTGCAAGAAGGATTATTGGCTACTGAATAATAGTTATAGAAGGCTAATTTTATTAAGTGGCTCTATGAAACAGTCAATACCACTTCAGATACAAGCAATAAACAATCATTTTAATGGCGCGACAGAGCTTCTAGGTCAAGCAATATAAATATGTTCCTCCTTTCGTGCTCCTCTGAGTGAAATAGCCACTGGTTGTTTTGAGGGTTTGCTCTAGAGATTTATCATCCCAGTTTAATTTAATACCAAAGGACCAAGTCCTGCTAACTCTTGCTGCTGGATGTAGTGAGTGGGACAGTCTAAGGCAGTAAGCACTAGACCGGATAGTAAGTGCTTGCAGGATTAGGACTTAAATCTAAGAATAAAATCTAGTTCGATTTCTTGTGCCAAAAAAACTGGAGAGCTGCTATGCTACTGCAGCTTTCTGTGATGGAGAAATGCCTCTACACAGGAACCCTATTCTCGTGCTTCCTAATGGGATACCTACAGAGATAAATGTTTTGTGAGTAGCCATCGCTCTGCTAAACACCAACCCCACCAAGTCCTGCAATGAGATCACAGACTACCACATTGTTTCATGAACACTGGAGGCAAAAGTATACAGTTATCCCAGGGCATGCATATAATAGAGCTTAGCAAAAACTTTTTTCCATACCTAGCTGCAATTACAGGTATCCATGGTGTTAGCTCATCTGAATGGTTTCCTATTAGCCAGTCAACATTTGAAAAGAGATAACTGTCGTCTGGTCTGATTGCACATTCCTTAAAAAATAAAATACATTTCATTCCCACATTTTTTAGAATTATTGCATTTGACACAGTGAGCGCAGCAGTATAAACCCTAAAATAGATTTGAGGGGAACAGCAACAGCGAATGTGAACTACCAATATTTTTCTGATCTGAACCAAAAGCAAATCCTTTTGCCATGCAACAATGTCTTATTGGTGCAAAGCGTAAATAAGATAATAGAAACACATAAAACAAGTCAGATGTAAAGCTAGACAGAGAGACTATAACAACAACAAAAACATGAATATAAAATTATATACATTTGATTGTATCCCTCCCCCACTACTCTTCTTGTGCCACTTGTCCTCTTAGACCACAATCTTGCAATCTGTATCTGCCTGGGCAGACTCCTGTGTCCCCAGAGAGCCCCAGTGACTTCAATTTGCAGGATCCGGGTCTTAGATCATAAAACCCTTTGGGACAGGGACTGTGTCTCCATATGTTTGCACAGCATCTATTGCAGGTGATTCATCAGAATTCAGCTTCTCTGGTCTGCTTCCCATCCCCTGGTCCACCTCAGATTAAATCCCATTTTTTCCCCTCTCCACTCCTTCTGCTCCTCTCTTCCCCCACGGCCACTCACCCTGATGTCATGTGTACACCCTCTCACACCTCGACACAGCCACCATTCTTTGCCCCTTCAACTTATCACGGAGCTGCCGCCTGACACACACCAAGTCAGGGAGTTGCTAGGATGGGCGTGGGAACTGGGGAAAAGGATTTTGATGGGGGGGGGGCTTTAATTAGAGAGGGTTGGGCTGTGTGGGCACTCAGCATGTCTGCACTGAGGCATTAGCACCTGACACCTTCCCTCCACGCTACTGCCATTGAGACTGTGCAATAACTACGGTTGGGGACATTCCATAAGCTATCCTGAACAGCAGGAACTGTTATTGGTTTAATTTAAAAATTCAAGAGTGGCCAATGCCCAAGATGCTATCAGCACATGTGAGAGAGAGAAAATTGGAGTTTGTGGCTATTTTGCGAGAGGAACCCAAAGAACAGTGAGGAAGAGCGCTAAATTTTAAAAAGAAGGCATTTTAAAATGTTTCCTCATAAAAGTTAGTATATTTTTTCTCAGAATTTCCATGGAAAAATTAACAGTCCCCTGAAGTTACTGGGCCAGAGATGGAAACTGAACACAGAAAGATTTTAATCCTTCTTTAAATGAAAATCGCTATACAGCCTTAACTCTGGAGTCACTATCAATGCCTTCATTTTATATACAGTGTGCATGCATGTACGTACACACACAACATAGACACACACATGCTGCATACGCACACACACGTTCCTCAAAATGCTCCATGTAAGTTCATCCAAATATACTAAACCAAAATGTTTGGTAAATGCCTTTATGTTCTGATAAACAAATTACCACCGACACTATATTTTAATTTTGATTGTTCATTTTTGAAACCGTGTGGATTAGCAATGCCGTATTCTGCATTTAAATAATCATCCATAAGCAGATTTGTATTCATCACGTCTGACAGCAGACTGGCGCTGCAATACTCCACATTTAATGAATAATTTTAGTATTGGCACTGCATGCCACAGATTGCAATACTCATACTACAAGTTGTGCTTTAAAAAAAAAATCAAGCTAAAAAACCTCTCAGGGTAACACAAAGATGCTATGAACAGGTGGTTTCTTCTTTTACAAACCCTGTAATTTAAAATTCCCTTAGCCACAAAGGCATGTGATGAAATAAGGTTTCGAAATCTGCTCCTCCACCAAACAGCTTTTATAAGGCATTTATTTCAAACGTTTATGTATAATTCCCATAGCTTATGTTCATATTTGTAACCGTTCTACGTTCATTTAACCACGACTGTAACCTAATTACTTGCACTTGCAAATTTTAAAAAAAACACACAAGACTAATAAAAATTAAAGGGCAAAAGGAAGATACTTTTCCTTCTTGTCACCTTGTTATACAATTAAGGGTCCAATGGTGCAAAGCACTGTGTTGAGTGCTCTCAGCTCCTAAAAAAGTTCATGAGAGTTGAGGGTGCTCAGCACCTCACCAGATGGTGCATTATGGCCTGATCCTGAGCCCAAAAAAGTGAATGGGAAAAACGTCCAATGACTTTCATGGAGCAGGGCCTAAATGAATTAATATATAACAGGAGAGAATAGAACATGACTGATTAGTTCAGAAGTGACTAGATATATATAGCATATGGGAGTTGAAGTAGTACATTGTCTTGCCACTCTAGACTTTTACTTCCCAAACCCTTGGCTTAAATTCTGGCTCTGGACTGCGTGGGAAAACAACTGTGATAGTCACATTCAGTCTCTATTTGTCCACACTTGAGAGCCACTAAACAGTTTGATGCAATTGGCGGTCTCTGTACTTGAGGATGGGGACTGGAAAAGCAGGGATGATGCATGCCAGCACTGAAGTGAATTAGTTGCAGAGTTGCATGTAATAAATTAGTACCTTAAACTTCAATGACTTGTACAAACTCTGCTGGCCTGACTGAAGCTAATATCAACCCTTCAACTCTATGACTTTGAAATTCCTGTTTTTTTAAGCAGTGTGGGGAAAAGTCATACTGAACTCTGATATGTTAATCAACAGCCTCAACTAGAACACAACTATATAGGGAATTTGGTTTTTTTTAAGCAGCTGAATCTGGGGAAACCTTAGAGTACTTTTAAGAGAGTGGAAATAGGAAAAGTCAATTTCAGGAGTTTAGTGAAAAAAAAACGAGGAAACTAAGGAACAAGACAACTATCAATCAACATGAGGATTTGATACACAGAAGACTATGCACAGCTGGATTGAAAGTGAATGTTCCTGTGTTCTAGTTGTTTCTGTTCTCATAAAAATGCTAATGTGGAATTTGAAAGATAATCCCTCTTTCAGACCCATTTTCCTGTCCAGTTTGCTGCAGGCTATTATTGTGATGGCTTATTACAAAATAAGCATAGCAGGTGATTGTTCCTTTTAGGACCGAACAATAATGCTGCTCCAAAATGGCATACAGCACTGTAGGAGGATTGTGGCTGGAATCATTTCCAGAGTGATTCTATTATGAACTTCTCAAGAATAAGCCAAACGCTTTTGAACTTCTATTTTCTTAAGGATAGCACTATGTGGTGTTGCTGCACCACCACTATATAAGCTCTGATCTTTCAAGATCAAAGATTGTATTTATTTTGTGTGCGTGGCGGGGAAGGGTGATGGCGGGGAGGTTACCCATGCTGGTTCTTGTAACTGAGAACTGGGGGGAAATTGAGCATATGCATGCATACAATAAGAAACAGACATCCTAACCCCAACCTTCCTTGCCAACAACCTACAAACATGACTATGCTGAACCATCACCCTGCAGCTGACAGAACAGTACTCATATATTCAAGTTAAATTAAATAATTTGAAGCAGTGACTGATGAATAAATAAAAATAAAGATACTGTAGGTCTGTTTTTTACAATACCTCTAAATGTGTTTGTGGTCCATACATGTCCCATATTTTTCTTCTTCTGACATCAATTCCCCTTCCTGGGTACTGAAATATTTGGATTAATAATTGATTAAAAAATAAAACATATCTTATATTTATAAGCACGTATTTCATCCAAAAACTTCATACACACTTGCCAAATCAAGACACAAACCAAATACAGGGATAACTTGATCCACACTGACATGCAGCCACCTCTGTGAAACACAGCAGCACTGCGCGACAGGTGGAGTTAGATCCGGAATATCATGTCAAATGGAAAGAGCAGGGGAAATGTAGGTAGTCAGAATATAATTACCCAGTTTGGACCTGGACCTGGACATGATGATTTAATGATTTAATTGGGGATTGGTCCTGCTTTGAGCAGGGGGTTGGGCTAGATGACCTCTTGAGGTCCCTTCCAACCCTGATATTCTATGATTCTATGATGGTTGATGCCTGTTTGGGAAATGCCCTGGTTCTCTGTCTGAGCATAAACAAGTCAGAATCTTGGTTAGCTATCTCATCTCTCACTCATCCACTGAATCATTCCCAAACACCACTACCTACAGCACAAATCTGTTCCTTTGCCATCCAAGTACTGACTCTGCCCAAGCTTGTTTATCATGTATCTGACAGGATCTCACCATAAGGTGCTATGCCTGCACACTAAGCTAAGAAAAAAGGAATAAATTACCAACTTGACTTTCAGATTGAGTCTGTTACACTGGATGGATGAAATAAACATTTCCATGAAATTTAAAAACGTTTTTCATTAAATGCCTAAAGTTCTATAAAATTTTTTTATAACTATTAAGTTCCTTTTCAAAAAGTTCTTAAAAACGATGAAGAAAATGTTCTGAGATGAAACAGACAGACTCTGAAAGTCATGGGATTTTGTTGTATCACATAGAACTCTTCTTTAACATTTTCGTTTCCATCAAACATTTCTGATAAAAATCAGACTCGAGGACCTACATTTTGTTATGCTCCATGCACACAAGCACCACGTACTGGTAGTCTTTTTCACAATTACATGACCATTTGTCATGGTAAGGAAAAATATCTTGTAGCTTTAATGTCAGTAAATGTCAGCTGTTATGCTACTTCCTGCTGGGTTAAATGGCAGGGTAACAAGGCCAGCTGCCAAGGAAATCAGCTTAATCACTACTGTTAAGGGATAAATCCTGCAGTGAACTAGAGCTAGTTAGTTTTCTTTCCAAGGATCAAGTTGGTGTGGAGTGCTGTCAGTCCAGAAGTGTTCCCCCGGAATCCAAAAAGGCAGTACAGGCAACAACTAAACCCATAGGCTGTGCCATAAAGTACAGTCTACGATACATTTAGTACACATTATATTACCTAGTTACCTTTTTTGATGCAGTCAAACAAACTCCATTTTAAAGCCCTGGCCCACTGTGTCTTTGATGATTAGCAGATAACAGATTACAAAAAAGATTTCATTTCAGGACCCTGAAGATTTTGTTGATTTTAAGTTATTTCCCATCTTTCTATACCCATAGCATGATTAGGCTGCATAATTACATTTTGTTTCTTTTCCTCTACATTAGCCTTGAGCAGGAAACAAGTTCATTTCACAGAGAACCACTTATACTAACAAAAAGCTTGTAATCAGTTTTTTTTTTTCCTGATAATTGCAGAGATTCAAACCCTTGCTTTAATGATATTAATGAAGCACATTCCAGCTATCAAACATGCCAGATAAAGGAAAGGAGAACCAGAATACTGAACACCTCCACTTTTGTTAAAAAAAAAAAATTGTTTTTACCCCTTCATTGCTCAGAATATGAACCAGCAGACCATTTCCGCATCCTAGGTCTACAAAAGACTGTTTCTTAGACAACCCTTTTTCTGCTCTCTCTTCTTCCCAAAGGATCTAAGTAAAGACAAAAATTAAAACAAGTTTTAATCTCTCAGAGCATTTTCTCAATGACTAAAATATTTGTGGCCCATTCCTGCAACTCTTATTCATATGAGTAGAGATATGGACTTCAGTGGATCTTCTCCTGTGAGTAAAGACTACTCAACATGAATAAGGGTTTGCAAGTGGAAGCACATACTACATTTTCAAGCAAAAAGTTTAAATGAGAGGTTGCATAAGCTAACAATAAAAGTTCATGCCCAAGTGCACTGATGGAGAGGAAGAATAGTTTTAAGTGATTAAGCTGCTAGCCTGGGACTCAGGAGATCTAGGTTTAATAGAATCATAGAATCACAGAATCATAGAATATCAGGGTTGGAAGGGACCTCAGGAGGTCATCTAGTCCAACCCACTGCTCAAAAGCAGGACCCATCCCCAATTAAATCATCCCAGCCAGGGCTTTGTCAAGCCTGACCTTAAAAACTTCTAAGGAAGGAGATTTCACCACCTCCCTAGGCAATGCATTCCAGTGTTTCACCACCCTCCTAGTGAAAAAGTTTTTCCTAATATCCAATCTAAACCTCCCCCACTGCAACTTGAGACCATTACTCCTTGTCCTGTCCTCTTCCACCACTGAGAATAGCCTAGAACCATCCTCTCTGGAACTACCTCTCAGGTAGTTGAAAGCAGCTATCAAATCCCCCCTCATTCTTCTCTTCTGCAGTCTAAACAATCCCAATTCCCTCAGCCTCTCCTCATAACTCATGTGTTCCAGACCCCTAATCATTTTTGTTGCCCTTCGCTGGACTCTCTCCAATTTATCCACATCCTTCTTGTAGTGTGGGGCCCAAAACTGGACACAGTACTCCAGATGAGGCCTCACCAATGTCGAATAGAGAGGAATGATCACGTCCCTCGATCTGCTCGCTATGCCCCTACTTATACATCCCAAAATGCCATTGGCCTTCTTGGCAACAAGGGCACACAGCTGGCTCATATCCAGCTTCTCGTCCACTGTCACCCCTAGGTCCTTTTCCGCAGAACTGCTGCCTAGCCATTCGGCCCCTAGTCTGTAGCGGTGCATTGGGTTCTTCCGTCCTAAGTGCAGGACCCTGCACTTATCCTTATTGAACCTCATCAGATTTCTTTTGGCCCAATCCTCCAATTTGTCTAGGTCCCTCTGTATCCTATCCCTGCCCTCCAGCGTATCTACCACTCCTCCCAGTTTAGTATCATCCGCAAATTTGCTGAGAATGCAATCCACACCATCCTCCAGATCATTTATGAAGATATTGAACAAAACCGGCCCCAGGACCGACCCCTGGGGCACTCCACTTGACACCGGCTGCCAACTAGACATGGAGCCATTGATCACTACCCGTTGAGCCCGACAATCTAGCCAACTTGCTACCCACCTTATAGTGCATTCATCCAGCCCATACTTCCTTAACTTGCTGACAAGAATACTGTGGGAGACCATGTCAAAAGCTTTGCTAAAGTCAAGATACTATACATCCACTGCTTTCCCTTCATCCACAGAACCAGTAATCTCATCATAGAAGGCGATTAGATTAGTCAGGCATGACCTTCCCTTGGTGAATCCATGCTGACTGTTCCTGATCACTTTCCTCTCATGTAAGTGCTTCAGGATTGATTCTTTGAGGACCTGCTCCATGATTTTTCCGGGGACTGAAGTGAGGCTGACTGGCCTGTAGTTCCCAGGATCCTCCTTCTTCCCTTTTTTAAAGATTGGCACTACATTAGCCTTTTTCCAGTCATCCGGGACTTCCCCCGTTCGCCACGAGTTTTCAAAGATAATGGCCAATGGCTCTGCAATCACAGCCGCCAGTTCCTTTAGCACTCTCGGATGCAACTCATCCGGCCCCATGGACTTGTGCACGTCCAGTTTTTCTAAATAGTGCCCAGCTCTTCCACTGACTTCCTGTGTACCACTGGACAAGTCACTTAGTGCCTCAGTTTCCCATCTCTAAAATGCGGATCACAGCACTTGCCTACCTCACAGGGCTGTTGCAAGCATAAATACATTAAAGAGCGTGAGGGGCTGAGATACTATGGCAAGGGGGCCCATGTAAATACGTTAGACAGAAATAACACAATTGTGGGATCACACGACAGGTGATCAAAAATCTTGGTTTGTGCCACATAAATCAACAAAAATGGCCGTCTTCCAACCCCTCAGCTAGTGCATATACCATTTTGCCTC
The DNA here is from genome assembly GCF_965140235.1 of Caretta caretta. Lineage (NCBI taxonomy): Eukaryota > Metazoa > Chordata > Testudines > Cheloniidae > Caretta > Caretta caretta. The sequence continues at coordinate 130,999,814 of NC_134209.1, read as the reverse complement.
CCTTTTCCACAGGGGTATTTTGTTTGTGTCTTTCCTGATGCCCTTTAAGGCACACAATGGGAAGTAGTGAAAGTAGATCATTTGTGATTCAGAAGCAATCTGCCCTACTGATCCATTTTCCCCATAAGTGGTGGGCAGAAAAGTCTGAATGATAGTATTACTACTTAGACCTTAATTTATTGCTTTTACCCATAGATTTCTAAGATGCTACCTTTCATGAGTGTGGAGACTGGGGTACAATCAGGCAAAATAACCAGGTCACAGTCACATATCAGTCCAGTGGCAGTGCTGGGGGTAGAATCCAGTGATACCCAAATGGTGCCTAATCCACTGCTGCCTTCAATGGAGCACTGTCTTGACAGGTTTCAGAGTAACAGCCGTGTTAGTCAATATTCGCAAAAAGAAAAGGAGTACTTGTGGCACCTTAGAGACTAACCAATTTATTTGAGCATAGGCTTTCGTGAGCTACAGCTAGAATTCTGTGCATCTTGGAAGTTGTGTAGTTGAGGAGAGTGGCTACCATGAGGCACTCACAAGCCCTACGCAAATGGAGTAAAACTCCCGCACAACTTAGGAGAGAGAATGGGAAACCTCTACCTACTTCCCTTAACACAAACCACACTTTGACTTCTTCTGTCCCTCATGCAACCGCACACCTCTGCCAACCATGCACTCTGCTGGGCAGCTCCTAAGCCTCATAGAAGTGGAATCCTTCTGCCACAATGCAAATAAATCATATGCACTGCTTGTATATTATTTTCATACAGTGGGGGCATTGCTAGCATTATTTAATAATACTAAATGAAAGATGTCGAACAATTCCTAGTCTCCTAGCGTTGCTGCAGGATGCTGAGTTTGCTGCAGCACAGTGCAGCTCAGCCGCGTATGTCAGAGCTGGCCTTGTCACATAACATAGGTCTTTATTCGCCATATTGCACACGGGACCTTACTTAGAAAGCACTTTTCATTGGATGATCTCAGAGCAATTAATTTATAAACATAAATTACTTATTATTTGCCTAATGCCATAAGGATAAATGTTTCTTTCTGGGCCAATGTAGTAGGGACACGTCCTGCCCCGATCAGCTTAACTACCTAAATGAGATATAACAGGACTAGGGATAATAAAAGTGGCTCAAGGAGGACAAGGGTTACAAGATTGACAGATCAGGAGAGTGAAGCAAGTGCTGAAGGAGGAGAGCAAGGTTAGGGAGGCCCTTCCAGTCACGGGGGTGTCATAAATATAAAGGGAAGGGTAATCACCTTTAAAATCCCTCCTGGCCAGAGGAAAAATCCCTTCACCTGTAAAGGGTTAAGAAGCTAAAGGTAACCTCGCTGGCACCTGACCAAAATGGCCAATGAGGAGACAAGATACTTTCAAAAGCTGGGAGGAGGGAGAAAAACAAAGGGTCTGTGTCTGTCTGTGTGATGCTTTTGCCGGGGACAGAACAGGAATGGAGTCTTAGAATTTAGTAAGTAATCTAGCTAGATATGCGTTAGATTATGATTTATTTAAATGGCTGAGAAAATAGCTGTGCTGAATAGAATGAATATTCCTGTCTGTGTGTCTTTTTTATAACTTAAGGTTTTGCCTAGAGGGATTCTCTATGTTTTGAATCTAATTACCCTGTAAGGTATTTACCATTCTGATTTTACAGAGGTGATTCTCTTTTACTTCTATTAAAAGTCTTCTTGTAAGAAAACTGAATGCTTTTTCATTGTTCTCAGATCCAAGGGTTTGGGTCTGTGGTCACCTATGCAAATTTGTGAGGATTTTTACCAAACCTTCCCCAGGAAGTGGGGTGCAAGGGTTGGGAGGATTTTGGGGGGGAAAGACATTTCCGAACAACGTTTTCTCAGGAACCCAGATAAAGTTTGGTGGTGGCAGTGGAAGTCCAAGGGCAAAGGGTAAAATAGTTTGTACCTTGGGGAAGTTTTAACCTAAGCTGGTAAAAGTAAGCTTAGGAGGTTTTCATGCAGGTCCCCACATCTGTACCCTAGAGTTCAGAGTGGGGAAGGAACCTTGACATGAAAACCTCCTAAGCTTACTTTCTATGAGACTATGGACTTTCTATGAGCTTATATTGTCCAGAAGGAAAGAGCAGTCTGGGCAGTATAACATTCACATTTCTGGGGACAAGTTTGGGACGAGGAATTTTCTAGTGTTACGCTGCAGTATAATTCAGGAGTGGCTGGCTATGGCCACTATAGAGCTGGGAATAATTTACATGCTGGAAGCTGTCTGTGAGCAAACCAGGAGTGGTGGCTCTCACAGCAAATCAGTGTAAAAGGCACCCCAGGCTGGAGAATTGAGAGGACACAGCTGTTCGACAGTCCAGATTGTACCCTGGGTAATGTCAGAGTAGCTTTTGTAACCAATAACAATCATTTTAACAACTGTTACTAAAAGAATTACTGTCACTTCATAGGACATACATTATCTCAAGGAACACAACAGGTTAAACTTACAGCCATTGTCACAAAGTACATTTAAAAACAAAAACAAAAAACTGTTAAGAATATTCCACAAGATGTGATCATCTTACCCCTAAAGAATGTGACTGTATTATCCTAATATTGGTATCCATCTACAAATGTTACCTTTGAAAATAAAATTGTAAGCAATCATATTGCATTATAAAGCACGGTCCATGCGGGAGTATCTTCACTAATATTTTATTTTACAGATGAAGAAGCTGAATCACAGAGGTTATGACTGAAATTTTCAGAGCAATCTAAGGCATTTAGACTTCCTCTGAAAACGTAAATGCCTCAGTGACTAAGGAGCCTAAAAGGCCAGATTTTCAAAGGTATGTAAGATCCAGATAAATCCAAGTAGACACCAATTTGCATTTTTAGATGCCTAAATACTTTTGAAAATCTGGCCCTGAGTTTCTTTTGAAAATGGGACTTAAGAGTGAATTTTTCAAAAGCACCTACATCTTCTCCTAGACTGCTTTGAAAATCTCATCTGAAGTAATTCATATCAGATTAGATAGGAAGTCAGTGTTAGAACCAGAAATACAATACAGATTTCTACTCTCAAGTCTATTGCTCTAACCACTATTCCATTTTTGCTACCCCAGATATCGTAATCTAGTCTTTTTTAAAATTCTGCTAGTCTATTACCAGACACTTACCAGCAGATAAGTAGCAATGGCAACATCTTCATATACAAATTTTTCGGGATCTGTTACTTCAGGCCACACCTTCAGATAAACAGAGGTAAAATTACCAATTGCGTTATCATTTTAACCACACCTCTTTAAAGAGCATGCTCAACTAGACTGGCCTTGGGGAGAGATAGCTCAGTGGTTTGAGCATTGCCCTTCTAAACGCAGGGTTGTGAGTTCAATCCTTGAGGGGGCCATTTAGGGATCTGGGGCAAAAAAAAATTGGGGATTGTGCCTACTTTGAGCAGGGGGTTGGACTAGATGATCTTCTGAGGTCCCTTCCAACTCTGATAGTCTATGATAGTCACCCCATCTTTAACCTATCACTGAACATTATGGAATTCTAACCTTCCAATTAATTAAAAAAAAATCTTGCCCCATGATAAGGAATATGAAAGACTGCGTAAATTTTTGTGAGTCACACAATAAACTAACTTGTGTACACACACTAGGATAGAGAACATCTGCAGTCATTCAGTCAAGCTAAGTTTCAGGACCAGTTATGGTTCCAGATGTGCAAATCACATGGAACAAAGCCCACCACATGTTCTCTAGTACATTGCAGGTGCTTATTATGTGACTCAGGAAAATTCACCTCCATTGGTATGGTTACGTCTGCCACAGGAAAGATTATTATTTGTATTACAGCAGTGCCTATCAATGTTCCCTCTAATTTTTTACATCCATGTGCGGAATTAATGTTGTTACGTGCACCAATATGGAAGTGATGTGTGGCGGGGGTGGGGCCGAGGGGTTCGGAATGTGGGAGGGAGCTCAGGGCTAGGGTAGAGGGTTGGGGTGCGGGGGAATGTGGGCTCTGGCAGTGGGGCTGGAGATGAAGGGTCTGGGGTGCAGGAGGGGGGCTCAGGGCTAGGGAAGAGGGTTGGGGTGTGGTGGGATGAGAGTTCTGGCTGGGGGCACAGGCTCTGGGGTGGGGCTGGGGATGAGGGGTTCAGGATGCAGGAGGGGGCTTAGGGCTGGGCCACAGCATTGGGGTACGGGAGTGTGAGAGCTCTGGCTGGAGGTGTGGGCTCTGGGGTGGGGCCAGAATGAGGGGTTTGGGTGCAGGCTGCCGGCGCTGTGGTGGGGAGAGAAAGGACTCCCCCAGCCCTGTCTCACCACAGCAGCCAGGGGAGAGGTGCCTCTCCCTACCTGCATGGCCCTTGATAGCCTGCTGCACGGCCACGCACCTTAGAGGGAACTTAGGTGCCTATAGGTCACAGCAGGAAATGAACTTAGTATAATGGAATCTTGAGCTTACAATCTAAATAAAAAAGACAGACAAAGGGGAGGAGAAAATAAGCATTATACCCTCTTTACTGATGGGGAACTGAGGCACAGAAAGACTAAGTGATTTGCTTATTGCAAAGCCGTGAACTAAAGCCAGATCTCATGAGTCAGAGGTCTTGGCCACAAGACCAGCCCCCTCTTATTTATACTGATATTTCTCCCATGGGGAAGATAATATCCCTGTAACATTTTTACACCACTTGTTCATAAAAGGATTTGTTGAATCTTTGGCAGCGTAGTGACCAATCCTGGCCACAGTTCATGGAGCTGACACAGCCCAGAAGACCGCATCCACTGGTTGTGTACTGGGCTGACTGATCCTTGGGATGACTGACTCATAGCTTAATCTTTCAAAGTTCTGGGTGAAGTCATTTAACTTCAGTGGGAATAGAGGGCACTCTGCACCTCACAGAATCAGACTCCGGTGCCTAAAGCCTGATTAAAAGTCTACTGAAGTCAATGGAAAGACTCCCATTGACTTCAATGGGCTTTGGATCAGGCCCTAAGTGAGTGAGAAGAGGGAACTAGGTCTGCCCTGTCACTCACCAAAGGAGAGCTACTTGGGGAGCCAGGAAGTAAGGTGAATCACAGCCCTACTGTACCTGTATCCTGTTTTCTAGAGCTGGACTAACACCTGTGCAGAACCAGGGAAGGAAGAGAAAAGCACTGGAAGCAAAGGATTTGGGATAGAACAAAACATATCATTCGAGGGAACTGGATGGGAAATGGGGTGCTAAAGCTCTCCTCTCGTACACAAATGCCATAGGAGAATCTCTCTGACCCAACTGGTCCCAATCAGAGGTCCATTTCAGAGCTGTCAGCCAGGGACAGTGTGTTTCAAGCCCCTGTTAATTCTCACCACACTGACTTCAAGGGAACCAGCGAGGAACCGGTGGTCTAGGATATTGAGATGGCAGTACACAATGCCAAGCCTACCTAGCATTGTTGGGCCGGCTGAAGGCAGTGACTCCCTTGAAAGGAGCATGAAGTGGGCAGCTACATATATACTATGCACCAACCACAGCAATAGGCTGACACAGAAAGGAAAGTCTTGTTAAAATGCCACCCCCAGATTGAAGGGACAGTTGAGATGGTTTCCCTGGCTTGGGGGGAATTCACCCTCAATAGAGATGAAGGATCCCTGGAGCTCAAAAAATAATTCTTGAAGAGCAAATGCTTGGCAAGCAAACATTCCCACACATGTGAATGCACACAGGATTTATCAAAGCCTAGGGTGGAAATTTTTAGGAAACCTGATGGTAAAATATCGGCAGCAGAGGCCTAAAGCAAGCCACTGAGGGTAAAATTTTTAAAAGTGCCAAAGTCACTTAAGATCTTAAGTCCCATTTTCCCAAGTCACTTAGAGCCAGGCTGTTAGAGGTATTTAAACACCTAAAGCAACAATGGCTTTCAGTGAGATTTAGGCTCCTAAGTGCATAAGTCACTTTTGAAAAATGGGACGTAGGCTCCTAAGTCACTCAGATGCTTTTGAAAATATTATCGGCAGCACACCAAGGCTCTGCACCTCAGATGCGATCTTGCTCTTCATTTTCTCCCAGTTACGAATTAATAATGCAGATTTCAATTTGACTCATAACTACCACCAACACTATGTAATAACACTGAACTCTCTTCACATACACAGGGAACTTTAAAATCAAGAACAAATTTTAATTTAATGATTTTCAAATAGATTTCTTCTTTTTTAACTAAGACCCCAGTCTCACTAGGAAGCAGAAAACACTATGAGAGAATGGGACTCTAGATTTTATTGCCACACTTACCTTTACCATTTCTTTGTATTTTTCTTTTAGCTCTTGATAAACCCTGCTGTATTTAGCCACAGAAATGAGCGAGAGTGTACTTTTAAACTCACTCTGCTTTTTCTCTGTGGACCATTTGGCCAGTTTGGACAATAGTTCACTTCCAAGCCACGTTGTTTTGGGGTATACAATTCCATCTGCGACCCAGTTTTCTGGAGATGAAGTTAAAACAGATACAGACCTTTAAAAATATAAGAAATCTGAATAAATACAGTGTATGTCAATGATTGAACGAAAGGCTCGGTCAAGAGAAAAAAACAGCAGAAGCCACTAAACACAAGCTTTATTACTTTTATCTTTTGCATACATCATAAGGCCGGATTTTCAAAAGCACTCAGCATTGGCCTAACTGCTCCCATTGTAGTTAATGGCTCCCAATGATGAGTGCTTTTGAAAATCCCACTCTGTGCATTGAAGAAAGGAACTGACATACCAGGAAAGATCAGAAGAATTGATATTTATAGCTTGGCTATCTGGAGACTAGGACGCCAATCCTGCAAACACTTAAGTACACACATAACTTTGCTCCCTTCAGTTGCCCCATTGTCTTCAACAGGAGTATTCATGTGCATCATGTTAATCATATAACTGTTAACCGGGTTGGGGCCTATGCAGGAGATTTGATAACATTACACAACTATGTGAAGGGTATAAAGATCCAAGAGGAAAATGAGATATTCAGGGAGGTGCAAGGGACAGAATAAGAAACAACTAGGTAATACATGAAAATAACAGAAAACAGAGTGAGTAAAAGAAAAAACATCTCAGCAATGAATTCTGTCAGGCAGTAGAAGAGTCTCCCAGAATATGTGGTAGAATTCCCATTGTTTAAGGCATTTAAAGCTAAACCAGACATTACACATGGGTATACACTGCAGCACTGGCCGAGGTGTAGACTAGGAACTTGACACTGCACAATGGCTCAGCTCTCTGGCCCTGATCCAGCAAAGCACTTAAACATGTGAGTAGTCAACGGGACTACTCACACACTTAAATGCTAAGTGTGTGTTTAAGTGCTTTGTGGGATCAGAACTAGAGTGCTCAGTACCTTGCAGGACTGTGCTTTGGGTGATCAGTCAGGCATTCCCCAAGTCTAATTTTCATGATTTTAAAGTAGCATGTCCCAACTTGGAGAAATCTCCAACTTTGACCCTGATACTGCAAACACACAAGTGCTTAACTTTACTCTGAGTAGGCTTCAGAAGTGACTGTGACCAAATTATAAACATTTTTAAGGAAGTCAGATGGCACAATTCATAATCCTATCCATGCAAAACTGGAACAGGCTTAGTGTTTTGGCCTGAAAATTTGGGATTTTTCAATTAACCAAGAAACATTTAATATCTAGCTAATTCCACTTCAGTACTGTCATCTAGCAATTATAAAAAGAAAGCAGAATTGATTAAATGAAAAGGTTACTTTTCTATTACGGCAAGATGAGACTGTGATCCACAGAATGATTCATTCAATAAGGATCTGAGGGGTCGATCTTTCCCCCATTAAAGTCAGTGTGAAATTCCCATTGCCTTCAAAGGAGCAGGATCAAGCCCTAACTAAGGCCTGGTCTAAACTGGGGGTGGGTGGAAATCGATCTAAGTTACCTAACTTCAGCTACGTGAATAACGTAGCTGAAGTCGACGTACTTAGATCTACTCACTGCGTCGACTCCACCTGCGCCTCTCGCTCCGGTGGAGTACAGGAGTCGACCGGTGAGCGCTCGGGGGTCGATTTATCGCACCTAGACTAGATGCGATAAATCGACCCCCGCTGGATCGATCGCTGCCTGCCGATCCAGCGGGTAGTATAGGCATACCCTAAGATGATGCACTCAGTTCGGGTCTCTGAGAACAGTGAGCTAACAATTTTAGATCAAGTGAATGGATGCAGATGTGCACATACTGCCATAGGACGATCATAGCTTAAATAAGGAGCAGGGGACTCTATCACACAAATCAAGCCATCCAGACACATTATAGAAGAGGAGGGTGTCATCTTACGCCAATGCAGAGGTTTGCTTACCCTTTCTCTCCCCAGCACTCACCATTCATCATCTTTAGCGTGTGTAAGTCGAATTTGATAAATGTTGCACTTCTTAACCTGATATTTTCCTTCATCATTTTCCTCCAATGGTAGAAAGGTCACAGTCCCATTAAAGGTATCTGAAAAGTTTTGTAAACTGTGGAATATTACTGGCTCAAAATATTATGTTGTGTAGAAACGTGGGTAATTCTAAGCCACGCAAAATAAGAAGCTAATATTTTGCTGCTTATACCAGAGCACAACTTAGTGAAGCAAGCTGTATTTAGATGCAGAGAAAGGAACCTAATGCTCAGGAGAGGTGTAGTATAAGAAACAGCTCTGCCATCTAAAACTGTTGATTCTTTATACAGTTTGCAGTTTTGCAGCATTTCTAAGGCCCTGACCCTGCAGAGACTTGCATGTGTGCTTAACTCGAAAACATGTTAGTTGACTTCTAAGGGACCATGTGGTATAATCAATATGTGGCCAGATATCTATTACTGAAAGTCATTTACCACCATAACATTGCAATTCACTGTCTCTTTAAAATTGGAAGCCTGGAAAGTAAATTCCAAATTAAGGGAGATACAACTACCAAGGGTGGTACATAGCTGTTGTAATGCAAAAGAGCAGGAAGATACCTATCAACCATTTTGTGAACTAACCTGTTCAAAACTGGAAAAAATACTACTATTATATTTCAACTGTAGTAATATCCAGATCCCCCACATAAAGACAAGGCCCTGCCCCAAAGGGAACCCGTTGGAGCTCCGAGCTGGCCTAGTGCACGGTTTCAGCTGAAGTTGTGTTTTCAGGACTGTGGAGCAAGGCAAGGGTTAAAGTAAGAGCGAGGGACCAAAAATCAGAGAAGAGCACTCTCTCTTCTCCACAACTTCAGCGAGCAATGCTCCCCTACACGACCACTCCCTCTCGGCTAGTGGAGTGAGAGCTCTCTCCTCTCATTTCCATCTACTTTTTAGCCTCTGACCTAATGCCCTGATCTTACAAATACTGACACATCTGACCAGTCCTATTAGCTCCAATACTCTTACTGAGAACATGAGCAAACTTATGCATGTGCCAAGTGTCTGAAGGATATGGGTCTAAGAAGACAAGTGGCATATAAATGGAGGGGGAAGGATAGATATCACATACAATTTTATATATAACTGGTTTGTTGTTTGTGATGATAAAACATTAATGTAAAAGCCAGATATTCCCATCTGCCCCTCAAATACCAACCCCAACAGCATCTGTCATACATTTCAGGTACAGGAGCCTTGTTTGGTTTTTGGTAAGTTAGCATTTCTTCTTTCTCTCAGAAGATAACTTCCTTCTGACGAAGGAAGTGGGCTGCTGTATTCTGCATCTGTAGCAATCACAACTGCCTTCTTGTGTTGAATTGCAAACAACGATCTTTGAGATTCTTTGCAAGGTAGGCAGTCAAAAACCTCACCAGTAAAATGAATCATCAGCAGCAGATGTACTTAGGATAGATAAATACTCAGCTCAGTGTCCAAAAAAAAAAAAAAAAAAGGTTTGAAAGGCACAATGCAGCACTTGGGCACTTAATTACACACATAGCACTGAGGAAGCATAACCACACAGCTCCCAAACTGTACTTTTTGTGGGCAAGGGTGGACAAAACTTTCACACACCATTTTTCCTTGTTAATGCAAGGATGGGAGATGTCAAATAATCTGGCTGTTGATTGAAATCTTGTTAACATATACTGTATAAGGCTGGCTTTAATTAACTTCCCTTTTTTGTCATCAAATGGTATGTCCTAGTGTTCTTAAACCTCACTCCTTGCTCTTAACACAACCTTCTAGGTACAAGCAGACAGCACACAAATAGCCAGATGATACTTCTGGATGACTTCGCATAGCAGAAAGCAAGTTCCTTAGTGTTATTTTCTAAAACAAAAGGAAACTGAGTAAAACCCAACCACCATCTTACTGGTCCAATGACATTTATAATCTTCAAATGATGTCAGGTAGAACACGGTCCCAAAACAGAGTCAATGGAGCTATGTTAGAATCATAGAATATCAGGGTTGGAAGGGACCTCAGGAGGTCATCTAGTCCAACCCCCTGCTCCAAGCAGGACCAATCCCCAATTTCTGCCCCAGATCCGTAAATGGCCCCCTCAAGGATTGAACTCACAACCCTGGGTTTAGCAGGCCAATGCTCAAACCACTGAGCCTTGCCTCCCCCGCAGCCAATGCTCAAACCACTGAGCTGTCCCTCCTCCCTATGTTGACTTACACCAGCTAAGGATCAGGCCCTGAAATGCCTGCACCATCTAGCTATCAAGTCTCATTTTCTAACATGAATTGTGTGCATACCAAGGTTAACTCCTACATAACTTTAAACAGTATTTCATTTAAACTTCCTATCAAGGAAAAACAAAGAGGAGGGCCACAAACCATAAATAGCATGACATAAACTAGTCCTCACATGCTATTGATTTTACCTCCCACATCTTCAATATATCCATATAGCCTCCTATAAAATAACCCTAAATTGCTTAATATGTTCCATATGGCATTGCTATAAAAGAATTATCACTGCTGTTATTGGTCTACATTGGCATTATTAATTTATAAAGGTAACCACAAAAGTATCCTCTAGCAAATATTTTGCTGTTGAATTTCTCCAACACCCTTCAGTTGGCAGCAATACAAAATAAGTCAGTATTTGTTTGTCCTTTTCTATTTATTTTCATCAAAACATACATTCCAACACAACAACATAGTCACAGGGCACCAAATAGGAAGTCAGGGCCTACGCTTACATTCCTTAGACCATCAAAATTCCTACTGATCTCAACAGCAGTTCTGTGTGAGCAAGGAATGGAGGATCAGGAAAAGGATATGACTAGTATGGACACATTTAGATAGCACTGCACTTTTGTACAGCACTGGATTTGGTAAGCATGACCTTAATAAACAAAATCCATCTTTACCCAGTCCCCTATCTGATGTGAGACTATATAAACCCATTCTAAACTGAATGTTCCGAAATCATTTTCTTTTCTTTTTTTGTAACATGTCTACCAAGCTATTCCGTATGGATGGAATCCCCTGGGAAAGTTTTAAAACAACCAGACACAGGGCTGTTGACTAATAAAAACATGAGATAAGTGATTTTTCTTTCCATCCTCAAAAAATTATTCAGAAGTACAATACACACGGTAAATGGTTTCAGAAAAGGTACTGAGTAAGAATTCCAAGACATTTGAGTATTTCAAGGCAGCTATCAGTGTTGGTGTCTTAGATCAGTTACTTTACTCGCTTTTGGATTTAGGTTCCTTTCCAAGGACCAGTATCAGAATTCAATCCACACCCTGCGTATTTCTTCAATGGGATTACACACAGGTGTAAAGATCCACTCTGAATGGATACACTGCAGGATCAGGGTCATAAAAAGTAAGATGGTCTGTACATAGAACACATTACTATATGTGTCTGTTCAGGAAAGCTTAAAATTCCATGCCAGGCAGGATTGCCAATTTTGGTTGGACGTATTTCTGGAGATTTCATCATATGACATCCTTTAAAGATTCATCTTTAATTCCTGGAGACTCCTGGCCAATCCTGGTGGATTGGCAACCCTAAATACCAGGATTATTAAGCAAAAGATAGTTTGAAAGAGACAGAGAGACCCCAGTTGCTTTGAAAAATCTTACAAGCCACGTCAGGTTCTACAGCTGCAGATGTCCTTTTTTAGTTCTATACTTTCAAAGGCTATTGTCAAGCTTTGTAAATCTACCATTACACCTACACTGCCAGCTGTGTTTTTGTTTGGCCTGTTTCTGTAGGAGCTCCAACCAGTCCCCCCACCATACTTCTACTTTCTTCTTAAAATAGACAAGCATTCTTTCAATATCCTCCTTGTTCACAAGAATGGAACAGACAGGCTAAATTTAGCAATAGTATAAAGCATGAGGCTGTGAAGAAATCTAGTAGAAGCTGGAATTTTCTCAGTGCTTCATTTTGGGTGGTAATAGGTTTTTCAAGATTAGAAGAGGAGCTGAAAAAATATGGTATTTTAAAGGCTGGATTCTAGTTTGAGGCTGTCAGTGTCCTTTAAAAGTGCACTTGGATCCAATATCAGGGTAACAGACATACCAAATTCAATAATAAATATTTAGGGTGGAATTTTCAAAATCTCCTGTTGACTTTCCATGTGAATTGGGTGCCTGCCTCTGTTAAGTGTTTTTGAAAATCCCATCTTTAGCATTTACATAGTGCTTTACTATACTTCTGTAGGTTGAAGGATGTGTTCGTTTGATTCACAGAGGCCTATTGATGGTCAGTATTTTGAAAATAGTATTTCAATGGAAGATATCGGAGGTATTCTTATTGTAGGTACTACTTTATCCACTCCCATAAGAAATGTGAGATTATGAAGAAAGATAATTAAGATTGGGAAGGTGCATTGGAGAGGAAAAACAGTGTCATTGCAATGAAACTAGACCACCCCTCAGCCCATTTATCTAAAAGGTTGATGTTCACATTTCAAAGTCAAATTCTCCTACTGCCCTCCCCGCAAAAAGGTAGTGTCTGAAGTATTTTACTAATATGTGTAAAGACAAAACAGTCAGACACACTCTGCTAGCACCTGTGGGAAATACCTTTCACTACCTTTCACCTGACACTGTTGACCTTGATACCATCACAGGAATTTCCAGGGTGACTTAATTCCATTGCTATCATCCTTTGCTTTGGGGTTCCAAAGAGGATGGAGCTAGGCTGTTCTCAGTGGTGGCAGATGACAGCACAAGAAGCAATGGTCTCAAGTTGCAGTGGGGGAGGTCTAGGTTGGATAGTATTGTTGGATAGTTGGATATTTCACTAGGAGGGTGGTGAAGCACTAGAATGGGTTACCTAGGGAGGTGGTGGAATCTCCTTCCTTAGAGGTTTTTGAGGCCCAGCTTCAAAGCCCTGGCTGGGATGATTTAGTTGGTGTTGGTCCTGGTTTGAGCAAGGGACTGGATGACCTCCTGAGGTCTCTTCCAACCCAGTCTTCTATGATTCTATGATCCCCTCTTGCTATGGGTCCAGGAGGCAGCTGAAATTTGCACATATGAAAGCCCCAGCTAGTTTCCACAACTCTGGCTCTGTGTTGTCATTCATCCCCTTTGTTAAATTACCTTTTATGACCATTTCTTTTCTTGGTGCAGTGGAACAATGGTGAAGGTGACTTTTAGGGAACAGAGTTCTGAGGACCACATCGAGGCCGAGAGCATCTGTCTCAGGCTGATTCTCTTTCCCAAGTTCTTTAATGAAGGCTGGCATTTCCCAATCCTCCTGAGCAATCATGCTAGAGAAATCACTCCAGAGAGCTTCCAGCATTGTGTGAGGAGGGACAGCCCCATCCCCAGCAGTCACTTGCCTCTCCTCTTCCCTCCCTTGCCCCCAGTCCCCAGTTATTCCCCTCCCATCCTCTGCCTTTGTCCCCTTCCCCCCATCCCCAGTCACCCCCCTCCCCCCACTCCCATCCCCTGTCCCCTTCCCCCCATCCCCAGTCACCCCCCTCCTCTCCGCTGCCCCCGTCCCCCCGCCCGGCCCGGCCCTGCGCCCAGCCACCGCCGGGGCGGGGACTCTCCTCTCCGCCTCGATGCGGGAGCCGCTCAGTCTCTTGTTCACCACCTGGGGTTTCTCCAGCCAGACGCTGACGGCGGCCCAGAAGCCCCGGGGCAGCAGCGCGGCGCTGTCCCGCAGCGCGATCGCCCCGGCCAGCAGCCCCATGTGCCCCGCCGCCAGCCCCGGCCCCGGCCCCAGCCCGGCCGGCGTCGCGGAGCGAGCGTGTCACCGGCGGCGGGGCGGAGGCGGGCGAGGCGCAGGCTTGTTCCGTCAGTTCCTGCGGCGAGGCAGGCTGGGGCGGCGGCCGCGGCAGGTAAGTGAGTGAGTGACGGACTCTCCGCCCCGGTGGCGGTCCCGTTGGCTGCCCCCTTCCCGGTGGCGGCGTCCTGGGGGGGTTCACCCCAGAGCCAGCCTGGCAGCGAAGGGGAGAAGCCAAAGGCAACAGCAGAAGTAGCTGATCCGCGCATAGGGCCATGGCGAGCTCTCCTCTGTGCCAGCCCTCCGGTGCCAGTGTCTGATTCCCTCGCTTCCCAGGGTCCCATTCACGGGACCCTTCTCCTCACCCACAGCCGGGGAGGGAGATAGGCCAGGTGGTGGCCGTGGGGCGGTGAAGTGTGATAGTCATTCCCCGCTGAAAGGGTCCCTCGTGGGTTGTAATCCATATATATAAAGGGTTCTCTAATAAAACCTTGACAGGTTGTTCAGTGTGTAGTTTACTCTTCCCTCTTTGTTGTTGCGTTTCTGGCTGGCTGGACAGCAGAGGGTCATTTCTGTACCGCGTTTTTAATTATTTCACGCTGATGGTTGTGCATTATACTGCAGGGGCCTTTCCCAAGGAGCATGTCGGGCTGCTGTGGTGGTATTGATAAGTGACAGTTCTTTCACTTTATGCCATTCCCTGAACGCCGATCGCTCACGAGTGTCTGGGCTGCATTATTTGTGCCTTGTTATTTCTCAGCAGTATATTGCAAATGGTTCTGTACTGATTTATCGGCAGCTATTATTATACAATTATGAATTTTCACTACTAAAAAGAGTTCCCCTGTGTGCCCCATTTTTAACTTGGCAGCTTTCCGTGAAACAGGTCCAGTTGTTTACAGTCACATCCACACACAAATCCCAAGATGTAAAGAAAGTCATGGAATTTTTAAAAAACACAAAAGGCCCGAGTTCTCCAAATGCTTACATATGAGCATTAATTTACTCAAATGCATCATCTCATTGAGCTACATGGAGCTACCATGTCAAGAAGTTACACACTTGCATCATTCATTGCAGGATTCTGATCTTGTTTTCCTCCTTGCTTCAGATCAGTCTAACCTGTATCCTTTGGTTTGAGGCTCTGACTTTCTGCCCAGTTCACCACCCCATGGACTTGCCCTTTTTTTTATTGCCTGAGTGTCAGAAAAATAGTTTGTTTATTTTTCTGCTTCAGCTCAAGTTCTTTTCCATTGCCTGTTACTTTCTGTTTCTCTTCTAAAGCCAGCTCCTCAGCATCTTCACTGCACCAGTGCCAGGCTGCTAACTCTCCTGTGTGTCTGAAGGATGGCACCCAGAAATTCTACCGCCCACTCCTCTTCCAAAACATTATCACCCACAACTGTGAAGCTGTGCTGTGGCATCATTCTAAGAGGATCAGGTTGTGGGGAAAGAGATGCTAAGGGGTTAAAAATAGAGAAGAGAGAGAAGTGGGAAAGGAGAAGAGTGAAACCATTATTGGTAAACTAAAGGGTCACTTGCTCCTTCGTCGTTTACGTAGGCCAGGGTATACACTCAGCCAGCCCCCTTGCCTCCTTCCCTCCCAGCTGGGTCCCACGCTCCACTCCAACCAGTCCCCCACCTCCAGCCGCATGATAACACAGGATGTCAGCCCACATGAACAAGTATGCAACCTTCTGGTAAGCTGTGAGTAGGTTGCAGTAGGAGGTAGCAGAGAACTTCCTCTGTCTACACCACCAAGTGGGCACTCCATGGGCCTGATTTTAGTGGAACTCAGGCTTTTCAGATTTTCACCCAGTAGGTTCTGCCCATTTTTGCATGCAGATTAATTTCTGGCATTTTTATGGCTCACTGCAAGCTGATTTTTATGCCTTTCCCATCTATCTCTTCCCCTCAATCAGCATGGCTTGAATTCCCCCCTCCTTCTACTCATATCTGGGATTACATTGGGAGGGTCCTCCCTCACTGTTCAGGTTTGAAACACAATATAAAAGAGCTGATTGCAAGAACAAGATCCTCAGCAGCCTGTAGGCTGGTGGATGAGGAGAGAAGGTGAGATCATAAGATGGGGAACAAAGACCAAAATTGATGTGTGTTTGAGGGGGGTGGGCCCCGGTGGTAACTTTTGTTTTTAAACAGTTTACCTAACAGCAGTTTGATTAACTCAAACTTTCATTGTAACAGGTTTCAGAGTAGTAGCCATGTTAGTCTGTATCTGCAAAAAGAAAAGGAGGACTTGTGGCACCTTAGAGACTAACAAATTTATTTGACCATAAGCTTTCGTGAGCTACAGGAATGCATCCGATGAGGTGAGCTGTAGCTCACGAAAGCTTATGCTCAAATAAATTTGTTAGTCTCTAAGGTGCCACAAGTCCTCCTTTTCTTTACATTGTAACAGTAATTCAAGATTGCTTTATGTTAACTCAAAAGGAGTTAATCCAAGATCAAGTTAATAAACGAGTTGGCCATGGGTCTCTGAGTAGAGATCAGGGTAGCGTTATCTCACAAACCAAAAGGATTCAAATTCATATAAATCTGATTATGTCGAGTCCCTGAAGCAGATCCTCAGCTGGTAATTATTAGCTCTGTTCCCTTCAATGGAGCTATGATAGTCTACACCAGCTGAGGATCTGCCCCCTCTCTGTGTGGGTGTACAATGGGATGAAAGAGCACTTGGGCCTAAATCAGCAGAGACATAGGTATTGCATCACCAAGCAATGGATCAGACCCTGCAGGGGCTCTTATCTGAGAGCAGGGGAACCCCGTTCAAATCCCTTCTCATTAGGGAGAGGAGGAACTGAACTGGGATCTCCCGCATCCTAGGGGACTACCCGAATAACTGGACTAAAGTTAGTAAGGAAGGTGGCCTCCTTCCCTCCCCCCAACCATTGTGTGTGCAGTTAGGCATGCTCAAAGGATGCCTATTGGATAAGGCCCCGCAGGCAAGGTAGGCCAGGCAACACCTATTTTCACTTGGTTTGAGAATCATGCTGGGGCTTAGGCATGAGAGACGTCCAGCTGCCTCTCTGGGGCAGAAACTTAGGGCCTCCATTTTTGCTGTATAAGGCTTTGTCTACACTATAGGTCCCTTAGGCACTTGTTTAGGCACTTACAGTTTAGGTGGAAGATAAGCAGGATTAATTTTGTGGATCGCAGTGGTACCTAAATATTTGAGTGAATCTGGACCATGACACTTCCTTCCTTTGCTCCCATGTTCCCCCTACTGGGTACAATTGCAGCAGCAGGACTGTGTAGGTCTAGAGGCACAAGCTATTTCAAAAGGGGTGGAGAATAAGATGCAGCTGGCAGGTTGCAGGGAGAGTGTGTCCTGCACCCTGTGGAAAGGTGTAACAGCGGAGGCACTCTGTGCATGCTTCCAGAGATTCTCCAGTGCACCCCATGGTATCTCTGTAGGGCATAATTGAGCTATATGGCCCTGATCCTGCAACTAAATCTTCACACCCCCATGGAGTCCTGTTAAATTCAGTGGTACTCCGCACAGGCACAGATTTCTGCCTGTACAGATCCAGCTGCAGGATGGAGACCTCTATCAGCAGGATTCTGCAATATTTGGGAGGGGTTCCAAATGCCGCAGTATAAATGTTATTCCTTTTAAAACAAACTCTCATTGACTAGACAGTGCACTTTTAAACAAAAGCTGAGTTTGAATTCTAGACCCTGTATTTTGTCATTAAGTGTCTCCGATGAGTAATTTATATGTGGACTATGAGCATAGCGTAAGGTCAGAGGGAGGGTGAATTCCATGTTTGCTTACAAAATGATAATAATATGAACACCTTTGGAGCGATTTATTTGTGAAATTCCTCGCTGGGGAGCAGAAGTCAGTAAAGACCTGAAAACCATGGAGAGAGCTATTTGTTTATTTAAGGATTTACAACGCCACCTGTTGCCTCCACATCTAGGTGCATCAATTAAAGTAACATGAATACATATATTAGTCTGTCAAATGAAAGACATGGTAACAAAACCTCTGTGCTCAGCCAAAGGTTACACTGCCAGTCTGAACACATTAGTACATTGTAATCTACCTAGAAAATGGTAATATAAACAACAACAACAAAAGAAGCGTGCAGGGGAAGAGGTACATTCTTTGTCTAGGAAGTTTTTCAGTGTGTAACAAGAACCAGGAACTAGATAATTTAGAGAGGAGAATAGGGGAGCTTTCCTGGCTTCCCCCCTTCCAAGTCACTTGTTTAATGCATGTGATGTCGGGAGGAAGGGATAGCTCAGTGGTTTGAGCATTGGCCTGCTAAATCCAGGGTTCTGAGTTCAATCCCTGAGGGGGCCATTTAGGGATCTGGGGCAAAAATTGGTCCTGCTTTGAGCAGGGGGTTGGACTAGATGAACCTCCTAAGGTCCCTCCCAACCCTAATAATCTATGATTCTGTATTTCAGCCTAAAGGAAAATATTTGAGAAAAGTTACAAGCAGGTAGAAAAGAAGTGTTTTTCATGGAAATAGTGAAAGCAATGATTTAGATGAGAAGGTAACATTTTAACATAGCTGTCTGGATCCTGTGAGATGAACAATTTGTATTTGTAGGTATTTATTGAGACTTCTACCCACAGTTTGCTGGATCCAGGGCAATGTTAGAACACATCAATTTTAGTCCTTGGGTGGGGAGAGGTCTTCAGAAATTACAAAAAGGAGTTAGGCTTCTAAGTCATTGCAGCCTAAAAAGTCAGTATTTTGGGGAAAGTTTTAAGTGGCTGAAAATACAAGTTTAGAATGCAGTGGCTGTCCCTGCTGTCACGAGGGTATCCCTTTCACGGGGGGCTTAATCTAGTCTATTCTCAATGCAACTGTGTCTTGATACAATGGTTGCAGATGTTTTTTTGTTGTTGTTGTTGTTTTGTTTTTTGGTTTTTTACTGAAGATATGTCTTCACTGCAGAGTTAGCTTGGGTGATCAGCACCCAGGTTAGCCTGCCTTCAATGTGAACATCCACACTGCAAAGCCCTATCCAAGTTACTGTGTCCTCACTGGTACTGTGCCCCCCCCCCCCCCCCCCCAGCATGTGTTGGTAGGATATCTAGGGGCATCTCCCATGGTTCTTTGTGATGCAGTAAGAGGAGACGCTCTATGACTTTCACATTGCATTGTGGGGGGAAGGCATTGGAGGACTATCAGCACTCAAGTGGTTTAGCTTGAGGTCTCACTGCAAAGTGGGTGGGTTACTACCCGGAGTGAAAGTTTTACTCAGCTAGTCTGGATTGCATGAGGGCTTATGTGTGTGGATGGGAAGGGCCATAGAAGCAACACCCAAGTAAGAGCATGAGTTAACTCTGCAGTGAAGACATACCCTAAATAGCCTGTGGATGCAAAGGGCCGGGTAGTGATTCTGCCCTTCTCATTTATACCTGTGTACTGCAGAGTGATACCATGCTGATTTGGTAGTATTTTACAGTCATTTTTACATGCATTTTACATAGGTGTACGGGATAACACAAGGGCAGATGACCTCAATGGAAGGGGAGGTCAGAGCTCCTGCCAGTTCCCCAAAGTTCTGTCTCCCTGCCAACATCACTTCTGTCTAGTTTGGCTTCAGTGTGATCCTTGGCTTCCTGGCACTCATTGGTCACTTTGGTGATACGGCGAGAATAAAATGTTTGGTTATAAAGTGCTGACTGACAAATGCCCTTTGGAATAGTTCGTTTGAACATTAACTGGCAAGTCAGGGAAGAAAAGAAATGCTTTCATCTCCTGCATTTTACGCTTTGTTTTTTTTTGCATGTGTGGAGATGCTTTGATATTTTATTACAGTGTTTCATTTGGGAGCGAGCTAATCTTTTTACTGATGTTTAAATCACAGCACTTTCTTCTGCTGCTCCTTTTATCTAAATCTTCCTTTTATCTAGTTTTATTAATATGCATAAATTATATTTTTTTCACATTGCTCAGTTCACATTTTAATAAGAGTGTATAAGCCATTTGTATCTGATCAAAAACAGTTATTTAACTTGTACTAAATCAGTTAAGTTAGAAAAAGAGAAGGCCAGTCTTAACAGTTGAGTCTGTAGTCCCTGTCCCTTCTGAATGATTATGTATGGATTTAATGAAGAATTTTGTGATGGGATGCACTCACCTCTCAGAAGTTACTTCTGTGAGCTGGGTGTGGGGCCGCCATCTTCTTTTTCTCCAGGCACCCCTGTGGGCAGCCAACCTCACTAGGTAGATCTTCAGTGGCTCAGCCCTCCAGTCAAGTCAAACACAGTCAGTAGGCATGAATGAACCCCTTCCGGGGTAACAAAGACCCAACAAGAACTATTGCTGCACCCTTGTTGTGTCTTCAGCTCCCTTTCTGGGCTCCGTTCTCAGACCCTTCTGGGCTAACTGTAAGTCCTTCCCTGCCCTGTTAGAGAGCACCGCCCCCAGGGTTGTCTCCCTGGAGCCTCTTTGTCTTCACCAGTTATCTCTGCATCAACTCTCCAGACAGGTCATCTCAAGGTTTGGGGTTTCTGTTTTTGGGGGATTTTGAGGGGGGGAAGAGGGGTGCAGTAACCAAGAGTCCACCAAACAGAGTCTTTCAGCCCTAGCCCTGTCCCTGAGCCCTTAACTTCCAGCCCTTTGTTTGGCCTTCTAAATAAGCCTTATCCCCTTCTCAGGGCTTGGGCCATTTCCCCTTTAGCTGATGGGGGTACTTGGGCCCACCCACTATGCCAGGCCCCAACCCAGAGACCCTATAAATAGGAGCAATGTGCTGCTTCGTTTACTTGGTTGCTCCTGAACCAAGCCTTTTTACCTCTGCCTATTACTTTAGGACTACAGCTCTCAGCTCCTCTTGCTCACAGATTTAGCTAATGCAGCCTGTCCAGCTCCCTTTGGCTAGGGCAGAGTACCCTTCCATGTCCCTCTGGCCCTAGCCAGGAATTGAGCTGCTAAGCCCCTGCAGCTCCTTTTAACAGAGCCTACTGGGGTCTGATTGGCTGCTTCGAATGAGGCCTCTCTAAGAAGACCTGAGACCCACCTTTGCTGCTCTTCTTTTGTGGCAGGGTGTAGTAGGGCCCTGGGGCCTCAAAGGATGAGGTACATACTGACACACTCTTTAATTCCCTTTTTTATCCACTGATAAAAGTACTTGTGGGGAAAAAATAGACATTTTCAGTGTTTTAGTTCATTGGAGATATGTTCTTGTTGGATGCAGAAGTGTTTAAATTCAAGATGGCATCGACTAGTGATCTGAAAGAAGCCACTTGCCACCAAAGTTCTTGGGACATGTTGCTACCAGATTTCCCTGAGGGGCCACTTTGTGAGTACCGTAAGAGGGCTTCCTTCAGCTGGAAGGAGATGGCAGTGTATATAGATGAAGAAGATCTCATCCAATTCAAGGTAAGTTTTGTTCTTGTTTTTTTCCAAGGATTGCTATGTTGTCTGGGGAAAGTGAGGGTATTTTTGAAGGGGAGGGCATAAGTTGAAGTAATAAGTGAGGGGTCAGTGTTGAGGAGAGAGGCATTGGAGGACTATCAGCACTCAAGTGGTTTACCATTTTTATGTAGTCACTTTTTAGAGTAGAACTGACTTCTAAATAATACTTCTTTCAATGCACTGATCAAATATCATTTTTTTTTATTTAACTACTAATGATGAATATAGGGAAGCAATACTAAATTACAGCAGACACCAAATTAAAGTCTCCATTTCCAATTAACAAAGCAGTGGCCTACTATATTTGCGTAAGACCCTATCCAGATGGAATCTGTAGTTCTGCCTGCGCTGACTCAAGAGCAGGAGTACCAGCCGCAGGGCAGGCTGTTAGGAGACCGGGCACAAATCCCAAATGGTGAGTTCTATGCTTTGGCCAGGTCTACCCTGTATACACCCCTGACTGACATAGTTATACTGACCTTACCTGCCGTGTAGACAGCACTACATCGACGGAAGAGCTTCTTCTGTCCACATGGCTACCACGTCTCGGGGAGGTGGATTAACTGCGCCAACAGGAGAAGTTTTCCCGTCGGCATAGGAGCATCTTTACTTTAGCATGACAGCAGCACAGGTGCAGCTGTCCTGATGCAGCATTTTAAATGTAGACCTGCCCTTAGATTGCACCACCTGTTATCATGTGGACACTCTTCAGGCACTATAAAAAGCATTAACATAGAGTCAGTCCCTTTGGGTACTCTGATCGATCGCAGCCCCCAGGTGATCATATTTTTGAGATAGATTATCCCTTCACCAAGAATCACAGCAATATTAAGGTTACCCCCATGTCACTTACCCCAAGTCAGTTGCGCTTTAGATCTCACACCAAAGACCACGCTTGTAGCCAATCCTCGCTGGTAAATGCTAATAAATATTTATTAAATAGGAAAAGGAAACAAGAGAGTTATTTATAAGGTTAAAACAGGTAAACATATATACACAAATGAGTTACAATTTTAAGTTTCAAAAGATAATAGAAGCTGCTATAATAAAAAAGTTGTATATGTCCTTTAGGGCTAACCCAGACTAAACATCTGGGGGTTTCTTGCTTATGTTAGAAAACCCTTTCCTCCTCCCAACCCCCAGAATCCAAGCAGGGATAGTTAGGAGTTTTTATCCCCTCTTGCTGTATGCCCTGAGCTGCAAGCTGCCCTGATGGGAGGAATCCACTTGCATGACTCATCTTCACATGGAGGAGGGCAGAACAAACGTCTTTTGTCCTCTTTAATGTCCCACAATAGTGCGTCTGGTGCTGATAGACCTTTCCTGTTGGACAGGACTTAACGTCTTCTATTGAAGATCAGCACTTCACCCTAGTTAATGTCTCTCTCCTGTTTGGTGAGTCAGAGAGGCTCACAATACAACCACTCAAATATTACCATACAATATGGGAACAGATGTTATAAGTGAGATTAATACATGCAACAAATCAAGTCACAAGCATTCAATGAAGTCTAAACACTTTCTTAGAACCAATTTTAACAATACTTACAAACAGGCAAGCCAGACTGATACCAGCTATATATTTGCCAGTATTCACTTGAGATGTGGGGACTTTGGCTTGAGCTGGCACCTGGTCTGCTAGCATCACAAAAATATCTCTGGGCTTTAGATACACAAACCTTAAAAGATCAGAGGGATCGTAAATACCTTGCTCTGCGTCTGGCTGACCTACTAAAAAGCTAAAGGACAAAAATACTCTTTTGTACCAGGGAGTTGCAGAGCTGCACAGGCAGATAACACTGTTGTAATAACTGGGACTACAAATTGACCCTAATTGTAAGCTCAACTAATAAAAACTAATTAAAAGTTTATCAAATGTTCCAATAAATGAGAGAAACTGCAAAGTGGAAACAAAAACAAAACAAAATTAGTCTAAACAAAAAGCCTATTACCATAATTAAAGAACTGTATTAAGATCATGCCTGGTAAACCAAAAAATGAAACAAGAAATCGATGGACCAAAATCAGGGTGGACTGATTTTAAATCAGTGACTTAAATGACTGCTTTTAATAATGATTTTAAATCAGCATGCAGAAAATCTTGATTTAAATCATCGATTTTAGTCATGTTTTGCATTTGTACTTTAGTTATTTTCCTAAAGAGAGGTTTATTCTCATTGGCTGGTAACCATTAAAACATGCTGATTTGCAACTAAATATAGTCTTTACACTAAATTTGGTGCTTCTTTTCATTAATCAGGAGGATACACAATATCTATGTACATTTAAGCAATTATGAAGCTTAAGTTAACCTTTATTCAGATTGTTAGTGTTTACGTATTTTATTAGAAAAAGGTGAATGATGCATTTCTTATTTACTAGAAGATTTTTTTTTTAACCTGTGATTTGAGAAACTATTTGGATGGAATATTTAATTAAAAATGCACAACAGTACTTTAACTTTTTTTATGTATTCAGCATATTAAAACTAATTTTATTTAATAAAAAAATAATCAAAACATGGTTTGTATTTAAAACTAGCTGATTTATGAAACAGAGGAAGCATTATCTGTAGTTAGTAAATTGAACTGATTGTTTCCGGTCACCATGTCTTTCGATATTTTAGAACTAGTAGATTTCATCCTCTCACACCTAGTTTTTATTCATAGATTGGAAGAGGAAAACAAGTGTTTTCTGCTTTTTCAACTTCCATTTGGTTTCTTAATTTGAATGATCTAGTAATTGAACTGAACACGTTGAATAAACTGTAATGAAGAAAATATTCTCTCTGCACCGGCAGAAAAGACTACTGTTGTCAAAAGCTGGTTTAGCACTTCAACAAAATCTAGTTCCAGGTGCTTAGTAAGTCACTTCTACCAGTTCAGTGGTTTGACCTTCATTAAAACTAGGCAAAAATATGTAGTAATTTATATATTTTTTGTATTTAATTTAAATTATTTTAATAGATATTAAGTTTAGGCCTTAACATAGATTGTCAGTTTCAAATCTAATTTTAACTAGGTTTACTTTTTTTAAAATAACCTGTATTTAATTTAAATGAAAAAAATTGAGGTTTTTTTATTTTATTTTAAAGTATTGATTTTTATCTACCTTGACCAAAACTGGGGTGTCAAAAATTTGGCCTAATTAGTAAACAAAATATTGAGGGGATGGGCTATTCCGCCCATCACTCCCTTTTGGGGTCTTAAAAGAAAAAAAAACCACTAGGGGTGGGAAAATTAAGGAGAAGAAGCAGCTGTCTGCCAGCAGCTGCTGCAACAAGCTTTACCATCATGGCTGCCACCCCCACCATCTCCTTGGATGTCCCGTAATACCATTGGGTCTTTGTCATTTACTGAGAGAAGTCCTGACCAGGCCAAGAAAGGGACTGGCATGACATCATCACCTCCACTAGCTCTGGCTGAATTCCAAACACCCATTTGGGATGTGACACTTTGACAGACAGACTCACCCACTGTCTCTGTCTCTTGCTCAGTCCTTTTCCTTCCCTACTTCATTTCTTCTCTTTCCTATTCCTCTCCTTTCTCCTTCTGTCTAATAAGAGTCTGACTTAGCCAGCCAAGACCGCATATTGTTATGAGCTGGGTTATGATAAAAGGCGACAAACACGGTGTGTTTGTCATGGGACTAAGCAGGTTGAGATCTCTGTATCATCATCATCATCATCACTCCCATAAGTGCATTGGTCACTGGGGCACCATCATTGATGAGCAATCAACCAATTGTCTCCTGACGATTGTGTCAGTGTTTGAGTCTCCACGAAGTCCATTCCAGTCCACTCTTTTATGTTGTTTAAACAAGGTTCGGGGTGTGGTATACAGAGATCTTTGACAACATAAAAGATCTCTGTATACCGAACCCCAAACCTTGTTTAAACAGTTCAATGTTCGACAGTTTCAGGGTCATGTTAACACCTTTCACTCTTTGGGCCCATTTATTTCATCAAAATTAATACAATAGTCTTCATGGGGGGAGAGAGAGTTCCCTCTTTTTCCTCCCAGTCACCTTCTCTCTGAAGAGCAGGGAAAGGCACATCTTCTGCCAAAAGCACTGTGTGTTTCTCCTTAGATTATATGAATGAAGCTGTTTGCCTAAGAAGACACAGACATCTTCACAGATACAAGCTCCCTTTAAAAATTGTCCTGGGCAGATTATCAGTCAGTCAGTCAGCCAGGGAAGGAACTGCTCCAAGTTAGCCCATTAGAAGGTGCGCAGACTCTTCCTAGAACTCAGCCCTGGTGGCAATAGTTGGCAGTTGGACTAGATGGACTGTGCAACTGCTCCCTTCTGGGAAGAGAGCAGTCGTAGGTGGCCACATAATGGCTGAAATGGCATTACACAGCTACTGCTAGTTGGCGAAGAGCCTGAATATGACCCTCAGTGCTCTACACTGATGCTCAAAGGAGGACTAGCACTAAAACAATATTAGACTCCTGCCAATAATCGAATAATAATGCAGCTAAAATGCAACCATGTGAGGCAACTATGGCCTAACACTGTTCCTGGGATATGTTGACTCATCCAGTACTGTGGAGATTTAATTTTAATAAATGGCAATTTACAGGAATTTCTGACTCATGCAGTGCTAAGTGTGTGGCTGCCTCACTTTGAAAGATGCACCTGGCACTCACGTTATCTGTAAAACCACATTTTAATATATTTTTCTCTTGCATATATCAGTTGTTTTAATTCAGCCTTTTGTGTTTTTAAATTTTATTTAGATATTTATTTCTTTATTTTGGCTGAACAAACAGCTGCTGTGCTAGAAAGCCTAATTCAGCCAGGGAGGAAAATTAACTTGATTCTTTAATACTGAACTTTGTCCAACTTTCTGGTATTAAATATCTATTGCCAACTTCTCCCCTCAAGAATAGAATCTTCTCTGCTTTTGAAAATGATCCTGTCTTTGCTCGCTACCCTGGAGAAGATGTGACCCTTGAGAAGTATCGTGAGCTGACATTCCTACGCTGTAAAAGGCTCTTTGAATATGAGTTTCTTAAACTGGAAGATATCATGGAGAAGCCATTGAAAATTATGGTTCTTATAAACTGCCTAGGGATGTATGATTGGTCTCTAGGTACCAAATATTTGTTAAATGCTCAGGTAAGTTCAGTTCAGAGAAAAGTCTTGTTACTGTGTCGCACTGCATTTTCATAGATTTTTTTCCCCCCTCTTTGAGGAACATTTTCTAAAAACAATATCTCGATACAACTATTTATCTCTTTTTAAATAAGAAAAGTGAGTTAAACTGTTTAAAAGTGAGGAATTGGACAGGCTTGGTGCAAAATTCTGATTCCACTGAAATCAATGGGACACACCTTTGCCATTGACTTTAGTAATGCCAGGACTTCACTCTTGGATAATAGAACAGGTGCATCAGAGGTGTTGATACTGAAAACTTCCCCACATGAGCCTCACCTCCATCTTGGAGGGGCCAGCCCTTTTTTGTGTCAGAGGGGAAATTGGCCTTGTTCATTCAGGGCATGCTCCCAAAATCACTGCAGCTAGTGGAAAGATTCCCATTGATTTCAATGGGCCTTGGATCTGTCCCTCAATCCTTTGTCCTTCAGTTGAATCTTCCAGTAAGGATAGTCAATAGAGATGTTTGAATCACATTGGCTGAATGTATTATTTAGTGACAATTTCTATGTCCATTAAATGATCTATTTGACTGATGATTTCTTCTGCTATATGGCCAGCTCTGCTACTTAGTACCAGCTGTGGTTGTGATTTTGTGACGTAGATAGCTGTCCAGCAGGAACTGAATTACGACCACCAACTGTTTTGTAATTAGAACAGCATGAGATTGTAAAAGCTTTCAATTACTGCTGATCTGGGATAGATTTGCTGGCCAACTTCAGAGTCAGACCCCAAGTCATTTAAAACCAAACTATGTGCAGTGAGCTAGTATGTTTTCAAAGGTTTTGCATCCCTAAACTGGGCTTTTGCACCTGTAACTACAGACGCCAGTGGAAAGTGAACCCACTGAGTGTTCCGTTACAGCTGCCTAAAGCTGGGCTTGTCATGAGGAGCAACGTCTCCATGACCCATTCCATCCTTGGCCTCTCTTCTGTATAATGCAAAGTGTGTTCTGACTTTGTATGACATTCAGTCCAGTGCAGAGGAGCTAGCACAAAGCCAGATCACCACTTTAAGCCCTGAAAATAGCGTTTAAGTGAGACCTAAGTGTTGGATGCTTCTGTTGGCCCCCTACTAAGGGTGAATGTCATGCTTAGTGATTGTTGTGTTTATTCAAGCACTCTTTCCAGCATTTTGACAGAGATTTCACAGTCATCTCTCTCATTTTGTGTTTTCAGGTGTTCGGTGGTGCAATTGCGAATACTGGCTCTGAAAGGCATCAGGAATTCATGAAACAAACCAGTAACATGGAGGTAATTTTGGGGTAACTCTTCAGGGTTGGGTATTGTCATGGTTAAGGGGCTAGCAGCACCTCTTGGCCCTTTTTGATCTCTGAATGCAGGTGTTCAGCCCTTCACCATTGTCTTAAGGGGGGAGGGATAGCTCAGTGGTTTGAGCATTGGCCTGCTAAACCCAGGGTTGTGAGTTCAATCCTTGAGGGGGCCATTTAGGGATCTGGGGCAAAAATTGAGGATTGGTCCTGCTTTGAGCAGGGGGTTGGACAAGATGATCTCCTGAGGTCCCTTCCAACTCTGATATTCTATGATTCTATAATTACCTGACTCGGGGTGGAATTTTGCTGTTCTTCCACTCTTAGGGTCTGTCCAGTCTGCAATAACAGGGTGTGATTGCAGCTCGAGTAGATGCCTAGCTTGAGTGCCAGAGCAGTGAAACCATGGTAGTGTGACACAAGCCTGCCCAGAATTCTAGGTAATTTACTCATGGTGCTAGCCTTGAGCTAGTGATGTTAAAAGTAGGTCAGAAATATTTGCTTGAGCTGCAGTCATACCCTGTGATTGGAGTCTAGACATATCATTAAACTGGGGCCCAGATACAAACCACTTATTACCCTGCAGGTCTGGCTGGATCTCAGGCACCTGCATTTCCACCCTGCCAGAACCTGTGACTCGTGATATTGACCAACAGACTTCTTAAAGCAAAGTATTTTTATTTAGCCATTAGAACAAAGCATTAGAGAAAAAGGTTATTTTAAGACAGCCAACATGTATATTTACTCTCCTCTATTCTTCACTTCACTACAAGTTAAGCTTTCTCTTAAGTTTCAGGAACAGAAGTGAACCAACTCACATTCTGAGTCCTAGCCAGCCCAGATCCACCTTAGTGTCTGGCTCTGTTAATCTGCCTGACCCATTCTGTTTATGCTGTGTCGTACTGGCTTGAGTGCTCCTCAAGGAAGGGCTGGAGCCATTAACACTACTTGCTCTGGCATTGTCCTTAATGAGATTTAAGATTACACTGTTAGAGAGAGGAGGCCTTCTCTAATATTCACCTTTCTCTACATTGGCAGGCTCTGCCACCCAGTCAGAGCCCTAGGGTGAATTATCCATTCCATTCCATAGTCCAGAAACATCACACTAGTGACAGATCTAGATACAGTATTAATTATTGTGAAAGAGCACTCCCTGTTTATCAGAGGTATTTTATTTTATTTCATTTTTTTCCCTTAGGATGACTAGCATAATGAAATCGATACTGGCAAAATTTTACTGCCACTAACTTGAAATACTGTGTGATCTTTTTCTTTCATTCCTTTTTTTTAAAAAAAATGCTTATTTATTGATCAGCTCATGTTATGTAGCAAGTAGTTGATTATGTAGATGGGCTCACTGTTAAACCAATATGAATCCAATTAGTGACACAATTAAAGACCCTTAGCATCAAATAGAGCTTAGCGCTTTGTATCTGTTGCAGTAGTTTTGCCTTAAGTTTCAATTTAATCTTTCCACCTTTTCGAAAGGGCTCCCAAACTGAGTGGTGTTGTGACCTGGCACACAGGGTTGCAGTGCCACTCACTGAAATTTGGCCCAGGGACCCCTCCATCATGCTAGAGGGGCAGCTGGGTCAAACCTGAGTGGTTCTTTGACTCCACACACCAGGTCCCAATGCTTGGAGCGGGAAGCTGGGCCCAGCTTCATGGGACAGTAGCCAAGCCGCTGCTGTGGACTGAGTGCGGTGCGGGCTTGCTTTCCAATCACACCCCAATCCAATTGTACTACCCTGCCTTTTTAGGATGCGCAAGAATAAAGATAACAGGCCAAATATAGCCCTAGTGTAAGGGAATGCAATTCATTGAATGCAGTAGAATTGCGAGCCGGTGGACTTCGCACCTTGCTAAGAAAAGAATTTACCCACTCTGGATTTAGTCTGAGTTTACCCCTTCCAAGTGTTTGCATTATTGACAATTTTTCAATAAAACATAGACAGCCTAATCTTTTTCCAAACTAGCTGTCCCCAGTGCTTAATTTGTAATGAAAGAGATACCAGGGCTCAATCAATAAGGTGCTGAGGGTCAAGCAATTTTTCATATTCATAACTGACGCAGGAAGCTCAGAAGTGCCAGGGCTATGAACTGCCAAGCCTAAAGGTGCCGACGCTCAGCCCTGGCATAAATTAAGCACTGGCTGTTCCTATGACTTCCCTACAGAGAGACTGACCCACCATTCCTGTCTTGTAGGCAACAGTTCCTTCTACTCAAAGAGCCAGTCCCACTTTTATTATATGATGGGTGTAATTAATAATCTACACCTGCCAGTATGAGTCAGCAGCTCCCTGCAGGATTACAACACCTGCCAGAAAGATGGCTCAGTGGAAAAGCACTGCCACCCTATTGCAGGAATTGTGCTGGCTTACAAAAGGGATGAATTTGGCCCAATGCAACCTCCTACTAAGCAGCTGGATTTTTATTAACTCTCATTTTTACAGCAATACCATATTGAGTAACACTCTTGACTTTTAAAATGTTTGAGTTACCGTGTTAACATTGAGTTGATTTGCACCTCCTGATTCACGGTTTAGATTTTTGGATGTTTTGCTCTGACTGAAGTCAGCCATGGCAGCAATACCAAGGGCATACGGACAACTGCCAGATACGACCCCAGCACACAGGTCAGTCTGTAACCTACAGAAGTGACATTTGGTACTTTATTGTTTACATTCTGTTGTGACGTTCCTCTGGCATTATCTGAACCAGTGATCTGCGAGGTCACTCCAATCCTCGACTCTGGGAGCCAGCCTTATCCTGCTCCACTGTGAGAACCCCCACTCCTGGGCTGTTCACGCACAGCCTCCAACATGTAAGCTGCTCCCAGCATATGAGTGAGCACTTTTGACCAGCCACTGCTTGGATTGTGCAACCGAATGGCAATATCTGCAGTCCCAGACACAACACTAGGAACCTCTGTCTTGCAATGTCCAGTTATGCCCACTGGACGCTGCAAGCTTGTATGAAAAGAAATTGATATGTACCAGGCTTGTTATCCCAAGGGGAGTCTCTGACACATTTCAAACCAAATGCACTGCTTCAGGTAGAATAAACAAATTTATTAACTGCAAAAGGTAGATTTTAAGTGATTATAAGTCAAAGCACAACAAGTCTGATTTGGTCAAATGAAATAAAAGCAAAACGCATTCTAAGCTGGTCTTAACACTTTCAGTGCCCTTACAAACTTAGATGCTTCTCACCACAGGCTGGCTGGTTGCCCTTCAGCCAGGCTCTCCCCTTTGATCAGCACTTCAGTCACTTGGTGGTGGTGTCTGTAGATGTAGGTGGCAAACGTCTCTTCCTTTTATCATGTTCTTTCTTTCCTCTTGACTTTGCCCCCCCACCCACTTCAGGGTCAGGTGAGCATTACCTCATCGTAGTCCCAAACTTACCAAGGGAAGAGGGGTGACTCAGTCAAGAGCCCAACCAATCCTTTGTTGCTGCATGGGCCAGTGTCCTTTGTTCCTGTGAGGCTGGGCTGAGTTTGTCCCATACGTGCCCTGATGAGGTGTGAACTGCCCCTCTGTTCCTGGAGAGTTTTGCCTGGGCTTATTTTAAGCCATGAGGACACATTTTCAGCCTCATAACTATATACATGAAATTATAACCTAGAACATTACTATAATAACAATGTTATTGTCAGTGCATCATGAGCCTTCCGAAAAGACCTGACATGACAAACTTTGCATTGGTTACCACACAATCATGTTATAAGGATGAACATGGGGGTCCGGGAGTTCCCCCAAGATACAGAGTATCACATCTGTTATAAAGATATCAGGCCAAAATGATTCTATGATTAACAATAATTAATACTTTGCTCATATCTAGCACTTTTTAGTAGTAATAAAGATGCGTGGAAACTGGAATTTCCATCCCACAAAAAAATTTTGCTTTTAAAAAAGATTAATTCTGAATTGGAACAAAATGTCAGATACGTGAAATTTTCCCTGAGAGGGACATTTTCAGAAAAATTCTGTGTTGGAAGAACCAAAACCTTTTTTTTTTTTTTTTTTTAATTTCTGCTTCCAGCTCCCGAAGCAGCTGGCTCCGTGGCAGCCCTCCAGGGAGGCTGCTCAGAAGCTGTCCAGCAAGTTGTACAGTCTCAGATAAAATCCATCTTATTTCTGTGCATATGTCTATACAAGCTGCAATCACACTCAGTGATTTCAGTGTAGACATATCTTGTATGTCATAAAGTGGCTCTAAAATATTAAGCAATGGGAATTAGGGATTGAAAACATAAGCACAGTATATGCCATTAACTAGGCAAAAATTCCAGCTTGCCCTTCACTGGGCCTCCATATTGGTGAAAGCAAATGATTGCAGATATATTTTTCTCTGTTTAAGTCAGTTAGGCAATATAACACCTCATGTCCCTCTCCTGCAATCAGCTCAGTGACTGAAGACTTGTCCTCACATATAAAGTCCCATTGAAGTAAATGAGGTCTATGGGGTGAGGAGCACATTGCAGAATAGGGCCTGATATCAAGATGCCTGATTATGCCCAAATGTCAGGAGCGTTTTGCATTCACAAAAAAAAACAAACCCAGAGACCATTGTGTGTCTCCGTGGCACTCCCTCCCCTCCTCATGTTATAAGAAAGTTGAGAGGCTGAATTTTAGGCCTCAGGTTGACAGTCGCGCTCTTGTTCTGCCCTGACTTTTTCCTAGACACATGTTCTAGAATAAAGCTCAGCCCGATAGATTCCTGTCAAATTCACTTTCATTGTTGTGAGCATGTTGGATCGAAGTACAGTATGAAATGCTGGCAATTTTCAAAATGTTACAGTGGCAGCAAACAAAAAGAAGTGATGGATGTACATTGATTTGTATGATTTAAGACTTCCCCCTTTTTGACTGTTTGTAGAAATTTATCATCAACACTCCTGATTTTGAAGCTGCCAAGTTTTGGGTTGGCAACATGGGGAAAAATGCCACTCATGCTGTCGTCTACGCCCAGCTGTACACTCCTGATGGGCAGTGCCACGGATTACATTCCTTTGTTGTGCAGGTGAGAAAAGAGTACTACTTTATGTTTTTTTCATGTCACTGTATTATGTCCATTAAGCAATTTCTGTAAAAATGTCTTTAACATTTTCTACCAAACTTCAGTATTTATTTGATCACTGTGCTTTTGAGGCAAGAATACAGTCGAATTAATAGTAGCAAATTGCTATAACTAGAAAGTAGAAATGAATCTCCATATTATTGCATCACACGTGCAGTTTGAAAGAGCCTACAAAGTGTGAAATACTTTAGATCAGGAGCTCTTCAGAGCAAAAAATGTCCCTAAGTGTTTGGAAAGTGCCTAACACAAACTGGACAGATATATAATAATAAATACAATGAGAATAAGTGAGGGCATATGTTGGATGTCATGCATGTCCAAAGCCAAACAGTAGAAACACTTCCATTGTTTTCAGTGACCATTAGATCAGGTCCTGTTTTCTAATAAGGATCCTCATCACTTGCACACTGCACCTGCATTGACTTCTGTGGATCTCCCAAAGGGGCCAAAAACATGGTAATTAATTCTAGCATCATTTTTTGAAATATCAGATTTCTGGGATGAATGAAGTGGGGATAGATTTTTTTCAATTGTTTTTTGAACATTACATGTATGAAGCAAAAAATGGAATTTATGGAGTGAGTTGTGACGTTTCAAGTGGCAGCATGTATTGCAAGTGAAATGAAAGACAAACACTGGCTTTCCAACTGTGACATACTACTAGACTGTGCCAGGCCACTGCTAGTTTATGGCAAGGTAGAACCTGAGCATATAATGTCAACTGAAATGTGTATGCAGGATGCTACAAACTGCTGAAATTCAAGCTGCTTATGTCATCTTGGACGACAGTGGGATTGAACCAGGGACCTAAAAGCTCAGAGAGCGAGTTTTCTATAACTCGCGCTAAAGAATCAGGGGCTGTAACAGACTCACGTTGTCTGTGATTTGGGCACAGAAAGGGTTGCCTAGCACACACTGACCAGTGGGTTACCCTTGCATTTGGAATGTAAGCACTGATCGAAAACAGTTCTTTGACATATTTGTGAAACATGATATTTTTAGAAAACATTGTCTTGCAACATCCACTGTGGGATGACCTTCCCTACTGGCTGGTCATGGATGTCATCTTGTAGCGCAAGCCTGCTGTAGTTAGTAGTGCCCTTTGATCCTTGTGTGACCACAACAGAGGGAAGAGAGAAGGGCAAGCCTAAACCAGGAAGAGATGATACTTGTAGCAGGGAGAGGGAGACCTCCTGGGGCTTAGTCATAGAAAAGTCAATGTAAAGGAACTTCTGGGCATTAAACATGAAGAATTTTTTTTTAAAAATCAGTAAACATAAAAACCCTAATGTGTAAAGAAGGTTGTTTGCAAAAACAAAATAAATACAAATGAATGGTCTAATCCTATGGGCTCTGCATTAGTTCACATGCTGGGCACATTTGGAGAGTTATCTATGTAATCTTAAGGGCTACCAAATTTTATTTTTAAATGAAAGCATGGACTTTGCAGAAATTGATCACGTTCTCATGGGAAAGTTTTCTCCTTGAAATGGGTGAGCCAATTTTTCAAGCCCTCTCTTTCGGGTATCAGTATTTGTTCTGATCCTACAAGCCAATCTGCATGGAAGCAGGGTTCCAGCCCCAGAGATCAGCTTGCAGGATTGGAGCCATTTTCAGTAGAAAACTTGCAGAAGCAGTGGCAAAGCTACACGTATTTAAACGAACTGGGTTGCTGACCAGATGAAACACGTCATATATCTCTGGGAAAGGCAGGACACAATTAGTACATAAAGTTAGTCAGTTTTGTTGATTCCTGTTCCTGTCCACATAGACCAAAAGAAGGTTTTCATGCTAATTGTGATTAGAAGATTCTTCTATATAGATGCACATTTGGAGCATGATAGTGTAATTAGTGGCATGTTATCAAAGAAAGTGAAAGATTTCCAAGTCACTTTCATTATTGAATTTATAGTATCCTGGACAAAAGAGTGTGTTAAGCAGAAACTATATCCAAGACTGGATTCTATTTATCTGTATTTGGAAAAATAGTGAGGGTTTTTTTTTTAAAATGCTAATAACAAAATAGATTGGGAGTACTTTTCACTGTTTGAAAGGATTCCATCAAGAGCTTTAGTTTTCTCAGGACTAAAATAATGTTTCATTTAATTTGCACACAGATTCGAGATACAAAAACGCTGCTTCCTATGCCAGGGGTGATGGTGGGTGACATAGGAAAGAAACTTGGGCAGAATGGTTTGGATAATGGGTAAGTCAATAACATTTGAATGAAGAAAATCAGTATACTTATATTGCTACTTATAAATAAATGGTGCAAAAGTGCTAAATCTGTTCCATGTTTCTGTTGAGGCACGTACTTACTGTAAAGATATTTTGTTATTTACAAAATATAAACTGAAGATCCTTCAGTATTAGTATTCTCTATTTTAATACCCACCATTGCTTTTCCATTCTCTAGCTTCTACAGAAGTAGATTTGTTTTGTACATAGCACCATTCATACTCTGTGAACATCCAAGTGTTCTAATAATAATATTAATATACACTGTACTTACCCAGCAACAATTACAATGAACGAAACAAATAGTCACATGTAATCGCAAATTATCTTCCCCAGCTCTCTGGGCAAGAATCCTTACTTAACTGTCTTTCTGGTTTCTGAGCCCCCAGGGCACACCTAAGGAAGGTGAGCAAGTCTATAGTTAGCCAATATATAGGGTTAACCAAGCCTCCCAGTCAAATTCACCATCTTGTTTAGCCTCTCTGATTCCTAGATAAACTCCCCTATATTAGAGGGTAAGGTGGTAAAATTTTCTTCCAAACATCAGCTTGATGCAGGGGACTGTTGGCCAAATAGATTTCTTTCCATATAGTCCAAAGAGTCAATACACCCTATCACACAACATCACACAAAAAGAACATATTGTAGAAACTGAGCCAAGGCTGATGTAATCCGAGTTAAGTGCGGATGATAACCAGAAAAATTGTGGGCTCCTTGTATTTCCTTACAATTTTAATCATTATTTACAACAGCTAGAAAGAGACTTGCAGTAATGAAAGACCATCTTGGCCCATATATCAAAAAACTTATTCTTAGGGATGGCAAATCTAAAGGGATGAACATTTCTGGATCGTTAGGGACAGAAGATGAGAAAAATCAGATCTACATGCTGAAGCTTCCATTGAGCAGATGGATGGATGCCAGATTCACCAGGCTACAGCAAAACACCATTCACATTGTTTTCATGCTTTTCCTTCCCTTAGTGGCCTAGTGATTAAAGAAAACAGTTGGCCCATTATGGCAATCTGCTTTGTCACTTTACACAGGTATTGAATTAATAGGGAAAGGCGTGATTAACCCCTAAAGTTACAATTAAATACCAAAAAATCCACAACTAGTGTTGCACGTACAATTTAACACAGCCTTTAGCCACCAGCTCACCTACTTTTTTGGATACCTTCCTTTGCTCTTCTGATATTTTTCTCATTATCCGCTTGCTCTACAGAAGTAGAATGTGGGTTTTCCACAGCAAACTTAATCAAAACAAGCCCAAGCATGTATATTCAGCAAAGCACACTCCTGGGCTTGAAGTAGATATGAGTTAATGGCTCAGCGGTAGACACTGTTGAGGGGGGAGAACTAGGAACACACACATTGGTGGACACAGTCACACTGAGCACTCAGAAGCAACAGCAGGCACCTTTGGTGGAGGAGGACTAGAGTAATGCTGAAATGTAGGTTTCAGACCGTAGAGAGACTATCCATAATAACATTTAGATATGAAAATGTTTATTTCAGTGTGAAATAAGTGACTACGTAGTCTCAGACCACTAGTGGCAGTGGCATTTTAACTCCGACCAAAGCAAGGCAGAGCAGGATTAATGCAGGGACTTTAGGGGCTGCAGTCCAGGGCCTCGGGCTAAGGGGGCCACGCAAAAATAAATTCATAATTATATACAATTCAGTGGTCTCCAACCCACCAATTGCAATTCACTGGTCAATCCTGGAGCCTTTGCCAGTCGATCGTGCTCTCCGGGCTGCTAAAAGTCCAGCGGAACAGCAGGGCTCAGGCAGGCTGCCTGCATGCCATGGCCACACGCAGCTCCTGAAAGCAGCCGGCTGCTGGCACATCTCTGCAGCCCTAAGGGGAGGGGGAGTTCCATGCGCTGCCCCCGCCCCCAGCACCATCCCTGCAGCTCCCATTGGCCAGGAACCGGCCAATGGAAGCTGTGGAGACAGTGCTTGCAGGCGTGGGCAGCTCACAGAAACACCCTGTCCCCCTACCCCCAGGGGCACACAGAGACATACCAGCAGCCAGCTGCTTCCCGGGGCAGTGTGGGGCTATGGCAGGCAGGCAGCCTGCCTGAGTCCTGCTGCACTGCCAGCCTGGAGCCACCTGTGGTAAGTGCCTCCCAGCCAGAGCCTACACCTCAGAATCTCCTCCTGCACCCAAACTCCCGCACCCCTCACCTTCTCCTGCACCCCAATACTGTGCCCCAGCCTGGAGCCCACTCCTGCACGCAAACTCCCTCCCAGAAAGAAACGAATATAACAACTCTTCTAAGGTAAGAAGTAGGCTATTTTGAATTCTCCATGTTTTAAGACGCAAATGTAACCACAGAATGGGTTTATGTTAATTAAAAGGCAAGCTTAGTATAGCGTTAATAGCCTCGATGCCATAATTGTGATCATCTTGTTTTAAATTAGGAAAAAGACTTGTATACAGGGGCCTCACAAAATCTAATAGCCCTGGGTCTATAGGAGAGTTAATCTGGTCCTGAAGCAAGGACAAAACTAACCATATAAAATGAAGTGAGAGTCAGATGCATTAAAAACAAGAGAATAAAGATGAGAAACATCAGCACATCAGTCCAAAACAAAGCAGGCAAATATCCCACCACCAATAATATTTCATTTTAAGTTACTTGAGAGAATGAGGCCACAGCCCCAAAATTGGGACAACCAAGCTAACTTTTCAGAGAAAAAAATCTGAAATTTTAAGCAGCTATGGATGAATGATTCCATTTTCTCCGAGCCTGTTTTCCAGTACTCACAGCTTCATTAATAGACTCTCTCCAGGCATCATTGCCCTCCAGGAAAGTCCCATAAGGCAGACCATTTGAAGAAATACAGGGTGCAGGGAGAAGAAATACAATAGGAAATTCAGGTAGATTTCCCTCTAATAACAACACCAGCGTAAAGTCAGTTATTTTGAGCTCTTTCTTGTTTTCCTTCTTTCTTTCCACAATACTTTTTTCTAATGATTCCACTTGTTTTTTGAAATGTAATGCATAGTTGCGTATGTACCACAAGCTGCCGTCCAGCAGGTGGCATTGTTGTATGTGTCTAAATAAACTGAATGGAGTAATTCAGCTTCGCATTTATGCAATGACACTGAAATTTATATTTGAACTGCAGAATAGTTTTTAAGTACAGATCCACAAACACAGAAAGCATTTAATCTGGCGTGTGTGTGTCCATAATGTGTGTGCATCACTGCTGAAACAGTAGATTATTTTATAGATATTTGTATTCTAAAATCCTGTGCCCCTGTAGACATTTTTTCATTACACAGTTTATTTTCAAGTGTATGGGTAGTAATCAGTACTTTGAGATAAAATGCATACAGTACATTTAGATTGGAAGCCCATGCAGTACATTAGAAGAAAGAAATAGCACACACCATGCTTTGTAAATGTCATGAGACAGTCCCCTACCTTGGTTAGGACATCTGCTAATTTAAAATAATTGTGGATATTCTCACCACTCTTTCAATTTGCTTTCCCTAACCCCCCTCTCTCAGGCTAATGGGTATAAGTTATTTTTTATTAGTTATTTATATTATGGCAGTTTCTAGGAGCCAGACTGATGGACTAGGACTCCATTGTGCTAGGTGCTGTACAAACACAGAACAAAGAGACAGTCCCTGCCCCGAAAAGCTTAAATATAAAACGAGACAACAGGTGGATATAGACAGACAAATGGGAGAGTGTAATGGGGTTGGCTGCCTCCCGAGTGTCTCCTTGGGGCTCTGAGGCACCCTGCCTCGATTTCTCCTTCTTTCAGGGCTCCTCCAAAAAAAACCCACAGTCCAGAGGTATAAAATACAATTCCCCTCCCGGAGCGTCTGATTTATGAAGTTTTTATACCATTTCTGTTGGCCCTTCAGGCCCAAACCCTTTCCCCTGGTGAGGTGATCCCACAGCCCTCTCCCCAGGGGCTCTGATTAGATTCAGGCTGGCTTCTTCCAGCTGGTTGCTTTATATTCCCCTAATTCAGTTCGTCCTGGATAGGCAGCAACATCCTTCAAACACAAAATAACTGAAAATTTATTTCATTTCATTCATTTTCTGACAGCATAACCCACAGTGGCAGAAAAGCTGCTGGGATGGAGGTCATAGTAGAGTAAGGCACCAGCACATCAAAGTCTGCTAGAGTCCTGGAAGCCGCTGGTTCTACACAGAATCCAGCTGAGGGAATAGGTATGGCCAGGGTAGCAGATTCACTACATCTGCTGAGCAGCCTCTGGAATATGGGTTTCTTTGGCGCTTCAACCAAAAATTAAAATTGCTTTCCAGTTGTGGAAACCACAAAGGAAGGCGAATGCTGACCGTCCCTAGGAGATTAAGCTGCCCCTCTGCTGCCGGAGGTTGTAGTGTGCATCCCAGGTAGCAACAAGGGTAAATTTATTCCTAACCCTCCCAAATGTTGTAAATTGAATAAATCATGTCACATCAGTAATGGCTGTCTTTATTTGGATGTGTGGAGATCGGAGATGAGGGTTCACAAGAACCGATCCTTCCCACTGCCCGCCCACACACATCTTGCAGAGCTAGCACAAAGGTCTGTTACAAATGCAGCCCGGGTAGTCAGGGGACTGGATGAACTGCTTCCCAGAAGCACATGAAGCCCCAAAGGGAGTGAGGAGGATGTGACCTGGCCTTCCTATACCAGCTTGCAGAGCAGGCAGGCTGTAGTATTCTCAGTGATGCGGGTACATATGGTGCAGTCCCCGCATACCAGGCTTCATAAGGAGAGAGTCCTCCCTGAGGCATACACCCTCCCCGACTCCCCTTAGGGTGGTACATCACCTCCTACTCAGGACAATAGTTATATTCCACAATATGCTCCTTAGAAGGCAAAAGACTACTTAAGGGAAGTTCTTGTATGCTGTAGTTTCCATTGTGTGTGGAGATGAGAATGGGGCAAGTTTCACCCCTAATATGCAGTTACTTAAAACTTTACTATGTTTAATAGATATTGCCAGCTATAAGAATGCACACACAAGGCCTGATTCTGATCCCATTTCTGTAAATCCTCCATGGAATTCAGTGGAGTTACACTGATGTAAGACTGTCGGAAGCAAGACCAGAAGCAGGCCCATAAGGAAAGTGATGAAGCAATTTTACATTCTGTTCTTGAGTTTTGCTACTGGAATAGAAGGGGCTAATGCCAAGATTTTTAAAAACAAGTGCCTAAATTTAGGCTCCTAAATACTCATTCATATTTAGTTACCTATTAAGGACTGGTGCGCGGGGAGAAATTGCAGAAATTACAGGGTGAAATTTTATGGCCTGTGTTAAGGAGGTCAGACTAGGTACATAATGGTCCCTTCTGGTTTTGAAAACTATGAATCGATTGGGTTGCTTGGCCGAGGTTTGGTTTCCTGGTAATGTAGACCTTGATGTTTTTATCAGGGGTTGGGTTTTCAAAAACACCCAAGGGCTTTTGGAGCAGAAGTCCCATTGAAAGTCATTGAATGGACTACTCTGTCTGTCTGTCTAACAAACTCTTATAGACACCCCCCCATCCCTGTAGTACATGAACACCTCACGATCTAAGGGCACATGGTTTTTGAAAACCTCTCCCTAGGAGCCTAACTTTAGGCACCCATTTAAAAAAAAAAATAAAAATCAGGACCTATTTTTTTAATCTCTTTTCTTGTCTACCATTTACACAACATTTAGTGCATACAAATTACTGTGCAGTATTTAAAAAAACCACATTCTGCACATTGCAGGCTTTACATTCTTTCCTCCCAAGTTATTCATCTTTCTCATTCAGTAACATAATGTAGCCACCAGAGGGTGTAATTGCTTCAGAGCCTCAGTCATGCCTTAATGTTTGGAGTAGCATAAAAGTATCCGCCTGTTACTAGCTCTGAGTGTGTGTTGCTTTGCTGCATTCTGTAAATGGAGATCGTTCAAAAAATAATAACTGGGCTTGTGATATAGATCTAGTCAGGTGCCTCCTTTCTGGTCACCCACCAGACTGCTATGGGGAGAATCCAAACTTCTGGGTCCCTGAATGCTTTAAGCTGCCAGGGTCTGAACAGAGTTCAGAAACTGCCACCATCCTGGGGGCCCTAGGTACACTGTCGGGCTGCAGACTTTCTGTCTGGCATTCCCTTCTGAGAACTGCTCCAGCGGCCTAACCTGTGGGCACAATGGTGGCCCTTCATACTCTCCCATACTTGCACACACCTCTCTCAGAACTCCACCCCAAAGGTGTTCAGCTCCTGGGTTACAGTTTAACTCTGTGTTGATTGTGAAGCATTTAACACAGAGACACGTTTCACAAGTGTGACACATTATTTCTTGTTTACTTACTGTATAAATCACAGGAGAGCTCAGAGCATATAGAATGTAACATCCTAAACCCCTCGCTAACTCACCCTGTGCTTGGGGGTCTCTTGCCTCATGCAACCCCTACATGCTGGGTTGTTTCTCTCTCCTCCACAACCAGAGACAAAATGGCCAAACACCTCAGATAGGTCAACTCCTGTCTATAATTCTTAACCCTCTTTGTCAGGAGATGTTCTTGCCAACTTTCCCATCTGAGCAAAAACCTCTGCCAAGTGACTTTGTGGCCAAGGCAACCTCTGCCCTGCTAGACTAATTCTGCAGTTGGGAGCCAGTCTGTTGTCTGTTCTGCAGTTGGGAGCCTGTCAGAGCTATTACATTTCAGTGGGCAAACATTTTAAGTCCGTTACCTTTTGTTGTTCTTTTGTCACCAGCCTTTAGAATTTCAACCCAACAGGGAGGCTAACAGACCATAGAGAAGGCAAAAGGCTGCAGCTTCAAAATGGAGTTTGCAGCTAGGTCAAGATAAACAGAATTCATAAATTGTACAGACAGATTCCCCAATTGTCATAGCTTGTGACCTTTTTTTGCTTCTCTGTAATATATAAGAAAGGTGTAAAAGGAGGAGTTTGGGAGGAGAGAATTTGGGGGTGGGGGTAGTAGGACAGCATGTATTTCTTTTTTTTTTCTGCTGGTTTTTCACCTTAGAAATTGAGATTTTGTCTGCCTGGAAGGCTCTATGGCTTTTTCTACAGTAGCAAAATTGCTGATTCCTGAAAATGTATGTCAGCAAATGATTGTGACTGAACCCAGTGCAGGTTCAGCTATAACCAAGGGCAAACTATGTTTAGTACCCTTTCCGAAACATATGGGTTTGGTTGGGTTTTTTTGGGAGGAGGGGTTTATTAACACCTATTTCATTTCAATGACAGACTAAAACTTTGGAAAAATACAGTGTGTTAATGAGTCAACATCCACTTCACTGAGGTGTGAGCTCTCACCATATACGACATGCTCTGAGATATTCTGGAGGTTCTCTAGAAAAATTGTGGCAGGGCAGACACAATGTTCCTGATACTCCCCAATATAAAAAAAAAAAAAAAAAAACTATCAAAGGAGGTTTCAGAGGAGCAGCCGTGTTAGTCTGTATTCGCAAAAAGAACAGGAGGACTTGTGGCACCTTAGAGACTGACACATTTATTTGAGCATCAGCTTTCGTGAGCTACAGCTCACTTGACAGCATCCGATGAGGTGAGCTGTAGCCCACGAAAGCTGAGGCTCAAATAAATGTGTCAGTCTCTAAGGTGCCACAAGTCCTCCTGTTCTTTTATCAAAGGAGGGTAGGTCACCATTTCTTGCTTTTTGCCCGTTCTGTATATATTACAGCTCCCCTCTGTGAATCTGTTACACCCCCAGCTCGGAAGACTTTGCTCTTCCATTTAAGTTGTAGTAGCTCATGCTTTTAGTTTTGGAAGTCGCCCATTCAACCCCCAGTGTGTCGGCCAAGATGGCAGCTGTCACGCAAGCTCACATCCTTCGTAGGCCCCTTTTAAATCCACTATTATTTATTTATTAGTTGTATTGCAGTAGCACCTGGGAGCCCCAGTCACGAACTGAGACCCTACTGTGCGAGGCACTGCACAAACACAGACCAAAAAGCTCAAAATCTAAATCTCTGATGTCTTGTGAAACAACGTGAGTTTGCACTGACTCTGACTGGCTGCTCACAGTAATCACAGTAGTAAAGCAAACAGATTGAAATATCTTAACGTGTTAAACAACTTAAAAACAGTCTACGTGAAGTTTTACAAATTTGAACACACCCAAGTCGGGCAGTGCCAAAGCTGCCGTTCTCCTAATAACCCTGAATCACGCACTTCGTGTGCCCTGTATATTTTAAAGTCTCCATTTAAGTCGAACTAGTTGCTGTGCAATGTGAATTATTAATGTTCTCCATCTTCTCTCTCAATTCTTATTTTATACTTAAAAAATAACAAAAATCTTAAACAGAACCTTCCTGGAGTGCACAGCCTAAGCTGTGATCGTAGCCCTTGTCCAGATTGTCTCTGCAATTTGTCGCTCCCGCTCATTTTGGAACATCTAAAATTAAGCCCCCTGCCCTGCAGTAAGCTTCCCACAGCCTCTTTCCGCACAGAGTCTCACCAGAACCAGTGTGGCTCTCTGCAGACGCAAGGGTCCACCCACACAGAGCTCATTGCAGGATTGGGCCTTAATGTAAGCACAGTGAGGTGGGGGTCTGTGTCTTTCTGTCTCTTCCATGAAATGCCTGGCACAGTTATAGCTACTATAAAATGAGGTGGGTGTATTAACATAGCTACTGTGTGTTACTGTTAGAGATGCAAGCTTCTACTTTTGACTGTGGCAATATGGCCTAAAATGCTTCTTTAAAAACTTTTCCCCAGCTTCCCGGCACCCTTCCCGGCACCCTCTTCAACCTCATCCCTTTGTGAGCTTCCAGATTCCAAAAATGTGTGACTGGTCTTTCTGTCTTCTGCAGGCTTTCATCATCCCTCTATGCCCCCTGTTCTGCCCTTGGTCTACTCTGCCTCTAACGTTACTTGATCATTGTGCCCTGTAACCATCACTGATCCCCAATCTTCCAATCCCATCCCCATGCCGGCTACATCTGGCTAGGAGGATTAAAGGAATTGCCACTTCAACATTTTCAAGATAGTCAAAAACAGAAGTTGGCCATCAAAAGAGATCTGAGTGGGTTTGAAATTCCCTAAAAGCACAGTCTTGCCATCTGCACTGCAGGTAACAGTTTATTACTTTAGTACTGGCAAAGGGAGCGTGCTGCTT
The DNA here is from genome assembly GCF_965140235.1 of Caretta caretta. Classification (NCBI taxonomy): domain Eukaryota; kingdom Metazoa; phylum Chordata; order Testudines; family Cheloniidae; genus Caretta; species Caretta caretta. Next base: position 130,955,440 of record NC_134209.1, on the reverse strand, counting down.
TTCCAGCTGCTCACTTTTATCCATGTTACTGAGCTCCAGATTAATGATTGTAGCATGATTTAAGGGAAGAGAGATTAATTTTGCTTGAAATATTCTCCGCACCACTGGCCACAGACCTGACAGAGAGGCTGCTGTGGGATTGTGACTTCACCCTGCCTAACTGATCCAGGCAGGAATACGTGTAGCCCAGTTATGCATCAGTGATGAATGCAGGTGAATGGTGGAAAACCTCAGAGTACTAGATTTATAACATTTCCTGTGTATATTATTTGTAAAATATTGTATGTGGGACACTGATTAGCAATGCAGCAGCGCTGGGACACTGTCAACCCTAGATCCCTGACATAGAGGCTATTGTGGGAATGAGACTGCCCTTCTCAAGTGGGATTGTGCATGCAAGAATGCAATGATAATGGCTGCTGAATGGTGATGGGTGAAATAAGTTTGGAGAGCAGTATATTCATTATTTTGTTGGGATGCAGTCCAATGTTTAACACAAGAAGTAAGGCACAATTTTTTAATAGTGCGGGTGGAAGTCTAAATCAAGATGGGATGCCTTTATGGAAGATTTGCATTAGCCAAACACAAGTTGGGCTCACTACGGCAGTTAATGGGGTAAAATTTGATGGCCTGTTGTGTTATACAGGAAGTCAGACTCGATCTAGTGGTCCCTTCTGGTCTTAAAATCTGTGAACTTGTCAACTTATCCATGACGAAGAACACATAACCAGAGGCAGACCCCGATGGAATTATCCCAATAATGTATATTTACAGATAAGAGCCATCTGTCAGAACACAAAATGAGTCGAGCCCTGATCACACTAACTGCTCTGGAGGCCACAGGAAAGGTGGATTCCAATGTCACCACTACATGTACCTTGCCCATTGCATAGGTTCTTGTGTGCTCTTCCATTCATTTAAATGGATTTTCCCCTAAACTTGTTGACAGATATGATCTGTGTCTGTTTATTATGTTTTCTGAGAGAATAGCCATTCAAAATGTGATCTATAACTTTATGAAATCTTATTTATTTTTAGTATGTTCCAACATCACCTTCCAATTGGTTTGTATGGTTAACTATAAAAAAAATAAGATTTTAAAAGCATAACAGTTCTTGGAGAACTGTCTGTAGTTTCATAAGCCCATCCAAATCCAGAGTCCTAGATGCGTCTGCTTTTATTTTCATCATTAGTCTTCATAAACAATAAATCTCACTTCTTCAGTCACGGTAGTTGTCAGTGGATTTGTAAATTATCTTTCTGCTCACTTATTCAAGCTTTTTAACGGTTTTACCATTTGCTATATGTATTTATTTAGATATTAGCTGAGGCAAAAGCAGTAAATATGTAACCCATAAAGTATAATACCGAGAAGATCAGTTACTGTTAAGCGAATGTAATTTAATTTTCTGGTTCACTAGTTATAAGAAATGTGATAGTATGGATTTTTTTTCCATCAAGGTCATTCTGGATAATCTTTTATGCAGTATAGAAATAATCAAACAATACTCTGTATGCCTGGCATTTTGTTTTTATAGCTGGTCCGTTAAGAACACTCACTACAACAACACGCAACTTATTTTGTTATTTCTTTTTTTGCTTCCTAGAATTAGTAGGTGAGACTATTTGGGTAATTTATATTCTCATATAAATAGCTATACATCTTCAGTATGGTGTTATAAAAGAGACTCGCTGGACTTGAAATTGAGTATTAAAGGCTCAGAATATTTAAATGAGTAGCTGTACACAAGTGTATAGTCGTACTGAAATAAACAGAGCTACTCACATAAGTAAAGTTATTAGCATGCATAGGTATTTGCAGAATTGTACCCATATGCTAATTTTACACAAATCAGATTGGTTCTGTTTACTAAACTTTTAATATTGAGGCTGGATTTTAAAAGGGTCATGTGACTGAATGCATATCAGGCTTCCAATTAAGATTGAACTAATAGAAAGTTCCCTAGTAGTGAAATTTAGCAGAGTATATCAGATTTATGAATGGAGAAGTGATGCAAGCAATGGAATTGTCCTTGGCTTCAAAGCATGGTTTGAGATACTAGTTTATTGACCATCACTTTTTAAATCACTTGCTGCCTGAGGCATCTTTCTCCAGGTAGCAACTGCTGCCTCTAGGCCTGCTCCTACCTCTCCACAGGTAATGATGTCAGAAGCAACTCTTAAGCAGGGGTGGAGCTTCCTTCTAGAATCAACAGCCATGACTGTGATAGGTCTTTTGCTCACCCTGTCCCCCATTTTTTTTTTTAGAGAGAAAGAAGCTGGACTGGATGAGTCCATCCCTGAGATTGGCTCAGCTATCTCAGATGGTTTCACTTATGTTTTGCCAAGTCCCTGCTCACCTCTGTGGGTGGAAACTAGCTGTTAGCCTCTAGGACTTGCCCTCCTTCTTGTGCTCGCACAAGGAATGCAGGTAGCTCATATAGGGACGTAAGGGGTATTAAGAACCTGTGTGGGTCCATGAGGTAGGTTACAGTCTTCTCCACCGAAATTACTACTGGGGGTATTGTCATTCACTTCAGTAGGACAGCTCGCAGTAGTAATAAGCATTACATCCCCCTAGTAAGTGTTTACAAGAGGAGACCCTAGTATCACAGGCATGCTGTGGTTGTACCTAGCCTGTACATTTTGTCACTATCAAATATTAGGCGGGGACAGGCTGTTGGGGATTTATTTTAGCTTTGATGGGTTTATTTCAGGGGTGGGGAAAGCAGAAGGTTGCATATAAACCAAAAGATCTTTTATCTTTAAAAAAACCCACATTTTTTGTAGAGGATCCAAAACCATTGTCCGAGATGGATTTCTGTAAATATTGTACTTGACTCCACCACCCTCACTCTCACCGTGTAGTACCTTACTCTGTAAGTAGTCCCACCAAAATCAGTGAGTCTATATGCAGAGTAAGGATTCAAGAATCTGATGCTCAGTTAGTCTGCACATTTCAACCATTTGTATGAGTATATATTGCTCAGTCAAAAAATGCCCTGTATCTCTGAGGCAGAATAAATACAATATGCAGATATGTTTCCTTGGAAATTACTCATACTTTTAAAGTACATGTAGCATTGTAAAGCTTATATAATTTATTGATGTAAAAGACCTGGCTCTCTCGCGTGCTATTAAATATATTTGCCTGTATTGGCAAGTATGAGGAATTTGCTTTGATTATTAATACAGATTTTCAAGCAATATTAGATGCTGAGATATTCAGAAATGGAGCTGCTGTTATGATACTATGCCAGCCCTTATTGTCTAATTGACTGAAAATGACTAGTACATGATTTTCTGAAAAAGATGTGTCCTGTTTATGCAGCTTCTATCAATATTAATTTCTTTTTAAGATGCTACATCGTATCAGCGAGCAAAAATCATAGCTGGAGCTCCTGTACAATAATGCCTTTTTCCAGTTCCCTTTCACTGTGTTGATTCTATATTGTTCTTGTTGATGTTGGATATTTGATCAAATTCAGGGCCCTGTTGTGCTAGGGATTGTACAAACACATAGTAATAGACAGTCCCTGCCCCAAAGAATTTACAAACTCAGAACCAGATTCTGATTTCCTTATTTATATTAAGCAGTATTTTACATCACGAATGAGGCATTCAGTTCAATGGTATTATTTGTGGAGTAACACATGATTTGACCTGAATATGAGTGTAAGAATCTGACTCAAAATAGACAAGATAGACAAAGGTTTCATTGTCCCCATTTGTATATAGAGACACAGCGTGAAATAGCTTGCATAAGTCCATGTCTAGTGTCTTAACCAGAAGACAGTCCTTCCTCTCATTGCTCTTCTTTCTGCAAAATCTCTTTCTTTTAAAGATAATCACAGGACATGATATTTTAAATGTTGGCTGGTCAAATAACTCAGCAGAAAGAAAATACAGGTGCAGTCAGCGAGGGTCTTTCCTGGAGGCGTCATACTTATTTCGAAAAACCAAAACAAATTTAACATAAGAAATAAAAAGAGTAACAGAAAACGTACCCAGCTTGCGTTTCATAGAACTTTTTCATGTGGAGACCTGTATTCTCGCAGGCATCCTCCTCTCTGTGGCTGAATCTGACTCTAAAGACACCGGTGGTGTGATATTGTTTTCAGTTCACTGTTGTGCATGAAATCTTCATGCAGCCAGCCGTTAATGCATCATGGCCATCTGTTGGGGCATATACCCAAGCTATGTCATGAAGCATCTTCCTATTTTATTATTAATATAGTTATTTACTTGAACAGGTTTGCTATGTTTCACAATGTCAAGATACCTAAAGAAAACGTTTTGAACAGGACTGGAGATGTCACAGCTGAGGGGGTATACGTCAGCTCATTTAAGGTATGCAATGAACTGTACGTGCAATGAATCCAGTCTATCAAATATGCTATGAAGGAATTGTTTGTATTTTTTTTTCAAACCTATTAACTGCTCCCTTCTATTTTCAGATCTGAATGGGGTTTTAGTAATGCATTGGCCATTAAAGTCAATGGGTGCTAACTCCTTGAGTGAGCCTTTGAAAGTATAGCATTTGGCATAACTACCACGATTCTGATGTTGCAGGCAGTGCAATTATGAAGCTATGGAATGGCTGAACCTGCCCATTTAGTGTGTCTTTTATTCCCTCAGGATCTCAAGCAGCGTTTTGGCGCATCTCTTGGGGCTTTGTCCAGTGGTAGAGTTATGATCATAGGCATGTCTGTGGTTAATTTAAAGCTTGCCTTATCAATAGCCATTCGCTTCTCAGCCACACGCCGTCAGTTTGGACCAACAGATGAAGAAGAAATACCAGTCCTGGAATACCAAATGCAGGTACTAACTAATCTACAATACGGCATTTCATTCAAATCTAGGGAATGTATTCAAATATAAAGCCAGATCCTCAGCTTATGTAAATCAGCATAGCTGCATTGAAAGCAATGAAGTTACACTAGTTTACACTAGCTGAATGTCTGGCCCTATAGAGTTCTGAAGGCTTGATTCTCAGTAAGACTTGGTTTATACTACCAACTTCTCTAGCCACACCCCTGACCACATAGTTATACTGACGTAACCCCCACTGTAGACAGCACTATGTCATTGGGAGGGCTTCTCCCACAAAGATAGCTACTGCCGCTCGGGGAGATGGAGTACCTAGGCCAACTGGAGAATCTCTCCCGTCAGCACAGGTTGAATCTTCACTAAGCACTAGCTGTTGCAGCACTGTAAGTGTAGACAAGCCCTTAGGCCCCTTTACATCAATCTGGCAATGTAAAGAGGCCTTAAAGCACCCACCTCTCACTGCCAGAGAGGTGTAAATCGGCTTTGTGTAAATAAGAATCAGACCCTGGAATACTGAAACCCAAATATATTATTGAGCTCTTAGAAGCACTTTTCTGACATTGGTGGGAGGGAACTTGTTACTTTTCAGAAACTCTGGTTTCATATCAACTTTCATCATGCTTTCTTTTGGGTTGGTCTGCCCTACATCGACATCATCTTCCAGTCTCTTCCAAATGTAGCTGCTAAGATCATCTTCCTCATCTATTGTTCTGAACATGTAACCCCATCTGCTGAATCCTTCTCCTGACTTCTACTTCTCCACTGCATCAAATTCAAGATTTCTTATCCTGACCTTCAAGGTCCTCACAGCTCTGCCCCTCTCTGTTTATTTGCTTTTGTCTCACATTTTGTTTCTTCCATAGTCCCTTGGTGATGTTCTCCCTGACTACCCTCTTTTCCACATCTCCCACAACCCGTGTTGCACCTACTTCCATGCTGTTCCCTATCCATGGAGCACCTTCCTTCAACTGACCCATAAGGGCTGTACTCTATATTATCCTCACGACCCACTTCTTCCTTGCGGCCGTTAAGAAACAGGCAAACTAATCATAGATAAATTAGGGGCAGTCAGATACCATTGAAGTGTAAATTATTTAACAAACCAAGAAGTGCATAACTTATATAACAACTGTACCTCTTTTGATTATATTTCTCTTTCTCACCTTTTGATTTGGCTTGTCATCATCAATTGAAAGCTCTTAGGGGTAGGGTGTTTGTGTGTAAACATTGCCTACAACATTGTGGGTATTAAAGAAAACAATAAGAAGAATACCCTCCACCTTACCATTGGTTTTGTCAATGCACAGTTCGTTATCATGTTTGTGTTAATTACTTTAGCCTTTTCTCTTTATTAACCTTTGAAAATATAGAAATAATTATTTGTATTGCTGTAGCCCAAGTCAGAAACTGTACAAACACAGGATAAAAAGATGATCTCTGCCCCCAAAGAATTTCATTGAACCAGTGTGCTGGTTTAATCTAATGTTTATCAAAAATTAATAGGAACCACGAACTTGGATGGTTTCACCATGAGCATTCCTGTGAAGAAGGTTTATTTACTTTACTGATTTAAAGGGCCATTACAAAAATAGCTGGTTGGGAATTTTTCAATGAAACATTTTTCATTGAAAAATGCCAATTTGTCAAAACCATAACTGTTCACTGGAGAGGGTTGATTTCAACAAATTTCTCAATCCAAAGAAGTTTTTAAATTGTCAGAATTATTTTTGAAATGAAAAACTCCACCTTCTGGTACAAAATGACTTTTCATTTTGAAATTTAAACTACTTGTGGTAGGAAAAAAACAAAAACAGAATCAAAACATTTCAAAATTATTGAAATGTTTCAGTTGACCCAAATTCTTCTTTTTGGAGGGTGGGGATTTTTGGTTTATGAAAAGTTGATTTGTCCTCACTTGGGATGGGAATTTTTTTTTGAAGACTCAGATTTTTGTGGGACCGGAAAATTGTTTCCCATCCACCTCTAATTACTAATTGAACATAAACGCAAACAATATAGTCTATATTTGGATAATATAGAATTATATTAATATTAATATTAATTTATTATAACTATATTAATTCTTAATAATTAGAAGATTGAAGTTGAAATATGGTAGTTTTCTAGAAACTGAAAAAATATACCACAGGGGTTCTGAGTATCCTTGGAAAAGCCCCTAATAATATGTATATATCAACCTTCCCTCACACAGATTTAATTTTAATTCCAGCAATGGCGCCTGCTTCCCTATCTGGCAGCTACATATGCCTTAGACCATTTCTCCAAGTCTTTGTTCATGAACTTCATAGAATTTCACATAGGTCTTCTGATGAAGGATAAGAGTCCAAGACAGGTGAAATGTTTATACATATCCTTTTAATTGCAACTCGGGTTTTCAATGCAGTAAACTTCCAATTGTTAAACCAAGGACCTGTATACACAAGTGGCTCAGAAATGAGGGGACGAGTGGTGAGAAACATTAGTGTTAAAGGCCAGGAAAGCAGGTAACTTTGATCATGGGTTTATGTTCTGATGACTTCAATGGGATTTAAGCATACGTTCGAGTTTTTTCCTAAACAGAGATGTTTCTTCTTGAATAGAGGCCTAAGTAATTACTGGTCACTGCACCTTCAATGGGCTCTTGCAATATGCACTACTTATACTAAATAATCTATTCCACCTTGTATTTAGTTGTGATACATAGAATACCTTCCCCAGACCTGAAGAAGAGCTCTGTGTAAGATTAAAAGCTTGTCTCTTTCACCAACAGAAGTTGGTCCAATAAAAGATATTACCTCATCCCCCTTGCCTCTCTGCATTGCCTTAATGAAGATTCAGTTTTGGTCAACTGAAGTTGACACTGCATGAGATACATGTCAGAGAGTTTCTGTAATAAGCCAGAACAATATATTTTTAGAGTCAGGCTCAAGTTTGCAGTTCAAGTTAATACATTTGAAAATAACGTAAAATATTAACATTTATGAAATGTGGGTTAAATGAGCAGTACAATGAATTTCTTGGCAATCTCTGTCAAGGAAATATTTTGATCTCTCTGCACTTTACAGAGCCTGACTCTGACCAGCATAAGTGCACTATATAGTTTTTTATAGTCTTTTTGTAAGTAGAATTATTTTTGTAATAACTTAAGGTGGAATTCACCCCTGTGTCAAGGTCTGCACAGTGACTGTTTATCACTTCATTCTCACTTAAACCCTCAGGCTTTGTGCAAGCCAAGTTAAATGGTGTAGGCCTTGCACCCCGGTTAGTGTGTCTCCTTTTGTGACCAGTCCATAGAGGATGTGGGTCTGTATACAGCTCACAGCTAGAGAGCCTGGCTCTTTTTTGTTCAAGAGGTATTTATGTTTTTAGTATTTGGTTCAATCCCTGGTCTTGGTCAAGACTTTGGCAGTCGCATGGATGAATTTCACCCTTAGCTTTTTGTGTGTATTCTTGCACTTGTTTTGTTTAAAAAACATTATTTACCATGAGCTTATTTTTTTTTTTTTTACAAAGGCTGAAATTGGACGTGAGATTCATGCCTTGTCTACTGGTGGTAAACCACTGGCCTCCTGGACTGCCCAGCAAGCGGCACAGGAATGTCGAGAAGCTTGTGGAGGACATGGTTACCTGGCCAGTAAGTTACAAATTCCTGAATAGATAAAGTCAAAAATTGTTTGCACACATTTCTGTCACAGTTTTTGTTGGGTACAGGTGTATGTATCAGTGGCAGTAAGTTTTCAAAAGAGCTTTGGCCCCATCTTCCTTTTTACATATTGTGATGGTGTCCCCAGGGTACAACCTGGAGCGGTTGGACCGCTATGCCCCCTTAACCCTCCAGCCTGGGCGGTCTCTCACAATGCTATGCCAGTGACAAACCGCCAACCCCTCCAGGTGCTATTATCACTCAGCCATCAGCGTGTGGAGACTCACACCCAGCAATCACCCCAGCCTTGCACCCCAGAAATATACCATCTTTCACTGCTCAAGACTCCATTGGATAGTGCAAGCTCATTAATTAGTTTGTCAGCCCAACAAAGGGACGTGCAACAGTCCTTTCAAACCGTTGCTGAGATTTCCCAGGCACTTTAATCAAAACCACACAGTTTTAAATAAAATAGTTTTATTAACTACAGAATGATAAATATTAAACGATTATAAGTAGCAGACAGAGATCAAAGTTGATTACATAGGAAATAAAAATAGAAACGAAGTCTAAATTCTAACTTTAACAGACTATGGCCATGTCTACGCTAGCACTTATGTTGGCAAAACTTTTGTCGCTCAGAGGTGTGAAAAAAATATCCCCTTGAGCGACATATGTGTTGCTGGCATAAGTGCTCATGCGCACAGCACTGTGTCAGCGGGAGACCCTCTCCTGCCAACGTAGCTGCCGCCGCTCATTGAGCTGGTTTTATTATGTCGATGGGAGAGCTCTCTCCTGTCAGCATAACGCAGCTACACAAGTGCTCTTTCAGCCACACAGCTATACCAGTACCGCTGTGCCACTGTAAGTTTGTAAGTGTAGACATGGCCAAAGCAAGATCTGAATCAAATAGCTCTTCTCATCCTAATAGGTGTTACAGGCAGCTCACAGTCCTTAATACACAGGCTAGATTCCCTTCCCAGCCTGGGACCAATCTCCCTGGTTCAAACTCTTTGTCTTCCAGATGCTCTCCCAGGTGTTGAGATGGGGGAGGAGAGAGGCCAAGTGATGATGTCACTGTTCCTCTTTTATACTTTCTTCCAGCTGCTAGAAAGATACTTGCTGTGAGGTGGGGGTTAGGTAGCCCTCATTGCATACGTGCCCTCTCCGAGAAGCCTCTGGAAGAGTGGATTCTTCTTGATGGGCCATCAACGCCTATCTGGCCAGTGATAGTTGCTCCTTTGTTGCTACTGAAAGGCTAGCTGTGCAATCCACTTCACAACATATTTCAGTAACACATACAGAGCAGTACTTCGTAACGTCACATATAATGATAGCACATACAATTCAACAGGATATTAATGTTCAACAGATCAAAACTTTTTAAATGATAGCTCACAAGGCATTCTTTGTACAAAACATATCATAATCATATCACAGTGGTGAAGATGGGGGTTCCAGGGTGCTACTTTGAGGTACAGTGTCACACAGATCCAATTTGCAGATGCAAAATCTGCACCCACAAAATGAATTTCAGGTGCGAAGTGGAATATTTGCACTAGCCATCAGGCAGTTACAACTATCCAGACTGCCCTTGCAATTCCTATGAAGGAGGAGAAATACAGATACAGATTTTGCACATGCAGATTGCCCTCATAAAATGGATGTCATGCTTCTGAAAATTTGCTCCCATGTATTTAGTTTTGTAAACAAAGGGTAACTTTTCAGCGTCACCTGTTGATAAGAATAATTATATTGTATTGGAAACTGATTCCAATTTCTTATTTTTTTTAATCACAGAATAATTGTTTCCAAGTTCTTTTGACCCATGTTTCTATAATGATTGAGTTACATTATGAATTAAAATTTGTGACTTTTCTTTTAAAAGTGAATCGTCTAGGTGATATTCGAAATGACAATGACCCAAACTGCACATATGAAGGAGACAATAACGTTCTGCTTCAGCAAACCAGCAACTACTTACTGAGCTGGGTGAATGCTAAACACCAAGGTTAGCATGTCATACTATATCTTGTTTTAGATTTAGTGGTGATTTGGTAACAAGATTAGGAGATCATTTCATACTGACAGAATTTATTTAATCATTATTTGTAGATCATAAATAACATGCTAGGTACCTTCATAAACAAGTGTCTTGATCTCTCGCTCTATATTTCTATTGCATCAATCTCCACAGTATCTGGACCTCGTTGTAACTAGTTGTATTCCATGTTGTAAGTAGGTTTTGAAAAATTAACATGATAAAAAGTAATGTGCTTGGTGCTGTATCTGCTAGGGATTCAAACTCCCAAGTCCACTGGAAGTCATTGGAAGCTTTCTGCACAGAGAGGGGGGGCTCTGTGGTCCTTGAAAAATAATATAAAGGCTATCTATCTCCGACCGCCTTTATACGCATTAAATAGCATCTGAATCCGTGTCATTCATTCCAAATGAACTCTGGTGCTAGGCACTGAGAGTACAAGTTGCAGAATGTTTAGCCGAACTGAATAATTATTATTATAGCCTTTTGTTGTTTTCTGGATAAAAGATCACGGGACAAATTGCTGGCAAAGATTCTGGCCAAGATCTTCCAGGTGTGGAAAACCCATTCATGGGTATTGAATCTACAATCTCCACTCCACTGGGAGCTTGCAACCAGCCAGGTCAGCTCCTCAGCACTTATTCACCTCTCCTTATTCGGCTGAATCCCCACTAGGCAGTAATAAGCTAAATATTTTGGCATTTCTGCACCTGGCCTATCAAGAAAGAGTAAACCTAACCCTAGGATAGTGTTTTACCTCAAAATAGTCTGACACCGACTTTGTAACTAAACAATTCATCATTGGTATTCCAGATAAAGCTCCTATTGCATCCCCTCTTGGAACAGTAAATTTTTTGGAAGACTACAGTCTTATTCTTGGCCAGAAATTCACAGCCTCTAGTGTTGAAGACTGCATGGACTCCTCAGGTAGCCATTTTCTATTTTCTCGATACAAATAGTTATTTTCACTCTGTCCCTTCCACCCAGCCAGCTGATTTTTCTTCTCTCTCTTTGTCCGCTCTGTATTTTTCCACCATCTTTTGTAAGCAGACAGCTTACCTATAAGCATTAGAGACTGAGTGATGCTTCCAAACTCACAGTATTCAAGGGAGCTCAAATTACAGCACATCCTTTTAGACACAACATCCTGCATCGTGGTAGGGGGTTAGACTAGATGGCCCTTGTGGTCCCTTCTAACCCTATGATTCTATGATCCCTAATAAGCAATGTTTTTCCTCTGGTATTTATTATGATACGTGTAGAGCCTTGACTGCAAGAGAACTAGAATGGGTAAACTAATTCAGATTAAAATGTGAATTAACTTGATCTGTTGGGTGTTTTTATTCCTACTTTTGCACAGCTCTTCACCTTTTGGTTTCATTCCAAAGCAGACACACTAAAAACAGGTGCTATTCTTGAGCTACTTGTAACCTGGGTCGCCGTGAGAAGTGCTATGTCGTTTCAGCCTGCTTTCTAGACAGCAAAAGGAATCAGACAGAGCTGGTTTAAAATTTTCAAATTTTTGATGATTTTTTTTGGCAAAAATATTTGCTGTTTTTCAGCCAACTTATAGAGTTGGTATTTTTCAAAAATGTAAAGATCCTATAAAAAATGTACAAAGTTTTCTGTATTATTCGTCCAACTCTAGATCTGAAAAGCTGACAGCTGAACATTTGAATTCTCACCTGATCCAGTGCTTTTTTCAGGTCAACCATCACTTCTTATAATATATTCTCCATCAAATTGCATTTTACTATTTATTTATGTTGTGTGATGCACACTGCAATTTATTAGGGACCAAATTTTCATTTCTTAATATGTCTCATTGGCACAAAATGTGCAAATTGAATTCTAGCATGAAATTGCTAGACAGAATGGTTTCATGCAATATTGGCTTGCATGTATTCTTCAAGTAAAATGTTATTCTTGTTCCTCTAAAGTTGTATTTGTTGGTAGTTGTCCTCCACTATTGTATTGTTTTTAGGAGAGGCCATGTCTACACCACAGAGTTAAGTCGACTTAAGTTACATCGATTATCATAAACTGTTATAATTACATCGCCTGTGCATGTTCATACAATGCTCCTTGTGTCAGCAGAGTGCGTCCACAGTTGGTGTTCTAGCACTGACAGAGAGAGCAGTGCACTGTGGGTAGCTATCCCACTATGCAAATCATCACCTTCTCCTGCTAAGAGTTCTGGGAGTTTTCTCCATCCCAAAATTCCAAGGTCTTCCAGCTGCATTTCAGGACATTTTTCAACTGCCCCTGTAAACTTTGCACCTGCCATCTCTGCCTGAAAGCATGGATCCTGCACTGCTCACCAGTCTAGTGATAAGTGTTATGAACTGCTGATCCTGCAGTATTTCATGAGCTGTTGTGTGCCATGGAAAGAAACAATTCAAGATTGATGTTGGTATTCACGGAACAGCTGCACACGGTGGACTGTTGCTACGGGAAACAAGCACTGAGTGGTAGGATCAGATTGTGATGCAGATATGGGATGAGGAGCAGTGGCTGCAGAACTTTCATGTGCATAAAGCCACCTTCCTTCAACTCTGTGCAGAGCTCATACCCGCCCTACAGCACAAGGACTACAAAATGAGAGCTGCCCTTACTTTTCCTCATTCACCTCCTTATCTGACAGTGTGTAGGAGCTGGCCCTCAAGAGCACATCTGCAGAAACAAAAGAAACAGTACACAGAGTCAGTATTGTGATTTCACTCATAGTCTTGAATCATAAACGCATAAAAGTTACATACCTCTTTCTCACTTTTCCTTGGCAAGCATGGCCAGAGCGCTAATCATGGTGAGCTTGACCCGAGGGTTTGACCCAAGGGATCACTGCAAGCACCTAGTAACAGTATTCTGAAAAAAAGAGAACTAGATAACTAAGCTAAGGGAGTACTTGCAAGGCAAGTGAGACAGTTCCAACGGCCGCCACATATGGTAAGAAAGAACTGAAGGAGGGATTGGGTCGGCAGGGTCATATATTGAGCACCATGAAGGCGCCACCCCAGGGGGCTCCCCAGCCAACCTGATGGGAGCTGCTAAGGGAAAAAGTTTCCAACGACTGTGCACACGGCACGCGCACACACCTGATTGGAATGGATGTGAACAACACATCTTGAAGAACGACAGTTACAAGAAGGTGGGTAACCGTTTTATCTCTATGGAGGATTCCCAGGAGATCCCCGTGTGCATTAACAAACTGTTTTGCAAGACCTCCACTGCGTGGCTGCACAGGAAAATGTGAAGCAGACGCAAACAGTACCTAGTGTTGTTAATTTCAATCCCTTCTCCCACATGCACCATGTAGCAAATTAAAAGACACCTCTACCTTATGCAACCATGCACTATCAAAGTAAAATGAGTACTCACCAGAGCTCCCATCTCCTGCTTCAGGCATACCAGAGCCAGACTGCTGGAACAGGCTAGACCACTCCGGAGTCAGAGGTCCTGGCTCGCCATGCCACCAGACGAGCCTGTCGCCTGCCCCACATTCTCCTTCAACTCAACCTCCTCAGGGCTGACCCACTGGCTGCTGCCTCCAGTCCCCCCGAAGTATCCATGGGGCTCTTGGCGGGGAAGGTGGGGTCACTGCTGAGGATGGTGTGCAGCTCCTTGTAGAAGCAGCGTGTTTTTGGTGCCACGCCAGAGCAACGGTTGGCCTCCTGTGCCTTCTGGTACGCCTGCCTTATCTCCGCACGGCACTACTACATGTCCCTTTTTTGCCCCTTTTCATCAATGCCACAAGCAGTCTGCTCATAGGTGTCAACATTCCTATGGCTGGATTGGCGCTACAACTGAGCATCCTCCTCTCCCCACAGACCCAACAGATCCAGCAACTTCCATTGTACTCCACACGGGAGCCTGTTTGCTGTGGAAAGCCGGCATGGGAAGATGCGATGTGGGCTGTCCACTCCGAGCAAACAAGAAGTGGAATTTCAAACATACTCAGGGCTTTAAAGTGGGAGGAGTGCATGCCTGAGTACCTTTGCAGAGTAGAAACTGCTCACCAGAGTGGTCATGATGGGCATTGTGGGACACCTCCCAGAGCCCACTGAGGGTAACATAAACAAGTGCAGTGTCTACACTGACACCGTGTCACTATAACTTTGTCGCAAAAAGCTCTGTCTCTCGTGGAGGTGGTTTTATTCTGTTGGCGTAGCAGGAGAGTTAAATCGGTGGGAGGAACATTGTTGCGTGTACACCTCCGCTGTTTTGTCTATGAAACCTGACTTTTGTTGACAAAACTGTGTAGCGTAGACATGGCCAGAGACTCTTATGTGGGCCAGATCTCCATTTGATGTAATTAGGTTGGGGCCTTGAAATAGCTTTATAAGGAAAATGCGTGTGAGTTAGAACAGTGTAGAGCAGGGCAACATTTTGAATAGTACAATAGGCTCAGACAAAGTATGTCACGATGTAGTAATCGTCTTTAGTTTGGTTGGAAAAAATGGAGAAACAGTGAGAAAAAAACTTCAGCAGTTGTCTTAGTTTTCTCTGCTATAATCAAATTAAGACAGACAGTACATGCCATTCCCACGATTTTATTGCTGCTATTTACCCAGACTGGCTCCTAGGGGGAAATTAGAGGGAATTAGATCTATATGAGGATTTAAGACAAAAGTCAGTCTATGAAACTCAGAACTTATTGTGGGTAGAAATTTAACCTTAATTTATAGATGTCATTAACAGGCAATCTGGTTATTTCCTGGAATCCAAATAACTGCTTCAGGGCTCAGCTAATTGAATGAAGAAATCCTGGGATTACTGAAGTCTCGGTAATGATGCAGAGCTCCAAGTGAGATAATGCCTCAATAGTTATGACAAAAACTTAACATCTGATTAGCTTCAAAATGCAAAGGCTTAGAAGAAAGACTTGCTGAAATAAATGTTTGCTTTGTCTTTGTGGTAAATCTCAAGCTTGTGACATGCTGGACAGCACAAACTAATAACTAAGCACATTTTTGTCTCCTCAGTTAATACCTACTGAAGCAGCGAAATCACAGTTGAAAAAAAACCCACTAAATCTGTTCATCTGTATTAATTTTATATTAGAAGTAATTTAATAGCACTGGACTAAGTCTCTGACTAGGATTTAGGCCACCAGGATTTAGCCAAGAATCATAGAGATGTGAAGCTGGAAGGGACCTTGAGAGGTTATCTAGTCAGCCCCCCACCATACTGAGGTAGGACCAAGTGTACCTACACCATTCCTAACAGGTGTATTTCTAACCTGTTCTTAAAAGCCTCCAATGACAGGGATTCCACTATGTCCCTTGGTAACTTATTCCAGTACTTAACTATCCTTATAGTTAGAAAGTGTTTCCTGATATCTAACCTAAATCTCCCTTGCTACAGATTAAGCCAATTACTACTTGTCCTACCTTCCTTCACTGGACATGGAGAACAATTGATCACCATCCTCTTAATAATGGTCCTTAATATATTTGAAGACGGTTATAAAGTGCCCCCTCGGCCTTCTTTTTCTCAACACTAAACATGCCCATATGTACTCTGTAATACCTGCTTCCCTAATAATCCCAGAGTGCTTAAAAAATTTAACAATCTGATATGCAGTGGTTACTTCACTTGTCACTTAAATGCAGCCAGACCTGGGTGGAACCTGGCAACAGTTTAATGGCATGTACCATCACTCCACAACGTTTGAGGGCTCAACCCACAAGTTGTTGGCTATCCTCAATGCAAGGAGATACACAGTACCTTTCAGGATTGATCTTTAGAAGAGGAAGAGAAAATACCTTACGTGATTGAACCTGTAGGGAGGCAGAATATAAATAATAAACTGAGAATTTGACTCTGTTACAGGAAACAACCCATTCTTGTGAAAAGTGTCATGGGACATTTAATGAATGCATGTAGCCAAGACCTTGTTTATTCTTATTTCAAAGACTATGGTCAGGATTCTTTTTGCCCCAGTCAGGCACTTCAGAGTTGCAGTTTTGTGGCAGTGGGTTGCCAGCAGAGCATTCCCCTAGCAAAGGGAAACTCTCCAGTGGTCACAAGCTGGTGGAGGTGGCATAGCTCCTCCTGTGAAAGCTGCCCACACCTATCTCCAGGATGCTGGAGGAAAAGGCTGAAAGCAGGGAAGGGTCATGGCAGAGTGGAGCTTTGCTATGCCTGCCCTCCACTCTCATAAGTCATTCAGGGACCTTACCTCAGAGGGATAAGTTAGAGCAGCTCCTTATGCTAGGGTCAGGTTGCAGAGGAATGGGGGTCACAGCTGACTCCCTGAAACCTTCCCTGTGCTCTGCAATTAGCAGAACTTGTCCACAAGGGAGAATCTACCCCAGCATCTCCAGCAACACACTGTCCCCTAAGACCATGCTGGTGCCTTGGTTAAGTGTCAGCTCGGAGAAAGGAGAATCATTTGCTGCAGTGCTTAGGTGGCCCTCAGAGGTTCTTGTCCAGGGAATAACACTGCCCAACACTGTTTGGTTGAATATTTGTGATGTGATGGCTGCAGGAGATTTTTATTGATTTATGTAAGCCTCCTATAGGAATCCAGTGTCCATCCCACATAACATGAGTTTAGAATAAAGTTGATTCTGTTTGTGATTACTAGCAATGGGAGCATCAACATGCAATATTTCAGTTTTCCTCTCTTTCCCACATGGAAAATTTCTTCTGTCTTGCAGTTCCGTTAGCTGCATATAAATGGCTGGTTTGTTACTTGCTCCGAGAAAGTGTCCTTAAATTGAGCCACGAGAAACGGTCTGGGAGTAGTGATTTTGAAGCAAGAAACAACAGCCAGGTAACACTTTATTCAGAGTCCTACTTTATTTACTGTCTATTTTCCTCCAAGTTTGCCAGATCTTGTTTGCTGTATCCTTCTGTCATTTATAAAGCAGCAAATCATAGTAACTAATAAAAATGCATTCCCATTCATGTGCGTTGTATTAAACAGTATTAAAGGAGGACAATTATGATCAGTAAAATATTTCAGAAAATAGTTTCCTTCAGAACCGTGCAGACATAGTTGTGTAATAAATTCAAATTAATCTTAATTTTAAACTCCTGTTTTGAACATTATATCTACTACTGTTAAATCCACTACCATTCCTAATTAGTACATCTACATCTGCTTATCATGCTGCGCTTATGGCCAAATACATACTATAGGAAAGAATCCTGCTCTGGCAGGTAGATGGACTAAATGACCTAATAGGTCTTTTCCGTCTCTAATGTCTATAATTCAAATGCAGGACCCTCATGAAAGATACCAGACTGACAGTACTGGAAACTGAAAAGGAAACATTGACAGTCATACTACGAGTGGATCCACTGTCCCCTAACAAGATTTTAACAGCCAAGGAGGGCATGGCTCCAAATCACAGCTTGCAGCACTTCCCCATCCATCTCTATCCTCAGTGAGCAAAACTGGCTGGAACCCAAAGCACAGAATTCTTGGCATTTGTCACTCCTGAGGGGGATCTGCTGCTCTGAAGGTGGCCAATCTTACCAACCTTACCTGCAAAGTACATTGAAAACTTGCAACAAGAAACACTCAACTCTGTATCCAAGTAGAGAAGACCTGGCTTCACCCAGGCATCCACCACCCAGGATAGCTCTGCTGGTTTGGACTTTGCAAAAGCTATGGTAGAAGTAACCACCATCAGAGCCTTCATCAGAGCAATAGCTTAGAATAAGAGAGAAATGTCTACTTTGCTGGGTCAGTATCAGAGCAACAACATGTCCCCTGGCTGGCACTTACTACTGACAGCAGCATAAATACAACTACAATTGCATCTGGTACGGCCCATTACCCAATGACTACACCCCTTTGGGAATGTCGTGCATAGCCAAGTGTGTTAAGAAGCTGAGCAATATAAAGTTGCCCTGCCCTACTTCTTCCTTATATTCATTAGGCCCTCTTCCCTTCCTACAATGCTTGTGCAGCACAGGGGAGGATTTTTCTCATAAATAATGACAGGTTTCAGAGTAACAGCCGTGTTAGTCTGTATTTGCAAAAAGAAAAGGAGTACTTGTGGCATCTTAGAGACTAACCAATTTATTTGAGTATATTTATTTCGTGAGCTACAGTATGCATCCGATGAAGTGAGCTGTAGCTCACGAAAGCTTATGCTCAAATAAATTGGTTAGTCTCTAAGGTGCCACAAGTACTCCTTTTCTTCTTGTAAATAATGTGCATTAAATACATCTGAAAATTATTAGCATGCTGGAGCTTTGGTGACCTTTGCAGAATTGATTTTAAAACATCAGGCATGAAGAAGCACTTTCTGTCAACCCCTTGGCAGAGAAATGATGTAGTGTTCAGTCATGCTGCAGGAGATCTGGGACAGATTCCTGGCCTATACCTGGGCTGTTATGAGTTGAGAGTTCACTGAAGACATCCCAGGGTAGCAGGGGAGGGAATGCTTTGTATCACTCATCTGTGATGTCTCATTCTGGTTGAACAGGATTAACAGGCTCAGAAGGGAGTCCTGTCCATTTGTTCTCAGCCACAAGGTTAATGGGGAAAATGCAGGACTACAAGACTGGGTTTATAAAATAGGAAGAAGTGGGGGGAGGAGGGAACTCATTCTCGGGGCTCCAACAGGGATACTGTGAGAGACATTTGATTGCGACTAGAGAATTGGTCTAATCATGAAATTCTGATCTAAATTCAGGTCCAGCCATTGAGGGTGAAAAAAATCTCTCTGCCCTCCCAAAGTTTATGGGTGTTCAGATGTGGTTTTTGTGGTTCAAGCTTATCTCTGGTTGTGACACTGATCAAGGGTGCCATCAAAGAACTATACGAAGAAAGTGGAATTATTTGGAAGAGGTCTTTGGTTTATTAAATATCCTGTCTTTTGCAGTGATTTAAAAGAAACCCAACCAACTGTGATTTACTGAACATAGAACAAACCCAACAAGTTGATTAATACAAAATTAATGCCTGTATGAAACAATTGAGAGCAGTGTAACAAACTGTTATAACACAAACAGCTTCCTATTCAGCTCTGGATTCACTCTCATATACATATTCATTCATATAACATCCTCTTTCAAATTTAAATGGTATTCCAGTTCAAGTGGATATGTAAAGACTACCAAATCTTCCTATGCAAATACTCAGACCCTATATTTTTATCCTGTGTATTAAAAATATTGTAAGAGGTAGTGATTTTTTTTTTTACCTTGCTAATAAGGTAAGAGCAAAGGGTTAGTTGTGTCATTCTTTCAAACAACATTAGAGTCAATGGGGTCTAGTAAGCACTATGTCCAATAGTGTTTATAGGATCAGACCCTTCCTTTTCCTCTAATTTAGTAGAAAATTCTATCCCTGCTACAGAATTCCATAAGATTGTTTAAAAACATTTATTGAAAGGAGAGCAGTCTCTATTCAGTACTATAGATTTTATAATAATTTCCATAGAACCCTACTGGTATCATTCATATTAATTTCTATAGCATTTTCTGTTCGGGCTCAATGGGCATTAACAAGATCTTGGACCTGATTCTCAACTGTGTTCCACCTTAGTCATTTACACCTGTACAAAGTGGGTATGAAATGCTTCCAGATCAGAACGGTAGCATATTATACATCAGTTTTGTCCTGCCATTTGACAGGGGTACAAGTGACTGTACGAGTTGGGAGGTGGTGGAGAATTAGGAACCTTATTTCCAGTTGCAGTAGATATGTCCACTGCGTTTCTGAAAAACCTAATTGTCCCTAGCCAAACAGACATTTGAAATGCACACTTTGAAAGCACTTCCTTAGGCACACACTTCCCAGAGAGTCTTGTTTATTTGTTAAAACTTGAGCTGGATTGTCAACTGGTGTAAATCGGCATAACTCCATTAACTTCAATGTTGCTATGCCATTTTATAGCAGCTGAGGATCTGGCCCTTGTGTGTTTTGTTTGTCAACATGTTATTTAATCCTTTTCTATTTCTTAAGGTATACTACTGTCGTTCATTAGCCATCGCTTTTATCGAGCAAACAGTCTTACAAAGGTATCACGAATACACTCATGATCCCAACACACCATCTACACTCCAGCCTGTCCTAAAGCGTCTTAGTGCTCTGTATGGACTGTGGTCTTTAAGTAAACACATGGCCGTGCTGTACCAAGGTGAGATCAAATCTATCTTCAGTGTGGATCACTTTTTAAACAGCCCTAATTGTAACCTTCATTTTTTCTATATAGTGCATGCACTTTGGCAGGGAGAAAGTGAATCTTGACTGGAGTATATGATAGAACATTTAGTTATTGCCTGTGTAATGCAGCATTACTGGGTAGGCTGTCAGAAGCAGGGATTCAGCTCTGGATCTAAGAGAGTCAGACTCTATTAGCTAAGCTAAAAGCCTCAGCTCTGTTAGCACAAGGGCTGTAGTGAACTTATACACCTCTGTGAGATCCAGCCCCGGGGGTAGGGATGATATATAGCCATACTTTGTCTACCCGGCCCTGCAGTTCAGACTCTGGGGGAGTGAACTGTAGTGCACACTAGCATGCTGTGCTGTAACTGTCCCATGTGGACATTTGCTGGTGCAAACTAAAAGGAACTTAGTTCGCATTAACATAGTTCTCTTTCAAACAGGACTATGTTACTGTGAACTAGGTACCTTTTAGTTCATGCCCACAGCATCCACATGGGGCAGTTACAGTGCAGCACCCTAGTGCATGCTCTAATTCACACACCCTGGGACCGTAGAAAAGCCTTGTGATTTACACATGTAAAAGGCTCCAGGTGCCTGAGGAAGCGAATTTTTAAAGTCTACCTCTTGAGTGAGAGAGTCATCACAACTCTCACAAGTTTCATCTTCATAAATACCAAACAGATTTATAAAACCATGCCATTGGTAAAAGGAATATAGCAACATAATCTTAGCTTGACCATTTAATTTCATTGTAAATATATTTGCAGGTGGATATGCTTCAGGTGAACAGCCTGGTCGATTCATACAGCATGCTATTCTGGAGCTTTGTTCCAAGGTAAGTCTCTAATATCATTTTGGTGTGGATGGACAGCAACACAACATGCTAGTAACAGAAGAAAGACATACCACTTACTCTGCACTTCAAGAGATTACCAGGATGCTATCCTATTTGCAGTTGAATAGCCTGTTTAAAAAGGGGAAGGTTAGTAGCATTGGGTCAAAGCCTGAGTATTCTACAAGGGCTCAGAGAAAGTAATATTTCATATTTTGAGGGGAAATTTTTGGAAGATGATGCTCTGGATTTCATTTGTCATTTGAAGTACTGTGTTTATTGGATGAAATGGGAGGCCAGTAAAACACTTGAGAGCAGCAGTGCCGTTCTATTTATTTCATTATCATCTCAGCTCATAAATATTGTCTGTGTTATTTTTTTCTCAACACATAGCTTTTCAAGCTAGCACACATTTTGACCAGGCAAGATATGAATTGTAAAGAAGAAGAATCTGGAAATTGTATGTTAATGAATGAGTTGTGTGTTGATCAGTTTGTATGAACATACACAGTACTGCCTAGGTGAAAATAAAACTTAATGCTTTTAAGGAAAGCATAGAAAACTTCTCAAATAGAGTTGGGTCTTTTTTTTCTTATTGCTCTGGAAGAAAGACAAAAATAGTGTGAATAGACAGTGTGTTGATAGTGGATCTTTAAAAGTGTAACAACTTAAGTTACCATTGGCTGGTTTCTTGAAGCACTGCTTTGTTGTCCATAGGTAACCATAGAAATCTAGAAGAGCTGCCAAATTTATGCTCTTTGTTTTTAAACAGTTGAAAGATGATGCAGTTGCCTTGGTGGATGTCATTGCACCTCCTGACTTCATTCTGAACTCACCTATTGGCAGAGCTGATGGAGAGGTAAAGAGAAACCTTCCTGTGTTTGTAAAGCTAATAATTAAAAAGGCATTTATGTAACCGGACTAATATTTTAAATTAAGAAGCTTTACAGCTAGAAGAAAAGGGCAAACCCTCAGCTGGTGCATTGACTTCAATGGAGCTATGACAATTTGCACTAGCTGAGGATATGCTCCAGTATATGGGGAAGTCACATGCTACTGTTCAGAATGTATTGCTTTGGTAGAAATCTGTACATACCCTGGATTGAAGAAGCTACTGTACATCCCATAATTCCACAGTGAAAGATCTCTTTTCTAGATATTTAAATATTTGGAGGGCCTCCAACATCCTTCTAACTTTGCCAGCCCTTCTGATTCCCAAACTCATTGAGTGGGTTCTCTGTTACTATCTTCTTGTTCCGTGATGCTCTGCCTATGCACATAGACCCCAAAGGTGGTCTGGTCTTTTTTACTTCTCTATCACTTTGCCCAGCATAGTCTAATTTGCCATCCAGTATCACCCTAAAGGTGAAATTCTGGCCCCTTTGAAGTCAATAGCAAAACTCCCATTGATTGTAATTGGGCTAGGTTTTCATCCTAGGTCGTTGTTTTTGTTTAGTTCTGTTGCTGTTTCAAATTATTGTCTCATCAGATGTAATGGCTTTCATTTTACCAGTTGGAATCTTGTGTTTTTATTCCTTGCCTATATTTCTAACTTTTCTAGGAATGATTCCTCTGATCTTATTGGTGCTCACAACACCCTCATTTTAGTGTCATCTGTTAATGTAATTTACCCTCTTTTCCTGATTTTTAATGAAAATGTCTAATATGAGAGCAAAGTGGAATTAAAACTTGTTCCAATTAAGAAGTGTTATGGTCATGGCCTACAAACAGAGAAATTACATTGCAACCTTCCAAAAAGATTTACCACTACTTTATTTCTTAAAATCCAGAACCTTAACACACAAGAATCAAAAAACAGAGACACAATGCAGGCTGCTCCCTAAGGGTGTGTCTACACTGCAGGATTCTTTCAGCAGTGTGTAGTGTATGTACATGCAGAGCCCTCCTAGCACAGACATTAATAGTAGTGTAGACCGTGAGACATGGAGTAAGCAAGTAAAAGTATGCCGGAAGGGTGTAGGAATGTACCCGGAGTACATAGACTACATGCTGTCTGCTCACTCATGCCATGACTCTCAGTGTGGAGTCTTGCTGCATCCCAGTGCCAGAGCCTTTTCCCTCTGCAGGAAAAGGCCCCAGCAACTCCCTGACACTGGAGCCCTTCCCTGCCAGAGGGAAAGACTCCAGCAGGGAAAGTCTCTGGCAGCAGGGGAGGCAGCAAAGAAAACGCTGATCCTTTCCCTGCCGCCTCCTCCCTGCCAGAGCCTTTCACTGACACATGTAGCTACCCACCGCAGTGTGGCTGCAGCCGTTTAAACTGCAGCGTGTAGCTACACATACACGACATGCTGCCGAAATTGGTGTGTTGTATAAATGGCAGAGATGCACAACTCACCCCACCTTTCTCTAGGCTGGATTGAGACAGCCCTTAGCTTGAAAAGTAACAGGTACACTTATAGACCAGAAATAATAACACCACCACCACTGTGCTTTACACCATTAATGGGAGGATCTCAAAGTATTTTACAAACATTAACTAACGGAGCTTCAAACCAATTTGGTTTAAAAAAATAGGTCAAGATTTTCAAAAGTGACTGGGGGGTTTGGGTACCCAACTTGGGGCACCTTTCAGAGGCCCTGATTTTGAAGGGGATAGATTCTCATCGCTTTCTGAAAATCAGGCCTCTTCAACGTGTCTCAGGCTGGGCACCCAAAATCACATTTGAAAATCTTGGCCAGAGCATTTCAGTGTCTGCCTTCATCGTAGTGCCATTCAGTCAGTTCTAGCACCACCTAAGCAATATCATTGTGCCGTGGGTTCTGGAAGTGCTGCTCATTTGCAGATATCCCCAGAGGCAGTCTGTTCTTCTCTTTATGCGTGTCAGTTTCTTCCTCAGTCCAGTTAAGAGCGAAGGGCTTTGGAAAGTGTCTTTCTGCACAGCTGGATGAGTCTTGTAAGATTTCTGTTCTAAAAATTCCTCTTAGTGGATCTTACTAGCCTCTTACATCTGAGGCTGAACAAAACAATATGTACTGTTTTCAGAGAGCTACAGTGAATACACTTGATAGGCACAGCTCACAGAACAGGGTCGTGCAGAGCTGCACTTTCCCTGAAGGAACAGTGAAAAGTATTCAGAATGCCCCCCTTAGTTCTCTAGTGTGCAGCAGAGAGCACCTACTACAAAACCCACTCCTTCATGAGGTGCTGCTTGCCCCAGTGTTCCCCTTCCTGGGAGCACGAATGGAACAATCTCTGCGCTCATAAGCAGACACATGGCAATTCTGCCTGGCCTGTATGCAGGCCATGCTAGGGTATAAGAATGTTCTTTGAATATTGGGTCTGATCCATGCTGTACTATATTGACATCGTTCCCTTTATCACCCATATTGTGTACTTGGGTAAGGGCCGGGCAAAATCCGGCCCTGTATCATGTGGTAGCAAAGCTCCTTTAAAAAGTATTTCATTCCTTCTACAAAAGAGACTAAAGATCACTCATCTGCCCTGTTATTCCAATAGATGTCTCCATTCCAGGAACCCTAAGTTGCATTTTCAGCTTTATCTTGTGCAGACGCCAATTAAAATGTGATTTTAGACACATCATCAAAATGCTGAACACAGTTTTTGTTCCACTTCCTTGTTTACTGCTTGAACTATCAAGAACATAAAAATTAATTATCTAAATGAAAGAGCCACCTTCTTCCTAATCAAGCTGTTGCAGCTACCCAAAATGAAAGCAGCAGCTTCTAATTCACTTATTCAATTGCAGGGGAGTCATTACCAAAGAGGGTCAGACACATGAGAATTAGGAGGGAGGAGGAGGAGGTGGTCATTTTCATGGCACTGAACACAGTCTACCTGTGACTTTGTTAGACTCTTCTAGATGTGGTGGTTTTGGGGTGTGGCCTCCGAAGAATGGGACTCCCCATCAATGGGAGGGTTATTCATGGGGGGAAAGGGCTAAACTCACCCTGTGGCTAAGTGTCAGCAATTGCATGGTCAGAATTTCACACTTGCATGTCTGCTTTTAGGTACTTAAATTCCTATTTGGGCATATAAATCAGTGGTCTCATTTTCATACAGGTCCTTAAAGTAAAGCCACCTGTCTGGGTGGCTCATAAGTTTAGGGTACTTGGTGGAGATTCTTGCCTTTATTAAAGTTTAGGGGTAAAATTTTCAAAAGTGTCTCTGTGACTTAGGAGCCTAAGTCCCACATTCAAAATGGAATTTTCAAATGAAAATTCAGTGCCTAACTCCTATAGGAGTGAAATCCCTTTGTGAAAATCCCACTAAGTGCCTACCTGCATCTCTAGGCACCTAAATACCTTTAAAAATCTGGCCCTTATGCAGTTAGAAGCCTAAATCCCATGGACAGTCACAGTCCTAGGCTCCCAATTGCCTGCTAAGTTTCCTACAGAATCTGAACATCCAATTAATGTTTCTGAGGAAGTGGTTTAGAGGGAATAATTTTAAAAAATGACTAAAACATGAACCACCTACAGAGCGGGAAAGGGAAATTATGGTTCTTAAAATAAGATTAGGGCCACAGCTATGAGTCAGAGAATCCAAAGACAAAATAACTGAAAGCAGAAAATTAGAAAGAAAGGTATCCAAATGACTGTAAATGTGAATGTTAAAATATCCAATAAGAAGCAGAAGAAATTGATGACAGTAAGAATGTGTATTCTGAACAGAGAGTGGATTTAACTGGTTAATAAATTACAGACAGCTTGTATTTCAAAGGTAAAAATAAAGAGAATGAAGAGTAGAAAGGCAATGGAAAAAATACAGTACAAATTGCAGGACTGTACAGGCCAGATCATCTGAGTGTAACAGGGAAATGAATTTCATTTGGATAATCAAGGTTCTGTTAAGGTAGGGTTGGTGGGGTCAGGAATCTGCAGTTCTTAAACTATGTAGGAAAGAGGCTTTAGACCTTACTGTGCAGCTTTAGGACTGAATGATTCAAGAGTAAAGTTGGAAGACTTGGATGCCCAGTTCCCATCCAAGGCAGTTTTGAAAATCTCAGCCTAAGTGTATAAAGTTTTTGTTAGCTTTTCAGTACTAAATCGAACATTTTGTAGGCTGGAGGTCAAACCAACTTTTTTATGGACCCAAGTGTCTCAGCTAACCATAGTCCAGAAAAATCAAAGTTCAAATGTATTAATTATTTTGGAGATTCTTTGAAATTTTTATTTAAAACATGTAGGGCCAAAGCCTCAGCTGGTGTAAATCGGTGTCGCACCATGGAAGTCATTGCAGCTATGGTGATTGACACCAGGTGAGGATCTGGTCTCCCTCACCTCCTCCCATTTTTTTAGGATGGTATTAAAAAGTTTAAATTAATTGTGAAACTGTCAAATATTTCCAAATAGCCAAAAATATAACCTGACCAGCGTTCAACAGATCTACACTATTAAAGTGGCCTTTTGCAGAATTTACTTCCCATTTAATGCTTTTAACTGGGCTGTATAAAATAACAAGTTGGGAAAGACTGATGAATTAACAATGTGCTGATGGGAGAGGAATTTCTGATGCTCAAACAGAAGTGTTCACATCTGGGAGAAAAATTCTGTAACTTGCCAAAAACATATAGAAAGAAGGGTAAAAACAGAGTATTTTCAGCTATAACTTTCAGAGGCATGAACAGAATGAAACGGCTTCATTTAATCTTTCCTCTATGAACTGTGTTTTCACTGTTTTTCTTTTGCTTTGTGATTGTTTCATAGCAGTTAGAATGTTAAAAGGCCAGATCCTTAGGTGGCACAAATCAGCCTCACTCAGCTAAGTCAAACTGTTAGTCCAGTTTACCCCAGCTGAAGATCTGATCTCAAATTTGTTTTGTTCTTGCTTTCACATAATTTTGTGCTTTATTTTTCAAATTATTTTGTGCTTATTCCTTGTGCTTATTCTGTATTCCTAGAAATACAGTTGCAATTGCAATTCCATTTCAGTTGGTTTTATTTAAATTGTTTAAACTTTTGTGAAATTTAAATGATTTTCTGCTTATGTTAATCTACATTCTTCTTCTTTTGCAGCTATATAAAAATCTGTGGACAATAGTCCTTCAAGGCAGCAAGGTGCTGGAGAGACCATCATGGTGGGCAGAATTTTGTGTTAATAAGCCCGTTGTCGGCAAGCTGAGGTCGAGGATGTAAATCAAACATTAAGAGTGGCCCAGATAGAGCAACGATTGAGAACATATTTCAGACACTGAGCGGGAAGGAGCACATATTTCAAATGTTGCAAATGAAGGAGATTTCATACAGAATATGCCAAGAGATAGAATGAGTTTGAAATCCGATATGACCAATCTTAAGGACTGTTGACATAATGGCAAGAACAGTGCAACACATCTGCATGCAGTTCATAGTAATCATGCTAATGTTAATCAGTCTCAGATTAAAAGAAAAAGAAGTCTCATTAAAGTTAATTGCTTCTCACAGCTTCAGTACATATAAAACTAAATATTACTTTCATCAGTGTCCTGAGAGCAAATAGGGTCTAAAAGTCTTGTAATTGCTGGCATGCTACAAAAGTTAAACATGCAAAAAAGTCTACCTTGAACTATGAACAGACAAGCCAGTTTACTTTTTCAAGTTTCTGGAGGAGTATTAGCAAAGCAAAGGGGTATTTAGAACCTGGCAGGATTTTCAGTGGAGATAAACTAGGATAGCATCACTGGAATTGAGTAAAAAGAAAAGGAGTACTAGTGGCACCTTAGAGACTAACCAGTTTATTTGAGCATAAGATGTAGTGAGCTGTAGCAGCTCACTTCATCTTATGCTCAAATAAATTGGTTAGTCTTTAAGGTGCCACAAGTACTCCTTTTCTTTTTGCGAATACAGACTAACACGGCTGCTACTCTGAAACCTGGAATTGAGTAAGAGAGTCTCTTTGAAGTCCATGAAGCTACTCTACTTTACACTATCTGTTCCACAACGTTTAAAATAGTTGATTGTTCTCTCAATGCAAGAGATGTGATAAATTGACTTCCAGTTTGAGGTTTTGATTAATCCCCTCAAGTTTTGTATCACTGTAGATATCACTAATTCAAAGTTTCTCATTCACTTGTCATTGTTATATTAAATTTATGGTAATGCAAATGTAAAATGATTGTATAACCTCACCAGCAGTTAGTGTTTTATTGTTTTCCCTTCTATACAGTGTTAGCTTTTAAGCTCAACAGATCAAGCGGTGCAAGTTAACACATGTTGTAGCTGCCCCTGCTTCCTTCAGGTCCAAATTTAGTCCAATAATCTGGAAGTGGGTTGTTAAAAATAAACAAAATGATGTCTGTTGCCAGATGCTGTAGACATTTAGTCAGGGACAAGAAAGTAGAATGATAATTACTGCAGCTGAGGGAGAACCATTGTTTGTATATGTTTAGTAAATATTCCCCAAGTAATGAGTAGTTTCCTTTGCAAATGAAGAGGCACTAGTAAGTTTTTGAAGTGCTGAATCTTTTATATTTTTAAAATAAAATCTGGAAAGATCCTGCCTGCTTTTCTATACTGTATGATTTCCCTGTTACTCTGAACTGATCAAGGACCAAATCCTGCTCACTGTACTCACATGAGCTGTCCTGTTCAGGCCAGGGGGACTATTTGTTAGGAAGGTGTCTAGGATTCAGGGCTTGATCCTGTGCCATTAAAGTCAATGGGAGTTTTGCTATTGACTCTCAATGGGAGCAGGATCAAACCCCTGGCCCTTAGTGGATTTTTTTTTTTAATTGTCACCATTCTGTTCCAGCTCTACACTTATGATTCTGATGAAGTGTTTCTATGCCAGAATTCCAAAGTTTGTAAGTCTTCAAAGTGTTATGACACAAATATTACATAACTGTTATTGTGCTGGTTTTTTGTGTGTAAATATTACTAGAATACATTTAATCAAAGTAAAAAATAAAGTGGTATTTTCAGTTTTTGCCATATGATCAAGTAGTTATATTGCTCCTTCTAAAGTTTCACCAAAATCAAATCGAACATAGAAGGTGTTTCACTGCTGGAAAAGCCATTGAAAGGGCATTTCATTTTTAACAGTGTGCTCTTGGAGAATCTCAAGGTACATTTTCCAAAGCAGAAACCTTTTAACATTTCAGTTTAGGTTGCTAAGGGCAATTCAAGAGATTAGTTTAAAGTGCCTCGAAGTCAAAACTTCTTATTTTAAGCCCTGCCTGTAGTTCTCATTTTCTTTTTTTCTGTTCTTCATTTTCTCTTTCCAGTTGTATGGCAAAGGATCCAAAGGATCTCTTTTCCCAACTGCTTTTTCTAGCAATATCCTTTCATTTTGGTAGCAGTACACCGAAATTCAGAGTGTCCCAACAGACACTTTCTTCTAGCAACTGGTTTATATAAAATAGAGGTAAACATGGCCAGATTTATTAGAACTCCTCATGCATATCAGATTTATTTTTCTTTGAATTGCTTCAGCTTATTAATTCTAAGAATATCCAATAGGTGGCATCATCCCATAGACAAAATTTTAACACAGTTCCACTGAAGCAGACGCAGCACTACTATGCTTATATCCATACACGTGGAAGGCAGGGACTCTTGCAACTGGACTATTTTTGTTTGTATAAATGTTACATTAACTTTAAATATACAGCAGAGGCCCAGTCATGATTAGAATCAAAAGCCTACATTAATGCTGTGTGTTCCTGCTACATTGATGATCAAATATTTGAGTGACCACCAAGGGAATTGTGCATCCCAGTTCTCCCCATTATTGTGACCTGTGTGATTGGTCTCCACAAGAGAAGAAAGGGAGATAATGGGCATGTCAAAGGTATGGCCAGTTAGCACACAGCACAAATACCCCAACACATGGTCCTATTAATATATTTATTATTAGTATTGTGGTAGCACCCCAATCAGAACTGAGACCCTATCATGCTAAGTTCTGGACAAAGTCACAGGAAGACATAGTCCTTGCTCTGAAGATTTTTTAATTAAATGAAACCACAACTAACAGGAGGGAAGAAGTGGGGAAAAATACGGTAACTCGTGTAACCACAGAACTTAACTACAGTATATGCATAACTTGATAACTGTGGGTCATTTGAGAGATCTGATTTTTCTTTTAAATATCAGCTCTCCCCAAATGAAATATACTGAAATTCAGACTTCTTAACATGAAATACTTTTTTAAAAAACACTAAAGATGGGCACCACTGAAGTACACCCTGTAAACACTTATACATGGAACTTGATATTTGCTATATCACATCAGTGCACATATGACTTAGGGGAAATTTTCCATTAGCCATATTACAGTTAGTCTTTTAAAATTCACCACTCTGGCCAAAAAAATTAAAAAAGACGAACTAAATAATAGTTCTGTCTTTGTAAGAGACAGACAGTAATTTTGGCCACCACCACCTGGCTCTGCTGCAACAGTCAACTAGCAAACCCTCTTCGCAAA
This sequence comes from Caretta caretta, assembly GCF_965140235.1. NCBI lineage: Eukaryota > Metazoa > Chordata > Testudines > Cheloniidae > Caretta > Caretta caretta. Next base: position 130,924,577 of record NC_134209.1, on the reverse strand, counting down.
ACCATGTTGGTAAGACCAAAATAATAATAAATTTCAAACATGGGTGGAAGGATTATGTGCAAACTGAAAGAATAATGTGCATGGGAAGAAAAAGGTATAGCATACAAAGAGCCTGAGAAATGAATCTCATTTGGAGATTTCATGAAAAGGGGATAAGGATGGGTAAAAAGCTTTAAAAACCCACCTAATCACTGTTCGGAGTATATACAGCATGTACTGGAACCTTGGTTTGTTCAAATATTCATGCAGAGCAGGTTTAGACGACCGGTGCTTGGGGATAGGTGATCAGAGAGGTACACATGCATAGGCTGTGGGAATAATCAACACCTTCATAAGGGCATGTGACCTATGAAGTTTGGAATCTACCTATTTGAGTGATCACCTTCCCGCCCCCATGATATACTGCCACAGCAGGGGTAATTAGAGCATTTGAGCTGAAACCTCCTTAAGAGGAGGCTCTCTGTAAGGGCCCTGGGATTATGGAACATGCACTGAAATAGCCCAGATTTGATGACTTTCAGCATGTTGCAAAAGCCATTAATTTGATAGGGATTTTTGGAGATCGTTGAAGGTAGTAAGTTCCTGGATACAGTAAGGGATGGAAAGGATCTGCTTTCTCGCTGTGGTTTGCTGAGTTTGGTATACAAGATTTTGTTAAAAAGGCTGGTGGGTACTTGTAAGACTAAGACCCAGATCCTCAATGGTATTTAGGAACCTAACTCCCATTAATTTCAGTGCAAATTAGGTGCTTAAATACCATTAAGGGCGTGTCCTCACTACTAGGGTAAGTCGACCTAAGTTACACTACTCCAGCTATGTGAATAACGTAGCTGGAGTCAACATAGCTTAGGTCTACTTACCCCGGTGTCTTCACTGCGCTGCGTCAAGAGGAGATGCTCTCCGGTCGACTTCCCTTACTCTTCTCGGAGAGGTGGACTACTCGGGTCGACTGGAGAGCGCTCTGCCATCAATTTAGCAAGTTTTCACTAGACCTGCTAAATCGACACCCACTGCATGACAAGAGATACTAAGGTGCCTAAACCCTATATTTAGGTGCTACTGCAATCCACAAACCCCCACTCAGCTGCTGCCTAACCCTGTACGCAGGGGCAATGGAAGGACTCCAAAAGGGAGGGAGCCCAAGCACCAGGTTGCAACACCACTCACTCAAATTTGGCCCCACCAACCCTCCATCATGCCAGCAGGGAAGGTTAAAGATTCCAGTGATTGTCAAGGTGGCTAAGTACCTTTGTGGATCTGGGTCCTAGTGTTTCTGTGTAGGTGTTTTAATAACTATTAACTTAGGAGTACGTGGAGCAGTGACTGATATCTCTTTAGATTTAATGTTGCTGTATGTTCATATTAATGGAATGTCCTTTTCTTATAGATTCAATGGTTCTGGAGATCTTTTGGAGGGAACATTTGGGAGTAGCTGGAATTAACTGTCAAGTGAGAGATTAATTTACAGAGTTTAATGGCAGCAAGGAGAGATGTAATGAAATTTGGCATCCTGTACTAAATCACATGGCAGAGACTCAATTACTACTGCAGCATTTAATGTTGCTCAAAGCATTCTGCTTCTTTTACAAGGCATTAAATAATACATGTTTGCCTTGGTTTGGTACCTGTGGATAAGTCTGCAAAAATCTATTGTGTCTGTTATGTTCTCAGGCTACATGTCTCATTGTAAGACCGTCTTTGTCTGCATGTTTTATTTTATGAAAAGAAAGTCCACCCCCAAGTCTCAGTAGAAATGGAGTCTATCTGTCCACTTTCACTCTGAACACATCTAACAAAGCAATTTTAAGTGGAGAACAAGAAAAATATCTGTAGTACTTTTTATAGATATCAGCCAAGTTAACTGAGGGCTAGTCTACACGGGCAACGTGGCTTGGGTAGTCATGGCAGAGCGCTGGGGGAGAACTCTCCCAGTGCTCTAAAAAAAAAAAAAAATCCCACCTCCACGAGGGGCGCAGCTCCCAGCGCTGGTGCACTGTCTACACTGACACTTTACGGCGCTGAAACTTCCTGCACTCAGGGGGATGTTTTTTCACACCCCTGAGCAGTTGCAGCGCTGTAAAGTGTCAGTGTAGACAAGCCCTGAGGCACTCATGATATTATTCTGCCTGACTGCATAGAGTTAACTCAAAGGAGGCTGTTGGCAGAGGGAAGCCAAAAGCAAATGGAACAATGGCAAAGATAAGAATATCACAGAGAATACTAAGCAGGAATGGCAGAAACTCCCTAAAAGTGGGGGGGCCACCAGCGCCCCCTGTGGCTCCGCCCCCCATGCCACCCCCTCATGCTGCCACTCCCCCCACCCATGCACCACCTCTTCCCCTCCACTTGCTCCTCTCTGCCCTCTCCCCCCACATCATTTTCCTTTATGGCCAGTAAAAAGCAAAGGGGCCATGGCCCTCTGATACTCCCTATTCCGGTACCCCTGATACTAATAGTCTTTGAGGAAACAGTTGGGAAGCTATTAACTGAGGGACTATGCACCCGTCTGACTATGCAGCTAAGCTAGCAAGGTTTATCCTTCCCAGGCTTGAACTTAGGATCAAAGGTGATATTAAAACCTTAAAGATCCCTGCCTAGGGGGAAGGGTGCAAAGTGGGCAGCAGCAGCTGGAGAGGAGCCTGGCATAGAGGATGCTGTAGAGCAGTGGCTTTCAACCTTTCCACACTACTGTACCCCTTTCAGGAGTCTGATTTGTTTTACGTATCCCAAGTTTCACCTCACTTAAAAACTACTTGCTTACAAAATCAGACATAAAAATACAGAAGTGTCACAGCACACTATAACTGAAACATTGCTTCCTTTCTCATTTTACCATATAATTATAAAATAAATCAATTGGAATATAAATATTGTACTTAAATTTCAGTGTACAGTTTATAAAGCAATATAAACAAGTCACTGTCTATGAAATTTTAGTTTGTACTGACTTCGCTAGTGCTTTTTAATGTAGCCTGTTGTAAAACTAGGCAAATATCGAGATGAGTTGAGGTATCCCCTGCAAGACCTCTGTGTACCCCCAGGAGTATGCATACCGCTGGCTGAGAACCAGCAGCATGGCGGGGCTGGAGGGAAGCCCTGGCTTAGTGGAACTTATCCAACGCTAACAAGGCAAGAATAAAGTGTCAGTAAGGCTATGTCTACACTACACAGCTTTTACCGGCACGGCTGAAGCAACACAGCCATGTTGCTAAAAGTCACACCATGTAGCCGCTGTTTGTTGGCTCTCCTGCAGACAAAAAACTTCCACCACCACCCCCCATGATCAGCGCTCTCCTGCCGACAACATGCTGTTCACACTGGTGCTTGTCATGGCAAAACTTTTGTCTTTTGGTTGGGGGGAAGGGCAGGTTAAACACCTCTGAAAGACAAAAGTTTTGTTGTTCAATTGCCAGTGTAGACATAGCCTAAGAGTGGGTAAGAACCAGGCCTTTTCTCATCGTCTCCTTTCTTAGTGTTTGCTGTGTACCTTTGATGAATAAAGCATGCTTTGTTTTGGAGAAGCTGCTTGAGTCACTTAATTAGCAGCTGTCACAAGCCTATAGGGAAAGAGGGTTTACAGGTACTAAATGGGCCAGTTATGTTACAACGATAGAGAAATATTTGGGCTAGGTTCACTCAAGAGGGAATAAAGGGGTCTAAAGCACAACCTACCCCATAACCATGACATCTCCAAGCTATTCCTATTTTCCTGGTTTGTGTTTGTCTGTAAAACTACCTAATAATAATTAATACCAAATGCACTTTAAAACTATTCCCTTTGTGACAAGCTTTTTCTGCAGGTCTGACTGCACAATCCATTAAAGCATTGAAGCCCTTTTATATCCCTTTCCCAGCACTGAAAAATTCCACTTGCCCAAGGAGAGGGTGCATCTCCTTCACTAGTTTGCCTACTATGCACACAATACCTTTGCCCAAGTGGAGGGGTGAGACACTATTGCGTAGAACACAAATATACCTGTCCCTACCCCACCTTTGCTCCATGCAGAAGCTTCTCTGGTGATGCCCTCTCACAGAAGGAAGCATGTTTGAGAATATGGGAACTTCTGGGGTCTAAGACACTAGTGTCCATTCAACACTTGGTTCTCCTAGCAGGAGTTAGTGCTGTTTGAAGCAGGTTAATAGCCTTGCTGCAAGAGAGTGGAAACTTGGCAACAACAGCTGTACTGCCATTTGCCAGGGGAAAGGATGAGCGAGCCAATGGAAATTCAACCATCCCTACAGAATGGGCTACAATCTCTGTGGATTCTGGGTGGGTTCCATCCCCAAGGATAAATGGAATGATTCGCCTGATGTCACCTCTGCTCCTCCCTCTTGAGGTATGCTCATAATAAATTCTGCCAAGTGACACTCGCAAAGTTTGCTGTTCTTTTGCCCCATCCATGGGGTTTTCTGCAGGAGGATGCAGTCTGGGTCAGGGTGCTTTCAGGCCTTGGGGGCGATTTAATATTTAAATTTAAAACACTTATTGTACATTTATCAAGATGAGCATCCTTTTTGATACAACAAAATATAAACCCAGCAGCCTGTCATGGACTCCACTGAAATTTCAGTTGTCCTTATTCTCATTAGTAGGAGATCAGAGTGAGGCCCCAAATCTGTTTGGTTTGGTTCACTAGCTAAAGGAGCCTATTTAGCTCGAGAGGGAGGTCAGCATCAGAGCATGAGATGTGTGTGTGACTGAGCATAATCTGAGATAGAGTGAGTGAGGTCAGCTGTGATCACAGCAGGCTGCTTAGAACTAGTTCAGTGTGAAAAGAAGCAGACAGAGTCTCTTTTCCTCAAGCTATACAGACACAGATTTGTAATATGCAATAGGAGTTTTCCTTTCATAGTACGAAGAGGGGGTGAAATTTTCTCTGTGAACAAGATTTCTGTTGGCTATTGTGACTTTTTCCTGTTAGATTTGCAGCCTGGTTGTGTTTTTTCAGCCTTCACACAGCATGAGTCTGTCTACTGAAGTATGGCACAAGCAAACTGTGCTTCCATTTGGATTTTATTTGCTGCATTTGTCAGTGTCTGGCTAGACCAGCTTCCAGTGAAGGTGCACATTGTTACATTCCTTCAAAAATTATGGCCATAAAAATTCTCATAGTACTAAGGATATGTCTGTCCCCAAAGTATCTGAATCTTTGCTATTTCCTGTATCTTCACATTTGTTAAATAATCACAGTGCTTACTGGCAATAGAGGATCATCTCCTTCACCCACTCATCTTCATGCATTGCTCCTTGCTCCCCCTATGCACCGAAAGTCCTCATCCTGCTTCACCAACCTCTCCTCCACATCTCTTGTAAAGACTCGCTTTTGCTGCATTACTGCCAAGTCAACGGTTAACAATCAAATCCTCCAAGTTACTCCTTTCTTTTCTCTGTGTAGATCTTTTAGATAAGTGCCTTAGTACAGGGAATGGCTTATTTTAGGTCTTGTACAGCACTGAATATGCTGGTGGTATTTAAAAATGTCTTTTTGCTTCGAGAAGACGCTGACTCTTAATCTCAGTGTGCTCCCTGACTTAATAGTATCAATTTGTATTAATAAAGCACTACTTAACAAATCCATCAACACAAAATTCAGGATTAAGGTTCTCTCTGTATCCATAATTCTAATCCTATTCCAGCCAAAAGACTGTAGCTTTCTTACATTTAATATTGGGTTTGGGACACATGGAAACTATCAGGAGTTATGGCCCAAAACAAGCAAGAGACCAACTGTCCTGCCGGATAGATCCCTTAACACACATACTTCTGGTAAAATAATTTATGCAGAGATACAAATCATGACCAACATCTCGCATATTTCAAGAAATCTGCAATGGCATCAAGAATTACCTCTCCCAGGAAAACACTATACACAAGCAAAGGCAGTTTTCTTAGTAACTATTATGAAGCTATAAACCAGTGTTACACAACCTATGTCACATTCAGCTTTTTAGGTGCCCTGCATATAACTTCCATGGAGTTTTCTTGTTTGATCAGCCCTTGTTCCCTGCCAGGTCTCAGGTACAACAAAAATGAGTGGAGAACCCATGAGAAGACCATTCCCCATGCTGCCTGCTGCTAATGATGAAGAAATGGACAAAAGCCTCCAGAATATTTCCCCTTCTTTCTAAGGGGGCAGGAAGTAAAGAAAAGAAAAACCTGCTCCTACCCACACTCCCCGCTCAACAGCAGGGAGAAAAAAAATGCATAAAATTGAAGGTACACAATAATTGGGATGTGATTCCCTAACATTTTGTTCCATGGTGCGTTAGATCATGTCAATTACAACTGAGTCATGACAACCATAGCACCAGAATGCAAACCATTAAATTGCAATGTCAGACTGTCACTGCACAAATATTTTGCGACTCTCTACTTTACTCTTTTGAGGAATTGGTTGTCCAGCCATTCCTGGATTAGTCCCACATAAAAGCTCTTCTTTAATCTGTTGCTCCAAAAATGGAAAATTGTCTGTCAAAACAAAACCATTCTGTTGTCAATCATTTAGGAGTAATTTAAGCAAAGGACTTGCTTTGAGAAGATGGGTGTGCAATGCCTGTGTGATTCCGACTCCTCCAAAGGAAAGACTAAAAACAACCTATGGTTTTGTTCAATCCTGGTTCAAGATTTCTGAAGTCTCCTTTTCAGAACAGCTGGTGCCATTTAAAATTGTTCTCCCTGAAATATACTTCACTGAGTATTTTTAATCAGATGAAGTTTTAAAAAAAAAATCCCACACAAACACTTGGCTTTTTCATTGTCTTATCAACTGTAAATGTTCAAACATTTAGAAGTTAAGAACAGAGCATTGGCTGGATTTCATTAGTGTGACTCCAAGGCAGCAGCCAGGAAAAACATATCAGTGTGCTGGAGAATATTCCCACTTGCAAACTTCTTTTTGACCCACAAAGGGGGAGAACTCAAAATTTGTTTGTTTTGACCTTTCAAAAACCCTCAGAAAGAGAACATCCTCCAGGTTACACAGAAGTTGCTCTGTTCCAACACAGAGTTACTCCATGAATACTCAGGAGTTTTTGCATGCACAAATTCTAGTCAACTTAGATATCCACAGAAAGGATAGGACAATAGGGCCATGCTGGTGCCTCTTTGAGGCCCTCTCCATGTTCCACTTATAAGACTCATAACATAATTGATGGCTAACATTCTTGCCGAGTCATCTGGTGTCCCATGGTGGTGACTCACCACTTTTGGAAATGCCTTCTTCATTTGTAATCTTTAATAGTATTAGTGAGGGAGAGAACAAAGGTGATCAAATTCTGGCACTCTTCACCTTTGACTCCTAAACTGATACACATTAATTTCTGAGTATCAACTTAATGGATTTTGGAAAAGTCAGAATTGGGGCACAGAAGTTATACTCTATGATTTCCCTTTGAGCTATGGCTTTTTAAGCCAGAATTTGGCAATGTGGTTTGATTGCACCTGTTCATTCCCAGTGGCCCAGCAAATAGTAGCACTTGCAGGAGACTTTGTTTGAAACATCTGTACGTCACTTTATCAAAAGCTTACTAAAACACCCCCTAAGTACTGTATCAGCTTGTCTTTCAAGACAAGACGACCGCTGAAGAAGGCAGACAGAGCATATGTACAACAATTTGCATGATTTAGATTTGTGCTAGTCTGAGCATAATGAAAACTATTATGAAATTACATCAGATTGCTAACACAGCAGGGTTTCTCAGCAATTTAGCTGACATAGATGTTTTTCCTTCCCACATTGTGCAAAAGCATTTGGCAATTTATGTATTTTCATAATTTGGACCCAATATATTATTCCATTGCAGATATATTCCCCTCACCTCCCCATTTGTTCCATACTTTCTAAGAGACAAGATTACTGTCTCAAAAGTTGGATAAAGGAGTAGCCACCCCATTGTTAAAGCATCCTGTTCAGTTATAGCACAAACAGGGGAATGATGGAAAATTTTCTTTCCTGTGTCTGAGATCTGCTTATTACAAGACAAAGGCTACCTGACTCAGAGGCTGGCCCGATCCAATTTAGAGTTTCCTGACAGCAGCTCTTAATTGCACCACTGACATAGGGGCCTTGAATGGACCCTACACAGTAAATGATTGGTATGGTGGAGCAGAGCTCTGTCACACCCCCTCTCTGCCCCTAACATGTCCCCTGCTCCAGGAGTTTAAGGGGATGGCCTTGTGAAGTTGACCGATAGTTGACAACAAGTGCGCTAATCTCAGCAGAGAGGTCAAGGATTGACTGGATGGCAACTGAACTACCCTCTTACTCAGAGGGGTTGTTCTCTTGAATCAGCACTGAGGCATAGTGATGTAGCAATACAAGAAGCCCAGCATTATTGGTGCCGTTGGCTAAATGGAGGAATTCAGTCTACTGCGTTATCTAACCATTACCATCACATGCCAAAACTCACTACTTTTTTTTTTTTAAATAAATACAAACCAAAAATTTTTCCCTCAAGGAAACAAAATTATCATTTAAAGTAAAGGTAGACGGGGAAAGGTACATTTTGAATTTCATATAGGATCCATCTGGTGTTTCTGTTGACATCTCAACAAATTAGAAACCATATCATCACTACTTAGAATTAATTGATTGGATGAGTTAACTCCAAAATGTTTCAAGCCTTTTTTTTTTTTTAAATCCATAAGGGGAACTGTAATCTTAAGCAGAACAGGGTGTCTTTCAATTTTCTTCAGTTGAATTGTTCTTTAACTTGATACTGTCAATCAAGACATGTCTGTGAATACAACAGTTACTTAGAAGTAAGTGACAGGTTTCAGAGTAACAGCCGTGTTAGTCTGTATTCACAAAAAGAAAAGGAGTACTTGTGGTTAGTCTCTAAGGTGCCACAAGTACTCCTTTTCTTTTTAGAAGTAAGTGAAAATATTCAGGGGCTTGCAAAGCTTTGCTTAATAGTTAAAGTTTTTGATTTCTGGATTTAGACATGGATTTTTGGATTAAAAAAACTTACAAATTTATTCCACGTGTGAATAAAGTCTTCCATCTTTAACTGCAAAACTTTATGTGCAAAGATGAGAATTATATTTGGAATAGGGAGTAATTGTGACAGGGAGGGGGTCTATTTAAAGTCCATTTGCAAGTACTGAGCAAAATCTTTTAAGTCTCCCTTCTTCTTCGGAACTATCCAGGCACATCAACCTGAACTATAGCCTGATAATTGAAATCTAAGCCTCTGAGTGAAGTTTCCATACTGAACTACAATACAAACAATCATTAGGAGAAACTTGATTTTTTAAAATAGGTTTTAAAGTAGCTAATAACTTGTGCTAAGAGTATATAAACTGACAGTCTCTATGGCAATATGTTTTGTATTCAAGGTCAAACACATCTGGAATACAGAATAGCTGTGTCCTACAGAGACTGCATCAACTAGCTTGCTGCCAAAATCTACTATAAACAGACACAAAAGGCCAATCTACTGATTTTCCCAGCTGTCACTGGTTTATTTAAGATGCTGTGTAAGTTTTCAATTATCATTCTGTGAAGAAGAAAAAAGAAATCTATTGTGTAAGATCTGTGACAAATTAGCATTAATTCATGCTATATTTTCTTGAGTTTTGCAAAGCTCATTCTCTGGTGTCCTATACTTTTCCATAGACCATATGACATTATTTATTAAGCAGTACCTACATTCTGTCAGGCTCTTTACACAGAATATATAATGGTCATTTGAAGTGATCATAGCAGGGATTCATGGCACTCCCTAACAGTACCTGGCCCAAGATGGGGAAGCTAATGACCCAACCAGTGGACCAAATTAGTGATTAATCCTGGTCATGTGCCACCTGAGGCATGTTGTGCATATGCTAAGAAGACGACGAAGAAGAAGATTCATGGTTCAAACAGGATAGCTGATATATTTTTCAAGTATTTGTGACAAGATCATTCCTGACCTCACAGCCAACCACTACTGGGTCCCACAATCCATTGTCCAAGGCAAAATGTCTTTTATTGGGCTGTCACCCCCTTCAGGCAGGCTACTGCTAGCAGCAGTGTTTCCTAGCAACTACCACAAGCAAGGTACTGGCAGCAAATTGAAACAACAGTCCTGCATCAAGACTACCTTCTCTCAGCTCTGGCCAGCAGCAGTCTCTGAAGCAAGTCCTTTCCACAGCCAGGTTTCTCTCACAAGGTACATCAACATTTCAGCTCGAAGGTAGACATATCTGTGGTAACTGTGCTTGAGCTAGTGCCTAAAAATATCAATGTGTCACAGCAGTATGGGTGGCAGCTTGGGCTACCCACCTGAGTAAGTACCCAATGGGTCAGGTGGGATTGTACTCGGAGCAGCTAGCCTGAGCGGTCACCTGTGTCACCCCAGACACATGGCTATTTTTAGGTGCTGGCTCAAGCCCAGATAGAACAGGTATGTCTACATGAGCTAGAAATCACACACCCTAGCCCAAATGTACACATACCTTCAGATCTAAGTCTGTGGGTCTGTTTTCCATGCACACCCAGCTCCCAAATGAGCTGGGCTCTCCCCTTTTAACCTTTCCCTCCAAACCTGACACCTATTGCAAGTGGATTGGGCCGTGGCACTGGAACATTTTTAGGCACAGGGGTGCTGAAAGCCAGCCCCCTTACCCTTGTCCGTGCCCCGCCCGTCCCCACCCCCAGCTGAGGCTGGGAGCAGGGCTGTGTCTCCCGGAGGGGGTGACCTGGACAGCGGTAAGGGGGCCGAGGCTGTGGCCACAGCTGGGGGTGGGGCTAGAAGCAGAGCCCCAGGCACAGGGCCAGTGGCCAGGACCCGAGCCCCAGGTGCAGGATTGGGGAGCGAGGTATGGGTCACAGGGAGCAGAGTCCTGGGCGGAGGGCCAGGCCCCAGACGTGGAGCCAGCCCTGGGGAGCAGGAAGCGGGGCAGCCCCCAGGACCCGAGTTGGGGAGTGAAGCCCCGGGTGCAGGTCCAGTGGCCCCCCATAAAACTGGGGGTGCTGCAGCACACCCCCACATACTACTTCCCATGCTTATGGGATTGGACATGAGGCAGAAGAAGCCCACTGCAGCTCATTAAACCTTTCTCGACCAGGGTGGGGTTTACATACCCCGTCACAGTACACTTTTAAAATTTTAAAATTCAATACACTTAAAATTTTAATACTGGTTTTGGTGGGTTTTTTTGGAGTGTTAACCTAATACAGTGTAATCCATGTACTCTTAGCATTGCAAATATAGGAGAATAAAGGCATTCAGATGCTATATCATGGATGTAAGCTGTATGTGTTTATTAAAAACAGGAAGAAGAATAAAAGATGGAATGTTGTTTTGGAGGAACAAAAACCATATTTCAAAGCAAAATTCTATGCCCTAGAAAAGAGGATGAATGAGGGCCTTGCTCCTGAAGGACTGTCTTTCTCACTGGTTTCAGAGTGGTAGCTGTGTTAGTCTGTATCAGCAAAAACGAGGAGTCCTTGTGGCACTTTAGAGACTAACAAATTTATTTGGGCATAAGCTTTTGTAGGCTAAAACCCACTTTATCTGATGAAGTGATTTTTCGCCCACGAAAGTCTCTAAGGTGCCACAAGGGCCTCCTCCTTGTTTTTCAAAAAGAAAAGGAGGACTTGTGGCACCTTAGAGATTAACCAATTTATTTGAGCATAAGCTTTCGTGAGCTACAGCTCACTTCATCGGATGCATACTGTGGAAAGTGTAGAAGATCTTTTATACACACAAAGCATGAAAAAATACCTCCCCTCACCCCACTCTCCTGCTGGCAATAGCTTATCTAAAGTGATCACTCTCCTTACAATGTGTATGATAATCAAGCTGGGCCATTTCCAGCACAAATCCAGGTTTTGTCACCCCCTGCCTCACACACACACACAAACCCACTCTCCTGCTGGGTTGAGAGGGGGGGGGGGGGGGTGAGAAAACCTGGATTTTTGCTGGAAATGGCCCAACTTGATTATCATACACATTGTAAGGAGAGTGATCACTTTAGATAAGCTATTGCCAGCAGGAGAGTGGGGTGGGGGAAGGTATTTTTTCATGCTTTGTGTGTATAAAAGATCTTCTACACTTTCCATAGTATGCATCCGATGAAGTGAGCTGTAGCTCACGAAAGCTTATGCTCAAATAAATTGGTTAGTCTCTAAGGTGCCACAAGTACTCCTTTTCTTTTTGCGAATACAGACTAACACGGCTGTTACTCTGAAACCTCTCCTTGTTTTTGTCTCTCTCGCTGACTTGCAGAACGGTGCTGATAAACTCCAGAAAAGGGATCAGATTACCCTCTTCTCTCTGAGGGGAAGTCACAGTGATTTATGCCCAATGATTATCCTGAGAAGAATAAATAGGTAAAAGAATCAAAGACCTTGAACCCTGTACCCACCACACAAGGAAAAATTTAAATCATTGACTTCAGAGAGAGGCTATTAAAACCTAAAGAACATATGACATCATAGAAGACCAGCTTCCATTACTGTTACTTTGTCTTCCCCTTCCGTTGTAGAATGTAAGCTCTCTGGGGTCCTGATTCAGCTGTTCCATCTGTACTCAGCAAAGCACTTTAAATACATGTTTAATTTTAATCATGTGCTTAAACACTTTGCTGAACTGGGGCCTGTGATGGGGGCTGTCGTACTGTCTATTTGTACCTTGCCCAGCACAGTGAGGCCTGGTGAGCATCTAGGAGCTACGACCCATCACTCTCACAGATCGTGGGAGACAGGCCAGTCCTTGCTTACAGACAGCCCCCCAACCTGAAGCGAATACTCAGCAGCAACCACACACCACACAACAAAAACACTAACCCAGGGATGTATCCTTGCAACAAAGCCCGTTGCCAACTCTGTCCACATATATATTCAGGGGACACCATCATAGGGCCTAATCACATCAGCCACACTATCAGAGGCTCGTTCACCTGCACATCTACCAATGTGATATATGCCATCATGTGCCAGCAATGCCCCTTTGCCATGTACATTGGAAAAACTGGACAGTCTCTACATAAAAGAATAAATGGACACAAATAGATGTCAAGAATTATAACATTCAAAAACCAGTTGGAGAACACTTCAGTCTCTTTGGTCACTCAATTACAGACCTAAAAGTGGCAATTCTTCAACCAAAAAACTTCAAAAACAGACTCCAGCGAAAGACTGCTGAATTGGAATTAATTTGCAAACTGGATACAATTAACTTAGGCTTGAATAAAGACTGGCAGTGGAGGTGTCATTACACAAAGTAAAACTATTTCCCCATGTTTATTCCCCCCCCCCTTCCTCACACGTGCTTGTCAACTGCTGAAAATGGCCCACCTTTATTATCACAACAAAGGTTCTCCCCACCCCGGTCCCCTGCTGATCACTCTTGTTACAGTCTGTATGGTAACACACATTGTTTCATGTTCTCTGTGTATATAAAATCTTCCCACTGTATTTTCCACTACATGCATCCGATGAAGTGAGCTGTAGCTAATGAAAGCTTATGCTCAAATAAATTTGTTAGTCTCTAAGGTGCCACAAGTACTCCTTTTCTTTTTGCGGATACAGGCTAACAAGGCTGCTACTCTGAAACAAATTAGAATACATTTATAGTCATTAGAATGGGCCTTCACCACATTTAGAAGAAAATAGGACAGGTTTCAGTTTGATGTTTTGTGGCATTTCAAATTAATATATTACTAGGGGTCTTGAACAGCAAAGTAGCATGAACATAGGTAAAATAAAATGATTATTATAATGGCTGGATTTGCAGCAGTGGTTTTCAGTTGGAATGGTTAGGCAAAAAAAGAGGGAGAAGCCCTCAGAAGTTGGCCTGGTTTTTACTACTGGAATTAGACCAAGGCATTGCTATTACAATCTCCACTGTTTATTCCCCCCTTAACCTTTTTGTAGGGATCAAAGATGATAAGCACTAATAAAGAGAGAAGGGATATCAGAAAGAGAGAATCAAGTGAATATTGGATACTGGGACTCTGTAGACTGAATTTTAACCTTTATGTGTAGATACTAGTAGCAGGTTTCAGAGGAACAGCCGTGTTAGTCTGTATTCGCAAAAAGAAAAGGAGTACTTGTGGCACCTTAGAGACTAACCAATTTATTTGAGCATGAGCTTTCGTGAGCCACAGCTGATGAAGTGAGCTGTGGCTCACGAAAGCTCATGCTCAAATAAATTGGTTAGTCTCTAAGGTGCCACAAGTACTCCTTTTCTTTATACTAGTAGCAGGCAATCCCCTTGTTTCCTGGACTCCAGATAACTACTTCAGCTCTCAATTAATTGAATGAAGAGATACGGTGGCTGGTAAGGGTCCAGTAATGAAGTAAAGCAAAGTAAAGCAAGTAAGCATGATGATGCCAAGTTAATCACAGAAAATACTTTTTAAAAAAAAAGAAAAGGAGTACTTGTGGCACCCTAGCGACTAACAAATTTATCTGAGCTTTTGTGAGCTACAGCTCCCTTCATCGGACGCATGCAGACTAACATGGCTGCTACTCTGAAACCTCTCATTATGCAAGAAAATACTTAATAGCTCATTAGTTTCAAATGGAGACAACTTGATTTGACAGAAACCATTGTCCATTGTGGTAAATCTCTGGTATAGCACAGAGTATATATAACTAAACATATTTATATCATTAATTTACTCCTGTCCAAACATCTAGGCCACAATTCTGGAAGAAAAATCTAAGGCTCTATTTGTTTTCCAGTCTACATTCTCATTTGAAAAATCTACTGACTATCTTCCCTATATGGACCCTTCATAGTCTGAGTTGATGACTTTTCCTTAACCCCAGCTTTTATTGAAAAACCACTGTAACAAAGCAATCACAAACAAATATGATTCCAGCAAAACTTCTACTCTTCAGTTTATGGAAAAGCATCTCTAATCTTTGGGCACGCTCGGCCAAGGTGAGATTAAATCTTTATATACTGTATAGTTACTTAAACACTTAATTGCAACCTTAATCTTTCTATAGACAACGGAGGGTTAAGTGGAGAGACTCTCTCATTTGTGAGTGTGATTAAGCAACTCTTTGTTTATGCAGATGCTCTGTAACACAACAGAGGTGAAGAATTATTAAATGTCTGCTTCATGAGGTGGAAGACAGTTATTGTGACTCACGAAGAGTAATTTCTTTCTTGGGAATACATTGTTATTAGAAGTGATAAGGTCTGAAATAAATCAATTATGGGAGAATGCCAACAAAAAAAAATTCTGGACCTCAGAACATAGGGGTGAGGCTGTGATGAATGTGCATGTCTGAGTCAAAAGAGCAAACTGAGACCACATCCCGTAAATGACTTTGTTCTATGTGCATTAGAACAAAGGTGTGCATTCATCAGCATCAGTTAGGATTCGTCGCAAACGTTAGACGGGAAGCTTGAGTTCATAGTGTAACATTCACTCATGGACAGGACAGGGTTAAGAGACTGTACTAGGCCACCCACACCACAGCATCCTAAATTGCCAGTCCTGGAGGATTGTCATAAGATACAGGGAGAAAAAAAAAAAACAAAAACTTAAGCCAGGTCTCTAAGCCACAGTGAGATAACCTCTTCCTACTCAGGACTGAAAAGAACTATGTGCAGGTAGACCTAGAAATCTACAGGAGCCAAGGAAGACATTGGGCCCAAAGAAATTACTGTGGGGGTACGTAGGGAAAAAACAAACCAACACAAAACCCAGAAGTTGTCTGATTAACTCCAGATTTTTACTCCAAGCATATTTCTGATGAACAGTTGCACCAATTCAGATATTTCTTTTGGGGAGGGAGGAAAAAGTTTTCAGATCAGAATTTAATTGTACAAAAACTGCTTAGCCTAGCTCTACCCTCCCCTCCCCATCCTCTTCCTCCCCCAGCACATGCCCACCATTCCCAGCCTGTAGGCATGGAGACCCCCATAGACCCCACCATCACAACAGGGAGGCAGTGACTGACTCATGCACCACCTGCTCGGAGCATATGGGGGGCAGGAGTAAACCTTGGAGGGCGGGGGGTGATGCTTCATGCTGGATGGGGGCCAGGGTATTTTGAAGTCCCTGCCCCCTCCAATGTCACTCCCCAGGCTTGTTGGCACAAATCCCCCTGCACATGGAGAGGGCTCCCTGCGCTATTACTTGCCTGGGAGGCACCACTGATGTTCGAGGCAGGACTGCACAGCTCCATCTTCTACTGCTGCTGCCTTGGGGGCGGGGAGGGGGAACAAAATGGCGGCAGGGGCAAAATCATCTGGTCATGTGACCCAGGCCATTCAAGAGCTCCCATTCAAGAGCATTAACACAGGCTCCGATTTGTGTGGGCCATAGTTCTAATTGGGTGGGCTGTCGCCTACCAGGCCCACATTGACTATGCCCCAGATTTGAGCAAATGCAAAACATTGAGGGGAAGCATTCACCCCGGCCCCCCCCCCCACACACACACAGGCACCCCTTGCTATTGAATAGTTAAATTCCACTCTTCTCTCTGAAGCTAGGGACAGCTCAGCTCAGGGTGTGGCAAGAGAGAATGTTCCTGGTTCTCTCTAGTGCCACAAGTCTTCATCTGGTGTTGTCTACCACTGGTGGGGACTGGGCATGGGTCTGAGCAAAAACAGCAGCCTCATTTGCACAATTTTGGACACCTGAGTGAGGAAATGCTGAGTTTAAAAGATCAAAGTCCTCTGTGACACTTCATCTGTCATTTAATCCAGCTATTGGTTGAACAATTAATCACCATCTCCTTTAGGACTATTAAATTAGTACTTACTGCACTAGTGTCCAGAAGTTCTAATCAGGACCTGGCCTCATTGTGTACAAAACACATATGAAGACCCAGTTTCTACCCTCAGGAACTAATAGGCAAGGTATCCCAACTGAATGATACAGCTAACTGTCAGATAACAGTCTTTATAAATAAATTCAGTGACTTCTCATTTAAGGGAATCACTAGTTTAAACATTGCTTCGAATTAGAGCCATTGGATAGAAAAGTCTGCATATAAATTTTCATAAAAGTGACCAGTAAATACTTCAGCTCCTATTAACTTGAAGTGGTCTGAGCTAAAGCACATGTGAAATGACTATTTCTAATGCCCAATGCTCTTGATGTTGACCCATCTCTAACGGTAGCATAGCATATTTCGTAATAACAAATGAGGATGTCAGTTATCACGTTTATTTTCACTTTTTCTACTAAAAGGTCACCCTAAATTGTCTGAGCTTCAGCCACAGCTTTGATGTCACCAGAATGGACTTGCAGATGGGTAGATAAATGGATTTGCTTCAGGTGAGAGGGGCAGTAGAATCATAAAGAATGCCTGTATAAAGGCAAGGCTCAAGCGCTTATGGTTTGATATTAATGTAAATACACTGCCAGATATGGGAATGATATACCCTCCCCTACCTTTGAGCTACAAGAAGTGGAAACTTGGACAGATGACTAGGGAGGAGTATAAAAATATTGCTCGAGCAAGCAGGGGTGTAATCAGGAAGACCAACGCACAACTGGAGTTGCAGCTAGCAAGGGATGTGAAGGGTAATAAGAAGGGTTTCTACAAGTATGTTAGTAACAAGGAGGTGGTCAGGGAAAGTGAGAGACCCTTACTGAACGGAGGAGGCAACCTAGTGACAGATGATGTGGAAAAAGCTGAAGTACTCTATGCTTTTTTTGCCTCGGCCTTCAGACAAGGTCAGCTCCCAGACTGCTGCACTGGGCAGCACAATATGGGGAGTAGGTGAGCAGCCCTCAGTGGTTAAGGACAGGTTAAGCACTATTTAGAAAAGCTGGACATGCACAAGTCCATGGGGTCAAATGCAATGCATCCGAGGGTACTGAGGAAGTTGGCTGATGTGATTGCAGAGCCATTATCCATTATCTTTGAAAACTTGTGGCGATCGGAGGAGGTCCCGGATGATTGGAAAAAGGTAAATATAGTGCCCATCTTTTAAAAAGGGAAGAAGGAGAATCTGGGAAGCCACAGACTGGTCAACCTCACCTCAGTCCCTGGAAAAATCATGGAGCAGGTCCTCAAGGAATTCATTTTGAAGCACTTGGAGGAGAGGAAGGTGATCAGGAACAGTCAACATGGATTCACCAAGGGCAAGTCATGCCTGACCAATCTGATTGCCTTCTATGGTGAGATAACTGGCTCTGTGGATATGGGGAAAGCGGTGGACGTGATATACCTTGACTTTAGCAAAGCTTTTGATACAGTGTCCCACAGTATTCTTGCCAGCAAGTTGAAGTAGTATGGATTGGATGAATGGACTATAAGGTGGATAGAAAGCTGGCTAGATCATTGGGCTCAATGGGTAATGATCAACGGCTCGATGTCTAGTTGTCAGCCGGTATCAGTCGGAGTGCCCCAGGGATCGGTCCTGGGGCCAGTTTTGTGCAAACACCTTCATTAATGATCTGGATGAGGGGATGGATTGCACCCTCAGCAAGTTTGTGGGTGACACTAAGCTGGGGGTAGAGATAGATACACTGGAAGGTAGGGATAGGGTTCAGAGTGACCTAGACAAATTGGAAGATTGGGCCAAAAGAAATCTGATGAGGTTCAACAAGGACAAGTGCAGAGTCCTGCACTTAGGGCGAAAGAATCCCATGCACTGCTACAGGTTGGGAACCGACTGACTAAGCAGCAGTTCTGCAAAAAAGAACCTGGGGATTAGAGTGGACAAGAAACTGGATATGAGCCAACAGCGTGCCCAGGTTGCCAAGAAGGCTAGCGGCATATTGGGCTGCATTAGTAGGAGCATTGCCAGCAGACTGAGAGAAGTGATTATTCCCCTCTACTCAGCACTGGTGAGGACACATCTGGAGTATTGTGTCCAGTTTTGGGACCCCCACTACAGAAAGGATGTGGATAGATTGGAGAGAGTCCACTGGATGGCAACGAAAATGATTAGGGGGCTGGGGCACATAACTTATGAGGAGAGGCTGAGAGAACTGGGGTTATTTAGTCTGCAGAAGAGAAAAGATTGAGGGGGGCATTTGATAACAGCCTTCAACTCCCTAAAGGGGGGTCCAAAGAGGATGGAACTAGGCTGTTCTCAGTGGTATCTGATGACAGAACAAGGAGCAATGGTCTCAAGTTGTAGTGGGGGAGGTCTAGGTTGGATATTAGGAAACACTATTTCACTAAAAGGGTGGTGAAGCACTGAAATGGGTTACCTAGAGAGGTGGTGGAATCTCCATCCTTAGAGGTTTTAAAGGCCTGGCTTGAAAAAGCCCTGGCTGGGATGATTTAGTTGGGGTTGGTCCTGCTTTGAGTAGGGGGTTGGACAAGATGACCTCCAGAGGTCTCTTCCAACCTTAATCTTCTATGATTCTATGATAGAATGCACTTTTCTCCCCCCATTGTATTAATAGTGCTTTCTGTATGAGAATCTCAGAGCACATTACAAATATTAATGAAGCTTTGGAGCAGCTGAAATAAAATGGCCCTGTCCCCATTTTGCAGGTGAATACAGCAGAAGGACAGAGAGGAAAGCCACTTACTCAAGAACTCTGTAGTGGAACCAGGGTTAGAACCAAGGTCTTCCATTCCCAAAGCCTCAACCACAAGTCCATGCTTCCTTCTCTTTGGGACTCTATATTTCTTAAAGGGACATTGTCCTATTGAGTAGGTCCAAAATTTGGCCTTCATTAAAAATTATAATAATCTGATGGTGCTTGATTTTGGGCTTATTATCTATTTAGAAATTCAATCTTGCACTGCCAGAGAAATGAAAAATAAATACCTCAGTGTGAATCCTGCTCCTGCTGACATCAATGGCAAAATTCCCAATGACTTCAACAGAGCCAGGATATCGCTCCTGCTATTTTTTGCATGACCATGCAATGTTTTGCTCTATTTTGCAGTGGGAGTACAAGTTAGCTGACAAATTCACCTGATTTCTCTGGATTCAGAACCCCTTCTGTAAAATGGCCTGTGTGCATGTAGACTGTAATTTCTGTGGGGCAGAAACTGCCTCTTACTCTGTTTGTACAGTCCCTAGCATGACGGGAATCCAATCTCATCCAGCGACTCATAGCACTACTGTAATGCAAAAAATAAATTCTATTCCTCTTTAGCAACAGTGTTGGTATCTCTAATGTTAACGATATTAGAGGCAAAAGAGGTAAACACAAGGATTCCAATTTGTATTTGCCAATCCAATTAAAGGCACAAATACAGAATGTGTGCACACACGAGCATTTAGGAATGTAAAACAGTTAATAATAATAGCTAACTCTTACATAGTGCTTTTCATCCATAGATCTCAAAGAGCTTTGCAAAGGAGGTCAGTATTAGCCCCATTTTACAGATTGGTGCCTCACTTTCCCTGTCTGCCCATTTGCTTGAAAAAAGTGGGATTTAAGCACAACATTTAGGTTATTTTCAAAAATGAAGTTAGCAAAGGCATACTGGCATATGCTTTGAAAGTAGCAGCAGGGAATAAAAGTCAGCATTCAGTCAATGGAAAAGAATAAAATACTGTTTTCATATTCATTACAGATGCCAGAAAGCAAAAGGTGATAAATAACAGCTATCTTTAATGGTGCTGAACAGAAGCGCTTTAAAAACCAGGATGGCTTAACTTTGGATAATTTTCCAACTCTATTCCAGATGTATTGCAAACTGAAAATATATCCACAGTTTTTATACACTTATTCATTTTGGTGATGTCCTTGGTTGCCCAAATGAGTTACCCAGAGAGATTTATGCCGAGTTGGTGGTTAGGGCTTATGTCACACACATTTTTAGAAATTCTGCAGTCTGCCACCAAGTAGTTGCCCAGTCTAGCTTTAGCATGATGATGTAATTAACAAAAATGGGATAAATTCACCCTGGGTGTAATTCCACTGATGTCAATGGGCTTACACTGGAAGATGTACATGTTCCCATGAGTGTGGTTAATACTTAGACAGAAAACTCTTGTAAGGGACTCATGTATTTAATCTGTCCTTTCTAGTAAGAAAAAAAAAGAATTTATTAATGAAATGTTAGAAATGTTAGAAAAATCAAACCATTTTCACTGACAGCAATAATTCATTTCTATGCATCTCCTCACACTTTCAGTTCATGCATTGTTATTCTGGTCTTTTAAAACTTTACCCATACATCGTGCAAAATAGTTCTGGTTGTTCCTTTATCTGTCAGATACTGTCCTTATGAAGCTTCAAAAGAGGAAAACCCCTGAAGTCACATTTATATTACGAAATGCCTATCAGCCCAAACCAAGCTTAGGAAATCATTGTGCTCGGCACTGTACAAAACAGCAAGAGACAGTCCCTGCCTTAAAGAATGTTCAGCCAATCACACAAAGACGTGCTTACGTCTATGCCTTTTGCATAGTCACATTAAAGTCACAAGCATTGTTCCATGTGTAAGGTTAAGCAGATGTGTACGGGTGTTTCTACACTTTGAGTGTACATGATTACACATGCATTGTTGTGTCATAGCCCCCGTACTGTACACAGCTAAAGCAGGTTTCTGAAGGACAATGTAGTGCAGGAAAGCTAACCTGCATGAGGCATGTGGGTAGGTATATACCCTGTCCTGTGGCACGGCCCCATACCCATTCTACTGTGCAGTACGGAGAGGGACACAGAACGTGTACCAGGGCTTGGGTATTGAAAGTCCTCCAGGGCCATTTCCACAATGCATTTATTGCTTTGCTGCCTGACAATTATGCAAAGGTGTAAAGGTCTGTGACCCCACATTGCCAGTGGTAACAGCAACCTGTGCTGAGTGCTTTTAGTTCTCCCATGAAGTGTATTGATCAGCACCGGCAATCATGGATTATGTTCCAAGAGCTGCTGCCCCATATCTGGAGCCCACTTGGGTGCTAAACAATGTATGGGCAGAATACATGGTCCTCCACAACTTCACCCGGGTCAGCAGGAACATTCACTTGTACTGGAAGATTTCATGGAGGCTGGAGGAGGTGAGCATTCACCAGACTCCACCCCAGTGCCAGCAGCGCATGAAGCACCTCAGGCTCCCGTACCAACGGATGAAGGACTCAAACAGTTGTTCTGGGAGGGAAACTAGCAAATGCCCATGTTACAATGAGCTGGACTGGATACACTCCAGGATTGCACATACGGAGCCTGAATTCATCCACGACCCCCTCCTCGACGACAATCAGCCTCATCATGAATTTGCATAACATGCCACAATAATCCAAACCACACTGGCCCCACTGGCATCCAGATAGGTCCAGAGGCATCACCAATGGGCTTTCAAATGCCAAAAGGCATACTTCTCCCCCACCATTCTACAGTTACTCAGTCTATAGTTGAATTCTCTTTTTCTTTGGTCAGTAATGTCAGGGTTCATGAGCCACATTAGGAGAGGATATGCAGGACTCCCCCAAAATAAATGTCAGCACAGAAACACTGTACATAGTCACATTGTGTCGGGGGGAATAAAGTCCCTTCTTCTCCACTGGATGGTAGAACCTCCTTATTATCTATTTAGAAATTCAATCTTGCGCTGCCAGAGAAATGAAAAATAAATACCTGGTAAATCTCCTGAGACCCTGGCATCATGGACCTTTCCAGTGTGCTCAATATTTGTGGTCATGACCTGATCTGTGTGGTTCACGAAGTCTTGAAGAACCACTGAATAGTAACCTTTGTGGTTCATGTACTCACTGGCTCCTTTTGGTGGGCAAAGTACAAGGATGTATGTTCCATTGATGGCCCTCAGAATTCAGAAAACCATCCTCTGAAATCCTGGTATAATTTCAGGGATTTGGATTATGACAGCCATCTGTTGGTAAATCACAGTACTAATAGCCTGGCAAACCTGTACAACCGAATTCCCCAAGCCAAGCTGGTTGGCAACTGACCATTAATTATCAAGTGTTGTCAGAGACAAGTCCAAAGGGCAATAGCACAGAACCAGGTGCCTGGTATGGTTTTCCAGAATCAAGTGTGGGGTTGGTGCAAGCTGCTTGCACACATTTATGAAAGTTTTCTTCCTCATTATGAAATTCTACAGCCACTGGTCATCACCCCAGGTTTCCAAGATGAAACCACACTGTACTGGTTCTCCAGGACCAGAAGCACCAGTCCACCCAGGGGCATACCATTGCTATTCCGGCATTCAACACCTCTGTTCCATGAGACCCAAGTGCATTTTTATTCCCCCTCCGGGTCAGCAGTCTTTGTCATCTGAAATCTCTTTGGACCAATGTTGCCCATTATTCAGTGCAGCATCCATGAATATTTGTCCAGTGAGCAGGAGCTAAATCACATCTTCATGGACTTGCTCCATGTCTCCAGTGCAGTTAGACAGAAGGGAGAGATGACAGGGAGATGTTGTCATCAAATGCGTGAAGGCAGCACATAATTCCAGCAACACATAGCAAAGCGGTTCCTAGAGTGTCCCCTGTGACATACGACTCTGAGATACCATCCTTACAATGTTAGAGCTAATATCACGTACCACAAAGAGAAGGTGTGGACATGGGTTTACACCTGTGCACAGTATATATCCATGCCCCGCAGAGCGTATGTGGATACTTGGTACAGGTATGGGGTACATGCTCTAGCACAGTGGCTCTCAACCTTTCCAGACTACTGTACCCCTTTCTGGAGTCCGATTTGTCTTGCATACCCCAAGTTTTACCTCACTTAAAATCTGCTTGCTTACGAAATCAGACATAAAAATACAAGTGTCACAGCAGACTATTACTATTACTTTCTAATTTTTACCATATAACTATAAAATAAATCAACTGGAATATAAATAATGTACTTACATTTCAGTGTATAGTATACAGAGCAGTATAAACAAGTCATTGTCTAATGAAATTTCAATTTGTAGTGACTTTGCTAGTGCTTTTTAAGTAGCTTGTTGTAAAACTAGGCAAATATCTAGATGAGTTGATGTACCCCCTGGAAGACCTCTGTGTAACCCCCAGGGTACGTTCACCCCTACTCTATCAGTACATGGACATGTGATGGTGTCCACTCACATGTGTAGATGTACCTATGTACCTATGTCTTTACAGGCTTCAGGCCTTAATAGACAGGAGGGAAAAAATGGGGAGGAAGTATATTACAATCTTTTTACAGATGGGCACAGAGAGGTTAAGAGACTCGTCCAAGATCATGCAGGAAGTCTCTGGCACATCTGGGAACAGAGATCAGACTTCCCGAGTCCTATCTAGTGCCTTAACCTCAAGACCACCCTTCCCTTTCTTATTGTTATGCATGAGTGTAACAAAAAATAATTTTATGGCTATATGCATACTTGAAACTAAATTTAAAAAAAAAGTCTAAAATACAACATACAATCCTTCTGAAATACAGTCCTAGGTTTTAGTGTCCTGGGAAAATATTAGCATTTTGATAATGGAGCTAAGTGCGACTCTTAAATTATCTTTTGCTAGCAGTCTGTAGCAACAGTTCTGCTGCAGTTCTGTTGTTCATTGGTAACCATAGAAATTTAAGAGCTGCCAAGTATATACTCTTTGTTTTCAAACAGCTGAAAGATGATGCAGTGGATGTGAATGTGCCTCCTGACTTCATTCTGAAATCACCCATTGGCAGAGTTGATGGAGAGAGAAAGAAAAACCTTTCCGTGGTTGTAAAGCTAAGTCATTGAAAAGTAACTTCTGTTATTGGGCTACCAGTGTATTTTCAAGAAGCTTCACAGCTAGAAGTAATATATGGTGAAAAGTGACACACTGTTATTCAGTAATCATAGAAAATTGGTTTTCAGATTGAACTGAAGCAGCTATGGTGTTTATTTAAATGATTCCTTTTAGAAAAAACTCAGTAGCTTAAAATAGCTCTTAAAAGATACACTCTTAGGTCAATTATTGATCCAAATCTACGTTTGGCATCATATTCTGCTGCCTACGCTCATTGTCCCATCTACTGATATATTGGAATATATGGGTGTTCATCTCACCGTGCAAGAGTGCTTTGGGGAAAGCCCTGCAAAGGCACCCAGTGTGCTAGGGAACCACTACAGTGCATGTAGAGTGCTACAGAAGACCAGCCTTCCCTGCAGTTGGGCTGCTGCACCAAGCAGTATAGACTAGTGGCTGGGTACTACCCCTGGTATTGCTCACAGAGATGTGGGAAGAATGTAAGAGAGAGAAAGCAGCGAGCCCTTGCAAGAACTTCCAGCCGTTCTGCACTCTCATGAGGGCTGCTCAGTGAGGCTTGGTGGGCATCTAGTTACCTAGCTTCTCTCTGAGAGGCTGAGCTGAGTGAGCCTAGCACAGTGCCAGGTTTCTTTGGATTGTTGTCAGCCTGATAAATTCATACTATCCACATTGATGTGCATTTAAAAGAGGGAATTACTCAAGCACTTGGCCTTTGGCTATAAATGGATCATTGGTGATCAAATAAAGAAATTGACAAATCTAGGACATGGACAGACACAAAACTCTCAAGTCCAAATTAATAATCATGCTTTCATTTAAAACTCCTATTTTTTGGGGGGTTTGCACAAAACTTATTAAATGGACACCAGCAGCTCAAATGCACTATCCCAAGAGCCCCTGTCCCATGACTGAGGTGTATTTTTAATTTTACTGACAAATAGGGGGTTGAGGAAAGGCAGCTGGTAAATGACTGAAACTGGTGTTTCGCAGAACCTTATACACTTTCACCCTGGGAACTGCTTATGGTGCATGCTCAGCAGGAATACTCCTATGGAAATAGTCCAGATTTGGATGGGCTTCTCCAGGAGGCCAGGGGGAGCTCTTCCTAAGGAAGGCATGTGGGATAAGGAGACCCTCAGACCTGAAGTAACCTCTGTCCCCACTGTTGAAGAGACGACAGGCCTGGAACTCCCCCCTCCTTCATCAAACGCTGCTGTGTGCTGGCGGTGAGGGGTAGAATCAGTAGATTTTAAGTCTTGGAATGGAGAGATATAATATAAACACCAGGCCCCTGTGTGTTATAAAGGGTATTAGTCTGCTGGATTTTTTACCAAACCATCTTGTATTTGTTCAAGTTTGCATGAAAGATTTGCTATTCCCTAATTACACATCAGAAAAATATGTTTCCATTTTATAATAAGCTGTAAGCTTCTTTCCAGAATCTTTTAAAAGTGTTCTCTATTTGCTGCAGTTAGCCTAAGAGACAGGACTGGTGTGCCATGATGGATTACAAATTTGCTTGCAGTTGGGCTGTAATAGGACGAAATTAAGAGGGGAAAATTTAGACTGAGCACCAGGAAAAAAAAAACCAAAAGAACCACCTTTCTTGACAATAAAAATGTATTGAGTTGTGGAATAGTCTCCTCAGGGAAGTGGTAGAACCTTCATCATTTAAATCTTTTAAAACTAGACCACACAAAATACTAGAAAATGTACTTTAAGGAATGATCCTGTGCTGGCAGGGATGTTGAATGGATGATGTAATAGACGTTCGAGACTGAAAAACTCTGTTTCTGACAACAGCTCTGAGTAGTACTGGTAGGCAGGTAAGCATTCTCCTCCTTTAAGAGGGGGAAACTGAGATAGAGAGGTTAAGTAACCTAGCTATGTCCATAAGGGAAATCCCTGATGTAAACCCTAATCTAGGAAAGCAATTAAATACAGATTTAAATCCCATAGGATTTCCCTGTTCCCAATCCAAGGTTTAAGCATTAGCCCACATGACACTACAACTGGAGGATGAGTATACAAAGTATCTTGAGACAGGCTATATGGTTCTGTATTGTTGTGTTTCTATGACAAGTAATAGCAATTCCTGCATGCATGCATAGATCGTTTGAAACTTACATAAAAGAATAAAAGGAAAAAATAAAAGCAGTGGATTGTTTGGGGAAAAAAAAGTGATTGAGAATCCATAAAATAATCCAACATGATTAGAATTTTAAAACTTAGTTAACATTTCAAGCTTATTCTACATATCAGTGCTCTTTCAAATGAAACCAGCCATGTTTAATGAAGATTAACATCTTATTTAAATTTAAGTACAAGATACCAGTGTATCACATAAAGGGCATGTTACCTAAAAATGGCTCAATTACTACTATAAAAGTAGAGAAATATTTAAAAGCAAATCTGAAAGAAGAATAAAAGATGCACTCTTTAGGATATCTTTGTCATGACAATATTTTTTTACAGTAGAATACCTCTTACAAGTCAGAAGTAAAATTAGAACTGGTTTATAGAAAATGTGAGATAACATTAAAAAAACAAAATTAAAAAAAAATTCCAGAACTGGCACAATTTAATCTTTACCACAAATGTGGGCAAATATTGAATGTAACAGGGAATATGTTGTGTTTGCAAAATGCAAGGATTAGAACCGCTCTAGTTTGTAATGGTTTCTGAACTGCCTATGTCCATCACATTTGGATCAATGTTCAAAGAATCGCCTGATACTAAGCGCCATTGCTGTTAATGCATCAACAGATATTTCTGTTATAGAGCCCACCCAATCACACATGCCAGTGATGTATGCTGGCACCTTTTCTACTCTTCTGTGGACTAGAGACTGACCTCACTTGCAAATTCCTGAAAATTACTGATAGATTTGGAACAGAATTCAGCTCTTTCTGCTCTGAATCACATGTAGGGAATGACTGACTGCATTAGTAAGAAGGAGTGACAGAATTTTGTAATACATTATCTCAAATGGCTTTAGACCAGCCTTCCAAGATTTATATTGTTTCTCAGGTTGATGCCATACAGTCATTCTATTTAAAAAGGTGACATTTGAGTAATACAGATAGGCAGCATAACTGCGCTCTTGCAAAAAGAGTACTATTCAGGGCCTGATCCAAGAGAAAATAAAAAGAGCAACCCACCCCATTATAGCCAATCACCTGGTGGTTAGGGCACTCACCCAGCATGTGGGAGCCCTGCTCTCCCCGAGTTAGAGTAGGGACTTAAACCTACATCCCAGGTGAGGGCCCTAACCACCAGGCTGTTGGGTATTCTTGGATGGGGGGAGCACTTTCTCAATCTTTCCTGTTGGAGCTGTTCTACTTTGTGTAACTAAATACTCATTTGAGCAAGAACTTCAGCTTGGGTCTCTAACATGCCAGGTAAGGACCCAAACCACTGGGATATAATCACGCACATACTCTCACTCTCTTTCTCTGGCCCAATGCAGTGGAAAAGATTCAACAGGAGAGTTTCTCTCTAGCTACCCCCTGCCCCCATTATAGCCAAAGCCTGGTGGTTAGGGCACACATCTAGGAGATCTGGGTTCAGGTTCCTGCTCCACAGCCAGCAGAGCAGGAATTTAACCTTAAGTTTCCCACATCTCCCGCATCCCAGAGGAGTGACTGAAACAAACAAACACCCCTGAAAAATTCCAGACCTGTTTGTCTTTAGGAGTGCCAACAGGTGAGACAGGCAGGGCAATGCTTAATCTGAGAATCCTGCTTGAGGGCTGCCAGAGCTTTGACTTCAGCGAGGGCTCCAAGCAGCCCTTAAGTGCTGATGCTGTCACCAGCTACAGTGGCTTTGCACACACCTACCAGCAGAACCTTAGGAGCCTATGGGGTAAGCCAACTGCTGAACAGTAGGTCAGTGTTGCCTACATGTTGGACTCAGGCACCTAAGTACCTTTGTGGATCCAGCCATTAGGCCTTGTC
Source organism: Caretta caretta (assembly GCF_965140235.1). Classification (NCBI taxonomy): domain Eukaryota; kingdom Metazoa; phylum Chordata; order Testudines; family Cheloniidae; genus Caretta; species Caretta caretta. The sequence goes on along the minus strand of NC_134209.1, from coordinate 130,896,057 downwards.
TGAACACAAAAATTGTATCTCCTTAACTATACCTTGTGCAGAGGTCTAGTAAAGCAATACAACACCCTCTAGAGTGGATACTCTTATCTCAGTATATCTCTGCTTATGCTAATGTAGCTTATTCCTGTAAGGAAAGGGGAATAAATTTACTGGGATAAGGTGCCTTTTATATTGGTATAACTGCATCCACACTAGAGGTTGTACCAGTATATCAGTTTAAAAAAAACAAAAAAACAAAACAACCCACCCACCAAACCTCTAGCTGACAGTTATACCAATACAAAAATTGCATGTAGCCTGGATCTTAATTGGAGGCTACTTTCGTGCCCTCTTATCCCTATTCTGGAGGGCTTACTTATGGGAGTGAGACACACCGAGGAGATGATTGGGGCTGGGAGGGTAATGGGCGGAAGGGAGGGGGAGCATTGCCCGACTTCTGTCCAAGCTGTAGCTTTACTGTGGAAAGAGAGAGATGAGGGCCGATACCGCCCAATCGAATATCCTCAATTGACTTTATCCTTAAATTGGATGTAGCACATAACCCATCTTAGTAAAACCATCAGTAAGCTTCATGATACTGTTTCAAATATTAGTTTGTTTTTAATATAGAGCTTGATCCGGTAGTCTTTACTCATTCAAAATACCCAGTGATTTCAATGGGTGTTTTGCATGAGTAATGAGGCAAGGACTTATGCTTATTAAATATGACCATTTGGGAATGCTCTTAAAGTTAAGCAAGTACTAAAGTCTATTGACTTCAAAGTCCTTCAAAGCACATGTTTAAAGACCTAATTCAAAGCCACAAGGAGTCTCTCCACAGCATATTGGATCTGGCCCTAAGTACTGTGTAGAATAGTTATTCACTTTGGCATGTGCTAAGATGCTTTGCTGAATCAGGAGATATCAGAATAACCATACAAAATTGTTTGTTTCTAATTCTCATTGATTTCACTCTTACCCTACATTTTTGATTCAGAATCAAGGATTGGATTTCATATGGATGTTGAGTTTAATAACTATGTTTTTTCCTACCTGTAAGACTTATTAAAAGAATCTGTACATACCTCTTTAGTTAGAGCCAAAACCCCCTCGGTTATTTCTGCTTTTAACCTTATTTTCCAAGGGATTCTGGCAAATTAAGAAACCGCGACCACTTCTATTTGAAGCTCTGAAATTCCTCTGCTATCAGCATATTAGTTCAAATCTCAGTGACTCGTAAATCTTTCCCAACCTTTTATTTCCCGGTGTCTAGTTAAAGTATTCTATGCAAATGACATTTTGCAAAGAGCACATACTTTAAAAGCATCATCTAAACAAAAGATAAGCTTTTCATTACAGCACTAGTCAAGATAGACACTTGGCTATTTGTGACGGTCTGCTGCACAGTTCACCTTTGGTGTTCTAGCTGAATGTACCTTAACTCTAAAATAAAAAAGCATAGTCATTATTATTAATAATGATACTAAAATCTGAAGGGAAGCTAGAAGGAATGAGATAAAACCACATCATCTAAAAATCCAAACTTGAATGCAGCCAGAGCCCTTACACAGCAGCGGTTGTATCCCCTAGAAATGGCGACAGGCAGCTCCACCCACCAAAAGAATGGTCTCAATTTCCATTCCCCCAAGCTCCCTTTCTCACCCTACCTAGCTTCAACCCATCTGATGGAGGAGGTGCCTATTATAATATGAATTTATCTAAGGCTGTTTATTATCATTAAAAGCTTTACAAATATTGATTACAACACACCCCTGCTGTAGGCAGTATTATGGCTCTTTTAGAAATGGCCCACTCAGAGCATACCTATTGGATTAGGCCCTACAGGCAAGATAAATAGCGGAATGACTACTTTGTGGATCCCACCAGGGCTTAGGTCTGAGTTAGGCACCAAGCAGCGTGGCTGTGTCAGGATTTCAGCAGATTTGCACATGCCCACTGATAACACAGAAGGAAATCATCCTGAATGCTTATGGATCAATATACTAATGGATAAAACACAATATGGGGTATTAATTAGTGTCCACTACAGATCACCAAATCACAATAGGGAACAGGATGACTGCCTCCTTATGCACCTATCTATAATGTGTAGGAAAAACAACATATGTTGTCATGTGGGACTTCAATATGAGTGACATATGCTGGAAGTCTCATGTTACGACTGTTAAACATCCTTGGAATTTCTGAATTATAGATGACAATTTCATAACTCAAGTGTTGCAGCAAGCATGGGGATTCTTTATTAGACCATGTCCTAGAAGATAAAGAGGAACGGATCACAGAACAAAAAATTAAAGGTAGCTTAGGTACAAGTGAGCATGACTTGATCACATTTACAATGTGCAAACAGAATAAAGTCTAGATCAGTAATATACGTATTTGGTGCTCCAAAAGGGCCAATTTCACAAAGCTGAAACCAGTTATAAACCAGATCTGGGAGGAAGAATTTAATCAGAAAAATGTGAATGATAACTGGGAATAATTTAAGGATGCCTTAACAAATGCCCCAAAAGCCACAATCTCACGGCTGAGAAAAAAGGCTGTGCTGGTTAAAAAACTGACCTGGTTTAGAAAGAAAGTTAAGGAAGCTTCTTTTAAAAACAAAACAAACACACACACACACACACACACACACACACCACTCCCACACAGAAGAAAGGGGAAGTGGATAGTCTCAAATGCAAGTCAAAAGTTAGGAAATGTAGCACATTGAGAAGAGAAGCCGAGGGACACCAGGAGAAGTCTATGGCAAGCAAAGTTAAGGACAATAAGGAGGAGGGTTTTTTAATAGAAAAGAAACAGAATCTTGACAATGGTATTGATCCATTACTATGTGAAAATGGTAGAATTATGAATAATAATGCAGAAAAGGCAGAAGTGTTCAATAAATATTTCTGTTCTGTATTTGGGGGAAAACAGAAGATATAGTGTCATCATGTGATAACACTCTATTCCACTAGTAAATCTGGAGGATGTTCAACAGCAACTACTGAAGTTGGAGATTTTAGATCAACAGGTCCAGACAGCTAGCTCTTTTAAAACTCTTGGATGCAAGTGGAGGAGCTCGCTGTACCATTAATGTTGATTTTCAATCATTCTTGGAGTGCTGGGAAAGTTCCAAAAGACAAGAAAGCTATTATTGTGCCCGTTTAAAAAAAAAAGGGGGGGGGGTAAATGGTATGACCCTGATAATTATAGGTCTGTCAGACTGATATCGATCCAGGGCAAGATAGTGGAGCAGCTGATAGAGGTCTTGATTAATAAAGAACTAAAGGATGGTAATATAATTAATACAAATCAACATGGCTTTATGGAAACTAGACCTTGTCAAGCTCACTTGATTATTTTTTAATGAGAGGACATGGTTGGTTGATAAAGATATAGTGTTGACGTAATATTCTTTGACTTGGTACCACACAAAATTTTGATTCAAAACTAGAATATAAAATTAAGATGCCACACATTAACTGGATTAAAAGCTGGCTCACTAATAGGTCTCAAAATGTAACGGTAAACAGGGAATCATCATCATCATCATGCGGGTGTGTTTCCAGTGGTGTCCTGCAGCGATTGGTTCTTGGCCCTATGCTATTTAACATTTTAAATCAATGACCTGGAAGAAAACAAAGTCACTGTTAAAGTTTGCAGATGACCAAAAACTGGAAGGATGGTAAATAATGAAGCGGACAGGTCACTGATTGAGAGATCTGGATCACTCGGTAAACTGGGCACAAGCAAACCATATGCATTTTAATACAGCTAAATGTCAACATATACATCTAGGAACAAAGAACATAGGTCATACTTATATCATGGGGGCAGGCTCTACTCTGCGAAGCAGCGACTCTGAAAAAAATTTGGGGGTCCTGGTGGAGAATCAACTCAAACAGGACCTCCCTGTGTGATGCTGTGACCAAAAGAGATAATGTGGTCCTGGGATGCGCAAACAGGGGACTCTTGAGTAAGAGTAAAAAGGATATTTTTGCCTCTGTATTTGGTACTGGTGCCACTGCTCCTGGAATACTGTGCCCATTTCTGGTGCCCACAATTCAAGAAGGATATTGATAAACAGGAGAGGGTTCAGAGAAGAATCACAAGAATGGTTAAAGGAGTAGAAAACATGCCTCATAGTGATAAACTAAAGAGATAGAGCTCCTTGAGTCTCCCAAAGAGAAGGTTAAGAGATTACTTGATAGTCTAAATACCTACATAGGGAACAAATATTTACTAATGGGCTCTCAAATCTAGCAGAGAAAGGTATAACGTGACCCAATGGCTGGAAGTTGAAGCTAGACAAATTCAGAATGGAAATAAGGCATAAGTTTTTGCTAGTGAGGTGAATTAGTTATTGGAACAATTTACCAAGGGTTGAGGTGGAGTCTCTATTGCTGATAAATTTTATATAAAGATTGGATGTTTTTCTGAAAAAGATATGAGCTGGGAATTAATTTGGGGAAGTTCTGAGGCCAGACAAGAGCAGTGGTTCTCAACATTAAAACAAAACAAAAACACTGAGGGCCCCATAAGTTTAAATAGACAAACCCACTGACCCCTCAATTCCCACATTATTTTGTTGCTCATAAATTGGTTTGTTTCATGTTACTTTAATAGTCACAGATTAATATATTGACAGTTTACCTGATGCTAATGCGATCCTAGGGCTTGTTTAGCAGCAAACAGCTTGTCCAGTTGAGGAATAATTTCAGTTAGGCAAGATTCGTCCTGTTGTAAGCTGTATTTCCAAGTTGCTTGAATCCTGTCTAACAAACTGGTCTTCCACATCATCTGCAATTCATCTTTTAATGGAGTCATTTGATACTGGCACATTCTTCAATTTATTAGCAGCTTTGTCCCCTAAGATTTCATGGCACATATCAATTGTATCTGGCATCGTAAAGTTTCAACAATTGTATATTACTTTCTGATTTTACCAATTCTAATTGCGACCTTGTAGGATGCTTTGAGAGCCTTCTCCTGTACAGCTGACAGTTTGTATAGTTTTTTTTGTTGTTGTTTTAAAAAGCAATTCCACTTCCTTTCAAAATACTCCACTGGCTTGTCAACACTTTCCACATGCAAAGACCTCAGATGTCTTGGAAGTTTTGCCAGTTTAAGTGCTTCATTAGAAAGTACTTCTCTCCAAATTACATGCTGGGGTCTTGATTCTCCACTAACACATACATACAATCAAATTTAATGTAGTGGTCATCCCTTTTCCTCATGTTGGGGAAGGAGGGTCCGAGGGTTTAAGGGGTGCAATTTTGCTTCTCTTTTTCTTTTATTTGAGATATTTTCTTCTTCATGAACTGCCAAGGCAGATGGAGTCATTTTACAAACTTACCCATTATAGAAATTAAACCAATTATATTTCACAGTTGCAGCTGAAATGATCTTTAGTGTTTTTCTGCCCACGCTGAATTACAAAGTCCTAGTCAAACCAATGCCTAACAACTGGTGTAAACCAGACAAGTGATTGGCACATAAAAAAAAATATATGCAGAAGCTCAGCTTTTATTTCAGTAATTTAAGCATATCAGACTTGTATTCTGGTGCATCGTTCTCAAACAGGTTATTTTCATGAAATGATAAATTACAACGCTGCAAGGGGATATATTAACAGTGCCAAGTCGCTATCTACTTGGAATGTGCGAACTGAAAGTGTCAAAACATGGTGTCATTATTATGTAGTTGCTGGCATGTTTGCAGACTTGATTATACTGGTGGACCCCTAGGGGTCCCAGATCACAGGTTGAGAACCACTGGACTAAATGATCACAAGAGTCCCTCCTGGCCTTGGAATCTATTCATATATTTTGTTGTTATACAGCAGCCCTTACCCTATACTTCCATGGCAGGCCTCTGGGTCTATTCCTTGGACAGCTGCTTGCTAGGCTACTACTAAGGAAACTCCTTGGGACAGTCACCAGCCTCTCCAGCTGCTGACTGCCCCTCTGCCTGAGATGCAACCTATGAATAAAAGACCCTTGGCTTGGCTATGGCTAGCTTCACAAACATTAAATCTTCCCAGCACCCCTGCAAAGTGAGGGGGTGGTATTGTCCCCATTGTACATAACAAGGAACTGAGGTATAAAACAGAGTAAGTACAAAAGTATCCACTAATTTTGGGTGCCCTATTAGAGATGCCTATGCCTTGTTTTTTCAGAACATTTTAGCATTATACAGCACTTTATATGTTCAAAGCACAGTTCCCATTAACTTCAATTGCAGCTCTGAGTGCTCAGCACTTCTACAAATCAGAGCATAGCATTTCAAGTGGCATACACAGAAAATGAGAAATACACAATGACTGCTTGTGAAAAGTTTTATTCAAGCAACTTGCCTAGCATCATATAGGAACTCTGTGGCAGGGATAGAATCCAGTTCTCCACAGCAGCATTCAACTGCCTTAACCATGATACCAGCCTTTGTCTTCTGAAATCTCCTACTTCATTTCCAGCTTCTGCAACAAGCGAGCCAGAGGCCCTACAGTCAACAGCCTCATTCACTACACTACCCTGATTTATTGCCAAAGCATAGTCCATCCTGCACACTGAATGAGGCAGGGCTCCTACAGAAAATAAAAATTATATATGGTGATGTATTTAAAACTGTCATAATGCATATACACAAGGGGGGCAAATTAAGGTTACATAAGCAATCTTAGTTCTGGCATTTGCTAACTTCTGACAGCTTGACTGCAACCTGAATAATGTTCTTTTAAGATTAATATAGTTACACAAAACAGTAATTTTATGTGGACATTTCATCAGCAGGTCAGATTGAGTGGTCTTTCCTACTATCAGGGACAAGAGATTTCAATTTCCATTTTGGACTCCGAAAAACCTCTGTAGTTCAATTTTTTATAAAAGTTTACATAAATTATCAGAGATGAGTTTTATTGATTGTCTCTAATACATGTACAAACACCCTGACCATTTGAGTTGAAAGAGTTAAAATACCATTTCATCTAAAGCACAGACAGTTGAACAAGGGAGGTTTTTTCTCCACTATTTGGTTTGGCTTGTAACTTTGAACGGTTTTACCATGGGTCAATCTGTGCCAGCATAGCTTTCCCTTTCATTCAACATCAAACTCTGAAAACTCAGCCCCTTGGAATTAAATTCTTCCTATTGCCTAGAGCAGAAAGGTTCAAAGTTTATCTTTATCTGAAGCAGCTTAAATTTCTTCTTCACCCTCTGAACTTTCCTTCTGCTAAGCTGAGCAGAAGGGTTGTGGTTTCTCTCTTTAGAGCTCTGAGTAAGAGACAACTAGGATGGGGTAAATATGAAAGTGATTATTAGGAGAAAATACTGAGATTTCAAGAGCCTTTATGTTGGTAATACTAACACTTGCTGGAAGGATGGTCTTCTGGTAAGGCAGTGGACTGGGCCTCAGGAGATATGGATTCAATTCCTAGGTTTGAATAGACTTTGGGCAAGTCATTTAAATACTCAGTTCTCCATTCGTAAAATAAGGATAGTAATGTTTCCTTTGTCTATCCTATCTACTCAGATTGTACATTCTTTGGAGCAGGATCTGCTTAAGTGATTGTTCAGTGCCTGATACAATGGGGACCCATTTTCTAAAATATTACTATAAATAAGTTGGTGTTTTCAAAGTGCTGTACAAACACTCTCCTGTGAAGCAGAGGATCATTACTCCCATTTTATAGATGCAGAAATGGAAGCACAGAGACCCTGCAGAAAAGTATTGCAACAAATCACTAGTTGGAAGGCTGCAAGTTAGCAATTCCACTTGAAGGCCTTCCAGCTGTACATGAAGGCCATCTAAAGCCTCTGCAAGAGTTCATGTAATTGTTTTGCTATTGTGTCTGGGACAAGTTTCTTAGCTCACAAATGACTGTACTCACAAATGACTGCATAAGTTCATTCTGCACTGCTTTCTCCCTAATGTAAATAGGAATGCAGAGACAGTGTCGCTCCATCAGATTCATCCATCTTGCCTAAAGCCATCCCACAGTACAGGACTTCACCTTACAAATGAGAGTTCTGTACCCTGGTCTTTCAGCCCTCTCTGCCTCCTGCACTGGTCATCCCATTAAACCATTCTACAGGAAATCTTACCTCTATATGAGGCCTGATGCTTTGTGTAGCTATAGCACCCACCTATCAACATCACCCTCCACTTCTGTGAGATTGTTGAATTCTTATTCTAGAAAACAGGAGCTTTGGGACACAGACCTTACCTGCTCGATATGTTGTATAGGATCAGTGCCCTGGCACTGTCCAAATAATGGAGCAGAAGGAGATCTGCTTCATGCTGAGGGAAATCTAGGCTCACCTAGGGAGTTGGCTCAGTGATCACATGCTGAGGTAGAAATGGCTTCCAGGCTTCCATCAGCATCAGTCTAGTATTTTCCATTCAAGTCCCTCCTTATGAAATCATCCCTTGCTTAGGGCTGTGCCTACAGTTGCAATCTAGCCCTTGATCTCTCAGTGCTTCAGTTCCCCACCTCTACTAATAATAATCCCCTCGCTCTCAGTGCTGTTGTGAGGATATATACATAAAGTAGTGGGCAGGTGCTCAAATACTATCGTAATAAGGGTCAGGTAAGGGATAGGATATAGTAATATTGTGCAAACAAAACGTGTTTAAGGGGGAAGAGTTAAGGGACATTAAAATCTTACAAAAGCAGAGAACTATGCAAACAAACCACATGCCTTCGTTAAAATCATGATGAGAGTTGTCTTTTAAAAATAAGCAAGATTTTCTTCTTAGATATTTCATCTTCACATTTTTGAAACCATGAGCCTGACTCAGACATGTCATCTTTGTTTCTGGGAAAACATTACTGATATTGTGTCCTTGGGAGTCTGTAACTGGAACCAAAATGGTACAGGATTCAGTTCATTCAAAGTGAGGGCACTCGACACTTTTGACCCATAAATAAGCTATACTGGAATGGGAAAATAAGAATTTCAGATGATTTGTCCTTCCCTAAGACAATACATAGAATATTCTAATAATGGGTTAGTGCTGGGAGATTAATGGATTCAACTTTTGCTGAGTTTATCAATTAAACGAAACAACTTTCCACAAGAAAGACATTTACATCCTTAAGAGATTTGGCACCAATTCCTTCTCTTCCATTCAGTTTGTGCAGGAGCACAAGCTCTTAGGTAAATGCCTAACTGTAGGCTCTACCTCACCCTTTCTGTCCCCTTCCAAGGTGCATGTAACAGAGGCCCTCACATCACTGACAAAGGAATTTGGGACAGTTGGAAATGGGTTTACAAGTTTTTCCATTCCAGCTCTTCATTCTGGGACGTCCTTACTAGGCTTGCTCTACAGTTTTGGCTGTTCCTTCCCCCAGGCTGCCCAGTATAGCTATAGATGTTTAACACTTGCCAGCTGCTCATCTACTCTTCAGGCTCATCCTGCTTACCCATCTCATAGACTATCAGGGTTGGAAGGGACCTCAGGAGGTCATTTAGTCCAACCCCCTGCTCAGAGCAGGACCAATCCCCAACTAAATCAACCCAGCCAGGGCTTTGTCAAGCCGGGCCTTAAAAACCTCTAAGGATAGAGAGTCCCCCACCTCCCTAGGTAACCCATTCCAGTGCTTCACCACCCTCCTAGTGAAAAAGTTTTTCCTAATATCCAACCTAAACCTCCCCCACCGAAACTTGAGACCATTGCTCCTTGTTCTGTTCTCCCCTATTTTCCCAGCTACAATAGTTGCTCACCCAAAAATTAATATAATCTCATCCCAGGACTCCTAGCCTACATTTAATGCTGCCATACCTTGTCCTGCCAAACCCCAGTGTGGGACACGGTGTGTGACAATGATCCAAATTCTGGGACACAAATCATTCACACCAGAAGCAAGCTACAGGTTAACCACTTCCTTTAATGTAAATATTCTCTGTTCCATGATTCTGCCCTCTAATGTAAATCATTTCAACAAAAGTGAGAGGAGACACCAGATTTGTGTGGCACTAAATGCGTGATGACTTGAGCAATATCATCAGCCCTGTTGCGGGACCTGCAAACCCTTTGGCAGCTTCATAGATACTATGCCCTCCTTACAGATGTAAAGAGTGATACATTATAAGGAAGGGTGGTTTAAGTGCTAACCTAGTATTTAGAAGACATAGGTTCAATTCCCTGCTTTGGCACAGGCATCTCACATAACCTTGGGTCCATCGCTTAAATAGCTTTAAAAATCTGGTTCTAGGTACCTAAAAATGCAGATACACATCCAATAGGATTTTCAAGAGCACCTGGCTCCATTGATTTTGAAAGTTCCATTAGCCACCTATCTTTAGGCACTAAATATCTTTAAAAGTTTGGCCCTTAGTCTCTCTGTCCAGATTCTCAAAGGTATTTAGGCACGTAGGCCCAGGTCCATTAATGGATGTAGGTGTTATGACACTGAATGTGGCAACACCCAACTTTTAAGAATTTAGAAAAAGTCATTGAAATAACAGTGGGATCCACAAAGCTTGAGTTAGGTACCTAGGCTCCCTCTACAACAACTGGGGAGAGAGAGATACCTAAGAGTGGGATCCACAAAAGCCTATGTGCTAGGTAGGGAACTACTTCAGCTGGCCAATGGGAGATGCTGGCAAGAAGGGCATGTGCTAAGCCCCACCCCTCTCGTGGAGTTAAGCCCCTATCTCTGCTGGTGATCCACAGCTAGGAACTTCTCTTCTGGAGTCAGGTGGCTGCGAAGCCCGATCTTTTAGTCCGGTGAGTAGACCACAAACCCAGGTCTCCTGTATCCTGGGTGAAAAGTCTCCCCTCTGCTGAGATGTGGGGGTGTAAACAGGTCATGTACCACCCCTCCCCCCCCCCAGATTTCTGTGAGAGCCAAGCTGCCTTTCCAGGGCTTGCTCTGCTGGGCTGCCAGGGGGCCTTCTCACGCTGCGATCCCACTAAGTCTGTGCAGCATGGCGGGCTGCCTGCAAGATCCTGGCTAGGAAGGCGGCAGCAGCCTGCACAGCAGATAATCTGGCAGGCTGGGGAGAACACAGCAGCCCTGAGCTTGGTGCCTGCAGTGTGTGTAGGGGGGTGGTTCTTGGGAGAAACTTTGTTGCTGTGAGTCCCCCACCCGCCCGGCCCAAACCCCCCAGGATTGGCTGCCCTGGCCCAGGGAAGTGGGACTGGAAGGTGTCTGCACCCAGAGGCAACATGTGGGGCAGTCACTTGCCCCTCCCCCCAACCTTTAAATTGTGTGCTCCCACCCCGCCTCAACACCATGTCACCTCTGGTTTTTAGAGGGAAAATGTCCCTGCTGTCTGAGACACAAGGTGTGTGAGGTAATACCTTTTATTGGACCAAATTCTGTTAGTGAGAGAGAAGCTTCCACAGAGCTCTTCAGGTCTGGGAAACATGTTACAGCTAAATACAGGGTGGAACAGATTATTTGGCACAAGTAGTTAACACATTTCAATGGACCATCCAAGGTGAAGTGGCCCATTAAACACCCCTCCAGTTGTGGGGGCTGGGGTTGGGGGGAGGAAGCAACGGTGCTAGGAGGATAAATACAGACTGAGGCACTCGGTAATAGGGGCCATAATAGTACCTAAACTAGATGCATGCATGCTGTACCTTGGGCCTAAAAGCTGTGAAGTGTTACTCATAACCATACTTGCCGAAGAAAGTGATCCTGAACGCAGATCTCCTGAGTAGTAATTTGTGCCATGCACCGAGCTAGAGGGCAACGTTTCTAGTTTGTAGTGACATCCACTGACTAGTGAGGATTTTTGTACTCTAATCACTTCCAAACCAATGTTTACCTACATGGAAGGCAGAAGATGTTTAATGTCTGTCTGCTGTATTTTTAAACAACACTTACCAGAAATCATGCAGTCCTCCTTTTATCACTGTTTAATTGCTCCTCTAAGAACAATTGGGTGAATCACTTTTCACTGTATTGTGGCCCAGGAAATAGTGTTACATAACTTTTAATTGCATATCAACAGCCTACAAAGAGCAATTAAAAAATGATTATGGAGGGGGGAATAAAGTTTATGATCACAAGACCTCAAACCATGCAGAATAAAAATGTGACTGTGAAATAAAAAGAAATTCTTCAAATGTAAACTGCAGATAATTCCTCTGCGAATATGCCCATTATAAAACCTTCTGTCTGTCTGCAAATGTAATAATGGCCAGGGAAGGGACCAGTCTTGTGACTAAATCAGACAAAATGAGCTTAATTAGCGGTAGACAGACTAGTTATTTGGTGAACTGCCTGAATTTTAACAATTGAAGTAATAAATAGGGAAGGACGAGAGTTAAAAGATTAGTATAGATTTACATTTACTACAGGTCTAAACTGAAAGACTGAGCTCAGAAGGAGTGGAGTGGGATGGGATTGTTGCAAAGCATAAGTCACGAACAGAGTACTATAGGAACTTATGTATTAAACAATCCCTTCTGGAAACAGTCTGCCCAAGTTCTAAGTAATTCAGACTGACATGCAAGATCTGAAGTACATATGAGACAACAGATCATATCAATTTGCACTGACTGACTCACACTCTGCTAAATCCATGCCCTCTGGTACATCAAAGAAAAGTCAGATTGCTGGTGTGCTGGGTACACTGGCTGTGGATAATACAACCCAGATGATTTCCTAGATCAGTCATCATAAATTTTCACGGGTAACTAATTCACAGAGAAGACAGACTGAGAGTTAAAGCAAAGGCTACATCAAACTGGATTGACAAGTTAAATCTGAAGGCTCATTTGCTGATAAAGCTACAGTTGACATGTAATGATCTTAGTAAATTAGATTAATTTATTAAATTAGCTAGAGCCCAGGCCAGTACAGAAAGTTGCAGTAACCATAATTTTAAAAAGGCTTCAAATTTGATGCAGAGTGAAAACCTCCTTAAAGGCTCTTGGCCTATTAACTTGTAACAAGAACTATTCAATTAGAGCCTGATCCAAAAACCTTTGGAAACTAATGGAAAAACTCCCATAAGAATGCTGAATTTAAGAATACAGAGCTGTTGTGTTTTCTCTTTTGAGCTTACCTGACCAAAACCTACAAGTCTTGATATGAGTTCCACAGAGATTTGGATTCAAGTTAAGTACAAAGAATAAACAGTAGCTAGCTAATTGGTTTCAGGTGCTGTTTTGAAATTCTACAACTCAAACATTGCTTCTTGTTTTCAAGAGAATGTTTGCAGATTTGACCCCATCATTTTCACACTCTCCTCACCCTCCCGACTTTGTTTTCAGAGGTACTAAGCACCTCACAGCTGGAAATGAAATCAATAGGAGTGGTGGGTGCTCAGCACCTCTGAAAACCAGACCTCAGTTGTCCTTTAACTTTCTCCTTGACTACAGCAGCCACCTTGGCTATCAGCCTGGGGATTGAACTGGGGACTTCCAAAGCAAAAAGCTTGAGCTGCTATGGCTTGCACTAAAGCTCTCGAGGTAGGGCCACCATGGCAGCCCTGTCTTCTCTGCCTCAGGCACAGAGCAAGACCTGTAACACCTGCTCGCCAGTGGGTTGCACGAAGACTTGGCAGCACATTAGTTTAAATTAAAAGGAGGTGAAAGTTGCTCCAAGTTGTACACCTCTGAACAGAGCCCAATAGGTGATGGGTGAGTCATGGCCTGGTTAAAGGAAATAAGCCTGGAAAGCAAGATAAAAATACTGCAAGTAAATGCGGTTTAGAAATTTAATGCCAGATTTAACCCCAGATTCTGAAAACTGGACATTTGGGTTTGGTAAATGGTAAACGTTTTGAATAGTGTAAATGTGTGTATGCAGTAATCGATATCTATTGATAGAATATGTTACGATATGAAAAACTCAAGCAGGTATAACATTGTCCTCCGAAAGATAAAGCTATAAGCCTTAATAGCCAGAGAGTCTCCTGTCAGTTGGAGAAGACACAAGTTCCACTCCCCATAATGCATACTTGTGGTTTGCTAGCAACTAGGATATTTGTTTATGCATGTATAGAAAGTTTAGGTACTGCAGTCACTGAAGGGTTTTAGCGGTTCAAATTTTTAGGTACCGTGAACTCTTAATCACCTTTCTCTCTGGGACCCTTTGGGAATCTTGCTATAAATCAAATGAAAGGGTCTTATGCAGGGTCCCTCCCCCTGAACTTGCTGTAGTATCTGTTTAGCGTAATGAGTACAATCCTCAGAGCTGCCCAATTGGCTGGAGCTCTCTCATGCTCATATTAATGAGGTTCCCTATATTGTTTACATACCCTACTCTAAAATGATATAAATAAAATTCAGCACAGCCTTACATGGTTAGACTTGACAAAGGGCTGGATGGTGCCAAAATGTCCAGTTTCTGTGCATGCCAAATGCTTTTAATAATCTACTTCCATATTGTAGAACTGTGTTTGTGTTACTTCAACCTCTCTTAAGTGCCCAGTATATAAAGAATGGGAGCCACCCACAAAGAAGAAAGGATGGGTGTGTATATAAAGTCTGCTGCAGTTTCCACGGTACACATCTGATGAAGTGAGCTGTGGCTCACGAAAGCTCATGCTCAAATAAATTGGTTAGTCTCTAAGGTGCCACAAGTCCTCCTTTTCTTTTTGCAAATACAGACTAACACGGCTGTTCCTCTGAAACCTGTCATTATGCAAGGCACTGCATTTAGCCGTATGGAGTGGAAATCTACAAACATCTGATGAAGTGAGCTGTAGCTCACGAAAGCTCATGCTCAAATAAATTGGTTAGTCTCTAAGGTGCCACAAGTCCTCCTTTTCTTTTTGCGAATACAGACTAACACGGCTGTTCCTCTGAAACTTATCTCCCTTTGAGTACATTTCATATTAAGACCTTATTCCATTAGGAGAGCCCATCTAGGCCTCAACACCACAGACTTAACATGGAACTCCCTAAAAATGAGGTTTTAAAAAAAAAAAAGCACATTTTGAGAAGTCCTGTGAAGTAAAGCAAGTTACAACCTAAATCTGACAATGTTAGCATTTTATTAGGGCCAATATTGGCAGGACCCTCAGCTCACTTCATTAGCGGTCACGTGAGCTGCAGTATTTGCTTACAATGGAATCAGTAAAGAATTCCACATTTCCCTCTCCTTGCTAGCTGTGTATTTAGTTAGCTAGTTTATTCTGCTTCACCAAACAGGCCTACTGAACACGTAAAGGTCACTTGCTTCTAAATGCATTAACACAGATCTACATGGAAGCAACAAATAATAAAGCTGGAGTGTGGCCAAAAAGCCTCCCAGAAAGGTTTGTTTTCCAGTAATTGCAGCCAGTGAGGCAACGTCTGTCCCTCTCACTCTCTTTATGAACATGCTGGGTGGGGCTAGAGTGATGCGAGCTCATGCAGAGGGTCCAGATCTCCTGCACATTGCTAGGCACCAGGGCAGGGGTGGCCAGCCTGAGCCTGAGAAGGAGCCAGAATTTACCAATGAACATTGCCAAAGAGCCACAGTAATATGTCAGCAGCCCCACATCAGCTACCCCGCTCCAGCCCTAAGTGCCTCCTGCCCATTGGCAGCCTCACCAATCAGCGCCTCTCCCTCCCTCCCCGCACCTCCTGCCCGCCGCAATCAGCTGTTTTGCAGTGCACAGGAGTGAGGGCATGGCAGGCTCGGGGGAAGGGGTGGAGTGGTGCCAGGACCTGGGGCAGAGCAGGGAGTTGAGCAGTGAGCACCCCGCAGCACATTGGAAAGTTAGCATCTGTAGCTCCAGCCTCAGAGTCATCACCCATGCAAGGAGCCACATATTAACCTCTGAAGAGCTGCATGCGGCTCCGGAGCCACAGGTTGGCCACCCCTGCACCAGGGGATTCCTTCTGCACCTCAAGGGAGGTTGGGATGGAACATGTGTTTGTCTCCACTAACTATTCCCCTCTGCAGTTCTGTAACTAGGTGAGAAGGTTTCATGTGTAAGGGTTTGTGTGATTAGCGAGGGAGAGAAGGGGAAGCTTTCAGCAGAGGAAGAAACATTATGCTCCCAGTAATACTTTAACTGATATTCCCAGGCATGTGTCATGGAAGACAGGAGAGATTCAAGAGGACCGGAAAAGGGCAAATATAATGCCCATCAATCAAAAAGGGAAATAAGACCACCACCAAGAATTATAGACCAATCAGCTTAACTTCAGTACCAGAAAGGTATGGAGCAAATAATTAAGCAATTTGTAAACACCTAGAAGCAGTGGTGAGCTGGAGCCGGTTCCGGTTGTTAAATGCTGAACCAGTTTTAGAACCAGTTGTTGAAAATTGTTACGGCTCCCTGAGCTCCTGGCCGGCCCCTCCCCTCTCGCAGAGCCTCAGTGTACCGCATCACCGGCGCCAGTGCTCTGGACTGCTCCTGGGCAGCTCGGCAGCTCCTGCCGCTTTGAGCGGCATGGTAAGGGGGTGGGGCTGTGAGCTCCAGCGGGCTGCGCAGCATCCAGACACGCTGCCCCGAGCGGCATGGTAAGGGGGCCGGGCCGGGGCTGGGAGAAGGGGTTGGATGAGGGGCAGGGAGAGGTTGGAGGGGGCGGAGGTTCTGGGGTGGGGGGGCGGTCAGGGGATGGGGAATGCAGGGGGATGGGTCGGCTTGGGAGTTCCAGGGGGGTCTGTCGGGCAGGGCCGGTTCAACCACTAGGCGGCCGCCTAGGGCGCCAAGTGGTTGGGGGCACCAAAAAGCGGTGCCCCCAAAATTTTTTAAACAGCAGAGCACAAGGCTGCCGCTGCTCCCCGCCTCCTGGCTCTAGAGGGGCCGCCCATGGCGCGGCCAGTCCCTCCCCGTGGGGGAGCAGCTGGTGGCGGAGCGGGGAAGGGGAGGGTCTAGCACTAGCAGCTGTGCCCTCTTCTCTGCACCATGGGCTGAGCCGAAATTCCCGCCACCCCTGGGGCTTGCAGTGGTGGCGGCTGCCGCTGAGAGCCCCAGGGGCGGCGTGGAGCCCAGCTCAGGTGCGGGGGGGCTGGCTGCCTGCCTGCCTGCGCCACTGCTGAGAGCCCCTGGGGCGGCGGGGAGCCTGGCTCGGCCCGTGGTGCAGGGAAGAAGGCACAGGTGCACTCTGCTCTTCGGGCGGAGAAGCTGGGTGTCTACTTGGCCTGCAAGGTACCTAGCTGGGCAGCAGGGAGCCGCAGGGGCCCACGGAGCACCAGGGGGTGGGCAGGTCCAGTCCCTGGCCTGGGGAATGGTGTATGTGGGAGCAACCTGCCACCCCCTCCAACACCCACCGACCAGCTACCTTCTCCCCTGGGCACCCCCTGCCCCAACAACCCAGCCTGTCCTGCCACTTTTGCCTCTGGGCAACCTCCAGCCGGCAACCCCCCCACCGCCAGTCACGGTCACCTTCACCCCTGCATCAACCTCGGGGACCCCCCCCCCACCTGCCATCTCCCTCCTGCCCACTCCTCCCTTGTGAAAACCCCTCCCTGCCACCTTCACCCCCCTACAACAACCACGGGCACATACACACCCCTGCTTGCCAGCCCCTTGCAACAACACCCTCCTGCCCACTTCTCCCTTGTGCCACTCCCTCCCTGCCACGAGCTACTTTTGCCTCTGTGCAATCTCTTCCCTGCCACTACACTCCTGCCCACTCCAGCTCTTGGCACAACCCTTAAATCAGAACTTTTTATAGGGAACCGGTTGTTAAGATTTTGGCAGCTCATCACTGCCTAGAAGACAAGATAAGTAACAGTATATTTGTCAAGAACAAATTGTGTCAAACCAACCTCATAACTTTCTTTGACAGGGTAATAAGTCTTGTGGATGGGGGGGGGAAGGGGGCGGGAAGTGGTAGATGTGATATATCTAGACAAACTAGGGAAATACAACTGAGATGGAGGTACTATAAAGGCAGGTGCATAATTGGTTGGAAAACTGTTCCCAGAGAGTAGTTATCTGTGGTTCACAGTCAAGCTGGAAGGGCATAAAGAGTTGGGGCTCGCAGGGATCAACTCTGGGTCCAGGTCTGTCCAATATCTTCCTCAATTATTTAGATAATGAGAGTACACACTTAAAGTTTGTAGATAATATGAAGCTGCGGGGGGCGGGGAGGGTGCAAGGGCTTTGAAGGATAGGATTAAAATTCAAGATGATCTGGACAAACTGGAGAAATTGTCTGAAGTACATAGGATGAAATTCAATAAGGACAAATGTAAACTACTCCACTTAAGAAGGAACAATCAGTTGCAGACGTACATAACTGGAAATGACTGCCTAGAAAGAAGTACTGCAGAAAGGGATCTGGGTATCATAGTGAATCACAGGCTAAATAGGAGTCAACAGTGTAACACTATTGCAAAAAGCAAAAATCATTCTGAGATGTTTTAGCAGGAGTGTTGTAAGCAAGACACGAGAAGTAATTCTTCTACTCTACTCCACACGGATTAGGCCTCAACTGGAGTATTGTGTTCAGTTCTGGGTGCCTCATTTCAGGAAAGATGTGGCCAAATTGGAGAAAGTCCAGGGAAGAGCAACAAAAATGATTAAAGGTCTAGAAAATATGCCCTATGAGAGAAGATTAAACAAACCCAATTTTTTCAGTCTGGAGAAGAGAAGACAAAGAGGGGACATGATAACAGTTTTCAAGTACATTAAAAGGTTGTTACAAGGAGGAGGGAGAAAAACGGTTCTCCTTAACCTCTGATGATAGGACAAGAAGCAATGGGCTTAAAATTACAGTGAGGGACCGTTTAGGTTGGATATCAGGAAAAACCTCTTAACTATTAGGATGATTAAGCATTAGAATAAATTGCCCAGGGAGATTCTGGAATCTCCATCATTGGATATTTAAGAGCAGGTTAGACAAACACCTGTCAGAGATGGTCTAGATCAGTGGTTCTCAAAGCCAGTCCGCTGCTTGTTCATGGAAAGCCCCTGGCAGGCTGGACCGGTTTGTTTACTTGCCACGTCCACAGGTTCAGCTGATCGCGGCTCCCACTGGCTATGGTTCGCTGCTCCAGGCCAATGGAGGCTGCGGGAAGTGCGACCAGCACATCCCTTGGCCCACGCTGCTTCCCACAGTCCTCCTTGGCCTGGAGCAGCGAACCGCGGCCAGTGGGAGCCACGATTGGCTGAACCTGCGGATGCGGCCTGTAAACAAACCGGTCCGGCCCACCAGGGGCTTTCCCTGAACAAGTGGCAGACTGGCTTTGAGAACCACTGGTCTAGATAATACCTAGTCTTGCCATGAGTGCAGGGGACTGGACTAGATAATCTTAAGAGATCCCTTCTACTCCTACTATTTTATCTGAATGATCTCAGCCTAAGTTTTTGGTAAACATCAAACCACAAACCCAGGTAAGTTAGTGTGGGTCTGTGATTCAATATATCATTTCCTATTAGCTGAGCACTGACTGCGTGCAAAGCACAAAATGAAGTCAGACACTGCTGTGAAGACCTTCTAATCTAAAAGATTAAAACAGGGGAGATAGGATGTACTGGGATAGCTAGAGGCTAGTTCTCAACTCTAGTTTTAATTAGAATCCAAGAAGTATATTGATTCAGTTATGGCCAGAGATGGAAAGGCCTAATGATATCTGTTACTGGTCATGTGCCATTTTATTTAGAACTGGCAACTCAGGTTGAAAAATTAGAATCTTACCCTTTGAGATCTGATAACTTTTTACTGAAGGATGACATTTTATTTTGCACCTCTGAAGAGCGGATTAAATTTATGGAGAAGCTTCTAAATCTGCTACACAACCATAAATGGGCTTGAATAGGCCAGCTAAATTGGAAAGAGAACTAATCTCATTAGAGAACACAAATACAGCCCCAAGGTTCTAGCCAGAATTAAGATGTTCTGCATTGATCTGAATACATGTTTTCACTCAAGGAAGCCTGTATTTTGCTTGTACTAAAAAAACAGCAATGAGCAAACATCTCCATTGGGAGAATCTCTGAAAGAAACAAAATGTCTGGAATAAGTAAAAGATTGTCATAAACACCTCTAGCTTTCTGTAACTAAAACCCAGTTTCATATGCAAGTCCTTTGAACAACTGTTATTTCTCCTACCCTTTGCAAAAGATGATAATTATTCCAAATGTGTGCACAAGGTCTTCACAAGATTTCAGTTTTAAGACAATCCCTAAAAGAGTGGCCTAGTGGCCTTTTTGTTTAATGTACATTCAAATCTAAAGAAAACTATGAACAGACTTGCCCTTTGATCTGACTTTGATCTTATGAGGGCATCAGTCCAAAAAAAAAAAAATCGCACACACCACTCGCTCTCTAATTTATATATATTAGAGAGAATCTTTTCTTGCTAACTTTGGTGCATGTATATACATTGTGTAAACAACTGAGGCAACTCTCAATATCCTGCAAGATAAAGCTTGGGCAATGGGGTCAAATCCTACATTGTATGCATTTGTTCTATCCATTCTTTCTTTTGTTCTGAAAAAAGTTGGATTGTTTTGATGACAAATGAGAGAACTTTATTTCATCTGAAAAAGGAGAGAATGACAATTAAGCTACCACTATAAGATTCTGGGCCCTAAGACGTCCCACAAATAATGTGTTCTTTACCAAGACGCTTGTGTGGCTCAGCTAATCGGATATATTCTTAACATGATCAAAGCACAATTACAAGCGCTGTTGGGTGGTTTTGTTTGGTTTGGAGGGGAGTCAAGTGGTTAACTAAATGACATATGGGATTAGTAATGTGTTATTCAGCTTTTTACCTCAGGGTCCCCGGTTCAAAAACTGTTGCCATTTGATAGTTGTCTGTTTTCCTATGTCAAATGAGTTTGCTGTACTCAGTCCAGTTCTCAGTGGTCAGATATCCAAACCAAAGGCTGGCACCTTCTTGGTAGTTTCAAAAGACACTAAGGGTTGATGTGCCCCCTGATAACCAGGTGTGGCAGTACATCCTACCTTCATTTCCCCAGCTGGGCTGTTAGTAAGTTCAAAGCTGTCATATCAAGCAGCACCTCCTCCCCACAATTTCAAGGGTCCCATTTATTAATTGAAAGTTCACCAGAAAGCCTTTTACCTAGGATTCTTAGCAGAGAGGTGGACTCCAGATGAATTTCAACCACTCATGGGTCCCAGGTCCAGACCCTTTACCTGCATGGCACTCTCGGTCTTCATTGCTTTCCTGGAGCTAGCGCCTCTGCAGGGCCTTCCTGCCAATTGCAGCTCTTCTCCCACTAGCACAGGCTGAGCCTCCAACAGCTGCGTGGGAGCTCCCTCCTAAAGTTCCTTTCCCTGGGACAACTCCTACTCTATTCCCTGGGAAGCTCCACTTCTTAGGCTCCATCCCATCCCTAGCATCACCACCCTCCAATGAAAAGCCTACCAGAGCCCATCAGGTACAGGTGCTCATTAGCGGATAACCAACCACCTCAGCAGTTGATTACTTCTAGGTGGGCTAAAATTGGCTTGTTCTCCTTAAAGAAGCCCATGATGGATAGACTGGGCCCTAACTTCCCTTCAAGAGGCCAGTCACCCCATGATACGATGGAAACTGAATTACTCTGATACCGCTATAGGTGGTCTTTCCAGGTCAGGATTTTTTACATCAAAACTGCAGTTTCAGCAAAGTTTTCACTGTTCTATCAAACTTTTAATAATGAAACTGAAAAGTGTTCCTTTAATTTCATATTAAAAAAAGAGCATCTTTATAATGGATGTTGTTACAAGGAGGAGGGAGAAGAATTGTTCTTCTTAACCTCTGAGGATAGGACAAGCAGCAATTGGCTTAACTTGCAGCAAGGGAGGTTTAGGTTGGACATTAGGAAAAACTTTGTAACTGTCATACTAGTTAAGCACTGGAATAAATTGCCCAGGGAGGTTCTGGAATCTCCATCATTGGAGATTTTTTTAAGAGCAGGTTGGACAAACACCTGTCAGAGATGGTCTAGATAATACTTAGTCCTGCCATGAGTGCAGGGGACTGGACTAGATGACTTCTTGAGGGCCCTTCCAGTCCTATGATTATCAGTTTGGTTTAAAAAAAAAAAAAATCATGAAAATGTCCATTTGAAATTAATCAAAGTGAAAATTTCCTTTTGTTTCAATTTTTTTAAAATAGAAAATAGAATAAAAATTCTCCATGAAAAATTTCTAATGAAAGTCTTTCACTCACTTTTTTTTGGCCAAAATAAAATTGGATTTTTCAACCAGCTCTAACAAAATCCATTCATATGGGGAAAGTTGCAGGACTATGGCCTATGCCATCCTGATATGGCTATTCAGTAGAGGATTTCAGTCTACAAGGCTACCAAGACATGCAAACATTTAAAAAGGAAGTGGGGGATGGAGGGGCTATTTCCTGTTAATATATTAGAAAGTATTTTGGTTACCTACTTAGAGACCTAGCTTATAAAACTAATAGGATACAACACTCAAAGGGATATTTGCAGTCTAACCAGATATTTGCAGTTTAACCAAATAAGTGACAAACTCCAGAGAACCCATCTTAGGCTTTTTACTGATCCAAAAGGATGATGAGAAATGATTTTAGGAGCTTTGGTTAGAATTTTGTTGATGTTCAAGTTAGAGCTGAATTTTTTCAAACAAAGTCTTTTAAAACAAAAGGCAATTTTTGATGTAATGTTTTTTCCAAACACTTTTTGACATTGAAGTGTTTGATTACCCCTCCCCCCCAAAATTTGACAATTCTCTTTTCTATACTTAAGATTAAAAAACTATCTAGAGTAACAGAACCTCAACTACTATTACATACTATGCCAGCTCAGCTGGACAGTTTAATGTTGAACTGCCCTAAATGGAAATGTTTCAGTTCAGTTCAACAAACTGAAATATTTTGATTCAGGTCAACCCAACCCCAAATGAAGTATTTTGTTATGATTTTCCTGATGTAAACTTGAAGAGTTTGGCAAAAGTCAAACTTTTTCCATGGAAAGTTTCAATTTTGTGGAAACTATTTTCCATCAAAAAACATTTTTGATGGAAAAATCTCAGCCAGCTGTAGTATGAACTGTTGGGGGAGAGAGGCAGGACAGATTATCTTAATGCAAACTTGATCCTTTTAGTTCACACCAACAGGATCTACATGGGGTGGTTATTTTGCAGATTGTTAAAGCACTTTACAAAGCACATGCTCTAATGTGCTTTGCCAGCACTTTGTAGACAAGCCCATAGACAGAATTTCTTAGGGCTTGTCTACACTAAAAAATGCTGCAGGGGCACAACTGTTTCCCTGCAGGGCTTCAGTGTAAACACCATCTACGCTGACAGGAGGGGTTCTCCCACTGGTATATGTAATCTACCTCCCCGAGAGGCGGTAGCTAGGCTGACAGACGAACTCTTCTGTTGACCTAGCACCGTCTACACCAGTATTTAAGTCAGCTTAACTACGCTGCTGGGGGGATTTTCACACCCTGGATTGATGTCTAGTGTAGACCAGGCCTTAGACTTCTCCTTTCTGAACATATCTATTCATTTTCCTTGAATTGTATCTCCCTGAGATTGTCTGTTGGAGCTATTTGGTGGGATAGATTTGGCAAAAAAAAAGTATGAGAATGGAAAGATATCAGTCATGCAGCTAGAAAGAGCTGTTTAATTGGATGGTCTATCCTAAATGTTGGCACAACTAAAATATTCCTCTGCTGTAACTGTTCTTCTGAAACCTCTAGTAACAGAATTTGGAAGCTTTTTTGCATCTTGGGGAATAAATACAATAAAAACCATTCTTCTTTGTCTCCTTCTGATGCCAATTTGCTAGAAAGCCCTGCCAGTACTCAAATGGTTACCTGATGAGTTAGTGTTGTATAATGCACACATTACTTGCTAAGTATTAAGCTCACTGATTCTTTAAACCCATTCTGCCAATACTATAAATAGAAAGAATAAAAGTCAGCTAATGCCTATCATCTTTCTAAAGGACTGATGAGGTGCCTGACAGATGACTCTTAGCTAACCACTTTTTGTTCCCAAAACAAAGTTTTAAGGAGTACTATAGCTGGTAATCTTCCCACTGGTGAGCTTTCCAAACAGCTCCCAGAGATTCAGACCTTGAAGAACCCTTAATGGGTACAAATATTTAAGGGGCATTTTCCTTTTCCCTGTTCAGAGTTTGAGTTGCTGGGCCATGAGTAGTCCTCTGGACTTCAGGAATAGGCTCTTACATAGGTTGACCTGCTGCCTGGATATTTGCATGACCCTCCAGTCCAATTAATGACCATGTGTCTAAATAGTAATTTGCACTTAGTGGATAAGTTACTTATAATTAAGGCTCTGTGTTTGTCACGAAGGTCACAGATTCTGTGACTTTCTGTGACTTCCGTGATTTCTGCAGTGGCCTATGCAGCTGGCCCGGGAGCCACCTGAGCAGCTCAGGCAGCCCTGCTGCTGGGGCAGGCTCGGGCCCCCCTCCCCCAACAGCAGGAGTTTAGGTATGGGGAGCTCAGGGCTGGGGTGCAGTGCTTACCTGGGGGGCTCCCCAGAAGAGTGACAGCAACTCCCCTCCGTCAGCTCCTGGTTCCACACGCTGTCTCTGACCACAGGCACCAC
The DNA here is from genome assembly GCF_965140235.1 of Caretta caretta. Classification (NCBI taxonomy): domain Eukaryota; kingdom Metazoa; phylum Chordata; order Testudines; family Cheloniidae; genus Caretta; species Caretta caretta. The sequence continues at coordinate 130,871,649 of NC_134209.1, read as the reverse complement.
CCCCGCAGCTCCCACTGGCCGCGGTTTCCAGCCAATGGGAGCTACAGAACCGGGGCTTGGGACGGAGTGGAGGCAGCACGTGGAGGTAGGAACTGGGGTCGCCGCTTCCCAGGAGCCGGGTAGGGAGCCTGCCCCAGCCCCACCAACCCCCCTCCCCCATGGCTTTAGTCGAGGGTATATAGTAAGTCATGGACAGGTAACGGGCCATGAATTTCTGTTTAGTGCCTGTGACCTGTCCATGACTTTTACTAAAAATACCTGTGACTAAAATGTAGCCTTATTTATAATACTATGCAATATTCAATGGTGTAGTAACAGGTCAAGTTTTACAAACTAGACTTTCTACTGCATTTGAACCAGATTAAGATTTTGGATCAGGTCTGATCACAGTCAATGGGATTGTTTCCATTGACTTCGGCAGGGTTTGATTCAGACCCTAAACATATAGGATCAGATGTGGTGTAAGTGGAGTCAAGTTGCAGCTGTTTCTATCAAGGCTAAATTCGTCCCTTATCTCTAATTTGAAATAATAATGTGGAGTTTTTACTATGATGTATATCAATTATTTTATGTAGGATATTTGATAAACTATGTAGCAGTGGAAGTAATTCAGCTTTACTTTTACAAAGATAATCCACCTAAAAAAAAATTCAGCACTAACTATTTGTTTAACAAACGGATGTACTGATTTTAATCTGTGCTTACTTTAAATTGTCGTCTTGAAGGCATTCCAAATTAAACATTTGATGGACAGCAATTGGGCATGTTGCCAATCTACTGCTAAAGCACTGAAACAGTAGCACCTATAAACCTGCATCCCTAAACATTCTTATGAAACGCTCGGTCTACAGATGCCAATAGAGGCATCACTTATTTTAGACATCCGCCTGGTGCCAGCCCACATAAACCTGCTGTCTCACTTTTTATACACATTAATCAGATGTATAAATAAATAAAGCCTCGCTGTATATTATAATGCAACATTATTTGCCTGAGATTTCGAAATGCTTTGTAAAGGTGGGTAAGAATGATTCTCAAACCTGTTTTATGAGGTAACTGAGGCACAAAGATACTAAGTGATTTGTCTAAGGTCTTTTACTGGAGGTGGGCAAAATTTTGAGCACAAAACCTTTTCTCAGTGAACATGCAGATTTTGGGATGACTAAAACAATTTGTGATTTGGGTCAATTTCAGCAAGTTGGTTTAGTCAGAAGATTTTTTTCTAAATGTTGAAAACTGTTAAAACAGTTCATTTTGGCATTTCTGAACAAAGTGTTTTTGTTTCAGAAAGATGTTCCATTTCATAATTTCCCTTTGCTTTATTTAAGAAAAACATTAAAAAGTTTGTCCAAATTCCAAAAACAAAATCATTTGTGACTTTGGGTTAAAAAAAATGGTTAGACCTGTGAACCACAAAACCCCACAAAACAAATAAAAAGAGACAGTAGCAGTGAGTCAATTGCAGTTTGGAATCGAACCACACTCCCAGTCCCCTGCCTCCCAAATATTGAAAGTGAGGTTGTAGGAAACATTCAGATCTAGTGTTGATTACTGGTAGCTCCCTCCTTTCTGGCCTCCTTCATACCCACGACACCTCTCTAGTGCATACAAAATACAACTGTTGAGATAATCTTTCTTGCCTTCTGCTCTGACTCTCACATTATACTCTGAATCCTTCCACTGCGTCCCCCCTCATTCCATCAAGTAGAAGCTTCTTGCCCTGACCTTGGAATCCCTTCACAAACTGCCCTTTGATAGTTAATCACTTTCTCATTGCATTTGCCTTCCTATTACTCTGCCCTGCTGCAGACCCCTGTTTGGTACACATGCTGTCATATCTATTACCTTCTTCCACTTCAGATCCTTCTCAAGACCTATTTCTACTGTGATGCTTAACAGAAATTAGCCATTTAGTAACAGCAACTAGTTAGAGGGGCATTTGGGGATAGCTCATCTTTATTCATTAATGTTAGATGACGGTAGGACCATGATTTTTTTTTTGGTATGTGGATGGCTTAACACAATGTACATGCTACCAGAATGCAAAGAACAAACATTAATAAAAAGAAATTAACCCCACACTATCCCTAGACCCCAATTCAACCAAATACACACGCGCATGATTAACTTGAAACATGTTTGGTCTCATTGACTTCACTGGGATTGCTCACATGCTTAAAGTTGCTACACACATTAGTTCCTTGTTGCATCAGGGCCCTAGTTTTTATGAGGGTCTTATTTTTGATCTTATACATTAGATTGTTATGACACATTTGGATCTTGGAAGGTTGACAGTTAAGGTAAGACATCCACTGGATTTGCTCCACACAGTTCTTTGACTTTCTACTTCATTATATTATGTTGTTGATCTAGTTCTTATTGAGTCACACACACATTTACAAAGGCCCTACAAGGTTTAACGTGGAAAAGTAACAGTGATTCATCATTGTAACAAATTGTAACTGTTCCCTCAGTCCCTCTATTTTTAGAAACATTTACAACCAAAACTGAAAAATTAGTTTTTATAACTTGATACGGCCATAGCATTAGTTCTTGGGTACAACCCAGGACAGTCTGGGTTTTTTTGTACCTCATGTAATTAAGACCCATTTGTTGATTTCTTTTCTCCAATCTATATAGAATAAGGAAAATTAAATACCACATTTGCAGGGGGGTTTTTAGGAGGAAGTTTAAGCTAAAACAAACCCAATCAGTATGACTTTGTATTTGTTAATGTTAGCACAAATAAAAGTTAGGGAATTATTTACAGCAGGAACACCTGTGCTACACACCATTAAGCAACAAATTTTAGTCTCACACAGTTCTTTCCTATCTTAAGGTGATTCAAAGTTAAAGACTAGACATAGAACAGTCTTCCAAAATAGATTTACCTTTCAGTTAAGGAGTCTCATTATAGTGTGTAATCAACATTATTTTCTATTGTTAGTAGATATTTAATTGTTAGACAATAAATTATGAATGATATCTAAATATGATTAGATTGCTTAGTTACATTAATTTTTCCCAAATGTTACAACCATTTCTAGTAGCATAGGGCCAGATTTTCACTTAGGTGCATTCAATCCCACCCAAGTGTAACAGCATAAAACTCTGAGTGGTAGCATGTTAGTCTGTATCAGCAAAAAGAACGAGGAATACTTGTGGCACCTTAGAGACTAACATATTTATTTGGGCATAAGCCAAATAAACTGAAGATTTCCTGGACAGATGTCAGGATATGCTTCTACGGGCAAAACGTTCTGAAGATTCAGAGCAGGCTGCGCAGCGGGGACAGGAGGACGGGAAAGACATTTGGCACCATGGGACCTCCAGAAGAAGAAAGGGGAGCGTCCATGTACCAGCAACGCAGATACAGGTAAGTAACCATTTTCATGTTCTCTCCACAGGTACTAATGCGGAGAGTGGACTAGATGATACATCTGAGGGAAGGGAACAGAAGGAGACTGCACCCATTGGAAGGCATGAGATGCACTGTCCCAGGGTTGGGGGTTCCACGATCACCGCTCCCAAGAGAAGGAGGCGGATGGTGGTGGTCAGGGACTCTCTCCTCAGGGGGACTGAGTCATCTATCTGCTGCCCCGACCGGGAAAACCGAGAAGTCTGCTGCTTGCCAGGAGCTAAGATTCACGATGTGACGGAGAGACTCCCGAGACTCATCAAGCCCTCGGATTGCTACCCTTTCCGGCTTCTCCACGTGGGCACCAATGATACTGCCAAGAATGACCTTGAGCGGATCACTGCAGAGTACGTGGCTCTGGGAAGAAGGATAAAGGAGTTTGAGGCGCAAGTGGTCTTCTCGTCCATCCTCCCCGTGGAAGGAAAAGGCCTGGGTAGAGACTGTCGAATCGTGGAAGTCAATGAATGGCTATGCAGGTGGTGTCAGAGAGAAGGCTTTGGATTCTTTGACCATGGGATGGTGTTCCAAGAAGGAGTGCTTGGCAGAGACGGCCTCCACCTAACGAAGAGAGGGAAGAGCATCTTCACAAGCAGGCTGGCTAACCTAGTGAGGAGGGCTTTAAACTAGGTTCACTGGGGGAAGGAGACCAAAGCCCTGAGATAAGTGGGATACCGGGAGGAAGCAGGAGCGTGCGAGAGGGCAGGGCTCCTGCCTCATACTGAGAAAGAGGGACGATCAGCGAGTTATCTCAAGTGCCTGTACACAAATGCAAGAAGTCTGGGAAACAAGCAGGGAGAACTGGAAGTCGTGGCACGGTCAAGGAATTATGATGCGATTGGAATAACAGAGACTTGGTGGGGTAACTCACATGACTGGAGTACTGTCATGGATGGATATAAACTGTTCAGGAAGGACAGGCAGGACAGAAAAGGTGGGGGAGTTGCACTGTATGTAAGGGAGCAGTATGACTGCTCAGAGCTCAAGTATGAAACTGCAGAAAAACCTGAGTGTCTCTGGATTAAGTTTAGAGGTGTGAGCAACAAGGGTGATGTCGTGGTGGGAGTCTACTATAGACCACCGGACCAGGGGGATGAGGAGGACGAGGCTTTCTTCCGGCAACTCACGGAAGTTACTAGATCGCAGGCCCTGGTTCTCATGGGAGACTTCAATCACCCTGACATCTGCTGGGAGAGCAATACAGCAATGCACAGAAAATCTAGGAAGTTTTTGGAAAGGGTAGGGGACAATTTCCTGGAGCAAGTGCTGGAGGAACCAACTAGGGGCAGAGCTCTTCTTGTCCTGCTGCTCACAAACCAGGAAGAATTAGTAGGGGAAGCTAAAGTGGATGGGAACCTGGGAGGCAGTGACCATGAGATGGTCGAGTTCAGGATCCTGACACAGGGAAGAAAGGAGAGCAGCAGAAGACGGACCCTGGACTTCAGAAAAGCAGACTTTGACTCCTTCAGGGAACTGATGGGCAGGATCCCCTGGGAGAATAAACATGAGGGGAAAAGGAGTCCAGGAGAGCTGGCTGTATTTTAAAGAATCCTTATTGAGGTTACAGGGACAAACCATCCCGATGTGTAGAAAGAATAGTAAATATGGCAGGCGACCAACTTGGCTTAACTGTGAAATCCTTGCTTATCTTAAACACAAAAAAGAAGCTTACAAGAAGTGGGAGATTGGACAAATGACCAGGGAAGAGTATAAAAATATTGCTCGGGGATGCAGGAATGAAATCAGGAAGGCCAAATCACACCTGGAGTTGCAGCTAGCAAGGGATGTTAAGAGTAACAAGAAGGGTTTCTTCAGGTATGTCAGCAACAAGAAGAAAGTCAAGGGAAGTGTGGGCCCCTTACTGAATGAGGGAGGCAACCGAGTGACAGAGGATGTGGAAAAAGCTAATGTACTCAATGCTTTTTTTGCCTCTGTCTTCACGAACAAGGTCAGCTCCCAGACTACTGCACTGGGCAGCACAGCATGGGGAGGAGGTGACCAGCCCTGTCATAAATATAAAGGGAAGGGTAAACCCCTTTGAAATCCCTCCTGGCCAGGGGAAAGCTCCTCTTACCTGTAAAGGGTTAAGAAGCTAAAGGTAACCTCGCTGGCCAAAATGACCAATGAGGAGACAAGATACTTTCAAAAGCTGGGAGGAGGGAGAGAAACAAAGGGTCTGTGTGTCTGTCTATATTCTGTCTTTGTCGGGGATAGACCAGGAATAGAGTCTTAGAACTTTTAGTAAGTAATCTAGCTAGGTACGTGTTAGATTATGATTTCTTTAAATGGCTGAGAAAAGAACTGTGCTGAATAGAATAACTATTTCTGTCTGTGTATCTTTTTTGTAACTTAAGGTTTTGCCTAGAGGGGTTCTCTATGTTTTGAATCTAATTACCCTGTAAGGTATCTACCATCCTGATTTTACAGGGGGGATTTCTTTATTTCTATTTACTTCTATTTTTATTAAAAGTCTTCTTGTAAGAAAACTGAATGCTTTTTCATTGTTCTCAGATCCAAGGGTCTGGGTCTGTAGTCACCTAGGCAAATTGGTGAGGCTTTTTACCAAACCTTGTCCAGGAAGTGGGGTGCAAGGTTTTGGGAAGTATTTTGGGGGGAAAAGACGCGTCCCAAACAGCTCTTCCCCAGTAACCAGTATTAGTTTGGTGGTGGTAGCGGCCAATCCAAGTTCAAAGGGTGGAATATTTTGTACCTTGGGGAAGTTTTGACCTAAGCTAGTAAAGATAAGCTTAGGAGGTTTTTCATGCAGGTCCCCACATCTGTACCCTAGAGTTCAGAGTGGGGGAGGAACCTTGACAAGCCCTCTGTGGAGAAAGAAGTGGTTCGGGACTATTTAGAAAAGCTGGACGAGCACAAGTCCATGGGGCCAGATGCACTGCATCCGAGAGTGCTAATGGAGTTGGCGGATGTGATTGCAGAGCCATTGGCCATTATCTTTGAAAACTCATAGCGATCGGGGGAAGTCCTGGATGACTGGAAAAAGGCTAATGCAGTGCCCATCTTTAAAAAAGAGAAGAAGGAGGATCCTGGGAACTACAGGCCAGTCAGCCTCACCTCAGTCCCTGGAAAAATCATGGAGCAGGTCCTCCAGGAATCAATTCTGAAGCACTTAGAGGAGAGGAAAGTGATCAGGAACAGTCAGCATGGATTCACCAAGGGAAGGTCATGCCTGACTAATCTAATTGCCTTCTATGATGAGATAACTGGCTCCGTGGATGAGGGGAAAGCGGTGGACGTGTTGTTCCTTGACTTTAGCAAAGCTTTTGACACAGTCTCCCACAGTATTCTTGCTAGCAAGTTAAAGAAGTATGGGCTGGATGAATGGACTATAAGGTGGATAGAAAGTTGGCTAGATTGTCGGGCTCAACAGGTAGTGATCAATGGTTCCATGTCTAGTTGGCAGATGGTATCAAGTGGAGTGCCCCAAGGGTCGGTCCTGGGGCCGGTTTTGTTCAATATCTTCATAAATGATCTGGAGGATGCTGTGGACTGCACCCTCAGCAAGTTTGCAGATGACACTAAACTGGGAGGAGAGGTAGATACGCTGGAGGATAGGGATAGGATACAGAGGGCCCTAGACAAATTAGAGGACTGGGCCAAAAGAAATCTGATGAGGTTCAACAAGGACAAGTGCAGAGTCCTGCACTTAGGACGGAAGAATCCCATGCACCGCTACAGACTAGGGACTGAATGGCTAGGCAGCAGTTCTGCAGAAAAGGACCTAAGGGTTACAGTGGACGAGAAGCTGGATATGAGTCAACAGTGTGCCCTTGTTGCCAAGAAGGCCAATGGCATTTTGGGATGTATAAGAAGGGGCATTGCCAGCAGATCAAGGGACATGATCGTTCCCCTCTATTCAACATTGGTGAGGCCTCATCTGGAGTTCTGTGTCCAGTTTTGGGCCCCACACTACAAGAAGGATGTGGAAAAATTGGAAAGATTCCAGCGGAGGGCAACAAAAATGATTAGGGGACTGGAACACATGACTTATGAGGAGAGGCTGAGGGAACTGGGATTGTTTAGTCTGCAGAAGAAAAGAATGAGGGGGGATTTGATAGCTGCTTTCAACTACCTGAAAGGGGGTTCCAAAGAGGATAGCTCTAGACTGTTCTCAGTGGTAGCTGATGACAGAACAAGGAGTGATGGTCTCAAGTGGTAGTGGGGGAGGTTTAGGTTGGATATTAGGAAAAACTTTTTCACTAGGAGGGTGGTGAAGCACTGGAATGGGTTACCTAGGGAGGGGTGGAATCTCCTTCCTTAGAAGTTTTTAAGGTCAGGTTTGACAAAGCCCTGGTTGGGATGATTTAGTTGGTGTTGGTCCTGCTTTTGAGCAGGGGGTTGGACTAGATGACCTCCTGAGGTCCCTTCCAACCCTGATATTCTATGATTCTATGATTAACACCATTATAAATGCCGGAGGCAAAGCGGTGTTTGGGGTAGAGGCTGACAGCTCGCGACCAATGTTCCCTCTAATTTTTGACAGGCCGTGTGTGCAAAAAATTTCTTCTGTGCAAATTGTTGTGCTTCTCTGCAAATTTGTGTGTGCACGGTGTTTCGCCGTGTGCACAGGGTTTAGGATCTGTGTGCATGCGCGCACCTTAGAGGGAACAGTGCTCACGACTCCCCATGTAATAACTTCCCGACCCCCAGTTTGAGAACCCCCGATCTAGCCTCTGGAAAACCTGCTTTGGTGCATCACAGAGGTCCCATAGCCAAAGTGCAACTAGGCTACATCCCATAGTTGAGAATAGGGGCATGAAACACCCAAATCACAACTCCCATACAGTGCCACAGTGGCTCTGGTGGATGAAATGTAATAAAAAGGTTTTGTTTCATATCAATTTTATGTCAGAATATCAAATTCTCTTTTGAATAAAGAGGTCAAAATGAACTTCCACTCACAAGGTGGGTTCCGCCTGCTAGGTCTTGCTGCTGCATTTAGTATTGCACACCTTTGCCTGCTCCTGGCACCCCTACCAGCTGTCAGCCTTGCTTGGTGAGTCTTCAGTGGCTCAGCCCATTGGCCAGATCACAGTCAAAAGCAGTCTATTTATCCTTAGTAGGGTCTTCAGTCCTGAGACTGGGGCCCCTTTAAATGTAGCCCTTTGTCTGAGCTCCCAACTCAGTCCTGCCCAATTTGTGGGGTTTACACCACTTTAGTTGTGGCCACGAAGGGAACCCAGGTCTGCCCACTATTTCCCCTGCCCAGGGACTCTATAGACAGCAGCTATGCACTACTCAATTTCAGTTTGTTGGTCTTTTCTTACTTGGCCCCATTTTGCTTCACCCTTACCTCAGGGTTAAGATTCTTAGGGCCTCTGTCTCCCTGCAAGCCCGTCTAAGCAAAATGAAGCCAGAAACAGACTCTTATTATTCCTTAAGTTCCTTTGGGAGCTCCAGAGGGGAGCATTCTTTCTTACTCTGATCCCAACCAGGAACTGACATGCTAAGGCCCTGCAGCTCCTTTTATCTGAGCCTTCTTGACTCTGATTGGCTACTTCCATGAAGCCTCTCTAGACAGGCCTGGGGGACCCATCTTCACTGCTCCTTTCCTGGTGTGGGGTGTAATAGGACCACGGAGCCTCCTGAAGAGCCTAGTACATCCGGTTACAGAATTGTTTTAAAATTCCTGAGTTGAAATTTGTTGTAACTTTTTATTCTGTGAAAATCACCACTTGTTTGATTTTTCTGGTTGCAATTCAGGACAAAAAATCAAATGTCAAAATATTGCCAGAGAATGGAAAAGCAATTGTAGACTGAAGGCACACAAACGAAAAGCCCATGGGCCATACACAGAGAACCAACCACCATCCACTTGAATGGTTTTTAATACAGCCCCTATTACTTATAGATATATCCATATAGCCCTCCCAATAACTCATGTTCCTTACAGGATATTCCATACTGCCATTGGCTTCCCCACCTTCTTGTGGTAGGGGACTATGTAGCGAGTGGGGTGGTATTGCATAGCCACCGTTCTGCTTTGCAAAGCATTCCTACCTGCAGTCAATGCAATTTCCACCCTTTTGCTCTGCTTCAGACCACAGCTTATTTATTTCACAGAGTGACTCTGTTTCTAATCACTATTACTGTGGTAAATACAGCTGTTGAATGATAAGACAGACAGATTTTTACTTTATAATTCCCCCAGCTCCACCTTTGATGTCCTTTACTTGCAGTCACCTCCCACCAACTCTAGTGACTATCTCTGTTGGTGCCCGTTGACAAGTATCCCAACTTTTCACCTCTGGAGATGGAATTCAACTTCTGTTTTAAGTCAAAAATTAAACTGAGTCTTCTGAAGAGAAAAACAGTGTGTTGCGTGTCAATTCCTGTTCTAAGATGATCATTTCTGCTAATTTGGGTCACTGCAGAGGGCTTATATAGGAGGTGGTTATGTCTGTCAGTCAGGGTGGGCCTCAGGAGAGAGGCCCTATCCTGGCAAACTTCCTGCAAGATACAGCTCTTCTGAAACTATGGTAACATATCACTTTTTCTAGAAGTTTTAAACCTTTCTGTAACTGTACACATTGTCACTTATTGTCAAATTATTCCTGACCTGGAATCACAGGGTTACTAAAATCTGCCCAAGGCTATTCCAAAAGGGCCTCGTTAGGCCAAGGGCTAGCTTTTAGTCTTTCATTTCAGAGCCTGATATGACACCATTAGAGTCAATGGGAATAGGAAAGACCCTTAGTAAGTACTGAACTGATTAGAGTTTCCTTTTAGTATGCAGAACAAAAAAGATGTAAAAGTTAGACCCAGGCTCAATTCTTCATAAAGAAAATATTGATTCTGTGAACCCATGCAGAAGGTCACATTATATGCAGTGGAGAAAATTCAGAAAGTAGGGCTGTCAAGGTTCCTCCCCCACTCTGAACTCTAGGGTACAGATGTGGGGACCTGCATGAAAAAACCCCCTAAGCTTATCTTTACCAGCTTAGGTCAAAACTTCCCCAAGGTACAAAATATTACACCCGTTATCCTTGGAATGGCCGCTACCACCACCAAACTAATACTGGTTACTGGGGAAGAGCTGTTTGGACACGTCTTTCCCCCCAAAATACTTCCCAAAACCTTGCACCCCACTTCCTGGACAAGGTTTGGTAAAAAGCCTCACCAATTTGCCTAGGTGACTACAGACCCAGACCCTTGGATCTTAAGAACAATGAACAATCCTCCCAACACTTGCACCCCCCCTTTCCTGGGAAATGTTGGATAAAAAGCCTCACCAATTTGCATAGGTGACCACAGACCCAGACCCTTGGATCTGAGAACAATGAAAAAGCATTCAGTTTTTACAAGAAGACTTTTAATAAAAAATAGAAGTAAATAGAAATAAAGAAATCCCCCCTGTAAAATCAGGATGGTAGATATCTTACAGGGTAATTAGATTCAAAAACATAGAGAACCCCTCTAGGCAAAACCTTAAGTTACAAAAAAGATGCACAGACAGAAATAGTTATTCTATTCAGCACAATGCTTTTCTCAGCCATTTAAAGGAATCATAATCTAACACATACCTAGCTAGATTACTTACTAAAAGTTCTAAGACTCCATTCCTGTTCTGTCTCTGGCAAGAGCAGCACACAGACAGACCCTTTGTTCCTCTCCCTCCTCCCAGCTTTTGAAAGTATCTTGTCTCCTCATTGGTCATTTTGGTCAGGTGCCAGCGAGGTTACCTTTAGCTTCTTAACCCTTTACAGGTGAGAGGAGCTTTCCCCTGGCCAGGAGGGATTTCAAAGGGGTTTACCCTTCCCTTTATATTTATGACACGCCCCCCAAATCTCAGCTAGGGTGAAACACTGGCTGGGATTTCTTCCTGGAGCTCTAGGAAAAACAGAGTTAATAAGACACATGCATCTCTAAATATACTACCAAGTACATAAAGACTAACAATATTTTCCACATCTCAAGGACGATGTTAACCAGTTGATTCTGGGAAACTTTCACGGGAGAGTGCATCAGCCACTTTGTTAGAAGCTCCTGAGATGTGTTGGATGTCGAAATCAAAATCTTGGAGAGCTAAACTCCACCGAAGAAGTTTTTTGTTAGTTTCTTTGACGGTGTGAAGCCACTTTAGTGCAGCATGGTCGGTTTGCAGGTGGAAACGCCGTCCCCAAACATATGGGCGTAGCTTTTCCAGAGCGTAGACAATGGCATAACATTCTTTTTCAGTGACTGACCAGTTGCTTTCCCTCTCAGACAGTTTTTTGCTGAGAAACACTACAGGGTGGAATTCTTGATCAGGTCCTTTCTGCATTAAAACTGCTCCCACACCACGCTCGGATGCATCTGTGGTTACTAGGAACGGTTTGTCAAAGTCTGGGGCCCTTAGTACAGGGTCAGACATGAGTGTCGCTTTAAGCTTGTTAAAGGCCTTCTGACACTTTCCGGTCCACTGAACAGCATTTGGCTGTTTCTTTTTGGTTAGGTCTGTCAGTGGGGCAGCGATTTGGCTGTAGTGAGGTACAAATCGTCTGTAATAACCGGCCAAGCCTAAGAAGGATTGAACCTGTTTCTTTGACTTTGGGACAGGCCACTTTTGGATAGCATCCACTTTGGCCTGTAGGGGGCTGATAGTTCCTTGACCCACCTGGTGTCCAAGGTAAGTCACTCTGTTTAGGCCTATTTGACACTTCTTAGCCTTAACAGTTAGTCCTGCCTCCCTTATGCGCTCAAGGACTTTTTGTAGATGTTCCAGGTGGTCTGCCCAGGAATCCGAAAATATGGCCACGTCGTCAAGGTAGGCGACTGCATATTCTCCTAATCCCGCTAGGAGACCATCTACAAGTCTTTGGAAAGTGGCGGGTGCATTTCGCAGCCCGAAAGGGAGTACATTAAATTCATACAGCCCGAGATGTGTGATGAAGGCTGACCTTTCCTTGGCAGATTCATCTAGCGGTACCTGCCAGTACCCCTTGGTTAAGTCCAAGGTAGAGATGAACTGGGCCCGTCCCAGTTTCTCTAATAGTTCATCTGTGCGTGGCATTGGATAGTTGTCTGGGCGAGTTACAGCATTTAGCTTACGGTAGTCCACGCAAAAACGTATTTCCCCATCTGGTTTGGGAACTAGAACCACTGGAGATGCCCATGCACTTTCAGAGGGGCGGATTACCCCCATCTGTAACATATCCTGGATCACCCGTTCTATAGCAGTTTTAGCTTGAGGAGACACCCGGTAAGGTTGGACCCTAATTGGGTGAGCATTACCTGTGTCAATGGAGTGGTATGCCCGTTCAGTCAGTCCTGGGGTGGCTGAGAACGTTGGCGCGTAGCTAGTGCACAGCTCCTGGATCTGCTGTCGCTGCATACGCCCAAGGGTCATGGAGAGGTTCACCTCTTCCACACCACCAGCACATTTCCCTTCGTAGTAAACACCTTCAGGCCACTCAGCGTCGTCTCCTCCCTGGGCTGTAAACTGACAAACCTTTAATTCTCTGGAATAAAAGGGCTTTAGAGAATTAATATGGTACACCTTAGGCTTCCGGTTGGAGGTGGGGAATGCTATGAGATAATTAACAGCTCCCAGGCGCTCCTGGACCGTGAATGGCCCTTCCCACGATGCTTCCATTTTATGGGCCTGGAGCGCCCTTAAGACCATGACCTGGTCTCCTACTTTGAAGGAACGCTCTCTGGCATGTTTATCATACCAGGCTTTTTGCTCTTTTTGAGCATCCTGTAAGTTTTCTCTAGCAAGGGCTAAAGAGGTTCGGAGGGTGTTTTGTAGGTTGGTTACAAAGTCCAGAATGTTAGTTCCTGGAGAAGGTGTAAATCCCTCCCATTGCTGCTTCACCAACTGCAATGGCCCCTTAACCTCACGGCCATATACAAGTTCAAATGGGGAAAACCCTAAACTGGGATGTGGTACAGCTCTGTAGGCAAAGAGCAACTGCTGCAACACTAGGTCCCAATCATTGGAGTGCTCATTTACAAATTTACGTATCATGGCCCCCAAAGTTCCATTAAACTTCTCCACCATGCCATTTGTTTGATGGTGGTAAGGAGTGGCAACCAAGTGATTTACCCCATGAGCTTCCCAAAGGTTTTTCATAGTTCCTGCCAGGAAATTAGTCCCTGCATCTGTGAGGATGTCGGAGGGCCAACCTACCCTGGCAAAAATGTCTGCTAGTGCCTGGCACACACTTTTAGCCCTGGTGTTGCTTAGAGCTACTGCTTCCAGCCATCGGGTGGCAAAATCCATGAAAGTCAGTATGTACTGCTTTCCTCTGGGTGTCTTTTTCGGAAAAGGACCCAGAATATCCACAGCTACTCGCTGAAATGGAACTTCAATGATGGGGAGTGGCTGGAGAGGGGCTTTGACCTGGTCTTGGGGTTTTCCCACTCTTTGGCACACCTCACAAGACTGGACATAGAAACATCCTTGCCCATTCCCTCCCAGTGGAATGACCCCCCCAAACGGTCTTTGGTCCTGTTCACCCCAGCATGGCCACTAGGGTGATCATGGGCTAAGCTCAAGAGCTTGGCCCGGTATTTAGTTGGAACTACCAACTGTCTCTGAGGATGCCAGTCTTCCTGGTGTCCCCCAGAAAGAGTTTCCTTGTATAAAAGTCCTCTTTCTACAACAAACCTGGATCGATTAGAAGAGCGGAGAGGCGGTGGGTTGCTCCGTGCCGCCGTCCAAGCTCTCTGGAGGCTTTCATCTGCTTCCTGTTCGGTCTGGAACTGTTCCCTTGATGCTGGAGACATCAGTTCCTCATGGGATTGTGGACCTAGGCTTGGTCCCTCTGGAAGCGATATAGGGGATGGAGCTGTTTCTGTTGACTGTGAACCGCTCTCCGCTGGTGCACTATGTTGGGATTCAGGCTCCGGCTGAGCCTCTTGGGTCGGGTTATCGGCTGCTGCCAGTTCAGGTTCGGTGGGGCCCTCTGGTGTTGAGGTTGCAAGTACTGGATTCAGTGCTGACACGGGGTCTGGTGTTGGTTGTTCGGCTGGTTCCGGTTCTGGGACTGGTTCCGTCTGGGTCTCTGGGACTGGATCCACTACTGCTGTTGCAGACATTGGCCTGGGGTCCAGGTCCATCACCTCTGACTGGGTCCTGATAGAAGTTTCCGGAACAGAGCTAGGCCTCACGGCTTGTTTAGCCTGGCTGCGGGTGACCATTCCCACCCTCTTGGCCTGCTTCACATGATTGGCCAAGTCTTCCCCCAACAGCATGGGGATGGGATAATCATCATAGACTGCAAAAGTCCACATTCCTGACCAGCCCTTGTACTGGACAGGCAACTTGGCTGTAGGCAAATTGAAAGAGTTGGACTTGAAGGGTTGAATCGTCACTTGGATCTCTGGGTTGATTAAATTGGGGTCCACTAAGGAAGCATGGATAGCTGACACTTGTGCTCCGGTGTCCCTCCACGCGGTGACCTTCTTCCCGCCCACACTCACAGTTTCCCTCCGCTCCAAGGGTATCTGGGAGGTATCTGGGCCTGTGGACCTCTGGTGTGATTCCGGTGCAATGAACTGTAATCTGTTGGGGTTCTTGGGGCAGTTGGCCTTTACATGCCCCAGCTCGTTACACTTAAAACATCGTCCAGCTGACGGGTCACTGGGGCGAGGAGGGTTGCTGGAGAATGGGGTGGTGGGACGATAAGGGGTCTGGAGGGTTCTTTGGGAGGTAGGTGGGGCTTTGGGCGGCCCCCGGTAATAGGGTGTGGTCTGGGGTGGTCCCTTCTGGTCTCCGCTCCAACTGCGACCAGTTTTCTTCTTCTCTGCCACCTCCACCCATCTGGCTCCAATCTCTCCTGCCTCGATTACAGTTTTGGGCTTCCCGTCTAGGATGTATCTTTCTATTTCCTCAGGAACACCCTCTAAGAATTGTTCCATTTGCATTAGGAAGGGCAAATTTACTGGAGATTCAACACTTGCTCCTGATATCCAGGCATCCCAATGTTTCACAATGTGGTAGGCATGTCGGGTAAATGACATGTCTGGTTTCCACCTTAGGGCTCTGAACCTCCGACGAGACTGCTCGGGTGTTATCCCCATTCTGACTCTCGCCTTGGATTTAAACAGTTCATACTTGTTCATGTGTTCTTTAGGCATTTCAGCTGCCACCTCAGCTAAGGGTCCACTGAGCTGCGGCCTCAGCTCTACCATGTATTGGTCAGTAGAGATGTTGTACCCAAGGCAGGCCCTTTCGAAGTTTTCTAGGAAGGCCTCAGTATCATCACCTGCCTTGTAGGTGGGGAACTTTCTGGGATGGGAAGTGGTACTTGGAGAAGGATTACTAGGGTTTGTTGGGATATTCTGCTGAGCCTTTATCTTCTCCATCTCCTCCACATACTTCCTCTCTTTTTCCTTCTCCTCCAGTTCTTTGTCCCTCGCTTCCATAGCTCTCCTGTGAGCAGCTGCTTGGTGTTGTTCTGCTTCTCTCGCTGCCTCCCTTTCTTGTTCCTTCTTCAGCTGCATGAGTTCTATCTGTCTTTCATGTTCCCTTTGTCTTTCCTCAGCCTGAAATTTGGCTAATTCGAGCTGTAGCCAAGCTGAGGATTTGGTCATTCTAACCTCTCTGTTTTTAACTAACTTTACACCCGAGGTTTAGAAATAAACAAAACTTGGCTGTAAAATTTTGCTGTGCTGCAATAGAATACCTATTCTCTGATAGTGATTGTCAGCCTACAGAAAAAGACAATTCCCTTGTCTCTGCTCTGGGCCCAAATTAAAGCAAAAAACCTCCAACTGCTTGGAAACCTGCTTACCCAGCCCAAAGAAAAAGCAAATGGGTAGAACACACACCCCCTATTTACTTTTAGGAAGAAAAGAAAAAAAAACAATGGGTTGGAAGACTGTGAATTTCCCTGCAGGAGTTAAGTACCCTGCCTCCAGGCAAAGAAAACCTGCAATTCACAAGATAATCCCCTTTTGTCTCTGCTTGGCCACAAAGGAGAGAGAAACCAAGCTGCTTTCAGTTTCAAAGCTGCTTTCTGGACTTCCTAAAAATTCCTTTTTAAAATCTGTATTTCTAGTTCAAAAAATCTCAACTGGATCTCAAAATGATTTCAGGTTAATCCCACCACTGTGCCACCATGTCAAGGTTCCTCCCCCACTCTGAACTCTAGGGTACAGATGTGGGGACCTGCATGAAAAAACCCCCTAAGCTTATCTTTACCAGCTTAGGTCAAAACTTCCCCAAGGTACAAAATATTACACCCGTTATCCTTGGAATGGCCGCTACCACCACCAAACTAATACTGGTTACTGGGGAAGAGCTGTTTGGACGCGTCTTTCCCCCCAAAATACTTCCCAAAACCTTGCACCCCACTTCCTGGACAAGGTTTGGTAAAAAGCCTCACCAATTTGCCTAGGTGACTACAGACCCAGACCCTTGGATCTGAGAACAATGAAAAAGCATTCAGTTTTTACAAGAAGACTTTTAATAAAAAATAGAAGTAAATAGAAATAAAGAAATCCCCCCTGTAAAATCAGGATGGTAGATATCTTACAGGGTAATTAGATTCAAAAACATAGAGAACCCCTCTAGGCAAAACCTTAAGTTACAAAAAAGATGCACAGACAGAAATAGTTATTCTATTCAGCACAATGCTTTTCTCAGCCATTTAAAGGAATCATAATCTAACACATACCTAGCTAGATTACTTACTAAAAGTTCTAAGACTCCATTCCTGTTCTGTCTCTGGCAAGAGCAGCACACAGACAGACCCTTTGTTCCTCTCCCTCCTCCCAGCTTTTGAAAGTATCTTGTCTCCTCATTGGTCATTTTGGTCAGGTGCCAGCGAGGTTACCTTTAGCTTCTTAACCCTTTACAGGTGAGAGGAGCTTTCCCCTGGCCAGGAGGGATTTCAAAGGGGTTTACCCTTCCCTTTATATTTATGACAAGGGCAAAGATTGTAAATACTAAGCCAGGTTTTTAAAGCGTATTTAGCCATCTACCATGGATTTCACTGTGAGTTAGCCATCAAAATACCACTAAGACTTTGGCTCATTGACCTTGGTGGCCATTAAAATGCAGACTTAAGGCAAACATTGTCTCCAGGATTTTTTCCTTTTCAACACACGTAATAAATTCCATCATTGTAACTATGCTATAATCATGTTAGCAAGGCTTTAATAGGAATGTTTAGTCAGCATGGTGATTTACAAGATTTCTACCAAGCTTTTCTTTCATATGTCTTTTTTGCAATTTCCCCAGGTCCTACTCATGTGTCTTTCTTTCCTTTGCAGCTGCTGTTATTCAACATAAACAGCTGCTTCCACGCAATATGCCTGTGGATGTATCCTGATAACAAAATTAGCAAGAGACCTCAGAGCTTTTCCTCTAAAAATACCCCAATAGCTCAGTAAACTGGGTGCAAGATCTGTACACCCTCTCTGTGGAGCTGATAGCTATTAATTGCAGAGCCATGTGACCGCTGAATTTATCAATGCACTTTCATCACCCCATCTGCAAACTGCCCACTAATCTGTCCCCACTCACCCTTTCTCAACATTCTGAACTACTGAGCAGCTATAAAGCGCGTAAGAAAACAAACATCCATCTGCTACAAACATTTCCTATTTTTCCTCAAATATGGCACATTCTCCTTAGACTAACACTAGACCAAATGGCAGGATAGACAATATTTAGTCCTAGATGCATATGCTGTAAATTTTGAAATCTCTTGTGATCCTCGAGAGGTAGCAATGGCAGCCAATCCCATAGGCAATGCCCAGCTTTTCCAATGGAATGCACAGGACTGGTTTCTAGCCAGGAAAGGTCCCAAGGCATTGGACTTTAAAGTCCTGAATTTTTAAGGTCTAGAAAAAGCAATTCATCATTTTTAGGTACAACCAAAGGCAAATATCCTAATCTTCTGAAAAGAGTTAAGATTTTTTTTATGACCACAAACGTTCAGGTGGGGTTTCTATCTGACATGGAAGACAGTTACTCTAACAACAGATTTCAGAGTAGCAGCTGTGTTAGTCTGTATTCGCAAAAAAGGAAAGGAGTACTTGAGGTGCCACAAGTACTCCTTTTCTTTCTTCTAACAACAGTGTCCTCTATCCTAACCCCAATGCTGGCACACTGTTTCATTGCCAATTCAGAGGCTAGAGTCGGTTCCCAAAGCACCAGCGCAGTTTTCTCCAGCCCCAGGAGGTCTCTTCTCCTCAGCATCCTATCGGGTTCTTAATGTGGCCCAATGAGGACACCTCAAAAGGCTTTATGGTTGGAAGCAAAACTGTGTGTTAGCTTTTGCTAAGCTCCCGGTTTCCAGGTAACGACACAAAGTGCTCACCACTCCCATCTAGGGAAGGTGAGATATAGTGGAACACAATTTCACATAGAGACAATCTTGCAGCTATAAGTCATTGAATTTAGCAGTTATGCAACTGTGTGACTAAGTCTTTTGAATTGCCCAAGTGTTTTCCTTGGCGACTGCTTCCTGCAGGAACTTGTTTTTCTCTTACCATGACTGGGGTGAGTGGTTTGTGAAAGCTGTGGCTAGTGTTTGTTGGAGCAACAAAGAGTGAGTAGCTTTTTAACATGCTCCCACAGTGCCCAGAGGAGTCCTTTCAAGGGGAGGCAATTGCTTTTCCTGGCTTTCCTTCTCTCCCAGAGGGGGAAAAAAAAAATCTCACATGAGAAAGAGTAAATATACTTTTCCTGTTATTCAGTAATATTTATTTACTGCTTGACAGTCCAGAGCCTTACTACCATGTCCAGAGGCAGTTTCTGTTCCATCCATTCTCTGCCTGGTTGATATACTAATGCAGCAGACTATAGCACAGAATACATCCCAGTATGGAACACAATAGCAGATTCCCCAATGTGTGAGCCAGAGAACTTCACTCCTGTCAATCAGAGCAGGGCCAGCCACCAGAGACTCTTTAGGGGCATCTGCACAGTTGCAAGTGGGCCTGGTCCTTTCTGCCTGAATTTACTTCCAAAAAAAGGAACGCCTCTTAATGCTTTAAGGCAGACACGTCTGCTTATGAGTGTTGGTGGAAAGGACTCAATAGAAGACTGAAGGTATTTGCATAACACAAAACGATAATTTTCAGTTGCGGGAACATGGCATGAGAGCCAAAACAGGCCTGGGTGTTTCCCCAAGTGCGTTCATTTAAATGAAGGCAGTAGAAACTCAAAAAAAATAAAATAAAATAAACCAGAACAAAAAACACACACAAACTTCCAAAACAGCCTTTGGCAAGTTTCAAAACAATTCTTATATTTCAGTCTCATAAGTGCACATTGGCACCCATATCACACACATGCACACCTTTTCTGGTCTGTTTTTCATGTTCTGTCTCTCCCTGAGTCCCAATTCCTGGCCTCTATGAACTTTGATGATCAAACCCAGTTTCTTTACACCACAACAGTTTACCTAGCCACCAGACAAGACAGTGATCAACCCAGTGCACACAACAGTATTGTAGACTCCTGCTGAATCCAAGAAGGAAAAAAAAATTCCTCTAGTCACCTTTCCTCTGAATTCCTCCTAAGCAAACAAACCCTCACGCAAGAAAGGGCTATTAAGAACAACAACTACAGAATGCCAGCTGATATACAAGTGAGTTAAGGCTCATGCACCCATCTAATCACATCCAAGTATATGCAAACAGTCTATAAGTTTGGGGGCGGAGTAATTCTCTAAATGGGAAAACACACCTTGGCTTTATATAGTACCCCACTGAAGGCTTTGTGCTGCACTTTTGATTCTAAATACTAGTTTCCTTTCCTTACAATAGCAGCAGTTATCTGAACTCAGCAAGTGCAAATGCTCACATCGCAGGAGTGGGAGGGAAATGGCAGCAAATAATGGGCCCAAAACTGACCTGTGGCTGAGGAATGCTGCCAAGAGCAGCCGAGGAAAGTGGCAGAGGGCATCATAAGTGTGACTCACCCCTTGTTGCTGGGCCTGGCATAGCAGGCTCCCTTTGTGCCTCCTGCTGACTTCTTTTCCAGCCCTGCGGTGCTCTGCTTCTTGTCAATAGGCTCTCTAGCTGGGTCACATGTAGTCCCAACCCTTCTGGGGCAAGCTAGTAGTCCATTGACCTCAGACTCACTAGCCCTTACCCCTAGTGTCAGGGGGGTTTCAGTAGTCCCTCCACATTGTCAGGGGGTTTCCACTCCACTGTTCTCAGTGGGCCAGTAGGGGAACCAGACCCCTCCCAAGTCCCTTTTCTCTGGGGTCAGGTCCAGGCCCCATGCTGCCTCCCTAGACCACCTGTTTGTCCTTGCCTTTGCCACAGCTTCTTCCCAAGCTCATCATGTACAAGTTCCTCTCTATCTAAGCTTCTTCCACAGGTTTACTGCAGAGCATCTCAGCACCTTCTGCGGCAGGGGGAGTTTCCTCTATTCCCATGCCTGGGCAGTCCTTGACTCAACAGGAATCTTCCAGCTCCCTTCAAGTCCCTCCACGAGCACAGAGAATACTGGGCAGATTCATATCCTCCCGCTTTCCTTCCCAACCACCCTGAGCTCCCAGCTACAGCCAGCCAGCCAGCCTGCCTGCCTATCTATCTTCTGGGAGCTCTGTTTGCCAGCAGCTTCATTCAGCTCCAGCTCTGCTCCTATTCCTAGTCAGCCCCCAGCTGAGCTGGGTTCAGCCCTTTCAACTCCTCCCTCCAGACTTGACATCTACTGCAGGTGTAGCAGGACAAGACTGATGGAGCCCACAGGCTCTCATTAATCTCTTCTGGTTCTCTGTGGGGTTGGTCTATCCCATCACAGGTATATGTGTGTGAAGAAAGGTATTGCATGCTCCCGCAGCTCAGCAGCAAACCACTCCCAGTCTCAAGGCTGCTCTAATCTGCACCATCAATGGCCTGCATGGCCCACTTTGGCAGGAGGGCATTGCTGGAATGTAGGGATGTCCCAGTCATACACCACTGCACTGAGGGCAGGGAGAAGGGATGGATTAGGAGCCACTAAGTCAGCTTTGTGCCAATGGGGAAGTCCCATGGGCAGAAGGAATCCCCATATAGCTGGGTAAGCCAACTTTATGGTAACTTTGGCCAAGGATCTGACCCACAAAACATGTAAAACAAATGAAAGATTAAGATCTGCTTCCTTAAAACCAGTTGTCTCCCAAGAGAGAGCTCACACACACCCCACCCCCCACCCCCGGGCAATGCTCCTGCTGGTAATAGCTCACCTTAAGTGATCACTCTCATTACAGTGTGTATGGTAACACCCATTGTTTCATGTTCTCTGTGTATATAAATCTCCCCACTGTATTTTCCACTGAATGCATCCGATGAAGTGAGCTGTAGCTCACAAAAGCTTATGCTCAAATAAATTTGTTAGTCTCTAAGGTGCCACAAGTTCTCCTTTTCTTTTCTTATGTGGCTGCAGAATGCCCTGTACCCCTGTGTGACTCTCCACGTGATCCATCATTCATGGACGTCAATGGGAGTCTATCATTCTACTTCCATGGATCAGGCCTTTTATGTAAACAGTGAGGCAGGATTAGACATCTTTCTGGGAATAACGGATTGTCCAGCTAATGAACACCAAATGCTTTCATCCTGTTGACCTGAATTTGACTTAGACAAGCTGCAGCTGCCAGTTTTCTCTTAGAGATCAAAATCATACTTCTGCCATATGTCGCCAGTATTTTTGCCTTGAGAGAGAGACAGCCAGCCAACTGTGTTACAGAAAAGTGCCTGAACATTTAAGGAGATACTGCCAAACATTTTAAGTCCAAAGATCTTAGCTAAAATAGGTGCTGTGAAACTAGGGATGGCAATATTGTGTTTTAGATGGAACATTAGCTCCTGGCATTAGTGGACGCCAAACTCATTTTATGACCGGGCTATTAACTTTTGAAACCATGACCCAGTTCACATGACTGGGCCCAGGAAATAGAGTTCTTACTTTCTTCCCAGCTTTCATTTGTGTCACACCACTATTAGACTAGAGCCACAGACAATATTGTGTTGGAGAGAAATGACAAAGCAGCCTCTGACCTTTTATTCTCCCTAGAACCAAATCTATTCCAATGCAAAGGTACAGCAGTTGTATGGATCGTCAGATATGTAAGTTCCAAAGGATACTCAGACAAAGTTTAGGAAAATGTTTTGTCATGGAACACCTTCACTGAGCTGTTAGGAGCAAAGTCAAATACCTGTTTCCCTTTATATGTATGTATTATGGACTCATTATACAGTGGCAAAATGGATGAGGTAATATATTCTATTGAAACAACTTTTGCTTGTGAAATAGAAAAACTTTTGAGCTCTACAGAGCTCTTCTTCAGGTCTGGGGAAAGTACTCAGAGGGTACATCTACACTGCAATGTAAACCGAGGGTTAGTGGGACTCAAGTCAACTGATTCTGGATTAGAGAACCCAGGGCTTGAGCATCTACACTGATCGTTAACCCTAGCTTAAGAATTTTCTAACCCAGGCTGGAATCTGGGGCTCTGGTGTCCACATTGCAGCACCTGAGTCAAACCAACCCTATCCCAGACTCCCTGGCACCCACCCAAAATGTGGCCACTCTAGCCCTTTGACCATGGTGCACTATGGGAAAACTTGGCTCCATGCTGCACATTACAAGAAGTCAGAACAATCCACCAGCACATCCTGCCAAATAGTCATTTTGGTCAGTGTGCTCCCAGCTACTGGAGGCAGCTACATGGAGGAGGCACTTTTTGAAGAACTCCTCTTGCTCGTGTGTCAGGAAACAGGCAGAGCTTCCGTGAGATGCTGATGGACATTTCAGCAGTTTTCTGACCCACCAAAGGAACCTGACACAGTTTATTAGGGAGCAGGAGGAGGGGTACCCGAGCATGGCAGACAAACTGATGCTTCTCAGTACAGCCCCGATACCCCCACCGGTACTTCAGGAGCAGGGCCACAAGCACAAGTGGGATCACATCATCATGCAGACCTGGAATGACCAGCAAGGGGTCTGGCACTTTTGCATGAAGAAAGCTACATTTCTGGAGCTTTGTGAGCAATTTGTCCTGACCCTCCCAGCATAAAGACACATGCATGAGGCCACCCATGCCAGTCCAGAAGCAGGTAACTATAGCCGTCTGGAAACTGGCTACCCCACACTGCTACAGGTTCATTGCAAACCAGTTTGGTATTGGAAAGTGGTTGTGGAGGTTCCTGAGGCAATCAGGTGTGTGGTTTACTCCAAAGTGACTGGGGCCATTGATGGGACTCATGTGCCCATAGTTTGCCCTCCTCAAGGAGCACATAAACCACAAGGAGTACTACTCTATTGTTATGCGGGTCCTAGTGGACCACAGAGAGTGATTTATGAATGTCAATGTGAGTTGCACTGGGAAAGTTCATGAAGCCAGGGTTTTCCACCAAATGGAGTCTACATTCATGGACAGGCTGGGACAATATTCCCACCAAATGACATTGTCATAAATGGAGTTACTGGCCCCACTGTTATTCTGGGGGACCCTGCATATTTCCTTCTGCCTTGGTTTATGGAATTATATCCTGATTTCAGAGGCCCTGGCAAAAGATGCTCTAATTACATTCTCAGCAGGTGCAGAATGGTTGTTGAAGGGACTTTTGGCAGACTGAAATCCCATTTGAGATGTTTATAGACCCATTTGGATGCCAGTGTCATCAGTGGTGTCTGCATTACTGGGGCTTGCTGTGCTTTTCACAATCGTTGTGAAGCCAGATGTGAGCCATTTCCACCTGAATGGACCTATGACAACGAGGGACCCCTGAATCAGTATGCTCAGCCAGAAAGCACACCTACCACAGCGGAAGCTGGATGCACCCAGGTACCAGAAGCCAGGGATGTTTTGTGCTCCCACATTATGGACTTGCATGGTGCAACGGAAGAGGGGGAATAGTATCTTTATGAATAAGCTTGTGGTGGGGGGTTGTGAGGAGTGATGGTATGGAGGCTTACTGATTGTGAAGAGGGGTGGAGTTTTTGGGGAGGAATTTTTTGGAATTTTAATGCCATGTAATGTACTTTTGAATGACAAGACCACTTATGAAATTGGTGGGGGGGAGCATGATTATTCACAGTATGGAATGATGTAAGGAAGTGACTGAAGTATGAATTGCTATAGGTAACTATACTGAGGGACAGTCTTTGCATACTAATTTCTAATTGTCCCTGATCATGTGTTTACCTTATTTTGGTTACACATCATACAATGTGAAGCAGTAATTAAAAAAAAAAATTCTTCACATAAAAAAAAACCTTTATAAACCTGTATTAGAAAAGTAAAATATTCACTCATTCACAGGTAGGCAAGCTCCTATTACCGCACCAAAACACTAGTAACAGAACCTTACAGAAAAAAAAATACCTGCATAAACAGTGAAATCACGTACAAGACAGACACCCCCTACCAAGGCACGTCCTATGGCCACCTGTTCTTCTTTCCCCAGTTGCCATGCATGCAACACTGTAGGAGGGAGGTTGGGGCATCCACAGGGGAGCGGATCAATATGGAGGATTGCATGGGGCAAGGTGCCAGCCAGTGATGGAGTCTTTCAAGCTGCTTCTGGACTGCAGCTCGGGGTAGCACACAGGGGACTCAGGCCATGGCAGAGGTGATGCAGCGGGAGCCACTATTTTTGCAGTTACTAGTGATATGAGCCACTCAAACAGCTCTTTCTGGTGAACTCTGTCCTCCTCCCTTAGCCACCATTCCTGGGCTGAAGACCTCTCCTCAAGCTGTGCAGCCAGGCTGACCCTTTCTCTTGTCTTGTGGTATGCCTTTCCTCCAGCCGTACGTGCCTCTGTCTTTGGTACTGGACCCGCTTGTTGGTCCTCTCCAGAACTTACGTTTGAAGTTCATCATGGAAATGCTTCCTCTTGGAAAGGTTGATGAAAATACAATGTCCCAGGCTTCTACTGCTGTGCAGGCAAACTGTGGAGGTACTGCAGCCAATAGAGGTCAAGGGGCCTGGAAAGGACAAGGCTCGGAAGATTATTGTCTCAAATAGCTCAGTGCAGGAACACAGAAAAAAATCCTTGTGGAATTTCTAGGACATAACATGGTACTTTTATAAACTCAACTTCAGTATATTGTGAGAAGGATGCTTCTGACCACAGAAGCTCCCTGGACACAGCCCGGTTAATGGCAGCAAAAAAATTGCAGTCACAATGGTAAATTAAAAATGCAAATCTGCTTTTTTGATTTCAGAAAATTGCAAAACTACTTGGGTTTGTGGTTTACAGCTCCCATCAGTGGCTGTGCTACAAAAGCTTTTTCTATTATTTCCAGGCTTCCACATTTTGAAGGACATAACAGTCCTTGTGGTTCCTGACTGGCAAAGGAAGACGTTACACCAAGCTGCTGTGGGAAACCTACACTTTATGCAACAGACGTATTCAAACATATAGTGACTAAGCAGCACATCTATGAGTGGCGTGGGCTGGTCAGCTACCAAAGTCGCCCTGGAAAATACGACCACCCCCAAAATGTGACTACCTATCTAGAGTTCCTGCTTCAGGAAAAGTTTGCAGCTATCAGCACCCAGGATTGGGCCAGAATTCATTAGGGAATCAACAGAATGCTGCCTTAGCTTCCACATGGCATAGCCTGTTATTACTGCATACAAACACAGAGAAATTCACAGTCTTTCTCCTCCCCATCCACCGGCACATTTCTGGACAAAATGTCAAAGCACAGGCATGTTTGGGGCAAATGATTTTGTCACCTATGGACTACAAGGACTACCTGTAATTGAAATGGACTAGATTTGTGAATAGAAAACACACACACACACACAGAACTCACTGTTTCCAGGTGACCCAAAAGACTGTAGAATGGTTACAGAGGAGCATACTTACAGGTACGGCAAGGTAAGGTTATTATTTTTAAGAAACAGGAATGGCAAATGTCTGTGCCTTTCCAGTCAAAATAAATTTTAAAGGTGTTCTGTACTGTTTGAATCACCTGGTCCTGGTCACCTTTCTAAACCCCTGTGGTTGAGTGGAGGAGGAAGGAGGGGAAAAGTCACGCCACTGGCATACAAACCACCAATAGCAGATACATGCTGCTAGCCAGGGCTTCTCATAACTTTTGCCTTGGTTCATAGAGCAGAATCTGCTCCTATTACTGTATTAATAAACATTAAAATAGAGCCAGAAACTTACTGAGCTTAGGGTCAACTTCTGTCCCATCTGCGTCTGCCGCAGGTTCCGCAGTGGGCTGTTCCTTGAGGAGACCATCAGCTCCTCCAAGAATGGACCCAGAATGTGCTGCTCCTGCTCCTGCTCCAAAGCCTGCTCTGGAATGGGTTTCAGCAACAGAGTGAGTTCATTGTCCCCAATCCTGCTGCTGGTTCCTATCAGTCCCCATGCTAGATTCTGGGGCCAGTGTCTTTATTAAGGCCATGAATTTTATCTCTAGCAAAGTTATGAATTTAAGCTCCCAGGCTCATCTTTTGAAGGGGAAGGGCAAGGACTGAGACCTCTCAGTGAACAAAAACTACACACTTGATCAGTATGCTGATTGCTTCAGGAATAATGTTGAAACTTTTGTAAAGAAAAAACTCGAAGGAGACCCAACACTACAATTCACCCAGGAATTTAACGATATCATCAAATCCTTCCCCAAAAAACTTCAAAAAAACCTCCACAACCTCATCCCCCATAAACCCACCCCAAGGATCTTCTACAGGCTTCTCAAGATACACAAACAAGTGAACTCTGGCAGACCCACAGCACTCGTACTGGAGAATTATCAGGACTTATAAAAATCATCTCAAACCACTCACCACACAAAATATCAGTTTCTTCCAGGACACAACCAACTTCCTCCAGAAACTCCATAACATTAGCAACCCTCAGAACACCATCCTTGCCACCATTGATGTCACTTCCTTATACACCAACATCGCTCACCATGACAGCATCACGACCTGCCTCAAATATCTGCAAGACAATGGTCAACTCTCAGATAACCACTGCAAACATAGGTAAATTTGTCTATTTCATCTTCACCCATTCAACCACAAACACTTTATCCAAACCATGGGAACAACCATGAGTACTAGGATGGCTCCCCAATATGCCAACCTCTTTATGGGCCACCTTGAAGAAGAATTTCTAGACAACACACCACAAAACCAAAGTTATACATCAGTGATATTTTCATCTTCTCGGCAGAAGGCCTAAAATTCCTCAGATTTTAACCATAACTTCAAACAACCACCACCCGTGAAACTCTCTAAAACACTCCCACACCAGCAACAACAATAAAATCCTACAGACAACTATATAGCATACAAGATCACCAGCTCACTATGCTTACCTCCACAGAGCCAGTAACCACCCAAAACACACTAAGAAATCTGTTTTCTATAGCCAGGCTCTCAGATCCCACAGAACATAATCAGAGAAGAAACTCCAGGATACATACTCAAAACTGCCTTCACAAACAAGGGCACTCCACCAGAAAAGCAGATCGCATCATCAAACAGGCCACCCAAATACCCCAAGAGAACTTACTTCGATAAAGAAAAATACAAGACCCTCTGATTGCACACCCTTAAGTTGTCCCCTACCACCCTATACTGGAACCCATATGGGGTGTCAAACAACTAAAATCCATACTCCATGGAGTCAATGGAGACTCCATCCAGAAAGAAATATTTTTGAACCTCATCTTCTGATCTTCAAACAGCTGCCCAAACTCACCAAACTCATCATTAGAAGCAAGGTCCCCACAGAGCTGTACCCACCAATTCAAAGCAGCACCAGACCCTGCCTCTATATAAATCCATGGTATGCCCACATCTTGAATACTATGTGCAGATGTGGTGACCCTATCTCAAAAAAGATATATAATGGAATTGGAAAAGATTCAGAAAATGGCAACAAAATGATTAGGGGTGTGGAACAGCTGCCATATGAGGAGAGATTAATAAGACTGGAACTTTTCAGCTTGGAAAAGAGACAACTAAGGGGGATATGATAGAGGCCTATAAAATCATGACTGGTGTGGAGAAAGTAAAGAAGGAAGTGTTATTTACTCCTTCTCATAACACAAGAACTAGGGGTCACCAAATGAAATTAATAGCCAGCAGGTTTGAAACAAATAAAAGGAACTATTTCTTCACACAGTGCACAGTCAACCTGTGGAACTCCTTGCCAGAGGATGTTATGAAGGACAAGACTATAACAGGGTTCAAAAAGGAACTAGATAAATTAATGGAGGATAGGTTCATCAACAGCTATTAGCCAGGATGGGCAGGGATGGTGTCCCTAGCCTCTGTTTGCCAGAAACTGGGAATGGGCAACAGGGGATGGATCACTTGATGATTACCTGTTCTGTTCATTCTCTCTGGGGGCTCCTGGCATTGGCCACTGTCGGAAGACAGGATATTGGGCTAGACAGACCTTTGGTCTGACCCAGTATGGCCATTCTTATGTTCTTAACAGATGCAAAGCCTGCAGACACATCTCCATTAGTGAGGAGTTTTGATCCACTTATAACATACCTCTCAAGATCCACGGGACCTATGCATGCCTATCACAATATGTGATGTACCTCATCCAGTGTACTAAATGCCCCAACACCAACTAAATGGGTGAAAACAGACAATCACTATATGCTTGAATGAACGCACAGAGAAAAATCATAAAAGATAAAAACACCATATCACCCATGTGCAAACACTTTTCACAAAACCACCACTTCATGTCGGACCTCTCCATCCCTAATCCTCAAAGGAAACCTTCACAACACCTTCAAAAGATGAGCCTTGGAGCTTAAATTCATAATTTTGTTAGACACTAAAAATCACAGTCTTAATAAAAGGAGTACTTGTGGCACCTTAGAGACTAACAAATTTATTTGAGTATAAGCTGTCGTGAGCTACAGCTCTTTTTCCTTTTGAGTACTCCTTTTCTTTTTGTGAATACAGACTAACAGGGCTGCTACTCTGAAACCAGTCTTAATAAAAACACTGGATGTATGGTTTACAAGAACAATCTGTAACACCCTAGCTCCCTTTTTTATCCTATGACTGCAGAGTTGTTAATGGTCTACATTCACCTTGAGTGGTCCTTTGAAATGTGTTAACTACTTAAACTAAACAATTTGTTCCACCTTGTATTTAGCTGTGACATTGTGACAGAGTACTGGGAACCAACAGCTGAATTTAGTGGATTAGAATGGGCTGGCGGAAGACTAATGAGAAAATTGGCCCATTAACACAGGAGGTATAATAAGGTACAGCAAGGGAGTACAAGGGAGAAAAGGCAGGCTTGCAGAACTGGGAAGGATCTCTTCTATCTCCTCTGAGAGAAGTGAGGAGAAACTGAATAATAATAATAATAATAATAAGGGTGAGAAAACCTGGATTTGTGCTGGAAATGGCCCACCTGCTGATCACTTTAGATAAGCTATTACCAGCAGGACAGTGGGGTGGGAGGAGGTATTGTTTCATATTCTCTGTGTGTATATAAAGTCTGCTGCAGTTTCCACGGTAAACATCTGATGAAGTGAGCTGTAGCTCACGAAAGCTCATGCTCAAATAAATTGGTTAGTCTCTAAGGTGCCACAAGTACTCCTTTTCTTTTTGCGAATACAGACTAACACGGCTGTTCCTCTGAAACCTGAATAATAATTATGGTGTATGAATCAGTAAAGTGGTGGAAAGAGCAAGTGTAAATAAACTACACAGGGATGCTTAGCAACTAAAGGTCTCTGAGTCACTTTGGTTACCTTTCCCAGACCTGAAGAAGAGCTCTGTGTAGCTTGAAAGCTTGTCTCTTTCACCAACCAAAGTTGGTCCAATAAAACATTACCTCACCCATCTGGTCTCTAATAGCCTGGGACCAACACAGCTACAGCAACACTGCAAACAATCATTATACAGGGTCTTATTTATAAGCTTTTAGCTTTGGCTAAAAAAAAAAAAAAATCACATTAGGACTCCATATTATCTCAGTATAAAGAAACTTTTGTGATTTCTTTTAAATGCAGTAATAACTTACATGGTCCTGTCAAGAACCTGATGCTACCACTGCAGCCCTTTGGGGTGTTGCAGGGAATGTGCATTCACTTAGGTCCAGCTGCTACAGTAGGAGCCCTCTGTAGAACTCTGGCAGTGATGGGTTCTCATCCAGCCAAGCCCTTCTGCATACTTCTCCCCCTTTCAGTACGCCAGAGAACAGACCAACCACTCAGGAGCAGCAAAAGAAAATAAATAAAGAGAAAATAAACAGGTAGTCCCAGCTAAGACACAAACCTCTTTTTCTTCAGAGGGGCCCTGCATGGGCTGAAGTCCAACTCAAAGTCCGCTGTTTCTCTAGTAAGAGCTGTAGGATACAGTCTTCCCCCTTCAACAGAAAGAACCTGTATTCCTTTTAGGCAAGGGCATGAGCTCTGCTGGCTACCAAGCCACTTCCTGGGAGCTGAGATGCTCAACACTCTGTCCCCTTCCCCAGAGCTGCCCATTACTGAAATGAGTTTCCTCCTTTTAAAATCCTCCTCCACTTTTGGCATGACTTACTGATGTGGTGGGGCAGGGCTACTCCAGCACAGAGCAGCTCCTTTACCCTTTTCAGGCTCGTGTGGGGTTCATGCGCCCTGTCACAGGTGCCAAAAAGCTTGAGCTTTGTATACAGAGCTGTAGCTCACAAAAGCTTATGCTCAAATAATTGGTTAGTCTCTAAGGTGCCACAAGTACTCCTTTTCTTTTTGCAAATACAGACTAACACGGCTGTTACTCTGAAACCTATACAGAAAACGTGAGACTACTTACATTAATAGTTAAGCACTTGCATAGGTATTTGCAGGTTTGGGGCCTGTGCATGTATTTTACTGCAAAGGGCTTGATCTGATCCACATACAGAACTCTTGTAGCTTTCCGTGGGAGTTCCACATGTACAAGGCTTGCCGAATCAATACCCAAGACTAAAATGTTTGGCTAGTTTTAAAGAGAGTCCCTGACAAGACAGAACAAAGACAGTGGCCTTAGAAAATTCCTGCACATGAGGTAGGAATGATGGTGAACTTCACTGAGAAGGGCAGCTCTTATGTTTTAGACACTGGGGCTCAGAAGAGCTAGGTTCAGTTCCTGGCTGTGCCCCAGGCTTACTGTGAGTATGTCTACACTGCAGATTGTCACCCGTGGCTGTGCCAGCTGACTCAGGCTTGCAGGTCTTGGGCTAAGGGGTGTTTAATTGCGGTGTAGATGTTCGGGCGTGGGCTGCAGCCCAAGCTCTGGGACCCTCCCACCTCGCAGGGTGCTAGACCCCAGGCTCCAAAACAGCCCCTCAGCCCAACTCAACCAGCACTGGCCAGCAGTGGGTTTTTGATTGCATTGTAGACATACCCTGTTTGACCTGGGGCAAGTTACCTACTCTTTCCGTGCCTCAGTTCCCCAACTGTATCTTAGCAGGGTTCTCTAGTTGCCATCGTAGTACAAATAATAATAATAAAAATATGAAAATCACATTATAAAATGTGAATTATAATGTGCATAAGGCATTACTAAACATAGGCTAAGTAAGGGCAGAATCTCAGCAAAAAAATTACGTTCCAAAGCTACAAAATCAAGGCTTCTGTAGCCTTTAAAAGGCTTTCATATCAATCAGCCTAACTTTCTTTAGCTAAATCATCTCTTGGGAGAGTCTGTTCCAGCACAAGAGACTATTCGCAAAAATAATTAACAGCGATGCAAAGCAAAATTTATTTGTGTAAACTTCAATTTCCTTACAGTAGAAACATATACAGTACAAGCATAAGTAGTATATCAATTTTTCAGCAAAGTGTACCGGTATAATGAAAAACTAATTTGTACCATGACTTTAAAAAACCCTGTAAAAATACTGTGAACTTTCAAACTTCTTTTTCTGCACACTGTTTTGACTTTTATATATTTAACTAAAGCATTAATTCTATAAGAATCATTTACTATATTCCAGAATTGCATGACCTAGGTGTAACACTCTATAGCCTGCTACCACTTTCATACCATTTTTATATTTACAGATTTTCCCCACCTGCATTCACATATAATGTACAAGCTCCAAGAACAAATAAAGGCTTTGTCAATGCTAATTTCACATTCAAAGAGGCAAAGAAATGCAAAAACAAACAAAAAAAAGCTCAGCTTTTGGTCAAAGTAGCTTAGTTCTGCTGTGTCAAAATCCTGCTTATAATCATCCAATGGCAATTTCTCCTTTTTAACCATGTTTTCTCACTGTTGATGGAGTTATGGACTTTCAAATTACAGGACTGACCCTGCCATCAATGGCAAAACTTCTATTAAATTTAAAGGGACTGGGATTGGAGCCAGTTTCTATAGTGACACCCCAGAAAGAGTCATAGAGTTTAAGGCCATGACCATTAAGAGGGACCACCAGTTCCAGTCTGAAGACCTGTACATCACAGGCCATCAGTACCACCCAGTACCCACACACTAACGCCAACAACCAAAATTAGACCAAAGCATTACCGTCACAGGAGATTAGACTATTATGTGCCACAGGCAAAGAATAGAAGGGCCAAAGTGCACCAGTGCCCGAGGCCCCTGCAAGGGCAGAGATATGATTAATGTGCCCAATTTACACACATTGTGGGGTTGTTTATTGTTATCCTCAAAATATATTTTAACAAAATTA
The DNA here is from genome assembly GCF_965140235.1 of Caretta caretta. NCBI lineage: Eukaryota > Metazoa > Chordata > Testudines > Cheloniidae > Caretta > Caretta caretta. The sequence continues at coordinate 130,838,674 of NC_134209.1, read as the reverse complement.
CTTTGAAAGTAAAATCACGTTTGTTTTCATTTTGTAACCTAATTAAATTTAGCTACTATGTACAGACATGGCTCAGGCAATCAAGTTAGTCCACCTTGTCATTAGTCAACAGGAAGTATAATTACTGCAGCTGTAAAGGAGGTATCTGATGTTTCAGAATAAGTGAGTTTAGTTATGGTGTGAGCTTCCTCAGTTTGATTTACATGACAACTTCAGGTTCTATGTTAAACAGCAAGTCATCATTTCCCCTTCGAACTTCAAGTAGTAGAGGTGACTCATTCATCACAGCCTCTTGCAGGTCACTGGAGGTCATCAAAGGACGTCCATTTACTTTGACAATGATGTCTCCATCTTTGATGCCACCTCTGCATAAGCAAGATAAAGCAAGGATTAAGCTGTGTAGTCAAGGGCATTACATTCACCCTGTATAGAAGACCAGCACAAGGTCTATGCAGCACTTATTTGACGTAAGTGGCACATAAGTTTTGCTCTCAGCCTTTCCTTAGGGTTGATTTTCACTCAGGGTGTTACTAACTACAGTAAACTGTAATCTCGGCAATTTTCTAGAATCAAACATGAAGCATTAGAGCTAGGCGAATAATGGATTTTTTGGTTTGTTAGCAATTTCAAAAAGTTGAAAAATCATTTCAGAATGGATAAAAAATTAAAATTCTGAATTTTTAGTGAATTACACAGTTGAACAAAATTGCTTTTGCTCAGATTTATACTTCATTTTGACAAAATCAAAATGTTTCTTTTTGATTTTGACAATTTTTAAATATATTTCAATTTTTAAAAATAAAGAAAATTTTGAAACAAAAAAGTCATTTCAAAACTGAAAAATTGAAATGAGATGTTTTGATTTATTTGAATTTTTTTCCAAACTGAGTCATTTGGCAAAATCTACACAAATTTGCAAAATGTTTTGGCATTGCTGAATCTGCGATCTTTGAAAAAAAAAAATGTTATATGAAAAATGGTGCCCATAGAGCATTGAATTGAAGATCTGTCTTCTAAAACAGTGAGGACAGATAGAACACAAATCTAGTTTTCACTAGGTATTGTTTTCTCAAAACTTCAGTACCTATAACAACATAGACATGAAAGATACCTTTCACCAGTGAGTCTTTCTAGTTCATCCAAGATTGGACTGTCCCCGTAATAACACTGAATGCCCTAAGAAGAAACAAATTCTACTTCTAAAAATTCTAAAGTGGACGGTATGTACTGACCAAAATGCTGGTCATTAATTTTCTCTTTGCCTTCAAATATTTATCTGAATGACTTTTAGTTCATCCTCCAATTTTCTTATTAATTCCTAGAAAAAGTCTTAAAATCTGATATGTAGAAAGCCTGAAAAAACAATCATTCATTCCTTGAAGATGAAGTGTTGGGCCTTAACAATATTAGTATGAAATGAAGTTTGAAAACTGAGCCTAGTCTGTAGAAAATTCAAGCCAACGGCTACTATATCATAATAATAGGGAACATATGAAGACGTTTATTCAACAAAGATTGGCAAGCAGCATCCTCATTTATATTAAATTTATTCACACTTAATTTTCCCTTTCAAATACAAATATGGTTACATCGTTGTTCAAGCATGTTTATTTATTTAAAAATTCAAACTAGCTAATACTTTAAGATGTTGCCCTTAGCAATGATATTATAAATATTTGACCATTTTAAATGTTAATAGAAATTCATCAAAATATTTTAACAGGTATTTTACTAAAAGGCCCAAATTCTCTTTGAAAAGCAAAAATAATATAAAGCAAGAACATGCAAGACCTTAAACAACAACACTGCCTGCCAGTTTCTGTTGGATAAGTATCTTCAACATGAAGAAAAATTATGTTTGCCTTGGATTCCACCTACCTCTGAGAAGGTGAATTTGGAACAACTTCATGTACATAAATTCCACTGCTCACATCAGGAAAATCAGGATTACTGAGTTTTAGTTCTTCCACAAGGCTAAGAGAAGATAGAAATATTGAAATCAGTAATTGTTTCAAAGTGAAATAATTTTCAAAAGCACATTATTCTTGAGTTTTCTCTTGAATAAAATAAGTGTAATAAAATACATTACTTAACCTAAGTATGTATCCTCAAATCATCTTGCATTAAAATTGCCTGAATGAAAAACACTCTCTATATCAGCAGATTTTTTAAAGGAATCAGATTTACTATCATGCATCCTCAATGGCACATGCCATAATTATTCTCTTGTACCTCATGCAGAAATAGCTTGTTCTGTTATTGTTGTGCTTTGTATTGTGGAAGCACCTAAGAGCTCCAGTCATTGACCCCATTGTTCTAAGTGCTGTACTAACGCAGAATGGAAAGATGGCCCAGAGAGTTTATAAGCTGCGTAACATTCACACTGGTGATAAGGCAAACATTTGCTAATAGTCCAGTTTGTTTATTCTGGCATTTCATTCTCATTGTGTCCTCAATTAAAAATACAACACTTTTGAAAACTCCAGTCGTAAACAGGAGATCTGTGTCTGGTCCACAGCAAGACCAGACTCCCGAGTTTTTCAAGAAAAATCTTGTTTGGGAAATTTTACTCTGCTTTCAAGTGTTCTGCATTTGGCTTTTTTTAGAGTAAGGAGCCAGTGTAAAATACAGATTGTAAAACACCTTGGCCCCCGTAATGTTGGAGGATAACTGACTCCCAGGCTTAGGGTACAGAGTTGCTTCAAGCCTCTCTCTGGGTGTGAAGACTTTCAACCTCAGTCGCATGGATAGCTGTGCTTCAGTCTCCTAAGCGGAGAGTTTGTGAGCTATGCAGTCAGACAGGAAGGAAACCTTCACTGCTTCACAAACCGCTTAATTTCCCCCCCTCCCCCTCCCATGAAGTTAATAGAGTTAAAAACACACACACACACACAGACACTGTTATTTACCAAAAAAGGGCAACTTCTTGCTGTATTTCTTTAGATACTGCAAATGCAGCAATGCCTCACACTGACTGCATATGTCATGATATTTAAAGATAAATCCTCAGCTGGTGTCTGTCAGCTTCTGCTGAAGTTAATGAAGACACGCTGATTTATTCATGCTGAGGATTTGACCCTTATGCAGGAGACAGCAAAAATATAACTCAATAAAATAAAAACTGTTTAGTCAAAAACATCAGCTGGATATGCTGCAAACAGGTGTTTAGTCACACAGCCTTCTGCCACACTGGAGACAGAACTATTGGTGTAAAAGAGGAATTGTATAGTGTAAACAGAAGAGTACAAAGGGTTAAAAAGAGATCTCACAAAACTAGGTGACTGGGCAGCAAAATGGCAGATGAAATTCAATGCTGATAAATGGAAAGTAATGCACACTGGAAATATAATCCCAATATAATACAGATGATGGGATCTAAATTAGGTGTTACCACTCAAGCAAGATCATGCAGTCATAGGCCCATAGCCTTTAAGGTCAGAAGGGACCATTGTGATCATCTAGTCTGACTTCCTGCACACTGCAGGCCACAGAACCTCACCACTCACTCCTAACCTCTGGCTGAGTTACTGAAGTCCTCAAATCATGGTTTAAAGACTTCAAGTTACAGAGAATTCACCATGTACACTAGTTTAAACCTGCAAGTGACCCGTGCCCCATGCTGTAGAGGAAGGTGAAAAACCACCAGGGTCTCTGCCAATCCGGGGGAAATTCCTTCCAAACCCCAAATATGGCGATGGTCATTGTGGATACTTCCCTGAAAACATCTGCTGAATGTACAGCAGCAGTCAAAAAAGCTAAATGTTCGGAACCATTAGGAAAGAGATAGATAATGAGACAGAAAATATCATAAGGCCACTATATAAATCCATGGTACACTCACAAATTGAATACTACATGCAGTTCTGGTCATCCCATCTCAAAAATGGTATATTTGAATTGGCAAAGTATGGGGAAGGAACGGTTCATTTTAGAAAAGAGACAAGGCAGGATATGATAGAAGTCTATACAATCATGAATGGTGTGTAGAACATGAATAAGAAAGTGTTATTTATTCCTTCACATAACACAAGAACCCGATGAAATTAATAGGTGGCAGGTTTAAAACAAACATAAGGAAGTACTTCTTCACACAACACAATCAACCTGTTGAACTCATTGCCAGGGGATATTGTGAAGGCCAAAAGTATAAATGGGTTCAAAAAAGAATTAGATAAGCTCATGGAGGAAGGCCCAGCAATGGCTATTAGCGAAGATCGTCAGGGACACAACCCCATGCTCTGGGTTTCCCTAAACCTCTGATTGCCAGAAGCTGGGAGTGGATGACAGGGGATGGATCACTCAAGAAAAATTGCCCTGTTCTGTTCATTCCCTCTGGAGCAACTGGCACTGGTCACCACTGGAAGACAGGATACTAGGCTAGACAGACCATTGGTCTGACTCAGTATGGCCATTCTTACGTTCATTCATTTGCTCTCCAGTGATATTTCAGACACTAGACAATTACAGATTTTATGTTAAATACGATGAAGAGATAGAATTGGAAGAAATTGTTCTTATTCTGCCAGTTCTTTTGCATACATTCAGCTGGCAAGGGAGTTTGTTGGTTTCTCAAAGTAAGCTGTGAGATGGGACAAATGAATGGAGTTTTTAGTCCTACACTGTATCTGGACTAAAGGAAAAAGTACTGCCCTTGTATCAAAATAATGCTTAGTGTGACTTTCATTTTGGTTGTGGAAAAGGAATTGGATTCTGACAGAACGTCAGCTGACTGGGAAAAGCAGAGTGAGAAATTTTGCAAAGCACACATTAATGTATATTGTCACCAGTGGCAGGAGTGGGAGAACTGTAAGATGATTAATTTCCTGATCCCAGAATGTAAATTTCACTGCTGAAAACTAAAAATTTCCATAAACCTTGTGGAAGTTTACATACAGATCTGAACTTTGTTGCTCTGAACCACTGCTGAACCTTTATAATGCATTTTATGTGTACCAGTGCAGTTTATATAAAACATATTTAAAAGATACTTACATGGATGTTATTGTCAGCATCCTTATGCCAATGAAGCGTTTTTTCCCATCTGGAAAAAAACACAGCAGCTATATATAAAGATTTTAGGCAAACAATCACAAGAACACCTTTTCCATTGAAATGGTAAGAGCCAATACAAGCAAGAAGTATCAGCCTTTACTAAGATTAATACCACAGAGAATGCAAAGCATGCATAGTGATTAGAATGACTTCTAAGGTCTTGTGCCTTCCCTCATGAAGCCATGGATGATTAAAATTAGGATTTCTCCCCTCTAGTCCCATTGCTGAGATAATGGCTGCTATAAAGGGAGTCACAAAAGATCAGTTTCAGTACTATAAAAGTTTTACTTAAGGAAAGTTCAGAAAACATCCAAGATTTCTAGAAGATTTAGTAGCACAAAAATCTTTAGAACTTATTACACCTAAGAGAATGCAAATTTTTGTAACTAACTATGTTTGATCTAAAGATGGTTAAGTCAATTTCGTCAAAAGGAGATTTTGAAAAAAAAATTCGGGGCTGGGGAATGGAAATTTCACAAAAAAAGCTAAATACATATAATGCTAAATAAATAAATAAAACAATTCTTTCCTTGCTTGATACGGCAGGAGTTGAGCTCACGTGTGGTGCTCAAGCTCAGAGTTCCTGGTTTAATCAGAAGTATGCTAAAGGCAAAGAATTCTCAGTAAAAGGTCCTCAACCCTGGAAATTGCTTCCGTTGTTGGTTTGTCAAAGTCCACATTTGCTAACTATCAGGTCATACTGTGAAATCCCCATACAGAACTGCTCGCCGGATCAGGGCCTATTCTCTTGTTTTAAAAGTTTCCAAGGAGGGAGCAGAAACAATACCTTAGGCGACTAGTCGCACAACACACGTAGCGAACAGGTCCCATAGCACTCCAAAGTGCTTTACAATACTATTTACACAGCCGCTAAACAGCAATTAGTTGAGATTCACCACACATGAGGCAGATAAGTATGATCAGCCCCATTTTACTGAGAGGTTATGTGACAATCTCTCACAGAGCCAGTCTCCTGCCTCCCAGGCCTGTGCCTGAACAATGAGACAAAAGTGCCATGGGCTCTTTCACGTTTATAGAGACAGAACCTTCTAAGGACACCTCTGAAAGCCCCACACAAGTAAATTACATGACACTTAGGGCCAGCCTACACTAGAAAATGTCACTCAGGGTGTGAAAAATCCACGCCCCCGAGTGATGCAGTTAGCCGACCTAAGACCCTAGGTAGGGAGCACTAAGCTGATGGAATAATTCTTTCTTCAGCCGCCATAACAACTGCCTCTCAGAGAGGTGGATTACCTCTCCTGTCAGCAAAGCTAGTATCTATATTGAAGCACTACAGTTCTTCAATATAGAACACTACAGTGGTGCCCTCGACGTATCTGCTTTCCAAAGAATGAAAACACGGTGAAGTGATCCTTACACATTTGAACTTGTGGTGCAAGTGAGTTTAAATGGGGCAAAATTCAGTCCTCCTATAAGCTGGCACAGCTCCACTGGTTCTGAAGCTACAACCGTTCTGAGTGGCAGTGATGCCAAAAAGCTGCTGTATGTACTAATTTGATTTGATGAAGCCCTGCGGTGAGTGCTTCAGCAGTTGATTATATCCTGTATAAAAGAGAATTTCCTCTCACTTGGTCCAGAATAACTGTCTTGGAACTTCTTTGAGCATCCTGCTGCTCTCACGTTACGAGAGAGGATGAAGAGGAGAAACTAAACAGTTGCCTCTAATACTTGTTCTTTCCAGGATATAAACAATCCCAGGCTGGGGACCTGCTCCTGCATTCCTCGCACAGCCTATATCCCCATTAAAGTCAATGGAACACACCCCAGAGATGTGGGATTTACTGGACCCTTGGCAATCTTGCAGCATACCTCCAGCTATCTGTGTTGCCTTCCCTGGAATGCTTAGTCTCTCCTGAAATTGTTAAGATGAATTGAGCAAAACTGGCTACAGTAAACTCCAGATAGAGTTCTACTGTTCAAAACAGGGCTGTCAACCACCATGGCCCTGTGCCAGATCCATTTATGTGACCTGTATAGCATTATATATATATATAATATAGCTTCTTCAGAACTCAAGCTTCAATTTAAAAAAAAAAATACCTGCACAGTTCCTAGCTCTCATGTTTGCAAAAGCAACCTCTCAAACTTGAGTGGGACCTGAGTGTGAAATGATGCAGTGTGTTGCCTTCCTGAGTCTGCAATCAGTCTGAAAAGATGTTTCTGAGAGTGTGTACAAGTCGGAGGATCCTTTAAATGTCACCATTAACTATTTTATTGCTGGTCATTTTAACACTTGGGATAGCGAAGGGGGAAGCAGTACAATGGTGCACAAAATGGAGAGGGGGGCTGAATCGGGAATTGATGCAAAGAAGAAAATGCAGATGAATGAAAGGATAAGAGGCACAGACATGGAATAGGTACAAGAACAGGGATGGATGAGAAACCAAGGAAAGACTGAGTGCTGATCTTAAAGGGCACTATTATCCCTGTGGGTAATGCTAAATGTGACAATGAGGCACTGAACAAATAACAAATAATGATAATGGCTTAGTTACTACGTAAAGCCTTATTCCACCCTAGATCTTTGTACAAATTGCCCATACAGACCAGTGGGAGATCTGCCGTGGACCGAAGATTTATGGACCATAAGTAAAAATGGAATTTGTCTCTCTCTCCAGAATGAGTTTGACAAACCTCATTTAAAATAAGGGTTTTGTAATTATAGTAAAATGCACACAAGGATCTACTTTGGGAGATTATTTTATCTGCTGCGGCAGCGTGGGCAGAACCCTTCTGCAAGAACTCCTGCATCTTCTTTTCTTGGAGCATTCTCATCAGAACGTATGAGAACCTAAGACTCTCTTTGCAAAAAGTACATCACTTTACATTTCTCCAAGTTGAATGTCATATGCTAAAGTTAAGTTTTCTACAACAAAACCAGCTTGAGGGAGTATAAATTGGCAGCATTGCTGGCAATCTTAGCAGAGAAGCCAAGGAATGAATGGGCATTGAGAATCAATTACAGTGCATTGTTACCACAAAGGGATGGCCCTTTTGAGGGCAGAGTTGAGTTACACTGGCAGAGCAGTGCGGAGAAGCTGGAGTTACAGTGTGCCATGCCATGGTCTCCAGAGCTGTCAAGATGGCAGTTTTCATGAGCACTTAAAATTGCTGTAGGGATCAGGAGGCAGAAGAAAAAATCATTAAGACAGCAAGCACAGAATGGAAAGAGGTCCTGAAAATAATGAGCCTCTCACCAGAGTGAAATCACAGTAACTAAGGCTTTCTTATTATTATTATTTTAAAATGTTCATCTGCTGGAATAATCAAGCTATACATATGTGGAACAACTTCAGTCTGAAGCCAGTATGACCCATGGAGAAGGAGATCTTTTAAAGTTCTCTGAAACAGAAGGTGCCGGATTCACCAGTGCGATCTAGATAATTTGTGCCACTCCAGTGATGCAAAACAGCTGCAAACCTGGCTTAACAGATCAGTTAAACTGGAGTAGTGCAAAGCACCAGGAGGTTGCTTGTGAATCTGGCCCCCAAAGGCTGGAAGTACCTAACTACTTAAGAAGCTTTCTATTCTATGAGATATTTTCATGCATAAGAAAGACACTAGATACTATCAGCTTCTTCTTCTCAAAGTTAAACTTTTTGATTGATGATTATGATAATATACAAAATGAGACAGGTCAATAAGGGGCTAAAGGCATGAATATTCATAACCACAGACAAAGCTACAGAAAAAGTATTATTGTTAGAGCCAAATTACAGGCCTGAACCTGCAAACGCTCATGTACATAAATAACTTGATCATGTGAGTATTGCCACTGTCCAGTCAGTAAGAGTGCAATCCTGGTGCCACTGAAGTCAATGGGAGTTTTGTTGTTGACTTCAATGGGGTGAGGATTTCACCAAGACCTTCTAAGGAAGGAACTAATCTTGCATTCTACTTGGTATGCAGGAAAACTTCCTACTACTCAGTACACACGCATTGCATTTAGACTGCATCAGCGGGCCTGAAATTATTTAAGAAAAATATTCCACTGTCAAACAGATACAACGAAACTGCTCCAGCCTCTCCTGTTTACTGGTGGGCTGTGTATTTTCTCAAGCTGTATAACTAACTGAGCTATAGAGTGAATCAATTACCTGAATGCAACTCTAAGATGAAGAACAGCCCAAATGACAGTTCTCAGTATCTTTACCTGTATGCAGCTATTTATCTCTATTATTATTTTTAATAATTATTACTATTTGCTAAACCCAACAGCTTGCTTAGCTCTGGATGGAGCCAATCCAGTGAGATGCTTTGGTTTAGTTGTCCCCAAAGGCAAGAATATTTTGCTGATATTTAGTCTAATTGTTAGTTTACTGTCTTTCACCCCAGCACTCACTGTTAATATCCTTCTAGGAAGTCCTGAGTTCTGATTTCAGCCCTGCCAGTGATTCCCACTTTGGGCTTCAGCAGATTGCTAAGATCGATTTTTTCATATCTGGATCTCTGAAGTTAGGCACCGAAATAAGTGGCCTGATTTTCAGAGGTGCTGAGCTGTTGAAGTCACTGGGAGGTGGGGATTCTCAGAACCTTTGAAAATCAGACCACTTATTTAAGTGCCTAATTTTAGGTACCCCAGTTTGAAAAATCCAGCCTTTGCATGGTCAATTTTCCCATGTATATAATGGATGATTTACCTACCTCCCTGAGGTACTCAGGGTTAGTTAATGCTGTTACAGAGTTTTGAATGGCTAAAGCTCTATATAATAAAAGCACTATTATTATGGTAATAATAAATAAGGTATTATTATTATGACCATCCCATTTGATATAGTGCTAAATGACTTTACATTTAAATATTGCTCATAATTCCTAATAGAGTGTATATTTTTGATTCTTCAGCTTTGTAAGTAGGATTACATATTTGTGTGCAATAAACACACAGTATGGATTTCATGACTATGCACATTATACAACACTGAAAGTTATCTGCTCAACTGAGATTTTAAAAGCCACAGTCATACTAATTTTACAATGTCATGGCGGTCTCCTCTACACCAGAATCAAGTTGTAAAGAGGCATTTCCTAAGAAGGGTACTGTAATAGTTTATGCTTCCACAACCCAATCTTTTCAGTTAGATGATATTCAATGCAGAATGGAAACACCATTATCCTTATTCCTTATGATTTAATCATAGCATGATTCTGAGGGTGGATCAAAGTTAAATGACCAATTCCCTTTTTATATTTTCATATAGAATCATAGAATCATAGAATATAAGGGTTGGAAGGGACCCCAGAAGGTCATCTAGTCCAACCCCCTGCTCGAAGCAGGACCAATTCCCAGTTAAATCATCCCAGCCAGGGCTTTGTCAAGCCTGACCTTAAAAACCTCTAAGGAAGGAGATTCTACCACCTCCCTAGGTAACGCATTCCAGTGTTTCATCACCCTCTTAGTGAAAAAGTTTTTCCTAATATCCAATCTAAACCTCCCCCACTGCAGCTTGAGACCATTACTCTTCGTTCTGTCATCTGATACCATTGAGAACAGTCTAGAGCCATCCTCTTTGGAACCCCCTTTCAGGTAGTTGAAAGCAGCTATCAAATCCCCCCTCATTCTTCTCTTCTGCAGGCTAAACAATCCCAGCTCCCTCAGCCTCTCCTCATAACTCATGTGTTCCAGACCCCTAATCATTTTTGTTGCCCTTCGCTGGACTCTCTCCAATTTATCCACATCCTTCTTGAAGTGTGGGGCCCAAAACTGGACACAGTACTCCAGATGAGGCCTCACCAATGTCGAATACATATGATGAAATGTAACTGGCCCAAAGGAAAAGGATGATGAAAAACTAGAAATTCTATTTACAATCATAAAAAGGAACAACGTAAGTATGGAAATTTGAAAGCTATTACTAAGTATCCAAAAATGCAAACTTAATCCTTAACACCATGCAAACAACTGCTGAAATATACTCATTCCTTCCACATTTCCACCATAGCATGGGCTAGTAAATGACTTTAAAGAATAGCCCTGCTTTGGCAGTGGTTCAGGGCAAATGGGCCAGGTGCTTCCTACAAGTATACAAGTGGTGCCTGACCAGATGAGTGTCTTGATTCAGTATGACATTGCAAGTGAGGGTTAGTAACCAAGTGTGCCATACACAGAAAGAACAAGGATGAAAATAACAAGATCTGGTGGCCACTCCGTATGGTACATACACATCACAATGGTCTGGCTCGTCCCTTTCACTTCTTGTCTGCTCTGTGTAGTAGGGAGTTGGATATGGTGGAAGAGGAGGGAGATAACCTGTTGTACAGGTTCAGGATGGACATTCCAGCATGGAAAGAGACACAGGCATGCCTGTGAGAGAAGCAGATAAAGGGGATAGCGAGGCCAGAATCATTGGTGAGTGTAGAGGAGTGGGAGGTAGGAGATGTAGGCTAAGTCTGGCCTTGAACACAAAGACTGTGAATGTGAGGCTCAGGCAATGGGAAGCTACTAAAATGACTCAACATGGCTGAGGGGATGGCATAGGAAAACTGATTTCAGCAGCAGCATTTTGGATGGACAGGCGTGAGAAGGTGGGGCAGGGTACTAGGGAAGAGACCCAAGAAAAGAAGATTGCAGCAGTCATGGTGGGAGAGGATATGGGTGTGGACAAACAATTTGGCAGTCAGGACAGAAAGGAAGGGGCAGGTTTTAGAGAAGTGACCCCACTTGGCCACCAGTTATGGGTTTGGGAGAAAGGGAGGATGGTAAAGTTATGAATTGCACTGGAGGACTGAGGTAGGGAGGAAGGTTTGGGCTGAAATATTAGTAGATCAGTTTTGGCTATGTTGAATCTGAAATGGCAACAACTCATTCAGCGTGAGGTGTCAGACACAGTTAGAGATAGGAGCCTGAAGACCAGCAGATAAGTCCAGAGTGGGGAAGTACATTTGACAGTAATTGGTGTACTTACTGTAAGCTCTTAGGGGGAAGAATAATCTTTTTGTTCTGTGTTTGTACAGCACCAAGCGCAATGGGTTTGTGGCCTATGACTGGGGTGCCTGCCTGCTACCCCATACCAATAATAATAATCGTCATCATCATGATCATCATCACTGCAGTAGTGGAGACCGTGCAAATAGAAGTCATTTATGAATAAAGTGTAGCGGCATTATCCCTCCCAAAGCTACCCAGTATGTCCTGGGTGTTTGGATCTTATTCCCCATCCTGCCTGCTCCCTGCATCCTTAGGATAATATGCGGGGGTGGGGGTTGTCCCTGTCCCTTGCAAAAGACACAGAAGAGGAGGGAAATCCTCCTTGATTAAAGTCAAGTTACAAGCTGTTCCTAAGTGTACCTCAAGTTAAGCTGGTTCATCTACAACTCTCACCCTTTCTGATGACTTTCCCTCTGAGTCTTATATATGAGATACTGTCTATTCTTTGGGTCTCTAGGTTTAGGAATAACGAAATACCACTTTTTCTTCCAAGAAGCTGTCTTCAAATCCCAAATCTCTACATACAATGACGCCACAACCTCTCTTAGGCTGTAAGCCAACACTCCTTCCCTCAGCTGTGTGCAGCCTTCCTCTGATTTTATGTGGACACAGCAGCAAAATGAGGACAGGCACATGCATGGAATTAAGCAGGAGGCCCCAACTTTTATTAAACTTTAACACAAGGGAGAGGTGTTACCTGCCCATCACCCATACTCTCCTGTACCAGGCATTTAACTGGTTCCAGGAGCAAAAAAAGAGGCTCCACATGCCCCCACTCCAGGTTGAATGCTGGTGAATGCTAGCCAATCAGCAGCCCTCCCCACCAGCTGGCCAACGGGTGTCAGAGATGCTCAGGAGGAGGAGCTACCTACTGTCCCTAAGTGAGTGTCTCCCTCCCTCGCTGCTGGGCCCGTTCCCCTTCACTACCGTCCGTATCAAGTTCCCCCACCCATTGGGGCAGGTAGGTGGCATTTGTCCTTATCAGTTTAAACACCAACAGAAACCAAGACTTGCATCCTGGTGGCCTTTCACTGACAGCCCCCACCTCCCAAGTCCATACCTGAGAGTGTCCCAGAGCTGTAGCTATCCATTCTGTCACACTGCCAGCTGAATCTGTGCAAATTATGCAGTTCTTGAACAGATAATTTACAACTAAAATCCAGACAGTATTTTTGAATAACGTATTTATAAAAACAGGAAGGTCTCTTAAAATAAATGCATTCCAGAACACCTCCCTATTAATTAAATGTGTTTTGTAAGTTATTTATATAGCGATCTGAGCCTCACTTTTGACCTGTCAACCCTATGTGGCTATTATAGATGTTATGGCACTTTTAATGGGAATATAGCAGCGTTTCTTAGTCAAAATTTCTCTTCCTACTGTTGTGAGGCTTGTTAGTTGCCTCTTAGAACTGGGTACTAATTAAGGAAAATGTAAAATAATGTTTAATTCTTTTAGTTATTATAACGTTATTATGTGTTTCCATAGGGATATAATTTATCCCTTCAGGATGAAAGGTTCTCTATGAACTAATTTTATTGTCGTTCAACATTACTGCTGGCATGGTGCTATTCTATAATACAGAGTACAGTAGAGTAGCCTAACAGAAAGGAAGAATGATGCAATGAGTAGGCACTTGCGTGGGACCCAGGAGATGCAGGTTCAGTTCTCTGCTCTACCACATGTGGCCTGAATGACCTTTTGCAAGTTGCTTATTTTCTCTTTGCTCAGTTCACCATACATAAAAAGGGGATAATATCTACCCCACAAGGGACTAGTGAGGACAAATGCATTAGATATTGTGAGGTATTATAGAAATGGAGCCACAAAAATACAATAGATATGCTGCACATTGCAGTCAGTCACTGTATTTCTTTTTTGGTTAACACAGACCAAACTACTGAAATACGAGTTCGCAGTATCATTTAGAATGGTATTTTTTCTAGCCAGCGTTGCTTGAAGAATTTACCTTTATTTTGTTTGTCATGTGACTCTGTGAGGAACTGAGAAATGCGATCAGAAGGAATAGCAAAGGAAATTCCAGCAGTAACCTTTAAAGTGTTTATTCCAATCACTTCACCATCCTGTGGAAAGAAGACAGCCAATGAAATTGTCTGTAAAGGACTACAAGGTTAATCCCACTGCCTAAGGCCTTACTTTTCAAAAAAGTAAACTGAGGTCAGTTACTCACAATCTGGAGAAGTAGAGCAATGATTTACTGGGGAAGCTATTCTTTCCTATTATCATTGTTTTCATGGGTTTTGAGGAAGGTACCCAAAAGATGGTAGTGGTGATACAATAAATAATGATAAAATTATTCTTCACTTTGAATCAAATTGTTTTTCTTTACTTGTCTTCTAGGGACACATTTTCAGACCTTCACGTGTAAGTTCTATGTGCAAAAAATGTGCACTTGCCCATTTTCCAAGCAGAAAATGGGCATTTGTACGCACGTCAGATACATGTCTTTCTGCACATACAGTTAGGCGTGCAATTTCCAGATTTGCATTAGCAAAGGGAGAGTTTACAGCCACACTGGACATATATAGATGTTTTTCACAGGCATAACTTATATGCCATTATCTGACAATTTAGCCATTAGTGATTTTTTCTTGAAGACCTGTCACTTTAATGATGTAAGATTTGTGTATGTGTATAATATATTGGACATTCCATCTTCACTGAGAACATAAGAGATAAGTACGCCAGTTCTGTAAAGGAAAAAAAAAATCAATCCGTTCTTACCAAATTAACCAGGGGTCCTCCTGAGTTTCCATACTGTAAATATAATGGCAGAATATGTTAAATTGTTATTTTACGGCAGGAAAGGAAAATCGCACTTCAGATTGTGTTATTTATTAGCACCTGAGAGTGAGCTAGGCACTGCACTGAAGGACACAATCCCTACCATAAAGAACTGAGAATCAAAGGGCCTGATTCTGCAAAGGAATCCAAGTGATGAATCCTTAGGATTATATTTGCTTCTTTGCAGGATCAGGTTCTAAACTGGGGTTAATATTAGGGGAAATGTTAAAGAAAGTCTCTAAAGTGTAAAACCATATTTTTATTCTCCCAGGTATTGTTACAAAAGAGTTGGAAAACATTTAATCCATGTTTAGCAAATTACATCTCAGTACAATTTAATAAACCAATATTTTTTTAATAAAACCTAGACCTGTCAATCAGCAGATTGGGTTGTGATACTGTCAGCTACTTTCCCCAAGGAGCAAAAAGAACGCGGCCAACATTAATTAAACCTCACTGCATCTCCTTGTGAGGTAGGTAAGGAGACACAGGGGTTGCTTTACTAATCATAGATATGCAGCTAGTTCTGGGGGGAAATGTGGCAACTGTTTAACTAAGCAGTTTTGAGTTTTCCCAGCATCTGAAGACTTTCAAGGAAAAATCCCCAAAAGCAGAGAGCTGCAGGAAATGGGAGGTGTAGAGGTCACTTGCCTATCTACTTGTTGGTTGCACAAATTTGTTTTTGAGTTGGGCCAAGTTTTTGGGCCAGTTTATCAAAAAGCCAAGAGCAGCAACCTACCAGTCAAAATAAACAAGCAATGGATGAATAATAGCAATACGAGCCATCTAAGAGTTTACCTGTTGATTGCACTGGGCAAAGCGCTGTTTATTCTCAGAAAAATAAAACATAAATCTACTTTGATTTTTATTAATTTCATGGTATATCTTTTTCAAGTAATCATTTGTAACAGATCTGAATTATTTCGGACTGTGGAAAACTGAGCCATGAAAGCAGCTTTTTCAGATACAATACCCTGAATCATGCAAAAGCTTTCACAATAACAGAGAACCAGAGAACCTTTCACTTGCTGTCCTATGCCAGAATAATTTGATGGTAAAAAACCCATATGTACATATACAATATAGTTCAGTTTATTACAGTATTGCCCATTCCCTCTTTGGTCTCTCCTCTCACAAGGCAGCTACGCATTCTTGCTGAAGTGTCTTGGCTGAGCAACAGGAATGCTTTTGAATAGAGCAACTATCAGACTCTGCCTATGCTCAGGAGGAATGAGTTAGTTAACTAAGCTTACTGCTTCCCCAGGCCAGAGATCATCTTCATACCCCATGTTGTCTGTTGGAAGAACAACTCAAAATGTCGCTTTTTCCTGTCTTTTCTTTCCTTCCCTACTCTCGGGCTTAAATTCAGCCACAGCTGTCCAGAGCAGAGCTCCAGTAAATATTTTCAAACCCCGTGGAGTTTTCATAGCATGCTTGGGGGGGTGGCAGTGGGGGGCTCTGGGAAATATTCTATGAGAATTTAAGCCCTGCCTACTATAATATCACCTTTGCCCTTGTATTATGTGTTGAACTGGATCAGAAGCTGCCTGTGTCGGAACTGGATCAGAAGCTTTTGGGGGCAGAGATGAAGTCAAGAAAATCCTGTTCTAATCCTGGCTCTGCCACCAACTTGCTGTTTGCCCCTTCAAATAAAATCTTTAAAGTGCCTCAGTGATTTAGAAGTTAATGGGACTTAGGCTGCTAAATTTCACCCTGAACCTCTTCCCAGTGTATAAACCAGATTCTTTGATACAACCACCTCAAAAGGGTGTTGTGAGAAATAATGAATATTTACAAAGGGCTTTGCACATGTAAATGGCTAAATACTATTAATTTACTCTGCTGAGTACATTGTCTGAATATAGTGAATACATATTTCTGAGAATATTTTTGTTTTAAAGTTTTGGCAGACTTCAGCTGTCATCTCCCCTTAAATTCACTAGAAGTTGCATGCAAGTATCTCAGGGCATAATTTAGTCTTTTTCCATCATCCCTTGTAGCCCCTCATATGTCTGGTCAGCACGTAACACAATGGGGCCTCAATCCTGATTGGAGTCTCAGGCTGTTACAGTGATTTAGGATTAGATTCTCATTTGGACTATACGGCAGAACAAGAGTAAGAACTTCTCCTTAAGTCCCTGTGGGATCCCTGAACCTTAAAACTGGGCACATACAGGTAAGTAGATCTACTCACCCGTTTATTCTTTCCCTGGGTAGAGAAAAAATGGAGCTTTGGCACAGTAGTAGCCAAGCCAGTGCAGACAGGAGCATGATAATTCACTGCTGATCTATACCAGCCGTATGTCATTGCACATATGCTCCCTGGAATAAGGCAGAAATGGGGGTGGGGGGATTGCAACCTCAAGGGGTGCTTCTCATTCATAATACCTCCCAGGACTATTGCTAGGGTGGGGCATCTTATGCACCTTCTCTTCCTCAGGTCAGAGTCTAACCCACAGACACAGAATAATCTATCTGTCATGCATGAAGAGGGCATAATTTATTTTATAGGAAGTCCCTTTTATTCAGTGGAATTCATCTAACAGGGCAGTTATTCCCTGCAGCACCAGTGGAATTTCAAGGTTCCAGGACTATAAATCTGGTGACTTTCTGAACTCCTCACCTACCCAATACTTACGTTGATAATGGCATCTGTCTGAATGTAATCCATATCCGAGTCCCTCAGGCCTAGCTCCTTTCCATCTCGCTGAGCAGTGCTGACAATCCCTGTTGTCACAGTGTTCTGCAAGGCAAAAGGGCTCCCAATAGCCACAACGAACTCCCCAGGACGCAGATCGGCCGAGTGGCCCAGTAATAATACGGGTAGTTTTTTCTTTTAAAATAAAAACAGGAAGAAAACAGAATTACTGTCAGTTTATGGCTGGTTACTCAAAATGAAATGTAAGGCCCAAACCCTAGCTACAGACCAGAAGGATATGCTGCCACCTATGTCCAGCGGAAGAGCAATTCTGCCATCGGAAGTCAGGATATCACAGCTCAGGCCAGCTCAATGCGCTGCAGGTCGCTGCTTCCTGCTACTGTCTTCAGAAGAAAAGGGCTCAGTCCTCATGGAGCTGCCTTGCAATCATTGTAGATGGCAGAATCAGCCCCAACAGGATTCTGGGACAAACTCATGCATTTTCCATGGGATGACCCTTGTCATGATGTGCAACCCACCACAAGCCAGATTCTGCCATCCTTACTTACATTGTGCAGTATCTTACTGCCTACGTAGCACCACTGAAATCAACGGAATTATTTGCGGAGTACGGTATCACCTAGTGTGAGTAAAGGTGGGAGAGCCTGGCTGCATGTAAGCAATGAGTAACTGCTGGGGGACTCTTGTGTACTATGGCAGGTTCCCCTCTGTACAACCACATCATATAGTCTGCTCTCAGCAGGCTGGCTCTTCCCCTCTGACCAATGTTCCCCTCTTGTGCACCCCACCCTCATGCAGGATGGAGCCTTTAACTACAAGTATTAAACTGTCCCAATAAAGCAGATGATTTTTGAGAGAGAGGATGTTCACTTTAGATATCCCCATACTCTCCCAACATCAAAAGGACTTTTTTCTTCAAACACAATCACACTCACGTCTTCAGTTATGTTTTCCAAGATGCAGAATCTGCATCTTTCTTTTAATCAGTGCTTCCATACCAGAAACAGTGAAATAATTTATGAACAAGACGTGAAATTTTCCAGGCCTACAGCTGCAGTCCATTCCTTACATTTCATCTACAATTTATATTAGGCTTCACATTGACTAGCAAATACTAGTGAATGAGATATATAGTATTCCCAGACAACAATCAAAATAAGTTTCCATGAGGCAATTTGGTCAATTTCTGCCCAATGATAGAACCATTTCTGGTCTAAATACTGGAAGAACCATACTTTTGTTAACGATCACTGTGATGCTCCACGAATAGTAATATTCCACATTTTGAGCCAGATCTTCAGTGATATAACTCAGAGCACTGCATTGAAATCACTGGTTCTGGGCCTTTGATTTGACTATATATTTAGTCATTGAAATGGGAACCTTCTCTTTTTCCCTTTTTTATCTGACCTGTATCATATTAACAAGATCTGCTAATAAACAATTCCTTGGAAAGCTGTTTGCTTATTTTGCAGTCTCTCTCGCTGTTAATTCCTGATTGGAGCAAAGAAATGTGAACACGATGACTTGCTCTTAAAAATATATTAGGTTCATTTGCACTGTGAAATTTGCATTACATTAATAATGAACAATTCCACACATGTTTCGAAAGAGATTCTTAAGAATATGTTCCAACAAACAAGGCTGTGCCTAAAACACAACTGAGCTGAGGCTACCAGTCTGATTCGTTTAACCTCTTAGATTACTTACTTTAGGATGAATCTTTATTGTTGCTATATCAGACTTCTTGTCAATGTCTTTGATTGTTGCTTCATAGGTATCTCCAATCTGCAGCTGCACTTTTAACTGTTGTCGCCCCGATATAGCATTGCTGCTTGACACCACGTGGGCATTGGTTACAATTAAACCCGAGTCTGACATTATAAACCCAGATCCACTGGACAAGGGGACATTTCGGCCAAAGAGAGGATGTCTGTACCAGAAACAAACAACAATATCTCATACATTAAACAGCTTGTGGGGAATAATAATATTATTATTTAACAAGGCTTATTACAGTTTGTAGCAGCTCATACATATAGATCATCTGTCACTCTGAAGAATCCCAAAGCACTTTATCATTGATGTTAGATCTGGTAAAAAAAATACTGAATTTTAAAACGTTGACAAAAAAAAAATTTGCACAAAAACGTGGATCCATTGTTAGACCAGCTCGAATGAATGTCATGCCAGGGATTCTCAAATGTGGGATTGTGGAGCACTTTCCTAGCAGTTTGCAAAGAGCTGGAAGGTCACATGGTCCTTTTGCGCCTTTGTTTTCAGCTACTTTTACAGGTATCTGAGTTTTCATTGCAAAGAAGGCGCCTGGATGCCAGTAAAGGTAGCTGGAATACAGGGAAAGGATCAGCCCGTCTGACTCCACTCATCACTGCTGCTACGTGAGAGGAAAATGAAGGCAGGAAACAAGAGCTTCCACCACCAGAGGGAGCTAAGAGTGGGACTGGCGCCTCTGGTAGGAGTGGGGAACCAGGGAACAAGGGGGAAAGGCCCAGGCAGCAAGGCAGCTTGTGCAAAAAAGAGGAGGAAATGGCAGCAGGTACTCATGGATAGGAGACTGGAGCAGGGGGCACAAAAGCCTGTTCAGGGGAAGGCAGGGGTTGAGAAGGGGAAAGAAGAGATAGAAAAGGGAGACAAAATTAAGAGAACAAGCAAATGGTGTGATTTAGAAAACTGAAGAAACACTTACTGCACTGAAGACAGTTACAGATACATTAAAGATTTTTCTAAGTATGACTCTTCCTGGTAAGCAATTGCTGCCATTGCTTCAGGTGTTTTATGCAAATAGGAATGGAGATGGTTCCAGTGATAGCAAATGGGAGGGGAGCTGGTCCAGGAATCTGTCTCCCTGGTAAGATGCAGTCCAGGCTGTGAAATTATTTGAAGCCCATGGTACATACAGCAACACTGAAGTGCAGCCAGCCCTGGGCTCAATCAGAGCCTAATACATCGCACATCACTGAGGGATGAGGAGTTAATCAGATTTGAGTTTTTACAAGGACTCGGGGGCAAATGTTTTCTTTTCTGGAAAGGAGAAAGGATTTATAATATATACACAGAGAGAGCAATCAGGTCTTGGGTTTTAGAGTTTTTGCAAATGACCGAACACTGTAAACTATTAATAGATTCATAGATGTTACAGGCAGCATAATTTAGTCGGACCTCCTGCATACCACAGATCATAGAAGTTCACCAAATGATTCCTGCATCAAGCCTGTAACTTCTCTTGGAGCTGCAGCAGATCTTGTGGAAAGACATCCAAACTTAATTTAAGTCTTCAAGTGATGGAGAAACCCCCAGACCCCTAGGTAAACTGTTCCAATGGTTCATTACCTTACCTGTTAAAAATGCACCTTGCTTCTCATCTGAATTTATCAAGCTTCAGCTTCCATCCATTGGCTCTTATCATGCCTTTGTCAAATAGATTCAAGAGTCCTCTCCTATCAGATATTTTTCCCCCCACTTAGGTACTTATAGTGCCTGATCAGCTTGCCTCTTAACCTTCTCTTGGATAAAGTAAATATAGTGATGTTCTTTAGGCTCTCTCTGTAAGCAGCCTTTTTCCAGCTTAGCTTTTTGTGTACGTTTTTTTTCACTGGAATGGTTCATATTTTACGTTCTGTCCAAATCAAGATTGAATGAATCTCAAAAACAAATATGATAGCTTCATTTTATTCCATATAATCCAAAGGTTGTGAGGATAGTTAATGTTTGTACAGTACTGTGAAGATGTTAAGAGGTACTATTAGTAGTATCATTTATTATCCATTTGCACTACCACTTAAAACCAGGATTCCTTCCTACATGCAAGCGTAGCTGAATTAACACTGGACAGATCCTGCTCCAGGGTGGTTGAGATATCATTTGAAAAAACACGCCCGCAAGACTTTGGTTTTGTTTATCTTTGTCTGGCCACGGGAGATTGCTGGTTTCTAAGAAAACTTTACCAGTTACAGGCTTCTGCTAGAGCACTAGTCCGCTACTGGCAGCGCAATCATGTGTTGGCATGCTTCTAAACAATGCAGTTAGAACACACACACACACACACACACAGTCAAAAAAAGTTACCTCAGGAAAAGTTCAATGTGAACAACTGCAGGTGCAATCTTTTCCACCACATCTGCAATGAAGTTAAACTTGTATCTTGGGCTGTTGGGCTGTTGGTGACCTATACTAGCAGAAAAATTGGGTATGTTAATAAGAAAATACCCTTTGTACCAATCACATGAGATAAATTTGTCTATAGTTCACATGGGGACATTTTCCAGCCAGACAGGGGAAAGGCATATAAGCCATTAAGAGACTTTTAAAAATTGCTTGTGTTTTGTTTTGTCCTGAGAAAAGGGCAAGGCCATTTGGCTAAGAACTTCCTAGATTAACTGGAACTCACAAGATGTAGTGATGGCCTTGTCTGGCTGGTTTTTTTTTTCCACAACTAGTCATAATTGTTATTTAAAATTTCTACTGCATTAGCACCTAGAGATCTTAACCAAGTCAGGACCCCACTATGCTAGGCACTATACTAAAGTACCGCAAATGACAGTCCTTGCCCCAAAAGCTTATGTGTGAACTCACTGTGAAAATATCAAATGAAAGCAGATCTACCAGAATCCTTATGATCTGTTATTATAATTCAGTAATAAGTTTGACAGTATTATGAAAAGAAACATGAATAAAATATGAAATTCTATAAAAGGAAGAATAGCTCTGAGATAAACACCACAGCCACCAGGCTTTCAGTATTATTACTGACACTGAAGTTTGGAAACATCTGTACTGCTACATTTTAATTAATCATGTTTATTATGAGTGTCTAGGGAGAACGGGGCTCCATTGTGCTAAGCACTGTACAAACATAATAGTAGAAGATAGTCTTGCCCCAAAGAAATTACAGGAAGCTTAAAAGATATGGACAATTGTTTCTCAGCACTTTTATAATAAACTCTGTTGCAAATGTTTTGCAATGGCAAATAGTACATTTCTCAAATTTCCTAGCATAGTAGAAGCTGTTTGTAAACAACTTTAATTGTACACTCCCATAATGACTAAGACTCCAGTCCTGCAAAGGGAAGTGTTTATGCAGAGCCTTATGCTGGCGGGGAGTACCAATGACTTCAATGGCATTCCACGCGAATGAATCTCATTGGAGGTTCAGGATCTAAGTCAGCAGGAATATGCACAAGAATAGGAATAAAGTTTGAGCTGATTTTCTTCACAGAACAGCAGGAGGAGATCACACGTCACACCTGTAACCAAAATTGTGACTAGTTTCCCACCCAGCAAAACCATGGTGGAGTCTAAACAGGTAATAGAAATCAATACAATAAGGCATTCCCCACTGGAACACAGTATAGTCATTTCAGGGTAAATGTAAACTTTGTACTTAAACCGATAAAGAGTTAATCTTGTTTGTAACACTGTCAGAAAATCAAACGCAGCTTTCTTTTACATCTTCAGCTACCCCAATTGTTGTCATATGTACACAGCGTAGTGATTTAAAATAAACTCTGAGAGTACCGGATTGCTCAGAGGATTTGTAATGAAACACAGCTCTTTTCATCTCTAGGTTAGTTCAGATCTGGTGCAATGGCTGCAGTTCCATGTCTTATGGGAAGGAACTAGTGGGCTCAGTACACATCATAAAACTTACTCCATCACAGCTGGTACCTAAGGGACTCTTGCAGGATGTGGATTGAATGAGAATGGAACACAGCCTATTCGCTCACTGTTAGAACAGAAGTAAGGCCCATTCTGTTTAGGTCTGATCTTTTATGCCTCCTCCTCAGTCCCTGCACGGAGCTCAGCTCAGGCTCAAGGTTGAATTGGCTCCATAATATGTTCAGTTTATGTAGTGTTTCAGGGAAAAAAATGCTATATGAATGGAAGAGACTACTGAAATGTATTAGACTTTTCTTAGCCTAGCCAATGTAACAAGCAAGAGGCACAGATAAAGCACTTCTCTGCATAATCTGCATTGTTTTCTTTCTGCAGCTGCTTACCTAACTTTTAAAGAAGGAGAGAGAGACAGACCCAGAAGGAGAGTAAGAATAAGAGTAGGGTGACGAAGAGGTTGGGGGGAAGGGAGTCAGAAACAAAGGAAAAATAGAGAGAGAGGCTGACACAGAGGAGGAAGAAGAAGGAGAGACACGGGGCTGGGGGAAGAGGGATAGGAGAAGGAATCAGTAATAATTTAAAACATTTTCCTATATTTTGATATTCTATCTGGTTCTTAGTTCAAAGATTATCGTGGGCACCAAAGTTTAATGGTGAGCTCTAGAGGTGATCCAGAGAATTACAGCCCAGTTAGCCTTATATCTGTGCCTGATAAATTGATTGAAATAATCTTTAGAAACAGAATAATAAGACAACTGGAAGATCACGGTATGATATGGTCTAACCAGTAAGGATTTTGCAAAAGGACATCATGTCTCACTAATCTATTAGAAGTCTTTGAACGTGTCAATAAACTAGTGGATAAAGGAGAACCAGTTGACATAATTTATTTAGACTTCCAAAAGGCCTTTGACAAGGTCTCTCATTAGAAGGAACTAAAGAAGCTAAGTAGTCATGGGGTGAGAGTCGAAGTATTGTCGTAGACCAAAAACGTCTAAGAGACCGGAAACAAAGAGAGGACTCAAGGGTCAGTTTTCATCCTGGCAAAATGTGAAAAATGGGGTGCCTCAGTTATCAGGTCTAGTGCTGTTTAATATTTGTGTTAATGAACTGGAAAGGCAGCTGATTAGTGAAGTATCAAAATTTGCAGATGACACCAAGTTATTTACTGAAGTCCAAAGAGAAGACTAGGAGGCATCATGGGGATCTAAACAAGGTAGGTGAATGGGCAACACAATGGCTAATGAAGTTCATTGTTGACAAATGCAAAATAATGCACCACTGGAGGAAAAAATGAAACCATTCATACACCTCGCAGGGTTTTAAATTAACTGTAACAACTCAGGAAAGGGAGCTCCTGTTGCCAGCTCAATGAAGGCCTTGACTCACTGTGCAGCCTGCAGCCAAAAAAACAAACAGGATGTTAGGATGTATAGGGAAGGGGATGGAAAATAAAATGGAAGCTGTTATAGTGCCAATATATAAATTGGTGGCATTCGCGCCTGAATGTCTGTGTGCAGGGCTGGTCACCCCTCCTCAAAAAGTCTAGGGCAGAATTAAAGGGAGTTCAGAAAAGAGTGACGGAAAAGATGAGGGACATGGAAAAGCTTTAATTTGAAGAGAGACTAAGTGGGCTGGGACTGTTTACCTTAGAAAGGAGACAAAGAAGAGATAACATGATAAAATAATTAATGGTAGAGAGCTGGTAGATCAGGAGCTTCTGTTCTTTTTGTCTTGTGACACAAGAACCAGGAGCCCTCATTAGGTTACATACTCCTCATTAGGTTACAACTCAGCTCACTCCTGATGGCTTGGGTAAATTGACTTGGATTTTTAGTGCAAGGTGAGTTTTGTATGGAGTGGATACAATTGTAACACGAATACCAGCAAAGTGTTCCAAGGAAAGAAACCTCTCACAGATTAAACCAACTGAAAGACAATTGGGCATTTCTCCATAGAACTCCCATAGTAGTAACAATCAGCTGTGGTTTTTCTTTTGTTGGAGCAGGATTTGCTTTTTAGTGGAAACCACACTTAATTCAGCAAGCTAAATTTATATGATTGTGTAAATAGATGGAATGACTTGGCAGAGTTAGATGCAACCTTTTATTTTTATGTTCATTCTCATGCACTCTGAATAATCTCTCTAACTGACCGTATAGACTTGCTCCAGTACCTTGTTTGAAGGGGATACTGCAAACAGGGATCACATAGGTCAGTCAGCTATAAGCAGTGTATACTGCTGTTTATTTTATGTACTGCTACATGGGATTCATTTGACTTTCAAATCACAGGCAATTTGCTTGACTCTGTAGTACATTTCATTTTGTTCTAATGAAATCTACTTATAAGAGTTTAAATACTTACATGCAAGTTCAATATTTGGGGTTGGGAAGGAATTTTCCTCCAGGGCAGATTGGAAGAGGCCCTGGAGGTTTTTTGCCTTCCTCTGTAGCATGGGGCACGGGTCACTTGCTGGAGGATTCTCTGCTCCTTGAAGTTTTTAAACCACGATTTGAGGACTTCAGTAGCTCAGACATAGGTAATAGGTTTTTCGCAGGAGTGGGTGGGTGAAATTCTGTGGCCTGCGTTGTGCAGGAGGTCAGACTAGATGATCATAATGGTCATCTTCTGACCTCAGTATCTATGAATCTATGAATACATGCCCTGACATGACATAATACTATTATCACATCTTCCTATAGGTTCTTTGAAAGGCTGATGGCCAGATCCTCAGCTGGTGTAAACTGCCACAAAACTATAGTAATCTAATGATAAATGTGTCCCTGTAGGCCATATCTCTACTGATGAAAATCAACATGGCTCCATTTAAAACAATAGAACTGCACCAATTCACCCTTTGTGTCTGTGCCTAGGATCCTGTGTGCAGCATTTCCCTAGCCACCAGAAGCAGCCACAGCAGCAGAGTGAATCTCGCAAACAATGGATCAGTTACACATGGCTGCTCCTATTGGACCACTAAGGAAGCATTATGGATGGCAGCAGCTTTCCAGGTGTGATCTACGGCAGTGATGCTCAAACTGGGGAGGTTTCAGAGTAGCAGCCGTTTTAGTCTGTATCCGCAAAAAGAAAAGGAGTACTTGTGACACCTTAGAGACTAACAAATTTATTTGAGCATAAGCTTTCGTGAGCTACAGCTCACTTCATCAGATGCATTCAGTGGAAAATACAGTGGGGAGATTTATATACACAGGGAACATGAAACAATGGATGTTACCATACACAATGTAACGAGAGTGATCAGGTAAGGTGAGCTATTACCAGCAGGAGAGCCGGGGGGAAAAAACCTTTTGTAGTGATAATCAAGGTGGGCCACTTCCAGCAATTGATGGTACCCGCATGGCCCCATAGTATGCCAACATTTTTATGGCTGACTTAGAACAACGCTTCCTCAGCTCTCATCCCCTAATGCCCCTACACCACTTGCGCTACATTGATGACATCATCATCTGGACCCATGGAAAAGAAGCCCTTGAGAAATTCCACCATGATTTCAACAATTTCCATCCCACCATCAACCTCAGCCTGGACCAGTCCACACAAGAGATCCACTTCCTAGACACTACGGTGCTAATAAGCGATGGTCACATAAACACCACCCTATACCGGAAACCTACTGACCACTTTGCCGACCTCCATGCCTCCAGCTTTCATCTAGACCACATCACACGATCCATTGTCTATAGCCAAGCTCTATGATACAACCGCATTTGCACCAACCCCTCAGACAGAGACAAACACCTACAAGATCTCTATCAAGCATTCTTACAAACTACAATACCCACCTGCTGAAGTGAAGAAACAGATTGACAGAGCCAGAAGAGTACGCAGAAGTTACCCACTACAGGACAGGCCCAACAAAAAAAATAACAGAACGCCACTAGCCATCACCTTCAGCCCCCAACTAAAACCTCTCCAGTGCATCATCAAGGATCTACGACCTATCCTGAAGGACGATCCATCACTCTCACAGATCTTGGGAGACAGGCCAGTCCTTGCCTACAGACAGCCCCGCAACCTGAAGCAAATATTCACCAGCAACCACACAACAGAACCACTAACCCAGGAACCTATCCTTGCAACAAAGCCTGTTGCCAACTGTGTCCACATATCTATTCAGGGGACACCATCATAGGGCCTAATCTCTTTGGGGGCATGAAGACACTTTAATTTCACTTTTCACAGCAGACTTACTAGCACTCCATCGCCACCCTTGCTTCTGTGCTGCTTCTGGTGGTGGTGCGGCCTTCAGAGACACCCAGCTCTGAAGGCCGTGGTGCTGCCAGCAGCAGCGCAGAGGTAAGGGTGGCGATGGGGTGCTAGTAAGTCTGCTGTGAAAAGTGCTATTAACAAATACCACTATTCACATTGCCATACAAGTGGTTAATTTGTTTTCATTTGAATTTTTTTTTTAAAACTACATTTGCAGTTTGTAATCCTCTGTGTTTACTACTTCCTAATAACTTTTAGCTGGTCTTATAAATTTAGTAATAAAAATTATTTTTTCATTCCTTCTGCCAACTTGCAAAAAACTCAACAGTTTCAGATTAAAAATAATGTGGGGGGAGGGGTATGACAAATTCCGACAAATTCCGTGCATGGTAAGTGGGGGCATGACTGGAAAAGTTTGTACACCACTGATCTAGGGGAGGAGGGAAAGAAAAACTGAAGAGGAGGAAGGAACATATGGTAGGAGAGGAAGGGAAGAAGACAAAGCTGGGGGTAATAAAGGGAAAGTCACACAAACAGAGAGGAGACTGACAAAATTAGGTGGGCCAGTCCTGTACCAATGAGCACCACCTAGCCTGGAAACAACTTTTCCCCCTCTTTCCCTGGGCCAGCAGATATTAGAAGCGCTGCAGACAGTATACTCCAGCCATGAGGATGATTCAGAGCCTGACTCTAGTGACTCCCTTATGACTGGCTGGAGAAGCAAAATTTATAACTTTGTAGAAGTGTTTTGTACTAATTAGCAGCAGAAGACTGCGTCCAGGCCTTGGATGCCGGGAACATAGTGCATGTACGCAGGATCACGTACTGAGAGAGCTTGATCTGGACCAGCTGGAATGACAGATTCCAAAATGTAACTTATTAACATTAGTTACAAACAACTGATGGTGAGCCTTCGACAACTGATGGTGAGTTTATACTTTTGTCTCTTCCTCCAGTAAAATAAAGTGGGGGAGAGAGAGAGAGAGTGTGTGTGTGTGTGGCAGAAATAAGTGGAAATGGGGAGTGAGATATTGGGTATTTCTACGCTGTAATTAAACACCCACGGATGGCCTGTGTCAGCTGACTTGGGCTCACAGGGCTCAGATTGTGGGGCTATAAAATTGCAGTGTAGACATTGGGGCTCAGACGGGAGCCCAAGCTCTGCGACCCCACAAGAGGGAAGAGTCCCAGAGCCCAGGCTCCAGACCCATGCCGAAATGTCTACACCACAGTTTTACAGTTCCGCAGCACCAGCCCCATGAGCCAAGTCGGCTGACGCGGGCCAGCTGCGGGGGTTTAATTGCAGTGTAGACATAGCCATTAAGTCTAAAATGGAGGAAGGGGAAATCTAGAGTAAAAAGAGGGTACAGGATACAGAATAAATAGACTTAGTTCATTTTAAAGTAAATGGTCATACCCCCTGAGAAGTCAATGGAAATTTATACCAGCAGAGGATCTAGCCTATTAGTAAGAGTGAGAGCAAAATGAGGCTCATTACCTTTCTGGAGGTAATACATTATATTAAAATAGGACATTTTGTGCTTAGTAAGAATTTGTGGTTGGGACGCACTCTATATGATTTTATAAAAATATGCTAATGAGTGTGAATATAATGTAACTGGAATATGCTTCATTCAAAAGGTCTCTTGTAAGATATCATTACAAAGCTTATAATCTACTGAGTGTGGTCATCCTATTTGTATAAATGTATGATTCTTGTATCTGAAACTAGAAATATGAAATATAACTCTGAGGGCCTATTGTAATTATGCAAAATATGGGCCACTAATGGTGGTTGGGAACCTTGATGGCGCCCATCAGCCAGGACAATTGACTGTGGATGGCTGCTGTAGGTCAGGCTGCGAGGAATGAAGGCTTGGAGTCTCACAGGAAATGTGACCATGTCACCTGGTACTGAAATCCATCTTAAACCTGGTGCTTTTCCATTTTGGGGTGGAGGGGGGGACCCAGAGAGACAAAGGATTTCCACCTTGTGTCAAAGCCATATAAGGGAGTGGAACAGAACAAAGAGGGCAGCCATCATGCGAAATCCCCTAGCTACCACCTGAGCTGGAACAAAGGCTGTACCAGGGGAAAGGATTGTGCCCAGACTAGAAAGGTGTTCAGTCTGTGAAAGAAACTTATTGAAACATCTGTAAGGGTGAGATTTTACCTGTATTCAGTTTTTATTACTGTACTAGACTTAGACTTGCCTGTTTTATTTTATTTTGCTTGGTGATTCACTTTGTTCTGTCTGTTACCACTTAGAACCATTTAAATCCTACTTTTTCTATTTAATAAAATCACTTTTTACTTATTAATTAATCCAGAATATGTATTAATACGGGTGGGGGGGGCAGATGTGCATCTCTCTCTATCAGTGTTATAGAAGGCGAACAATTTATGAGTTTACCCTGTATAAGCTTTTTCCAGGGTAAAATGGATTTATTTGGGGTGTAGAACCCATTAGGAGTTGAGCATCTGAGTGTTAAAGAGAGGCAGACTTCTGTAAACTGCTTTCAGTTAAGCCTACAGCTGTTAGGGGACATGGTTCAGACCTGGGTCTGGGTCTGCAGCAAGCTAGCGGGTCTGGCTCAAACCAGGCAAGACACTGAAGTACTAAGCTGACTGGGCAGGAGAGCAGGAGCAGAAATAGTCTTGGCACATCAGGTGGCAGCTACCAGGGGGTTTCTGTGATCCAACCCGTCACAGTGGTCTTCACATTTTTTCTTAAATTCAGGTTCAGAATTTATTTAAAGTCTAAAATTGAAGAGATTTGTGTGTTTAGCTGTATTATTAAGGCTTATGGAGGACTGCAAACTGACAGAAGTGATCACTGGAGGAAAGCATTGTCCCTGTTGTGCTTGGATTTGCTCATGGAAAGAAATGAAAAAGAAATAAAAAGATTATGTGTCTGCTTAAAAAACAGAAACATCTGCTGGAACCATAGGAACCCCAGCAGCTTTTCTGATGAATTAAGATTAAGTTGCATAGCTGTGCATTGACCATAAAGTCTTGGTCAATATAAGACTATGTCATGTTTCAGGCAACATATTATTATAATGGATGTCTAACATGCACAGATGAAAACGGCATGATGAACAGCAACTATCATAATGCCACTAAATAAAGTCATGGTACACCCACATCTTGAATACTGCATGCAGTTCTGGTCGACCCATCTCAAAAAAGGTATATTAGAAAAGAATTGGAAAAAGTACAGAGGAGGGCAACAAAGATGATTTGGGGTATGGAACAGCATCCATATGAGGAGAGATTAAAAACACTTGGATTGTTCATCTTAGAAAAGAGACGACTAAGGGGTGATACAATAGAAGTCTTTAAAATGATGAGTGGTGTGGAGAAAAGTGAATAAGGAAGTGTAATTTACCGCTTCACATAACACAAGAACCAGGAGTCACCCAATGAAATAAATAGGGAGCAGGTTTAAAACAAACACAAGGAAGTACTTCTACACACAACACACAGCCAACCTGTGGAACTCCTTGCCAGAGCATGTTGTGAAGGCCAGGAGTATAAGTAGGTTCAAAAAAAGAATTAAATACGTTCATGGAGGATAGGTCCAGCAATGGCTATTAGCTGAGATGTCAGGGACACAACCCCATGTTCTGGGTGTCCCTAAACCTCTGACTGCCAAAAGCTGGGATTGGAAAACAGGGGATCAATCACTCAGTAGTTTCCCTGTTCTGTTCATTCCCTCTGAAACATCTGGCACCAGCCAGTGTCAAAAGACTACTGGGCTATGTGAACCATTAGTCTGACCCAATATGGCCATTCTTATGTTCTTATAACAAACACTGAAATGGGCTTTCTCAGTCTTTAGCTGAGGTAACAAAGGCAGGATGGAGATGGATTGAAAGATACCTTCCAGTTGAGGACAGTTTGCTGCCTAGCTAGATTCAGAAGGAGAGAGCTTCACTTTGCCTTTCTGCCTGATCTTTTTTCGCAAGCAATAAAATCATCAAAATGTCCCTTTCCTCTTAGATGTTCTGTACCAGAACAAGAAAATATCAAATTCTAAATGTCCTTTTGGTCACTAAATAATATTTTCCCTTCTCACCCACAAGAGCTCAAAGCAAAATGTTTTAAAACAGTCCCAGACTAAACAAAACCAGTCCAAAAAAAAAAAAAAAAGTGGCCTAGACTTAGAGTTTGTGTTTCCAGTTGATACCTTGCAATGGGCTGCCCTAACTAAAATATACAGTCATAGGCTTCTTGGGGGCTCTTATGACAGCAATACAAATAAAAGACTCCAGTATTTCTCTCACTTAGCCTTATTCCTCAAAAATTTAAAGTAATTATATACCAAGTTGTAGCCTCAAGATTACTCACATGTACAAACAGTTGGTAAACCTCAATGTCGCAGGCAGAGCTGTGCTGGATAGATTTGTAGTCACATATTTTCTGATTCTCTTTTCAAGAATTTAAACATTGTGGTCAACTCATCTTTTAGGGTCTGATCCTGCAAAGACTGAATCACACGGTTAACTTCATGCCATGTGTAGTCTTTGACTTCAGCAGGACTGTTCATGGCATAAAGTTCCTCTGTGCATAAATCTTTGCAGGATTAATGCCATAGAGCCTGATCCATAGCTGACTGAAGTCAAAGGGACTCTTTCCATCAACTTCAATAGTCTTTAGATCAAGCCCCTGAAGAGCTACTTACCCCCATAAGTAACTTTTGAAATATTACATATTATAATTAAATATATATGATAAATATGTGTGTGCATGGATATGCAGTATACTGAGCACATACACTATTCTGAAATATAACAGATTTAGGAATAGTAATTCTACTTGCACAGTGTATTAGTTATTTTTTCTGATTTTCGTACCTGGATTTTTATTGCTAAATGTATTTATATGACGAGAAGATTTCCAAGACTTCACCTGTTCCTTTCTACTGTTCTCCAGATCATAGAAATCTATTTATATATAAATTTACATATATATCAGGGTTGTTCACACAGAAACCACCTCTGATGTTGCAGAGAATTATGATTTCATGCAGGGGATACTTTATTAACAGCACATGAATTCTAAGGCGCTCTAAAGAACCTGTTGCATGCAAATATCTTTAATAGTTAAGAAATCAGCAAGAGAAATACAAAACATATGTGATACACCTGCAAAATTTGAGCCTGATCTTTCAATTCTTTAGTCATTTGAATACTTTGATTGACTTTATTGGGAGCATAAGTAATATAATTACAACTTAATTATGTTTACTTTAATGGAAGGTAAGGGTTTGCATCTTTGATTGCAAAGCATTTATTTTCCAGGCAGGTTTAAGCTGCTATTAAAACAATGAGGAAAACATAAGAACATAAGAATGGCCACACTGGGTCAGCCCAGTATCCTGTCTGCCAACAGTGGCCAATGCCAGGTGCCCCAGAGGGAGTGAACCTAACAGGTAATGATCAAGTGATCTCTCTCTCCTGCCATCCATCTCCACCCTCTGACAAATAGAGGCTAGGGACACCATTCCTTACCCATCTTGGCTAATAGCCATTAATGAATTAACCTCCATGAATTTATCTAGTTCTCTTTTAAATCCTGTTATAGTCCTAGCCTTCACAACCTCCTCAGGCAAGGAGTTCCACAGGTTGACTGTGCACTGTGTGAAGAAGAATTTACTTTTATTTGTTTTAAACCTGCTGCTCATTAATTTCATTTCATGGCCCTTAGTTCTTATATTATGGAAACAAGTAAATAACTTTTCCTTATTCACTTTCTCCACACCACTCACAATTTTATATACCTCTATCATATCCCCCCTTAGTCTTCTCTTTTCCAAGCTGAAAAGTCCTAGCCTCTTTAATTTTTGGATGGCTTGTCTTTGTATATTTGGGATAGAAAACACAATAGAAGACATTCATTTAAAAACTAAGAGCTGTAGCAAAATGCTGATTTGCTAAGAAAAGAAATGAATTTGCACTGTATTAAATCAGTAACAAATTACTTGCTCATTATGGCCTGAGCCCAAGTTCTGCAAGTAGTCCCATGGTCACTTGGGCTACTCACCTGAGTAAGGCTGTTCATGTTTGGAGGCTCAAGCCATTATACAGTAACAATAGTGACAGCATGATCTGGTGCTTATAGCTGTGTTTGTATATACAAATGATCTATGATACTCAGTTCTTTGGATTCGGCATGCCCAGGTATAGGAGTCTGTGCGGTCCTTCATGCTCCTTTCTCAACCAAAGAACGTTCTAAAGGAGCAGAGGTGATCAGAAAAATGAGCACTCTTCACCCACTCAGTCATTCTGGGCCTTTGTTTTTGACATGTATTCTTCCTCCCTCTGTCTTCCACCAGCCCTATTTTTATCCAACCACACTTATCACAGATGTATGTCATTAGAAAGTACAGCCAGTGTTGCATCTCCCTATCTTAGCTAACTATAGTGACTACCTAACTTTGCATACATATGTCAAACTGCTGACAAGCAAAGCAGCAGAAGTTCCAAGGTTACTCCTCATGGTATACTCTGTAAGGTATAACCTAAACCACTTGGTAAAGCTATCGTTAGTCTGGATATTATTTTATATACAACTGGTGGAGTGAAATTGGATCAACTTTATAAGTATGTCAGTGTCTCCAAATTCTGAGCAATCTGCAGCCAGATTCCCTGCACAAACAGAGAAAATGTAGAAACATGACTTTAACTTTGAACAGTTACTGTCTTTTAAAATATTTTATGACAGCCATAGCATGTTACTGTTTTTAAAAGAACCATAACTGAGTTCTACGCCTGGCTCATCCATTGATTCTATCTGACCTTGGGCGAAACACTTGGTCACTTTGAGCTTCAGTCAGCACAGCTGTAGAATTTAAAAAAAAAAAAAATCAGAACTTCACTCTAAACCAGATGTTACATTGGAGTTGACGTTTTCCCAGGTCAGAAACAAATTGCCAAATAACGGGAACACAAAAACAGTTACTTGGAAAAAAAATGTAACCTCTACCCCACTGCTCCAAATTCCTAAGTTATTACAGTGAACACAGGAGGATGCCAGGAAGAAATGCCACATGCACTAGAAACAAAAAGAAAAGGAGTACTTGTCGCACCTTAGAGACTAACAAATTTATTTGAGCATAAGCTTTCCTGAGCTACAGCTCACTTCATCAGATGCATTCAGTGGAAAATACAGTGGGGAGATTTATATACATAGAGAACATGAAACAATGGGTTTTACCATACACACTGCAATGAGAGTGATCACTTAAGGTGAGCTATTAACAGTATGAGAGCCGGGGGGGGGGGGGGGGGAAACGACCTTTTGCAGTGATAATCAAGGTGGGCCATTTCCAGCAGTTGACAAGAACATCTGAGGAACAGTGCGGGGGGGGGGGGGGGAAATAAACATGGGGAAATAGTTTACTTTGTGTAATGACCCATCCACTCCCAGTCTCTATTCAAGCCTAAGTTAATTGTATCCAGTTTGCAAATTAATTCCAATTCAGCAGTCTCTCCTTGGAGTCTGTTTTTGAAGTTTTTTTGTTGAAGAATTGCAACTTTTAGGTTTTTATTCAAATGATCACAGAGATTGAAGTGTTCTCCAACTGATTTTTTGAATGTTATAATTCTTGATGTCTGATTTGTGTCCATTTATTCTTTTACGTAGAGATTGTCCAGTTTGACCAATGTACATGGCAGAGGGGCATTGCTGGCACATGATGGCATATATCACATTGGTAGATGTGCAGATGAACAAGCCTCTGATAGTGTGGCTGTTGTGATTAGGCCCTATGGTGGTGTCCCCTGAACAGATATGTGAACACAGTTGGCAACGGGCTTTGTTGCAAGGATAGGTTCCTGGGTTAGAGGTTCTGTTGTGTGGTGTGTCGTTGTTGGTGAGTATTTGCTTCAGGTTGCGGGGCTGTCTGTAAGCAAGGACTGGCCTGTCCCCCAAGATCTCTGAGACTGATGGGTCGTCCTTCAGGATAGGTTATAGATCCCTGATGATGCGTTGGAGAGGTTTTAGTTGGGGGCTGAAGGTGATGGCTAGTGGCGTTCTGTTATTTTCTTTGTTGGGCCTTTCCTGTAGTAGGTGACTTCTGGGTACTCTTCTGGCTCTGTCAATCTGTTTCTTCACTTCAGCGGGTGGGTATTGTAGTTGTAAGAATGCTTGATAGAGATCTTGTAGGTGTTTGTCTCTGTCTGAGGGTTTGGAGCAAATGCGGTTGTATCATAGAGCTTGGCTATAGACAATGGATCGATATCCCCGATAATGTCATGGCAAACCTGGTGGCTGAACTTTGTGACTTTGTCCTCACCTATAACTATTTCACATTTGGGGACAATGTATACCTTCAAATCAGCGGCACTGCTATGAGTACCCTCATGGCCCCACAGTATGCCAACATTTTTATGACTCACTTAGAACAACGCTTCCTCAGCTCTCGTCCCCTAATGCCCCTACTCTACTTGCGCTACATTGATGACATCTTCATCATCTGGACCCATGGAAAAGAAGCCCTTGAGGAATTCCACCATGATTTCAACAATTTCCATCCCACCATCAACCTCAGCCTGGACCAGTCCACACAAGAGATCCACTTCCTGAACACTATGGTGCTAATAAGCGATGGTCACATAAACACCACCCTATACCGGAAGCCTACTGACCACTATGCCTATATCCATGCCTCCAGCTTTCATCCAGACCACATCACACGGTCCATTGTCTACAGCCAAGCTGTAAGATACAGCTGCATTTGCTCCAACCCCTCAGACAGAGGCACACACCTACAAGATCTCTATCAAGCATTCTTACAACTACAATACCCACCTGCTGATGTGAAGAAACAGATTGACAGAGCCAGGACAGTACCCAGAAGTCACCTACTACAGGAAAGGCCCAACAAAGAAAATAACAGAACGCCACTAGCCATCACCTTCAGCCCCCAACTAAAACCTCTCCAACGCATCATCAAGGATCTATAACCTATCCTGAAGGACTACCCATCAGTCTCAGAGATCTTGGGGGACAGGCCAGTCCTTGCTTACAGACAGCCCCGCAACCTGAAGCAAATACTCACCAACAACCACACACCACACAACAGAACCACTAACCCAGGAACCTATCCTTGCAACAAAGCCCGTTGCCAACTGCGTCCACATATCTATTCAGGGGACACCACCATAGGGCCTAATCACATCAGCCACACTATCAGAGGCTCGTTCACCTGCACATCTACCAATGTGATATATGCCATCATGTGCCAGCAATGCCCCTCTGCCATGTACATTGGTCAAACTGGACAGTCTCTATGTAAAAGAATAAATGGACACAAATCAGACGTCAAGAATTTTAACATTCAAAAACCAGTTGGAGAACACTTCAATCTCTGTGGTCACTCAATTACAGACCTAAAAGTTGCAATTCTTCAACAAAAAAACTTCAAAAACAGACTCCAAGGAGAGACTGCTGAATTGGAATTAATATGCAATCTGGATACAATTAATTTAGGCTTGAATAGAGATTGGGAGTGGATGGGTCATTACACAAAGTAAACTATTTCCCCATGTTTATTCCCCCCCCCCCCCCCGCACTGTTTCTCAGAGGTTCTTGTCAACTGCTGGAAATGGCCCACCTTGATTATCACTACAAAAGGCTTTCCCCCCCAACCTCCTCCCCCCGCTCTCCTGCTGTTAATAGCTCACCTTAAGTGATCACTCTCATTACAGTGTGTATGGTAACACCCATTGTTTCATGTTCTCTATGTATATAAATCTCCCCACTGTATTTTCCACTGAGTACATCCGATGAAGTTAGCTGTAGCTCACGAAAGCTTATGCTCAAATAGATTTGTTAGTCTCTAAGGTGCCACAAGTACTCCTTTTCTTTTTCCAAATACAGACTAACATGGCTGCTACTCTGAAACTAAAAACAAAACATTCCTTAAGTCCCTAGGTACAATATCAAATACTAATTTTTATGGTTAAACATTCTAAATGTTCTGAATGAATGAGTTCAAACTAAGTATTGGAAGTGTCAGAGTTAATGGTTTTATACGTTGAGATGTCTAGATAAGAGAACGTTACAACTTCAAAATTTTAGGGAGGCAAACTGGCTCAGTAGAAAGTACAGTGGACTGGGGCCTACTAGATAACCTAGGACAAATCACTGCACCTCTCTGTTGCAGTTTCCCCATCTATAAAATGGGGATAACAATATTTAGCTCCTTTCTCAAGCAGTTTGAGAGCCACAGATGAAAAGTGCTATAAGAGTCTAACAATAGACAAGTCCCCTTTCCCTACCTACATCCCTTCCAATGAATTGTTTGCCCATAGTTCTTATGGTTTTTACAACCCTTGCTAATATATTTCATCTGACTTTACTGAAGCATTGATGTGTCACTTAAAATGCCAGAACACCTATCCACTGTTGTTTTCGGGGATGTTGATGGAAACAATGTAAAAATCAGCCATTAAATAATTTACTAGAAAATTTGTGAACTTTTGGAAAAATAAGTCAAATCGACACTTTCAGAAAAGTCGTTCATTTTAATACCTAAAAATCAACAACTGATCACCAAAGTCTTTTGAAGTTAGTAAATCCAGTTGGACGTGAGCTGGGAATAGTACAATATCCTAGGTCAGACAAAAACGGTAATACCAAATTGCACTCTAAAACATTCAAATGATTTAGTGTACAAGTTGAACAGACAATAGCATCCTGGTATCTTTGCCATTTCAAAATACACAAAAGCACTCTGATATGTGGGGAGTACTGTATGGATGATGGACTACAGTACATTGTTACAGTAAAACAAAATATAAGTGATACTTTAGCTTGCACCTGCTGGGCTGGTTATTGTTATGTCTCTTCTTGCTCTGCCTTATACATCAGATATCACATGTGCTTTTTTAATCGATGTATGGCAGGTCAAAACATTTCACTGTGTAAATGTAGGCATTGTGAAATGCCCCAGACTGTAAGATTTCAGTGCCCTGATTTTGACTTGGAAGGACCACTTTTAAGGCTGAAAGGATAATGCTGACCATGCAGTCGTGGCTTTTCTATTGCTGCTTTCTTACTGCTAATAAAATGTTATGCTCATTCCTTTATATCACTTTTCATTCAAAGATCTCAAAGTACCTTTACAAAGGAATGTAAGTTTCATTATTCCATTTTAAACTGGTGTAAACTGAAGCACAGAGAGTGAGTTACCCAAGGTCATACAGCAGATCAATAGCAGAGCCAGGATTAGAACACAGTACTCCTGAATCCAGGGCTCTAACCACAAGACCACAGTGCCCATTAGTGAATGTGATTGATCTGATATGGACAAGGCCTGAACACCCTGGCTTATTTCACAAACAGCTTAGATCTTCTTTGGTTGCCAAATTGAGTAAGGAGTCTAACTGACAACAGCTCTGTATCTCATTCCAGTCCCCTGAGCCATCCCATCCTCCAAGATCACTTGAAATTTAAATGTTTCATTAACTTGGAAACTGACGTGTGATGTGCACAACAGCTAAGGGGTTCATGTTCACCCACAAAACGCCTCCCTTCCCCCACCCATTGCATCCTATCTCCTGGGTGGAGCACGTTAAGCAGTCCCCAGCACCCAAGATGGCCCTGCTGAAAGTGCAGCAGCTCAATGTTACCAGTGGTAATGATGGGGGTGGCGGTGCCCTGCACGGTCTTACCCGATTCACAGGCGCCTTTCTGGATCTGGATGACAGCTGGCAACCCCTGTTGCAAAGCCTTACGGCTCACCGCCTTCAGCTGACACACATTGTCATAGGTCCTGCCATCGCTGCCGCACACCTGGTAGCTGAGCTTGCACTGGCATACCCCTTTGCCGAAACGCTTGCCCACGGGGTGCTTGCAATCCAGGCTGTCCCCGCATGGCGGGTCTTCCTTGCGGCCACAGGAATCACCTTCTCCCGCAGCACAGATAAGGCAGCAGTTGCAACGATCGGGGACATAGCCGCTTGGGCAGCTGGGGCTCGGGCACTTGGAGACATTGCAACGAGCTGGACATTTGCCATTGGCCACAAAGGGCTCTGCAAAGGTCCGGCTAGAACTTAGCGCCAGCAGGAGCAAAACTCGCAACAGAAAAACCATCATCACCTGTGACACCTTTTTAATTGGGGAGAGGAAAATGTGCAAATCCAGGGGAATAAGAAGGGCGTGCGGGGGGGCGGGGGCAAAAACAGGCAAAATGTGCAATTAAAATGCAGTGAGGGAATAACAGAAAAGGGGAAGTCAGGCTTTGCACGCACACAAGAAAAGGAAAGAGTTAATCTTCCTTAAACAGCCCCCCAGCCTGTGACTGGCACACCCCTGTTAATGTTATGGGGCTCTCCACAATACAGGAGGGAGCGGCAGGCAGAAAGAAAAGAGAGGCTGGGAAGAGGTTAAACCACGAAGCCCCGAAGTCAAGGCTGGGTCAGTCCATCCGCGTGGAGTCAACTTGCAACAGCGCAGCGGCGCTTCGGGACGCGCTTGCCGGGCTGGGCTTCTGCGCGCTCCTTTAATCCTCACGAAGCCTCCACCCCCGGCCTCCGGCTCCCCAGAGCCGCTGCAGGAGCTATCGGGAGCGCGGCGGCAGCACGAGCCGCAAGAGGCGGCGGAGACAGAAGCGAGTGACGCCGGGCAGTTAGATGCGGGCGGCGGCGGCGGCAGCTGCCTCTCCGGGGTCCCTGTCAGCGGCAGCACTGGCAGGACCAGCTGCAGAGACCGCCGCTTCAGCCGGCGCTCAGGCCCCACCTCCGGCGTGGGGAAGCCTCCTCCCTTCCCTGCGGACACGCACTGGGCTGCACCGTGTCCGGGCTCAGCAAGCTGGCTGGGCTCCGTGCAAAGGGAAGTGACTGAGTTTACGTGGGGGCAGAGGCTCGGGTTTTCATGTTTGCCTCACCACAGTAACTGTTGGTTAAACAGAGCGAGGATGAAAAGCAGCAGCGAGCCCGGCGTTCCAGGGGCCCGTGGGCAGAAGGCCAGAGCTACACTGTGTGAAAATGAGGGATTAACTCACAAGCAGATGGTCCAAAATAGCTGTGAACAAGTCAGTCGTGGCATGCCTGGAAATCGGAGAGGGAAGTGGCCTACGGCATCATCGAGGCTCATTTTCTTCCTCTTTCCCTCTCACCTTTGCCCTTAATTAAATACCCTTTAAATATAGCAAATTATATATGTTCAAACCACCTCACAAACATTATTAATTGTGTTAATTGTGGTGAGGCCTAGCGACCAACCGAGATCAGGACCCCACTGTCCCGTGAATTCCCACAACACTGGTACCAGGGCAGTAAGTATTATGAGCCTCTTTTTAGAAGATGAGCAAATTGAGGCAGGGAGAGATTAGGCGATTTGCCCGACCCCCACAAAGGCTCAGTGGCACAGCTAGATTACAGCTGAGGAATTCCTGACTCCCAGCTCTGAGTAAGAGTCCCAACTGATGTAAATCTGCATAGATCCACTGAAATCATCATGCCTATGTGCACCAGCTGAGGATCTGGCCCTTTGCCTGCAATCCTCCAAATCACCACTCGCTGAAAATGACTTTAAAGCTTATTTTTTACATTCTCATTCTTATAAAATATTTCAGTAGGAGGTAATACTTACATAGTACTTTGCACACATTAATTAATCCTAATAGTGCTGGGAGGTAGGGATGTAATATTATATTCCCATTTTACAGAGAGGACAATTACGGCATGGATTGAGGTCCAGATTGCACCCATTGACTTTAGGTCATGAATGATTTGACCAAGGGCACGAGAGGACACTGTCACAGCCAGCATTAGTAATCAGGAATTTCTAGTTTCCAGTCATCTGTTCAGACTGCACCTCTCTCTCTCTGTGGGTACGTCTACCCTGCAAAAACAAACCTGCGGCTGCGAGTTTCAGACAGATGCTGGAACAATTTGTATAGTGGGGGTGCTGAGAGCCATTGAACCAAACTGTAAACCCTGTATATGGTGGAAACCACTTCAAGCCAGGGGGTGCAGCAGCATCCCTAGTTCCAGAACCTATGGTCTCAGAGCCCGTTAGCTGATGGGCTCGTGGGGCTTTTGCTATGGAGCTAAAAATAGCAGTGTAGATGTTCCTGCGAGGGCTGGAGCCTGGTCTCCGAAACCAGGCGAGGAGGGAGGGTGTCAGAGCCCAGGCTCCAGCCTGAGCAGGAAAGTCTACAAGGCTATTTTTGCCCCATAGTATGAGCCCCACGAGACCGAGTGAGTTGACTTCAGCTCTGAGACTCTGCCACAGGTGGTTTTATTTATTTATATTTTGAAGTGTAGACATATCCTGTGTCACTTTTATAGTCTTTGGTCTTTGTTAACTTTATTTCCTTCTCCATCCTGTGGAGCCAGTATATTTTCCCTCCTTGTTAACTCTCTCAGGCACACAAGTTGAAATCTCAAGCAAGCTCTGGGCAGGAGAAATTCCTTCTTTTCGTAGGCGGACATCAGAGCTCAATGTCCCGATTCTGTAACTAGA
The DNA here is from genome assembly GCF_965140235.1 of Caretta caretta. Taxonomy (NCBI): domain Eukaryota; kingdom Metazoa; phylum Chordata; order Testudines; family Cheloniidae; genus Caretta; species Caretta caretta. The sequence continues at coordinate 130,796,860 of NC_134209.1, read as the reverse complement.
GCATGGTCTCTGTATCAAGGGAGGCTAGGTGTTGCAAAGTGCCCTCCAGGTATTCAGTTGGGCCCTTCCACCACATGAGCTATTTTCTGCACCGCTGCCCTACAGTCACAGCATGGAGAAGAATCTAAAGCCAGTGCAGCACGTAGCTGAGGCAACTCTGGATGAACCAGAGAGTGGCCTGTTGAGCCTGGTCCAGTGGACAAGTGATGGGCTCCTGAATTTGCTTAGTGTGTTAGAATTTCCCACCAATGCTTCTGCTCTATAAAAATGTCTTTTTTAGCTCCCTGGCAGCACTGATCATCTGTGCATGGTAAAGGGCCAGTAGCGCTCTTGTCCAGGAGTGCATGAGCTGCTGTAGCAGAGGAGAGGCGAGAGATCAGTCGTGGTGTCACACCCTGGGCCACAAGGGTGGGATTCGTCCCCTGAATGCAAGCAGATCTTCGAGTTGGCACTGCATGTTGTTTCCAGTCTGAGAATGGGGCGTGAGATGGTTTCTTCAGCCACAGATCTCTAAATAGACCTCGTAGGAGAGCATGACATTGAGGGAAAGCCTGGGTGACGCAGAGAGGAAAGTGGGACATCTCAGAAAAGCCCTAACCCTTTCCCTAATCATCCTTCAATATGCTGCCCTGCCAGGCAGAAAGGGTGAATGCTGCAGAGCCCAGACACCACAGTACTTCCTCCTTCCCTGCAGGAAGCCCTGTGTGCAGGAGCTGAATCGGTGCTTCCCTTCTTCCCCAAGACTCGCAGAGGCTGCTCAAGACAGTCTTCCCCTCTCCTAACTCATAGAACAGAGGTTCTCAACTGTGGGTGGGAGTGCATCGAGCCTCCTGACGGTTCGATGGTTATGGTAGATATGCGGGGGCAAGCGCCAGGTCACAATGCTACTCACTCAGGTCTGGGCCAGCCATCCCTCGGTCATGACGAGGAGTGGCGCACGTGGACCCAATTTGAGGGATGGCATTGTAACCTGGCACACGGGTCACACCATCACTCAGGTTTGGCCCAACCACCCCTGGTGCCTTAGACAGAATCTGCTGCCCTGGGCAGATGTCTGTTTACCTGTAGCTAGAGTGGCCCCTGCGGACTCCTATGTTCATTATGCAACACACTGGCAAGAGGAGAAAAAGAGAGGGTTCAGCAAAGAAAGAAACTCAGAGAGATTGGAGGAGCCATAGGGTGGATAGGATTGGGGGAGTTAGCGGAGGACCGGGTGGAGACACACAGTGCTGCCCCACTCTATCTGAGCAGGACTGTTAGAAAAGGGAGAGGAGAGGAATGCCCAGATTCAGTGCTTGTAAGTTCATGCTCACTTCCAGAATACCTTTTTAAACAAATAAACCAAGTGCTGCTACAATGGTTCCCATCTGTCTCTCCTGCTGGGTTTGAATTCTCCGTGTTTAGTGCAAACAGCCCTGGCTCACAGCTTCTGCCCTGGGAATGGAAGACACACTGATGCTTTTGCAGATCAGCCCAAACATTCTACTTTTCAACTATGAGTCTCCCATAGTCCCAGTAAAAGTGCAATTTTTTTGAAGCCGCAAATTTGTATCTTTGGAAGGAGAAGATCCTATCACCCATTCCCAACTTATTTCACCCTAGATTATGCCATATCTTGCTCTCTTAGCTTCCCCTCACATCTTCAGGGTCAATAGCCTCCCCCTGTTGGCAAAACTTTCCACGAGAAATTATTACATGGAACTCCATACTATTCTCCAACCTTTGATATGCAGATCTAGTTCAGAAGATTGGAACAGATGGTCAGCTTACTTTATATATGCTTTTGTCTGGAGGGTTATTTGCATGAAAGATAAAGCGCTTCTTTATTCAAATAAATAACTTGATTCTCAGAAATGTATGAACATGAATATTTATGCTAACCCAAAGTAAGTAAAGGAAGCAGCAACTAAACTATAACTTTTAAAGATTTTAAAGGCCAAACATTTCAAAAAGTGCATTACTCTCCTGGAAACTGGAATCTTTTAACTTGAGCAGATCGATGTTATTTTAGGCCAGGGATGGGCAACTTTAAGGTACTAGAGGTCCACAAAATCCACTAAAACCCTTTGGCGGGCTGGGTTGTGTGATGTGGGGGGGTCAGGTCCTGCCCCTAGAGGGGTGGAAGGGCCGGGGGTGGGGGGGGTCTGAAAGCGAGCACGCCCTTCCCATCCACCCCTCAGTGGCAGTTCCTATCCCATGGAGCTGGGCCCAGCTCTCCTCCCTGGCCCATTGACTCTCGCCACAGCATCACATGACACAGGCATGCGGGGCCTTGCATGCAGGGACCTTGCCCCCACCATGGCCCCCCACCCCCTTCCTGGCCCTGGCACTGCTGGATCATTTGCATCAAGCTGGGCAGTGGCAGGACAAATAAAATGATCCGGCAGGCCAGATACAGCCCCTAGGCTACCAGTTGCCATCACCATTTTAGGCCCTTATCCTGCTGAATCATGCACACATCAGCCCAGATCCTCAAAGATATTTAGGCGCCTATCTCTCACTGATTTCTGTGGAAGTTGGGCATCTAAATACTTTTGAGGATCTGGGCCATCCAACTTTACATTCTGTGAGTAGTCCCATTGGGTGAAGGTAAGTATATGAGTAAGTCTTTGCAGGATTGTGGCCTTAGTTGTTACTGTAAAATCAAAATATTCATTTTCTTGTTACTTTATAGAAAATATTTTTATAGTGTTTGATACTGAAAAACTAAACAAGCTTTGACTGAGAATGTTCGGTGTAGCTCAACTTAAAATTCAAAGACTTTGAAATGTTCTGTTATCATACTCCTTTTGGATTTTCCTGAACTAGTCCAGTTTCATGGGGGAAAAAAACTGAAATTTTGCTTTTGAGCAAATCCTGGACATTTTCAAAAACTGAAATGATCTGACAAAGATTATTTTTAACTGAAACAAAATGTTGAAAACATCTGTGTTTTCATGCAAAGCCTTTTTTTTTTTTTTTTTTGGAGGGGGGAAGAAAAAATCACAAAAAAGAAAAGTGTTGGGATTTAAACAAACTCCAGAAAGAAACTACCTGTGTGCGTGCAATTGTGTCTGTCTGTCTGTGATATTTCATGGAAGTATTTTTGTTATTTTGGCACAACCTTAGCTGCAAGTGAGAGGTCAAGGAAAAGATTTCTAGTTGTAAATAATGGGCTGTGAGTGACTGAGTAGACTATGGTATTTCTGATGGGTGACAGAACCTTTCACAACATCATCATTATTATTATTCATTATTTCTATTGTAGTAGCACATAGAAGTCCCAAGTAAGCTAAGGCCTCCATTATACTAGGGGCCTACAAATATATAGGATGACTTAGGTCTGTCCTTGGGGAACTTGAAATCTAGCAAGTGTGTGGAGTTTTACATAGCCCTTCACATCTAGGTTAGTGGCTTGCATGTTGTTAATTCAGGCTGGGAGGGTCTAAAAGTATTTTTATCTGATGGCTGTTCAGTGGCCAAAGTAAGAGGAATTAGTTTTACAATTTCTTTGGGACAGGTGTACACATAACAAAAACATTGCCCCCACTAGGACTCCATCTTGATTGTGTCCAGAGTGGTACTGAGCGCTCTCAACTCCTAGTAGGAATTCATCACCATGCAAGATCAATCTCTTATTACCCTTCCTTAGCAGTCTCACCAGAGAGACCAGAGACTAATTATGTCTACACTACCACTTATGGTGGTATAATTTATGTCACTCAGGGGTGTGGAAAGAAAAAACCCACCCCATGAGCGACATAAGTTACACCAACAAACGCGCCGGTGTGGACTATACTAGGTTGGCGGTGGGGACAGCGCAGCATTGGTACAGCTGTGCCACTGTAAGCTTTCTAGTGTAGACATAGCCTAAGTGGTTAGAGAGACTGAGCTACCCTCTTACTCCCATAGGTTCTCTCTCCAAAACAAGGTTGACACACATGGTGGGGTGAAAAGAAATGGAACTGACACTGTGCATGCTGTACTTCATCTGTGGATAAATAAAAAACTTCCCTGTCCAGTGCTGTCAATCCAATACCTTTCCCTAGCCCTTAAATTCACTTCAAATACAAATATTGAATATAAGAGAGAGAGAGTGGGTGAGGTAATATCTTTTATTGGACCAACTTCTGTTGGTGAGAGAGACAAGCTTTCGAGCCACACAAAGCTCTTCTTCAGGTCTGGAAAAGGTACTCCTAGTATCATAGCAAAATGCAATTTGGAACAGATTGTTTAGCATAAGTAGTTAGCACATATAGTAAGGGACCATTCAAGGTAGAGTGGCCAGAGCTGAAGAAGAGCTCTATGTGGCTTAAAAGCTTGTCTCTCTCACCAACAGAAGTTGGCCCAATAAAAGGTATTACCTAACCCACCTTGTCACTCTAACATCCTGGGACCCACATGGCTACAACTACACTACATACAAATACCAAATATATGCAGCTAAAATTCCTTCAGACAATGAATCAGATTGTTCAGTGAAAAGAATTCTGCACAATGGGAAAAACAATTACATGGATTCTGAATCACTCAGCAAGAGTCATGCTGGGTCAGTAGTTGGATGGGAGGCTCCTCAAGACAAACCCAGGGCAGTACAGGAAAGAGTGCTGATGATTCAGTGGGTGGCTGCCTTCTCTCCTGAGGGTTAGATGGCAGCTTTTCTGCAAGCTCTGAAAATGGGGTAGCCTGTAATGGCCCTGCCCTAGGAGCACACCAGGAGCCAGATTGTGACTCACAGAATCACACTCTGGTCATGGTTCTGCTCTTGCTCCAGAGGAGAAGGAATCCATGCAGGCCCTATATCTGGCCTAGATTAATTACCCTGCTGTGCGTGCTCATCCCCCTGTGGGGATGGAGTCAAGGCTCCACCCTATCCCTATCCTTGCTGGGCCATTCCTTGCCCAGCTGCACAAATGTTAATGCTGGATCCATTAATGCCATTTTCCATTCTGTGCTGCTACCAGCAGTCCTGGTAGCCACTAAAGACTAGTAAGGGGGAACCTTAACTAAATGGGTCACAAACTGGCCCTGACTTAGGAAGGAACCGACGCCGCATCTTGGTGCTGATCTAGGGAATTCCGTGCTGCTAGAGAGCTGTCATTTGGATGAAATGTCAAACCAGACTCTTGACCCCTGTGATAATTAAAAATATCTTAACAAATTATTTCAATGGTAAGGACACAACCCCACTGTCCTGTCCAAACTGGGTAACTAAATCCCACTGTCCTCTCCAAATTCCAGTTTGGGTAATTACTTTTCACCCTACTTAAATAATTCCCTCTCCATTTAAGTTAGATACAACCTTCTTCTCCACCCTCTGTCCTAAACTCTGTAGTATTTTATCCCTTTTACTCGCATCTAGCTCTGTCTGCATTCATATTGCAAAGTGCTTTGCTCTTCTTTGGGATGAATTTCTATATAAAAGTAATGCACTGATACTGTTTACTTAATATGGTTCAAGTTCAAGGATTCTCACTTTTCTGGGGATCAAATTATTTAAGTTAATGACCAATTTGACCTTGCCATTCAGGACTTTAAATTAATAGCACATGTTTAATATGCATTCGCAGTTCCTTGTAGGAGTATTTTGAAAAGAAATCCAAAGCACACATAAAACAGAGTTATAAACACTGTTTATTTATCAGATTATCTGCATTTCATTTCCTGAACTAAGTAGCTACAGTCTGTTTGCACTTCTGACACTGCAACTCCCACAAACTGGTCCAAGAATACAGCTGTCAGTTTGTTTTCAGACTAGACATTGCAAGGGAGAAAAGGAACTTTCACAAACAGGTCAGCCCAAACAGTGAGAATTTTCTCAGCTGCCTTCATCAAAGGGGGAAGCTGTGCCTGAGGCCTTTATCGCTGCACAACAAAGGCATATTCTTATTGCAAATCTCTTCTGTGACAGTGATGGAAGGCAGGTAGGGATCAGTTTTCCCTTCTTGTATTCTGTCCAAACCTATGACACCAAAAAGACAGTTTTGAAAGAAATACCGAATCTCTAGAATGCATTAAACTCATGTGTCCTTTAAAAGCTCGTGAAAGCATGTTCTAAAATCAAGGAGCTAATTCTCCTGTAGTATACACTCATACAAATCAGAAGTGACTTTTCTGAACTCATTGAAACTGGTGTGACAGAAGAATCTGGCCAAGAGCTAGAAAAACATGTGCTCTGCTCACAGCATGAGCACAGAGTCAGACATATGTAGAGAAAAGTCACATCTTTCATTGTTTTCTACTCCATTCACAACTCCTCACCACAAAAGCATATGCCTCTAGGCACAATAAGGGGGAAGACAGTTTGGCCCATTGGAAAAGGCACAGGTCTAGAAATCAAGCAGGTCCAAGTTCTGCCATTGTCTTGCTGCGTCTCCCTAAAAGATATGCTCTAAGAATTATTTTGGGGAAGTTCCATAGCCTGTATTATGCAGGAGATGAAACTAGATGATCACAATGGCCCTTTCAGACCTTGGAATCTATGAATCTGTCAAATGCAGATCATTACAACCACGTTGGTAAATTCCTTGAAATATATGGATGAAAAGTGCTATATAAGTGTGAGGGAGCAGAGAAACTGCCATCTGGCACAGTGGGAGTTAAAGAAAACCTTTGGGTTCAGCTAGCCCCACCCTGCTATACTTCCAGCTAACGCCAAGCTTGGAGGGGGAAGAAAAGACGGGAGTCTGTCTCAGTAGGAGGCTGACTGGCGAGGAGACAAGCGCTCTCTGTCTGTCTAACTGAAGGGATGGGTCAGCGACCAGCCAGACGCTTGAGGCAAGTAAGGGCTCCCCTGCCAAAGGGAGGCAATAGGGGCAACTGGATTAATGGGGCCACACCCCAAATTGAAGAGACTTGTAGGATGTAGCCCAGGGGAGTGGGTCTTGACTCCCTGCCAGGAGAGAGACCTCATCTCCCCTGTTTAAGGGGAGATCTACACAGGGCCCTGGCTTGGGACCCAATAAAGAAGGAGGGTCTGGATCCCCCACCACCCGCTCTGGCTTTGCAGACTGAAAGACCAGTGATCTAGCCCCTAGGCCACCCAGCCACAGAAGACCCTATCACAAGTGGTGGCGAATGAAGGCCCACGCCCTAGTCCCTACCGAAGGGAAGTAAAAAAACCAAACTAACCAAAAAAAAATAACCACAACACACCTTGAATGGAGCTGCAACAGCTGCTAAAATGGATGGTCACCTACCATCAACAGCAGCAACTGCTGCAGCAGATGACCCCACAGCAGCAGCAGTTAATCTGCATATTGGTGCCCAGCAGCAGCAGCTGGTCCAGCAGGTGGCCACAATATTATGACCCAGTACTCCAGCAGGATCACCTAACCGCACCCCCATCAGGCTTGCCAAGATGGGGCTGATGATGCCCCCAAGACTTTCCGGGACATTTTTGAGCAGGTTACCACTGTAGCCAGGGGGCGCTGAGACCAGTGGGCTGCGGTTTGGCCCTGTAGTTAACTGGGGTAGCACAGACCATGAATCATGCTTTATACCTTGCTGTTTCCCTGGGTTCAGGCCACAATTCTTGATGTCCTAGACATCTCAGAGGAGACGTTCTGCGAACGCTTCCAGTCCTCAGTCCTGTGTTCTTGAGGACCACAAGTCCAGGCATGTCTGTGGGCAATGCTGAGTCTCCAGGCAAGGTTGAGCAATTCCCTTAGTGTGGCCTCATGCAGGTGAGTCATTGAATTGTAACTCCCTTGCTGGACAATGGTTGTTGATGGATTCTTTGACACCCCGCCCAGCTGTTGGTTACTTTCCTTGCTGTTGCCTCTGGGGAGCTAATATCTGGCTGATTCCCCAACTTATAGTGCTGTAGGATTGTCACTAAAACATACAATAGACATAACTTCATATGCATTCATTATATATGTAACCCTTCTGCCAGGCCAAGTTGATAGCAGCAAGGGCCGGGTTCAGTACACAGGGGTTCCCTCTCATTAAAGCAAATGTAAAACTGGCTCGAGCCCCCACCCAGTGACCTGGGAAAATCTTACACACCCCCTGGGCGCCTCAAGGAGGCAATACTTCCCCTCTCGCAAGCACGGCGTCTCGGTGTAGTAGAGAATCTTTAATAACATGAGGTAAACAACATCAGCATTAAATTGGGGAAACACCACAACTAGTGTTCATTAACCAAACCATGAACACCGACCCACCCCAGAAAAATTGGGCCACATCCTTTCCCTCAGGCTCTTGAGTCCCAGAACCCAAACGTCTCTTGAGTCCAGCAATCCACAAATCTCCCAAAGTCCAAGAAAAAGTCCAGCCCCGGAGTTCAAAAGTTCATCTGCAGAGTGTTACTCCCCAGTCTGGCTAAAATGTGCCTGGGTGTGGGGGAAAGAGGTAAGGGGCACCTTACGTGTCCTGAAGCTGACTGCCTCACAGGGCTCTGCTCCGCTCCACCACGACCGGCTCCGCTCCGCTCAGCTCGCCGTCTCACGAACACGCCGCCGTCTCACGCCCGGCTCCGCTCAGCTCGCCGTCTCACGAACACGCCGCCGTCTCACGCCCGGCTCCGCTCAGCTCGCCGTCTCACGAACACGCCGCCGTCTCACGCCCGGCTCCGCTCAGCTCGCCGTCTCACGAACACGCCGCCGTCTCACGCCCGGCTCCGCTCAGCTCGCCGTCTCACGAACACGCCGCCGTCTCACGCCCGGCTCCGCTCAGCTCGCCGTCTCACGAACACGCCGCCGTCTCACGCCCGGCTCCGCTCAGCTCGCCGTCTCACGAACACGCCGCCGTCTCACGCCCGGCTCCGCTCAGCTCGCCGTCTCACGAACACGCCGCCGTCTCACGCCCGGCTCCGCTCAGCTCGCCGTCTCACGAACACGCCGCCGTCTCACGCCCGGCTCCGCTCAGCTCGCCGTCTCACGAACACGCCGCCGTCTCACGCCCGGCTCCGCTCAGCTCGCCGTCTCACGAACACGCCGCCGTCTCACGCCCGGCTCCGCTCAGCTCGCCGTCTCACGAACACGCCGCCGTCTCACGCCCGGCTCCGCTCAGCTCGCCGTCTCACGAACACGCCGCCGTCTCACGCCCGGCTCCGCTCAGCTCGCCGTCTCACGAACACGCCGCCGTCTCACGCCCGGCTCCGCTCAGCTCGCCGTCTCACGAACACGCCGCCGTCTCACGCCCGGCTCCGCTCAGCTCGCCGTCTCACGAACACGCCGCCGTCTCACGCCCGGCTCCGCTCAGCTCGCCGTCTCACGAACACGCCGCCGTCTCACGCCCGGCTCCGCTCAGCTCGCCGTCTCACGAACACGCCGCAGTCTCACGCCCGGCTCCGCTCAGCTCGCCGTCTCACGAACACGCCGCAGTCTCACGCCCGGCTCCGCTCAGCTCGCCGTCTCACGAACACGCCGCAGTCTCACGCCCGGCTCCGCTCAGCTCGCCGTCTCACGAACACGCCGCTGTCTCACGCCCGGCTCCGCTCAGCTCGCCGTCTCACGAACACGCCGCTGTCTCACGCCCGGCTCCGCTCAGCTCGCCGTCTCACGAACACGCCGCAGTCTCACGCCCGGCTCCGCTCAGCTCGCCGTCTCACGAACACGCCGCAGTCTCACGCCCGGCTCCGCTCAGCTCGCCGTCTCACGAACACGCCGCAGTCTCACGCCCGGCTCCGCTCAGCTCGCCGTCTCACGAACACGCCGCTGTCTCACGACCGGCTCCGCTCAGCTCGCCGTCTCACGAACACGCCGCTGTCTCACGCCCGGCTCGCCGTCTCACGAACACGCCGCTGTCTCACGCCCGGCTCCGCTCAGCTCGCCGTCTCACGAACACGCCGCTGTCTCACGCCCGGCTCCGCTCAGCTCGCCGTCTCACGAACACGCCGCCGTCTCACGCCCGGCTCCGCTCAGCTCGCCGTCTCACGAACACGCCGCCGTCTCACGCCCGGCTCCGCTCAGCTCGCCGTCTCACGAACACGCCGCCGTCTCACGCCCGGCTCCGCTCAGCTCGCCGTCTCACGAACACGCCGCCGTCTCACGCCCGGCTCCGCTCAGCTCGCCGTCTCACGAACACACCGCCGTCTCACGCCCGGCTCCGCTCAGCTCGCCGTCTCACGAACACGCCGCCGTCTCACGCCCGGCTCCGCTCAGCTCGCCGTCTCACGAACACGCCGCTGTCTCACAAACAGCTCTGCTCACCCCGCCGTCTCACAAATAGCTCCGCTGCACACTAGATCTTCCGGCTCCCCACTACTTGACACAGTGCTCAGTGATTTCAGCTCTCAGTGATTTCAGCTCATAGTAGTGGGAGCCTTAGTGCTGGTGCACCATGAGGCTGAAGTGAATTCAGCACAGTACCAGTAACAAAACTCTTAATAGACCCAAAATTAGCTCTGACATTCCACAGTGGAGAGAGACAGAGGTGCAATTGGTGCTTCAGGCCCTCACAAAGGGGCCTACACCACCAGGCACTAATTCCTGTCTCAAGTCTCTCTCAATTCACAGAGTTTTGGAACCCATGTCCCTTGCCTAGTGAGTGCTACTCAGTTGATGGTGAGTCCTCCATCATAACAAAAAGGCCAAGTACAGTTCCAAGCACAGTTCCCATAATCAGGGTACTAACACTTTATTCTTCCCGCCCCAATAACAGAGACACTGGGGATTCCACAGCAGCCAAAGTGACCATTTGGGCAGTTATGGCCTCATTCTAGGCGGGGTGGGTGTGCCTATGCAAATGAGATCAGCCCCTGAAGTTCTTTTCCACAACTTGCCACACCTCACCACCAGATGTCAGGGTGGAGCCTACCCTGTCTCTGCTTACATCCTCCCCCCAGCCGAGAATTTGGCGTCCCGACAAATCATACTCCCTTTATACCAACTCATTGGTTTCCTCCAAAGGGCCTCAGAAAGCCCACTTTGGCTTCCACAATCCTGTGTGCTAAATGTATTGGCTCCTCACTAGTCACCCCAGGTGCATCATAAGTTAACCGTTTCACAGGTCTTATCACCCTGTCTCGTCTATTGAGAATCTCTGTTGCCGAGGTAGGGGGAACGTCCTCCTGCGTGACGGATGGAGAGGCTTCCCTGGAGGGTCCCTCGGCTACTGGCGTAGGCCCCTGCACTCCTAGTTCTAACGCTGGAGGGTCCAAGGTGCCCAGGACATCCTCTACCTGTGTGTCTCCACTGGCCAATAACCTGTGTGTGTCATCACACGAGGGTCTCATCAGCGGAACAGGGGTGTCAGAAATGGGCCTAAATAATTCCGCCATAGGGTTTAGGGTGGAAAAGGGAGAACTCTCATTTGGTTCAGCTGGTCGAGACTGAAATCTTGTCTCCATCCCAGGATACACCAGGGTTGTGTCTTCCTCCTCAGACTCACTCTCAGATGTGCAGAATAGGGGTAAGTTAGCTGCAGGGGGCTCACTGTCTGTGTTGGATGGCAGCTTTGGTCTAGCACTTCTGTTCTGCCCGGCTGCCCTGTCATGGCCCATCTCATAAGGGGTGCTTACCAATTCCCCCACAGGGAGCAAAAGGTTTCTATGCACCGTCTTTATTTGCCCTGGACTGTCTTCAGGTTTGATCTTGTAGACCGGCAGATCTCCCAGCTTTTCCATCACCAGGTAAGGTACTGCCTTCCATCTGTCAGCTATCTTGTGTTTGCCAGCAATACCCAAATTTCGCAGCAGGACTCTGTCCCCCGGCTGGAGCTCCTGCGAACGCACTCTAGCATCATATCGATGTTTGTTGCGGTCTGCGTTCTTCCGAGCCGCAGTGGTAGCTAAGCGATAAGCATCCCGCAGCCTCTCTCTTAGTCGGGATACGTATTGCTGATGAGTTTCATAGCTATCTCCATCCTCTGATACACCAAAGCACAAGTCTATGGGTAATCTTGGTTCTCGCCCAAACATCAAGAGATATGGGGTGACTCCCGTAGCATCGTTCTTTGTGGCATTGTAGGCATGCACCAGAAATGCGACATGCTGGCTCCAGGTTGCCTTCTGCTCTGGTCGCAAAGTTCCCAACATATCTAATAGGGTTCGGTTGAACCTCTCTGGCTGGGGATCACCTTGGGGGTGATAAGGCGTTGTCCTAGACTTTTTAATTCCTGCTATCTTCAGCACCTCCTTCAGAAGGTGACTCTCAAAATCCCGCCCCTGATCAGAGTGTATCCGAGCCGGGAATCCATAGACTGAGAAATATTTGTCCCACAATACTCGAGCGACGGTGGTGGCCCTCTGATCATGTGTGGGATATGCCTGTGCATACCGTGTAAAATGGTCAGTCACTACTAGAATGTTCCCAACATTCCTCTTGTCTACCTCTACAGACAAGAAATCAATGCATACCAATTCCAAAGGTTTGTTGCTGGTGATGTTCTTGAGATATGCAGCCCTCGTGGGCAGAGTTTTCCTTTGAACACATCGAGCACAAGTCTCACATTTCCTGCGAACATCTTCAGCCATTCAGGGCCAATAGAACCTACTACGAATAAGTCCCAGGGTCCTCTCCATCCCTAAATGCCCAAAGTCATCATGCAGGGCCCTCATGGCCAGGGCTCTGTACTTTTTTGGCAGTACTAGTTGTGCTCGTTGCTTTTGTAAAGAGTCGGTGGTCATTTGGTGTAGCACTCCCTGAATCAGTTTTAATTTGGTCCATTCTCTCAATAGTAGTTTACCCTCCGGGTTAGGTGGGACAACCGCAGCTGGGCTTCGCCCCTCCCTTTTGGCAAGTAGTGTATCACGAATGTCAATATCTTGCCGCTGGGCTTCTTGCCAGTCAGCCGCATTGAGCATGGGCAAAGGAGATTGGTCCAATGCAATATAGTTCACTGAAGCAGAAGGCATGCATTCAGGGGGCAGGCCCAAAGCTTCTGCAATACATCCCTGAAGGCTCTCACAGGCCTCTGGCTCTCGACGACTCACACTGCAAATAGCTCTCACTCCATCTGTGGGTATCACAGCAACTTCTGGAGCCTGTGGACGCCTGGACAATGCATCTGCATCTACATTGCTTCTCCCTGATCGGTACTGAATGCTAAACTCATAGCTAGCCAAGGCAGCCACCCATCTCTGCCCTGTAGCATCCAGCTTAGCACTTGTTAACACATAAGTCAGTGGATTGTTGTCTGTCCACACCTGGAACTGAGCACCATACAAATAGTCTCGAAATTTCTCAGTGATGGCCCATTTCAAGGCCAAGAATTCCAGCTTGTGGGTGGGATAACGAGTTTCACTATCAGACAATCCTCGGCTGGCAAAGGCTACAGGTTTATGTTTGCCTTCCACTTCCTGGTACAGGACTGCTCCCAGACCCTCCAAACTGGCCTCAGTATGCAGGATAAATGGTTTGCTTGGGTCAGCAAAAACTAGGACTGGAGCATGAGTTAGGCAAGTAATGATTTCTCGAAAAGCCCTTTCACATCTCTCATCCCACCGTGGCCCAAATGGTGCAAAGGGGCCATAGTTTCTCTGCACAGGAGGCTTTGGGAACCTCCCCTTATTCTTGGTCTTAGATTTGTTCTTGCTGGACTGATGTCCCCTGGTAAGATCATTCAGAGGCTTTACAATCGTAGCATAGTTTTTCACAAACCTGCGGTAGTAGCCACTAAATCCAAGAAAGGTCTTGAGTTCTCTATAGTTACTTGGACGTGGCCATGTAGTGAGTGCTTCTATTTTATCAGGATCAGTACTCACACCCTCTTGGGATACGATGTGACCCACATACTTCACTGAGGTTCTGCAGAACTGGCATTTGTCAATTGAAAGCTTCAGACCATAATCCTCCAACCTATCAAGCACTTTAAGAAGTCTTTCTTCATGCTCCTCTAGGGTTCTTCCAAACACAATCAGGTCATCCAAATAAACTAACACTTGCAGTAAATTCATGTCTCCCACAACTCTCTCCATGAGACGTTGAAAGGTGGCAGGTGCTCCAGAAATCCCTTGGGGCATGCGTTCGAACTGATAAAACCCTAATGGGCAGATGAAGGCTGTCTTCTCCTTATCTTCTTCTCCCAGAGGGATCTGGTAGTACCCACTTCGAAGATCCAACACAGAGAACCACTGGCTTCCCAGCAAACAGTCTAAGGCATCTTGCACTCGAGGCATAGTGTACTGGTCGACCACAGTACGGCTGTTTAGGGTGCGGTAGTCAATACACATCCGGATTTTCCCATTCTTTTTACGGACTACCACAATGGGCGAGGCGTATGGGCTGCGGGACTCTGTAATGATGCCATTCGCAGCCAGCTCCTGAAGATGATGTCGCACGTCTTCCATCTCAGAGAGAGCAATCTTCCTAGATCTCTCCCTAAAAGGTCGAGAGTCATGTAGTCTGATATTGTGTTCTACTCCTTTTGCACATCCCACTCATGCAGTGAGAACACCTTGGGTCTTTCACAAAGTTTCTTCCTCAGGCGATCTTTCCACTCCTCGGACACTGGTGAATCTCCAAAGTCAAACTTTGCTGGGTCTATCGTCGGAACTTGCGTTTCACACTGGGGGGTTACAATTGACTCGGGCTCAAAGAGGTCTGCTATCTTTTGTCTTCGCCTCACAAAAATATCACGACTTGTTCCATTAGCAATCAGTATAGTCACCTCTTCTTGGGCTTCAGCAGGTAGGGTTATGACTCCACTAAGAACCAGCACTCCTTCAGGGAGCCCTCCCTCGGCCGGCTGCTCTACCACTGCTAATGTTCTCTTATTGCCTTTCAGGCACGTACTCATGACAATCACCTCCTTTTCTGTCATTGCAGGCACCACTAAGGGGACCGGGCCTGCGTACCTCAGTGCTCCCACCGGCAAATCAGGCATCACTCTTTTTGCGTCCTCAATTTTTCTGTAGGCTGCGGCACAATGTGTGTGTATCACTAAGGTATTCAGGTATTGGTCCCCTGCTCGCTGTCTGCAGTAATCTGCAAGTACCTTAAAGAGGCTGGAGTTGGTCCCTATCAGCACGGACACATCAGAGACACCTTTAGGGTCAGGGCATATTAAAGCTGCAGTGTCCACCTCCTGTCTTACCCCAGCGATCTCTTCTGGGAATTCCAGGTGTACAATGACATACCCCTGATACGGGTATTCATCCATGCTGAGACCACACAGGCCAAGCCCTATCAAGGGCTGTATAGGCAGATGCATAAGCATCTGCTGGTAGAAAGACTGGAATATGATAGTCACTTGGGATCCCGTGTCAAGCACTGCTCTACATTCTGTCCCTTCAACCTTTACAGTGACCTCAGCTCGAGGTCCTATCAATCCTGGTGGGATTCGGGTGGCATGGTTCTTCGCAGGGGAGCCTCCAAACCCTGCAGGCCTAGGCGGCTCCCTTTCCAGGCCCTGGGGCCGTTTCCCGACTTTCCCCAGGTGGTCCTCAGCTTTTGGTATACTAGCGGGGGATTCTCTGCATTCTGACACCTGGCAGCAATGTGCCCATCCTGGCCACACCGGTAGCAGAAGAAGGATTGCCCTTTCCCATGTTGCCGGGGTGGGGCAGAGGTTCTAAATGTGGTCTTCTGGACCGTGGTAACAGGGGGTTCCTTGTACGCTGAAGTCTTTGCTGAATCGATAGTATTCTCTAGTTCAGCCACTTTCTGTGTCAGGACCTGCACTCGTTGGGTAAGTTCCTCTTGAGGATTCACCATCAGTGCCTTGGGCGTTCATATGGATGTTGTGGCAGTTGCTTGGGGTGGCTGAACCTCCCAAACCTCACCAGCTGCCTGCCTCTCTTCCTCCTCTCGGACCTCTTTTATCAGTCGAGAGTAACCCGGTGGATTGTCTTGGCGCCCCCTTAATCGAAGGTGGAGAAGGATTGGGTTCTGATATTGAATTCCCCTCACAATCTGAGCCAATCTAGTCCGGTCCATTTGCTCAACCGCTACTGCTCCCCTCATGATGGCTCTCTGTAATAATTTCTCCAACCTCTGTATGTAGGCAGAAACTTTCTCTCCCTTTTGTTGCCTGGCATTGAGGAACTTGCAATAAACATCCTCTGAGCCCTCGGTTCTCCCAAAGGCATGATCAAGGGCCTCTAGGCAGTCCTTTACCTTGACCCCAGGGTTACTGAGCTTCAGGGTGCGAATCACATCTAGGGCTGGCCCCCTGAGGCACTCTACTAGTCGCCTTCTCTTTTCAGCATCAGGTACTGCCCATTCCTGCAGCATTTCAGTGGTGTGTTCCAGCCAGGGTTCAAATGCTTCCTCCCCAGGTATTGGGGTGGGACCCCCAGAAAACAACCTCAGTTTACGATAGGGGTTTGACTCAGGGTGGGGTGGCACAACCTTCTCTAATGCTTGCCCCAAAGCCTTCACCCACTCATCAGGTGATGGAGCAGCCTCCCGGGTTGGGACTCCTGGGTCAAGGCCCAACAGACCCAGCATATCAGCCAAGGTCTTCCCCTCTTTCCCCAAAAAGGCTGACATTTTCTTTAAAAACTCCACTTCAGATGCAGGAGCCGGTGAGGGCTGGCTCCCAGTAGTTATTACCTTCCACTCACCATCTTCCACTGCTATCGTGCCTGGAACCTGTAGAGGGTCCACAGCCAACGGCAGCTCACACAGTACAGCAAAATCTCCGTCCTCCCTCACAAACATGCGCCCACGCATTTTACACTTACTCAGGTACTCAGTGGATGCCCTTAAGGCAGGCTCTATTGAGCCTTCATCGAATGCCTCCGGCACCCCGGTCACCAGGACACAGTTCCTAGGGTTAATATTCATCCCCCTGCACCAATCCTCTAGCAAATGTAGGGCCATTATACAAACTGTAATTTCTTTCCCAAATATAACAGATCAAAACAACAACAACCAGATTCTGGGTTTTCCCAATTTAATGACTCACCTAAGATGTGCTTGCGAGGGGTACTGACCCAGTCTCGATCCCGGACGAGCCCCCAAAAATGTAACCCTTCTGCCAGGCCAAGTTGATAGCAGCAAGGGCCGGGTTCAGTACACAGGGGTTCCCTCTCATTAAAGCAAATGTAAAACTGGCTCGAGCCCCCACCCAGTGACCTGGGAAAATCTTACACACCCCCTGGGCGCCTCAAGGAGGCAATACTTCCCCTCTCGCAAGCACGGCGTCTCGGTGTAGTAGAGAATCTTTAATAACATGAGGTAAACAACATCAGCATTAAATTGGGGAAACACCACAACTAGTGTTCATTAACCAAACCATGAACACCGACCCACCCCAGAAAAATTGGGCCACATCCTTTCCCTCAGGCTCTTGAGTCCCAGAACCCAAACGTCTCTTGAGTCCAGCAATCCACAAATCTCCCAAAGTCCAAGAAAAAGTCCAGCCCCGGAGTTCAAAAGTTCATCTGCAGAGTGTTACTCCCCAGTCTGGCTAAAATGTGCCTGGGTGTGGGGGAAAGAGGTAAGGGGCACCTTACGTGTCCTGAAGCTGACTGCCTCACAGGGCTCTGCTCCGCTCCACCACGACCGGCTCCGCTCCGCTCAGCTCGCCATCTCACGCCCGGCTCCGCTCAGCTCGCCGTCTCACGAACACACCGCCGTCTCACGCCCGGCTCCGCTCAGCTCGCCGTCTCACGAACACACCGCCGTCTCACGCCCGGCTCCGCTCAGCTCGCCGTCTCACGAACACACCGCCGTCTCACGCCCGGCTCCGCTCAGCTCGCCGTCTCACGAACACACCGCCGTCTCACGCCCGGCTCCGCTCAGCTCGCCGTCTCACGAACACACCGCCGTCTCACGCCCGGCTCCGCTCAGCTCGCCGTCTCACGAACACACCGCCGTCTCACGCCCGGCTCCGCTCAGCTCGCCGTCTCACGAACACGCCGCCGTCTCACGCCCGGCTCCGCTCAGCTCGCCGTCTCACGAACACGCCGCCGTCTCACGCCCGGCTCCGCTCAGCTCGCCGTCTCACAAACACGCCGCTGTCTCACGACCGGCTCCGCTCAGCTCGCCGTCTCACAAACACGCCGCTGTCTCACGCCCGGCTCCGCTCAGCTCGCCGTCTCACGAACACACCGCTGTCTCACGCCCGGCTCCGCTCAGCTCGCCGTCTCACGAACACGCCGCTGTCTCACGACCGGCTCCGCTCAGCTCGCCGTCTCACAAATAGCTCCGCTGCACACTAGATCTTCCGGCTCCCCACTACTTGACACAGTGCTCAGTGATTTCAGCTCTCAGTGATTTCAGCTCATAGTAGTGGGAGCCTTAGTGCTGGTGCACCATGAGGCTGAAGTGAATTCAGCACAGTACCAGTAACAAAACTCTTAATAGACCCAAAATTAGCTCTGACATGCCACAGTGGAGAGAGACAGAGGTGCAATTGGTGCTTCAGGCCCTCACAAAGGGGCCTACACCACCAGGCACTAATTCCTGTCTCAAGTCTCTCTCAATTCACAGAGTTTTGGAACCCATGTCCCTTGCCTAGTGAGTGCTACTCAGTTGATGGTGAGTCCTCCATCATAACAAAAAGGCCAAGTACAGTTCCAAGCACAGTTCCCATAATCAGGGTACTAACACTTTATTCTTCCCGCCCCAATAACAGAGACACTGGGGATCCCACAGCAGCCAAAGTGGCCATTTGGGCAGTTATGGCCTCATTCTAGGCGGGGTGGGTGTGCCTATGCAAATGAGATCAGCCCCTGAAGTTCTTTTCCACAACTTGCCACACCTCACCACCAGATGTCAGGGTGGAGCCTACCCTGTCTCTGCTTACATATATATGGATAGAGAAATGACTGTCAGCAGATCATAACCTTCCCCGATACATATAAAGCATGCCTTGTAAGGTAAATCACAGTTATATACAGATGAGGAATGTGGGGATTACAAGACACTCCAAGGTATAGTATGTCACAACCCTATCACAGTAATTATATTATATTATTATATGTTTCCTTTCCGTTGCATTAATCACACTCACAAATGGTAAGCAGCGGGGTGGCACATGGGAAAAGATGGGTGAATAGTACTTCCCTACCACTTTCTGATAGTCAGTGGCTGCACATCTGTACCCACGATGTGAAAGCTCAGCACTTGCTAATAGAGGGGCACATGAATCTTAAGTGTCTAGAGCAGCAATTCTCAAACTATGGGTCGGGCCCCCAAAGTGGGTCACAACCCCATTTTAATGGGGTCACGAGGGCTGGTGTTAGACTTGCTGGGGCTTGAGGCTGAAGCCAAAGTCTGAGCCCCACTTCCCAGGGCTAAAGCCCTCAAGCTTTGGTGCCCCCCAGGGTGGCAGGGCTTGGACTTTGGCCACCCTGCCCAGGGTGGTGGGGCTTGGGCTTCAGTCCCCCTTCCCAGAGTCATGTAGTAATTTTGGTTGTCAGAAGGGGGTCGCGGTTCAATGAAGTTTGAGAAACCCTGGTCTAGAGCTAAGCCACTCTACACAGTATATTCCCACAGCAGATTGCCCTAATGTATGTGGCAATTTGCAGTATAAAGTATTTCTGCATGTGGCTCTGCTGTCTCTCTGTGAGCTCATGTCTCCACCCCAAAGGAAAATATAAATGGCAACAAGGCACTCAGTGCTATCGGTTTAGGTGTGGGTGAAGGCTGTTGGGAGAGCCACACCACTACCTGTCCCAACTTCCAGATAGGAGCATGTGATAGATCTCCTTGGAGCTAAGTGTCATGTAACAATGGAAAAGAAATCACAGCAAGTTACTTTCTCCCATCAAAAAAACATTACTGGAGCACGGAAAACAGTATAATCCCTAATGCTGCACTGCCTCTTTTTGCCTCATTGCTGAGCTCCCGCCTAGAACCTATTCCCCCCATTCCCTCATCTTGACTGACTTCTTGCTGCAGATACATGTATCCTGACACCAAGAGGATATTCAGTTAGAAGATCACCAGACATTGCACAAGAGGTCTCTCTGTAACAATCACAGGTGTGGCACTGGAGGTGGGAGGTCGGCAGAGAGAAGTTGTTTGGGGATTGACAAAGCAGCGAAATTGGATGAGGGATAGAATACAGAGGGAGTAGAGAATGGGACAAAAGACAGATCCTGGAGTGATAGAAAACGTTAGAAGGAAGGAGAAAAAGAAGCAATAGAGCAAGGCAAAAAAAAAGGATGTTTAGGGAGGAAGGAGAAGAATCAACCTAGCCCAAAAATGCAGAAGTCCAAAGACAGACGGTTTATAATAAAGGAGTGATAGACCATGTCAAAGGCAATGAACAGATTAATGAAATTAAGTCTAGAGAAGAGGCCAGGAGCAGGTCATTAATGAAATTGGTGCACACATACTGTCTCAGTGGAGTAAAGGGGGTGGAAGCCAGATTGCAGAAGACCTCAGAGGGTGTTAGGAGAGGCACTTAGAGACCTCCAAGATGAAGGAGATGGATTGAAGTTGGAGAGGAAGGAGGAGTCAAGGAAGGCTATTGTAGGATAGGGGATATAGTAGCATGCTGGAGACAGAGGGAAAGGAGCTAGATGAGAGAAAGAGAGAGAGAATGGTGGCAGAAATGAGAGAAGTCCAGAGGGTATGAAGTCCAGGGATGAGGAGACGAAGAGGGACAATAATCAGTGAGAAAATGTTGGCATATGGGATAAAAAGAAGGAAAATCTCTACCGAAGGGAAGAAAAAGAGAGTTCCCTCCATATGGTAGCAATTATCTCCTTGACAGATTTGGCAAGGTCCCTGGCCAAGAGGCAGGCAGTGCTGCAATGAGAGGCGTACCAGCTATGTTAAATTTACGTTAAGCAAGGAAGGAAAAAATACTTCTGGGAAATCTCTTGTACGTTGAGGGTTTTTTTTAATTTTACAAGGTCCATTTGTGGACCAAGTCTGTCTCTAATGTGACCATGAAGGGTACTGTTTATCAACTCACTATAACAAAACAGTTTGTAGTGTACCTTTAACTATGTAAACAACTGGACATTATCCCAACGCTCCACAGAACTAACATCTGTCTTCTATCTTTTTCATTCTTTCTCTTGATTTTCTTCCCATTTTCTTGGACTATTTTTCCTACTGACAAAGAACCCAGACTCCTTTGCCTAGTGATTTTACAGCATTCTCTCATGGCCATGGATTTAAACACCTGGCTGGGTATCTATACCAGGCTTAAACTGGAAGACTGGAGTTAAGCTAATATTCCTGGCACTTTTGATGAATTAAAGATCTTTGCAATCATTTATAACGGCCTGGCATTGTTATTAAAGGACAAATGAACATTAGTGGGCCAGAAGAGCCAACTGAACTTGTCAGTCCCAACGTCTGTGAGAGATGCTGCCTAACTGGATTTCTGAAGAGATGAAGAACAAAGGAACCAGAAATGATAACCAGAGATAGCCTTTGTTTCCTGGTATTTTGCTCATGCTTGTCTGTCTATGTTGGTCCAAGAATTAATTGGTGCAATGATGATAAATAGTTTGAATGAAGGAGCATTTATTCTGCTTAAATTAACAATCGTATATGCTTATGTCTTCAATCTCGCTTATCAAGGGGAAAAATGAGAATTTAACATCAATTTTATGCTTTATTTAGGGTACACTTAAAGCCACTATATGACCCTACTGTTTAATCTCGTAAAATACAACTAAGTAACTTAACAGTTGGAGAATTGGTGGAGGGAGGCGCCATTGGGAGTCTTGCCAACCTAAACCGTGAGATTTATTTTAAAAGCATGAGATTTTTTAAAATAATTAGCATTTGGTTCTTTTTCTTTGAACCTTTTGGTTTTGTGTTTTCAAGTTTTCCACTATCAGCCATGAAGGCTAGAAACTTACATTATAAAATAAAAGCTGAGATTATGTGATTACAGGAGGTGGAATTTTAATAAAACACACCAAATATTGCAAGACTTTTGGTAAAAATCACAAGAGGTGGCAACACTGCATGAGGGCTGTAGGCACAGGGGTCAGAAAAGATGAGTTAATGCTATTTATAGTAGCACTGAGATAAAGAGAGAAATTCATGGAATAGAAAGTCTTCATGGTCCCTAAAACTTCAGGGATGCTAAAATGATGGTGGAACAGAGGACACAGATGGAAGGGGAGAACCAAGGTAGGAGATTGGTGGGGTGGACAGAGCAGTTCAAGTGGGGAATGAAGGAGCCAAGTGTGGCAAAGAGGTTATGGGTCTATTACGGGTGTGGATGGATGAGATTCTGTGGCCTGCAATGTGCAGGAGGTCAGACTAGATGATCATGATGGTCCCTTCTGACCTTAGAGAGTCTATGAGAGGGTGGAGTTCAAGGTAAAAAACATAGAATCACCTGAGCAGAGTACGGACAGAGAAAAGTAGAACAACTTGAGAGCTGCAAGGAAACTGGATGTGGGGAACAAATATATGGAACTATATTTATTTATATACAAATATTTATTTGTAACTCAAAGTAAGTCTGCCTAGGAAAGTAGAACCACAAACAAGAGTTATTATGAGACTTCTCACCCCAGCCATCTGAATTTTTATAGACCTCTCCCTGGAAATAATTAGCAGAGGCATATTGGTAGAACTCTTAACCTTGAGGTTAAAACAACAGGTGTAGCTCATTGTACCATTGTACAATGCTCATTGTACAAACTAGTTGTTTGCCGTTGTGTTTGATTTGTTTATCCTGGCATGTTTTGTAGGATATCAGTTCATGAGGAATGTTTCTGAAGATAAAAGACTGTAAATGATTTCATAAGCCTTTTTATGGCAGATGTGTGTAGCATGATGAAACGCAAACAAGAGTACTTGTGAAGATCATAATTTTCCAGTTGTTTAATCACATTTTCTTGTGTCAGTTGAACAGTTGGTGTACTGAAATTATTCGTAAAACCAAATTTGCTATCAATGGCCTTTCTGTTTGCCATCCTCACTCTAAACAGATACAAGGAGTCTGGTGGCACCTTAAAGACTAACAGATTTATTTGGGCATAAGCTTTCACGGGTAAAAAACCCACTTCTTCAGATGTATGGAGTGAAAATTACAGATGCAGACATTATTATACTGACTCTGAAGGGAAGGGAGTTACCTCACAAGTGGAGAATCAGTGTTGACAGGGCCAATTTGATCAGGGTGGATGTAGTCCACTCCCAATAATTGATGAGGAGGTGTCAATTCCAGGAGAGGGAAAGTTGCTTTTGTAGTGAGCCAGCCACTCCCAGTCCCTATTCAAGTTCAAATTAATGGTGTTAAATTTGCAAATGAATTTTAGTTCTGCAGTTTCTTTTTGAACTCTGTTTCTGAAGTGTTTTTGTTCAAGTATGGCTACTTTTAAATCTGTTATAGAATGTCCAGGAAGATTGAAGTGTTCTCCTACTTGCTTTCGTATATTACCATTCCTGATGTCCGATTTGTGTCTATTTATTCTTTTACGTAGAAACTGTCTGGTTTGGCCAAAGTACATGGCAGAGGGGCATTGCTGGCATATACAACATTAGTAGGTGTGCAGGTGAACGAGTCCCTGAGTTTTTAACTTGCTGGAAATACTGTGGAAGACCATATCAAAAGCTTTGCTAAAGTCAAGGTATATCACGTCCACTGCTTTCCCCATATCCACAGAGCCAGTTATCTCATCATAGAAGGGCAATCAGGTTGTGCAGGCATGATTTGCCCTTGGTGAATTCATGTTGATTGTTCCTGATCACCTTCCCCTCCTCCAAGTGCTTCAAAATGGATTCCTAGAGGACCTGCTCCATGATTTTGCTAGGGACTGAAGTGAGGCTGACTGGTCTGTAGTTCCCCAGATTCTTCTTCTTCTTCTTCCCTTTTTTAAAGATGGGCACTATCTGTGCTTTTTCGCAATCATCTGGAACCTCCCCCGATCACCACAAATTTTCAAAGATAATGGCCAATGGCTCTGCAATCACATCATCCAACTCCCGCAGCACCCGTGGATGCATTAGATCCAGACCCATGGACTTGTGCATGTCCAGCTTTTCTAAATAGTCCTTAACCTGTTCTTTCACCACTGAAGGCTGCTCACCTCCTCCCCAGACTGTGCTGCCCAGTGCAGCAGTCTGGGAGCTGTCCATAAAGACGGAGGCAAAAAAAGTATTGAGTACTTCAGCTTTATCCACATCATCTGTCACTGTTGCCTCCCCCATTCAGTAAGGGTCCACACTTTCCTTGACCTTCTTCTTGTTACCAACATACCTGTAGAAACCCGTCTTATTACCCTTCACATCCCTTGCTAGCTGTAACTCCAATTGTGCTTTGGCCTTCCTGATTACATCCCTGCATGCTTGAGTAATATTTTTATACTCCTCCCTAGTCATCTCTCCAAGTTTCCACTTCTTGTAAGCTTCCTTTTTGCATTTAAGCTCACCGAAGATTTCACTGTTAAGCCAAGCTGGTCACCTACCATATTTGCTATTCTTTCTTCACATCAGGATGGTTTGTTCCTGCACCCTCAATAAGGCTTCTTTAAAATACAACCAGCTCTCCTGGACTCCTTTCCCCCCTCATATTAGCCTCCCAGGGGATCCTGCCCATCAGTGACCTAAGGGAGTCAAAGTCCGCTTTTCTGAAGTCCAGGGTCCGTATTCTGCTGCTCTCCTTTCTTCCTTTTGTCAGGATCCTGAACTTTACTATCTCATGATCACCGATGCCCAGGTTGCCATCCACTTCTACTTCCCCTACCAATTCTTCCCTGTTTGTGAGCAGCAGGTCAAGAGGAGCATGGCCCCTATTTGGTTCCTCCAGCACTTGCACCAGGAAGTTGTCCCCAACACTCTCCAAAAACTTCCTGGATTGTCTGTGCACTGCTGTATTGGTCTCCCAGCAGATGTCAGGGTGATTTAAGTTCCCAATGAGAACCAGGGCCTGTGATCTGGAAACTTCTGTTAGATGTCTGAAGAAAGCCTCATCTACCTCATCCTCCTGGTCTGGTGGTCTATAGCAGAAGCCCACCACATCATCACCCTTGTTGCTCTCACCTCTAAACTTAACCGAAAGATTCAACAGGCTTTTCTCCAGTTTCATACTGGAGCTCTGAGCAATCATACTGCTCTCTTACCTACAGTGCAACTCCTCCACCTCTTCTCCCATGACAGTCCTTTCTGAACAGTTTATACCCATCCATGACAGTGCTCCAGTCATGTGAGTTACCCCACCAAGTCTGTTATTCCAATCACATCATAGTTCCTTGACTATGCCAGGACTTCCAATTCTTCCTGCTTGTTTCCCACGCTTCTTGCGTTCGTGTACAGGCACTTAAGATAACTAGCCAATTGCCCTACTTTCTTAATATGAATCAGGAGGCCTCCCCTGTTGCACCCTCCTCCTTGTGTTTCCTCCTGGTATCCCACTTACCTCTGGGCTTAGGTCACCATCCCCCGGTGAACCTAGTTTAAAGCCCTCCTCACTGGTTTAGCAAGCTTGTCTGTGAAGATGCTCTTCCCTCTCTTCGTTAGGTGGATCCCATCTCTTCCTAGAAATCCTTCTTTCTGGAACAACATCCCATGTTCAAAGAATCCAAAGCCCTCTCTCCAACACCTCCTGCATAACCATGCATTTACCTCCACAATTTGATGGTCCCTACCTGGGGCTTTTTCTTCAACAGGGAGGATGGATGAGAACATGACATGTGCCTCAAACTCCTTTATCCTTCTTCCCAGGGCCACGTAGGAATGGCTAGCAGTCCAAGGGCTTGATCAGTCTCAGAAGATATTCTATCACATCCTGACTTCTAGCTCCCCATCCCTAGGACAATGCATCCCATGCCTTCCGGTCAATGGGGTCTCCTTCTGATCCCTTCTATCAGATAACTCTTCCAAACCATTCTCCATCATAGTACCTGTGCAGAGAGCTTGAAAACAGTTCCTTACCTCTATCTGCATTGGGGGCACATGGGTTCTCCTATTTCTTCTTCTGGAGGTCACATACATCCAGTGTTCTTCCCTGTTCTGCACTGCCCTGATTCTTCAGCATGCTTTGCCTGCAGTACCAAACGCTGACTTCTGTCCAGAAAGTCTTCATTTTCTCTGATGTAACACAGGGTTGATACTTGGGTAGCTAGTCCTTTAACCTTCTTTTCCAATATGAAGACCAGCTAGCACTTCATACAGACAAAGTCGCTTCTATCCTCTGAGAGAAAGACAAACATGGCACATCCTGTGCAGGTCACAACAGCTGATCGCTCACTATCCATAATGTCTTCCTTCTAAGAGCCTCTTCAGATGTTGTATTTACTGCTCACAGAAGCCTGAAAGGCAAAAAAAACCTCTGTGGGAACTCCCCCCAGGCAACTCCCAAGCAAACTCCCTCTGCTTGCCTGCTCACTCAATTCACAACTGGCTGCTTTTTTATAAGGCTGCTGGCTTGAAGCAGTTGGCCCGGCTCAAAGCCTTCCCTCCAATCAGACACTCAAGACCCACCTGGAACAAAGCACTCCCAACTCACACTTTTCAAACAGCCAACCACACGGTCAAACTGTCCCTGCAACTATCTCCAGTCAAACAAATGGTCACAGCAGACAGACACTCGGATATTCACCCCAACAGCTCACAACACAGCCCCCTCTAATGCAGCACTCACCTTAGCTCTTCTCGGACGGTCCCCAGGCAAACTCCCTCCATTTTACCTAACTGATCCAGATCCTCAGCTGGGGTATATTGGAAAGCTCCACTGAATTCAATGGAGCTATACCAAATTACAGAAGCTGAGGATATGGCCTATTTTATTTAAATACCAGAGGCCATATCAATGCTGCATTGCATTAAAATCTGTAGAAATTCTCTCTAAAATTTATGCACACAGAAAACAAAGCTTCAGCTGTTTACAATGGCCACAGTCAAAACAAAGCCTCTTTAACTAGCTTTGCTGCTATGGACCTTCATAGAATCATAGAATATCAGGGTTGGAAGGGACCTCAGGCGGTCAACCCCCTGCTCAAAGCAGGACCAATTTCCAATTTTTGCCGCACATCCCTAAGCAGCCCCCTCAAGGATTGAGCTCACAACGCTGGGTTTAGCAGGCCAATGCTTAAACCACTGAGCTATCCCCTCCCCCCAATCTTGATTTGCTGCAGAACAGAATTCAGGAGGTTAGTAACCCTTAGGCCTGAATATTCTTATATACTATGCAAGTGGTTCTCAGCCAAGGGTATGAATACTCCTGGGAGTACACAGAGGTCTTCCAGGGGGTTCATCAACTCATCTAGATATTTGCCCAGTTTTACAACAGGCTACATAAAAAGCACTAACCAAGTCTGTACAAACTAAAATTTCATGCAATGACTTGTTTATACTGCTTTATATATTGTACACTGAAATGTTAGTACAATATTTATATTCCAATTGATTTATTTTATAATTACATGGTAAAATGAGAAATGTTTCAGTAATAGTGTGCTGGGATACTTTTGTATTTTTATAAGCAAGTAGATTTTAAGTGAGGTGAAACTTGAGGATACACAAGACAAATAAGACTCCTGAACGGGGTACAGTAGTCTGGAAAGGTTGAGAGCCACTGTACTATGCTATATATTTTCTGCTTAGCTGTTCACAACCACAACGTACTTGATGTTTTCTCATTCCCTCTATGACTTCATTCTAATGCCATTACCTCAGACCCATGGCTTGTTTATATTTTGTGGCTTCCCTTTGGTACTTGGCTTTAATTATCCTAGAAGGCTTTCTGTGATTGAGGATGTTAACAATGGTAGCTCATCTATAAGCTTTTAAAATAAATACCCTAAAGTAAATGTCTCGCAAAGTTCTTTTAAAAAATAATGAACGTACATGCTAGACATTATTTAACCTTAATTGGTTCATAAATCCACAACTGAATGCTTTGAAAAAGAGGCAAGGATCAAATTAGCATTGATTGTGTCTCATTTCAGTTGAGAGACAAGTAATATGTATTGGGCCAACTTCTGTTGGTGACAAAAACAAGCTTTCAGTTGACAGTTTAACCAGTGCTTAATCTAAGTCTTGTTGAAGGCATTGGGAGTCTTTCCATGGATTTCATTGGGAGTCTGATCAAGTGCTTAACCCTTTTCTAATATATCTGTTTTACAGAAAGAACATCTTGGGAGACTGGATGACCCAGGCAATTGACAATAGGCAACAGAGCTTGCCGTTTACCACTCAGAATCCAACCCACACTGGCACATATCAAAGCTTATTGTCATCTGATGGCTGTTTGGTGAGCTCAGTCCAGATTCTGGTGGACAGATGTCCACAGCCCAGAAACCACCAATGAAGTTAATACTAGAAATGAGTCCAAGACTCAGAATCCACCTTGCAATTTTGAACATCCCAATGTTTGGAGCTGTTTGTATCTGAAGTTTTGGTTCTGCCAAATAAAAGTTAAGAGCTATTTACAATATTTGCATCCAAATTTCAAACAACTTCACATTCAGGAATATTTAGAGTCAGGATTTTGATTTAGATTCATCTTTATGAAGCACCATTCGGCAATCTCAGAAGAAATGCCAAAGATCAAACGGGCATGGAGGCTACCCTTACAGCTGGCCTGTTAAGGTGATGCTTGAGACAAGTTGGGCACTAGGAAGAAGCTTACACTGCCATTGCTGATACTGTATCTTTTCTGTGGATTAAGGGTCCCATTCCGCAAGAGGCTCAGCACCCACATCTTCCATTGATATCAAAGGGATTTGAGGATCTCAGAACATCTACAGAGGTGCTCAGCATCTTGGCAGATTGAGCCTTACAGGGCTTGATCCTGCTATCATTGTAACCAATGGTGAAATGCCCATTACCTCCAAAAAAAAAAACCCCCCAAAAAAAAAACAAACAGGAACAGGCCCCAAAAAGATGACTCTCCAGAGTGTCAATGCAGCACCATTCACAAGCACTAAAATTCATACCAAAAAGGCAAGGTAAGGAAAAGTTTTTAAAATAAGATACTATATCTTCTTTCTATATCTTTAACTTGGCTTTTCTTCCATGCATGAAATGTGCTAGATCAGATGAAATAAGATAGGCTTGTGAATGGTTCCTGGTAAACAAGTGCCTCCATCTTTATAAGGAAAGACAGGGATGACTTTCAAATGTACACACAGTCATTTTCTACAAAACCTTCAACAAGAGAGATTAGTAAGAATAATTTTCTAAAAGATTGGGTACACTTAAAACAGCTGAATGCAAGACTTGAAAGTCAGAAACTGAAACAGAAATGTATTTCACACTGTGACCATAACACATAACCATATTCTGTGGGAGCCATAACAAGCTACTCCATCCAGTTTTGATTTTCAGTCATCAGAAGAAACAACTAGACATTTTAGGAAACTTTAGTCATTTCATTTGCATTAAAACAGTCTTTTCTGATAAAGTAAAAAATATATCTTCATTTAAGAAGGAGACACACCCTGCATAGCAATGCTTAGATAGTGGTTTTGCTGAAAACTTGATTACATAGAATCATTTGGGTTGGAAGGAGCTTCTGCTGTGTCATCTATTTCCCTTCCACTACATTGTGCTGGAGTAAGGACACAGACAGGGTTATGAAGTAGAAGAAAGATTTATAAAAATAGAAACAAACATGTAACTGTTTCAATTTAATTATTTTAAGAGTGAAGGGAATGATTGCAACAGGGAGACCAGAATTTTTCTTTGTCGCAGAGAACGCCAAGAAGTAAAAGTCGATTTGGGGTGTTTGTTTCCCCTCCCCCCCGCCCCAGTTTTCTCCACTTATTTCCCTTCTAGTTCAAGAAAAAAATAGTGCATATTCCATCCCATCACTTGTCATCCCTCTTCTCACTCTCTATGTCTGGGACATAAAAACCTTGGGTAGCTGAATTAAGATGCTGCAGGCAGACTTCTGCCACCGAGGAGAGAAGGCAATGCTGAACTTTGGCTATTGCTGTCCATTCACGTTTCCCAATACCTGTTACAACTTGTTTTTGAAGACCTTGTCATTTACAGAAGTGCCTGAGTTATTAGTTATATCTTCAGGATGAGATACAGTGTGTCAAAGATGCTTGATTCTGTGTATGCATGTGAAGGATTTTTGTATCTGTAGCCAAATCCAGCCCTCACAAAAGTCAATGAGAATCTTTCCATTGACTTTAACCACAGGGATTGGAACAGGCCCTTGCAGTGAAAGATCCCCAAAGTCTGGCAGATAAAGAGAGCAACTAAACGTATTCCATGATAATAATTACAATAATTACCAAAAAGAAAAGGAGTACTTGTGTGCCACAAGTACTCCTTTTCTTTTTGCGAATACAGACTAACACGGCTGTTCCTCTGAAACCAATAATTACCAAATTACAGTGGAGCATGATGAGGACTTCTGCTGTGATAGTAACTGTGGGCTTTCATTTTGGTTTTGCCAGGGGAATTATCTGTCATGCTGTAGACATTTAAATCACTACAATATTTTGTGTGTCACTTTTTTTTTAAATGAACCTCCATGTTCATTCAAATGATATTCTTTTGCTGCTAAATTTCAGTATGCCCTTTGCTTTAATATTAGATTCACATCCCTCAGCCTAACAACAACATTAAGACTTCCACAAGAAAGCCGAGATTACCTAAAAATGTACTAAATGACCCTCAGGTTCGTTAGCAATGTATTATGAATTTATAATAGCATTGGCTTTTTTTTTTTTGGAAGTAGGTAAACTGACATACATGCTCAGGGGTATAGCTCACCCTTTATTAAGTCAAACTAAATCTGTATCTAAATATATTTTCTTTTCCTTTAGACACAAACAATACGTGCATATACATAAATTCTAGTGCTTCCTGTCTCATGCTCATCTTTGAAGATGTAATGGCTGTGAGTTTCAAAGGAGACAAGGGAGTTTGAGACAGCCAAGCAGCATAAAAAGAAGATGAGTGATCCAAAAGTTACCCTTAAATAGCTCCAGAACTGGATGGCCTTGCCCTTTGTTATGACTATCCCACAAACTAGGACAATGATAATCATTTTTAGCAAATGTTTTTTAATGTCTTCTCAGTGGAGGATGTGGTGTGTGTGGAATGTGAATCTTTCTTGTACCACATCTGAGGCACTCTTCTGAAAATAGGTCCTAATGCACAGCTCTTGGGAAAGTGCACTAATTTCTGAGTGGAGAAAGAGCAAAATGAAACACTGGTTCTTCCCAGCCATTAATTCCATGTACAGTATTCCCTTCTCCCGTTCACACTGTGGCTCTCTTATCTGCCATGCAACACTGTTTTGCATATTGTATACTTACTACAGACCCAGAACTCCCACTGAAGAGTCTGAGAGTTATGTGTAAGGACTGAACTTATTTTTGTAATCCTCATCCAATCATCCTCCATAACTTCCGGCTCTCACTAGTTGTGGCACATTTGGCATTAGACTGTAACCTTTTCAGGAAAGGGAACTAATGTATTTTATGGACCTGATCCTGCAAAGGTAACAACATGGTTAGACCCCCTTAACCATACAGAGCCCCATTGAAATCAATGGGGCTTCATGGGGGAGCTCACACAGAAGCTCTGTGCAATTCTCTTTGCAGGATTGGGATCTATACAGGGCCTAATTATCGGCACTATAGATAAATAATAGTAATAATGATAATGATTTCCACAGGCTGGTTGTAAGAGAGGCAAGGAATTGATTTACATAAACTCTTCTCCGCACAAGCTGTTCCACAGCTCTGTGGTGCAGATCTTTTGGCCTTCTGTACAAACTGTAAAACAAACCAAGATTTCCCTTCGATAAAAGCAAACAGCATCAGTATCCTTCCGTGATTTCAGTGCCCCAGAAACTACAGGACTTCTTCACTGGATTGAGATAAAATTTTCCTTGGAAACTCAGTTTTTTGAAACCCAGAAACAAAATATTCACGTGACTATCTCCATTTACACAGGCTTTTGCCTGAGGTATTTGTGCATGGAAATTGTTGAGTCTTCCAGTTAGGACTGGATGGAAACATTCAATTTTTCAGTGAAAAATAAAAAAATATAAAAGGAATTACATTTCTCAATTCCTCTTCCCCATTCCACCCCTGCCTCAGCCAGTTTTAGCTGGATAGGAAATTCTGAAATTCAAAAATAAATTCCAAAAATGGTTGTAAATTATTTGTCCTCATTGTTTCCTCAGCTCTACTTTGGTCAACTTGCTGAATTTGTCCCTGATGCTGCAAACACTTATGCATGTGCTCATCTTTACTACTGTGAGTAATCCCATTCATTTCATATGGGATTACTTACGGTAGTAAAAAATAAGCACGTATGTAAATGTTTACAAGATCAGGGCACACAATTCATTCCTATAGAACTGCAGCTATACTTGTCCACAAACTATGGCCTGGACCCTGTAATCTGATGGCCAGAGGTAGACCCTTACACTTGCATGGAGTCCCATTAAAATCAGTGGGGTTATACAAGGACACAGTGCATCTGCGTGGATCTGAAGAAAAGATCAAGTCTTATGACAGGCACATTTTATGTCAAAACAAATAAGTATGTGGCAACTTTTTGAAAGGTTCAGTAAATCCTTCTCTCATCAACTTACATCTAGTAATAGTTGGAGAGACCAGTCAGACTGCCAGCGTATAAGGGTAACATTTTCACCATGTAAAGAAGTTAGCAGGGCTCAGCCCTTGCAAAGTCTTGATGCTTAACTTTGCCATTACCTCACTCCGGATTAGTTCTCTCTGGTGTGTTTATGTTTTCCTGAACAGCAGTGGGATTTTTTTTTTTTGACACATACAAAAATAAATTCTGTACATGTTTAGTTTTGGAAATATTTTCCTTGGCAATGAAACTGATAAAATAAGAGGTTAAAATGGCTTACTTTCTAGGGAGGGTTTCACATTGGATACCTTAATTTAGATTCCGCATTTGGTGGTGGAACTCGAAACCAGCTAAATAAGTACAATAGCATTAACTTTGCCTATTAGAAAAATAAAAATACTAACATTCCTTTGGATTAACTCAAGTATTTTTGAGATAAACTGCCTTGTGTGTCTACACAAAATCTCTTTTTTGTTTTGTTTTTTCTTTACTTATTTGGCATCTCATTCCATGTTAATTAATCCACTTTGAAATGGGTGGTATCTGTGTGTACCTGATAGCCGGATAACTCATTCCAAACTTGAGTAAATCCAATTCCAAATTATTTTGCTTCTGGCAGTCCTCCTAATGCTATTGTATACTGCACAGGCCTGCTTACCTGGACACCCTCCACTGCTCCTGCGTCAATTACAAAATGGTGCAGCCAGGTCACCACTTTGTGATTCCACGAACTAGCCATGTCTTACAGTCCATTGAGCATACTGGACAGCAATTCTTCACTCCCCCAGCTCCAAGGAGCAGGCCCTTCCCACACCACTTCACACCCCAAGACCACCAGAAAAGTCTTATTTATTTACCAAGAATGTAAATAAAGTCCTGGTTCCCGAAATTCCAAATTCTTTGGAATTAAACAGGAGGAGACCGTTTCTTTGCATACAGTTCCAAACCTCTTTCCAGGCAGCACTCAGCCCAAAGCTCTCTCTCACTCTCAGCTTCTTGTCAGCATCAAACCACAAGTGCTTCTCTAGCTGTGTCTGGGACTTCCTGGCTGCCTTCTTTACATGCTTCTGAGGTGTGTCTGCTCCATCTCCCCACCCCCGCCTCACACACATACACAACTCCATCAAACAATACCAAGCTCCATGCACTTGCATTCAGATCCCAGGGAAAACCCCTCACACTGCAAGATTAAACTCCTACTCCAGCCTTTCATAAGGCCTGTACTTTTGGCTCCTGTTGTTTCAGCTATCCATTCCATAAAAGGAGTTAATTGGTTTTCACATTTATCCTGAATGAAGGCTGGTTGTTATCCGAACAGCTTCAACAAGGTTTCACCCAACCCCCACCATCACAGTATTTTTTCCAACGTAAGAAAATAGACTGTGGCAGAATACTGTTGCCCCTTCTTCCAACCCCAGTATCACCTTCTGACATCAGTGTTGTCACTCTGCTAAGTGGTAGCAAATACACGGGGCCTTGCGGCTTGGCTTTTCAATGCAGAAGAAATCAGTCTCAGAGCAACTTGTTTTATTTATACACCAGTCCTTGAACAAAGGTGACCACACAGCATGTGGGTCAATCCCCTTCTTTATGGGATCTCAGCTCAACACCAATGCCTGGATCTCAGGCAACTGCCCCAAGATTATAACCAGAGACAAAGGTAAAGAGCAAACTCTCCTGCTGCTTCCTTGCTCCAGAAGCTGCATCTACACAGAATCTTGCATAACAAACAAAAAAAATCCCATACTAACAAGCAACAACTTATCATGTCTTTCCAAGACTGAGCTTTTGCTTGCATTGATTTAAAACAAAATAAAAAAAAAAACTTGAAAGACTATTTGTAACAGCATCACCTGGTGAGGCAAATGCCATAACAATACAAAAGCAGATCTATCCATTTTAATTTTGCTCACTTTCATCATCCCAGATTAATGGTGTAGCAGAGGATTTTGTTGTGTGCCTGTTCTCATTGTTCCATGCAAATACATGCAATAAGAGTTTGCACCCATAACTCTCATTAATGTTAACACGCAGCAAAGAAATCTAGACCAGCAAGAATATATGCCAAAATATAGATGGAAAAAAATTGTATTATCTTTGACACACTGCTGGGTCAATTGTATGTACATTGTGCATATTGTAACAGGTTTGAAAGTTCAGCAGTGGTTGAATTTTTTTCCAGTACAAAGAATCAATTTACTATTCATTATGAAATCAAAAATGAGATGGTGTGCCTAAAATAGTTTCACTCATAAAAAATTATTTTAGCCCTGGATTGCTCAGCAGATCAGTAATATGATATTGTTGTTGCCTTTCCCTTCGAAATTACTGGTTCCATTCCAGACCAGGATGTTAGTGACCAAAGTTATTACATATCATGTGACAGCTGTTTACTGGCCACTGCTCTCTCAAATCCACTTCCTCATGGACAGGTGGCCATATCAGAATTGTCAGTCTCGGAGACAGACAACAAAACCTGTCTCAGCCTAAAAACGAAACTATCCTCCTTTAACTAGAGTCTTTCAGGATCAGCGTAGATAAGGAGAAGATTTCCGTCTTCCATGCCATCATGTCTGACATAGTTCACAAGGGCTTGCTTTTTAATGCTGCAAATTTCAAAGAACACTATAGTGAAAGATCTACAGATACAATAAGATTTTTATTCAGTTAAGAGCCTTTCTGCTTTTGTCAATGGACTTTGGATTAGGATCATTGATAATAGACCTATACTCTTCCATTATAACTCCCCAAGTTCTTTGTAAAAGGTATAATTTCTAAGCAGATGTAAAACAAATCTGATGGGTTGTTTTCTTTTAACGAGTTCACTTATGCAAACTAAATAAATTATTTCACAATCATTGACACTTATTTCACAAACAGAAGTTAGTTTATTTAGATTTTCATTCATCCGAGTTGGATGTATGGATTTTGGGTTTGAATATATTTGTAATGCCTCAACCATATGAAAAGTAGCACTTGACTCCATTCAACACAGACAGAGCCAACTTCCCAAGTCAAAACACTGGATTAAGCATTTGAAATGAAGGGGGAAAAAAAATCAGGTTAATTTCAGAGGTTCTCCGCAGTTAAATGATTTGAAATGAACCCCTCTAACTTCTTCTTGCTGTCTGTTTTTTCAACTCTTTTGTTTTAATTTAAGTACTCTTGTAAAAATGGCTGCATGCCTTATTAAATTTGAGTCCAATCCTGCTCCCTTCAAAATCAGTGTGTGTTTTGTAATTGACTCCAATAGGAGCAAATTGGACCTTTTACTTTTAAATTACATTAAATTGAAACGGGGGGGGGGGGGGGGCGGAGAGGGGGAGTCTTCATTTGGCATCTGATTCTGCAAACCTGTGCTCTCCTGAGCAGTCCCTGCTTGAACTCAATGGGATTACTCATGCAAGTAAGAACTAGTTGCATCACTAAGGGTTTGTGGGCTCAAACTGTAGCTTTGAGGATATTTTGAATAAATGTAAGAGTAAATATATACTGGAACCTACTTATATATTTTGTATTATTATAAATATGAACAAGTAGTAGCTGCTCCACAATTAAGCTCAAGTTCTGCTTGCTCTTACAATCCTGTCCTATAAATAAACCCGTTTGTAGCAAGTGAACCTTTCCAGCCCTGCAATGCTCTCAGTACAACAGCACTCTTTCTGTGGACATTAGAAACTCAGGAGAAGTTCTCCTGATGTGTTGGTTCCTTACGTCTTCATTGGACCAAGGGAACTCTCAGTTATTTGAAAGTCCATGTGCTCCTGCAGAGTTTATGTCATTCTAAGGCCAGTAAGATGATCACTCTGTACCTGGGAGCATGTCAGGCTTAAAAGGCAGTGCTACATCAGAAGGTCATGGCTGGATACCTGCTGTTTCCCTTCAGCCTCCTCCAGCTGACCCTGCAGCCTAGGTTGAGTGCAGGAGTGAGGTTAGTTTGCTCCCCAAAAGGAGGGAGGTCTCCCAGATTTTGGGAGCTCAACAGGGCCTCAGGAACAGCTACAGCAAGGAGCTGCCTGATAGAATACTTGCAGAGCTCCTGAGCTAAGTCAGCTGGTGAGTGAGTGAGCGAGCGAGCAGACATGAGGTGAGTGAATGAGTTTATAGGAAGCCGGGGGGAAAGTAACTTAAATGATTTACTGGTCCGCCGGTCACCCAGGGTCCTGGGGGAGCGACTCAGGGCCCCCAAAAGGGGTGGGGCCTCAGGTGGAAGGGGCGGCCTGGGGACAAAATCCCCCAGCCAGCCTTTCAGCGCTCCCTGGTCCACGCTGCCCGGGGCCCCGGTGGCAATTTAAAGGGCCCAGGGCTCCACCTGCTGGTGCAGCGGCAGCCAGGAGCCTCAGGCCCTTTAAATCACTGCCAGAGCCCAGGGGCAGCTGCCCCTTTTGCCCCCCACATCAGCGGCCCTGTTGGTACAGTCGGCACTTTCTTGCTAGTACGCCGTACTGTACCAGCTTACTTTCACCTGTGTAGGAAGCATGTGTGGAGTGGGTAAGCAGACGTGCAAG
The DNA here is from genome assembly GCF_965140235.1 of Caretta caretta. Taxonomy (NCBI): domain Eukaryota; kingdom Metazoa; phylum Chordata; order Testudines; family Cheloniidae; genus Caretta; species Caretta caretta. The sequence goes on along the minus strand of NC_134209.1, from coordinate 130,760,043 downwards.
ATGAGTCATTATGGAATCAAACAGCATTTCCTCGGAGCCATCACCCTGTAGAGCTGATGCATTTCATAGGGAAATAAAAGGAGAGAAGGAAGAAAAAGGAGCAATAAGCATGATCCATGGAACCTCACAAAGAACTGTAATTCAGAGATGGCGTGGAGAGGAGAACAGGGATGCAATGATTCAGGCTCCCTATAGAATCCTCTGAGTGACCCATACTTCAACTTTTTAAAAACCTAAGAAATTCCCCGGGCAAAACCGCTTCATTAAACCGGAATTAAAACTGAAAGTCTATGGTGGAGACTACAGTTAAAATCCTTACAAGAACACTGTAGTTCTCAGAACAGAAAGGCAGAAAACTCTGAGTTAAGGCAAAAGTTCAAAGAAATACTGACATAATGGAAATAGATAAACTCCCTCAAATCTTAACTCTACCAACATTGGGATGCCAATCTCCACCTTTTCTTTATATCTACTTTTTGTGTGTAATTTTATGATCAAAGACTCTACCTGGGAATTTCACTAATTTAATGTTCTCCTATTCACTTAGATTTGCTTTCAATCATTTGCTATACAAATTGTGCAATTAACAGTTTTATCCTCCTCTTTCTCTACTTACATAAGTAAAGCTGCATTAAATTCAATGGACTTACTCCTGTTTTACACCACTGAAATTAAGAGGAGACTCAGTCACCAAACTCTGAAGTACATTCAAAACTATTTCAAAAATTCTAGAAACTTATAAACCCTCTGAAAAGGAGAAGAGAATCAAGGACACCATGCATAGCATACAGCCACCCTGTCCTTTTCAGATTCACAGATTCATAAATTCTGAGGTCAGACAGGACCATTCATCTGGTCTGACCTACCGTATGACAAAGGCCATAGAATTTCACCTCGTGATTCCTGCGTCTAGCTCAACAACTTGTCACTGATCTAGAGCACCACTTTTAAAAAATAATCTTCCCCTAAAAAAATCCAAATGAAAATTTAGTGGACATGAGTTTCCTCTCAAGAGTAAATCCACTAAAATCAATGGAGTTATGCTGGTATGCTTAAAATGAGAAGAAAGTCAGGGCCAGCAGATTTCCCTAGACTTTGAACAACACTATTGAAAAAATACTACTCAGTCTCTCCCATGTGGGATAGGTTTATTAGAATAATGGGTGATAAACAGCCAGACAGCAGAGGTGAGTTCTGTGTTCACAAAACAAAGAAGAGAGAAATAGCTATAGCAAAAATAAAAAAATGTTCATATCTTAGGCTAGCTGGCTGGTACTGACAGCATATATCTTCATCTGAACCTCGCACATTACATTTAGTCTTCAGCTAAAGACATATGTCAGAGCATCAATTGTATAAAGCTACAGGGATTTTTTTGAAAATATTTGTAGCTATCTACTTTTGAAAAATAAAATGCTTTTATGTTTCCCTTGTAGCCTCATTCAGAAACACTGGCAGGTGCACAATTGCCATTTCTGGGTTTTTGTTTTGTTTTTTTAATATTCAGAATTAAACACAGGAATAAAATTACCCTAGTTGACATTCTATTGACTCATCAGCTAAGAACTGTTAAGAGTTCCCACATAAGATGACAAATGAAGTAAGGAGGAGTTCAAGTAGAAATTCTGGGAAACAAAACACTGTAGAAAAACCAGCCAAGCAAAAGTTTTATGAAAAGGGAAACAAAGCAGACAGTATCTTGGCTCACCAACTGTGGAAGAGGACAAGAATAATTATTTACAGAAATAAGAATAAGCCAAGGGAAGGTTACAGGTTTTCATGAGCTAAGGAGTTTCATGAACTCTGCCCTCAATTGCTCAATATATAATGGACAAGAGATCAACTGGTTTCTGGAATCAATACTCCTCCTCTACCACCCCAAATAGATCTAACATCTCTTCTACACCAAATTCTGCAATGTACTGTGTACTTTTCCCCGGGGGTCCCACGCTTCCAGGAGGTTTATGCTAGCTTCAGAGGCTCACTGCAACCCTCCACGTAGCCCTTCTCTCTCTAGGCCAGGGGTAGTCTACTGAGCCCTTTTCATCATAAGCCAGCAATGGAGGTTGGTGAGAGAATTCCCACAGTCTCTGTTGCTACTACAGCCTCATGCCAAAACAGTTTAGCCTCCTGTCCTAACAGGTGCCTGTTTTCCCCTCCCAGGAGGTGTTTCTGTAGTGGTGGGTTGGGGGAACCCAGACCCACCCTGTACTCCGGGTTCCAGCCCAGGGACCCTAACGGTAGCAGCTGTTGGCAGCCAACCTTTTACTGCCAGAGTTGCTACATTTCCCTGGGCCAATTCCCCACAGCTCTCCTGCTTCTCCCTTACCTTAGGGTTTCCTTACCAATGACTTGAGGATGTCTTCATTAACCAGTCCTTCAGCCACACTTCCTCTCCTCTGGCTCCTCTCTGCCAGACTGGAGTGAGCCCTTTTATATAATTAGAGAGGGGGGGCCTTTAATTAGAGTCAGGTGGTCACATTAGCTTAATGGCCTCACCTGAGTCTTTGCAGGTTAATTGGAGTCAGGTGTTCTCATTAGCCTGGAGCAGCCCATGCTCTGGTCAGTCAGGGAACAGAAAACTGTTAATCCAGTGGCCAGTATATCTGCCTTCTGCTATTCTGCCCTGTGGACCCCCCCCCTTAGGCTGGGGGGGGATCCTTTAGCACTTCCTGGATCCCCAATAAGGCTATTCTGCTGTACCCAAACGGCCTGGGTCTATCACAGTACACGCCCCGTGGAATGCCCCAAATGCAGAAGGGCCACTGCAATTCCACTGAATAGGACGTGGGGGGAGAGGTCACGGAGAGGACGAAAAAAGAGAGGATATGAAGGAGGACTCCAAAATCTCTGTGTCCTACATAGCAGTGCTCGACAGCGGATCTATCCAAAATAGTGCATGGCCAGTTTGTCCATATTTATTCAGATACATTAGTCAAAACTCTCACCTGGGGGAAGGAGGGTAACTGCACCAGTGCTCTGCTCCTGGGGTGGGAGGAGGATTCTATCCCTCGCCAATCCACAGATCTCCATTAAAAGAGCTTTTTGCGGCTTCAGTTTGGGCCTTTATGCAGTGGCCCACCATATAGTCCTAAATCACATAAGTAAAGTACAGGCGTCAAGGGAACATCACAATTACAGATGGACCTCCCACCAAATCTCAGCTCCAAACACCCTGAGCCAGATCCTCAGCCAGTGTAAATCAGTGTGGCTCTATTGAAGTCAACACCCTATTTCAGTGGACATCAGTTGGTTTACATCAGCTGAGATTCAGGCACTTTATCTGAATCCAAATTTCATCTCTCAGAACAGGAGGAAACAAACCCCCAGACGTGAACTTGGAGATTCCAAAACTGGATCCAAGTGTAAATGTTACCAAATTTTGAGGTGTTCAGAATTAATATTTACATTCACCACATTATAGACCACACCCAGCGTATCATGTTCAAGACCACGCACTAGATTACTCACAGAGATACTGACAAACTTGGAAAGAGTTCAGACAGGAGCAACAAATAGGAGTTGCAGGCTTCAGGGATGGATTTATGAGGACAGATTAAAAGAATTAAGTGCATATACCATAAATAAGAAATAATTAAGCACTAGACAGCATAATAATAATGTACAAAAATATTATTGAAGTATAAACACCAAGGTCATAAAGGAATTATTTAGTGTAGTGCAAGAAAGTAAAATTAAAAGCAATGGGGTGAAATTTAAAAAGGAACCTTAGTTTGAATATTAGAAAAAAAACCATCAAATAATGCAATCTCCCAAAAGAAACAATGGAAACTACACTGTGAGAGATTTTAAAATTAGCATGGATAAAACATAAGGAAATCTCCAGTCGGGCACAATCCTTATTTCCTAATTACTACACTGAAGAGGCGATATAAACAAAAAACTACATTAAAAGATTATTATAAAGGTTGCAAATTCAAGCACTCAAAAGTTAGGTAATGCCAGAATTAAGGCCGCCTGTGCACCCTTACTGCAGCTCCCTGTGTCTTTAAATTATATGCTCACCTACCGTTTTTCCCACTGCACCCCTGGCTTGTTCAGTGCACAGGATGGGCCTATGCTGGGGATGGATCAGGGTTGTATGGGAAGGAGTCTGTTGGACTCCTGCTGATCCTGTTGTAGAAGTTGGAAGGCGAGTTGTGAATGAATCAGAAGATTGCAGGAAGATATAGGATGTCTCATGGTTAAAAGAAAAGGAGTACTTGTGGCATCTTAGAGACTAACCAATTTATTTGAGCATAAACTTTCGTGAGCTACAGCTCACTTCATCGGTGAAGTGAGCTGTAGCTCACGAAAGCTTATGCTCAAATAAATTGGTTAGTCTCTAAGGTGCCACAAGTACTCCTTTTCTTTTTGCGAATACAGACTAACACAGCTGTTACTCTGAAACCTCTCATGGTTAAGGCAGTTGAAAGCTGCCCTGGGGAATTGGAGTCTATCCCTATCTCTGTTACAAGCTTCCTGTGGGATGCTATGTAAGTCACTTAAACCAAACTTTACTCAGGAGTTCACATATTGTCTGTTCCTCTTTTTTCTGGATGCCTGACTTGAGAACTGGGGTCAACTGCTGAGTATTCACAGCTGCAACTAAAGTCACTGGGAGCTGTGCTTTGATCATATAAAGTGCTATATAATGCTAAGTGTTCTGAAAAATCCGGTCCTAGGTGTCTCATATATAGCACGCAAACTTACTGGATACTTTTGCTCTTAATCTTTCTGTGCCACAGTTCCCCCATCAGTAAAATGGAAATAATAACACCACCCTTGTCTCACAGGGGCGTTGTGAAGACACATTAATTAAAATCTGTGAAGCAGTCAGATGCTACAGTGATGAGTGTCATAGAAAACATCATGAGGAAATTAATAATTGTGTCTTCAGAGCAGGGTTTGAATAGTTTGCAGTAAATAAGTTCTGGGGCCTCACATTGAACAACAAGGAGTAAAATAAAATATTGAACAGCTGCTCATAAAGTGAACACCATCTATCCTATGCACTGAATGAGGCGGGGTTGTGTGAATAAAATAGTAATTAAAGCATGTATCATAATGCATATGCACCAGGTGGCAATTAAGATTGCACAGGCAACCTTAACTCTGGCCTTTCCTAACTTTTGAGCACTTGATTTTGCATCCTTATTAAATGTTCTTTCAACATTGCTTTTTAAAGAACCTCAGAAATTACATACAAAAAACTAATTGAAAAAACAGAAATTCCATCAGGTGGCATCATATTGACATTCACATATTTCAACAGCAGGGTTAGAACCAGAGTTCCAAAGAAACTAGATATTTTGGTTTTGGGGGAGTTTCAAGATTTTTAAGTTTCTTTCATTCCAGAACAGAATAAAAAACCCCCAAATTTGAAATGCCCCGCAAAGCTAACATATGAAAAAAATTGTGTTTCGGGTCAATCAGAATATCTTGCTTCAACAAAATTTAAATATTTTATTTCTATTTCAACTATTTTTACTTTATTTTATAATATAAAATGAAAAACATTAAATTAAAAATCATTTTGAAATGGCAAATTGAAATGTTAAATTCTGACAAGATCAAAAATGAAATGTTTTGATCTTTATTGAAATGCTTTTTTCAATTTTTATTTCAAAACAAATTTTCATCAAAGGCAACATTTCCATGAAATGTTTCGCTTTTCACAAATCAGCATTTTCTGACAGAAAAACTTTGTCAGAAAATTTCCACCCAGCTCTAGTCAGAACCTTTAGATCTACTACACAACCCTCTGCCATAGTAGGTTGTCATCCTCTGTGTGAACCTGCACTAGCTGGGGATGGGATAGACAATTTGAGAGTGGGTTTCACACATATACATTGACAGAACAGGAATGGTAAGACTCAGAATCACTGGGTTCCATTCCAGGCACGGGTGGAGAGTGCTTTAGTGGGAACAGTCTCATTGCCTTTTGCTCCATCCCCTCCAACCTATCCTTGTCACCATGTTGTCTCTTCCCACTCCTAGTTCCTTATCTCAGTCCTATTCTCCTTCCCTACCCAGTCCCAATCTTCATTCCTGAGGCTTCTCTTCCCAATGTTGGTCTGCTTGCCAAGCCAGTCCTAGTCTCCCATTCCCTGCTTTCTGTCCAAGTCCCAATTTCCCCCACCACAACATTACCAGTCTCCCCATCCACATACACCCAGTCCCAATCTCCCTGCCTGGCCAATTCCAGTTCTCCCCCACAGCCCTTCTCAGATCTGTCACCCCTCTCCCACAATGTTGTTTATTCCCACACTAGTTTCTAGTTCCAGTATCTCATTCAATTTCAGTGTCTCTCCCACATCCCTAGTAAACTGGTTCCTATTCTCCTACCCCACATTTCTCTCACCAGAGCGCAATACCAGTATCCCTTCGGCTCCAGTCCGAGTCTTCTTGCCTAACCAGTTGCAGCTTCCCTTCCCCCCCTTTAGCTCACAGTGAGAGCTTCCCTGCCCAACCAGTCCCCAGCTCCCATCCTCCATACCACAAGGTTTGACCCATTTGATAGGAGACAGGTGTGGGATTCTTCAGAGGAAGGCACTGAATCAGAAGGGGAACCAGTGACTGAATATGTGCAAAGGTTCAGACAGGAGTTGAAAGACATGACAAGTGATTCAGACTAACCTCATTGATAGCCAGGCCACTCAAAAGGCATGACATGATAAAAAGGCTTTGAGTGCTCTTTTGAGGTGGGGGATTTGGTGCTAATGCTAAACAAAAGTGCAAAATGAATAGGAGGGACCATAAGAGGTTGTGTAGAGAGAAAATGAAATCATGTACAGTGTAAAAACATCCAACAGCAAAATTGCCCCACAGACAGGTGCCTGTGAGTAGGCTTAAAGCCTATCACAACAGAGAAGCTATTGTGAATATGATTTGTTGTGATGAAGGGGCGTCTGAGACTGCACACCTCATTGATCTGGGGCTGAAAGCCAGAATTACTCACCACCTGAAAGCACTGAGATATGCAGAGGGCTACCGCAGACCGAGAGGGCAGAGATGGTGACTGTGCTGCAAAGCTACAAGGGGGTATTTTCTAGCATGCCAGGGATGACTCATAAAATGGTCCACAGAATTAAGACTGTGCAACCCCAACCTGCACTTAATAGGACACCCTGACCACTGGCAAAGTGCAGGAGGAAGAAATATAGAGTATGCTGGATATAGGAATAATTAAAGAGTCTGACAGTTCTTGGGCCCCTCCTGCAATGCAGGTTCCTAAGAAGGTTAACATTTTACAGTTTTATGTCAATTATAGAAAACTTAATGCTATCACAGCTCCTGATGCTTATCCCATGCCCAGAATGATGACATGTTAAGATAGTTTGCATTGCCCAAAATATCTAAACACAATCACCCTGGTGAAAGGTTACTGACAGATTTCTTTGGGCAATGATGCACAGAAGAAATCTGCTTTTACTATTGATATGAGACGTCAAGAGTTCTCAATATTATTCAGTGCATTGGCCATTAAAGTTTTAAGTGACTCAAGCAGTTGTGTTTCTGCCACTTTGAAAATTATTTGACAGTCTAATAGATCTGATATTCATCCAAAATATCCTTTAAGTTCATCCCATTTTTCTTAATCATGGTTTAACTAATGAAGGAGCCACTTTTCAGAGGCTTGCCAACCAAGAGTTAAGCAATTACAAGACTATACATGAGATGATATCATATATTCAGCAGCTCTTGGTCAGATCACAAGTTACAAGCCCAGCAGTAGCACCTGGCCAGCGGCTGCTCAATGCTTATGCCCGCAGCTACAATCACTCCTATGCCTGCTTGTTGCCTGCCCTGCTCCCCGGCTCAGTTTCTGATTCCTGGTTCCTGACTGTGGCTTTGATCCTCGACTCCTGACCTCTAGTTCCTCACTCTTGGTTCCAAGCATAAGGCATGACTGCCCTTGCCCTGGTCCATGAAACAAGGGGATTGGGATGCACTTCCAGAGCTGGGGGTGCAGGGGAATTACGGTTCACTAGAAGAGCTCTGGGCATGGGGGGCGGGGGGTTGGGATGCACTGGCAGAGCTGGAATTGCAGGGTGGCTAGCTTGCAGGAAGGTTCAGGTACACAGGCAGAGCTGGGGCTTGAGGTGCAGGGGTTTGTGATGCACTGGCCAAGCTATGGCATGCACAGGGGTTGACTGCAGCGGCAAAGCCAAAGCTGTGGGGTCACTGAGGTGTAGGAGCATTGGGGTGCACTGGTAGCTGGGAGTTAGAGTTCCAGGGGGGTTAGAGCACGCTGTCAGATCTGGGGGTGCCATGTCTCCCTCTCTTGAGTCCCTAACCTCCCTCACCTCCCCTACCATCCATCACAATTATCTGCCTCCCCATAACCTCCTCCCATCACTATAACCATAAACCAATCTCCCCCTATTCTCCCACTCTCCACCCCCTAACACCCCTTCCCTCCCAAGAAGCATTCACATGTGTAACTTTTTTCCCCCAAAGAATTTGATTACATTCCTCCCAAAATGAAATTGTCATCCATGACTCACAAATGGCAACAATTTCCAGTCACTCAGACAGTCAAAAATCCTTTTTTCTTAGGTTGGGGGTTAGAGTTGCCGGGCATCCAGCTTTCAATCTGAACACCTGGTCAAAAAGGGATCCTGGAGGCTCCAATCAGCACTGCTGACCTGGCCATTAAAAGTCAGGTTGGCAGCGCTGCAGGGCTGGCAAGCTCCCTGCCCTTGATCCATGCAGCTCCTGGAAGCAACCAGGATGTTCCTGAGGCCCCTAGGCAGAGGGGCAGCCAGGGAGGCTCCATGTGCTACCCCTGCCCCCAGCACTGGCTCTGCAGCTCCCATTGGCCAGGAACCAAGGCCAATGGGAGCTGCAGGGGTAGTGCCTGCTGGCGAGGACAGTGCACGGAGCTCCTGGCCAGCTTCCAGGAGCCGCTTGAGGTAGGCACCGCCCACAGCCTGAACCCCCTCCTGCACTCCAACCACCTGTCCCAGCCAAGTGTCCTCCCATACCTTAATGCCCTCCCAGAGCCCACACCTCACACCCTCCCCATACTTTGAACGCCTTGGCCCCAGCCCGGAGCCTCCTCCTGCACTCCAAACCCCTCATCCCCGGCCCCACACCAGAGCCTGCACCTCCAGCCGGAGTCCTCACCCCCACACACACACCCCAACCTGGAGCCCCCTCCTGCACCCAGAACCCCTCATTTCTGGCCCCACCCTGGAGCCCACACCCCCAGCTGGAGCCCTCACCCCGTCCCGACCCCAGCCTCCTGCCCCAGCCCAGTAAAAATGAGCAAGTGAGTGAGGGTGGGGGAGAGTGAGCGACGGAGGAGGGGGGATGGAGTGAGTGGGGGGTGTGGCCTCAGGGAAGGGGCGGGGCAGTGCAAGGGTGTTCGATTTTCTGCAATCACAAAGTTGGCGACCCTACTGGGGGTTGTGATTAACTTATCCATAGATGTGTTAAATAAAGGCTGAGTTCACAGCCATCAAAAGATCTGTGATTCATCCAGTCATTAGTACTTCTCAGTTTAAAAGTACAAGGCAGCAGAAGGAAACTGAATTTCTGAGAGAGTCCTGTAACTTGAGAACCCCTGGTCAAATGACCCTGATTTTTGGATCACTAATGCTACCCCACACTCTTATGAGGCATACCACATTCCAAAGCAATCCAATTAACCATTCATATTTTAGAGAACTTACAAGAGTTAAGCTTAAAGCATCTAAAATGGCAGGAATGTAAACGCTCTAGCTGTTTTTCTGTAGTGTAGCATATGCAGTGTAAAAATGTACATTTTCTTAAATACTGTTCTCAATTTGGGTCCCCCAAAGATTGAGTAGGTGCCATGCACTACCTTGAATAAAACAACAGACTGAGACTATTCTGACCCACAACACATCCATAGTTTGATCTTTAGCTCTCGGGTGGGGGGCGAGCAGGGGGACCACCTAGAAACTGTTTAAAAAATGGCTATTTTTTTCAGGACTTATATCTCCAGAACACCTAGCTCTCAACAAACTCCAGATTTGTGTCATGAGCCCTACCCTGCATTGTCCTGAGGCACACCAAATGTCAACAGAAATCCAACTGTGTGCATCAACTTTAGAGGACTTAGAAAGGATTTTAAACAGATAACTTGACACAACCTTAACGACAATGGCACTGGTGTACCCATCTTTAGTTCACATTATTTCCTTCAGAAAATCTGGTTTGAGATGGGTTCTTTGAGGCTTTCGTTGTCTAAATGAAGTAGAGGAGACTGTATTGATTTTCTCTGCTATAGCTCGCTCTAATCATTAGTTCCTGGAGTAGCACTGACATCAACTTCAGAAAGGAGTGGGATGATAGATCCTAACCTCGGAGGAGAATCTATTGGCAAGATTGCAGTGGACACTGGCTGGTCCTGGTTCTACCTCCGTTTTAAGATAATATTACACTAATTGGATAGATTCTTAAGGAGCAGCAGTGTCTCTTTAGAATGACTTCAAGAAATAATCAGACTGTGTAAACTCTATTTGCTCAGAATTTTGTTGCACTAATCTAATATAGCCTGCCTCCCTACATGAGGAGCACCACAACAAACTATACATTGCTGTACCAGTGCATTGTTACATTGATGTAGAATTCTACAGGGAAATTGTAGGTAAGCAGAATGTAGATACTCCATTGGAAGTTAGGAGATTATCCTCATGTCCTGTCTTACTCTTGCAAAAAGTATTTTTCATTATTAGTAGTGATCAGGACCTTGGATGCCTCCAGAAACAGTGTGTCCACAAAAATCAGGTATTGGCTCAGTATGGAAGAAGAAGGAAGAATGATAACTACTGAATCACCAACACCATTGAAGTTTCCCTTGGAAGTGTCCTATCCAAATTCCGAGCAGCCTTGAGCCTACTTAGCTTTCTTCTTTAGGTTCTTATGCTATGGTGATCACCAAAGTATCTGAGCATCTTCCAGTAGTGCATTAAGTGACATGACTAACCGCCATCACATGTTGTTTATTCCATCATCCTCTCCATTGGTGAGAAGCGAGTACACTGTGTCTTATTTTGGTAGGGTTTATATTTATAAATGCACAAGCTGCTACATATTTGTGTTAGAGAAGGCAAGGTCAAAGAAAATGCACCTTGCACTTGGTGTGGAAGGTGGCGAGGTTTGTGATGGTCCATAGGTCCTGGGGGAATTCATTGGACCAGCCCCAGAGACATTTCTGTCTCCCACACAGACAAGTTTTACCCATACGATTAAAAACTTTGACATGTAACAAATTGAGAGCCAAGGTGGCGTGGCTACTAAGTACCACTTACATTTTGTCCAACATGTAAAAAGATTCCTTGACTTTTTAATATAAACAGAAATACTTCAGTTATCAGACTCACTGAAGTGGATCTTTCATTAACTGTTGAGCATTTTCCATAAAACAGTAAAATCCTTTGCTAAATCAGAGTAAGGGGATTTTTCTGTTTTATTGAAAATGCTCAACTGTTTGTGAAGCATCCATTTCAGTGAGTCTGTATATCTGTTGCATCAGAAACAAGTTGCTGAAAAACATCCTGGGTTTCCTGGGACACAAGTCTCCATGTAAAATGGATATAAACTTTATGAGAATATAAATCAAGGTAATGCTGTTCAATCTGCTTTTTCAAGCAAGTGGACAAACTATTTAACATGTCAAAACGCTAAAAAAGAAAACCTAGACTGACCATTTACTGATCAGAGTTGATAGATATCAGATGGACCTGCTAGAGAATTAAATATTCTCTCATCCCTTGATTATCACTAAGAGCATAGTGAAAACAGTGAAGACCTTTGAGAGATACTGGATCAAGAATGAAATGCCATGTCAGCACAGATAACATAACCAGACAATCAATATAAATTGACATAAGTAAGCAGACACTTTCAGTCTCACCAACATCTTTGAGACATTTGCAGAAAAGGAGTAAAGCCCAAGTTTTATCCATATATTAGGTACTTTAAATGTATTGACTCGTTGCCAGGTCTATAATAGTTGTTGACTCACATAACCCAAGCATTATGGCAGATTCCTTTACAAAATGTTGAGCTGTCAGTTGACATCTGTGTCAAAAGTTGGCCATTTTTTTAAATTCACATTGAAGTTATCTATTCAGTTTCAGTATTTGCCTTTCTCATTTTTGGATTTCCTCTGTCTTGTGCGGTGCTCTGATACTGTTTAAGTGTGTCTGACTGACAATTAAATGATGTTACCTAGTTGATGGCTGGTCTGTGTTTATAGAGTGCGCAGTCAATGCTTTCAGGGTGACATTTGATGTAGGGCCATTTTTAATTTGGCTGGTGTGTTTGTTCCAAAATCTCTGCTAGCAGATTCCTGTAATTCAATTGCCTCTCTCAATTATCAAGCTTTCAAAAGCAGTCGGTGGTCGTGTAAGCTTGTGAATTGATTAAAAACCTGAGTTAGGCTATAGCAGTAGATTCATGCCTCTCTTGCGGCCATTACAAACCCTTGTTTTGACAGGTAACCCAAAAAGTCCTCTATTTAGCATCACAAACTTTGGAAGACACAGCTTGGATTAAAAGGCTGACAGTTAATTTGGGGTATGATTTCATAGTAGGTTATATAGCATCCTTTAATATATGGGAGCCCTGCATATACAGGTCCCTCTATAAATACACACTGTGTAGTGCACACATGTATATAATTTAAAAAAAAAATCTATCAAACTAACACTAAGTGTTGGACATAAAATCACAAATGCCCGACAAGGTTAAGGCCACCTCATTAATGTTAAAGTGTATATCACGGCTCAGATTTTTATTCTAATTTCTATAGCACTGTAAATACACATCTCCTTTCTCTCTGTCCATACTGCTAAAACTCTCATCCCGGCTTTCACCATCTTCCATCTTGATCACTTCCTTTTCTGTCCCCCCTCCCCCCTTTACTCCACACATATGCAGCTGGTAAGATCCTCTTTCTTGCCTGTCATTCTAATACCTCACTTCACTCTTCAAATCTCTCCGCTGACTCCCCCTTCTCCTCAGCATTAAATTCCAAGTCCTGCATACCTCTGCCACTTTCTACTCATCCACTTCTTGTTGTATCCCCTCTGCTCTGCCAACGATGCTGACATTGATGCCCCATTTGTCACACAACCCTCTTTGCCCATTTTTTGTACCATGCCCATTTGGGGCAGATCTATGGCCCCTTTGCCCTGCCAGAGGGGCATTACTGAGCTATAGTATTTGGCCCATAATTTCTAAGGTGCATATTCTGTGGTCCTTATTTGAGCAAGCCTCCCATTAACTTTGATGGGAGTCTTGCTCCAGTGAAGGTTGCTGAATTTAGCCCTAAAATTCTACAACCATACTAATCTGTAGTTTTATCTGTGTGCTGCAAGACAAAAATAACCCAGTGCACGTGGCCATTTATGTAACTGTAAAACAAACCAGGCAAATACAATACCGCTGGCTTTCCCTTTGAATGGAGAAATTTGGCTTGATTCTGAACCCAATCCCACTGGTGTAACTGTAATGACTTCAATGGAGTTACTCCCGATTTATATGGTGTAACTGAGAACAGAATCAAGCACACAGAATGCATTTTAGTACTTCATTGGGCCCTTATATTTTATTCAAACTTAGTTAATTTCAAATGAGTGGTGTATATTTATTAACTGAATAAATTCTTCAGCAATCATATCTGTTGACTTCAACCTGATGTCAGCAGATTTTTTAATTATAACAATTTTTGTTTCTATCTTGAATCCAAACTTTCCTTTGGGAGGTCTGTTTTTTTTAAAGCTAGAAACTGCCACCTTGTGGATGAAGAGTAGTGATGCCATATATTCTATAGTACATTCCTAAAGTCAGAGAAAAAAGTTACTAAGACTGAACTTATTAGAAGAATGTATTCACTGGTAAATCAGGAATAACTTCATTGAAGAGAATAAAGTTTACACCGGTACAAAACAAACAGTTAAGGGGTGACTTGATCACAGTTTGTAAGTACCTAACAAAAACTTAACAGTGGCCTCTTCAGTGTAGCAGACAAATGTATAATGGAATCCAGTGGCTGGAAGTTGAAACTAGACTATTTCAGACTGAATAGAAGACACCGTTTTTTTTAAAAGGGTCCTGGTGGCAATCACTGGCAATTTTTAATTCACATTTGGATGTTTTTCTAAAACATATGCTCCAGTTCAAACAGAAATGCATTCAAGGAACTCCTCTGGCCTGTGCTACACAGGAGGTCAGACTAGACGATCATAATGATCTCTTCTGACCTTAGAATCTATGAGAATTGGTGTAAATAAAGAAAAGCTGAGGCCAGACATTTGTAAAGTCTGCATCAACATTCTACATGTACTAGTAAAAAAAGGAACGGACATTCCATAACTAGTCATTAGCCCACCCTGGGCTTTGATAGCTGATGCACTTACAGTAAGGAAGGGGAAAAAACAAAGCAGTTGATCAATTGAACATTCTGCTGTTATACAAGAAGGAAAATAATTTCCCATCTCCAGTTAGAATTTAGCTCCTTCTCTGAAGCACAAGGACTGCTGTCAGGTGTCATTTTTAACGTACAGCTTCTTTACCTAAGTATTTGATAATGAACAGAAAATGCTAAAGGTTTCTGTTTGTTAAAGTAAAAAAAAACAAATACTACTGATGTGACCCTTTACTAAAGCCATACCTGACATGGCTATAACCTATGTGAACAAGACTCACCATCCCAGAGCAGTCCCTTTGCAGCGAGATCCAGCCTTGTGGTACTTCCACCTCATCAGTTTCCCCCAAACTGGTTCTGCCTACTCCTCCCATAGAGGTGATTTGATATTCAATCCCTTCCAGAGAAACAGAGTGCCTTGGTCTATGTCCGAAATCAACATTAAAACAAAAGAGAGTCTTCAGCCCTGCTGGGCTCACCCTTCAGACCCCTTCCTTACCGGCAGGCTCCCAATGGCAACAGTCTGTTTCACTGTCTAACCACCAGCTCCGGGTTCCAATCATCCATCTGGGTCAGAGCTACCCTCCTACAGGGCCTCTGGCAGGTCATAACCCCCAGCTAGTTCCTAGCTTGAGTCCAGCTTCTTGTCTCACGTCAGAGCAGCCTATCCATTGTCATCCCCAGCATGCCCGCAACCACTAAATTTTCCGCCTTTAAGTCCTACCTCCTGCACAGGTGTAGCAGGGTGAGGCTAATTGAACTGGGTTGACCGGCCCTTAAAGGGGCAGGCCACCCTGTTACACTATATTTTAAATGACAAATCCCAAATGACAAGCTCTGGCGGGTGAGAGGGTTCTCAAAAATGTGCTCAGTTGTATCTCTGCCAGGGAGCCCAAGGAGATCTCAGGTTGTATTTAGGCAGGGAAATACATCCACGGAAAACTGTGTGGTCCGCTTTGAGCTTCAGCAGCAGATGCAGAAGCAACAGGTGAAGAGATGCCTATATTCTTTCTATCTGTATCCTTCTAAAATAGAATAGTGGCTCCTGCCTTTCTATACAACTTGTGCTGGGTTTTAGGACCACCAGATCTTCATATTCTTAGATCCTATGGCTCCTCAAAAACTCCTTGCAGAGACCTCTCCTGGTATCATGTGGATTATAATGTAAGACATCTAGATTCTTAGATGTGCTGAAATCCATGCTGCTCTGCCCATTTGCTTCATTGAAATGGAAGAAAGACTCCTCTCTTAGCTACCTACAATTGGCCATTTATGTGACAATAGCTGGCTCTACAATATACAATAGAAAACTTTTTTTAAGAGGAAATTTACAGATTTGAGGCCCATTTACTCATGTTGAGGCATCCCATTGGCTCCAGTGAGGCACCTCATGATTAAGGGTTGCAAGACTGAGCACTTAACAAGCTTAGGAAGTTATATTCTGTTCCATAGTAAGGCAGATGATTCAAATTAAATAATTTTAATTGCAGTCAAGTTCCACAAGCAAGATCCCTCAACACTGCTGTCATCTTGTTAAAAGCAATAAAACATGCTACTCTTATCCTTCAGACCACACCACTTTCTCACCCTAAATTCTGACATTCACACTTGGGCATCCTAGGAAATATTCACTGTTGCCATTCTTGACGAAGATGATTTGATATCAAGCAGGGTGAGAAGTAGCTTTGATGCCTAAATGCCATTCACTCATATATATATATGTCTAAACATGAATCTTTCTTTGAAATCAGATGCTTCTGACTCATTTTTAACCCGCCACTGCACAAAAACAAACACAGCATGCCTGTACCACCAAAGCTGTTACAGAACTCAGGTGCTGCCTTTCGAAAAACCTGCGGATGACTGATCACATTTTGTGTGCTTTTCAATTGGCTTCAGGGTAATGCACAAGATATCCAGAGTGTGCTGTGCACCGCATAAGCACACTCTCGCTTCATAAGAATGAATTAATGTAGGGGACTGAAATGCTATGTGAGTACGAGTCTGCAGTGCCAGGGCAGCAGCAGGAAGCAGTGATGCAAAGAAGAAGATGGGCCTTTACAGCAAAATTGAATTTCAGATGAAGAAGTATATTTTCTCTTATAGAATCATAGAATATCAGGGTTGGAAGGGACCCCAGAAGGTCATCTAGTCCAACCCCCTGCTCGAAGCATGACCAATTCCCAGTTAAATCATCCCAGCCAGGGCTTTGTCAAGCCTGACCTTAAAAACCTCTAAGGAAGGAGATTCTACCACCTCCCTAGGTAACGCATTCCAGTGTTTCACCACCCTCTTAGTGAAAAAGTTTTTCCCAATATCCAATCTAAACCTCCCCCTCTTCCTGGAATATGAGTGTGATGATAGACTCTCTCTACTTCCAATTGCTATAATTATATTTATTCTGAATGACAACTTGGAACAGAAAACTGACTTGTGCTGTGGCTGTGAGAAATTGACAAGAGGCAAAGTAATGAGCGGAGAAGCAATGCCTCCTGCAATCTTCCCGATTCTGGAGAGATCATAATTAGACACTTGGGCTGAAGTTCTTCAAGTTTGCAGGTTGCGACCCAGCTGTGAAGTGAGGTGCATTAACTCCCGGATTGTTGCATCACTAGGTTAATACTTAATCTGGAAACTTATTATAAATCTGGGGGAAATTACCTTTCTAATGACCTATGGCAAGACCTTCAACTTCTCATAATCTAGGAAGATTTCAAGGCTGACTGCTCTGTTCAGATATTCACAGTTCCCAGACTATATTAAAGGATGTAGCAGCATCATATCTTATGAGCAGAAGATTTTTCAGGTTCCTAGAAACATAAATGAATAGTGAATCAAACCTATCTTATCTGGGGTGAAATTTTCAAAAGCACCCCAGTGGCTTAAGAACCTAAATTCCATTTTCAAATGGGACTTAGGCACTTCGGAACCCAAGTCTCATTGAAAGTCAATGGGATTTAGGAGCTCAAGTGCTTAAGAGCCAGATTTTTAAAGGTATTAAGTGTATAAAGATGCAGCTAGGTGCCCAATAAGATTTTCAAAAGCACCTAGGCTCTATTTTAATGGTGTTGATCCCATTAAATACAAAAGCGGTCATGATTATCTAGTGAATGTTATCACTCTACAATGCTTTATTACCACACTTCATTGCATACTTATATTTATCACATTCCAAGACCTGTATGAGTTTTCAAAACCAGGAACTTAAGCACTTAATACAGAAAATGTCTTCTAATACAAAAAAGTTTGTGGGTGGGTTTTTTAGTTAGTTCAGTTAGGCTAAATTCTGCCCTGACATGTCCATGTCCAATTCCATTGAAGAAAATGTGGTTGCACATGAGTCAACAAAAGTGAAATTTGGCCCACTGTTGTCTAGACAGGGCCATTAGCCTGTGGCACTGAAGTCCCATATACATTATGTACAATACAGAATATCAAGGAACATTAGGTGTTGTCTGACAAAACCAAAATGATATTTCTCTAGCTGCCTGGTAGGTTGTCACATGGCATTTTTCACAGGTACCCATGTTGCATTCTTATAATACTGATCAGGTGCCAGGTTTATTCTCCGAACGTTAAGCTCTGTTGCAAAGGTTCTTGCTCTCTGATAGAAGAAAAGAGACATCTCCCGATCCATAAGGAAATTGTGGTAGATTATTGCGAGCCTTGTGTAAATCTTCAGCTGAGCCTTTTTGTTGCCCAAGTCCATGGCAGCTGCAAGTGCCAAATGATAATATCCTGCTGCATCAAAAGGATCCTGAAATAAAAAGGAATATATGTTATATTAAGAAGTATACAAACCTGGTTTATTAGATATCAAAGCAAGAGATAATTTGGGTCCCAATTCTAAATGCTCTACTCAGGCAAAATTAAGGATTAGACACTTACGGCCAGATTTTGTAAGGTATTTAGACCCCCTAAAGATGCAGATAGGTGCCTAGTGAGGTTTTTAAAACATCTAAGCAGGTTAGGCCCTGAGCTCCCACTCTATCCCTTAGATAGCTATTAACCATTCTCCTCTCTCCATATCTTTATTGAGATATTGCTGTATGGTCCATCCTTTTTTCTAATGCTTTCGCAGATATTTTCCCTTCCCTATCTATAGGTTATTCTACACAATATCATTCAATTTCAATATATCAGTATTACTTTTTTTCTCTGTCTAATGTATGTAGAATTTTTTTTAAAAAAAAACCTGGTTTGTGAATGTGAATGTGAACGTAGTATTTGTGAAAAGTGCTGGATTGACGGCTGTGAAGACTGCAAACTTTGTTTATCCACAGAGCAGACAGTGGAACCACCTTCTCCATACTGCACCATGACTCTGCTTCAGACCAGAACAAGAGGGACCACCTCTGGGGAGGAGATGGCAGTTCAGGTTCCATGCTTATTTGGTCCCTGGTCTCTCCACTAAGAGCACCAATAGGTATGAGAGTTCATAAACAGTATGCTAGAAATCTGTCCTTGAGGAACTTGGGATGAACTTGTACCAAGTACTAGAAAGCTCTATATTCCATTAAAAATGCACTGAGCTCTCTAATCCCCACAGCTCTGAGCTATTCCACCCAAAATACATGGGTAGCAGGATTATCCAGGTGAAATGTCTGGGCTGACACATAAGCTGATGCAAATATATTTTCCACAGTTGTTATTTTAGTATCTCATTCTATTCCTTATTTCATGCTGCCCCTCACACTTGGGAAATGCTCCCTGTAAACATCCACAAAACTAATTCACTGTCTTCCTTCAGTCCTTCCTCAAAACTCTCTTTTTCCAGGATGCCTACAAAAAACTTGAGAATAGATAAGCTGCTGGCATGCTGAGACCACAGTCTATCGTGCTGACCAATATTATCTCATTGTGTCCCTGTATTCTTCCATCTCTGTCTGTCTCTATCCATTTGTTGCCTTTTCTCTCAAATGTAGTTTGTAAGATCTTTGGGGCAGGGACTTTGTTTTTGTTCTCTGTTTGTATAGGACCTAACATAATGGGATCCTTGTCCACAACTACAGCTCCTAGGTACTACAGCAATCAAATCAATCAATAAAAATATTTCTCACCTTTAGGTCATAGAATATAATGTCTCCTAGGATTAGATACACTTTCACATAATACATTGATTCCTCATCAAATTCCAGAGGAGAGGAGCAAAGGGACAACGCTTTTAAGTAAAAGTGTTCAGCAAGTTCGCACTGACCCAGGCGATGATGGATAGTAGCCAGTCTGTGATATGCTATTCGTTCATTTAGCTGATTTCCTAATGAAATAACATGTGAATGAGGATACGATCTAAGAGACAATGAGGAGAAGATACATTCTCTCACATTGAGATATGTGAGGTGTTTTGCTTTAAGTATTATTTCTGTTCTACCTTTCCTTTTATTTAGTTCTGGTAATTAAACTTTATTCAATATAAAATCACTTTGCCTGACTAAATCCAAGGCCAAATACTGCAGTTCTGATTTCTAAGTAAGAGTTGCTGAATTTAAGTAGTTAGATATCTCTCCCCCCCCCAACACTGCAGTATGATTGCCTTTAAAATATTTGAAAATAAAAATGATAGCAATTGCTCTCTTTCCTCTTTTCCAGCCTATGGAAGATATATATTGATTAGTTTTTAAGTTTATGGTTAAATATTTGGGTGTGAGAGTAGGTGTGTCATATGCCTTTGTGAGGACTCTAGCATCAAACAATGATTTTCTTAGTACTGGTTGGATAATCTAATATTTTATGGTTGGTGGTACTTTACCCCATATCAAAGGAGATAATCTCTGTTAGTAGGATCTCAGGTCTTGACTACATTCTTATCACTTGATGTGACTGACATAGCCTTAATTTCAACAACATTTTCCATCAAAAATTTTTACCAATTCCCCCCTTTTCCCCCAAAAATTCTGATCAAAGATTTTGTCAAAATTTTCTGTTCTTTCAACCAGCTCTAGAGTTGATCAGCGACGTTTAACAGTAGAAAAACATTAACAAGTTTCAGTAACTCTGACATTACCTTGTAATGTAAGTCTTACATGCATTTGGGGGGAAAGTAACAAATTTTGAAAAATACCCACAATTTCTTTATTGATTTTTTTATCAGCTCTATTCATCACTGAAGAAAGGAAGGAGTCAAAGTCACAGACAGTGCCCCAGATAGCTCTTTAAGGCTACTTCTAATTAATTAGTATTAATCACTCCGTCTTATGTGAAAGGAGGAGAGGAAGGATGATCCAGTGGTTGCGGCATTAGCCTGGGATTTGGCAGACCTAAGGTCTACCTCTGCTCTACCACAAACTCCCTGTGCTTCCTTGGGCAAGTCATTTAATCTCTTTGTGCCTCATTTCCCCACTTGTAAAATAGGGTAATAGCACTTCCCTACCTCATAGGTATCTTTTGAGTATAAATACATTAAAGATTGTGAGGCACTCAGACAATGGGGAACAAGGGACTTGAAAATTCTCAAGGAGAAATTACCCATAAACACAAGAATCTGGCAGATTCAGGTACACACTAAGAATTATATCTTGTGTCTCATGTTAACAGACTGCTCCATATTCTCTGATCAGCATGGAAGGTGCAGCATGTCAGATCAAGTCTCCATTCCTCACATTTCTCATGTACAGTAAGTGAGACCTGGAGAGGGTTAATGCTAACAATTGCTCGATTTCAGATGGATTCATCTGGAAATTGCCCCCTGAAACATGTAATCTCAGATCACTACTTACAGTTCTGTGAACTAATTAAGAAAATGTTAGGCAGAACATTACCGGACTCAGCTAAGTTAAGAAATGTAACAAAAAACTAATAGAACTCAAGAACTGTCACCTGTTCCAGCTAGAGGGGATCCAAAAACAGAAGGGAAAATGGTATTGGCTTCCTAGCACACAGAACCTTGGCAAAAAGCACCACGAAATGCAAAGGAGGAAGTGACAACTCTTCTCTAGAATTCTGTCAATGATAATAGAAGTCTGACAGTCAGTAGTCTGTGAATATTAGCTTTACCTAACTTCACACTAAGTGTGAGGGATACTTGTGCATATTCCAGACTGTCCTCAGAATCCTGTAGATTTACCAGCAATTGCACTAGTTTGTTGCATAATCGGAGTTCTGCCTTTTTGTTTCCAGTCTTAATGGCAAGTGGAAGAGCCCTGTCCTGAAATAAGCACATGCATAAAAAGATCAGTTTGGTTATTGCTGAAGCCCAGAAAACATGTGTACTCTTAACTGCTATGGCCCATATTCGTCTCACATTTAGCAAATTCTGTACTTTGCTTTATGCATATAAAAATGGGATTTGGCCCTATCAAAGTCAAAGGTTGCTTTGCAATTTACTTCAGTGAAACCAGGGATTTGAGAGAATTCAGAGTAGTAATATAGAACAGATTGTAAAGCTCTTTGGGGCAGGAACAGTCTGTTTGCACCGAAAACAATGGCGTCCATGACTGGGGCTGCTATGAGCACCACAATACAAATAATAAGTAACAATCACTAACCCTGTAGAATGACACTGCTTTTTCCTTCTCCCAGGTACCATTGAAAAATATGTCTCCTGCAGCTTCAAACAATTCCATTCCTAAGTTTGGATCCCCATTACAAAGAGCAGCATCTTGAGCAACCTAGGAAGAAAAATGCACATTCTGTTACGAAGTAATTTTTATTCATTCAGAACTAAAACCCCATAATGAAATGCATTGTATATGGGTTTTGGTACCTGCTGTACAAAATTAGAAACCTTAGAGACAGCAATGTCTTCTTACGTCATCTTATCTATCTCTTTTCACTGTAAGGCTGTTCAGTCCAATATACAGTATTCTTTAGTACTGTAGCATACATACTCAATAGCTACACCATATACACTTTAACAGCTAATCTAGATAGAAACAGGAATTGAAAATTGGATATTTCACAGAGTGAGGGTTTATAGCTCAGGTTTAAGTCTGTGGCCAAATGCTCTAATTATGTAGCTGAGTGAGGTTCCCTTAAAGTGAGCAAAGAATTTGTCCCTCTGTCTTGCTGCTGGGAAATGAACTTATGCCATTTCAGACACAGTGAAATGTCAGGACACACTCAATAAAATGAAGGAATGCTGCCATGTACAGGATACTCAGTTATTGATCCCGAAGGATATAATTTACAAGACATAGTGGGAAAAAGCATGTGAATAAAGAAAATTAAGTATTCCTGCTTTATCAATATTACAGCCATATATATCGCAATAGTACAGCAGAACCTTGCTAATTCATTCAGTGGCCATTGCAATGCAATGATTCTTGCCAATGATTAAATTGTGTGGACAGGCAAACAAGAGCACATACACTAAAAAGAGAATGCAACACCAACTGCACTTCGTTAATTTATTTGACAAGAGTAGCTTCATTTTAATTATGATCACAAAACTGTACAGTAAGTCTAAGCAGTATGAGACTTTCACTTCAATACTCTGCTCAGATGAAATACAGTATAAAGTGTGTGGATTCGTTTAGCAAAAATTAATAAGACTGTAATGTATCTTTTCTAAAAAGTGTCAGTATTCTTGGTAACAGATTGTAAAGCTCTTTGGGGCATTCCAGAGAGGTGACTGAATGACTCATAGAGAATAGTATTCAATAAACACAGTCTCACTTTCTGCACATAGCGTGTCCATAGTCAAATTAGGGTTTCAAAGAAATCTCAGTCATATTTTAAAATTAATTCATTCCCAATAGGCTCATGCGCCTTGTTGTTCACTTTCTGCAAACTCTCTTAATAAGGTTTTATAACCCTTTTATTTAATTTCTGTTTGTATTATGGTAGTTAGGGCCTATTACATACCCATAGTAAAAGACAATCCCAGCCTCCAAACATTTTATAATCTAAATAGATAAGAGAAGGGCTACAAAAATGACCATGGAAGAGCTTCCATATGAGAAGAGATTAAAAACACTGGGACTGTTCAGATTAGAAAAGAGATGACGAAGGCTGGATATGATAGAGGTCTATAAAATCATGAATGATGTGGAGAAAGTGAATAAGGAAACGTTTTTTAATCCCTTCACATTATGTAAGAACCCAATGAAATGAATAAGCAGCAGATTTAAAACAAACAAAAGGAAGTACTTCTTCACATAATGCTCAATCAACCCGTGGAACTCGTTGCCAGGGGATGTTGTGAAGGACACACCTATAACTGGATTCACAACAGAATTAGATAAGTTTATGGAGGATAGGTTCATCAAAGGTTATTAGTCAAGATGGTCAGGGACGCATCCCATGCTTTGGGTGTTCCTAATCCTCTGACTGTCAGATGCTGGGACTAGATGACAGGGATGGATCACTCAATAATTGCCCTGTTCTGTCCATTCCCTCTGAAGCATCTGGCATTGTTAGGGTGACCAGACCACAAGTGTGAAAAATCGGGATGGGGGATAATAGGACCCTATATAAGAAAAGACCCCCAAAATCGGGACTGTCCCTATAAAAACGGGACTTCTAGTCACCCTAGGCATTGTCCAGTGTCTGAAGACAGGATACTGGGCTAGATGGACTATGGTGTGACCCAGCGTGATTATTCTTATGTTCTTATGAGCAGAGAAGTCATTCCCCAAATGATGTTTCATAGCCAAACAGCAAATCTAAAACAAAATTTTGCATAGACATGCTGATAGACCGGGGCGGGCAAATTTTTTGGCCTGAGGGTCGCAACGGGTTTCAGAAATTGTATGGAGGGCCAGTTAGGAGAGGGGGGCATGTCCCAGCCCCCCCTCCCCGGACTCTTGGCCCATCCAACCACCCCTGTTCCCTGATGGCCCCCCGGGACCCCTGCCCCATCCACCCCCCTCCGCTCCCTGTCCCCTGACCCTCCCTGCAACCCCCGCCCCTGACTGCCCCCCGCCGCCTCATCCAACCCCCCCATCTCATTCTTGACTGACCCCTGCCCCCTCCAACCACCCCTTCTCCCTGTCCCCTGACTGCCCCCAGAACCCCTACCCCGACTGCCCCCTGCCGCCCCATCCAACCCCCGCCTCCTTCCTGACTGATCCCCCGGGACCCCTGCCTCCATTCAACCCCCCTGTTCCCCACCCTCTGACTGCCCTGCACCCTATCCACACCTACTATCCTGAACTCCCCTGCCCTCTATCCAACCCCTCCGCTCCCTGCCCCCTTACCGCGCTGCCTGGAGCACCGGTGGCTGGTGTTGCTACAGCCCCGCCCCCGGCTGGAGCCGGCCGCGCCACCGCGCAGCACAGAGCACCGGGTCAGGCCGGGCTGTGCAGCTGCACTGCCCGAGGAGCTCGCAGCCCTGCTGCCCAGAGCATTGCACCAGCGGCAGAGTGAGCTGAGGCTGCAGGGGAAGGGGAACAGCAGGGGAGGGGCCGGGGGCCAGCCTCCCGGGCCAGGAGCTCAGGGGCCGGGCAGGAGGGTCCCGTGGGCCGACGTGGCCCGCGGGCCGTAGTTTGTCCACCTCTGTGATAGACCTTTAACAAAGCAGCCCACATAATCAATTCAAAACAAGAGCTCTTTTGACTCATTATATTACAGACAGTTTCTCTTTTGCTACATCACCCATAATAATCCCATCTGTATCTCATTCATCATATTTTCACAGAGGTACAGTTATTTTAAAGCCTAGATAAAATTCAGCATACCTGAATATAAAGATCCACTAGCTCATTCTGCCTCAGAATGTAATAGATCTTTCCTGCCTGAAGCCAAGCATATGCCTCTTTCTCTTTCTTCTGAAGATCTATAAATATTCCAAGGCTTCTTTTGGTATATTCCAGAGCTGATCTGTAAGCCCTAGGAAAAAGTAGAAAGAAAGTAAATCCTAATAACTGAGTGCATATGTATAACTTTGTGATGCATATCTTCCTTGTGTAATAAAAAGTAGGTTAACTATTTTCTGTCAGATTTCAAAATGTCTTCTTTTTATGGTATAATTGGATAATATTTCCCAGATGTTTTTGGTAAATAACCAGCTTCTCACATTTTTCACCTCTTCCAGTTTGGTTTTGTTTGATTCCTTCATCTCTTTGCTTTGTTAAATTCCCAGTGTAATAAAGTAATATTTTAGGATAGTTTCTTCCAGATATGTCCTTTCTCATGAGCAGTATCAGAGACAGATTGAAATAACCTCTCCCAGGCCCTGAATCTGCTGTCATGATGGTTAGTTTCTACAATCCTTGTCGTAGAGCATTATGGTGCATAAACAAGTTATTTTCTTTCCAGACGGTGCATTAAGTCACAAAAAATAAAGCTGTTCTCACTATATCACCTTGAGCTGTAATCTAAGCAAGGTTAGGCCTGATCAGTACCTGTGTGAAAGACCTCTGAAGAAAGCCCAGGTGCTTCTTAAGCTGATGTTACTAACTCAGTAGATGGCACTCTTCCCTTGGAGTCAGTGCTAGGACACTGCTCTTGAAAGAGATGTCTTTCTGATGAGAAGTATAACCTAGATTCTGATCATTTGTGCTCATAAATATCAACATAACACTTTTCACTAGATGTGTAAGTGATCTTTCTCAGGAAGTCGCATGAGAATATTCTCAAATTACAGAAGCAGTCATCCAGTCATCCTGACCACATTCATTCCCAATATATCCTTTCCCCTGAACATACAGCATAAGCATATCAAATAACACATTAAGAACTACATGGTATTACAATGAATCCTTAACACAAACTATTCAAACCGCAAAGAGGATCCCAAATATTAGCAATGCTTTAACAATACATACCCTGCTAATCAAATGTCTTTTCAAGGAGTATAAAGACATGCCATAAACTGCATAGGGCTCCAATCCTATGAAAAACCTTCTTGACCAAGCTTGGTTTAAAGCATTCTAGAGTCTCAAATAAATGACCTCCACTTAATCTGAGACGAAATAATCCTAATCAGAGGAATCAAAATGGAGGGGAAGAAACATCCAGACAATGCATCCAGCACAGATCTCAAAATCACTGAACAATTGCTCAGCAAGTGACATGTGCACAGCCTACCTCTTCCTCCGAGCCCCTGGGTAAAACACTTTTAATTATTATAGCTGTAGATAGACTCTTGCAGTCAGCTGCTTTGTTTTTTCTTTAGTTAAGCCAAATGAATATTACTCCTGGGGGAATTCAGCGCCACTACACAATGCAGAATTTTGCAGAAATTAACATTGTGTGCACAGAATTTCCTTCCTCCCACAGAAATGGGCTGCAATGCTGTTAGCCACCATGAGGGGCCACTGGACTTGGCTGGGGGGAAGGAGAGGGAGCTAGATCAGTGGTTTTCAAACTGTGGGTTGCGACCCAATACTGGGTTGCGAATGGAAGGCACTGAGTTGCAGCAGCTCTGGTCAGGACTACCAACTGGGCCGTTAAAAGTCCCGTCGGTGGTGCTGCCTGGCTAAGGCAAGCTAGTTCTCACCTGTTCTGACACCGCACTGCACCCCAGAAGCGGCCAGCAGCAGGTCCAGCTCCTAGGCGGGGGAGCCACAGGGCTCCACATGCTGCCCCCACCCCGAGCACTGGCTCCACACTCCCATTGGCTGGGAAACGGCCAATGGGAGCGGGGGGCGGTGCCTGTGGGCGAGAGCCGCACGGAGCTGCTTGCACACCTCCGCCTAGGAGCCAGACCTGCTGCTGGCCACTTCCAGACACAGTGTGGTCCACGGTGCCAGGACAGGCAGGAAGCCTGCCTTAGCACCCCTGCTGCGCCGTTGACCAGGAACCGCCTGAGGTAAACCTGTATTGCAATCCCCTGCCCCAGCCCTGAGCCCCCCCAAACCCGGAGCCCCTCCTGTACCCCAAACCCCTCATCCCCAGCCCAGAGCCCTGACCCCCTCCCACACCCCACACCCCTGCCCCAGCCCAGAACCCCCTCCCACACCATGAACCCCTCATTCCCGGCCACACCCCACAGCCCTCACCCCTGCATCACAACCCTCTGTCCCATCCCTGAGCCCCTCCCACACTCCAAACCCATCATCTCCAGCTCTGTTTTGTCACAGGCATCAACAATTTTCTTCAACTGGGTCACCAGAAAAAAAGTTTGAAAACCACTGAGTTAGAGGATTCCTAGCAGCTGCAGTCCCTGAGGGCGGTACTTAGGAAACTCCATGCAAGCCTGGGACTGAGCATCAGGCTGTTTCTCCCTCTGGATCCCTGGGATCGGGGTGGGGGGGGGAGGAAGGGCAGAGAAACAGGAACTGGGATGTCATAGGGGTTTCTTTAACTCTCTATTCCTGGGGAAATTTGTTGTTTGTGTCCATATTGTTACAGACATACTTGCTGATATTTTGAAATAAATTACCACAATAATTGAAACTGGTGTGATTATGTAGTGTTATTTTAATAAATAAAATTTGCAGAATTTTAAAATATTGTGCACAGAATTTTTAGGCACAGATTGCCCCCAGGAGAAGAATGTGAAGCTCCTGGAAATGAAAGCTAGATGGCAGTGGCCAAAACCTGGCACTATACAAGTGTCCACATATTTTATCTATTCATGTCAGTTCTGACCAGCCATGCCTTCTAGGAATTGAGGCTTTCCTTGGTACAGACAGCTAATTGCACTATGTTTTGCTGTGGTTTTATTATGTGGACCCTTCACATATACTCAGGACCAAATACAGCTGGCCAGGTGCTGTGGAGATAAAGAGGGAGGTAGGGAAAGGAATCAGTCTCCACAGGCCACAGCGCAGCCATGTAGACACTCTGCAGTGGTTATTTTTTCCCAGTGACTGATGTGGAGCACTTACATGGCTTCTCCCCCAGTGAGGGAATGGAAGGCTCCTCACATAGGCAGATCCTTAGCTCAGCCCCTGGCTTGCCCACACTCACCTCTCTCCTGGCTCCTCTGTGCTACTACCTAGGGGATATATGTGTAAGAGGACAATCCTTTGCCAGGGCTGCATGACTCACTTGGATCCAGCCTCCCACACTTGCGCAGTGGAACTATGCTGGTTCTGCTGCTCAAAGGCCATCAACAGCCACAGAGAAGGGGACAGGATTTGCCCCTAAATAAAATAGTTTTTCTAGATGTCCTCTCACAATTAGGCTTGTAACATTACACTCATTTCACTGGGGATGCAAGCCTGATACAAACCCAGGAAGTGTAATAACCCACTCTATCAGTGGCATCTGATTTCAAGTTTCAGGTAACTGGAGCACCAGAATCACTAATGCAGACAATAAAGTGAGAAGTTTGATCCTGATGTCCTGTGGTCAACACTCAGGGTGATGTACTCTGAACAAAGAAGCACCAAGCATAGCTGCATCCAAAAAGTATTTGAATCACTTCTGACTGGCAATACGGAACTTTGCAGGTGTCCGCAGTATACATGTAAAACCACAGACAGGAAGAGTATTATAACAGAAGGATAGATAACCGTGGGGATATGCAGCCATTCAAGAGAGTCTCAGTTCAGTTTCTAGTGGAAAAGGTTTCCACATATTAACTGTGATGGTGACTTTTGTTAACATCGGTCATTGTCACAGCAGTGACACCAATGCGGCAAATTTTCAGAAGAGTTCAGCTTGTGGGGGACTGCTGAGGATGGCCCCAACGGTGAGTGCTGAGCATTGGAAAATCTGGCCTGGAGGTCATTGGAAAAGCCGCACCAATTAAACTCTCGTCTGTGAAGGCAGACTCTGCAATTCCAGGCTAAGGTATATAGGCAGAACAGTGTGGGAGAAGATTGTCCTGCCATTGCCAATACCCAGCCTGCTGACTTCAGCCTCCAGAGCTAAATCTTCTCATGAGTACAAAACAAAACAAAAAATCAGTCGTTTAAATGGACCTCACCTTTCTGTGCCTAAAGAGAGATACAGCTGACTGATGGTTTCCAAAATTTGCCCCTCCAAAACTTTGTCTGACATTTTCCGAGCCAAGGATAGTTGATATTCATTGTAAATGACACACTGAGCTTCATCTGGAACAACTGTAGTGTAGAATTGACACAGCAACTGAACAGCTTGGAGCTGACCTGGGAAACCAGATTAGGAAATAGAAATGAACACTCAACATGAATCTTTAGTTTAAACAAAAATGAAACAAGGCTTAAGTGAACTCACTCGGGTTGTTGTAACCCGGAATTGCTGGAACATTGTCATACATAATATCTTTTTCAGACATAGCCCTGTACCATGGCAGATGTACCCTCCACTGCCACATCCCCCTCTGCCTTAACTAGTGAAGACTCATGCTTAGTGTCTGGAATAAAAGGTGCTAAAAGCATTGTTCTTTCTGCATCTTCTGCCTGCCGATCAATGAAGTGTCATTCAGAAAGACCAACAGTGTACCTGGGTAGATCAAGTAAGTGAAAACTTTCCTTAATTTTTACAATTTAAAATTAAAATGGATGTGCTCCATGTTTACGACACAGTTCATTTCCACTCCAGATACTGCAGGGCACACAGGCATTTTTCATTTACTCTTATTATTGAACTAGTTTCTTTCTGTCAAGATTTTCATTTTCTACACCATTTCTGAGAGCCCTAAAAACTATTCAAAGAGCAAGGACTCTGCCTCAGTTACTTCTCGTTGCCAAATAGCATGTGATCATATCATTAAAGATGGTCTCATAGAATCATAGAATATAAGGGTTGGAAGGGACCTCAGGAGGTCATCTAGTCCAACCCCCTGCTCAAAGCAGGACCAATCCCCAATTTTTGCCCCAGATCCCTAAATGGCCCCCTCAAGGACTGAACTCACAACCCTGGGTTTAGCAGGCCAATGCTCAAACCACTGAGCTATCCCTCTCATAATGCATATGCACAAAGGGACCTGAATTGAAGTAACCTGTGAGGCCTTAATTCTGGCATTTCCTAACTTCTGAATGCCTGACTTTGCAACCTATCAATTGAAGGTACTTATACGATCCTCATTACCACAGCATCTGAGCTCCACACAATCTTTAACGTCTTTATCCTCACAACACCCCTGCGAGGGAGGGTATTATGATCATGGCCTACAGAGAAGTTAGATAAAAACACATAGTACTTTGTCTGGAGGGTTGCAACATAACATTGCTTTATTTCTTAATTTCCAAAACTTTAACACGCAAGAACTAAAAAAACAGAGAGAGAGAGAGAGAAAGCAGACTGTTCCATAAGGTAGACAGGCACAACTCACCCAACCTTGCTCGAGGCTGGCTCTCTGGAGACTGATAACTGAAAGACACAGATTGCATGCTTTCCTACAGAGACCCCTAGCCTGCAAGCAAGACTAGGAAAACTCCTAAGATTTAAAGTGATATCTTAGCATTTTAACACAGTTTTCAATATGCCATATAGGGAAATACTATTTCCCACTATTTTCTCCCCATTTCACAGATGGCAAACTGAGACACAGAGAGGCTAAGTGACTTCTCCAAGGTCACACAGGAAGTCTGTGACAGGGCAGGGAACTGAAATCATATCTTCTGAGTCAGCCTAGTGCCTAACAACTGGACCATCCTCCCTCTCTCCTCTCCTACATGCATGCTTTCAGTGTAAACACAAGATTTCTGGGTTTTGAGTCACTCATATAACTGTCACATCAACTAAAAATAAAAAATATTGCTTAAGGAGGAGCTGAAATGTATATAGATAGCAAACATTCCCAAATTCCCAGGGTACAGTAAAATTTATTTGAAAAACAAATGTACTTACTTTCCAAATGATTTGTTTCCATTGCCACCAATAATGCCCATTCATAATAAAATTGTCCTCTTTTCTTATGAGTTCCATTAGCATAATAGCGTCCCAGTTGGAGGAGGACTTGAGTGAAATTGTGACCACCATCCAAGCTTGGAAGTCCAGAGAATAGCTTTACTGCTTTGACATAGTAGTGCTCTGCCAAACAATTGGCTGCTAAATGCAGGCAGAGAGTTCCAAAATTAGCCAGAACTACAGCATGGTTGTGTACCATATCAGCCTCTTCTGAAACGTGCAGAGCCTTGTAGTAACTCGCAGCAGCTTGCTTTATGTTGTTGGTTCGTTTCAAAGCAATGGCAGTCATATTATAAATAACACCTAACTGCTGAGGACTACTCAATGAAGAGTCTACAATGGTATTTAGGATGGCCAAAGCGACAGTATTTTGCCTGTGAAGAATATATAACCAAGCAAGTGAAACTAAATGGTTAATAGTTTCTCCCACGTGGGCAGAAGTATTGAAGTCCAGTACTTTCTCCATATAAACAATGGCTTCTCCATACCGTCTGTGATGACTGTAGAGTTCGGATAAGCTAAGATAAATTGTGCTGCATAGTTTTTGCTGCTCATTGGTAAATGCTGAGGAAAGTGCCTGTCTGAGATAAGGTGCAATTTGGGATGGGAGCATTTGCCCAGCTTTCCTCAGCCTATGGAGTTTGGGAGCATTTTTGGTGACTAAATCAATGCTTCTCAAAGAGTCCATTAGAGTATAGGATCCCTGGGAAGAAGCAACCTTTATGCAACTTAGCACAATGTGTGGCAAGCATTTTTGATTGTAGGACTCACCTAGTTTAAAATAGCAGTCGGCTGACAGCGAGCTCTTCTGTAAATCCAAGTCATTATTCAAAAGCTGCAGCCTTTCTAGAAATGGTAGTGCATCTTCATACTGTTTAAGTTTTGTGTAATGTTTTGCCAAGAGGAAGCATGCTCTGGCTTCTGCATGCTTGCTCTGACTCAGTACTGTCCTCTTTAAAGCGTACCTTAGAATGTCTGACTCCATGTCAGTGCTACAGATGTAGTTGGGAATTCCCATGAGCAGGGAAGTAACCTTGTCAAAAATCTGAGCACATTTTCCTTTGTTCTTCTGTTTCAAGTAGATGACTGTTAGATTTGTATAAAGAGCAACTACAAGATACAGATCACTAAAACCTCCTCTTATAGCTCCTAAGGCTTCTTCAAAATAAACGCGAGCTTGGGAAAATTTGAGCTTTCTCACACACAGTCTACCCAAGAGAAAGCATAGCCTTGTTAGGGCCCAAGGCAGATTTGCTTTCTTTGCTGCCTCCCTTGCCAGTCCAAAATAGTCAACCAGTTCTTCTTCACCAGTGTAGCCATAAAATGTGGTGTTAAGAAAAGGGAAGGAGAAGTCGTACAGGTTTTTGAAGTGCACCTCATACTCTTTACTGTTTAAGAACAACAATAATGCCTGAAAGACCCCAGACCCGTGATCTTCTTCATCTTGTTGTATGCAGAAACGTGGCTCTTCAGCCAAGGCACAGGTCTGCTGATTTGAAGAGCTAGGAAAATCATTTCCTTGACTAGATGTCCCTTTCAAGTGGAGCTGGAAATCTTTACATTTCATAAGGGATTCTTTTACCATCTCCCTCATTCTACTGGAGTCTGTATTAGATGAGGGATGTGGCATTTCTGCAATTCAAAAGCAAGTTATGTGATCCAACTAAATGCAAGATCCAACTAAATACAAGAATATAGACAGATTTATGGGGCAGGAAATTCAAGCAAAATTAATTGACAGACAATGGTGTAAAGAAATACAAATAGAGCTGGAGTACTTGTGGCACCTTAGAGACTAACCAATTTATTTGAGCATAAGCTTTTGTGAGCTAGAAAGCTTATGCTCAAATAAATTGGTTAGTCTCTAAGTTGTCACAAGTACTCCTTTTCTTTTTGCAAATACAGACTAACACGGCTGTTACTCTGAAACAAATAGAGCTTTCATTTTCCCTTGAGAAGACGTTTAATGTTTATACTCTTCAATGAAACAGAATAATTGTGTGAGGGTTATAAATACAGCTAGTGGGAAAGTGGGTGTTTTTCCCCCATTGAAAATTTTGACTTTTTTTTAAAAACCCAAAAAACTCCTCCCCTCCCCGCAAGTTTTGGTTGCTGAAAACTGCCACAAATTGAAATAAATTTCAGGTGGAAACTGCCAAAAACACTCTCTCTCAAAATAAAATAAAATGAAATCAGTTTGGGCCTTTTGTTTTCTGACAAAAATATATAATGTTCAAGAAAAGAAAACACTCTACAAAAATTTTCATTTAGTTGAAAACCCAATTTTTCAACTAAAAAAATTAATAGAAATTTTCCAACCAACCCCATTCATCAAAAGCCATCCTAACAACTGTAATGATATTGTGTTCTCTCTTTGTTTCTCTGAGCATAGGAGTATGCTGGGAAGATTAAAGATGTAGCAGGCCTATAGCTTCTGTGATGAGCCTTTTTCAATTAATGGAAAATGAGTCTAGAATGAGTCAGATTTGTGCTGTGTTTAGTGCAATCCCAAATAAGAAGCAAATCCTGCTTCCTTCCACCCTCCAGCAATGGAACTAGCATGGTTTGGGGGATGGGGAGAGGGGGGACCTATGTGGAGGATTTGGTAGGCCACTCAGGATATGGAAGTCCCCTGGTCAGAGTAGTTGGGGTTAGCACAGGGGAGAGGAATTGCCCATAGACTTTGTCAATTAGAAAAAAAACTCTTATTGATACTCAATTGTTCATTGGGGCTGCACATATAGAAAGTTCTGTGAACTCCCACAGAACTCCATCCCCAAAACTATCCAGCAGGATTCCCATTTTATATTTAGAATATAAGCTTGAAAGACCATCTCATTGTTATGTGTGTTCAGTGCTTTGCACAACTGAACCCTGATCCAAGATGTAGGACTCAGATGTGACAGCAATACAAATAATAATATTAAATGACACAACAAAACATCATCAGGAAAAATGCTCATTAGATGATCACACCCTAAGAGCATGAAAGTGTTTGTAGCAGATTCTGAACACTTCATGGGTGTCACATAACACATTCTGCCTTCCTAGCCAGAGAAATTCACAGCAAGACTGCATGGCAAGGGAAAACGGAGATCTGAAAAGGAGCATATAACAACAATAGGGATCCACACAACCTTTCTGTGAACAGGCACAGAAGGGGGGGGGGGGAATCATACCAAACAGAAACAATTTTAAAATGTGAAATCCTGTTAGTTTTTCCCACAATAGGATCAGAAACAAAGACCTAAGATGATCAAAAATAATATAAAATATATTATACATTTTACCTTGTTCTTGAGGGTTCTGAAATTCTAATTCTTCTAATCTATCTGAAAGAAAACGAAAATAGTACCAGTAATTATACTCTGTCTTTTCTCCAGCAGGATTATTTAAGCCTTTCTACCTACAGTATTTCAGGTGCGTTATGGACGTTAAAAAGAATGGATCATTTATATAAACTTGTAAACATTAACAAAAAGCTGAGTTCACTGGTGAGCTACTCCTATGCTTATGACTCCCTTCTTCTACACTATTACAGTCGTTCATATTCTCTGCACAACAACCTGTAATATTTAAGAGTAATGGTACCTCTTCCTGAGCATATGGCAATGTACAGCTATACATGTAAAACTGACCTGGAATTATAGTAGGTGGCTGTTGCATTACACAATATCTATATAATCTAGTGGTAATATTAGAATATATTTTTGGTTTCTATGATGGGACTGTGTAAAAATATAAAGCTCTCCTCTTGAATGCAGCATAATGGTATAACATACTGTTTTTTTGGGTTGACACATTATAACACAGATTTTCTAAGCGCTATATTCACAATCCAGATTTAAATGCTGTGTGTGTGTTTAACAAAGCACATCTAAAGAAGAGCTAAGAATGGTCATATTATGTAGAACAGACCATCAAATCTTCCACAAAGGATTTCCAATCAATTGCAGACAACCTCCATAACTGGTAATGGTATCTCGTTCCTTAACAAGTTCTGGCTTATGTCAATTGCTGTAGGATAATTTGTTTGATTGCATATTCTTCTATTGATGTTTCTGATAAAATTCAGTTACTCACATTATAATGAATGAGTTCACTGTCCTTCACATGCTAAATGTCAGCTAAAGCTGCGAAGAGTGTGAAGGATATGGCAAAAAGAAAAGGAGTACTTGTGGCACCTTAGAGACTAACCAATTTATTTGAGCATGAGCTTTCGTGAGCTACAGCTCACTTCATCAGATGTATGAATATGTAAGGATATGGCAGAAAGTCTAAAATATAGACTCATGGAGCTAAGTCACGTTAAAGCAGGTTTGAAACGTTTTTGTTTTAGAAGGCATTTAGAATGACATGTGGAGTTAATTAATGGCTTTATGCTGGTACTTGCAGTATTTGCTTTGTTGTACATCCCTTCTGATTCTTTTGTGCATAAATGCCATAATATTTTGCGTGTGTGTGTGTGTGTGCATAAATGCGATAATATTTTGTGTGGGTGTGTAAGTAATTCTATACCATGGTCATGGACTCTGTGATGACAACAGTGTCAGATCTTCAGCTGGTGTATATTGACGTAGCTCCACTGACTTCAGTGAAGTTATGTTGATTTATACTAGCTGAGGACCTGAGCCACAGATTAAATAGGATATTATTTTCAGATTCTTATGTCATGCAAATCCTGTCATGTTCAGTAAATGGTACTCCTAGTAAAAGTCAAGGAGAGAGATTTTTCTTTAGACAAAT
Source organism: Caretta caretta (assembly GCF_965140235.1). Classification (NCBI taxonomy): domain Eukaryota; kingdom Metazoa; phylum Chordata; order Testudines; family Cheloniidae; genus Caretta; species Caretta caretta. The sequence continues at coordinate 130,724,225 of NC_134209.1, read as the reverse complement.
GTTGTGTTTGACAAACACAGCAAGGGACAATTTCAAAAACACCATAAGAAGCTGTTCTTAGGGAATGGGAGCCTAATCCTATTTCCACGAAAGTCAGTGAGAGCTGCGGCATTGAGTTTAAGAGACTGATTCCAAGGCCAGAATGGACCATTGTGATCATCTAGTCTGACCTCGTGTTTAACACAAGCCATAGGACTTTTCCAAGAAAAATTCCGAATGCATATCGTTTAGAAAAACATCCAATCTTGATTTTAAATTTGCCCGGGATAGAAAATCCAGCACCACCCTTAGTAAGTTGTTCCAGTGGTTAAGTACTCTTAGCATTAAAGATTTATGCCGTATTTCCAGTCTGAATTTATCTAGCTTCAACCTCGTGTTATACCTTATTCTACTAGATTGAAGAGCCCTTTATTAAATATTTGTTCCCCATCTAGGCCTAGGTGCTGAGTATTTTTTCTTCCCGGGGGTGCTCCACCCACCCAGAGGCCCCACCTCCTCCTTCAAAGCTCCGCCCTCACTCTGCCTTTTCCCAGCCCCACTCTTCCCCCTCCCTCAAGGCCTGACCCTCACTCTGCCCCCTCCTTCAAGGCCCCACCCTGGCTCCGCCTCTTCCTGCCTTCCTCCACCCCCCTCCCTGAGGCCTCCACTCACTCTCTCCGCCCTTTCCCAAGCCCCTCCCCAGCCACCAAACAGCTATTTGGCGGCACCGAAAAACAGCTGTGACTGGTGGGCACTGAGCACCGGCTATTTTTTTTCCCCATGGATGCTCTGGGGTTGGAGCACCCATGGAGTCGGTACCTATGCATTTAGGTACTTATAGACTAATCAAGTCACACCTTAAACGTCTCTTTGTTATGCTAAATATATTGAGCTCCTTGAATCTATCACTATGTGATGGGATGTATAAGCCCCACCCTGCGGAACCAAGTGTTAATGAGCAGTTTTGGGCCTAGAAGGCCCCATCCACCCACACCTGCTGGGCATGCTCACATTGGAGGCAGAGCTCAGTCAAGGTGGACAGAGTAAGCAAACAGTCCTATGCTGTTAGCTCCTGCAGGAGGTACCACACTACCCAAACCAGGCCCCACTGCTGAAGGCTTCATGGAGACCAGGAACGGCAGGCCGCCATTTAAGAAAAGCCTCTGGATCATTGTCAGGGAGAACCTCTCCTTCCCCTGCACCCTATGAGTCCATAAACAGGCCCTGTTTTGACTTTGGAAGGACAGAGGTTGAGGTACGAAGTGACCCAGGGAACAGACTTGGTGGCGTCCGCCCCCAGGCTGTATATCCAACCTGCCAGTCACAGGGTCCAGTGGAGTAGGGAGGGCCCAGGTTCCCCTACCACCAGCTCCACAGACTCCCATCACCTGATAATACCACTGGACTCAGATGCAACAAGCCTCCCCCTTCCCAAACACACTATAAGATGTGTTCTCATGGCTTTTCTCTGAAGCTTCTCCAATTTCCTTTCAGGACTGGACACAGCATTCCAGTAGTGGTTGCACCAGTGACAAATGCAGAGGTAAAATAACCTCTCTACTACTACTTGAGATTCCTCTGTTTATGTATCTAAGGACTGCATTAGCCCTTTTGGCCACCGCATCACATCAGGAGCTCATGTTCAGCCGATTATCCACCACCACCTCCAAATCTTTTCCAAAGTCGCTGCTTCCCAGGATAGAGTCCCCCATCTTGTCAGTATGGCCTACAATTTTTGTTCATAGCAAAGTGGGAGGAGAATGGCCCCCTATTGTTTCTATCTGTGTATGGAAAGTGAGAGGGCTTTTATAATGATAATAACTTTACATCAAAAATGCCACTGCTATGAGAAAGAGAATGTTATTTCTTTGAACTGACATATTATAGCTATTTTTCTACACTTTGAAATCTCATTCAAGCATAAAGGTGTGTGTTTACATTAGTATTCAACCTTAACTGAGAACAATACAATACAGTATTTGGCTGTATGCATTGCATCTTTTATAATGCAGCAACCTGTAACATTTTAAAGCTGCAAGATCTATTCAACTGTGAAAAAGTTTCTTGGAGGCATGTTGGAGCCACATTGTTTGAGTCATTCAAAAGTGGACAAAAAAGTCTGGGTGAATACCCTGCAGTGACAGTCTTTTGTCAGCAGGAGATTCGTGTAGATGATCTAAAAGGACTTTCTACATGCAATTTCTGTGATATAAATGCACCTGCCAATAACATTCAAAATGCCTATAAATGGGGAAAACGTCTCATTGAGATACAGAAAGAAATCAAAAATAACTGAGGAGTAATGGGAACTATGCATGCATCTGGAGGAGAGAATCCATCCCTCAAAGAATAGAACCTATCCTTACCTACTCTATACACAGTGCAAACTTCTGTATTTGATGTCTGCTTCAATAAATGCACCACATCCTCTTCCACAACATTTCTTTCTTTTGCGAAAAAAGATTTCTCTTCCTTATCAAGAAAATCCAGATTTTGTTGTCTACAAAAGGGAATAGTAAGTTTGAATAACAGCTATCATATTCCTTTGCGTTATTAGTATATTTGGCTTATGCAGCACATGAACATAACATGCACTTTGTCCCCCTTTATTAGCTTGCCCACTAGAGGATATCAGCCTACTACTGCTTCCAGCTAAATGACTAACGCTTTTAGTTCAAGTGTCATAGGTCTCAGCTGCAGAGCTGAAGATCCAAGGTTTAAACCCTGCTAACAAACCACGCACGGGTTTATTATACTTTGTGCTTGTTACAGGAAATGGTGAAAATCTTTGCATTATCATAGAATCAATTGTGGTGTGTTCAAAATTGATAATGGTAACTGTGCATACAAATGTATATTGATAATGCCAATTGTGCATGCTGGTAATCCTTTTTCAAGCACATCAAAGGAAGTTTTATCAATATTCGTGTATCATGGTAGCATTTTATTACAACAGTCATTCACTGTGCTAAGATTGCATGTATCACAATATTTCTTTTCCAATAATCTTTAGGGCCAAATTTTCAAATGGGCCTCAAAAATTGCACCTGCAAGTTTTATAAGCATACTGTTTCCATGTGCAAACCCTCCATATGTTTGAATCAATGAGCTCCACTCAGTTCAAGATGATACAGCCTGTAGTGCCCACAGACTGCATGCACCTCAGAATAGAAGTGTTTGCAATCTATCCTAGGAAAAAGAAAAGGAGTACTTGTGGCACCTTAGAGACTAACCAATTTATTTGAGCATGAGCTTTCGTGAGCTACAGCTCACTTCATCAGATGTAAACCGTGGAAACTGCAGCAGACTTTATATACACACAGAGAATATGAAACAATACCTCCTCCCACCCCACTGTCCTGCTGGTAATAGCTTATCTAAAGTGATCAACAGGTGGGCCATTTCCAGCACAAATCCAGGTTTTCTCACCCTCCACCCCCCCACACAAATTCACTCTCCTGCTGGTGCTAGCCCATCCCTAACACGGCTGTTCCTCTGTATCCTAGGAAAGTTAGGAGTTAACCTGCCAGTGGCCTGAGGGTACCAGTGTGATCCTTGGTTGAGCCTTGGGTGCCTCTGTCTAACATGGATCACTGGAGGTCACGGAGTATGGAGACTATTGAAATGAAAGACCCAAGGCAAGAAAAAAATAGACTGAATCAAGTGGGTACGATGTGCCTTCTGGGACAACAGGAACTGCTCACATTTGGATCTGGGTTACTAATGGAGGAGAAGCAGCTTATGCTACAGTTTTCTTTTTTCCATGTCACACAATGGAAACTCTCTCCATAAAGAGATGTAAGAGTTTTACAAACAAAAGGTATATTAAAAGACTTTAAAAAAAATTTTGACTGTGCCCCTTTAAATTCATTGGTTAAAATATAATGCATAGTACTTACTCAGTTCCAGAGGTGTCAGGTTTAACGTGGCTGGTCTTTACAAAACCAATTTGTCCCGTCAACATATGTCTTCCAACAAACCACTCCAGACATTCTATGAAGTAGCCAATGATTTCAATTTTGTCTCCACTCTGGAAGCTAATCTCTTCAGGCACAGCACTTGCATAACTAATCACTGCTTCAGAAGATCCCGTAGCTGCATAATAAGGTTTTGGAGATGCATTAATTTGAAAATATGACTACATAAGCATTTAACATCATGGTGACTCAGCATAACGAGGGAGAATATTATGGCCAAAGACATTGTTGTGAATTGCACTCATGGTGAGGAGAGATTTATTACTTTTTGATGCTTTGAAGCAAGCAATTGCTTTCTAGAGCACTACAGTATTGTATAAAGGCATCAAATCTATCTCACAGTCCTTCAACCCATATAAAACAGTATTTAAAATGTATTCAAAATTCCACTTGCTTTAAAGATGAACATAATGGTCATTTACCTACTTTTGTAACAGACTAGAAAAAAAAAAAAGAAGAGGTGAATAGATTTTGCAATACCCACTTGTGAGTTTGATAGAAAGAAAATCCCCATAAATAAACCCTGTGGAAGCAGGAGCTGGTATGGTCCAAACAAGAATGGAGATGGGACTGCAATCTGCAATCTAAATATCCCCACATCGGCAATGCCCACTGTTAAAGGGATGCATCTAACATCATAAATGTGTGTTACTTAGAGTTAAATGCACCACAGCTGCATTTGGTGTTTTGGATTGCTGTTTTCTTAGGGAAAATTTGGTTAAAGCACCCCATCACCTTTATTCCTGCTTGGGCTGGAACAGTGATTGGTTCTTCTGGACGCTGCCCTGACCAAAACATGTTTGAGGGATGCTAATTGGCTCTGGTGGTAACCAATAGATCAAAAAATTGTTTTTTTAAAAAAAAAGCTAGAAAGATGTTAAAAAATTCAATCCCCTCTTTCCTCCATTTTTTGAAAAGCTCGTGAGCTGATTGACATTTTTTTAAGATTTCAAATTTCAAAAACAAACATTAAAATTAAGTCTTTTCTGCTTTCTTCCAATCAATCCAGTAATTACAAGTGAGTGCTCTTATTATTCTCAGATATTACCTATGTAAGCAGTGTCAGGATGAGCTCCACCCTGACATCTGGTGGTGAGGTGTGGCAAGTTGTGGAAAAGAACTTCAGGGGCTGATCTCATTTGCATAGGCACACCTACCCCGCCTAGAATGAGGCTATAGCTGCCCAAGTGGTCACTTTGGCTGCTGTGGGATCCCCAGTGTCTCTGTTATTGGGGCAGGAAGAATAAATTGTTATTACCCTGATTATGGGAACTGTGCTTGGAACTGTATTTGGCCTTTTGTTATAATGGAGGGACTCACCATCAACTAAGTAGTACTCTCTAGGCAAGGGTCATGGGTTCCAAAACTCTGTGAATGGAGAGAGGCTGTGGACAAGTATTAATACTTGGTGGCATGGCCCCTTGGTGAGGGCCTTACATGCTAATTGCGCTTCCTCCTCTCTCCACTGTGGAATATCAGAGCTAATTTTGATTTCATTAGAAGTTTAGTTACAGGCTGCTGAGCTCACTTTGGGCTAACAGTGCACCAGCACTGAGGCTCCCCTACTACAAGCTGAAGTCACCAAAGAACTGAACTGACTAAGAGCTGAAATCACTGAGCATTGTGTTAAGTAGTGGGGGAGCCTGAAGATATATTGTGGAGCAGTTTGCGGGACGGCTGGAGTGCCTTGTGGACAGGCTGGTGGAGCAGTTCGTAGGACGGCGGGAGCTGCTGGTGGGACGTGGAGCAGTTTGTGGACGGGCTGGTGGAGCAGTTTATGGGACGGCGGGAGCTGCTTGTGGGCTGCGGAGCTGAGCGAAGGAGTTCGTGGGGCGGCTGGCGGAGTGGAGGCCTATGGAGCTGTGGGGCGGTCAGCTTCAGATCATGTAAGGTGCCTCTTACCCCGCCCCCATCTCCACCCAGGTTGGGAGGTAAAGCTCTGCAGATAAACTTTCGAACTCTGGAGCTGCCCTGACCAGGGACAGAGACTTTTGAGTCATTGGACTTTTGGGACTTTGGGTGATTTGGGGTTGCTGGACTCAAGAACCAAAGGGAAGGGGGCATGCCCCAATTTGCTTGGGGTGGGTTTTTTTGCTCATGGGTTGTGTTATGAATCCCGTTGGTGGTGTTTCCCCAACATAATGCCACATTTAATAACAGAGAGAAACAAAGGTTTTTTGCTACACTCAGACTAGGTGCTTGCGAGAGGGCAAGTATTGCCTCTTGGAGGCGCCCAGCGGGGGTGGTATATATTTGTCCCAGGTCACTGGGTGGGGGCTCGAGCCAGTTTGCATCGTGTTATTGGAATGGATCCCCTAGATATTGTACCCGGCCCTTGTTGCTGCCAACTCTGACGGGCAGAAGGGTTACGCCTACAACAAAAATCCCGCTAGTATTGGTTTCTAGTTTCTTGCCAAAGCTACACGAACAAATCTGCACAGACACACCCCTAGAACCCCAACCAGGGGCATTCTATCTGCTACCCAAGATCCATAAACCTGGAAATCCTGGACGCCCCATCATCTCAGGCATTGGCACTCTGACAGCAGGATTGTCTGGCTATGTAGACTCTCTCCTCAGGCCCTACGCTACCAGCACTCCTAGCTATCTTCGAGACACCACTTTCTTTCTGAGGAAGCTACAATCCATTGGTGATCTTCCAGAAAACACCATCCTGGACACTATGGATGTAGAAGCCCTCTACACCAACATTCCACACAAAGATGGACTGCAAGCCGTCAGGAACGGTATCCCCGATGTCACGGCAAACCTGGTGACTGAACTTTGTCATTTTGTCCTCACCCACAACTATTTCACTTTTGTGGACAATGTATACCTTCAAATCAGTGGCACTGCTATGGGTACCCACATGGCCCCACAGTATGCCAACATTTTTATGGCTGACTTAGAACAATGCTTCCTTAGCTCTCGTCCCCTAATGCCCCTACTCTACTTCTGCTACACTGATGACATCTTCATCATCTGGACCCATGGAAAAGAAGCCCTTGAGGAATTCCACCATGATTTCAACAATTTCCATCCCACCATCAACCTCAGCCTGGACCAGTCCACACAGGAGATCCACTTCCTGGACACCACAGTGCTAATAAGCGATGGTCACAAAACCACCCTATACCAGAAACCTACTGACCGTCATACTTACCTACATGCCTCCAGCTTTCATCCAGACCACACCATGATCCACTGTCTACAGCCAAGCTCTATGATACAACCGCATTTGTTCGAATCCCTCAGACAGAGACAAACACCTACAAGATCTCTATCAAGTGTTCTGACAATGACAGTACCCACCTGCTGAAGTGAAGAAACAGATTAACAAAGCCAGAAGAGTACCCAGAAGTCACATACTACAGGACAGGCCTAACAAAGGAAGTAACAGAACGTCACTAACCATCACCTTCAGCCCCCAACTAAAACCTCTCCAGCACATCAAGGAACTACAACCTATCCTGAAGGATGACCCATCACTCTCACAGATCTTGGGAGACAGGCCAGTCGTTACTTACAGACAGCCCCCCAACCTGAAGCAAATACTCACCAGCAACCACACACCACACAACAGAACCACTAACCCAGGAACCTATCCTTGTAGCAAAGACCATTGCCAACTCTATCCACATATCTATTCAGGGGACACCATCATAGGGCCTAATCACATCAGCCACACTATCAGAGGCTTGTTCACCTGCACATCTACCAACATGTGCCAGCTATGTCCCTCTGCCATGTACATTGGCCAAACCGGACAGCCTCTACACAAAAGAATAAATGGACACAAATCAGACGTCAAGAATTATAACATTCAAAAACCAGTTGGAGAACACTTCAACCTCTCTGGACGCTCAATTACAGACCTAAAAATCGCAATTATTCAACAAAAAAACTTCAAAAACCGACTCCAATGAAAAAAGGCAGAACTGGAATTAAACTGCAAACTGGACACCATTAAATTAGGCTTGAATAAAGACTGGGAGTGAATGAGTCATTACACTAACTAAAAACTATTTCCCCACGCTAATGTTCCCCCCTACTGTTACTCACACCTTCTTGTCAACTGTTCGAAACGGGCCATCCTAATTATCAACACACAAGTTTTTTTCTCCTGCTGATAATAGCCCACCTTAATCGACTGGTCTCGTTAGAGCTGGTATGGCAAGCCCTATTTTTTCATCTTCTCTGTATATATATGTATCTTCCTACTGTATTTTCCACGACATGCATCTAATGAAGTGGGCTTTAGCCCACGAAAGCTTATGCTCAAATAAATAGGTTAGTCTCTAAGGTGCCACAAGTCCTCCTCGTTCTTTCTGCTGATACAGACTAACACAGCTACCACTCTGAAACAGGTCTTTTGGGGATACTGATACTTTAGCTAAGGGTAGCAGGATTTGTTCTATAGTAAATAAATGTGAATACATGCACGGTGTACCTGTTAAATAGATCTATGACTTTATGTTAGTCTAGAAGTATAATGATTGGAATAAGTCAAAGAATGGAAAACAAAATAAACCATAGTCAGAAAATAACTGATCATCTGGTACATGGGCTGCTGTGGCTGTTTCAGACAAAAATATATGTGAACCTGTGTGTGTGTGTGTGTGTGTGTGTGTGTGTGTGTGTGTGTGAACATGTGTTCATTATATGTAAATGCTTTCAATTTCCAATTTTCCTTCTTTTCTTTACAAACTTTAAATGTCAGACCTATGGAATAGCTTATTAATGTATTTCTTTTGACTGGAATATATTACATATCTACTTGATATATATGCCTTGAAGTATGAATGAATATTTATGAGCAAAACAATAAAATAAAATTGAAAAGTCAAGAAAATAGACCTTCAGAGTTTAGACACATGCTAGACATCATATTGCTAGACATTAATTAGACACATGGCTATTGCCTGTAAAGCACTTCTGGATGAAAGACACTCAGTAGATATGCTATGCTTAAATCTAGTTGTAGGCAGAAATTTATGCCAGCCATCCTATATTACAGCACCATAATTGCTATGGCAATTTTGCTATTCTAGTACAGCTAAATGAGAAGGTGCGAACATTACCAAACCCTGTAAAATCTAGCTCTGGGAATTTATATAATGCCGTTTAAATATCTATAAAATTAGATGCAAAAGTTTAGATGGAGTTTCTTACCTATTTGCTTGCTGCATTTAGACTCCATTTTGCTCGCAAAATGAACAGGATCAGAGTATACTTTAAGAAACCATCTAGAGGAAGGAAAAAAGGACACTGGAATAAGTATCTGAAACACCTCCCGAAGGTTTTAATAGAGGCAGGGATATTCTAAACTCCTATTTCTTCAAACTTTTATTGATTTCAATGCTTCTGCTTGTCCACTTTAAATACATATAAGACATTTATCAGTGTGGTAACTGAGCACCATAGAATCTGAAGGAGACTGGAAATATAATGGAATGATATCCTGTCCATTTCTTGATTATGCAAACCATGTAATTGTTGAACACTCTTTACAGGTACAGCTAGCTGGAAGAAGAAAGGGAACAGGGGGCAGTGGGCAATCACAACATTTTTCACTATTTTTTCCTAATTCTTGGTTGAAATTTTGTTTTGATGCATATTTGCTTGCCAGCTCCACCTCAAAAAGGTATTGATGACCACAGAATTAAATTATTCAATATGGCAAATTAACAAAGCAGCAATAACTGACTAATTTAGTCATATAATAGAGCTGTGATAAGACATTCAACATGAAATTTAACACTTTATGCATTTCCCTGTTTTAAAGTTTGCAGAGCTTTAGTAAAAATGCTGTCAAGTATCAGGAGGTAGCCGTGTTAGTCTGTATCCACAAAAACAACAAGGAGTATAAGCTTCCGTGGGTAAAACACCACTTCTTCAGATGCATGGGTGTTTTACCCACGAAAGCTTATGCCCAAATAAATCTGTTAGTCTTTAAGGTGCCACCGGACTCCTAGTAAAAATGCTGTGGTTCATGTAAAACTCTCTAGCCTTGAGGGGCAGGGACTGTTGTTTTGTTCTGTGTTTGTACAGAGCCTAGCACAATGCAGCCTAGTCCATGGCAAATTAGTAATAGTAATAATAATAAGCCCTTTTTTGTCAAAGGAAAAGATAGGCTCGATTATCTGTGAAAGTTTCAAGTATCTTTTACTAATACATTTCATATTGTGAGTATCAGCTGGGATGGGTTATATGAATGAAGTCAAATGGTATTTGGTTTGCTTTGCTGATTGGTTCAGCTAACCCATTCACTCAGGAGGGTCAGCAGAAGCCATTTTGATTTAATTGGACTTGTTTTTCTAGATAAAGCGGCTGTATTTTAAGCGTCCTCCTTCAGCCAGTCAGAAAAACAAAACTAAAGCACGAATTTCTGCTTTTCTTCTAGGGGTCAGGTATATTTCCTGGGATCTCTTAGTAACCACTGACACTAACTTATGGGCTCTGCTTCAGACTCAGATTTCTATGGGCCAGCAGCACCACTAGAGTGGTTCTCTGCTGATCAGGGCTTAATTTGTAATGAAAGAGGTGCCGGGGCTCGAGCAATTTTTTTTACATTCATAACTGATGCAGCAAGCCCAGAGGTGCCAGGGCTATAAATTGCCAAATCTAGAGGTGCTGCAGCTCAGCATTGGCACAAATTAGGCACCAAGGCTGATCCCACTCACCTGGATTTAGGGATTAGTGACCCTGGGATGATCCCAAAGGAGACTGCAAAAAGGAGCTTGACTGCCACCTGCCAAAGAAGCTGGAGTGATGTAAGAGGCCAGCAATCCTTCCCCACTAAGATGATGCAAGTGAAAACTATTTTTTCCATGTTTTGGATTTTGAAAGTGAAAATCTTTGACACCACTATAGAGCTTTTCAAAACCTAGGTCATTTCCATTGCATCCTTAAACATCCAAGTGGATAGCCACCAGAGTCAGGAAGAAGGGACATTGGTTTAATATCTAATACAAAAGATAGTAAACCATCTCCCTGAATACTGCACTATGGCATCAGCACTTATTTATCTGACTTGGTATGGAACTTAAGAAGGAAATGAGTGAGAGATCTGTAGACCTCCTGAATAAAGGAGGGAGCCCTCCAAAGCCAGCTACAAAATGCTGTCAGTTTAAAGTTGTCTGTATATAAATACACATTCTTATACATATGAAATAGGAAATTGAAGTCAGGTGCCTACTGATGAAAAGGAATCAAAGTCTCTGCAGCAGCTTTAGACACTGTGGTCAGGTCTTCACGCAGTGATCCACCAGAGATGTCTTCAGTAACTCTTCTGTTCTCTTGATAAACTTTCACTGCCATGTCTGCAGCAGTTGTCTCTCTTATGAGGTTGTCAGGACATAATACAAAGAAAGTTCCTTAAAAAGAAATAAAATATATTTCATATTTTAGAGAGATTGAATTGTTTTAATGTCACATGTGGCTTTTAACACAAGCATCTAGAATGATCATTTTAATTGATATTAATTCAGAAGACTATTTTTAATCACAATTTTAACACATATTTTTAAATTCTAAACTTTTATTAGCCAGAGTGAATTTAATGCAAACTAAAATGACACTTATAGTGCAAAATGTGGAGCAGAGTCAACAACTACTAGTAACTGTAGAAGTCTTTTAAATTGTAACATTAGAAGGTATCAAAGGACTTAAGACACACTTGGTGATATAGTGCCCCAGGGCCTGATTTTGCAGTCCTTGCTAACTCATTGGTGTCAATGAAAGTACTCGTGTGAATAAGGGTTGCAGAATCTGGGTCACTGTATATTTTTAAAGTCTGGAAGTTTTTAACGTTCCTAGGTAGGTTTGTTTACTGGGCTTGTAGAAAAAAATACATTTTAAAAAATGATCTGCAGCTATTTATGCTATTTACTGCCAATGCTTCTAAAAAGATTCAAGATTCTTCTAACTTTGTACAATACTATGGTTTTTGTTCCAACTCTCTTTCTGTCTACATTCTGATGCAGTTAGTGTCTGATTCAAACCCAGTGAAATCAGTGGAAAGGCTTCCATTGATTTAACTGGAGATAGATTAAACCCCAACTTTTCACTCTTACATTTTCAAAACCAAAATCTTTAAGGGGCCGTGGGGACTATACTTGTTTCTATAATAGTTATCCTTTTACAAATACAATCTTCCTTACCTTCCTGTATTAAGAGACCTCTGTACATCAAATTTAGAGACTCTTCATTTATATCGACTTCAATTCCAGCTTCTTCTTGTTTATCCTCATTCTCTTCTTGGGAACAGAGCCAGAAAGACTGATCTAGCAACAAATTCTCCATGCAGTGATTTATAAAACCTAGTAAAAAATTAAGGTGGCCTCTTTAATTAAATTAACACAGAGACTTCTCCAAAAGGCAATAAATGGTGGTTACCAGTCAGACAATCCAAATTATTGCTTAAAATACGATGTCCAACTGCTGTTGGATTGCAGTATTGGCAAAATGCACATGCACAACTCTCATTGACATCGAGAGGAATCTATGACAGACTCAAGGATATACACATAAGAGACATTAATGGATCGATGCTGATTTATTCATTGGAGTATCTGGCCCAGTAGGAGTAGCAGTGAATTTTAAGATTTTCATTTATTTCTACTGCCAACAAATAGCAATTTGCAAATAGCAGCAAATATGTAAGGGATGCATTTAAGAAAAGGCCATGAAGCCCAAATATTGATGGTGGAAATGTCAGAGTTCTAATCAAGGAGTATTTTGCATAATCAGCTGCTCAGTGCCTCATGATACGTGCTGTTCACAAAGGTCTTGCCAGCCCATTAGCCAGCAGTGCCTACTCCTCTTGTCTTTCTTCATCTTACTAGACTTTTACTACCACTGCAACAAGTCCTGTCATCAGTTCCCTACTTCTTCCTAACATTTTTCATCCCTAACTGCATGGAATTCAAGACTCAAGAGCAAAAACATTGGCATCAGGATCATGAATAAACTGAGCAAAATTATATGTCTACAAATGAAGTTCTCTAGATGGAAAACATCATGGGATTTTCCATCTCTGACATACTTCCCTGCAGGATTCTCTCACCACTTACTTAGTCCCAAACTGTCAAAATTGTCCTCCAATATTGGATGCTCAACTTCAGACACCTAAGAGGTGCTGAGCTCCCAAAACTCCAGTTAAAGTCAATGGAAGCAACCTGTGTTCAACAACTCTCAGAATCAGGCCTAAGGCCCATATTTTCAAGGGTCAAAATTTGAGATAGCTAGAGCCTGATTCCAGAGGTGCCGAACACCTTTCAGCCGGATTTGGCGGTGGTCAACATCTCTTAAAAGTTTGGTTCTAAATTACTGAAGTTGAGCACCCAAAAATGTAGGCAATGAAAAAACATGGACATGTTTGAAAAATTGCCCTTAATTTCCTATATAAAACTCTCCATTTCCTATATAAACTCTCCTAGCTAATCATTTCTGTTTTCTGAATCTTGTATGCCTTACATCTTAAAACTCTCACTCAGTGCAATAGGACATAGAGATTATACCATTTTACAGAGTTTAGAACATGCAAGGCCTATATTAGAATATCTGCTTTGGAAGATAGCTGAATAATTATGCATGCATGTGAACTAGAATATCATCCCAAGAATCATACTATCTATGTGACAAGAATGAATTTTTTCTTTAAGATGCCACTGTTAATAGGATAATTAATTCTCCTTGGGAAAGACAGTATTAGGAAGATGGAGGCTTGGTCCAGTGTTTAGGGTTCTAGTTTGGGCCATGGGATACCTGGGTTTAATTCCTGGTTCTGCCACAGATCTCTTGGGTAAGTCATTTCATTATCTCTTCCTCATCTGCAAAATGAGGATAATCGTACTTCCCTACCTCAAAGGGTGTTGTGAAGATATAAAAGACTGAGGTGCTCAGATGCGGGGGCAGATAGATAGTATTGCTTTAAAACAATCAAAATTATACATTAAGAACCAGTGCTTTTATCTTGCTAATCCCTTTCAACAATTGTTTCCAGCTAATCAAAAAGTTATGTCTACAATAAAAATACAACAACAATATTGAACAGTCCTGCAGATGAAATTGCTTTACCAAGGGAATAGTAGGTTAAAAACTTCCATATTTCTTCAAATGTTTTAAATGTCACCACTATTAGGTCTTGGTCACTGTGAATAGACAACAATCTGGCAGACAGCTCCTAACAAAGCAAACAAACACATTATTTCATTATACTCTTACAGGTAATAATAGATTCATTAAGTTATATCAGTAATTAAATTCAAGAAAAATGTTTCTATAAACACACACACAAAATCTGAAAATTAAAAAGCTGAGGTTCTTCATAGTGTCAGTTATTCATCCACATTGCACATACAGAATAGATGAAAAAATACACACTCCACTAACATCAATGGCAAAACTTCCATTGGCTTCACTGGGGCCAGGATTTCACCCAATACCTTTAGCTACCTGTTTGGGTCATAAACGTTCACCTAAATGTATACTGTGGACAGATTTCTCATCTCATTTATACTCTAAAGCTACATTGGCCACCATAAAATTCCATTACAGTAAAATTCAGAAGAAGAGTGTTTTCGTTTGCTGTTTTCTCGCGGAAAATTTAGCTAAGCTCCCTTTGCCGACAGAAATGAACAGTTACTACAATTTACACCAGTGTAACTGAAACCGGAATGTGATCCTGTGTGTGTGCGAGTGAGTGAGAGAGAGAGAGTGTGTGTGTGTGAGACAGAACATTTAAAAGCTTAACTAATAATATTATATCTGTGCCTTTTAGGGGAGCTAATGTTACTGTGAAAGCCCACAATAAAAGGTGCACTATGAATAAGACAAGGCATGAACGAGGCTGGGGTCTCTTTCTCATAAGCTGTGTTGGAGCAGTATGTAAACCATGTCTGCAGTTATAAAGGTAAGAGCTACACAGCCCGGCAGGAGACCCCCTCATAAGCTAATGGAGATACAGTATTCCAGCAATTTCTAGCCAGCAGTCTTATTATAGAGCATGATTACCTTTCAACTACGAGATGTTTTAAAACTGTGGGCTAGAGCCTCAGCAGAGGAAGTGACCTTTTATCACAGTGTATGCACAAGAATGAGAATTAAGGTTGAGTTTACTATGTTGCTTCCCAACTGTGGCACGCTCATCCTTAATGTTCTAATAAGGCAGGATTTTAATGGAATATGTGTCAGAATATGGAGAGCACAATAAATCGCCTACTCTTCAAATAACCTATGGCTTTGTCTGGTCACAAATTTGCAGTAAGTTTTACGGAAAAAAAAAAGTTTTTAAATGATATAATTAATTATGAAAGTGGTTTAGGTTGGACATTAGGAAAAATTGCCTGACTGTCAGGGTGCTTAAGCACTTAAACAAATTACCTAGGGAGGTTGTGGAATCTCCATCACTGGAGATTTTTATGAACAGGTTAGACAAACACCTGTCAGGAATGGTCTAGTTATTACTTAGTCCTGCCTTGAGTGCAGGGGACTGGACTAGATGACCTATTGAGGACCCTTCCAGTCCTACATGTCTGTGATTCAAAGATTATTAATTCTGTAAAGAAACTGCCATACAAACGTATGTTTAACACAACCTATGCCAGATAACATTTCACCCACTGTTCCTTAATAAAAGAGTACTGACCTCCTTTGAAAAGCGCTTTGAAGTCTTCCAATGAAAAGTGCTATATGAGAACTAAAAGAAAAGGAGTACTTGTGGCACTTTAGAGACTAACAAATTTATCTGAGCAGAAGCTTTCGTGAGCTACAGCTCACTTCATAGGATGCATTAAGTGGAAAATACAGTGGGGAAATTTATATACATAGAGAACATGAAACAATGGGTGTTACCATACACACTGTAATGACAGTGATCACTTAAGGTGAGCTGTTACCAGCAGGAGAGTGGCGGGGGGGAATTGCAACTTTTAGGTCTGTAATCGAGTGACCAAAGAGATTACAGACCTAAAAGTTGCAGTTCTTCAACAACAACAAAAACTTCAAAAACAGACTCCAACGAGAGACTGCTGAATTGGAATTAATTTGCAAACTGGATACAATTAATTTAGGTTTGAATAAAGACTGGGAGCGGATGGGTCATTACACAAAGTAAAACTATTTCCCCTTGTCTATTCCCACCCCCCTCCCACACCCCACTGTTCCTCAGACATTCTTGTCAACTGCTGGAAATGGCCCACCTTGATTATCACTATAAAAGATTCCCCCCCCACTCTCCTGCTGGTAATAGCTCACCTTAAGTGATCGCTCTCATTACAGTGTGTATGGTAACACCCATTGTTTCATGTTCTCTATGTATGTAAATCTCCCCACTGTATTTTCCACTGCATGCATCCCATGAAGTGAGCTGTAGCTCACGGAAGCTTATGCTCAAATAAATTTGTTAATCTCTAAGGTGCCACAAGTCCTCCTTTTCTTTTTGCGAATACAGACTAACACGGCTGCTACTCTGAAATATGAGAACTAGGTATTATTAGTAGTATTTTACTCATTTCAATATCTTGGGAAATATTCCATCAATTTACACACAATTTATGTTATTTTTCATTTACATAACATAAATGGATTACAAAAAAGTGCTGCTGTCTCTTTAAAAAACTGAAGCGTCATATTCCCAGATGGTCCCCTTCATCTGCACATAGATCTATGTATTCCAGTCTCTACACCTGATTAAATATTAATACAAGAACAGAATTACAGTCTTCTGAGACCAAAATCTATTAATAAATTGCCTCCAAAGGCTGAAATATCACAACCTCTAGGCATCCTGCATTACTCAATATCAAAACAAATTCACCATTTTATAAGTAAATTTGGCATTATAAATCTTGCTTTTCTGACCGTCCTTTTCCTAAATCTGTTCTTAAACACTAGCAGTGCCTTAAAATCCAGTCATTTGTGCACAGTCGTTTCCCCGCCCCCAAGAAACATTCATCAAAACAGACTAGCAAGAAAACAGGTTATAAAGTCGGTAGAAATAACAATAGCAGACGGGTAATAAGAGATCTTGCACACGAAAGAGACAACAACATGTAGAAATGGATACTATTAACTCAATGCTAAGTAATGAAGATTTCAGTGTTTGACTTGTTAGTGAGAGAGATGGGGAATCCATATTAAAATGGATAATGCAAACATGAACCATGCAGAAGACAACCACAGAAGATCAAATAGTTATCATTCCACCAACATGAAATGATGATGATTCAAATCATTTTTGAAACTGATGCTATTGAGTAAAAATGTTTGGACCCAAATCTATAGCATCCCAATACTTGGGGGCAATCCTATCCAGGTTTGGTGAGGAGTATGGTGAGCTGGAGCCGGTTCACACCGGTTCGTTGGAACCAGTTGTTAAATTTAGAAGCCCTTTTAGAACCGGTTGTTCCACGAGGGACAACCGGTTCTAAAAGGGCTTCTAAATTTAACAACCGGCCAAATGTGGCGTCTTAGGGGCCGACTCCATAGGTGCTCCAGGGCTGGAGCACCCAAGGGGAAAATTTGGTGCACCCACCGGCAGCTCCCTGCCCCGCCTCTGGCCCCAGCTCACCTCTGCTCCGCCTCCACCTCCTCCCCTGAATGCACCTCCCCGCTCTGCTTCTCCACCCCCCACCCCAGGCTTCCCACAAATCAGCTGTTTGCACGGGAAGCCGAGGAGGGCTGAGAAGCAGGCAGCGGCTTTGCGCTCAGGCCCAGGGAGGCGGAGCGGAGGTGAGCTGGGCCGGGGGCGGGGCGGGGGGCGCGAGGAGAGCCTCCTGCGCCACAGCCAGTAACACGGGGGGCAGGGGTGCGCCAGGGAACCGCTCCCCGCCCCAGTTCACCTCCGCCTCCCTGGGCCTGAGCACAAAGCCACCGCCTGCTTCTCAGCCATCCCAGGCTTCCCACCGAACAGCTGATTTGCCGGAAGCCGGGGGGGGGGCAGAGAAGCAGAGCTGGGCGGCGCATTCAGGGGCGAGGCGGAGCGGCAGTGAGCTGGGGCTGGGGAGCTGCTGGTGGGTGCTCTGCACCCACCAAATTTTCCCCATGGGTGCTCCAGCCCCGGAGCACCCACAGAGTCGGTGCCTAAGGCACCACTTTGGATGTGATCAGCGGGGGAAGCAGCCGCTCCGCCTGCTCCCCCCCTAGCTATGCTCCCCCGCCCCTAGGAGGCAGGGGGACCTGCCAGATGCTTCCTGGGAGCCGTACCAGGTAAGCACCGCCGGGACTCCCCACCTTGCCCCCCAGCAGGCCCCTCTGGCTCTTAGGGGAGGGGTGGGCACCCACTACGGTGGCCCATGAGACCGTCCTGCCCGGTTCTGGGGGCAGTCAGGGGACAGGGGTGGGGAGTGGATGGGGCAAGGGTCCTGAGGGGGGGGGGATGTGAAGGAATGCAGGGGGTTGGATGGGGCAGAAGTCCCGGGGGGCGGGAGTGGGCAACAACCCCCTTGGGGGGTGAGGAGGGACCGCTGTTAAGATTTTGGCAGCTTATCACTGGTGAGGAGCTCATCCGTAATGCAAACCCGTATTACGGGAGAATAAAAAAAAAAAAAATGAACCCATGCCACTGATATGTAATTTAAAACTACAAATAGTCAACCCTGATAAATCCCATATTTATGCCTCTCTTCTTTACTTTACTTCTTTACTTACTTCTTCCAAACTGCTTGGAAAAATGTGATTTTTTTTCCTTCCACTTTTTTACAAAAACACAAACAGCTAAAACTAGCTAGTTACGCTTTACATGCAATGCATTCAGCAGTTTTATTTAAAATGCCTTCTGCTTTGTTCTCCAGTATTTCTAGTTCCATTGCTATGGTAATAATTTTATTGTTTGGTTTTTTTCTAAATCTAGAACATAATGTCTTATTCCTTTCTTTACAGACATCTGCTATACACTTTATGTAACGTATAGTAACAATCACACTAATAAATAATTGATCCTATTCTTGTCCATTTCAATGTCCCAAATACTGTGGCTTATTTCACTTCCTCCAGTTGGGTTCATTTGTTCTATCAGTTGGTATTTGAGCTAAGAAAGGAAGGAGTGCATAACAAGACTAGTCTTGATTTTCACTGAGAGTCAGAAGATACAAAGGCGTCCACATGATTGTGTGTATCAATTCTGTGATCATCTATAGTTTGTCCCTTTTCATGTTTCTTCTTTTTCTGTAGACAGATTCTGCTTTCATTAAGTCAAGAAACTACTACTTCATGCCTATAGAGTTGTTTTCTGCATCCAGGTCAGAGACAAAGATACAAAGGATCTTACTTCCAAACATTCTTAATTGAATATTTTCAGTACACACAGTTTTGTGATATGGATAGCATTTCAGGTCCCTTTTACATTTGTATAAATTGTACAGTACCTGCAATTTGGGACTTACACACGTTATCTTATTAAATGAGTTGGTCTGGCACCTCTCACAATAGTTAGAATTTTTTTTCTCTCTCTCTCTTTCTCTTTTTCTCCCACTTTTGTTGGACAGTTTCACTGGTAGGATGTGTTCTAGGCATATCCTTTTATACCTCCATTATGTGCATTAAAAGTGTGTATGAGGAAACTCAAGAGCTGTACCAATTTTCCATTTCTATATCTTGAATTCCATTTGCTTTTCATTGGGATGTTAAACTCCGAACTTGGTTTAACTGGTATTTTCTATTATTGTGGCGCTGTCTCCAGTGCATTACTCTAATCCGGTCCATTAATGAAGTGAAGTAGCCAGACTTTTAGAAGTGCTTACCGTGCAACACAGCCCATTTTTCTTAAATGGAGTTACTGAGTCCTGACTTCTTTTTAATACCTGGCCACTCTGAGTGCCTAAACAGGAGCTGAGCCCTTTTGAAAGTTTGGCCATTATTGTCAATATTAATATTCATTCATTTTACTATATTTTGGATTTGTATGTATCTGAATATTTGGTAAACCTGCATGTTTTCTCTCTCATTTTACTTCATCAAACAGATGTTGTAATAGTGTGATCTGTCTGATCCTTTGAGCACTGGAAGTAAATTTCTGATATAAATAAGACCAACTTATCCCAGAGTGCCACTGTCTCCATTATTATACCTTCTGTTCCTAAATACATAACAGCTTCATGCCATATAACGAATGGGCAAAATTCATCTGGGTTCCTAGTGTCGGCGCAAAGCCCTACACATCACTTAAGCCCTGTACAGGTATCAGGCCAGGTTGCCTATGCAAACCATATGTGTAATAGGAATAGTTTCCTCATTGGTCCTGCATAAGCCAATATAGAGGGTCCTCTTGTGAGAGCCTGTGGGCCCTTGAAGGGGGGGAGGAGACACATGTTGCTCCCCCCTTCACATTTCCAAACTCAGGAGCACGCATTTTTGCTCCCCTGTGCCAGATGAGGTGAAGGAAAATCAGTCCTTTAATTTACATTAAATGGAGCAGATTGAAGCCAATGTCATCTCCTGTAAGCAAGTATGGCCCAGAGACATGTAGAGATCCCATTTTGATCTGAGCAATTTTGGTCACCTCCAAGTCAAAAATGACAGTGTCTGTGGACTGCATTTGACCACCTTCAATTTATACACACACATATACAAATGGGAGAACAGACCCTTGCACGTTTCAGAGGTTAGTTCGATGATGCTGAAATGTTTTGGTAGACTCTGTTATTGATAACACCCCAAACTGTTCTGTAAATATACCAGAGCTGACTTACACTAAAAACTGCCATGACCTCCCTGCTGTCATTCTCCAGAAGACGGAGTCGTCCTCTCAGTTCTCCCTGCAGTCGGGGGTCAGGAAGTCCACTCTTTCGTTTTACCATGATTAGCTTCAGGGAGATATCTGAGAAGAATATTGGTTTATAGTCACACAAGTTCTTTGGAATGGGAGAGCCAGTTCTGCCGCATTTCATTTATCAAGAAAAGGCTACTCTGCTGATCAAGAGAAATATAGAATAGAATACCGCCACTAGCATGACATCCATGGGCATTTGCTAATTCTGAATCTACAAAAATACAAGGTTGTAAAAAAATAGTGAAACTCACCGGAATACAATGAATAATATTGTGCACTTTAACCTATTCCCATTGCTCGGAGCAGCAATTTTAATAGGAATGACAATGAACTTTCACTTGAATGGGCCCCAAAGCACTTTACAAACCAATATGCTATAGAAACAATACACGGGGATCACTTCACCTACCACTCACATGCTGACATCTGTGGTGAGATGTGGCTGCTATTTAATAGCAGCTGGCAACATCACAAAAAAGTTTGAAAGAAATGAAAAATAACTTTTTCCAGCAGAAGCTGTGGGTGGGAGAAGGAAATTAGGGTAAATAGAATGTAGGTAGTTACCCTGCCTGAGTTAGAATTGAGCCAGGATACAAATTATTACGAGAACTGGTCATGTTTCCTCCGACCCCCCACTCCACCCCCATGGAAGACTTTGACTTTTTGTTGAAAAATCCACAACCAAAAATTTTTGGCTGAAACACAGACGTTTTCAGATGAAAAGTTTTCAACAAAATCTCAAAATTATCCATATAAAGTAAAAAAAACCCCAAAAAACCCAGTCCTACTTATTATTCCCACTCATAGAATCTTTGAGGCCAAAATGAGCAAGACCTTGATTTTACATGTCTTTAGAAGTAGGGCACCAATAAAACACAATGCCCTCCAACAACAGGCTGAGGAACTGTTTCATTCCTAGTGCAGAGGGAAGAGAGCAACCTATTGAAAAATGTGTTCTCGCTAAGCCTTACCTAAGTGATTGTAATACCTTCCCCAAAACTGTATCTTCACACATTGTCCTAAACTGTTATGCACTGTTAGGAGCCACTTCTCCGAGGACCATTAACAGTCTGACAGGCTCAGTTAATATTAAAGCTAATGTAACAACTTGTAAAATCTCTTTAAGGCTGGGTTGAAGGGTGTTATGGAAGGGCAAAGCATTATTAAGGAAATTGTTATTTAGCTGCGCATCAGTAAACTTAGAGTCAGTCACGAACATGATAAACTGTAAATGCTCTGAATACTATTGCTGAGATAAGTATTAATTTGTACCACTGACTCATTCACTTCCTTTGCAGCTATTAAACAGTACTTCAACCACAATAAATCCTAAAAAACCATTATCAAATTTTCAACCAAATACACATACACGACCCTAATAAATAAGCAATTTCTGTACTTAAATACTAGATTTTTTATGTTTTTTCTTCAAATTATTCCAAGAAATTAACCAATAATCCTGATAAATCACCCCCTTAATCAGCTAAAGAGTTAATATTGACTGATGTGAAACACTTCTCTCTGTAGAGGTTGAGCATGCTGCCCCCTTGGCCAATTTAGAACACACTTCAGGACTCATTAATATCATTGGAGTCTACCTATTTATGTTACTAGGCTCTGAGTCAGATCTTTAAGAAGTAAGGGCTCAATTCTGCAAGGCGCTGAGCACTCCAGTCTGATTCAGTGAAAGACTTAAGCAGTTGTTATTCATTAAGGTTATTCCCTTAAAATTAATTACTTATGTATTTTGCTGGATCAAGCTAGAGTGCTCAGCATATGTGAATCTCTCCATTAACTTCAATGGGCTTTGGATCAGACTCTAATCAATTGGGACCAATTGGAATTCACGGAGTTGCATTTGCTTACAGTATGTTCAAGTTGGTTCAAGTTCTGGACCAAATGTCTAACTCATCAGAGCACAGCACTGCCTTTAGGACACCAAACCATCTTGAGGTATCGTGCAAGTCATTTACCTATGCATATATGTAGTTACTCTATTTGCTTGAAAACAAGGAAAAATCAGCATGAACTACAGTGGTTGCCTCTGAAAGTTTTATCCAATGGACTATTTATTTTCCCCACAGGTGAGGGGGGGGAAATCTAAACAAACAGAACAGAAACATGACATTTTCAAGTCATTGAGCAGAACATGAGCTGCTCAACAACCATAAGTACTAGGGCTCAACTCCCATAAATACTAGGACTGCAACCCTGCTGCACCTCCGTACCCGGAAAGTATCCCTACATCTTTGCTAACAGATACAGCACGGCCAAACCTAAGGGTTCACAAAACATAGAGAGGGCCTTAAAGATCACGAGATTGACTTGAAAATCATGATATACCATAAATATTAAGTTCTTCTTATGGTGCCTTCTGGCTTGAGACCATTGAAGGTACAATCTGTAAACATTTTCAGGCTTTTATCCATGAAGACTTTGAATTTTGTTTTTTTAAATAAAAGCTGAGATTCTCAACATATCACATGCCTCCAGGAGCTAAGGTTTAAAAAAAAAAACATTAAACATTGTGAGACTTGTGATAAAATTGCAAGAGTTGGCAACCCTGGAAATATCACTTATCTAGTAGCTCAGCTGAAGAGCAAAGGTTAGTGGAAAAAAGCAAATACTCAAATGATGTGTAACAGAGAAAAAGGTCCTTCCTACCTGTTGGAAAACTTTCTGCTGGACTGGGTGGTATCCTTGAACTGGCCTTCAGGCAGTTATTCTGAGAAAAGTCTATAACAAATAAAATGGCTAGTAAGAGGCATTTTCATAATCAGACTGAGTAAAAACAGCATAAACATATTTTTAAAGTTCTGATCCTTTGCAGTGAACAGTAAAGGAAAAAGGTTGTTTATGCACAAAGAAAGTCCCAAAGACTTCTTAAGGGAATTTAAGGGTTTTTTAAGTCACCTCGCTCCAGAAGGAGAGATGGCAGCTCAGTAAACTGAGTGGCCATGCTGTAAGGCACTGGAAAAATCTCCTCACGCTGCCTCTTTCACTTCTGGGCCTGCTCTGGAAGAAGAGATGGAGGCTCAGTAACCCTCTGCCATCTCTCTTTTCAGAGCGAGGAGCCAGTTTTAGTGGTTCCCCATGAGGGATGGGGAACCCCTCCCTCCAGAGTCCAAACCCAGCTCAATTGCCATCTTTCCTTCCACTCACATCAGGCACCTTCCACCCGAGCTGAGCCCACCACGCTGGGATCTACATCTCCAGGGACAGGAAACTCTAAATGGCAAGGGTTGTACTACAGAGCCCAACCCAGAGGAGCAACCTGCAACTGAGCTCTCCAGGGCCGGTGGACAGGAATTGCCCAGCGTGGTCTTCCCAGCAATGGAGCGGGGACTCTCCAGCTGCCCCACATGCCCCTGCCCAAGCCCCTTCCACTCCCCCTTCTCTGGCTGACCATGATTCTTTTAATCCTCTCCTTACCAGTCACAGAGCCACCTACTCTCCCCTGATCAACAATATCCTTCTGCCTTCAGTCGCAATATCACCATGCCCTGAGCCCCAATATCTCCCCTTTCCTGCCTTCTGCTCTCAGCCCCAATATCATCCCTGTCCTGCCTCTAGCCCCCAATATCTCCCCTGCTCTCCCTCCGCTTAACCCCAGGCCCCTTGACAGACTCAGTGCTACCCCAGTCACCCCCATTCCTGCCCCCCATGGATCTCAGCTCCTCAGGTCTGTCTTCTGTCCAGTGTCACCTATTAAGTGATTCTATCACTAGATCTAGCAAAAGTCACCAGAATGTCACCAGATGCCATTAAAAGTTTAGTTTGGTGACTTGTCACAGCAAAGCTTGAAAAAATCTGTAGCAGACCTAAAAAAAAAAAAAATAATAATCACCAGATCTAGTGACAAACTTGTTCAATTGGCAATACTGTGGAGGCTGCAGTGTGAAGAGACGGCGCCCCTGCCTCCCGGTATGCATGCCTCTGCGAGTTCCAGCCCTTCCTTCTCCCCCGCAGGACTTCAGCAGTGTAAACCGGCATATTCTGTGATTCTATTTCCACTCAGTGTTTTCAACCCAGTCCCACGGCATTGCGTGAATACACCTCATGTTGAGGGGAGCCAGTAATGTTTGCCTCCTTGCAGAGTAGGCTGGGGTGCGGTCCCAGACCCATTGCAGAGGCAGCAGCAGTGTAGCACTCGCTCAGTGCCAACCACCGGTTTTAACTCACGCTCTGGAGCTAGACAAACTCACGTACCCGGCAGGTTGGGTGGAGGTGAGAAAAGGAGAACGTCTGCCTCACAAGCCTCCACAGCTCCCACTGCAGCAGGATTCTCGGGAACTAGGTAGCCATGGGAACCCCCTGCAGCAGTCCAGCACACCCCAGGGGCTCATTTATGAATTGTGACTCTGCACAAGGTAACACTGACCACATGAGTATTATCTAGCACAGGGGTTCTCAACCTTTTTCTTTCTGAGGCCCCCCCAACACGCTATAAAAACCTCCACAGCCCACCTGTGCCCCAAACAACTGTTTTTCTGCATATCCGACAGATTAAAAGTCAGGGCCAGCATTAGGGGGTAACAAGCAGGGCACTGCCTATGGCCCCACGCTACATTGCTCGGGCTTTGGCTTCAGCCCTGTGCAACTCAGGCTTCGGCTTTCTGCCCTGAGCACCAGATAATCTAATGCTGGCTCTGCCCTCTGGTTTATTTTGGCGAACCCCCTGAAACCTGCTTGTGGCCCCCCAGAGGGCCTTAGGCCTCTGGCTGAAAACCACTGATCTAGCACAAGGAAACCTCATTAGGATGAGAAGGGGACGATATAAGATACTTGTCACCATTGTAAGTATTATAGATTATATAAGTGATACCCATGAGTAGATCTTTTCTGGCCTCTCTCAGTCCATTGAGATGGTTTCCATGAGTTTCAGAGGGATGGGATAACAATATATTTACATTTATCTCCTTTCTTCCAGGCATACCAGCCGGTGTTTGTGTGGGGTCCTATGGCTGCATCCTTATGGGATGGTTTGACATTGAGCAAATACTCAGTAAGTTTGTCCCCTCAATATCTACTTCTTATCTAGTCAACTAATTCAAATGTACAGTTTTAAAAAAACCTCCAATCTAATCTCTATCAGTCTTTGAATAACAAAGACTCCATGTAAAAGGACTAAAAGGCTTCATCCTTCTCTCTATATTGCTGACCTGGATGGAAGAGGGAAGAGAAAATAGATGCAAAACATTTAACATACCTTTCAGTTTGAGTTAAATCTGGCAATATGGCAGCTGCGGAAGAGGCCTAACTGGATTTAATGAGTATTATTATCATAAGTATAATCATTTCGCATCCAGACTGTCAGCTCTGATTCTGTGCTTAGTCACAAGCCCAAAACAAGCCACTTTTTAGAACTACAATGACATGCTACTGCTTTGAGCATGAATAGAAGTCTAGAGTGCTGCTTAATTAGGAAATGTTTTTGATATGTGGACTTGTCACTATTGCTATTGATACAGCACCAGGGACTAACTTTTTCAAAAGTTTATTTATGACTCACTAAGTGCTTCAATGGATAATAACCATTTTCACATATATCAGTTTCAGGGGGGAAAAAACCAACAAGTTTTTCTGTAACCTTATGCAAGTACCAGGGACCATGAGCAATCATTTGTGTGAATTAAATATAGATACAAGTTCTGATTCTGATCTCATTTTCACTAGAGTAGCCTAGGAGTAAATCCACTCAGATTTACTGGAGTTACACCCATATCAAACCAATCTAAGTGATATCTTAAACAAGCCCAGGGACCTAACGGTAAGGCTAAGGCATACCTAACTTTAAGCATGTGAGTAGTCCCACTGAAGTCAATGGCGCTCTTTGCATGTTTAAAGATAGTCACATGCTTAGTTATCTAGCTAAACTGGAGATTGAATTCTGCCCTTGGAGATTGCACCTGGCTCCTGGACTGCAATTGGAGTTGCATTTGCGCATCAGAGGATACAATTTCTCCCTAAGCCATTTGAGATACAATTTGTAAAAACTAGCAGTTCTTGATGATTGGGAGAAATAGTCTACAGAAACGGTACTCATAAATTTAGGGGAGGATTTGAAAAAGTTTACTCAATCAGCTAAAACTGCTAGGGGAATTTCAGTAAGGAGAATATAATTATCGGAGTTGGTATTTGGTTCAGAACATTTGGATTAACAACCCTCCTCCTACGAAATGTGGGGTCCATGGAATATTTAATGAACACAAATGATCAGTAATTCTAAAGACAGAGGCCCTAGATGCGCAGTGCCTTCTAAGACTATAGTTGGATATTAGTTCAATTCTGAGTCAGAGAGAAGAATGTCACTTACTGAATCTCCAACACCAACCCTAAAGCAACTAGGTGTTCATAGGAGTCCAAACCAATCAACCCTGTTTGTGAAGTCTGATGGATCTTTGCAAAAAGCGAGTCTTTCGCAAAGTACTTATATTCTACTATTCCCTTGGCCCTGGAATATTGATACAATGTAATCCTAAACCTTATTTTACCTCTGATTTAAGATATTCTGGAAAAAAACCTGAAAAGGAACCATTAATATGGTCATTTAGCCCCTTTGGAAAGGAAAGATATAGTTGTTTGTATTGCTCAGTTTAACAGTTGTAGAAGTTCTTTAGGAGGGAAAAAAGTGCACAACTGAAAACACACCCGACAGTTCTCAGCTTTGTGCAGCACAAACAAGTGAAGAGCAAAAATGACCAGACGATATAACAGTGAAGGACTTACCCATGGCCATTTGTCCTTGCAAAGAGACCTCCTCTTCCATGTTAATCGATGTGGAAATGGCAGTATTAGCTGCCACATGCGTACAATCAGACACACTCCTCCCCAGCTGCTGTTTATTTCCTTCCCAAGAGCTAAGTTGTTTCCTTTCCAGATAGGGAGCAGAGCTGCAGAATCCTTCTTCCTCCATCAGGGTGTGGAGCCCAAAACCAGAAACATTGCATTCCACTGCTGCTGCTGGAGCTCCAGCACTTGCAATGCCAAGCAGTGCTATAGAATTTGCATCGTCCGAATTCTAAAGAGAATCAACACAGTATATAAAAACTCACTATTAGGACTCTGCTTTTAATATGTATTCAACAACTTTCAGCACTGTGTGTGCAAGCAAAACATTTCCATCACATTCAGCCCAGTAGAGAAATCATATACAAATTGAATTCTCCTTGATTGAATACTGAAAAAATAAAAAATAAAACATGTCAACCAACTAAGGATTCTTTGTAGCAAGAAAAACTATACTGTGCTCACCAGTTCAACAGTAAGTTGAATTCTGTGCTTCTTCCTTAAAACCTTCCATCATCAGATTTTTTTCTCCAACAAGATCTCAAGCTCCCCCAATACTCTGATCTGGAGGTGTAAAGAAGCAGTGTTGTCACATGGACTAAGCAAGAGGCCGGGGATCAAGAACATGTGAATTCTAGTCCGAGCTCTGCCACTGATTCACTGTACAGTTTTTGTAATGGGAGCTATTAGAGTAGTCCCTTTCTAATCATAATCATCATGTTTATTACTACAGCGCCTAGGGACCAACCCAGATCAGGGCCCCTTTGTGATAGGCATTGTTCACAGAGAATAACAGATAATCCCTGCTCCAAAGAGCTAACAATTTCATAAACAGAAAAGAGACAGAGGGTAGGGGAAAGAGTTATAACACACAAGCAGAGCCACTGATGTGATGGCAGCAAATATCACGTTAGTTCCATGTTTGGGGGTATTTGGGGGGAGGAGTTTGGAAGGGGTTTTTGGGGGGGTTAATTAAGAAGAGATTAAAGCGAAAGAGAAGGGAAGAGAGAGGGAGGAAAGGGGACACAAGCAGTTGAGAAGAGGGAGGGGTTGAAGATATGAGAGCAGGGTGGAGTGAGGCTCAGGTGAAGATACTGTGAGGACGGGGGCAGGAGAAGGTTGAAGCAAACAGCCAATCAACAGAGGGCAGAAAAAGTCCAGTTAAAAGTCTTCAGCAGCCCCTGCTTAGGCTGATTCTGCTGATGCTGTGTGGGCTTCAGTCTCTGGCTCGCGCCTCCCCGCAGTTTCTTTCCCAAATCCCGCATGGCAGGGGGGATGCTGCACAGTAGGAAATAACTTTCTGTAATCCAGATGAAGAACATGTAATAGGGACTAGAAATTGAAGAGCAGCCTCTTTTCAGCACTTGTATGTCACACCTTTACTAAAGCCCCGGTACTTAACTTCTCTGGCTCAGTTTTCCCAACTTTAAAATGGGGAAAGTAATATTAATGTATCTACCTTATTAGTATGTTGTGAGGATTAATAACTGATGGTTTATAAAGGCTTTGAAAACGGTAACTGCTGTTACACGTTAGTTCTGATTGCTTCCTTCCTGCATGGCACTTTGAGCCTATTACACCCCAGGAAAAGGCTTTGGCAAATCTGGATTCATTAATGTCTGGATAAGCAGGGAGAGAGATAAGTATGACTAACAATGAAAGACAGAATGAAATTTACTTATGCCCATTGCCGATTGTTCACTCCCTGCTAGCTTTAACACACAGCCTCCCAGGAATAGCATTCATCCACATCACAGTGGCAATGCAGTGAAAAATGTCAGTAACATTTTGAAGAGGACAAGATTGGTGGTATAGGTACTGCATTCTTAAAGAACGCAAGAAAGGGAGCTGATTTTTGTGGATTCAGTTAATGATCCACCCTCAGTGCTGGAATCTTCAGGGTAGAAGGGCTAAGTCAGAGGTGGATAATTAGTTATTAGCTCCCTGCAGCACCCTAGGAGAGGTATGTGGTGCAGGAAATTATGGGCTGAGTCTGGAAGCAAGAGTAAAGGAGGAATGATCTCTAAGAGTACCCGTGGCTGGCCCGTGCCAGCTGACTTGGGCTCACAGGGCTTGGACTGCAGGGCTGTTTCACAGTGCTACTCCATTGCGGGCTCTAAATGGGAATATTTGGGGGCCCCTTCTACACAACACATAATAAAAAAGCAAATTGAGGGCCCCTTTGAGCTATTGTTTAGTCTGCTTACGCCTAGTGCCGACTCTGCTGTTTTATTGCTGTGTAGTCTTCTGGGCTTGGGCTGGAGCCTGGGCTTTAGGGCCTTGCAGGGTTGGAAGATCCCAGAGCTCGGACTCTATTCCAAGCCCGGAAGTCTGCACAGCAATGAAACAACCCCACAGTCTGCGCCACACAAACCCGAGATGGCTGGCACGGGCCAGCTGCATGTTTTTCTTTGCTGTATAAGACATACCCAGAGAAAAGGGATAGAGCTGAAAGGAAATTATCGGGAGCAAAAGCAGAGGCATGGCCTCACCCCTCCCTCTACAGAACCAGGCTTAAGTGAGCCATACTTTAGCTAATGCTTTTGATCATTGCTTGACTTTGGTTGCAGGAAGCCCTGTTGCATTTGTGTAAACTCCACTTAGGCATGTGGAATCCTTTCCTGCTTTGACAAGCCTTTCACAGTAAAAGATTAAGTACAATTATACCAGGTTTCAAACCTGTTGGTGTCATTTATGTCTCTAAACATGGTTAAAACTTGGTGAGTAACCATGGCAGTTGATAGTTTACTCTTGCCCTGAACTGGAGTGGTAAACAATCACCTTCACCACCCTGGTTGCTCTATGGACAAGCCCCCCTAACCATGCCTGCATAATCAGTCTAGTCATTTCTCTGTCCTCCCAGCTCCCTGTCTGAAAGGATATTCCATAGTGCATTGTCCTCCATGTTGCTTGTGCTCCTCTAAGTGCGTGCCTTCTGAATAGAGCTGGATGGGAAATGGTGTTCCTGTTTCAGGCAAATTTTCAAGATTTTGAAAAAAAAAAAAACCATTCTGAACTGGGACAAAAAGTGAAAATCTTGAAAATTTTCACAAACTGACAATCTGACAAAGCATTCAGTTCAGGTCAATCCAACCCTTTTGTTTCCATAATTTCAAAATGTTTTGTTTTGAATTGAACTTTTTAATTGATTTTTTAATTTATAATAACCTTACATTTTGAAAGGAAATGTGTTGAACCAAAAAATTGAATTAAAAAGGTCAAAACATCCTGTTTTGACAATTTCAAAACTTTTCCCAAATTTGTTTCAAAACAACAAATTTGTAGAAACCTTCATATTTTATATATATGTACAGATATATATCCCACAAACAGTTCAAGTTTTGACAAATGAGCATTTTCCAATGAAAAAATATTGTTCATCAGAACATCCTGATGTAATTTTTCATGGGAAAGCATTATTTTTGAAGAATTTCTCAACTAAGGAAAAGTTTTGGAATTGTCAAAACTAGAAATATAAAATTCCAGTTTTCCAGTTCAAAACAATGGTTTGTTTAGAAATTTAAGCTAAATACAGAGAATTTTTTTTTAAAAATGTTCAAAATGAAAATTAAATGTTTAAAAATTATTGAAATGAAATGTTTTGATTGACCCAAACTGATTTGGGGGGTGGGGGTGTGCGGAGAGGGCATTTCATGAAAATGTACATTTTGTCCCAAGGGAAAAATTTTCAAAATCTTTGTCGTCCCATCCTGTGAAATTTCATTTCCCATCCAGCTCTAAATCTATCGTCACTTAGAACCTATATGTCACCAATAAATCAGGATAAAGCGGTTTCTTTCTTTCTAATTATCTCTATATCTGTCTATCTTAGGCCTTGTCTACACTACAGGGGAAATTTGATCTAAGCTATGCAATTTGGGTTACCTGAACGCATAACTCAAATCAACGTAGCTTAGATCTACTTACCACGGGGTCCACACTACGCGATGTTGATGGGAGACACTCTCCCATCGACTCCCCCTACTCTTCTCTATCCGGTGGAGTACAGGAGTGGATGGGAGAGCAATCTGTGGTCAATTTTAGTGGGTTTTCACTAGACCTGCTAAAATCTATCACCATTCATCGATCCCCCAGTAAGTGTAGACAAGCCCTTAGGGACCACAGTGACAGGTACTATATCAAAACCTAAGCGCAATATTTCAAATGCACAAAAGTGCAAAACAAAAAGTTCCGTAAGTAATTGCACATCTGGAACCATTTACACAATGGGATTCTGGTCCATGACTGGGGCATCTGGGTACTACCAAAATATAAATAAATAAATGAATAATATTTTACCTTTTTGACCCATTTAAGTCAATGCAACTGCTCACATGAGTGAAGAATCACACAGGCAATAAAGGTTTACATGCTCAGAGCTAACTTTTGGAAGTAGGATGTATAAATAAAAATCTGAATGATAGAACCCATGCACATCAATTCAGATTGGTGATTGTTGGACCATTATTCCATAATTAAACTCCAGAACTAGTATTTCAAATTCTATTATTCAAGGCACCTCGAAAGTCCTTTACAGTTGCAGATGTTAAGGGTAATCTTGGTCTAAAAGCAGAGCTGAATGTATAGCAAAATATATCATACACATTCAACAATGCTCAGAATATCTGTATATACATCACTTTATATCTGTAAATGGAAACAAATTCTCATTAAAATTTAGCAAATGCATATAACATGAAGGGAGCAGCCTGTACAAAGGACTAGAATTCCAGGAATTTGGATAATGAGTGATGGAAAAGATACTAATTAACTTTTGCTATCTCCTTCGTGCACGTGTGTGTGCGCGCGCGTGCGTGTTTTAAGAGTTACACATATAACGGGGTTGAGCACTAGCCTGAAGGAATGCATTGAGAAGAATGCTGAAAGGTATCAGAACAAAGTCTGAATTCTCAGAATGTTAAGATAGATATCAGCACTTTAAGGAGAATGAGACACAGAATTTCTCAGAGCACAAGCCAAGGGACAAATCAAAGCGGGAAAGAACAGGAGAAGCTATGTCTGTACCAATGATAGTTTTCTCCCTTTGCTCTTCTGAGGGTAACAGAGCAAGAGCAAATGTCTCATTCAAGCACCTGACAACCTGATTCTCCTTTCTGTAGTATCCCTTCCCATCTTTAATGTTTATGGGTGAGATACAGTAGCTGTCAATTCTAATATTTATATTTTTACCTTTTTTTAATCCATTGGGTTACATACAAGCACCAGGGACCAGATTTTCAATTATTTCAATGGGCATTAGGCACCTAACCTTCTTCGGTACTTTTAAAAATCCTGCTAGGTAGCTAAGTGCATCTGTATGCACCTAAATACGTTTGACAAGCTGGTCCCAAGCAACTGATGGGTTTCCACAGGACTTATTAAACATTGTTTTAGTCACCATGTTTCTCTTCTTCTCACTGAAAGTTCAGGTGCCCAGTTAAATAATCCAACAAGGAGCAAAACCATACTAAACAATCCATACTTTGGTACATTACCTTATCTATTGTGCTAATGCCAGTTATCTTTTGCTTACGAGTTGTTTTTTTAATACTGAAGTCAGCACAACTCAAAGAGGGAATGGACATTTATGAGGGAGAACAAGAATATCCAGAGCTATAGTAATTAATGCCAAGACAACTTTAGAAGGGACATTAAACCTCAGAATTCAGGGCTTAATCAATCTCTCACTACTAGGGGTTAGGATGAAGCTTGCATGTGGGATACAACTGCTCACTGTGGGGTACTACTTACACCTTCATCTGAAACAGCTGGTTCTGACCTCTGTCAAACATGAGATGCTGTACTGGATGGACCATGGGTTTGGTGCTACATGGCAATTCCTATGCTGAATGAATTTGTTTCTTTATAATCAGCGATTGTCAATGCATTTGAATTTTTTAAAATGAAGTTATTAGACAGATTTTTTTTGAAATAAACCAACAGTTACTATAGCAGGATTCCATATTCTTTGAACCTTGATCTGGAAGCCAATAGGTATCACAGCATGCTGGCCCACGGAAGCTGCATGGGCTTTCTGTATCTCTCCGAATAGGAGCCTATTCCTCATTCAGTGAGTGCATGTGGGGAGAACAGGAGATATCCTTCCTTAAAAGCTGTGGCACCCTGGCCTGGGGATGCTCTTTGGGGCAGGGACTTGCTGTTCTGTTTGTACAGTGCCTAACATACCAGAGTTCTGATCTGACTGGGGCTCCTAAGCACTACAATAATATAAATAAATAAGAATAACAATGCTCATTTCCTAGCTGCAGAGCCTATCATGAGTATCAGTACTAACAGAGCAGAGATAGCAGCTGGACTGCTTGACACATCCTAATGTAGAGCTAGAGGTTGGGTTTTGTTATCAGCTTTCTCAGCAAGATACATCAGTCTCTCATCTGAACAGGCTGGCCTGCCTGAGAGCCACTAGCAACAGCCTATTCTGGCATGTGTGGCTCAGAAGGCCATAGATATTTTCCTGCGCATTAAGTACAGCTTGTTAACATGGCTCTTAACCATGTTGATTTGAGAGTTGTTCAGCGTGGACAGGCAGGGAAAGGAAGGCATTATTTTTCCTTTTGGAAGGAAGATAAACGGAACAATACTGTTTTCCCACAATTTTTGTCCCCCTTGCCACTTAATTTTAAAAGTATCTGGAAAGCAACTTTAAAACGCCACAGAGTGGAACAAAACAGATAGGGGAATGGAAAATATCAGGCTAACTCTGTCTGCAACTTTTTTTTAAAAATGCTTAAGAAAATAGTAAAGAGTTACAGCGTAGACTTACTGTTTTCCATCACCACCATTTTGATTTAGTGAATTTACTCCTTAGGTAAAGTGGTGGATGGAGGAGCAAGAAATTTAAAACCCTCTGATTGTACCCACAAATCAGGTACAGCATAGAACATTGCAATGCAAGATGCTGTCTATTGCCCTGTGCATCAAACGTGACTTGTAAGGTACACCTCGGAGGTGAGAAAGTTGAGAAGACTATGTTTTTAGGTCAGAAAGGTGGCCATTACTGGACCCTTCGCTGAGGCTAACATATTGCCTACTGCAGTGGTGTGTCTTCCAATGTGGAACTAGAACTAGGATCTGCATTGGGAGGGACTCCCATTTATTTTGAATAGGACACCAGGAAGCCATTTCTAATCTGGGCCAGGTTTGAACTGGTGGCCTAGAAAGCTACATGCAATCGATGACCATTGTACTTAGCACTTATATAGCACCTTCCACTTGAGGATTCCAACACACTTTACAAACATTCATTAATTTTGCTTCAATATTCCTGTGTGGTGATCAGTATTATAATTTATTATCCCAGTTTTACACAGGAGGAAACCAACGCAGAGAGAAGTGAGTTTCTCTGACTCACACAGGAAATCGGTACCAGAGCCAAGAACATAACCCAAGCCACCTGACACCAATAACCAGTTCCTCAGCCACTCAGTGGTTCAAAGCAGCCCTAAGGCTGGCATAACTTGCCCCTGAAGAATTCCTCACACCTAGGGGAATGCTTGGATGGTGCAGAATCACCTTTGTAGCTCCTAGGCACACCTCTTTCCAGCCACATCCCCACACAGTGGGCATGGTCTGAGGGAAAGGGATTGTAGCTGGAGTTTCTCTATGCCCCAGCTATCTCAGAGGAGCTTCTTGGGGCTCATGGACAGCTCTTGTAAATTACAAGTCTTTAGACTGGTCTAACTGGTGCCAGGATTGGGACAGCAAAACTAATCCACACTACAGATTCTGACCCACACACAGCAGGGCTATGCTTCCTTCCCATTATCCCATTCTAAAGCCCCTGAGCCATTCGGTTCCTGCTATCTGTCCTGCTAAGTGAACAATATAGTAACATAGTCCTACATAGGAACTGCTCTCCTGGATCAGACCCGCGGTCCATCTAGTCCTGTATCCTGTTTCCAACAGTGGCCAGCAAAAGGTGCTTCAGAAGAAAGTGCAAGAAACTCCACAGTAGATGATGAGGTATAATCTGCCCTCATCCTAATTACTAATAATGAGAGATTTGTTTAAAACATGAAACACAGCGTCTCTCCCCTCAAATACTTTTTGTTGGCATTAACTGTTAGTTTTGTTATCCATATTAGTGTCCAATCTCCCTTTGAACCCTGCTAAATTCCCTTAGAAGTTGCATCATTTTCAAGACACCCTATATTTTGGTTAGACAAGGTGAGTGAGGTGATATCTTTCATTGGACCAACTTCTGTTGGTGAAAGAGGCAAGCTTTTGAGCTACACACAGCTCTTTTTCATGTCCAATATTCAGGTCCAGGTTCCAGTCCTGAAGTCCAATAAAAGATATTACCTCACCCACCTTGTCTCTCTAATATCCTGGGACCTACATGGCTACAGCAACACTGCAACATAAATTGGTTTACGTTATGAAAGCTGCTACTTCACCCTTCCTTCTCACCCACTTCTCTCCGAATTTGTTTGTTTCATTACCTGTTTCATCTTGTCTTTTAGACTGCAAACTTCTCATAGCAGAGACTCATATGGCAAAGACTGACATTAATTAGGTGCTTGTACTCAAGCACAATGGGGTCCTGATCTGCTAGAGTCCTCTAGGGGCTACCGCAATTGTAAATCAAAATAATAATATTCCATCCAACGTATTATACTCTCAGCACTTAGATACAGTAAAAATGTAACATATAATTTCAGTGTATTACCCTATTACATAGAAACAGCACCTTGTGAAACTCAGTGCTCAAGTTAAGGGGAGGTAAAATGGAAAACTTGCAGTCCTTCATAAAAGCTCATTAGGGCTTTTATTCATTGACAGATTAAAACAGAGACAATGCTACTGTTTGCAGCATAGTTAACATTTTCAAAAGCACCTAATTGCCTACACCCCTTTCTGAAAATGGGACTTCAGTGTTTTTGAAAAATGTATCCTATGTTCAAAATTCTCAAACTTTGGCACCTAAAAATTATGGATTCAGATCCTCATTTAGGCACCTAACTTAAAGTGAACATTTGTGAACATTTGTGCACTGCAGGTCTTCTGAAAACCAGGTGATTTTTAAAGTGTCTAAATATGGATCAAAATCCTTCCTTTTGGGTGCTCAGGTTTAAAAAAGTTTGGCCTATTCTGAATAAACTGTAGAAGAGAAGAGAAAACAAAAAGCAAAGAACAGAAACATCCTGGTTCTTGACAAAAGCAACAAAAACATCACATAAAAATGTCCATAAATGTCACTGCTGAAATTTATTACTACAACCCATTACCATTACATTTATTTTTAAATCTATCCCTGTAACCAAGCAGTAAGCTACTCTGCTACTAAAATCATTCCCCTCAGTTGCTCACATTTTTTTCAGACATAGTAGAGTCCAACAATCAAATATTACAACACAAACAGCCTAAATACAGCTAGATACTCAGGTATGAAGCATAATATTTCTCCTACCTTTTCCGAATCTGATTTGTTCTATTCTAACATTCTGGTGAACTGCAGGCAGATCTCAGCCTTCCACAGCTCTAGTTGGAACTGACTCCTGATCCATCCCTTCCTGTTTGACCTTTTTACTTTCCTGTTGGTTGAACAGCCCAGCTTGGATATATGAACTAACTGATAGTTGACCATTAACTGATACCGTCCATCCAAGAATCTCCTTTTCTAAAACGCTCACAATTGCAAGCTCAGTGCATTGGACTACTAACAATTTGCCATGCAGGAAAATATGTCAGAAATATACTGAAAGCCTCAGTCAGATACATTTGCTCTTAAGAGCTGAAATTTATTATCATCTATATCTGGAAGCCCCAACGCATTGTGCTAAGCACTACACAAACAGAGTAATAAGTAGTCCTTAAGGCAGAGAATACATGACTTCGTTTAATTTGTTTGATTTTGGTCAAAGTATTAGTAGGCCTGTTGATTAATTACAGTTAACTCATGCAATTAACTCACAAAAATTAATTGTGATAAAAAAATTAATCACAATTCATCACAGTTTTCGTTGCACTGTTAAACAATAGAATACCAATTGAAATGTATTAAATATTTTGGATGTTTTTCTACATTTTAATATATATTGATTTCAATTATAACACAGAATACAAAGTGTAGAGTGCTCATATTATTTTTATTACAAATATTTGCACTGTAAAAATGACAAACAAAAGAAATAGTATTTTTCAATTCACCTCATACAAGTACCGTAGCGCAATCTTTTTATGGTGAAAGTACAACTTACAAAAGTAGATTGTTTTGTTTTTGACTGCAATTATGCAAAAAAAAATAATGTAAAACTTCAGTGCCTCCAAGTCCACTCAGTCCTACTTCTTGTTCAGCCAATCGCTAAGAGGAACAAGTTTGTTTACATTTACGGGAGATAATGTGGCCCACTTCTTATTTACAATGTCACCTGAAAGTGAGAACAGGCATTGGCATGGCACTTTTGTAGCCGGCATTGCAAGATATTTACATGCCAGATATGCTAAACATTCATATGCCTCTTCATGCTTCGACCACCATTCCAGAGGACATGCTTCCAAGCTGATGATGCTTGTTAAAAAATAATGCGTTAATTAGATTTGTGACTCGACTCCTTGGGGGAAAATTGTATGTCTCCTGATCTGTGTTTTACCTGCATGATGCCATATATTTCATATTATAGCAGTCTCGGATGATGACCCAGCACATGTTGTTTTAAGAACACTTTCACTGCAGATGTGACAAAAAGCCAATAAAGTACCAATGTGAGATTTCTAAAGATAGCTACAGCACTCGTCCCAAGGTTTAAGAATCTGAAGTGCCTTCCAAAATCTGAGAGGGACGAGTT
Source organism: Caretta caretta (assembly GCF_965140235.1). NCBI lineage: Eukaryota > Metazoa > Chordata > Testudines > Cheloniidae > Caretta > Caretta caretta. Next base: position 130,685,901 of record NC_134209.1, on the reverse strand, counting down.
GTGGAGCATGCTTTCAGAAGTCTTAAAAGAGCAACACTCCCATGCGGAAACTACAGAACCGGAACCACCAAAAAAGAAAATAAACCTTCTGCTGGTGGCATGATGAAAATGAAGATGCGTTGGTCTGCACTGCTTTGGATTGTTATCGAGCAGAACCCGTCATCATCACGTCCTCTGGAATGATGGTTGAAGCATGAAGGGACATATGAATCTTTAGCTCATCTGGCACTTAAATATCATACAACACTGGCTACAACTGTGCCATGTGAACACCTGTTCTCACTTTCAGGTGACATTGTAAACAAGAAGTGGCAGCGTTATCTCCTGCAAATGTAAACAAACTTGTATGTCTGAGCAATTGGCTGAACAAGAAGTAGGACTGAATGGACTTGTAGGCGCTAAAGTTTTACATTTTTTACATTTTTGAATGCAGTTATTTTTTGTACATAATTCTACATTTGGAAGTTCAACTTTCATGATAAAAAGATTGCACTACGGTACTTGTATTAAGTGAATTGAAAAATACTATTTCTTTTATTTTTACAGTGCAAATATTTATAATAAAAAATATAAAGTGAGCACTGTACACTTTGTATTCTGTGTTGTAACTGAAATCAATATATTTGAAAATGTGGAAAACATCCAAAAATATTTATATAAATAGTATTCTATTATTGTTTAACAGCACATTAATTGCACAATTAATCATGATTAATTATTTTAATCGCTTGACTGCCCTAAGTATTAGCCTACTTGAAATTCTTCCAGTTACAAAATGGCTCAAAATCAGACCTTGTATATTTTCCACATTTTCCTTTTAGCTCCAGTGGTTTTAAAATGTAAAAGTAGAGACTCAAGTTCATTTAATACCCATTATTTATTTATTTATTTGTAGTGTTCACACCCTAGACATGGACCATTGCATACCCCAGTGTGCTAGGTGGTATACAAACACGGGGGGAAAAGCCCCAAAATACTAAACCATCTTTGTTATGATACTTACTAATATCTGTTATTAAGAAGCTAACATTTTCTTCAGAACTTTGTAAGCTAGCTACAGCAGCAACATATAAATGAGTTATTTTATTGTTATATACTGTGATAGTGTGCATTATAAACATTGTTATAATATGATAACAATAGACATCTATATTCTGACCTTGCAATATGCTGAATATCCTCCATTCCCAGTGAAATCAGTGGAACTGGAAGCGACTTAAATCCTTGCACAGTCAAGACTACCATTCACCTGATAGTCTTTTCCATCAATAACGTGACTGTATGATATTGCATAATAATATAATATGAGATTGCATAAAACACGTTGTGCTAAAGGCATTACATTTTAAATTAACTTGTAGCACTGTTGTGCTTTTTAGCAGGAAATAATATATTTTAAACTAACCATTTTCCCTTCAATTTTGTAAATATTTAAGCTTGTTGGCACATTTTTGTTTTCTTTGAAGATTTGGGAGCAGTTTCTCCCCTAATTTCAAGTCACATTATTGGGGATTCTAGGAAAGGACTGAAGAGATAATTGGTTCCTTTATTTGGATTAAATGTATCGTTTTCTTTTGTAACTGTGCAAATCTAATCCAAATTCAAATTTGTGACTGTTCTGTGAGTAACAGAAAAGTCTCTCACTCTCTTACTAGGTTTCTTTTATGGCTCCAATCACTGTAGTATCTGAGCATCTCATAAATTTATCCTCACAACACCATTGTGAAGTAGGCAACTATTATTATCCCTATTTCACAGACAGGGAAACTAAGGCAGGGATTAAATTACTTGCCAGATTTCACACAGAAAGTCTATGACAGAACCAGGAATTGAACCCAAATCACCTTAGTCCCAGTCCAGCATCAGAATCACCATTTTCTTCAGCCTTTCTTGTGGTTTATAGCCTAGAAGATAGTACCGTTATAGTTCATGTACATGCCTGTAATTGTTCTTAGATTCCTTTGGGTGGACACCCTACATTGTGGTATTCTCAATGGAATTTAACCAGTGCCTTTTCACTCAAGATGCGCATCTGGAGGGACGTGGGGAAATGGAAAGGTTTGTGCCTAGGGAATGAACACATCTCAAACTGGCCCTGGCCCTTGACCTTCTGTAGCCTTTTTAAAACACCACTACACAAAGACAATTCAATACCTCTACACTGTGGACACCTGCCCTCATTAAATAACCCCAGAGACCAATGCACTGTAACAAACAGGAAAAAGCACAACTCGGGTACATTGTGGATACCACATTAGGAATTCCATATTCCCTTATGTTCCAGCTTGAAAGTCCTAGGAATTTGGTGCTGCATGACTTGCAGAAACTATTCAGATTCCTTCACATTGGGGCATAGGTTCTGTTGGTGCTTTGATCTCTCTCATAACTATGAAAATAATTAGACACAAATGAGATGAGAAAAAACCCCTGTTTTTGTCTAGCTGTCCTGGATCTTTTCAGGATGATTGAAAGAAGCTGCCAGGAAGTTGAAAGACGTCTCATATGAAAACAAGATATTTCCTTTAATTTCCATTGTCTTTCTCTGGCATTGCTATTCAGCATCCTGTTTGCATGCTTCAATGCAGCTGCGCATTTGGCTGAAGGCTTTAGGGTTTTTCTTCAGCAGTGCCTCTCAAATATTATATAACGTGTTAATATTTAAAGAGCAAGTTCTACCCCAAATTACACCCAGGCAGTCCCACTGAAATTGGTGAGATATATATATAGGAGGGCAGGTTTTGGCCTTAAGAGCCCAATTTAAACCGTGAGAAGAAAGGATATTTTGAGTTAAGGACTCCATGGGATATATAACAGCTGAGAACCTTTAACGCAAGTGCCAATCCTGGAGCTTCGGAACTGGGACTAAGGGGGCTTCTCCTGCCTGCCTTGTGTATGTTCTAACTTGCAGGGAAATTTGTGCGGTTCTAAACACCAATCTCACGGTATCTGCAGTCTCCAGACTGAACTTTGTCTGCCCCCAATGCACTGTGTAGTTAAATGAGAAATGTCATTTTAACGTGGCAGTCATGCTAGTTCTTTATATATATATATATGCTGGACACGGTAGGTTTTGAAATGGGCTTAAGACGGTTTTGTATTCTTGCACAGTTTTGGTCTGATTAGTCCCTCAGATGCGTAATCCCCCAAAATACTGTAATCTGGATTGTAAACATTCATTAGCTAATATGCGTATAATGCTTTGAAGATGTGACATATTGCACAACTGCTAAAGACATGTCTATATAACAACAGTTTGCATGGACTAACCTCTCTGAACAAGCCTGAATCCAACTAACACGGATAATAACAGAAGCGGGGGCTTCAGTACAGGCTAGTGAGCAGAGTACATACCCAAGGTCTGTGCCAGGCTTAAACTACTTGTACTGAAGCCCTCATTGCACTTGTCTTTACTACTGTCATTATGTGCACTAGCTAGAGTCAAGCTAGCTCAGGTAGGCTGGCCTGTGCACAACTTTTACTGTTTCAGAGTAACAGCCGGGTTAGTCTGTATTCGCAAAAAGAAAAGGAGTACTTGTGGCACCTTAGAGACTAACCAATTTATTTGAGCGTGAGCTACAGCTCACTTCATCGGATGCATACCGTGGAAACTGCAGCAGATATTATATACACACAGAGATCATGAAACAATACCTCCTCCCACCCCACTGTCCTGCTGGTAATAGCTTATCTAAAGTGATCATCAAGTTGGGCCATTTCCAGCACAAATCCAGGTTTTCTCACCCTCCACCCCCCTACACACAAACTCACTCTCCTGCTGGTAATAGCCCATCCAAAGTGACAACTCTCTTTACTGTGTAGACATACCCGAAGCATGCACCTGATCTTACAGCCTTTTATTCAGTGACTCACCTAAATAATTGCATTGATTTCAGTAGGATTCCTGGCACGCAGAAAGGTCTGCAGGATCATGGTCCTAGATTATCATTTTTACACTAGGATTACTCTAAATTTAAATTCCACTTTTTGAGAAGATTAGATTCCAGACTGTGCTTCACTCTAACAAGCATGTTACACCTGAACAGAAACTCCCAGTAAAAATCAGCTCAGGGGTTAAAATCTTTTGGCATCAAATTGTGTCAGCATTTCCTCTTCCTTGTCGGAATCAAGATAGCCTAGCTTCCCCCAGCTCTTGCAAAATGAAAAACTGGCTCTGCAATCTGGGTCAGAATGTAAAAACAGAAAACACCAAGAGAAAAATATACTCTGGTCCAGTTCTAAGGAAATGCAGTCGCCCTGTAGTCTGCAGGGAAACGCTGACTCAAAGCACCCAGCTGTGACAATACATTGCTGTTGCTCTGAAGATGTTTACCTAGCTTTATCAATAATAGTTACATTTACTTGAGATTACTAATGTTGCTGATGTATGTTGTTAGGCAGCTTGTTATTTCTCAGCAGGAAAGGCAACATGCTGTATGTCTCACAAAGCTTCCTGCTAGCTATTATGGACTCATACGGCTCACTTTTAGCACTTCCAGCCCCAAGAAGGCAATGAGTTCAAGTTGAATGCTAGGATTCAGGATCAGAGTCCAATTCTAACAAAGCAACACAGTACTAATAGAAGCCTGCATTGTTAGAGGTCCTAACATTCAGCTGACATTAAATAGGGTTACAACCCTACCCAGGGTTTCTATTGTATTAGAATGGGTGAAGCCAGCTCAAGTAGCCTCAACCGACAAAGCTCAGGATGAAAATGAATGGTAGAGACTTACCCGTTGGAAGATGTAATGTCTTTTTTCCCCCTTTTGCTGCTCAGCAAAATTGTGTTGTCTGCTTGCTTTCTGGTATACTCCTTTCCTTTCCAAGGGGGATAACCTCCTTCTTTAAATAAACATGAATTCTTGGGTGGTACAAATAGAGAAAAATCTTTTATCTTTGGATTTCAGTGGAAAAGGAGGGAGGCTTAGTGTACTTGGGGGTTTTAATCTACAAAAAATAGTTGAGACATTCAGTTTTCCCCAGCTCCTGTAAAGCTGGAAACCACTGGGAGGAAGCTAAACCCCTTGTATCTTCTGGAAACTGGGATTATAAAGCCACCCAATGAAGCAGGAGTTTGGATTTATAGCATAGAGGGATGAAGCACAGTAAAACATTGGGCCAGTACTTCTCTGTTTAGAATAACAGAGCTCGTATAAATGGCTTTGGTGAAATAACAAAGGCCTTTCAAGAGAGGGCCAAACCATTCAGTATGGGAGGGGAGATACTATGAAATGTCTAAACACAGTTTGGTAGAAGTTTAAATGCTGCCATAATGACTGGTGGAACAATTTAAATACTTTTCCCCCAGTAGGAATCACTGTATAGTTTGTCATTATGTTTTATGTGGTTTAGGAAATGTAAGAGTCCATGGGGGTGAGGTAGTCATGTGACTTAGCTCTCCATTTAAAAGCTCAGCTTCTCAGCAGGCTTGACAATAAGGAAAGGATTTTAATGAAAGCACCTGCTTGGGAGTACTAATGGAGACTTCCAGCTAGTGGGGGTATATACCATTTTGGTTGAAGATTGTTTGGTTTGTTGTGTTTCTCAAATAAGCTTGGTATGCGAGTATCAAATTTATTGTTGTGAGAAATGTGATTTAATTCCTGTATCCTCATTTTAAAAAGGGATGTTAACCAAGGCTCTTCCCTCAATAAGGCCTTTCATCTGGGCAATTTTCTTCAGCTCCCCAGAGTGTAGGGACTTGGTGTCCACCTGTGCCTGAGTGATGAATTGATAGGGCTGAAAATAGAAATAGAGAAGAGCTGGGTTCTGAGCACAGGGTGACCTTTTCTAGAATTTCATGGCTGCTTGATAAAAAGCAGCAGCCACTTAGCTCTGTGTCTAACTCTTCCTTCATATTGACAGTATTAGGCAAAATGTACTGTATTCTAGATTGTATTTTCCTTGTTAATGTGTTTTCTCCCAGAAGCAGTAGCTACCAACAGTCTGAACCTTGTAGGCACAAAGAGGTTCTGACATGTACAGTACAGCGAGACCCATGCTGTGACCTCAAATGAGAAAATGTGGGTGGGATCCATGAAGGGACTTAAGCATTGTGTCACTCCGAGTGGCAAAGCGCCAACTTCTAGGTGCTTAGACAATCCCAGGAACAACACTGTGATTCTCAAAACCTGAGTTAAAGTGCTTAGGCTTCCTATACAATGAATGGGGAGAGATAGGTGCCTTAGAATGCCATCCACAAAAGCCAGCATGCTAGATGGGGAACGATCTAAGCTAGGTAATGGGAATGGGTGACAGGCCTCTCCCCTCTCTTGGAGTTGGGTACCTATTTCCTCTAGCAATGCACAAATGGGAACAAGCAGCCTGGAGCTAGGCAGCTTAGGTACTTAAGGCTGGCACCTGCTTTGCTTCACACAAAAAGGCTGGAGAAGGAGGAGGAAGTGGTGGTGGCAGGGCCACATAGAGGCTTTTGGGGACCTGGAGAAAAATCTGAAACTAAGGTTCCCCCATACTCTTCCCCAAAAAAATTATCACTGAGTGGAGTCTGAGGGTGGGTGGGAGACTAAGCATGCACCATACTCACCCCATAGCAGCAACTCCTGTCCCCATTCTGGCTGTTGTGGCCTGGCGTGCAGGGTTGCAGTGCTACTCAGGGTTAGGCCGGCCAGCAGCCCTTCCATCATGATTGGGGGGTAGGGGGCAATAATGGGCCAAATTTCAGTGGGTGGTGGTGACTGTTTCATTGTGGATAAATACTTAAATAGTCACTGGGCCAGAGAAAGAGAGAGCATGTGAAAGTCACTCTGTAGGTCAATGGTTAGGACACACAACTGGGTTGTGAGAGACCCAGGATCCAGTCCCCCTGCTTCAGTCACTCTCATTATTTATTCACAGTGGAACAGCTTCAGCAGGGTACAGTGAGGGAGCCCTGTAACGATGCTAGTTCTGGCAGGACCCAATTGAGAGTGTCAATTCAGGACAAATTGCTTAAAGCAGCCCAGTTACAGCCCAAGGCTGGGGTTTCTTGCACACCAAGGCAAACCAAACAGAGAAGACTTTGTTTTTACCCCACTGGCTAACCATAAGTCACACAAGCAATTCCCTTAGACACTCCAGTTTCCCAGTATCACCACCAGTGCCACTCGTTATGGGGATGAATAGTTATGAAAACCAATACCCCTGTAAAAGAAAAGAGGTTCTCTCGATCCCAAAGGACCAAGCCCCAGACCCAGGTCAATATACAAATCAGATCTTACTCACAAATCACGCTATTGCCAATCCTTTAGAATCTAAAATCTAAAGGTTTATTCATAAAAGGAAAAATATATAGATGAGAGCTGGAATTGGTTAAATGGAATCAATTACATACAGTAATGGCAAAGTTCTTGGTTCAGGCTTGTAGCAGTGATAGAATAAACTGCAGGTTCAAATCAAGTCTCTGGAGTACATCCACAGCTGGGATGGGTCTTTCAGTCCTTGGTTCAAAGCTTCAGTGTAGCAAACTTCCTCCAGAGGTAAGAAGCAGGACTGAAGACAAGATGGAGGAGCTCCAGCAGCTTTTTATATTCTCTTGCCATGTGGTCTTTCTTTCTTTGTTTCAAAGACAAGCTGTCCATCACATGGCATGGAAAAACCTCAGAGTTCTGTCCATAGGTATGTTCCTGCATACCTTGCTGAGTTACAAGGTGTGTCTGCCTTCTCTCAATGGGTCAGTTGTATAGCTGATGGTCCTTAATGGCCCATCAAGCAGGCTAGGCAGAGCTGACACCAACTTGTCTGGGGTGTCACCCAGAAGCATAGCATAAGTTTGAAATACAGACAGTATAGAGCCAATATTCATAACTTTAAACACAAATATGGTACATGCATACAGATCGCATAATCATAACCAGCAAACCATAACCTTGTCTTAGACACCTTATTTGACCCCATTTATACAAGATTTGGTGCCACGACAGGACCTCGGTTGCAACAATGATCTATACGGTCCCAGATTATGTCAATAACATCATAAGCCCTATCTCAGAATATCCCATAGCTCTGTGGTTAGAGTGCTCTTCTGAGAGGTCATAGATCCCTGTCCTTTCTCCTCCTCTAGCAGAGTTGTGGGGGATTAACCCTGGGTCTCCCCACATGCTAGGTGTGTGCTCTAACCATTGGGATAAAAGTTTATAAGGTAGACACCTCCATCCCAGGCTGGATTTTGAATGGGCTCAGGTGCTCCAAGGTCACCTACCAGATTGGGCCCCACACCTGCCTTCCCCTGGTTTGTGATTTATTCTGTGACTTAGGTGTCCATACCATACCTGCTTCAGGCTTTTGTAAGATTCCTTAGGCTCTCTGTACTGCCTTTGAAACATTGGGGGTGAAATCCGGCTCCATTGAAGTCAATGTCAAAATGGGAATTCTGCCTTCAATAGGGCCAGGATTTCACCACAGGGCTTTTGGCATCACCATGGCTGTGCTTACCAGGACCCCAGGTGCCACAGGAATGGAAGTGATATTGAACAGAGAAAAAGATCCTGTCTGGACAAGCCCCAAGGAAGGCTGTTCTTGAGCCCCACCATGGTTAAAATTCATTTAACATAGAAGATATCTTTCCCCTTTTTAAAAAAAATTAATTTTATGGCAATTGGCTTTTGTTGAGAAATCTCTGAGGCAAAATAAGTGATAGGATTGTGCACATGTGTGCATATGCATCATTGCAATCACCTCTGGGGAAGAGCAAAGTAGCTGTTTAACAATGAATCATAGAATATCAGGGTTGGAAAGGACCTCAGAAGGTCATCTAGTCCAACCTCCTGCTCAAAGCAGGACCAATCCCCAACTAAATCATCCCAGCCAGGGCTTTGTCAAGCCTGACCTTAAAAACCTCAACGGAAGGAAATTCCACCACCTCCGTAGGTAACCCATTCCAGTGCTTCATCACCCTCCTAGTGAAAAAGTTTTTCCTAATATCCAACCTAATCCTCCCCCACTGCAACTTGAGACCACTACTCCTTGTTCTATCATCTGGTACCATTGAGAACAGTCTAGATCCATCCTCTTTGGAACCCCCTTTCAGGTAGTTGAAAGCAGCTATCAAATCCCCTCTCATTCTTCTCTTCTGCAGACTAAACAATCCCCGTTCCCTCAGCTTCTCCCCATAAGTCATGTGCCCCAGTCCCCTAATCATTTTTGTTGCCCTCCGCTGGACACTTTCCAGTTTTTCCACATGGGAATGCAACCCAACCAATGCATGGGAATGCTATCCAACCCTTTTTCACAGAAAGCAGATAGTACTTTAGCCATTTAAAACTAAAGGGAGAGTTTCTATGTAGGAAGACTGCAATTACCGACATTGAAATTTGGCCACAATACTATGGTTTACACTCCTGTTCTTATGATCAGAATCTTTAATAACTAGAAATTGTCAATACCTCCTGTTTGCATCCTCTCCAGTAGCACAGTCCACCCAGCACTATGTTTGGGTATTGGTTCACTAAGTGACACAGACAGAAGAGTGACACCAACTAAATCGTCAGCACGACTTCCCGCAGCACTTGAGTTTTTTGTGTGAGCCTTGGTTCAATTCTATTTTTCATATGAGATCTGATGAGATCACAGTTTATAGTATTGCAGCAGATGTACTGCAAGTATCCTTCATTCAGGTGTTAATGAATCCTGGAGGAATAATGAATAGCTATTGTCAGTATTTTCCACCATGCATGAGTGTAATTTTTTCCGTGTTGGTCAGAGAGAACATTTCAGCAATCTATTTAGAGCATCTAACATAGTGTAGAACTTACGTCAAGGTATGGCCTATCCTGTTGTTGTATCCAAAGATTGTACCAACAACTTCTTTCTAATTTTAGAAAAACACTGGAAGGATTATAATGAGAAAGAAAATCTTAATCCATAGTAGCATTTTCTGGGCTGTTTAATTAAGGGTATGCTAACATAACACTAGAATTACCTTTCACAACATGAAGTTTGCTCATTCTTGCTTTGTGGTCCAATCATACAGAGGAATCTTAGTCTCCCTTTCTTTAAATGCACTCTTGAGGCTAAACTTTGTGTCCAATTTATTCTAGTGACCATAAAAGTATCTTCCCTTTGTGTTTCTTAGCTGTGTTCACTGGGAGGTTTTTCTGCAATATGTCTCATACACTCTTATTCAGAATTGCCCCTTCTCAGCCCAGTACACAGTCTGGTCCTCTTCTGATGTTGTAAAGCTGCTGATGGAATTGCCTAGAATTTGGATGATTGTCTAGCCACATATAACATTTTAGATGATGACTGAACCCTGAATTGAGCAACAGACACAGAAACTGACCCTCTACCCCATTACACCATTGTTTTTAATGAAGTTAAAATGGTCTAAAACTGGCGTAACGGGGTGGAGGATTGAGCCCACAGTATTCAGTTTGAGTTGCACAGGGATATGAGCTGATGTGCCAAAATACTGTCCAAGCCTTTACTCTCTTAAAATTTATGTTCCTGATCCTGTCTCCTTCTGCACTGATGTGCAAGGTGGAGGTTGTGGAAAAAATGACTTAATGAGCCTTTAACTCCTTGGCCTGGGTAATCTCTATGCTCTGTTGGATAGATGCAGTTAAGTGTTTCTCACAGTACAGTGCCATGGCCAGTACAATTCTCTCAGACAATGAACTGGGTAGTGTGTCTGCTCCCCTTCTTTGCCTGGACCAAGCCAGCATTTAGGCCCATGTTCTATCCAGACCACCATTGTCTCTGAATGTTTGAGGGTTGTAAGATGTTTCCATAACTGGCTGCTGCAATTTAATTTGGACATATTTTCCTGAGTTGAGCTGCCTATTTTTTTAACTTAATCTAAATAATAGATAAGATTTCTTCTTTCTCTCATGGTGATAGCTTGGGTCACCCTGTCTTTTGTACTTTTTAACATTGCCCAATATATTTAGATTGAAAGTATACAAAGAGGAGGCTCTGGGTGTCATGTATTTCTATACCAGATATGGACTGGTCATAGAGCTAGCTTATGCACACCAGATATGTTCGCCATAAGATCCTTTAATGCTCTACCCCGGTATGGCTGTTGTGAATTTGAAAAAGGACTAACAAATTTATTTGAGCATAAGTTTTCGTGAGCTGTAGCTCACGAAAGCTTATGCTCGCATCCGATGAAGTGAGCTGTAGCTCACGAAAACTTATGCTCAAATAAATTTGTTAATCTCTCAGGTGCCACAAGTACTCCTGTTCTTTTTGCGGATACAGACTACTCTGCTACGAAAGCTCATGCTCAAATAAATTGGTTAGTCTCTAAGGTGCCACAAGTACTCCTTTTCTTTTTGCGAATACAGACTAACACGGCTGTTACTCTGAAACCTAAAAAAGGAATGTTACACGCAGTGCCACCTAGTGGCTGAGCTATATAATACAGTTTGGCATTCCTTTACACTAGGGGCCTGACGAAATAGTACAAAGAGAAAAGGTGGGTGAGGTAATAGCTTTTATTGGACCAACTTGTGCTGGTGAGAGAGAAAAGCTTTCAAGCACCACAGAGCTCTTCTTCAGATCTGGGAAAGGTATTCAGAGTGTCAGAGGTAAATACCCCCGTAGTCGTAGTGACTACACTACCCCTCCATTTGGTCCTATGACTACATGAGTGTTAATGGACCACTTCACCTTGAATGGTCCCTAAGAATATGTGCTAAATACTGTTTGATCTTGTATTTAGCTTTAATGCTCTGAGATATTACCTCACCCACCTTGTCTCTCGAATATGCTGGGACTGACATAGCTACAAAGATTACCGCTTACAAAATAGTATGAATAGAGTCTTGAAACAATCAAGATCAGCAACAGATCCCACCAACCCTTCCACAGTAAACAAAACAAAAATCCCCATCCTTCTGTCCCGCCCTCCAAAAATACCCACCCCACCCTCCTCAGCCCTCTCCAAATGCCTGTTTTTAAAAATGTGCTATGCTGAGTACTTGAAGGGTCACCAGACAAAGACTCATTTGGACTGGGGGGGCAGTCAGTGCCAAACTCTCTGGCATCTCATGGAGAATGCCCTGCCAGCAGCTCCCTCTCTTATAAACCATAGAAGCTCAAACCCTTCCATGATTTTATAGAGAATGCCGCTCACTTTGTTACCCAGGAACCCCTAGAGGCCAAATGGCAGAAGGCACAGGAAGTGCCTAGGGTTTTACAGGGATTCCTTGTGTCAGATATCTGCACAATAGTTTACCAAAGGATGGCATGTGAGTTCTGTGTCGAAATCCAGTAGCCACTGGTCAACATAATCATTACAAACTGTGTGTACAGATAAGATTTAAAGAGTTATGCATCTATACTAAAAATTATGGTCTTAAGGACTTGGAGTTAGGGCAGGTCTAGAGCAGGTGACATACAGTACTTTGAAAATGTTCCTTTCAGGCAGCAGGTAACAGACATCTAACCACTGTTCCCGCTAAGCTGTGCATGTGTGCACGCGCACACAGATCCTAAACCCCGCACACACAGCAAAACACCACGCGCACAACAATTTGCACAGAAGAAATTTTTTGCTCACACGGCCTGTCAAAAATTAGAGGGAACATTGCACCTAACTCCCTGTCTGGCCATTTGTGTACTGTGCGTTGTATGCCTCCGTGTATGGCTATTTGCATGCTGAGTCAGGTGCAGACAGAGATTGAAAAAACTACAAAAGAGGAAATCTAGACTACAGGAATAAACAAACAGCGGGGTGGGGTGTGTCCTGTTTATGAATAATGGCAAAGGATTGCTCTTGTATATCTTGGAGTGTAAAGCAACACACCGATTCCTTCACCAAGGAGGCAAACTGACAGCATAGCATGTTTGTCTCATGAGAGCGGGGTCACAGCCAGCCTGGATTTTGGGTGAGCAATACTCTACAAGACATGAGTATCTTGTTAATTAAATTTAGGCTCCAGAATGCATGTTATGATTTTATTTTATATGTAACCATTTGTTTCCAATACTACTTACTACTACTTGAATTTCTGTGCTTTGTTCAGTAAACTTAGATATGTTTATAGTAAAATCAAGTATAAGCGCTGTGTGTAAAACAGAGCTGTGATCTGAGATGGAATTGGTACACTGGGTGCACGGTTTCTTTGGAAGCAGCAAATCTGAGTGTCCAGTGATCCAGATGCTGGGCGCTAGAGGGAGATGCTCAGAGGGCTCGGGACTTGGAGTGTCCCTATGGTTAACCTGCAGGGTGACAGCAAGGCCTACAGTTCCTAGAGGGGAGTGTTTGTGTTGCCCAGGGCCGATGAAGTTGGGGAGCTGACTCACAGCAGACACAGACAAGGTTCCTGGCACTAAGGGCAGGTGGTAGCGAGGTGCCTCATAGGCCTGGGTGCTCTGGTGAAGCATCACTCATAGCTTATAGCTAAGGTTGCAAATAGTGTCTATTATAATCCCCTGTTCTCATAAGCACATAACTTCCCTAAACATTCAACTTTTGGGGCAAAACTTTCCATGCCTCAAAAATGGCAAATTTTGAAACTTTGCCTAAACAGAGTTCCTGGTCTAATATTGCTTCATTGTTTCTTTGTGCTCCCCTATTAGGGTGACCAGATGTCCTTATTTTATAGGGACAGTCCAGATTTTGGGGTCTTTTTCTCACATAGACAACTATTACCCCCCACCTCCTGTCCTGATTTTTGACACTTGCTATCTGGTCAGCCTATCCCCCATTTATCTGTCTGTATCCACCCATCCGTTGTCTCTTATCTTATACTTGGATTGTAAGCTCTTTGGGAAAGGGGCCAACTTTTTATTCTGCGTTTGTACAGCACCTAGCACAACAAGGTCCTGGTCCATGACTGGGGCTCCTAGATACTCCCACAATAGCAATAAATAATAATCCGCATGTGACATAAGCCTATTCCATGAATATTATTATAAAAAGATTGGAAAAAATTAGGTTAATCAATTATTTTTATTTGTTTGACAATTGTACTGGTAGTGCCTAGAGACCTCATTACAATTGTTCAGTAAATGGCCATCTCTGGCCCAAAGTTGCTTAATCAGATTGAGATCATAGCATGGACTTTGTTTTTGCTCTTGTTTAGCTGTTTCTGCAAGTTTTCTTTGCTGCTGATTCACTTTTGTTGAACTAGATGAGAATTGACTGCCTTGTTGCAACAGTGTCTCTTTCTCTTTGTCAAAAAAATGCAGCTGCTCTTCGTCATCTTCACAATTACATTCATGAGCATGTGCAGGTAAATGTTATCGAGACAGAGAAAGAGACGAGCCATAGACTCACACCAGTCTTCATGCTCCAAGGAGTTTTGCATTATCACATGCATTCGTCATTTGTTCCACCTTTGCTGATTACCACAAAGGGTGCCATTGCTCTGTCATATCTCAGAGTTTTGCTGGCAGTTGCTGCTGCCCTTGTCTAAAACAAGTCATAGCCCTTCTGAATGTTTCTCCTTGTTCTTATCACTTCCATGGTAAATTCTCAAATGAATATTATTTGATGTTGAATCTCACTAATATCTGCCTTTGGTGCCTCTTAGACACTTTAACGTGATGTACAGGGATTTAGGCATGTAAATCCCCACACTTAGAGATGAGGGTATAACTGTCTGTCTTGTAGAGTCTGCAGATTTGTCTTGATCTGGGCATTAATGACAGTCATCTAAGTCAGTTTCAACAATGTAACAAGTGTGAGAGTTCTTTGTAGGGTGTTGGCATTTTGACTTATTAGAACAAGATCCATTTCAGTGCTGACACAGATTTCATACCCTAGAGTCACAAGGAGGGTTATTGTGGGAGCCTGGATGGAAAGGATAAAATTGACAGGAGGTGAAAAGCTTATCCAGATTTGCTTCATGGTTGTTCACTTTCTTGGGTGTGTAAATGAGCTGCCAGTAACTCAAAGGTTAATCTGTCAGGTCTAGACCTTTCATGTAAACCATGAAAAGTAAATTGCTGATGGCACATCAGATGGCTTCAGTCCTCAAAGTCTGTGCAAAAAACTGATTTTTGTCTTCATCAATATATGTCCTCAGAGATCAGGCTGCTGATGAAGTAGGGTTATCTCCAGAAGATGTTATGTAGAGTGATATATAGCAGGTTGGTAAGCCTGACTTAAGTACTAGACAAACTGGTTGAAACTATAGTTAAGAACAAAATTGTCAGACACATAGATTAACATAATTTGTTGGGGAAGAGTCAACATGTTTTTTGTAAAGAGAAATAATGACTTCCCAATCTACTAGAATTCTTTGAGGGGGTCAACAAGCATGTGGACAAGGGGGATCCAGTGGATATAGTGCACTTGGATTTTCAGAAAGCTTTTGACAAGGTCCCTCACCAAAGGCTCTTAAGCAAAGTAAGCTGTCATGGGATAAGAGGGAAGCTCCTCTCATGGATTGGTAACTGGTTAAAAGATTGGAAACAAGGGGTAAGAATAAATGGTCAGTTTTCAGAATGGAGAGAGGTAAATAGTGGTGTCCCTCAGGGGTCTGTACTGGGACCAGTCCTATTCAACATATTCATAAATGATCTGGAAAAAGGGGTAGACAGTGAAGTGGCAACATTTGCAGATGATACAAAACTACTCAAGATAGGTAAGTCCCAAGCAGACTGCAAAGAGCTAAAAAAGGATCCTGGGTGACAGGGCAACAAAATGGCAAATGAAATTCAATGTTGATAAATGCAAAGTAATGCACATTGGGAAACATAATCCCAACTATACATATAAAATGATGGGATCTAAATTAGCTGTTACCTCTCAAAAAAAGAGAGTTCTCTGAAAACATCCACTCAGTGTGCAGCGGCAGACAAAAAAGCAAACAGAATGTTGGGCATCATTAAGAAAGGGATAGATAATAAGACAGAAAATATTTTATTGCCTCAATATAATTCCATGGCACGCCCACATTATGAATACTGCGTGCAGATGTGGGTGCCCTATCTCAAAAAAGATATATTGGAATTAGAAAAGGTTCAGAAAAGGGGAACAAAAATTATTAGGGGTATGGAACGGCTGCCATATGAAGAGAGATTAATAAGACGGGGACTTTTCAGCTTGGAAAAGGGACGACTAAGGGCTATGATAGATGGCTATAAAATCATGACTGGTGTGGAGAAAGTAAATAAAGAAGTGTTATTTATTCCTTCTCATAACACAAGAACTAGGGGTCACCAAATGAAATAATAGGCAGCAGATTTAAAACAAACAAAAGGAAGTATTTTTCCATAATGCACAGTCAACTTGTGGAACTCCCTGCTAGAGGATGTTGTGAAGGCCAAGACTATAACAGGGTTCAAAAAAGAACTAGATAAGTTGATGGAGGATAAATCCATCAATGGCTGTTAGCTAGGATGGGCAGGGATGGTGTCCTTAGCCTCTGTTTGCCAGAAGCTGGGAATGGGCTACAGGGGATGGATTACTTGATCATTACCTGTTCTATTCATTCCCTCTGGAGCACCTGGCTTTGGCAACTGTTGGAAGACAGGATACTGGGCTAGATGGACCTTTGGTCTGACCCAGCATGGCCATTCTTATGTTCTTATGTGATACTTTCTCAGACAAGTGTTGTTTCTCTGATAGACAACCTTGGAGACAAATGCCCACACTTACTTTCCTCTCTTGAATTACTTCCAGATAGGAGAACTAAGGGCTTATAGTTAAAGCACTGGACTGGGACAGAGGAGATGCAGGTTGAATTTCTGGCTCTGCTACAGACTTCCTGTGTAACTTTGAGCAAGCTTCTGAACTTCTCTGTTTGAGAAGCAAGCTTCTTAACATAAATTCTATCAAATGGGTATAGTTTTTCCTCCCCTGCTTCTATGTCTTATCTATTTAGATTACAAATTCTCCAGTGAAGAGATTTTGTCTTGTACAATGTACAGTCTAGAAATAGTTGGCCAGATTTACTGCTGGCTTAATTGCATTGTCTTCAGTGGAGTTACACTTCTTTCAGGCCAATATTGAATTTGACTCGTGCAAATAATGAATTCTTGCAAAGCTTCATAGGATATCTGGCTTGTCAATGGGAATGAAAGGTCCCAGAAGTCTACTTTCCCATTATCATACGATGATTTTTATCAGCTCACTAAAAATGCCTACTTCTCTCATTCAGGAGATACTGTAATATTTAATGCAACATTTAATTTTCCTACATTTAGTAAAAGTTGAATGACTGTAAATTATGGTGATGAGGGTGTCATGTAATCTTTCATGATGGCTCAGAATACTGTTCTCTTACTTTAAATCTGGTTTAACATCTCTATGGTCAACTAAATTTCCAATAGTAAAGACACTACCTTTCCTTAGTAACTTTGACTTCATGAAACACAGCGGACAACTCAGTCCTTTAAAACATTTCTCTGCAAGTCTGCACTTGAATGGAATAATTCCAGCCTGTTACTGACCTCTAGTTGAAACTGCAAGAAAATAAAAGTATTGCAATAAACGTAGCAGGTCTTATGCTTCAATACTCTGCCCTGCGTCTTCCCGGAAGGTCTCATAAAATATTTCTAAGGGGAAGAAAACTAAAAAAAAGATGATGCAGTCTAAAGTTATGTGAAATTGAACAGTGGTGGTGCAGAATAATTGCCTTGCCTGTTAATTCCCTCAAAGACATCAGTAGGACGAGTAAACATATCATCTTCCAAAAACATCAGAAAAAACTAGCTGGCCATGAGATCTCCACATCTTCCTTTCTTGCATAGACAATGCCACTTTGTGCAGTAGGTTTGATGGGGGTTCTGTCTCAGGGGTCTTAAGCAGAAGAAATTCTGGGGTGGGTGGAAGACTGCAAGGTCCAGGAAGGGCATCCATAAGTATGGATACTTTAGAGAAGCATCCAGATTGTTGGACACAGATTTGAACTCCAGTTCTGGAGCTCTTTATCACTAGATTTATACAGATTTTTTTGCTAGGGTGGAAGCTGGTTTATTCTAGTATGTAGCTTGTTGTTGTGAGGCTGAAACTGCATAATTCTTATTTCCTTTAGCCCTATAAACAGGGCAAGAATTAGGTAAATGTGTGTATGTCACTTGTGCATAAATCAGACCTAGTAATGCATTACACATGTATGAACAGTAATAGGAAGGGATCCTGGTGGGGAACCACTTATATTTTTTATCTCATTCCTGAAACTCTCTAATCTTGGTGGTCTGTTGTCTGAGAATCAGTAATGGTTGGGATTCATTGTGGAGATCAGGATAGCTTATTTGCTGTTGAGGCTCAAGATTGTTCCCTGTATGAAATTGCTTCCCTCTTTCACAACAGTGTTTAGGATCTTTTCTCATATTTTATAATCTTCAATTCTATAATCCCTTATGTCAGTCATTTGATATGGTATTGTACTAGACTTCTACTGAAGAACTCTTTGCGGCCATGATACATGGAATGGATCCAGTTCTGCACTTGAACAAAAGGGGGAAAGAGTGGCTGGTCTAATGGCTAAGACCCTGGTCTGGAGTGTAGGAGCTGTGGGTTCAGCTCTGCCTTTAGACTTTTATAATCTCTCTCTGCCTAAATTTGCCATCTGTAAAATGGGAGGATATTTCCTTTCTCTCACCCTGTCTTTGAATATAATCTTTTTGGGGTACCACACCTACTGTAGTGGGGGATAATCATTTTTGTAATACAATTTTGTGTTCTGTTAGAGCAGTGTAAATTTGGAGTGTTGTAACTCCATTGCCTGTAATTGAGCTACTCCAGATTTGCACCAGCTCCCATTGGCCTGGAGCAGCGAATCGCGGCCACTGGGAGCCGTGATCAGCCGAACCTGCGGACGCGGCAGGTAAATAAACCAGCCCGGCCTGCCAGGGGCTTTCCCCACACAAACGGCGGAACAAGTTTGGGAACCACTGAATTTTAGATAAATCACAAAGGAATTAATTTAGTTGCTTTCAACCCTTCACTCCCACCCCCACCAATTTTAATGTGTTATTATAGTGCAGTGAATGAAGTAATACTAGTAATTGTAGAATAGATAAAGTATCATAATTGTACCAAGGTTCTTATACTGCCTTCACCCCTGTAGTGCCTGACCACCTTCCAGTAGTTCATTAAGTGAGGTAAGTAAAATTCAATCTCTCCTCATCTCTCAAGGTGGAGGGCTCAGTGTGCAGTGTAATGTTTAGGTTTGGAAGTGGTTGTGTTTGGGTTTGGTATTTAATTTTTTATATATCTGCATGTTGACAGTTACTGGAGACAGGACAAAGAAGTGCATCATGCACTTGGAGAGGACGGGGGCAAGGTATGTGATGGTCTTCAGTTCCTGTGACAGTTCATTCCACAGTCTGGGAGCAGCCCCTGAGAAAGCTCTGTTTCCCACACAGATGAGCTTTACCCTTGTGGTAGAAAGTTCCATTGTGCCTGAGGAGCAGAGCTGTTGCCTACAGTATTCACTCTAGAGTTTTAGGAGATCTTTTAGAAAGCCTTGTCCCGGGCCCACTGAGAATGTTGAAGATAAAGACCAAGACCTTCCAGGTGACTCTTTAATCTATGGGAAGCTAGTGTAAGGAGCAGAGGACAGGTTTAATGTGCTCGCAGTAGCCCATGTTGTGGAGGGGGTGCACTACAGCATTCTGTTTTGGTTGGATTATCCAAAGAACTGAGGTCTTCATGCCTTGGCATACTGTAGTCTAGCCAGTGACGGATTAGCCACTGGGCCAATAGGGCCGGTGCCCAGGGGCCCCGGCCAATTGGAGAATCCCTGGAAAAATGGGTGCCCCCGAGCTTCGACCCACTCCCCTTACTCAGCGCTCTAAGCCCGCTTCCCGGCAGGAGCACCAGGTGGGGCAGGGAAAGTCCCTATGCCCCAACCCTGCTCCCTGGCAGGAGCACCAGGCAGGGAGGGGAAGGCCCTTGTGCCCTGACCCCATTTCCCCAGCAGGAGCGCCGGGGGAGAGGGGCAGGAGGGGCTGCAGTAGAAGGGGTGGGGAGGGGCCCCCCACTTGCTTAGGGCCCCCCACTTGGTCTTGCTCAGGGCCCCACAAACCCCTAATCTGCCTCTGAGTCTAGCCAGGAGGCAATGAGAGCATGTATAACTGAGGCCAGGACCTCATCTGCTCAAATGAGGTAGCATCTACTCGCCTTAGGTTGGACAGTGCTATGTGAGAACCTAGCATCAGCAAAGAATCTAGGATCTGCTAAATATGGTAACCAGAGTGATGCCAGATACACAGTATAGGCTAAACAAGAGGAAATTAGGACACCTGTGCAGGGAAATGTAGAGTTAAACCTTCTGGTACAATGAAAGTCCAATATTCTATATTCCTATCCATTGGCTAAAGAAAATTATGGCTTCATATAAAGAGCAGTTTTCTAGTGAGTCATATTTAAGGGAGGTTGCAATATATTTACATCACACACACACACAAGGGACAGCAATGCAATTATAGGGTGGTATTTACTATAGAAAGCACAAAATTGCAATACCATAGTTAGTATGATAGTCACAAACATTTATTGACTGACTGTATTAAGCATTTGCTAAAGTTTTGCACTATCTTGTCATTGCCCTGTCTCGTCTACCATTACATTTATTCAAATCTCATTTTTTTCCCCAACATATGATGTTTGGTTGTGCTTCGCGGACCAGCCATTTGTGAGGTTGCTCATGTTCTTACTGGTATTCCCCACAGGTGAGTCAGTGGTTTTATTTTTCTTTGCATTTCTATTGGTCTTTCTTGCTTACTGTTCTTTCTTGTGTATAATTTATACATAGCTATTGGTTAATACCTGTTATGCTTCATGTCACATTAAGCAACTGCTTTGCAGATATTAAGGTTTGTTTGTTTTGACCAACTTTCTTAAAGCTGACTATTGACAAGATTGAATAAATCCTGAGTGTCCCCTTCTAACAAAGATTTATTTTATTCTCCTTAGTTGTTCCCTTTGATGTTGTTTTCATTCTTTCTGTTTTCAAAGTTTGCTTTGGAATTGTATTATGAGCTATAGGTCAAACATATTTAGATGCCTAAAAGGTAATTACGGCAGCTGGACAATGTCTTACACTTATAACTGCTGCTGTAATATTTATATATGAATCACAGAAAGAGACGTGCTTAACATAAAAGTTTATCACACAGATGCACTCTCCTTAATATTACACTATGGTACTATTTCAGTGTTACTGTAATGTAGCCATAACGATGTAACTGTAGCTCATGAAAGCTTATGCTCAAATAAATTTGTTAGTCTCTATGGTGCCACAAGTCCTCCTTTTCTCTTTGCGGATACAGACTAACACGGCTGCTACTCTGAAACCTGTCATAATGAAATAATAACTCATTATTTATAGACAAATTGATAAATTGTTGGAAATTTGTTGCCATATCCAGAAGCTTACAGCAATTAAGATCTTTGGCATGTTATTCTTTTGAGAGCAGTCTTATAATTTTGTTGATTATATTAACATCCAAAAGCTTCAAGAAGGATCAGAGCTCCATAATCCAAGATGTTAGACAGAAGGGCAGGTACTGCCTCTTCCCTAAAGAGCTTACAATTGAAGGCATTGTGTCCGTTGGGAATTTGCTCTGATTCCAGCAGTTGATGGCCATTTTCCAATGTAGCTGCCTGGGATTTGTAATGGTGCAGCTACATTGGTTGCTGCTTATTGATTACTGGAATCAGAGTGAATTACCTCTATAGTCAAGGCCTATAAAGATAAGCAACACATGACTGGGGGAGAGTAAGACAAATATATTCAACATATGTCTTTTCAGGGAGATTTCTTCATGCAAAAGGAGAGATGTGGAAGAAAGCACAGATATTTGTGGAAGGTTCAGACAAGTAAGTGTCCAATCACTGATAGGGAGGAAGAGCTGGAGCCTGATGGCTTCAGATTTTCAGACCCAATCATAGGGTCTTTATACAAATAAAACTCTCATTCCACTAAGCCACGAGATTCTTTTACATAAATGGCATTGCAATAGTTCTAAAAACATACCTTTTGTGTTCACACTGCTGCAAGCACATTTTTCATTCTGTCTCTGAGGGCCTATTTGTTTAAGTCAAAAATGTCATTTGGATATGAATTCTGTACTGGCGTTCTTTTGCTAAATCCATCCCCAATTTCTCTACCATCAGTTTATGAGAATGAAGATTTCATTCTAAGCTTCATAAAAAGGTTCAAATATTAGGGAAAAGCAGGTAGATACATTCCAGGCCCAATACGAACTCTCCCCCCACCCACCCCTTATGTTTAATAGTACTTTGCTGGACTCCTGCCCAGAGAACTTCAGCATATGCTTAACTCTAAGGATGTAAATAGTCTCACTGATTTAGACAGGCATATTTGTGGGGTAAAATATCACTCAAATTGAGTAAGGCTGGTAGAATTCAATGACAAATATAAAAAATTGAACTTTATTAGGTTTAAAACAAAATAGTTTTCAAGTGATAATATTTACAACTCAGAGAATGTCAGTCAAGCTGAAAATAAAGAAGCTTTAAATAGAGATCTTTCAGTAACAGAAAAATTATATTGTTGTTGAATTGAACATAAATGGAGCAGTATCTCATTCTAAGCTCCGAATAGTTGTGATACAAAAGAATAATTGCCTTTCATAAAGAAATGAGAAAGTGATGATGCAGAAATTAAAAAATACATTAAAGGAATGGAGACAGATATGGAGAATGGGTTTCTCATCTAAATTACATTTTGTCACAAAAGGAAATGATTACAAACCACTGAATCAATAGTATCTTTATAAAGATGTACTAGTTGGAAAGGGGAAACAACTGGAGAGAACGTGAGGTGGGGATTTCAGGTAAAATTTTCTAAAGCACCTAAGTTCCATTTTCAAAAGTCACTTTTGCAAATGGGATGTGGGCTTCTAAATCACTTAGGCACTTTTGAAAATTTGACCTTTGATACATATTTGGTAATGACCTAAACTGGAAACATTTTTTGAAACAAACATGCTAACAAGTAAAAGAAATACAAATTTTATTTTACCAATGGATTTATTGGCAAGACTGTTGGGCTTTTTATATTTCAAATAAATATTGTTGATTTTTCTATCAAGAAATAATATCCCCCTTATTAGTTGCAGCTAGCTTTTCTATAGCAAATCAATGGAAGGAAAAACAACCATCCAACATCTTTCTAGTTCACTATAATTTAGAAGTTTTGGTGATGGAAAAATTCATTAAACAAACAAAAGGGAAACCAAATTTCAAGACACTTTGATTGAATTCATGTGGGGGAAATAACTTTCCAGGAGCCTAACACACAGAGTTATGCCAGCTTCTCTGAAGCAGTTATGTTTGGTCAATGCAGAAATCTACAACCCACCTATTGGAGAGCAGAGCTGGATAAGTAACTGATTTTTCAGTTTGCTGGCAGTTCTGAAAAATTGACAGAAACAAAATGGGTTTGGTGCAAACAAACTGAAATACTGACAAATTTTGGTGAATCAAAAAAGTCAACATTTCTTTTTGAGTTGAACAAAAATGTTTTGCTTAATGTTGGTCACTTTTCAAAATTAAAGCAAAGGAAAAGGCTATATTCACAAATCAGGAGGAAGAGGTGATAAGTCCCTTTTAACCTTTAGCCCAACAGCTATAGCTCTTACCCAAGATGTATTAGACCTATCTGTGTTCACTTCTCCCCTCTGCTTGATGAAGAGCAGGAATTTGAACTTGCATTCTCCTACATGGTAGGGAAGGGTCCTATGATTAGGGGGCTGGGGCATATGACTTATGAGGAGAGGCTGGGGGAACTGGGATTATTTAGTCTGCAGAAGAGAAGAGTGAGGGGGGATTTGATAGTTGCCTTCAACTACCTGAAGAGGGGTTCCAAAGAGGATGGAACTAGGCTGTTCTCAGTGGTGGAAAATGACAGAACAAGGAGCAAAGGTCTCAAGTGGCAGTGTGGGAGGTCTAGGTTGGATATTAGGAAAAAATATTTCACTAGGAGGGTGATGAAGCACTGGAATGGGTTACCTAAGGAAGTAGTGGAATCTCCATCCTTAGAGGTTTTTAAGGCCCGGCTTGACAAAGCCCTGGCTGGGATGATTTAGTTGGGATTGGTCCTGCTTTGAGCAGGAGGTTGGACTAGATTACCTCCTGAGGTCTCTTCCAACCCTAATCTTCTATGATTCTATCCACTGGGCTATGGGATATCCTGGGCCAGAGGTCTCGTGAAGCTGTTATAAAGGAGGAGCTCCCTCATCCTCCTGCTGTCATTTTGTGAATGACTCCTAAGCCTGAGGGGAAACATTGAGACCAAAACTATTTGGTGAACTTCTGTCAAATTTGCAAATGGTTTTGGGTTGTCCAGAACTTCATTTTTTGGCAAATAATCTATTTATCTGATACTTTTTGTCCAGCCCTAATAGAGAGATTAACTTTTTCCCTGTATGATACTGCCACAGTTGCAACAACAGAGATTCTTGGAGTCCCTTTCCTTTAAACAAAATGGTGTGGATGGTGCAGCCTTCTCTTTGAGGGGCCCTCTGGTTTGGCAGTTACTTCCCCCTTTGCCCAAAATAGCTTAAATCTGTTGACCTTTAAGTCATGTTACAAGGTCCATTTTTCTGTATTAGCCATTGAGTAGGGAAGGGAAGGTTAATGTTTAGAGAGACTTTGGTTGGGGGTTGTGAGTTACCCGTTGCTCTTAGCTGGATTATTTTTCTAAATAATAGTCAAAGGGTCCTGGAGTAATAGGCACTTTATTGAGAGAGAGAGAGAGAGAGAGATTCTTTTGTATGCTCCAGCTTCTGTGTGTGTCTCCAGTAATGCAGAGCCAGCCAAAACCAAATTTAGTACATCTTTGTGTCACTGGAGCAGTGCTGAGCAGCCAGAGTGTAATGCTGAATCTGACCATTTGAATTTTTTGTTATAAAATCTAAATCGTTTTTACTTTAGCATGATGTGGTCTTAATATATATGTGGTCTCAATACAGTTAGTTGCAATGAGCTATTAACATGTCTTAGTCACAAATATGAAAGATTAGTCAGCAGGGTTCATCTACTTGTGGGAGAGGTTCTGACCTCCTCCACCTAATATGGAAACTTCGCTGCCTGAGATCTCTAACTCAAAGCAGGTGCTGGGTTTCAAGAAGCCACACCAATATAATTACAGGTTTCAGAGTAACAGCCGTGTTAGTCTGTATTAGCAAAAAGAAAAGGAGTACTTGTGGCACCTTAGAGACTAACCAATTTATTTGAGCATGAGCTTTCGTGAGCTACAGCTCACTTCATCGGATGCATGTGATGCACTTCATCCGATGAAGTAAGCTGTAGCTCACAAAAGCTCATGCTCAAATAAATTGGTTAGTCTCTAAGGTGCCACAAGTACTCCTTTTCTTTTTACTAACATAATTGAGTTGGTAAATAGTGTAAACTTTGTCATTTTCCTTTACTGTGTTTTTATTACAGAAATGTGAAAGTGGTACATTAAAACAGTAAGAACTCTGCATTTTCTTAGCAGCTTTCATGTGAATATCTCAGAGGTGCACGTACATTAACTAACAGAGCCTAGTAGGAAAGGGCTATAGAGAGGGACCACAATATGTGTCACTGGAATGCAGTAGCAGCTGTTTAAACTCTACAAAACATCCGAGGGGGAAAAATTGAAGAACAAACCATGCCCACCTAAAATAAGAGGGGGATTTAGAGCCCAGTTCTGCAATGTGCTGAGTGCCCTCAACTGCCTGAAGCGTTCTGTGTGGCTTGAAAGCTTGTCTCTCTCACCAACAGAAGCTGGTCCAATAAAAGATATTACCTCACCTACCTTGTCTCTTTAATCTCCTGGGACATACATAGCTACAACTACATTGCATATGATGAATCCAGTGGGAGTTAAGGATACTTAGCACCTTGCAAGTTCAAACACTGGGGGAGACAGAATCTTTTATCAGTTAGAAATTGGAGTGATCAGTGAGTTAACACTACTATTCTACAAAATGTGCAATGGATGTCTGAGGGCTTGCTCCTGGGAGGTGTTGAGCACCCTTAGCTTCTATTGATTTCAGGGCGAGGTAAGGGCACTTAGCACATCACAGGATTTGAGGCCCCTGTTGATCAAAAATAAGGGTCAGTACCTGGGTTGTATGAGCTATCCAAAAGATAAATTCTGCTCACTGTTACACAAGTGTCCATGAGTAACTCTACCTAAAAATGGAGTTACTCTGGAATGATAGTGGTGTAACAGGGAGAAGAATTTGGCTCAGAAGGTAGAATGTTTTGCCTTCCTATTATTTTTCCCCTGTGGTGGTAGTATTTTTTTCATTGTTTACATTATAAATGAAGCACCCCTTAACAGTGTATTGAATCTTTCATACAAGCCATGTTCCAAGAGGCTTCTCAGGCTTGCTCTATACTACATTGTTAGGTTGACATGAGCTGCTTTGCGTGCAAGTGTCTTCACTGAAATTTGGCTCCCACTGCTGTAAGTGCCTCTCTATGACAACTGAAAAACACCACCTTCCCCAAGGGATGATAGAGTGGTGGTTGATGTAATGAGGTGGACACCATGTCAGTGTGGCCACTGCATTCCATTGACTATTCCTGCCTTTCAGGAGCTGTCCCACGCTAAGAAAACAATCGCTACAAATGTTCCAGGGGAGGACAAGAACTGCCAACGTCAAGAGCCAAGTGTGCGCACCCACAAGCGATTGAATAACTGCTGCGGCTGTTTGCCCCCCTAAGGTAAGTCGACATAATTTTGTAGTGTAGACCTGGCTTCAGACGTGCTGAGCATAAATAAAGAGGACCAGCTTCCCAGCGCTTGGTGTCTACATCGTTTGCTGAGGTATCAGCCGCTGAAGCAGAGAGAGGGGTGCTCCCGGCATCCCTTCCACTCGCTCCCCCTGGAGTTTACAAGCTAGGTATTTTTATTTACTAGGCGGGAGGCCGGATTAAAGCATGGGGGCTCTTAAACGGTGCTGACCATCGCTGCGGCTGCTTCTCTTAGAGGGTGTGGCCTTGGCAGAGAAGCCCAGTTCCCAGCGCGGCTCGGGTGTGCATCACAGAAGTTGGCATCGCAACAGGGCACAAGCCCACCAGCTGCCCCACCCGCTCCTTCTTGGGGCTCGCTGGCGCAAAGCATTGCGGGGGATGTAGTCCCTCGCCGCGCCTTAGGCGGCTGCTCTCTGGCGGAGCAGCCTACACTTCCCAGGGTCCCCCCCGCCCCTCTCCCTCTGCGCCAGAGCTGTCAGAGAGCCGCGGTGGTCACCCGGCCGGGGGGCAGGAGCGGGAGCCGCACGGCGGGGCAGGGCTGCGCTGCGCCAGGCTTGCGCTCTGCCTTGCGCCGCGCGCGGGGCGTTTGCAGGGCAGCTGCGGAGCCGGGACGCTGCCGCTCTCGGGAAGACGGGGATGCGCCACCAGGGAGCGGGGCGTTGAATGAGGCTGCGCTGCCTGGGGAGGCGGCGGCGGCGGCGGCGGCTCAGGGGCGCTTCTGATGTGCACCGGGGGCAGGTGGCTCGGCCCGCCCCCGGCGCTGCGCGCACCATCCGCCCGGGCCGGAGCGGGGACCTGCGGCTCCCGGGGCGGCTGAGAGCAGCTCGCGCGGCCAGACCATGAGCACCGGCACAGGTAGGCGCGCGCCGGGGGGCTGGCGTGCTCGGGGGCTCGCGGGGCAGGGTGGCTCTTGCTGCCAGCGTTTGGCAGAGTTGTCCCATGTTTATGCGAGAGGTAGACGAGCCCCCGGGGTTCTGGGAGTAGCGTGCAGGGGAGGGGGGCATCATGCGGCTAATTCCCCCCCCCCCCGCAGCCTGGAGGTTTGAACGCCAGGAGGCTGGGTGGGGGGAAGGGGTGCAGGGCATTAATTGCGGCTGCTTCCAGTCGTTTCATTAAGCTACTGAAAAAAGCTTCTGCATCATTTATGTTTTTTAGGCGGAGATTTCCCTCCCTTTCGGCAGGTTCAGTCACGTTACAATGCAGCTTTTCTTCGCGGGGGGGGGGGGAGCTGGTGCTGAAAAATATTCCCAACCGATTCCCCCCTCCAAACATCAAATGCGGGCATCCTCTTGCAAGCAGCCGGGTGAGGGTGGGAGCTTCTGCTGCGTCCAGTGCTGGATGCAAGGCGGGTTGCAGAGCCCAGCCGGCGCTGCGCTTCCTAGCGTGCTGGCAGCCTTGGTGTTCATCCACCCGCCGCCAGCCCTCGTGTGGGGGGCTCGTGAGGACTGAATCCCAGTGGTCTAGGTGCGAATCGAACTTTTTAAGGTGTGGTTTTGCTTTTTTTTTGCGGTCACGATTAAAAGCAGGGTCTGTAAACTTTTGGCCAGCGGATACCGCAGTGTTGCTGGGAGAGGAGAGCAGCGCAGCCCCCTGGATAGATGGGCAGTGCGCTCAAACACACACACGCCCCTTGTCACAGGCCAGTAATAAGGAGCCAGCCGTACGTGTGTAAAGCCTGCTTGTTGTGAAGAAGAAAAAATCCGTGTCAAAAGAGCGTCCCCGTTCCTCCTACGTGCAGCTGCTTTCTGCAGCAGAAATATGGGTCAGATCTATTGCTGCAAACTCGCTGCCTACCTTCCCACCCTGCAAGTTGCTGCTGGAAAGTAAACACATATTTGCAAAGGGAAATGTATGGGTTTAAATTCTCAGCCTTTGCAGACCTGGCCCAGACTATATGGTAGTGCACAAGATGAAAATTGGAATGTCTTCTTGGGATCCACAGAATTATATAGAAGTCTGGGTAGCATTCTGTCTCAT
Source organism: Caretta caretta (assembly GCF_965140235.1). NCBI lineage: Eukaryota > Metazoa > Chordata > Testudines > Cheloniidae > Caretta > Caretta caretta. Next base: position 130,657,310 of record NC_134209.1, on the reverse strand, counting down.
TCCATGCAATGAAGAAATAAATTGCAATGCATTATATTCACACATGACACCTGTTTAAAATAATATATGCAGCTTCAAATATAGTCAGATATTTGTGTGGAAGAATTTAATTTGGTAGTCCACTTGAAATGTTATTTTAAAAAGATTAAGCATTCATCTGCTTTGCATGGCACTGAAGTACGGGTTAGTTTGGAGCAGAGTTGATTGCAAAATGTTACACAGCTTTACCAGAAAATGTAGGTTTGCAGGGGGGAAAAAACCTTTAAGAGTTGATTGGGGGTATTTCACTCCTGAGGATAGCAATGACTGCTAAATATACATTTTCCCCCCCACAATAATTATATGTTGAATAGTTACAATTAGATGGTGACTCTGTATGTCAACAGCTGAGTCTAAAGAGGAAGGATGGTGTAGTGGTTAGAGCACATGTCTAGGCATTGGGTGACCTGAGTTCAAACCGCTTTGGGGAAGTCACTTAGCTACTCTGTACCTCAGTTCCTCATACGTAAATTGTGGATGATTCTTTCCTATAGGGGTAATGTGAAGATAAATACGTTAAAGAGTGTGAGGTACTATAGGAATGGGGTCAGGTAGGTACCTAAAATTCACAGAGAATACTACGGAATTCAAGGGATGTCTTTCCAGTTATATTAGTTGGTTTTGGATCAAGGGCACAATTTCATCTTTATAATTTTAATATAAATTGAATATAATGATAAACAAGTTTTATATATATACCTACGTGTGTGTGTGTGTATGTATACACACACACACACATAACACTGCAGAAATGTCAGTGGACAGCAGCTTGGTGCAGATTAAATCTCAAAAATGTGTATCCCAGCCATATTGAAACAAACAAATTTCCTTAGTTATATTTAAAAAATCCCCAAACAAAAACAACCCTCCCAAAACTGACAGAATTTTAAAAAACATTTTTCCCCCTGCATTTCTCTGTCTGGACATGAAAACAAACAAGCAAGCTTATAATCAGTTTCTATTAATAATTACATTTCAAGCCCAAACTTTTCTCCACTGAAGTCAATTGTTTTTTTTTTACACAGGTATTAATAATAATCATAATCTATTTTTATAGAAGGGGAAAATGCTGCTTAAAGCATCTGCCCCCTAGCCAGTACCCTGCTTCACAAAGGAGACAGAGATAAGAGTGGAAACAACTTCCATTGCTTTGTTTGCTCCCCTTGCTCATTTCTACAGGATTAAGGTGCTCAGCAAAGGGGAGTATATATGCCTTTATGTTGTTGGACAATTTGTATGCACCCCTCAACACATCCTTTTGGGTGGATACTACCGAATTTCGTTTCTTCCCTATGTCAAGATGTATTAGCATTGTGTCAAGCCATTTAACTATTGTTCTTTGAAATGCTGGAATAGTTTTGTCACAACCTGTCAGTTGATGTTCATGCTGTGAAATGTAGACAGAATATTTGTTTTGGATAAAGCACATTTATTTGTTGTTACATGTTTTAGAAAAGGGCATGAGATGAAAATTTGTATTGAACAAATGAAGGTTTTTATCATGATTTTTAGAATCCTTTCCATCTTCTGAAGAGCAAATGTTTCTTTCACTGGTATTAGAAACCACATTGGTGCATCCATTTGGGAGACTATCATAATTTCATATTTCAAGTCCTTTTATGTGTAGAGAAGGAATAAAAATCTAAAATGCAACCAAGTTTGCTCCAAGGAAACATGAAACTGCTGAATTAATTGAGAGGATATGATTCCTGATGTGTAATAAAAAGTATCATTTTAAAAACACTTTATGGATTTTTTTTGTATGGATTTTTTCACTATTTAGAAGCTGTTAATTTTAGACTCAAGCACAGTGGTGGCCATTAAACAGTCAATATTTGGTAACATGTGTCTCATGAGACGTGTTAAGTATCTGAAACACCATTGTGTGATGCCTGTTGGCAGATGTTGAGGTTTCAGTGGTGGCCCTCCTGCCTCCCAGGACCTAGTTACTTTTGTTGACAAGATGAAGATGTGGTCAATCTTTATGTATTTTCAGTAGATGAACTAGAGGTGGTTATGTAGTGAAAATCCTGATTTATGGTTTCAGTTGGGGGGGAAGGGAGGGTACAGTTTCATTGGATCTCATTACACACCAAAAGAAAAATTCACCCCTGTGCAGAGCACCAGCTTAAGGCTTATGCATAATTTAACTCTTCAGAATAGGAGGAGGTAAGTAGTTCATTGCACGAAGTCCTGGCCCATTGCACCTATTTTATCCTATTTGCAAGAATTTGGATATTCATGGCTGTAATCAAGAATTCCAAACTTTAGCATGCATTATTTTGTCGTCCTCTTGTTGTATTTTTAAAAGTTTTGGCTATGCAGTTTGAAAGGCTAAATACCATGTGATGTCGATGACAACACAAATAACAGGTAGCAAACAGGTAAAGTGAACAGCTCAGAAAACCCACAGACTGAAAATCATTTGGTGCATACTTCTGAATAATGAAAATAATTAGCAGAAATTGGGATCCATTTACAAACTATTAGCTAATGCCCAATGGGGCTAAATTAGCGATGAATATTATTTGTAATGATTGATTAATTCATGCACTTCTAATATGGACACAGATTATTTGGGTGTTTTTCTTTGACCATTGTCTGAAAGGTTTGAGAGATTAGAGCTTTCTAAACTCCTGCAAGTATTGCACTTATGCTAAGATGGTCTGGAAGTCATAAAAATGACTTTTAGGGTTTCATCTTTATTTTTTCAGTTTACTTACACTGGTAGATTTGCTTGTAAACTGAGCAAAATTAAAAGTTGAGTAGATTTTTTTCCCCCCTCCTACTATGGTTCCCAGCACTGCAAACTCAGCCTGGGATCTGAAAATGAAATTGAGGGTTTTTTTCTGCACCCTACATCCTGCTTAGTAATAAAGTTTCTTGCATGGGAGCTTAGCTGATATCTTTGAGGTTGTGTGAAGTCAGATTCTTCACAGCTTATACCACCATGGCTTTGGTTTTGCAATACTAGCAGCTGTAAAAAACTCATTGATAAAGTAATTAACTATAACTCAGCTGCAAAGGGTCAAATTGTGTAGACTATTTACAGAGCTGTATGAGGCACATTGTTAGCCTTCTTGGATTCTGGTCTCATTCTACCCTAAGGAGATTACCGCACCCCTGGGGCTGCAATAAGCCCTGTAGACTTGCTGCAGAGGGATAGCAAGTACCAGTCTAGAGTCCCTTGCATGACACTGTTTCCCATTCAGTCTCCCTGGTTGTGATTCAGCAATACCTTCCCATCTCAGGATGCTGGAGATGCACTGCTTCCTTTGCTCCATATGTGGAAGTTATGAGCTTAGCCATGGCCACAGCTTATGGGGAAGGGGCAGAGTTGGTCAGTCACAAAGTTGTTTCACAGTGGCCCCTAGGGCAGTTACCCCTCTCCACTTGGAATACGGGGTAGAGCTGTATAGTCAGTGAGCCCATACATGATGTGTGACTTCCACTCTACACCGAGGGGCAGGTGTAGATAACCTTCCTGAATGTAGACATTAATCTCTTGGCGACTTCCACCTTTATGTTCTACCCATGATTATTTTCAGACTGGGAGATCCACAAGCTCCTAGGCCAAGATTGTTAAAAATGGGTGTCTAAAATTAGGCTCCTAAATAACTAGCCTGATTTTCAAAGGTGCTGAGCACCCACTATCTCCCACTGAAGTGACTGGGGGCTGCTCATTGTGCAGCACCATTGGAAATCAGGCTAATTATTTAGGTGCCCTTGTATGAATTTGGGTGCCTAACTTTATGCACCCATTTCCTTAAAATCTTCGTCCTAATATCTATAGCTTTTGTGGTATAATAACACAGTAAAATTAATCTGGAAGACCACTGGGATTTTTTAATGGGTCACATGTCTGTAACAACCATCACCACTCTCCCAAGGCCTTTTGTTAGGTTTTATCTGCAGATGGCATTCAAAATATACCACTTGATCTTTCCTAAAGTGCGCCCCCCCAAAAGAAGTATTGTGACGAGTGGCCCAGTGCTCCTGTTCAAGTGAATGTCTTTGAAATACAGTTTCACTACCTTGGGACCCAGTCCTGATTGTTTTGAAGTCAGTAGAAGTTTTGCCATTGACTTCAACAGGAGCAGAATTGGGCCCTTGTTCTCTTGGCAGAAGTTATATGTTGAATAGTTTTATTTAAGACAGCTGGAGTTTCCTTTTGAAGTAGAATGATTTCCATGTGAGATTTGCTCCATAAACAGGATTATAATAGACAGCATTCCATACCAAACATGAGACATTTAGTAACAGGCATTAACATTTTAGTTGGAGTTTGTCATGCTTATTTTCTACTCAATAATTTTGCTTTTGTTTTAGTGGGCCAGGGTTCCATGTATAGTCCCGGGGAAATATACAGGTAAAATACCATACACCAAGTTAGCATTATATCCACTAGTAAAACTCAATATGGTTTGGTGTGCTTCCCAGTGTGAATGAAAATTATGTCTACAAAACTATTCTGAAAAGCAATTACGTTGCTGTTCAGTGCCACATTTTATTTTCTTACTGATGGTCTTCAAGTTAAATGACCTAAGACATGATCCTGGGAAGTGCTGAGCTTCTCCAGCTCCCACTGACTTCAAAGGCAGTAGGATCAAACCATGACTCCTTTTTAAAATGAAATAATTGGCTAGTTATGTGCTTCATGGAGGAAAAAAAATAGTAGAAGTGATTTGTTCCAAGTTCATATTAATTAGCTGTAAATTTCAGTGAGTAGGAGCAGGCGCAGGATTAGGCTCATGCTGCTAATCCAAAGGTATTTTAGCTTACACAAACTTTTTGCCTGAATATTTACTTGATCCCAGATTTATCTGACCTCTTTTAAAGTGAAAAATAAAATTCTCAAAGTCTATAAATACATACTATGTAGATTAGTGCAAGTGTCACTTACTGGTCAGTGAGTGTTACAGCCCCCCACTGGGCCAATCCATGGGGGATATGGGGCTGTCATCTCCTATGTGACAGGCAGGGATACTTACCCCCATCCTTAGCAGGGGCCGTGGTAAACTCATGTCTGCTGTAGTTTGGACATAGATGGGGCCTGAAACACACTCCCACCTGTAGATTACACAAGTTGTTAATTTTGGAAACATAGTGTTCAAATGTTAAAGACTGCTTCAGGGCCAGTCATTTTGGTCTTGTATGAGTCTTTAGTACATATTGAAACAAAACATCATAACAGCACTAAAGGTGGTTTAAACGTTCTAATAAATGTTTCCAAAATTGATATTTGCATTAAAATATGCATCTTCTTGATAACACATTGCAGTCTGCCAGGTAAATATAAGTACAGTAGAACCTCAGAGTCATGAACACCTTGGGAATGGAGGTTGTTCGTAACTCTGAACAAAACATTATGGTTGTTCTTTCAAAAGTTTAAACTGACCATTGACTTAATACAGCTTTGAAACTTTATTATGCAGAAGAAAAATGCTGCCCATAACCATCTTAACTAAAATGGAACAAGCACAGAAACAGTTTCCTTATCAAATCTTTTTTTTAATTTTCCCTTTATTTTTAGTAGTTTATGTTTAACACAGTGTTTGTTTGTTTTTGTCTCTGCTGCTGCCTGATTGCGTATTTCCTGTTCCAAATGAGGTGTGTGACTGACTGGGCAATTTATAACTCTGGTGTTTGTCACTCTGAAGTTCTACTGTAATCCACAAAACTAAAGAGTCTCATCTTTCTGATTCCATGTTTACAGCCAATTTTTGGATGTGTATATCAAACCCTTCATAAATTTCAGTTCTGAGACTCAGCCCCATCTTCATTGTGGAAAAACAGTGCCAGTCACTTGGTTGAATAATGTTACCCCTTTTGACCTGAGCAGTTAACCAAAGTTTCGGACTGTGCAGGTTGTTAGGAGGAGAAATTGATGACAGAGTCAAGCATCTTTGATGCATTCTTGTTTGTTTACAAGGAATGTACAAAGTCCTGTTTCCCTGAACAAAGGAGCAATCCAGCAGAAGGAGCTCAGAGCTCTAGGCCCCTTCCCTCAAAAGCTCCCTCTGTAAGGATTTCTCACATTGCTGGTTCAGCCTGTGTTTGGCTTTCTGCTCCTTCTCTATCTCTGTTTTTGTGCATTTCTTTTGCTTCTTTCTGACTCTCACACACGTGTACATCTCTGCTAAAAGCCATACCCAGCCAAGTCCTTCTCCCTCATCATTCAAATTCCTGAGCAGCCTCACCTGTGCTTTATTTTGCATGGTGACATGTGCCTATGTTTCGGGGTGTAGGCTGTTATTGTTTCACAAAGGACCTTAAGTGTTTCTTACTGGTATCTTAAATGAAGGGCAGTGATTATATTTCCCCCCACACACACCATTTTCAATGAGGTTTAGTCCAACCTATAACAATAGTATGTACTGCTTCACTTTTGCTAAAACATTTCCTTTTCCTTCCCAGAAATATCAATAAATCTGCAAATATAAACAAAAATCTGTTGACACAGTATTATGCTATTGTGAGCCCAATACTGCACTGAATCTGAGCGTTACCCACCCCACAGAAGCTACATTTTCAAGGTCGAAAGTATTAAGGACGTTAATAGTCACTGACCAAAAAAGAGGTCATTGCACCTATTGTATTCCTTGATGGTGCAGAAGATATCCAACAACCCTATTACTCAGCATTTGTTGCAGGGTTAAGGTTTGGCATTCATTCACTGAATCTTCTGGCTTTTTTTAGAGTAATGCCTCACTATTTTCCAGTAGTGTGACAGCATTGATTTGTCAAATGTTAGACACAACTGTCGGGTTGAAATACCAAAAAGCTTGCTTCATATAACAAATCTGCGACTGCTAATCTTGCATATTTTAATAATGTCCAAGTCTTATGGCTGTTTGTGAACTCTAAAAGTTACACTTATGGAAAAGAGACATCAAGATAAGCCACAAAATTCTTTCATGCCCTCCACCTACTCCGTCTCCATAGTGTTGTCTCCAGGACTCCTCCTCTGTAAATCAGTGTCAGGAGTCTGCACCCAGCCTCTGATTTTGTTGTCCTAATTTCATTCTTCCCTCTACAAATTAGTCCAGAAAAGAGACTCATTCCTAAAGGCCTGTAAAACCTAGTCATGTCCTTAAGGAATTATTAACAAAATACCCAATAAACTCAAATACCCCCCCATTAACAAAAATTGTGCAGTTAATAAGATGGCTGTTAACATCATCTGCGTGTGGTCCATTTAGTCTGTAAACTTTTAGGGACATGGATATTGCCTTTCTCTTCATCTGTGAATCTGGTGCGTTATAAACAATAATACTGTTATGTTTATCCCCAAACAAAAACCCCCCTAAGATAGAACTCTCTGTATGGAAATCCCTGCTATACTTTGCAAAATTTGCTATATTTTGCTACTCTTCTCCCACTAAAACTCTAAAAAGTAAAGTCTGGCCCATAATATGACCAAAAAAAAAAAAAATGGTGCACACAAACGAGCAGTAAATGTGAAGAGTTTACAGCTGTAAAATCAATGGAGGAATCCTGGCAAATCTAGATATTCCACCCAAGGAGTTTAGTTTCCTTTCTGGATCCTATCTATGATGCTATTTCATTCCAAATAGAAGTCAAGATTGTATCTAATGTTACCAGTTAGATAAGGGGGGGGGGGTTACAGATTTGAAATATAAACAGAAGCCCCAGGAAAATGCTTATATTTTTATATGGTATAAAAAGTTACATGTACAAGTGTGCGCTATCTGCAACAATGCAGCCCCGCCAAGGAATCTCTGTTTAACATATATTAAAGCTCTCCCCATCAGACCTCAGCCAGCAGCTGTTACTGTCAATTGGGGAGTTGTTTAAAGTGGTATGTGACCTAATGGTCCAAAAAGACAACAAGGGACTCGGTCATTCTAGAAGCACTGACTGGGGCATGTTCTCCAAAATGCAAAAAGGCAATATTTACATATTTTAAACAAGGCTTTCTAGTACTACATGGACGTGTTATTGCCCCACTCCCTGAGCACCACCCACATTTATAACTATGTGGGAAAGTAGGGGTCCAGGCCAATAAACTGGTTGAGTAGCCACAGAAGCATTCCTCATTCCCAATATCATGGTGACTAAGGATTAGCAGTAAAAGAGAGGTGAAGCCAGGGCTCTGCTGCCTGGTGCTGCATATCTTAAGGGCTTTATTGATCCAACTGAAATCAATGGCCAGCTATCGAACCAGTTGCTGTGTATTTTACAACTCTGATATCTGCAATATCTAACATGGAAAATATTTCTGATAGATTCCAGGCCTGACTAAATAATGCTCCCACTTCTGCAGCCCTCAGTGTGCGTCAGCAATGTGAAAGCTTGGCAATGCTTTATTGGTGCGAAAATCATCCCAGACTTGGGGGCCTGCACACAGGTTCAGTGTACATATTATTTGTTAATTAATTTTGACTTGCTACATTGGTCAGTTGGTCAAGACACACTGGTCATCTTTGTTACAAACCCATAGAAATAACTAGATCCAATCTCTGAAAGATAAAATCTCCATTTTTTGGTCCCTTGTTGGCATCTCCCTCTTGAATAACCATGGGAACACAGGTCATCTTTACAGCTTGATATGAGGGTCCCCACTGATTCTGCAATGGAGGAAGTGAATGTCATGCTTAAGAACCCTCTACTGAATGAGGAGATTGCCAGAGTACCTCACTTGAGCTTTACTGCCACCGTTTCTCACACATTGTTATTCTATGTATTGTTGGTAGCTCGTATAAAGTTCTGGCTTATGAACCTCTCCCTAATGACTGACAGTTTCATGATTCCAGAGGAACATAGCTGTGGATGGAGGTTGTGGCTGTGGAGGGAGACCTAAGCTCTGTGAGGAAGGGGAGGTGGCTAGGCCCTGTCAAATGAAGGGCATGACGTTTCAGATTTGTACCAGGCTCTTTAGCCGCAGGGGAGCCAACACAAAGCAGAGTACCCGTGTAATGTATTCAGAGACCTGTGTTGCTGAGCAGACATTCTTCTGTATTGTGTGTCAGCTGAAGATTTTTCTGGTTATTAGGTTTTGCTCCCAGATAGGAGTTGCAACAATCGAGTGTGGAGGTCACAAATGTGTGGATTCCTGCATCTGATACAAATGGGGTGCTGTCATTTGGCCATTCGTAAATGAAGAGGGTGTTTTTTATAACTTTTGACATTTGGGCATCCCAATACAGGGGAGAATCCAGGAGTCCTTTTCCCTAACTAGTGCTCATTCGTCTCTCTCTCTCTCTCCCAGGTTTATTTTCCGTATCACTGGGGTTCTCAAGCTTTTCATAGTGTGGCTCACATCTCCACCTATTTGCGTTAGTGGAGACCGTTTCCCCTCCCATTGGGTGATGAAATGGCATTCTTCTGGCAACTACAGCAGGTGCTTACACAGAAAAGGGATATTGGTAAAGTATTTAATTTAGGTATAGTTTCTTTTAATTGCAAATGAAAACGAGGAGGAGGAGACAGCTGTATAAGAGCAGCCAGCTATGCATTGGTCTCAGATAGTTTGTGGTTTGGGAGCCGTTACTTATCATATCCACTCTCAGTCCATTTTCTCCCACTTAGCTTCCTTTGGTTCCCTCTCAGCCCCAATACCCCATCACAGTACCTCTGGTGCAGGGGAGATGAGCGGAAACACGGACATCAGCTTCCAATCTGGGCCAGTAGCCAACTGCATGCAGCTACAGCTGAGCTGGCCTTGATTCTGTGGGTTGGGTTGAGGTGAGAGCTCACTAGGACACTTCATGGGAGGAGGGGCAGAGGAGCAACCACATTATATGACAGGCCTGGGAGCTGTACTTGAGCTCACTCAGTCTGCTGTCAATTTCATCAGCTCTGTTGCTTGATAGTTCCTTCAGCTGCCAGTCTACTGGGCTGTGTAAAACCCAGACAAAACACTATTTTCTGTTTTGTTTTTAAAGGGGGCGGGGGGAGGGGGAATATGGACAATCCCTGAAAACAGCTTTCAGGGAATCGCGGTGACTCTGTTCATTTATTATAGTGAGATTGTGGTGTTTGTTCACATTGATGCACAGTGGGATGTAGGCAAGTTGGTTAATTTTTTTTGTGGGGACAGGTAATAGAATAGGATGAAAACATTCATGGAAAATATTTTACTGGCTTGGCAAAAAAATGCTATAGGGATGTGTCCATAATAATTTACATGGTTAATTTATTTCCATCTACATTGGTACTATTGATCAATTTTGAAGACAGAAAGCTTGTTCTGATTTTACTTATACTAGTGTCAGTCAGGAGTAACCCAGCTGAATTCATGAGTTAGACTGGTGCAAAATTGCTGTGACGGACAATGGAATCTGGTCTCAGTGAAAATCAGGGCCAGTTTTTGTTTTAATAAATATATTTCAAATAAACTGTAATTCTGCAGGCTTCATTAGAGACTTACTATCCCTCATACTAAACGATAGTTGAATTTCAGTGAGAACATAAGTGTAATTTTCAAAACAGATGTCTTGTAGCATTTCTTGTCTCTAAAACACAGTTTAATGCATCCGATGAAGTGAGCTGTAGCTCACGAAAGCTTATGCTCAAATACATTTGTTAGTCTCTAAGGTGCCACAAGTCCTCCTTTTTTTTTTTCAGTTTAAACTCAGTTTATGTTAAGAAAGTCTTGAAAGTTATTTTCAGAACTGTAGTAGTGAACTCACTGATGAAGCACTTAGCAGCTAGTCTTAAATCCTATGATCCCCATAGGGAATGCCTGTTATAATACACTTTGGCAGAGCTTCAGAATTAAGCTTTGACAAGCTAAATTTATCTTGCGCATGTCCAGAGACCCTTGGGGAAACACAAGTGCGAATGATATGGAGGCCAACTTATCCAAGAAATTCAGCTACACACAAGAAGATTAATTTGACTAATACATGCTTATATTCCATCAACCTAAGGAAGCTCCTCAAAAATTTGATGAAGAGTGACAGCTGAGTTTGATTTAATAGCTATAATGATATAAGTTTACTTTTGAAATAAACATGTCCTGTTTAATGACATTGAAGCTGTTATTCATGTTTGCCTTTGGGCCTGACTCGTTCAAGGAGGTCTGACTAATATTACCAGTGTGATTCTAAAACAACTTACAGGAACCAATCCTGTAAACCTTTAATACTTGATGTAGTGCTTTCCATCATGAATAATCCCACTGATGTTCATGGGACTACTCGCTTCATGATAAACATGAAGTCCCAGCTACAGCAGCAAGCTCTGCTTGGGGCAGAGCCCCATTAAAGTCAGTGGAGCTCAGTATGGGGCAGAGGTCTACCCATATAGAACTCATTGCAGGATGGAGACCTAGTGTGATAGCAACTGTTTGCTGGATCAGGCCCCGAACGATTTTATCCCCAGCAAAGGAACCTAATTGCACCTAATTTCAAGCACCTAACTGCATTGTGGGTGATTATTTAAAATATATAAAAAATAAAATCTCTTTACCAATTTTTGATTGGTACTATACATAAATAAATAGTACTTAGTGTAAACCAGTTAAAGTCAATGCTGATAAATAAATAATAACTGTGACAGGATTGGGCCAGATGGTTATAGGAGAGTAATAGAAAGCAGATATATTAGCCCCAGGCTAAGTAGGTCCCTTTTTCCTGGGTAAGGTAACAGGGAAGGTTCCAGAACAATCAGGAACCTTCTGGAGATAATTAAGACAGGCTGATTAGAACACCTGCAGCCAATCAAGAAGCTGCTAGAATCAATTAAGGCAGGCTAATCAGGGCACCTGGGTTTTAAAAAGGAGCTCACTTCAGTTTATGGTGTGGTGTGAGGAGCTGGGAGCAAGAGGCACTAGGAGCTGAGAGTGAGAACGTGGACTGTTGGAGGACTGAGGTGTACAAGCATTATCAGACACCAGGAGGAAGGTCCTATGGTGAGGATAAAGAAGGTGTTGGGAGGAGGCCATGGGGAAGTAGCCCAGGGAGTTGTAGCTGTCACACAGCTGTTCCAGGAGGCACTCCAGACAGCTGCATTCCACAGGGCCCTGGGCTGGAACCCGGAGTAGAGGGCGGGCCCGGGTTCCCCCCAAATCCTCCCAACTCCTGGTCAGACACAGGAGGAGTCAACCAGGACTGTGTCTTCAGAAAAACGGCCAAGCTGAGGGTTGCCGTGAAGCTCCAAGGTGAGCAAATCCACCAATAAGCGCAAGACCCACCAAGGTAGAGTGGGAACTTTGTCACATAACATAAAATAAATACTAAGATAAATGCAGATAAATCACAGATAAATACGACCCATTACATCTCAGTATTTTCACCTAGAAACTTGTAAAAATAGCAAATATTTTTGTGAAACTTTATGAAATAATGTTTGCAATTTCATTCCAAATCATTTTTTAGGCTACACATTTTATTTTTTTCTGTGAATTTTTTGCAAAATGGTAACTTCCGAAACTACTTTATGCATTGAAACATGTAGAAATGCAGGTGTTTCCATGCAAAAATTTAGCTTTAGCTAAAATTTCAAAAAGTTATATTTTTTTAAGAAGTTGAAAATAGGATCCTTTTAAAATGAAATGAGCCCATTATCATACAAAAGGTCCTGTTTTTAGTTTTAAAAACTGAACTTTTTGAAGTTTTTCACAAAATTTGACCAGTTTGGTTGAGCCAAACATGTATATCTCAGATTTCAAAGCTTGTTGTATTTTTAAGGTAACCCACAAACTTATTTCGGATATTACTTTGGACAACATTCTCTTACAGAGATAAGCAAATATTACAATAATTTCCTGTAAATTTCCCTGAAAATAACTCATTGCTCAGCAGCAATGCAGCAAATTATTCAGTAGAGTGTATTCTAAATATTTACTGCTGTTTGTGTCATTTAATGTAAACTAAGCTAAAATATGCTGGAAAATTAAGTATTTTAAGTATTCATTTGAGATAGTTGGGTTGTACTTACTCAGCATCAGGAGACTGAAGATAAGGATGGGGTATTTAAAATAAATGCTATGTATGAAAAGCAGAGAAACAGAAGGCTTCAGCTGCCATCTAGAGTAAATTCTATATGCTAAATTGGAGTAGACTATAATTAAAAGGACTGCTTTAGTGTTCTCAAGTAGTAGTTCTCAATGCATCTGATGAAGTGAGTTGTAGCTCATGAAAGCTTATGCTCAAATAAATTTTGCTAGTCTCTAAGGTGCCACAAGTCCTCCTTTTCTTTTTTAAAGTAGTAGAGTAACATACTTAACTGTTTTGAGTATACCACATTTTCCACATCAGAATAAAAGAAATATCAGTTCAATGAACTAAGTCATTTCAGTAACTAAGTACTATAACAGTACATTGTATTAGTAGGTGAGAGAACCCAGGGCTTAATAATGGATTGAACAACCCATGTTCTGGGTCATTAGAGGCTAGATGCATGGAACAGGTGACCTAATATGCAACAGTTACTCTTCACATCTTTTTTTTTTTTTCCTTCTGCGTCTAGGTTACTGCAGTGACTGGTGCTATATAAATACCTTGGTTAGATATTGTAGCTCCTCTAGATGTCTCAAAAAGGGTCATTGTTGTTTAAACAAAACGTGTGTCTGTCATTCTCAGCATGGACTCAAGGTGCTTTAATAGTATCTATAGGGACCTGACAGGAGTTTTTAAAATAATTATGATTTAATTTTATTTGTGCTCTACAAATGGGTATGAAGGCATGCACTCTGCCCCAGAGACCAGGACAATGTGCAATTGAAGAAGGGGAATGGGAGACCGTGCCAATGAGTGGGCAAAATGTAGGACAGGTCTTGGTAGTTGCACAGGTATGACTACAGAAGAACCCCTATGAAAGTAACAGTTTCAAGTTGTCTAGTATGTTCCATGTCTCAACCACCATTTCCTCAAAAGTCTGGGAGAACAGCAAGGCCTTTCAACGTGCCCCGGTCAAGAAGCTCAGAATCTGTCTGACCAAGGGCACAAGAGTATTGCAGAGATGAGGGCTCCTTGCTGAGAATGCCTAGCCAGCAGTCCACTTCATATAAACACGTTGATGTGCCTCAACTGATCTCAACTGCAGGGAGACTTGGTTTCTCAGGACTCAAACCATTTAGAGCCATTCATGCTCTCAGAGGACAGGAGTAAGGTAGAAAGGCCTTTTTAGAAGAAGCCTGTTTCAGTGGCAGTGAAAGAAAGGGTGAGTGTGAAGGCTTCACAGAGGAGGGCCAAGAAGGTCATCCATGTATAGGGGGTACACATGGAAAACTATCTGGAGCAAGAGTGTGAGAAAGACACAACATTGTAAGCTAGCCTTGAGCCTCAGGAGGAGCAATGGAGCAACATGGGCAGTTGAGAGAGAGAGAGAGAGATCAGAGGGGAATATCAGAGGCAGGTTGTGTAAGGTCTTGACCAGTCGCAGCTGTCAGCATCTTTATTTCCGTTTATTTAGAGTAGAAAATACCTTGGAAACTAGCAGAACTAATTCCAGGAGACAGCCCCCTGTAATAAATAACCACTTAAAAGTCTCTGTAAGGTATTCAGTGGGCTGTTAGCTGAACACTGCTTCTGCACTAAAGACAATATACATAATAAAAGAGATCTGAGTTGCACATACCCAAAACACTGGATACCAGCGATAAAATCATGCCCCTATTGAAGTAAATGGGAGTTTCATCATTGATTTCAAAGGTGCCAGGATCTCATCCCCAATATTTTAGGGTATTGAGAATATGAACATCCAATAAACATTACCATTCAACCTACATTGCCCAGGACATCATCTTTCCAGCAGTACACTGCATAGAACATAGTAGGACAATATGATTTATTTAGTGGCTGGAGGAAAGCATCAAAACAGTTTAAAACAAGAGCTGAAACATTTTAAAAGCTACACATGACAGACTGTTCTGGCTCAGTGAACTGCAAGCAATGTTCTGCCCATCATTTGCTCATGATGGGGAGAGGCTGACTGTTTTTACCGATATTTGTTACATATCTAAACCTAGAAATATTCCAAATTATGCAACACAGAAATTAGAGTAAAAGGGCCAAATTATCACTGGTTTAAAGAGGCACAATTCTATTTAAATCTGCTTATGCTAATAATGAATTTGCCCCTGTGATAGTAGCGCACGTTTGGCTTTATTTTCTAGTCTACTTTCATGGGAGCCGGAGGGACTGAATTTCAAATACTGTAGTGGAGAAGCACCAGGACTCCCCTCAGAAGACTAAGTGGGGCTAGGAAGAAGACAGGATGGAATACAGTGCATAGGTCCATATAGCGCATTATGTAGGTCAATCACTGATTAGGGCACAACATTAGTCGCATATTTTATATCAGAAAAGTTAAAATATTCCAATCATTTTATTGTTGGTACTTGTATTTTTTACAGATTTGTACATTTTTCCTCAAGATTTGTCACTCTCCTGTGTAGTGTGAGGACATAAACCTTTGGAAACAGACAGCCTGCTCAACAAGAGAGAGTGAGAAAAGCTGTGGCTGCAGTGTAAAAATAAAGGGCTAGATCCTCCGCTGGGATAAATCAATCCATGGAAATCAATGCTCACCCTACCTAACAATCTGTTCTTTGACAAACTTTGTATCCCATGACCCATATGTGACAGAGCGTTGGCTGTAGCACCCTGGTCACTGAGATTACTGCCCCACAGAAAAGGCTGCAGGCTCAACTGGGAGCAACTGAACATTTCTGCTGGGGGATTATGAACACCTGGGTGGTAATTGCTGGGCTAAATGATACATTAGTAGTAATTAGGAGGAACAGAGGGGGAGAGTTCAGAGGGTGAGCTGGGCAGAAAAGTCTCCTCAGGTAGTATACACGTGTCATGTCTGTTTGCAGGAGAACCGAGGAATACCAGTACATGTGACGAAAGGGACACAGCCTGGGGGTGTTTATCACCGTGAGGTGACGGAAACAGGCAAGGCAGCGCAGCACACCGGGTAACTGAAGAAGCACTCTGTGATGCAACACTAATAAGATGACTGTGTCAGAATTGCCTATTTAAAATCTCAAAAAATCGTCTGTCAGACCATCCCCAAAAATCATGAAAAATCATGAGATTTTAAAAATGTAATAGGTTTGGGGTGTTTTTATTTACCCTCTGGTTTTTGAACTTTTAAGGGGCAATGGGCGGGGGGGGTGTCACATTTTCAAGCTTTTCTGTGCAAACATGAGAGCTGGAAACATCACTTTCATGTAAAAAAATGAGTCTCCTGTGCTTTGGCTAACAAGAGATAGGTGAACTTTAAATAAAACACCAAATATTGCAAGACTCACCATATAATTGTGGTTTCAGAGGAACAGCCGTGTTAGTCTGTATTCGCAAAAAGAAAAGGAGTACTTGTGGCACCTTAGAGACTAACCAATTTATTTGAGCATGAGCTTTCGTGAGCTACAGCTCACTTCATCAGATGTATACCGTGGAAACTGCAGCAGACTTTATATACACACAGAGAATATGAAACAATACCTCCTCCCACCCCACTTACCAGCAGGACAGTGGGGTGGGAGGAGGTATTGTTTCATATTCTCTGTGTGTATATAAAGTCTGCTGCAGTTTCCACGGTATACATCTGATGAAGTGAGCTGTAGCTCACGAAAGCTCATGCTCAAATAAATTGGTTAGTCTCTAAGGTGCCACAAGTACTCCTTTTCTTTTTGCATATAATTGTGAGAACTGATAACACTACTGTATTTCAAAGAGTCACAAACTCCTGTTTGTGGAAGAGTCAGACAAGTTTCAAAATTCACCCAGGCTAACAGTGATAGTCAGTTTCCTTGTTGTTTAAATTGTAAGGCATCTACACAGTCTGTCAAGACTGGAAACTGGATATCCATACAGTAATGTACGTGCCTGAGAATCTGACTCATAGGACATGTGGGTGAGTAGGATTGGCATTTACTCATGACAGAGTGTCAGCATGCAACTTTACTAAGATTAGGCTCTGAATGTTGTATATGCAGGATATGTATGTATGTTTACATAGGAGCCCTTCTTTCTGTGAAATTTTATGGAATATCAAGCTCATGCCAATTTACTCCTGGTACTTTATTTGTGGACTTACAGTAAAATCTCTATTGAAAAATAGAAATAGTCAAATTGAACTGTGCTTCTCAACTCTTGACATGCTCCCTGCAGCAAAGAGATTGAAAATTCAAGGGAAAAATGTTTAAGTGGAAATAGGCACGTTTGGTATTTTGTCATGATTGGCAGCACAGCAGGGGCACAAAATAGCTCTTGATCCCTGACAATATTTGCAACAAAGAAACAAAAACTTAGTTTTATCTACTCAGGCCAACATTTTCCAACATGGTTTCCTAAAATTAGGTGCCTACATGGGGAATCTAGGAGTCTAAAATAAGTCTCTCTCTTCAGAAATGAAAACCATCCAGCAGCTCCTGAAATGACTGTCACTCTTGCCAACTGCAGAATCCATCTCTTCAGCTTAGCTTTTCCACAATTTCAGTTATGCCAGTATCCTCACCCCAGGCACATACTACCACCCGTGCTGCTGATGCTACACTATATTTTTAGCGCAATAGCTTGATCAGAGCTAACATGGTTATGTCTCCTCAAACAGAGAATCGCACCCCCAGCTCCAAGTGTAGACAAAAGGATTTTTAGGTTCCGAGCCACATGATGGCTTTTAAAGTCCCAGCTAGATCGCTGGGTGTGGGGAGCAGAAGTGCACTTTGGCAGTGGCTGGACTTAATTCCATGTGTCATGAATTCATCAAACAGATTCAAGACTTTTCCACTTGCCTTTTTATAACAGATAATTAAAAAATCTAATCTCTTGTACAGCTGGCCTGAAAATAAGGCCAGTGCATTTCCGGGATTCTTTGTGTCTTTTGCAAACCAGAGTACACAGCAGCTTAGTTTTTGTTTAATATGTCATAATTACAAGTAAGCCAATTTTAACATCGTTTCTTTATTTAAAGTTTAAATGCGGAACTCTTATGAATTGGGAATAAAATGATATTTAGTTACCTAATAGATGTCTGTATATAACAATTCAGATAAAATATCATTAATATGACCTGTAGGAAAGTAATTGTCTGTAAAAAGATAATGCAGGAAAGAAGCTAATATATTGTTTCTTAAGATCCACTAGTTTCTTCCAGTTTCTGATAAGAAGGTTTATCTTTTGAAAATATTTATTTTTATTATATGCAAATATAATTAAAAGTCAGGATACCTTCCAAATAGTGGGGAATAGGATAAGCATAGAATAGTGACAATTTAAAAACAGATCTGGAAGAGCCTAGACTTTTTTTTGGTCTAGACTTTAAAAATAAATATATTTACAGTGGTGTATTAATTTTAAACTAATGGTTCTTAGTCTACTCTTTGTTATACAGATGTAACCTCACTGATTTAAGTGGGATTGCAGTTGTGTGAATGAAAGAAGACTTTGGCTCAATAGATCTAAAATCAATTAAAAGTTAATTTCTTTTTACATCTTTTTGCCTGTTTCTAAAAATTACTATACTTATTTTATGACCAGTTTTTTCCCCCTCTTCTCCTTGCCACTGCTGTTCTGACCTTCTGAAATATTAGGCTTCTGGTTCTATTCCTTCTGTAGGGCTCTAGCAGCGCAAAAGGGATGGCGAGCCACCTTAGCAGGGCAGCTGGGGATGCAGTTGATGTAGGGGACATTTGAAGGTAGTGCAGAAATATCGTAGTTGGGTCTATGCCACACTCTCTGCTCCCACTTCAGGCTGTAAGGGGCATTGTTGGATAGGCCAGAAGTCGCGCGGGGGGTGGGGGGGGGGAGCCAAACTACATTGCACTCCTCAGCAGGTGGAGTGGTTCCTAGAGGACTGTTCTATCCAGAGCAACTTCGAGCAGCTAGGGTATTTGTTAGGAGAGCAGAAAGATGACTTGCAGCCACTTTCCTTCTCCGCCGCCAGAAACCACCACGAAGCAGAACTCAACTGGACTGATGGAATTGGCCAATAACTTTGTAAAACTTTGTTGCTGACATCATTATAGGCCTAATCCTGCTAGCTTTCCATGAGTAGTCAGACTAATTGTGTGAGTGAGGTGAGCAGGGTTTGACCCGCCCTTTGGTAAGAGCTCCATGTATGGAGCTGCACAGAAGAAGCGATTTGTATGTCACAAGAAGTAGAATTGGTCCTAGAAACCCAGGAACTGTGCTACATATTCTTGAGCACCATCTACTGGCATATTACCTATTAACTAAGTTTGTACATATGTAGACAACTCTTATTTATAGACCACTTCTTTGACACTATCTTGCCATAAGAATTACTACTACAAATACTTCTAGGTATAAGGAAAAGATGGATGACAATACAGAATGACTCTTACAGTGTATACCATTGTCCCTTTTTGCTCGAGTGACTATCCAATATTTGGAGACTTGTGAGTTGTTTCCATTAGGAGAAGAAATGGATGAGTTAGGAATTTCTTTGGTGCAACTTGTTTATTTACAAAAAATGTATACACAGTCCTGTTTCCCTTAACACAGTAGGAACAAACAACAAGAGGCAGTTTCCTTGTTCAGATATCCAAGCCTGTTTTCAGCCATCATTGCACAAATGAAGCTTTCTTTCAGGGTTTTAGTTTACTACCTGTGTGTCTCTGATTTTAGTCCTGGCTTTTCTGTCTGCTTTCTGTTGGCTTTTTTCTTCTCCCACACACAGCTGAAATCCAATCAATGCCACAGCCCCTGCATTTGTAATCAGTTGTCAGGGAAATCCCTCTTATTCTCCCGGAGTTAATTCTTGCACAGGCCTTCCATGTGGCCAGTGCTTTGTATGGTGGCATCTGTTGTTCCATCTATCTTCAGAAAGCACCTTAATTGTTTCTCCCATTTAGCCAAAATAATGGGTTTCTAGCATGCTCACAAGCTGCAACAAAATCAAAGATTGCCTGTAGGTCAAGACATGCCTACTGACAACAACCATCAACCTCCAGCAGAACCATACAAAAACACGATGCTGTAACTAATCTATGCTGTATTTATTCAGATGTTTAGATAGCTGAAATGCTTTGGAGGTTCAATTTAATATGACATTTATAAAGTAAATTGCTGTACTACACCACTGATTATCGCTAAACAGAAGGGGAGCTTTCCATTTGTTCAGATCAAACACATTCTGCTCTATTTCACTGTTCATTTTAATAACTAAAGAAAGTGTTTTGAAATGTAAATGGTCAGTCTTTTCATAAATGTTTTCTGTAATCTTATTCTCATTATAAAAGTAAACCCTTTAGGTTCCTAAAAGATGAATGAATCAGTCATCTGATTTTATATTTCAATTACAGGTCTGTCACAGGGCGTGGCTTCTCTACTGCCCTCTTTGCCTTCGCCAAACCCTTTTAAGTTCCCTCCAACATTTCCCCAACAATCCCTGTGTAACAGTCTATATATACAGCACCACCATGATTTTTGGCCTTCTCCCCAGGACCTGAGGGGAAAAGAGGTTTTCTTCCCCTGAGTCCTCCGTGTAACTGGGCTCAACTAGCTCTGGTCGGTCGGTCGGTCGGTCGGTCGGTCCCGTCCCCCCTCCCCTCCCCTCCCCTCCCCCTCCCCTCTCCTCTTGCCACTTTCTTCCTGCTTCTTTATCAGCCTTGGGCAGATAAGGTAATTGGTTCCTTATTTCATCCAGCTGGCCAGCCTGATTGTCTAATTACCCTGTCAGCTTTCTCAAGGGGAGCTAATTAATATTTGAGAGATCAGAGTGCAGGCTCACTGTTCATCCCCTGCACTTAGTCACAAGGCCCTAAATGTTGTGTGAAGTAAATGTTGAACACTGTCATATCCATCTGTCATAGGTACTTACATAGCCCCATCACCATAGTATCTGAGCACCCAGTATCTGAGAATCCCATAGTCTTTAGTTTATTTATCCTCACCACGCTCCTGTGAGCTGGGGAAGTGCTGCTGTTCCCATTTTACAGATGGGGAGCTGAGGCACAGAGAGACAATAGGTAGGATTCACAAGGGGGGACTTAGGTGCTGCAATGCTGTCACTTTTTAGGCGTTCTGCCACCTCATGGAATTCACGACCCTGAGTTAGGGGCGTGGGCTCCCTATACAATGCATGGGGAGAGTTAGGTGCCTAAGAATGGGATGCACAGAAGCCAGCAATTTGGGCGGGGAGTTGCCTATGCTAGCCAGTAGGAAAAGCCATGGGGAGGAGTGTGCCCGCCCCTCAGAGGGACTTAGTCACCTAACTCCAGACTGAGGCCATGTCTACACTACAGATTTATGTCAGCATACAGCCACTGCAGTTACTACATTGCTTGTGCATGTGCACACCTGGCTGCTTGTGCTGGCCCTGCACCTTGTCAGGAGCACTTGTACTGATGCAGAGTGTGCAGTGCACCATTGGTAGCTATCCCACTGCGCCACTTTCCAGCGTAGGGTCTTTTGGAAAGTTTTTGCAGTGCCTGATGGGGCTGAAATGAGTTGCGCAACGGGGACTGGGAGCAGGGGTCAACTTCCCATAATGCATTGTTCTCCATACCATAATTGCATCAGCATAATTTTCACACTTTTTTTTTTCCAAAATCCCGCAACCCTGCCTGTCCCTCCTCGCTGTCCGCCATCTCTGACAGAAGCATGGAGCCTGCACAACTCTGCACTATTGTCACGTGTGGTGCAAGCACAGGGTGTGATCCTGCAGTATTTGTAGAGCTACAAGAAAAGCTGCAGGAAACATGATGATTCCTTGGAGGCTAGATTGCTCTGGGACATGGGAAAAAAAATCAAGGTTGTTGATGGTGTTCACAGAGCAGCTGGAGATAGTGGAATGCTAGTTTTGGGTCTGAGAAACAAGCACTGACTGGTGGGGTCGCATCGTCATGCAGGTTTGGGACAATGAGCAGTGGCTGCAGAACTTTCGGATGAGCCAGGCGCCACTCCTGAATCTGAGCAGGGTGATCAGACAGTAAATGTGAAAAATCGGGACAGGGGGTGGAGGGTAATAGGAGCCTATGTAAGAAAAAGACCCAAAAATGGGGACTGTCCCTATAAAATTGGGACATCTGGTCACCCTAAATCTGAGTGCTGAACTTGCCCCAGCCCTTCAGCACAGGGACACCAAAATGAGAGCTTCACTGACAGTTGAGAAGTGAGTAGCGATCGCTGTGTGGAAACTTGCAACACCGGATTGCTACCAGTCAGTCAGGAATCAGTATGGAATCGGGAAACCCACCGCAGGCGCCATTAATCATCTCCTTCTACACAGGGCTGCGACTCTCAGCAATGTGCAGAACACAGTGGATAATTTTGCACCAGTGAGTTACTGAACTGCAGTGGAACACACACATCCGTATTTTGGCCCAGATCACCTTGACACGGAAGACATCAACAGAAAGGGTTACTTTTCTATGGTCATGCAAGTGCTGGTGATCACCGGGAATACTTTACTGACATCACTATGGGCTGGTCAGGGAAGGTACATGATGGGTGAATCTTTAAGAACACAGGACTGTTGAGAAAGCTGCAAGCAGGGACTTTCTTTCCCAGGCAGTGGATTACCATTGGTAATGTTGAAATGCCACTAGTGATCCTGAGCAACCCAGCCTACCCCTTGCTCCCATGTGTCATAAAGCCATACACCAGCCACCTCAACAGCACCAAGGAGTGCTTCAACTACAAGCTCAGCAGGTGCAGAATGACCGTTGAATGTGCCTTTGGTCATTTGAAGGGTCACTGGCGTTGTTTACTTACAAGATTGGACCTCAGTGAGAAAAATATCCCAGTGGTTATAGCTGCCTGCTGTGTCCTGCATAATATCTGTGACGCAAAGGGGGAAAAGTTTCCGTCAGGGTGGAGGTGGACTGACTGACTGCTGAATTTGACCAGCCACACACAAGAGCTATTAGAAGAGCTCAGCGTGGAGCTATATGGCTCAGGGAGGCTTTGAAAGACTATTTTAATAGTGAGCCAGAATAGTGTGTTTGCTGTAGTGTGCTCTACCTGGCCTTGCTCTTTTGCAGTCCAGTATGAATCTTGTAGTGATTGCTGCGTACGTTGGTGTATGTAACATTGTCAGTGCACCTATTAATATTGTCTGTGAATTATGTTATGGGTTGTGTGACTCAATGCAGTAACAGGTAGTTGATCTCTGTCAGGCCCTCTCATCACCAGCCAGCATATGTTGTGAACTAATAAAGATGAATTATCTTCCAAAAAATAGAATTTTATTCTGTAACATGAAACAGAGAATTAAATAGAACATTTAAAACTTAATTTATTAAGGGAACAGAACTTATGAAGGGGAAAGAACAGACATTTCCATTTCAGGCACACATACACCAACCAGGGCTTTCACAGGTCAGTGTGCGTGATGCTATAATTGTCTTTAATGTCCCCCGGGGTGGACAAAAAAGTGAAGAAGGGGACTGGGGTTGGGGTGGGGAAAGGGAAGGAAAAAGGCAGAGAGCTGAGGGGGAATGGAAGTCTGGCATTATTTGGACCATCTCAGCATTCTTTATCCAAGTGTGTCAAGAAATAGAGTTCAAATTTCTTTGAATTCATATAATTTCTTTCTACGTTGATCAGCTATTTTTTGTTTTGTGGCTAACTTAGGACAGGCACACGCCTACTCCTCCATTTTTGACACATCATGTGCTTGATAATCATTGCAACCCTCAAGAACCAAAGTCTTCGTGGTGGAGTTAAACTCAGCATAGTAGGTACCTAACCTAGGATGTAATTTTCAGCTGCTGAAGTCAGGCACTATTTTCACCCCCTCTTTCCGTAGCTTGTGCCCCTTCTTTCCATAGCTGCCTGACTGTTGGACAGTATATGCACCAGGGTTCCCTTTTCTTTATTTCTGCACAAACAAACAAACAAACAGAGGACAACACCCTCATCTTGCACAACCTCTGTGGCATCCAGTACATTTTAAAATTAATCTTTTGCTGTATCAAATGTATCCTGAGATCCACAGAAGCATTTTTAACATTCCGTAATATGCTCTGCCATTGGGTTCTTTTATGGGCTATGATAACCCATGCCCCTTCCTGCACTTTCATGCAGAATTCCAAACCCAGTGAAGTTCATTGTCCTTAGTAAAGTATATATAATGGGCATGGGGAGTTTATGAAGCATTTCCAAGGTCCCCACAGTAGCTCTGGGACCTCTGGCAATATTAGGGCATCAGGACCAAACTGATATGTTAGTAAGTGTTTTAGTTGTAAGTACTGCCACTCTGCTGAAGGAGACAGGTGATATCATTGTTTTAGTATTAGAAAAGAGACAAAACCCTCATCCTTGACTAATTTAGAAATCCATAGGATGCCCCATCTCAGCCAGGTCTTCCAAATTATAGGGTTTTTTTCCGCAATTTGCAAGTCTGGATTGCCCCAGTGTTGGATCATATTAAAGAAGTTCTGTATTAAAATCACAAATGAGTTTGATTCCCCATAGTTTAAATTCCAGGGTATTACTAATTAAGAGGTCTCTTGGTTTTTGGTACTGTTTCTCTCCCTCTATGTGTGAAACTTGCAAGCTGCTAATTGTGTTAGTACATTCTAAGACAGAGTCTGTTCTCAAAGCAATTCACAGAGAGAGAGACTCAAAGCAATACTCTAACAACAGAAACAGCACCCAGAGACTTTCATGCCCTTTTGTTGTATTAACAATTGTGATTAAAATAGAGATAGAGGATGTATGTGGATGGATGCTTGGTGTGGATAATAACTGAATGATCAGGGAGGTGCCAGCCTAAGAATCCAGTGTCCATCGGCTGAAGAAGGCGTCAAGTGGAAATAACCAGAGGACCCCCAGAGGGCAGACTGGAATCCCGCAAGAATGGGAGAACCAAAGAACAAGATAACATCTAGCAGCACGGAGCCGTCAGGAATGTGCTATCTGCTGATTGATTCAGCAACAGCACGATGAAGCAATTCCCATAGACTGGCATAGGAAGAAATTCCTATAAAAATAGACTCTAAAAAGTGAGCACTTCGGGGTCTGATTCTGCAAACCAACTTCCAGGAGCATCAGATGAGCATCTGACAAAGCTCTGCTCCCTCCTCATGTCCAGGCCACCTGGCCAGTGGCTTGGCATGAGCAACTCTAAGGCTGGTAACTATGATAACAACCTTGCAGACAACCTGTGTGTGTGTGTTTGTATGAA
Source organism: Caretta caretta (assembly GCF_965140235.1). Taxonomy (NCBI): domain Eukaryota; kingdom Metazoa; phylum Chordata; order Testudines; family Cheloniidae; genus Caretta; species Caretta caretta. Next base: position 130,632,197 of record NC_134209.1, on the reverse strand, counting down.
TGAATGTGTGAATAAATATGAGATTGAATGGAATGTTATAGCTATCATAGAATATCATAGAATATCAGGGTTGGAAGGGACCTTAGGAGGTCATCTAGTCCAACCCCCTGTTCAAAGCAGGACCAATCCAATCATCCCAGCCAGGGCTTTGTCAAGCCTGACCTTAAAAATATCTAAGGAAGGAGATTCTACCACCTCCCTAGGTAACGCATTCCAGTGTTTCACCACCCTCCTAGTGAAAAAGTTTTTCCTAATATCCAACCTAAACCTCCCCCACTGCAACTTGAGACCATTACTTCTTGTCCTGTCCTCTTCTACCACTGAGAATAGTCTAGAACCATCCTCTCTGGAACCACCTCTCAGGTAGTTGAAAGCAGCTATGAAATCCCCCCTCATTCTTCTCTTCCGCAGACTAAACAATCCCAGTTCCCTCAGCCTCTCCTCATAAGTCATGTGTTCCAGACCCCTAATCATTTTTGTTGCTCTTCGCTGGACTCTTTCCAATTTTTCCACATCCTTCTTGTAGTGTGGGGCCCAAAACTGGACACAGTACTCCAGATGAGGCCTCACCAATGTCGAATAGAGGGGAACGATCACGTCCCTCGATATGCTCGCTATGCCCCTACTTATACATCCCAAAATGCCATTGGCCTTCTTGGCAACAAGGGCACACTGCTGACTCATATCCAGCCTCTCGTCCACTGTCACCCCCAGGTCCTTTTCCGCAGAACTGCTGCCTAGCCATTCGGTCCCTAGTCTGTAGCTGTGCATTGGGTTCTTCCATCCTAAGTGCAGGACCCTGCACTTATCCTTATTGAACCTCATCAGATTTCTTTTGGCCCACTCCTCCAATTTGTTTAGGTCCCTCTGTATCCTATCCCTGCCCTCCAGCGTATCTACCACTCCTCCCAGTTTAGTATCATCCGCAAATTTGCTGAGAGTGCAATCCACACCATCCTCCAGATCATTTATGAAGATATTGAACAAAACCGGCCCCAGGACCTACCCCTGGGGCACTCCACTTGACACCGGCTGCCAACTAGACATGGAGCCATTGATCACTACCCGTTGAGCCCGACAATCTAGCCAACTTTCTACCCACCTTATAGTGCATTCATCCAGCCCATACTTCTTTAACTTGCTGACAAGAATACTGTGGGAGAGCGTGTCAAAAGCTTTGCTAAAGTCAAGAAACAATACATCCACTGCTTTCCCTTCATCCACAGAACCAGTAATCTCATCATAGAAGGCGATTAGATTAGTCAGGCATGACCTTCCCTTGGTGAATCCTTGCTGACTGTTCCTGATCACTTTCCTCTCATGTAAGTGCTTCAGGATTGATTCTTTGAGGACCTGCTCCATGATTTTTCCAGGGACTGAGGTGAGGTGAAGTAAACTATAACTAACTGCTTACTATGATTCTTTCTGTATTCACAATAAATGTGGTATTTTGCCTTTTTCCCTTTAATAAAGATCCTGCTCGTTTTTATTTTATTGGTATAACACAAGCTTTTGCATGAGGGTGAAGAAGAAATTAGTACCTCTTAACTAGAATAGCCCAGACCCTTCACGCAGCCACCACCATAGATACCTTATTTTTCTCCATCAGACAGAATGAAATCCCAAGGAGACCCATAGTGGGAATTGGATGTGTTAATACTCATAAATTTTCCACTATGTGAACATAAGGGTGTTAGCATGCTGGAACCAGTTTGATATCTGTGACATGATAAAAGTGTAATAGTAATTGTCTAGGTCTGGGAGCCCAAAGCCCCCTTGGCTGTAGGTGGTTGGAGTTTTTTAAGAGATAGTCATGGGCATTGACGACGGTCCCACAGAAGTTTCTTAAAATCAGATACAGGCTGGTTAGAATATAGAGGAGCCTAGGCAGAATATTCATTTTTATTGTATTAACCTTCCCCCACAGAATAAGGGAGAAAGAATGTATCACTAGTTATTTGAGAGAGTACAGGATCTAAATTTGTCTTCATTGGTTTGTTAATTGGTCTTGGAACTTTTATACCCAGGTCCTTAACTGCATCTGTTTGCTGATGGAAAGTCCATTGAGAAAAAGCCCCCCTACATGAAAACTGGGAGATTTCCTCTAGTTCTGATTTTCCCCAATTTATTTTGTAACCAGAGATTGCTCTGAATTTTAGAATTAGTGACAGGAGGGCTGGAATGGTGGTTTCTTGTTTGGACATATTAAAAAGGGCATTGTCTGCATATAACATCAATGTATACACCCTGGAACCAAGTTGTATGCCTCAGCTATCTGGATGAGCTATTGCCAGAGGCTAAAGATCCAAATAAAAAAGTAATGGTGTCAGAGGCCACCCTCGCCTAGATAGGCAGAAGGTATCCGAAGTCACATTGCTGGTGGTGATGTGAAAGGTTAGGTGGGAATATAGTAATTGGGTTCAAGAACTAAATATGGATCCAAATCTAAATTTTTGCAAAGTATAAAAGATATACATCCAGCCCAGTCTATCAAAACCTTTTGCCTTGCTTATTTCTAGAATTAAGAGTCTAAAAAGGCATGTTATAACCCTGCTACATGATTTTTAAATCTTTGTCCAAGATTCATTCTCGAATCCTACAAGTATGATATATGTACCATAGTTCCATTTGACATGGTTTAGCTAGATGTTTGAATTGTTTGAAAATAATTTACCTTGTTACCCGTGTTTTGTGTTTACTGTGCAATAGTAGCAATAGTAGGCAGTAGTATTTAGGCAAAAGTGTGTTAACCACCATACAGACCCACAAAAGTAGACACTATCCCTACTCCAGAAAGTTTTTACAGTCTGAGCCTACAAACACCTATGCAGGTATTTAACTTTACCCAATCAATTGATTTCAATGTTACTGAAACATAGATCCCATACTGGCACAGATCACAAACTATAGTAAGAGACTGAGGTCTTCAGTGTGTAGAATTGAGAAGAGAAAGTCCAAAAGGATGAAACATAGTCTGGCTAAGGCACAGTTAAGAGAGTTAACTATCTACAGATACTTGACATATAGCATGGAGGGAGAGAATTATATATGTTGGTACAGGGAAGTAAAGCTTGAAGTAATGGGTTAAAGTTAGTAAAGGAAAATATACATTAACTTTCAGGGGAAATGTTGTGAGTGCTGTATTTAACAAAGCCTGTGATTTTCATATATTCGTGTTACTCCTGCAGCTGTGACTTGAAGACAAACTCACAACAAAAATCGTAAGAGTTGACAATAGTGTGACAATAGCGTGACAGCGAGATCTGTAAGATTGTGGAATGGTCTAACATGGGAAATAATGAAACCCTCAACCCAGATGACTTTTGAAACCTAGTACAAAAAACGGAACTGTAGGGAACAATTGCACACAGGCTGTCAAATGGACCAAATTATTTGATAACTTTGCCCAACTTGTGTTCATATTTGTATGAAACCTGTATTCTCCTATGGTAAAGAATGAAAACCCATTTTTATTGTCACACCTAGATAACTCAGCTGCGGCTTTGATGATGTCAGGGCAGGACTCATGGTAATTAGTTAATGTTTGTACAGTATTTTGAAACTGCAAAGCACTCTGTAAGTGTTGAGAATTATTATCAAGTGAACTCAAGTCTCAGGTGCATAAAGTCAAAACTTACCTGCCTCCAAGCAACAGTGTGTTTTTTCACCCTGATGTAATTGTGACAAGGCACATTTTACAAAGCCAGCTGCCCTGGGGTACAGCTTAGTGAATTCAGCTTCAAAACGTGAATTAGGGCCTGCCAGCCTATTTAAGCCAGTGGAATCAGACACTTAGTCCCTGGGATCAGCACGGGAAGAGGTGTTAAAAGAGATGGAAAATGGGATTCATAGGAGCCAATGATCCACAAAAGGGGTCTTGTGTGCTTTCTCCTCTTACACAAGGGGAACTGTTTTCCTGGGAGTGTGGCTGGTCAGTCAGTTACATTCCATGGTTTTCCACACCCTCAGAGGACCTCAAAGGATGTTATGTTTTCAATAGGAAATTGAATATTCTCTTCTTACAGTAAGTTAGAGCAGTTGACTGAATGTTAGACAATGTGCGTTTCTTAAAGAGCTTTTTTATGATTAGGTCCATGTCCAAGTTTTAAAAAAGCACAGAAAGAAAAATGACCTTTTGGAAGTTCAGATCTTTTCCTACAGTAAGACTAATGGCGGGGGGGGGGGGGGGGGAACGGCAAGATAGAGGCATCAATAGTGCTTAGCAGTGCAGAAAAAATTCCCTGGGCGACAGTGAATGTTGATTTCATTCATTGCAAAGCAGAACCATTGCAGCACTTTTCAATCAGTGAGAGCAACAGTGTCACTCTAAATAATGGAGAGATACAGGATGCCAGAGCATGGAATTTAGCATCTGAGTCACCATGTACTTTATGAATGTTTGGATGGGGAGAAGAATTGTCTTTGATTACTTTCTATTTTAGAAATAAATACTGGAAACATGCTGCTGTGGGTGTAGATTGCTATGCTTTTTGTTTGTCTCTATCAAAAATTATGGCTAATTCTTATTAAAGCCAATACCTTTGTGAGATATTTTATGAGCAAGACACCTTAGAAATGTCTAAAGGCCAGATCATGTCCTACTGCTCCCTGGGTCCATGGTCTGGATGGGGGTAGGGTATAAGGAGTTCCCCTCCTGCACCCCTACAAAGCAGTCAGGCATGGTTGCTTCCTCCTGGGGCACATAGCACACCAAAGTGGGCAGGGAGGAGACAGAGCCATGGCTGTTCAGAGGGAGGAACTCCGTCCCCGGAAAGGAGTATAGCATTGGGTGAACTAACTTTGGGGTCCTGTGGCTTCACACTTCCCCAGATGTGGAGCTGTGTCCCTAGTGGTCAGATTGAACCACAAAATAGAGAGGAAGCATTTTGCCATATTTTATTTTTGAATTTTATGAAGCACATCTTGTAAGATTGGATTATTTGCGCAGAAGACTGATAAATTCTGACTGTTAGATTGGTATTTACTTATCAGCCATTCATGCCAACAGTGAAAAGATAATGAAGAAGGAAGGTTGAAATAGCTGAGGAAGGATGGACTTGAATTGGAAAGTCTTGCTGTCGGCCACAAATCCAGCAATAAATAGATTCATTGAGACAAGCTCAGGCAGGGAATTGCATACACTGGCTCCTTGAACTAAGCAGGCCCCGTCAAGATCGGATCTTAGATGGAGAGCAAGAAAAGGTTGGCTGATTCCAGCTGTCTTGGTAGGACAAAAGTCAAGGACTAGGATGATCCGAGGAATGGAAAACTTGTCTTATGAAAGGAGACTCAGGGAGCTTGGCTTGTTTAGCCTAACTGAAAGAAGGTTGAGGGGAGATATGATTGCTCTCTATAAATATATCAGAGGGATAAATACCAGAGAGAGAGAGGAATTATTTAAGCTCAGTACCAATGTGGACACAAGAACAAATGGATATAAACTGGCCACTAGGAAATTTAGACTAGAAATTAGATGAAGGTTTTTAACCATCAGAGGAGTGAAGTTTTGGAATAGCCTTCCAAGGGAAGGAGTGGGGGGGGGGGGCAAAAGATCTATCTGGCTTTAAGATTAAACTCGATAAGTTTATGGAGGAGATGGTATGATGGGATAACATGGTTTTGGTAATAAAATATTCATGGTAAATAGGCCCAATGGCCTGTGATGGGCTATTAGATGGGGTGAGATCCGAGTTACCCAGGAAAGAATTTTCTGTAGTATCTGGCTGATGAATCTTGCCCATATGCTCAGGGTTTAGCTGATTGCCATATTTGGGGTCGGGAAGGAATTTTCCTCCAGGGCAGATTGGAAGAGGCCCTGGAGGTTTTTCGCCTTCCTCTGTAGCATGGGGCACGGGTCACTTGCTAGATGATTCTCTGCTCCTTGAAGTCTTTAAATACGATTTGAGGACTTCAATAGCACAGATATAGGTGTGAGGTTTTTTTTGTAGGAGTGGTGGGTGAAATTCTGTGGCCTGCGTTGTGCAGGAGGTCAGACTAGATGATCATAATGGTCCCTTCTGACCTAAATATCTATGAATCTATGAATAGTCACTCATATTTCCTAGCCATAAGTTATTGTGAGCTTAATATGCTGCTACCAAAATATTGAATCAGATCTGTAGGCTTATTGGCAACTGGCACAGAATGAAGGAGTCTGGAACTTCCTTGCTCTTTACACAAAATAGTGATGACCTTTATCTGTCTATATGATCTATGTATATCAGACTATCAAAACTTATATAGAGGATAAGAACAACCTGCAGCATAAGAAAAACTGGTTAGCTGAAGCCCTCTGGGTGCTATTGTAATAGAAATAAAAAGAAAAGCTTCTGTGGTGGGTGGAAAAAAACTTTGTTCTCAAAGACAAACCACTGAAATGGCACAGGTTAGGCTCACTGTATTTTTTCCATGTGATGATAGTGCTAATCTGATTCAGTCTCAGTGAAACTAAATGCCATTTAGATTTTTCAAGAAGGGTCCCTAAAATAGAATACCCTTTCCTTGTGTTCGGACTTTATTTTCTTTTAATACTTATTTGTTCTTATAAAACTGTCTCCAATACGAGCTCCTCTTTCCACCAACCATATGTTACAATGTTCCCTCCTGGTGAACAAAATGCAAAATATATTCTTTCTGAACAGCGTTTATCAGTGCTCTTCCTGAAATATATCATGCACATAAACATTTTTTCAGTGAATCCGATAAAGTTGGTATAATAGTAATTCATTTCTGTTTTTAATGTAACGGAAATAAGTAGAGTTACAATAATATAGAATTTGGTCTAGGATTTTGATCTAATCCTGCAACAGACAGAAATGGAGCAGTATTAAAATATCACTCATATATATGAAAAATAGTGTGTATCTTGTTATTATTAGGCTAAATCTGCTTATTCCTGGGCTTTCTGCTAAGGGTTAATATGAAGTTTCTTTCTGTCTAGAGTTATTCTGGTCTGACCTGAAATTGATTCAGCTTTTGAAGAGGATGTCAGGTTGCAAAGTGAACAGAGCAAAATTCTTTCCCATCTGTTCAAAGAATTTGCTCTCTGGGCAGTTTTAAATTTTATCTGCTGCAGATAAATGGAGGTTTTGGTTACGGAGATCTGCAGAAAGTAGCACAGGAGTTCCAGGTTCAGATCTGATGCTTATGTGAATATTACACATTTCTCTGATGAAAGTACTTTTGAAGGACAGTTGATTCCTGAAATTGTATAGCCTGTATGTGAAAATGAAAACTATGTGCTGATGTGTTCTATAGGGATAAACAATAGCTTCATTTGTACATATATAATAAAATTATAAGAGTGTATTGCTCCTGGGTGTATGCAGTCACAATTTCATTGAAATCAATTAATTTGTACCCACTTATCGCAAGGCTCAATTTATTTCCAACATGTTTGCAAGTCCAAGACAAGCAAGCAATTGAAGTGACTAAGTGAATGCAACAAAACAATGGTTAATCCCTTCATTTTTGTCAGAATTAAACACAGAAATAAAACCTAGGAAAAGATCAGACCCACATTCTTGACTTTTTTTTTCCAAACTTTTTCACTGCAAACTGTAAAAAAAGGGCACACACTTCTGGAAGATGAGATTACTGTTTGTAGTGCCTGCTGGTGCAGCATAAATCTGACATTTTATACGGGTTTAGTGGCAGATTAGCAAATGTTTAAATAGTGTTTGGGGCAGTTCATCATGACTTAGCTAGCAGTATAAAAACATTCTTCAACTTGATTTTATTTCTCTTTTGCTTTTGGAGTTACTATAACACATAGGCAGTATTATTGTTTTGTTTTCAGCTGGGAGAGGATGAAGAGCTTAGCCATGGAAATTCCCTCTAAACTATTTTTTTTTCCCCTGGCTCTAAATGTTTGTTCGGTTCCTAGCCAGGGAATGTGTTTTTTTCCCCCTCTGTTGTCTGACCTCCATTCAGTAAGACAGATGGGAGCAAATACACATAATTAGCATGAAAACAGGGCCAGGACTGAAGATTAGAGGAAAGAGAAATGAGGCACACAGCCCTTTTTTCCCAAGCTGGAATCAGTCCTCCACATAAGCAAAGGACATTTTCATGGAGAGGCTGAGGTGAAGTGCAAACTATCCAGGCACCATGTTCCCAACACAATTTAAGGCAGCATTAATTTCTGCTCCATGGCATATACTGCTCTCTGTATGTGTAGGTTAGTGTGCTTACCGTGCAGCAGAACAGAGAACCAACAAGAGAGTGACCACCAAGTCAGCTGTGCTGCTAGGAGCTACATGTCTTAGGACAGCAAGGAGTCTGCTGGCACCTTAAAGACTAACAGATTTATTTGGGCATAAACTTTCATGGGTAAAACACCACTTCTTCAGATGCATGGAATGAAAATTATAGATGCAGGCATTATATAATGACACATGAAGGGAAGGGAGTTACCTCACAGTGGAGAACCAATTTTGACAGGGCCAGTTTGATCAGGGTGGATGTAGTCCACTTCCAATAATAGATGAGGAGGTGTCAATTCCAGGAGAGGCAAAGCTGTTTTTGTAGTGAGCCAACCACTCCCAGTCCCTGTTCAAGCCCAAATTAATGGTGTTAAATTTGCAAATGAATTTTAGTTCTGCTGTTTCTCTTTGAAGTCTGTTTTTGAAGTTTTTTTGTTGAAGTAAAGCTACTTTTAAATCTGTTATAGAATGTCCAGAAAGATTGAAGTGTTCTCCTACTGGCTTTTGAATGTTACCATTTCTGATGTCCGATTTGTGTCCATTTATTCTTTTATGTAGGGACTGTTCGGTTTGGCCAATGTACATGTCAGAGGGGCATTGCTGGCACATGATGGCATATATAACATTAGTAGATGTGCAGGTGAATGAGCCCCTGATGGTATGGCTCATGTGGTTGGGTCCTCTGATGGTGTCACTAGAGTAGATATGGGGACAGAGTAGGCAATGAGGTTTGCTACAGGGATTGGTTCCTGGGTTAGTGTTTCTGTGGTGTGGTGTGTAGTTGCTTGTGAGTATTTGCTTCAAGTGGGGGGTTGTCTGTAAGTGAGGACTGGCCTGCCTCCCCAGGTCTGTGAGAGTGAGGGATTGTTTTCCAGAATAGGTTGTAGATTGTTGATAATGTGCTGGAGAGGTTTTAGTTGGGGGCTGTACGTGATGACCAGTGGCGTTCTGTTGTTTTCCTTGTTGGGCCTGTCCTGTAGTAGGTGATTTCTGGGTACCTGTCTCGCTCTGTCAGTCTGTTTCCTCACTTCCCCAGGTGGGTATTGTAGTTTTAAGAATGCTTGATAAAGATCTTGTAGGTGTTTGTCTCTGTCTGAGGGATTGGAACAAATTGCATTAGGGACTGGGAGTGGCTGGCTCATTACAAAAACAGCTTTGCCTCTCCTGGAATTGACCCGTCCTCATCTATTATTGGGAGTGGACTACATCCACCCTGATCAAATTGGCCCTGTCAACACTGGTTCTCCACTTGTGAGGTAACTCCCTTCCCTTCATGTGTCATTATATAATGCCTGTATCTGTAATTTTCACTCCATGCATCTGAAGAAGTGGAGTTTTACCCACGAAAGCTTATGCCCAAATAAATCCGTTAGTCTTTAAGGTGCCACCAGAGTCCTTGTTGTTTTTGTGGATACAGACTAACACGGCTACGCCCTGATACTTGACACCATGCAGGGCCTTAGGACGGATATGCAGATGACCAGTAATCTATAAAGTTGGGTCACAGTTCCCAAGTCCCTCAAGCTCCATGCAGTTCCATGCCATGACCATCTCCTTCCACAAGACCACTGAGCAGAGAGTGAGTCAGCATTTCCACACCTTTATCCTGGGACTCCAATTACATAACTTTTGTACTTTTGCCATGGAAAGGAGTTATTTGATTCCACATTTTTATGTGGTTTGCATTGTTAGCATTTGCTATATTAGGACATATTGCAAATGTTAGTCTGTAGCTTCAGGGCTTTGTGTGGCTTCCACATAGGCTTTTACAGACAAATTACTGGATGGTATTAGTATCTTTCTGTAGTTCTAATATTTTGATTATTTCAGGTTCACCTTGACCTCTGTGGAGACACCAATTAGTAATTTAAAGAGATCATGCCATTTTACCTCTATTTCTAATTGGTTCCTAAAAAGGGAGAGCTAATAATTCCAGAAACTAGTCTGTTTGAAACTCATGCTTATACGGCTGGAATACTGCTTTATTTAAACAGCTATGAGGACAAATATTTCTAGATTTTGTTTCTTCGTACTTTAGCGTGCCCATAGGCATTATTTCACTTAAGATGGAGCTGAGGGAAAATAGTAGCCACGGCAAAATAGGGAACAGTTTAAACTTTGTAGCAAAGTAATAAGAAAATACAACTACTGAGATCAGAAATGGTTTATATTTTAAAAATTATTAGGGCGTGGAGTTGCTCCCATTGGAACAATGAGATTTTTGCCATTGATTTCAATGGGAGCAGACTTGAGTCTGCCCAACATACATACTTGGCCATTTCCTCAACTAGAGTAAATCAATGTTGCTTCAGTTACACAAATTGAGGATCTGGCCTGCTGTTTTTCACATCCGATGAAGTGAGCTGTAGCTCATGAAAGCTTATGCTCAAATAAATTGGTTAGTCTCTAAGGTGCCACAAGTACTCCTTTTCTTTTTGTTTTTCAGCTGTATCCCTTTATAAAGAAAGAAGTTTTGCAAAACAAGCAGTGTGCTGTGTCCTGACTTTGCATTTGTCACCAGGTCTCTTAATCCACAATTTTTCTGATTTATTGATTGATTTGTGTGCTCTCTTAAATTAGTTTCTAGAAAAAACCCTTGAGGGGGACAATGCAATTAGATGCTTTTTGTCTGTAGAATCTGGTACTTATGAGCATGTGCTATTCTTGGGGCATGGGTAGCTCAAAACAGCAGAATTACAGGAATATCTACATAACATTCAAGGACAGAAGAAGGCTGCAAAGTTTATTTAAGTCCATCTGATTAGTTAGCTAGTACCTTGTTTTTTTATTGTCTATTTAAGGGTCCTGACTTGCCATTGACTTTTTTTTCAAAGGCAAAACTCCAGTTGACTTAATGTGTGTGGACCAATGGAGAGCTAGCATCTAGTTCTTTATGAATAATCACATTTGCTTCTTCAACTGTACCCTTTAACCATCTATTCTGCACATTAATTTCCCTCCACGTAAAAAACATTCTCAAAATAGTCTTACTGCTTTTACAGAGCCTGCCACCTTTTCTACACCCTTCATGATCACATATATACCAAAGTCATACTGGTTTTTAACGGATGCAGATTCCTAAATTCTTTGCTTACTGTGTAGAACTTTGAACATCCCAGCTGACTGCCCATGTGCTCACTCTGGCTCTTCACTATCTCGCTTATAAAATGGAATCGAAGTCTGTGCTCATAACTATAGATATTATTGCACCAGTGCTTTGAACAGTGCCATTGCAATCACTTATGTTATGCCTTCCATTAACACATTACATCCCATTAGCCTGTTAGCTTTGCTGATTTACTGCCAGATATTCAGCAGATGGGTTTAGTTTCTCTCCTGCTATTGCTGTCAAATCCTTTCCCTGATTAGTGTCTTGTAGTGCCTGACCTTTTAGGAAATAATCTCTTTTGTTAATTGTTTCACTTATCCTCATTACTTGGCACTAAATTGCGCTTGTCAGCCCATAACCCCATTTGACCAGGTCTCCTTTGATCCAATCTCTTTCCTATTTTGTACTGACTATCCTTCTCAGTTTCATAGGTTCAGCAAATTTCTCCTTGCAGCATGTGCATTTGTGAGGGTTGTTGATATGCTGTATGTAGCATCAAAATAAAAGGCTCTCTAAAGGCTAAGCACGCCGTAACTTCACCCTATCATTTCTTCCTACTGAATCACTTTTAAGCTAGGTTGTTTTCTTATCCTATTTAGCCACTCAGTTGAGTAAAAGGGTATTCAACTCTCCCCTCCTTCACTCAGCCAAGTAAGACCTTCTTGGGTAAAGTGTGGAGAACCACTCCTCCTCTCTGTTTACTTCCCTCTGCACGTGAGTGGGAGTTGGGAGTTCGCAGAGTATTGGCTCCATCCACCCTGCTTGCCAGCAGAGCAGGGCCCACATAATGGGCAAGGTAAACTGCACCCTTAGGGGAACTGCAGTAGGTTCCTTTTTCCCCAACAGTAATTGCGGATCAGGGAAGGAATTGTGACCTGCTGAGTCACAATTACTTCTGAAGTCAGCACAGCCCCTTACTCAGGGCAGAGAGTAAACTCTCAATCTAGTCCCAGATTTTAAGATCTACTGCTTCATAAAATTATGATGCAAACTATGGTATACTTACACTGGGCCCCCATATTGCAAAAGCCACAGGTGATTTCAGTTTTCTGTAGATGAGTGGTATGCAAATTATAATTAACACAGTTCCCATATGTTTCATTGTCGTGTACATGACGAGGAATGCTTCTCTGCAGGTGAATTTTCAGAGCTTACCTATTTGGACAATCACAGATGCATTTTTCCCTTCAGCATGGCTCTCTTCTGTGCAGACTGGCTTTTGACAGGGTCTAATTGTTCTGCTATGGTATTTTCAACCTACTCTAGAATGACTAGTAACTTTCAGATGTAAACTTTCTTGGCCTAGTCTTCAAGGGACACTGTTACTATTGTTGGACCTAACATATGACTTGCAAGACTTTTACAGTCAGTCCATGTGGGTGGGCTTTTAGCTTGTATGCCTAAGGACTAAGCTTATTGGCAAGGTTGAACACCACTTTGCAAGTATGGTAGGATAACCAAATGGATCTAAGCTCCAGAATAAATAAGATCCTTGTCTGATGCCCTCAAGAGAGAAAGTATAGTCTAATAGATAAGTCACTGGGAGTCAGGAGACCAGGTTCCTGGTTCTGCCACTTACCTATTCTGAGACGTTAGGCAAGTCACTTACCCTCTCTATGGCTGTGTTTTCTCTACCACAATTGTCCATCTTGTAAGCTCCTTCTGTCTCCTGTGTGTGCACATGTCTAGAACAACGGGACCCCAGTTACTGAATGGTAACTGTAACAATGATAACTAAAGAGGAAAGATCTTACATTCCAGTAAATCAAATTGAAGACGGGAACAGGAACCAGCATAAAATGATTAAAGAATTAGAAAACATGCAATAAACTCCAGGAATTCAATCTGTTTAGCATAACAAAGACAAGGTTAAGGGGTGACTTGATCACAATCTATAAGTACCTACATGGGGAAAAATATTTTGATAAAACAGGCCTTGTCAGTCTAGCAGACAAAGGTATAACAAGATCTAATGAGTGGAAGTTGAAGCTATCCAAATTCAGATTAATAGAGGTAATTAACCAATGGAACAATTCACTATTGGGTGTGGTTGATTTTCCATCCTTGGCAATTCTTAAATGAAGATTTTTTTTTTTTATCAGGGATAGGGCATGTTCACATATACACACATACATACACACACACACACACACACAGAGCCAGGCCTATGACACTTCTATTAATTTATTTAAGTGTCAGATTATCTTTAATGCAAGAAAAGAGCAAGGGAAGTAAAACTCAAAATGATAGTGAATCTGAAGCAGTGCAGTGACTATGGAGGGAAATGACTTAAAGAGCACAGAGAGAAACACCTAATAAATACAGCTTCAATGTGTTCTCCAGCTGATACAGGGTGAAATTCACCCCAGAGCTGAGGCTCTGTGAAAGGCACCATCAAGATCTGTGGAAGAAGTAGCTGCATCTGGTGGGAGGGACTCTGCAACAGTGTGCTGTGTAAAGAGTATACACACCAGTTTTGAATAGGCTGGATACCTAAGGAAGTTCATGAAATCCATGGCTACACAGACTCAGCTGCTTAAAAAGACACAGCCTCCTGCATAAGAGGACATGGGGGCTATTTATTGCAGAGGTGCTATGACTTAGCTCTGTTCAAAAATACCTGATAGAATTTCTTTTATTTCTTTTACAATGGGGAAAACAAGCTTACTTGTTTCGCTCTCCCCCAGCTCAAGTGGTGAAGGAAGTTTGCTTTAGTGTAAAATAACTAAGCAGGGGCCAAGGATGGAAAACTTCAGTTCACAAATGGATATTGCAGAAAGCTCTGAGCATGTGAACACAGGGTTACATTATATTTTGAAACCTTAATTATTCCCTATTTTTGTTGAGATGGGGAATTGCATGTGGTGAGTGTGAAAGATATAATTTATTCAGAGGTGAAAGTAATAATAAATTCTTACTGGCACAGGGTCCGGCTCCTTGGGTGGAAGGGGCAGGGCTGGGGGGGCACTTTAACATCATTCCCCTTTTGGCTCACCCGTCGGCAGCCCTACCGGTAGGGTCCCTGCCGACAGAGCTGCCAACGAGGGTGGGGAAGGGGTAGCACTTTAACCTTGGTGCCCCTTCTCCTCTCCCACCCCCCGTCGGCCATCCTGCCGGTATGGACCCTACCAGCAGGGCCGCCGACGGGTGAGCCAAAAGGCCGGCAGCACTTTACCATGGGCTGCATACGGGTCAGTACCGGCTTCTTACCGGTACACTGTAGCGGCCCATACCGGCTCACTTTCACCCCTGAATTGATTTCAGAACAGACTTAAAAAAAACCCTACATCATTTAAAACCACTGCTGCCATGACAAGGAGTTCCCATCAGTCAATTGCATTTCAGTGTCCTAAATTCATTGCTAAACTGTCTACTGATACTTTTGCAAAAAAAGAAAATTAAGGCAACGAACTGAGCAATGTAACCTTGGTTAAGTGAATCCTGCAACAAAGATGGGTAAGGGATACAGCGAGGCCATTACTGCAGTGCCCAGGATTTGACTGCAAATTGGAAAATGAACTGAGTTGATTGTCCTTTTTTGCAGTGTTGATTATATGGCAGGTGTTCATCATACCTGTAAGTTGCTATCATTTTTAATGTCAGGATGTTAAAAGTGTCTGGCTTGGTTGGTTTGAAAAAGTCTTTTCAATGAGTGAAATCAGTCTAAGTTCATAACCCTGACTGCTTGCTTTTATGGTTCATCAAATGCAGGAATGTTGTCCCTGTGTCTTGAAGAACTTTCTTGTTTGTATCGTTGGCACTGTTCTTTCCTATCAAGTTCAGCTGAGTCAGTGGCACATCTGCCACACCTGTGCTCCTGGAGCGTAATAACTTCTCTGGCATCGCTTTCCTGAAACCGCACTGACAGCCCTAAAGCTCTTGAAGTATGATTTGCCTTTGCAATAGCCACACTGTGAGATTGCGGGGGAGGCTCCAAGATTACATACATTAAATGCTGTTGTAAGTAGAATTGTAAATACAAATTAGCTCATTATTTGACTGCACCATACATAGTATAATATCTAAATACAGGTTATTTACTTACAGTTCAGACTTTTGATAGAGAATGAAGCTGACAGCAGAGGGAAGAGCTGTGATTTTTTTCCTGAAAGCTCATACACGTTTTCTGCCTATTAATTTTTGTTCTTTTGAGTGTTGCTCTTTAGCAGAGTGATTTCTGCCAAACTGAAAGTGTCTCAGGGAAAACTGAATGGGCCAAATCCTGGAACCCTCTGCAGTGTCCAACCAGAGTGTCTTCAAAGTGACTTCAAAGGGACTACTCATGTGAGTAATGGGAGGACGTATATGGTCCAGTGCCGGTAGCACATAAATATTTAACACAATAAAGTCATACTGCCTTAGAATTTTAAAATCAATTACATCAGCTGCATTTACTACCTGCTAGTGTGTATATAACTGGAAATTATAGTTTAAAAATTGAATAATTCTAAAACCAAAGAGATGAGGTAAATTATAAATGTCATTCAGCTGTTCCTGGCAGTGAGTTCAGTTACTCGCTGTGTCAGTCAGAAGCAGAAGTGGTCTCAAGCTACAGCATTCTGATCTGGTCCTGAATCTGGATTTTGAACACCCAAAAATTCTGGGTAGGAGGTGGGATTTTTGGATCTGCTGCTCTGGTTTCAGCCCATTGTCAGTCAGAGGCTGGCTCAAGTTACAGATGACAGGTCAGTCTTGTTTCAGTTTACTGAAGTGTTCACCACTGAGAGATTGTTTTACAGCAAGACTTTCTTTATCATTATTGTAAAAGGAAGCTTACAAGAAGTGGAAGCTTGGACAGATGACTAAGGAGGAGTATAAAATTATCGATTGAGCATGCAGGGGTGTAATCAGGAAGGCCAAAGCACAATTGGAGTTGTGGCTCGCAAAGGATGTGAAACGGTAACAAGAAGGTCAGGGAAAGTGTGGGACCCTTACTGAAAGGGGGAGGTAATCTAGTAACAGATGATGTGGAAAAAGCTGAAGTACTCAATGCTTTTTTTGCCTTGGTCTTCACAGACAAGGTCAGTTCCCAGACTGCTGCACTGGGCAGCACAGTATGGGGAGGAGGTGAGCAGCCCTCAGTGGTGAAGAACAGGTTAAGGACTATTTAGAAAACTGGACATGCACAAATCCATGGGGCTGGATGCATTGGTCCTGAGGGAGTTGGCTGATGTGATTGCAGAGCCATTAGCCATTATCTTTGAAAACTCGTGGTGGTTGGTGGAGGTCCCGGATGACTAGAAAAAGGCAAATATAGTGCCTGTCTTTAAAAAAGGGAAGAAGGAGAATCCGGGGAACTACAGACCTGTCAACCTCACCTCAGTCCCTGGAAAAATCATGGAGCAGGTCCTCAAGGAATCCATTGTGGAGCACTTGGAGGAGAAGAAGGTGATCAGGAACAGTGAGCATGGATTTACGAAGGGCAAGTCATGCCTGACCAACCTGATTGGCTCTGTGGATATGGGAAAAGTGATGGACATGATATATCTTGACTTCAGCAAAGCTTTTGATATGGTTTCCCACAGTATTCTTTCCAGCAAGTTAAAAAAATATGGATTGGGTGAATGGACTATACAGTGGATAGAAAGCTGGTGAGATCGTTGGGCTCAACGGGTAGTGATCAACGGCTTGATGTTTAGTTAACAGCCGGTGTCAAGCGATGTGCCCCAGGGGTCAGTCCTGGGGCCAGTTTTGTTCAACATCTTCATTAATGATCTGGATGATGGGATGGATTGCACTCTCAGCAAGTTTGTGGGTGACACTAAGCTGGGGGAGAGGTAGATATGCTGGAGGGTAGGGATAGGGTCCAGAGTGACCTAGACAAATCGGAGGAGTGGGCCAAAAGAAAGCTGATGAGGTTCAACAAGGACAAGTGCAGAATCCTGCACTTAGGACGGAAGAATCCCATGCACTGCTACAGGCTGGGGACCGACTGGCTAAGTGGCAGCTCTGCAGAAAAGGACCTGGGGATTACAGTGGCAAGAAGCTGGATATGAGTCCATAGCCTTCTTGGACATGAGTCCATTAGCCTTCTTGGCAAAATGGGCATAGAAGGCCCATTTTGCCAAGAAGGCTAATGGCATATTGGGCTGCATTAGTAGAAGCATTGCCAGCAGATCGAGGGAAGTGATTATTCCCCCTATATGGCACTGGTGAGGCCACATCTGGAGTATTGCGTCTAGTTTTGGGCCCCCCACTACAGAAAGGATGTGGACAAATTGAAGAGAGTCCAGTGGAGGGCAACAAAAATGATTAGGGGGCTGGGGCCCATGACTTATGAGGAGAGGATGAGGAAACTGGGCTTATTTAGTCTGCAGAAGAGAAAAGTGAGGGGGGGATTTGATAGCAGCCTTCAACTACCTGAACGGGGGTTCCAAGGAAGATGGAGCTAGGTTGTTCTCAGTGGTAGCAGACGACAAAACAAGGAGCCAGGAACCCTGACCGGGATGATTTAGTTGGGGTTGGTCCTGCTTTGAGCATAGGGTTGGACTAGATGATTGCCTTCGGCCTCTTCCAACCCTAATCTTCTGTGATTCTGTGATAACAGTTGTTCTATTCCCTGCAGTCAGTGTTGGACTAACAAAACAATATGCTTTACTCTGTTTCCATTAATAACTGATGAAATCATGGATATTTCCTGTAAATAATATATCAAAGGGAAACATTTTCAAGGGGCTTCTCCCTTTGTTAGAATTTCTCATTTCCATCTAGTGCACTGGGATTTCTGCAGTATCTAAGAACTATCAGCTGTTCCTACCAGGACGTCAAGAAATGTCCTTTTTCTCGATCACACATTCATAGATTAAAAGTCCAGAAGGGACCACTGGGATAATCTCGTCTGACCTCCTGTATTACAAGTCATAGGATTTCCCTGAATTAATTTTTGTTTGAGCATGTTTTTAAGAGTAACATCTAATCTTGATTTTAAAATTGTCAGTGATGAAGAATCCACCACAACCATTGGTAATTTATTCCCAGTGGTTAATCATAATTATGTAGGTACTGTGTATATATGAAGGATGGGGGTGTTGTTTTGTTTTTAGGTTTTTTGTTTTTTTTAAAGGCTATTCATTCATTCATTGATAAAATAATGTCTAGAAACTTACCAAGACAGATTGACCTAAATAATAATGGCATATATTTTGTCCTCTGGAATGTCCTCTGGAATGGTGGTTGAAGCATGAAGAGACCTATGAATCTTCAGCGCATCTGGCACGTAAATATCTTGTGATGCCACCTACAACGGTGCCCTGTGAATGCCTGTTCTCACTTTCAGGTGACATCGTAAATAAGAAGCAGGCAGCAATATCTCCCGTAAATGTAAACAAACTTTTTTTGTCTTGGCGATCGGCTGAACAAGAAATAGGACTGAGTGGACTTGTAAGCCCTAACGTTTTACATTGGCTTGTTTTTGAGTGCAGTTATGTAACAACAAAAATCTACATTTGTAAGTTACACTTTCACGATAAAGAGATTACACTACAGTACTTGTATGAATTGAAAAATACTATTTCTATAGTACTATTTCACACATAGTACTATCGATTTCTGGTTGCCAGACGATTTTTGAACACAACCTCCCTCTAGAATTCTAGGAATTATAAAGAAAAAGCAACCTTTACGGCAAGATGCCACCACTATGCTAATATTCAGTAGTTTGTTACTCCGCTAGCAGCTCCATTTATTTCAGAGGGACTACTCATGAAGTAAGGTACTGCTCATCATGAGTAAGGGTGTCTGGTGTGTGTGTGTGTGTGTGTGTGTGTGTAGAGAAAAGGGAGTTCTACCAGCTTCCCTAGCAGGCCCTTTATACCAGGTGGCTCCCTAAAGAGTCTGCTGGAATGGAATAGCACGGAGTACTGCTTGAAGAGTTAGTTATGCATCCTGCCCCCTGAGTACATTAGGGTGGTTCCTACTGGGTGTTGGGAGGTAGATGTGTACATGTTTGGAAGAGGCAGGGATACTGGCTAACAGGAGAGGTTTTGCAGGTTTCCCATTCATGCCAACAACCGCAGCCCATGTTGTCTTTGTGGCCATGAATTTCACAAACACAACCAGTCCCAAACTCAAGTTGATTAGAGGTTTAGTCCAAGTGTTCTGCTCCTCTCTTTTTACTCGGAGCTCATTATCCTTGTTGTTCTTTATCTGCTGTAGAGAGTGATCTTGGTGGATACGCACAGTACTACGGTTTGCATAATGCTGTGCTGTTATGAGTTGGGTGAAAGCTTCTTAGTGGTCAAGTTAAAACCTTGCTGAGTTTGGTGAGGGTGTATGTACCCTTCAGTTAACTTAACGGTAGGAACAAGTTAGTCACAGGCCCCCACCTGAGACAAAAGGGTTATGTGAATGCACTGAAGAGTTTTGGACTGTGTGGACGGAAAGGCTTTGCTGCGTATTGTTTTGGATCAGGGTGGGTAGGTGTGTGTATGTGTGGATAAAAGGTAGACCATGGAGGGCAGGGAGTAACACAGACAGCCTGAAGGAGCAGCTGTAAGCATGATGTATGGGCTGGGGTGCAGGCGAAAAAGTATATATATTTTTGGTGCTGTGAGCAAAAGAAGCTGTTTCCTGCTCTTTGATTCCTTCTGTGTTCAGAGACACAGGACTTTGTACATTCTTTGTCAGTAAGCAAAACTGCATCAAAGAAATACCTGACTGTCACCAATTTCTCCTCCTAACTGGAATGACCAACTAGATCCTGAATTTTTGGGTCAAAAAAGGATAACAACACTAAGGCCAATGTATATTTGGGCCTGTTTGTAAGAGATGGATGTCCTGTGAATGTGGGAATTTTGAGGTCTCTGTAGAGTTCTGTTTTCACTAGGCAGTAAGTTCTTGGCTATAATCCTGTTTATGTGTGGGAGCTGCAGGAGTCGGATGACCCTTGCCACATTTCTCTCAGGAAGGAGCTCCAGTGGCAGAGCCCAGCTGCAGTTTCACTCGGCTGTTGAAGTACTCTTCAAATTCACGTGTTCAACAGCTGCTTTAACTGTGCTCCTTGCAGATTATAGGTACTTGGAGTGGTGATATGCCTGGCAGTAGTTCTTGTGTCACCGACTGAATTAATGCTGGAATGCCGGATGATACAGGTACAGTGTGACGACTCCACATTTGGGGGATTTACACAAGAAATGACTCGCCTCTCATATGGAATTTTCTGTGATTAAATTGTTAAGTGGATTGTCATCAGAATTTACTATTGCATGTAAGTGTTGCAGAGTGCAGAAGGATGGTTAAATGTGAACTGCTTTATTTTAAATTGTACTAAGTATTCTTGTTAATTGGAAAAATACTGAGTTACAAATTAGCATGACTGTCATTCTGTTAACTACGTTTCATGTTGGTAGTTGAATGGGTGATCCATTTTAAAACTCCATGGCTTTATTTAACATATTAGATGTTTTTAAATCTCATATTAAATCCTATTGATGAAACGTGTTGTACTTTATGCAGCTACATTGGGAGTGCTGTTCAGTATCCTTATGCAGTGCAAACTCACTAAAATGTACAAATCCACAGTTTATGTTGAAAACTAGCAGAGGGTCGGTCATATGAACTGAAATGATGAATGTTAAAGACATTTATTTAATCATAAATATAACAGGCTTGCTTGCACTAGCCTCCTTGCAGTGTGTTGTGTATCTTGCATGTGAACATATTGGCAGATTTGAAACTGTTTGGCACTGAGCACTTTGCACTGTATCTGTGTCTTACTGTGTGTGTTTGCACGAGCCTATTTTGCATTGTGCAAGGTAACCTCTCTCCCTTTTTTCTGCCATCTCCCGTGCAAGGTATTCAGGAATCAGTAGTAGTGTCACATGGTGTTTCAGGCTTACAGTTTTAAGAATCTGGTCTCCTATGCCAGACAACACTGTAAATTTACGACTTGATTTTGATCCTTAGGCAGTACGGAATGAGACTTCAAAACCTTCTGTTAGTGCCTTTGGAAGAGATACTACAGTCAATTATTAATAATAAATATTTAATATATCTACATAGTGCAAAGATAAAAGATTGCTAATCTGGACTCTTGGATTAATACATTAAATTACTGTATTTTAGTTTTAGAAAAGAATTGGAGACTTCATTGAACATGAAGTTTGTTTGGGCTTTTTTCTATGTAATTCATTGGACTGCAAAGAAATATGTCAGATAAACTGCAAAACAAAGGATAATGCTGCTTGCTTCACTGCAGTGCAGTGTAGGAACAACTGACAAGAATTCCTTGGAAGAACTGTACCCAGCACTTCAGAAAGTACACTACTTGAACGTCAGTATAAAAGATCTCTTTAGGAAGTCAGTAGTTAGTATACAGCAAAGTAGTCAGATTTCAAACCCCCGGAGAACTGGATGCAATTTTGAGGTCTTTTTGTGGATGGGTCATTGCCAAGTGGACAAACTTCTCTAACCCTTTATTTTACTGTCAAATTTAAGATGAAAAAACCTGTTGAGGGGTCAGTTAACATGAGAGGGTTATCTTGAAAAAGACTCTGAACATAAACCTCTAGCTGATTGATATGTTCTGGGGCTTGAAGGGGAGGGATGGCGAGGCCTGGAGGAGTCACCACTCCGTGATCCCTTAGCCCTTCTGTCTTCCTCCTCCCTTCAGTGGAGAGGGAAAGGAATCACAAGGGCGATGAAGGCTGGAGGAGCATCTATGCAGGGGCTCTGCTCTGCAGCCCCCTGCAGGAAAGTTAGAGGGACATCCCCAGTACCCAGCAAAGTTCCAGAAGGTCTCAAGGATTTTTAAAGGAAAAATCTATTTTGGGTGCTTATCTGGCTGCCATTACCAGAGTATGCACCTCACAGTCTCTAATGTATTTATCCT
Organism: Caretta caretta; assembly: GCF_965140235.1. Classification (NCBI taxonomy): domain Eukaryota; kingdom Metazoa; phylum Chordata; order Testudines; family Cheloniidae; genus Caretta; species Caretta caretta. The sequence goes on along the minus strand of NC_134209.1, from coordinate 130,610,056 downwards.
CACAACCCTCTGATGAGGTAGGGAAGTACTGTGTAGTACTTTGCTTTGCAGATGTGAAATTAAGGCAGAGAGAGGCTAAGAGCCAGATTTCCAAAGGTAATTTACATGTCTAAAGATGCAGATAGGCACCTAGTGGGATTTTCAAAAGTGCAAGGTGTTTACTTTCCATTGGTTTTTGTTTTGTTTTTAGGTGTTTAAGACACCTAAATAACTTTTGAAAATCTGGACCTAAGGAACGTGCCCAAAGTCACACAGGAAGTCTCTGGCAGAGCTGGCAATTGATCTGAGGTCTCTCACGTCCTAGGCTAGGGCCCTAAGACATTTGTCCTTCTAACGTTTAATGAATGACTGGCATTCCCATCTCTCATTTATCTGCTTTGCACTTTCTGTGCGTCCAGGCGTGTGCAGTAGTAGTCATCACTAGAGCTGCTCATTGGTGTTCAAAGCTGGGAGTGCCGTCTGTGTCTGTTTTGTTGTTCATATTTTCATATGAACTAGGGAATGGCCATTGATTCTTTCAGACCTCAGTCATTGCTTTGCCAGATTATCCCATATCCCCTCAGCTGTGGCTCAGCCATATTGTAAATCAGTACCTCAACTGCTCTAACAACGTACTCCCTCCTGTTCATCTTTATATTTCCAGTATTGAGGTGTGCACAACTCAGTGCAGTATTCCAGGGTCAGCCTTATTAGGGCCATATAGATGGTCATCATATTAATAGTTGTATGTGAGTGAAAATCTTACTTCTTTTCAATGAGTCACTGCTAATTCAATAAACCTTATTTAATACTAGAATTAATTGGAGCATCACCTCACTCCTGCTGGGTGCTCAGTAGGTAACCTGTGATTCCTCTGGCTGTCTTGAGTTTTCGTATCAGAAATATGTTGATACTGGATTGTCACAGGACATCTCCATTGCTACCCAGTGAACCTCACTGTCTGGCCAGTTCAGATGGTTTTCCAGTCACAAATACGCACACTAGGCTGTTTATCTTACACCAATGTGTGTATTTATTTCCCTCTTACATAGTAATACTTGTGCAATACACGCTTACAGCAAGGTAGGCTTCCTTACAGCCCTCACTTCCGAATCCAAGGTTCTCTCTGAGCTTCCTCTTGAGCTCCCCTTGCTTCCTGTTTCTTCCCCCTCATATTTTCCCCAGTTACCTTGTTAGCCCAGTGATTGCCACCCAGGTGCTCACAATCCACCCCCCCGAAAATGTATAATTGCCCTCAGCCTTCCCCAGGCTGCAGCACTGTCAGTGATCTAGGTGTCCTGTCACATGGATATTTAGCAAGAATATCAGCAGTAAAGTTCCCGACACCAGATAGTGCCCATGTGGCAATGCTATGGAAATGTGTCCTACTCTTACTCATTTCTTTATAATCTGTTGTTTTTCTTGTGGGAACATACATGCAATAAATTCTTCGTTGGGCTTTGAAGAAGCAAGTAAGGATGCAGGAACCTTCAGTGACTTTCTAATATGGGTAGTTATAATCTGCTTCCTCATCCAGACCTGTGGAGGTACCAGATCCAGGCACAGCAGAACATCAGCAAGATTTTGGGCTCCATGCATGCTATCGTCACCAACACAACAAGGGCTCCCTCTATATTTCCATTCAGCAGAGGCTATTTTCAGTGTAGAGTAAATAAAGGCGAATTTCAAATTTCATTCAGTTCAGTAATCTAGGAAAAGTATGTGATCACTCAAACTTTAAATGAGAACTTTAATCAGGACGATACTACGCCAAATGCCCTAATATACTGTATAATCATTAAACTCCACAAAGGATGACAGCATATTGCTAGCAAAATATGTTGATATTTTGAAGCTAAACTTTGACACATAAAGACAAAAGTAAAATGATCAGAATTACTATATAAAGAGACTAGATTCAAAATGTTATTGAAATGCATGTAAGTTAAAAATGTATTAGGACTTGAATAAAAGAAGCGTTCTCTAGTCTGAAGGAGTTATTTCTCATGTTCTATCAATATGGTATTCCAGATAAAAGAGACAGTGTTTAAACTATATGAAGAAACATAAAAGCGGCAAAGAGTCCTGTGGCACCTTACAGACTAACAGATGTATTGGAGCATAAGTTTTTGTGGGTGAATACCCACTTCGTCGGATGTATTCACCCATGAAAGTTTAGGCTCCAATACATCTGTTAGTCTGTAAGGTGCCACAGGACTGCCGCTTTTACAGATCCAGACTAATCCGGCTACTCCTCTGGTACATGAAGAAACATAGTTTTATTATGACCTCACAGAGGTTACATTTCTACTCTGATCCACAGAGAATGTTGGGTGAAACACTGATCAGTTTTAATGTAGTAAATTAATTAATTCCTTTTGAATTGAGAGGAAAATAAAGCACCCTGTTAGTTTTTGTTGTTTGTTCATTCATGCTTGTTTAACATGGTTATTTTTGAATGTCAAATGCATCCTTGTGAGATTTAAAAAATGGAACGCAAGCAAAAAGTTATAGTTGTACAGTTTGTTGCATATCTGTTCTTTAGGCTAAATATAATTCTTTACTTTTCATTTCCACTCATGGCTTGGAAACTGTTGTTAAACAAGATATGCTAAGACATCAAAAAGATGGCAAGAACATGCCAGATAGGTTCCCCCCGCGCCTTTTTTTTTGAGTCCTACTGTAACAAAAAAGGCTTCTGTGTTGATTTCCAGATACATTGCAGCTTAGGTATTACAGGGAGCTATGCAGAGCCCTTGGCCCTAATGCACGTTTGTGAATCAATGCTAGCATTCAAGGGAAACCATCTGCATGCAGTAAGTCTTGCTGCCCCGAAGGAGGTGGGACTGTAAGCATGGGTGCAGTTGACAACAACCTTTCCATAGTGTTTCTTTTTAACAAACATGACATGAAATTTCCATGTAAGCATCCAGAGTTCAAGCAACAGCTACAGCCAATTCCAAATGAGGAAACCCTTTCATAAAAATCTATAGTTATTTATGAGACAAGATGTTCATAATTTTCACGCAGAGGAAACATCTGCATGGTTGGCTGCATTAATGTCTTTCTGCTCCGAAAAACTGCTACATAAAAAGAAAAGGAGGACTTGTGGCACCTTAGAGACTAACCAATTTATTTGAGCATGAGCTTTCGTGAGCTACAGCTCACTTCATCGGATGTATACCGTGGAAACTGCAGCAGACTTCTGCAGTTTCCACGGTATACATCTGATGAAGTGAGCTGTAGCTCACGAAAGCTCATGCTCACATAAATTGGTTAGTCTCTAAGGTGCCACAAGTACTCCTTTTCTTTTTGCGAATACAGACTAACACGGCTGTTCCTCTGAAACCTGTCATCATGCTACATAAAAAGTTACTTGCACAAATATTTGGAGGATCGGAGCATTAGAGTCAGTACAGGGAGACAACTTTTAGCCCTGAAATAGTTATAAAGGAAAATTAAGGGGTAATTGGCTGATAGCACTTTTACTAAATCTCTAAAAGGAAATACACCAAATTCCCTTTCACAGTTAATTTATTGGTCAATCTGAGACGACATAACACCACTGATTTATTTTTATTTTTAAGTTGCATTTGTTTTCTTCTTGTGAGACTGTACGGAAACCGGAAACCTTTTTAAAGCTGATTTGGAATCACTTTGGGGGAAAAAACCGCAACTTTAGAATGATGTGCTGAATCCCCTGAGTAAGAAGAGGGACATTCAGTATGTAATTTACTCTCCCTTGTTCACTCTATTAGTTCCCTGTATTAATCTGTTGCTGGGTGGAAAAGCTACTATGGGTGTGGCGAGTCATGATTCAAGCCTGTTACAATTTGATTTAATAATTCAGCCCAAAGACACTGTTACCTAACATATTAAAAAGTAAAAATAAAAAATGTACTGTAGCAAAATAACAAGAACTAGAAAGTTTGTGTTCAACATTTCATACAATACTTTGGAATGCCTTTTTGCATAAACAACCTAATAGGTGAGGTGCAATTTCTATTTTATATCACAAGATGGCAGCAAATTTTTAATTTGCTCGATATTTTGCTAGCCTAAATGAGCTCAGTTCTGCAGCCTTCATATACTTGCATCTCTTGTGGAAGTCAATAGGCATTTGCTTGCAGAAGGACAGCAGGATTAGAGCCTTTATTTGTTACCATGATGCACAGGATAAAGACCCTTAGAATACCTTTTTGACACTAACCTAGCAACTCTTTTAAACCTGGAACATACACAGAATAAAGAGTGGGTGGGGAGTTGCTTTTGGGGGGTGGGGGTGGGGTGTTTGTTTTTATCACAATAAGATTTTACTTGGTTTAAAATGACATTTACCTTCAGTGCTGACAATCTTGAAAGTTCCCAATGTGCTATTTACTAAACGTAATAAAAAATATCTTTGGCTGGAAGTCACAAAACGTAGAAAAACGAAGTTTGTGCATGCATCCCTAGCATATTACACATGATTTCTTTTAGATGTAAACTTAAAGCTTGATCATGAACAGCCTTACTCAAGTGAGTAGTCCTTACATGAACACTTGTGTGAGGCTTTGGCTTTTAGAGTTGGCAGGCTTTGGCTTTTAGAGATTAGAAATAGAAAACACCTGTTAGATCATCTCTCTTCCAGTGCAGGATCCTTCCTCCAGTATTAAGTATTTGCAGTACAAATGGCTAGTCGGTTGCATGTTTCATAATAAATGCCCTGCTCAACATTTTGATATATACTGCTGGGAAAGCACAACAACATCTTACCTTTGTTTTTCCTATTCTAAAAGGGTGACTGTGTCTGGGAGTCTGAAGAAAGTGCCTGGATATGTTGTTTAGCATAGAATCTGATTTGTAAGATTACATGATACTTTATATGAGAATAAGTATTTTAACACCACCATCCTGGATCAATTCCAACATAAGTGGTTGTAATCTTGCTTGCCAGAAATTCTGCCATAGGTTCAGTTGGCTAAGTCCCATTAACTTTTCATGAGACGTAGGCCCCGAGAGAGTTAGGCACTTGTGAAAATTTTATCCTGGTCTTTATTTTGGCAAATTTTGTGATAGAAGAATCCATATTTGTTGTATGTGGCTATGATGAGCAAAGTTACTATGTAACTGTCTTACTTTTCTGCCACAGAGTTGTCAATGAAGTTCTGATTGGAGACTCTTTATCACTAATGATGATGTAAGGGGCAAATTGCACTGTGATTTTCCTCCCCACACTCCATTTCAATTTGAGTTTGCAAACTATTGGTTAGAAGCAGTCATATTTTGACTTCTCAGCTGAGAACATGTGCTCTGGATGTCAATAAGTGAGATCAGAACTCCACTCACCAAGTCATATTTATTATAGTTATTCCTTTAGTGGCTTCAAATGCATTTTAATGTAGTAATAAATTAATCACTATCTTGGTGCTTCAATGCCACATACAGAAGAAAGCGTCTGCTGACTAAACACAGTTATATAAGTACCAAGGTTACCAAGCATGTACCAGACCAGAACTCTGTAGTAATGTCATAGTGCTTTACATTCTTTAAAATTCCCAAAACTTTCTGTGTCTCCTGGCTGGAAATTTGCGATATACAGTATATTGGTGTTTTCCAAACTGTGGGATTAACATGGGCGAAGGACTAGCTGGGAGCACAGGCCTCTTAGTTCTTCTCCAGATTCTCAGCCTTAGTTTGAAAAAAGTCTGTCATGGTTACAAAGAAACCTTCAAACATAAAGTGCCACTGATGTAGAGACATCTCTCTGAGTTTGCAGTACCCACAAAAAATAGCTGTGAGCCCATTCATAGCAATGGGTGCTAATGTTGATGCTAACGATGGTGCTTTATATGTCAACATTTTAAGCTATTTCAATTCTCATCAAAGCATGTAACAAAGGGGAGGAAGGGTCATCTGAAGATCTATGTCAGTGTTTTCCAAAGAGTTGTGTTTAGGGGGATGTGGAGGGAAAACTAGCCATGAGAGGGAACATGGAGAATGTATAATTAATATGTGTAGGCTTTTAACAGCGCATGGTGAGGTTGCAGGAAAAGGAGGAGTGCATTTGGTTTTATTTTGCTGAGGAGGAGCTCAGCATTCAAAAGTTAGAGAAACCTTACAATATCTTTGTAATATCTTCAGTATCTTTCATTGCATAATAATATTGTAACAAAAGTGGAACCAGAACTTAGATCCTCTGGTTCTAAAAGCATAATCACTTACCAGTTGAGCTAAAGGAAAATCTTTTGTAATTTCTTACAGTCTGGGGTGGAATCAGGTGCTTGAGATCCTATGAGACATTAGTTTCAGCAAATAATTTGTACTCTAGAGCTGGTTGATTTGATTTTTTTTGTTTTTTGAAATTGACAGAATGTTTAAACTTGTAATTAAACAGTGTGATGCAAACTGTTGAAAAAAAAAAAGGCAGTTGAATTTTCAAAAAAAAGTTTTACCATTTTTTTGTACAGTTCTCTTTATACAACCCTTGATCCAAAATGTTTTTGTTCAAGTTGGTTGTGAAATTCATAAGCCATGTACAATTCTTTTGCATTATTGCAGTTGTAACCTATATGGAAATGAAAATCAGCAGCGATGCTTACATTTGTGAGCAGACTGTTTACACTGACATATAACTCTAAAGAGAATTCAATTAAAATAAAGTTTTAAAAGACCACATCAGGAGCTGGCCAATACCAGAAAGTGAGACCATTTTGGCCCAGGTGTCATGTTCATGGCATGTTTTGACTGAAATGTCAATTTTAATTATTTGTTTCTCTGACAAGATTATCATTTTATCTAATTTGTCCACCAGAAGTTTTTAATCTACTGTATGTTCTTATACAACTTGTCTTTCTTTTCAGTTTCTCAACCACAGGCTGTACATAGCAACCTGGACAAACCATCAGGTACAGCAATTCTCTGCAATAACTGTGGAAACCCATGCAAAGGGGAAGTTTTGAGAGTTCAGAACAAATATTTTCATATTAAGTGCTTTGTTTGTAAAGGTAAGTGTTTACTATTTATTACTGCTGTTATTGATTTTATATATATATATATATATATAAAAGGATACAGTAACTCCCTGGAGATTGTGGCCCCATTGTTTTGGAAATGGCACAGAACTATAGTACAAGACAGTCCTCACATCAAAGAGTTTATGGTCCTAAGACCCTGACATGCAGTGAGTTCCAAGTGCAAGGGTTCACCCAGATGGAGCTTTTTGTAAGACTGGGGCCTAAATAGGGACAAGATGGGAGAGGAACACAGCGTAGGGGGAGGAAGTCAAGGGTAACAACAAAGAAACACAAGATTCCATAGATTAGCTATGTCCAATTTGCAGGATAACTTTGTAGACTTTATGGGTCTGTTTTGTTTTAAACATATAAGTGAACAAATTGATAATTAATCTTTAATAGGCCATTTGCCTAGCTATTGCCAGTCAGCAGTTTACTGCAACTTTACTTCCAAACACCACATACAAAACAGGTGCTCTATTCTTTAGGCTGTAAGTTATAGAGGCCCCAACTTAGATCTGAAACCCACTGTGCAAGGCAATGTACAAACTCATTGTAAAAGACCATCTTCCCAGAAGAGCTGACAGATTTAGGGTGAAAGGGGAAATCAAAACACAGAAAGATGAAGTGAATTGCTAAAGGTCACATGCTGGTTAAAGGCAGAGCCAGGCTCAGAACTCAGGTCTCCTAACTCCTAGACCAATTCTTTATCCACTAGGCTATGTGTGCAGTTTGTTTAATTTTTAATTCTGCTCAAAATATAGATGAGCGCATTTCAAGGGCCCATTAAATGAGTATCTCCTTCATATTGTTCCCTCTGTCAAATACAATTACGTCTTTACTAATCCTGTGGAACAAAGCTTACAACATGTAATATTCAATACCTGGATGAATCTTTAATGAAATAGTGAGAGTATTAGATATTATAATGTGACTTAATTCAGTTTGATGATATATCACTCTGTGGAAGGATTATACAGGAAGACATGTAAGCAATAATACAGTGTTCTAAATGGAACAAATATTTTAGTTACATACTCAGAGCTAGAGGAATAAAGGTCAGAACTTAAAGTATTTAAATTGGACTAAAATCGGTACATAATTTTCCACGTTAATATAATTATAATATGCATTAAATAGTAATACTACTATGATAAATTTCACTTTCAAAACACTTTTCAGGCATTAACTAATAAGTAGGCTTAGAATAGTTGTTGTTCAGAGTGAAATTCTTGCCTCTTACATAAAGCCTCAGTAATGTATGTGCTCTACACTGATGAAATCCAAGGCCTTACCCTGGAGGCCCCAGTGCTGCAGTAGAGAATCACAGCAGACCTTCACAATCACAACTCGAGCAGAAAGAAGAACCAGTAGTGATTGCTATCGCTCAGTGTCTTCATTGCACAGGCGATTTCCATGTAAGCATGGATCTACTGACACTTGCACCTGCCTGTTCCTAATGCTCTCCTCAATCAGTTCATAGCTAGTGCAGAACCCATGTCTCAGTGGGATGCTGAGACCCCCTTACATGGCCACCTACATCCCTAATCCCACCTCATGCAAGTGTAACGCCAACAGACCTTGGTCGTCATCGAGCAGGATTGAACCGGGGAACTCTGAAGCTTAGCCCTGGTCTACACGAGGACTTTAGGTCAAATTTAGCAGCGTTAAATCAATGTAAACCTGCACCCGTCCACATGATGAAGCCCTTTTTTTTGACTTAAAGGGCTCTTAAAATCGACTTCCTTACTCCACCCCTGACAAGTGGATTAGCACTTAAATCGGCCTTGCCGGCTCGAATTTGGGATACTGTGGACACAATTCGACGGTATTGGCCTCCGGGAGCTATCCCAGAGTGCTCCATTGTGACCGCTCTGGACAACACTCTCAACTCAGATGCACTGGCCAGGTAGACAGGAAAAGAACCGTGAATGCGGTGCTTGTTTCCTGAGCCCAGAATCGGCATTCCACAGCATGAACCTGCCCCATTAGCACCATGATGCATGCATTGGCAGGGCCCATGCTTTGAGAGAAATCTGTGTCCATGTCCTGATCACTCACGTGACCGCGCTGACGTCGCCTCCTCGCCCGGTATCGCTCTGCCAGGTTCTGGTGCTGCATATACTGCTGGATAATGCGTGTGGTGTGTAATGTGCTCCTAATTGTCAAAGTGAGCTGAGCGGCTTCCATGCTTGCCGTGGTGTGGCATCCGCACAGAAAAAAGGCGCGGAACGATTGTCTGCCATTGCTCTGATGGAGGGAGGGGCGACTGACGACATGGCTTACAGGGTTGGCTTACAGGGAATTAAAATCAACAAAGGGGGTGGCTTTACATCAATGAGTATTTCAGGCAGGACTTCACGGAGGGTTCCAATAAGAAATGGTGCACCTAAGTAATTGTTCTTATTGGAACAAGCAGGTTAGTCTAGCCTCTGATTGATACGTGGCTAGATTTACCTCGCTGCACCTTCTCTGTGACGGACTGTAGTGTGACCTAGAGGAATAAGTGCCCTGATGTGGGAGGGGGGGAAGCAAATGAGTACAAAACAAATCTGGTCTATTTCTTGTTTTGATCCACTCCATCTACCTTTTACATCTTTGGCTGGCAGCAGAGGGTGCAGACTGACTGCAAGCCATCCACATCTCATGGCTGCTCGGCAGAAGATGGTGCAGTAGGACTGCTAGCCATCCTCATCTCTTGTCTGCCTGGCAGAAGATGGTACAGTACGACTGCTAGCAATCCGTATCGCCTGCCTGCTCACCATAAGACGGTTCAATAGGACTGACTGCAGGACTAAAGAGAATGACCTGGTCAAGTCACTTCTAATGTAGTCCCTGCACCCATGTCTGCCCAGGCGCTCCTGGCCGACGTGGCCGGGAGCACCTTGGACATGATGATGACAGCTACCAGTCCTACTGCACCGTCTGCTGCCACAAGGCAAGGGGTTGCTGCTGCTGTGTAGCAATGCAGTACCACATCTGCCAGCACCCAGGAGACATAGGGTGACGGTTACCTGAGCGGGCTCCATGCTTGCCATGGTATGGCGTCTGCACAGGTAACTCAAGAAAAAAGGTGCGAAACAATTGTCTGCTGCTGCTTTCACGGAGGGAGAGAAGGAACGGGGGCCTGACGATATGTACCCAGGACCACCCGCGACAATGTTTTAGCCCCAGCAGGCATTGGGATCTCAACCCAGAATTCCAATGGGCAGCGGAGACTGCGGGAACTGTGGGATAGCTACCCACAGTGCAACGCTCCAGAAGTCGACGCTTGCCTTGGTACTGTGGAAGCACTCCACCGAGTTAATGCACTTAGAGCATTTTCTGTGGGGACACACACACTCGAATATATAAAAACTATTTCTAAAACACCAACTTCTATAAATTCGACCTAATTTCATAGTGTAGACATACCCTTAGTGCATGAGCCTCTACTACATCAGCTTAAAGCTGGCTGGCTGGCTGTAGAGCAGACCACACACACACACACACACACACACACACACACACACACACACACACACACACACACACACACACACACACACACACACACACACCTCTCTCGGTGTCACTAGATGGGTACCACACCCAGAAGGTGTGTGAGTTATACAAGGTTACTGTGAGTGTTTTGTGGTGTATGTAGGCGACCTTCTGCCAATGGGTGAATTTCACCATAGGTGATTTATCGCATTGCTAGAGTGTCCTGAAATCAGAAGAAAACATGTAATGGTACCTTATGACTGGAGTATTTCAGATGTCATGTACAATTCAGAAAACTCTCAACTAACAGACATTGCTGCTGAATTGTAACTAAATTATAGTTGAAATAAACTGATTAGAGAACAGAACACATGAACCTGGGCTGAACCCAAAATGAATAATTGCCATAACCACCCTAAACTGGCAGTTTTCCTTGTGGACAGACCTTCAGCTGGTTTAAATTATCATAACACCAGTGAAGACAATGGAGGTATGACACTTTACTCCAGCTGATAACCAGTCCCTTGGTGTTTAGACCCTTCAAATACTTGTAGACATTTATCATATTTTACCTTAGTCATCATTTAGCCAAGCTTATATCTATTTAGGTCTTTTAATCTTTCCTCATAAATCAAATTTCATGATAATTTTGTTGCTTGTTTGTGAACTTCCAATTCATTGACATCTTTCTGGTGTCTAGTTTTTCAGAACTGTAGACAGTATTCTAGTGCAGACTTACCACTTCAGTATGGGATGGAAGGTAAAGGAACCGTTGGCTATAGGTAGCACAGGCTAAATAAATAATTAAATAAATAAACTTTACACAAGTTGTTAGGCCAACTTCGAGTGGTCATTTTTAATAACATGACAAACTCAGTGGATGAAGGGAACACAATAGACGTGTTAGGATTTAATAAAGCATCTGATAATGTTACTCACAAAATCATACCTGAAAAAGCTCATTCAGGTAGCTTTGGACACGAACACTGTCATGAAGATTGTAAACTAGCTAAAAGCCCATGAACAAAGGGTATAACTGAATCTATACTGAGTTTAGGGGATGTCATAAATATAAAGGGAAGGGTAAACCCCTTTGAAATCCCTCCTGGCCAGGGGAAAGCTCCTCTCACCTGTAAAGGGTTAAGAAGCTAAAGGTAACCTCGCTGGCACCTGACCAAAATGACCAATGAGGAGACAAGATACTTTCAAAAGCTGGGAGGAGGGAGAGAAACAGAGGGTCTGTGTCTGTCTGTATGCTGCTCTTGCCAGAGACAGAACAGGAATGGAGTCTTAGAACTTTTAGTAAGTAATCTAGCTAGGTATGTGTTAGATTATGATTTCTTTAAATGGCTGAGAAAAGAATTGTGCTGAATAGAATAACTATTTCTGTCTGTGTATCTTTTTTGTAACTTAAGGTTTTGCCTAGAGGGGTTCTCTATGTTTTTGAATCTAATTACCCTGTAAGATATCATAGAATCATAGAATCATAGAATATAAGGGTTGGAAGGGACCCCAGAAGGTCATCTAGTCCAACCCCCTGCTCGAAGCAGGACCAATTCCCAGTTAAATCATCCCAGCCAGGGCTTTGTCAAGCCTGACCTTAAAAACCTCTAAGGAAGGAGATTCTACCACCTCCCTAGGTAACGCATTCCAGTGTTTCACCACCCTCTACCATCCTGATTTTACAGGGGGGATTTCTTTATTTCTATTTACTTCTATTTTTATTAAAAGTCTTCTTGTAAGAAACTGAATGCTTTTTCATTGTTCTCAGATCCAAGGGTTTGGGTCTGTGGTCACCTATGCAAATTGGTGAGGCTTTTTATCCAACATTTCCCAGGAAAGGGGGGGTGCAAGTGTTGGGAGGATTGTTCATTGTTCTTAAGATCCAAGGGTCTGGGTCTGTAGTCACCTAGGCAAATTGCTGAGGCTTTTTACCAAACCTTGTCCAGGAAGTGGGGTGCAAGGTTTTGGGAAGTATTTTGGAGGGAAAGACGCGTCCAAACAGCTCTTCCCCAGTAACCAGTATTAGTTTGGTGGTGGTAGCGGCCAATCCAAGGACAAAGGGTGGAATATTTTGTACCTTGGGGAAGTTTTGACCTAAGCTGGTAAAGATAAGCTTAGGAGGTTTTTCATGCAGGTCCCCACATCTGTACCCTAGAGTTCAGAGTGGGGGAGGAACCTTGACAGGGGAGGTGTGCAATGAGGTACAGCATGGTCTTATCGAACTACTTTTTTTAATGGCAGATGATGTTACATTGGGAGGAGTTACAGTTACTTGTGAGCACATAAGTGATATATAGAACCAATGTATTTGATAGAGTGTTAGTTGTGGGCAAGGGAGGGTAGGAGGTTTGAGTGGAGTGGAATGAGGTATATTCTGCTGCCTGGCTTACTAGCAATCAAAACAATTGAATGTAGTATCATATTGCTACATGTTATCCCTATGTGGATTGTGAGTTTCATAAATTATCCAGGTGCCAACAGCTTGCTTATAGACGTCTTTTGTTTGAAATGACACATATAAATATATAAAAATAATAAAACTGGCACCAAAGGTTCAAAGTCCCACCCTGTCTCTGTCAAGTTCCCCAGATAAAGCTCCACTATGTTCCAAAACAGAGAGAAGTGTCAAGAAGATAGGGTGGAAAAGCTAATAATCAGTTAATGATTTCTCCGACGTAAAACTGTGAGGAAACAGATCCAGGTTAAAGGTAATAATAACAATGCTATGAATGTCAGTAAAATCAGTGGTGTCAGTAATATGTTCCAGACTGATGTACTGGAAGCATCTTTTGTAGACCAAGTAAAAAATCTAATTTCTGCAACTCAGCCTATCAGTCTGGAACTACGGAATATCTGTCTACATGTCCCTTGCACTGGGCCCAGTACCTAAGTCTTTACTCTGTTTTTACTCCGACAGAGTCCCATTCAAGTCAGTTTTAATAAAAGGATAATCATAACAGGATTTAAACTTTGTGCCATTGAAATATAAGGCAATGCTGTTTTCTTTAGGCTGTAAATCCTTTGGTTAACAGCTATGAGAATGCTGTTTTATTTTTTTCATTAAAGCAGTAGAAAAATATGAAAGAGAACGACAAAACATGATAAAATATTGACTATTACGGCTATATCCGTTTTCTAGTTCACTCCTAGGGCATCTGTCACAATAGCTTTTCATACGGTATGTGATGTTAGAGAAATTCTGGTCCTCTGGGCCAACTGCAGGACAGATTGTTAAAGAACAGGGCACAGACACCAAATTGGTTTTGAGTTCTAACACTTAGATTTCACCAACCAACTGTACCAAGTGCAAACTCCTGAAGCACTTTAACAGCCTTAACATGGAGTCACAGACAGTCCCCTTGGGTACTCCAGTCTGTCTTGCCCCCCGGGTGAGTGTATCTCTGTGGTAGGTGATCCCTTACACCAAGAATCACAGCAATATTCCGGTTACTCCTAATCCCAAAGGACCAGTCACTTACTGCAGGTCAGTTGCATTTCAGGTCTCACACCAGAGACAATGCTTGTAGCCAATTCTATGGTAAACTATATGAAGATTTATTAATTAGGAAAAGGAAATTAGAGTTATTTACAAGGTTAAAGCAAGCAAACACAGATACACAATTGAGTTACAGTCTTAGGTTTTCAAACGTCTATCGGCTTCTATAATCATCAAGCTCTATTTGTCTTTTAGGGCTAACCCAGGCTAAGCAGCTGGGGAATCTCTTGTTTATGCCTAGAAGCAGCTTGCTGACCCAGCATCTCCAAGCAGCACAGAGATACCTAGATGCATTTTATCCCCCTCCTGCTATGTGATGTGAGGTGCAAACTCATCTGATGGGACGAGTTCACTTGCATGACTCCTGTTCACAGGGAGCAGAGCAGAACAACAATAAGTTTTAAGTCCTTTTGTTGACAATTCCTCAATCCAGATGTGGGGATTTCCAGCTGTAAGAACCACTCATAGCCTGTCTGGTATTGATGGGTCTCCTCCTTCAGAAGGGGCATAATTTCTGTTGAAGAGCAGCTCTTCACACTAATTAATATCCCTCTTCAGTATGGCGATTCACACAGTCACAAAGGCTCACAATACAACCGTTCAAATATTACATTACAACATGGAGCACAGATATTACAAGTAGGATTAAAGCATGCAGCATCTCACGAGCATTCAAATGAATCTAAACACTAAATTCTTTCTTATAATTCTAATACCTATTTTATCAATATCCACCCACAAGTGAGCCAGACAAATGACAGCTATGTATCTGTTTGTGTCCAGCGCACGGGGACCTTGGCATGAGCTGGCACTTGGCCTGCCAGTGTCATGGTGCCATTACAGTACCCTGGACAACTTAAGTTTGGTCCCATACAGATAATAAAGATAGGGATCATCTTTATTTTGGCTCTCAATGTTTATGGTATGATATCTTTCTAACAATTACAGCATAACATTGAACTGCATCAAGCATTACTATTTAGGAAATTGTTCAGGTGCATATACAAGCCCAATGTATCCGTGGTGCACAGAAAATTTGGTGATGACTGGCATAGATTTGACTATAAATTAAAAAGAAACAGAGGGCGTGACTCTTCTGCTTTAAATGATCAGCTCTAGCATGCTGTGGAAGGAACAAATCCACACAACTTCCATGAACGCTGCTCTGTAAACTTACAGTGGCTGTGTGTGGAGTCCTGCCGTTTCCCTACCAAATAAATAGGGCCATGCAAAACCCTACTATAAAGTTACACAGATGTAAGTGGAATGTGCTGTGCATGGTTTCGCTGTCCTTAGCCAGGTTTCAGTCAAAGACAAGGCAGTGAGCTTGCAGCCTGAACCTCAGATGTGGAAAAACAAGGCTGCTATACAGGATCAGCTTTACCATATATCCACCCATCTTTTCTTTAGGTCTTGCTGCTCAATCTTTAATCAAAACCTATTGGACCCTGGATTGCTATCGTGCTGTATGTGCCTTGGAAACAGTAGCTCTGCTCCTCCATGGTGAAATAGTCCGCTCTTTTGTATATGCATCCTCCTAGGTATTTATCCTTGCACGCTGGGTTTAACTGATCAAAGTGGGTCAGATCCTCAACTTGTGTAAATTGGTGTAGCTCTGTAAGCCAGTGTGCCTGTTTCACATTTGCACAAATGCCTCCTTTATACAACTGTGGCAGTGAAAAGGGGGTCTTGGAGTGGGTGTTCATTACAGCTTCACCCATGTTAAGGCCCCTTTAACGTGACTGGAGTGATGGAAAGCACCCTTAGTGTAAATGGGAATTGGAGCCAATGATTTTAACTGCATTGGATTCAGATGAGAAGATGGGCAGAGCTAGGATAGAGAGTATTCACTAGAGAAGGAAATAATTAGAAGGTATCTGTAACTTGGTAACAGGGCGTAGTTTGTTTATGACATCAAACCCATCTGCTGGGCTATAAATAAGCATGTTAAAAGCTCCCATGTGAAATGTGAGGGATTTGCATTTGAACATAGTGTAAAACCAAAGAGTCTCAGGTTGCAGGAGAGGAGCCATTTACAAAAAACTTGAAAGTAAGATTAAAGCCCAAAACAAAGTTAACAAAGCAGGTGTGGTTCATTACCTTGCATTCTTGGTGACTGCCATGGAATATCCGTAACTGCTGTTGTTCCATAGACAACACCAGCAGTATGTTCATCACTGGCTAAATCCTTCGGGCCCTGTAGGGCCCCGAACGTGTTAAATAGATATACCAGGAATAAGTGAGCAGTGGACATGGCACTCTCACAATCTGTCTTGAAGAGTTTAGTGGCTTTGGGCCTGATTTACCACTCTGTCGCACCAGATTTACAGTGGTGTGACTCTGTTAATTGATTTCATTGGAGTCATGCCAGTGTAAAACTGATGTAATACAGTGGTCAATCAGATCCTGTGCTGGGATTTTCAGATCATTTTTAGACCATAGCTTTTTAAAAATTCTATAATGTATATCAGGCTGAAAGCTTATTTATTTCTCTGATTTGCCTTGTTTCTTCCCTACCTTCACCTTCTTTGTCATAGGTTTTCTTTACTAGTGCACAAGTAATTGTTGATGATGATTAGGTACAGCGTTCAATATAGAGCCCAGCAAATTCTAGTCATTACTCAAGTAATATCACAAAACTCCTGATCTGCCAAGCACTTAAGCATTTGCTTAACTTTTAACACATAAATAGTCCAATTCAAATCCAACTGAAAATTAAACACATGCTTCAGTGGCTTGCTGGACTGGGACAATGGACTATGTGTAAAACTTTCATAGGTAAATACATAAAAAAATAAGAATGTCCATACTAGGTCAGACCAATGGTCCATCTAGCCCAGTATGGTGTCTTCTGACAGTGGCCAATGCCAGATGGTTCAGAGGAAGTGAACAAAACAGGGCAATTTATCGAGTGATCTGTCCCCTGTCATCCAGTCCCAGCTTCTAGCTGTCAGAGGTTTAGGAACATCCAGAGCAAGGGGTTGCGTCCGTGACCGTCTTGGCTGATAGCCATTGATGGACCTATCCTCCATGACTTATTTAATCCTTTTTTAAACCCAAGTATACTTTTAGCCTTCAACATCCCCTGGCAATGAGTTCCGCAGGTTGACTGTGCATTGTCTGAAGAAGTGCTTCCTTGTGTTTGTTTTAAGCCTACTGCCTATTAATTTCAATGGGTGACTCCTAGTTCTTGTGTTATATGAAGGGGTAAATAGCACTTTTTCTCCACACCATTCATGATTTTATAGTCCTCCATCATATCCCTCCACAGTAGTCTTTTTCCAAGCTGAACAGTCTGTCTTTTTAGTCTCCCTTCATACAGAAGCTGTTCCATAACCCTAATCACTTTTGTTGCCCTTCTCTGTCCTTTTTCCAATTCTGATGTATCTTTTTTGAGATGGGGCAACCAGAACTGAAGACAGTATTAAAGGTGTGGGCATACCATGGATTATTATAGTGGCATTATGATATTTTCTGTCTTATTATCTATCCCTTACCTAACGCTTCGTAATATTCTGTTAGCGTTTTGACTGCTGGCACTTTGAGCAGATGTTTTCAAAGAACTGTCCACTTATGTGTCTCTTCATTCTATTCCTTACTACAGTTTCAACCAATTTGCCTAATACTAAAGTTAGGTTTACTGGCCTGTAATTGTCAGGATCATGTCTGGAGCCTTTTTAAAAAATCTGTGTCACATTAGCTATCCTCCAGTCATCTGGAATGGAGGCTGATTTAATTAATAGGTTGCATACCACAATTAGTAGTTCTGCAATTTCATATCTGAGTTCCTTGAGAACTCTAGGGTGAATACCGTCAGGCCTGGGTGGCGGTATCAAAGGCAAGGGAAGGCTCAGCCTACCTAAACTGCCTGCGTGGCCCTGGCCACGCTCCACCTCCAGACCCCCTCCTCTTCCCGCCATGGTTCTTCTTTCCCATGTGGCGAGCCCTGGGCCAGTGGCACCAGAACATGGGGAAGGGCCAGGGGGCCATAGCCCTCCTACTTTTTGAAAGTGAAGAGGCCTGACCTGTCCACTTTTCGTCGGGGCAGACCCTGCCCGCTTCCCCTTCTCTTCCCCCTGAGGCCCCACCCCCAGGCCAGGCCAGCATGGAGCCTGGCTGGGGAGCCTGGGCAGCTTTGGGGAGCCGCGGCGGACCCTGCACCTGCCCAGGGTGTGGGGGGGCTGAAAGCAGCCCCTGGCTCATGTCCCCACCCCTTGGATTCCCCAGTCTCCTGGGGCAGGAGGAGGGTCTGTGACTCCATGCCAGCTGCCCATGCAGCTCTTCCCGACCTCGCTCCGGCCGGGGGGAAGGGCCTCGGAGCCACAGCCCGGTGATGGTAAGAGCCGTGCAGTTGTGGGACATGGGACGGGGGCTGCTCTGGCCCCCCACATCGCGGGCAAGTGGAGGGTCTGCGGTGGTTCCCCACAGCTGCCCACCTGGCTCTTATCATGGCTGGGCGGTGGAGCCGGGTCAGGAGAGCTGCATTGGCAGCTGTGGGGAGCCTGGGTCCCTCCACCTGCTGTGGGGGGGGGGGGGGGCTGGGACACGGGCAGTGGGCTACCTTTGCCTCCACCTCTGGTGGGAGCCCCCTGCTCCTCCCCACTTTTGGGAGGGTTCTGGCACCCTTCCCCTGGGCTGGGGCTAGTGGGGGCCGGCCTGCAGCCAGGAGCTCTGGGCGGTTGAAACCGGTGCTTGCGCTGCCCGCCCACCCAGCGCACCGGGGCTGGGGGCCATGCTGCCCACCTACCCGGCACTCTGGGGTTGGGGTGGGTGCACTGCGGTGCTGGGGGAGGCTCTGGGCTCCAGCCGGGGAAGGGGGGCAGGAGGGGTGGGGCCCTGGGCTGAAGGTGTGGGCCAGCCAGGAGCTAGCCTCCTCAAGACTGCTGGTCACTCACTGCCCATGCCATCAGGTTCTGGTGCTATATTACTGTTTAATTTATCAGTTTGTTACAAAGCCTCTACTATTGGCACCTCAACCTGGGACAGTCCCTCTGACCTGTCACCTAAGAAGAATGACTCAGGTGTGGGAATCTCCCTTGTATCCTCTGCAGTGAAGATCGATGTAAAGAATTCATGTAGCTTCTCTGCAACAGCCTTGTCTTTCCTGGTCGCTCCTTTAGCATCTCAATCATCTAATGACCCCACTGATTATTTGGCCCATGTGCTTGAGGGCCAGATTTTTAAAGGTAGTTAGTTTCCTAAAAATGCAAGTAGGTGCCTAGTGGGGTTTTCAAGAGCATCTAACCTTGTTTTAAGGGGAGTTAGGTGCCTAGCCTGTGTAGGAGCTCTTGAATATCCAATAGGTATCTATCTGCATCTTTAGGTGTCTACATCCCTTTGCAAATCTGGCCTTTAGTCCCTGAGGGTGGATCTACACTGGAAAAAATATACCCTACAGTTGCGAATCTCAGAATCTGAGTCAATTGTCTCAGGCTTGCGGGCTTGTGTTACGGGGCTAAAAATAGCAGGGTAGAATTTACTACTCAGGCTGGATGCTGGCCTCTGAGACCTTCCTCCATCACCAGCTTTCAGAGCCTAATTTAACTCGAGGAGGAACATCTACATTACTACGTTTAGCCCCATAGTGTGAGCCTGAGACAGTTGACCTGGACTCTAAGACTCACTGCCAAAGTGGGGGTTTGGTAGTGAGTCACTTCAAAATGAAAAGTCCAAGATTGTTTTTTGAGCTGGCTGGTTTGTAAAAAAACAGAGAGGAATAGCGAGAGGAATGGATATCTGTTATAATCCCCAACCAGTCCCTCGTTGCCGACCCCACAATTTGCCCGCCTGGTTTTGACCTGCCCTGTCGCCAATGGTCCCTGTCGAACAGGTTCCGGACCTGGCAAGCTCTCTGTGCAGCCAACCAGTATCGCTGGGGCCTTCGTGACAGCCCTTTGTGCAGCTGCGGTGCAACACAGCCGATGACGTACATTGTCAAGGAATGCCTGCTAACTAGGGTCTGCGGTGGCCTAGAAGAACTGCATCACACCAATGAAGATGCCATCGCTTGGCTAGACAACTATGCACACGAAAAATAAATGTAAAAAAAAACTATAATGAGAAATGTTGCTATGTTTTTACCAACATTTGACAAGCATTGACCGGTGGTTGACGTTTTTTGAAAATACATATTCATATTTTGACCAGTGCTAATAGGTTTCTTGTTGGAGGTCATTTTATCTGAAGTTAAAAGATCCTGTGGTACCATGGAAGTTTTACTAGACTTGGAGCTGAAGTACTGTGTATAAATAGCTCGTAAATGACAAGATACCAGAATTAATGTTTCCATTCACTAGGAGGTGAAGAATCTTCGTGTGGTTGACAATATATTCCTTAGAGAACCCCCCGGTCATTAAATTATTTTTAATTTTTCTTCTACATTTATCGTCTTCTCTAATTAGTCTCCTCTGTTGTTTGGGGACATAAAGAACATTCTGCAACTTCTCAAATGTCTTGATCAAATATCACTTATCATATAGCTATTCTAGCTGGCGCTTTGTTAAAGGGGGCATACACTTCACCTAGAGTCTGCTGGATTGAATTTTAAGAACACCTGCTGCATAAATTTGTGTGATTAATAAAATGCAAAGGGGAGGGTGGGGCTTGCAGTGTAACTATATGTGGGAAAGGACTATCTGCTTGAAAGCAGAATCCAAACATCTTATTCTTTGAAATTCACAAATGGATTAGTTTAATTTTAAGAGGTAAAGTTTCTGTTTTGATAGGGTTTTTCTTATAACTTCCTTAGTTTCCTGTTAAATGTGCATCAAAAGGTGTATAGCAAAACTACGGTTGCTTAATTTAGTCTTCTAAACTTCTACACACTTCATAAAATGAGAAGCATACACATCTCTCCTTAATCTTTCACTGTCTAGCTTTTAGCTTATGTTACATCTTCTTGGTCCATGATGGAGGTTTGAACCTTCATTATAGTAAATTAAACACATATAGAACAGTGGGTGGGATTTTCAAAAGAACTCAGACTTGGCCCAACTCTTCTCCCATTGGAATCAATGGTGTAAAACTCACTGACTTTGTGGGAAGTAGAATCATAGAATCATAGAATATCAGGGTTGGAAGGGACCTCAGGAGGTCATCTAGTCCAACTCCCTGTTCAAAGCAGGACCAATCCCCAACTAAATCATCCCAGCCGGGGCTTTGTCAAGCCTGACCTTAAAAATATCTAAGGAAGGAGATTCCACTACCTTCCTAGGTAAAGCATTCCAGTGTTTCACCACCCTCCTAGTGAAAAAGTTTTTCCTAATATCCAACCTAAACCTCCCCCACTGCAACTTGAGACCATTACTCCTTGTTCTGTCATTAGCTACCACTGAGAACAGGCTAGAGCCATCCTCTTTGGAACCCCCTTTCAGGTAGTTGAAAGCAGCTATCAAATCCCCCCTCATTCTTTTCTTCCGCAGACTAAACAATCCCAGTTCCCTCAGCCTCTCCTCATAACTCATGTGTTCCAGTCCCCTAATCATTTTTGTTGCCCTCCACTGGACGTTTTCCAGTTTTTCCACATCCTTCTTGTAGTGTGGGGCCCAAAACTGGACACAGTACTCCAGATGAGGCCTCACCAGTGTTGAATAGAGGGGAACGATCACGTCCCTCGATCTGCTGGCAATGCCCCTACGTATACATCCCAAAATGCCATTGGCCTTCTTGGCAACAAGGGCACACTGTTGACTCATATCCAGCTTCTCGTCCACTGTAACCCTTAGGTCCTTTTCTGCAGAACTGCTGCCTAGCCATTCGGTCCCTAGTCTGTAGCGGTGCATGGGATTCTTCCGTCCTAAGTGCAGGACTCTGCACTTGTCCTTGTTGAACCTCATCAGATTTCTTTTGGCCCAATCCTCTAATTTGTCTAGGTCCCTCTGTATCCTATCCCTACCCTCCAGCGTATCTACCTCTCCTCCCAGTTTAGTGTCATCTGCAAACTTGCTGAGGGTGCAATCCACAGCATCCTCCAGATCATTTATGAAGATATTGAACAAAACCGGCCCCAGAACCGACCCTTGGGGCACTCCACTTGATACTAGCTGCCAGCTAGACATGCAGCCATTGATCACTACCCGTTGAGCCTGACAATCTAGCCAACTTTCTATTCACCTTATAGTCCATTCATCCAGCCCATACTTCTTTAACTTGCTAGCAAGAATACTGTGGGAGACCATGTCAAAAGCTTTGCTAAAGTCAAGGAACAACACATCCACTGCTTTCCCCTCATCTACAGAGCCAGTTATCTCGTCATAGAAGGCAATTAGATTAGTCAGGCATGACTTGCCTTTGGTGAATCCATGCTGACTGTTCCTGATCACTTTCCTCTCCTCTAAGTGCTTCAGAATTGAAGTAGTTAGGATAGTGGTGAGTTCTTTTAAATATCACACCCATTATTGCTAAGTAATGATAAGAGTTGGGTGGAAATGCACAAATTCAAAGACATTAAAATTTCTTGCTGATCTAAGATAAGCTTTAAATACACAGGGCCAAATTTAGCCCTCAGTTAGATGTGTGCAATCCCACTGAAATTAGGTCCCTTGGTTCAGATGAATCATTCAAGTTCTGCTTTTGAGAGTTAGATTTTCCAATCAGCTAAGGCCACTTTAGATTCTGTTGAATGCTTGTGAGTTGCTACCTGCTCTAATCTTACTTGTCATGTCTGTTCCATGTTGTACTGTAATATTTGAGCGGTTGTATTGTGATCCTCTGTGATTGTGTAAATTGCCATGCAGAAGAGGGATATTAGTGTGAAGAGCTGTTCTTCTACAGAAATTGGTACACCCCTTCTGAAGGAGGAGACCCATCAATGCCAGAGATAGCCAATTCTGTTTATATACAGCTTAACTCCCTGCCTACATCAGGTTTCTCCTCCCAGCCATATCCCTATAGCTTGGGGCAGAGTGTGATTGGGTCTATGGGGAAGGGGCGTGATAGAGTGAAGAAAGAAGGCGATGAGAGAACTGCTCAACAAAAGCCACCACCTTTCAGTAGATCCATTATTTGCCACTGTTTTCTGGGAATCATTGACACAATGGACCATCTGTCATGTCAGTGTATAGTTAGAGCGAGTCTTTAGTTTGCAGATCTTTTACTGTGTTGTAACTGGGTACACAAAACTTCTTTCATGAAAAATTAATCTGTGGAATGGTATATGACTGCAATATTTCCTTTCTAAAGGCTAAAACCATCATTAGATTACAGAACTGTAAAATTCAATACCTGGATGCACAACACTTTGTTTTTAAATTCTTTTTAGCTCCTTTGTAAATTACAAATTGCCATTGTTTGTTTTGGTTTTAAAGCAAGAAAGCAATCCTGAATGGAGGCCAGATTTTTATATTTTTTCCCCAGTGGGCTATTGCAGCAGCCTAGAATAGTCAGCGTGCAATGTGCTCTGACTACATGCTCTCCCCGCTTCCCTTCCAATATACCCAGTGTGCTGCATGGGAGGGGCTTGTGTAGGGCTATAACACTGTCCTTGAGCCACTGGGAAATCCTCTTTGTTCTGGGGGAAATTTTGCAGTGCCCTTCAATGGAGCCGGCCTACAAGGTACACAGGAAACACACAAATCAGCTCTTCTTTTACACTAGGGCACCTGAGTCTTAGACTCTTTGTGAATTTCACAAGACCTTCCTCAACCACTAAGATAAGGTATTGAAGGAAGAGTAGCAGCCGTGTTAGTCTGTATCCACAAAAAGAAAAGGAGTACTTGTAGCACCATAAATAACAAATTTATTTGAGCATAAGCTTTCGTGAGCTACAGCTCACTTCATCTTCTAGCAATTTTAAAATGTAACATTAGCGTCATTAATTTAAAAAAGTCCAGAATGGCAGTTCCTATTCACACCTTTAAATCCGTATTTGATTTATGCTTCTGTCACGCTACTGTATACATAACAGAAAGCTGATGTGTAGCTAGCCATGCACTATTGCTCAAAAAATATGTTCAGGAGTCATATATACTTCTGAATGAACTTAAAAGTTAGAATGAGGATTTCATTGTTGACCTTAAGTGAGACAAAGAACAAGGCTAATGTAAATCAATCAATATACTGTAAATGCTGACTTAAAAATTAAGCCACACTGGATAGCTCTGCTGTTAATATTACATGCACACAACTCAGTGAAGTTTATGAACATCACCTGCACTTTCCTTCTGTGGGCTGTGTGACTGGTAGCATTGCCTGGGTGACACACTTACCTCTTCCATCCTTCTTACATCTTGAATTTCAGCCTAATTTGACCTTGAATATTGTAGGTTATTGCAGGTACTGCTCCTAAAAGTAGTTCTTCCAGAAGAGGCATCAGAGCACGTGACAACAAGGATGCTGCGGTGACTCAAGATAGGTCTGACAGTCCTCCTAGCATAAGAACCAATTTGAACATCTCCCCTTTCTCTCAACCAAATCCAAGCCTTTTTGAAAGTTCAGAGCAGATATTCCTCTCTTCCTGTGATTTCAAGCAGACAGCTTTTGGTTCTCTCCTTCCCCTCCTCGCCTGTAACCTCAAAACATGATCCTGGCTCCGTCCCTGTTTGTACTGATGAACTGGAGGGAGCTCCTGAGGTTGCACATGCTCTTTGTTAGCAGGGCCAGCCTTAGGCTTTGCGAAGGAGAATCTCAGCTTGTTTTGTTTTTTAAAAATGCCAGTCTCTAATCCTTTTCCCATGCAGTCGTAGCCATGAAAGGTTAACTGATTGCTAGAGTTGCAAAAAACAATCGCCTGGGCTCCACTTCTGCCGCAGGCGGTTTGGGGAAGGCTGGCCCTAAAGATCCCTCTCACGCACACGCTTTGTATGTAGTGTGTATCAGTTACATTGAGAATGCCTTCCCAAGACGTCATCTTGCTCACTCTCCCCAATGTCCTTACACCATGCTTGTACACAGGAACACAGGAATTGCCGTACCATAGCAGACCAGTCGTCTATCCAGGTTGCTGTTCTGTCTCCGTCATTTGCCAGTACTGGATGCCTCATAGGAATCCTGTAATGGGCAGTTATGGAATAAACAATAGGAAAAGTTTCTAATCTCTGTAAATTACTGACTGGTTTTTGCTTTGGAGAATGAGGGTTTAAATCCCTTCCTTTTGTAAATCTTGTTGACGGCAATGGTGGGTGTTGCATGTGGTGGTCAAGGGGCATCTCCTAACAGCATCCCAAAGTAGCCCCTCATCTAGAGGCTTATCTCTCTGCACTCAGGCCATGTTTATGCTACAAAATTATGTTGACCTAATTTATGTCTGCATACAGCCACTGCAGTTATTAAAGCACTTTTTTTGTGTGGGCACAGTTGGCTCCTTGTATTGGCGGTGCGTGTCCTCACCAGGAGTGCTTGCATCAGTTGTATTGTCAGTGTGGGGCATTGTGGGATGTCTCCTGAAAGTCAGTAACAGTTGATGTAAAAGTGCAGTGCCTACCATGACTCAACACCGCTCGGGGAGGTGCTGATACCAAATGGGCGTAGAGAGGCATTTATGTCAGCAGGAGCCAAATTTAAGCGAAGACACTTCCACAGGTAGGTCAACACAAGGCAGCTTACATCGACCTAAACCTGGAGTGTAGACCAGGCCTCAGGCTCTCTGCTGTGATGTTAGTTTTTCTATATGGAATAAAACAAGCTTATTTAATGTAGATCACAGATGAAAACCATAAGCGTAGCAACCTTCTGACTCATTGGTGTCTTGTGTTCAGGAGCCCCAAATATTAAGATGCCTGTGCTTGAAGATCTGCTCTCTCTCTCTCTCTATATATATATATATAAATGTGCTGATCGTGAATGAAGATTCATCTTATTATAGATACAGTTCCACTCTTTCAGTCCTCTAAATCTTTTCCATTTCTCTCCATGTAGCTTGTGGATGTGACCTGGCTCAAGGAGGATTTTTTGTGAGACAGGGAGACTACATCTGTACTTTGGACTATCAAAGACTCTATGGCACACGGTGCATCAGCTGTGATGAATTCATTGAGGGGGAAGTGGTTTCAGCACTGGGGAAAACCTACCACCCAGCCTGTTTTGTGTGTGCTCTTTGCAGGTATGTGTTCCAAATAAAAAAAATTATTTTTAGACTATAAAAAAGTATATTTTGAAAGAGACAAAAGCCAGGAATCCACGGGGAGGCTCATAAGCAAAACATCTTCCATAGGCCATCAAGGAGGTGCCCCTCTTATTCATTTGGTTCTACCATTCTGCCCCCGTTACATTTATGGGGTTTTGAACTGAAATAGTTCAGCTTTTCTACGCCATCTACTAGTGCTACTTAATAATTACTTAATTAATTATTGCAGCGACACTTTTAGAAGTGTTTACTAATTCCATGTGCCACAGTGTATCCAACTTTGAGATATCTTATTCCCAATTTGCTGAGGTACTTGGGATCTGCAGCTGCTGTTGTAGTCAGACCTCTTTTCCCCAGACACGACTGCTGCCTGACCTCTCTGGTGTCCACTGGACTGCCCTAGAATGTCACTCTGCTGCAGACACAGTTAACAGACTGTGAAAATCAATACATTAAAACGTTTTTACGAAAGCAGATGAATACTCTCAGAAAATATGGAAATCAAAAATACACAGTGAAGTCTTGATCCTGCATACATTTAAACATGGGAGTAACGTTAAAAACGTGGGGTTCATATACCTGTGAGCAGAGAACAAGCACTGGTCTGTGTACCACCATAACCTCCAAAATAGATGTTCAGTTGAACTTAAGTAGCCAAAAGGCCTAGTGCTGGCCCTCTTCGCAGTAGTGAGTTTTACTCATGAGTTCCATTGAGTTCAATGAGACTATCCACATGCATGTATTTGCAGGATCGGGACCTAACCCTGTAACTGAAGTTTTTTGTGGGCGGTGCTAGAGTAAGACTGATACTGAATTGTAGCTTGATTCCCTTTTGTGCAAATAACTAGATACCTATATATCAATGGTTTAAGACTTTAGTGAGAACTTGTAAGAAATACCGTTTTATAATAACAATTCAAAGTAAATGGAAATACAGTATTATTCTTTACAACTAATTATGAACATTTACTGATAAGATAAGAACAGAGAAAGCCTTATGAAGAGAAAAAACAGAGAAAACCAGAACAAAAACAGGCAATAATATCAATCCAGATATAACTGAGCGGACAGATTAAAGCAAAGTCACTTTTAAAACCCTTCTTCCATTGAATCCTGTCTCTTTAGATTTATCTCATTTATCCCAAACCATATTCTCTTTGGAGACTGTAAATAAAAAGGACAAAAGGGAAAAAGAAAAAGAACATCAGAAAAACTTAGAAAGAAACAATTTGTATCTCCAGTCTATTATTAGTAACATAAATAAGTTCAAAGGGTGGATGGAGGATATCACACATTTGCCCTGAGCCTTCTCAGTCTACACATACATTAATGGCTCCATCTATAAACAAACCTACTAGATACCAAATTTCTGGTGCCTTTCTTCTTGGCACCAGTGTTATTCAGACCCAGAGTCAATTAAGAAAAGAAGAAAAATTCCTTGAGATTATTTTCTCATCAAGTAGGATTGACTCCTGAATTAGGATTTTGTTAGGTTTTATAATTGAAACCTAAATTATTTACCAAGCTGTACTTAGCCCTTTATTGCGGTCTGGATATTTACGGTTCCAGCTGAAACAATTCCCTGAAAGTTCAGAATAAGCTTCTACAATGAGTAAACTACTTAACTTCTTGCTCCCTAACAAAGCAAACTGAACCACAGCACTGAGAAAACCATAAATATAATCTGCTACATAGATTACTATTAAATGCAGACATTCAAAAGTGGAATTGCTCTTTAAAACTTCAGATCTCTACACGACAGTACTTCACCCAAATAAATTCTGTCAACCTCCCTGCTCAGTTCTTTATCTAGCATACCAAATGGTTGGATTAAAAAGGAGTCAAGGCAAAACGTTTATTTGGCTGAGCCTCCCAACTGCTATTGTCTCAACAACAGCGCAAGCTTGCTATAGTCTTCCCCTAGGATGGCACTTCACCTCATGTTGCCTCCATCCAATTCAGCCCTCCAAGTTGCAAGCAGGAATCAATTAGCCTTCACAGGCAAGGTTCTAGCATCTGCTTATCAAGTCGGTCAACAGAAGAACCCTGTCGTCCTGTTACATTAGAAATACCAGGCCAGATCCTCAGCTGGTGTAAATCAACATAGCTCCATATGGCCCAGTCTTTGCAAACCAGGCATGCTTTATACTTCCTGTAAGAAAGAGTGTCTTTATCAAAACACCATGAGACTTTCTTCATCAATATTTGATTTTGTACTAAAGCTCAGTGAAAGTAATATGAAGTAGGCAATAAGTATAGTATATTCAAATAAAGATGGGTTTTGGTGTAAAAGAAAATGGCTGGAAATAGAATAATTTTTCAACAAGTTGATTCAGGGCCAGGATTTTAAAGTCATCTTTACCTTCAGAAAATCAGATCTCTTTTTAGAAGTCTGATTTTGAGGGCACGCTGCACTCCTTCAAGATGTGTTCAGCACATTCCAGGATTAGTCATCAAATAAACAGCTTTATAATCTGTGCTCTCTGTAACTGCTAAAGTGACACATTATATTGTTTTAATTGTTAATACGTTGAATAGCAAGCCAATGATTTTTGAACCAGCACTTCTAATAGTGGCACTTCCAACAGTGTTTTCTCAGCTTCAGAAAAGACAAGATTATAATAGCAAGCAGTGGGATGTGGAAGCATTTCACTCAAATATTTCTCTCAAATAGTAAAAGCAGGTAGTAAACCAAAGCAGATGTAGTAAATCAGAGCAAGGAAAACAAAAAGCAACGGACAAAAAATTTGGTTATATGCTTTTTCTGGCCCTGTTGACAATGCTGCTATTGGAATATCTTGTCACTGGATGTCCCAGAACAGGGGCTGGATTATCTGTTGCTCCCCACTTTTGTGTTGATAAGCCTTGGCTTCTCTATAAAGCAGGCATGTCAGTAAACTAAGTCTTTCATGAGGTATCCAACTGGGATTAGTATGTCACTACCATGGAGTGCTGGTACTTCAGTGAGTAGAATAAAATGAAGTAACAGACATTGTATATGTGAAAAGTGAGAATTAAAAATAGTGCAGTAGGTAATACGTTGGCATGTTAGGGCTTTGAGGACATTTAAAGGTTGTAGATTTGGGTCCTTCCAGGCTCAGGTTTTTTACTTGGTCCTTCCATAATGCAGGGGACTAGGATTGATGACTTCTCAAGGTCTCTTCCAGCCCTGCATTTCTTGGTTCTATGAAAAACAGTATAATGGAATTAATGTCTTGCATCCTTGTTTCCTTCTATCTTGCTCTGACCACATGGCTCTTAATTACACAAATGCAGGTTCTAAATTGCATATTTTCTCTGACTGCAAAAAGTGATGGCTTATGCTATTGCTATAGCCCAGTCCAACTATTCCCTGCTGATGTTATTGCCTATAACTAGGAATGAATGGAAGAGTAAGAGAATAAATTCAAACATTTGCAGAACAACTGATTCCACTGAATTCCAATGGTGTCTGAGCAGCTTTATTTTTATGGCTGCTCTGATAAATATATCTGGCTCCAATCAGTAGCTCTCAATTCACTTTACAATCTTTTAAGGTATTTATCCTCTCAACCACCCATGTGAGGTTGGGAAGTACTGTTATCCCGATTTTACAGGTGGGGAACTGAGGCACAGGGAGGCTAAGTAAATTTTTCAAGATTGCACAAGAAGTCTGTGGCGGAGCAGCGAATAGAACCCAAGTCCTAAGCTAGTGCCCTAACCATTGGCCCATCCTTCTTTCCATTAGAAGGGGCTGTAGGCCACTGAAGCTCCCAAAGACATTTCCCCTGAGGGGAGGAGGCAGGGCATCAAGCTGTTAACAGTCCATAGTAAAAGCTATGTCATCTGTGCCACTAGAGGTTGAGATTTAGTGAAGCCGTTCAAAAGATTGCTGTGGGGCAGGGCTGTGAGACAGAGCATTGAGAGAGGGGGAGGGGATCCCAAAGACTTATCTCAACCTCTGCCCCTAGAAAAGAAAGACAAAAACACTACCTGTGATGATCTGTATTCTCTCTGTGAAGACTATATGTATATAGTCACACTTCCTCCATAAATACTAGTAACTAAAGTCGTGGAAGACAATGCTTTCTGTGGAGAGAAAAGAAGCAGTTAACTTGCCCTTAATTGGAGGATAAACTATGGTGCAGAGACCCAGGTACAAAGACAAACAATTCCATGTATGGTTTATAGGACTCTGAATTCTGAGTCTTCACATCTCATCAAAGATTAGGAAGCCCCTCTGTAGGTGTATAATAACAACAGAAATGGAACAAAGCCACTGTGGAAATGAATAGAGCCAATGTTCGAGATGGGCCAGATGTGCAGTCACTCATTAATCATTGTTATTAGTGCCAATCCAAATGTAAAGCAAAAAAGAGGTTTCCTTTGTAAATTAAGTAAAGAATGGCCTCCCTGAATTAAGCTGTTAGACTAATACTACCTTCTCCGCCTTCAAATTTCTCCTCAAGACCCACTTTTACTTCTAATACCTACAAGAAATTAACCAACTCACCATGAGTAGGCAGAGGGGCAGTTAGACATACACAATTAGGCAACAGTGCACCTTGTAGAATGGAGTCGCTTGTTTTTGTTCATAGAAAATGAGTGAACCAACCTGGGGCAGGGGAGTTGGCATGGGCCTTGTTTATAATGTTCTGCTGTTTCTAGGAAAAGCCAATTCTTTTTTTATGGGAGCAGGAGACCATGGGAGGTTTGAGGTCAAAACTGAAGCTATCCGGAGCATAAAACGTGCTCATCGTGCCAAAATCATACTGAATTGTAAAAGGGCTTAGCTCCCATTTAGGAAGCTCCCAGCTGCTGAACACTTTTACAGATCTGGCTTCTTAATTTGGGTGTCTGCATAGAAGCTGTTGGATGCACTCTTGGAAAATCTGGCCATTAGTTTTTGTATGGGCATTGCCCATATTTCTTACAGAAATAAAGATTTTTCTGGAGTTCAGGAAGCAAAGGACTTGTGTATTTGGTGTGTGTAGTGAAACACCCAGATATTTAATTAGTTTCCCTATAAACTACTTACGTGATGCATGCTAAGAAATAAATATTATTGTTTGCTGTGCCTCTTGGGGAGAAGCAAACATCTTGACAGTCTCTGTCACTTGCATAAACTGTGTACCCCTAGGTACTCTGGCTAAATATGCCCAGCCACAACTGGCTTGATGGCTTAGGGGTCAGCTTCAGTGCCGGACACTAGCGGTGCCCTGCCAATGGGGGAACTATGACTCCTTTAATTCTGAGGTCAGACTATATGATCACGTTGGTCCTTTCTGACTTTATAATCTATGAATATCTGGATACCTGGTGCATTCTGTGTCAGGCAGTCTTCTCTGCGTTCTCATAGTTCCTTTCAATCAGCCTGTCTAGGATTTAATAAAGTACAGAGGCCTGTAGCAAGCAATGTTTGCCTCATTCGTTCCCAGTATTCAATACCCTGGGCCAAATTCTGCCCTGACTAACATCCTGTGCAACAGCTTTCATGTCTGTGTGGTTGTACAAGGCATAAATCAGCACAGGATTTGATCCCTGGAGTCTTACTTACTATTAAGCCTCCATCAGAAATGTACATTGAGCAGTGCTTGAGTTTGTGTTGAGGGGGAAAATAGAATAATCTATGAAGTTGGTTTAAAACCAAAATCCATTGGTAAGGAAAGTGACAGTGATAAAATATGCTAATAAAAGACACTACAAGTCACCTCAGAGTGTTGCATGGACCGAATCAAGAATCATTAGCTTAAAAATATATTTAACCCCTTGCCCCACCGTGAAATCACACTGAATGCTTAAGTGCGAATAACTAATGAAATCCTGTAGCCAAAGGCATTTGGTAGGTAAGAGTTTGTGTGGAACTGTCAAGAAACAGCATATCTGCATTTGTGCATAACCTACAGTTCTGTACATGTTGTGGACTTTAAGCTAAAGAGCTCAAAAAACTAAAACGTTGCTAACTGACCTTTATCTCTTTCTCATGAACTATCATGCTTGCTGGCTTGTAAATCCATGAGCCTAGTTGCTTGTGAAAGAGAAAAGATAGTCAGGTATTAAAGGGATACTGTCAAAGATGGTAGATATCAAATTTGGGCTCCAATTCAGCAAGGTACGTAAGCAAATGCCAAAGTTTAAGCAAGTGAGTTTTGTCCCATTGAAGGCAAGAGCCTTACTGAATCAGGGCCTTGCTGCCCACCTTTTGCCCTTTATATCTGCAAACTCCTTTTTATGTCTTCTCTCAACTTTCAAACAATTTTGAAGGCTTTTTTTTTTTTTTGACGGAAAGAAAATGGCCTTCTGTATCTTTGTCAAAGTCCTACAGAGCTTCGTTGTTTCCTGCTTTTCAACCCCACCCTTGAAGTCCCGTTGCTTGTCCACCATCCTTCGGCTCTGAAGAAATGAATGAAACTTCTTTTGGAGATTGTCCTCACCCCTCTTTAAAGGAAGCCTGCTGTCATTAGTTACTGCACTTTAGAAAGTTTATAAATATTTACTAAATTAGAAAAAAAAATATATATATATATGGAGTGTTTCTTTGTAGGAATTTTTCAAACCAATTTATTTATTATACATGCCTGCTACTACCTCCATAACTGTAACTGGTGCTGATGCCACTCAGAGAGACCTGCCATTTTACTGAAACTCCCAAGCAGAAAGTTCAGTTAGATGATTTAACTTTGTTTATGGTGTGAAATCATGATCTCCTTAAGTCAATGGCAAAGCTCCCATTGTCTCCAATGGGGCCATGATTTTGCTCCGAAAATGTAGCTGTTCATATGAATGCAAGAATAAGACAGAAGATTTTTTGTGTAATTGTAAAATGGGTTCTGTTATCTTTGTTTGTAAGGGTGGGGGGTTAATTTGGAGCAGATTACCAAGGACTGTAATAAATTCTCCTTCATACAGAGTCTATAAATCAAGCTTGGATGTCTTCCTAAACAATATGGTCTATCTCAGCTAGAAGTTAGTGAGTTTGATGCAGAAAATGCTGGGCGAAATTCTTTGATCTTCGTTTTACAGGAAATTTCATTAGAAGATCAACGTGCTGACTTCTGGCCTTAATGTCTGCTATTTTATTAAAATAATAAAATTATACAGTGGATTTCACATTTACAATGGTACTGCAGCTCAGTATTTGAATTAAACTAAGGTACATCATTTTACAATTAAGATGGCACCTTTTTTGTAATTAGTCATTCCTTTGCATTATATGTAAAACATGGAGATGTGGTTAGTGATTTCTCTTCCTATTAGATGCACTGTTTTCAATATTTTCTTATTATTTCATATTGGTATTGCAGCACGTCCTAGGAACCCCAGCTAAGATCATAGCCCCACTGTGTTATACATACTATACAAACACATAGTAAGAAACATTCTCTGCCCCCCAAGAAGGTTTTTTATACTACTCTGGGAGCAAACCAATCTGTCTACTGTACTTAGCAAGGAGTGTATATAAAGCCTTTATAT
This sequence comes from Caretta caretta, assembly GCF_965140235.1. Classification (NCBI taxonomy): domain Eukaryota; kingdom Metazoa; phylum Chordata; order Testudines; family Cheloniidae; genus Caretta; species Caretta caretta. The sequence continues at coordinate 130,576,587 of NC_134209.1, read as the reverse complement.
GGAAAAAAATCTCTCAGAGAGCCTTTTATATTCTGTTTCATAATTTGTAAAAAAAATTGGGGTGGTGGTGAATATAATACAGAATTTTCTTAATTATATTTCAGTGAAATACACCCCTCAGATGGAATTCACCACTGGGCAGAAGGTATGCATTATGCCGATGCACCACTTAATACCCACTAAAGTTATATTTTGATGTTTCATTTGGGATTTAGTGGTACATAAGCCTTCTATGAGGTGAATTTCACCCTGATAGAAATGTGTTATAAGCCCTCTTCATCATTCCCTGCAGTATAAAGTGATTTTCCCAGCTCTTCCTTCCCAAACCTCTCTAGTTTCTGTGCACAAGCAATATCTAACAAAGGTAGCCTTTTAGTTGACAGGTTTCAGAGTAGCAGCCGTGTTAGTCTGTATTCGCAAAAAGAAAAGGAGTACTTGTGGCACCTTAGAGACTAACAAATTTATTAGAGCATAAGCTTTCGTGAGCTACAGCTCACTTCATCGGATGTATAGAATGGAACATATAGTAAGATAGATATAGATATATACATACAGATAAGGTGGAAATTACCATACAAACTGTAAGAGGCTAATTAATTAAGATGAGCTATTATCAGCAGGAGAAAAAAAACTTTTGTAGGGATAATCAAGATGGCCCATTTAGACAGTTGACAAGAAGGTGTGAGGATACTTAACATAGGGAAATAGATTCAATATGTGTAATGACCCAGCCACTCCCAGTCTCTGTTCAAACCCAAATTAATGGTATCTAGTTTGCATATTAATTCAAGCTCAGCAATTTCTCGTTGGAGTCTCTTTTTGAAGCTTTTCTGTTGCAAAATTGCCACCCTTAAATCTTTTACTGAGTGGCCACAGAAGTTGAAGTTTCAGAGTAGCTGTGTTAGTCTGTATTCGCAAAAAGAAAAGGAGGACTTGTGGCACCTTAGAGACTAACCAATTTATTTGAGCATAAGCTTTCTTTCGTGAGCTGCAGCTCCTACCGGTGGACATCAGGAATCAAGGAATCATAACATTCAAAAACCGGTAGGAGAACACTTCAACCTCTGTGGCCACTCAGTAAAAGATTTAAGGGTGGCAATTTTGCAACAGAAAAACTTCAAAAACAGACTCCAAGGAGAAACTGCTGAGCTTGAATTAATATGCAAACTAGATATCATTAACTTGGGTTTGAATAGAGACTGGGAGTGGCTGGGTCATTACACATATTGAATCTACTTCCTTAAGATAGGTTTCAGAGGAACAGCCGTGTTAGTCTGTATTCGCAAAAAGAAAAGGAGTACTTGTGGCACCTTAGAGACTAACCAATTTATTTGAGCATGAGCTTTCGTGAGCTACAGCTCACTTCATCAGATGCATACCGTGGAATGCACTCCATGGTATGCATCTGATGAAGTGAGCTGTAGCTCACGAAAGCTCATGCTCAAATAAATTGGTTAGTCTCTAAGGTGCCACAAGTACTCCTTTTCTTTTTCCTTAAGATAAGTATCCTCACACCTTCTTGTCAACTGTCTGAATGGGCCATCTTGATTACCACTACAAAAGTTTTTTTTCTCCTGCTGATAATAGCTCATCTTAACTAATTAGCCTCTCACAGTTTGTAACTTCCAAGGTATCTGTATGTGTGTGTGTGTATAATATGTTCCATTCTGTGCATCTGGTGAAGTGAGCTTTAGCTCACGAAAGCTTATGCTCTAATAAATTTGCTTTTAGTTGAGAAGATGTTAATAGGTGGAACCATTTAATTAAATGTAAAGAGAGCTCTAGTTCAATGGAAAAGAAACTTTATGCACTTGCATCCGGTTCTTTAATTGTGGTATATTTCCTCCAAGGAGTATTTGCAAGCATTTGATTTCTGAATAAATTGATTCAGTGGAGAGCTTCGATATGATCAGAGCTGGTCAGGATTACATTTTTCAAAAGTTTTTTTCAAAAAGAAAACTCATAGCTTTCTTCAACATTTTAACAGCCTGGTGTAGTCTCTGCAAAAGCAATTACACTTGTATATATTCATTAAAAACAAATGATTCTAGCTCTCCCTCAATTCCAAGACTGATATTGGTGGTTATCAGTCACCAGTCACCGCGTTTCCAGCCTACTGACCGCTATTCCTACCTGCATGCCTCCAGCTTTCACCCTGACCACACCACACGATCCATCGTCTACAGCCAAGCTCTGCGATACAACCGCATTTGCACCAACCCCTCAGACAGAGACAAACACCTACAAGATCTCTGTCAAGCTTTCTTACAACTACAATACCCACCTGCAGAAGTAAAGAAACAGATTGATAGAGCCAGAAGAGTTCCCAGAAGTTACCTACTACAGGACAGGCCTAACAAAGAAAATAACAGAACGCCACTAGCGGTCACCTTCAGCCCCCAACTAAAACCCCTCCAACGCATTATTAAGGATCTACAACCTATCCTAAAGGATGACCCAACACTCTCACAAGTCTTGGGAGACAGGCCAGTCCTTGCCTACAGACAGCCCCGCAACCTGAAGCAAATACTCACCAACAACCACATACCACACAACAGAACCACTAACCCAGGAACTTATCCTTGCAACAAAGCCCGTTGCCAATTGTGCCCACATATCTATTCAGGGGACACCATCACAGGGCCTAATAACATCAGCCACACTATCAGAGGCTCGTTCACCTGCACATCCACCAATGTGATATATGCCATCATATGCCAGCAATGCCCCTCTGCCATGTACATTGGTCAAACTGGACAGTCTCTACGTAAAAGAATAAATGGACACAAATCAGATGTCAAGAATTATAACATTCATAAACCAGTCGGAGAACACTTCAATCTCTCTGGTCACGCAATCACAGACATGAAGGTCGCTATCTTAAAACAAAAAAACTTCAAATCCAGACTCCAGCGAGAAACTGCTGAATTGGAATTCATTTGCAAATTGGATACTATTAATTTAGGCTTAAATAGAGACTGGGAGTGGCTAAGTCATTATGCAAGGTAGCCTGTTTCCTCTTGTTGTTTCCTACCCCCCCCCAGATGTTCTGGTTTAACTTGGATTTAAACTTGGAGAGTGGTCAGTTTAGATGAGCTATTACCAGCAGGAGAGTGAGTTTGTGTGTGTATGGGGGTGGGGGGGATGTGAGAAAACCTGGATTTGTGCAGGAAATAGCCCGACTTGATTATGTAAAGAGTTGTCACTTTGGATGGGCTATCACCAGCAGGAGAGTGAATTTGTGTGGGGGGGAGGAGGGTGAGAAAACCTGGATTTGTGCTGGAAATGGCCCACCTGATGATCACTTTAGATAAGCTATTACCAGCAGGACAGTGGGGTGGGAGGAGGTATTGTTTCATATTCTCTGTGTATATATAAAGTCTGCTGCAGTTTCCACGGTATGCATCCGATGAAGTGAGCTGTAGCTCACGAAAGCTCATGCTCAAATAAATTGGTTAGTCTCTAAGGTGCCACAAGTACTCCTTTTCTTTTTGCGAATACAGACTAACACGGCTGTTACTCTGAAACCTGGACTTTGCCTTGGCTTTTGAGTATTTTCTCCTGTCTTGGGTAAGTTTTCTCTGCGTAGCTTTAGCTTATGCATCGAAGTTGCCAGTTTGCTACTTACCTTTGATATTTTAGCCTCCCGGTGATGATGATTGGATGTGTGAACGAAAAGTATGTGTGAATGAAAAGTATTGGATACGTGAATGAAAAGACACACACAGCTCCCTCCCCACCAAAAAATGATTGGTTCCTGTAAGGAAAGTGATGTCTGACCTCAGTAAGGGAAGTGAGGATTTTCTGTTTGTCATGTTTTCATTTTTCCTGCTGCAGGCTGCCTTTTCCTCCTGGGGACCGGGTGACTTTCAATGGGAAAGAGTGTGTCTGCCAGAAGTGTTCACTGCCCCCTGCTGGCAGCAATAGCACTTTCCTCGTCCAGGCCCTGCGAAGTAAGTAGTTCTTTTTAGAAACAATCTATTTGTCGTTTAGTGAATAAAGCCATGTGGCTGTACGATTCCCTTAACTTACAGCCTGTAAGGAGTTACAGGTAGGAACCTGCCCTGGGAAGGAGCTATAAAAGCAAAAGGGAATCTACCATACTGGTGGATACCTAGGGGAAAGGGCTTATTGTATCCCCTCCCAACTAGCTGGAAGCTGGGAAACCTCTTTTGGTTGTTACCAGTGACCTTTGTTACTTTGATCCTGTCTTAAAATCTTTATCTTACTAAAGTTGACTTGGAGGAAAGAGAATTGAACTGAACTAAAGTTCACTGTCATGGGCCCTGACATAAGTTGGCTGAAGTCATTGTAAACCAGGAGTGAATCTAGCCCATCTTTTCTGCAGTTCTCATTAAAGATAATTGGAAGACACACATTTAGTGAATGGGAGTTGGATCGGGCCCAAGGTGCCTGGCAGAACAAGTTCATTTAATTATCTATAAATAAGTCAACATGATTGAATCTACCATGCTGTACATGTCATTGAGAAAATCTCTTTGGGCCAGCCCTTACACAGTGCTCACTGTACTGTCATGAGTAGGCCAAAACACTGCTCGATTGTAAGGGTTTGCAGGATTGAGCATGAGAAACAGTGTCTTTTTGATGCAGTCTGGATTTGCCTTTTTACTTTTCAGACAAACTGGTTTTGCAGTGTGCCTGCCTGCAGACGGGGTTCACTAGTGCCATTTGCAGGATATTGTGCAGATCTCAACAAACGTGATGTCTGTAAATGCAATAGGCCAGCCAGCAGTCCTGAGCGTTCCATGCTGGTTATTTGTGAAACCTTAAGTATATCGCTTTTTTGTGCAATTGGGAATTTTGCCAAATCCTGCCTCAGTGACCGTTTACCTGATTTTGCCCACTGTGGTTATTTCTGTATTGTTTTAAAGGGCCATCAAAGCATATTCTCTTTTGATATTAAATCTTTCCTATTGAATTGCCTTTGTATTTTGATTTTTCTCAATGTTTTTGCCCAAGGCTGACCCTCAGGGTACTATGTGTGTGGCATGGATCTATGATTGCATTAAAATACTGCTGTTTTCAGATCTTTTCATTTCCATTTCCTTTATGACCATTTATCTTTATGTAAAGCATATTTCATATGCTGCTGTCAAATTACCCTCAAAACCATATTTTAATAGGTGACGTATGGTAGATGCAGTTGCATAAACTTGCATCGCTTACTACTTTTTATTTGTTCTGAGCTTCATTTCGTTTACCATAAATCCTGTAGCATTTTACTGAGCAGTGACATCAGCTGAACACAGTGTGCTGAGTGACTTTTACTCAGGATGCTGTGATTCTCAGCAAACCTCCTTGGCAATATATTCTGGGCCAGACCCTCTGCTTGCAGAAATCAGCACAGTGCCATTGATTTCAGTGGAATTTTCTGCTTGTAGAAACTTGGTGAAAGGGATGTCCACCATTCCTCTGAGTACTTTTCCAAATCCCTATGTGGACAGTGGTGGTCTCCTCCTGCTCCAAATAAAATCTACCCAGGCTGTGTAAAGTCAAATTTACCCCCTTTCCTGCTGTTTGGCTTTTCTGGTAACTCAAATTATAACAGAACATAAATTTTAGCCAAAGCTTATTCCCCAGAATTGGCTGTTCCTAGTATTTACTGCAGGGTCTGTCCATTCTTGTTTCTAGTTCCCTCTGACCGGAGCGTCGTCTCTCCTTTTCATATCTTGATGGAGTTCAACATGCCATGTCTTTCTCAATAAGCCACCAGAATTTGCATAGCAGTTTTTAGTAGGGGTCTAGCTCTTGCTGAACGGGTTGATTGACAGAACAACCCTAATCCCCTAGGGTTCATAAATCCTGCCACCCTTCTCCTCCTTTTCACTCAGAATTCATGTTTTACTTCCCGTTTTATTGAAATTGCTTCATGTTCCATAAACTGAGTGTTTTACAGTAATTGTTGAGGTTTAGGACTGTGTTGTACCTTTTGACGTCCCTGGATCCTAGGAGCACATTCCGGGAAAAATTTGGCCTTTAAAAACAAAAGTGTCCTTTCCTTGACTATATCCTCAAACATGTGCAAGTATTAAATATCCAAATATAGGCCTGAGCCAGCTCCCATTAAAGTCAATGGGAGTCTTTCCACGAACTTGACTTTGGGAGTTGGATCAGGCCCTATATGTTCAAATTTTCAGACATTCTCTATCGCAGGGAGTTGGTCTTAGACCCCAGTGGATACTGTGAGGCCAGGGATCAGGTGATACCTTGAAGATCACCTGGTCTTCATAAGAGCCAGTAAGTACATTAGTTGTTAGTGAAAGATTCAGGGAATAGGAAGGCTCCTGCAGGAGTCCCTAGATCAGGGGACAGAACCCATTTCATATGTGACTCTCAGGTAGATGGAGTGTAAGAGCTGCAGGGAAATAGAGCTTCTGGAGTGAAACCTTCAGGGAGCAGGCTAGGATGGAGTGTAAGAGCTGCAGGGAATAGACAGGCTTCTGCAGAAGACCCTGGGTCCGGGGAAGAAACATGAGTGAGATGCTGAACTTGTGTTAAACAGTTTTATTTAAAGAAATAAAACTGAAGTTCTGAAGGAAGGAAATTGAAATCCTGTGGCTGGAGAGTGTTCTTTTGTGCACAAGCTGGTGAGGTAGCCTGCTGGCTTTCATTGCCCCTCACAAGATCTATTACACACCAGTCATTTTGAGAGTAACAAAATTGGAAAGAAACAACTAGGGAAAACCACAAAAACAACAAAAGTTTGAAAGTTTTATAATCCCATGTGTTACTTTCATATCCTCCACTTCTTATAGTTCATATTGTAGGGAAATACAATCTAGGATGGAGATACTATACGGTGGGTGCATAACTGGTTGGAAAACCATTTCCAGAGAGTAGTTATCAGTGGTTCACAGTCAAGCTGGAAGGGCATATTGAGTGGGGTCCCGTAGGGATCAGTTCTGGGTCGGGTTCTGTTCAATATCTTCATCAATGATTTAGATAATGGCATAGAGAGCACACTTATAAAGTTTGCAGACGATACCTAGCTGGGAGGTGTTGCAAGTACTTTGGAGAATAGGATTAAAATTCAAACTGATCTGGATGGTCTGAAGAAAATAGGATGAAATTCAGTAAAAACAAATGCAAAATACTCCACTTAGGGAGGAACAATCAGTTGCAGACATACAAAATGGGAAATGACTGCCTAGGAAGGAGTGTTGCAGAAAGGGATCTGGGGGTTGTACTGGATCACAAGCTAAATATGAGTCAACGTTGTAACACTGTTACAAAAAAGGAAACATAATTCTGGGATGTATTAGCAGGAGTCTAAGCAAGACATGAGAAGTTCTGCTCCATTAGGCCTCAAGTGGGCCAAAAGAAATCTGATGAGGTTCAATAAGGATAAGTGCAGGGTCCTGCACTTAGGACGGAAGAACCCAATGCACAGCTACAGACTAGGGACCGAATGGCTAGGCAGCAGTTCTGCGGAAAAGGACCTAGAGGTGACAGTGGACGAGAAGCTGGATATGAGCCAGCAGTGTGCCCTTGTTGCCAAGAAGGCCAATGGCATTTTGGGATGTATAAGTAGGGGCATAGCAAGCAGATCGAGGGACGTGATCGTCCCCCTCTATTCGACATTGGTGAGGCCTCATCTGGAGTACTGTGTCCAGTTTTGGGCCCCACACTACTAAGAAGGATGTGGACAAATTGGAGAAAGTCCAGAGAAGAGCAACAAAAATGATTAAAAGTCTAGAAAACATGACCTCTGAGGGAAGATTGAAAAAATTCGGTGTATTTAGTCTGGAGAAGAGAAGATTGAGAGGGGACATGATAACAGTTTTCAAGTACATAAAAGGTTGTTACAACCAGGAGGGAGAAAAATTGTTCTCCTTAACCTCTGAGGATAGGACAAGAAGCAATGGGCTTAAATTACAGCAAGAGCGGTTTAGGTTGGACATTAGGAAAAATTTCCTAACTGTCAGGGTGGGTAAGCACTGGAATAAATTGCCTAGGGAGGTTGTGGAATCTCCATCATTGGAGATTTTTAAGAGCAGGTTAGACAAACACCTGTCAAGGATGGTCTAGATAATACTTATTCCTGCCATGAGTGCAGGGGACTGGAGTAGATGACCTGATAGGAAAACAGCTCAACATCTGCTGTAATAAAGATGTGTATATATATAACTGAAAAGGAAAAACAACAGGAACTTAGTCAAAAGTCTGATAACAAATATTATAAAGACAACTACTAGATCAAGTAGTAATAGAGAGATTGTAAAAAATAACTTGGAAAATCTGAGCGAGAAAGAAGGCAGCATGCCATTTGCTTTAGCTACTTCTCCAGCATTTAGTAAATATCAGGAAGGAGCGATTCTTTCCAAAATGGCAGAAATGGACAAACATATTCAGAAATCTGTTAGCTGAATTTGAAACTGAAAGTCCAAAATGACAAATTGTAGTTATGCTTCATAAGGCAATAAATGGCACTTAGGATTCACTGTCTAAAAAACAACTGAAAGAGGGGAGTTTCGCCATGAAAAAGGCTTAGTGTTTTAACATAAGAATGGCCATAGTGGGTCAGACCAAAGATCCATCTAGCCCAGTATCCTGTCTTCCAACAGTGGCCAATGCCAGGTGCCCCAGAGGGAATGAAAGGAACAGGGAATCATCAAGTGATTCATCCCCTGTTGCCCATTCCCAGCTTCTGGCAAACAGAGGCTAGGTACCCCATCCCCGCCCATCCTGGCTAATAGCCATTGATCCTCCATTAATTTATCTAGTTCTTATTTGAACTCTGTTATAGTCTTGGCCTTCACAGCATCCTCTGGCAAGGAGTTCCACAGGTTGACTCTGCGTTGTGTGGAAAAAATACTTCCTTTTGTTCATTTTAAATCTGCTGCCGATTAATTTCATTTGGTGGCCCCTAGTTCTTGTGTTATGAGGAGTAAATAACACTTCCTTATTTACTTTCTCCACACTACTCTTGATTTTATAGATCTGTATCATATCCCCCCTTAGTTGTCCTTTTCCAAGCTGAAAAGTCCCCGTCTTATTAATCTCTCCTCATACAGCAGCCGTTCCTACCCGTAATAATTTTTGTTGCCCTTTTCTGAACCTTTTCCAAGTCCAATATATCTTTTTTGAGATGGGGTAACCACATTTACTCATAGTATTCAATATGTGGGCGTACCATGGATTTATATAGAGGCAATATGATATTTTCTGTCTTATTATCTATCCCTTTCTTAATGATTCCTAACATTTTGTTAGCTTTTTTGACTGTCACTGCACGTTGAGTGGATGTTTTTAGAGAACTCTTCACAATGACTCCAAGATCTCTTTCTTGAGTTGGAACAGCTAATTTAGACCCTATCATTTGATATGTATAGTTGGAATTATGTTTTCCAATGTGCACTAGTTTGCATTTATCAACATTGATTTTCATCTGCCATTTTGTTGCCCAGTCACCCAGTTTTGAGAGATCCTTTTGTAGCTCTTCGCAGTCTGCCTGGGACTTAACTATCTTGAGTAGTTTTGTATCATCTGCAAATTTTGCCACTTTACTGTTTACCTCTTTTTCCAGATCATTTATGAATATATTGAATAGGTCTGGTTCCAGTACAGACCCCTGGGGGACACCACTATTTACCTCTCTCCATTCTGAAAACTGACCATTTATTTATTCCTACCCTCTGTTTTCTATCTTTTAATCAGTTACCACTCCATGAGAGGAGCTTCCCTCTTATCCCATGACAGCTTACTTTGCTTAAGAGCCTTTGATGAAGGACCTTGTCAAAGGCTTTCTGAAAATGTAAGCACACTATATCCACTGGATCCCCCTTGTCCACATGCTTGTTGACCCCCTTAAAGATTTCTAGTAGATTGATGAGGCATGATTTCCCTTTACAAAAACCATGTTGACTCTTCCCCAACAAATTATGTTCGTCTATGTGTCTGACAATTTTGTTCTTTATTGTAGTTTCAACCAGTTTGCCCGGTACTGAAGTCAGGTTTACTAGCCTGTAATTGCCAAGGTCACTGCTGTACCCCTTTTTAAAAATTGGCATCACATTAGCTATCCTCCAGTCACTTGGTACAGAAGCTGATTTAAATGATAGGTTACAGATGACAGTTAGTAGTCCTGCAATTTCACATTTGAGTTCCTTCATCACTCTTGGGCGAATACCATCTGGTCCTGGTGACTTATTACTGTTTAGTTTATCAGTTTGTTCCAACAACTCCTCTAATGACACCCCAGTCTGCGACAGTTCCTCAGATTTGTCACCTAAAAAGAATGACTCAGGTTTGGGAATCTCCCTCACATCCTCAGCCATGAAGATCGATGCAAATAATTCATTTAGTTTCTCCACAATGGCCTTATTGTCCTTGAGTGCTCCTTTAGCATCTTGATCATCCAGTGGCCCCACTGGCTTCCTGCTTCTGATGTACTTAAAACATTTTTTGCTATTACTTTTTGAGTCTTTGGCTAGCTGTTCTTCAAATTCTTTTTTGGCCTTACTAATTATATTTTTACACTTCATTTGCCAGAGTTTATGCTCCTTTCTATTTTCCTCATTAGGATTTAACTTCCATTTTTTAAAGGATGCCTTTTCGCCTCTCAGTGCTTTCTTTACTTTGTTGTTTAGCCATGGTGGCCTTTTTTTTTGGTTCTCTTACTATGTTTTTTAATGTAGGGTATACATTTAATTTGAGCCTCTATTATGATGTCTTTTAAAAGTTTCCATGCGACTTGCAGGGATTTTACTTTTGGTGCTGTACCTTTGAATTTCTGTTTAACTAACCTCCACATTTTTGTGTAGTTCCCCTTTCTGAAATTAAATGCTACAGTGTTGGGCCGCTGAGGTGTTTTCCCCACCACAGGGGAGTTAATTATATTATGGTCAGTTATTACCAAGCGGTCCAGCTATATTCACCTCTCAGACCTGATTCTGTGCTCCACTGAGGACTAAATCAAGAACTGCCTCTCCTCTTGTGGGTTCCAGGACTAGTTGCTCCAAGCAAGTGTCATTTAAGGTGTCAAGAAACTTTATCTCTGCATCCCTTCCTGAGGTGATATGTATCTAGTCAATATGGGGATAGTTGAAATCCCCTGTTATTATTGAGTTTTTTATTTTAATAGCCATTTTATTTTGACTGAGCACTTCTCTCCATAAAAGAAAATGATGTATGAAACATTTGTCTCTAGGCAAGTGAGACAAGGACCAGGGAAAATGCTGACCAATTTTTATTCCAGGTTACCCCATCTAGCACAATGACGTGAGTTTGACTTGGCTCTAGGACCAACATGCCAACTGTGCAGCCTTATTCATCAGTCTATTCATCTCTGAATCCAGCTTAGGGATGCTCTGTTTTCTTTCAGGAAATCTCTGTGGACTTGCTGAACTCTAATTCTCTGACACTATATCTACTAGTATCCCTATGTGTTCACTTAAGTTCTGGCCTCCTCTCCTTCTCTATTCAGTCCCCTCCCCCCGACACTTAATGATTTGGAGGAAAAACGGGAATCTCCCTTCTCTCTCTCTCTCTGCTCCCATCCTGAGCCACTGCATCTTTAATTGTTATATGAATAAACATCTTCCTTTTCTCTTTAGTTTCTGGTGGACTCTCTCTGTAAAACTTTCTGACAATGTGTATTAAGGTGAATATATCAAAATATATCAGGAAATTCATTTGTATCCTACACAGACCTATTGGTTGAAGAGAAATGAGTCAGCGAAGGATGTTTCCTCAGAGACAAGTAGACAAGGACTTACATAAACAGGCATAGTTGGCATAGCAACTGCAGTATTTGTTTTTAATTGTCCAAAATTTAATAGGAAAAAGAGCTGTTAAAAGAAATACACCAAAAATGCTTCACAGCCAGCCAAAAGCTCAAATAAGATGTAGAGTGAATGACAACCAAATACACTGTATTGTACTAAGTCTGTAAAAATAAAACTCTACAGATGAGATCAAATTAGATTACCAAATAAAACCCCTGGCACATGGAGGTTCCCAAACAGATTACTGCTTTCTATTAGGAGAACCTATACTGAGGTGTGTAGTGTCTTGTGGGAGTAGGTCTGGGCACATACCCAAGTGTGGGATTAATTTATTAGCAGAGGTCCAGCAATCTGCTTCAGACTGCAAAGGCTTTTGCCCTAGGCTGATTTCCAGCTGTGCTGGGGTTCAGCATAATGGTCTTAAAGAGACACATTATAACTTCCCTCACGCTTCACAAATCCACCAAAAGCAAACAAATATCACCTGCTATAATTCTGTGCTCATTAACATGCTGGTACTATTACACTTCTTTAGGCTATCATATTTGTAGTCTTATTAATACCACATTTAAGAAACTAAATGCACCTTTTATTTTAAACAGAAATTATGCTAAAGAAGTCAGTTTTTCAGAAATTTATAATGGACTCCTCTGATTTGGAATCACTTTACCAGCAATAATATTCTTGGATCTTGTGTGGCTTTGTGCATCTTTTTTCCTCCTCCTTAAAGGACTTGTTTGTTTTCCTTTCTGGCGTCTCTAAATGACTCTGGATGTCTCAGTGTTCCTGGTTCTCTCTTTTCTCCATCAAACTGTCATTATGCCTCCAGAGTTCTTCCGATAATAATGGAGCTCAGATAGAAGAGAAGGGAGATGACTGTGACTCTGATGCTAGTATCACTTTGTTTATAACTAGATTGTTGCTTTTTTTCACAATCTCTGCATATTTTAACACCTTTTTAAGCTTCTCTTTTGAAAATACATCAATATATTCTTGTTCCTTCTTGACTTATTTTCAGATCCTTCCTTTTTAGACTGCAAATGCTTAAAGACTTGAGTCTGTCATTACACCCTGGATTTTATGCATTCTTCTTTCTCATTAATATATCCCAGATAATACTGCTGGTAAACCTCCAGATCTCCCTTCTTTATTTTTCCTTCCAGTTCTGCTTTCAAGGCACTGCAGGTTTGACAGGCTATAGTAGGCCATCATTTAATCAAGGAGATTTGTGCAGCTCCTGAGTCACTGTTGATTGTCTTCTTTTATAGTGGTTACTTAACCAGACTGATTCTTGCTACTTAGCTGGAGGTCTCTCTTGTCATTATTGATCTAGCTGATCAAAACATGGGAGTGGTGGGGGAGGGGAGCCGGAATTGTGAAAATATTTGCCACTTTTTCTTCACTGAAATACAAAATTTGCATTACAGTTTTAATATTTGACACATTTTGACCTACCTGGATTATTGTACAGTAGCACCTGTAGACCCCAGTCAGGATGATAACCCTTTTGTGCTGAATACTATGCAAACACAGACAAAGATTCAGTCCCTACACAGAAGAGACATTGTGAATGGCTTTTTCTTTTAGTGTCCTGAGTTTGAATTCTGTCATCAGTGATGGGCGTTGTTGCAGGAATAGTTTAACTTAGAAACGCAGGCATCTTTTCTCCAACCCACATGATCTGACCTTCCTGTAGCACAGCCAGCAGTCGTAACCACTGTGAAAATACCTTTAATTGAATTCATGTCTTTTTTTTTAAGTTGGTGTACTAGGGCTTGAATCCAGCATTATGTGAACTGTCACAGTATGACTCTGAGTGCCAACCTCATGGAAATCTTCCTAAATCCAGTGGAGCACCCAGAGAGGATACGACTGGGAGCTGTGAACTTCTGTCTCTGAGGCTTTGGGAAAGACCTTTTCACCTTTCTACCTAGTGATAATTGCCTATTGCCTACAGCACAAGGATGGTGTTATGCATTAACTGATGAATGTTTGTAAAGTGCTATGTGACAGCCACCATCTTGGCCAACATGCTGGGGATTGAACTGGGGACCTCCACAACTAAATGAAGGAGCCACTACAGCTTTAGCTGAAGCTCCATAACTGGGGAATGTAACAACTCGTGTTGTCTGTGGGTTGGCACCAAGAGGGGCTTGTAACACACACTTACCAGTGGGTTACACTTCAAAGATGAGACATGTTCTATGAGCATACTGTTATAAGTATTATTGTGATCCCAGAGCTAAGCACGAGCATTACGCTTTGGGTATATTGGAGTCCTGATACCACACTCTCAACCGTGAAAGTAGTCCCCTCTGAAAATAAAAACACACCACTCATGTATCTTCTCTGCCTCTTAAAAAATTCTACTCTGAGCACCACTGCTTCTTGAATCCATTTAAATCCATAGAGACATTAGTGTTTTAATAGTACTGACCTGAATACAAGATAACTGGGAACATCTAGTCCTCTTTTAATTTATTGCACTCCTAAGCAATGGAAGCTTTCATTAGTTTGAGACTTTTATGGGACTCTGAAAGTAGTGAATGAGGAAGAGTACCTTGTATTTTGCATGCTAATTAGAAGTGACGGTGTTTTTCTAGGTTGGTATCATTCATGAGATTTGCCCTGGGAAGAGCTGAGAGTGCTCTCCAAGGCAACACGTTTGCCCAGTTCCATTCTTTCGCAAATTGTTTTTCTTTTATACAGCTCTTCATAGTGATTATCTACTTATATGTTTGTTGTTGCTTTTAAACTTTTATGGCAAGTTTCATCTGCTCCTAGGGACTTAAAGCTAAGTTTTTCTTATTTACTCAGTGTTCAAACTGAGCTGGTAATATCAGAAGAGGGCTGATTCAATATAAATCTTCTTACTACTTCACTTAGGGTTTGTCTACACATATAATGCTGCAGCGGTGCAGCTGCACCGATACAGCTGTGCTGCTGTAGCACTCAGTGCAGAAGCTACCTATGCTGTTGCCGTAGGTACTCCACCTCCCTGAGAGGCGGTAGCTATGTCAACAGGAGAAGCCCTCCCATCGACACTGGTGGTTAGGTCAGTATAACGGCATCACTGTGGATTTTGCACACTCCCAAGCAACGTAGTTATACCGACGTAAGTCTGTAGTGTAGACCAAGCCTCAGACAAAAAAAAATGCTTCGTATTTTTCTTCCAAATTTGAGTGATGAATTTGCTTAGTGGGAATTCAGTGGGAGCAGCTGGATACTCCGCACTTAAGTAAATCAGATTATTTAGGTGCCTAAATAAGGCCTTGGAAGCTTTAAAAACCAACTTTTTAAGTCTTACCTGAATCTTTGTGCTGGAATGAATGAGTGTAGGTGGGGTGTGGTACTACTTGGACATAGCCTATTTTGCTAATGTTAATAAGTTGTGTGAGGCTGTAATTTTTGTATATGTGCTTAGAACTTTGTTATTGTTGGTAAGTGCATTTTATAAATAAATACATAAATATGTAGTTAGTGATTAACTTTTACATGTGGTACATTCTGTGTTACCAACCCTCATGTTTTGTTAGTGAGCCTTATGAAACTTGGTGTTTTTTCTTAAAACCCCAGCTCCTGGAGGCCAGCTATTACATGAAACTTTCAGCTTTCCTATTCTAAATAAGTTTCTGACCCTCATGGTTGCAATAAAAAGCCTGAAAACATGACCCGAGTGTAACCTAAACACTCAAAAAACAGGACAAATAATAAGAACCTGAAATTTATTATTTTTAAAAATTGGATTGTTTTTCGGACAATTTCATGACTTTGAGGGGACCTGACTTAGAAGTTTTGAAAAGCTTGGAGTTGGCAATACTGCATATTGTATACATACACTGCAAATGTATTAAAGTACCTTCAAAATCCACCTCATTAGAAAAACTAATGTTTCTTTTAAGTAGTCACCCTGTCAGTGATATTATATCTATCCAACTTGCCACCCCAGAATGAAGCACACATGGGTGGGCAGCAGGTAATGAGATTCAAAATTTCCTGTGAGAACACTAATGGATATTTGTCTTGCAGTAACCTGTACTGTTGCACACTCATGATCAGTTACGCATAAAGCATATGATTAATTTTACAGAGGATTTTTCTTTTACAGATTGTGGGGGCTGTGGTTCAGAAATAAGAAATGGACAGTCGTTGGTAGCTTTGGACAAATATTGGCATTTGGGCTGTTTTAAATGCAAGACATGTGGCAAACTTCTGAGTGCAGAGTACATCAGCAAGTAAGTTGGAATGAGAGAAGCCGACCAATCCTTGTAGTCTCTGGCAAATTTTCAGCATTTGTTAGCAAAAAGGTGTTTGTTTAGCCTGTGGTTGCATGTTCTTAAGACTGTACTTGCATTCTTTGGTAATAATAAAAGCATAGATTTTTCTTTCTCAAATTTTCAAATTGTTAGTGAAAGTGAAGAAATAATACTGCTAGCTTCAGCCAGGCATACTGGAGAAAGGGTAAGTGAAATCTTCTACCCAAAACTTTGCCTATGCACCTAAGTGATTTAGGACCACAATATTCATGGGTCTTATGCTGCTATGTTACTTTGGTGCTATTGCAAATCCAGCCCCTCAGTCCTTACCTAGACCAGTCCTGCTCTTCTAGTCCTGGCCCTCTTTTCAGCAGACTCTGCTATCCGTGTTTGACAAATTACGCTTGTGCTGGGATGTGAACAAAAAGATTGTCCCTTCCCACAGTGTTTCCTACTAGGAAGAATATCCTAAAAATGTTCATTAAGGTGATACATTTCTGGTCTTTGTGTCACTCCAAATCCTTGTGATCACAGAGGATTTGACTGCTTATACTGAATTTAACAGCTATGCTGAGAGGCATCTCAAAGCCAGTTCAAGTTCCACTGAGGCCCTGTTTTGAGGGCTTAAGTGGGACATAGTTCTTTTACTGGTCTTCAGAAGAGGGGATAATTTCTCCCTAAGAGACTAAGGTACATAATGAAATGATTTGCCCAAGGTTACTTGGGATGTCTGTGGTAAGCTTGGGCAAGTCACTTACCTATGTGTTTCAATTTCTCCATCTGTTAAAATGGTAGGAAATATTTGCTGCATCACCTGTGTTAGGGGATTAATTTGCTAACGTTTATAAAGCACTCTGAGCTTCTTGGAAGGAATTTAGGTACATGACTATCCTTTCCCCTCAACATGACTAACTTATAGTGCAGAGGTGAATTAGGAGGTTAGAAGAGGGTGACATTTACCTAACTCCATAGTTAAAATGAAGCAAGATTACTGTAGGACTAATTCTTTCTAATATTTTCTGTTCACCAAGTCAAAAATAGTTTTTTGAAATACGCAAATGAACAGTAATTTTGGAATGTGTTTATTCGATAAACAAGAAAGGCTTCTGGTGAGATTAATTGCTAAAAGTCTAGTAGTAATATGAAATGACTTTTTCCTGCCGTATGGACACATAAAATATGCAGGGGGTGGGTTTGAGCAGGCTGTATTCTACCATTCCAACTCATAAATACCAGAAATATGTTCACCTCTCAGGGTTTATCTTTATTTAATAAGAGAAAAGGGCCAGACCCAAGTTGACTAGTGATTAAGTATTTCTTGTCCCCTTTTATCAAAAATTCCAATGAGAGTGGGTTGAAATATGGAGGGTAAATTGTAAAAGTGTATCCTTTTCTTGTCGAAAATCTTTAAGTTTTGTAATTTTTTGAATAGCTCTAATTCCAATTCGGGTGTCATAAAGTTTGCATATGTCAGAATGCAGCTTGTTGTTTTTACTGTAAGGAGCAGGGTGAAATGTAGTCATGGGTTGAGCTACAACCCCACTGAGATTGATAGGTGTGAGCTCACCCTTCAGTTAACATAACTGTAATTATGCATAACTGTAACTATGCATCTGATGAAATGGGCTGTAGCCCACGAAAGCTTATGCTCAAATAAATGTGTTAGTCTCTAAGGTGCCACAAGTACTCCTGTTCTTATAACTATAAGCAGAAGCCCCTACCTAAGACAAAAGATGAGTGTGAACCTGTCCAGGAGCTTTTGGCTGAGAATTGTTTTGGGTAGAGGAGGGTAAAGGGACAAAAAGACTGAAAAAGACAAGAACAGCGAGAGAGAGAGAGAGCGCAAAAATCATACAAGCCTACTGTGCCCACAGTGTGAACCTGGAAAAGCTAGACAGCTTTTGGGTTGGTTGCCTAAAGAGGCTTGGGCCTGTAAGTTAAGAAACTGCTCCTGTTGTTCTTTGTTTCTCCTGCATTTGTAGAAGGAGGATTTTTTATATTCCTTGTAAACTAATATGATTGCATCAAAGAAAATACCAGACTCCATCAATTTCTGTTTCCAAGGGGAACATCCCCAGCGCCCTGAACTTTGACTAGGCGCTCAGGTCTAAAAGGGGCAAAATTGCTGCAGTTTAGCTCCATGCATGCCTCCCCTAAATTAATTGATTTTTTTCCTCCTCTTACCTACATTCTGGGTATGTCTACACAGGAAAGAAAAACCCATGGCTGAGTCAGGCTCACAGGGCTCGGGCTCTGGGGCTGTTTCATTTCCCTTCTGGACTGAGGCTGGAGCCTGGGTGCCAGCCCGAGCTCGGAAGTCTACACAGCAATGAAACAGCCTCAGAGCCTGAGCCCTGCAAGGCCGAGTTGGCTGGCACGGGCTATTCAGGTGGGGGGGTTTCTTTGCTGTGTAGACATACTCTCTGGGGCTAAAACTCTTCCCTTATCCATGCCATTCTTCATTTGGTATGGATTTTGCACTATATGTTTGACAGAGAAGAACATCTTAAGCAATTAGTGTAAGGCCCGTAGGCTGTGGAGGAACCTTCAGGGATTTGTCTCCAAACTTGCTATGGGGATGAGAAAGTAGGAAGCACAAAGAGTAATAAAATAATATCTGCCTACCTTACAGGGGTTTGGCGAGAACAAATGTAAAATGCATTGAAAATGAAAGGAGCTTTGTGTTACCTCATGACATTGTATTGTATAAAATAGCTTCTATATATTTCACACACAAACACTCCCTAACCTGTGAAAATAAGGCTGTTTGGTCTTAGTTTAGGTGTAGCACAATGGATGGAAATGATCCAGAGATTTGCCTCTTGTATGAGGTTATTTTAAACAGTGGTTGGCACTCTTTACTGTAGATCAGTTAGGATCCAAGTAGATTTCTGTTGAGTTATTTGCAGTGTAATATAATCGGTTTTCATTAATTAGGGTAACATAAATGGCTAAGATTTATTTAGAGCCAAAAGCTGAGATTAGAGCTCCCATTGCATGCCTTTGTAAGTTTGGATTGTTCATAATTTTAAATCCTGCAAATAAAACCACCCAAAAATCTGCGGTTTACTGCATGCCTTGGGCATATTTCCAAGACCTTTCTGTCACTTAGACTGAGCTCTGCATAGTCACCTTCTACAGAGAAGACATTGGCATCTTGGTGCACTTTGAAAGTTCCTAACTCAAAAGAGTGTCCATGGAATTAAGCATTAGCAAATGAGCAATTATTCCTGTGCAGTTCAGGCTCAAAGTGAGTTTAGATGACAAATAAAAAAGGATAGAAAAGTAAATGGAAATTGGGACTGAGTTATTTCTCAGAGTGGGAAACACATGGAATAAGTTAATGAGAAAGTCCATCAAAGCAAGTACTATAATATTTGAGCGTAAGAGACGTTTGATCTTATTATGGAGAAAGAGGGAACTGCTGAATACAGTGAGGAAGAAGGAAAGTGGGATTGAGATCAATTTGGCAGAGTCAGATTTGGATGAGCCAAGTGTAATTTCCTGTTCATCAATTATTGAGGTCTTTACCACATTAATAAATGGGAGGGAAAAGAAGTCTGTAATCAACCTCTCCTGAAATGCCAACAAGGTTTAGCTGTGTAATCTGCTAGCGAAACCATAGGCATGTTTGAAGCTATCCAAGTATTGTCTGTTTTTTCTCTAGGGATGGCATTCCATACTGTGAAATGGACTATCATGCTAAGTTTGGCATAAGATGTGACAACTGTGAGAAGTACATCACTGGAAGAGTGCTGGAGGTAAGAATATTCTGTCAAGCAGACAGACATCTATTCTCAAAATTTGAGAGAACTCCTTTGTTTAGGTTATTCATATGCAAGAGCTAAATGTTAACATTTTTATTAACTGCTTTTCTCTTCCCATTTCACTTCCAGAACCATTGTGTTAAACGTTAAATCATTCATGTTATTTTTTATGAACCATCAGGAAGTATTTCTATAACTCTGTGCACACCTCTTTGCTTGATGCTTTGCTAAAATATATATTTTAAATGGAGTATTCTAAGTTATTGCAAGGTGGCAAGGCAGCAGAGTAAAGGTCATATGGGGGCTGTCTGGCATGTAACAATGTAAGTGTGTTGTGAAGTTATAAATTCCATTATTTCATACGCACTTATCTGTTCTGTATTTTTCAGAGTTCACAGTGAAGCTATTGGAAAACTAAAATGAATCTTTCAGTACTTTTGTCTCTGGTCATAAATGAGCCATGTTGTAGTTTCACCAAGCCTGTTCGTTGTTCTGAAAAAAGTTTGGGAATATGATGTGTGTGTGCATATGCTGTACGCAAAAATCTTGTTATGGGCCCCACATAACTAAAGACCAAACTGAACCAAGATTAAATTCAAAACAAAGTCTTTGGTTCTGGGTGGATGGTTATCCAATTGATCTATAAAGGTGTGTTTTTCTTTCTGTTCCTCTGCCATATCTCCAGTTATATGCAGTCTTGTTGTAGCCATTTTGGTCCCAGGAATTAGAGAGACAAGTTGGGTGAGGTAATATCTTTTTATTGGTCCAACTTCTGTTGGTGAGAGAGACAAGCTTTCAAGCTTACACAGAGCTCTCTCTCACCAATAGAATTTGGTCCAATAAAAGATATTACCTCACCCAACTTGTCTCTCTACTGTCTCCGGTTTGTTCACTCAGCACTGAAGTCAGGAGGAGTTCTGCCCATCACTCAATAGTGACCCCCTTCTGGTAGATAAGAACGAGTAATGAAAGGTTGTGAAGGAAGTCTCCTTCTTTCAGCTGAGGTGCTCATGAGGCAGAGTTTCCAGTATCCAAAATAGGCGCTGATGGTTCCAGCAGGAAATATACAGTACTAGTACTTGAGCAGGAAAAAGTGTTCCTGTGCATTATATATACTGCATTGTCAAGCAATATATGTGTTTTTTCCCTCCAGCAAATCTTCCCCATCCTTCTGAACAAAGAAACTAGACTTTACTGCACATGAATTAGCAGTGCTTTTCTTGCATCTTTGTTAATCTGGCACACACATGTCTCAGAGTGTACTGACTTGCTAGCCAGCAGAGGAGAATTCCTACTTACTGCCCTATGGCAGTAGTAATATATATT
Organism: Caretta caretta; assembly: GCF_965140235.1. Taxonomy (NCBI): domain Eukaryota; kingdom Metazoa; phylum Chordata; order Testudines; family Cheloniidae; genus Caretta; species Caretta caretta. Next base: position 130,555,491 of record NC_134209.1, on the reverse strand, counting down.
TTTTCCATAACAGGATCAGTGCTTGAACCACATCCACTCTTGTTACCCCTCCTTGGTTGAGTTTGTATCTCTCTCCATGGCAGGTTGGGGAGAAGGGTGACAGAACAGACCCCTGTTTTCACACCCAGCACACTATTGTAATAATCTTTGTACAAGGTATGCTATGTAAAGTATCATTTAAAAACTCAGAATTTGTTGGTCAGTATTGTCCTGATAAAATGTGAGGCAACATTGTATGTGAAATTACAAGATTTCCCTGAATGATGTTATTAACACATGTTCCAAACCCCGCAGTCCTACCCAAGCAGTAGTCAGAAAACAGGTCTGTCCTAAACAAAGGAATGTGTGCTTGCCTTAATTTGCACTTAAGCAATAAACAGAGTCATCAAGCAGGAAGGGAAAACAAAGAAAGCTCAAACTGAAAAAAGCCAGCAGGGAACATCCTTCCACATGGACTGTTTGCCTCTTGGTTCTCAGCTGGAAATGTTTTTCAAGTGGGGGACTGGAACTATAAAAAGGAGGGACAAACACCCCCAGGCACATACACGCCTTCTGTCTCTGGCATCACACCTAAGAAGACAAAGGAACTCTGTGAGGGGTGGGCGGTCCTGACCTAAAGGGTTTTGTCAATAATCTTGCTGGAAGCATGTGGTGAGAAATTTTGCTTGACTCTAATATAGTTTAAGTTAGGCATTTTATCTTTATTTTTTTTAATCATTTCTGACTTCTATGGCTCATAACTTGTACTCTGTTAAACTCTCTCTCTCTTTGTAGTTAAACTTTTTTTACAGTTTTATCTAATCCAGTGTGTTTAAATTGAAGTATCTGGTTAACTCTATTTAAGACAATAAACTGGCATATTTTTCCCTTAAAAGAATAACAGATTTAATATAGTTGTACTGACCAGGAGAGGGAAGAGCTGTACAGGACATACATTTCTGGGGAAAGATCTGGAGCTAGGGGTGTGTTGGGGTCACTCTGCGGTATAACCCAGGCTGGTGAGAGCCAGCATGTAGCTGGCAGGCTGAAGTTACACAGCGACACTGAGGGTGTGACTTGCGTGTGGGAAGGCTGTTTGTGCGGAGCCCAGGAGGGAGCTATTTCAGCAAGGCATTGCAAGGCACCCAGGGTTGCAGGGCAAGGATAACACAGCCCCAAACTGGTCTGAATTGTAGCCGGGTATGTCACAGGGGGTTGTTGGACAAAAGTGGCACCACCTGCTTCTTGAATTCGTGTTGGCTCTGCAATACATAAAGGTCTTTTTAGGGCCTGATTCTCTCTCAGCATCGGTGCAAAGTGAGTTTAAATTTCTTCTATTCTCATTTGATAGCATTTTACACCCAATTTTCACAGAAGTCAATGATGACACAAGGTGCCAGGCAGTTGAGAATCAGGCTCTTAATGTTTTGGTTGAAAAGGATGAAAAGAGCCTTTGATGTATAGCAGCAGCAGCACTGGTTTTGGTAGACTGGGAACGTGGGTGCATCTACCTCTTGCAGTTTGCTGATGAGAGCAGATACATCAGGATGAGTCCATTCTCTGGCACTATTTTATTGGCACGTATTGGCTGTAATAAACCTGAGAAAGTGTCACACTTTTAAGGTGTTCTAGGAGTTTTGCCGTGATCAGTTGCACGTGGCCTTTCCAAAGAAGCTGTAAAAGTCCTTCCTTTTGTTTTTAGTTTCTGTTAACTTTTTGGGGGGGTGTGTGTTTGTTTTGTTTTGTTCTTTTGTTTTTAAAGTGCTTTAAAGAAAATACAGCAGGGCTGATTTGCCTCTTGTCGATATCAATGTAAATCTTGAGTAATTCTGCCAAAATCAGTGGAATTACACTGGTGACAAAAAGAAAAGGAGTACTTGTGGCACCTTAGAGACTAACCAATTTATTTGAGCATGAGCTTTCGTGAGCTACAGCTCACTTCATCGGATGCATACTGTGGAAACTGCAGAAGACATTATATACACAGAGACCATGAAACAATACCTCCTCCCACCCCACTCTCCTGCTGGTAATAGCTTATCTAAAGTGATCATCAAGTTGGGCCATTTCCAGCACAAATCCAGGTTTTCTCACCCTCCGCCCCCCCCCACACAAACTCACTCTCCTGCTGGTAATAGCCCATCCAAAGTGACCACTCTCTTTAAAATGTGTATGATAATCAAGGTGGGCCATTTCCAGCGCAAATCTAGGTTTTCTCACCCCCACCCCCCTCCAAAAACCACACACACAAACTCACTCTCCTGCTTGGTAATAGCTCATCCAAAGTGACCACCAATGTGATATATGCCATCATGTGCCAGCAATGCCCCTCTGCCATGTACATTGGTCAAACTGGACAATCTCTACATAAAAGAATAAATGGACATGTCATAAATATAAAGGGAAGGGTAAACCCCTTTGAAATCCCTCCTGGCCAGGGGAAAGCTCCTCTCACCTGTAAAGGGTTAAGAAGCTAAAGGTAACCTCGCTGGCACCTGACCAAAATGACCAATGAGGAGACAAGATACTTTCAAAAGCTGGGAGGAGGGAGAGGAACAAAGGGTCTGTGTCTGTCTGTGTGCTGCTCTTGCCAGGGACAGACCAGGAATGGAGTCTTAGAAGTTTTAGTAAGTAATCTAGCTAGGTATGTGTTAGATTATGATATTTCTTTAAATGGCTGAGAAAAGAATTGTGCTGAATAGAATAACTATTTCTGTCTGTGTATCTTTTTTGTAACTTAAGGTTTTGCCTAGAGGGGTTCTCTATGTTTTTGAATCTAATTACCCTGTAAGATATCTACCATCCTGATTTTACAGGGGGGATTTCTTTATTTCTATTTACTTCTATTTTTATTAAAAGTCTTCTTGTAAGAAAACTGAATGCTTTTTCATTGTTCTCAGATCCAAGGGTTTGGGTCTGTGGTCACCTATGCAAATTGGTGAGGCTTTTTATCCAACATTTCCCAGGAAAGGGGGGGTGCAAGTGTTGGGAGGATTGTTCATTGTTCTTCAGATCCAAGGGTCTGGGTCTGTAGTCACCTAGGCCAATTGCTGAGGCTTTTTACCAAACCTGGTCCAGGAAGTGGGGTGAAAGGTTTTGGGAAGTATTTTGGGGGGAAAGACGCGTCCAAACAGCTCTTCCCCAGTAACCAGTATTAGTTTGGTGGTGGTAGCGGCCAATCCAAGGACAATGGGTGGAATATTTTGTACCTTGGGGAAGTTTTGACCTAAGCTGGTAAAGATAAGCTTAGGAGGTTTTTCATGCAGGTCCCCACATCTGTACCCTAGAGTTCAGAGTGGGGGAGGAACCTTGACAGGACACAAAACAGATGTCAAGAATTATAACATTCATAAACCAGTCGGAGAACACTTCGATCTCTCTGGTCACGCGATCACAGACATGAAGGTCGCTATCCTACAACAAAAAAACTTCAAATCCAGACTCCAGCGAGAAACTGCTATATTGGAATTCATTTGCAAATTGGATACTATTAATTTAGGCTTAAATAGAGACTGGGAGTGGCTAAGTCATTATGCAAGGTAGCCTATTTCCCCTTGTTTTTTTCTACCCCGCCCCCCGACGTTCTGGTTAAACTTGGATTTATGCTGGAAATGGCCCACCTTGATTATCATGCACATTGTAAGGAGAGTGGTCAGTTTGGATGAGCTATTGCCAGCAGGAGAGTGAATTTGTGTGTGTGGTTTTTGGAGGGGGGTGGGGGGGTGAGAAAACCTGGATTTGTGCTGGAAATGGCCCACCTTGATTATCATACACATTTTAAAGAGAGTGGTCACTTTGGATGGGCTATTACCATCAGGAGAGTGAGTTTGTGGGGGGGGGGGGGCGGAGGGTGAGAAAACCTGGATTTGTGCTGGAAATGGCCCAACTTGATGATCACTTTAGATAAGCTATTACCAGCAGGAGAGTGAGGTGGGAGGAGGTATTGTTGCATGGTCTCTGTGTATATAATGTCTTCTGCAGTTTCCACAGTATGCATCCGATGAAGTGAGCTGTAGCTCACGAAAGCTCATGCTCAAATAAATTGGTTAGTCTCTAAGGTGCCACAAGTACACCTTTTCTTTTTGCAAATACAGACTAACACGGCTGTTACTCTGAAACTGGTGACAAATACTCTTGAGAAAGGAGATGGGGGCCTAAATGCTTTAAAAAGTAAGGGAGAATGATTCTTGCAGTACCTAAAAAGCCCAGGAATCCCAGATGAAAAAAAAGCAACAGGCACAGTGTTTAGCAGGAAGCAAGCAATGGATTTGAACAAGTAAATTAATCTACAGAATCTTTGCAGCAATGATCATAAATAATATCCTCAAAAGATCACATTTTTCCACGAGGATAAGATATTTTAAAAAATCCTGACAAAAGGCAGTAAAAAAACATGAATACAAAAGAAACCTGAATCCATATCCAATGTAAACAGCCTTGTATTCTGTACTTCTGATGTCTGACTGACCTAGAAGTAGCACAGATATCTCAATTCCAGTTTAGTATCTAATCGCGTTTGTTTTCCCCCGCCTATATAGATGATCTGTCATGTGTTTACATAGTTCTTAGATAGATACAAAAACGAAGCAGCCAAGGCTGCTTCTAACGTTTGTCATCTTTGAAAACGTTAGCAGCACTTCCGTTTTTTTCAATACTCTTTTGTTTTCTTTTTATGATCTTGAATATATTGTGAGGATTCACAAGTGTGATCATGGACAATTGCTGCTAAATAGGGGAAATGCGGAATAGTTTCCCAAGGGAAGTGCTGGAAGACATCACGTAGGTCATACTAAAACTAGACTGGACAACCTACTGGAAATGTACATTGGGGAACAATCCTGCACTGACAAAGGAAAGGACTAGATGACTTAATATAATTTTTTCCATGTCTGATTTCTGTGGTAATTAGCAGTCAGCAGGACAGCTGTTTCCATGCCTAATCTCTGTGGCCAGATTGTATAGTTTAGTCTCCCTCTCCTACAGTTCTTGGTCCATGTTAAGTATTTATTCAGAAGAGAAGGAAGAGAGAGATTAGTAGTGCAAACTGCTGATAACTTATAATATTATAGTTGTTTTCTTATGCTGGAAGCCAAATATCATGCATGATTTGTTTACTTAAGTTCTTCCTGTGGCCTATTTTCTGAGGGTCAAATCCTCATTCCCTATGTAAAGTCAGAGCAAAATGGATCTAGGACAGGATATCTCTGTGTAGATAAGGGGAATAGACTCCCCCAGGATGTGGAGTATCAGAGCAGCCTGTCTGTGTACTGCCTTCACTTTTATGCAGTATTGTACGGGTTGTTGTCACTGATTGCAGAGGTCTGGGCAACTGAAATGGCCTATTTGTTCTGATCTCACCTAGTCTGCCTCATCTCACCCCCAAAGCTCCCTTTGAATGGTTGCACAAGAATCCACAATAGAATTGGTGTGGCTGTCGCTAGGTTTGCCAGGTGGCTGGTTTTCAACTGGAATGTCCAGTCGAAAAGGGTACCTGGCAGGGATCTACTGACTGGACATTAAAAGTCCGGTTACTGCGGGCAGGGGGGGAAGAGGCAGCCTGTCACCCGCCCCGGAAGCGGCAGTTGCTGTGGCCGCACACATGCACCAGCTTGGGCAGCAGGCCGCCCCTTTGAGAAGCATGGTTTGCAGGGCTGAGGCAGAGGACAGAGTGCGGGGGCCCATGGCGAGCAGGGTAAAAGGCTCCCAGTTGAAATGAAACATGCCCCAGGAGGAAAAGAATGTGACCTGTCTCACCAGCCAGCGCTTCCCCCGGCCACACTGTCAGGCAGCACTGGGGCGGGGAGGGCTCAAGTAGGTGGGGGTGGGGGGCTGCCGGGCAGATAGCTCAGAGGGAGGTGGGGGGCTGCTAGGCAGGAGGTCCCCATCTAGCTCACCAGCAGGGCTGCCTGGCTGTTACTGTGTGGCCGCAGCACTCTTCTGACCTACACTGCCGGGCAGGCTGCTGGAGCTGGGGTTTGCAAGTCCCTTGGGGCTGCTCATGCTGGAGTTGGGGGGGGGGAGAGCAGCAAACGACAGAGGAGAGAAGGGAGAGGGGTGAGTAGTGAGCAGAGCATTGAGGGAAGAGGCGGGGCAGTGGTGGGGCCTTCGGAGAAGAAGCGGGACTGGGGCGGGGCCTCCAAAGAAAAGGCAGAGCAGGGGCAGGGCCTAGGGCAGTATTCTTCATTGCAAGGCCCGCAAGCCAGTGGCAGCTTCCATCAACCCTAAGTGCGCTCCCTGTCGATCGCGATCTCCGGCAATCTCTGGTGCTGCAGTGGGGTTGCTGCTAAGGCAGGCTCCCAGCCCCACGCTATACCCAGAAGTGGCCAGCATGACCCCATGGCCACGGGGGGGGGGGAGGGGGCGAGGGGAAGCAGAAATCTCTGCGCGCTGCTCCTGCCTGCAAGCACCGCCCCCACAGCTCCCATTGTCGGGAACAGGGAACTGTGGCCAATGGAAGTTGTGGGGGCGGTACCTGCAGAAAGGGGTAGTGCGCAGAGCCACATGCCGCCCCCCCCAGGGGCCGCAAGGGTGCATTGACCCCTTCTGGGAGCAGTGTGGGGCCGGGGCTGCCTGAAGTAAGTTCCGCCCCCTTCAGTGAGCAAGTTCTGAATAGCTCTTCATCATTAAGACCAGGAGTAGCATGAATATAGGAGGCCCATTTCTTTTCCACCACTCAATCTGCAGCCTCCCGGGGCCAGCCCCCCATACCCTCTCCTGCACCACAAAACAATGCCCCAGCCCTGAGCCCCTTCCCAGAGCTAGCCAATAAAAAGAGAAAGGTAAGTGCTTTGGAAGATGAAAACTGAAAGTTTCAAGAAAAGTGGACTGACGAGGTTTGATTTGTGCTTAATGAAACATGCATGAAGCCTGTTTAATTTGTCAGCAGACGTGTTCAGCTTTTAAGCGCAGCGATTTAGAACGCCAATACACAACAGCGCATGCAGATTTCAGTGAAAATTACCCACCTGGAAGTAACCTAAGAAAAAGTAAAATTGAACAACTTGCTGCTTCACTACAAGGCCAGCAAAAAATAATTCAGAGATCGAGGTCTGTTGCAGAATGTTTGACAGGCATCTTTTGAAATTGCATGGATTTTAGCAAGACATAAAAAGTCATTTACTCACACAGAGATCATTAAAGAGTGTTTTCTGGCTTCTGTGGAAATCCCGTGTGCAGGTTTCAATAGCAAAAATGCAATCCTAAAGCAAATAAAAAGGCTGCAACTGTCGGACACAATCATAATGAGAAGGGTGGAGGAAATTGGAAAAGAAATCCGACAACAGTTAACTGCAGATGTTTTGGCAGCACCATGTTTTAGCATAGCATGAAAGTACAGATATATGAAAGTATAGATATATGTGACATCTCACAATTGTGTGTTTGGGTTCGTTTCCCCAAAGAAGAATTATTCTGGTAAGAACTGCTGTGTTTAATATCTTTGAAAGGTCAAACAAAAGGGGAAAACATTTTGACTGCCCTACTCGATTTTTTTGCTGAGAATAACTTGGACTGGACAAAGCTAACTTCCGTGTGTACAGACGGTGCACCAAATATGTGAGGGAAGGAGACTGGATTGATTGGCCAGATGATGAAACGAAAAGAAATACCCAAATTTGCCATGTTTCATTGCATTATAGACCAAGAAGCAATTGTGGGTAGACTAGAAAATAATGAAATGCAAAGTGTCATGCAGTTGGTTGTAAAGGTGGTCAATTTTATTGTTTCAAGAGTGCTGAATCACCAGCAGTTTCGAGCATTACTGGAAGAATATGAGACAGAATATGGTGAGCTAGTGATGCACAGTGAAGTGAGATGGTTATCTTGTGGCAGGGTCCTTGAAAGATTTTTGGGTCTCCTTCCTCAGATTCGTGAATTCCTTGAAAGCGAGGGGTAGAAGGAGAAAGACTTAGAAAATCCAGAGTGGATAATTAAGGCATTTTTGACTGACATCACTTTCCATTTGAATGAGCTAAATCTCCAGTTACAAGGGAAACAGAAATGTCCTAGTAACATGTTGCGTGTTGTAACTGCTTTTCAAAACAAGATTACAACATTATTCATTCCCATCGTGCAGTTTGTTCACTTTCCGAAATTCAGAGCAGTGAGCTCAGAAAATCCCGAGCTTTTGAAACACTTCAGTTACAATTCATTTGTACAAGTATTGGGAGAATTGAGGGTGGAATTCAAGTCTCGATTCAAAAATGTAATGGAGTACAAGGAGTTTTTTAATTTAATTGAAAACCCCTTCCATGTATCAGTGACATCTCTGTCACCAGTTATCACAGACATTTGTTCTGACCATGCTAAACTGAACAGTGAAATTGTGGAACTTCAGACAAATGGCATCATGAAGTCTGAACTTAAGACAGGTGTTTATAATTTCTGGAACATGGTCCCTGATACACAATACCCATCTCTGAAACATTGTGTGCAAAAAATGCTGTCATTTTTTGTCAGTACATATGCTTGCGAATCCACATTTTCAACAATGAATATTGTGAAAAGAAAACAGAGGAATAAATTGACCAATGAACATTTGGACTGCTTTACTACGATTGTGATGACAGATTACAAATACTGCATGAACAAAGTCAAGGAGGAACAGGCACACTTTCGCTCATCCAGCTTTTAAAGTAAGTGTTGCATTATTCTATTCTTAAAAAGTTTACTCTCATAGGTGCCTTTTTAATTTCATACATGTCAAAGGAGTGTCAAGGTTCCTCCCCCACTCTGAACTCTAGGGTACAGATGTGGGGACCTGCATGAAAACTTCCTAAGCTTACTTTTACCAGCTTAGGTTAAAACTTCCCCAAGGTACAAACTATTTTACCTTTTGCCCTTGGACTTTATCGCTGCCACCACCAAACGTCTAACCGGTATGTTACTGGGAAAGAGTCCATTTAGTAATGTCTTTCCCTCCAAAATCCTCCCAACCCTTACACCCCCTTTCCTGGAGAAGGCTTGATAAAAATCCTCACCAATTTGCATAGGTGAACACAGACCCAAACCCTTGGATCTTAAGAACAATGAAAAAGCAATCAGGTTCTTAAAAGAAGAATTTTAATAGAAGAAAAAGTAAAAAGAATCACCTCTGTAAAATCAGGATGATAAATACCTTACAGGGTAATTAGATTCAAAACATAGAGAATCCCTCTAGGCAAAACCTTAAGTTACAAAAAGACACAAAAACAGGAATCTATATTCCGTTCAGCACAGCTTATTTTCTCAGCCATTTAAAGGAATCAGAATCTAACGCATATCTAGCTAGATTACTTACTAAGTTCTAAGATTCCATTCCTGTTCTGTCCCCGGCAAAAGCATCATACAGACAGAGAGAGAGGCTTTGTTTCTCACTCCCCCCAGCTTTTGAAAGTATCTTGTCTCCTCATTGGTCATTTTGGTCAGGTGCCAGCGAGGTTATCCTAGCTTCTTAACCCTTTACAGGTGAAAGGGTTTTTCCTCTGGCCAGGAGGGATTTTAAAAGTGTTTACCCTTCCCTTTATATTTATGACAATACATTTTCCTGGTTATTGTTTTATAAAAGGAGTATCATTTTATTGCACAAGTAGACTTTGTTTTAGTTACACGACTGGCTCTGTACCATTACCTTATTAAGGAATAGTAAGCAATGTGTTAATTTAGTAGTTGATGTGGCTCTCACATTGAAGTTTTTTTGCCCAAGTGGCCCCCACTTCAAAAATAGTGAAGAACACTGGCCTAAGGGAAAGAGGCAGGGTGGGGCCTTGAAGGGGGAAGAGGTGGGTGGGGGGTCCGGTTGTCAGACATTGGAAAGTTGGCCACCCTATCTGTCACCCTTTGGTTTCTTCCCCTCCCCCCCCCACTGCGGAGATCACTGTGCTGTTACTTGAAAGCTTTTGCACATCCATGCTGGGCCTGGTAAAATTAGGCCCTTGCAATGAATAAGAAAAGGCAGCAGTGTCCAGTACAGTATCAGGGCTGCCCTTGTGGAAATTGCCGTGTGGTTTCTGTATGCATTTGTTCCAAGCTGCTATCTTGATGTGGAAGCCCAGAGTGGATGGAGATTGCTTTACAACAGCTGAGTTTGGTTTAAGAAAGGAGTGCTAGAATGGTAAAACTGCTTAGAAAAAAATGATTTATTTTAGTATCTGCAGAATGGCCTTGCTCCCAATACAGCAGCAAATGACATCAGGGAAGAACACAGAAAATAAACATTATAATCCCAAACTGTTAATTTTTAGAATCAGCCATTTTGTTTCTGTCACAGTGCAGGAGGCTTCTCTGTGTTTTGGCACCAAGAAAATGTTGGTTTCTGTTTTTATGTCCCAAGCAGCTATTTGTGAATTTAATACTTGAATTTGCACTAATAACGTATCATAAAGACAGACATTAAACATAATTAAACTTTTTAAACAATACACAGTGTTCTGTATCAGGGTCTAATCCAAACCCCATGGAAGTTGATGGGTCTTTCCATTCACTTGAATGGCTTCTCCTGTTCCCAGCCAGAATAGGGGCAGATTCTCCATTCTGACCACATTATGCTTGGTACAAGAATGGAAGGCTGTGAGGGTCAGCAGCGGCTTTGAGAAGCCTTAAGATTACTCAGAGTCCCAAAGTGCCATTCTAGCAGCAGGGGATTGTTTGGATGCAGTAGTGTCCTGCCCACATCTCTGTTTGCCCTGCCACAATCCCTGACCAGATGCTGGAAGGTGGTGGCATAGGAGCAGCTATGATGGTGCTATGCCACTGGAAGATTCAGTCATACAACGGGAGTCCTCTTTTTTTTTGGATTTGCTGGAAACAAGGCTATTGTGCACTGCAGACCAGAATAAATAAGATGTATTGTATTATGGCCATGAATTTGGCTCATAATGCTCATTCTTAATTGGGTGACAATTTGACAAGGTCCTTCACCAAAGGCTCTTACATAAATTAAGTTGTCATGGGATAAGAGGAAAGATCCTTTCATGGATTGAGAACTGGTTAAAAGACAGGGAACAAAGGGTAGGAATAAATGGTAAATTTTCAGAATGGAGAAGGGTAACTAGTGGTGTTCCCCAAGGGTCAGTCCTAGGACCAATCCTATTCAATTTACTCATAAATGATCTGGAGAAAGGGGTAAACAGTGAGGTGGCAAAGTTTGCAGATGATACTAAACTGCTCAAGATAGTTAAGACCAAAGCAGACTGTGAAGAACTTCAAAAAGATCTCACAAAACTAGGTGATTGGGCAACAAAATGACAAACTAAATTTAATGTGGATAAATGTAAAGTAATGCACATTGGAAAAAATAACCTCAACTATACATACAATATGTTGGGGACTAATTTAGCTACAGCTAACCAGGAGAAAGATCTTGGAGTCATTGTGGATAGTTCTCTAAAGACATCCACTCAGTGTGCAGCGGCAGTCAAAAAAGCAAACAGGATGTTAGGAATCATTAAAAAAGGGATAGAGAATAAGACAGAGAATATCTTATTGCCCTTATATAAATCCATGGTACGCCCACATCTTGAATACTGCATACAGATGTGGTCCCCTCATCTCAAAAAAGATATACTGGCATTAGAAAAGGTTCAGAAAAGGGCAACTAAAATGATTAGGGGTTTGGAACGGGTCCCATATGAGGAGAGATTAAAGAGGCTAGGATTTTTCAGCTTGAAAAAGAGAAGACTAAGGGGGGATATGATAGAGGTATATAAAATCATGAGTGGTATGGAGAACGTGAATAAGGAAAAGTTATTTACTTGTTCACATAATATAAGAACAAGGGGCCACCTAATGAAATTAATGGGCAGCAGGTTTAAAACAAATAAAAGGAAGTTCTTCTTCACACAGTGCACAGTCAACTTGTGGAACTCCTTGCCTAAGAAGGTTGTGAAGGTTAGGACTAGAACAAAGTTTAAAAGAGAACTGGATAAATTCATGGAGGTTAAGTGCATAAATGGCTATTAGCCAGGATGGGTAAGGAATGGTGTCCCTAGCCTCTGTTTGTCAGAGGGTGGAGATGGATGGCAGGAGAGAGATCACTTGATCATTACCTGTTAGGTTCACTCCCTCTGGGACGCCTGGCATTGGCCACTGTCGGTAGACAGGATACTGGACTGGATGGACCTTTGGTCAGACCCAGTATGGCCATTCTTATGTTGGGTGAGTAGAGTCAAATAAGATGTGTATCAACAGAAAGCCCCCCATCTATGGGCTATCTCCTCTTCTTTGGGATTGTTGATGCTTTAAGAAGCAGTTGCAAAATACTCCATCTCACTGAGAGGAGCGCAAGTTACTCCTGTGCTCTGTTTAGTGAGAAGAGCCAAACAGCATTATACACACACACGCACAAACACTTTTTTCATTGCTTCATTCAGACAAACTTCTGTTGATTTCAGGATTTGTTCCCATAATAGGAAGAAGGAGACATCCTAGTGGAAGCAAGCTGTGCTGGTTCCCCCCCCCCCCCGCCCCGCCCATGTCTGCCCTAGCCACTGGACTGTGGAGTGATGTTTGCCTTTTCTCTGGACCAGTTAATAATTAATTATTCAATTGAGGTAGCCCCACATCAGAATTTCCCCTAACCCAGACTTCAGGGCTCTCATCTGAGAGGTGGCAGATCCCTGTTTAAATCCTGTGCCATGTCAAGCAGAGGGAGGACTTGAATCAGGTCCCCCACATCCTGAGTATCCTAACGAGTAAGCTAAAGGCCTCCTTTTTCCCCTCCAGCTACCCCCTGCTTTGTGTAGAGTTAAGTAGTCTCTGACCACTCCTGCCAGATTGAGCCCAGTATGTGAGTAAGGCATTTCTCCAGCTATCTTCCTCTGGTTCATAAGAATGGCCATACTGGGTCATATCAGTGTCCATCTAGCCCAGTATCCTGTCTTCCAACAGTCTCCAATGCCAGATGCTTCAGAGGGAATGAACAGAACAGGGCAATTTATCGAGTACTTCATCCCGTCATACAGTCTCAGCTTCTGGCAGTCAGAGGTTTAGGGTCACTCAGCGCATGGAGTTGCATCTGTGACTATCTTATCTAATCACCATTGGTGGACCTATGCTCCATGAACTTATCTAAATCTTTTTCATACCCATTTATACTTTTGGATTCACAACATCCCATGGCAATGAGTTCCACAGGTTGACTGTGCATTATGAAGAAGTAGATCTTCATGGTTTTTTAAACCTGCTGCCTACTAATTTCATTGGGTGACTTCTGGTTCTTGTGTTACGTGAAGGAGTAAGCAACACTTCCTTATTCACTTTTCCACACCATTCATGATTTTATAGAGCTCTGTCAACCCCCTTTCCCCCCCTTAGTCATCTCTTTTCTAATCTGAACAGTCCCAGTGGTTTTTAATCTCTCCTCATATGGAAGTGGTTCCATACCCCAAATCTATCATGGATTGTCCTGGGAATTAAGCAGAAGTGAGGTGTCCAGACACCTGGAGTGAGGCAGCACTTTGCATGCCTAGAGGCAGAATCATAGGCTTGGAAGGAATGTTGTGAGGATAAATGTATTAAAGATTGTGAGGCGCTCGGATACCACAGTAATGGGAGGCCATATAACTACTTTAGTTTGATAGCAGGGGTGCACAATAGCATGATAGGCTGAGCTAAGTGGTAATAGAGCCTCATGTGTGTTGCCACTTATCGAGAGGCAAGTCAGAGCCTCCTCCAGTGGTAAACACTACAGATGGATTGCTTTGTCATTCATCTGAATAAACAGCTTAAGCAGTTTTGCATGGATGCATTTGAAAGGGTTTACCTGGACCTGTTTGCACCACACCCCAATCCTTCTCTGATGATGATAAATCCTTCTCTCAGCAGTGGGTCACTTTGTTTTCCACTCTGGATTAGCCATCTATAGATTCCACATTATTCACAACTACACTTAGGGCTCAAGTATGCCCTGCAGTAGGTGGTGTACATTGTCCTGCAGTGTCCACATGTGTCCCGTGGCTGTAGATGGCTTCCTAAAATATGCTGTACTCTGGCAGGCACTCTGTCTTTCATCAAAAGGAGTTAATAGTTACGTAGTAAATCTATATTGTTGGTTTTTTTAAACATTAACAAATTCGGGAAATCAAAGCCATAAGGTCTAATAAAAGAAGAGAAGAAATGCATGAGTTACCAAATGGTGATGAGACAGGAAATGTCTGAAGTTGCAAAAGAGAAGTAAAAATTATAATCAAATGATTTATACACTAAAGAAAAAATTCCCCTGGCTTGGTAGCCCAATGTTTTTGCTTTGCTGTGAGCCTATGTTGTTTTAGTTTACAGTCTAGTTTGTAAATCAAATGCTTTCCCCTTTTTCAAAATCTTTGTGTAGTACTGAGATGAGACTAATTCCCTACAGCAGGGTGTGCAAATTTCTGCCTGCAGTGTGGAATAATGGTTTATTCTGAAATGTCTATTATCCTGCTGTTTCACTAACAACAAAACCTAGTGATGTGTAAAATGTACTGGAGGGGGTTATAATACAGATGATAACACTGAATAATGAAATAATAAAAGCAAAGGTTCTATATGATCAAGGCATTTCCTATAGAATGGCCAGCCTTTGAAAAGCTGGCAAGAAAGGCAAAAGGACTCAAGTGTCAGAATTAATCATCAGTTACAAACTGCTGCCAAAGCCAGTTTTCTCTATCACGAGAGAAGGAAGCAAAACCTGTTGGGGAAACGATATGTCTTAATAAATCAGCATTAGCTTTTGCAAGAGGAAAACAGCTAAGGTAGGAAATATTAAACAGCACTTGCAAAGAGCATTATGTACGGAGGTTCAGTGCATTTTGCAGTTCGGGAATGATCCTTTGGTTTTGGTGTTTTGGGGGCTGCTGGTTTACAAAACTGTGTTAATCTGTAGTGCGTTCCACCTGAATTTGGCTGGTTAAGTGTACATTGGTACTCAGAAGCCTTAATTTGAATATTATGATCACAATTCACAGTGACTTGTTGCTTTTAAACAGGCTTCATCCAAACATAAACACATAAATAGCAATGAAAATGCCTTTAATCATGGCTTTAGCCTGTTCAGTGCTTTAGCTAATTCTGCTATTTTGGATTTGTTCATCCTGTGTTTCTTTTTCTTTCTTTAGTAGTCTCTTCCTTCCAGGATCCAGCACTATCAATATGCATTATCTTTTTCTGTAAGGTGACATAAAAAACCATCAGAACTGTCGAAAACCTGCTGAATGTTAAAAGAGCTTTTGCATAACTGTTACCCTACACATCAATTACGTGTTTTGTTTAGCAAGCAGTTTGGCTTATAACATTTACTGATATCTTAATCGTCTACATTTTTTAACCAGTGTGCTAGATGCTGCTGAATATTTTGAATAACATGAAACTATATTTAAAACTTAAGAGAAAATGGTTTCAGAGTAGCAGCCGTATTAGTCTGTATCTGAAAAAGGAACAGGAGTACTTGTGGCACCTTAGAGACTAACAAATTTATTAGAGCATAAGCTTTCGTGAGCTACAGCTCATCCGATGAAGTGAGCTGTAGCTCACAAAAGCTTATGCTCTAATAAATTTGTTAGTCTCTAAGGTGCCACAAGTACTCCTGTTCTTTTTAAGAAAAAATGGAATCTCCATGAGAATGGTCATTGCGGTTCTTTGCAGTTGCTTGCTTTTGTGTTACATGTGGTGGAGGTCACTGATTAGAGGTCTGTGCACTATTTTGTGTGTGTGTGTGTGATTGGTACATGGTTTGAATTGTGGGGACAGGTGTATATCATCTGCTTTGCATCATGCAAAAGTGATGTATTATGACAAATTAAGACAGTTCTGCTACAAAATGAATTATTTCTGGTTTTAGTAGCCGCCTTGTTCCTTCTAACTTTAAATATAAACTGCTTACAGTTTACCAGGTAGGCTGCCTTTCTTAGCTCTGTGTTGCTGTGGTGATGCATCAATATTGTCAGAGCATTTAGTGCTTCTTTCCACTTAATGAATGTCTCAGCTAGATAAAATTTAAAATTGGGTATTTTTAATCCCTCGCCCTTCTGCTTTACAAAATTCCCTTCATTTCTGTTTGGCATCTGACTGACTGCCCCTAGAGTCAGCAAGGCTGCTTCACTGCAGTGCCTGGCAACGTAGCAATGGATCCAGCCCACACTGGAACATCCTCCCTCTAACTCTCTGCAGTAACCATGGCAGTGGTGTAGCATTAAGCTTTGTTTTGCTTTAACTGCAGTTAGTGGCACTTGGTTTTGTTGATAAAATATCTCCAGTATGTTGTGATCCTCTGAAGTATGTATTGTGTATCTACTGCAAGCAGGAAAACAGGCTCCGTGGGGTAAAATATTGTATGTCTTATTCTGATTTTCCTCCTTCCAGCCTTCAGTCTATTTTTGTTTTATTTAGGTTGTTTTTAAACTAAAATAAGAACTTTGAACTTACGCTTTGCTGTAGCAGCGCATTAATGCAACTGAAACTGGAAACTTGCCACTGGTTGGCAATATTATTATAAAGAAGAAGTATTTGTATTACGGTCGTGCCACAGAGTTAGCCCCTGTACAGACACCTAGTGAGAGACAACCCCTGCCCTGAAGATCTTGCAGTCTAGATCAGGGGTTCTCAAACTTCATTGCACCGCGACCCCCTTCTGACAACAAAAACTACTACATGACTCCAGGATGGGGGACTGAAGCCTGAACCCACCCAAGCTCCACCAGCAGCGGGGGACAAAGCCAAAGCCCAAGGGCTTCAGCCCCAGGCAAGGGGCCTATAACCTGAGCCTCACCGCCCAGGAATAAAGTCCTCAGGCTTTGGCCCCGGGTGGTGGGGCTTCGGCTTTGGCCGTGCGCCACAGCAAGTCTAAGCCAGCTCTGGTGACTCCGTTAAAATGGGGTCGTGACCCATTTTGGGGTCCCAACCCACAGTTTGAGAACCGCTGGTCTAGATCGACAACGCAAATAAAGGGTGTGAAGGATAACAGAGGCACAGAAAGGATAACAAATAAGTGACTGTGGGCATGTCTATATTGCAAACCAAAACCAAAAAAAACCCAGCCCTGCAGCAATGAGTCTCAGAGCCGGGGTCAACTGACTCAGGCTTGTTCTATGGAGCCATGGTGTGGGGTGAAGGTCTCAGTGGCTAGGCTCCAGCTCAGGCAGGAAGGTCTACGTTGCAGTTTTTAGCCATGTAGCATGAGCCCTGCAAGCTGCTGTCAGTTGACCCAGGCTCTGAGGCTGGCTGACGTGGTTTTGGGAGGAGTTTTTTGGTTTTGGGGTTTTTCTTGTTTTTATTTTTGTTTTGTGTTTTGTTTTGGTGGTGGGGTTTTTTGTTTGTTTTGCTGTTTTTTGCAATGTAGATGTACCCAGACCTAGCAGCCAGAAATAGTACTTCAGGCCTGCTGACTCCCATTCTAGCCTCCAATCCAGTGGTCCGTGCTGCCTTTCCAGTACTGTTCAATATTATTTCCTGTTTCAGTAATTTCACTCTGCCTCCCGAAAATTAATGGGCTAGATCCTCAACTGCACTGGAGCAGAGCTTGGCATAGCTGAGGTGAAGAAGAAAAAGTGACTCTCTGCCACCTTTATGCCTTGTTCCATCTTGGATGTGGCAAAAGTTAGAGAAGCTGGCAACTCTAACTTGCTGCAGCTTGTATTGGCCCCCAAGAGGATTTTAAGGAAAGCTGCACAACAGCCCTGGGGCCAAAGCCTCTGCTGCATTGAGGTCAATGAAGCTGAGGCAATTTGCACTAGGAGAGAATCAGGCCCATGGAATTTAAGGGTGGATTGGGAAGAGGTGAGAGCGATTCGTTAGCCAATGGGAAGCAGAAGTCTATTCCAGGCATAATGGGTGGCACGAAAAAGATGGAAAGCCAAGAGTGGGAGAAAAAGACAAAGGTTGTAGGTCATTTATTGTGAAATATATGCAACCGAGCGACAGACCAGTAACTTTATCCAGACTATTTTAATAAATAGAAATATGGGCCAAATTCAGCTGTGATATAAGCGGACAGAGCATAATTGACTTCATCCAAGTTACACCTGCCTCCACCCAGGCTAAATTTGGCCCTGCGAGTCAAAACTTGGCCCTAGAGGTCACAAATTAAGATCTGAATTATATTTATACTATTTTCTTTTACATAATTCCTTTAACCGTTGTTTTCTGTGGCTGGTACACAGTGAGCTACTTTCTTTAAAAGATAAATCTCCCCATTTGTACATCTGTCTCTGCACTCTATACCTGGAAGAATAAAGAAACTGTGGGAGGCAGTAAGTATGACTCAGATGTATCCACCGTGGGTGGGAAAACTCAGAGCTTTGCAAAGCACATGGGGATGAGCCAGAGCTCGCACAAAATAAAATAATTGTACATGTGAGCTCGCTGAAGTGGTGCTGCAGGTGCACATGCAGACCATTATAAATGACAGATTCTTGGCTTAGTGTGGGTTGACAGATGACTCCAGTGAAGAAAGGGAGGGGGAGTGTCAGATTCAGCACTGTGTTACTCCACTTTCACGCTGGTGTAACTCCACTGAAATCAGTTCAGTTCCACTGGCATAAAGCTGGAGTGACATAATGGTGAATAGGGTCACTGAGGCTATAGAACAGTTAGTAAGAATTGCTCCTCCACATATTTCTCCTGGTACCTACTCTTTCACAGATTTTTCCTCCTCTGATTTATTGCCTACTGTACAAAATAAATAGTTCTTAGAATTATAGGACTGTAGGGCGGGAAGGAGCCTTGAGAAGTCATCAAGTCCAACCCCTTGCATTGATGCAGGACCAAGCAAAATCTAGACCATCTCTGACATGTATTGGTCCAGCCTGTTCTTAAAACCTCCAAGGATGGGGATTCCATGACCTCCCTTGGAAGCCTATTTCCGAGCTTAACTCCTCTTATAGGTAGGAAGTTTTTCCTAATCTCTAACCTAAACTTCCCTTGCTGCAGATTAAGACCATTACTTCTTGTCCTTCCTTCAGTGGACATGGAAAACAGTTGATCACTGTCTTTCTTATAACAGCCTTTAACATATTTGAAGATTGTTGTGAGGTTCCCCCTTCCCCCACACACTGTTCTTTTCTCAAAACTAAACATGCCCAGTTTTTTTAACCTTTCCTCATAGGTCAGGTTTTATAAACCTTTTCTTATTTTTATTGCTCTCCTCCGGACTCTCTAGTTTGTCCACACCCTTCTTAAAGTGTGGGGCCCAGAACTGGACTCACTATTCCAGCTGAAGCCAAGTGGAGCGGGACTGTTACCTCCCATGGCTTATATACAACAGTCCTGTTAATACATCCCAGAATGATATTAGCCTTTTTCGTAGCTGTATCACATTGTTGACTCATTCAATTTGTGGTACACTATAACCCACAGATCCTTTTCTGCAGTACTAACATCTAATTAGCCAGTTATTCCCTATTTTGTAATCATGCATCTGATTTTTCATTCCTAAATGCAGTACTTTGCACTTGCCTTTATTTAATTGAGTCTTGTTGATTTCAGACCAATTCTCCAATTTGTCAAGGTTGTTTTGAATTCGAATCCTGTCCTCCAAAGTGCTTGCGACCCCTTCCAACTTGGTATCAGCCACAAATTGTATAAGCGTATTCCCCACTCCATTATTCAAGTTATTAATATAAATATTGAATAGTACTGGATTCAAGACTAACCTCTGTGGGACCCCACTAGATACACCTTCCCAATTTGACAGCGAAATATTTGTAGCCACTCTTTGAGTATGGTCTTTCAACCAGTTATGCACGCACCTTATAATCATTTCATCTAGATCTCCTTTCCCTAATTTGCTTATGTGGGACTATGTCAAAAGCCTCACAACAATCAAGGTATCACATTAACTGTTTCCCCTTTATCTACTAGACCAGTAACCATGTCACAGAAGGACATTAGGTTGTTTTGGCATGATTTGTTCTTGACAAATCCATGCTGGCTATTTATACTATAAATGTTTACAGATTGATTATTTAATAATTTGTTCCAGCATCTTTACAGGTATTGAAGTCTAGCGTTCCTCTGATCCTTCCTCCCCCTCCTTAAAAATAAGTACAATGTTTGCCCAACACAACTAATTGGGTGATCTTACACCACTTCAAATACAGTAGAAGCCATTATAAATGTTTGCTAGTCTAGCCAGTACCACCTGCAAGTTATTGGTTGATATATAAGGTTGTTGCATTCTAGTTTGTGTGACTGGAGATTCCATGTGGCTTCAAATAAGGTTAATGTCTGGGCATAATCCTCTGCTCTGACCAGTGGTAGATATTCACCCCCCCGTGCACCCACTCCCTTAATTGCAAATACAGTTACAAATGGAGAGCAGGGAATGACCACGTCTGAGTGGCCAAGGGTTTACATGTAAATCTGTATATTTGGAGAGGTGCTTAGCTATGCATCCCCCCCAAGGCTCAGTTCCCACACTCATTGAAATCAATAGTAAATGTGACTTCAATGATTGCAGGATCAGGACCCAAAGTGTTAATCCTGCTTCTAGGTGGAGTAACTTGATGGGCCTGCAGCAGCTCACGTATTAATGGAGAATGATCTCCCTATGCTACTCATCACTTTTTATCTTACACGCTTCTCTGCTCAGCACTCCATACCTTTATTATGGAGGATCAAGCCTATTATCATAAATATTTTCTGTTCTGAGAACAGGGGGAAATGATGGTTATCCCGGGAATTGTAGGTGGTGTGAGCTAGCTGATCACATGTCTGCATTTTAGTGGTGAAGGTTGGAAATTTCTGTCTCAAATAATAGTATAATGAGTCTGAACCTCTGCCTAAGTTTGATATGGGTTAGAAGATGGTCTAAGAATCACATTAAACTATGTAACAAAACAGCTGTTACTTCTAAGATGCTGAGTGTCAGTTCCTTAGCTGATGTAAATCACCGTGGCTCCATTAAAGTCAGTGGTGCTTCACTAACTTATGCCACTTGTGAATTTGGCCCTGTGAGTCAATACAGTTTTGATAATGGCTTCTCTTCAATTACATTGGATTCCTAGAAGTTAAGTGCAGCATGAGATTCAAAAATTATTAGAGTTTATACAGAAAAGAAACCAATGTGTTCAAAACACACAATTCAGCTATCATGGGGGGAAAAAACAGTTCACCCACGTAAAGATGTTCTATCTATAAAAACAACCATTTTAGAAAAGGGACAATGATCAAATTTAAACAAGACACAGTGAAAGGTGCATATTATTTTATAGGCTAGATGATGCATGTTTCAAGGGGTGATTTTTAAAAATGATATATCTATTTTATTATGAATAGCTTCAAACTTTTCTTGCACTTATTTCAATCTGTTTTGTGTACGTTTGATTTGTTCTCTATCTTTGAGTAGATAACATCTATTTCAGTGTGGCATATATTTGCACACTTTCTGAATTTTAAACCTGAACAGCATTCTGTCTATAAGCACTATGTAATCAAATGAAACTTGAGAAGAATACATTTTCAGATGAAAAGTTGAGTTTTGTTTTGGTCTGAACTATTAAAAGGAGACAAAACCAAGAAAAAAGAGGAAACCCAGAATCTATTTTAGGTTTTATACTGCCACCCATCACCATAGCGTCTGAACTCCTTCCACATAAAATAGCAGTAGGAAGTCGCTAGTGGACTTTATGGAGTCTCTGCTCTTCTCAAGATGGAAACTCTGCTTCGGTTAGGATTTTTAACTGGTTGGTTGATTTGTTTTCAGATGTTTTTAGGAAGGGAAGGTCTTGTGTAGAAAAGAGCCAATATTGGAGCACCAGTCTTGCTGTAGTGGAAAGGCCTTTTTGAAGACGAAGGTTTTGCAGTGTGTCTTGAAGCTGTTCTGGCTCTGGGTTTGCCTGATCTTCTCTAGATGTTCATTCCTTCTACCTAGAGCTTTTTGTCCCCAGCTTTGATGGGCTTTGTTATCTGCATTGTCCTAGAGGAGCTCAGCTGCCTCAATATTTCATATGTCAAAATTCAATTACTGCAGACTAACGCCTGTAATCCTTCCTCGAGCAGTCAATAGGAGTCTTGCATTAGCAAAGACAATAGAATGTGAATCTACCTGAACAGATAAGATTCAGCACTACTGGTACTCCTCTACAGCTACCTACATTTGTATTATGTCAGCTGAAATGTAAAATATGCAACACTGTAATGGAATCATTGAATCAACCTGAATTCTCTTCTCGTTTCTATGAGCTTGCTGCTCTCAGCAGAAAAAGATTTCAGCCCTTATTAGTCATACCTATATTGTTGTTAGTTATGGTCAGTGTTCCCTCTAATTTTTTCCATCCACGTGTGGAATGAATTTTGTTATGTGCACCATATCGAGGTAATGTGCGGATGTGCACCACGAATAGAAATAGATATTTTTTTTAAAAAAGTTAGCGTAGGGACAATTACTCCAGCCAGGACAGTTTAGGCATTTTAGAACTCACTACTCAAAGAATTAAATTTAAGTGTGTAACCCTTCTGCCAGGTCAAGTTGATAGCAGCAAGGGCCGGGTTCAATACACAGGGGTTCCCTCTCATCAAAGCAAATGCAAAACTGGCTCGAGCCCCCACCCAGTGACCTGCGAAAATCTTACACACCCCATGGGTGCCTCAAAGAGGCAATACTTCCCCTCTCGCAAGCACAGAGTCTTGGTGTAGCAGAGAATCTTTAATAACATGAGGTAAACAACATCAGCATTAAATTGGGAAAACACCACAACTAGTGTTCATTAACCAAACCATGAGCAAAGACTCACCCCAACAAATTAGGCCACATCCTTTCTCTTGGGTTCTTGAGTCCCACAACCCAAACGTCTGTTGAGTCCAGCAATCCAAAAATCACCCAAAGTCCAAAATGTCCAGCCCCAGAGTTCAAAAGTTCATCTGCAGAGTGTTACTCCCCAGTCTGGGTAAAAATGTGCCTGTGTAGGGGGGAAAGAGGTAAGGGGCACCTTACGTGACCTGAAGTTGACTGTCCCACAGCTCTACAGGGCTCCACTCCGCTTGCTGTCTCACGAACGGCTCCGCTCCGCTCGCCGTCTCACGAATGCTCCGCCAGCCTATCGATGAACAGCACCACTGCACTCTAGATCTTCAGGCTCCCCCCTACTTGACACAGCGCTCAGTGATTTCAGCTCGCAGTAATTTTAGCTCTTTAGTGATTTCAGCTCCCAGTAGTGGGAGCCTTGGTGCTGGTGCACCATACGGCCAAAGTGAATTCAGCACAGTACCTGTAGGGAGACTCTTAATAGACCCAAAATTAGCTCTGATATTCCACAGTGGAGAGAGACAGAGGTGCAATTGGTGTTTCAGGCCCTCACAAAGGGGCCCACACCACCAGGTACTAATACCTGTCTCAAGCCTCTCTCAAGTCACAGTTTTGGAACCCATGTCCCTTGCCGAGTGAGTGCTACTTAGTTGATGGTGAGTCCCTCCATCATACAAAAGGCCAAGTACAATTCCACTGTCCTTGATTCCCATAATCAGGGTAATAACAATTTATTCTTCCTGCCCCAATAACAGAGACACTGGGGATCCCACATCAGCCAAAGTGACCATTTGGGCAGTTGTGGCCTCATTCTAGGCGGGGTGGGTATGCCTATGCAAATGAGATCAGCCCCTGAAGTTCTTTTCCACAACTTGCCACACCTCACCACCAGATGTCAGGGTGGAGCTCATCCTGACTCTGCTTACAAGCGTAAGAGAGAAATAAAAATTATGAAATGCATAGATCAGTCAAAAAACTAACAAGAACAACAACAATACACATATGGGTTGGGAGGTGAGTGTGAAATCCAGTATGTGTGTGTGAGTGACAAAGTTGTGTGTGGCCCCTTTAAGTATGATGATCCCACTTTAAGTACACTGCCCTTTTAAGTAGATCAGCAAGTTCAGACGCAGCAGCAGCTGCCAGAAAGCTCCCTCCATCTTGAGGCCTGTCCTGTCTCCCCCACACCCTGCTCTGTGGAGATGGAGTACAGGAGCTGGGGGAACGGAAAACCCTGACATCAGCAGCCCTCTGCCTCCCCCTCCACTCTGCACAGCAAGCAGGAGGCTCCTGGGAGCAGCTCCAAGGCAGAGGGCAGGAGCAGCACATGGTAGTGCGAGGAGGAACACGTGAACAGCAAGGCACTTGATAGTACAAGTTCTCAGCCACACAGCTTACAGGGAACTTAGGTTATAGTCATGGGGGAAAAAGTGTACTAAAAAGATTACGGACTTGTCTTCATGGTGCGTTAGTGTACATCAGCTTCAGCATAAATTCTAATGCGCACCAGCTTGTCATCCACTAACTTTCTGTATGGACCCTGCTGGCATGCACTAAAAATTCCCTGATGCACATTGACATAGTACTGTTTGAAATAGGACAACATCAGTGCACCCTAAGGAACTTTCAGTGAGCATCACCTGGTGTGCACTAGAATTTATAGCCCAGCTGGTTTGCATTAACGCACCATCTAAAAAAGCCTTAAGTCACCTTTCCATTGTCTGTGCCTGGGAAACAACTCAGTGTATCTGGGATCTAAACACATGTAGTCGGGTCTCTCACCCTTTAATGCACCCCTCATGTTGGATGTAGTGCTGTAGGTGAGCCTGCCTCAGTTCCCCTCACTTAGGGTATAAACAAGTCCAGCCAGGCTTTCAGGTTCTAAAGAGAACCCTCTACAGGGTCTAATTTATTTAACAGAAAAGAACAACCTCTGGGTTAAACAGTCTTATGTCCTGGCCCTTTAGCCAGGAAGCACTCTCAGGCTGAATTCCTTGTCTGGAGCTTGGGCCTCTGCAGGGCCTCCTGTCACTGCTATTCTTCCCCCGACAGTATGTTTCTTTGCTGAGTAAATGTTTGGTAGCTCCTTGGGAGGTCCCACACCCAGTTCCGTCTCCTTGGCTGCTTTTGTCCCTCCCTGGGAGAACTTTCTCTCTGGGACTGCTCATCTTTACATCAGCCCCTTCTTTCTAGAAGCACCTCTCCTTGGGAGGAGCTTCCGGGGAGGCTGGCCTTCCTGGCATAGTTTTGCTGAGAGTAGCCCTTCCTGTATGCCTGCCTTCTGAAGCTCTCTTGTTAGGAATCCCCAGAATCCAGGAGCACCTTCTGGACTCCCTGCTTGCGGGGGCTCACTGGAGAGTTCCCTTTCTCCAGGAGCACACCTTCTAGGCTCCCTGATCTGATGAGCTCTTCTGGGAGCTCCACTCCTCAGGAGCTCCCTATCTCCTTGGGAATGCCTTCCCTAACTAAGCTCAGGTAGCCTTTTATTAGATCCAGGTGCTTATTGACCAATTAACCATTAAGTGGCCACCTGGGACAGTCAGTTACCCTCAGGTGGACCTTCAAAAGGCAGCGGCAGGCAGACATGAGCCTGATTCCCCTTAAAGGGCCCGTCGCCCTGTGACACAACACCGTGGGCAAAATTCTTCCCTTGATTTAGGGCCTAATCCTCTGAGGTGTGGTGCTCCACTGCAATAAGAGGTTTCAGAGGAACAGCCGTGTTAGTCTGTATTTGCAAAAAGAAAAGGAGTACTTGTGGCACCTTAGAGACTAACCAATTTATTTGAGCATGAGCTTTCGTGAGCCACAGCTCAGCTGTGGCTCACGAAAGCTCATGCTCAAATAAATTGGTTAGTCTCTAAGGTGCCACAAGTACTCCTTTTCTTACTGCAATAAGAGTTTACTTCAGTCGGAGTTATAGCTACAGGTGAGGGCATGCCAGTGATTCATATAATGTCATTATAATAGCTCCAGTATTATCTTCTTCTCATCCTTTATCCATCCTTACACTTTATCCATCTGCTACTGCATATTTAGCAGGTGTTTTCACTGAGACATCCATAACGATACCAAGGTCTTTTTCCTGAGTGGTGACAGTTAATTTAGAACCCACTGATGAGTAATTCAAGTTACTCTTTCCAATATGCATTTTGCATATGTCAACATGGAATTACATCTGCCGCTGCATTTAGTCTATTCTATGCTATTCCTTTCTAGTCTGTATTCTGCACAATTTGTTGTACTACCGTCATCATTACCTTCAAGTAGTACATTAAGTGATGTAATTAACATTTTTCATATCTGATTAATTATTTTTCTCGTCTACTCCCCAAGGGAGAAATTGTATGAGTAGGGTAGGCATTTTGTTGCTTTGTTTGTTTTTATAAATTAGATGTGTTGAGCTGTCTGGAGTAGCTCATGAGCATGAGTGCCAGCCGCAGGCAAACTGTCAAGAAGCAGGGCACAACCCCCAAATTGGTTGTGAGTTCTATACTTAGATTTCACCAAGAAAGTAACAAGTGTGAACTCCTCAAGCACTATAGCAGCCTAACCATGGAATCACAGACAGTCCCCTCGGGTACTCTGGTCTATCTTGCACCCAAGCAAGCTTGTCTTTGTGATAGATTGTCCCTTACACAAAAATCACAACAATATTCAGGTTACTTCCAGTCCCCAAGGACCAATTACACATCACAGGTCAGTTACACTTAAAGACAATGCTTGTAGCCAATCCTATACTAAACTAACAAAAGATTCATTAACTAAGAAAAAATTAGTCATTTACAAAGTTAAAGCCAGTCAACAGACACACAAATGAGTTACAGTCTTAGATTCCAAAAGGTAATAGAAACTGCTGCGATATGCAAGTTTTCTGTGTCCTTTAGAGCTAACCGAAGCATAGCACCTTGGGGATCCCTTGCTTATGCTGAGAAATATTGCCCTCTCCAAATTCCAAGCAGCATAGTGATGCAGTTCCTTCTGGTCAGGAACTGTGTCACTGTACCAGCATTTTTATTCCCTTCCCTTAGACTTTAAACTGATGGGACAAGAGTTGGTGCCCATCTCCTCTTCCTGGGCACAGGGATAGGGGCAATCAGCTAAGCCTTTGTCCTTTGATGTCTAAAAAGGCTCATTTGTTTTCAGTGGGCCTTCATGTGTGCAGGACCAGCACTTTACACTGATTAATGGTTCTTTCCTGTTTGGTGTGTTACGCAGTTACAGAGGTTTACAGTGCAAACACTCAATATAACTTTTTACCATGGGATACAGATGTTTATAAGTGAGATCAATATATGCAGCATCCTACAAGCATTTAATCAAATCTAAACACATTCTAACAAACTTAATATCAGTTTTAAAAATGCTAACACACAGGTGAGCTAAACTGGTTTCCAGCTATGCACTTGTCAGTGTCCAGTGAGGTCTTGGGGCCTTGGTGTAATCTGGCACCTGGCCTGCTAGCGTCACAATATGTACCCTGTGCTGTGCATTTATATTAAAGAAAGCAAGATCAGAAAAGTGCTCCATGCACTTGGAGCAGAAGGTGATGAGATTTGTGGTGGTTTTTAGTTCCTGTTGGAGTTAATTCCACAGCCTTTCACTAGCCCTGAGAAAGCTCTGCCTACTGCACATTCAAACTTTTTATATTTACACTGAACAGTTTGTTTGTGCCTGAGGAGTGCAGTTGTTGACCATATTCCTCTTTAGATGATCTTTTAGGAATCCTGGGCCCCAACTATTGACTGACTCAAAAATAAAAAACAAGCCCTTGACTCTCTGTTCTATAAGAAGCCAGCGTAGAGAATGAAGGACAGGTTAGATGGGCTCATGGTAGCCTGTGTTGCTGAGGAGAGACATTGCCATTCTACATGGCCTATTGCCCTCAGACTAGGAGGATTTTCCCTTAATAAATGCTAGTCCCACTTATTCCTGCATGCACAGGTTGCTGGAGTAGGGTATTAGAGGGTCAAGCTCAAAAACAATAAGGGATTCATGAGAACAAAAAATTGTCACTTACACGCATTGCATGTGTGTTTGTTGTCCCAGTGTTGCCCATTTTATAAAATACAATCTGGCAAACTAAGCTTCCAAACTGCAATGAAGAAACAGCCATATGGTTAGGAATTTGTTTGCCACATTAGACACCCTCACATCAGTGCAACAAACAGAAATAAGGAAAATCACAAGGCCATCTTTTCAACTTAAGCTGATAATACACACAATTTACGTTTTAAGGTCACAAAATTTCTAGGTTCTGCTGGAACTGGTAGTCCAGCTTTGGTTCAAGATGTGGCATCTGTTGAGCAAAGTCTTTTTGAGGTAGTCCTGCCTCTGCCTCAGGCTGCTCTTGGAGAAACTGGTGGTGCATTTTTGTTATCCCTTTTCTCTAATCAATAGGGCAATAGATTTACACTATAAACCTCAACTCCAGCAGGTACACTTTGAAGTGTCATAAAAATACACAGTGCTTTTAATCATTATGGGGCAGATTCCTGATTAATATAACTTGTCATAGCTCCAACTAAATGGAGCTATGACAGCTTACATCAGATGAGGTTTGGCCCTATATCTCTAAATGATTGCAAGGATTCTTATGTATGCTGAACAAATTATGATGGGCCAGATTCTGGGACACTTATTCTGCAAGCACTTTAGTACATTATTCAGTGAGTATTTCCATCTGTTTCGGTGGGGCTACATAGAGAGAAACATTCTACTCAACACGAGTAAGGGTGAATCTGGTCTGATACATACCTCACACCATCTTGTCAACTGTCTAAATGGGCCATCTTGATTATCACTACAAAAGTTTTTTTTTTCTCCTGCTGATAATAGCTCATCTTAATTAATTAGCCTCTTACAGTTTGTATGGCAACTTCCACCTTCATATATATCTTCTTACTATATGTTCCATTCTATGCATCCGATGAAGTGGGCTGTAGCCCATGAAAGCTTATGCTCTAATAAATTTGTTAAAGTCTCTAAGGTGTCACAAGTACCCCTGTTCTTTTTCGTTAGAGTTTAGTTATTGTACATGTAAGTGGTCTGAAATGATGGACTTAGGTTGTCTTTTTAAAATTTTTGGAAATCAGTTCTAGTTTAATGATGCTGCCAAGTTATCATTTCAGAACTTTTTTAAACAGTTTCTTTGGGGAAAAAAGTCATTGAATTCCCCTAGATATTTTTAGCCAGGGTTTAAATTGTACCTGCTAGACCAAATCAATCAAATTTACTGAGATTTTGCTCTGCATTAGCATTTGCCCATATAATACTAACCTCCCAAGGGAAATGGTCCTCTTTTTTTTTTTTTTTGCTTTTAAATCCCAACTTTAGGTTTTTCTGATTTACTTTCTGTGTCCATCTATGCTAAACCTATGGACACAAACAAGCAATATTAGACCTAAAGGCCTGATACTAAGTGCTGAATGCCTTCAGTCCCTAGGGTTACAGGAGTCACTCAGCATTTTGCAAGACGGAGCACTAAAAAAGAAGTAGAAGGTCTCATTAGTGTAACTATAGGGACCTCCATCGGCCAATTTATTATTGTATATTTGTGTATATATAAAGTTCTGTATGTTTTTGTTATAAAAGGTATAACATTAAAAGAAATACAAATATCTGAACTGAAAAAAGCTAAACTCTATGATCAGATATTGTGATACCACACCGATGAAATAAAAAAACAGAATTGACCTTTATATCTGTTCAGTAGCTAAGTGATACATGTAATGTCACTACTCTGCTTATATTAGTGTTTTCTCCAGATGACATTGTTCAGCAAAAAGGTCTACCACCTGACAGTGCCATTGTCTTCTTTTATACCTGATTCATTCTATGGCTTAAATTGTCATTTTGCGTCAGGAAACATATTTTTAAGGGCTGTTATTGCACCTCAGAGTTATAGTAACTCTCTTCTATAGACACAAGTCTTCCAAACATTTCAGTAGCACCTTCCTTATCAGTGTTGATGTAATTCTCCCATATCCGCTGAAAGGATCCAAAGCATTCAGTTAATGGATTGCTTTCTTTCTTAGCACTAGTGTTACACATCTGTATGGTAATAGGTTTTCATGGGTTAAACAAGGCCTACATTAGTGAAGTAAAAAACAGAGACTATTTAAACTTGAGTTCATCAGACCCAAGTACTGAGTAGTTAGAAAGCAACTACTGGACCAGGATTATGCTTTGTGGTACATTTGCTGAACCCTTCGACTTTGTCAGTTATAAGTAATCAGGCAGATCCTCCACCTAGTCACAGTTACATTTCTAACAGCATGCCATTATTAGCATTGATTAATTATTATTGCCTGGATGCTGAAACTGCACAGAATAAAGAGACTTACAGACCATGTTGTAATGTAGTACTGTAGAAACACTTCAACAGCAACAATACTTGATACTAATTGTATTAGTTTTCAACCACACTTTCCCAGGGAAACAGGATATGAAACACTTTACATAGAGCCAAATCGTGTGCTCACTCCTAATTCAGAGAAAACTCCGTCTGAACTCATACTTGACTTCAGCAGACTCATAGACTTTAAGGTCAGAAGGGACCATTATGATCATCTAGTCTGACCTCCTGCACAATGCAGGCCACATAATCCCACCCACCCACTCCTGTAACAAACCCCTGACCTATGTCTGAGCCATTGAAGTCCTCAACTCATGGTTTAAAGACTTCAAGGTGCAGAGAATCCTCCAGCAAGTGACCCATGCTGCAGAGGAAGGCGAAAAACCCCCAGGGCCTCTGCCAATCTGCCCTGGAGGAAAATTCCTCCCGACCCCAAATATGGCAATCAGCTAAACCCTGAGCATGTGAGCAAGACTCACCAGCTAGACACCCAGGAAAGAATTCTCTGTAGTAACTCAGATCCCACCCCATCTAACATCCCATCACAGGCCATTGGGCATATTTACTGCTAATAGTCAAAGATCAATTAATTGACAAAATTAGGCTATCCCATCACACCATCCCTTCCATAAATTTATCAAGCTTAGTCTTGAAGCCAGATACGTCTTTTGCCCCCACTGCTTCCCTTGGAAGGCTGTTCCAGAACTTCAGTCCTCTGATGGTTAGAAATCTTTGTCTAATTTCAAGTCTAAACTTCCTGATGGTCAGTTTATATCCATTTGTTCTTGTGTCCACATTGGTACTAAGTTTAAATAATTCCTCTCCCTCCCTGGTATGTATCCCTCTCATATATTTATAGAGAACAATCATATCTCCCCTCAGCCTTCTTTTGGTTAGGCTAAACAAGCCAAGCTCTTTGAGTCTCCTTTCATAAGACAGGTTTTCCATTCCTTGGATCATGCTAGTAGCCCTTCTCTGTACCTGTTCCAGTTTGAATTCATCCTTCTTAAATTTGGGAGACCAGAACTGCACACAATACTCCAGATGAGGTCTCACCAGTGCCTTGTATAATGGTATTAACACCTCCTTATCTCTACTGAAAATACCTCGCCTGAGGCATCCCAAGACTGCATTCGTTTTTTTCACGGCCATATCACATTGGCGGCTCATAGTCATCCTGTGATCAACCAATACTCCAAGGTCCTTTTCCTCCTCCGTTACTTCTAATTGATGCGTCCCTAGCTTATAACCAGAATTCTTGTTATTAATCCCTAACTGCATGACCTTGCACTTTTCACTATTAAATTTCATCCTATTACTATTACTCCAGTTTACAAGGTCATCCAGATCTTCCTGTATGATATCCCGGTCCCTCTCTCTATTGTCAATGCCTCCCAGCTTCATGGCATCTGCAGACTTTATTAGCACATTCCCACTTTTTGTGCCAAGGTCAGGAATAAAAAGATTAAATAAGATTGGTCCCAAAACCAATCCCTGAGGAACTCCACTAGTGACCTCCTTCCAGCCTGACAGTTCACCTTTCATTGTGACCCATTGTAATCTCCCCTTTAACCAATTCCTTATCCACCTTTCAATTTCCATATTGATCCCCATCTTTTCCAATTTAGCTAATAATTCCCCATGTGGAATCATATCAAATGCCTTACTGAAATCAAGGTAAATTAGATCCACTGCGTTTCCTTTGTCTTAAAAATCTGTTACCTTCTCAAAGAAGGTGATTAGGTTGGTTTGGCACGATCTACCTTTTGTAAAACCATGGGGGGTTTTTTTGTAAAACCAGTAGTGTTTTGCCTGAGTCAGGTCTGCTGTACTTGATGCATAATGTTTCATGTGGTCCATGGCAAAGCCTTTTTTTACACTCGTACTTCACTTGTCAATATTTAGTTGTCTCCCTTCATGTGATGTAATTGAATGGGTCTCTTTTTTGTGGATTGCTTCTCTGTAGTTCCCCCCTGTACTTTACCAACTTCTATCCTCCGCCCTTTACTAGGATATAGAGTAACCTCTTTGAAAAGTGTCTCCCAAGGAATGTTTCTGTCCAACCCATGTGCTCCTCTGCACCTGTCGGCTATCTCCCAGTCCTTAGTTTAAAAACTTCTCGGTGACCTTTATAATTTTATATGCTAGCAGTTTGTTTCCATTTTGGTTTAGGTGAAGGCCATCCCTCTTGTATCGGCTCCTCCTTTCCCAAAAGGTTCCCCAGTTCCTAATAAATCTAACCCCCTCCTACTTACACCATTGTCTCATCCACACATTGAGACCTCGTTGTTCTGCCTGTCTAACTGGCCCTTTGTGTGGAACCGGAAGCATGTCAGAGAACACTATTATGGAGGTCCTGGACTTCAATCTCTTACCTAGTAGCCAAAATGTGGCCTCCAGGACTGCTCTCCTATCCTTCCCTATGTCACTGGAACCTGCAACCACTGGCTTCTATCAACAGTTTGGAGTATGTTATGGCCAATTCAAGTCAATGGGAATTTTTTCATTCATTTAAATGGGGTCAGATCAGACCTACTATCAAAACTATATTTCATTTTTAAAGGTGTATCTTCTGTAACTAAAATCAGCACTGCGGTTTTAATAACTTGATTTAACTGATTAATAATAATTTACTTAATTAAAAGTTTGAAAGAAAATTACCTGTAATAAAATATTTTCTTCAGAAACATAATATGAAATCTGAAGGTGTAATCACTGAATAAGCTGCAGTGCTGTCTAGAGTTTGCATTATCCATAATTACCTTTTCTTTTCCCCAACAGGCCGGAGAAAAACATTATCACCCAGCTTGTGCACGATGTGTCAGATGCAGTCAGATGTTTGCAGAAGGAGAAGAAATGTATCTGCAAGGTAAACAAACAAAAGTTATTGTTAGTATTGATCCTTAATGTATTTATTAAAACAATATCTTGCATTTATAACACAGCCCCCTCTAGCATAAACATCTGGGCACAGCCGCTCTGGCAGTACATTTTCATGGCAAAACAGAAAGAGAAACTAAGTGGGCAGAGGGAACTAGCAAGTTGATGTATGAACCCAAGATTAATGTTTTTTACCCAGCTTGGTTCTATAACCTGCAAGTATCAGTAGTACACTTAAATCGTTCTTTGTGTTTATTCTTTAAACAGAGAAAATTAGACACTAACTACATAAGATTTGCTGTTACATTATTTAAAATCACAAATGCCGCTATTCTATTGTCACATTGATTTAGAGCAAATTATAGTAGTTCACTGAGTGCCAATGTGATCCATGACTTTACTCACTGCAGAAGCCAGGGAATGTTGTGATTCCTTGGTTAATGGCAAGCCAATTTGCTCAGCAGTAGTAGGAATCTGTGAAATCCTGTAACAAATCAATGCTAAAACCAGTCTTGGAGATGATACCAAAGTACAAAATTTGAATTTAGATTTCAAACACTCCAGTTGTGTCTGAATCCAGGTTTTCAGTTTAATCCTTTATAAAGACATTACAAGATGGATGTTTGCTGATTTTTTGTTCTGATTCAAACAGTCCCAAAGTTCAGAGTTTTGCTTTTGGACCCATCTTGTTTTCTGCAGTTACTGATATATTCAGTATAGTTATCTGTATACAGCTTATCTCTAAATTCTGAACATACTGATGTTATGTTTGACTTTTCAGATTTTACTTTGTTTTTGACTCTTAAGTTTCTGTGCTAATTTTCTCTTTCTCTCTCCCTTTCTCTTTGTTGCATATATGTTTATCTTATTTAAATTTTAATTTTCACCCCCACAGACACCCAGTCCTCCCTCTGAAAATGCTCTTCATGAAACAGCACTGAACAGTTTTACCAGCTCAATTTCATTAACCTGCAATACCCCAAAAATACTTTCTCCACAGTATTTCAATGATCTTCATGCCCAGAAAGTCTGTGAAGGTCACATTATTGTAACAGCATTGCTTCCTGTTCCTATTTGGAACATAAATATAAATCAACCCTGATATCCTGTTCCCAAATTATTAAATTAATGTAGCCAAATTCAGGTGAAATATTCCAGACCAAATGTGGTGCATAGGGACACAAGATTGTCCTGTCTTGGAAACCTCATTGACTTGGATTCTGCACGTTTGGGTTTTTTTACTATTACTGTGCTACTGTTTATAAAAGAGAGGTAAATATAAAACATAAGTAACACAGCAGCACTTCATATTATCCTTATTTGAGATAATGAATTTGGCCTGTAGTCTGTTTCCTTAAGGAAGCTCACTCATGCTGACATTTTATTGAAACACTTGCACCCTTTTGATTGTTTATAGGTGATTTGTTGTTGTTGTATATATCAAGCAAATTGCTCTGGTTCAAATGGTCGATTCTCCTGTTCTCTGCAGATGAAGCTTTTCCATTTTTCTGTTTGATAATGTGCTTGCTATAGCAGTTATATTGCTAGTTTAGTTATTGCTCAGAGAAAACCACACACACTTATTTAGCTAAAAGAAAAAGACCATAACAGTCTAGCATCTTGTGTTAACTTCATGGACATAGTTTTTAAATTTAAATTCTCCAGGTAGAGTTATGCTCTTTTTTGAAGCTTGATTGCTAATATGTTCCAAAATAAGACTACTTTGTGTAGTTTTTTTCTAATGTCTACTGCACCATGGCCTTCTGGTTTCAATGTATTGTATTTCTAGGCTGGCTTCATTCTATATTTGTTTGCTGTTCTCTTTGCCTTATTCCTGTGATACTCAAACTGTGGCTTGCGAGCCGCAAGTGGCTGTTCAGTGTGTCTCCTGTAGCTCTTTGCAACACACGATATTAAAACACTATGTGATTTAATTATTAACCGATCAGGATGCTTTACTATTTTATTAATCAATACAAGTTATCAACTTGCACTAAATTATTAACTTGTTTGCTGTGAGAATATGTATATATATATATATAAACTAAATATTTCCCCATCAAACTGTTTAAATATGAATACTACTATAGTAAATGAAACAATGAATTCACACTACTGTGGCTCTTTTGGGTAATGCTGATTGATAATTTGGCTCCTGAACCACTGAGGTCTGAGTATCACTGCCTTATACAATCTCCCTGAATTAATTTCGTGTGGTAGTATTTAACTTACGTCCCACTTATAAGTAGGGAATGCAAGATGAATGTTAATGTCATGAGCAATTAAGATAGCAGGCCAGATTATCTGCTAATGTAAATCAGCATAAATCAATAGAACTATGGCATTTTACACCAGCTGAGAATCTAGACCAAAGTGTGTACATTATTCGGAGGATAATGAGGGACATAGAGAGTTTTTTTGTTTGTTTTGATGAGTAGGGGGTTGTTACAGTTTAAAGAATTTTCAAAGAATTTAAAAAAGAGCTAAGCCTGTTTAATGATTTCTGAGTATCCCAAAGTTGTCATATTTTGACTTAGAAACCATGGGTGAAATCCTAGCCCTGTTGAAGTTAATGGCAAAACTCCCACTGACTTCAGTGAGGCCAGGATTTCACCCTGGTTTCTATGATTATTGGAGATCAGTGTTCTGCCCTTCATGCTGAAAGCTGCATTTACAGGACAGAATTCACCAAAGTGCTGGCTTTTATTTTCAGGTACTTCCATTTGGCATCCAGCCTGTAGACAGGCAGCCAAGACTGAAGAAAAAAGCAAGGTAAATGAAACATCTTTTAAGCCAGTTTTAATTTATTACATTGTCTTATTGTTCTACTGGCCACTGAGATTGTTAACCACAGTACTTTAAATGACAATACAATTGGCGCAGTAGTAATTTATTTATTAGAGTCTGTATTTTAGCTAGTCGGTGATTAAACCTATCCTTTAAGGAAATTCTTCGCCTGAGGTATATGAATGAATTCTTTGTCATTAGATTAGGATGTAACGAAAGATTAGTGCACTGGCAGCCTCTCTGTTTAGATGGCTACAAATAAAACATCATTGGAATCTCGCTATATTTTCCTTACATAAAAATCTCTTTCTAGCACCTTTTTTTTGCTTTTTTTAGAGCTGTCACACTTACTCAACCTAATTTAACCTCTGATATTAAATAAATACTAACTACGATGACTTGTGTGGTGGAAAGGGGATGATCTCTCTCTGTGTGTAGTGGAAAGAAGGAGTTCTGGGAATCTTAATAATTAAAAGAACAGTTGATGGATGAGCTGACTCTGAAAAATGGAAAATTAATCAATAATTAGGGACATGGTCTGTCTCAAGTAGTGCGACTGAGACACCACCGTCTTGCTTAATGGAGTGAGGCCAAATGTGGGGTCTTTTGGATTGTTTTCTCTAGATGCATCAAGCGGTGGTCTTGTTTGAAAGAGCTTTGATTTGGCTTGAGAAAAATTATACTCCAAACGCATGGGACAGGACAGGACAGAATTCAGGGCAGCAACTATGAAAGGAGAATGCCCACACATCTGGTGTGTTAGCAATTACATCTCTGACCGACGTACAGCTTTCAAAAACATTATTTTCGGCTTCATCCTAAAAGGTCATGGCCCCATGTATTGTACCCATGTATTTAGGAGAGGTAAATGATTGCTCTGATCCATCATTTTTGGAGAGCTCTGAACTCAAGTGAGTGTTTAAAATGTAAAGTAGCCAATTAACCTTTTGCCTCATAAATTTCAGTCAATAGCAAGTGGTATTTCAGGATAGAAAACAAAAACAAAAAAATTTCCAAATGACCTTTTTTGACAACCAAGTATTTTAGTTGGTAGAAGAGCTATTGATTCAGCATAACAGTATATCCTACATTTTCAGACTTGCACCTCATTTTACTCTCAATTCATTAATGGAAGTTGCTGGCTAAAACTCCATGCAACTTTTTGAAAATGTAGAGATTGATAAATTTAGGAGTGGGATTATATGATGGGGCGCCTGTGATAGCAGGGAACTGGACTTGCTTACATAGGATGTGCTTCTAGTAGGGCACCAGGAAATTTGTGCTTCTCCAGCCCCCGCCCTCTTCCCCATGCCCCCCCCTCCGTCCCAGCTCCACCTCTTCCCTCCCCTGCTCTGCCCGCCCCCACTCCACTCCTTCCCTAAAGCCCCAGCCCTGCTCCGTCCCCACCCTCTTCCCCGCTCCAGTCCTGCCCCGACTCCCCTGAGGACTGCAGCAGGGTCGGGCCTGCACTTAACGGCAGCAGGAAGTGCAGCAGCCCAGCCCCAGTCGTGCTGCTGGGGAGTGCTGGGGTGTGGTTCCCCGCTGTCCCCCAAGCCAGCCCCACCCCTCACCATGGAGGCCTGCCTGCCTGCCCCCCCGCGGGGGGGGGGGGGGGCTGCATAGGACCCCAGAAGAGCTAGGGACGGCCCTGCTTCTAGTCATATGTTCCTATGTAGTTAAATATTTTTTCCTCTTTAAAAGAACAGTAGACACTGTTGTGCTGGCCAGGTGCTAGCTGGGCTTCCCCCTAAGGCACAGAAAGCACCCTCTTAGGACTTTGTTTAAAGACTGACGGATTAGCCACACATCTCAAGTGCTATGCAAGTGCCCCTAATCTTGAGCAGAGTGAAAGAGGCTCTCTATGAGTAAACCTCATAAAAGTCAGGGCGAGTTTTGCTTCAGTAAGAAATACAGAACCGGACCAAAAAGTTGTTCAGCACTAACTCTCATTTACTTTGCTTTTTGTTTTAATTTACCAGCACCTTTTTATATAGGAGAAACAAAAGAGAAGGAGGGAATTTTATAAAGGGTAGGGGTGAACCGTTAGCACAGCTTGTGAAGGTGACTGTGTGGGATGTGGCAATTGATTGACATTCTAGTACAGGGGTAGGCAACCTTTTAGAAGTGGTGTGCCAGGTCTTCATTTATTCACTTTAATGTAAAGTTTCGCGTGCCAATAATACATTTTAATGTTTTTTAGAAGGTCTCTCTCTATAAGTCCATACATTATATAACTAAACTATTGTCGTATGTAAACAAGGTTTTCAAAATGTTTAAGAAGCTTCATTTAAAAT
The DNA here is from genome assembly GCF_965140235.1 of Caretta caretta. Lineage (NCBI taxonomy): Eukaryota > Metazoa > Chordata > Testudines > Cheloniidae > Caretta > Caretta caretta. Next base: position 130,517,507 of record NC_134209.1, on the reverse strand, counting down.
TAAATTAAAATGCTGATCTTATGCTGCCGGCCTGCTCAGCCGACTGCCGGCCTGGGGTTCCGTTCACCTAGGCTGGCCCTACTGGGATCAGGGAAGTGGGTGGGCAGGCAGCCAGAACCCCAGACCGGCAGCCTGTCGGTCTGGAGTTCCGTCCGCCGGCTCCTGCCAGCCCAGGCAGCTGCCGGCCCCGCTCAGCCCACTGCGGTCTGGGGTCCTGGCTCTGTCCCCACAGAGTAGGTACCTACCTTCTCCCTGGTTCTAGCCATTCTCTAGCCATTGTACATTTGACCTCAAAGGAATTTGGATCAGGCACTTGTTGCATGCTTAATTCCTTTTCCGACTAGAACTGAACTTTAAACTCTGCAGTACTGGAGCTTAAGCAAAAACCTAATGGCAGTTGAGGTAAGAGGAGGCCGTAGAGTATATGGGTTACATGTTGGCGACACTTTCAGGCCCCTTACCCAAGTTGGAGAAAGATGTGATGTACCCAACAACACAGGTTGAGAAACTTTCAAATACAGAACTGTACTGCCACTATTATAGGGTCTTTTATATCACCACACTCTCCAAACATTATCTAATAATACTCTACTTACATACCTGATTTTGGAGTCTTTTTAGCCGTGTAGTGGAAATATCCAATGACGCACACCCTTGTGCTGATGTCCTGGTGAGAAAAGGCTTTCAGTATAAATTTGAGAAGTAAACAGGGTGATGAAACTCCTCTAAAGCACTTCATAATCAGCCAGATATTCCAAAATAGATCGATTGTTTCTTTTTTATATAACTATTTGTTTAGTGATCCGTTACTCACACTGAATAGTGCCTTACTCCACAAGTTGTCCCAAAGTAATGAGACTACTTGTGGAATGAGGCACTACTTAGTGTGAGGAAGGATCTCACAATCTAGCTCTTAAGACATATAAGAAAATCATAGAAGCGGCAAAAATGCAATATTAACAATGACAAATAGGAATGTATCACTATTTTGGTAGAGACACATTATATAGAGCCATCAAGTATTTTCTCTTTGGTAAGGTAATGTCATGTTAGAGATCAAAGGTTTATTGTAAAATTCTTAATCAAATTCTATAAATTATTTAGTCAGGGCCTTTTTGAAGACAATTATACTGGATGACTCCTACAGACAACTGTGAAATTAGACCCATTCTGTGGTTGTACCTATAAGGTAGAAGCTACTATCAGTAATGAACAGGGATAGCTCGGACAATAACTAGATCTGACAGCTTAACACTACTAACAATATGTCACCCCCAGACAAGACATTTCTGGCTTTAGGAATACTGTGCATGACTATCACTGTACTCATGGCAAAATTCACATCCACTTGCAGTCAAGCACAGGTTTCTCCATACAAGCAGAAAATATTTTATGAGGAGCTAAGGTACATGGCTGAAGGATAATGTAGGGAATAAATGTTATTTTCATTATTTTATCATTTAAATGTGGATCCCACAGGTTGGTTTCAATTTGAATAACAACTTCAAGATCATTCATTTCTAGTTGTTGTGTCTCGCTGACCTTCTTTTTTGTTTATAATTGATGCTACTTCTCACAATAAAGGAAACTACCAAAAACATTGCAGTAAAGTTCTGTCATGACTTAGATGACATTCTAAATGCAGTAACTAGTTTAAAAAAAACAGGGAATACGTGCCATACTAAGATTGGCATGAATATTAATCTGTTGTACTCAAAATAAGAGAGCAAAAGAGACAGAGTCCCAGATCCTCGAAGGTGGTTAGGCCCCCAACCCCCATTTTTCCCTGGAAAAATCATGGAGCAGGTCCTCAAGGAATCAATTCTGAAGCACTTAGAGGAGAGGAAAGTGATCAGGAACAGTCAGCATGGATTCACCAAGGGCAAGTCATGCCTGACTAATCTAATTGCCTTCTATGACGAGATAACTGGCTCTGTGGATGAGGGGAAAGCGGTGGACGTGTTGTTCCTTGACTTTAGCAAAGCTTTTAACACGGTCTCCCACAGTATTCTTGCCAGCAAGTTAAAGAAGTATGGGCTGGATGAATGGACGATGAGGTGGATAGAAAGTTGGCTAGATTGTTGGGCTCAATGGATAGTGATCAATGGCTCTATGTCTAGTTGGCAGCTGGTATCAAGTGGAGTGCCCCAAGGGTCGGTCCTGGGGCCAGTTTTGTTCAATATCTTCATAAATGATCTGGAGGATGGTGTGGATTGCACTCTCAGCAAGTTTGCAGATGACACTAAACTGGGAGGAGAGATAGATACGCTGGAGGGTAGGGATAGGATACAGAGGGACCTAGACAAATTAGAGGATTGGGCCAAAAGGTTGATGAGGTTCAACAAGGACAAGTGCAGAGTCCTGCACTTAGGACGGAAGAATCCCATGCACCGCTACAGACTAGGGACCGAATGGCTCGGCACCAGTTCTGCAGAAAAGGATCTAGGGATTTTGCCATGAGTACAGTGATAGTCATGCACAGTATTCCTAAAGCCAGAAATGTCTTGTCTGGGGGTGACATATTGTTAGTAGTGTTAAGCTGTCAGATCTAGTTATTGTCCGAGCTATCCCTGTTCATTACTGATAGTAGCTTCTACCTTATAGGTACAACCACAGAATGGGTCTAATTTCACAGACCTTTTACACTCTTTCTTTCTTAGGAAGCCATGGATAAATTTCCTTTTGATTTTTGTCCTAGGAAACTAGAACTTCCTCTGAGAGTGTTATTTCCATTCCTGCTTCAAGTACATCAGGTTCCCCAAGCCGTGTGATCTATGTAAGTATCCCCTTCTGCAGTCCCTGCTATAAGACAGAAAGAAAGGTGTACCACTTTTTACTGTTAACTGTTGTTTAACATATTCTGTTATTGCACAGAAAGTTGATATCTTCAAAACCTCTTTATTTGTTGATTCTTGCAAATCAGAATTGACGTTGTCCCATTAAATCTTTTGAATACCATAGTTAAAAATAACAGGATATTGGCCATTTTATTCTTTTCCTTTGCTGTATATTTTTAGGTCTTAGATTACCACTTAGATTTAGATTGTACCAAACATGCAAAGTATCTACAAAGGAAAGAAAAGTTCAAGTAAACAGCAGTCTCAAAGCAGATTACAAATTTAGACTTGAACACTACTGATTTAGCAGATCTAATTTTGACATGGTGAGATTTTTACAAACATAGGTCCTGATTCTGCAATTGATTGCATGCAAGTGCACCTCTGCATGCACATGTTGCGTTTCCAGGATCACACTCTTTCTAACCTGAAAGGAATTAGGGACCCGCTTCTAATGTCAGTGAAGTCAGTGAGAGATTTGCCTCTGAGTTCAATGGGAACAGATTTGGGACTTTTTACTAATAATGCAGTTGGAAGGGTCTCAGGCCTCCTAAGGATATAAAGAACCAAGAGGTTCCAGCTGAGAGAGTAGCTGTAATGAGTATTAAAATAGTTAAATAAATGCTGAAAAAGCTTCTATTGCTTAATTTTTCCAGCCCCTGGTGGGTGTTACTCTCAGTACCTGCTGTGACAGCCATCTGGAGATCATGTTCATAAGCACGTCCTCAAGGTCACAAAACGGTCAAAGCAGCAAATATCAGCACAGCTGGCACTCGCCAGGCCTGTGCCTCTGGGAACGCTGCAGGATTCCACTTCCTAACCTGCCTGTCCCATGCAGTGTTCCTGAGGCACACAGGTCTTGCTCATTGCACACTAGCAACCCCAGAGCGAATAGCTGCAGACAGCAGGTTACCAATTTATAACTTGACGTTTATTATATGGAGCGGAGGTGTCTGTACTTATCACACAGAGACCAACAGAGAGATACCTTGGAGCCAAAGGCTGCTGTCTTTCCTGAGGTAAAATTTCTATTCCTATGAATGGGAATTTTGCTTGACTAAAGCCTGCGTGAGGACAGTAGGGTTTGGCTCATATAAAGGTGCCTGCCGGTATTTCCGCTTGCCTTTCTGGCAGGAACTCCATAGGGCTGCAGACTGACATGTTTTTGAAACGTTGCCTGTAATAATGGCATGGCCACAACCATCATCAGCACAGACATATTCACTGTACATTGGGACTGTTCTCTCCTAAGCATGTTTTCCTTGACTAGATGTGAGATATTTCTCTAGCCTTATGCCTTTCTCTTACTTTTTTACATTCTTCTATTTATTTATACCTGTAGTGGCAAATATGTAGCTGTGGTACAGTACTTGCTTTCAAGCATTTTTCTTGAAGCATATGATTACTTTAAGTATATTTCATGGGCTGCTAATAGTCTAGGACAAACCTCTGTTTTCATTCTCTGTCTAAACTATGTTTTTCAAAATGTCTCATTAAGTCAGTATCTGTGACATAGCTATTTAGGGGGAGTTGATACTTCAAAAGAAGCAAGCTTGCTGTGTCAGTCAGAGAAAAAGATTCCCCTGGGGAATGCCACGTCTCTCATTCTCACATTATTAATTGTCAGTAAGCTCTGAGATTGTATAACTCCCATGTAGATATCCAGGAGGAGAATTCAAACCAGTTGTTATTGAATTCAAACGTTATCTCAGGGTATTCCCTACACACTTCTTACAGTGGCGTGTAGAGTATATACACTGCATTTCTCCCTAGCACAGGTATAAATAGCAGTGCGGATGGTGAGGCACTGATTAGGCCAGTAGAGTAAAGACACGCTTGACCCCTGAGGGTATGTACCCTACATGGCTCTTTACACACCCAAGCAGCGTCTCCCCCATCTACACTGCTGTTTCTAGCCGTGTATTGTCCTGCTGCTGGAGCTTTCCATTGTCATGTGTAGCTGCACCCTGCAGTGAGGACACAGCCTTCTTCTCCCTGCAGCGTACAGCTACATGCACCCTGCACGCTGCCGCCAGTAGTGTGCAGTGTAGACATACCTTAAAGGAGTAGTCTCTACCACTCTCATACTCCCTTCCAGCAAAGGATTTAGCATGGCATGCATATTTGCACTTTACATGCAAAACTCAACTTAGCCTGAACAACAGAGCTGTGACCAGTACCTCTGTAATGTGTCAGAGCAGAAGGATGGCATGAAAGAAAGAGTACAGAGAGAAGATTGGGAGGTTAGAAGCTGTGAACTGATAGTTCTCACACTTTTGAATGTGTCACATTAAAACAGAACAGTAAATCTTAACTATTTAGGGACATGGGGCTATATTATGGCTTTTGAGGTACAGTCCTTGAGGAGGTGCACATAGGCCATGAAGCAGTGAGAATCCCCAGACGTGTTGTAACTAAGACTGGATGCCCGTGGAGTCCCTGAGCTACCTGTTAAAAGAATGCAACAAGCACCATCCCTTCCCTAAACACACATACTTCCCTTCCCCCTTTACTGACACTAAACTAAACTTCACTGGTTTCTTGCACTCACAGAGGGCTCGATCAAGTGCCCATTGAAGTTAATGGTAATCTTTCCATTAACTTCACTGGTCACAGGATTATGTCCAGAGTGAACTGCACTCTAGTGCAGAGGGTCCCACAGAGCGCCCTGTGTACCACTTAAATACCGACTGCCTTCTGCATTAATGTCTTTGGTGGTGCGTAAGTACAAAGTACATTGTTGGGGTGAATTTCACAGAGAGAGAATTAGGTCTGAGCTCTGCTCAGAGATACCTGAACCTGGAAGACTGCTTTCACGCTGCATAAAGCCTCACTCAACATGTCAAATTTTAGCATACTAGGAGTGGAAATCATAATACACAATTGTAAAATAACATATTCCAAAATAATTTTATGTGAATCGCTTAGTACTTCTGAACAGTGGGGATGATTTTTGAAAAACCTAATACTCTAGATCATTAATGAATCTTATTTATGTTGTATTTTAATATCTATGCCTTTCAGCTTGAATCTGAGTTTTTCCCCCACTATTTTAAATGTCACCCACACTGTTAGAATGGGTAATCATTTTGAACTGAATGATTGCAGAAAATAATGGAATGGTTTTAAAAGGTATTGAGAGCAGAGCTGAGCCATGTTGTCTGTAACAAAATGTGTTTTCATCCACATTTCCTATATTTGGATGGGCAGCGTAGAAAGAATTATACTAAAATATAATATTTTCCAATGAGGCTTGGTATCTTTTGGTTCATAATCAGGAATGAGGACTCTGTGAAATAGATAGTGAAGGAGCTAAAGGTGGGACACATCTGGAGTAGTGTGTTTAGGATCAGTTACTCATTGAGATAGCTTTATGGAAGGAAGAATAGATATTTGTTTACCCCAGACTCCGGATATACTCACCAAAGAGAAGACCTGGAGGTGGGGAGGGGGGAAGGAGGGTTTGAGAAGCAGCTAACAGCTGTAAGGGTTAGATTACCTGAGACAAAATATATTCTCTGTGAGTCAAAGCAGTGGGAAGAAATGTATTTTCTCTTTCAATTGTTTTAAGTGATTTTTAGGAGGATGGTTGTTTTCCATTTTATCTGCAGTTTCTTCCTTTCGTGGATATTGTTCCTGGGATTTTGTTTTATACAGTGTTCCTGGAATTTTATAAGGTGTTTTGTATGTTTGCTCCAGTACAGAAATAAATTCTTCTTTTGTTCTGTGTTCTCCAGAGTGGTATTGCATACAGATAAGATGTATAAAAAAATAGAGAAATTGCTTACTTACATTGATCCACCTCAAAATCATGCTCCATCCAAACTGAGGCATAAGAGGGGTCAGGGCAACCCACTCTGAGTTGTGTAGCTACAGCTATGGAGTGTTGTGAAAATCACAGGTTTTGCAGAAGACTTATAGCTAGAGTCTCAGCCCTCGTTTAAACTGGTTTGGCTTCATTGGATTCCATGGAGCTACACCAGTATTTACAGGCCAAGGATCTTAGTTTGGTGCCTTTCAAATATAAATCTTGATCTTGCAAAGAGCTCCATGGAGGTGGAGCCTAACTTCAGTTGCAGGGTAGGGATCGTACACTGTAATGCAATTTTACTGCAGATTAGTTATGCGGGAACTGTAGGATAGAATAAGCAGCTCTTTTGAATGGGAGAAATTACTGACTAGCAGCATTTCAGCATCTGGACAGGGGATAGTTAGTATTGGAAATAAGTTTATGATTATTCATTACCATCTGTAATGAAAAAGAAAACAAACACTGCAATGCAAAATCACCTTAGAAGAAATGGACTTTTGCCTGGCCAAGGATTGCAAGATTAGCCCTGCTGTCTCTTTGCATAGCTAATAGTCAGCAGGATGTAAATGGAAGAAAACTAGGATTATCCAACATTACAACTATACACTAAACTGGAATGGCAGAGAAGTCATCAACATATATAAAGAAAACAACCATGTGCATTTAAGATCTTGTGGTAAGCACTGAAAAGATATTTACATTCTCAGTCATAAAAGAGTTAAATATTTATTGGTTCTTCTGCCTATATGGGTCTGTCCTTTTCTGATTTTATCCTGATCACATTCCTTCTTATCTTTACTGCTTTCTTTCCTCCTTTTCTTAGGCAAAGCTTGGAGATGAAATTCTTGACTACAAGGATTTGGCTGCTCTTCCTAAAAATAAAGCCATCTATAACATTGACCGCCCAGATATGATCTCCTATTCTCCATATATCAGTTATTCTTCAGATGACAGGCATAGTTATGGGGAGGTACTGAAACCTACGATTTTTTTAAATTTGTGAATCTAAAAATTAATATGCATCATTAAACACATCGCTGTGTCTAAGTTATTAGACACACTTGCAATTTTTGTAATTACTTTGTAAACTTGGATTAATGGGAGTTATTTTATGCATTCACAGTCACTTGAATTGTTCACAAAAAAAGTGGGATTTACATTTCACTCTTTAGCTCATGGGAAATAAAAGGATAGCTTTTTGTGATCAAATATTTTTTAAAAACAAATGAGATTTAATAAAAGTATGTTTTTCTGCCAAAGAAATAATACTTGCATGTGGTAGGAAACAGGAACCATTGCTAATTATAACACAAAGATCAGAAGCCAAACCAAATACCCTTCATACTTTTGTTATATGCAGCATGTTATTTTGGTAACAAAAAAAAGGTGGTATTTTTCTGTGCACAAATGCCTTTCAGCCACCTCGTAATAAGGTTAATTTTCATGTCATGCATCCATATTGCCCTTTCCATTTGCAGAGCTAATGTTATAACATTTTTGCTAATGTCATTTTATATTAATGCTGTTTTATGTGAAACATATTTTTACATAACTCCTGTCATAAAAGGTAGTGTTTCTTCTTCACTCATGTCTGCCTTTCATTTCATTTTCTAATTTCTTTTATAGGTTTAGATTTTTTAAATTAAAATCTCTATGAAAAATGAATTGCTGTGAACACTAGCTTAACTTGGATATAAATAGATGGGTAAAAATAAATGCTTGAAATAATAGCAATAGAATAATAAAGTCCTAAATTCTGCGAGCATGAATGTTTGTACGTTATGCACATGACTCGTAGTTCTGTTCAAAAGGGCACAAGTAAAGGTACTGTAGGGAACAGTCCTGCATTGACAGGGAACTATAAGCACCGTAACTGGCCTTTTCTGCTTTGTTTCTACATAAGAAGATTTCTTCAAGATTTACAAAATGCTGACCTCTCCCCGAATTCTAGACAAGCTCATTTAGCCCTTTTCAGTTTCACATCAATTCCAAACAAAAATATGACTTGAAGGATAATTTCTATGCTCCTAATAATAATCCACCTGGGAAATGGGCTAGCAGCTCTGGAACCATCGCTTCATTGCTGCTGTTCCCCGTGATCCCACCTGCTGGAGGTCTTGCTCGTGGGAATGATGTTGCTACATTGACAGTTTGGCTTTCTAGCATCTGCCCAGGTATTTTAAGGGTGCCTATGAATAGTGGTGATGAATGGGTATTTTGTTGCCAACCCATAACTAAGATATAACCCTGAATAGCCCTACATGAGTGGTTCAGAAGTTGAATCACAACATATTCAACATGAAAGAATTTGCTCTAATGGGAAACTGGGACTCTTTTTACATGCATCGGACTTAGATTAATTCATTCAGCATCTTAACCTAATTCTCTCCTCAGGATCCAAATATTTCCAGTATCACATGCCCAGATTCTGCCATCCTTGCTCACAGTGAATAGCACCTTATTCCATGAACTGGCCTGCTGAAACTGTGGAGTAAGGTACTGTTCGATGGCAGTAAGGGTATCAGACTCTTCCCATTAAAGAGGGCACTGAAAGGTGTAGTTGGGAGGTATAGTACAGAGGTGGCCAAACTGTGGCTCGTGAGCTGCATGCAGCTCTTTTACAGTTAAAATGCAGCTTGCAGAGCCCCTACTTCCACCCCCATTCTCCACCTATCAGACTGCGGGGGGGAGGGAGAGCTTGGGGCTTCTGCCCTGTGGCAGTGTGGGGGGTTTAGGGGCTTCTTCTGCCTGCAGGGAGGGGTTCTCAGGGCTTCAGCCCCATGGGGCATGTCAGCCAGGGCTCAGGGCTTCAGCAGGAGTGGGCCTGAAGCTCTGAGCCTCAGAAGGTGCCTCCCGAGTGGCTGAAGCCTTGGCAGGCGCTCTCCGGCTCTCAAACTTCTGAAGATCGGAGGGTCAGTAAGTTTGGTGACTCCTGGTATAGTAATCTAGGAATAGGGTGAGTGTTGTAGCAGAAAGCATAATAAAGCAGTAGGAAGAAGAGTGTGATTTTAATAATAAGCATGAGAATATGCATAAAATCTGTAAATCCCTTGTAGGCATTGAATAAGATTAACGGTCGTATCCTGGCTCCCCTGAAGCCTGTGGCAAAACCCACATTGTCCGCAGTAGGGTCAAGATTTCACCTTCAGTGTAGCCTGGGTTACTGAAAAAACACAGGGCCCCTTAAATTTCTTCCCATAGGGAGCAGTTCCTGCTAGGGGAATTGGGGAGGTACTTCATGTGTGGAGCCATAATCTGTTCAATGACACCTTCATTCACCATTAATCATTTGACATGCTATCACTTAATGGTAGTCCTGCTTTTTACCAATACAACAATGCCATTCCATAGCTTTCGTTGCCTTATAAAACTGATACCACTTGTTCTTTCCAAGGTTAGGATGTGAGTTGTATGTCCTTGTCCCTGCAAACATCCATGTGTGCCCCTTTACCTGATGGACATTATGCATCCTTAGCTATTGAAAAGGGTTTTTAAACAGACTCCTTTTAGTTTCAAGACCAAATAAAATGTTTTTAAATGAATAGAAACATTTCTGTGAGTGCTACAGTTATTTTTAGACTGGTGTTAGCCAAACTATTTAGTCATAAATGCCCTTATAAACTGAGCTGTCAGTCAGAACCTTCTGTTTCAGAGATGATATGTAGAGAAAACAAAAGAGCATATAAAATGTTTCTAAAAGTTTCTAATGCTAAAATTCTTCACTATCAATATTTCCTTGTAGTGTTTTACTCAGTTACATTTGGGTATTATTAAGTTACCTTAAACTAAACCAACTATGCCAATGTCAGCATAGTTTAGTGCTAGGCATAAGTAACATGTATGCTTAATTGCCTGTGACTTAACTAAGATATTTTAAAAATAGGGTCTAATTATGCTCTGTTGTACCAGTTTCTTTATTGGCTTCAATAAAATTACTCTGGATTTACAACAGTGTAGCAGAAAGCAGAATTTCTCTCTCAATTGTGAGTGAAAAATGAGGGAACAGCAAAAATTAGTTGCCAAGTAAAGATGTTCTTTATTTAAAGATTAGGGGGGGAAATGTACTGATTTATTGAAATACTTTAAAGCAAAGATGGGCTGAGCTTCAAAATTCCAATCCAAACTTCAGCTGTATTTAGACAGAGGGTTTGGCATAGGCTTATCTCTGTTTTAAAGTGGTTGCTTTAAACAAGGGTTTTTTTTCTATTAAAGGTGCAGTCCTTAGTGTAAGATTCAATAGAGTGCAACCTGCCCATGGGATTCTCTTTTGACATGAAATAATTTTACAGCTGTGTAAGGAAGATGTTTCCATTTTACTCCTCATTTTTATTTAAAAAATCTAACTTAGTATTTTTGACCTACTTGGTGGATGTCTTGTTTTAACTGTATATGTCATACGTGTTACACATGGATGTTGATACCGTTAACATAGCATTTCTCACAAATAGCATCCTGCATGAATTTTGTATGACTAATTTGTTACTTTGTGTGTTGCCGTTTGCAGTCACCTCAGTTGCTCTCTTCAACACCTACTGAGGTAATCCCCAGTGCCTTTGTTCTTTTCTGATCTGTTTCATGATGCATTAAACTTGTTTATAAAGATAATCACCAGAGCCTGAAATGGTGGTGGTTTGCCCCCTGCGTCTGCAGAGCCATGTTATCTTTATAAAGAGGTTTATTTAATACTGTTACTTATATCAAACAACTGCTGTGCTTCTATATTGTCATCTGAATGCATCTGTCTCATTGGCTGTCATCTGCATTTCTACTTCAGAAATAGTTACTTCACGAAATAAAGTTTAGATGATCATAACTTTTTCAAATGTTACCAAATAAATTATATTCTGAATTGTAATCTGCTTTTACATTTACAGCTAGCATTTTTAATTACTTGGACTAGGGCCTTAATGTGCCTCTTTCTGTCCACTTTTTCCCCGGTTCAACTACCTGTATATACATGTAATTAAATTGCCTATATGTATATAGGCACACAGTTCCATTGACTTTAATGGAACTATACCAATACCCAGGACCATCATTGTTAAAGATGCCAGTTCAAGAAATACCACTTTGGAAGCAGCACAAGGACATCACACCCAAGAAATACCACTTTCAGGAGCAGTAATTCCTAGTTTATGTAGTTGGAAAATAAATACAGCAGGCCTGACTCATTACTCCATTACACCAGTTTTATGTCCTCATAACTTCACTGACCTGAGTGGAATTACACTGTTGTAAAATTTTTGTAATAAATTGGAGATTTGGGCCCAATAATTAATTGATAGTTTCCCTTAAATATCAAAAATTGCAAACTGTCACTAGAACTGTTGGTTCAGAGAGAAAAGTAGAGTTCTCAATTAGAAATGAAATTTATCTGATATTTTTCTTTTAAAAGGAATATATCACTCATTGTGTTCCACAGATTTAGCTTGCTGTTTCTTACAGAGACAAAAACATGCAGAAACATGCATGAGATAGTCAAAGTGGAAATATCAGTGTTTCAGAAATACAATAACTTCACTTACTGCCCATCTGTTATGCTGCATAATAGTAAACTCCAGAGGATACATTGGTACTGTTCTTGGAACTGCTGTGATTCACAAAGTCACATGAATTCTTTAAGGATGTTCAGATATGCCCACAGTTTGCCCTCGCTCTGCAGAGTGTATTTTCTGTGCTAAGGATGGTACTTGTTACTTACAAAGCTATTCAGCCTGCTTAGAAATGAGCGGCGCTACAGGACTTTTCTCAATATTGATAAACTGCACTGTCCTGTCCACTTTTTATTTAGCTCATTAAGTGACACTGTTTTGGTCTATAAAGAACTGTACTTATTAAGATTCTACTTCATAAAGATTGCCTTCCAAAGACATTATGCTCTTTTGCCTGGAATACATTATGCAGAAGTAAGAATGTAGATGATATGTAGCTAGTTAGGAAAGGACATGCAGAAGTATTTCAACATGACCATGGGATTTAAGTGAACATGGAGTAGTTGGTGGCAATCAGAAGTGAAGGCTACGAAATGCCTACAGTGTGCTACCTGTTTAGGCAGGCATAAATTATTCTCCCTTTTTGTTTGGACAATTTTGAATTCTTATACAGGCGTTTAAAAAAAATTGCAGATAGCTCTTCTCTTAAGGGCTCGTTTCTATCTTCAAATACGTGGTCGTCCATTGCCATGTACCGTCATAAAAATCATTTGCTCTGCATGACCATGTTTTTGATGGCACAATAGGCCCCTAAATCTCCATGTCATGCTCTTTCCGGGTCAAATATTCAAATGCTTATTCATACCCTGATCGTTCTTTACTTTCCCATCCCAGAGATACACCTGGAGGGAATCCATTGGACACAGATCACCTTCCATCCATGTGGAAGGGAGCAAAGATGTCCCTTTGGCACTGCAGCCTCTCTTTTGGCCCTACAAAGGGTATTCTGTGAGTCTGGGGTCTGCCCGGGGGAGAGAGAATAGGGAATACGTTGGCTAGGGGGAAAGGAATTGATGGCTGAACTGGGGCCAATGATACATGTTGTCCCCATTCTGGACCCTGGAATAATATTAGGACTCAGGACAACTCAGGGGACAGCTGTGGCCAGGAGTCATCCTGGCTGTGTTTTTGTGATGGAGCGGCACTGCCTTAAACTTAGGAGAGGATGTTGGGGCGGGGTGGAAGCAGATATGGAGATGCAAGGCCTCCATGTGAATGTTCCTGGCCATCAGCTGGTCCCCTAGAATTCAGACAGATCCCTGGGGATCTCCCAGGTTTGGAGGGTGGCTCTGTGACATTCCGTAGAGGAGCACTCTCTCCCCCTCCCACCCCAATGATGGAATATTGGGGGAATAATTCTGCAAGGGTATCTCTCAGGACTCCCTCCCACAGTGTTTTCTGCAGGAGAGATTGATCTGAGACTGTTTTCTTTTTAATTCAACCTTACTCAGGTAAATTCTGATTTTTCTATATAAGGACTGAGAAAAATGAATTCCAAAGTGATGCTAGTTATCCAAAGGTGATTTCTACATAATGGGGGCTTTTGCTTCCTAAGAAAATAATACTTTTTCAGTCACCAATTTGTAATTTTCAGTCACCAACTTGCTACAAAACGAATTAAAATCTCGGCAGTGATTGTGGGAGAAGTGGCCTAAGTCTGCAAAAGGGAACAACCCTGTGAGGTATATTTGCAGGAATTAAAGTATTTAGGATATAGGTTTAAATAGAAAGTGGTAATGCTAGAACATTAAATCTAATGATACATATTCATACATAAATTGATCACCTGAGTATTATAGAATGTGTTTTGCTTATAGTACAGCATGTGTTGTACAGAGAAGGCACAACAGATCTGCATAGCATAATTAAACAGATGAGGCCTGATTCTACACTGTCTGGCACCTTGTCTGACTATTTGCACATGTACATGTACAAAATGGATGTAAAATGCTGTCATCGTACATTCATTTTGCTTGTGTTTAAACAAATAAAAGGTACAAACAAATTGGGAATTCTGCCCATAGTGCTAAAACAACATTTCAGATATAGTACATTCTTTTCAAACTGTGTTTTCATTTTAGACGCATTTCTTATATGCTGCCTCCCATGTTTATATGACTATTCTCTGATATGATGTCTGGCAATTCCGGAACTGCTCTAATAATAACCGATTTTAGATGTTTATGGTTGTATTCTGCCCTCATTTCATTATGATTGCACGGAGCATGAAGACAGGATTGGGCCCTTTGCATATAGGGCAAAAAAACAACAATGGATATGGATAACTTCTGAATATCTTGTAATTCACTCTGTCTTTGCTATTGATTTAGATTTTCCCCCTTTCCTCTCAGGGCGACCAAGATGATAGATCTTTCAAACAGTATAGGACATCAAGTCCTAGTTCTACTGGATCTCTGGGTTATGGTCGCTACACTCCAACATCCCATTCTCCTCAGCATTATAGCAGACCAGGTAATTGACAAGCAGGCTCATTTAATCTCTCTTTCCCCTCCTCCCCCTTTGGCCTATTTAGTAACTGTAGAAGATACCAAGAGAAAGGTTTACAGTGTGGAAAGCAATTCCAGCCTCCCTTTTCAAGTGTATTACAACATGCTGGTTAATGTGAACAGAGGTGCCCAGGGGGACAAACAAACAAGTACTTTCGATTATGCACATGCGGTGATTTTTTTTTTTCATAAAACTTAATAGGCATCAGGAAATTATGTGTTGGTGGTAGCTGAAAACAGAAAATGTAATGGAGTAAGGTCTTAATCCTGCCCCTAGCCTTACCGATCATGGGAATCTAAACAACAAAACCACAATTATTCCACCACACAGTGTGGGAAGCGGACATGCAGCCAAGAGACTGCACAGCTGCACTTTGTACCCCCTTTGAACTGCAGAGTAATGTTTCATGGTGGTTCTCTTCGCTGCTTTGGGTGGGCTGAGGACCAGGCTGGAGGAGTGGCCAGTTTGCTGGTCAAAACTCTCCTATAGTAGTGGCTGCAGAAGCCTCTTTTACGCCAAGGGTCACGGTAGCAGCAGTGATACGCCTCTGGGCCCCTTCTGATTTTTGTCAGGATACCCTGCGTTTATAGTGGGGCTTTTGCAGGATTTGACCCTTTAAAAAATAGGTAATAAAGCTCCTCAATAAAGAGTTATATAATTTCCTGGGTCACTCTATCATCTTAACAAAAATATTGATGAATGACTGGGGCCTAAAAAGTGTTTTACTACAAGACCAGAAACTCATTGTGAAAATCAATAAGCTTTCATTCAAATGGAAATCTTAATGCAAATGAAAGTTTTATGGGTTACAGAAATCATTTACAGAAGATTGTGTCTCATAATTCATACAGTCTTTGATGGGGATGGAAAAAAGTAAAGTATCGAAGATCTATTGAGGAGAGTAAATTAGTCTCTGCTGAGACTCTAGCAGTTCCATCAGGATTCTGCTTGGTTGCACGCTATGGGAGTAAGATGGGGAGGGGAAGGAAAACAAACAATTCCCAACCCAAAGTGAGCTATAAAGCTGTACAACTTTGGTGGGAGGGGGAGACTGCAAGAATTTTTAACCTGTATTTGTTGTTTTGACAGTATTAGCCCTCAGAGCGAGGTGTTGCAACAAAAAAGGGCTTCAGTGGGGCTCCTCAGATGCTTAAAGTTAGGCATGTGCTTAACAATGCATTTTCCTGCATTGTGGGCTTGATCCTGTATCCTTTAAACTAATAGCAAAATAGCAACTTCAGTGGGAGCTGGACCTTGCCCTAACAAAGTTCCTAGCAAAGAAAGAGATGATGTATCTCCCCATTTCATTCCACTGTGACCCTTTATAAACACGTCATCCCTTTTGCAGCTTTTGAAAACACTGATTTTCCTCAGTGTGCTTTATAGTAAGGTTTTGCTCTTCTGGAATATTTTCTGATGTTCCACCTATTAAATTCATAGGTTCCAAGGCCAGATGGGATCATTCTGATCATCAGGGCCAGATTTCCAATTAGGCACAGTAGGCATGTGCCTAGGGGTGCCTAAAAGTTAAAAGTGGGTTAAAAGTTAATACATACCGCTCTCCTACAGTCAGCCAGGCTCCTGGCATGGGCTGGTAGCCGCCCAGTTGGAGCAGAGTGGGGTGGGCCAGAGTGAGCGTCCAAGTCAGTCCGTCTGGGGGGTGCTGTGAGCCGCGGCTGGGTGGGGAGGCTGCTGAAGTAGCTGGGAGTGTCCCAGCCCCTTCCTAATCTCAGCCACCCCACTCCCTCCGCCCCATGCCATGGAGGAAGAGGGAGGGGTGTAGCCAGCACCCCATTCAGTTGCACGGGATGAGCCGGAGCATGGCTGCCATGCTGGGCTGCAGGAGGGAATGGAAGACACTTGGGGACCGCTCACTGTGGGGAGAGGAACAGTCCCCCCTTGCGCCTAGCCTGGGGTGGGTGGGCTGTGCCCTGGTTCAGGCTGGGAGCGCTGTGCATGACGGAGGGTCTCGTGCCTTCCCGGGGAGGCTGTGTTTTTTTTTTTATTATTTATTTCATTTTTTACGGCAAACACAAAAGTCAGCTGTAGGCAGGGGGGTGCTGAAGATGTTGTGCCTAGTGGCATGTAAGGTGTAAATCTGGCCCTGCTGATATCTAGTCTGACCTCCTGTGTAACCCAGGACATAGTTATCAGTTGTGTGTTGTTCTCTTTCCATTCATGGAAAGTCGCTGTCCCTTACCAAACTGTGTACTATGACCTGTGTTATTTTGGAAACAAGAAGACAGACTGGAGCTAAAATATACTTTCCAAGTTCGTATGTCATCAAGAGAAAACTGCTTCTGTGAGAAGGGTGTTGTTGCTAGGAATATTTTGTGGCTTTCAGTAAGTGAACAAAATAGTTTATTTTCACTTACTCTTTGTTGCCCCCTAGCTGGTACTCAGACTCTTGGTACCAGTAGCTGCATCTCCCTGCCCCAACACCCAAGCCCTACATCTGCATTCAGACATCATTACATCCCTTTCTTCAAAGGTAAGGTCCAGGAATGCCGACTGTGCTGTGATAACCGTAGACCTCTCCAAATGTGTTTTGACTTTCTTTGTGCAAGCATGGCTTCCAACAGGATAGTCTGTCTTAACTTTGTGTGAGTGCTTTCTTGACATACCATGTAAGTCTCTGGGACCTGCTGTGTTTTTTTCAATCAATGTTCAGTGTTTTTTCCAAAGGGAAAAAAAAAATCTGAAGATGGGGGAGGGGGAGAATAATTGTAAATTTTGTTTATTATCGTTTACAGAAACATTTAACCTTGTTTCCATGTTTTAGTGAAGCTAACTGGATATTGGAATAAGGGACATTAACACCCTAGAGGATCAAATATCCATCCATCTTTTTTACAAAACATTTAGAGATCTAGTCCATTTTTAATACTGTTAACATCTATTGGGCCAGATCCACAGCTGGTTAAATCAGCATAGCTCCACTGATCAGCTGTGAATCTGGCCCATATACTTTAAAGCACAGAAACTTTATTGTTATTTATTTGAATAAATTAATGCTCATTCCTGTCAAACTATTTCACAAAGGCACATTAATTGTTAATGTTCTGCATGCTGGAGACAGGCCACTGTGATGGGGGAATCTCTGGAACCTTTGAGGCAGAGTGTACTTTTGCTTGGCATGTTGTTTAAACATTAGAGAGGAAGGCGGGGTGTTGAATGATCACAACAATGTCCTTCCGCTAGGATTAATGTGGGGAGGAAGGGGAAGCAAATGGGCACAAATCACAAGCATTTTCAGTTACTTTTGTATCCTCTATCTTTGTGTCCTATTTGAGTTGAAGAAGCAAAGCTTTGTCATCGGAGCAGTTATAGGAAAGGATGTGACTCCCTGCAGGTGCATTGTACATTGGTGTAAATAAGAGCAGAATCAGGTCCATACCCTGCAAATGTGACCCTCAAAAGAGAATTCTGGAGAAAAAGAATAAGTTTAAACAAAGTGATGCCATTTTAACAGACAATCTACCTACAAAGATTCTGTCCCCCAACTTCTAGGAGGGCTGAAGCACATTCTTGTATCACATGAGTCTCTGCTTGGATACAGTTTTATGTGTACTGTAAAGCTGGACAGTTTTATCAGAAGTTGATGCATTTAGCTAGAAAACCTGTCTGTGTACTGCACTGCATGATTACACAGTGTGGAATGTTCTCATTTGAAAGTCAATTGACAGTTGCTCAGCCGCACTTCTATTTGATCACACTTAAACCAGTATATGTTCACGGCTACCTGTCATTGCCATTTGCGGCAGCAATTATTTGTTGCTGTTGTTTGGAAAACAATCCATCAAGCAGTAGCCTGTTGTTACAAAATAAAAATTAGTAAAACAACCAAAATAATAATATTTTGCACTTCTGTAGCACCTGTTATCAAGGAGCTTAGAGCCCTTTGCAAACATATATTAACTAAGCCTCACAACTCTCCTATGAGGTGTCGGTAAGTATTTTTATACAATTTACATATGGGTTAAATAAGTATTACATAGTTTCCCCTTGTTGTACATTCAATTAGTGTCACAGCAAATAATAATAAAAAAGGAGATCTGAGATCCCCAAGTGCCTTGTTCTAAATACTAGGATGCCCTCCTTCTTTATCTTGATAAATGTTTGACGTTACCTTCCCTGTTTTTAAAAATGTAGGCAACGCTATGGAGAGATCATAGTGAGAAGAGCAAAAGTCATGGGAATATAGATAAACTATTGTCAAATGCCATGTGCTCAAAATAAGATTTTTTTTTTTTTTTTTTTTTTGCCATTTCAGTTCAAAATAATTAGAGATGTGCTTGGCTGATAGACTTGAACATGTCTGAATGTAATACACTAGTTACAGTACTACACCTGAACTTTTTAAACTCAAAATTAACTCTCCACATTTATTTAATAATATTTTTCTTTAAACTTCTGAGTGAGAGAAACCTCACCACACCAATAGGCTTTTCTCTTGACTATGGGCTTTGCCATAGGCCCTCACTGACAATTCACTGGGTTGGCCCTTTTTTTGGCCATAAGAATGTTGTCACTGAGTTTCTGCTTTCCCTCTTTACCACCCAGAGTTTATCTTGGCGGGTGTAATATGTTTGACCCTCCACTATCACATTTACTCACACACAAAAGTCCTCAAATCATTTGGATATGTCTAGGCTGGGTGTTTTTTGTTTGTTTTTAATCAGAAAAGTGACTTCTGTGACAGCCTAGGTAAGAATGCAGCTTTGCTTATCCCACAGTTAGTGCCCATCACAATTCAGAAATGTAAAGATTTTCAAAAACACTTAGGATTGGTCTAACTATGCTCCCATTGATGCAATGGAGTCAGTGAGAGTTAGGCCAATGCTGAGAGCTTTGGAAAATCCCACCTTCACAGTGCAGTGGAGAGTGCCTTGCCTTTTTTAATTTAAGAACCAGATTTTTCAGGACATGTCCTTTTTATTCCACTTTAGTACTCACTGGCTTTGAAAGCTTGGAAAGAATCATTGCTGTTTTCAAGATTTCAGATAAAAACCAAGTTCATGTGCTTAACATATGGATATATAAAATGACCCAACTTCAGAAATAATTTCTGGAATCGCCATTTTTGGGCCAGTGGTGACTGTGCGTGTTGCAGAGTTCCAGGGCAGGAAGGATTTTCAGGCATATTGCCCTTACAATAGCTTTCTAACTGCTTTATGAATCTGCAAAATTCTTGCCAGACCCCCCCATCCTCTAAGACAAAAATACAATTCTGCAGTGTCAATGGCTAGATTGGAAATGTAAGGGACTGACAATAAGCAGCATGCTGCTGAGAATGAGGAGCTACAAAAAGACATTCTATTCTTCCTGACCAGCCATGTAACGGCATGAGAGAGGATGATGTTTTGAGGTCTGGTCATTACACTGCAAACATACTAGGTTAAAAGGGCAGCCTGTCTTGTTAAGAGCCAAGAGACATGAGTATGTTTCTGTGGTTGGTACTTAAGTTCAAAGTAAGCCTTTTAGGATCCTTTCCAAATAAAATAAAATGAAATCCAGGAAAGAGTTCATGATTCTATTTTTTCATCCTGCTAATGGCAGAGAACCAAAGCAAAACTTTATAAAACTGCTCTCTCCAGTAGTTGTATATTCTATGGGATCTGACATGGAGTCTTTACTCAGTTTTTACCCAGGGAAACCTCAGGCAAGAGACAATTATATAGGATCTTAGGGGTTGTTGTAAGCTAGATAATGGGACCTTTTACTTTGCCCTTCAGTTTGATTTATTGCTAAATATTCATAATTTTGCATGTAAATTGCAAAATCCAGCTGCACTCTCTCAGAATCAGTGGCAAATTTTTGACATAATTTTAATAATTTAAATGGTGGATCAGCTTGTATGGTATAATGTGCCCCAAGAATAGCTTGCCTCCTTCTTTTCTTTTAATAGAAATCTAGGCCGTGATCTTAAAAACTACTCCACACAAGTGGATCCCACACAGAGCAGTTGGCAGAATTGCAGCCTTCAGTTCCATGTGTTTGCATTCCCTGCCTCTGTCCTCTCTTCCCAAGTTCTCACCTCCTGTTCCATGCTTCCTTCTGGTCCCTTGAACGTAACAGGAAAATAATGCCTGCCTGAAAGATTTCTGTCTCTGTTTATATGATTCCCAGAATGATGGGGCCCCGATCCTGTCTGGTGAGGCTTTTATCCACGTGGACTATTTTAAGTGCCCAAAGTATGTGATGTATTAAGGGCCATGCCTTCCAGTACCCCAATTATAAATGTTTAGTGATATAGGAATTTTGAGCAAGCAAAGGACAGGCATTTTTTGAAAACACCATAACTTTAAAACGCCCTTTCTGATTTTTTAGCAACCTTTCCAGGCAAACTCTACCCTGGGATGTGACATTCCAGGGGGGTGGTAATAACTGGGATACAATGGGGTGCATAGACCTTAACCAGGAAGCAGCTATTTCCCATGCCATGCTCCCACTGCAAGGGGGTCAAGGAGTATAAGACACTCCCTGGCTATCTGCATTGTGTGTAAAGGGTAGAGATGTTTCTACGGGGCTGCTACTCCCCATCCACTGCATAGGTGGGTTAGTAGTGATAGGGAGTGGGTGAAGTGCAGCAGGTGAGCTGGCATAGAGGGGGAAGTAATCTGTTCCTGGTAAATGGATGGCACACCTGGCTTTCTCCCTGGAGCAGGATGGGAACCAGAAACCAAACTGTGATTCTGTCAGTCACGGTTTAGCTTCTGGTTTGCTCCTAGGGCAGCATGTTGATACTTGCCCCTTACTCAGGGCTTGCAGTAACTCCACAATCAAGCCCTCGGTTCTTGGTAGTACTTGAAGAATATCAACTAATGTTGTTCTAATTTCAGTCTCTGAACTATGCAGAATACTTTTTTAAAAATTGTTACCATCTTATCAAGTCATTGCTACCAGAGAAACAATGGCAGTGACTCCTAATTTTGTAGTTTCAATGATCTTCATTTAAATCCGCACTGTACAGGGAAGTAACACTCCCACAATAAAATGGATTAATTAGCAGGAATATTCATGGGATGCACAGCACTCTCCTCTGTTCTCATGGGGCCTTCTCCTGCTCCTATTAAGGTCAATAGCAATACTCCCATCAGCGGCAGGCCCATGGTTAAAATGATGGAATATATGACATTCTCTGGGGCTGTATTTAATGTCTCTCCAGTACTCCTCAACAGAGGCTACCCGGCTTTGTGAATGCTTAGCAATCCCCTGCTCCATCCCCAGTTTACCAGATTTTTCACCTTTGCTCTGGGCTTTCTACTAACTCAAAGTTACCCATAAACCCCTCTCTCCCACATGGCAGTGCTCAATGATACATCTAAAGCTATACTCTGGGCTGCTGGCCTTTCTTCAAAAGAACTGCTGTACCGTCATCATTAATATCCATTAATTCTGCGCTCCATCCTCTCTAAAATGGTTACTGCAAATTGTCAGCAGCTCTGTGTTTTGTAAAAATATCATGTTTAGCTACCAGTTGCTTAACTAACAATGCTACACATGAACTGGATTTTACAAGTCCCAAAAAGTAGAGCTTTACTTTTTCGTTTGCCAAGCAGCATTATAATGCCATAGAGTACGCCCCGAGGATTAATTGACAGGAAATAAATGGAGTATTTGAAGAATATTTGACAAAATAAGAGTATAAATGGGTACGGATCAATAGTATATTCTGTACCTTTAAATTCTGCCAAGTTGGCTATGGCATTATAGATCCATGACTTGATAATCCAACCCTGTCTGCATATAAATAAAATCCTGTGGAGAGTTATCAGGGGGGAAAGTTAGAATAAACCTAGTACAAGATCTCAACAGCAGACTATTTTGTAATTTATATATCCAATAAGACATGACTCAGCCATAGCAGCTGCTTTTTGGTGCAGTCCTGCTTTGAACTAACTTAACATCACTGAATGATTTCACTGATGGTTTTAAGGGCAGGCTATAATTTAACACCATAACCTTAAACTTTGCTAAAATTCCCTAATATATTTGCTCAGTTAAAACTACGAAGGAGCCGTTTGAAAAAAAAGGACCTACAGATTCCTGAAGATGCTTTTGTTTTATCTTTTTAACAGCATCACATTCTGAGAAGAGAATGTTAGATTTCAAAGCAGAGCTACAGGGCTGATGCTTGTACCTGATGCTATCCATCAAGTATGCGTTATTGCTGATATAGCACACTCCAGTTCCTAGATCTGTTTATCGTTTGACCCACTGTTCGGTATTGCCTTTGCTAAGAGAGTCACATCAGAAACCAGACATGGTGCCAATAAGGAAGTTGAGGTTTTACAAAGAACTATTTATTTTAAAATGTTGGATTAACAAGTCATTTTGAGTAAGCTTTTTATGCTTGAAGTACTCTACTTTGCTTTCCATTTTTTTTCTTTTATCTGCTTTCTTTGCTCTTCCCCTTGGAGGCAGTGAAAGTGGTCGGAGCACTCCAAGCTTATCCATGTATTCAGACAGCAAATCTTCGCCTTCTGCCTATCAGCAGGCTCCTAGACATTTCCATGTTCCAGGTAGGCATTCACATCTTAGCTTTTAATCTTCAGTTGTGGCATATGTTCATTTTCTCCTAAATTGTCAATGGATTTTGCATTGCTTTGTGAACTGTAGAACAACAATAACAAAAAACCTTATTTCTTCTGAAGAGTGAAAATATGTTAGCTGTTAAACATGATCTCAGAAGTGAATGAGTTACACGCTTCACATTTTTCTGTGTATCAACAAGTTTGCACTAGGAGAAGCCCAAAGAGACAACTTTATTTTATGTTAAACCTAGAAGATGATGTTGTCTTAAATGTTACTTGCTGGTTGCACAGGCCTGTTCAATTTACGGATATGATGTAAGGCTGAATTTTTTAAGTACCCATCTACTAAATGAACTGATGGGTAAGGAGCCATATTAATGTATCCCTTTAGGATTGATAGAAAATCTTGGGCTACCATGCAGCCCAGAATGTTTTAAGTGTGTACTAATGATGAGAAATGTTGCATTGTATTGTAATAGCAGTTACTACACATTAAAATGAATGAATGGTCTCTGCTCAAGTGATTTTTTTTTCCTTTTTTTTTTTTTAAGAATTAAACAGAAGAAGCACAATCTAAACTGCTTGCTTACTCTTTTGTTCTTTCCTTTTTCTTTCCTCTTTCTCAGACACTGGAGTAAAAGATAACATCTATAGGAAACCCCCTATCTACAGACAGCATGGTACAGTCTGCTTTTCTCGGCTGCAGTGTTTTCTACGCATGCCCTTGTTAAGGAAGTGCATATTTACCACTGAACTAGTTGTGCTATCGTATTCTCATTTAATTATGCCAGAATCCCTATTATCTAAAAACAAAAAGGAAAAGAATTAAGTAACACAGAAAATTGATAACTCTCTGCATAACATGAAGTCTGAAGACTCAGTAAGTGGCTGGCATAGTGATGTCTTGCTGTACATTATTAATTTAAAGCTAATACTGATCTTAAAGCAATTTGTTTATTATCAGAATGATACAATAGTATGTTAAATATAGTACATTACTATACTGCTTTCAGGTGATCCTGGGGAATATCTAAATTTGAAGGTAATTTTTGCGTCTATATTACAGCAAAAAATAAACTTTTAGGTTCATTGATATATGGTGCATATCCATCTTTCATCAGCAAGATTTTTTTACTTTATCATAATATCAGAACAATTCTTTAATGAGGTTATATCCGCTGAGGACAAATTCCTTTTTAAGGCAGTAACCTGACTGAAGATGGCTTCTGATCTGCACCATACAATTGGAACTGAATGGGCAGACCCAATTGCAAGATTGGCACCTAAGTCACTAAACAACAGAACTATACAGAAAATGTTTTTGTGGCACATAATAATCTGACACAACACATGACTTCGAAAAGAACTGTATAAATCATGAATGCTTCAAATGAAGCAGTAAAATAGAAATTCCCCATGTTTCTTTTCAGGGAGAGCATTGACTCTTCTGGTTTGTATCATGTTCTGCCTCACACCTGACTGATTTACGGATGTGGAGAAATAAATAAATAAATAAGGGCTTCTCTCTGGATGCTGCTGATTCATAGATTCCAAGGTCAGAAGAGTGTGATCATCTAGTCTGACCTTCTATAAAACACAGGCCATACAACTTCCCCAAAATAATTTCCTTTGAACTAGAGTGTATATTTTTTTTAAATTTCAGTCATGATTTTAAAATTGCCCGTGATGTAGAATCTACCACAACCTTTGGTAAATGGCTCCAACTGTTAATTACTCTCACTGATAAATATTTATGTCTTCTATATTAAGTCTGAATTTGTTAGCTTCAACTTCCACCCATTGGATCTTGTTATACCTTTGTTATTTACTCCTTCTCATAATACAAGAACAAGGGGCCACCAAATGAAATTAATAGGTAGCAGGTTTAAAACAAACACAAGAATGTATTTTTTCACGCAACGCACTGTCAACCTCTGGAACTTCTTGCCAGAGGGTGTTGTGAAAGCCAATACTATAATGGGGTTCAAAAGTGAGCTAGGTAGATTCATGGAAGATAGGTCCATCAGTGGCTATTAGTCAGGATGGGCAGGAATGGTGTCCCTAGCCTCTGTCTGCCAGAAGCTGGGATTGGGTGACACGGTATGGATCACTTGATGATAACCTGTCTGTTTATTTCCTTTGGGGCACCTGGCATTGGTCACTGTCCGAGGACAGGATACTGGGCTTGATGGACCTTTGATCTGATCCAGTACGGCCGTTCTTATGTTCTTTCCCTGCTAGACTGAAAAAGCCTATTATCAAATATTTTTCCCCATGGAGGTACTTATAGACTTTGATCAAGTCACCCCTGAGCTGAATAAATTGAGCTTCTTGAGTTTGTCACTGTCAGGTATATTTCTAACCTTTTAATTGTTTTTATGGCTCTTATCTGTGCCCTCTCCAAATTTTTCAACATCCTTCTTGAATTGTTGACACCAGAACTTCATAGCATATTCCAGCAGCAGTCACACCAGCACCAAATAGAGAGGTTAAAAACCCTCTGTGCTCTTGATTCCCCCTTTTATACATCCAAGGATTGTGTTAGCCCTTTTGGCCACAGTATTACATTGGGAATTCATATTCAGCTGATTATCCACCATGATCCCCAAATCTTTTTCAAGAGTCACTGCTTCCCAGGAATAGAGTCCCCTATCCTGTAAGTTCTTAGTTCTTACATTCTTTGTTCTTAGATGGATACATTTACCTTTAGCTATATTAAAATGCATATTGTTTGCTTGTGGCCAGTTTATTAAGCGATCCAGATCGCTCTGAATAAGTGACCCCTTTTCTTCATTCTTTTCCACTCCTCCAATCATTGTGTTGTCTGCAAACTTTAGCAGTGATGACTTTATGTTTTCTTCTAAGGTCATTAATAAAAATGTTAGTGTAGGGCCAAGAACCACCCAACTAGAAATAAACCCACTGGATGATGATTTCCCACGTACA
Organism: Caretta caretta; assembly: GCF_965140235.1. Classification (NCBI taxonomy): domain Eukaryota; kingdom Metazoa; phylum Chordata; order Testudines; family Cheloniidae; genus Caretta; species Caretta caretta. Next base: position 130,491,376 of record NC_134209.1, on the reverse strand, counting down.
GTTACATTTAGATACCTATCAGTTAGCCAGTTTTTAATCCATTTAATGTGTGCCATGTTCATTTTGTATCATTCTAGTTTTTTAATCAAAATGTCATGTGGCACAAAGTCAAATGCCTTACAGAAATTTAAGTATATTGCATCAGCACTATTGCCGGTATCAGTCAAACTGACATTGAGTACAGTGAGTCAGCGTGCACACATTCTCCATAACTGAAGTGTCTGATGCTAAGCAATTGCATAGACAGGTTTAAATCACTGACATTTAAATAACCTATTAGACTGTTCTGGTTAAGCTTCAGAACAAAGCAAGGTCCAGTGGTGCTTTAATATGCTTTATCACATACAAGGGTCACCTCCGTGTCAATGAGATGGAATCCATTTATATGAGCACTTGGCTTTAGGATAAATAGCAAACATTAAAGTCTATCCAAAGCCTTTAATTTCTCCTCCTCTGCAGAGCTACAAATCATTGGTAATAAATAGTCAAAAAAAGCAAAAAAGCTACTGACAAGGCAAAAAGGCCTGAATCATTAGAGAGAGTTTTGGGAAAATCACAAGCAAAACACAAAGCCAAATCCTCAGCTGTTGTAAATCGGGATAGCTTCATTGACTTCAGTAGAACATTGATTTACACCAGCTGAGGATCTGGCCCTAACATCCTGTTCCCTGAGCATGTCATCCTTAATTATTTTATAGCTACCTCTGGTTTGCCAAAATGACTCTGAAAAAGGGAGGTTTTTTTCATGGCCATATGTTTTCTATGTCAGCCGCCATACTGATGTACACAACCAAGGGCCAGATTTTCCTCTGTCAGTTTTATACTGGTGTAACTACACTGACTTCAGCAAAGTTATTCCTGATATACATTGGTGTGAGAGGCCCTGTATGTTAATATGCATGTCAGTCAGACATCTCTGCGGATACCCTGAGGAGATGTATTTTAATCTTTGTTTTATATATAAACAAGGTTCTGAAAAGGAGTGTAGAAAATGGAGGCTGGCTGGGATTCTACAGGAGTGCACCTACTAATTTATTCTAAATGAAAACAAAAATTGAGAGTGATGAAGTATCCATTTCTGTGTAGAGGCTAATGGAAACAACCTTTTGTTCCCAGCAGAAGTTGTGTAAATCTTTTTGCTAAAGAAGAAACACATTAGCAACTGATGATTCAGCTTCTTAAGCTAAAGGGGCATTGAAGTAGGACATTCAGGAGTTGGAGCCAGAAAACATTCTCTTGTTGAAGAAACCAAGTTTGAACAAACAAGCGCAAAAATGTTCTCTAAAACAAAAAGTGCAAGAAACTCTTCCAAAACATTTGACTTTGAAAGGTCTCAATTACAGCGGTGCCCAGCAGATTTGTTGTAGCTAAGAGCCTCTGTGTTCCTGTTATAAACTCCTAGATTCAGAATAAAAATGAGCTGGGAAAATGTCACATGCATGATTTCAGGCTGTGAATTTGGATGGGAAAGCTGGGGAGGGTGGTATTGCATTTTTCTTTTTTAGTATCTTCATATTTTCAAAACATTTGATTCAATATTAAACCTTTTAAAAAGAGTTTGGCCTTCATCAGTTTTATCACTGATCCAAACAGAGAGCTCAAATGGTTGAACTTGGGTTCCTGGAGTCCATATTTAGACATCCATATAAAAAGGACCTGATTTTCAGAGGGGCTGAGTAGCCCAATTTTCACAGAAGCCAATGCTCAGCACCTCTACAAGTCAGGTCACTTTGATGTAGGTGCCTTAATATAGATTTAGGTGCCTAAGATTCAAGGAACGCTGCATGGGCAGACCCTGGCATTCATGCTTTGCTCCATTGACTTTGACTGGATTCCTAGCAAGTGCTGGGGTCTGCCCACTGGAGTTCCAAGCAGCATCAGACCCTATGTTTGAATATTTTGACCACTGTTTTCAAGGTTCAGGTTAAAATGTATGGATTCTTTGCTTAGAAATATACTGTAAGATTAAGCTCCTCCTGTTCTCTGTTAGCATTTCATACAGCATTAATCTTGACAAAAGGCTCATGTGGGACCGCTAAACACTGAGGATGGAGTGGAGGTCAAGGATAATCTAAGCATGGCCCAATATTTAAACAGATACTTTGCCGCAGTCTTTAATAAGACTAAAGAGGATCTTAGGGATAATGGTAGCATGACAAATGGGAATGAGGATATGGAGGTAGACATTACATATTTGAGGTAGAAGCGAAACTCAGACAGCTTAATGGGACTAAATCAGGGGGCCCAGATAATCTTCATCCAAGAATATTAAAGGAATTGGCACAAGAAATTGCAAGCCCATTAGCAAGAATTTTTAATGAATCTGTAAACTCAGGGGTTGTACCGTATGATTGGAGAATTGCTAACATAGTTCCTATTTTTAAGAAAGGGAAAAAAAGTGATCCGGGTAATTATAGGCCTGTTAGTTTGACATCTGTAGTATGCAAGGTCTTGGAAAAAATTTTGAAGGAGAAGGTAGTTAAGGACATTGAAGTCAATGGTAAATGGGACAAAATACAACATGGTTTTACAAAAGGTAGATGGTGCCAAACCAACCTGATCTCCTTCTTTGAGAAAGTAACAGATTTTTTTAGACAAAGGAAATGCAGTGGATCTAATTTACCTAGATTTTAATAAGGCATTTGATACCGTGCCACATGGGGAATTATTAGTTAAATTGGAAAAGATGGGGATCAATAGGAAAATTGAAAGGTGGATAAGGAATTGGTTAAAGGGGAGACTACAACGGGTCCTACTGAAAGGTGAACTGTCAGGCTGGAGGGAGGTTACCAGTGGAGTTCCTCAAGGATCGGTTTTGGGACCAATCTTATTTAATCTTTTTATTACTGATCTTGGCACAAAAAGTGGGAGTGTGCTAATAAAGTTTGTGGATGATACAAAGCTGGGAGGTATTGCCAATAAAGAGAAGGACAGAGATACTCTACAGGAGGATCTGGATGACCTTGTAAACTGGAGTAATAGTAATAGGATGAAATTTAATAGTGAGAAGTGTAAGGTCATGCATTTAGGGATTAATAACAAGAATTTTAGTTATAAGCTAGGGACGCATCAATTAGAAGTAACGGAGGAGGAAAAGGACCTTGGAGTATTGGTTGATCATAGGATGACTATGAGCCGCCAATGTGATATGGCTGTGAAAAAAGCTAATGCGGTCTTGGGATGCATCAGGAGAGGTATTTCCAGTAGGGATAAGGAGGTTTTAGTACCATTATACAAGGCACTGGTGAGACCTCACCTGGAATACTGTGTGCAGTTCTGGTCTCCCATGTTTAAGAAGGATGAATTCAAACTGGAACAGGTACAGAGAAGGGCTACTAGGATGATCCGAGGAATGGAAAACTTGTCTTATGAAAGGAGACTCAGGGAGCTTGGCTTGTTTAGCCTAACTAAAAGAAGGTTGAGGGGAGATATGATTGCTCTCTATAAATATATCAGAGGGATAAATACCAGAGAGGGAGAGGAATTATTTAAGCTCAGTACCAATGTGGACACAAGAACAAATGGATATAAACTGGCCACTAGGAAATTTAGACTAGAAATTAGATGAAGGTTTTTAACCATCAGAGGAGTGAAGTTTTGGAATAGCCTTCCAAGGGAAGGAGTGGGGGGGGGGCAAAAGATCTATCTGGCTTTAAGATTAAACTCGATAAGTTTATGGAGGAGATGGTATGATGGGATAACATGGTTTTGGTAATAAAATATTCATGGTAAATAGGCCCAATGGCCTGTGATGGGCTATTAGATGGGGTGAGATCCGAGTTACCCAGGAAAGAATTTTCTGTAGTATCTGGCTGATGAAACTTGCCCATATGCTCAGGGTTTAGCTGATCATCATATTTGGGGTCGGGAAGGAATTTTCCTCCAGGGCAGATTGGAAGAGGCCCTGGAGGTTTTTCGCCTTCCTCTGTAGCATGGGGCACGGGTCACTTGCTAGAGGATTCTCTGTTCCTTGAAGTCTTTAAACTACGATTTGAGGACTTCAATAGCACAGATATAGGTGTGAGGTTTTTTTTGTAGGAGTGGTGGGTGAAATTCTGTGGCCTGCGTTGTGCAGGAGGTCAGACTAGATGATCATAATGGTCCCTTCTGACCTAAATATCTATGAATCTATGAAAGCACCTCCAGGAAGGGGATGATGTAATGGAATGCTAAACTGTATTATACCCTTCAACCACTAGGCAGTGCTCTGTGTAATATACCTTATCAGCGGTACCATGCAGTACATTAAAAGATCTTATAGTGAAGTGCATCTGGTGTGTATCTCTGAGAAGGAAGTTCTGTGGCCAGTCCATACCTGGTACAGAAGCCTGACCAGCCCTGCATCCTATTGTGTACAAGGTGCACATGACAACAGCTGTCTTTCAAACTTCTTTTCCACTTGCCCTGTGCTGCATGCATGGGACAATATAATGTTCACTGTTTCCAACTTTTAGGGGTAGGAGTTTCACTCCGCTACATACTGATACAAACATAGATCAAAATTTTGCCTTTATGTGGGGGTTTAGGGGGTGCAGAGGTATAGCAGCTGAGTGCTAATGGCAGATGTAGTCTGCCCAGGAAGGGCAGAAGCTGTATGAAATATCTGCAGACATGCTGGGTCAGGGGCCGAAGGCTAGGTAGGGAAGAGTTGCTGCCACCCCACAGTGACCCTTATGACACCTTTTAAAAGGTGCATCCATCAATGTTTTAAAACGCTGAATCTCACGGGCCCAAACTGTGGCAATTTGGCGTGTGTATGTCTGCAAAATCTGCTGGTTGTGAAATCATTTTTGGGGTGCAGATCAGTATCATTTACAGGCACATCTGTACCTGTCTGGAAATAAAGGGCACAAAATGGCCAGAAAAGCAGGGGGAGAGGAGAATGCTGGGACCTTCTAGTGGCAAGATTTTTTTTCTCAGCAGACTTGGTAACTCAATACAAAGTACTACATAGTGGCACGTTAGTGTCAGCAAAAAAATTTCAACAGACAATTCTTTAGCAAATAGATAAATTCAGAAAATACAGGCTGCACTTTGGTTGTCTTTTTCTGCAGTGGTGTTGGTAATCGCAACCCTTCTGCAGACCCTGCTCTCGCTAATGCCATGATGTTGATTATTAAGGGATGGACTGAGATTTTTGTCTCTGCCTTGTGTCAGGGTAACACATAGCCCAGGAGGAGCCTGGGGAAGGAATTGTGACTCAGAACGTGACTCTGCTCCTGATGGTGAAATGATTTACTGCAGCCCTTTATAGGGGGACAGCTAACTCCCTACCCCTAACCCTCCCACAGTGGTTTAGCTTTGCTGGCTGACATTTTGAGGTGGCGGATCCATTTGCTGTACCCTCCCTGCCTACCTCCTGGGGGAGAGGAATGAGGACCAGGTGTAAAACCTGCTTATATCCAAGATACCATGTGGAGAGCATTAACATGGCAACAGAGGAAAGGAGGGACTTGCTCCCCTGGACAGCTGTGTTAGGCTGAGTCACAATCTGTTTCTAAGGCTAGGTCTACACTACAGCTTATGTTGACATAATTTATGTCACTCGAGGGTGAATAAATCACCCCCCTGAGCAACATACGTTACACTGACGTAAGTGCCAGTGTGGAAGCGCTGTGTCAGCAGGCATGGGGGCTGGACTAGTTCAGCTGATGAGAGAGCTCTCTCCCGTCAGCCCAGAGAGGCTACATTAGAGAGCTCACAGCAGCACAGCTGCATTGGTGGAGCTGCACCACTGTCAACTCTGTAGTGTAGCCGTGCAATAAATTATGGTTTTTTTCCCTCCCGTCAAGCTCAAGAAAGTAGCATCTTTCCTAGAAAAATGGTACTTTAAAATGCTTGGAAGAGTAGATTTTATGCATATACTGTGTATTTACAGCATTAAATCATTTTAATAATTTCATAATGGCTTAAATGGGTCGATGATATCGTACCAGTACACTTCCAACTTCTCATATCCCTTTGTTTGTGTGGATCATTTTATTCTTTTAAGAAAACTGCAATATGATGACAGTCAAAATGGAAACAAATGATATGATGCTGTTTTAACTCTTACAATGCATTTTATATTCTAACAGTAAGAAGATCAGAGGGGGAGGATGGAAGTTTTGATCAGGACAATAGGAAGGTAATGTCCAGAATGCAGGAAAAACATGCAGGGTGTTAGTGTTTCTCAAGGGTACCATTTTAAAATCTCTCTTATTTTTTAGATATTTTATTTTTATTTATCATTATTCTAGTTATTTAATAGCAGCAAATGTGTGTTTGGTCCTTCACAGAAGATATAGAAAGATATTGCACCTCCCCCAAAGTGCTTACAATCTAAATTTTACAAGTGATGGAACTAGTAGGGGAGGCAAAAAGTAGGGAGAATTGAACTAATGCAATAAGTGCATGCATTTACTCAATCTAGGCATGCTCCTTGGTGGTTCAGTGGAGGTGTTTTTATTCCATGTATTTATTTTAAAATGAGAAAAAGTAATAAAGTAACATTGATTCACTTGTGGGCATTAATAGCTTAATTTTAAAAAATTCACATATTCTGAAACAAGGACAGAGTAACAGCGGTAATTCAGAGGAAACCCATTCTCAACCAGCTGGATCATGTTAAGTATCTGATACTAGAACTTCGAACAGACAGTCCCATGATGCATTGCATAGGATCTGTCTTCCACTTTTGTGACTGAGTGGATGATTGATATAAAATTACAATAAATAAAAATTGATCATAGAATTCCCATGTGGGGGAATTTGCAAGAATAAATCCAAACGTTAAAAGTTCGGTTTTGTTCTGTTCAGCTAAAGACCAGTTGGCTGATTCTGAAGGGGGAGACAGACACCAGAGCTAATTCTCCAGATTTGGATACTCAGTCACTATCACATGGTCCTGGAACTGACAGAGAACAACTCCAGCAAATGCAAGAGAATGCAACCACCGTATATTCAAGTAAGTATTTACTTTACACAGTTAGTCGTGGATGTAGGATTGCAGCTTGACTGAGAGAGACAGCCATGCCACAGGCTTCTCTGCACATTTTCATTCTTTGCCTTGGGCCTCCACCCAAACAGTCCATATATGTAAATTGGAATAGCCAGCAGATCATTGTTTTGAAATGCCGCTCTCACTAGCTGTCAGTACTGAAAGTGTTCTCCACATTCTCTTCATTTAACTTGACAGGAAGTGGGGGAGTACAGGGACGTAGACATCAGGAATAAAGGAACCTACATTTTGCTCTTAGTACATGAATCACAAAATGATAGATAACTTTAGAGGAAAATACCTTTGAAGAGCAGCTGTCCTAAGAGAGGGTCCCCTGCTACACCGTGCTGGAGATACAGGTCAACTGGGGTAAACAATTTGGCGAAGCAGTTTTTTCAAAAGCTTTCATCCCACTGCAAGGCACATCTGGCAGCAAAGGTAATGTGCCAGTCATTGGTAATATGATAGCTGGCTCCATCATCTTTATATTAAGGAAATTATGACTCAGCAATACAAGAGAGGGGGAAAAACTGATGCAGCAGAATCTGTCACTAGAGTGAACCAAGTGGAAAGAAACAAGTAGTTTTGGATCCTACTGAACCAAAGCAAGCGGATTTCCCTTCTCAAATACCATCAGACTTTTCCCACACAGGGAATGTTTCACAAATGCCCTTGTACATGTGAAGCTGTTTCTGAATGCCACAAACTCCTCACATCCAGAAGCAACTGGCAGAAATGAGCATAGACTATGCAAATAAATGGTGTAGGCACATGCGCCATGAGAAGGCTGACTGATGGGTTGATATGCCGCTTATCTATACATGTTTTGAGATAACAGGCTTTATTTGAAACCCTTATGAGGCAAAAACCTCTCCCATAAAAATGTCTGTAACATACAGTAAACTTTTTTTCTATACAAGCAATGTACTGTGACACAGGTTTCTCCATGGGACTACCATTCTGCTTCCACTCACTCATTTATCTTATATTTTCTAATATCACACACACAAATTCAGAGCCACAGAAGTCAGAGATAGAAAAGACCCTGTGGGTTATGTGGTGACCTCCTTGCTGATGCAAGTTGTTCCTTATGTTACATTTTTAGATGTTTTGCCTATGTAGTTTTCAATGTACCCAGTGTGGGTTTCCACCACTTGTCTCAGAAGGCCATTTAACAGCCAAATTGTTCTGGCTTTGAAGGTTTTTTTCCTGATATTCACTCTCTTTTATTCCCTTCCTTAATTTTATCCAGTAACTCCTAGTTCTATCCCCCGTGCTGTCCTAAATAATTCTTTTCCTTCTTTATTGTTTACACCTTTCAAGTGTTTGTAGGCTACCGAGTGCCCCACTTATCGTTCCTTAGCTATTCTCCCTTTCACATGTGGATGGGGAGCGAAGAGAACCTTAGCGCCACCCCTATACCCGATGAGCTGGTCAGTGCAGTTTAGTTGGCACATCAAGGGAAATTATGTATGTCTGGTGTAGGTCTGGCACAGATTATTTCCCCCACAGAGCAAGAGGGGACTGCAGGTGACTCGCTGAATCACAGTCTGGTTGCAGATCTGCTTCTGGGGCAGTGCAACAATGCCTTGGCCATTACAGAGGTCTTGTGGCAGAGCCACAATTGAACTCTGTAGTAACTAGACATCATAGTAATGATCGCTCCACCCTAGTTCATTTTTTTTTCTGTCTGGTATTAATATTGTAGGCTAGGTGTCGAAATGTCTTAGGGCTTGTATGCCCACTGAGCTCTCTTAGTGGGAGAGATTTTATTCATGGATACCATTTCATGCATCACCTTGTCAAGTTGAAAAAAAAGGCTAGGGCATTAAGATGCTGAACTCACCTTCCCCTCCAACCCTTGTGTATAGTTTGGAAAGTGCTGAATATCCAAATACTGGTACCTTATCAACTCTATTTGGTTGTGTATGCATGTGTAAACATTTATCCGGAGAGAGGCATATATTTACTGTCAGTAATGATTATCTCTGTTCCGTGCAAAACATTTCTCTCATTCAAAAATCATGGGCACTTTGGGCACCAATGGTGTATCAGACCACTTCATGTATTGGTGTGATCTGTTGTATTCAAGACTCAATCATTGTCCAAAGTTTTGTTTATCTTTTCTTGCTTACATACATGTCTACATAAATATCTTGCTGCTATGTAACTGAGACATACATCTGTATATTATGGTAGGCAGGTTTAGTAACTGGTGTTTATAACATTTCAGAATAACATAATAGTAACTGAATATGTTTCCTCAGTGCATTTAAACTTTTTTTTTTGAAGGCTGATTGCTACAAATAGCTCTTCTAAGAAAATCTGTACTGATTTACAAAAACACAGTGTCTGTAAATGGATCGACATAGATTTCTGGTGCATTGTACTGCCACTCATTTAACATGAGAAGTTAAAGGGAATTCAGCAGTTACGATTTCCTGAACCACAGACATTCTTGAATTTGAGGTCTGAGATAGTGCAAAAGAAGCTCTACAAATACAAATACAAATTGTATAACCTACTTCCCAGAGGACCCTTCGATGCTTAGCTTGTTACTATTATTACTTATTCCTTGTATTGCGGTAGCACTTAGAGGTCCCAAAACAGAATCAGGGGTCCACTGAACCCTGACATAGTGAGAGACAGTCTCTGTCCAAAAGAGCTTACAGTCTAATCTAAGGCAAGATGAAACATACAGTTGGAGGTGATAAAAGAAGAACAAGAGTAACAGTGTCAGGAACACGTGGATACATACACTCGCTGGGCATAGAGTTAGTTAAAAGACAATACTACTATCAAGTTTCTGTAGTTTTCAGTGTTTTAATAGTTCCCTTTCTTCAGTGACATGCTGGTTACCATGTAGCAGGAAGTATACATTGTGCATATATAAAGCTTTTTTGCTTTGTGGTTATATTATTGGACCAGGACTTGGGATACCTGGGTTCTAATCCTGGCTCTGCTTCTGGCCTGTTGGGTGACCCTGGACAAGTCGCCTCTCTGTGCTTCAGTTTCTCCATCTGTAAAATTGGCTCTTGTGTAAAGCGCTTTGAGATCTGTGATTGAAAAAAGCTATATAAGAGCTAGATGCTATTATTATTTATTATTATTTTCTTGTGGTGTAAAGTAGTCGTGCCCTGTATTTTCCTCTCAAATAAAGCTGTTGAATATTTTGGCTGTCAAATATACATTCACTTTTTAATTTATCATCTATAAGTATAGATTGTTTCTGTTATTCTTTACCATAATTCTTCATTTTAAAGACCAAAGGCCAGATTTGCAAAAGTATTAAGGTGCCTAAAGATGCAGATAGGCACTTCTGAAAATCCCGTTAAGTACCTATTTGCATTTTTAGACACCTAAACGCCTTCGTAAATCTGGCCCCAATTAGTCTATGCTGAAATGCAGTCTCATCACATTTCAAATTAGCATGAATGGCATGAAAGGAGCCATATCAATTTACAGTATAGCTGATGAGTCTGTAGTATCTTCATTGGTAAGAACAGATTGTCACATATCAGTCAAGTACTCGAAAACGCTACAAGATACTGCGGAAGCATTTAGCATATGATGTTTGCAGGTGTTACAAGTATGTTGGCTAGTTCAGTCTAGATTGTTTAATTCAAAGAAGAGCAATCAGGAATAAGGTAATATACCTGAGAACTTCCTATGGAATGAAGACCTGGGTGAAATGCTGTCCCCGGTAGAAGTCAGTGGAAGTTTTCCCGTTGACTTTAATTAGGCCAGGATTTCACCCCTGGAAGTTTTCCAAATGGCCACAAGATGTCGCCTGTACTTTACTTCTCTGATTTTCACACACAAAATTCATCATGTTCATCCTGAAATGAATGTTTGTCCTCATTAAAGTTTAGGATATAAAACTCCCAAACTGTTAAGTGTTAAAGAAAGTTTGTTAATTCTAAACTGTTTCCTTTAACCCAAAGTCTTTGGTGCTATAATATTCTACCATTAACCAGGAGCATGGTGGGAAAGTCCCACTGGAAATTTCACAAATCAGAAGAGGCCACCTTTAGAAGCAGGAAACAGCATGAGACAGACCTTTGATCCCCTCTGACACTGCAATTCCTATGTTCCTAAATAATTTGAATATAGGACTTTACACCTTTTCATTATTCCTATTTTAACCTATCCCTTTAGATATGCAGTAAAGTCAAAATATTTTGAGATAACACTAAACCATGTCAGCCATCTACTCAGTGTCACTGCTCTGCAGGGCAGAGAGGTCAGAGGAATTGGTCTCCCCAGCAGTGTTCTTCACTAATCTGTTTGATAGGCCAGGACAGGGACTGTAATTTTATTATTTGCATGTTCAGTGCCTAATGCAGTGTGGTCTGGATTCCTGATTGGGGCCTTTAGGTGCTACTGCAATACAAAATAGTAGCTAATAATAAATAATGCACTTTGTTCTTTAAGTAGGAACGTGGAGTTTGCCATATTGGATCAGATAACTGGTCCATAGAATTCAATATCCTGTCACTAACAGTGGCCAGTACCACTTTCTTCAGAGGAAGGTGCAAGAATCCTCCATAATGGACAATTATAGTATAATTTCTTCCTGATCCCATGAATCAGTAGCTAGTTTATACCCTTTTTTTTAATGAACCCTGTCTACTGTACCTGTGGATTTTCACATTACTCATATAAATGCCTTTATCTTTCTGGCATCCTGCCAAGCTTCTGGTCACAATGAGATCTTGTGGCAATGAGTTCCACAGGTGGTACATGCACCTTTTTCCTTTTATCATTTTAAAATATTTAGCTTTTCAGTTCCATCGACCATCTCCTCAGTCTCATATGAGAAGGAAATGTAAATAGGCGTGCCCAGTTTATTTTCTCTTACACCATTCATTGTTTTCTCTACCTATAGTGTGTCCCCTTTTATTCATCTCCTCTCTAAACATACAGGACTAGATCCTCTGCTGCTGTAAAGTGGCAAAGAACTAGTGAAGGGAGCTGTACAGATTTATACCTTCTAAAGATCTGGCTAATAGTTTAGACTGATTATTTAAGAAGGAGGTTTGAAAGTGGCAGTTTAAAGAGATCAGAGCATCTCTAGTGATGCCAGAGAATCTGAACAATACCTGAAAATCATTTTACCCACGGCTGAAATGCAGTCACCTCGGGGAGAAATGAAATAACTATTTAACAGCACCTAACAACACTATTCACCAGTTTAAGACTGAAAATAGAAAATACCTTTTCCAGTTGAAACTGTAGAGCAAATTTATAGACGGCAAAAAACTGTTCTTAAACTGGAATTTCACCAGGACCATAGTCTTACAAAAGGTGCCAGGAACGCAAGTTGACAGAACCTCTGAAATAATGGCATGTTTATTACCATTCTGGGGTAGTAGCTCAGCACTGAGCCAGAGAGAAGGTTACCTCTTACTGAGTCCTCAGTACCACTCTCTACTGCACCAAATTGTTCCTTAGAGGTCTTCCCCATCACCGTCTGCGAAAAGCATGCAGTCTTCTGAGATATCGGATGATCCCCACCTGACGTGATATGAATTATAGATGCGGACATATTTCTCTTTTTAAAATCCTCCTGCAAGACTGAGATAAACCATACACAGCTCTACTGTATCTCAGAGACCGGGCGAAAGTTCTTGCAAATTGTTTCTTGTATTCTCTGCTTGTTTTTATTAATTTGATTGTAAAGGTTTTTGCAAAAATCTCTTGATACATATTGTGTCTTTTACAGGATTCCCATATGCCAAATCTGCTTCTCTTCCTGGCTACGGAAAGAATGGATTGCACCAGGTAGGTATTAGTATAGAATGTGTTACACCTGCTAATATTGTACCATAAATACAGCTTAGTAACCAGGTAGATAATCACAAATAACATAGAGCTCTTTAAAGATTTTTGGCTATCAGCTCTGCATAACATATTCATATGCCAAGGGAGTTCAGCCATGTCTGTCTTCAACAAGCAGTCAGCCAGATTGAGGCTTCTCTTTAATTGTGTGTCCCATGAGCATTAAGAGTCCTATTTTTCTCCGAAAACAAACACAGATCCAAAAATGTAGTCTTGATATATTAACAGAACTCAGTAAGTGTTAAATCATAGAGAAAGGCTGGCATCTATTTAAAGCAAGCTAGCTCTCCTATGTTAGAAGAAAGGGAGAGCAACCTACAGATGGGTTGCATTTCCTGAAGTGGGTAATCTGATTTTTTCCAGTGTTCATATATGTAGGTTTCCCAGATTTTGTTTTATTTTCTTTTTTTTTGTCAAAAAAAAAAGGGGGAGGGATCGGGGGAGGAGGAGCGAGAGAAGAACAGGTATCTAATGATAGTTATTGTAGGTTCTTTAAGGCAGTGACTATCTTGTTGTTTTGTGCTTGTACAGCACCTAGCACAATGGGTTCCTTGTCCACGATGGGGCTCCTAGGCACTACAGTAGAACCTCATAGTTATGGCCACCAGAGTTACAAACTGAGCACTCAACCACACACCTCTTTTGGAACCGGAAGTATGCAATTAGGCAGCAGCAGAGACAACCCAAACCTCCGAATACAGTACAGTGATGTGTTAAACATAAATACTAAAAAAATAAAGGGAAAGCAGCATTTTTTCTTCCACATAGTAAAGTTTCAAAGCTGTATTAAGTCAATGTTCAGTTGTAAACGTTTGAAAGAACAACCCTAACGTTTTGTTCTGAGTTACGAATAACCTCCATTCCTGAGTTGTTTGTAACTCTGAGGTTCTACTGTACAGTTGACAATGATAGTCATTACACGAGTGTCTCCAAAAGGAAGTTTGAAAAGAGATACAGTATGTGATCTAGGCTGTATTTTATTCAAGACAAGAGAATGACCTCCAATTAATCATGGGGAGCAGCAAGAATGCAAGTGCCATAGCCTGGCTGAAATGTTGAATATGTTTGTATGCATTTTCTGAAATGTACATCCTGTTAATATAAAATGACTAGCAGTCTTGGTGTTGATCCCAGCATCTGACACACTGAATTCAACCCCAAAGAGAACAGTGGTGTTGTGCCATGTGCAAGGTCACGCCGGCTTGGGTGGAGCAGTGTGCTCTTCAAAATGACATCCCCATATGATACTGGACAAAACCACATCTGGTTTTGCCTCAATACCAGATGGGGAACAAAACACGCAAAAAGAAGGCTGTCTGGTTTAAAATTGGACAAATGGCCTAAATATAAAAACATTAGAATGGCCATATTGGGTGAGACCAATGGTCCATCTAGCCCAAAGGTCCTCAAACTGTGGGGTGTGCCCCCTCTGGGGGGGTGCGGAGGAATGTTCGGGAGGTTACGGCTGAGCCTCCACTCCTGGGTCTGCCCACAGCTGTGGTCCCAGCCTCGGTCCCCTTACCCATAACTGCATCCTCCCCTTAAGCTGCAGCCCTGCCCCCGGCTCGGGGGAAAGGGAAGGGTATTTGGACAGGATGCAGGGGCAAGACCCTGAAAAGTTTGGGGACCACTGATCTAGCCCCATATCCTGTCTTCTGACAGTGGCCAGTGTCAACTGCTTCCGGGGGAATGAACAGAATGGCAATTTTGAGAGATCCATCCCCTGTCATCCAGTCCCAGCTTCTGACAGCCAGAGGTTTAGGGACACCCATAGCATGGAGTTGCATCTCTGTCCATCTTGGCTAATAGACATTGACGACCTTTCCTCCAGGAACTTATCTAATTCTTTTTTGAACCCAGTGGTACTTTTGACCTTCATAACATCCCCTAGCAGTGAGTTCCACAGGTTGACTTTGTGTTGCATGAAGAAGCACTTCCTTTTGTTTGGTTTAAACATGGTGACCCTTAGTTCTTGTGGTATGTGAAAGGGTAAATAACACTTCCCTATTCATTGACTCCATACCATTTGTAACCCTTCTGCTCATCAGAGTTAGCAGCAACAAGGGCTGGGTTCAGTATCTAGGGGTTCCGTTCCAATAACACAATGCAAAACCAGCTCAAGCTCCACCAGCCATCCCACAAACTGCTCCGCCAGCCCCCCCCCAACTACTTAACACAGCACTCAGTGACTTCAGCTGTTAGTAATTTTAGCACTTTAGTGATTTCAGCTTGTAGTAGGGGAGCCTCAGTGCTGGTGCACCATTGGCCCAAAGTGAATTCAGTCCAGAAGCCTGCGTAACTAGACTCCTAATGAAATCAAAATTAGCTCTGATATTCCACAGTGGAGAGAGAAGGTGCAATTGGTGTTTCGGGCCCTCACCAGGGACCCATCCCACCTGTTCCCAATCTCTCTCAGTTCACTGGGTTTTGGAACCCATGACCCTTGATTAGCAAGTGCTGCTTAGTTGATGACGAGTCCCTCCATCATAACAAAAGGCCAAGAACAGTTCCACTGTCCTTGATTCACATAATCAGGATAATAACAGTTTATTCTTCCTGCCCCAATAACAGAGAAACTGGGGCTCCTACAGCAGCCAAAGTGACCATCTAGGCGGGGTGGGTGTGCCTATGCAAATGAGATCAGCCCCTGAAGTTCTTTTCCCCAACCCACCACAACTCGCCACCAGATGTCAGGGTACAGCTCATCCTGACTCTGCTTACACATTCATGGTTTTACAGACCTCTATTAATTCCCTCCCTTAGACATCTCTTCCCTAAGATCAGCAGTCCCAGGCTTTTTAATTTCTCCCCGTATGGAAGCTGTTCCATACCCCTAATGATTTTGTTGCCCTTCTCTGTACTTTTCCCAATTCAAATATATCTTTTTTGAGATGGGATGACCAGAACTGTACACCGTATTCAAGGTGTGAGCGTACCATGATTTTATAAAGTGGCATTATGATATTTTCTGTTTCATTTGTTACCATTTCTAATGGTTCCTAACATTCTGTTCGCTTTTTTGACTTCCACTGCACATTGAGTGGATGTTTTCAAAGAACAATCCATAATGACCCCAAGATCTTTCTTGAGTGGTAACAGCTAATTTAGACTCCATCATTTTGTATGTATAGTTAGGATTACTTTCTCTAATGTTCATTATTTTGCACTTATCAGCATTGAATTTCAACTGCCATTTCGTTGCCCAGTCACCCAGTGTCATTAGATCCTTTTGTAACTCATTGCAGTCAGCTTTGGACTTAACTGTCTGGAGTAATTTTGTATCATTTGTGAATTTTGCCATCTCACTGTTCGCCCCCTTTTAAAAATAATTTACGAATATGTTGAACAGCACACATCCTGTACTGATCCTTGGTGGAACCCACAATTTACCTCTCTCCATTGTGAAAACCATTAATTCTTACTTTTTGTTTCCTATCTTTTAACCAGTTACTGATCCGTGAGAGGACCTTCCCTTTTATCCCATCCCTGCTTACTTTGCTTAACAGCCTTTGGTAAGGGACCTTGTCAAAGGCTTTCTGAAATTCCAAGTACATTATATCCACTGGTCCACATGCTTGTTGACTCCCTCTAAGAATTCTAATAGGTTGGTGAGGCATGATTTCTCTTTACAAAAACCGTGTTCACTGTTTCCCAAAATTTTATGTTTATCTATGTATCAGGTAGTTCTGTTCTTCACTACAACTTCATCCAGTCTACCTACTATTGAAGTTAGGTTTACCGGCCTGTAATTGCCAGGATTGCCTCTGGAGCCTTTTTTAAAATCAGCATTATATTAGCTACCCTCCAGTCATCTTGTGTAGAGGCTGATTTAAGCAATAGGTTCCATACCACGGTTAGTAGTTCTGCAATTTCATATCTGAGTTCCTTGAGAACTCCAAGGTGAATACCATCTGGTCCTGGTGACTTACTACTATTTAATTTATCAGTGTGTTCCAAAACCACCTCTATTGACACTTCAGTCTGGGACAATTCCTCAGATCCGTCACTGAAAAAGAATGGCACAGGTTTGGGAATCTCCTTCACATCCTATACAGAGAAGGACGATACAAAGAATTTATTTAGCTTCTCTGCAAATGCTTTGTCTTGAGTGCTCCTTTAACACCTTGATTGTCCTGTGGCCCCACTGATTGTCTGGCAGGCTTCCTGCTTCTGAGGTGCTTTAGGAAATATTTTGCTATTAGTTTTAATGTCTTCAGTTAGTTGCTCCTCAAATTTTTTCTTGGCCTGCCTAATTATACTTTTACATTTGATTTGCTTCTTTCTATTTTCCTCAGTAGGATTTGACTTCCAGTGTCTGCCTATACAGAATACTTTAGTTAGGGAACCAGTAGTTGATATCTGACTGATTTGTTGGTAAGAATTATTCTAATCTGAGGCAACAGGGAGATTAGGAAATTACTTTGAATTAGTAAAACTGGGGAGTTCTTACAGCTACTTAGACTGTAAGCTTCTTGGGGCAGGAGCTGTCTTTTTCTTCTGTGTTTGTAGAAGACACCTAACACAGTGGGGTCCTGGTTTGTGTGTGGGGTCCTGGTTTGTGGATCTCTTGTGTGGACTGGTTCAGGCTGAGGTTGATGGTGGGATGGAAATTGTTGAAATCATGGTGGAATTCCTCAAGGGCTTCTTTTCCATGGGTCCAGATGATGAAGATGTCATCAATGTAGCACAAGTAGAGTAGGGGCATTAGGGGACGAGAGCTGAGGAAGCGTTGTTCTAAGTCAGCCATAAAAATGTTGGCATTCTGTGGGGCCATGCGGGTACCCATAGCAGTGCCGCTGATTTGAAGGTATACATTGTCCCCAAATGTGAAATAGTTATGGGTGAGGACAATGTAATAGAACAGGTTTCAGAGGAACAGCCGTGTTAGTCTGTATTCGCAAAAAGAAAAGGAGTACTTGTGGCACCTTAGAGACTAACCAATTTATTTGAGCATGAGCTTTCGTGAGCCACAGCTCACTTCATCAGATGTGTACCGTGGAAACTGCAGCAGACTTTATATACACACAGAGAATATGAAACAATACCTCCTCCCACCCCACTGTCCTGCTGGTAGTAGCTTATCTAAAGTGATCAACAGGTGGGCCATTTCAGCACAAATCCAGGTTTTCTCACCCTCCACCCCCCACACAAATTCACTCTCCTGCTGGTGCTAGCCCATCCAAAGTGACAACTCTTTACATAATCAAGTCGGGCTATTTCCTGCATAGATCCAGGTTTTCTCACTTCCCCCCCACCCCCATACACACACAAACTCACTCTCCTGCTGGTAATAGCTCATCTAAACTGACCACTCTCCAAGTTTAAATCCAAGTTAAACCAGAATATCGGGGGGAGGGGGGGGGTAGAAAAAAACAAGAGGAAACAGGCTACCTTGCATAATGACTTAGCCACTCCCAGTCTCTATTTAAGCCTAAATTAATAGTATCCAATTTGCAAATGAATTCCAATTCAGCAGTTTCTCGCTGGAGTCTGGATTTGAAGTTTTTTTGTTTTAAGATAGCGACCTTCATGTCTGTGATTGCGTGACCAGAGAGATTGAAGTGTTCTCCGACTGGTTTATGAATGTTAGAATTCTTGACATCTGATTTGTGTCCATTTATTCTTTTACGTAGAGACTGTCCAGTTTGACCAATGTACATGGCAGAGGGGCATTGCTGGCACATGATGGCATATATCACATTGGTGGATGTGCAGGTGAACGAGCCTCCGATAGTGTGGCTGATGTTATTAGGCCCTGTGATGGTGTCCCCTGAATAGATATGTGGGCACAATTGGCAACGGGCTTTGTTGCAAGGATAAGTTCCTGGGTTAGTGGTTCTGTTGTGTGGTATGTGGTTGTTGGTGAGTATTTGCTTCAGGTTGCGGGGCTGTCTGTAGGCAAGGACTGGCCTGTCTCCCAAGACTTGTGAGAGTGTTGGGTCATCCTTTAGGATAGGTTGTAGATCCTTAATAATGCGTTGGAGGGGTTTTAGTTGGGGGCTGAAGGTGACCGCTAGTGACGTTCTGTTATTTTCTTTGTTAGGCCTGTCCTGTAGTAGGTAACTTCTGGGAACTCTTCTGGCTCTATCAATCTGTTTCTTTACTTCTGCAGGTGGGTATTGTAGTTGTAAGAAAGCTTGACAGAGATCTTGTAGGTGTTTGTCTCTGTCTGAGGGGTTGGAGCAAATGCGGTTGTATCGCAGAGCTTGGCTGTAGACGATGGATCGTGTGGTGTGGTCAGGGTGAAAGCTGGAGGCATGCAGGTAGGAATAGCGGTCAGTAGGTTTCCGGTATAGGGTGGTGTTTATGTGGCCATTGTTTATTAGCACTGTAGTGTCCAGGAAGTGGATCTCTTGTGTGGACTGGACCAGGCTGAGGTTGGTGGTGGGATGGAAATTGTTGAAATCATGGTGGAATTCCTCAAGGGCTTCTTTTCCATGGGTCCAGATGATGAAGATGTCATCAATATAGCGCAAGTAGAGTAGGGGCTTTAGGGGACGAGAGCTGAGGAAGCGTTGTTCTAAATCAGCCATAAAAATGTTGGCATACTGTGGGGCCATGCGGGTACCCATAGCAGTGCCGCTGATCTGAAGGTATACATTGTCCCCAAATGTGAAATAGTTATGGGTAAGGACAAAGTCACAAAGTTCAGCCACCAGGTTAGCCGTGACATTATCGGGGATAGTGTTCCTGACGGCCTGTAGTCCATCTTTGTGTGGAATGTTGGTGTAGAGGGCTTCTACATCCAGTACAATAGAAACATAATAGAAACAAAATAGAACAGTTTACTATTCAGAATTAAACCATGCAGTAGACATTTGTGACCAGCAGGTGGCAGTATTTATTCCATCTATGCAATGCGAAAGTTGAAACGCACATGTAAACTTCGTGAGTTGAAAAGGTCGTGCACGGTCAAGCCCTTTAGGCCAAAACTGTGGCATTCTTTTCAGCATAGCTGTTCTCGGTTTGGAATGCAGGCTTGTACCAACTTTTGTGGTTTGTTATTTTTAATCAATTTTCCCAATGCTGAATAATAAAATAAAACCAAAAAACGGGGCCTTGCAGGATCTGTAACCATGGCTGTGCATGTGACTCATCCCCTAACAGACAAGAATGAACCTCAGGACTTAAAACAAAAACACTGGTTTTCCAGTGTCCTGTAATATCAATCAACTCATCATAGCACTTGTCAACCAGAAGGAAGACAGAGAATGCTGTGTCCTATGCGCACAACTCTTATTGAGTTTATTGGCAACTGCAGCTGAGGGCAGAATTTGGGCTGGGAATTTTTATTTCAGTGGGATTTCGGTGCCTAACTCTGTTAGTCTATTGTGAAATCTCCAGTCTTCGCCCATAGTGCCAGGTCTTCAAAAACCAGGTCCAACACACCTGTTGGGAGGGAGGGTGTAGGTGACTTTCTGTTACTTTTTCACCTCTTTGATCCTGAGGGATGCTGGGAATTGGAGCTCAAGTTAGAGCAGCCCCAGTTACCTGTGAAGTGAAGCAGGGGGGATATATGAGGGATCGAAAATCTGGCCTTAGGTGTCTGTCTATCTAATCATCTGCTTGATGCTGCCACTGATCATCGTAGAATCTGAGCACCTTCAACATAAAATAAATAGCAGTAGTGCAGTCCCTCATTAATTTCAAGGAGTCTCTAGCACTTCTCTCTTTTAAGGGATGAAATTCTCCTTGTGGGAGGGGTTTTGGGTT
Organism: Caretta caretta; assembly: GCF_965140235.1. Classification (NCBI taxonomy): domain Eukaryota; kingdom Metazoa; phylum Chordata; order Testudines; family Cheloniidae; genus Caretta; species Caretta caretta. The sequence continues at coordinate 130,470,843 of NC_134209.1, read as the reverse complement.
CAGTATTTTTAGTAGAGGTGCAGAGCAAGAACGGGAGTGTCAGTGTTAGTCTCTTATGGTGAAAGGAGTTTTTCATAGAGGAAGGTTTTGCAGCATTTCCTAAGGCTGCGCAGGCTCTGGATTTGTGTTATCTCCTCTGGAAGTTTGTTGAAAAACATACATCCATAGTTGAAGACCATTGATTTGACAATGCCTATGTTTCTATTTGCACAACTAGCTCTCTGCATTTGTACGCTGCGTTATTTTGCAGCTGCTTCAGTTGCCTGCTTTGAAAAGATAGACTGTGTTATAACAAAGCTAAAAGGATTTGTGCTTTGATTATGCAGGTAGGCTTCCTTATTTTCATCTACAGTGTTTTACCTACTGTTTTGTTTGTTTTAGTTTCTTGCTACATTCTTTGTTTCCTTCTCTTTCAGACTGCAAGTATGGGCCAATATGAAACAGACCAAGATGCCAGTTGGGGGATGAGAGGTACTTTGAGTGATGATTCTCAGTCACTCCTATCTTTCATGTGTTTTGCCCCTTGGAGGGGTTTGTTAACATGCTGTTACTACTGTTACCCTGTAAGATCCTCTCATGGCTCTGTTAACGATGGCTAGATGGTAGCACAGCCCAGCAATTTGTCTATCACAGAGAATCAGCTGCTGTTGTTCTTTATTTTTTACCTTATTGAGAAGGTAAAGTGTAGAGTACTACCATCATACATTGAATCAGACCCAGTACCCCCAGCACTGGGCAGTGGCCTCCATTGTGCTCTTTTGTTAGCCAGTGATATTCTCATTCCAAAGGCAGAGAGGAAATTCAGTCCAAAATCATAGAATCTTAGGACTGGAAGGGACCTTGAGAGGTCATCTAGTCCAGTACCCTGCATTCATGGCAGGACTAAGTATTATCTAGACCAGCGGTGGGCAAAGTTTTTGGCCCGAGGGCCACATCTGGGTATGGACATCGTATGATGGGCAATGAATGCATATGAAATTGGGGGTTGGGGTGCAGGAGGGGGTGAGGGCTTCATCTGGGGGTGTGGGTTCTGGGGTGGAGCTGGGGATCAGGGGTTGGGGGTGCAGGAGGGTGCTCCAGGCTGGGACCAAGGGGTTTGGAGGGTGGGAGGGGGATCAGGGCTGGGACAGGGTGTTTGGGCGGAGGAAGGGGTCAGGGGTGCATGCTCCGGGCAGCGCTTACCTCAAGTAGCTCCTGGAAGCAGCAGCATGTCCTTCCTCCAGCTCCTATGCAGAGGTGCGGCCAAACGGCTCTGTGCACTGCCCCGTCCATAGGTGCTGCCCCTGCAGCTCCCATTGGCTGCAGTTGCTGGCCAATGGGAGCTGCGGGGGCAATGTGAGGAGCCCCCTGGCTGCCCCTATGCGTAGGAGGTGGAGGAGGGACATGCTGCTGCTTCCGGGAGCTGTGCGGACCCTGGCATATGCAGAGTGGGGCAAGCCCCGGACCCCACTCCCTCATTGGAGCTCGAGGGCCAGATTAAAATGTCTGAAGGGCCAAATGCGGCCCCTAGGCTGTAGTTTGCCCACCCCTGATCTAGACCATTCCTGACAGGTATTTGTCTAACCTGCTCTTAAAAATCTCCAGTGATGGAGATTCCACAACCTCCCTAGGCAATTTATTCCAGTGCTTAACCACCCTGACAGTTTTTAGGAAGTTTTTCCTAATGGCCAAGCTAGATCTCCCTTGCTGCAATTTTAATCCATTGCTTCTTGTTCTATCCTCAAAAGTTAACAAGAACAATTCTTCTCCCTCCTCCTCGTAACAACCTTTTTGTCTAATCACCAATCACAAAGTGTGTGCATGGTGCTTAATGGCTATATTACAATGGAATTTAAACCTTAGCAGGATCCAACAAGCAGTATCTGTCCGCATTAACTTCCCTTATTATGAGTCGACCTGATTGTGATCATGATGAACTAGACCTGGGGTGGGCTTTTCCAAAGAGCTCAAGTGGGAACTTCTGCTCTTAAATCACTTAAGCTCTTTTGAAAATCCCACCCTTAGGCATTGCTCTAGGGCTTTGTGTTGATCCTTAATTTATTCTCAGTATCTGAGTAGATAAGGGAGCACAGCTTTAAAGAAAAGCTTCGTCTTTGATTTTAAATATTTTCGGCAATAGCGGTTCTACAAAAGTCTCCCCACTATCCTGGTGGTCCTTCCAAGCATCAAAGTACTATGGGGATTGGTGGCCGTGTGGTGGTATATCCAGCAACATTGACCTAACTAGACTAATCTCATGCTAATTTAGGACCAGTAATCCTAGAAAGAACAGAAAAGAAACCCTCATTATTCTCATTGCAGTCATTCTTTTCACTTCACTTGGTCCAAACATCGGGTGTTGTCACTTTGAAACGTTCTGTTCACATGATGATTTTCATATGTTCCAAGATTGTAATGTGTCTAGTGATCTGTATGTTTTAATGATTTTCAGTAAAGAGCAGGAAGGGAGGAGCTTTCAGACAAGAGGCTGAGTTAACTCACACACAAGCCACTTGAGAAGAAAGATTTCCAATTTCCTCCATAGGTTGCTTTTGCTAAGGACGCCCATTCTTTAACCCCATGGCACCAGGATGCAGACGCCTCTGTCATCAGCCTTTGATGCAGATTACCAGCATCGTTGTTTCAGCAATGGATAATGTTAGGGCCATACAGATCACCAGGGTCAGAAGGTTACCTGTAGATAGATAACTGTACATGCAGTTATCCAGCAGCTAGTCAAGGAACTGAGAGAAATGCAGTCATGTGAAACATTCATCTCTGCTAACTGTGCACTAATGCAATCATGAAAGAACCCTACGTATTCTAAACTATCAAACCATTTCCCATTTTCTTACAGAATACAAGGTAAGAAGTGCCATGCCAACACTGGGAGAATGCTCAGATTCACCTCTTCCTAGCAAGGTTAAATGTGTTCCTTTTTCCTTATTGTGTCCATGTGAAATATGTATGTCAAATATGGATACAAGTATGTACCATTTAAATTTGTAAGTTACACACGTTGCCATACAGCAGAAGCACATTTTGCTAGCGTTCATGCCTTTGTTACTTTTTGTAACAGATTTATCCTTATGAAACGCTTATTGTAACAAACCGAATTCGGGTGAAACTGCCTAAGGATGTGGACAGGACCAGACTGGAGGTAGGAAACCATTTGCTTTTAAAATCCTTGTTCTGTTCATTCATTAGCTGACTTAGTTATTTCTACTGTTGCTCATTGGTGTAAATGAACTCGGGAGAAGTCATATTCTCAACAGGGGTAAATGGGCATAGCTTTTTTGACCTCGTTGGTGCTAGACCAGTTTACACCAGCTGAAGAGCTGGTCCGTAGAGGTTTGTCCATTAACCAGATGTTGGTTGTTTTGTAGCAATCATTTATTTGGACTGCAGTGCTTATCAGTCTACATTGTTCACTGAGAGCCCTATCCTGTGAAGCGCTGAGCAAAATATATCATCCTCTTAGCATCCTCTGAATTGAGTGGAATTTGAAGGAACTCAGCCCCTTGCGGGATTGGACCTGGGAGATCTCACTCATTTTCAAGTTACTGATCTCTTAAATAAATGAGTTAGTTAATATAACATTAGTGAATATTGCAAGTGGAAGACTACCGATTAAAATGATATGGGCATTTTCCAGGGATGGTCTGTGCCTCTCATTATTTTTGAAAAAAAGAGTAAGTTATTTAGTACTTTGATTATTTGTACAAATTGAGTACAAATATTCTGATAAAATTGACAGAACGGGTCATGAATGGAGAAAAAGAAAAGTTTACAAACTTTCAGGGCATTTATACATGCTGACAAAATTGAAGATCTTGAGAGTGAAAGAATTTGCTCTAATATATCAAATATTTAGAATTCCAGGAGTGCTTCCCATAAATAAAAGGCCTGAATCTGCAATCTCTTTATATAGAGAACAATTTCTGAAGCCAATAAAAGTTCTAAATGTGGAAGTCTTGTGGGGTGAACCCAAGTCTTGCTCAGTTTAATTAGACATATTAATCAACATGGAGACTTCATTTCACAGGCTGTAACTGTTACTGGTTTAAGGGGGCTGTTTTATAGAATTGTGTGCATGCAAATCTCACCTGCAAAACAAAAACAAAGAAGTGCTTGAAAATCATAATGTGAATGTATATTTTAACTGCATTATGTCAGAGAGTAAGACAAACAGAATTGCTATTACATTTTGGGAAGTGTTGGCTAGGCTCTGAATCAGTCATTGGGGTTAGATTATTAAATCTCATTTTTAAGTACCACATCCAATTTTCATTAAATGTAAGTTGAAGCTGCAAATTGCCACCCAGGCAAATATGGAGGTTTATTAAGTTTGCATCTGTGAAATCACTCTGGCAACTTCTCAATTATGACTGTTTTGTTGTTAATTAAGGGCAGTGCTTTATTTCTAATGCATGCTAATCAGGGACATTCTGTATGTGCATGCTGTTGAGCTCCGCACTGCTAGGGACTGAGCTTCTGAACAAAATGACATTATATGGACCAACTGCCATCCCCTCAGGAGGGAATTTGGTATATTCTGATTCACCTGATAGATCTAATAATCACTCAACTAGCCCTGAATGGATTATTTTTGAAGTTCCTGGAGAGCCACTGGCTACCGGGTGGTACTGCAAGAGATCCAATGTTGCTGGACAATTTCTTGGGTTTGATTTTATTACTTCCTAGATCAGCAAGAGCTGGGAGCATTAAAGAGCAGCATGCTCAGTTCTACGTGTGTTGCTTGAGTGTCTTTCAAGTCAATTTAGAGTGTGATATTGACAGGCTGCTAATAGAATCCCATTTAGCCTCCCCTAAACAGAAATATGTTGATCATGATAGATGCCATTAGATGTGAAAGGGGCAGCCAGTAGATGAGCAACAGGCAGGGAAATGGAAGATTTTTCTCCCCGCCTTAAAATAAAGACAGTAGGAATAATTTTTGCATTTCTATCTGATTTGTCTATATCCCAAAGCACTGCACAAGCTAAATATATCTATAGACAATATCAGAGAAACGCAGCCATTCCTGGGTGGTGAGGGTGACAGCCAAACAGCACCCTTCACAAATGTGTGGGGAGAAGACTTTTTGACCATGATACTATTGCAACTCACTACTCACAAAAAGTTCCAGGGGATCTTGAATATCCACATTGAGCAGCCAGGCCCTTGGCTTTTAAGATCCTATATAAAAGAACCCCACAGAGTAAAGTGCATGTTACTAAATTACCTATCCTGAACATATCAAAAGTCTGAGTTTATCTTGCTAGAATTTGAACCTGTGTTTCCATGGAGTCTAGGGATCTGATCCTGCTATCACTCACTCTGCTGTAAATCAGAAATATCTCCTTCAAAGTTGATTAAGTCACACAGGTGTCAGAATCAGGACGTGAGTGAACCCTAAACCATGAAACCTCCCCTTTGGCTCTGTGATCCATAATATCAACAAACCAATCTTACCATTAATGAATTACTGAACAATTAATTTCTAAGGGCCAGTTCCTGAAGTCCACTGTCAGCCAAAATTCACTGCATCAATGGAAGTTTTGTCTGTGTAAGGACTGAATAATGAATTCAGGATTTGACGTAAATGATTAACTAATTATTGTAGATTAATTTTAGGATTAAGAGGTCATTCAATACTTGTGAAATAAAAATTCTGTGATTACCAGCCTTAGTCCTTGAAAAAGGTTTTACGTGTAAATGGGTTAACAGGAAGGTCAAAAATATAATATTTGCCAATAAAAGGAGAGAAAAAGCCATTAATCTTTAAGCAAAAAAGAAAGGAAAACTGTGAACTAGTTGCAAGTTCCTGATTAAAGACTAAACAAGGGTAAATTTTTTAAAAGATCCGTAGGTATTTATTGGAATTGGTGTTTGTTCTTCAAATGCTTCAATGCGCTTCTTGTTTGATTATCCAGCAGGCAATATTGATTTGATTGTAAGAAACAGAATGTCTTAGATGTGTGCTGTTTTACGCCCAGGGTATAGCAAAGCACCAGAGGCGGAATAAAAAGCAAGAAGAATCCAAGAAAAGGAAAAACACATCTGGACACATCCTATACATTAAAGCATTCTTTTATCTTTTTTTCACATTAAAGAACACAGTCTTTGTTTCAACTCATCAGGCTGGTCTGAATAGCAGGCACTGCACTAAATTGCTTTTTTTAGACAATGTATAGTTTGCTTTGGATGGATAGTGTATGTTCTGGCTGCCATTATCAATATCTCATACATTGTCCTCCGCTGGGGCTGCTGTTTGTTTAACATTAAAGTTGCTCAGCCTGCTTCACACCAGGCGCAGGCCTGTGCCTAAAGTCCCGAAAAGCCCAACCACTTCAAAGATCTCACAGTGAGTTCCAAAAGAACAATAAACAAGATCTGCTTTAAACCTGCAGTAGGAAAGCGATAAGGGGACCAGACAACTGATCCTCTCAATTGCTGCGCTATGTTAAAACGTGCATCTGAGAAAAGGAGCTCTTTGTGCAGCATCTTGGAATTATTAGGGACTGGTAGTTTTAAAAATAATTCAATTAGCAGCATTTTAATAGGATGATAACGACTGGCAAAATAGAGGTGATGGATCTGCACATTCAGACCGTATGCAAAGCTGAGTGACAAGAGCAGACTGATGGCAGCTTTTCTTTTCTTTTTCTTTTTTTGTATTAGAGAACTGCTGGGATTAAACAGCTTTGCACAGAAAGTCAGTTCATCATTATTTCTTCTCATAGCAAAGGTGGAACCCTGTGACTGAGTTACAAAGAAGGGCAAATGTGGTGCGTAAGCTCAGTAGGTTTTGGGGATGGGGGGAGACCAGCACCCAGGAAGCCCCTGACCCACACCTTCACAGGAGCAGAGCAGGATTCCAGTCAAACACCATAGGAGCAGGAAGAGGGGGCTGGGTAACATGTTTGGCCCCCCTGCAGCATCATAGGGGTGATGGCTAGAACCCCAGAAGCAGAAAATACAGGAGAGTACAGGCTAGAGTGCAACACTGCAGCAATGTTACTATTTGCTGCAGTGTATTGCCACCAAATTGGCAGGATGGCTCTGAAAACCCTCCTCTTGTCTGAGTTCGCTCCCCTCCCCCATCTGTTGTAAGGGCTGGTGTGGGTGGCAGCAGGAGTAAGGGTAGATAATCCATCTATTCAGCAGTCTAACTCAGATTATATCTTCTAAAACAACCTACATTTTCTAGCGTCCCGGCTTTCCTGCAGTAAAATAACGAGGCCTGATTTTTATCGCACTTGCACCGCTGTAGATCAGCACTAGCTCCCAGGACGACCGTAGATTTGCACCAGAGCAAAACTGGCGTAGGTGAGAGGAGATTCAGGCCCCATTGTGTTTTCTGCTAAAGGTTGGAGAGGCAAACGATCTCTCCTTGTCCAGTCTGTAAACTCACTACTTCTGATCCCTTTGACAGTCTTCAATATGGCTGATGCCGGAGATTCTGAACAAGCAGCGTTCGTTGAGCAGTTCTGACTTAAATTGACTTTAATTCTTTTTTAGGGAAGAGGAATTTACTGTTAGTTTTCAGTTATCTCTGGTCGATGCCATAGAAATCAGGAATTGTTCATCTCTCCTCAATTGTGAGGGGAAATCTGTTGTATTGGATATTTCCCAAATGACCAATAGAATCTAGTGACAAAAGTTAGTTCTTTAGGGTCCAGTTAAGAGAAGTTGCAATGAAGGGCATGTTAAGAAGGATAACTGCTTTGGGGTGGGGCTTTCGGAAGGGTTCAGGGTGTGCCTTATTATGTTCCCATTGTGACTGATTTTGAGAATCCCACCTTTCTTGTTTAGGAAATCTTTTTTAAGTTATATTTAAATGTGTGCTTTTCAATGTATGGATTTAGCCAGAGATTAGATAGGTGCAACTGGGAATAAATGTAAATAAATGCATTAAAATAACATAAATTCTTTCTTCTGAGACACATACATCTGAGAAGCATAATTGAGGCCTTTTATTTTTCTTTGTTTGTTCTAAACCAGCAGTGAGGCTGATGTAGCTCAGTTCCTGATGCTTGCAGAGAAGACATTATTAATGCCAACACTGAACTAATACACTGACCTATTAGAATTGCTTAAAGCAAATGACCTGCTGATGCACAGATATATTGCAGGCTCTCTGAGACCTTGAATTCAAATTAATGGGCCAGAGCCTCAGCTGCTGTAAATTGACTTCAGTGAGGTATGTAAATTGACAACAGCTGAGGAGCTGGCCCAATAATTTTTGAGCTATTTCTTACCATATTGACCTTTATTCTAATTTAAGATGAATGAAGCAGCATTCTCAGGAGTGATTCTGAAAGGAAACGTGGAGAGAGATAGGAATGAGCTTATATGGTATTTCAGTTCAATGAAGTAGTAAGACAGCATTGGCTTGTAATGGTATAATTTTGTTTGGAGTTAATTTTTAATACACAGTGCTTAATACAGTAAAAATAATCCTGGTCTCTATATTCGCATCTTTCAGCCGCCAGTATTTGAAGTTTGTTTGTATTTGTGCTCAATAATGACACATGGATTTAAATTATAAAGAAGGCTGACTTCATAGAATAAAGACAGTCAAAGTGAGCATATGTAATTCCAGTTATTGAACAGCTTTTTAGACTTGTCTTCCTACTAGATCAAAGCATATTGATTGTCACACATGCATATTCTTGCTGGGGAAAAAAATCATACCTCTCAAGTGGCAAAACAGAACAGCGCACATGGTACATACTTGTATAATCCTTAAGGGTCAGACTCTGCAACCCTTGCTTACTCACGTGAGTAGTCCCCATTGACTTCAGTGGAGACTGTTTACAGGAGAGTTACTAAAGCTGTATCTAAACAAGTAAATTCCAGCAATTTAGGTAAATTGTTTTAGAAGCCAATTTACTTAAATAGGCACAACCTCCTTGTTTAGATGCTCATGTTTTTGGTTGAGTGCCCCAAAACAATTTAGTTTAAATTGATTCCTTACTGACTTAATTAAATTGCTACCACTTTTTTTGTAGACAAAGTCTTAGTCTAAAGATTGTCGAATATAGTCCTAAAATGTTGCCAGTGCTGTAGTTTTGAAAGAAAGGTAGTTTGTTCTGCAGTGTTAGTAAGATTGGTAAGAAGAATAAGTTTATTACAACAAAGTTATAGACATGCATGTTCTAGAGGAGACATGCCCATTTTCGGAGAGCTTACAAGCTCAAGTTTCTAAAGACTAAAAGATTCTGTATTGACTACATAAAATTAGCACATTCATTAACTGTTACATTCCCAACGGTTTTCCTATCCAGTCTTCTTTATTGATGGAAGCCATTCCTCAGCTTGGAATGAAACAGTTTTTAAAGATTATATAATCTAATTAACTTTTTGGCATCTTTAAATATTATAGCATTATTTTTTAAAAAGTCAACCTGAACCTTGACAGCAAGGAATAGATTTTCTCACTCTGTAGTTCTCTAGAATAAAATATTGCAGGTCACCTCTGTGATTTATGAGGGGCAAGATTTTTTAAAATGCATTTAGGCACTTAAAGATGCAGATATAACACCCATTGAAATAAAATGGAAATCAATGAGTGTTAGGCACTTAATCTTGCTTAGGTGCTTTTGGAAATCCCACTAGGCATCTGTCTGCACCTTTAGGCTCCTTAGAGTTCCTGTATAAATCTGAATGGTGGGCTCCTAAGTCAGTTTGTTACTTTTGGAAAATACCCTGGTTATTAATTTTTTCTTCAAGTGATGCGAACCCTATGAGTACGTGGGTTCGCATGTGTGCCATGCATCTGAGTCCAGAAGTTCTTCAAAGCAGTGTCGGTCGGCACGCACCCATGGTTCCTATCTATACTACACATGTGGGTATGCATGCACCTGAGTCTGGCTGTTCTTTAAAGCAGTGTCCGTTGGCCCACATATGCAGCAGCTCGCCTCGTGCTCCCAACCAAGGGTACAACACCTCTCCAGTTTCTTCTCACAACCGCATGGCCTGAGTTGGAATTGTGTCCTCCTGCACTTCGTTGCATAATCTATATAGAAACCATGTGGAATTAGTTATTTTCTTAGATTAGTAGTTAATAGTTAAAGAGTAGTTTATACTATAGCATAGAGTATTTTTTTTTTCCGCAGTTGGGGAAATCTCCACCCCCAGCTCAGAGTCCTGGAATTCAAGAATTGCATCTTGACCTCAATCCTTCTCCATCTGTGACAAGCATCAATGCTGCATTACTGTCTGGGTGAGGCGCATATCTCTGCAAAGTGCCGTGTCTGTTGCTCCTTCACACCCAGACCTTGAGAAGCCCAAGAGCTTCACCTACGGAAGCACCTGTTGGAGAAGGCTATGAGGCCCCTCTCTGATCCGGGCCAGGGAGACCCCCCCGCTGTACATGGGCCTCAACTGCATCAATACATTAAGATAACGTGCCTTGGAGAGGAGCCATCACAACTAAGCCCAAGGACTCTTCTTCCCGGGCTCCCCATGAGAGCAGCGGGCTCTCTCATGGGCACAAGAACAAATCCCCGGTGAGGACCATCCATAAGAAACATGCTTCCTCCCTGAGCCAGTCCAGGTCAGGTGAGATGTCGCGAGTGGAACCTAAGGAACTGCCTCAGATGAAGAGCCCCAGATCCGAGGGCAAGACACATAAAAAGAAAGATCTGTTGGTCACCTCAGTACCAAAGCATAAAGATAGACGCTCGATGGTTCTGACTACCAGTGCCAGATCCAGTGTCAGTGCCACCTAATCCATCTGAAGACTGTCCAGTTGCTGCAGATGCACTGGATCCATCAGACTCATGTGAACCCCTCAGATACCAGGGCATACAGAGACTTATATAACACCTCCCTTACCCACAGCCTCCATTTCTTTCCGGCCTGGCCCTCCCCAGGGATGTCCTTACTCTGGAAGAGGAGCCTTCATCACTGTCCCGGGAGCTGTCTCACCTCTGACCATCCAGCAGGAGTGCCCCTACTAGTGCAGCAGTTCTTAGATTAAGAAGAATCAGAGGAAAAGGCTACACTGGTGTCTCTGCAGCGGCCGTTGAGCCCTGATAGACAGTCAAGGGGCTACTCTCACCATTCTGCGAGGTACGCCGCTGGTACCAATTTCCTTGGGGTCCCCCACAACCAATCAATACTTATTTCTGGCCTTACTGGGATCCGTAGGATCCTTATGGCAGGCGTCTGGGGCCCCTCAGGAGTTGTACTGCTCCCTCTTGTCAGCCGGTTCTATCAGTATACGAGGAGCAAGAGGTGGAACCGGATCCTCAGGTACTGACAGGTTCCAATGGGTGCCTCTTCATCTTCCTCGGATGAAGTGGTCACTCCTCCTTCACCTTCTCTGCCAAATGACAATCACCAGTACCAGGAGCTGTTACGAAGAGTGGCCAGTGATCTACAGATCCCATTAGAGGAGATCTAGGACCCTTAATACTGGCTCCTGGGCACCTTGAAGCCCCAGGGACCGAGTAAAGTTTCTCTACCCATCAGTGAGGTCATTACTAGAACTGGCTAGAGCAGTATGGCACGCTCTAGCATCTTGTGCCCCTACACTGAAAAGGGACAAGTGATGAGATGTTGTTCCTGCAAAAGGGGCTGAATTCTTATTCTTTCATCCTGCCCCCAACTTGCTAGTAGTGCAGGTGGCTCCTGAAAGGGCTAGATCATGCTGTCAAAGGGCCACCCTGGCAAATAAAGGCTCTAAAAGACTTGACCTCCTGAGGAAGGAAATTGTCTCCTCCACCGGGTTCCAATTTTGTGTCACTAACTACCAAGCATTGTTAGCAAAATACGATTTTAATATCTATTTCAGGCTTGTGGACTTCACAGACAAGCTTTCCACAGAGGACAGGGTGCAATTTCAGTCCTTTTAGATGGGGGGAAGCTAGTGGCAAAGGTGGCACTCCAGACTTCAGTGGATGCTGCAGACACAGCTTCCAGTGGTTTGACTGCTAATCTAGTCACAAGGAGGAACTCCTGGCTGCAATCATCAGGGTTTCCCAGGGAGGTCCAAAACACCATCCGGGACCTCCCTTTTGTTGAGTCAAATCTCTTTTAATGAGCAATCAGATGAGTCCCTGCACTCACTAAAAGACAAGATTGACTCTGGGTTCCCCGGGGATTTATACTCTGGCCCCAGGAGGAAACACCAGAGGCAACCCTATAAACCCAGGCCACCCCCTCCTCCTGCAGCTTATTACCAGTGCATAAGCCACTGCACAAACATCAAAAAGATTCAGAGGTCTCACTTCTCAGCTCCCTGTATTTCCTCAGCCTCTACTCATTCTCAGTCATCAGCCAAGAGCTACTTTTGACATATTGGTCAAGACCTGTGTACCACCTCATCTTACATTCTTCACCCACAAGATCACTATGGACAGCTGGGTTCTAGAGATTATCTGCCAGGGATACTTCATTCCCTCCTCACAAACCCCCTTTCCAATCCCTCTTCAGGGACCACTCTCACAAGGTAATTCTTCAGTGGGAAACAGAAAGCCTCTTACTCCAAGGGGCAATAGAGTGCATCCTGCCTTATTACCATGGAAGAGGATTCTACTCCCCATATTTCCTAATTCCCCAAAGAGGCGGCGGGGGAGACCCCTCCTGGACTTTTAGCAACATGTGACCTCCAGAAGAAGAAGGGGGAATGTCCGAGTTCCAGCAACGCAGACACAGGTAACTAACCGCTTTCATGTTCTCTCCACAGGTACCATTGTGGAGAGTGGACCAGATGATATATCTGGGGGGAGAAAGCAGAAGGAGACTCCGCTGGTTGGAAGGCATGAGATGCACTGTCCTGAGATTGGGGGTTCCACGACCACCACTCCCAAGAGAAGGAGGCGGGTGGTGGTGGTCGGGGACTCTCTCCTCCGGGGGACTGAGTCATCTATCTGCCGCCCTGACCGGGAAAACCGAGAAGTCTGCTGCTTGCCAGGGGCTAAGATTCGCGATGTGACAGAGCGACTGCCGAGACTCATCAAGCCCTCAGATCGCTACCCCTTCCTGCTTCTCCACGTGGGCACCAATGATACTGCCAAGAATGACCTTGAGCGGATCACTGCGGACTACGTGGCTCTGGGAAGAAGGATAAAGGAGTTTGAGGCACAAGTAGTGTTCTCGTCCATCCTCCCCATGGAAGGAAAAGGCCTGGGTAGGGACCGTCGAATCGTGGAAGTCAACGAATGGCTACGCAGGTGGTGTCGGAGAGAAGGCTTTGGATTCTTTGACCATGGGATGGTGTTCCATGAAGGAGGAGTGCTGGGCAGAGACGGGCTCCATCTTACGAAGAGAGGGAAGAGCATCTTTGCAAGCAGGCTGGCTAACCTAGTGAGGAGGGCTTTAAACTAGGTTCACCGGGGGAAGGAGACCAAAGCCCTGAGGTAAGTGGGAAAGCGGGATACCGGGAGGAAGCACAGGCAGGAACGTCTGTGAGGGGAGGGCTCCTGCCTCATACTGAGAATGAGGGGCGATCAGCAGGTTATCTCAAGTGCTTATATACAAATGCACAAAGCCTTGGAAACAAGCAGGAAGAACTGGAGGTCCTGGTGATGTCAAGGAATTATGACGTGATTGGAATAACAGAGACTTGGTGGGATAACTCACATGACTGGAGTACTGTCATGGATGGTTATAAACTGTTCAGGAAGGACAGGCAGGGCAGAAAAGGTGGGGGAGTAGCACTGTATGTAAGGGAGCAGTATGACTGCTCAGAGCTCCGATACGAAACTGCAGAAAAACCTGAGTGTCCCTGGATTAAGTTTAGAAGTGTGAGCAACAAGAGTGATGTAGTGGTGGGAGTCTGCTATAGACCACCAGACCAGGGGGATGAGGTGGATGAGGCTTTCTTCCGGCAACTTGCAGAAGCTACTAGATCGCACGCCCTGATTCTCATGGGTGACTTTAATTTTCCTGATATCTGCTGGGAGAGCAATACAGCGGTGCATAGACAATCCAGGAACTTTTTGGAAAGCGTAGGGGACAATTTCCTGGTGCAAGTGCTAGAGGAGCCAACTCGGGGGGGAGCTTTTCTTGACCTGCTGCTCACAAACTGGGAAGAATTAGTGGGGGAAGTAAAAGTGGATGGGAATCTGGGAGGCAGTAACCACGAGTTGGTTGAGTTCAGGATCCTGACACAGGGAAGAAAGGTAAGCAGCAGGATACGGACCCTGGACTTCAGGAAAGCAGACTATTTAGAAAAGCTGGACGTGCACAAGTCCATGGGGCCGGACGAGTTGCATCCGAGAGTGCTAAAGGAATTGGCGGCTGTGATTGCAGAGCCATTGGCCATTATCTTTGAAAACTCGTGGCGAATGGGGGAAGTCCCAGATGACTGGAAAAAGGCTAATGTAGTGCCAATCTTTAAAAAAGGGAAGAAGGAGGATCCTGGGAACTACAGGCCAGTCAGCCTCACCTCAGTCCCCAGAAAAATCATGGAGCAGATCCTCAAAGAATCAATCCTGAAGCACTTACATGAGAGGAAAGTGATCAGGAACAGTCAGCATGGATTCACCAAAGGAAGGTCATACCTGACTAATCTAATCGCCTTTTATGATGAGATTACTGGTTCTGTGGATGAAGGGAAAGCAGTGGATGTATTGTATCTTGACTTTAGCAAAGCTTTTGACACGGTCTCCCACAGTATTCTTGTCAGCAAGTTAAAGAAGTATGGGCTGGATGAATGCACTATAAGGTGGGTAGAAAGTTGGCTAGATTGTCGGGCTCAACGGGTAGTGATCAATGGCTCCTTGTCTAGTTGGCAGCCGGTGTCAAGTGGAGTGCCCCAAGGGTAGGTCCTGGGGCCGGTTTTGTTCAATATCTTCATAAATGATCTGGAGGATGGTGTGGATTGCACTCTCAGCAAATTTGCGGATGATACTAAACTAGGAGGAGTGGTAGATACGCTGGAGGGTAGGGATAGGATACAGAGGGACTAGACAAATTGGAGGATTGGGCCAAAAGAAATCTGATGAGATTCAATAAGGATAAGTGCAGGGTCCTGCACTTAGGATGGAAGAACACAATGCACCGCTACAGACTAGGGACCGAAGGCTAGGCAGCAGTTCTGCGGAAAAGGACCTAGGGGTGACAGTGGATGAGAAGCTGGATATGAGTCAGCAGTGTGCTCTTGTTGCCAAGAAGGCCAGTGGCATTTTGGGATGTATAAGTAGGAGCATAGCGAGCAGATCGAGGGACGTGATCGTTCCCCTCTATTCGACATCGGTGAGGCCTCATCTGGGGTACTGTGTCCAGTTTTGGGCCCCACACTACAAGAAGGATGTGGATAAATTGGAGAGAGTCCAGCGAAGGGCAACAAAAATAATTAGGGGTCTGGAACACATGACTTATGAGGAGAGGCTGAGGGAACTGGGATTGTTTAGTCTGCGGAAGAGAAGAATGAGGGGGGATTTGATAGCTGCTTTCAACTATCTGAGAGGTGGTTCCAGAGAGGATGGTTCTAGACTATTCTCAGTGATAGAAGAGGACAGGACAAGGAGTAATGGTCTCAAGTTGCAGTGGGGGAGGTTTAGGTTGGATATTAGGAAAAACTTTTTCACTAGGAGATGGTGAAACACTGGAATGCGTTACCTAGGGAGGTGATAGAATCTCCTTCCTTAGAAGTTTTTAAGGTCAGGCTTGACAAAGCACTGTCTGGGATGATTTAATTGGGGATTGGTCCTGCTTTGAGCAGGGGGTTGGACTAGATGACCTCCTGAGGTCGCTTCCAACCCTGGTATTCTATGATTCTATGAACTCAGTGTCTTTATTCTAAAACTGAAGTTCCGGATGATTGCACTGGCATCTATAATCCCCCTCCGTTCCAGAAGGGGTTCATAGTTCTTGACATGAGGGACACATATATTTCCATGTGGACATTCACACAGGAATTTCCTGCATGTTATAGTAGGCCAGGAATACTTCCAGTTTTGAGTCCTCCCCTTTAGGCTGGCTACAGCACCCAGAGTAATTACAAAGCTTTTCTCTATGATTGCAGCCCAGTTGACATGCCAGGACTATACCTGGACGATTTGCTCCTGGTAGGCCAATCTCATCAGGAGGTCAGGTCAGTGACAAGCATTCTGATACAACTTTTAACAGCCCCAGGCATTTGCATAAATGAAGAAAAGTCTGTTTTGTGACCCACAGCTTTTCAGTTGGACTCGATTTCTGCAGGAGCGTTCCTCCCCTCAGAAAGGTTTCATGCACTGAGCACCCTGATTGACCACATCACTCGCAGATCACAAGCCACAGTGCACAAGTGCTTCTCACTGTTAGGCCACTCAACCTATCAATGAAACAAGGACCATATCAACTCCAGACTGCACTTACGGTACCTGCAAGTACAAGCAAGGACCATATCAACTCTAGGGTAGTCGTTCCTCCCAGAGTTGTCTCCTCTCTAACTTGGTGGTCAAAACAGGAAGAGGTCATGTTGGGAATACCCTTCAGCCCTTCCAGCCCCAGGGGCATCACTGGGATGGACACCTCCCTTCTGGGGTAGGCTGCTCACTTGGACAATCAGACTGCTCAGGGTACCTGTACCCCATGAGTAGCCTGGCTACATATAAATTTACTGGAACTGAGGGTGGTCTTTCTGCTTATATGCTTGCTACATATTCAGATAATGTTAGACAATATCACCACTGTATAAACAAACCGGGAGGAGCGAGATCTCCTCCCCTCATCCAGGAGGCAGTCAGGCTTTGGAACAGGTGCATCAGGAACTGCATCATAATACAAGCTGTGTACCTTCCCAGTATTGACAGCTCCTTGGCAGGCAAACTAAGCAGAAGCGTCTCAATAGCCTATGAGTGGGAGATCCATGACAGAGTCCTGAACAAGATACTGTATATATATACTATCTGTATTCCACTACCTGCCCTCCATCCTCTTTGCTTCAGATCCTATTAGATTGTGGTAAGAGGAACTGGAGAGGGGTCGACCCACATTGCCTCTTATGCCCGTAGTTGGGAGTACGAGGCGAGCTACTGCACATGTATGGACCAACGGGCACAGCTTTGAAGAACAGTCAGACTCGGGCGCGTGCATACCTCCATGTATAGTATGGATAGGGACCACACATCTCGAAGAACTTCCAGTTACAGTAAGTAACCTCCACTTACATGATATCATATGTTGTTTGCCTCTTCCTGTTCTATCACAATGATGGTAAAGGTTTTCATTGTATCCACTTTTAGAACAATGGTGTGTTCATAGATTTCATTTCTGTAGTTAATTTTATCACAGATGTGAGGCCATGTTAATTTCTGCAGTTAATTTTATCACAGATATGTGGCCATGATTTGTGAGTCTCACAAGCAAACGTGTGCTTAGAGTACCTCATTTTAAATTTATCTTTTCAGTTTTATCATTTAAATTTATCGGTATGTATGTATTTCTTTGTTTTTCTTGGGCTTTTCTTTTGAATATCATAAAGAGTTAATGAAGACACATTATTCAGTCATTCCTATGGAATGCAATTGAAAAGTGTAACTCATTTCACTCTTGTCTGTGCCTGTTAATTGTTGGTTTCAGAAGGATATACTAAAAAAATAATTGTTAATTAAAAAAAAAACAGGAATGCAACTGAGCGAATGCTCTGCACAAGACTTTGCCTGCCAGCTGACTCTGGCAAACAGAAATCAACTGTTTATATATGGGTGTGACCTTGTTTGAACAGAATCCACATAGTGATTCAAACATGTATATTCCTCCTAAAAGTGCTTACTTGGATCTGCTTTAAGGATAAAGTTTTCTGCCCTAGCTTTTATTCACTCATGCTGGGTTCTAGCCACTTTTCAAGAAAATGTTGGAATGTTGCATGTGTTGAGATCAGAGAAATGGTTTATCGTTTCAGGCTGGAGTTTTCAAAGGAGCCTAAGGAAGTTAGGGACCCAACCCACATTGAAATTCACAAGTGGCATGAAGAGGACACAACTCATTGACTTTAATGGAATAGTACCCTTTTAAACTTGCAGAAAATGTGTTTGCTTATCCTTAGTGTATGCTTAGGCTGCTATCGGTGTTGGGTATTTCTTCATATCAGTTTTCAGAGGCCTTAGGAAGGAAGCCTTTGTCAGATGAAAATTATTCATTTGGAATGACGTGAAGCATGAAAAAATGCAATTCCTACCAGGATGGGAACAGTGTGAGAAGTTCACAGCGGGTAGGTAGAAGATGCTCAGATGGACACTATGAAGCCCAGACCCAGGACAAACTAGAAGACATGTTTTAGGAACAAGCTCAAAAGCCCTGTTAATTAAATGGCAACTTTTTGGATCAGGTCTATAGAGCTCAAGTCCAAGTTTGCTGAGATCGAGCCTCTGAGCATCAGCTGTCAGTTTGGAACCATGCGTGAGCATTAACATTCATACTAACAAAATAATAAACGTCTTTGGATTCCACAATTTAACATTATCTGCCTTTTTTAAGGTAAAGCAGTGGTTATAAAACTTGAAGTGTTAAAACAAACAGTCTTCTTTGCATGCACAGTACACACTTTCCATACATTATCATAACATTTTTAATTACAGATCCCATGCAGGGACCAATTATGTAATTCCCAATAGGAACAAGTTCATTTTGTTGAATAATAATGTGGTGACACAAGTTATCGTCAGAGTTACATGATGCTATATCACTGGATAGGAGAATAGTTCCACTGAGTGAAATAATTCCTATTTTTTTAATCCCATATTAGAAATCTTTAGCTTCTTGGGTAATTGCCTAATTAGGGGAAAATAGTATAGGCTTAGTGGTGCTGCAAATGGTTTTCCTAGAGCCTTGTGATACATCACAAGGGGTTACGAGACGTCCCACAGTAACATCACCGAGTAAAATGGAGCTCCTCTGTAATCTCATAATGTCTTGAGATATAAGGCAAGGCACATCCAAAGAGCCAGAGGCCCTGTGCAGGGGGCTGGAAGGGCAGGAGAGAGGTCATACGAATCCTCTTCCTATTGCACATCTTGCACCAGGGCACTCAGGAACTGCTCCCTCTGAGCCTCTCTGAGGACACAAATTGCCTAAAGGGGGCAAGAATAAGGCAGGGCCATGGTTCCATCTACCTTTCCCCATCTGCTACAGCAGCAGCTTGAAGATCTGGCCAGGCATGCTGAAGGGGAGTAGATTGTGTGAGTGAAGCGTTCTCACTCCCCAGGGGTTGTGGGATGCTGCCACTCCACTCCATGGCTAAATGCCAATGTCTAGCTCGGTGACAGCTGTAGTCACCAGTTTATCCGTAGTCAATGGAGTTATTGTATATTGTGATATCTTTTAACATTCCTTAGAAGGCAGCTTGTGCCACCACTTAAGCATTTTTTCCAATCACATAATTACTTAATAGACTGAAATATTTATCAAGTGTGCAGCCTAATTACCCCATAGATGAGAATAACCCCGAATGCTCCCCTGGGAGCCTAGCACATGGCTAATTACAGTTTTATAATTAGCCATGTGGTAGGCTTGGAAGAAGCATCCAGGAAGCCTGCTGAGCCACAAGCAGCAAAGTAGAGAGGGGGGAAGGTTAGACAACTCTTGTAGCAGCAAGGTAGGTAGTCGGTAAGGCAGTAGAGTGAAGCACAAAAGGGCCAGATGGTGTCCAAGTAATGATGGTTGAACATGATAAGGTTAGGGCCAGGGTTAAGTCATGGGGGGAAAGTTATTTTTAACCCAAATTCCTTTTATTAGTGAGCTATTTAGAATGGTGAAAGTTTTATTATCTTTACACTCAAGAAATGAATGATCACCTACCCAGGACAGAGCAGCAACTTACTCACGTTGGAGAGCTGAAATGAAAGTAGGCTACTTGTGTGACTATCTGCTGTCCCATGTTCGTGAGGGGCTGACAGTCTGTCCCAGATTTTTCTGACAATTTTTTATATTGGGAGCTGGATGCTAGCACAGGGCCAGATTCTGCAACTGTTACTCCCAGATTCTGTTGCTCAGAGGTTTGGGAATGTCAATAGCAGTCCTGGCAGAGATGGATTAATGGGCAGAGTGCAGGTGATATGATCAGTGTGGTCCCCACTGAAATGAAACAAAGCAACTGTTTAACAGCATGCTATATAAATATAAATAATATTTTAGAACAAGTGTGTCCAACTGAAAGCACAGTATGGATTCAGGTTGGCGTAATATAAAGCCTAGCTCTAATTTGTTCAGGACATGGGAAATAAACAAACAGAAATAAAATTATACTTTTGATGACAACAAGTGAACAGGACCTTGGTTTTTCTCTTCTTAAATTCATCCTCTCCAGCCATGCAGTACTTTGCATTACATTGGATTGTTGGTTCACTATTGACTGACAAGGATGTATAATACGTACTGAATTTCTAGCACCTGTTCCCTTGAGATCTCTCATCTAATTACTGACACAGCAAAAGCCTGCTTTGGTTGTGCAAGCTGACATGACCACAGCTTGAGGCAATATGGGTGTAGGTTAATTACAGCCTTCCCTTACCATAATTTATTCACATTAATGTGATGTTGCTAACTATTAGTTTTGAAGATCTCTGGATTTCATTACAAGCACAATTCTTCTCAAAGAAAACAAAGTTAACTGAACTGAATAAACATTATAAATCTATTTAAACTGCTTTGTGTTTTTTTTAAACAGGCCACAGAAAAACAGAGACAAGCCTCATTAATTTGCAGAGAAAAGCATCATTTAAAACATTATGTATGACTGTTTGACTGTGCAATTAATTACCTTTCTTCTGGCAGGCAATGTAATGAGCCCGTATCTGTAATACTCACTTTAATGAGCCTGTATGTTGGAAAATGAGGATTTCACATTGTAATGCTTGCCTTCCTCCTTGCTTTAAAGAGATTTAGCACAACTTTTAATTAATGATACAGTTTCCAAAAGTGGTTGGCGTTTACTGTAATTCTTGAGAATAAGCTCTTGTGTTCTAATGCTTCCTCTGTGTGTGTTAATGGGGGTTACTAAATTATGATAGCAATATTTTGGTGACTCCTTTTTTTACAGTAGCATGAACTACTATACTCTAGTGTTAATATAGACAGGTTTCAGAGCAGCAACTGTGTTAGTCTGTATTCGCAAAAAGAAAAGGAGGACTTGTGGCACCTTAGAGACTAACAAATTTATTTGAGCATAAGCTTTCGTGAGCTACAGCTCACTTCATTGGATGCATTCAGTGGAAAAAAACAGTGGGGAGATTTATATACATAGAGAACATGAAACAATGGGTGTTACCATACACACTGTAATGAGAGTGATCACTTAAGATGAGCTATTATCAGCAGGAGAGCGGGGGGGGGGGGGGGGGGGGGAGTGGAAATCTTTTGTAGTGATAATCAAGGTGGGCCGTTTCCAGCAGTTGACAAGAACATCTGAGGAACAATGGGGGGGGGGGGGCGGGAGAGAAATAAACATGGGGAAATAGTTTTACTTTGTGTAATGACCCATCCACTCCCAGTCTTTATTCAAGCCTAAGTTAATTGTATCCAGTTTGCAAATTAATTCCAATTCAGCAGTCTCTCATTGGAGTCTGTTTTTGAAGTTTTTTTGTTGAAGAATTGCAACTTTTAGTTCTATAATGTGCAGTTGAACAAGCCTCTGATAGTGTGGCTGATGTGATTAGGCCCTATGATGGTGTCCCCTGAATAGATATGTGGACACAGTTGGCAACGGGCTTTGTTGCAAGGATAGGTTCCTGGGTTAGTGGTTCTGTTGTGTGGTGTGTGGTTGCTGGTGAGTATTTGCTTCAGGTTGGGGGGCTGTCTGTAAGCAAGGACTGGCCTGTCTCCCAAGATCTGTGAGAGTGATGGGTCGTCCTTCAGGATAGGTTGTAGATCCTTGATGATCCGCTGGAGAGGTTTTAGTTGGGGGCTGAAGGTGATGGTTAGTGGCGTTCTGTTATTTTCTTTGTTGGGCCTGTCCTGTAGTAGGTGACTTCTGGGTACTCTTCTGATTTTGTCAATCTGTTTCTTCACTTCAGCGGGTGGGTATTGTAGTTGTAAGAATGCTTGATAGAGATCTTGTAGGTGTTTGTCTCTTTCTGAGGGGTTGGAGCAAGTGCAGTTGTATCGTAGAGCTTGGCTGTAGACAATGATCGTGTGGTGTGGTCTGGATGAAAGCTGGAAGCATGTAGGTAGGCATAGCGGTCAGTAGGTTTCCGGTAGAGGATGGTGTTTATGTGACCATCGCTTATTAGCACCATAGTGTCCAGGAAGTGGATCTCTTGAGTGGACTGGTCCAGGCTGAGGTTGATGGTGGGATGGTTAAGAGGTTAAGAACAACGGCAGCTCCAAGCAATCAGTTCTTTACACTGCTGTACTCCCATTGAAATCAGTAGAGTTACAGTGGGAGAATGCCAGTGTGGAGAATCAGACCCTTAGTCTCACAGGCCTATGCTCTTAGAAAAACGTGCACTTTTTGGTAAGGGCGCATGCTCTGACTCAGAAGGTGGGGAAGGGAGGTCAGGAAATTTACAACCAATGTGCATCTGTACAACCACCTCTGCCCTCCATGGATGCCCTGAGATCTGCATAATTTTCCCCTCGATCTCAGGGAATCTGCATATTTTAGTGGGCTTTGCCTCCTTGCCTTTCAAGAGAAGGCAGCCCACCTCCAGAACAATCTGAAGGAAGCCACACAAATTGAAACTTGTTTAGTTTTCTAATCTTTATGCCGGTTTTTCCCATTTGATGTCAGCGTGGCCCTTAGATTGTCACTTTGGGAAAGGGAGTCGGTCTTCCTCTGTATTCGGTACAGCACCAAACAAGCTGCGAGTGCACAAAAATGTCATTTGTCACTCCATGTGCCACGGTGCAGTAGCCAGTGCCAGTGACATAAGATACAATAGCAGTGATCACACAACTCTGGTGTTTAGATTAATAAAAGATTGCGAGCATGTATGTGGGATAAAAACGATACCATTAAGCAATATTTTATGATACAACTGAAAATGACTAAAATACTGCAGTTCTGACAAAACCAGCCTGCGTTTCTTTAATGGTGGCTGAGTCGCACAAAACAGGGTTGGAATTTTTAACTTGCTTTTCACTGAGCCATTCCTACAAGGACTTCAGAGTCATATCATAGCCTTATAAAATACACACACACACACAAGTTTACATTCTCACTCCCCCTCAGACATCAATTTTCAATTCCCCTTCTTTGGTTTGGCTATTGAGGCCAGAGAATTTCATTGAAGATAATTAATGTTCAAACAGCTGATGAGAGAGAAAATTCACTCCTAGATTTCTTTGGGACTTGTTCTCCCCAACTTCATTAGTAAAGAGCATTAAGTTCTCAGCTATAGGTAAAGTCCAACAAAATTAAAATCATATGTACTGAGAAAAATATGAATAATTGCCATAACCTCTCTCAGTGGGTCTTTTCCCTTGGTATTTAGACCCTTCAAACTCTTGTAGACATTTATCATACGCCCCCTTAGTCATCATTTGGCCAAGCTGATACATTGTTAGGTCTTTTAATCTTTCCTCATAAATCAAACTCTTCAGCCCCATGATTAGTTTTGTTACTTTTATCTGAAGTCTCTCCAGTTTGATGACATCTTTTTGGGAGCAAGTTTTTCCAGAGCTGCAGACAATTTTATAATCGCTGCTGCTGCTAGGGGGGAGCCTGGGGTAGGAGCTGGTGTTCATGAAGGGAGGGGCCTGGCATTGCTGTGGTGGGGGGACTTGGTGATCCTGAGTTGTAAGGGATAGTGCTCCAGTGGGGTGTGGGGGAATAATGCTGGGCTGAGGGGCCATGGGTATCCAAAATGGGGGTTGCAGCCAGGTTAGGCTGTTGGTGTGCCGACACTGTCATGCTGACCACTATTGTCTCATTGTTTCCTTGTACTCCCCTGTCTGTATCTTTCTGTTGTCTCTTGTCTTATACTTAGATTGTAAGCTCTTTGGGGACCATCTTCTTGTTCTGTGTTTATACAGTGCATAGCACAATGGGGTCATGGTCCATGACTGAAGCTCCTAGGTTACAGTAATTATTATTAATACTATAATAATTATTACTAATAATAGCAATAACAGGCAGGGGGAGGGAGGGTGTTCCCTTGCTCCCTTTTTCCCAGCCACACAATACAGAGTAGCAGGGTTGAGGAGCACAAGTCCAGGGGGCTGTGAAGTTAATCAGACCAACGTTTCCAAAAAGCGGCCTTTGATTTTGTAAACCTTTGTTTTGGGGAGCACAGCTTGAGACACTGAGCGGCTGATTTTCAATGTGCTGCACTCCCTCAGCTCGCAGTACTTTCAGTAGGAGTTGGTGAAAATTGGGTCTCAGTTGGGTACCCAAAATTGTCACTCTTGGTAGTTGTGGATTATATGAGTTTTAGATGGTATAATCTCTACCTTACAGATGCAGTGAGCCTTAATATTTGTAAAATGCTTTGACAGAATTGAGTCCAAAATAGCTAATGGAGAATCTAAAAATTATTTTTCATTTATAGTTGAACTGTACACCTTTAGTCTTTGCAGACTTTTCTGTAAATATAATAATTAGGTATTAAGCATAACTTTATCACAGAGGTCCCTTATGTTAGCCCTATTGGCAGTATTATTTTTGTAATTCTCTCTTTTTTGCTCTGTATCTCAGTTTATGCTGAGAAAACTGGAAACATCAAATAAAAGCCCAGCTCATGTCATTTCAAATCAGCCTTATCCAACATCTCATTGTGATATGATTCTAACCCCATGTAGAAATACATTTTGCATGTAAGAGCTTAGCAGCATGGTCTCTCGTTTGTTACAAGGCTACTATTAGTGAACTATGATGGTGTCTGTTGGACTTATTATATAGATCAAGGGAGGGAAATCCAGCTCTGAAATTAAATTGATAACAATCTCTTTAAATTCCCAGATTGGCTTAAATAGGTCTCAGTATGTTCTATCATCAAGTTATATGTAGAAATATCTAAATCTCTTTCCCAAAGCCCTGGCATCTACTCAGTGGGAACTGTATTGGAAAAGTTCTCTTTTTGTACAAGTAAGCCACTGCTGTCAATTTCATTTCCCAAGAGATCTTAGCTTATTTAATTTTGATGCAGTCTTTTACAGAAGCAGTTTGGGAATTCAAATGAAAATCCCAGTACATTGTTTCATAGTGCAGGAAAGGGAGAAATACTCCTTCTTTATGAAAGCACTTACCGTATCTTTGTATTTTCTTTTTCAAGAGGCACTTGTCCCCTGAAGAGTTCCAGGAAGTCTTCAAAATGAACATTGAAGAATTTGATCGTCTGGCACTTTGGAAGCGGAATGACCTAAAGAAAAAGGCCCTGCTTTTCTAACCTCGCTCAGACAGAAAAAAAAACAAATGTGGTTAATCAAAACAAAAATTGTCTTGCCAGCACTATCATATGCAGTTACTGTTGAACCATTGTCCAGCTTCATTGTGCTAGTGTATGTGGGAGGGAAACGACGGAAAAGATTAAATGGTAGTGCATTGGTATAGAGGTAATTTGCTGACATTGCATGACTGGCTGGTTCTGTCAGTAGCTCCTGGTCCTAGCCAGTTTACAACATACAAAGATCTAGCTTTAAATTAATTGTTGCTTGTGGTTATTGCTTGATGCAAAAGGAGATTTTAAAAGGGAAGAGAAAGAAATGTAGCTGTGACAAAAGAAATCCACCTAACATTTCATTTCAATAAGTTTTACAATAATGATGAAACTTAGAAATCCCATGACTAATGAACATGCAGTTCTCCTACGGGGGGGATAATGGCTATTTTTTAAAAAATGTGGTAAAGGCCAAAGAAAAGCATTTCAGCAAGTTGCAACTGTTTTTGTGTGGTACATTTTAGGAATGAAAGCAAAACTATCAAAGCACCTTAAATCTAGTTCTTACACTTTAGATGGAAGTTACTCTCTAAAAGATCACATATATCTAAATGGTAACTAGTTATGTTCAATTACAACACAAAGAGATTTTATTTTATTACAAAGTATATTGTGACAAATTACAGTTATAATTACTAAAGCATATAAAGAGACCTATTAAGAAAAGTTTTATGTCCCATTCATCAGGAAAACTAAAGCCTTATACAAAACTGGTTCAAGGGTGTAAAGTACCAGTTACTTGTGTTTTCCTAATCTTTTGGGGATTTTTTACATTTCGTGCTGATAAAAATACCATGAAATCTTAATTCTCTCTCTAGCTACATATAAAATAATATTGTTTTGTAAATATATGTTAAAGCATAAAGGCATACTTATTTCCTCCACTCTTTGGCTTTACTTTTTAAGCCTGTAGAGCTATGGTGGCAATTTGGTAGCTGTGGAATCGTAGCGTTCAGCATAAAATATAACAAAAAAAAACCCCAAAAAAACAACAAAAGCTTGATGTACTCTCTCAATAATTATCAAATGGTAACCAAATAGATCTATTATCAAAACCCTTGTTCATTAATATTTGCATGTTTCTGTACAAATCAAATCAAAATCCTATGTATTATTGGTGCACCTTGAAACTTTATCTTAAATAACAAGTAAAGTTAACAAAATCTACATGTTTGATATGAGCATTAGATATTAAGATCTTTTCCAGCTGAAAGACGGTATTAAATTTAATAATTTCATATGGTCAAAAATACAGTTGCTGATGAAGAATGTTTTTAAAGTGAGTTGCTAGTTTTATGTGATACTTTTTTTTAAATGCTCTTTTAGTACATTTTTCAGCCATATGTCAGCATTCTGCATTTTTACTGTCTTGAATGTTTGTACTCATCTTCTACATCACTCTGTCTTTTTGCATTTCCTTAAAGTAACTTTAATATATGCACTGCTTCACACTAGTTCAACTGGTCCAGTGATGGAGAAATTGTAGCGTTGAACATGCCTTCTTCCAATTAACATTCAAAATTCATGCTGTTGGAAATAAATATTTTCTCATGACCTAAATGTTTTGTCTGATAATACGTATGTCTAGAAAAATCATTAAAAAGGAAAACATAGCTTGATACATGTGCTAATCATTTTAATGTATATAATTTCAAGTTGTAATGTTGCTATAGGTCTTTTCATCCCTTGATACTGATATGTAACTCTCATTAAACTTACAGGAACATAACTCCATGTTCACACATTGAGGAGAGAGGATTACCCATCATATTTAACACAGAACTGAATTCTTCAGAGTTTTCCCACTGAAGTCAGTTGAAGCTATAGATTTGCATCTCCACCCGTTGGGTGAAATTCACTCCTGTTCAGAGTGCCCACCCAAACCCTTTGCACAAATCCTCAAAATAGGGGTTAAATGGCACTTATGTAGTGCCTGGGCCCCTGCATGCCTTCTATACTTGTGTGAATTTCACGCATAGTGATACTGTAAGTCTTTAAATATACTGCCTTAATAAGCATTTGTGACACTTTCATTACACAGCTACCCTGCACATGTATTTTAGTAAAGATGTTTTGCGTACCACATTGGTTAATCACTCAGTTTCCAATGAGCCTCTGACTCGTTCACAATAAGGCCATTTTACACAGACAGAACTGTTAAACCAGACTTATTGTGATGGAAGTTATGTCTACATTGCAATCAGAGGTTTGATTTGCAGGTTATTTAAACATACCCATGCTTTAATCTAGCTAGCTCATTAAAACAGCAGTAGAGATGTGCTGGTAGGCTGTGCAAGCTGATCCAGTCCCCCTGGATATGTACTTGCATTACTAGCCTGCACTACAGTCCATGCCTGTGATGTATCATGGATCTCAGACCTGGGTCCGTGGCAGTTCTTAGACCACAGCCACCATCTGGCAGCTCACTGGTACCACCAGCAGGTAGTATGGGCTGGTGGACCCTAGTTCACCATAGGCATCATACAATTTGGAGGCGACATCTGGCCTCTCTGATTGGCTCAGACTTACTGTTAAACCAGATGGAGGCACAGGAAAGTTGTCTGAGCAACCAGGTGAATTTCTGGCTGGCTTCTACATTGGACCCTGCCTTCTCACCTGACTCTTGAGCACTGCCTTGCTCCTGATTCCTGCCTTCCTGTCCTGTCATCAGTGCTTGATTTGTGCCAGGGGCTTAGCCCTGGCTCCTCTCATCTTGGCAGTTCATAGCCCTGACACCTTTGGGCTTGTCGCATCAGTTATGAAAGTAAAAAAAATTGCTTGAGCCCCATCACCTAATTGCTCAAGCCCCAGCACCTCTTTCAT
This sequence comes from Caretta caretta, assembly GCF_965140235.1. Classification (NCBI taxonomy): domain Eukaryota; kingdom Metazoa; phylum Chordata; order Testudines; family Cheloniidae; genus Caretta; species Caretta caretta. The sequence goes on along the minus strand of NC_134209.1, from coordinate 130,442,722 downwards.
TACAAAGTAAGCACTGCCTGTCATGTCCTGTTCCTGGTTCCTGCCCTTCTGCCTTGTTCCAGATTCCCTGTTTCGATGCCAGCCCTGGCTGCTGACTCCAGCTCTGACTATTGGTTTGACTCCTGACTCTGTCTCCATCATTGACTTCTGGTTCCTGACTATCACTAGGTCTGACCACTTACAGCAGCACCAGTGTCTTCATTGCTATTTTTAGCAAGCTAGATAGATTAAACCTACCATAGATATGCTTACCACAAACTGTAAATCACATCTTCCATTGCAGTGTAGCTTTAATCTATAATCTGACCTCTTAATTTCTAAAATGTATCTTTCTTTATTTTTGAGATACAGATTATGGTTTTATTCATTTATTTTACATGCAGTATCCTAAAACATCTATTAAATGTGAATAGACTTACACAATCAGTAATCAGTATTCTCCTAGGTCTGCAGTGTTCCAACAGCCAATCCTAAATAGCACTATAAAATGGAAAATCACGGGGGGAAATCTACATAACATGTCACAAGTGTGGTATAGGGTAATTACATAAATTTGTCAGGATTTTCCATCTAGTAATGTGATCCAGAAATGGCTGTTACAAACCTGGACTTTTAGCAGAACATCTGTCATTCTGTAGGCCAGGGGTTCTCAAATTGGGGGTTGGGACCACTCAGGGGGTCACGAGCTATCAGCCTCCACCCCAAATCCCGCTTTGCCTCCAGCATTTATAATGGTGTTAAATATATAAAAAAGTGATTTTAATTTATTAGGGGGGTCACACTCAGAGGCTTGCTACATGAAAGGGGTCACCAGTACAAAAGTTTGAGAACCACTGCTTTAGGCAATGCTTTTCACAGTTTATAAAACACTAAATGCTGCTATCTCTTGTGTTACAATGGGCTATTTTTCTGTGCTTATAGACGTCAGTTATGAGGTGCCAATATATGTCTTCATAGCAGCAATGAAGTCTTTGTGGTTTTCCCCCCTCTAAGATTCCATGTTTTGTCTTTGGATCCGATTTGTGTATCTCAGACAGTTGGGTCTCCCCTGTTGCATGGTTTGGCCATCACCTTACGCATTTCAGTTATTCCCCCATACACATCAATGCTGAAGCCAGTTTTATTTCATCACCCTGGCTTTTGAGACAAATGAATCCTGTGACAAATGAATACCCACTAGACCTGGGGTTGATCTGCGCTCCCCTTCAATACAGGAAATCCGTCAGCTCCCTGATCGCCATTATCAGAGGAGATGGGTGTCTTTTCCCTCATTCCTTGCTGTACACTGGCTGTTTCTTCTGTCTGGAGTCCACTGTTCAGATTTCTGAGAGCTGAAGCAGCTGAGGTGCAGATTGGGAAGGAGACAGTTGCGAGAAGTTACATAGCGTACAACTGACCACCTTCTGTACAAGGATTTCAGGTGAGTGGTCAGAGGAGATATGACTGATGCCAAAAGACACAATTTCTCCTCAGTCACATGAAATGCTGAGGAACCATGCAGCTGAGCTTTTTCAGGTAGGAAGTGCACAGCCTGATCAAGCCAGACTGCTTCACTCTCCTTAGTTCCTTCAAAAAGAAAAGGAGTACTTGTGGCACCTTAGAGACTAACCAATTTATTTGAGCATGAGCTTTTGTGACCTTCAGCAGATCACCAGCAGGATGCTGTTATATTATTTGCAGATAAGATAGATCAGCTCCAGGGCTGTCTCTCTGGGTCTTTTGATTGTAAGATCTACTGCTTCCTGACAGGTACTGTGCTTCCTTGCCTTGATTTGACTTACTTTCTGAAGAACCCCCTGTTGAAACTGGAATGCAGTCTGCAACCACCACATTTGTGGGAGGGTGGCTGGAAAGGCCGTTGCTTTTCAGGTCTGGGTGGATTTGGATACTTATGACAATCTACCTCCCAGCCTTCTTTTGGAGTTGAGGTGGCCATTGTCAGGGATGGTCCTAATGTTCTTCAGCTGCCACTAGAGTAGCATCCAGTTTTGTTGTGGAGTTGTTAATTGGGCAACTGAGGGACAATTGTGATGTGTCATATGAATCAATCAATGATGATTTGCAACTGTGTGCTGTCACTGACATGTGGAGCTGTTCTCTTTCATGTTGTTCAACATGTATATGAAGCCTCTTTGTGAGATCAGTTCAAAACACAGAGTTCGGTATCATTTTATGTTGATACACAAGTCAAGTATATGTCTTTTTCCCTGTGAGACAAGCTCAGTCTCTGCTGTAGAGAAATACTTGGATGACGATACCAGTTAGATGGCCTGGTGCTATACCCTGCTGTTGGGTAGAGATTGTTGATATGAAGAGACATGCTTCTCTGCTGTGTCTTTGCTTGTTGAGGGAGAGTCTGTCTTAGGCAGTGAGTCAGGACAAGAATCTTGGCATCACTTTTGACTATGCTCTGTCCATGGAAAGCCATAGTTTATAAATGGTTTGTGCTGCAGGCCACTAGATAGAAATATATTCCCTTGTGCCCATGAGGACTGATGATTTTTGTGGAAAAGGAACAATGTTAAAATTGTATGATATGATGTTATAGGATAAGTGTTGTTACATGGATTGCATGGCGGAATATGTGTAGTATGAAGACTGAAAAGAACACATGCCATTGAGTGCACAGAGACACACCGGCTCAGACTCTTGCACCCAGACTACCCACCTGGAACTTGGAAGGGGTTGAATTTGAAGAATGGGTGGTTGGTTCCTGAGGAAAGAGGAAGCAGGATCACAGAAGGGGTCGGGAAAACTAGACTGTGATCAGGAAGGGAAGCACTGCTAGATTAAGCTTTCCCCTCCTGGAGTAAGAAGTAGACAAGTTACTGACAGCTATTGTTTTGTTTAATCTGATTCAATCAAATTTCAGTAGTTTTTCAAACTCAGAAATCAGAGGCATAATCAAAAGATGGGGTTTGAACAGATCTACAAAGCCCTCGAAATAGAGTTAGGAAAAGCAACTAGGATTGCTCTGTCTTTACAGGCAAGTGTCCTGAGAGGACGGTTGTTGGGGGAAAGGGCTGCACTAATGACCCAGAGACACTAATGTCAAAAACAAGTTGCGTGCCCAGGAAGGGGCAGCCATGACAATTTTACGTCCCTTTTAATACAGTCCTGAGCAGCAAGTGGGAGATTATTAATAACAATAATAATAAAGCAGTGTTTTAAGTTGGCACAGCTATTTTTTTAGTCCATAATGAAGAGTTTCTCTTCCTTTTCTACTATATTCCATAAGGAGAAGGTTTCATTACGTTTACTAAGAATTCAGTGGCAAAACTTCTGTTGATGTCAATAAGAATAGAATTGGACCCACTATATCAGGGATCGGCAACCTTTGGCACGCAGGCCGTCAGGGAAAGCCGCTGGCAGGCCGGGACGGTTTGTTTACCTGCAACGTCCGCAGGTTCGGCCGATCACAGCTCCCACTGGCCACGGTTTACCATCCCAGGCCAATGGGGGCTGTGGGAAGCAGCCATTGGCCTGGGACGGCAAACCGCGGCCAGTGAAAGCTGCGATCAGCCGAACCTGCGGACGCTGCAGGTAAACAAACCGTCCCTGCCCGCCAGCAGCTTTCCCTGACAGGCCACAAGCCAAAGGTTGCCGATCCCTGCACTATATGTAGATGCAAACATAATAATAATACTTACTCTGACATGGTGTTTTTCATGCATAGATCTCAAAATGCTTTAAGTATCATGAAGGGAGAAAATGTACATAAACCAAGCTAATGTCGGTGCACATTTCTGTTAATTCCTTACTCCATCAGATCCCCTTGAACTCAACAGGTGAATGATGTAGTAGAACATACAATAGTAGAACACAGAATGTTTTTTACCTGGAGAAAAAAAATTTGTAAGCACCTCAGCATTTGACCCACTGTATCTTTACATTACATCAGAAAGCATTGTAAAACTACTAATCTGGTCATACTTTCTTAGCAGCATGAACGTATGGCTCTTAACTCTAAATTTAATAAATGATTGACTCAGTACATCCGACATAAATAAGGCTAAGAAAATACTTCATGTTAATCAGTGGAAAAAGCTACTTAACTAAGAGTAGTTAGGAAGAAGTGCTATGTAAATACAGGTGTTGTAAAATGTCCCAGTGAGAGTACTCAGAAGAACATGAGAATTTTTCAAGTGTTGTAAGCAGAACACAAGAAGTAATTCTTCCTCTCTACTCCGCGCTGGTACAGCCTCAACTGGAGTATTGTGTCCAGTTCTGGGCGCCACATTTCAGGAGCTGGAGCATGATGCAGAATGTGATCGACTTGACTAGAGCTGGGATGGCATGCCCGTTAGCACCACGGAGAAAAGATGCAGCGAGGAAGTGTGCTGATTAGGGGTTACCAAGATTCTGGTAAAGCGGGGGCAGCATGATTCACTATGGGGCGTAGTGGAGCACTGACCCAATCCTAGCTCCTCTACTGGGACTGGGCTCTGGTATTTCCCAATTTTGATGAGACATTCACCCCATACCAGCCCCAAAGGGGTTAAGGTGGCCAGTTAACATTATAGGCCGCACCTGGGTTTAGAGTCTGGCTTGAATGAAAATGAGTAATGACTGATAAAGCCCAGCTGGGGGAGAAGCTGACTAAGGTATAAAGCCAGGACATTTGCAGCAGAAAGGGGCTTCAGTGTGGAAGCTGGCTGTCACTCTCTAGGCTTACAGAGGGAAAAAGAAGAAACCCAGGGAGAAAGAGAAGCCTGGGGATCCTGGCCCTGAGGGAAAGGTTACCCAGAAGGTAGAGAAGAAAGTCTGTTGGAGGAAGAATAGGAAGCAGCTCAAAGAAAGAGCAGCACAATTAGAGACTGTGGAGACCTTGGCTGTTGATTGTAGGGTCCATGGGCTTGATCTCAGAGTAGCATATGGGTTCAAGTTCCCCTACCAGCCACTGGGAAGTGGTATACAATTGTGGGAGATGCCAACCGGACAGCTAGTCCAGAGGGACTTTCTACCCTGGAAGGGGTTGTGACGGGTTGCCCCCTTTCAAGGTGCCACTTGATGTGCTGAGATACAACTGAGCCCCCCTGTTCTGTCAGCATGGGCCCCCGTTTACCTGTCTTGCTGAGCCAGGCTCTTAAGCCTCCTCCAGCACACACACACACAGGCAGGGCCATACCCCACTGCAGAAAGACACAGACACTGAAATCAGCTCTGGGAAGACTCAGTTTAAGGGACTTTCCCCAACACTCAGGTGCCTACCTCCTTTGAAGTACAGAGCCAAAGGTATATTGTCTTGCACTGTATAGAAAAATCTGCCCAGCGCAAGTTCATAAAAATTCACTCTCTTCCTCAATGTGAAGAGAGATATGCATGCCTCCTTGCCCCCACCATTAGAAATTGCACAAACTGGGTTTAATAATAAACCAACCAAATTTATTTACTATAAAAGGCAGATTTTAGGTGGTTAAAGGGATAGCAAACAGAACAAAGCAGATTATTAAGCAAATAAAACAAAACACACAAACTAAGCTTGATTCACCAAAGAAATTGGCTACAAATAGTAATTTCTCACCCTAAAAATTGTTTCAGGCAGCTTACAGAGATTCTTGAAAGTCAGCTGTATTGGCCTGCAGCTTGAATCTTCAGGTGTTATTAGTCATAGGCTAGACAATCTTCCAGCCTGGGCTCAACTCTTCTCCCCTCAGTTCAGTTCTTCCTTTCAGGTATTTCTTAATGTCTCTTTGGGCGGGGAGGCAGAGAAGAATCATGATGATGTCACTCCCTTGCCTTATATATCTTTTGTGTATGGCAGGAACCCTTTGTCTTCCAGGGAAAAACACTGGCATTCCAAGGAGGGCAGGGGTCCAGTACCAGGTAACTCTGACCCATGTCTCTGTGGGGTTGTAGTAGCCATTACTCACAGACTGTCTGGAGCATTCACAGGAAGACTAAGCTCTTTCACAGTACATTGTCTTTCCTAATGGGCCATCAGATCTGTCTGGCCTTTTCATTATTTTACCTAAAGGGCTAGTTGTGGGTGAAACCCAAAGTAGCACATTTGAAATATGGATACATGGTCAATATTCCTAACTTCAGATACAGAAATGATACATACAAATTGGATAATCACATTCAGTAAATCATAACTTTTCCAATGATATCTTACATGAGCCATCTGGCATAAAGTATATCTCAGTTATGCCATATCCATACCATAAGCATATTTCCACAAAGAATATGGAGTGTAACGTCACAGTGGGGACTATAGAGTGACCTAGCCCGAGGGCTGAGTCACAAAAAAAGAGAGAACCCCAAGTCAGAGACAGAGAGGCCACAGGGTGAGTGAATGACACAAGGGATGTTAGACTGGACCAGGGCCGATTCCCCAGACACAACCATGAGAATTTGCACAAATGGTGAATGAACTCCATGAGACTGACCCAGGGTGCATGGGCACTTGGCGGGCATTCTGCTGCAGCCCCCAATACTGGCACAACTCCAGTGCCTGATGATATTTCTTTTAGTTGGTGGAGAGGTGGGGCTGGACTCAGTTGACTTGCATTGGTATAGGACAACTGAGACCATGGGAGGCAGAAGAGTTCTGGACACTGGGGAGTGAGTGGCATGCTTTTCTTGGGCTTTCTCCATTAGTCAATCGTCAATCTGGATGCAAAAATCAATTAAAGTTCCCAGGCTAGATGGAGATTCCACCCGTACTGGTTCATCTTTGATAGAGTCGTTGAGCCCCTGCCTAAAGTGGTGTCACTGCACAGCCTCATTCCCGTGGGTGTCTGTGGCCAGACATCGAAATTCCACTGCATATTTGGCAACAGAACTGGTACTCTTCCAGAGGGCATGGAGAGCAGCTTCTGTGGTGTGTTCTTGATGCCCACCATTGCCCATACAAAGCTGCTCCTGTTCTTAAAATGTATCTCTTTCTCTGTTGGCTATTGCAAATTTTGGTGCATATATTTGAATTATTATATATCTGACATGCCTTGTTTATAGCCTGACTGTTATTCTGTCATTCACTGGCTCCAGCACTGGAGGGACTACAAGGCCTGATGCATCAGCAGTGCTAAAATATAAGTAAAATCTAATTAATTAATCCTTCACTGATTAGGGTCACTTGCTATTTGTGGTACTTCTTCCCAAATTATGTCAGTGCATTCAATATCCTTTGTCATGGTCTTCTGCCAGTTCTTCCTTGGCCTTCCTCACTTTCTCTTTCCTTCCTCAGGTACCCAATTCAATGCTTGCTTAGCATGTCTCCCATTTTCCTTATGGTGTACAAGTCCCAACCACTTGAGCATTCTTTCTTTGATATTTTCTAACATGTCCTGCTTTGCTAGACCCCTTTCTCTCACATTAATTAATGAATTAGGGTGAGTGTGATTACCAATTCTCCCCATCCAGGTGCTTCACTCATCTTTTAGCCTTGTCAATCTGAGAAGGCCAGGCAGCTCCCCACACTACCCTTCCCTGCAGCATTTCAAACCAGCGTACAGTTACCCCCAGAGAAAGGTTCATGATCTGCCCTAAATCTCTAAGTCCTCTATGAAGTCCACCCACTAAAAAAATCCAAATAATTTTTACCCAGGTGTACAAAGCATGTACGAGGGGTATCAGCTGGTCCCAGAGCATGCCCCTCTTGCCATGCCAAGTCCAACTCAGATTAGCCTCATGACCAAGCCTAGCTATGAACCTCCGTGGGAATTGGCTGCACATCCACAGGCCTAAGGTCCAGATGTCCCTACTTCTGCCCTATTTTCCCTTCCGGCTCCTCACAGCTCACTAGTGGTGAGGAGAGCATAGCCAGCCACCTTGCCCCACTTGCCTGGGTGATTCCATATTGTAGCTACCACAGTGGACTGCCCCCACCTCCAATCACATTTTAAAATGTAAAACTCCCAAACATGGCATTGGCACACCCCAGCAATATTTTTGCCAACAACGGGTTAACATAATGGATTGCATATTTGGTTGAAGAAATTGATGGCCCCTGGACTCGTAAACAATTTTATATTTCATGAGATACAGAAGAGAAATAAGAGAGATCCCTCTCAGTGGAGATGCTCCTTATAAAGACACTCCAATGCAATGTTATCAGTTTTCATAGTGTGAAAAGAGAGAACTTACCAAAAGATAAACAAAAATTGCTACAAGTGGGATTCAGAAATCAATGTAACTCATCTAAGGGTGACATATGCTCCACTTTTGTAGTAAGCAAATAAAAATTAAAGGCGAAGAGTTAACATCCACAAATATTGACTACAAAACTGAGCCACATAAGTTATGCGTAATGTCACTCAGCCATGAGAAAGCAATTCTTAAAAGTTTGTAACCAGCAAACTTTTTTTCTGGCAATATATTTTAAAACATAGATACGGGAACCAAAAACTGCAAGAGCAACAACAACAAAAAAGACCATTGGAGTCTCCAAACTTCAAGCATGGCACATCCCTAAGACAGGTTTCAGAGTAACAGCCATGTTAGTCTGTATTCGCAAAAAGAAAAGGAGTACTTGTGGCACCTTAGAGACTAACCAATTTATCTGAGCATGAGCTTTCGTGAGCTACAGCTCACTTCATCGGATGCATACTGTGGAAACAAGCTACAGCTCACTTCATCGGATGCATACCGTGGAAAACTGTTTCCACGGTATGCATCCGATGAAGTGAGCTGTAGCTCATGAAAGCTCATGCTCAAATAAATTGGTTAGTCTCTAAGGTGCCACAAGTCCTCCTTTTCTTTTTACATCCCTAAGAATAATTTGTAGCTAAATTTGTCTTCACAAAGGATGTCTCCCGCTTCCACACCCACATCTTATCTCCAGGAAGAAGCTGGAGGTCCTCACCACTGTTTGCCCCCAGGATGCTGTAGATCTTGTTGTCTTACCTCCCATCTTGGCATGGGCAAGACAGGGAGATGAGCACCTCTGTCCTTCCCTATCATTATTGATTTGTATTCAGTAGCACTTAGCAGCCCCAGACAGGAACCGGGTCCCTATTGTGTTAGGTGCTGTACAAACACAAGCCCTGCCCCAAAGATATAATAATATTATAATTTAAGGAGTTCCTGGGCAAAGGTGTGTAAAGTTTAGGTGTACATGCAAATTAATGTTCTTTTTAAAACAATTGGAACATTCAAACATATCAAAACTGATAGTAATCAGTGCCTGTCTATTGCCTTGTCTATATTCCAATGTGCACCATTTTAACTTCAAATATGTTTAAAAACCAAAGTAGCTAAATCAGTCCAAAATTCTCTATGGACAGTTTTCATTTAATTTACACCTGGTTTAAATTATATTTACTCATCTTAACTTGCATCATTAATCTTATTTAAATATGATTTGTATTATAGAAATGTAAGGTTGGAAGGGACCTCGAGAGGTCATCTAGTCCAGCCCCTTCACCTAGGCAGAACCAACTATACCTAGACCATTCCCAGTAGGTGTTTGTCTAACCTGTACTGACCTAAGCTAAATCAATATAAACTGGGTATAAACTGATTTAAAAGTGTATGCACAAGATTGTGCACCATTTTAACCAAACGGGTTTTAAAATCAAAGGTTTGGTTTAACCAGGTATAACTTTCAATATAGCCAGGCTCAGACTTCTGGATTGCTTTATCCCAGTTGATCACATCCCTTGGTAGGATTAGGGAAAATGCTGTTGGACTAGAGCAGAAGGATGAAAGTCTGGAGGAGGCGGGTTCCACTTGACCTGAACAGCAGGATGTTTCTGTCTTGGCATCCATCCTCCCTATGTGCAGGCTTTCTGCCTGTAGCATCTCCAGGCACCATGAGCCTGTCCACTGACAGCACAGGGCTAAGAGACGGATTGTGGGGCTTACACTGGCCCCTTGATAACTGGTAAAATAGAGGTCAACTGCCTGTGCGCTACAATGATTACAGTACAAAGCTCATGTGGAAGGAATGTCACTTACCATATTTTATTCATGGTAAGCAGCCAGACATCTGTATTGCTGCATGAAATTAATGCTGAAATACAGGGTAACGAGCATCCCGTATTGAGTTGATATAGGACTCAGGATAAAATGCAGGTAGAAGTGTCGTTTAATAAGAGTCAGGGTTCTGGAGGAGACTGTATCCCTTCACTCCTCCCAAGGAGCAGGCTTGCAACTCCAACCTCAGCCTCTCCTCCTGTTTCCCCACCAGGAGACTACCTCCCTTCACCATACATTCCCCCCCCCCCCAGCACTTGCTTGTTCCCAGGTAGAATCCATAGCATCGAGCAGCCCCCTTCTATGCCCCCCCGCACCCCCTCTCATCTCCGCTTGGCCCCAGCCTTAGAGCTCACATGACCCTTCCTGGGCTCCAAGAACTGGCACCTCCCTTGCTGGCACCTCATCCCTTCTGCAACCCCTTAGTCCCCTGAATGGTGCTGGCCCCCTCTTGCAACCCCCTAGTCCCCTAAATGCTGGCCCCTCTTGCAACCCCCTAGTCCTCTGGATGGTGCTCGAGACCCTCTTCCCCAGGGTACCTCCTTGCCTGTCCCCAGGGAGCATTCACCCAGAGGATGCCGTAGCGCCCCACGCCGCTATATCCTTTCGGGGCGCAGGCCCCAGAGAGCAGCTCGGCTCCGCGCTCCCTGCCCCGAGGCCGGGGTCCGGGGCTCTCCCCCTCCCGCCTTTGTTCTGCCTGGCTCCGCCTCCTGCCAGCGCTGCCGGCTGATTGGGCGGCGGCGCCGCCAGTCTGGGCCGGCTCTGGCATGTGTGAATGATACTCCCCGGGCGTGTGGGGCTCGCTCGCGGCAGCTGCCTCCTCCTTCCCCCTCGGCCTGGAGTGGAGCCGCGGCTCCCTGCCCGCCCTCTCCCCATTGTTGCGCTGGGTCTCGGGGTGGGCAGGCGCCCGGCTTTGCGCGGAGAATTGCTGCAAGACAAGGCTCGAGGTAGGAAATGTCTCTTTGCTGCTTCCACTCTCGCTCCGCTGCTTTCCCTTTCCCGGCTCCCTGTTTGCAGAGCTCCCCCAGCCAGCCCCAATGCCAAGGCAGAAACGGGCCGCTGGGCTCGGCCGAGGGGGCTCTGAAACCAGAACGGGGCTTTCTCTGGCCAGGCTCTGATCCCCTAGGCAGCCCCTGCGAACAGCCCGGAGCTGGAAGTCCTTTGGGAAGCACCTAGCCCAGAGACAAAAAAAGTCCCTCTCTGTTTTGGCTGGGAGAAGCACATGGAAAAAGCGGTGATGGAGCGAGAGCATCGGGCGGTAGCATTCAGTCAGTTACTGTTTTCCCCTCTTGCAAGATCTCTGGTGGTTGGGTTCCCCCCCCCCCCCCCGACTCCGGCGCTGTTACATGATGCAACCCTTGCGTAGGGTTTGAAAGAGCAACAATCCGGGTTGAGCTCTTCCCAGATTATGCCATCTGGTTGTGATCCTTGTGACTCCAATCTCCAGTGCAAGGCACCAGCCTGTCTGAGGGGCTGCCCCAACTCCGAGAGGCTGCTGCTTTGCACGGCAGAGGGTTTCATTATTTCCCCCCACCTTCTGGGACAATCCACCCCGATTTTGCCATTTCAACCCGTTTCAGCACGGAAGCGGGGGAGGGGAATTGCATCATGTTACAGTCCCGGAGTCAGTAAGGGCGAAGGCAAAAAGAACCATCTTTCCAGACCTATCCCCACTGGCTTCACCAATATGTTACCCCCTCCTTTGTATTTCCTGTTTAACGGAGAGGTTAAAACTGAAAAGCAGCCGTGTGATTGGTAGAAAGATGTTCAGTTCACAGCGACGTATTTTGATTTCTTCCACTGGGATTTTTTTTTTTAAATTCAATTTTTACTTTGTCGGTTCTGCTTGGAGATAGGTGAAATGTACCCAAGATTTAGCCCGTTGCAAAATGAGTAGTGAGGCAACAGAGAGAGATGTTTGGAAATAGAGCACATTCTCTAGTTTGTGTACAGAGTTCAAAGACTGCAATTGATTGTAAGAAAGGAAGGGATTCACCTGCCTGGAGCGGGAGGGTAGTATGGAGGAATATACATGTGACTCAGAGAAGAATCACCATCTTTCCTTTCCATGGATGTTAGGGATGGAAGAGACTTCAGCTTTTCCAGTCTCTCCCATTTGTTTCATCAGTGTTTATTCCTCACACTTAATAGATTTTTAGTTAGTTAGTTTTTCATGCTTGGACCATGAGTGATGGTATCAAGCAAGATCAGAATGATAAAATAATGAAGCAGACCCCAAATGCAGAGGGATCCCTTCAAAAAACACTGTGTTGTAAAGTTGTGGTCATTCCAACCTCACATCCTCTGAAGATTTCTGTTGATAGCACTCTTTGTTTTGCTCCATGGGAGAAAACTATATTCTGACAACATGGATCAACTCTACCGTTTATGATATTTTTCACAAATGGATTACCCCTCCCCTCCCACACACAGCCTTGCGGTACAGTGGAGGTACTGCTGTTGGCAGCAAAGTGCAATAACTTTCTCTGAGATGCTGGAAGGGGTGTCTAGGGAAATATGAGGTTAATTTTTCTATGTCAGGTCTGCGTAGGCATGGCAGATGGGGGAAAGATATCAGCTGGTTTGGCAGCTGGTAGTTTGGTTGGGATACTTTAGCAATGGAAGAAGAGTACTTCGCCCATCTCTCCTCTACTGGGTATTCCTCAGCCATCTCCTCTGCCTCCTGGTCATCTCCCAGGAAAAAGCTGCACAAATACCTTGCTTTTGTAAACAAGTTATCTTGTCTTTTGGAAGAAAATGGCAATGGAATAGGAGATCTGGTGCATTGGACACTAGGTAGAGTGGGTGATGGCTGAGTTGTGTTACCATGGCAACAGGATTACCAGAAATAGCCAGGAAAATCTTAAAATGGATTCTGAAAAGAAAAGGAGAGTACGCTCTGCTCTATTTTTGTGAAAACACACTGGATTTTAATGGCAGTCCTGTACATGGAATAATGAGCACTTATTTCCCATCAGTCAGCCATTGTTTGGTGTTCTGTCAAAGAAAAATCTCTAGGCAACAGTATAAGAATTATGTGGGTATTACGAGCTCTCCAATAGAATCTTGGATGCTAGGGTTTGGGAAGATCACCTGGGTCAGAGCTGTTCCAAATAGCCTGTCTATCATAATCTCTTGAAAGGAGGGGCTAGCGGTCACCAACAAATGCACGGAACACAGGAGCTTCAATAGACCGGTCATTGATAGTGTTTTAAAACCTTACAGGTTTTGGACTGAAGTATTTTTTTGTTTCGTTGTGAACATAAATACTGAAGTTCTATTTAATCTGCCTAGCCATCCATGTACTTTTGACGTGCTTTATCAAAAGGAACTAGTGGGGGACTTTATAGACAGAAGATGCTGAACTTATGCTTTGGAGGGACCTTTTCCGTAAAGTATGTACCTGCCAAGGGTTCCACCAAAGCTTTAGGTGGAGCCATGGGAAGGCAAGCAAGATAATAAAATGGTCTCCAAGGCTTCTCCAAATTCAGGAGAATTTCTGACCTTTTAAAAGAGAGAGATCTTATTTATTTATATTTAAGAAACTATCACTGAAAGCAAAAGGAGCCAGATTCTGTACTGTAGTACACCTGCACAATCCCATTGAGTGCAGTTTGGTATAAGAGCAGAATTTAGATGGTATTCTAAACTTATCATCTATGAGTTTAGGGTAAGTTAAAGGTGGGAAAGGATGTTTATGGCTGTAGGAAATAAGTACATTGTGGTTGCGTCTTCAGGAGATTATTCTGTTTGTTGTTCCTTTTCAGTGGTGTAAGGAAAATCAACTCTAAGGTTAGAATGTGAATCATCTTGTCATTGCTACTCATCAAAGCTTCCCTGAAACAGAATGCCCTAGTGTAGTGGTTCTCAAACTTTTTTTTTCACAGACCACTTGAAAATTGCTCGGCGGACCACTTAATAATCTTTCCAAATGTTGTTTGTACCATTAGCTAACTATTGTAAAGCTTTTTGGATAAAAGCTCTCTATAAAATACCCTTAATAATAATGTTTTTTTGTTCTACAAATAAAAGCACAAAACTCATATTTTAATATTAGTAGTCTTACCTTTCTTATGCGATGGATGTGCCCTCTATCCCCTGCCGCAGCAGCCCCTGAGCTGAAGCTGAGAAGGAGGGCCATCTCTCCCTGGCAGCTGTAGCCCTGGAGCTGGGGAAAGTCGCCTCTTTCTCTGGCCGCCGCAGCCCTGCATGTCCCAAATTCCCCCCATTCCCTCTTCCCCCCCATTGCCCTCTGTCACCTCCTATTCCCCCCAAGGCCACCACCTCACCTTACATGTGCGTCTTCTCCAGGGTCTAGGCACCTAATTAGTGGAGCCATGTCTGCGCGGCTCCACTAATTAGGTGCGTGGCCCTTCATTCTTTCGTCTGCGGCCGCCCAAGCATGCATCTTAGAGGGAACTATCTGCAGACCACCTGAATGGAGCTCGGACCACAGTTTGAGAAGCTCTGCCCTAGTGCAAAGAGTTGTCACTTCAGTGCTCCTTAGCAGTGTATGGAGAGGTACTGGCTTAGTTTCAGGCATTTATCTAAAACGTTCATTTCAAATGCCTCTGTCAAGGGGAGTATGGTTAACCAGGCATCCACTTGGTTAACCACGCTGATCAAAGCTGTTTCCTTTATTTTAGAAAAGGTGTGTGGTGAAGAGGTGTGTTTTTATATTGATCTAAAAAGATAATCTATCCTGATAAGTGGAAGGGGTGGAGATGGCCTACTTTTTCTTCCAAATGATTGGGCACATTTAGTTTATGTTTTTGTGCCTATTTTGTGCACTCTAAAACCCTTTTATTGGCAGCCTCTTCAAAAGATTGATGCATTTTTTCCATCTAGACCAATCAGTTACAGGACTCCTGACTGTCTGTGGATATATTTTTGTGTTTCCACCTAGTTATCACTGTGTCTATTGATTATTCACTGCGTCTGTTGATTATTCACTGCGAACACAGAAATGGACAGGTATCTAGGTTCATATACTTCTGTAGGCAATGTTCTTAAGTTTTTCAATGAAATCCAGATTTTAGACCTAATGGAAATTACCTGAAACTCAGAAGTTTCACCTCAAAAAGAAAACCACCTCCACGAGAGGCATACAGCTCTTACTGGTGATGCTTTTGCGGTGATGTGCAAGTGAAGACATGTTCTTCCTGTTTACACAGCTTTTAGCCTCCGCAGGATATCCCAAAGTGCCTAGATGACCACTCTCGCCAGCAGCTCTGCTGCTCTGACGCCAGGTAAACAGACATCCACCCTTTCCCCAGGAAAGCCCCGGGAACTTTGAAACTCCCCTTCCTGTTTTCTTGGCAAATGCTCACTGATCATCTGGCCAGGAGACAATGCCTGCTCTGTGGAGCAAACGATCCCCTGCTTGGACCCATGCTGAACTGCTGGAGCTGATCAGTGTTTGGGGAGAGGAGGCTGTGCAGGGACCCAGGATGCCCCGCGATCACACCATTGCCCCCTTCCCACAAGACCCATTGTCAAACTAGAGAGAGCTGCACTGTGGGATAGCTGCCCTCAGTGCACTGCTCTCATCTGCGATGGAAGTGCTACAAATGTAAACACTCTCTGATGCCTGTTGAAGTAAGTGAGTACACAAACCAGTGCTTTTCTTTCACTGGTTCACTATCACTGGTGAAACTGACAGTGCAAAAACTCTGCAAGTGTAGACATAGCCTGACTCTTAGAAAAGTCACTGAGATCTGGCATTTAGATTTCTTGTGGGAAGGCAACTGTAAAAACTTAAATGCATATTTACCAGGTAAGAACAAGGTAATCAAAGAGAAAAATAATGTAAACACTTATTTTTCTACCTGGAAGTGGGTCACATTCTACCTTTGGCTGGGTTAATGGGATGGCATGAGTGACTGTGAAAGTGGCCTTACTTATGTTTGTTTCTTTCAGGGATGCTTACAGGAATAGGGTGGGAAATAATCAGAAATAAAGTCAAAAGGTGGTGTAAGCACAGCTGTGCCATCAAGGGCAGAATGTGGTTCAAAGCATGCATGATGCAGTAAGGTCTGATCCTGCAAGCTGCTGAGCATCCTCAATTCCCATTGAAGTCAATGTGAGTTAATGGCACTCCACTCATTGTGGAAGTGGCCCTGGAGATTATACTAGGCTGTGGGGCAGACTGATCAATGTCTAACTATGTTGTTCAGGGCTGTGAAAAATCCACTCCCCTGAGTAGTGTAATGAAGCCAACCTAACCCTCACTGTAGACAGCCCTAGGTTGACGGAAGAATTCTTCCATTGACCTAGCTACCACCTCTTAGGCAGGTGGATTACCTGCACCGATGGGAGTGTCTACGCTGAAACACTACAGCAGTGCAGCTGTAGCATTTCAAGTGTAGACAAGCCCTCTGTTGCACATTTTGCTGCTGTGTCTATCAAGATAAATAGGGGGAAATGTTACTGTAAAGGATTGCTTTTGGCTTTCCTTTATAACGGCTTTGCTGTCAAAAATACAAGCACCTTGGGAGTAGACAGTGTGTTTGCCAGTATAACTGACAAAAATGATTAGAAACTGATGTTAAAAAACAAAACAAAACTCTTGCATAAATAATAAAAGTTAATCTCATTTTTTAAAAAGTAAAAAGGAATAATTATAAAAAACAGTGCACCACTTGTTTAATTATAAGTTCTGAGACAATTCTGGGATTTCTGTTTTCTGACGGGCTGTCTCCTTGGACATATCTTTGTCAGGACATGTTTTAGAACTGATGGGGATGGCTTTTTTGCTCCAGGGCAGATACAGATAATTTCTGCACTTGGGCCAAAGGCTTTATAAGCACTAAATACTGAACGAAAAAAATCCCATCATTCATCAGTAATAACCATCAGAAATCAGTGCACAGGTGCTTTCACTTCAATCTGTACTGTTGCTGATGTCTCAGAGATTGGGTATTTTATCCCTCAGCTGGTAAAATGCAGCATTTGTGTATGTGAGGTAATTGTGGTGAGCTGTACTAAGTATACATTATTCATTAGGGAACTGTCATCGTATCATGGTTGTGAATCCCTGAAGTCTCTATCCCTTTCCTAATCATATCTAAACATTTATAGAATACAAGAACTTGGTGTCATTCCACTTGATTGGCTGACCAATCTTCTGGTTCATTTAATACATCCTCTGCTGGTAGCCACTGCTAAGGAGTAGGTTCCTTACAGTTCATCTAAAATAAGAGTTCAGAAACTTGGTGTATTTCATACATCCATAGTAACTAAACTACTACTGTGATCTTTAATAGACTATTCATAATTGCATGTTATCTTCATGGAAAAAAGGGGAAACTAAAAGCTACTTAATGGGACACGTTCTTGTTAAACTAACAAATAATATTAAGCATTAGGACGATCAAGGTGCGCACCTGCATTTTAGGCCTCTAAACTTGAGTGTTAGGAATGATTTGTTTGTCCAATAAAAAGTCTCTCTACCTAGTTGGTTTACATTTTTAAGAGATGAATTACAGATGCTAGAGCGATTTACAGGTGTTTGAGTTATGCTCCCTTATCATGGTAATGTCATTGTTATAAAAGGGGAATGGAAGAAGTGATGAGGGAGAATATAATTTGTATTGTTACTAGCAATTAGCATACGTGGTTAAATTGCCTAGGCATTTCTTATCAAGACCAGCTGCAAACTGGGAATTGAGGAGTGGCCTTCATAGAATTTACTAGTGTAGTCATCAATCAGATATGGCACAAAGCTTTATCACATCCTATCTGTGTGGCTCACAGGCCACATGCTGTCTAGTCTAGGGAGAGAAACAAAGGGAACTACTGTAGGTTTTAAATTAAACAAAACAAACAACGATGAGCTTTTCCCATCTGCGCTAACTTCATTGACAGATTTTGACTTGTACATTGTGCTGCTGGTCTGGTCTAATAAAATGAAACCGTTTTAAATCAACGTGACAGACTTGCACGAGATTCTTATAAATTGCAGATTCATTGATGAATCATTCACAAAGCCTGCATCACATCTTCTTCCTTCCACAGTCAAAACAGCTCAATTCTGACCCCAAGCAGAGCGCTATTTTATTAAGAGATCAGTGTGATTTGTTTAAAAACAACAACTAGGAATCTCGTGGCACCTTAAACACTAACAGATTTATTTGGACATAAGCTTTCATGGATAAAAAACCCACTTCTTCAGATGCATGGAGTGAAAATTACAGATGCAGACATAAATATACTGACACATGAAGAGAAGGGAGTTACCTCACAAGTGGAGAACCAGTGTTGACAAGGCCAATTCAGTCAGGGTGGGTGTGGTCCACTCCCAATAATTGATGAGGAGGTGTCAATACCAAGAGAGGGAAAATTGCTTTTGTAGTGAGCCAGCCACGCCCAATCCCTATTCAGCCCACATTAATGGTGTTAAATTTTCAAATGAATTGTAGCTCTGCAGTTTCTCTTTGAAGTCTGTTTTTGCA
Source organism: Caretta caretta (assembly GCF_965140235.1). NCBI lineage: Eukaryota > Metazoa > Chordata > Testudines > Cheloniidae > Caretta > Caretta caretta. Next base: position 130,424,348 of record NC_134209.1, on the reverse strand, counting down.
GTTTTTTTTTTGTTGAAGGATGACTACTTTTAAATCTGTTACTGAATGTCCAGGGAGATTGAAGTGTTCTTCTACTGGCTTTTGTATGTTACCATTCCTGATGTCTGATTTGTGTCCGTTTATTCTTTTACATAGAGACTGTCTGGTTAGGCCAGTGTACATGGCAGAGGGGCATTGCTGGCACATGATGGCATATATCACATTAGTAGATGTGCAGGTGAATGAGCCCCTGATGGTATGGCTCATGTGGTTGGGTCCTCTGATGGTGTCGCTGGAGTAGATATGGGAACAGAGTAGGCAACAGAGTTTGTTACAGGGATTGGTTCTTGGGTTAGTTGTTTCTGTGATGTGGTGTGTAGTTGCTGGTGAGTATTTGCTTCAGGTTGGGGGGCTGTCTGTAAGCGAGGACTGGCCTGCCTCCCAAGGTCTGTGACAGTGAGGGATCGTTTTCCAGGATAGGTTGTAGATCGTTGATGATGTGCTGGAGAGGTTTTATCTGTGCGTTGTATGTGATTTGTTGTTTATTTTCATTTACTTGCTGCAAATCTGGGTGATGCAAAGTAAATAAAGGTTTTTGGACTGCTCTTGCTCTTAAATGAATTGATGTGTTTTTTCAAAGATTTGAACCTATGAGTGGGTGTTTTCATTTACAGGGGTGGGAGGGTTGGTTATTGCCTTAGCAAATGTTTCTATGGTGTTGTGGCTGTGGTCCGATGATGGAGTTCTGAGAGTATTAAACTAGAAACATGTGTTACAGTATTTCGTTCATCACTGGTGGCAGCTGCATGAGTGGATGTATGGCAATTTGTCTTGAGAATATGAGGAGAAGACAACCCGCTGTGAGGTCCACTGACTAGGTATTGCCTACATTAGAAGCAAAGGGCTTGACAGCCCACCCTGGACAGTTGCCCTGCAGTACTGTGTACCCTTCCCTTGTTCTTCTCTATGCAAACATTCTTTGTTCTTAACACTTTTGAACTTTTCCCTCTTCTTGGGCCTGCTCTGGGTTGGTGAGGAATTACTTTCAATATAATTAAGTTTTTCATTCCTCCTCCTCTTCCCCCCCCTCCCCTTTTGGTTTTTTTAAGACCTCTGACAGTTTGGCAGCAGGGTTCCTTTGACATTATGAAGGACAAGAGGAACCCTTGGGTCAAGTAGCCCAGAACAAAATCTGTGGTTGACACCAGTTAACAAAGGCTCTGTCTTCCTGGTTCTAGCCTCCTGCATTGCTCTTCCATCCTCCAGAGCTTAGATGGCATTTACAGACTGGTTTCTAGCAACTTTGTCAAGATACTATGAGTATAGCATGACCTCATAGACATAGGCTTTTTACCGCTTCGAGTTTCTTTGCTCGTCCAAACCTCCGCTCCACAATCTACTCAAAATGCTGCCACAAAGATTATCCTTTTCCTCTACTGCTCAGACCATATCATTCCCCTTTTCAAATTCTCTTGCTAGCTTCCGCTTGCCTTCTGCGTTAAGTGCAAGCTTCTTGTCTTCATCTTCAAGGCTCAGCACAATAGACGGCTATCAGAGGAGTAGACATGTTAGTCTGTATCCAATTGACAGTTGTCCCCTTACCTCTCTTCTTCCTTCTAGGCAGAGTCTTAGCTAAAAGTAAGGAATTTTCCTGTAGGATGAGAGAATGGGAGGCAATTATGACAAACAAAATTGCAGTATCTAATTTCATTTTTCTGTAGTACTGCCCAGTATGCGAAGCCATGTACATAGATGTTTATTACAGACTCCATTGTCACACAGTCTATTTGGCTGAGACCGGCTCTTGTTTCCTAAAATATGTTTAAGGTATTGACCTTCTCGCTGGTTTAAAAAAAAAATACTGCCTTGAACTGTTGACTGGTTAAGCCAGTGGCTGAGATAGGATGATCCAACCTTATTTGCTAAACTAGGCAAGTCTCAGCAGAAGTTATTTGCATCACATGCCGGCAAACAAATTCTAAAAGGTGTAATAAACAGATGTGTATGGAAGCGTTTAAGTAGAGTTGGTCACAAAAAAACACTAAATATTTTTGCAAAAATACTTGTCCTCATATATGGAATCATTGAGGTTAATTTTCCAGCTGGCTTGAAAAAAACATGACTCCAATGGAGAATGATTTGCTCCAGTGAGGTTTCAAAGTCTGTCTGGGCTTCTGTGGTATAGAAGTGTGACAGTTTTTTTTTTTTTCTGTGATCCAGTAGCTGAGCTAAGGACTGTGTTCGACAATGGGTGTGACGAGTAGACTACTCGCAGTCCGCAACACAGGGGGTATACTGATTACGTGTCCAGGGGAAAGGGGCGACGGCAAGAATACTGCTGTCTTTCTACAGATCTGGCATTGTCCCTTAGGGCTGTTGGCAGCTGAGTGTAAGTTAGAGAAACCCTGAAGCTATTTTAGTTTATGGTGAGGTGCGGGTAGTTTCCTGACCTGCCCTGAGAGATGGGAGACGCAAAGATCGTATTAAAAATCCATCTTGCAAACTACGAACTAACCAGATCTTCCACTTTCTACTAAAATATCCCATTACTAAAGAATACCTCTTTAAAATGAAAAAATCATGCTCAGTATTTTAAAAAAACAAATGTCTTCATGGTCTAGAGCTTGCTCGGATGTGCAGAACTGTTCTACTTGGACAACCTCTCATCCACACCATGTGCTTATAATGATGAGCATAAAAAAGCAGTGAGATTCTCTCTGGTCCAGGGAATTGCCAGGTGGATAGAAGGTCCTTTAGGGAAAACCCTAACAGCTCATCCAGAGATGAAAGCCCAGGGTGTGATTTTGTTGTTGTTGTTGTGAGCTTAGAAACCAAAGAAACCCAACCTTAAATATCTTGGGGAAACTTCTGGGCAAGAGCCAGTGTGAATAATGTTTAGTTTAGTTGGGTTGGACCCCACCTGCATACATAAGACAACCACATTTCCAGTTTTTTTTGTTGAAAAAGTATATTTGACAATCACGATCTCATCTAAAATGAAAAAACAGCTGGGAAGGTACAAAATTTCCCATTTTAAAAACAAATAACAGCAAAAACCAAAACAACCCCACAAATCAGCCAACTAAATAAATAAACCCAAACAAATAAAACAAATTCTTTTGCGGAAAGGAAAAGCAACCCATCTGTTGGAGAGTTTATTTGCTCACATGACTCGTCGGCTTTTCAGATGTCCGTGGGATCACTTATGCTTATATGCTTTGCTGCATCAGGGCCCTAGCCTTGTCCTCTCCTGCGACTCTTGGGGCATCTCTAGACTAGGAAAATAGTTGTGTTTTAACATGATTTCAGTAGTTGTGGTCAACCCAAGGCTCTCCTAGTGGCCAGCTAGCATATTTTAAAACACAAATTATTTTCCTAGCTTTATTTCATTTTCTCCTTTCTGCCCAATTCCATTATCCTTCTGTCTTTCTGCCCACTTCCTGGAACAATCATTCTTCCTCCTTCTATGGTGCTACTCAGCCTTGGCTCTCTGAATATTAATACATGCTGGGTTGGTCATAGGAGGGTGCAACTTTTTGAATTTCTCAGACAAAAACGGGCCAGTGTTGTTTTTTTGTGAGAGACACATTCAGTTCCTGATCACCAGGGGGACTTATTGAAGGAATGGGAAGGGGAATGTTTCTCAAGCCATGGCTCCAGTGTGGGATAGCTGTTCTTTTCTCCCGAGGATGCAGCTTTTCTCTGAAGGAGATCATAGAATCATAGACTTTAAGGTCAGAAGGGACCATTATGATCATCTATTCTGACCATCTGCACAACTCAGCCCACGGAATCTCACCCACCAACTCCTGTAACAAACCCCTAACTTATGTCTGAGCTGCTGAAGTCCTCAAATCGTGGTTTAAAGACTTCAAGGTGCAGAGAATCCTCCAGCAAGTGATCCGTGCCCCACGCTGCAGAGGAAGGCAAAAAAACCCCAGGGCCTCTGCCAATCTGCCCTGGGGAAAAATTCCTTCCCGACCCCAAATACGGCAATCAGCTAAACCCTGAGCATGTGGGCAAGACTCACCAGCCAGACACCCAGGAAAGCATTCTCTGTAGTAACTCAGATCCCACCCCATCTAACATCCCATCACAGGCCATTGGGTATATCTACCACTAGTAGTCGAAGATCAATTAAGTGCCAAAATTAGGCTATCCTAATGGTTCAGGGCGGACTCCTCCAGGTGGAGGCATGTATTGGTGGTGCTGTTTTTAATTTTTTTTTTTACTGTCTGTGCTCATACTCTGGGCGGCCATGTCTCCTTTCTGCAGATGCTTCTCCAGGCCTTACTTTGCTGTGATCCTGAGAGTATTATTGTGCTGTACTGTAGACTGGGTTTTAGACAGAAATCATGAAGAGCCACATGCAAAGTCAGCCAGGGAACTGCACTGTTTCCTGCAGACTTTTGGGATAGTGATGTCTGGAGGTGCTCTCACTCCATTGTTAGGCAGTACTGCTGGCCAAAGGCTACTTCATTTTTACACTGTGAAATCCAGTGTGAATATATTTGTTCAGTCTTCCATGTCTCCCACACACTTTTCTCACCATTGTTGTGTTTCTGTTAGCATGTGTCTCCCTCTCTCTTCCTGTGCTTCCTACTGAGGCTTTAATGCCAAACTGTTGCTAGACCTGAATTTCCACCAGGCATTTGGTATGTTCTGGGAGTATTGTCGGGAGAAAAAGTCCTTGTTTGAGTCCCTGAGACAGTGGTGGGATGTCGGGAAGGTCCAAATCTAGTTGTTCTGCCAGCAGAACACTCAGGCTGCTGCAGTCTGTATATCATGCAGTGAGTGCCTTGGAATGGACCTTCATGGATCTTCGTGACAGCCTTGATGTGGGGAATGTGGCACAGATGCACCAGTCTCTTACTGAGAAGACCAGTTTCTGAGTTGCTTGATGGAGAAGAAGGTGCAGGGAGCTGTGGATTGAACCCATTTCATCCAGATGTGTGACACTGATGGTCCCGTGAGGGTTGTTTTTGTTTTGTTTTTTGTTTCAGTTTGAAGAGAGAGACTAGGGACTGCCAGCAGATTCACTGTCTCTGGCTGCCTGGTGGTCATCTGATGGCTGATTCTACCAGGACCAGGAAAGTAACAGTTTCCTTTTACAGAGCTCTGTACTTGCCTGAAATGCTGATGATGGATGAGCTGCACAAGGAGTCACCCCATCTGAGTGGCAGGGAGAAGCAGCATCTGGATGCCCTTCCCTTCTTAAAGGAGTTCTGCAAGACAGGCCCCAGGTATCGATGGTCTGCCTTCTGAATTTTATAAACGTTTCTGGTATCTTATTGGTTCTGATTTCTCCTCCCCCCCGCCACTCTGCCAATCCACTGGTGGTGTTGGATTATGTCTAGGAGAAGGAGCAACCCCTCAGTTGCTGCCAGGCAATAATCGCCCTGCTGCTCCAGCAAAGGGACCTTTGTGATGTATGAAACCAGAGACCTACTTCCCTTCTCTGTTCAGATTATAATGTTATATACAGGGCCTAGCAAATCATCTGAGGGACTATCTGGACCCTTTGATGTACCTTGATCAAACATATCCCTATCTGCTGTGTTTTTAAATAATGATTCAACCAGTTTTTTAATCTGGATTTGGGGTTTATTTCAGTGGACTAGGGGAGAGCTTTTGATAGAGCTGACCATGGCTTTCTTTTTAAAATGTGTACTTCATTTTTTTTTTTTTTTTACTCATACCATAATGTTTTTAGTGTTTTAAAGATTAATGGAGGTCTTAGATGAGATGTCTCTCAGGGGTGCCCTCTCTCTGGGATCTTGTATGCCTGGAGCCATTCTTGCACCTCCTAAGGCCGGGTCTACACTAGCAAGAGTATAGCGGCAGAGCTGTACAGATGCAGCTGTGCTGCTGTAAGATCACTTGTGTAGCCGTGTTATGCTGATGGGAGAGAACTCGCCTGTCGACATAATAAAACCTCCTCCATGAGCAGCGGTAGCTATGTCGGCAGGAGAAGCTCTCCCACCAACATAGCTTTGTGCACACTACTGTTTATGCTTAGAGTTCTGCAAATCTGCAGGAGAGCAGGTGGGCAAGCTGTGATGAACCGCGGGGCAGATCCTCCACCTGCCCTAGGCAAGGGGCTTTGAGGGCAGGGACATGGGCCAGGGGCTGCTTGGGCCTCACGCCCAGGGAAGGTGGAGGGTCCACCGCAGCTCCCCACAGCTGCCCGCCTGGCTTTTATCATGGCCTGGCTGTGGCTCTGAATCACCCCCTGGCCAGAGCCAGGTTGGGGAGAGCTGCGCTGGCAGCTGAGGTGAGCCTGGATCCCTCCACCTGCCCTGGGCTGGGGGGCGAGGGGACTAGGTGGATGGCCTGGGGGGTAGGGATATTGGGCGGGGGGGGGGGTGGAGGGCAGGGACACGGGCCAGGGCTGCTCAGGCCCGCCACAGCTGCCAGCACACCTCTCACTGACCCGGCTGGGGAGGGGGGCAGCTCGGAGCCTCAGTCCAGCCCCCACATAGAGTCCTGCAAATCCGCGGATTTCCGCAGATAATTTTTGTGGATGGTGGATCAGATGCAGACACACATTTGTGTATCCGCGGAAGGCTCTACTTACGCTGACAAAACTTATGTCTCTCAGGGGCTGTGTTTTTTCCCACACCCATTAGTGATGTACTCCTTGCTGACATAAGCCCTGGCCTTAGAAGCTGACTGACCAGCCTCTCTGTGCCAGTGGTATTGGGTGCTTTTCCAGTTTGTCTGTCAGTCATTGCCTATGACGTCTCAGATTTTATCACATCTAAGGGTGACATGTGGGCACTTTCCACTTGTGTGTCAGTATATGAACAAGCATCTTCTGTCTGAATCAATTGGGCTAAGAGCAATTCAATCTTACCGGGGTCTTGGGAGTGCAGCGGTCTACCATTACTGCCCCAGCAATTGCACTGAGGCACTTGTAGGAGTGAAGTGTAGGGGTTTTGGGGTTTTTTTGGTGGGCGGGGAGGGAGATCTGAACATTATATGTTAAAGAACTGGGAGAGGGCTGATAAGAAGGAGCAGAACTGCCTGTAGAAATAATGATGGCTTCTTCCAGGCCTTTCTTTTTGGGGATGGTTTTTGGTTGCCAGCAACCTTGTGGCCTCAATGTTGTGACACCAGCTGGTGTATCTGGAACCTCCCCCAGGGCTCCTGGACCGGATTCAGAGGTACATCAACCATTTTCTTTTTTGGAACAGTTACCACTGGTTGTGCCCTGTTTTGCTGTTCTTTCCTTTAGATGAGGGGAACCAGGGGCTCATCGAGCTGGCCAGCGGGGTGTTGGCTTTTTGTCTTCAGTCTGTTCAGCAGCTGCTCTGCTCTGTGCCCCTGGCCTGGGTGCCCCTTCTCTCTTTCTCTCAGTCATCCTGGGAAGATGGGTTTTGACTCTCACTTGTTTCCACTAGCACCTGGTTGCTCAGAGAGTCTGGACTTGCCTCCATTCTACAATGGCCTCTTCAGTGCCTGGTGACTTCTGTAGTGTAGCCAGAGTTAACAGTGGCCACTGCTGTAGCACGGCTAGTGCAGATGCTCTAAGCTGATGGGAGAAAGTTCTCTAGTTGACTTCATTACTCTAGCCCCTGTGAGCTGCAGGAGAAGCCTCTTTTAGAAGTTTTTCAACAGCTTGTTAGCAGTTTGGAAATGGTTTTCCCCAGTTTATTCTTGGAGTGAGATACAGCACGCATGTAGGGCCTGTTTCCTGGTTTCTTACTGGTCAGGCCAAACTGGCTGTTTTAAAATTTCACAATGACAGCGGTGGCGGAGAGGGATGTGATGTGCTATTCTGGGCACTGAGTGTCACCTTCCTGCAGATTGACTACACCTTTTATAAATTGACTTGTAATCTGGACACTTTTCTGCTGACTCTGGTGTGTTAACAGTGTTTTGGGTGAACTTGGTGATGGTAGGAGAACACTTCAATCTTCCTGGACATTCTGTAACAGATTTGAAAGTAGCCATACTTGAACAAAAAAACTTCAGAAACAGACTTCAAAGAGAAACAGCAGAACTAAAATTAATTTGCAAATTTAACACCATTAATTTGGACTGGGAGTGGCTGGCTCATTACAAAAGCAGCTTTGCCTCTCCTTGAATTGACACCTCCTCATCTATTATTGGGAGTGGACTACATCCACCCTGATTAAATTGTCCCTGTCAACACTGGTTCTCCACTTGTGAGGTAACTCCCTTCCCTTCATGTGTCATTATATAATGCCTGCATCTGTAATTTTCACTCCATGCATCTGAAGAAGTGGCGTTTTACCCACGAAAGCTTATGTCCAAATAAATCTGTTAGTCTTTAAGGTGCCACCGGGCTCCTTGTTGTTTTGCTGATGGTCGTGCCTTGGTGATCCATGTGTAATGGTTGCTTAGGATTTGTTTATTTTTGTTTATGTATTTCTCTGTGTATGTGGTCATTCACAATGTTTATATGATTTTATGTTGAATAAACTTGTTTTTCATGTCATGTCTCTCTTTTTAAAATCCAGCTATGGAGCTCTTAAAAGGAAATCTAGTGTGAAAATAAGCAGCATTGTAAGACTACTCTGTAAACAGTAGCTCTTTGTGCAACATAGGCAGAACTGCACATATGCATGAGAGATCTGTGTTAGCATATAATCCAAACAGACAACTACAATGTTCATTTTACAAACAGAATAAAAAAATGTAAACCTAGTTAGCACTTGATTTTTCAAAGGTGTTATATTTAATTTTATGTTGTTTTCCCTTCATTTTAACATCTTGTTAAAAAGGAAACTGTTTCTTCTATTACATTTACACAAAAGCAGCATGAAGAGAAGGAGTTACAGTGTAAACAAGACTTCTCCAAGCCAAGAAAGAGTGGTTATAAGTGAACTTAAATATCCTATTTTGAAATCTATTACCCCACCAACTCCCCCCATGAAATTTTAACAGACAATCTTTGTGAGATTTTTTTGCCAGACTTAGGAAGCTGGAAAGAATGGGGGCAGTCTGTTTACACAATGAAAAAGCACCAAACTAGTAGTAAATGCTATTTTCAAACCGCTAAACGAGTACTAAAAACAATGAAGAGACACACATGAATGTAAAAGCTTTGTTGGTTGCGAGCCGTCACTCAAGGTGCATTTTCCTGTATAGTTTTAAAGTAGCTAATAACACTGCTAACATTGTTACACTATTGCAACATTTAGTACTTATGTATTTGCTTTGTGTTTAAATGTAATAAGAAAGAAACATACCTTAGGCCATGTCTACACTAGCCCCTATGTCATCAAAACTTTTGTCACTCAGGGTTGTGAAAAAAAATCACACAGACCAACATATGTTTTGCCGGCATAAGCGCTCGTGCGCATCGTGCTATGTGTGTGGGAGTCGCTCTCCCACCAACATAGCTATCACTGCTCATTGATCTAGTTTTATTATGTCAACAGGAGAGCTCTTACCCATTGGCAAAACGTGGCTACACGAGCGCTCTTACAGCAGCATAGCTGTATCGGTACAGCTGTGCCACTGTAAGCTTGTTAGTGTTGTAGACATGGCCTTAGAAGAACAGTAATCTTCCTTATGATGGGCCTACTCCTGCCTTGATAGAAGTCTAGCCATTGCCTTTAAAGGGAGCAAGATCAGGCCCAATGTGGGAGAGGGCTCAAGGCTGGGGCAGAGAGTTGCGGGGGGAGGGCTCCAGCTGCAGGTGCAAGCTCTGTGGTGGAGCCGGGGATGAGGGGATCAGGGCTGGGACAGAGGGTTGCCTGTCCCCCGGCTACGGCAGGTTCGGGCTGGGTTGGGGCCGGGGGGGCACTGAGGCAGGTCTGTGCTGGGGGAAAGGCATATCTCCCCGACGTAGCCCTGAGGGCCTGTGTGGTGCTTAATAGGCAGCTGCGTGACCATGTGGCCGTGCAGCTTAGCGGGAGTTTAGCTGCCTGGGGAACCGCAGGCGTGGGTTTGGAGGCCTGCGATCCCTCACACTAACAGGGATATTGAAATAAGAGCAGAGTAAAATTCTGATAATGTCAGAGTGAGTGAGTGTATCTGGGCTTTTTCTTGGAGGATGAGGCAGAGTTCTGGTTCATTGCCTCCTCTGTTAGGAAGATGAGTGAGGAGATGTGGTCTACTCACTGACAACAGCCAATTCTATGTCTCCATGTCATCTGACCTGCTAGTGCGCTGGAATGAATGACCCAAAATCCATGGAAGCTAGTTAGCTGAGGCTCCATCCAGATGAGGCTGCAGTTGTGTTGATCAGCTGGGAAAGGGGAAAGAATTGGCTGTTATATAAATCTGCACCCTGACTTTGAGCAGAGTTTGGGAAAAGTAGGAGGATCTGCCATTTGTTGCAATTTATGGGATGTTATTACATCCTTGGCTGCTCTGGATGTTCAGGTGGCAGTTGTGCCCATGCATGCTTTTTGCCTGGTTGTGCTTGGTGAGTTGAGTTTGTTACATTGAACTTGCTGCTGTTGTCATGAAATGAAAGAAGCATGAACAAAGTGTGCTCTCTGTGAGGCTGTGCTATGAGACTGTGTGGAAGATGGAGCTAGAGCAGAATGAGGATGCCCTCTAACCAAGCAGTGTGTCATACAGACACCAGTCCTTATGACCAACACTTGAAAACTTATTTGCACCTAGGGGAAGTTGTTATTTTGCTTCGATCTATAAACCCCTAATGATTTAGGGCTCATTTACTTGAGAGCCTACCAGACACTAAGAAAAGCACTCAGCTGAACCATCTGAGTTAGAAGAAATAGAAACATAAAGGTGGAAGTCATCCTGAACTGAAGGCACAACCACCCATGCTTGCAACAGGCTCGTATACTTGCCGAACAAAAGGAAGGATATGATGGAAACCTGTGAGACTCCATATGAAAGTACTAGAGAGTATTGTAGGTGCTCAGTACATCTACAAAAGAAAAATCTAAAAATTGAAATACCCAACATTAGTGGGCACTTTGGAAAATCTGAGCCTAGTCCTTTCCATGCCTCATTTCCTCTGTCTACAAAATGGGCATATTATTGGTTACTTCACATTTATGTACAAACTTTCATCTGCAGCTACCAAAACATCTTAAAAAGAAGTGAATAATGTGATTAGTGTTCATTATTATTACTCTTGTGATTGATTTCATTGACTCTAATAGGGCTGGGTAAGTGTTGCAGGATCTTGCTATACAATAGCTTCACCACTACATTACATGACAATATCATTGCTTGCCAAATTATTTTTTTAATCAAAGCAGCTTTTGAGATTTATATATGCAAAGGATGTCTCAACCAGCAATGCTGAAAAGTATGTTGTAATTATGGGATCAGATTTTCAAATTAGATGCACATACATTTGTGTACACTTATTTTATGACCTCTAAAATTGGGCATGCAACTCTCCTCGCATTTACAGGCATGTAAATTAGAAGTAACTTGCCTGAAGTCAATGGAGTTACATGGGATTAAAACTGGTATAAATGAAGGGATGGCCATCTCCTGGATTTGTGCAAACATATTGACTCTTTGCACTCATAGATTTGGTGGGCCCAAATATCGGCAAATGTAGCGGAGTGTGCCTAACTCTGAAAAACTGGCCCAGACTGTTTAAATGTCTGCTTATGTATTATTCTGGAAGTTGATGAAAGTAAATAAAAATGTCTTATAGATGAGACTGGTAACCCAGAAATGAACTTCTTATAGTGGAGACATAACCCTAACAAAATGGGTTTTATGGTAGAAATTGTCTGCTATATGCCAGCTGCCCTACCAGGTATTCCTATAAAATTTATTTCACCATCTTTGCAGAAGTTTGCTTTGCAATGTCTGGGTCTCATGGAAGACCATCTGTATGCCAAATGTTAATTTATTAGTTACGAGGAGACTTTCCATGTAGATGGAGGTATTGCAATACATCAGTAGTTTAAATCATTTGCATCTGTGTAAGTTAAGTTACGAAAATTAAGTAACAAGCTAAAAATAATGGGGCTTTGCATAGGATTCAGCAATATTTAAAGAATAAAAAACCTTGTCCTCAAGTCACTGTAAAGAATATTTCTACTATAGAGAATGTGAAAAGGAAATTGCCCATGCACGGTGCCTTGTACTTCGCAGTCAGCAGTGTGAGGTAAATTGACAGCGGTTTATATAGCTAGAGTTTGTGGGAAAACTTTTGATTCCTATGCTGTTCTAAAAGGTACACATGGAGGCCATATTTTCTTAGACGAGGTAGCGTCTGGCTTCAACCAGTTACATGTGAACCAGTTTATAATATTAAACTTATTTCTGAATAATGCCCGAAACTTTTGTTTCTGTTGAGTACTGAAAAGGAAGTCCATAGAAAACTGATAATTTTGAGTTTATATATAAATATCAGTCCTTGGTGAGATACTACAGTGAGATATAGAGAGGCCATATAAATAGACAATTGAAAAATGTGGTTTTCATCAGCCTAACTGATGTAAAATATGGTATTGCAAGTTGATCCCCTTAGCGTGGTGGTTTTTTTTATTTGTAGCTGGGCCCTATTTTTAAACAACAATGTACAAAGTAGCCTAAAGTGTTGGGGATCCTGTATCCCAGCACCCAGCAATACCAAAACCTCTCAAAAAGGAAATGGAAATATAAAGGCATGGTATATTTGTATGTGTAATTCATGATCAGCAAAGTACTTTAAGCATGTGAGTAGCCCATTCAAGTCTATGGGACTAATTGCATAGTTAAAATTAAGCGTGTCCTTAAATTCTTTGTTGCATCAGGTCAGATAACACATCTCAGTGGTACAAAGGGCCTTGTGCAAGCTCCCTGGATTGGAGTTAATTTTACCCATAAAGTATATTAGTGTACATAACTCCAGTATCTCTATTTTGTTTGTTTCATTGTTTTGCTGCCTTTCTGTGATGTATTTTAAGTATTGGAGAGTGTGCTATTTTTATTAATAATGTCACTCCTTATGAATAGTTTCATTTAAAGCTGAATAATATCCCCTATTTGAAGATGGCTTTATTTTGATTATCTTACTTACAGTACATGACCTTAGAAGCATAGAATACCAGGGTTGGAAGAGACCTCAGGAGGTCATCTAGTCCAACCCCCTTCTCAAAGCAGGGCTAATCCTCAATTATTGCCCCAGATCCCTAAGTGGCCCCCTCAAGGATTGAACTTCCAACCCTGGGTTTAGGAGGCCAATGCTCAAACCGCTGAGCTATCCCTTCGCCTGCCCCCTTCTGAAAGGCTGTTTGTTTATTATTCTTCAAAACGAGAACAATTGCGGAGAATCATTCCTGTAGTTGTTTTAACTGTACTCCATTCAAAACAAAGCATTTTTTTTCTGAAAGATTAAGTGTTAAATATGGTTAGGATCTGGAGAGATGAAATTTGCAACTCTGTAGCATTTATAAGAAAGTACCGTTCATAAACACATCAAATTCATTCAAATCTAGACTGCCACATAGCTAGAGTTTAGTTTAGACAAGCATGTATTTACATGTTCTTTACAAGGAGGTATAATATGGGGAACAGCTGGAGTTTGTGTTAATCATTATGTATTAAAACAAGGATGAAATAAAGCTAAATTATAAGGGCATCAGACCCTTTCAGATATTTTTACACTGTCCCTGACATTATAGCATGATAATCAGGATCCGTAACATAAGAAAATAATCTGTATAACAAGGCCTTCCAGGAGGTGATGTGGCTCTCTCAGATACTTATATAGTCCTCATTACCATTGTATCTGAGCACCTTACAATCTTTGATCTGTTCATCCTCACAACACCCCTGGAAGTGCTGTTATCCACGTTTTACAGATAGGGAACTGAGCCCCAGAGAGACTAAGCAATTTGCCTAAGGTCCCAAATCCCAGGCTAGCACCCTATCTGGTTGGCCAATGAACATCTATGCTATCTGTTAAGCTTAAACAGCTCCCTCAGCCTGAAAAGTGGGGCTACAAGGGTATTGAAGGCTTTTTGTGTAGGCCTTCTTTGATGGGGATGCGTTTCACCCCCAATTAATGGTTAACAATTAGCAACGTTCAGTGTTATACATATTTATAACTTTGTGAACGCTTAAGCGAATCACCTATCGAATGCTGCTTTGAGTTTTTGACTTAGAATTATAAGTTGCATACAGGGTCTTTATTTAGGAAGGTAGGGAGGTCTGACCCAGCAATCTAGTTACAGCACATTCTACATGTGAATTGATTCTGGACTTGAGTCATGTACTCCTTGACAAGTGGGCTGGGAATACTACATAAGTGAAAGATTGAGCACATATGCTAGATGATGAAAGTGCCTAATATTTTTCTTTTAAGCAACTTCACCTGGAGCCTTGAGACTGCTTGGTGGGAGCTGAGTCTATTCTCCTCTGTCAGAGGATGGCTGGCCAGCCATCTGATCCTACCTCTTTATCAACATTCTGACAAAGTCTTTTTTTTTTTTTTTTTAAATCCAGTTAGTTTTGGACTAATTTGGAGAGTGCCTCTAGCCTGAAGAAAACTTTGTCTCATATTGCCTGAAGTGTCATGCCTTTTCATTGTGATTCTACACACTTGTGTGGCATGACAAGGAAGTTGTTTGCATGCTGTCAAAAAAAGTGCAGTAATAGGAAAGTTAAAGGATATCCACTTCACATAAATAATTATTACACATTATTTGTGCTCTGGTAGCTCCCAAAAGGGTTTGGGGCCCAGTCATGCTCGGTGTTACACAAATACTCTGGGTATGTCTTCACGACAGTTAGCTTGAGTCAACTATGCTTAGCTTTCTTGAGTTGGTCCAGTTCGACCGAGAGAGGACATTGCAAAATCACACTTCTGAGCTCCTGTGTCTATATTGGTGCTGCAGTCGCTGGTGTGCGACGCTGAAACTTCTGGGGGCACATCTCATGGTACTATGCACTTCAGTAGGCTGAACAACACTCAGCAAATTCTTTGCTCATGAATTGTGGGAGAACTTGTCTGTTCTTTCCAGGCACATGGGGAATTGTGGGAAAGCACTGGAGGAATAGCACCACGGCGAGTGGCACTAGCCTGTTTGTGTCTACACTGCAAAGTGGTCATGTTAGTAGCTGAGAAATGGTGCTAACTAGGATGTTAGCATGTAGACCTAACAGGCCAGCCAACTTGAGTTAAAAGCATGAGTTAAGGGGTTTTGTGTGTGAATGGGAGCTGAATTAGGGACAATACTTGAGTTATAACTTCAGTTAACTTTGCAGTGAAGACATGGTTGTGTAGATTGTACTATGAACAGTGCAGTTGTACATGTATTTGTTATGTTCCCTTGTATTCAGATGCTCTGCATAAAATTCTGCACTCATTTTCACTTACCCCAGTCTAAATCTGTAGAAATTATATTACATTTAAATTAATCTGGATTTTCACTGGTGTAATTGAGAGCAGATATTCTTCTTGTTTTTTCTCTGTCACTCAAAGACATAAAAGCCAATGGCTTTTGGGCTCATGGCCCAAATCCTGAGTCTTTTAACTCAGTCCTTATTCAGGAAAACTCCCATAGGTAGCCTAGCCCATGTTATTCCCTTGCTGCCTTGCTGTATGGCTCTGTACTTTGACCCTAATCACAATTGACTAAGTGCAGAAAGGTGTGGTGGACAGGGGCCAGAGGGTCTCTAGGCCTGCTTCAATCAGCTGCCTTGGCTCAGATACAGGATGACAGAGCCCCCACCACATGCTAAGATATTGAGAGGAGCCGCTTCTTTGACATCCTCTAGGGTCTGGGTGCCCTTGGGGAGGGGGCAGGGTTGAGTGGTCAGGCTGATACTATATGGCTGCTTTGGAGGCTGGGAACAGCCCTCAGGTCTGGATTTTGCCAAGGGGTTTGTGCCTTAGACTCTCTGTAGACCAGGACCAGTGTCAGCAGCAGAGAAGAAAACATGAGATAACGTTGAACATTCTGACGCTTCTGTAAATCATTTTTAATAGGAGGAACAGTTTACATATGTATGAAATGTAACAATGGCAATATAAATAGTGCTTCATTGACCTTTTCCTTGCATGATAAAAAAGGCTACTGTAGGAAAACATTGATCTGCTTATCTGACAAATTGGGAGAACATAAAGAAATGGATCCAGGGCCAATTCAACCAATTATGGAGTGAGGGGAACAGGTTATCTGCTACCATTCAATCTGTCCAGATATTATTGCAAAGTTTCAGTCACGAGGGAAAATAGAGACAGGGATATTTATAGGACTCAGTTCTATACATGTCTTTCTAAAATAACCATTCTTGTGGCATTCTATAGGACTCTTTATATAATGTTTTAAAAGCTTAGATTGCAAATATAAGAAAGTGTGCATGATACACTTTTTTCTAAGATCTCCCCACTCCTAATGTTAGTAAGTTATTAATCAGTTTTGACTTTGAGAGAGTTATATATGAAAACAGTTTCTTATTAATTATTTAAATATGACTGTGCAATGTAAATAGAGAAGAAAGGTGTATCAGAATGTAAAGGAATCTTTTCTCTTTGAGAGAGATTTGAATTGAGATGTTGGTTTTTTTTAATAAGTTCATAACTCTCATAAATATGTTACCTTAGCTTCCCAAAATAATACAGTCAGAAAAATTAGGGAAAGAAACCTTTCACATTGTAACAAGAGTGAAGTTTAAAGGGAAGCTGTTAATTTGTGCTGCTTTAGACTGAGTAGCTTCAAATAATTTAGTTTCTGGTAGAGCATCTTTTATGATTTTCTTAAGTTACAACGTATTAATTTCCCCCTTTTGATGTTCATGAGGGACCTTTTCAGCAAGGGAGAAAATTCACCTTTTTTTGTGAGGTTTAGGTAGTGCTGGGTTCCGGGTCTTCCAAGCCTTGAGGCTGTTTTGAATATTTTATTTAAAGCCAGGTGTGGGCAGGTTGCAGACTACCTTCCTAGTCTTCCTCCTTGGAAGAAATGGGGGACTGCATCACTTTCTGAAGTGTGAAGGAGAATTTTGACACCCTCCATCAGTCTCTCTCAAGTGAGAATCTCTCTCATTTTCTCTCTCTCTCTTGGTTTTTCATAGATAATGAGTCTATCATCTCTCTCCACCCCCTCTTTCCTTGTTACAGATGGTATGAGCGTCACTGTTACTGTAGCTTAATGTGCTGCACAAATGTTGGGAGAGGGGAGGGAGGAAGACATCCTGAGTGGGGTGGGGGTGGGAGGATCAAGTTTTATGGAGCATGATGGGAACAATGGCACTCATTCTGAGGTCTTGGAAGGTCACTGAAGGTCCCTGGGCATGCATTTGTTTGTGTGTGTAATTTATATTATGTATATATGTTTGTTGTTTAGGGAGCAGTACCAGTATGGAAAGGGAAAATGCGGGCTGGGTGTTGTGCAGCAAGGTTGCTTTTCCTTTGACTTGTTAGAGCAGTGGTGGTCAACCTGCGGCAAACTATGCCCACTGGGAGCTGTGGGCGGCCATGCCTGCGAATGGTCAATGTAAACAAACTGTCTCCTGGCCCACCAACAGATTACCCTGATGGGCTGCAGGTTGCCCACCACTGTGTTAAGCTATGTATATTTGCTCTTCAGCAGGTTATCAGAGCATGCCTTGCTTGGAAGGCCACAGAAATTCTGTGTTGGATAGGTCACTCTATAACAAAACAACTGGAAGATGCAACAGCCAAGATTTATTAACCACACATGCAAAAGCTATTTGTGTGTGTATGTGTTCTATATCAACCACATTCAAGTATTGTGAACTGCTGAAATTACAGTAATGCCACCTTTGGCCTTAATGTTTATAATTATTTTCAAATGCAAGCAATAGCTACAGGTAGACTTACATTTGGTTCTCGCCCATGGGGAAATACATTCCAAATATGTGTATTATCTCGTATCTTTATGGAATGTATTAGCTAGTTTGATTACAGTGCAGCTCTTTCTTTTTAAAGGCTAGAAAGTACCTAATGCAAAGAGAATGGTAAAGTTTAACAGTCCAGTAATGTTTCATGTTTTTTTTTTTTCTTCTGAAGTTTGACTTTAGGCTCAATAATCATGATCTCAATAGAGAAATGTTTCTGTAGCATGGAGATAGGACAACAGTCTATCAGACCTAATCTTTACATTTCAAGTATTTTTTAGTGATAATTAGGTTAAGTGGAGACTGGCCACATCTGAAACTGGGTGAGCAAATGTTACATCCGTGGATTGTGAGTGATTGTTCACATCACTGAATGTCACGGGAAAATAGATGAAGTCTGAGGAGCTAGTCCTCTAGATGAAAATTGATGCAGTGTAGTTTTTATTTCTAAGCCTTGTTTTCAAACGAAGTATAACTTGACCATATACTCAAGCCTCTTAGATAGGGAAATATTATTTGTAATTGAAAATTCTTAAGCACTGAGATTAATTTAGTTATGCTATTATACAATTTACTGGAGAAAAAGCTAATATGTTTCGGCCAGTGTTGAGATGAGACCACAAAGAGAGAAGTCAGCATTTTTTAGCCGCTTGCTGTAAGCTTATGAGATCCATACACAACCTGGAAAATTGGTGTAGAAAAAAGGTCCTTAAAGATTGAGAACAGAAGGCAAGGAGGCTCTGGTGCTTGTAGTATATGAGGAGAGATAAATGCATTTTGAAGAGTAGAAAGTTCTTTTGGTGTAACTCAGGACGCAGGTGCAGCACGTACCTAGTATATCCTGAAATTTGTTGCCTGTAGGTGTCAGTACTCACTCCCTTGTGAGTAATGATTTAAGTAAGAAAGCGGTGAGTTGATGTTAACATTGTTTGTTTAAAGGGCTACCACTTATAAAGAGACTAGGGCTTAGCATACTGCTGTCCTGTCTTACTTCTACATAATACAGATATTTTTCTGTAGCCAGGTGACAGACCTGGTTCTCTCCTTTCTTTTCTTTAACACAGTGATGCCAAACATGGTGACTAAATCCAAAATAACTATATGATTGCCAAACAGAGCAAAAATTGCTCATTTTCTTTTTAAGTACCAGTTTGGAAGCAATCATTCTATAAAATAAATAAAATACTGTGTAAACATTGTGTTGTGGTCTCTTCCTCTTCTCCTGCTCCCCACAAATCTCCTTTCTCTTTACCTGATTTCCCTTTCCTTCAGTCTTTTTGTGTCAGTTTTCTTTTATTTATTGTTTTAATTCTCATCAAATATGAACTTAAACATCATGAGGAAACATTGTCTGGGGGCCAAAGCTATTAATGACTTGGCTACTGACTCACTCAATGAACTTTGGGAACTATATGCCTCCATATAGGATGATAATACAGTAGCTAACTTATCTTTGTAGAAATGTTTTAACTTTCGTGGATGAACTGCTAAAGCTGTAAGTCTTTGAAAGGAACGTCAGGTGCCAAACATTATTGTTACTCTTTTAAGTTTCAGTTCTTTCCTCCTTTTCTCTTATTCATCCAATTTTTCCCCCTTCTTACTCTTCATATCAATGTTTTATTTAATATATAGTATTACTCTGTACTTATTTCTATTATCCTATTCAAATCTGATTGTGCAGTCCTTACCGAAAGCAAAACTCCCACTGATTTTGTGCCTTTGATTACGACCTACAGGATTTTCCATGTTTTCAGCTATTCTTTTCAGTACAACCTCCCCCCTCATCTTCCCTCCATCTCCATCACAAGACTGCAGTCTGCCCAAAAGCAGACTTTTTGGTCGCTCACAGAGCAACAATCAACCATCAGACAAAGTTCTTGTGGAATAAGTGCTGTCCTGTCCACCTCTCTCAATTTAGTCTGGAGTGGAAGTCACTTTCCATTCTATGGTGAAAATAGTTGGTTGTGGTAAGAGATCAGGAACTCCTACTTCAGCCATTGTTGGATTTTTCTGTACAGAAGACCATGTACCTAGAATAGGCTAGCAATCCCTGATTAGTGTAGCCTGAGTTTTGTGGTGGAAATAACAGACCAACCACTTAGAGGAAGTGGTTGGGCAAGCAGCTGTGTTAGGAAGGGACTTGGAGGAAGAGAGCAAATTGTTCTTGAGTTGTATTTTCTTTTGGTCCCCTTTATACTTCATTCTGTTGCTCTTCTTCCCATTCATTCTAATTGGTGCCTCACTCTTAAAAACTGGGACTTTAGCCATCCAGAGAAGCTGCCACCATGGAGTCATTCCAAATATCACTGCCCAATTGATTTATAAAATATTATCTAATTGAGTGTGGAAATAATACTTATAAGAAAGTACAATCACTACATGTCATGTTTTCTATCTCTCATCCTGATCTATGTAGAATGCAACATCAATAGTTATGGCTTTTCGCCCTTGTTTAACAAGAAAACTTTCAGTGACATTTTTGGTTCAATTAGTTTTGGCAGACTAGATTTCTCTAAGTCAGACCCCACGCACTTGTGTAAACATGACAGACTTCAAACTGCTTTAAATACAATCACATTGTTACAAAAACAAAAAACAGAGATAATGACCAAGATTAAGATTCCATTTTTTTAATAAACATTTCATGCTGAAAGGTTGCAAAATTGCAATCCCAAACCGCTCTCCACAATTCTTTCCTTGTCTCTGTTCTTTACCTTTCACCATCCGTGTTGCT
The DNA here is from genome assembly GCF_965140235.1 of Caretta caretta. NCBI lineage: Eukaryota > Metazoa > Chordata > Testudines > Cheloniidae > Caretta > Caretta caretta. The sequence continues at coordinate 130,403,872 of NC_134209.1, read as the reverse complement.
CTTTCTTGTTCTCCTTTTTTCTTTTTCTTTGCTAAAACTGCATTTTTCTTATTTTGCACCCAAGTCAGGGGTGATACTGGGCTTAAGTCACAGTGTTTAGAAAGTGCTGTGACATGTGACAATAGGAAGATGTAAAGTGAAATGTTAAAAATGATACTGACTCTTTAGGGACATGCACACTGAATATTAAACCAACTCTTGAAGTTTTCTCCAGGTAGCTCCCTAGAAACAGCTTGTCATATGCAGTGAATGTTTTAAAAAGAGAACAATGGAAAGACCAAAACACAGCAGCAAAATGAAGACCACACATGCTTCATGTATGTTTACTATAAATGTTTGTTTTATGGTATAACTGAAATAAGCAAAGAGAACCTTGTATGTGTAGACCAGGAAAACAAAAAATATGGGTTAGAACCGGTCTGCAGTTTATCTTTTTTTAAAAAGAATCCTCTTGATATTGTTTGTCAAACTTTCTTTCCTTGCAATTCCCCAGTGAAAAAAATCATTTTTACTCTTTGCTTGAAAGAAAAGATTTACCAAAAACTATACTTTTAAGAGGTGTAATTGAAACCAGGGAAAACTTCTTCTAGCAAGTGGGGTCAAAACAAACTCTCAACACACTCTTAGATTTGGACAGACTGAAACTTATTAAAAGAAGCTTTCTGAAATTTACAAAATCTGTCACATTAAACTAACATCAGAAGCTATAATGAGTATATGTAGGGTTGGCAGAATTCAATTTAAAAAATAATTTTGATGGATAATATCAATGTTTATTTTAAAACTTTTATTTTTTCAATGTAAATTTTCACAATTGTGTAAATTATGGTGTTTAGGAATTTTTGTTTATTTTATTTAAATTTTCACAGTTGCACGAAATTATGGGGGAATCAGACAATTATTTAAGACTGTAGCTGTTGAGATTTAAAAATTTAGAGCTTGATATCTGTTAAAACACACATTTTCAACATCATATGTCAAAATACACAAAGTAAATATCCTTAAATCATACTCTAATAGTATGATTTAAGCATGCTCAAGTAGCATTTTTCTTACTTTGCCTATCTGTAAATTTTGATTATTATCAATGGAAATATTTTCATCAATTTATGTATGTACAATGAAATCTATGTTTACTGACATTAACTGATAAAAATCTAATCCTTCTAAACCATATTTATATCACATGCTTGACAGATTCATCTTTGTAACTCTGGCTTTCAATTCAGACAAAAAATTCAGTTATGTTGAATGTTATTGTTTGGCACGATGTTAATTCCAATTAAGTTACAGTTCTGGAATTCTTCAAATGCTACAAAGAAAAGGTAGATGTAGAGTTAACCACTAGGGGTATACTTGTGGCATCTTAGAGACTAACAAATTTATTTGAGCATAAGCTTTTGTGGGATAAAGCCCACTTCATCAGATGCATGCAGAGGAAAATACAGTAGGAAGATATATAAATACAGAGAACATGAAAAAATGGGGGTTGCCATACCAACTCTAACGAGAGTAATCTATTAAGGTGGGCTATTGTGAGCAGGAGAAAAAAAACATTTGTAGTGATAATCAGGATGGCCCATTTCAAATAGTTGACAAGAAGGTGTGAGTAACAGTAGGGGGAAAATTAGCATGGGGAAATAGTTTTTAGTTTGTGTAATGACTCATCTATTCCCAGTCTTTATTCAAATCTAATTTAATGGTGTCCAGTTTGCAAACTAATTCCAGTTCTGCAGTTTCTTGTTGGAGTCTGTTTTTGAAGTTTTTTTTTTTTTTTTTTGTTGAATAATTGCAACTTTTAGTCTGTAACTGAGTGTCCACAGAGGTTGAAGTGTTCTCCGACTGGTTTTTGAATGTTATAATTCTTGACACAATGTATACCTTCAAGTCAGCGGCACTGCTATGAGTACCCGCATGGCCCCACAGTATGCCAACATTTTTATGGCTGACTTAGAACAATGCTTACTTAGCTCTCGTCCCCTAACACCCCTACTCTACTTGCACTACATTGATGACATCTTCATCATCTGGACCCACGGAAAAGAAGCCCTTGAGGATTCCACCATGATTTCAACAATTTCCATCCCGCCATCGACCTCAGCCTGGACCAGTCCACACAAGAGATCCACTTCCTGGACACTACAGTGCTAATAAGCGACGGACACATAAACACCACCCTATATCGGAAACCTACTGTCCGCTACACTTACCTACATGCCTCCAGCTTTCATCCAGACCACACCACACGATCCATTGTCTACAGCCAAGCTCTATGATACAACCGCATTTGCTCCAATCCCTCAGTCAGAGACAGACACCTACAAGAGCTCTATCAAGCATTCTTACAACTACAATATCCACCTGCTGAAGTGAAGAAACAGATTGACAGAACCAGAAGAGTACCCAGAAGTCACCTACGACAGGACAGGCCCAACAAAGAAAGTAACAGAATGCCACTAGCTTTCACCTTCAGTCCCCAACTAAAACCTCTCCAGCGCATCATCAAGGATCTACAACCTATTCTGAAGGATGATCCCTCACTTTCACAGATCTTGGGAGACAAGCCAGTCCTCGCTTACAGACAGCCCCCCAACCTGAAGCAAATACTCACCAGCCACCATACAGCACACAACAGTAACCCAGGAACCTACCCTTGCAACAAAGCCCGGTGTCAACTCTGTCCACATATTTATTCAAGGGACACTATCATAGGACCTAATCACATCAGCCACACTATCAGAGGTTCATTCACTTGCACATCTACCAATTCGATATATGCCATCATGTGCCAGCAATGCCCCTCTGCCATATACCTTGGCCAAACCAGACAGTCTCTTTGCAAAAGAATAAATGGACACAACTCGGACGTCAAGAATTATAACATTCAAAAACCAGTTGGAGAACACTTCAACCTCCCTGGACTCTCAATTACCGACCTAAAAGTTGCAATTATTCGACAAAAAAACTTCAAAAACAGACTCCAACGAGAAACTGCAGAACTGGAATTAATTTGCAAACTGGACACCATTAAATTAGGCTTGAATAAAGACTGGGAATGGATGAGTCATTACACAAACTAAAAACTATATCCCCATGCTAATTTTCCCCCTACTGTTACTCACACCTTCTTGTCAACTGTTTGAAATGGCCATCCTGATTATCACTACAAATGTTTTTTTTCTCCTGCTGATAATAGCCCACCTTAATTGATTACTGTCATTAGAGTTGGTATGGCAACCCCCATTTTTTCATGTTCTCTGTGTGTGTGTGTATCTATATATATAGATGTAGGAAGATAGATAGATATCTTCCTACTGTATTTTCTACTGCATGCATCTGATGAAGTGGGCTTTAGCCCACAAAAGCTTATGCTCAAATAAATTTCTTAATCTCTAAGGTGTACTAAGGTGTACTCTAAGTACTCCTCGTTCTTTTTGCTGTTACAAGACTAACAAGGCTACCACTCTGAAACCTGTCACTAGAGGTATGTCCTTACTACAGAGTTAACTCAGGGTCTTACTCAAGTGTTATCTCTAACCCAGGGGTAGTCAATTTATTTTTTGTCAAGGTCCAAATTTCTTGGTCAAGGTCCGGATTCTAGAGAAACGTTCTTCGCACTGTATGTGCCCCTGTTCAAGGAACACATACAATGCTGTGTAATATACCCAGGGCTTATATTTGTAGTGCATTAAATGAAAAATAAAATCAAAGCACTGTATAACCTAAAAATAACCTCCGAGAAAGATGTAATAAATTACATCTGAGACTTTGAGAAAGTACTTAGATAAAATTTGAAACAGATGCAAATATTAGCATTAAAACACAACTTTTCATCTTTTATGATTCAAGTCTTTCCAATAAGAAATGTGCACTGACCTACATGTGTATTACACAAAAGAATCAAGAATAATTACTGTGAAGTGCCTTTTAAGACTAGTTTCACTACTGAAGAAGTAATTTTATACAGCAGTGCAAATTTAAAATGTGTGTGAATAAATACTGCTCGCCATCAGTTGGAAAAGTGACAGGTCCTCTGCTGGACTAGGGCCTTGAAGTTTGGAGTGAGTTCAGTCAAGGCAAAACGGAGGCAATTGCACAGATGATTATCGGTCAGAACAGAGCAATTACGCAATTTAATGTTGTTCATTGTTGAGAATGCTGACTCACGCATGTATGTCGAGCCAAACATAGTCAAATTGTTAAATGTCACCTTCCTCAAGCGTGACTACATGGAGTCCAGCACAAAGGTTGTCGAAAAAGTTTCTGATGTAGTTTCAGTGTGCCTCAAATTAAGCACTTCATCCTCTTGTAAATCAGTAAGGTCCAGCTGTAGTTTTGCTTTTTCGGCATTTGGAAAGGATGCTTTTGCTTGATCACTCCAAGTGCCATTTGTTTGTATCACGAATGGGTTCATTACAAACAGGAAGATGTCTTTTACACTTTCAAATTCTTGGAACCTCTGCTGGAAGTTTTTGAAGAAGCCTGTCCAGAGACGATGCCATCTGAGTCACATCTGCAGTGTCCTGGCAACTTAGTAGCCCTGGGAAATTCAGCATCTCCCCAGTTTCCAAATCACTTTTCAGGAGACTCAGTTTGTTTTGAAATGAGATGACGCTGCTGTGGAGAGCCACTACATTGAGATTTTGCCCCTGTAGCTTTAAGTTGAAATAATTTAATTGACCTGTTAAATCAACATGGAAGGCCAGGATGATCATGCTTGTGGCATCCCTCAAAAAAGGGTGTAGCTCTTCTGCCTTTTTCCCTGGAATGTTATGTAGATATTCTGCCAACATGAACTCTAATTTCCCACTGCCTTTTTAGTACTTGCCCTCTGCTCAACCAGCGGATGTCATTATGAACCAACAGGTCACCGTAATGGGCAAATACTTCTGAAAGAAAGCTTTTGAACTGTCTGTGTTGCAGTGATAACTTGGACCAAAGGAAGTTGACAAGTTTATTCACCACTGACATTACATCAGCATACTCATCGCTAAGCTTCGCACAAAGTGCGGTTTGATGGATCACACAGAGATAGGAAATCACATTGGGGTTCCGATCTTGCAGACATTTCACAAGCCCTCGGTGACTACCGATCATGGCAAGAGCACCAGCACTGAGTCATGTCAAAAAGTTCATTAGACAAAACAGTTTAAACAGAATTAAACAAATTCTCACCTGTTGTGTGATTGTTCTGTGGTATAAGGGACAACAAATCCTCTCCAAATTTCTTTTCATCAAAAAACAAAACAAAAACAAAAAAACCCCAGCAAAGAACAGACATACAACAGTAGCTGCTCTGTGTCCCTGATATCACAGGATTCAGTCCACTGCCATAGAAAATTTTCCAATTTTCAGTTTCTCACACAACTGCTTGAAAATGCCCTGTGCCATCATCTCAGCGTGCCTAACAGTCGTCATATCTGGGAGTGGCAGTTGTCTGAAGGCGTCAACAACGCCCCACACAAAAAAGGTATCAGCTGTAGTAACCATGCACTGCTTAATAATGTCTGCATATGTATAAAAGGTTTCCTGTGTTTTGCTGTTACCCACACACACCTTAATGAAACTTCAGTTGCCTTTTCCTGAACACAAGTAGCCTTTTAAATAATAATTGTGCTCTGAAAAGATGCATCCTTTAATGAAGCACTCTTGTCAGATTTTAAACTGGAGTCCAGTTGATATTTGTGGTCAAAGTCCATGTGCTTCGTTTTGTAGTGCTGTTTGATGTTCCCACTTTTAACAGCAGCCACAGTCTCTGTACAAATTAAACCTACAGTACTTGTTGACCCTTTGGATGTTGTGGCAAAATAAAACAGTAAGCATTTCTTCTTTAAATGAACACGTTTTGGTGTCAACTTTCCTTTTATTTTTTTTTTTTGCTGCCATGTTTAAACACAGTGCCGTTAAACGTCAAAAGCGCCGGAGGTTCACCTTTGCTCCTCCTTCAGTTCCTGGGGCTCTTCACTCCCCTTACCCCAATCAGGCCAGGGAGAGGGGGTGCAGGGAGGGAGAAGAGTCAAGGGAGAGGCACAAGAGCCACCCCCTTGTCACAGGAGTAAAGGAAAGGGAAGAGCAGAGCTGCAGCAAGCCAATGAACTCTTCCTTCTCCTTCCTGTCTCCTGTAAGAATGGTGCCTGCTGAGGGGCTGGGGCAGAGAGCACCGCCTGCTTCCGGCAGCAGCCCTGATTGGCTGCTCTTTCCCTTGCTGCCAAGCAGAGGAGGTTTCTGCAAGACAGACAGAAATACGCACCCCTCGGCAGCTTAGGTGGAATTGTGGACATTTTAATTGCAGGGTCCATGACCCAGGGGCACCATTTCAGATTTAGACTGTGGGGGCGGGGGGGCTGGCGGCGACTTTAACCCTGTGGTTCCAGGGGTTACTTGGCAGTTAGCCCTGTGCAGCAGAGCTTCCACTGTCAGCCCTGCACAGGGCTTAAATGCAGCCAGAGCCCACTGGAGCAGAGCTTCAGTAAATATTTTCAAACCCGCGGGAAACCCAGTGCCCTCCTGGAGGGCTGAGGCCCCGAATCCCTGAGTCCCGGCGCACCTCTCACAGGGCTGAAGACCCCAGTTCCGGTTCACCCCGTGGTCCACTATGGCTGTTCGGATTTGGACCGCGGGCTGCCTATTGACTACCCCTGCTCTAAACCCACTCTCACCCAAGTGTGAAGCTTTCAGCCCAACTGACTCATCTGTGGCTGCAGGCCAAAAGCAGAGTTAGGCCTTCACTAGGGCTGGTAACCTTCCTTCTTTGCATGGATCACTTGGATGTTGATAGTCCTCCAGTGCCTTCCCACTGTCTCTTCCCCCCTCCCCCCCCCCCCCCATGTGCCTAGGAGGACAGACAAGTTCTATAATTCACTGAAAAAGAATCATAGAGCAGCTCATCTTACTGCAGTGCAAATAACTATGGGATATGTCCTAGATAGTAGTCCTAGAGACACACGTAGGGGAGTGCAGCACCAGTGGGGACACAGTAACTCGGTTATGGCATTGCAGTGTGGCTGCTCACATCCAGGTGAGGCTGTCCCAGGTACTGATAATCTGAGGTAACTCTGCAGTGAAAACTTATCCTCGAGGACATTCAACTGGGAGTTTCTTTTTGGTTACTCCGTACTTCATTTATTTAATGAGAGTGGTTACCAAGCACTTTGCACTTCTGTAACAGGGCCATGTAAAGCAATCAATATGCAGGGAAATTCTTCAAAAAATTTCTAGTGATAGTAGGAAATAAGAAACACTTCAGCCTGGGGTGAATCCTTTCTAATCCCTTATACTTAATATGAACATTAGTTATATTTTAAATGTTTTAAAAAAACCAACTCGCATGGTAACATAGATCAATATATGTTTTATAAATACACTTCAGTGGCCCAAGGTGGATGTTTGAGTTACGGGTAACTTTCTGTTAGGTCTGTAAACTTTTAAGTGGTTCGCAAAAAGAAAAGGAGTACTTGTGGCACCTTAGAGACTAACCAATTTATTTGAGCATAAGCTTTTGTGAGCTACAGCTCACTTCATCGAATGCATACTGTGATTAAGTGGTTATAATTAAATAGTGTACTTAACACCACATTAAAGATAGAAAGTGCATATTTTTATTGGTGGCATTGTTTTACTTTTGTAGATGGTGGAAAACATTTGATTTATTTAAAGTCCAGATGCAAATGATTAGATGAAGGGAAAAGCTATCAAATACAACTGGGTAATCCTAAATCTGCAGAAACCATGAACTTTCTGCGTAACTGGATTGCTATTCTCCTGGTAATGAGTAACAGGACCCAGGAACTTTTTAGCGTATGCTACATTCAATTTTACTCATACCATTCTCATTTTTAAAATAAAATTTGGGGATAGTACTAAGGTTCCAGGATTTTAGAGAAGGTTCATGACAATCAGGTCACAGACCTTGAAATGTTTTGGAGTATGGAAGTGTACTGAAATATTTTGCAAATATCTGTTTTAACAATTTAGTAATAATAAAGTAATAATAAGCTCTAATATGTTCCAAAGGTAAGATTTGATTTTAATTTTAATGCAAATCTTGATTAAATATTCATTGTCATACAGATTCTTGGAACATCTTTCATTTCTCCTTTGCCCATGATATGGGTGATGTGTATAATGGTAATGGTTGCAGGTGGTTTAACTTTTGTGAAATTTGTGTGTAGCTGGTGTATTTGAATTGGTTGGGCATAATAAACTGACAGATCTATTTGTTTGTTCATGTGTTTTTTTTACTAGATAGACACGACCAGCTAAGGCACTGAATGAGTGGCTGTTTTTTTAATTGTAGCTCAGTAAAAATCTGAATAAAAAAATACCTGCATAAAGCTATTCTCACTTTCTTCACCAGTTTTCAGGGAAAGTGTCTGAGAGAGAGTATAGTGCCTGCATGTTAATGTGAGGGCCAGCAGAGTACCCAGTGCTGCCAGTGACTTCCATGGAAACTACGGATGCTTAGAATCTCTGAAAAATCTCACCATTGGCACTTACACTCTCAAATGTGGATATAGGCATCCAAATGTGAGCATTTTGGCCTTCATGTTTTAATATTCCTTATAGGATGGTCATCTCAATGAGATGAAATACCCTATACATTTTCTAGTAACTTTTGCTCCTCAACTTTTTCTTTGGCAGTTTAAAGTAACAGTTACTGACAAGCAAATTACACCTCGATTCTTTGCTTTGTCAGATAAGATTTGCAGTAGTGCAATAACCAGAAGTGAAAGCACATACATGCGCAAAACTGTTAATAATTGAAATATTTGCTTCCACTGTACAGTACTGAAGTTTCAAGGCATGACTGAAATAAATAGACCTCACACTTCTCTTATGCTGGTGCAAATCAGGAATGAGTAAATTCATTGACATTAAGGGAGTCACTTTGGTTTATGTACGAGGAGAGAATTGAACCCACTGACTCCATAATTGTGCACAGAGGCCCCCATCACTTTGATATTCGAGAGCGGGTGTTGGTGAAAGTGTTTTACTCATGGGGAAATTCTGCTCCAAAAAATTAAAAATTCTGTGCTCGATATTTTAAAATTCTGCATATTTTATTTTGCCAAAATAACACAATATAGTCACGTCAGTTTCAATAATTTTGGTAATTTATTTCAAAATACCCGTCTGCAAGTATGCCTGTAACAATACAGACAACAAAAAAGATTAAGGAAATGTTTTTTGACAAACAGAGTCTTTACTAGGCATATTAATAGAGACCTTTGAGTAAGAATTCATTTAAACTACAACACAGAAACTTATTTCCTGCACCCCTCAGAAGCAGTGCATAGGCTTGGGGGAGTCAGGGGTAATGGAAGAGCTGAGAGCAGGAAATAATTGTTGGGAAGGAGCCTGGCAGTGACCCTGGAGGGTTGTTTAGGGTGGATGGGAGAAGTATGGAACAGTTTTTTTGTGGGGGAAGGATTGTTAGGGAGTTGGGGAGCCTCCCCCATGCAGACGCTAGCTGCCCCCTGGCCTGTCCCATTCAGGCAGTCACATCTGCGCCTGTCCCCATGTGTCCCTACACCCACTTCCCCATGTGTCCCTGCACCCTCACTCAGCCACCCCTCCTCCCCTGTCCCCACGTGGCCATGCACCCCTGCACAGTCACCCTGCCTGCCCCATCCCCATGTGTCCCTGCAGCCCCACTCCTATTCAACCCCTGGCTCAATGCTGTCACCCCACTGTCTCCTGTGCTCTCACCTCAGTCTGTCCCCCCCCACTAGCCCTTCTGAACCCCAGTCTGTGACCCCCGAGCTGCCCATGTCTGTCCTCCCCCCCCATCCTGGGTCTCCTCACCTGGCCCCATGGACAGGGTGCTGTGAGGAAGGCAGCCACTGCCTCCTTCCTCTCCACGGCTGGGTGCTCCGGCCCTCTCTTCTTGTGCCACATCAGCCCCTGGTGGTCGAAAGGTGTAATTCAGTGCCTCCTTGGGAGAATCTGTTTTTGGGGGGGAATCTGCAGGGAACATGAATTCTGCACGTGTGCAGTGGTGCAGAATTCCCCCAGGAGTAGTGATTTCACATCTACAACAGTTGTTATCTCTTAGCTGGCTGCCTCAGTCTACATGTTGTGTCTCTTCTGGGAACTACACCTATTAGAATATTGTTCTTAAGTGTTTAATACAACCACTTCAGTAGGTCACTTAGGGTGCTTTTGCATTTTCTAACCTCTTTCATCAGGATCTCAGTGCATTAATAACTCTAAGTCTCACAGCACCTGTGAGGCTGAAGTGTTATTCCCATGTTGCAGATGGAGAAACTGAGACCTAGAGAGATTAAATGATTTACGTAGTCACACAGCAAGTCCGTGACAGAGTCAGAGTCCAAGTTCCTAGTTTTCTGTTCTAACCACTACACTCAGTCAGATTCTGACCCTGGATTACAAAAATACAAAACTGGAATAAAATCACTAGCTTTATGGCTGTGTAACTGATGTCAAAGTGTACCTCTCTGCCCCATCTTTATAGTCTCCTCGCCTTTCAATCCTACCCCAGAGGGTCAATTTTTGTTTAGCAGTATAGAAACAGCATTTCCCCCCTGCATTACACCTTCTTTGGAGTCAGCAAAAAACAAGGCCCACAAAGCAGTGCTCTGCTTTGAGATTGACTACCATCTAGTCATTTAGTATCTGTCTGAACTGTATGGATATATGTGTCACTTGGGATACATGTATCTTCTACATTCTTAGATGGTCAAATAATAAATAAATAATTTCTAACAAATTTTCCATCTGACATCTAATAAATTAAGTGATTCATTTTTTAATTATTTGGCCAACTCTCATATTTATTCCCTAGTTGTGTGCTCAAGTGTTCATGTTTATTTACAGTATGCTAAATGGAGGGACACTAGGGTATTAAAAAGAGAATATGTCCAGTAATAAAGACAAACTTTTGTAAGTATGAAACAAAAAAGCTTATTAAAGAGAGATCATATACTAACCTTCAATGTTTTTAAAAAGAAATGTTTATTTCAGAACCTATCATTTAAAATATATAATAATAGAGCATCTTGCAATTTTTCTCTTTGTTTTTGTGACATTCTTAGCTTTGATTACTCTCTCACTTCATTTCTGTATAATCCGAAATAATTTTAACCAGGGCTCACAACATAAACAGTTTATGATTTACCAAATATTACAGTTTCAGATTTACCAAATATTTCTTTTTCATGTGAAAACATTTTTGGTTTGCTCAATTTGTGGTGAGTTATCCCTGATAAAAGAGAAGTACAAGAAGTGGGAGGCACTCATAAATCTAAAGGAAACTTGGACTGAACAGCTACCAGTTGCAGTTGTTATTTTGTATTGTAACTTACTGTTTCTGAATGTGCATGTCAGGGTTCCCTCCCCACTCTGAACTCTAGGGTACAGATGTGGGGACCTGCATGAAATCCCCCTAAGCTTATTTCTACCAGCTTAGATTAAAAACTTCCCCAAGGCGCAAATTCTTTGTCCTTGGACAGTATGCGGCCACCACCAAGCGATTTAGACAAAGAATCAGGGAAAGGACCACTTGGAATTCCTATTCCCCCAAAATATCCCCCCACAGCCTTACACCCTCTTCCTGGGAAGGCTTGAGAATAATATACCAACCAAATAGGTAAACCAGATTCTTAAAAAACAGAACTTTATAATAAAGGAAAAAAGGTAAAAGAAGCACCTCTGTAAAATCAGGATGGAAGGTAACTTTACAGGGTTATCAGATTCAAAACACAGAGGATTCCCCTCTATGCAAAACTTTAAAGTTACAAAAAACAGGGATAAACCTCCCTCTTAGCACAGGGAAAATTCACAAGTTGAAAACAAAAGGTAATCTAATGCGCCCTGCCTTATTTACTTACTCTTTTTGCAATATTGAGACTCACTTTAGGATGGTTTATAGGAGAAGGAGTTTTCTGACCTGGTGCATCTCTGCTTCCCAAGAGAACACAAAAACAAAGAGCACAAACAAAGCCTCCCCCCCACCCCCCAATTTAAAAGTATCTTCTTTCCCCATTGGTCCTTTTGGTTAGGTACAACCAGGTTATTTGAGCTTCTTTACCCCTTACAGGTAAGGAGGAATTCTAGGCTACCCTTAGCTGTATGGTAATGACAGTGCATATGAGCAGTTAGGTACAAACTCCACCTAGACTAGTAGGAGCTGAGGATCAGACCACATGTTAGAAAGATTATTCCCACAGATTTGGAATAAGGTCATGGGTTCCAAGTACAATCTTCCTTTCATACCAGTTTTACAATTGTTAATATATATATATTTGCAGTGGTAGATCTACTACGTATTCCATATGATTACCAAAGAATGGGATTCTGCTTTTGCTAACTTATCTGAGTAAGGGGAGCTCTCCTTTTCCTTATCTGATTCAATTAATGTCCTTTGGGGGACAGGATTGCTTGGGAGATTAGTAATTGGACTCCTGGGACTGTTCACCTTTTAAGATCTCTAGTTGAAATCTGGCCCACATCAAAAGCCCCCATCTGATGGCTGTTCACTGGCTAACGTGAACTGAGTTGGAGGTCTCAGTCTAGTTCTTGAGAGACATCTCTTGCAAAATAATTCCCACCGCAACTGATGCACAATGGATGCACTTTAAACAATAATAATAAAGCATCTTCCTAGAGACAGAAGAGCCTCTTGCCCAGAGATATACTCTCTCCAGGTCAAGGATGGGGCATTATAGGCAAGTTTGCACTCCAGGTGCCGTGCTATATTATGAATGGAATACTTGAGTTTTCAAGACTGTGAATCTAGTACATTTTAGAAGCATTTCACTTCCCTTTTATAATAAAATTAAAGTGTGTCTGTGAGGGGGGGAGGGAGGAAACCCTAAAAAGCTTATCTTGAAAAGTAAAAACTTTAACTTCAGCAAGGGGGCGGGGGAAGAGATCAGGACTATTGGATGCATGTTACCATGAACCAATAGGGAAAAGGTAGATTCAATCTACTTGTGTGCTGGCTAACATTTAATTAGAGAGTGTGGGGAGAGAGAGGGAGAGAAGAGAGATTGATCAGTAGATTCTAAGTGGAAAGAGCAATCTGAGCATCCCAAACCACATCTAATGTTAATCTATGAAAACAAATCTTGTGCCTTGCTAATACTACGTTAGAAAGTCTGAATGGTGCCTGAAAATTAACCCTCTATAGCTCTGTTTTGTAATTATTTGTATTTTATTCTAATGAGGGAAGTGACGCTGTTTCCAAATTTATTGTGAAAAAATTCTGCTTTTATTTTCACTGTGACAGCCAAGAAAGCTTTAGTCCTCAGAAAAGCCCCAGAACAATTGCTGAGAACTGTAGAGAATTCGGCTAAGGGCTTAATTATGTCTAGGGTGCCTGAGCTTCTGTGGGAAAAGAGAATCTCTTTCTGTGAAGTTCCCAACACAGTCATTGCTGTTGGATTAAACAACGCCTGCACTTGCCATTGTGGTTGTAGAAAAATGTTAAATTCTTTGCTGTGTAGACCACTTAATTGAATGTGGCCTTTTATAATAATAGATGGTAGAGGAAGAAATGGATTTATATGTGTCTGCAGAGGAATTTTTCAGAGTGGGGCTCTAGAGCTCAATCTATAGGCTAATAGAGGGGATGTCGAGATAGCGCATTAAGCCAAAGGGAAGGGTGTGCGTGTGTGTGTGTCTCTGTGCATGTGTGTCCTTGCTCTCAAGTGATCTCCTCTAGTCAATTGAAGGTAGATGTATCCAGGGCATGATCTTGCCTTCTAAGGGGCAAGGAGAATAAGGGCTCTATCCTGCAAGGAGCTGAGCGCTCTGGACCAATTCAACAAAGCATTTAAGCATATGCTTAACTTTTTAAGAATGTGAGCAGACTATTCACAAACCCTAAGTGAAAACAACACAGAATCCTTGTGGCACCTTAGAGACTAACACATTTATTTGGGCATAAGCTTTCATGGGCTTATGCCCAAATACATTTGTTAGTCTCTAAGGTGCCACAAGGATTCCTCGTTTTTGCTGACACAGATTAACACGGCTACCCCTCTAAAGCCCTAAGTGCTTTGCTGGATTGAGCCCAAAAGGAGAAAAATGAGGCGGTTTCTGAGCAGTGTGCCAATGACCCCCGCCAGCCTTGAGACAGTCATATTGAGTGTTCGCAACTAGAAATCAATCACATGGTTTCTTCTATGTTTAATTATATTCTCTTTTTTTTCCCCCTCCAAACTCTTGCTATTGCTATTAGAGGCAAATAAGTATCATCCCTCCAGGGCGGCTGCCGGTTCTCTTTTGTGGCATGAGTTTGCTTAGGAAGTATTCACAAAAAATAGTTTAGAGAGACAAGGTGGGTGAGGTGATATATTTTACTGGACCAATTTCTCTTGGTGAGAGGGACACGTTTTCGAGCTATACAGAGCTCTTCTTCAGGCCTGGGAAAGGACACAGGAGGTAATTGTCCCACTCTGCTAGGCATTGGTGAGGCCTCAGCTGGAGTACTGTGTCCATTTCTGGGTGCCACATTTCACGAAAGATATGGGCAAATTGGAGGGAGTACAGTGGAGGGCAACAAAACTGATAAAAGGCTTAGAAAACCAGACTTACGAGGAAAGGTTAAAAAAAACCTGGGTATGTTTAATCTTGAGAAAAGAAGACTAAGGGCAGGAGGGACCTGATGGTCTTCAAATACATTAAAACCTATTATTTTACAGAGGGCTGTGATCAGTTGTTCTCTATGTCCACTGAAGGTAGGACAACAAGCAGCAAAAGAGATGTAGGTTAGATAATAGGAAAAATATTCTAAGTATAAGGGTAGCTAAGCACTGGAATAGGCTTCCAGGGAAGGTTGTGGAATCCTGGAGGTTTTTTAAGAAGAAGGTTGGACGAATACCTGTCATGGATGGTCTAGGTTTTCTTGGTGCTGCTTCAGAGCAGTGGGCTGGAATAGATGACCTGTTGAAGTCCCTTCTCCATTTCCATGATTCCACTGAATGTGGGCCCGATCCTGTAAATGACAGCATGTGGTGAAGTACTTCACCACTGACTTCAATAGGGCTCCATTTGGGTGCAGCAGTCTGCCTGTGCCCTGTCAGTTTGAGACTCAAGGCCTACAGATCTGAAAAGAACATGATGGTACAGAGAATCTACATTCTATTTTTTGCTGGATTGAGTAGCCACTTATTTTAAATGCAACCCCTAAAATATTGCATTTAAAATATTAAAATAAAAAAGTGTAAAATATTGAACTTCAATCATGGGTGGATTTTATAGGTTGAACATTCCGTTTAAGTCTCAGTTTTACTAAAATTAGATATTGGTATAAAACAACGTGGTGCCACATGTTGGAGAGGAGGAGAGGGTTGGCAAGATCTTATATATGTTATTCTGACACCCTGAAGATTTTTTTTTTAATGTTTAGCCACACTGTGTCATTGTCATTAATTCTATATTGTTCAAAATAATGTTTTTATTTTGTTTAGAAAGTACTCAACCAAAGGCGAAGTGCCTAATAAAGTATAATGCAAGAGGAAGGAAGGCCTCCTGGATGAAGCCCACAACAGGGACTCAGGAGAGCTGGGTTGTCTTCCTAGCTGTGATGCCAGCTCACTGCATAGCCTTCGGCCTTACTTACTTACTTCGGCATAGCCTTACTTAGGCCAAACTTTTTAAACTCTGATGTCTAGAATTAAGCGGATTGGGCGTGGTTTTCAGAGGGGTTGTGGACCTGCAACTGAAATGTGGGTACACAGTATCTCTGAAAACCAATTGTTGTGAAGTTTGGTGTCAAACTTTAGGCATTCAGGGTTGAAAATTTTGACACTGGGGCTTTGTCCTGAGAAGTGCTGAGCACCTTCATTACAGAACGGAAAGTGTTCAGTTTCTCAAAATATGCATGACATGGTGCCGGATACAACCCTTTGTTTCTTCTGCTTTCCTTTCTGTAAAATGGGATAATAGTTATCTATCTACTTCACAGTGGTACTGAGATGCTTAAAATTAACAGGTGTTTTAAAGCTATTTTTTAAAAGCAAAAATGTATTACTGTTTTAAATGGCAAAATAGCCCCAAATGATATCAGAACATTTATTTTTGTACCCTTCAAAATAAATAAATTCTGTTTTGTATAAACATACTAATTAAGGATATAATACACTTTTTTAAAAGAAAAATATTTGTATTTATATATTTTCAGGAAATATTTGACTTAATTGAATTGAGTTTCTGCTTCAGAGGGCAAGATGTTAACTTAGGAAAAACTTGGCATTTATCTTGTGACAGATCATTTTAATCTAATGAATCTTGCTTTTATCCTACTCATTCTCCTGGGATTAGAAATTGTCTGACTAGGAAAGACTTTCCCCCCCCTGAAAAGTCACACTTCCTTCTGGAGATGAGTAATGTGAGTGTTTGTTTTAATGAGAGAGTCATTTTAAAAAAAATAAAATAAAAGACCTCCCTAAATAAGAGAAGTTGCCAAGAAGCAGATAATTTCCTTTTTACTCATATGTAGGGCCCTATCAAATTCGTGGCCATGAAAAAGCATCACAGACTGTGAAATCTGGTACCCCCCACCCGCCAGGAAAATCTGATCTTTTGTATGCTTTTACCCTATGCAGATTTCATGGGGGAGACAGGCATTTCTGAAACTGGGGGTTCCTACCCAAAAGGGGACTGTGTGTGTGTGGGTGTCACAGAGATATTGTAGCGGGGTCGTGGTATTGTCACCCTTACTTCTGCGTTGCCTGCAAAGGTGGCTTGCTGGAGAGCGGCAGCTGCTAGCTGAGGACCCAGCTCTGAAGGCAGCAGCACAGAAGAAAGGGTGGTAATACTGCGACCCCCTTACAATAACCTTGCAACACCCCCCCCCCACACACACACACACAAAATTACTGCTATATAAAGGCTGTTACATGGGTTTTTGTACTATGAATTGATAGTTCAGCCCTAGAGGAAGTTACAAAAACTACCATTGTAACAATTTGACACCTTTGCTAGTATCCTCAACAAAAGTGATGCTGGCACGGAGAGTGAATTTCGGTCTCTTTCCAGAGCAAGGAAGAGCTACATTAGCAGGTCCTTGCAAGAAATCAGTTCAGTGTCTTCTTTGTATTGAGAACCTCTGGCACTGGATCTGTGAGCCTGCTGACTTTCCTGAACACTAAAATCGATTGAAATGGGAGGAAGGGTGATCTAGTGCTTAGCACACACAACTACTTATCCAGAGATCAATATTCTGTTCCTTGCTTTGACACCCTTCCCGTTAAGTGACCTTGGGCAAGTCACCTGACATTTCTGCTGTTTTACAGATGGGAAGATGTGTCTTCTTCATAGGGGTTGTGAAGCTAAGTTCATTATATGAATTTGAAGCACTTTGAGATCCTTGGCTGGAAAGTGCTAGAAGAGTGTAAAATATTGTACTCATCTGTCGAGTGTTTATGTGTATTTCACTATCTTCTACTGGAGAGTATCGGAACTATTTAACTATCAGAGATGTTAGTTCAAGCGCATTGTGCTTTTAGAACTCAGGTGCTCTTCCTCCATTCCTCCAGCTGCTGCTGCTGCAAAATTCTTGTTAACTCTAGTGTACAGCTTAGTGGCTACTATTGCTGGCCATGGACTTATTACAATATTAGGGGACATCTACACAGGGATAAAAGACCCGCAGCTGGTCCGGCTAAACTGACTCTGACTTCAGGGCTAAATTTCTGTGTAGATGGTTGGGCTCGGGCTAGAGCCCGAGCTCTGGGACATTCCACTATTGCAGGGTCGCATACCTTGGGCTCCTGCCCAAATGTCTAAACAGCAATTTTGCAGCCCGGAGTCCAAGCCCTGCAAGCCTGAGTCAATTCTGGCTACAAAGAGACTTTTGCATCCATGAGTATAACATACTTTTCCAGAAGGCCAAAATAAATAAAGGAGAACAAAAGGAAACACAATTTGCAGGAGGTTTTTTTGGTCAGAGAAAGTTTAGATTATAAACTTTTTCGGGGCTTGGAGTGTATCCACTCTTGTGTTTTGTGGAAGACTGAGCTCACTGTCCGCTTGAGGAACAGCTCTCAAAACAATGTTGGGGAGACCCATGGCTAAGGGTATGCATGCTTTATGTGGATGCTGTCCAAGTGCCATTATAAAAAGCAGCCTTTGAAAGCCACTTGTGAACTTTCACCCCATCTTCCCTCTCCACAGACTCAGCATTTTTAAGATTTGTACCTCCATGTTGCCTCCGAGTCTCTTTTGCTATTCTTTGTTTTTGTTCTCCTTGTTGTTCTTAAATTACTTAGCTCTATGTTGTTTACTTCAAAAGAGGGGAGGCTTCAAGGCATATATTTATTTGTTCATTTAGAAAAAGCTCACCATTTCCTGGGCTGAACAGATTAAACCCAAACGCTTGCACCTTTTGTGACCCTCTCTCTTTGTTATATGTTCTAGAAATGTAACCTGTAAATGAGGATTGATCTTGGTTTTTTTCATGTGCTCTCCCTGAATACTAAAACTTTATCATAAAAGGTGACTTCTTCATTTCTTTTTTATACCAGGAAAAGTCCTGACATTACTGAAAGAATGACTGGTGGCTTGTTTTGATTTTTTACTGAGGAAGTTCAGACTAGAGTCTTACTCCCATTAACTGTGTTTCTAGACACTCAAATGTCTCATTATACCTATTTCTTAGAGAACATGACACTCTGGAAGCTCACTAAGCAAGTAGGTACCTGCAAGAATTCTGGTGCAGTTGTCTGTGTGATTTTGAAAAGGGTTTTGCACCACCAACATTCTAGTCTTCTGTTTTCCTCTTTTTCTGACATAGTTCATTAGTGAACTATGGTAATTTATTTGTGAAATAAAGAGGGAGGTTCTGTTGGTTTTATTACTCCACTGGATCTGCAGTGCATTAATCTTGCACCTGAGTGCCTTTTTCTCTAAAGGGGTTCTGGAGGGTTACAGGAGCCTCCTGGGGCAAACCAGTGTGGCCTGTTTCTTGATTGCAGCATGGGAATGCTTTGACTTTTTCAAGAAGGTGATGATATTCACTCTCACAAGGAGAAGGATGTACTTTTGTATAGCTGCTGGTTGGTTGCAGATCAGATGAAGTGTGTGTCAAGCTGATTAGAGACAACCCATGAGAAACGTGTGTCATTTTCCAAAATGGATATAATAGTGCAGATCATCATGGCAGAGCTGAGAGATGCCATAGAGGTTGGAGAAGTGAATTCCCTCCATTAGGCACAGAGGCAATGCAGCCTAGTGGCTAGAGCACTGGACTTGGATTTTATGGACCTTTTCATAAAAGCTTTAAAACTGCTCTAGTGAATGACCACACGCAAGCCATTTCCTGCCCTGTTCCTCAGTTTTCCAGTCTGTAAAATGAGGATAAAGATACTGACCTCCTTTGTAAAGCACTTGGAGATTGATGGATGAAAAGCACTACAAGAACTAGATGGTATTATTGTAAGAATACTAAAAGCAATTCATTTGTTAGATGTCCGTGTGGTATCAGTTATAGAGTAGCTAGCTGCTTCTTGAGGAATCTCATAGTAATTCTTTCTTAAAGAGAAAGTGGATGATGTAGAGGATGGAGTTGGGTAGCGTACAATTAAGTATCTCTGAGTTCCAATCCTGTGTCTGACATTGACTGATATAGAATCATAGAACTCGAAGCGACCTCGAGAGCTCATCTAGTCCAGTCCCCTGCACTCATGGCAGGACTAATTATCTAGACCATCCCTGACAGGTGTTTATCTAACCTGCTCTTTAAAATCTCAAATGATGGAGATTCCACAACCTCCCTAAGCAATTTATTCCAGTGCTTAACCACCGTGACAGAAAGTTTTTCCTAATGTTCAACCTAAACCTCCCTGGCTGTAATTTAAGCCCATTGCTCAAAGGTTAAGAAGAACAATTTTTCTTCCTCCTCCTTGTAACAGCCTTTTAGATACTTGAAAACTGTTATCATGTCCCCTCTCAGTCTTCTCTTTTCCAGACTAAACAAACCCAATTTTTTCAACTTCCCTCATAGGTCATGTTTTCTAGACCTTTAATCATTTTTGTTGTTCTTCTCTGGACTTTCTTCAATTTGTCCACATCCTTCCTGAAATGTGGCACCAGAACTGGACACAATACTCCAGTTGAGTGGAAGAATTTCTTATCATGTCTTGCTTACAACACTTCTGCCAATACATCCCAGAATGATGTTAGCTTTTTTTGCAACAGCGTTACGCTGTTGACTCATACTTAGCTTGTGGTCCACAATGCCTCCCAGATCCTTTTCCACAATACTCCTTCCTAGGCATTTTGTATGTGTGCATTTTGTATGTGTGCAACTGATTGTTCCTTCCTAAATGTAGTACTTTGCATTTGTCCCTATTGAATTTCATCCTGTTTACTTCAGACAGTTTCTCCAGTTTGTCCAGATCATTTTGAATTTTAATCTTATCCTTCAAAGCACTTGCAACCCCTCCCAACTTGGTATCGTCCTCAAACTTTATAAGTGTACTCTGTATGTCATTGTCAAAATCATTGATGAAGATATTGAACAGAAATTGACCCAGGACTGATCTCTGGGGGACCCCACTGGTTATGCCCTTCCAGCATGACTCTGAACCACTCTGGGAACAGTTTTCCAACCAGTTTTGCACCCATCTTATAGTAGCTCCATCTAAGTTGCATTTCCCTAGTTTATTTATGAAAAGGTCATGAGGGACAGTATCAAAAGCTTTACAAAAATACCACGTCTACTGCTTCCCTCCTATCCACAAGGGTTGTTACCCTGTCAAAGAAAGCTATCAGGGTGGTTTGACATGATGTGTTTTTGACAAATCCATGCTGACTGTTACTTATCCCCTTATTATATTCTAGATGTTTGCAAATTGATTGCTTAATTATTTGCTCCATTATCTTTCCGGGTACAGAAGTTAAGCTGACTGGTCTGTAATTCCCAGGGTTGTCCTTATTTCCCTTTTTATTGATGGGCACTATATTTACCCTTTTCCAGTCTTCTGGAATCTCCCCGTCTTCCATGACTTCTCAAAGATAATCCCTAATGGCTCAGATATCTCCTCAGTCAGCTCCTTGAGTATTCTAGGATGCATTTCATCAGGCCCTGGTGACTTGAAGACATCTAATTTGTCCAATTAATTTTTAACTTGTTCTTTCCCTATTTTAGCCTCTTCTGATCCTACCTCATTTTCACTGGCATTCACTACCTTAGACATCCAATCATCATCAACCGTCTTGGTGAAAACCAAAACAAAAAAGTCATTAAGCATGTCTGCCATTTCCACATTTTCTGTTATTCTCCCCGTCCCACATTAAGTAGTGGGCCTACCCTGTCCTTGGTCTTCCTCTTCCTTCTAATGTATTTGTAGAATGTTTGCTTGGTACCCTTTTATGTCTCTAGCTAATTTGATCTTGTTTTGTGGCTTGGCCTTTCTAATTTTGTCTCTACATACTTGTGTTATTTGTTTATATTCATCCTTTGTAATTTGACCTAGATTTCACTTTTTGTAGGACTCTTTTTTTATTTTTAGATCATTGAAGATTGCCTGGTTAAGCCAGTATGGTCTCTTGCCATACTTCCTATCTTTCCTACACAGTGGGATAGTTTGCCCTTGTGCCCTTAATAATGTCTCTTTGAAAAATTGCCAACTGTCTTCTGTTGGTTTTTCCCTTAGATTTGCTTCCCATGGGATCTTACCTACCAACTCCCTGAGTTTGCTAAAGTCTGCCTTCTTGAAATCCATTTTCTTTATTTTGCTGTTCTCTCTCCGACCATTCCTTAGAATCATGAACTCTACCCTTTCATGATCACTTTCACCCAAGCTGCCTTCCACTTTCAAATTCTCAACCAGTTCCTCCCTATTTGTCAAAATAAAATCTAGAATAGCCTCTCTCCTGGTAGCTGTCTCCACCTTCTGAAATAAAAAATTGTCTCCAATACATTCCAAGAACTTGTTGGATAATCTGTGCCTTGTTATGTTGTTTTCCCAACAGATGTCTGGGTAGTTGAAGTCCCCCATCACCATCAAGTCCTGCGCTTTGGATGATTTTTTTAGCTGTTTAAAAAAAGCCTCATTCACCTCTTCTTCCTGGCTAGGTGGTCTGTAGTACACCCCTACCATGACACCACCCTTGTTTTTTACCCCTTTTATCCTTACCCAGAGACTTTCAACAAGTCTGTCTCTTATTTCCATCTCAATCTCAGTCCAAGTGTATACATTTTTAATATATAAGGCAACACCTCCTCCCTTTTTTCCCTGCTGGTCCTTTTTTCCCTGCCATCTTCTAATGGTTGGGGCAACTTTCCGCTTCTGTTTTCCCCATCTGTAAAATTAGGATAATAATGCTCCTCTTGCAAGGATGTTGTGAAGGCTAATGTTTGAGGTGCTTTGAAAAACAAGTGCTTCAGAATTTTCAAAATATTGAACCAGCCTATTTTAAAGCATTTTAAGACCCCCATACACTTTTCCATCCATTTCAAAATGTGTCCTTTCCAGTTTCTGTAGTGAAATTGAGAACTTTTATTTGTAATTTTTACATGAACATTTCAGTTATTTTTTCCCCTTGTGCCTCATGACTCTTATTTAAATTTATTTAATCTCTCCCCCGACTCTTTCTCCAGAATCAAAAGCTTAGCTTACATAGTGGGATATATTTTCATCCTGGTGCCTGGGAAATGAGTTGGGCAACTATCTTTGTAGCTAACAAGAATTGTGCCAGCCACCTTACTCCCTCCACATATGATGAGAATGTGCCCTGGCACAAACAGTATTCTGTTATTGGTGCGGGGGAAAATACTGGCACTTAAAATTTTTATATGAAACATTTCTTCTTACTGTATGCACAATAAAAAGTGAAATTGAAGTCAGTTTAATTAATCCAGGCTGCAGATGATCATTGATTTGGCTTGAAATCCAATCCTCTTACTCATAAATTGCTTACTCAAGTCCAGGAGTGGAATGCAGGGCAGTGCATAGAATCATGGAATATCAGGGTTGGAAGGGACCTCAGGAGGTCATCTAGTCCACTCCCCTGCTCAAAGCAGGACCTAATCCCCAACTAAATCATCTAGTTCTGCAGGCTGTTTGCATGGAGCATTATGCTGCGTGTTGGCATTGTGTGCTGAGATCTATTGTCCCCATGATCTCACACTTCCCTATTTGGCATGAAGGCAACTGCAGTCCATTTCATTCAAATTAGGTGTGGCCCTTCATGGTTTGAGAAAGCTGCCAGTGTGGCCTTTTCTCATTATTGGAGGCAGTGTGGCTTTATGGATTGACTGCACACGGGTAGCTAAAACAGCTGCATTTGTACTTTGGTTCTGCAATTGAATCACTGGCATGAGGCCCTGGTAAAGTTCAGTGACATTTGACAGGAACTGAATCAAAAGAGTTTTATAGAAATTATTATTTTAAAATGATCTTCATTACATTCTGTAGGATTTTAAACCAATTTACAGAATTTTATAGCAGGGATATATAATTCCCTTCGTTCTATCAGAAGTTTACTTAAAAATATTTTTACACAAAACTTATTACTTTCTAGTTAAGTCCCTTAGGACGACTTCTCCTAATATTCAACTGTGGGAGCCAAAAGTTAAAATACATGAAAATGACCCAGTTTTCAGAAGGAGGCACAGATGCTTTTTATGATTGGTTAGTCTAATTTTATGACTGATTTCAATCGTAGCTGTTAAGCAAAGGCTGAGCATGTTTGAAATTCCCACCTTAAGTGCCTAGCCTTTGGCACCTAGATATGGAAGAGTTTGGTCGTAACATGTCTGCTTCACCTTCCCCATCTGTAAAACAAGTTATACTTTCCTTCCTCTATAGGGCCTTAAAAGGATGAAGCAGTTAACGTTTGTACAGCACTTTTAAAATGTAAGATATTACATAAATGTTATATGCGATTAATATCTGCTGCACTTTTTCATCTTCTCTCTTAAAGAGGATAAAGGTTGTTTTCTAGAATCAATGCCTTCATTGTAATTCCTTTCTTGATTTGTCCATTTGTCATTTTCCATCACTCCCAAATCTGGAATGAAGGGAGAGCTTGACTTGATGTACATCTGTTCACTTTGCATGCAATTAACAATTAAGAAAAAGCACAATCATGGCAAGCTAGCACAAAATCGAAACTGTGGAAAAATCTTTTGCCAAAAATGTGTTTGCATCATTCATATAAACAAGCAAGCTTGCAGTGACAGACCTTTTTTCTTTAAAGGGATACTGTCAAGGTTTACAGACTCCAAATTAACCATCTTTCCTTCCTCCCCTTACTCCTACTCCAGTGGTAGTCTAGCTTCTTCAAAACATATCCTTTGTATGGTAAATCTCCTGAAATACAGCGGTCCACTATTTCACTGGCTGTCCAGAACCACTAACCCAGGAACTTATCCTTGCAACAAAGCCCGTTGCCAATTGTGCCCACATATCTATTCAGGGGACACCATCACAGGGCCTAATAACATCAGCCACACTATCAGAGGCTCGTTCACCTGCACATCCACCAATGTGATATATGCCATCATGTGCCAGCAATGCCCCTCTGCCATGTACATTGGTCAAACTGGACAGTCTCTACGTAAAAGAATAAATGGACACAAATCAGATGTCAAGAATTATAACATTCATAAACCAGTCGGAGAACACTTCAATCTCTCTGGTCACGCAATCACAGACATGAAGGTCGCTATCTTAAAACAAAAAAACTTCAAATCCAGACTCCAGCGAGAAACTGCTGAATTGGAATTCATTTGCAAATTGGATACTATTAATTTAGGCTTAAATAGAGACTGGGAGTGGCTAAGTCATTATGCCTGTTTCCTCTTGTTTTTTCCTACCCCCCCCCCCCCCGATGTTCTGGTTTAACTTGGATTTAAACTTGGAGAGTGGTCAGTTTAGATGAGCTATTACCAGCAGGAGAGTGAGTTTGTGTGTGTATGGGGGTGGGGGGGATGTGAGAAAACCTGGATTTATGCAGGAAATAGCCCGACTTGATTATGTAAAGAGTTGTCACTTTGGATGGGCTAGCACCAGCAGGAGAGTGAATTTGTGTGGGGGGGTGGAGGGTGAGAAAACCTGGATTTGTGCTGGAAATGGCCCACCTGTTGATCACTTTAGATAAGCTGTTACCAGCAGGACAGTGGGGTGGGAGGAGGTATTGTTTCATATTCTCTATGTATATATAAAGTCTGCTGCAGTTTCCACGGTATGCATCTGATGAAGTGAGCTGTAGCTCACGAAAGCTCATGCTCAAATAAATTGGTTGGTCTCTAAGGTGCCACAAGTACTCCTTTTCTTTTTGCGAATACAGACTAACACGGCTGTTCCTCTGAAACCTGTCCTGTCTTTGTCCTTCAGTCTGCCATTGTTTGACTGGCAGGTATTAGTATTATAGAAAGCTAAGTTGAACTTTCATTATTCTGTTGCCAGTGTGTATCCCATATAACCAGTATAAAAAGAAGGACCACACTGGAGAAGATCTAGGGTGCAGTGGAGCCTTTTGTCCCATTCCACTTACTTTATTATCTTTAACAGTTAGCTGGTCACTAAGTAGTTTAAAGCCAAAACCAGAGGGGTAGCTGTGTTAGTCTGTATTCACAAAAACAACGAGGAGTCCGGTGGCACCTTAAGACTAACAGATTTATTTGGGCATAAGCTTTCATTGCATTGTATTTAAACTTCAGTGAATATAGACTTTGTTTGGATATAACATTTCACCATAGGGCTGACAACCCAAAAAATAAAATTTCGCTAGTATTTGAGGATAAGAAAGTGAAACTAACTACTTCATTAATGGTGAGAAGTTCAAACTCCTTTTGGAACTCAAACTCCTGTTGAAACTCAAACAGACTTTTTTAATACGATTTTTTTTTTTTTTACTTGACAGTGCCCCTTTAAGACTGAATGGTGTTTCAAGTGGGACGTAACTGGGGAAGAAGTTTTCAGTGTTCTGCTTCGGACTGTTTTCCTGAAGGTTTGTGAAATGAATTCTCCTAGTGCAAGTTAAGACTACAGCATCATGGCTTTACTTGGGAAAAATTCATATATGACCTCTGGTAGCTTTACCTGATTAAAGAAAACAGAATTAGGATCCTTTGCAAATATTAACATCAGGGAGTTTTAGGGCTCTTTAAGACATCTGTGATTTAATCTCTTTCACATTACCTACTCTAGCTCTGGCTCGAGCCAGATGAAAATAGAAAAGTATTAAGAATGAGTCTTTAGAGGGCAAAAATCAATCTCATTTGGCCAAGAGTGAGAACAGGCACTACGAGCTGGGCTTATAGATGTCATTTATACACGCAATGGCAGTCCTTAGGTTTTTTTATATCTAAGTATCAAAGGCACACTTTTATTATGTCTTTCAAAAGTCATTTTTGGATTTTTTGTTGTTGTTCTGTGGGTGAAGTGGGGGGAAAAATGAAATCTCAAGAACCAATTCAATTTAATTCAGGGATTGCAACTGCAGATGAAACGTTATAGCCTTTTCTTTAGGAAAGGAAATGGTCCTGTCAGATTAGAGGCTATTGAATCCTTATGCTAATTGCAAGAGCATTTATGTGCACAGTCTAGTAATTATCTGTAATTTTAAGGAAGACAGATGTAGCATTAGCTTCTGATTTAGATAACAGCCTTATTAATTTTCAAGTGAGCAGCAGAAGCAGCAGATGGTGAGATGAGGGAAGTAGTCAAATGTTTGCCATTGATAGCTCTTACTTTTGTGTAATAAATTTGGCTGGTGATTGGCTAAGCCAGCAGGGTCCTGATTGCTATCAGGACTCCAACCAGCTGGGTCCTTCCTGGGGCTGTTTTCAGAAGGCTGGTGCATGCTAATGTGTGTACTGCTGAGGACATGACAAGTATTGTTTTAGTTGTGATGCCATGGGATGGCTTTTTATGTAAGTAGACACACTGATAATACTCTGAGACCAACAGATCCAAGGCTTCCTCAGTGAGATTCTTTGGTCCATGAAAAGCAAAACATGCAAACAAAAAATCTTCACCTGTTACAAACTGAGCCACTTCTTTAAAAATCAGTAAGGTGTGGGGATTTTTGCATGTGAGATGTTGGTGGAAGCGTATCTGGCAGTACTGACACTTTAATGTTACTTGGGATTATAGGAAGAACTGCTCAGTCATGAGCGGCACCTTTTAGTCAGTTATTGTTGAGCTTGCTATTCAGGAAATGATCCAGCGAGTTAAGGTACTAGACAGGTGGCACGCATGATTCCTGGTGAGGATCTTGTTAATCTGCAGAGAGCCCCTCCACCACTGATAAATTGGTGATTGGTCAAAGATGGGGCATGCAGGTGGTGGGAATTGCACACTGCCTGAGCTGTGATCATTCTGTGGATGAGGAGAGGACTCCTTCACCAGGGCCGTCATTCTGGCACTTTTCTCAAAACTAAATTGACTCCAGTGGGGTCCCTCTTAGTGAATGCATTCAAAATCACGTTAACCTACCTACATGAGAGTACAGCTTGGTGAATGTATGTAACAAAGTCAGAGGATACCACGTACGGACTTGTGTGTTGCAGCATATAGATGTTTCTTTTACAGTAATGACAGTTGAAGTGCTGCATGCATAATTTTCAGTCAGTTAGTTCTGGCAGCACTGAATCTTTGGACATATTTCTGCAGTGTTATGAAACATTGTACCACTGGAGAATAATTTGCAAGATTGGAAAGGACCAGCTTTAAGTAAGCAGGGATCAGACACAACTGGCAGGTCAGTTTCCTTAATTATAGTAGACTACTGGACATTAAATGATGAGGTCACTGTTTCCTGACAGCTGACTTATATCTCTCATGTTCTGCTTCTGGCGGGAAGAACACGAATCCAGCTATTTGTGTATTTTTCTCCTTTTGCCCATAAGTGAAATTACCAAGTATTAAATGTCAATAATTAAAATAACAAACCACTAATTTTCTTCAAACCTGGCTTGATTTTTATTCAGTGGAGCTATTTAAGTGAGCAGGGACTGGAAAAGGGTTTGCAGAGTCTAACCCAAAGGTTGGGAAGAAAAACAGATGCAAGATCAGATTGGGCACAACTGTTAGAGCAGGGAGAGTGTGGAGATCATTGTGGAAAGGAGTGCTGAAAGAAGTGTGTTTAAGGAGGTATTTCAAGGGGGCAGGGAAGAGAAGATGTTTGGCAGAGAAGAGGAAGACTTGCCAAGCATATGGAGCAGCATGACAGAATGCAGGGAGCTTAGAGAATAATAAGGTGAAGGAAATGGATAGAATGTAGAGAGTGGAAGAGGAGCAGGGGGAAATGAAAACAATGGGGTCAGATTTTATGTAGGATTTTGTAGAGGAGAATATAAGGCTTGAAATGGATATTGTAAGAGACAAGAACCCAATGAACTGATTCAGACAGGGGAGGAGAGGTGGATGGAGTAGTAGGAGAGGAAGATGATTTTACCATTGGCATCTAGTGTTTTTGTGTTCGCATTTAGACAAATTTGATTTAATTTTTCATTCTTGATGCTCAATTCAAATGACATCTATATATCGTTAAAATAGTAGATCAGATTCTCATCTGGTGTGAATTAGGTTAGTGCCATTGAAATCAATGAAACTATGGCGATTTATACCAGATGAGGTTCTGGAGCATCACATTTAATTAACAGATATGATAAGATGACACACTTTTTATGCAGTTCTGATGACTATTTGTTCACTCACAATCTGCCTGTATAGTGTATAAATATATTTGAGTGGGCTTTTTGTTGGTTGGGTAGGTTGTTTTTTTTCAGTCCATAGTCCAAGCTTCATGTTCAGGAAGGCTGCAGTAATTTTTGAAAATGTTTTAAAACAGATTTTTAAGGATGTGCATTTTTTTCAGCTAACTCTTCCCTCTGAAAACCAGTACTCTTCAAGAACATTTTGACAACCAAAAACTAAAATTGTATTCAGCCTTGGTGAATTAAAAGCTTAATTTGTTCACACAATATAGCAACACATATTTATGCTTCATAAAGTTTTGGAGGTTCCACCCCTGAGTACAACATTGTAAATATGACTAATTAAAGCAATATAGCACTTACATGATTTTTCAAGATCCATATTATAATTTTTGTTAAGCGGAGAAGCCTGATTGGATAGATCTTCAGCCAGCCACATGTTGTTATAACTTAAAGCAATAAAATAAAAATCCAACAGACAGAAAAATCGCGGGCAGATTTCCGCTGAATTTCTGTATATGAGCACATTGCAGATAAAACTGCAGCTGTTGTCCATTAAATTCTCTCTGAGAATAGCTGCTGGCATGCTCTGTCCTGCCTTCAGTGTACTGTAGAGAACCCAGTTGAAAAGCAGGTTCAGAACATCTCTCATATTTCCCTTACATGCATGCAATATGCCACAAAATGCTGAAGTCACTTTTTCCTTTTGAAATCTATCATAGAATCATAGATCTAACCTCTCTGTAACACTGTTTACTGTCTTGATAGAGTTGGGCATAGGAATTACTGTGTAGGACTTTTCACATATTTTTGATTCACCTATACAATCTTTCGGATTGCCTGTTTTGGCCCTTGTGTCTCAGCATAGATGTAAATGTGCTACTGAGAGTACTATTTCCAGTTACGATGATGATATTTGAAAATTTAGGAGTTTTTTGGGTCTGAGTAAATAACACTTAAGTGTCTACATGCACTCATGACTTTTTGTCGTCTAAGAGAATATGTATTTAAGTGAGAAAGTCTCCTTGTTTATTTTAAAGACCTTAATATGAATTTATTTGATAAAATATCATTTGCCATTGACCTCAGTGGATCCGGGATTTCACCAGTGTCTCCTAAGGAGCCCTTCTTTTCTAATCACTATATAATATGCATTTTCAAAACTGTCATTTGTCCTATTTTTGTAAGAAATTTCAAAATATAGTTTAGACCCTTGGGGCTAGCTTTTCAATGGGTTTCTAAAAATGCACTTGTAAAGTGTACATGTTCATCAGTTTTTTGTGTGTGAGCAAATAGCTGCAATTGCAAGCACATTTTTAGAGCTTAGTCTTTGGTCTTGAGGATTTGGCCCAGGGAATTTCAAAGTCAATAATGAGGGTCCATCCTTGGTTTATGCCTTTGTGCCTAGACATTATATCTGATGTGGACTTATTTTTAGGTTTCGGGATTGACCCAAACCTCGTAGAGAGCTGACACTACATCCATGCTGCCAGAGTTCCTGTTCCTCTCCAGTCCATTGTGCTACCAGCACAGTGGATCTCTAAAGTAAAGCTTTCTAAACTATTTGGTCTTAGTTTAATGCCATGTGGTATGCACCCCGCACAAACTGTCTTAGAAGAGTGGCTGGGCTCTGAGTTACTGCACATACTTCGTTTCACTTCCTTTGCTTTGTCTCCGTAGATTGTAAAATGTATCTTAATGCAAATTTTGGTAATTTGCACTGTCCAAGCCCCACATTGATGCTGTTCATAACCAGGAGGAGAGAAAAAAGAAACCATGAGGGACAACTGGTTAGGGTAGAGGTTCTCAAACTTTTTTACTGGTGACCCCTTTCACACAGCAAGTCTCTGAGTGGGTTTTGCTTTGTGGTTCTGCATCCAGTCTTTCTTGTATATGGCTATGGAGAGGGTTCTTGCATCCAGTAATGCTTGATTTCCCAGAATCCTGCTCCCTACCTTACTCGGTAGAACTGCAGCAGCTCCGCTGCCAGGAGATCCCTCTGTGTGTCCCTTTGTGTGTACTCCAGTGCATGCTATATGGGACTACATCTTAAATCCACCTGGACACTGTAGCTGGTGCAGAACTCAGTGGCCCACTTGTTAAGTTGGGCATATCTTTTTTGCAAGCACATTAAACCAATTCTCAGTGATTTGCACTGGTTGTGTCTTAGTTTTGGAGTTGATTTTAAGCTGTTGGTTTAGATCTGTAATACCATAAATGCTCTGGGTCGTACCAATCTAAAAGACCCAAAATGCAACTTTTGACCTTAATCTTTGGAAACTTTTGACCTTAATCTTTGTCTCAATTCTCCATCTGTAAAATGGGGATAATAATACCTCCTATTTTACAGAGGTGTTGTGAAAATAAATTCATTAATATTTGTGAAGCACTCACATACTATAGTAATGAATGCCATAGAGAAACCCAGGAGAAAATTAATTCTGCCTTTAGAGTAGGGTTTGAATAGTTGTGCAGTAAATGAGGCCTGGGCTGCACACTGAATAATGAGGAGAAAACAAAATATAGAATAGCCGCTCATTAAGCGAGCACCATCATCCTGTGCATGGAGTGTGGCAGGGTTCCTGTGGAAAATAAAGTGTGTGTTTATATAAAGTATGGAGTTCATATAATTAAAGACTATACCAGGAGGGATAGCTCAGCGGTTTGAGCATTGGCCTGCTAAACCCAGGGTTGTGAGTTCAATCCCTGAGGGGGCCATTTAGGGATCTGGGGCAAAAATTGAGGATTGGTCCTGCTTTGAGCAGGGGGTTGGACTAGGTGACCTCCTGAGGTCCCTTCCAACCCTGATATTCTATGATAATGCAAATGTACAAGTGGGCCAAATTATGATTGCATAGGCAACTTTAAATTCAGGAATTTCCAAACTTTTGAATGCTTAACTTTGCAACCTTCATAACATTCTTTAGTGTGCAATGTTGATATAGTTTGAGACTTTGCTGTTTTGGAGGACTTGTTGAAACCTCTTGGGAATTTATGTACTTTTTCAAAGGCTCTGCTTTAAATTTCTGTTACACTCACAGCTATATTTGACAGCCCAGGCAACATAAGATTTGCCAAATACCAGAGAAGGTAGGAAACTGGAGATGGAAAAGATCTATATGTTTAATCAGTCTTTCAAGTTCAGTTTTTTCCCCTGTGTATTTTCTAGGGCTTTTTCTGTTCTTGATAGAAACTGTGGTTCAGACCCTGAAGTCCTAACTTGTTTTTTTGTTTCAACCTTTCTTGGTCAAAAGTGAGTGGAAGGACTTTTGGATATGGTCCCACGTATTCTGGTTTTATCATCTGATTCCCCTTTTTAAATTAGTAACAGACTAGACAAATACTCAGAGAAGCTTTAATGTCAAATTCACATAATACAAAATATTCCTAGTTTGCATGGAAGATAATCGATTTAAAATATACATGCCTATGAATGTAAAAGAGGTTTTAAGTGTTAGTTGCTGGTGATTGAGGTACTGTTACAAGAATTAGACTGCTTAGTACAAAAATAGAAACATTACACTGAAAAATCCAGTGGTTGCCTTCTATGTATGTCTCCCTCCATCGTTACATTAGTTTGTGTTTCAATTGAATTAGTTAATTTGCTTTCTGACATTTTTGCTCTTTGAGTAACACAGAGATCCTGACCTAAAAACAGATAAGCAGGCAGTCCTCAAGCAGGGTCCATATGAGCTCATGGGTGCATTGTATGCTTTAATTTATTTTATTTAACATGCATTACCCATATCCTCGAGTCTTTTTTTGTGTATCTGGCCACCATCTGCTACTGAGATCTGGAGTCTGGGGCAGAGCTTTTGTCTTCTATCACATAATTTCTGTCCACCTTTTGTAACATATGAGACTTCATTGCCTGAGCGTGTTTGTTGGTACTGTAACAGTTGCTTATCTTCTGTGGTTCGACGCAACACAGGAGTTGAGTTAGTGTATGAGCTATGAAGCAAGACTTGGAATGTCATGGTGACAAGATGATGTGAACCAAAATAAACGGAGACGCTGCAATGTAAGAAACTCAAATTTCTTCATTGGTAAGAATAGTGGAATCTGGAAAGGAAAGTGAAACAAAATTCACTGAAAAATAAGCATGGCCTGGGCTTTCTATTTAGTTTGGACTCCAAGGTGGAGTGAGATCCATATGTCTGTACTTTTCAGAGTATATTTTGGGGAGGAAAAAAAACATTTTTTGCTTGAAAAATATATCTTTAGAGGAAAACTTCAAAAACTTAAGTGGATTATGCTTTACATTTCTGTTCTTAGTTACTGAAATTTCTTATTTGTGCAACACATTGTTACAACTATCTTAATTTATACAATTAATATTATGTTAAATAATTGATTATAATATTAATTCTTCATCACAAGCTCTTTGATTTTTCTGATTCTATGAACTTGTTTAAAAGCAGACTTTCTTTAAAATCTGTGGTAGTGCATAAAACACTGAACTGTACTTAAAAAAAGAAAAGAAAAGAAAAAAAAGCCTTATCCATCTGCCCTATATAATGGATTACACTCCAGTGAGTCTGTCAGTCAAACAGCTGTAGATGAGTGAGCAGGATTTTTGGCTACTTTGTTTCTTGCCCAAACATTCCTTATCTGCTTTCCCACCTCTTGTTTTATTGCCTTAATGCTGCAGCAGTAGGAGTTCAGATTATTTATTTGGAAACCTAAGTTTGTACAAGCCAGTGCCTTGAAGACTGAAGTGGAAGAAACAAAAAAGGAGGAATACATGTGGGTTGTAACTGTAATGGTGCTCATTAAGGATTACCATAAATATGTATGAGGCAGGAGGAGTGTTTGGTGGCTATGTCTTTTGTCTCTGCTGTTCTTCATGGTGCTTGGAAAGATAGTTGGTGACAATCTGGGTGGCTTCAGGTTTGGAATAAAGGATCATTGCTATTTTTTTTTTTAGCTGGGCTCACCTATATTATTCTGGGGATAAAGTGCCCTGCTGAGGGATCTTACCCGTGTTTCACTTCATCCTCGGGATAGTTATAACAATATTAAAATGGCCATACTGCGTCAGAGCAGTGGTCCATCTAGTCCAATACTGGGTCTTCTGACAATGGCTGGTGCACACAAAACAGGGCAATTATCAAGAGATCCATCCCCTGTCCTCTAGTCTCAGCTTCTGGCAGTCAGAAGTTTAGGGATACCCAGAGCACGGGGTTGCATCCCTGACCACCTTGGCTAATAGCAAAGGTTGCCAATTTTGGTTGGACATATTCCTGGAAGTTTCATGACGTGACATCTTTAATTAAAGATTAATCTTTAATTCCTGGAAACTCCAGGCCCATCCTGGGGAGTTGGCAACCATACTAATAGCCATTGATGGACCGATCTTCCCTGAACTTATCTAATTCTTTTTTTAATGCAGTTATATTTTTGGCCTGGTAATAAGTTTCACAGTTTGATTCTGTGTTGTGTGAAGAACTTCCTTTTGTTTGTTTTAAACCTGCTGCCTTTTAATTTCATTGGGTGAACCTGGTTCTTTGAATATGAGAAGGACTAAATAACACTTCCTTATTCACTGCCTCCACACCATTCATGATTTTATAGACGTGTATGATATCTTCCCCCCGCCCCCCTTAGTTGTCTCTTCTGTAAGATGTGCAGTCCCAATCTTCTTCTTCTCTCTTCATGTGGAAGTTGTTCCATAATCCTAATAATCTTTGTTGCCCTTCTCTGTACTTTTTCCAATTCTAATATATCTTTGTTGAGATGGGGCATCCAGAACTGCATGCAGGTGTGAGTGTATAATGGATTCATATAGTGGCATAATGATATTTTCTGCCTTATTATATATCCCTTTCCTAATGGTTCCTAACGTTTGTTAGTTTTTTTTGACTGCTGCTGCACATTGAGCAGATTTTTTTTCAGAGAACTATCCAGGATGACTCCAAGGTCTCTTTCTTGGATGGCAGTAGCTAATTTAGACCCCTCCCCTGTATTTGTCTTGTATATTTAGATTGTAAGCTTTTGGGGCAAGGACTGTCTCTTATTATGTGTTTGTAAAGTGGAGTCACAATCTCTCTTGGAGCCTTTTAATGCTGCCATAATACAAATAATAATAAACATCACCATCCCATAGAGCTGATGCCTTTTTTCCACCTTTTGTCCTCTGGCCCCTGTGAAAATTCAGGGTTTGGACCCAGAGAATCTGCTTACTTCATAAGTACAACATCCACTACACTCACCCTGAACCTGAACGTCTACACTGCAATTTTTACCCCATAGCTCGAGCCTCACAAGCCCGAATCAACTGACCAGAGCCAGCTGCGGCCATGCCGCGGGTTTTTTATTGCAGTGTAGACGTTCCATTAGGAACATTCTTAAGTCTTTTAGACAATGCTCAGGAGGAAGCAGCCTCCTCTTTCATTTATTCCACCTCCATTATTTACACTATTTAGAGGAAGAGATCACATTAGTGACATATTTAAAAGGTGCTGAAGTCTCTCTAGCTAAATCAAAGAAGAGCATTTTAAAGGGTCTCTAGAGGTCTCTTGAAAAGATGGAGGCAAATAGGGAAACAATGTCCATTTGCCTAGCTATTGTGAACAGGTTATTGTCCTGCTAGTAGGATCATGACACAGTTTTCAGTTACTGTAGATTTCTCCCAGTTGTGTGTTAGGAAAAGTAAGAATTGTTCCTAATGTGGAATCTGCTATTACTGCCTGCTTCCAGAAATCATGTGTTTCTGTAGGGGGCCGTTGCCATTTATGGTCAGGAAGGAGCCGTGAAAGGAACTTATTCCACCATCTGGCAGTTGTAATGGGTGTACAACAGATTATATAAAACACAGGCTCAGCCTCATGCTTTCCTCATAGATTCCCCATCCCCCCCATTTTTTTTTTTTTAAAACACTCTCATGGGTAGATTAGAAGCTGACACAGCTTAATGGTTACGATGATGAGCTCATTTCAGTAGAAATGGGCTTAGTTCCATGGTAGCAGACATTAATTCATACCCTGGTCATGCTGATAAACTAGTTCTTGCAGGCAGCTTCTCTGTGCTCCTTTCTTTAGGATAAAATGCTGATTTGAAAATTCAGGTGGTGGATTGGTATAGTTTGTTTTCTGTGTGTTTCAGGTTTTTGCAAGTGCTAGACCTAAAAAAACTGTCTAAAACCAAAAATGTGGTCATCTGAAAGACATGGATTTGTTTTTCGTCATACTTTTGTATATTTTTAACAGCATTAGTCTTGGGCCTCTAACCCTAAGTCTGCCAGGTGTCGTACCTGCTCACAGGAAATGGAGTCTTGAATTTTGGAGTGGAAAATGTTCATGTTTTAAAGTGATTCCAAGTAGTGTGGGGGCTGGGGAGCATTTTTGTTTATACTTATCCTGTAGTTTGTATCACATCCTTAAACATCTTTCTGTGTGTAAAATATTTTAACCATTATGGGAGTGTGTATATATTTTATTTTAATTTAATGTATTTCATGTAAAAACTAGTATTAAGACAAGGTTATGGCCTTGAAGTCCAAGGTCTGAAAAGTCAGTAAACGCAGCTGTAAGGTTGAAAACTCAGCATCAACTCTTATTCCTTAAAATATGTGTCTTTGTGTTATGTCTTAAAATATGGCCTCTCTGTATGACCTTAATTAGATAATACACAAATTGGAACTTCATATGAATGTAAATACACTAAATTACAATACATAGTTTTCATATTTGACCTGAAGACTGGTCTTAATCAGATGTACAAGGCAACCACATTTGAGTAAAATCAGTTTGGGAAATTAAATATAAATGTTTAAAATTAGACAATCCAGAGTCTGAGATAATGAGCTTTTGAAATAGCTCAGTAGTTTGAAAGGACACAAATTTTGAGCCAGCCTAATGTTCCAAAGCTTTTCTAGTTTGGAAACTAAATATAAATTTAATCTATTATTAAACATCCATAACCTTTTTAAAACCACCAGACCAGTTTTCGGCAAGCTTTATTTGTACCTTAGCTCCCATTGACATCTACGCTCTGAGTGAAGAAAAACAATCTGAACATGATTGTAATCAGCTCATTCTTGTCTTTTTGCTTCTGGTTTAAGAAAACTTGGGAGACTATGTACACTATATGGCACTGTTCCTACGAATTTTAAAATCAATTTGCAATGAAAACTTCAAATTATTTTTAAACAATGTTTCTAGAATAGTGCCCATAAATGTAGATCTGGGATAACTGCATCATTATTTTGTTTCAGTTCCAGTTGATTTTAGTTTTGATTTGGAACAAAAATTGTAGCACTATGTAATTGTCGTTCCCTGATGATTTTTACCTTGCTGTCTTCCTTTTCTGGCATCTGAGTGTAGGTTTTATGTGCTGTCATTTGAAAAATTCAAAAACTTTGAATCCCAAAGTTGGAAACCCTTCTGAGGTGTCATTATTTTGGATTTGTGCATGACAAGTGTAAGAGCACATTAGGGACCTATCACTCTAATTGATGAGACATCCATTCTCTACTCAATAAACATGGAGTTTCTTCTTCAAGATTTGATGGCACTGCATAAATTTAAAGGAGAGTAGGGAGCTACATTCCATAGATTTTCTTAAGTATTTATGATGCCATCAGCTTCTGCAGAAGAAAAACAGACCTCTAAATTCAGATCCTGGCAGGATAGTATGAGAAGAAATTTCAGAAACATTGTGTTTGAAATATTTATAACGATTTTTAAAATCTAGCAAATTATTCTGTTGTTGTTGCTTTTAAAATCTTATACAGCTTTTTGTATTATTTATTGTAAAATCAGTAGGGCTGCCAAGCGATTAAAAATTAATTGCGATTAATCACACAATTAAAAAACTAATCACAATTAGTCGCGTGATTAATTGTGCTGTTAAACGATAATAGAATGCTGTTTGTTTAAATATTTTTGGATCTTTTCTACATTTTCAAATATATTGATTTCAATTACAACGCTGAATACAAAGTGTACGTTGCTCACTTCATATTTTTTATTACAAATATTTGCACTGTAAAAAAACAAGAAATAGTATTTTTCAATTCACCTAATACAAGTACTATAGTGCAATCTGTTTATCATAAAAGTTGAACTTATAAATGTAGAATTATGAAAAAAATAACTGCATTCAAAAATAAAACAACATAAAACTATAGAGCCTACAAATTCACTCAGTCCTACTTCCTGTTCAGCCAATCGCTCAGGTATGTTTACATTAGCAGAAGATAATGCTGCCCGCTTCTTGTTTATAATGTCACCTGAAAGTAAGAACAGATGTTCGCATGGCACTGTTGTAGCTAGCGTCACAAGATACGATAAAGATTCATATGTCTCTTCATGCTTCGGCCACCATTCCATGCTGATGACGGGTTCTGCTCTATAACGACTCAATGCAGTGCGGAACGATGCATGTTCATTTTCACCACCAGCAGAAGGTTGATTTTCTTTTTTGGTGGTTCGGGTTCTGTAGTTTCTGCATTGGAGTGTTTGTTCTTTTAAGACTTCGGAAAGCATGTTCCACACCTTGTTCCTCTCAGATTTTGGAAGGCACTTCAGATCCTTAAACTTTGGGTCGAGTGCTGTAGCTGTCTTTAGAAATGTCACATCGGTACCTTCTTTGCATTTTGTCAAATCTGTAGTGAAAGTCTTCTTAAAATGAACAGCCTGTGCTAGGAGCTAGGTCATCATCCAATGCATTTAGAAATTTTTGTCAAAACCTTTTCCATTTTAAATTACACTAAAAAGAAAAAAAAAAGTGTTTTTTAAAAAAATCCGGCCAGGTTCCGTTCTGACATTTATGAGGAAGGGTGAGCAGGGTGGTTCACCAGAGACTAATGGTGGGATGGGTGACACTGTGGCTAATTCATGCAATATGTTCCCAGCTAGATTTAGGCCTGGTCTACATTGAAAGTTAGGTTGACAGGCAGATGGGTTGACAGTGTAGACGCAGCTATGTCAAAGGAAGAATGCTTTTGTCAGTGTAGCTACTGTCACTCGTGAAGGTGGTGCTCCTGCACTGATGGAAAATCCCCTTCCATCAGTGTGGAGGACCACATGTAGACTATATAGTTATGCTGGCATAGCTATGATGACACA
Source organism: Caretta caretta (assembly GCF_965140235.1). Classification (NCBI taxonomy): domain Eukaryota; kingdom Metazoa; phylum Chordata; order Testudines; family Cheloniidae; genus Caretta; species Caretta caretta. The sequence goes on along the minus strand of NC_134209.1, from coordinate 130,365,163 downwards.
GTTGTGCTTGTATAGTCTGTGTAGTGTAGACATATCTTTGGTGTATATTTTGGGGGAGGGGGAGAGTACAGGTTAAAATAAAATTGACAAGAAATAGCCATCTGTTTTTAAATAAGAGAATTCACAGGCCTGTTTAAATCAAGTTTACATGTTTAGAAAAGTTAATTCTTGTTGTTTTTTTTCAGCCATGGAAGAATTAATAGTTGAATTGCGTCTGTTTCTTGAACTTTTGGACCATGAATATCTAACATCCACTGTCAGGGAGAAAAAAGCAGTAATAACTAACATTCTCCTGAGGATACAGTCATCAAAAGGTCAGTGTCAGAGACTTATTTTGTTCCTTGCAGAATGGGAAGAATTAGTTTATGCTCAAAGTTTTTCTCTTTTCCCCTGAAAGCCAAATTGAAACAAAGCAAAAAGACATACAACCAGGCAAAAAATAAATATAGGCTTCTGAGTGCTTTCCTTTGTTACCTTTTATTGTTAATTGTAACAAAGGGCTTGGAACTAATATTACATGTGTCTTCCACTACATGAATGTTAACACAATTTAGCCGCAAAGTAATTTATCGTACTGCAGATAATCTGCCAACCACAGTGTTTTTCTGATCTGTGAATTAAGCAGTTACTTTATTTAGATTGTGAATGCATTTGCAATTGGTGGTATTGACTGAAAAATAGCATTATATTATGGAGCATTGGCAGTTGCTCTGTATGCTAATTTTGTTTTCTCTCCAAACCCCTTCCTCCCTAACTTTCATAAAAAGAAGCCAGTCTCTGAGACTTCAGGGTATGTCTGCACAGAAAGAAAAGATCTGCAGCAGCAAGTCTCAGAGCCTGCGTCAATTGACTTGGCCTTGTGGGGCTAAAAATAGCAGTGTAAATGCTCAGCCTGGAGTCTGGGCTCTGAGACCCTCCCCATTCACCAGGTTTCAACATCCGGGCCTGAATGCCTGCTGCCCCATGTACCCTCGCATGCCACACTCTCCCCAGGGAAATTTTGTTCTCTGGGAAGTTTTTTTGTGGGGGAGAGGAAGAGGAGAGAAGAATTTTTAGAGTTAGCGTTCTCCAATAATTTCCTCACTTTCGTGTCACCCTATTCTATTTAAAATACCCCATGACCTTAACTTTGCCCTTTGATATTTGTAAAAACTTATATTCATGAATCAAAGTAGTAAGTTGATGAGGAGCTTTTCAAAATTGTTGAATATAGTAAAAGTGTGACATACATTTCATTCCCCACTGTAAAGGAACCTACGTATGTCAGTTGTTGTACAATATAGGTAAAAACGCACTCTTTAATCACATGTGTAAGCTTTCAAAATATGTCATTCAACTATAGTCCCAATTGTTATACTTGCAAATGGAATAGAAGAAAAATAAAGCAACTGATCAAAAAGAGATAACAGACACATTTTAAGTGCTACCAAAAAATTTTTTTTTGCCATCTTCAGGATCTCTTTTACAACATACAATTTTGGAAAACCAAAAAATATCTGCAGATTGCTAAAATAAAAAAGTCAAATTTGACGTGAGATACCAGCAGTTGAAATTAGAAATGCTACAAAGGACTTTCCAAATGGCGGATGTCATGGGCTGGACACAGTCAGCATGAGGTGTATAAAGCTTTACAGAAGCTTCTGGTGCCTTGAATACTTCAAATGTTCAGTGACTCCCTTGAACAAAGAAAATAGCCTAATTCTTGTCTGGAAGCCAGTATAACCATACCCCTGAAAAAAGATAAAAATCCAGAAGACTGTAGTAGATCATACTGGCCAGTATAACTAACCAGTCTGGTTAGTTAGCAAAATGCTTAGGAAACCAAATACCTGGCTTCATTCCAGGGAAAGCCACAATTTATAATATTTAATAATATTTATTCATCATATTAAAGAAATGAATAAAAATGGCTTTCTAGCATTAGATGCAGAAAAGATGTTAGTTAAGATTCTTTGGGACTATCTTTTTGTAGTACTGGAGAACTACAGTTTAAAAAATGAAGTCTCCTTGGGGGAGAATAGTATATGTCTCCTGCTCTGTTCTACCTGCATTCTGCCATGTATTTCATATTATAGCAATCTTGGTGGTGGCAGCAATAAGGTCCAGGGACAAAAGGTAAAATAATTTGTACCTTGGGGAAGTTTTAACCTAAGCTGGTAAAAATAAGCATAGGGGGTTTTTCATGCAGGTCCCCTCATCTGTACCCTAGAGTTCAGAGTGGGGAAGGAACCTTGACACCTAGTCTCCCAAGCTGATTTTTTGGATAAACTATACTACATTCCTATGAAAAGAGTGTGACTGGGATTCAAATTTATTTTACTGAGTTGTTGTTCTTCCTTGATGACTGTCGGGCAGGAGTGACTGGTAGGAGCCTCAAGACACAGCTTTTACACTTAACCTCCCTTTCACTTCCAAGTTCTCTTCTGAGTTTTTCCAGAGGCAGTTGCACTAATGAAACCCTGTTGTTTGTTAGACCTTTTGGAAACCATTGTTCCTCATAACAAAAATTGAGAGTTATGCAAAAAATATTTAGAGGACAGAACTTTTGTGTAACTCTGTTCAAATAGTTTTTGTTGACACTTTCTAGTCTAGTAAATGATGGCTGAGGGAAACCTCTACTCCACTGGTACATCCCCAGTTTCTATATCTTCCTTTTGTAAACAGCAGTTATTAGGTGTCTAGTGAATTGTTCAAACTCTGGCTATTTAGATCAGTGGCTCTCAACCTTTCCAGACTACTGTACCCCTTTCAGGAGTCTGATTTGTCTGGAATACCCCCAAGTTTCACTGCCCTTAAAAGCTGCTTGCTTACAAAATCAGACATAAAAATACAAAAGTGTCACGGCACACTATTACTGAAAAATTGCTTACTTTCTCATTTTTACCATATGATTATAAAATAAATTGATTAGAATATAAATATTGTAGTTACGCTTCAGTGTGTAGTATATAGAGTAGTGTAAACAAGTCGTATGAAATTTTAGTTTCTCTTGACTTCGTTAGTGCTTTTTATGTAGCATGTTGTAAAACTAGGCAAATGTCTACATGAGTTGATGTACCCCCGTTGAGAATCACTGATTTAGCTCCCTTAAATTCTGATTTTTTTCCCACTAATCTAGAACTATTTCCTGAATAGTTTTCTGTATCTGGTATTCAATAGACTGGATTGGCTTTCTCATATACAGTTAGGTGGGTGAGCATGAGTTTGTTTTGTTTTATTAGAAGCTTAAATTATAGCATCGATCCTATTAAGTTGTGTTTTAAGTCACTAAGACATTCATCGCTGTGGTTTTGGAAATCAATTATGATCCGGGGAACGGGAATGAGGCCAAGAGGGAAATTTGTGTCCTACACATCCACATTCTGGGAGCTTGTGTTGGTCTCTACCCTCTGCCATTTATGAAGGTGATGAATACAACCTCTGTTCTGTGTTGGTAGATTTTTGGATGCTAAAAACAAATGTTCAGGTAAAAATGTTTCAGAAGTTCTTTGAAATGGAGAACTAAGAGATTGTGTGAATAAGTAAATAGATATAGTGGAGCAGTGTCCCATCTTAATACTTTGGTTTACTGTCTTATGTGTCATGCATTTTTTTCCTGCAGGTTTTGAAATAAAAGAACATGTACAGAAACAAGAAGTTTCCAATAGTTTGCCTAGTTTGCCTGCCCCACCTCAGATGCCTCTACCAGAGATACCTCAGCAATGGCTGGTATGTGTTAATTTAACTGTACATTCAGCCCGTAGAAAATATTTCCTTACTATTATTGTGATAACCATTAACACAAATAATTAAAAGAAAGCTACTCTCATTTTCCTCAGGCTAGCTCAGCATGATGATACCTTTCTTTTTGCAATATATAATTAACAAAATAGAGGCCCAGAGTCTGAAAAATCAAACCGGCTTGCAGGGGAAGAAAGGACTTTAATGCTGTCCAATGTAGTTCGCTTTCTAGAACAGGAAATTCTCTGAAAGAGTAAAATTTTAAGTTTCTAGTGATGTTTATAGAAAATATGAGAGCTGGACTGAGATCTCCATTGAAAATCGTCCAGCTGGAAGCAGCTGTTTTGCTGAAAAGTAACCTAATTATAAACAAGTTTTAGTCATTGTTTATTATTGACTTGACAATAGCTTAGAAGAAAATAATGTAAGTAGGTTCCTAGCAGTGACTCTGCAAAGAATTGCTTTGGACTGTTTTGACAACAACTTTAGCCCTGATATTAGAGAGGATTAATTATTGATAAATTGTGCTGATTCTTACTTATTCCTGATCAACTTCCTAATGAAAGGTATTAGATGAGTCCCCACTAAGGAGATGTACTTTTTATAAAGTATCTATGTTTAGCTTGCAATGCAGAATTCAGTGTTCCCAAGGTGTGCGAGAGAGACTGGATGACCTTAGGATGTTTTTGTAATCTCTTTTCAAATTACCGGATTGACATTTTTGTTTTACTCATTTTATAAGGCAGTGATGTAATGCATCAGACCAGTGTGCCATTATTCTCCATTATTCAACTTGAGACGGTGGACAGTATTAAATGCTTCAGAGGAAGGTGCAGAAATCCCCATAGTGGACAGTTTTGGAATAACCTGATCATCGGAGTAGTTTCTTCCTAACCGCAATCAGTGTTTTGGCTTATGTCTTGAAACAAAATTTTAAAAAATCCTGTCTAGTATAACTGTGGATGTTCTTAAACCACAAATATTTATGCTAGTGATAGCCATATAACTAATTTATATATAAAATCTGGCAATACTCAGCAAAAATGTGTGCTAATATTCTTTGCAGGTAACTATATAGAATTATTATGCAATAAATTTGAGTGGATGCAAAAATGCACGTTAGTACGCACTGGAATCTGGAGAACCTATTCCATGGTTATAGTGTTTGATAATAAAACGTACAAGAAGTGCATAACATAAAATCCAGTGGAAATTATTGAGGAGATACAAGAAAATCACAAAAAAATATATGCACATACCTGCAGATTTTTGAAGATGTGCTTCAAGTGCTAATCCCGTAAAATCAAGCCAACTTAATTCTTTATTTTCCAGTACGCATGTAGGCTCCATTCAGTAAATTGGCTGCAGAAACTGCCGCCAAACTAAGCTCTTCTGTTGGTTCCAAAGAAATTTGCCTGATTCTCGTCTCTCTTATACCAATGTATAAATATAGTTAAAACTAAAAAAGCTGTACAGGGGGATGAGCTATAAATAGGGCCCAATATGTCGACAATTTCTGCAGCAGTTAAATTCTTTTCAATTCTGAAGTAACATAATTATTGCTGGAAGATATTGTGAAAATTGACTTTGAAATTGAGCCAGTTTAGAGCCAGGGGGCCTGTGACTGAAAGTTCTAAACAGGACTGATTCCCACTGCAACGAGAAAGGGATTCTTCTGAGTGCCAAGTGAGTCTGTGGAATCAGAGACCTTCAATTAAGGATCGAGGAATATTGCAAAATTATAGTGTTTTGTATGCCTGGTCTTTTCTTAACTTCGTACTTCCTAGCATGCTTGGCTAGGGGAAAGAGAGAAAGAATGGTGGTGAGAGGGACCCACCTCCAGTGCTGTCCCATGAGCCCGCGGCATCCTAACTGAAGCTCCTATGTTTCCAACAGATCAAAATGATATGATGAAAGAAGTTAGAAGATAGAGCTTTGCAAACACATTGTGCATGGCAAACAGCTTTGGCTGTTTATTTTCTCACACAAACATTTCCCCGTTACGCTGTTATTTTACTGTATGTTTTTATTACTTTGCTTTCTCCACCCCTTTACTATGGTAAAAAGGAGCTCCTGTCAATCCCTTCGTCCAATCCCCCTTTCCAATCCCTCTTCAGGGATCCCCTCTCATGAGAGTTTTCTCAAACAGGAATTGGGCTTCCTTCTTTGACTAGGAGCCATAGAGTCCTAGGGAAAGGGTTTCTATTTGAGATATTTTCTCATTTCCCAACAACAGGGCAGATGGATGCCCATTTTAGATTTCAGAGAATTGAATATCTTCGTACATTATTTGAGATTCCGGATGACAACTCTGGTCTCTATAATCCCCTTCCTCAATGACGATGACTGGTTTGCAGCTTTCAGTTTGAAGGATACCTCTTTTCATATAGACATCCACCTAGCCTACAGGACATTTCTGTGCTTTACAGTGAGCCTAGAACATTACCAATACAGAGTCCTTCTTTTCGGCTTACTCAGTGGTCCCAGGAGTGTTCATGAAGGCGCTTGCCATGGTAGCAGCGCACTGTCGTCATCAGGGCAGACTTGATGTTACTTTACCTCAACAATTGGCTGCTTACGGGTCATTCATCCCAGGAAATCCAGTCATTGGCACACTCCCTCCTAAGAGTCCTACAATCCTTAGGACTTTGAGTAAACTTAGAAAAGTCCACTTTAATCCCAACACAGGTTATAGAATTTGGTGGAGCGAAGCTGGAGTGGACAACCGCCAAAGCCAGTTTACCTCAAGATAGGTTCCTTGTGTTAAGGAACGTAATTGTCTGACTCCAAATAAGCCCAGAGGACAACCTGTTCCTGCCTAGTTCTTCTAGGCCTCATGGTTGCCTGCACATATGTAGAACCCTTCTCAAGGCTCCACCATAGTTGCCTCTAAGCTTGGCTTCATACAGTCTATTGATAGCTTCTTGATACCCTATAATCATGAGATTTCTAAAAGGCTTTATTCAGAACCTTCCCTCCTGTGTCAGCACCAACTCCTAGTTAGGATTTCAACCTGGTGTTGGCAGCACTTACGAATTTGCCACTTGAACCCTTGGCTTCCTGCTCACTTCTCCATCTAACCATGATGGCCTTTCTTAAAGCAGTCATTTCCACTTGGAGAGTAGGGAAATTTGCAGCTCTTACGGCATATCTCATAAGGACAAAGTAACCCTAAAGTTATTTCCCAAGTTCATCACAAAGGTTCCCTCTGAATTCCACCTGAATCAGACTGTTCATGTGCTAGTGTTCTATCAGGAACCTCACGTTTCCAGAGTGGACAGGAAGCTACATTCCCTGGTCATTCATGGAACTCTGACTTTCTACCTGTAGAGGACTAAGCCCTCCAGAAAATCCCTGAGATTGTTCATCTCATTCACTGAGCAGATGAAAAGGAAGCAATTTAATCTCAAATACTTTTCAAATGGATCTTGTATCCAACTATGAACAGATGGAAGACTCTTCTCCTCAGCGTTTAAGGACCCACTCTACTAGAGCACACACTGTCTCAGTATTTTGTCACCAAAGTATGCCTCTAGAGGAAATCTATAGAGTGGCAACATGGAGCTCATTGCACACCTTTACCAGACACTATGCCTTGAACCGGGCTTCTTTACTTGATGCATACTTTGGCACCACAGTGCTTCAATCTATGGTTCAGCATGGGTCCTTGCATCCCCTTCCTCATCAGTGAGTACTGCTTGTGAGTCATTGACGGTGAATACCCATAGGAACTGGCACTCAAAGAAGAGAGTACAGTTACTTACCTTACAGTAACTGGGAGTTCTTCAAGATGTCGTTCCTAAGGGTATTCACAACCTGCCTTTTTTCCCCCTCTGCTTGGATCCTCCCTTTATTCAAGGTAGAGTAGGAACTGAATATCCAGTTGGTCTGTGCTAACCCTTATGCCCTCAGTTCAGAGCTCAAGAAGGCAAAGGATGCAGGCATAGATTAACGGGCATTGCTAATAAAGAATCTGCCAGTCTTGGGTGCATGGTGTGCAAGCGCACCTATAGTGACCACACGTCTTGAAGAACTCTCATTATTAAAAGGTAAGTAACCCTCCTTTCTAGCCTGAGTACTTGAGTATGTCTGGGTGTACATTTTCCCTATCGTTAAATTTGTACTATTTCTCTTGTAGAAGATGCTGTTGCTGTGACACTGCAAACAATGGTCCTTGCTCATGGGTTTGGAGTAACAAAGGAGAAGATGCTCCATGTCCTGCTCAACTGCTGCTGGTTTATCACCTAGGATCCCACTACTGTGGCATCATCAAGCAGCTTTAAAAATAACTTTCCAGTGAAGCAATGACATAATATCCTGTAGGTCCTGCTGTTCAGATATTCCTAAGGAAGACTAGCATAAATTATCCACAGCATGACAGAACACATAACTTCCATGCATTAGGTTGTGTGACAGGGTCGGGCCAGATGGCTACAGGAGAGTGATAGAAGGCAGATATATTAGCCCCAGGTTAAGTAGGTCCCTTTTCCCTGGGTAAGGTAACAGGGAAGGTTCCAGAACAATCAGGAAACTGGAAACAATAATTGGAAACAATTAAGACAGACAGGCTGATTAGAACTCCTGCAGCCAATCAAGAAGCTGCTAGAATCAATTAAGGCAGGCTAATCAGGGTACCTGGGTTTAAAAAGGAGCTCACTTCAGTTTGTGGTGTGCGTGTGAGGAGCTGGGAGCAAGAGGCACTAGGAGCTGGGAGTGAGAAGGCATACTGTTGGAGGACTGAGGAGTACAAGCATTATCAGACACCAGGAGGAAGGTCCTATGGTGAGAATAAAGAAGGTGTTGGGAGGAGGCCATGGGGAAGTAGCCCAGGGAGTTGTAGCTGTCGCACAGCTGTTCCAGGAGGCACTCTAGACAGCTGCATTCCACAGGGCCCTGGGCTGGAACGCAGAGTAGAGGGTGGGCCCGGGTTCCCCCCAAATCCTCCCAACTCCTGGTCAGACACAGGAGGAGTTGACCTGGGCTGTGGGTTCACAAAAACGGCCAAACCAAGGGCTGCCGTGAAGCTCCAAGGCGAGCAAATCTGCCAATAAGCACAAGACCCACCAAGGTAGAGGAGGAACTTTGTCACAGTTGTCATAGTTCATCTGGCTGTCAGTGATTTCAGAGATAATGCTCTGTGCAATAAAAAAAAAAAAGAAAAAAATCCAACAGCGCACACAGTTATTTTGCATTATTTCCACAGTGCATGCATATTTTTGTTTTTCCTGGAACACTGACAGCCTAACTATTTAACCACAACAAGTGTCCAGCAATGTGCTAGACTCCCTATAGGCATAAATCAAAAGAGTAGGTCAATTCTACGCCCTACACTTCCCCACGTACATACATACTTACTCTGTAGGAGTGTTCCATATAAATGGGCTTCCTATTGTTGGGAATCAGTTTGACAGCCTCCTTTTATCTTGCTCTCTGTCAGGTATACTCACAGACTTTTATTAGAAAATGCCAAAAAGGAGATGGTGCCCTAGGAGAAGAAAATCCGTAGTGAAATCAAAAGGATTTTTTAAAGTGAGATGTTGCAAATTACATGAATCACTCTGTAAACACGAAGTATGCCAACTCTCTGGGTTCTCTTTGGAACACACAGATAGGATTACGATATAAGAAAAATACACTTCTTGAATACTAAAGAGGAAATTGTGTCTCTTTATTTTATATCAAGACTTCTTCTAGGGTTCAATATTACTCATTACTGTCTGGTCTCCCTTATAAAAATAGAGTTCTACGACATTGTTACATATTTTTTCCTTTCAGAAAAATGTTGGAAATTAGCTTTTTTCCTTCCTTGTATTAAAAGGTCAAATTGTGTAAATTCAATAAAAGTTAATTGATTAAAGCCATTTGAGTATGGTTAAAAGCTGACTAATGATTTCAATTTAAAAGGACCTTGAATAGCATCTTCCATAATTAACAATAATGCTAGATTTTTAGTACTGTAGATTCTGTTGGCAGCTTATTACTTTTAAGGCTACAGCCAAAGACACGCTAGTGGTTCATGAAGGAAAGAATAATTAAATTAATGGAAGTAAATGGTAAAGGGGATATAATGCAACATGTGTTTACCAAAGGTAGATAATGCCAGACTAACCTGATTTCCTTCTTTGAGAAAATAACTGATTTTTTAGAAAAGGGAAGTGCAGTAGATCTGATATACTTAAAGCATTTGCACAGTAGCACAAGGGAAATGATTAGTGAAATTAGGGGAGATGGGGCTCATTAAAAGAGCTGTAAGATGAATAAGGAACTGGCTAAAGGGAAGAAGGCAATGGGTTGTGCTGAAAGGTGGATTATCGGACTAGAAGGAGGTTACTAGTGAAATTCCTCAAAGGTTAGTCTTCCGACCAATCTTATTCAATATTTTTGTTAATGGCTTTAGCACAAAGGATTTGCTAATGAAATTTGGTAATAATACAAAGTTGGGAGTTATTGTCAATGCAGAGGAGGTCCAAATATTATACAGGAAGATCTAATTTTGGTTGTTGGGTTTAGTGTTCAGGTACTGGGTGGTGTTGGTGGCCTGTGATATACAGTCAGTAGGACGAGGTGTTTGGTGGCTCCTTCTGGCCTTAGACTCTGTGACTCTAATACTGTTTGTACATTTACTAACGTGTCTTTTTTCGGAGTAACAGTCGTGTTAGTCTGTATTCGCAAAAAGAAAAGCAGTACTTGTAACACCTTAGAGACTAACCAATTTATTTGAGCATAAGCTTTCGTGAGCTACAGCTCACAAATACAGAACGACATATTACAAAGACAAATGACTAGATTAAATCTGTTTTTAGTAGCGAAGGTAACATTAGTGATCCTTGTGTCTGGGTTTCCCCTCCTCACACCACAATATAAAAATACTGTTTCCAAATTATTTCTTTATATTACCATAGTGTATTAAAAAGAATACTTTAAAATATTCTCAAAAGACACTAGAAAAGAATTTTATTAAAAATTCTGATTTCCCCCCCCAAACTACGATATTAAACCTATTGCTTCCCTATGATGAGGCTAACTTCGATTAATAGCATATTTACATTTTCAGATGAATGTAGAAGTAACACATGTTCAGCATTAGACCCCCACAATCCAATTTGGCTCTCTTTCTTCACTTTTCTGTCTCTGACTTGTGTGCAGTAGTGCTGATATGTGATCTGGAAATATGCTTGCTTTTACTGATCACTCTGCAACTGTCACTATGTTTTACTTCCTCATTTACAATGAGAGTATGACCCATTCTTCTTGATTTGAGTTTCCATGTGGCAAATTGTACGCTGTTCTCTTGGAAGCCCTGATAGCTCCTTGCTCTACAGCTCCCTTTCTTAATAGCTCTGACCTCACTCCAGATTTCTTTCCAAGCAAGCACAAGAAATGTTCCAGACCTGTCTTTTCTTCGCCCCACCACCACCTCGAACTGAACCTAGCTAGGGACTTTGCTTCTTGGCTTGAGCTCCTTTATCAACAGTCTTGTATGCTTCAGGCTGGCACCAGTTCTTTCCCCAAGTATTTCAGATTTCCCTCTGCCAGGAGGCTATGAAAGTGGCTAAGTAGTGTCTGTCTTCCTCTTTTTATGCACCAACCAACTTTCCTCTTCTCCTTCAAATGTCTCCAAAATGCATTTCTTCTGGGATGCATGTCAATGATGCCTTATGCAAGATTACAAGACCACTTCATCTCCACCCCTGGTTTTATCTATGCCTATATAAGACCAAAGTCCACTGGAGGGACCTCAGCATATTCTGTGTCTGTACAGTGTCATGTACATTGCTAGTATTTAATGAAAGGGTAGGTTTTGTCTTGTAGCCATGCTGTTGGGAGTTGTTATCCAGGTAGCCCCCCATTCAGTAAGGTTCTAGATACAGAGATGTCAAGAGGTTCTCTTCAAAATGCAGGAAATACCACCCCTCTTTAATCAGGTATATTTTGCATGCTTGCTTCTTTAAGAGAATTTGCAGTGCTTCACTGTAGTCTGTAAGCAGTTGTTTCATGGCTGGTCCCAGCTACCTTTCTTTGTCTGGTCCATGAGGTACCTTCCAGCCATTGGGGGATGTAGAGGAATTTGAATATTGTTGTTGAATGTTAAGATGACAGAGCCCGAGTAAATTGAATATATATATTCCAATAAATACAGATCTGCATTCAATTGTTGGTTTCAAATCAGATTATTAGTTCATAAATGGTAATATTTAAAAGACTGTTTCTAGCCTACAACTGGTATGATTTTTTATAAAATCTTTTTCGCAAATATTGAAGTTAAAATAAGTTAAATGTAGAAGGCTGACGTCCAGATTATGAGTTTCTACAAAACATGTGTGGGACTCAGAGGAAAATGTTAAAGAGTTATTGTTTACAAAGTGCAAACACTTTGCAGCCATGTAAATGACGATGTCCCTGCTCCAAACAGTTGACAATATAACTCAGACTTATACATACGTTATAACAACAGCTAGCTGCTCAAATGCTGAGGCAGGGTGGTCTTGTGTTTAAAGCACAGGGCTGGGAGTCAGAGCTAGATTCTGTCCCTGAGTCTGCCACTGACCTCACTGTATGTTGCAGTGCTCAAGATTGGAGGTGGTAATTCCGTGGGTCGCCATGACCAGGGTAACATTTGTCAGCATGGGGTGCAGCATCGTGACCACGTAGACATGGAAAAGGCTGATTCTTGCATCTATTGGTATTCTTGCAGCTAATCTTGAGTATCCAATTACAGTGAAGACTCTGGAAGGAACCCAAACCTGTGTATGTTCCAGTGACTAGAGGACAGCCTTCCTCAACTGAAGATGATTGGCTGGTTCTTTGAAAATTTTTTTCCCCTTCTAGCCATGTCTTTGTTAAATGTGCATGTGTAACTGGTTCTGTGGGTCTGGGTCCAGAGATCATCTGGGGAGGCATTTGCATAAGTAAATGAAGCTAAAAACTTCAGACTTTGGATGCCTACAGTTTCTGTCCTTTCTTCTGGCTATGTTGTCCTTCAGAATTCTGTTTCCTTTGCCATTCCTATGTTTTCCCTGATACTTGAATTGGTCTTGGGTATTATTATTATTTTGTTTTATTTTATTTTATTTATTATTCTTTATTTCACATTTGTATATAGCATCATAGGAATGTCTTTGATTAAGTGATCTAATTCTGAGACTTTTATGACACCCTTTTATGAAGAATAACATAAATTGAATCCTATTTCAAAGCTTTCTTCTTCTCCAGCCTGCAAGGGCATACAGTCTTGGATTGGCTTTTACTACAGTTCAGCCATTTGCTCAATCCATTACAGTTAGGGTTTACAGTTGACTCAAATTGCTCTACTAAAGGCATATATAGTGACCTAACTGTCTGTCTAAATGAAGCAGAATGTCATCTCTTCTAATTGTATTAGATCTGCTGGTGAACTTCGACCCACTGGACTATAAGAGTGTTATTTTGTTTGTTGCTGCTATTGCTTTTCTAGAGCAATGGCTCTCAACCTTTTCAGACTGCTGTACCCCTTTCAGGAGGCTGATTTGTCTTGCGTACCCCCAAGTTTCACCTCATTTAAAAACTACTTGCTTACAAAATTAGACCAAAAAATACAAAAGTGTCACAGCACCCTTTTACTGAAAAATGCTTACTTTCTCATTTTTACCATATAATTATAAAATAAATTGTGACCCCTGGGTTGAGAAACACTGATATAGTATGTACAGCAGTATAAATAAGTCATTGTCTGTATGAAATTTTAGTTTGTACTGACTTCGCTAGCGCTTTTCATGTAGCCTGTTGTAAAACTAGGCAAATATCTAGATGAGTTGACGTACTCCATTGAAGACCTCTGAGTACCCCCAGGGGTACACGTTCCCTTGGTTGCGATCAACAGCTTGTACTCTCATTTGCTGTGATCAGGTCTCATCATGTTACCAGTTTCTTATTGCTATGTCATCCCTATCCATGGAATGACATACCTTCTGTTGCTAGTTTCTTATTGTCATGTCTTCCCTATCCATGCGATGCCATTCCTGAGCTGGTTTCCTCTTTTAAACTTGCTTAAACTTAAAGGTGAAATTTTCCAAAGCACTCATCATTGGCCTAACTCTGCTCCCACTGAAGTCAATGATATAACTCCTGTTGCTTTCAATGGGGGCAGAGTTAGGATAATGCTGCCCACTTGTGAAAATCCTACCCAAATTCTCCTCCTGTTTTGTTTCATTTTTTAAAAGAAAACTCTTCACTATATCATGCTGTGGACAAACCTTCACAGAATAATGGCATAATTTAATTGGCATTGCCCTGTCCATTCTCTCTTCTTCTCCCTGTGTCTGCTGTTTCTTGTCTTAACCCCTCATCATGCCATCTGCATAAATACCTTGTAAGCTCCTTCAGGAGGAAAGTGCCTAGCACAGTTAGAATAAAAAATCAGTAATCACGTCTGACTGGTACTTTCACAGAGACTATAATTTAAATCCATCTTCCTGGGATTTATATCGAGGTATTTGCCAGAATTCTGATTAAGGACTATCGCTCTTCTCTCTACACCTGCACCTTTTTGGTACATAGACTAATTCTTATTGATTTTATATACAAATTCGTTCTGCCTTTTCTTTATTTTTTGGGTTCTTCATCTGTATATTTCCAGTTGTCTAAGTGACACCTCCAAGTGGATATGTATTAATCTTTCATTATTAATCCTAAATAAAACAGAAATTTAATGTTTTCATTCTTTTTACTTTTGAATCTCTGAGGTAAATTAATTCCACATTTCTTCTGTCACTGTGCCATGGAGTGCCTGCCTTTTATCATTTAAGTGGTGTGTACTGTACAAATTTTATTTAATAAATATCTCAAATTCTGTACTGGGCTACAATCTGATCCCTGGGGAGCATGTATTGCGATTACCCAACATTGTGAGGTAGGGATCCCCCCTTCCTATGTGTTTTGCCTTTACCATCAGTCTCTTGGCTGTCTTTACTGCCAACTCTGTCTTCTTATTCCTTTTTGGGTATCTAGAGGAAGATACCTTGTGCTCAAATTCCCATTTGGCGCTGAATTGTTTGTTTTAATTCTGGTGCAGTGTACTGTCACTGTCTGAGCATAGCATGCCAAGTATGCCATACCTTGCAAAATGCAACTTCCTAATCACAGTCCTTGCCTGAGTGTCCTCTAGAGAGATCACTTCTCAGAAATTGGAGAAGTAGTCTACTGTAACCATGTGGTTCCTGTCATTAAAAGTGAACGGGTCTGTGCCAGTCTTTCCCCAGGGTTGGGTGGGATTTCATGAAGCTATAGAGTCTCCATCTGTTGTTAGTCCCCATACTCTTTGCACACCTCACACGGTTGCATATACACTCTCTGTTGGGCATTCATTAGACACTCTCTGTTGGCCATTAGACACTTTCCCTGTTTCATTTCATATAAGCCGCTGTGTGTGAAGTGTGTATCCATCTCATTATGTCAGCTCTTAACTCTGCTGGAATTACTGCTTTGTCTCCTTTAAACAAAATCCTGTCCTGCATGTACAGCTGACGATTCACCTGGTTGTAGTGGGTAAACTCCTGTGGCATTTGCTCCTTGCAATGTGGCCAACCCTGCAGTATGATCTTGCATTTTTTTTAAACTGCATGTAGTACCCAATGCTGTTTGGTGCTTTGTTGGAATGCCTGAAGCCTCTCATCTGAGATTTGAAGGTACTCTGTGTCCTGTTCCACAGTTATTTGTATTGTAGTCTGGGAAGTATGCCCTGCTAGGCAGTGCTTAATTTGTTCCAGGGCTTGTCAGAGCTAAGCCCCAGCACCTCTAGGCTTGGCGGTTCCTAGCCCCAGCGCTTCAGTTATGAATATAAAAAAATTGCTTGAGCCCTGGCACCTCTTTCGGTACACTTAGCAGCAGTGCTTAATTTGCATCTGCCACTAGTAGTGACTTTCTTGGTCAGTATCTCATCCTTGCTCTAGAGTCTTTGCCAATCATCTGTAGTCCCTCCAAGTCCCATGCCGTTTGCTACAGATAGGAAATGAAGAATACTCTAGCCAGGTGAGACTGTAACTACTTAATCTGTAGTGTTGGGCTAGAACAAAATAGAAATTTAGCAAGGACATAGAGGTATCATAGCTACTCTTACAGAAAGTGCAATAGCTTCTTTAATGACTCTGGGTAGTCAGGTTGTCAGGATGCACTTCATTTAAAGGTAGTAACATAATACCAACTTAAATATTAGAAGATATATGACAGATAGAAAAGTAAAAAAAATAGGAGCAATTTGTCTAGTTGTGCAGGGTTACCTGATTTTCATCAGACTCAATCATCTTATCTAATAAGCAAGCTAGTTGCATTTGGGGATGCTTGTCGTTTGCAGATGAATTAATAAAGTTTTATTGAAATCAGATGTTCTGTTTTGATGCATTCCATGTAAGTTCTGCTCTTGAAAAGTTGCCAGAAAAATTTACAACTTTATAGTGAATTGAAATGCAACAATGCAACTAGCAATAACATGTTTTTTAAAAAAATAATTATAAATATCAATAAATCAGAATGTCTGTATGTAGATTCATACATTTTTGATTTGCTGTACAAAGCATTAGGAGTGCCAGATCTCATAGAAAACACAGGGGTTTACAGTGCAGACTTTGAATGTGGTCTATGTTTCTGCTTTAAAAAAAAAAAAAAGACAAAAGCAAGCTGTCTCACTTTAATCAGAAAACATTCTTTATAATGGACATTTTTGAAAAGTGCCTTCAGTTGTTTCTACTATTTGTGCCTCTTTCAAAAGCCATTGTGCTGGGGGATTTTCATTGTTTTTAAAACTTTGTCTATGGCAAGAACTGCAAAATACATTTCAGAAATCAGGGCCCCGTTGATTCAGAAATGGATTCCATCTGTGTTGACATTGGCTGCACATGTTTACCCGCTCCAGCTGTGTGAAGTAACCAGTGCTCTAAAGGGGTCGAATTCAGACAAGCACCATTTGTGTTTCATTTCCCTTCTTTTTTTTTCCCACTTTCTTTTTGAATAACATTTAGACTAAAAACAAGCATTTTTCAGTTGTCTGTTGGAATCTCTTATTTATTGCTGAATAAAAGATAGCTTAGAAGCCTTGTATCTGTGCTGCATCAAAATATGCATGACTCTCTAGACCAAAATTTCCTAGATGAATTGGTTTAATAATAGGAAGTTCATACATATACATATGATCTCACACACACACAATGGGAAAATAGTTTAAGGCTAGACTGGGACATTAAAGTCTTCCTGGGCAAGGGGAGGCACACATCCAAGAGCAGACCAGGGAGCAAACTGACCCTAAGAGTCACAATTCATTACTTAGTTTTGCCCCTTGCTCCAAAGAGAGGTAATCTGCAACTGATATAAACCAGTAGGAAATTACTTCCCCCTCTTCCCTGCCTCAGCAGAACAAAGCTCTGTCCACTTGTGTGAGAGGGGCAATGCCAGCCTCACAGAGGCTGCTGTCCACCCTGTGTGGTGTCCGGCAATGCAGGTAGCTCATAGCTAGCACCCGTTTGCTCCCTTGTGAAAATGCATAGGGTGACAGGCAATCTTGCCCTCAATGCGCTCTCAGTTTTTCAGCCTTAATAGGTATCCAATATAATTGGTTGTCTATTAGAAAAGCTGGATGAGCACAAGTCCATGGGGCCGGATGCGCTGTATCTGAGGGTGCTAAAGGAGTTGGTGGATGTGATTGCAGAGCCATTGGCCATTATCTTTGAAAACTCATGGCGATCGGGGAGGTCCCAGACGACTGGAAAAGGCTAATGTAGTGCCCATCTTTAAAAAAGGGAAGAAGGAGGATCCGGGGAACTACAGGCCACTCAGCCTCACCTCAGTCCCTGGAAAAATCATGGAACAGGTCCTCAAGGAATTAATTTTGAAGCACTTAGAGGAGCGGAAAGTGATCAGGAAAGTCAGCATGGATTTACCAAGGGCAAGTCATGCCTGACTAACCTAATTGCCTTCTATGACAAGATAACTGACTTTGGGGATGAGGGGAAAGCAGTGGATGTGTTATTCCTTGATTTTAGCAAAGCTTTTGATACGGTCTCCCATAGTATTCTTGCCAGCAAATTAAAGAAGTTATGGGCTGGATGAATGGACTATAAGATGGATGGAAAGCTGGCTAGATCATCGGGCTCAATGGGTAGTGATCGATGGCTCTATATCTAGTTGGCAGCTGGTATCAAGCGGAGTGCCCAAGGGTCGGTCCTGGGGCCGGTTTTGTTCAATATCTTCATTAATGATCTGGAGGATGGTGTGGATTGCCCCCTCAGCAAGTTTGCAGATGACACTAAACTGGGAGGAGTGGTAGATACACTGGAGGGTAGGGATAGGATACAGAGGAACCTAGACAAATTAGAGAATTGGGCCAAAAGAAATCTGATGAGGTTCAACAAGGAGAAGTGCAGAGTTCTGCACTTAGGACGGAAGAATCCTATGCACCGCTACAGACTAGGGACCGAATGGCTAGGCAGCAGTTCTGCAGAAAAGGACCTAGGGGTTACAGCAAAAAGAACGAGGACTACTTGTGGCACCTTAGAGACTAACAAATTTATTTGGGCATAAGTTTCGTGGGCCAAAACCCACTTCATCAGATGCATGGAGTGGAAAATACAGTAAAAAGATAAATAGATAGATATAAAAAGAAAAGAAGTACTTGTGGGACCTTAGAGACTAACCAATTTATTTGAGCATAAGCTTTCGTGAGCTACAGCTCACTTCATCGGATGCGTTGTCAAATTGTCAAAGTCAGATTCAAGACTCACGAAATTTGTCAGACCACTCTGTTTATTAGCAAAGCGCTTTGCCAGTGCACCCAGATATGTGAGCCTCCTGCAAAAGCTCAAGCTAACTTATTTAAACAGATAAGGGAAAGCCAATTTAACATAAGAGACAAAAGGAAGCAGAAACTGACAAATATACATACATATCTTATTTGCACACAAACGTTTACCAATCTCCTAGCTCAGTAGGAGCTCTAAGTTAATTAGTTTGAGGACCCATTGTCTCACACTCCTTAATGTTTCTCTTCCTGACAACTATATTTCAACAAACCCTTCAAGCAGCATTTCTTTAATGAATTATAATTTCAATATAATTCATTCTACTTTCACAGTCCCTCCTTTTGGTCAAGCTACGCAATGACCAACAATTACTGGGTTCCACATATCAATCGTTCTTTATCTCTTTGTTCATCAGTGATATTTAAAATCATGAAATTAGCACTCTGGTTTGGGGCAGCTATCTGTGTCGCATGCCTGACACAATTTTGGATACAACAGGAAAGTAACTGAAAACATACAAAAATTATTAGGATTCCAAACAGGAGAGTTAGGGCTCCCTGAAACCACCAGTTTCCTATGCCAGAGAAATTGAAAAGGTTACTTAGCCACTTCCATAAAGAACTTGGCTCTTTGTGGGGAAGATATGCGATTTGTTCTAAGTGGCTAGCACGATCTATTACCTCATTGGTGTTGTCTGGTATATACACACAGCAGTCTTTTCCAAATGAGAGCACAAGTCCCTCCTTTTGCCGCCAGCGCTATGTCCAATGCCTGACGGTTTTGGAGGGCCATCTGTCGGATTGCCCCTGTTTCTTTGGCCAGGGCTCTTAAACTTTCTCCTGTTTCATTTGCCATTATTTCAACTACTGCTTGTAACCTTAGGAGTCTTTTTTCACGGTGTATTACTCCCCCTAATGGTATTAAGGAACCGCCAATGGCCTCTTCCCAGGTTAAGGGGCTTATGTTATTTACATACCATTGGGCATCTGTTAAGTCCCTTCTTTTTCGCCTGAAATTGCGGAGGCGTTCTTGAGGGAAGGTTCCTAGCACTCAGAATTGTGGGAAGAGTCGGGCGGGATAACAGATTCCTGACCAATTAGCTGGTAGTGCGGTATAAGCTCTGGTCCCACACACCCAGTGATGGCCTATTAAGGCCAGGAAGGGTTGGTTGCACCCATTTGTCATATAGGTGTTTGCAAAGGAGGAGTTGTATCCCCCAAAGGGTACAGGGTAATTCTCCTTACGAGGAGTGGTGTTATTTGCATGACATTGAAAGATTGTATTGTTTTCACTAAGGTTACTGTAGGGGAACATGAGATTGACTTCTCTATTTGATCCCAGGTTGAGAAAAAATTCATATCTCCATACCCGGCCCTCCCCTTTTTAGTTTTGTTTGAATAATCCCATACACCATTGGCCACAATATGCTGAAGGCAACAGCTTTTCCCCAGATCCAGCCCTGTCCCATTACATGCATCTGATGAAGTGAGCTGTAGCTCACGAAAGCTTATGCTCAAATAAATTGGTTAGTCTCTAAGGTGCCACAAGTCCTCCTTTTCATTTTATGAATACACACTAACACAGCTGCTACTCTGAAACCTAGAGATATATAGATATATAGATATATACAGAGAACATGAAAAGATGGGGGTTGCCTTACCAACTCTAACAAAACAAATCAATTACAGTGGGCTATTATCAGCAGGAGGAAAAATCACTTTTAGAGTGATAATCAGGATGACCCATTTCAAACAGTTGACAAGAAGGTGTGAGTAACAGTAGGGGGAAAAATGAGCATGGGGAAATAGTTTTTAGTTTGTGTAATGACCCATCCACTCCCAGTCTTTATTCAGGCCTAATTTGGTGGTGTCCAGTTTGCAAATTATTTCCAGTTCTGCAGTTTCTCATTGGAGTCTGTTTTTTGAAGTTTTTTTGTTGAAGAATTGCCACTTTTAGGTCTGTAATTGAGTGTCCAGGGAGGTTGAAGTCACTGACTGGTGTTTGAATTTTATAATTCTTGACGTCTGATTTGTGTCCATTTACTCTTTTGTGTAGAGACTGTCCGGTTTGGCCAGTGTACATGGCGGAGGGGCATTGCTGGCACATGATGGCATATTTCACATTGGTAAATGTGCAGGTGAACGAGCCCCTGATGGTGTGGCTGATGTGATTAGGTCCAAGAAGTGGACAAGAAGCTGGATATGAGTCAACAGTGTGCCCTTGTTGCCAAGAAGGCTAATGGCATTTTGGGCTGTATAAGTAGGAGCATTGCCAGCAGATCGAGGGATGTGATCATTCCCTTCTATTTGGCATTGGTGAGGCCTCATCTGGAGTACTGTGTCCAGTTTTGGGCCCCACACTAGAAGAAGGATGTGGAAAAATTGGAGAGAGTCCAGCGGAGGGCAACAAAAATGATTAGTGGACTGGAACACATGACTTATGAGGAGAGGCTGAGGGAACTGGGATTGTTTAGTCTACAGAAGAGAAGAATGAGGGGGGATTTGATAGCTGCTTTCAACTACCTGAAAGGTGGTTCCAAAAAGGATGGATCTAGACTATTCTCAGTGGTACCAGATGACAGAACGAGGAGTAATGGTCTCAAGTTGCAGTGGGGGAGATTTAGGTTGGATATTAGGAAAAACCTTTTCACTAGGAGGGTGAAACACTGGAATGTGTTACCTAGGGAGGTGGTGGAATCTCCTTCCTTAGAAGTTTTTAAGGTCAGGCTTGACAAAGCCCTGGCTGGGATGATTTAGTTGGGGATTGGTCCTGCTTTGAGCAGGGGGTTGGACTAGACCTCCTGAGGTCCCTTCCAACCCTGATATTTTATGATTCTATGCAGCAACCGATGAACTTGAAAGATTATTTTATTTGGCCGATCATGTGTTTAGCAGAATCAGACAAGGTGTTTGTCTAAAAATGTAGTGTGACAAAGGCTGTCATCATGGGCTCATCAGAGGTGAGCATTGACAGCTCAATAGCGAATGATAGGTAGGTTGGGATTGACTGTGAATTGCCTTGAAAGTGAATACAAGCAGCTTATGTTATGTGTGCTAGAGAAGGGGAGCCAGTGGAGGGATGCAAAGAGAGGGGTGACACGGTATGACATTCCAGGATTCAATCCAGACCAGTGAGGGGTTGTGTCGCCACCTGCCTTGTATCCTGGGGTGCTTCACAATGCTTTGCTGCTGTACCTCCCAGCCTAGGCTCCTCACAAATAGCATGCAGGTCACACTCTGAGTGTCTGTGTGTAGCTCCAGCCTGCCAGCACGCTCCAGGCACATTCTGGCTTCCACCAGCCTTGGTTACCACTCGCAGGCTGACCCCAACACATTCTCAGTCCCAGATTTTCCCTAGAAAACATGTGTTCTGAAGTGTCCAGCCCTTTCCAGTGATAGTTGAGATATTTTAAGTCCGATGCCCCTGTAAGAGAACAATATACAACAGTTTGCTACTTTAATTGAAGTTACCAAACAATTCACAACACAGAGTTAGTTTTGATTAAAAAATAAAATAAGTTTATTTTACTACAAAGAAAGAGATTTTAAAGGAGTACAGGTGTAAGGAATTCAAGTCAGAAATGGTTACAAGAGAGATAAAGATAAAACACTTTCTCGTGCTAAAACTTAACAAAGTGGACTTCGTTCAAGATAAATTCTTACCACGTGCTCCCAGCAACAAGGCTTACCAAATTTCAGGTCAGGATCTTTCCCAAAGTCAAAGGGCTGCTTCCTTTGTCATTCCTCCACTTCCCCCATGTCTGGTAGAGAAAGTGGTTGGTGGTGTTTACTAAAATGAAGATCTGTTTGTTCCTGCCCCTCATCCATGCCAAAGAATGGCCATTTGACAGGTGATTGCCCATCAGGTTTGATGATACTTGGCTAGCTAGAGGTGTCAGCTTTTGCTCTGTCTTTGAGAAACTGACTTGTCTGGTAGATGTAAAATGTGTTCAGCTCATGTTTATGACATTACATATAATGTTGCTACACACATTTCACTGTGATATTATGGACCAGTGAGTTACTAGTTTTCAAATGCTACCTCACAAGATGTATTTTGTACAAAGATTACTATAGTAGACTATGTAGCGTGTAGGCTGTGAATACAGGGGTAGATTTGATCACACATGGTCAAAGTGATGTTCTTGGAAAATGCAGCAGCATTCTGAATGGATACAAGCAGAGCAAGATTGTGTTTGTCGATGCCAGAGAGAAGGATGTTGCAGTAATCAAGACATGAGATAAGCACTTGGATGAGAGTTTTAGCTATGAGGATGGATTTTAAAAGGCTGTAGCTTAGAGATGTTATGCAGAAAGAATCAGTAAAATTTAGACATAGCGTGAATTTGATGACCTGAAGGGAGGGATGATACCCAGGTTACAGGCCTCCGTGACAGGCAGGATGGTGGTGTGCCTAGTGATTGGGAGAGGAGGTAGCAGAGAGGACTTGGGAGTGAGGGAGGAGATTAAGAGCTCTGTTTTAGCCACATTGAGCCTGAATTGTCGTTAGATATCTGTAAGGAGATGTCAGGGAGACAGGACAAGATATTTGTTTGGTCAAAAGGAGACTGGTCTGAAATAGAGAGGTAGATCTGAGTTCTCAGCATTGACATGGTAGTTGAATTTGTGTTTGCAAATGAGATTACCCAGAGATAAGATGTAGAAAAAGATGTAACATAGCATACAATAAGCCTGTGGCATTGAAAGGCGGTATACAAATTCCCTTCAGTGTGAAACTGTAGGATTAAGATCTTGCAGCAAACATGAGTGAAATCTATAAAATATGGTGGTTTTCCTGCTTGTCAAAGAAATATGACAGTAACCTGATATGGTATAAATCATGCAATACTAAAATTTACCTTGCTACTGTATCAGCCTATCAGCAACTAGTGTTTAAAATTCAAGACAGATTATATTTAGAAAGCCAGCATTTTAAAATTTGAATATTTATCAGTAAGTGTCGATTTTCTGAACTATTATATTGTCACCTGCAGAAGGCTCTGCATAAAGTTATTTGGATTAACTCATTCATTCAGAAATATAATGTAACTGAAGAACTAACTGATCCCTGAACTATGAACTAGGTGATCCACCAAAGGTCTCTTCCAATCCAGTGAATTTGGTATTAAAATGGTCTGTGCATTGTTAGTGGAGGGTATATTTATGTCCTTTTACAACATGAACATTTGTGTCTCTGTAAAACAGCACACTGTTAGCATCTTCCGCCCTGATCCTGTACAATTGTCTGCACAGAAAAATCCTTGAATGGGATTCCATGCAAAGATAGAGTCCAGCTGCATGGATTCTATTGTAGGATCCTGAGTTTATAGTTCTTAAATTAAAAAAAAAAAAAAAAAGTCTTCCTTTCAAGATGTTAGACTGTAAAACGTTTTTGACTTCTTAATATTTACATAGTAAGAGTATTTTTTAATGTAGTTTCAATCCTTTATCCCAGTTCTGCTACTCTGATGATGCTGAGTAATACTTTAGTCGGCATGTTGTCCTGCTGGAATCACCTGTAGTATTTACAGAGTAAGGTACTACTCGACATGAGCAATGGAGACAGATTTGGGCCCTTTGAGGCTTCAGAACATATCACCAGGATATGGAAGATGATGTGGCTAAATTCCTTCTGCTGCTTTGCTAATCTCAACGACTAACCTATTATTTTATTATAACAACCCATAGGGAGCTTGAAACTTGGACCGATTTTCTTTCCAAAAGCTGCTACCCTCCACAACCTCTGTTGTATAAAGAAGCAAAAAGTCACAAGAGAATTAGTTGTCATTGCTAACCTTGGTAGTGGTCCCATAATTAGCAGTGAACATTAGCGGACATCTTAGGTGCATTTTATTGATCAGTGATCTGTTGGGCTTTTGATCTCATTCATTTCTTTCTTCATTTAGCCACCAGATAATGGGCCTCCACCGCTACCAACATCGTCCCTTCCTGAAGGCTACTATGAGGAGGCGGTGCCACTTAGTCCTGGAAAGGCTCCTGAATATATCACTTCCAGTGAGTAATATATATCCTGATGCCATCCTAAGCAATTGTCAGTTTTAGTGACTTTCAGTGCTTTAAAACACGAAGACATAAACAAAAAAGAAAACTGTTCTCTCTTTACATCCTCTATAGTTAAGAATTTTATATGAAGGGCTCAGTATTGTCTGTGTCTATAAGGATAGATTGTGGCTGGTTTATGACAGGCGGATCAGGTAGGCATGCTGGACCCCACAGCAGTTTCCGATGTGAGTGACCAGTATCTCCAATGCTATTCTGTGACACTAGTTCAATATCAACTCGGGGACAGAGGGCTACCTCCTAATTAATCACCAAAACCAATTATCTCAGCACTCAGGTCTCCCATGATCATATCCAGATACTTACCCAGTCTAATCTATCTTACACTGATGTATGATTGGATCACAGTGATAGAATGATGGCATGCCTGCCACTGAACAGTTGTGCAGGTTTAGTGAGCTGGACATTTAAGTGCTAAAAGATGGAGGGTGTTTTCCAGTGGGTTGGAGGAGGTAAAAAGGTTTCTTTTGCTGCTCTTATTTATTGTCTGGCAGAGTTAATTCATCACTTCTGTACGAATACTTTTCTGCTGGATCATCATCATTCACGACCCTAAATTTGTTAGACCATTTTTATTGTTGTTTAAATCTAAATGAATGACTAAATAAAATCTGTTCTCCTAAATAATAAAACAAGAGAAACATTATAACACTAACAAATGATCTGTGTGCCATTTGTACACTGTGGATTAGGGAGAGTCCTTTGTTTTTCTTGGAGAATGGTATGTATGCATTAGCTCTAAACATAAAAAAAACCAAAACCAAATAAAATCTGGCACTTGTTAATAGGAATAACTTAACCTAGGCAATTGGGGCAAAAAAATAAGAGTTCCAAAAAATGTAAAATGAATGTAGACATGCTCAGCCTCAGCAGTGCTCAGGGACTGTCCACTCCCTGCTTCTCCCCCAGAAGTAGTGCAGGGTGGTCCTGCTCACACCCTCTGACCCAGTGAACTGCCAGTTCGCGGTTAGCTGCTAAATGCAAGGGTCCAGCTCAAGGAGAAAATATTAGCTGCATTTTAACGTACTGTACAGTAGTTGTTTCTGTGGGGCTAAAACCCAAAACACGCTAACCAAATTTCAGACTTATTTTTATTGACCTTCATTACCGTCCAGACCCACAGGAACATTTAGGGGAGATCCCCCTACTCCCATAAATCAAAGTTATAACTTTTACAAAAGTTATATGCATAACTAGCGTAACTCATAACCTATGTTGCCTCAACTCTGCTGAATTCCATTATCTTTTATATTTGTCATCGAATCCTTTAACACCTCTAGAAGAATATAAGTACTGTCAACAACTCTGTTTATTTGTAGTAAAGTGAGTGGCTAAATTCACCGTAGGCCTTCTTCAGTGCTTGTTACCCATCTACTCCAGCAAAATTCCCATTGAGCTCATTTGTGCTAGCTTGTCTTATGGCTTTGTGAATAATACGAACATAAGTGACTAAAATAAAACCACCAAACTCACTTTACTCGTAATAACTGCAGCCAGGATACAGCGCTGTTTTTGAGGTGGATGTGATTGAGAAGACACAGATTCTAAGGAACCAGACTACAAGAACAGCATCATGAAGAAGCGGAGGAAAAAAAGAGAGAATGCCAGCTCTAATGGATTAAATAAATGTTCAACCAGATGTAACTCTCTATAGTATATGTTTCTACATACAGTAGAACCTCAGAGTTACGAGGGGATCGAGGTTGTTCATAACTCTGAAATCTTTGTAACTCTGAACAAAATGTTATGGTTGTTCTTTCAAAAGTGTACAACTGAATACTGACTTAATACAGCTTTGAAGCTACTATGCAGAAGAAAAATGGTGCTTTTAACCATTTTAATTTAAATGAAACAAGCACAGAAACAGTTTCCCTACCTTGTCAAATCTTTTTTTAAACATTTCCATTTTTTTTTAGTAGTTTATGTTTAGCACAGTACTGTACTGTACTGTATTTGTTTTTTTCTTCTTTTTTTCTCTGCTGCTGCCTGATTGCTCACTTCCGGTTCCAAATGAGGTCTGTGGTTGACCGGTCATTTCGTAACTCTGGTGTTCGTAACTCCTGAGGTTCTACTGTAATAAGAATATTTTTTCTAATATAATTAACAGTAAATAGGCTCACATCTTCTATGTTCCTATAAAAAGGTGAAAAATCCACAGGAGTATATTCATGAAAACAAAATGATGGTGATTTCCCTATCTGTGGTCTGTAAATAAATATTTATTTGCAGATAAGAACAAGTTGAAGTGTGCCTCAGCTGATGATGACTTTCTTTTTCCATCTCCATTTATTGAAAAATACTGATCCAGAGTGACCTACTTTAAATTAGCTTCAGGTTAATCCTTTGAATACCTTATTCGGAATAATGTGAAAATGTGTTAGAGTATATTATTTTCCTTAACAATTTGTATTTTTATACACAGAAAAGCATGTAATTCATACAACAGATACTAGAATAACCATCAGGCTCTGCCAAAAAGTATATATATGTAACTAGGCTTGGAAGGATTAGATTTTTAATGGTCAATGTTGGTGAACGTTGATTTCACATTCATACACAACTCCCCCCCAGATATTTCCATTGATAACAATCAAAATTTACAGTGAGGCAAGTAAGAAAAATGCTACTTGAGAACTTAGTAAAGTTTGATTTAAGGATACTTAATTTGTATATTTTGTCATGTGATGTTGATAATTTGTGTTTTGACAGTTATAAAGCATTAATTTTTTAACTCCCAGGGTCTACTGTAATTAAATTGGTGTCTGACTCCCCTGTTGTCTGAACCCCCCATAATTTCCCACATTAAAATTGAGAAAAATTGGAAAAATTGCTTTAAAATAAACATTGATATTATCTGTTGAAATTATATTTTAAAAAAAATTGAATTCTTCCTATACAGTACATATTACAATTGAGCTTGGACTCAAAAGTCAGTGGGAGCTACTGGATGCTCTGCACTTTTGAAAGTCAGACCACTTAGTTTAGGAACCTAAATGAGGATTTAGGAGTCTAACTTTAAACACCTTTTTAAAATAATCTTGATCATTGTGTGTGTTCTGCTGGTATGAAATTTTGAGGTCTAGTGGAAGGTCAAGTCACTGTAGGTTATAGAGACATTAATCTCTGGCTAGTGAGTGTGGATAGTCTTGAACCCCTTCCCTCCACCCTGTGTTGCTGGGGAAAAAGGAGCAATCTCTCTTTGCATCAACCTTAATGTATTCTGAGTGTTGGGTTGGCATTCTCGACTACCCTGTCCTCCCACAGTATCCTCTCTGCTGCCGAGGGGGGTGGGGTAAGGTCTCACTACTCCCCCTTCCCCTAACTTTTTAAAAAAATCTTTCCCATGAAGATCACCATTGTACACCTCTGCTGTAGCTCCTTGTCTTGGTAAACAGTTGAACTGACAACTTGCTTGTCAGTTTCCCTTTTGTTGCCATCAGGTTTCTGAATTACTTCAGTGGATCTGCATCTTTCTCATTCAGATCACACTTGGAAGGTTATCTTTGCAACAGCAAGGACTAGAAACTTTTTTTAAAAGGAAAGCTTAAATCTGCAGGCTTATGGCAGAGATCTATAAAAGCCTGAATGATGTGGAGAAAGTGAATAAGGAAGCACAGAGGAGGTGTTGTGAGGAAGGGCGAGGGTTTACAGTGCCAAGATTGTATGGTTACTCAGTATTGATAATTGCCCTTGTTTGTACCATGATGGCAACAGAAATTGGGGTAGAAGGGAGCCAGGTGAATAAGTATTTTATGCAGGGATAAATGACACAGCCCAAAGGGAGAACTCTGGGTCAAAACAATGTGCCAAAATAAGATGTCTTATAAAATATGACTTGGTCTGTAATTATATATATATTTTTAATAATGTGTATATACATTCCAAATCAAGACTTTGTAAATTGTTGGATGCAGAGTGGCATGTGGTGGTGTGTGTCTGTGTGTATGCATACTTGAAATACAAAACTGAACCTTTAAATTTTGAGTCCCCACTAGCACCTCCATAACTGGGATATTAATAACCTTGATGAAAGTATGTAGGTGTTGTGAAAAAAAGTGCAGTGGTTAATCAAATTACTGTGCTGAAAAGCAGTGATGGAAACAAGATATTTGCTTGGGGCTTGAGGTAAAAAGAAACCAATCCTTCATAATATAGTATGGAGATGACTGATAACAATGGTATTTGGTAGGTGGAACATTCTTTTGTGGAATATGAGAAAGTTAAAACATCCCATAAAATGGAAATGGTTTATTAAAATACAGCAAAGACAGATACAATATTGCCTTTTGCCTCCTCAGTGTCAGGTACACTAAAAATGCAGATGGAAAAGTGGTTTTTCGTCTTTTCTGCTCTCCACCACTGCTGGCCACCTCTTTGGGAGTTTTCAGATTCAGAAAAAAGAACAGGAGTACTTGTGGCAGCTTAGAGACTAACCAATTTATTTGAGCTTAAGCTTTCGTGAGCTACAGCTCACTTCATCGGATGCATTCAGAGGGAGTCTGGTGGCAGAGAATAGAGTAGAGTCACAACAAACTTTAAAATTAAAAAAGAAAATATGGCTTTAGACAGGGAGTAGGACACCCCCACCTCACCCCCATCGCCCCAGCCCCACTGCTAGAAGCTGTGAGCAGAGCAGGACATGGGTGGCCTAATTGTGCCCTAGATCACTGTTAGATTGGAAGAGGGGAAGGAGGCAACTCATGGCCCCTGAAAGAATTGCTGGTCCTGAATATAGGAAGAATGTAGTGTGAGTCAGGAGCTGCCTTTCAAGGAGGATTATTGTTGCCAGAGGGATGGACCAGGATTCTGGATATCACTCTAGGGCAAGGAGATAGTCAGGCCTCCCTGAAAATGCTGGTTTAACTACTGAATTCTGCATTTTCATGTTTAGTAATTTCACCAGTTTAACTCTTCTGTCTCTGCAGGTAACATGTGGGTGTTCTTTTGGATGTCTGAGTTTGATCAGTGGCCTCCTAGGCATTTTCTAATTTAGTAGTGTAAACTTTCATAGAGCTTCCTGGATAACCCCACCAGAAAGGCGTTTTTGTTTAGGCTCTTTTGTCCTGGTTTTCAGGGAGGTAATTAGAAGAGATGGAGATCTCACATATTATTTTTACATGATTATGAGAAAATGAACAGTCTTTAATATAAAACCATTTCCCAGTTTGCCAGTTTAAATTAAATAATAGACAATCCCTAACCTTTCCCACCCTTCCCTTTTATTCCATTTATTATTTTTTTAAACAATAAAAACCTTGTCGTGTTTCTTAACTTTAGATTCATTTGTAGCTTTTAGCCGCTGCCTTGCATTGGCTTATTGCTGAGCCCTGTCATTCCACAGCTTAGGAAGGACTGTATCTTCTGGAGCTTCTAGGCATACCAGCTGGCAGAAAGGTCCTCATTTAGTAAGGGGGTACAGAGTTCTTTGATAAAGATAACAAAGTCTTCAAGTAGTAGAGAGCTAACTCCTGGCTCTTGATAACAAAGGGAGTGATAAGAAGCCCACTTAAATCAGAGTCTTGCTATTGATGTCAATGAGCTTTGGATTAGGCTAAGGAACATAAGGGGAGAGTGCTTTCAACATCAGCAGAGGCACTGATGCAATCAATGGCACTGTCTACATTAGCATTAATTGTCTCATGGTTTGTAACTTGTTGCTGTTATAATTGTATGACATTTTGTAGAGACCTGTATTTTTCTACTGTATATGGTGTAAATATTTAAACATACAGAAATACTTGATTCCTTGTGAGCTGTGTCATACTCCATGTTTATTTCTCTACATGCTAGGTCCTTAATATTTACGTTTCTTTCTTTCCATGCAGACATTGTCAGCAAGAGTTTAGTATTGCATTAAGGAATGGGGAAAGATTATAATCGCTTCCTCTAGAAAAGCTGCAAAAGGGGGGGAAATGAAATTGCAAGTAGCATTTTCAACATAAGCAGTATCTAAGTGCTAAGTATTAATTCCCAAGTTATAGTTTTAGTTAAAATTCCAGGGGTATAATTATGGTTCTATAGTTAAATCTAATGATGATGCAGTTCTCATTTTTATAGCATCTCATACTCAATAAACTTAATGTATTCATATTACGGAGGATTGAAAAATATATTGTTTTTGGTTTGTCTTTAGAATAAAAGGTAGTACTTAAAATAGATCCGTTACAGTTGTTCAGTTTTATAGGTGTGTTTCATGGTTGATAGTTTTAACTGGGTACTTTTATACTTTTCTTAAAGATTATGACTCAGATGCTATGAGCAGCTCTTACGAATCTTATGATGAAGAGGAGGAGGATGGAAAAGGGAAAAAAATGAGACATCAGTGGCCTTCTGAGGAGGCTTCTATGGACCTCGTAAAGGATGCCAAAATTTGTGCCTTCCTCTTGAGAAAGAAGCGATTTGGACAATGGACCAAACTACTGTGTGTTATCAAAGAAAACAAACTACTGGTAATTATTATTTTATTTCCTTTGGCTAGATTTTGTTTGTAATTTAAAGATGTGATTATTTTTAAAGGAAAATGGCTTATGGTAAATATTTTGTAAATAGTGATCAAGTTTAATATTGCTGTCAGAGAGCATGACCAAGGGCCCCATATTGATCAATTGATGGCTTTTTTAAAATTCACTTAGAACATGGATCCTGTCACAGTGAAACTTATACCCTAGAAAATTCTCTGATGCAGAGAACATAGCCGGAAGCCTATTTCTGTCTAATATATTTCATCCCTGAAACCTTGCAAACCCAACCCTTATGGAGGCAAAAATCCCACTAGATTCTGTGAGAGTTTTCCGTATATAAGAGCTGTTGGATCAGACCCTTAGAGAGAAACAAGTCCCTTGGTAGATTGAGCAATCACTTGGCAGCATATGTTATTGTAATGTATATACTTAAAACTAAACCTTCACCATCTGTTCTGCTGTAATTACAGATGCAATATTCACATAATTCACAGCTGCATCATAGAAAGGAAAGATGGAAGTGATTAAAATGTCTTTGTGTTCATTCTCTAGAACTCTATTATGTTTCTTTCATATACTGGTCAGCAGTTGCAGGTCCATGACTTAGTAAACTCCCTGCTGCAAGACTTGTTTCTGTTTAGTGAAGAAAGGATTATCTTATGAGCAGGGCTGACCCTAGGAGAGCGCGGTGCCTGGGACATAGGTGCTGCATTTCTATCAGCTGAGGGGTGCTCCCCCTGGCTCCGGTAGGCCCTGCCCCCACTCCTCCCCTTCCCCGAAGGCCCTGCCTCGCTTCTTCCCACCACACCTCTTCCCCACCCAGTTCCCCTCCCCCCCAGCGCCTCCAGACGAAACAGCTGATTGGCAGTAGGCAGTGGGAAGGAGGGGGAGGTGCCAATTGGTGGGGCCCATCGGCAGGCAGGAGGCACTGAAGAGAGGGGGAGGTTGGTAGGGGGGCTTCTCTTCGCCCCCCCTCCCACCTCACCTTCCCGCCCGCCTCCTCACCAAGCGTGGGGCCTCCCAAAGCGTGGGGCCCAGGGCGGTCATCCCGATTCACCGTACTCTAGGGACGGCTCTGCTTATGAGAGGTTTTCATTTCTATATTATTCAAAAAACATACAAGGGTTTTAAACTGCACCCTAAATCACGTGAGGTCTGTTTCTCTCTTCCTGTGTGGTGCCCACAAAGTTGCAATTAGCAGATGCGTTTATGATGGCTGCATCCCAACTTGGTTGCACCTGGAAAGGGATATTCTAGAAAGGCAGGGTTCTCAATTTAGCAATTCATTTTCCGTCATTGGTCCTCCGTGGCCCAGATTTGTCAATGTTCTGAGTATGCTGCAAAGTTCATCTACTTTGGCTGAAGGGGGAACGGACAGATTTTGGGACATAGATGGTCAGATAAGAGGTTGCTGTAAATATGGTGGGAAATTGTTATTAAATGGGCAGTTCAATTTATGCTTTAAGGATATTATTTTTGCATTGTATATATTTTAATTGTCAAAAAAAGTTTGACTGATTTTGTTCACTCGTATATTGGTGTAAATCCATTGGATTCACTGTTGTTAGTCCAGATCTATGCCAACATATGCAAGATCAGAATCAGACTTTTGGAATGAAGGATAGAAGCTTAAAATCAAAATAGAGAAAGAAAGAGAAATTAAAAAGGCACATTATATTTCTTCTACAATTAAGTTTATTTATTTATTTAAAATCCTGGTGGTACTCTTTTTCCTTTAACCACATGTTTCTTTAACCACTTGTGTGGTCTAAGAAATTGTTATAAAAGTCATAACAGGAGATTTAAACAAGATTAGTTTACTATTGGAAGAAAGACCTAAAAGACTTAACCTATGATTTTTGCAGAAAGTAATACAAATATATATGTGTTTAGGGTTTAGTTATTCCCTATATTATAAATGCAGCATTCAACTGAAACCAAAATGTGATATTTTAGATCAGAACCAGACATTCAGCATAAATAATTTGGCCAATAATTGCTTTCTATACATCCTCATCTGGCACTGTTTGTTATGTAAATGTGTGTTTTTAGTAAACTTCTTATATATACTCTGAAAAATAAAATCTAGAAATATATATCAAGATATGCCACAGAAATGCTTCTTAAACTGATAAAAGGTGGTGGTGGCTTTTCATGCTCATAGAACTTAAGTATGTTTTTTTTATAAAACAAATTTCCTCAAAAAACTATTTACCACTCAGCTGAGACCAGGCCAAAGAAATTTTAGCCTGAAAGGAAAGGAAAACAATTAGAAAATTGTGATTGGTTTTAAATGATTCCCTTCTCAGCCTTGATTGTAGTGTTTGTAATATCCTGTTAACAATTGCTATATGTTCCTGAATCTTAACATGTGAAGTGGGTAAGGCAACATTTTAAAATAAGGGGTCTCAGTTCCATGTATAAAAATGCATGTGCATTTGTTAGGCTACCTTTTTCGTTGGGTTATCCATATTGCATATGCAGATTGGTCTTTTTTAATATCCAAATAGCTATTGTACATGCACATGAAAATGTAGATGGGGTAAAAAGACCAATTTGCACATGTAGTTACGGTAACTGGACATGGAAATACAGGCACACAATGTTATGATCTTGACTTGTTTTTGTTTTAAATCTGTTATTCTATGTATGACAGCCTAATAAAACTGAACTACACTGAAAGATTGAAAGAACTGAAGGATGGAAGTTCAGAATGGGCACTAGATGACTCATCAAATGAGTCATGCTGTGTGAAGCCTTTCACCTTTAGGTCACAGCTTCAAATCTGGGCCAGGTTCATCAATGACCCAGCATCTGAAGGGGGTTCACTAATGTTTCTCACAGTCGAGGGGGAGAAAAATTCATATCAGTCTTAGCAGAGGAAGCAAAGAGTAAACCAGCATGGACACTGAACTATGCCCTGACTCTCTTATCCAGTTCAGGGTTGAGGCTTATTGGTAGGTAAAAAAAACAGTAGGTATATTAAAAAAGGCCTGCAACGGCATTCCCCGTGCTGTACCTATTCTGTGATTAAACAGTCTCCAGTAATATCAATCTGGCAATCATTTCACTTTAGGAAAGGGGATGATAGAGAAGGATGACAAGTTAGCATTGAATAACTTTGGTAGATGGTAAGGGGATGAGTGAGAAAAGCTAAAGCAGTGAAGTACTGCTATATAGTAAGGGCTTTCACCAGAAGTGCGTGAAATTAAGTTTTAACCTAATAACATGCTTTTTATTTAGTGTTATAAAAGTTCCAAGGATCAGCAGCCTCAGATGGAATTGCTGTTGAATGACTGCAGTATCACATACATTCCCAAAGACAGTAAAAAGAAGAAGCACGAGCTGAAAATCACTCACCAAGGAACAGATGCACTGGTTCTAGCAGTACAGAGCAAAGAGCAGGCAGAACAGTGGTTGAAGGTACTGGACGGTTTCTGACCAGTTACATATCTAAAAACATTTCTGACAATAAAACACTGTGTTGGTTACTCAATATCAATTGATATTACAAGGTGAGATATGAAAATATGACTGTTTGTTTTTTAAATTAATGTTTTAGGTAGTTGGGTGTTTTTTTTCCTTGTTCAGAAGAATGGCCCCATATATCCAGCCTTTGAGCTCTTTCACCTGCCACTGACAAAATCCTTTCACTTTTTGCCTTGTATGATAACACTTCTTCCCTAATAGAAATGGCTGTGTTTACTGAATTCTGCTGTTCACATGAAATATCAGGCAGCCCCTTTCAAGAGTACAATTTTATGAGAAACCGGATTTTGAATCCGTGGAGAGCAAATCATAAGATCTGCTTTGTGCCACTAAAGTCTCTGAAACAAATCAGTATTTATTAAAATGCCACATGATGCTAAATATTGAGACGGGAGAAGGATGTTTTGCCCTGTAACTTCAAAATACTGAAATTAGTTTTGGTATTGATTTAAAAAAAAATACAAGCAAAAGACAGTAGGTTTTAGGTTTTTGGGTTGTTGGGGGTTTTTTAGAATTAATTAACAAGTAACTAGTGATTTGCTTTCACACAGCTACCTCCTTCTCCCTGTTTAAAAAACTAACAAATCTGTTATGAAAATGTTTTCTTCTCTTCAAATGTAGAATTTCTCCCCAAAATGATAGTATAATATTTACTCCTGAAACAGCACTACACTGCTATCTTGTGATGAATCAAGGCCAGAAATGGTGGTTTTATGCCAATAAAAAGCCAACCCTCATTTTCTTTCAAATGAATACGATGCTTTGCATCATTTTTGCTCCCGCTTAAGCCTGTGCAGTGGGAACTCTTGTTTCAAAGGCAGCTGGCTCCACAGGGCCTAGCATTACTGTTGGTGTTTCAAAAAAAATAATTTGTAACCAAGGCAGAAAGAGAGGAAAAAAATACCAGTAAAGTGTGTGTTAACTTTCTAGAGCACACACAAAAAATGGGGGGAGTGGTTTCTGTAAATTGTGTCTAATGCAAAATAGATGATGACGTAGGTTTTAAAGATTTTATTGGTATTCCTTTGGCTTGACCTGCATAACTTACAAGAATTTATGGTTTTGCCATT
Source organism: Caretta caretta (assembly GCF_965140235.1). NCBI lineage: Eukaryota > Metazoa > Chordata > Testudines > Cheloniidae > Caretta > Caretta caretta. The sequence goes on along the minus strand of NC_134209.1, from coordinate 130,329,578 downwards.
AATGAGTGAAGCAGCCACTCAAAGTTCATACCAGTAAATTTCTGGATCCACTCATATTTACATTCTTGGGCCCTTGATCCTGTGAGAGCTTATGTGCCTGAGTAACTGTGTGTGTGAGTAGTTGTACTGAGTTCATATGCAGAATCATTGGGTGGCATGTATGTTGTGGATGGGAGTTGCAGAGATTAGTACACATTGTTCACTTATCTTCTTGACACCCTGGTTTATGGAAGAAATTCTTTGTGCACATAGAAGAAAATGTTTTCTACCAAACCTAGAGCAGGGCTTGAAAAATCCCTTTTGACTGGGGCAAATTGAAACTTGGAGTAGGCAGTGGGTCTATTGAGCAGAAAGACGCAGGTACTGCTTGCCTCGTTCTGATATAGCAAGGGAATCGGGTGACCAGATAGCAAGTGTGATAGAGAGTGGCTGTGACTATGGGTGGGTACGAAGATGCATAGCTGCTATGCTTTGCACAGCTCCATGTGGCATTTTATGCAAATTAGTTCATGAGCTAGTTTGCATATATCCATAAACTTCAGCTTATGATAAACATGTTCCCCCTAAACAGTGGTAGGGGTAGGCTCAGAGGAGTTGGCCAAAATCTTGACAGTAGAAAGTGGGGATGACTGGGGGCAGCTGGTGGCTATCTTAAGGGCAGCTGGGTGAGCGGCGGAGCTGAAAGCAGTACGGGGTGCCTAGAGAGGTTTTTGATTGTTGGTCGCCTGGGGCTGCTGGGACTGGCTGGTCGCTGAGGGAAGCTGCAGTGGGGGAATTGATGTTGGCTGGGGAATTAGGGCGTGTCTTCTGACGGGTGTGGAGGTGTTTGCTTGTGAGAAGCCTGGTGGAGCTGGATGCGGACAGTTGTAGGTGCAAAATAAGAGAGCCTGATGCCAGCTGGGCCTCTCACCTTGTGTTGCTGGTGCCAACGCTCCTTCCTCCAGCTGGGATCCAGCAGGGGGAACAGTGAGAGTGAAGCAACTGGCTGCCTGCTCAGCAGGTGACATAGAGATCAGAAGGCACAACTGCAGCTCTTGCCTGCAGAGCTATGGGTAGGTGTGACAGTGTTGCCAGGCGACTGTGTCCCATGAGATACAGAACACCTGTCAGCTCTGTAGATGGGTGCAGATGTCTGTGTGAAGAGGGAGAAGGGGGGAGAGGAAGAAAGTGGCGGAGGAATTAGAGAGCATGATGTAGCAAAAGAATGAGGAAGAGCCGTAAGGGGAGGAGATGACATTTCAGGAAAAAGATTAATCCTGAGCAATGATAGGAGAAAGAGGGATGAAAGCAGAAGGGGAAAGAATATATAACAAATGGAGAGACACAGTAAGACGTAACACTTTAAAATGTATTAAAGAAAAAGATAATTGGCAATATGTTACTCTAAGTACATTACGCAGTAAACATAGGCACAGCTGTAGGAGTACTGTCAATTGCAGGGAGCATGTTTTTTGTGCAGGCAGAAGTGTAGGTATGTTTCACTCTGTCTAGAAGATTGAGTCCAGTTTTCAAGCCTGTTCTAGCAGCATGTCATGTGTTGCAGTTTGTCCTGGGAATGCAGACTTCTGAGAATCAGGATTTTGCCATTTTTCACTCTGTTCTGTTCAGTGTCTAGAAATGTGGAAGTTCCCAATGCAAGTACTGTAGTTTCAGATCCTAACCAGATTACTAGTATTTATGTTGGACTTCACTATTCTCAGATGTGAAGGTCAGTGAAGTAGTGTGGGAAAGTATCACTTCAGCTATAGTGGCTTTTTAAACAAAACTTTTAATCCAGCATTTTAAGAGCAGCTACAAGTCTGAATACATAAGAATCCACCCAACGTTCTCTATGCTTTGCTCTGATGTAACCATATATGGTACTTATTTTCTTAAGAATAAATTGTATGTTTCTAAACACGGTTTGATTAAACACGTAAGAATTTCCTGATGGCATGTAGGCTTCCTATGAAAAGAGAAGTGAAGAGCAGTTTCAGAGGCATGACTGCATGGTGACTTGCTGAATGGAAAATTAATCTGTAATTCTATATACCACCAGATTAGCCTTTGTTCTGCTTTTTAATATCTCAGGCAGAGGCCGCCCTACGCAAAATAAGACAATCTTCCTTCTAATTGCTTCAAAGTTTATGGCAGGGATCTACGCCGCCCTCCCCCTCCCCCCCGGCCCCGGAGTCATGGATCTGCTCCCACAAGTCTTCCCTGATGTCCTCCACCTCCTGGGCCCACTCCCCATCCGCCTCCTGTAACCCTTCCCCGGCCTCCTCCATCCCTCCCTGACCCACACTGCAGTTCTTTTCCTGGAGCCACACAGCTCAACCCAGGCCCCACTGCACTCCTCACCCCCAAGCCTGCACCCCAGCCTGGTCCCCAGCAAGCCCCATGCCACTCATACCATTCCAGATGAGCTGTTCACTGTCAGGCTTGTAGTACAGGGCCATTGCAGTGTGAGTCCAGGTTAGCAGTCAGGGCAAGTCCTGAGAGCTGCCCAGGCACCAGGGTCTCCAGAGGTTGGGCGCTGGGCAGCAGGTGTGGGCTGGGAGCTGACATGGAGCCAAGCAGGCCACTGCTTTGGGCTGAAGCCCTGGCAGCACTTGTAGTGCTGCCAGGAGTATCTCTGAGCTGCATCTGCAGCCACAATTGTACCTGCATTAGGGGTGGGGAGCGGCTAGGGATGAGAGCACTTTCTCAGCGGCCCGGCTGGTGTCCGTTTCATGCTCCTGGGAGCCCCAACTGGCAGCCCCGCCAGCCTCATCACCTGCCACCCATTCCTGGAAGGAACCAAGGGAAAAAGGAACCAAGGGAAGTTGTCATAAATATAAAGGGAAGGGTAAACCCCTTTGAAATCCCTCCTGGCCAGGGGAAAGCTCCTCTCACCTGTAAAGGGTTAAGAAGCTAAAGGTAACCTCGCTGGCACCTGACCAAAATGACCAATGAGGAGACCAGATACTTTCAAAAGCTGGGAGGAGGGAGAGAAACAAAGGGTCTGTGTGTCTGTCTATATTCTGTCTTGGCCGGGGATAGACCAGGAATGGAGTCTTAGAACTTTTAGTAAGTAATCTAGCTAGGTACGTGTTAGATTATGATTTCTTTAAATGGCTGAGAAAAGAATTGCGCTGAATAGAATAACTATTTCTGTCTGTGTATCTTTTTTGTAACTTAAGGTTTTGCCTAGAGGGGTTCTCTATGTTTTGAATCTAATTACCCTGTAAGGTATCTACCATCCTGATTTTACAGGGGGGATTTCTTTATTTCTATTTACTTCTATTTTTATTAAAAGTCTTCTTGTAAGAAAACTGAATGCTTTTTCATTGTTCTCAGATCCAAGGGTTTGGGTCTGTGGTCACCTATGCAAATTGGTGAGGCTTTTTATCCAACATTTCCCAGGAAAGGGGGGGTGCAAGTGTTGGGAGGATTGTTCATTGTTCTTAAGATCCAAGGGTCTGGGTCTGTAGTCACCTAGGCAAATTGGTGAGGCTTTTTACCAAACCTTGTCCAGGAAGTGGGGTGCAAGGTTTTGGGAAGTATTTTGGGGGGGGAAAGACGCGTCCAAACAGCTCTTCCCCAGTAACCAGTATTAGTTTGGTGGTGGTAGCGGCCAATCCAAGGACAAAGGGTGGAATATTTTGTACCTTGGGGAAGTTTTGACCTAAGCTGGTAAAGAGAAGCTTAGGAGGTTTTTCATGCAGGTCCCCACATCTGTACCCTAGCTTTCAGAGTGGGGAAGGAACCTTGACAGAAGTCCTGAAATCTGCCATCCTCAGCAACTGCCTAGCTTGCCTGTGTCTAGAGCAGCCTCTGATCTCTGGATTTGAAATTTGGATTTTCATAGAAAGTAACAGTGAGCTCTTATAGGCTATTTATAACACCAGTATCTAATTATTATTTTTAAAAAGTAGCACTGAATAAGTGCCCTGTTAATTCATTTAACATTTCATGAACACTGATTGGAATCTGTCCTGCATACGCATATGGCAACTGATTGGAATGAAATGGCATTAGTCTGTCGCATTTTTTTTCAAAGGAATTTCATTGTAATTAGATCATACTAAATGCACTGCTGTTTCCTGTCTTGTTCTAAACTTGGATTTTGCAATGCTGAATGCATTGGCGCTTATCAGGCTTTCTTTCATAAAACATGTTTAATGTATTTATTTATACACAAAACAGTCTTCACAGACACAGGCAGAGGTAGTTATTTCCACATACGAGGCACATTCCTGCTACTAAAAAAAAAAAAGCTTTGCAAAATTGTATCTGTGCTGAGGGTGAAAGAGTAGGCAATCTGCAGAACATTTGGAGACAGATAGACAGTAATTTGTTCAGTTCCATCACACTACAAAGCTTTCCATTAATAAAGCTATTTCAAGTACATGGCAAGGCTACTGTCCTCTCAACTTCCAGGATTACAACTTTGCTATCACATACGCCATACTACACAATACAAATTGCCTGCTCCAGAACAATCCGAAAGCAGGTTATGCTGTGCTTGCAGCCGCTTAGAAATACTACTTTTCAATGGAAAATCAGATACATCAGATTTCAAGTTGCACTGTTTTGCCGCAAATTTTCTTTTTACTGTTTACTTGTTTCGTTTTCCTGTTTACCATAACTCCCTGTGAGCTCCTGCAATGTGTGTGGATGTGTGCAGGAAAGGACAGTCCTGGGAATGAGTTCACCATGTTGTGTTGGCAGGAGTGGCTTTGCGAGGAGTGTCCTCTCCTACAAATAGATGGGGAAGCATTTTTAGTGCTGAAGATTCTTCCTGGCTGTCGGAACTCTTGGCGTTCTTGACCAAACACAGCTTTTTCCAGACTGTCCCGGATTCTTTTTCCAGTGAAATAGATCATTGACTTCAGCGGGCAGATGATGGGGCCCTCAATTTCCCTCTGTCTTTCAATCAGCTGGGAGGCACTCCCTCCCATGATCTCTGTCCCCAGCTTGTGATTTCTAGATTTGATTGTCAGACAGGGAAGTGCCACAGTTTCAGGGTACCTGCACCTGTATTCTCCCTTTGTGGTCCCTCAGGGGCATCCACCTAAGGTTTCAAGCTCCGAGCCATCACCTCTCTTGGGCAGCCACTGATATCCCTCTCCCTCCTGACCAGGGGTTTTAAGGCTGCACAGCCCCCAACCATACACTGTGACATCCCCCACAAGCCAGTCTGCCTAACGGCCAGCACCTCTGCATTGCTTACTTTCCAAGGGCTATGACCAGTATATTGAGCAGTTACAGGTGACCACACAGCTCTTTCTCAGCAGAGTACATTTATTTTAAGGACAAAGCATTACAGAGAAGACATATAAAAACAACAGAAGTTCCCACACACTTACTGATAAACATACCAGAAATGACACATCACTCCTTTGGGCCCAAATAGGTTCAACCCTTCAGCAAGTCTGGGACCTCTCCTTGGACAGAATATCCTGTCCATTTGCCCAGTCAAAATGTGGGCCCCCAGTTTGCCTACTTTGTAATCACAGATGACTGAACACTCTTGCCCCGCTTCTTCCCCGAGGCCCCGCCCCTTCTCTGAGGCCCCACCCGCCACTCACTGCTTCCCCCCCTTCCCTCCGTCACTCGCTCTCCCCCACCCTTGCTCACTTGCTCATTTTCACCAGGCTAGAGTAGGGGGTTGGGGTGTGGGAGGGGGTGAGGGCTCTGGGCTGGGGCCGGGGATGAGAGGTTTGGGGTGCTGGAGGGGAGTCCAGGCTGTGGGGAGGGGCCAAGGGGTTTGGAGTCTGGGAGGGGGCTCTGGGCTGAAGCAGGGGGTTGGAGTGTGGGAGGGGTATGGGCTCTGGGGGTGGGGCCAGGGATGAGAGGTTTGGGGTACAGGAGGAGGCTTAGGACTGGGGCAGAAGGTTGGCATGCAGGAGTGGATGAGGTGTGTGAGCTCCAGGAAGGAGTTTGGGTGCAGGAGGGGGCTCAGGACTGGGGCAGGGGTTTGGGAAGGGGTGAGGGGTGCAGGCTCCAGGTGGCACTTACCTCAAGTGGCTCCCAGAAAGCAGCGGCATGTCTCTCCGGCTCCTAGGCAGAGGGGCAGCCAGGAGGCACTGCGTGCAGGCCCCACCCCTGGAGCTCCCATTGGCTGTGGTTCCCAGCCAGTGGGAACTGCAGAGCCGGCACTTGGGGTGGCGGCAGCATGCGGAGCCCCCATGGCCACCCCTGAGCTGGAGGTACATAGCAGCCACTTCCCTGTGCCCCTCAGAACCAGGCAGGGAGCCTGCCAACCCTGCTGCTCTGCCAATCGGACTTTTAACAGCCTGGTCAGCAGTGCTGACTGGAGCCGACAGGGTCCCCTTTCGACTAGTTTTCCCACAGTCGAAAACCAGACACCTAGCAACTCTACCCCTAGTTTGTTTACACTGATCCTTTATATGTCCCACACTTTTTGTTTCTAGGTCTCTGGAAGACCCAGCCTGAAACAGTATTTTCAAGCCACCCCATGGGATGGTGTTTCTCCGGTGTTGTTTACAAATGACCCCGTACTGTTTGTAGTTCCTGTATGAGATGTATAAAGTGGAACTCAATCCTTCATGAACCATTCATAAATTAATGCAAGACTACTTAAAGATACTGCATGGGGTTGCGATCTCTGAAACGGGGAAGATCTACACATGTTAATGCTATGGGATATCTGAGGTTGGTATTGTTTTAGTGTTAGCAGCCTCACACTTTGCAAGTGCAGCAGAGCAGCTGATGGTTCTGCACAATAGACACTGCATGGGCCAGATTTAAGTTCTATATCCTCATGCAGGAATTGCTTCACCCACCTTGGAAATATAGCCATGACTATATCCAGCACACGTAGTTCCCCAAACATCTGATATTATTGTACTGTTTTAGACAAGAGGGCTGATTGGATCTTTATTTTCCTCCTATCAGAACACTTCCATTTCCACCTATCAAACGGGGATGCCATCTTCTTCAAAAATATGTACCTGTGGAGCCAGCTTGCAAGCCAAGCACAAGTTGTTCTCATGCAAGGATCCAAATTTAAGTCTCAAGCTAGTACTTTTTCCTTTAGACTGAACAGGCCAAGGTGTAATTTTGACAATATACATTACTTTACTTAAGCAACTGATTTTAAAACGTCAGTTCAAGTATGATTATATGATGGTAGAGAAATTAAACTCTAGTACATATGTAGATGATTTTGAAGAATTCTATAGAGATGACACCAGAAAATAGCTGAGAAATCTAAAGTCTAGACAGCAAACCACATAGGCAGTTTCAGGCTTACCAGCTAAAGAATGCTTGGTTGAAAGAATAGCTGATGTCACCGGTCTGTCAGAATTTCAGAGCACCAAGCATAACCAGTACAGATTCCAGGCTGCTATAGAGATTACATCAGTAACACTGAATTGCGCCTATAACCATGCCCATGAAAAGATGTGCACAGTTACTCTTTGTGCCCCAAAAGTGAGCTTTTTCAGTGGATGTTTGAGAATGTGCATGCATGTGTACAGCTACGGATCTATGTTCTGAATATTTGTTCCAATATATCCAATTGGCTGTGAGAAATTACACTTGTTTATCATGCCCCAAAGAGATAGTGGATTAAGAAAATAAAATACTACTTATAAAATGGTATTACAGCAATATATTTCCTTTAGTGACTTCATTCATGCAGATAAATGGGGTCTGTGTTGCAAGCAACCCCTTCATATGAAAACTGGTCTTTGAACAAAAAAACAATTTTATGCCAAAGATATCTTTGGCCTTAAGGTCCAAAATCATGACCATTACGGAGACGGAGTAGTCGTGAAGGCCATCCTCTAGCCGTTGCAGTATTGCTTGCTAGAGCGTGCTTTCTAGTGTTCGGTCGTCAAGTACTGTGTGAAAGACAATCTAAAAAATCCATTTAATCAAAATATATTCATTTTTTTATAATTTTATGCATTGTTCGGGTGAAGTTTCTTTAGTTTAATGTTTCCAAGTATACCACCCTTTGCTGTGATCCCATCAGCTTTCATAAGCTAAGCAGGGTTGGGCTGGGTCACTAATGGAAAATGTTGATGGTATACCTAGATGCTTCTGGAAGTAGAGTTCTTCTTCGAGTGCTTGCTCATGTCGATTCCATTGTAGGTGTGCGCACGCCCACATGCACAATTGTCGGAGACTTCTGCCTTAGCGTTATCCATAGGGTCGGCTGTGGCGCCCTGTGGAGTGCCGTGCTCATTTGGTGGTTTATCAGGCGCCGCTGGCCCTATGCCCTCACAGTTCCTTCTTACCACCCATGACCGTTGGTTGGAGCTCCTGGTCTTGCTTCACAAGAACATTAGCGGTTCTTCACTGTTTAGATCATTCTCCTTTGTTATTTAGTCAAGTGATTACTTAGCTGTTAAGTGCTTAGTAGTAGTTTAGCTGGCTGGGACTTTGTTCCGGAGGGGGTCATGCCCTGCTTCCCAGGCTTCAAGCCATGTTCCGATCAGTGACCCTCACAAGAGTTGTTTGAAGTGCCTGGGGGAGCCCCATAGAAAAGAAAAGTGCTGGCTCTGCAAAAACTTTTGTCCTCAAACTCAAAAAGACCTGGACATGTGATTGAGGGCCCTCCTCATGGAGGCTGCTCTGTACCACCAGAGAGAGTCAGTCGACAGACTCATGTTTCCACAGCCCCGCCCTGGTCACCAGAAGGGCAGTGGTCTGGCTCAGAGGGATAGTTCAGTCTTTCCCTTGTAAAGGACGAATCATCCCCTATCTGGGAGGCTGCAAGGTGCCTGCGGCACCGGCATGGGATCAAGGGTAATGGCCCGTCCAGTGGCAATAGTGGAACCTGTGGGGGTGCTTCTTATGCCTGCACTGTATTCCCACTGCTCCCCCCAGGCAGCTTCGGACAATAAAGCCCTGGTGCAGCCGGCACCAGTGTCAGAGCAAGGAGCCGAATCCAAAGCTGAAGTTTCACAGGAGGCCCCAGTGGCTGAAGAACAGTCCCTGACACAGCACGGGGAGGCTCCCCTCCTTCCAGCGGCGCAGTCGTCCCCGGACGAGGCGGTGGCGGGGCCCTCGCAAACCAGCAGCCGCCAACCCCGATGACTTCAGAGAGCACCGAGCCCTACTTAAAAGGGTGTCCGCCAACCTGAACTTGGAGGTCGAGGAACTAGCTGAGGAGCCCTATGACTTCTTCAGTGTCATCCCCTCCTCTGCCCCAGACTGGGTGGCATTGCCCTTTCACCCAGGAGTCCTGAAGATCACCATGTCAGTGTGGCAGACCCTATCTTCCATTCTGCCCACATCCAAGAAGGTGGAAAAGAAGTATTATGTCCCCACAAAGGAGGTTGAATATTTATACCCTTCCGCGGGGTCCCTGGTCTTGTCTGCCATCAACAAAAGGGCTAGGCAGGGCCAGGTGGGTAGCACCCCCAAAAATAAAGATGCCAAGAGGCTGGATTTATTTGGCAGAAAGATTTATTCAACAGCGAGCCTCCAATTTAGGCATCAGGTCCTACTTGGCAGATACAATTTCAACCTTTGGGACTCAGTCAGCAAGTTCAGGGAGAGCCTCCCACATGATCGAGCACAGGAGTTTGTCACTCTGGTGGAAGAGGGCCAAGCGGCAGCTAGGGGTGCCCTCCAGATGGCCTGGGATGCTACATATATGACGTCAAGGGTGGTCACCTCTGCAATATCCATGAGGCATAGCTCCTGGTTATAGACCTCCGGGTTGTCCCAGGAGATGCAATCCACCCTCCAGAACCTCCCTTTCGAGGGAACGGGGCTTCTCTCAGAGCTGACTGATGCAAGGCTCCATGGCCTTAAAGACTCCCATGCTACCCTTTGCTCCTTGGGCCTGCATACTCCTCAGCAGGCTAGAAAGCCATTCTGTCCACCACTGCCTCCGCCGTTGTCAAGATCTTGGGGTGCCCCTCGATCTGGACCCTAGGAAAAGGAGGACAAAAACAGCGGGTTTAAGCGACACCACCAGTCGTCATCTCGCCCATCTACCCAGCCTGGTCCTTCCAGGGACCAACGCAGCCAAAAGCAGTCATTTTGACGGTGCGCCCGAGGAAGATGCCCCAGTCACTGCACCGGAATCCGGTCCCCATCGTCCTCAACCGCCTCCGCCCCTTCCAGTCAGCCTGGTCCCATATCACCTTGTACTGCTGAGTGCTCACATTAGTCTCGTCAGGCTATACCCTGCACTTTGTAGCCGACCAACCCTTCCATCCTCCTTCCCCGTCCCTCTTCAAGGACCCTTCTCATGAGCAACTCCTCATTCAGGAGGTCTTTTAACCTTCCACGGTTTTCTACAAGGACAAGGTCTAGCTAAGACTGCACCCAGCCTTCCTTCACAAGGTAGTCTCTCAGTTTCATTCAAGCCAAGATATTTACTTATTGGTATTCTTCCCGAAGCCACACAAGACAGAAGAGGAGTGCAGGCTGCATGTCCTCAACGTTAGATGAGCGCTGGCCTTTTATATTGACAGTACCAAGCTGTTCCGTAAGTCAACGCAATTATTCGTCGCTGTGGCTGACAGAATGAAAGGTCACCCTGTTTCCACTCAGATAATTTCTTCCTGGATCACTGCCTGCATTCGTTTTTGTTACAATCAAGCGAAGGTGCCGCCCCTGACGATCATCACCGTCCACTCTACCAGGGCTCAGGCCTCTTTGACAGCCTTTTTGGCCCAAGTGCCTATTCAGGACATCTGTAGGGCGGCCACCTGGTCGTCGGTCCATACCTTCACGTTACACTCTGCGCTGACCCAGCAGGCCCGGGATGATGCTGGCTTCGGTAGAGCAGTACTGCAAGCCGCCAAGCAGTGAACTCTAAGCCCACCTCCATAGATACTGCTTGTGAGTCACCTAGAATGGAATCAACATGAGCAAGCACTCGAAGAAGAAAAAAACGGGTACCTACCTTTTCATAACTGTTGTTCTTCGAGATGTGTTGCTCATGTCTATTCCATTACCCGCCCTCCCAGCCCTCTGTTGGAGTTGCCGGCAAGAAGGAACCGAGAGGGCATAGGGCCAGTGGCGCCTGATATACTGACATATGAGCACGGCACTCCTTGCCACAGCTGATCCTAGGGATACCACTAAGGCAAAAGTCTCCGACAACTGTCCACGTGGGCGTGCACACGCTTAGAATGGAATGGACAGTTATGGAAAGGTAGGTAACCAGGCCTTTTTTGGTGATTCAATAGGTGACCCTCTGCCCTCTGAGTCAGTACTAAATCTGTCCATCAACACTGGAGTAGAGGACACTATGAAGTGTTTTTTCCTGATATTCAAGACTGAGACTGTGCCCAGATGTGGTCATTTAAAGATGCTACAGTTCTTTTCATAAGACTGTTAGCACAAGCGTCCTTGCCATTTTCCATCTCTGGTAATTGCATGTTGTCTACTGTTTAAATTTCCCTTAGTCTTTTGAAACTGCCTGACTTAAATTATTGTGTCATGTTAAGTGCACTTAAATAGCTTCTGTCTCTCTCCAGAAGTGGCCTGCGTTTCAGTAGAGAGTAAACTAAATCCATAGCAGTTTGCTCATCAATTTAAGCTTGTATAGGACTAATTTTGTAATTGTATGCGATATAGGAATAATATTATTTTGACAACACCTTTCAACAAAGGCTCTTAAAGCACTTCACAAACATTAATGTATTACGCCCTATAATAGCCCTGTGAGGGGTTGTTTCCCCCCATTTTGCAGGTGGGCAAACCGAGACACAAAACGATTAAATTGTGGTTGTGTCTTAAAAGTGGCTTTGTAAAAGTGGTATTGTGTGGTTCTCTATTTGTTGTGCCTGACAGACTTCTATGTCACATTTGCTCAGTTTGCATATGAAAAGAAGCTTCTTACAAACGTATTTGCACACTCCATCCATGTCTGTCAGAATGGGCTCTATCTAGCCTCATCTAACTGTACAACCCCATAGTCTTCAGATTGTTTTCAGTTTCACTAGTTCAAACCCATGAAAGACCAGTGGGCTTATGTAAGTGTTGTTGAGGGCATAACCCGAAGACTACATGAGTGACAGAGGTGTAACTGAAAGTTTAGTCTGGCTTGTAGAATCTCTGCTATTGTTGTTGATATGAAAGGATACAGCTTTACTATCACAGTACAGAGTGGGCTCGGGGGGCTGGCAGTAAGAAAAAGAATCTTTATGTGTAAAATGAGCACATGTGATATGAAAATCAGAAAAACAATTAATATGGAACCACACATGTCGTACTTGTATAGTCACTTTCTAGGGCAGAATTACACTTTCCTAAAAGTCACAGATACAGTCTGCAGTAGGTGTGGGAAGAGAACCCAGGAGATCTGATACTCAGTTACCTGCTTTAACCACTAGATAATATTCCTTCCCTAATAATTTCCCATTCTTTCACATGTAATCATGTTAGCTCATGGGTTGTTAGCTCATGGGTTGAGCTCCTTTCTTTGCATTTGTTTTCATAAAACGGGTATTAAACATCTGTTTGTAGAAAATCATATCTGTGATTACAAGGGGAGCTTTTCGGCCTCAAATAATATCCGCATCCAGGGGGCGATGGAGGCAGCTTTCCGTTCCGAGGGGGTACCTCCACATCTGTAGCAGTACTGCAATGCCAGAGCCTAAAGCAACATTACGTAGCTGCCCAACGCTCCTTTCACAAGACTCTGATCCAATTGCCATATATGGCAGTAGGTTTGATGTTAATAACACAGGCCAGTGTGTATGGGGGTTGGCCTGATTGAATGTCAGATGGGAGCGAATTTTAAAGGGGATATGTGTGGACTAAAGACCATCTTAATAGTTGCTAGCTCGTTTGAAGTCCCCTGCCACTCTCCGCTCCTCCCAACCAATGGCAATGGGCAGGGGAGATGGTCCTTTTCATTTAAGTCTAGGGGTGCTTTTATAAGAGGTGTGTCGTTGCAATGGGGAGCAGGAGCTCGTCTTTAGTGCTTGGAGAGTGGCGTGGGAAAGTTATTTCTTCTCTCCCTCTTAGCCTGCTGGGGCTACTTACGTGAATTGCTAGACGGAGAGGTCTTCAGGGGATTTCTCATATCTGCCTGTAAAACATCCAGCACTTGGTTGCTACTGTACTAGGGCCGTAACTCACACAGGCTGAAAAGAAAGACGGACAGACTCAGGATGCCATTGTCACATTTGATAATGGTAAATAACCGCCTTCTTCTAACACAGAGCAAAGAGCTATATGAGAATAAGAAAAACAGGGGCTTAGCCTTAAAGCTACTTCTTCTCCCTCTGTTTCATTCTAGCACTCCTATCTAGAACCCTCCCCAGCCACCACTTTTAAAGAGACAGTATTACTATCTTCAGAGTTAGGCAGTGGCCAGGAGGCAAGGAATTCATTTACTCAAGTTCTTCTCACTTAGCGCATCTCTGCCACTCTATGGAATGCAGAGAAGTTTTTCTTTTTCTGGAGGGTTCTACATAGCAGGCAACCAGTTCTCTGGCTTACGACATAGCTGGTATCTTATCTGCAGCCTGTCTCATGGAAGATGGTGGATAAATTCAGGTGACTAGAGCATTTGGGTTTTACAAGCATGTAAAAGAAAGGAAGGTAGGTCCTATACTGGGCCGTCCAGCCTTGATAGTGTTCATTTAAAATAGTAAATAGTAATTGTGGAAATTGATGAGTTCAGTACAGGTGAGCACCCTATAATTAACTCAAATGCTTATGTAGTTGGAGCATGTAGGCCCAGCACCTGCAAACACCAGGAATGTAATCCTCGCCATTGAAGTCAATGGCAAAACTCCTATTGATTTCAGTGGGACCAGGATTTCACACCTAGACAGCAAGTTCCTTGGGGCAGGTACTCTGTCTTTATGTGGCCTTGATCCACACTTACCTTGTGTGCCACTGAAGTCAATAAGACACAGTGTGTGTGTTTGTAGGATCAGACCTATGTTGGTACAATAGTTCACACGACAGACTCCTGATCCAGTTGGGGCCTCCAGGCACTATTGTGACTGAAAAAAAATATGAATATATAGTTCAGGCTGCACAAAAATGTCCAGCCTACACGTTTTCAACCTTTTCATTCCAAAAAGCCATTTTCACATGTTAAGACCGGAAATATTTTTAACTTTTGGGGGCTGAAATTTGTCAAGTTTATTTTAAGTGGTTTAGCTTTGAAGTGATCAAAAAAATGAAAAGCTTGCAGTGTGCTGATTTTATGTAGTCCTAAACTTTAAAATAATGCTTCATTTCATACAAACTTGGATTGACTTTCCTCAATGGATCAGTGTCGGCTGGTGGCATATATGAATGCTACTCCTGTCTGTGTGTGTGGGAGACAGAGAGAGGGAGGAAAACTCTCTCCCACCCACCCCTCACACTGAAATCTAAAATATTGAAGGAATTTTGTTCAGTCTTTCCATGAAAACCTCTTTTTTGAGTAGACACTGCAAGAGATAGTATTAGCATTCAAAAATCATGACTCAAATCCCCAAGTAATGAGATTATATTAAAAATAAATTTAGGGTTCTTTTTATGTGCCTTTTTGAGCTATTAGGATACGTTCAGGTCACATTTTCATGCTTTTCTCATTGACCATGAGGAATGCAAACTTCATTGTTTTAAATGAAAGCTGAGGCTCTTGTGTATTCGTATGACTCCAGGTCCTGGGGCTTTAAGAAAATCAACATATATTCTAAGACTCGTGATGAAATCATGAGAGTTGGCCACACTGATGTTTCAGCTTCAAAAGTTGTGAGTAAAAACTATGAGCATGTGAAAACAGCAATTATTATGGCAACATAATTATAAAAGGGGCATCAAAGCACTCATCCAGAACACCATGGAAGTACAAGTTTGAAACTGTGAATAAAACACAGTAATGTTCCACCTGGAAATTGATGAGCCAATCTTCACCAGCTGAAGATGGATCCCTTGAATCCAAAAATGTTCACAAACTGAATTTTTGAATATGCATGTGCTTCAGAGTTTGCCATGAGCTTCCTATGATCAACATTATTTGTGCATCATTTTTATTCAAAATTCTATTAAAACCCAATTAAGCACTTTGGGAAAGCTTTCCCTTAAGTGTGTGAGGTATTTCAAGAACAGTATTTACTCGAGTGCATGACTTGCACATACTATTCTGTGGTTGCTGCCAAATCATTTCCCTCTGTTCTGTCTGTAACTTCCATTACTATCTGCCTTTGCCAAAATTAACTAACTGTGTGGTGTGACCAGATGCTGAAAACATGAGCCGTTGTATCAAGGTCATGCAGGAGACAGGAATGAATGTTCCCAGAAACTGAATGGTCAAGTTTCTTTACAAATAAAACACTCACATACTTCCACTAAACTGAAGCACAGGAATTAAATCTGACCATAAGTTGTATCTATATCTGGTTTTGATGCCAAAGTTGTTAAGTGGTATTCATACCCTGCTACTGAGAGAGCGAGCGCTGGGGCCAGACCTCAAGATGCAAAATTGCATGCATTGTGGTCCCCAAAAGAGTGTGGGTGTGTTTGGGGTGCCAGGGAGGAAGGGAGTAGAGTGTCAATAGGCCTGAGAGGAGGGATGGTCCAGTGTTCAGGCTGCTAGCCTGGAAGCAAGAGACCTAGGTTCAATTCCTTGCTCTGCTAGCAACTTCCTATGTGACCTGGGGCAAGACACTTAGACTCTCTGTGCCTCAATTCCCCATCTGCTCAGATACTGCAATAACAGGGCCATATAAGTACTTTAGATAGACACTTGGTTTGCTTAGTATGCCCTTAAAGTGAGGTTCAGCTCTAGTAACTAGAAAAGGACATTATTTGATGCCATCTTTGTTATGTCTTAATGGTTTCCATATCAAATTTGTTCAGTTTTCAATTAAAAAGATATTTTTATTTCAGCCATGCAAACAGCCTGGGATCTGAATGTTAAGCTTGTATTCTGGCTTGTGTACCGTCACTGGGAGTGAAGGTTCTGTGAGCCAAGTTCTCTCGCTAGATAAATCATGTGATGTTAGAAGTATAAATGAGGGCAGAATTTGGCCCTACATTTGGAACTTAGTTCACATTTCTGTTAATGATGCCTCAAGCACAATAAAATGCATTTCTCTCTTAGCTGGGTGGACTCTGCTGTATTAGCAAGGGCAAAGGGGAGTAAAAGCATATATATGTCATTCAGGTCAGCAGATGCTGCTCTGACTACACCCAGGGAGGAGAGCTGTTAATTAAGAAGGTCCCATTTTTACATAGTCACTTTTCTGGCGATATCTACACTCTCTAAGGCATTTGCAATCAAGAACTCAAATATTCCCCTCAACACCAGGTACTCCAGTATGAAGATTGGTAGGTGGCAACCCTATCTAAGAATCAAAACCAAACTGTGTGCACAGAGAAAACAGGAAAAGTAAAAGCCTTCTGCCTTTATATTTTTGAGGCCTTATTTTACAGATGCAGTTTTTGAGCTCCCATAAATTCTATCAAAATCCATCTCCTTCTGTGGATTTTTCTTTCTTTCTTTCTTTCTTTCTTTGCAGGGGAGGGGCGCATAAAATAACTCACATTTCCTAAGAGATATTTGCAAGTAGTATGAACTATGCTTCAGTGCCAATGTTACTGTGACCACTGAACATCACATAATGAATATGAAAAATCCATTTAAACCACACACTCAAGAGTATCTGATACAGATCTGCAATTTGGTCAGCACATCATTATTTCTTCATTAGAAAAAAAGCAGCTGGGTAGCATACTAGGCAGCAGTGCTGTCCCCTGGCTTGCAGGATCTTGGATCTAATCCCATTTTTTAGTCATAACGAAATGAATTTGGTGGTGTCAGCTGAGTTCATGTTGCAAAACTACTGCAAGTGCTGGCAGCTTCTTTACTCAGGAGAGGCTTGGAGATTAGCTAGTCTAGAAATTGAAACCTTTCACCTCTAGACATTATGGCTCCTCCAGGTCATTCATGAAGCGATTTAGTGAGGCAGTGTGGAGAAGCTCAAGCAGTGGCAGCCTGCCTAACATATTGCCTGTGGATAAAGAGAATAATTTCCACACTGCTGTTTTAACCTTCAGGATAGCAAATATTCTTAGTGCTTCATCTCGAATAAAGTCCTCTGCTCAGCAAAATATAATTTTTCTGTTCTTTGACTTGTGTGTCAATGAAACCATTTTGTACTTCTTTTTAAGGTGATAAAAGACGTTTGCAGCAACTGCACTGGAGCGATAGATTCAGATGGACCATCATCTAGTTCTCCGATACACAAGACAGAACTGGAAAAGGTAAAGTTAAAGTATTACTAATGCAAAGATAGATGATGGTGTTATATTATGGAGATGTCAACAGTGACTCTAAAGTTCAGCTTGCATTTACCCTTAAAGCAGGACTCCAATTAATGATTGAATTCAATCTCTACATTTGGCACAGTAACTGTGTAGCTTTTTCAGTAAAATACTTGGTAACTTTTGCAGAGGAAACATTTTAAGATGCCACATTTGTGGAAATTTTTCCCCTTCTTCCTCACATTTCTTTGGGTTCCTCTACATAAGTTGCACAGTTCCCAAAGACTCCAAATTTCTCTCTCACATTCTGATAACATCTCTGGCAGAGGCCATTTTTTAAATGAAATACACACACAATTATTCCTCATATTCAGGCAACGCAAAATTGGCCAACTTCAGCAACTCATATCCATCAGCAGCTTTTTGTTTTAGATGCTTACAAGCAGGCATGCTCAGTAGCACGGGACATGG
The DNA here is from genome assembly GCF_965140235.1 of Caretta caretta. Classification (NCBI taxonomy): domain Eukaryota; kingdom Metazoa; phylum Chordata; order Testudines; family Cheloniidae; genus Caretta; species Caretta caretta. The sequence continues at coordinate 130,311,932 of NC_134209.1, read as the reverse complement.
TGGGTGAGCTCTGGTGTAGAGATGGACCTGTGGAGGCAGAGGGAAACAAGCAGGGATGTGGAGCCTGGGGAGGAATGGTTGGTGGGGATATGATGGGCTGGACTGGAGTTTTGGAGGCCTGGCAGAGGAATTCCAGTCTGTATTGAGGCTTGAGCACCCCTGGCATAGCGAGGTGGCAGTGTTGAGAGCCTGTGAAGTGCTCATGTTTTGACACAGAGATACCTGGCTCCCTGACTCACTAAGGGTATATCTACACTACAGTTAGACCCCCGGGGCTGGCCCATGCCAACTGATTTGAGCTCATGGGGCTGTTTAATTGTCGTGAGACATTTCCCCTGCCTGTTTTACAATATTATATATAGAGAGAGATTCTAAAATGTTACTGTCTATTAATGTGTTAAACAGCAAGATCAGGTAAGAAGTGCTCATAAATTAAAGAAATCTTCAAAATGATATTTTTAATGAATGCTTTAGATATACATTTACAATTGACAGCCTTACACAAACAACACATTTGTACAGGTAGCATTTCAGACCTTTCAGTGTATGTAAGAAAAGAGTCTGTTCAATTAAGTTTTTAGCACCAGTTACTCTGTACCGGTTGGGAAGGAAATACAGGATGGTGCGGTATCAAGTTTTCCTTGCCACAAATTTGGGATGCCGATGTTATTCATAAGTGGTGAAGCCATGATTGAGTTATGTAAATTGTGTTAAACAGATACCAATAAAAAGCTTTATGGCACACCACAACATATGAGTTTTGTTTATGCCACACATTTTAGGTAATAGCTATTTTATAAACTTTAGATTTTTAATTTTTTATTAGTAATATACACATAATTACTAGTCTCTTATTTCACAGACCTTTTTATAGTCTCAGACTATAAGGGAACCGTTGTGATAATCTAATCTGACCTCTTGCACATTGCCGGCCACAGAACCGCACCCCCACACTGCTGTAATAGAGCCATAACCTCTGGCTGAGTTACTGAAATCACGATTTAAAGATTTCCTGTTGCAGAGAATCCACCATTTACTCTAGTTCATACCAGCAAGGGACCCTTACTTACGCACATCGAAAATACGGAAATTCTACCTATAGAAATGTGTTGTGTTTGGTAGGTTGTAAGTTGTAAATGTATACCTGAAGCATTCATTAAAGATCTAGTTTTGAAGATTTCTTTTATGTAAAATGAGCACTTGTTGTTTAGCACATTAATAGAGAGCAACATTTTAGAATCAAAAAATGTAATAAAAATATATTATGGGTAACATTGCTTATTGTTAAATTAGGGTTACATGATTAGTCTTAAATTACTCTTAAAAGGATAAAAGAATGGATATATTTGGCAATACAGTTCTAATGTGGCTTAGTTTTATTTTGTTTTTAATGCTTGTGTGGTGACATAAGAAATCTATGTAATGTAAATGAACACTTGACTATCTCATATTTATTTGTCCTCAGGATGGATGCTTGGCATGTGTTTAATTTAATAATAAGCGTAACTTTAATTTGACTCATGACACATCATTTGGCCAGTGTGACCACATGAGAAATGACTTAATTTATTTTGTCCATGCAGAAATTGTCCTCTGAGAGGCCAAGCTCAGATGGGGAGGGTGCTATAGAAAATGGAATCGCTGCTGTGTGTAATGGAAAAGAACAAGGTGAATCCCATATGCTGAGTGTGTTTTAAATATTCAGCATAAAGAATATAATAATTTTTTTCTTTTATGAATTGGGGAATAGGTAATAACGCTTTGTAAGTAATGTAATTAGTCTTTGTCTACCCTGAAAGTTGAACTATACCAAGCTTGAATTACGTAAACCTTTACATTGGTGGATATTAGAATATCTCCATTCTAGTTATGAGAGTTATCCACCTGTAACGTTGATGTAAGTGACAGCAGGATCAAGGCCCATATGTAAATTTTGAAATGACTTTTTCCTGTGTTCATAAAGTACGCTGTCTTCTATGGGGGAGTTGAGCCAACCACTAACTGTATGTAAGGTTTTCCCCTATAATTTTAAACAGGAAGGGTATCATAGAATTTTATAAGGGAAGACAAGAATCATGTATGCAAAATGACTTTAAAATGATCTACTCCACTTTGGAGTCAGAAAGCTTGTTCCCAGTCCTTTGATTCCAAGCTGAGGGACATTCCAAATTCAATTTCCTGAGTAAGGTCTGCAAAATCAATCCCCAGATTATCTTTTTGTTTCCCCTTGAAGAAAAGATTTCTGTAAACAGGTGATACCAACCTAGTTAAGCTAGTTAGCTTGACATATACAGATATTCAGTTTTATTCAGAAGAGCACATTTGCTTTAATCAGTACTTTCCTGTAGGTGTGAAAAAGCTGATGGAAGTGCTATTGGAAAACAGTTGCATCAGCATTGGCTTTTGGGCAAGTTGCACTGTGCCTCCCCTTCCTGACACCATTGGGTGTGTGTTTCCTTTGGGTGTTTTAGTTTGTAATCTTTGCCCTCCTTTTCCAATGGAGATTTTGAACAAATCTCCCAAATTCATAGATCTCCACACCCCAGTCAACAGAATGGAACATAGTAGCTCACTATGACTTCTAGGTCCAAAATGTATGGCTACATTTACATACTACAGAAACTTCCATAAAACTACAGAAGGCAAAAAAAATTGTGTCTCTGTAGACCCCCATGCTGGTTGCATGTGTCTGTGGTACGAAAGTCCAAAATATGTGCATAGTCCAAGATTTTCACAAGTGACTAGTGATTTGAGTGGCCAACTTGAGGCACCTTATAGGGGCTTGATTTTCAAAAGTGTGCTGAATGCACACCCTCGGAAAATAAGGCCCATTTGAAGTGTCTGAAGCTGGGTAATCAAAAGCACTAGTCACTTGAAACTCTTGGCCTTCAACTCTGTCATGGTAGAATCAGTCTTTTATAGTAGTGAAGAGATTTAAATACTGACATTTAATGCATTAACACATAGCTGTCATCACTAAATCATTTTAAGGGGTTCTGAATGAGTTGCAGGTTCTTTTTTAAATCAGCTGTAACAGTGAGAGTGAAAGCTCAGTTAGCCATGAGAAGGGAAGCTGACTTCACTGTGCATTGATCTCCCTTCTGCTCCCACAGAGCTGCTGCCCACCTGCTTCTACTCTCCCCCTCTCTCCACCAGCATCTTGTTCTGCGGTGGTGAAGAAGGTGAGAAGAAATGGCTTACTTGCCAATCTGTCTTGAGATCAGGGGATGTATCCCTTTTACATACTGCAGGAGAAAGAGGTTGGGAGAAATATTGTTTCCTCTACCTTTCTTCTCCATGGTGGAGTAAAACGCCATGCGGAGTGAAGGTAGAAGAAGCAAGAACATTAGAGTTCACGTGGGCTCCTTTCACTGCGTTTTCCCGGAGCTGGGAATTCTTCCCTTGCACTTTCCACCTTACTGAGCTTGATTTGTCTTTCTTTGAGTTCTGAGGGATGTGAGCATTTATTCCCCAAATGCAGACACAAACGTTCTTCTTCCCTCCCTCCCCTACTCCACAGCTGCAGATATTCTTCAGCTGCTGCTGTATGGGATAGCAGCTCGTCTTCAGTCCAGTGCTGCCTCCTGCTGTCTCCCTATGCTCACGATGATATGAGCAGATGGGATACTCTCCTTCCCTAGAACTTTGGGAATTCATTGCATGTAGGGACAGCACCATATTAGGTTACATCAGCCCTGCAGATCCATGGGCAGGATTTAGCTTTTTGCTCCCATACACAAATCATCTTTCTACTGAAGGTTTTCAGATAATCCACTTTCACCTGTGAAAAAAGGACTCCCCTGCTGCATATACGTTGGTGGCAGAGTCTTACTGAAAGAGACAGTCTTGATGACAGATGGAATTTCTAATGATTTCCCGTGTTAACAAATAACGAAGGCTAAAAAAAGACAACAAATTGTGGCTTGAGAGTTTCTGAACTATTTCTCTCTTGTGTACATTCTTTCCCGTGAGTTACCAATTCACATAATTTGTACCAGTTATTTTTTTAACATTGTTGTGCTTAAATCAACATTTCACATTTCAGTTCATATCTTTCAAATGAACCTTTTGTTTGTTTTTGGGGGGGCTCAGTTCAGACCCAGAGAGTGCTGCTTTTTGTGCATGTGTGCTTGTGTGTGTGGAGAGGGGGAAAGATGGTTCTAACAAACTGTCAGTTCTGTCAAAACCACTAAGTTAAATTTCATTTTTTGTCAAAGCCACAAATCAACTAAGGTTGAACTCAGAGTGGGCCCATGTTTGCAATAATATTTGGGGCTGAGTTTTATATTGTTGATAAAACTCAAGCCAGATAATTATGGTTCTGGTTTTGTGCAGCTCTGTTTTTTTGTATTGGTTGTGATTGTCTGCTCTATTTTTTAAAAATATATTATGTAGGCTCTTAAGTCATTTAGCCACTTTTGAAAGTTGTGAACAGCACTGATCCTGTTCACTTTAATGGAAGCAAGTTAAGTTCAACACCAATCTGTATGTTCATACCAATAATACTCGTACATTATTTTAAGTTCCCATATATATTGATTAGATCTAGTAAACTATTTTTTTCTGCACTGTCCTTTCCATAAAAATGAACACCAGCTCCCAGTCATTGGGAGCATTAAGTGATCTTGATTATTCCATTATAAAGGAAAGTTATCTTATAATACATGCCTTTCTCAAAGACCCATTCTGATCTGTATAGTTACCTTTTCCTAGTTCCAATAGCAGGGATGTTTTTGCCAGGCATATACTTACTTAAAAAAAAAAAAAAAGGCCTGATTCATTGCCATGGCATTATGTTGGAAATGCTTTTCAGGAACAATGACAGGAGATCATCCAACTTCCATTTTTGTTCCAGTGTAGTCAGGTTGAATGTACAGCATGGAATTACCCCAACCACACTTCTAAATTAGAAGATGGTTATAGTGGAGAGGAGCAATTCAACTGATGAATTTTAATGATAAACTTGCTTTAGTCTTACCTTTCTGTGTGCCATGTTTTTAATATTGTGCTGGGCATGTGATATGGGTATCAGCATTAATGATGCCTGCAACTGTGCGTCTCTTGTCAGAAGGTAGCTGTTTTGTCCAAATGCTTGCGTTAAGAATTAAGTCAGTTTTGTGCGTGCTTGTATATCTGCAGTGCAGTTGTTTTCATGTCTATTTTGATCCATGTGCTTTAATATAATTGGTTTCAGTCAAACATACTAAGATGTCCGTGTTTGTTTTCTTGATAGTTAAGAGGAAGAAGAGTTCCAAGTCAGAGACCAAGGGCACAGTGACTAAAGTAACCGGGAAAAAAATAACAAAGATCATCAGTTTAGGGAAGAAGAAGCCATCAACAGATGAACAGACCTCATCAGCTGAGGAAGATGTTCCAACATGTGGTAAGTGATTTGTCGCTTTTAGATTCTTAAGCTTACACTGCAATGAAAGCACTATAGACTCCCAGCCTAGCCGTTCATATACAATTGCCCCTACTGCAATCGTTTTCAAACTAGTTGGTATTGTGTAAAACTTCACAAGATTACAAATTTCGTGTAGGCTATTTCCCCACTCAGTTGTGTTTCCACTTCCGTCCAAAGCTGTCTCTCCTTCTCCCCTGGACCGTCCCCCACTTAAGACCATGCACAGGACTTGGATACATGTTGATTTTTGAAAGTTAAATAGGGCCATTTGGGAGGGGAAAAAAAGTGGAGGGGGTCCTCTTTTAATTCAGGGAGACTACATTGGACTGGGAGAGCTTCTGTAAGAGGCACAATGGGAGAAAAAAGAGAGATTTGGGTTAGATAATAGGAACCGCTCATCGTTCCTAAATAGGTCAGCCACAATGTATATGAGAAGGCTTTTCCATCCCTGTGGTTGTATCATTTTGCACCAACTCTGGTTCAAGAGGGAGAAGGTGGGGCTTGAGTGGGGTGGACAATACTGAGAATCCTAAGTAACCACGATCAGGAAGCTCTTTCCTTCTCCAGATTTCCACTTTTTGTTGTTGTTGGGGTTTTTATTTTTTTGGTGGCATCTTCCAAGGGTTGCACAGTTCAGATATGCTGATATATCCTGCTGGATCAAGCCCTGAAGTTGTAACTGTGATGTTGGAATGGAAACCCAGAAAAATTAAGCTATATAACACATAATTTAAATGAAAACCAAAAAGATAGCTATCCAGAATGATTAAGAGCTTTCCTCCTTGTAACTGAAAATGAAAATCGGCAATGAGGTAAAAGATGAATCATTTCATATAAATTCTGCCCGGAAGAAGATGTCATTCAATCCTTTCCTCTTTTAATACACTCTTTGGAAGTGGAAATATACTGTCTATAATTCATGAACCATATGTGATTGGGAGCCAAGTTCAAAGGTATTTTTCTCTTCCAGTATAAACTAGTGGCTTAAACTAAACCTAATATGAAGGTGTTCTTGGGGTTTTTTTGTTTTGTTTAGTTTTTAAGTTACTTATTTTAATTTCAGTGAAATCCCAGTGGAGATTTTTTTTTTTTATTCTGCTTTAAAATTCCCCTGCTGTGAACCCAAAGAACAGCAGAGGTAAAACTGACCTCTCTGGTTTAGCTGTTCTAGCTAAGTAGAATGAATTGCCAAATGGGTTTTTATGGAATTGTTGTCAGACATTATAGACACAAGCTCACTCCCTGATCATCTCACAGTAGCACAGCGTTTTCTCCCAGTGCCCTGTACACATAGTTACCTGAAACTCCACCACCATATTTAACTTACCATCCATATACTGGGTTTGTAACCAGTTAATGACATGGTTGGTTCTACACATCTTGCATGTACACAAAAAACGTGATTAATAACACATGGTAACCATGGCCGCTGTAATGGTGTTTTGCCCTCATCAGCAGCTTAGGTTGCATACAGTTGTTTTCCTGCAGCCAGGTCATAACATTCATATTTTTGCTGTGCAGCTGGGACCTCATAATCATGCCCGTGTAACCACTTTAACTGATCTTGCTTCCTTCCAACTCTCTAAGCAGTGGGATGTCTTTTGAGTGCTTAGTCCCATGTGCTGCTGGTGCTGTTTTATGTGCATGTCCATTAGTCCTTGTGTTGCTTGTTGAGTCATCATGGGTTAGCTGTCATTATTTCCCCAGAAAGCACTATGAAAACACAATTAGCAGTGTGATAGATCTGGATGTATCCATAGAACTGTAGAATATGGTTCAGTTGTGAAAAAGCTGTGTGGGCACAAATCAGCTGTGCCTGTAACTCTCACATGAGCAGGTTATGTTTCTAGTGTAGTCTAGGATATGCTGAAACCTTTTAAATCGTATTTTTAAATATCATCCTACTTTGGGGTTCACGGTGGGAACACCTCTTGACTCCCGCACTGCTACCTCCATTTTTACTAAAATCTCGGGGAAACCCTGTGGCAGGAGAGCTCTGGAATATTCAGCCAGAACTGTCACTAACTCAGCACAGTCATTTGCATATGTTCGGAATATGACCAGGATCAAATCTTTATAGGCCAGGCTTTCTGAGTTACTGGTACAGTGAGAGTTTCAATAAAAAAAATTTAAAAGGCCATTTATTTGTCGTCTTAAAATCATCTGGATTTTCAATCTGCATGTACAGGAATAAGTTTTATATGAACTAAAAAACATTTTTACATCAAAAAAACATTTTTAAAAAAATGTGAAGGATAAAATAGCTCATATTTTGTTTTATTGCAGGATATCTGAATGTGCTCTCAAATAACCGGTGGCGCGAACGCTGGTGCAGAGTGAAAGATAATAAGCTCATTTTCCATAAGGACAGAACAGATCTGAAGACCCACATTGTTTCTATTCCTCTGCGTGGCTGTGAAGTCATTCCAGGCTTGGATTCCAAGCATCCCTTGACATTCCGTCTGCTTCGAAATGGGCAGGAGGTCGCAGTGTTAGAGGTGCGATGTTTATTGATGTGCATACTTTGCAGAGATGCATATGGGCTAATTACATGACCTCGTTCATACAACCTGCCTTTCAAAATGCTTTCCACAGTTAAATAATAGAGTTACAGAGCTGGGTAACAATCATTACAGAAAGAAACAAATTAAGAGTTACGGGCAAAAGAGACTTATCTGGATGAGAATTGATGTTAAATCAAACCCTAATACTGTTGATTTTTAACTCACAACAGTCTTCCCTGTTAAGATGTTTTCTGCTGTCTCTCTCTCTCTCTCTCTCTCCACTCTGACCTTTTCTCTTCCCTTTATAAGTGCCTATGCACCTCCCCTGTTCGTCTTCTATCAAGGAGGTAATTCAGAATACAAATGACTGAGCGCTAATTAAATAACATTGCTGTGTCTCACTACACTGAAGATTAGAATGCTGGATCTGTATTTCTCCTGGGAATATTAATCAACTTTAAGATTTGTTATTCTGAAGTCATCGTCAGGTGGTATATCTATACTAGAGAAATTGGTTCCTAGCCACAAGTTGGGCCTCCTACCATGCACATCAGTGAAACATTCCCAGTTGTACACAGGCCATTATACCATCGTTTACATTAGACTTGTTTCAAGCAAGGCTAAGCACTGTGTACTCTTCCAGGATTGGATGGAAAAAGCTAGCACAATAGCTCCAGTACTGCAAATAGCCTTAGTGCTGCTGTCCCCTCAGACGTCCTTGTCAACTGCTGGAAATGGCCCACCTTGATTATCACTACAAAAGTGTTTCTTCCCCCCGCTCTCCTGCTGGTAATAGCTCACCTTACCTGATCACTCTCGTTACAGGTTTCAGAGTAGCAGCAGTGTTAGTCTGTTTCCACAAAAAGAAAAGGGGGACTTGTGGCACCTTAGAGACTAACAAATTTATTTGAGCATAAGCTTTCGTGAGCTCTCTGTGTATATAAATCTCCCCACTGTATTTTCCACTGAATGCATCCGATGAAGTGAGCTGTAGCTCAGAAAAGCTTATGCTCAAATAAATTTGTTAGTCTCTAAGGTGCCACAAGTCCTCCTTTTCTTTTTGTCCCAAAGTAGCGTCCTCTCTAGTCTGCTTTCTGCTGCACATGGGTCAGATTTGCCAGAAGAAAGTGACCTGTACCAATAGTACTGCCTGCACTATAAAGGTGATATAGGTGCATTTATTTTATGAGCATCAACTTCTTCCAAACCACCGGCCCACAGTGAGCGAAGCATCCTTCCATGGAAATATGCATGTCTCATGCAGATGGGCAGCACTGGGGCAGTTCCAGAAGACTGGAAGAAAGCTAATGTTGTGCCAATTTTTAAAAAGAGTAAACATGGTGACCTGGATAATTATAGGTTTGTCTGTCTAACATCAATCCTGGGTAAGATAATGGAGTGCTTATACAGGACTCTATTAATAAAGAATTATAAGAGTGATTAATGGAAGTAATTAATGCCATTCAACATGAGTTTATGGAAAGTAGATCCTGTCAAACTGACTTGATATCTTTTTTCGATGAGATTAAAAGTTTGGTTGATAAAGGTAGTTGTGTTGTAATATACTTAGACTTCTGTAAGATACATGACATTTTGATTAAAAAACTGGAAAGATATAAAACTAATATAGTACACTTTAAAAGGATTAAAACCGGGTAAACTGATAGGTTTCAAAATGTAAACAGGGAATCATCATTGAATGAATGTGGTTTTAGAGAGGTCCTACACAGATAGGTTCTTGCCCCTATACTTTTTTTAACATTTTTATTAATGACCTGGGAGAAAACATGAAGTCATCACTGATAAAGTTTACAGATAACAAAAAATAATTAGAGTGGTAAATAATGAAGAGAACAGATCACTGATACAGAGCGATCTGGATCATTTGGTGAGCTGGGCACAAGCAAATAATATGCACTTTGAATATGGCTAAAGGTAAATGCATACATCTAGGAACAAAGGATGTAGGCCATACTTACAAGATGGGGGAGTCTATCTTGGGAAGCAGTAACTCTGAAAAAGATTTGGGGGTTCTATTGGGTAATCATCTGAACATGAGCCCCTAGCACGATGCTGTGGCCAAAAGGGCTAATGTAATCCTTGGATGCGTTGACAGGGGAATCTCAAGTAGAAGTAGAGAGGTTATTTTACTTTGGCATTTGGCACTAGTGTGATCACTGCTGGGAATATGGCGTCAAGTTCTGGTGTCCACAATTCAAGAAGGATGGTGATAAATTGGAGAGTGTTCAGAGAAGAGCCATGAGAATGATTAAATGGTTAGAAAAGGTGCCTTATAGTGATAGACTCAGAGAGCTCAATCTACATAGCTGAACAAGGAAAAGGTTAAGGGGTAACTTGATTACAGTCTATAAGTACTACATGGGGAACAAATATTTAATTATGGACTCTTCAGTCTAACAGAGAAAGGTGTAACATGATCCAATGGCTGGAAGTTGAAGCAAGGCAAATTCAGACAAGAAATTGTTTAGCGGTGTGGGTAATTACCCCATTGGAACAACTTACCATGGGTCATGGTGGATTCTCTATCACTGACCATATTTAAATCAAGATTCGACGTTTTTCTAAAAAACATGCTGTAGAAGTTATTTGGGAGAAGTTGTGTGGCATGTGTTACACATGAGGTCAGACAAGATGACCACAATGGCCCCTTCTAGACTTGGATTCTGTGAGTCCAAAGACCAAGAGAAGACAGCTATTGACAACCACTGAGCCGATCTGAGAGAATGCGCTCTTGCTTAACACAGGGAATAGCTGTAAAATGGAAAACTACACTAAAGAGCTCCATAGTTGTATTATTTAATGTCTTTGCAACAAATCCAAGGGTAGGAACCCCTCCCCCCCAAAAAAAAGTCAGAATAAAACAAACAGAATAGGAAATTTCAAATGAGCTAAAATAAGTTCTTTTCAGTGCTTATTTTAAAAACAAACTTGAACTATGAAAAATTGCTCCATGGTAGCTCTATTGCCTTTTTATTGGTTAAAATTGGAAACCTCAGATAAAGATAACATGTAAGGAAACGAGTGGGAGGCCGACTTTCATTTTCAGACTCTGGTCAGATACTTTGAACACTCAGGTTTTCTTAAGTGCAGATGAGGTCAGTGTCTTGTCCTTGAAGAAGGATCATGCTACGTATGCACAGTACAGGTTATTTGGATGATGATTTACAAGAACAGGAAATGAATGAAGTGTAGTATAAAGAAGAGGAACTATGGTAAGGAAATTGAGATAAAGGAAAAAAATCTTTGAGTCTGTTACATTGAATAAAGAAACTTAAAGTAAATAAATATTGAAATGCCTATAAAATTTTATGAAATTTTTCAAAAAATGAAAATCATTGAATTTCAAAAACTAGAATGATTTTCACCATTTTAATTCCCCCCCCCTCCATTTTTCAACCTGCTCTAGTATTTCTTTGTCCAAGGTTATCCTGCCTCTACAATTTGGACAAGTTACCTTTCTTAAAAGCTTAGCCGTGTAGTGGAAAACATTTGTCTCAGCTTTCAGTTTTCTGAAATCTAAAATAAGGAAGGTGCATACCTAGATACACTGGCTTCATGCATTTATGCTTTCATTATTTTGCTGGAACTGTTCATATTGCTTTACTACATAATCAATTAACATGTTGCTTTAAATGTGTTCGTTATGACATAATAACCTCAGTGAATATTACTTTTTGTTAGCATAGTTTGGCAAAGGTGATCCAGAACTTCACATGCATCATTATATCAATATGTTAGTAAAATAATTACTTCATGTAATTATGAAGTAAATAATATGAAAAAGCCTATTGTTTCAGTGATAATTTGAGTTTACATAAAATCTTCTCATCCTCATAGCCTTCATCATCTGAAGACATGGGCAGATGGATTGGGATTTTACTGGCTGAAACCGGTTCAGTTACAGATCCTGGAGCTCTGCACTATGACTATATTGATGTGGAGATGACTGCAAGTGTCATACAAGCTGCAAAACAGACCTTCTGGTAAGATGCATTAAAAGCAATTTAAGGGCGTTTTCAGTAATTTCAGAATTTACAGCCTTACATTAGCTCTAATATCAAGAGACCTTATCAAACCTTCCCTTTTTGGCAAGATATTAAACACTTGAGGGATTGAAATCTTGAGTCTCTGAGCATACGAGATGTGTTTAAGATTATCTTGCTGGCATCCGGCTAAGTATTACAAGAGAGGCAGAATATGTCCACTTTTATGACGTATTCAACTCTCACACTTATAGTGTAAGAGGAATCTAGTAATTGGGTGCTATTTTAACCCCTTCTTACTGGCAGCCCTAAAGCTTTAAATGATCAAATAAGTTGAAGCTTGGCCACAATTCAGTCACAAGAGTTTACGCTGGTTATATTCACTTTCCGCGTTTTAACAGAACTAATGTAAATTCACAGAATTGGTTTAGCCCTCAGTACTCAGCAGAAATACTGGTTTTATGTGTCATTACAACAATCTGTAACCTACTAACCCTCCTTTGTCCTGTGACTGCAGAGGTGTGAATTGTCCACTGCATCTTAAATGATCTCTTACAACATGTGTTTACCCATAGGCTAACTGGTCAGGGTGACTAAGCACTGTTATAAATTGCCCAGGGAGGTTGTGGAATCTCCATCACTGCAGATTTTTTAAGAGCAGGTTAGACAAACACCTGTCAGGGATGGTCTAGATCAGTGGTTCTCAAAACTTTTTTTTTCGCTGACCACTTGAAAATTGCTGAGGGTCTCCGTGGACCACTTAATGATCTTTCCAAATGTTGTTTCTACCATTAGCTAACTATTGGATAAAAGCGCTATGTTAAAAAGAACCTTAATAATTAATGTTTTTTTTGTTCTACAGATAAAAGCACACAACTCATATTTTAATATCACTAGTCTTACTTTCTAATCTAACCTTTCTAATCCGATGGATGTGCCCTCTCTCCCCCGCTGCAGCAGTCCCTGAGCTGGGGCTGGGAAGAAGGGGGATCTCTCCCTCTCTCCTCTGCCCCGGCAGCCCCCAGGCTGGGAAGGAGGGTGGGAGGTCTCTCCCCCACCACAGCAGCCACAGAGCTGAGGCTGGGAAGGAGGGCTGTCTCTCCCCGGCAGCTGAAACCCTGGAGCTGGGGAAAGGTTTCAGAGTAGCCTCTTTCTCTGGCCGCTGCAGCCTTGCATGTCCCAAATTCCCCCCACCCCCTCTTCTCAACCCACTGGCCCTTCCTACCTTCCTCCTGTTCCCGCCAAAAGCACCACCTCACCTTACACGTGCATCTTCTCCAGGGTCCAGGCACCTAATTAGTGGAGCCATACTTGCGTGGCTCCACTAATTAGGTGGGTGGCCCTTCGTTCTCTCGTGTGCAGCTGCCCAGAGGCACACCTCAGAGGGAACTATCTGCGGACCACCTGAATGGAACTCACGGACGACTGGTGGTCCGTGAACCATAGTTTGAGAACTCTTGTCTAGATAACACTAAGTCCTGCCATGAGTGCAGGGGAAAGGATTAGATGACCTCTCAAGGTCCCTCCCAGTCCTGTGATTCTACAATCTCTCCCACCTTGTATTTAGCTGTGGTACTCTGACTACCTTTCCCAGACCTGAAGAAGAGCTCTGTGTAGCTCGAAAGCTTCACCAACAGAATTTGGTCCAATAAAAGACCCACCTTGTCTTTCTCATAGACCCACTACATCCAATTGTTCCTTGCTGAAGGATTAAAAACTCGCAGTTGTGAAATTCATGCCAATACATGAATTCAATACACCATGAAGATTTTGTTAGTATATGCCTCAGGACAGCAAAGTGTGGATAGAAGATCTCTTGGCCAGACAGTTTACTAGGGCTTTATGAACATGATCCTGCAAGGTGCTGAGTGCCCTCAACTCCCATTGAAATTACTGGGATTCAACACTTTGTCGAATCAAGCTCAATATAGCCATCATAAATATGAATAGACTAAAAATACTTAAAGGGTGAGAACCTAGTTTAGCTTTCTGTTGCAACTACTATCAGACTCTCAGCAGTGAAGGGTCAGGAGGGCTGCAGCGTAGAAAAATGAGACACTTCATTCATGCTCTAGTTCAGAGGTGGGCAAACTATGGCCCACAGGCCACATCCGGCCCGCGGGATCACCCTGCCCAGCCACTGAGCTCCCGGCTGGGGAGGCTAGCCCCGGCCCCTCCCCTGCTGTCCCCCCTCCCCTGAAGTTACGCTGCCGTGCGGGCAGTGGGGCTGCGAGCTCCTGCTGCTCCAAGTGGCATGGTAAGGGGGCGGAGTGCACGCAGCAGTGGGGGAGTTGGGTAGGGGACCCCTGGGGGCAGTCAGGGGATGGGGAGCGGTTGGATGAGGCGGAGGTTCTGGGGCGGGGCGGTCAGGGGTCGGGGAACAAGGGGGGTTGGATAGAGCGTGGGAGTCCTGGGGAGCCTGTCGGGGGGTGAGGGGGTAGGCAGGGGACAGGGAGCAGAGAGGGTTGGATAAGGGGTGGGATCTCGGGGGGGCGGTTTGGGGTTGGGGGTCCTGGGAGGGGGCGGTCAGGGGACAAGGAGCAGGGGGAGGTTGGATGGGTCAGGCGTTCTGAGGGGGGCGGGCAGTGGGAAGGGGCAGATAGGTGGTGGGGGCCAGGCTGTTTGGGGGGCACAGCCTTCCTTACCTGGTCCTCCATACAGTTTTGCACGCCGATGTGGCCCTCGGGCCAAAAAGTTTGCCCACCCCTGCTCTAGTTTGAATGGCTTTTGATAGAAATCAGGGTTGATTCATCTCTTACCACAATCCCATTTTTGTCAAATCCAAGTAATTTTGATCGAATTATAATGCAGTTAGTTTAGAGGCTTATGCTTATATACATTTTGAAGTTAATAGGGCTCAAAAAAGCTTTTCCTGTGACATGCATTTTTCGCCTCCATCAGCATCCAGTGATAACCACATGTAAGAGAGAAGCCGGATGGAAATGTTTTTGCCTGAATACTGCTTGGCTTTCATTTTATGAACAAATGTGATATTAATTGAAACCAAGTGGAAAAAATAAGTGCAACTAGACCACATATTAGAAAGGAATGCCAAACCTAACTTGCAAAATAATAAAAATTCCCTATCCAGTATTTGTTTAAATTTGTTGTACCACAATAAAGTGAATGTAAGAGCTTATCAGCAAGCAACCTTGGGCATGTCTCTCTTAACTTCTGATCCAATTATTCTTGTAATATTAGAAAGGGAAATGAGAAATGACTTGGCCTTTCTTATCCATCCACATAGCAAAAACTCTCACATCTCAGTTACTACAACATCTTTCTCTCTAGCCTCAAGTAATGCAGTCTTGCCCCATTCATATCCATTCAGAATGCTCCTGCCAAGATCACTTTTCTGCCCTATCCTTTGATTGTTTTTGTTTTGTATTACCATAGCACCTGGGAGCCCCAGTCATGGACTGGGGCCCATTTGATCATGTTACCCCTCTCTTTACATCCCTCCCCTGTTTTCCCCCACATTAAACATAAACTGTGTGTCTTCGCTCTCCAGGCTCTTTGCGGCCTCTCCAATCCTGCCTGTCATCTCTCCTTTGCTATCAAGATGTCAACTCTCGCCTCCAGTTAACCCATGATGCCAGACTCTGTCACTTGTTCCATTTTCCAACAAGTACTTTTCTGCTTTATCCCGTGCTGCCCCTTGTGATGGGGAGGAGCTCCCCATAAACATCCATAAAGTTACCTCACTATCCTCCTCCAAAACTCTCTCTTGCTGTGATGCCTACAATACATTTGACAACAGTTAGGCTGCCTGTGTGCTGAGACCACTGCCTGTCATGTATGACTAATATCATCTCATTGGTTCCTTGCACTCCCCCCCCATCCCCTCTTGTCTTATACTTAGATAGTACAATATTTGAGGTAGGGGCTGTCTATATTTCTAAATATAGTCCAGAAATATTTGGGTAGTGTTTCTCATCAAGGATAGCAGAAAAAAATATTGGAGTTTCTTGACAACACTTTTGTTTTTAGAGCTATCTATGATACAGTTAGGAGCATTTTTACAATGGTGAATTATGATTTTTTTCCCCCTGAAAACTCTGATCTCGTGATCATCTTGTCCAATTCTAATATATATATATATATATATATATTTAAAATGCTCCTGTGGAAGAAGACGTGATAAATTTCAGGTTGAAGTGTTGGTTGGCAGGTGGGGGCGGGAGGGAGGTGTCAAAATCCAGATTACAATGGAAAACTACTTACAAAGGCAAGACCTGATTCTGTAAATACTTACACATGCCAGTAACAACACACATGGAGTTCGACTGGACTATTCCTGTTTATAAAACTGCTCAATTACTTAAGTTTTTGCTGGATCAGGACCTCAGCCAGATTCTGCCAATTTTACGTAGGACAAGGAGTCAGTAGATCAGAGTTTTTCCACATTAGGGATTGCAACATAAACATGCTATGCAAAGCTGTTAATTGTAAACAACTATAAATTCTTCAAGAACTTTTATTCAGCTGTGAGGAAGAAGATCAAAAAGCCTCTGTCACAAAGGAAACATGTTTTGGCTGTGAAACATTAATACAGAAAATAGTGGAATTCTGTACTGGATGTTATAATAGACCATGATTATTGCACAAGATCATTATAGGATAATACTATAAGAGTGAAATTCACCACTGTGCCTATTTGCCATTTAAGTTCCATTTGACCCCTAAAAATAGGGCTTAAAGTAGGACTTAAATAGCACATGAGCCTTGTGTTGGCCCCTCTGCAGTAGGGTGAATTTCACTATACACACAAAGAAAGAGTTCTAAAAGGAGCATATCAGTAGTAAAAATGTAGCAGTGAACATTGTGCACAATAATTCTCTAATCTGGCATTTGATTTATAGAGAGATACCAGGTTTATGTTTTCAAAAGCAATATGTAATGTCTTCTGATTATAATCAAAGACTGTGAACAGTGTAATATGTCAAAACATACAGTACGGCACTAGTTATTTTCTCAGTTATTTTACAGCTTGATGTGACATTTGCAGTATGTTCATTCTCTTGAGGATCAGATCCTGAAATGTATTGAAGGCTTTCAACTTCCTATTGAATTAAGTGGGAGTTGAGAGTATTAGTACCTTACAGGACCAGGCTCTAAATGCTGACAATGGTTAGTTAATAATATTAAAAATATCTGCAGAAAACATTGTTCCTCATTCTACATATTTCTGAAAGCAATTTCCTCTCTGAATCATAGTTCTTCTTCGAGTGCTTGCTCATGTTGATTCCGTTCTAGGTGTGTATGTGCTCACGTGCACAGTTGTTGGAGACTTTTGCCTTAGCGGTATCCGTAGGGTTGGCTATGGCACCCCCTTGAGTGCCACGCTCATGTGTCGGTATATCAGGTGCCGCCGGCCCTATGCCCGCTCAGTTCCTTCTTACCGCCTGTGGTGGTTGGTCAGAGCGCCTCTCTCCCTTGCCTTGCAAGTGATCAGCCGTTCTTTCCCTTTCGACTTCGTGTTCCAGCTTTAAATAGTTTTGTTTGTTGTAGATTAGTTAGTAAGTAGCTGTTAAGTACTGTAGTTAGGCAGTTAGGGTCCTGGCGGGGACTTTGCCCCAGGCAGGGCATGCCCAGTCTCCGGGTTTAAGGAGTTTGAGGCGCAAGTGGTCTTCTCGTCCATTCTCCCCGGGGAAGGAAAAGGCCTGGGTAGAGACCGTTGAATCGTGGAAGTCAACGAATGGCTATGCAGGTGGTGTCGAAAAGAGGGCTTTTGATTCTTTGACCATGGGATGATGTTCCAAGACGGAGGAGTGCTAGGCAGAGACGGGCTCCACCTAACGAAGAGAGGGAAGAGCATCTTCGCAAGCAGGCTGGCTAACCTAGTGAGGAGGGCTTTAAACTAGGTTCACTGGGGGAAGGAGACCAAAGCCCTCAGGTAAGTGGGGAAGTGGGATACCGGGAGGAAGCAGGAGCATGCAAGAGGGCAGGGCTCCTGCCTCATACTGAGAAAGAGGGACAATCAGCGAGTTATCTCAAGTGCCTATACACAAATGCAAGAAGCCTGGGAAACAAGCAGGGAGAACTGGAAGTCCTGGCACAGTCAAGGAATTATGATGTGATTGGAATAACAGAGACTTGGTGGGATAACTCACATGACTGGAGTAACATCATGGATGGATATAAACTGTTCAGGAAGGACAGGCAGGGCAGAAAAGGTGGGGGAGTTGCACTGTCTGTAAGGGAGCAGTATGACTGCTCAGAGCTCAAGTATGAAACTGCAGAAAAAACTGAGTGTCTCTGGATTAAGTTTAGAAGTGTGAGCAACAAGGGTGATGTCGTGGTGGGAGTCTGCTATAGACCACCGGACCAGGGGGATGAAGTGGACGAGGCTTTCTTCCGGCAACTCACGGAAGTTACTAGATTGCAGGCCCTGGTTCTCATGGGAGACTTCAATCACCCTGATATCTGCTGGGAGAGCAATACAGCAGTGCACAGACAATCCAAGAAGTTTTTGGAAAAGGTAGGGGACAATTTCCTGGTGCAAGTGCTGGAGGAACCAAATAGGGGCAGAGCTCTTCTTGACCTGCTGCTCACAAACCGGGAAGAATTAGTAGGGGAAGCTAAAGTGGATGGGAACCTGGGAGGCAGTGACCATGAGATGGTCGAGTTCAGGATCCTGACACAAGGAAGAAAGGGAAGCAGCAGAATACGAACCCTGGACTTCAGAAAAGCAGACTTTGACTCCCTCAGGGAACTGATGGGCAGGATCCCCTGGGAGAATAACATGAGGGGGAAGGAGTCCAGGAGAGCTGGCTGTATTTTAAAGCATCTTTATTGAGGTTACAGGGACAAACCATCCCGATGTGTAGAAAGAATAGTAAATATGGCAGGCGACCAGCTTAGCTTAACAGTGAAATCCTTGCTGATCTTGAACACAAAAAAGAAGCTTACAAGAAGTGGAAGATTGGACAAATGACCAGGGAAGAGTATAAAAATATTGCTCGGGGATGCAGGAGTGAAATCAGGAAGGCCAAATCACACCTGGAGTTGCAGCTAGCAAGAGATGTTAAGAGTAACAAGAAGGGTTTATTCAGGTATGTTAGCAACAAGAAGAAAGTCAAGGAAAGTGTGGGCCCCTTATTGAATGAGGGAGGCAACCTAGTGACAGAGGATGTGGAAAAAGCTAATGTACTCTATGCTTTTTTTGCCTCTGTCTTCACGAATAAGGTCAGCTCCTGGACTACTGCACTGGGCAGCACAGCATAGGGAGGAGGTGACCAGCCCTCTGTGGAGAAAGAAGTGGTTCGGGACTATTTAGAAAATCTGGACGAGCACAAGTCCATGGGGCCGGATGCGCTGCATCCGAGAGTGCTAAAGGAATTGGCGGATGTGATTGCAGAGCCATTGGCCATTATCTTTGAAAACTCATGGCAATCCGGGAAGTCCCGGACGACTGGAAAAAGGCTAATGTAGTGCCCATCTTTAAAAAAGGGAAGAAGGAGGATCTTGGGAACTACGGGCCAGTCAGCCTCACCTCAGTTCCTGGAAAAATCATGGAGCAGGTCCTCAAGGAATCAATTCTGAAGCACTTAGAGGAGAGGAAAGTGATCAGGAACAGTCAGCATGGATTCACCAAGGGCAAGTCATGCCTGACTAATCTAATTGCCTTCTGTGACGAGGTAACTGGCTCTGTGGATGAGGGGAAAGCGGTGGACATGTTGTTCCTTGACTTTAGCAAAGCTTTTGACACGGTCTCCCACAGTATTCTTGCCAACAAGTTAAAGAAGTATGGGCTGGCTGAATGGACTATAAGGTGGATAGAAAGTTGGCTAGATTGTTGGGCTCAACGGGTAGTGATCAATGGCTCCATGTCTAGTTGGCAGCTGGTATCAAGTGGAGTGCCCCAAGGGTCGGTCCTCAGCCCGGTTTTGTTCAATATCTTCATAAATGATCTGGAGGATGGTGTGCATTGCACCCTCAGCAAGTTTGCAGATGACACTAAACTGGGAGGAGAGGTAGATATGCTGGAGGGTAGGGATAGGATACAGAGGGACCTAGACAAATTAGAGGATTGGGCCAAAAGAAATCTGATGAGGTTCAACAAGGACAAGTGCAGAGTCCTGCACTTCGGACGAAAGAACCCCATGCACCGCTACAGACTAGGGACCAAATGGCTCGGCAGCAGTTCTGCAGTAAAGGACCTAGGGGTTACAGTGGACGAGAAGGTGGATATGAGTCAACAGTGTGCCCTTGTTGCCAAGAAGGCCAATGGCATTTTGGGATGTATACGTAGGGGCGTTGCCAGCAGATCGAGGGACGTGATCGTTCCCCTTTATTCGACATTGGTGAGGCCTCATCTGGAGTACTGTGTCCAGTTTTGGGCCCCACACTACAAGAAGGATGTGGAAAAATTGGAAAACGTCAAGTGGAGGGCAACAAAAATGATTAGTGGACTGGAACATATGACTTATGAGGAGAGGCTGAGGGAACTGGGATTGTTTAGTGTGCGGAAGAGAAGAAGGAGGGGGGGTTTGATAGCTGCTTTTAACTACCTGAAAGGGGATTCCAAAGAGGATGGATCTAGACTGTTCTCAGTGGTAGCTGATGACAGAACAAGGAGTAATGGTTTCAAGTTGCAGTGGGGGAGGTTTAGGTTGGATATTAGGAAAAACTTTTTCACTAGGAGGGTGGTGAAACACTGGAATGCGTTCCCTAGGGAGGTGGTGGAATCTCCTTCCTTAGACATTTTTAAGGTCAGGCTTGATAAAGCCCTGGTTGGGATGATTTAGTTGGGGATTGGTCCTGCTTTGAGCAGGGGGTTGGACTAGATGACCTCCTGAGGTCCCTTCCAACCCTGATATTGTATGATTCTGTGATTCTAAGCCCTGCACTGACTGTAATAGGCCTTTGCCTGTTAGTGACCTGCATGGCAGCTGTCTGAAGTGCCGGTGGGAATCCCAGGTTAAAGAAAAGTGTCGCATCTGTAAGAACTTTTGTCCCAGGACACAAAAAGAGCACGGCAATCATTTGAGGGCCCTCCTCCTGGAGGCCGCTCTTCACTCAGCCTCGGAGCCAGCCTGGCTGCATGCAGTGCCCAGCATTTTGGCCTCGGTGCATAGAGCACCCCCGGCACTGGACTCTACACGGCACTCATCCCCTTTGTTGGTGCCCAAGAAGATGTCTAAGAAGCGGGACCCAGTACCAAGCAAGACAGTGGCATTGAGTAAAGGACCCTGTTCGGGACGTCTGCCCACGCTGGAGCCACAAGGGGGCACATCCCCGAGGGGACCTCCTACCCCCCCTAAGGGATCTGACTCCAGGGAGCAGTAGGGGACGTAGCCTGATGGCAGAGTCAATGCCTTCCCAGCTCCCGGTGCCCAGAGAGTAAAGGACTCTCCCACCATAGCCAGCACCGCATGCGGTGAGGGAGCCGGCAGAGGCTCCCTATGAGGGCAAGCCAGCCATGAAAGCCTGGCAGAAAGCAAGTGAGTGCCACTGATCTCCGGAGCTGGGCAGAGCCCTTTTTCGCCATGCTCCTGGTTTCCATATCTGCCCAGGTCACCAGTTTGCTGCCACAGATCACCGGCACCATGCTCCCAGTCTACGCCTTCACGTCGAGACTCGCCCAGGGGGAAGTGCCAGTCGCCGTATAGTTGGCACTGGTCATCTTCGCGCTGACCCTCTCCACACCGATGATCACAGTCCCCAACATGGTGCCGCTCCCACTACTCCCTGCACCGGTGTGAATACTCAAGGCACTGGTCACCCATGGCGATGGTTAGCTGCCAGACTCAGGCCCTGGTCACTGGAGGAGGATTCCTTGAGCGCGGAGAGGGAGTTCAACCCCTCGCTGAGACAGCACCATTGCGACTGGGCTCCTGAGGTTGCATCACCTCAGCTCTGCTGCTCTGTTCACTGGCCCTGCTGCCCTATTGGGATGCCTGGGGTGTGCCAGTTATGCCGATGCCCCCGTCTCACCAATCGTCAGTCACCACATCGGGCAAGCTCCAAATGGCACCAGGCTTAGTGCATGAAGCGCTAGTATACGCTGAGGTGGAGAGACAGGTGCCCACCCTGAGAGCCCCCCGCTTCCCCTGAGGGGGATGATGCCCCAGGCTCCCCGCTCCCCAGCGGTTCAGTCGTCGTCCTCCTCTCCAGATGAGGCTGTGGTGGGATCCTCCTGTGCTAACCCACCGGATGACTTTAAGGAACACCAAGCCCTGCTCCGAAGGGTGGCCACTATCTTAGGCCTAGAGGCAGAAGAGATGGCGGAGCAATCAGACACTAACTCTAGTTTCCAATACCTCGGACCTGGGCTGGGGAGCTCAGTATACAAGGCTGCTGGTCAGAGGTCAACCAGTCCATCCTAGAGTACCCTTATGCATCTCAAGCTCCAAGACTTGTCCCTTTCATCAGTTAAGGTCTCTGACAACTGTGCACATGGGCATGCACACACCTAGAATGGAATGGACATGAGGAACACATCTCAAAGAACAAAGTTATGAAAGGTAGGTAACTTTTTTTATTGCTACTTGGGGCCCAAATCTGCAAGTTGCTTCACATGGATAGACCTTCGTTGTCACAAGGAGCGTCACTGAAGTCAGTAGTGGTCTGCATAGATAAAGGATCCCACAAGAGCTGGATCAAAACTGTTCCTTTTTAAAAAATTAAAAACATTCAAAACTATAAGAAAAAGTTTCCATTTCAGAGTTTTCACACCCCTGTGTGAGAGGCAGCTGGAGTGCACGCTCATCCAGGCAAGGAGTCCAGAGAACATGACAACATGTCATAATCAGTCCCCAGTCAAAAGTTACACAGCAGCAAACCAAAAATAAAAATATTTTTTAAAAAATGCACAGAACATTTCAAAAGATTCTAAGAAAAGTTTTCATATAACTGAAAAAAGTGATTGGAACCTAAAAGTTTTCATGAAAATTTTGGTTTTCAAATATATGCTGTCTTTTGCCAGAAAAAAAATCATTTGAAAAATTTTGATCAGCTCACGGTTCCACACTCACAGCATTTGCAGGATTTGGACCTTGGTTTGCTCCAGTTCCTAAAATGATTGTAGTAAAGTCTTGGGTCACTCTCCCCCTCCCCCTCTCTCCTTCCCCCATGTGCACGCACACCTTCTTCATTCTGTCCTATATAGACACAGGAGAAAAATTTGTATTGAGGTCTGGCAAACTGGTTTATATCAGCAGATTAACATGTAACATGATAGGATGGAAACAGCTGTTTCCATCCTGGCTTTCACACAATCCTACACTTTCTCTTATGATTATGGTACAGAACCATATGTTCCGATACTGGATATTAGCAGCCAGATATGAGTAAAATACAGAGCTTTATTTTTCTTTCACGGAGGTTGCAGAAGGAGGAAAACTATCTATAGCTTTAATACAAAGAGAAAAGCTCTGTGCTTCCAGAAAGGACAGATAATCAAATGTGGGTGTAGCACCATTGAATCATCTTGAAGACTAAGGATCAAGTGGTGTTTTTTGTTTTACATAGTTTTATGAACAGACGTGTTATATCTACTAATCCATATCGGGGAAGCACTACCAATGGCTACGCATGTCCCAGTGGAATGGCACTTCATTATGATGATGTTCCCTGCATAAATGGATCGGTAAGAATTTAATTTTTACAGCGCAAATGGCTTATATGTGTTGAACACAGGGACACCTGAAAACTGTATTACCTCATTGAGTGCCATTGGGCAGATTCCAGATGAACTCAAGTTTTCTACTCTTCATATTCAGGAACCGCAAAACCTCTCTCCCGTTTGGAGACTTTTGGGGGAGTGGGACATATTGTTTAAATTAAATTGTTCATGAGCAGGCATATATTTACACAAACAGCTGCCTGTTGATCAGTTTGTGCCAAATCCATTAATAAAATCCTTGAATTTTTTAAAAGAAACATTCATTAGACCAAGGCAAAATTCAGGGCTTGATTGTGCCAGGCCCTGTGCTGTGTGTTGTAAGTTGTGAAGAAAGGGCAACAAGCCATCAGACCTCACTCTGTGCTCCCTTGCAGGAATATGGCACTATCCAGGGAACAGCTGACAGTAGGGCTATCCATCTCCAAGGCGAGGCTTCCACTGACAGTTGTGCTATTCATCCCAAGGAGAGCAGGCTGAGGGCAAGGCCGTGGTCCCACCTCACCCTCTGAATTGGCCTGCAGAGCTGGTCCTGTGTAGGAGAGAGGGGGAAAGTGCATATTTGCACACAGTGGCATATGCTCTCTAGACCCTTGTTTGGGGGTGCTGCAGCTTAGCATAGTTCCTCATTTGGGCTCTATCTTAAATGCAGATTTGAGACCTGAGTCTGAACTGAGAGAAATGTACAGAAATTCAAGACATAAGATGTCACAAACAAGACATAAGATGTCACAAGATGACATGTCAGAGGAGTAGTAGGGAAAAATCTCTAAGGAGTAGGACACACCGAAGCGTTTGGTTAGTGGGATGCATATGTGCTTGGGACTGTATCTGAAGAGGGCACTCATGCAGACAGGGTGGATTAAGGAAGGATCTTGGGCATTCAGACCCACAGCTTCTTTTAAGATTAAATGAGTGAATCACTCGGTGAATGTTATTGAGTTTTCCATTCTTATGGAAAGAGGAAATGGCCTGGAGCTATTGGGGATATGTATTTAGCTAAGTAATACTTTTCCAACAAAAAAAATACAAGCAGCTAGGGCACAAGCAGCCGATAGTTCCTGAAAAGACACATGGCCTCAAGAAAAACCTTACAGCTTCTGATAGTTGCCAGGTCTGAAAATCTGTATTACCAAGCCAGGTTTAGCAAAATATGTCCTAGAGATTTTCCTGAAGACTCATCTACGTTGCCCATGAGTACCCCACTATTGTCCTATCTTATACAAGGAAGTAATTATCAACATCTGCACTGTAGTGCTTTCTTTCTCAGAATTACTAACTGGAAAGTAATAATAATAATCAAATAATAGTATAAGGGGTAACATCACAGTCCCCTTTTCTCTGCTTAACAGAAAACACAAGAAAATTCAGGTTATGAAATAGCCTCCCTTTTCCCCAGTCATCCGAACACACCATAGCAACCCATGTCTTTCTAGACCAGTTTGGCTCAAATGTCAGGAAAAATCAAAATCTTGCTAAACTCAGAGGGTGTTAATGATTCTAAATAACCTGCTTATGTTTTAATTTTGGATAGGTTCTGCATGATGTTTTGTTTACTAACAGCAAAAGTATGTGTATTGCAGTGGGAATTGGAAGATGGCTTTCCTACTTCTCGTAGCAGAAATATGGGAGAAGAAGTGCTTTATGATAACGCAGGCCTGTACGATAACTTGCCGTCTCCGAAAATCTTTGCACGCTATCCACCTGCTGAGAGAAAAGCCAATAGGTTATCTACTGACAAACTCTCCTCTAACCATTACAAAAACCCTGTCTCATGCAATCTGTCCTCTGCTCAGTCTGTCACTAACACCTCTGCTGTGGGGCGGGGATCTGGCTCTCAGGTACTACAATGTTTAATACTGTAACAAAGCCTTTTAGCACAATTCTGTTTGTATCTGGGGCTATTTTCACTGGCCTGGTTTTAACACTAGAATGCTTGCAACTTAAATGGGCCCACTACAAGTAAGAGTTTCACCTAAATAGTAAATTCTGAAGTAGAGGTGCTGTCTTCCTGTTTGTCCATAAAATGTCTGCTTAGCTTGTTCTTGGTGCTGTAGCTGGATCAATAGGCATAACTTTCCAAAATTTAGCCGTATAACGGCAGGCCTTCTTCTGGCTTTAAGTTGGCTTCAGCATATTTCCTACTGGGGGTTTCAGCACAGCTTGCCACTGTAACAAAAAATATTACATATAAATATTTAAGGGGCTATAACGTGCAATAGTTGTATGTGAAAATTTCTGTGCACCATCCTTTGAAGCGTTGGCCCCTTAAATGATTTGTTTTTATTAGATAAAATACTTGGCATTTTAGTTTTAACTGTGGTACTAGTTTACTGAAACATACAATGTAACTATATTTAACTAACTGCCCTGTTGCTTTCTTCCCTGGAGAAATCGAAGATTCCCTGCTTGCAGTCATAAGCTATATTACAATATCTGAAGCCATTGTGAAGAACAATGGCATGCAATTCTCAATCCGGTTATTAGCCTAATTTAAAGAGAATAGTAAAATGAATGTAGTCTTTTACTTGTTTGATGCATCTGAAATAATATGTATTACTTACCTGACCATTAGTATGGTCTAATTATGCATACGAAGCTATGAATCTAATGTTAGAACCAGAGATGGGCCTGAGCAGCAAAGTTCAGGGTTATTGGTTTAGGCCCATCTTTTCCTGGACTAAAATAGAGTGCAGTAGTAGGTTACTCTCTGCACCACCAGTTCAGACTTTTTTATTGGTATATTTCAAAAGCATCTAGAAACAAATAAACAGAATATGTACTGTAAGGAACATACGTGTGGATACAGGTCTGTGAACAAATGGACCTTTGTACAAGAATCACATGAGGTGACTTTTAGATTTACAAGACTTAATAGAGAACCTTTATTCATTGTATTGCAAAGGGGAAAGTGTTTGAAATAACATAAGCATCACTGTATGCTTCAACCAAAACCATTTTTTTCTCTTTTTAATTTTAAAAAATTATTCTTGACTTTTAGATCCAAGCCTCCTACATTGATGCTGTTTGTATGTGCAGGGAGTCCAATCCTCTACCTTTTATAGAGCAGCTGAATCCTTCATTTAATAAGTAGTAAAAAAATTCACCCCTTTGTAGAGGGTCAGTACAAAAGCTATGCACCATTTAGGTCACACTTAAGCCTTCAAAATAGGGCTCAAAAGATAGTTTAAGTGGCACTTGTCTAGATCTTTTGTCAGCCTTTTGTATAAGGGTGAATTTTACTCTTAGGTTCACAAATCACTATTCAGTCATTTTAGGAATACTGGGGCCTAGTCTACAATAGAAAGGGTTTACCAGTACAGCTATAATGGCAAACACTCCTACTGTAGACTCAGCTTATGCTGGCAAAAGTGTGGTGTTGCAAAATAAGCTACACTGGAAAAAGGACTTTTTTGCCTTTATAATATAATTTTATAATTTTTTGCCTTTTGCTTTTACTGATGTAGAAAGATTACAAATGAAAGCATGTTCCTAACCGACATTGCCATGCCATCAAAAATGTCTAGTGTAGACCTCATCTAGCTGACCAGTTAAAAGAAAATTATAGAGATAATGTTTTTAGTACCATGACCCTGTTTTAGCCAGTCAGTTTGCATGTCTAGTGAAGAAGCTGCTATTTTGATTAAGTGTCTTGTAATAAATTATTCTGCAATACTGCTCTGAAGAATTAGATAATGTTTCAAGAGCTGGATAAAATGATGGAAGCAGTATAATTTTTTTAAATGGAAAAAACAAGTGAGAAAGAAAAGGATAATTCTGACCCCTGTATTCAGTCATGCACACCTGCAACAGGAAACCCACATGCGATCCTGGCAGCTAGCCAGTATTGCAGACTGCTCTTCAGTAATTAAGTGCCAGATTCTGCCACCCTTACTCCCCTCTAGTATAGTATATTATGCTGGGGTTGGCCTTGTTGAATTCAGTGGGGCTTCTTGGTTGGTTAAGGAGCTACTCAGCCTGAGTGAGGGTGACAGAAAAGAACTATAAATAACTTGCCTGTTGGATTCTATTTGCAACCTGTTGCTCAGGTTGCAACAAAGGAGTAGCAATAAATATGAAATTACGATCTTGACCACATAAGGAAATATTCCATAGTATGGCATGAAGAAAATGTTCTGTGAATAGACAGGGACTATGTCTTTGCATACCATTCAGAGAAATTATCTGGCACAGCTCACAACTGTACTGTTTCTATATCCTACTATAAATGTCCTGTAGTTGCTGTTAAAAGCCCACATTTATCAACAGTTACAAAGTGTGAACGGGGCTCTGATTATGTTCCTTTGTACCCAGGGTGCACAAGTTAATTTCATCCCTATCACTACATCTTGCAGGGGGTTCAGTTTCAATCTTTTCTTTCGGATAGGATCAGTGCCACAGTTATCCATAGCTTTGTCATCGCCCGGATAGAATGCAGCAATGTATTCTACTTTGGGCTCCCCTTCAGCACTACATAGAAGGTTCAGTTAATCCAGAATATAGCAACCCCCATTGAAACTGGGCAGGCCACTGCGACCTCCTAATACTGTGCTCTGTGCTCTGCATTGGCTCCAGTTCCTCTTTTGGGTACAGTCCAAGATGCTGATTATCATCTCAAAAGCCCTAACTGCCCTATGACCTAGCTATCCTATTGCACTTTGCAGAACTTGTCATTGGCCAGAATGCTCTTGTTGTCTGTCCATATGGTTTCATTCCTAGAGACTGGCAGCAGAGTGTTCTCCGGGGCTCTGAAATGTTCTTATATTGTCTAGTAGTTTGCTAGAGCTTGTGTCTAGCCACTGTAAGGATGTGATACGAAAACCACCCTAATTTTGCTTTTTTCAGTGAGTTTGCTTTGTTGGAGGTACCCTAGGAGAGAATCAGTTGATTAACTCCTTATGGATAAAGTTGTGTGGTTTTAATTATTTAATTTGGAAATGGCATCCATGTACTATAGCAATGCAATTCTGAGGAAATGCACCTAATAAGGACCTGTAATACATAAGCAACAGTTTAAAATTGTACCTCACTGTGAGTGGGCAAGGCTGATGGTTCTACAGCTTCTTGTGATGGGTATGAAAGTAATGTGCATCCCTACTATGTTTTTTAAAGGACTTTGCAATAGAAAATTGTTACAAAGTACCACTTAGCTGCATTAGAGCATCATTCTTCAAATGTGCCAGTTTTGATTAAAAAAAATTGAACAAATTAGCAACAGTGATGCTGTCACAGATGGAACAGGAAGAGAGAGAGAGAATCTCACAATTCCCAGTGATTGCCAGCCTCTGATCTTACTGAATAAGCAATTCTCAATGATACAGTCTCTAGAGAATGCACTGTTTCCAACAGAATCAATTAAGCATATGAACAGCCTGCTAGAAGGCAGACTGTTTTAAACAATTCTTTCAAGCTTTGCTCGTGGTGAAAGTGTTACTATGGCACCAGCTGTACAATAATAGTTACCATTGCATAAATATTTTGTTTTCAAACAGTTTAAGGGCAAAAAAAACCCTGCAACTGCAAATGGGATCATGGGAAAAGGGAGAATTTTAAACAACCAACAGAAGAAATCTGAATCAGCATCAAGTGTGAAACGCACAGCATCGAGTAAGTGCATCTCTTAATGATCTTGCTTTGTAACTTTGGGCATCTGGAAACATGACTTGTCTTTCCCGCTAGCAAGCAAGGTAAAGACCAGACTGGTGGTGCTAGCAGGTAGATTCTTTTAATAACCATCACTATGGAAAGACAGACTGAAGACTTGATTCTGAACTGCCTTACATCAGAGTAACTATATTGAAGTCCATGTAAAACTGGTGTGAAATCAGAATCAGTCCCTGTATCTCTGGTTATCATTTTATTAACATATGGAATCATTAGGTAAACATCAGCTGTGTGCTTGGAGCAGTATAAATCCATAAGTGCATATGTTCTCTCCCTTGAGGATTTTATAATAATCTAAAACAGGAAACAACAAAAAATAACTGGTTCAAACACACAATTCATTGGCTGCTGGTATGAATTTTTGAGATTGTGGCAAAAATGTTGAAGCAATAGGCCTCTCCTTTCAAAACTTATCTTACTCGTGATTTCTTTAATAAAAGGTCCAGGAGGCAGCCTTGGGTGGGTTTGGGGATACTGGCTCCAGGTCCAGGGTGAGAAACAGTTCCTGGCTGTCGGGAAAACCGGTTTCTCCACTTGCTTGCTGTGAGCTATCTGCAACCTCATCATCATCATCTTCCTCGTCCCCAAAACCTCCTTCCATGTTGCCTCCATCTCTATTGAAGGAGTCAAACAACACAGCTGGGGTAGTGGTGGCTGAACCCCCTAAAATGGCATGCAGCTCATCATAGAAGCGGCATGTTTTGGGCTCTGACCCGGAGCAGCCATTCGCCTCTCTGGTTTTCTGGTAGGCTTGCCTCAGCTCCTTAAGTTCAACGCGGCACTGCTTCTGGTCCCAGTTGTGGCCTCTGTCCTTCATGCCCTGGGAGAGTTTGACAAATGTTTTGGCATTTTGAAAACTGGAACTTAGTTCTGATAGCATGGATTCCTCTCTCCATACAGCGATCAGATCCCGTACCTCCTGTTCGGTCCATGCTGGAGCTCTTTTGTGATTCTGGGACTCCATCATAGTCACCTCTGCTGATGTGCTCTGCATGGTCAACTCAGCTGATGAGCCCTGCATGGTCACCTGCAGCTTGCCACGCTGGCCAAACAGGAAATTGAAATTCAAAAGTTCGCGGGCCTTTTCCTGTCTACCTGGCCAGTGCATCTGAGTTGAGTGTGCTGTCCAGAGCGGTCACAATGGAGCACTCTGGGATAGCTCCTGGAGGCCAATACCATCTAATTGTGTCCACAGTACCCCAAATTCGATCCAGCAAGGCCGATTTCAGCGCTAATCCCCTTGTCGGGGGTGGAGTAAGGAAATCGATTGTAAGTCGAAAAAAAAGGGCTTCGTCGTGTGGACAGGTGCAGGGTTAAATTGATTTAACGCTGCTAAATTCAACCTCAACTCCTAGTGTAGACCAGGGCTCAGACTGTTGAATTTCAGGCTTGTTTTTCATTTAGTAACCTCAGTAAGTACTAGCACCTTCTTCTCTTACCTCAAGATTTTTACTTGGAAGGTTCTGTTATTACATTTCTCATGCCAGGGTCTTCTGGAAGAGTCTTCTGGAAAAGTTCTAGGGGCCCAACCTCGTTGCAGTACTACTATAATATAAATGTTTAATAATGATGATAATATAGATGAAACTAATGACATTTTATACAAATGTAATAGTGTCTTATGGAAATTAATCTATACTAGTATGGGATTTAATAATCTAAATATTTAATTCTAGATTTGGAAGGTTATAAAATGCTTTGACATTTGGTGGAGTCCAATAGGTTTGAAATCTAGGGAAAAAATCTTCTGCGGTTCAGCCCCCATTCTGCAGGAAATGGGGGTGTAAACATCTCTGACTTAAAGATGCCAGAGGAGTCTAGGCCAATAAGTTTCCTAGGCAGAGGAAAAGAGAGTGAGACATCTGCCATTTTGTCAGAGACTATCCTCACTGGGAGAGAAGAGGCACATGTCTGGGGACCTCAACCTTTTGCATGGGGTAGAAATGGAGGCGGAGCGAAGCTGGAAAACTGGGAGTTTTCTAGCTTCATTATTCAGTTAAGTCTCAGGTCAGAGATTCAGTCTGGGTATGCAGAGGAAAAGTTTTGCATGCTTCTGAACTTGTTTTGTCTGCACTCTCAGGCAGGAATTCTTAGAACAGGTGTCTTGCAAGGTGTCAGGTATTTTCCATTTCTTCCAGACAGTTCTTGAAAACAAGACTTTCTCACATTATTTCAGCATTTGTGCTTCAAATCTCAGCAGGGATCAAGGAGTGTGGGAAAAGCCAGTGAAAACAGAAAAGAAAAAACCTTAACCCAACTTTCTCAGACATTGCAAAAGGTTTCGGTGCGGTTGGATTTGATGGATAGATGAAGGGTTCTTTCACTGCTTATTTTATCCAAAAAGATCGGAGAAGGGCCCAGGTCACAAAGTTGAGAACAGAAAGTTTCAGGGGTATTTGTATTTTGTTTGTCCCATCTCAAATTCTGATTAGTGATGTTCCTAGATTCTAAGCCATTCAGAGAAGGAGTTAGCTGAATAAAATCTTCATTACTCTTTAATCTTTCTGTATAGATGCTGATCAGTACAAATATGGTAAGAACCGCGTTGAGGCAGATGCGAAGAGGTTACAAACCAAAGAGGAGGAGTTATTAAGGAGAAAAGAAGCTCTGAGGAACAGGTTGGCTCAGCTCCGAAAAGAAAGGAAAGACCTGCGAGCTGCCATCGAAGTCAATGCTGGTATGAGGTGTTTTATTGTGTTAGAGCCTGGCACTCCAAGAATTCTAGCTAACCAAATGGAATTCTTTCCTGGGGCCTGGAATGTATTTTTCAAAAATCCAAACTGCTTGCTACAGGTGTAACATGAGGTTCAGTTTTTGTGTTAAAATATGTAAAATTAGACTATAATTGCTATACAAATATATTTGTGCTATTAGCGCATTTAACTCAAAAAGACGCTATCACAATTATCAGCAACTCACAGAGAAGTAAGGAAGGTCACCATTTTTTAAAAATCACTGGCTACTTCCATTTTTGTGGTACAGAGACTAACTGAAAAATAACATGGCTAGAAAGTGAACAATTGCCCCAGATGAAGCACTGAGCATTGTCTGAAGTGCGAAACATTTTACTTGAATGAGGCTGAAACCTTACAGTGTGTGTAGCTGTTTGGGTAGCCAAGCATTTTAAAGCATTTGTTCCCTACTTGTAAATAAGTGAACCCCGTTTAGCACTGAGTCCATCAACTGTAGCCTGTTGTTGGCATAGCACCCATCTCTGGATTTCAGGCAGGAAGACTCAAGTTATTCTTGAAGATAAGTTAAGGAAGCTTGAAGAAGAATGTAAGCTGAAGGAGACAGAGCGTGTAAATCTGGAGTTGGAACTGACTGAAGTGAAAGAGAGCCTGAAGAAAGCCTTGGCTGGCGGCATCACACTGGGATTGGCAATCGAGCCCAAATCAGGAACCTCAAGCCCACAGGTATGTCCACAGCTGAATGATTTCAGAAAAGCTCCCAACTGTGTGGGACTTGATCCTGTGAGATGGGA
The DNA here is from genome assembly GCF_965140235.1 of Caretta caretta. Taxonomy (NCBI): domain Eukaryota; kingdom Metazoa; phylum Chordata; order Testudines; family Cheloniidae; genus Caretta; species Caretta caretta. Next base: position 130,279,246 of record NC_134209.1, on the reverse strand, counting down.
GTACTGAGCATTTACTACGTCCAGGAAAGGGAATAGGAGCTGAGAGTGTTCAGCATCTTGCCGGATCAGGCATCTGATCTATAAAGGCCATGAAAATAAAGCAGCCAAGCTCTATTTTGAATTATTTCCATTGCTCTCCTGCACCTGGTGTCCTGTTCAACAATGAAATTGAGTTGATATGTATGGAATTATAGCGAACATGTGTTACCATTTGTATTGTGGAAGTGCCTAGAGGCCACAGCCACATTGCGCTAGGAGCTGTACAAACATATAATAAGATGCAGTCCCTTCCCCAAAGAGCTTAACCTCTCTAGACCTTTAATATCACAAGGGTCAATGTGGACAAAATTACTGTGTTGGTTCAATGGTCAGTTATTGTGTTGGTTCACTGTGGTGGCCCACCTAGTCGCTGTTGTTTAGTCATTTAGAGGGAACTGAAGCAGCCATCACAGAGTATATAACTATTTACTTTCTTTTGTTTTGCTTATTCAGGAAATCACGTTTGCTGTCCTAATCAGTGTAGTTCATGTTTGAAAGGATTGTCTGTCAATGTACTTTTCATAACTTTAAAACAATACTTGTAGTTTTCTGCAGTTCTAAATTTAAATAAATAATATTTACGTGAATATCTGGAGAAAAATTTACCCAATTGAAGATTTTTATTTTTATGAATATTTTGGAGGAAACGTTGCCCAGTCTCAGATTTTCATTCTGTCTGCTCTGTCTGTCAGTCTCCGATTTTCAAGCACCGAACTCTGGAAAACTCTCCTATCTCCAGTTGTGATACGAGTGATACTGAATGTTCAATACCAGTGAACAGTGCAGCAGTGCTGAAGAAACCTCCTTCATCAAGTACTTCACCGTGTCGAGGCCATGTCCTTCGAAAAGCAAAGGTGAGAAGATCTATTGTTTGACTTTCTTCTTCTGCCCCTGTCCCTCATGACATGTTTCTCATCTCTCCTTTATTCATGGTGAGGGAAAGATGGGTTCCTGCTGCTTGAATGTCTAAGGGTGAAATTTCACAGCAGTATAGAGGGCTGGCCCAAGGTCTGCATTCACATTAAGTGGTGCATGGTTTCATGCTGGTCCTCTGAACAGGGATTAATTTCACTCTGATGGAGTAAATTTGGGGAACCAGATGACAGAAGAACAGAAATACTGCATTAAGACGATAGATTTGACTCCGTATCTGTCTCTGTTCTTTTATGGAGTTCACTGTAAACGGCCTGTGATACAGACTGGTCCTTTAGTCCTTTCACCATTACGCTAATGGGTTTAGTCAATAAGTATTTAGTGTCGTTGTTAAACCCAATGCTTTAGTAATCAAAAGAATATCAGATCTAATCATTGCCAGCTGATGCAAGAGCTAAATAGTTCTAGGCTGTAGTAATTGAAAATACACTGTGCAAGCAACCACTCTTGCTGTACAATTAAAGTAGAAATCCATTGAATTTAATTTGTTCTGACTAGTGCCTGGATGAAACTTTGCATTCCTACCCCATTGATATAGTCTTTAATATACGTGCTACTTGTGCTTTATGTTAAATGGGATTTTCATGACAGTTCTCTGGGCCTGGCTGAACTGGCTAGTTAAGGTATGTTACTGAACAACTCATATAGCAAATAAAAAGGGATGTTACTGCTGGCATGGGTCTGAGATCTTTGTGTTGTTTTGGTCTGTTCATTGCTAACTATAGTTATAAACCAGAATCCTTCACATCTGTTCTTCATACTGCACTCCATTCTTTTGTCTAAAACAACCATACGTGTTGTATTTTAGGAAGCATTTTAACATTTCATTGAGGCTAAGATATATATTTTTTCATCCATTATAGATATTTGCAGTGTTTGAAAGCAGAATTTACAAACAAATGCATTTTAGCAAAGGATTAGTGAGGGAGCACCAGCTAGTAGTTATGACATGCAACTGAGAGTCCTCTCCTGCTCTGCCACAAACTTGTCATGTGACATAAGGCAAGTCACTAACCCTATCTGTGCCTCAGTTTCCCCATTTCAGAAAAGTAAAGTTCTTGGGATGAAAGAGACTATATATTGGCAATTTAATTATTCACTTACTAATGTATTTTACAACCTACAAGAGTTGCTCAAAATGCAGCAAAATCTGCTCTGTTAGTTGTGAATGGAAGATTTAAAGAACACTACTGGTTAGTCAGAGTCTCTTCTGGAAGAATCTTGGGTGTAGGATTAGACTATTTAAAAGAATACGAAGCTACTTTTCTATCAGTGGGAAATAATTCCACATACTGAATTCAGATTTAACAGCTGTTGTCACCTTTTCATAAAACCTCATACTCCAAATATTAACAGTGAAATTTAGCTGAATTAGATAATACGACCCAAACTGTACTGAGCTCATTCACAACTAGATACAGCCAAATTCCACCATCAGCTATGCATCTGCATCTCACATTAATTCCAATGGGAGCTGAATGCACAAATATGAGGGTGGAATTTGGCACTTAATGTTTTGGCCTTGTGTAGTTATGAGTAAGCCTAGGGAGCCATTTGGCCCTTAATGATTTGACTAATCAGTGGGAGTTGTTTGTGAGCATCCGGAGAGTGGAATTGGTTCAGCATATGTAACCTCCCTCATAGTGTGTGGGAGGTGAGGCCAATTTCATGTCTGTGCTAACACTAAAGTCCCTAGTAATGGATACATTTCACAATAGGTAGGATGTGTTTGCGTAAGCCCTGAAAATTTTGGATAAACTTATCTGATCCTCTTTATCTTTTTATTTCTACCCCTTGTCTGTCTCTTACTCTCTTTCCCCAGCTCTGTCCATTCTGTATCAGACCCCTGGTGCGCTGACTCTCTCTGCTGTGAGCCCTTTTATCTGTTACTTCCCTCATTTGAGCGTTATATGGCACTGCGTAACTTCAGGGCTGCACACACTCTGCTGGAGTAGCTGCTCTCCGCAAATCTCCCAGGCTTTGGGGCCTGTCTGGTTAGAGACTACTCTAGCACACATTGTGCACCTCTGAAAGGGGAAGCAGGAGGAATTAGAACAGAGCAGCCCGTCTAGCAGAGGGACTCTCAAACCTCCGGCTTCCTAATAGAAATATCTTTGACAATACAGGAGCCTGAGAGGGTGTTCCTGAGAGTAACGGAGTCGGGGAGAAGTTTATGCTTAACGAACCAACTCAAATCTAAAAGTTCAGACTCTGGGGCCTGTTCTGTTCATGCATCCCTAAGGGACACCAGCTATGGGTCACCACGGGTGCACTGCCATGACTGTAACATCAAAAAAGATCATGCAGTTGGAGTGATGCACCTATTTATCTTAACAAGATAAATTATTGCTATTAAGCAGCAGCAAGATAAAGATTATGGAATGAGCAACAAATTCAGGAATCCAGCATCAAGCCCAATTAGCATTAGAAAAACTTTCTAACATAAGGATAATTTAGTTAAGTATCAAGGGAGGTTGTGGAATCCCCATTGTTAAGGTTTTAAAGAACCTGTTAAACAAACATCTGTCAGGGATGGTCTTGGTTTACTTAGGCCTGCTTCAGCACAGGGGCCTGGATTAGATGACCTTTTGAGGTCCCTTCCAGCCCTACATTTCTATTATCCTATCTCTGCAATGGGAATGGGGGAAGAAGGACCTCGCTCCCTTCTCCTCCCCCCCACCCCCAGTTCTGAATCAGATGTGTAATTGCTCCACAGATAATACTTCAGACCAAAGACTGTGGCTGCATGTTCTGCCCAATGTCCTGTGCCCTTGTGTGCAGTTGTTCCGGGAACCCTGCAGATCTGGGTCATGCACTTAACTTCAGTACCCAGAAAGATAACAGAGCAAATAATTAAACAATCAGTTTGCAAACACCTACAAGATGATATGGGATAAGTAACAGCATGGATTTATCAGTAACGAAGCGTGTTACGCCAGAAACCTAATAGCTTTCTTTGACAGGGTAACAAGCCTTGTGGATAGGGAGGAAGTGGTAGATATAATATATCTTGACTTTAATAAGACTTTTGATACTGTCTCAACATCTCAACATGACCTTCTCATAAACAAACTAGGGAAATACAACCTAAATGGAGCTACTATAAGGTGGGTGCATAACTGGTTGGAAAACCATTCCCAGAGTGTAATCATCAGTGGTTCACAGTCAAGCTGGAAGGGCATATTGAGAGGGGTCCCACAGGGATCAGTTCTGGGTCAGGTTCTGTTCAATATCTTTATCTGTGATTTAGATAATAGCATACAGAGTACACTTATGTATAGACACTTAGATTTCTATAATATTTCCCCGTCTTTTATTTTTCCCTTCTAGGAATGGGAGCTGAAAAATGGAACATAAGCATTAGAAATTTGTTTCCTTTGCTTAAAGGCCTTGCTTCATATGGACCAAGACATAGGCTGCGAAAGACGCATCTGTAAAATGGTGTCAAGTGACAAGGTTTTATAATTATGTTCAGTTAACAGTAGCTTGGCCCTCATTTGACTGTACTCTTTCTACTGTATTATTGTGTAACTGAGTGTGCCCCTTTTTATTATCTGTAACTCTTTATTTCCAACTTTATTTGTAAAAATCTTAGTAAAAAGGAGCATATAGTTGCAACTGAAAGTTTACATTGCTGAAAGAGGTTAAAACAACAATGTAAATGCCATTGCATCAAAAGTCCTGAATGGAAATCAAGACTGGTGCACGCTTTGAGACCCAGATAAAATCATATACATTTAGATATGTTTTACTATTAAGGCTAATTTTTACTTTCAGAATTCCACCACCTGAGAGAGGACTTTTCACAAGCTTGCTCGTTAGGATTCATTCAGCTGTTACCTGTTCACTTGGCAGGAGATCGAAGAAATGTTTCCACAGGAACGACATGACTTGTTTGAGCTGGGAAGTCAGGAACTCTTCCCCACCACTCTTTTCTCAATGGTTATGAGACGACCATGGAATGACAACTTGGCTGTGAAGCATTTTTTGATACATTTTAGACAGATGCTTTTGTCATCAGGGCATAAAAAGCTGCCATGCATTTTAATAAAAAGAAAAGGAGTACTTGTGGCACCTTAGAGACTAACAAATTGGTTAGTCTCTAAGGTGCCACAAATACTCCTTTTCTTTTTGCGAATACAGACTAACACGGCTGCTCCTCTGAAACATGCATTTTAATATGTTCTTTTTAGTGTTGCTGTTGTTCCTAAGCACCTGTCATCTTCAAACAGTTTCTCTCATATAGTCTAAAAATTATTTGGGCATGATTTAAAAAAGGCAACAAAGTCCTTTTTATATGTTGCTTCCTTTCTGCACCTCCCAAAAAAATCCCACTGACAGCCTCTAAAATTAATTTTTAAATAACAGCAACTTTAAAAGGCTCGTGCAGTTTTGTTTTGCTTGTTTTAACATTGTTAAAGTCAGGTTTTATAACTCTATTGTATTTGCTTTCTGCAGTCCTTTCAGATCTTGGATAATATTTTTGAGGAAATACGATTTTCCAATCTCCTTTATACATGATGATGAAATAAGAAGTGACAAGACCATTTGTGAGAGAGGACTCATTTTCTGTTTGCCAAGAAACAGGGTTTTCCTTTTAGTCTGTGAATAATTAGAAGTCTGTTTTCCTTTTGTTATCTATGTGTCTCTGCTGAAAAGTCAGATGCCTTATTTCCAACCCCAACTGTTCAAAATTCATGAGTCAAATTACTGAGAGCAGCTTAAAAATCATGAAACTTTTGTTTTTTAAAAAAGTTATTTCTATTTGTCTTCTGTTTTTCGAGCCTTTATAATGCACTCAGGTCACGTTTTCAAGATTATCTCTACAATCAGGAGGGCTTAAAACTAAAGTTGAAATTTTGACATAATCACTTGTCTGCAGGTGCTGGGGCTTTAAATAAAGCATCAAATATCACCAGTCTCTTGATAAAAACACAAGAGTTGGCAACATTGCAGATACAGACATCAAGGGAAGAACAGATCACTTGATGTCCCAGTCCTGCAGTTCTGTCATTAGTAAAAATTTACTTAGCTTTATAAATGTACACTGGTATGTAAAACTCAGAGTAAGGTGCAAAAGGACATCCATGGGCGTTACACACACATGCAAACTGCAGGCTTACAACCATAGGCTAAAATGTTCAGCACCCAGCAGCCCCAAAATCTGGCCCCAGTTGTGGGCCCTGAGCACTTTTGAAAGAGTGGGTCATAATGGCCCACTACTCAGGGTCTGATTCTGTTACACATTAAAGTCAAAGACAAGGCTCCCTCAGTGGTGCAGGATCAGGACCAAAATGGCAGTAGGCCTTGTTGCCTTTTTTAGGGTCCACAATAATGCAAATACAGTGGGGAAATACATGTCAGCATTGTCTCTTTTTCAAAGCTGGCTATTGTATTGTATTTTAGATTGACCTTAACATTTTCTAGGTGAAGGGCACAAGTTATGCTGCATGATATGGACTATAGTGCTATAAAGTATCCCAGAAATATCAGGAAAAAAGTTTGATGCAAAAGTAAGTTCATTTAGGCTTTTTACTTCAAAAGTTATTTATTTGTATATTTCACTAAATATTTAATTTATATCTGTACATATTTATGATGCAAATTAGGCCTCTAGTCAACATGTGTGATGCTGAAACAGTTGTCGTTAATAAGTGGTCCTATATCAATAACACTGAACAGCCAATAGCCTAACTAATTTGAGTCTGTTTTCCCCCAGATTGTCTCTGTAACTTTTTTCCCCACAGTGAGGAGTGACTTGTAGGGAGGGTGGGGTTAAATTTTTATCTCATGTCTGAGATGAGTGTGGAAATTCCTCTAAGCAAACAGAAATTGCAGACTGCTTCTAAGATGCACGACTCCATGTAATGATTCTTCCATTCTGCCACATACACCTTTAAGAATGGGACCCCAAATGCCTGTTCTAAATGATATATTATGTAACTAAATGTGCAAGTACATTGCTAATATTTTGCAATTAGCATACTAGCTAAGACTATTCTATATAATGGCCAAGGTATTATAATATAGAATATACTAAACTCCGGAAATAGCCTCTTTCCAGAACATATTCAGTGCTGTGAAATACTCATTTTTTTGCGCGTTACTCTTACTGTACAAATTTTAATAAAAAGCAACAAAGTTTGTATTTTCGTAGTTTTGAAATTTCAAAATTACCAGGCAAACTCAGCAATAGGACAGTATGACATTTTAAAGAGAAAACTCTTCTATTTTAAATCATCGCATTTCTATGTCTTCTGAGATAATGTTACACATGTGCTTCCTAAACAAACTCCTATTACTGTATCAGGTGCTTTTTTAAATATCAGATCATAATTTTGGGAAGACCAAAGGTGTTTTTTATAGGATGATTTTGGTGTTTTGATTTTTCTAACAGAGAATACTTAATTTAGTTTCAGTTTTTCATTTTTAGACACGTTCAAATTAATTGGGTCTGGTTGTATGTTGTAAGATAATGTTCTCATATTAAGAATGTAATTATTTCCTTATTGTATTTTTAAAAAAAACAAAATCATATTTAAAAATCTCTGTGGGGAAAAAAGCATGCAAGAAACATGAAAAAAGCTTTTGTTTTATTTTTGTTATTGGATATGTTGGCAGTGCCCATTATAATTGTAAATATATTCTTTCTACTGTATTTCTCAATGTATTTAATTTTTAGAGACACATCCATGGGAAATCATGTTGAAAAAATCCAAAATGGACCCACCTGCAAGTGTGTGTCTTTAGCTTCATTTAATTTCTGTCTTTCTAGTTTGTTCTCCAGGAAGTCTTAGAGTGTGAAAAAGGACTGGCGCCTACTAGGTGTGACAGATTTATGTGCATTATTAATAAAAATTACCCTGTCAAAACAAGAAGTGTTTATATCACAGTTTCTTTGTAATTGTTAACATAATTAATGCATAATACCTCAGCAGCTCACTAGAAATACTCTGACACCATGGAGAGGAGCATGGTATTAATACCTAAATAGATCAGATAGAAGAAAATCAAAATGTACCTGGCATGACTCATCTAAATGGGTTCTAAAGAGGCACAAGTTATTACAATTGTTCCAGATACTTGCAACTTTTATTTTTTGAACTGCACTGTGATCCCTTTAGCTTCCCAAAAGCCAATTGTAAAGCTGGAGCTCTAAGGCTAAGTAATGCCACACAAGTGAAACAAAGTTCAGGACATTTAGCGTTTGTGGCAGGAGAAAACTGCAGCTGAGCAAAACCTAAAATCCTTTAAAAATTTGGCTCTTAGGAACTCAAATCCCATTGAAATATAGTGGAATTTGGGCATCTTATTCCCTTATAAACTGGGATTATCAAAGGAATCTTAAGTGCCGATATGCATATTTCAGTGCTTAGGAATTTGAAACAGGCTGACAATGTCGCCTCACTGGCAATAGTATCGGGACAAAATATACTTTCTTTTATTAAGTCAGCTTCTCCATCAAATGCAACTGTTACCTATTTTAAAAATAGCTAAAGCAGTTTTCTTCTTAGCAGCTACAAAAGCATTTTCCCTTTAAAATAGCCTCATACTGTCGTCCATCAGCATTCTATCACTTTTTAAAAACTCTGCATCTGTCACTACATGAAAACAATGAACCATTTTAAGGTCTTTCCTATATTAGAGTATATTAGATAATCGGATTAATTTACTTGCATCAAGGAAATAAGTTTTTCCAATTACTTTTTGCTTCATCCCTTATAGTTATCGCTACATGTTCCTGACAAGATTTTAAAAGGGAAAAAGCTGCTGTTCCTTGGTTCATCATTCATTTTTAAATGGGTTGGTAATTGCTGCCAATGCATTATTTCTTGGGGGTTTTGCCTTTATTAACCTTTTTTTTTTTAGTCCAAACTGTTCCTCCTGGTACTTTATCTCAGGCCAGCTTGCATGTGATGTGGTAAGGGTGAGAATGTCTTTTAAACAGAAATTTAAAATGTAGTGAGCAGCTTGTTTCTCACACACACACACACACCCTGCCCTCTTTGCCTTTTTAAAAAAACCACTAGGGTCAGAGTAAACACATTCATCAGAGTAGTGAGTTTCATAAGAAAATGATGCAGATTTCCAGATGTAATTTAAAAAAAAAAGAAGAAGAAGCTTACTGGAAAATGGGGGGAAACATTTATATATCTATGACCCAGAAATTGCATGACAGGAATTTAATCAAGTTTATGATGGGATTGAAAAATGGCTACTCTTGGAGATTTGCAAAGTAATTTGTTGGTTATTGTTTTTAAAGCAGACAGCAAATAAAACACCAGGGTAGTGTGTGAGCATTATTTTACTTCCTGTTCTTGGAAATGAGGGGCTTGAGAAACCCAGCCCTTTGCATTCAAGTTTAGCATGTTGCATTGGGATGTCATATAACAGGGGTGGCCAAATTTACTGACCCTCTGAGTTTGAGAGCCGGGACTCAGGGCTTCAGCCCGAGCGGGAGGAGAGTCTCCAAGCTTCAGTCCCATGAGGCGTGCCTGCCCAGACTCAGGACTTCAGCCCCACAGGGAGTGGGAGTTCAGAGCTTCAGCCCTGCGGGAGGCACCTGCCCAGGCTCGAGGCTTCGGTTGAAGCCCTAAGACACCCTTCCCCACGGGCAGAAGCCAGAGGTAACACATGGGGCGGCATGTGATTTTTGCCAGGGATTGCTGGCCCTGTTTGGTCACATGGTTCCACTGGGCCCCTCCCTGCATGGCAGTTGCTGGAGCCGGCAAGCTGAGAGCTGCGCCTTGGGCAGAGGCAGCAGCAAACACCTGGGAGCTGCAGGGACAGCCGCTGCCTCGCCCCATGGAGCTAAAGCAGTGGCCTCTCCCAGCTGTTTGCCAGGCGGAGCTAACACCTCGGAGCTATAGGGAGGGGCTGTTGATGATAAGAGGGGGAGCATGATTCAAGATGGTGGGGAGGCCCGAACCTTTAAATTGTGTCCCCCTCCCCACTCTCAGCAGGGACCAATCTTCTCTGGCAGAAGCCCCTAGCCCCACCATCCCGCCGCAGGCAGAAGCCCCAAGTCTGCCCCCCGCCCCCAATAGGCAGAGAATGGGGGGGTGGAGGGGGCATGGAGGACTCTGCGAGCTGCAGTTTGGCCACCCTTGTACTATAACGTTTCATTGCTCCATGGACAGCAATAGAAGACACACCACTGGGAGAAAGGGGAGAAGGAGGCTCAATACGTTTTATTTCTACTTATACATTCCCTCATTAACCATTTTTAATGCTTAGCCTCCTGCACAGCTAGAGAACTGCTCTTGGGACGTAAAACACAGTAACCTGAGATTAGAAGAGACTCCTTTTTTTTAATGAGGGGCTCTGCTATTGCTATGGAAGTACTTTTTATTTTACCTCTAAATCCCAGCTGCCCATCGGAGGAAAACTTGCTCGCTCTCTCTGTGCATGGTCAGCATGATGTTTTCATTGATGCCTGAATCCAGCCTTTCTTATAGCAAGCACATGAGGTGTCATTGCATGGGCTGACAAATCTTGGCCAACAGATGTCTTAAAACCGACCTGTCTTTCTGTAATTACTGTTGCAAGACTGCCATGTATGGCTTTAAAGAAAAGTTCTCGGCACATATTTATGAAGCTTTTTCTTCCAGTTGTCCAACTTTTGTACACAACTCTTCCATAAAGAAACAAACAACACGGGCTCCCATGAAAACCTTGTTTTAGGTCAGAAACGACTGTGGTTTATCAGCTGGACTGACTCCACTATTGGTTTAGCTGCTGCTCACCTGTTACGGTGGGGCAAACAAAGTGGAAGGCTGGCTGCAGCGTGCGAGACTAGTAGGCACTCTACAGCCAGTTTTTCCCATCCACATTGGTCACCAACAGCCCTATTTTTTGAGGTTTAAAAAAGAAAAACTACGTCAGGTCAGGTGCCAGTGAACTGACCTTTCTTACCCTGCTCTTGCAGCATTCAGGACTTTGACTGAGCTGCCTGTCATTTTCCTGTGTGAGTTCATTTGAGAGCATAGTGATTGGTGTCACCCACATAGTTATTAGTGGGGCATTTAGTGCACTGGCTGAGCTACATCACATGATGTGAGCAGCATGAGTAGGGCCCATAGATCTTGAAAGGAGTGTTGTAGCCATGGAGATGGTTTTGCCTCTGTTGTATCAGCAGCGTCTGGCGCTGCTTTGCATTGGTGTGTCCTGGTCTGTGGGGAGCTTGCTTATGATGAGTTTGGGTTGTTTGAAGGCTCGAACTGGGGGTTCAGGAAAGATTTCTTTCAGGATGCGGGTGGCATCAAGTATGGTGTGTAGTTGTTTGATTCCCCCCCCCCCCCGCCACCCCAAATATGAGTAGTAGGTGACAACTAGGAGTGTGCAGTCAGAGGGGTTTTATTTCTGTGTTGCAGCAGAGTCTCCCAGGGTATTTGGGTGGCCCATTCCATTATGGAATCTACTGCTCTGGTGAAGTGGCCTTGTTTGGTGAAGGCAGTTTGAATAGCCTTGACTTTTGCCTCAGTGCCTATTCTGTGGTATCTGAGTGCCTGACTGTATATAACAGATTTTTTTTTGGTGGGTTGGGGTGATTGAAGGTGTATGGGTTTCTTGTATATGATTGTCTGTAGGGTTCCATTGTTGGCGTGTTCTGGAGAGAGTTTGATGGATGGGTGGCGGTTGTTAAAGTGGTGGTAATCTGAGGGCGTTTAAGCCATCTGGCCAGAGACTGAATGTATCATGGATGTAACTCAGGTATATCATTGGTTTTGTGGTATATTTGTCCAGAAGTACAGCTTCATGAAGAAGCTGGGAAGCCAGGCTCATACTCATGGCTGGTCCCATGCTTTGGACAAAGTGTTTGTTGTTGACTGTAAAATTGTTGAGGATGAAATCCATCAGTTTGGCAATGTGTTTGGGGTGAATAGCTGACGGTTGTCCATTGTCTTGAATTGAGGCAGGCAGCTATCTCATCATTGTGGGGGATGTTGGTGTATAGGGAAGGGACAAGGGCATATAGGCAAGGATGGTGTTCTGAGAGAGGTTGTAAATGGAGGAAGTCAATTGTGTCCTAGATAAAGCGAGCCCTTTGGTTTGAGGATGGTTTTTATCAGTCCCGATATGCATTCAGTAAGAGTGCCATGGCCAGATATCACATGTCTGCCTGGGTTCCCTTCTTTCTTTATCTTGGGAAGCATGTAGACTGTTCCTGGGGTGGGTTTGTGGGGGGGGATGAGTTTCTGGACTTTCTTTTGGAGGGGTTGAGGGAAGGCTTTTATGATATCCTTAAATTCCTGGGTAAAAAGACTGGGGGTCTTCGCTGAGTTCCTTATAATAGGTGGTGTCAGAGTTGTCAGTCGGCTTCCTGAACACAGTCATCCCAGTTGAGGACCACAAGGGTGCCCCCTTTGCTGGTTTAGACTCACAAATCCTACACAATCACAATATGTGATGTACCTCATCCAGTACACTAAATGCCCCGCTGACAACTATGTGGATAAAACGAGACAATCATTACACTCTCTACTGAATTTACATAGGAAAATGAAAAGGAGTACTTGTGGCACCTCAGAGACTAACCAATTTATTTGAGCATGAGCTTTCGTGAGCTATAGCTCACTTCATCGGATGCTGTTGCTCACGAAAGCTTACGCTCAAATAAATTGGTTAGTCTCTGAGGTGCCACAAGTACTCCTGTTCTTTTTGTGAATACAGACTAACACGGCTGCTACTCTGAAACTTGACATAGGAAAATGATAAAACATCAATCACCTGTGGGTGAACACTTTTCATGAAGTGATCTCTCTATCTATCAGTCCTCATCCTCAAAGGTAACCTGCAGAACACTTTCATAAGAGGAGCTTGGGAACTCAAATCCATAACTCTGCTAGACACTAAAATCATGTGTTGACCACAGAGACACTGTCTTTATGGCTTACTACAGCAATCTGTAACCTACTAACCACCTTTTTCTGTCCTATGACTGCAGAGGTGTTAACAGACCATTCTATTTTGAATAGGCCCTTACAACAGTGGGTCTCAAGAAGGTGGGCTGGTTTCAGGAGCATCACGGAGCCTGAGCCAATGGGCGGAGTTGGGAAATATGGGGGGCATTGCCCCCCCTAAACTGCAGTGCCTTAAGCAGAGGGGGCCAGTCTTGTGGGCAGCTACACACACACACACACGTGCACACATACCCCACCTCATCTCCCCTGCCCCCGGTGAAGGCGGAGGCAGCAAGCCAGAGCTGGGCAGGGTAGGGTGGCTGCTGCCATGGAGTGGGCACCCGCAGTGTTCCCCGTCTCCTCATATGGTTGCTACTCAGGGCCCCGGGGCTGTTCTGCAGCTCTCAGTCCCCTTTGACTGCTTGCAAAACCAGTGAGAGCTGCCTGGGTGGGGGGACCCAGCTCTGGGTGGCAGTAACTGTAGGGGGCTCTCAGCACACAGCCCCTAGGTGATGGGGCTGGTTGGCCTGCTCGGGCCAGCCTGGGGCGCCTCTGGCAGCAGGGATGGGGAGGAGCTTAGGGTTCTGGCCAGCCTGGGGTTTTTCTAGCTGTGCTGGGGGCGGGTGGGGAAGGGGGCTCAGGGCTCCTGCCATGCAGGGCAGGGTCTTGTGTGGAAGAGGCAGGGCCAGCCTCCCCGAAGGGGTCGGAGGGAGGTTTTCCACCCATGGGAACCATTGCCTTATAAGTAATGCTGCAAGGCTTTCACAGAGGTCACAGTTTCCGGGACTTCTGCAGCTGCAGCGGCTGGTGCAGCTGACCCCAGGGCAACCCAAGCTGCTGGAAGGGCACTGGGGCCAGCCGCACCAGCTGCTCCTCCATCGGCCCAGGCAACTGGTCCCAAGTGCTGCCCTGAAGCAGCGCCCCAGGCTGCTCCTCCCCCCCCACGCAGCAGTGACCCCCAGAGCACCCACCCTGCCTCAACAGCAGTGTCCGCTGGAGCGCACACACCCCTCCCCCAGCAACTAAGATTTAGTTAGGGGTATTTTTAGTAAAAGGCATGGACAAGTCCCTGGTTATTGCCCATGACCTGTCCGTGACTTTTACTAACAATACCCATGACTAAATCGTAGCCTTACTTATAACATGTGCTAATGACTTATGCTAAACAAGCTCTTCCACCTTGCCTTTTGCTGCGCAGCTGGGCATTCCATGGCCAGCCCTGACGAAGCGCGCTGTGTGACTTGAAAGTCCCTCTCTCCCACTTACCAACAGCCGTTGGGCCACTCAAACAGCATTTCTCAAATGTGGCTGCATGCAGCCACCCGTGGGTTTTCCTGCGGCCGCAACAGCCTTCTGGCAAAGATGGGGAGGGGGACAAAGCAGCAGCCCCTCCCTGCAGCGCCCAGGTGCTCTGTGGGAGGGCTGCAGTTTCCCCCCACACACACACGTCAGCTGCGGGTCTCGGGGCGAGTTTAACCATTCTCCCCCCTTCAGCCGTGGGGCTCTGGTGGTGGGTGCTGTGCTTCAGTCCCTGCCTTGGGGTGGCAGGGCTCTGGGCTTCAGGACCCTCCCCTACTAGCTCTGGACTTCAGCCCAATGATGACAGGGTTCAGCAGGGCCAGCCTTACTAGGCACCGTGGTCAAGGAGTGGGGTGTGAGGTCACAGGAAGGACCTCAGGGTAATGTGGGGGAAGCAGCAGGGCCTATGGGCATGATGGGGAAGCCAGTGGGATGGCGGGGCAGGGGAGGGGTCCGGGAGGAATGGGGGGGGGGAGGTGTCAGCGGCAATGGGTGGCGGGGCAGGGGCACCACTGTACATTAGTGAGTCTGCAAAAAAGCCCCCCACAAGTAAATTACAATGATTTGGACATGTATATGTGAATATTTATTTGTTTTTCCTGAAGTTAATTATTTTAGGAAAAATTGGTCAAAGTGGCCACCAGCAAGAAAGAGTTGGTGGCCGCATGCTGAGGCGACCAACATTTTTTTTTTTTAAGATCCTCCCCCCCCCCCCCCTCCCCGCCTGCACTAAAAGCTATGATGTCACCCCCCCTCCTTAGTGCTAATATCCTGGGACTGACACAGCTACAACTACCCTGCACTGGTATCACACACCAGCATAGTCAGGTGCTCAGTAAACCTTAGCGTCACAGACAGCTCAACCTTAAGTGGGAGAACAAGTCAAGATCAGAACAGCCCATGACTTACTATAAAGCACTGACTGAGGCTCTGCAGCCTTTAAGGGCTGAATCCAGTCTCAGGCTGTGTCTATACTTACAGGAGGCAGTAGAGATCAGACACTGCACTGCATGCCACCTCATCCCTCCTCCGCCCCCTCCCTCCCCACGAGGGACTTTCTAGCATAGATGCTAAGGCACTGCTTAAGCAAGTAGAGTAAAAATATGCCAGCACCTTAGGGTATGTACACTACACTCCCAAACATGCCTGCCATGTCCCGCTATTGCCCCACAGTAGGGAGTTGGTGGAGTCTTTCTCCACCACAGCAAACAGCTCAAGCAACAGGGAAAGGCTCTGGCAAGGGCCTTTCCCCACTGCCTCAGCCCTTGCCAGAACCATTCACTGGCACAAGTATGGCCACAGCCTGTTTTTCGCTGCACCTGACCTACACAATGCCAGCACGACGCAGCCTGAGCGATCCAGACCACGCTGGAGGAGGAAGGGCAGCCACTGCATCATAAAGATGGCACCAGGTGTAGAATCTATGCTCCAGGAATTCATCTTTGTGCCTATGCACCTTAGAAAGATGCCAGCAGACAGTCCCCATGGCTCCGGGGATAGGGATATGTGGCTGGGAGAAGGAAGGAAGGAGGTGGTAACCAGGGGTGGTGGGTATCGGAGGCCGGGGAACCTAAGTCTCTAAAACCCAGGCTGGGGCCCTGCCCATGCTCTGCCGCGAGGCCTCACCCTCACTCCCCTGAAGCTGTCAGTGGCTCACCTCCAGCCTGCAGCTTGGGGCTCAGGCCAGGGCCACTGAATGCATCCAACTTTATGGCTAGCCATTATGGTACTGACCGATTTTGGTTTAACTATGTCACGGGTTTATATTTTTCACACCCCTGAGTGATGTAGTTATAATGACCTAACCCCCCCTGTGTCAATGGGAGGGATTTATCTGTCAACACAGTTACCCTGTCTT
Organism: Caretta caretta; assembly: GCF_965140235.1. Taxonomy (NCBI): domain Eukaryota; kingdom Metazoa; phylum Chordata; order Testudines; family Cheloniidae; genus Caretta; species Caretta caretta. The sequence goes on along the minus strand of NC_134209.1, from coordinate 130,263,214 downwards.
GGGGAGGTAAGGAGCTCTTCTGGTGGCATAGCAGCATCTTCACATACAGCCGTATGTGAGGCTGCAGTTAATGCTCTGTTAAGTTTTTCAGTTACAAAGATGTCTAAATCCCTCTTGATTAGGCAGGGGATGCTTGATATAGGGTTGGATGTCTGGGGATGGGTTCACTTGATGATTGTTCTATTTATTCCCTCTGACCACTGCAAGAAGACAGGATGCTGGGTTAGATTGACCATTGGCTTGACACAGTATGTTCTTATACTTGTCAATACAATTGCACAGCTTCAGTCCTATCACTGAGTTATGCCAATTCTACCACAGCTGAACTGCATTGCTCTAGAAGAAGGAAAAGGATGGGTTTAATTTTATTTTGTTTATATACCCAAGCTTCGAAATTCAAATATGTAGTGGCTGATATTTATGCTGTTGGACGTTCTGAAGTCTACGGCTAAGGAGAACTGTAACATTCAATTGTTTCTGGGTCAGGATATTATTCTCTTGAAAGACCTGCATGCACTAAAAATATCCATTAGGTTGTTTCACAGTAAAAAAAAAAAAAAAAGTTTAACCCAAAAAGACAATGCATGCAAATAGTTTAGAAACAAATTTTATTAAAGAAAAAGCCGTAGTGCAGTTTCTCAAGACAAATGCATACCTTTGGATGCAGTGGTGTACACAGGTACGTATACAGTAGTTTGCCTGCTACATGTTTGGAAGCTGAAAATACTGTTAAATCTGCATTGTGCAGGTTATAAATATAATTAAAATTTGGTGGTGGACCACGAACAGAAACTTGGTTATGTATGTGCACTACATATTGCACAAGACTTTTGATTAAGCTATTGATTGTGCAACTGAATCACAGTTACGTGTTACATTAAAGCATATTCAAACATAGTTGAGTCTTTGTTCTCCAAAACATCACGTCACTACAAAACTGCCATTTAATCTGTTACATATTTACAAAAAATATACAAAGAACTTCTTTTCATTTTTGACAATGCACTAATTATGGATTTAATTTCATTCTTCCCTTGAGTCCTGATGCTGTGTACAAAGAGGCTTGGACAAAGTCAAAATTCCTAGGAAAGTGGGGCAGTATTGTTTTCACAACTCTGAAAAAATGTGGAGGCAAAAAGAGAGGACTGCATCTTGTTGATGTTAAAGGTATATTACTGCTAAGAGCATTTAAGTGGGTTGCAGGGGGCCGGTTGTTCGAATTCCAGCTAAAAATACATTGTTAAGCAGTTGCTCATAAAAGCAACTCAAAGAATTTTGGGAGCTGAGTAAGTTACATCTTGGCTTCATCTCTCTTATGTTTGTGCTAAATGCTGTCAGGATAACCAGAGGCATAACAATTACAGGTAACATAGTTAACTGCTTATCCGAGTATAGCTGGAGTGAGAAGAGGTTAATTTGGCCCACTGCTATATATCAGATTCCGCCTTCTCTTACACAAAGTGTAATTCTAATGAAGTTAATGGAGTTGTGCAGTTGTGAGGGCTGAAGTAGCTCAGTAATGCCAACAAATAATAGTATACACTGAAGGGATAATGTGATTCACAAACCTTCACAAGTCATCTTTCATTTCTATTCCTTTCTCATGTTTTAATCAAGAGCTGTTGCTTGATTTGTCCAAATCCTCAAGTCTGACTTAGACCTAGTCTCTTTGCCAAATCCTTCTTATCTTAATCACACACACAATGTCAGTAAAGGCTATATGATCATTTGCATGGTCTACAAATGCAGGCTACAGCCATTCTAAAAATGTTCATACTATCACATTTAACCTAGAGTAAGAAAATGGAAAATTCTCCAGCTTGATGATCTTTCCCCAATAATATATTAAAATGTTTAGTTTTGCCATTTCATAAATATAAAATTATGCTATTGTAATTATTGTATCTCAGTCAGGAGACGGGGGTGGCTGCTTTCTCTTAAAGCTACACTTGCAACACTATATTATTTGCCAACATCTTTATCATTGGGAAATGGTATGAGTGGAGCTGGTGGGAAGGGAGTCATAGTAAATATGTGTGTTTTTCAAAGTGAGCAGATAAAGTAGCAATGGATGGAGTCAAATATAATGTAGGCAAACACTGTGCAAACTTCCCTACTGAGTTCTGACAATTTACTCAAATCTTCACCTCTACCAATCTGCTATTCTGACTAGGGTGACCAGACAGCAAATGTGAAAAATTGGGACAGGGAGTGGGGAGTAATAGGAGCCTATATAAGAAAAAGACCCAAAAATTGGGACTGTTCCTATAAAATCGGGATATCTGGTCACCCTAATTCTGACTTCAAATTTCTCCCATCAAAGGGCACAGAAGGGAAAACAGAAATGCAGCCCATGAGTTGCTCCCACTTTGCCCCATCAACCCACCTTAATGGTGGAGTTGGAAGCAGAGCGATTCCAGAAGAAGGCCCACTCAGAAAAAGACCCGGGGTTGGGGGGACCCAATCACCATTAATTTTTCATATGGTAGGACCTGGCCTCCAAGCCCCATTCCTCCTTTGCCCCACACTGACTGAATACAGCCCCTCTACAAAACTGTGAAGTTGCAGATGTTACAATGTCTGTAACTGATGATGCGTTAAGCGTCATCAATTCCAGGGAACATGCCATAAAGAATAGCTGTTCTGTGACTCATCTCCTTACCTCTTGATACAGGGGAAAAGCTAAGGAGCAGCTTGGGTAGCAAACACGAATGTGGCTCACAATCATTACCCCGTATGTAAACACAGTGCTGTGGCTGTTGGTACTGACCTTTTTATGCAGGGCTGCTAAATGTCACACTTTGGGCAAGACTCACACATTTGCTCCTCATTCCTGCAGCCCTGCTGGAATCACACATAAGCACTAGGCCACCCTGGAAGCAATGGGCAGAGAGACTCTCCTTTGCTCTCAGTGGGGTCCAGGCAGTGTGGAATTGGGGCATTGTAGAGCTGGCAGAGGGAGCCTCCAGTGGCACCATGGCTTCACTGGGAAGGGCTCAAAGAGAGTGCAGTGAAAGAGCCAGTCCAGCCACTGCCTTCCCTCATCATCTCTCCATCAGCCCTTTGCAGCCCTCCCCTCCCCCCAAGTATTTCTAACCCCCGCCTGTTCGAAACATGTCCATCAGGTACCTGAAAACCACACGATTGGCTTAATAATGGTCAGATTTTAAAAAGACGTTTGTGTTCTTTTCATTTGCCTCCCGGTGCTGGAGCATGTCGGGCTCAGGTTTTCTAAAGCCTCTCTGCAACCATGCAGGCGAGAAACTTACCTTCCCAAAGAAAATGAAACCAGAGATTGCCACGTAAATAGCTAATTCCAGGAGCTGGGGCTTTAAGAAAAATACTAAATCATAGAATATCAGGGTTGGCAGGGACCTCAGGAGGTCATCTAGTCCAACCCCCTGCTCAAAGCAGGACCGATCCCCAACTAAATCATCCCAGCCAGGGCTTTGTCAAGCCTGACCTTAAAAACCTCCAAGGAAGGAGATTCTACCACCTCCCTAGGTAACGCATTCCAGTGTTTCACCACCCTCTTAGTGAAAAAGTTTTTCCTAATATCCAATCTAAACCTCCCCCACTGCAACTTGAGACCACTACTCCTTGTTCTAGCATCTGCTACCACTGAAAATAGTCTAGATCCATCCTCTTTTGACCTTCAGGGGTCCCTTCCAACCCTGATATTCTATGATTCTATGATTCTCTTTGGAACCCTGCTCAAAATCTGCTCAAGTCCATACAACTTTGCAGTGAGTTGTATGGACTTGAGCAGAAAGAAATGAGATGCATATGGGATGGAGAAGAGGAGGCAATATTTCCCTGGCAGATGTCTCAGTTCACTGTGGGGGCTCCTATTGAAATTCCACAAGACACTGGACCACTGCACCCTTGTCCTTTAATCTGTCCCTCTCCTGTCCCCACTTCTCTCAGCTGCAGGGAACAGAGTTCCATCACATCAGCTGAGGACCTAAGGGAAGAATTTGACAAGGCAGTTATGCAAGGGAGAGGACACATCTGGAGCTGGCTTTTCCCATCAGTGCAACTCCCCCCGCAACCCCAACCCTCCTCTGCAAAACTTGGGAATTGTGCAGGTAAACTCAGGGGAGACTGAAAATATTTGCTGCCTTATAAGGCAGTTTTTATGATGTGGCTGAACAGCCACTAGCAACTGAGTTGAGACAACCTTTTATGAGCCAACCACCACCTGACTCCAGGATACCATAAGGGAAAGACTCATGTGGAAACCTATTGTACCTCTCCTGCACTACTCATTCCTTTTTCAAAAAATAGAAATTTAGTATGTACTATGCCCTGAAAAAACAGTATGTAGTATGCCCTGCAAGACTTTGGGTGAAGCACAATCAGAAAGTTCCAGTATGGATTTGACAATGTTTCTCTGGTCTTAATTCTCTTCCATGAATCCGGGTCACTTATCAGTGATTTATCAGCAAAGCGGCACTCATGAGCCTCAGGCTGTAGCTTTATTGCCTCGCATCCTTTGTGTATGCGCAGATGTGTGTGTTCCTGCTGTTGAGGTGATAAATTCCTATTCTCACACAGTCCTATTGACTTTTTGTTATAATCCATAACCAGATTGTCTGCCTTAAAGGCCACTAGTCTAAAAAGCTGCTGTTTTCCTACGTGAGCCATTACAGTGCAGAACCCAAATTTGGATTGAAGTACGTAAACAAGAAAGAAGTGAGAAATGATACCACATTTGTACAGAGTAGGCCAAATTTTGCCCTTAGAGCAGCTAGTGTTCTGGTCAAAGGGAGTTGATATAAGCATCAAAAGGCAGAATTCGGCCCATTAACATTAGCACCATGCAAAATAAAAACAAGATACATTTCAACATATGATATTTAAAAAGCCTGGTCTCACAAGTGGTTAATAACCCTATTATAGTACTAAGAAAATACACTACAAAAGCATAGTATTTAAGAAATGTTGTATACTGCTGTATGAATTATCGCTACATGGCAAGGCTTTACACCCTTTCTATTGCAATCAATTATCACACCATGATAATATAAATTCTACAAAAACAAATCAAGAATGATCAATAAAGTTCAAATGCAGTTAATGTTTTCAGGTGTTGCAAAGAAATCATTATCATTAGAATTGTCAGTGTAAAAGAATGTCTCCACTTTTTCCTTTTAGTGGCAATTAATGTCACTTGGGTTTTTTTTCATCCATTTAGAGAGAGGGAGAGGGTATGCATATGCGATAGTAACTATATGTTTCTGCAGTCCTAAGGCCATATGTCCTAGAGCTAGATCACAAAGGGACTTAGGCACCTAAATCCTAGAATCAGGCCTCATGGGTATTCGCAAAACCCCCACTCAGCTGCTGCTGAATGCTGTAGGTGCCTACGCTCACTTCGCACTTAAGTTTTTGCAATAAAAAAGTTCCCTAGGTGCCTATGTTTCTGCATCAGAGCTTGTGCACTGCAATCTCACTCTAGGTGTCTGGATAACCTTAAGCACCAGAGCAATACATGAACCAGGAGAAAATAGGCATTTCTCCCCCTAACTTGCCTGAGGGCACCAATATGGCAGACATGCTCAGAAGCTGCTTATTGGAGCAGACCACTCAAATGGCGGGAGCGGGAGGTAGGGGGAGGGAGAATAAGAAAGAGAGAGCACAAGTGAGCATACGAAAGATTCTATAACCTTGTGGTTAGAGCACTCACCCAGGATCTGGGAGACCCAGGAGCCAGTCTCCGTGCTCCACTGACTCTATCCAAAGTGGAACAGCTTTAAGAGGAGAAACCAAGGGACTGGTCCACATCAGACTATCCCATTGCTCAGTGGTTAGGGCACGTCTTATCTTCATCTCTCTTGCCAGGGTCAGTTATTCAAAAGTGCTCTGCACCCAACATGCTGAATAACTTTCAAAAATTTGGCCACTTATTTTGGTGTCTAAATGGGAGTGGAACTCTTTTGAGAATCTGGCCGCATTTGTATGAGTCTGAGCTTTTAAGTGACTATCTAGCGAAAGTCTAAAAATATGAAGGACATAAACATCAGAGGTAAAGATTTATTAGACAGTATGGCATGAGAGGATTACCACTAAAAATATTAAGAGGAAATAAAGAACTCACATATTTAGGCTGAATATCATATAAACAATTATGGGCAGATACTATTTCTACTTCCAGACACTCAAATACTATAGTGATGGAGATCATAGAAGTACTTCCATAGATTAGCTAGATTAGACTGTATAAGTGTCACAAGGAAAGTTGTGGAAGCCATATTCATTTGGGACTAGACTCGAGACAAAAATAGAAAATATACTCGGAACAAGTTTACATTTGAATGTACTGGTGAGCTGATAGATCATAGAATTTTTGAGTTGGAAATGATCTGAAAAATACATACGAAAAGTTAAATGCTTGAAAATAACTTCCCAACCAAAGTTCATTATTTTGGAGATAATGTGAAGTTTTTATTCTAATCTTAAACAGCTGAAATATAAATGGAGATGGTGACTTTAGCACTGTATCAATCAAATGCTCATGTATAACAAAGACTTTGAATGCCAATGAATAGGAATAAAATAAAAAAAATTCCTTCCCCTCAAAAACAAAAACAAATCAATTTTTTCAATGAAATAAAATTGGGTATGTGGTAAAACCTATGATTTGAATGAAAATAGCCATAAGCCTAGTTACAATGTAGTAAACTTTTGATAAGTCTAAACAGTCAAGACACACCTAGAACTAAAATGTTAAGAAGACACTGCAAACAAATGAACATATTTCTTATTCTTTGAGAAAGAAAATTGTTTCTTCACACACAGGATCACACAGTGTAGAGGAGAATAGCCACCATTGTAGTTACATTTTACTGACCTCAGTTCAAGAGGCACTATCTACTGGCAGAAGGCCTCTCAAAAACATTAGAGAGGATTTTTAATCAAAAAGGCAAAACAAGTAGTAATCATTAAAAGGTTATATGAAAAATGTCTCATTCTTGTACTAGCCCCTGGTGATACATGGAGATACACTGATCTGGCTACACTAGTCCAACCAGCAGTAACTATAGAACTGAAGCACCAGAATTTGATATCCTTACTCATGCTGAAAAGCACCTGATTCCCTGAATAATCCCATTGAAATCATACAACTCAAGTAAGGTACAATTCAATGTATCAGGAGTTGGCCAAAAGAAAACAGAGGTAAATAGGATGCAGAATGAAAGAGGGAAAATCTTGATGAATCCCAGTACCCGATTCTGACACTCTTACTCAGATTTTACTATTTACTACATGAGTGGGCCCACTGAACTCAAACAGGGCTATTTGTGGAGTAAATTATGACACAGTATGCTTAAGGGTATCAAAATCTATTCCTAAATAACCTTTTTGTTGTACGTACAACTCGAGCATTGCCAAGGTATTTCACATGCAAAGATTGAACAGTTGTTAACACGGGGCTAGCCTGTACCACCCTTTCTAACATTGATTAATACCCGTACCTTAATCCTCTAGTACCTCCATTCATTTCAGTCTGACTATTTGATGAGAAATGTATGACTCAATCTGAAGACTGTTTAAGGAGTAAAGAACGACTCATCATTCTAATAAGGAAGCATTTTACACCCGCTTTAACCTGGTGTAAATGCCTACACAAGGGGCTGGACCACAATGAACTGTGCTCCAAAGGTATCACAGACACACCTTGGAGTTTATTGCATTTATTTCTGAGAAGTTCACTTATACTATGTGGGGGGAGGGGGTGTTTTGTAAACCTCTTGAATGCATTTGTGAGTATGCTGCAGCTTGCTACGAAGGAAGCGTTTTAAAACTGAAATGAAATTGTCTAAATCAGCCCCCGGAAGCTGTTCCACATAATGTAGAGAGGAAATCCAAGGTGGCAGCCCTAGCCCTAGGTTCTGTTTAAGACAGCCTTACTGAGAAGGAGCCAAGGCTCCAAGGATCATTCTAGAACTCAAGGCATGGTTTTTACAGCGTCAGACACTTGGCATTCTAAGAAGGAAACAACATGTAGATGAGGCCAACAGATGGTCAGTTATGCTGTTTATAGTCCAGTACCAGCACTGGTAGACGTCGATGTGGTGAGTGGCTCACTGAACCCACATTATAAGGTCTTTTACTCATTAACATTGCAGAATGCGAATAAATTTAAGACATTAGTAAGCCGTGTGCAGATTAGCAAAATCAATGGCGATGTCACGATGCCAACATACAACAATTAGCTATTCCATAAGCTATCTTTGACTGAAACTACATTTTTGCTTTTTAACACTCTTAACACCTTTGTGTGGGGCTACTGGTTTCCATACTTATTCATAACCTTTTAAATGATACTTTTAATCCTAACAATCATTAAGAAAAAGAAATAATTAATGATTTATACTTTGCATTTATAGTCCTTTCATTTGGAGGATCTCAAACACATTTAGCCTCATGATATCCCTGTGAAATAGATAAGTATTATCATCCCCATTTTTAGGTACATAGAGGTTAAGACCCAGATTTTTAAAGTTATTTAGGTACCTAATTCTCATGAGTTAGGCATCTAAATATCTTGAAAGACTGGGCCTAAGTGACTTGCCCAAAGTCATGCACAAAGATTGTCTGACACAGGAATAGAACCCAGGTCACCTGTTTCCCAAATCCTGTTCCTTACCCGTAATGTTGTCCTTCCTCACTTAGAACTTAATATAATTATAAGGGTTTGTGTGTGTGTATGCCTCTGTGCATATCTATAGATGCAGTGGTGAGCTGGAGCCCATTCGCTGGAACCAGTAGTTAAATTTAGAAGCCCTTTTAGAACCGGTTTTTCCATGAGGGAACCGGCCAAAAGTGGCGCCTTAGGCGCCGACTCCATGGGTGCTCCAGGGCTGGAGCACCCAAGGGGAATATTTGGTGGGTGCAGAGCACCCACCTGCAGCTTCCCACCCCGCCCCAGCTCACCTCCACTCCGCCTCCTCCCCTGAACGCGCCGCCCCGCTCTGCTTCTCCACCCCGCACCCCCAGCTTCCCGTGAATCAGCTGTTCGTGCAGGAAGCCGGAGAGGGCTGAGAAGCAAGCGGCAGCTTCGCACTCAGGCCCAGGGAGGCAGAGGCGAGCTGGGGCGGGGGGGGATGGAGGGTGGCAGGCGCAAGGAGGGCCGCCCACACCGCAGCAGGTAACCCTGGGGGCACACAGGGGAACCGCTCCCCGCCCCAGCTCACCTCTGCCTCCCTGGGCCTGAGCGCGAAGCTGCTGCCTGCTTCTCAGCCCTCCCAGGCTTCCCATGCGAACAGCTGATTCGCGGGAAGCCGGTGGGGAGCGCGGAGAAGCAGAGCAGGGTGGCACGTTCAGGAGAGGAGACGGAGCGGCGGTGAGGTGAGCTGGGGCCGGGCGCGGGGCGGGGAGCTGCCGGTGGGTGCTCTGCACGCACTAAATTTTCCCCGTGGGTGCTCCACATGCACTAAATTTTCCCCGTGGGTGCTCCAGCCCCGGAGCACCCACGGAATCGGCACCTAAGGGACCACTTTTGATGTGATCAGTGGGGAGTGGCCACTCCCCCTGCTCCCCCCCTAGTTATGCTACCCTGCCCCTAGGAGCCAGAGAGACTTGCCGGATGCTTCCTGGGAGCTGCCCCAGGTAAGCACCGCTGGGACTCCCCACCTCGCCCCCCGGCAGGTCCTTCTGGCTCTTAGGGGAGGGGTGGGCACCCACTACGGTGGCCCATGAGACCCTCCTGACCGGTTCTGGGGGCAGTCAGAGGAGCGGGAAGAGGGTGGATGGGGCAGGGGTCCCGGGGGGGGAGCAACAAGGAATGTGGGAGGTTGGATGGGGAAGAAGTCCTGGGGGGGGGGCAGGGGTGGGCAACGACCCCCTCATGGGGTGAGGAGGGAACCGGTTGTTAAGATTTTGGCAGCTCATCACAGTATAGATGTGTGTACACAGCTATATATACACGTGTGTGTACATATTATTTCTGTGCATTTGTCCATCTTTCTGTATAAAGAGATACAAAAGTGTGTGTGTATATACACACTTCTTCCTTTAAAAACAAAATGTGCTCCCATGGGCATAATTAAACAGATTCAAACTCTATCAAAGGTATGAATTTTCATTTAAACAAAAAACAAGTCACATTGCATGGGAATGAGGTCCTCCCATTTTAGAAATAATCCATTATAAAGGCATTCTGGTCAGGAACTCAAAAGGCTTGCTTTATTGTCTACTGGCTATTATTTACACAGACATAATAATACTGAAAACTCCTCAAAAAACAGTGTCTCACCACATTTGTGAGTCATGTTATACCAACCTCACAGGTGTGTTTCAAGAATTAAATTAGTTAATGTTGGAAAATGCTGGGAAGATTACAAGCATCATACATAAGTGCTAAGTATTAATGATAATGACTAGTAGAGTCTTGCGCAACAGTTAAATATTTTGCTTTGCAGCAGGAGTTTCCTGTCAACAGAAACATGAATTAAACTGTTGTAAATGTATAAAAATAGTTGTCAAAGCATAAAATTAGTGTATGTGAATTAGTCCCTATAATTCCCTTAGCCTGCAAGCAGACCAACAAAAAGACTCTAATATAGAAGTTCAATTCTTTACATTATTTAAGAGTTCAATCCTCCACTCTCCTGCCCTATTTTGAATTTACTTCCCAGGAAAAGTTGTTTGCAATCTTGTTTCACTGTATTGTTTCTAGTTCATTTCCCCTAAAACCAGTAAGGAGCTGGTGAATAGGGCTAGCCCATGGTGCAACAGTCCTGTAGGCTTCCAAAGCACTAATGATTTTGTATTGGCACTTCACCTCAGAAAATCCAGGACACAGACACTAATGGATGAATGGAGGATGTTGTGAAGGCCAAGACTATAACAGAGTTAAAAAAAGAATTAGATACGTTCATAGAAGATAGGTCCATCAATAGCTATTAGCTAGTATGGACAGGGATGGTGTCCCTAGCCTCTGCCAGAAGCTGGGAATGGGTGACAAGGAATGGATCACTTGATGATTACCTGTTCTGTTCATTTCCTCTGGGGCACCTGGCATTGGCCACTGTCGGAAGACAGAATACTGGGCTAGATGGACCTTTGGTCTTTGGTTCTTATGACTGTGTCAGAATTATACTTAGTCCTGCATACAGCATTGTCAACTCAAGTATTTCCTATCTCTCTGTGGGTTAGTTTGCAGGGCCCTGTAGGGCTTTGCAAGATGAAATTTTTGTGAGATGGTTACAAACAGACCTTTTCCTGAGCAGTTGGCATGCACTTGCCACTCTTTTCAAGCATTCAGACCTTACATGTTCCCATCCACTTTCATACTGTTCGTTCCTAAACTAGATTTTCTTGTGCTTTACACACAGATTCTGTGAGCTTTGTGAGAGCTTATATTGCCACATAGGAGGTGGCATGCTAACATGTTGTTTCTGAAGAAAGCATATTCCATGATATCATTAATTCCCTGGCTACATGGAAAAGCGACCTACTGCATAGGAGAATTTTTAGATAGTGCCATTCTGTCTCACCGGCATGACTGCTTGGTCATTCACAAGTATATAGTTGACTATAATCCCTTTAAGGAAGGTGGTATGGAAATTTAGCTACAAGCATTAGTACAACATTCAGTGAGTAAAAAAGAGCTAGTCATCCCCTGTTCAAGGCAAAAGGTGAAAAGATTAAATAGGTTTCTGAGAGAGTGTCCTAATTCCAGGCAGCTGTGATACATGGGATGCCAAACATTTGGCTGAACCATGCTGTGGTTCATTTCCTACACAAATCCCTACAAAAACCCACATACAAACAACCTGCAAGATGTGGATTTAGTGATGCCTTAGGACTCCTGGGGATAAGCAAACTCTGAACTGACCCTCCCACATGCCTCTCCCAATCTGGCTCCTTTGACAGTTTCACTGCCCTTCCCTGCAGAAATAGGGCCCAGCTCAGTGATGAGGGAATAAGAGTGACACCTGGTGGTGAAACTGATGAAGTGCAATCCCTTAAATTGCATCAGTTCCCTGCTATGATCCTTCCTGATTGTCAAACACGTCAAAGGTGGTGAACTTCAGCTGCGAGTTTGCTCTTCCTTACATCAGAGGCAGGAACTGAACACATAGGGAAACTCCAAGTATCTGTAGGACTAAAGGTTCTGGTGTGCTGTACTGACCTAGTTGGGGGAGAATTCTTACATATATTAGGCCTCTGCCCTCAAATTAGAAATTTTAAAAAAACATACAAAAAGCTACTTAAAAGAGGTATTTACACTTTTAAAAAGAGAAAAAGGGACAGGCAGTCAGAATTGTTTATTATATAATAACTGGTCTTGCAACTGCCATGATGGAGGTGCTCAAGTTAGAAGACGACAGAAGAGCAACTTATACCAACCAGCCTCTAGATGTGAAAGCACCTGGTCTGGAAGTAGCACCAAGCTAGTGGGGTTTTTTGGGTGGGGTGGGGTCGGGGAGTGTTGTTTGGTGTTTCTTAGGACTCATTTTACTTGCAAAAAGTCTTAACACATTATTTATTCAATTTATAGCAGGGACTCACATAGTGAGCTGAAGCTCCTTAGATTGTCTCACACATTTTAAAGGTAAGAACTTGGATTGAAGAGGAGCTAAGGAGTACATTTATCTCCTTACTCATTCCTCTCATAGTGCTGAACTAGAACAGGCAGCCCCAGCCTTTTAAACAAGTACAAATTTGGAGCGAACAACCAGCCATCTGCTTTGTACTTTCTAGTCACTGGTTTTTTAAAGTCAACTCTTCAGGGCTGTTGAATTTCAGTCTTCCACTGAACACCCTAGCCAATAAAAAGAACTAAAGTCCAGTCCTTCTAAAACTGAACATAAAGAACTAGAACATATACAGGACAGAGAAAATGTGGCATCTAGTATGCCAAGGGCTACACATTTGCTACCTTAGTTTGAGTTTGAATTGTAACAAGTTCTCATTCTACAGTAACAGATGATGGACACTTGTAATTTCAAGACTGTTTAGGAACCTACTTTCCTCCAGCAGGTACAGCCATGTTTGCCATTTGGTGACATCCCCAGGGAAAAATTAAACAATACAGAGAAGAGTCTTTCGGTTTTTGTGTTCAGCTGTAAACATCAGCTAACCAGGTAACTGTGCATCTCTCTGGAGTTAATGCTCAAAACCACGCCTGAGTGATTGCCTAAAAAAATATAAAAACAAAATACTAACATTAGTATATTTTGAGCATTTTACTATACATTCCCCTTTTATTGCAGAGACAAGACAATCAAATTAGATGGTTGTCTTATCAAACAACAGTTCAGATGCAGGTGGTGCAGCAGCTCAGTGTACCTACAACATACTTTCTACTTCAGTGCTTTAAAGTGTCTGCTCATGATGGTTGTTAGAATTCCTAGTGTTTCTATCCCAGTGACAGCATAAGGTGGTTCTCTTTGCAGCTTAAAAAGGTGTAGTTGTCTTGAGGGGAGCAGGTGAGGGAGGAGAATGGAACCTGAGGCTTCCATTCAACATGCCACTGACCTGGGACTGGACACTGATCGGCATCAGCAATAAGGGAACTCTGTAGCTGTTCAAGTTTCCACCTCTCCCAGAAGGAGTCACTGCAAGGAAATGGAGTTGAGGAGTCCCAAGGTGGGGGTTGCGATAAAGTAGGCAACAAAATATATAGAAAACAAAAAAAGTGGATGGGTGAGTCTGGAAATACTGTACTGTGACAATTCAAAAGTTAGGAAAAGAGAGAGAGCAAACAGAAAACCAGGTTTGTAAAACCCTGCTGTGCATGGACAGGAGGCTACGATAGTGATCTCTAGAATAGGGGGGAAAATCCCATCAGCATAAGTAGGAATCTCCAGAGCATATGAACCAGCTGAAAATAATGTCATAAAACAGAATTTAATATTTCAGTAGGGATGGTGATATGCTTCATACTTCAGCCAGACAAAACAGCACAATACTGAGACAACTAGGAAGATTTCCTATGTAGCGTTGGGTGCTATTGAAGGCTATATTGAAGGCAAACAACAAAAAGTGCACGGTGTAGAAGTATAGCAAGAAAAAGTCTTATATGTTTTAACACTGTCTGGCAGCTGATAAACATAGATGGCTCTGACCCAAGGACATGAGCTATTCCTGTTCCCCTGGATGTCTGCTGGTGCTGACAACCTGGCAGAACTGCAGGTCACTTTCAGATTTGCATTTGTTAACTGTCTAACTTAAGACTTCCTCATTGGCAGGTCTTGGTCCTGGACTCTTTACTCAAGCAACACTCTTACTGACCTCAATGGAAGGTAAGGAGTGCAGGATCAGACCAAATATAGCCTACAGTGATCAGGCAAGGAGATTATTTTTGAATGGGTTGTAAATCCGGGTAGAACTTCTTCATTCCCATATCCTTCATCCTAAGCAGCACATATGCAAAAACAGTAAGAGGTATTACACAACTGCAAGAGGAAGACTGTGGCTAAAGAGTACCTGATATACGCCTAAGTGGCTATGAGTGCTTCACATTAACTGAAGAACCCTGAGAGTACCTCCTTGGCATTCAGGAGTCTATTCTAGAGATGAGATCATTGAAACAATCTTGTCATGCAAACAATTTTTGTGTCCCAGGGTCATCTGCAGTGCTACAGTATTGGTAGAGCTTTGTAGTATAATCAAGGTTCTGTTTGAAGGGTTTTCATGAAAACAACGAATTTTAGTGTGTGCAATTTGTTAAAAAACGTACAGATCTGGGCAAAAACAATTTCCAGGTGAAATATGTTTTTTCCCTTTCATCAGAGCTAAAATCAAAGCAAATGGCAGCATATGGTTCAGCTAAGGAAAATTAAAACAACAACAAAAGACAGTTAGAGATAGATAGTAAGAATAACAAAGAGATAAAGAAGGACTTCCAGGACGTCTGCCCTCCGTGGCTGATCTTAGCCCTCTATGTAGGGTTAATGAAGCCATTTAACCTCACAGTTGTCTGTCTCTACCACCATTTCAGCCAGTTTTATAAAAGCCTGAGATTTAGGGTCAGATGTTCCATTTTCACAGAGTTGTCCGAAGCAGCACTAGACGATCTTCCTTTGTGAGCTACACTTTTCAGGCTGCTCTGTGTTCTCAATACATTTGGAGTATTTTAGACTAGCTCTCTACATTACATTCAGCATACTCATGAATTGCCTAGACAAGCACTTTCATCTAACTTTGAATCATCTGCTCTAAGAGACATTCATAAAAGATTCCTGAATGGGAATTCTAATGACTGTCCATTGGATACTGGCAAGTCAGGACTCAAAATAGGATGAATTCAATGAAGTTTTGTATTTGGGAATTCATTTAATGTGTCTAAAAGAGAGGACACCTCCTTATAATCTACCCTGCATTATGGAAACATTCATTCTACATATCATTTCTCTCTGCCTAAAATTCATTACACTTTGATTTCAGGGCATGCTCAAGTTAATTTAAATGCTAGTGAAGTTAATCAATTATAATCTATACTGCTTATTGTACTATCTTCCTAATGTTGTTCACATATATCTCATGACAGTGCATTGTACTACCTTACATACTGTGTATTTATATGGCATGTCATAAAAAATCAGCAGAATAGACTGAATTTAAAACAAAACAAAAAAGGAGGATAAAAGAAGTGTTTCCTTGTTAGCAGTTTACCAATCGATTCCTCTTGAAGCTGAGTATAAAAATGAAGATACTAAAAATGCAAACATTAAAACGTAATTAAAAAAAACAAAGCAAACAAAATACTAATTGAGATGTTAATAAAGTGAAGGTGAAGTTACCTCTTGCGTTACCTAGCGTTTGAGAATCCAGATCATCATCAATAAACTCCTCACCCTGGATGATGTTCTGGGTGTCCTCACTGTGATTAACAGGGCTTGTCATCTCCTGTTCTTTTTCGTTGTGCATCTGGGCATAGACGTTTCTGCCTGGCAGTTTCCTAAATAGCACAGGAAAAATATCCTTTGATGGAATTTAGTTTCATATTATATACAATTAATCATATTAACCTCAAACCCCTATGGAAAAATCCTATAGAATTAAATAAAGAACAATGTTTCCACTGAATTTTTAAATCAGCCAATAGAACTCTATGGTAATACATTTTCTATTTAATTCTATAGGATTTTAGAGTAATAGCTATAGATTTCCCACTAATATCTACAGAAGCTCATTGGTTTTATCCCTATTACATTTTATAGGAATTTTCTAGATAGGTATCAAGAACTTGCCTGGTTTTGATATAAGGATTTCTATATAAACACAGATCTTTTTTGTTTTTTGTTCAGATATTTACTGATTTAATAATTTAAAAAAAATAATAATTTAAAAAAAACACTTGAAGCTGAAAACATGTGAATAAATAATATTTCTTGCATTCCTAAAATGTCATCATAGAAGGATGACAAAGCATCAATTAGTTATGTCTTACTCTGCAGCAGTATGACAACACCTTATTCAAAGTTAAAAGAAATTTTGTGACCTTGTATCAATGCTAACAACAATAAGTTTATGTGTGTGTTGTTTCGAGGGATTGACAGACAATACTGGACCTTCACAGGTCAGGGTGTGCAGCAAGCTTTTCAGATTGTAATAACATTTTCAGTGCCTCGTTCCCCCTGCCCCTGCCGACTGCCTTTCTTGACCCTGGGAGTCGTGACCCACCAACTGAGAAACACTGCACTGCAGCAGCCCTGAGGTTACCTCAGTTTAATAGCTGCTGAAGACAAGAGAGGTAAAGCAAACTGCCCCTGGTTGCATAGAGTCAGTGGCCCAGCTGGGAACAATAGCAGTATGACATCATAGTTTAATTTCTATAGTGTCTTCATCAACCCCTCTGCTGAGGTAGTCACAGTGTTGTACAATATTAAAACATACTGAAAAGGTTTATTTAAAAATATATATAGCAAATCAAAGCACCCAGTCCTGGCTCCAAGGGTCTTCATAACCAGGAGATAAGACACTCTTCAGGAGAAAGATGGCATTTTATTTATGTTTATTTAAATAATGATAAAAAGATGCCGATACCAGCTCTAGGTGCCCTAATACAATTCATGCTACAAGAAAGCATCAGCAGCTTTTAAATAACTATTAAAAAAGGAATTCTGATATTCTAAACCAATAAGAGTTTAGAGGTATATGGTCTCTTGGTCCCACATCTTTCTAGAAATTATTCTGGACAGTAGGGCTGTGTTTTTTCTACATTACAACCCTAATCAGCCTAGAACACACACTGTTTACTATATGCATATTATATTCCAAAGAAACGCTTAATCTATCCTCTAGAAAATGAATAAACCATAATCACTGGCTTCAGAAGGCAGATACTACATGAGGAATAGGGTAGGAATAGCTTAAATGAGTAGGGATAGTGTGTCTGTTCGGCCATCTTTCTTTCATCCCCCTCCTACTGTTTCTTACTACTAAAGATTTTGAAATGTAAATAATACAGAGTACTGGAGCATGCTATCAGCATTTAAAGTAACAGTAACAATAATAATGAAAATACATTGAATAGAATATTTATTGTGGTGTTAGTTTTGAGGTTAATGTTCAGATGAATGACTTCTTTGTGCTTTAGAGCAGTCATGACTTACTTTGTCCCATTCATTTTGGAAGTCTGCCTTTTCTACATGGTATTATTTTGATTTTAATAAAATATGGACCATCAAATTAGTACCTGTTTTTATAACTAAATGGCTAGGATTGGGACTACACTTGCTCTCATGCAACACAATAGTAATATAGGCAAAGGTGGGGGGGAGGGGAGGTTTTCTTCTGAAAGTGTAAATGAGATGGGAAATCAATGATGAGGAAAGATTAGAAACTCTGCTCCAAGAGTGGTGAGATTGGTGGTGGTACTCAAGGACAGGATGCAAGGAGGTGAATACAGAGAAAGATCCTTGAGTTTGGTTGCAGCAAGTCCATGGATATTTTTAACAACAACAAGTGTAATTTTTAACAGGATTTTAAAATGAATGGGGTAAAGGGGAGGGAGAGGAGGTATCTGAGACTGTGAAAAGGCAGAAATCTTTCTCTTCTTCTGAAGAATCAAATGTACTCCCACTAAAGTAGGCAAAATACCTAAATAGAGGAAACAATAGTCTAATCTGGTATGATGAAATCTATGTTCCTGCTGTTGCAAAAATAAAAGAAGGACGATTTCAGCTCTTTTGCTAGTGATGTATTAAATACATGACAGCTTTGATGTGGGTGAAATATCATTTTCCTTCCCTTGCCTTTGCGTGGTGGACACTGTGCTGTTTGTCTTGTCTATATTACTGCAGAGTACCCCACACCATGGAACCCCGCTCAGAGTGCTGCTGAAGGAATGAAGAAATCCTACTAGGAAAAACATCACAAACATAAAAATACATCGGAAAAAGAAAAGGAGGATTTTTCTTTGATTGAATTACCACTGATAAAGATGACATTGCTTTGAAAAACAATATGCAGATTCCGGATCCATGCTAGATAATGGGCCAGAGTCACTGGAACCTTCCAGCTGCTTTATGCTGTTCCAGTGACAGGATGCGCCATGATCCCAGTTTATCTGGATGGTTAAGCTGATGGAGCATACTAGTGAATCTGGCAGCATATCATTAGCTTGAGGCACCATGATAATTTTCTAATGCATGCAGTCTGAAGCCAAGAGGAGGAGGAGATCTTTTTGCCTCTGAGATACTCAGTTTTGTTCTCTGAACTGTTTCTTGCTTCAGCAGCATTTTCTGGCAGGGAAATTACCCCTTTCTGCTTGTCGATCTCTGTCTAGGTGGACCAACTACTCCTGTGGATCCGGGTCCTATAAAACTAAGTGCTCTGTGGATTTCTGTCTTTGGATAATGTTTGCTTTCTAGCGGTCTGCAATGCAATAAAAAACCTGCAGCACCCAGTCTCAGAGACCAGATCAACTGACTCAGGGCCATGGGGCTTAGGCTGCAGGGCTAAAAATTGAAGTGTAGACATTCAGGCTCAGGATGCAGCCCAGGCTCTGAGACCCCCTCCCCTCATGGGGTCTCAGAGCCTGGGCTCCAGCCCAAACCTGAATGTCTACGCTGCAAGTTTTAGCCCCACAAGCGCAAGTCAGCCAATCGGGGCCAGCCATGGCCAGGCTGTGGGTCTTTTATTGCACTGTAGGCATACCTTAGGAGAGATTGCTGCAGATGCTCTGTTTTTATGAATCTCAGTTCTAGGGAATCTTTACTCTACATTTTTCATTCGGGGAGGAATGTGATCTTGTGAAGTATGTGCACTCATGAATTTAAGCCGGACTCATAGGTGAGCCTCTGCTTCAGGTGATTAACCCATTTCTAGTAATATCTGTCTCTAAGCACCCTGCTTTCCATTTCAGGAGAATCAAATTTTGCTGGGGGCTGCATGATGCTGTGAGATCCTGCTCTGAAGTTTGATCTGTTCAACTGAGAAATTCCAGTGTATTAGGGGAGTTAAAGCCGTGTTTCAATTCCTAGCATTCCTACAGTCTTCCTCTGCAATAACTGTCCCATTCAGAAAATAATAAGCCAAGAGGCCATTTTAGAAAGGAATCAAGATGAATAAAAATATTTTTTTTCTTTCTTAAATATTGTATATTTCTTTTGCCGCTTATTAAATGTGTCTGTTGTCTAATTGCCTCCAAATTAAGGGCTAATCAAGAGGTGTACATCACAATGTCTCATAACAGTCACCGCCACCGAGTTTTATGATCTTGTAATACAAACAGACAACCCACAATGTACTGCAAATGAAATAACATTATTGCATCACATCATCCATTTTTTTGATGATTTTTTGTTGCTCTGGGAACCCAGAATAGCTAAATGGATTTTTATTATTTTTATTCAGCTGTAGACAGAGTCTGATATCAAATTTTGTGTTTCATCCTATAAAACAATAAGTCACTACAAATATCAAGAAATTTAAGATTCCACGGTTGGAAAGCCAAGAGAGTCTTCCTCCATGAAACAAAGCACCTCTGTCTAATGAGATAACAAAGATGGTTGCTAACTTGAACTCTCAGTTAAATGCTATACTCTTGCTGTTATCGCTAGCACAGCATGGTACCTAGTCTATCCTTTAAAAGAATGTTTATTTTAAATAAAAATCCATCTTGAAATAATAATGGGCCTAATCAATAGGTGTTTTCACTGAGTAAAGACTGCAGATTTTGTGAAATGATAATAAATGTTCATTCCCACACTGCTCAAACCTGAAGACTTTTGAGTACCTAACAAAAAATACCAGGACCATGGCCAAATAATAAAACAAATACATAAACCAGCATAAAAAAGCCAGTAACCTGCCACCTGAACAATAATGAATTCATCTCCATAATCAAATGCAGATTAAAAGTGTCTTAGAGTTCTTAAAGGAATAAGTATTTGCTTACACAGCTTATGTGGTATCAGTTGTTCCTCAAGAACATATTTTTTATATTAAGGCCACTTCCATAGCTTCTTCATCTCCTCCCTAATACGTTATCGTGCGGACTCAATTCTTACTTATCATTTCTATCACAGCTGGATACTCTTAACCTGTGTGGCACTGTTTCAGTAATCAAACTCTAACATGTTCAACAGAGAAATTCCACATCATTTTGTTTTGTTTTCTTGGTAAGAAATTAGACTTGTGGATCAATTAATTGTCCTGGTTGCCTAGGTTACTCATTACTCCTCAGAGTAGATAATTAGGAATATATTTTAGAATGACTATTTTTTGGTGATTGTATTGACGCAAGCTGAACGCGCTCCCACATTGTTGCTATTTACCTACGTCAACATCAGTTATAACCTTGATGTCTGAAACGCTCAGAAAAAACATGGGCTTTAAAAGCTAGAGACCCATCAGTGCATTGCTTCAAAAAAGGCTACTTTTCAAGAAATGATCATGTGAACAAATCTAGTTCTTAAAGTATATAAGGTTTACTTGCCTTTTAAATTTGTAGAGAATGAAGGCTCCAACTACAACTAGACAGATAACAAAGAGAACCACTATAGCCCAGTATCCACTGCCTCCTCCACTTCTCTGAGAGTCTGAAATGCAAGACATATATTTGAAGAGCTTAGTAAATCTGCTTTCAGACCAATCATCATCTTGGGTTTGCCTTATTATCGAATCTCTTAAATAAAAACCACTAGATTTTTATTTTTACCATCTCCTTGTCACTTCTTCGAATAGTACTCCTGGGGGAATTCTGTGCCAAAAATTCCAAAATTCTGCACCAAACAAATCCAAAATTCTGCATTTTTTATTTGTCAGAATAATTCAATATAATCACACCAGTTTCACTTATTTTGGTAATTTATTTAAACTACGATACCAAAAAAATCATCATAATTGTTCACCATTTCCTAAATGCATGAAAGTTAAGTTACAAATACTTGCTAACCAAGACCCTGTCATCTAGTTATAATCCTGGATTTTCATTTAAATTGCATTACTTTTATTTTGGTTTTTGGTGTTCTGTAAAATGGAAGGTAGCTTTAAATTGCTCAGACTTTCACACAAGAAAGTCATAGGGTTTTGCTAATCATTGTCCTGCATTTTGTTTTAAATGGATAAGTAAAATAGATCCTGAGCTGTAATCTAACCCCATTGTTCCTCTCTGGCACAGGAAAAAAAGCAAGAAAGCACACAGACCTTCCTAGCTGAGGATTCCCTTACTGTCATTTACAATAAGGCTCCTTTACACCACTCTGGCAAGGTAAAGGAGCCTTAATTGACTAAGAATGGGAACAATTAACTAACAATGATAACATGAGAAGCCTGCCTGTTTAGTTGTTACATTTCTACTCTGCCTCAGGGACAGAGCCTGCTTCACACAGCCCTATGCCTCCAAGCCCAGGACGCAGCAACAGGGACGAGAGGGAAAGAGTGAGTCTCTCTCACTCAGGTGCCCCGCCTCACCCCCTTATTGTCTCTCCATGGACCCAGGACTAGCCTCCCTCCCCCCACCTCACCACAGTGATCTGCTCTCTGATGCCAGCTGATCCCAGCAGACGCGCCAGCGCTGCTGCAGAAGGGGCGTGTGAACCCCAGAGATTTCTTTGCTCCCCCATTTTTCTGCGGGGGAGCCAAGAAATCTGTGGAAGGTGTGAATTCTGCGCCCCGCGCAGGGCGCACCATTCCCCCAGGAGTAAAATAGGCAGCACCATAAACTAATTTGTAGACCAACTTACAGATGCTGGAGAGAGGACAAATTTAAATGAAATAAATAAATAACTAAATAAATAATGTAATTATTTGCATGGATAGTGCCATTTTCCCAAGGATCTCCAAAGGTACTGTAGGCAATAGTCAATCAGCCCTCACATTTCTCTATTATATATGATACATAAACATTACTATATTCATTTTACAGATGGGGAAACTGAGATAGAGCAAGGTCAATTAACTTGCACAGTTACACAGTGCCAGAGTCTAGAATGAAATTCAGGAATCCTCAGTTCTAGTCTCTGTTCTTCCCACCAGGGAATACTGGCTCTTAACACAAATGATTTCTACGGTAACTTTCAGATTAGAAACTACAGTGATGAGTCTTATAGTGGAACCTAAGATATAGAGAGGATGTGCCTTATTTTGCCCTGGGAACTAACTTGGCAATATATAATTTATATCACTATTTATGACACATCTGAATAGAGCCCGATGTGCTTTGCTCTTTTGCTGGGTCAGTGTCGTACAGCAACAAACAGAACAGGTGTCATGAATGATGATGCACATGCACAAACAAAGAGGCTTTGACATTGTCAGGGAGGGCTTAAGTTGAAGCTGTCCTGGCTGCTAAAACACAGCCTTTTCATTGTATGCTCCCTTCATAAAATACCCACACACAAATGCAGAAAACTTTTCAGTCCTTGTCTCTATTTTTGTAGGTTGGATCTGTGGGTCCAAATTTACAGGCTGGCAAATTGGGGGCTCTGATATCTGAGCATCCAAAACTGTGCTTTCAATTTGTGCCTGTATTAAGCTGGCCAGTGTTTGATAATCTGTCTACTTTTTAGTGAAAAGGACAAAAGTGAGTGTGATACATGAGGGGCGGGGGAGGAGTAGCTCACTTTGACGGACACCCAGCCAGCCAGTGAGTTGTAAAATCCTTCTTGGTCTGTCCTCTGCTTGCTTTACCTGTAAAGGGTTAACAAGCCCACAGGTAAAAGAAAAGGAGTGGGCACCTGACCAAAAGAGCCAATAGGAAAGCAGAACTTTTTAAAATTCAGAAAGAAACTTTCCCTTTGTTTCAGACTAACACAGCTGTTGTTACTCTGAAACCTTTCTCTTTGTCTGTTGTTCTCTCGGCTGTAGGGACACGGAGCAGTAATGCTGTAACCAGCTTTAAGCCAGGCATGATTACAGATTATCAATTCATACCTCGAACTTACTTATCTGGAGCCTCAGATATGTAAGTAAAATTAGAGAATGTCTAAAAAGACACGATTAGGGTTATTTCTTTTATTTCTTATTCGCTTATGGACTCCCCTGTGCTAACCCGAGATGCTTTTGTTTGCTTCTAACCCTTAAACTGAACCCCCAAGAAAGCTATTTTGGGTGCTTGATTTTTGGAATTGCTCTTTTAAAATCTAGCAAAAGCCTAAGTTCCAGATGTATTTTCTTTCTGTTTTTAATAAAATTTACCTTTTTTAAGAACAGGACTGGATTTTGGTGTCCTAAGAGGTTTGTGCATATGCAGTTTGATTAGCTGGTGGCAACAGCTAATTTCCTTTGTTTTCTCTCTCACCTCTTCCCCGGAGGGTTGGGTGAAAGGGCTTGAGGGTACACCACGGGGAGGAATTCCCAAGTGCTCCTTCCTGGGTCCAAGGGGTTTTTTTGCATTTGGGTGTTGGCAGCGTTTACCAAGCCAAGGTCAGAGAGAAGCTGTAATCTTGGGAGTTTAATACAAGCCTGGAGTGGCAAGTATTAATTTTTAAAATCCTTGCAGGCTTCCACTTCCTGCACTCAGAGTGTTTTCAAGCTTCTAACAGGGTATCACAAACAAATAATGAAAAACTGTAAAATAAGCTGCTTTGATGGTACATTTTAAATTAACAAACAGCAGAAGAAACCAGTTAATGTAACACTTCTCTCAGAACTCTAATAGCAATCTATAGATTGGGTTTTTACCTGAATCAGAGCTGGCTAACGTCACTAAGACCCAATATCCTTCTCTCAGGAAAAAGCTGATGTTATGTGCATTCAAGGCCTGCTTTATAGCAGCTATTCTCTGAAAACATAAGAGAGATAATGTCACGCATCTTCCACATAGTTCAACTTTGAGAAATTCAATGCACTAAATTGAGAAACCTCTAAGTTCATTCAATATGGTGAGAAACCCAGAAGACATTTGTTGACCGTTTCAATTAGTTGTAAATTTTTAGGCAATTCTGGTTTTAAAAATCATTCGAATCTGTGCAACCCATCAATGTTGGAAAGTTACAAATGTTTATATCCAAGTCTTTCTTCCCCTTATGGAGCTCTTTACTTTTTTCCACATTATGTGATAGACAACATTTCATTTACGGGAGCTATTGGGCCCACCTGAACTGTAACTTGCACAATGAATAATCTACATTGAAACCTGTCTCCAATATACATATTCTTCTAATGATACCAAAAGACAGGCCTCTCTGGAACTTTAGATTTCTTACACATGAAAAGTAACTGTTGCTTGATAATGCAGTGCATGTCATGCTTTACTTCACTTGCTTATCTCTAGGGCTGGCTGGCTGTTTGTAAAATGTTTTTAAGAAGATTCTGTCAAAACAGTTATTTCCATCCACATAGAAACAGTTTCTCCTATTTTTCTAATGGGGACAAAGCATATTAAAATATGATCTCCCACATTTTTGTGGAACAGCACCGTTAAAAGTGCCACCACATCCCACCACTGTCAGACACATCATCTGGTCCCTCTCTTTCTCTTGCTTGCATCTTCAACATAGGCAATTTTCCAGAGGATCAAGGCTAGTTTTATAGACTGTTCCTTAGTACAAGATACCGCTCCCCACAGGATGCCAAATTAAAAGTTTAAGAGAATCATAGAACTGCAAGAGACCTTGAGAGGTCATCTAGTCCAGTCCCCTGCACTCAAGGTAGGACTAAATATTATTTAGACCATCCCTGGTAGGTGTTTGTCCAACCTGCTCTTAAAAATCCCCAATGATGGAGATTCCACGGCCTCCCTAAGTTTGCCTTTATATCTATGAAACCTTTAAGAGAGGCTCTTTTTATATTACTGTGCTCGGTTTTGACAAGCCCTCACAGCCTATTAGGTAGAAAAGCCCCTGCTGTTTCTCTTATAGTATTTGCATGAATTTCACAAAGGGCCAAATTCTGATCCCCATACCCACACTCAGTCCATAAATGGTTTCATTGACTTAAATAGGACTCTTTGTGCACTCAGTGTAAAGGTAACATAATTTGGGCCTCAGTTAATTTTCAATAGAATTCTCCCAGAGAATTCTTAACTTTTTATCCCCAACTTAGTGACTTGGCCATATATTGTTTCCACTATTCTGTTCCATGTCTGACATGAAGAATAGTTCTGACAGTTGTATCAACAGCAACTTGTAAAATAATGCAACCATTGCTGAAATATATTTACTCAGTCTCTCTCCAACAGAGTTCTGTACTTGAACCATACTTAACTGGAAACAACCAGCAATTCTCAAATCACATAAGCATTCCAGATCTAAAAGTAGTTCTTCCTAGTGCAATTCCTTTGAGACACAAGCAAGTGAGTAACACATAAGAACATAAGAATGGCCATACTGGGTCAGACCAAAGGTCCATCCAGCCCAGTATCCTGTCTGCAGACAGTGGCCAGTGCCAGGTGCCCCAGAGGGAGTGAACCTAACAGGTAATGACCAAATGATCTCTCTCCTGCCAGCCATCTCCACCCTCTGACAAACAGAGGCTAGGGACACCATTCCTTACCCATCCTGGCTAATAGCCATTAATGGACTTAACCTCCATGAATTTATCTAGTTCTCTTTTGAAATGACATGGAGATCTGAAACTTTTATAGTGACATTAATTTCACTTACATTTCAGAGTACAGATATAAAGTAGAGTCCATAAGGGCTGCCCAGGTTAATAGGCAGACTCAGAGTGCATTCTCAGTACATGACAAAGCCTCACAAGAATGCCAGGGCACCAACTTTCAGAACTGGAGCTATCAGCAGAATAAACGTCCCGTTGTTGAAACATGAAAAGGGGGAAATACTGAAGATCTTGGAGTTCTCCTCTCAGTTATACATCAAGAATGAATGATCCATAAACATGGGCGGTTTGTCACAAGTGATAAGTAAGAGTCCAGCCCAACACCCAATGAAGTCAATGGAGTCTTTCCATTGACTTCATTGGACACTGGATTAGGCCTTAGGGTGGTAAGTTTGCCATGGACGTTTTCTGGAAGGATATTTACTGAGTAACACAGATTTTGGTACAATCGTAGATGTTATAAAAATTTGTGATCTCCTCTTTAAAAAGAACACTCCACACAGAAATGCACACACACCAGTAGCTTCAGTGGTCTGCCTTGCCTACATTAAGGTGGTGAAGATGCGGCTGCTAGCACCTATAGCTCCACTCCAAGTTCAACACAGGGTGTGTCAGTAGGGGTGTGCCCGGGGTGACACTGCCTTATACACCAGTAAGCAGCTCTAGGGCTGTGGTGGGGAAGCTGCATGCTGCACCTCTTCCCACTGTGGAGAAAAGGTTACCAGGGAACACACTCCTTCCAGTGTCCATGGAGGTGCTTTTTCTGCTCCTGGTATCTGTAAGCCCTTTTGTATGCCCCTCCCCCAGCTGAATGCTGACTGGACTCTGTCAGCAACATATAAGTATGATGACAAATATATAGCTACTCTCAGATTTATCTTTTCAATCCTGACTTTGGCATCCCCTTTGTGCTCCAATAGCCACAAGTTAGCTCTCAGATGGGGACCTTTATGATACAAACTGTGCAATACTAAATTGCTTTCATTTTTATCCAGTCCTGATATTAGGAATTTCTCCAAATCATTAGCAGCTCAGTGTAGCCCTTCATGTCTTTCCTCTTGGAATATCCGGAAAGGTGGTTCAGATCTGACCATGAAAACACTGAGGCAGCATTGAATGCAACTGATGGTATTCTTCAAGCTCCCTGGAAGCAGACCACTAGCAATGGCTGAGATTTTAAGGGAGCTAATCTGAATAATTTAGGTATTCTTTTTTAAAAAGAAAACAAACAGCAGGACAAAAGGGTCTGCCTTAATCTGTTGCTTTTAACTATTGAAGAGGTCCATTCCACATAAACTTGGAACAGAAAAAGATACAATTTCATCATAAATCAGCATCTCGTTCCTTAAAAGGAGCAAAGAAGTTAAGAGTTTCAAGGTGATGACACCCACCTGGCTACAAGCCACAATTCACATAGGGCTTTGTAAGCTATCTATTAAAATACAGTGCTTCCTGGAAATTAACTGTCACTTCAGTCTTCCAGAACGTCACATTGAGATGGGAGGGGGAGCCTAAGGATGTTTTTTCTTGCATTAGGACCATTCTCAATCCTAATTTACCCAATTCTGAAAGTTAAAAGTTAAGTTTAAAGTCTCCTGCTCAAATACTCAAAAGTCACATCAAAATACTTTGAGATTTGCCTCTTTAAGCAATTCCATGAATGAGGTTTTTGTACCATGTTGCCCTGGGAGCTTGGGCCTGCCTACCAGTAGACACACTCTGGCTAGATGGATATTGTGGCCTATTCGCTGAACCTTATTATTTGTAACATATTCCCCTCCTGAACTAGTCTCTTAAAAACTAATGGTTTCTGAAATGATAACTCTTTTTAACTGATAATGCTTGAAACGCAAAACTGGTGCAGAGCTGAGACATTCATTTTATGGAAAAAAGGCATAATGTCATACATTATAAATCAGAGGTAGGGCCAGTGGACAAATTTTGATTTTCTACTGAACTAGGACCCCTTCCCACTGAGCATATTTCACTTGGAAATGGGAGATAGGGGAAAGTCTCATATTTGAGCTTTGTCCGTTTGCACTTAAACTCTTTGCTCCTGTTGCCTCAGTACCTGAATAAGCTTCCTGACCATTAGGACAGAAACCACCTGCTCTTCATGTAATAGGCCAAATCCTAAAGTCTTGAGTCAGTAGGATCTGAGGTCTAATGTATTTTTTAAGACAGTGAGGAGGATGCCTCTCCTCTAATCAAAAATGTTAATGTTCTAAATATGTGGTTTCCACAGGTTTGTATTCCTGATTAGAGAATTTTAATCTACTGGATCATTATAAACCAATATGTTATCACTTTAGTTGCAGATGTAACAACAGACAAATATTAGCCATCCCTGAGAAATATTTTGATACCAGCTGGAGCTGGCTTGTGCAAATGGCCACAGCTCAGAGCTGGTATGGAGACACTCTGGAGGAGCTTGGAGAGGAATGCAGGGACTGCAGCATATTCCCCACTGCATGCCATCCCACATTCTGGGCTGGACTAGAGTAGGAGGCAAGACCATGGCCTGCTCTCTTCCTGTTGCCTTTGGGGTAGATTCCATCCCAGGGTGCACAGGGAAGGAGCAGGCACTGCACTCTACTAAAGACAAGGACCGCAATTGCTGCTAGCTCTTACATAGGTCATGCCCAGAATAAGTAGGGTGGATGACATTGAGGTGTGTAAGGCCCAACAATGATGCCAGTAGGAGTATTGCCACTGATTTCAATGGGATGAAGATTTGGCCCTAATCAGACACAGATTGGTCTGGCTACCTTATCAGTAGTTACACTTCTCTTCCGCTTTGGCTGGTTTGCTGGAAGCAGCACAAGCAAATCAGCAGTTGTGGGCAGACCAGGTTTCACCACAGTCACCAGTGTTTCTTCAGGGATATTAGTTTCCTGCAGAGACAAAGACATGCAAAGATTTACAGGCCTGTATGCTATACTAACTTTATACTGTCAGTATTATACAAAAAATAAATAAAATATGTAGCTACTTTCACATATGGTCTTCTGGATCTGGTCTTTGGTGTTAAGATTTTTAATATGTAGAGAGAATTCTATGGAAGTCACTGGAAGCCAGAAAGCTGCACATAACCTTACATTAATTAGCAGAGATTTGAAAAGCTCTTTGAAAATTAGAAGTGTTATCACACATATCATATCAAAGAGCTCTAATGGTATCATGGGAAAGAGTGAACTGAAGCCAAAGTGGTTTGCAGGTTTACCACAACTGTGCAGTGAGCATGTAATCTTCCAAGATAAAATGTTTAAAAAGTGCCTAAGTGTCTTAGAAGTACAAGTTCCATTTTCAAAAGTGACTTAGACACTTAGGTGCCCAAGTCGTATTGAAATTCAGTAGGACTTTGGCTTCTAAATGCCACCATCACTTTTGAAAATGTTACCATTTGTCACAAATTCTTCTGTTGTGTGATATATATCTAGGACGGCTGTTGTGAGAATTTAATGAAAAGAACTGGTCAAATCTCATAGTCCTTAGGTCAAATGAACAATCTCTGAAATCCATATAATTGTATCTAACTTTTTGTATATGATTTTTTAAAAGTTAAGATGTAGAGCCAATTTGATTCGGGGGGGGAGGGGGAGGAAGAAGGGAAGACACTAATCAGGCAGATGTACATTATGAAATGGGTAGAAGTTGATGTGTGATAGAGTGAGTTCCATTAATTTGGCATTTAGTAGGTGTTGGGGTTATAAACTGGGGTGAAATAGGTGTAAAACAGAAGGTCAGAATCCTGATCTGGTTTATACTGGTGCAAATTCATTGTAAGGCCACTAATTTCACTGGGGGCCCTTTGACAATAGGGCTCTGTGTTTCCTTGGTGATAACTATTTCTATAAATATTTACTTCTGGGGTCATAACTTACTGATATGCTCCACGACAGAATTCAATATGTGCTTATCTCTGGCAGTGTGTGCATCTGAATATTATCACTCAAGTGCTCCCTACCTTAACAGCATTACTCTTTATCCATGTCACAATGCTGGTATGTGAAGCTTGACTTAAGTAACCTACAGGACAATTCAGCGTTCAAATCTGAGCAGTGCTTAATTTGTAATGAAAGAGGTGCCAGGGCTCAAGTAGGTGCCGAGACTCAAGCAGTTTTTTTATGTTCATAACTGATGTGGCAAGCCCAGAGGTACCGGGGCTATGAACTGCTAAGCCTAGAGGTGCTGGGACTGAGCCCTAGCAAGCTCTAGCATAAATGAAGCCCCGAATCTGAATCTATGTCTTATTCATACCTGCAATCTACATAAAGTGGCTGCAGCAAATTAATTCCTTACATATTTTCTGTAATTTTCAGAGTTACACATGCAAAGCTGTAAATTATTTTAAAAAAAAACAAACAATCAATCAAAGACTAAGTGTTGTATATTATAGTACCCTTTGTGTAACCCCTAACTACATCACATTCATGTTACATTTTTTCCCCCAAGGTCAACAGTATTGGCTAATATTTCCACCTGGCCCCAAAATCCCTGAGAGGAGTATTTATTGTTAATTCCCAATTAGCCTGTGTTGGAAAGAAACTGACAGTATTGCAATAATGTAATCTATGGCCTGTATACACAAGTGACACTGGTCTCAAACTGCTTCTAAATGTCACTCATGGGGATAGTTTTATTGTTCTGCTCTGCCTACTTTTTTCTAAATGGGGAGGCATTAACTTAACCTTCAACTTTATGACTGGAGAAGGAGCAGTTTACGAGCAAACTGAGAGAGCACCTTTGCAAGAAGTCGTGTTACTACCAGGCCTATGTCTTCCCTCCACTCTGGTATGTTGGGGTTATACATGTCCAGATGTTTAGTAAACTTTAGAGAAAGGACTTGAAAATGATCTGGAAACAGGAAAAGAAACATTTTTGAATAATTCAAAGAGAATTGGGGAAAAACAGTTTTGTAGAAAATAGTAACTCTGGAAAAAAGGTCTGTTAGCGTTATTAATTATTATTATTTGTATTTTTAGAAGCTCTTACAAGACCCATTTGCAGGCCAGGACCCCATTGTGCTAGGTGCTGTACTAAAAAAGAAGAAAACACAGTTCAGACTCCAAGGAGTTTACAATCTAACATTATTTCCCTCACATTATTCGATACCATGGACCAATACCAGATTTTTGTATTTTCCCCACTTTCCCAGCATCTTATGTCTAAATATTTCTAGCCACCAATCAAAGGCAACATGGAAAATGTTAAGTCAAATTTCATATACTCCATGGATAATTATCTTTCTGGTCATTTTTCATTAAGATATCACACCACACATAAAGCTGTGGTTTCTTTTATTTTTAATGGGCATGATTCTATGGACTTGATTCTTACTTAAACATAAACATCTGGTTCTTGCCCATTGCATGCTCCTTTTTTCATGCAAAATAAATACTTCTTTATGTTTTCTATAGTCTAGCTGTGAAAACATGAATAGAAATGGTATGGCAATGGCTAACTACTGCATTGTTTAAAAGAATAAATAAGCTACACTCCCAACATTTCTATGAATGTAATCCAAAAATAACTGAAATACTAGAAATGGACAGTTCCTTAGTAAACAGGACTTTATTTTTTCCTTTCTCCTTACAGGCTCCTTGGAAGCATACCTGAAGAACCTAATGCAAAGCAGAGAAAGAGATCCTGTGGAATGCATGAATGATCCAAACATGATCTCTTGGGCAGTTTAGACAGAGCCATATTTTTATATTTATTTTTTCTAAGGATTTCTTTATTTTCCTCAACCCCAATGCCCTGTTGGTCTTTGACTCAGGATTTTCCAATACTAACAGCAGCTGCAGTAGTGAAAAGTAAGAAGCATGATAGGCTTACAAGCCATGCTAATGGGGTTATATTTTTAAAGCTTTCTAAAAAGCTGACGGGTTTATAAATGGTATCACAGGTATTCATAAAATCCATTTATTCCAGGGCAAGAGATTTACAAACACTCTGTTTAGCTTGAATCCTGGTGTTTACCATTATGTTATATTAAAAAGCATATTACAAGCAAAAAGGGCAGAGTCTGCTTGGAATATTAGGACAATAGCTAAGTATGTGTCCCCAGGATATATGAAGGCTTTTAGCTCTCCATATTTGCAAACCTTAGCAAAGTAAGACTTGTTAGATATCCCTGATACCCAGATTTGACAGCAGATATACAAGTTGAAATATTTCCTCTTCCTTCTTACATTTTCATGGTACATCAGGCCTCGTCAGCACATTACAAGGCACAGTAAAATACACTGTGATACAATGCAGCACATTAGCTAAAAGGTCATTTGACATTTTTCAGCAGCTCTTTCTAATCCAAACTCCTAGAGAAATGCCCAAATCATTAAGCAAAAAGATGTTATCACAACAAGCAAATTCTTTCATGTTTTTTATTATAAAAGTATGTGCCCCACTGAACCTCTTTTCCCTCACATTATTCGTTCTGTAGTAAGATCAACAGAATGACTAAAAATATTATAAAAACATATAAGTTCTATAGCATTCTACAGATATGGCCCAAAGTGCTGCTTTAACACAACTGTTATCTGTAGTGCTTTGGAATAACATGGTAGCATTTTCTATAAGGGATTCAGGTCAAATTCTTCCTTAGCCTTTCTCTGTCCATTTCAATGGAGTTTCACTACAGATCAGTTTAGTGTATTAAGTTTAGAAGTTTAACATGGCATTGGATAAAATTTCACAGTAGGATCTGGTCTCTAAGGGCAATTGTAAAGTACATGCAATGGACCGAAAAAAAAAAATACAACGAGGGAGTAAAATTATCTCACCAAAAACTCGGACAATCTTGGAATCCTGCAGCATGGAGTTCCCACAGGAGGCCTGCACTGTAACTCTCACCTCACCTGTCTCAGCAAATCTTGTCACCAAAAAACTGTCCAAAGTGAGAAGTGGCTAAAAAAGAAGGAAAATTAAAAAAAAGAATGTTACAAAGAATTATGAAAGAAGTTTTAGTATGTGAAGGACTAGTGATGGAAATATATTGGAATGATCAAATAACAGATTGATTTTTTTCTGTGATTTTAATCAGTGGTTAACCACGTCAGCGAATTCCAATTTTCTACCACCAGGTATGCTTGCCCTATGTTGGATACTTGAAAACTAAAATAGTCCTTCATTCAGAAAATGCATATAAAATATACTTAAACAGTGTTCAAAATCTAGTGTTTGACTTTAGAGTTACAAAGTTTAGGGACACACATTTTTAAAGACTGAGCAAATCCTCCTTCTAATATAACTGACAGACTATTAGGGTTTGATCCAAAGCCCACTGAAATGACTGTAAAGACTCCCATTGACATCACTGGGCTCTGGGTCAGGCCTTCAGTGCATAGGCCTTTCCCCTCTACACACCTGAGTTCAGACTCTTTCATCAGTTACAATTAAATTAATTTTGTGGCCTGACTTTAATGCCCGATCCATACAGGTGCGCTATTGCACTTCTGCAATTCCTAAAGATGTCAAAAGGGATCTGAGGTGCTCTGTACCATGCAGAATTAGGTGCTTAGTCCATATTTGTGCACATCACAGATCCACCACACAGTATCACCTGATTTGCATTCCAGGCTCAAGACCAACCCAACACTAAAATAATGGACTGGTACATGGTGCTTGTCTGAACTATTCCTCCCTCAGGCAGTAATCTTAGTCTCTCTCTTATGAGCACTATATTGCGCTCATACATTTAAAAATAATAATTTTGAAAGATAATTAGCCCAAATGAACAGAAAAGAATAATCCTGTCCCAGTAGATTTAGATTTGTAATGTTTTATGATCCATGTATCTAACCTATCTACCCACCTACGACCATAATTATGGTGTATGAGCACCTTTTTTGTCTTCTTCCTTTTTAGACTTAACTTCATCCCTCTATAACAAACTGTAAAGAATATAACATCACAGAAACGGCCTTAGTCAGCAATATATATTTCTGTGCAGTATTTCAATTCCCATCTCTGCTAATGAGCACATAAATAGAAGCTCTCATAATTCACTGATGCCACAATCCCAAATGCATTACATCACAGTTTCCTTAAAGGTGGTGAATTGCAATATAATTAAAAAATGAGGAGTACTCTGGCACCTTAGAGACTAACAAATTTATCTGGGCATAAGCTTTCGTGGGCTAAAACCCACTTAGAAATTTGTTAGTCTCTAAGGTGCCACAAGTACTCCTTGTTTTTTTTGCTGATACAGACTAACACAGCTACCACTCTGAAACCTGCAATATAATTGTGACTCCACTAAAGGACATGATCTGGAGAAGTAGCCTGATTCTAAATGAGAAATTTCCATTTATACATAAGTAACAATAATGGACACCACAGAGGTTGTGCTAAATGAGGCCCTTATCCTCTGAAGTTTGTTGGCACTGTAATAAAGAAAAACGAACGCTGAAGCATATGCTATGGGACTGTCCAACAGTCAGGCAGACATAAGACTGAAAATGGTGCTTGATTTCAGCAATCAATCCTCAGCTGAGAATTATACCTTAGGTTATGTACCTACTACGCTGGGTTTAACTCCACCACCAAGACTTTGGTTCTTGAAGGCTGCAATGATTATCAAGTATGTGATTTTACAAAAATGGAGGAGTAGGTTTATGCCCAAAATAGAGCACTGGTATTTGAACCTGACTGAGTAAGCAGCGAAAGAAAGAACAGCCTATTGATGTGGAGAGCAATGATATGAATTAAAAAAAAAACTGGACTCTGTTTCTTGATACATTTGGATAAGGGATTCTGAGATGGCTCAAATAATGCCAGACTTCTGTTATACCTGAGGTCTCCTCCTCCTCTTTTCTGCTTATTTGTATGTGTCTTTTTATGATTGATGATGATGATTATTACCATGACCCTAACATCTTATGCCTGTGTTATTGTCTGATTTTTCAGCTTTGACAAACAATAAAGATGCTTAAATTAAAGGTGCTATGGGATATCCTGTGAAATGTGTGGTACCTGATAACATATGCAAACTGCAAGTCATTTATATTTTTGTATTTTTGTTTGTTTATGAAAATAAAAAAAATGAATCACAAAAATAGCAATAATGGGAAAGGAACAATAAAGAAAATCCATGATCATTTAATGGGGTTTAAATAACATTTAATAGATGGTATAACAGACTGTTTGAAACAGAATCATAGAATATCAGGGTTGGAAGGGACCTCAGGAGGTCATCTAGTCCAACCTCCTGCTCAAAGCAGGACTAATCCCCAATTTTGCCCCAGATCCCTAAATGGGCCCCTCAATGATTGAACTCACAACCCTGGGTTTAGCAGGCCAATGCTCAAACCACTGAGCTATCCCTCCCCCCTAGGTACTCCGCAAAATGTCATGTATACTAGGAGAGTATTTTCCCGAAAGGAATAGGACTTAGACATAATCCTTACTGAAGAGAGGCTGGAAAAAAATCTCCAGTGAAATCTTGTGTGTACCTGAAGATTGTTTCCTATCCACCAGTAGAAGACTGTCAAGTTAGGGTTCTTGGGCAATACGATGGCTGTCAAATTCATCTCCTGGTTTCTCCCAATGACTGGAACCACTTCTAGATGTAAAGCCTGCAGTGGAGCTGAATAGAGTTCCAAAAAGGCCATTAATCAAGAATCCATCAATTTATTGAATGCCTCTGCTTTTTCTCTTGTTCAGCAATTCTGCAGCAGTCTCACCTGCACAGAACAAGGTCCTGAATTTACTTTTCTCCCTCCTGTTTTCTGCATACATCAATGAAAAGAGCTGAAGGTATGTCATGGACATTTTAATTAAACAAAGGAGGTCACAAATAAAAATCCAGAACAATGTGATTTATTGGTGCACCTGCATGAGTCTTTCTTGTGCAAGTCTGACATAGAAGATCATAAGTAAATTTAGCCCAATTGAAAAAAAAAGATGGAAAAGGAAAGTAATCAAAGATAAAATTGATGGAAATTCTACCAGGCCTCTGATATTTTTAAGGCAAAATCTGAGAAGAATGATGCTGACTGTTCATTTTCATTACGAAGTATCAGCGGTCAGGCTAATATTCAGCATAATATCCAATTAATACATACTTTAAAAATCTGTCTATTAGAAGCTAATTGGTTCTCAAATTTAAATGTATAACTTCTGTACATTAAACACGTGCTCTTAGAGTAAGTTTGTTCCTTTCTGAAGTTTTACCTTGTGAGGCTATACCTGCAGCTATAAGTATTTGCAGGCAGTGTACAAAAACTGCATCACTTTAAAATCTCTGTATCGGGTTTTTACTAGTCTCATTGTATTTGGGTCCATAAACATATTTACTAAAATAATATTATTGAAAGAAAATCTTTATAGGAGGCATGAGTTATATTTGTTTCAGAAAAGCACTCAAAGCTTGGAGGCTTTTAACACTTATTTTTTTACTTATATTGCACCTTCCATTTCAGAAACCCAAAGTGCTTTACAAACATCATGTAAGTCATTATATATAACAAATCCATCTTATAATTTCTCTCTGTACTCTAAACATCTCTTTGTCATTCAGAGCAATTAGCCTCAATCCAGGCATCACTCTGAGCCTTTCCTTATCCTCCTTGCACTAATTACATCACTGCCCATTCACGTCCAATTCACACTCACTGTGGGTATGCCTACACTGTAGCTGGGAGGATGCCTACCACCTGGGAGTAGTAGCATGTGCAGACAGTGTCACGGGCTGGCTCGCAAGTATAAGTCTGCCTGACTCTCTGGATCCATACTCAGGAGGCTAGCGCATGCCAAACCATCCACACTCATTTTTAGAGCACTAGCTCAAGCAAAGCTGGTACGTCTGTATACCCAGGCTGGGAGGCACACTCCCAGCTGCAGCATAGACATACTCTGAGAGATCTCTCCTCCCTGAGAGCAGGTGGCCCATATAGCATACACCTACCTCTCTCCACTTCGCAGAGGCCAGATTGTGTGCAATTTTGTTTGAACACAAGAGTTTCTGTTTTTATTAAACTCTCTCTCAAATAACTCTAAAACCAAGTTAGTGTGTTCAACATACTGTGATCTTAAGTGAATGGAATTTCTTCAATAGTTGTTTTAAGAAGCTGAATTAAAGCACTCCCCTAGCCGCTGAATATCCTGAGGAAAATTCAGGAATGGTAGTAAAATCTCTTAAACTTGGAACAAACCCTTTTTGACTATGTGGATTAAAGCTGTCCGGATCCTCTACAAAAGGAAGACAGAAACTACTTAATTTTGAAATAATTTTTTTGGGGGGGAGGGCATCTATAAAATGTCTGGATTATTCAGATTAGCAAACAGGATCACTGTCTTGATTTTTGGTTGTAACAACATGTTATTTCAGCTTTCCCAGAGAAAAGTGCCCCTCTGAGCTATGGTTTCACTCTTAGAGAAGGTGGAATTAGCTAATTATTAGTAATTGTGAGTTCTTTTGATTGTCTGAGTCACAGCATCCTGGAATGAATTGGAAGAAGATGTTGCGTGTTTTGGGATCACACCTCTGAACAGACAGAATGAGAAACAATTACTGATTAGTTGGTTTGCAAGACTTTTGTTTGTCCAGACTATAATTTTTGTAGGTTTAGTTTTAAAAATATACCTGGTGCCCAATACTAACTCACTCACAAAAACAAATCCCTTTCACATCCACTGTAGACAAGCAACAAAACACAGATCCACGTCGTTCAGCAATTCCCTTTATTTTGGTCCAACTTGCTTTTTAAAAGAACTGAGGCTTGCTCTAGCTTCTGGTAAAGTTTACTAGGCTGCTGCAGCATCTTATCCTCTGGATCAAAGAACCATAATATTGGTTCATCCTACTATGAAAAGTTTCTTTAAAGATCTGGTGCATATCTGTCCTGCAGTTTGGGACTTTTCCTATTCATGGGGCTTGAGTTTAGTACTGACAAGTTTAATGAACTCTGTCTTTTCCCTCTGTCCCTCAAAACTACATTCCTACTGACTGTTACATCAGGTAAAAAGAATTTCGAGATACTGGGGTTTATGGCTTATTCCACTTTCATGATATTCCACGGGATAAGGTGTTTCTGAGCCCACAACCTAAATTCCTCCAGAATTTCCAGATTCCATTTTAATTAGTCCTGGTCATCCTCCTCAAACCTCACAATTTATCAGGCCTGCATAAATCAGATGTAAAGTATCTACTCACCCTGAACGAGACAAAATACTTTCATAAGACTCCAAGGTTGTCTGTGACGTTGGGTAAAAGTCCAATGGGAATACCGAGGGAGATACGAGGGGGGATGGGACTCAAAATCAGTTTAGAGATTATCCTAGTGGATCGACCTTTGTACTCAATCCTAATCAAATGAGTGTTCCAATACCAGATTAGATATAGCATTAATTTTATGCTTGAGAAATATACCTCCCCCGCTGCCATTTGTAAATCCACCACATGAAACTCCATTTACATCCTTCACTCATCTCACGATATAGGGGCCAAATCACAGGGACTTTTTGGGAAGGCAATCCTTCAGCCCTCCTTCAGGGCATCAATTCAGGCACCAAGAGTGCGACAATTCTCAAGGGAGAAAATTCGCAGCATATATTGCTTCTACAGATCCATACTCACCCACTCTCCTTCCCTGCTTCTGTTTATCAAATCTACCAGCTTGGCATCTAAGCACCTGACAATTACTAAATTAAAGCTGAGAACACTATGCTGTAAGGAAATGTTACTACCACAAATTAAAAAAAAAAAACAGATAATGAAACTGAGGCACAGAGGTTATGGGCCTAATCCTGCTCCCTGTGCTTTTAATGGGAATTTTGCAATTAATCTGAATGGACACAAGATAGGGCCCTAACTGGTCACACAGTCAGTCGGGGCAGAGGAAGGAATAGAACCCAGATCTCTTTACTCCCATCATTTGCTAGACAATGCTGCATCTCAAAGACTCTGGCTAACAGAAGGGAAATATGGGTAGCTGGAGCCACTGTCCATTTCCTGTAGACTTGCACTAAACATTCCAATCTCTGCAGAGGCTCCAACGTTTACTGCTTTCTACTTGGTTCCAGGATTCATGATGGAGGCCACCCATCCCACTCCCCAAAGCCTTAAGCTAGTACTTGGAGAACACAAGAGAAGTAACTTGCCTTTTTTTAATTTGTTTCTGGGGTTCTATTTGACCTATCTAAGAACAGGAGAAGCAACAGCTGTTATGAGTTCTGAAAGGAGAGGAAAATGCAGTTCCAGCAGTGAGCTGCCTGTTTTATTTCAATTATGAATTGACTGAGGTACATTAAACCTCTGATGGAGCATGCTATTCCTTGTGCACTGCTGTTTCTTTTCTTTGAATTCTAGTTGATGGTTTTTATTTTGGTTTTAATTAAAAGAAAAATAAATGGTCTATTTCATGTGGTACTGCACATTCTCACTGCAATATACAGTTAAGTCAATATATACTGGAGCCAACATTTTTAAATTTGGGTAGCTAAAATTAGGCAACTAAATCTAGATTCAGGCATCTTAACTAATGATCTGATTTTCAGAAATGGGGAGCACCTACTGCTCCCACTAATCTGAGACTTCTGAAAATCAGGGAAGAGAAGACATCATCTCTACACCTCTGAAAATCAGGTCACTTACTTAAGTATCTGTATATGTATTTACGTGGCTAAATTTAACCACCCAAGATTGAAAATGGTACCTGAAACCGTAGAGGGAATTAGTGTCACAACTGGGATTAGAACACAGATACCCCTACTCCTGCCTTATATGCTCCTGCTATCTAATCACTAGATCATGCTTCCCTTTAAAGTAAGGTCTCCCTTTGATTGGTAATACCTTCCCCCATTTACAATTATCTGCATTAACCATGTGCAGCAGGTGCATTACTGCATGAGCACATTCAAAGAAATGTATTTTGGTGATAATATCTTCAATATAATTTCTTCTGGAAATCACTGCCCCGTAGCTGTTATCAACTTGTGGTAAAGTTGCAAAAGTGAAACCAGAGAAAAACAAAACAGCACAACTTACAATTAACTTGAACAAACACCACTGCCTCCTCATGCCCGGCAACATTCTCAGCCCTGACTGAGACACGGTAAATCCCAGGGTTCTCATAACGGTGCCGAATAGGTTCCCCTGTCATTGTGAGGTTCACGTATATTGCCTTAAAGCCATCTCCAAGGTCCACCTGGTACTTGGTGTTTAGAATATCTCCCTAGCAGAAGAAATAGATCAGAGATGTTTTGAATAGCCAAGATTCAAAGAAACAGGACACATTATTATTACTTATTTGTGTATGGTAGTGCCTAGGAGCCCCAGCCATGGATCAAGGCCCCATTGTTGTAAGTGTTGTACAAACACAGAACAGAAAGACAATCCCTACTCCAAACAGTTTAGGACAAGTGGTGATGTGGGGCGGGAGGGATAGCTCGGTGGTTTGAGCATTGGCCTGCTAAACCCAGGGTTGTGAGTTCAATCCTTGAGAGGGCCATTTAGGGATCTGGGGCAAAAATTGGGGATTGGTCCTGCTTTGAGCAGGAGGTTAGACTAGATGACCTCCTGAGGTCCCTTCCAACCCTGATATTCTATGATTCTGTGTGTGTCTATATAAATATTCCCTTATCTGTAACACAGATCCAGTTTAACGAGGATAAAATATTCCAGATTAGTCAACAGGTTGTAACTGCATTATGCTACACTGACCACGCCTCTGGATATGACCAACATGATTTGCAGAGCCATCCCAATCTATAAGTATTCTTTGACTTTATCTAGGACTCTTAAGCCCTGTCTACTGTGCTAGCAAAAACCCAGTTGACATAGCATATGCGTTAGCACAGTATTACTATGGCTAGCATAGCATTTATACCACCTTAGCCATCTGCTATAATTTATTATTCATTATAGCTCTGCCAAGTGCTCATGAAAATGACACTGTCTTTCTAAAGTCAGGCCTAAAGTATTGGGATGATGAAGATTGTCTTCAATGTGCAACTTCATTAAAACAAAAAACATAACCACTTATGACTTTACATTGTCACTAGGCTACACACCATGGATATTCATGACAGTGAGTACAGAACTCAGATTCTCCCATCTGGACAGAGCCACATGACTGGAGCTAAAGGAGACGCTCCATTAGCAGTTCATTGCCTAGGACATGCATTGTAACAGTTCTGATTGCATCCAGGAAAGGCAGTCAT
The DNA here is from genome assembly GCF_965140235.1 of Caretta caretta. Classification (NCBI taxonomy): domain Eukaryota; kingdom Metazoa; phylum Chordata; order Testudines; family Cheloniidae; genus Caretta; species Caretta caretta. The sequence goes on along the minus strand of NC_134209.1, from coordinate 130,222,081 downwards.
GCAGCTACTCACCTGACAGTGCATTACAATAATTATATTACTACAAAAGGATTTCAGCCAATCACAGCATTGAAAAATCACGTGTCATCGCCTCCCAAATGACCCTGAAATCTTTATATGTTCAGTTTCATTATTCCATTTCCACACTGGCCACTTTCTGAAAAAGTCATACTTCAAAACCTCATCCCAAAACATGATGTTAACAGAAGATCAAAGGAGGCAACAGCAGACAAGAACTTTCAGATCTTTGCGTTACAAAGGAAAGGAAAACATTTTTTTTAAGTGCTGCTGTTTGGATGAATTTTCTTCTGTCTTGTCAGATAAAAGGAAAAAATGTTCACAAGGTGAGAGAATGCTCACAATGAAGATCCTGCATAGTTCTCAAATGCCTCAACTCCAGAATGCATCACCCACAAGGAGTTTATTGCCTTGTACACTCCTCTGCTGTGAACATTTTCTTCAAATCACCATTTTCTTTGGATACAGATGGGTGGAATTTAGTGGAGGAGACAATACCTTATTAAAAGTTTAAAGCAAAGGAGATTCCTCAGCTGTGTCCTTGTAAGTGCAATTCACTTAGGTGACACTAAAGTGGAAATACTGCTTGTTTGCTTTCTTATGCTAGCAAAGCACCTATATACTATCTCCAGGGGGGTATAGGAGTAAGGTGTTATGTTGTAAACCAGATCTGAGTTTTAATGAATGTTTTGTTCTCACAATGCCCTTCCTACTATAATACTATTTAAGGACCCTGACATTTTCAAAGCACTGATTTCATTCTCTAAAATAGGAAGATATTAATGGTTTGATAACAAAAGAGGAACACAGGAAAAATACAGCTAAATTAAATGGAACTTGGACACATCTACATAGTTCTTCTGCGAATAGTGGATTTTCTTGACATTGTTTATTCATGCATTTTGTGGACTGAGCGAGCAGAGCTTGGGAAGGCTTATTTTCTTCTTCTTGTTGTTAATAATATTACTAGATATAAACTCAGTAATGTATCACTCAGATGAACACAGTGTGAGCCAAAGCCTCTTGCTCCTGTGAAACTAATAACCGGTATTCACATACAGCAATAAACTAATATTGTGTGACAGATAGATATAATACTACATCTCTTTGGTGTTAGTGGATCTATCCCGTAAGCTCACTAATTGTCAGAAGATCTAATTGGTCCCTTGTGTAAAACTTGCCGTTCTGCTTCTAACTAATATTATGGATTTATTGATTCTCAGCCATAGGGGGCAGCAAATTGTTAGGTTTCTTGTAAAGGAGACTTATAGTTCAGAGTATTATGCATAGCTATCACTAATAGAGAGAGAGAGAGAGAATACCATTTGTGATCTTTGAGCATCTTTGCATGTCTTAGGTGTTCTACCAGTTGACAGAGAAACACATTCAAGTCTCAGAATTCCTCCTCTGACAAAAATCATATTTTTAGATGCCCCATCACAATTAACAGAAATGATGAATCACTGAGCTCTCAGATTATAGTCAAGTGCTGTTTCTTTACTAATAATGAAATGATGACAGCACAGAGAATTAGGAAAAGAAATGGAGATATATCTGACCTTACCATAGCTAAGGCCAATACCTACTTAGAGCCAGATTCTGCCACATATTAAGTAGAAACTTACTCTGCAAGTATCCCCAATTCAGGCCTGCTGAAATGCATGAATTTCCTTCAGACTCTTTGAAATCAATGGGATTAGTGACAAAGTAAAGTAGTACTCAACCAGAGAAAGTATGGCAGAATCCGGCACTTAATGAGTAAGTGTTAAGAACCACAAACTTACAGATCAGACTGTTCCATCCTACAGATCAGACTGTTACAGTCTGGTTATGCCTTTAAGGTATTGCCTCTTTTAGGCAACATAGGGAAACTTATCAATAAGGACTATACATAGTAGATGTGATTATCCTTTACTACCTGGTGATTTTATTTTATGTTTTACCTGATTACCAACAAGATGTGATTCACTTTTTTGATAGGCGAGACTAAAAGAGCTCAGAGCCAGATTTTCATGTGCTCAGTACCCACAATTGGGGCCAGATGGTCAAAAAAGAGATAGGAGCTCCCATTTTAGGCACTGAAACAAAGTCCAGATTTTCAAATCTGGAACTAGCAGCTTCCACTGTAACACTGTGGGTGCTGTACCTTTTTGAAAATCTGGGATATGATGGCTAATCCCCCCATCTGTGGGTAGGAATGAATCTGGGGTGCAGGTTGTATCAACAGCCTTGCTGAAATGCATGAATTTACTTCAGGCTCTTTGGCTTCATCATCCCTCCATGCCTTTACTGAGGTTGAACATTTTATCTGTATTAATGTTGTCTCTACTCCATTTTCCACATGATTTTAAGTACAATTTCTTTACAATTCACTTGAATCCTCCCTAACACTGAAGACTGGAATATTCAAAGCAGATCAAACGAGTTGGCACTTAACTCACTTAAGCTAAGATTTTCAAAGTTGCTGATGTCTTTAAAAAAAAAAGGAGTATTTGTGGCACGTTAGAGACTAACCAATTTATTTGAGCATAAGCTTTTGTGAGCTACACATCTGATGCAGTGAGCTGTAGCTCACGAAAGCTTATGCTCAAATAAATTGGTTAGTCTCTAAGGTGCCACAAATACTCCTTTTCTTTTTGTGAATACAGACTAACACGGCTGCTACTTTGAATGATGTCTTTAAGGAACAGTGGAGAAAAACGCTGTTGAGGGATGAACCCAGTTTCTTAGACAGAGCTATCATTTTTGTAGGTTCACTGAATACTTCCATTTGGTTAAATGGATGCAGCAATAGCAACAGAAAGGTTTGTGCACCTATTTCTAAGCCATGGGCTAATCCCGGTTCACCCACCATCCAGAGAGGAGAGAAATTAGTGCCTAGAAATAACTTCTAAACGAGCGTTGACATTTTTAAGAGGCTGAAGTTCTTCATTACCTGCTCTTGCGTGACTACAAAGGTGATGTCTTCTCCAGGTTTCACAGCCAGGCTCTCTCCTTTGATGCTGATCTGCAGTCTTTTGGGAGCAATCAGTGGACACATATGCTGGGCTAAATTCTGCTGCAAGTCGACACCACCTTCACATACATTAGACACCACTTTCCTGTACCTGCATAAAACAGTAAGCAGTGAGCACACAGGACTGGAGAATAGCAGGTGGGTGCCACTGGGGGCACTGCAGGACAGTATAACAATGACTACCACATGGTAATTGACTTCTCAGTGGGGCTGGTCAATGTCCCAAAGTTCAGATGGAAATCAGATCAAACAGCTTCTGCATTCCCAAGGAGCTAATTCCAGTGCTGATGAACTACTCTATGCCTGCGTGGCTCTTAAAACACTTTAAAATACAAATTTTGCATAACAGAATAATAAAGAATAGAGCCTGACAAAGATTGGCTGAGGGTGAACAAGGAAGCACTCAGGATTATGCTGCAATTGTGCAAGAATCAGTTTTATTCAGGTTTGTTATTTTTAACCATTCTTTTTAACACAATTGATGTTTCATCCTTCTGAGTTCAAACATGCTACGTTACAACGGCCATACACTACCAAAAAACAAACAAACAAAAAACGGATTTTCACTGATAAAGCAAACTGTGATTTTCTTTCCTGATTTGACATTTCAACATTTGGTCCCAATCTATGCAGCTGAGAAAGATGATGTTATTGCCAGCTGCAACTTATTCTCAGCACAGACATCATACTACATTGTAGTGTATGTTCTGTGCGCTATTGTTTACAGTTCGGTAAAGCTTTCCTTTGATTCTCAGTTCTCCACAGGATTAGGAAAAGAATACATTCACTGCAGATTATTTACCCCTGAGGACATGAGGGAAGAAGGAGAAGCTGAGTGAGGATATATACTTATTCCTAAAACTGTAAATTATTTGAATCAGAGGGTAAATTGCTCCAAAATAAAATTAAAGGATTAAAATTAAAGGGTCACTGCCAACTTTAAAGTCATATCCGAAAAATGTGTAGTTACAATTGTTATAAACAGCTCCTAAGATGATCAGAAAAGAGTTGAGAGAAAAATATTTCTCTCTCTCTTTTCCGATTGTTTATTCAGGGTCTTTGAGGACTGTTCTCTACATGGCAAGTTGCATCCCTCATGCGCTGCTCTGTGGGGAGCACATTCACATGCTCTAGCTCCAGAGTGGTAGCCGTGTTAGTCTGTATCAGCAAAAACAACTAGGAGTCCTTGTGGCACCTTAGAGACTAACAAATTTATTTGGGCATAAGCTTTTGTGGGCTAAAACCCACTTGATCAGATGCATCATTTTTCACTCCACGCATCTGATGAAGTGGGTTTTAACCCACAAAAGCCTATGCCCAAATACATTTGTTACGCTCTAACTCAGGCTCTGCAAGAAGTTGGTTACTAGTAATAGTAGTAGCAACACTGAAACTGAAAAGACACCAATTATGGGTGCAAACAGGAGACAAATGGGAAGCAGTGCACTGTTGCCAACATTAGTGATTCTTCACTAGTCTCTTGATGTTTGCTGCTTTCTTGAAAATGCCAGCTCCTGGAAGCATGTGGTTACCTAAGAATCTCACCTTTCACATATTTTAAAAAAGAAAGTTTCTAACTCTCATCATTGTGAAGAAAAGCAGGAAAATGTGACCCCAGTAGCAGGTTTTACTCAGAGGCCAGCAGCTCTAACGGGCAGGCCTTGGCTTGAGATTCCTTGCACCTTGTAGTGGGGTTTCACTCTGAGGCCAGCCCACCAATTCCCTGGTGCCCCAGGTTTCTCCTGGACCAACTGGGGGTTTGAGGGGAAGGGAAACGTTGGGGGCCCAGGCTCTCTCTCTCCACTGGGTCCCAGCCCAGAGCCCCAGGGGGAGAGGTGTGGAATGACTCAGTTGCCTCTTCGTGGTGCACCTGAGCTGCCTCCCCTGGACTGCTTCCTTCCTCTTTGTTCTCTCTTTAGTTTGGGGAGTGGTCGCAGCCCACTTCCCCCAGTGGGAGTTCCCAGTCAGTCCCAGCAGCTCAGTCAGTCAACCAAACATTCCCCAGCTCTCGTCCAAGTATCCAGTTATTCTCCCTCATCAGGGAGTCAAGGGAGGGAAAAGGGTCAGACCCTTATCCTCCCAGTTGGGTCTTACCCACAGTTCAGACCCTCTCCTGTGGATTGCTTTGTCCTCAAAAGCTGCAAACTGGCTTCCTCCCTTCGGATAGTCTCTCCTTCACTCTCCCTCCCTGCCTGACTGTCAGAGTCTCCTTTTGAGTAGATCCTCCATTTGGAACATGCTCTGCACCTGCTGAGAGGTGGGCCCTCTTGGCCCAGTGATGCTCCTTCACTCCTTTAGTAACTGTAAAGCTCATCACATCCCTAAAGGCTTAAATATCACAAAAGAAATGAAAAAAAAAATCTCAAATCTCCTTATTTTTTAAGCCTATCTTATGATTTTTGGAGTTTGACAAGACTTGTGGGCGCTTGGGTTTGGACATATTTTGCATGTTTGATGCTTTTGCTTTCAAAGAGTAGAAAAACCCTTACAACCTTTTTTTAAAAATCAGGACATACCATTTAAAGGGTGCTTTATCAATTTAAAAAAAAATCAAGCTGACAGTGCCCTGGCCCTTCCTACAAGTCCTAGCCCTTCCCCCCACTAAAACCATCCTACACACTAACCCTACCTATGGACAATTTTGATGCAAACAATTTAACTATAAAGAGTATTTATTTACTTTTCCCTAAGGCCATGTTGTAATCCTCTGCAGGAGTACTCTCCCCCCGAATGCTGGTAAAGTATCAAATACTTACCCTGTGCTGCTCGCATAGGCCTGCCCTAATGCACAATCTTCAGGGGGTGATTCTGGGTTAAACCAAAAGTTAGCAAAGCACTTGCTGGATTCTGATTTCAGAGGTGCTGAATGTTCAAATCCATAATCACTGCAAAACAAATCCAATTAATCTGTTAGCGCCCCTGTTTTATTAGCAAATCTGTTTTCTGTGGTTGGGTAGAAGTGAGGGAGACCCTATTTTTGAATACTATCTCGTACCAAGCCAACACACAACATGCTGAGCCCAGTTCTGCCCTCAGGGTGATTTCAAAGGCAGTGATTTGAGAGCAGGATTGGGTCCAAAAAGTTTTGTGAATGAGTTCCATAGAATTCTCTCTGTTGGCAGCTTAGTTTTTTTAAAGGGGTTCTTTGACCACGCTTTCTCCTCCACTTCACTCAGAACTAGAGAGGATTTGTATTAAATACCATAGGTCAAATCCTCTGATCATCATTCACATTTTGCTCCATGGGAGTTTGCCTGAGTAAAAAAAACATCAGGACTTGTCTAGTTTGTTTTTTTCCACCTGACACCTTACTTCAAAAATGTCAGAGCTTTTGTGGTTCTGTTTTTCAGAAGAAACTCCACAGCACTTAGCTTCTATGGCAATAACAATAGCTCTGCATTACTCTGCCATGCTATGATATTCTATATAATTGCTTGCAAAACCCACCAACATAAACAGTAATAGGATTATTGCAGTAATTTTGCCTTTTAAAAAGAAACAGATCTAACATTTGGGAAAACAACCTCTCATTCAGATCCTGCCGGGGTGTTTTATTGTTGTTTTCAGCTTATGAAAGTTGTGGGGTTTATATATCCCAGACTCTCACACACTTCATCTTTAGGATAACTGTGAAAATCCATAGAAAGGCTCACCATAAGAAATCAGAGTTTGCACACTCGCAAACTTTGGATGTGAGAGCAGATGTGAAACTCCTCCCTTTAATGCACCATGATGAAATCTTCCTCTTCCGAAAACTTCTCTGCTGACCCATGATGCAGCGATCACCCTGAACATTAAAGCACAGGAGTGTAAAAACCAAAGCTATGAGAAGTTTTATTTTTCTGTGTTTGTTCCAAATTATACTGTCATGAAGTCCACCCACTTGTGACTTAGACTGTAGCCAGAGAAAGGCTGGTCTTGTGGCTAAGGCTCAGGGGCAGGAAATCTGGGTTTAATTCTTGACTCTGTTACAGGCTTCCTGGGTGAACTCTGGAAGGCATTTAGGTCAAGACTTTTAAAAGTGCCTACTGATTTTGAGCGTCTTGGTTTGTGGTGCCAGATATAAGACACCTTAAAGGGGTTTTTCAGATGGCATTTACTCCACACTTTCTGTAAAACAAGCCTATTTAAGATGTCTCAAGTTGGGCACTCAAAAACAAAGACTCCTGAAATCTTGTCACTTTTGAACATCTTGTTAATCTCTCTGAACTCATCTGTAAAATGGGGATACTAATACTTTTTTTCCTCTTCTATCCTTTTGTATGTCTTGCCTAATTGGACTTTAAGGTCTTCAGGACAGGGACTGTCTCTTACTATATGCTTGTACAGCTCCCTAGCACAATGGAGCCCAGATCTCACTTGGGTCTTTAGGTGCTACTGTATACAAATAAATAATAATAGCAATAGTGATTAACGGTTTGAGACAGTGATTTATTTCTGTAGCACAGTTCTGCAACTGTACAGTTTCGTACACGCTTATGATGCATTATAATGAATAACAACTGCTTCTTTTTTTCCTTTTTGTTAGAACACTCTTTCTGGATCATTCACAATACACATATGGCACACAGAGTAATCTTCTCCAGATACTGAGACATATTTTCTAAAGGGCAGAAGTCTAACGATATGCATTAAAAAATGTATGGGTAATTGTGGCCCTAATTCTGCAGTTATATGCACAGCTCAATTACTTATGCCTGGAGAATGGTCACTTAAACATTCTGTACTGGTAAGTGGGTATTTTTAAATACTCCATCAATTTTTAAAATAATTTCAGAAGTTTCCAGTTTCTGAAACGTCCATGGAGAGGTGTAATTCCACTGTTTCAATGTACTTTTCTTGTTAAGGCTAGGGCCTATGTTACATTCTAAGTACATACCTAACATGCCCCAGGTGAGGAGGAGTATAGCAGTAGTGATAATATATTCAATGAATAAGTGCTGAAGGAAAGTTTGGTTGGAATACTACAGAATGGCAGATGAAGAAGAAACTTAGAGAAAGAGGCACAGAAGGAGAAAAGGGAATAAATTCACAGGGAGAAGAGTAAAAATAACAATGACAGTGAGCATCACGACTAACAGGGATATATCTTGTTTAATCCAAAAGGATCACAAAGTGGTCTATACAAAAAATACACTGTAAAGAGAATAGTACACAGAATGTAGTTGCCAAAAATTAAATTTTGCCAGGATACTGGGATTAATGCATTAGTACAGAACAATTGCCCAAAACAACTGGCCTCTAATACATGATTAGTTCACTGAGATTCTGGAATTACTTCTGGTGCTTTACATATGAGTACAGTGCATGGTTGGGAAGTTGGCAGAACATGTAACTGCATGTTCAAACTGCTTCAATTGGTGAGATGGGTTTTAATTTCCAGTGTGTGTCTAACTTTTCACAATCCATCATGACCACCTATTACTGTAGTAAGTAATTAAGTATACTTCCTCCTTCCCCATCCCAGTTTACATAATAAAAGAAACACAAAATCTATCTCCTGTATAATGACTAAGCCATTCTGAAGTCACTGATAAAAACAGCAATGGACTATTTTCATCCCTCTGAAAATCACTCTAGGGTTGTCAAAGCTGTGTGCTGAAATCCACACTCATTAGTGAATGTTTGTACAGTACAATGAATATCAAAGCATTACATAAGCACTGTGTATTATTATTAACACAAGATCATTGTGTGTCCAGTACCTGTAGATCTGTGAGGTCCCAAGATTCATAGTCATCTTCAGTGCACTCCCTGGGGAAAGATGGCCTGAAGTCTACTTTCACCAGCTCCCAGTCTGAACGATAACTGATGTGTCCAAAGACTCTGAACAGAAAGAGCAAAAGTAAAAACCTTGTGGAAAATCATCTTCATACTTCACAGATTTCTCATTATTATTCACTTCCCCCTCTATTTACAGTGCCCTCTGCTGAAAATAAAAGTGCTACTTCTTAACTTATCCACTTCCCCCAGCTTTTGATATACATTTTCAGGAGATCTCTATGGGGAGCAAACATCTGTCAATTGTCTACCGAACCATAAGAAATGATATTGCTCATTTATTAAAGAACTATTTTTTTCCAGTAAACTGTTCTGCGATTGAGGTAGAGATATACATGATTTTAATGAGGGTCTGACATTTTAGTTAATTATCCCCTTTATGGTTGACATATTTTGAGTTTCTGCAATAAGATAAGAGAGGCTGAGTGTTAGTCATTAGAGAAGTGGAATGGGAGTCAGGACTGGTGGGTTCAATTTCTCACTCCACCACTCATTCATTATGTGACCTTGATGCAAGTTCCTTAGTCTGTCTGTGCCTTACCTTACCTAGCCATAAAATGCTAATATTACTACTGATCAACTTCACAGGGATTTTGTGAGGTTCAAATAGTTAATGATTTGTAATATATGTTCTTAGATTTGGGATAAGTGTAAAACATGTATTATTGTTTATAATTATTTTTCATCAGTGCATTGCATGAAGAAATTCTGACTCCTATCCCTAAAGAGTTACATCTAAAGGCTCAGTACCCCCTAAGCTGTAGTAAAGGATAGCCCAAAATAGTCAATTTCCTTCTAACCAAAATGGGAACTCCATTAAAGTTCAAAAACTGGCCTGTGCTTTCAAAGCAGTCACAATGTCCAAAGTGAGGCCATTTATTTCCAAAACAAAATGAGTAAGTATGACATCCAGCAACAAACTAGCAAGGATAAGGACTCTGTTTGGGTAAAAGTCAGATATATCTGTGCTTTGAATTAGAGCCTCATTCAGTCTCATGTGGCATAATTGCCAAAGAATTTAAGTCTGATTCTGAAGTGAACAGTTTTCTGTTCAGTGCTTCCACAGAACTCCTATTCCAGGTTCTAGCAGCATCCACTGACTACTTTACTCCTTTTGTTGTGCCCATAAGTTTGGCCAAGTCCACAGTTGAACCAAGAGGTAAGCAGAAAATGGGAGGATTTGGGGCCTGCATTCTCTGGGCACTGTTCTGTTACATGTGACCTCCTGTCTCCCAGCCCTTAGAACAGGTAGAACTAAATTAGGAACAATGATAGAATGATAGGAATGGTGGATCTGCAGATTGCACATGGATTGCTTCTGTAGATTATAGGCACAAAGGTCTGGGGCTCCAAGAGGGGTTGTGGAATGGCTCCACAGGCTAAAGCAGTGGTGGGCAACCTGCAACCCACCAGGGTAATCCGCTGGTGAGCTGCCAGACAGTTTGTTTACATTTGCACGGCTGCCCACAGCTCCCAGTGGCCGTAGTTCGCCGTTCCTGGCCAATGGAAACTGTGGGAAGTGGCAGCCAGCACGTCCCTCTGGCCCACGCTGCTTCCCGCAGCTCCCATTGGCCGGGAATGGCGAACTTCAGCCACTGGGAGCTGCGGGCAGCTGTGCAAATGTAAACAAACTGTCTGGCAGCCCACCAGAGGATTACCCTGATGGGCCACGTGAGGCCCACGGGCTGCAAGTTGCCCACCACTGGGCTAAAGATTCAGGGAGGATTTGTTCCCTCTTCACTTATAATTCTACATTTGCTATTCAGACCCAGTGCAGAGACGTGGATTTTGCCCATGCTGTTACATTATAATGATAGAGCTGTGCATGCTAGTGGAAAACTTTGCTGTAACACACGAGGATGGGATATCAGTGCCTCATTGACAAATACCAAAGTCCCTCATTAAATAGAAACATGCATTCCTCTAGTTTGCTTATTTTACTCCTTTTTATAATGTATAGCCACACTCTGGAATCTGAGCAGTTAGATGACCTGTCTTCTGCCCTCTTTTCTTTAATTGTGCCCCAAAAAACCAGGAGTGGCTCAGAGGTAGAAGCAACATATACAAAATCTCAAAAATGTTGTTGGACCAATGGGGGTATTATCCTAAAATTATGGCATCCATTTTTCTCAGGATGTAGATTGCTCATCAGGATCTACAGGATTCACTCCTTTGTAGCTCAGTTTGACAAGGGAGCCATAGTCTGCTATATTGATGATATTCATATGGGATATGCTGATATTCATATGGGAGTTACATACACTAGATAATGACTACCTAAGTAGTCTCATGGTTTTCCACAATGCCTACTGCAGTATGACTTGCTGGGCTGGCAAGCATGAACTGCCTTTTGCCATGTTTGATGTCTGTTCTTTTTTTCATGCAAGGTACTAAAATAATGCAGACTTCATGTTCTGCTAATGCAGCTATCTGCCTCTGTGACTCCTTCCTGAACAGTCTGTCACCTGTGCATTACGGAACCTCTCAATCTGTTCATATTTTCTTTTTTTTGACACAGGTGCCAAGACGTGTGATCAAGTGCGTGGTTCCAGTGTCGCATTGCTGACTCCGAAAAAAGGATTTCCTACAGAACAAATACATTTTTAATATTATTCAGACTACCCCTCTACTTCCTTCTATGCCCAGAACCTACACTAGTTGATGGTGACCAGGTATAGTGAGTAGGTACACTGTCAACCTACCATAAAACATTGGTGGGAGCAGGTAATGTCCATGAGCTTTGTTTAGGTGGAGGTCAGAAATCCCATTCAAGAACATTCAGGCTACTGGACTATTCCGAATGGATGCTTACGTTTCACAGGGGAGCCATGGTCCAGCTCTGACATAAATTGAGGTTACTTTATTGTTCAAGATGTGTGTAGTCCTTATCTGCATTCCACACATGGGTATGTTTGCATTCCATGTACCTGAGATTAGAGATTTGTTGAAAGCAGTGTCCGTTGTTCCACACCTGTGTAGTTGTTTTCCTTGTGTTCTGAACTAAGGGTATAAGTGGCAGTGTGAACTGATGCCTCTCCAGTCCCTTGTCTCACCATGAATCAGATAAGATTTGCAGCAGAGGGGAAGGAGAGTGGGTCATGGAATACAGATAGGGATGACATATCCCAAAGAACTTCTAGTTACAGGTAAATAACGTCCATTTCTTCTTCAAGAGCAGAAAAGTACAAGATAGAGGTCCCATTGTGGTGTTGGTTTCGTTATCAGCTGGAAGGCTCCAGTGAAGCCTTTCAGGAATCTGAGGATTGTTGGGTGAGAAAAATAATTTAGTCATCCACTGAAGAATGGAAGGCACTAGTTGGACCTGCAGTGAACTAACAGAAGGTGAAACTTCCTGAGGTGAAGGATGTAGTCTAGAGTAGCAGGAGTACCTTCCATCTCTGAGGACAAATGGTTCTTTTGCATCCAGGTGGAGGAATGTTTCCATTTAGCCCAACAGCATTTCCTGGTTGACTCTTATCCGCTTTGATTAAGAATGGATTGAACGGTCTCTGAACATGAACATTCTAAGTCTGGTGTCCATCAAAATACCAGGCTGTGAGGCAGAGAGGGCCTGGTTTGGGGTGTCTAGTCTTGCCATTAGCCTGGGTCACCAGATCCAGGAAGGATTACATGGCAGTGGGAGGGCAGATTGACATCCACATCAAGTCCGCGAACCAGAATTGTCTGTGCCACTTGGGTGTGATGAGAATGACTCTAGCTTTGTTGTGGTGACTCTTTCGCAGCACCTGCAGCAGTAGTAGAATGGGAGGCAAGGCATACCTCAGGTGGTCTGTCCAGAATAATAGAAGGGCATCACATGTAGATCCCTGCCAAGACCTGCTCTGGAGAAATAAAGGATGGAATTTTTGTTTGTCTGTGAGGCAAACGTGTGATAGCATTCCCTACTGGTGAAAATCTTTTTCAGGATGCAACTGTGTAACTCCCATTCGTGGTCTGTGGCGAAGTGTCTGCTGATTGTCCTCCAGAGAATTCTGTGCACCAGGTAGGTATGTTACCAAGAGTGTTTTGCAGTTTCTAACGCACCAGTTCAGTAAGTTGACTGCCTCTACACACAGAGAAAGGATCTTGCTCCACCCAGTTTGTTTATGTAGAATTCACTCATCATGTTATCTAATACTACCTGGATATGGTGGGACCAAATTAGTGGAAAGAATGGATTGCAGGCTAGGGGGACTGCTCTCAGCTCTAGTAGATCGATATGCAACCTGGATGGTCCATCTGGGATCCCTGTCCTATGGGGGATGCATCCGTGATAATGTGGGTGCAGTGAAAGATATTCCTGCATGCACTTGCTGTGGACAAGAGAACAGTGTTGTCAGGAAGTTACCTTGATGTTCATGTTGTCTCTGTATGGAGAGTAAACAGATCAGAGCCAGACCTACAGATAATGAAGATGGAGCCTGACAAATGGAGTTACATAAGTACACCAGCTCATGTGTCCTACTAGGGAAAGACAGACCTTGACTATGGTTTGAAGACTGAGAGTGACTTTTCTTTTCAAGTTGTTCATGGCATGGAATCTCTCCAAAGGTTGGTAGGCCATGGTTGAGATCAAATCTAGGGTCACTTCTATAAAGTCTATAGTGCTTGTGGGAGTCAAAGTGGACTTTTCTTTGTTGATGCAGACTCCCAAGGATGCCAGGAAACTGAATACAAATATGGTTTCTGATTGGACTTCCTGACTGGATTTGCCCATTAGTAGCCAACTGGGAAGGTATGGGAACATGGTGTAACCATGTTGTCTCACCTCGGCTGCCACTACTGAGAAGACCTTTGTGCTGTGGTTAGTCCAAACAAAAGTACTCTGAACTAATAGTGTTCTTGTCTTACCAGAAACCCAAGGAAAGTTCTGTGGGGACTGATGAATGTCTACACGAAAGTAAAAAGAAAAGGAGTACTTGTGGCACCTTAGAGACTAACCAATTTATTTGAGCATAAGCTTTCGTGAGCTACAGCTTGTAGCTTACGAAAGCTTATGCTCAAATAAACTGGTTAGTCTCTAAGGTGCCACAAGTACTCCTTTTCTTTTTGCAAATACAGACTAACACGGCTGTTACTCTGAAACCTGCACGAAAGTAAGCACCTTTCATGTCAAGAGCCACAACCCACATGCCCTCCTCTAAGGAGTGAGTTGTTGATCCCAACATAATCATTCAGAATCTTGACTTGTAAATAAAAACATTTAACTACTGAAGATACAAAATGGGTCTCCCACCTCCAATTCTCTGGGAACTACAAAGTAGAACCTCTTTCTTGATGGTGATGAAGCACCTGCGCTATGGTCCCTTGCTGAAGGACAGAAACCGCCTCCTGATGGAGAATTTCCTATTGAGAGTGGTCCCTGAAAAGGGGATTAGTGAGGGGGAGGGGAGAGAAACTTGATAGCATAGCTGAAGTGGATGATTTCCAGTACCCACTTGTTTGTTGTTATTACCCTCCAGGTGTGCACAAAGAGGGTGAGATGATCACTGAAGGTTTGGGGGACAGTATGTAATGGCATCAATGGAGGTACATGGTTCTTGAATGTCCCATCAAAATGAACTCCTTGGTGACAGGTGGGTTGAGCAGCGGAAGATGTTGAGATGGAGGAAGTGGAGTACCTGGGGGTTGGCACCCTCTGCTGTTTACATGATGGTTTACATGATTAGTGATAAAATGCCTGGGGGGCTGGATTTGTAGATTTGCTTGAGGTTTTTCATCTTTGGTGCCAGGGTGCAAATGTCCAGGGAATGGAGGATTGTCCCAGAGTTGTTAAGGGAATGAAATGACTCATTGATCTTCTCACTGAAGAGATTAGACTCAGCCAGGGTAAGTCCTCAATGGTATTCTCAACCTCCCAGGGAAACCTTAAAGAGAGAAACCACAATTTGGACCTCATGACAGTGGGGCAATGACTCTAGATGCAGTACATGCTGCATCCACTGCTGCCTGTGGCAATGTCTTAGCCATCAGCTTGCTTTCATTGATGGGGGTTGGAATCAGGCCCTGTCCTCCTGTGGAAGTTTATCTCTGAATGGCACAAATTTAGTGTAATTTGTGAAATAATATTTCACTAACAGGGCCTGATACTTAGCAATTCTATATTGGAGGCTTGTAGATAAAAATACCTTCCACCCCAAAAGGTCAAGGCATTTATCACACTTGTTAGATGGGTTGACATGGAGTCCTGTAATCTGGGAGGGATAACACACTGGGCTAGTCAGTTCCATAATGGCCTTGTTCACTGGGAGAGCCATGTTGCTAGGGCTAGAGGGTTGAAGGATGTCCAGGAGTCTGTGCTGCATGTCACAGACTCTCTCAAGAGAGCTCGGTCACAACCCTCTGTAAAAGCTCTTGGTGTTGCCTGTGGGGATGGGGATAATGGGTGGGGATGGGGATAACTGAGCAATAGCTTCATTGGGTGAAGAGGATGATACACCCATCGGAACCATCAGATCTGCCTCTGCCACATACACTGATGGAGCCTGCAGGTACTGGCTAGGGAAGGTGGTTGCTGTGATTCCTGCATGGATCCCGGGTGTCCAATTAAGGCTGATATGAGGAGTTCATTGGCTGTGGGGGCCCTCAAAGCATTGGGTTCCAAAGGTCCCTTTGGTTGTCATGCCTGAGAGGAGGATGGCTCCAAGTTCTCCTAAAGGTTCTATCCAGACTAGTCTCTTTCAAAGGGGGCGCAGGTTCGTCCAGATCATTGGCTTACTCTGATACAGAAATCAGCTCAAGTTCTAAGGGCAGTGCTGTCATAGAGAATCATAGAATATTAGGGTTGGAAGAGACCTCAGGAGGTCAACTAGTCCAATCCCCTGCTCAAAGCAGGACCAACACCAACTAAATCATCCCAGCCAACGCTTTGTCAAGCTGGGCCTTAAAAGCCTCTAAGGATGGCGATTTCACCACCTCCCTAGGTAACCCATTCCAGTGCTTCACCATCCTCCTAGTGAAATAGTGTTTCCTGAGATCCAACCTAGACCTCCCCCACTGCAACTTGAGACCACTACTCCTTGTTCTGTCCTCCTTGGAACCCCCACTTCAGGTAACTGAAGGCTGCTATCAAATCCCACCTCACTCTTCTCTTCTTCAGACTAAATAACCCCAGTTCCCTCAGCCTCTCCTCATGTGCCCCAGCCCCCTAATCATATTTGTTGCCCTCCACTGGACTCTCTTCAATTTGTCCACATCCCTTCTGTAGGGAGGGGACCAAAACTGGACGCAATACTCCAGGTGTGGCCTCACCCGTGCTGAATAGAAGGGAATAATCACTTCCCTCAAACTGCTGGCAATGCTCCTACTAATACAGCCCAATATGCCATTGGCCTTCTTGGCAACAAGGACACACTGCTGACTCATATCCAGCTTCTCATCCACTGTAATCCCCAGGTCCTTTTCTGCAGAACCAGTTGGTCCCCAGCCTGTAGCGGTGCATGGGATTCTTCCTTCCTAAGTGCAAGATACTGCACTTGTCCTTGTTGAACCTCATCAGATTTCTTTTGGCCCAATCCTCCAATTTGTCTCGGTCATTCTGGACCCACTCTGGACCTCCAGCATATCTACCTCTCCCCCCAGCTTAGTGTCATCTGTGAACTTGCTGAAGTTCCATCATCCAGATCATTGATAAAGATTTTGCACAAAACTGGCCCCAGCACCAACCCCTGGGGCACTCCGCTTGATACCAGCTGCCAACTAGCCATCAAGCTGTTGATCACTACCCGTTGAGCCTGACAATCTAGCCAGCTTTCTATCCACCTTATAGTCCATTCATCCAATCCATACTTCTTTAACTTGCTGGCAAGAATACTGTGGGAGATCGTAAAAAATTTTTCCTAAAGTCAAGCTATAGCACATCCACCGCTTTCCCCATATTCACAAAGCCAGTTATCTCATCATAGAAGGCAATCAGGTTGGTCAGGCATGATTTGCCCTTGGTGAATCCATGTTGACTGTTCCTGATCACCTTTCTCTCCTCCAAGTGCTTCAAAATGGATTCCTTGAGGACCTGCTCCATGATTTTGCTGGGGACTGAAGTAAGGCTGACTGGTCTATAGTCCCCCGGGTTCTCTTTCTTCCCTTTTTAAAATATGTGCACTATATTTTCCTTTTTCCATTCGTCCAGGACCTCCCCCGATCACCCTGTCAGTACTGAAGGAAGAATGCTCTGACTTGTAGATGTAGTGGAGTTTCCTCTGATGGATTCCTCTAAATGGTTTCCTCTGTTGTACTGATGTCTCTGAGGAGGACCAGACCTGATAGAAGAGGAGACTGCAAGTACAGTAAGGCAAAAATACCCCTCGGGAAATAAAGGTCTTACTTCATCCCTGTGTTTGAGGAGTATAGGAGGTTGGTACAGACAGATCCCATGCATCAGAAGGTAGATCCATCATTGGCTGAAGTGGTAGGGAAGGGAAGTCCAGCATGGTACTCCTGGATGGAGCTCTTGGACATATCTCCACTGCTATAATGATCAACACTCACCAAAAACACCTTTCAAGATCCACAGGACCTACACATGTCTATCATAACATGTGGTGTACCTCACCCAGTGCACTAAATGCACCAATAACAACTATATGGGTGAAACCAGATAATCACTACACTCCTTAATGAACTCACACAGAAAAATGATAAAAGACAAAAACACCACATATATCAACTGTGGGTGAACACTTTTCAACAGCATTTGCTCCAACCTCTCAGACAGAGACCAACACCTACAAGATCTTCACCAAGCATTCTCAAAACTATGATACCCACATGAGGAAATAAGGAAACAGATCAACAGAGCCAGACATGTACCCAGAAGGCTCCTGCTGCAAGACAAGCCCAAGAAAGAAACCAACAGAACTCCACTGGCCATCACATACAGTCCTCAGCTAAAAACTCTCCAACGCATCATCAGTGATCTACAACCCATCCTGGACAATGATCCCTCACTTTCACAGGCCTTGGGAGGCAGGCCAGTCCTCGCCCACAGACAACCCGCCAACCTGAAACATATTCTCATCAGCAACGACACACCGCACCATAGTAACTCTAACTCAGGAATCAATCCATGCAACAAACCTCGATGCCAACTCTGCCCACATATCTACACCAGCGACACCATCATAGGACCTAACCAGATCAGCCACACCATCACGGGTTCATTCAACTGCACGTCCACCAACGTAATATACTCCATCACGTGCCAGCAACGCCCCTCTGCTATGTACATCGGCCAAATTGGACAATCCCTACATAAAAGGATAAATGGACACAAATCAGATATTAGGAATGGCAATATACAAAAACCTGTAGGAGAACACTTCAATCTCGTTGGACACACAAAAGCAGATTTAAAGGTAGCCATCCTGCAGCAAAAAAACTTCAGGACCAGACTTCAAAGAGAAACTGATGAGCTTCAGTTCATTTGCAAATTTGACACCATCAGCTCAGGATTAAACAAAGACTGTGAATGGCTAGCCAACTACAAAAGCAGTTTCTCCTCCCTTGGTGTTCAGACTTCAACTGCTAGAAAAGGGCCTCATCCTCCCTGATTGAACTAACCTCGTTATCCCTAGCCTGATTCTTGCTTGCATATTTATACCTGCCTCTGGAAATTTCCACTACATGCATCGGACGAAGTGGGTATTCACCCACAAAAGTTCATGCGCCAATACATCTGTTAGTCTATAAGGTGCCACAGGACTCTTTGCCACTTTTCACAAAGTGATCACTCTACATCTGACCTATCATACCTGAGCCTCAAAGGAAATTTGCACAACACTTTCAAAAAATGAACATGGGAGCTTAAATTCATAACTTTGCTAGACACTAAAAATCATGGTCTTAATAAAGACACTGGATTTATGGTTTATGACAGCAATCTGTAATCCACTACCCGCTTTTTTGTCCTGGGACTCCAGGAGAGTTAGGGGCCACTTCATCTTGAATTGTCCCTTACAATACGTGCCAACTACTTATGCTAAACTATATGATCGATCTGGTATTTAGCTGTGACACTCTCAGTACCTTTCCAGATCTGAAGAAGAGCTCGGTATATCTTGAAAGTTTGTCTCTCTGATCAACAGAAATTGGTCCAATTAAAGATATTACCTCACTCACCCCATCTATCTATAAACTATTAAAACAGTGAAACTACTAGGACTTTAAAACTATGTACGATGGATGGATGGATGGATGGATGTCTTGAAAGAACAAGGATCACTGTGATTCACTGAGGATTCAGACTCAGGCAGTAAGTAGGTGACACTGTAATAAAATGTGGGTTCATAAACTACATATATGAAGTAATCCACATAGATGTAACATGGGCAGTAGATCTTAATCCCTTCAGCACCAAAATTACAGACCTCCACTATATGAATTAAAGGAGAATTTCTTTTTAGCTAACAGGAGTGATATGATCTTCCCAGCAGGCCACCTGCTCAAAGGAGAAACATAGATGCACATGGGGGCTGGTTTGATTCCATCTAACTAAGATCAATGTTAGATAAAACACCGCACGCACATCACATGTTCAGCCTTTCCCATGGTAAAGTATAGCTCATCCCTGAGTTTCTGGGGTTCACATGTCCCAATCTGTAACAATCCATGGCTTCATATATTCAACAGAAGAAAACATGATCACCTATTAAAATAACCACATCCAGCCTTGGCAAGATTTTCAGAACAGCTCAGCACCCATTGGGCATCCACTCTACTGAGCTGCTTTCAAGATTTGGCCCCATAAGTCCCGTTATCTATATCTATAACAAACCCCTAACACCAGAGTTAAACTAAAGGAGCATTCTCCAGAAGAAAGAAATAAGGACACAATGTAAATGGGATCCCAAGAAAGGCCAAAAATGAAGGATCTGATGTTGGTTACCACGAAACCAATCATAATCTAATTGCTCACATGCAAAATATTTATGTTCAATAAAATCATATGAGGAAAAAACGGAATGGTGGAGACAGTGTAAGTGATGATTATAAGATGAATACCAAGATAATATTAATTCATTAGCTAGTAAAACATTCTACTTGATTAATTGGATTTCATTAGAAAGCCATCAAATCAATTCTGTAGTAACCGTGAAAGATGGTACCAAGATATATAATTTTTGAAAGAAATTCCAATTACCTTAGAAATTCATTTACTTGTATTTGCTAGAATTTGGGATCCATAACTTTAAATTCAGTGTTCCAATTGCCATAACAACTTAATACATTTCTACCAAGTTCACTTATGAGCACATCATTTTTTAATTTGATTGCCTCATTTGGTGGCTAAGACAGGATTAATGTAGTTTTTAAGCTACATTTAAACTTTATTCTTGAGGGATGCTGGCTATTACTGTCTTTGATAAGGCTTGTAATCAGGGGGAAGTAATTTAACAGGAATGAAATAGAATATTTTCTTACACAAAATCCTTGTTTCACTACAGCAGAGACTCTTATTTCATATTAGTAATAATACTGTCACTTCTTTAGGACCTTCCATCTGAACTTGAACCACCTTACTGAAGCTATATTATTTCCTTAAATGTATACAAGCACCTCAGAATACTCCTTAGTTACAGGGAAGTAATTATTTTTTCAGTTTACATAGTAGAAACTGAGGAACAGACTGGTAAAGCAACTTTCCTAAGATCCCCTAGTAAATATGAGACAGAGCTTGGAAATACTCCCAGAGTTGTTATTCAGTCACTACACTTGGTTTCCTCTCGCTCTCTGGATTTCTGATTGAATCATAAGAAAAAACATAACATTATATGCTGTTTCAGAGTAACAGCCGTGTTAGTCTGTATTCGCAAAAAGAAAAGGAGTACTTGTGGCACCTTAGAGACTAACCAATTTATTTGAGCATAAGCTTTCGTGAGCTACAGCTCACTTCATCGGATGCATACTGTGGAAAGTGTAGAAGATCTTTTTATACACACAAAGCATGAAACAATACCTCCTCCCATCCCACTCTCCTGCTGGTAATAGGTTATCTAAAGTGATCACTCTCCTTACAATGTGTATGATAATCAATTAAGCTATTACCAGCAGGAGAGTGGGTTTGTGTGTGTGTGTGTTTTTTTTTTGGGGGGGGGGGGGTGAGAAAACCTGGATTTGTGCTGGAAATGGCCCACCTTGATTTTCATACACATTGTAAGGAGAGTGGTCACTTTGGATAGGCTATTACCAGCAGGAGAGTGAGTTTGTGTGTGTGGTTTTTGGAAAAAAAAGGGGGGGGGGGGTGAGAAAACCTGGATTTGTGCTGGAAATGGCCCACCTTGATTATCATACACATTGTAAAGAGAGTAGTCACTTTGGATGGGCTATTACCAGCAGGAGAGTGAGTTTGTGTGTGTGGTTTTTGAAAAAAAAGGGGGGGGGGCTGAGAAAACCTGGATTTGTGCTGGAAATGGCCCAACTTGATTATCATACACATTGTAAGGAGAGTGATCACTTTAGATAAGCTCTTACCAGCAGGAGAGTGGGGTGGGAGGAGGTATTGTTTCATGGTCTCTGTGTACATAATGTCTTCTGCAGTTTCCATAGTATGCATCCGATGAAGTGAGCTGTAGCTCACGAAAGCTTATGCTCAAATAAATTGGTTAGTCTCTAAGGTGCCACAAGTACTCCTTTTCATTATATGCTGTGCTGATCATAAAACATTCTCAAGTATTCAAAGCTTTTCCAAGGTTCGAAGGGAGTCAAGTGCCCAACTCCGATTGCCTTTCAGTGGGAGTTCAGCATTTAGTCCCCTTCAATAGAGCCTTGAAAATCTGTGGATATCTGCTTTATATCCACAGAGGTCCACAGACCATGTCTGCGGATTGTGGATCAGATGCGGATATAAATTTTGTATCCATGCAGGGCTCTACCCTTCAAGTTCTATGAAACTCCCTGCCAAAATCACTTGCAAAATGGATAGCAAAGTCTTCATTTAAATGGATGCATCCATGGAAATAAATTATGCTGCAAAGTGTGATTAGGGATTTGCTCATGATAACAGGGCTTCCTTTCCTGCATTAAATATATTAGCTACGATTGGGACTGTCTGAGGACTTACTGTCTCAGGAAAATACATTTTAAACTGTTTCATATTTCAGCAATTATTATTCTGGGGCTAATGCAATTTCAGATTCAGTATTTAACCAAATTTATGGCCAGCTTGACATATTTTACGATGGGTATGAAATCCCTTTTTGGGACTCCAACATATAAGAGTAGAGAGATCTCAGGCTTCATTCACTTAGAGTGTGGGTGTCACCATAATGTAGCCAAAGCAATTACAACAATATATGATCAAATGGATTAAAAGCCCAGTTAGGATTTAAATAAAACACGTAATTATTTTTATGTTAGATCAAGATTCCTAATTCCCAGCCCATCTCCACTGTTTGGTTGACATAGGAACTAGAAAAGGACTGTCCTCCTGAAACAGGAAATAGTACATCGTAGCATCACACACTGAATTGATACAGACTTGGATAACTGTGAAGAGTTCCACATCGCAAACGAATAGCTACAACCTGTAGGCAGCATATTGTGCCACCACTACCACACGGGAAAGGGCAATTGACCCATTAAGAACCCAAAACTCTGTCCCCTAAGTAGAGACAGCAGTCACAAATCTAGTCAGTTCCTCCAAATGTTTCCCTCTAATATGTAACCCACTAATATCACTGCTATCTTGTGTGGATCAAGCTTACACTAGCTAGTTTTTATCCAAGATCCTGCTTCCACTAGAGACTATGAAAGCTGAGTTTAATGAAAGACAGACAACTGAATATCAGCTCTGATAGTACTGCAGTCCAAAGATCTCACGACCTCCCTCAGCAGCCATATAATCATGTTAAAAATCAGAACGGACATGACGGAACCTTGCAGAACCCCAGCAAAGAACTCTGTAGGAACGTGAGCAGTTGTTGATATCTGACATCGTGGTGCTTCAGTGCATGAAGGAAAAGAATCCCTATAAGGAAACTCCCTTGAGGAAATCCCTAAATCTGGTCTGTGACGGGGTGTATGAACCCCACACTGGTGCAACAGGGGTTAACCACTCCCTCTGGGCCGAGGAGGCCATGCACCCTCGGCTCTGCTGGGCATGCTCCAACTGGAGACAGGATATAAAAAGCAGCACATCAGCTCTGTCTGGGCTGACCACCGGCAAGGATGAAGGTGTGCTGCTGATACTCCTGGTGGAGGACTGCCTGCATTCCAGGTCGTGGAGGCCAGCCAACCAGCCAGGGTTGAACCCCGACCCACTGGCTCGGGACGCCACAGAGACGGAAGAGGCTGCGGAGACCCAGATATGATACTGTCGGGTAGGAAGTGACCCAGGGAAACTTGGCGGGGAAGTAGTTGTAGAACCGAAGACAGGCTTGGCGTGTTTTGGTAGGATCCCTGCCAAGCAGGTAGTGGGCAGCCCCACCCCCGACAGGGCACTGGTTTGGGACCCAGTGGAGAGGGCAGGCCCGGGTCCCCTATCCTAGCCACTGCCCACCAGCTCACTAGCACTATTGAGTCCGGCTGCTACGCCGCATTGCCCTGCTAGCGAGGACCGTATTATTGACTCCGGCTGCTAGACTGCACTGCCCTGATAACCAGGGCTGAGTTACTGACTCTGGACACTAGGCCATGCTGCCAATTGCAAGGGTTGCATCACTGACTAAGGCCACAAGGCCACGCAGCCCCGTGACTGAGGACAGTCCTATAGATGCTACTGTGGGGTTGTAACGCACCCCACCCCCCTCCCGAAGGGTGGCAGGTGAATCAACCCCATGACACGGCCCAACAAATGGGTCCACAAGTCCTTGTGGCCTGCTCTATCAAAGATGCCACAGATACCAGGGCTATATTGCAATTCTAACTAAACTAGACTTTGGAGTACAATAATGCATATTGTTTATGTTATTTAAAAAAACACAGGTTTGAAACCTTCCCTATGTAAGCTGCTTACTTTTAAGAGAGTTGTCAGTATTTCAGACATACATAAAATTCCTCCTTTTTCCACTAAGTGGGGCCATTACTCAACTCAGTGCTAGTAAGTACAAGACAGACTTTTTTCCCCAGTGCAATATATTATAAAGTATAACATTATGTAGTAGTAATTTTCACTCTTTAAGAGCTTAAGACAAAATAAAAATGACTGTATTTGAGTATGTGTTATTTTAAATAAAATTACTGTACTTATTTCATTTAATTCAGAAAAAAACATTAACAAATCCTCACTGAATTAACAATGAATGCTGAAATGTGGTTCTTTACTTACAGAACTCTAATACAATACAACTGCATATTGATGCCTACATGGCACATGTTCTCTCCACAAGATATATACTTCACAGTGCTCAAAACTTAGTAGAACAGAGTGGAATGCATATTTTTTGTCATTTGCATGTATCTATTTTGGATATGGTTGAGGAATGGTTTAATGTTTTAAGATTTAGACATAAAATACAGGTTCAAGTCACAGCCAAAGTTGGCTCAGTCCAACCCCACTCCTCCCAAAGAAGAGCTCTGTGTAGCTCAAAAGCTTGTCTCTTTCACCAACAGAAGTTGGTCCAATAAAATATATTACCTCACCCACCTTGTCTCTCCAACCTCCTTAGGTAGATAAACAAAACACACTGGGTTTGTGATTGTTTCTTCCATTAAAGAACTATTCCTACCTTTGCTTTCAGTGGAGCACAGACTCAGGATCTTATTGGGTCCAATGATGCCTTTTCCCATAATGTTTATTGTGTATCTATCTTTTGGATGAAATCTTAAAAGCCGAGGGGGAAATCCGGACCCTATTTAATTCAATGGGACTTTTGCCACTGACTTCATGGGGGCCAGGATTTTGCCCTGGATTTGTATCTGCTCTGTGTATACCTAAAAGATCCCATGACATTTTTTGAAGGAACATGCATTAGCCCTGAAAGGCTTAACCAAAATGTACCCTCCCCATACACTTGCACAGTGTTACTGCACCCACCACTGGTTATTGCCCTCTTATGCCAGAGATGGTTCCATCTCTCATGATGTAAGCAGAGTATATTGATCCTGCACTCTTTACTTGGACAATATTCCTATTGATGGCGGGGAAGAGGGGATAGACCTCCAAAACCAATTAGAATTTCGTCCAAGGAAGAGGTGCAGAAGCAGTTCCCTAGTTTGTAATGTGCTTTGGGGATCCCTTGTGATGGAAGATACTCTAATCAATTTGCTATCAGAGCCATAATTATTAGTATGTACCAGTTTGTCTTGTCAGCAGAAAACTCAGCCTCTGTCTCATACCTCTGTCTCATGGAAAAGGTAGAAGATACGTTTCTACAGAAAAGTATCCCAGTGGAGGACGTTTCTCAGAAGCAGCACGTTACTGTAAAAATCAATCATTGACCCGAGAAGTGTGAGGTTTTAAAAGGAGGATCTGGATTCCTCACACTAGGGTATGTCCACATGTCAACTGAAGGATGATGGCAGCTTGTAGAGGCGTACCTGTGCTTGCTTTAGTGCAGCTGGCTCGGCTAAAAGTGGCAGCGAAGCCGCAGCAGTGCAAATTTCAGTGTGGTCTGCACAGGCTTGCCCAGAACTCTGTGAACACACTCGCGCTCCTAGCCCACTTCTATCTTCAGCCGCACTCGCTAGACTAAAGTTAGCACAGGGTCACTTACCTGAGCTGCAGTCACATCTCCAGTTGCACCGTGGCCATGCCCTTAGTGAGGAAGTATAACAGAAGGTTTTTGACATGAAATCAAACAGGACAAGCAGGCAAGGGCACTCATATGTGTTAAGCATTAGGCAGATGAGGTAAGCAAGCTGAAATAAATACAACTAGCAACACATTGTGCAGAACGTTTTCTTCCCTTTAATTCATACAAAATTGGTGAATATGGTACAGTGTTTCAAATCTTGTAAGGACTAGAGCGTGGTTGCCCTACTTACTTTGAATAGTAACTTACTCTGCTTTCAGTGACTTCAGTAGGACTGCTTGTGCGGTAAGGTGCTGCTAAACTGCAGTAGAAGTATGAGAATCTGATCCCCAGATCCACAGTTCGGAAGATGATGATAACTTTGCTCATGAATCTATGTATCTTAGATCAGAGCTATAGGTATCTTACATACTTTGGAGGGCGTATTTTTAACACGTTGCATGTTTTAGAGGATTTGCAGTGCCCCACACAGCTATTATGTACAGATTAAAAAAAAAATTAAGTGGCATAATCTCATGGAAGTCCAGTTGCCCTTATGGCATGAAAAAAACAGCCCAAATGGTCATCATAGGCCCTTATTCACTAGTTTTGTATGAACAAGTAGAAAATCTCTTGCAATCACTTTTGAATGTTACAGTGATGTTTCAAATGAGAAATGTTACATTAAGCAAGCCAAGCAATTCATGTTCAATAGTTTCCATCATATTTGCCACAGACCCTAAACCCAGAGTGCTGTGTGTGGATCTGTGGCCCCACAGAAAGTGCCAACGATTATTTTGATAAGAACTTAGATTAAAGTGATGGTATATCCCTCCAGATCAAATGAGATAAAAAAAAAATCTGTAAGAGATGCTGAAATAGAACATGCCAGGTTTTCCAAGGGCACATTAGCCAAACAACTTCAGGCAAGTGTAAAAACTAAGAAATAACTGGCAAATGGAGGAGTTATTTCTACTCTCAGACAGTGACAAACACAGGGGAAAAAAACATTGTATTGGAATGAGTTACTGATTTAACAGAGAGATACACAAAATGCTAAGAAAGAAATAACTGAAGAAACTTTCCATCATGTATATTAAACCAGAACCAGATGCAAATGCCATGTGAAATTATATTTGTATAATATTTTATATATATATATATATATATAATGTTTTAAAATTTTGATTCACAGTTGGATTATCTATCTTTCTATTTTAGGGTTTTATATTGCTTCCCATCACCGCAGTATCTGAGTGCCTTCCACATAAAATCAATAACAATAGCAAAGTCCCTCATGGACTTAATGGGGTCTCTCACCCACCTTCCTTTTTGAGGACAAAACTCTACTTGGGGTGTTTTAATACTTGGGTTTTTTTGACGGGGGGAAGAGAGGGAGTTCAGTGGATGGAGGTGTCTATGTTAGGATTTAAGTGAAAATTTAAATATGGAGTTCCAGCTTCAATATCCAATGATAGAGCAATGTGGTGCCCCTTCCTACCAACACTTATAAATGCTGGGATCACTGGGAAGGCAACATGTTAAGTCCCTGCAAGAGTGGCACTTTGTGTCACTTCCCAGCATTCTCTCACATTATGTCAACTGAAACATTCGTATTAATTAGCTGTGAACAGAGCTGTGCTCAGGTCCTTGGAATATAGGATAAAACTGGATCTGTCCTAGAGGAAATCACAAACAAACAAAACAAACTTTAATTCTGGGATGAACAATGCCTCAGAAAGAAAGAACCAAGCTTGATTCTCAAATCCCAGCCTGACTTCACTGGACTGTTAGCTTAAAAATATATATATATATCTTTTGACTTGTAAACAAAGCAAATTAGATACGGAAATAATGAGAGATGAACATGAAATCTAATGAGGAAATTTAGAGTCACTTTTCAAAATGGAACCACATTTTAACTTCCTGAAATCTTAAACTGTGGCATAACAGCCTCTCTGTAAAATCTTATACCTAGGTATACAGAGGCAAAAATAGCTCACCATAGCAGCAACAGGTAGTTGTAGGAGGTGGCTAAGTGGGAGAACCAAATTTAGATGGGGAGTGAATCTTCTCCTACGTAGGTTTCTAAGAGACTGGACACTTTCAAAATTTCCAAGAGTAAGGTAGGCATAGTAACTCCCTCAACATCCCCAACAGACCCAGTGGTTTGTACACAGCTTGGTACCAGCAGTTAAGACAAGAAGCCATGATCTCATCCTTCATCATTGACAGAGGGAAGAAAGGTTGGGAAAGGAGAAAAATCCCAGGAAGATTTAACAGAGAAAGCTTCAATTTCTTTTCAGACCAGAAAGTACAACAAGAAATCATAAGACCTGCTTTTGGGGGCAGAAAGATAGTGAGATGACAACAGGCCAAATTCATCTCTGAGGCTTTCAACAGGGTGAATCTGCTCTAATTACAGTGGGTCCGATTTGCTTCTGTGCTGCAATCCCTTTATGCCACTCTGGTGGTGAGAAGGGGTGTTAAAGGGGGTGGAAACAGCTCCAGGGAGTATCTGGTGTATAGATGGGCTCACGTGTCAGTGAAGAGCTGCTGACAAAGCAATGCGGCAGCTCCATTTCCAGCCCCTGGGAACACACTGTATTCAGGCCAATCTCTACTTTTCAGGGCCCTTAAGTGTTCGGGGCTCTGCCAGTCCCAAAACAGCTCCCAAATATGTGCAAATGGGGTTTAAGTTTCATTTTTCCTCCCCACCTATTCCTCCAATCAACACAAGGATAGAGGTACTGATTGAGTATTTGTTTCTTAGGATCAGATTGTTTAATAATATTAGAATTTGGGACCAGAGTGGGAAAGTGCATATACGAAAGCAAACTTTGTGGCTCAGGCCCATATTTATATTAAATTCTATTAATAGGATCCACCACAAAAACTACAGAGAAGTGGGGAGAATGTGTATTTTTTTACAGGATGTTTGGTTACACATAATTTATTACAATGCTAGGTTACTAGGACAACAGCATATTGGTTTACACTGTGAAGACAATTTCTATAACATAAAAAGCAAGAAACCTATTATTATTGAATAACACCTTAGAGTATGCAGAAAACAGAGGGGAAATAATGTGAAAGAACAGTTTTCAGATATCCATTTATGCCCATAATTTTCCACTGTTTCAGGTCATAACTATGAAAAACAGAATATAAAACACAATGCTTCGTATTTACATTTGAAATATCTGATTCAGATCATTTTAAGGATAGGCTGCTTGTTAGTGCTGTTCAGACCTGGTCATGGTGAAAGGCCACATGATTGCAAGACACTAAAGCTCCAGATGCAGGGACTACTCACCTGTTTAAAGTTAAGCCCATGATTAAGTGCATTGCTGACAGGTAGCCTAAATAAACAAAAACTTACGTCATGACTAATGTCTCGTCTCCAGGTTCACTGAGTAGCCCATCTACGAAAACTGATGTACTGGTGAAATTATGTGTGCTCCATGTCTGACCTTCATCTATGCTGAACCTTTAAAGAGAGAAATGTCTTCCATTCATTGCATTCTTAAATAAATATTATAATTATGGTATTATGTTGGATAAAATCACAAGAGGAGATTCCATAGGACTCAGGATCACCAACACACAGTTGCAAAAACTGGGAATAATCCTCCTCTGAATGACAAAAAAACAAGAAATCTCTTTGCTTTCCTATATTTCACCCTAATTCCTCATATATGCGCTCCCCAGACAATTGATCACAAACTTGGCTCATATACGTGTGAGAATTATTATTATGTAAAATATCATTATGTAAAATTGAAGCATTGATCACTTGCATTCAGTACATATACATTACTTTTTGCATAATTCTAGAGGTGATAGCTCTGCATGCTATTCCAAAATTCCAACATGGGCAACTGTATACTGCCTCCCTAAATGCATCCTACAGCTATACGTTTACTCCCTACCCCAATCTGCAGGGCAATGGTAGTGTATACTGTTAAAATAGTCACTGGATTTTAGTGGTGGATTAAGTGACCTCTGTGCATAGTTTGTACTGCAGTCCACTTTGGGAAGCTTTTGAATGAACAGGGCCATACTGATGCAAAACAAGTGTTATTATTAATGCTGTAGCAAACTACTTTACCAACAACTCCACTGGGAATCCTTTAATAAAATGTCCACCTGCATTTTGTTGGTTTAACGAATGTTAAATTAAAGTGGCTCCACCTAGATTTCTTACACAAACTTACTGAAAAGCACATTATTGAGTAATTCTGAAGTATGTTTGAGGTCTTGAATATGTAATAACCCTACTATAACTGACTGCAGCATTACTTGAGTATTTTCAGAGGGATAGAAGTGTCTTTGATGGCCACAATGACTCCACCATGGTCCAGATACAAGATGTGATGTTCTTCTTCAAAGACCTAGAAATCAGATAAAAAGACCAAGCAGATGTCTGGGTTGGAAAAAATAAAATGCATTACCAAAACATTATTAAAATACTTATCAAGTTATGGCTTTCTAACAGTCTGCTTTGTTAAATAAATTCAAAAGTACATAATAATTAGTTTTACTCCTACATTGTACACAGTTATTAAAGACTGGTTCTACCATGTGGATCAAGTTCTCTCGGTTGTGAAGGAAAAAAAATTATGCTGGTGAATTGGGAAATGTTCAGGCTCAAATCACAATCAAATAAAAATGCCGGTAGGTGATCTCAGCCCAGACTCGTGCTTCTAACAATATGCATTCTTTATTCTTTCCCACTATATATCTTTTTGTGACCTAACAACTTACTTAAGGTATTTGTCATATTCTATATGTCTTGCAAAATAGCATGCCTTGAAGTGTAATTCTAAGAAAAACAGGAAAGTTATTTCTGTCTGTGAGATTCTAACACATTCTTCAAAATGTACAGAACATGATGTAAATTGGTATGAGTTATATTTTCAGGATAAAGAAGCTATTATTAATACTTACTTTGTCTAACTATAGACTCTGTGCAGTTTAACAATGAGGTCACTTTGTGACTTTTGAATGGTCTAAAAAGTTAGGACATATGTGATACTGGCTTGGTGACACAAGCGATGAATCATAACCAAGATTTGAGGATAAATGTAGGGTTCTTCCCTCTCTTTTCCACAGCTCAAAGATTTGCACAAAAATCTCTCTGGTGGAAGTCCTGAATCTCAATATTCTTGATATTCATAAACTATTGAAATTGCAGCCAAACAACCAAAGGAAAATAAGAGTATGGTGATTACTATTACAAAGGCTAGATTGATCAAGTTAGTATACAATGGTATCTGAGATACACAGTTATTTCCTATTTTAAGCAGAGGGAAATATTAGCTATCTCACACTATTGTGGGGCAGCTGTTGGTCAGCGCAGACTTTTCAACAGCAACCTATCTAAACAATACCTAGGCTTAATGGAGACTATATACCAGGAAAATTAAAATAATCCTTTGAAAGCCCAGAGCCGAAATAACTGATGAAAGCATGAGGAAGGAAAAGGAAAAAAAGGAAAAAGCTTAGCCTGAATTACTGGAAGCACTAAATAAATAAATATATTTTCCTTTCTACATCTGAGATTTGTCATAAGAAAGTGTCTGCTTGCTTCAGATGTCTGTCAAACTTCATTTAACACAGCAGCATGAGATAAAGTGATCATTAATGCACACTCCTTGAAAACTAATACACAGACACTGTACCCGTTATACAACCTGACAAAGAAAAGTGAACAAGACGTTTGCTTTACTTTGCCTTTGAGAATAAGAAAATACCGACAATGCTAACAGCTTCTCTTTACCCATTTTGAAGCCATATCAGTGATAGACTGAAGTGTAGAAGAAAACTCTTTACCCCCCAAGTACATTCACATTCACTCCAAGGAATGAGGAAGCATTAATAAAGCAGGAACACCCTAGCTAGAAGCTTGGCTGCATATCTTTCTCTCACCTAATAAGAACTTATTTAAAAAGAATCCTGTAGTTTCAAGAATCTCTTTGGCTCTCCCATTTACAGACCAGCACCAGATATGAGAAATTTATAGTCCTGTCTGCTTATTACATACAGCTGCATATTTTAGAGAATTCAGCAATGGATAGACACTAATTTTAGATGCACTTCGAAAGGATCTGATCAGATGTAATCGGATAAGCAAAGTTTGGATTCCTCTACAAACCTGCTCTGAACTTCTGCTCAAATAAAAAAAAAAACGGTTAGTAACCTTTTGTAACTGTTGTTCTTTGAGATGTGTTGTTGTGAGATGTCCATTCCATTATAGGTGTGTGTGCTCACCACGTGAACCAATGCTGTAAGTTTTTCTCTCAGTGGTATCCGTAGGGGATTGGCTCTGGCGCCCTCTGGAGTGACGCCCGTATGTGCTGGTATACGGAGTGCCGGCAGCTCTCCCCTCCCTCATATCCTTCTTGCCGGAATTCTGACAGAGGGGAAGGACGGTGGGTCATGGAAAGGACATAAGTAACATATCTTGAAGAACAACAGTTACGAAAGATTAATAACCGTTTTTTCTTCTTCGAGTGATTGCTCATGTCCATTCCATTTTAAGTGACTCCCAAGCAGTATCCGAGGTTGGTAGGAGTTCATAGACGTGTTGATTGCAACACAGCGTTGCCAAATCCAGCATCATCTCTGGCCTGCTGGGTGATGGCATAATGCATCGAGTAATGCACAGAGTCTTTCAGGTCATGTAACTTGCTGTCTGTCCCATGAACAGTGCCAAGCCATCGAAGGGGAGGTCCTGGATGGACTGCTGAACCTCCACCAACAGGCCTGACGATTGCAACCTGGATGCACGCTTCATGGAAATGGCCGAAGCCATGGTCCGGGCAGCATAGTCCACTGCATCTGAGGCTGCTTGGAGGGCTGCCCTTGCCACAGCTCTGCCCTCATCCAGAATAGCCAGGAACTCTTTTCTGGGCTTCTCTGGCAACAAGTCTGCAAACTTAGCCATGGACTGCCAGATGTTAAAATCATAATGGCCAAGTAAGGCCTGCTGGTTGGCCGCTCTTAGCTGGAGACTGGCCATAGAATAAATCTTTCTGCCAAAGAGATCAAGCATCTTCGCCTCCTTATCCTTAGGGGTCAATCCCGGTTGGCCTTGTCTTTCCTTATCATTGGCTGCTGATACCACCAGTGAGCTTGGAGTGGGGTTTGTATACAGGTATTCAAATCCCTTAGTAGGGACGTAATACTTTCTCTCTTCCCGCTTGGAGATGGGGGGCAGGGAGAAGGGAGTTGGCCACAAGGCCTTGATCAGCTTTACCACTGTCTCGTGGACGGGCAATGCCACCTTGGAAGGGACTGCTGCGCTTAAAAATCAAACAGTGAGTTGGAGGGTTCCGCCAACTCCGCAGCCTCGAACCCCAGGTTAGATGCCACCCTCTTTAGAAGCTCCTGGTTACCCTTTACATCATCCTTGGGAACCATGTGGGAAGGTCCTGCTACCAACTCATCAGGTGAAGAGGATGAGGAGGCAGGTAACGGCAGGTTTGCCAACTCTGCAGCCTCCACCGGGGGTGCCTCAGCGGAGGCTGGCTGATCCTGGGGACCTTGCGCTGACTCCGCTTCCAAGTCCGGGGGTGGACAGGAGACTGTCACTGTTTCTCAGATGCCCTGAGTCTGATTGGTGCCCCTGTGATTGTTGGGAAAACCCCGAGGGGTTCCATAGCTGCCAGGGAGGCAGCCACTGGCCCTGAGGCCCTGTGGCCACTGGTGGTCCCGACGGGAATGCTGATGCCCCAAGTGGGTGGCCTTGGACTGCAAGCAAATCCTCCTCCTCACTCTCTGAGCCTGAGGAGGGAGAGACTCATCTGGGGGACCAGGACGGTACTGATGCTGCCTGTTTACCCTGTTCCTGGGCTGTCAGCCCTCTGTGTAGGTCTCCACTGCTGACCTGTACTGGGAAGATGGCTCTCGGTGCCGCGCTTCCAGTGACCGGTGGCAGCGTTTGGTAGAACAGTGCCTGTACCCCAGTGATTGACACCTCACACTTTGAGAGCGGTGCTGCTCCATGGACCAGGAGTGAAAGCAGGAGCGAGAGGATCAGCATCTTGGCTCAGGAGCTCGTTGACGTGCCCATGGGGATCTGTAGCAGTGAACCAGAGACAGATGACGGGACTCTGGGGACTGGCATCTTGACTCTCCAGAGTGGTGCCACGAGTTTGGAGATGGACTCGGCTGCTCTGGGGATCGGTGCCGGGACTCTGGGGACTGGCAAGGTGCCTCCACAGGTCTGCACCAGAGAGCTGCCAATTGGCACTGGGATCCTGGGGAAGGCTGCCTAGAGTCCTCGGAACTACGCTGGGAATGCTGACAGGTAAGCCGACCCATATCCGGGGGGTTGGCAGCAGTGCTCAGGTGAACACTGGTGGGGCACCCCCTTCATCGGGGAGCGGTGCCACATTGATGGGGACCACTGGAAAGGTCCCAGGACTGGTTTACCCCTCGAATGGGGCACCCCTCTGGTTCGGCATGGGTGGCATGAGAAGGGACAATATGTCCCTAGCAGCCTGAAAGGCCTCTGGCATGGACGGTACCGCCAGGTACTGAGTGCCTCTGCTGCTTCCCAGGGTCTCAAAGGGGATTCGACAGCTCACCGGGTGCTGCAGCCTGGTCATCGTCTGGAGGAGAGGAGCTGCCCTGCGTTTTGCTCTGGCTCTTTCCTTCCTTTTACAGGACATAGGAGAATGCCCTCTCCCGGTCTTTCTTTGCTTTTTAACAGGTACCAGGGATGGGGATGCTGTGGTGCTTGGAGAGGAGTTTGATCTAGCCAGCTCAGAAGCTGGTGTAAGGGCCAACTCCATAAGGAGCGCATTTGGGTTGCGGCTTGAAACTTTTACAACACTTGTTGTCCACGTGGGTCTCCCCCAAACACTTCAGATAGCTTTGATGGGGATCACTGTCTGGCATAGGTTTTTTGCAGTAGTCACAAGGCTTGAAGCCTGGGGATCAGACCATGCCCTGTCTCTAGGCTAAGTCCCATAGGGGACTAACTAACTATTTCTAACTTATGCACTAAGGGAACTAACAAACTATACAAGCTTTCTCAGAAATATATACAAGAGATTCACAAGTAGGTACAGTTGAAAAGGAAAGCTTGCTGAGGCAAGGGGACGTTCCAGCACCATCACTGGTGGTAAGAAGGAACTGAAGGAGAGGGCAGCTGGCTGCTCCCCTTATACCGATGCATACGTGTGCCACTTCAGAGGGCGCTAGAGCTGGATGGATACCACTGAGGGAAGTACAGCTCATGGTTATACAGCTTGGATACCACAGTTTTACTCTATATTCTTCTTAAAGCTGTGATTCCGTTCTGCTGGTACTGATTGCTTGTTTAATTTCACCTATTCCTTGGAATGTTTTTATATCTATCTTTTGGTGTAAATATTGTCTATAAAGAAGGGACTGAAAATAGCAACACTAAACAAGACTTTAATTAGAAACAGAAACATTTATTGAATCTATGGAAGAATTTCAGATCAGGACCTGATTCAAATCCCACTGAAGTCAGTGGAAAGAATGTCAGTGAATTCAATGGGTATCAGATCAGGCCCATAGGACTTAATTTTTAAGTCTCTATTCAGTCTATGACTAAAGACCAAGGAAGGACTTCTTACCTGGGCCCATAATATGCATGTGCAATAATTCATATAATTTAAGACTCACGATAAGTTAGATGTAGGTCTAAACCATCAAAATGGCAGAGCCAATAGAAAATAGTTATGAACAACATGAGCATCTAATACAACGTAGTGTTATTTATTCTTGAGTGTGCAGTTGAAAAGGGCATAAAGTGTTCCAGGACTAATTCACTTTCCAGTGAATAATACTGGCACTCTGCCAATGCTTTCACAGAAAGGAATATTAAAATCATATTGTGATAACCTTCTACCTTCCATTAGCGAGCAAGAGGAATAAATAATGCCTAGGTGAGTGTGGTCAAGCCCTCTGTTTCCATTAAGATACACAGGGAATAGCACCAATATGTATCTCCATCTTTTCCTAATTTTCTGTTTGTTCACAGTATAAACACTTAGCACTTATAGGAGTAGCTTTTCATCTTCAGAACACTGTAATAACATGAACTAATTCACCCAATGAAGTACACTACAGAAATAAATATTACCCCAAATTCCCACATAAGGAAACACGGTAACCCCTATCCTCTAAGAGGGACTTTCCCAAAGTAAAAAGTGAAGTTAGCATTGGAGCGGACATTAGAAGTCAGGAGCTCCTAGCTTCTAGTCCACCGCAGCATGCTTATCTATGCTCATAAGCAGTTCAAATATGCAAGTCTCAACTGTGCAAATCATAATTCTCTCCATAACTACAATCAAATTAATGAATTAGAGATCATCTCCACTAACTAGAACTTGTTTAGTCATTTCAGGTGGCCAGCTGCTACAGGGCAACACCATTGGAACCTCATGCGTCCTCCATCCTTTGTAGCTCTTTTGTAATATTTAGGGAATTTTATTTGCTTCATAATAATGCCAACTGTTTTCTCTCTCATGGTGTATTGTTTATGTCTTTGTTACTGCAATAGCTGTTGATACACCAGAACAGATTCTCTACTAGTAAAAGTCAGCATAAAGTCAATGGAGCCATGCTGATTTACACCTGGTGAGGATTTATCCTATGAGATTTAATTCTGCATTACCTTGAACTCAAAGCTAGGCAAAAATGCACCCAGTCCCCTGTGTAGTTCACCAAGAAAAATCCATTCCTAAATTCCAAGCTGGAACACTTTCCTACAATTGTCTTAGCTGACTCTCTCTTCCTGGCTGTTGAAAGGGAGTGATTCCAGCCTCTCTTGCTTTTTGTGCTTGTTAGAGATGCTACCCATCTCTTGGTTGCTTGGAGAAGAAAATCTGTACCTCTCTTTGGTGCCTGGATGGTTACAAAGTTGCTGAGCCTTGTCCTGCTTAAGCAAAGGTTTCTCTACCTTGTCTAATACAGAGGTGTCATGTAGAGAGAAGGATGGTCTTGTAATTAAGGCACTGGACTGGAACTCAAGAGATCTGGCTTCAATTTCTGGCCATGTCACAGACTTTCTGTGTAACCTTGGACCACACAATTGATCTCTCACAATTGAGTCTTAGATGTCCACCCTGTGAAACAGGGATAATGCTATTTCCCCAATATTTTTTTTGTCTATTTAAACTGCAAGCTACTTGGGTAATTTCTGTCTCTTACTATTTGTTTACTCATCCCCTAGCACAATGGTGCTACACTCTTCTGCAATAATAATAATAATCATCATCACTATCAGAGTGCTACTGTATTCCACACATTTTCTGGGTGTGGTGTTCTGTCCCATCTAGCGGCAGTGAGACCACTTAGAGAGATAAAATGAGTCTGCTCTACAGACTTAGCTACTAGCCAGTTGGCTTTTAGCTCATGCAGTAGAAGCTCACGCACTAAGCTTCAGAAGTCTAAGGTTTGATTCCGCCCGCCAATGACTGGGGTCTGTCGGTGTTACGCTACGAAGTGGAAAAATACTAAAATCACCCTCAATACTAGACAGGCCAGTCACGGTTTTAAAAAAATGGACAGCAGAAAACTGCTCAATGAGGCCCAAAACTGTTATAAAGCCTGAGTGGGGAAGGAATCTCATTCAAAGCTGGTTTTCATTTCCTGAAGGACCTTAGGTTACTACCTATTTGATTTAATATCATGTTCATCTTTCACGTTATACTATTGTGTTTTGTTATTGAGAGTAAAATACATTACAGGGATGTTTGTAATGATCCCAAATCCAAACAGTGTAAAACCAGGAAATTCAAAACTTAATTGATGTCATGCAATTATCATAAGATTATGATTAAGGTATTTTCATGTTTGTTGTTTCAGATTACATTAAACAAAATATTAAAAGTCACATTTTCTCCCTCATGTTGTCCTTAAAGAGCACAGTTAAGGCTATCCAAAGATTGAGCTGCTTGAGTGCCTTAACTGTGCATGTCCATTCCATATCTTAGGTTTGGATTTTTTTAAAAAGTTAACCTTAACTCTGAATTTCCTAGGATCATAACACTTGGTATTGGGGTAATTACAACATCCCTGTAATGTATTTTACCTTAAATTAGTGATATGTACTCTCAACTTTACAGCAATTTTACTATAGTTTTTAACTGGGAATGTCTTTTTTTTTAATTAGAAATTTCATATACAAACACAAAATAAAGCCAAATAGACTATTACCATGTGATGTTTCTAATGATGTGAAGACATGAAGCAGCAACTTTAAAGCATTTTTAAAGATTTCAGCTTAAGGGCTATTTTCACTGAAGGTATGCTGTGGCTGCTTTATACTATTCCCATATTGGTCACTTAAGGTGGGTTTATAGCTACCTTATTTCACCAGAGCAGTGCAAAGCAGCTGTAGAGAATAAATTCTGGTTCACCTCTCCCTCCTGTCCTCCAGTTTCTCCCTGTCTTTACACCTTCTCACACACCCCTGCATGCCCATACATCATTTCCCCCTTCCTTTCCATATCCTCTTTATTCCTTGCATACTTACCCCTATTTCCCCATCTCTACTGCACCTCCTACATTCCCTGCACATGCACACAATCATACACAAACCCTTGTGTTCTCCTCCCTCCTCTCCCCTCTACTGATCTGATCTGATCTTGTGCAGCAGGTAGCAATTGAAAATAAATATGTAGGATGAATGCTTATTTTGGCTGCTATTTTTCAGAACTGAAAGTTTATCCATCAGCAGAAGTTGAGGCATAAAGCTTTTCCCTTCAGAAAAACTCATTAAGAATTGCCATCTTTCAAACTGGCCACCATCACCAACTGCTTCCAACTTCAGTCAAGCTAGGGAAGATGGTGACTTCCTATGCTGTCAGGAGGCAGAGATTTCATTGACAACAATAGGAGATAGATGACCCCTGCAAAATGGCCACAAGGAACAAGATTTAAGTGATTTCAAACTCTGTGGAAAGTTTGAAGTGTTGTTATTATTCTGTTATTAACATCATTGGGGGGAAGGGGGAAGGTCTGACCAATTTTAAACTGGGGGAAAAAAAGATTTTCTTCCTTTCTAGCTAATCAGGTACAAAACCTTTGCATGTGAGCATCCTAAGTCTGACCTCTGAGTATATACATTCTGAATATCCTGAAATAAGGCTAATAATTAAAAAACAAAAAAAAAAAACAAAACCAAAAAGACTTGCACTTTCCTTGTGCAAGTTACTCAGGAGGAGATTTTCAAAGGGAGAAAATAGGTGCCCTATTCCTACTGAACATCAATAGCAGCTGGGAACCTAATTCTCACTACTGCTTGTGAAAATCTCCCCTTTCATCTCAGTTTCAAAGTAAAATGGGAACAACAATAGCTACTTACATCTACAGGAGGATTAGAAGGCTTAATTAGTTAATACATTAAATGTGATAACTGTTGTTACAATCAATCAATCAATGAAAATAGTAATTTGATGCTCAAAATTAGTTTCAAGTGTCTTATTTCTCCTTCCTTACCTGCCTCCAGGTATTCCCACAATCAGATGTTATGTACATTTCTTCTTTATACTCAACCAGCTGGGAGCCCAGATTACCTGGACACAAAGAAAGCAAGTAAATACATAAATAAATAAAAAGGCAAAGCTTGCATTTATATAGTACCTCTCTCCTTATACAGTCACCTCTCTCCTTAGCAAAATAGGCAGGAAAACAGATGAGGATCAAATAAAATTCTGCCCTGGGATCCTTGACTGGGACTGGCCTAGAATCATAGAATCATAGAATCACAGAATATCAGGGTTGGAAGGGACCCCTGAAGGTCATCTAGTCCAACCCCCTGCTCGAAGCAGGACCAATTCCCAGTTAAATCATCCCAGCCAGGGCTTTGTCAAGCCTGACCTTAAAAACCTCTAAGGAAGGAGATTCTACCACCTCCCTAGGTAACGCATTCCAGTGTTTCACCACCCTCTTAGTGAAAAAGTTTTTCCTAATATCCAATCTAAACCTCCCCCACTGCAACTTGAGACCATTACTCCTCGTTCTGTCATCTGATACCATTGAGAACAGTCTAGAGCCATCCTCTTTGGAACCCCCTTTCAGGTAGTTGAAAGCAGCTATCAAATCCCCCCTCATTCTTCTCTTCTGCAGGCTAAACAATCCCAGCTCCCTCAGCCTCTCCTCATAAGTCATGTGTTCTAGACCCCTAATCATTTTTGTTGCCCTTCGCTGGACTCTCTCCAATTTATCCACATCCTTCTTGTAGTGTGGGGCCCAAAACTGGACACAGTACTCCAGATGAGGCCTCACCAATGTCGAATAGAGGGGAACGATCACGTCCCTCGATCTGCTCGCTATGCCCCTACTTATACATCCCAAAATGCCATTGGCCTTCTTGGCAACAAGGGCACACTGCTGACTCAACAAGGGCACACTGCTGACTCAGTTCAATGAGAGTCACAAGTGCACCCTGGCTCCAAATGATGAAGTAGGATTACTTTATTTTCTGCAGTAACAATAATTAATATTTGCTGTGTTTTTATTACATATGTTTAATTTCCACATAATTGGTTGTTGAGAGATGGATAGTAACTGCAGGGTGGGAACTGTCAGGCTAATCCATATGATTTAAAATGACTCCCCTGAGTAGAAACAGCATGGTTTGTGAGACGCCCATAAGAAGACTTACCCAGACTTCCAGAACTTCTCCGAATTATCTTGGACACTGGAGCTGTGTCATCTCTTTTCCTGGTTCTCTCATCTCCTTCCCTGCCACAACACCTTTCTCCCTGCACCTGGATTTATTCAATCTCTCTCACATCCCTCATTCTAACTAGAGCCCATCCTAAACCCCACTGCTCCTGTGCGATGAACATGGGAAGAAGCT
The DNA here is from genome assembly GCF_965140235.1 of Caretta caretta. Taxonomy (NCBI): domain Eukaryota; kingdom Metazoa; phylum Chordata; order Testudines; family Cheloniidae; genus Caretta; species Caretta caretta. The sequence goes on along the minus strand of NC_134209.1, from coordinate 130,181,748 downwards.
TCTTCTGCAAAAGTGCCAAATTGCCCTCACACACCAGATGGTCAGCCACTCTGGACTCCATAGTTTATCTAACCATCTACCACATCTTCTCCTGCTTCCACATACCCACTGGTGCTTTGTAGTATGAGGCAAGAGGTAGGCCTTGGCAGGAAAGTGAAGTGGGGCAAGTTATGCTTACAAGTCAAGGAAGGGGCAAGGATCCTAGCATGGGGTGGGGAAGGGTGTAGAATGCAACACATTCCTGCTGTGAGTCCCAGCCTCCTCTGAGAGTTCACAAACTTACCTCTTTCTTCACACATTGCCCAACGGTGGCATCTCCATTAACTCTAGGAAAATGGTCAGTCCCTAAGGTTTAACAGGTGCCTCTTGCTTACTCTTTAATAAACTACACTTATTACTATTATTTATTTGTATTATTATAGTATCCCTTAACCCCCCAGCAGGGTTAAGCAATGATCACTGTATTTGGAATAAGAATCTCTCAGTCTCAGGCTATGTGAATATCTTTTGCGATTACCTTGGCAGAAGCACTGCACAAAATTAGCAATAAATAAGAATGAGTGGTTTTCTTTTCTCTTATGGCATTATGTAAAGTACCATCTTAGCCTCTTTATTCATCCTGAACCACTGTTCCTGTTTTATCTGGCTGATTTTATTCAGTGGAAGGAACATTTGAAGGAAGATTTACAGCACTTAAAAACAGTAGGTATCAAAAACTGTGTAAGTAAAAAAAGATCCTGAAGTAGAATCATATACTCTATTCTGACAGTGGCCAAAAAGCTGGCTCTATATTTTGACAATAAACACTGAAGAGCAGTAGCTAGTCTTCAGAGGGCTGCAAAGCAAACTTGTGACATAAGATCTCAACAAATAGTTTCAAAAGCATAGATTTCTATCTTGTGACAAGCTGCTCTTCAAATAATCAACTGTTCAACTGTCAGTCAGTTTACAGTAAGCTAGAAGAGATGCAATCACAGTATGCTTTTGCACCTAAGTGATATTATTGAGGTGATTTTGCCTTAAATGTATGATTTGTATGTTCTCAGGGAAAAATAGATGACATTTGTCAGATTTTTTTAAGTAAAAGAGACATACGGAAAGAATACACTTGAGATTAGGATATCATTATGAAATTTTACTAACATACTATATAAACAAATGTGTTAGATATGAAAACACACACTTAGGGTTTATTCAGGATGCAAGGGACTTGAGAGAGATTGAGAGAAAACACTGTTGAAAGTTATATGTTCCATTTACACCATCAAGATTATGAGTACTCTCATAATGGCTCTTTAATAGCTTAACTTTAAATTATTTAACCCTAATAACAGCTAAAATGGGATCAGAAAATTCTATCAGAGAATTTATTGGAGCTAGCCTACTACTGACATCTAACAGTAGCTGTACCTGATGCTTTAGATGATCACCAATCCTCCCTTCAACCCACTTCACCCTGAAAAAATCAAAATCAAGTACAACAAACAACCCATGCAATTCTTTGAGGGGAAAATTGCTTCTTGACCTTTATACGTAGGATGGCAGAATTCTATTTTTAATTTTAATTTTGAAGGATAATATCAACATGTATTTTTAAGTGTTTTTTAAAGCTGTTTAGCAATTTAAATTTTCACAGTTGTAGGAAATAATAGCGGGGGTCAGACAATTATTTAGTGAGACTAGATGTTGATATTCAAAATGTTAAAGCTTTATAAACCATTAACACACAAATTGTCACCATCACCTGCCAAATTAACACACAAATTGTCATCATCACTCAGGGTCAGAGAGCAGGCATGTAGTTCAGTCCCCCTAGGCCACTATGGGGTGGAATAGAGGCCGCCCCGCCCCTGCATACTACTCGTGTCTAGTGGTAAGGCAAGCAAACACTACAGGGCTGTGGAAGACAAAGTGAAGGAATTGAGAGTGTAGGTTGTATTCATCTTCTAAGTTGAGGGCTTGGGCCTACAGAGGGACACGTGCATCTTGGAGATGCGTGCATAGCTTTGCAGATGGTGTCAATGGGAGGGCTTTAGCTTCCTCAACCATGAGATGCTGTTCTGGAAAGAAGGTCTGCTGGGAAGAGATGGGATCCACCTGACCAAGAAGTAGAAGACCATCTTTGAGCCAAGGTGCCAACCAAGTGAGGATGGCTTTAAACTAGTTTCAAAGGGGGCAGGTGACAAAAACTCACATGTGAGCATAAACAGAGCCAGATATTGGGAGTCAAATGGAAAATTACCACAGGGTAAAGCGGCAAAGAGTCCTGTGGCACCTTATAGACAAGGGGTTGGCAACCTATGGCTTGTGTGTCAAAGGTGGCATGCGAGCCAATTTTTAATGGCACGCTGCTGTCTACAGCCCGGCCAGCTCTTCTCTGCCCCCCCCCCCACTCTCTCCTTGCAGGGCAAGCAAGCTTTCCCCCCCCCGCCTCTTCCCCCAGTGTGCTGGGTTCCTGCCCCTCCTCCTCTCCCTCCCTGCAGCTGATCAGCTGACGGCCCTTGCTACGGAGGGGGAGAGGGAAAATCGGAGCCACAGTGCTCCTTGGGGACCTTGGGGAAGGGGGTGGAATCGGCATATCCCCTCCAGCCCCCTGCCGTGAGCTGCTCAGGGCAGGGGGCTGGGAGCACCTCCACGACCCCAGCCCACACCCCCAACCCTCTGCCCTGACCCCTGCACCCCCCCACACACCCCAGCCCTCTGCCCTGACCCCTGAACCCTCCTCACACATACCCAGCCCTCTCCCTCACCCCTGCACCCCCCCCACAACCCCAGCCCTGACTCCGGCACCCTCCACACATACCCAGCCCCTTACCCTGACTCCTGCAGCCTCCTCACACACCCCCACACCCCATGCCCTGACTCTTGCACCCCCCACCCCCACCCTGCGCACCAAATGGGAGCTCCTGCACACACACACACACACACACACATATTCCCACCTGCACCTCTCGCACCAAATGGGAGATGCCCAGGTAAGCACTCCACACCCAAACCTCCTGCCCCAAACCTGAGCCCCCTCCCTCATTCTAGCTCCTGGCCAGACCCTGTACCCCAACCCCCAGCCTGCTCCTTCACCCCCAGCCCTGTGCTCAGTGCACTCCCACCCTCAGCTCAGTGCAGAGAGAGAGGGGAAAAGAATGGTTAGAACCAGGAAGAAGGTAGGCACCTACTCTATGTGTGCAGGGCTGGGACCCCAGACCGGCAGTGGGCTGAGCGGGGCTGGCAGCCAGTACCCTGGCTGGCAGGAGCCGGGGGACGGAACCCCAGACCGGCAGCGGGCTGAGCCGCTCAGCCCACTGCTCGTCTGAGGTCCCGGCCGCCGGCCCTGGTCAGTCCGCTGCCGGCCTAGGTTAATGGAACCCCAGGCCGGCAGCAGGCTGAGCGGGCCAGAGATGTAAGATCAGCATTTTAATTTAATTTTAAATGAAGCTTCTTAAACATTTTGAAAACCTTGTTTACATACGACAATAGTTTAGTTTTATAATATAGACTTATAGAGAGAGACCGTCTAAAAAACATTAAAATGTATTATTGGCACGCGAAACCTTAAATTAAAGTGAATAAATGAAGACTCGGCACACCACGTCTAAAAGGTTGCCGACCCCTGTTATAGACTAACAGACATATTGGAGCATAAGCTTTCGTGGGTGAACACCCTCTTCTTCAGACGCATGTAGTGGAAATTTCCAGAGGCAGGTATAAATATGCAAACAAAAATCAGGCTAGGGATAACGAGGTTAGTTCAATCAGGGAGGATGAGGCCCTCTTCTAGCAGTTGAAGTGTGAACACCAAGGGAGGAGAAACTGCTTTTGTAGCTGGCTAGCCAGTCACAGTCTTTGTTTAATCCTGAGCTGATGGTGTCAAATTTGCAAATGAACTGAAGCTCAGGAGTTTCTCTTTGAAGTCTGGTCCTGAAGTTTTTTTGCTGCAGGATGGCTACCTTTAAATCTGCTTTTGTGTGTCCAACGAGATTGAAGTGTTCTCCTACAGGTTTTTGTATATTGCCATTCCTAATATCTGATTTGTGTCCATTTATCCTTTTATGTAGAGATTGTCCAATTTGGCCGATGTACATAGCAGAGGGGCATTGCTGGCACGTGATGGTATATTACATTGGTGGACGTGCAGTTGAATGAACCCGTGATGGTCTGGCTGATCTGGTTAGGTCCTGTGATGGTGTCGCTGGTGTAGATATGTGGGCAGAGTTGGCATCGAGGTTTGTTGCATGGATTGGTTCCTGAGTTAGAGTTACTATGGTGCAGTGTGTTGTTGCTGATGAGAATATGTTTCAGGTTGTCTGTGGGCGAGGACTGGCCTGCCTCCCAAGGCCTGTGAAAGTGAGGGATCGTTGTCCAGGATGGGTTGTAGATCACTGATGATGCGTTGGAGAGTTTTTAGCTGAGGACTGTATGTGATGGTCAGTGGAGTTCTGTTGGTTTCTTTCTTGGGCTTGTCTTGCAGCAGGAGGCGTCTGGGTATACGTCTGGCTCTGTTGATCTGTTTCCTTATTTCCTCATGCGGGTATTGTAGTTTTGAAACGTGCATGTCCTCGCCCACAGACAACCTGCCACCGTGAAGCATATTCTCACCAGCAGTGACACATGCATCTGAACAAGTGGGTGTTCACTCACAAAAGCTTATGCTCCAATACATCCGTTAGTCTATACGGTGCCACAGGACTCTTTGCCGCTTTCACAGATCCAGACTAACATGGTTACCCTCTGATACTTAACAGGGTAAAGGAGCAACAGGAGGGAAATCAATAAGGGAATCTGCTCAACATCTTAGATGTCTAGAAACAAATGCAACCATTATGGGGAATTAACAGGAAGACCTGGAAGTATTAATACATAAGCTAAATTAGGCCTTAATTGGCATCACAGAGACTTGTGGGATAAGTCTCATGATTGGAATATTGGTATAGCTTCTTCAGGAAGGATGTGCAAGATAAAAAAGGAGCAGGTATTGCATTATACATCAAGAGGTGCAGAAGGAAGTGAGAGGCAGACTAGCTGAAAGTCCCTGGCTAAAGATAAAAGGGGTAAGAAATAGGGATGATGCCAGGTAGGGGCCTAATACATACCACCAAATCAGGAAGAGGAGGTAGATGAGGCATTTCTAGAACAAACAACAGAAATATCCAAAACACAAGACATGATAGTAATGAGGGATTTTAACTACTCAGACATCTGTTGGAAAAGTAATACAGCAAAACATAAATTTTTCAGTAAATTCTTGGAGGTATTGAGGCAACATTTTGTTTCAGAAAGTGTAGGGAGTAACCAGGGAGACAGTCATTTAGCCTTGATTCTGACCAACAGGGAGGAATTGGTAGCGAATCTGAAGGCGGAAGGCAGTTTGCGTGAAAGTGATCATGAAATGATCATGACTGATCATGAGAAGTAGATTTTAACAGACTCAGAGAATTGATAGGTAAGGTCCCACTGTAAGAAAATCTAAAGGGAAAAAGCTGTTCAGGAGACCTGGTAGTTTCTCAAAGAGACAAGATGAAAGGCACAATTGCAAATTATCCCAGTGCAAAGAAAAAATAGGAAAAATAGAAAGAGGCCAACATGGCTCCATCAAGAACTCTTTAATGACCTGAAATATCAAAAAAAAGTGTCCTACAAAAAGTGGAAACATGGACAAATTACTGAGGAGGTGAACAAAAGAGGAGCACAAAATGTAGGGACCAAGTCAGAAAGGCTGAGGCACAAAATGAATTACATCTAGTAAGGGACATAAAAGACCAACAAGAAGAGGTTCTTTAAACACATTAGGATAAGGAGAAAAATGAAGGAAAGGGTAGGTTCTCTACATAGTGGGTAAAGTAAGCTAGTAATGACAACATCAAGATGGCTGAGGTGTTTAATGCCTATTTTTTTCAGTCTTCACTAAAAAAGGTTAATGGTGATATATAACCCAATTAATATTTAAAAAACAAACAAACAAACAAACAAACAAAAACAGGGGAAAGGAATGCAAGCCAAAATAGGGAAAGAACAGGTTCAAGAATTTTTAGATAAGTTAGACGTATTCAAGTCAGTGGGGCCTGATGAAATTCATCCTAGGGTACTCAAGGAACTAGCTGAAGCTATCTTGGAACCACTAGCAATTATCTTTGAAAACTCATGGAGGATGGGCAAGGTCCCAAAGGATAGGACACCGGCAAACATAGTATGTATCTTTAAAAAGGGAGACAAAGAGGACCTGGGGAATAATAGACTGGTCAGCCTATCTTCAATACCTGGAAAAACACTGGAACAAATTATTAAATAATCTATTTGTGAGCACTTAAAGGATAATAGGATTATAAGGAATAGCCAGCATAGATTTGTCAAGAACAAACCATGTCAAACCAACCTATTTTTTTCTTTGACAGTGTTACTGGCCTATTGGATGGGAGGAAGTATCAGATAAGATGGATCTTGCTTTCAGTAAGACTTTTGACACAAAAAGAAAAGGAGTACTTGTGGCACCTTAGAGACTAACCAATTTATTTGAGCATGAGCTTTCGTGAGCTACAGCTCACTTCATCAGATGTATACCGTGGAAACTGCAGCAGACTTTATATACACACAGAGAATATGAAACAATTTCATATTCTCTGTGTGTATATAAAGTCTGCTGCAGTTTCCACGGTATACATCTGATGAAGTGAGCTGTAGCTCACGAAAGCTCATGCTCAAATAAATTGGTTAGTCTCTAAGGTGCCACAAGTACTCCTTTTCTTTTTGCGAATACAGACTAACACGGCTGTTCCTCTGAAAATTTTGACACAGTCACACGTGGCTAGATGAAATTACTATAAGGTAGTTGCACAATTGGTTGAAATACCCTACTCAAAGAGTAGTTATCAGTGGTTCACTGTCAAACTTCAATTCTGAAGCACTTGGAGGAGAGGAAAGTGATCAGGAACAGTCAGCATGGATTCACCAAGGGCAAGTCATACCTGACTAATCTAATTGCCTTCTATGACAAGATAACTGGTTCTGTGGATGAAGGGAAAGCAGTGGACGTGTTGTTCCTTGACTTTAGCAAAGCTTTTGACACTGTCTCCCACAGTATTCTTGCTAGCACGTTAAAGACGTATGGGCTGGATGAATGGACTATAAGGTGGATAGAGAGTTGGCTAGATTGTCGGGCTCAATAGGTAGCGATCAATGGCTCCATGTCTAGTTGGCAGCCGGTATCAAGTGGAGTGCCCCAAGGGTCGGTCCTGGGGCCGGTTTTGTTCAATATCTTCATAAATGATTTGGAGGATGGTGTGGATTGCACCCTCAGCAAGTTTGCAGATGACACTAAATTAGGAGGAGAGGTAGATACGCTGGAGGGTAGGGATAGGATACAGAGGGACCTAGACAAATTGGAGGATTGGGCCAAAAGAAATCTGATGAGGTTCAACAAGGACAAGTGCAGAGTCCTGCACTTAGGATGGAAGAATCCAATGCACCACTACAGACTAGGGACCGAATGGTTCGGCAGCAGTTCTGCAGAAAAGGACCTAGGGGTTACAGTGGACGAGAAGCTGGATGAGAGTCAACAGTGTGCCCTTGTTGCCAAGAAGGCCAATGGCATTTTGGGATGTATAAGTAGGGGCATTGCCAGGAGATCGAGGGACGTGATCATTCCCCTCTATTCAACACTGGTGAGGCCTCATCTGGAGTACTGTGTCCAGTTTTGGGCCCCACACTACAAGAAGGATGTGGAAAAATTGGAAAGAGTCCAGCGGAGGGCAACAAAGATGATTAGGGGACTGGAACACATGAATTATGAGGAGAGGCTGAGGGAACTGGGGATGTTTAGTCTACGGAAGAGAAGAATGAGGGGGGATTTGATAGCTGCTTTCAACTACCTGAAAGGGAGTTCCAAAGAGGATGGCTCTAGACTGTTCTCAGTGGTAACAGATGACAGAACAAGGAGTAATGGTCTCAAGTCGCAGTGGGGGAGATTTAGGTTGGATATTAGGAAAAACTTTTTCACTATGAGGGTGGTGAAACACTGGAATGCGTTACCTAGGGAGGTGGTGGAATCTCCTTCCTTAGAAGTTTTTAAGGTCAGGCTTGACAAAACCCTGGCTGGAATGATTTAATTGGGGATCGGTCCTGCTTTGAGCAGGGGGTTGGACTAGATGGCCTCCTGAGGTCCCTTCCAACCCTGATATGCTATGATTCTATGATTAAACTGAGAGAGTGTATCTAATGGGGTTCTGCTGGGGTCACTCCTGGGTCTTGTACTATCCAATATTTTTATTAATGACTTGGATAATGGAGTGCAGAATATGCTTATAAAATTTGCAGATGACACCAAGATAGGAGTGGTAGCAAGCACTTTAAAGGACAGGTTGTAATTCAAAATGACTTTGACAAACTGGAGAACTGGTCTGAAATCAAGATGAAATTCAATAAAGGTAAGTAAAAAGTACTTCACTCAGGAAGGAAAAATAAAATTGAAAATGGGAGATTGAAAATGGGAAATAACTAGCTCAGTGATAGCTCTGATTAAAAGGATCTGGGGGTTGGAGTGGATCACAAACTGAATATGAGTCAACGAGATGCAGTTGTGAAAAAGACTGATATTGTTCTGGGGTGTAAGACACAGGAGGTCACTGTCCTGATCTACTGAGGAAGCTTTGGCTGGAGTACTGTGTCCAACTGTGGGTGCCAAACTTTAGGAAAGATGTGAACAAATTGGAGACTCTCCAGAGAAGAAAGCAACAAAAATGTGAAAAGGTTTAGAAAACCTGACCTATGAGAAAGGTTAAAAAAACTGGGCATGTTTACTCTTGAGAAAAGAAGAGTGAGGAAAGACCTGATAACCGTCTTCAAATATGTTAAAGGCTGTTATAAAGAGGATGGTGATCATATGTTGTCCATGTCCACTGAAGGTTGGACAAGGAGTAATGGGCTTAATCTGCAACAAGTGAGATTTAGGTTAGACATTTGGAAAACTTTCTAATTATAACAGTAGTTGAGCTCTGGAATAGGCCACATATGGAACTGAAACCTAAGATTTTACTAATACAATTGCACAAGAAGATTATTTGTTTTTAACATAAAACTGTTCTAGGTTTAAGAAAGGATCTAGTGAAATCAGCAATCACAGTGAAAGCTCAGAGTTGGAAATGATGCAGAAAACTACAACCACATCATCAACGCTTGCAGAAAGGAAACATTTGACCATTTAACCATCTAAGGCTATGTCTACACTGCAATCTTAAGTCGACCTATGTTAAGTCGACTTAGATACCACCACATTAATTATTGCAGTGGCTGATGTCCATACTACTTTCCTGTCAGTGGTGCACGTCCTCTCTAGGAGTGCTTCCACTGACTGAAGAGGGGCAACGTGGGGGACTGAGGGCCCTTAGCTCTGCGCAGCAACCCACCAGGACCCCAGCTGCCTCCCGGCGCTTCTCACCTTCACACTCCCAGCCAGGAGCAGGGGGCAGTGGTGCGGGGCTTCTCACTTCTGACGGGGAGATGTGCACCTGGAGTGTGGTAGCCTGCCGTGCTCCTGGCGGGTACTGGGGAGCTGGGACCCCAGGTAGCAGCAGGGCTCCCAGTGTGGAGTGGAGAGCCCAGGTGGCAGCCCAAGCCAGGAGCCTGAGTGGCAGCCTGGCTTGGAGCAGAGAACCAGCAGCAACCCGGCTGTCAGTGTCTACACAGACACTGCATCTCCCTAAGTACACAGATATATGTCCTATGCCTCTCACTGAGGTGGGTTTATGATGTTGGCATACATAGGCAGCAGGTATAAGTGGTCAGAGAGGCTAAGCCTCCCCAAACAGCCAGCCTGCTGCCTTTGGAGTGCACCACCACTGAAAGGATGGGTGCCCCGGCTGTGGTCCCACCTGTGCTCCGCCCCAAGGCCCCACTCGTCCTTTCCCCCTGAGGCTCTGCCTCTTCCTGTCCCCTCTCTGCCCACATGGGGACCTTGCTCAAGTGATGAGCAGCCGGCCAGCTCAGCTAGCTAGCTGGCCAGCCAGTGGGCGGGAGGGGGGAGGCCCAGGGGAGGAAGTGAAGAGGCATGAGCGGTGGGTGGGTGGGGCCAGGGAAGGGGGTGAAAAGGCATAAGCAGCAGGTGGGGGGCTGTGGAGGGGGTGAACAGGTGCGAGCGGAGAGGGGGCAGAGGCACGAGAGGCAGGCAGGAGTGGGCCGAGTGCGACCAGGGGGTGGAGGCTGAGAGGGGCAGGCCTCGGGGCTGGGCCCCGGTCTGAGCGTGCGCAGCTTCTCTGAATGGAGGAGTCACGCACTGCCCATTTTGGCATAGTAGGGGAGTTACATTAGGGGAGGAGCACTTCAGTGTGTGTACACCTCCAGTGTTTTGTCAACGAAAGCAGACTTTTGTCAACAAAACTGTGTAGTGTAGACAAGGCCTAAGAACCCTTTGGAAACACTGTTCATTTTATATACATTGCTGTCCTTTTAAAAATTACAGTGCTCGAATCTTTTGGTTATAGTAACATTGGATTCTTTTGTTCTCTTTTACACTGAGATGCCAGCATCACAGAAAACTATCACAATTAAATATTGTTAAACATTCCTCCTCCTGAGAGACAATGTGGTAATATCTTTTATTGGACCAACTTCTGTGGGTGAAACAGACAAGCATTTTCTTCTGAAGAGCTCTGTGAAGCTCAAAAGCTTCTCTTTCACCCACAGAAGTTGGTCCAATAAAAGATACTACTTCATCCACCTTGTCTCTTTAAAATCCTGGGACCAACATAGCAAACACCCTTTTGAAAGAGATTGGTCTGAGCTGCAAAATTGGGATCTGAATTCAGATGCAAATTTCCCCATAAATTCAGGTATATTAATATCTAGGTTTTGGTGTGAACCGCTCTCTAATTATTGAAGAAACTATCACTATCAATCCTAAAAGTCAACTGAGAAAAGGAAGTAAAGAGGAGTTGCTTTGAGTATCTTCAGCTCCTACAGATCTCAGTGGGACTCAGCATCTTGTGAGAGGACTCAGCACTTTCCAGGACCAACCCCATAATCAGGAATTCTTTTAAAAAGATATTGGAACATCAAACTTAAAAGACACCTACAAAAATGAACAAAATCTATGCAACAATCCTAGCAAATTAAAGCTCAAACTTTCTCACGTCCCTTCTGGGTAACTGCATACAGGATATCATGTAATGTCTGTTACACCCAATATAAAACAAAGAAAAGAAAATAGACAGTAGCAAAACATGAATATGCTAATGAAGGGAAATACAATGAGCATGGAACACAAAAACAATTGCAAACAAAGAGAATAATTTGAAAGACAGGTGAGTTCAAAGGGAGCCCTGGGCAGCTTCAGGGTTTAAACCAACATCTCTGATCTTCTTTTTCTCTTTAAAGTTATGGACCATGCTTGTTCACTCCTAACTTTGAACCTCTCTTTCACACCACATTATCTGATCTCCTTTACAGCCAGAATATCTCTAACTATTCCACTGACTGCTTTCCTGTCTGTTTCTAATTTCCTCTCCTCTGCTAAACATGTTTCTCTTCCCCTCTCATGTTCTTACTCTCCTTGCCCTTTGTACTTCTTTCATTACTACTGACTACCTGCTTCTTTGGAATACAAAGCTCTGTACTCTCATGATTCCAGTCTTATCTTTCCTAGCATTTCTTTTGGCTCTCACGGGTTGGCAAATTCTCTTTCCATTTTAATTCCATACCACAGGGTTCCGTTCCTGGTCCACTCCTCGTCTTCCTTTGCACAGATTATAGTAGACAACTCATTGCTAGTTTTGCTTTTTGCTATCGTTTATATGCTGATAATACTAAAAATTCTTATCTCTTTTCTCTCTTATTGGTACTTCTCTCCAATGTAACTGTACTTTTTTAAATTGCAAAGTGCCTTGGCTAGAGGAAGTTCTTCTGAAAACTAAACAGCAGTAGTAGCAGTTACTGGGATAGAAAGTCTTTCATACTAGGTAGTTGATTTGATGATGACTGAAAGATACTACCATCCATTTGCTGTTGAGTAATATGAGCTGGGATCATGGGATGTATTAGCAGGAGTATTGTAAGCAAGACACGAGAAGTAATTCTTCCACTCTACTCTGCGCTGATTAGGCCTCAACTGGAGTAGTGTGTCCAGTTCTGGGTGCCACATTTCAGGAAAGATGGGGACAAATTGGAGAAAGTCTAGAGAAGAGCAACAAAAATGATTAAAGGTCTAGAAAACATGACCTATGAGGGAAGATTGAAAAAATTGGGTTTGTTTAGTCTGGAGAAGAGAAGACTGAGAGGGGACATGATAACAGTCTTCAAGTACATAAAAGGTTGTTACAAAGAGGAGGGAGAAAAATTGTTCTTCTTAACCTCTGAGGATAGGACAAGAAGCAATGGGCTTAAATTGCAGCAAGGACGGTTTAGGTTGGACATTAGGAAAAACTTCCTAACTGTCAGGGTGGTTAAGCACTGGAATAAATTGCCTAGGGAGGTTGTGGAATCTTGATCACTGGGGATTTTTAAGAGCAGGTTGAAAAAACACCTGTCAGGGATGGTCTAGATAATACTTAGTCCTGCCTTGAGTGCAGGGGACTGGAATAGATGACCTCTCGAGGTCCCTTCCGGTTCTATGATTCTATGAGTGAAATGAGTTGGTAGGTTTGGTTTTTGTTGTGCAGAAATGTGTTTTTGTCAAAAATATGGCCACCAATGGTGCTCTTGCTTACATGCTTGGCAGAGAGGCGATGTATTGCACTGGGAAAAGGAATGAACCTTTTCAGCTGTGGACTATGTTAATGTGAACTAGGAATCTTTTAGCCTGCACCTGCAGCATCTACATGCAGGAGTTACAGTACTTTGGTGCCCACTGCTATTCACACCCCCATAGTCCAAACTGCAGGGCAGCACAGACAAGCCCTAGGTCTTCTCCAGGTCAGAGTTAAGAGACATGTAGGCGATGCATACAGGGAAACATGATTGCTGCTGGGTGTACTGCACCTATTCTGTGGATTTATAAGTGACTTAAATTTCCACTGCTGTCAATGCAGCATTTCTCATGGGAACTATGTTCTCTTTATATATGTTATTAAAGTCAAGTCTCCGACTGCATAAAGAAACCTGCTAGACAAGACCAGACAGCTACACAGTGTCAGAAGTTTGCCTAACAACACTACAAAATATAAACCAATTTACAACAATATATAATCAGGTAAAACTAACTAAACAAACCCCTCAAATTAAAGAAACTCTGAAAATATAGAGACAAAGATAGAGTGAAAAATCAGACACAGCAACACAATAAGGATTTCACCAGCAGTCAAAGTGTCTTGAACACTTCCAGCCTCCAACTGAGTGCAACCATTAATGAACCATATGCATAATAAGTGTAGCAATCAAGAGAAAGCAACAAAAAATGTGCATAATAGCAGCCAGTACAATCAAGTGACACAGAAAGTGAGAAATAGCCAAATTGTGAACAGCCCCAGGAAAAGAAGCCAACACATGAGAGAGAAGGATGAAGTGAAAGACATTATAAAGCAACGCAACTGAAAAAATATTGAAGAGCTACAATCTGAAAAGTTCTGTTAAAAAAAATCCCAAGCAAATTCTGAAGCTCCATGTAGCTGCTGTGAAGTTCACGATCTTCCCTCACTGGTCAGTCACCTCTCTCTCGGCTTTCTTCACCAAGTTCAAACTTTGCCCTGATCTTGAAAGGCTCTTCACAAATCTCCTCTAGCTCAGCATTTCTAAACCAAGGGTCCGGGCCCCCGTGGGGGCCATGAGCAGGTTTCAGGGGGTCTGCCAAGCAAGGCCAGTGTTAGACTTGCTGGGGCCCAGGGCAGAAAGCCGCAGCTCCACCATGTGCCAAGCCCCGCCACCTGGGGCTGAAGCTGAAGCCTGAGCAACTTAGCTTCATGTGGGGCCCTGTGGCATGGGGCCACAGGCAATTGCCTTGCTTGCTACCCACTAATGCCAGCCCTGACTTTTATATGCAGAAAAACTGGAGGTATGTGAAGCTTTTATAGCATGTTCGGGGGAGGAGGCACTGGTGGTACGTGAAGCTTTTATAGCATGTTTGGGGAAGGAGTGTTCAGAAAGAGAAAGGTTGAGAACCCCTGCTCTAGCTTCATGGTACTGTTTCGTATCATAGCTTCTGATTTTCCCTCTTCTCCCATAGCCCCCACTCACTTCACTCTGCCAGCATCTCAGCGTCACCAGTCTGTCTCCTTTTCTCATCTCCATGCTTTCTTTCACACTGCCCTTTATACTGGCTTGGAACACCTACCCTTACATGAGGTAATAAGTAGAGCTGGGAGAATAACTCATTTTTCAGTTTGGTGGCCATTATCAAAAAGAAAAACAAATAAAAAAAATTCAGCTTGACCGGAACCCAAAAATTGGTGAAAAATTTTGGCAAATCAAAAAGTCTGTTTTGGGTCAAAAATATTTATTTCTGGGCATTTTTAAGGCCTAGATTTGCAAAATAACCAAAAGATATAGTGCTAAATGTGTCATAACTTTTAGGCCATTGGTTAGTGCACTCACTGGGGACACAGGAGACCCGCTATTCAAGTATTTTATATAAAGTGGCACAGCATCAACAGGAGAGATGGCGAGAGACCCAGGCCAGAATTGCCTGGTGATTAGGGCACTCTCTGGGAAAGGGGAGACCTGGGATCAAATCCGTGCTCCTCAGCAAGAATTCAAACTTGGTCTTCCACAGCCCTGGTGTGACAGGCCAGTCCTCGCTTACAGACAGCCCCCCAACCTGAAGCAAATACTCACCAGAAACCACATACCACACAAAAAAACCCACTAAATCAGGAACCTATCCTTGCAACAAAGCCCGATGCCAACTCTGTCCACATATTTATTCAAGTGACACCATCACAGGACCTAATCACATTAGCCATGCCATCAGGGGCTCGTTCACCTGCACATCTACCAATGTGATATATGCCATCATGTGCCAGCAATGCCCCTCTGCCATGTACATTGGCCAAACCGGACAGTCTCTATGCAAAAGAATAAATGGACACAAATCTGACATCAGGAATCATAACATTCAAAAACCAGCAGGAGAATATTTCAACCTCTGTGGCCACTCAGTAAAAGATTTAAGGGTGGCAATTTTGCAACAGAAAAGCTTCAAAAAGAGACTCCAACAAGAAACTGCTGAGCTTGAATTAATATGCAAACTAGATATCATTAACTTGGGTTTGAATAGAGACTGGGAGCGGCTGGGTCATTACACATATTTAATCTACTTCCTTAAGCTAAAAGAAAAGGAGTACTTGTGGCATCTTAGAGACTAACCAATTTATTTGAGCATAAGCTTTCGTGAGCTACAGCTCACTTCATCGGATGCATACTGTGGAAAGTATAGAAGATCTTTTATACACACAAAGCATGAAAAAATGGATGTTTACGACTACAAAAGGCTGTTACTCTGAAACCTTCCTTAAACTAAGTATCCTCACACCTTCTTGTCAACTGTCTAAATGGGCCATCCTGATTATCGCTACAAAAGTTTTTTTCTTCTGCTGATAATAGCTCATCTTAACTAATTAGCCTCTCAGTTTGTATGGTAACTTCCAACTTATCTGTATGTATATATCTTACTATGTGTTCCATTCTATGCATCTGATACAGTGAGCTGTAGCTCATGAAAGCTTGTGCTCTAATAAATTGTTAGTCTTTAAGGTGCCACAAGTACTCCTGTTCTTTTTGTGGATACAGACTAACACGGCTGCTACTCTGAAACCTGTCATTATAAGATCATGGGAATCTTTCTCAGCCAATCAAAAAGGTATACCAATAGTCCTGCCCACTATCTTGAATTACTTCAAGTGAATTCCCTCAATTTTAGTTTCTGTTCTTCTTACACAATTTAAAACTTAGTGTTACTCAGAGCATTGTTGACACCCCTTCTATGACCCAAGTCAGTGTGTGACCTTTTTGTTTATTTTATTTTCATGCCGTTTTAACTTTTTTCAGTAATACATTTTCCATTCATTATCATGTGTTACGTAATCATTTATTTAATTAATTAATTTTCAAATCTTTTTCTTGTCTACATTATGGAAGACATGCTTCAATGCAAAGAAATGGGTACCCAAATGCAACCCAGAATGGGATAGGTTTAAATTCTTCAAATATGGGGTGTTCCCCCCCAAATTTCGCATAATATCATGCATATCCTCTTCCAGATGTTTCTGTAATGTCTAACACATTGTTAGCTCACATAATCATGTGATTTGTTTCAAGCAACGGCTAGCCAGCCAATAGTTTTTTATTTCAAAACTAATAGTCACATCATAGAGCAATAAGGCAAACCTATTTTTTGGTCAAATGGCCCTGCCCCAGCCAAGTGGTGTTTGTCTGGCAATTTGAAGTTATTGTTTTATAATGGGAGGGTGCGGGGCAAGAAAATCTGGAGAACCCTGAGGGTTCCCCAGAATCTGTGTGTGTCAGTAAAAGTCAAACATCTGCCTGTTCTTTTTTCCTGTACTGCAATGGTGTCATAACATACAATCTCCATGCATGAAGACATGAACTTTAATAAAACATATACAGCACATCTGGAGGATGGAGTGGATTGCACTCTCAGCAAATTTGCGGATGATACTAAACTGGGAGGAGTGGTAGATACACTGGAGGGGAGGGATAGGATACAGAAGGACCTAGACAAATTGGAGGATTGGGCCAAAAGAAATCTGATGAGGTTCAATAAGGATAAGTGCAGGGTCCTGCACTTAGGACGGAAGAACCCAATGCACAGCTACAGACTAGGGACCGAATGGCTAGGCAGCAGTTCTGCGGAAAAGGACCTAGGGGTGACAGTGGACGAGAAGCTGGATATGAGTCAGCAGTGTGCCCTTGTTGCCAAGAAGGCCAATGGCATTTTGGGATGTATAAGTAGGGGCATAGCGAGCAGATCGACGGACGTGATCGTTCCCCTCTATTCGACATTGGTGAGGCCTCATCTGGAGTACTGTGTCCAGTTTTGGGCCCCACACTTCAAGAAGGATGTGGATAAATTGGAGAGAGTCCAGCGAAGGGCAACAAAAGTGATTAGGGGTCTGGAACACATGAGTTATGAGGAGAGGCTGAGGGAGCTGGGATTGTTTAGCCTGCAGAAGAGAAGAATGAGGGGGGATTTGATAGCTGCTTTCAACTTCCTGAAAGGGGGTTCCAAAGAGGATGGCTCTAGACTGTTCTCAATGGTAGCAGATGACAGAACGAGGAGTAATGGTCTCAAGTTGCAGTGGGGGAGGTTTAGATTGGATATTAGGAAAAACTTTTTCACTAAGAGGGTGGTGAAACACTGGAATGCGTTACCTAGGGAGGTGGTAGAATCTCCTTCCTTAGAGGTTTTTAAGGTCAGGCTTGACAAAGCCCTGGCTGGGATGATTTAACTGGGAATTGGTCCTGCTTCGAGCAGGGGGTTGGACTAGATGACCTTCTGGGGTCCCTTCCAACCCTGATATTCTATGATTCTATGATTCTATGATCTGGGCCAGAGGTGACAAAGAGTAATTTAACCATTCTGTACAGCAGCTGAAGTACTCAATATATATTTTAATTAACCTCTGCAATTTGTTCAAGAGTGCAATATGTACTATTTGCTTGATTTATTAACTGGAAAAGAGGCTAAGAACAGAAAGTCAGTAAACTGGAATCTGAAAATTTACTCTTCTCTTAGCATTTTTCACAGAAGAATCCTTTACAGGTTTGAGGCTGAACGTAAAAATTTACACATCAATTGGCCCATGTTGAATAGCTTATACCATAGAAGCTTTTGCTGAGATTAAAATGCAGTAAAATCAAATGTAAATGTAAAATCCTATTACATTCCTTAAAGGGAGAAGACTAGTTATTTAAAATAATGTTTTAATGTGCCGCTATTAAATTTAATATTGTGTCTGCACAATTTACATACATTTAAATACTAACAATATTTATTTCTCAGAACTATTTATGAAATTTTAATAAAGTAGAATTTTCATTCTGTAAATTACAAATGCTGGGGCTTAAAAGATGCAATGTTAACATCCTATTAATGTCTCTGTCCCAAGCATTCTAGGTATTAATGCTGTTCTCTATTTAATTATAATTATTTGAAATTAAAATAAATGTACAGTTTAATATCCTGAGCCCTGTGATTTGCACACCAACATTCTACTCCTTCTCTTATTGAATATAATGGTAAAATTCCCATTTATTTCATTCAGAGCATGATGTGGCCCAAAGGCACTGATTCTCATACATGCTGAAACACTCACTACCCCTACTGATTTGCATATGTTCATCAATTCTGACCAGGCCCCAAAGGAAATATAGGCTGTCTCTGGGTGTAAAGAATGTCTGGTGAGAAGTGTGTGTTTATTGTACCAAGTTTGACAGATAAGACTGAACACCTCTCATTTCATCACTTACGTGCACCAGGTTTGAAAGACTCGACACCAAGGTAATACATGTTATTTGACTTGGCCTTTCCTCTTTCCTGGTGCAAGTAGTTTGCTGGGTAAGGGGGCTTTCAGAAGAGGCCTCAAAAGCCAAGATTTTCTCCCTGGTTGACTTGGACATCAATGATTCCATGGCATATTCTGTCAGCATATAGGTCTGCCCCAGTGTTCTTGGCCAAACTTTCCTCCTCTCCCACCACATGTTGTTTTGTAGAGAGATGTCTGCCAGCTGTGTACCTGGTTGCTCCCTTGTGCTGCCACAGACAGCTGTATTTCAGCTGCGGATTGACTCCTGTGTGCACTTAGAGCCAACTCTTCCAAACTGCTAACCATGGAAAAGTCCTTATTCACAAGAATAGCCCTACAGACTTCGGTGGGACTACTCCTTGGAGTAAGGACTACTCCCATGGGTAAGGGTTATTAGGGATAGCCCCGTAGTTTGGAAAGCATTTTAATTTGAACTAGACTCAATCAAGTCTAGTTCACGGTCTTGGTCCATATCTTCAAAGTTCTCACAGGCTTGAGCCCAGGAGATCTAAAAGATTGCCTAAAATGCCTTGATGAGGACTGTGATTGACAACTGTACTCCTCAGGCACAAGAGAACTTTTTAACACAAGAATACAGCTCATCCCTGCAGGAGACAGAGCTTTCTCAGGGGCTGCTCTCAGACTAGCCTCACCACCTTCTACTGTAAGGGCAAGGCACACTTCTTTAGCCTTTCCTTATATAAACCCACCTTTTAAAAATAAACAAAAACAACCCTACCAAATCCAAACACAACAGTGCACACAGAGAGGGAGAGGCTGAGAGAAAAAATGAACCACATATAACCAATATTGGTCACACTGCTTCATGCACTGCTGGAAGGTGCTCAGATACTACGGTGATGAGGGCATCATACATATAAAAGAACAGAATACAATAGAATAGATTTATGATACTTTTCTATAATGTCTGCCCACAAAGGAAGTTGTTTTTCTTTTAAAAAATGCCAAGATACATGCATGTAACTTAAAAAAACCTAATTTGGATATTTTATAGAAAAGTGAAGTTTAAAGACATTGGGTGAAATCTTGGCTTCATAAGTCAATGGAAAAACTCCAATTGACTTCAGTGGGGTAGGATTTCACCACGGTTTTCACCTCAGTAGCCACAGGACAATTTAAACAATAATTAGCAATTGCATTTTGTTTTTGGAAGGTGTATGCCATCTGCCAGAGTTTATCAAAGAAACTGATGGTGTCAAACCTTCCACTGGTATAAACTGAGACAGAACACCCAATAACGATGAGAAAATATATTTTTTCCAAACAGAGCAGCTGTGTGTGTGCGCACGTGTGTGTTTAATTTAAATGTAACGTGAGACACAAAAATAAGAAAATAAAACCTAAATAAACTGATAAGCTGATGTTGTAGCTCAAACCTGATGTCTCAATAACTTGAAGAAGAAGAAACATGATATTCAGAGGAACTGAATTGTTGAGTGACAAAGGTAAAAAAACAAAGCAGATTTATATGGACATTTTTTATATTGACTGGCCAGCATATCTATGGGGATTTTATATGTTACAGGTAGTTAGTCACTTCTCTCTAATGCAGAGGTCTTCAATCTGTGGGGAGCGCCCCCCTAAGGGGATGTGGAGTAACATTCAGGGGGCGCAGCTGGGGCCTGGACCAGCCCCCAAAGGGGCCAGGGAGGGAATGGTGCCCAGCTCCACACTTGGTCCGGGCCCTGGTTGCCTGCCTCATGCCTGGTGCCCCGCCCCCGGCTGCAGCTGCATGCTCCTACCCCAAGCTGTGGCCCCAGCATCGGCCCCCTCCAAGACCTATGGCCCCACTTCCGGCTCCGTGGGAAGGGTGCAGACAGGGGTAAGGTGGGTCACAAGGTAAAAAGTTTGGAGACCACTGCTCTGATGCAATACGAGTACACGTGGCATGACAGAGAATCCAAACCTGACTCCAACACGCTGCTGCAATAGCTACTTTCACCTTATCTCTCATACCTGCCTTGTCATGGATAAAGAAGTTAATAAATACTGTAAGATAATTATATGTGCATTAAGTGTAAAGAAAAAAAAAGATTTGCCATACTAGATTACAACAATGGTCTCAGTGGCTAGTACACGATCCTGCAAAACAAGATGAAACATTTCACTATATAAATATGAAGAGAGTAGGCTAGACCAGTGGTTAGGACAATTGCCAAAGACTTGGAAGACCTAGAGTCAATTCCCTGCTCCAGCATAGACTTCCTGTGTGACCTTGGGCAAGTCACTTAGACTCTCTGTGCCTCACTCCCCTGCATGGAAAATAGGGATGATAGCACTTCCCTACTTCACAGAGCTGTTAGAATAAATACAGGGCTGCTAGAATAAAGATTGTGAGGGACTCAGACACTATGGTAATGGGGACCATAAATGACGGATAGATAGTTAGATACACACAATGCACCTGTCCACTTGTGACATCTTGGGATAAATAATTCTTTCCAATCCCTGCAGGCTACCCAGCAGAAAGGTTGATAACCTCCATTTCAACAATTTGACCAATCACATTTGACCAGTCAAATTCCCTAAAATCAGTGGTATTCAGTCGCAAGCGCACTAGGGCAATGTTTATAATACAGTCAATATATTATTCTTCATGAGACTAAATGTGATTCACAAGAAACAACGTTTTGGGGAAAAAAAGCAATTTTGTGCATTTACCTGCGCCCATTATGAGCCCAGGTGCAGTGTCCTTGGTATGGACTGTTCCTGACACATATGGATTGTCTGCCCAGCGGAGATGGAGATGAAGATGGCAATCAGGCTTTAAGGATAAGAGGAAGAACACAGTATTTTACAAGCTGTTAACAGCAGTTCTGCTACTTTGGTAATTAATGCACAATCAGAAACTAGCATGCAGTGAGAACTGCCTTACAAAAACGGGGAAGTGACTGAATTTCACAAGGCAAGGTCCAGAATAAAATATTAGTGTGATGTATCTAGTGGGAACCAATTACCCTGGCTCTGTATATTTCTGTGGCCTTAAAACAAGGTCTGCAATTCAGACAGAGACAGTGTGAAATTATAGCACAAAATAACTTTGTGACAGAGTGACTGCTTGGATCTTTTGAAGAAGCAATAAAACGCACCAAAGATTTATTTGTTGTTGTTGGTTATCATCATACCTGGTCTGCCTTTATGCATTTATCAGCTAAAAGAGAATTAGATTAAAAACAACTATTTCTAGTGAAACATCTTCTGTCATGAAAGAAAATCATTATATGAAAAATATTTTTAAATGATGTTTTTGGAGTGAGCTTGATCGTATCTCTGGTTAATTAACTTACTGCTTTCTGCTCTTTCCACAGTAGTACATGGAGCTCAATAGTCCTCCCACTAAAGTTAATGGGAGCAAGATCACACCCTAAGTGAGGACTGAGACCCTGATTCAAAGCCCATTGAAGTCAATGGGAGTCTTCCACTGATTTCAGTGGGCTTTGGATCAAGCCCTGTAGCATGAACCATGTATTGCTGTAGTTCAGTCTTCTGAAGTGAGTCAACATCTCCCTCAGTCTCAGTCTTTTATTCCTACTATGCAGAGAGGGATAAACATTAGTCTGTCCCCCTGACTACAGACGTATATTTTGCCCCCAATGCAGAGATCTAAGAGTCCAGTGGAGCAGAGAGCCTGGGAGAAAGACACAGGGGATCTGCTTGACAGTGCTGTCTCAACAAAAAATCCAAAATGTTGTGGGTAGCTGTGACACGTAAACTGTAATAACGTCCATTCACAAAAAGAAAAGGGGTTTTGACAGCTATTTGATTTACATTTCCAGGCAACTGTGTAACTCCCCCCTCACCCATAATAGGGTAATTGTATTTTAAGATAAAATAATACAATGCAAAAACAGAAATAAAAGGTATTCATATTTTTAATCCTATTGATGAAGTGCTCTTATTCCCAGACAAGCTCCTTGCTGTGTAAAATAATTAATAATAAATGACTGATTGCCTTGGATCAGGATGCATGGTAGGCAAATTAGAGCACACTTGTCCCATACAAGTCAAATTAAGCCCTAACATAAGAAGGTGCGATGCTGCAGATGGAACAAACAGAGATTAATTTGGCCCAATAACTTGTGAAGGTGCACGATTATAGAGAATACATACATCTACATCCAGTGTAAATTAGAGGAGAATATAGCTTGGTACTAGGTGCTTGAGATGATTTAACTACTGTTCACTTATTTATATATCAGCATATTCTATGAATAGTTCTTGTGCACACTGGACAAAACATAGGAGTCATTAAAAGGAACCACTTACAGGTTTGCAGTTAGTTGGTTTACCATTCATATCAGAGATTGGAGGGGTCAGATAGTCCCAGTCACGGCCTTTGTTGTAGGTTATTAGAGTTGTAACTTTCCCATCGATTTTTTGATTGGCCAAAAAGACTCCTTTAACGCCTCTGACCTGGAGCATAAAATTAAGAGGGTTAATGACCAGCCTGCAAACACTTCTTCAGCATAGATCATTCCTGGTTTAGAAGTTCCTTACAAACTCAATATTCCAGATACTTACTTACTCTTAAAAAGGGAAGAGAGTGGACATTTAAAAAAACTGCAACACTTGGTGCTTTTGGTTTCTGAACATATTTCAAGACATTAAGGGCATGTCTATACTACAAACTCTTGCCAATGCAAGTTACGTTGGCATGAAGCTGCCACAGTTACTATATTGCTGGCACACGTGGCTCCTTGAGTCGTCACTGTGCATACTCACCAGCAGTGGTTGTGTCAATGCACACTGCAGTGCACTATGGGCGAGTATCCCAATGTGCAACTCAGCACCATCCAGTGCACTCTCTTTTGGGAAGTTTTGGCAATCCATGGTGGGGCAGAACAAATCACGCAGGGGTGACTGAGAGCAAGGGGTCAACTTCCCAGCATGCAACTTTGTCCATCCAATAATGTCATCTATCTCCCATAATTTTCCCAAAATTTCACAAACCTGCACTGCCCTCCGCGCTGTCTGCCATCTCCGACAGAAGCATAGAGCCTGCACAGCTCTGTACTACTGTCATGAGCATTGCAAGCACAGGATGCATGATCCTCTGGTATTTGCAGAGCCACAAGAAGAACTGATTCAGCAAGAACTGTGATGATTTTGTGGAGGACAGACTGCTGCAGGACATAGCAAGAACCAATTCAAGTTTGTTGGTGGTATTCACAGAGCAGCTGCAGATGGTGGAGCCTCACTTCTGGCCCTGAGGAATGAGCACTGAGTGATGGGATCGCATTGCAATGCAGTCTTGGGATGGCAAGCAGTGGCTGCAGAACTTTCAGATGTGCAAGGCCACACTCTTGGATTTGTATACCAAGCTTGTCCCAGCCCTTCAGTGCCAGAGCCCAGAATCACAGCTGCACTGACAGCACAGAAACAAGTGGCAATTGCACTGTGGAAGCTTGCAACACCAGATTGCTTACTGATCAGTGGGATAACATTTTGGAATTGTAAAATCCACTGTGGAGGCTGTTTTCATGCAGGTGTGCAGGGCCATTAATTGTCTCCTGCTACGTGAGACTGAGACTCTCAGGAATGTGCAGGAGATAGTAGAGGGATTTGCAGCTATGGGATTCTTGAAATGTGGTGGGGCAATAGATGGCATGCATATCCCCAAAAACCAACTTGCCACAGAGTACATCAACAGAAAAGTCTACTTTTCTATGGTTTTGCAAGTGTTTGTGGAACACTGGGGATGCTTCACCGACATCAGCGTTGGCTGGTCAGGGAAGGTGCATGACACGCACATCTTTAAGAACACAGGACTGTTCAGAAAGCTACAAATAGGGACCTTCTTTCCTGATCAGCAGATTACCACTGATGATGTGGAAATGCCAATAGTGGTCCTGGGGGATCCAGCCTACCCCTTGCTCCCCTGGCTCACGAAGCCATACACTGGTCACCTCAACACCATCAAGAAAATATTCAATTACAAATTCAGCAGGTGCATAAAAGCAGCTGAATGTGCTGTTGGCAGACTGAAGGGATGCTGACATTGTCTACTCACTAGATTGGACCTGCGTGAAAAAAACATCCCAATGGCTATAGCCATCGGTTGTGTCCTGCATAATATTTGTGAAGCAAGGGGGGGAAAGTTGCTGTGGGGGTTGAGCGCAGAGGTGGAGCAGCTGTCTGCTGAGTTTGAACAGCCACTACCAAAGGCTATTTGAAGAGCTCAACACAGACTGTACAGCTCAAGAAGGCTTTGAAAGGGCACTTGGACAATGAGCCACAGTAAAGCACTGTGGTATACTGTGCTCAACCTCGTTCTGCTATTTTGGGGCCTGTTAGGAATTGTGTTGTGCTTGGTGTACATTTATGATTATTACACTGTGTTTGTCACTGATTCTATGAGATATGCCACACTGTACAACAAGAAGTAAGTGGGTGCTTTCAGTACTGCTAGGCATTCTGCAGGATATATTGGGAACTAATGAAGATGAATTATTTTCCAGACAATAAAATGTTATTGAATAACCAAAACACTCCAAAAAAATTCTGTGCAAGTTAAATAGCAAATACATTACAAACGTAATAAATATATGGAGCTTAAGAAGGGAGAAGAACATTCATGTCCATTTCAGCTACACATAGAGCAACCATGATTCTCAGAGGTCAGTGCATGTGAAACTGTGGTAGTCCTTAATGTCCCCCTGTGTGGAGTTGATGGGATATGACTAAAAGCCAGCCAAATAAATACAGCTATGCTATTTTACTCCAGCTCAGGGCTGACCCTAGACATTTGTTTAGTTTAGTTATTATGCGCTCCATCCTTCAATAGGAAGTGAGGGTGATTGGGTACCATAATTAAAGACTATGGGGGCAAGCTAGATGAACAGAGCTATGTTCATTTAATTTCTTGGATTTTATATTTGTCTTTTGTTCTTTTAAAATGTCAATGAAAACTTTTCCAATAAAAATTCATAGTAAAAGGAAAAGAAAGAAAGAGATCAATGTGCAGCAAACTACTGTGGCTCTTTTGGGTAATGCTGATCACTAATCTGGCTCCTGAACCATTGATTTCTGACACAATCCCACAATCAGGAAAGAAGGCCATACTGGTTAAAAAACCCAAATTGATTTAGCAGGGAAGCAAAGGCAGTTTAAAACAAAACAAAACAAAAAAACAATATTTAACAAAAGAAAGGGAAAGTTGATAGTAATGAATATAAATCAGAAGTTAGGAATTGCAGAAAATTGCTAGGGGAAGCCTACGGACACAAGGAGAAATCTATGGCCAGCAGAATTAAGGAAAATAAGGAGTTTTTAAATGTATTAGGAACAAAACAAATCTTAACTATGGTACTGGTGGAAATGATAGAATTATCAATAATAATGCAAAAAAGGCAGAAGTATTCAATAAATATTTCTGTTCTGTATTTGGAGGAAAACAGATGATATGGTCTCATCATGTGATGTTGACAACCCTCCACTAGTATCTCAGGAGGATGTTAAACAGCAGCTACTAAAATCAGACATTTTTCAATCAGCAGGTCTGGATAACTTACATTCAAGAGTTTTAAAAGAGCTAGCTAATGAGCTTGCTGGACTATTAATGTTGATTTTAAGTAAGTCTTGCAGTACTGGAGAACTTCCAGAAGACTGGAAGAAAGCTAATGTTGTGCCAATTTTTAAAAAGGGTAAATGGGATGGCACAGGTCATTACAGGTCTGTTAGCTTGACACTGATCCCAGGTAAGAAAATGGAGGGGCTGATAAGAGATTTGATTAATAAAGAATTAAAGAAGGGTATTGTAATTAATGCAACAACATGGATTTATGGAAAACAGAGCCTCTCAAACTAACTTGATACTTTTTTTTAGGAGATTACAAGTTTAGTTGATAATGGTAATGTGTTGACATAATATACTGGTACTTAGATTTCTGTAAGGCATTTGACTTGGTACTGCACAATATTTTGATAAAAAAATCTAGAACGATATAAAATAAGATTATATGAAATGTAATTGTAAACATGGAATCATGATAGAGTGGGTGTGTTTTCAATAGGGTCTGGCAGGAGTCAATTCTTGGCCCTATGCTATTTAACAATTTTATCAATGATCTGGAAGAAAACATAAAAACATTACTGATAAAGTTTGCAGCTGACACAAAAATTGGGGGAGTGGTAAATAATGAAGACGAGCGGTTACTGAATCAGAGTGATTTGGATCACTGGGCGGAAGCAAACAATACATATGTTAATACGACTAAATGTAAACGTATACATCTAGGAAAAAGGAAAGTATGCCATGGGGAATTCTATCCTGGGCAGCAGCAACTCTGAAAAAGATATGAGGGTTGTAGTGAATAATCAGCTGAATAGATGCTCCCGGTCTGACACCATGACCAAAAAGAGCTAATGCCATCCTGGGATGCATGAGCAAGAGAATCTTGAGTAGGAGTAGAGAGGTTATTTTTCCTGTATATTTGGCACTGTGATGGCTGCTGGAATAGTGTGTCCCTTTCTTGTGTCAGCTACGCAAGAAAAATGTTGATAATTGGAGAGGTTCAGAGAAGAGCCATGAGCATAATTAAAGTATTAGAAAACATGCCTTACAGGAGTAAACTCAAAGAGCTCAATCTATTTATCTTAACAAAGAGAAGATTAAGGGGTGACTTGATTACGTACCCATGTGGGGAATAAATATTTAATAATGAGCATTTCAGTGTAGCAGAGAAAAGTATAACACGTAGACAAACTCAGACTGGAAATAAAGTGCACATTTTAAAGTGAGAATAATTAGCTTCTGAAACAATTTATCAAGGGTTGGGATTCTCCGTCACTGACAATTTTAAAATCAAGACTGGATGTTTCTCTAAAAGATCTGCTCTAGGACTTATTTTGGGGAAGTTCTATGACCTGTGGTATATAGGAGGTCAGACCAGATGATCATAATGATCCCTTCTGGTATCTATGCTCTCAGAACCTGCTCAGAGGAACCTGGCCCAGAATCTAATGGAAGTACAACAGGACCAGAATGTTACTTTTTGGGGAGTAGGGTGTATGGAGGGACACAGATGTGCTAAAGGAAGAAGAAGAAGCGATGCAAGGAGAGTTCCTGTGTGTGGCAAGAGAGACTTTTAAAACTGAGAGCTTGCCCTGTGATTTTGGGATCACATTCTTTAAAGTTTTCATCAAGAAGAAAAACACTTTGCCAGATTAAATGCCATTTCCTGTATTCAGGCCCAAATGTTCTCTCCCTCTCTCCAGCAGACATGTGGATGCTTAACATAACCTGAGGATTTATTACAGCTTTGTACTTGAATAAGTGTCATCAGCTCTTGGTATAATCAGGAATGGCTAGTTTTCACTGAGATTGTTATTCTGCATACTCTTTCATCCCTCTCAATCTGTAATATTTAAGAGTATATTTGCCCTCATTCCAAACTCCCTCTGATATTAACATTAATGAGAGCTCTGCCTGCAGACTTATGGGACAGCAGACCTGTTAACATGGTATAGATTTGATACTAATTATTATTTTATTACTGATAATTTGCATGGTGATAGACTACCCAGGATTGATCCAAAGCCCACAGACAGGAAAGATCACCCAGCGGCTAAAGTGTTAGCATGAGAATTGAGAGATGTGGGTTCAATGCCCTGCTTTGCTACAGACCTGCTAGGGGCCAGTCACTTAGGCTCTCTCTCTCTGTGTCTCAGTTCCACATCTGTAAAATGGGGATATTTGTCCTTCCTCTCCTAGCAAGGATGTTGTGAGGATAAATACATAAAAAGATTGTGAAGTGCTCAGATAGTTTGGTGATGGGAGTCATATGAGGCCTGATTTTCAAGCTCTCAGGGCCTAGCAGCTCCCATAGAGGAACCTAAATAAATGACCATGTTTTCAAGAGAGTTCAGCTCCTGTTCAGGCATCTAGGTGAAGCAGCACATTTTCAACAGCACTCAGCAGCCAACAGCTCCTATTGTTCGGCAGTCATTCTCTTCTTATGGCTAGACCGTATGATACGTACTAACTACCATAGATCTGTTCTGTAGTAACTATTGCAGAACTTTTCTGTGCCATTTTACTATGAAGGGGGAGCATACAGAGGGTGCCTCAGCATTTGCAACATACAGTGTGTGTAGTTACCACCTGATGGACAATTGTGCAAATATTACAAACACTCAGCTGAAATCAATGGGGCCAAGTCTCATGATTGGGGAATAAATGTATGAGTAAGGCCTGCAGTTTGGGGTATTAAATAAGCAATTGCTTGCACAATAGGAGTATGCTGTAAATCAAGTGTCCAATGCTGTGACCTTTACTTATGAGTATTCCCACTCTTTTCATGAAACATGATATCAACATGCTTGTTTTGCAGTGATCTCTATGCTAAGCTTGTGGCTGGTTCACTTTGACAGCATTTGGTACAGTATTTCAAGACCATACTGACTTTGAATTGATGCTCACTGCTTCTTTCTTTCTTTTCAACATATATTTTAGAGGTTAGTCCCTGCGCACATATGCAACAAGAGAAGAAAAGATGTACTGTACAAAAGAGATAAAGGATATAAAGGAAAATGAATGCAGACAGGGGAAAATCTCTAAAAGACTATAAAGCAGATGCACATGTAAAGGATGAAATGAGGCCAGTGGAAGATAATCAAGACAAACTGTGCAAATTTCAAGCAGAATTATACATTAGTTGAAAGAGAAATTCTTAATCCATTGAGGGTTGTCTGTGTTTCGAGTTGAAGATTTTTTTTCCAAGACACTTCTATTGAAACACTCTGCAAGATATCCCAAGTCAGAAAAAAACTCAAAATCACAACTGCCGAGCAATCCCTAAAGCCTTATTTTTATTAACTACTTTGCACAGTGTAACTAAGTCAACACAAAAAAACCCTTGTAGATATTATTGCTCATCACATTCTAGTAGAGAAAACAAACACTAATTGTATTTCACCATATTGCAGAAATGATCTGCAAGTTTTAAACTTTCTACATGTAGGCAGAGAAATTTGTCCATGTACAGTGCAGCTCTTTTCTGAAAATTGACTACGTAAGAATGGCATTGTAAGGTTCCATGTTTATTGTGTCTCAATCATTCCTTATTAAATATGCTCCATTATAAGTAATTTTTAAAGCCAGCTCTACAGACTAAATCTGGAATTTGCAAATAATCTAGGATCTCTTCTTTTTGTGCACCACCAATAATAGAGATATTGCCCCAGGGACACTTTTGCAACTCCTGAACCTCAGTGGGCTTGCACAGGTGAAACTGAACGGACTTTAGTAAACAATACTCAAGATCAGTAGCCCCAAATCTTTTCTATACTGGCAATTCCTTAGTAATAAGGGAACAGCAGAGTGGTTGTGACCCCTTAACACCTTTTTGTGGCCTCCAGTTGAGAACCCCTGCTCTAGAAGATGCCGGAGGAGACGAGAACCCAGCTTCTTTCCTCTTAGCTGTGCCGGCTCTGCCTAGCTAACAGGAGCAAAAAAGCAGCAAAAACATATTTTGTCATTAAAATCAGCACATGGGATTACACAAGAGGAAGAAGGTGGCCTTTTTCCATACCCTCTGTTCCCTGCAGAACCCCCCTACAGTCATCAGTGCTTGAATTGGGAGGGCGGTAATTATGTCACACCTCCTTGTCCCACTGCAGTCTATTGAAAAAGAGGGAGTTATATAAAGGTGGAGGAGATTAGAAAAATTTGGAGCAAGCCATCATTTCCCCCCTCCAATTACAATACTAGAGAGAATCATTTAACTCCTTCCTAACCCTACTTGCCAGGCTAAGGAGTATTGCGAATCCTTTGCAAAGAAGTCTTGTGCATTTAGTAAGAATATTTTTTAAAGCTCCAGAGGAAGCAGACTATTAAATTCAAGTGTTGTCATTACCATCTTTCTGAACAAGAGAACTGATGGCAATTTTTCCCTAAACTGCTATTTTTCCTTTTTTCTTTAGCCAACTGCTGCAGGTTTAAAATACAGAGTTGAGTATTTGCAAAGATGGCTCCTCTCACAGCAGTGCCTCTAGGGAAAAAATACCTACAGAAAGCAAGAGGATTTGTGGTCTGACTCAAATCTAATGTTGTTGGCTCTTCATTTGTCGAGGTCAACATGTTAAAGACCCAGTACTAGGCTCGTACAATTGCTATTGGTCTGAGACCCTATTGGCTAAAAGGCTTGCTGGTTAAAAAAAAAAAAAGTATGTAAGCAAAATTCAATGAATGGACTTACATAGTATCTGATAATTACATTCATTGGTTTCTCAGACAAAGCAGCCAGCATCTGAAATGCTGACAAACTGTAAAACAAATGTAAGGCCAAAAAGAGTATTGTTGTATTGCCTAGAAGCTAAATTTTGTTACATAAGACAGTTTCATAGCTGTTTATATTCCTCCTTCCACAATAAACTAGTGCTAACTGAATCTTACTGCTTGACTCTTCAGTACTTGAATTAACACCAGACCCAATATTTGAAGAGAGTGAAAAATACTAAACTTGTTCCTGCACATCCGTGGAAACCGTGTCTTTATAAAACGACCAACACTTTAGGAGGAAGAGGATAGAGAGGGAGAATTAGAGTAATACAATACTCCCTTCTCATCACTCTAGAAAATTGGGGAGAATGTTATCACTATAAAATTAATTACATTCATAATTAGAGTTGCTGACAACATAAAGTAGGAGAGACCAGGGAAGAGACAGAAAGCAACAAAGTTCTAATATTTGCACAGCACCCTACCTCCAGAATATCTATCAGGACGTTCTCCTCTGGCTGCTTAGTGCTCCTGACGTTCTCTAGTAAAATGGAGTAGTATACACCCTGTGGGTCAGACTGGTACAGGTTATACGTGTCTGTCTGGTACCATTCTTGAACAGCCACAAATACTTGGTTTTCATCTGTACTGATAATCTGTAAATCCTGCAGAAAAAGAAATAAGATACAAGATGAATCATAATTGGCAATTAAAAAAAAGATACCATTGTGCCTACATGACAAAAAACAAACTAGTCATGAGAGTCAAGTGCCAGAGAAAACAGATACACCTTAAAGATCCCTGACTCTGAGCTCTCTCAGCCTAGGTACTAGGAAATCTACTATATCCTATCTCTCTCAGATTATGGGATATAGAATTTTCACCTAGAATTTGGAATCCAAACCTATTAATGCCTGAAGGAGGTGCTTTTGTTTCTTATTAGAAATGAGTTGGAGTTCTTAAACCAATTACTAGTCAACAGGTTTCTGCATCACAAAACCTCCACCAATATTCACATTTGCAGCAGAGATGCCTAAGACTGAGGGGACACAGAATGTGAATTACTTGTGAATTACAAGAAATAGACAAAAGTCCATGAAATCTTCTTAAGATCTAAAATAGGATGAAATGCAACCACCAAATAGGACAGAGATATATTACAAAGGGACCTAGAGAATGAGAAAAACTCTTTGTGGCAGAGACCATGTCTTCCTATGTGTTTGCAGAGCACTGAGCCCAGCAGGGCCACTGAGTGTTATTGTAATATACATATTAAATAATAACAACAACATTCTGCATTCATTCCTCAATAATTTCATGCTTTGGTTATTGCAATAGCCTCTTTACTGGACTCCCTGTTTCCTCTCTCCATCCTCTGCAGGGAAACATGCAGGCTAATACATCTTGAGGAAAATAGTCCAATACACAAATACTCAATCAGAGGAAGAAATCAGGAAGTAGCAATGCTGAAATAGACAGTAATAGTGGACAGAAAATTGGACCTGTGTTTGCAATAGGATATGGCAGCAAAAAGGCCAATGCAATTTTGGGCTGCATACACAGAAGCATCATATCAGGGGAGAGAGATTATTACCCCTTTCCACGAACTTGGTTGCAATAACCACCGGGCATCTTGTATTCAGTTCTGGTCACCTTATTAATGGAAAAACACTGACAACCTAGAAGGAATTCTGAGAAGAGCTTCCAAAAACAGATAGGTGGCAGGAGGGAATGACATCTGAGTAAATATGTAACAAACAACTTTATTACTTTTCTATTTCTTTACATAGAAGTAACAAGAGTTGACTAGGTGCAGAAGAAGAGGTGACTACATATAGGAGTGATTACACTGCACAGCGAGCACCTCTTTGAAAAGTATATATAATGAAAAGCTAGACAAAAACATTTTTGTATATAAAAGGAGTTAACCTCAATGTCTCGTTGAATCAAATTCACCACTCCAAATTATTTTTAAAATGTCACGGATACATCTGCCAAAACAAATGAACCTGTGGTTGAGTCTCTGTTGTAGATAAAATCTCCCACATGTGGTTGATCTGAAAGCCATTCTCCAAAGCATTGCAAGTAAAACTTGTATTGAATCCGAAGTAGCTTTTTTTTTTTTAGAATCCCATTAATGGAACTCTGCTGTCTTAAATTGCCAGCACTATTCATAACTAAGCAAGAGGATGGGTATGCAACATCTGGTAGTTCACCATAACCCATGACGAACATCATATTTGCCTTCCGTGACACAGCCTGAGAATGGTTATGTTGCCAATCCAATTCACAGGGATAGAGGGGGAGGAGAAATAAATTACTAAAGAGTACAGGAATAAAGAGTTTGAAAGGGTATCCATTAGTGAAAAGTTCTAAAACCCCTTAAATTGTTGTCATAGCTATTAGCAGCCCTTCAGCAGAAGTCTTAAGAGCATTATTACAGTAAAATGTTTATAACGTGTCATAAACATACACAATGCTTTACAGAACACAGATAAGACATGTTCCTTGCCCCAAGTGATTAGAATCTAAATAAAATGAGAAAAGCAAACGCAGGATGAAACATAGGACAACAGTGCAAAAGAGGGTGTTTCTGAGCGCTACTATCGATCAGAATGTGGGAGGAGGGATTACTTAGAGATGTGGGGTTTACGCACAAATTTAAAGGAGAAAAGATAAAGTGATTTTCAGATAAACTGTGAGACTGGTACCAGACACAGGGGGAACAAAGCTGGGAATGGGAGATGTGACTAATCTGATTCTCATCTCACATCAGTTTTACCCTGATGTAGCTGTATAGACATCCATGAAGTTATTCCTGATATGCATTGATGTAAATAAGGGAAAAATCCAACAGTAAGGAGAAAAGGCAAGAGGCCTGGAAAGAGGTAAGTAAGAGCAGAGAAGTAGATGGATGCAAGAATAGATGTGATTTTGTGTCTCAAGATGAGGCATTTGAATTTTGTGTGTTAGGAGATGGGAAGTCAATGGAAGTTCAGGAGGAGCTAACATGACTGGAGGAGTGAGAGAAGAAGACGACTTTAACAAAGGATTTTTGGACAGACTGGCAGGGGACAGCTGGAAGGCAAGAACGCCAGACTAGAGGAGTTTATATTAATTAGTGTGTTTCACTAACTCTTCTCTTCCAATTGCAACTATCAATAGTAAGAAAGTGGAGTGTGTACTCATCCTGTTCAAGACATCAGTTGCTACTTTTTATGTGTCTGGCAGGAATTAGAATGCTGGTATTTACAGATTTCAGAGTTGCAGCCGTGTTAGTCTGTATTAACAGAGGGTACCAAATGTGCCTTTCACCCTTCTCGGGCACAGTCTGTTCCATTCAGGTTTTACACTGAAGATTTTTATTTTTCAGTTCAGGATTACTGATATTTTTTCAGCATACTCTA
The DNA here is from genome assembly GCF_965140235.1 of Caretta caretta. Lineage (NCBI taxonomy): Eukaryota > Metazoa > Chordata > Testudines > Cheloniidae > Caretta > Caretta caretta. The sequence goes on along the minus strand of NC_134209.1, from coordinate 130,147,645 downwards.
TTTCAATATATTTCCCCAACGATTTACAACCCCATTACTTGGTTATACTGCCTTCCAACAGTTCCGAGGAACATCATCTGGCCAAATGTTGCTAATATAACTCTGAGGAAATTAACGGAAGTAAGGAAAGATGCAAGTTTCATACCTGGTTTTAAAACATCTTTTAAACTTCTGAATGGTACATGGGTTGTGCAAACCAAACTAAAAGAAAGTTACAAATAATCCCCCCTCCTGTCCCTTGCCTTGCTCATATTACCATCTTCCACTATTAGAGCTAAGCTGAAGAAATGGTCATCAAGGATAAAAGCTTAACCGACTTAGAATCATAGAATCATAGAATATAAGGGTTGGAAGGGACCCCAGAAGGTCATCTAGTCCAACCCCCTGCTCGAAGCAGGACCAATTCCCAGTTAAATCATCCCAGCCAGGGCTTTGTCAAGCCTGACCTTAAAAACCTCTAAGGAAGGAGATTCTACCACCTCCCTAGGTAACGCATTCCAATGTTTCACCACCCTCTTAGTGAAAAAGTTTTTCCTAATATCCAATCTAAACCTCCCCCACTGCAGCTTGAGACCATTACTCCTCGTTCTGTCATCTGATACCATTGAGAACAGTCTAGAGCCATCCTCTTTGGAACCCCCTTTCAGGTAGTTGAAAGCAGCTATCAAATCCCCCCTCATTCTTCTCTTCTGCAGGCTAAACAATCCCAGCTCCCTCAGCTTCTCCTCATAACTCATGTGTTCCAGACCCCTAATCATTTTTGTTGCCCTTCGCTGGACTCTCTCCAATTTATCCACATCCTTCTTGAAGTGTGGGGCCCAAAACTGGACACAGTACTCCAGATGAGGCCTCACCAATGTCGAATAGAGGGGAACGATCACGTCCCTCGATCTGCTCGCTATGCCCCTACTTATACATCCCAAAATGCCATTGGCCTTCTTGGCAACAAGGGCACACTGCTGACTCATATCCAGCTTCTCGTCCACTGTCACCCCTAGGTCCTTTTCCGCAGAACTGCTGCCTAGCCATTCGGTCCCTAGTCTGTAGCTGTGCATTGGGTTCTTCCGTCCTAAGTGCAGGACCCTGCACTTATCCTTATTGAACCTCATCAGATTTCTTTTGGCCCAATCCTCCAATTTGTCTAGGTCCTTCTGTATCCTATCTCTCCCCTCCAGCGTATCTACCACTCCTCCCAGTTTAGTAAGACTTAGGGCCCAGTTTTGTAAGTTGCTAAGATGAAGTGAGCTGTAGCTCATGAAAGCTTATGCTCAAATAAATTGGTTAGTCTGTAAGGTGCCACAAGTACTCCTTTTCTTTCTGCGAATACAGACTAACATGGCTGCTACTCTGAAACCTGTGAGTTCCAATTGACTACAGTGGGTGCTCAGCACTTCACAGGAGACATTTAGCACTTTGCAAGACTGGGCCCTTAGCAAATGTGTTGCTAGGCAGGACTTCCTGTCAGTAGGGAAAGGTTTAACTAATAAGATATTATGTGAGAGAGAAAATATCTTGTTCCAAAGAAGGCAGTTTTTATTGCTATATCTAATTCATTGCCTGCAGCCACACTGTGTCATGCTGTGATCTCAGCAGATCCTGTAAGCTATGCATTCATTCCTCCCTTCTGTAGGCTATTCAAAGCCATGCTGCCCTCTTAATTTGCCATTAACCTTCCTACCTGCACATTATTTATTTGATGTAATTGGCTCAGGGCCCTTCAGCTGACTTTAAAAGTCCTCAAGAACCTGGAATCCTCCTACTGTCTCAAGTCAGGTTTTGGTGTACTTTCTAGCATATTTACTGTGCTCATGTAACATTTGACCACTAGTACCTTCATTTCCATATTCAAATTATAGAGCTGCTCATTTGGGCCCCCTGCGGCAGAACTGATCTTCCTTGCAGCTAAAATGATCTTCCCTGCTTGCTTCTCCAAGCTTGTCATCCCTTCTAATGTAATTTCTCCACTGGCTTCCTATCTTGCACATCATTTCCACTCCTGCTCTCATCAGTACTTGCAACACCTTGGTTCCATCAGTCAATCCCGCCTCACACTCCATTCAGTTCCTTCCTTCGGCATTGGTGAGGCCTCATCTGGAGTACTGTGTCCAGTTTTGGGTCCCACACTACAAGAAGGATGTGGAAAAATTGGAAAGAGTCCAGTGGAGGGCAACAAAAATTATTAGGAGGCTGGAGCACATGATTTATGAGGAGAGGCTGAGGGAACTGGGATTATTTAGTCTGCAGAAGAGAACAATGAGGGGGGATTTGATAGCTGCTTTCAACTACCTGAAAGGGAGTTCCAAAGAGGATGGATCTAGGCTGTTCTCAGTGGTAGCAGATGACAGAACAAGGAGTAATGGTCTCAAGTTGCAGTGGGGGAGGTTTAGGTTGGATGTTAGGAAATACTTTTCCACTAGGAGGGTGGTGAAGCACTGGAATGGGTTACCTCGGGAGGTGGTGGAATCTCCTTCCTTAGAGGTTTTTAAGGTCAGGCTTGACAAAGCCCTGGCTGGGATGATTTAACTGGGGATTGGTCCTGCGTTGAGCAGAGGGTTGGACTAGATGACCTCCCGAGGTCCCTTCCAACCCTGATATTCTATGATTCTCCTGAGATCATCCTCATGCCTTCTTTCATGTGGCCTCATGCCTGGAATGCCCCATTTACTATGCCAAGTGTCATCCCATCCTTCCCTGAAATCGCTCCTCAAAGCTTACTTCTTCCCCCAAAGGTAACCCATGTCAGAAAAGACCATCCAGGTCACCTCACTGCATTGCCTCTGCTTTATTTTATTTTTTTAGTTTGTAAGCTCTCTGAGGCAGGAACCATGTCTCCCTGTGTGCTTTGTACAGCACTGAGCACACACTAAATAACAGTAATATAGTTCAGGCTCCTCTTCACTTATAAGGCTTGCATCATGCCTCCCTGTCAATATCTCAACCCTTGTTTCCTCTGACCCCTCTCTTGTGCGCTATGTTTTGCCAGCTAATCCTGTCATACCCTCCCCTTCATCATCATCATCTCTCACATTCATGACTAGAGCTGCATGATTTTTCACTTCATTTAGCAGATCTAAAAAACTGAAAAAAATATTTTGGGTTGACTGAAAAAAAAAATCAAAATTTTAAGTGAACCGAAAAGTAAAAAAAAATCATTTTGTGTAGAATGAAATATTTTGTTCGACCAGACACAAAACGTTTTCTTTTGATTTTTTAAAGAAACTTTTATATTTTAAAAATAAAACTGAAGTAAATTTTTGAACCAAAACATCATTTTGAACAGAGAAATTTAAGTGCTTTGTTTCAAAAATGTCAAAAGGAAACATTTTGATTTTTCTGCCACCCTCCACCTTTTGGTTTCTCCCCCTCCCCTCTCCGCACCCCGCCAAAACAATTTGGCAAAATCTATTTCACAAAATATTTCAGTCAACCTGAATCTTAATTTTTTGGTGATAAAAAGTTTTGGTCAAAAAATTCATTCAGCTCTGTTCATGACTGTCTACCCTAATATCAGGCTAAACCTCATATTTCCTGTGTCTACACTGAAATCAATGGGACTGCACAGGGGTCAGCTCTAGAGGATCAGGGATATGTTTGGGGTGTAACCTACTCCCCCACCCCTCATAGTAAAACTGGCCATAAAGTGCTGTAAAATGCAAAGCGTAAACAAGTTGAAAATGTTTTCCCCCGCAATGTTTAGTTGCACTTAAAAAAAAAAAAAGAGTTTCTTCCACTTTGAAAGATTCTAGTGGTTTGAGAGATGTTCCACTCACTTAAAATGGGGAATACCAGTGGAAACAGCAATATCTTTCAAAATGGAAGGAACCTTTTAAGCACAAGCACTGTAACTTTTTTCAGTTAGAGTGATTTTAGGTGTTACTTTTGAGTATAGAGGATAAAATTTGCAGACAGAAAGGTGAATTTCAGATTGATGGTGTTTAATCTTGTACACGTGCCCAGGTGATTGGCATTAGGGTGCTGAAACAGAATTAATTAACATAGAACTGCTTACAAAATCCTTTTGGTGATCAAAGGCTCGCCAGGCTAAACATGCCATGTAGGGGGTGTAGCAAACCTGACAGCTTTCCCCTCGTGGTGACTTCTGAGCTAGATTCCTTTTCCTGTATCTGACAGCTACACCAGAAAAGGCAAACACTCAAATTAGCACAGAGCTGGAAGTAATGCAGGAAGTGGTTACATTTACTATATATTGGGCCCAGTCCTTCAAAGTGCCATCAATTCTCATGGACACCTATGTGCGCTAAGAGTGTTCAGTACCTGTCTTAGCAGCTGTCTCAATCAGGTGCATTAAATCATTTGAGTGAAACTGACACGTGTAGGTTATTTCTACACAATTGTGTGTGTTCTTTCAGGGAACAGTAAATACCCACCAAGGAACACGTGCAAGAACTTTTCCAGATTCATATAGCAGAAATCTAATCTCTACAATTTCCTGACAAATGTCCACAATGCTTCATTAATCCTTTACTTTCTGCCTATAGTGAGGTACCAAAGTGACCTGTGTGGACCTTTTCCAAAAGTCTTCTGCTTTCAGTGGTAGTGAGGAGGAACTTCACTGATAGCATTTGTATAGAGTTAAGTCAGAAGAAAATCATGGATCATCTTCAATACTAGTTAAACCTGACTTCCTACCATGGAAAAATGCACCAGCCCCTATCCAAAAATCAGATCTGGTACAGAAGCCAAAGGGGGAGAGGTTGTTTTGTTGTTGTTGTTTTTTTAATCTAGCCTTATGTCATGCATATTCAGTAATTGATACCTCAGTATAATATTTTTCATCAACACCTTCATCCTGGTTTATAATGATGATTAAATCTCCCAACACCTCTGTGATAAGTAGATATCAATACACGCATTGCTGTGGCACATCCTAAAAGGGGAACTTTCCTCCTTCATCGCTCACTAGCACCACTAAGTGTACATGTGGGATGCACCACATAGTCTCTGCACCACTTCCTCACCAGCCCCTCCAGCAGTGCATGGGGACGACAGAGTGGAAGTCTTGTTGCAGCTGCAGACAGCCTCTCTCCCCACCAGAGAGGAGTTTAACTTTGTTTTCCTAACGCATATTTTTCTTTAAGCCTTGTAGATTTAAGTTTCACAGACAGAAAAATCTCCAGGTGGTAGCCAAATTAAGAAAATCTCTCTCTCTCTCTCTCTTTATTTATTTATTTGGTGAAAAGCGTATACGAAAGAGCCATGTACCACTTTGAAAAGGTAAAAGAAACAGAGCCATTTCTGAGGCAATAGCAGGTTGTTTATTTCCTATTCTCTTTTGCCTTGGTTTCTATTACCTGGAAACTTTTATTTTATTATCCATTTGGCAATATAGTACAGATACATAGAGATCAAGTAAAAAAAATAGACATTTTCATTCACAGTATTTCCACTCCATTATCTTTTTAGAGCCATGCATTATGCTTTTCTAAATTGCAGTAGGAAATAAAAGAGAATGTTGCTTTTACATTATAAAATGTCAGTATCTAGTTACGTTAACTTGGAATGAGTGAATGCAGGAAAAACTTGTAGCACTAGCAGCCTATGAAGAGATATTACCACCACCAAGGGTTATTTACAAAGGTGAGAAGTGGGTTAGAGTTATTAGACTCTTCCATGCAACAATTAAACTAATACAGCTGACAGAAAATCACTTCATTTTCTCAGTGGTTTTTGCTAACCTATTCTGACTCTTAATGGGTCTTATAGTAACAGAGTAAATTGGTTTCAACATTATTATTTATTATGTGTATTACCATAGCATCTAGAGCCCTAGCCATGAACCAGGACTCCACTGATGGTCCCTACCCCAAACAGCTTACAATCTAATGTATAACTATCTCAGCAGCACATAACGAGATCTGGTTCAAACCAGATAAAGTAAAGAAGTAAAGACTCAGTATAGACCCACTACCTTAAAGTGGATATTGAAAATACAGGGTCAGATTTTCAAGCCCTATTCTATTCTAGGGAGCAGATGGGCATCCATGAATGCTGAAACAAGTGATTCAGTATTCTGATTGGTAGCAGTCAAGACAGTAATGCATGCGTATCAGTCCCAACAAATACAGGAGTCAACTACATCAATCATGAGGCAGCTGGGTCAAGAAGCATTTACACTAACAAGTGTGGACAATGCTCCAGAAACCCCTTCCCCAGCTGTGGCTGGCCTGCAAAGTACATTTTGGAGAAGACTGAAGTGAGGCGCAACACTTGGCTATGTCTTTTCCCCTGCTTGTGCAACACAGGCTTAGTATGGTATGATCCAGTCTCCCTCTAGTGACTGACTCAAATGATTATAAGAGCTGTTAATTCCTCATGGCTAAAGGAATTCTGCCTTGGCAACAGCACCAGTGCTTGTGCTATGATGCCTAGGTTCCCGGTCTAGTATCCACAGATGACTGTGGTGTTTTATATGCATGTAGCCATGATATGCTGCAAAAAGGCAGGCCAGGTGCAACTGGAACTCCTGCAGAGCTAGATCCTAGCTTGCCTAACAGGGGCAGTATGTAAAATAGTTGCTTAGTACTTGTGAATTTGACTAGAGGCTGACCTCGGTAACTCTAACAGCCAGCTATTTATTCACAACTAAAGGAGGCTTTTGGTGCTGAAGGTCCTGGGTCCAATCCCTGTGGACATCCAGGGTGCCTGCATGTATGTGTGACATACACATTTGTGAAATGGATGGCCTGAATTTGATCCAAAAGATACAAATACACTGCATATTATTTTCTCTCTGTGTGTGTGTGCATGTATGCACTTGCATGTGTGCACAAACACAGAAAACCAAGAAGACATCAACATAAATCATTCTAATCTCCATGGAAAACTTAAGGCTTCAAACAACATTTAAAAATTGATCAGTTTTAAAATATTCATCCTGGTTCCCCACACAAAACCAGAACAGAAGACATTTGCACAGAGGAAGGAAGCGAATATCAAGGAGTGCCAAAAATTCTTTCCCTAAGAACACATAGCATCTGGTGTTCCATCATAGCTATTCCTAGCACTAGACCACTGGTGGGCAATCTGCGGCTCCCAGGCCGCACGTGGCCCGTCAGGATAATCCGCTGGCAGGCTGCGATGGTTTGCTTACGTTGACCGTCCGCAGGCATGGCCGCCTGCAGTTCCCAGTGACCGCAGTTCGCTGTTCTCAGCCAATGGGAGCTGCGGGAAGTGGCATGAGCCGCAGGGACATGCTGGCCACCGCTTCCCGCAGCTCCCATTGGCCGGGAATGGCGAACCGCGGCCACTGGGAGCTGCAGGCAGCCGTGCCTGTGGACAGACAATGTAAACAAACTGTTTTGCAGCTCGCCAACGGATTACCCTGACGGGCTGTGTGCTGCCCACCACTGCACTAGACAGACTCACTTTCCCAGCCTGCCACACTCTCTGGTTTGCCCACAATTCCCCTTTTTATGTAGGGAACCACTCTGCTCTGTGACATGCATAGGGCTGCAGAGCCCACCTGAAAGAAGACCCTCTGATGCCTCGCTCCATTCACCTGAAAAGCAGAAACATGGTATGTTTACATTACAGCTGCTATTGTGTCACCACTACGGCACTGCCACTGGGGTGCTGTCGTGTAGCTGCTTCCTACAGCAACGAAAAGGGGGTTTTTTGATGCAGTTAATCCACCTGTTTAAGAGGCAGTAGTTAAATCAATGGAAGAAGAGCTCTGTATAAGCCTGAAAGTCTGTCTCTCTCACCCACGGAAGTTGGTTCAATAAAAGATATTACCTCACCCACCTGGTCTCTCTAATCTACTGGGGCCAACACAGCTACAGCAACACTGCATACTTTTCCAGATAAAACCGTCTGTGTGTTCCTAACTAGGTTATTGAATCTATCCCAAATGAAACAATTAGCATCTAATTCATTTATTCAGTCAAGCCTGGACACTCCAGGACAAAGGACTCAGCATCTAGCAGCACATCAAATAATCCAGGCTACATCTGAAGCATATCTAAAAGGTATATGTTTAGAAGTTTTGTGTATGTAAGAGACACTGGAATACTAATACTCACTGGATAATTTCATGCTCTCAGTAAACCAAGTGAGTGCCCTATATAGATGATACATAGATTTTAAGCCCAAATTTTCTGACCTCTTGATTAACACAAGCCAGATAATTTCATCCAATTACTCCTGTATTGAGCCCAATAATTTGTGTTTGACTAAAGCGTATCTTCCAGAAAGGCATCCAGTAATGATCTGAAGACTTCAGGTGCTGGAAGATCAATCACTTCCCTTGGTAGTTTGTTACAATGGATAATCACCCTCCCTGTTAAATAATTGTGCTTTATTTCTAATTTCAATTTGTCTAGCTTTAGCTCCCTGTGATTGGTTTGGCTTATGCCTGTATCTGCTAAATTAAAGTGCATTTTAGTACCAAATATTTTCTCCCCATGAAGGTACTTACCTACCACCAAGTCACCTCTTGATTTTCTTTTAAACAAACTGAGCTCCGTAAGTCTCTCACTGCAAAGGATTTTCTCCAGCATTCAAATAACTCTTTTCTCCATGCTCTCCAAGTTTTCAACATAATTTTTAAAAAGGGGACAGCAGGACAGGATGCAATATTCCAATACCTGTCTCACCAATGCCATTTACAGAGGTAAAATCACCTCCCCACCCCTACTCATTACTTCCCTGTTTATACATCCAAAAATCACATTCACCCTTTTTTCCACAGCATTGCACTGGGAGTTCATGTTCACTTGTTTGTCCAATAGGACCCCTAAATCATTTTTCAATCACTGCTTTTCAGAAAAGAGTCCCCCACATTCTGTTGATATGGCCTGCATAACTTCTTCCTTGATGTATAACCTTGCCCTTGGCTTTATTAAGACACATTTTATTTAAATGGGCCTAGATTCCAAGTGACCTAGGTAGTCCTGTCCTCATCATTATTTACCACTTTGACAATCTTTGTATCATTCACAGAAAGATTTTAACAGCAATCATTTTATATTTACTTCAAGCCCATTGATTAAAATAACAAATAGCTTCTGGTCTAGTACCAATCCCTGCAGAACCCCACTACAAACACCCCTAGTAGATGTTTCTACATTGACAACTACTTTTAAGATCTATCAGACAGTTCTTAATCCATTTAGTGTGAGCTTTATTTATATTGTACTTTGATTTTTTTTAAACAGAATGCCGTACAGTACTAAGTCAAATGCCTTACAAAAATCTAAATGTTCTACATCTATGCAGTTACTTTTAGCAACTAAACTTGCAAACTCATCAAAAATGAAATAAGGTTTGACAAAGGAGTGATAAACATCCTTTGGAACTAAGGATCTTTACCATGCATCCATTTTATTATGATCAACTTTCATGCATTAAAGAGGTCTGTTTCCTGAAATCTTTAAATATATTAAATTTCCTGGAAGCTGATGGAATAATGTTTCACACTTGTCTAGGACCATTTATCCAAAGATCTCAAAACAATTTACAAACATTAACTGGTTAGGGTCACAACACACTGTTAGGTTGGTATATGTTATAAAGGACAGCAATATATAAACTGAGGGGCTATAGGGCTGTTCATGTCCACAAAGCAGCAAACTAGATATAACAGTGGAGACCCAGCTCCAATGGTGAAGATTCCAGCACAGGCTTTGAGAGGTAAGAGGAAGAGGCTTCCTGTGCTTTCTTCCCCACCATGTATACCTGCCTATATTAAAATCCTAGTCTGTCAATCAGCATAACTAAAAATGAAAAATAAACACAAGCACAAACAAAGAAATAAAAACAATCAACCAAAGACTTTGACTGATGTGCTGAGTCACTGCAACGTTTCTTGAATTATACAGAAAACCGTGAAGTTTATTTGAGAAATACCGTTTCTGTCAACACTCTCAAACTCATTTCTTTCATGTGAAATAAGGCTTAAATTCTGTGACTCTGTAAATGATATAGTTCCCTTTGATTTTTTGCATGTTTGGAAATTTATATTCTTTCTCCTGTTGTTTTCCTAATTACACATTCACCCAAAAGACCACAAAGTCTACTTTGGATGCCGTTCCGAACATTCAAATAAATATTATGTGGATGGGTTTAATATATTTATTTGGCCTTGGTTATGACTTTTTTTTAAAGCAGCTATACCCAGAGGAGGAGAAGGGGGTTCCAGCTTCTTATTCAAACAGTATCTTTATTAGTTGCTATGTGTATATTTAAAATTAAAAAACTATTATATATTAAAAAAACTTGGAGAAAAAAGAATCATTCAAATTATTCTTTGCTTTAAAATAAAAGAAAGAAAGAAAGAAAGAAAGAAAGAAAGAAAGAAAGAAAGAAAGAAAGAAATTCCATACATGTTAAACAGTAAAGTAGTGACCTAAACATACACCATCCATAAAATTCAGACATAAAATTTATCAGTTACTCTTGTACTTAACCAAGTCATTCTGCTCAGGGATTGCAGAAGCCTTCCAGCTATCCATAAATATATGGAGCATACTGTGTGTGCTGCAAAGCCTCAATCTCATCAGTTAGGCTGTATGCAAATACTATATTCCTGTACTTTATTACCAGTGTGCTATGCAAATACAGAAAGCCTTGTCCTTACAAAAATATATCAGAGCGCAGGAATTCCTCAATTAGCTTCGCCAACCTTGTCACTCTGATGGGACTAGGGAATATCTTTTGATTCTTTGGTGACAGAAAACACACATCAGCTGGTAAAATTCTCTTATTTCCATTCATGTTTCTAGCAGAAAGACACCATATGACATTAAACTGTAATTGATTCTTGAAAGATTACTCACTATCGCTGCATTACCATTGTATCATTGAAAGTTATTGGGGTAACAGATGACAAGTATGTTAGCCTCTGCTCTTCAGTCCTATGAGTTGCAATGTAAGCTACTATACTTCAAGGATGCACATTAAGGCAACAAAACAAAAACACACCTCAGGAAGAATTCAGAAATCCGTATGGAAGCAAAAATAAGCAAAATAGTGAGGATTAATAGGCACAGAAGAAGCCTACTCCTGATCAAAAGGGGAATGAAGACAAAAAAGATAGTGGAAAGAAATATAAGTTGTGTGCACTTACCTTTGGCAATGCATATTTTGGTAGCTTCATCTGTATGAAGTCATTTCGACGGTAAGAGACATAATATTTAGTCCGATTTGCTGATGTTGTCTATGCAAAGAAACAAAGGGAAAACTAGGATTAGTTTGGCACTAAACCCAATTGTCCATAAAGACGCAAACAGATTTTTTGTTACAATTTAAACATACATGCAATATTAGTATTGTAGTGTATTCATTTCCACTGTCATAGTATCTGGACATTCCTGCAGTAGTGGTACTGCAGACTACTGATTAAAGACCAGGTAGAGTTTACTCTCAGCTGATAGCAAAGGGTTGCATGTGGCTATGTCACCCCAGGAACAGACAACAGGTTCCAACAATCATAATTTCCTCCCTTGTTTTGCAGAAAGAAGTAAACTGCTACTGGTATAGACTTCTCCTCTGCTGGCTGGTGCACTGGGACGCCATCCTTTCCTTACCCCCAGCCCATCTCCCCACTAATTTCTCACTCTGTGGGCAGCTCATTCTTCTGCTCTCACAACCTGCTGCATGGGCACAGAGGGCAAGAGACACTCATCCTACAGAGGCAGAGGAGGATATAAACTGGAAGTGAATACTAGTATCTTTTAAAACTAGTTTGCAGTGCTGTTATAGCCATGTTGATCCCACAATATGAGAGAGACAAGGTAGGTGAGGTAATATCTTTTACTGGACCATCTTCTGATGGTGGAAAGTACAAGCTCTCAAGTTTCACAGTGCTCTTCTTCAGGTCTGGGGAAGGTAACCAGAGTGTCTGAGCTAAATACTAGATGGAACAAATTGTTAAGCATTAGGGATCCACACAATTCTCCTGTAGGAGACCACTTCAAATGAAGTAGGCAATTAAGGGTTAGCAGTGTGGTAACAAGCCAAAAATCCAGTGTATCTGTTGAGTCCATGATTTTTGGTGTCTAGAAGAGTTATGAATTTAAATTTCCAGGCTCGCCTTTTGAAATTGTTGTGCACGTTTCCTTTGAGGATGAGGACTGAGAGGTCAGATGTGGAGTGATCACTTTGTAAAAAAAAGTGTTCTCCACGGGTGATAGGGTGTTTTTGTCTTTTATCATTTTTCTGTAGAAGTTCATTTGAGGGCACAGTGATTGACTGGTTTCACCCACATTGTTGTTGTTGGGGCATCTTGGGTGAAGCATACCACGTGTTGTGATAGGTATGTGTATGATCACGAATCTTGTGGGAAGATATTGATTATCATAGCAGTGGAGATATGTCTGCCGGTTTTGCATCTGTTGTTCTGGAAGGGTCTGGTGCCACTTTGAGTTGGTGTGTCCTGGTCTGTGGGGAGCTTGCTTCCAACGATGAGCTTAACAGGTTGTTTCAAGGTTAGAAGAGTGGATTCAGGAAAGATTTTTTTCAGAATGTTGTTCCCGTCCAATATGTGTTGTAACTGTTTGATGATATTGTATGAGACAATGAGAGACAATGGTTTTATGGCTCGTTTCAAGCATTTGTAGCACTCCGCACTGCCTGCTAATCCCTAAATGCCTACTTTATTTTACGTGGTCTCCTACAGCACGTGTGAATCCCTTATGCTTAATTATGTGTTCCAACTTGTATTTAGCTCAGACACTCAGGTTACCTTCCCCAGACTAGCAGAGGAGCTCTGTGAAGCCTGAAAGCTTGTATCTTCCACCAACAGAAGCTGGTCCAATAAAAAATACTACCTCATCTACCATGTCTCTCTTTTAAAACTGCTATTCCAAGTGCACTATTCAAACAGAACACAAGAGGCTGAATAAATCATAGTGTAAGGTTTATATAAAGCATTCTGAATCCCTATATTGGACAAGCATTTTCTAGCTAAAATCAATCATTTTCTGGCACAAGTCTCCCAGAAGTGCCACGGTTGGTAACAGTGCAACATTTAACCTATTGGTGCAGTGGTGATTTTGAAAATAGGTTAACTGTATCCTATAGGCCCAATTCTAGCTTCATCAATATGGGTGACACTCCTTTTGCTCTGAATATAGGCCTTTCACCTGTGTAACGGAGGGCATAATTGGGCCCCATGTAAACAATCCAGAAGCCCTGAAAAGATTTCCCCTAAATAGAAAACAAGGCAAAAGCAGCTAGTGAATGGAAAATTAGCATGGAGATGTTCTCCATTTCCACCTTTCTCTCCTGATGTCATACCAGACATATTGATATTTGCAAGCCTTGCCTTTCCTTGCAGTTATTAGAACAACAACAGAAGGATCTTTTTCAAAGTAGCAACATATCTGTATTAAGTACTGATGGATTAAAACAACGAAGTGACAGTGTATACCCTACTGTACCTCACTATCATGAATTTAGGGCCAGTTCCTTCACTGGGGTAAACTGGCACATTTCCATTGAAGTCAATGGTGCTCCATCAAATTATGCTAGCAGATAATTCGGCCCTTAATAAATAATATTTCTCATTTTCCAAAACACTTCTCTGCAGCCGTGGTTAGCACCACTGACTTCTCCCCCTAGGTAACAGCAATTCAGCCACTGACTCTAGATTTATCAAAAGTTATTGCTTTATAAATTAACAGTAACAGACTGATTTAAAAAAAGGTAAAATTAAAATATATAACTTTTTTCTCTGGTTTATTACCGTGCAAAGAAAAACCATTTTGTAGGTCAGCAGCACTAATGGCCAAACTTTGTGCCTTTAGTTAGAAGATATACCTAGCATCCAAATCTCTGTCTTTGCTACTTTTCTTCTGCATTGAGACAGGTGGACTCATGCATCTAGAGGAGGCTGGGATCCCTTATTAAATCCAACGCCATGCACTGAACAATTATTCAGGTCCTTCTTTTCCCTCTTTTCAACCTTTATCCCTGCCTTGTGTAGAGGGGGGGATACCCTGAATCAAAATAATAAAGTTACCCATCTGACAAAGCCACCTCCATTGTGGCAGGGAAAAGGTTTTTAAGGCAGCTTTCCTATTTCTCAGAAAATATGTGGCAATTTCTACTCCAAGCTCTCAAACGAAGCTTGATTAATGCAGAAGAAAATCTTGGTTGCCATAGAAGAAGCTCGCTTAAAGGGCGAATGTGCAGTGAACCCTTCTGGCCTCAGTCTTCTCTACCTCAGCTGTCTCAGAAAAGGCATCCCCCAGAGCATAGGAAGGGGTGATGGATAAAAACATCACAATGTGGTGGCTATATGGAAGGCAGCTACTAAGGCAATGTAATTCCTGAAGGAACACCTTTGTCCAATTCATGAAAAATACACAGAAAAGCTAAGTTTTAATGTATTGTTCAAAATAAACTTTTAGGAATAAATGCTGGGGATTTTACTCAGATGAAACACCTATTTAAATCAGTTGGCGTTTGCCATAGTTGAAACAAATTGAAGACCCTGGGATTCGGCCCTAGAGCATCACATACTTAATTACGTGTCTAAAAAAAGGAATTGGTTCGAAAAACAAACTATGCTGAAACATGCAAATTTGACCTTTGCCTGGTAAAAATAGAACTGATGCATGACCGCCGATCTAGCTGCCTGAATATTTTAAATGTAACAACGAACTGAACAGTGGCCATTTCTACACTTCTTTTCTGTCCATCTCCTTTTTTGTAGCATAACAAACATGAAGCCTTTCAGAATGTGAGTTGTTAACTGAGAGACAAAACCAAACCCCTTCCATTTTTTTAATTTTTGTTAAATACCAGTCTTATCCATCACATTAAACAGTAAATATAGATTTCCTGGTCTTTCAAGTGAAATCAGGTCCTTGTGGCTGGTGTGGAATTACTGCAGGGAAACAAAGCTGGAGACACATCTGATGCTGCCTAGTCCAAGTAATTAGATGGAGTGACAGCTTTTCCTTATTACACAAAAGCTACGACGGTGTTAGTATGACAACAGCTTTATGTTCTGTGCTTTACAACTGCAATATTATCAGGGTATTTGGTGCTCTGGGAGACATCCATTTGGTTTCCTCTCCCAGTATTAGTCCCTAACTCCATGGAAGCTGGAAGTGTAAGAAGGAATGGTTCCTATCCTGAAGAACTCACATTCATCTAGGGCCATGTCTACACTAGGTTTGTTTTACAGTGATCCAGTGAATGAAAGACACTATATCAGTGAAATTTACTGCAAATACTATGAAAGGAAACACTGATAGGATGTATTCCTCCCATGGAATAAGTGCACGTCACTTCCACTACCATCAAAAAAGGGCCAATTCACCGGGAGACGAGAATACACTATTTATTGTATAACTTTGTTGGTAGTGGTTTTATGTTACCTTTCAGTTGATATGGGTAGATTTCCAGTTCATTCCTCTGTGCTGTGCCTGCCCGTGTCTGGCATCAGATCAGAACAATACTGCCTACAAATATGTACTGTCCTAAAATAACACAGATGCTTGAAGAGTAAACTACCCGTGTCTTGCTGAGCACAGCAGTCTGGAAGTGCACATGGAGAGAAACACTTCTCACCATCTACTAACTGTGAAATGAATTTTAAAACGTGCCTGGTGGGAGCCACCTTTAAGCAAAATGGCTGCCACCAATGAGCAGCTTGGGCTGGGAAATGCCAATTTTAATTCAAAATTTCATTTCCAATTGCATTTCTCATAGTTGGTTTGTGGTGATAAGTATTTCCTGTCATGTGCACCTCCAGATTGTTGTGCTCAGCAACATGGATGTCAGCTTCTTTGTCTCTGTACCAGTGTACACAATTCCTCTGAAAGAAACAGGCCACAAGGGAAGAAAGCTGTGGAAAAGCCAATCTAATGTACCCCAAGGCTGTGGAGCAGAGAGATCTCCTCTAATACCACCTAGCAAAACCAATATTGCTTTCCTGTAGGAGATAAGGCTTGCGGCAAGCAGATGACATCAAATTGGGGCTAAATTGTGGCATTTTACCACAGGACTGAGTAGGGGGCAATGCATAGAAACACCACCCTACAGGGAACTCGGGGATGGCTTGGGAAAAATCCTTCTCCAAATAGCCTGCAGTAGGACTGCTCCATCCTTTGGAATAATGTTGGCTGATCTCTCCGGGATTGCTGGCCTGCAATTGGACCAGACTCGTGTTATCTTCAGCTGCACCAAACTCACACATGGGGAAACTGGAAGGGGGGAAGATGGCCTTTTGCCATATTGCTGCTTCCCAGACCCTGTGACTGCTGGTTGGATGAAAGGGCCGCAGTGTAACTTGGAGAAATCTAAAGTCTGGTCTAAATTGCACCACTGGAGTGGTTCTAAAGAGACACAAGGGTCACTCCATCAGCTGAGGACTGGCCACAGTGGTATTTGCTCCGGGGCCGTTCCCAACATGCTCACTACGTAAGCAGTTGGGGAGCAAAAAACTGGCTGCGCTGGCTTTACAGCATCTAAGGATTCCCTTGGCTACCACTCAGGCAGCTTTCTGCCTGCTTTGTGCTGTCACAGCAGTGAAAAGAAACCAGAACAGAGCCTGAGGATTTGACTCCAAATGCTAAATACTGCCTAATTTGCAGCAGGAATTTGTCCCAATAGTCCAACCTAAATCTTGGCAAATCTAGTTACATCTAAATCAAACGATAAATCAAAATCTAATGGGCTGTAATCAGCTGGTTTGCTCTGGGTCAAAAATGTGTCATCCTTCATAAGACTGGTACGGAATGCCTTGCTGTATGTGAAGATTCTTAATCCATCTCTACACAGCAATAGGGTTCTTTGTTTTCTTATGCTACTGTTTTGCTGTATGGCTTGTATTTCCCAATTTTAGTTTAACATTGGCTTGTGTTTGCAGTAAATGACATTACCTGGAGGAATATGTAGTCATCCTGTACAGTTAAGGAATCCTGGTCGATGTTGCCAGCAAACTGGACTATCGGTGTTTTATCAGAGCAATTCAGAATCTGACAGGTGATGTAGCGATAACCTGAGGACAGGGGGAGAAACATGTTACAGCATTTTCAAAGACAGAGAAGCAAATATCTTGACATTCTGTTTGTGTGGGGGAAGCATCACATTAATCAGTATAGTCAGTTATAAAATAATTACACTTAACCCTCCCGCAGAAACCTTTTAATTTCCAAAGTGCTAGATGCACATTAACTACTGAATCCTCACCTCACTCCTCAGAGGTAAGAAGGTATTAGCCTCATTTCATGGTCAGAAAAACTGAGGCCCAGAAAGATTAAGGAATAGATGATGAATGGCCCTTATGGAGGTGTTCAAGAGTGGGGGCTTGCCTGACCTGCACAAGGGCCCCTCACATGGCCAGATCACTCATTTACAGCAGTGGAGATCTGGTGTCCTGTAGTTGAAATCCAGGGAATTCCCCTCATGTAAAACTGGGTGAAAATAGAATCAAGCCCATAGAATTTAAGAGAGAATACACAGATCCCTGCTATGGAATTTTAAAGGTTGGTTTCAAAGTTCTCCAGACATGTTATAATTCTCTATAAAATGCCTTAGGGTTTTCCTCGCAAGTGAAAATGTCTATTTGGTAAATGGCCTGCATAAAAAGCCTATGCTGATTTGCACCAGCTGAGGCTCTGGCCCACAATATTTGCAGCCCTTGTCACGAGCACAGCTCCACTCCTTCTTCTCCACTGAGTGAGTCACCCAAGATGGGGTGCAGATTGGTGGATCAGGGAAGCAATCTGTTCCCACCTAATGGATGGAGCAAAGTGCTCCCACCTACCGTGTACGCCAAGCTGCTATGGGACAGAACTTCTCTTACGGTGGAGCCTAGCAAACTCCTGTCCCACTATAGAGCTCTGTGTACAGCACACAGTCAGTCCAGCCCTAAGTGACTTGCCCATGCCCATGAAGGAAATTCCTATCTCCCAAACCTGAGATAAGAACACTACACATCACCTCGCTTCTGTCACAGTCTGAATGAGCAAAGCTTTAGCACTCATGTGTTTCATTATTCCTGCAGTGTGATAAGAAACTTACCGCCCAAGACCCCATTTATCAAGATTTTTATGAGAAGGTCCAAACCAGAACACCAAATCCAAACAGTGTCAAACTTTTGGGACAGTTTTAAAATCTGTACGTGGATCTGAAGCAGCTTGAGTCCATACTCTACTGCTTATCTCCAAACTATTTTCACAAGGAAATTGGGGCAAACACAGCCAAGTGCCATCAAAATTCCTTTAATTAGTCATAATTCACATGGACAAGCATGCAACTAGTAAAGTCTCTAGTCTCTAGGTCTTGCTTCCATTGAAGTCAAAGGCAAAACTTCTATTGACCTCAACAGGGCCAGATAAAGCACTAAAGGACTCAGCCAGGAAATAAATGTATTAAAAATCATGGAAGAGAACAGTGTTCCTTTCTCAGATTCTTCTTTAGAAAATAAACACAACACAATTACTTGTGATAGTTCATTTGAGGGAATCAGATTCAATGCACATGGTTCAACTTTCTCATGGAATTTAACCAAAAAAAAAAAAAGCGGTGAACTATTACATGGATACTAGTTAATCAACAGCTATTTTTGCTACTCTATTCTGAAGTTACAGAATGAGTTATAAAATCTAGAAATGGGCAAAAATCAAACATGCTGGATCCAACCCTTGCCCCCCTTGCATTTTGAGGACATTAAACTTCCAAATACATCTGTGAACATGAATTTTGCAAATGGCCACTATCATTGTGGCCTTGGTGGCACATAAAATACGGAGCCAAATGCATAGCTGAGTTCACATCTAATTAAAAAAAAACCAAAGGACAAATCCCTAACTCTTTTTCTCTAACTGTGGAGAGCCCCAGGTGTAATGGAAATGATTTTCCAAGAGAGAATTCGCAAGGGGAAAAAAATGTGCTCGCTCTTCACAGACCCACTTGGAATCATTTTAAGAATCTATTAATCTAGGAAATGGAATTATCACCACACAGCAGTTTGAGGGAAGGGTGGAATCGAGGAGGAACCAGGTCACGACGATGGATCTTCTGCCACATGTAACCTTGACTGGCCACTGTCCTCTGAAGAACAGGGTTGCAGGAACAGTAGAGGCTAATGTAGCATCAGGGCAATGCCACTGTCTCATGGTAATCGTACCACTATTCTGTTGAATGAATGGGAAATTTTCTTCCATCCAGCTCCTATTGAATCTCCCCTCACTAGACCCAACCAACTACTCAAAAACTCATTGGGTCCTGCAACTGTTCTGAGCTTCTGTGACATGTGACCACTTGGATTTGGGAGCTGAACTTTAGGTACCTGATTTTTAAGGGTTGGCCTTAATTTTTCACAGTGCTGAGGGCAGGGGTGGGGGGAAAGAGCTATCACGGTCTGAAAGGTTAAGTTATACATCCTTTACAATTAATGTATAATAGTGTGTAGGAGGTAGGATGATCATCTGCAGAATTAAACCATCTTTCAAGGGTAGAACTCCTAAGAAGACAGACACATATATGTTGTAATTGTAGTGTCTACTTTGTACTTTTTGTAACTACTAGTATGTTTTTTTAAAAACAAAAACAAAACTATGTTGAATGTGTAACATAAGGATTTTCGGGGAAAAGACTGTTAATTCAGTGGAGCTGACACATGCGAGGATTCACTCTAGCAGACACTCATCCAGCACTACATTGCACTGCCAGCTGTATTTGCAAATCAGGAAAAAATGTTCAACGTTTAAGTGCCAGAACAAATTGCACTATTAATGGACTTTTTCACTGGAGCATAGCATCTTGACTTCAATTTATTTCAGAGCGGAAAACAAGTACATTTTAAATCATACTACATTTTTATATATCAGGACAGTTTTGCTGAATACATATAAACAGAGCAAGAATCTGACAAGTGGAAAATATTTTTTCCCACTTTTTTATAAATGAATGCAAAAAGTAGTCTTTAAAATCAAAAGAAACAGCCATACACCAGGTATCTATTGCTATCATTTTCATCAGCATACCTCCACTGGGGTCCTGGATTTCCATATGAACCAAATCAGGGTCTCTGTCAACTCCGGCAATGGCCCTGAGAACATAATATAATTAAGTTATCTTGGGCCTGCTACAGAATAGTAATTACATGGATGGAAAAATAGAAAGATTTTGTACTAAACTGCTCCCACATCCTCATTGGCCATTTAAAATAAACCCCATTTATAATTTTAGATTATATGGATGGAAATCATACATTTCCTGTTCTCAGCATTATGCGTTGCTTTTTCTGTTTTACTAGAATCTCCATTACTAGAACACACAAACCACCAGGATATACGTTAAGTTCAACTGGAGAAAGGAACAGAAATAGGTGGGGAACAGTAAATAAAACTGGATCTTTCTGAGGCAATCCCAGTTTAATCCTTTCCTAATTTCATAAATATACAGTACTGAACGTTAGCACATTCTCTTTTACAACTAGCTCTGACATTAGTGACAATAGGGCAAATATATTGCTAAGAAATATTTGGGGTTCTTTTTGTACTAGAAATCTTCTAAACCTGACACACAGCCCCTGTAACTAATCAATTACTCTTTGTTAGGCACATTCACTGGAAGTACAGATTCTCTTTTGACAAAGCAATTTAAAAATGAAGAATAATATTCAGTAGGAAATCCTGAGAATGGAACTAAAGGTGCATTTTAACTTAATAAAAGAAATAACGGGGATCCAGACTGATTCTCTTGGAACAGATAACTGTCACATTTGCTCAGCTAAAAGATTATTTTTAAACCTCAGAGCTTCTATCTCAGCCTAGGATTAGAAAATGAAGTGGTACTCTTTCTGCCTCCTACAACATGGTTCATAAGGAAGATTCTGCAAGGAACATTTAGGTGACACAATTCTGCTGACAATACACCCAGCAAAACAGAATCCAGCTCACACTTCCACAACTGCATTGGCTTTTCAATGCCAACACGAGCAAAATATAAGAGCCCGTAAAGTAAGCAGATATGACATGAAGACACAGGGAGCAAATACATGGACTGAGAAAGTGCAATTTGGATACTTTTTAAAAATCACTAAAATACTTAGAGCAAATGATGATCTTGGTATGGTTATGAGCAATAAAGAGTATACTTTATGTTGAACTTGCATAATTGTTTAATGACTGATTGATTATGGCATTGGTGGGACTGATTTATGGGAAAGATTAAGGGTCAGACTCAGAGACAGATTAAGGCTCCCTGGGGCCCTGGGCCGGAGCAAGTGGGGGGCCCCTTCCCATCCCTCTGCTTGTGGTCCAGCCCCCATTCTGCCCCTGGCCCTGCCCGAGGCCCCACCCCTTTCTGCCCCTTCCCCGGGGCCCATCCCTGTTCCACCCAGGGTTCCCCATTCTGCCTCCCCACTGCATCCCCCTGCAACCCATTCACTCCTTTCTGCCTCCCCACTGCAGCCCCAAGACCAGAGAAGCTCTGTCCCCGCACCATGGTCCCGGGTCCACAGCAGGGAGTGAGAGCTCCTTCAGGCCCAGGGCCACAGCGGGTGCTGGGGCTTCCCCTGCCACTCCCAAGCTTCTGTGGAGGACCAGGTGATTGGGCCAGAGAGCGGGGGCAGGGGCTTCTCCTGCTGCCCTGAGGCTTCTGCGAGGGACAGGGTTGGGTGGAACTGGGGGCTTCCCCTGGCATCCTGCAGCTTCTGCCAGGGACAGGGTTGGGTGGCGCTGGGCCTCCCCCCATCCCACAGCTTCTACCGGGGAGGGGGTCAGGGGCTGTTGGGGCTTCCCCTATCCCACGGCTTCTGTGTCTGAAAAGTGTGCCTTAAAAGTGCTATTGTAAATGGATAGTATTCATCTGTGAGCAGAGGGCCAGCCCAAGGTCTATGAACCACTTTAATCCCACTTAAGCCCTCCAAGTAGGGTTGGTAGAAGTCCTCTGTAAGAGGACAAGGTTAGGATGCAATAAAATGGTGTGGAGGAGAAAATGTGATGAGAGAAGTGAGTGAGTAGAGATACTAATGAGTTCTTTAAAGGTGCAGATGAGAAGTTTGACCTGATCATGGAAAAAGATGGGTAGTAGTGTGACACTCAGAACTAGACTATGACTTGGTACTGTGCGTGTAGACGCTACCCATCCCCCAGAGAAGGTGTGTCAGGAATGGGTGGAGCCTTGAATCCACCACACAATCTGCTAGCTAGCACACATGATGCAACATGGTAGTGTGCCAGCAGCAAAGTAGTACTCCTACCCACAGACGATGGGAGAAGCAGGGAGGGAAGCGTGTCTCTGAGGGGCACAAGGCCTCCCCGGCATTGCTCCTAGGATGATCCAAGGTACATGCTGCCCTATACACAGGGCTTGTAGAAAAGTCATAAGCTAGCTCTTAACAATGAGAAAAATCATGATCAGACGAACCGGTGAGAAAGATATTTGCAGCAGTATTTTGGACAAAATTAATGGGGAGAGAAGTGAGATGTGAGAACAGGAGATAAGACAAGGCAGGAAATTGCTAGATCACAAACAAGAGAAAAATCTTGCTTTTGTTGAGAAATCGGTCTGCAAAATGCAAACTCTATTGTAAAAAGAAAAGGAGTACTTGTGGCACCTTAGAGACTAACCAATTTATTTGAGCATAAGCTTTTGAGAGCTACAGCTCACTTCATCAGATGCATGCAGTGGAAAATACAGTGAGGAGATTTATATACACACAGAACATGAAAAAATGGGAGTTATCATACATACTGTAAGGAGAGTGATCACTTAAGATGGGCTATTACCGGCAGGAGAGCGGGGGTGGGGGGAAAGAAAACCTTTTGTAGTGATAATCAAGGTCTGTAATCGAGTGACCAGAGAGATTGAAGTGTTCTCCAACTGGTAAGTCGCAATATTACAACAAAAAGACTTCAAAAACAGTCTCCAACAAGAGACTGCTGAATTGGAATTAATTTGCAAACTGGATACAATTAACTTAGGCTTGAATAGAGACTGGGAGTGGATGGGTCATTACACAAAGTAAAACTATTTCCCCATGTTTATTCCCTCCCCCACCCCCCACTGTTCTTCAGACATTCTTGTTAACTGCTGGAAATGGCCCACCTTGATTATCACTACAAAAGGTTTTCTTTCCCCCCACCCCTGCTCTCCTGCTGGTAATAGCTCATCTTAAGTGATCACTCTCCTTACAGTGTGTATGATAACACCCATTTTTTCATGTTCTGTGTGTATATAAATCTCCTCACTGTATTTTCCACTGAATGCATCTGATGAAGTGAGCTGTAGCTCACAAAAGCTTATGCTCAAATAAATTGGTTAGTCTCTAAGGTGCCCCAGTACTCCTTTTCTTTTTGCGAATACAGACTAACGCGGCTGCCACTCTAAAATCTATTGTGGTATTTTGTGAACAATATCCTAAGCCAGAGAAGCTATTTAACCCACAGAATGGCTTAAGCTAAGGTGTATGTGAATGGTGGGAAGATCTTCAATCTTTTTCACAGTGTGGAACATCTCTATCCATCTAGATATTTGTAATATGTCAAATCAACCATGATAGCTCAACAGTTGCTCTTCAGAGAAGAAGAATGCTGTTTGCTGAATATTTTACTTTTTGCACTTGACCCCATACAACCGAGCAACAAACCTGCAGAAACTTCAAGCTGAAATTTTCAAAAGTTGAGATGGAGATACCATTTGTCATCAATAATGCAAAGACTGTTTTTTGGGGTACACTTTAAATAACCTCTCAGATCCATACTTTATCACTAGTGGCTTCATAAACATAGATTTTGATGTCTGTCAATAGCTTTAGGCTTTTCATACTTCTTTTAATATCCCATATGGACTTGTGTTCGTCCAGCTTTTCTAAATAGTCCCGAACCACTTCTTTCTCCACAGAGGGCTGGTCACCTTCTCCCCATGCTGTGCTGCCCAGTGCAGTAGTCTGGGAGCTGACCTTGTTTGTGAAGACAGAGGCAAAAAAAGCATTGAGTACATTAGCTTTTTCCACATCCTCTGTCACTAGTTTGCTTCCCTCATTCAGTAAGAGGCCCACACTTTCCTTGACTTTCTTCTTGTTGCTAACATACCTGAAGAAACCCTTCTTGTTACTCTTAACATCTCTTGCTAGCTGCAACTCCAAGTGTGATTTGGCCTTCCTGATTTCACGCCTGCAAGCCCGAGCAATATTTTTATACTCCGCCCTGGTCATTTGTCCAATCTTCCACTTCTTGTAAGCTTCTTTTTTGTGTTTAAGATAAGCAAGGATTTCACTGTCAAGCCAAGTTGGTCGCCTGCCATATTTACTATTCTTTCTACACATCGGGATGGTTTGTCCTTGTAACCTCAATAAGGATTCTTTAAAATACAGCCAGCTCTCCTGGACTCCTTTCCCCCTCATGTTATTCTCCCAGGGGATCTTGCCCATCAGTTCCCTGAGGGAGTCAAAGTCTGCTTTTCTGAAGTCCAGGGTCTGTATTCTGGTGCTCTCCTTTCTTCCTTGTGTTAGGATCCTGAACTCGACCATTTCATGGTCACTGCCTCCCAGGTTCCCATCCACTTTTGCTTCCCCTACTAATTCTTCCCAGTTTGTGAGCAGCAGGTCAAGAAGAGCTCTGCCCCTAGTTGGTTCCTCCAGCACTTGCACCAGGAAATTGTCCCCTACCCTTTCCAAAATCTTCCTGGATTGTCTGTGCACCGCTGTATTGCTCTCCCAGCAGATATCAGGGTGATTGAAGTCTCCCATGAGAACCAGGACCTGCAATCTAGTATCTTCTGCGAGTTGCCGGAAGAAAGCCTCGTCCACCTCATCCCCCTGGTCCAGTGGTCTATAGCAGACCCCCACCACGGCATCACCCTTGTTGCTCACACTTCTAAACTTAATGCAGAAACTCTCAGATTTTTCTGCAGTTTCATACCGGAGCTCTGAGCAGTCAAACTTCTCTCTTACATACAGTGCAACTCCCCCACCTTTTCTGCCCTGCTTGTCCTTCCTGAACAGTTTATATCCATCCATGATGTTACTCCAGTCATGTGAGTTATCCCACCAAGTTTCTGTTATTCCAATCACATCATAATTCCTTGACCGTGCCAGACTTCCAGTTCTCCCTGCTTGTTTCCCAGGCTTCTTGCATTTGTGTTTAGGCACTTAAGATAACTTGCTGATCATCCCGCTTGCTCAGTATGAGGCAGGAGTCCTCCCCTCATACTGTACTTGGAGTCCTCCCCTCATACGTGTTCTTGATGAGTAAGGACTACGGAATGTGCCCTATTTCATTTTCAGTTAGAATTAGGGAAATTGTTTCTTTATTACTATATCTCAATCCTTAAAGAATTTATTTTCCTCAACTAAGTGGAGTATGTCGATCCTGTGCTATAGAAATCTATTTTTCAAAATATAGGCTCTTTATTTTCGCGAATGGTTAAAAAAAGACTTTATTTATGAGGAGCTCTTGCACTCTGGAGACCAAAGTTCAGTTCCTAACATGAAATCCTATGTGAGTAATCAGTCATAGCTGGAATCATGGATGTCAACTGTAGTGGGTTTCTGGCTATTCAAGTGCCAAGTGAAAAAGGGGATTTCAGACATGTCATGCCCTTAAGGAGGGGGAAGTGGAGATAGGATTTCACTGAGTCTGTAACACTGAATTTTGTGTGAAAGGCTTTTGACTGTTAATCCAAGAATCTGTATGGACAGTCATTCTTACATTTGGCTTGATCAGTTAAGGTAATATTTATTTTCACTTTTGTGCTGAGATCAATATGACAAACAGCTCCAGTACTGCTATTAAAATGAGATGGGCTGGGAGAATATTTTCATTAAAAAGTATTTAAACATGGGGGGCAGACACAGAGCGTGGGGCAGACACAGAGCAGGGGACAGGCAAGTTAGCTTTAAAAAAACATTAATGTACAGACAATACATGTTTTGTATATATAAACTGTGTTTCACTTTATTACAATTCTATAAGATACTTAAAGAACAACCACCAGCTGAGACAAGTTTAATTCAGCTTGCATAGGGGAGGCTCCTTTTTGGCTCATCTAGTAAAAGCATAACCTTTAGATCATCAGGGTCTAGATTTGAGTCTCAGCTATACTAATATACAGCAATGTCTCCCAAAGTGTGGGATGCTGCCCCTCAGGACCACAAAGGGTAAGGCATGGATAGATCTCTGAATTGTTCTCCAGAGTCTCAAGCTTTCATTTTTTAAGAACTCAGTCTCTGGTTGTTATGGTAGCAAAGAAAATCTCAAAACATGAAGTGTGTGTAACCAATGCACTGAGTTTGCAGACAGCCTGAAACAATAACTCTGAAGTGTGAACTGCTCCCTTCATTTAAATAACTCACATGCCAATGGTGCTTTAAAGGTCAACATTGTTAACTATTTTCACTGGTCCTCAAAGCGTGTAACAAAGAAGATACAGTATTAGACTGTGAAGATCTACACAAGCATTTGGAAGTTCTGTGTCCCGTGTTATATATAGGCTTGGAAGGTTAGGTTTCTATAAGTAAATATCATTAAACATTGACTTTACTGTACACACACAAACCAATGAAAAAATATTTCCATTGATAATAATCAAAATTTACAGATAGGCAAAATAAGAAAAATGCTGCTTGAGAACGTATTCAAGTTTGTTTTAAGGATATTTACTTTGTGTATTTCAACATGTGATGTTGACAATTTGTGTTTTAATGGTTATTAAGCTTTAGCTTTTTGAAGCTCAACGTCTACTGTGATTACATAATTATTGTCTGACTGCGCACCCCCACAATACTTTTCCAAACAAATTAAAAAATGCCCAAAATAATAATATATTATCCATTGAAATGATTTTAAAAAGTCTGCCAAGCCTAGTTATACAGCTGGTCAAACTAGATGATTACAATGGTCCCTTCTGGCCTTGGAATCTAAGAATTACTAAAGTGTGGGGTTGCAGACCTGGTGGGTGCAGAAGACTTATAAATTTTTAAAAGTATGGGAAACACTAATTTACAGGACACACACAATACATGCAGCTCATGGATGGACAGCTCAGTTGGATGTTACCAATACTGTGGGACATATCCAGGCCCTCTTTACATTTCATAGAATGATAGAATCATAGAATATCAGGGTTGGAAGGGACCTCAGGAGGCCATCTAGTCCAACCCCCTGCTCAAAGCACGACCAATTCCCAACTAAATCATCCCAACCAGGGCTTTGTCAAGCCTGACCTTAAAAACCTCTAAGGAAGGAGATTCCACCACCTCCCTAGGTAACGCATTCCAGTGCTTTACCACCCTCCTAGTGAAAAAGTTTTCCTAATATCCAACCTAAACCTCCCCCACTGCAACTTGAGACCACGACTCCTTGTTCTATCATCTGGTACCACTGAGAACAGTCTAGATTCATCCTCTTTGGAACCTCCTTTCAGGTAGTTGAAAGCAGCTATCAAATCCCCCCTCATTCTTCTCTTCTGCAGACTAAATAATCTCAGTTTCCTCAGCTTCTCCTCATAAGTCATGTGCTCCAGCCCCCTAATCATTTTTGTTGCCAAAATCATTTTTGTTGTCTGTCCTCAAATACAGACAAAGTTACTATTGATACACAAGCAATATTATTCTAGCTGGCTCAGGAAAGCCTGCTCAGCCGCTCACACAGATTACTAGTGCCAAGTGCATAACTGATTTCAGCAATGTGGGGTGCGTGGTGGATCTGTGGGGTATACACTACAAGGTTGCCCACCTTAGAATACCACTTCTGCAGCCCTGGAGAATCTATGGCATGTGGGCTCCATAATGCCTGATTTTCAACTGGTGTGTACTTTGTGGACTACTTCTGTCTACAAATTTTCCATCAATTTGGGTTTTCAAGGAAACAAGTATTTTCTCAATGTACCTGCTTTCCTTGAAAATGTTAGATTTTGTGTTAAAAACCAAAAATATTGATCATTTTTAATTTTCATCAGTGTTCAGCTAAAAATTCCTCAATTTGTGACAGTTTTCAGCTCAATATCTTTTGATATTTGATTGCCAGCAGCTGACTTGGGGGAAGGACTTTGTTGTTGACAAAAAGTCAAAAATTTCCACTGAAAATTTTGACTATTTTTTTGGTTTGGGTGAAATATTCCCGGGGTGCGGGGGGGAGATGGAGGAAGGAGGAGGACATTAAACATATCAGGGAGGTAAATACTAAGGACGGAGAAGAGTTATTTAAACTAAAGGACAATGTTGGTGCAAGAACAAATGGGTATAAATGCCCATGAGTAATTTCAGCCTGGAAAGAGAAGGAGGTTTCTAACCAGAGGAGGTTTTGGAAGAACTTCTGAATAGGAGTAGCGGGGGCAAGAAATTTACTGGTTTTAAGATGGAGCTTGGTAAGTGTATTATTATAGGATGGGGTCACCTGTAATAGCAGGGGGGCTGGACTTGATGAATTAGGAGATCTCTTCCAGTCCTGAATTCTCATGTTCTCAGCTCCTGACCAGCTCTATTGTGGAGTTGTGTATACCTGTAGCAAAGTGAGTGTGAAACTACTAGTCTGATTTGGTAGTGGCTCATCCCAACTGTAGAAGAGTATAAATGACTAAACAAGGCGCAAGTCAGTGCTACATCGGTCCTCATGGGTTTTGGCCACTTTTGTTCCCACATACACATCATGAGTGCCCTGAATTTGATCTTTTAGATGGATTTGATACAAACAGCTATTAATAGGTTCTCACTTAGGCCGCTTAATTATGCAGAGCTTCCTGCAATTTTAGTGTGTGTGTGGAAGGTTTAAGCTCCTCTTCTGTTCCTTTCAGCCCCCATCTCACGGACCCTAATTCTCAACTCTGTTAACTCAGTTTTTACACTGTGCAAAACATTGACTTGAAGGGAGTTACATCAGCATAAAAATGATATAATGGAGTAGAAAAACAAGCTTCTGTGTCTGTGTCTACACCAATATACACTCACACATTGTGCACATTTTACATTTCTCAGTAAGAACACTAAGAATTTCTATATTCAGAATTCCTTTGTCTGAGTTTGTCAAGCCTTTAATATTGTTTTAACCAAGATTGTTATTTTATTTAATTATTTCTCATCCTTGTGAGCTGCTCATAACAGCTTTCACTTACTTCAATCACAAAAAATATCAGAAAAGTAGTAGTGGTCATTTATAATTTGACCTACAGTCACATAATATATGGGAGTCAAAAACACAAATTGTTAACACACAGTACACTTTGAAATGTGGATCATGAACAATAACCCTTCACACACTATAATATAAAGCTGATGCCTTTGGATATGATCTCCACATAGGCAGTACTTCTGTATTGTAAATGCCCTGGGTTAATTTGGGGGAAGAGACAGGGGATGATTTCTTTTTTTTTAATCTCATTTTATTCAAGAGAAGCAAGAATTAGGTACCTAATCAGGTGGAATCTGTCATGGATGTATAGCTCATCTACACTAATTAGGTTCCTCAAGAAGCACACAAAAGGGCTCCATTGTTAAATATTTCATGCAATTTATTGTGGTGCATGCTGATGCAGAGAGATCCTCAAATAAGCTAGCTCTAAAAACAACAAACAAAACCCTCTTCATCACTGTTACATGAGCCTCCTATCAAAGACCCAGTGAAAACTAGCAAGTTTGCACTCTCTGTTCTCCAGCACCGCTTTAATATAACCCGTTAATAATAATAATATGCTTATCAGAACGTTAATAGGTTCAAGATCTGGAACTGAAACTGATTTTCAGTAATTCACACTGTCAGTTCAACAGTAAAGCACTCCTTAGAAATCCAGTGAAAACAGCATTATTCATTGCTTACAATGGAAGGACCAGGTGAAAAACTGTTTTTACTACATACAGTACTGTGGGGATTTTTTTTTTTAAACACTGTTGCAAATGTCTGCTCTGATTAGCTTTAAAGGATAATGGTTCCTGGGAATTTGAGTTACTTGGTGAGACAAAAAAATTTGATTTACACAATATAATAATATATTTGAGTTACAACTGCTTTATGTTTAGGACGTGGCAAGGGGAATTCATTATATCATCTTTGAAAATCAATTTGTCAACTGCTCATTCAATGTCCTACCAGGCCAGTGTCCCCTGCTCTGTGTCTACCCCCCGCTCTGTGTCTGCCCCCCATGTTTAAATACTTTTTAATGAAAATATTCTCCCAGCCCATCTCATTTTAATAGCAGTACTGGAGCTGTTTGTCATATTGATCTCAGCACAAAAGTGAAAATAAATATTACCTTAACTGATCAAGCCAAATGTAAGAATGACTGTCCATACAGATTCTTGGATTAACAGTCAAAAGCCTTTCACACAAAATTCAGTGTTACAGACTCAGTGAAATCCTATCTCCACTTCCCCCTCCTTAAGGGCATGACATGTCTGAAATCCCCTTTTTCACTTGGCACTTGAATAGCCAGAAACCCACTACAGTTGACATCCATGATTCCAGCTATGACTGATTACTCACATAGGATTTCATGTTAGGAACTGAACTTTGGTCTCCAGAGTGCAAGAGCTCCTCATAAATAAAGTCTTTTTTTAACCATTCGCGAAAATAAAGAGCCTATATTTTGAAAAATAGATTTCTATAGCACAGGATCGACATACTCCACTTAGTTGAGGAAAATAAATTCTTTAAGGATTGAGATATAGTAATAAAGAAACAATTTCCCTAATTCTAACTGAAAATGAAATAGGGCACATTCCGTAGTCCTTACTCATCAAGAACACGTATGAGGGGAGGACTCCAAGTACAGTATGAGGGGAGGACTCCTGCCTCATACTGAGCAAGCGGGATGATCAGCAAGTTATCTTAAGTGCCTAAACACAAATGCAAGAAGCCTGGGAAACAAGCAGGGAGAACTGGAAGTCTGGCACGGTCAAGGAATTATGATGTGATTGGAATAACAGAAACTTGGTGGGATAACTCACATGACTGGAGTAACATCATGGATGGATATAAACTGTTCAGGAAGGACAAGCAGGGCAGAAAAGGTGGGGGAGTTGCACTGTATGTAAGAGAGAAGTTTGACTGCTCAGAGCTCCGGTATGAAACTGCAGAAAAATCTGAGAGTTTCTGCATTAAGTTTAGAAGTGTGAGCAACAAGGGTGATGCCGTGGTGGGAGTCTGCTATAGACCACTGGACCAGGGGGATGAGGTGGACGAGGCTTTCTTCCGGCAACTCGCAGAAGATACTAGATTGCAGGTCCTGGTTCTCATGGGAGACTTCAATCACCCTGATATCTGCTGGGAGAGCAATACAGCGGTGCACAGACAATCCAGGAAGATTTTGGAAAGGGTAGGGGAAAATTTCCTGGTGCAAGTGCTGGAGGAACCAACTAGGGGCAGAGCTCTTCTTGACCTGCTGCTCACAAACTGGGAAGAATTAGTAGGGGAAGCAAAAGTGGATGGGAACCTGGGAGGCAGTGACCATGAAATGGTCGAGTTCAGGATCCTAACACAAGGAAGAAAGGAGAGCACCAGAATACAGACCCTGGACTTCAGAAAAGCAGACTTTGACTCCCTCAGGGAACTGATGGGCAAGATCCCCTGGGAGAATAACATGAGGGGGAAAGGAGTCCAGGAGAGCTGGCTGTATTTTAAAGAATCCTTATTGAGGTTACAAGGACAAACCATCCCGATGTGTAGAAAGAATAGTAAATATGGCAGGCGACCAACTTGGCTTGACAGTGAAATCCTTGCTTATCTTAAACACAAAAAAGAAGCTTACAAGAAGTGGAAGATTGGACAAATGACCAGGGCGGAGTATAAAAATATTGCTCAGGCATGCAGGAGTGAAATCAGGAAGGCCAAATCACACTTGGAGTTGCAGCTAGCAAGAGATGTTAAGAGTAACAAGAAGGGTTTCTTCAGGTATGTTAGCAACAAGAAGAAAGTCAAGGAAAGTGTGGGCCCCTTACTGAATGAGGGAGGCAAACTAGTGACAGAGGATGTGGAAAAAGCTAATGTACTCAATGCTTTTTTTGCCTCTGTCTTCACAAACAAGGTCAGCTCCCAGACTACTGCACTGGGCAGCACAGCATGGGGAGAAGGTGACCAGCCCTCTGTGGAGAAAGAAGTGGTTCGGGACTATTTAGAAAAGCTGGACGAGCACAAGTCCATATGGCCGGATGCGTTGCATCCGAGAGTGCTAAAGGAGTTGGCGGATGTGATTGCAGAGCCATTGGCCATTATCTTTGAAAACTCATGGTGATCGGGGGAAGTCCCGGATGACTGGAAAAAGGCTAATGTAATGCCCATCTTTAAAAAAGGGAAGGAGGAGGATCTGGGGAACTACAGGCCAGTCAGCCTCACCTCAGTCCCTGGAAAAATCATGGAGCAGGTCCTCAAAGAATCAATTCTGAAGCACTTAAAGGGGAGGAAAGTGATCAGGAACAGTCAGCATGGATTTACCAAGGGCAAGTCATGCCTGACTAACCTAACTGCCTTCTATGACAAGATAACTGGCTCTGTGGATGAGGGGAAAGCAGTGGATGTGTTATTCCTTGACTTTAGCAAAGCTTTTGATACGGTCTCCCAAAGAATTCTTGCCAGAAGGTTAAAGAAGTATGGGCTGGATGAATGGACTATAAGGTGGTCAGAAAGCTGGCTAGATCATTGAGCTCAACGGGTATTGATCGACGGCTCCATGTCTAGTTGGCCGCCGGTATCAAGAGGAGTGCCCCAAGGGTCGGTCCTGGGGCTGGTTTTGTTCAATATCTTTATTAATGATCTGGAGAATGGCATGGACTGCACCCTCAGCAAGTTTGCAGATGACACTAAACTGGGAGAAGCGGTAGATGCGCTGGAGGGTAGGGATAGGATACAGAGGGACCTAGACAAATTAGAGGATCGGGCCAAAAGAAATCTGATGAGGTTCAACAAGGACAAGTGCAGAGTCCTGCACTTAGGACGGAAGAATTCCATGCACCGCTACAGACTAGGGACCGAATGGCTCGGCACCAGTTCTGCAGAAAAGGACCTAGGGGTGACAGTGGACGAGAAGCTGGATATGAGTCAACAGTGTGCCCTTGTTGCCAAGAAGACCAATGGCATTTTGGGATGTATAAGTAGGGGCATTGCCAGCAGATCGAGGGATGTGATCGTTCCCCTCTATTCGACACAGTACTCCAGATGAGGCCCACACTACAAGAAGGATGTGGAAAAATTGGAAAGAGTCCAGTGGAGGGCAACAAAAAGATTAGGGGGCTGGAGCACATGACTTATGAGGAGAGGCTGAGGAAACTGGGATTATTTAGTCTGCAGAAGAGAAGAATGAGGGGGGATTTGATAGCTGCTTTCAACAACCTAAAAGAGGGTTCCAAAGAGGATGGATCTAGGCTGTTCTCAGTGGTAGCAGATGACAGAACAAGGAGTAATAGTCCCAAGTTGCAGTGGGGGAGGTTTAGGTTGGATGTTAGGAAAACTTTTTCACTAGGAAGGTGGTGAAGCACTGGAATGGGTTACCTAGGGAGGTGGTGGAATCTCCTTCCTTAGAGGTTTTTAAGGTCAGGCTTGACAAAGCCCTGGTTGGGATGATTTAGTTGAGGATTGGTCGTGCTTTGAGCAGGGGGTTGGACTAGTTGGCCTCCTGAGGTCCCTTCCAACCCTGATATTCTATTCTATGATTCTATGACTGTCTTGGGGTGAGGTTAGCCCTTGTGTAGACAGCCAACACGCAGCCCATGCATTACTGACGTGTTACTTAAGCAGAACTTAACTGGTGGATAGATCTTGTGCTAGCCTTCTGCACAGAGGTGAATTTCACCCTATATGAGTAAGGTTTGTAGAGTCCAACTCACTGTATGTCAACGGAGTGAGAGGAATCCCAAACTATGAAATTTTCTCCTCTTGGGAATTGTTATTACATTATGTTTTTTATTTTTTAAAATGGGCCTAACCCACAACAGTCACTGAATTCGCTGAGAGTTGTGAGTGCCTCACCTCTTTCAGGACAAGGCCAAATAATGCTATTTCTAGAGAAACCTCCCCACAGTCCCCATCCATAGGTATGCTAAGTACCTGATAAAACACGAGTCAATCAGGGTTAAAATCCATTAAGCTAAATAACTGTAATAAAAACATCCCATTTTGGTTAGGTTTGGTTGGTTTCAGCTTCTGTTCAGCAATAGATCTGGTCAAAAATTTGTGACAAAAGTTTCTGATCAAAGAATGTTTTGTTGAAATTTAAACTTTTCATGGAGAAATGATGATTTTGTTGCAATTTTTCAATTTTCTGAAGTGACACTTTTAAATAAACAAAATATTTCATTTCTTAATGTTAATTTGAAATTAAATAGTTTTGAGTTGATATTTTGACATAAAATGTCCATTGCAAATCTACATTTTATTTTTTCAGGGCACAACATTTTGATTCAACTGAAAAATGTCAAAGTTTTTTTTTTCAATATTTCCAAGCTGGTTTTTTATTATTATTATTCTTAAGTCTTCAAAATGTTTCTTATTTTCTTTCTTATTTTTATCTTATTCTATTTTTCTTCTCAATATTTTGGCTTTTCATCCCCATTGTGGACATTAAAAAAATGTCAAAATACTGGACAGAAATTCCACTTTCTGACGTGCTCTGCTTTGCAACAAGGAGATCTGGAAAAGCCTATCTGCAGCGGAGTAGGCAAAACAAAAAATCTCTGGCTGGATCTTCCAGGGATGGGTCACACTCTCCTTGCCACTGGCTGACTAGTCTGGTTCT
Organism: Caretta caretta; assembly: GCF_965140235.1. NCBI lineage: Eukaryota > Metazoa > Chordata > Testudines > Cheloniidae > Caretta > Caretta caretta. Next base: position 130,113,001 of record NC_134209.1, on the reverse strand, counting down.
GCCTCCTGACCTCTGAACGGAATTGTAGAGGACAGAGCATATGTGGACTTTACTTGGCAGAAGAGTTAATACCACAAACCGAGGGTGAAAAAAAACAAAGAGAACAAGGATAGGTGGGTATGAGGGAGGAGTAGGTAATAAATATAGAACTAAAAGTGACCTTATTAAAACCAGTTTTGTTAACACTAGATGTTAAGATAGTTGAGAAAGAGAAGGGCCAATTTCTCTTCTGGTATAAACAGACACACTTCCATTGATTTCAATAGAGTTTCACCTATTCATCAGCAGTGAATTTAGCTCAATGTTAAGAGAGAGCAAGCTTGATACTTTAGGGTCTGCCAAAGTAAACTTAGTTTAAGGCGTAGTGATGTAATGTCTAACAAGCATGTGATGACCATACACAGTAGAGAGGACTTGAATGATATAATTAAGACTATATGGTATAAGATGTGGAGGTGTACTGTAAACCCAGTCTGTCCTTACCTTTTAGGTACTCCCAGAGTATGAGTGTTTCATATGCAAAGAGTGAAGATGAATTCAGGTTAAGTTGAACAAATGGAACTTTATTAAACCCTTTGCACTGCTCTGTCCACATGGCTGAGTTGCTTCCAGCCTGCGTTCTCTGTTACACTAGACTGGTGTCCTGTCAATAGCAGTCTCTCAGTAAACACGGAACATGGGCCCTCTGACTCTGGTACCACTGATCATCATACATCTTCCCTATTTTCCAAACATTTTAATATAAACACTAAAAAAAATAATTGACACCCAGAGTCCCACAGAGTCCCTTCACCCAGATGTTGCTAGAACATAGCTGAGTTGGAGTCCGGTCTTTACCACAGACTCAGCAGATTACACTGTCTTTGAAATAGTTTGGACTCGTCAGCAGGCAACCACAGTAGGAGTGACCCAGGGAGTGACCTATTTCTGTCTCTCTGTCATCTGTTTTTGAGTCTAGGAAACTATTCTCTGTGGAGCTTCTTCCCCCTCTGCGTGGATGATTCCCCATCTCTACATTCTGTGATGATCTCTGTAGGCTCTCTCTAAGTGTTTTGTCTGCTGGCTTGTAAGTGCCTCCTGTTCTTTTGGATCAATTGTCATATGACCTGGATGAGACTGCACCTCTCTCAGCTCCTTTAGTCCATTCCTTCTGGTGTATGTGTATGTCCATATATATAGTATTTTATATGGTGTGCGTGTATGTGTGTATATACACACACACACCATGCAATATATATAAATATACACAGACTATATACTGTACTACAGAGAGAGAGAGAGAGTGTAACTACTTAGTTTAAATACTGTTACAGTCACCTGTGTTGAATGTGAAGAACAAGCTCTCAAACAAATAAGATTGTGTAGTAATAGTAACCATTATTTATCTAATTTAACCAAAATTTCAGCATTTATAACCTGATTCTGTCTCATTAATTTAGGAAAGTTCCCTATTCAGGAAAATACCTCAGTACAGTACATACTCAACTTTAAGCATGTGCTTAAATCCCACTGAATTTCTGGATTTGTAATGTCTTCCCTACCTTATCGGGGCCCAAGATAGAAGAAATACTCCTAGTTTGTTTGTTTGCTTTTGTAACACTCACTCAGAATTAGCTTTAATTTCTGATATAATGTTCAGTTTGTCATAATCTATCTGCACTAAATATACTTAAAACAGGATAAGAAAACCATCATTAAACAAGTGTGTAGAACAAGGAAGTTCTGATTTCTTTTATAATTGTTATTAATTTGTGTTTCATAATAGCCAAGGATTAAAAAACCACAAGATGATAGAACTACGAGCACATTATAAGTTTTTTCTCTAATTAAAGATAGTGAGCCATACCCCGTCCTGACTTATATACCCTGTGCAACCCCAATGAAGAAAATGGGAAATAAACCAGAGCAGAATTTGGCCCAGAATGTTGCTTCTAAATTTGACTGTATAGGACAAGGTAGCTAAGACAGACTCAAAAGAACCTTCATAACGATGGTTATGTAGGAAGAAGGATCTATCTTACCTTGGAAATTCCCAGCTGATGTGAGTTTTGAATGGAATTTGGCCATTTGTGGCACAAACATACTACTGTGAGCGTCAATGATCAGCCCTACTGTGTGACGGAGTTGTGGGGGGGAAAGGAGCTGGTATTCTTTCTCCCACGCAGGTGAAAAGAGGTCCACCAGAGCTGACACAGGTAGCTGTGACACAAGTAGCTTCCAAGAAGGAAGCAGATCGTGACACAGACTCACAGCTTGCTACCGGTCCCACTTCTGGAGCAGTGCCTCTACACGCTAACTTGCACTTGGGATGGATTGCCAGGTTCCAATCTGACCATGATATTTATATATATATATATATATATATATATATATATATATATAGTATATTATCCTTACTTTATAATCTCCATATTTTACAAAGAGAAACCTCCAATGAAGTGGGTTTTAGCCCACGAAAGCTTATGCTCAAATTAATTTGTTCGTCTCTAAGGTGCCACAAGTCCTCTTGTTCTTTCTCCAAATAAGAAGCTCAGCAGAGTGACTGCTGGGTTGGCCAGGGCCTAGCGCCTCTCCTGTAGAGCACCAGGTTTCAGAGCCCAGGCTCCAGCCCAAGCCTGAACAGCTACACTGCCATTTTTAGCCCTGGAGCACAAACGCCCCACGCCTGAGTCAACTGACTTTTTGCTGCATAGACATACCCCAATTGCCTAAAGAACTTGGGGAGGGGGAACACAGCAAGTGCAGGCACTAGTTAGGAAGGCAGCTGAAATTAGTTAAGTCCATTAGAGTGTAGGCCAACAGCTGGCTAACTCCATAATCTTGAAAGCCAGAGATGACTGCACAAGGATAAAGATACACTGCAATGCAATTCACGCTGTTCAGAAATACCAAAGGAACTATGATGATAAGATCTTTTGGGGAGACACCATGTCTTCCTGTGTGGATAGACAGTGTCTAGCACTTTGTGGGTATGATTGGAATACAAAATAATAATAAATAATGCTAAAATTAGAATTGGATGAAACCCTCTGTATTTTTTATATTAAAGCCCACATGTGGAAGCTGAGATTTTTTTTAGTTTTTTTTTCCCAACAGAATTCAGGCAATTAGTTAAATATAAAATTTGATCACTTCCACAACTGACCACAATTTTTCTACTCTTTTATTTCCATTCTGGAACAAGTCACACATTTTCACAGATTGGCTTTGGGTAACTTTCATAGAAAAGTGGCCATTTTAGTTCAACAAACAGTTTTTTTTCCTCCCTGGGAAAACAACCCACCATATTTGTGGAAAGACAGCAAATGTTTTGCCAATTGGACAAAAACATGATATTTCACTTGCTTCCCAATCAATGAACATTTTTCTATACAGATGTAGATAATGCCAGATTCAGCCTTTAACTTTATAGATTTTTCCCTTGAGATTGATACATCTGGCTTCTAGAGATCACTTTTATCTGTAAAATGAAGTGCAGTTTGAGTAGACATTAAAATTCTCTCTAAACCAACGTCACTAGATCACAGTACTGAAAACTCTTACATTCGATTCAATTGGGGCTCCTTGCCTGAATAAGTATGAGTCTGAATTTGCAAGACTGGACCCAGGTGAACAGGAGACTAGAATTGCCCCTGCAAAAGATGTCAAATTTGTTTTATTATCCTTCCTCCTGCCTCAGGAAACACTTAGGAGGAATAGTATCAGATACTTTTTCCTTTCATGTGTTCATTGGAGACTAACAACAATGTATGCCTCTTACCAAAAAATATGGTCTTTTGACACTCGTTCCTGCAGAAGAGTCCATTTTTTCCCCAAGTCAACTGACACATAGAGCTTCAAAGAAAAAAGAAAAATATTAGCTGGTAGAGCACTGCTAACAGTTTAAATTTTAAAAGACAGTGGCTAACCAAGGGACTTTGAAATAAGCTATTAAAAGGACAGATTTCACGTAAATCAAAGTCAGTTCAAGGAATTTTCTAGAATGCTTTCCAAAGCAATAACATTTGAATCTTTTTGATCAAGTGAAACGAAGACAAACTTCCTTAACATTAATATATACACACAAAAATTTATATACACACACACAATATATATATATATATATATAAATAAGAGTGAAACACTCTGTCAATGACATCTTGTTTCCCATGAAAACAATGTACAATTTCATTTTGGAGCAGACTGTTGCTTACCCTGCTGTGATTGTTCAAGAGGAAGGAGTACAAGGGAATTTTTCCTCCCTTGGTTCTTCCCACACAGGGGCCAGCCAATTACAAATGCTCAAGGCCCCAATTCTGCAAAGCTTAAAATTAGGGCTGTCGATTAATCGCAGTTAACTCCCATGATTAATTCAAAAAAATTAATCGCACTGTTAAACAATAGAATACCAATTGAAATGTATTACATATTTTTGGACGTTTTTCTACATTTTCAAATATATCGATTTCAAATACAACACAGAATACAAAGTTTACAGTGCTCACTTTATATTATTTTTTATTACAAATATTTGCACTGTAAAAATGATAAACAAAAGAAATATTATTTTTCAATTCACCTGTACGAGTACTGTAGTGCAATCTCTTAATCATGAAAATGCAACTTACAAATGTAGGGGTTTTTTGTTACATAACTGCACTCACAAACAAAACAACGTAAAACTTTAGGACCTACAAGTCCATTCAGCCCTATTTCTTGTTCAGCCAATCGCTGAGAGAAACAAGTTTGTTTACATTTACGGGAGATAATACTACCCACTTCTTAATTACAATGTCACCTGAACTTTTGCATGGCACTGTTGTAGCCAGCGTCGCAAGGTATTTACACGCCAGATGCATTAAAGATTTATATGTCCCTTGGTGCTTCAACCAGTTTTACATTATTTTATTTTTGAATGCAGGGGTTTTTTTGTACATAAATTCTACATTTGTGAGTTCAACTTTCATGTTAAGAGATTGCACTACAGTACTTGTATCAGGTGAATTGAAAAATATTATTTCTTTTGTTTTTTACAGTGCAAATATTTGTAATAAAAAATATAAAGTAAGCACTGTACACTTTGTATTCAGCATTGTAACTGAAATCAATATATTTGAAAATGTAGAAAACATTCAAAAATATTTAAATAAATGGTATTCTATTATTGTTTAACAGTGCGATTAATCGCGATCAATTTTTTTAATTGCTTGACAGCCTTACTTAAAATGCTTGCTTAACAGGGATCCTAATAAGCACAGAGACTGCTCCCTGATTGCACCCCAAGGAGCAACAGCTACCTCAAAAGAGGTAAGGTGGAGATGGCAGGGGATGGGCCAGGACCTTCCTCCCTTCCTCTGCACTGGTCACAGTTGGTAACACTGGGTTTGGTTTCTTTCCCACCACAGTTAATTTCAGAAATTAATGTGCTAATAACAACAAGAACACTGAGACAAGGAATGTCAGTAGCACAGATATAATTCTCTTTCCATGACATGCGCAATACATAACACTATTCATTCAAAGACTACCTTATTTCAATCAGAACCTTCAGAATGCATTCTCCTCATAGATTCGTAGATACAAAGGTCAGAAGGGACCATTATGAACTTCCAATCTGACCTCCTGCACAATGCAGGCCACAGAATTTCACCCACCCACTCCTGTGAAAAACATCTCACCTATGCCTGAGCTACTGAAGTCCTCAAATCGTGGTTTAAAGACTTCAAGGAGCAGAGAATCCTCCAGCAAGTGACCCATGCCCCATGCTACAGAGGAAGGCAAAAAAGCTCCAGGGCCTCTTCCAATCTGCTCTGGAGGAAAATTCCTTCCCGAACCAAATGTGGCGATCAGCTAAACCCTGAGCATACGGGCAAGATTCACCAGCCAGATACTACAGAAAATTCTTTCCTGGATAACTCAGATCCCACCCCATCTAACATTCCATCACAGGCCATTAGGCGTATTTACCATGAATATTTAATTACCAAAATCATGTTATCCCATCATACCACCTCCTCCATAAACTTATCGAGTTTAATCTTAAAGCCAGATAGATCTTTTGCCCCCACTGCTTCCCTTGGAAGGCTATTCCAAAACTTCAATCCTCTGATGGTTAGAAACCTTCATCTAATTTCAAGACGAAACTTCCTGGTGGCCAGTTTATATCCATTTGTTCTTGTGTCCACATTGGTACTGAGCTTAAATAATTCCTCTCCCTTTCCGGTATCTATCCCTCTGATATATTTATAGAGAGCAATCATATCTCCCCTCAACCTTCTTTTAGTTAGGCTAAACAAGCCAAGCTCCTTGAGTCTCCTTTCATAAGACAAGTTTTCCATTCCGCGGATTATCTTAGTAGCCCTTCTCTGTACCTGTTCCAGTTTGAATTCATCCTTCTTAAACATGGGAGACCAGAACTGCACACAGTATTCCAGGTGAGGTCTCACCAGTGCCTTGTATAACGGTACTAAAACCTCCTTATCCCTACTGGATCCTCTCCTGATGCATCCCAAGACTTTTTTCACAGCCATATCACACTGGCGGCTCATAGTCATCCTATGATCAAGTAATACTCCAAGGTCTTTCTCCTCCTCTGTTACTTCTAATTGATGCATCCCCAGCTTATAACTAAAATTCTTGTTATTAATCCCTAAATGCATAACCTTACACTTCTCACTATTAAATTTCATCCTATTATTATTACTCCAGTTTACAAGGTTATCCAGATCCTCCTGTATGATATCCCTGTCCTTTTCTAAATTGGCAATACCTCCCAGCTTTGTATCATCCGCAAATTTTATTAGTACACTCCCACTTTTTGTGCCGAAGCCAGCAATAAAAAGATTAAATAAGATTGGTCCCAAAACTGATCCTTGAGGAACTCCACTGCTAATCTCCCTCCAGCCTGACAGTTCACCTTTCGGTAGGACCCGCTGTAGTCTCCTCTTTAACCAATTCCTTATCCACCTTTCAATTTTCATATTGATCCCCATCTTTTCCAATTTAACTAATAATTCCCCATGTGGCAGGGTATCAGATGCCTTACTGAAAACTAGGTAAATTAGATCCACTGCATTTCCTTTGTCTAAAAAATCTGTTACTTTCTCAAAGAAGGAGATCAGGTTGGTTTGGCAGGATCTACCTTTTGTAAAACTATGTTGTATTTTGTCCCATTTACCATTGACTTCAATGTCCTTAACTACTTTCTCCTTCAAAATTTTTTCCAAGACCTTACATACTATAGATGTCAAACTAACAGACCCGGATCACTTTTTTTCCGTTTCTTGAAAATAGGAACTATGTTAGCAATTCTCCAATCATACGGTACAACCCCTGAGTTTACAGATTCATTAAAAATTCTTACTAATGGGCTTGCAATTTTGGGTGCCAATTCCTTTAATATTTTTGGATGAAGATTATCTGGGCCCCCCGATTTAGTCCCATTAAGCTGTTTGAGTTTCACTTCTACCTCAGATATGGTAATATCTACTTCCATACCCTCATTCCCATTTGTCATGCTACCGTTACCCCTAAGATCCTCTTTAGCCTTATTAAAGACTGAGACAAAGTATTTGTTTAGATATTGGGCCATGCCTAGATTATCCTTGACCTCCACTCCATCCTCAGTGTTTAGCGGTCCCACTTCTTCTTTCTTTGTTTTCTTCTTATTTATATGACTATAGAACCTTTTACTATTGGTTTTAATTCCCTTTGCAAGGTCCAACTCTACTTGACTTTTAGCCTGTCTCACTTTATCCCTGCATGTTCTGACCTTTGTAGCTATAAAGTAACCCCAGCACAGCTTTAAGAAGTCAGATATACACAGACATTGAAGTCCCTTGTATTTGTTATTTCATTTAATTTACACATCACTGGGTTCCTTCCCCCCCGCCATATTTCAGATGAAAATCATAGGGAAAACTTCTCCCTTTCAATGTAAGGCCTCATTTATCTGTTAAGGCACAGTCTGTGCTGCAGTGCAGAGCCTCACAGGGAATACTAAGAAAGACACTTGTTTGTAACAGGAGAGGCACAAGTGAAAGTGATGAGTCCATTATGTACATATTGCCCTTTTATTATGGATATTACATACTGTGTAATTTACTATGACAAAGTTCCCGCTCTACTTTGGTGGGTCTTGCGCTTATTGGTGGATTTGCTCGCCTTGGAGCTTCACAACAGCCCTCAGCTTGGCCATTTTTCTGAACCCACAGTCCAGGTCAACTCCTCTTGTGTCCGACGAGGATTTGGGGGGAAGCTGGGCCCGCCCTCTACTCTGGGTTCCAGCCCAGGGCCCTGTGGAATGTAGCTGTCTAGAGTGCCTCCTGGAACAGCTGTGCGACAGCTACAACTCCCTGGGCTACTTCCCCATGGCCTCCTCCCAACACCTTCTTTATCCTCACCATAGGACCTTCCTCCTGGTCTCTGATAATGCTTGTACACCTCAGTCCTCCAACAGTCCATATTCTCACTCTTAGCTCCTAGCAACTCTTGCTCCCAGCTCCTCACACGCACACCACAAACTGAAGTGAGCTCCTTTTTAAAACCCAGGTGCCCTGATTAGCCTTCCTTAATTGATTCTAGCAGCTTCTTGATTGGCTGCAGGTGTTCTGATTTATCAGCCTGTCTTAATTGTCTCCAGAAGGTTCCTGATTGTTCTGGAACCTTCCCTGTTACCTTACCCAGGGAAAAGGGACCTACTTAGCCTGGGGCTAATATATCTGCCTTCTATTACTCTCCTATAGCCATCTGGCCCGACCCCGTTACACTACATATTTAAGAATGTACAGTTACGCACTGTATTAATTTTTGTAATTAGAAATAATATGAACGGCCAAAGAACAACACTATCCAACTATCATGCATTATAATGCATAGTAGCAGGGCTTTGTCCCATGGAAATGTGAAGTAAAGTGACCAGAATAGGAGACAATGTATTGTGGATATTCACTGTACAGGGTGTTGCTGTTTACGGTATAAATTATAGGCGGTATTAGGCTGCATATATGACATAGGAAATGCATGTAATGGGAAAAGGGACATACCATTCTGTCTATGAATTTGGTGAAAGCATCTCTGGAATACCACCAGCCTTTATCAGTCAGAAAGACACAATGAAGAGAGTTCAGGGGAGAACAACAATTGGTAAGGATGTGAATTGGAATGACTTGCTAAGGATTAGAAAAATGGAGAAGATATATAATTTGGCATAGATGTATCCTATACAAATATGTAGAGGTTGGCCAAAAAACAACTAAATGAACACAAAGTTGAAGAGTTTAAAACACCAAGAATGGAAGGAATAATTTATCATAATAAAAAGAGGTATATCTAGGAGTAATGAGCTAGACCCCATTTCAGCAAGGTATTTAAGAATGTGTTTAACTTAAATTCAGTAAGACTACTCAACATACTTAAATTTATGCATGTGCTAAAATATCATGCTGAAGCAGGCCCTAAATGAGAGAAAACTCTGGCTCATCGTGTATTTTATTTTTGATTACCCATGACAAAAATCAAATTTGAAATTAGATTTGTGGTATAAGTTGTATTAATGGAAAAGGCAAAACTTTCAGTTTCAGCAAAGACTTCTGAATTAGTTTTTATTCTGTTAATTACCAGCCTTGCACTAAATTAGTATAGTCACTTTTTATAAGGCCACAGAATACAGAAGTTCAGGTTTTCTCCCCACCCTCACACAGTTTTCAAAGAAACAATTAAAATCTCCTGTGATCCCTGTCAAGTCTTAAAAGTGAAATCAAGCATTTATATTGTCTCAGTGAACAACTGATTGATGTTCATTATTATTTTGATAGCCAAAAAAAGAAAGTAAGCCAGTAAGTGGATTAACCCAACCGCACTGACTAGATCTGTATTCATTTACAGAGTGTCAGTTAGAGATTGGAGCTTTATTTAAATAAAATACAGGGTACTCAATAGAAGAACAATCCAGGTTTTGCTATATAAAGTAGGTACTAAATCAAGCCAGAAATCATGAGAATATTGAGATGCTCCAGGAGACAGAAGCTTACAGATTGCTATTTGTCAAAGAGCCCAATCCTGCATTTCTTGTGCACTCAAAAATGCTACTGCAAGTAATGGGTTGATTAGAAAGCTTCTTCTCAGTTTATCCAAATTGTTTGAACTTCTTGGGTCTGCAAATTTAGGCTGTAAAAATGAGAGAGCTTGTTCTCATGAGTTTTCTGATACATCTTTCTTTCACTTAGGAAATATAATTATAAAACTCTAGGATCCAGACTATGATCCAGACTCTCAAGGAGTATGTTACCTCTGGGGCCATGGATTTCAACACAGTGATTCTCTTTTTATGCCACTTCTGAACTTTGCCCTCCACCTCTTCCTTCTCTCTACCCCTCGTCTCTACCTCTGAATTTCTCTCTTCTACTCTTTTTAGGACAAATCCTGCAGTCCTTACTCAAGATTTACACAGGCAAATCTCCCCTTCCAGCCAATGATAGCTTTTCTCACATACATCTTGAGTAAAGACTGCACGATTTGGTCTTTTATGTCCCTATGATTCACTGCTTTAATTGTAAGACTGATAGAAAGGAAAGATCTATTAGATCACCTAATCCTTCTCGTGGCCAATACAGGATTGTTACTTATTGCACATTTTCTAGTGTTTTGTTCAGTCTAATTTTAATCGGCACTTCCACCACTTCCCTTAGTAGATTATTCCACCAGAAACGCAACTGAAAACAGAGGTTTCCACAATGAAGGCTTTTGTGCTGTATTTTCCCCACGTAAATATTTTTGCTGTTGTCAAATTTTCAAAACATTTTTGTATGTTAGTTAGGACCTAAAACTGACTTAACAAAACAAAGAAATCCACCATGATATTTGTAAGGCAGAAACAGTCAAAGCTGTCATTAGTTCTTCTAGATGTAGCCTTGTTTTCAAATAGTGGAACAGCATGAACCACTGGTGATCAGCTGAGCATAGCTTTAGATTCAATTCCTGAAAGGTAGCTCAATGAAACTTCAGTAATATCTATGCAATACTTTACTGTAGAATGAACAACTTGCTCTCTACTCCCTTCATCACATCAGCAAGATAAACTCTCCATACATGGTGACAAAGCTTAAAGGGCCTGATTCTGATCTCACTCAGTGTTGCACATATCAGGAGTAATAATAGAGTTATGTCAATACAAACCAAGAGTAAGACAGACCAGAATCAGGGCCACAATCTCTATGATTTTACAGCTTTAGCTCTGGTGCTATGAAAAAATATTGCATATACATTTTTACTGGATTATGTGCTCAATTGCAGGTGTTTACATTAACACATCCAGAAAAATGCCATAAATCTTTATACTTTAAGTAGCAGTAATCCAGAACACTACTGAAAGTCTACAAATAATTTGATATGACTTCTAAATCTGTACGTGGTCTGAATACTTCAAAGAAAGCATTCTTCTACTTTTCTACAGATCTACTGTTTCCACGGAATCTTATTCTGCTTTACACCTAAACAAAGGTTTATTTCATTTTATTTTATTTTACAACCAAGAATGGCTTTGGAGCCAATATTTCAGCTCAGTTAACTTTCTACTATACTTTCAGCATTTCAGGAACTGGGTATTCCTTCACCTTAGGCAACTCATGTTATATAAACCTAATCAGCAAGTCATGACAATTTGATTAGGTTAATACGAAACATTGTGTGATGGTCAAGAACACCCAAGCTTTACCTTGCCTTCCTTGGTGTAAGCAATCACCTTATCCTCATCTTTTGGGTGAAAAATCAGGGTTTCCACAAAGAAGGTAATGGGCTGCTTTTGAAAAGTGGCTCCTTCATCCATGCTCATGAAAAGGCTCTGGTCCCGGTCATTATGTGAAGAACTCACAAGAATTATCTAAAAACGAAAAAGGGTAATACATTTAAGAACACTGTTTCTATATAAAGAATTTTTCAATGCCAATATTAGAAGGCAACGCAGTATTATTTCTGTTGCATAAATGTAGGAGATGGTAGGAATTAGGCACCACACTGTGGTTGAGATTTTCAAAGCCATCTAGGGGATTTGAACACCCAGTTTCCATTAATTTCCTGAGCAGGTGCCAGGCTCCATAAACTTTCAAATCAGTCCAAGCTGATTATACTAAGCACCTTACAGGTTTGTACCCAAAGTATCTACCTGATATCTAGGTTTGCCAACTTTCTTATCACACAAAACCAAACACCATTGTCCCAACCCCTACCCTGTGTCTCCTGCCCTGCCCCTTCTTTAAGGCCCCGCCCTCGCTCACTCCATCCCCCCTCCCTCCATTGCTCGCTCTCCCCCACTATCACTAACTTTCACTGAGCTGGGGCAGGGGGTTGGGGTGTGGGAGGGGGTGAGGGCTCTGGGGTGGGGCTGGGATGAGAGGTTTGGGATGCATGAGGGGGCTCTGGGCTGAGGCTGAGGGGTTCGGGATGCAGGAGCGGGTTCCAGGTTGGGGTGCGGGCTCCGGCTTGGGGTGCAGGCTCTGGGGTGGGGCTGGGGATGAGGGGTTTGGGGTGCAGCAGGGGGCTCAGGGCTGGGGCAAGGGGTTAGGGTGCAAGGTGCAGGCTCTGGCCAATGGGCACTTACCTCAGGCAGCTCCCGGAAGTCAGTGGCATGTCTGGCTCCTAGGCAGAGGGGCCAGGGGGCTCTGCACACTGTCTGCAACCACAGGCGCCGTCCTTGCAGCTCCCACTGGCCATGGTTCCCAGCCAATGGGAGTTGCGGAGCTGGTGCTCGGGGGAGGGGCAGCGTGCAGAGAGCCTGTGGCCACCCCTGCGCCTAGGAATCAGACATGCCAGCCACTTCTGGGAGCCGCAGGAAGCCGGCCTTAGCCCCACTGTGCTGCTGACTGGTCTTTTAGCGGCCTGATCAGCAGTGCTGACCAGGGTCCCTTTTTGATCGGGTGTTCCTGTCAGAATGGGTGCCTGGCAACCCTACACATATCTCAAAGCTATTGAGTTTAAACCCGTTATTTCTATTGCGGTCCTTGTCCCAGGGTTGATAAAGCCACTTGCAGGAGCTCCAACTACTGAGGAAGGAGTAATTCTAGTAATATCTTGTTTAATGTGACCATTTAAATAGCTAATCCTTTTGTGTAGTGAAGCTATTTTTATAAACAAATGGCTTGCTTAATCACTGCTGTAACTAAATTGAAGTTAATAGAGACACACCAGGGATGAAACTGGTCTGTAACATCCTCATATGGCTGAACAGTGCTCTCTCTGTTTGGATCAGATAGCAATCTCACTTTGATGCTTTGCAAAAATAAATGCCAGTCAATTATCTGCATTTCCTTTTTATCTCAGGATATTACTTTGACTCAAACCTAATAAAAGTTGCAGCTGCTGGCTGTCTGATTGCATGGACTTCATATAGGGCTTTCAGTAACAAAGAAATATTTTCGTTGCAGAATCTAATAAGAATCAAACTCCTTTCAGTTTCTTCACCCTCAAAGCCTGCCAGAATCTTACAGCATGGCTTTTGAAAATGGCATTGTGAGGTTCCATTTGTAGCATGTCTCCAGATCAAATGTACTCCGCTTGTAAATAAAAAGATTATTTTACTAACCGCTAGCCCAGCAAATGCAACATGGAATTTCAAAGTCCAGCTGTGTTCTTTCTGGCTCACACATCAACAACAACACAAATTTTGCAATTAAAACAATTAAAATATTCAGTTGATCATGCACAAGTCAGCAGAGAATCCTGATCTCTCTCCCATAGTTATGGTGGCTCTGCATTGCAAACAAGAGTGAATGGTAGTCAGCAGTGGAAGCAGAAATGACAACACACACACTCAGGGAGCATCTATTGAGAACGTAAGAATGGCCATACTGGGTCAGATCAAAGGTCCACCTAGCCCAGTATCCTCTCTTCTGATAGTGGCCAATGCCAGGTGCTTCCGAGGGAATGAACAGAACAGACAATCATCAGTGATCCATTCCCTGTCATCTATTCCCAGCTTGTGGCAAACAGAGGCGAGGGACACCATCCCTGCCCATCCTGGCTAATAGCCATTGATGGACTTATCGTCCTTGAGCTTATCTAGTTCTTTTTTGAACCCTGTTATAGTCTTGGCCTTCACAACATCCTCTGGCAAAGAGTTCCACAGGTTGACTGTGCCTCGCGTAAAGCACAATAGTACTTTACTTAGGCCTACTCCACACTAATGCTGTAAGTCGATGTAAGTTATGCTAGTTAAGTTATGTACATTACATAACTTAAGTTGAAGTAACTTACATTGCCTTAAAGCTCTTCCATCGACGTAGCTTCTGCCTCTCGTTGAGGTGGATTAATTAAGTCGACAGCAGAACGCTCTCCCATCGACTTATTGTGTCTTCACCAGACCCATTAAATCGATGAAGCTGCGTTGATTGCAGTGGCAGCAATTTAGCACATACTAGGCGTCGGTCACTTTTTGGAGTAGAACTGCAGTTTAAAAAATTGGACTCCCTGGTAAACTTGCACAGATACAACAGCTGGCCTGAGCTTTTATTGCCTCTGTTCCTCAGCAAGAAATTTGTAAATAGGTTATTCACAGGCCCAGATTCAATAGGATATGTAAGTACATGCTTAACTTTAAGCATATGAGCATTCCCATTTACTTGTACACAGACAGTCAATGGGATTTTTCGTGTGCTTAAAGTAACGCATGAAGTGCTTTGCTGAATAGAGATGGTCTTATAGGCTCAAGTACTTTGCTGAATTGGGGCCATCCTGCATACACCCCTAGGATCACACACTAATTCTTTTTCTCAGTTTTAACAAAACATTTCAAGCATATGAGGCCACATCCCGCTTGCCTTGTTCATATAACTAATCCATTGAAGTAAGCAGGATGTAGCCTATAACCAGCATAAGATTCTGTATTGTTTAATGTTATGATTTACATGGGAGTGTGAAATATGCAATTTTTATGTGAATCTATAAGGGGAGGTTATAGAAATGTTATCTTTACAAATTTTACCTTTCATTCTCATCACACCTTAATGTCTTTTTTTTTCTCTTTAGGTGTCTATAAACTCTGAGTAAAGCATTTTGTGATCCCCTGTAAGGACACAATATTCAAATAAAATGTATTTAATTGTATAAATTGAAGCAGCACTGGCCAATGTGCAGCTCATGAGCCAAATATGGTCCCAAAAGAGTTCTATACCATAAAATTGCATTTCCTTAATAAAGATGGAGCACTGCATATCAGGACCAGTATTCTATATGGACCACACCTTGGTATTAAAGCTGAATGCAGCTATAATGTGCTTCTTTGTATGTTTCACCAACTTTCTCACAGGTTACTAATGTAATTCTCAGGGGCAGCCCTAGACTAGCTGCCAGCAACTGGCACCCTAGGCGAACCATGCAATCGGTGCCCCCCACCCCCAAACCCCAAGGGTAGATCTAGGCTGAGGTTTTTGGTAAACTGGGAAACATTTTGTCCCTTTTCTCCTTTTAATGTTTTTTAAGCTTTTTTTTTTTTTTTTTTTTAAACAGAGGCTTAATTATTCGGTTTGTCCATCCGTCTGTCCAACCAATGTTTCTGAGATCAGATAAAATAGAGACACGAAATTTTCAGAATAGATTTGTACACGACAGCTAGGTGGTATTTCAGTCCAATTTCAAATGAAAATGCATTAGAAGTGTTTCGTCCTTCATATGAAAACTGCTGTTTCTTTTGCCAAATGCGAACTGGCTCTGGTTCAAATTCTGTCGGAAAGTCTATTTCTTCAGCAAGTTCGAGAGAATCTACCAGTGTTCTTTCGAACCCTTCATCACTTCTGAATTCCTCCAGAATATTTTTAGTTTGCTGCAGTTTTTGAATAGCAGAATGTATGTTCAAATTCTTTTCCTGAAGCTGCTTACTAATGAGGTTAATCTCGAAAAGGATATTATACCACAAAATGAGTGAAGTCACAAATTTGAACTTGGAAAGGCCATTTGCAAGAGCTTCTGCATCTGAATGTGCCGCATTGCCAGATGATCCAGGAAAGGTAGTATCATCAGAAATTTCAATTAGGACATCATAAATGTTTCCAAGTTCATAGCAAAGAGGCTTCAAAGCATCAGTGTCACTCTCCCATCTTCTCTAAGTTGTTTCACTGTTAGAGAATTCACATGGCGAGTCAGAATCTCCCAACGGCATGTTGAGCCTGAGAAAAAAAAACACATAAACACATTGCACCAGGTCAAAGAAACTGCTTGCCTCCAAACAGCATCTAGCAGCATCATTGACAACCAAATTCAGAGAATGCACACTGCAAGGAACGAAAAAGGCCCTAGGATTGTTTTCCATCATTCATTGTCTTTACCCTTCATATTACTCCCATCATCATAGCCTTATCCACGTAAGTTTTCAACAGATAATGACATTGTTTTAAGCTCTTGTAGAATATTTCAGTCATAAATGCTCCAGCCATATCCTTCAGTGTATGAGACCCAAAAAATGTTCCTTTATGAGCACTTCAGCATTATCTTCATCTGCAGACTTTTCCATATCCACAAAACGAATGATCATTGTCATTTGTTCAACATGACTCACATCTGGTGTACAGTCCAGTATTATTGAAAAGTATTTTGCAGAATGCGCAGCTTCTACAATTTTATTTTTAATGGCATTTCCTAGGATTTGAATCAGTTCAGTCTGCATATTTTTTTCTAAGTAAATGAACCTATGTTTCATGATTGGTTATTTTACGCAGATGCTCCTTCATGACTGGATCAAACAAAGCTAGGTATTCAACAAATTTTAAAGAGTTTCCATTACTTGGCATGTATAATTTTTCATTTCTACCGCGGCTGCGGAATGCTAGATTTTGCCCACCAAGAACTCTCACTAACACAATCAGATGCTCTAATATTTGTTGCCAATATTCTTCTTTTTCCTTGATCACATGTAAATTTTCTTCATCGATTGTTTTTCCTTTTTTCAATCGTAATTCAAGTTCTTTCCAATTTTGAAAACATTCCAAATGTTCTGTACTTCTTTCTTGTGAAGAGAGAATGGAAGATATGTTTTTCTAGTCCTTTGAACCATTTTCAGTAAGTGATGTACCAATTGCTTGATTTCTAAACAACTTGCAGCAAAAGCAAAACACAGAGTCCTTTGACACTGAATATTGTAACCAGTTTCAATGAATTTCTTCCCCATTAACAAGTTTACTCTTGTAATGCTGAGCAGAGAATTTTCTTTTATTTCCAACCTTAGGGAAGGGAAATTCATGAACTTGTTCGGGTCCATGTTCCATGAGAATTTACCGGACACGGTCATCACATCTGGGCCATGGAGCTGGGTCCCCATACTGTAACTTGTTTGTAACTTCCTCATCCTTTCTTCCTTCTACTTCATTTATGTCAATTTCTGCATGTGTCTCTGAAGGTGAATACATTTTCTCCACTTCCTATCAGTCTGATGCTGTGAGCTACCTTCATCTAGAAGTAAGTTTCCATCATCTTGAGTTCCAAACTGCTTTTTTGTGGATGTGAGCTGTCCTCATCTCGAAGCAATATATCTTCATCTTGATGTTCCAAACTGCTTCCATGCGGATGTGAGCTAACCTCCTTCTCCAAGTAAAATTCCTTCATCTAGATGCTGTGAACTGCTTCCATCTTTATTTGGATGAAAGAGAAGATATTTTAGGAAGGATCCCTGCTGTTTTGCTTGGTCCTTTTCCCTCTCAGCCTTTCATTTATGATACTCAGCTCCTGAGGGTTATCTTTTTCCTCTTTCTGCCATGAGGCATTTGAATATTGTTTTGTACTGTGCTCCCAACTGCAAGCATTATAGCATTAAGGATGGCTGACTCACCAGATGGCTGGCAATTTAAACCACACTGCAGCCATCCCAACATATCTTTTCACTGCTTAAAGGTTCAATGATTAGTAACATACACTCACTTACCTATTAAAGCAGTTAGTTACAGCGTTTACATGGAAACAAAATGACCTTTTTCGATGTTATAACCCAACACCGGTTGTTTGGAAAGTAATCTTTCCTCACGGTTACCATCACTTGGAGTTACATCACTTTCGTAGTCTATTAAGCGCTAGCAGTTAACGCTGTTATTTTTCTTTTATAGACCTTATTTATTACACGTGAACCAGTTATAACAAAGAAAACTTCTTAATTATGCAGCCGGATAATAACGCTAAGGGTTAATAATACTTAAAGATACTCACATTTTGGATTTATAATGCTGAAAGACATTATTCTTTATTTTTTAGCACCAAGAAACACAATTTTCCAAAGTATTCGCTCGATTCTTAACCATCTACTTGCAATGTATGTTAAAATGACTGTTTGACATGTATCAACCTGTGATATCTCCACTCTATGTGAATTTCTGGCTATGCAATCTTGATGTATATTTGAGTTAGGTGTCTATAGCATTGCAGCTCTTGCTTCTGGTGGATGTGTTTCATTGGGGCTAAGTTATTGCTTATCAAAATTGTGGAGTGGGTCATCTCGACCCTACATCACAAATTGAAAAAAAAAACTCACTGAAATATTATTTATTTTTGCAGTAAATAAATGATTTGACATATTCATAAATTTGCAGAAATGTAGCAAAATGAATTATAATTCATATTCCTCCATACGCGCATGAGAATTGAAATAATGGCATCTTCGTTATTTTATTTGTATTTTTTTCATCTTTTTCATTTTTTTTTAAATTTGATTTTTTCCCTCAAATTTGACACCGCATTTAACTTGGCACCCTAGGCGACTGCCTAGTTCGCCTGTGTGGACTGGCCACCCCTGGCAATTCTTAAATGGGCAATGTTTGGGATGAAACACTATGAAAGTGACTGTAGACAGCGTCTGCTGGTACCTAACTCACAATTCTGATTATATCTACATGTTATTTAAAAATAAACCACCACTACTAAACCACACAGATTGTTCTCATTATATTCAAGATTAATTTCTAAATACAAAGTTGGGTGAACTAACATAGTAAGATACTCGCAAAAAGAAAAGGAGTACTTGTGGCACCTTAGAGACTAATCAATTTATTTGAGCATAAGCTTTCGTGAACTACAGCTCACTTCATCGGATGCATACTGTGGAAACTGCAGAAGACATTATATACACAGAGACCATGAAACAATACCTCCTCCCACCCCACTCTCCTGCTAGTAATAGCTTATCTAAAGTGCTCACTCTCCTTACAATGGGTATGATAATCAAGTTGGGCCATTTCCAGCACAAATCCAGGTTTTCTCACCCTCTGCTCCCCCCCCCCCCGCCCCCACAAACTCACTCTCCTGCTGGTAATAGCCCATCCAAAGTGACCACTCTCTTTACAATGTGTATGATAATCAAGGTGGGCCATTTCCAGCACAAATCCACGTTTTCTCACCCCCCCCTTTCCAAAAACCACACACAGAAACTCACTCTCCTGCTGGTAATAGCTTATCCAAAGTGACCACTCTCCTTACAATGTGTATGAAAATCAAACTCACTCTCCTGCTGGTAACAGCCCATCCAGAGTGGTCACTTTGGATAAGCTATTACCAGCAGGAGAGTGAGTTTGTGTGTGTGTGTTTGGGGGGGGGGGGTTGAGAAAACCTGGATTTGTGCTGGAAATGGCCCACCTTGATTATCATACACATTGTAAAGACAGTGGTCACTTTGGATGGGCTATTACCAGCAGGAGAGTGAGTTTGTGTGTGTGTGTGCGGGGGGGGGGACGGGGGGGACGGAGGGTGAGAAAACCTGGATTTGTGCTGGAAATGGCCCAACTTGATTATCATACACATTGTAAGGAGAGTGATCACTTTAGATAAGCTATTACCAGCAGGAGAGTGGGGTGGGAGGGGGTATTGTTTCATGGTCTCTGTGTATATAATGTCTTCTGCAGTTTCCACAGTATGCATCCGATGAAGTGAGGTGTAGCTCACGAAAGCTCATGCTCAAATAAATTGGTTAGTCTCTAAGGTGCCACAAGTCCTCCTTTTCTTTTTGCGAATACAGACTAACACGGCTGTTACTCTGAAACCTGTCATAGTAAGATACTGAGAGTCTGAAACATATTAGAATAAGCCTATTCTCTCACACACGAAAGAGAAAGTAAAGCTGTCATCCATATCGTAAACATTCATTTGTTTTCAAGATAAGCTATTACTGTTCTGGATCATGTGTCAAACACTGATTTCCATAGGGGTATGTGGTAATTAAAACAATATTGTTAAAACAAAGATAGTTATTTATAGATTTTATGAAGACCAGCAGACTTTTGTTCATCCCTTTGAACCTACTCTTGTAAAGCTGTCCACCTAGCTAGATCTTTGGCAGGTTTTAAACTAAACAATAACAAAACAGACAGATTATGCATCTATGTAAAAGAGATGTTGGAGGGACAAAGTTAAAAGGGTAATTCTAAGTTTGGTCACCCATGGTATGCATAGGGATTGTTGTTCCAAACAACTGTCCCAAAATCTGACGGGAAATCTGGGAAATCTCAAGCAATCCATGGAGGGGTAAGGCTGAGTTAGCAAGGCCTAGCTATTAGCACCATTCCCCACTATATTGCTGGAGAAATGTCTAGAAGAGTTAAATGTTAACAGGGCAAACATCACTTCCCATGGGCATACGCCCAGGTATTTGTGTAGGAATGATGACATATAGATAGACTCTTGTTTGGCTCCACCAAACACAGCACAAAACCTATGAGGCCCATATGACACAGAGGTCACATGAAGGGGCTTCTACAGGGTTGAAAGAGTGAGGGCATGATGCCACTTAAGCTCAACTTCCATCCAGCCACGACTTTTGGTCAATTGCAGCATTGCCAACCCCAAGTGTCCAAAAATCAGGAGACAGGCTCAAGCTTTCTTCTAAAACAATGAGGGTTTGAGACTTCGAACTTTTTTAAATGAAAGCTGAGAGTCTCACGAAATAACTTGCCTCCAGGAGCTGGACTTCATGAAAAACACTTAATACAATTGCAACTGCTGGTAATACCATGTTTGAAAGAGTTCTCTGCACCCCTTCATAGATAGTGTAGGAGGGAATGATTTGCCCAAAGTCCTTAGTTGAGTAGTATATACAATAGATGTCTCATGCTCTTATCCAAAAAGACCAGAAGTTCTAGCTTCTGTTTTTAAGGAGTTCGCACACCTCTGCTAGTATACTGGATATCCACATCACCACTCCACTAATACATAAAGACTCACATGTACTCCATGACTAGTACACTGTTTATTGAGGGTGATATTCCAGATAAAATATTGCACACTCACCAGGCACTTTCCATAACAAGCTTTGATTTTTTTTTTAAGTGGGACAAGTAGCAACAGATCGTCCCCTTAGCAAAAGATCTTGCGACTGCTTCATGAATGTAACAGGGACATACCTTCAGGAGAGCAGAATGAAATGGTGATGGCTGGTGGTTTTAGCTCAAAATGAATAACTACTTGCTTGAATAGCTTTGGGCCCAGAAACCAGAATAGATTTTAATCACTTCTAAACTTCAATTAAGCCTTTCATAACTTTTTTATAGCTTTTCATCATTCCCTTTGGAATCCTCCACTATTTCTCAGTGAAACTATAAAGCTCTATTAAATTATCTCTGACTTTTCTGCTTAACCATATGGCATCTAAATAAGCAACAAAGACACTTAGGTGTGCATTCATCTTTTGCTGTGCATGCATAACTCACATTAGCATTAACTGGAGTTATGTGAGTGTTTCAAAGAGAGAACCTGTCATTTACATTGTCAGGCTAGCTATTAAGATAAAGTATAGACTTTGTCACTGTCTTGGAATGCAGCAAAAAAAAAAAAAAAAAAAAAGAGAGAGCGATAATATAAGTGAAAAATACTAACATAATTTCTTGCATATGTATAGGGCCCTTCCAAATTCACGGTCCATTTTGGTCAATTTCACGGTCATAGGATTTTAAAAATCATAAATTTCATGATTTCAGCCATTTAAACCTGAAATTTCATGGTGTTGTACTTGTAGAGCTCCTGACCAAAAAAGGAGTTGTGTGCGTGTGTGTGTGTGTGGGGGGGGGTGCTGCAGCGTTATTGTAGGGGGAGTTGTGGTACTGCTACCCTTACTTCTAGCGCTGCTGGTGCTGCCCAGCTCTGAAGGCAGCACAGAAGTCAGGGAGGCAATACCGTAACTCCTCTAAAATAACCTTGCAACCCCCTGCAACTCCCTTTTGCGTCAGGACCCCCAATCTGAGAAATGCTGGTCTACCCCCGTGAAATCTATATAGTATAGGGTAAAAGCAGACAAGAGACCAGATTTCACGGTCCATGGCACATTTTTCACGACCGCGAATTTGTTAGGGCCCTATACATGGAGTAAAAGATGTGTAATGAAGGATTTAGGCTCCTGTGTTTTACTGCCATTACTTTAAGGGAGAAGACTGTGAAAAAGAAAAATAGAAGCAAAATCTACTTAGTGGTGATATTGCCCAGATCACCAACAAATAGCAGAAGTTCAATTAAGCCCAAGTGAAAGCCACTGGTAAGATCCAGCTGGTCCCACATACAATGGGCTGACTACTATACAACATAAAGTGACAAGAGCACAGCACGGTGCTGTATAAAAAGCAGAAAACAGACCAGCCCTCCCTCAGAAAGCTTACAGTGCTAGGCCCAGATATCTGCACTGGCACATGTCCAATGGCAGGATTGCATTTGAGCAGACCTGGAGGAGCGAATAACAAAGACTGATTAACTTACTAATAATAATTATTTATGGCTCACATTATGTTAATAGCCAAGGAAGATGCACCTCATCAGAAGGGTGCTTGTTATTCAGTCACAGCAGTCACTGGGACGCGTCCATCATACAACAGCAGTTTTCAGTAGCTAAGTCAGTCTTTGCTAAGTAAGATATCATTATTACCGAGGTTAAAACACAGCAGATATCGACCAGATCTGAGAGTCAGGGGAGCATGCTGAGAAAAATAGGGAGATGCAGGGGAAGAACCTTCAACACACAAGAGGCAGGATGAACTGAGCTGTGTGGATGAAGTGCTATGTTTTTTAAACTATACGGTAGTTGGATATTAGAAGAAAGGCATTCTTTAGTGGGTTGATTTTAAGGCTGAGATGCAGGAATTTCTGAGAACTATTCCCTGTTTTGTCAAAGATTCCCTGTGTGACCTCAGGCACGTCAGTTAACTTCTCTGTGTCTGTTGTAGTAGCCAGGAACGGTACTAACAAACTTCAACAGGACTTTTTAAAGTGGAAACCTCTTTTCCAAGCTACTGCTGCACTCTCAGTAGCTCTCCCTAAGCCTCTTCAACTCCTCCCCCCTCCTTCCTGTTTCCTGTCCTTTCAGACTCCCAGCAGCCAGTGCTCCCAATTCTAATAATTACAAGCAACATCTAAACACCACGTTCCCTCCTCTCTTAAGAAACTCTCCCAATTACAATAAACAATGTTGTTCTAACCACATCAATGTAGTGCAAGTAGAGTAGGGGCATTAGGGGATGAGAGCTGAGGAAGAGTTGTTCTAAGTCAGCCATAAAAATGTTGGCATACTGTGGGGCCACGCGGGTACCCATAGTAGTGCCGTTGATTTGAAGGTATATATTGTCCCCAAATGTGTCCGCTACATTGATGACATCTTCATCATCTGGACCCATGGAAAAGAAGCCCTTGAGGAATTCCACCATGATTTCAGCAATTTTCCATCCCACCATCAACCTCAGCCTGGACCACTCCACATAAGAGATCCACTTCCTGGAAACTACGGTGCTAATAAGCAATGGTCACATAAACACTGCCCTATACCAGAAACCTACTGACCGCTATACTTACCTATATGCCTTCAGCTTTCATCCAGACCACACCACATGGTCTATTGTCTACAGCCAAGCTCTAAGATACAACGCATTTGCTCCAACCCCTCAGACAGAGACAAACACCTACAAGATCTCTATCAAGCATTCTTACAACTACAGTACCCACCTGCTGAAGCGAAGAAACAGATTGACAGAGCCAGAAGAGTACCCAGAAGTTACCTACTACAGGACAGGCCCAACAAAGAAAGTAACAGAACGCCACTAGCCGTCACCTTCAGCCCCCAACTAAAACCTCTCCAGCGCATCATCAAGGGTCTACAACCTATCCTGAAGGATGACCCATCACTCTCACAGATCTTGGGAGACAGGCCAGTCCTTGCTTACAGACAGCCCCCCAACCTGAAGCAAATACTCACCAGCAACCGCACACCACACAACAGAACCACTAACCCAGGAACCTATCCTTGCAACAAAGCCCGTTGCCAACTGCGTGTGCACATATCTATTCAGGGGACACCATCATAGGGACTAATCACATCAGCCACACTATCATAGGCTCGTTCACCTGCACATCTACCAATGTGATATATGCCATCATGTGCCAGCAATGCCCCTCTGCCATGTACATTGGTCAAACTGGACAGTCTCTACGTAAAAGAATAAATGGACACAAAATCAGATGTCAAGAACTATAACATTCAAACACCAGTTGGAGAACACTTCAATCTCTTTGGTCACTCAATTACAGACTTAAAAGTGACAACTCTTCAACAAAAGACTTCAAAAACAGACTCCAACGAGAGACTGCTGAATTGGAATTAATTTGCAAACTGGATACAATTAACTTAGGCTTGAATAAGGACTGGGAGTGGATGTGTCATTACACAAAGTAAAACTATTTCCCCTTGTTTATTTCTTACTGTCCTGGTAAACTGCTGGAAATGGCCCACCTTGATTATCATTACAAAAGGTCCCGTCCCCCCTGGCTCTCCTGCTGGTAATAGCTCACCTTTCCTGATCACTCTTGTTACAGTCTGTATGGTAACACCCATTGTTTCATGTTCTCTGTGTATATAAATCTCTCCACTGTATTTTCCACTGAATGCATCCGATGAAGTGAGCTGTAGCTCATGAAAGCTTATGCTCTAATAAATTTGTTAGTCTCTAAGGTGCCACAAGTACTCCTTTTCTTTTTATGGATACAGACTAACACGGCTGCTACTCTGAAACCGAAACTTTGGTTCCTTAGCACCCCTCCGCTTGTCTGTGAAAGCCTTAGACTTTGCTTGGTTCTGTTCAACTGTTTTTCTCACATCATCCTCGGTTGGGGCCTCAGGTCGTGACTTTAACAATCCAGCAATGGTCAGTTTAATATTCATCTGTTTCCCATGCAGTAACTCTGCGGGTGATCTTTGCATTGTGGCATGTTGTGTAACCTGGTATGATTGCAAGAAATCAGTAGTGAAGGTTATCCACAATCGCCCTTCCAGTTTAGCCGTTTGCAAACTCTCTTTCGAACTTCTGTTAAACCGTTCAATTTCCCCATTGGCTTGAGGGTAGTATAGGGATGACCTTCTGGGTAAAATGTTCCTCTCTGCTAGAAAACTTTCAAACTCCAGGGAAGTAAATTGACTACCATTATCTGAAACCTGTTCTTTGGGGTTACCTTCCCTGCTAAAAACTGAAGAGAGGAACTTAATTACTGTAGCAGTAGAGATTTGCGATGTAAACGCTACCTCAGGCCATTTACTGAAATAGTCTATTAAGGTGATGGTATAACAACAGTCAATTGGAGCAGTATCAAAGGGTCCTACAATATCAATTGCCACTTTTTCCCATGCGGATTCAGGAAGAGAAACAGGGCTGTAATGGAGGGGTACATGTCACTTATCATGCATTTGGCAAAGGAAACAGGATTTTATGAGTGCTTTAGATTGAGTGTCCACCCCTGGCCACCAATACAGATTGCGTAGTCGTTGTTTGGTTCTGACAATTCCTTGATGAGTATCATGTGCCAGGTGTATGAGTTTTGACTATAATTCTTCTAGCACAAGTAGCTGGTGTGTACCTTGTAGCCATCGAGCAAAGAAAGTTCATCCCGAATTCTAAAATAAGGCAGCAAAACTGGGCCAAGGTTTTTAGGGTTATTGGGCCATCTCTTTGTCAGAAATTCCTGTAGTTTTTGTTGAATTGGACATGCTGAACAAGCAGCTTGAAATTGTTCTCTTGTAACTGCAGTAAGAGTGCTTGTAATAAGCGCAACCACTACATCCTCCTCCTCCGGTGGACCATCTGGTGAAGGCAAAAGCAGGCGAGAAAGGCAATCAGCTACCACATTTTGGTTTCCAGGCTTATATTCCAGTTCATAATTGAAAGAGAGCAGTCTTGCAGACTATCTAGCAATACGATATCCTGCTGTTCCCAGTCCTTTCGTGATGAGCAACTTTGTCAAAGGGCTGTGGTCTGTGCGCAACTTGAACGTGCAGCCCCACAGGTAAGTTTTCTATTTTTCAGTAGCCCAGACACAAGCAAGTGCTTCTTTTTCGACTATAGAATATTTTCTCTCAGCATTACTTAGTGTCCTTGAAGCAAATACAACAGTCCTCTCTGTGTTGTTCTCATGAAGTTGTGTGGGGACAGCCCCAAGTCCATAATCAGAAGCATCTGTAGTTACAATTGTGGGCAATGCAGGACTGAATACTGCAAGTACTGGACTATGTACAATCTAGTCTTTCACCGTTTCAAAACTAGCTTGTGCATCCACTGTCCACACTAAGGTTGAACTTCCCCATAGTATTTCTCATAACGGTTCAATGACAGAAGCATAATTGGGAATGAATTTTGCATACCAGGAGGTAAGACCCAAGAAGGACCGTAAGGTTTGCAAATCTGTTGGAGGAGGAGCATTTGAAATTGTCAGGATATGAGCCGGATCAGGTTTTAGTCCAGCTTGTGAAATTGTATGCCCCAGAGAGGAGAGTTCAGTTTGTCTAAGTTTGCATTTGGACCTACTGAGCTTGAGGTCTGCTTTCCTGCTTTGCAGTTTAGTACAGACTGCAGGTTATTGTCATGCTCCTCTGAAGTATTTCCAAACACAATAATATCATCCAAATAGCACTGAACTCCATGTTGATTCTTCAAAATCAATGACATCATTTTTTGGAAGGCACTTGGGGCTGATGCGAGACAGTATGGAACACGTTTAAAACAGAATAGTCCCTTGTGTAATAAATGCTGTGAGGCCTCTGCTATCTTCATGCAACATAACCTGGTGGTATGCGCTCTGCAAATCAAGAGTAGAAAATATCTTTGCTCCATGGAGTTCTGCAAATACTTCTTCTATGTGAGGAAGAGGATGGCTGTCAATCACAATAGCTTTATTTGGCTCCATTAAGTCCACAGAAAGGTGGATGCCTCCACTCTTCTTCTGCGTCACTACTATAGGTAAAACCCATTCCGAGGAGTTCATCTCTTCAATAATGTCCTCTTGACCAAGTTATCTAAGTTCCTCTGAAACAGCTTCCCTGACTGAAAATGGTAAGCGCCGTAATTTCTGTCATACAGGCATCACATTATTCCGCATTTTAACTTTATGCAGAAACCCATAAGCAAAGCCGAGTTTCTCCTCAACCTGGTGTTGGGTCCCAGCTGAAACTGGTGTGTGTACCGCAAGAGTGCTTTGCTGAGGAAGATCAATTCATCCATTAACTACCCTGAGATTTAAAGCAGCCAATAAATCTCTGCTAAGGATAGGAGTTCCTTTGTGGACAATGTAGAACTCTGCAGTTACACAGCAATCACCAAAAGTAACAATTGCTGGCAGGCAGCCACGTACTGGAATAGGGTTTTTCAAATAGCACACCAAGTGAAGCTGGGTTCAGTAAGAGGCGAATCTTTAAAGTAATGCAAATAGATGGAATCAGGTAGTATAGATACTGCTGAGCCAGAGTCCAACATTAGCTGAATAGAATGTGATTTGCCTGAGTGTATGGCGGAAACGTTCACCGTGCACTTTATTTGTTCTGGAATACGTGCAGTAGTGATTTTGTCCACGCTCAGCACAGTAACATCTGATATTGCGACTGCATGCACCTGTTGATTGAACTGGCTGCTGCGACATACTTTAGCAAAATGCCCAATCTTTTTGCAATGATTGCTCTAACCTACTTTTGCTGGACATCGTGTGTAGCTTGCAAGGTGTTGTGGGGATCCACAGAGAAAGCATGCTCTTACTGTATTTTGAATTTGCTGATTTGGTGGTTTTTCATTAGTTTTCCTCTTTTAATTAGAAAAGGAGTACTTGTGGCACCTTAGAGACTAACCAATTTATTTGAGCATAAGCTTTCATGAGATACAGCTCACTTCATCGGATGCATACTGTGGAAACTGCAGAAGACATATACACAGAGACCATGAAACAATACCTCCTCCCACCCCACTCTCCTGCTGGTAATAGCTTATCTAAAGTGATCACTCTCCTTACAATGTATATGATAATCAAATTGGGCCATTTCCAGCACAAATCCAGGTTTTCTCACCCCCCCTCTTTTTCCAAAAACTACACACACAAACTCACTCTCCTGCTAGTAATAGCTTATCCAAAGTGACCACTCTCCCTACAATGTGCATGATAATCAAGGTGGGCCTTTCCAGCACAAATCCAGGTTTTCTCCCCCCCCCCCCCCACCCCCATACACACACAAACTCACTCTCCTGCTGGTAACAGTTGTAGCTCACGAAAGCTCATACTCAAATAAATTGGTTAGTCTCTAAGGTGCCACAAGTACTCCTTTTCTTTTTGCGAATACAGACTAACACGGCTGTTACTCTGAAGCCCATCCAAAGCGACCACTCTCCCCACAATGTGCACGATAATCAAGGTGGGCCATTTCCAGCACAAATCCAGATCTTCTCACCCCCCCCCCCCATACACACACAAACTCACTCTCCTGCTGGTAATAGCTCATCCAAACTGACCACTCTCCTTACAATGTGTATGATAATCAAGGTGGGCCATTTCCAGCATAAATCCAAGTTTAACCAGAACATCTGGGGAGGGGGTAGGAAAAAACAAGGGGAAATAGGCTACCTTGCATAATGACTTAGCCACTCCCAGTCTCTATTTAAGCCTAAATTAATAGTATCCAATTTGCAAATGAATTCCAATTCAGCAGTTTCTCGCTGGAGTCTGGATTTGAATTTTTTTTGTTGTAAGATAGCAACCTTCATGACTGTAATTGCGTGACCAGAGAGATTGAAGTGTTCTCCGACTGGCTTATGAATGTTATAATTCTTGACATCTGATTTGTGTCCATTTATTCTTTTACGTAGAGACTGTCCAGTTTGACCAATGTACATGGCAGAGGGGCATTGCTGGCACATGATGGCATATATCACATTGGTGGATGTGCAGGTGAACGAGCCTCTGATAGTGTGGCTGATGTTATTAGGCCCTGTGATGGTGTTTTTGGAAAAAAAGGGAGGGGGTGAGAAAACCTGGATTTGTGCTGGAAATGGCCCATCTTGATTATCATGCATATTGTAGGGAGAGTGGTCACTTTGGATGGGCTATTACCAGCAGGAGAGTGAGTCTGGGGGGAGGGAGGGTGAGAAAACCTGGATTTGTGTTGGAAATGGCCCAACTTGATTATCATACACATTGTAAGGAGAGTGATCACTTTAGATAAGCTATTACCAGCAGGAGAGTGGGGTGGGAGGAGGTATTGTTTCATGGTCTCTTTGTATATAATGTCTTCTGCAGTTTCCACAGTATGCATCCGATGAAGTGAGCTGTAGCTCACGAAAGCTTATGCTCAAATAAATTGGTTAGTCTCTAAGGTGCCACAAGTACTCCTTTTCTTTTTGCGAATACAGACTAACACGGCTGTTACTCTGAAACCTCTTGTAATTGTTTGTTTGCAGTGATAGTGAACTTTTCTGCAAAGGAGTCACAGCCTGGACTATGCCTCCTGTATCCATGATCATTGTTTTGGCTTCAGCTGTAGCTGATTCAATCTGGGTAGCAACGGTTATTGCTTTTTCTAGTGTAAGTTGTGGTTCTAGAAGTAAACATTCTCTTACACGAAGCATGGTTGTTTTCTCAATGAGCTGGTCTCTAATCATCTCATCTGCCATATTCCCAAAGTCACAACTTATAATCAGACTCCTCAGGGAAGCAATATACTGCATTATAGTCTCTCCTGGTTTCTGTTCATGCTGGCGAAATCTGTAGTGATTAGCTACTACATTCATTTTTGGTACAAAAATGTTCTTTAATGCAGTGAGTGCAGTCTCATATTTATCATTTGCAAGGATAAAAGTGTAAAATATACGCTGCCCTTCTGCTTCAAGGCAGTGGATTAGCAGAGCATGCTTTCTTACTTCAGAAATCTCTGTAGCACTGATTGCAAACAGATAAGTCTCAAACATATGGATCCAGGCAGTAAAAGCTATTGAAGGCTCACCTGGGCTTTGTAGAAATGGTGCAGCTGGTTCAGAGGCAGAAGAGCCATCCTTTTCGCCACAATGTTGTAGTAGCCAGGCAAGGTACGAACAAACTTCAACAGGACTTTATTTTTTAAAGTGGAAACCTCTTTTCCAAGCTGCTGCTGTACCCTCAGTAGCTCACCCTCTTCAACTTCTCCCCCCTCCTTCCTGTTTCCTGTCCTTTCAGACTCCCAACAGCCAGTGTTCCCAATTCTAATAATTACAAGCAACATCTAAACTCCATAGTGTCTCAGTTTCCCCAACTACCCAGTCAGAATGATAATATGCCTTTACTTACCTCCCAAGAATATTGTGATGATAAGTTAATGTCTGTACAATGCTTTGAAAATCTAATGGACTCTGATCTAATAGTTCTAAAGTTGCTTCATTAAACACTCCTTTCTCAAAGGGAGTCAAAACTCTCACTGAAATCAATGGTGTTAGTCAATATAGTAAAGAGTGCTGAACAGGGACCAGGGTGGGAGTTATACATACTGTACTTCAGCACCCATTTCTGGCTGATGACATAACACCTGATTCAAAGCCCACTGAAGTCTGTGGAAAGACTCCCACTGACTTCCCTGGACTTTGAATCAGAACTCTAATGATCAGCCTAAGATGGAGTTACCACAGGCCTCCCCACTTCCCTTTCCTACATCTAGCCAATGTGCAGTACGGTGTCAACAATGGCGTTTGTGGGAGAAAGGAAAAACTGGAGATTATTCTGGATTTGGTCCCAGCACCTGGCAGCCTTAAACTAACAAAATGACTCCCCCACTTCCCCCTCCTGCTTTCCTCCCAACAGAAAGAGAGAAGAAAAGCATATAATGGAAAAATAAGCTAAAAAAATAGTTCAGTAGCATTTCTACAGGTCAAAACACAGTAAATAAAAAGTGTTGGATCTCTTAGAATTACCCCATCTCTTATTTTTATCTTAATAATTTTATGGTTACAAAGGGCCAGCAGCGTGATAGGTATATAAAATGCTTCCAATCTGAACATAACTGTAGTAATCATTAAATTCTCAGAAATTGAACCAAATGCCTCCAAATTCATGCGGCCAACGCTCACACACACACACACACACACACACACACACACACACACACTCTGGGGCAAAAATGCCACCTGCAAACCCTCTGGTTCACTGGAGGTAGTGGATAGTAGTAGTAGCAGGATGTTGCATCCGTGGAACAGCAAATTTAAACACTGATCCCAGAAAGACTTAACATATGTGGCTAACTTTAGGCACAGAGTAGTCCCATTAAACTGTGGAAGACTACTTTGCCCCAATCCTACAGAGAACTCCTCACAGTGTGTAACATCTGGGATCAGGGCTCAAATTTGCTAGATCCACTATTGCAACATCTTGCTACTACAAATACTGCTATCTACTACTTTAAGTGAACCAGAGTGGGTTTCCAGAGGGCATTTTTAGCCAGACTTCAGTAAAAAACGTTTCACTTGCACTATAATTGGAGATACTTTGAGAACATGTTTCTAGGACTCCTAGCAGAACAAAACACAGTTCCACTCAAAATCTAAACTCAACATAAAAGTTTATCTTAATTAGCAAGTCTAAAAAAACAAAACAAAAAAACGTAGCACATGGGTAATCCCATAACATCTGTATAACATCAGACAATACTCAGAATAGTTAAGTAACATGAGGAACGATCATGAGGAATTATCTATGGTCTTGCAATAATAGAGCTTTCTATTGTAAGCAAGGGAGAGAGAGCACTTGATTCATGCCGTTTTATAAAAACAAACCCTGAAATATTCTAAAATTAAAAGAACTAATATTCTTTGAGTTATAAACAAAGCTTAAAGAAATAAGCAATGCTCTTTTTAAATATTTCAGACCCTTCCTAATAAGATGCTGAATGCTGCCTGTGAACATCTTCAAGTCATATTGAAGTTTTTCCCATTAAAGTGAACTCCCACTGAAGTTGGAGGATGTGGCTATTAGGATTCGATCCTGCAAAGTGCTGAGCACTCTGGCTTCAATATAGCAAAGCATTTAAGAATGTGCCTAAACTCTACACTGATGAGCTATAGCACTAAGGTCAATTAATTTCCATTAATGGGACATGGACAAAGTTAAGCACAGATTAAGTGCCTTGAACTGGGGCAAGAGTGCTCAATACTCTGAAGGATCCAGCCCTTAGTGATGAAATAGCTTAAAACTGCTGATTCATGTGCCTCGCATACCATACTCATTGAGTTTTGGAACTAACTGTTCTTCATAACAAAATACAGATTTCCAGACAGTGGTTAACAGTTCATCAGCACTGCAGCCACATTCTCAACATTTTTCAAACGTAAGTAACTAACCTGTCTATTTTTGTTGTTTTTACAATTTACATTATTGATGTGTTATTAGATGTGATCGGTTGATGCAGAAATTACTCTTGCTACAGGCTCCTATTGTAAATGAGATGTTGTTTCTTAGAGGGCATTCATAAAACACACAAAATGGACTGCCATGGGTTATGATTTTTATCTCAGATGGTATGAAAGACCTGATAACTCATGAGTGGCACAGCTGAAATGAGTTATGGACCCCTTCCTCCCATACTGGTGAAAAACAATATCTTAAGAATCAACCCAAGATAATTCCAGGCAGAAAGAGGAATAAAATGCCTTGCAGGTACAAGTTTTATTGTCAGGTTTTCTCCTGTAGCTGTCCCTAAATCACCCCTCACAAACCCTAATGTTATTAATGCATTTGTATCAGTTGTTTTCAGTTAAAAAGAGCTAGAAAACTGGCTCGTATTTATTTATTGAATTTAGTAAGTGCCCACATGCACTCGAACTCCCCCCCCCCCATATTTATATTCCTTGATACTGTGTTATTGTTACACTCTAGTTGTTCATAGCTTCTTCTAGAGCTCTGATTTTCAGTTCTGTAGAGCTTTTTAGGTTTTCTTGAGGGCCTTTTGTAAATTTTTAAGTATCACAGATAAATCTCAAGAGATACATTCCAGAACAGTAGATGATTTCCAAGTGAACTGTAAACAGGGAATGTCAATTATATAAGGTGGAAATGTTAAGAAGTGCTCCTGAGAAATCTACTGGACTTATATAAAATCAGGACAAAAAAATCAAAGGTTACTTGAAACACTCCTTGTAGGGCTAATAGAAACTGTGTACAGCAGTTTAGTTAATCGTTCTGAATCTGACACTACAAGCTGTGCTATTTATTATGTAGTATCAACAGCGTGTTAGACACTTGTGATGCGCAATGAACCTTACAGGGCTCAAGATGTTAACATGAGCTGGTAACCAGTTGGAATGGTAGCACATGAAGTGTGCTGGAGAGAGAATGAACATCTAAGCTGGAACACCCAGTCAACCCAGGAGGACATGCAAGCACATTCTTAACTTTAAGCACTCTAAGCATAGCTTTAAGTGTTTTGGGGCCTTATGGGATGTCTACACTGCACTACAACACATGTGACTGGCCTGTATCAGCTGGCATGGGCTGAAGGACTATAAAACTGCAGTGTAGACGTTTGGGCTCAGGCTGGAGCCTGAGCTCTGAGACTGAGGCCCGAGCTCCAGGACCCTCTCCACTCATGGAGTCCCAAGGCTTGGCCTCCAGCCCAAGCCTAAATGTCTACACTGCAATTCTATAGCTCCACAGCCCAAGCCCTATCAGCTGACTTGGGCCAGCCATAGTGTTTTATTACAGTGTAGATACACCTTTAGAGTCTAAATATGGATTAAGACAATTAACTTTGTTTTACATGTGTCAAGGTTCCTCCCCCACTCTGAACTCTAGGGTACAGATGTGGGGACCTGCATGAAAAACCTCCTAAGCTTATCTTTACCAGCTTAGGTCAAAACTTTCCCAAGGTACAAAATATTCCCCCCGTTGTCCTTGGACTGGCCGCTACCACCACCAAACTAATACTGGTTACTGGGGAAGAGCTGTTTGGACGCGTCCTTCCCCCCAAAATACTTCCCAAAACCTTGCACCCCACTTCCTGGACAAGGTTTGGTAAAAAGCCTCACCAATTTGCCTAGGTGACTACAGACCCAGACCCTTGGATCTTAAGAACAATGAACAATCCTCCCAACACTTACACCCCCCCTTTCCTGGGAAATGTTGGATAAAAAGCCTCACCAATTTGCATAGGTGACCACCGACCCAAACCCTTGGATCTGAGAACAATGAAAAAGCATTCAGTTTTTTACAAGAAGACTTTTAATAAAAAATAGAAGTAAATAGAAATAAAGAAATCCCCCCTGTAAAATCAGGATGGTAGATATCTTACAGGGTAATTAGATTCAAAAACATAGAGAACCCCTCTAGGCAAAACCTTAAGTTACAAAAAAGATACATAGACAGAAATAGTTATTCTATTCAGCACAATTCTTTTCTCAGCCATTTAAAGAAATCATAATCTAACACGTAGCTAGCTAGATTACTTACTAAAAGTTCTAAGACTCCATTCCTGTTCTGTCCCTGGCAAGAGCAGCATACAGACAGACACAGACCCTTTGTTTCTCTCCCTCCTCCCAGCTTTTGAAAGTATCTTGTCTCCTCATTGGTCATTTTGGTCAGGTGCCAGCGAGGTTACCTTTAGCTTCTTAACCCTTTACAGGTGAGAGGAGCTTTCCCCTGGCCAGGAGGGATTTCAAAGGGGTTTACCCTTCCCTTTATATTTATGACAACATGGGTGTCAGTGTTGGTGTAAACTTGCATGTTTCTACAGCATTGTGTTATGGTACTCTAAGACACTGTAATGTAAACAGGGGTAGAATTAAAACAGAGAAATCTTGTGGTTCTCTTGAAGGTCAAACACTGGCACGGCTACTGGAAGCTGTGTGAGTGAATGGACCATCTAGTGTATTGGGTGTATAATTTATGTATTTAAAAACAGCAAAATCTTAAATCATCCTGTTACATGGGGTAAAATATACACATCTCTCTCAGCTGGTTTCCTTTAAAATGCAAGAACTAAATTGGATAGTCTTTCCACCCAAGTTTATTCTAAGTCAACAGTTTGATTAGTAATGGCAGTGGGGGAGGCATACCACCAATTTTTGTCATAGTAGGGGAATGTTCTATAACCAGGTTTTATATTTCTCATACAATACGGACATTCTGCACGACGTGAAGAAATCATGAAAATTAGATTGCACAATGGAAATGGGCAAATTTCTCTATATATATTGGAAAAAAAAAATGAGAGGAAGACCTAACATCTCCACAATTGGTTACGATTTCCCAGATGCAGCGGGCAGACATTAATCTTTTACATATGGGTTTTTTGCACATTATTATAATTCAAGAAGTTGCTATACAGATCCCACCTTCTCCCGCTCCTCCCCAGTTAACTATGCATATATTTTCTGCCTCAGGGCATCACAAAGCACAACAACAGTGTTTTCCAAGCAGGATACTGTACGCAGAACAAATGACTGCATATGTATTTTAATCGAATGAAAGGACGATGCAAACAGTACTTTTCTGGCCTGAAATCTGTAGGCAGCAAAGATAGCACTAGCCTGAAAGGCAGGGGTAGTCTTTTTTTTTTTTTTCCAAGGTGCACATTTCTTGTTCAAGGTATAGTTCAGGTCCAGATGCCAGAGAAAAACAATAAAAAATAACAATAGTAAGTATATAAAAAGATTTTGGCATCTGCTCAAAAACACCTGGCAATCCGGATTTGGACTGCAGTCCACCTATTGACTACCCCTGCTCTAAGGGCAATTACTGGAATAGCAATAATTAGTTTAGCATACAATGAATAGAGAGAAGACAGGAAGGAAAGAAAGGCAGTTTCCATGGCTAAATATTTAGCATATGGGTATTGAGCAAGATCTCCGTGTCTTTATGCTGGGGAACCAATTGTTTTTGCTCTCCCAGCTGGGGACCATATTTTCACTTCATCTTGACAGAATACAATTAACTCTCACTAAAATATCCTGGAGTGAGCTTAAGGAGGATTCTCGTCTTCTCCTTGCCAGGCTGCTTGGGAAAATCGAATGTATTTATTTTATGTTTTATAAACGTTTGAGCATTGTGATGTATCATAAGTGTACATGTATTTCTGTTATAGACACCTTTTCTCCGACCTGCCCCTACCAACTATGTGGTCACTACACACTAGAAAAAGCCAGTCTCATACATTTTATTTACTCACATATTTGGATTCTAGGACCAGCTCTCTACTGAAAGGTACAGAAAAGTACAAAAAAGGTAGCTGGAACTGGGAAGAAACCTGACTGGGGTTTTGAGAGCACTTCAGTAAGCACCTACTC
Organism: Caretta caretta; assembly: GCF_965140235.1. Taxonomy (NCBI): domain Eukaryota; kingdom Metazoa; phylum Chordata; order Testudines; family Cheloniidae; genus Caretta; species Caretta caretta. The sequence continues at coordinate 130,076,489 of NC_134209.1, read as the reverse complement.
CTACAAGAACCTATATGATGGTCTAGCTCTAGCTCTCGCTAAAGATTACACAGCCCTTCCCCTCTAAAATATAGGGTAACAGACGTACCTTAAGGAAAGAGTTGCCGTAAGTCCATACCATGTTACGCACAGCCAATTGTGTGATTTATTGGGGCACCAAAAGCATGCCTTGGAAATATAATTATTAATTTCCACTTGAATTCAGCTACATCTCACTTATGTAGGCTACAAAGCTTAATTATAAAAGCTCTTTCTAGTGAAATATTTCCCTTATCTTTGATATCCAGTTGAAATGGACTGGAAAAAAAGCCCTTGAAGAGCAAAAAGGAAATGTCTTTTAAAGTAATTTTTGGTCCCATCAGGCTGAATCTCATTAATAAAGAAAGGACTTCACTGGAGAATAGAGCTTTTACATTTAACAGCATTCAGTGTTGCTGTCCCTGATTCTAGCAGAACTGTAAATAGCAAACCTTTCATAGATTGCAAGGCCAGAAGGGACTGTGGTGATCATCTAGTCTGACCTCCCATCTAACACAGGCTAGAGCACTCCAAAATAATTCCTAGAGCATGTCTTTTAGATCAGGATTCCGGCTTGTGCAACTCTGCAGTGCCCACTTTTGATAAAGGTCGGTTTTTAGAAAACCTACAGATCTGCCAAGATAACTCACTGTTCTGATTCTCTCCATGCTCAGCTCAGGTGTTTCAGTTGATATACATAATTAAATATTCATTAGCCATTCACCTGGGATGTGAATTAGGCAGAGCAGGGACTTGGACCTGGATGTCTCACCTCCTAGTGAGTGCCCCAACCACTGGGCTATTGGCTATTCTGGGGTGGAGCTCCCTATCTCAGATATATATTCCATCATAGCTAAGGGATGTACTTTCCCCCCACTCTAAACATGACACCTTAGATATGAATTCTTATTTTGGGCCACATTTTAATGCAAAAAAAAAATAAAATAAAATAAAATAAAAAAATCAAGCAAATAGGAAAACAGGAAACAAATCCCCTTACTGCAGTTTTTTAATTATATTTTGTTTTGGTAAGAAGTTTCCAACAATCTCCAGTTAGATTGTTGTTGGTTTTTTTAAAGTAATTTTGTTTTGAAATTCCAGAGCTTTGTGTACTTGGGAGTGAGGGGACTGCTAATGTAGGTCGCAAGGAAGATTTCAGGAGCTTGTTTTGGCATGCAAAAGTATGGCAGCAACAAGAAAAGAAAATGAAAGTGATTAATTTATTTGTTAAATTCCTTTAAGTGAGAAAGCTATACAAAGGTCTGAAAACATCAGCCTGACATAAGTCATGTTTCTTAATACAGAGCCTGACACTGCATCATTAAAGTAAATGGGAACTTTGCCATGTTCTTCAATGGGACTGGAATCAGGCTCATAGATCATAAAGTTGGTTCCACTAGAATAGGACTGAGGATGAAGGATGGTCTTGTGGTTAATGCACTGATCTGAAATTCAGGAGATGGGCTGAGTTCCTGGCTCTGCCACAACTTTCCCATGTAACCTTGGACAAGTCACTTAATCTCCCTGGGCTTATTTTCCCATCTTTAGAAAATACTTCTCTAATTTATGGGGGTGTTAGGAGAATGACTTAATTAATGCTTGCAAGGCACTCGGATACTACAGGAATGGAGGCAGTGGAAGTACCAAACAGATACAGACAAGTGCTAATACACATTGACAGAGCAATGTGGGGCAAGGGACACCTCCAGAATTTTTTCACATTACACCCTAACCTGACCAATCCTCTTAGTGAAAAACTAAAGTAAGACAAGCAACTATGGCTCATATGGAAGTAAATATTAATCAGGGTTCACACCCCACATTATTTGCTTTTATCATTCAAAGTTACTTTGCAAGAAGGTGATTTTTATTAACACCTTCAGTGATTCACAGCTTTTAAAGCCAGAAGGGACCATTAGATCATCTCATCGGACTGCCTGTATATCACAGGCCATTTAATTTCACCCAGTTACCCTATATTGATGTTTATAGCTAAGATTTGGATATTGTGGCTTGGTAGTCTCAGTGTCTTAGAGTTAACTTTATTGGGGGGGGGGAGCCTTATTCAATCCAAGGCTGACTTTTAATCTCAGATACGCAGATGTGCACATCTCTTGTTGAAATCAGCTATTTGTACTAGCGCGCACATGACCAGTATAAAAAGGAACAGGGAATTGCATATATTCACCTTTGAATCAAACAGTCTTATAAAAGGTTTCAGAGTAGCAGCCGTGTTAGTCTGTATCCACAAAAAGAAAAGGAGTATTTGTGGCACCTTAGAGACTAACAAATTTATTTGAGCGTAAGCTTCCGTGAGCTACAGCTCACTTCATCAGATGCATCGGATGAAGCTCACGGAAGCTTACGCTCAAATAAATTTGTTAGTCTCTAAGGAGCCACAAATACTCCTAGTCTTATAAAAGTCTATGTTAGTCATAAGGGATCAAAATAAGCCACCTCACTTAGTGATTTGCTGCTGTGCTCCAGCACTGTTCCCACATTTGGAAACTGTCCAGGTGTTCCATCAAAAATGTACCTCTCAACTTTAATTTGCAGAATTTAGTTTTACAAGTTCTCTCTCTCCTTTTGTTTTTAGATTGACATGCTCTCATTTCTAAGATGCAAGTAGAGCTCAGCCCACTTGTAGCAACTGTTTTTTCCCCTCAGACCAACAACAGTGTTAAGTGATTCCTGACAGGAATTGGGTACCGCAAATTATTCACCAGGCACAGCTCAGGTCAAAGACTTCTATCAGGAAAACCTCCTTTGTTCCTAGGATGCCTAATAGCATAGCAAATGTCCCTCTATGCTAGCCGTGTCATCTGCAAAGCCATTTGATTGTGCGCTCCCAAATCTTGAATTTGGAGGGTATAGGGACCATGAGCCTGTGGAAGGAATTAGGGCAACAACTGAAGAAATTTTCCTGTTAAACAGTAAAGGGACAACTTGAAATATTCCCTAGAAAGGGTGACAATAAATGGGGAGATATTCTGAATCCTCTAGAAACTCAAGTTCTTATCTGCATGTAGGCAGCCTTGTAACATATGATTTTATTTTCTCTACATTTCATTTTAAAACTTCTAAGAGTCTGCAGAAGGTAACTGACAGGTTTCAGAGTAGCAGCCGTGTTAGTCTGTATTCGCAAAAAGAAAAGGAGTACTTGTGGCACCTTAGAGACTAACCAATTTATTTGAGCATAAGCTTTCGAGAGCTACAGCTCACTTCATCGGATGCATAAAGTAAAAAATACAGTGAGGAGATTTATATACACACAGACCATGAAAAAATGGGTGTTTATCATACACACTGTAAGGAGAGTGATCACTTAAGATGAGCTATTACCAGCAGGATAGTCACTTTTAGGTCAGAAATCGAGTGACCAGAGAGATTGAAGTATTCTCCGACTGGCTTATGAATGTTATAATTCTTGACATCTGATTTGTGTCCATTTATTCTTTTACGTAGAGACTGTCCAGTTTGGCCAGTGTACATGGCAGAGGGGCATTGCTGGCACATGATGGCATATATCATATTGGTAGATGTGCAGGTGAAGGTAACCGACATTTTGTAAGGCGGAGATCATGCAGCATATCACAGAGAAGGCACACACCATAATCTCTCATGGACTTTAGTTTTTGTTCTTTCTTGTGCAGTTTTATGTAATCTAAAATAAAATGTGCATCAAAAGCTTAATAACTAATCACCATAGATTCTGATTTATCCACAAAAACTCATGCCCTCCACCTAATTCTAAAGGCTGTTACAGGACAGCAGCACTCCATCCACAGTACAGAGTGTCAAGGATCTGGTGAATCATTGATAACTGTGCACTAGCCTTGACCATCAACACTTAAGAGTGATGGCAGAGATACAGGGTAATGTGCTAAAATGGAATGAGTCCTTCCCAGAGGGACACTCTCTCTAAGTGGTGATAGGAAACTGCACCTCCACCACTAGACCGCTCTCTTGTGGAGTCCCATAATAATCTGTTCTCTCTCATTTGTGTTATTCAACACTTACATGCAGCCACTAAATGAACAGGTCAGACAACATGGACTCAAGAGCTAGCAATATGCAGATGATACAGCTCTACTTATCTTTCAACACATATAACCATATGCTGTTACCAGTGTTTGGATAAGATCAGCACATGGAGGAAGAACAGCTGGCTGAAGCTGAACGCAAGCAAGACAGAGGTTTTCCAGAGAGGCACAGGAAAACATTTGAAAGAGTTTACAGCAATGGTGCAATTTCCTTTGGTTGAAGGCACAAATGCACAATTGGTCACTTCAGTTCACAGCTTGGGGTGCTCCTGGATTTCTTATGCTAAACTCTCACATACCATCTCCAGTTGGCTAGAAGACTCCCTGCCATCCTGGCAAACAATTACTTGGCCTCAGTTACTCATGTCTTTTGTCACCTCTCAACTGGACTACAGGAATGCAATATATTTGGGCACGAAGGCTTCAGCCCTTAGGAAACTTCAACCGAAAAAGAACATTACAGTGTTTCTCCACAGTAATACAGTAACCATGAGCACATCAAACCTGTCCTCAGCTCCCTGTGCTAGCTTTCCATAGACTACGCAATCAAGTTCAAGTGCTCAGTCCTCATCTTCAAGGCACACAAGGGCCTGGGCCCAGGATCCCTAAAAGATTGACTAAAGCTCCATGATGGAGACTGTGGTTAATAACTCCATTCCATTGGCACAACGGCCCTTTTTACAGTAACGGGTAAAGTTCTGTGTGCAGGAGACGGCACTTTCTCAGGGGCCAGCCTGAGACTGTGGAATGAACCATGACAGGAAAAGGACCTTCACAAGGCGCACAAACTTTTACTATAAGTGCCAGGCACATTTCTTTGAACTTCCATTTTCTAACACAGATAGCTCTGCGTGTGTGCATGCGTGCACAATAAACCTTCCAAAACAAACCACTGCATCTCACACACACTTCTCCCCCTAGGAGAAAGAGAAAAAACACCTGGCAGATGTTAGCCACAAGGCTTAATCATAGAATCATTGAACCATGGGGTTAGAAGGGACTGCAAGGGTCATCTAGTCTAACCCTCTGCCAAGATTCAGGTTTTAATGAATTACTGGAAGGTGCTCAGATAGCTACAGTGATGATCATGGTATAAGAACCTATAGAGAAAGGAATAGAGAGTTTTAAACTAGCACAAAGTAGTTTGTGTCACAGTTCAGGGCAGCTGCACCTGTATCTCCTCTCAGTAGCTCAGCAAGGGCACCCATTCTCAGGCTTCCAGCTGTTGCCTCTCTCGGCTGGAGATCCTGGGCGCTTCCCTACCTTCCATGCCTACTTCCCAGCAAAGACAGCCTGTCTAAACAAACCTGCTTGATTTTTCTTCAGAAACTGATAGAGTGATTGTTACAAATGTAAGTTATCATACAGAGTTTTCTAGGCAAGTCTACTTCATTCTTAAGGGAAAAAGGGTTATAGAGAAAACATATTAAAACAAATCAAAGAACCTATGTGCATGCTTATAAATTTGCCAGGGTTTACCCCAATTCTCACATGGGCTCTTGCAAGAATAATCTTTCAACATCCCACCCTAGTTGCTTCCTTGTGGTTTCAAGTTCATCAGAGCTTCAACTCAGAACAAGCACATTCATAACATGTTCAGTTTCCTCTTTAAACAAACCAGGGTCTTTGAACTGGTGTTTCCAGAAGTGTGTAATGTGTGCACAATGGGTGTCCCCCTCCGGCGTATCTTCAAAGGGTTGGCTTTGAAGGGGAGAATTTGTATTCCCATCACCCTAACATATTTCCTAGGGGATCCATTTTGTATGTATTGTTCCAAAAAGACTTTTGGAAATTCCTAATACCTTCTAGGGATGGCATAAATTTTGTCTTCCTGCTAAAGCAGTTCCATACAATCTCACAACAGTACATAAACATTTGCATTTCTAATACAACAAACTCCAAAGTTGTTAACCTTAATTCAGTAATGTTTAACTTAATTCCATAAAATGTATCTTAATTCTGTAAGGGTTGTTCAGCATATTACAAACATTATCAATCTGTCACAGACTGTACTCCTCACCACCTGTTATTGGAGCATGATCTTCACTCCATGTCAACCTGCCCCAATGGGAAGGGGCCTCAAGATCCGTTGGTCCCCTGCTGCAGCAGGCTTTGCACCATTGTTGGAATTGGCCCTGGTTCCAGGACACATGAATTATCCCCATGAACTTAATTTTCTAGCACTATATGAAATTAGGGTTGAGTATTACCTACCCATCTCCATTTTGGAGCATCCTCAGAATTACTTTTCCACTCTTCAAGTTGTTCCAGACTTTGCTTCTTTGTATTTTATACCTGTTAATATTATCACCACTGCTGGATACATCAAAGACTGTTTTCTTAGGTTTATAAATGCCTTTCCCATATATCTCTCCAGCTTGTCCTCCCCTCATATTTTAATTCACTACAGCCCCAGACTACAGTTAGCCACCGATTAAAAGTGCAGGATGTTTTACTGGCTTCGCTATCAAGTGTTTTTGAGGTACCACTGTTAAAAAAATCTTTGTGACTACTTTCAAAACAACTCTAGTACAACACAATCTGCTGTGTGGAGCCTGGACTGTAAGAGCAGCCAGAAAGGCTGAGTCATAAAACAAAAAACCATTGAGAGTTATGAAGAGCTTCTTTCATGTAATTAAAAGTTAATTAAAAACTCTTGGTGTAATTTATGCCCAGAAAAAATGGCCTTTTGTCATTTATTCAAGTGAGTTTCCCGAAAGAAGCACTCATCTGAGACTGCAGCCCATTCCAGAAAAGTAAATAGAAATCACACAATAATCCCACAGCCCGTCCCAGGTGGCATACTAATTTACTAACAGTTCTCGATAATTTATAGCAAGTTAAACAGCCTGGTGGCAGGGGGGTTAAAAAAAAGGTTATTTCCTTTCCTCCTTTCTGACGATGTCTCACATTCAAATCTACCTCGCTTCATCAACTTGCTCCTAGGCATTTCTCTGAATTAATAGGCAGACAAGAAGGAGAAGTGTATAGAGAAATAAGCCTATAACTTAATTATTGCTTCTGAAAACAAAAAGCCCCATGGGGCACATGAAGACATACCACACAGTTTACTTTTAAGAGAGAGAGAGAGATCACCTGGGCAGGCAGCCATTAATGGCAAGATGCCTCCAGATCCATTTTCATTGTTTGTATAACACCTTCTGCTTATTGTTTTTGTCTGATTATAATAATCATGTTGTACATTTATACAGCACCTGAAGGATCCGAAAAATCAAAGCACCTTTCGGAGCTACCAGCCAAATTCTTTCCTTGGTTGTATCTGGGTAAAACAAATGTGCTGAAGGGGGTTGTACAGCTGTGACCTAGACGAGGATGTAGCACTATCGTAGCAATAGTAAATGGTAAAAACCTTAAGAGCCACATATTCAAAATGGTTCAGTGCCCACAATCAGAGCAAGATTTTTAAAAGATTTCAGCACATTTCCAAACTTATTTATTTAACTATCACTTAAATTACCACTGTTTGGGGCAGGGCTATCCCTTTGTTAATGTCTCTACAGTGCCTAGCACACTGGGGCCCTGGCTTCTAGGTGCTACTGGTAAAACATGTAAATAAATAATAATATTTCTAAGTGTCACCTTGCGAGCTGCCGGGTGCTGAGCACTTTTGAAACTCAGCTGTTATTTAGGTACTTAAATGAGAATTAGGCTGTTTTAAAAAATCACCACTGATGTAAATTTATACCAGTCAAGAGTGTCTCTCTTAACAACTCAGGTGAAAGAGTTATACATAATGGGCCAAATTCAGCTCTCAGTTACACCAGTGTAAACTTGATGTAACACCTTTAATTCATTATGCTACTGCTAAGAAGACAGTCTGATTTTCAGAGGTGCTGAACAATTACAGCTCCCATTCACATCAGTTTTTATATTGCTGAGTACTTCTGGAAACAAGGCCAAATTTATGCCTAAAATCAAACCTGAATCTGCTAAAATCTGGTATTTTGAACTCCACATTCCAGGCTTGCCTGCATTAGAGTTCTGAGCATCTTGAAGCTGTGAATGTGACTTAGTAAACAATTCTGGACTTGAATCAGTATTCTTGTCAGCAAGTTAAGGAAGTATGGGCTGGATGAATGCACTACAAGGTGGGTAGAAAGCTGGCTAGATTGTCGGGCTCAACGGGTAGTGATCAATGGCTCCATATCTAGTTGGCAGCCGGTATCAAGTGGAGTACCCCAAGGGTCAGTCCTGGGGCCGGTTTTGTTCAATATCTTCATAAATGATCTGGAGGATGGTGTGGATTGCACTCTCAGCAAATTTGCGGATGATACTAAACTGGGAGGAGTGGTAGATACGCTGGAGGGGAGGGATAGGATACAGAAAGACCTAGACAAATTGGAGGATTGGGCCAAAAGAAATCTGATGAGGTTCAATAAGGATAAGTGCAGGGTCCTGCACTTAGGACGGAAGAACCCAATGCACAGCTACAGACTAGGGACCGAATGGCTAGGCAGCAGTTCTGCGGAAAAGGACCTAGGGGTGACAGTGGACGAGAAGCTGGATATGAGTCAGCAGTGTGCCCTTGTTGCCAAGAAGGCCAATGGCATTTTGGGATGTATAAGTAGGGGCATAGCGAGCAGATCGAGGGACGTGATCGTTCCCCTCTATTCGACATTGGTGAGGCCTCATCTGGAGTACTGTGTCCAGTTTTGGGCCCCACACTTCAAGAAGGATGTGGATAAATTGGAGAGAGTCCAGCGAAGGGCAACAAAAATGATTAGGGGACTGGAACACATGACTTATGAGGAGAAGCTGAGGGAGCTGGGATTGTTTAGCCTGCAGAAGAGAAGAATGAGGGGGGATTTGATAGCTGCTTTCAACTACCTGAAAGGGGGTTCCAAAGAGGATGGCTCTAGACTGTTCTCAATGGTAGCAGATGACAGAACGAGGAGTAATGGTCTCAAGTTGCAGTGGGGGAGGTTTAGATTGGATATTAGGAAAAACTTTTTCACTAAGAGGGTGGTGAAACACTGGAATGCGTTACCTAGGGAGGTGGTAGAATCTCCTTCCTTAGAGGTTTTTAAGGTCAGGCTTGACAAAGCCCTGGCTGGGATGATTTAACTGGGAATTGGTCCTGCTTTGAGCAGGGGGTTGGACTAGATGACCTTCTGGGGTCCCTTCCAACCCTGATATTCTATGATTCTATGATTCATGGGAATGCAGTGGGTATTAATGAGACATTAGTTGTGATTCAGGTTATTGTAATTGCCAGGACAATTACTACAGAAAGAGAGAGACAATAAAACTGAAAAATGGAGGTTCAGGCCTGAAGAATCTTGCATGTCACCATTCTATCCGACAATAATGACTGCAAGACTTTAAAAAAGTGAACTGGTCACCTGGAAAACAAGCTCAGATTAACAAATGTCAGATTGGCCAGAGCTAGTTGAAACTCAAAGAGTGGAGAAGCTAAGCTATTTTTTTCATAGTGCACTGCAATGATATTGGAGATCGTAGATGGGAGTTTGCAATGATTTACCAATGTGCTGTGGTGCTCTGCATCTCTGGAAAGGGCAGGGAATCAAATCACCATGCCACATGGTGGAGGGAAGCATAGCTTCTTCCATTGTGTGAAAGGTCACAAAGACACAAACACCAAGCCTGTGGCCTGTGAACCATCCTGTATGGTGTTTGTGGAATATGCAGATTTTGGCACAAGAAGAAACATTTCAAACTGAGATACAAATCAGTCACATTTTTTGAGGCCACTCATTTGGTTTGTCTGGATTAGTGTCCCATTCTGCTTGCTTTAATGGTTCACACTCAGAAGTAAAATATACCCTGGCCATAAAAGACTGCTCCTCCATCCTACTGGATATGAATGAAACAAATTGTACCCAGAGAAAGACAGATTTGGAGTTCTAAACACTGAGGATTTTAAAATTTCCTAATACAAAATCTTTGTTATTGCTGGGCTTTAGTTTTCCACCCTAAAAATTACTACTGTGGAACATGTATACAACTTCCGGGCTATGTCTAACATTTGAGCTGGGAGGTGTGATTCCCAACTCATGCAGATGAACCTACATTAGCTCTGCTTGACATATTGCCTACAAATAGCAGTGTGGCCGGGACAGCACATGCGGCAGTTCAGCCAGCCCCCTGAGTAGAAACCCACCCAGCCCCTTGAGCATGTACTCAAGTGTACTAGTGCGGGTTCATCTACATGAGCTGGGACTCACACCTCCAAGCTCAAATATAGATGTACCCTCAGTAACTTACAACCATCTGGGTGATATTTGACTCCAATGCAGGCCTGACTCTCATCTAAAACTAGCTCTACGGAGTGTTACTCCTTACATTGCTGAAAGATGTTGCTTTTTACTGAGGTTTATCTGTAGCACAGTAGACAGCACATTACATTTTGCTGCCTAACTACGAGTTCACATAATATATCATTAACCAGGGGTTAAACATACTCCACAGTAGTACCTTTCATGGTGGAAAACTAGACCCCATCAACAAGAAGAGTTTTGCATTAGGAAATTCAGTGGGGTTACTCCTGGTTTACACCAGTGTGACTGAAGGCAGAATAAACTCTGCATGTCTGCAAGGCACCAGAAAGGTTCATGGGATATCATGTTACCATACATATTTCCACTTAACGTTGTCATTAATATCCAAGATTTATCATGCTCATGCTGGGAATTTATGTAATTATTTTTCTTAAGCCAAGGATACATCTTTTAAGCTGTCTATGTTATTCATGTCTAAGTAAAATTGGAAGTTGACAAGCGCTATCACAGAAGAGGAAGGAGAACAAGTAGCGCAAGTTACAGGCTATTTTAACAAGTAGCACTCATGTAAGTGGGTCCGTCAAATGTTTTAACTAAAAAATAGCCCAGCGTGCCATGCAGTTGTGTTGGATCTTGGCCAGCTTAGGAAGACACATATGCTGCTTTAGAGTTCCTATTGTTCTCACATTGTCACATGATCATACTTTGCAAGAGTATTATGTTGACTTATCCAATAATAAAGGCCTGTTTGCTTACAGCTCTCTTCTATGCCAGTGTTTTATCTACACCTACTCCTATCTTGAGCACTTTTAGTGAGATGTTATTTTCTTTTTTTCCCTCTATTATTCATTACCATATTGTATTCTTGGGTTAACACATCAGAAATAACATTTATTAACTCTTAACTCATTTAGTTAAATATGAAGAAAAGAAAAATAATTTTCTTTCACAGGATCTAATTTTGACCTGCCAATGGAGAACATTTTGACCTGCCAATGGAGAATGGTGATGGCAACAAAAATTATATTTTGACAAAATGAAAGCTGTTTACAGTAACTATGTCCCAAAGCTCACAGCATAACACAAAAGTTGATCAAGGTTGCAAGAGATGCATGGTCTGTTTCTAACAGAACTTTTAGAATGAAATTAAATATCCTCAAAACCGTTTCACTCAGTGTAGGATCTAAAAGGTGTGTTGGCTATGAAAAAATCATTCATACCTCTGCCCCAAATGCCAGACTGCAGCAAAGGGAGGCAGTAGTACTAAAGGTGAGAGTAGCATCAGGACTCTTCAGTTGCATTCCAGGCTCTCTCCGTGATTTGGGGTGTGGCCTTGAAGGAGCACACTAACATCTCTGTGCCTCACGATGTCTGTTTATAAAATGGGGATAATAATACCTGCCTGCATCGTAGGAGTATTGGGAGGATTAAGACATCAATTATTTATTCCAAGAACTGCCTCCTGCCCCTAAGGGCTCCTGGAAAATCTAGTATTTTATCCTTGTCCATGGAAATATGTGGGTTTATGCCAAAGTAGCCTTTATCTACTATGTACCAGAGAGGTAGCTGTGTTAGTCTGGATCTGTAAAAGCAGCAAAGAGTCCTGTGGCACCTTATAGACTAACAGACTGGTGCCACAGGACTCTTTTCCGCTTTATAGACCATGTCACTCTCTCTGGCTGTTGACTTAGAATGGGCTTCAAGAATATTTCTGTGCCACACATAACACAGCCCATCACAATCACATATATGTTTATTGTAATTAGAGCCTTGAAGCCCAGATCCACATCTGATCTTTCCAAAAGTCCAGGGGTGATAGGATTCTGGATTTTGGGGCCTGATCCTGTAACCTTTATTCACTTGGCTGATACTTATCCACACAAAAAGTCCCATTGAAGACAGTGATCAAAGGTTACAGAATTGGGCTTGTGGTTTGTGATCATCTTTAACTGCAACATTTTGCTTTTAGGACTGAAATGTTTTAGGACATGGATGCTGCCTCTGAGCGAAATGAAAGGCATTATCCCAAATTGGCTTTTTGTCTACAGCATGCCTGAGCCTATACAGCTATCCTCAGTCACAAACAGAACATAACATGCCTGTCACGTTGCTAAGAAATGCCCCGTATGGCAAAAACAGTTGAGTGCCAGTTAACTAAAAGAGTTAATATAAAATTAATAGTTCTATATTTATCCAATAATGATCACTACGCAATCTCACTGCTCAGAAGAGAATGTTGACTTTAGCACCTACCAATATGTTAATAACTTGGAATGGATGATATTTGGATTACTTAATAAATTAAGAATAATTAGCTATATTGTAGTTATACAAGTGAAAAAAAAGCCATATGTTGAGTATGAGGAAGTGTAATCCATTCATTGGCTTAGCACCAGAGTCTCACAGTGAGTGTTACAAGTTCACATGTTTTGAGTGTGGATTTTTCATAGGGTTGTTTGGCTTCATTAGGTTTGATGTATTCAAATCACACCTAGGGTACAAGCATCATATTGGATACTTTCCCAAGAAGTCTCTTGTGGTTTGTTTCTTCTAGACAGTGCATTAAAATATGTATACAGTGTTGTTGTAGCCATGTTGGTCCCAGGATATGAGATAGACAAGGTGGGGGAAGTAATTTCTTTTATTGGACCACTTCTGTTGGTGAGAGAGACAAACTTCAGAGAAGTTGGTCCAATAAAAGATATTACATCCCCCACCTTGTCTCATTAAAATATGTATCATTCATGAGGTGTGCCCCAGTTTCAGACACATGTATGTGAATAACGGGGGTGAAATCCTGGCCACACAGAAGTTAATGGGAGTTTAGCCACTGACTTAGACAGGGTCAGGATTTCACCCCTAGTGTGTAAAACAAGGAACTTCATCTTTGGTCACACCACATCACTATTCTTTGTTGATTTTCAACACAGACGCATCTTTATCCTAATGTATTTATTGGAGGATAGCATTACCATACTGTCATAAATATAAAGGGAAGGGTAAACCCCTTTGAAATCCCTCCTGGCCAGGGGAAAGCTCCTCTCACCTGTAAAGGGTTAAGAAGCTAAAGGTACCTTGCTGGCACCTGACCAAAATGACCAATGAGGAGACAAGATACTTTCAAAAGCTGGGAGGAGGGAGAGAAACAAAGGGTCTGTGTCTGTCTATATGCTGGTCTTTACCGGGGATAGACCAGGAATGGAGTCTTAGAACTTTTAGTAAGTAATCTAGCTAGGTATGTGTTAGATTATGATTTCTTTAAATGGCTGAGAAAAGAATTGTGCTGAATAGAATAACTATTTCTGTCTGTGTATCTTTTTTGTAACTTAAAGTTTTGCCTAGAGGGGTTCTTTATGTTTTTGAATCTAATTACCCTGTAAGATATCTACCATCCTGATTTTACAGGGGGGATTTCTTTATTTCTATTTACTTCTATTTTTATTAAAAGTCTTCTTGTAAGAAAACTGAATGCTTTTTCATTGTTCTCAGATCCAAGGGTTTGGGTCGGTGGTCACCTATGCAAATTGGTGAGGCTTTTTATCCAACATTTCCCAGGAAAGGGGGAGTGCAAGTGTTGGGAGGATTGTTCATTGTTCTTAAGATCCAAGGGTCTGGGTCTGTAGTCACCTAGGCAAATTGGTGAGGCTTTTTACCAAACCTTGTCCAGGAAGTGGGGTGCAAGGTTTTGGGAAGTATTTTGGGGGGAAGGACGCGTCCAAACAGCTCTTTCCCAGTAACCAGTATTAGTTTGGTGGTGGTAGCGGCCAGTCCAAGGACAACGGGTGGAATATTTTGTACCTTGGGGAAGTTTTGACCTAAGCTGGTAAAGATAAGCTTAGGAGGTTTTTCATGCAGGTCCCCACATCTGTACCCTAGAGTTCAGAGTGGGGGAGGAACCTTGACACATACTGAAGCTATCATTTTGAGACAAGGCTGCTACTATCCTCTCTAATACCACTTTGCACAAATATCTGGATCAGAGATCAAAACTGAGCCCTTAATCAGGTTTACTTTTGTGAAAGAACAGTTTTTCAAAAACACAGTGAAACATGTGCTATTAATCACCTACTAATTCTGCTCATCTGTCCTCACGGTTGCTAAAATCTCAGTCCTCATGAATTCACCCATAGTACTCATGCTTCTATGTGGCCACATATTATACTGAATATAAAATCATCACTCCCTTTCTTGACAATTATTAATAGATTTTCTTCAGATCACTGGGGTAATGATAAAATCCATGTTGTAGTTCTAAGAGAAATAAAGGGCCTGATTCTCCTCTCAGTGACACCAGTTTTATGTTGTGGAGTTAGCCCTGACTTATACTGGTGTAAGGCAGAGAAGAATCAAGTTAAAAAACGGTAGAAAAATCTGAAAGATCTTTTTAAAATGGGACAAAGATTTATTGCTGAAAATAAGTTTGTGTTCCTGCTACTAAACTTATACAAATAGCAATAAAACTTAATATTTCAATGCATCTACTGACACATAAGTGTTATTATTTCTCTGTAATGACAGGAATGGAAAATAAAACAGTCTCTAGAAACCATTAAATACCAGTTATATATTATGGTTTCTACATTATTACATTAATGACTGGACCTTGTCAGGAACAAGGCACTATCAGTGTTTGTATTTTTGTTCCTATTGGTTTATTAATTTTAGCTTTATTTTCCTATTCTTTCCTATGCCACAGCCCCTAGCATAATAAAAAATGAATTAAAAGAGTTATGAGTGTATTCTCAAGATGCTGACATGAGGTATGCTGTATGATCCGGGGCACTGAATCAGTTAAATGTTAGAATTCACAACTGGAGTGTGACAAAAAGATGCTTATAAGTAGTTCTTATAGCATACATTTTAAGCCTTGAGTACCTTAGGAGATTTATGGTTTCAATTGAATAATAAAAAATTTGAATTATTTAATATTTCTATGTCATATAGGTTCTTTACTGTGTTCATAACTGTAGTATCGGAGTGTATTCAAGTAGTACATTAAGTGACGTGGCTAACATCTGTCATGTAGTTTTTTCTCTTGTCGTCTCACAGAGTCCTGAACTACTGATATCAAGGAGGATGGTTGTTGGGAAGGAGGGAAAGAGGGTGTCTTCGGGAGCATACGCCCACAAGGTCCCGACTCTGGGGTGGAGACAGTGGTCTTGCATATAATCAGAAGACAACAATGTGCTATTGTAGAAACCACATACATTTCTTTAACTCTGGTTTGAATCCAAGTTCTGAAAAGTATACTTTGAATGGCAGCTTGATGAGCGTTCATGACATACCCCAACCTTTCACCTAGGCACAATGGGCTTGCTAAATGATAAATGCTTCAGATGAGGATATAGTGAGTGTGATTATTGTTTAATGACAATAATAGCATGTTCTAATGCAAATGGGAATATACATCATGGCAGTGAGATTCAAGAGAAACGTCCTGTTAGTGCAAATTGTTCAAAGACCTCATTCACACTGAGAGCGTCTCTTAATTATGCTGTGTGCTATGCAGCATGTATATTTATGAAAATCATTTTAAGGGCCTCTGAAGATTGTTTCTTGCTGGTTTAGAAATATAAGAACCCAGCAGGTCTTTGTGCAATTCATCAAGACAAAAATCTCAACACAACCTTATAAAAATGATCATTATCATCTATGTCCAATGGCTAACCTTTGTATTTTATGACTCTGATTGGAAAATGTCAGATTTACCCTCACATTGAGCAGTTTTCTTACAGGATATACTAACAACAATATTTTTATTACAATCTGAGGAGAAATAAAACCAGTTGATATTCTGTGAAATAATAATAATTTTAAAAAGTCATTCTTGACAGATCCCTACTGTGAATAAATATATCCATTGTATGAAATCTGACTCCTTAATGCTACAGGTTATAACTTCGATCTCAAACAAGGTACAATATCCTTATTTAAAAAAAAAAATGAAAAAAGAGAGAGAGAGAGAGAGAGAGAAGCAGTAGCCCTAAATATCAGAGGGGTATCCACAAAAAGAACGAGGAGTCCGGTGGCACCTTAAAGACTAACAGATTTATTTGGGCATAAGCTTTCATGCGTAAAAAGTCCCACTTTTTCAGCCCGAAAAGACTTCCTCAAGTTTAGACAGGATGTCTGTGACAGAGCTATGAACTGAAGCCAGATCTTCACTTCCAGTCCAGGGCTTCATGCTGAAACCACCCTCTCTCTCTCTTTTATTTACTTCTATAGCAATCAAATATCCTCTTGGTGCTCTCAATGGGTGCCTGAAACAACAGTATAAGTTTGGGGATATTTCTTTAGAATACTATAGTAACATCATAGATTCTTCCTATCAGATGAAACAGAAATAATCCAGTTTCCATTGTTAAATTATGGCTCTGATGTCATTCATAGAAGCCTTTTCTGTTTAGTGGAATGACCTGTGTTATACTTCGTTAGAGACACATCAATCACCACAGACTTCATTAAAGGGGAAAGGAGACAGAAAAGCCCTTTAAGAAAGTCGGGCTGTCAAGTTGTCATCATTGACATTTATCCCAATTCAAATCTACCTAAAAGTTACACAATCAAGCAAGCAACATTCATTAGAGTAAGGAGTTTGAATTTATTAAAGCATTTTTCTTTCTTCTTCACCCTTTTTACCAGGCCCTCTTCCAGTGCAGTTACAGCCCAATATCCACACAGCCGACAGGTGAACTTCAAATATTAGTCTTTTGCATGGAGTATCCCTTTCCAATACATTTATGGCTAAATTCTGCCTTCATTTGCAGAAACTCCAAAGAATTCAACAGAGAGGTATAACTGAGAATGAAAAATGGCTGTTAATATAGGTATGTCTACATTGCAATTAGATACCCTACAGCCCGAGCTCTGGAACCCTCCCAACTAGCAGGGTCCTAAAGCCTGGGCTCCCGCTGCAGCCCCAGCCCAAACGTCTACCCCGAAATTGAACAGCTCCTTAGTCTGAGCACTGCAAGTCCAAGTTAGCTGGTATGGGCCAACCACAGGTTTCTAACTGCAGTGTAGACATACCCATAAAGGCTAACACAGATATGTACCACTACCCTTTTCTGGATGACACCTCAGACCTGCTCAAACTTTTATGATAGCAACCTACTGTTACCTGCTACTTTCTTCTGTGGTTTCAAGTGTAGTTTAAAAGGTATAGTACTTGAGATTCCTATCCTGCCTTCTGAGCTTCTGCTTCTTAACCAGGTTTTGATACACTGTCACTTGTGCATAAGATTGTGAATTTACAGACTAGACAACAGGATCAAATCAGAAGTGATCAAATAATGACTACAGTGATAGGCCAGGTATAAATGTGTAAGAAGTGTAGATATGGAGTAATTCCATTAAATCAATGAAGTTACACCAGCATAAATATGATGTGAGATTGGAATCAGGCTGAGACTGGCCAATTAGAAACCTGTGGTACTATCACAAATCTTGGTAACATTACATACACAAACTAGATTATCACAATGGTCTCATCTTGCTTTAAAATTTATGAATCTATTGACTTTTTACAGTTCGGGAAATTGCTCAGCACTTGCATTGTAAATTGGTGTTTTCAAAAACTGTTTACGACGGTTTCAGCACAACTCATTAGGATTATAATATGCTTTTAGTAAGCAACATTTTTGTTTAAGTACAGGGCATGTTTGCAAAAGTTGAGCAATTGAGGAGACTGAAGGATGAAATTCGTCAGCTCTGTATATGCAGTACACTAAAGACAAGGAAGCATTGTAAGAAAGGTCATAAAATGTTCTGCTGTGTGCCTTCATACTGGCACAATGGGAGGATTCTTAGCTATATCTGTTGTGAGGCTGCCAGTTGTTGAGGGCATTCATTTGCCCAGATTCTAGGAGGCAGAATTTGGCCCACATCTGTACAGCTGTTATTGTTGACAATTGAAATGATCAATGCCAAACAGTTTTTGAAAACACCCATTTACAATGCAAGTTGCTGAGCAATTTTCCAAACTGTGTTGTAATTGAAATCAATATATTTGAAAATATAGAAAACATCCAAAAATATTTAAATAATTGATATTCTATTATCATTTAACAGTGTGATTAATCACGATTATTTTTTTGAATCACACGATTAATTGTGATTATTTTTTTAATAGCTTGACAGCCCTAGTTTTCTTCTTTTGTTTTAACAATATAATTCAGCTAGTGGAAGAGAATGAGTTTCCAAGATGAACCAAAGGGCAAAAGCAACACTGAGTCATATTAACACCAGCAAAGCAGTATCAAACCAGTGAGTTCCTTGTTCCCTTGAAATTGAGCATAGGAATAGCTCAGGGCTAGATTGAGACATCATTACTGTCCAAGTCATTTCAATCTGCCTCTATGGAAGAATATTTCCATTGACGAAGGGTCCACAGAAGTCAAGGAGGAACTTTCATTATGCCAGGACTTGAAAAGGTGGCTATGATAAATAATTGGTGCTCCCTACATGAACTGTCTGCTGGTCAGTGTCTAAGAGCAGTTCTTCAATGCCATTAGTGACATTGTGATGGACTGAAATATCCTGCTTAGGTTAGCTAGCACTGAACACCTTACTTTAAAACAAAACTTTAAAAAAAAGGTGACTTCAGATTATATATTTGCTTACTCTAATCTGCCTCTTCAGTAATGATGCCAAACTGGAAAAAAATGAGAACCATTAGTAGATTACTCTATATAGCATCTACTGTGGACAATCCTTCCCATAACATTCTGTCTTACTGTAGGGTGGCTAGCTGGCAAACAAGCTCAAACAATAGTATTCAGATATGTATGGCTGTCAGTTTGCCATATGCATTGCTGACTAAATATTAGACATTGGTTTAAATCCAAAGTAACTCCATTAAAATTAAATTAGTTTGGATTTATATTAGCATTGAGAGTTTTGATACAAAACTATTTGAGATAGGCAGACTGCGAAGAGCTACAAAAGGATCTCTCAAAACTGGGTGACTGGTCAACAAAATGGCAGATGAAATTCAATGCTGAGTAATGCAAAGTAATGCACATTGGAAAACATAATCCCAACTATACATATAAAATGACAGGACTGAAATTAGCTGTTACCACTCAAGAAAGATTTTGGAGTCATTGTAGATAGTTCTCTGAAAACATCCATTCAACGTGCAGTAGAAGTCAAAAAAGCGAATAGAATGGTGGACATCATTAAGAAAGAAAAAGATAATAAGACAGACAATGTCTATATAAATCCATGGTACGCCCACATCTTGAATACTGCATGCAGATGTGGTGGCCCTATCTCAAAAAAGATATTGGAATTGGAAAAGGTTCAGAAAAGGGCAACAAAAATGATTAGGAGTATGGAACCACTGCCATATGAGAAGAGATTAATAAGACTGGGACTTTTCAGCTTGGAAAAAAAGAGAGATGACTAAGGGGGGATATGATAGAGGTCTCTAGAATCATGACTGGTGTGGAGAAAGTAAATAAGGAAGTGTTATTTACTCCTTCTCATAATACAAGAACTCAGGGTCATCAAATGAAATTAATAGGCAGCAGGTTTAAAACAAACAAAAGGAAGTATTTTTTCACACAACACACAATCAAACGGTGGAACTCCGTGCCAGGGGATGTTCTGAAGGCCAAGACTATAACGGTTAAAAAAAAACTAGATTAATTCATGGAGGATAGGTCCATCAATGGCTATTAGCCAGGATGGGCAGGAATTGTGTCCCTAGCCTCTGTTTGCTAGAAGCTGGGAATGGGCGACAAGGAATAGATCACTTGATGATTATCTGTTCTATTCATTCCCTCTGGGGCATCTGGCATTGGCCACTGTCAGAAGACAAGATACTGGGCTAGATGGACCTTTGGTCTGACCCACTATGGCCGTTCTTATGTTCTTATGAGAGCACAATTTGCCCTTTAACAACAGTTATTTGCCACGTAAGTAGGGGAAACAATTGTATATAATCAATTTGGGCAACTTTTGTGGTACTTGGCAGATCAGGTTACATAAGTACTGTGCATGTACCTTCACAGAGAACAAATTCTTGCTATCCCTCTTTTCTAACCAACACAGAAGAAAAAAACATTGACGAATCAAAATGAAAAACTCTTCCTTGAACAAGAGAGATACCAAATAAAAAGGTAAGAGAAGCATAAGGCTAGGCTTGAGTGTTTTACGAATATTTAGGAGTATATTTAAAACTGAAGTTTCCCCCAAGAAAGCCAAGCAGAAACTTACCACTTAGTAATACACAGAAAATGATATAAAGGCTATGAAATCAGCAAACAAACCACCAGACAAATCAGACATTTTAGAAGATCAAGAAAAACAAAATGGCAATGGGCAGGACATATCATGAGAACACACACACAGAGTGATGGGTGTTGCATAAGAGTCTGATCACTCTGGAACAAAATACAACAAAGAATAACAAAGACTGAAACATTCAGCTGATGCTTATAGTATCTAGTCATGAGATCTTTAGGAACCTCAGAATTCAGAATCCTGGTCAGAATGCAGTAAGGACAGAAGAGGCCTCATGGAGAACAAAGTGGGAAGTATGAAATATACAGCTTTTTAAACACACTGGTAACCCAACTGGACTGCTTAAAATAGTTAGGGATTTGGTATAATTGATGTTGTTCTTCTGTTGCCTCTTTAATTTTGCTGTAATGATAGCTTACTGTATAGGCTTTAATGAGATCTTCTTAAAAACATTTGACATTTTACAATTTGGGAGACAGCACTATTTCAAAAATCCTTCAGGTAGTGAACTTTACCTAGGATTTGTATAATAATTAGTCCAGGAGCAAAGAATGAAACTGGGGAATATGAAGGAAAAATGATTCAGCAACCTAATCAGAAAAAAGGATTTGAAATTATTGCAAAAAACCCAAAACCTCACAACCCATTAGCTTAATATAGAACAGAAGTATAGACAGACAACTAAAGAGACCAGATTGTACTTAGCACAGAAATGAACCACAAAATGAAAACTGTGATACTGTTTCAGAGTTTAGATCATATCCAGAATAGCAAATACAGCACAGACCTCCACAGCACAGGAAGAATATTATTGCCTGGAAGAAGCAGTGTGGTATGCTGAACCTTAGGAACTGAATTATATTATAACTCTTTTGCTGCAGGGACTGTGAGTACAGCCGTGGTACGGATAACTACTCAGGCAAAACTACTTCACACACAGGAGTAGGTAATATACCAAAATACTAGAACTGGTAGAAATTTTGCAAACAAAAATGTTTTAATTAAAAAAGCTTGCCTTTTTAAAAACTGACAATTTTCAGGTTTGTTTATTAAATTTTCCAACTTTTGACAAAATTAGAAAATAGAATTTATCTCCCCTTCCCCTGGTTTTATTGTTTCTAGAACATTTCCATGCATCAAAACAACCACATCTTGATTATCCCAACACCTGTTCTCCAAAGGACAGATATGCTCCGATGGTTGGATTCAGCACATAAAGACTTATGTGTTGATATCCTAAAACGTAGATTCCTGCTAGCCTGATGGCCCTAAGGAAGTATAATGAAGGAGCTAGCAAGCAAGCTTTTAAGTCAGCATGCAGGGTCCATGGGTAATCAGCTTTCACAGTTATCTGATGATTATTGTTCTGTAAGCCCTTCAATTAATCAAGGCTCTACCTTATTTTCTGTATTTATAAACTACGATAACAACAATATACAAATGAAGAGCCCATCAGTATGCTCCTGAAACAGTGGGAAGAGCAGAACTATGTTTTGCCAGTGGCAGAGATAACCAAAACCACAACGGATCTAATTTTCAAAAAGCAGGTATACACAACTGCACTTATAATTGCATGCTTTGTATTCATCCTCCAATTGGCCATAGATCCATAACTGGCCATTTCTGGGTGCAGATACCGAGTCTGTCTGCACTATTGTGGTAAGGGAATGAGATTGTGTGGATATCTATGCAGGTAAATGCACACTTGCATTTTTGGAAATCAGCAATAAGTGACTAAGTGAAATTGAGCATATAAATGAGCTCTAGAAACACATTATTTCTGAAGAAGCACAACAAAAATTGAGTATGGTGAAAAAACAATATGGTGGGATTAAGGTAAACTGAAAATGGGGGTGTATATTAGATGAAGACATTTTCATGTTTATAAAATGATGAATGTTTCATTTAATATAACAGAAAAATATATACACACACCCAAACAGATTCAGACACAGTGTACTCTTCCCAGTATATATAATACTGCCACTAAATCCCATGTGAGGCATCTTTTTACCAGATGCAGGTCCCAGTAGATTACTATGGACTAGGGCAACATGGCATACAAAATTACATGTCATGTTGCACTGGAACGGAACATGTCATGTGTCACGCACTGCATAAGGCTGACTGAGCACAAACTTACTTGCTTGGTCAACCATGTTCAGTGGCAGGACACTTGGTTTGTCCATTGTTATATCTATAGTGTGCTGAGTTAGGAGCATCAGACTCTCACCTCTTCTTCTTCTTCCCTTTTTCATAGCTATTTGGGGTCAGGTCACCAGCTCAGTCTTTTCCAGGCTTGCCAGTCCAAAGCTTGCTCCATATCCATTCAGTACACAGTTTATCCATCGTTGCCTTGGCCATCTTCTTGTTCTCCTTCCACAAACACTAGTCTCAAATGTCTAATCAGACATTTCATCCTTCAGTCATCCTTCGTATATGTCCATACCATCTCAACCCCCTCTCTTGCAGCTTCTCTCTGATACTGTGTAATATCACTCCCCATGTGGTCCAGCAACATCACCCCTCTCACTACCCTCAAACATCTCATTTTAATGGCTTTAAGTCTTCTCACATGCCTCACTTGGTTACCCATGTCTCTGATTGACACAGAAGAACTGGTCTTTTCATGGTTTTGTGTAGTTGTCCCTTAAACAATCTAGGCATCCATTTATCATAACCCACTCTTATCGGTCATCAGATTTCCACCCTGTTCTGCAGCCTGGCTTACAGTTGTGGTTTTTCCTGCTTTTGCCACTAACCTGACCCTAAAAGGGCTAAAGTGTTGCCACAGCCAGGGATGGATGTGAGGATGAACTCTCAGTCTATAAAAAATGCTCCAAATGGCCAGAGTTAACATGTAGCCTTTGACAAACAAACTCTTCCCACTTGCCTTCTGGTGAAGGAGATGTTTCAAACAAAATGTGAGTGTGTGAAAGATGAGCGACTGGTGCCTTAAAATCAGGCTCTCAGGGCAGGTGGGACCCTTTAGCTGTGGCTGATGACTCACCTAGGAGAAGGAAAACTCCAAATTAAACTCTCTTGAGATGGAAAAATTTTTTAGAGTCCTGGGCAGTGGCAGTGCTCCTATGGAGTTCTGGAGAGTCAAACTGAAACCACGTATATGCTTCTGAGAACCAGCTGGATAGCAGAGTATCCCAGGAAGGAGGAAGCAGCAGCCAGGCCGTTGGTCCTGTCAGGCCTGGTCAGCCACCGGTCAAGATCATGGTGTTAGGTGACATGCTGGATCTTTGTCCTTTTTCACCCTACACTTAAAGGAAGGGATTAGTTACTGGTTTTAAAGGGTAGCTAGTTGGGCTTACATACAACCAAGGACTCTCACAATGGTAAGAGCGCTGTTTAGCCCAGGACTGCCCAGAGGATTCACGGGGCCTGGGGACTTCAGCGGCGGGGGTTCTTCTGCTTTTGATCTTCGGGGCACTTCACCGAAGACATGGCGTGGAAGGACCCCGCCGCCAAATTCCCGCCGAAGACCCGGAGCGGAAGAAAGTGGTGGCGGGTCTGCGGTGGCGGGTCCTTCACTCCTGGTGTGTTTGGCGGCACTGAAGGACCTGCCACCAAAGTGCCGCTGAAAACTCTCATGAGGGCCCTTGAAAATTCTCCTGGGGGCCCCTGTGGGGCCCAGGGCAAATTGCCCCATTCCCCCCCCTCCCCCCAGCGGCCCTGGTTTAGCCCTAGGCTGAAAGTTCACATGGGCTAATAGGATTCCCAGAGGCTGGCATCTGTTTGTCTCCCCAGAGTTCAGGAGAATAGCCCAAAAGGTGAAATATCAGATTAAAATTCAGAATCGCAAAACAAATACTTAACAAATCTTTGTGAGTTGTTGCCCTTAACTGCTAATGGCATGGAATCAGCAGGGACGATGGTCTGAAGGAACATCAGTATACTCTGTGTGCATCGATATACTCTGCAGGTTAACACTTTTCACAAAGTGATCATTCTATATGTGACCTCAACTTTCATCCTCAAAGGAAACCTGCACAACACTTTCAAAAGGCAAGCCTGGAAACTTAAATTCATAACTCTGCTAGACACTAAAAATCACGGTTTCAACAAAGGCACTGATTTTATAGTTCATTACAACAATTTGTAATCTACTAACCCCTCTTAATCCTGTGACTGCAGAGGTGTTAATTGCCTATTTCATGTTAAGTGGTTTCTTGCAACATGTGTTAACCCCTTATACTTAACAATCTGTCCCACTGTGTAATTAGCTGTGACACTCTGGTTATCTTTTCCAGACCTAAAGAAGAGCTCTGTGAAGCTCAAAAGCTTGTCTCTTCCACCACCAAAGAGAAGTTGGTCCAATAAAAGATTTTAACTCACCCACCTCCTCTCTGCCATCTCCTAAGACCAGCACAGCTACAACAACAAACACAAACACATACCCTCTATGACTACCCCCACCCCTGCCAATATAACATACGCACACAGGTCCCAAGTTTTTGAATGCTAGGATTGCATTGTAAACAGGGAGTTTGAGTGGGAGTTTACAAGGGGAGTTTGGCGGGAAGACTAAGAGAGCCAGGCAGACTAACAGACAGGCTAGTGAAGGGAGTGTGTGGTGTTCTGGCAGTGTTTTGGTGCTCGTTGGGGGTTTGTTTTGCTGTGGGTGATGGTGTTTTGGTGTGGTTGTGTTTCCCAGACTAACAGGATTTAGCTGGGAAGGCTATGACAGATACAGAGGCAGCAGCGGTAGTGACCCAAGCAATGGAAGACACAATGAAGATGACTGGATGTGGAAGCTGTGGCATGTACATGATCCGGGGCGGGGGGATGGTACCTGAAAAGAGTTTTGTCTGCAAGTGCCGGCTGGTAGAGCTGATGGAAGAAAAGATCCAAGGATTGGAGATGCAGGTGGAAATTTTGGTTGAGTTTAGAAGGGGGTTCGAGCGGATGATGGAGCAAAGACATGAGGAGGCTGAAGGGAAAAGCTCAGACTTGCAGATGGAAACAGGACCAAAGAACTCTGAGGGGAGACTGCTGGCTGAGGAAAGTGGACAGTGGAAGCATGTGACTAAGAGAACCAGGCAGAGGAAAAGACGGGCTGGTGAAGGAGAAACAGAGCTCAGGAACAGGTTTGCAGAGTTGGAAAATGAAGAAGGGGCACAGCAGTGGTCACTGAAGGTGAGAGGGCAAGGAAGAAGAGAAGAGCAGCTAGTCCTGTAGGAAGAGGGGAAGAATCAATGGAGATAACACCAAATATGAGCCCCAGGAGGATACAGGATGGGTTACAGAGGATTGCAAGGGAGACTAGGAATCGAGAGGACTTGCGGCCAGAGGGAACAGGGGATAGACTGGAGAATCACACCATCACCAGGAAAAGGCAGGTCTACATGATTGGGGACTCTTAACTGAGAAGAATAGACAGGCCTGTAACTAGAGCTGATCCAGAGAAAGGAAGGGTGTGCTGTCTGCTGGGTGCTAAGATATGGGATATGGACCTGAGGCTGAAAAGGATCCTAATGGGAGTGGGAAAGAATCCACTGATTGTCCTTCATGTGGGAACAAATGATAACGGCTAGATTCTTGCTGGACCATATCAAGGGAGACTGTGCCAGGCTGGGGAAGACGCTTAAGGAAATTGAGGCTCTGGTGATCTTCAGTGGGATTCTGCCTGTTCCTAGAGAAAGGCAACAAAGGTGTGACAAGATTATGATGATCAACAGATGGCCCAGGCAATGCTGCTATAAGGAGGGCTTTGGGATGTATAGCCACTGGGATGCATTCATGGACAGAGGACTGTTCTCTTGGGATGGACTTCACCTGAGTAGGGAGGGAAATAGACTTCTAGGATGGAGGCTGGCACAACTGATTAAGAGAGCTTTAAACTAGAAATCTGGGGGAGATGGTTGGGAGATGTCCAGGTAATCTCCATGCTGGATTTTAACATTGAGAGGGAAGAAAACAAAGTAAGAAAGGATGCAGCTGTGGGTAGGAGAATGGACATAAGGAGGAAGGGTAGTGTAGATACCAGTCTAATAGGTGACACTGGTGGTAGAATGTCTGTGCCTAATCGGGTAAAGAATGTGAGCAAAGCCAAACAGCAAAAAATAAGATGTTTGTACAGTAATGTGAGACACCTAGGTGACAAAATGGAGGAACTAGAGCTACTGGTGCAGGAAGTGAAACCAGATATTATAGGGATAACAGAAACATGATGGAATAGTAGTCATGACTGGAGTACAGATATTGAAGGGTATGTGCTGTTTAGGAAAGACAGAAATAAAGGCAAAGGTGGTGGAGTAGCATTGTATATCAACGATGAGGTAGACTGTAAAGAAATAAGAAGTGATGGAATGGATAAGAGAGTCTGTCTGGGCAAAAATCACATTGGGGAAGAAAGCTACTAGAGCCTCCCCTAGGATAGTGCTTGGGATGTGCTACAGACCGCCGGGATCCAATTTGGATATGGATAGAGACCTCTTTAATGTTTTTAATGAAGTAAATACTAATGGGAATTGTGTGATCATGGGAGACTTTAACTTTCCAGATATTGACCAGAGGACAAGTGCTAGTAATAATAATCGGGCTCAGATTTTCCTAGATGCATGCGATAGCTGGTGGATTCCTTCACCAAGTAGTTGCTGAACCAACAAGAGGGGATGCCATTTTAGATTTGGTTTTGGTGAGTGGTGAGGACCTCATAGAAGAAATGCTTGTAGGAGACAACCTTGGTTCAAGTGATCATGAGCTAATTCTATTCAAACTAAATGGAAGGATAAACAAAAACAGATCTGTGACTAGGCTTTTGATTTCAAAGGGCTAACTTTAAAAAATTAAGGAAATTAGTTAGGGAAGTGGATTGGACTGAAGAACTTGTGGATCTAAAAGTGGAGGAGACCTGGAATTACTTCAAGTCAAAGTTGCAGAAACTATCAGAAGCCTGCATCCCAAGAAAGGGGAAAAAATTCATAGGCAGGAGTTGGAGACCAAGCTGGATGAGCAAGCATCTCAGAGAGGTGATTAAGAAAAAGCAGAAAGCCTGCAAAGAGTGGAAGATGGGAAGGATTAGCCAGGAAAGCTACCTTATTGAGATCAGAACATGTAGGGATAAAGTGAGAAAGGACAAAAGCCATGTAGAGTTGGACCTTGCAAAGGGAATTAAAACCAATAGTAAAAGGTTCTATAGCCATATAAATAAGAAGAAAACAAAGAAAGAAGAAGTGGGACCACTAAACACTGAGGATGGAGTGGAGGTTAAGGATAATCTAGGCATGGCCCAATATCTAAACAAATACTTTGCCTCAGTCTTTAATGGGGCTAATGAGGAGCTTAGGGATAATGGTAGGATGACAAATGGGAATGAGGATATGGAGGTAGATATTACCACATCCGAGGTAGAAGCCAAACTCAAACAGCTTAATGGGACTAAATCGGGGGGGCCCAGATAATCTTCATCCAAGAATATTAAAGGAATTGGCACCTGAAATTGCAAGCCCATTAGCAAGAATTTTTAATGAATCTGTAAACTCGGGGGCTGTACCGTATGACTGGAGAATTGCAAACATAGTTCCTATTTTTAAGAAAGGAAAAAAATGTGATCTGGGTAACTACAGGCCTGTTAGTTTGACATCTGTAGTATGCAAAGTCTTGGAAAAAATTTTGAAGGAGAAAGTAGTTAAGGATATTGAGGTCAATGGTAATTGGGACAAAATACAACATGGTTTTACAAAAGGTAGATCGTGCCAAACCAACCTGATCACCTTCTTCGAGAAGGTAACAGATTTTTTTATACAAAGGAAACTCAGTGAATCTAATTTACCTTGATTTTAGTAAGGCATTTGATATGGTTCCACATGGGGAATTATTAGCTAAATTGGAAAAGATGGGGATCAACATGAAAATTGAAAGGTGGATAAGGAACTGGTTAAAGGGGAGTCTACAACGGGTCACACTGAAAGGTAAACTGTCAGGCTGGAAGGAGGTTACTAGTGGAGTTCCTCAGGGATCGGTTTTGGGACCAATCTTATTTAATCTTTTTATTACTGACCTTGACACAAAAAGTGGGAATGTGTTAATAAAGTTCGTGGATGACACAAAGCTGGGAAATATTGCCAATACAGAGACGGACTGGGAGATCATACAGGAAGATCTGGATGACCTTGTAAACTGAAGTAATAGTAATAGGATGAAATTTAATAGTGAAAAGTGCAAGGTCATGCATTTAGGGATTCATAACAAGAATTCTGGTTATAAGCTGGGGATACATCACTTGGAAGTAACAGAGGAGGAGAAGGACCTCGGAGTATTGGTTGATCACAGGATGACTATGAGCCGCCAGTGTGATATGGCTGTGAAAAAAGCTAATGCGGTCTTGGGATGCATCAAGCGAGGTATTTCCAGTAGAGGTAAGGAGGTGTTAGTACCGTTATACAAGGCATTGGTGAGACCTCATCTGGAATATTGTGTGCAGTTCTGGTCTCTCATGTTTAAGAAGGATGAATTCAAACTGGAACAGGTACAAAGAAGGGCTACTAGGATGATCCGAAGAATGGAAAACCTGTCTTATGAAAGGAGACTCAAAGAGCTTGGCTTGTTTAGCCTAACCAAAAGAAGGCTGAGGGGAGATATGATTGTTCTCTATAAATATATCAGAGGGATAAATACCAGGGAGGGAGAGGAATTATTTAAGCTCAGTACCAATGTGGACACAAGAACAAATGGATATAAACTGGCCATCAAGGAAATTTAGACTTGAAATTAGATGCAGGTTTCAGAGGAGTGAAGTTCTGGAACAGCCTTCCAAGGGAAGCAGTGGGGGCAAAAGACATATCTGGCTTCAAGACTAAGCTTGATACGTTTATGGAGGGGATGGTAAAATGGGATAGCCTAATTTTGGCAATTAATTGATCTTCTACAATTAATTGATCTTCTACTATTAGTGGTAAATATGCCCAATGGCGTGTGATGGGATGTTAGATGGGGTAGGATCTGAGTTACTACAGAGAATTCTTTCCTGGGTGTCTGGCTGGCGAGTCTTGCCCACATGCTCAGGGTTTAGCTGATCGCCATATTTGGGGTTGGGAAGGAATTTTCCTCCAGGGCAGACTGGCAGAGGCCCTGGGGGTTTTTCACCTTCCTCTGCAGCATGGGACACGGGTCACTTGCTGGAGGATTCTCTGCATCTTGAAGTCTTTAAACCACAATTTGAGGACTTCAGTAGCTCAGACATAAGTTAGGGGTTTGTTACAGGAGTGGGTGGGTGAGATTCTGTGGCCTGCGTTGTGCAGGACGTCAAACTAGACGATCATAATGGTCCCTTCTGACCTTAATGTCTATGATTCTATGATTGCATTTCCTATATGCAGATATATTAGTTGGTGGTACCGAGGGTTTTCCCTTGTGGTCTGGTTCTATCCCCATTATTGTCCAATGTTTACTTGAGGCCGATAGGAGATCTGCTTGGGGCTAGACTGCTCAATGCCCTATCTATAGGGCAGCAATTATCTACACTACCCAAAGAGGAACACTGGGAAAGAGCTGTATTTTAGAGATTCATAATTTCCCCCTTCCCTACCTCTGCTCCCTAATTTACTCCTGGAGATGAAGTAAATTGCAATATCCCACTACTGGGTGCAACATATTCCTCATCATGCTGTTTCACCTTCATCCCCTCTCCAGCCACCTATTCAAGGAGCAGAGGAGAGTACCCAGCACATAGCCCATGCCCTCCTCTCCCAGTCCCAGCACCCAGCCCAAGATCCTGGGAGCCCTAAGAGAGCAGTGCAAAAGGGTGCGGCCTTTACTCTCCTGCACAAGCACATTAGGGCCAGTCACATTTTGCCCCTTAGGAAGCATGTTTTGAGGTATCATCATTATACTAAGAATACCCTGAAGATCTATGTTCTACTGTTACCATCAGTCATGGTGATGTAATCTCTGCTTTATCTTGCTGTTTTACTCAGGTTGCGCATTGTATGTGAAACAGTTGGTGTAAGCCTGGCCTGGATAAAAGTCAAGAAGTAATGATACGGAAACAAAATAAATGTTAAGATAAAAAGAGAGTAAAAGGTATTTTTGCTTCGGTGGGGGAAGCTTCTGAAGAATTTTGTTTTTCTATTCCTGCCATATCTATTTGCTCTAGAGATCTGGATGAGGTGAGCAATGGGGGAGTTGTCTTTTTTTTTTTTTTTTTTTTGGAGTAATTTGGAGCTGCAGTTTTAGCAGTGTCCAGAAATGTTTTTTCCCCCCATCTTATAGACATTCAGAGTTTAAGCTTTCTTTGTCAGTACTGGGACTAGCCACAAGGACTCATATATTTGTCACTTCTGGATGAGTTATATTACATATGAATTGTAAATACTGCACAAAGTAAAAGCGTGTTGCTCCGAGGCTTTTGTCTGTATTGCCCTGCCTATCATCCTGCAAGGGAGGATCAACAATTTACTTCTAATATTTTAAGCCAGGAGCAATATCAGTGTTATCTACCTGGAGAATGTCCTATCATCCCGTCTTCTGGGCAGCCAGTTTAATTTGGTAGGACAGGAACTGCTGACTATCAAAAGGCATAATCTGGATGGGCTGATACGTTCTCCATAGAGGCCTGTGATTCTCTCAATCATTATACACCTGAATATTTCAGGCCAGACTCAAGTTGAGCCGCCTGTGTGTTTGATTGAGCTTTGTTCTCACAGGGCATTTGTATGAGGGATGCTGGGTTCGATTATTCTGCCCTCCCTGTCTATTTGTCCTTTTTCTTGCTCTCACTGTAGTTTATTTGGAAAGAGTGATTTCAGTTATTCTTTTGTTTTGTTTAAGGCACCCAGAAGTCTTTGAATATGGGACTCCAATATAATTCAAATTTGTCAGAGTATGATTATTAATAGCTCCTGGGGGGAAGAAAGATGCTCAGACCACTCTTTTTTTTGACCACCATAACTAACACATAGGGTTGCATTATTCAGATCCAGAGAGAGTTACGTCCAACACTCTTCAGCCACAGCAAAATGTATTTATTTATTTCAGCACTTGAGTGCATTCTCTAAGCTTCACTGATCATTTTTCAGGAATTTTTCGTGAAAGAGTCAGGATTAAAAACAGGCTTCACAGTGCCTTTGGTTATCTTTATATTATTCTGCAAAGATATGTACAGAGACAGCAGCTTCCCCATGGCTCTTTACAGATGCAGAGTTCCTCATGACAAGCAATTCTCTCTGACTGCAAAACATACCTTGCAGCTGTCCCTGATTTTAACCTCAAAAGTTCATTATTACTGCCTGATCTCAAATGCACCTTACTGGATAACAGGGCAGAAAAATGTCAGGTATTAAAATAAGTAAAATCCTGTTAGGAATAAATAATCAGTAAAACAAAGACTATAACAAAAAAAGTAAAGATGTTTGGCCCATTTGCATCACCTTTTTAACAGTCTTTAGTTTCCAAGCACAAGCATTTTAAAATACTGTTTAAACAATAGATTCTTGTGACACACTAGGCTTTTAAACAAATCTCTACATGGAAAGGGCACAGACATACCAGAGAGCAGGAAGCAGAGCGTATTTAAAGGTGCTCAATAGAAGTGAAAATTAATGTGTCACTTTTACTCTCTTAACATGCCTACAGGGACTGCGCTACAAGCCCAGAGTGGTTCTAACTGGTTTCAGTATTCCAAATATGACATCACTGTGTGAAAGTGAAGGATTTCTCTGCCTGTCCTAGGGGTCTGACTCTCTGCATTGCTCATTCACTGACCTTCTCCGGCCTTCACTCCTTGTGGGATCATTGCGATTCAAATATGACATGAGATGTTTGGGCTCTCAAATGGGACAGTAGTTGTATTTAACGAGCTGTGTCTTGTGGGAACTCATCTAAATGTACTACCTTCAATTATGCCATGGAATAGTTACAGCTGGTATTCAGATATCCCAGCAAAGAATCTATCCCTGCATTTGGCTGGAATATCTTAATGTCCCTATCGTGGTCGAACACATGCAATAGGACTTGTTGGGGATTAGGGGAACATGCCAGAGTCACAGAAAGGAAACACTCATTGTGTTCATGAAATAATATCTAGCACAGCCAAGTGAGATTCTAATCCCACAATTACCCTTGGGTGTAGCAATATTTTTAAGAGAGAATATACATTTCCTTTTCATTATCAACCACCATCATGGCAAAAGGAAGATGGATAGTTTATGTCTTTTCTTGTAAATAGTGCACGTCAATTTTGCAAAGCTGATCCAGCACTTACAGTAGGTAGTGATTTACATTTTCAACACATTATGCAAACATTAATTAATCTTCATAATAACCTTGGGAGGTTGGTAATTTTGCATTATGGGCCTGATTCAAAGCCCAGTGTAGTCAAAGGAAAGACTTCTGTTGACTTCAATGGACTTTGGATAAGGCCCTCTTAACCCCAGGTTACAAAAGAGAAAAATGAGACCACAGAATGTGTCTTACTTCAGGCCATGAAGCAACTCATTATCAGAGTCACAGTAAGCTCCAAGCCCATGAGCATTCACTAGACCATTCACAGGTGTTTCAGCTCCTCTCCATGTTTTAAACATTCACATTACCTTTATTATCTGTTACTCACCACATGACTCACACAGTATTCCACAATAAGGTCCATAAATCAAGTCTCAGGAAGAGTTCATTTCAGGCTGAGTCTGAGGGGTGGGCGGATGTTCAAGGTAATTACATTTTCTCCAAGCTTGTTTATCCATTCCCATTATTTTTAAAAGCAATGGATAGGGCTTAGTCTGATATTCTGCAAATGATCAGTATAAAAATATCAATTTTAACCATATCATGGCATTTGACTTGATTGTGGTATTTCCTGTTCTCTCTCTCTCTGTGTATGTACATGCATGCAAGAGAGAGAGAGAATTTACATCTATATCTACAAATGTAACGTTGCTTTCATTGGGACTTAGGCTGCTAAGTCACTTAGGTGACCGAAAATTTTACTATGTTGATAATTAACATAGGGGATGTAAAACCAGACTGAATGACCTGTAGCATCTCCCTATGAATGAAGCATCTTCTATTAATATTAATGAAGGTTGCATGATTATACTGATGGGGAAACACCAGACGCTTTAATCTTTTTAACCTAAGCAAGACCAAACATACATGTAGAGGGAAAAAAGCCTTTTTGTAATCAGCAAGTGTAACCCACACACCTTCTGGATGTGATGTTCTGTCCCATCTAGTGGTACCGAGACAA
The DNA here is from genome assembly GCF_965140235.1 of Caretta caretta. Classification (NCBI taxonomy): domain Eukaryota; kingdom Metazoa; phylum Chordata; order Testudines; family Cheloniidae; genus Caretta; species Caretta caretta. Next base: position 130,042,725 of record NC_134209.1, on the reverse strand, counting down.
CTTAGAGAGAGCAATTAATGAGTCTGCTCTACAGCCTTAGCTAAGAGCCAGTTGGCTTTTAGCTCATACTGTAGAGGCTCATGCACTAAGCTCCAGAGCTCCCCGGTTTGATCCTGCCCGACGATGGCTGGGGTCTGTTGGTATTACAAGTGGGGACTCCTCAGGGATTTCAACTGGGAAGACTCAAGCTTGGGACGCGCTTTCTCAGCTAGGGGAAATATGTAACCCACACACCTTCTGTGTGTGGTGTTCTGTCCCATCTAGAGGCACCACGATCACTTAGAGAGAGTTAAATGAGTCTGCTTTAAAGCCTTAGCTAACAGGCAGTTGCCTTTTGGCTCATGCACTAAGCTCCAAAGGTCCCCGGTTTGATCCTGCCCACCGACGACCTGGGTCTGTCGGTGTTACACAAGCAGTAGGATTCTTTAAATCAAAAGACATGCAGTTAAACTATAAAATCAATTAAAATAGGGAAAGTACAAAACCCATTTATTGCATCTTACAAGATGACAGAATCTAAATTGATTCTGGTCTGTTGTCTGATCACTTTGCTCCATACATAGTTAAATGCTTCTGGTTCAATACACGCATATTGCACACAACAGCCAAATGACAGAACAAATGCCAAACAAAAAATGTAGTTAGTCCCCCATCTAATGCACCTAAGGGATCCCTTTCTCCCTAAATGTTAGCACACTCAGAAATGGAAACTGACAGGCAAGTGTCATTAAAACAAATGGTGCATTCCAGTATTTCCCTAATGCTCTGTTCACAATTTATGAAACAGGAGCAAAAGACCTGGATAATCTGAGTTCGGGTTCAAAAAGAAAAAGCTCTGCTGAAAACACATAAGGCCATCTGGCAGTTGAAAGGCTTAGGAATGTTTCTAGCAGGGCTCAGTATCAGAGAGGAACAGATGTATACGATGTGTGTTAGATGTGCCTCCTAGGGTTTACCTGCCAAAAAATCAATTTTATAAAACAAACTTCACACAGAGGCCAGAGGAAAAGACCTTCAAAAGAACAAACATTTGGAAAAAGGACCCTTTGCAACAATCACAAAAGAACACAACTTGTGCTTCTGCAGGATTGCTCTCAATTAATCTTTACTGTTCCCTGCTCTGAAGAGCTTACAGTCTGAATATGATCTTCTCATGTATAAGGAAAAGAATATGCTAGTGACTCAGATGTAGATACTGGCTTCAAGTTTTATGGCATCCTCACCATTAGTGATGGAGCACACACTGTGTGTGTAGTAAATATTTAGCAACACTGCAGAAAACTTACATCATGAAACAACTATGGGATGGCAAGAGCCCTATGAATTTTAATCAAGTCAGCGTATTTTAACCTCTGACAACTGAAATTGTGAAGCTTTCTAGGCCTTTGCTTCAATTTTTATTGCTTCAGTTTTCCACACCCACATGCCCAAATTTTTCAAGGGCTGAGTCTTTGGATATTGAATTATCTGATAGCTAAAAATGAATAGGGATTGGGAAAAGCAAGTATAGTTAAATGGTATTTACTACTGAACTTTACTATATGAAGTCCTCTGGACTTTTCACCTAAGGGAAATTCAAATATACATGAACAACTTTATATTGACCCCATCTTTTTTATTTTTTTAAACCCTTTATTCTTCCCAGATGTATCTTTGATAGAAAAGTACATTGTACAGATTCTAGAAATTTGCTAATACTTCAGTGCAGTGCTGGTGATGTTTCAATCGGATATAGATATGCCACTCATTTGTGATATGGAATCTCCAAGTGATAGGCGAAATGGGAATTGGTGTTAGTATTGTGCTACCATTTTATCAATATTGTGCTACCATTTTATCAATTTTTGGCATCACACAGCAGAATTTGATGCCCCAACTTGAAACATATACTTAGTGAAATACTGTATTACTTGCTAAACTGGATTTCACATTAAAGAAAAATATGAGAAAATCGATTAACTACTATATTTTCCATCAATGTTTCTGAAGTTTTCATCACTGTACTCTCAAGCACTATTTAATATACAGTAAGATCTGTAAGGGGAAGTCAGTTCTTCCTCCACTATAGATGTATTCTGGGCCCCTGCTATGAATGAAAAGTCTATTTTCTGTTCCATTTTGGAAACATGCAAAATACAATTAAAGTGATTGCAGAACATGGCTCTCATCAGCCTTGTTGGCTATCTTGGCAGAGACTCCTAGGATAGAACTATTCTCTCACTCTTGTGGTAGCCATAGGCCCTTGGTAACCACTCCAGGTCAGGTCAAAGTTGAGGCAGATTAAGATGGGCAGTGTGGGGAAATCACTCCCGATCATTGCCGATGCTGTGGATAAAGGGGATTGGTGTCAAGCTCACTTTTTACAAGCACTGAACCAATACTTATTCTCTTTCTCTCTCCTTCTGACGAACACACACACACACACAAAAAGAATATTGCACTCTTTAAAATGACCTTAGACAACTGAAGACTGATAGCAGATACGAAGACATAATTCATAGATAAAGATATACTTGAAACACTTGTTTTTTAATATACCTACTCCTTCGTTACGTGTATTGTATACACAATGAATCTATGGTTCCCTAGTACTCTGACAATACTATGAGCAAATATTAACCATAACTAATCACACAATAATTTACAGGCCAGGTCCTCAGCTGGAGTGAACTGGAGTAGCTCTTTTGGACTGCTGTGGAGTCTGACCATATACATTTCTGCTATGCAACTAGTTTTCTTATTTTACAACTGAATCTAACCAGTTCTTCAACTATCAAACATCCACATAAAATGACAAAAAACTTCTAGGCACTCTAACTATCAACAAGTCGCCTTTAGGAGGAGAGTTTAAATAGAGAAATACTGGTGTTAGAGTGACTGGAGACATAAGAAATTTGAAACCCATGCTCAATAAGTATTCTGCAAAAGACAACAGAGGGCAAAGTGCCATTTGACTGGAAGCTGGAATTCTCTTTACAAAGATACAGAACCAGACAAATAAATTGCATAGTCTGCCCTATTAACTGAATAAGAATAATTAGAAATCTGTCTGGAACCTTCATAATCACACTTCCTTGGCAAGAAAATACAATAGCCATATTTTTCTTTTATTAAATGCCCTATTTCCTAATGCAGCCATCACTAGATTCATAATACTTTATTTAAAAAAATAATTCTTTTCCTTCCAGAGAGGCAACATGGTCTGGCATTTAAGCTTCAAGACTGCTGGAACTGATCAGAACTACTCATTTTTAACCCTGGCCGTGTCACAGCAATGCTGCTTGACTAACTTTTTATTACTGGCTCACTGTGGGAAAGTCCCTTCACCTTCTTAGGACTTAGTTTCCCCCTCTGTAAAGTGGAGATGATAACACGTCTATCATGGGGTGGTACAAGGATTGTTAATGTTTTATGCAGAAGTTTGAAGATGTGAAGCACATTAAGTGTCACTACAGTTATGCTGGAAATGAAGCAGCAATCACAAAAGCATACTAGATGGACTTAAATTTTATGCTAATGGTACACTGATACAATGAAAAACATATCCTCAGAGTCAGCAGTAATGAGATTCAATGTACACCTGTACGGATATACTATATTTAAAGAATAGGGAAGAAATTTCCCAGTGTTCTAGAAATTTGCTATAATGAATCACATCCCACAGGGGACCTCAGTCAAGGACTACCAAAATGTTAAGATTCTGATGTGGCAATGAAAGCCAAAGATGAAAACTGCTCTACAAATTAAAGATGTTCCTTTTAAAATATCCCTTTAGAAGGATTCCTGTAATTAACTGTTAGCAACAGAAATATCCTTGTAGAAGGACAGTTGCCATGAAATTCAACAGTAAAATCATCATATGCCACTGCTTAGTGAGTTTGGTACCATCTGGTCCTGGGCACAGACATTCAGGATTTTAAAAATCTTACATCATGATTCCTAAAGACTAGGCGATTTTCTCAGTGTCTTGAGCGACATTCATTTGATGCTGGTTTTTTACAACAGTGGACATAACATTGCAGAGTGAATACTGGCAATCATAGATACCTGCATGCTATCTCTGAATCACAGCTTTGTATGTGTGTATGTCGGAGGGAACCTAACATAAAGCTCTAAAAATACTTTCTTGCAGTAAGTGTCAGTGACCCTCACAGTTAGACTTTATTTAATAACCATGTAAATCAACCAAATTCTACTTCTTCATTGTTAGATCCGTCAAGCCCCATAACTATACCACTGTTGCTACATGGCTGTTCTAAAGAACAAACCATTTTTACACCGCAGGTTAAAAATATGAGATGGATATAGAAATTCAGAAAGTAGCATGTGCAAAACCATTCAAAAAGGCAAATGGGAATGACAGATGATACTCAAAACAGCTGAACAGTCATAGAGAAAGCATGAAGTCACAGACATGAAACAATTCATCAGCTATCAGAACAACAAATATGCTGATTACATGCTGGTATGGATTGTGATTAATTGCTACTGAAAGCCAACAAAGATAATTCAGTGTAAATTTGTCTTAGCAGAAGCAAAACACAGGTACAGTCAGCAAGAGGTTTTCCTCAAAGGAGGTTTATAATCAAAAATCAAAACACGTATAATAATAATAATAACAAAGAAAACAAGAAACCCCTATTCATTAGCATAGAATTTTACTCAGTTCTACAATTCTGGGTATGAAGCACTGCCTTCCCACAAACATTCTTCCCCAGTTGTCTGCCAAACACGCTTTTCTTGTGCCCGTATGCAGTAGTCGTGGTATCAGAACTCAGATTAATCTTTAGCTCACCAGGGACCAAGTATAGCTCTTGTATGGTCACAGTCAGCTTTTGCTAGTCTCTCAGAGACTATGGTGACGGGGGCCATATGAGATAGATGTTAGTCCAATCTAATGAGATAGATGTTAGTCCAATCTTTTTTTCCGTATAAAGTTTAGTATGTTCTCACTTCCCTTTCATTCACATGGACAGTTAATGGGATAAATCCTGCCCTTAGTTCCATCTGTGCATGGCTGTCTGGGCATCACTGGGCTCGAGAATGCTGCTAACCACAAAACTTGATCCAGTTGTTGCATTTAGACACCAGTGCTACCAATGGGTTAAAAAAATACAAGACATCCTCTGTTATTGAAATGTTGTATATAGCCATTAGAAATGATTGCAACCAAATCTGAAACCAGATTTAAATCTAAAATTTCCCTGATTTTACAATGTATTCAACTATCATTTTTCATCAAATAAATTCGGGGTTTTTCCCTCATTATTCTATTGCCTCTATTCCTTACCAATTCAAAAGAGAAGGTCAAATTCGCTGAAATATTTACTGAGATTTGAAAAGTCCAAGTGGACCAGGGTCCACCTTTAGCAAAACATAGGACCAACATATGTTTTGCTTCAAACTCCTTTGTCATGAGCAGGTCTATGTAGTTCCTATGCCAACTCAGGTAAAATTAGGCAGCTGTGGCTGAGTTTTGCATTGAGAATTTGCCTTTCTTCACACTGGAAATGAGAAGTGAAATTTGGGTATTGCCACCCTTGCAGACGAAAAGAAGAGAACGTTCAGAGAAACAAAACCACTGAGTTTTGCACAGCTCTAGTTCTGAGAAATGACGACGACTGATTTGTTATCATGTCATAAATAATCTTTCCATGTGCTCATTGCTGTATGCCATAACGTATACCTAGCCCGTCAACCTGCTTTTGCACTCACCAATTATCTTTGTACACAAAAAGACCAGCGGGATGGGAAATTTCTGACCAGCTCTGCTCATGAAAGGAAAAAGAATTTGGGGAGTTGCAGCTATTTTCCTTTAATATTTTGTAGCCAAAAGGGTTAAGGAGTTACATGATTAGACCTCACTCTGTGGTGATACTACACATCACATGGCATAATATATTAACAAATGTGAGCAAAACCTTTTTTGCTGACAAATCATTAATAACAGTTTATTAAAGGTTGACTGAGCTAAAGCAACCATCCCACCGTTACAGCTCAAGAAAAAGAAAGGGTCTGGGGTATCATACCTCTTATAGGAAAGTTTGGGAAAGACGATGACTAGGCTAATTTTTTGGTTTTCTAACATTAGGCATGCTCACAGAAGACAAATGCCACCCTGCATCACTCATCTACAAATTGGTAATTTACATAAGTTTCTATAGCCGACGTATGCTATTATAGTAGATTACCCAAAGATGGCAGCACTTCATCCCCATATTCATTTAATTCACCAGCCAAATCCTATACCATTTTTTATCATACAATGTGCTTTCCTGGCCTTTGTATATAACTCTGGAGACTAACCCCCCATATTTATGCATGCAAAACTTTAAGTCAAACATGATCTTTTGCCTTTCAAGTCATTCCCATTGCTATCATCATGATAGATAGTGTGCATCTACAGTACTTTAGAAGTGCTCTTTTAACTGGACATATGCTGTTCCTTCAGGGAAACTCTGAAAGCTACATACATTTATAACATAGAATACAGGGTTTGATAGACCACAGACACACAAAATTACAAATATTGGCATTTCTGGCCCAAAGCAACACTGAACAGTGTAAAACAGTAACCTGTATGACTGTCTCAAAGTGGTCTCAACCCAGCTTTTAAATTTGCACATTTATTTACAATGTCCATTTATCTGCACATTTTTGTCCATTTATCTGCACATTTATCGGCACACTGGGTACTATCTGATTTGCACATTTATTCACAGGCAAAATGACTACATGCAATTAAAAAAAAAAACATTTTTGAAATGTTGACCTTCATTCTATCCTTCAAAAATGCATCTTGCAGCCCCAGCTGATGAGCAGCTATCAGATCTTGATAGGCATTCATTCACAGCTGAAACATGATATCTGTCTGCTCTGCATTCATCACTGGGGCGGACTAAATTTGGATTAAGGAATAATTATCAAACAGTCTCATTTCATAGTAGATTCATTTAAGACAACATGATCTTTACAAAGAGTTTTACTCTCACAGTGAAGAAAAGAAAAACTTTCTGGGCAACTGTTTTAGTCAATCAAGTAAATTTTCCAAATTAAGCTAATCTTTTTGTGATTTCCCCCAGGAACCACATCTGACAATTGTGATTATGCTTTCCCAAAGTCTTACAATTCCACTTGTCCTACATGTTATTTTTTCTGCATTACAGAATAAGTTTAATTGATTAACACTGAGCTCCTGTTAGAAAAAGAGGACTCTCCTTTCTGACATAACAGATAGAATTTTATGGTTCCAAGCCTTTATTAACTATTTGTAAAATGCCAACAATGTGCTAAGCTCTTTATAAACAGAACCCTGCCCTGAAGAGCACAAAAATTGAACTAGATAAAGTAAGAGTGGGTAGTGAAAAGATGAAAGCATGGGGAAGCTCAGGACACATCTTGTTAATTCAGCTGTTTTTGCTTTGCTTTCTTCATTTGCATACAACTTATTCAGTATATTCATTAAATGACAAGGGGCTAAGGGTAGAGTGTGTATCTGCCGACTGCATACATCTCTCTAGTATTGTCTAGACTGGACTGGAATGCTTGAGTAATATATCATTAAAGGCTTACACAAGGCCATTTATTCAGTGGTTATTAAAGTGCTTTACAATTTTATCTTTTGCCTAACTGACATCACGGTGGTTGTAACTGAGACAATTTGGGGAATCTGTCTATGTACAATGTATACATTTTGGTTGATGTTATGAAGTTTTTATTATTAAATTGTTGTATCATGGAATGCCTCTATGTGGATGGATGTGAAATCCACCGTTTACTGACAGGGGTTGTAGCACATCTGACCCTGACCAGATACAATGGTGGATCATTAGGCTTTAATGGTCACCTATTTAGGTGAAAGCACCTTGGGACAGTGGTCCATGTGCGTAGAAACACTAGTTCCTCCAACTTCTCTGCAGAGAGGTGGATTGGAAAATCCCCAGCAAGAGAATAAAGAACCCAGCCCCAGCCGGCAGGGAGACATATAAAGTCAAAAAACGAAGATTGAAAGCTTTTGTCAGGAGAAAGGAAGCAGGGGTATCCAGTTTTACTAAGGGATCAACCACGGGTAGGGAAAGTTAACAGACCTAAAAAGGCCCCATGGTTTCTTCAAAGAAACCATGAGATGAAGAGGAAGGATCCCAAACTCCCCAGAGGACTCTGCCCAAGCCCAAAGAATTTATGAGAGTAATGAGGAACTCAAGCCAGAGAAATGCATAATGGTGTGTTAAGTATGTTATATAGACCTTGTATTTCTAATGCTAAGTGAAACGTAATAGTTTTTGAATGCTGTGCAAAGTCTGTCTGTTTGCTTTCACTTGCCCCTGCAAACGTAAGTGGTAAGCCAAAACGCTCACACCCGCAATGGGATTCTGGGGAACGTACAACAGCTGCTAGTGAGGCTTGGGAGAAGACAGCACTAGTTTCAGGACCTAGTCAATGGGGCTGCACGGTCTGCAGTGCCAAGAGAGATGTCAGACATGAGATCTGCACGTGGAGCGTGTGCCTAAAGTCATGAAGTAAACTCAGCTTGGTAGGCATGGGCAAAGGGCTGTGGGACTCAGCATTTGGATGCAGAAGTCTGGAGAGAGTCCAGCAATGGGATCCACATATCCATGACATTGTGAAAGCCTCAAATTATCATTACTTGCCTACAAAAGTGAAATGTAAAGATTCGAATCATAGGGTTAGAAGGGACCGCAAGGATCATCTAGTCTTACCCCCTGCCAAGATCTAGGATTTGTTGTGTCTAAGCCATCCAAGACAGATGGCTATCCAGCCTCCTTTTGAAAACCTCCAGTGAAGAAGCTTCCACAACTTCCTGAAGCAGTCTGTTCCTTGGTCCTACTGTTCTTACAATGATGACCTCTGTACTATGGATATGCACGAACATAATCCAAGTATGTAAACTAAAGTGAGTATGGAAAATGCAGGATATTAGAAATAAGATATAACTATTAGATGTACCTGGGGATAGACTGTGTGTTGCCTCCCTAGAAAGTCACAGATCACAGTTTAAATACAACAGCTATAGTTTTCCTACCACAGTATTTCAGAAGAATTTTAAGAACAAAAGAACAAAAAAATGGCCATACTGCATCAGACCAAAGGTCCATCTAGCCCAGTATCCTGTCTTCCAACAGTGGCCAATGCCAGGTGCCCCAAGGCAATGAACAGAACAGGTAATCATCAAGTGATCCATTCCTTGTCACCCATTTCCAGCTTCTGGCAAGTAGAGGCTAGGGACACCATGCTTACCCATCCGAGCTAATAGCCATTCATGGACCTATTCTCCATGGATTTATCTAGTTCTTTTTTGAACCCTGTTATAAGTCTTGGCCAACACAATGCCCTCTGACAAGGAGTTCCACAGGTTGGTTGTGCATTTTGTGAAGAAATACTTTTGTTTGTTTTAAACCTGCTGCCTATTAATTTCATTTGGTTACCCCTAGTTCTTGCGTTGTGAGGAGTAAATAACACTTCCTTATTTACTTTCTCCATAGCAGTCATGATTTTATAGACCTCTATCATATCCACCCATAGTCGTCTTTTTCCAAGCTGAAAAGTCCCAGTCTTATTAACCTCGCCTCATGTAGCAGCCATTCCATACCCCTAATCATTTTTGTTGCCCTTTTCTGAACCTTTTCGAATTCCAATATATCTTTTTTGAGATTGGGCGACCACATCTACATGCTTTATTCAAGATATGGGCATATCATCAATTTATACAGAGGCAATATGATATTTTCTGTCTTATTATCTATCCCTTTTTTAATGATTTCCAACGTTCTGTTCGCTTTTTTGACTGCTGCTACATATTGAGTGGATGTTTTCAGAGAACTATCCACAATGACTCCAAGATCTCTTTCTTGAGTGGTTACAGTTAATTAGACCCAATAATTTTATATGTATAGTTGGGATTATGGTTTCCAATGTGCATTACTTTGCATTTATCAACACGGAATTTCATCTACCATTTTATTGCCCAGTCACCCAGTTTTAAGAGATCCTTTTGTAGCTCTTTGCAGTCTGCCAGGGACTTAACTATCTTGAGTAGTTTTGTATCATCTGCAAATTTTGCCACCTCACTGTTTACCCTTTTTCCAGATCATTTATGAAGAAGTTGAATAGGACTGGTCCCAGTATGGACCCCTGGGGGACATCACTATTTACCTCTCTCCATTCTGAAAATTGACCATTTATTCCTACCCTTTGTTTCCTATCTTTTAATCAGTTGCCAATCCATGAGAGAACCTTTCCTATTATTCCATGACTGCTTACTTTGCTTAAGAGCCTTTGGTGAGGGACCTTGTCAAAGGCTTTCTGAAAATCTAAGCACACTATATCCACTGGATCCACATGCTTGTTGACCCCCTCAAAGAATTCTACTAGATTAGTGAGGCATGATTTCCCTTTACAAAAACCATGTTGACTATTCCCCCAACAAATTATGTTCATCGATGTGTCTGACAATTTTGTTTTTTACTATAATTTCAACCAGTTTGCTCGGTACAGAAGTCAGGCTTACCAGCCTGTAATTGCTGGGGCCACCTCTGGAGCCCTTTTAAAATATTGGCGGCACATTAGCTATCCTCCAGTCATTTGGTACAGAAGCTGATTTAAATGATAGGTTACAGACTACAGTTAGTGGTCCTGCAATTTCACATTTGAGTTCTTTCAGAGTTCTTGGGTGAATACAATCTGGTCCTGGTGACTTATTACTGTTTAGTTTATCAATGTGTTCCAAAACCTCCTCTAATGACACCTCAAACTGAGACAGTTCCTCAGATTTGTCTCCTAAAAAGAATGGCTCAGGTTTGAGAATCTCCATCACATCCTCAACTGTGAAGACCGATGCCAGCACATTGGTATATAAGCATTTTAAAAACTTGTCACTTTTTAGCTGTCTCCCATTACATGATGTAATTGAATTAGACTTTTTTTCATTTGAAAAAAGAAAAGGAGTACTTGTGGCACCTTAGAGACTAACAAATTTATTTGAGCATAAGCTTTTGTGGGCTACAGCTCACTTCATTTGACTGATTCTCATCAGATCCTACCTGTATTTTATCATCTTTCATCCTCTCCTCCTTACTAGGACATAGAGAACCTTCATTAGTAGATCCTCTCATAAGGGATGTCTCTGTCCAAACCACATTCTCCTCTGCATCTGTCAGCTTTCCCTCAGCCTTTAGTTTAAAAACTGCTCTATGACCTTTTTAGTTTTAAGTGCCAGCAATCTGGTTCCACTTTGGTTTAGGTGGAGCCCATCCTTCGTGTATAGGCTCCCCCTTTCCCAAAAGTTTCCCCAGTTCCTAATAAATCTACACCCCTCCTCCCTACACCATCATCTCATCCATGCATTGAGACTCTGCACTTCTGCCTGTCTGTCTGGCCCTGCGCGTAGAACTGGAAGCATTTCAGAGAAAGCCACCATGGAGGTCCTGGACTTCAATCTCTTACCTAGCAACCTAAATTTAACCTCCAGGATCTCTTTCCTATCCTTCTCTATGTCATTGGTATCTACATGTACCATGACCACCAGCTCCTCCCCCAGCACTACACATAAGTCTATCTAGATGTCTTGAGAGATCCGCAACCTTTGCAGGCAAGTCACCATGCGGTTCTCCTGGTCATCACAAACCCAGCTATCTATGTTTCTAATGATTGAATCCCCCATAAATACCTGTCTCTTCCTATTAACTGGAGTTCCCTCCCCTGGAGAGCTATCCTCAATGCGAGAGGATACCATAACTTGATCTGGAAGGAGGGTCCCAACTATGGGATCATTTCCCTCTGCTCCAGTTAGCTGTTCTCCTTCCCTGAGACTTTCATTCTCCTCAATAGCACAGAGGCTGTCAGACAGGGGTGGGACGGTTCTACTGTGTCCCGGAAAGTCTCATCTATGTACCTCTGTCTCCTTTAGCTCCTCCACCTTGGTCTCCAAAGCCCGTACACGGTCTCTGAGGGCCAGGAGCTCCTTGCACCGAATGCACACATATGTCACCTGTCCATAGGGCAGGTAATCATACATGCCGCATTGGGTGTAATAAACCGGGTAACCCCCACTCTGTTGCTGGATTTCTGCCTGCATTCTCTTTTTACCCTTGCAGCTCATTTCTTTGTTGTTGTTTTGTTTTTATCAGGGATGTTTATTGGCTTAATTTTACAGAATGTTAAATGTGTATAGTCGTCCCCCCCCCGCTCTCCCCCTGTAAACTCCCTTGCAAAACTCCCCTGGTCGCTTAGGAGAGGGCTTTTTAAAGCCCTGGTCTTCCTGAGTAGCCCCGGTTAAGGGTTGATGGGTGCTAAAGGGCTTAGGGATCAAAGCCTCATTAAGAAGCTGTCAGCCTTGCCTAGTAGGCCACCATGCTCAGCACTCACACGGTCAGCATACGGTCCCCCAAACAAACAGACCACATGGTATATTTCAGTCCAGCAGCAAGCACACCACAACACACACAAATACACACACAACAGACAACAAACTTACCCCAAGGGTCACGTAATTGCTCCTCCTTCACCTGGAGAAGTCCTCTGCAAAACTCCTGTTCGCTAGCTCCAGACGTATTTGATGCATTGTTCCCTTTGTAAGTGATTTCAGAGAGTACACTTTTTCATGTCTGTTGTCAGGTACCAATGAAATGGAGGCTAATAGGGCTGTATGGATTTGTTCAATTCTGAAACTCCTCACCTCTATGAAGTAGTAAATTGGACCCGTGGAGCTAGGGATAAACAGCAATGAAGAGACAATGCACTGATTGCTAACAAACCCATGGCAACTACCTTGCTGCTCATCTATTTTCAAGACACATGTTACATCCAGCATGGCTTTATAGCCCTAATCATCCTACATTCTAGAGTGAAGTACTGTAATGGAGTGAGATGAAACTGCTGAAGCCCTTTCACAAAATACATAGTTATAAATGGCAAATGTCACTTATTCAAACATGGCTGTCTGGTACAAAAGCTAGCAACAGGAAGGAGATGAGAGTGCACAGCGTAGTATCTCCTGACCGGCCAGAGTCCCTCCTCTCAACTCTGTGTTACTTCAATGGCAAGATGAGAGCTCTAGGCACCGCACAGGACTAGGGGCTTAGTGTATACATATGTCTGACTCTGACTATTGTAAGACATTAATTTGTGCTGCCCTGATCTTTGCAAAAGATGTCTCCATGCAGGCCACATAATTCAAAAATGTATTGACTTATTTGGCCTCCTACACCAACCCACACCTTTGGGCTGGTCACAGATAGATTGGATTAGTCACAACTTAGCTTCTGATCTCTAAAGCCCTTCATTTACCAACATGACTGTAATTAACCTTTCAGCTAAAACATGGTTGTTACCATAGATGTAAAGTCAATTCAGTAGTTGAATCCTGTTTATATAGAAAAAAAAGAAAAGGTAAATGCTCCTGGCAACCACATAGTCATAGCAAGGCGTCAAAGGAGTAGTGAGCACCATCACTTTAGGGAAAGATAACATGACAATTCAGTAGTAAAGTCATGGCTCATCTAGAAAAATTAAGGCCACTGGAAGTGCCCATGGCCCCAGGAAGTCATGTCATACTAGCTCAAATCAGCTTTCCTTCCATTTGTTAATAGTAAGCAGCCACTGAAAACAAGAAAGTAAAAATTTCAGAGGGGGAGAGAAAGATGCAGCACGACAGTGTCTTAATATATAATTTTAATAGCTCCTCTACAAATTAAAAATTTGTAATGTACCTTAGCCTAATGTACAGTAGAAATAGATTCCATGGGACTATTTATTTCTAAAATGAATACAGCAGTGTTATTAATCTGAGAAAACATGGATCCTAAAAGTTAAATAGAATAGCACCCTGGTAGTTATTTATTTGTATACTCTACAATTGGCATTAAAAAAGAAAAAGAAATCACAGTTCATTCTCAGGACAGATTTATAAAATGTGTAGTGAGATTTGCTAATTACTAAGCTGTTCACTAAGAATTCATGAATTTTATGAAATATACCATAGGCTATTTATCAGCATCTTAGGAAGTCTTTAATTAAAATTAAATTCCACTGGTCAAATAAATGAAGAAAGTATATTTTGTGATGCATTATCCTTGCCTTTTTTATAAAAGAAAAAAATTGTGTGCTTGCTTACTCACTAGTTCACAAAGTCAGTGATTGTATAACAAGTCTCCAAGTCATTAATTTGAATTAGTGAGATTCTCCAATATAGCTAACTGGAAAGGAAGGTCAGACAGAATCAATCAGCAGACAGGAGAATTAAGTTATCATTGTAATACTTTCTATAGAAATGTAAATTCACCCTTTATGAGCTTGTCACAGTGATGCTACAGTGGTCCTGTGAGCTGCTTAGTGCCTTCTGAGTAGTGCTGAGTGTCCTCAGTTCCCAAAGACTTCAGTAAACATGAGAGAGAATGGCAACCATCACCTTCAAAGGGATGAGTAATCCTCTCACAACTCAAGCCCTTACTCTAGGTCAGGGGTGACCCAAACTTGCTTTGTGGCTTGTTCAGGGTGAGACCCTGGCAGGCCATGAGATGCTTTGTTTACTTGAGTGTCCGAAGGTACAACCGCTCGCAGCTCCCAGTGGCCGTGGTTCGCCGTTCCCGGCCAATGGAAGTTGTGGGAAATGGTGGCCCGCCCAGTGCTGCTTCCTGCAGTTCCCACTGTCTGTGAACGGCGAACCGTGGCCACTGGGAGCTGCAAGTGGTTGCACCCGAGGACACTCAGGTAAACAAAGCATCTCACGGTCCGCCAGGGGCTTACCCTGAACAAGCCGCAAACGAAGTTTGGGAACCCCTGCTCTAGGTGTTTTATTAAAACACAATAAGATGGCCAATGGGGAGATTTCCAGTACCCTTTTCTGACTGTTTATGGACCCAATCCTGCTCCAAAACCCACTTAAGTCAATAGAAAGACCCCCAGGGATTGCAATGGGTTTTTGATCAGGCCTATAAGCAGTTTTGCCATTGACTCTAATGGCAGCAGGGTCAGGCCTTAAGGTTCCATTTTCCCCTGTATCTCTGTGGCAGACCTGTGCAAAGTAATAACCCCCCCATCTCACCCTGTCAAGATTACATTTTATTTCTGTGCCAAAGTGAGATTCAATCAGAACACATGCTGCACTTCATTTCACAGCATGTACACCAACAGGATCAGTAATGACCCGCCCTTTTGATGTTTAAGAAGAACAGACTGATGAGAAGTAGTCTAGATGGAGTACAAATACAAGGATTTGCATGTAGCAGAATTTACTATCTGAGGATCTGGATTATTGCCCACAAGATATGAGTAAACAACAATAAACCTTGGGCAGCCAATCTTCTGAGCTTCTAAGTCCCATCTACTCCATATCTGTCTTTTTTAGACTGTATGCTCTTAAGTGCAGGGACTGCCTATATTCTGTGTCTTGAACAGTGCAGAAAACTTTGCTGATGTTGAACAATTATTACATAGAAAATATAGGAGCAGTCCCGTTGTCTCTGCTACAAGGCATTTTGTAAAACAGGCAATGCTTTCCATGTACTTGTAGTCACACTGTGCCTTAAGGCTTATGTGACAATGCCAGCTTTGTCAGAGTTGAGAAAACCGTGGAGAAGAAACAAAGCAGAGCCTCATTCAAAGAGAAAATGCGTTTGGATATTTCTGCAACCAATATAATTACATATTATTTATTTCTAAAGTGATTATAAAAAAATGATATGAAGTTATTTAGTCAAGTTTAAAACTGAAGCCAGTTACTAAGTGCATGCTTTCTTCTCCCTAAAGGTGTTCAAATACTGTATATAATAAATAATTAGATGTGAAAATAATTTTAACCACTTCCAGTCTTGACAGTACTTGAAGGTAGTGACTCCCTTTCTGGTTGCCTGGCCTGGTGATTTTCAATAGCACTGTTTCAGGAGAGCTTGTTTTCTGCTGAAGATCAAATCACACAGCTAGAATAACAAAATTCCTAACTATGTCACTATTTTGCATGGGATTTCTGCACATTCTTGTTTCTTGTTCATTTTTAATGAGACCATGTGATCAGGTGTTTAGATGAGAAGTCATGCGAAAATTAGTCACTGAGCCATGAACTTGACTGTATGACCTTGGGCAAGTCCTCCTTGTCCTTCATTCAGTTCAGCTGGAAAAAAAATGAGTAAAAATCTAAGACCTCAGAGAAAATCAGAGGTGACATCTGAGCTGAGCTTCCTCTCCATCACCACGCCACAGTGGGATGAAGCGTGCTCCTAGGCTTTTAAATTTTAAACAAATGCTAGAAGCTATAACGAGACCAGAGTGCATATTATGAGTAAAGTAGATGGTGCCACTGTGTCTAGTGAGCGAGTACAGTGTGGGGCTCATTCTCAGAACTTTGGATCACTGCGTATATATCATTTGGTGTCACTATCCATAGTGCACCTAAAAGCTATGCCTATGTAGGAGCAGGATTTTATAATTGTACTATAAGAACAGAGGTACTAATGTATGTCCTGATTTCATTTTACCAGCCATCCTTTTTGAATAGCAGAAAGGAATGCCCCTCTGAGACATTGGTAGGAATGCATCTGACAGACTGTCAGTGTCTGTACTGATGTTAAGGCAGGGACAGACCAGAACAATCCTTATGACTGATTATGGTCACCCTTTCGTTTTAGGATAAGTTATAATGTCTACTACGGTTTCCTATATGTATTATAAATTAGGCACGCTAGTTAAATATACATTTCTTTGTTTTAAGGTTGAGTAAGCAAAAGACAGGATTTTGTATTGTTATCTATGATAAATAGATTAGAGAAATGATGAGGGCCTGAAGCCCCAATGTGAATTGTTTTAGTTATAAGATTTAGCAAGACTTAATTTACAAGGTATTCTGTATACCTTTGAAGGTTTCTGTGAGAGACTATTTGTGTGAATGAGGAATGCATACATCAGGAAAAGAGAAGGTGTGAAAGCCATCACAAATGTCCAGATGGTCAAGAAAAAGTGAGAGACTTGGAAACGCCAGGAGACAATCAGAAAATATCCATTGTGTCCGAGGCTAAACATGTTAGCAGCATTGATGACCTCAGAGGTGAGGCAGGCACCCCTGAAGGCGAGACAACAAATAGGAGATAATGATGGGAAGCCCGACAATAACCATCAAATGATAGCAGCAGAAACCCCCAAGATTACCACCACTTAAAGACTAATGATTACAGGATGACATTGCAAAATGCATGGACTCAAATGAGAATTTACAACTATAAAGATGGGGTGTTTTGCCATGGAACTCCAGGTTCAGTCCTGCAAAGCCTTGGAGCATCAGATCGCGACCGACAGAGCCTACCTCCTCACTCATGCTCAATCTAACTGGCCATTAGATTGACTTGAGCTACAACAGACTGGTAACTATAAAGACCATCTGCAGGACTTGCGTGTGTGTGTGTGTTTGTGGGTATGTTGTGTGACTGAAAAGCATATGCTAACTGTTGTATTTTCAATAAATATGGCGTATTTGCCTTCTCTCTTATAAAAGATTACAAAGGTGCTTTGTACAGCATAACACTAATCTGATATCAATTTCCCTTTTTGTTTGCAATATTAATATCACTAATTCATCAAGGCAAATTAAGTACAAATACTGTTGGACTGAAAGCAGATGGCTACCATACAGTAGACATTCCGATGAAGCGTTTCTAGAATTAATTTTGTTCAGAAATGGCAATGCTATTTTTGAAATGTCCCATTAAAATGTGTGACAAAGTTTCAGGGTTTTTCTCCATGGTCTTCCCCATTGTTTCCAGACTCTTACTTGAGAAGAAAAGGAGTACTTATGGCACCTTAGAGACTAACCAATTTATTTGAGCATAAGCTTTCGTGAGCTACAGCTCACTTCATCGGATGCATTTCTGTAGCTCACAAAAGCTTATGCTCAAATAAATTGGTTAGTCTCTAAGGTGCCATAAGTACTCCTTTTCTTTTTGCAAATACAGACTAACACGGCTGTTACTCTGTTACTTGAGAAGAGGCCCTATTTCTGGAAGCATTTTTGTCGCTATTCCTTTCTCTTTTGTGTGTCTGTTCACCCACATCTTCCTGACACTTTGTGTGTGTGTATGCAGGCGCCATTTTCCATCATTCTCTTGTTGTCTTTATTCTCTCTTCCTACTACTTGCCCAGTGCTCCAAGTTCAAATGGATTGCTTGAATTCAGCACTACCTACAAAGGAGTCGGCAAAATGACAGTGTTCAATGCAACAACTACATCTCTCTTACTGATTAGCAGAAGAAACTGACTCCAGCTGGAAAGGACAGGACAGGTGGAGAGGAGAGAGACAATGACTGATCAATACAAGCCTCACAATCAGTCACAGAGTTTGTGGCCAGAAGGGACCACTGGATCATCCAGTCTGATTCCGTGTATATCACAGGCCACCAACACCACCCATCCACCTGCACATTGAACCCAACAACATGAATGAGACCAATGTATTACAACCCACAGGAGACTAAACTATCGACCTACAGTTAAGAAAATGCTTCTGTTGCTGAGGATGCTAGGAATTATGGGTGATACATTATGGCAACTTGTATTTACAGTACCTTCAGTATAAATATTTCCCTTTGAAGTACAACAGAATAACAAATGGACGCTGCCATTATATTGTCCTTTTGAATTTGCTATTTATAAGAACACAGAAATATAGCTGCACAGTACATTTATTCTTGTTACCTTTCCATAAAAAAGGATTCAAGGACAGAAAGGAATTCCATTACCTTTGGGTTCTACTACTGTGTGTAAAATACAGGGATCATTCCAAAAATATCTGAAGGAAGCTAGCAATGGCCCGCTCAACATCAGTGAGAATGACAAGCAGTTGGCAAGAGAGCCAATTTACAAAATCATAGATGAGTGTGAATGATCTATGAGAA
Source organism: Caretta caretta (assembly GCF_965140235.1). Taxonomy (NCBI): domain Eukaryota; kingdom Metazoa; phylum Chordata; order Testudines; family Cheloniidae; genus Caretta; species Caretta caretta. Next base: position 130,023,829 of record NC_134209.1, on the reverse strand, counting down.
GAAGAGAAAGGAAAGACTGAGACATTGATGAAGAAAATAGAGTGAGCCAATGGGGGTTAGTCAAGAGGCAAACAAATGCGGGATTTTTTTTTTTTAAAATTCATTCTACAAATGTACTACTTGGCAGTAGTGGCAGTCTTGAAATAGAACATCACCACATATAATGGCCTGACAGTAACAGAAATCATGTTTAGGAGGAATATTTTTGAACTTTTTTTCCAGCTGAAATTATAGATGTTTTCAGGACCAGTACCAAGTGATAATTACATTTAAATACAAAAAAATAACCATCTTATGGCTTAAGAAAATGCCTGAGACAAAAAGGAAAATCCTCAATAGAAAACTACCTTTTAAAAAAATATCTTCCAGAAAGGCATCAGTCTTGATCCGAAGATGGAGATGGAGAATCCACTACTTCCCTGTTTGTTCCAATAGTTAATCACCATTACTGTTAAAAATCTGTCTAATTTCTAATTTGAATTTGTCTAGTTTTAACTTGAAATCATTGATTCTTGTTATGCGTGTATTTGCTAGTTTAGAGTAAAGAACTCGATAGTATCTGATATTTTCTCCCTGTGAAGGTACTTATGTGTCAAAATCACGTCACATCTCAATCTTCTTTTTGACAAGGTAAACAGATTGAGCTACTTTAAGGTTGAGAAGTAGGGTGGTACCATCCCTAACAGACTTCAGTGGCTACAGATTACAGGTTCAGTGGCTCATGCCCAACCATCTCTGGAACTCTGACACTACTGACCTGAACTTCCTTGTTCTATCAACCCAGCAGTCAAGATGTCCCAGTTTCCATGTGTTATTCACCTTGACGTCTGGTAGCATTCTAAGGGTTACTATTGACAGACACTTTGCAATCATGTACCTACATTCCACAAACCACTTGGAACATTACTCATGTGACACATAGAATCCCACCACTGAGGTGGCAAAAGTCTTGTGCACATAAGGAATGGTAGCTGCTTGGATTTTTTTTTTAATAGAAAGCACCATCCTGGGTCAGCAAAATAGAACATTTTTTGAGAAAAGAAGGGAAATAAAATAGATGTCACAATATGCTTGATGGGAGAAAATGTCATGACTAGCCCATTTGTACAAGGTTGCATTCTGGGATTTTGCTGACTACATGTCACCTAGGATCACATCAGCCATCCTGACTTCAGAGTCCTAGTTTCGCCTTTTTTTCTCTTTTTAAAGACCAACTAGTAGAAATATTTTAAGTTTAAGAGATTATAACTTCACTGCAGCAACTTTGTTCAAGTAGGGCAAAGTCAGGATAAGAGGATTAATCTGGTTTTAACCAGTCCAAAGGAAATCTTCCTAAACGTTCTGACCGTAGCTAGATTTAGTTAGTTTTTATGCCAAACTGCTGCATGTCAATGATACAAAACTCAAATTCTTCATCTTTATTAAAAGTATTAAGGAGGGAGGAACATTACACTGAGCACAGCATTATAAAACTCTCCAGAAAGCAAAGTACATCTATTTTTTAATGCTACTACCAATTAAAAGGAGAGGTTGAGGTGGTTTTTCTCTCTCTCTCTCTCATAGCAATGAGCCACTGCATTTCTCTTTATCTACAATTGCATTTATATAATAAACTCTTTTAGAAGAACTCCTATTATCTACCCTCAGAACACCGACAACAAAATGGATAGAGATGTTTTATATCTTCTCTAATAACCCCACATAAACACACAAAAAGCCAGATGAGAAAGCAGCATATACTTTTATCAGAAATCCATCATGCGTGTACAGAATACAATGGGGACTCAAGTGTCAAATCTCACAGTGGTGGACTTCATCAAAGAAAGAATTACAGCTTTATATCTTCTTTGAATAGGAGATCAGGATTTTATTCAAAGCCTTCAGTGAAATCCACTTCTAACAACCACCTAAATCACCTTTAATCCTCTAAAGCCAGAATCCAAAAATGTGCAATTTTAGAGATGTTAAAGATACAGCACTGAATTCTTTAACCAATTGGCCATCTTTATGAATGCAACTGCATTTGAACAAGGCTTGCCTCTGAACCTAACCAATGTCCAGTTCTAAGAACTCAAAAGTTTCCTAAATGAGCTGAGTATGTCTCAAGGTCTGGCCCCTAAGAATGGGACCTGCAACTGCAAACATATTTGTTCTTACTTTTGCTTTACAAAAAATAGGTTTCATAGTATCATGTCCTATGATTGATAATATCATTTGCTACCACGGAGGAGAGTCTATGAAGGAAAAAAAGAGATTTGCCTCTAAGGAAGGGAAACTGGACAAAACAAGAACTTTCCCTAACTGCACTGAATCAAATCCAAATCTTGTTTAAAGTGCAGTTCTGCTCTTAAAAGTGACTAAAGATGCATCCTGGAATTTATTGTCTCTCAGTGATTTCCATATGCAATATGCTCAGTTTATGGCATTTTCCCCCCATCTGCCACCCCTGCAAACTCAGCATGGAATCTGAAAGTCAACTGGAAATTTTTAAAATGCATCACCATCAGTAATAAAGGTTCTACAGACTATATTATGCCAATTACACCTGTGTAACCCCACTGACTTAAATTATGTCTTTAGTGACATGGTCAAACTCACTATTTTCAGTGGATTTCAATAGGTATAACTAATGGTAATTTAGTAAACAACACTGTTAATGCATAAGCAGGAACAGAATCCAACATATTCTCCTTAGCCAACAGTAGTAAAACACAGTAAAAAAATATTTAATACTAACATTCAGTAGATGCGACTCTGAATATACACAAGAGTTAAATAAATATAATTCTTTTTATACCTCAACAAATAGCTTTTACTGAATATTTATGAGAGCAGCTTTGATTTGTCACAGCTCACAATGCAGATGGCAATATCTAAGCTAGTGACAAATTAAATGTTGAGGTAAATACAATTCAAAAGATAAGAATGCCACCTTCAAAAAGGTATGATTCATGCTATAAAAAAAGAAAAAAAGGTAAAAAAGGATTAGGTAGCATTTGATTAAAGGGGATACAAGGGATCAAAACTCACACTTGCCATGTATGCTCACATTTAAATTAGCCATTAATGACTATTTTGACTAAATACTAGAATAAGTCCAGGTTTCCCTATTGTGTTGCTTTGTTTTCAATCATTGCACTAAGCGGCAATACAACCGCCCCACCACCCCATTTTTATTTTGTTAACTCTTTTTGATGTAGCAAAAACTGCTAACAAAACAGTAGCTGTCAGATTTTATACCTGATATTAAGAGCTGATGAATGCCCTCTACTCCCACTGAAGGCAAAGGGAATGAGAACCTTTATGACTGAAAATAACTAGGATTGTTTACCTCCTGAGCAAGAAAAACAACTGAGTAATTGAGAAAACACAGATCCTTTAATATGCAATGCTGAAACTGTGAATCCATATTGACATGAACAGCTCTTTTTAGTTGGTTGGCTGGTCTCAGACACAGGAGTTAAGGGAGCCTGCAGCATTATTTGCTGGATGTTGCTGTGACTGCAAGATAAATTCAGCTTTCTTGTTTTTATCTCTGAAGTGCTTTTCCGATAAATAGTCTGACCTGAAATGTGGCCCTCCTCTGTTTAAGAACAAAACCAAAAGACATCCATTTTCCAACAGAACCAGCTCTGAGCAGAAAAGTGGCTTCAGAACTCACATTTAAGAATAGCATTTAATGAGTGATCCTGACTAGGCCTATGCAAGCCACTAAAGAAAAAAGAAGCTTGGTGGCCACTAAAGCAATTCTTATGCGAGACAGGCAAAAACAACCAGGATTTGAACTCGCAATACCATTGTTATCAAGTTTCGAAAAATCAAGTAAAAAATGGATGGTTTGGATCCAGTTCTCATTTATCCAATCTCTTGCTCCAAAGCTTTAAGTAGAGGGCAGGGCAAAGCCGCTACTCTCCAGCAGAAACTCCACTCCCAGAGCTGCTGAGGAGCACTGTTGCTGCACCAACTCCTTAGGGGGTACAAGCATGCATTCCCCTCTCCAGCAAAGGCAGTTCAGATAGCTTGTGCAGACAGAGGCAGACCCATGTCCTCCTCCTGACTTTTTAAGGGGCTAGTATATGGAGCAGTCCATAAGCTGTAGCTGCCCCTGTATGGGAGGAATGGGAGGGGAGGGGGGGCGAGAGTAAAGGTTGTTCCTTTCTTCTCAGTCTCCATACAGTAGAACCTAACAGTTATGAACATCAGAGTTACGAACTGGCCTGTCGACCACACACCTCATTTAGAACCAGAAGTATGCAATCAGGCAGCAGCAGAAACAAAAAAAACACTAAACAGAAAAAAAAATAGCAACTACATTACAGTACCGTGTTAAACGTAAACTACTAAAAAAAATAAAGGGAAAATTTAAAAAAAGATTTGACAAGGCAAGGAAATTGTTTCTGTGCTTGTTTCATTTAAATTGAGATGGTTGAAAGCAGCATTTTTCTTCTACATAGTAAAGCTTCAAAGCTACATTAAGTCGATGTTCAGTTGTAAACTTCTGAAAGAAAAACCATAATGCTTTGTTCAGAGTTTCGAACATTTCAGAGTTACAAACATCCTCCGTTCCCGAGGTGTTCGTAACTCTGAGGCTCTACTGTATATACATCCTACCATACTACATTCCAATGCATTGCTAAAAAAATATTAAATCATACAGCACATAGGAACCCTCTACATTTTTATAAATCAATTTGAATTCAATAAATTGTTTTGTTTGTAAAATAAGCACCAGGTTTACATGAAATTCTGTCACACCTGGTGAGACACCTCCTCAGGCTCCTACAGAATTCCTATCACTCTTTCCACGAGCCCAGGCACAAATGTAGAGCTGCCTAACTTTGTGGGTGAGTTTCAATACTGGCATCAGGTTGTTGCCACACTCAGCATGCTTCCACACGTTTCTTATCAGCAACCTTCTGTGCCTGCTCTTACTCCTGCAGTTCCTCCAGAATGGATCTGGGACCCTGCCCACTACCACTTAATTTATGAAACTTCAGTTGTGGGTTAGCTGAAACAGAATTACAGTTCAATTCTGACAGGTTTCAGAGGAACAGCCGTGTTAGTCTGTATTCGCAAAAAGAAAAGGAGTACTTGTGGCACCTTAGAGACTAACCAATTTATTTGAGCATGAGCTTTCGTGAGCTACAGCTCACTGTGAGCTGTAGCTCACGAAAGCTCATGCTCAAATAAATTGGTTAGTCTCTAAGGTGCCACAAGTACTCCAGTTCAATTCTGGAGTGTATTAGCTTCACAACTTTCCTCTGAGAGTGGTTTCCGGAAATGAGTCCATAATCATCCAGCGGTAGCAGCTGTAGATGTGTCCGCTATTGTGGCGGGAGGGGATGTGGACGGGAGAGGGCTAAATATTTGTTGCTATATTGGCTGGATTCAATTAGCGCAAATCCTGCAACATATGGCAGCCCTCTTTGTTTTCCTCAGTGGCATGTAATCCTGGTATTATGATATGTTCCATTGTTCATGACAGCCACTTAATTTACAATTACCGAGGCCATGTGTTTAAAGAGTCTTGAAAGCTGAAATGTGCTGCCAAAAATGTGAGTGTCTAGAGGGGCTCCACAATACATTCTGTTATATGGATTTCTCATGGTAATCTTAGTCATACAAAACTATTAGTGGCAAATATGTTCAGTTCTAAATATTTTATTATTAAAAATGGAGTTGCATGATAGATGTTAATGAATTAATGTTAATTAATTCCCCTCAGAACAACATTTCCTTTTTCTCCCAACTGAATTTCAGTCATGTGTGATAGCAGAATTGATGCCATAATTAGAGGAAATAAAGCCCTGACACAATGCACTTACCACTGAGAAGTCATTCTCTTTACATAAAATACAGCAATAAGAGCACCTTCCTTCTCCCTAGATAAAAAGTATTTCCTGTAGTATACAAGAGTTTCTCTTTTCATTTGAGCAAGAGTGATGTCTATATTGTGTGACTTTATTAGTGGATTGTATATTTGCATGGAGATATTGGGTTCATTGTGCTTTAAAAAATATAATTGTCAATTGTCATAGATGGAAAGAAATTAGAGTCAAAAAAATCCTTCTAAGTAACAGAGGGGTAGCCGTGTTAGTCTGGATCTGTAAAAGCAGCAAAGAGTCCTGTGGTACCTTATAGACTAACAGACGTATTGGAGCATAAGCTTTTGTGGGTGAATGCCCACTTTGTCGGATGCACGTAGTGGAAATTTCCAGAGGCAGGTGTAAATATGCAAGCATGAATCAGGCTAGGGATAACGAGGTTAGTTCAATCAGGGAGGATAAAGCCCTCTTCTAGCAAAAGGGGAGAAACTGCTTTTGTAGCTGGCTAGCCAGACACAGTCTTTGTTTAATCCTGAGCTGCTGGTGTCAAATTTGCTCAGCAGTTTATCTTTGAAGTCTGGTCCTGAAGTTTTTTGCCTGCAGGATGGCTACCTTTAAATCTGCTACTGTGTGTCCAGGGAGGCTGAAGTGTTCTCCTACAGGTTCTCCTACTGTCCAGTTTGGCCGATGTAGATAGCAGAGGGGCATTGCTGGCACATGATAGTGTATATTACATTGGTGGACATGCAAGTGAATGAACTGGTTGGTGATGGTGTGGCTGTTCTGGTTAGGTCCTGTGATGGTGTCGCTGGTGTAGATATGTGGGCAGTTGGCATTGAGGTTTGTTGCATAGATTGGTTCCTGAGTTAGAGTTACTATGGTGCGGTGTGTCATTGCTGGTGAGAATATGTTTCAGGTTGGTGGGTTGTCTGTGGGCGAGGACTGGCCTGCCTCCCAAGGCCTGTGAAAGTGAGGGATTGTTGTCCAGGATGTATTCACCCACGAAAGCTTATGCTCCAATACATCTGTTAGTCTATAAGGTGCCACAGGACTCTTTGCCGCTTTTAAAAATCCTTCTAAGGTTATCAGTCTATGGCATTTCTAAGTTGTCACCATTATAGTATCTAGGACATCATACTAGGCAAAAAGATGCACTGAACATCCCCATATTTGTTGCCTTTCTCCAAATTTCATAAAAATTGTCAATATCTTTTCAGAGTAGAGAGGCTCCTAAAATTGAATACTGTGTGGTCTCATTGGCACCATGTAGGGACAGATTCACTCACATGTATGTAAAAAGTAGAAATGCCTATATTGTAGTAAAGGTGCAGTAGTTATTATACTGCCAATTGTCTCTTTAAAATCCTGAAGGCAGCATATGTTAGCAATTATTCCATTACTGTTTGTACAGTTATTTGAAAAGAGAAAACTATAGCATAAGTATTATAAATCATTAAAATTTACAGAGTCACAGTTCATGCCCAGTTTGGCCACAGACAATAACACTCAGCACAGTAAGGGCCCAAAATGTCTAGAGGAAACCTACTAGTAGAGTTATCTGTTCTCATTAGGAGTTAGACTGGTCAAGTGTTCTTGACTAAGAAGGGCCCAGATCCACAAAGGGAGTTAGGTGAATCTGGAATCCACAAACCCTGAAATAGGTGCTGAGGCTCCCTATATAATGAATGGGGAGAGATAGGTGCCTGAGAATGGGATCCACAAAACACAGCATGCTAATTGGGGAGCTGCTTAAGCTAACCAGTGGGAGATGTGAATAAGAGGGGTGTATCCTAAGCCATGTCCTTTTCAAAGAGGTAAGCTCCTAAATCTGGGCTGCAAGAAGGCACCTGTCTCCGCTTGTGAGCCAGGAACCCCTCTCCTGGAGTCAGACAGCTTAGCAGTGCTTAATTTGTGTCAGAACTGAGCCCTGGCACCTCTAGGCTGGGCAGTTGATAGCCCCAGCACCTCTGGGCTTGCTGCATCAGTTATGAATGTAAAATAATTGCTTGAGCCCTGCCACTTATTTCATTACAAATTAAGAACTGCAGTTTAGGCACCTGCCTAACTCAATACAAAACTGTCCCATGAAGGGTACTATGAAGAATCCCTTATAACCTTTAGCCTAGTGGTTAGAGAACTCACCCAGGATGTGGGAGACCCCAATTCAATTCTCCCCTCTGCCTGATGAGGAGAAGGGATTCGAATAGAGTTTCTTCACTTCTCTGGTGAGTGCCCAAACTGCTGAATTATGGGATATTGTGATGACAGCATCTGTCAACATCTTTTGTTGACGCCATTTCACTTTAATTAATTATTAATGGGGCCAGAGACAGAGTGAGAATCTCTTTATAAGTCCATTAGTTAGGGCACTCACCTGAGTGGATCCCTAAGTCCCTCTGTGGATCTGGCCCAAGGATTTCATATTCCCCAGCTAGCCTGAAGATGGTACTTCTGTAATTCAGTCTCTTCAAAAAGCTACCAGGATGGCTTATCATTCAGTTGGAAAAGAACACTGAATCATTACATTACAATAAATACGCAGAATGTAAAACAGTTAAGTACAACAGAGGCATTCTAGCAGGCAGAAAAAATAGGACTAATTTATAAGCCCTATTCCTCCTGCTGGAGAATTAGAACAAGCTGTACAATATCCCAAGCTTCATCACATCCTGAAGAGTCAATTTAGCTAACAGATTGAATATTTATTCTTTTTTTGTAACTGTAACAAATAGAAATTCATCTGGAGAGTGATGGACAAGAAATACTTCTTTGTACTCTGTCTATTCCAGTGAAAAAGCCGAAATAAATTCAGCGAAGAGTTTTTAATAGATTTTGCAATCTGAAAGAGGCTTTTTAAAGTGAACAATTCCACAAAAGATGGACTTTCTAAGGGTTTATAAAAACTAATTTGTGGTAAGGGACAATCAAATGCTCATTTTTCAGAAGAAAATATTAAATTCACTGATACATAAAATATATTTTATAAAGAAATTTTATAAACAAATTACTGACTTTGCAGTTGAAAATTAAAAATGCTAGCATTGATTCTGTGCACAAGAAAGAAGGCATTACAAAACAAGTCATAGAGAAATTGCTGTAAATTTATAAATATTATTTCAAAACAAATAAAATATTATAGTATTTGGATGCTGTTACAGTACGTAGATGTGGCCCCTCAAATACATAATCATTAAGACATAAATTAAAAAGGAAGTTCTTATGGCAGTTTTATAACTTACATCCCATATAGTTCCTAGCCCCTTTGTTTTTTGTAAGGCTTTTAGACAAGATTAATAGTCTTATAGCAATGTTCGTAGTCTTGTTTTTACAATATTTGACTGTTAATCAAGGAGTTTGAGTAATTCTTACTTCGAATTCCATCTGTCACATTTCCTGTATGAACCCAAGCAAATAAAAATTTCTTAAAATATGGGTTATAATACCTTCATACTACGGAGGAATTTTAAGGATAACTTCATTAAAATTGCGATGTTCTCACATATTAGAGGCCACATAAATTTGTAGACAAAATGATGCTGATTTACTTCCATAAGATATGATATATGCAATTATGGGAATACAAATGAATGAATAAACAAAATACAAAAAAGAGGGGTGAGAATAAGAAAACAGTAGTTGGTAAAGTTTTTCTGTTATAATTATTTTAAAATTCCTATAAAATACTGGGTTTAAGAATGAAAGGTTTATATCCTAATATTTACAGAGGGATTAAAGTTACCTTCAATAAATATTAGACACTGAAAATGGTCACTTTATTCAATTGAATAAAACAAATGGAAGTCCTTTAGTTAATATAGAAAAAGCTTTTGACTGTGTGGAGTGCAAGTATTCAGTTGCAATGATTGAAAATGTAAGTTTGAGCAATATTTACCTGAAATGGTTTAAAGCTGTGTACAAAAGCTTGAGGCTAAGTTTTTTGTAAATATGTTATCACCTTTGCTTGTCATTTACATGGAACTTTTCACACAAGGATTAGGCAGAACCATTACAAACTGAATGTTAAAATGGCAATATACAGATTAATTCTGCCCAATATACTTTGTCTCAAAACTTATATTTTCTTTGTCAAACCTAATTATATCTGTTATGTTTTTATGCAGTCTTGGGTTTTAAGATAAACCAAGATAAAACTTGGCACTCCAAGTCTCATTGTGACATGATTAAATTGGTCCTTTTCTGAATTATTCTTTTAAATTGGCAAGAGAATATACAATATTTAAAAGTTAAAATCTTTTTAGTTGCTAGATGTAGTCACATTTATTCTACTCCAAGGTAACACATTTAAGAATCTATCTTTGAAAATGTTTCAACTTTTCCTGGACATCTCAAATTAATATTTTAAAATGAATATCGTGCTTGCACTTAATTATGTATTTTGGATTCTTCCAGTGGATGACCTTGCTTCCTACTTCAAAAAACAAAGAAAAACAAAGAAAAAAATGAGAGGTAAAGATTATTTTACCACACTTCTATTACTACTTGAAATACTCTTATACCACAATAATTCCTAACAGTTTTAATTAGAAATTGATCAGTGTTTGGAACTGAAATTCTTATAATTTATTCCAGGGTGTGACAAAGAAAATTATTTCAGAGATAACCTATTTTCCACTCATACATGTGCTATGGCTGTGCTTTAACAAGATGCTTGCGTATGTGAGTAATCTCATCCCAGTTCAGCAAAACATTTCAAAACATGTTTAAGTGCTTTGATGAAGAAGGGCACATATAATTTAAAATAGTTTCGCAAAAAGAAAAGGAGTACTTGTGGCACCTTAGAGACTAACCAATTTATTTGAGCATGAGCTTTCGTGAGCTACAGCTCACTTCATCAGATGCATACCGTGGAAACTGCAGCAGACTTTATATACACACAGAGAATATGAAACAATACCTCCTCCCACCCCACTGTCCTGCTGGTAATAGCTTATCTAAAGTGATCAACAGGTGGGCCATTTCCAGCACAAATCCAGGTTTTCTCACCCTCCACCCCCCCACACAAATTCACTCTCCTGCTGGTGCTAGCCCATCCAAAGTGACAACTCTTTACATAATCAAGTCGGGCTATTTCCTGCATAGATCCAGGTTTTCTCACATCCCCCCACCCCCATACACACACAAACTCACTCTCCTGCTGGTAATAGCTCATCAGTTTAGATGAGCTATTACCAGCAGGAGAGTGAGTTTGTGTGTGTATGGGGGTGGGGGGATGTGAGAAAACCTGGATCTATGCAGGAAATAGCCCGACTTGATTATGTAAAGAGTTGTCACTTTGGATGGGCTAGCACCAGCAGGAGAGTGAATTTGTGTGGGGGGGTGGAGGGTGAGAAAACCTGGATTTGTGCTGGAAATGGCCCACCTGTTGATCACTTTAGATAAGCTATTACCAGCAGGACAGTGGGGTGGGAGGAGGTATTGTTTCATATTCTCTGTGTGTATATAAAGTCTGCTGCAGTTTCCACGGTATGCATCTGATGAAGTGAGCTGTAGCTCACGAAAGCTCATGCTCAAATAAATTGGTTAGTCTCTAAGGTGCCACAAGTACTCCTTTTCTTTTTGCGAATACAGACTAACACGGCTGTTCCTCTGAAACTTAAAATAGTTTGTTTCACTTCCAGCCCACATAAAACATTCATTTTTTCCTCTTAACACAATTGTGAGGTTTTAATGCCTGGAATAAAAAAGGCATTACTCAAATATTCCATGTATTCCATCATAATAAAACATGACCCCATGCCAGAAATTCAATGTTTATCAATTACCTTAATTTCAATATGCTGCACTCAATGTATTATGGAAAATACATATTATTATTATGTCCTGTTACTAAGCGTGAGATGTTCTTTTATACAAACAGTAATAACAACTTGTTAGGTTAGATGCATATTTTGTTATTTACTGTACAAACACCAAACAGCTGGGATTGCACGGAGGTTTGGGATTGGGATAATCCTAGCATAAGAAGTCCTAATAAATGGTGGCATAAGACGTAGATATATATTTAATAAGTTTCAATTTGCAGCAATACGGGCTTCCTCGATCTCTATACAGTGTCTACTGTATTGGAGTCAGAAGTCCTCACAGTTTAGGACATGATTTAGGGAAATCAGCACAGGCTTGTATAACAAATCTGTGAATTAGAGCACCAATGGATCTGTGTGGGTCCCATAGCCTCCTTTTTATATTAACACTGAACTTATCCCTTATCTGCCATGAAAGAGACAACGTTTATCTTACACTCTGTATATTATATATAACATATATCATACTTGAGTACTACAGATTTTTGCCTCTGGTAGAAAATCAATGTCAGATAATTATAAATTAATCTTTTCTGATATCTCCTATTTAAGCATTGTTAGGAGCAGATACTTTTTCTTTTCCTACCTGATTCTGGAGGCCCTCCTTATTCAACAAATCAACTAAGCACATGCTTAACTTAGTCATGTGCTTGAGTGTGGGACGCAAGCATATGTTGAAAGTTAGGCATATGCTTAACTGCTTTTGCTGAACTTCCACTGCCTCTTCTCCTTGTACCACGCTGTTGCAGTTGAAATCAGCAGAAATGCTTCCACTCCCTGTGTTTATAACAAAAGAAGGGGCTATCACTGGAAGAGAGGGAGACACCAAGGAGCTGGTTATGGCTCCCGGGCTGGGGTAGGGCTTGGGGCTGACAATTAAAGCTGGTACCAGGCAGGTCAAAGTAATGTCACTGGAGGATTGGTGTAGCATAGCAGGCTCCACCAAACTCGACACATCCCTCATGCTGAAGAACACCTGCACAGAGGTGCAGGGCCTGGCAGCAGCACAGGGGCACCATCAGGGAGTTCTCTTATGCCAGGAGAATTCTCTATTGGTGATATGTGGATGGTTTATTCTTCATTTATGTCACCTCAGTGGTGCACAGCTGCCATAGCTAGGCTTGATATTCTGCTCCAGAGAATAGTGTGATGGGGAACAGAACAGATGCTACTTTAATTCCTAGATTTTGCTTTCTAACTTCTCTTCACAGGTACACGTACATTTAGCCAATATTACACTGAGCGCTCTTGCTATAAAGTGCACTGTTATACTGTTTTGGTATTACTAGGTGCTTGGATTGTCACTAGCACTAGCTGGAAAAAACTCCTACACTAGATAGATGGCTTACAAATATTTGGAAAGGTTTAACAATAGCAAAATGACTTGATTAAAAATAACTTGCATATTTGGCTGCTCTTCAACATTTACAGTCAGAAAAGAAGTAGAATTGAGCTATTTACTGACATGTCTTTTCTTTATTTATGCAAAGTTAACATTTTTAGTTGATTGTGACATATTAATTGTTTGATAGACAATGTATTGAAGTGAAAATTGTTTATCATAAATAGAAAGATCACATGACTGGACTGAGCACAAACATCCAAGTTACATTTTCAATAACCAAACTAAATGGAAATATCAACATTTGGAACGTCATCGTACCCTTCTTGCAAGTCGGGTTGGCAATTTTCTAATCGCACAAAATTGAACACCCTTGCCCCACCTGTGCCTGAGACCCTGCTCCTGCCCCACCCTCTGCTCACTCCATCCCCCCTCCCTGTGTTGCTTGCTCTCCCCCACCCTCACTCACTTTCACTGGACTGGGGAGGAGGTTAGGGTGCAGGCTCTGGGATGAGGCTAGATATGAGGGGTTTCGGGTGCAGGAGGGGGCTCCAGGATGGGGCAGAAGGGTTCAAAGTGTGGGAAGGGGCTCCGGGCTGGGGCAGGGGGTTGGAGTGTGAGCAGGGGTGAGGGCTCCAGCTGGGGTGGGGCTGGGGATGAGGCGACCAGAGTGCAGGAGGGTGCTCCGGGCTGGGGCCGAGGGGTTCAGCGTAGGAGGGAGCTCTGAGCTGGGGCAGGGGGATGCTGGACAGGGTTGGGGCTCTGAGCTGGGGCAGCAGGGTGGGGGGTGCCGGATGGGGTTGGGGCTCCGAGCTGGGGCAGGGGCGGGGCTGGATGGGGTTTGGGCTCCAACCGACTAGTGCTTACCTCAGGTAGCTCCCAGAAGCAACCGGCATGTCTGGCTCCTAGGCACGGGGGCTTTGCGCACTGCCTGTGTCTGCAGGCACTGCTCCCGCAGTCCCATTGGCCGCGGTTCCCAGCCAAACATGACAGCTGCTTCTGGGAGCCGCAAGGAGCAAGGGCAGCAGGGAGCCTGCCTTAGCCCTGCTGTGCCACCGACCAGACTTTTAGCAGCCTGGTCAGCAGTGCTGACCAGAGCCACTGGGTCCCTTTTCGACGACATTCCGGGAGCTGATTAAGTGACATATACTTAGATGATCCTGGCAAGTGATCCAGACTCCATACTGAAGAGGAAGGTGAAAAACCTCCATGGTCATAGCTAATCTGACCTGCGGGAAGTTCCTTCCTGACCCCACATAAGGGGAACAGTTAGACCCTGAGCAAGAACCATCTGGTTCAACACAAGAGAGACAAATTTTCAGAACTACCTCAGAGTATCCTCCCACAATATCCAGTGTCCCACCTCCAGCTGTGCCCATCTCTCATCTCTGATGTTTCACAGTAAGGAAACAACAAATACCAACAAAAAACCCAGAATATATCGGGGAAGGGGGGGAAGAGAGAAAGGGAATCCCTTCCTGATCCAGGCATTGTGCTCAGTAGTGGATAAGACACAAAGATAAAGACATCCCCTGCACCAAATAGCTTACAGTCTATCCAAAATAAACGGCAAAAGTTTATTATTTAGAGTAACAAACTTGACAAAGGTTGTAGAACAGTAATTTAGCCTGTGTCTAAATTCTAAATGTAGGCAGCATGCCTAAAAGTACTTTGCCAAAAGTACAGTCCTGCAACACAAGAACTTCACCTGCTCTTCAGAAAAAGAGATTCTCTCTTTCATTTAATGAAAACTCAACAATTTTCAGTGGAATTCATCCTGGGCATTTCCTATGTTGTGGGGCATATGGAATAAAAAGGTTCCACGACTGTATTTCATGATTGTAAGGGAACAGGTTTAAGTCACAAACTGGTTTCATGGCCAGAAAACCCATCCCCGTCATTAAGTGCTGGAGGGATGCCACAGGCAGCTAAATGCACAAAAAGATAAATAAGTAAACAGGAAAAATATTTCCTGCCAACACTTCATATTGGCATGAGGCCACCTCAGTGGCTGTTTTTGTCCCCCACCCCAATCGCCCAAATTTAGAGCTTCTAGTAACTTTTACTATGGCACAAAGTTGACGTGTGAAAGAGAGCAGGGCCAGCCCACGACATTTTGGCACCTGAGGCGGGAGCTCAAATGATGCCCTCACGCATCCACGCTTGGACCAAAACTCTGAGAGGTCTCAATTCTGCCTTCTTCCTGTTCTACTCCTCTCATGGTACTGCTCTGCTACCTACCCCAAGAAAGGAGAACTAACAACTTAAAATGCCTTGTTCAAAGAGTTTAACTAACTCTTAACTTTCAAACGCCTGAACAGCAAATGTAACTTTTCTTGTCTGCATAGTAAACACTTGGCATTTTTATCTGTTTGAAAAATCAAAGTGGTGCTTTCCGTGCCTTCTTGATTGCAAAGATTTGAACTGCTTCCTGCTGAAGGTCCACAGTCTGGGCCAGCTCATGGTCTACTGAGATGGTTGCAAGGCCATCAGTCTCTCCTGTGTCATTGTGGAGCGTAGATGTGTTTTTATTAACTTCAGCCTGGAGAAGCTGCGTTCTCCACGGGCAACTGTTACAGGAAGTGTTAGAACTATGCACAGAGCAATAAAAGCATTTGGAAAGAGGGTGATCATCTTATTTGTGTACATATCTACCAGAACAGCCTTTGGAGTTGATCCTGCTGAAATGTATCTTGAAAGGGCTTTCAGTTCATCACCTAAATCACTCACATCAATACCGCGCATGTCATCATGTGTCAACACTGTCTCTAGTGCCCTGCATTGCTGGTGTAGGTCTTCTTCAGGTATAGAGAGGAGTTTTGGAATATCATACAACATCCCAAATATACTGCTGTGTTCCCTGAGCTGCATGAAACGTTCAACTGATTGTATTGCACAATCTAGCACCTGGTTAAAGAATTCAACTTTGAATTGTTGTTTGGGGTCTCTTATGGGATTATCCCCACCTCATAATCAAAATGTCTTCTTCTTTGGTGATTCTTGTATTCTTGAATGGGTGGGAAAATAGCTTCAGTGTGAAGTTCCTCTTCCAACTTCTGTGCACCCTTCAGAACGTTTTAAAATCCCTCATCTGACCGGTAAGACTGTAGGTATGACTTTGCTTTGTCCAGTTGTACCATTGCTCCAGATATATCAAGGTCAACACCTTAGAGCCTCTTGCTTACAACATTTATTTCAAACAGTATGTCATGCCACAACACTAAGCTACACAGAAATTTGAAGTTATGTATGTTTCTGGTGATTCCATTTCCCTCTGCTACTGTTCTCCCATGAACAGTTCCTGTCATAGCATTATCCTCCATAATGACAACTTTGGCATCATCTATCGTCCCAACTGCAAAAAGAAAAGGAGTACTTGTGGCACCTCAGAGACTAACAAATTTATTTGAGCATAAGCTTTCGTGAGCTACAGCTCACTTCATCAGATGCATGCAGTGGAAAATACAGTGGGGAGATTTTATATACACAGAGAACATGAAACAATGGCACACTGTAATGAGAGTGATCAGGTAAGGTGAGCTATTAACAGCAGGAGAGAAAAAAACCTTTTGTAGTGATAATCAAGGTGGGCCATTTTCAGCAGTTGACAAGAACGTGTGAGGAACAGTTGGGGTGGGGGATAAACATGGGAAAATAGTTTTACTTTGTGTAATGACACATTCACTCCCAGTCTTTATTCAAGCCCAATGTAATGGTGTTCAGTTTGCAAATTAATTCCAATTCAGCAGGCTCTCATTGGAGGGTGAGAGGGGGTGAGGGCTCCAGCTGGGGTGCATGCTCTGCGGTGGGTTTTTGAAGTTTTTTTGTTGAAGAATTGCAACTTTTAGGTCTGCAATGGAGTGACCAGAGAGATTGAAGTGTTCTCCGACTGGTTTTTGAATGTTATATTTCCTGACGTCTGATTTGTGTCCATTTATTCTTTTGCGTATAGAGACTGTCTGGGCTGGCCAATGTACATGGCAGAGGGGCATTGCTGGCATATGATGGCATATAGCACATTGGTAGATGTGCAGGTGAACGAGCCTCTGATAGTGTGGCTGATGTGATTAGGCCCTATGATGGTGTCCCTTGAATAGATATGTGGACACAGTTGGCAACGGGCTTTGTTGCAAGGATAGGTTCCTGGGTTAGTGTTTTTGTTGTGTGGTGTGTGGTTGCTGGTGAGTATTTGCTTCAGGTTGGGGGGCTGTCTGTAAGCAAGGACTGGCCTGTCTCCCAAGATCTGTGAGAGTAATGGGTCGTCCTTCAGGATAAGTTGTAGATCCTTGATGGCGCGCTGGAGAGGTTTTAGTTGGGGGTTGAAGGTGATGGCTAGTGGAGTTCTGTTATTTTCTTTGTTGGGTCTGTCCTGTTGTAGGTAACTTCCGAGTACTCTTCTGGCTCTGTCAATCTGTTTCTTCACTTCAGCAGGTGGGTATTGTAGTTGTAAGAACGCTTGATAGAGATCAAAGTAAACGTATTTCCTCATGTTTATTTCCCCCCCATACACACTGGTCCTCACACGTTCTTGTCAACTACTGGAACTGGCCCACCTTGATTATCACTACAAAAGGTTTTTTTTCTCTCCTGCTGGTAATAGCTCACCTTACCTGATCACTCTCGTTAAAGTGAGTATTGTAACACCCATTGTTTCATGTTCTCTATATATAAAATCGCCCCACTGTATTTTCCACTGCATGCATTTGATGAAGTGAGCTGTAGCTCACGAAAGCTTATGCTCAAATAAATTGGTTAGTCTCTAAGGTGCCACAAGTACTCCTTTTCTTTTTGCGGATACAGACTAACACGGCTGCTACTCTGAAACCTTCCCAATTTGGTGTTTAATAGGCTTTATCACCTCCACTCGACTTTCCCATTGTGTGGCACTCAGTGGTTTCAGTGTCAGAGAGGATGTTCCCAGAAGTTGCTTCAAAATTTGATGAGTCGATGCAGAGAAAAATACATAGATGCTTTGAATTACATTAAAAAATTCAGCAGCCTCACTAGAAGCTGATGCTGCACCACTGACCACCAAGTTCAATGAATGAGAACTGCATGGGACAAAAAAGCTCAAGGGTTTAACTCTCGGTTCCGTGTCTGCACTCCTCTGTTCTTCCCTCTCATGTTGGCACCATTCTCGTAGCCCTGACCTCTCCTGTCAGCTATCGCAATTTCCATATCTTCCAGCTTTTTAAGAAGCACATTTATCATACCAACTCATGTAGTATCATCAATGTCAATAAATTCTAGAAAATGCTCTCTGACAGTCACCATTGCAGGGACATTTTCACTAGGTTCTGTTGTTGGTTACAAAACGCACCATTAAAGTCATTTGTTCCATATGGCTGATGTCAGGTGTGCAGTCCAGAATAACAGAGTAGTATCTTGCTGACTTCAGATCTGCCACAATCTTATGTTTGACTTTTGTTGCCAGTAACTGTATGATCTCATTTTGAATTGTTTTTCCAAGGTAGTGGTGTGTGTACATTTCTTGGGTGGTGACTCTTCTTAGATGCTCCTGGAGTACAGCATCAAACTCAGCCATCAGCTCCACAATTTTAAGGAAGTTTCCATTGTTTGGCACATACAGCTGATCTGAAGTGCCATGCAGTGCTAAGTTTTGGGTAGCAAGTACTCTCACAATGGCAATGAGCCTTTTCAGAACATTTTGCCAATAAAGAAAAGGAGTACTTGTGGCACCTTAGAGACTAACCAATTTATTTGAGCATGAGCTTTCGTGAGCTATAGCTCACTTCATCGGATGTATACCGTGGAAACTGCAGCAGACTTTATATACACACAGAGAATATGAAACAATACCTCCTCCCACCCCACTGTCCTGCTGGTAATAGCTTATCTAAAGTGATCAACAGGTGGGCCATTTCCAGCACAAAGCCAGGTTTTCTCACCCTCCACCCCCCCCCCCCCCCCACAAATTCACTCTCCTGCCGGTGCCCACCTGTTGATCACTTTAGATAAGCTATTACCAGCAGGACAGTGGGGTGGGAGGAGGTATTGTTTCATATTCTCTGTGTGTATATAAAGTCTGCTGCAGTTTCCACGGTATACATCTGATGAAGTGAGCTGTAGCTCACGAAAGCTCATGCTCAAATAAATTGGTTAGTCTCTAAGGTGCCACAAGTACTCCTTTTCTTTTTGCGAATACAGACTAACACGGCTGTTCCTCTGAAACCTGTCTTCTCATGGCATGCCAGACTTCTAGCCAGATTTTTCCAGACCTTTGTTCCTGTAGAACCCAATGTGGCTGGAACATTAGACTGGAAGAGTTTGCAACAAAAACAGTATGCAGCATTCTGGGTTTTTAAGTACATAAGCCATGGCCTCTCCACTTTGTCACCATTGGGGATTTCACGCCAGTAATGTGTTAGATGGAAACGTCTATTTTCATTGTCTTTGGGGAAAATGAAGTTTTTCACTTGCTGTGGCCCGTGCAGTACAAGGAAGTCCCTCAGGCTACTGCTCAAATGGGTCCACAGTCATGGATCATCCAGACTTAAGGAACTAAACTCAGCGGCAGCTGCTTCTTGCGCCTCCACCACACTCTTCTCTGATCTACACTTTTCTTCAGCAATGTGCATGGTTACATCCATTTGAGATGGAGATATGGATGCTGCAGTAGCTGCCAGGTCATCTGAACTCTGACTAACTGGAAGATCAGGCATCTCCTTACCATGCACATCCTCACTGCGACCGGAAGGCTCACTGTGAACATTTGTGTCTATGTATCTCAGGAGAGCGCATTCCTGCTTAGATAGAAAAGCTTCCTTTGCTTTCTTTCTTTTTCTGCATGCTGCCCCAGAGAGACGCTTTCTTCTTTCACTAATGACTGCTGTTCTGTGCCAGCTATAATGGCTCTCAACACTCAGTTGAAGGGGACAAATAAGCAGGCTGGTAGCAGGGCCTGAGTGAGGGAAGATATCAGCATCTTAAGGGCCTAACTGGCTCCTACTACTTCAGCTGACTGCCTGTTCTCCTGAAGTGGGATCAGGGAAGCAGTAGGAAACAGGAAGCTCTCTAGGAAGCTGGTGTTAATAAGTCCAGGCTCTTGGGGGTGCTAGAGAGGTACATAAGAGGCTCCTCCTCCTCTCTCTCTCTGCAGCTCCTGCTGCATTCTGTTATTCCCTCTCACCTTTTCCCCTGCCTGCCTGTTATGTCTCTTGTGCCCTCCTTCCTCCAGCACAGCACTCCACCATCTCTGTGCATCTAGTGCAGAGAGAATACATATGCATCAGGAGCAGACACAACTTTCTACACTCTGGATCCTAGTGGCGCTCTTCCACCCCAATCTGGCACCTGAGGCGGCTGCCTCAGTTCACCTCATGGTAAGGCCAGCCCTGAAAGAGAGAGAGGTCAGGAGGCAAACCTATTTCTCACCATGCTACAGTGGTGAAATGCCGCTGACATAAGACGAAAATGGAAAGGAAGAAATAGAAAGCCCTGGTGCTAGAATGCACAGGTGGACCAGTAATATGACTGTACCTTAGGCCAGGTATTTGTGCCTAGGTCATATGCAGCTGCACAAAGAGTGTAGGCCTCACACTACCCAATGTCTGTGTCATCATGTTAACCTTACAACATGTATTTTTTTTTTTTAAAAATAGCAGTATTCTGAGAGAAATTTCAACCAAATGGCACTGTACCATTTTGCCCAATGCTAGGTGTAGCTCTCTTGTCATTCTTGATATCCATCCTGCCCCTTTCTGCTTTCAGCATCTTAAATTACATTGTGTATCTTTCCCCTTTGCTTATTTATTCATTACTGAAGTGCTGAATATATAATTCACTTCTCTTGACCAAGAAAGAACACTCTAAAAGCCGCTCCCATTCCCAAGTCACGTGCCTGACTCATACACTCAAACCTTTTTGCCTTGTGGCACTGTGAATCCCAACAGAGACAAAGGAAGAAAAACAAAACAAACAGAAATCACATCAAGAAAGTAGCAACCTCCTGCCACAAATCTGACCCTTTGCTTGGCTATAAATTAATGTAACATTTTAACTTTGTTCTTTGGTTCATTAACCGTCTATTTACATTTTCTGAACACTCCTAATGGGCGCCTGTCTAGCACCATCTCACCAGACACTGCAGTGGCAGGTACCTTGTTGAGAGAAGTATGCCCTGCCTTCCTACACACTAACTAAAATGTTCCCTGACTCATTGAAGTCAGTGGGAGTTTTGCCATGGGCTTTGATAGGAACAGGATTTCACCCTCCATGTTTTATTTGCTCATATTAGAAAGGCTGAAGCAAGCATCTCATCCGTATTGTTACGATTTTGTTTAAATGAGAGGCACAGTGGTAGACACTACGTTCTTTCCAAAGGCCTTTGAAAATAATTAATATTACTGTGGTACTCCCAATTCTGAGTATAGGGATTTAAACTAGTAGACTAGCTCAGCATAAGCAAAACACAGGTTCAATCCACAAGGGTTTCTTCAAAAGATAATATTTATAACCTGAATCTACACAAGTAACAAAAATCATCCCTTTCCCTACAAAATGAATACAGTGATATATCTTTTCAAAAGAGCATATAAATGAACCCATGATCCTCACTGCAGCATATTATTGACACAAAAAGCTGAGTACATTTTAAAATGATTAGATAAACCTAGGAACAAGAATGGCATCTGCATTTATTCTAGCTAGCTTAAGCAAAAAGGGACATCAAGCCTCATGTTTCAGGACATAAGCTGATCAACTGGAGTAAGAAAGAAATCTCCCCAAGCCCCATGAGGTTTTATGCCTTCCCCTGAAGCTTCTAGCAATGGCCGTAGTTGGCAACAGGAATGGATGATCTGTTTCAGAATGGCAATCCCCACAAAAATATGGATTTAGCCTTAACAACTATGAACTAGTGCTATTATGTAATGGATTTCTATTTCTTTCTTGGACAAATGGCATTCCAAAAATGAAGCATTTGGCAGATTGCTACACATCCCAACGTGTGCGAAAGAGGTTATAATTTTGTCCTCTAATCTAATGTGAGGATAGAATATAACTGTATCCCCCTATGTCCTTCTGCTTCAGTCACCTTAGTCACATAAATGCTCAGTAGTACTGTGAGCTAAGTATATCCCTTGCATACGTTTTTTACATATTCAGGTTCTTGGTTTCTTTTTTGTTAGCTGCCACGGTGATGTAATATCTTGCTTTCAGTGTGGTGGTATTAGTAACAGTAATAATATTTTCACAGTATTTTCACCTGTAAATTTTCAAATTGCTTTCTTCACAAGGATCAATATGGACTATTATTCCCATTTTACAGATGGGGAAACTGAGGTACAGAAAGCTGAACTATTTCAGCTAATAAAACTGCACTACAACTTTTATTTTAAAAAAATCACGGACTCCATGACTTACTGAGTGAATTTTTCCTAATGTCTTCCTGTTGGGGGTACTGTAAATTGTACAAGAAATAAAATCTGACAGTAATAATAAAAAGCACTTTTTATTTTCAAAGCACTGCAATACAAAGTACCCATTGTCTTGTAAGGGAACAGGATCAGGTCTAGGTGAAGATGGGAGTTCTGTTTTTTTGTTGTTGGTTACATGCATTTCTAGTCTTGCAGAGCAAGGCAATCGCATGAAGCTTTATAAACTGCTTAATTTAACTGCTCAACTTAACTGACAATGATTTAAATTCTTAGTGAAAAGTCCAGCTCTTGGATATGGCTCCCTTTTAAATCAGCAGGAGTCCAAAAGAAAGAATATGGCCCTTCATTTATATAATTTTTCATTTTGAATGGTTACAGATAATACAACCCTTTCCTTGCCCTTTTTACACAGACACACACTAACTGACAGAGAAGGAAAGGAGGACTATAGGTAAAAAATGGGAAATGACCTCAGGCTGGAAAATTGATTGTATGCAATAACTAGTGAATATGATTGGTCATTGAAAGAAAACCCCTTGTAGAATCGCTGGTGACTGGAATGTAGCCCTGACATCACTAACAGGTGCTGCTTTGTATTTGTGGCAGGGAGCCCTATAACCATCATTCAAGAACAGAGGCGAAGAGTGGCAGCAGGAAATGTTGCTAATTTAAAATGATTTTTCATAACTAGTCATTCATATGTTAATTTCCACCACCATCCCAAGAATAAATTCCATGTTACCAGAAACATGCTATCAACCACTTTTTTAACTAAATATTTTAACTGATGAATAAAGCTTTTGGAACACAAAAGACAGTCAGAAACTCAAGCCATGTGCTAAGGCTTCTTTACCAGTAAACTTTATGAAATTCCTATGTTTGCAAATAATAAATAAGAATAATACAACTTAGTATTTTTATAGCAGTTTTCATCCATAAACCCTTCAGTATTCTTTTAGTACATTTCACTAACTGCAGCCAATAATTTTATCTTGTTGACTGGTGTGGAAAGTCAAATGCAGGAGTGCAATCCACTAAGTAGGGAAATGAGAAGAAAGATTGTCTTGCGGTTAGTGCATATGACTGGGAACATAACTCCTGGGTTCTATTTATCTCTGCCATTGACACACTGTGCGACCTTGGGCAGGTCATTAGGCAAAGATTTTAAAAGGGTGCCTAAAGTTAGTCTCCTAAATTCACATTTAGGCATATAAATAAGGAGTCTGATTTTCGTTGATATTGAGTACTCTCATTATGGAAAATCTTGGCCTTAACCTTTTGGTGCCCATCTATGGACTTATCTACATGGGAAAAGTTGCACTGGTGTAACTAAATCAATCTTAAATGGATACATAAACTTGTGTAATGCATACAAACTTAAACCAGTTTAACTCTTTTCTTAAACCATGTTGGTTTGGCGAATAAAGCCAACCTCCATTGCCCACTTGTTACATTTTTTTTTCAAACAAGCACCATCATGGTTCTTCCAGGCTAGCCCTCAAGCTTGGGAAGAGCTTCCTGTAAACATCTGCATAACTAATTCATTATCGTCCTTCATACTCAGAGTCTCAGATAAAAGGTTCACAGACCAAAACTACATTATGATGAGTTACATTTCACAGAATCCGAAATTTAAGAGTAAAAAAATAAAAATTACAGGGATGTTGTAATTTTCCTGAAACCAAATGTTATAATCTCTGAAAATTCAGAGTTCATGTTATACTTAAGAGAAATCCAAACTTATTAAGGTAAGAAATGTACAATTAAGGTACCCAAACAACCTTAACTCTACCCTATAGTGATGTCTTGCAATAACCATGTGATTATAATTAAGGCATTTTACTGTTTGTGAGGCCAGATTAGATTAAACTGGTTTTTAAAGACATATTTTCCCCTCACATAGCATTCCTACAGGGTAGAGTTATGGTTCACTAGAACACCAAAGCAGTATAGTGCAAGGCAGCCAGAGTGCACCAGACTGCTAACCTGGGTTTACAGATGATTTGCATTTGCATCAAAGTAATGTAAAGTGGTCACAAAAATTGACCCGTAATTTATAGTTGACATTGTTTTAAAGGGCTGTAGTGAGATTGGCATGATGTAAAAGGGGCGCAGGAGAGCTCAGCACGTGAGTGTCAATGATTGCGCTTCCAGGGAACCCACGAGTTCCTGTTTCAGTTTCTCAGAACATTACAGATGAGGCAGCAGTGCCATGGGAACCCTTTCAAGGTACACAGGCCTTGAATCTTATAAAGAATAGTGACAGCTTGGCCAGATAAACTACCAATGAGAACTCTTGACACATGCCTTCCTCATGCCACAGAGTCATTACAACCAACAGAACTGTTGAATGAAAATTAGTTGTAAAGGAAGAGTGATGATTGTTTGAGTTATCTCTGTTGCAAGTACCCTATTTAAAAAAGTTATCTGAGCTGTTGACCTGAGCCTGTATATAAGCCTATATAATCATAATAATTAGATACAATATTTAATATTTTAGCTTAATTACAACCTAATTTCTTCAAATATATCCTATATGTAAGATTTCAATTAATTTCAATGGCATGGAACATTCATTTGGACAAAAGAACAGACTGACACAGATGCTAATTTTCTTAAACAACTCAGTGTTTAATTATCTTTTACTTAGAGACTAATGGGTTGAAGATGTAAATATTCAGAAAATTTATTGTGTACTCAGAGTAAGTGCTTAAGTTTGGGGAGCATATGCTGTATTTTTTTCATAAAAATCCAAAAGAGGTTCAATCCCTGATTTAAGTGCAAAACAGAACTCAACCTTAACCTGTGGAGTTCTAATCAATGCCTCCATGACACCTTCCTACTGACCTATCTAAAATTCAAAACTAAGAGCATTTACCTTTGTCCAACATGAAATCATTTTTCAAGAAGTTGCTACAAGATGGAACAAAATTTTTCTTTGTTAAAATTAAGAACAAATAATTAAAATTAAGAACAAGTAAATTCAATTTCAATTAGGATATGTTAAAAAGGAATACTATCAGCTGGATAAGATTTTAGTTGCTAATATTAGTTTGACAAGCTTTAGCTTGATTATTTGATTGTTAGCCACAGGAGTAGCCAAGAACGGTCAACAATTTAGCAGCGAAAGTTTACAGCTATTTTTAGGTCAAAATATTAATGATCTGTAATCTCAGTAAACAGAACCCTGTACTGGGAAAAAAATGGTGTGTACTAATGTGATTGGTATTGGCCCTAATTTTTCCTAGTGATTACTACTAAGACTGGACCCAATTGTGATGCCAACATATAGAAATCAACTTTGATATGTACCAAGCAGTACTCCTTGCCAATATTAGTACTATTTTAACCAAGGAAAATTAGGGTTAGAAATTTCATTATTTTTAACATGAAATCCCCTGTGAATGGAACCTTCCTTACTTTCGCAGTTTTAAAAGATAAAGTGCATTTATTAATGTTTTTCCATGCAGGGAAATATTGTCGTCACTGGAATCACAAATCCCAAACATGCAGTATACTTTGGCAGGAAGCAAACTGGAGTGCAGCATGGAATTCTAAATTCTTTGAGGCAGGAACTGTCTTTTTTTGTTTTGGCATTTCTCATACAAAGGGGTCCTGGTCCAGGACTGGGGCTCCGAGGCGCTACGATAATACAAATAATAAAGAACATTATTTAACACTACAATTAATATCAATCTCTGAGAAGGAAATACTAATGCTAGATTTCTCAGATGTCTTTCTTAACTTATCAGAGGGCCTCGGTTCATACACACGTCACAGCGCACACAGCTCTAAACCAGTAATTAATATCTTGTATGTTCACTGAGATGTGACTATCCCCAGTAAACTCTATGGTCTTTACTTCATTAATTCTGAAGTCAGAGCTTTCCAAGAAACTAATTTCTTAATTATGAACTCTGATCATTCAATTTGTCAAATTACTGAATGGAAAAAATAAATCTATCATTTACCTTTCTAATCATGATAGAATCATTTCATGTTGGACACTTATACAAATGGGACTAATGCATTTCATTTAAAGCCACAGTTGAAAGCTAAAACAACAAGCAGCTAGATTCCCGCTGGGGCCTGTGTAGAGCCTCATTGAGCTGGGGGGGGGGGGGAGGGAAGCGCAATAAAACACTGTTCCTCTGGTACTCAGAATGCCTCTTGCATGCTGTACCATCCCACAGAAGGGCACAGTGTGCATGTCACTTTGAGGCAAACAGACATGGTCAGTTTTTTCAACAATATAGAGGAAAATGGCCTTTTTTCAAAACCAACAATTACCAAATGAAACAAAAACAGTTTCGAGTTTTTAATTTTTTGTCACCTTTTTTTATTTCATTACCAGCTCTAGTAGCAAGTCAGCTCTGCTGGCTGGTATGGAAATGTATGAGGTCCATGGCCCTGTCTCCTCCCTCCCCTTTATGGATAGCTACAGTCCCAGAAAGCACAAGTGGGAACATGACACTGCTCAGGAGAGAACAGGTACTGCAATTGTCCGAGGTCCTGTGTACCAGATGCAAGGCTTCTTTTGTCCTCCCTCACTCCACTGCACATACATGGGCCCTAACAAGAGCACAGCCTAACTTTAAATAAAAATATAGACTGTGTTTTAGGAAATGCTTAATTTTTTGAGGAATACTTGCCTTTGTTTCAGAAACTCCATTACTGTACATAGTGCTGGTATTTCTCAGTGACTGAAGCCATTTGAATGATACTGCACTTCCGTTCAGGAAGTTAATTCAGGTGATGAAACACAGAAAGTGCTGCTCACCATTCAGATGTATGAGAAAAGTTTCAAATTTCGGGCAATGTAGGGGAAATTCTCTGATATTTATTAGGGAGTAGCTTAAAGTACATAATGCAATACAAGACTTACATTACATGTAATTTACTGCAGTTGGACCCATACCAAATCCCAGATCTGAATGCCCAAACACTTTGGGAAATTCCTAATCTGACTTTTTGATGCCTTTGAAAATCTCTCACTTATGTTTTCATAACCCTTTGTGTGTCTCAGATTATGACATCAAGCTGTCTAGATGGAAGCTTCCTGCATCATTGCTTCTTATTCATTTTCTTTTATGTAAGTTCACATCTTTGAAAAGTTATTAATGATTTAACTCTCCTTTGAAATTAGATGTAAAGATTAGAAAATCTTTTTTTATTATTATTATTACTACATTACAGCTTTTCTTTAATTGAAGAAATGGTGCCAATTGTCTATGCCATATTCTTAGATGTTAATTGAAACAAATGCTGTTCCTGATATGCAATTACAGTAAACAACAATTTGCAGAAACAGGTCATTCCAGTCATTTATTATGAGGTTTCTTAAAAAAAACCAAACATTAATAGCATGGGCTATATCTTAATAAAGATACTGTGCTGTAGGCCACCTCCTCCCTAATTCACAGTCACATGGACAACCTCGCCTCCTTTTTATAAGCACATAATGTTCCTGAGGAATCTGCAGTTGTTTACGGAAAAAATAATATTAGGAAACTATTTAATGTATTTTAACTTCTTTAAATGTAATTTAGTACCTGGAAACATGGAGGGAATGCAGTAACATGTCCCCAACCAGCTCTCTGTGGACCACTAGTGACTGGACGGAATTTGTATTGTTTGTATACAGTACATCTTACAATAAACAAGGAGTCAGATCTTAATACCATTATTATTATTGTTATGATTTTTTATTTGCATTACCATAGTGCCTAGGAACTCTAGTTATGGACCCAGACCCCACTGTGTTAGGCACTGTACAAAATAAGTCATGACTTCAGATCTAGGACATTTAGCATCTGCCACTTGAGCTAAAGAAACTCAATTGGCTACCATTAAGTAGCAAGCACTGGGGCCAAACTATAAGAGGGACACTGTCACATACACTAAGACAGCATATTACACATTACCCATATTATACAAGCTAGACCTGAGTATCCAGGGTCCACAAGAGTTCCAGTCCCATTTTGTAGTAAACTGTGGCTACAGAAATATGGACAGCATCGTCATACAACAACATGGCACCTTGAAGACTAAAGATCATAAGCTCCTAGCACTGGAGCTTTAGTTGTGCATAATACCTACCCTCATATTAATTCTGTTTACACTCCTTTCCTTAGTGAATTGAACTATTGAACAGAACTGTGTTCCACAAGCTCAAAAGCATTGATAATTTGATCACCCAGAAGTTTTAGAATTGGATGCAAAGTAGCTCATGAATAATTGAACACCTTTGTGAACCAAAAGCGCTGCCGTTCACCTTGGATTAACTCAACTCCAATTTGTTCACAGGCCAAAGGTGCTGCCAGAAGCATCACAAAAAAAGTGCCTATAACATTTTGTTAGACTTTTTTACAGCAATATTGTAGGCCTATAACATTGCAGATGTTCAAGGTACATCAAGAAAGAAAGAGTGGTCTAATTATCCCTTAACATTCAAAAGTTCCTGCAGTGATTCAATACCTACATGCAAGAAAAAGTTTCAGAAACAGGAACAACTAGCACATCCGAAACCTTTAATACTAAAGAGGCGTGAACACATTTTGCCTAATCCAAACATCGTAGTTTGATTTGAACACCATTGGATTTCTCTTCTACTTACAGGAGACTTAAAAATAGGAGCAGGAAGGAAAAATATTATCTGGAAAAAACACTGGTGGGAAGGGGAGATGGAGCACAGAAGCAGAAAGGAAATAGAAAGGGGCTAAACTAAGGGAGATGACAAGGAAAGAGAAATTCTCACATATAGTATATCTATTATCATTAGAAATGGACTAATCTAGAAGTCTATGTTTAATCTGTGGGCAGGACTCCAAGCACTTCTGGTCATGCCTGTCTCTACAATATATATGGCTGGATCTGCAGCAGCTGCAAACAACATAGTTCTATTGAAGTCTATTGAGAATTTGGCCCAACTGATTTCATGCATCAGCCTAGGTCATCCTAGCTTTTAGTTGGTCGTTCTTCTGTCTCTAATACAGAGCAAAGAACCCACTTTTGTTAGGGGAAAAAACACTCACATATAGAAAAAATTGGTTTGAATTTGAATTTGCTGGAAAACGTTCAAAGAGTTTACTTTACAAAGTCTGCCTCTCCATACCTAATATTTTATCAGAGAGAGAGAGAGAGAGAGAGAGAGAGAGAGAGAGAGAGAGAGAGAGAGATGAATGTGTAACTAAGATATCTTTGAAGAAAAAGTGGAGACAAGAAATAACAAAGAGTAATATAAAGAAAGACAATGAACTAAAGTTAAACCAGCTAGATCAATGCCATTTATCAGTGAAGCTCTAATACAGAGAGCCTTAAACATCACAACAGCATGAAAGTTTTTCTTGTGTATAGTAGGCAAGCACCAGAAAGGTGTATCCTGCAAGAAAATCATTAATCCTTGCCAAAAGGCTGTTATGCCACCATATTATTAAATATTTTTTAAAAGATGCTCTAATTATAGTAAGCAAGGAACTCCCAATACATTTAAGTCTGTTTCTTAGCTGTGTATGTAAAGCCCAATTTGCAAAACTGTCCAGCTGTGAGATCCCCATCTTCCTTTGTTTCTAATATTCAGATGTGTTGAGCACATACAGCCTTGATTGACTTGAGCAGGAGTTTTAGGTGCTCAGCACTTCTGAAAATCAGGTCAAACACAGTCAAAGTTAGGTACAGAAAATTTAAGGCACCAAAAATCAGGGAACAGTTGAAAGTTTTGGGCTGCAATTGCAGGCTCCTTAGGGCAAAGGCAGAGTCTTCTATTGTGCCTTGTATACAGCACATTGTTGATGCTTGACAAACAAGCAATTATAACAGTAAAAATGAGAATGTGGAAAGAGATAAGCCTTGTTGCCTGATCTACTAGTTACTATCATGCTTACGTTTATTCCTGCCTGTAGTTCTAGGGGGGTTATGCCCAGAAGTGAAGACATAGTAACTGTGCAGGACTGAGCTTTTAGATCAGATTTATCAAGGAATTTAGGTGCCTAAAGATGCAAATAGGCACCCAGTGGGATTTACAGAAGTGCCTAAGTGAGTTAGTCATCTAAGTCCCATTGACTTCAACGGGGTTTAGGCCCCCAGTCTCCAATCATACCAATGCATCTATATGGGCAGACCTGTACGCCCTCATGAAGCCACACAGAAATCAATGGGACAACACACGGGTGCAGGAGCCCACTTGTGCAAATCCAGCTGGAGGATCGGAAACTATGTTTTTGTCAGCTTCACCAGGTGGTGATATGAACATGCTTCAAAAGAAATATGGTATTTTTTGCTTTTATTGTATTGATTCATGCTTCTCCATTCATCCCCCTGAAAAAACTGGTCTGAATTCAAAAGTGACTATGGCCTATGGCTCCTACAGTGCTATTCTGCCTCACTCCAGTACTGATAAGACAGCTCTTTATACAAAATGGCATCCGTACGAACTGCACATGCACACAGATGTGATGTTTATAAGCTGTGTATAAAATTTTCAGGGGAAAGCCCATGAGACAAGCCCACATTATTTGCTATTGTTTGGAATGAATTTAGTTCATTTTTGTAGCGAGTACTAGGTCAGGCTACATGGTAGATTACCTTTTTCCTTTTAATGTAGGCAGCATCTGGATAATGAACAATTCAAATGCACTGGGAATGCACTAGATCATTGGGAAACAAACACAGATACAAGTGCTCTGATTTCTTCAGGAAAAATCCTGTTAAAATGGGAAAATAGTAATTACTCTTTCAGTAAACAGTCAGCAGCAGCTATACTTGAGTAACAGTAAAAAATTCACATAATCTCAGAAGCAGCTGGTCCAGTGCAGGCAAAATAGACAATGCCGTCTGTCCTGCTTTTCTGTGTGCTGCACAAACCCCAGAGTAGAACACAATGGAAGATCAAAGAAGAAAGGGACCCAGCCCAAAGAGCATAGTGAGGTTATGTCAGGTTTGTCTAACTACTTCCAGATATCCTCTCCCTTCTCCCTGCATTCTCACATTCAGTCTATCAAAATGAAATCCAAAATATCTCGCGTACCTGTTACTCTGCCATGTCCAGCCCCACTTCACACCCTTTTCTATCATCTTGTGCACAAAATGTTTACCTTTGCCATGCCTTCAGGGCTCTGTATACTTTAGCTCCTGAATATTTCTTAGGTCTTGTCATTTTTTACTCTTTTTCCTCATGCTCCAGTTCCTTGGCACATGCCACAAATAATTCCCTTTTCCTATTTTCACCTACAGACATTCTTCCATATGTCCCTAGGAATGGTCTGAGTCCCTGTCCCATCCTCAACACTGCACAGTCCCTGAGCTAGTCTCCAAAATCATCTCATTTTTGGGGTTTGGCTTTATTGGTAACTAAATGATAACACAACATAACCCTATAAATACAGGCTCCCTACCCCTGGAATCCATTCCCTCACCCAGTCTGCCCCACATGTCCCTTCCTTTCCTGCCTGCAAACACGATTCTATAAGGCCTTTAAACCATAGGTACTCCTTCAGAAGTGTTAACAGAACAACAGAAGTTTCAAAATAGTGACAAAAGCAATGCACTTTGCAAGATACATGATAAACTTCACTTCTCATTCACTTATTTGCTTCAGCCCATCCCCCGTTACCTTATTTATATACTGTTGGCTCAATTATCCCTGGGATCTGAACTCCACTCACCAAGGAAGGTGAGGGAGTGGGGTGCCAAGGAGCCAGTAACAATGCCCTGATCCTGTGCTAGCCTGGCCCTGATGTCAGTTAGAACAGCCCAGGGGCTGCTACGACTTAAAACAGCAAAGGATCAACATAGCAAGACCTCTGCTCTCACACACCTGTTTCTTCCATGGCATACCTCCCTATGCATGTTGGGAGGGGGGATGTTGTTGACTGAAAAGCTGTCTGCCCATGAGGAATTCCCATCCACCAGGAAAATTCTCCAGTGACCAACTACAGCCAGAATCTGACCTCTTTGTGCCACCTGAACAGCGCATAGTTGATGAAACATATTGAAGAATCTGACCCCGTCTATCTAGAGTATGAACAAAGTGCTTTATTCTAAAGATATAATTATTATTTATCTGTATTTCTGTAGTACCTACAATGCATGTAGGTTTGATGTCCCGTCTTGAACCCAGGCTTGGGTGTTCCGAGACAGCTGCTGCTTCCTGGCCTCCACCCATTATCTATTGAAACTTGGTGGGCTGAGAAGCTAGTCGGATGATAGCATCTGCCAAGATACCACCTGGGGAGCCCTGATTGGAGGATTGCCTGGCTCCAGCGACTTGTCCAACCACACTATTTGATGAAATTCAAAGTTGGTAAATGCAAAATAATGCATGTTGGAATACATAATCCCAACTATACATATAAAATGATGGGGTCTAAATTAGCTCTTACCACTCAAGAAAGAGATCTTGAAATCATTGTGGATAGTTCTGTGAAAAATCCACTCAGTGTGCAGCGGCAGTCAAAAAAGTGAACAGGATGTTGGGCATCATTAAGAAAGGGATAGCTAATAGAAAATATCATATCACATTGCCAAATCCATGGTATGCCCACATCTTGAATACTGTGTGCAGATGTTGTCACACATCTCAAAAAAGATATACTGGAATTGGAAAAGGTTCCAAAAAGAGCAACAAAAATGATTAGGGGTATGGAACGGCTTCTGTAGGAGGAGAGAGAAATAAAACCAGGTCTTTTCAGCTTGGAAAAGAGACGACTAAAGGGGATATGATAGAGGTCTATAAAATCATGACTGGTGTGGAGAAAGTAAATAAGGAAGTGTTATTTACTCCTTCTCATAACAGAAGAACTAGGGGTCACCAAATGAAATTAATAGGCAGCAGGTTTAAAACAAACAAAAGTATTCTTTCACAAAATGCACAACCAAAGCCTTGCCAGAGGATGTTGTGAAGGCCAAGACTATAACAGGGTTCAAAAAAGAACTAGATAAATTCATGGAGGATAGGTCCATCAATGGCTATTAGCCAGGATGGGTAGGGATGGTGTCCCTAGCCTCTATTGGCCAGAAGCTGGGAATGGGTGACAAGGAATGGATCACTTGATATTACCTGTTCTGTTCAATCCCTCTGGGGCACCTGGCATCGGCCACTGTCGGAAGACAGAATACTGGGCTTGATGGACCTTTGGTCTGACCCAGTATGGCCATTCTTATGTTCTTATTTAAGTCAGAAGGAGGCACAGGAAGTTTGTCTGAGCAATAAGGTGATCTTCTGTTTTGACTGCATTGGACCCTGCTGGTATCTGCCTCTTGCACCCAACCCTGTTCTTAATTCCTGCTCCACTCCTGGCTCCTGCCTCACCACTGCCTTTGCTCCTGTTCCCACTGCACTCCTGTGCTTGATCCTTGCCTCTCCTCCACTTCCTGTCCTTACACCTCACCCCCAATAACTAGTTACCAGCCCTGGCTCCAACTCCGACTGCTAACCCTGATTCTGGCTAGACCTATGGCTCTGGCATTTGGTATCTGACCTTGGCTCTGACCTTCAGCTTGGATTCTTGGTTCTGACTCTGGCTTGACCCCTGGCTCTGGTAATTGGCAGTTGACTCTGACCCTAGTCTTCATTCTGCAACCTGGATGCCATCTCTGTCCACTAGATCCGACTCCTGCTCTGACTACTAAACCAGACTGCCTACATTCCAGTCCATAACAGTAGGCTCTGTCCACACAGTCCTGGCTTTGAAGCATTCAATCTAATAAATAAGAAGCTCAAAATGGTTTCTTACTACCTCTGCATACTTTTCACATGGCAAAATCTCCTTGGTACTCCTATATCTGAAGAGAATAGTTTGTAATGAAGCAGCTATTAATGATGATTGATGTTGATAGCTGTGATTACAAAGGAGGATATGAACCCAATCCTGCTTTCATTGAGTGGCAGAGTCTCTGTTTTTTGAGCTGATGCAAGGGTCTAGCTCTATTTCTGTATGTATACTGTGACAAAGCTCTGTCCTTGCCTCCGTGGCAGATTTCGCTAGCGTTTCCTGGCAGATTTCACTAGCCTCAGAGGCTCAATGTGACCCTCCACGTAACCCTTCTCTCTCTAGAGACAAGGGTCACAGTTACTGAGTCATTTTCATCATAAGCCAATGACGGAGGTGAGGAGAAGCTATCCTTCCTTGCACAGTCTCTGCTGTCTCCCAGTCTCAGTGATTAATCAGGGGGCAAAGTGGGGGGGAGCCCAGGCCCACCCTCTACTCCGGGCTCCAGCCCAGGAACCCTAATAGTATCAGCTGTGGTAGCTGACCTTTTAGAAACATGACATGTACAATTCCCTGGGCTACTTCCTCCACTGCAGCCCTCACTTCCTCAAACTCCACTTCACCCTTACGTCAGGGCCTCCTTCCTTGTGCCTGATATGGTGTGTACTATTCAGTCTCTCCAACAGCACAACTTCCTCCCACAGCTCCTGACATGCGCACCCACCTGACTATCTGGGAGGCTTTTAACTAGTTTCAGCCACCCCGATTGGCTTCAGGTGTCCCAATCAACCTAGCATTCTCCCTGCCTTGTGGAAAGTTCTTAATTGGCCCCAGGTGTCTTAACTGACCTGTTTCAGAGGAACAGCCGTGTTAGTCTGTATTCGCAAAAAGAAAAGGAGTACTTGTGGCACCTTAGAGACTAACCAATTTATTTGAGCATGAGCTTTTGTGAGCTACAGCTCACTTCATCGGATGCATACCATGGAAACTGCAGCAGACATTATATACACACAGAGATCATGAAACAATACCTCCTCCCACCCCACTGTCCTGCTGGTAATAGCTTATCTAAAGTGATCATCAAGTTGGGCCATTTCCAGCACAAATCCAAGTTTTCTCACCCTCCACCCCCCCCCACACACAAACTCACTCTCCTGCTGGTAATAGCCCATCCAAAGTGACAACTCTCTTCACAATGTGTATGATAATCAAGGTGGGCCATTTCCTGCACAAATCCAGGTTCTCTCACCCCCTCACCTCCCTCCAAAAACCACACACACAAACTCACTCTCCTGCTGGTAATAGCTTATCCAAAGTGACCACTCTCCCTACAATGTGCATGATAATCAAGGTGGGCCATTTCCAGCAAAAATCCAGGTTTTCTCACCCCCCCACCCCCATACACACACAGACTCACTCTCCTGCTGGTAATAGCTCATCCAAAGTGACCACTCTCCCTACAATGTGCATGGTAATCAAGGTGAGCCATTTCCAGCACAAATCCAGGCTCTCACCCCCCCCCCTTTTTTCCCGGGGACACACACAAACTCACTCTCCTGCTGGCAATAGCTCATCCAAACTGACCACTCTCCAAGTTTAAATCCAAGTTTAACCTTAACGTTTGGGGGGGGGGTAGGAAAAAATAAGGGGAAATAGGCTACCTTGCATAATGACTTAGCCACTCCCAGTCTCTATTTAAGCCTAAATTAATAGTATCCAATTTGCAAATGAATTCCAATTCAGCAGTTTCTCGCTGGAGTCTGGATTTGAAGTTTTTTTGTTTTAAGATAGCGACCTTCATGTCTGTGATTGTGTGACCAGAGAGATTGAAGTGTTCTCCGACTGGTTTATGAATGTTATAATTCTTGACATCTGATTTGTGTCCATTTATTCTTTTACGTAGAGACTGTCCAGTTTGACCAATGTACATGGCAGAGGGGCATTGCTGGCACACGATGCCATATATCACATTGGTGGATGTGCAGGTGAACGAGCCTCTGATAGTGTGGCTGATGTTATTAGGCCCTGTGATGGTGTCCCCTGAATAGATATGTGGGCACAGTTGGCAATGGGCTTTGTTGCAAGGATAAGTTCCTGGATTAGTGGTTCTGTTGTGTGGTATGTGGTTGTTGGTGAGTATTTGCTTCAGGTTGCGGGGCTGTCTGTAGGCAAGGACTGGCCTGTCTCCCAAGATTTGTGAGAGTGTTGGGTCATCCTTTAGGATAGGTTGTAGATCCTTAATAATGCATTGGAGGGGTTTTAGTTGCGGGCTGAAGGTGACAGCTAGTGGCGTTCTGTTATTTTCTTTGTTAGGCCTGTCCTGTAGTAGGTGACTTCTGGGAACTCTTCTGGCTCTATCAATCTGTTTCTTCACTTCCGCAGGTGGGTATTGTAGTTGTAAGAAAGCTTGACAGAGATCTTGTAGGTGTTTGTCTCTGTCTGAGGGGTTGGAGCAAATGCGGTTGTATCGCAGAGCTTGGCTGTAGATGATGGATCGTGTGGTGTGGTCAGGGTGAAAGCTGGAGGCATGCAGGTAGGAATAGCGGTCAGTAGGTTTCCGGTATAGGGTAGTGTTTATGTGACCATTGTTTATTAGCACTGTAGTGTCCAGGAAGTGGATCTCTTGTGTGGACTGGACCAGGCTGAGGTTGATGGTGGTATGGGAAGTTGTTGAAATCATGGTGGAATTCCTCAAGGGCTTCTTTTCCATGGGTCCAGATGATGAAGATGTCATCAATATAGCGCAAGTAGAGTAGGGGCTTTAGGGGACGAGAGCTGAGGAAGCGTTGTTCTAAATCAGCCATAAAAATGTTGGCGTGATGTGGGGCCATGCGGGTACCCATAGCAGTGCCGCTGATCTGAAGGTATACATTGTCCCCAAATGTAAAATAGTTATGGGTAAGGACAAAGTCACAAAGTTCAGCCACCAGGTTAGCCGTGACATTATCGGGGATAGTGTTCTTGACGGCTTGTAGTCCATCTTTGTGTGGAATGTTGGTGTAGAGGGCTTCTACATCCATAGTGGCCAGGCTGGTGTTATCAGGAAGATCACCGATGGATTGAAGTTTCCTCAGGAAGTCAGTGGTGTCTCGAAGGTAGCTGGGAGTGCTGGTAGCGTAGGGCCTGAGGAGGGAGTCTACATAGCCAGACAATCCTTCTGTCAGGGTGCCAATGCCTGAGATGATGGGGCGCCCAGGATTTCCAGGTTTATGGATCTTGGGTAGTAGATAGAATATCCCAGGTCGGGGTTCCAGGGGTGTGTCTGTGCGGATTTGATCTTGTGCTTTTTCAGGAAGTTTCTTGAGCAAATGCTGTAGTTGCTTTTGGTAACTCTCAGTGGGATCATAGGGTAATGGCTTGTAGAAACTCGTGTTGGAGAGCTGCCGAGCAGCCTCTTGTTCATATTCCGACCTATTCATGATGACCACCAATGTGATATATGCCATCATGTGCCAGCAATGCCCCTCTGCCATGTACATTGGTCAAACTGGACAGTCTCTACGTAAAAGAATAAATGGACACAAATCAGATGTCAAGAATTATAACATTCATAAACCAGTCGGAGAACACTTCAATCTCTCTGGTCACACAATCACAGACATGAAGGTCGCTATCTTAAAACAAAAAAACTTCAAATCCAGACTCCAGCGAG
The DNA here is from genome assembly GCF_965140235.1 of Caretta caretta. Classification (NCBI taxonomy): domain Eukaryota; kingdom Metazoa; phylum Chordata; order Testudines; family Cheloniidae; genus Caretta; species Caretta caretta. The sequence goes on along the minus strand of NC_134209.1, from coordinate 129,986,082 downwards.
AAACTGCTGAATTGGAATTCATTTGCAAATTGGATACTATTAATTTAGGCTTAAATAGAGACTGGGAGTGGCTAAGTCATTATGCAAGGTAGCCTATTTCCCCTTGTTTTTTCCTACCCCCCCCCCCGCCCCAGACGTTCTGGTTAAACTTGGATTTAAACTTGGAGAGTGGTCAGTTTGGATGAGCTATTGCTAGCAGGAGAGGGAGTTTGTGTGTGTGTGTGTGTGTGTGTGTGTGTGTGTCCGGGGAAAAAAGGGGGGGTGAGAAAGCCTGGATTTGTGCTGGAAATGGCTCACCTTGATTACCATGCACATTGTAGGGAGAGTGGTCACTTTGGATGAGCTATTACCAGCAGGAGAGTGAGTTTGTGTGTGTGGTTTTTGGAGGGGGGTGAGGGGGTGAGAGAACCTGGATTTGTGCAGGAAATGGCCCACCTTGATTATCATACACATTGTGAAGAGAGTTGTCACTTTGGATGGGCTATTACCAGCAGGAGAGTGAGTTTGTGTGTGGGGGGGCGGAGGGTGAGTAAACCTGGATTTGTGCTGGAAATGGCCCAACTTGATGATAACTTTAGATAAGCTATTACCAGCAGGACAGTGGGGTGGGAGGAGGTATTGTTTCATGATCTCTGTGTGTATATAATGTCTGCTGCAGTTTCCACGGTATGCATCCGATGAAGTGAGCTGTAGCTCACGAAAGCTCATGCTCAAATAAATTGGTTAGTGTCTAAGGTGCCACAAGTACTCCTTTTCTTTTAACTGACCTGGAACAGCTGCCATTTCACTTATTCTGGTACCAGGGATTTGTCTAGCCTGGAGCTAATATATCTATCTCCCACTACTTTTCTATAGCCATCTGGCCTTGCCCCATCACAATGTATAGTTAGATGTTCAGAAAAAAATGTCAAATGCTTTTTTTGTTATATTGTGTGGTTTATGGTGGAGGAGAGACAGCCACTGTATAGTTAAGGTTGCAACCACAGTCCCATTGCAAGGATAATTCTGAGCTCCCTTGAAACTTTGAAAAAAATTCTTACAAATATTAATTCAGAATGTTGTCAGTATGAACTAGTAGCTTCCCACTGAGGAGGCAGATAAAACTTTAGTAAACATTTCAGACAGAGAAAATAATTATTCTGAAACTTCAGTAAACATTCCAGGGATTAAGATCCAAGGGAGGGAAAGCATGAGGAGGACTAAGTTGGACATGATTAATTTCTTGGGATGATGGCTCTCAAGCTTTTTCATATTGTTAATCACTTAAAGCAAATTTTTCATGGACACCTCCCTTCCCAACTCTAATCCCACTCCTTCTTTGCAGCAAATAGAATGCAAATATTGAGCCAGATTCACTGATATACTCTGGCTGCCTTCCACTGCTTCAACAACACAATGCAACTATAAACCCCACTTAATTAAATTTAATTTTACGTAAATTCTTTGTAATTTAAACCCATTTTAAGACAGCTTTACAGATGCTTTGAATCACTGGAGAAGCAGAAAGCAGTCAGAGTGTACTAAGTCTTATTCTCCTTTCTCAACAGTTTTACACGGATATAATTCCATTGACTTTAGCAGAGTAATTGCCAGTTTACACAGGTGTGAGAGAAAGGAAAATCAGACAACTGCAATAAACTCACTTTACTGCTATCCAACTGACAGCTTGGTTACAACACCTCATTTTTAATCTATGGTGGGTACACGACTTTATTAGTACCAAATCTTGCTTTAATGCCCAAAGCTCCCAATTCTCTAATTCCCCCCACCCTTTTTCTTTTTCTGGTGACTACCCTTCCAATTTTGGTGTCCTCTGCAAATCTGACCATCACTGAATTTGCACCAAACAAATACTTGACCAAGAGAGACACGAAACAGGCATACAGATGGTAAGAAAAGTGCTTTGAACATTATTTTTAGTGTAGTTAGTCAAAATAGCTTCTGGAAAGCCTAAGCGAGTGTTGCCCTTATCTGTAATGAGCAGCAAATGTCACGGTGCTTCACCATTGTGACAAGGGCACCTCCGCAGAGCAACTGGAAACGTTCCAATGGACCACTGTGGTCTGTGGACCACAGTGTGAATACTAACAATTTAAGATAAATACTATAGTAACCTTCTATATTATGACGACCCTTTCTTTCTCTCTTATTCTTAGGTCTTATTTCATTTGAGGGTGAATTGCTAAGCAGAGTGTGATAGGTCAGATCAAGTCATTGTTCCATTCCTCAACATGATACCATTTTCTTCTTCAAATATTTTTTTTAAAATCCCCATTCTGAAACATTTCTACTCGTTAGTGATCTTAAAGCTTTGTTATACACACTGACTTTAGAGAGTTTCTATTCTGCTTAACAAGGCTGGGCTAGCAGGCAAACTGATTTATGGCGACTAATACATGTATATACTGAAGCAGAGCTGGGAAACTTTGGCAAGTTTCCTCATTAGCTACAGAACTCAAGTTTTGCATGGAGAGTTACAAGCTCACAAACTCTTTTTTGCTCCCTTAAACTCACTTTCTTCATTAAGAACTAAAATATAAAGAAGCCCAATGAGTCTGGCTGCCTAGGAATGGTATTTGCAGAATTTGAAACAAGTCCAAGTTAATGGTGTATCTGCTTTTTCCTTCACCTGTCAGCTATTAATTGAAAACAAAACTAGAGACAGTGGCTATATTTAAATCTTCCTCACATACTGATTATATGTCTTGAATACAGGACTCATTACCCATTTTTGCTTAGATTGCTTTGCTTGCTTAGATTATCTTTCATGTCCTTTTCATAATGGCCCACATATAGCACTTAATAGACCATATATAATAGACCAAAGCACTTTATCTCATTTTCATAACATCATGTGAACAAAGAGGCTAAGACCCAAATTTTTAAGTTTGGGCTCAAAGTGAATCGTCTACATTCACTTCAAAATACGTGGACTCAGTTGCAAAGAGGACAATCATCTTCATCTCCAGTTGAAGTCACTAGGAACCATGGCTGCTCAGCACCTTGGCAAATCAGGGCATTTATTTAGCTGCCTAAAAAAACAAAAAGCTTTAGGTGCTTAACTAGGTACCCCAAAAGTTTGAAATTTTGACAAGCCGTCAAGTTCTTGGACCTTGCATGGTGAAACAGTAGTATTCTGCTGATACTTCTCGTCTGTTAGACAAGACGGCTCTCACTAGACCCAAGTCAATAGTATAAAAGGGTCTGTGTTTCCTTCTGAATCAGCATGACAAGGGGGTTATAGTCAAATCAGACCTAAGGGGCTTTACAGGGAAGAAGCAAAATAATTTAATCAGGAGAAAGCTAACTGAATCATCAAAGGGTGGAGCTGGAAGGACCCCAGAGGTCATTTAGTCCACCCCCGTGCTGAAGCAGGACTGTCCCTAGACCATACCTGACATGTGTTTGCCTAACCTGTTCTTAAAAATCTCTAATGGACCCCTTTCTTTCCAGTGCTTAACTATCCTTATAGTTAGAAAGTTTTTTGGAATATCTAACCTAAATCTCCTTTGCTGCAGATTATGCTCATTAATTCATCTCTTACCTCCAGTGGACATGGAGAACAATTGATCACAGTCCTCTCTATAACACTCTTTCACTTATTTGAAGACTGTTCTCAAGTTTCATATTAGTCTTCTTTTCTCAAGACTAAACATGCCCAGTTCTTTTAACCTTCCACCATAGGTTAAGTTTTCTATGTTTTCTCATTTTTTATTGCTCCTCTCTGAACTCTCTCCAGTTTGTTCACATCTTTCTTAAAGTGTGGCACCCAGAATTACTCACAGTACTCCAGCTGAGCCCTCACCAAAGCCGAGTAGAGGGGGACATTACCACCAGTTTTTTACATACTCTCCAGAATAATAATAGCCTTTTTCACAACTGCATCACCATTATTGACTCATATTCAATTTGTGATGCACTGTAACCCCCAAATCTTTTTCAGCAGTACTACTGCCCAGCCAGTTATTCCCCATTTTGTAGTTGTGCATTTGATTTTTCCTTCGTAATGCAATACTTGCACTTGCCTTTACTGAATTTCATCTTCCTGAAATTAAACCAATTATCAAGGTCATTTTGAATACGAATCCTGTTCTCTGAAGTGCTTACAATTCCTTCCAGCTTGGTGTCATCCGCAAATTTTAGAAACATACTCTCCACTCCATTATCTAAGTAATCAATGAAAATGTTGAATATACTGGATCCAGGACTGATTCCTGCAGGACTCTACTTGAAACATCCTCCAAATTTGACAGTGAACCATTGATAACTACTCTTTCAACCAGTTATGCACCTACCTTATATTAATTTCATCTAGACTGTGTTTCCCTAGTTCGCTTATGAGAATGTCATGGGGGACTGCATCAAAAACCTTACTAAAATCAGAAATATCACATCTGCAGCTTCCCCCATATCTATTGGGCCAGTAATCCTGAAAAATCCTAAGGTTTATATAGTTTTGTTCTGAAGTTAAGAATAAAGGAGAACTCCAAGAAAGGTGTGTGTTTTGGATGCTAACCAAATGTGTGGATATGGGCACATGCTGCATTGAGAGGAGAGCAATGACTTTGCCTACCCATATCAGATTTACATGTAACTATACTTAGTTTTCAACTATATTAGATTTCTTCAGCAGGACGTTATAATATTTATATTGTAATGCCACTTCTAAAGGAAATGCGGGAAGATAGGAAATCCCTTTTTAAGTGATCCTAATGAGCAGGAAAACCCTGTGTTTGAAATCCATGTTTAAATCAGTGTGCTTTATTCACCAACAGAAAAAAAAATAGTCTCAAAAAAATGTTAGTAGCAGCACTGGAAGATGAGATCACTGAAATGCATGGGGGAAAATAACCACACAAAGACATAGCTGAGGTGTAAACTTTGTCAAGTTACAGCAGCAGCTCTGCATAGACATACTCAAGCCTTATCTATATCAGCGAAATTTCATAAAATGGTCTTGTCTAACTGGATCGTACTCTCTTTGGGAAAGGGACTATTATTACGATGTGTGTGTACAGTGTCATAAACCATCTTGGTGGGGCCTCTAGTTACTATGGTACTATTAATCCTCCTATTACACCAGCTTTCAATTGGCTTAACTTCACAGACTTAATCCAAAGGAGCAAATGCCCTAGGTTCCACAAATAAAAGCTAAAAATGTGGGGCCAGGTTCACCGGTATACATGTCTTCGAACATGTGAGGCAAAGCAACCATAAACCCATGACCCAGTTTAACTAGCCATTTATGTCATGTTTAAAGATGCCATGCATCAACAGTGTGACCCAAATAAGCTGACACCATTGAATATAGTCCTTTGTGCCCCGTTTTGAATTCCTTATTTAGTTCTTATTCACTCAGAAACTGTATTGAAGCCAACTAATGTCACTGGAGGAAATCATTAGCACTGGCAGTTAAGGACTTAAGGCTTGAGCCCACATTGCAGAATGTACTGAGAGAGAGAGAGAGAGAGAGAGAGCTGATCCCAGTACAGAGGCTAGAAATGCACTATGTAATTTAGTTTCAGATCACAACTTTATTTGTTGCTTCATGCCATCTCTAAATAACATGCTGTTTTATCCACTTGTTTGATCTTAAACTGTAAGCTCTTCAGAGCAGATATCATTTATTTGTTATACATTTATGCAGTATCTAGTACAGCTAGTTGAAAATTTTCCATCTAAACAGTTGGATGGAAAAATTGGGATTTTGATTAAATTAAATTTTTCACAAAAAGTGTCATTCAAAGTGTTAATTGAAAAACTGAAATATTTTAACTTGATATGCTGCTGCAGTATCTCATGGAACTGTAGTTAAATCATCCGATGTCTCCTTCATTTCAATGGGCTGGGTTCTAGACTTCATCTCCCATGATGTACCCCAGCTACTGGACTCGGTTTACACACCTCCCTCCCCTCACTAAGAGATGGTGGATGAAATTCAGCCAGGGAAAACAATCTATAGAGAGGAATGGGAACAAGCTACAACTGTGGCAGCATTTCTGAATTGAAATATTTCAGTTTTCAGCTGAAATATTTACGTTTTATTTATTTTTTTAACCAAAATGTCTAAATTTTCTGCAGAAAGAAAGAAAAAGAAAAATAACATTTTCTAACCAGCTATAATGTCTAGCACAATGGGGCTGACATTTCTAAATGCTATCAAAATATAAATAATAAATAAAAATAATAAAGTAACAGTTAATTAAACTTCAAACACAATAAAAACTAAAACATTACACTGACCATTAGTAATTGTGCTCAAATGAGTGATATATCTAGAAGAAGAAAAAGGTTTATTCACACCCTCTTCCTTTAATTATCTGTATCAAAAATGAATTCCCCCTCTCTTCCTTATAGGTTCTATCAACAACATAGCAGAAAAACCCAATTAGCATTTAAAGGCTGGAATCTGTTTGAATTCCTTTGCGTTTTCTTTGAGCTCTTCTTCCCAGCCAGAAATGCATTGAAACTGCCTTAGTCTGTGCTTTTTGAAATATTGCTGCTATTTTGATTTTAGTATATCCGGAACAAAAAAATGCCTCCATTCTGATAACGGATAACAATACATTTTGCAAGAAGTTGAATAAATGAGAAAAAAGAGAATCTAGCAATATCAGATCTGAAGGTTTCAGAAAGTACATTTATTTTACATAAACAAAAAATTAATGTTGAAACGTTTTCCTCAAGGCCATTTGCTTTTTATCTTGTCCATTCATTTCATTTCTCTCCAAAGTAAAGATATATAACCTAAAAATAATTCCCCAGTCACACTATTCATAGGAACACTGGAATTGCCATACTGGGTCAAATCAGTGCTCTACTACAAACTGAAGTAGGCAGTAGGATTCCCCAGAGATCGTTAACTTATAATCTTCACAGTAGAGACTGGCTTTTGCCCCAAAGTAGAAGGGTTAAGATCCTATCCAAAGCTCTCTGGGGCTTTTTTGAAGAGGTTTGTGTAGTATTTACCATTATCAATCCAGATATTCTTTTTTTCCCCCCCTCTCCTGCTGGTAATAGCTCACCTTACCTGATCACTCTCGTTACAGTGTGTATGGTGACACCCATTGTTTCATGTTCTCTGTGTATATAAAATCTCCCCACTGTATTTTCCACGGCATGCATCCAATGAAGTGAGCTGTAGATCACGAAAGCTTATGCTCAAATAAATTTGTTAGTCTCTAAGATGCCACAAGTACTCCTTTTCTTTTTTCCAGATATTCTTGTTGTCCATATAAATGTCTAATCCTTTTTAATCCTCCTAAACTTTTGGTTTCTATGACAGCTTGTGGCAATGGGTGTCATGGGCTAATTACGCATTTTATGAAAAAGTATTCTCTCTCATCAGTTTTCAATTTACCCTCCTTTAAGTTTAAATCAGTGTCCATTTGTTATTTTTATTATAAAAATAAGGACTGGAAGTTCTGAGTCAGCCTTCTCTAGTGACGATACTGTGTAGTTTATTTTCCCCCTCATTCATTTTTTTTTAGATCTTTTCAATCTCTTGTTACATGAGAGAGTTTTTCTATGCCCAGTCATTCTCATCTTCTGTCTCTCAACCTATTTCTGCTATATCTTTTTGAGATGGGGTGACCAGAACTGAGCACAGTATTCCAGTTGAGGGCATACCATTCATTTTTTTATAAAAATAACATTCTCCTTCCCATTCCTTCTACAAGTTGAAGATGCTCATCCTGATTCAAATTTTTCATGGTCTTGCTATGGTAGTGAAAGAGTTTTTTTTTCTATTCAGATAAACCAATTTAAGTACCTATCGAACTGCTTTGACATTTCCTGAATGCTGGAATAAGAATAAGACACAGCCTAAGCCATACAAACAACAAGCCAAATATATTAAGAGTTTCAGTAGTACGTGACAGACCATTCACTCAGGGCCTGATTCTTCACTATCTTGCAAGTTGGGTGATCATTTACATCTGTGCAAAGTGGGGCGAGAACACTACAGAGCCGAACAGTGGCTTTTTACATACTTATTTTGCACCACTATAAATGACTACACTTTGTGCAGGGAATTGGAGAATATGGCTCTGCAAAAAAAAAAAATTATACATTTTCAGTGCAAAAATATCAGAAAGGTCCTAAAAATGAGGAGGATTTAATTTAAAGTCCTGACACACTGCCTATACCTTAAGACAAAGGCAGAAAGCTAAAGATAGGAAGTGCTCTCATTTCACAGAGGCAATGCAGGCAGATGTGTTCAGGAGACCTTCTTGAGCTTTTATTTTTGTTTGTTTGTTTTTCAATCAAGTGTTATTGATCAGCAGTCAGTAGCGTAAGTGGAGCTGTATAAAACAGGGTCTCTGAAGGAAATCTGAATGTCAGTACACAAGTCCTGCCCTCTCCAGTAAATAACTTCCAAGTCCATTTGAGATAAACAAATGAGCCACAGTAGCAACGCTGTTTGATGTCTTGGAAGAAAGGAAATTTTATTAAAAAAAATATTGTTAGACTACCACATCTTTTAACTAAAACAAAAGCAACTCCCTAAGAATACATTAAGCTGATGTAGAAACTGCAGCCAAATTTCAGAAACTCTCTTTCCATAATCACACATCAAAGTTGGACTTCAAATGTGAAACGTGGTTTCATAATAAAATTTAGTTCCCCCTCATTTGCATTTCAAATAAACTATTAACATCTTACACAAAGGACCCAGAACTTATGAACCACTTTGATATGTCAGCCAGTGCTTGCCAATGTGATCGTTACACTACACAGTCCCATTAGAAGAACTTTACCACCTTTTTAGACCATAGGCCTGGTCTACACTGGGGGCGGGGGAGGGCCAGCTAAGTTGGTCTAAATTACGCAACTTCAGCTATGAAAATAGTGTAGCTGAAGTCGACGTACTTAGAGCTACTTACTGCAGTGTCTTCACTGCGGTAGATCGATAGCGGACACTCCCCTGTCGACTCTGCCTACGCTTCTTTCCCCGGTGGAGTACCGGAGTCGACGGGAAAGCACTCGGCGGTCAATTTATCACATCTTCATTAGACGCGATAAATTGACCCCCGCTGGACCGATCGCTCCTGAGGTAAACGTAGACATGCCCTATTTTAAGCCATCACCGTTCTCAAAGTTTAAAAAGCTGCCCCTATAGGGGTTTCTAAGCCACATGAAATTCTGGGATATAGAGGGTTTACAGTTTCAAGAGCTTTCATAATATACTTGTAGCCTAATTTTTACTTCAGACCCAATTAGTGCTCTCAATCTCCCCTATGAGTCCCCTTGCACGGTACACGACGTAAGGTGTACTTCTGAATGGGTGATCAGGTTTCCTAGAGCTGCAAACTTTTACAAATTGAAAAGATTACTGGAATGATACAAAATAATAAAAGTCACAAAGATTAATAGGCGTGATTCAGAACATGCTGCCAATCCAGGTGGCTTGGAAGTACCACTGGAAGGAGGTGATGATGGTTGTTTCCACTACAGTAGTACATGCTATGGAATACAAGGTGGTTCATCTAACTGAGCTACAGGGCAATAGCTGCAGGACAGCAGTACTGTGACCATGTTATTTATCTGTGTAATAGTGTGTCCTCATCTTGTGGGGACCCCAATGTCTCTTGTTGCAGGGCTGCACAGAGTCCTTTTCCCTGGCACCCTCTCTTGGGCTCTCGGTTGGCCCTGGAAAGGCCTTTCCCAGTCTTTGTCTTCTCCCATCTCTCCCTCTAGGTTTTTGTAGCTTGACCCTCCAGCCAAGTGACATGCATGTCTAAATCCCTTCTGGACTAACAGAGAAATTCCAAATGAAAATCCAAACAAACCTTAAAACATCATCTGCCCCCTCAGGTGCCACTGTAGTTCTCTTGTTGGCCCCTTCCCCGAAGAGACCTAATCTGCTTCTGTAGAGTTCTTCCTCCATTGTCTTCTGTCAGTTAAATCCTATCCCAGGACTTCTCTCTACAAGAGACCTGTCTCCTCTGCAGTCTCCTCCCAACTGAGCTCCCCCAATCTACTTATAAGGCCTAGCTCCACGCCTTTGGCCAGGAGGCAATTAGTTAATCACTCCCCAAGTGCAGAGTATAACAAATTGGCTTTTTCTCTTGGCCTTGCAGGTGACAGGGGGTAAGCCCCATCAGAATCTGGTTAAGCAACTTGCTACCTGAGAGAAAAATATACCAAATCACTGTTTGGAAAGGATATTTCTCTTGCCTGTGTTTGGTTGATGATACTGTTTCTTCCTTTCTTTAAATTATAGAGATGGTTGTCATTATTCTGGGAAATGTTTGCCTTCCAATTTAATGGAAGATTGTGACTCTTTTGTGTGTAATGCACCCAGAGGGAAGGATGCATGTTTCGGAAATTCAAATAATACAAACACACGCTATTCTGAAAGCAGAGGTGTAGTGCTGCAGCCACACCTCATCCATGGTCCTCCTGTGGATGATATTCGCTCTTCTCACTACGCAACCATAATCGGGCTTACTGAACTCCAACTGGACATCAACACCACCACCAACACAGCTTGTGTCAGCATTTTTGGATACCAAACATATATTGTCAGAGGTTTAGATGTAGCTGATTATGATTCATATTGGGATGAAACTTGGCATGCAAGGTTTTAGTCCATGACGTTATTTATTTTAAGTACAAATTTCCAAAGTAAAAACTAGTTGGGCCATTTATCAGAGCATCATAATGAGATGGATGTTAAAGGTCGAGCTGAGATGGCACTTTCATTCTACGAGTCTTCAGTCATGTGTAACCCTTTCAAAAACATATAATTGGGGATGAAATTTCTCATGCCTGGTCTTTGGCTCAGAATAAAAATATTTTGGAAAGATTGATACAATATCCATTCTGCCACTTTTGAATTATCCAGGCATAAGGGAGAAAGCATTTTTCACTTAAGAAAAGTGTTCTATGCTTTTTCTTTTTTGCACTCTGATAGCTCTAAGCCAGATCTATTATTATTATTGTTATCATTTATTATCTGTTTATAGTGCTGACACTGTGCTCAGTACTGTGTGACATCTACAGATAACACCTGCCCCAAATAATTTACATCTTTGAATATGATCTTGCAGGCACTCACGTACAAAAGTAGTCCCTACTGAACTCAAGGGGGACTACTCATGTGTGTTAAGTGCTTATGGGATCAGAGCCTGAGAGAGAGAGAATAGAAGAAAGAAAGAAGAAGAAGAAAAATAAGAGGAGACCCAACTGTCCCCTCCTGCAAGAAATCCCACAAGTGTGTATTGGGGGGGAAGCCGAGAGAGAGAAGGATGTATTATCCAGAAAATTTTCCTCACAGAGATTTGTCCCATGATGGGGTAGAGTTCCTCTTTCCAAGGAACTGCATGTAGGGATCACTCACAAATCTGGTATCATTGGGACAACTTGTATGGGTACAGTTTGCACAATCAAGCTTAACGTTTTTAAAAAAATCCTATATTAAAACTTATAATTGAGAGGAATATAAGATGCGTGCATTTATTTTATTTATTTAACTTTTAAAGGCTTTGTTGTTTACATGAAAAGTTGCATCTTATTTGTGTCACTCAAGGGCTAACTTGTGCTGGCTGTATTTCTTGGGAAAAAGTAAACTGGAAATAACTAAACGCCTTGTCCTGCAAATCATTACACATTCGAATATTCCTTGTTCACAGAGGTACACTGTGGAAGTTAGTGATATTGCTCTCATGAATAAGGTGCAGGGATAGACTTTAATTTATTCTGTTTGGAAACTATCTGGTTTTCTGCACTACTGAAGTAAGGAAGCATTTGATATTCTCATCTCCAAGTGGGGGATTTACACATGAAAACTCCCATCAATACTAGTGGGAGTTATATGGGAAAACCTTGTGCCTCAGGATGCTATTATGCATACAAAAAAAATTTTTGCAACAAAAAAATTCACAATGACATTTATTATGCATTATACATGGTGCATGCACAGCAAACATATTACCCTGAGAGACCAGAAGGGCTCCTTTGCGCCATGATCGTTTTGGTATCAGACATTCATTTTGTGTAAAAGCTGTTGTACTGATTTTTCATAAGCAACACAAACTGTACTTAAATGAAAGCAAAGAGTGCCTCTTTACATTACATTTCCATAAGAAATGTGATAATGTGGCTGCTCTCTAAATCCAATATGTGGTGGATTAAACCTCTAATTCCAAATTGCACAAGAGAAAAATCACTCCTAAAATGCATCTGTTTTGGTCCTAGATATGTAAATCATAAGTGGGTTTGATAATTGAGTATAGAATCTACCACTATTGGCTCAGGTTCTTATTAACCTAAAGCCATTACCTGGTAGTGGTTCACTTATTCATATTAAATTACCTGGTAATCTTAATCCACTTCTAATGGACAGGTGTCAACAACAACTGTCACCCTTACCTGATGTCTCCTCTGAGAGACTAATGACAGAAAAGGCCTAGAAGATTATCAGTCCCTCACCCCTAGAGGTGATCCCTTCTTGAAAGGGTAGTATTCAGAAGCTTACACAGCTGCTGTATGTGTTATACTTATTTCTCTGGCTGAAAAGAGGATTTCATATGCATGGGCAGTCAGTCTGGGCACTTTTCACAAGCATTGCATTCAACTGGGAAAACAATGCAAATCAATATAAATATACATTTGTTGGGATCATGCCGTCATTCCTAGATGGCTGACAGGACAGCAGACACCCATTTGCTTGGAATGCAAGCCCTTCCATAATGGGCATCAGGTAATATTAAAAAAACATATAACTGTCAATACTTGAATGAATGGTTAATTAACAAAGGTTTTCAACATATTTCTAATCCAATTATAATCTGAAACAGAAAATCAATATGCATAGAAATATGAGTTATTATTCTAAGATTTCTTTTCATTGTGCAATGACAGATCAATATAATATGGTCTTTAGTGGTCCCCAGTTTTTATGACACATTTTTTGTGGCTTCATTTAACAGTTTAGCTATATGTTATCAATATTTCCTCTTCCTCTGAAGCTGTTTCTCACCCATTCAGATTAGTAAAATCAACAGAAACACCAATTCAAAATTTGCTTAGTATGACAAATCAATTGAAATAAAAGAAGCAATTTTGCTTCTAATTATATGACATTTTAATATAATTATTAACATAAATTCTACAAAATCCATGGCTTAAATTTGGCTCATAATGCAGAAAGCACATGAATCCTTTAAAATCAAACATATGCAGTTATGGCAAGATAAATGTATGCACGTAGATGCCAGGGTGATGAGCATAGTGTAAATACTTAACTAGAAAAGAATAACTTGACAGAAGTTTTTGTGCTGTTCTGTGTGAGGGTGTGCTTTGAAGATCCATTCCCCCAATACACTACATCCTTACCTTCTCCTGAAACTTGGCAGAAGACTTAGAAAACTATAAAAAAGTCACAGCACCCAATATCATGTGCATTCCATAAACCTGTCAATTAGCAAAGATGAAATATAGAAAGCACTGATGTATTAAAACATGACCCCTTGTGTATATTATATTCCTTTCTTGAGGAGTACATCCTTATTTGAGTATCAAGAGTAAGGAACTCCATATGGAATCAGCTCAGTTATTTTCAGGCATACTATGAGTGATGATTTGGGAATCTGCCTATACAAATTACTAATTCTGTGTGAGATTATGAACTCTATGTATCTTTACTTTACTCTACGTATCCTTCTAAACGTGAAGCCTGTTGCCTTTTCTATGGTCTGTTTGCCTCCAAGCTGCACTGAAATTCCAAAGGCTGGTGGGAAAAGAATAGCAAGAGAGTTGTTGAAGTCCTCTTCCACTGACATGGAATAGCTCTAAACAATAGACTGTCTTCCAACCCGGAGCAAAAAGTTATTGCAGGGGAGAGGTCACCTTGGGAATGAAGTAACCCCGCAGGGGTGTGCTCCCATGGGGAAGCTTTGTCAGCTGGTCACCTGACAAAGCGGGCCAAAAGTTATAAAGAGGAAGGAGTTCATATTTTGGAGGTCTTTGGCTATTCTGTCTCTAGTCCAAAAGGAGAGAGAAGCAATCCAGCATGTAGGGGTCTGCCGTACGAAGGGGGTCCTTCCTGCTTTCAAGCAAGCTAACTGATGGGGAAGAAGGCTCCATATTTCAGCCCACAATCCATACCGTGATTTATACAGTCTAAGACCAGAAGAGACCATTGTGGTCATCTAGTCTGATTTGCTGTATAACTCAGGCCATAAAACTTCCCCCAAAATAATTCCTAGAGCAGAAGTTTTAGGAAAACATCCAGTCTTGATTTTAAAATGGTCAGTGATAAAAACTGTTCTGTGGTTAACTACTCTCACTGTTAAAAATTTACACGTTATTTCAAGTTTGAACTTATCTAGCTTCAACTTCTAGCCATTGGGTCATGTTATACCTTTGTCTGTGAGACTGAAGAGCAGAAGGAAACAGAAGGACTCTGGACTACCCAAGGGTCTCTGATCCCTGCCCCCAAAATGCCCTGTAGTGATGAGGAAACTGAGGTCGGGAAATGTGTGTAGGGTTTCGAATCATAGAATCATAGAATATCAGGGTTGGAAGGGACCCCAGAAGGTCATCTAGTCCAACCCCCTGCTCGAAGCAGGACCAATTCCCAGTTAAATCATCCCAGCCAGGGCTTTGTCAAGCCTGACCTTAAAAACCTCTAAGGAAGGAGATTCTACCACCTCCCTAGGTAACGCATTCCAGTGTTTCACCACCCTCTTAGTGAAAAAGTTTTTCCTAATATCCAATCTAAACCTCCCCCACTGCAGCTTGAGACCATTACTCCTCGTTCTGTCATCTGATACCATTGAGAACAGTCTAGAGCCATCCTCTTTGGAACCCCCTTTCAGGTAGTTGAAAGCAGCTATCAAATCCCCCCTCATTCTTCTCTTCTGCAGGCTAAACAATCCCAGCTCCCTCAGCCTCTCCTCATAACTCATGTGTTCCAGACCCCTAATCATTTTTGTTGCCCTTCGCTGGACTCTCTCCAATTTATCCACATCCTTCTTGAAGTGTGGGGCCCAAAACTGGACACAGTACTCCAGATGAGGCCTCACCAATGTCGAATAGAGGGGAACGATCACGTCCCTCGATCTGCTCGCTATGCCCCTACTTATACATCCCAAAATGCCATTGGCCTTCTTGGCAACAAGGGCACACTTGTTTATTGTTTTATATGACCTGTACTTTCTTGTGCTTTATGATTAAGTAAAAGAGCAAATGTGTTAGACTCTGAGCAAAGTGTCTGAGTATATTAACTGCTTTGCAACTACTGTGTGCCTCCAGAGAGATTTAAACTTGAAACCAGAAGCTTCACTTCTTTGGGTGGAGTTCTGAGAGAGGGGTGTCTAAACAACTGGGGTATCTTTATGGTCAGCACTTCTCCTAAGGGCCTACGATGGGGAGGCACTGAGGAGCTCGATTTTTGTGAAAGAGTAGGAGACAGAGACTGTGCCCAGGAAACGTGCCAGAGAGGTCAAGGGAGGAAAGGGTGCTGCAGCCTGCTGAGACCCAGAGAATGTTAAAACACCCAGGAATCCTGGGATACAGTGGTTTGGATCCCCGCACAGTAGTCCAGTGCGTAGCCAGCAAGGGATGTCCAGTTGGATCTGTGACACTATGTTCAATTTGGCCTTTAACACATCCCTTTCTGAACCGACAACTTAACCACACATAGCACAGTATCCTATGGACCACCTCTCATTCTGATGTCACAACTTTCCAGAAAATAGACATATTATCCCCTCAGAGGGCTAACATTTTATATTAATCTATTTAATGGACAAGCTTTACACATTTGATTTTAAGAGCATTTAGAATTGATTTAACATAAAAATTGACATAAGCCCCGTGGTACTAGATATTAAAAAAATTAGAAGATGAAAGGTGCTAGATGAGTGATTTCTACAGTAAATACAAATAACTTGAGTCAAAAGGATGAAAGAAGCATGAACTAATGATTCCAAAAACTGACACACTGTGCACACTTGGGCAAGTCAGTCACCCTCCGTGTGTTTTAATGTACGTATCTGTGAAATGGGAATAGTGCTTATCCGACAGGGTGTTCTGATACTTAAATGAAGTGATGGTTTTGACACGTCAAAGTGAAAGGATTTAAGTGCAAAAATTGCATTATTTATTATAGTGAGGCGAAAAACAAGTGGTTATCCTTAATAGCAATTAAACCATTTCAGAAACTCAGATGAAAATGCTTAGTATTTTAGTATTAAAGCAATACCTCCCCCTTTGCTGTGTTTATGGAATAACGTTCAGTAAACTGCCCTGATCTGCAATGCAAGGGAGAAGATTCATTTTCTTATTTTTTGTTGCCAAGGAATATAAGAGATATTACAATGCAAGGAGATTAACATAGTGTAGAAGCTATGGTTTAGTAGACTCCTGAACTTTAATCCCACACCTGCCCCTGATTTGTTGTATATGCTTAGATAAGATACTTACAGTACCCACACTCTGACTCAGTTTCCCCATCTGTAAAATTATTATAATACCACCTTAATGTGGTTTTGGGGGGGATGTCTATTGTAATACTAGAGATGAGCCATGTAGTTCAGATTTGGACCTTCTAAGAGTTTGAGGGTGCTTTAATCCAGAGTTTCAGATTAGCCTACTATAGCAAGAGTGACCAACCAGTAGTTTCAGATTCAGATCTGAACATTGCAAACCTAGTAGGTGTCTGGGTAAGGGATTTGGTTCTGGGTCATCTCTATCTTTTGTTTACTACTCAAAAAACAAAACTTTTCAAAATGTCTAAACCAAAGAAGTTTGATTGTAAAATCCACTGAATTTCTCTTTTGTTCAGCCTATTTCAGAACTTTCTAGTCTCCTCTTCCCCTATGGATCCAATAATCTAGGGAGGTTTGGTTTGTTTAGCAAATTTTATGCTGACCTAATTACTGACCCATTAGTATGACGCTTTGTTTTGTTTGTAAAACCAAATACGCAACACTTCTCCTGGCAGTTCCCTACATAAAGCTATTTCTTCATCCCTTTAAAAAACATTTTATCACATTAGTAAAGTTAAATTGAAGCTGTCAGATTTCTTCAAAGCATCCTGAGGAATCTGTCTGTCATATGACTGAGTCCATAAATTTTGGCATTGCTTTTCACAATAGATCAAAAACTAGAGGGATGAATGATCTGAAACTGTTATATGTAAGCTGATGTCTTAAAGAGTTGAGTTCTGTGGTTTAATGCCAGACAAATATTCTTCCAGCTGTACTTACATGACATAATTGTGATGTACTATGGAGGGTCAGATTAACTATCCCTGATATAACACCTCTTGCTATGCTAAAAAGCACTGCACAGGTCAGTCATGTCTCTAGCTTTACAGACAGCAGCCCTCCTTAAAGTACTTGTTATAATGAGCACAACTGTACTCTATATCAAATGTCCACATAGTTTATAGAATGCATCCTATTAGGGAGACTCATTTTAGGTTCTGAAGTCAAAGGTTGGTCCTGAAATTAGCCCTTGTTGCCAAATAATGAATTCAAAGAACCATGCTAACATTTACTTTTGGAATAGAAAGAATGAAAGCAAAACATAATCCAAAAAATGTTTGTCACCCCATATAGCATAAACTTCTGCTGTAATCATGAATTTTATTGATTAAGTTCATCAGCAGGGGAACCTTCAAAGGAATCAGCTCCATCATCAGAAGCAGATGTCAAACAAACCAATTACTGGAAGAACAGAAGGAAAAAGTCATCCAGACAAGCAAATCCCCAAATATAATCAGAGATTTAAGTATGTGTGCTTTATTTTAGAGAGCTTTGATAAAGGATCAATGCTACTGTCTATATATGTATATGGTATAGTGACAATGGCAACCTACTTATTATGGCTGAGAAGACTTTTTCATTCTTAACCCCCATTTTCAGTCATTTATCACTCCTAATATGAACTCTTTGTGCTGAAATTTCTCATGTTTTGTCTCTTCTAAGGAGACATCAATTTAGCTACCTTTAAGCTATGGAAGCCTGGGAGGGGAGTATTTCACAAGGTTTTGATTTTGGTGGGGAGTTGGTTTTTTGCCTCATATCTTAAATATATCATTGCTGATTTTTACAAATTATTTTTCTTTAGATTATAATTCCAGCAAATGTCCGGCTTTTGTTTTCATTATTCAGTCTTAAGAAGAAGAAATAAAAGGTTCTGTATTGAAATCTGAATACCTGATGACTCAGGTTAATACTGGCCAAGAGCTAACTAATACTTCTCAGTGCACTCAATCAACAATAATATACTTAATTTTAATGGCGTTATTAAAATGTACCTGTCTGAAATATCGCATCAGTAAAACAATTCAACAAATTATTTCTGATTCAATTAAGCAACAGAGATCTCTGTAAAATGGTAATTGAGACTTACTTATTTTCTTAGATATTTTTAGTAATTAAACTAAAAGCTTACAAGACAACAAAACTGTGATGTAACTTGATTTTGAAGAAACCTATTCAAAACAATCTTCTACTACCATTGTCACCTAATCTCCTGAACATGTCTACAGATTCCCTCAATGGCTCCGAAATAAATAATTTAAGTAATTGAGCAATAAATTGTTAGAGAAATAGTTCAAAATCTCAGACAATGTGTATCTGGAAAATGTTAGAAGCCTAGAATACCTTTTTGTAGCAATAAAAGAAGGGATCAATGCATACTGACTATCCTTTTCATCCTAGAGAAGCTCATAGAAACCAAGGGCCATATGCTCAAGCTGAAGTAAATGCTCCAATAAAGTAAATAAAGCTACATAGATTTACATCAGATGCAGTCCCATTCTCAAGTGTATGACTTAACACTGAAATTGTGCACCACGATTTCATTACCTAAGCAAAGCACTGTTACTACAGTATGCACCTGGATGAATCAATCAATTTAAGTGTGTATCTGTTGTATATATTAGAATGCCAATAACAGTCAAGAAAGTGCAATATATATTCAAGAACTTTGCTTAAATAGTAATGATGTCTCTTAATAAATTTAAGAAGTGACAATGTTCCAATTAGATATAAAATAAGGACTATAAGCACCCATTTTGCATTTACTTATTGCAATTACCCAACAAACTGACTTACACTGCATTTTTATTTTCCATAAACAGGAAGAAAAAGCTTCTAAGTATACCTAAAATTATTATTCTACAGCAATATGACACCCATAAGGAATATGTAACCAAAATGTAACCAAGTCTAACCATAAATTCTCATTCCAAGGTTTAGTCATACACACATAATAGCTGAGTCTCATCTCATCTTCACCAGTTTTATAGCAATGTAATTGCACTGACATCAGTGGAGTTACTCCTGATTTGCACCAGTGTAGGTGAGAGGAGAGTAAGGCTCTATAATGTATGGCCCAAATTTTCAAAAACGGAGAAAGTCAATAATTCATACAAGTGCAACACTAATAGCTTCAGTATTCTCTTTTCAGAATTAAGACTGGAATGCATAATGTAAGGCATGATTGATAAATAGTCAACCCTTCCTCTCCCGCTCTCTCTGGTTACATACATATATAAATACTCCTGAAACAAGGGCTATGCTAGCTGCTCGGTCCTAGCTGAACACAGTCATGGTTAGCCAGCACAGATGCCACCTATGAAATATACTCTCCTTATAGAATCTTCAGACTCCTTGAGACATAAAGAGAAACAGTGGATAGGCAGATGTACTTATGACTTTAAACTTGCCACTGAGTCTGTCATATACATTGTCTTTTTCTAATTATCAGCTTTTGTCTAAGGTTAGGTGCAAGGAATCTGACAATTAAAAGAACAGTATTTTTTCAGCAAAAATATATACTCTAAACTACATAAAGCAACTGCTCGTATAAAAAGTTGGGGTTTCTCAATTTCTATGTACAGTATGGTTTTAGTCCAGTTTCTGCATTACCCAATAAGCATACCATTCCATCAGAAATCCCAAACCAATGTTACAAAACTGAGGGCTAGATTCTGCCACATAACTAACGGTTTCCCAGGCTTTTATCATCTTAGGCAGCAACCCTGGAAAGACTCAGGGCATGTCTACATTGCATCAATTAAAATTCAGCATGAGTCTAAGGGCATGTTTACACTGCACCACAGTTCGGACTATGGGGGTATGAATAGCAGCACCATAACTCTTCTGTGTGGATGCTGTGGGTGCAAACTGAAAAATTCCTAGTTTGCATTAACATAGTCTTCTTCAAACTGGACTATACTAACATCAGGTAGGAACCTTTAGTTCATGTCCATAGCTTTCAAATGCAGTTATACCACAGCACTTCAGTGCACATATCATACCCACATAGTCTGAACTGCGGAGCAGCGTAAACATGCCATTAGACTCATGCTCAATTATATTCATTATAAGTGACGCTGCTGACTTCACTTAAATTATAAAACAAGTGCAAAGTCTTTATGTAAGAAGTACATTGACTTCAATGGGACAACTCTGTGTAAAGCTAAGCACATGCCTTTACAGGACTGGACCACTGGTCCGATGAGCGATTTTTCTGGGAAGCAGTTAGCCACAGCCATCTTCAGATGCCTTTGCGAGTGATCATAATGGGAAAGTGGAAGAAATATTTATACACACAAGAGACTATAACCATCATGGAAAAAAGAATGGGCAGTAAGGAACACAGGAATCCATGTCAAGATGACATAATTTGAAAGCAATGAGATATTAAAATCACTTCAAATTAGATTTTAAAGCTAAATGTTTCTTACATAATGATAATGCACTTGTTTTACAATTTAAATCAAACGGGTCAAGGAATTAGGAGCAAAATATGGAACTTTTTTGTGCGTACAGTTGGTTAAAAATGGGGGGGGTTAATGAGGAAAATTTAGATTTTCAGTGAAAATTCTAAACCCAAAAGATGTTGATTTGGAAATTCTGGACTCATGGGTCAGACTACATTTCTTATTATGTATCATGGGCTCCCTTCTTCAGAGGAGAGGTGATGCATCATGGGAATCAAGCCAATGGTGTATCATGAGAGCTGTAGTTCAGTTGGGAAGTCTGGCCCATAGAGTAGAATGGGAACATGAGGTTTTCAGCTGAAATAGTTTGGTTTGGGAGCATTTGGTTGTTAAATGAAAAAAATCTGTGGAATGCAGATACTTTTTGTGAAAAAAAATTGCTTAGACTAAAACCCAATGTTCTATCAAAAACAGTTTTGATGCATTTTTTTTTAACCAGCCCTGGTTTTATGGTGATCAGCTCTGCCGTGACTTAACATAGTCATATAACTCATTAGTCAGCACAATTGAAAAAATAAAAGGTTTAAGTACCAAATGTGTCCAAACTAAGGTGATAAGGGAGTCTCTAGCTGTGTTAAATTAATGAATGGGTGAAGAAAGGATAGAAGGGGGAAAGTGTAATAGGAAAAAAGGGCCATAGGTGACAAGAAGAAAGGTAGTTCAAATTCTGCTTAGCTGCATTCATAAAACCATGTTTAAACCCACCTACGTATCTCTGTGGACTTCTTGCATGCTTTATATTTCTATATGTGATCTCCAAACCAGGCATCAAATGTTTATTTCTCTGACTCCATTACGTTGGTGAGGAGCTGAGAATTCAGCAACGCCATTCAGAGACAGACTTAATCAATATATTTGGTTTAGAAGACAGACGTTGCTGTCTCCCTACCCTCCAAAATATGAGATGGATTTTCTGAGGCTAACATCAGCTTTCATCAGCCTGGTAGTTGCAAATCCAGGTCTTTGACCAGCCAGAACATCATTTTCTGATTCCATACTCTACTTGGTGCATATGTTGCATCCATGGTATGTGTGTGTGCACGTGCTCAATAGACGTGCTCAATTTATATAGGGTTACCTGTATTTCTAGGAGTCCTTTGTGAGCAGAGAATTATTTTTTTGAAGAGAGATTGAAAATATTTGGTCTGTTTACCATAGGAAAGAGACATTAGCAGGGGACAAAATTAAAGTATATAAAATTATGAATGGTACATGGGCCTCTGTTCTCCCTGTCTCATAATACAACATCTATGGAACAGACAAAGAAACGTAAAGGAGTCAATTCAAAAGTGATAAAAAGAAATACTTTTTTTTCCCACACGAAGCATAAATAAGCTCTGGAACCGATTGCCACAGAAAATCATGGAGGCCATCATGGAGGCCAAGAACTTAGCAAAATTAAGAGAGAGATTGGACATTTATATGGTAGCAAAAATATCCTGAGTTAACATAGTTAACATACACACAAAAATTCAGAAGGGATATGAAACAACTAGCCTTCAGCCAATTCTAGTACATATCAGGACGAGACCTAACATGGAAGAAGAAAAGGAGTACGTGTGGCACCTTAGATACTAACAAATTTATTAGAGGATAAGCTTTTGTGAGCTACAGCTCACTTCATCGGATGCATACCTAGCTCACGAAAGCTTATGCTCTAATAAATTTGTTAGTGTCTAAGGTGCCACAAGTACTCCTGTTCTTTTTGTGGATGCAGACTAACACTGCTGCTACTCTGAAACCTAACATGGAAGGCAGATCATCTCCTAGATCGGCCTATTGTCTGATTCTTACACCTTCCTCTAAAGCATCTGATACCTGCCACTGTTAAAGACAGGACACTGGGTCAGATGGACCTTGTATCCGATCGACTATGGCAATTTTTATGTTCCTAATGGAAGCAAATTCTATTAAAGGGACAGTGAATGGGTGAAGACTCAAGTCAGAACACCCCTCACACATACCACCCGGTGTCCTAAGTTCCCCTTCTCTCATTTATCTTCTCAGCTTAAAAATAAACATGTAAAAACAGAAGCCTGAGCTTTCCATGAAGCTGCATGTTTCAATGAAATTTTTTCCTTGTAAGACTTCCTATCTCGTTTCTAGTCCCTTATGTCCCAGAGAGATACCTTTTATACGTTCTTGTGCAGCACTTCCGTAAGTTTGCAAAAGCTCCAAGTACAAATAGATATCAAATCTAATTACTTATCACGTTTATCCTGCAGTTCACTCATTTTAGATCATTTAAACGATGAATTGTGTTCACATTGGTTTATATTCAGTGTTGTTGTAGCCATTTTGGTCCCAGGATATTGGAGACACAAGGTGGGTGAGGCAGTATCTTTTATTGGACCAACTTCTGTTGATGAGGGAGACAAGCTTTCCAGTTCTTCTTCAGAGCCACATTGGTTTACGTCAATTTCAGTATTTGATTGCGATGCACTAGCACTATGCTTTTGTACTTTGCACCATAACAATGAGGAGAACTGTTATACCTCATAAAACAGTTTTGAATTGTAATTTAAAATCATGAACAAATCTATTCATATAAATAAGGTACAGGTTGTCTGAAACGTCACTCTTGCCCCTAAAAATCAAAGGTCAGATTTCACCATCCATAGTCACGCTACGTAGTGCCTAATTCTATACAGAATCCCTTTGAGATTCTCTCACAGAGTGGTGCCTTAAGCGTCCCTTTTAGTATCGTTAAAGCTGTGACCACTATTTTCCACCATATAATTGTTTGTGATGGAGAGATTTAAAATGCTGTTTGAAATTTCATCGTGAACAGCACTGATGAAAACATGCATCTCCCTTTCCCTACTATCTGTATGTCGGAGTATACAGAGAGAGAAAGAGAAATAATGGTCTTCTTCAAATTAAGCTGTTGCTGACATTTTAAAATTTTATATTACTGTATTTATGTAGGATTTAGTCAACTGGGAAATGACATTTTACTTCAGTTGCATCAAAGAAAATGGAAACACTTTAAAAGGTACAGCTGACATTTACAGGAAATATAGCTACCAATTTATAAGAGACAAATAGCTATCTAATTATTCTCTAATTACATGACAATTAGAACTCATATTACTGCCGTGTACTTACATGTCTATTTATGGCCCGCACAAAACAAAATTATTACATTTGGAGTCATTCTGCAATCCACACATTGTATCAGACGTTAACACTTGTGATTACAAAGCAGAATTACTCTTGTAATTATCATCCTATAACAGAGTAATTACATGGGTTTTGTTGTTTATATATTGTGATATATTAAAGACATTATTATAAGATACTAGATAGGGAGAGATACACGAACACTATGTATGCATATATTTAATTTTCCTTTTAAAAAACTGGATTTTATCCAGGAATTACCATACTTGCTAAGTTTAACATTTAAATGATCACACTGATATATTTATAGCTTTTAGAATACAGACTGGAAAATGAAACAGTAACATCAAAAGAGGATTACTGAATAAGAAATTTTATATTCCATCCAGAAATAGAACCTCACATTAACAATGTACTCTAGGTAAGCAGCATATTTGAGTAAGAATTCATTTTTTTCATGACTTCTACAAACTGTCAGCATCAGTAAGAATACAGGGTTTATGTTGTCAATGATAGCTGACAGCGAAAGTAAAGCAATAGGCTTTCCCTTCCCTACATGCTTGAAGAATTGTAATATCATTTATCCACTGCAGAGGTTTAGAAAAGTATGGTGGAGTGAGATTAATATGCTTCTTTATGAAGCAAGAAGTAATGTTTATGTTCTCACTTCTCCTGTATAGCAGATGATTGCAAGATCTTCATATATTGTTCTGACATGCATTACTGGAGCACCACAACATAAAAAAAAAAAAACCCAACACTTTAAAGTAAGTCAAATTCATGAAGAAACCAAGCAACTGTCATCAGAATCGATACATTTTTTACTTTAGAATTATATGGGACTTCTCATCACTGCCAGTCTTGACAATGCTTTTTTCAGCAAAACATCAGCAGACCACTGTAGAGAAATCCCACATATTTACATTGTAAAAACTAATTAAATCTGATTCCCAGTCTTTCAATCAAGAATCTTCATGAATTTTTCAACTCAAATACAGAACACAACTTTCTTGCAGACCTGCCTGATGGACTAAGAAAATTGAAAGCAGCCTACAGGTGACAAGCTCGGTCTCCCGGGGGAAGAAGTGGCTGCTTTTTTCTTACAGGAACTTTGCAAGCTCTCATTCACAAATGACACTTCCATTAGTCTCTGAGGAGGCTGTTTGCATGGTCTGCACCTAAAAGGAAGATGCTGCACTGACAGTCAGATGTAGGTAAAATATGAGGGATGAACTTTGTCAACCCATTCTTACCATTATAATATAATCTGAAGCAAATAGCACAGCACAGGCCATATTCTGCTGTCAATTAAAGGGATGGAAATCTGCAATAACTCCACTGAAGTTAGGATTGGTCTGGATTTATGCTGCTTTAATTGAGAGCAGAATTTAGCCCCATCTTTTCAATTATTTACAAATCAAATGCCTTCAAATTCATTCTGAAAACCCACCTTCTTCTGCAGACCCATTGACAATGAGTCCCTGCCTTCAGCCAACTGTTTTACTGTTTTATAGTGATGGTACCTGAAAACTTCCAACTGACGGGGAACCAAAGGGAAGCCACAAAAGCGGTCATGCGACCCTCCACAGCAGTACGTTTCAGGTGCCCAGGGAAGCTGGCAGAGAGATAAATCACTGTGGGGCGGGACTGGGGAAGACCCGGCTGGTAGCTCCTACCCTGCCGGGCTCAGCTGCTAGTCCCACCTGGGCTGGGAGGACAGGACTTCCTCTTCCCCTACAAAGCAAAGCATCTAGGGGCAGGTCAGACCCATCCCCAGATTTCTCCCTCAGCTGCAGGAAGCTCTGCAAATCCTTCCCCCGACCTCCACCTGCTTCCTGCACCCATCGCTCCTCAGCAGCAGGGGGAGAGATCCATGTACAGGGAGCTGCTCCCCCATCTGCCCAACCCCCATCCATCCTGACCACCTCATACCAAGACCCTCCCACCAAGCCTCACCCCCCCACACTCAGAACCCCTCGATGAGCCCCACTCCCCCTCCACCTGGACCACCCCGACAAGCCACCCTCACCTGGATCCCCACCCCACTGAGACCCAACCAGCTGCACCTGGATCCCCTCCCAACTGAGCCTAACCCCCCCCCCCGGATCTGGACCCCCCACTGAGCCCCCCACACCCAGACTCCCCTGCCAAGCTCTATCCCCCCCCCACACCCAGATCCCCTCCTGCTGAGCCCCAACCACCTTCATCTGGACCCCCTTGCGGAGTCCCATTACCGTTGCACCCACAACCCCCCAACAAGCCCCTGTGCATCCAGATCACTCCCGCACTCGGATTGCCACACACAGAACCCTCTCAACCCACACCTGGATCTCCACACACTAAGCCCCTCCACACTTGGATCCTGCCTTGCTAAGCCTGTCTGCCCACACCTGGCACGGAGCAGCAGGGCGATGGGGTGTTTCAGGGGCAGGTCTGGTCCTTGTGGTGTGTCAGGGTTGGGTGCAGCCTCACCACTGAGACCAGGTCCTGGGGGGGGGGGGCGGGGAGAGAGAGGGGGGGGGAAGAGGAGCTGCACAGTGTTCCCCATCGGCATGATGGAGCCTCCACGTTTATCTGACAAATAAAATTTGCAGAATTTTAAAGTATTTTTGCACAGAATTTGTATTTTTTGGTGCAGAATGCCCTCAGGAGTAATTCTGTAACTGGTTCATGGCACTCGTCTGACTCAAGTTATCACAAATACCGCTAAGCGGTGTTCACAGCACAGTTTGTTTTTCACAACACAGCCACATATCAGAATTTCTGCATTCACGCGCACTGTACTATGCTGCCTGGCTGTGTTATCATCAGGGCCTGGGCTTCTTTCTCTGCTATCTAGCTCTACATTTCTTTTTACCAGCTTATTATTGCAATACTACTCATTTATAAAAAAAGAAAACCTCAGATAAACATTACACCTATGGCTTCCTGCTAAGCTGTCTCTCTCTCTTTTGCTCATGGTCTTGAACCCTGGCCTGATTAGCTTTGCCCATCTGCTGCTTACAAGATGCCCTCTTGGATGTGTGTGACAAGTTGTTTATAACATTTCCTGCGGCACCATTGGTCCCAGATAATCTTGTTTCTGAGCGTGACAAGAATCCCAAACATCCCACTCTCTGTTTGTACAGTTAGTGTAAACTTCTGGTATTCTCTCTCTGTATCATTAGACCGTCCACTGATTTTTCCAAGGAGGCAGTGATCTGACCTAGTAAGAAAAATGTCTGAAATGGCTTTTTGGATTTAGCCTTGTCTATTTAAAAGTCTTCTCCAGTATCAGAAAGAAAACCCTGGTTTATTTTTATTTCCTTTACAATGCTAACAGCATCTCCAATGCTTTCTAATATTATTATTATGATTTCAATGTATAATTTGTATTATATTAGTGCCTGGAGGCCCCAGGCAAGATTAGGACCCCAATGTGTCTACATACATCTATACACAACTATTTCAGGCTGCTGAGTGTAACGGATTCATGAGGCAATATGCAAACTCACTACTATTCCATATACTTGATTTGCCTCCCAATACTTCAGACACATTTCTGCCACTTACAAATAGATTCCCCTTGAGTTGTGCCATTATATAATCTAGGTCCTTTCCTTGCTACCTAACTTTGTACCTGCTTTTACCTAATATAATAATGATTTCTATAGTAGTTCAGCTACACTCTTCTGTTGTGCTTTCCTACTAGGCACACTCTCTCTATACAGGAATTACCAGACAGGACCAGATTCACAGTTCAACTAGTCCAGTATCCTGTCTCCAGCACCAGATGATACAAATCCTGCATCTTGGCAGGGGGTTAGACTAGATGACCCCTATGGTCCCTTCTAACCCTGTGCCTCTACAATACTATGCTTCAAAGGAAGATGTAAGAACCCCACAGATCTGGGATAATGCCCTCCCCCAACACATTAGGTCTCATGCTGATCTCTTAACAGTTAGAGATTGTTTAAGATTTGATCCATGAATTTTGACATCCCTCCCAAAAATTGTATCATTAATAATAATAACTCTGGATATTCTTGTTATCTCTCTCCCATCTTCCACTGGAGCATCAAAGATTCAAATATTCAAAGATATTATCAGATACGTGGCATTAACACTAGAAGTGTCATTTCCAGTGGACCAATGGCACTTCAAAGAATACTACTGTTCTGTATCGCCCCACAGAAAACAGCAGTGAAGGTGTTATATTTCATAAGTGACGTTTTAAGATGAAAAGACACGCCCTGCACACACAAGCTTTATAATAATTTCAGTATATTGTTATTGCAGTCTACATTCTGTGTCTTCGCCTGATTTATCACCAACTAATCTCTAGGCTGTCCCAATAATATCACCCGCCCACCTCCCATGATAATCCCTGAGACCTTCTGAAATCCCTCTTGATCCAGTGTTAACTCCCTTGACTTCTTAAGTCAACAACAGCAGTGGAGGCCTTATTACAGAAACCCATCTGTCAGAAGCCTGGTAGCACACACTACTGTTTTCTCCAAGAACTGTTAATTTGCCTCTGCCTTCTGCAACTCTTGGAAGCATCAAAAGCTGGCATTGCTCTTGTCAATACCCCAACTGCTCCTGCTGCTGATCCTCACAAGAGCAAAACTGCCCACTCAGTAGATCTGCAGACAACGTCTTTGGTATTTACATTGTGTGATTAGTACTTTTCGCAAAAGTACTAAAAGATCCTGAAAGATCTCAAAGCACTTATACTAAATACTGATAGTCCCACGGAAAAGCTGCTGCTTCTGTGGTGGCAGGATGGCAACCAGCAGGGTGTGTTATCCAACAACTGAGGACGGAGGATTATTTATTTGTAAGGATACAATGCAAAACCCATCCTTTATTAAAAGTTCTATAGGATATTTAGCATCCAGACATAGGAAACACGACTTCAGTTGTTAGAAACTCAATGGAAAGACACCTATGTGGTAAATTTCAGGGTAGATCATTCATTTGCCTCAAAAAGATGAAGAGGATTAGTCAACCCTGCTAGTAGTTGAACTGTCACTCCAGAGAGTTCAGGGAATCCAGATCTGAGGCATATACCACTAAACTATGTGTATCCCACCTATGATATACATTAGAAACCATTTGAATGTATTATGACAATTCAAGTGTCACTATGATCAGGAGAGGGACTCTGTCGAAATGGTGCCACATTTTATGACTGCATGTCTTGAGAGAGGTATCTGCTAAGATTACTGAGAAAATAATGTTTTTACTGCTGTCAGCAGTGCAGAGTAAATATAGTTGATGCAGAGTGAGCTGGAGTCTGTTCTGACATGAGCTTCATTCTCCACAGTGCAAGGTGAGTTATGCTTGTGCCAGATAAGCTCTTGTTGTTGGTTAGGAAAGGATGTGTGGTGGTGCAGAAAGAACACAGCTTACTTTGCAAAGACCCGATAAAGCCCCGAACTGGGAATGAGGTCAATTAGCAAGGACCAAAAAGCAAACAGCTTCCCCCAACTCTCTTTATTCATCATTCTATGTGCTGTGCCATTGCTGAGCATAATCTTATTGGTGCTATCGATCTTCCCTCTCCACCTCTCTTCTATATTGCTACACTCACATTACATCGTGCCTAATACAGACCTTCAAGGGAGGGATCATGTCTTCCTGCTTTGGGAAGTGCTTAGCACACCTTTGGGTGCAGAGAGAAATAATATAAATACAAATAATATACATATTACTGTGAACTATTATTACTCTCAAAAATAATGCCCATAAGAAAAGCAAGTGAACTGACTGAGCAATTGCTAGCATAGGTCTAAGGTTGCATACGTCAGTTTCTGATATTTCTAGGGGCTACAATAGGAGCAAAAGGAATTCTTGGAGGAATTCCTCAAGAAAATAGTTGAGTGTGGCATTAGATGTATGTCAGACAATCCTCCACAATTAAGCCTACAAACTACAACCTATTCTAACACAAAAATTCAAGAGTTAACATTGGATCAATAGGTATTTCAGGTTTCAAGGATTAAACAAGAGGAAAGTGGGTAACTTCTTGGAGTCAGGTAATGAGTGGCCTGCTTTTAACAGTCCTGTCCATCACTTTATCTGCTACAATCCCAACCTCTCTTCAGAATATGTGTAATTTACACCTATTTATACTGATTTACTGATATAATGTCACCTCTGAGTCTGGCCAATGTCTGCAGGATTCTAAAAATGAAGTAGCATATTTTTTCTTTTTACTAGTCGCAGTGTCTAATATTTATTTGTGAAAAAAATGTTACCCTATGAAAAAATTAGAGTTTTAGAAACTTCAACTTCTAAATTATGGCAAAGCAGAAACAGTTTAACTGCCTACCTTTTCATTCCTTCTGTTTATCTTTTGTTTAATATTCTGCAGCCTCTCTAATTACCCATCCAATATATTTTAGCAGATAGACACCACCTAATCTTTTCAGTAATTACAAACAAGTTGAACAAGACTATGAATACTACTGTTTAAAAACTGTAATGTTAAATGAATCAGAAACATTGGACTGCAATTTACCAAACCTTGAGTTGAACATGGTGATAACTGAGCAAACAGAGGTCCAAGTAAATCACGTAGGACAAGGTAAATGGTCTATCAGGTAACTCAATGAGCAATACCTACAACTCTGACTAAATGTCACAGCCAAATTCAGGACTGAGCAGAAGAACTTGGACATATGCCGCCTGTGACTAAACTCTGCTTAGCTAAGCATGCTCCAGTGAACAGCCCACCAGACTGGGAGTCAGAAGACTAGCATTGTATTCCTAGCTCTGTCACCAAACTGCTGTATGACGTTGGGCAAATCATTTCATAGCTCAGCTTCCCCAGAAACATCACAACTTTTGAAGGTTGAGGGCAGCTGTAAATTGGGGAGGGTATGGGGAAAATGCTTTAAATGTTTGTGAAATGCTTTGAGATCTTTTGGATGGCAGTGCTTGATTATTAAAGGCCAGATTTTGAACTCTTATGACACACTGGTGAGCAATTAAAGTATCTGCTCACAGTTGTGAGTAAGGGGTCAACAATGTGGCATTAAGTGCGTAACTTGTGCTGCAGAGCATTCAGCAGAACTAATGCATTATGGGAGCCATTAAAGCCACTGGGAATCTTTCCAGTGACTTTAATTGGCTGGCCCTATATGAGATTTCCTTTCTTTGCTGTGCATCTATTTATTTAATCTGCTTTACAATGGCAACACCTGGATGTGCTGGCATTAACTTCAACATAAGTCTCCCTGCCTGCCTGTTTAGGTAGTGGTTTGTTCACTCAAAGTTTAAAAATTCAATGGCCTTTTACACTAAGAAGAGCCATTGTCCTGCAAATAGCCTCTCACTCACGCCACTACTCATTACTTGACACTAATGTAGGCAGCTGTAAGAGTGATATAGCCAAGCTTTAAATGGCAACTACATTTTCCTATGGGCACTCATTCTACTGCTGTTCTATAATGAAAGGCTTTGTCAAACCTTTTGAGAAATATGCTTATAAATAAAATTATAAAAATATGAGTTGCTCCAAATTATCGCATTTTCACCAAATAGTTCAGACTGCCAATGCATCCCACCAGCATTCTCAGGCATTGTTTAGACCAGGAAATGTGATTAGCAGTAATGGTCTTCACACCATTACTGTATTACTTTGAGCAGCTATTTAGGGTACTGACCTAAACATCAGCTACTCTTTGTCCTCATGCACATACAAGTGCCTGCCTTGAACCCAACAGTCTGCAAAGCACAATATCTAGCCTGGGTGGTTAGATATTTTATGCAGTGAAAGAAAGTTTCAAATACAGTTACTCCAGACTTATTCCTATGTGATCAAGCAGAATTTGGTCCATGCTTTCCAAGCCAAGGCATTGTTAATGAGGTAACCAAGAAAGAGGAGTAAGTTCTACACGCAGTTCCATTAGGAATGTTATTTAGATGTCAGTGAAGCCCATTTCCATTGCTCAGCACAGCCGTACACAGCTAATTCTCAGTGCTGTTAACATGGCTCAGACAAAGCCACAGCAAAACCAAATGCCATGAACATGAGGTATTGCATGCAGATGTAATCTGGAGTCTGTTACACTGTCATCTCCACAGCGACTCACTGCCCTCACCACATCTCTTAATAATAGTGAGTGATTGGCTACATCTGATTGCTATGTGGAGCAGGCAAGATGCAGCATATGTCTTCATTCTAACCCTCCTAACAGGCCTTGGCAGAGCAGTAAACCAGTTTATTCTAATAAACCAGACTGTGAGTCCTAAAGCAAATGTATTTCTTGCTGCATCCAACCACATTTACTTTTGGTGCAATTAAACTTTCCTCATACGTCAATCAGCATTTACAGGAGCTGAAAGGAGAGACAAAGAGTGCACACACACTTTTCTGGATTAAACACTGAACCAAATATTATTTATTCTGTTGTTCATATATAATATGAAGCCAAAATTAAGTTAAACATCAAATGCATCATAACGGGTCTCATTTTGTTTGAAAAATCTGAGGGACAGACTTGTGACCTTTTGAAGGTCAAGGGCATACAACTGAAATGTTCAGGAGCATACGAATCAGTACAAGTTACGACTACTACTATGAGATATGATTCTCATCTCATTTACAGGAAGATATCAGGAGTAGCTCAACAGATTCTCACAGGTGTACAACCAATATAAGGGAGATCAGAATTAGGTGATTAGTGATGGTGTCATCACAAAATAAGGGGCCAAGTATGAGATTTAAGGAAATGTCTGGATATTTTGGTACCTATCTGAAGCAAACCAAATTTTCAAACCTTTTCAGGTTCACACAGATGCCTTTAAACCCACATGTCATGCAGAAATGCAATAGGAAATATCAATCAGAAGAACTCAGTGTAATTCAGTAAAATTCACCTGCAGGACAGGAAATCTGCTGTAGGACAGCTGGAGTATTAAGGCTCCAGGAACGAGCCCATTTAATTTTCCACGTACTTCTATACCACTGAATGTCCATGAGAAGGGATGGTGTTATGCTACTCAACATTCTTTATTATGTGTTCTCTATCCAGCATGCACTCTTTCTGTCCAAAAGTGCAACCATAATGCAACGAGTAAGCGTGCCAGAAATGCCCTATGGCAAAGCTTAAGAAAGGCAGAAAAGAAAGTAGTAATGCACTGTATCTCTAGCTGTATGGAATGTTGAACTGTACATTTCCCCATGTTCTGCTAAAAATATTATTAGCAGTGGTGACTGTAAAATGAAATCTGCATCTAGACTAATCTAAAAAGTGTTACTTCTAACTGATTACTTCTCAGTGTTAGTTCTAACAAATCCCGTCTTGGAGGAATACACAGGCGTTTTATTAAAGCTTATAATATTGGTAACTAAACTAACTTTTTAAAATTTTTGGAACATCTGAAATTGATCTCTGCAGACACCAAGGGGTCTGCTCTCTCCTCTGTGTGCCTCAGTAATATTAAGAAGAGATTTATTTGCAAGTTGGCATTCTAAGATGAATGAAGTTCTCTGTCCTTACATCAGTTTGAAAATCCTAGAGTCTATTTGTCATCCTCTGCGCTAAGCCTGAGTGAACAGGCTTTGTGTGTGTGTGTTAGTGGACAGAATCTTCTTCACAAACCAGAGGAAAGGTGCAGAGCAGCGCACAGCTGCTCAACAGCCATTAAGACAACCTCTGGGCTTGTCTAACAACTGCGGCCCACTACACAATCAACTAAAGAAGACGAAGGTATTACAGTTACCACAACAGAGCTAGCCCCATACATAAATGCAGTATGTGACAGAACTGGGAATTGGAAAACCTGGGTTCTGTCCCTGGCTTTGCTACAAGGCAAAGTCATTTAACTGCTCTCTGCCTCAGTTTCCCCATCTGTAAAATGAAGACAGTAGCACATGGCTGGTTTACAGTCACATGTGGAAAGCACTTTGAGATCCCTGAATAGAAGATGCTACAGCTTTGCAGATTGTTATACAGTTATATACAAATTATTAGACAAATAGAGAGACTCAGATTTTTTAATAGGATGATTTCATATAATGTGAATCCATTCCTTTTCTGAGATTTATGGTGGAGGCAATGAAAGGCTAATGCAAGTATGGTTTTATTTTTATTGAAATGTACCTTGATTTTTATCTCCCATTTCAATGGTCCCTGGTGTCTCATTCTCTCACTCATATCATGGCCCCTTTATTCATGCTGCACTCTATGCTTGGAATAGACTTGGCCCACAGGAAGGAGGAGACTATAATAGGTATTCATTAATTCTTGGAGGAGAAACAGAACTCTGAATTAAGGCCTTGGCAATATTTATGGAAAAGTCTTATATAACTTCACAGGGATAAAATCAATAGGGTTCTATAGCATTTAATAAGGTTCTAAAGAAATTACTCCAAAACATATAGGGCCATTTTCTGCCACCTTTATTTATACTGAGCAATGCCACATAGGTTCCCCGATGAGTGCTATTTAGTATGAGTAAAGGAGGTAGAATCTGACCTACAGAATTTAACAGAATATCTTTTTTCTATAACTTTCTTGAACCAGCCTATAAAATTCTATAGCATGGATATAATTTTATATTAAATTATATAGAATGATTTCATAAGGGAGGATAGGCTCTTAAAAAACCCTGTGAGCTTACTTTAAACTTTATTTGGGCCTGTTCTTGCATTCTTGCACACTCAAATCTCCGCTAAGGTCAATGTGCCCTCTATTTACAACTTCAGGCACAGACATGTAAACTCTTAGAGCCAGATTCTGTTGTCAGCCACCCCAGTGTAAAGCTGGAATAAAGCCAGTGAAATCAGAGTGCTTATACCAAGGCAACTGGGAGTACAATCTGTCCATTAATGACCTCATACAAGTTTTATTATTTGTTTCTAAACAGCATTTCACTTGCTCTTTAAATGATTACAGTGAATGCAGTGTTTGTTTATTTTGTTTGGTTTGTGGAAATCACCACTGGCCAAGTCTGAATCGTACAAGATGGGATGCAGGACTTCTGGCTAGCTGCTGATAGAACATGGCATTTTTTACCACTCCAGCTGTCGGATATTCAGTTATAGTGGAACAACCCGGAATTATGCCAAGACTCTGGACCATCTGGGCCAGATTCTCAGATGTAAGTGTATGTAGTTCCATTAACTTCATCAATTTGCAGCAGCTGAAGTTCTGGCTCTCTAGAAGCAAATGTCCTCAACAGAAAGTGCTGCTGCAGTGGTGGCAGTTCCAAGTCCCTCAGAATGTTCCCCTTTCTCCACCAGCATCAATCCTGTCTTCACGGGATTTAGCTCCAGCTGCCTGCTCTTCATCCAGTGCTGATGTTGTCCAGACACTGGGACAGCTCAGAGATGGTGTTGTTCTTGCCTTTGCTGTAATGGAATCATAGGTCTGGGTGCCAACTGTGTATTGTCTGCAGATGCCTTGAATTAGAAGGGATATCATTATTCTTACTTGGCCTTGATACGGACTTAACCCTGGGTTGCTTCCAAGATAATGAAGGCAGCAGTGTGAGAATGTCAGCTAACGTGAAGCAAGTGACTCTGTATATCTCCAGCACTGAGATGTGTAGATCTTAAAATAATGCTGTTTTTTAGCAATACAGTTTGTGAATTTCTACACATGGGAAGCCACATGACCAGTCCTTAAACAACAGAACAGAAACGGGAAACTCACATTTCTCCATAATGATGCAGCTACTGCGTTTATGATCACATATTTACAGTTTCAGATTTTACAAGGACAACCTACTGATCTTTCATGTTTTTATTTTATGTTACCAAAACAACAAGCTGACCCAGCTGTTTATTCAATATTTACCATCTCCTTTGCCTTTAAAATGTATAATAATGAATTTACTAGGCTCATTAGCATTCTGATATAACAACAAGGCTTCCCAAAGATTAGAGTATCACCCCCTGTACTTTTATTAACTTGGATTTAAAATACCATTGAAATTAGAACTGGTCTTTGTTGGTAAGGATCCACGTAGATACTATTTGGCTGATGGACTCCTTTAGGCTTACTCCCAACATGTTAATAACTCAGAAATGACTCAGCCAGCTATTCAGATGACATTCACCACTGCACAGCTGAGTAACTAATGGTTCTCTCTCTGTTGAGGAGCCAACATTAAAGGAAATCCTATTATGAATGACAGGAGGGGCATCTTCCAAGCCACTGCTCCCTATGAATGAAGAGCACAGCATTAAGAGCTAAACACAAAGCCTCCTCTTCAACAGCTACAGTAGAACGATACACTCTCAAAAGGTGGAAATGTTCAGGAAAAGCTGAAAAACATGAAAGCTGCTATAGAAAAGGAAATTTGCTAAGATGCTGCAGCTACACATCACCACTGCTGCAAGGCTCAAGAGACAGAAACTGCATTAGATTTAGTGGTTGGTCCATCTGGTTATTTCACTTTCTTGTACTTCTTGGCTTTTTAATTTGCTAGTTGCCCTTGCCAATGACAAGCTGCGAGTTTTCGCACCAGCTATATATCCTGTCACGCTGTACCAATTTAGGCAGGGAGAATCTGGGCAGTTCACACCATGTAAGCCTAGCCATGCAGTGGAATTTCTAAGCTAGGCTGAGCTTGATCTTTTACAAAGGAAGTAAATCACAGTACTGGCTTTCCTCTGGCTGCTATATATTGTTTTGCTGAATGAAAGCAGCCAAAAACCCAGCAAATCGGACCTTGCAGGACTCCCCAGATGCAACATGTGCAAACTGATGTAAGAAGAACGATTTCTATCTGTCCCAGGACGCACATTCACAAAAAATTTATTAATGTTACTGAGGTGTGTAGGAGGGAAAACAGATCCTTCTGTGGCTCTAGGAACTAAATTAAGATGTTTCTGGGGAACAGATGTGCAGTAGGCACATCCTGGCACAGCTGCCAACCAGGCATGCTC
The DNA here is from genome assembly GCF_965140235.1 of Caretta caretta. NCBI lineage: Eukaryota > Metazoa > Chordata > Testudines > Cheloniidae > Caretta > Caretta caretta. The sequence goes on along the minus strand of NC_134209.1, from coordinate 129,949,324 downwards.
TAATTCATGTTGGAAACTGGCCTAGCCCCCAGGGCAGGTGGGTCTGATTTGCCTTTCATTAACACTGGTTTTACACTAGTGTAAGTCCTAGGATTTAAATGGATTTCCTGCTGATTGATGCAATTTTATAAGTGGGGCTCAGGCCCATTGTTTTTGTCCTTAAAAAAAGTAAAACTAGATAAAATTTTAGTTGGATGTAAATATGGGTTCAAAGTAATTGAAATTTAACCTTCATAAATGTAACAAAGTAATTTAAAACAATGTAAAAATATCTGAAGATATGCAAACTAAGGCTATGAGGATAATTAAATTTCCTGCTTCTCATACTAATTTCTTCTGTGGTTAATGAAAGAGCTTTTTCCTCCATCTACTGTACTGCAAATTAACTTTTTTTTCTTTGTTTGCCTTCCTCTAAAATATTGTACAGCTCACTGCTGGAGACTGAGGGACTAATGGTCAGATCCAGCATGGTCCTGAATACAAGTTTCTTGTGACCACAACTAAATTGTATCAGGAGAGCTAAACTGAGCTCCTCCTCAGAGCTCCATTAATGCAGCAGGTGAGCTACAGAAGATCAGTAACATGTGCTCTCTGCCCATAACCCAAAACAGAGCACCCTTCCTCTTTAGCTTCCTCAACTCCTGTCACCGCACAAGGAGAACTACTAATGCCATAATGCACAGTGCTTACCTTTAGGCCACCGAACTGACCTTTCAAATGCTTTTTTACTTGTGAACTTTAGAACAGGAAAGCTGAGTGCTGAGCTCCAGGCAGAGCAGTCTCTATTCATAAATTTATTTAGCAAAGGAAAAATGAATGTTGCCTTTAGAGCACTGGATATTTGATGCTGACACCTCTTTCTCTGTTTGAAACAGGCTTGGCGTTCTGCTGTTTTCAGACTGTTGGCATCTTCTCTCTATCCAAATCATAAAAAAATGATTGCACTTGTTTCTTAACATGTCTACAGCAGTCATAAGCTATGAGAAGAATACAATTCTGAAGCACTAACATGCTACACCATGGGGCATCCCAAACACCAGCGTAAATTTCGAGCAACCCTATTTAAAAATCAGTGGAATTATGCAGAAGCCAAACTGGTGTAAATGAGAGCAAAATCAGCAGCATCGTCTATAGCCTACCATGAAACACTGCTGCTCATACATGAGCTCTCTCAAATTTTGGCATAATTTACACAAGGGAACCATATAAGGGGTTTGTGTCATGTCAATTCTGAACAAGCCTTATTCAGTTATCCAAGAAGTCTGCAGTCCAGAGCAGTGGGTCTCAAAGAGTGGTCCATAGACTATTGGTGGCCTGTGGATCATTGGCTGGTAGCCCATGCAGAGCTAGTCAGCCACCTGGTGCTAATGTAACCCACACACATCCTGGGTGTGGTGTTCTGTCCCATCTAGTGGCACCGAGACAACTTAGAGAGAGAGATTAATGAGTTTGCTCTACAGCCTTAGCTGACAGGGATTTGGCTTTTAGCTCATGCAGTAGAGGCTCATGTACTAAGCTCCAGAGGTCCCCGGTTCAATTCTGCCCACCGATTACCATGATCTGTCGATGATATACTAACTCTGTTCCTTGCTTCCATCTGCTAAGTTGTACTATAATAAGCTAAAAATACACAAACTCTTTTCTTGTATTAATTTTCCACGTAAGCAATTGCTGCAGCTTGCCATGGGATGTTATGTGATTGTGGATAGGAGGGGAACAATCATAATTTTAAGGGTAAGACTGGCCAAGATCACATCTGAGGTTCAGTGATTCTCATAATCACCAACAATGCCACCACAATGTATTATGTAAACGATGCACCCGCACTACAGCCTGTGGTTCCTACATACTACATCTGTGTCCCTCAGACATATCCCTTGAGGGAGGGTGGTAGTGGAAACACTCCCTGCCCCTCCTTGGCAGTGAATCCCCCCCAGGTGTTCAGAGCCTTGCTTGTGTAGTGAGATGCAATTTGCACATGTCAGCACCGGTGAGGATGTATTGAATCACAATTTACACAACACATCTGTGCCAGACCATGCAGTGAAATCCCTTCTATCACCACCAGTGAAACTGCATGGAGGGAGGAGATCAAACTCTCTAATGGCATTAAGTCAATGAAGCTATGCCCGTTTATACCAGCAGAGAATTTGGCCCTATTCTAGGTAAGCAGAGACAACAGGAATAGAGAAATAATTATTAATGCTTACTAGACAAAGTGAAAAGGGAAATACCTATGTTGTGCTACCTTCATTCTATGCTTTCCTTTTGTAATTGTAATAGTCCTGAAATAATTAATATTTCATTGGTAAGAACAACCAGTCTTGGGGAAACTTATTAAATGAATTAAAGTTCTCCTCGCTGCTCTAACTGATTTATGTCATTTTCCCCCTAAAATGATGGTCTGTATTTCTAAAAAGATACAGTACCTTTTTCAGCAAAACCATGGAGAGAGAGAGAGAGAGACAGAGACAGAGACAGAGAGACAGAAAGAATCTGATAGACTGGCCACTTGTAGAACTGTCGGTGCATACATCCAGATGGGCTAAATGAAATTAATTAGTTGCTCCCACCTCAGAGACTTTAGCCATCAGTTTGTCATGACTGACACTCCACTTGTACACATCTACTGAGCCTGAACTTTGCTTTCATTGTGTAACACACACACACTTCCACTGAGTGACAGTTTCTGTAAATTCTAAAGGAAACGATATAGATACTTTTATTAAATTGATTATCAGAAATAAAACTCTCCAAAGTCCCTAGCATACTTTTGGCCATAAATCTAATAAATAAATAATATTAAATTTGTAGTCAGAAATAAAATATAAACACTCAACAGTTGGCATGTAGGTCACTTCAACAGCTTATATAATAAAATCTTTGCATCTGTTATTATTAATTCGTGTGCTCAGTATGACATAATACAAAGAGGAAGAGAAGGTCTTTGTCCTAAGGAGCTTTTTTAGATCATTAACTGAACTGACACTCCCTACTTTTTCCTAAAGCCAAAACGGTTTGTTTCAACTTGATGGTCATTGCCCTTAGGCCTATTTCAGATCCAAGCCTGTAACTTGGAAACTTTCATTTTTCTCCTCCACAAAAGAAACCCCTAGTAAACCTTAATGGCATAAGGGGAGGAAGACAACTGAAAACTTTGTCTTCTCTGACACCTCTCATCCCCAGCTAACAGGGGTAAAAGAATGTAGCGAGGAGAAAATATAGTACGCTCTGCAATTGCCAACTTGGTCTTGGGAGAAGAGAATTGTGTAATCACTAAATCCACATGAGCTTTACTGATCTGGGTATCGATGCTGACTCTTAGCAAAGCTGATGAAAATGCCAACACAAAACAAAGCCCATCAGTATGTGCATTATTGGGAAAGCTGAATGGGTTCCCAGTTTTGCTATGCAGTACAGAATGTACATTTTTTGTACATTTTGTACATGAAGAGAAGGGAGTTACCTCACAAGTGGAGAACCAGTGTTGACAGGGCCAATTTGATCAGCGTGGATGTAGTCCACTCCCAGTAATAGATGAGGAGGTGTTACCTCCATGTGTCATTATATAATGCCTGCATCTGTAATTTTCACTCCATGGATCTGAAGAAGTGGTTTTTTACCCACAAAAGCTTATGCCCAAATAAATCTGTTAGTCTTTAAGGTGCCAACAGACTCCTTGTTGTTTTTGTGGATACAGACTAACACAGCTACCCCCTGATACTTCAATATTGTAAATCTAACTCCTTCTTAAAGAGTATACGTTAAAAAAAAATCCTTCCTAAACCTAAACTCAGGATTTCTAAAATCCTGTGCACATAGTCAAGCACCCAGAAGTACAATCATTGACCATATTGAAAGCATGTGTTCAGCAAAATAAAGGGAGAAAGCACACAGGCTATTGGTTAGAATGGAAGGGATCTATTCCTGACTCTTCCACACACTTGCTGGTGACCCTGGGAAAACCACTCCACCTCTCTGGGTCTTGGGGCCTGTCTACTCTGCAATCAGGATGCCAACTGCAGCTCACACAGGCATACTTAAGCTACTGCTCGAGCAACAAACAGCCATGTAGTTGCAGCAGCATGGGAAGCAGCACAGGCTAGCTGCTTGAGTCTGTACCCGAGGTCCTTGGTGGGGTTGTACTCAGGAAGTTAGTCTTTGCTACTGCTCCTGCCACCACAGCTACGCTGCTACTGTTACTCAAACTAGCTTTTATCTAGCTAGATACAAGCTCCTTCCAGTATGCTTACAGGAGCTGCAATAACACCTCCTGATACCCTTAGGCTATGTCTACTCTGTACTTCCATCCGTAAAACTTTTGTCGGTCAGGGGTGCGAAAAAACCCACACCCTGACCAACAAAATTTTACCGACGAAAAGCACAGGTGTGGACATAATCTAAAGATCAGACAACAGTACCTTATACCGGCACAGCTTTAGCGGCATAGCTGTGCCGCTGTAGGGTGCGCAGTGTAGACATATCCTTAGCGTATACCTACAATGCAATCCAAGGGGTGACTGCAGCTTGGGCAGACAGACCCATGCTAGCGGTACCCACATGATGTGGCCAAAAATATCAGTGTAGATGCAGTGGCCTGCGCTAGCAATGCGAGCAAGTGGCTCAGGGTCCCTGGTGAGCTCATTTAGCCCACACCGCCGCATTTACACTGCTATTTTAACCATACTATGGCCGGTAAAGATATTATGGGTATTTCTACTCATGCTGCAATCACACCTCAGATAGCAAAGTAAAGGTGGGATAACAACCTTTTAACCTCACAGCACAACTGGGAATTAATTCATTCGCATTTGTAAAGAGCTTTGAATTCTTACAAAGTATAAATTAGTTCAGCCACATACGGCCATCCTAAAGAGATTTCTGAGGAGGAGGAGGAGGGAGTAAATTCTATTTCTAATTAGAAAAGAGAAGCAGGACAATAAATAGCAAAGTATGGAAGGCATAGAAAAAGGAAACAAAACTTTGGAGAGGATAACATTTCACTGTGTTCCCACAACACAGCTCTTCTTTACCAATGAACAAGCTACAAAGGCACTTGCAAACCTTTTGCTCGGAGGGAAACCATAATTAATGACATCTGCCACAAGAACTAAGCAGCATTCAGTGCATTCCAAACCAGAGCTTCACACATCTTTCACTCCAACACAACAGAGCCCCAATACCAACTGGTCTTCAAAATGTCATTTGGGCTCGAAAACAGGGAAGCGATTAACTGACAAGTCAGCCAAGTGACAAAAGAACCAATATCAATATACATAATGCAACAAAACCAAGCCAGTTTGGGTCATCTTGCTTACAACAGCATGGTATTCATGCCGTCCCCTCATGGATTCTTGGTGCTCTCAGTCTAACAAGATACCAATTCTTGTCTGGCTTAGGCACTAAAGCGAGGGTGACACAAGGAGACTTTTTTTTAAGGCCAGGAAGTGTTGCAGTCTTGGAAATGTCCAACTCAGATGCTAACAAAGGGGACAGCATGCCAAGGAGAGGAAATGGGAAATAGATTTTTAAAACAGAATCTGCGGCCAATTGTAGGAAAGGAGCAAAACACATTCTTGCATTGTTGCTGTGAACAGTAAGCAATTGGTGACTTCAGAGCTCAGAAGGCCTATTGTAAAGGATTTATACAGCCTGCTTTACAGCATTTTACCTTGCCATAGTGCCCTGTACTTCTACAGTTCATAACTGGGCCGACTGCATAAGTGGTCTCATTCACACTGACTGGATTTGCAAAACAGATTCTTTAGCTGTTTCAGACCAACATTAAAGGCATGGAAATACAAAATTAAACACATTGAAATAACTAGAAAGGCCTGACTTGGAGAGGCAAAAAGCCTGAAGACAGAGTCTTAGGATTGAAACTTCAAACTGAATCTGCCTGGCTGTTTTTAAGTATTGTAGTAGATACTGACTAAAATAATATTTTGCACTTCTAGCACCTTCCACCCAAGGAACTCGGTGTGCCTTAATTAAGTCCTCCATATCATTGTGTCAAAAATAAGTTTTATTAGCCACCTCAGAGATGAGAATACTCAGGCATAAAGTGAGTAAATGACTTCCCAAGGTAAGTCCCATGGGTATAAGACCTGTGACAAATTTCACAGGGAAGTTTTTCAAAAGAATTGAAAAAACAATATGTATTGTGAAATATACAATGAGTTCATCTGGGGTCATTTTAGTAATGCAAACGGTTTATATAATTTGAGCCTGATTCTCTATTTTTACCGTGGTGTAAAAGCCTGCACAAATAATAGGCCAGATTCACCAGTACACTCTGGCTCCTTTGGGCTACTACAGTAACACAAAGCAGCTGTAAAACTGGCTTATTTTACAGTTTAGTTGCACTCTGGACCCACATAAAACAGCCAGAGCACCCCAGGGAATCTGGCCCAATGTATTTGTTTATCCAAGAAGTTCCATTTATAAATCATAGAACCAGTAAGACCCTGGAAAGGAGACTGCAAACATTTCTTGACAACCACATTTCAAATGATTTACCAAATAAACAGCTATTTTCCTTACAGGCAGAATTAGTGGATTTAATTCCCCAGAAACATTTGGTTTCCCACTTTATACTATTCTTAAATGCTCCCCCCTCCCTTGCTATTCACCTCATTGTAAAGAACACCCATCTAAAACCCTCTCTATGCTATCTTTTTAGGTCCTATGTTGTGACCATTCCCCTAGTACTAGTCTTCGTTTCACAGGAATTAATCTCAGCGGATTTGTTGCTTTAAAAGATAACTTTTTTGTTTTGTTCGTTCCAAGAGACATATGGGCTGGCCCCACCATTCTGATTTGATAGTATTTTATACCCACGTTACATTTGTTCTGACTGGGTTTAAACAACTCTGCAAAGATCAAAGCCAGGGCAAATCTGGCCAAAGATGTCAGGCTATTCTGAAGGCACCCAGACTGAACAGCATTCTTGGGGTTAATGGAACCAGCTAGGCAGCAGTGGGGGCTAGCATCCCTGCACTGGAAATACTGTGGGGGCTCTGCCCATGAGTAAGCTCACACACATCCTGGAGGAGGGGGCAGAGGCAAGAACAGGACACAGCAGGGCTTGAACTGTCAAACTGTCATTGTGGGGCCTAGAATTGGGCCTGGGAGCAGTGATTGAGACCTGGAGCAACTCGAATGGGCCTGGGAAAAAGTAGGAACCCCCAGGACCCTCCTTCCCAGCCTGGAGCCAGCTGCCTCCCCTTCTACCACCGAGTCTTAGTACCTTCCCTCGCTCCCCTGCTGTGCTCCCCCATTCACAGGGAGCCTCCACCCCTCTCCTGCAATTTCCAAACTAGCTTCAACAATATTGCCAAGAAAAGATGACTCTCTTAAAAAAATACTATTGACTAATGTTCCTTCCTGTAACCACTCCTTTGTACATATATTTGAGCTGCAAGCAATACAGAGAGACACAGGAAACAGCTTTGTCAGCTCTGGCTTTTTTCTGGAAAGTTCAGTTGCTTTCAGAACACTGAATTGCCCATCACTGCACAGCTGAGCAAGCTGTGACTGTAGGGAATCCCATGGTGGTTTTAATCCTTTTATCTCAGCAGAAGTCATCAGGAAAGCTGCAGTGAAGAAACAAAATAAAATTCCATCCGATGTAATAAGCATAGTTCCATAGCGGGGGTGGGGAGGTGTGCGGGAAGACCCAAAAGCAATAAACATAAAGACAACAAAAGATTTCACAAATCTGTGGCACACAATGCACATCAGTAATTCATGACTAAAAAATGAAACATGCTGATGCAAGACTTCAGTTATACTATTTATCCTACAAATTGTTCATTTCCATGTAGTTTGGAAGATGGGTAAATATTACGCCTCATGAGGTATCACTTGAAAACTAATAACTTGCTGGTCAGTAGTATCATGGTGAAATGTAAATAGCAACATTATATGTAGAGTTATGAAATCCCCCTGTATGATGATGATAGCACATGTTCAAAACCACATGGCCCTGCCCAGGCAGAAGTATCCTGAATGAAGAAATGTGTGTTTACCTCAATTTACATATAAGTGGTAAACAGCGTCCTCGAGACAGCAAGGAAAAGAGACAGCAGGAGACAAAGTAAATTTGTGTTTCAGAAAAAACAGGTGAGAAGAAAGAATATGGAGCCTCCTTCATCCCCAGACTCCATGTCACCTTCTTTACTGTTTAAATAAACTTTGCTTTGAGGGGTAAACCTCAGAAGAATCCACTTCAAAGTTTAACTGGTCTGTAAAAGAAAGGATCAGAAAACCCCAAGCTATCTCTCTCTCGCTTTCACCTCAGAAGATAAAGGAACCAGCCCTTTGTCTTTGGGGTCGGGAGAGACCTGACCTGAGAATTTTCTCAGTCATGTTGCTGGAAATTTGTGGTGAGGATTTTACCTTGAACCAAATCTAGCTTGTTAAGTTTTAGCTACTAGAAATCATTTTATCTTTATTTCTCTTGTAACCATTTCTGACTTTAACACCATATACTTGAATTCGCTTAAAATCCTATCTTCTTTCGTTAATAAACTTATTTTATTTTTTAATCTAAACCAATTAAGTTCTGTGTTTAAACTGAACTGTTTGGTAACTCAAGTTAAAGTAGCAAACTGTTGCATGTTGACTCTTTACAGGGGCAATGGACCTTTAATGTCTAGCTGTCCAGGAGAGTGCTGGACAGTGCAGAACACACATTTTTGGGAAAATCCAGAATTGAGAGCGCGTTGGGTTCACTCTGCAAGTAGTAACCAAGGCTGGTGAAAGCCAGAGTGTGACTGGAGTGTTGTTAACGGGCTGTTGGAGTCAGAGCTGCTGGAACAGAGCTGTAGCTATACACAGACCCTCAGGGTGTATGACATGCATGCTGTTAGGCTGTATGTGAGCAGCCCAGGTTGGGAGCTACAACAGCAAAGCACTGCACGGCACCCAAAGTTAAATTAATTGTCCATCCAAAAACCAAGCTGTCAGATGGAGAGACACTGGATTGCAATGGAAGACCTTGTCTTTGACTAGGGTCAAGAGGTCTGGTAGGTGCTGAACGCAGATGCATGGGTGCTCAGCCATCTGGAGGATTCTGCTGAACAGGAACTGTCTCAGCCTCAAGGGAGCTACAAGGATCACTGTCACTTTGTCTTGTCTGATGTTCCTAAGGACTTGTGGTAAGGGTGGGATGGCAGAAACGTGTACATTCACAGTTCCAACCATTGTACTCTGGAGCTGGGGCCCTGAGCTAATCGGGAGCAACAGGTTGGACTTTTCCTGTTCTCAGGGGACAAAAAGTGATCCCACAACAGGAACCTCCCCTTGTTGGAAGATGCTGTGCACCACCTAGTCATGTATTTCCCACTTGTGTTCTTTGGAAAAATGCCTGCTGAGGTGATCTGCCCAAATGTTCCACACCCGTGATAGGTACATTACTGAGAGAGAGATATGACGACAGATACACCAATTCCAGAGATTGACAGCCTCTATCCATAAAAGGATTGATTTTGTGCCCTTCCCTGCTTGCTGATGTAACAAACTGTACATAACTTAAATATGTAGGATCCAGATAAAATTCACTAACTGTTTGCAAGCTTCATGTACTGTACACAGTTTTAATAGCTTTATGTGTAACCTAAACACAAGTTAGTTGGACCCAGCAGGAGACATATGTTCATCCAGACAGGCTCCCCAAACTAGCAGGAAGGTATCCGTAATGAATCTTTTCATGGGTTGGGAGAGTATAAAGGGAACACCTATTCATGGTTTCCCACGAGGTGAGTGAGGTCAAGACTCCATACATCCAAACTGTGCCTGATGGTGCACAGACAATCTGCAACCACACATTTAGAAATCACAATGGAGTCTTGAAAAAGGGAGTCAAATATGTACATGTGACACGTGTAGATGCCCTTTGAGGGCTAGATAGGACTGTACTGTCATCTGGGAGCTCACTCGGAGCTGAATAAAGAGTTCTGTCATAGCTTGGAACTGGTCCTCAGATAGGTATGGTCTGCCTGTGACCATATCCAGGGGTGTTCCTATGAAGTTTATAGACTGCGTGGGAGCCAAAGTGCACATTTCCGCATTTACTTGAAGTCCTAGGAATAGAGTTGCTAGCTCAACTTTTTGGCTTGACTTTACTGGGAGCAGCCAGTCATCCAGGTAGGGGAGCGCTGATATGACCAGATGATGCAGATCCACTGCCGCTACCAATAATACCATCATGAACACACTTGGTGCAGTCAAAAGGCTGAAGTGGAGTACTCTGTATTGATAATGGCCTTAGGTAAAATGCAGGACCCTCCTAGGTGCATATCTGTCTATGTGGAAATAAGAGTCCTTCAAACTGAGAGCTGAGAACAATCACCTTTGTTTAGCAAGGGGATTATAGAGGCCAATGTGGTCATTCTAAACCTCAGGTGGCCAACAAAAACATTCAGCTGTCTGAGATCTAGTATGGGCTTCCAGCCTCCTTTCTTCTTAAGGATGACGAAAGGTCTCAGGTAAAATCCTTTCCCCTTGTGATGGTGTGGCCCTGGCTTTATAGCTTCCTGTTGGAACAAGGACTTCCTGCCTGAGTAACCTTTCATGAGTGGGGGTCCCTGAAGAGGGCCAGGGAAAGGGTGTTTGGACAGGAACTCTATTGTGTCATGATTTCCAGAAACCATCTGGTGTTATATGGCTCCATACCAAGGAAAAGCAAGCTCCATGCCAAGGACAACCACCATAAAGGGTGGGGGAAATTTGAGCTGAGCAGACTTGGTGGCAATACTGGTTTGCAGCTCTCAAAGATCCTATCAAAAGGACTGCTTGGTAGAAGGCTGGGACTGAGAGGAGAAGGAAGGGGGACCAATCTCCTTTCTGCATTGCATTCTTTGACATTTTCTTGGAGGCTCATAGAAAGGTACAAGTGGTGAGGAGTGGTCTATTATCTATGGTAAGATTAAGTGAATATTTTCTTTGTGGTGCTGGGGTATTTGAGCATTTGTAACAATTCATTCATTTTCTCACTGAATAGATTATGCAAAAGAAGATCCTCTGTGGTTTATTGGACTTCCTTGGGGGAATCTGGATAATTGGAATTACAAAGCCCATTTCATGTTGCCACAGAGCAGGACGCTGTTTCTGCTGCATCTACCGAAGCCTGGGAGAAGACCTGGACAGCAATTTCCCTTCTTCAGTGACTGCTTTGAACTGAAATCTGTACTCCTGAGGCAACCTGTTGACAAATTTAGGCAAGGCATACTGCTAGATCACTAAAGGCTTTCTAAAACTACTCCTTACACTAAAATAAACCTTTGTCAGAACAGATCTATTTACACTAGACAAAGAACACAAGCTAAAGCTGCGGACACTGGACAAGTTCTGTCTTAGACCACAGATGATGGAAAGGAAATAGAAAGGCAGTTGGTCTGCACTGCCCCTTATACCTTCATTTTGGAGCATGAGGAGGCAAAGGGCGCATGGGTGCAGCAGTGGACACTGCTATTGAAAAATCTTGTTGTCCCAGAGAGTGGACTGCATGCACACTCCAAGTGGAATACATGTAAAGCCCATCATTTGAAGACCTCCCCTTATTTTTTCTACAAGTCAACAGTCAGAAGTTTTACCAATAATATTATGATTTGATCTCTTCCACAAAACTAGAATCAGGCATTTTTACAAAACCCTTCCAAGAAACAGGTGTGGTGTGTTACAGGCAAAGAATGATATGAAAAGCAAAATAATTTTCACTCTGTTTGCTATAGGTTATGTTGCCTCTTTTAGCGGGAAAATAAAGAAGAAGTGGAAGTATTTGAATTTCCATTTCTTCAGAGAAATCTTGAGTTGCTGCTGTTGAAGGCTTTTGTAAAAAACAGTACATCAATTATATTATCTGTAGAAACACAAATCAGACCACATATAAAGAGATCAAGGTGTAAGGCATAGCAGGATTTACAATAGGGTCCTATTCAGCAGTCATTCCTCAGCCCAAACTTTCACTGGTTGAAGTTCCCCACTATGTGATGAAAATAATTAAGTGATTTAGAGATAAATACTATGCAAGTAGCATATGTTTTACCCATATTAGATGTCTGTGGCACATATTAGCCTATATAGAACTAATATGAAGGTGTATATTACAGTCCACACACGTTCCATACAAAAATACATGACATGCCAAGTCAAGTTTTCTGAGGTACTGAGTAACCACAGTTCCCACTGAAGTCCACAGGAGCTACTGATGTTCAGCACTTCTGAAAATCAGGCCCATTATCTATGGACCAATTCCCCAAAGAACTGAGGGCCCTCAATCCCCATTCTCAGAAGTCTCAGAGGATTAGGCCCTACATACACATCTATGCTTTCCAGAAGGGAAAATCTGACCTCAGTCAGAAGCAAATAAAGAGTACTAGCCCCTTAATTAGCAGTTAAGGGCACAAAAGCTAACAATATTCAATAGTGCTGTGGTGTGTCCCAGTGACTGCATACAGCCAAACCTGAAATATCCAAACATACCACAGATTGCATTTACATGTGAGCCTCATTCACAAATTGGCACAGATTTCCAAAAATAAATCTGTAGCCATCTCAAAGTGTTGTTTTCTATTAGACAGGAGAAAACTTTCAGTCTTAGCAAACGCACAAATGCTGCTGTGCTCTAATACAAATGTGAAGACATTCATAATAAAAGTAAATAAAAGCTCATATTTTTCTCCTTCTTTACTTAAAAATCACACTGACATGTGCTGACGAAAAACAATGCAGGGGAAAAAATATTTGAACGTCCATTAAGGAAAGTATAGGGCATTTCACTTTTATAGGGAAATGTGGACAAACTGGACCATTCTTTGTAATGAATTATCAATCAGCTGGAGGTTGTCACAACATCAGGCCAAGAAATAAACCATTTTTATTCTGCATTTAGAGACTCAGGAAATGCTCTTTATATTTGACACAGAATTTTTCTAAACCCGCCACAGCTTTGCTAACAACCACCAGCCCCCAAGTGAGAGACCTTTGAGAGATATTATCCTGAAAGCCATTTATCTTTGACTTCAATTTGCAAGCAAATACTAACATAGGGAGCCATTAGGGAACAAGTGCTCTCTGCATGCTGAAAATCAATGGAGGAGAATTAAAAATCAACAGTTCTCACATGCAGCCTCCTAAATGAAATGGCCCATGATCCAGTCAATCCTTGTTAAGAGCAGAATGAAATAAATTCTTAATCAAGTATGAGCACTGGTGACATTTCTTATCATACTTTTATTGCATATTGTACATCTCTGGTTACACTGTGTACCACAATTATGTCATCAGATAAAGATATTCACAGTACATTGTATAATAAAGAACCTGTTTAAAATGCTACACTTCTTGTGGCAGATAAAAGGTGTAGGCTTTAGGTGGCTGATGAAGTGTGTGAATAGAGCAAGCATGGCATAGGTAAAACTAGTTTATGTTCCGCATAACACTTTGCTAAATGCCCCTCTGCGAACATCTGGAATCCTGACTTCCAGAGACCTCTCTGACATTTTCTGCCCCAGGGCTGGAACTGTCAGCTGTCAGGCCACACAGCTCTCAGCTACCATCTCCTAGTCCCTGGGCAGCAGGGGGACCCCATAGCTCCAAGCCTCCGCCGATTGGAGCCTGCAGTTCCCAGCTGCTGAGGGTGAGGGGGCATCCTGCAGCTCCTAGCTGCTGAGGGTGGCAGGGAACCCCCACACAGCTCCAACCACCGCAGGCAGCAAGGGGACCCCAGAACTCCCACTCCCCCAGCAGCGATGGGTAGTGAGAGGACCTCCCCGCAGCCACCCAGCCATAGCACACAGTGGGGCCCCTCTGCAGCAGCCCAGCCATGGGGGGGGACCCCAGAGCTCCCAGCTGCTATGGGTGGTAGACCCTTCTCCCTCCCCATTTTGTCAGGGATATTTTTAGTAAAATTATAGACAGGTCACAGGCTTCCATCAATTTTTGTTTCCTGCCCATGATCTCTCCATGATTTTTACGAAAGAGATCTGTGACAAAATCTGAGCCTTAATCATAAGTGATACACAAAACATGAGATCTGTTCACAAAGCATGGGACTTCTGCTTAGGATATCACCTGAAAGAGTACCGTAGAGTTTCCCCAGTATGTAACGGATATGGTTCAATTAATCAATTTTGTACAAAGTGCATTGGCCAAGTCTATATTGATCCATTTTATTTTGTCAATATCTGAAAAAAACCCATAAAAGGTCACTCTTTCTAGTGTGTTCTGTTTTCCACTTTCACTGAAAGTAAAAAGAGATAGAAGATGAATGGGGTTTTCTGACTTTCTTTGTATTCTATTATAAATATAACTTTCACAAGAAGAAGAATTCTGAACGGAAGAAGCATTACCAGAAGGGGAAAAGGCTCACCTCCGAGGCAAGCAACCTTCCTTCCCATTCCTCTACTACTTTTTCAGCAAGTAGTACTAAAAATCCGAAGGATAGAGTAAGGAAACTAAATACAGAAATTCTGATTGAAGACCACCAAAGCATAAGTGGAATTATTTCTTTAAGTCAAGCTCGTGATCTTTCAAACCACTTATAATGGATGCAACTGCTGCTAAACGATATCTTAAGCATATTCAATTTGCATGGCAGTGTGACACCAATTAATTAGTCCAGAACACTGATAGGTGGTTATGCTCCAGCACTGAAGCTGTTAATTATTTCAGAATGTGGAATGCTCTATTTGCTGCAATTGAGGTTGGCTGCTAGACCTGTTATATGTTTCTCAGTTGGCTGAAGCACCAGGCTGAGTCCCACCTAATGGACGGTCACCAGTCTGCTATATTGGACCAATCCTTTGGATCTCAAATGCATCCAAGAAACCTGGGTCTGAGCAGAATCCAGTCACTTTCTCAAACTCTGGGCTTCTACAGCACACTCCACAGGTGCATACTCTGGTCCCCTTCTTTGGGATATGGGATGCTGCAGTTCACCTACCATAAACCCCTAGACCAGTGCTGACTTCCCCCCGCCTCCAAAACCTCTCCATTCACCTGTGTATGCTTCTCCCAGAGCTCCACCCCTATGGGCACTCTGATTTATTATCTTCGGGGCCATGTGATAGTTAAAGTGAGAAACACAGGCTTTGCAAAGGAACTTCTTAAATACACTCACACTTCACTCATAATCACAACAGAGTATTACAGCTGTCAGCAAAATGAACTCCTGAACGCAATGCTCCTTAGTTGTGTTTCAGCCCCTTTGAGTACTCTCTGGATTTGATTCAAGTCATTAAGGAAGGCTGGGTGTTTCCTTCCCCCACTTCTCCTGCGGCAGCCTCCAGTTCTGGCAATGCAGTGTCCCCCCTTGCTAGACAGCATGTCACTTTAAAAGTAGTTTCTGACACCTTTTCCTGCTTCTCTTCTTACTCTAACCAATTTATTTGAGCATGAGCTTTCGTGAGCTACAGCTCACTTCATCGGATGCATACCGTGGAAACTGCAGCAGACTTTATATACACACAGAGAATATGAAACAATACCTCCTCCCACCCCACTGTCCTGCTGGTAATAGCTTATCTAAAGTGATCATCAAGTTGGGCCATTTCCAGCACAAATCCAGGTTTTCTCACCCTCCACCCCCCACACAAATTCACTCTCCTGCTGGTGATAGCCCATCCAAAGTGACAACTCTCTACACAATGTGCATGATAATCAAGTTGGGCCATTTCCTGCACAAATCCAGGTTCTCTCACCCCCTCACCCCCCTCCCAAAAACCACACACACAAACTCACACTGCTATGGGTACCCGCATGGCCCCACAGTATGCCAACATTTTTATGGCTGATTTAGAACAACGCTTCCTCAGCTCTCGTCCCCTAAAGCCCCTACTCTACTTGCGCTATATTGATGACATCTTCATCATCTGGACCCATGGAAAAGAAGCCCTTGAGGAATTCCACCATGATTTCAACAATTTCCATCCCACCATCAACCTCAGCCTGGTCCAGTCCACACAAGAGATCCACTTCCTGGACACTACAGTGCTAATAAACAATGGTCACATAAACACCACCCTATACCGGAAACCTACTGACCGCTATTCCTACCTGCATGCCTCCAGCTTTCACCCTGACCACACCACACGATCCATCGTCTACAGCCAAGCTCTGCGATACAACCGCATTTGCTCCAACCCCTCAGACAGAGACAAACACCTACAAGATCTCTGTCAAGCTTTCTTACAATTACAATACCCACCTGCGGAAGTAAAGAAACAGATTGATAGAGCCAGAAGAGTTCCCAGAAGTTACCTACTACAGGACAGGCCTAACAAAGAAAATAACAGAACGCCACTAGCCGTCACCTTCAGCCCCCAACTAAAACTCCTCCAACGCATTATTAAGGATCTACAACCTATCCTAAAGGATGACCCAACACTCTCACAAGTCTTGGGAGACAGGCCAGTCCTTGCCTACAGACAGCCCCGCAACCTGAAGCAAATACTCACCAACAACCACATACCACACAACAGAACCACTAACCCAGGAACTTATCCTTGCAACAAAGCCCGTTGCCAACTGTGCCCACATATCTATTCAAGGGACACCATCATAGGGCCTAATAACATCAGCCACACTATCAGAGGCTCGTTCACCTGCACATCCACCAATGTGATATATGCCATCATGTGCCAGCAATGCCCCTCTGCCATTTACATTGGTCACTCCCCATTCCTTCTTCCTTATGTATTTTCCAGTTGCATTTACTTGCAATATCTGCAGTTACAATTCGCAGGTCAAAGCAGAAAAAACTACCATCTGCTTTATTAAATCTAGTTGGGGTGCCATTGTTTAAAGCACTAGATTGTTTTCATTAATGAACTTGTCTAAGCATGCACCATTTTTATCAGTTGTCTTACTTCCCCACAATTTATTATGACTATTAGGTCACCACATATAATATCTGTTCTTTAACCATTCTTCACTATTTCTTGTAGCTCTGAACTTTCTAATTTTCCACATGGGTTATAGATATTATACATCCTTAAAGAAATATTACTCTGCAGCATTGGGATCTCAACAGCATTATATTCTAGGTTTACATCTCTGTTCTCTACTGCTATGTAGTTTAATCTTTCCCTTATGAAAGTGCAAATGTCTCCTCCTCTTCCTAGTTTTCGGTCTTGCCTATAGGAATTTTAAATACAAGCTTATCAACCATGTTTCTTGGATACATATAACAATTGATTTAGCTTTCATTTCCAGGATATTTTCTTTTAGTTCTTGAACATGTGCTATCAGACTGTGTGTATTCTGACAAAATATTGATATTCCCCATTCTAGTCATATTAATCATTAACTTCAATCAAAATTGCATGAATATGGTCCACTGACAAGTTGTTAATATACAAATATTTTTCTGCTGCCCTTCCTATAATTTTCTTTTTCTGATTTTTTTCCCAGTTTGTGATGTACAATTTATCATTTCTACCATAAATGCAATAAACCTTTTTCATTACTAGCATATGATTGCCTGTTTCTTCTGCAGTATTTTTATTTTTATAGATTGAGGCTGTGTCTGCAGTTCCCCTTTTCCTGTGCTATTGTTTCTTCCTTCTCCATCTGATGCTGTGAAAGTCTCCTTACAGCTTCTGCATAAGAAAGGTTATGAACAATTTTTGTCTTTTGTATCCCTTTAGCTTGCCTATACACCCTTTATATGCTGGACTGTAATTACCACCACAGTTATTTGGTTCTGAATATCTGAAATCCTATTCGCAAAAAGAAAAGGAGTACTTGTGGCACCTTAGAGACTAACCAATTTATTTGAGCATGAGCTTTCGTGAGCTATAGCTCACTTCATCGGATGTATACCGTGGAAACTGCAGCAGACTTTATATACACACAGAGAATATGAAACAATACCTCCTCCCACCCCACTGTCCTGCTGGTAATAGCTTATCTAAAGTGATCAACAGGTGGGCCATTTCCAGCACAAAGCCGGGTTTTCTCACCCTCCACCCCCCCCCCCACAAATTCACTCTCCTGCTGGTGCTAGCCCATCCAAAGTGACAACTCTTTACATAATCAAGTCGGGCTATTTCCTGCATAGATCCAGGTTTTCTCACATCCCCCCCACCCCCATACACACACAAACTCACTCTCCTGCTGGTAATAGCTCATCTAAACTGACCACTCTCCAAGTTTAAATCCAAGTTAAACCAGAACATCTGGGGGGGGGGGTAGGAAAAAACAAGAGGAAACAGGCTACCTTGCATAATGACTTAGCCACTCCCAGTCTCTATTTAAGCCTAAATTAATAGTATCCAATTTGCAAATGAATTCCAATTCAGCAGTTTCTCGCTGGAGTCTGGATTTGAAGTTTTTTTGTTTTAAGATAGCGACCTTCATGTCTGTGATTGCGTGACCAGAGAGATTGAAGTGTTCTCCGACTGGTTTATGAATGTTATAATTCTTGACATCTGATTTGTGTCCATTTATTCTTTTACGTAGAGACTGTCCAGTTTGACCAATGTACATGGCAGAGGGGCATTGCTGGCACATGATGGCATATATCACATTGGTGGATGTGCAGGTGAACGAGCCTCTGATAGTGTGGCTGATGTTATTAGGCCCTGTGATGGTGTCTCCTGAATAGATATGTGGGCACAATTGGCAACGGGCTTTGTTGCAAGGATAAGTTCCTGGGTTAGTGGTTCTGTTGTGTGGTATGTGGTTGTTGGTGAGTATTTGCTTCAGGTTGCGGGGCTGTCTGTAGGCAAGGACTGGCCTGTCTCCCAAGACTTGTGAGAGTGTTGGGTCATCCTTTAGGATAGGTTGTAGATCCTTAATAATGCGTTGGAGGGGTTTTAGTTAGGGGCTGAAGGTGACCGCTAGTGGCGTTCTGTTATTTTCTTTGTTAGGCCTGTCCTGTAGTAGGTAACTTCTGGGAACTCTTCTGGCTCTATCAATCTGTTTCTTTACTTCTGCAGGTGGGTATTGTAGTTGTAAGAAAGCTTGACAGAGATCTTGTAGGTGTTTGTCTCTGTCTGAGGGGTTGGAGCAGATGCGGTTGTATCGCAGAGCTTGGCTGTAGACGATGGATCGTGTGGTGTGGTCAGGGTGAAAGCTGGAGGCATGCAGGTAGGAATAGCGGTCAGTAGGTTTCCGGTATAGGGTGGTGTTTATGTGACCATTGTTTATTAGCACTGTAGTGTCCAGGAAGTGGATCTCTTGTGTGGACTGGACCAGGCTGAGGTTGGTGGTGGGATGGAAATTGTTGAAATCATGGTGGAATTCCTCAAGGGCTTCTTTTCCATGGGTCCAGATGATGAAGATGTCATCAATATAGCGCAAGTAGAGTAGGGGCTTAGGGGCCTCTACACCAACATTCCACACAAAGATGGATTACAAGCCGTCAAGAACACTATCCCCAATAATGTCACGGCTAACCTGGTGGCTGAACTTTGTGACTTTGTCCTTACCCATAACTATTTCACATTTGGGGACAATGTATACCTTCAGATCAGCGGCACTGCTATGGGTACCCGCATGGCCCCACAGTATGCCAACATTTTTATGGCTGATTTAGAACAACGCTTCCTCAGCTCTCGTCCCCTAAAGCCCCTACTCTACTTGCGCTATATTGATGACATCTTCATCATCTGGACCCATGGAAAAGAAGCCCTTGAGGAATTCCACCATGATTTCAACAATTTCCATCCCACCATCAATCTCAGCCTGGTCCAGTCCACACAAGAGATCCACTTCCTGGACACTACAGTGCTAATAAACAATGGTCACATAAACACCACCCTATACCGGAAACCTACTGACCGCTATTCCTACCTGCATGCCTCCAGCTTTCACCCTGACCACACCACACGATCCATCATCTACAGCCAAGCTCTGCGATACAACCGCATCTGCTCCAACCCCTCAGACAGAGACAAACACCTACAAGATCTCTGTCAAGCTTTCTTACAACTACAATACCCACCTGCAGAAGTAAAGAAACAGATTGATAGAGCCAGAAGAGTTCCCAGAAGTTACCTACTACAGGACAGGCCTAACAAAGAAAATAACAGAACGCCACTAGCGGTCACCTTCAGCCCCCAACTAAAACCCCTCCAACGCATTATTAAGGATCTACAACCTATCCTAAAGGATGACCCAACACTCTCACAAGTCTTGGGAGACAGGCCAGTCCTTGCCTACAGACAGCCCCGCAACCTGAAGCAAATACTCACCAACAACCACATACCACACAACAGAACCACTAACCCAGGAACTTATCCTTGCAACAAAGCCCGTTGCCAATTGTGCCCACATATCTATTCAAGGGACACCATCACAGGGCCTAATAACATCAGCCACACTATCAGAGGCTCGTTCACCTGCACATCCACCAATGTGATATATGCCATCATGTGCCAGCAATGCCCCTCTGCCATGTACATTGGTCAAACTGGACAGTCTCTACGTAAAAGAATAAATGGACACAAATCAGATGTCAAGAATTATAACATTCATAAACCAGTCGGAGAACACTTCAATCTCTCTGGTCATGCAATCACAGACATGAAGGTCGCTATCTTAAAACAAAAAAACTTCAAATCCAGACTCCAGCGAGAAACTGCTGAATTGGAATTCATTTGCAAATTGGATACTATTAATTTAGGCTTAAATAGAGACTGGGAGTGGCTAAGTCATTATGCAAGGTAGCCTGTTTCCTCTTGTTTTTTCCTACCCCCCCCCCCAGATGTTCTGGTTTAACTTGGATTTAAACTTGGAGAGTGGTCAGTTTAGATGAGCTATTACCAGCAGGAGAGTGAGTTTGTGTGTGTATGGGGGTGGGGGGGATGTGAGAAAACCTGGATCTATGCAGGAAATAGCCCGACTTGATTATGTAAAGAGTTGTCACTTTGGATGGGCTAGCACCAGCAGGAGAGTGAATTTGTGGGGGGGGGGTGGAGGGTGAGAAAACCCGGCTTTGTGCTGGAAATGGCCCACCTGTTGATCACTTTAGATAAGCTATTACCAGCAGGACAGTGGGGTGGGAGGAGGTATTGTTTCATATTCTCTGTGTGTATATAAAGTCTGCTGCAGTTTCCACGGTATACATCTGATGAAGTGAGCTGTAGCTCACGAAAGCTCATGCTCAAATAAATTGGTTAGTCTCTAAGGTGCCACAAGTACTCCTTTTCTTTTTGCGAATACAGACTAACACGGCTGTTCCTCTGAAACCTGAAATCCTATTGTTACTTTCTCCCTCCCTCAAATGTAATCAGGACATCTGTTGACAGCATGCTTTCTCCTCCTCGTTTACTAATTAGTCGGTTACCTACTAACACTTTATCTTCTCTTATGCTTTTGGGTTATTTCATCATTGGTCAGCTCTAATGGCATTATATTTCAGTCAAATACTTTGGTAGCTGGCAACTTACTTCAACTGTCCCTAGCATTTTAGGTTTTAGCAGTTTATCAGCTTGCTCTTTGTTTTTACATTCAACTGAAAGATCACCATCTCACAGCCTCTTTGCTCTTACAATATCTCATTTGGGTTCCATCAGGGATTGCATAGGCCACTTAATTCCCCTCAGAGATGAACTATCCAGTTAATTAGTCCTGTCCAGGCTAGTGTGGGGATGAACATCCCATCACACCTTTCTTTTGTTCTTATCTAAACTAAATGACTTTTATAATTGGACACACACTCCACTAAACTGTTGCATGAAGGATCTGCAGAACTTGCAACTTTGGGTTCTTGGTCTGGCAGGCAAGCCATCATCCCCCCAAAATAGACAATCTTGCACTGATTTCCCTTCAGAATAAAGAAAGGTCCCCTGAGTCCCCCAGCATCAGAGTTTAGGTAAATAAATCAG
Organism: Caretta caretta; assembly: GCF_965140235.1. Classification (NCBI taxonomy): domain Eukaryota; kingdom Metazoa; phylum Chordata; order Testudines; family Cheloniidae; genus Caretta; species Caretta caretta. The sequence continues at coordinate 129,927,488 of NC_134209.1, read as the reverse complement.
TAACTTTTTGAAAGTTATGAGAGCAGAGGCAGAAATATAAACGAAGACTTGTGGGATTAACTTTTGAAGATACATGAGTAAGAGAGACTTTAGTGGCTTAGTGCACCTTCCCAGTCAGTGAACTTCAAGAAATCATGACAAATTTTCTGTAATGAAAAAAGGCAAATAGGAGGAGAGACAGAGTTGACAGTACTTTGAATATGCTGCTTGCTCTTACTTGACGTAGTTAATTTGACTGCAGCTTGACTCATAAGACGTGGTTTTAACACCTCCTGAGATGTAGGAGGTTGATGTTTATATTCCCTGAATGCAGAAACATATTTTGCAAGCCTCTAGACTGCCAGTCATACTTCTGTGAAACATATGCTGCCCTATTACTTCAGATAACAAATTGCCACTCTTCATCCAATGGGTCAATGTCACTAATAACTAATTTGTTTGCCAAAGAATTCTGAAAATGAGTGAGGGCTTCATAAATAGATACTAGCTGTGCTATATTCATCATAAGATAATATATGGCCAGACTGTTACAATCAAGGTGAGTTAAGTGAACTTGTCATTTTTAGGAGTTATCTGTGGTAAGTAGTTGTGCCCACCTGATTCCCAGCTGAACTCCTTTAGGAAATAATCTGCAAATCTTACAGACCAATAGTTACTTTAGATAAACAATAAAAACTACATCATATAGGATCTCAAAATATTTTACAAACATCCATTACTTCTTCTAACACCCTGGTGAGACATTTTACCCATTTTCAGATGATACTCAGAGAGGTCAAGCAGAATGTCAAAGATCACACAATGAGCTGGTGGCAAAGCTGGTACAGAACCCAGGAGTCCTGACTTCCAGTTGTCAACCCTAACTGCTAGACAGCTCTGCCTCCCATAATACATACTCTTATTCTGGTGTGGAGAGAAATTAGTTTGGATCATAGCCCCTCTAAATAGAATCCTGAATTAGTCTCCTGTATAGAGGACCATGGGGGAGTATGAATACCTCAGCAACTATCATCTAATTTTCTGTTTTAGGTATTTCTAAGGCATCTATCATTCTGACATCCAAATGCTAAAGAGATTCATATCCTGGAGGTTTTGAAAGAAAGGAACTGAATTCAGAGAGGATTTTGAAGAAAAAGAGGTGCCACAGCATCACCCTTCATCAAGAGGTGCGTATCATCAAAGCAGTGCATTTTCTCCAGGTGCTTCAGGACCAAGACTAGACCCAAAGAGTCATAACCACTAGAAACACTTCCCTGAACTTACACTGGCTAAAAGGCTTCCCCATTACTAACGGACAAGCCGGGTCCAGGACATCCAGACTTTATTACTGCAATGTTCTATACTTGGAATTCAACACACAAGCGCCAATGAAAGTCCAGAATGTAGCATTGTACACTGCTAAACAACTCCCCTAGGTGGACGATCATCAGCCTGGTGCTCCTTTCACTACACTGGATATCTGCCGATCATCAGATCCAGTTCAAGAGCAATGTGCTAATCTTCAACGCTGTCAAATTCTCTGAGGAACTGCCTCTTTCTGTGAGAAAGGAACTTCCATATCTCTGTGCTCCTGAAGAGCTGTGTATGATAACAAAGTTGTGGGAGCTAGATTCAGAGCTTTCTTGCTGACTCTTGTACAACTATGGAACTTTCTTCCTCAGCAATCAAAATGACCTAGAATATCACCACTTTCGGATCAAAGAGCAAAAACTCTCTTTGCCTTAGGTTTCCCAAAACAATAATAACAGATTTCAGAGTAGCAGCCGTGTTAGTCTGTATTTGCAAAAAGAAAAGGAGTACTTGTGGCACCTTAGAGACTAACAAATATGTTTGTTAGTCTCTAAGGTGCCACAAGTACTCCTTTTCTTTTTGCAAAACAATAATAGTAACATTATCACCACTACCAGATTGCAGGGTGGAGCTAGAACCACATGGCAATTAATTATCTGTTTTATTTTCTGTCATTTGTTTGTTTTTCCATTTTGATCTGTTTAAAAAAATGGGTGCTGCTCGCTCGAGCCGAGACTTTTTTAGATTCTTGTTGAAATGCTTCCCTTGAGCCATTACTGACAGACCCCAGAACAGATTTACAACCTCAACGCTTGCCATGGATAATTTCATTAGATGAAGAATGCAAATTAATCTGTGGTTAAGGGAGGCAGTAGGACTCCTGGGTGGTGTCTCTGAGTCACATTGTGGTGTTTGGTAAATCATGACCTGGCCATCTATTTGTCACTGACACAGGTGCTGAACAGTTTAATAATTTCCTTTTCTAACATGAATAGGTCTCTCTCTCTTTGTTGAGGAACCCGACAGGAACCAAATTGTGGGCTTTTTGGCCTGAGGGGTTGAGCTAGGGTTGCCAGCAACGCCCGCTCAAAAAGGTCCTGTTGAAACTGAGTGAGGGTGGGATAGAGTGAGTGCCAGGGGCAGGAGCAGGGGCAGGTGTGTTAGATTTTGTGCTATTTGAAAGTTGGCAACCCTAGGTTTAGCCAAAGTTGGCAGCTGAGATCTAGAGCCAAGTATCACGCCAAGGTCAATAGCTGGGGACAAGAGACTAGGGTTGCACCATGCTCAATAATCAAACCCAGAGGCATGTGCAGGAATTTAATTTTACTGCTCTTGGGTGGGCACAGGTAGGGGGATGCAGTACTATTATGGCAGGCTGGGGATGGGAGAACAAACTCCTCCAGCCCCAGGGCCCCAGCAAGGAGCACAGAACTCTCTCCCTACCACAGATTCGGGGCTGGAGAAGTTTGCTCTCCCCACTGCAGCCCAGAAGCAGGAGCAGTTCTGTACCCCTCGTCGACGCCCAGGGGCCGAAGGAGTTCTGCTTCCCCCGCCAATTATTGGGGGGGTCCATGTCCCTGTATGCCCGCGCTCGAACCCACCCCTTGTCAAACCAGAGTCAATAGCTAGGAACCGAAGGGCGGGGCAAGGAGACAGGAACAAGGCAGGGTTTGTCTCAGCAGCAGGTCAGTGATCTCCCTAGTGGCACAGACAACTTCCTGGTACTCCCTCGAGGCATAAATAGTAGGGCTAGATCCAACAGAGGTCATGTGGGGAGCTGCCAGTCTTCTCTGTCATGGATGGCACTTTCTGAAATGACTGGTCTCCCTGGATGTATGGTGTGTTGACCAGATGTGGCTCTGCCCTGTCTGCCTGGTAGCAGCATGAAAGTGTAGCCTGCTGCCCTGGGGTTCAAGTCCCATGATCCTCACAGAATGAGAGAGGAGTAGGCTGGGAGATAATTAGCCTTACACTATGAGCCTCATTTAAATGCAGTGGTGGGTAACCTGGTAGTATCTTTGAATAACAAATAGTATTCTCTCAGCTGCTGGCAGGCTGCATTAGTCTATCCAAAGGGAAAGAAGAAAAGGGGAGAAAAACAAACAATATGTACTATCCAAATGTTCAAGACAAGATAAACAACCAGTAATTATCCAAATCATAGATCACTACATGTACAAGAGAAAGAAACAGAAGAGTGCTGCACAAACATAGTCTGTGAGCATCAATATAATGAATTGGCCTGTTAGCAAAGAAAAAAAGAAAATTTTCTTATTAATGAATTGAAGGATCTCCAGGCGAGATAAATAAGTAAACCAGCGTGCTTTAAAACTATGAAACAAAGTCCCTGCTATATAGACATTATACAAGCCCGAAGTGTTGTGGTACATCTGAGGGAACCGTGCATAGCTGAAAGATTTGGTCACTTTATACCTTCCCACTATTCCAGTTATCTTTTTTGTTTTAATTGGGCTACAGCAAGTAAATGTTGTAGGGGGCCTAGAGAGTTCCTGATCCTCCAAAGTTACCAAAGAGAACTAGAATGTGTTGCAGTGGGGAGCTTAATAAATGTTGGAACTTCCTGATGAGGGAGTTCTCTAGGTGCTGCTTAAAGCATGGCTCTTTGTGTCTGTTTCCTCACTCTGTAAATGTTAACCAAATGTGTGAACTATGTGAATTATTTCCCATCCTAATTCACAGGGCCAAGATTTTTAAGACCAGGTATCTAATGTTAGGCTCCTTGTGACACAGGGCCAGAAACGGTTAGGCAACTTGCAGGCTAAATGACCCAAATTCAACCTTTAGAGAAGTATCTAAATTGTAATTAGGGCTATTCCTTATAAATAGCTAACATAGCCATGTTAAATGGACTAGAGCTTTGAAATGCAAACCTGTATTCTTAGAGAATTAGAGGTAATACTAATTGTATGTGTTTACTTATATCTTGTTAGATGTTAACCATATAAAGAGATGGTTCCCGTCTATTAATTCAGAGATCAAAAGGGAATATTAACATGTAGATGAAACTTGGGTGTAATATATGTCTCTTTGAAGTTTGTAGTAAACTGTCTATGAACTGCTTACTGGATAATTACCTTATGCTATTGAACCACATACCACACAAAAGAACCACTAACCCAGGAACCTATCCTTGCAACAAAGCCCGTTGCCAACTGTGCCCACATATCTATTCAGGGGACACCATCATAGGGCCTAATAACATCAGCCACACTATCAGAGGCTCGTTCACCTGCACATCCACCAATGTGATATATGCCATCATGTGCCAGCAATGCCCGTCTGCCATGTACATTGGTCAAACTGGACAGTCTCTACGTAAAAGAATAAATGGACACAAATCAGATGTCAAGAATTATAACATTCATAAACCAGTCGGAGAACACTTCAATCTCTCTGGTCACACGATTACAGAAATGAAAGTTGCTATATTACAACAAAAAAAACTTCAAATCCAGACTCCAGCGAGAAACTGTTGAATTGGAATTCATTTGCAAATTGGATACAATTAACTTAGGCTTGAATAGAGACTGGGAGTGGCTAAGTCATTATGCAAGGTAACCTATTTCCCCTTGTTTTTTCCTCCCCCCCCCCCCCCCCCCAGACGTTCTTGTTAAACCCTGGATTTGTGCTGGAAATGGCCCACCTTGATTATCATACACATTGTAAGGAGAGTGGTCACTTTAGATAAGCTATTCCCAGCAGGAGAGTGGGTTTGTGTGTGTGGGGGAGGGGGGGTGAGAAAACCTGGATTTGTGCTGGAAATGGCCCAACTTGATTATCATACACATTGTAAGGAGAGTGATCACTTTAGGTAAGCTATTACCAGCAGGAGAGTGGGGTGGGAGGAGGTATTTTTTCATGCTTTATGTGTATAAAAAGATCTTCTACACTTGCCACAGTATGCATCCGATGAAGTGAGCTGTAGCTCACGAAAGCTTATGCTCAAATAAATTGGTTAGTCTCTAAGGTGCCACAAGTACTCCTTTTCTTTTCATCTCTACTATGAAACTGACCTAAGAACTCTATTCATACCTGTATGTATAATAATCTTTTAACCAATACTCACTCTCTTTTTTTAAAAAAAATTTAGTTTAGTTAATAAGAATTAGCTGTAAGTGTGTATTTGGGTAAGATCTGAGATATACATTAACCTGGCAGGTAATGTGTCCAATCCTTTGGGATTGGTAGATTTTTTTATATAATGAACAAGATTTTTAGTAATCCTCATCATATTTGACGTGGTCTGTCTCGGTGGGAGCCCAAAGCTGGGTTGCTTTAAGGGAACTGTGTTTTGGCTTCTGGGTAACCAGTCAGGTATTGCAGAAGCTGCTTTGTTGTTGGCTTGGTGAATCTAAGAATCAGAATACTATCAGTTTGGGAGATTGTCTGCCCCATTCTTTGCAGTTTGCCCTAAATGCACAATCTCAGAGTGGCCCCCCCAGAACCCTGGTCACACTCCTAAATCCATATTTAGCATGTAAATAAATTTCTAGCTATTCATAGGTGCTGAACATGCTGTATCTCCCATTACCTCTGAGCATTTGAAGGAACATTTTTCATAATTTTTTATTTTATGATTAGCATAGGTAACTTCCCATATAAATATTAACAAATCTTATTCACAACCTGTATATGTTATCTTTAAAAACATTTATGTTTATCTACATCTCTGTACTAAGTTTGTTCAAATTCCAGAAACAGTAACCATACTACAAAATTTACTGATCCCGATATAAGGCTTTCATTTTTACCACTGAAAGGATTTCCTATACTTTATTTCTCTAGGCCACTAATATTGGGAGATCTGTCCTTTTCCAGAAATGAACTCTTACATATCTGGCTGCTAGGAGTAATTGTCATATCAGTGGGTCCTTCCTTGAATCAGTAATTCCCTTTGGACTGTTAGAGAAACATCTTGTATTTAACCCATCTATTGCTTTTCCTTAGGGAGGAGGAAATATGGGCTTGTGATTAAGACTCAGAGAAGGGCATTAAGAAACCTGGATTCTATTCACATCTCTCCCACATATTTCCTTGAACAAGTCACTTAGGTTTCCACATCTGTAAAATGAGAATATTAATATTAATTATTCCTAAATGCCAGGGATGCGATGAAGATACATTAATTCAATAATGTGTGTACAATGATATGCCATCTTATGATGGAGGGCAACAGATAAGCACAATGTATTTTTAATATGGTATTATACTGTATTTAATGGCATCATAGGTTGCTGAGTGGCAATCAGTTCCAGAACAATGGTTCCCATAGATTGATGAGGAAAGAAATAAACCATAATTTTCAATAAGAATAAAGGGAAAACTTGTGCCCTCTCCCATATTGTTCAGCACGCAGGATCAAGAAACAAGGAGATACCACCCCAACACCCTTCTTTGCAACTGAAACACAGTCCTTATAATCAAGAGTCTATGCACATTAATCTAGACCATATTTTGTCACCTTCTCTCTCACTGAGTAGTACCTTAGTGCATTGAAATATCATCATTTGGCCAAAACCTCAGATGGTGTAAATCAGCATAGATCCATTGACTTCAGTGGAACCAGGCTAATTTATACCAGCTGAGGTTCTGGCCCATGGTGTTCAGTGGGACCACTGAGCGAGAAGGTGCTATGCAGTAGGAGTCAGGGTGGCAAAAATCTAACCATCGATCAAAGGTGCAGTCATTTTTTCATGCCTCTCCTATGTAACGCAGAAACTGTGAGCACCAAAAGGAACTGGACTTAAAACAGCTAAGTAAAATCCAACTGATGTCATGTGAAAAGCTTTAGTTCCACAGATGTAGCTGATTTAAATGAACCTACCACATGTTAGCATTAAATAAATAAACAAACACCAAGGCATGTAATGTCTTAAATTGACATGTGAAATGTTTGCTCTATTCCCAAAGATCCAGTTCTGATACCGGTAGTCATAGTTACACAGGAAGCATAGCCCTTTGTGCAACGAGCAAATCTTTAGCCTTTGGCAAGACAAACACTCCAGAACTCCCCAGTGCTACCTGGCAGGCATTTCTCTAGCCAGCCCACATCACAATAATTCCTCATGTTGATTTAGTGTATTTTGAAAAAGAATGGGAAAACTGAACTTCCATTTTAATTAAAATTTGAATTCCATTTAAATGTCCGGAGAGGCAATCTGGGCTGGAGGATTTAGCACACTGATGAAAGTCAAGCGTCCCTGAATTCTGGTCCAAGCAGTTCTATAGATACACCACGTTCCATTCGGGGCAAGCCATTTAACTTCTCTCTCAATTTCCTCATCTGCCATATAAGAATAAAAATATTTCCCCATCTATTTACCACAAAGGGGTGAAGTGAGGATTATTACATGTTCTGAACGGGCAGTGTTATGTAAATATGAATTAAATTTAAGAAAAGGGAAGCATATTTACAACATAATTATTTTTACTATGCTCCTGATACTAGAATGGTGTTCAGTTACTATAGGAATGGGTCTACAGAAATGCATTATAAATATGCAGCTCTCTTTAAATTGAATCAGAACACTACTCAGCATTTATATAAGGATCACAGGTGGGGAAACCAAGGCACAGATGCAGCTCATTCTGCACTGCTTTGTACTTTGTATAATTTAACGTCAGGGTAGGTGTAAAATGTTATCAAATATAGTAATATATTTATGTCCATTTTGCACAAATATAAATGTGCAGTGTGCAAGGCAGTGGAAAATCAGGCTTCAGAGAGATTCAGGCTTGCATAAGGTCATAGAAATAGATGCCAGGTCTCCTGACTAACAATTCTCTGAGTTAGTCACCAGATTGCCCCTGGTGTAAAGACCGCTTTTATGATAATGGAGGTTTCAAAAACATTAAGAAAAAGAAAAAAAGAAAGACAGAGAGTGAGTGTTGTTGGGACTTAGGAGTCTAATCAACAGTTTGGAGACAGACTAATACATGCTATCTTGTAGAAGACTCAAGCTCAGTATCAACTCAGGAACTATTTTGGGACCATGGAGATTAAGCAGATCACACAGCAAGGAAAGGGTGATGAGTCCTTGACACTAGTGCCACAGAAAGAAAAGTCTGACCACTTTTAGCTGGTAAAACAAACCAAAATGGGGACTGCTTTAGAGAGGAGTTGATCTCGTGAGGTACACATGGTTTCAAGCTCTGTGAGGGAAACTCAGGCTCTTTCATACAAAATGATAATTGTTTCACTATTACAGAGCCAGATGATTATATGGTATAACGAAAAAATCAAAAATTCTGCTTTACCTCTTGATGAACCTTTGACAGAGTTGCATTGCCCCACACTCAATCACATGGCACGCCATCCCCAGCCTCCTGACCTCTTCCTGTCCCAGCACTAAAGGACTAATACTGAAAAGTGTTGAAGGCCATCTACACCCACTGAGGCCAATGGGAGTTAAGGGTATTCAGCATTTGCTTTAATATATGTACAGAGCATAAACACATTGAAACCAGGTAGCACGCTGCCACTTTGCATCCCTCAAAACAAGTGTCACCAGGCATTGTATTTCTGGTAGGAACACACAAGAACACCAGAATATATAGCTGTGAAATTTACAGACAACTAACGGTCCTGTACAAGGTCACGAACATCATGTGGTGACAGCATGACTGCAGCAGCTGACGAGCTCAGACAGTATTTTCATTTCTGAGGGCGTGGAGGGGCCGGACACCAGAGGGGGTTCTCAGTGGGTGGGTATTGTCAGTCCTGTCAAATGTTAATATCAGAGAGTTAAGCACTACTAGTTGCCACTGCGCTCCCATGCCAACCACTGAAAAGGAAAAAGAAATCCTGCTGCACCGCTGCTCCCAGGAGAGGAGGCAGTTGTGTGGTCAGCATGAGCAGGAGGCAGCGGAACAGCTGCAGCAAAGAGAACAGAATTTGACACATTGATAGATTTGAAAATGCTAACAGTGCATGAAGTGTGGAATTCATGATTCACGTTGCCTTTTTATTATTGGTGACACAATGAAGAAATGCACTGGTTCTCAGAGAGATACAAGACGCAGCAGCATGATGAAGACTATGTTCCAAATACATGATAACACTATTTTCTGTCTCTCTAGGGAACGTGTGTACCATAATTTGTCCTTGCAGACCTTTTGAACAGCATTAAAATTCTTTTTCCAAAGAACATTTACAAGTTTTTTCACTCCCTCCTGAGTATTCTTCCCAGAACTAACACTTATTTCTTGCCAGACTTTGATTAAGCCTTGACAGCACCTGGCTTCAGCTTCCCTGTCCATAAAATGGGAACAATAACACGTGCCTTTAGATGTATGGTGAAGCTTTATAAGTGTTCATAAAACTCTCTAAAATATTTAGAGAAAAGCAGTTATCTCAACGGAAGAGTGTTGTTATAATAAATATAGACAAGAGGATATTCCACGAAGGATGGGTTTATGGAGTATGGTTTCTCTTAAACAAGAAAGTTATCTCAGAAGAATTTCCAAAAACACACCACTGAATTTTTCATCCTCCACTTTCATCTATGTTCTCTGTGACTCAACTGCTTAGGCATGCAGTTTGATATACTGTACTATTAAATGATTGTTAATCATCCTCTTCCCATTCTCTCTGCTCATCTAGCATCTGTCTCCTTTCTTTCCCTTCACACAAGTTCAGCATTATTGGTGCAACAGCCTCCTCCTCTGCAGCTCCTGCCATCTGGAGCAGATTTCCTGCATCTCTCTTCAAACATCGTATGAAAGCAACTCTCTCCCTTGGCCACTATACTTGCTTCCCCTCCTAAACTCTGCTATTCATTATTATTCAATTCTCCATGATACTGAACTCTGCAGAAATTTTTGGCTCCATGTTGCACGAGAGAAGCTCTCTCTAGAGCCAAGTGAAATTTTTTGGCCAAAATATATTATGCACTGAAAAAATGTAGAGTTGGGTCAATTAAAACATTTTGCAAATTTCAGTCGATTTTGAGTAATTGTTTCGATCTAAATCAAAAATGAAAATATTTCTGAACTGTCACATTGAATTGCTTTGACTTTATCAGAATGAATCATTCCAATTTTTCGGGATAGATTCACAAGCAGATTTAGGCACTATTCACAACACTGGAAGAGGCAGTGGTAGTGATACCTTCTTGTAATCTTTAGCCCACTGGTCAAAGCACTCATCCTGGATGTAAGAGACCCAAGTTCAAATCCCCCCTCTGGAGCAGGGACTTGAACCCACATCTCCCTCCTCCTAAGTAAGAATCCTAATCACTGGGCTGCTGGCCAGCTGACTTTTTGATTTGCCAAAAATTCGGGTGGGGGAAGAGGGGTTGGTTTGGGTCAAAACACATTTATCTTAATTTGTTTTTCAGAATTGCCTGCAAACTGAAAAGTCGGTTATTCCCATAGCTCTAGCTACCATGATTATAGGGTTTACACAGCTGTAGCAGGGATGTACTCAGAACCTTACAAAAGATTTAAGCCAGATCCTTAACTGTTTTTGCAAGGCTACCCTAGGGCTGTAGCACCATCAGGCTGTGAAATTAAGGGGGAAAACCTTATGCTCAAATACATTTGTTAGTCTCTAAGGTGCCACAAGTACTCCTTTTCTTTTTGCGAATACAGACTAACACGGCTGCTACTCTAAAAAGGGAAATGGTAGCGCTGTCCCTATACAGCTCAGCCTGGTTTCTCAGGAAAGACCCAGATTTCCCTGAGCTCTAGGTCTTTGCAGTGAGTCCCCTGGCATGATCCTGTCAATCTTTATCACAAACAAATGAAACAAGGAATTAAACAGTCTTATCTACAGGCCTCTTCAGGCCAGAAAGCTATCTGACAGGTAACAGAAGTTCTGTGAGGTGGAGCAGACCATCTGGCTGGTCACCCCTACAGGACATTTAGTTTCACCTTCTCTCCTCGCTCCAGCGTGGGGTATACACAGCACATCTCCAAGTCCAATAAATTTACAGTCTCCTACAGATGTGCTAAAAACACAGGCCACCTGTTCAGTTTAAGGAGCAGGTGAAAGATCATTGCTGAGGAGATTAATGTAGTAAGGAATATGGGTCTGAAGGAGTAATCGGAAGGAGGAGAGAGCAAGTGACCTGTCACCCACACTGTTTGGTACTGTGAAGGGATAGACAAACCCCACTCTGTAGAAGAAGGGCCCATGCAGCCCTGACCCACTGCATCTGCACAAGTTGGAAGAGGAGCTTTAAAAGGGGAAGTGGAGTAGCTCAGTGGCAGGCAGGCAGTGGAGGTGAGCTGACATGCACTCTGAGCTCCTGAGAAGGAGCACCATGGGAGCTCTTGCTTCCTGAGGCCTGATGACAGTGACCTGACCCAGCCTACAAAGAAGGGACTAGTGGCTTTTGAAGGTCAGAAACTTTATTTTTATGTTCAGTTCTTTACTTTAACCTGGGAGAAAAGCAGGCTTGTAGGAAGTGATCCAGGGAGGCAATCACATAGCACCGCAAGGTGCAGAGCTTAGCTGCCTAACATCAGGTCCTGGATCAGAGCCTGGAGGAAAAGGTGGGTCTGGGGTCCCTTACCAACCCCTAATTAGGGGACACTATGGAAGCCTATCCCTTGGCAGGGCACCTAATTGATGGAAGAGCCTGAAGATACAAGAGTCCACATCACGAGACCTGACCCAAGGGGGAAGCTCTGAATCCCTCACTTGATCCTGAAGACTTCCCTGATTGTGGACCCTTTATGCATACCCCAAACGGGACGGAGCAAGCACAACCTGGCTGGAGGGCTGAGTCACTGAAAGGACAGACCACCAAAGGGTGGGCCGGCTGTGAGAGAGGGGAATGTCTAGGAGAAAGTCAACACCCCTCATCCAAAAACTAGGCAGCGCTGTACTTCACAGGTACCTTAGATGTTTCTGTGCCATAAAACCCTGATTCAGACATGGGGCCTGAGCCAAAAAAACCCAGATTTGATCATCTCTGAATTTTAGGTTGAAGAGCTTTGAAATGAGAACCTGTATCTGAATGTTGCAAATTGCCCCAAACCTGATAAAGTCCCAATTCCAAATGAACACTCTACATTTTCCAGTTACTACCTATCTCTCCCCAACCATTCATCGAGTAATACTTACTGCCTCAGTTTCTTGGAATAGCTTCAAATGTTCCTTCTTAGTTCTCCTAGATGTCTTTGACCGACAATTTCTATTGCTCTACTCAGAAAGCCCCTACTTGACATAATGGGAAATAAAGTCTTGCTGAAAATACGACAGTTGGATTCCTTCACTTCCCAAAAATACCAGGAGCGAAATGGATGTCTTTCAAATGCAGAATTATATGCACAATGATCTCCTAGCACTTGATCAAAGTTCTTTTCCTTTTTCAATTAAGTCTCCTATGTTGTATTTCCACAAATTAGACTTTTTATTTTTCACTTAACTACTGTGAATTACATTTTTATTCTGCATTTGTGCTGTGTTCAGGAAGGAAATTTGTAAAAATAAAACCAAACAACATATATTAAGCATGCAAAGGAAAGGGAGGGACTATATCTCTTTAACAAGGAACAAAGCAAAGACCAGGAGAATGCAGAAGTTACATGTCACTGCAAAAGGTCAGCTTCAGAAATCAATTGAGCTCTCCAAGTTAAACGTCAAAGAAATTATAGGATACACTAATAATACAAGACTGTCTGTTCAAATATTAACCCATTCTGCCTACACCACTCCTTGACCTTAAGAAGTAATTATCCCACATGCCACGATAAATCCACAAACAATTCATGACAGTCTACAACTCACTCATTGCCACATATAATTCACCAGTATCATATCATGTACTGGCTTTGCTAAATTGAATGGAAGTTAAATCAAAATAAGGTTTATGCTATCTTTTTCAAAAAGCAGTCTTCCATGTACTAGGGGAACCGTATTCTGTCAATAACTCAAACCTAGTGTGTTTTAATAACCATACCTGCTAATAAGAACAGGGGATGCCTTGCAAGCTCAGTACAGGGAGAGGTAGAAACTAGGTTTGGGTGGCAGGTCAAAAGATTGGCAAAGAAAGTGTCTGTAAATTAGATTTTCACTAAGAGACAAACCTCTTTCTCTAACACTATACAATAAAGCGCATACAAACTGTATTGATTTGGGAGTGCTGGCCTCGTCATGAACAACAATACTACTTTGTATTTATATAGCAGTTTTCATTTTTTAAAAAAGTAAGTATTACCCTCATTTTATGGATGGGAAAACTGAGGCAGAGGAAAGTAACATGACTCGTCCAGAATCACATAGTACACAATCCGGTGCCACTGAAGTCAATGGCAAAACCTCCAATGGCATGAGTAGATTTGGCAGAACTAGATTTGTATTTTATTTGACTGATAATATCCAGAGAAAGACAAGGCTGGTGAGAGCTAATATCTTTTATTGGACCAAGTTCTGTTGGTGAGACAGACAAGCTTTAGAGCCACACAGAGCTCTTCAGAAGAAGAATTGCTCTGTGTAGTTTGTCTCTCTCCCCAACATAAGCTGCTCCAATAAAAGATATTACCTCATCCACCTTGCCCTCTAATATCCTGGGACTGACACGACTGCAACTATGCTGCATACACATGATACCTATGTTTACTTTTAAGTTTTTTTATTTTTATCTATTTTAAATTTTCACAATTCTGGGAAATTATGGGGGGAATCAGACAATAATTATTTAATGTTGGCAAATGTTGAGATTTGAAAAGTTAAACTTTATTAAAACAAACTGTCAACATCACACGTCAAAATATACAACGATAATATTCTTAAATCAACCAATCATACCTATTTTTATTATTCATTCATTAGTCCATTTGTAACAAGCCTAATGCAAAAGTCTAAATAACTGGAGTTTGACTCTAATTTTCTCAAGCAGCATTTTTCTCATTTTCCCCATCTGTACATTTCTATTATATTCAATGGAAATATTTATCATTTTGTGTCTATGGTGAAATCAGCATTTATTGACATTTACCAACAAAAATTTAATCCGTCCTAATCATGCAATAGGGGCTGTTGTGAGATTAATCCTTGAGGGGGCCATTTAGGGATCTGAGCCAAAAATTGGGGATTGGTCCTGCTTTGAGCAGGGGGTTGGACTAGATGACCTCCTGAAGTCCCTTCCAACTCTGATATTCTATGATTCTATGACTGCTGACTCTCAGTCCCCTCACTGACTCTTAATTCTATCTACTTGATGGGAGTAGTCTCCTACAGTAAACCAATTAGTAGTATTCATCTGTACCAGTTGAATGAATTCCAAGTTTATAGGCAATACACTGTCCTGGAAGCTATAGACCAATCAGCACTGAGTTCAAGTTTCACAGCAACATGACATAATGATGTTGCATCAGTATCTGGATGTGAGTAGACTATCACATACTGACATGGTATCACCACTAGTGGGTGCAACACTATTATGCACTGATGCAGCATCACAACATGTAGATGCAAATGTCAGAACATCACAACTCAGCCTCACCGCAAATACAGCAAAACCTATCTTAAGCAACCACTTAGGGAACAGACAGAAAAAGCCTGCTTAACGGAAATTGTCTCTAACAAAGGGGGAGCCGAATTCTACTTGACATGTTTGGACATATTCTGGAGTGGTCTCTTTAAGACAAAAAGTTACTTACAAAAGGTGGCCTCATGGAAGTTTCATTGTCAATTATTTTGCCCTGCAAGACAAATGGCAAAATGTGGCACCCCTATATTTATCTTCAAATGGTTGCAAAAATGTCTCAAACCATTCTTCTGACTAGGGAAGTGTTATCTCCATGGGAGATTTCCCTTCTCTATGGTGTATATTTTATACTTAAGCTAATTTTAAAGTACCATCAATCTAACTATTATACAGATAGCCCACTTCCTCCTTATTACATCAAGGTTTCTGTGTGGTTCATCAGGCATGTAGGTTTTGCCTGTTAATGTACTGTTTAGATTTGGAAAATGTGAAGTTATTGATTAGCATAGCAAATAGGAAGCTTAGCTGTTCAGCCCATTTTACTAATAAATCAACACAGCCACAGAGAATGTCTATTTTTCTCTAATATGAACAAGACTTACATTCCTTATGTTGCGTAAGTGCTCCTTTAGCACATCCATAACATCTGGAGCATTGGGAGTCAAAAATATTTGTCAAATGTACATTTAAAGTATGTTCAGAGCAAAATCTGTAAGGATTCTCCCCATAAAATCCCAAGGACATTAATTCTAGAAACTACAAACACTATCCAGGGGTGAACTAAATTTGTCTTTAAAAAACCCAGCACACATCCCAATCACAATTTCATACTATGCATTATCACTTGTAATTTATCTCAGTGAAACTGGTATGTAATTACCATCCCTATTACTCTATAACTAATCCCCTTCCACGTGAAAGGTTTCCTTTTTAGTTGACTGAAAGGTTGATTCTATATAATACAGGCATTGGGTGGCTCGATCACATCACTTCCAATCCACAGTCATACCTTATTATTTCAAGGAATAGAAGGCCACAGATCAGACTCCATTTTTCTGTAGTGCATGTATAATTCAAGGATGCCTGCACCCGTTTTCTACAGGCAATATTAGCAGAAGAGAGCAGACAATTAAATTAGTTCCATTATTTAAAATGTAAGAAAATTCAAGGTCAGTGGACATATGTGCAGCCCACCATAGATTAGGATAAGCCCTGATGTGGTGAACTCGTAAGACTATTTGATGTCACGGGTCAGTTCAAAGGCTGTCCTGTGCATAAGTGCATCAAAATGAACAAATTAATGCCAGGCTAGTTGCACAGGTCCACTCTCCCTCATCATTCATCTGCAGCCTCTCCTCAACCATATCAGCACGATAGGACCAATATCTTTGCTGTCATTTGCTGCAGGTTTCTCCTGAGTTGAAGGGGGTGTCACAGTGTGTGGAGCAAGCATTAATGCTTCCTCAGTTTTCCATTGGCTAGTGCACAAGCTTTTTGTCTGGGAGGAGGTTTAAGGGGGTGAGATATGTCACTTCATGTGGGGCCTTCCTGGCCCCTCCTTTGATCCCACACACAGTGGGCAACAGAAATAATTTGCAGATGCATAAGATGGCTACACAGAAAAGGACCAACATCCTACTTAGCCCTCTCCCTCCCGAGCAAGGACCCACCATGGCTTTCTGAAGGGATTTGTTCTCCTCCACTGTGTGGTCTGAAGTCTACCCATCAGTTTATCCTGTAATTGATTCTGTTACGTAATCCCTTTTCCATGCAGCTGGTGAAAATAACACGATTCTAACAATGTAACATTTGCATTTACAAATATGCTTCTTAATAAAAGGAAATATAATTATGTGAACTTTTAACACTGTAAACCAGTGTTTCTCAAACGTGGGCACAAGGGGCTCTTCTTGTGGCCACAGACTCCTGGATGGTGCTTCAGGCCCGGGGTGGGGTGGGGGGCAAAGCAGAGGCTCCTTCCCTGGGGCTGCCTGCAGGGGTTGGTCCCGACCCCTGTCTGAAGCCAGAAACACTGTAGGAGCAGGCAACCAATGTGAGTTCCCCACCTTCCCAGAGGCAGTGAGCTTCAGGCTTCCAGCCTGGGGTGGTGGGCGGCAGGCTCTAGCCATGCGGCAACAGGCTCTGTCCCGCAGCTGCAGGGTTTTGGGCTCCATCCCTGGACTCATCCTCTGTCATCACCTCAACCCTCGCTGCCTCCTCCAGCCCCCCATTGCTCCTGACCCCCCACCTCCTTACCCACCTCATCATCCAGGGCTTAATTTGTCCCCCAGCATGCCGGCGCTGAGTAAGGCTGCTGTGAAAAGTGATATTAACAAATATAAAAATATCACTTTTCACAGTAGCAGACTTCCTACCTAGCAATCTAAAAAAAAAAAAATCAAAACATGCGAAGTGCCTTATTTATGTTTCTATTTTATATTCAGTAAAGAATAGAGACAACTGTACACTATTTTTATCACTGAGTCTGAAAAAAACCCCTACATAAATAAATTACAATGATTTGGACATGTATATGTGCTTATTTGTTTGTTTTTCCTAAAGTTAATTAAGTATTTTAGGAAAAAATTGTCAGAGAGGCCACCAGCAAGAGTTGGTGGCCACCCTCTGAGGCCACCAAAAATTTTGTTGCGAGAACCCCTGCTGAAAACACTGGGTTAGAGAGGTAAGAACTGTCACTTTTCCACAACTGGTCTTCTTAGAAAAATGCAAACCTGTGCAGCCCCCAGGGATTGAATATTTTCAGTACAGTTTCAGATTCATTCTGTAAACTGCACTTTTCAGTCCATTGGATTGTACAGCATGATAGCTAGTGAATGTGCCAAGTACATTCAATGAAACTCTTATTCAAGTTAGGAGTTTGCATATTAGTGCAGATAGATAAACTCAGCCAAAACCTTGAACTAAACCACAGCCTTTTGCCACTTTTCACATTGACCTGGTTGCATTCTATTTTAAAAGCTTCCCCACCGTTTGCATACCTCTCCAGCCAGCTGTAAAAGAGTTGCCTTCCAGATTCTTTACCACAGAAAATCATTCAGTTGCACAAGAAAATTGATATTGATTATGAGAATTATATAAGAAATATCATTCATTACTCTCTAAGGATGATGTGGAATAGAATTAAAATTGTGATAATTAATATGCAAAAACCCTGCACACATTTTTTGCCTCTGCTTCT
This sequence comes from Caretta caretta, assembly GCF_965140235.1. Classification (NCBI taxonomy): domain Eukaryota; kingdom Metazoa; phylum Chordata; order Testudines; family Cheloniidae; genus Caretta; species Caretta caretta. The sequence continues at coordinate 129,909,539 of NC_134209.1, read as the reverse complement.
TTGGATGCATTTTCATCCTCCAAATGCCGAATGGGAGTATGTGACTGCTTGTTCTTAAATTTAAGCATATATGTAAGTCCTTTGCCAGACTGGGGCCAGTATGCTTTGCACCTTGCAAGACTGAGACCTTATAGAGAAGCAAAAAATAGAATTTTTTTTATTTAAATCCATGGAACTAAATCAGTGTGAGAGGAAGATCAGGCATACTGTGTCTGTGGATGACTCCAGGAATAGAGGAGAAAACTAGCAATTTCATGTTATTTCTAAAACAATTGTAACAAGTCCCTCAGCAGGTGCCAGACTTTGCATAGGGGAGAGGCCAGTGGCTTGCCCCATCCACACGTGCTCCCTCTTGAGCCAGGAGTACTGCAGACAACAAGGGATAGCCTCTAGGTCTTGTGCTCTTCAACACTTTGCAGCTGAGCTATGGCTGCCTCCTGATCAGTTCAGTGGCTCAGGATTTTGGCAGTGGGATGCTGGACCAACCAGACTGGGATGAATGTGCCATCCTTTCCAAATGGCCTTTGTGAAACAAATTGGTGGTCTTAGTCAAGCACCATTCACCACAAAAGCTACTATCATGATGGCTGGCATGGCTGCCTCTGGTATTTTTTTGCATGGAGACTGAATTCCTTATCAGTGTGGTTCCTCCAAGCCAGTTCTGAAGTATATTAGCAGAGCAGCTTTATTCCGCAGCTTGTATTATGCCTGTACCAAGAAGGACTTATTTCTAGAAATGTTCACTCTGGCACCTTTAACAGGCACTAAAATGTAAGGAATTTTTTATGTTTAAAGTAGGTTGACATCTTAAGAGCAAAGTACAGAGCATCAAATAGCACATTCATAGAGGACCAAAATGAAATGAATTTAAGAGCTGAATTCTAATATAGCATTAAACTGCTAAAGAGGGTCTTTGCGCTAAGTGCTAAGTACTTTGAGTTACCCTGAACATAAATCAGATTTTTCTGAGTTTGGGTTAATGTGCCATTTTTCTATGTATCAGAATGTCCTTTGTTCATGAAATTCAGCAGCAATCCTGCAACCACTATTCATTTTCTTTCTTTTTTTCCCTCCAAACTGGCAGATTTACATTATCCTTGATCCCCGCAAGCCTGTGCAGGTTTTAATTTCATGTAGAACACATTAGCTGGCTGAGCTGTGCAGAATTTTCCATAGGTTTCCCATCCTGCCTCATCCTTTTGTCTTCATTCCAGAAAATTACATGAATAAGTTTTGTTTATTATTATTTATTATTTCTTTTTGGCCCTGAAATAATCTGCAGAGCCCAACTCTGAGATGCATGCTGCTCAGAAACAATTTTGTGCCTGGTGGTAGATCCACTTTGATGAATAAGAAAATTGTTACCAGCTTTGCAGCAGATTAAATATATATTATCTAACTCGTCTACTGCTTCAGTAGGTCACGGAGACTCCAACCACAATACCAGGAGAAATAAAAACAGCACTTAATCACCCAGGCAGGTTCCTTGAGTTTATCACTGATTTTTGATTAGGCAGAACAAATAGATAACTACAGCTAAAATTGTCTGTCTAATCAATGGACCCTGCATGAAATCAATTCTCCTACTTTACCCTGTGGTTGAAAGGAACTTTTCAAGATAAAATTCTTTATTCATAAATGTCTTATTGCACTTATTATTTACAATACTTTACATAATTAAAACAGCAAGAATTGTAAAAAATTTTTTTTATAAATACCATGTTTCTTTGCATTCTATTTTCCATTCATCACAGGCAGCCACATTTAACTGGTCAAATTCACCTTTGTTTATAGTTCATTTCACTTCAGTTCTTCATGCACTAACCTAAATGCTACTGGGGTCACCAACAGAGCAGGGGAATTTTTAAATAAAAGTTTAAAAAATATATCTTTTCAGTGATGTAAGATCATTCCCTGAAGCTCAGCATGAGAATTTCCATCTTCTTCCCCAGTGGAGGGATTGTCAACCATTTCCACAGCACCAGCTCAGCCCAGCCTTAGACCTCACCAAAGAACTGCAAAAAAGCTGAGAATCTGTGCATAGAATGAGGCAGGGGGAATAGGGCCTGTAGCCAGCTCAGCTACACCAACCTTAGTGTAGCAGAACCCTCTCAATGTGAGCTCCAGAGGAAGCTGCAGGGAAGGGAGGATCGGGCAGTACAGCTCCAATGCAGCCGCCCTGCCAGGGAGGCCAGATGGAGTCAGGAGGCCCCGAAGCTGATGCAGCAGGACAGACCCTATGAAGAGATGGTCATTTATCTACAGTGGATTACAAGATTTGCGTGGGTCTCAGAGGAACTACAGTTTCTGGGGTCTGAACCCCACTCCTTAATCAATGGCCTCACAGACTACACTCACCCCTGGGCCTGCCCACAGTTTTTGTCCACACAGATATTCTAAAAATTGAAAGATCATAAGATCATCATTGCTTGGCATTGTCCCTCTAAAATGTATATCCCATTTCCAGAGGTCACAGTTCTACTGAAGTTCATCAACATGTTTGTGAAAATTACTCCTTTATATTTTAGCTCTGGAGAATGTGCTTTACTGAACTAATTACTGGAGTCTTAACTCCTCTGTGAGAGTTTTCTAGCCTGAGCTACTGGATCTCTAGGAAAGAGGAATACTTTCTTGCCACATACCTTTTTTTTGTTGGTGGGACAAATGTAGAAATTGTCAATGACTGTTGTAATCCCGGGCTGCAGATTCAGCTTTGTATATAATGTCCCAAAATCCGATGACCTGAAAGAAACATTGAACAGCTATAAGTGCTTCCCAAAGGCCCCAGTATTTCAACCATCTCTGAAATGTACTTTGTTACACCAGGTATCTACTTTTGATGCTTCCATACCAGCAATTTAGTTTTCTATGTTGTTAGGTCATTAGGTAGTAGAATGGACTTGCAACTATCAAGCAATGCTCAAGGCTTGAGAAAAAATTTTGGCCTCTCTGTATTATCCAATTCTACAAAGTGATAGAGTTGTACTGATGCTATACAATATGCTTACAGTCACAGATGTAAAACACATACAAAACCACAGGAATTGTTATGACTTCAGTACACGTCCATGACCACAAGCAGATAAAGAAGAAGCAATGGTCTCAAGTTGTAGCGGGGGGGGTCTAGGTTGGATATTAGGAAACACTATTTCACTAGGAGAATGGTAAAGCACTGGAATGGGTTACCTAGGGAGATGGTGGAATCTCCATCCTTAGAGATTTTTAAGGCCCGCTTCACAAAGCCTTGGCTGGGATGATTTAGTTGGCGTTGGTCCTGCTTTGAGCAGGGGATTGGACTAGATGACCCCCTGAAGTCTCTTCCAACCCTAATATTCTATGATTCTATGAAATTGGCACTGATATTTTTAGATAAACCTGTGAAAATGCTTATCATCATTGCAGTACCAGAGGCCTCCACTGCAGTACTAATGGCCTCAGGTTATTTACCTAGGGTGTATTTAAAGAGGCTAAATCCTGCTCACCATGAATTTACTGAAAGAAGCTGATTTCAGAGGGAGTGTGTGCACTCAGTGGGAGAAGGATTTAGCACAAGATGTGTAAGACTGAAAGTAGACTTACTATGAAACTATCTTTACTGAAGACATCCACACATCTGTTTCTTTTTCAGATCATCAGTGCAGTACTGAGACTTAAACAGCAAAGCAAATGCTTGACCTCCAACAGGTTTTAAGCACAAAACTACACATGTGTGCTACAGCTAAAGGTAGCGTGCACGCATAGCCTTGTTTTCATGGAAGAACTACAATTAGTCAAACCTTTGTGACTATTTTAAGTACGTATCACTGCAGTTACTGAACAAAGCAAACAATTTATCAAATCTATAAGCTAAAAACCTGAACCCTAAACATCCTGGACCAAATCCTGTATTCCTCATTCATGGTTCAGTTGTGCCACATGACCCTCCGTATTTGGGATTTTCCCCTCTGAGGAAGCCCGATCAGTGCAGCTCAAAGGAGTTCAGGCCATAGGGGGCACTTGCCTCACATGGATAACTCTCGCCCCCAGACGATTCTAGAGGAGCCAGTTGGGTTTATGTGCAAGCCCCTGTGACTTGGGGGCAGAAATAAATCCTATCTCCCAATGGAACAATTTGAAAGAAAATTCAGCAAGATTATTTGATTCCTTGCATTCTGCTGTTTTCCTGTTGATCAGCTCTCTCTATTGTCACTTACTCCATATCACTAAAGACAATGGGAACTTGACCGAATACAGCAAGAGTAAAAACTGAGCAAAGAGCCCAGGAGCTCCTTGATTGTATCTCCAAAGGGTAGCTCAAAGCTTAAGCGTTGCTTGAAATTACACCAGTTAGAATGGTCCTCTTGGGACCCCTTTGCTGTGAAATGTCCAGAGCACTGCATGGTTTAGCCATAGCTCCTTCTACCCTGGTCATGCCCTAGTCCAGCGAGGGATGTTTCTGATGCTGGGGAATGGGGAGTAGCTCATACAGAGCAGCGATGCCCATTTTTCACCACCCAGAGATTCCCCTCAATCAGAAAAATACATAGCTTAGGGCAGCTTTCTGTTTTCTTTGCACTGGCATAAAAGGGATGAAGTCATGGGCCAGGATCTTGCCCATGGAAACAACCAACAGGACATTTCCATTAATTCCCTTCTCTCTTCACCAACCCAGAAAAAAAGTAAGGCAGGGACTGTTACATGTTATGGATTTATACTGACTGATCTAGGCTTCTGCACATGCACACATACTCAGCACCCTCATGCATATATTGACATTGCTTTGGGATCAAATTTCAGGTTTATATATTTTTATAGTGATTTCTGTGTGGCTTTGATCCTTTCATTGTACAGTGTTGCATAACCTGCCACTATACAATGATGTATTTATAAAATAAATGTAATCTGAGCAATTCACGCTTGGACAAACAATTACGTAGAAATCAAATACATAGTGACCATACTGTTTTATATTGCGTCAGTCTAACTAAAATACGGAAAAAAATAAGAATGGACAGACTCTAAACCTAATTTGGTTGAGGTGATGGACAAAACAGTAATTAAAGTTACAACTAAAACCTGCTGGCATCAAGCAGGCATACTGAAATTATACAGAACCAAATGCAAGTCATAGATGGGGAACTAGTGCATTCTGTAGGGAAAGGAATGCCAGGCCACTGACTTGCCCAGGGGCAAGTTCATGACAAAATTCTTTTAAAATTCTCCAATTTTCATAGAGAGATGGTTCCAAGATTCCTGCAAAAGAGCCATCAGAGAGTACCAACTCAGGAGGAACTATGTCTGCATTTGTATCAAGGTAACAACTGAATGATCCAGGCAGAGAAGAACAAGGAAGATAGCCCATTTCAAAGATACTTGTCCAAATATTCCCGCTTAGTCTCACTACTCAGAATAAAAGACCTGAATTAAGTGAATAAAGTTGTCATAAAAGAGGAGTGTGACAGGTTTCAATCGGTCCTCCAAGCCCCTAGGGGGAGATGGAGAGTTATGGTCCCACCAGCGGGCCTTAGTCACACCTTTTGGGCACTGGGGAATTAGCGGGAAAGGTGTGCTGGCCGGAGTCTGCCGCGCGCCCCTCAGGCAGGGGAGCGCCGGCACGAGTCTGCCGCACGCCCCTCAGGCAGGGGAGCGCCGGCACGAGTCTGCTGCGCACAGTTCTGCTACCCAAGGCAGGTTGGCCGGGGTAGGGGAACGCAGGCCCACCCAACTCCACTGCGTTCCAGCCCAGGGCCCTGACAGTGGCGGGGGCCAAAGGTCCCACCGCTCGGTCAGCGGGGTGCCATCCACGCCCACTGACCAAACACACCCACCACACGGTGCAGTTCTGCCCCTGGGCTACTTCCTCCCTAGTCTCTCAAGTGGGTCTCTCCGGTCCCTCCAGCTCATCCGGGTATTCCGCTGCTGGCAGCTCCAGCTCCCCCTCTGTGTCGGACTCACGCTGGCGCGGGCTACAACTAAACCCTTCCAGGTCCTCCGGGTACTCAGCAGCTGGCAGTCCTGGTCGCCCCAGGCCTTCCTCCCAGTCAGGTTCCTCCTGGCCCAGGGCCTCCCCTGGGTCGGGAGCAGGATCGCGAGGGAGCAGCCAACAGCCTGTGTCTGTCTCCCTCCCTGGTGCTCTCCTCACTGGGCAACGGGCCCCGCCCTTTGTACTTCCTGTCCCACTCCTCCCCTTCCGGGGATTGGCATAAGCTTGGTCTGGCCCCGCCCACTCAGGCTGAGAGGGTGGCTCTTTACCCTCTGGTTCGGAGGGAAGCCACCCTGGCTCCCTACAAGGAGGTTATGACTTCTGAGCTATTTCCAGACTAAGGCAAGATCATTTTAAACAGTCAAATTCTTGTATTTTCTGGGACACACTAGCTGTGAAAAAATCAGAGAAGAAGAGTTTCAAGCAGATGTATGGTCTAAATTCATCTTAATATCTGTACTGTGCCCAAGCAGAAGGGTCCAGATTGGCAGAGGTGTTGTGTTAAGGGCTCTTGCTGTATCCACAAAGTTTATTTGGAACTCTGCCTGGAGGGGAGAAGGAATATCAGCATACCTTATGACCTGAACAGCATTCACATTTGCCAGCACAAATGGTTCAAGGAAAAATGAGGATCTTCTGTCCGAATCTGTCAACAACTGGAATTTCTACAGTCCAGGGAGAGCAGATCACATGACAAAATCAGAGCATGTGTTCCAACATGCACAAATTGGACAAGTTTATATTCAGGAAGATTACAGTGCAAGGTTAAACTTCTTACTGTCCTCCCTCCCATGCAATACCATCAAGTCATACTCTCTCTGTCCTTCCAGCTGCAGCGTACTTATAGTGACATCCTTCCTCTCTTCACTAAGCAGAATCCAGTTCCCTATCCTTACCACAGCCTTCTTTCACCACACCAGTCACCTTGTCACTCTACCCAAGCTCTGTTATTCTTCCGCACTTCAACATCCTTCCACTATACCAGCAGATTCAGATGGATTCTCATTCATATATGGAAGAGCAGTCAAGTTCCACATGAAGGTCTTCTCTCTTTGGACAACTATTTCTGGGGCAAACGAAATTGTAAAGAAAGCCAGTAGAATCCATGGAGAACCCAACATCTCCTGCTGTCTTCAGTGAATCAACCTACCTTCATCTTGATTTCAATGGAACTATGACAATTTACACTAGCTGAGGATATGCCCCATAGTTGCTCGCCAGGGAAATTTTGTCCTCAGAAAGTGACTGAATATGTCAACTACAAAGTATTACTAGGACATATTTGGATTCTCCCAAAGTTCCAAGTGACATTTAGGAGCATCTTATTTGAAATAAGTTTGCCATCAATGAGTTTGATGGCTTTTTAAAAAAATGAATAGATTTACAGACTATTAAAATAATAGGCACGCCATTATCATAATGGACATGCCACCTGCATATGATAGCTTATAAAAATACAGATGGAGGGACAGGGAGCAGTGACTTACAGGACATCCAGAACTTGCTGCTTATGCTGGATTTTGTCACTGAAGGCTAAAAATGGTAACTGCAGCGTTCCTGAGAGCACTCAGGCCTGATCTAAGAAAATTATTAAAACCATCTGCTCATCAATAAACTCATTTTCAGTAAACAAAACATGGGTTAAGAATGTTAACATGATTTTGGAAAATAACTGTTAAAAGATATCATGGAAAATTTTGCAAATAATGGAAAATTTCCAACATAGACTTCTTCTTTTAAAAAACAATGTTTGATTTTTTTTAAAAGGCCATTTTTGACAAAAAATAATGCAAAAATTTTCAAATAGCTCTTCTGCATATCACTCCTTTTTAAGTAGGCTCATTACTAGTTAACAACAAAATATATGTAACGGTAAAAATTCAGAATTGGTGCTTGCCTGTGTAACTCTACTTATGTTAAAGTTGCACTTGCTTAACACCGAAGTCTGAAATTCCAGTTCTCTTCTGTCCTCTATTTATGGAGGTGAACTGTCAATATATTAAGCACCATCTGTAGCTTAATGATTCACAGAATCAGTCACAAAAACTACCAAGCCAAATTTCAAAGAGATCCTGTAACAGAGTCATCAGTGGTTCCTCCCCTAGAGAAAGAAGTGGTTCGGGACTATTTAGAAAAGCTGGACGTGCACAAGTCCATGGGGCCGGATGCGTTGCATCCGAGAGTGCTAAAGGAGTTGGCAGATGTGATTGCAGAGCCATTGGCCATTATCTTTGAAAACTCATGGCGATCGGGGGAAGTCCCGGACGACTGGAAAAAGGCTAATGTAGTGCCCATCTTTAAAAAAGGGAAGGAGGAGGATCCTGGGAACTACAGGCCTGTCAGCCTCACCTCAGTCCCTGGAAAAATCATGGAGCAGGTCCTCAAGGAATCAATTCTGAAGCACTTAGAGGAGAGGAAAGTGATCAGGAACAGTCAGCATGGATTCACCAAGGGCAAGTCATGCCTGACTAATCTAATTGCCTTCTATGACGAGATAACTGGTTCTGTGGATGAAGGGAAAGCAGTGGACGTGTTGTTCCTTGACTTTAGCAAAGCTTTTGACACTGTCTCCCACAGTATTCTTGCCAGCAAGTTAAAGAAGTATGGGCTGGATGAATGCACTATAAGGTGGGTAGAACGTTGGCTGGATTGTCGTGCTCAAGGGGTGGTGATCGGTGGCTCCATGTCTAGTTGGCAGCCAGTATCAAGCGGAGTGCCCCAAGAGTTAGTCCTGGGGCCGGTTTTCTTCGATACCTTCATGAATGATCTGGAGGGCTGTGTGGATTGCACCCTCAGCAAGTTTGCAGATGACACTAAACTGGGAGGAGAGAAAGATACTCTGGAGGGTAGGGATAGGATACAGAGGGACCTAGACAAATTAGAGGATTGGGCCAAAAGAAATCTGATGAGGTTCAACAAGGACAAGTGCAGAGTTCTACACTTAGGACGGAAGAATCCCATGCACCGCTACAGACTAGGGACCGAACAGCGCGGCAGCAGTTCTGCAGAAAAGGACCTAGGGGTTACAGTGGACAAGAAGCTGGATATGAGTCAACAGTGTGCCCTTGTTGCCAAGAAGGCCAATAGCATTTTGCGATGTATACCTAGAGGCATTGCCAGCAAATCGAGGGACGTGATCGTTCCCCTCTATTCGACATTGGTGAGGCCTCATCTGGAGTACTGTGTCCAGTTTTGGGCTCCACACTAAAAGAAGGATGTGGAAAAATTGGAAAGCGTCCAGCGGAGGGCAACAAAAATGACTAGGGGACTGGAACTGGGGCTGAGGGAACTGGGATTGTTTAGTCTGCGGAAAAGAAGAATGGGGGGGATTTGATAGCTGCTTTCAACTACCTGAAAGGGGGTTCCAAAGAGGATGGCTCTAGACTGTTCTCAGTGGTAGCAGATGACAGAACAAGGAGTAATGGTCTCAAGTTGCAGTGGGGGAGATTTAGGTTGGATATTAGGAAAAACTTTTTCACTAGGAGGGTGGTGAAACACTGGAATGCGTTACCTCGGGAGGTGGTGGAATCTCCTTCCTTAGAAGTTTTTAAGGTCAGGCTTGACAAAGCCCTGGCTGGGATGATTTAATTGGCGATCGGTCCTGCTTTGAGCAGTGGGTTGGACTAGATGACCTCCTGAGGTCCCTTCCAACCCTGATATTCTATGATTCTATGACCACGTCCAGTTACCTACCCTGGGTGTTCCCTCACAGGCCTCACTTCCTTACTATTTCCGGGAGGTGCGCTGCCCTTTGTGGGCCTTCTTAAGTCTCTCCAGATGGGGGATCAAAATGAAAGCCACAAGCCCTGACATATTCAGGGGTATTCCCTCCCTATGTTCCCAGCAAAGAGGGGGATCAATGAATCTACAGTGCTGCCTGCCAATGATCCAGCACCAGCATAGAGGGGAATTAGGCAACCACTTGGGCTGGACTCTGAGTCAGACTCAACCTGTCCATCTTACCCTGGGAGTCCGCTGTACTCTCCTCAGGGTCGGGTTTCAGGTCCCCTGGCTAGGAGTTCCCTCTCCGGGTTCAGGAGTCACTCCTGCAGTCTGCTGCTTAGGGCAATCTTCCTCGTGCACCCCTGGGTGGGGACTGCAACTTCCTCCCTTTTGAAGGCCTCCTCTCTATCAGTCAAGATTGACGGGGTCAAAGAGGCAGGGCTAGCCCTACCTTTCTTGTCCATACATCCCAACCCAGCTTCTAATTTTGCACCTGCAATATCCCGAGCAAAATAAGCACAAATTATTGTGTATAACCATGTTATATGATTCTGCAAGGAACGGACCTGCTCTTCGGAAGTGTTGAGAAGCCATCAGTCTCCACTGACTTAAGTACCTGACGAAGATTATTTGCGCAAACGCTGAAGCTGGAGGCAGCATGGCAAATAGAATGTCCAACTTTGATCATTTTAGGGAAGTTTCAAGTTTAAAAGGACTTCGCATATGCAAACAGCTGTCATTTTTCAGTGTGTAGTGAGGAAAGGATTTCCTGTTACACATATAGATCCTAGCAGATGTAGCTTTTCCAGATGGGAAGGACCCCACCTCTGGAAGTAACTCTGGAAAGCTGAAGACTGTGTGGTTCCTACCTCCAGGAGGGAGGGAAGCTGTTTTGAGGGAAGAAAACCCTCTTCCAGTAACAAATAGATTTTTTCTTTGTTTGTTTGTTAAACTGAGCTCAGACCAGTGTCGCTATTCTAGGGATTTTGCATGCCTATGAAAACGCACCAGTAAAGAGACATGTAACATTCCTGATTTTAATGTTTTCAAATATATTGAACATTTTGATCCCCCATCTAGAGAGACATGTAACATTACTTTAAAAAGCTACTCAGATGTCTTTGGTGGGGATAGGTTGGGTGGAGTCTGCAGCTGGAAATTGCTGATGATCCAAAAGCTCAAAAGAATTCTGGAGCCAGAAAAAAATAACTATGCTTACCATGCCAGATAAATTCCCCTGAGCTCTCTCTCCTTTCTAAAACCCGTGAAGTAGGTGTTTCAAGGACACAAATTAGTTTAAAATGCCCATGTGTTCAACTGGCGCAAAGAGTGAAGAAGGATTTTTAAAAGTGTTACACAGATAAGTGTTGCTTATTTGTACTGGATGTGATTTCTGCTTTTGCTTTACCAAGGGACAGGAACTTTACAAGCCACAGTGAGAAGCTGTGAAGGATTAACTCAACTGATTTCTTAGATCAGGCCTGAGCTGCTGCTCTCAGGAACACTGCAGATAACATGTTTAGCTTTCAGTGAGAAATTCCAGCATAAGCAGCAAATTCTGGATGCCTTATAAATCACTGCTCCCTGTCCATCTGTGCTAAAGGGTATGAATTTCCCACAAACACACACACACTTTTTTTTAATGCAGCACAACTTAATGAAGTGGGATTCAGGAATCAAAAGCACAAAAGCCTTCAGCATTCAAGGCACGTTCCATTCAAGACATAGAAGCAGAGATAAAGCCACCAGATTTTCAGAACTGCATTATTACTCATGTACAAACTCAGGCACCAGCAACAACCTTTTTCTGACAGGCCACAGAGATAGTACTGACTGCTTTAAAAGTGTATGTCCCCACTGAAATATATGCCATTCTCCCGGATGGGTTTTCTTAAAGAAAAATCACCTCTCTCAGTAATAACACCATGTTGAAATAACACTCATTTAAAGGAAATAATAGGATTACAGCAAGGACAGCACAGTGTATTTTTAACTTATGACAGGTGTATTGATGTGAGCTCCAGCAATATCTAGGAAAAGCTACCAAGAAGTCTAGAGATGGGCCTTCACCAAACCAGAGATCTGAACAACTCTAAAGTTGGGAACGACCCCATTTGGGCTAGAATTAGTACTAGAAGTAGTATACTAGAATAAGTATAGTTATATACATTCTACACTGAGGACTCACATAATAACCACTCAATATTACTCACGTTTCATTTTGTCAGTCATTTTTATTATTTAAATATATAAACTGTTACTTATTAATATTTTATTCAAAGTTTAAAAATAAAACTGCAGAGAGACTTCTAGTTTCCAATTTAATAAATCACTAACATTTCAGTCACAAATGTTTGCTCTCCATTTTTCATCTATTCTCAAGAAAAGCACACTGGGAAACGAAAGGGGAGGTCACTTATAAATGCGTTTCCTGACATGCCCTCTTCTACTTTGTCCCTCTGAGGGTTAACTCTAGCTTTCTTTCAGCCAAAGGAATCTCTATGGCGAAGAGGGCTTCTGTCAAATGGCAGATTTCTGTGGAATCCAGGAAAATTACAATGGAGATGTTTCAAGAGACACAAGGATTATTCAGCAAGCCAAAATTGAAAGCATTTGAAAATAGGGCTGTCAAGCGATTAAAAAAATTAATTGCAATTAATCACACTGTTAAACAATAATAGAATGCCATTTATATTAATGTTTTGGATGTTTTCTACATTTTCAAATATATTGATTTTAATTACAACACAGAATACAAAGTGTGCAATGCTCACTTTATATTTGTTTTTTATTATTTTTGATTATAAGTATTTGCACTGTAAAAAAACAAAAGAAATAGTATTTTTCAATTCACCTAATACAAGTACATAGGTAATCACTGCTTTGTAGTGCAATCTCTTTATCGTGAAAGTTGAACTTACAAATGTAGAATTATGTACAAAAAACTGCATTAAAAATAAAACAGTGTAAAATTTTGGAGCCTGCAAGTCCACTCAGTCCTACTTCTTGTTCAGTCAATTACTCAGAAGAACAAGTTTGTTTACATTTGCAGGAGATAATGCTGCCCATTTCTTGCTTACACTGTCACCTGAAAGTGAGAACAGGAGTTCTCATGGCACTGTTCTGGCCGGCGTTGCAAGATATTTACGTGCCAGATATGCTAACCATTCGTGCTTCAACCACCATTCCAGGGGAAATGCATCCATGCTGATGATGGGTTCTGCTCGATAACAGTTCAAAGCAGTGTGAATCCACGCATGCTCATTTTCATTATCTGAGTCAGATGCCGCCAATAAAAGGTTGATTTTCTTTTTTGGTGCTTCGGGTTCTATAGTTTCCATATCGTAATGTTGCTCTTTTAAGACATCTGAAAGCATGCTCCACTCCTCATCCCTCTCAGATTTTGGAAAGCACTTCAGACTCTTAAACCTTGGGACGAGTGCTGTAGCTATCTTTAGAAATCTCATATTGGTACCTTCTTTGTGTTTTGTGAAATCTGCAGTGAAAGTGTTCGTAAAATGAACCACATGTGCTGGGTCATCATCCGAGACTGCTATAACATGAAATATATGGCAGAAAGTGGGGACATAATTCTCCCCCAAAGCGTTCAGTCACAAATTTAATTAATGCATTATTTTTTTAATGAGCGTCATCAGCATAGAAGTATGTCCTCTGGAATGGTGGCCAAAGCATGAAGGGGCATACGAATGTTTAGCATATCTGGCACGTAAATATCTTGCAAAGTCAGCTACAAAAGTGTCATGCAAATGCCAGTTCTCACTGTCTCATGACATTGTAAATAAGAAGAGGACAGCGTTATCTCCTGTAAATATAAACAAACTTGTTTGTCTTAGCAACTGGCTGAACAAGAAGTAGGACTGAGCAGACTTGTAGGCTCTGAAGTTTTACGTTGTTTTGATTTTGAGTGCAGTTATGTAACAAAAAAATGTACATTTGTAAGTTGCACTTTCACAACAAAGAGATTGCACTACAGTACTTGTATGAGGTGAATTGAAAAATACTATTTCTTTTGTTTATCATTTTACAGTGCAAATATTTGTAATAAAAATAATATACACTTTGACTTCAATTACAACACAGAATAGAATATATATGAAAATGTAGAAAAACATCCAAAATATTTAATAATTTCAATTGGTATTCTATTGTTTAACAGTGCGATTAAAGCTGCGATTAATTGCAATGAATTTTTTTTAATTGGGATAATTTTTTTTTAGTTAATCGCATGAGTTAACTGTGATTAATTGACAGCCCTATTTGAAAAACAATGAACAATAGATATACTGCTCTTTTCATGCTGGCTTTTAGCTAGGAGTTAATAATAACTTAAAGATGCTGTGGGAAAATTCTAGTGATAGCTGAGCATCTCATGATTCAATTCAGATGTACATTACAGTACTATGGAAAGCTGCCTCTTTTTGTAAATGTACATGCTCATTTATACAAATAACGTGACAGGCTTATTGGATCTGTTCCCATCTAAACTGGTGATCTGGACAATTTGTTTGAAAACTCCCAGATAATACTGCATTCTCATTTTCTCCCCCCTTGGCTAATTATCCAGCCGTACTCAAGAATGGCTAAGTAACATTTCTATTTCAATTAAATATCACCTTCTTCTTCTTGTTCTTCTTAGTATCATGGTTATAGGGCTACCTGCAAGTCTGTTTCCTTCCTGGTCTCTCTGAGCGTATGCCCTCAGGTGTCAGGCCTTGTTCCTTGTCCATTCCCAGGCTTTTGTCAAAAACCAGTTCTGGAACTTGGGGCTTCTCTACACTTAAAACACTGCAGCATGGGGCAAGATATATATGGTAAATGTACTCATGAAGATTGTCACTGTATCAGCCACCAGAGAGGAGTGTACAGTAAAACTGGGCAAATAACTAATTTTTCAGTCCAGTGGCAGTTCCAGGAAAATAAATCAATAAACAAATTGCTTGGGATCTAACCAAATCTGGAATGTTTCAGTGAATTGAAAAGGTCGATTTCAAGTCTGTTCCACAGCAAGGATTTGAAACTGGGATTTTCCACAATCCAAATGAGTACCCTATGTACTGGATTAAAAGTTATAAGGGAGGTGGGCAGCATTATCACCATTCATGGTTAAAACTATTAGTATGAAATTTGCAAATTGTTTTGGGTTGACCAAAATTGCATTTTTCATCAAATAAACTATTAGTCCACAAATTTTGCCCTGCATAGACCAGCAAAGGACCAGCAGCAACTCCCAGATTTCCCTATGTTCCTGTCATTTTACTGACAAGAACATAGATTTAAGGCTAGTCTTCTTTAGAACAAGGAACTTTAATTCCAAAATATCTGCTTAGAAAATAAAAAAAATTAATATAGTTGCAAGTGGCCATTCCAATTCTGAATTCCTGACATTTTGATCTTTTGGGGGATTTGGAACTAAGATTTTTAGAAAACACTCTTAATTTGACTGTCCCCAGTGAGAAAAAAAGGAGCACTCTTGCTATTGCACTGAAAAGTTGATAGGTTAGGTAGGACTTCCATTTGGAAGTAGCTGTTTTGCCATACTTCATCAAAATATCAGGTATGCTGGACAGCACACATTGGAAGGCAAAGACCAGAACATACTTTAAGTCCAGCAAGTAAGGGGTCTTTAAATCGAATAATCATAGTGCTGTACAGTGGCATTGCTAGTGGCAAAGAAGACAGGGCCAAATCCTTCTCTCAGATGACAGATATGTATCATGTAGCTGATATTTTCTTAGTAATTTCAGATTTAGAGCTAAAGAAACATACAGAAGTGGGTCAGGCTAGCACATCCCCAAGTTAGAACAGGTTAGACAAACATCTGTTCAGGGATGGTCTAGGTACATTTAATCATACCCCAGCCTGGGTGGGGGGATAAATGGGGCGACCTC
The DNA here is from genome assembly GCF_965140235.1 of Caretta caretta. Taxonomy (NCBI): domain Eukaryota; kingdom Metazoa; phylum Chordata; order Testudines; family Cheloniidae; genus Caretta; species Caretta caretta. The sequence goes on along the minus strand of NC_134209.1, from coordinate 129,893,945 downwards.
TTGAAGTCCTTTCCAGTTCTACATTTCTATTATTTCTATAATGCGATCTTCAATGTACATGAAAAAGTCGAGATGGGTTAAGTTTTAGTTTAAGTAGTAGAGAATCCAGCATCTCATCTATTAAGGTCTCACCTGGGAATGGAGTTTACAGCCATTTAAAAGCATAAATAAAATACCACTGTTGATAATTCATACAGCACTATATAAAGTGATAAATATTAATTTGCTTTCTCTGGTGCCATAAAAATGTTAACTGGATCAGAAAATGTGGGAGGAAGTTGACTGTTATGCATAAAAATTTTAATATATATAGACTCTGCTTCAGAAGGTCAGCCTATTTCTGGACTTACTGAGTTGAAAAAAAAAACCAAGTGGTTTCACATAACTACTTGCTCAGTACCTAAAAAGATGAAAATGAGCACTTCAAATCCATCTTCATTATAATGCCTTTCATAAGTCCCATCCATTTTGGGGGTGGTGGGGAGCAGAGTATACTGAAAAAAAGGCCTCAGGGCTATAAAGCAATTTTTCAACATTTCTTTTACTAACGAGATTGCTGAAGAACAGAATAGTGCTTACATCTCTTGTATCTCTTCCAGTATTATTACTCCTGTGTGACTGATGTGATTGATAATAAGTAATTAACAGATATATTCTTGTTAATCAACACCCCATGTTTGTAGCTCCTCTAGAATGTTTACAATAATCTGCCACAGAAAAACGCTAGTTCAGTCTCACTGCTTTTTATTTACACTAATGTGCACAACTGAAAGTACTGCTGATCAAATTCTACTTCTCTGTTAACACCCAGGCAGCACCAGGGAACTCAGTGAAGCTGTACGGATGTTCTTGAGGGAAGAATTTGGCATTATGTTTTTAATGAGGTATCTTGTAATATCTGTTTCTCTGAACAAGACAGGTGAGTATTTGTGTAACGAACATTTCTGCTTGCAACAAGAACTCTCAGGAAAAAAGACAGAGTTGGTGATCTTGTAATAAACTAACTTAAGTATGTGTGTGCATCTTCTTTTAGTGACTGGCCTCCGCAACTATAATAACTTGCTACTCATCCTCAGATAAAAGGAGATATTCTTTAGCTCGAGCTGCAGTGGTTTGCACTCTTGGGGGTGAAGGTCCTGGCTTCAATTTGCACTTATGACTGCTGTGGTTGTATACATGTGGCCACAGCTTGTTACACTTTGAAAGAGAAAGGGATATTCAACAAAATTGAAAGATGCAAATTCAAAACTGAAAAAGAAATACTTTGTAATTTGACTGTGGAACTCATTGCCACAGGATGTTGTTGAATTTAGGAAGATTCAAGAAGGGATTTGATGTTTATATGGATAACAAAAATATTCAGGGTTATAATAGTTAAATGCTAACAAAAAGACTATTGGAGGAGAGATAAAACCTCATGTTTCAGAGTATAAACCAATCCCTAGCTATTAGGAATAGGAGGAGACCTTCAGGATAGGGGTACAGATTAAACCACATCTGCCTGCCTTCTGTGTGGCTTCTTACATCTTCCACTGAAGCATCTTGTACTTGACACAGTTGGAGACAGGGGACTGCCTGGAAGAAATATAGGTCTGATGCAGTATGACAATTCCTACATTTCTAATTTAAAGAAAAGTAATTTCACGTTTAAGCTATTGTAACTGACAAAACGATTCTAACTGACTGTGTTTACTCAATACCTTGAGATCTCAGTCTGAATCACTATGAATTCCTGTCCTGCAACAAGATGAAATGGTTACTTACTGTAACTGTGGTTCTTTGAGATGTGATGCAGACGTGTATTCCACTTAGGTGTGTGTGTGCCCAGTGTGCCGGAGCTGGCGACTTTTGCCTAGCAGTACCCATGGAGGGGCAGCGCTTGCACCTCATGGTTGTGGTCCCTCCCCTGGTTATGTGAGGTGGCACTGCTCTAATCCCCCTCAGTTCGATAGATGCGATATCATCATAATGGTCCAAAAATGTATGAATGGATGACCATGTGGCCACCCGGCAAACGTTCAACATCGAAATGTCACTGAGGAACACTCTTAACATTGCTTGCGCACTCATCAAATGAGCTCGTATTGGCTGAGGGGGCATAGCCAAAGCTATATCATATGCAGTCTTCATACAAGATGTTATCCATCTAGAGATGGTCTGTAGACCGCTTGCCCCTTCATGCAGTCTGCAGATGACACAAACAGGTGAAGCAAAGAAATGGTTCAGTCCTATCCAAATAAAAGACTAGACATCATTTACCATCCAAAGTATGGAGGTACTGTTCCTCATGGATGAATGAAGCTAAGGGAAGAACACAGGTAAATACATTGCCTGGTTCACATGAAAGTGAGAGACCATTCTGGATAAAAAACTTTGAGTATGGTCATAAGGTTACCTTGTCTTTGGAGAACTGTGTGTAAGGAGGCCGTGCCATTACAGCCTGCAACTCAGACACCCACCTTGCAGATGTAATGGCTACCAGAAACATGGTTTTCTGACACAAGAGGTGCAGTGGACAGGATGCTAGGGGTTTGAATGGAGGGCCCATTAGAGCCACCAAAACCATGTTTATGTCCCACAGGGGGACTGGTTCTTGGACTTCAGGATATATATGGAGAAGCCCTTTTAGAAATATCACCATAGCATTGGCAAAGACTGATTTGTTATGAATAGGAGGATGAAATGCTGATATTGCAGCCAGATGAACTCTCAGTGAACTGATCGCAAGTCCAGATTTATGAAGCCGTAACAAGTACTCCAAGATGTCCTGAATAGAAGCCCGGGCTAGTTGGATCCCACGGGCAAAGGACCACACCAAAAATCTCTTCCACTTTGCTAAGTAAGTCATCCTGATAGAGGGCTTTCTACTGTTGAGTAGGACTTCTTGGACAGCCACCAAGCACTGCTATTCTTCTTCATTCAACCATGGAGCTGCCATGCCATGAGGTGCAAGGAGTTGAGAATGGGATGGCAAGCATGGCCATGGTTTTGAGTGAGCAGGTCAGACTGGGGGGAACTGGTATGGGAGGCTGAATCATAAGTGCAAGAAGTTTGAAGAACAAGCACTGTCTCTGCCGGGGCTATCAGGATAAGCTTGGTCCAATCGGCTTTGAACTTGAGAATGACCTGATAGATTCTGGAGGAAAAGGCATACAGGAGAATCAATCACCAGCTGCAATGGAAGGCACTGGAGAGGGAGCCCGGAGTGAGGCCTCCCAAGAGCAGAACAGGCGAGATTTCCAGTTTTTCATTGTGGCTATTAGGTTGATCGTGGAAATGCCCCACACTGTGAAGATGACCTGGAGGACACTCATCTTCAGAGACCACTCATGACTCAGAGAAAAATACCTCCTGAGATGGTCCATAAGATGATTTGGCACCCTGGTTAAATGTACAACTATCAGAGTAACATCCTCCTCAATGCAAAATTGCCACAGATTGATCACTTCTAGGCAGAGTGACCTGGAGTGTGCTCTCTCTTGTTTGTTAACATATTACATCGTGGCGGTATGGTCAGTGAGTATGTGAACCACTAAGTGTCTGATATGGTCTCGGAAAGCACACCATGCATTGTGGATGGCCTGAAGTTCCAGCATGTTGATATGGAACAAGGCCTTCCATTCCGACCAGAGTCACTGTACCTTCAGCAACCCCAATGCATGCCCCAACCCAGCAGGGAAGCGTCGGTAATAACATTCTGTGGCACATCCACCACTGCAGAGGGAGGCAAACCAGCCTGTCCAGTGGATGAAGGTTGGGGTTATAGACTGTCTTGGGTCACATTTGGAGAGAGGGGAGGCTCAGCCTCACAAACTGGACCACCTGCTTGCAAGCGATCATGTGGCCCAACATGTTCAGACATGCCTGGAGTGTCACAGAAGGTTGGGACTGCAGCCTGAACAGAGACATTTAATTGTCTGAAAATGGTCAATCAGTAGGAACGCTCTCGACCTTGTGGAATTTAACAAGGTCCCAATTAGCTCAATTTTTGAGTGGGAGACAAGGTTGACTTTCCAGTGTTTAGAATGAGAACCAGAGGGTCAAGCAAGCATAATGTGGTGCTAACATTAGCAAGAACTTCCTCTCTGGATCTGCCCCTCAGTAACCAGTCATTGAGGTATGGGAAGATGTGGATTCCCTGTCTCCTGAGATATGCTGTAACCATGACCATGCACTTGGTGAAGACTCTGGGAGCAGCAGGGGGGCCGAAAGGCAGGACTGTGTACTGAAAAATGGCACTGTCCTACAATGAAGTGAATAAACTTCCTGTGGCTCAGCAGAATTGGCACATGAAGTAGGTGTCCTGGAGGGCCAGAGCAGCGAATCAGTTATTCTGAGATAATGCGGGGAGTATAGTAGAACGAGTGACCATTGGGAACCTTATATATCTCATATGTTTGTTGAGGCTGAGAAAGTTGATGGTGGGTCTCATCCTACCCTTGGATTTGGGTAGCAGGAAATACTGGGAGTAGAAGCCGTGACCCCAGTGTTCCGGTGGAACCTCCTCCACCACTCCTGGTGCCAGCAAAAAGCTGACCTGCTTGATGAGCAGACTCTCATGAGAAGGGTCCCTGAAAAGGGACAGGGAGGGAGGGTGGGGAGGAGGGGTGGAGATAAACTGATTGGCATAACCCAAACTAATAATGTCTAGGACCCAGTTGTCAGAAGTAATCAGGCCCCAAGTGCTGTAAAAGTGCACCAGTCTGTCCCCAAAGGGGCAAGGGGATAAGGAGGGAGGAGCAATGACTGGAACAGTGCTCTGGACCAATGAGTCAAAATGGGCTTTGACAATGCTGCATAGGCTGGCCCAACCCTGAGTGTGACAGCTTTTCCTTGTGGGAGCTACCCATCTTTTTAGGGTAATCCCACTGCTTCAAGGGAAAGGGCTGCTCAAAGGTATGCTGCTGCTAAGCACCACAGTGGCACCTCCGTGCCAGTGAGTAGTAAACCCCAAAGGATCTCAGGATAGCCCTAGAGTCCTCAAAGGAGTGAAGTGTGTGATCGGTCTTCTCCAAGCACAGGGTTCTACCATCGAAAGGCAAGTCCTCGATGGCCCACCTAACTTTCTGGAATTTAGCAAACAGGAAGCCCTCTGCATGCTGAACACAGAGGCCATCATCCTGGCCAAAGTGGCCACAATGTCCAGGGCAGATTTCAAGGATGTTCTGGTCACCAAGTAGTCTTCTTTCACAAAAGCCCGAAACTCTTCCCGTGAAGCCTCAGGCAACTGGTCTGCAAACTTGTATACAGCTGTCCAATTTAAAAAGTCGTATTTAAGACCAACACCAACTAAATCATCCCAGCCAGGGCTTTGTCAAGCCTGACCTTAAAAACCTGTAAGGATGGAGATTCCACCAGCTCCCTAGGTAACCCATTCCAGTGCTTCATCGCCCACCTACTGAAATAGCGTTTCCTAATATCCAAACTAATATCCAAATACTAATATCCAAACTCCCCCACTGCAACTTGAGACCTCTGTTTCTTGTTCTAACATCTGCCACCACTGAGAACAGCCTAGCTCCATCCTCTTTGGAACCCCCCTTCAGGTAGTTGGAACCCCCCTTCAGATAGCAGTTGAAGGCTGCTATCAAATCCCCCCTCACTCTTCTCTTCTGCAGACTAAATAAGCCCAGTTTCCTCAGCCTCTCCTCGTAAGTCATGTGCCGCACCCCCGGATCATTTTCGTTGCCCTCCGCTGGACTCTCTCCAATTTGTCCACATCCCTTCTGTAGTGAGGGTACCAAAACTGGACACAATACTCCAGGTGCGGCCTCACTAATGCCGAGTAGAGGGGAATAATCACTTCCCTTGATCTGCTGGCAATGCTCCTACTAATACAGCCCAATATGCCGTTGGCCTTCTTGGCAACAAGGGCACATTGCTGACTCATATCCAGATTCTCGTCACTGTAATCCTCAGGTCCTTTTCTGCAGAACTGCTGCTTAGCCATTCGGTCCCCAGCCTGTAGCGGTGCATGGGATTCTTCCTTCCTAAATGCAGGACTCTGCACTTGTCCTTGTTGAACCTCATCAGATTTCTTTTGGTCCAATCCTCCAATTTGTCTCGGTCACTCTGGACCCTATCCCTACCCTCCAGCATATCTAACTCTCCCCCCAGCTTAGTGTCATCTGTGAACTTGCTGAAAGTGCAACTAATCCCATCATCCAGATCATTAATAAAGATGTTGAACAAAACCGGGCCCAAGACCAACCCCTGGGGCACTCAGCTTGATACCAGCTGCCAACTAGCTATCAAGCTGTTGATCACTACCCATTGAGCCTGACAATCTAGCCAGCTTTCTATCCACCTTATAGTCAATTCATCCAATCCATACTTCTTTAACCTGCTGGCAAGAATACTGTGGGAGACCTTATCAAAAGCTTTGCTAAAGTCAAGATATATCACATCCACCGCTTTCCCCATATCCACAGAGCCAGTTATCTCATCATAGAAGGCAATCAAATTAGTCAGGCATGACTTGCCCTTGGTGAATCCATGTTGACTGTTCCTGATCACCTTCCCCTCCTCCAAGTGCTTCAAAATGGATTCCTTGAGGACCTGCTCCATGATTTTGCTGGGGACTGAAGTGAGGCTGACCATTCTGTAGTTCCCCAGGTTCTTTTTCTTCCCTTTTTAAAATATGGGCATTATATTTGCCTTTTTCTAATCATCCAGAACCTCCCCCGATCACCATGAATTTTCAAAGATAATGGCCAATGGCTCTTCAATCACATCAGGCATAATCACATAATGCACGCGTGGATGTATTAGATCGGGACCTATGGACTTGGGCATGTCCAGCTTTTCAAAATAATCCTTAAGCTGTTCTTTCACCACTGAGGGCTGCTCACCTCCTCCCCATACTGTGTTGCCCAGTGCAGCAGTCTGGAAGCTGACCTTGTCTGTGAAGTCCGAGGCAAAAAAAAAGCATTGAGTACTTCAGCTTTTTCCACATCATCTGTCACTATGTTGCCTCCCCCATTCAGTAAGGGTCCCACACTTTCCCTGACCTTCTTCTTGTTGCTAACATACCTGTAGAAACCCTTCTTGTTACCCTTCACATCCCTTGCTATCTGCAACTCCAATTGTGCCATGGCCTTCCTGATTACAGCCCCTGCATGCTCGAACAATATTTTTATTCTCCTCTCTAGTCATCTAGAATGATCTGCAGATTGAACAATGCTCTTTGAGGTGGGCCTCACCAAGACAAAGCAGGCACCGTTGCTACAGATTGCTCCCCCACACGAAGGGCAGTCTTTAATCCCCAGTGAGGGCATCACCAGGAAGAGCAATACTACTAGAACAAACACACACTAAACTAACACTAATACCAACTAAATACAATAAATGCTAGTCTAAGACTAACTGCAAGGTTGTGAGGTTACAACCACACAGAGCTCCAACTCTGGCCAGGGGTGGTAAGAAGAAACTGCGGGAGGTTGGCATGGTGCCACCTCATATTGCCCGGGGAAGGGCTATGGCCATGAGGCATGAGTACCACCCCTCTACAGGTAATGTTAGGCAAGAGTCTCCAGCTCTGGCACACTGGGCACACACCCATCTAAGTGGAATACACGTCTGCATCTACCTCAAAGCAGAAATAATTACCTGTGTTGTAAACCACCTGCCTCAGAAGTGTCTGCCCATTAGCCAGGTTGCCACATTGTATTAAAGGCCATTACAATTTTCAGATAGTTTTGTAACAAGATCAGATAGTCGAAACACACATTAAAACTACAATAAGTGAGTGTCACCTGGATCATCATTTTGTAAAGCAGACTAGTAAAGTATGTAATTAATGTGAGGAGGAGGCACATTTCGGAAGCTCTGTTGAAGTTACCAGGGTGACTGGGGGAATTCAAATGCCCCATAATCACTTCAGCAGGATTTGTTTCTGTTTTTTTCTACTGACAAGAGTCATCACCTCCTAATAGCTTTATCCAGTTGCTGAATCTTTTTTATACATTTTGTTTAGAACTTTGTGTGGCCAAATCATCTCTAAGTTCCTTTAAATTCTCAGTAGTCCTTCTCCTGTAACTGCAGTGACACCTGGTGAGGGCAGAACTGATCAACAATAGATGGGCCTGCTGTTGAACTTGGCAAGTAGGCATAAAACCCCAGCAGATACGGTTGTTGGTTTTTTTTTCTTGTTTTTTTTCTTTATGCTTTCAATAGCAACTCTTCCAAGTCCTTCACCAGGCATAAATCCAAAAGAGATCCAGAAACAAGATAAACAGTGCAGTGTCATCACTACAACTCTTAAAATAAGAGGACAGAACCTATTCTGCAAGTCTCAGCTAGACCATTAGCAGCAGACGAGGCAGTGAAGTGTTCCTTTAAATTATGCAGACAGATTACACAGGCCATCCATGGTAAATGCAGCACATTTTGCCCTGCTTCACGACTCACCAGGAAGCAGTATCGAAGCACAAATACAGCCTCTTCTGTAACAGTTTCAAAACTGAGAACATGACATTTCATAGCGGCAAGTTTAGAACCAAGCTATTTTGATGGCACTTAACACACTCACATGGACCCACAGCATCTCTACAGTGTGATAATGACCGTTCTAAAAATATAATCAAGAGATAAATAGAGGGACGATTTGGTGCAGCCAAGACGCTTTTTTTTTTTAAATGCCATCCTGGATCCTATTTATACAAAAAGTCTCAGTGAGAAATGCTCACAGCTGACATCATGCTGTACAGGGTGTCAGGGCTGATAGGCAATAGTGACACCCTAATACATTCATTCCCTTGATGATGACTAACTGCTCTTTATGGAAACTCAGTCCACCATAAATTGCTGCCATGCAATTCTAAATGGGAGAGAAAACAACCCCCACAGAATAAGATTAGCTCACTACAGTAAAGATAATACGAAGCACTAAGAGAGCTGAAAACCTCAATCCCAAGATAATATCTGGCATTAAAAGAGACAGTAGGTGGGTGGGTGGGGGACGGCAGGAGTAGAATGACCCTGATTCCTGCTAAAGCGTGTGAATTCTCACTATAGAAGCAAAGATTATTATATACACTACAGCTCTTCCAGGATATCTAGGTACCATTCAGGAGCTACCCACAGTGGTAGAGACTGTGTAACAAAACCGGGTTCTGCAGATAACCAACACAATTACTGATTAACTCACAAAGGGAACTTGTCTAAAGCTTTTCTAGGGTGAAATCCTGGCCTCACTGAAATCAGTGAGAGTTTTGCCATTGACTTCAGTGGAACCAGGATTTCACTTCTGGTCTTTCTTCCAGCTATGAGAGTAAGGCCTGTGTTTCTGGAACTGAAAGACCGCACAAAAGAACTTGCTATACCAAATATGTACGCAAACAGGCAAGGCCAATATATCACAATGGGTATGAGGAGTCGAACATTCTCAAACTTAGATGTTTGGATCTGGATTGCAACTTGGTGGCTGCAGTCCCACACATGTGATGGGCTTTCAGTTTGCACAGTAGCATGTGAACTATTTGTTTGTTTGTTTTGGGGCATCTGTTTTCACAGATTCATAAGCTGATTTTCGTTTTTAGCTTTTGGTTTGAATGTACTCCAAACCCAAAGGAAAATTCAGTCAAAACTAAAGGAAATTTCACCTTGGTTTACATGGCAAATAGCAAGTTTTACATAGATTCCACACAAAACCATAGATCAGTGCAGGTTCACCAGATGTTATAAAAACCTTGGCAAACCTTTTGGTGTACCTGGTCTGAGTTTCAGTTTATAACAAAAGCCAAAACTATGTTTGTTTCACATTCTTTTCGGTTCCACTGTGATTGTGTTTTCATACCATTCCCCAAATATATGGCTTTTATGTCTGAGACACTGGACCTAAGAGCCATGTTACAGTAGTTAATTTTGATACATGAAAACAGAACCCTGAATAAGCATATTTTAAATAAATCAAATAAAAACAGACTGGCTGGTGATTTTGGAAATTAAGATCCATTTTGATCCCCTCACTTTCAAATCACACTCAAAGAAGTTTCTCTAAAAACATACCATCCCACACTGAAAAAAGTCAAGGAAACTAGCTAGCCATTTCCAGAGGCAGAAAAGGTGGGTGATGGTGAGGAGTCAATAGTTTGGGGCCAACAGCCTTGCAGTCTGTAATTGAGAATAACATCCATTGAAGTCAGTGAGTCAGATTCTTCTCTCCCTTACACAGGAATACATCTGAAGTAACTGTAATGACTTTTATAGAGTTATATTGGATTTAAACATCAGATTCTGGTCCTGCAATGAAATGCATGCAGGTGGGCCTTTGGGTCTGTTTGGAGCACCATTGAAATTAATAGGTTTCTGCACTGCCACTGGCAGAAGGAGCCAACTGTAACATCACAGCACGGGATTGGGGGTGTGAATACACTTCTGGACCTGTGTCTTCCTCTGTAGTTGGAAAGTGTATTGTGAGTTTGGGTTCTACCACAATATAAATAAAATTATATAATAAAATATGAATAATACTAATAATTATAATTTAACTTTGTTCTCTGTTATACAAGCGTAAATTGAAGTCAAAATCTCTTTGGCAAAGCCTTGGATTTTGAGTGGGTTAACAGAGATTAGAAGCTGGCCAGGAGGTAATTCAGGGAATATCTAAGGACTGAACAGAGACTGCAAGATTTGGCTTGTAAATTCTGGGGCCCTGAAAAAATACTCCAACCAATGCTTAGATAGCTTTTTGGTTCTATATAATTCTTGTATTGAACTGAACTTGATGTCCTACTCTGGAAAAAATTCTGAGTACTCTGAATTTTTTTCCAGAGTAGTACATGAAGGAAACACATTTATAACAAATCTTCTTTAATGACTCATTTAATCACTGTGGAAACTTCAACAGATCTCACTCAATTGACAAGAGAGGCATGTTTAACACACATATTCTACAGTACTTTCCAAAAAACACCTACAATATCTTTATATCTGCCTAGATGCTTGACAAAGCTGAAAACGATGGTGTCATAAACATACAGCTAAGGGTAGCATAAAATCCCTCCTTTACCTGAAAAGGGTTAAGAAGCTCAGATAACCTGGTTGGCACCTGACCAAAAGGACCAATAAGGGGAAAAGATAATTTCAAATCTGTGGGGGAAGGTTTTTGTTGTGTGCTTCTTTGTGTTCTCTCCAGGACAGCGAGGAACCAGGGCAGGGAAAATACATCTCCTAAAGCCATACCTGAACTAAGCATCTAAGATTACAAATTGTAAGTAATAGGAAGGAAATGCGTTAGATTATTTTTTGTTTTAGCTTGTGAATTTTCCCTAGGCTAAGAGGGAGGCTTATTCCTGGTGGTTTTTTTTTGTTTTTTTTTGTAACTTTAAAGTTTTGCCTAGTGAGGAATCCTCTGTGTTTTGAATCTGATTACCCTGTAAAATTACCTTCTATCCTGATTGTACAGAGGTGCTTCTTTTACTTTTTCTTTATAATAAAGTTCTCCTTTTAAGAACTTGATTGGTTTTTAGTGTCCTAAAAATCCAAGGGACTGGTCTGTGCTCACCTTGTTTACTCTCAAGCCTCCCTAGGAAAGGGGGTGAAGGGATATTTTGGGGAAATAGGAAATCCAAGTGGTTCTTTTCCTAAATCGTTGTCTAACTCACTTCCTGGTGGCAGCGATACCGTTCCAAGGACAAGGAAGAATTTGTGCCTTGGGGAAGTTTTTAACCTAAGCTGGTAGAGATAAGCCTAGGGGGTCTTTCCTGCAGCTCCCCACATCTGTATCATAGAGTTCAGAGTGGGGCAGGAACCCTGACAGATGGTTATTTTGCTCAGCCACTTATGATGAGAAGAAAAAATTTAAGGGGCATTTCAACTGGCATAATTAGTCCCTTCACATGTCCACTCCCACCCTTTGTGGTATTTTCAGGATTTCTTAGAGCATGAAGTAAAACATCACATCCTGATCTAACTAAAGGCAGAGTGTGGCAGTCAATTATATGACACAAAAGCAGGGCATCAGATATCAAACACTGGCACAGGCAAATGTCATAGTATTGCAAAGCTATGGAACACCAAAACAGCGCAGGGAAAAGCTGCTACTGCAGCAGCATTCTGTATGATTTTCTTGCATTGATGGATCTTTTGTGGTTTTGCTGTAACTTCTGTATACAAACTGTTACCATTACTTACACCCAAGCAACCACATTGACTTCAGTGGGACAACGCAGATGTAAATGAGTGCAGTGATAGACCCTTTGTATTTACAACAATTTGTGTCTCTTGGCGTCAGGCCTACTCCCATGGGACTTGCATTTTTAAAGAGTTCCTAACACTTCATTTTAATCTTGTTTTGCTAATGAATACACAGTCTCTTTCTGAGGAGCTTTGTAATTTTAAATTACAATTATACAGTAATGATTAATTAGGCATTCTAGGCATTACTGCAATACTAACAGAGATAGGAAACACATTCTGCTAGGCACTGTACAGACATATAGTAAGAGTTAGGCCCCCACAAAACTTGCATTTTAAGCAGACAAAGGGGAGGGGAAAGAATGTATTGTTATTCCAGGGCGATATAAAGTGACTTGCCCAAGGTCACATACTGACATAATTGGGGATTTTCCTGAGTATTGACTGAGTAAAAAACCTCGGATATAACTTAAGGCAGTGGTTTTCAAACTGCGGGTCGCGACCCAGTACTGGGTCGCGGAATGTAAGGCACTGGGTTGTGGCGCATCTGGTCAGCACTGCCGACTGGGGTGTTAAAAGTCCCGTGGGCGGTGCTGCCCGGCTAAAGCAGACTAGTCTCTACCTGTTCTGACACCACGCTGCGCCCTGGAGGCGGCCAGCAGCAGGTCTGGCTCCTAGGCGGGGGGGGGGGGGGGGGGGCATCGGGCCCCACGTGCTGCCCCCACCCCGAGCACAAGCTCCGCACTCCCATTGAAGCCAGACCTGCTGCTGGCCACTTCTGGGGCACAGCGTAGTCCGCGGTGCCAGGACAGGCAGGAAGCCTGCTTTAGCACCCCCGCTGCGCCGCTGACTGGAAGCCGCCCGAGGTAAGCCCGTGCCCCAGCCCTGAGCCCCGGCCCTACCACAGAGTCTAGACACCCAGCCCAGACCCCTGATCCCCTCCCACACCCAAACCCTGTGCCCCATCCCCCTACCCCAGCCCTGAGCCTCCCCCAAACTCAGAGCCCCCTCCCACACCCTCATTCCTGGCCCCACCTCACAGTCCTCACCCCCACACCCCAACCCTCTGCCCCAGCCCTGAGCCCCTCCCAGACCCCAAACCCCTCATCCCCAGCTCCGTTGGGTCGCGCGGTCATCAACAATTTTCTTCAGCTGGGTTACCAGAAAAAAAGTTTGAAAACCACTGACTTAAGGTGCCCTCTGTGTTGAATGCTGGTGAAGTAATTCAACATATTGATACCACATAATCAAAGAACGAACAACAAAAACTATCCCATGCTAATGAAAAAATGAGAGGCCTGGTCCATAATTTCCATGCAATGGATAACTGTTTTTCTTTCCTGTACATTGATCTATTTGGGAGAACAGACCCTTTCTTCTAACACCTCTAAACCAGCCATCTATATTTAGTACTAGTCCTTCTCCTATAAAATGAATAGAAAAGCTGAATTTAACGTCGGACTCCTAGCGCATTTTCTCGAATGACTATCTCAGAAAAATAACAGCACATTAAACTTAAGGAAACAAAACATAATGGCACCACAAACACATGGAGATAGAACAGAATAGCCTAAGTTTTAAAAGCATTCATCAGAAAATTAGGTTAAGATGGCCTACCTTTTGAACTATGTCCAAATGAACATCTGAATTCCATGTTTGCTGAGCTCAGTGACAGTGAAAATATCCCCCAGCTCACACAACTCCTACTAAAAAGAAAAGGAGGATTTGTGGCACCTTAGAGACTAACAAATTTATTTGAGCATAAGCTTTCGGGAGCTACAGCTTGTTTTGCTCACGAAAGCTTATGCTCAAATAAATTTGTTAGTCTCTAAGGTGCCACAAGTACTCCTTTTCTTTTTGCGAATACAGACTAACACGGCTGCTACACTGAAACAACTCCTACTGAAGACTACTTAATAATTGAAGTCAAATTATTTTTAAGCAGTGTGAGAACATCAGAAAGTCATCACTACTAACTTGATGTTTCCTAGACCAAATTAATGTGTTTCATTTATTTCAGCTGTGCGGACTTACTAAGTGAATGGATCCCAATAAGTCCATCTCCTTCCACTGTACTGCATGGAACACTGCAACCCCAGCAGAGAATCATGGGAGTTACAGAAATGATCCACCAGGTCATCACTCCATCTCCTTTCCATTGTAGGATTTTATTTCTGCAATTATTTCCTGTCTTTTTGTCTAGACCAATATTAATTCTTCTAGTGGTGGTGGAACCAAAAAAGCTTTAATTTGACAGAATGGATTTTTTTCCAATTTCTGAATTCATTTTTTAGACTTAGTGACAAGATGCCTTTGAGCAATTTTAAATTGCAAACTAGGTTGTTCAATGCGGGGCCAATCCATTTCTAAGCCATGCATAATTGATTTTCTTTATGAACTACTAGTTCAAGAATGCTGAAATGGACCTCCTACAAATATATCTTTCAACGCATTATTTTGTCATGTTCCATTCTCTTGTCTTTTTAAAGAACTTGCTGGTAGAATTGATTGATGGATAGTCTTATTGTACCAGGAGCACTTGTCATTCAACTCTTTGACCTTGTCTGCACACTAACAGTCAAGTGCCTTTGAAATCCGTTTACTTCAGAATTTACAAGAGTATTAATGACAAGATGTCAGCATTTTTTAGGTTTGAAAATATCCAAGAATAGTGAGTTTGGCACAGGAGAGTTATCTTTAATGTACTTTAAGCAAGAAAGAAATCTTTATTATTCTACTTTCTGATTTAGGGAGAGCATGACATCATCCCAGGGGGTCATCAGGTATGTCATTGCGAGAAAGTGAAGACAACAACATATACCGTTCAGTGCTGGATACAGAACTTAAATGACTAATGCCAATGTACATTCTCCAAAATGGACTCTAGTGTTATTTCAAAGACTGCTATACTAGCGATAGAGTAGGATCACCTGTCATCTGATTTTTTTTTTTTGGCAATTTTTGGAAGGGAGAATTCTGCATAACTCAAGGTCATTTCACTCTTTCAAACCTAGTAGCTACAAAGTACCAAAAAGAAAAAAAAAAGATTTCTTTCCCAGATTCCCAACAGCAAACCTGTCAGATGAGACTCAACAGAACACAGCCTAGAAGAAAAGGCTGAATTCAGAAGTAAATGAGCATTTTAATGTTTGGTTCTCTTTCTCTCTCTCTCATTCACAGAACTGCATTAAGATTATTCCAGGGGATGATCAAACAAAATCCTTCTCTCAGGATGGGTTTCCTATAACAAGATGGCAAAACTGCTTGAAATGAATATTCTTCATGATTATTACAGAGCTATTGATTTGACACACAACCCTCTCTCAGAAAATAAGGTGATCTTTTGTTCAACTTCTATCCAATATAGTTGGACTAATTTTGTCATTCACATTTTTTAGCCACTTTATAATATGACATTTATGAGCATAATATATGTTAATTAGATGATCTATCAAGGTCCACAAAAAATTGTCCTCTAACATTCACGTTTTATCTTCAGGAATTGGCTAACCTATAATGAATGGTCACGTAACACCTGTATTTGCATTGGCCTCACCCGGCCTATTTAGCAGATGTGTGGGTTGCATTTTGATTAGCATTTAAAGCTTATGTTTTTTTTCAATTACACCTTGTACATCCATCCCAGAGTTTTGTAATGATTACTCACGTTTCTACACAGAGAAACGAGTTCACATCCAACACAAGTAGTTAAACTGTAGATTCCTCAACTTTCCCATTAAAGGAAGGCAGAAGAACATTCAGCTTCTGGCTTGCATAAAACAAAGTTAGAAGAAGCATTCCATCCATTCTCTTTTAGTTACACACTGAAGAGTCTAAAGGTGAAGGTTAATACTATATGAAAGCATACACACAGTTAAAAAGAGGAGTAAAACAACAGAAAGTGAGCTCAAGGTCACTTATTTTGTAAATGCAGGGACAACTGATAAGAGAATACAAGGGTTATGGCTTGTTAGGGAATTTTAAATTATTAAAAAGCATTAAGTTATTCACACTGTGAAAAACAATGTGATTCATTTCAAACATGATGATATAGCTATTATATTAAACCCTTCTGACTTGCCCATTATCTACTAATTATTAAGAACTCATGAAGTTTTAGTCACCTATAAAAATAGTTCTTGTAGATGTTTTTATTAAATAGTAATAAAATAAAAATACAACCACCACCATGAAGCCATTATAGATCCATTACCACCAACCAGTTTATGAAAGCCAAAAATCACTCTCTCTGTGACAAATTTTTGGGTTAAATCATTTGTTATTGTAATGCTGCTGGAGTTATGTCCAGGGTTAATTTGGCCTTTTATGAGGTCCCAGCAGTTCTAGCTGCTGTTTCATTTTCCATCAGACTATGAAATCAGCTATCATTATGTTCATACCATCAAGTGGAGAAAAAGAGAAAAAACTTCTAAGTGAAAGAGTATGCATGGCTTGTATTTCAATGGAGCATTTTCAGCGATTTGATAAGTGGGAGGAGCAGAAGGCTGTAGGACTCCAGGAAGCATGACATGCATGACACAGAGGCCTTCTATGAAGGTCTCTGTGCTGTGTACGGCCCAAAATCCAGTGATACAGCTCCTGTTCTCACAGGGGATGTTAACTGGCTGCTCACAGACAAAGCCGATATTTTCTCTTGCTGGGCAGAGCACTTAGATAGTCTCCTGAACTGTCAATCTGCTATGTCTGATGAAGCCATCAACTCACTCCCACAGCATATCTGTCTTAGAGGAGCCATGCGTGGACCCTTCTCTAGATGAGGTTACTAGGGCCATCAAGCAGCTGTCCATGGGCAAGTCTCCAGGCCCCAATGGTATTTCATCTCAAGTATACAATTGAGGAGATGCTCACCTGGTCAGGAAACTCTCCTGCCTTTTCAAGACCGCATAGGAACAGGGTACCATGCTCCAGAAGTATAAAGGATGCTTTCATAATCTATCTATAACCCAAGATCCAGTGTGATTCAGCAGCAGCAGCAGCTGGAACTACAGGTTATGCACTACTGCAGCATGTTTGGAGAACTTTCTGATTCCTACCAGGAAGTCCCCTCTGCCCTCCTGAAAGTTTCAGCATGGCGGAAGCTGGGAGCATGAGGCAAGCAAGCAGAAAGGAGGCTGCCAGACTGTAATCCTATTCTGTGTTTCTTTACAGAATAAAACCTTGCTCCTGGCTGACACACAACACAGTTGCAGAGCACACAGAGGAGCCTTAGACCCAGTTTCCCAAAGTTGGGTAAAAAAGCCACAAGGCAGACTTACCCTATCTTTGGGAATGGGAGGGGAGGTACATATACAAAAGAAAGGGAAGTATATCTAGCTTTGACAACCATCACTGAATCTCATTTATGTCTATAGCAGGGAGGATCCTTGCACAGGTTGTTCTCAACAGGCTCATCTCTCACCTAGTGAACTCAGTGTATCCAGAGTCACAACATGGCTTTCGTGCTGGCCATAGGAATTAAACTGATTTCACAGAATCATAGAATATTAGGGTTGGAAAGGACCTCAGGAGGTCATCTAGTCCAACCCCCTGCTCAAAGCAGGACCAATCCCAAACTAAATCATCCCAGCCAGGCCTTCATCAAGCCTGACCTTAAAAACCTCTAAGGACGGAGATTCCACCACCTCTCTAGGTAACGCATTCCAGTCCTTCACCACCCTACTGGTGAAAAGGTTTTCCGTAATATCCAACCTAAACATCCCCCACTGCAACTTGAGACCATGACTCCTTGTTCTGTCACCAGCTACCACTGAGAACAGCCTAGATCCATCCTCTTTGGAACCCCCTTTCAGGTAGTTGAAAGCAGCTATCAAATCCCCCCTCATTCTTCTCTTCTGAAGACTAAACAATCCCAGTTCCCTCAGCCTCTCCTCATAAGTCATGTGTTCCAGTCCCCTAATCATTTTTGTTGCCCTCCGCTGGACGCTTTCCAATTTTTTCACATCCTTCTTGTAGTGTGGGGTCCAAAACTGGACTCAGTACTCCAGATGAGGCCTCACCAATGTCGAATAGAGGAGAACGATCACATCCCTTGAACTGCTGGCAATGCCCCTACTTATACATCGCAAAATGCTATTGGCCTTCTTGGCAACAAGGGCACACTGTTGACTCATATCCAGCTTCTCGTCCACTGTAACCCCTAGGTCCGTTTCTGCAGAACTGCTCCCTAGCCATTAGGTCCCTAGTCTGTAGCAATGCATGAGATTCTTCCGTCCTAAGTGTAGAACTCTGCACTTGTCCTTGTTGAACCTCATCAGATTTCTTTTGGCCCAATCCTCTAATTTGTCTAGGTCCCTCTGTATCCTATCCCTACCCTCCAGTGTATCTACCTCTCCTCCCAGTTTAGTGTCATCTGCAAACTTGCTGAGGGTGCAATCCACACCATCCTCCAGATCATTCATGAAGATATTGAACAAAACCGGCCCCAGGACCGACCCTTGGGGTACTCCACTTAATACCGGCTGCCAGCTAGACATGGAGCCATTGATCACTACCCGTTGAGGCCGACAATCTAGCCAGCTTTCTATCTACCTTATAGTACATTCATCCAATCCATACTTCTTTAACCTGCTGGCAAGAATACTGTGGGAGACTGTATCAAAAGCTTTGCTAAAGTCAAGGAACAACACGTCCACCGCTTTCCCCTCATCCACAAAGCCAGTTATCTCGTCATAGAAGGCAATTAGATTAGTCCGGCATGACTTGCCCTTGGTGAATCCATGCTGACTGTTCCTGATCGCTCTCCTCTCCTCTAAGTGCTTCAGAATTGATTCCTTGAGGACCTGCTCCATGATTTTTCCAGGGACTGAGGTGAGGCTGACTGGCCTGTAGTTCCCAGGATCCTCCTTCTTCCCTTTTTTAAAGATGGGTACTACATTAGCCTTTTTCCAGTCATCCGGGACCTCCCCCGATCGCCATGAGTTTTCAAAGATAATGACCAATGGCTCTGCAATCATATCTGCCAACTCCTTTAGCACCCTCGGATGCAGTGCATCTGGTCCCATGGACTTGTGCTCGTCCAACTTTTCTAAATAGCCCTGAACCACTTCTTTCTCCACAGAGGGTTGATCACCTCCTCCTAATGCTGTGCTGCCCAGTGCAGTAGTCTGGGAGCTGACCTTGTTTGTGAAGACAGATGCAAAAAAAGCACTAAGTACATTAGCTTTTTCCACATCCT
Organism: Caretta caretta; assembly: GCF_965140235.1. NCBI lineage: Eukaryota > Metazoa > Chordata > Testudines > Cheloniidae > Caretta > Caretta caretta. The sequence goes on along the minus strand of NC_134209.1, from coordinate 129,874,612 downwards.
CTGTCACTAGGTTGCCTCCCCCAGTCAGTAAGGGGCCCACATTTTTCTTGACTTTCTTCTTGTTGCTAACATACGTGAAAAAACCCTTCTTGTTACTCTTAACATCTCTTGCTAGCTGCAGCTCCAAGTGTGGTTTGGCCTTCCTGATTTCACTCCTGCATGCCTGAGCAATATTTTTATACTCATCCCTGGTCATTTGTCCAATCTTCCACTTCTTGTAAGCTTCTTTTTTGTGTTTAAGATCAGCAAGGATTTCACTGTTAAGCCAAGCTGGTCGCCTGCCATATTTACTATTCTTTCTACACATCGGGATGGCTTGTCCCTGTAACCTCAATAAGGATTCTTTAAAATACAGCCAGCTCTCCTGGACTCCTTTCCCCCTCATGTTATTCTCCCAGGGGATCCTGCCCATCAGTTCCCTGAGGGAGTCAAAGTCTGCTTTTCTGAAGTCCAAGGTCCATATTCTGCTGCTCTCCTTTCTTCCTTGTGTTAGGATCCTGAACTCGACCATCTCATAGTCACTGCCTCCCAGGTTCCCATCCACTTTTGCTTCCCCTACTAATTCTTCCCAGTTTGTGAGCAGCAGGTCAAGAAGAGCTCTGCCCGTACTTGGTTCCTCTGTACGGGGAGAGTTCGGCAAACCAGTGCCTGAAACCACTATGGCTTATTATTAAAAGCAGCCAAGTCAGCAGGCTGTAAATTAGCCAGGTCAGCAGGCTTAGCTTAACCAAGGCAGGAGGGGAAGGGTGCCACAGAGAGGGCAGCTTGACGCCGCATCCTTCCTGATAAGAGTTGTGTTAAAGTTGCTGATACATGTGTAAGCAGAGTCAGGGTGAGCTCCACCCTGACATCTGGTGGTGAGGTGTGGCAAGTTGTGGAAAAGAACTTCAATGGCTGATCTCATTTGCATAGGCACACCCACCCCGCCTAGAATGAGGCCACAATTGCCCAAATGGTCACTTTGGCTGCTGTATCCCCAGTGTCTCTGTTATTGGGGCAGGAAGAATAAATTGTTATTGCCCTGATTATGGGAATCAAGGACAGTAGAACTGCACTTGGCCTTTTGTTATGATGGAGGGACTCGCCATCAACTAAGTAGCACTCGCTAGGCAAGGGACATGGGTTCCAAAACTCTGTGAATTGAGAGAGGTTGGGGACAGGTATTAATATTTAGTGGCTTGGGCCCCCTGGTGTGGGCCTTACGTGCTAATTGCACTTCCTCCTCTCTCCACTGTAGAATATCGGAGCTAATTTTGATTCCGTTAGGAGTCTAGTTACAGGCTGCTGAGCTGAATTCACCTTGGTCTAATGGTGCACTAGCACTGAGACTCCCCTACTACAAGCTGAAATCACAAAAGAGCTAAACTTACTAAGAGCTGAAATCACTGAGTGTTGTGTTAAGTAGTGGAGGAGCCTGAAGATATATGGTGGAGCAGTTTGCAGGACGGCAAGCGGAGCGGCTGGTGGAGCAGAACAGTTTGCAGGACAGCGAGCGGAGCGGCTGGTGGAGCAGAGCAGTTTGTTGGATGCCTAGAGCAGCCCATGGGGTGGCTGGCAGAGCGGAGCCCCATGGAGAGGTGCCCCTTAACCACCCCCACCCATCTCCGCCCAGGTTGGGAGGTAAAACTCTGCAGGTAAACTTTTGAACTCTGCGGCTGCCCTGACCAGGGACAGAGACTTTTGGGTCGTTGGACTTTGGGTTGCTGGACTCAAGAACTAAAAGGAAAGGACATGCCCTGATTTGCTTGGGGTGGGTTTTTTGCTCATGGGTTGTGTTATGAATCCTGTTGGTGGTGTTTCCCCAACATAATACCACATTGTTTCTCTCTGTTATTAAAAGGCTTTTTGTTACACTCAGACTATGTGCTTGTGAGAGGGGAACTATTGCCTCTTGGAGGCATCCAGCGGGGGTGGTATATATTTGTCCCAGGTCACTGGGTGGGGGCTCGAGCCAGTTTTGCATTGCATTTTGCATTGTTATTGGAACGGAACCCCTAGATACTAAACCCGGCCCTTATTGCTGCCAACTCTGACAGGCAGAAGGGTTACACATGCATCTTAGAAGAGCACGATGTGCCTCAGGAATGTCTATTGGGGCTTCATGGTTGCAAACTCTGGAAAAACCCACACCTGGTTAATCGATAATCAGAAGGAACCTCTCGCTTGACCATAGAAACTGCTTACTTAACAAGTTTGCTTTAAGGGACATATCAATCTATTACTAATGTATAAATAAGGGGGAAAAGTTTGAGGTAGAGGGACTCTTCAGGACTGGACTCTCCCTCTGGATGCATCTTGTGTTCCCCACTAGCAGACAGGCTGCCGCTGTGCCACTCGAGAGCCACACTCAGCTTTGGTAATTATCAAGGGTTGGGGGTGTTTTACTAACCTCTTGAGGACATGTGTATAAGTGCTTTAGACTAAGTAAAGTTTAGCTTTAAGTGAAAGCACTCTTGTGTTGTCCTGTTTGTGCCAGCCATCTATCAGTTGGATGGCCACGTCTCCCCTGATTTATTTACTGACACCACCTCACACAGAGTAAAAGTTACCAAGAGCTTTGGGTTGAAAGAACCCCGGGTAACAGAATTTGGAGGCCCCAGCGAGGATTGGTAGAGAGGAAGGAGATGGATGGTACAAACAGTTTGTAGTTTGTCCACTGCAATAGGAGGTAAAAGACAGCGGCGTGGGGTCACTCCCTACAAGTTCCCATGTCGCAGTTCGTGAGTTAATTTACGGATACATTCTGTTACTGGGACTCAGAACTCAGGCTGATTGCCTGCTTGAGTGCAGAAATTATGTCCAGAGACAGGGAACCAACTCCAGGACGCAGCCCCAAAGATCAGAGCTTCCAGACCGTAACACTCTGCCAATGACACCGTGAAGAAACTGGAGTCCCCCAGGTGGACCTGATTCTGACTGGCCATCAGGAAAAGTCCATCTGTCTTATTGGGAGTGGTGAGCACTGTCTGTGTGTGCATTCTGTTTTGGTGATTGTTAAGAAATAACGGTTATGTAGGATATTACTGTGTAAGGCTCTTTCACTGGTAAAAGACCCTGTAAACTTGCAAAAGATTAAGCCCTGAGTCCACAGGGAAAGGGAGTTTGCTCTGAGTCTACAGGGAATGGGTACTTGCCCGGAGCCCATGGAGGAGTAGAGCCCGGAACCCACAGAGGGGTTAAATTAGGTGCTTTTTGCCTGGAGCCCTAGGAACTGGGGAAAAGGTGGGTGCCCTTGAATGTGTGAGTAACAGAGAATTTTGTGCTGGTAACGAATTCAGTAGAGACACTGCACGCAGCCTAAGCGTTTCTGGACTGAACTGATAGAGTCCAACACAGTAAACAATAGCAAAGTACCTGTGCCTTCTGTCAGAAAGAGTCGCTACCTATCTGGCAGAATGACCACCCCAAAGCAACAAGAGAGAAAGGAAACAAAGAAAAGGGACCAGGAGGGGTGGGAGCAAGTTGAGGAACCCAACCTCCTTGCTAAATTGTTAGTGGGACAAAGCCTGTGCCCATGGGAAGGGGCGGTTCAGGGAGGAAAGCAGGATCAGGCCCAGACAAGCAGACAGGCAACAGATAAAGAGAGTGAGAAGTTAACTCTGCAGAGGCTGGAGGGAATTAAGCAGCTGAACCTTGGACAAATGTTAACAGAAAAAGTGTTATAGAAAAAGAATTCTTGGTTCAGCCATTCTGAAGGAATAATGGGCCCTTTTCCAAAGGAATGTTTATAAATAAGCCAGGCAAAAAAGACAGTCTGCTTTGAATCATTTGACTGAACAATTGAGTCAAATTTGCCAAAAGAACGTAATGGGTTTCTATTGGAACTTACCTGACCCCACATATATACCAATGTAATCTATGTACAGCTGCGTAAAAATTAAAGCAGTGTAAGGGATGTGAAGCAGAAGAGTATGCTCGCATCTGTGTGTGTGTGTATATATACTGTGTAAGTGTGTGGAGTGTTTGGGACCAAGGCTGGTGCTCCTGGCTTGTGAAACTCTGTTTTGTGGGTTTAAGATAAATTGTTTTTTGGTTTGGTTTGGTTTTAAACACCACCACTAAAAAGCAATCTGAATCTTTCATTCAAAGTTGCAAAACTGAGAAACACTTTTTTGCCAGACAAAGGTGACTAGTGTTGTTTGGCTTTGGTATTTAGCATTTAACCCTTAAGGTACCTCAATGCTTTATACAGTTCAATATTTTATTTAAAAGACCAAAGTCCTGGCTCCAACAGGGCAGTCAAACCCAAGGAGAATGGGGAGAAATTCTGGATTTTTTGGGGGGAGGGGTAACAAAATAGCAGATAAGAGCTGTAGTATAAGAAATTAAAAAAAAAAAAAGACACTGCCCCTCTGAAGCAACAGCAGGGGTGAGGTGCACAAAAATAAGGAAGCAACATTAGAAACACTGAGCCTTAAGGTGGCTCTGAGTAATCAGACTGTCACTTTAATAAAGGTACATGGAAACTGTGTGAGCACAAAAGAAACTGTTACACCTTATGTAAAAATTGATATGGCTAATATAATGTTATAGAAGTTAAACTATGAAAGGAATGTGCATTTTTCCCAGGACATGTGCAAAGAAATGCAAACAAAACATGCTACTTAACTAAAATCCTATTTGGGCTCTAAAAGGAGCCACAGTAGGTTGTGTTTTCTTTTTCAGATCACTGTGTGTTTTGGAAGCAGAAGTTGAAAGTGAAAAGAAATAAAAACTCAGGTGGAAGTTGATTGTGTCCCCTTTTAAGAGAGGGTCTCTGAGCTGCTGATGGCTTTGGATCCAAAAGCCAGAAAGCGTCTGTGAAAATGCAAATTACCTTACTGATAGAGGAAGATGGAAAAAGAAGTCAAACCTAAAAATAAGAGAGGGACAGGTTAACCCTAAGTAGGAAAAACATTCTTTTTATGTGTGTATGCAGTGCTAAAATCTGAAGTTTTTAATAGATTTGATGTTAATATTAAACATTGGGATAAATTTAATGTTAAGAAGTACCTCGGTAACAATGGATAGTGTGTATGATTTTTGAAAAAACCTTTAAGGTCATATGGTAATGATGCTTCTCAGCTATTACCTGTGAATACACTTAAAACTTAGCACAGCAGAAAGAATATTACAAACTTGGTCTACTGTATAAGAAGAAAAACTGAGGTACACCACTTCATGAATTTAATAACTGAATAGTAGGATAATTTCCCCTAAACCCTTAAAAGGTAGGAGCCATTGAAACCTAGCCTGCCTATAGAACAAAAACACAGGAAAGTATGGGGGTAATTCCTCTGTTTTGCCTACAATACGGTCTTGGGATGCATTAGGTGAGGTATTTCCACTAGAGATAAGGAGGTGTTAGTACCATTATACAAGGCACTGGTAAGAACTCATCTGGAATATTGTGTGCAGCTCTGATCTCCCATGTTTAAGAAGGATGAATTCAAACTGGAACAGGTACAGAGAAGAGCTACCAGGATGATCCGAGGAATGGAAAACCTGTCTTATGAAAGGAGACTCAAAAAGCTTGGCTTGTTTAGCCTAACCAAAAGAAGGCTGAGGGGAGATATGATTGCTTTCTATAAATATATCAGAGGGATAAATACCAGGGAGGGAGAGGAATTATTTAAGCTCAGTACCAAACCTCAGTACCAAGAACAAATGGATATAAACTGGCCATCAGGAAGTTTAGACTTGAAATTAGATGAAGGTTTCTAGCCATTAGAGGAGTGAAGTTCTGGAACAGCCTTCCAAGGGGAGCAGTGGAGGCAAAAGACATATCTGGCTTCAAGACAGTTTGATAAGTTTATGGAGGGGATGGTATCATGGGATAGCCTAATTCTGGCAATTAATTGATCTTTGACTATTAGCGGTAAATATGCCCAATGGCCTGTGATGGGATGTTAGATGGGGTCGGGAAGGAATTTTCCTCCAGGGCAGATTGGCAGAGGCCCTGGGGGTTTTTCGCCTTCCTCTGCAGCGTGGGGCACAGGTCACTTGCTGGAAGAGTCTCTGCACCTTGAACTCTTTAAACCACGATTTGGGAACTTCAGTAGCTCAGACATAGGTTAGGGGTTTGTTACAGGAGTGCGTAGGTGTGATTCTGTGGTCCACGTTGTGCAAGAGGCCAGACTAGACGATCATAATGGTCCCTTCTGACCTTAAAGTCTATGATTCAATCAGCAAGGATATTTGTGAAAGGAATGGATATTTTAAGCAAGAATCTGCCACCCCGAAAGGGGTAGAAACATGTTCTTTTTGTCTTTCAGAGAATCAGGAAAAGCTGGTACCAGATAAAGAGCAACCCAGAATACCATGTATCTACTGTCGCGACAAAGATTGTGTTTTGTGTTTTATGTTTTGTCTTGTGTTGTTTGTCTTGTTGCTAGCATTGTTGTGTATTGTGTTACAAAAACGGAAATACTACATTAGGCAGAAAAGGATTAACAAGCATTTTAAATGTGTTTACAGAAACGCCAGTCTGTTAACAGGGAAACACCCTTAGGCGGTAAAGGCACATTTAAAAGCAAAATATGCATGAGACACAAGGTGTATCTGTTGGTGGGAATAAAAGGATGGGCATGAAAAGTTTTAAAGCACAAAGTGAAATTACCAACGGGAAAATAGGGTATGTAAAAACATGGGTTACTAAAAGAATAAGACTTGCCAATTATTACTTCCTACTTAACTTCCAGCATGGAAACCCAGCTGTATGCACCTGGGTGTTGTATGACACTGGATATAAGGAAAGAAAGGCACAGTGACGGTATAGCTGCCCTAATACTATCTCAGTGTGAACTACTGAAGGCTATTGGATTTTGCCCGGCAGCCAGGAGGGGTGGGTAGCCTAAAGAAAAGGCTCCCAAGAAATGTATTGAACTGGTTTGGATGGAACTGGATTAGAAGTTGGAGTGCTGGATGCTCCTAACATAGAGGTATTGGCAGACAAATGAAGTTATGCTATAAATGTTTCTGTCATAATATAGCAATTACGGGATGTGATTTCGAATTTCATGTACCCAAATTTAACTATAGTCACTTAAAAATGTCTTATACTTTGTATTCTACTGTAAAACCTGTGCCCCTTGGAATGGATTTAACTGCTTTACAAACATTGCTTGTACACCCTGATTTACAGAACCAGTTACATACTGCAAAACAGGAAGGGCGCAGAGTCATGGTTACTGCGCATCATAATGCCAATGAAATTAAATGGCTATTTGCAAGAATTGGCCAGGACCTGTCACACCACTGGTGGGAAGTGTTATTGGGATGGTCCCCCACTGGCACAGGCATCCTGAATTCGGCCCTACACCCCATCATAGTAATCTTGGGGTGCTAAATAGTAGTGTTATTTTGTTACCAGCCTAATGACATGCTGGATATGGCGCAAAATCCGGCAATTGTAAGTCCCCCCCCACCCCCCCGACAGATGAGTCAGTGGTTACTGCCACCGGCACTTGTACCCCCGGGTAAGGAACATATCGAACTTGTCACCCCTCCCTCAACTAGGAAAGGAGGCTTAGGCAATCGCTTGTCAATTGCTATGCTGGTGTGCTAAGTATGGGATGCCAACAAGAAGATAATTTGCTCGGTCTCGGCTGAGAGCCTTGAGCTTTCGTTGGATCTCAACTCAGCTACATTCAGAAAAGGTGTGACAGCAATCATGTAAAGGCCCCCTTATGACCTTTAAGGAGGGGAAACTGTACGGGGAGACTTTAGCAAACCAGTAAAGTGCCTGAAACCACTATGGCTTATTACAAAAAGCAGCCAAGTCAGCAGGCTGTAAATTAGCCAGGTCAGCAGGCTTAGCTTAACCAAGGCAGGAGGGGAAGGGGGTTTTTGGATGCCTCAGAGAGGGCAGCTTGACCCCGCCTCCTTCCTGATAAGAATTGTGTTGAAGTTGCTGATACATGCATCTTAGAAGAGCAGGATGTGCCTCAGGAATGTCTATTGGGGCTTCATGGCTACAAACTCTGGAAAAACCCACACCTGGTTAATCGATAATCAGAAGGAACCTCTCGCTTGACCATTGAAACTGCTTACTTAACAAGTTTCTTTAAGGGACATGTCATTCTATTACTAATGTATAAATAAGGGGAAAAGTTTGAGGTAGGGGGACTCTTCAGGACGGACTCTCCCTCTGGATGCATCTTGTGTTCCCCACTAGCAGACAGGCTGCCACTGTGCCACTCGAGAGCCACACTCAGCTTTGGTAATTATCAAGGGTTGGGGGTGTTTTAAACCTCTTGCGGACGTGTGTGTAAGTGCTTGAGACTAAGTAAAGTTTAGCTTTAAGTGAAAGCACTCTTGTGTTGTCCTGTTTGTGCCATCCATCTATCGGTCGGATGGCCATGTCTCCCCTGATGTATTTATTTCCTGACACCACCTCGCAGAGAGTAAAAGTTATCAAGAGCTTTGGGTTGAAAGAACCCCGGGTAACATCTCCAGCACTTGCACCAGGAAATTGTCCCCTACACTTTCCAAAAACTTCCTGAATTGTCTGTGCACCGCTGTATTGCTCTGCCAGCAGATATCAGAGTGATTGACGTCTCCCATGAGAACCAGGGCCTGCGACCTAGTAACTTCCGTTAGTTGCTGGAAGTAAGCCTCGTCCACCTTATCCCCCTGGTCCGGTGGTCTATAGCAGACTCTCACCTCGACATTATCCTTGTTGCTCACACTTCTAAACTTAATTTCACTACATCAATTTTTAAAAGACTGGTTGAACAACAAATAATTTATTCAATGCATTTCAACTGCTTTTCCGTTCACAAATTGTCTTCAAATCAGCTGCAGTCGTCAAACTATTTGTTAAGTAATTCCTGGTCTGTAACTTGTAACAAGAAATTTATTGAGAGTATTCAGTACGTGAACTTTGAGCAGCTTTGACTGGACACACAGATCATATAATTTAAGTTCTTAGTCCAGAGGTGGGCAAACTATAGCCTGCGGGACCGTCCTGCCCAGCTCTTGAGCTCTGGCCAGGGAGGCTAGCCCACTGCCCCTCCCTTGCTGTCCTCCCTCCTCAGCAGCCTCAGCTCCAAGTGCCACCTGAACGCTGGGTGGCGGGGCTGCGAGCTCCTGCCGAGCTGCACATCTGCGAGAGCCGCCGGCCTTCCCCAGTTCTCTAGACTGCACAGCCGTGTGGCTGGCTCCAGCCGGGTGGCGCAGCTCCCAATCCTGGTGCTCTGAGTGGCATGGTAAGGGGGTGGGGAGTTGGATAAGGGGCAGGAGGTTCCCTGGGCAGTCAGTGGACAGAGAACGGGGCGGGGTTGGATAGGGGGTGGGGTCCCAGGAGGGAGCGGTCAGGGAACAAGGAGCATGGGTGGTTGGATAGGTTGGGAATTCTGAGTGGGGCAGTAAGGGGACAGGGAGCAGTTGGATAAGCGTGGGAATCCCGGGGGGCCTGTCAGAGGGCGGTGGTGTGGAGAGGGGTCACGGCAATCAGTAGACAGGGAGCAGAGGGGGTTGGATGGGGGTGGGGTCTCGGGGGAGCGCTTAGGGGTAGGGGTTCCCAGGAGGGGGCAGTCAGAGGACAAGGAGCAGTGGGGGCTGGATGGGTCGGAGGTTGTGAAGGGGGCAGTCAAGGGACAGGAAGTGAGAGGGGACGGATAGGGACCTTCCCTACCCGGCCCTCCATGCAGTTTCGGAACCCCGATGTGGCCCTCAGGCCAAAAAGTTTGCCCACCCCTGTCTTAGTCCCTGACTGGTTGGCTGGGATCTTAGAATCAGGTTGGGATACTGAATTGCTTTCCATGAGCATTCTGCAATATTTACTTAACAGCACCTGATTTGGCAGCTCCTGCCATTTGCTAAAATCTATTTGCAAGAACACAAAAGAGGCATGCACACAATTGAAATAATTTAATTTTAAAATATCAGCTAATATTCATAGAAAAAACTTGTAATATTCAGCTGAGCTGCTCAACCAGAACAAGTGGTTTCAATTATTCATGCAGTTTCTTTTGTGTGTTCTGTATCTCACTGAAGTCTTAGCTCTCCAGCCCACTGCCATATGCTTCCTGTCTAAAACCAAATTCAGTCAATCTCAAATGCATGAAATATGGGGGAAACATCCAAGAGAAAATTAACGGGCACAGTCACTCTTCTGGCTCCCACCCTTGCCGGTTCGAAAGTGGCGATATTTGGCTCCTCGTTGAAACATGAGTGTGAGAGAAATGCTACCACTCCTGACACTGCTGCCGCAAGTACGTTCAGTGTCACAGAAATGCTTTCCATCTAAACAAATTTACCTGAAAAACAGCAGCATAATACTGGCTCCTGACTTGAGGAAAACAACCCAAGGACTTTACAACAGCTTCAGTGATGCACCGACAATCTGCCCATTCCTCCTCTGTTCAGAGTGTCAAAATACTGTGAGACAAGAATGAAAGCATTTCCACCATATGCTACACAGTATGCAATAGTAACAGCAACAGTCCTGGTAATAATTAAGTGAATCCCCAGAATATATAGAAATGTGGAATAAGAATTCAGGGAAGGTAAAGTCCACTCATGCCAGAACGTCTCAGTCAGCAATATATCAGTCAAAACACAGCCACCTGTTGCTCTAGAATGAAAGCCACTCAGTACTCTACGCAAAGTGACTATTTCAGCACCACTACCTCTCCATCTGGCTGTATTTTAAAGAATCCTGGTCGCCGAAAAAAGCTTCCAGGTCTGGAGGAGGTTACTGTAGCGGGGTGGTCACCCCGCTCTGGCCCTGACGGCGTTAAAGCAGCCCTGGAGAGGGCTGTGGCTGGGAACAGCTAGGCTGATTGGGGGAAGCAGACACAGCTGGGGCCACACCCCAATCAGGCCACAGCTGGCCCTTATAAGAGGGCTGTGGGCCAGAAGCTGGAAAAGCCTCCCTCTTGTCCTGGAGTAGGAAGGGCTAGCTGTCTGGCAGCAAGGTACCTGAAGCAGAGCAGTGCTGGGGAAGAGTACAGGGAGCTGGGGAGCTCCAGCCTGGTAAACCCCCAGGCTGCAGGCCTTGTTAAAGGCCCAAAAAGGTACTTGGGCTGCAGAGGGGCAGCCTGAGGACAGGCAAAGGCAGCAAGTCCTAACCTCCTTGCCAATGATGAGTGGCCTTTACAGACTGCAGTCTGCCCCAGTGAGCAGGGGGCAGATGATGACTGGCAGTAGCCACTGGGGCAAGGTGGGTTTAGAGGGTTGGGGGTTCCCCTGGGATGGGAGACCCAGAGTGTGGGGGCACTGCCAGGGGGCAGGACCCCAAGGTAAAGGGGCACCGGGGTCCGGGAGGGACATGGGGGCCAGCAGCAGGTTAGCCTCTAGCCTGCAGAGGGCACTCTAGTCTGGAAGAGCTAATTCCCAAGATGACCAGCAGGAGGCGCCACACCAGTGAGTCATCACATTGCTACAACTACAAACCCTTCTTAGCTCCTCTTTTTCATGTAGATTGTTAGTATACGTGGAAAACTTTCATATCAGTTTAAAAATGTTTCCAAGTGGCATAAGTTTTGCAATTTAAGAACTACATAGGCTGAATTCAGTTCTAATCCTACAAATACTTACTACTGAGCATAATGCTAACAACTATGATCTGTCCCCACAGGCCACTATGTTTTCAAAAGACATACCCAATGGGTTTGCTGACAATAATAACAATGATGCACAGTAAATGTTTGCAGGGGCTGGTCTAATGTTATGCTCTTTTCTATATTAAGTTAGCTACATCTGTACATCGTGATTCTCATACACTTATTAAATGTAAGTGTTGAATTCATTTACTAGGGAAAACTTCTTTTCATGATGATCAAAGCTTGCTGTACAGTTCATCTTTCCATTATTAACGGGAGTAATAAAACTGCAAAGAAAGAATTGCAAATCAATGCATGAAACTTGGAAAACTGTTTAATATTGGAAGAAATGGGCAGACATCGTGATTTTTACGGTAACAGAAGGAACTGAAAATAAATTAGGACATCAATTAATGTGTCAAAGCAAGGCACGGAAAATGCAAAAGTACATTGTACAGGTTTGTGGATTTTCTATCACAGTGCCTAGAACAATTTCTTGCTAATTTAGCATCAACACAAGTGAGTATTTTCTTAACAAAAGTTTGTCAGTTCTTAATCTGGTGCTCTATTAAATTCTGTATCTATGCTGCAATAGTCCACTGGGGACTTCATCCTGAGACATACCAAACACCTGCAATACACAGTGAAGTGAGCACCTCACAGGATCAGCACCTTAGTGCCTCTAAGCAAACTAATATGACAGCTGAGTTACACAAGGCCTTCATAAAAAGAAAAGGAGTACTTGTGGCACCTTAGAGACTAACCAATTTATTTGAGCATGAGCTTTCGTGAGCTACAGCTCACTTCATCAGATGTATACCGTGGAAACTGCAGCAGACTTTATATACACACAGAGAATATGAAACAATACCTCCTCCCACCCCACTGTCCTGCTGGTAATAGCTTATCTAAAGTGATCAACAGGTGGGCCATTTCCAGCACAAATCCAGGTTTTCTCACCCTCCACCCCCCCACACAAATTCACTCTCCTGCTGGTGCTAGCCCATCCAAAGTGACAACTCTTTACATAATCAAGTCGGGCTATTTCCTGCATAGATCCAGGTTTTCTCACATCCCCCCCACCCCCATACACACACAAACTCACTCTCCTGCTGGTAATAGCTCATCTAAACTGACCACTCTCCAAGTTTAAATCCAAGTTAAACCAGAACATCGGGGGGGGGGGGATAGGAAAAAACAAGAGGAAACAGGCTACCTTGCATAATGACTTAGCCACTCCCAGTCTCTATTTAAGCCTAAATTAATAGTATCCAATTTGCAAATGAATTCCAATTCAGCAGTTTCTCGCTGGAGTCTGGATTTGAAGTTTTTTTGTTTTAAGATAGCGACCTTCATGTCTGTGATTGCGTGACCAGAGAGATTGAAGTGTTCTCCGACTGGTTTATGAATGTTATAATTCTTGACATCTGATTTGTGTCCATTTATTCTTTTACGTAGAGACTGTCCAGTTTGACCAATGTACATGGCAGAGGGGCATTGCTGGCACATGATGGCATATATCACATTGGTGGATGTGCAGGTGAACGAGCCTCTGATAGTGTGGCTGATGTTATTAGGCCCTGTGATGGTGTCCCCTGAATAGATATGTCATAAATATAAAGGGAAGGGTAAACCCCTTTGAAATCCCTCCTGGCCAGGGGAAAGCTCCTCTCACCTGTAAAGGGTTAAGAAGCTAAAGGTAACCTCGCTGGCACCTGACCAAAATGACCAATGAGGAGACAAGATACTTTCAAAAGCTGGGAGGAGGGAGAGAAACAAAGGGTCTGTGTCTGTCTGTAGTCGTCTTGGCCAGGGACAGAACAGGAATGGAGGCTTAGAACTTTTAGTAAGTAATCTAGCTAGGTATGTGTTAGATTATGATTTCTTTAAATGGCTGAGAAAAGAATTGTGCTGAATAGAATAACTATTTCTGTCTGTGTATCTTTTTTGTAACTTAAGGTTTTGCCTAGAGGGGTTCTCTATGTTTTTGAATCTAATTACCCTGTAAGATATCTACCATCCTGATTTTACAGGGGGGATTTCTTTATTTCTATTTACTGCTATTTTTTATTAAAAGTCTTCTTGTAAAACACTGAATGCTTTTTCATTGTTCTCAGATCCAAGGGTTTGGGTCTGTGGTCACCTATGCAAATTGGTGAGGCTTTTTATCCAACATTTCCCAGGAAAGGGGGGGTGCAAGTGTTGGGAGGATTGTTCATTGTTCTTAAGATCCAAGGGTCTGGATCTGTAGTCACCTAAGCAAATTGGTGAGGCTTTTTACCAACCCTCGTCCAGGAAGTGGGGTGCAAGGTTTTGGGAAGTATTTGGGGGGGAAGGACGCATCCAAACAGCTCTTCCCCAGTAACCAGTATTAGTTTGGTGGTGGTAGCGGCCAGTCCAAGGATAACGGGTGTAATATTTTGTACCTTGGGGAAGTTTTGACCTAAGCTGGTAAAGATAAGCTTAGGAGGTTTTTCATGCAGGTCCCCACATCTGTACCCTAGAGTTCAGAGTGGGGGAGGAACCTTGACAAGATATGTGGGCACAATTGGCAACGGGCTTTGTTGCAAGGATAAGTTCCTGGGTTAGTGGTTCTGTTGTGTGGTATGTGGTTGTTGGTGAGTATTTGCTTCAGGTTGCGGGGCTGTCTGTAGGCAAGGACTGGCCTGTCTCCCAAGACTTGTGAGAGTGTTGGGTCATCCTTTAGGATAGGTTGTAGATCCTTAATAATGCGTTGGAGGGGTTTTAGTTGGGGGCTGAAGGTAACCGCTAGTGGCGTTCTGTTATTTTCTTTGTTAGGCCTGTCCTGTAGTAGGTAACTTCTGGGAACTCTTCTGGCTCTATCAATCTGTTTCTTTACTTCTGCAGGTGGGTATTGTAGTTGTAAGAAAGCTTGACAGAGATCTTGTAGGTGTTTGTCTCTGTCTGAGGGGTTGGAGCAAATGCGGTTGTATCGCAGAGCTTGGCTGTAGACGATGGATCATGTGGTGTGGTCAGGGTGAAAGCTGGAGGCATGCAGGTAGGAATAGTGGTCAGTAGGTTTCCGGTATAGGGTGGTGTTTATGTGGCCATTGTTTATTAGCACTGTAGTGTCCAGGAAGTGGATCTCTTGTGTGGACTGGACCAGGCTGAGGTTGGTGGTGGGATGGAAATTGTTGAAATCATGGTGGAATTCCTCAAGGGCTTCTTTTCCATGGGTCCAGATGATGAAGATGTCATCAATATAGCGCAAGTAGAGTAGGGGCTTTAGGGGACGAGAGCTGAGGAAGCGTTGTTCTAAATCAGCCATAAAAATGTTGGCATACTGTGGGGCCATGCGGGTACCCATAGCAGTGCCGCTGATCTGAAGGTATACATTGTCCCCAAATGTGAAATAGTTATGGGTAAGGACAAAGTCACAAAGTTCAGCCACCAGGTTAGCCGTGACATTATCGGGGATAGTGTTCTTGACAGCTTGTAGTCCATCTTTGTGTGGAATGTTGGTGTAGAGGGCTTCTACATCCATAGCAGCCAGGATGGTGTTATCAGGAAGATCACCGATGGATTGAAGTTTCCTCAGGAATTCAGTGGTGTCTCGAAGGTAGCTGGGAGTGCTGGTAGCGTAGGGCCTGCGGAGGGAGTCTACATAGCCAGACAATCCTGCTGTCAGGGTGCCAATGCCTGAGATGATGGGGCGCCCAGGATTTCCAGGTTTATGGATCTTGGGTAGTAGATAGAATATCCCAGGTCGGGGTTCCAGGGGTGTGTCTGTGCGGATTTGATCTTGTGCTTTTTCAGGAAGTTTTTTGAGCAAATGCTGTAGTTGCTTTTGGTAACTCTCAGTGGGATCATAGGGTAATGGCTTGTAGAAACTCGTGTTGGAGAGCTGCCGAGCAGCCTCTTGTTCATATTCCGACCTATTCATGATGACAACAGCACCTCCTTTGTCAGCCTTTTTGATTATGATGTCAGAGTTGTTTCTGAGGCTGTGGATGGCATTGCGTTCCGCATGGCTGAGGTTATGGGGCAAGTGATGCTGCTTTTCCACAATTTCAGCCCGTGCACGTCGGCGGAAGCACTCTATGTAGAAGTCCAGTCTGCTGTTTCGACCTTCAGGAGGAGTCCATCTAGAATCCCTCTTTCTGTAGTGTTGGCAGGGAGACCTCTGTGGATTAGTATGTTGTTCAGAGGTATTTAGGAAATATTCCTTGAGACAGAGACGTCGAAAATAGGATTCTAGGTCACCACAGAACTGTATCATGTTCGTGGGGGTGGAGGGGCAGAAGGAGAGGCCCCGAGATAGAACAGCTGCTTCTGCTGGGCTGAGAGTATAGTTGGATAGGTTAACAATATTGCTAGGTGGGGTGAGGGAACCATTGCTGTGGCCCCTTGTAGCATGTAGTAGTTTAGAAAGTTTAGTGTCCTTTTTCTTTTGTAGAGAAGCAAAGTGTGCGTTGTAAATGCCTTATATTCTAACTAATATGTCAACGCAGTTGTATATGTGCCAATTGACAAAACTCCCAGGTATGCCTACACTGCAATAAAATACC
Source organism: Caretta caretta (assembly GCF_965140235.1). Lineage (NCBI taxonomy): Eukaryota > Metazoa > Chordata > Testudines > Cheloniidae > Caretta > Caretta caretta. Next base: position 129,858,555 of record NC_134209.1, on the reverse strand, counting down.
CATGGCCCATCCATGTTAGCTAGAGCCCAGACATCCATATTGCAATTTTATAGCCCCACAGCCCAAGCCCCGCAAGCCTGAGTTAGCTGAAACGGGCCAGCCACAGGTGTTTTTATTGCAGTGAGGTAAGACCAGGCTCTCAACCATTTTCCTGAGCTTTTGGTTCCACATTGCACTTCACTACCAGGTGAAGGAGTCTTTTAATGCTTCCTAATGACTAACACCAACCTTCAGATTGAGATCCTTTTTGGGACCCTTTCCTTGGATCTGCAGTTCATCTTCCTCCACCAATTCATAATTTGGATACAATATCCATTTCAAAACCTGCATTTAATCTGGCCTATGCATATTTACCTGATATGAAAATTAGATTGTTTTGTTTCAAAAGCCCCTGGCTCCTAGAATTACTTCAAATATCAAGCATACTCTCATCGCTCCAAAGGATTAATTCAGGCCTTCCAAATTAAACAGATAACACAGATAACTCCACCTGCATTCTGTTATGCCCTTCTCCATAATAATTAAGCTAAGCTACACTATGGTAACGAGGGAATAGTCATCTCTTCCCTGCCTCTCCATGTCAAACAGTGCCTCAGATTACTTTACTCTGTGACAGGTTTTGCATCAGTTTCCAATCTTATATTACTGTACACAATAACCTATCGTTGCATGTACTGGTATAACGCTAAGCACATAGAGTCAAGTTCCTTCTTGGTAAAACAGGGACACCTCTACTGATGTTATTAAGATGCAGCCCAAAGCCCAAGGCTGGATTTGGACTATGCAACATATTAACATTCTTACCATTTTTTGAAAAGAATGATCACTTTCAGGAGGTCACAGTAGTAATCTGAATAAATCTGATGCTAAAAAAACCATAATATCAAGGTTAGAAGGGACCTCAGGAGGTCATCTAGTCCAACTCCCTGCTCAAAGCAGGACCAATCCCCAATTTTTGCCCCAGCTCCCTAAATGGCCTCCTCAAGGATTGAACTCACAACCCTGGATTTAACAGGCCAATGCTCAAACCACTGAGCTATCCCTCCCCCAAATGGTAACAGTCTATTTAATTTACCATCAAGGTATCAGTGGATCCGTTTATTTTAGGCATGTCCATAAGCCCCAAAAGATCTTTTAAACGAGATATAATTTGCCACAGATTGAACTGGTAGGAGCATCTGATTTTAGTCTACTGTAGCTTCATTAAAGAATTATGCATCAATATACCAGCACTGACCTAGCTAATCTAAGAAACTCTCCCATTAGATAAATTTAAGTGATCCTTGCTGGTGCTAAATTTTTATTTATTTATTTTTGGTCATATGAAAAAGCAGTAAACAGTCCTGATTGCCATGCCGTATTTTCAGATAATATCAAAGCCAAACAGTAACCCTTATTTTCAGATAATATCAAAGCCAAACAGTAACTCTTTATTCAATTACATATTTTTGGCCATTCACTTCCCTCCTGCCAAGGAATCAGATAAGGTACCCAAATTTGTGGAAGAAGAGCCACGTGGACTTTTCTAAATATGTACTGCCCTCAAGCCTTATGTCATGATCTTGCTGCAATTCAGATTAGTGGCCAAATTCCCACTGACTTCAATGTTGCAGCATTGGAACATTAATGTGTTCCACATACGTACTTTCATTACAATACAGTAAAGTGATCATCACTGGAAAAGTCAACATCTGCCAATGAACACTATACATTTACCACAGTTATTTGCATAACTGTAGCAACTGTTAGTAAATGCTAACCAAACAACAAACATAGACCTCATGGCACCAGGACTATGTTTTGACTAGAAATGAGATCCTTTTAGAACCATATGCTACCCCGATCAACCACAAGATGCTATTGGGAGACATGTACAACCCATCAAAGTGAGAGCGCCAACTCAGCGGATTCCAGATTTAACGGTTTGCCAACCAATCTCGCTCCCATTAATTTTAATAGGAGTTTTGCCACTGACCAGCATGGGAGGAGGATTGGATCCCTAGACATCAAGACACCAGTTTAGAATAGGGACACAGGTCTAACATAGGCTATTGATGGCCCAGGCGAGGCAATCTCAGAGTTCACATTTTAAGTGCATCATTTTCCTCTTCTTGCTTTATCCATGCTGATGGATCTGTATCAACACCTGCCTTATAATCACAAAAATAAAACAAACAACTAAATAAAAGGCAGTGGTACAAAGAGAGAGAGAAGAAAGAGGAGACAAGGTAAGACTGAAAGGAATGACCTAACATAAAAGCAGGACCCAAAGAGCCAAATCCTTATGGCTTAGAAACCAACAAGTTAAAAAAGGATTCTGACTGAGGAAATATAACAATGCCAGTTAGCATAGCATGCCAAATATTTAACAAATGCAAACAGCCTCCAATGCTGACAACTTAAGCCTCATTAAATCCAAAATTCCAAAGCTTCTCCATATTTAAAGCAGAGGTGGCTTATTCAAGATGAAAAAGTTGTCTTTTCTCACATTATTTTTACTGGAAGAGAATTCCCTACCTTTCTACTTGAAACACGGTATTATAGGCATATGTTTGAAGTAGGAAGCATAAACACTTCCAAATACAGAACTTCAGCCTAGATCCCTCCTACAATTTGTGTGTGGGTGGCATTTTATAAAGATTAGCTGGGAATCCCATATGATTTCTTAGAGTTTCATGATGTTGATTCACGAAAGCTCTACCCTTTTTCTCTCCATCATATTTTACCCTTCAATGCAACCTCTGTAAAGAATGAATCCCAGACCTAATTTGACACAACACAAGCATGTTAATGAATGAAAACTTCATAACCACATCCATCTGAAACTGGAGGTAAGTACTCTTAGCACAAATCAAGTGAAAACATATTAAAACATTCCAAAGCGACTCATACTACCCAGCAACTATTTCCCTGGTACAACTAGTATTTTACTATAGGGACAATATAGAATATTTATAAACAATGCCAAGTTCAATATTTTTGGCAAACAGAATATCAAATATAACTTAAAAAATGTAGGTAACATGCCATCTCAGACTGTGATCTCAGAAGAAACACAGTTGAGACAAGAAGGTACTTAGATGAAATGTATATCTCCAAGAAGAAATCAGGGTCCTGTAAGAACTAGTGTTGTTAACTTGAGTCAAGGACATATTATCTCTGATCAATGTCACAACATGGCATTAGGGGCACTGTGCCTTTTGGTGAGATGTAAAATCAAATTACTGATCATTTGCAGTAATTAAAGATTCCATGTCTCTTTTTTCACAAAAAGTATTGTTAGTCCTGGTGGCCTAAATTCTGGCTACAGTTCTCACTTCAGCTGTACACCAGAGGTTGATGAAGTTCTGTAGTGTGAAGTGATTCAAGTATCTATATGATTTGAGATTTCCTGGGATGAAAAGCTGTACTTAAATTTACAATACAGGGAGAGATTTTCATAGCCATGTCCATACACTGCCTATCACAGTGGGACCCTTGTCCTTTAGAGTTCTTCGGAGCTGCCATAATAAAAATTAATACTTAACACAGATTGGGTACTTAACTCTCTTTTCTAGCTTTTAAAAATCTCCCTCATAATAACTAACAACAAAAACAACTTCAGTAAAAGCCAGAAATAAGTGACTGGTACCTATGGTTATTACTTTTATCTTTCAAAAGGTACTCAACTTTACCTATAATTAAAATAACTTTTTTTCGTAAGGCTCATACTTTTTTCTCAGAATTGTCCACTTCTGTTTTTTTAAGTACCAAATGCATACCTGTAAAAGAGATTTCTCCAAACAGAGCTTCTGAAAATTAAAGTGTCTTTCACCTATGAGTACCATGGCATGATGGCATTGGTGTGCATGTTTTATAGTTTAGTATGTAGAGTACTTAAAGTTCTTAAAGTTAATTCAGTGTCACTTCACTTATCTATTTAATTGGTTCTCCTTGATTGGATGTAATTGAAAAATGGTCTAAATCCTTATTCTTCATTTAGGAAATATGTCAATACATTTATGCATGGTTAAATACAATCTAAGTTATTTTATCAACTCCTTCAATAGCAGCAGTTCCAACTCATCTTCATAACCTCCTAGTACTGCTTATCTCTTTCACATGGTTTGTTTATTGTGTATGTCCTTTTTAAAAACAAAAACATAAAACAAGGACATACCTTTCCCTAAAGCCAAACTTAGGGGTTTTTTTGCACAAAAGAAGTCATGTTTCATTTCTAATGAGATTACAAATGTAAAACGCTATCTGTTGCTCAGATGCAGTCAGCTAGTCACTTTTGGATTGGCTCCATTCTTATGTGCAAGCTGAAAACTAGTGAAAAGGCAGGACTGAAAAGAGACACCAAACACCTTCCTTCAAATTCGGAGCTGGCTTTAGTGGCAGTAATTTGAAATTACTGGCATCACATCTGTTCAAGCCTGTGGTGAACTTGGCTACTTTTCTAATTTTTAATGGATTTGTTGCAACATAGAACAAAAATAAACAAAATGTTAAAACATTTGAGGTTTTTAAACCATGCATTTGGTAAACTCCATTTAATTTTTATTTATTTATTTATTTATTTATTAACATCCAAGTTGATACAATCCTTTTCTGAAAGTTATTTTTATTGGCCTGGCCATTCTCAATATATCTCTCGATCTTTTATACACAGTCATTATAGTAAATAGACTGGCCATTATTTAAAAAGTCAACATTTAGAAATAGGCCCCAGACCCATATATATCTGAGATACTATAGTTATCCTTTATATTAAGTTACTTATACTATCTACTCCCTACTCTTAGAAGAGAAGGTAACTGTGATACTGGAGAGACACCTATCCAGTAGTCATATGTTCAAGGTTGGCCATGAAATGCCACAATCCAAGGTCACATTATTTTAAAACATTTTTTGCTTCTCATTTACTCAAAGGTTGTGAGTTATGGCAGCTTTCCCCCGATTGTGGAGACCTTGACAAATCTTCTGCAGGAGACCACCAAGAACATTTCATTAATGTATCAGAAGGGATCACAGACATGTGATACAGAGTGTTTTCTTCCTGAAGGACAACATCCACAATACTTCCAGTCTTTGGGAACTTAGTCCACAATTTTGGGTCACTCACATGATTGCTACTACTGGACCTTCCCATCAGCTTGTCTTATCTTTAAGCACACCCCTACTACTAGTCACTTTTGAGAATCACATTTTTTTTTTAAAGAAAAAATAACAATCCATCTTGAATCTTTGGATAACTGCGTTTAATTACCTTGGAGGCCTGCAGCTCCCATAATTAATTATGTTCTTTTGTAGTTAGCCCAAAAATAATAGCTTTCTGCTCCCCCCACCCAAAATAAAAGTATTTAAAATGTTCAAAAATAATTTTAAGAAACAGCAGGTGTTCTTTGTTTTTATTTTCCAGTGTGCTAATCTGAGAGAAGCAGGGCATTCAATTGCCATGTGTGCCAGCCTGACGCTCCCTCCATCTCCATAAAGGAGATGGATATTGTATAATTAATTGCAGTCATCAAACAAGCATACTAAGCAGAGGTCAAGATTTTTTTTCTAGTATTTTGCAGTGGGGAACATAGATCACAGGTGCATGTGAAGAAAAGTGTTATGTGCTGTAGTATTCATGTGTCAAGTCTCTCGACATACAAGCTACATTCTGTTAGTAAGTGTGAGCTGTCTGCTAGTCCAGGAACACAAACCATTTCTGTCTGACTTCTCTGGGCAGCAGGGAGCTCATTAATATCACCAACTTGCCATCTGTCTCTGATGGAGAAAGAAAGAGAATTAATGCAGAATGTAGAAAAAAATAAAGAACATAAGAACAGCCATACTGGATCAGACCAAAGGTCCATCTATCCCAGTATCCTGTCTTCCAACAGTGGCCAAAGCCAGGTGCTCCAGAGGGAATGAACAGAACAGGTAATCATCAAGTGATCCATTCCCTGTCGCCTATGCCCAGCTTCTGGCAAACAGAGACTAGTGACACCATCCCCGCCCATCCTGGCTAATAGCCATTTGATGGACCTATCTTCCATGAAAAAAGCGAACAGAGGGATGGGTGGAAAGCAGCAGGATGCCATCCAGAAAGACCTAAAATGTCATCTTTGCAACTAGACAACAATATTCTATATTCCCTATAGCAAATATGGGGAGTAGCACGGGTACCCCTGTGAAATACTTACAAAGGCGTTTGTAAAGTTGTGAATTATGATCTGCTGTCCAGGAGCCGCTGGAGATAAGCCCGCACCTAAGCCCCAACCCCCTGCCCGAGCCCTGAGCCCCACCCCAAACCTAAAGCCCCCTCCTGCATCCCAAATCCCTCATCCCTGGCCCCACCCAAAGCCTGCACCCTCAGACGGAGCCCTCACCCCCCTGTATGCCAACTCCCTGCCCCAGCCCAGAGACCTCTCCTACACCCTGTAACCCCTCTGCCCCACCCTGCAGCCCCCTCCTGCACCCAAAACCCCTCATCCCTGGCCCTACCCCAGAGCCCACACCCTCAGAAGGAGCCCTCATCCCCCCTGCACCCAAACCCCCTGCCTCAAACCCCAGCCCCCTCCTGTACTCCTCATCCCCAGCCCCACCCCAGAGCCCGCACCCAAAGGCAGAGCCCTTGCCCCCTCCTGCCCCCCAGGACCCCTGCCCCAGCCCAGAGCCCCCTCCCACACCCGGAACCCCTCATTTCTGGCCCCACCCTGGAACCCACACCAACCCTGTGAAAGTGAGTGAGGGTGCAGGAGAGTGAGCCACCGAGGGAAGGGGAATGTATTGAGCGGGGGAGGGCCTTGGGAAGGGGCAGGGGTGTGGCCTAGGGACAGGGTGGGTAGGGTGTTTGGTTTTCTGGGGTTAGAAAGTTGGCAACCCTAGTCAGTAGGAGTCTTTCCACTGATCTCAAAGACCTTTGGGTCAGGTTTATAGAAAGCAGGCTTTACATAGAGGTATGATAAGCAAGAGTGAACCATTTCAGATATTAATAAGGTCTGAAGCCTAATACCCAAATTTCTCCACATTTCAGGTGGTTCATATTTGGACTCTTGGATCTGAAGCTGCATCTGGACAGTGTGGATGCTGGTCGTTGGTACTGATCACAGGCAAGACAAAGGGTCCCTAAATCTTAGAGAGATTATGATCAAAATGTTCAAAGTTAAAGTCAAGCAGTTGAAGCTATATTTAGGCATCTAAGTGGTTGGATTTTAAGAGTGCTGATCAACTGTAACTCCCATTCAAGTTAACAGGAAGTGTCAAAGATCAGCACTTTTGAAAATTGTGTCACCAATTTATGTGCCTAAATATAGATTCCAATGCCTAAAGTTAGACACTAAGTTTGAAACTTCTGGCTTTAGCATTTTGCCCAAAGTTACCTTAGAAGGCTGCAGCACAACCAGGAAAAGACAAATTGGACTCTTGATACAAGCAAGGGCTTTGGTTCCATGACAAGATCATCCGTCCTCTCCAAAACAAAAATGCTACCTATTACAAATCTTAGATCCAAAGGAACAAGTTGTAGACAGTAATATTTAACCTTGTGCATGGGACTACACTTCTGTTTAATGGAGCTCATGTTTTGTGTTCTCAGATTTATTTATATGTCATGTTGCTGCTTTTAGTTGTTAATGAAGTTTTTGGTAAGCATACTACTTTGCATTGTTTCCTTGTCATGGAATGGATATAACTCGTGCTTCTAACATTTTGCCCACAGATTGATTGTTATTGCTTTAACGTTTTTGTGTTGGTTTAATTTTATTTATTTATCTTTATATAATACAAAGGTGATCAAATACTATGATGCGAAACAACACAATAAAGAATAAATACCTGTCTAAATACAAAATCATATAAACTAATTCAAATTACATTGTTGAAGGTTGAGTATTTTACAAACATATACATATATTTTAAAGTGATACATTTTATTCACCTTCCCTCTGGCAAACAGGGCCTGGCTTTGACAATAGAAAATAGTACAAAACCAGATATTTTAGACTTTCAGATATAAAAGATGAGCTCTGGCTCAGAAAAAGGAAGAATGAATGCTAATTTTTTTTACTTTCATGACTTCAATTTACTGCTGATTAATCTTAAAAATGTGAATGATAATGGAACTTGCCCAATACACAGAGTAGGAGAGGGAGTAGCTAAATTCTTTATAAAAAAAAAAGTGTGTGTGCGCGCGCGTGCATAATTACACATACACACCTTTTAAAAAAGAATTTAGCTACTTCCTCTCCTACTCTGCTATGTATATTGGACAAGTTCCATATATATATAAAAAAGTATATATTACCAGCGCACTGACTCTGTTAGCATATGGTCACAGACACATTAATAGATCCATAATATTTTCTTCTTTCCTGATCACCTAACCTAGTGACTACAGATCTGATTATCCACTGTATTACACAATTTTTTCACCGGGGTAACTCCACTGAAACTAATGGTGTTGCACTTGCATTAACTGGGTGTAATTCGGTGGAAAAGTCAGGTCCTATATCCACAGAAAATAATACAGTGGGGTCAAATACCACTCTTCATTACAACGACGTATGATTGGAGTAATCCCACTGATTCTATTGGAATTGCTCCAAATTTACACTAGAGAAACCTAGATTTACACTTGTGTAGCAAAGGACTTGTCTAGCCAAGTAGTTAGTGTGTGGCAAGCTGCAGTATAAATCTACAGCACGCTAACTGTCCATGTGGACCCTGTTGCCCTGCAGTAAAAGTTCCCTACTATTCTTTAATCTCCTCCCATTTCAAAGCAGAGCAGGTCAGATCACACTAGGGAACTTTTAGCATGCAGTAGCAAGGGTCGGCACAGATAGTTAGCGTGCAGAACACTAATGCACCCTAGCTTTACATCTCAGCTTGCCGTTCACTAATTGTTCATCTAGACCAGGGGTTGGCAACCTGCGGCTCTTTGGCTGCCCCCATGCAGCTCTTTGGCTGGCCCCTTGAGGAGGGAGGGGGGCAGCGGGTCTCCCAGTGCTGCCTGTGCCTGCATGCGCTGCCCCAACAGTTCCCATTGGCTGGCCCAGCCAATGGGAGTTGGGAGGATGGGGGTGGGGGCAGTGCATGGAGCTGCCTCTCCCCTCACCAGGGATGCACAAAGATGTGCCAGCAGCAAGCCGCTTCCAGGAGTGGCATGGGTTAGAGCTTTGCTGCGCCGCTGGCTGGGAGCCACCTCTGGTAAGCACCTCCCGGCCAGAGCCTGCACCTTGCATCCCCTCCCAACCCTCTGCCCCAGGTCAGAACCCCCATCCTGCACACAAACTCCCTCCCAGACCCCAGACCCCCTCGTGTACCCCAATCCCCTGTCCCAGTCCAGGGCTACCTCCTGTTTATATACAAATTCAAATGGTACAAGTTGCATAAAAAGTATTAGTGAGTAGTAATAACTTTAATATGTTCAATTATTATTAGCTGATAAATTCTAACTCTGCAAGTAGCTTTGCATGTGATGCAGCTCTCGAAATATTTTGGTCATAGAGAAAAAACAAAAAGTGGCTCTTCTTCTTTGAAAGGTTGCCGACCCCTGACCTAGACAAGCCATAAGAATATAACATGGCTCATTGTATATATTCTTTTGTACTTAAAAAAGAACAACCCTTGTTGGTTCTGCAAAAATAATTTTGAAATTTCTGAAATTATAAGTGATAAGTAGAATCATGGGCTAGGGCTGTATGAATGCTCTTGTTCTCTGGTTTTCAAGTTGAAGTGTGCAGCAATTTAGTGGAGGTCCTGCAGCTGTGGAATGCAGTTCCCCTAGCAGCCCAGAAAAGGGAAGTGTGGTGATCTAGAGGAATGGGAACAAGACACAGCTGTTCAAACAGCTTTTGTAGCAAGGAAAGGACTTGTTAGTGGTTGCAGTGTGGGAAGATGAGAGACATGGGGAGTGACATGGCTTTGTGGTCGTACTGTTTATCTTTATTTTACTAAAGTTTACTTTAACTTATACACACGTTCATATCTTACATGTATGCTAAATCAGTAGACATAGCATTTGAAAATATGGATGTTCTTGTTTTCTGGTTCCCAAGTAGAATTGTAGGGCAATTTGGTGGAGGTCCAACAGCTATGGAAATGCAATTCCTCTTGCACCCAGGAAAACACAAGTGTGGCAATCTTTAAGAATGTGAACAAGCATGGTGAATATATGATTGCACCTGTTTCAAACAGGTATTTCCTTTTGTGCACATGCAAATGTGAGTTTTATGCATACAACTGGTGCACATGTAATTTTTGTGGCTTAAACAGAGATACCTGCCCATACCTAAACATTTGGCCCTATTAATACATTTTAAAAAAACATCAAAAGCCTTACATAAGTAACTGCATTGCTACCCAATTTAACTACCACCACATCTGTCTCTTAATGTACAGCTAGTATGGACCATCTGTTAATCTCTCAATGTAGCACACTGTCATGTGAGTTGATGAGCATTTCAATCTCCCAATCTGACTTCAAGTTAAAGTCACTCAGCTCCTGGCAAGATTGGGTCTGCAGTGGAAGTGGAGTTGCTCTGTAATAATGTGCAAACACTATGTTGACCTGGTTATTGGGCCGTTTTACTGTCTAAATATATTGGTTTAATTTAGTAGGACAGCTGTCAGGAAAAACGAGCAGGAAAGGAAACAATTGCTCAAGATAAGCCACCCACAGTAAATAATTGAGGGTCATGAAGAGACAAAGCCCAAACTATTAACTTTGAAGATTCTACTTCTTGGTTTATACACAGAATTGGTTTTGATGATCAGGGCCAAGGCCTAGGAACCAGGAGAGCAAGAGAATTGTAGCAGTTTAAAAAGGAACACTCTCTCTCTCTTTTTTCTATAAAGGTTTTGTTCCTACTGTTAAAATAAACAATACTTTAAGGAGGCTGTTTGGTCCCAGACTCCCATTGGGAAGAATCACAGGTGCCAAACACTGTTGTACCTGCTGGGTAAGCATGGTTGATACATAGGATACTGTAGCCCAGGACCCCATCTAAGAATGCAAGAATTGTGGAATTCCACAGTTACAGAGAAAGGCGTGAGGCTTAAGACCTGAGGTGGTGCACTCAGAGAGATGAGCAAGGGGACACAAACCAAGAAAACACACGGCAGGGTCCATGAGGAGCAGTCTTAGACCCTTAGAATCATTGAATCATAGAATATCAGGGTTGGAAGGGATCTCAGGAGGTCATCTAGTCCAACCCCCTGCTCAAAGCAGGACCAATCCCCAATTAAATCATCCCAGCCAGGGCTTTGTCAAGCCTGACCTTAAAAACTTCTAAGGAAGGAGATTCTACCACCTCCCTAGGTAACGCATATCAGTGTTTCACCACCCTCCTAGTGAAACAGTTTTTCCTAATATCCAACCTAAACCTCCCCCACTGCAACTTGAGACAATTACTCCTTGTCCTGTCCTCTTCTATCACTGAGAATAGTCTAGAACTATCCTCTCTGGAACCACCTCTCAGGTGGTTGAAAGCAGCTATCAAATCCCCCCTCATTCTTCTCTTCTGCAGACTAAACAATCCCAGTTCCCTCAGCCTCTCCGCATAAGTCATGTGTTCCAGACCCCTAATCATTTCTGTTGCCCTTCGCTGGACTCTCTCCAATTTATCCACATCCTTCTTGTAGTGAGGCCCAAAACTGAACACAGTACTCCAGATGAGGCCTCACCAATGTCGAATAGAGGGGGACGATCACGTCCCTCGATATGCTCGCTATGCCCCTACTTATACATCCCAAAATGCCATTGGCCTTCTTGGCAACAAGGGCATACTGCTGACTCATATCCAGCTTCTCGTCCACTGTCACCCCTAGGTCCTTTTCCGCAGAACTGCTGCCTAGCCATTCGGTCCCTAGTCTGTAGCTGTGCATTGGGTTCTTCCGTCCTAAGTAAAGGACCCTGCACTTATCCTTATTGAACCTCATCAGATTTCTTTTGGCCCAGTCCTCCAATTTGTCTAGGTCCCTCTGTATCCTATCCCTGCCCTCCCGCGTATCTACCACTCGTCCCAGTTTAGCATCATCCGCAAATTTGCTGAGAGTGCAATCCACACCATTCTCCAGATCATTTATGAAGATATTGAACAAAACCGGCCCGAGGACCAACCCTTGGGGCACTCCACTTGACACCGGCTGCCAACTAGACATGGAGCCATTGATCACTACCCGTTGAGCCCGACAATCTAGCCAACTTTCTACCCACCTTACAGTGCATTCATCCAGCCCATACTTCTTTAACTTGCTGACAAGAATACTGTGGGAGACCGTGTCAAAAGCTTTGCTAAAGTCAAGAAACAATACATCCACTGCTTTCCCTTCATCCACAGAACCAGTAATCTCATCATAGAAGGCGATTAGATTAGTCAGGCATGACCTTCCCTTGGTGAATCCATGCTGACTGTTCCTGATCACGTTCCTCTCATGTAAGTGCTTCAGGATTGATTCTTTGAGGACCAGCTCCATGATTTTTCCGGGGACTGAGGTGAGGCTGACTGGCCTGTAGTTCCCAGGATCCTCCTTCTTTCCTTTTTTAAAGATTGGCACTACATTAGCCTTTTTCCAGTCATCCGGGAATTCCCCCGTTCGCCACGAGTTTTCAAAGATAATGGCCAATGGCTCTGCAATCACAGCCGCCAATTCCAATTCCTTAAGCTCCTAACACTTGAGGGTCACTCTATCTAGACCTCATCACTCTATCTACCCGTCCTTCTTTACTCCACTGCCAGCCTACCACTCTCTTTCCCAAGAAAAGAAAAGTGAACTGACCAGCTACTTACAGTGACAATCATAAACCCCATTCCCCTCTCTCTTTTGCTGAGCTTTACCCTTGAAGTCTTTTTCAAGATTATATTTATCAGAGCAGGTTTGAGAAAGGTTTGGGGTCTTGTTTGTTAATAAACAAAGTAATTACATTTGTAATTAGGAAATGTGTTAAACCTGCTGTCAAGCCTAACTGATGAGAAAATTTGATTGGATCCTAGCAGGGAAGGAATTTCCCTATTGTGCCTTATTAAAAGTAAGAAAAAACAGCACAGTTCTACTTGAAGAAGAAGGGGGTGGAAATGACATCACATCAAATCACCAGGAAAGTGAAGAAGAAAAGAAAAGCCTTAGCAGAGGGTTTTAAGTCAAGATGTTCCCTGGCTAGCACTGGTGTATTAAAATGGCGAGCTGCAAAGAGGAAAAAAGGGAAATTCTGATCCTAATTTGTAAATTGCCTTTCTGAGAAACAACTTCCACATCTGGAATCTGAGCTCCTGCTCCCCCTTGCCATATAGCTGCCACTAGCTAGCTGCCCGGCTATTTTGTTGGTGGTCACTGATGCAACTGATTTGGAATGTAATTTGGTCACAGTGATTTTGTCCTCTGTAATAGAGTACTTGACTTGCTTGTGGATATAGAGATAAATGCATATTAAATCCAACTCTCTGTACAGATTTTCACTATGTGGCTGCACAAATTGCTGCATAATGCACATAGTTAGCTACTGCATAACCTTGCTGTTAAAATTTTATTTGAAAAATTTAATCTCTATGATTTACGGTTGCCAATAAAACCTTTATAATGTGATAAGAGTGTAAACCAATGCTAAGCTGTCTGAGTCTGCAAACAGCTTGAAACAATAGATCAGATAGCTGTGAACCTGTCCTGTTCATCTCAGGTGGGAACTAACTGAAGTCTTAAGACAAAAATTGATAAGTCAGTATTAACTTGTTTCACTGCCGATAATTTTAGCAGAAACATCAAGCTAATGTGATCATTTGGCAGTGTTGGGTACAGTGGCAGATTTGAAATTGAGATGAAACTGGGCAATCAACTACTGTTAAGGGCTTAGTCACCTGATCGCCTTTCCAGAACGGGGAGAGAAAAGAGGAGCACATCCGCTCCTGAACATCAAAAGCCTCAATGGCTTTATGGGTATCAAAAAAACCATAGCCCCTTCTCCTACCTGCCTTGTGCCAAAAGGTTCAGTGGTCCATACTCAACTGTTAAAACCTCCAGTTTTTCCCCCCAACTATGACCATGCAATCACCCATTGTCAAGGCAAAAATTCTGCTGCATGGAGAATTTGAAATTAGAGGGCAATGCAAATGCATTTACTGATAATTATTAGCTATAATTAAATTAGCAAGCAAATAACTGGCAATGGATACTGGGCCTAATCCAAAGCACTCTGAACTCAGCGGAAAGACTCCTCCTCATTTCAGTGGGCTTTAGACTGAGGCCACTGTACTGTGCAGGGAGGTGAAAAGAGCAGTGCCTCATAATTTAAGTTTAATATGCAAGGGGAGTTGATTAAATCTAATGATGTCTCTCTTCTGGTACCAGGCCACTGCTACTGTTAAGATCAAGTGTGAATAAATAATCTTATGTAACAACAGACTAAAAACAGTATTTCTAATTAGGCAAAATTCTAAAACATAGTGTGGCCTGCTGTATCCCCTCAGGCGGAGCTGGGGCAACATTAAAACCAGCGAATCATATCACCTGCCATAGGGGAATTAGCTGGTCAGTGTCCTGTTCTGGTGGCCCCATACCCAAGGGACAATTTGGTGCATGAAAACACCTTCAAGGGAAACATCTCTTTTTTTATGTTATGTGTGGTACTGTAAAAGCCTGAGGTGACAAAGAAATTCTATTTACTGTTCTACTTCTTAACTACTAAGCCTCTCTGCTTTAGCTCTCTTTTGCAAATATTTAGCTCAGCAATGCAGTAATGAAATTCCTGAAGGACTCCTTCCACCCTGGTATTTACGTAAATTAAGTTTGTGCCTATGACTGAAAAAACCAACAAAAGTATCTGACTTCTGATTCACACTGATACAGTATATGTATATTCTTCATGTCTCCTGAAGCCTCTTTGCAATAGCTTGCATCAAACAACTTGTCTGCAGGAGGTGCTCAGATATCATAGTAAGGAGTACTGTGTAAATCTTCCTAGGTGCTTGTAGGGCCCCTATCATCTTAGTATCTGTGCTCCTAAACAGACAGATGCTTGAGTAATGAGGTACCATCACACATCCCAAATACTAAATTGGTACAGAGTAACCCAATCAAAGGCAAAAGTGTTACTTTAGATTTATACCAGAACAACTGAGTAGAATTTGGCCCTACTTATGAAGTAAGCTGGGTTCCACTAGTCCAGAGAGTGGACCGAGACATTTTAATTTATCCCAAACTTAGTTGTCCTAAGCTGTATTGTGCAGCATTGCCTGAAGTCCCAGTTACACCTCCTTTTTGATTTTTTAAAAATATATTTACCAACTAAATGGTGCAATGTAAACGTTACAGATGCCACAAAAATGCATTAAGGCTGATTTCCAGATGACTATTTCACAGGTCTATTGTCTTCTTGATTCATATGTATAGGACCCATTAAAGTCATGGAGAAAAATATATGCATGTATGAGGAGAATCTACCTTTAAATTCCATACAATGGAGTGCCTCTTTAACAATTTCCTTAATGATTGTCCATTTTTTGTGTGGAGGCGAGACTCCACTAAGAAATTCCTTGTTTTATTAACTTCCACAGCAACCTCAACATCCTTTCGGTGTAATTTTATGGCTAACAAATTATCACTATTTTCAACTGCCCAGGAATCATTAATCATTTTAGCCACAAGGCGGATCTGTTTGATTTAATATCCTCGTTACTTATTGCCTCAAAGTTCCAATTTTTCCCCTTTGTTTCATCTACTTTTCTCTCTACCCTTCTCTTCCTCCATCACCCTGATGTAATGCCTCTAATCCAAAGCACTGCCTTCATCCTCACGTTCAATTTAAATTCATCATGTCTGACCTCTTCAAAAGCAATGAATGCATAATTAATTGCCATTATAAATTTAGAATACTTCCTCTCTTCTTGCCGCTTGAAGCTTCCTTTAACTTTCTTTTGCTATCCTATTTTATTTCATACTTCTTTAAAAATTCCTTTCAGCAGCCCTCTTGTCCAATTTCACCTCACATACAATTTGATTTTTGGGGCAGTTATCTTTCTAAGCATATAGTTAGATATATACATATATTTCTTTTAAACCCCCCTATTTTGTTAAAAAGAGCAAAAAATGCCAAAGTAATAGTCGCTATGAATACTTTTCCATATTTAAACGCATTCCCTAAGTACGTGGTATTGAGGCTTGGCTTGGATATTTGGTTTTTTTCCCGATAATTTTTCTCAAGAAGCCTGTTCCACTAAATTGCTGTTAATGGCATCTACAGTTTAACAGTAAGTAAACAATGCCCTAATTTGAAAAATAAAATAAAGGAGATAGATTTACTAGCCACTGACTTTGGGAAATAAAAGCAGCTTGCTTCAGATTTGGTTTGATTTCAGCAAGCTTTATTTGACTGGGACCATCACTAATGGGAACTTGGCAACTTTGTGACACTGAAAACTAAGGACTTAGATAAGCCTGACATTGCTCAGCAAACAGAACTGTTTTGAGATGTATTGCAGGCTGATCTAATAGACTTGTGGCACCGTTTGGTGGAAGATTCAGTGTAGCACTCCCCCATTCATGTTCAGTTCTCCTATTTACAAGATGGGCATAACAGTATATTGTCAAGAAATGTTATAATAAGGTGACTTAAATAATCCTCTCTATTCTATAGGAAGCCCATTGATTCAAATATCTGAACTGGGGTGGCTTTTCCTCAAGATGCTAAGGACATTTTTAGAAAGTCTAAAAACAATATAGGTGAAACAAAATGCCTACATGAATGGTGAATACCCAGTACTATTCAGGACCTCCACAAGCAGCTAGTTTACCAGTGGCAGATTTAGTTTTTCTCCAGTCTAATAGACTATAAATCATGCCATTTTAAGACTGACCCTTCTTCCCCTCTCTCCCAGCACATTGGACCAATTTTTTCCTGTAACTTTACAGGACAGCCTTCCTTATCCACATTCTACTGCAGCAAATCCTCTCCTTTTACTCATTCTACTTTAGGAGATGGTTCACTATATCTTCATCACTTTGGCTGACTTTGAAACAGAGCCCCGTTTATCAGTCTACTACATAGGTACTGCTTTTGATGTCCTTCTGTTTCATTTTGTTTTGTTTCACTCTACTCCCCACTGATTAGGCTTCAACTGGAGTATTGTGTCCAGTTCTGGGGGCCACATTTCAGGAAAGATGTGGACAAACTGGAGAAAGTCCAAAGAGCAACAAAAATGATTAAAGGTCTAGAACACATGACCCAGGAGGGAAGATTGAAAAAATTGGGTTTGTTTAGTCTGGAGATGACTGAGAGGAGACATGATAACAGTTTTCAAGTACATTAAAGCTTGTTACAAGGAGGAGGGAAAAAAACTGTTCTCCTTAACTTCTGAGGATAGGACAAGAAGCAATGGGCTGAAACCGCAGCAAGGGTGGTTGAGGTTGGACATTAGGAAAAAAAAACTTCCTGTCAGGGTGGTTAAGCACATGAATAAATTGCCAAGGGATGTTGTGGAATCTCCATCACTGGAGATTTGTAAAAGCAGGTTAGACAAACACCTGTCAGGGATGGTCTAGGTAATACTTCGTCCTGCCATGAGTGCAGGGTACTGGACTAGATGACTTTTCGAGGTCCCTTCCAGTACTATGATTCTATGATCTAAACTGTTCTCTGATGAAAACTGGATAAAGTTTCTTTACATAATTTTGCTGGCATTTCCTTCAGTGAAAGATGCACACTTATCACTATCTTACAGTCCAAGATAAATCAAATTTCAACTGAAAGGTAAGCTCGTGCCAAATTAAGTCTCAAGAACATGATATCAAAGAACACGGTCACATCTTTGAGAATGTAATGATGTCTGAAGAACCATAATTTTCACTGTGATGTAAATGTCTCTCAAGTAGCTTTCTAGAGGAATAGACAGGTAAATTTTCCTATACCATACCTTAAAAAGAAGAGCAAGAGATAACCATGAGACAAGCGAATGGGCCTGGTAACAGACATACTGTGAGAAGCTACATTAAATCAAAAGGAAAAGGAGACAAAATGGCATGAATCCTTTCCCAATGGGAGTGTTGTGTGCTCTGTGCGCCATACCGCTGCTTTCACCTACTCAGCTTGGATAAAAACAACACTGAAATGAATGACAATAGAAGCATTCAAAGTAACATGGTCTAAAAAAGTGACACACTGGTTGTGACCTGCAGAGACCTTTCTGTTGGTCTACAGAATGGAATCCAAGCAACAGAGATAACTGGAATTTTTGGAGGAGAGGTGTTAAATCAGAGGGTTTCTCCTCTGAAGTGACTGGTGGAATGAACATTTTGGAGAGCCACAGGTAAAAACAAAAACCCAATAACTTAAAACTAGCCTGGACAAAGCACTAGAAAAGTTCTTATTCTGGAGGTTACAACAAGTGTCTGGGGTTTGCAACTTCTGAGTCCTTTCTATACAGTTAAATGGAGTAGAGTTCTGATTAAATGGTAAGGGGGGTTGTGCATGGAAAGGGTTAAGAATCACTGAATTAGAAAAATATACTGCAGAGGCAAGGAGATGTATTGGATAACTTAACAGGATTTTCTCATCTCTAAATTCTATTTTTCTTTCGTCCCTAATCACCTCTCTTCCACATCATTAAATCCCATCTTTCTTTTCCTCTCTTATTTCATATCTCATCATCGAATTCCTCTTTTTCTGCATCATTCTTTTTATATTGTAACCGACAGAGATAATGCTTGCTTATGTTATATAGAAATGTGTTGAAAGGTAAGTAGGCCCAGAAATCTATTTCCTAATAATAGGCTTGCCAATAGTCAAGCAAAGCCTGGTAAAATATATGTACAACAAAGTTAGACAATTCAGAGGCAAGTTAGAGTTAGAGGCAAGTTTAACCTCAGGTCATGGTGTAAACATGTTTTGGTTCTAACTGGTTTTTACAAGTGTTTTAGATCAAATGTTAATCTATGTTGACAGAAATTGATATGATATTTACGCTGATGCTAATTCAGATGATGTTTAATGTTCAATAACCAATGAGAGGGTAGAAAATATTTAATTATGGTAACAGAAATATAGATATGGTAAAAGGTAGATTAAACATTAATTCACTAATGGTTGTTACTATAATTTATTATAAAAAGGGTAAGACCTTGATTTTAGATAGGCGTACCCATCCACCATCAAGGATCTTTAGAGAAAGGATTATACCCATTCTTCCCATTCAGGGAATGATCACCTCTAAATGCATTTCATCTCAGAATACAAGTATAAATGCAGGGCATGGTTATATTGTAATGCCTGTTTGCTTAACTATTTTATGTTAAAGTTTTTAATTTTTATCACTTATTGTGTCATTCACAGTCCTCCACTAAATTAAATTATCTGTAACCATCCTCTGGAGGCTTGAACCTTAAAGAGTATAGTTTGGTTTTTAGTCCTGATCTCTAAACTACTAACTGGGAATACATAAATCAAAAGTTAAAATATCTAAGCCTTCTCGCCTTATCATAATGCTTCCTCATTTCCTGCTCATTACTTTTCCCACCTCTTTCCTTGTCATAGCATAGACTCAGTCTCTCTCTATACAATAACACCTTGCCATCTTGTCTATATCCATTGCAGTGTTACATGATAATACTTTGCATCTGTTTGACTACCTAATTCTCTTTTTGGCAATCAATCCATTTATCCTTTCCCTTAGGCACTGTGTCTTCCCTTTCCCAAGTTTGTTAACTAAGTCATTTGGAATTCCTAGGCTTTTCTGGCTGTTTCTATAAGTAAAAAAGCACAGCAATTATAACATGTAAGCCATTTTACTCTATTAGAGCGCAATATCAAAGCTCCTACCTACACTGTAAATACTATTGTACTATGGAATTCGAATACAAGGTAGCAAAACATGACTTAATCTTCCCTTGACTGTCTCTGTGACAGGGTGCTAAGCAGAAAACTGCTTAGCCAACCCTCTGTCACTCCAGCTCCAATTAAGGGAGGTGAATTGGAGCTGGGTAGATCACCTGGCCCTAACTGGGAAAGCTGGAACAGCTGCTGCCTCATCAGGTTGGGGCTGGATAGAAGCCACAAGGGAAGGAAGCCAGGGGAGGAGCTGGACAGGCTGTAAGCTGCCATAGAGGAAAGGCAGTGAGGGGAAGCAGAGATAGATAGCGTGCCCCCTCTCTCCTGCTGGTGGACTGTAAGAAGGGGACTATCTGTATGGTGTAAAGGTGGTGGGAACAAAACCTGTAAATAAAAGCATCAGATGAGCACTGCACCAAGGTCTCTGGGTGACTTTCTCAGCCCAGCGGGGGCAGGAGCCAGGAGGGCCCTGCAGGGACCCTGTTACAGTCCCCCAGCTTCATTAATTGTTACAAACAGTATCTGCTTCTTCATATCAAAGTTCCTGGGTGCCCCTATAGATTGTAGAGGTTTTAAAAAACAAACAAACATACCCTCCCATCCCTCTCTCTTCCCCCCCAAAAACTAGTCTTTCCTTATCATCTTTGGGTGATATGAGAAGGGAAATATGTCTGTATCTTTCCCCCTGACTTCATCTGTCTAATAAAGGAGAAAAATTATGTTTGGGGGACACAATTATGAGCAATATTCAATTAAAGATAATATATGGTGTATCTATTCTTATATTTTACTATGAAAAGGTGCCATGGAGACACCTAGGCAACATTTACATGAGCAACAGAATGTTTACAGTAGCAAAGACGGTATTTTTCATGCCAAAAAATTGCAAAATATTTTTAGATTTGCCTTTCTCTCAATGCAGACTTATAGAGGTTCTCAAATCTGGAATAACAGAGCTATAGTCACTATCTTTAGCAGGAGAAATCTATTTAGGCTAAAATGTAATCAATATCCAATTACATTTTTAGCTGTCCATTGTGGACATTGAAAAAGTTGGAATGCAAGTTTAATCAAGGAAAGTACAAATGAAATTTTTAAATCCAGAGGAAATGATTTTCACAGTTTGTTTAGCGCTTTCCATGCATTCTACAGTTGTCTGCCTTCGACTGTAATCTATAGATAGCCTTGCTACATACAGTACGGAAATGCACATTACCATCAATGTGAAATTTGTCCTTGTCAAAGTCAGTAATATGGTCTTTAGGGGTGAATTTTAAAGTTTTCAGCATCTTTTCAAAACTTTCTTTAGTCACGTCTGGAGGCTGAATTGAAATCTGAGATGCATTAAAACACGAACCCCTATACACAGTATCTTCTATGCCAGAAGTAGTTTACTGGAGTATGTTTAACTATGTAAACTTAAAGTGCATTCAAAAATCAACCACAATAAGGACAGGTTGTGCTCGCTGAATAAGTGACACTATCACTTTCAGTAAAATTAAGTTACTAGTTAATATATATTTTTATTTTTTCACAAAATGTAAAAACTAAAGATTCTTTGTAAAAAACACAAATTTTGTGTTTTCCACAGCAAACAAATTTCTAGGATCCCTGGTTATGACACCATCTCCTTAAAATTTATGCTCAAAATCCCTGGCTCTGATACATGGTGTATCAGGATGGTGAAGAATCAACTAAAATCTAATGACAACTTGGTTGACACTTGTAATACATTAAGTACAATTAATTCATTTTAGCATTCCTTTTTCATTTAATTTTCTATCAGGACATGCTCTTGACAAAGAGGAGATAATCTGTGTTTTGTATTCTTGTTATGTTGGGCATTTTTAATGCCACTAAAGTGTCTCTTACTCCATTTTTGCTCCTGATTTCTCTTGATTTAGAAGCATTTAACCACTAACCCATCAGTCAAAGAGACTTTTTTAAAATTATTCTCATGTATGAGGTGCCAAATTTTCACTGTAGGAGACCATGGCTGACCCTGCAAAAATCCAAGGATGTCTGTTGTTCTGCCAAAGTTCCATTTTCATGAAGCATATCATCAGACAAATTTTGTCCCAAGCTATCAATATTCTATTTGAAAGGCTAAATCTGAACTCGGTGCTAAAATAGATTAAGGATATTGATTCCTGCCAGATAGCCAAATATGAAAAAAGGCTCAACCCTGTGAGTACTGCCATTCCCAAACATTCCAAAATGGGGGGAAAATTTGGGAGTCAGGCTCCCAAAAATCAC
This sequence comes from Caretta caretta, assembly GCF_965140235.1. Lineage (NCBI taxonomy): Eukaryota > Metazoa > Chordata > Testudines > Cheloniidae > Caretta > Caretta caretta. The sequence continues at coordinate 129,836,513 of NC_134209.1, read as the reverse complement.
GAGATTAAGATTTATTTTAAAAATTTCATAATTTATATACCATAAATTTTAGTGTCTTTTTGTTTGTTTGCAGAGACTTTCTAGTGCCAGTTCCTTACATTTGAGGTGTCTGCCTCTCTGTTTTTTAAGCTTGTCTCCATAACCATGAGAGCTAGAAACTTAGCTTTTATTTAAAATAAAAGCTGAGATTCATAACTAATAACCAGTTTCAGCAGTGGATGTTCAAGAAAAAGAGAAAATTATTGCGAGACTTGTGATAAAATCATGAGTTGGCAACACTGATTCCAATATCGATCCAGGTAAACATACACATTTTACAGGTGGGGAATTCAGATAGACAGAGATTAAGTGACTTCCTAAAACCACACAAATCTCCTACATCCCTGTCCAGTGCCTTCATCACAAGACCGTCCTTCTTTCCTCTCTGCCCTATATGGGGCCAAGTGCACTAGATCCATAGCAACTTAGTCCCTGCTGGCCTGGAAGCATGTGATCAAGTTTAGGGACCCCAATAAAGATCCCAATATACCACTTCACTATGCCACCAGACCTCAAGAACTGCCCCAAAATTCAGCATCTGGACAGTATAATCAAGTTTTGGATTAAAAGGAAAATCATTTAAACTTAATTCAGTTTTTTTAGAAACCGTGAAAGATTTTTAATAAATTGACATAAAACCATGTTGATTCTGTCTAAAAATATGACACTGCAGTGAAGAAGGCAAAAAAAACATTTTGATTTTCCTCTCTATTTCTCAGTCATCTCTTGCAATCAAAGTTCCCACTTCACATTTTAAAGTACTTAGCATACTTACCACCTCTATTGTAATCAACTTAATTAATGAGATGTCAAAAATGTAATTTCTGACATTTATCTAAATTAACAACAAATTTAAAAGTCCTGGAAGGCCAAACTGAGTTTATATTTATTTCATATATGTTCATTTAGCCTTCATCGGATCTTTACTCCTGTAATATCAAAGCTATTACACTATCATATGCAAATGCGTTGGTTGTGTTAACTTAAACTTAATGTTTGACAACACTGCATGAAAACTAAAATTAATCTTTTACATTGGGAGGGAGGGGCACCTCTCAAACATAAAAGCACTTCCCCCAGACATGATGCAGCAAAAGCAGAGAGCATCATGGACAAAAAAGAAACTACTTAAATGTAACAATACACCAGTAAATTCTAGTGAATCAAAACACTGAAACATGCTGGAGGTCTTTTTATTTTATTTTTTAAACTAAGGGGTTGGTAGTCAGGGGTTAAAAAGCCCAGAGATGAAAATTCAGTAGACCTGAATACAATGTATACAAATATATATATATATAATTCCAAGAACAAGACACACACACACACAAGCAGTCAATTATTCCTCGAGGTTGGAGTTAACCACTAACTGATGAGATGGGTCAGTGGTTCTCAACCAGGGGTACACGACACCTGGAGATGCACAGAGAACTTCCGGGGGGGGAGGGGGTACATCAACTCATCTAGATATCTGCCTAGGTTTACAACAGGCTACATAAAAACACTAGCGAAGTCAGTACAAATTAAAATTTCATACAGACAATGGCTTGCTCTATATACTGCACACTAAAATGAAAGTACAATATTTATATTCCAATTGATTTATTTATAATTATATGGTAAAAATGAGAAAGTCAGCAATTTTTCAGTAATACTATGCTGGGACACTTGCATTTTTAGGTCTGATTTTATAAACAAGTAGTTTTTAAGTGAGGTGAAACTTGGGGATACACAAGACAAATCTGACTCCTGAAAGAGATACAGTAGTCTGGAAAGGTTAAGAACCACTGGGATGGGTTATGCGCAGGAAAGATAGAAAGTATGGTAAGAGAGCACTCTGACTTAACCAGAGGATCTTCAATGATCTGAAACTCAAAAGAAGTCATACAAAAAGTGGAAACTACGTCAAATTACAAAGGATAAATAGTAAAAAAAAAAAAAAAAAAAATGAGAATATAGGGACAAAATTAGACAGGCCATGTAACAAAATGAAGTTAAACTACCTACTGACATAAAGGGTAACAAGGAAACATTTTACAAATACATTAGAAGCAAGAGGAAGTCCAAGGACAGGATAGGCTCAATACTCAATGAGAAGGGAAAGACAATAACAGAAAACTCAGCAATAGCTGAAGTTTTAAATGCCTTGTTTGTTTCAGTTTTCACTAAAAAAGTTAGCTGGGAATGGACACGACTATAGTGAACATCAGTGTAAATGGGATAGTATTTGAAGTTAAAATAGGAAAAGAATATGTTAAGTATTACTTAGACAAAATACAGGTTTCAGAGTTGCAGCCATGTTAGTCTGTATCCGCAAAAAGAAAAGGAGGACTGGTGGCACCTTAGAGACTAACAAATTTATTTGAGCATAGGCTTTCATGAGCTACAGTTCACTTCATTGGATGCATTCAGTGGAAAATACAGTGGGGAGATTTATGTACACAGAGAACATGAAACAATGGGTGTTACCATACACACTGTAACGAGAGTGATCAGGTAAGGTGAGCTATTACAAGCAGGAGAGCGGGGGGAAAAAAATCTTTTGTAGTGACAATCAAGGTGGGCCATTTCCAGCAGTTGATAAGAACATCTGAGGAACAGCGGGGGGAGGGGGGAAGAAGAATAAACATGGGGAAATAGTTTTACTTTGTGTAATGACACATCCACTCCCAGTCTTTATTCAAGTCTAAGTTAATTGTATCCAGTTTGCAAATTAATTCTAATTCAGCAGTCTCTTTTTGGAGTCTGTTTTTGAAGTTTTTTTTGTTGAATTACCACTTTTAGGTCTGTAATCGAGTGACCAAAGAGACTGAAGCGCTCTCTGACTGGTTTTTGAATGTTATAATTCTTGATGTCTGATTTGTGTCCATTTATTCTTTTACATAGAGACTGTCCAGTTTGGCCAATGTACATGGCAGAGGGGCACAGCTGGCACATGATGGCATATATTACACTAATAGATGTGCAGGTGAACGAGCCTCTGATAGGGTGGCTGATGTGATTAGGCCCTATGATGGTGTCTTCAAGTTGGCAGGATCTGACTAAATACATGCTAGACTACTTAAGCACTGGCTGAAGAGATCTCTGAGACATTAGCTATTATCTTTGAGAGCTCATGGAGGATCATGAGGATCAGAGGACTGGAAAAAGAAATACAGTACCTATCAAAAGGGGAATAAGGACAACACAGGGAATTACAGAACAGTCAGTTTAACTTGGATACCTAGAAACATACTGGAGCAAATGATCAATTTGTAATCACTTAAAAGATAATAAGGTGATAGGTAATAGTCAGAATTTCGACCTAGTCTAATATCTAATACTTGTTTGGCTAGCTTATAATTATTTGGTTATAATTGTAATGGATTTATCAAGAACAAACCATGTCAAACTAATATCCATCTCTCACAGGGTAATAAGCCTTGTGGATGAGGGGTAGCAATAGATGTGATATATATAGACTTTAGTAAGGGTTTGGATACTGTCTCTCATGACCATCTCATAAGCAAATTAGGGAAATATAGCCTAGGTGAACCTACTAGAAGGTGGTTGCACAACTAGTTGGAAAACCATATTCAGAGAATAGTTATCAATCAAGCTAGATGGGCATAACCAGTGGAGTCCCTCACAGATTTGTCTGGGGTCTGGTTCTATTCAATATCTTCATAAATGATTTGGATAACAGCATACAGAGTAAACTTATAAAGTTTGCCGTTGATACCAAGCTGGATGGAGTTGCAAGGGCTTTGGAGAACAGGATTTGAATTCAAAATGATCTGGACAAACTAGAGAAATGGTCTGAAATATATAGGATGACATTCAATAAGAAGAAATGCAAAGTACTACACTTAGGAAGGAATAATCAGTTACATAAACACAAAATGGGAAAATGACTGCCTAGGAAGGAGTACTCAGAAAAACATCTAGGGATTATCACAAATTAAATATGAGTCAACAACATAATACTGTTTTTTTTAAAAGTGAACATCATTCTACGATCTATTTGAAGAAGTGTTGTAAGCAAGACACAACAAGTAATTCTTCCACTCCACCCAGCACTGATAAGACCTCAACTGGAATACTGTGTCCAGTTCTGGACATGACATTTCGTGAAGGATGTGGCGAAACTGAAGAAAGTCCAGAGGAGAGCAACCAAAATGATTAAAGATCTATAAAACACGACCTATGAGAAAAGACAGAAATTTGGTTTGTTGGGTCTGGAGAAGACTGAAGGGGGACATAAAAACACTCTTCAAGTATGTAAAAGGTTGTTATAAAGAGGAGGGTGATAAATTGTTCTTATCCACTGAGAACAGGACAAGAAGTAATGGGTTCAATTGCAGCAAGGGAGATTTAGGTTAGACATTAATAAAAACTTCCTAAATAAGGGTAGTTAAGCACGGGAACAAACTGCCTTGGGAGGTTGTGGAATCTGTCATTAGAGGTTTTTAAGACAGGTTAGACAAACACCTGTCAGGGATGGTCTAGATAATACTTAGTTTTGCCTCAGTGAAGGGGACTGGATCAGATGACCTACTGAGGTCCCTTCCAGTCCTACATTTCTATGATTTTATGATTTTTAGGCTTGGAAGGAATTTATCAATAAATGTCAGTAAACATCAATTTCACTGTACACACAGAAACTAGAAAAAAATATTTCCATTGATAGTAACAGAAATTTACAGATAGGTAAATGTGCTGCTTAGAACATATCAGAGTTAAATATAAGGCTATTTACTTGGTATAATTTTGACATGCAATGTTGACAGTTAAGCTTTCACATTTTAAATCTCAATGTCTACGGTCATTAAATAATTGTCTGCCTCCCCCCATAATTTCCTGCAACTGTGAAAATCTAAAATAGATAAAAAAAATTAAAAAGCTTAAAAATAATCAATATTCCCCATCAAAATTATAAAGAAATAAAAATCAAATTCTGCCAAGCCTAGCTATTTTATAGCTGTTCAATATTGGTATTATGGCAAGTTCCCCTGAAGCATCAAGTAGTATTGGAGACAGGATACTGGACTGCTGGTCTGATGAGTTATGGTAATTCTCATATATGTTCAGTAACTGTGGAAACCCCACCCATTGCTCTTTGTACTGTATTTTTATACTAAAAAGAAAAGGAGTACTTGTGGCACCTTAGAGACTAACCAATTTATTTGAGCATGAGCTTTCAGCCATGGTGACCAAAGACAAAAAAATGGAAATCAGCTTCTGGCAAGAACAGAGCACACTGAGTGAGGAAATGCTTTCAGGATGGGAGAGAGAAAGACCTTTTGAGAAAGAAGCTAGTCAAGCAAGGGTTAGATATTAGACTAGGTCGAAATTCTGAATTTGCATTCCACAAGGAGTGCTGATATTGCACAAATTTCTTTTTGTCCCAAACTGGAGTGAAAAGCTCTTTCAAAGTAAGGTAACTTACAATTTTCTTATGCCTGACTTTTTTTTTTCAAAATCTTTCTCACAAATGTAGGATTAATACCTTGTCCTGAGTATTTATTTATACAACACTTGTCTCATTTGGAAATATTGATGAGATAGAATGTTGGGTAATTTTGAAACCTTAATTTACCACTGTTGTACTGTGTTCTCCAAAAGGTCATTAATGTGTCATGGCCTGTGCTTCCTCCATCTCTCCTTATGCTTCTTTGCAGCTGAAGGGAAGTTTCTGGATGTAGTAATGTTATGGAAAATAAAGGGAGATTCACCCTAGATGGGGCAAAAGTCATGAGCCATTCCCACCATGGGAGAGATAGAGAGAGTGTTGGTGCGTTCTCCGTTACATTCCAAATAAATAACCGGCTGAGGTTGGGAAGGGAAATCTTATGAGTGTTTATTCTATTCTGAATAGATATATTATTAAATTAGGTGACTAAATACAACAGCTGAAATTTGAGAAACTAATGCATATTTGAGAATACCATAATGCCATTTGATAAAGGACAGATTGTTTAATCTGGATCAATGACTGGGGAAAATTCAGATAGAGATTTCATTAATCTGTTTGAAGACCTCTACTGAACAAAAATAGGAGAGATTGTTAAAAAGAGGAGACATTTTGGGGTGGTAGGCTACTTTGAGGGTATTAACCCTCCAAATCAATAAAAGTGGGAGTCAGGCCCTGACAGTTACGTATCAATTGATTTTCTGAATGATTGGTTTTCAATTTAACTTAAATTATTTTCCGTATTTGTGGACTTGGATACCTTTGCATATTTAACTGAGTTAGTGGCCACTGCTTGTTTCGCCAAAAAAGTGAACCTGACGTCAAAAGACAGATTCAAAACTCTACCCCAGTTTTACTAGAAAAGAACTCAAATGTTCATCATAAGAGGGAGTTTAAGATGGCAATATCTTCTGCGTATCATAGAATCATAAAAGATTGAGATAGATCTTTTCAATCAGATTATCCAGCCCATCTTCTAGCCAATACACAATTCTTTCCTAAGTTTCATTTTCTAGTATTTCAGTGGTAAAGAAAATTCAAATTATCATAGAATCACAGAAGATTAGGATTGGAAGAGACCTCAGGAGGTCATCTTGTCCCACTCCCTGCTCAAAGCAGGACCAACCCCAACTAAATCATACCAGCCAGGGCTTTGCCAAGCCAGGCCTTAAAAACCTCTAAGAATGAAGATTCCACCACCTCCATAGGTAACCCATTCCAGTGCTTCACCACCCTCCTAGTGAAATAGTTTTTCCTAATAACCAACTTAGACCTCCCCCACTGCAAATTGAGACCATTGCTCCTTGTTCTGTCATCTGCCACCACTGAGAACAGCCGAGCTCCATCCTCTTTGGAACCTCCCTTCAGGTAGTTGAATGTGTGACGTTATTGACACAATCTGTAACTGTATAGATCACTGTTGCAACCACTGTTATATATTTGCAGCAAATATTGTATAAAGGTTGTTGTGTAAGGGGTCTATGGAGAGGTTATGGTTTGCTGGTTACGATTATGTTGTCTATATGTGTGTATCATTTTTGTAGTCGAAGTTATTAATATTGGCTCTATACTGTCTGTATTTCAAACGTATGCTATGCTTCTGGGTGACACCCCAGACAAGTTGGTGTCAGCTCTGCCTAGCCAGCTTGATGGTCCATTAAGGACCATCAGCTATACAACTGACCCATTGAGAGAAGGCAGATACGCCTTGTGACTCAGCAAAGTATGCAGGGACTTGCCCATGTGACTCCAAACTCCATTTTCCTATAATTTTCCACAGTAAGAACAAAGAGGCGTTCTTACACCTGGAAAAGACTACAAAAGGCTGATACCTCATCTCCATCTTTTCTTCAGTTCTGCTTCATACCTCTGGAGGAACTTTGCTACACTGAAGCTTTGAGCCAAGGACTTAAAGACCCATCCCAGTTGTGGATGTACTCCAGAGACTTGATTTGAACCTGCAGTTTATTCTATCACTCCTACAAGCCTGAACCAAGAACTTTGTCATACTGTATGTAATTGATTCCATTTAACCAATTCTGTCTCTCATCTATATCTTTTTTTCCTTTTATGAATAAACCTTTAGATTCTAAAGGATTGGCAACAGCATGATTTGTGGGTAAGATCTGATTTGTATATTGACCTGAGTCTGGGGCTTGGTCCTTTGGGATTGAGATATCCTTTTTTCTTTTACTGGGGTATTGGTTTTCATAACCATTTGTTGCCATAACAAGTGGCACTGGTGGTGATACTGGGAAACTGGAGTGTATAAGGGAATTGCTTGTGTGACTTGTGGTTAGCCAGTGGGGTAAAACCAAAGACCTCTCTGTCTGGCTGGTCTGGTTTGCCTTGGTGTGCACAGAAACCCCAGCCTTGGGCTGTAACTGCCCTGCTTTAAGCAATTTCTCCTGAATTGGCACTCTCAGTTGGGTCCTGCCAGAACCAGTATCGTTACAGAAGGTTGCTATCAAATCCTCCCTCACTCTTCTCTTCTGCAGACTAAATAAGCCCAGTTCCCTTAGCCTCTCCTCATAAGTCATGTGCCCCAGCCTCCTAATCATTTTTGTTGCCCTCCACTGGACTCTCTCCAATTTGTCCACATCCTTTCTGTAGTGGGAAGCCCAAAACTGAATGCAATACTCCAGATGTGGCCTCACCAGTGCCGAATAGAGGGGAATAATCACTTCCATCGATTTGCTGGCAATGCTCCTACTAATGCAGCCCAATATGCGGTTAGCCTTCTTGGCAACAAGGGCACATTGTTGACTCATATCCAGCTTCTCATCCACTGTTATCCTCAGGTCCTTTTCTGCAGAACTCCTGTTTAGCCAGTCGGTCCCCAGCCTGTGGCAATGCATGGGATTCTGCACTTGTCCTTAGAATCATAGAATATCAGGGTTGGAAGGACCTCAGGAGGTCATCTGGTCCAACCCCCTGCTCAAAGCAGGACCAATCCCCAACTAAGTCCTTGTTGAACCTCACAGATTTCTTTTGTCCCAATTCTCCAATTTGTCTAGGTCACTCTGGACCTTATCCCTATCGTCCAGCATATCTACCTCTCTCCCCAGCTTAGTGTCATCCACAAACTTGCTGAGGGTGCAATCCATCCTATCATTCCAATCATTAATGAAGATGTTGAACAAAACTGGCCACAGGACTAACCCCTGGGACACTTCACTTGATACTGGCTGCCAACTAGACATCGAGCCGTTGATCACTACACATTGAGCCCGACGATCTATCCAGCTTTCTATCCACCAAATAAGTCCTTTCATCCAATCCATACTTCTTTAATTTGCTGGCAAGAATACTGTGGGAGACTGTAACAAAAGCTTTGCTAAAGTCAAGGTATATCATGTCCACCACTTTCCCCATATCCACAGAGCCAGTTATCTCATCATAGAAGGCAATCAGGTTAGTCAGGCATGACATCCCTTGGTGAATCCATGTTGACTGTTCCTGATCACCTTCCTCTCCTCCAAATACTTCAAAATGGATTCCTTGAGGACCTGCTCCATGATTTTTCTGGGGACTGAGGTGAGGCTGACCGGTCTGTAGTTCCTCACATTCTCCTTCTTCCCTTTTTTGAAGATGGGCACTATATTTGCCTTTCTCCAATCGTCCGGGACCTCTCCCAATCACCATGAGTTTTCAAAGATAATGGCCAATGGCTCTGCAATCACATCAGCCAACTCCCTCAGCACCCTCGGATGCACTTCATCCAGCCCCATGGATTTGTGCATGTCCAGCTTTTCTAAATAGTCCTTAACCTGTTCACCACTGAGGGCTGCTCATCTCCTCCCCGGAGCTGACCTTGTCTGTGAAGAGCTAAAAAAGCATTGAGTACTTCAGCTTTTTTCACATCATCTGTCACTAGGTTGCCTCCCCTATTCAGTAACGGTCCCACACTTTCCCTGACCCTCTTCTTGTTGCTAAGATACCAGTGGAAACCCTTCTTGTTACACTTCACATCCCTTCTTAGCTGGAACTGCAGATCTGCTTTGGCCTTCCTGATTACATCCCAGCATGCTCAAGCAATATTGTTATACTCCTCCCCAGTCATCTGTCCAAGTTTCCACTTCTTGTAAGCTTCCTTTTTGCGTTTAAGCCCACTGAAGATTTCTCTGTTAAGCCAAGCTGGTCGCCTGCCATAGTTACTATTCGTTCTGTACGTCGGGACGGGTTGTTCCTGCGCCCTCAATAAGGCTTCTTTAAAATATCACCAGCTCTCCTGGACTCCTTTCCCCCTCATATTAGCCTCCCAGGGAACCTGCCCATCAGTTCCCTGTGGGAGTGAAAGTCTGCTTTTCTGAAGTCCAGGGTCCATATTCTGCTGCTCTCCTTTCTTCCTTGTGTCCGGATCCTGAACTCAACCATCTCATGATCACTGCTGCCCAGGTTGCCACCCACATCTACTTCCCCTACCAATTCTTCACTGTTTGTGAGCATCAATTTGTTCTTTCCCAATCCTACTCCTGCTTGATACTGGAATAATTCCTAAGCATCAAGTCTAAAGGTACTACTGAAGAGACAAACAGAGAAAGCAAGTGGGGGCACTTTAGACATATTCCTATTCCAAAAGGAAAGAATTAGTAAAATTAGTGATTCATTTTGACAATGTATTGATGGGTTGCAAATTAATACTAACCACTGGATAAATACTAACCCCAAACCTCTCTCTTCTTCCTTAACTACAGCAAAGAGACATCCCTGTCTTCAGGAATAAATGTTTTTTCTAAGTCTTTTGAGAGAATCTAATCTTCTGACTGCAATTCCTGAAGAAAGATGATGATATTGGACAGTTGTCTTAAATTAGAAAAAATTGACCTTCAAAACAAAACCAGAATGGTGTTCATTAATAATGGGGGACAAAATGTTATCTACATAACAGGACAGCACTTCCACTTGAATTTTAAAATAGGGGATCATCTCCTCTCTGGGTCAATTGAAAATGCATCAGGTTAGGACCTTACTGGTTTTAAGAAACAGCAAGATGGAGTTTATGTTTGAAGAATGGGGTAATTTTTCAGCTGATAAGGGATAATTAATCATTGGAAGTAAAGCAAGGAAAATCTTTTATATGCATATTTAATAGAGGTTGGCCAGAATCTTGTTGGTGCCTGGGACCTTCCCAGAATAAAGGTTTTTAACAGGTTCAGGAGTTTCTTTCTTCAGTTTAGCCTACATCCATCTGAATTACCAGTTCTGCTTCAGAAGTGTCTAATGGACATTTCAGGAAGGAGGAGTCTGTTTACTGAGGATTATTGTGGGCTTGAGGTTTATGTATGTTTTGATAACATTCTGAAAAGGCTTGGCTGATTTACAGCAGGCTGTGTGTAATGGTTCTGTCATCTAATTGTAGGGTAGTCATGGTGTGGGCAGCTTCGTGCCTTAGCACTCAAGTGAACAGTTTACCATTTTTACCCTCCAATTCAAAACCTATTTTACAGGCTCTGATGATAAACCAGTCTGTGAGAATCCGATTGGTTTAGTTTGTTTTCTTGAGAAGCTAACTCTTATGCGAACAGTGAGTGGTGAGAAGTGGTACATTTATATTCCAAGGTTAGGATATCTGTTGTAACTTTTCCCTATTCACTTATATTTTATGTAGCCTTTATATAAGCTTCCCACGTGACAGCAGGGGCGCTTGTGTAACTGAGATCAAAGAACTGTGCAGTCATCGAGGATTTCATATTTAAACCTGCAAAGCCCCCAAGTGACTGATAAGGATATCTTGATCCATGCTGAATGGTACCTTACTCCCAAATATTCCTATTAATTGCAATTACTCAGTTGAGTAAGGGTATTACAACTTGTCTCTAAATGGTTTTGAACATTTTCCTCTGATGGTCTACTTCTCTCGGCATGCCATATTATACCACCACATTCAGCATAGAGTTCTGGGATACAGCCCCCTCCCCAAAAAAGGAGAGCTGCTAGCAAGGTGTTCTCTGTGCAACCCACACACATTTGTCAACTTCCCAGCTATACTACACTGGCCTCTCTTTTCTCAGGGGCAATTGATAAGAAGACAGTCTCTAAAGGGTTGGGGAGCCCTCCTGACACACAGACGTTTGTTTCAGTCCTCACTTATTTGTGGAGGGATGAGTAGCTTGTATTATATTTTTTAAACATGAAATGGGTAAAATTTCTAAGTGCTACAGTGACTTAGGACCCTAAATATCATTTCGGAAAGCACCTAAGTCACTTAGGATCTTCAGTCCCAATTAATTAAATGGGATCTAAGTGACTTCGACTTTTTTGGAAATTTTATCCATTTTATCCATTTATCCATCCGTGTCCATTTTAAGTATAGAATACAGGATAGGTGTCTATTGATTGAATACTCAACCCCTTTACAGACTGAAACTCGAATATAACAGGAGGGAGGTATGAGATTGAAATTGTGATTTCTGAAAATATGTTAAAGTGCAACTGCAATGATTGCACTCTTCCCTGGGCAAAAAAAGCCTAATAGATCCTATAAACATATCCCTCAAGAATGAAATAAAAACAATTTAGTATTGAAGATGTATTCTGTGCAGAGACATAGAATTAGAATAGTTTAATGCCAGGGAGACTTAAGTCACCAGACATCTAAAAACACCAATCCTTTTTTAATTTCATTATACTGCTTGCAGACATATGGATGAGCCAATTACAGCTCATAGAGAAGTGGGGTTTAATGATCGTGAACAATCCAAAGAAGTAAAATAGAAAAGAAAGGTGACAGGATCACTGCAAGTGTATGTATGTAGCTAACTGCGTCCTAACAGAGAGTCCTAACACACAGACACACACAATAGAAAGGAGTTTTTGTCTTGATGACAAATCCATGACTGTAAAATGATTTCTTAGGACTGTGTCCATCTAGGATTATAAACATTTATCCATTACGGTCAGCACCTCTACAGGATTTAAAGCCCCTTACTGCTCCACAGATTTGGACCACCCACATTTTATGTTTTCTTCCTCTTCCAGAGGACAGAGAAGTGCAATTTGTACTTTGTTTTTAAAATGTAGGTATGATTTTAGTCCAATTTATGGGTTTATTTAAAACTTGAATAAGTGTTTTGATTAACTAAGCCATTGTATAACTTTGATTAAGACAAGCTGGCTGCTGTATAGCAGAATCATTTTTCAGTTTCAGAAGATATAAATGGCAGACTGTGGTCAGTTATCCATTTATACATTGTACGAAACCCCAAAATTATAATCCCACTCTAACACCCCCAATCATCATTTATATTTCTCAACTTTCAAAGTCCATTGTTATTTTTTCCTTTCTTTTACAAAACGTTAAACACAAGGGATGATTCTAACTACGATAGCTGGTAATGTCAAAATTCAGACTATCTTTGTAGGCAGAAAAGCAGAGAAAGAAAGATTTTCAAAAACTAAGAAATTAAGTCAGCATTCTTTTCTCTCAGCCACACACAGGTTATAGCCTCTACTATTCTGCTTCCTCTGGTCTACAGGATCCTTATTAATTTCAATGAGAGAGATGTATGGGGAATGATTGCAGTTTCACTACAGAGCTCCGCAATCTGACTCAGTGAAGAGAATCTTGCAATAAATATTTTAAAATAATATTAGTTAAAAGTAAATATTTTGCGCTTACAGACACCTGAACAATTCCTGTTTAAATCAATTAAGAATTTTTTCATTGACTTCAATGAGCTTCAGACTGAAGTCAACACAAAATATGCCCGATCTAAGGAATTCGAAGTACTTTACAAAACAATTAGCTACATCCCACCATGTCTCTGGGATGAAGGTAAATACAATTATTCCCATACAGATGTTTCCAATGGGAAAAAATGTGTTCATTAATAATGTCTTGGAAATACACTACCAATGAAAGTTGCTGCCTTTGGACATTAAAATCCATTTTTGTTCCATATTCCAGTGAAAAAGGTTTCTTCCTAACATATGAAAGGGACGTACTGATCATACAATCCTCACTCACAACAGGACTACTTGTGTGGATGAGGGTCACAGGATCAGTCCTCTGTGCCAATATTCTCTTTAATCCATATATTACTAGCAACATATAGTATTAGAACTAATAGAAAACACTGGTGCAAATGTCCTCAAATTTCTCTACTCCCCCCTTTTTTAGGCAAAACTTCAAAAAATTTCTTTAAAATAACCAGCCTACTATAGACCTGGTTGAAAAAGAGAAAAATACTCATTAACATTTTGCCAAAACTTTTATTCCACTTTTCATCAAAATGTGAAAATTTTCTATCCATAAATAGAATTGGGTGAAATCCTGATCCCAGTGAAATCAATGGGAGTTTTGCCATTGTCTTCAATGGGCAAGGATTTCTCCCCCACACCCTGTGTCTACGTATCAAGGAAACAGTGAATCAGAGATCTTGATTTTACCCGCAGCTGAATCAGTTTGGACCTACAGTACGAAGTACAACTTAAAACTGATTTGAGTGATAAGTTCTGCACCTGACACAGAAGTAATTATATACGGAACACAAAGTATCTTTATAAAAGGTTCTGTTTTTCCCCCATAACAGTGGTCCCTGAACTGTGGGGTGCGGGCACGGGGGAACGTTTGAGGAGGGTGTGTGGCGAGGCCCAGGCCAGCCCGCCACAGGGGCAGGGAGGGAGCTCCACCCAGCTGCAGCTCCATCCCCATTCCCTTTCCACCCCAAGGCCAACTCCACCTTTAGCCCCAGCTCCTCCCCCATCCCCACTTCTGCCCCCAGCTCCGCCATCAGCGCAAGCTCCTCTTCTGAGCCAACTGTGCAGTCGTTAGTGAGGGGGGTAATTTGTAAGGGGGGGCACTACAGAAAAGGTTGCCCTATGGCAACACTTGAGCAGTCTTAATCTTGTCATCACTTACTTGAACAAACTCTTATGTAGTCCGCTTTAAATGAACTATTGTATGCTGCCATCCATTGTTTAATTTGATGCCTAATGAACTTTATTTCACATAACAAAGGAAATTGTCAAAAACATTGCACTCATGTAATTATCATATAGCTTCTAAGCAGCAGGGGACCTAAAGATTAATCCTTTTGGATTAATCTATACATCAGATTACACTGAGAAGATTTGCTATTCCAATATCAGTGGAAACAATTACACTTCTGTACTTGCAGTAAACAACAAAACTCATAATATAAATGACAAGCAAAAACAAAGCACCATGAAAAGGAAACCAGGACACTTTCATCCCAGGTTAGTTGGACTGGAAAACCTCTGGCTAACATATGACGACTCCAGAGCAATAGCGACTCTGTATTTAAGGTTGTACCAGAGTTTATGTTCCAAGCCAATTGTTTCAAGTACTCTCAAACCCAGATGCAGAGACAGATTGCCTTGAAATGCTAACTAAGGGCCCTGGATAGAATTTGTGGTGTAAGTTTGTGGTGATTTGATCCAGTTTTCTAACATCTGTGGTTTATTTTCGTGTGATGCTACTGTTCTTGCATGGGTACCCCGATGTCACACTATTCAATGAGTGCATTTTGGAAATTTAACTCCCATGTTCTGGAAGGGCACAAGGAACTTATGACTCTGAGAAATGCCTGCAGACTTAACTACACATTAACTTTCTTGCATATGAATCAGTGAAGATCAATGAGATAATTAGTAAATATACTGAAAGAAGAGATTGAAAATCAGTTGAAGGAGGGGAATGGCTCTTGGAAGGGTTAAATATGACAGAAAAATTGGTGCAGTGACCCTTAAGAAATGCATCTCCCTAGTTCTAGACCCTGAGAAACTCTACACTGAATCTCAATTGAAAAGTTTCATTGGGATGCCATGTATGAGCTCCTAAAAAAAGGGCCTTTATTATCATCTTCCTAAATGCTTCTAAATTAAATCCCAAGAACTGCCCAAATAGGAATCTGAGTCTTGTTACTGCCATGCCTTTGACTGTATTAAAGAGGTAACCTCCAGAAGCAGAGGGGTTGAAAAAGTATTATGCTTCATTTTCTCCCACAAGACTATGGTCTGAAATTAAAGGTCAGACCCATTATTTTACATCAGTGCTAGAAGCAGAAGAATTTGTTCACTACAGAATTAAAGATTAACCAGATGCTTCTCCTGGCACATAACTGTTCAGAACCTGACAGAGAGCAAAAGAGAGAATAAAAGATGAGAACAACCAATGAAGATTATGATACTGATTGTCTCCACAGCCTTGCTTGACTAAATAATCATCTTCATGGAGGGACACTGAAGGAGCCATGCTACCCAAGAGTTTGTTCACATTTTCAAAATTAATCTGTAAAACATTATTTGAACTGGGGAAGCAATTTGTGTGGCACTTCAATCTATTCAGAGAAAAAAGCCTATTAGCATATTTTGAGAAATAGATGGCAAATAGGCACGCTAATTAAGGTAAGGCATGCTATCATAAGTTTCAGAGGAACAGCCGTGTTAGTCTGTATTCGCAAAAAGAAAAGGAGTACTTGTGGCACCTTAGAGACTAACCAATTTATTTGAGCATGAGCTTTCGTGAGCTACAGCTCACTTCATCAGATGAAAGCTCATGCTCAAATAAATTGGTTAGTCTCTGAGGTGCCACAAGTACTCCTTTTCTTTTTGCGAATACAGACTAACACGGCTGTTCCTCTGAAACCTGTCATTATGCAAGGCACTGCATTTAGCCGTATGGAGTGGAAATCTACAAACATCTGATGAAGTGAGCTGTAGCTCACGAAAGCTCATGCTCAAATAAATTGGTTAGTCTCTAAGGTGCCACAAGTACTCCTTTTCTTTTTGCTATCATAAGTGGGTCAGTTAAACAAAATGTCTTTCCCACACTCCCACCCCCCAAAATTGAAAAATAATGTATTTAGAATGCCCTGAATGTTTCTTTTCTACCTGTTCTTTCACATATGCTCTTTGTATGATGGTTCATTACTAGAGATGGTCCAAAAGGGTTTGCTGTATCCAATCTTCCAAAGACAGAAATACCCCTCCTTCCAATTCTCTATGGCCTTAATCCTGCACCAATGAAATCAATGGGAGCAGGATCAACCCCTAAAATCGTAACCACCATCACTCTCTACACATCCAACCTGGTGTCACCTTTGGCTGGTCTTCTCACATACCCACACCCATACCAACGCGATATCCTGGCAAAGAACCCATCATTTATCCTTCTCTCTCTCCTCCCTTCTCCCAAAGTTCTAATTCATGCTATGGCAATTTTAAGCCTTGACTACTGCAACTTTTTCCCTGCCCACCACACCCAATATCTCTTCCCTTCATTCTACCTACAACTCTCCTGCAAAAACCATCATTTTCACCCATCGCTCTAGCCAAGTTTTCCTCGTAGATGATTCTTTCACATGCTTCTCCTCCTTTTCTGCATGCAGTTCAAGGTCATGTTGTGAACTAGAGGCCAGATGCTGTTGTCAGTTACATTACTGGAAATTCAGAAAACTCCACTGAAATCAATGGACTGAGTCCAAATTTACACTAGTGTGACTTAGTACAGCACCTTGCCAAAGCAGCATCTGCAAAAAGAAAGAGTCTGAAGTTTGTGACTGACAGCTACTTACAGTGTACACATTTTTCAAAATATATTTATAAAATGATTCCATAACAAGGTGTTAGCCCTGGATATCTCAATACATTTAACTCTTAATTCCTCATTTGTCATCTTATCTATCTATAACCGATCTTCAAAAGTGCTAGTTTTGCTTTCTGGTTGAACGGATGAGTGGAGTTGCACCATCCATACCCATGTCACTACACTTTCAAGTCTTAAGATGCTTCTTGGATATTCTCTTAAGCACTGAATTTTGTTGCTGAATATGACCCATTTCCATAAATCAACCTTTTACAGTACTGCATTTCTTCAACTGGTGCCGGTTCTCCATTGTCCTGGGATCCTCTAAAGGACTCCCAAGTATCTAAAAATTGATTTTGAACCAATGTATCACGTATCTCAGAAATGGCAACTTAGTTTAATGTCAGCTTCACCAGCCTTTGTATATTCTAAACTAGTCCTTGAACTGCTTCATCCATCCTTTTGGACATACACTTAATCCATGCATGAATTAGTTTTGTACAAAGCTAAGTAATTCATTCCTGCCTTTGGTTTCAGATTGCTTCCTTCATTGTACTGAGTAATCAGAAGACTACAGTGGCTGACAGAAAAGAAACTTCATCTGAGTCAGCTGACCAGATTCATTTAGCTGATAAATGTTTCTCAGTATGATTTACCACTGTACATCATTGGGTGTTGTCCTGGTAAGTACATAAGTCTCAATTCACCCCCTCTTGCATTGTCTGTCGTAATTTACACCTAAACAATGACTTCAGAGTGGGTATAAAATACTACCAGATTAGAATTCTCCACTCATACAAGTGGTAACATTTCATACCCCCTTTCAGAAGGTGTATACATCTTTACACAACTAAAAAGCACTGGAGAGTCAGACCCTTGTTGTCCTGTTGAGGAGAGGTTATCATAAAACATGTAGTGATTTGAAAATTGGGAGCATGAGGATTTAAAATGGAAATTTTACTCGCTATCAGTCTCTGTGACACTAAAGGCAGAGTCTATCTGCTGTTTAATTTTTCCTCTCAAATTTATCTTCCAGCTCATTAATCCGTTTCCCAGCAACCTGTCTCCACATTCTATTCTTATGTGCAGTTCTTCTTTCAGTTTCTGCTGGGAGGAATCCATCTTTCAAAGCAGTTGAGCTTTAATTTCTTGTCTAGCTTGAACTACATCAATCCTCCTCCTCTTTTCCTATTCTACAATCTCATGACTTATTCTTAGATTTGGAAAATGTCACAGGACTCAGGAAGAGCTGTTTTCTGAGTACCTGACACTTTTATTGGAGAATAAGATGGAAGATGAACTTTCTACTTTCCAGTAGAAGTTTGACAGCTTCCAGACAAACAATACCTCTTTGCGACTACGCTCTTCAGAGAAGGGACTTTATCTTCATCTGTAAATTATCTGATACAATTAGGTTGCTACATAAATCCTTTTTCAAAAGACCCCATCCAAAAGATGGTATATATATGCATCTCCTACCCATCCTTGGGACTATCCTCTTTAACAATGATGGAATTATCCTAGACACAGGATTATTTTAACCTATTTCAGTGCAGACAAGGGGATTTAAAATCCTAGAAATTTAAAATTCCTAGAAAATTTTAGTTTTCTAGGACTAGCACCACATACGGATGATGGGCGTTATTTTTTCTGCTTGCACATTATGTTGTGCTGTGTTGTTTGCTGTGCTGGCTCTGCCTGTGGAATGGAATTTTTAACATGACGTGCTCCAGAACACCTCTTTCACCAGAGGCAGACACAGATAATAAACAGGATGGTCTCATAATGGAAGGCTGCAGGTTGCTTCACAATCAATATGCCCCTACCCAGCACATTAAGAAATGTGTTTTCGTCCATACCATTTTCCTCTCTAGCTGATTATATATCATTTTTCACACTTAAGGATGGCTGGTTGGCTGGCTAACCAAGCTAGTCCTATTCCTATCATAATGATTTTAAGGAATGTAGTGCAACTCTTTGTTGCTTCAGTGAAAAATATTGCTAATGCAACATTTTACTGTCTTACTCTTGCATTGCTATTTGTATTGCTTAGGCACTCACATATTTTGCAGTTATTTTCTCATCTGTGCAAAAATGCCACTTAGTTTTCTAGTTGACAATTAGCACAGATACAGGGATGTGTCAACAAAACTAAATATTATTCAATAAGCTAAACATTATTCAAAGAACAATATATATTATTAACAGAAAGGAAAGACTGATCCCCTCCCCTTTATTACTATAGGCTTCTTGAGCCCTGAAGTTCATATCTGGACTGATATATTTTATCAGGAGTGACTAAAATCAGAGAAGCAGTGGGGGAAGTTGTGCAGGAGAATGAAGGGTAGAAATACTGGATAGGATGCCACTGGGGAATCTCTACAAGGGAAGACAGAGTGCATTAGAGAAACCATGACAGACTTCATTCAAAAAGAGGAGGAACGGGAAGTGTTGGCAAAGTTTTGCTTTTTTTGCATAAATTTCCATAGCTATATTCAAGTCCCATATGATACTATTTCATCATTACTAAGAGGTTCAAATCAAAGATCAGTGCTCCACTGTGCTAGATGCTGTACAAATAAATCCTTCCCACTGAAGAAGAGATACCTAATACTTATGAGGCAACACTTTATGCAACCCAAAGCAGTTTTGTCGAGCATATTATTTTTGGTTCCAAACAACTGATTCAGGTTCCATGCAGGTCAGCTTAATCAGTTATCCCTGTCTAGGATGCCAAGGTGAATCAGGTATGCCAGTCTTAATGCATTTCTGTTAATTACCTTTAAGCTTCTACTTCAGTTCTTTCAAGTCAACAATATAATTATGTCAGCACTGGATAGAGAGGATTAAGCAATCTGTTGCTGCCAGGTTTGAGGACATATACTATATAGATGACAACAATATCTAGACTGAAGAGTTCAATTTCCCACCCTTTAACTAATATTACATGATTTAATACTTCACTGACCTTGAGAAAGGTTTGCTGCCAGTTTCATTTGGGGATGCGGTTATTATGAATGAACATCTTCTAGGGAATTTCTGTGCAAGAAATCCCTCAAGCACCCCTTAAAAGTCACAAGGTTATAATTACAACTAAGATAGATGTTCTGGTTTCTATTCATTTATCACTACTATTCTCTGGAGAAGGTTTCTTTTACTGTCAACAACTAAAAAAGGAACAGACTAGCCAAAGAACTTGGAAGAATGACTGAGTACAAGATTCAGCAGCCTGAAACAATATAGACTCAGCATAGCACATTGAGAAAGAACAAATTCTTTCACTGCTTGATGGAGTGTCTCTTGCAAACAGTATCTTAATTTTTCTTCTTTTCTGCCTGTCTACTTTTTTTTTTTTTACTGGTTGCTATTCAATATTTTTTTCTGCCACAGCAATTTTTACAGAGCAATCAAGTTCCCCTCATACAGACTAGAGAGGAACCAACCTTATCTCATGACTCAAGCTTCCTGAGAGAAAATTTGGAACTCAGACCACACTTTCTGATACAGGTTCATTTCTTGTGCATCACATTCTGTCATTTGGCTGCATCATAATTTTTATGGAGCACCTACCCCAACTCCATAGTTAAAGTTGAGGCTGGTTCCCCCTTATAAGCCACAAATAATCCCTGCATCTGACGAAGTGGGTATTCACCCATGAAAGCTTATGCTCCAATACGTCTGTTAGTCTATAAGGTGCCACAGGACTCTTTGCCGCTTAAACAATCCTTCATCACTCATTAGCAGCCCACTGACTTACACTATCCAATCAAACTCTAAATAATTGCAAGGAGATTATAAATAAATAAATAAATAAATAAATAAATAAAAATCCCATTTCCAACTCAAAGGGTCCATTTACAATATTATAACACTAGCAGACTTCAACATTCCCTCTCTACAAAAATTTACATAAGTTAGTTGTTACAAAGTATAATAAAACATACATAGGAGCAAGGTTCATATAGAGTTATAGAAATCTACACCATCTGTTCAACATTCAATATATTTCACAGTACCAGGCAAATCAATCCTTACAATTTCTATTCATTATATATTTCTTCTACTCCATCAATACAGGATACTATGAGAAAACATACAAAACTCTCACATAATATAAAGTATCCTGGGACTATATTCCTTTCAAACTCTTGGCTCTTTATTTAGGACCTAATCCAAACCCGACTGAAGTTAATGGAAAGACTTCCATTGATTTGAATGGGGTTTGTATAAATCACTGGTCAGTTGTTATATGCCTCCTCTATGCTCAGCCCACAGAGGATGTAAATCTGTTACAACTCCTGGCTCAGACTCTCATAGCTCTGAAGTTTCCTAAATCAATCCCTGGTGTTGGCCATGATGGCAGCCATCATATATGGATCAGGATGTAATGTATATTTTATATTTTAAAGAGAGAGAGATTATACAGTAATGGCAAACTGGCAGGATCCCTTAACTGCTCATTTACAGATTAATGACAGGTTTCAGATCAGCAGCTGTGTTAGTCTGTATCCGCAAAAAGAAAAGGAGTAGTTGTGGCACCTTAGAGACTAACAAATTTATTTGAGTATAAGCTTTCGTGAGCTACAGCTCACTTCATCGGATGCATGCAGTAGAAAATACAGTGGGAAGATTTTATATACACAGAGAACATGAAACAACGTGTGTTACCATATACACTGTAACAAGAGGTAAGGTGATCAGGTAAGGTGAGCTATTACCAGCAGGAGAGCAGGGGTGGGGGGTGGGAAAACCTTTTGTAGTGATAATCAAGGTGGGCCATTTCCAGCAGTTGACAAGAACATCTGAGGAACAGTGGGGAGGGGGGAATAAACATCGGGAAATAGTTTGGCATTGCTGGCACATGATGGCATATATCACATTGGTAGATGTGCAGGTGAACGAGCCTCTGATAGTGTGGCTGATGTAATTAGGCCCTATGATGGTGTCCCCTGAATAGATATGTGGACACAGTTGGCAACGGGCTTTGTTGCAAGGATAGGTTCCTGGGTTAGTGTTTTTGTTGTGTGGTGTGTGGTTGCTGGTGAGTATTTGCTTCAGGTTAGGGGGCTGTCTGTAAGCAAGGACTGGCCTGTCTCCCAAGATCTGTGAGAGTGATGGGTCGTCCTTCAGGATAGGCTGTAGATCCTTGAAGAAAAGTAAAACTATTTCCCCTTGTGTTTATTCCCACCCCACCCCCCACTGTTCCTCACAAGTTCTTGTCAACTGCTGGAAATGGCTCACCTTGATTATCACTACAAACGGTTTCCCTCCCGCCGCCCCCCGCTCTCCTGCTGGTAATAGCTCACCTTACTTGATCACTCTCATTACAGTGTGTATGGTAACACCCATTGTTTCATGTTCTCTGTGTATATAAAATCTCCCCACTTTATTTTCCACTGCATGCATCCGATGAAGTGAGCTGTAGCTCATGAAAGCTTATGCTCAAATAAATTTGTTAGTCTCTAAGGTGCCACAAGTACTTTTTTTTTTTTTTTTTGCAGATTAAAAAATTCTACATTTATGAAAAACACAGAAATTGTGATGGGAAATTAGACAAAATCCACTGGCACACACAATTCAAGCTTTACCTCTTTTTAAATGTTTTGTAGCAGAAATTAGTCATAAGAAATTCCTGATAGATCATCAACTCCAGTACCCCCATATTACTAGCGCTTCATGCAATCAGGTTTTAAATGTCTCAAGTGACAGAACCTCAACTACTTACATAGGCAGAGTATTTTACATTCCAACAGATTTCATGATATTCAACCTACAAATTCTTTTTCATCTCTATCCTTCACTTCTGTTTCACCCTCATCTCAACCTAAACAATTCTTCTCTAGCAGGGCTGTACTGTTTGATTAAGATTCTGTTGTGCTGTTAATTTATAATCATTAGAACTGTGCAAACACTTTGAATTTTTCAAAAATCTTTTCAATTTCAAGCAACTTTGCATTCTTGAAATTTCGGTTTACCATGAAATTACAAGATAATGTTTCCCATTAGCCTCCCCAATCAGAAGTTATGGAGAAATTAGGGCCTTGCGAACATATTACGAAGCAGCAGCAGAGAGCTACTGCCAGTTCCTGACCTCAGCTCACAGGTATCTGGGGGGATGGGACACTGTATATAAGCAATAAGTGATTTCCAGGGAAACTCAAGGGTTCGGGGCCCTGGATAAATATCAGAAACTCTAAGATTTCTCCTATTTTAGAGTGTAAAATAAAAATCTATAAATGGCTTAGAAAAGAGTTAAAATGAGAAAGGCTTAGTGAACCAAAAAATGAATAGTACCATGTGATTTCACTATGGAACCAATCTCAGCTTGAAACAATACACCATGAAAAACTGTTTTCATATTCTTGTGGAAGCCCAGATTGATTGAGCTATTTCATGCCCCAAAAGCTCCATGAACTTGAGAACAGGCAAGTTCTCAATGGTACCTTGAACATGATATACAGTGCTTGTGATTGTCTATATATGTGCCAGATACGGTAGAATATGGGGCTTGATCCTGCAAGATGCTGAGCGCTCCTACATTAGGTCAAGAGCCAGCAACTCCCATTGTAAGGGGAATTGGTGGCGCTAAGTATCTTGCAGGATCAGGACCTTTAAGTAGGCAAAAATCCTCGTGAAGCCGATACAATTTTGTAGCATGCGCTATCTGGTCCTACACCTCTAAGAACTGGGGGCTAGTGGGAGCCCCTATGGGGGCAAAAAGGAAAACATCTGAAAAAATGTTATTCCAAACATCACTTAAGGCCAGATTCTGACACCCTTACACTGATTCATACTTTGCTCTATGCATAGCCCCAATTAAACTAACTTGACTACTCATGCATTAAGGTAGTATTCAACATAATAAATGTGATAAATATGAAGAATTATTTTATTTACTCTAATCTTATTATTTATAATAACATTCTTCTAAACATCATTTTCCTATGATCAAGC
The DNA here is from genome assembly GCF_965140235.1 of Caretta caretta. Classification (NCBI taxonomy): domain Eukaryota; kingdom Metazoa; phylum Chordata; order Testudines; family Cheloniidae; genus Caretta; species Caretta caretta. The sequence continues at coordinate 129,812,520 of NC_134209.1, read as the reverse complement.
ATAGACATACTGAATAGTTATGAGAGTCTTTGTTCCTCCTGGTCTTTAATTCTTTCTTTACAAATTCACTTTATGAATATCTGTATAAACAAGGAACCCCTCAGACCACCTAGGCTGAAAGACAGCATCTGAACTCCTGTTCATACACAATTATTTAGATTTTCATAGACACTAATGGCCGTTAGACACAAAGTCAATGAGAGTGAGGTGGCTAACTTCCATTTGTGTTTCGAAAACCTCCCCCATCCTGTGCATGGGTAGTCTATATATTGTATTAACTCCTGTTTTCTGATTTTTTTCATATTTTGTAAAAACACAATAGCAAAGAATAAAAAATACCAAGGGGATATATTTGCAACTCAGTATATTGGCCTTTATCAGCTCAGCGACCTAAAGCTGCATGCTTCATGTGCAGAATGCTCAAATAGCTCCCGAGCTTATGATTTCTTCCATTATAGATCAGCTGAAATGGACACTATCCACAGTTTTTTTCCTCTGTTTGCAAAATTCCATGCAATCCTTTGTTTTTCTTTGAAAACAGATGCTTCAATATTCTTTTAAAAAAACTATGATCAAAGCCAACAGCACAGCGGGTCTAAGAAGTCATACAACAAACCGGCAGATAAATTGAGAGAAGACCACCATCATAACCGTACAGCTAAGGGTAGCCTAACATTTCTCCTTACCTGTAAGGGGTTAAGAAGCTGGCACCTGACCAAAAGGACCAATGGGGAAAGAAGATACTTTCAAATTGGGGGGGGGGGGGGACAACGGGGGCGGGAGAGAGGCTTTGTTTGTGCTCTTTGTGTGTGGTTTTTTCTCTCGGGACTGAGAGGGCCAGGCAGAAATCCATCTCCTCCAAACAAATCCTGAGCGAGTCCCTAATATTACAAAAACAGTAAGTAAAGCCAGGCAAGGCGTGTTAGGTTATCTTATGTTTTAGCTTGTGAATTTTCCCTTTGCTATAGGGAGGTTTATTCCTCTTTTTTGTAACTTTGAAACGAAGCCTAGAGGGAGTTCCTCTGTGTTTTTGAATCTTTTGTTACCCTGTAAAGTTATCTTCCATCCTGATTTTACGGAGGTGATTCTTTTACCTTTTCTTTAAATAAAATTCTTCTTTTAAGAACCGGATTGATTTCCAGTGTCCTAAAGACTCAGGGGTTTGGGTCTGTGCTCACTTTGTAACCAACTGGTTAGGATATTATTCTCAAGTCTCCCCAGGAAAGGGGTGTAAGGGTTTGGGGGAATATTTTGGGGGAATAGGAACTCCAAGTAGTCCTTTCCCTGAACCTTTGTCTAAATCACTTGGTGATGGCAGCATACTGTCCGTCCAAGGACAAATAGAGATTTGTGCCTTGGGGAAGTTTTAACCTAAGCTGGTAGAAATAAGCTTAGGATGTCTTTCATGCTGTTCCCCAGAGTTCAGAGTGGGGAGGGAACCTTGACAACCACTTCAGTAAGGAAAGCAGTTTCACGCTTTGACAGAGTTACATTTACATAACAGAGGCAAGTTTGTATTTATTTTTGTTTGAATATTGACAAATACGTTGCTTGTGTCCTTTGAAATCCATTATAACATTTTATGTACTCTTTCATTGAACGTGTTGATCATCCTGAGTTCACAATTTATTTTTCAAAATCCAACAAGATGAATGGCACTTATCCCAAAAGGAGGTTAATCATTAATATAGTAAGAAGTAGTTTTTCAGAGACTTACTATTTCAAATGGGCCATTCTCCTTCAAACTGTTTTGCAATGGAAGTAGCAGGCATCACAACATATGGATTATAGCTGAATGTCTTTTCCCCCACCAGGATTTATAATAGACTTGATCCTAAAGCAATGGAGTACCTACACTTAACCAAATTCAACACTATTTACACTCGTGCAACCCTACTGACTTCAATAGGCTTACATGAGTGTAACTGGAGGGAAAATAACCTAATGTCTCCAGGATACACAAGATTCTGACTAGTCTACCAACTTCCAAGCTTTATCACTCCTAGAACCACTGCTAGTATATAGTAGTACTTCTGTGGATTAGTCGTTATTCATTTCAGGGTTTCTAGTCTACAAAGTTAAAAGCAGAATCTTTCTGATTAAAAGGAAAAATCAAAAATCAAACTAACAATATTTCCTTATGTGAGTTGATGACAGAGGGTTCCACATTTTCACTGTGCCTAGATACTGCAAAAAGACAAACCAGTTTCAGTACCTGATTCTCATGCATTAGACCAATGCTGCAATGTTTGTATTGTTCGGTTGAAATCCAAACAAAAATAGTTCTCGCTAATTTTTTAAACATGGAATTACCTTTAATTTTACTAAATGTATGCTGTTAAGCACATGCTTAAGTCCCCCGAGTGATTTCTTGAACTTGGTTCTTAGCAATCATATTTGACAGTATATTCCTCAAAGGAAAAAAATTCTACTCTTCATTTATGTTTTTACTAATTTATTTAATTATTTCTCAGAAATAGTGAAAGGACATCTATGTCTTCCCCAAAACAGACATTACCATATACAGTTGTAGGTGTACATTAATTAGCCAGCATAATCAGTGCACAATTTTGAAGACTTTGTTGTGAATCTAGCCCACATAACATAAGGTACATTTAAAAGATAATGACAGGGTACTAACTAGATATCATCTTTCAATTAGGAAAAAAAAAGCTGTGTAACTGCCATTTCAAATTTGAAATTCATTGTTTAGTTATCAGTAGCAGATGTTTAAGATGATGCTGTAGCATTAAATGATCTAAGAGACAAGGGTAGTGGCTCTGTGTGGTAAACAAAGATAAAGAGACTAAGCCATTGTTAGGGTTGACAGACCTGTCCATGTCAATGCCATCTCTGCTGGATCTCATTGCTTCTATATGTCAGTGATATCAAAATACTAGTAAATATCTCATAGTAGCACCTAAAGATCCCCAAGAGTGGTTGAAGTCCCAGTTTGTTTGGTGCTGTACACATACCAAAAAGAAAACTTTAAGCCAATATTCAGAATTCTCTTACATCTCACATGTCTTTTGTAGGATATATATTTCAAATACTGCATTCTGTTTTATTCTTGCAATCAATTTTTAGCTAACTTAATAGCTTCCAGGGTGATCTGATTTAAATCAAAACAAGATAAAAATCACAGGTTTTAATCAGGATTTAAAATCAGCAAGCAGGAAAACTTGATTTAATTTTAAATTATAAATTTTAATGGCATTTCGCATTTGTTCTTTAATTATTTTCCTAACCAAAGGTTAATTCTTATTGGTTGGTAACCATTAAAACATGTTGATTTGTACTAACTATTGCCTTTAAACTAAATTTGGAGCTTCTTTTTGCTAGGTGGGAGGCTGCAACATATCGATACACATTTATGTAAGCAATTACATCACTTAATTTGCATTTATTCGGATAATTAAAAATGTAAAATTCAGTATGTTAGAAAATGGTAAATGGTGCATTTCTTATTTTCCTGATGATTAATTTTCTACTTACTATTATGTGAAGCTCTAGTTGGATGGAATTAAAATTCAATTTAAAATGCATAAACACAGAATTTTAATTTTTTTAATTAAAAACAAAACTATCTAAAATGTGCTGGATACATAAAAAAATAAATTTAAAACTGATTTATTAAGCAAAGGAAGTATTATCTGTAGATAGTGAATTGCAATGATTGTTTCTGGTCACCATGTCCATCAAGTTTTTAGAACAAGTGGATCTCAGAGACTCAGCAACTTTAAGATCAGAAGGGACCATGAAGATCATCTTGTCTGACCTCCTGCACATTGCAGGTCACAGAACCTCACGCACCCACTCCTGTAATAGACCCCTAATCTCATCGTCTCACACCTATGTTTTATTCATCGACCAGAAGAGGAAAACAAGCTTTCCTGCTTTTTCAAATCCCATTTGGTTTCTTAACTTTGAATGAACTAGTCATTGAACTGAACTAGTTGAATAAATTGAAATGAAAAAATATTCTCTCTGTACCTGCAGAAGAGGCTACTGCTGTCAAAAGCTGGTTTAGCAGTTAAACTCTGATTCTAGATGTTTAGCCGGTGACTCAAACCACTGAACTGGTAGAACTTTCTTTAAAACTTGACAGCAAACACATATTGCTAATATTTTTGTATGTAAATGTTTTTAATAGATTATAAGTAATTTAGGCCTTAACACAAGTTATGAAATTACAAATTTAATTTTAAATAGTTCTTTTAATAAGCCTGCATTTAATTTAAATTAAAAGCTTTTTTTATATCATTGATTTTTTTAATCCATCCCAATAGCTCTGTTTTTTCGTATTTTCCTTCATCTTTTTCTGCTTAGTTGCTTAGGTCATACTTTGGTACTAGAGCTCAGCTGTGTTACACAGAACCGAGGGTCCGCCCAGGAAATTATTTGTATTGTACTTGTATTTTGTATTATACTTGTATTTTCTTCCATTTGGTTCATTCTGCTGTATTCATTCTTCCCTGCCCATTGATGAGGTTTCTGAGCATTATTCATTAAAACAGAATAATGTATATTCCCCAACCTTATTTCAAATTTCAGTGCTCGTAACACATCTTTAGGCAACAAGGAAGACCTTTGTAACACATTCATTTTAAGGAAATGACTTGTATTGCTGTTATTGCTGCAACAAGATTAAAAATGAAAAATCCCATGTAATTATGGATATTTTGAGAGCAATGCATTTTTAGTGGGCTTTCTATTGGAGAAATAATGTGATGTACATTAGCCAGCCAGACTGGCTGATTTAAATCTCAATGTTCTATTCATTTTAGCCTTATGAATTAAAGCCTTCCTTAAAAACAGACGATATAATCTCATCATATGGTGATAATACTCTTTCCATTCCACTAGTAACTCTGGAGGATATTAAAACAGAACCTACTAAGAGTTAGGTTTCAGAGTAGCAGCCGTGTTAGTCTGTATCCGCAAAAAGAAAAGAAGTACTGGTATTCCCATGAGAAGGGGCAAATTTTTGTTTTGTCTAAATGAAAATGTGTATTCCCCAAACACAAGTCTGGAGCAAAGAGGGAGCAAAGAGATTTCATGGCTGCATTATACACAGGGATCTGGCAATAGTGATTAACTACAAAAAATCCAAATGCCAAGGGTGTAAATGTAGGCCAAAGGAAGTGCTGGGAGGATTGGTCTCTCTTATAGCTGATATAACAGTGAATGAAAACATGCATTTGAATTTGGATGAACTGTTCAGTTTAGCTGGGTTCATGCACCTTACTACTCACGCTAAGTGAAATTCATCCCTGTGCAGACGGCCAGCAATAAATTCCACTACAGGTGAATTCCATCCCCTTTGCAGTCAATCGTCTAAAAGGGGTATTGTTCACACAAATGGTTCAGCAGTAGCACATCTATCATACATATCCGCCAAGGATCTTTAATGGGACCTGTGCTGTTCAACATATTCATAAATTATCTGGACAGGGGTAAACAAGAGGTGGCAAGTTCTACAGATACTACTAAATTACTGGTTGCAGAGTAGCAGCCGTGTTAGTCTGCATCCGCAGAAAGAAAAGGAGTACTTGTGGCACTTTAGAGACTAACAAATTTATCTGAGCATGAGCTTTCATGAGCTACAGCTCACTTCATCAGAGTGCATGCATCCGATGAAGTGAGCTGTAGCTCACAAAAGCTTATGCTCAGATAAATTTGTTAGTCTCTAAGGTGCCACAAGTACTCCTTTTCTTTTTACTAAATTACTGAGGATAATAAAGTCCAAAGCTGACTGCAAAGAGTTACAAAGGGATCTCACAAACCTAGGTGACTGGGCAACAAAATGGCAGATGAAATTCAATACTGATAGATACAAATAATGCACATTGGAAAACATAATCCCAACTATACATACAAAATGATGGGGCCTAATTGTCTCTACTGAAAAAAGATCTTAGAGTCATCATGGAAAGTTCTCTGAAAACATCCGTTCAATACGCAGCGGCAGTCAAAAGAGCTAAGAATATTAGGAACCATTAGGAAAGGGAGAGATAATAAGACAGAAAATATCATAATACCACTGGATAAATTAGTGGCACGCCCACACATCAAATATTGTCTGCAGTTCTGGTAACACCATCTCCAAAAAGATCTTTTAGAATTGGAAAAGGTACAAAGCAGGGCAACAAAAATGATTAGAGGCATGGAACTGCTTCCATAAAAGGAGAGATTAAAAAGATTGGGATTGTTCAGATTAGAAGAGAGACACCCTAAGGGTGTCATGAATGGTGTGGAGAAAGTGAAAAGGAAGTGTTGTTTACCCCTTCACATAACACAAGAACAGGAGTCACCCAATAAAATTAATAGGCAGGAGGTTTAAAACAAACATAAGGAAGTACTTCTTCACACAATGCACAGTCAACCTGTAGAACTCATTGCCATGGGCTGTTGGGAAGGCCAAATGTATAAATGGGTTAGAAAATGAATTATATAAATTCGTGGAGGATAGGTCCATCAGTGGCAATTAGGCAAGATGGTCAGGGACACAACCCAATGCTCTGGATGTCCTTAAACCCTAGAAATCCTAGAAGCTGGGAAAGTGGATAGATCACTCAACAAATTGCCCTGTTCGGTTCATTCCTTCTGAAGCACCTGGCATTGGCCACTGTCAGCAGACAGGATACTGGGCTAGATGGACCATTGTTTTGATGCAGTACGGCCATTCTTATGTTTTATATATTTGCATATATCCTGTGTTCATTTTTACTATTTGTCATTTTGCTATTTTTAGTTTTTCTATTTACTCATGCAGTCAGGGAGCAGAATCAACATTACTAAGCTTTTATCTATATCCAGAGTATGGTACTGGTTAAACTTTGAGTAGGATTTAAACCAACTTAGTAAAATTGGTGTAAAAGGCTGCATGAACCCCCTTATTTCAGCGTACATCGCTTAAATCAAAAATGCACAGGTTTTGGCTTATTTTTGTTTAACTTTTCCCCCACTGAAAGATGAGACCTTTGCACAAGTTTAACTAAATCAGTGTAAGTTTGTGTGTATATAGGACCTTAGGTTAAGAGTTGTATACCATGAACAGTTCAATGCCACAGTTTATGCACACAAATTTCAGCCTATCTGGCAAATGGTTACGAATAATGGATGCATTCACAGAAATCTGGATCAGTTCATTAATAGAATATAGATTGAATTATTCATTGCAAATAAATTATTTATCAGTTGTGCTTGGAAGTACTGCATACAGTTTTGGGTACCGTATTACAAACAAAGACATTAATAAATTAGAGAGAATTCAGAGAGAGGCAACAAAAATGATGAAAGGATTCTAAGACGAGACCTCCAGGAAAGGTTAAGAGAATGCAATATGTATAGCTTGCATACAGGGTAATAGTATAAGAGAGGGTGAGGGAGTGTTTACAGTGGTAGAAAATAGAACAACAAGGAGCAATGGCTTGAAACTAAAAAAAAAAAAAAGAGCTGTATTAATACTGATTTTGTTCCATTTATTGATCAATGACTCAGAAGGAGGCCAGCGAAAGGTAAAATGTACTGATATAAAATTACAGTTAATACAGAAGGAGATAATAAAACTCTTAATGATTTAGATATACTAAGAACATGGCCTGATAAGTAGCTCAGACAATACACTGTAGAGAAACAGAAGATATAAATAAAATTTTTAAAAATGGAAAGAGTATAAATTTAGTAATCATATACCACAATTCATTCAAGAGAAAAATCTGGGGATATACAAAATTCTGAAGGGAATAAATCAGATTGACTTCACAAGGCTGTTTGAACTAGTGTCCTACTCAATAACAAGAGAGAAGATCTTACACAGGGACAAAGCTGCCACAAAAGGAATTAGAGGCACTCTTTTACACAGACTTGTCAATACAATATATGAAAACAGAGTATCAAAGGCAGCTGTTGCAGCAGCTAGTATGATTTTAAAGCACAGCATCTGAAGAAAAAATACTGTGGGATAAAAGTAAAAATGCAACTCAACACGAGGGGGCATACCTAGCTGGGCTTCTAGACTTTGTTCTTGCTTACAGTGTCCTATATCCTATGAAGACCACTGCAACAGGGTTCCCTCACTACTGTGGCGCCTCCTGCTGGTTGTCTTGGGAATTAGCTCTGCATGGTAGTGCACCCTCTTTGGGTGGTGCCTCGCTGCCGTCACTCCTACTCTAGGACCCATGTCTCTCCAAGGACCGCGGCGTCCTCTTCAGCAACACTGCCTCCGGCTGTGCCACACTCTGTGTTCCCCCTCTTCCGGGGGACCTGCAATCTCTGTTCAGCCACTTCCCTCAGTGGCAACTGCAGTGCATTATCCTGGGGCTGCTTCCCCTGTGTCTCCAGCACCCTATTCTGCCCTTACCTCAGGGCCTCAGCCTGCAGGCCCCAGCAGCCAGTCAGGAGCTCTCTCTAGCTTCCCCAGTCCCTGCTTGCAGCACTGCTCTCTCCAGAATTCCCCACCAGAGACACAGTCCTTCCTCCCTGGGCTCCCAAGAGAGAACTGAACTCCTCTGCTCTGCAGCTCCCTTTTTATATGGACCTGTTTAGCCCTGATCGGCTGCTTCCTTCAGCCTTTCTCTGATTGGCTGCCTCCTTTGCAACCTCTCTAGGGCTCTATTAACCTCTCTTCTCCAAGTAAGGGGCAGCCACCCCATCACAACCACCAACAGCAGTATGATCTAGTCGACAGAGCAGAGGAGTAGAAGTCTAAAACCGCTGGTTCTATTCTTCTCTTCCACTATGAAAGTGGTGGTCATAAATCCATTTTACAGCCAACTGTGGTACAGAGGTTATCAGTTTATCTGTAAAATAAGCTTAATAATTAGCTTAATTACAGGAATGAAGGATTAACAAAAAGACATGTTTATAAACTGCTTTAAAGTCCTCAGATGAAAATGGCTATTGACTTTATGTAAGTGCCAAGTATTATACAGTACCTGCATTAATACCATAACATCAGCAGTAAAATCATTTTTCAAAGCATTGCTCTAGCACATTCTTACAATCCCAAACCAGTTGCTGTTTTGGCTGGCATTAAAGTTTTCCTCTTCCTCATACAGACAGAAATCATTCTATTCTGAGTTTGTAATGTCCTTATTATTAAAACCACTCTGTTAAAAAAGCAACAACAATGGACTATTGTACATTCAAAGATCCACATTCAACCCTTGTTCTTCATATTGAACTCTAATTGACATCAATAGGAATTTTGCACAAAGATCAGGGAGTAGACTATGCCCCCAAATAATTTAAAGCATGAATTCTGAGTTGTAATGAATACAGAAAATGTGCTACTACAGACAGAGCAATATGATATTACACAGCAGGTCTGTTAGACTGAGTTTTTTGTTACATAGGATGTGGGACTGAAAAATCATCAGAAATACTAAGCTACATCTCAGTTTGGTTCAAATTTTCCATTTGGGCAAAAATGTATTATTAACAAGGTCATGGCCTGTACAGAGCACAAGAATTGTGAAAATTTATTCCCTGCTGTTCCCCAGTTTGAAACAGCAGCACTGTTTGATGTTTCCTGAAGATCCATCCTCCTTATACAATAGCTTGGTGGAAATTGTTTGGGTTGTCTGCCCTGCAGAATGAATTGCTATTGCCAGCTAACTGAGTAGGAGCCAGTCAAGAAATTTCATAAACACTCTAAATAATAACGGCAGATTAATCAATACCATAACATTTTAAAGGAGCCATACAGAGAGGCAGCATGAGCTAGTCTACACAGCAAGTTAGTTCACAGCAAGCCAGGGTATGTATCTACAGCATGTCAGCTTGTCATGTACGAACATCCAATTTGGTCACAGCTAGTGTATAGCAGAAGTCCCAGAGTGCAGGACTTTCACTCTACTGTAGCAGCGGACACATGGGATGTTACTACACAGCCAGCTGGTGCACTGTATATGGTACGAGGCAAGCCAGGGTGTGAATCGACTGTGCATCAACTTGCACCCCATATGGTCACTGCTACAGTACGTAATTGCAGGGCAAGCTGGTGCTTAGTCCCATTTGTCACGGACTAACTTGCTACATAGAGAAGCCCCTAAAGCATGAGACTAGAAGCTAGAAGACCTACTTATCTCAAAGGACAGTCAAAATGAATTTCGTGTAGGGCTCTAAATATGTAAAGTCTGATTCTGCATCCAATGACATCAATGACAATACTTGACTTAAATGAGTGAAAGATTGAACCCATAAAGTGTTATTCAAGTGCTATATTTATTATATTCTAAAGAGACAAGCATGTCCATACTAATTGTTACAAGTATTTTGTACCTTTTGTGCGAATTTGCTCACTGTCCTTCAGCACAGAAACCAGAGGAAGATTTGCTATCCAGTGTTTAGTGACCTCAGCTATCTTAGATACTTATACTGCCCCATTACTGTAGTATCTGAGCACTTAACTATCTTAATGTATCTATCATCACAGCACCACTAAGAGGTAGTGCTATTGCCCCCACTTTACAGATGGGAAACTGAGGCAGAGAGAGGCTAAGTGACTTACCCAAGGTCACGCAGGAAATCTGTGGCACAGCAGGAAATTGAATCTGCGTTTCTTAGGTCCCACAATAATGCCCTACCACTGGAACATATTTCAATCTGACAGTATTACCCTTGGTCCCAGGATGAGTATCTATACCAATGCAGACCTGTGAATTGGGAGTGAGAAGGGTCTAGACCAGTGGTTCTCAACCAGGCATCCAGGGGCCCCTGGGGGGGTGGGGGCACGAGAAGGTTTCAGGGGGTCTTCCAAGCATAGCCAGCATTAGACTCTCTGGGGCCCAGGGCAGAAAGCTGAAGCCTGGGGCCCTGAGCCTTGCCACCTGGGGCAGAAGCCAAAGCCTGAGCAACTTAGCTTTGTGGGGGCCACTGTGGCGTGGCACCCCAGGGAACTTCCCTGCTTGCTTCCCCCTAATGCTGGCCCTGGCTTTTATATGCAGAAAACCAGTTGTTGTGGCACCAGTGGGCCATGGAACTTTCATAGCATGTTGGGGGGCCCTCAGAAAGAAAAAGGTTGAGAACCTCTGGTCTAGACCAAAATTTTCAAACTCCATTACCTATAAGTTAGGTACCTTAATAATGCTGCCCTCCTTTAGAAAGCTTTGAAATCTACAGATGAAAAACACAATATGGGCCAGATCCTCAGATCCTGTAAATCAACATACCTGCACTGACGAACTTTTAACTGTTAAGTATGTATTATTCCTCTGAACTGTTCTGTTGTAAGATCACTTTAGAGAATTTCCTCTCCATATTACAAAACATAAGATCACGTCAGAGTTTCTGCTTTACCAAAGAGCTCAGATACTCTTAATTTTTTTCATTGTGTTAAATGCAAGGAAGTTGCAATGCGAACTACAGCCCTTACCAACCTTACAGGGATTTTTTTAAGCTCCTGCAGACCTCTACTAGATAAAAGGACATTATTATTACGTACTTTGAGCCTTCACTAATCAATATGGAACACTTGGAGATCCTAGGATAGAACTTCTAGGATTAAATAATTATGTCTGTTGTACTCTTGTGCTTTGTAGGCAAACAGGATTTCACACGCAAAAAGTTTTCCAGTTTCAAGTCTGCCGTTGCATACCACTAGCCATCTATTCTGATTTAAGGACTCTGGCAACCTTTGCACTTGTTATGTATTGATCAGAGTTTAATTACTTATGGTGAATGTCACCAAATTATATTTCAATTTAAAAAATACTCACTTTGAAAATGTAACAGGGAAAAGTAGAAAGATTATAGATTTTCCCATTTTAAAACCTTTTAGCCAATGAGATTGCAAGGCTGAGTACTGCTGATTATACAGTGCACTTCTACACACATTATAATTCTCTGCAATAATGCCTCTTGCTCCCAGTATAACAGTGAAACCAATTTCATGCCAGTGTTGTGAGAATCAGTATGCATGAAGTGTTGGTTTCCTACTGAAAAATTAATTAGTGTTATTTGTATGCATCACTCAACTTTTTGTAGCACTGAACAAGAACTGAATAGCGATTTCCCAAATTCTGCTCTAACTTTTTCCATGCTATTTTAAAATTCAGTAAGCACAGATCACTGCTGTTTTCTAAAGCTAAACAACAAATTGCTTTGCTATGACTCCTACATCTATTTACTTAATGGAGACACTTATAAAGGAAAGCTCTTTGAATATCAATGCTTGTTTCCATAGAGGCATCATCCCAATTATAAGGGTTGGGAAGTATATGTTCCCCCCAAAAAGGAATATAGACTGTGCTCCATGCTGAACTCCTCTACTCTCCTTTGTATGCTACCATTCCAATTTCAGAGCCCAGGCTGCTAAGACAAATATAGTTCGGTCTCTCACCCATGGGACCAGACACCCTGCTGGGGTGCTACGACTGCGGCTGGAGTATATCCAGGTCTCTAAATTTGGATTTGAATCTGGGATCATCGGGCCCAAGGACAAGAATGTTGCTGATACTGACTAATGTAACCATGCACACATTTTTTACATAGTCCATTTCTGGCTCAGTAGAATTTTAATAGCAGTGTTCCAAAAAAAGGATTATCAGATAGCCAAAACAAGCAATTTTCCCAGATTCACTGGCAAACAGTGAGGTCACAAACCACCAATTAACAAGATTTTAACCATGAAGTAAAGCCCAAATTCAATACGTATATTTTAAATACTGTATATCAGCTATTCAGAACATTAAACCCAGTTCCACAATTGAGAAAAAATAGGGTACACGTAAATGTTGAAAAATGGTTAGACTACTGAAAAAGTCAGACTCGAAGGAAAAAAATGAAGAAATTATGAAAAAACCCTATTCAAGAGAAAAATCTGTAAATCTCAGAAGATCTTTTATTCCGCTCTGTCTCACCCTCTTCCCCTAAAATACTGTATTAGTTGTATCATCGAAGCAATAAAACACATAGATTATGTGAGGCTTTAGTAATCCCTTATCATAACAGTCATGGCCTTATCCCATTCAAGCCCAATCCTGTATGCTTAAACCTGTCTAATGCTGCCTCTCAGTCTTCATGACATTGGGGAGATCAAATCAAATAATCAATGGAGCATTTCATTAGTTTTTCTACCATAAACTATGAACAAGTTTAGTGTTTCACATTAGAAGCCTGAGCAGACTGCATTTGGCAGAGGCAGCAATGCTGGTTAGGTCAGATGGGATAAGTGGTGGGCTGGAGTTCAAATAAGACTTGCTAATGGTGAGAGAAACTCAGTGAATAAAAGTGGAGCCATAGAGCATAGGGATAACAATCACTGTCATGCCAATGTGCCTTAGCCTGGAGTGACAATAACTAAGGGTGGAAGTATGAACTCATGTCCTCCTGCCTGTACAAATTCTGGCCATTCTGATGAATTTCAGTCTCAGTTTCCCAAGTGTGCCAAGTAATATCAATTTTGTGATGGTACTTATTTCTGATATGGAATACCTGTCCACTAGAAGCTGGGCTAAGCATTGATTCTTTACATGTGGTCTACTAAAGAATCCTCAGAATGTAAGAATGCTTAATCTCTACCAGCTTGGACTAGATTTGAACCAGCAACTTAAAAAGGTAAAGGCCCCATAGCTAACCCATGCCAGGTCTTTGAATTTGCAAAGGTCTTGGTCCAGCTACAGGAAAACATATTGTCCAATGGAAATTACATTTAATAATAGTCAAAATGTGTAAGTCTGGGTTGACAGCTATCTTCTCAGCTAATTTGTCTCAATGTTTGAATTTAACTATCCTCCCTTAAATAAAAGTGACGGGTTTTACCTTTGCAGACCTGCTAGAAATCTGCATGGCTGCGTTTATAGTCCACTACATGGTGTGTGTTTTAGTGTTTAGTGTCTTTTAGGGCTCTGCTAAAAACAAACAACAAACTCTGTTCTATTCGTGTACCACACCCATAACTGTGGATCTAAGCACCATACTAAGCGTAGTCACATTTACAGCACTGTTTCCTATTTTCAGTACAGGAAATATAGCAACTGCAGTAATAAAGTCAAACATTTTAGCAAATTAAATTTTTTTTTAGTTGTACCCAACTGAGGTTGGTAATTTTATAATTTTGCCAATTGTAAAGATAACCACTGTCCTCCTCCTAGTTTGTAACCAGGCTTTTGAGACGTAGAGACTAAGAAAGCAAATTTTTTGGTGAATGAGGTTATCAGACATTGTACTACTTTTAATCTTCATGTTGTGGATTGGAGGTCTTGGGGGGAAAAGAATTTTATACCTGCAAGCTCATTTATAATAGCACAACTTAAGTGAAAGCTATTAGTAAGTTTACATCTGATACCAATCGTTTGCGTTATCTCAAATCATACAAAGTATTTCTTTTTTTAGGTCTCTGCCATGCAATATTCTCTTGCTGTCACTTGGGTGAAGCATCCATTGCTAGGCAAACACAAGCCTATCTGGCAATTTCCTCTGATCTCAGGAGTAACTAGATTCTGTCTATTTGCCTCTTAGGTACTCACTCTTCGATAATGAAATTCATTCCCAGTGAAATATAGCTGAGTTAGGAAGCTCATCTGGCAATTCCTTTGGATAATGTCATATGAACTTAGTGTATCAAAAGCCACAATGAGACAATAGTACATGCCAAACTACTAAAAAACAAATGAAGCCAAAACACACACACAAAAATCAATTAAAAGTTTCATACCTATTAGAACATTTTTAATCCAATAATCGGTTATAGAAATCTAAGATGGCTGGTAAAACATCATATGCTGAAAGAGATAGCCATTTAAGTACAGGGATCTGTGCAATCATTTTGGGCTTCATCTTAAGCCAGATATATTAAAACTCAGAAATTAAAAATGATGCCAAGATTAACCTATAGTCCCCATAAGGTTGTGAAGAGATCTGTGTTTAAATAGATATCTGTAATTTCTAAGAAATTAATAGAGAGATAGATCTAGGACTACTTTAAGATTTTTGTTCCCCACTGCTGACTTACTTATTGTTAAGCAGCAGGGGAGCATGGACTGAGGTTTGCTGGGTTTGTTCAGAATTGATGTCAGCTGACTATTTTTAGGGTCTGAATTTCATCCCACTCTTAATTTAGCCTTTGCCCTTACAGACACAAATATACTGCATTTTAGATGTCTTAGAATGATAATTTCCCTTATGATAGATAACAGACAGGGCTCAGGTGAAGTAAACACAAAGACAATTCTTCATTGAGACTGATGGGCACACACTAGCTCTCTCCGGCCACCAAATGCAGCACATTGGATCTTTCCAAACTAGATTATACACCCCTGTGGCATGTGTCCAGGTAAATTAGCTGAGCCTTTGGCTAGTGCCAATGAAGCACTAGACTGGAGTCCACTCCAGCTGCTTAATGGGTGCACAGGGAGTGCTGTAGAAGCTGCTTGTGTCTTCTTACTTCCCAGTGTATCAAAGTACAAAAATGGCAGGATTTTGCCCTTAGAAAGTACTTTCAAAGTCATTACATATATTGAGAATTTTATTATGAACATAAAAAACTCTCATTCATGACATCAGTGTGTGTGTGTGTGTGTGTGTGTGTGTGTGTGTGTGTGTGTGTGTGTGAGAGAGAGAGAGAGAGAGAGAGAGAGAGCGCGCGCGCGCGCGCGCAGCCCATGCATTTCTTCATTGGAGAGATCCATTGTCAATGGTTATATAGTTCACTGCTCCTGATTCGCCTTAGACCTCCTTGACGCAGCTAGAACAGTTTTCCATTCATAGTATCTTGCCATCTGCTGAGAGGCTCTGTAAACTCTCACAAATTGGCAAATCTGCCCTAGGGGCCTGCAAAACACCTCTGTAGTTTCAGAGAAAATGCACTAAGCCTCTGTTATGACTTTTGGACCTACGAGGTGTACCCCTATTGTTAGATAAAATGTGAAAAGTTTGTGGAAGTTCATTAGATATTACAATAACCATGAAAATAGGTTAAATTGTTTACGATGTTTAATGTTGTAAGATGTGTAAAAGAACCAAAGAAGCTGGATTTGTCTAAACCAAAAGGCCATGCTCATATAATCTAAGGATGGTTGAAATTATGCTTGGTAAAAATAGAAGATGTGGAACCAGATGTTCACAGACCAGAATTGGTATGACAGATGCTAGGACTAATTGGGAGATAAAATAATGAAGGAGATGAACTGTCACCCACTTTCCCCCTTTTTGGGTTCCTTAAAAAGAGACTTCGAAAAAAGACACGATCGGTTCAGCTCAGCTCTCCCTCTCATCTCCTGTCTGTGACAAAATTCCTGCTCTACCTTGGTGGGTCTTGTGCTTATTGGTGGATTTGCTCGCCTTGGAGCTTCATGGCAGCCCTCAGCTTGGCCGTTTTTCTGAACCCACAGTCCAGGTCGACGACTCCTGTGTCTGACCAGGAGTTGGGAAGTTTGGGGGGAACCCAGGCCTGCCCTCTACTCCGGGTTCCAGCCCAGGGCCCTGTGGAATGCAGCTGTCTAGAGTGCCTCCTGGAACAGCTGTGCGACAGCTACTTCCCCATGGCCTCCTCCCAACACCTCCTTTATCCTCACCATAGGACCTTCCTCCTGGTGTCTGACAATGCTTGTACACCTCAGTCCTCCAACTGTCCGCGTTCTCACTCTCAGCTCCTAGTGCCTCTTGCTCCCAGCTCCTCACACACCACAAACTGAAGTGAGCTCCTTTTTAAAACCCAGGTGCCCTGATTAGCCTTGCTTAATTGATTCTAGCAGCTTCTTGATTGGCTGCAGGTGTTCTACTCAGCCTGTCTTAATTGTCTCCAGAAGGTTCCTGATTGTTCTGGAACCTTCCCTGTTACCTTACCCAGAGACAAGGGACCTACTTAGCCTGGGGCTAATATATCTGCCTTCTATTACTCTCCTATAGCCATCTGGCCCGACCCCGTCACATGTCCTACCTTGAATCTCAGCTCATCCCCCAAACTGCTACCACTGCAACTCATCTTGAGTTATCTAAAGGACTTTCTTCCTGAGAAGAAGGCCTGCTGGCCTTAATCTTGTTCAAGGAACTTTGTTTTCACCTGAAAGTGCTGAAACGTACTACATTATCATGACATCCAATCCTCAGCCCATCAGTGGGGATATCTAGTTGCCAGCAGTGCAGAGGCATGTATGATATGCTCTGTTTCCCCTTCCCATGTTAGTTATTTTCTGCCCCCTTTCATTCCTTCTCTCCTATCTTTCACTCTCTTAGCTTTTCATCGAAGCCTGAAATCAACTATGCTGTATGCATCCAAGCCTGCTTTTTCTAAGAAGAAAAGATCCAATCAGATGACATCTCTGACCAAATCGTAAACCAGAATCCAAGCAGCATGTGTCTTGGTTACGTTGCCAACCAAAAGCATACACTTGTAACTACACAAGTGTTCCAAAAACATCAACAAAAGCTGCACTTCACCCATCTTTACTATCCTGTCTCTCCTCCACCTTGTGTGTGTCTGTTAAAAACAGGATAAATAAATGCCCTCTACACATCAGGACTGACTAAAATTAACCCTTTCCTTTTAGTCAAAGAAAGGCTGTTCAGAAAATAAGAGACACTGATATTTTGTCTCCAAAAGGAAAAAGACTTTAAAGGTTTTGACTAAGTTTGTTTCACATAATCACTCCATCACAGTTTCAATATAAAAGCCTATTTTGATTTCATGTTCTTTCTTGTGTTTAATCAATAAACTTTTAATTTAAATGACATTTGTTTTTTTCCAAGTAACTGAACAACACCAAGACCCCTGTTTAAAATAACCCTGAATCTACCTATCACTGTTTAATTCTGGACACTGAAAGAGCTGATAAACATCTTTAACTCTTTGGGCCTTTGAGATCAATATCCATACCACACCCCTCAATACTCCACTCACCATACTAGGATCCAAGGTTTCTTGGATGAATGCATTATTAACACCCTTCTTATTCTAACTTTCACTAGCAAAAGCTTCAGTTCTCCAATTAAACTGAGGGGCAGTCAGAATATTTAAGTGTCTCCAACCTTCCAATCACACTCATTCTTCAGAATGTCATTCGTATGACTATCAACTGTATGCTTTTATGATTTGACTACAAAGAATAATTCCAAGTGGAATCCATTAATTCAGTAGAAAGACTTGGTGCCTTCTGCCTTGGGAAGACTCACTGCCCCACAGAGACAACAAGTTTTGACTAGGTTTTAAAAAAACCTCAATTCGGGTGACTGAATTTTCAACAGCTCTAGTCTCTTTCAGGTTGATACATATGCCACACTTTTCAAATCCCTCCTCTGCCTTCCAATGGTGTACTGGGTCAGGATTGGCAGATAATGCTCACTCAGCAAGAATAATACTTCATAAAAATACTTAGCACTTCCCAAAGAGAGTCCTTTACCTTTTCAAAGAACTGTACAAATAGTATCATAGCAATGGTTGTCATAACATTCCATCAGGCAAATAACGATCATCCATGGCTGTAGAGATGGAGGAAAGGATGAGAGAGAGGTTAAGTGGCTTGTCCAAAGCCACAAAACAATTCAATTGGCAGAGCCCCAATTCAGAATTTAAGCATTCCCAGTTCCCATCCCCAAGATAAATCCATGCTGCCTCTCCAATAATGATACCATATAGGTCAGACCTCTTGCTTATGTAAGGGGACTGTTGCCCCTTTACTAACATTCAGTGGGGTGTTTTGGTTGGCTAGCTCCCAGTACTAAAAGGGGAAGGGGTCTATGGGGAATCAGGACCCTGAGACTGACAGCTCCCAGGAACAATGGGGAGAGGCCAATGCTCCAGGTCAGCCTGAATGACAGGGCGGGCAGGCTCATCAGGGAGTCAGGAGGCCAGGGAGGTCCCGTCTTCTGTGTGAGCTGGATTTGCCTGGGTCAGACAGGGTGAAGCCGAGCTAAGGAGAAAGCAGGGGCCCAAGCTAAGCTGGGGAGCAGAGCTGGGCCAGATCCAGAGGGACCAGAAAAACAGCCCAGAGACAGCAGACCCTGACTTGGGAGCAGAGCTGCAGCCCCAAAGCCAGAGGCACAGCCCGGAGAGAGCAGACTTGCCCTGGGAGCAGAGCTGCAGCAACCAGAGCCAGAGGGTCCAGAAAAGCAGCCCAGGAAGCAGGTCAGTGCTGGGAGCAGAGTCACAGAAGCAGCCTGCAGAGCAGACCTGTCCTGGGAGCGGAGCTGTAGCAACCAGAGCCAGAGGGGCCAGAGAAGCAGCCCAGGGAGCTGGAGGCAGAGCAGCAGAGACAAGAGTGGTGGAGCTGGGGCTGGAGCAGTCTGGAGCTGGGTGTGGTGAGCAGCTGGGAAGAGCGAGGGGGACCCTGGGCAGCAGGCCCAGCACAGGGAGACGCCTCAGCCAAGTGGCTCTGCAGGCCAGGCTTGTATCGTAACCCCGACAAGGCGGGGGCGACACTGGGAAGAAGGGTCCTACCACTTAGAGCCTGACAGCATGTGGCCACCACCAGAGCAAATGTCCAACCCACAGCATCCCTGCAGCACAGCCCGGGCCTGAGAAGGCGGCTTGGGACTTACAAGGAACAGACTGTGAACTGCCCTGACGTTCCAGAGACACTGTTTGTGGTGTTTCCTGCCACAGAGCGGGGTGATGTGTTTCCTTTAACCTTTTCCATTGTTGATTAAATAACTTGCATTTGCTTTAAATTGTATGTAATGGTCAGTGGGTCAGAGAAGTGCCCAGTGCAGAGAGAGTACCCTGGAGTGGGGACACCCTAGCCCCTGTCCTAGGTGACCACAGCAGGGTTGGGGGTCGAGCCCCCCAGGAATCCTGGGCCCAACCTTGTTGGGGTTACAAGGACTCTGCCAGACAGGAGAGTGGAAGGGGAGTCCTCAAGGGCAGGGAGGCCACTGGGTAAAGGAAGTGGGAGTGAGGACTCAGATCCTTTCGCTAGCCCACTTCACTGGGGTAGTGCAGAAGCCAGGAAAGTTCCTCACAATAGCGGGACTATTCCCCCTCTTACACTTAGATCTATCAGTTATAACATGCAATGTATGTCTTCCAAAGAGGGCAGGCTGTATTGACTTCAGTTGCATGAAATTGTATGTTCATATTTTTTTTTTACATAATGAGTGATTTTTGAAAGGAGATGAGGGAGAAAGGAGGATTCTACCCTTATTTGCAAGCCTCTGTTTCTAATTTAGTTATTGGTGGCAGATGTTAAAATGTTTTACTGTTTCACAATTAACTGTTTATTGTTGTTTTAATTTAACTTGTATAAATATGTGGACAGAGTTGGCATCGGGCTTTGTTACAAGGATAGGTTCCTGGGCTAGTGTTTTTTGTTGTGTGGTGTGTGACACCGTCATAGGACCTAATCACATTAGTCACACCATCAGGGGCTCATTCACCTGCACATCTACCAATGTGATATATGCCATCATGTGTCAGCAATGCCCCTCTGCCATGTACATTGGCCAAACCAGACAGTCTCTACTCCAAAAAAAAAAAAAAGTGGACACAAATCTGACATCAGGAATCATAACATTCAAAAATCGGTAGGAGAACACTTCAGCCTCTCTGGCCACTCAGTAAAAGACTTGAGGGTGGCAATTTTGCAACAGAAAAGCTTCAAAAAGAGACTCCAAAGAGAAACTGCTGAGCTTGAATTAATATGCAAACTAGATACCATTAACTTGGGTTTGAATAGAGACTGGGAGTGGCTGGGTCATTACCCATATTGAATCTATTTCCCCATGTTAAGTATCCTCACACCTTGTCATCTGTCTAAATGGGCCATCTTGATTATCACTACAAAAGTTTTCTTCTCCTGCTGATAATAGCTCATCTTAACTAATTAGCCTCTTACAGTTTGTATGGCAACTTCCTCCTCTGTATGTGTGTGTATATATATATCTATCTTCTTACTATATGTTCCATTCTATGCATCCGATGAAGTGGGCTATAGCCCACGAAAGCTTATACTCTAATAAATTTGTTAGTCTCTAAGGTGTCACAAGTACTCCTGTTCTTTTTGCGGATACAGACTAACACGGCTGCTACTCTGAAACCTGTCATTGCCCCTTTAAGTATGCTGACACTACTCTATGTACATTGCCTTTAAAAAGATCAGGAAGTTGAGACAGCAGCTGTGGCCAGCAAGCTCTCACAGTCCTGAGCCCTGTCCTGTCCCCACGCTGCTCTATATGGAGAAGGGGTAAGCAGGGGGCAGGAGTAGGGGGCAGGGCCGGCTCTAGGTTTTTTGCTGCCCCAAGCTCCGAGAGTGCAACTGCCCAAGCAAAAAAAGAAAAAAGGGAGGCTGGAATGCTGCCCCTGGAATTGTGCCACCCCAAGCCCGTGCTTGCTTTGCTGTGCCTAAAGCCGGTCCGGGGAGGGAGACACCCTGACATTAATCCCCCTCCCCTGCACAGCAAGCAGGAGGCTCCTGGGAGCAGTTCCAAGGCAGAGGGCAGGAGCAGCACATGGCAGTGGTGGGAGGGACAACTGAACTGCCAGCAATCGGAAGCCTGCTGGGCGGCTGCTGCACAGGGAGCTTAGGGGAGCGGGGAGCTGATAGGGATGCTGCCGGTCCACCCTGGTTCCAAGCCCCCACCAGCTAGCTCCACCGGGCTGCTCTTCCTGCAAGCAGTAGACAAAGCAGGCAGCTGCCAAACAACCGTATAAGGGAGCATTGCACAACTTTAAACGAGCATGTTCCCTAATTGATCAGCAACCTGACGACGAAACAACGTTAACCAGAATGACTTTAAGTGAAGAGTTCCTGTATATATGAAGGGGGGGGGGGGCAACCACTGATGGGAAACATGAGATACACACTCCTTCACCCCAGGGTTGACCTTGGCAATCTAAGGAGCAAACTCAGACTCCAACTCTTCTCCATCATTTGGTAGAGCATTTATTTCACTGATCCCAAGACAGTCCTACTGCTCATATTTCTTTCATCATTCCACACTCGTCCTGTTCATTTTACCTGCTCAGTTTGTTTAATCCTCTCAGAAACTGCCAGATGTTTCCAACTGCTCCCTCTCTCTGGCTAAATATTCTATTAACTCCCTCTGGCTAACCATTCCATTAACTCCATGGGATATTTCACTGTCCGAGAGCAGTGTGACTTTGACCAACTTCAGTTTCTCATACTTCAGGATATTTCTCTGTGCTACAGTGAAATGCTTTACTAAGAAGCACTAGTGAATCAAAGGGTGGGTGGGTAGGAGAGGCCCTCCCCAAAAGGCTTATTTGCAGAACCTAAACTTTACAGCAGTAGTCCCCAAACTATTCATGGTCATGGCCCCCTTACCGCTGTCTGCGTGTCACCTTCCCCCCCCCCCCGCCCTCCACGGGAGCTGGGGGCAAGGCGGACAGAGGTAAGAGGGCCGAGGCTGGGGCTGCAGCTGGGGTCAGGTCTGGGGTACGGAATGGAGCCATGGCCAGGGGTGCCGCCAGGAGCAGAAGTCACTGGGGCTGGAGCGGGGTTGGGTGGCGCTCCTGTCCTACCCCCTGTGGGGGCTGACCTGGACCCTGCCGCACTGTCTGCCTCAAATGTTCCTCCACACCACCCTAGGAGGGCACGTCCCACTGTTTGAGGGCCTCTGCTTTAAATGTTCTTGTCCTTCCTGTTGCAAAGTATACCTTCCAAATATAAAAGGAATGAGAATGGATGCTGGGCAAAGTCTACTCTGGAGAGAGCCTGAAACAACAACTCTAAGAGAGATAACAACTTCCTCCATATTGATCCCAACCACCTACCCCATTTCCCTTTTCCCTGATCCCCAGTTGCAAAGACCTAGGTTTGCTAATGATGAGACGGGCTTAGCTTCAGATCTATTAAAACACTGCCTGTCAGTCAGTCCATATAGCTGCACTAGAAGTCTGTGGCTATGCCTATTTTAACCTCACAGATAGAAATATCTACTGACTGTTTCTAATAAATGTAATCAATGTTTCTAACATGTTTTCTGTCGTAATCTTACCAGCAAAAATCTGGGAATAGCTAATTAACAGAGTATCAGAGGGGTAGCCATGTTAGTCTGGAACTGTAAAAGCGGCAGAGTGTCCTATGGCATCTTATAGACTAACAGACATACAACAGACTAATTAACAGAGACTATTCTCTAGGTTGACCACTCAGTTTAGCACCAGGGAGTAAGGAAATTGTTCAGCTGGAATTATTCTGGATCATAAAGCATGTTTAGAATCTATGTATAAAAGAAAAACAATATAATGATTTTTCAACAGGTAAAATGAGCCAGTACAGCTCAGAGAACATAGTAAGCCTGCTTCCTGAAATATAAACTAGCTGTGAATACTTAATTATAACCATTGTCCATAAGACACATAGGAGAGTATCAGACATAACTGTTTGACCAAGAATATACTTAGAACTGTATTTGTAATCCACTCACCTCCTGGGTGTGGTGTTCTGTCCCATCTAGTGGCACCAAGACCACTTGGAAAGCGAGAGATAAAATGAGTCTGCTCTACAGCCTTAGCTAACAGCAAGCTAGCTTTCAGGTCATGCACGAAGCTCAAGAGGTCCCAGGTTTGAGCCCACCTGCTGATGACCAGGGTCTGTCGGTGTTACATGTGCAATCTAGGAATATTTCAAGATGGATCAAAAAAGATCCATCAAGCTCAAAAATCTATCAAACTCAAATAACTATCCATGTGTAACCGAGTACCTAAAGCAAATTACAGACCAGAAAGATCCTACTCTCACTCTCAGTCAAACGTATTGAAAAAGGGGAGAGAGGAACAAGCTGATCAAACTGACCAGTTAAATATTCTACCTATTCATCCTATCAATTTATTTCATTCAACTTTTTTGGCTCCATTAAGATGTGTATTAGCCTTGCTTAGTAACTGTGTGTTCATTATCAGTGTTGCCTCTGGCCTTCCAAGTCATCTATACCATCTTGTTACTCACTTTATTTTCTCTTGTCCAGCATTAGTTTGTAAGCTCTGTAGGGCAGGGATCTTGTCTTCTACCTGTGCTGGAAGATGCCTACCATGCCGTTGGATGCTGATAAATCAATATCAACCAGAGTGAAGTACAGTAGAACCTCAGAGTTACGAACAGCAGAGTTACGAACTGCCCAGTCCTTTGGAACTGAACTTACACACTTAGGGCTTGCCTAGACTGGCACGTTACAGCACTGAAGCTTTCCTGCTCAGGGGTGTGAAAAAACAGTGTAGACTGTGCACTAGTGCTGGGAGCCACACTCCCAGCACTGGTAGCTACTCCCCTCATGGAGGTGGGTTTTTTTTTATAGTGCAGGGAGGGGTGTGTGTGTGTGTGTGTGTGCGCGCGTGTGCGCGCGCGCGTGTGTACTGCTGCCGCCTAAGGATATGTCTTCACTAGCAATGTTAAAGGCTGCTTAAGTGCCTTATCGTTACTAGTGAAGACATACCCTTAGGCAGCAGCAGACACACACACAAAAAGGCTAATACAGTACGGTACTGTCTCAAACGTAACCTACTAAAAAAATAAAGAGAAAGCAGCATTTTCTTTCTTCTGCACTGTAAAGTTTCAAAGCTGTCTTAAGTCAACGTTCAGATGTAAACTTTTGAAAGAGCCACCATAACGTTTTGTTCAGAGTTACGAACATTTCAGAGTTAGGAACAACTTCCATTCCCGAGGTGTTCGTAACTCCGTGGTTCTTCTGTATTGGAACTAGCACAGAGAGAGGGAGAAAAAGCAAAGCTGTCCGCCGTTTTACAACACCACGGTGCAAAACCACGCTCCATATGTTAGACAGCTGAAGCCAGCATAAAGCACAAAAGACATGCAACTGAAAACCAGCATTAGGGAATTCTCCACTTCACCTGAAAATTTAGCCAGGCTTCAGCTTGCATTTCCAGTTAAAAATAATTGGAGTAGTTCTTATTATTGCTTTGCACTCCTTACCAAAGTGGGTGTAACTGTCTGAACACAGCACTGCCATGTAAAACAAGAATACACTCACGTGGATGTTTCCACTGGTGTTGCACGAAGGCAGAAATGTAGAATGATATTACACCTTGGGATGCCTCACTGTACATTTATCTAATCCGCATGATGACTAGCTCTCCTATTGGTAGGAGGGATAGCTCAGTGGTTTGAGCATTGGCCTGCTAAACCCAGGGTTGTGAGTTCAATCCTTGAGGGGGCCCATTTAGGGCTCAGGGGCAAAAATTGGGGATTGGTCCTGCTTTGAGCAGGGGGTAGGACTAGATGGCCTCCTCAGGTCCCTTCTAACCCTGATATTCTATGATTTGTAGCTCCACGACAGACACAAGCAAGATTATATTCTAACTCTGACATTTAAAAAAATAATATGAATTTACAAACAAAACCAAAGAAACTAGACAAACTGAGGAGATTAAAAAGTGTAGGACCAAATTGGGCCAGGGAAACTCTGCTGTGAATAATTAATTATGAATCAACAGTCTTCTGAAGCTAATTATTTTTATAGATTTCTTTGAACTTTGGGGAATCTGATTCCCTCTCCCCTATGCTTTTAATATGGGAGCTTCTCTGAAGCACATTACAGGTACCATAAGCTGCATCAAAAATGTCCTAACACAAGATGACCCCTCAGTTGCCAGAGCCAGTACTTGATTTTTTTTAAAAAGCTCTAATTGTGATCTGCAGACTCTAGAAACATTAGAGAAGGGCCAGAACAAGAATACTGGATTCAAACCTCTCAAAACATTTGGGAAGGGCAGATCCTGATCCAAAGTTCTTCCATTTAAGTCTCTAACAAACAGAAGCAGATACAGTTGCTGTCCCAACAAGCTTCTGCTATAAATCAGAGACAAACAATCCAAGGCAGACCCATACGGTAGACAAGTCATCTATTTCTATTACTCCCCAAGCCCTGCTGCTATACCAGTGTTATAAGCTGTTTTACACCCCAACACCAACTCCTATACATGGAACATCCTTCCTAAACCAATGACCCTCTACTGCCCTCTCCTTGTCTGAGTCTCTCCACTGACATTAAGACTGCAAGGAATAATTCTTATGCAGGAGATCATTTGGAGATAGTTTATGCAACAGTCCTGCCCACTCTGTTGGCATGTTGTATTCTCACCCCCACCCCCACTTCTTTCTCCATTGTTTGTCTTTCAGACTTATGTATATGGAAAGGACCTTGTACATGTGCTATCCTCATCTAAGCATCCAATCTCAAAGGGATGCATAGACACCGAACCCTCGCTAGAACGCGGGATTTGGGATCCATGCACGGTATTGCGTTAACGCAGGTACTGCATTAAAATGAATTCCAATTAAAGTAATTAAATTTAGGATTCATAGCCGTGACCACATTATATGAGAATTCACGCTATATAGCGTGTTCTAGTGACAGTCCGGTATATGTTCATTTGTTTGGCTTTTTGTCTTTTGGGAAATTTGGGAGGGGGAATCATTGTTGAAAGGCTTTGTAGAAGAAGTGTGTTGAAAGAGGGAGATGAGAGGTTATTTAGTATTCAACAAATGAAAAGGACTTTCAAGCAGAGGGGGTGGTATGGGGGGAAAAGGCATGAGGATGAGAAACCAATTGATGTGGTAGGGAAGGAGGCATATGGGGAGGAGAGGCAGCAAGAGGCAGGGGAGGAAATGAGAACAGTGATGTAAGCAGAGACAGAATTGTGCAAGTCCTTGAAGGTGAAAACAAGGTGCTTGAACTTAACAGTCTGGACAAACATCAAACGACTTTTCTTGTCCGAGTGCTTCAAGGGTCAGCATATGCCAGGTCACCACGCTATGGGAAAAGGACCACAGTGACTTTCTGCCAGCCACTCGCTGGGCTAGCGCGCTGCTCTTTGTTGAGCTAGAGACTGAGGGGGCAAATTAACCCTAGGTGTTAGGCCTAAAACATTGGCATAAGTGGGGCTGCACAAGATATCCCCTGTCCCAAAATGATCATCTGACTGCATATAAAATTCATTATAAAGCACCAGTGTGTTTGCTAGAGGTGAGTAATATTCTTATACAGGATCCACTGCCCATCTCCTTCTGGTATTATTATTGAAGCGCTTTACCTCTTTGAGTGATACTAAGATCTGTTCCACTTGTGATTTGCACAGAGAAGTGAAGAGTAACCCTTAAATAAAAGTGTTTTTTTATTCATCTTGTAGATGTAGGACAAGTACTAGGGAATCTGATGACTTCCTAATACGAGAGAATCTCCCTCTGGGCAATCCACACAGCAGCTATTACAGAATCCCAATACCATGGGACTCAAATTTTTTTCTATAACTATAAATAAAAATGCGTTGCTCGGAAAATTTACAAGTCATGGAATATTTTTAGTTTTATTTTTATAGTGTTGCATTGGAAGCTTATTATTTTTATTTATTTCCATGTTTAAAATGCCATTGCTGATTTTTAAAGTGTTTATTGAGGAAAAAAACAAAACATCATCACCTTTCAGCTTCATCACCTCCTACACTTCACACTGAGACAGACAAAGCCTTTCAACAGGCAAGTGCAGTTTCCAGCCTCCACCCCAATAGCAATCCTCAGAAGGGCATGTTAGGTAGAGAAAAGAAAAATGGGAGATAAAGTGAAAAAAGGAAAATTGGGTGAAAAGAGACAGGTTTTGCCAGCTAAAGAATGGGCTCAGTGCACAGGCTAGTCAATCAATTGAGAATGTCAAAACAGCCATCAGTAGCAGGTTCAGAAGGTGAATGCACGAAGCCTGGGAGTTAGTTCTTGCCTTTTTCAGAGACACATGCCAAGTTTGAAAACGCACAGAATCAATGGCTGGCCCTACTGCCACAGCCTCATCACTCAGCTGGTAACACTGCGGGCATTAGTGTTGACAAGTAAATCTTTGGTAGACAGAAAAAGGACAAACAAAGGAGGCAGAATGAAGGGGGATCAGAAGAAGGCACAAAGGGAAACATAACTGACTTACCAGAAGATACCTTGAAAAATAATAGGTACCCCGTGTGGTAAGGTTAGCATAGAAGTCTGACATTGCAGCTCAGCACTGGGGATTCTACAGCTGCATCCAGTTTTTATAGAATAGTTGTTCAAAGCCGTTCTCTTTTAAAGTTGCCCCCACTTTAGCTAGATACGATTTACCATCAAGAGTATAGTCTCTGCTTGTGCTGAGAATTCTTTTTTTGGAATTTCACCATGCGATGAGCAGAGATCAAACTTACCTTCCTCCTTTCCCCATTCCAGCCCCCAGCCCCACAAAAAAGTACCTTGATAAATGTTTATGGTTCACCAAAACCAACGGCATTTCTCATCCATGTTCATGCAAACTACACTACACATGCAAACTTTGGAAGGTCCCAACACTTGTTCCCAATCCGAGAGGGCCTGGGAATGTTGATGAGAGATGGAGCTCATCCTTGGAAGACTCAGAGCACTGTGCTGTTTTCTAACAATGCTGTCTGACAGATATATGGAGCAGCCAATGGGAAAAAATAGGGTAGATAGTATGGGGGGAAATCCTAATGAGGAGATCTGTTAGAATGAGGTATATGCTCTGCTAAGGATAGTGAGGGAAACCACATCACTTGAGTCAACATTAGACAGGACAAAGCACTGGAGAATATTTCTGTGGCTGGATTAACTGATATTTATACAGAATAATATAATAACTGAATAACAATAAAAAGAGTTATATTAAATAGTAAAAATAGCACTTATTTGCCCAGCTCTTTACCACCTCTTTTGTGAACGTTTATTGGGATAGATATGAAGATATACACAGTATGTCCGATCCATCTCATATTCTTATGATTTTATAGTATAAGAGCAAAGAACCTGTATCCAGAATTCAGGTCAGGAGGGCAATTGAGCATGTGCATAAGCCCATCCCTTTATGGAATTTTAGAATGTGCTTAAGGGCTGTCTTTAATATGGATGCTTTGGTGAATGGGGGCGCCAGACCTTATCCACCAGAGGAACAGCTACCAGTCTTTTTTAAAGAGATGGAGATCAATTAAAAGGAAAAAAAATGTGGAGAGTTCTCAGAAATATCAGTTAATCCAGCCACAGAAATACAATTCTTTGGGGGCCTTCCTGAATCAGGATTACCCTACTGGGGATGCATAAGCAGAAAGAAGCATAGTAAAAGGATTCAATAACCTGACCACGCTTTGCAATAAGCCTTGGCACTACTGTCTTTAAGATCTCAAAATGCACTTTTCAGCATTATTCTCTCTGTTATTCATGGATGGGAGCCTATTGACTGCAAAAGAAAAGAAAGTGTACACATGGATGATCCTCAGTGTTTGAATAATAGATGTACCTTCCATTAGGTAGTAAAATTAATCTAAAAATGCACAGTGATCTATAAATCTGATTTAGAGATGGATGAGTAAAATAATGAATATGGATGATATTTTTAATGAATGTTACATGTAACAGCCATGAACATTAGCAAGTTGGAACATCAGTGAATGAATAGCAAGGCTTATAGTTCTGGATCTTGACAAGTCTAACTAGAGCTCCTCTTAGTGTGTGCATTGTTATTCCATTTTGAGATTAAAGAGTATCTATTGGAGCATTTGACTGTTAACAGAAATAAGAGATTTTGGGCTTATCTACATTTACTGGGAGATCAACATGCCATGATTGATGCACTGGCAGTCGATTTAGTGGGTCTAGTGAAGACCCGCTAAATCGACTGCAGGTCGCTCTCCCGTCAACTCCTGTACTCCACCTGAATGAGAAGCACAAGGGTAGTCGATGAGAAAGCACCTCCCATCGACATAGCATAGTGTGGACCTAAGTAGATCTAAGTATGTTGCATAAATTACATCGATCTCCCCCTGTAGTGTAGACGAAGCCTTAGAATCATATAAGCGATGTGTTTCTTGTTTGGTGAATATTTTTAAATGGTAGTATTATATTATATTTGAACATGTTTCCATAATCAGGCTGTACTGATGATCTTTCCTGTGATTTCCCCGGTGGGTGATGAGGAGAATGAAAAGCAGTGTTAGCATAAGATGACTAACAGGTGTGAAGGGAAAGCTCAGGAGTAGCACTGAAGTTGAGTCTTAGTTTCGTGGGAAGACAGACAGATGTCAGGCTGAAAGTGTAGTCCATCTTCCAAGAAAACAAGTCATAGAAACTGAAATCCTCAAGCAGCAGTCCTCCTTCCCTTCCAGTTGCTGCTGCTGCTCCTGCTGCTATCTGTCCAAACTTGCCTACAGCTGTAGATTACTGCATCTCCCCTCCTCTACAACCTCCCCAAACTGCTCATGCCCAAACTCAAGCATGTTACAATGTCACATCTGTTTGTGAAAACATATTCATGTAAGACCCATCCTGAAAGACTTCCAGTGGTTCTCCATTCACTTCCATAGCCACTACAAAATCTCTCCCCTCATCTTCAAGGGTCTTCAAAATCTGTTAAGTACATCAGAAGCAGGAAGCCTGCCAAACAATCAGTGGGGCCACCGGATGATTGAGATGCTAAAGAAGCCCTCAAGGATGACAAGGACATTGTGGAGAAGCTAAATGAATGATATGCATGTAAGGGAGATTCCCACACCTGCGCCTTTCTTTTTAGGTGACAAATCTGAGGAACTGCCCCAGATTGAGGTGTCAGTACAGGAGGTTTTGGAACAAACTGTTTAATTAAACAGTAATGAGTCACCAGGATCAGATGGTCATCACCCAAGAATTCTGAAGGAACTCAAATATGAAATTGCAGAACTGTGGTAAGCAACCTATTGTTTAAATCAGCTTCTGTACCAGATGATTGGAGGATAGTGAATGTAATGCCGATTTTTAAAAAAAGGATCCTAAGGTGATGCTGACAATTACAGGCTGGTGAACCTAACTTCAGTACCTGGCAAATTGGTTGAAACTATAGTAAAGAACAGAATTATCAAACACATAGATTAATACGATTTTGTTGGGGAAGAGTCAACATGGTTTTTGTAAAGAGAAATCATGCCTCACCAATCTATTAGAATTCTTTGAGGGTCAACAAGCACGTGGACAAGTGTGGTTGAGTTAATATAGTATACTTGGACTTTCAGAAAGCCTTTGACAAGGTCCCACACCAAAGGCTCTTAAACAAAGTTTACAGTCATAGGATAAGAGGGAAGGCCCTCTCATGGATTAGTAACTGGTTAAAAGTAGGATAAAAACGTTAAAAATAAATGGTCAGTTTTCACAGTGGAGAGAGGTAAGCAGTGGGGGCCCCCATGGACCTGTATTGGAACCAGTGCTATTTAACATATCCATAAACGATCTGGAAAAGGAGTAAACAGTGAGGTGGCAAAGATTGCAGACAGTCCAAAATTACTTAAGTCCAAAGTTTACTATGTAGAGTTACAAAGGGAATCTCACAAAACTGGGCGTCTGGGCAACAAAATGGCAGATAAAAGTCAACACTGATAAAGTGCAAAGTAATACACATTGGAAATCATAGTCCCAACTATACATATAAAATGATGGGATCTAAATTAGTTGTTACCACTCAAGAAAGATCTTGGAGTCATTGTGGAAAATTTTCTGAAAACATCTGCTGAACGTGCAGCTGCAGTCAGTCAAGGACACTAACAGAATGTTATGACCCATTCTCTATCCCTTTCCTAATGAGACAGAAAATAACATAATGCCACTAGATAAATCCATGGTACACATACACCTTAAATACCATGTGCAGTTCTGGTCACCCCATCTCAAAAAAGAGAGATTAGAATTAGAAAAGGTACAGAGAAGGGAAACAAAAACGACTAGGGATAAGGAACAGCTTTCATACAAGGAGGGATTAAAAAGACTGGGACTGTTCATTTTTGAAAAGAGATGGCAATGGGGGATATGAGAGAGGTCTATAAAATCAATGAATAGTGCAGAGAAAGTGCATACATTTTATTTACCCCTTCACACAACACAAGAACCCAGGGTCACCCAATACAATTAACAGGCAGCAGGTTTTAAACAAACATAAGGAAGTACTACTTCTCACAACACAAGTCAATCTGTGGGACTTGTTGCCAGGGAATGTTGTGATGGCCAAAAGTACAAGTGGGTTTTAAAATAATTAAAAAGATCATGGAGGACAGGTCCACCAATGGCTATTAGGGAAAATGGTGATGGACAGAATCCCAGGCACTGGGTGTCCCTAAACTTCTGACTGTCAGAAGCTGGGACTGGATGAAAGTTGATAATTGCCCTGTTCTGTTAATCCCCTCTGAAGCATCTGGCACCAGCCACTGTTGGAAGACAGGATACTGGGCAAGATGGACCGTTGTTCTTATATTATTCACTTACTTACTATTTATCATCTCATCCCTCCCTGTACCTAACATGCTCCCTCTCTGCCAGTTGAGACCTCGTCTCAACCTCCAATTCCCTTTTCTTCTCTGTTGGAGGCTGATCTTATGCAGCTCTTGTACTAGCTTCAATATCTGAAGCAGTCTGCCGCTGTGCTTCCTAGCACCTCGCTGATTCCCATCCCTTTTCAAAACGCAGTTCACATCTCCTAGGCTGCCAACCCAGCAGTATATTGCTGATACATTTCCATAGCCACTGATAAATTCCCATACCCACCATTACTATTTCCCTGCACCAGCCCTTTGTGCTCTGCTGACCTTACCAGCGTTGGTACTTTGTTGTGACTACTGTGCACCGTTAGATGGGTGCATGAATAAGATGTTGTAAAATTAACAAATGAGAATCCTTTGCACTTTAGCTATACAATGCTTTGAGATCTTCAAAGTTGGGTAAATGTTATTCCCTATTTACAGATAGGGCGTGGAGAAGTTAAAAGGCTTGTCCAAGGAAGTCTTGGGTACAGCCAATACTAGAACCCAGGCCCCCAACTCACATCAAAGATCTTGCCTCATTACCTTCTTGCTTCCCTAAGTTGTACTGCATTGTGTATAAGTATTCTGACCTCCTCTTTACTTCTCCGTTCCCCTTATGCTCCCTACTTCTCCATCCTTCTGCAACAGGACTTTTTCAGGCCATTCTCCTACTCAGCCTTTCCCACCCTTTGAATATCACTATTTTTTCTGTAGACAGTCTCTTTCTATCAACTACCTCACTCAGCCTCCCCAAACCCAAATGTCATGAAAACTTATGCCTTGACCTGATGCTGCTACTTATTCTGCTTGCTTAGTTTCCTAGATGTTGTTAGTTCAGGCTAGGCAAACTGAACTAACAGACAACTGATTGGTGTGCTTTAATTGTTTGTTTTATTTATCAATATAACTATTGTTTCTAGGAAGGTGTTTTCTGTCTTATTTAGCACAACTGACTTTTGTTTAATTTTATTCTTTCCATCCTAGGAAGAGTAACTTGCCCTTTATCCTCATGTTAAGTAGTTAAAATCTGGAAGCTTGCCAGATTCTTTGGTGCTGTGGATTCATTTCCTAACTAGACACGTAGTTCTTGGAGCTGAACGCAAGACTATAAAATGTGTAAAAATTTTTGACTATAATAAAACTCCTCACTAAGTGACAGAGTCCCTTTCACATACAGAAATCAGAGCAAACCAGTTGGTAATGAGAAAGTGCAGACAGTAATTATTTTATTACAACCCTGGAAATGATGCATGATTTAATTTTTGAAAATTAATGTACTAGTGATTGAATAATAATTTCTTCAGGCCTGACGTCATTAGAGCCCCATTTGTATACAATATCCCTCAATAACACATTTATCCGCTTGTCATTGAAGCAGAACAATATTCTAAATGTTTGGTCTCGACAGCCAGCACTCTGTTTATGACAATTATTTTGATGTGCTCCAGAGATTGTGGAAGAAAATGGAGACAGGGAATCACAAAAGAAAAAGTGAAATCTAACAGCAATGTAACAGTGTTTCAAAAGGTAGCATACCATGGCAAATTTAATTAGTGAATCTTTGCCATGTACATTGAATGAAACACAGAAAAAGCTGTTCTAGACTTCCTAGAGAGTTCACAGGAAGGTCAGGGCCACAGATGTCAATACCCAACAACAGACACATTTGACTAGAAGGCTGACCGACTACCAGAAAGTTATCCCTATGGAATGAAAGTGGATTTTTGAAAGCTTCAGGTTACTCGCTGGGAACAGAACCACCAGGGAGAATGAGAAAAACCAGACAAACCATATTATATTTCCCACTATACTCCCACTTCACAAAAGGCTTGACCTTGAAAGAAGTTAATCCTAACAAATCCACATTACAAAACGTTTCCCCAAAATTCATACAATCATTTTATTGTTTGTGTATGTGTATCTATCCCTCACAAAGCTTTAAAATATGGTGTGTCTAACATACTTTGAAAGATTACTACAGCATAAGATACACTTCAAGATGTGTTATAACCAAAGGGAACGAATTTGTTCCAAAGTGTTTTATTTATTTCATTTATTTTAAATGAAACCCTGTGTCATCATCATTAAAGGTCAGTAAAAGTTTCTACTATAAACTCATATATATGGTGTAGATTTAATATCTTGACCACTTAAAATCATTAGGCTAACATTTGGCATATAGATTGCCAACCTAAATGCAAAGGTGTTTCTTAAAAAGTGGTGTCAGACTCACAAAATCATAGATGTGTGGGGCTGGAAGGGGCATTCAGAAGTCCAGCCTCCTTCACTGTGGAAGGAGCAAGTAAACTTGGATCATCCCTGACAGGTGTTTTTCCAATGTGTTTTTTAAAACCTCCAATACTGGGGATTCCACAACATACCTCGGAAGGCTATTTCAAAGCTTAACTATACTTCAGAGTTTCTTCTTGCCCTACCTTCACTGGACATGGAGAACAACTGATCATCACCCTCTTTAGAACAGCCCTGAACATATTTGAAGATTTATCAGGTGCCCCCCTAAGACTTGTTTTCTCAAGCCTAAACATGTAAGATTTCTCTCCTCTGGACTTTCTCCAGTTTGTCCACACCATTCCTACAGTGTGGCACTCAGAACTGGATGCAGTACTCCAGCTGAGGCCTCACCAGTGCTGAGTAGAGTGGGACAATTACTTCCTATGTCTGACATAAAACACTGCTGTTAATACACCCCAGAATATTAGCTTTTTTTACAACTTCATTACATTGTTGACTTGTATACAATTTGCAATCCACTCTAACACCCATATCATTTTCAGCAGTACTATCACCAAGCCAGTTATTCCCTGTATTGTAATTGTACATTTGATTTTTCCTTCATTAGTGTCGCACTTTGGACTTATCTTCATAGAATTTCATCCAACTTGTCAAAGTCATTTTGAATTCTAGTCCTGACCTACAAAGTTATTGCAACTCCTCCCAGCTTGGTGTGATCTGCTAATTTTATAAGCATAGTCTCCATTCCATTATCCAAGTTATTTAATATTCAAGGATTGAATAGTACTGGACACAGCACAGACTCCTGCAGGACCTCAGCAGATATGTCCTCCCAGTTTTAGAGAACCACTGATAATTACTGAAAGTATGGTCGTCAACCAGCTGTGCAACCACCTTTTGGTAATTTTATCGAACACCACACATTTCCTTCATTTGCTTATCAGAATGTCATTGGGCACTGTATCAAAAGCCTTATTGAAATCAAGATATATCAAGTCTACTGTTTTCTGCTTACACACTGATTGTTTAGTGATTTGTTCCACTGCCTTTCCAGGAATCCAAGTCAGGAGGACTGGTCTATAATTCCTCAAGACCTCTGTTACCCTTTTCAAAGAGAGGTTTTAAGTTTGTCCTATTGCAGTCCTCTGGGACCTCACCCATTCTACATGAGTTCTCAAAGTCAATTGCTATAGTTCTGTGATTGCTTCAGCTAGTTTCTTAAGTACTTTAGGATGAATTCCATCAGATCTTGCCAACTTGAATATTTAGTTTATCTAAATATTCTTTGACCTGTTTTTTCCCTATTTTGGCTTGCATTCCTCCCCCCGCCTTGTTGTGTTGAGTATCTGGTCATCATCATCATATCTTTTTAGTGAGGGCTGAAGCAAAACAGGCACTAAACACCTCAGATTTCTTTATGTCATCAATTATTAGCTCTCCTTCCCCAATAAGCAGAGGACCTACACTTTCCTTCATCTTTCTCCTAATGTATTTAAAGAATCTTTTTCTTGCCTTTTATGTCTCTTGATAGATGTAATTCATTTCGTACCTACTTGTTCGTCCTATTCTTTTATACTCCTCAGTAATTTATCCATGTTTCTACTTTTAGTAGGATTCCTTTTTGATTTTCAAGTCATTAAAGAGCTCCTGATGGAGCCATATTGGCCTTTTATTATTCTTTCTATATTTCCTTCTTATTGGGATAGTTTGCAGTTTTGCCTTTAATATTGTCTCCCTGAGAAACTGCCAGTTCTCCTGAACAACTTTTTCCCTTAGATTTTCTTCCCATGATACCTTATCTACCAGTTCTCAGTTTAAGTCTGCTTTTTTAAGTCCATTGTCCTTATTCTGCTGCTTTCACTCCCTTCCTTTCCTTAGGATTGTGAAATCTATCATTTCATGATCAGTTTCACCCAAATTGCCTTCCACCTTCAGATTCATTACCAATTCCTCCGGCTTGGTCAGAATC
The DNA here is from genome assembly GCF_965140235.1 of Caretta caretta. Lineage (NCBI taxonomy): Eukaryota > Metazoa > Chordata > Testudines > Cheloniidae > Caretta > Caretta caretta. The sequence goes on along the minus strand of NC_134209.1, from coordinate 129,776,101 downwards.
AAGTCTAAAATGGTGCCTCCCTTTCTAGGACAAAAAGTCTCCAGTACGCTCCAAGAACTTATTCAAAATTTGATGTTTTACCGTATTACTGTTCCACAGATATCTGGGTAGTTGAATGGGTCCCCCATTAGTACCAGATCTTGTGTTTTGGATATTTTTGTTATTTGTTCTAGAAATGCTTCACCCACCTCCTCTTTCTAATTTTGTTGTCTATTGTTGAGCCCTACCACAACATCACCCCTATTTTTTACCCCTTTTATCTTTACCCCAGACTCTCAATTGATCTGCCGCCCTCCTCCTTCCAGACCTCAGAACAAGTGTATATATTCTTAATGTATAGTGCAAGATATCCTCCCTTTTTACCTTGCCTGACCTTCATGAACAAGCTATAGCCCTCTATACCAATATTCCTGTCATAAGTCTTATCCCACCAAGTCTCTGTAATACCAATTATGTCATAATTTAGCTTATGTACTAATCCTTCTAATTCTTCCTGTTTATTTCCCCTACTCCTTGCATTTGTGTCTAGACATCTAAGATATTGAGCTGTTTCTCCCACTGATTTTCCTCTTGTTGCTCCTATGATCCTGTTCATCAACTTGTCTTTTAGAACCTGGAGTAACCTACACAGTCCAATGGGGATGGAGCCATGGAGAGCCTTGAAAATTAGGAAAGTTTTAAAAATATATGTTTCTTTAATCTTTTCTGGCATGTTCAAAAGTTATTTTACTATCTTCATCTAAAGTAAAATATATAAATAAAAATAAAAACGTGCAGTCAGTAAATGAACTAGACCCATTTAGACATACTAAAATATTAATATAAATTGCTGTGCTATTAATTTACACTCCAATTCAGCAAAGCACTTAAGCATGTGTTTGAGTCCATCTTTATAAAGCAAAGTACTTCAGCATATGCTTAATCCCAATGGATAACTGCAGAATTGGAGGGGATTCAGAAAAGAGTTAGAAGAATCATTAGGTGCATGGAAAAAACCTCATCTGAAGAGTGACTGAAAGTATTGGGATTGTTTACCTTACAAAGACGACAAATAAGAGGGGCACGACGAAAATCTGGCATAGAGAAGTTAGATCTGGAGCTTCTCCTTCTGAGTGTCTCATAAATAAGTCTCCATGTTTGTCACGGAGGTCACGGATTCTGTGACTTTGTGTGACCTCCATGACTTCTGCAGCGGCCCGTGCGGCTGGCCTGGGAGCCGCCTGAGGAGCTCGGGCATCCCCTGGGCCAGTCACACCAGCTGCTGCTGGGGCAGTCTCGGGCTCCCCCACCCCCCGCAGCAGGAGTTTGGGTGTGGGGGGGCTCAGGGCTGGGGATTGGGGTGTGAGCAGTGCTTACCTGGGGTGGGGGCTCCCTGCAAGGGCAGCAGGAACTCCTCTCCCTCAGCTCCTAGCTTCATGTGCTGCCTCTGCCCACAGGCACCTCCTCTGCAGCTCCCAGCCAATGGGAGCTGAAGAACCAGGGCTTGGGGCAGAGCAGAGGCAGCACATGTAGCTAGGAGCTGGAGGTCACTGCTTCCCAGGAGCCAGGTAGGGAACCTGCCCCAGCCCCATCAACCCTCCCCGCTCCCCAGCACCTGTGGTGCCCCCCGGGCTGTGATCCCCTCCGAGCACCTATGTCATACCCCCGGGCCGTGCCCCCCTACCCAGGCACTGCTGTCACCGAGCACGTGCAGCGCCACACTCCCCTCCCCGGGCCACCTCCCCCACACACAAAATTTTAATCAGGGGTATGTAGTAAAACTCATGGACAGGTCACTGGCCGTGAATTTTTGTTGACTGTCCCATGATCTGTCCATGACTTTTACTAAAAATACCTGTGACTAAAACATAGCCTTACTCAAAAACAGAAGAAAAAAGGTACATTCAGTGAAATTAAAAAGATGGCAAATTCAACCTGATAAAAGGAAATACTTTTTCAAACAACACATAACCAAACAGTAGAGCTTACTGCCACAAGATGATGATTAAGCCAAAAAATTAGGATGATTAAAAAAAGGGACCGGGCATTTACATGGAATAAAAGAATATCCAGAGTTATAATATCAACACATTTTGGAAGAGATATTAAGCCTCATGTTTCAAAGCTTAAACCAATCTCTAATTACAAGAGATTTGGAGGTTTTTTGCATATTCCTCTGAAGCATCTGGCACTGGCCACTGCTGGAGAGAGGATACTGGACTTAATAAACTGTGGATCTGATCTAGTTCCTGTGTTCCTCTGCCTAGCACATTCCAAACTGTAAGCATATGAGTATTCCCATTAAGGACAATGGGACTATTCACATCCTTAAAGTTAAGCATGTACTGAAGGGCTTTGTTGGATCTGGGACTAAATGAATGGCTCACTGAGATAGCAGAGGTCCACCTCGTACAGGGCACGTTGGGCCTGATTCATCATCCATTGCTTATTTCATTTTTATTTTTATTTCTATTACAATAGTGCCTAAGAGTCACGGACCAGGGAAGTAAGAGTCTAACCAACATGAGAAACTAGCACCAAACCAGTACAGCCAATGGTCCTTCCCTCACGCTGGCCCTTCCTGCCCCAAAATACCTCCTTCTGGGGACACAAGCACTGCTAGCACTTTCAGCTATCACCACCCTATGCCCTCCAGTGCTGAAAGATGGATTATTCCTGTTCCCTACGTGGGTGTTCTCATCAGTTGCCTAATCCTCCCACAAAGAAACTACACCTACAAGCTGCCAATCTCTTCCTTCTTCTCTCCTACCTATCCACTGCACCTGGAACCATGCAGTGTTTTAAGGGTTAATTCCAAATTTGTTTGTTTCAGGGTGTTTGAAATCAGACTCTCTAGTAATTATGGGGGCTATTCGAAAATGTGACTCAATGTTATTTTATGACTCTCTCTCTCTCTCTCTCCCCCCCAGTTTATTTTTGTCAACATTTTGTATTGGGTGCTCTTCCAAACCACATCTATCTGAAAGGAAAATTAATGAGTCTTTTACCGTAACCAAAGGGAAAAAAGCAGGCATTCAGATACAGTCTGAAATCATGTAAAAGAATACCTCAATATGCCCACTGAAATCACTAGTCGTCTTTCCACTGACTTCAGTTGGCATTGGATCAGATCAATTCAGCTTAAAATTCTGATTAATTTTTGGCGATTTAATGTACCTTACTACCCCTGATTATCATCAATTTTATCTAGTGAAGTAGATCCTATTGTTCTATGCTATGGGATCTTCTGAGCTACAAACAACTTCATAATGTACTGCAGACTGAATCTCAGTTATGAAAACCTAAGATAAAGCAATGCAGTAACAGGTTATTCTTCATAACCTGAAAAACAGTAGAGAAACAGTTGGATACATTGTGTAGAAAGAAAGTTTCTTTTCCAGTCACATTCCTGAACTCATATGAGGGACCAAAACCAATACTGATTTATTTCAAACAAACAAAAAAAGCAACAAAAAACACACACCCCAAAATCCATTATTTTTCCTTTTACAAAGCAGCATACTAGATATAGCCAAGTAATAGGTTTTATAAAATCAGCAAGAACAGAAACAAGATTAGTGTTGCCATTGGTCTGATTCAGGACCACACAGTCCTAGCATGCCACTAGACTATTTTCTCCATGAAGGCTATAAAATATTCTTCGTTTCCTGCTACCTTACCACAGCAACATAATGCTATTAGTTTGTACAAGATTTACGTTTGCAATGTCTACAGCAATGTCTTACTATCTCCTGCCATTATTTGTCAATGGAAATGTAAGCACGTTAGGTTGCCTCTTTGCTATTCTTCTTGGGACAAAATGTAAATGCCATCCACATCATTTCAAGGACTGTTTGGGATTTACCTCCACTACCATTCAGTAAACAAAGACAAAATGTAACTCAGAATAAAGCAATGTCAGCTTCATAGTTTGGTTTCCTTTTTATATTGCATTATCAACTTGTGGTCTTCTTAAGCATAAGTTTAAGCAGGATAATAAGCTTTGTATTAACTGATAAGAATATGACACTGATTTGAACTTTCACATGCCACAGCTTCTCTCCAAAAAACAGAACTGTATTCTAATGTAGTATAACTTTGTTTTTATATTTACATGTCGAACTCTACACGGAATTAAAAGTGTCTATTCTCAAATAGTTAATGTCTTTAAAATATGTTATTTTCCTCATACATTAATTATTTTAAGCTACCCAAAGCAGGGACTATCTTTCTATGTTTATACAACACTTAACAAAATCAGGCCCCAATCCTATTTGTTGCTTCTGGAAATAGATATTGGGGTCACAGCCACATGTCCTTGCTTCATTTGTTAGTTACACATTTGTCCTTAATCAGGCAAATTCCCACAGAAGCCAATTGGAGTTTGCCCATTTAAAGGAGTGAAAACGAAGGACCACGTCATTTCTTGATCTGATAGGTCCACTTTGGGAGTGGCGTAGAGCTGAACTAACCAAGTGGAACCACCAGAAAACACAGTGCTCCAGAAAGCCCCAATGTTTCTCAGACCACCCCGGTGCACAGCCGCAGCATCCCACCCCCCTTTGGAAGTTGGCTGAATTTCTGCAGCCAACCAGCCTCTCTGACTGGTGCACGGGAAAGCAGCAATGGCCCCAACTCCATTCTGATACTAGTGGGATGCCTTGCACCCCTGGGGGCACTATCAAGGCTCAGGAGAGCATAGGGACTGCAAATGTGACTGGCTCCCGAGCAGAAGGTGCATATACACACCCATACAAAACTAGCCACATTCTGGCCCTCATTGGGCACCTCAATATTTGATCCATTCATACTATTTTTTATACATCCTACCTCATTCAATGTACACTTCACAAAGCAGGTTTTAGGAAAGCTTTTCAGGACAAGGGCTTTCATTTTTTATCTTGCCCAGAGTCAAGTACATTTTTGGTGCTTAAATAAAATTAATAATAAGCAGCTTCACAAAGTGTGCATGGCCCAGCGCATGCTTCCAAGACTCACCGACCATGTGCAGTACAGCCCAAGTTCACTCTGAAACATTGCTGATGAGTATTAAAGAATTGTATCAGTTACACAAATTGCACCAGGTACATTAAAAAAATTGTACTAGTTACACAACGTGCAGAGGTTTGTGACTCTGTATAATCAAAACCAAAACACTCAAATGCACTTCTCAGTAACGGCTGCTTTTTCCATCCCAAACTTCAACTTCCTACACCAGCTATTTTGGCTGTATTTTCAAGAATATTGTATAATGATGGGGAAAGGCTAGTTTTGTTTAATTTTCTGAACTCTCCTCCTAGTCAAAAGCATTTGAACCATTCTGGCTCCAAAGTTCTTGGGGGGAGGAAAAAACAACTTTGGGTAGAGACCAAGCCTGGACTATTAGCGCCTACAAAGAGTAATTTGGGAAAGATATAAGTAACTCAAAAGAGTGAATTAGAATGGAAACACTTAGGCAGCCTTAGTTATAGCTGTCTGTTCTGTTCCAGGTATAGTTCCTTTGATAAAAGATTTAAGTTATTTATCAGGAAATACAGTTCCACTAAAATGTTACCTTCTTTCAGTAGTACACACAAAACAGTAAGATCTTGCTCTGAAGAAACATTTACCCAAACCCTCTCAGGAGTCTGTAAAGAACATCTGGGTGACACATAGCCTACCAAGAGTCTACCTCAGAGCTGGGTGAGTACCGGCAAGCCTGATAAATGATCTCTAAATTATATCAGAGATATAAATCTCTGGCCAATTAATCCATAGCAAACACCAGTGGTGAAATAAAACATAGCCAGTAGGGGATCATGATCATAGAATCATACAAATGTAGGGCTGGAAGGGACCTCAAGCACCAAGTAAACCTAAACCACCCCTAACAGGTGTTTGTCCAATCTGTTCTTTAAACCTCCAATGACAGGGATTGCACAACCTCCCTTGGAAGCCTATTCCAGGGTTTAACTATCCTCATAGTTAGAAAGTGCTTCCTAATATCTAATCTAAATCTCCCTTGCTGCAGAGTAAGCCCATTGCTTCTTGTCCTACCTTTAGTGGACATGGAGAACAAAGTCTAACACAGAGTCTTATAGTCTTATATAAGGAGTCTTATAGAAGTCTAACATATTTGTAGCTGTCATCAGGCCCCTCATCAGCATTCTTTTCTCAAAACTAAATATGCCCAAGTTTTTTAATCTTTCATCGTAGATCAGGTTTTGTAAAACTTCTATCATTTATGTTGCTCTCCTCTGGACTGTCCCCAGCTGAGGCCTCACCAGTGCTGAATAGCACCAGATAATTACCTCCCATGTCTTACATACGACACTACTGTTAATATACCTCAGAATATTAGTCTTTTTTACAACTGCATCACACTGTTGACCCATATTCAACCTGTGAGCCACTATAACCCTCTGATCCTTTTTCAGCAGTACCATCATTTTGTAGTTGTCCTTTTGAGTTTTCCTTCCTCAATGTAGCACTTTGCACTCATCTTTATTGAATTTCATATTGTTGAATTCAGACCAATTCTCCAATTTGTCAAGGTCATTTTGAATTCTAGTACTGTCCTACAAAGTGCTTGCAACACCCTCCAGCTTTGTGTCATCCAATCTCCACTCCATTATCCAAGTCATTAATGAAAATATTGACTAGTTCCAGACCCAGGACAGACCCCCCCATTAGATACATTCTCTCAGTCTGACAGCAACCTATTGATAAGTACTCTTTGAGTAGTGTCTTCAACCAGTTCTGCACACACCTGACATTAGTTTAATCCACACCATATTTTCCTAGTTTTCTTATAAGAATGTCATGTGGGACTGTGTCAAAAATCTTACTAGAGTGGTCCCCAAACTTTTTTGCTCATGCCCCCACTTACCTGGCCCGGGCCCCCAAGGAACTGCAGTGGAGAGCTGGCGCCAGGAGCAGGCCTGGGCACTGGGAGCCGTGGTTGGGAGTGGGGGGCCAGGCCAGGGGCTGGACACTAGGTGTAGGGCTGAGAGCAGACGCTGGGAACAGGGAGCAGAGCTGGGGGCAGAACTGGACTGGGTGGCGCTCCCTCCCTCCCCTCCCTCATGGAGCTGGCCCAGGCCCTGCCACATCCCTCCACCCCCCCGGGGGGGCACACTGCACAGTTTGGGGACCATTGCCTTACTAAAAGCAAGGTACATCATGCCTACTGCTTCCCCCTAATCCAGTAGGTGAGTAATCTTGTCAAAGAAGGAAATTAGGTTAGTTTGGCATGATTTGTTCTTGACAAATCCACATTGGCTATTCCTTATAATCCGATTATCCTCCAGGTACTTACAAACTGATTGCTTAATAATTTGTTCCAGTATCTATTCAGGTATCAAAGTTAGGCTGACTTGTCTATAATTCCTGGGGACCTCTTTCTGAAGATGGAAAACTATGTTTGCCCTTCTCCAGTCCTCTGGGATGTCACCCATCCTCCAGGAGTTCTCAAAGATAGTGATTCGGAGAGTGCTTCAAACTACTTAATTTCATCAGGCCCTGCAGACTTGAATATACTGAATTTAACTTATCTAAATATTCTTTAACCTGTTTTTTCCTTGCATTCCTTCCCCCCTTGTTAATATTAATCATGGTAATTATGTAGCCAGAATTTACTTTTTTAGAGAAGACTGAGGCAAAATAGGCATAGATACCTTACTGCCTTCTTTATATGATCCACTATTATTTAGCTCTCCTTCCCCACTAAGTAGAGGAGCTACCACTTTCCTTTGTCTTTCTCTTGATTCTAATGTATTTTATAGAACCTCTTATTGCTTTTTTATCTCCCTTGCTAGGTGTAACTCAATTTGCACCTTTTTGACAGGAGCATCCCTGAAGGGACTTTTTTGGCACTTCAATTAAAAACAAGCAGGATCACCCACGTCTATTGGTACAGTGTGGACTGAGAAGAGCTTCTCTGTTTGACATGAGCTTCACATAATGAGAGTCTGGAGCAGTCAGTCATACTTTAATAAAACAGGACAGATGCTAGTTCCATTCCATTTCATCAGAGCTCCAGAGGACCCTAACATGTAATAGTGGTATAACAGCAATCCAACAATCTGAACATACAGGCCTGGTGCTTCCTCTAACATCAGTCCTCATTTATCCTCTCATCTATCACCAACACTGGATGCCTAGTTATCAAGAGCATGTGCCCAATTTTTTCCGAAGCACCGCGACATACACAAAATGTGTTTCCTGGGAAAATATATACAATTTGCACCTTTGTTAAATTTCTCGGAAAACAATTTTTTCAGGCTTAAATAAGCCTTTGTTTTCACCTTAAAATATTTTTTTTAGTTCATTTAATTTGCTGTCTGTTGATGTTGAAAAGACCCTGCTGCCTTACCTTCAGATCCAGACCAGAAAGAGAGTTATCTCCCAGAGACACCATTGTCTCTATTGGCTTTATGCTGTTTTCCAATTAAAGAACAACTTAATGAGTATCATTTTGAAAGGTACAAGGTCTAATAGAAATGATTAAAACAAGCAATTGTACAACTTCCCCACTCTGCCTTAGTCACCAGCCGTGATGGCTCTAGTACCACCCTACTGCAACCTACGCGTCTTCTTTAAAGTTGTAGTTACTAACAGAAAATTTGCCTTTAAATTTCCTGTTAGTGAGAATTCAGATCATTCATACTTACTTGAATTAGGCACTCTCCCTTTTAACATTACAACTACAAAGTGAAATCTGTCAGGTTCACTTAATCATGTCCAGAAAGTACTCAACAATAACTGGATCAATAACAAAATATCTATTGGACAATGCAGTTTCTTTACATCTTCAGCAATTCTTTGTCCTGGATTTGAACTGTTTACTGTATGTATCATTTCCACAGAGCAAAACCTCTGTTGCCTAACTAGTTATCAATCCATACTGGAGATTATACTAGCCAGCACAAAACAGATCATCTCATTCAGCAATCACTATTAAATTCTGCAGCAAGACATGCTTTTTTGTAGCTAATGAGATCAAAAGTTACTTTGATGTAACTTAGAGCCTAATTTACTAAAGATTTGTAAAGCATTTATGAAGTTTTCCCTGCAGAGCTCTCAACCTCCCAAGATCCAAGTCAGAGACAAAAGCTCAAAAGGGAAGCAAGTGGGGAGGAGAGAAAGAGAGAGAAACATAACGGAATATGGAGCTTATTAGGAAGCAGCAATTATTTCTTTAAGAGAAATAATGTGTTCTTCATCCTTAATTGCACAATTTGGCATTTCCAAGGTAAATAATTTAATAATAAAAAGTGGATTTGATTTACATGGCACTAAGATAAATTTGAGAGTCTGAATAAAGGATTATTTAGCCCAGAGGTATAGTTCCTTCCAGTTGTCTTTAGCATGGAATATACCAAAATGGTTATAGACAGCTTTACGGCCAGCTTTTGAAATATTAAGCATGATTTTCCTCTTAACAGCAATGTTAATCAGGAGTAACTCCATTGAAAGAAATAGGCAAGAGGAGAGTCAGGTCCATTGTCTCTGAATATTCTTTACTGGGTGGTAGGAAGAACAAACTACAAAGGGTGTGGTTAGGCAAAAAGTACAGGTCTATTTTTATACAGAGATCACCACAAGACTCCAGTTCAGTATGCCTGGAGTTGGTGTATCTGAAGTAAGGAGATTAAGAAGAAAAACGGACAGTACATAATGGCTCTGTGTGCGCATTTTTGGACCCCACAGACTTTACACGAGAACATGCCTGCAAATCATTTCTGTGACGTATGCAGTGTGTGTGATGCAGTTTGGAGAGAGAGTCTGACATTTTTATTTAAAAAAAACCCAACTTCTCTTAAGTAAGGTTGCTTTTCTGATTTTCTAACAACAACAACTTTCTGCTATACATATACAATGGGAAAATTTGCACTGTCCTGACAATGAAAATGCAATACAGGTCTTCCTTCAAAAAAACCCTCCTAAACAAAAATCTTCTGTACTTTCATCCACTAGTTGGAACCTACACCCCATCAAACAGTGCAGGTGAATTCTTCTGCATAAGACTTTCTGCACAGCTAGAGTAACTACTTAGATTACTACTTTGTTTATATGGAATTTAAATATAAACAATAGAACTGACTCCGAACAGCCACTGGAAGCTGCTTTTTCAAACACACATCTGTGCCAGCTTTCTAAACTGGAAGCAAAATTATACTCTTCCTAGTGAGAGTAAAGAACAAACTACTACACGTCTTTACTGTAGACTTCAGATTTTGAAGATCTCCTTCTTTAGGGTTTTGTACTGGTTACTTACTGTGTGTGCTGTCTGAATGTCACTTCTACGAGTGTCATTATTGCTAAATCCTATCAGAAGCAGCAATATCACTGGGAAGAATAGGCATTGACTCAGCTGCTAACACAATCAGAACTTTGAGGATTTAGTCAAATGGCAAAATAGCATGTATTGTAATACTAGTTGTTCACTGGCCCTGATGCACTTACCTGAGCATTCGCTTTTTTATTTCTTAACTTTGTGGTTTTCAAAACCAGCATTCTTTAGCCCAAGTTTGGTCAATATAGTAGCAGAAGACTCTGGCACAAAATTTGCTGTAATATAGAGCCAATGATGATACCCTTAGAATATGTCTATACTATGAAATTAGGTCGAATTTATAGAAGTCGATTTTTTAGGAAGTGATTTTATACAGTCGATTGTGTGTGTCCCCACTAAGCGCATTAAGTCGGTGGAGTGCAACCACAGTACCGTGGCTAGTGTTGACTTTCGGAGCGTTGCACTGTGGGTAGCTATCCCACAGTTCCTGCAGTCCCCGCCGCCCATTGGAATTCTGGGTTAAGCTCCCAATGCCTGATGGGGCAAAAACATTGTCGCAGATGGCTTTCGGTACATGTCGTCAGTCGTCCCTTCCTCCGTGAAAGCAATGGCAGACAATCCTTTCACGCCTTATTTCCGTGCGGACACCATACTGCTTTCAGCAGACGGTGCAGTAGGACGGCTAACCGTAGTCATCGAACCACTGTGCTGCAACTCTGCTCTCCTGCTCTTGTCTCAGTAGTGAATTTCTCCATGTTGGCTGTCATGGGCTCCCGCTTCTGCTGCAACTCTGCTCTCCTGAATCCACCTCGCAGGTCGTCAGCAACCGCTTCCACTGCAACTCTGCTTTCCTTCTCTCCTACAGATGTCATACTATGGCAAGCGTACAGCCCGCTCAGCTTAGCTCACTGACACTGCCGCTGTTGTGTCCTGGTGCTGCTGGCAGCAGTCGGTTCAGTAGGCCTGCTAACCATCTTCATCCACCACTTCCGCTGCAACTCTACTCTCCTGCAGACACCACACCACGGCAAGCGTGGAGCCTGCTCAGATCACTGCAGCAGTTATGAGCATTGTAAACACCTTGTGCATTATCCTGCAGTATGTTCATAACCAGAACCAGCAAATGCAGGCGAGGAGGCAACAGCAGCGCAATGACGAGAGTGATGAGGACATGGACACAGACTTCTCTCAAAGTATGGGCCCTGGCAATTTGGACATCCTGGTGGCAATGGGGCAGGCTCATGGAGTGGAGCACCGATTCTGGGCCCAGGAAACAAACACAGACTGGTGGGACCGCATAGTATCGCAGGTCTGGGACGATTCCCAGTGGCTGCAAAACTTTCGCATGCGTAAGGGCACTTTCATGGAACTTTGTGACTTGCTTTCCCCTGCTCTGAAGCACAAGAATACCAAGATGAGAGCAGCCCTCACAGTTCACAAGTGAGTGGCGATAGCCCTCTGGAAGCTTGCAATGCCAGACAGCTACCGGTCAGTTGGGAATCAATTTGGAGTGGGCAAATCTACTGTGGGGGCTGCTGTGATGCAAATAGCCAATGCAATCAAAGATTTGCTGGTATCAAGGGTAGTGACCCTGGGAAATGTGCAGGTCATAGTGGATGGCTTTGCTGCTATGGGATTCCCTAACTGTGGTGGGGCCATAGACGGAACCTATATCCCTATCTTGGCATCGGAGCATCAAGCCAGCGAGTACATAAACTGCAAGGGGTACTTTTCAGTAGTGCTGCAAGCATTGGTGGATCACAAGGGACGTTCGATCACCACTTGCAGAGGCAATAGAGTCATTGTTGCTTCACATTCATGCATTATTTATTCATCACAAAAATAGAGGGATAACTGCCAAGGTAGCCCGGGAGGGGTTGTGGAGGAGGGAAGCACAGGGTGGGGTGGTGGAGGAGGGAAGGACAAGGCCACACAGCACTTTAAAACTTATTGAATGCCAGCCTTCTGTTGCTTGGGCAATCCTCTGGGGTGGAGTGGCTAGGTGGCCGGAGGCCCCCCACCGAGTTCTTGGGCGTCTCGGTGAGGAGGCTATAGAGCTTGGGGAGGAGGGCGGGCAGTTACACAGCAGCTGCAGCGGCGGTCTGTGCTCATGCTGCTTTTCCTGCAGCTCAACCGTACACCAGAGCATATCAGTTTGATCCTCCAGTAGCCTCAGCATTGCCAGCTGCCTCCTCTTATCACACTGCCGCCACCTATCATCTTGCTCCTGCCACCTCTCCTCACGTTCATTTTCTGCTTTCCTGGACTCTGCAATTGTTTGCCTCCACGCATTCTGCTGAGCTCTTTCAGTGTGGGAGGACTGCATGAGCTCAGAGAACATTTCATCGTGAATGCATTTTTTTCAACTTCTTATCCGTGCTAGCCTCTGGGACAGAGATGATAGGGGGAGCGTTGAAACATCTGCAGCTGCAGGAGGAAAAAAAGGAAGAGTAGTGTTTAAAAAGCCACATTTTAGAGAACAATGGGTAGACTCTTTCATGGTGAATGGTTTCAAACAGCAGCGCCCTCCTTTCCCATTTCAAGCACCCACTGGGTTGGCCATTTCATGGTGATTCAAGCACGTATTGGGTTGGCCATTTAAAAGGAGGGGCTGCAGTTTTCGGGTTAACGTGCAGCACAAACCCAACTAACCCCCCCCCACCCAATTCTCTGGGATGATCGCTTCACCCCTCCTCCCACCACGTGACTAGTATCAGGGAAGATCCCTGCCAGCCAAACGCAAACAGCTCAGCATGAACAGCCCGCCCCCCCATCACCACATGGCTAAAAGCGGGGATGATTTCTTTTCAGCCACAGGCAAACAGCCCAGCAGGAATACCACCTCTGAATGTCCCCTTAATAAAATTCCCCCATTTCAACCAGGTGACCATAAATGATATCACTCTGAGGATAACACAACAGTTGTTGCTTGGATGCCAGCAAACACCAGGACCATACGCTGCCATGCTTTGTTATGCAGAGATTCCAGACTACGTGCTACTGGCCTGGCATGGTAACTTGTCCTACCATGGAAGACAGAATAAGACTGCCCTCCCCAGAAACCTTTTGCAAAGGCTTTGGGAGTACTTCCAGGAGAGCTTCTTTGAGAAGTCCCTGGAGGATTTCCACTCTATCCCCAGACACGTTAACAGACTTTTTCTGTAGCTGTACTGGCTGCAAATGCATCCCAAGTCTTCAGGGAAAATTAATCATTAAACATGCTTGCTTTTAAACCATGTATTATATTTACAAAGGTACACTCACCAGAGGTGCCTTCTCCGCATTCCCTTGGGAGGGTATTGGATCCAGGGTGATAAACACTTCCTGGCTGTCAGGGAGAACGGTTTCATCCTCCACCTCTTCATCATCTTCCTCGTCCCCAAAATCCTTGTCCCTGTTGCGTGAGACTCCCCCCTTGCAGGAGTCCATGTACAGGGATGGGGTAGTGGTAGGGCCACCCCGTGCCAGCCCCAGTGTTTGGAGCTGCCTCACTCCCCCTCCAGACCCTCCCGCTCACCATTGGCTCACTGCGTACCCTCCTCACTCCCCCGCCCCCAAGGAGGATGGACGCGACAAGCTGCGGCACGCAGGCAGGCAGCAGCAGACTGAGGGCCTTGGGGAAGGGGCAGGGCCGCCGCGGCCCAGGTGTCCGGTGGCAGCTGCACGAGGAAAGGCTTAGCCTTCTCTGGCCTATTATATCTGCTGCCCCTGATGATAGCTGAATCTATTCTTAATAATTTATGCACATTATGATTTACAAGATGGTGCAAATTACACTGATGTCAACAGAATGCTGATTGTCTGTTGAGTAAAAATACCTGAACATGTTGTGCCACTGACATTTAACCAAAATCCAAATAAAGATAGTGGTTATGTTTGGCCTTGTTTAGTTTCAGGCAGTCTGACTCTGCAACATATTGTTGCAGATCCTCAGCATAACTGCTGCGAGTGCCTCCAGGAGGCGGGGGGCCAAGGACACTTGGGCCTAGTACGCATAGCTGTTGCGAGTGCCTCCAGGCGGGCGGGGGGGGGGGGCAAGGACACTTGGGCCTAGTGCGAGGGGGATTCATTGACACTCGTCTTCCATTCCCTCGAGTTACCTAGTGGCCATGCCCCAGTGTCCCCAACAGTTAGCTATTAGCTCCAAAATATGACTTCACAGAATCATAGAAGATTAGGGTTGGAAGAGACCTCAGGAGGTCATCTAGTCCAACCCCGTGCTTAAAGCAGGACCAACTCCAACTAACTCATCCCAGCCAGGCCTTTGTCAAGCTAGGCCTTAAAAACCTCTAAGGATGAAGAGTCTCCAACCTCCCTAGGTAACTCATTCCAGTGTTTCACCACCCTCCTAGTGAAATAATTTTTTCCTAATATCCAGCCTAGACCTCCCCCACTGCAACTTGAGACCATTGCTCCTTCTGGACACACAGTCCAACACAACTGCAAATATGCTTAAAACACTGCAGTATTTCCAAACTCAAGGGATCAAAAATCATGAGTCAGACCCCCAAATATCATGAAATTTCAAAAGCCATCAAATCATATTTTAGTCTTTCTTGACTTCTACTCCTCTGATAATGTGTGTGTGTGATAATTTCAGAAATGTCAACCTTTAAACGCACACACACAGAAAAGCACATCTTTTTCATGGCTGTTCAGATGGAGATTCCACTTATGGTCTCCTCACCCTTAAAACGGGAATTGCCATCCACTCCCTATTACTCTCTTGAGTCTCTCTCCTCCTACTTTATTTCCTTTGATAAAAGAAGGTCTGGATGTTAAATAGTTTGAGAACCAGTAGCCAAATTAATGCTTCATGATTCACACTTGCATTTTGAACTTATAATACTTTTTAGGGTAGATGAGTTACAGATATACATACTAAAGAACTTTAAACACGTATCAATCATTCATGTAAGCAATAATACCACAGTAAAATAAATATGGAATTTGATATCCTTTTACAAGAGCAACATTTTCCTTGTCTCCCTCTGCCCCCACCCACCCACATCCCGTACACCCCATTCCACTGCATCCCTTAAATCTCAATCAAAAACAATTAGTACACTGATTGAACAGAATGGCTTTTAATAGCATAACAAGCTACTAAATCTCAAGTAGAAATATTGCTAAACTGAGACTGTTCCTTTTCCCTCCTCAACTTCCCTTTACTGAACAGAGTAACTATATGATTTGTATTGTGAGTGCACCTACAAGCACCAATCAAACCCTATTGTGCTAGACACCCAACACAAAATAGTGTGAGTGCACCTACAAGCCTCAGACGGTCTTGTCAACTGCTGGAAATGGCCCACCTTGCTTATCACTACAAAACCCCCATCCCCCCCCCCCACTCTCCTGCTGGTAACAGCTCACCTTAAGTGATCACTCTCATTACAGTGCGTATGGTAACACCCATTGTTTCATGTTCTCTATGTATATAAATCTCCCCACTGTATTTTCCACTGAACGCATCCGATGAAGTGAGCTATAGCTCACGAAAGCTTATGCTCAAATAAATTTGTTAGTCTCTAAGGTGCCACAAGTCCTCCTTTTCTTTTTTGTGAATACAGACTAACATGGCTGCTACTCTGAGAGATGGGAATGGCATTGAAATCCTATTTCCTGACTATCCCCTCTAGTATATGGCATTCATTTGACAAAAGTGGTACAAGCTACACCCACAACTCTCAAGAAGAGAGGAGGATACAGCACCTCAAAAAATTACTTGGTGATCCCAGGCAAGCTAGGGCAGTAGAGGGGGCACCAGAAGCACTGAACAGGACTTAATATGTTCAGTGAACTGGAGCAAAGTGGGTCTAATCTTCCACAATGAAGGAATGATCAAAACTGACCATTATTCAGTATTATCCTTCCCAGAAGCAGGGAGAAAGCAGACCATCTTTTTGAGGAAGATTCTACTTTCATTTATGCCACTCTGAGCATAAGAGATACTGATACCAGTATAGAGTCTGGTTCTTGGGGAAATCTGGTTACCTGTGGGGTTTACCAGTGATTCATGTAATATAGAACTTATTTGCCATATGGAACTCATATTGTTACGATACCGACCACATGCATGTAGTAGTGCACTGTGGGTTTTATGGTGTTCGGGTGCATGTAATTGACTGAGCTCATGGTGTTTATTAAAGATGCATATCTGAATGGCTCAGTCATCTGTTATGCTTATGATCCATCCCCATTCATCTTACTGTGTTTCTGAATTTTTTGATTGAATGCAACCGTATACTGTATTTCCAGCAACATGTGCACGAAAGGAGCATCACTCCAGAGCTAACAGATGTGCACTGGTACAACAGACATATTATGTCTGAAACACTACAGACATTACTGCTTTGTCTCATGTCTTATAACACACTTATATCAAAGTCAGAGGTTTTCTGCTCTTACAGTCTGACCTCCACTGTTAGGGATTGTCTCTCCTGAGATTCAGAATCACATTCCCATTATCCTCTCACCTTTCAGGCCTGTACTTGCTCTCTACCCACTTCAGCAGATGCTATCCAATACCCCTAGCTCCGTGCCATACATAGTAGAGACCTTTCACATTTGAGCTGGTTGCTATGGCTATTTGTTGTATTCTGAGCGTGCTACCGCTTCAAAGAAAATTTAAAGTGCTTTTGCAGCATTTTGCAGCCAATATAGGCACTTCTGGGAGGACACATGGAACATCCACCTTCACCGAAACTACGTCCACAGGTTACTGAGCACATTGCAAATTTGTGTGGATTTGATGGGAGGACAGATAAGCCTTTACTCTTTGTAATTCTCTGGTTTGGAGTCTTCATGGAACATCTTTTTTCTTGCATGACAGTCTAAAGGGTATAGTCACGCGCCAAGATTCCTGTCTCCAAGTCCAGCAATTCAACACTTGACTGCATGAAATTGGGATGCTGGGCTGTATTGTTAAAAGGAGAGGTATTTTATGTCCTGCCATTTATCTGTATTGTCTTGGGAAGGGCAATTTCTATTTCAGCTTTATCCACGAGTGCGCTAACCTCAGTCTATATGTTGCATTACACATTGAAGGGCTACAGATCACCTGGAAAGCAATTGATCTTTCCCTCCTGAAGATGCACTCAGACTGTGGCAGTTAAATGTTCCAATTTCTTGCTTTGGGGCTGCAAAAACTCAAATTTTGCACACCGTGAGTTAGTTTACTTACAAATGAATAATCATGCTTGAGACCCAACAGCTCCAGAACAAGAGGAAAAAAATTGCTTTCCTACCCTACAGTAATCACTATCTTCATGATCAGAAGTGATTTGAAGCAAAAATGAAGAGAACTCTTCATGAGCTCTAATATATTACATTATCTCTGTGGGCTAAAAAATAATCTATTTTTCATATTATATATATCACCTAACATAATATGATTGTACTTGTAATCCGTATTGAATGCCATGCTTCCCCAAGTCTTCAGCAGCGCCATGAGTGCTTTCACATGCCAATAGCTGGGGGAAATTGCATGCTGGGATGGAGTTACGCCAGTAGAAAATTTGTCCAGTTGCACAAGAGGGGTTGTGCTCTATGAAATGCAACACCATCTCAGTGGAATGTACTGTATGTACCCTACGTCTCCCCACTTCATGTTTGTCTGATTTTAAAAGCTTAGTTTGCTTTAACATGCATTTAGTTTGAATTTGGTTAGCCCACTAAATAAAGTTTCACCTTCATATGCAATTCTTCACAGGAGGGTCTTTTTACTCTTTGCCCAGTACACTTAAAAGAGTTATCACTATGCCCTTTATTTGAACAAATGATGTTTGATCTGTTTCTCTTAACGTGATTCTCCAGAAATCTTTATAAAGGAAAATCAGCATAGATCTATAAATCATTTAAGGATTAATCTTTCTAAGTTCTCTCTTATTGTATCTTCACATATTTGTTCCAAGATATAACTGCTCTTTCAGAAACAGTCAAGGTTAATTGGAGCTAAAGTTTGTGCACCTCTCAGAATCTGGGTCCTATACTTCAAAGCTTTCCCATGCACACACAAATGAACATGGGATGGATATATGTGCCCAAACAGTTTTGGGGGTATTTGTGCAAACCAACATGCATGTGTAACCCATGTGTAACTTCCTGTGTGTGGTGTTCTGTCCCATCTAGTGACACCAAGACCACTTTGAGGGAGTTAAATGAGTCTGCTCTACAGCCTTAGCTAACAGCCAGCTGGCTTTTAGCTCATGCGGTAGAGGCTCATGCACTGAGGTCCCAGATTCGATCCCACCTGCCAATGACTGGGGTCTGTTGCCATTACACATGCATGTACAGTAGTTGTGGGATAGAGGGATGATGGAGGGTCTTAAGGGGAGAAGTATTGTATGTTTAAATTTAGTGTACACAAAACTGCACATACATTTAAACATGCACACTGTTGAAAATTAAGTGATGTAATCATGCATTTGTTTTGTGAAGTGAAATTAATTATAGCCTCTATTTCCTGTAGGCTCTGTGGAAGAGAGTAGAGGGTAATAAAATCCAATGGAAGATACAGACGCAAATCACAGGCCATTTTTGGAACACAGTTGTCATAAATATAAAGGGAAGGGTAAACCCCTTTAAAATCCCTCCTGGACAGAGGAAAAATCCTCTCACTTGTAAAGGGTTAAGAAGCTAAAGGTAACCTGGCTGGCACCTGACCAAAATGACCAATGAGGAGACAAGATACTTTCAAAAGCTGGGAGGAGGGAGAGAAACAAAAGGGTCTGTGTCTGTCGGTACGCTGCTTTTGCCGGGGATAGACCAGGAATGGAGTCTTAGAACTTTTAGTAAGTAATCTAGCTAGGTACGTGTTAGATTATGATTTCTTTAAATGGCTGAGAAAAGAATTGTGCTGAATAGAATGACTATTTCTGTCTGTGTGTCTTTTTTGTAACCTAAGGTTTTGCCTAGAGGGATTCTCTATGTTTTGAATCTAATTACCCTGTAAGGTATCTACCATCCTGATTTGACAGAGGTGATTCCTTTACTTCTACTTACTTCTATTTCTATTAAAAGTCTTCTTGTAAGAAAACTGAATGCTTTTTCATTGTTCTCAGATCCAAGGGTTTGGGTCTGTGGTCACCTATGCAAATTGGTGAGGATTTTTACCAAACCTTTCCCAGGAAGTGGGGTGCAAGGGTTGGGAGGATTTTGGGGGGAAAGACGTGTCCAAACTACGTTTCCCAGTAAACCCAGTTAGAGTTTGGTGGTGGCGGTGGATATTCCAAGGACAAAGGATAAAATTAATTTGTACCTTGGGGAAGTTTTAACCTAAGCTGGTAAAAGTAAGCTTAGGAGGTTTTCATGCAGGTCCCCACATCTGTACCCTAGAGTTCAGAGTGGGGGAGGAACCTTGACAACAGTTTATTCTTGGATTTTGAGAAAAAGTGGACACTGGCACAGATTTAAAGGTATTAAGTGCATCAGTGGAAAGCCTCAGAAGGCGGCAATTTTGCAACTGAAAGCTTCCCAGTACGATTTATAAAATCTGAAAGGACACAGTCCAGCTTTTGTACTCCTATTTTAGTCTTTATTTCAGTTTATCTTTTAACCAAAAGTCTCAACAATGATTCTGGGACACTGGATAAATTTACTGACAGTGAAAAAAAAGTGAAAGACACTGTCCTTGCATTTAAAGTTTGAATCTTCAGTGCACAGACTTATCATTAAGTAGGGTAGGTGGTGTCATAAAGATAAAAGTCATGGAGACTAGATGTGTGTTAGAATTAACATCACACACACACAGAAAATGCTCACCTGGCTAGAAGTCTGGGCCATCTACATAAGTAAGGAGGATAGAAGATGCAAAGCAACAGAAAAAAGACCTACATCAGGATTTCTTTAAACCTAACTCTATCAAGCCAGAAGGTCATTTGGTCACCATCTTGCTCCGAAGTCTCATTCTATCCAACACAGCAGATGTGGGTAAGTGATCAAGATAAGCTTAAGTTTTTTGCTACAGGAAATGGCAATGCTAGTGGAAAAAAAAGAGAGTGATCATGCTGTCTCCAGTGTGAGCAGTCCAAAGACGAGATTTAGGTCTTCAACAGCTGAAGCCCTTGCTAAAACCCATGGCGTGAAAACTGACCACCTATCTAAAACATTCACTGTGGCAGTGAAGGATAACAAAGCCAGCTCTACCCAAAAAAAGTAATAATGTTTTAGTAAACTGAGTGTACATCAACCTGGACACATCTGAAGTTCGCATATACACAGGGGAGGCATGTTGTAATATGAACAGGTTTCCCTCTAAAACTAGTTGTTCTGGGACAGATTGGCCCTTGCAAGAGTGTGCCCCATGAGGGAAGAGAAGGGGAGAGCACAAGGAACCCGACTTATTCCCCTGGACAAAGTCAAAGGACAATCACAGTCTCACAGGGCATGGGCACGTCTTTTGCATGCATTGTCTTCACTAGGATAAGTAAGTTACAACATATTAGTATCACACATTCATATGATATGTTTTCTCGTTTTGACCCAATGAGCAATATTCAAGTGAATGCTACTTCACACAGTCTTGTGATCACATGGTCTAATATGTTAGAACATTTAGGGATCCTATTTTAATGCAGATATAAAAAGGGCAGAGTTTATTTTGATTGTTCACATTTAAATCTGCACTTCCTGACATTCGTGCACATGCTTTTTCAACCTTAATATGAGGTGTCATTGGTGTTTTGAGTGTTTGCAAAAAGAAGCTAGAACAAAAGGAAAAAAGAAATGCAGAGCTACTCTTTGCAAAGCATGCTAGCTACCCTATCTTGCACAGGCATAGCATATGAATTCTTTGAACTGGAGGTACCCATTTTGAAGAGTCTGTGAGATCTTTGAACTAGAGCAATTCAGTTTGTGGTGCCTGAGCTCAGACATCCTGAACTGAGGCCAGTTTGGGTTTGTGGGATAAAGATATTGGCCAGATTTTAAAATGTTCAGCAGAGAAATAGTTAAATAGCTCATATTCTCATTTGTATCATTAGATTTGATAGTCAACAATCCACTGAGATAAATGCGACAGCTTACCCTCCTCCGCGGCTATTTTGTACAGGCTGTCTGTAGACTCAGACGGGCATAAAACTGCCTCTATCTACCCACTTAACTTTTGGAAGGTTTTATCATACACAAACTTTCATATTTTTAAAATGAAAGGTTAGATACAAGAACAGAATTCTGAGACAAAGGCTGGATTATCTAGCATATTATACAGCAGTAAAACCGCAGGGTACAACAGACCTGTGACATGCATACACCCACCATCCCAACTATCATACTTCACATTCTCCCCTTTGCCACTCTTAGAAAATACTCATCTGCAGGCAACTCCTGGTCTTTCAACACCAAAAAAAGGTTTTAAGATCAATTTAAGATGTAGAATTGTGCTACTGATTTCTTACAGCTCCATTCCAGTTTGTCTCAAAGGTCTCATGCATGGAAATCTATCACTGACTTTGACTCTCGCATTGTCTGAGTATATGTATCAAGACAAGAAATAAAGAAGTGCAAGAACTTTTCTTTGCTTGGAGCTGCAAAGGGAACACAATCACAAATTCACACATGGCCAAGCTGCCAGGACTCCAATTTTAATTTTTTTCCCTCTAACTTATCTGTTGCATTACTTTTAACTGCCTGTAGCAGAGGACACTAAAAGAACAAAGCACAAAGACCTGTTTACAAAGAAAGCCTTAGTAACAAATTAGAATTCTTTCCTGATAAAAGGAATATTATGTAAAGCTGTTTTATCCACTCCTGTAGCTTTCAGCATGACGAGGCAAATTTTGTTTTCCAAAATTATTCTTAAATTAATTACAACAAATAGGTTTCTCACTATTTCCTTCTGTTTGGCATCTGCATTCACTTTAATGAAATCTTGGCCCCATTTTATCAATTAGCATTGAAAGCATTTGCCATATGTTCAACATGTCAAAGTACAAGGTTATTTAGTCACCACACATTTTGCAGCAAATCCAAAACAAAGTGAGAAGCTCATCTGTCAAGAACCAATAGCTCTGGCTAGTTAAAGTGAAAAATGGGGTACCATAACTATGAATATCATTTGAAACTATGTTAATAATAAAATCATCTTTCCTGCACTATTCAGGGCAAGACTGTGCAAGGGCCGGTGGTCTTGTATGGAAAATAGCTTGCTAGGGTCAGAAGCAGGGCGGGTGGGAAGAGCAGAGCTCCTGCTGTGATGTACACTCCCCCTCAAAAGCAAATGAACTGACCAAAGCAGTCACTCGGTATCCTCACATACATATTCTATAGCTAGAACACACAAAGGCTTGGCAGAGTAGCCTGGTTAGGTTATGTCTGATAGAATTACAAAACTGGTGTTTGCTAGGAGCATGAGGCACGGAATATATCTGGGGTTTAGTAAGATGTGTGTTCCCTTGCCCTTATAAAAGCTCTCTTGAACACTGCCACATGGATTGAAAATTCACTAAGAGACCATGAGAAATTATAATGTTTCAAGTTACTGAAGGGAGGGTATCTAGTGAAAATTTATCTTCAGAAAGACTGACGATTTACTTAGGTTTTATAGGACAAGTATTGGGACAGGGAGAAGTCTCAGGATTTAGGGCAGGGACTAGAAGAGGTAGTGGGAGGATGTGGAAAGGGTTGGGGGCAAATATGTCAAGACTTAGGGTAGGGGATTAAGCTTAGTACAACTCCTTTTCTGCTGTCCCTCAGTCTCCTGGCAATGCCCACTCCAAATCCTTATACATGTGTCCTCAACCCTCTGCCCCCATCAGACCCCTCTCCAACCCCTGAGCTAACCCGGACCCTCCTCCCGTCCCTACAGTCATCCTACAAAACTTCAGAAAATCCTCAGTCTCTGAAGATAACTTTCCATTAGACTTGGTGGAACTTCACTAGACACTTCCCTTACACAGCTTGATGGATGCATTAATAAATTAATACTGACTTTTGTCTACTGTCCAAGCAACTCAGGGAAAGGAAGTGGCTGGTGAGGGAGGCTGACGCTCAGAATAGAAAGTGCTCTCACACTTGTTTGGTAACAAGGTCTGAATATTGGCAGATGATCCTCAGCCTCGCTGAGGCACAGGAACTCCTGAGCCTGTCCAGCATGTGTGTTGAAATGAAAGAGGACCCAGGCCCTCTCTGTATTAGTCAGGTTCACCACTGCACTGTATTAGTCAGGTTCACCACTGCACTTAATGCTTGGTCCTTTTAGAGAACCACTGGGGACATGAATGTCATCAGACTGCCTGCTGCATGTCCAGAACACACCCTACAGACCACATTTGCTGCCCTATGGCTAGACAGTCCAAATTAGGCAGGAATTCAGTGTCACTGTGACCTGCCATCTGGACTAGACACAGCAGAAAGCACACAGGAGGGGGTCAAGGAGAGAGGCAATACAGTCTAACGATCCAGACTACTCACTATCCTATATCTGCGTTAGTGTCGTCAGCAATCCCTTGAGGTCGAGGATGATCTCTTTCACAGGTTTTATTTTTCATGGATCCTTTGCTGACTGAGGAGTCTGATCCTTGAGCCACAGGCTTGTTGGCAGACACTGCAAGTGGTGTTGAAAGTCAGGGTTGGGCCACAATTGCTGCGTGACAGTTGTCTGTCCTTTCTTTTCTGGCATTTTTCTGTGACCAAGGCAAGGTAATTTTCCTCAAAAGTGTACATTCCCTCTCTGACAAGTCTTCACCAGTTATCCCTATCCTGGGCTGCTGTCTCCCAGTGTATGGTGTCAATGGCACATCTCATGTGTATCTTGAGGGTGTCTTTAAAGCATTTCTTTTGGCCTCCCCTTTCCTTTCTCCTTTGGTGAGGTGGGCATACAGCAGCTGTTTTGGTAAGTGTAATCAGGCATGAACATGTAGTGCCTGTTCCACCTCAGCTAGTGCTGAAGAATCAGAGCCTCAACACTAAAGATGTTGGCCTCTGTAAGGATGCGGATATTATTGTGATGATCCTCCCACTTTGTGTTCAGGATCTTCTGAAGAAAGTGCTGGTTTTCCAGGTGTTTTCTGTAGGTCACCCAAGTCTCTCAGTCATAGAGGAGAGGTGGGACTACCACCACTTTATAAACTAGAAGTCTAGTGTTTGTTCTGATGTTGTGATTGTTGAACACCCAGCGAGACACTCTGCCAAAGGCAAGGCTGGCACGGAGGATTCTGTGCTGAATCTCAACATCTATGTCTGCCGTCTGTGAGAGATGGCTGCCAAGATAGGCAAAGTATTCTACATTTTCCAGTTCTTCATTGTCGATATAGATTTTCCTTGCTGGGTCTGATGATTGACCAGGGACTGGCTGGTGGAGAACTTTTGTTTTGCTGATGTTCAGAGTTAGCCCTAGGCTTCTGTAAGCTTCAGAGAAGCAATTAAGGGCTGTTTGTAGATCCTTCTTTCAGTGTGCAACTACAGCACAATCTTCTGCATACTGGAGTTTGGTTGTTGTTGCTGATATTACTTTAGTTCTGGCATGGAGATGAGAAAGGTTGAAGACACTGTCATCAATCCAACTCATAACTCTTG
Source organism: Caretta caretta (assembly GCF_965140235.1). NCBI lineage: Eukaryota > Metazoa > Chordata > Testudines > Cheloniidae > Caretta > Caretta caretta. Next base: position 129,751,329 of record NC_134209.1, on the reverse strand, counting down.
ACAAAAAAAGTCAGTGAGTTAATGCCACATTGTGGCCTTGCAGATCTGAGAAACTGGCATATTCCTGAAGCAGGCAGAGGATGTTGCTTGCACTCGAAGCTAGCCAGGTGTTTGGGTGGACATCTGTGGCCTGTCTTTCAACCAGAACTGCTTTGGACAGTAAGGACTACAAGGATGGCATCAGTCCTGACAGCCACCAAATTCAAGGTGACAGTACGACAATCATCGACTGATGCAGTTCCCACCATCCAGAGGGGACATTGCTTGCTGCTCACCAAACTGTGATCCACACTAATACATAGTTGACGAAGAGAGAATGGTTACTTACCCTACAGTGACTGTGGTTCTTCAAGATGTTGTACTCAGGAATATTGGGTCTATAATGGACCTCCATAGCAACCATTCAAGGGGAAGAGCTGTGAACAGAACCTCTTTATATACATTCTTGGGTTCCTGCAACCATCTCAGTGACAATATTCCTTCATTGGGGATTTCCCATGATAGACCTGACTACCATCATCAACAATGCCAAGTGCCAAAACTTTTGTTCCAGAGGGGCACCAACTTGAATAGGCACCAGATGCCTATCTTCTACACGGGTCTCAATCTGAGGCAAAGCAGATTCCAGGAGGCACACCCATTTTTCGACATTTACTAGTCATCTAAGCATGCAAGAAGCCCCACTGCCCTTCAAAGTGACTATAAGCTGATACTGTGTAGAAATTGCCCTATACCTGCTCCATATTCCACATTCCAATACCTGGTTTTAGAAACCATTGACCAATTGCCAGCTCAGATCTTTATATGATGCTTTCCTATCAGTGCAGGTGCTGATAAGGTTTTTAATACTGTCTTCACATGTTACAGATACCCCGAGATGATTGAGGAAGGTTTTGTTTGAATGACCTTGGATGGAGGAATTGTGCGTTGAGGCTATGCCATTTAGAAACAGGGAGCACAGCAGTCCTGGAAAGCATAGTGTCACACAACAGTGCGGTCTGTGGTGATAATCCCCAGGTAAGGCATGAATGCCCTGAGAGCTTGCATGCCCGCTAGACAGAGCAGATTTTTTCAAAGAACAAGCATCAGCCACATTCTGATTTGAATATTCCTCTTGTTTCTTGAGTGCCCCAAATTGGCCATGCAAATCTTCTGCAGTGTGCTCAAAGAAGGCTCTTCCAATATTCCCCTGACAGCATCAAAGATAAAGTCGGTGGCAGAGCCCAGACAGAACCTAGGACCTATATGTTATCTTTCAATCCTACCTCCAAGAACACAAATGCAAAATATAACATTGTCTGCACATCTTCTCATCAGGGACTAATTGTTTTAACTACTCAAGGCTACACATACTCCTGAAACACTTCTCTTAACTTAGAGTAACTACAGGAGACATCTTGCAAACTAAAGAATAACCTTTCGTACCCTTTAAAAGGAGGAACACACCTACTTGTTATAAACAGAAACAAAGAGCCTAAACAGAAACTCCAGGAAAAGCAGTGAAGCAGTCATCCTAAAAAACAAAACAAAAACCTGCAGATAAAGAGAAAATATGGCCTCATTCCTCAAGTGAACTCTAATAAGCCATTGTCAACAGGATGGACTGAAATCCTTTCAGTATATATGTACAGAACAGATAGATAACCAATCTTCTCACCCAACAGTTCCTTAACTGATCTGACTCCATAAAAGGATTCCTGTTCAAAATGCACCTCGTAAACTCTCAAGCCAGGAATCTCCACTTCTCCAGCCTCACTCAAAAGCCCAGTTGCAAATGGAAAAATTGAATTCCTACTCTTGGTCAGCTTCCACATATTGGAACCTCCCTTCAAATTCAAACAATCCTCTCACAGTTGCATCTGTGATTGTTCCCTGAAGGTTGTACTCCTTAGGAATGCTGTGCCAATGTAAAGTTTGAGTGGGCTAGAGTTCACTGCCCTGCCCTTCTCCTAGTGCCTAAAAGCAACTCCCATAGAAAAAGACATGGAGACCCAGAACTCAGTCATTGAGGTTTGTGAACAAGGATTGCACAAGGTCAACTTCCCCACAATCAAGTTAAAAAAGAACAAAAGGAATTAAGTTAATTCCCAAATACCTATTTTATAAAACCTTAAGAAAAATATTAAATACTACTAACAATTTAGTTTCTACAACATAACATGGCTACTTTATAATCCACATACATTATTTTCACACTTATACATAAATGTAAATAAAGAAAAATTAGATCTAAACAGGTCAGTCCCCACAGAAACAGTGAACTCAGTCTGTGATCACCAAAATCTGCACAGTCAAAATCTGCTAAATCAAAAGAACTGCAACAATATTTTCTCTCCTGTTGCTTGTAAGACCAACAACTGGTAGCCATGCAGACTCTTTCTCCCCCTCTGCTGAAATCACTCCATTAGCTAGACAGCTAACCAATTAACCAACTACTCAGTCTAAGTATATAGATTAAAAAAACCACACTGTTCTAAGAAAATAGTAAACTGAGGCTAACAAAATATAAATGACTTTCACCATCATCACATTCAAATAAGAGAAAGGTTGGTTAATCATACTAGCTAAGAATTTATCTAAAACAGTTTGGCTAAAATCAAACATTCAAAGTATACAATTGAAATAAAAGAAATTAGTTTTCCCTCCCAATTTCCCCTTTCGATAATTTAACACTGCCAGGACCCTCCCTGTTGGAGGGTTAACAATATCACTAACCTGCTGCAAAATACTTCAGAGTCTGGGAAAACCAACCTGCTTTCTGCTCCTGTGGCACAGCTTCTCCCAACCCACACAGTACACGTGCCCTTTTGCAAAGCAGCTGCCATGACTACTTTCCCTCAATGGAGTCCGAGTCCAGCTACAGAGAACTTACTGAGCAAACCCAAAACTACCACACCCAATTCCAGAAACTTCTAGGAAGGAGTGCTAATTGAGCATCTTGCAGTTACACGTCAGTCTCTATATTTAAAAAATATCCAGAACCAGAAGAATGCACTGGATTGCTTTGAGTTAGTGAGTAATTTAAAAAATCTACTACCTCACCTTCTTCAGTACTTAGATGGCACCAATTTTAACAACCTAGAAACTTTCCAAGGTGATAGGGAAGGTAAAAGGGAGTTACAGGATGCATACTTGGTGTGACAGGACTCTCCAGGTTGTGTCTGGCAGAGCTGCCTCTGTATTTTGTATAAACTTGAAATAAAACTACGAAGTGTTTCACAAATCCAGTTGTTACAGTTTTCATCTTCTCAAACATTTCTAAGTGTTACTGCTGTTTTGGAAGGAAAGCAAAGTCCTCCCTACTTGACAAGCTCTGGTGCTCAGAGTGGCTGCAGCTAAACAGTCAGACTCTCCTCTGCCTTGCACGTTTACACTCACTTTGCACTCGCCTTGAAAAAGATTACACAAAAGATGAAAGGCAGTGGAGAATAAAGCCCACAAAAATGAGGACCAAGGCCAAGATCTGCAAAAATAGGAGCCTAAAGTCAAGCTACTAAGTTGACATGTAAGTACCAAAATAAGTGGCCTGATTTTCAAAAGCACTGAGAACCCAAGAGCTCCAACTGACTTCAGTGGGAGTTGGTGAGTACTCCGGACTTCTGAAAGTCAGCCTGCTTGAGGTACTTATGTTTTAGGTTTTTTAAAAAAAATCTTGACCCCAGACTGTATGTTAGAGCAGTGGTTCTCAAAGCCGGTCCGCCGCTTGTTCAGAGAAAGCCCCGGCGCACCAGACCGGTTTGTTTACCTGCCGCGTCCGCAGGTTTGGCCGATTACGGCTCCCACTGGCCGCGGTTCGCTGCTGCAGGCCAATGGGGGTTGCGGGAAGGGCGGCCAGCACGTCCCTTGGCCCGCATCGCTTCCCACAGTCCCCATTGGCCTGGAGCAGTGAACCACGGCCAGTGGGAGCCGCAATTGGCCGAACCTGCGGACGCGGCAGGTAAACAAACTGGTCCAGCGCGCCAGGGACTTTCCCTGAACAAGTGGTGGACCGGCTTTGAGAACCACTGTGTTAGAGTCTATTCCTAGTACATAATACATAGGCAGTTCTCCTGGGTTCACTAAACCCAGGCTATAGTATGAATTGCTCCCTTTGCCATCTTCCCACCTTCGGCTTAAGCTTCCTGGTATTGTTACACCAGGGTCTAAGCTTAAATTTACCATTTATATGATTTTTGTTCAAATACAAAATGATTTAGTGAAAAATTAAGACATCTGTCCAGTGCATGATAAAACATTTCAAACGATAATATTGCGCAGCTAGTCTTTCTTCTGCAAATGTTGGATTCTTCTAACACATTGTTACTTCAAGTCAGTAAAAGTTGTTCATATACCAAGAAAAGCCATTGGACTTCCTTAGATGTTTTGTCATCGAGAAACCAAAAAGCGTAAGGTTTCTTGCAAAAACCAGTGTGCCAAGATTCAGTTCTAGTTTACAAAAAAAAAAAGCTCAGCAGAACCTTGAAAGAGTAAATAACCCTGTCTGTGTTGTTGTAAAACTGTCTGTTCAGAGCATATTGCCAGTATTAGTGCAGCAAACAGAGCATAGATTATTTTTTAACATCAATATTGCGTTCTAAAGCAATGCATCGTCATTTCCACACTTGTATGGTCATTCTCTTTGCAACTCAATCAAGCTTTTGGCTAGTCACACTGAGATTACCAAAATAAAAATTGCCTGTCACCATAGTATTTAAGTGCAGCTGACAGTCTGTCAAAAGTGAATTGAATAGTAAAAAAATGCTGGAAAGTTTTAGGTCCTTGTGCTGGTCTTTTCAGGGATCTACTTCCCTTCTAGTTTATCATTATGACATCACCCATAAGAGGCCTAACCACTATTCTGCCCATGAGCCGACAGTCTTGATGCACTGTGGGGTAGGGTGGAGAGGATGAGGGAATTGAGGAACAAGGCTATATCACATGGACACTTAAACAACAATGGAAGTTGTTGTACAAACACTGGATCCTTACACTTAGCGAGAACTTGCTATTTCCATAGGACTTAAAATCTGTAGCATATTTGCTTAACTTAAAAAAGAAAAGAAACGAAACAAGAAAGTCCAGGTGTTTTTCAACAGGCCAGGATAACTTCCCACTTCACTACATATATTATGTTATTGTCTTGATGCGTTAAGACATATTTCCTATTACTTCTTCATACCAGTAAGTTTACCTAGGCAAGGTCTGTGGGCTTGGAGCCTAGGTCTGTAACACCTCTGCAAGTCTCCAGTTTGGCCATCTTCCAGGACTGGCCACATGCCAAAGAACTGAATTTTAGCTCACAGCTGAAATACTACCCTTTGTTTCCACACTTAAATTTTGAGTCTTGCCGATGTTAAGCCAAGATATAGGAAAACCAAGTCAGGGTTTAACGTACCTATTTAAAAGAAATAACAGAATGCCTTTTGATGTTTTCATTTTACATTTTTTCCTAAAGGAAATACCTTAATTTCAGGCTATTTTGGCTAGATTGATATTTCAGTCTAACATCTATAACAGCCAAAAGACACTGAGTTTCAGGAGTGAACCTAAATTCCAGTGCCCTGGGCTGATGGGTATTGCTCACAGCTCCAGCAGCCAATCTGCAGAGATAACACCAGCAAAGCTACTTCTTCATATTGGGCACGACGATCCAAAGCCCACTGAAGTCAGTGGAAAGGCTCCTATTTACTTTAACAGGTTTTGGATCAGGCCCATGATGTATGCAAAGCAAAATCAGTAAAGGTGGGAACCATATGACATCTTGGGGGAAAAAAAGGGGGTAGGAAAACTGCAACACAAAGTGTATCCCAAAATATATTCAGTACGGAGGCTCTGGGGGGAAAACAAAACAAAACAAAAAAACACAGACCACTCAAATACCCAATTCAGAACTAAAGTGGAAACACACTAAGGGTATGTCTACACGACAAATGTAAATCAACCTATGTTAAGTCGACTTATAGCCACAATAATAATTACTGCAGAGGTTCATGTCCACACTAGGCTCCTTCTGTCGGTGGTGCACATCCTCACCAGGAGCACTTCCATCGACTCAGCAGGGGCAGCATGGGGGGCTGAAAGTTTGGGCTAGGGCTGTACTTTCAAGTGATGCTGTTAGCTTAATACATGGGTCAAATTCTGCTCTCACTGACGCTAATTTCTTCAGTGAAGTTATTCTAATTTACATTAGTTACCCCAGATTTACACCAGGGTAACTGAGAGCAGGATTCACACAGATGTAAAGGCATTTTTTAAAGTTCCCTTATAAAAAACTTGCCGTCTGGTTTTGGCCAGGTATTGCAATAACTGGGGGGAGAGGAGGGATCGTACCACACTTATAGATTTTTGCTGGACTCTCACTAACTATTTGCACCTGTGTCACATATCCTTCTTCCGCTACTTCTTTTCACTTTCACATATGGGTACTTGCTCTTCCAATGTCACCTAGCCTACAGTCTCATAACATTTGTATGTCAGTATAGGGGAGACCCCACTGCTCTGGAGGCACTAGGAGCCATGCAGCATTCCTGTTTCCCATAGACACATTCGGCTTTGGAAAAGAAACTGCAAAGAGGAGCTGGTCATACTCTGGAGCAGGCACCCCAGCTGCTGAAAGCAGTTCAAGCAGGGCCCAAGGAAAACTAATGAGGTAAGAGTGCTTCCTGCAATTTTCACTATGCACATTGATTAGGACATCCAAGTGAAGGACGACAGACACAGGGATGAATTTTAAGCAGCAGGCTGCACCTTTATAAAACTTGACACCAGAGTGGGGGGCTACCTGCCCAGTCTCCCCATACCAGGCATTTAAATGCATCTAGTGCGGGATTTACAGGGCTTCTAAATATTCATACAATTCCTAATGTTAAATTTCTAAGTCCTATCCCTGTTTAACCCAACTGCCTCTCCGAGATGCTATAAGGAAGGGAACAAAAAACAAAAACCACAACAAACAACCAAAATCCACTATCAGGTCTCAGTCAATCTGAGCTGAATGGGAAAAAAATCCTTCCTGGCTCCTAAACCAGGCAATCATAGAATCATAGACTAAGGTCAGAAGGGACCATTATGATAGTCTAATGCAGTGGTTCCCAAACTCAGGTTTGTGAACCCCTGGAGGTTCGCAATATATTACAGGGGGTTCTTGGGGGGAAAAACTCCCTAATGGCAGACAGAGCTGTCCCTAGGGACTCCGGGCAGCACAGGGCTAGCAGCCCAGAGCCCCTGGACTTCCAAGAGCTAAGCAGATCAAAACAAGCATATCTATCACACTGAGGAGATTTAAACTTCAAGACTCCTTATAAGAAATGTAAAGGGAGGTGGATATTTTTTGCTGTTTTTGAAATTAAATAGGCAGCTAGTATTATCTTTAAAATTATTATGAAGAACACGTTTAAGCTTTGTTGTAACGTGCATTGTTTGCCTGGACTACTCAAGACCTGAATGTTTGTATAGGAGGAACTCTTTGAGTTGGCTTCTTAAATATCTTCATGCTGTTTCACATCTGATACTTCCTGATGAAACATAGGAGCCTTGTCTTATAACGGGCTTATTCAAAGTGATACAAGCTACAAACGTGAGATCTTGGAAGAGTGTTGCCGTTTTCATAATGTAATAAAAATACTGTAATGATAAATAATTAATAATATATAGTGTGTAATAAGCATGTCATAAAAACAAATTTAATATTTCCAAGATCACTGTTTTTATAATTTATACTCAGGTAAAGGAGAAAATCCCTGGAAATATTCATTTTTAGGATGGGGTTCATGAGACTTGACATTTTAGTGAAAGGGATTCACAGGTTGTTAAAGTTTGTGAACCACTGGTCTAGTCTGACCTCCTGCACAACGCAGGCCACAGAATCTCACCCACCCACTCCTGTAATAAACCTCTAACCTATGTCTGAGCTATTGAAGTCCTCAAATCGTGGTTTAAAGACTTTGAGGTGCAGAGAATCCTCCAGCAAGTGACCCATGCCCCACGCTGCAGAGGAAGGCAAACCCCCCGCTCCAGGGCCTCTGCCAATCTGCCCTGGAGGAAAATTCCTTCCCAATTCCAAATATGGTGATCAGCTAAACCCTGAGCATTTGGGCAAGACTCACCAGCCAGACACCCAGAAAAGAATTCTCTGTAGTAACTCAGATCCCACCCCATCTAACATCCCATCACAGGCCATTGGGCATATCTACCCCTATTAGTTGAAGGTCAATTAATTGCCAGAATTAGGCTATCCCATCATATCATCCTTTTCATAAACTTATTGAGCTTAGTCTTGAAGCCATATATGTCTTTTGCCACCACTACTTCCCTTGCTATTCCAGAACTTTACTCCTCTGATGGTTAGAAACCTTCGTCTAATTTCAAGTCTAAACTTCCTGATGGCCAGTTTATATCCATTTGTTCTTGTGTCCACATTGGTACCGAGCTTAAATAATTCTTCTCCCTCTGTGGTATTTATCCTCCTGATATATTTATAGAGAGCAATCATATCTCCCCTCAGCCTTCTTTTGGTTAGGCTAAACAAGCCAAGCTCTTTGAGTCTCCTTTCATAAGACAGGTTTTCCATCCCTTGGATCGTCCTAGTAGCCCATCATCTTTCTTAAACATGGTAGACCAGAACTGCACACAATATTCCAGACACAAAGCACCCTACACACACAGTTCCTATGCTATATAACTACAAAGAGGTAAAATGGGGCAAGAGGCTTGAGAAACCCCAGGCAACAGTTTTAATTAATGAGTGTGGAGAGAAAGAAGCCAATTGGGCAGCAAGAAGCCAACAAACAGTGAGTGCACAGAAGGAGAAAGGCATACTCCTGCATACACTCTCACTTTCATTCTAAAGCTGTCCAGCATCTTGCAGATCCAATCTGTTAAACTGAGTAGATAGCACAGTCAGCACAGGGGAGAGAATGCTAACCCTTCCAGCAGTTTCCACGGTATGCATCCGATGAAGTGAGCTGTAGCTCACGAAAGCTCATGCTCAAATAAATTGGTTAGTCTCTAAGGTGCCACAAGTACTCCTTTTCTTTTTGCGAATACAGACTAACATGGCTGTTACTCTGAAACCTTCCAGCTCCCTCATCCACCATCTCCAGCTTCCAACCCTTCGTCTTTCCATCTAGCTAATTCCCTCCTAACATATCCCCACTTACATAACAAAACCAAGTGAAAGAAATTGCAGAGCATGTGCGATATTTGCTACAATCATACTGTTCACTCTACTGGTATGTTCTACTCCTTTTCACTACCATTTGTCTAGAGGCATTGTTGTAATGAAATATAATAATCAGTGTAGGGGGAAATGCTTTTTTTTCCAGCCTGTGTTCCTTTTTGTTCACCATCCAAATGCCATACAACTCACAAGAAGAAGCATCTAGTGGTGCAGCAAACCGAGAACCTTCAGGGGTACAGAAAGAAAGGTATAGCCAACAATTAAAATATCCTGTATATTTAGGATAGAGATGAAATATAAGTATTAATTAATGTTGTAACACAGGGTCCAAGGGCCTCAGGCTTGTAAGACATGTAGCTTAGTTGAATTAGGCCTTAGAGCAAACTTATCCTATTCTACAAATAAATTAGCATAAGTTAGTTAATAATACATTTGCTGAGCTTGTGTCTACGTTTTGATATGCTAATGTTTGGAAAATAACTACTGAATTTGGATAATGTCTACCAGTCATTGGTAGACACAAGGTTCATAGCCAAGGTGAAATGTTAGTGACTTCCTTAAAGTAACTGCCTGTTACTATGGTGATAAGGCGATATAAATATTAACGAGTATAAGGGGAACTAACAAGGAAAACAGGGCAGCCCAAAAGTGATTGGATGTGGAAGTTCAAATAAGGAAAAGGGGTTAAAACCTTCATAACTATATATACATCCCAGTGGGCCTCAGTATAACACACTGTAAAAGCTGTATTCCTGCCTGGGTGCCTTGGGAGATGCCTGGATGAAGACCATTGGTAATGCTGATGGTGATGAGAATTATGATGAGGAGTAGGACAACTGACACTTCGGGTTTCTCCTCAATTCATGGTGTGAGTAATGCAATGCTAAACATGTCATATTGTTTTCTCTCTCCTTTACCTGATTGCAGTGTGTGTAATGTCATTTAGTTGGCTAATAAAAGTAATTACAGAAAGAACACGGTGTTGCTCCTCTTGTGTACCACAGCCCTTCTATTGAGTACCTCTCTACTGAAGTCAATTGGGGGGCTGAACTCTCACAGATTAAAGTAGATATAAACCCTCACCTTGGGGTGAGTAACTGGTTAAAGTAACCCATAACTATAGCTAAGGCTACAACAGGAAGAGGTGTCAGAGGAAAGATGCTGGCAGGAGCAGAATTCTTGAAGGCTTCAGAAGAAATGAAGATGAGCTTTAATTTTATGCAGAAGGAGGGAGGCCAACTCTGAGTTGCAAGAATGGTGAGGAAAACAAGGTCAGTTGTGGGACAGGAAGTAACTTTTGGGGGAGAGATGCACACTAACCCCACTGAAAATTTCTTTATATTCCTATAAGCATTGGGCCCCCTTCCAGTTAATTTTGCTACCACAATGACATTTGCAAAGATGGCCAGCCTTCTCTAAACCACTTTGACATACATACATTCTGTCTCTGCCATTATATAAGCAAGATAATATAACCTGTTTGACTGTATGACCCACTCCAAACCATACATTAGACAGTTACTTCGGGTTAGAGTAGAGAGAAATGAGTGTACTAATTCTTAATTATTAGTGCAATCTCCTTGTCTGTTTCCTACTATTATAAGATCAAACGGAAACCTCAGATGGGGTACATTACATTCTCATTAAGCCTTAAAGCCAGAATGGAACAAACTACTGCTTAGAAATTCATTTAGTCATGAAATTCAAGCCAGTCAGTCAGCTCAGTAAGGGAAAGACAAGCAAATAACAGGCTTTGACTGTTAGTAAATTATGGACAATTGACTTATTGGGCAGAAGAACTCGGTTTCTCAAATCTGGATTCCACTAAACCAACTCATGCAAACACTGAATAGGGAGGTTTCATTCCCCCCCACCACCCCATTTTAAGGCAGAGCACACATTTTGTTGTGCCACAGTACACTGCAATGAATTTTTTACAATTACAGAGGTAGAAAGACAAAAAATTCAGAGGCCACATAGGAAGGAATTCAAGTCAATCAAGCTGACAAACTGTAAACGTAGCACCATGGAATCACTCACATCTTCTAGAAGGAGAATAATATTTTGTTTAAAACAGTAATAATTAATATCCAAAACCATAAGAGATGAAAAGATTTAAGGGGACATTATTGAGAAGCTCGATTATGGTTTTGTAAAAATAGCTTTTATGAAATCCAGTATTAATATATAGTTTTCAATAATGGGTTTTGAATATTTCCATGTACTGAGCCCAGTGGGCCTAATTCCTGCAAAGACACCTGAAGCTGCTCAGTAATATATGTACTTGGTGCTTTAACCAAGCCAATTTCACAAAGCTGAAAACAATTATGAGCCAAATCATCTGGGAGAAAGAATTTAATCAGAAAAATGTGAATGATGATCAGGAATCATTTATGAATACCTCACTGGATGCCCCAAAAGCCAAAATCCCACAATCAAAGGTGGCTAAGCAGGCTAAAGAACTGACCTCATTTAGAGGGGAAGTGAAGGCATCTGTACAAAATAATATATAACAAATGAAAGAAAGGGGAAGTTGATAGTAATGAATATAAACCAGAAGTTAGGAACTGTAGTAATTGATAAGGGAAACAAAGGTATAGAAGGAGAAATCTGTGGCCAGGATTGTTAAGGATAATAATAAGAAGTTTCTTAAATATATTAGGAACAAAAAGAATCCTGACAATGGTATAGGTCAATGCTAGATGGAAATGGAAGAATTATCAATAATAATGCAGAAAAACCAGAAGTGTTCAATAAATATTTCTCTTCTATATTTGTGTGCGTGCGCACGCGGGGGGGGGGTATATAATCTCATCATATGGTGATAACACTTTCCATTTTACTACTATCTCTGGAGGATGTTAGACAGAAGCCACTGAAGATAGATATTTTTAAATCAACAGTTCCAGATAACTTGCAAGAGATATAGGACAGCTGGATGCAGAATTCACTGGATTGCTAATGCTGACTTTCAATAAGGCTTGGTGCACTGGGGAAGTTCCAGAAGACTGGAAGAAAAGCTAATGTGCCAATTTTTAAAAAGGGTACATAGGATGCCCTGGATAATTATAGGCCTGTCAGCCTGACATCAATCCCAGGCAAGATAATAGAGCAGCTGATATGGGACTTGATTAATAAAGAACTAAAGGAGAATAATTATGCAATTTGCAATTAATGCAAATCAACATGGGTTTATGGAAATAGATTAAAACAACTTTTTTTTAATAAGATCACAAGTTTGGTTGAGAAAGATAATAGCGTTGACATAACATATTTAGACTTCTATAAGGTGTTTGACTTGGTGCCACACAACATTTTGATTCAAAAACTGGAACAATATAAAATTAACTGGGCACACGTTAGATGGATTAAAAACTGGCTAACTGATAGGTCTCAAAATGAAACTCTACATGGGGAATTGTCATCAGGCGGGTGTATTTCCAGTGCGGTCCGGCAGGGATTGGCTCTTGGCCTTATGTTATTTAATACTTTTATCAATGACCTGAAAGAAAACATAAAATCATCACTGATAAAGTTCACAAATGACACAAAGATGGGGGAGTAGTAAATAATGAAGAGGACAGGTCATTGATTCAGAGCAGGATCTGGATCACTTGGTAAACTGGGCACAAGCAAAAATATGCTTTTTAATATGGCTAAATGTAAATACAGTACAGACCTGTTTACACGCAAATTCGCTTAACATGCAGTACCGCCATGCCTCCCAGTGCTACCTATTTAACACGTAAGACTCATTAACATGCGGTACAGGAACTTGCTATGTAGCGCTACAGATTTGCTCACTAACTCAATGACATAGAAATCGACAGGAAGTGCGGAGTGGAAACACGTTGTACGTCTTTACCGATATTGGTAAAGATGTATCACACACACTTAGGCATTGTCACGCTAGAGAGATATATAATATATAGTAGTTCTATAGTAACGTATATACACACTACATTCGAAAATTTTAACCGCAGGCCTAATATAATGGCAGAGGGCAAGCATCCGCATTCCTACACTGTAGGAGGAAAGCTAGCTGCAATAGATTGAGTAAATAGCAGAGAAACCCAGGCCAAAGTTTCAAAAGATATTGGGATTGCTGAATCTGCTCTCCGAGGATGGCTAAAAAAACTAATCTAAACTGAATGGCTTTGTACAAAATATCGATTCTGCCACAGGGCTTAAGTGAAAACGTGTGCGCTATTCAGCAAAACCCACAATAGACAAAGCCATGAGCATGGGGTTTGCTCGGGAAAGGCTGAAAGGAATGCCGCTAAGTGGGCCAATTCTTCAAGCCCAAGCAACAAAATTTGGAAATTTAACGGGGAATGAATCATTCCAAGCCAGCAAGGGGTTTATAAGTCGTTTTAAAAAGCATCAAGGCATACTGCAGGTATCGATTTCTGGAGAAAGCCGATCAGCCAATGAATCGACCCCGAACGCGTTTCATCTGCGGCAAATGACAGACTTCACAAGAAAGAAAAAAAAATGCGAGCCAGAAAGAGCAGAAAATAACAGCGGTTTTTTCTAAGTGAATCATAGACGCTTTTTTCAGCACGGCCCTCTTAACCCGCTTTCATGATGGCTTGACTCCCAACATCCGTGCATAAATGGGTCTGTACTAGAGAGAGAGAGAGAGAATGACTGCAGGCCATATGTACATGATGGGAGACTATCCTCGGAAGTAGCAACTCTGAAAAAGATTTGGGTGTTATGGTGCATAATCAACAGAACATGAGATCCCAGTGTGATGCTTGACCAAAGGGGCTGATGTGATCCTGGGATGCATAAAAACAGGGGATGTAGCACCAGAGAGATTATTTTACCTCTGTATTTGGCACTGGGGTGAATGCTGCTGCAAGACTGTGTCCAGTTCTGGTGCCTGCAATTCCAGAAGAATGTTGATAAACTGGAGAAGATTCAGAGAAGAGCCACAAGAATCATAGGACTGGAAGGGACTGCGAGAGGTCATCTAGTCCAGCCCCCTGCACTCATGGCAGGACTAAGTATCATCTAGACCATCCCTGACAGGTGTTTGTCTAACCTGCTTTTAAAAATCTCCAATGATGGAGATTCCATAACCTCCCTAGGCAATTTATTCCAATGCTTAACCACCCTGACAGTTAGGAAGTTTTTCTTAATGTCCAACCTAAACTCCATTGCTTCTTGTCCTATCCTCAGTGATTAAGAAAAACAATTTCTCCCTCCTCCTTGTAACAACCTTTTGAATATTTGAAAGTGGTTATGATGTTCCCCCTCAGTCTTCTCTTTTCCAGGCTACAGAAACCTAATTTTTTCAGTCTTCCCTCAGAGGTCATGTTTTCTAGACCTTTAATCATTTTTGTTGCTCTTCTCTGGATTCTCTCCAATCTGTCCACATCCTTCCTGAAATGTGGTGCCCAGAACTGGACACAATACTCCAGTTGAGGCCTAATCAGTGCAGAGTAGAGCAGAAGAATTACTTCTCATATCTTGCTTACAACACTCTTGCTAATACATCCCAGAATGATGTTCACTTTTTTTGCAACAGCGTTAGGCTGTTGACTCATACTTCACTTGTGGTCCACTATGAACCCCAGATCCCTTTCCACAGTACTCCTTCCTAGGCAGTCATTTCCCATTTTGTATGTCTGCAACTGACTGTTCCTTCCTAAATGGGGTACTTTGCATTTGTCTGTATTGAATTTCATTCTATTTACTTCAGACCATTTCTCCAGATCATTTTGAATTTTAATCCTGTCCTCCAAACCACTTGCAACGCCTCCCAGCTTGGTATTGTCCACAAACTTTATAAGTATACTCTCTATGTGATTATCTAAATCATTGATGAAGATATTGAACAGAACCAGACCCAGAACGGATCCCTGAGGGACCCCACTCATTATGTCCTTCCATCATGACTGTGAACCGCTGAAAACTACTCTGGGAATGGTTTTCCAACCAGTTTTGCACCCACCTTATAGTAGCTCCATTTAGGTTACATTTCCCTAGTTTGTTTATGAGAAGGTCATGCAAAACCACATCAAAAGCTTTACAAAAGTCAAGATATACCACGTCTGATTAAACTATTAAAGAATTAAAAACATCCCTTAAAGTGACAGACTTGGAGAGTTCAGTCTATTTAGTTTAACAAAGAGAAGGTTAAGGAGTGATGTGATTATAGTTTAAGTACCTCTAGGGGGAACAAATATTTGATAATGGGCCTTTCAATCTAGCAGAGTAAGGTATAACAGGATCCAGTGGCTAGAAGCTGAAGCTAGACAAATTCAGACTGGAAAAAGATATACATTTTTTAAGAGTGAGTGTAATTAACCATGGGAACAGTTTACCAAGAGCTGGGCTGTATTCCACATCACTGCAAATTTTTAAATCAAAATTGGATTTTTTTTTTTTCTAAAAAGGGTGTTCTAGGAATTATTTTAAGGAAGTTGCATGTATGGCCTGTGTTATACCAGACATCAAACTAGATCAGTCATTCCCAAACTTTAACAACCTGTGAACCCCTTTCACTAAAATGTCAAGTCTCACAAACCTCATCCTAAAAATGAATATTTCCAGGGATTTTCTCCTTTACCTGAGTATAAATTATAAAAGCAGTGATCTTGGAAATATATAAAATTTGTTTTTATGAGATGCTTATTACACACTATTATTAATTATTATTTATCATTACAGTATTTTTATTACATTATGAAAACGGCAACACACTTCCAAGATCTCATTTTTGTAGCTTGTATCACTTTGAATAAGCCCGTTATAAGACAAGGCTCCTATGTTTCACCAGGGAGTATCAGATGTGAAACACCATGAAGGTATTTAAAAAGCCAATTCAAAGAGTTCCTCCTGCACAAGCATTCAGGTCTTGAGCAGTCCAGGGTTATAACAAATGCACGTTACAATAAAGCTTAAACATGTTCTTCATAATAATTTTAAAGATAATACTAGCTGCCTATTTAATTTTAAAAACAGCAAAAAATATCCACCTTCCTTTACATTTCTTATAAGGAGTCTTGAAGTTTAAATCTCCTCAGTGTGATAGATATGCTTGTTTTGATCTGCTTAGCTCTTGGAAGTCCAGGGGCTCCGGGCTGCTAGCCCTAGGGACCCCGGGCAGCACGGGGCTAGCAGCCCGGAGCCCCTGGACTTCCAAGAGCTAAGCAGATCAAAACAAGCATATCTATCACACTGAGGACAGCTCTGTCCGCCATTAGGGGATTTTTTTCCCCCCAAGAACCCCCTGTAACATTTTGCAAACCCCCAGGGGTTCATGAACCAGAGTTTGGGAAACACTGGACTAGATCATCATAATGGTCCTTCCTGGCCTTGGAAACTATGATTACCTTGAAGGATCAGGTCTAGTGTTTGAAACCCAAGCACTGCAGCATTGTGTTAAAAGCCAGAGAACCAAAACATAAAACTTACTAGAAAGCAGCCATCATCATGAACTAATTCTATTCTATCCGAGCACATCTGTCAACTGGACAACAATGACCAGTGAGTACATTCAAAGCTGTCCCTTCTGTTTTCTTTGTTCAAACAGAATGCAACATAAACAATAAATGAATATAAACAGAGAAGTAAATGAGATTTTTGCCCAACATTTCAGTTTTAGTAGTCACAGATAAGGAAATATGCTTTTTAAACATACACACAATTATATTGAGTTTTTAACCTGACAGCACTCAAACTTTTTTAATACATATTGTAACAGGGGGCACTCATCTCTTGAGTGCCTTCTAGCAGCTGGATGTGGTAATTAACTCTTTTCCCCACTCCTGGCATTCTGTATGTCAGTGGCTCAGCCCAAGTCACACAGTCAACACAAACAAACCCCTTCCAGGGTAGCAAAGCGTTCAATAAACTGTCAGCCCTCCCCAAGGTCTTCAGTCCCATCTCTGGGTCCTTTAAATCCCACCCTTCATTTGGGCTTCTAAATGAGTCTTTTCTCCTTCTCAGGGCTTAGACCACTTTGCCAGTGGGGAAACCTGGGCCTGCACACTACTCCAGGTCCCAACCTGGGGACCCTATAAACATCAACCACATTCTGATTCCTTTAATTGGTTGCAGCTACATGCCTGGGCCCACCTGGTCTTCTTACCTCTGACTGTTACCTTAGGGCTAGAGCTCTCAGGTCCTCTTGCTCCTAGGTTTAGAAAATGCAACCCATCAAGCTCCTTTGTCCAGAATGCGTGCGTGCGTTCAGCCAGCCAGCCAGATATCCCACCCCTCTGGCCCCGGCCAGGGCAAGCCCTACTAACACCCTGCCACTCCTTTTATCTAAGCTTGCTGGGCTCTGATTGGCTGCTTCCACAATGCTTCTCTAAGCAGACCTGAAGGACCCATCTTCTACAGCCTGTCCCAGGAAAGAGCAGCGTAGGGCTGCAGGGCCTCCTGCAGTGGATCTTGAAGAGCCAGATACACCCCATCATACACACACACACACACCTCTAAAGCAGAGCATTTCCCTACATGGCTTTGGATGTTTGTGATGTCTTCAGCTATGGCAGAGAAACATGGAACTCAGAACCTGTCTGGAAAATGAAGCAGAAAGAATCTAAGGCCCAGATTCTGCAATGAGATTCATTTGGGCAGGACCCTTGTGCTACATAGTGCCCGATTAAGGCAGCAGGCAGTACATATATACAACTCCAACTGCAGAATCTAGACCTAATATATTAAATATTGTTTGTGTGTTGAAACAAAATTACAATGTGCTTGTCAGCACACAACATACAGTGAATTTCAAATGTTAAATAGCTATTTCATCATGTTCTTATAAAGTAGCTTAGATGTTGTGACCCCAATCACAAGCAGCTTGGAATAAAATGCTAGATAATATAGACTCCCCCTGGTCTTTGCTTTGTTCTTAAGTAACTTGTATTGTTTAGTCAAAAATGCTTCAGACTTTTCCCCTCTAATGCAGCACATCAAGAATTTTGAACTGTTTTTAAATCAGCTGCTTCCTGCAGCGTAAGCCAAATGATAATTCAAAATAAACTCCCTGTGCACAGACAGAATGTGTAAATCAGGACTTCAATACACAGCAGAATGGTTATGACACTTAATTCGTATTTATATAGAAATATCAGTGACATAACAGTGTTGCCAGCTCTCACAATTTTACCTTGAGCTTTGCAATATTTGGTGTTTTTCTTAAAGTCCAGTTGCTGAAGCCATGAGATTAAGCAAGAATTCCACCTTGTTTAAGGAAGATTTTTAGTCCCCGGTGTTGTAGAAAAAAAGCTGGAAAATATGAACCCTAAAAGCTCAAAACACTGAAGGCCAACAATAATAATCCAAACCCTATTTAAGAAAAAAAAAATGTGTTTAAGCCATTTGATTTTTGGAGGGCCTGACTCATGATTTTCAGTCTCTTGGGCTTGGCAATACTGCATAGTGACATATGGTGTTGGACAGCCTCAAATGATTAAGACTCATACTGCCTCCTTGTGTATGAACACAATTGGTTAGAGTCAGATATACTTCACCACTAGGTGAGGAAAGATTCCTAGGGCCCACCCATAGCTAATGCCACTCTAATCATGATTCCTCATTCATGGAATTTTAATCTGTGTATTAATTTAATTAAGAGAAAAACACATTTGGGTGGGTAGCTATAAATGGATAAAAAGGTAAGTAGTCATGCTTTCAAATAGATCAGGGAAAGAAGTGATAAGTCAGGCTTCCATCAGGGATGGGGTGCAAGTCCAGCACTCTACTTCATGGCAGGCATTTTGCATGCTGTCCTATTGCTGATATTCGTTCACTGTAATCGGAAGCTGCTGTTTCCATAAAAAAATAATGGCAATGTGCACCATCCTGAAACAATGCACATATGTATTATTTCCTGATGCTGCATGGTAGGCACAGTTCAGGCTGTATAAATCTTGATGCTCTTCATAAGACTCTTTTTTCATACAAATGTTAATTGTTCATCAAAATTTACTAAATGTAATGA
Organism: Caretta caretta; assembly: GCF_965140235.1. Classification (NCBI taxonomy): domain Eukaryota; kingdom Metazoa; phylum Chordata; order Testudines; family Cheloniidae; genus Caretta; species Caretta caretta. The sequence goes on along the minus strand of NC_134209.1, from coordinate 129,732,208 downwards.
AAATAGGGCAGAGATTCATGGTGGTGATCCAGATCTGAATTTTCACTATGGTGAGTATGGTGTGTTTGTAATCAGGGGATTGTTCTGGCCCACTAGAGAGAGAAGATCTAACAGGGAAGTATGGATCGAAATTTCCTCCATCTCCAATAGGTATAATGGAGGTGCATGCTTTAAAGGGGGGGGGGAATAAATGTAAAAAGGGACCGTGTTAAAAAAAAAATCTACCTATCAAAATGCCTTCCTATGACAGGCTGTAGGGGGCCATTTAGGGATCTGGGGCAAAAATTGGGGATTGGTCCTGCTTTGAGGAGGGGGTTGGACTAGATGACCTCCTGAGGTCTTTTCCAACCCTGATATTCTGTGATTCTATGTCGGTGTTTTTCCACAAACTGAGTTTGGGACAAAGGGCTCCCACCAGATGCTAAAGCTATATAAGGCAGGGAGTGGCATCATCTGTTGCTCTTCACTCCCCACACAAGAAGACTCCTCGGTCTAGCACTTCCCTCAGTTCAGTCATTGTTCCTCATGTGTTTCCAGGAGTCATTTTCTGGGGATTTGTGATTAATGGAGCCTCAAGTAAAAATCCTCCCTAGTAATTAGTGAAAATATGAAGCCAAAAGCCCATTGTTTCAGCTGGCTGGTATTCCCTCTGAGAAGAACTATTTTACACTGAAAATGTTCATTTCGCATTATATATTTTTAAAAATGAATAAAGGGGGCAAGAGGCAGGGAAGCTTAATCAACCCCAGTCTATAAGTTAGTCAAGCAGTGGCTTTCTTAAATTTGGTTCAGAGATGGATTAAAGGTTCTTGTAGCACTTGTTAATTCTAAGGTGGTCAGGCCAAAGTTTGGGTGAAAGGCATTGTGACCCGGTGCACAGGGTCACAGTGCCACTCAGGTTTGGCATCTGTCATCAATAATGCAGGGAGCAACTTGCTCAGTCTGGCTGGGCCCAGATCCCACTGTCAAGCGCATCACCACACCAAACCTGAGGCAACCGGCCAAGCCAAGTGCCCAGAGGTTGGAGATACCACTCCCACCTAGTAGCAGGGCCGTAGCTCAGGGACAGGTACATCCTCATGTGTAGGGCAGTAACCCCACAGGCCAGGGCCCTCTGATCCTCTGTCCCTTCCCCTCTTTCATCTCCATGGTAATTTTTAGGGGGGGAGGGAGCTTCAATTATAGATTTTGCCCCTAGGCCCCCAAAAACCTCTGTGCACTACACTGTGAAATCATGTACAAAGTGGGGGTAAAAGCACAAACATCTGAACTGAGTAACACGCGGCTTGGTCTCCCTATACTTAAAAATAGGGGGGGAAAGCTGGAACCAGCAATCTCAAAACTGAAGAAATTATTCAAATGCAAACAAACACTACATTTACACACAAGTAACTTTATTCACACTTTTTGTGCCAGTGACATCAAATGGGACTTCTAGCATGAGTAATATTACTCATCTGTGTAAGTGTTTGTAACATCAGCCCCTAATTTTCAACAGGGCACTGACAGTAATAAACAGAAGAAGGGAGGAAGTGAGATATGATGAGAGTTACAAGAATAAGGTCATGCAGTTACTCAGCTTTGATACAAACATATTTTGATGGTTCGATAAAGGTGGGGTTTTGTTTTATTTTATACATACATATATATATATTTTAATAGTTAAATAGACTCCTTATGCATCACTTCATCAGATGGTAGTAACCTTTTAGAATTATGTATAATATAAATACAAGCCTTCGAAAATAAAACTAAGTGGTGGGTTTTTATTTAGTTGGGGTTTTTTTTTCCTTCTGCTTCCAAGGATTTCATGTGAATTTAGGGCTTATGTAAGGTTTGAAATTCCCTGCCCTGGAGAACTAAAGTTCTCTCTCCAAAGAATACAAACAACTGAAGTGCAAGCTGTTTGCACTACCACTGCTTGTATAAACAGGCCAAAGTAGGTTTCTGATGGACACGACAGACAAACCTTTGTCAAATATTGCCACTGTTCCCACTTCAAAAATGAGAAACATCAATTTCATTCATAAATATTGATAGCAAGTGCCAAATTCTGCATTCCTTGTATAACCTTTCAGCCAAATGTTGTTGGCAGCCAGGTAATGTTGGCAACAAGCAGGGCCACCAAGAAGGGCCAGGTTCAAATATCTAGTCAGGGTTCCTCTTAAAATAAACAAACACCAGTGGTTTGAGCTCCCACCCAAAAACCTGGGAAAAACTGAATACCTTCTATGGACACATTTCACAGTACTCATTACAAGCACCGAGTGTGTACAAAACAAGAAAACGTTACAAAGGGGTAAAGGAACACAGCATTGATTTGGGAAAAAACAGTAAGTTTATATAAAGAAGTAAAAACACCCATCCCACAGCTTCTTTAGCGGTAGTCCTTTACCTCATTTTCTCAGTCTGTGACTGTTCAAAGAACATCCCTCTAACACCTCATTTTTTCCCCTTCCCCTCGGGTGCATCCCCACGCACAGTTTGTTGTCAGTGATTAATAAAGTCCCAAGGCCTAGAGTGCAGTCATGCAGGTCCATCTCCAGCCCCGAGGGGGGAGTTTTGCCTGGCTTCTGTGAAGGGACACCTTGCTGTCACCTGTGTCATCTCTTGCCCAGCTGCTGCCACTACACCACTTCTTGCTGCACTGCTGCCTGTTGCCACGATATTGTCTCTGTGCCAGGTTGGGTCCAGAAACTCCACCACCTAACCCAGCTAGAGTGATTACAGCCCTAGCAGTGCTCATGTAAGGGGACTGTTGCCCCCTTACTAACAGTCAGTGGGGGTGTTTTAGTTGCTAGCGCCCAGTACTAAAAAGGGGGAAGGGTGGATGGGGAAACAGGACCCTGAGACTGACAGCCCGCAAGAACAATGGGGAGAGGCCAATGCTCCAGGTCAGCCTGAATGACAGGGCTGCTAATCAGAGAGTCAGGAGGCCAGGGAGGTCCCGTCCTCCATGTGAGCTGGATTTGCCTGGGTCAGACAGAGTGGGGCCAGGTGCTAAGGGGAAAGCAGGGGCCCAAGCTAAGCTGGGGAGCAGAGCTGGGCCAGATCCAGAGGGACCAGAAAAGCAGCCCAGAGACAGCAGACCCTATCCTGGGAGCAGAGCTGCAGCCCCAAAGCCAGAGGCACAGCCCGGAGAGAGCAGACTTGCCCTGGGAGCAGAGCTGCAGCAACCAGAACCAGAGGGGCCAGAAGAGCAGCCCAGGAAGCAGGTCAGTGCTGGGAGCAGTCACAGAAGCAGCCCGCAGAGCAGACCAGTCCTGGGAGCAGAGCTGTAGCAACCAGAGGCAGAGGGGCCAGAGAAGCAGCCCAGGGAGCTGGAGGCAGAGCAGCAGCAGCGCTGAGACAGAGTGGTGGAGCTGGGGCTGGAGCAGTCCAGAGCTGCGTGCGGTGAGCAGCTAGGGAGAGCGAGGGGGACCCCAGGCAGTGGGTCCAGCACAGGGAGACGCCTCAGCCAAGAGGCTCTGCAGGCCAGGCTTGGATCGTAACCCTGACAGGGCGAGGGCGACACTGGGCAGAAGGGTCCTACCACTTAGAGCCTGAGAGCGTGTGCCAACCACCAGAGCAAGTGTCCAACCCACAGAATCCCTGCAGCACGGCCAAGGCCTGAGAAGGCGGCCTGGGACTTACAAGGAACAGACTGAACTGCCCTGATGTTCCAGAGACACTGTTTGTGATGTTCCTTGCCACAGAGTGGGGTGATGTGATTCCTTTAACCTTTCCCATTTTCCTTATTCTTTTTAAAATTAATTGTTGATTAAATAACTTGCATTTGCTTTAAATTGTATGCAATGGTCAGTGGGTCAGAGAAGTGCCCAGTGCAGGGAGAGTACCCCGGAGTGGGGACACCCTAGCCCCTGTCCTAGGTGACTACAGCAGGGTTGCGGGTCAAGCCCCCCAGGAATTCTGGGCCCAGCCTTGTTGGGGTTACGAGGACTCTGCCAGACAGGAGAGTGGAAGGGGAGTCCTCAAGGGCAGGGAGGCCACTGGGTAAAGGAAGTGGAAGCGAGGACTCGGATCCTTTTGCTAGCCCACTTCACCAGGCTAGTGCAGAAGCTGGGAAAGTTCCCCACAGTAGCGGGACTATTCCCCCACTTGCACTCAGGAGGCAGCTTGATGCCAACACCTCCACATCATCTCATCACAAAGCTAAGCCTGGATCCTCAGGCTACACTCCCTAACCTGCTCATGTGATTATGGCTCTAATGTGGTCCTCGTGGTGCTGGGTAAGGGGCCCATACCAGAGTGCAGTCAGCTCTATCATTGCACTGCAGATGGAGTTTAGGACCCATGACCAGAGTCCTTGTCAGAAGAAATTTACTCCTTGCCACAAGATAGGAACCCTTTCCTCTCCCTGTCTGTGTCTTATGTCCACGCTCCACTACCCCCTCTTGCAAGACTGAGGGTCTGTTTATGGCAACTCCTCACTCAGGGCATATTAAGTACATTTCTGTTGCCCCTTTGTTACAATGAGGATAACATTTCAAAACTAAAATGAATTTTAATGCCAATTATCAAAATGTTCATAGTGGGATGGTGGATATGAAACATGCAAATAAGGGCTGGCTCATTCCATCCCTTTTTCCAGTTCACCAATAAATGGTGACAAAGAGCTCCTTCCCTCTAGAACAACCCCCCACAGGCTTATAGTTGCGCATCTAAAACTCCCACTGAAAGAGCAGGCCTGCTAGACACCTGTATTTTCAATCACTGGCAACCCAATACAGTACTAACATCTGAACTACACCCATAAACTAGACAAAAAAATCTCCAGATGAAGTTCAGCTCTGTGCACACTCGAGCACATAGCTTATGGGTTGAAGGGTGGCTTAAATGGTTCAGAGGCCTTGAAGTGGCTCTCTGCACAGAGATGAATTTCACCCTCCATGATTGAAGATCAAAACTAGACACTTCTATCATACACAGACCAATGTGTCCTCTAAGATGCTTTGAATAAATTGTCCTCTTTGCATTTCACCCTTGAAAGAAATGGGAAAAACCTTCATTTGTTAAATTAGTTTCCTGTTAGTAAGACTGAAGAAAGAATGTTCGTGAATTCATTTGCAGTGGAAGCTGGCATAAAGTCCCACAAGAATCAGATTGACCAATCCTTCCAAAGTAACATTCATAGGGTTTATCAAAATGGTTTTAAAATTTTCCACCCACCCAGGAAGCAAGAAATAACACATCATTGCTAAGAACCTCAAAAACTGTTATCAGGCAACATACAATCAACTGTTATATGAAAGGGCTGTGACTTGCATTCCCTCTCTGAGGTACATCTATGTATCCATTCTGTGGCCAGCAGCCCTGCTCTAGCTACTGTATATTCCAATAGGATGGTAAAGAAATGTTGCTCAGCTCCTCCTGCCTACTTTTCAAACCTAATTTGGACTGAAGATATAAGCTGATAAAAGGTCTTCTAGCCAAATGTGTAGTTAGGGCCGAATAAGCGAAACCATTTGTCATTAAAACTAGGCTGTTTCCCTCCCGGGATGACAACCTTCCTTCTTGTTAAGTGCTACGGCTCACTGCCAGTAAGGCTGCAATGACAAAGATTGTGATAAGGAATTCACCTAAAGCTGGCCAGCTGTTTTTTCCAGAGTCAATAATGGATGAAGTCTATGCAAGAATTATTCCCCATTCCAGACAGAGAAAAGGAAGAATTGCCACTACTGAGGCTGAACTAATACAATTGAGTCTAAGCCTCAAGAGTTTAAAGTCCAAACACTTAGCATTTCCCTAGTGCACGGAGTTTCTGAATTTCAGGTAGGCATGGAGAAGGATTCATTTCCCCCACTGTAGTTAAGAGTGGTGGTCCCTGAAGAGAAGAAAATATTAAATAGAGCACAAATGTCAGATGCAATCCCACTCAAAGCACACACTAGTTGCCCCTTGTGTTGCACTACATTGCAATTAACAGTCTGACCTATGTATGGCTAAGGGGAAAGCAGGACACCTTGCAAAACACCTAAATTTTTCTCGTAAAATGTGCCTATGTTCACTGCTGTTCTTAACTGTGTAATATCCATGTGGTCACATGTTGCCTGCCTTTCAAAATAGTCCTGGGTTAAAGGTGATCAACGGGACACTTACTACTTTGACATCAATGGGTTCAGTAGCTGGCCCTGTCTTTCCATCAGAAAGTTATTTTGATCTCCAGATGCAAAAAACAGCCATGATCTCATTTAGAAGTTCTATCCTCAATGCTCCTGTCAAGGTTCCTCCCCCACTCTGAACTCTAGGGTACAGATGTGGGGACCTGCATGAAAAACCTCCTAAGCTTATCTTTACCAGCTTAGGTCAAAACTTCCCCAAGGTACAAAATATTCCCCCCGTTGTCCTTGGACTGGCCGCTACCACCACCAAACTAATACTGGTTACTGGGGAAGAGCTGTTTGGACACGTCCTTCCCCCCAAAATACTTCCCAAAACCTTGCACCCCACTTCCTGGACAAGGTTTGGTAAAAAGCCTCACCAATTTGCCTGGGTGACTACAGACCCAGACCCTTGGATCTTAAGAACAATGAACAATCCTCCCAACACTTGCACCCCCCCTTTCCTGGGAAATGTTGGATAAAAAGCCTCACCAATTTGCATAGGTGACCAAAAACCCAAACCCTTGGATCTGAGAACAATGAAAAAGCATTCAGTTTTTTACAAGACGACTTTTAATAAAAAATAGAAGTAAATAGAAATAAAGAAATCCCCCCTGTAAAATCAGGATGGTAGATATCTTACAGGGTAATTAGATTCAAAAACATAGAGAACCCCTCTAGGCAAAACCTTAAGTTACAAAAAAGGTACACAGACAGAAATAGTTATTCTATTCAGCACAATGCTTTTCTCAGCCATTTAAAGAAATCATAATCTAACACGTACCTAGCTAGATTACTTACTAAAAGTTCTAAGACTCCATTCCTGTTCTGTCCCTGGCAAGAGCAGCATACAGACAGACACAGACCCTTTGTTTCTCTCCCTCCTCCCAGCTTTTGAAAGTATCTTGTCTCCTCATTGGTCATTTTGGTCAGGTGCCAGCGAGGTTACCTTTAGCTTCTTAACCCTTTACAGGTGAGAGGATTTTTCCTCTGTCCAGGAGGGATTTCAAAGGGGTTTACCCTTCCCTTTATATTTATGACAGCTCCAGATAAAGGAATGGACAGATAATGACATTAATTGCTCTCATGGCATTTTGGTTTTGATCACTGAAATACAAAAGTAGAAAAAAATACTAAAATATATATTTTTAAATTATCTTTGTGGAAAGACACAGGTACTTACTGATGTACACACACACACAGCTTGAAGAGGCTTTCCCCTTTTTTGGTTTAAAGATGCTTTCCAAAGTCAAGCGGGAAAACTGTATTACCATTACAGTGATCTGCTGAATACACCAAATACCAATTCTAAGAGGCACGTTTATTGTACCACACATATAAATGCATCTTTTCTCATGTCCAGGTACCCAAAGCTGTAGGTTGTGGCTTTCACTCCACATGACATCTCAGCACGGACTTTATTAGTAAAGTCACAACTACCAAGCAGCCTCACTGATACCAGGATTCACCTATGCTGAATGCTTATAATGGCTTTATCATGCCCCATGAGAGTCCTGCATGCAACAGTTCTACAGCACCAGAATGGAAGAAACTCCGTTGCCCACTCAGTTGTCCGCAACCCCCATGCACTGTTTGCACAACCCCCTGATGAGGAAAATATGTACGTTTCACACAGCTCTACCTCTGAGTGCATTTCAAAGGATGCAGCATATCACCAAGAGATTAATGACTCAGATTTTGAGGGGAAGCCATTTTTTGCATTCTGGACAGAAAGGAGCATCTTCAAAATATTAAATATTTCTACCTTAGGTGATAATGTTTTGCAGGATACAAATGAAAGGAAAATGGCACATTTCCCTTAACAATCAAGCGATTTTAGGACAAAATGAAAAGCAAACACATAGCATCAAAAATTGGAGGCAGAGTTTACAGAATACAGTTCATATTACTGTTTTACACATTTGCTATGGGTTAATTTTAAAATGAGACCATGATACCAACTTCAAACAGTTCTAATTTTGCACGCATCTTAGAAGGTGTAAAATAGGGGGCTTTCGGTCCACCAGGACATATAAAATCCCTGTGTCTGACGGAGAAAAGTTGAGGCAAAGAGATGTATGCACATGGTTTTTAGCATTAACAGACCCTCATGTATGCAAGTGAAGGACTGCAAGACAAATTAAGGAGAGATGCCTGTATTAACACATTTTATTAGCATAGATACAGATAGCTATATTAGCAAAACAAAAACGTCATACACATTCTACAGTAATATAATTCTATAATTATGAACATTTCTAAAATTATTCCAGAGCACTAGTCCGCATTATTGACTAAAAGCTCGAAAAAGGTAGAGTCACATTGAGTTTACAGCAAAATAAAGTCTCTGACAATATTCCCTTCCCTTCTGGAAAATCTTACAGCTTCTAACAGAAAATGGTAACTTTTCTATAAGTTTTTTGATCCACACAATAGAATGCAATGGTGGATTGCATCCACGATACAGAATTCTAGAAGATGGTTCAAAACATATATAAAGAGAATTTTTTAAAAAAATAATATGGTTTTTAGAGCAATATTTATAGAACCCTATTTCTAATTAACCCAACTGTTCTTTTCACCTCTCCATTATATAGTTCTTTACCATAAAGGTTCAAGTCTATGTTTTCCACTTTTTACTATCCTACAGTAATTCTTCTACATAGTTAAAATAGAAAATAATTTTCCTAACAATTTTCTTTCTTCCATAGCAGCCAGATGTTTGGATTACCGTTCTTCCTAATGGACAGATGGAGACCATACACTAAGGATATTTCCTTTAAGATGAAAGAAAGCATCTATATATGGACTATCAGAACCTTGTTTTGATGGAATGAGGTTTCCACCCTGTAACAAGGTCAGCCGCCTCTTAAGTGCCCCCTCATGGCCAGAGGTAACTCTGCAGCACCTGCCTCTGTTTCCCCTCTTAGTTCCTCAATAACTCAAAAACACAACCCAAAGTTAATTAAACACTCCCCTTCTGGGGGTCCAATTTATTCAGCCCTCTGGATACACACTGGCTCTCCAGGACTGGCCCCAGTTCAGTGTCTCTTCCTAATAAAGGGGGAGAGTGAGACCCAGCCCTTCTTCCTGGAGCTGAGTCCCAACTCAAAGTCTCTCTCTTCAGGGAATTGGCCTGCCAGGCCCTGACCCCTATTCAGTGTCTCTTGCCCCTTATACAGGGAATCCCCAGCCTTCATTCTGATAGTTTGATCCTAATTCAACAATAACTCACAGGCTTTACCTAGCTGGAGTTCAGCCTCTTGGCTCGGACTTCTCAACTCCCCTGGTATGAGGGCCTTCCTTGCAGAAACCTCTCTCACTCCCTGCCGTTTTCTCAGCGTCCCCCTTCACTGCAGCCTTCAGCTGCTCTTTACAGGGCAATCACTCTTCTAGGTGTGACATTCACCTCGCCTAGGCATGGCTCTGTCAGAAATCAGACCCTCCACCGTTTCCTATTAGGAGCAGGTACTTGGCAATTTATTCAGTAGGGCAGGGCACTGTGGACAGCAACATTAATTCCCAATATATCAATCTGTATCAGCACCACCACTCTGATCACCACTGCAACCACCAGCTACTGGGAGCCAAACATTTACCATGAACCAGTGATAGTTCTTTTCCCTAATCCAGATAAGTACTCGGACTAGACTGGCTCAGGAGAGTGAAATGAGGTAACCTCAACATTGTCACAGTGGTGTCCTAATTAATTCCCGAGAAGAAGAAATAAGTCCCTTGCTGTTCGTTCCCCCATTCCCTGAGTGTGTCATTCTCCACCCCAACTAATTTCTTGCCTTTTTACTATTGCTCTCTGTCTAGCAAGAATTTAACTTAGCTGAATTGCAAGTATCAAAGACAACCTGCATTTTCCCATCTTGTGCTCTTTATTTCTCTCTTATTTGTGTATGTGTGTCTAGCTTTGGCAGTTCAGACTTTAATCAGAACCAGAGAGCTCTTTTTAAACCAATTCCCTCTCCTCCCGCTCCCACATGGATATTTAACGCCATAATTGACACTTGCAAGCAAAGGTTTTCCCCTGTAAAAAAAAATGTCCAATCAGAGACAAGAAAAGGGGGAGAATGGAGTTTGTTATAGTGCAGATTTGCTTATTCCTTTAAGTTTTTAATGCCTTGACTCCTCCTCCCCCTTTCTTCTTTATTTATGATGTTATTAAATATTTAAAAGTAATTTTATTGGTTGGGTAAAACAAATGAATCCAGGTCACTGGAAACAATTCCCTGAATCCAAATTACTCTTAATGTTTTGACAGTAAGAAAAGTAACAAGAAGGTTTACTTAAAATTTATATCATCCCAAATACCCTATCTAATCCTGGCAACAGTATACAGTCAAAAACAGCAAAAAGCATTTTAGTAACTGAAGCCCAATTTGCTGTACAGTGTAAGGCACTTCCACAGAGTTATTATTTCTGTTTAGCTGCAGCTGTCTGTGGTTAGTGGGGTTTCTGACACAGACTAGAAGGAATTCAGCCAGAAATCTGAAACCTGTTACAGTTGGGAACACATTTATGTGCAGTAACTAGGTAACTGATGACTTCATAGAAGCCTTCCTAACCTACTTAAAATTTGAGAAAACAGCTAGAAAGAGATTTTGACTTCCTGGGTCATGCACACACCAAAAATCAATAAATAAAAAGAAATAGACCCCTAAGGACATCTTAGACATAAAGGCCTCCCCAGAGTATTGACTATGTAAAATCTTACATACTATTGTATGAAACCATTACACAGTTTCTTACTGTAGCTTTAAGAAAATGAATTAGAAAATTACACAAACACAGATGAACAAGATGGATGGGAACAGAGGCCACCAGTGTAAGTCTCTGCAATTGCAGAAAGTTGATCTTGTCCACCTGATCCTAAAGATTTCTTCTCTATGCTCTTGAGGATGGCAATGGTCTTTGAATGCCAAAATACTTCCAGATAGAATGCAGAGAGAGATTTACATAACAAACAACAGAGGACTGATCAGAGTGTCTGTTTGGGCCTATTTATTTTTCATCAAAGACCCTGACATTGTAGAAGCTTCCAAATAGTGAAGTGAACCCCCATTTTCCACTCTGTCAGAGCTCCACTAGGACACAGTGAAGAGTGGTGGCTGGAGGCAGTCAGTTACTACCACGCCTCTGAAGAACTTGAAGCCGGGGCCGAATCAACACCCAAAACTGGTATAAGCTGCCGCCTCCAGCATTCCTTCAGTTTATTCCTCTCAGACCCCTTCCGCCCCTTTACTTTACGGGTGAGGTGACAGCTGGTATAACAGGTGGATATGCTGCCTCCAGCACTTTAAGGCCCATGGAGATTCCTCTTACAAAGGGGGAATTGTCAAATCCAAATCACTGGGGCGCAAGTAAAAGCACCGCGAAGTGAACTTGGTGGATTGAAGAATCCAACCCTTTGATTCCAGGAAAGACAGCAAAGAAACACATCAATATTTCTACATGTGAAAAGGTACAATCAAGCCAAAGCAGAAAAAAAATGATATTTTGGGGCTCTGTTTTTTCACCTTACCAAATTACACCACCATCTTAACAGCATGCCCAACATCAGCCAATCCAGGGACTGAGAAACCCTGGTTATGACATGGACCAAGATCATTTTCACTGCAACACAGTGTACTACCATTAGGCCAACCTCCGTCATCTTTACCACCCTGATTATTTTAATGCAATTGTTAGCTTCCAAGCTTAGGTATGATTAGTTCACAGCACTGTTGTTAATGTCTTTAGATTCATAGTGTTTAAGGCCAGAGGGTCCAACAGATCATCTAGGCTGAACTCCAGTACAGCACAAGCCATAGAATTTCACCCAGTCACTCTCAGATTAAGTCCAATAATTTGTGTTTGGATAAAGCATCTCTCTTCCAGAAAAGGATCTAGAGATGGAGAATCCACCACTTCCTTTGACAGTTGTTTGTTTGTCCTCTGTTCCAATGGGTAGTAATCACCATCACTGTTAAAAATGTGCACCTTATATCTCATTTGAATTTGTCTGGCTTCAGCTTCCAGCCATTGGTTCTTGTTATACCTTTTGATGCTAGACTGAAGAGCCCTTTAGTACCTGGTATTTTTCCCCATGAAAGTACATGGTGAAAAGGGCAATTACTGCCACCCTACATGGCTCAAATTTTATATATAACACACAAATACACACTTCATATACAGACATATTACATGTGTACAAACACAGACATAGTCTTGCACTTCTATAGAAGTGCATGTGTAATAATATACTCATACACACTGTGATGTTCCCCTCTGGTGTTGTCTGGACCAGTGGTCTGCTAGGTCACTCCAATCCTTGACTCTGAGAGCCACCCTTACCCTGCTGTGCTGTGAGAACCCCCACTCCTCGGCTGTTCACGCACAGCCTCTGGCATGTAAGCTGCTCCCAGCTACTTGCAACTGAATGACACTAGCCAATATCTCTGTTCCCAGACACAACTCTCGGAACCTCCATCTTGCACTGTCCAGTGATCAGGGCGGGCTCTAGGTTTTTTGCCGCCCCACACAAAAAAAATTTTGGCCGCCCCGTCCCCCTTTTTTTTTTTTTTTTTTTGGCTTTTACACGTTTGCACTTTGCAATTTTTTTTTGACTGTTTAAAATTTTAAAAAAATGAAAACAGAGAATTTGTAGTTAGTGAAATAAAACAATTTCCTACTAGTGTACTCATTTAATTTTAACAAAATAACAATTACAAACAATTTGGGTTCAACTATATACTGTAATGAAAAACAGTGTTTTCCGGTGCGCCCAGTTTCTCATAAATTAAAAGAATTTATATGAACTGATTTTTTCTGGTTTTTATACTTGCATAGTCTTTTAATAATTCAGTGAAATCTAAATTTTTTGCAGTGGTACTTTCAATTGAAATTAATGCGAGTCCTGACAAACGATCTGAGACATAGTGGACCTCAAATAATTTTTTAGTAATTTCAGTTTTGAGAAACTGTGCTCACCAGAAGCCACTGATACTGGTAATGTTAAAAGAATGCGTAATGCTATAGCAGTGTTTGGAGTGAAGTGCTCAGGGCTCTACATCCTGCCCGTGGGCCCCCAGCCCAATCTCAGACCTGGCCACACCTCCGCAGAGGGGACAGTAACCGACAGAGCGGCTGGGGGACAGGTCAGGACCTTACTGGCCATGGGTCCTGCCCCAATCCTGGGCTCCGCTCCGGCTCCTCCGCCACTTGTGACTTGCGGTGGGGGGGAGGAGCCGCATCGCCCTGCTCTCCCAGCAGTGGGGGGCCAGGGCAGGGACCACCTCCGGGCCGGGACCCCCCGCACTGAGCCCACCGCCCTGCCCCACGCAGGGGCTCACTGGTTGATTGAGCAGGGACGGGGCGGGGAAGGATGGCTGGAATGCCGCCCCTGGAAATGTGCTGTCCCAAGCACGTGCTTCCTTTGTTGGTGCAGTAATACTTGTTGGACGCCTGCCAGTAATACCTGTTGGAAGCCACAAGCTTATATGAGTTTGTGAATTTAACAAAAATTGATATGTACCAGGCTTGTTCTCCCAAGGGGAGCCTCTGACATGCTTCAAACTAAACGCACTGCTTCAGGTAGAATAAACAAATTTATTAATTATGAAAGATAGATTTTAAGTGATAAATTAAAGTACAAGTCAGATTTGGTCAAATGAAGTAAAAGCAAAATGTATTCTAAACTGATCTTAACACTTTCAATGCCCATTCAGTTACTATACAAAACAATGTGCAGTTTAGTTGGTTTGCATTGGGTCACTTATATTTTTAAATGATGATATCTGTATTTTCTGCAGGAAAATAAAAAGGGAGAGCAAGCATGAGATTATTTCCACAGGATTTCTCTGCAGTTTTTAATCCTTGACCACAGAAAGCTTCCTCAGCTACTGTCCTCTCTCATCCCACACATTTGGAATCCCCCTGCTAAAACATAGGCAGTATATTACAACTTTATCCATCTCCTCTGAGGTAATCCAATTTTTCATTGCTTATTGTGTGAGATACTGTACTCTCAAACCACTCCATAGCAACAAAATTAGTTAACTCCGATAGCATAGGCAGATCGAAGGTGGAGGTTACATTTTAAAACTTTTGTCAAAAGTACATCAAAGCAAATTAAACGTGTGGAAACATTTAGGAACTTATAAAGAGAACTTGATCCACACAGTCTGTTTAAAATCCACTGGAATTTCTCGAGACATTTCGGTCTCCTCTGTTATTGATCCACCTACTTGTGTGCATTGAATAAAAGGGGGAAATTACCACCTCTCAGGTGGATGTCTTGATATTAAGAGACAGATAGATGACTGACAGAAACACACACACACACAGACACACAAGTACCCAAGGCAAAACAACTGTATTCAAAGAAAGCTAACAGAGAATCTGTAACTAGTAATACAAAATGAGCAGAGAGGTAAGTAATAGACAGGAAAATGAAGATTTGTGGTTGCTACCCTTAAACAAACAAACAAACCACCCCACAAAAATAGCCCCACAAAAATAAACATGTAATTATGTGCCACAGTTAATAGATATGAGGGGCTGTACAACTGCTGAACACTAACTGATGCAATTGACCCCTGTACTGGTTGCTTCCATTGAAATCTTGGCTACATAAAATGCTGGCTGATACTTGGAACTATTGTGGAAGGCTTTTACAAACATCCCTTGCTTTTCAATTTTATGTACAATATCTTTTATTCCCTAAAGCAAAAAACTGGATTCTGGTTAGCTTCAACTTCTTTTCATACTAAATACTATGTATCTGAACTTTTTTTTTTTTTAAAGAAAAAAGAAGGCCAGATGGTAAATGTACAAAGAACACATGGCCAAATATTTCATGAAGTCCGCCCCTCTCAAAGAGTATTTTCCCAGGGATGCTGCTAACGGGGGGGGGGGGGGGGGAGAGGGGGGAGGAGGAGGAAAGAATGCTTTTTCATTATGGGCTCCTTTTCTTAATGGATCTTAATTTTGCCCTATTCTAACACCTCCCTCCAAATAGTCTGACAAAATGTCATCTGGGCAGTAAACATAAGAGGGATAGATGCTACCTAGCATCACACATTTTTACACAAAGGTAGTGCAGACAACATGTTATTACAGCTTCTTTCCTCATTAGTGGATTTGAAGTCAACAGTGGTGATAGCCACATGACAAGAAAGAATTAAAAATATTTATGTATATGCTACATTATGTTCCATTTTGGCTGAAGTCAGCAGATTATCTTAATGCAGACCATTCGCCTTGATTAACATTTTACAGATTTTCCATGTACAAAATACATACATAGCCAACAAACCTCTCTCACCAGGTTTGACAGAGAAGAATAAATTCTAGAGCCAATCAGAAATTAAAATTAAAATCTGATGTTTGCTTTCTCTTGCCTCTTCTGATTAGCATAATTAAATCTGCATCACTCTTAGCTGTGTAATTATCTCCACAGAAAACATTAGCCTCTTAAATACAATGCCTTGCACTGAAGGGACATGTGCTATTTGGGGTGCAACTCTCCTTTCCATATAACTTCCATTTGCTTCCCAAAGTCTATTTCCTCTCCCTAAAGGGTCCAATACTGAAGGCTTCCTCCTACGCTGACCCTGGGGCTTCCAGGGTCTGAAACTGGCTGTAGAATAACTGAGCGCAGCCTAAAAGCTCTTCTGAATTATGCTGGCTGGGGAGGTTTGTTCATAGATTCCAAGGCCAGAAGGGACTGTTGTGATCATCCTAGTCAGATGTCCTGTATAACACAGGCTGTACAACTTTCCCCAAACAATTCTTAGAGCGGATCTTTTAGAAAAGCATCTAATCTTGATTTAAAAATTTACAGTAATGGAGAATCCACCACAGCCTTTGGTAAATTGTTCCAATGTTTAATTACCCTCACTGTAAAAAATGCATGCCTTATTTCGAGTCTGTATTTGTCTAGCTTCAACTTCAAGCCATTGGATGATGGTATTCCTTTCTCTGCTAAATACCAAATATTTGTTCCCCATATAGGTTTTTATAGATTGTAATCAAATTGCCCCTTAACCTTCTGTCTGTTAAGATAAATATATTGAGTTCTTTGAGTCTGTCACTATAAGGCATGTTTTCTAATCCTTTAATCATTCTTATGTGCTCCACCCCGCCCCTTCCCACACCTAGCTGCCCTTATTTTCACTTCCCCCTATACACCGTGTGCACAGAGGGAGGGAAGGAATGAGAAGCAAAAATTGGCTGTGCCAGCTTTACAACATCCCAGGATTCCCCAGTGCTAGAGGGAATCCGTCTCTGCCTGCTCAAAATGGCTTTAAATGTCACTTGGAGCAAGGATCCAGCTTACAATCATCCAAACCATATCTCCCATGATAAAGGATCCATCTTGGATTTTTTTGCCTCCTCCATGTCCATTAACATTAAATAAATTCTAACATTTTCACTCACTCCAAGCCTAGAAGCTCAGTTCAAAAGAGAACTTCGGATAATTTTTTAAAATTAGTAAACAAATACACACTTGACTGATTTAACAAGAGTGTTACTGAAATAGAAAATGGCCATTAAAATGTTTTATACACAGAGACATTTAATAATCAATAACACAGATGCCAAGCATCAATAAATATGTTTTTAATAACCCACTGCTATTCACTTAACATCCTTATTAAACCTAAATGAAATCCATATTTGGGAAACATAATTTAAAGCATTTCTGAATTCTAGAAGTTGGCCTCTCCTTCTCTCTTGTGCCATCCCCGTTTTACAAATGCTTAGGTAATTAGAATATAGCAAGGCGCTCTTAAGTATTGCATTTTAGCATACTGCAAATTTAAGTCCTGAACTTATTCAGACCTTTATTAGGATTCTCCTTATGAACAACATTAAAATAATAGTAACCAGGAAGATTTATTCGTTCATCATTTTCATTTATGCAGCATTCACGGATAACCTTTCCATTTTAAATATTTGGGTTTCCCTTTATAATTTATTTAAATACAATTCTGTGGAATTAATTGGATACATTACTCTGTTGGGAGTAGGAGGAAAGATGGCTTGTGGATAAGAAACCTCCACACTTGTATCCCTCAGAGAACGGTAAGAAGAATTTCAGTCCCTCCTATAATGCTAGACATTCCAAAGACAGAGACCCAGGTCTATACACATTGTGCCCCACTATGGTGTACTACCTCCTCGTGTTCTCAGCAAGCAATGCAGATTTGCCTTTCCCCATACTAAGGTCTGTGTCCTCAAGTTACTGACTTCCTTTACTCATTTATTGTGTAGGTGTTATCAGGACCGCTCTAGGCACCAGCAAAGCAAGCACGGGCTTGGGGCGGCACAATTCCAGGGGCGGCATTCCAGCCACCCATTTTTTGTTGGGTTTGGTTTTTTTTGCTTGGGCAGTTGCACTCTCGGAGCTTGGGGCGGCAAATTTTTTGCTGGGGGGGCAAAAAACCTAGAGCCAGCTCTGGGTGTTGTTATAAAACTTTCCTACCTGGTGGGAGTTTTAGTGAGAGTTGTTAGAGAGCTTATTCCTTCACTCTCCCACTTCCCTGGTCCTTCTCACATGAACAGAGAGCAACAATACCCGAAGTCCGAAGGTGCAAACAATTCAATGTTTATTGGGGTGAACTTCCAGCAAGCTTAAATACAAGTTCCTTTTCCTTATTTCCGAATCCCAACTTACTTCCTGTTTGCCCCTAATTTATATAGTAATATTCTTAGCTATACCTTAACCAATCATTCTACTAAAATTTAACTAACCAATCCTAACATATTGTAAAATGATTATGTAACCAATTATATCCCACCACCTTAATTAGTTTACACCCAGCAAAATTAATTATACAGCAGACAGGAACAATCACAGAACCAGACAGAGATTATACAGACAAACAATAGCAAAGTGGGAACTATAATGGCAAGACAATACAGAAGTGAGGATTTCACATCCCAGTATTGATAAGTGAGTTCTTGCCAGACAGGATGCTATCAAACTAAGTTTTCTTTTACATTTTCTAGGCACTTCCATTTCTCTGGAGCTGATAGGCACTATCAGGACAGGATTGTATTCCTAACAGCCCAATAGCACCTTCTTTCCATGTGACTACTTTGGAATGTGAGGATGTGACCGGTCGCTTTCCAGCTTATGGCTGCCTCTGTCGCTTAGCCAAAGGCCTTAGCCTAAGAACAGGGCCCCAGACTGTCACAGTAAGAGAAGGACCTTACATTGGCAGACGGTGATTTTGATTCTTTCTTTTATACCTCTAACTAGCCAAGTGATAAAAATACGCCTAAATTCTTAAAGTACAGTCCTTTACAGGCCTGAATATCTATATCCTAACAAGAGTCATTAGCATTAGTAAAGCATGTAGAGATCACCATATGGTAGGAGCTATTGAAATACAAAGAACTCTGCACAGTAAGGACTCCTTGTAAGTTTCTCAGCTATTGAATCAAATGGACTTCAGTTTTTAAAAACCCTAATTCTAGTAAAAAATGTGCCAACTAACAGTCCTGGAAAATTACATCCTTCATTTATCCACAGAGCACATACAGAACAGGTAGTTACAGTACAAACTTATCTCAACTATCACCTAATATGCCCAAACTTTGACCTGAAGGGGAACAATTCCAGGCAGAAGAGTGCATTCCAGCTCTACATGCCACCAAATCCCTGGCCTTTCTGATGAGACTGCCAACAAAGATCAAATGAGTGTCAATTAATGGAGTTTATGGTTATTATTTGAATTCCTTTGCCGGCAGCAACAGAATTGAAACTGCTGATTCATTTCAACATACACTGGATGGTATGTACTGTTAAATGCTATGGGTGTCAAGTCTATCAATTGTGTAGCATCATTTTAAAAGCATTTTTGACATACCAAAAATTTAAGAAAGCTATTTTTCAAGAGGAATATTTATCTTTTTAAATTTCCCTTTGCAATAAGGGAGTGAACATAACATACCTACACAGCAGAGCAGATAAAAAAAGTGTCTCCTTCCAAACCCACTGTGACTTTGTATAGAAAGAAAGATGACCATTTATATCACTGCTGCTACCCCTGTTAATACAACTGCAATAAATCTTGTACAAAGTATGTCTTGTAAGGTATCATTGGAAGAGTTATGAGCTGCTAAGTATTGTTATCCTGTTTAAATCCGTGTATCATCAATGTATCTAAAGTTATGGCTATTTGCTGTGTTTGTGTGTGTTCCTGAGTAACACCCACATGACAAATTTACATCAAGACCAGTCAGCCCTGGTTGATGGGCCATTTAGGATAAACAACTCTTTGAATAGGCCCCTCCCGAGGACACCTTACAGGGCATGTAGACAGTGGATGCCTCATAACTCAGCGATGGCATATAAGGACATGTGATCCAATACTCCATGTTTGTGCATGGAAAGTTACTGGCACAAACATGGAGTATTGGATCACATGTCCTTATATGCCATCGCTGAGTGGAGGATATAAAAGTGGAGGCTGTGACATCAGTTCTTTCCTCCCCCACATGTCTGGATTATGACTTCTAACAAAGAAGAGCTCTGAACAATGGACTCAAAACCCCAATATTTGGGATGAACCAGAGAGAGACTTATTACAAACTGGAAGATTTAAAAACAATGCTATTATCCTGATCTACAAATTCTGAAATCAACTGAAATCTATATGATTCATTTTAACCTCTTAATAACTCTTCCTTTTTTCTTTGTATTAATAAACCTTTAGTTTTTAGTTACTAAAGGATTGGCTACCAGCGTGCGCTTCGGGTAAGATCTGAAGTCTATTTTGACCTGGGGTACGTGTCTGGTTCTTTGTAACTGGAAGAACCTAATATATGTGATTTCTGCTTTATCACAGAAGTCTGGTTTGTCTGGGTGGTGCATGAGGGACGAGAAGGCCGAAAGGGGATTGTCTGTGGCTCCATAATAACTAGTGTCGTATTTTGGAAGCACGCATTTGTTACTGGTGTGGTGAACTCTTACGCTAGACCAGTGTTTCTCAAACTGGGGTCGGTGGACACATGGGGGTCCACGAGATTACTCCAGGGGGTCTGCCGGCCCCACTGATCAGCTTCTCCCCGTCCTTCCCTCAACTCTTCCCCCTCCCTCCCAGTGCCTCCGGCACACCAGGGAACAGCTGTTCAGCGGCGTGCCAGAGGCGCAGGGAGAGAGGGGAAGGAGTGGATCAGGGCGCACTCTGGGGTGGGTCGGAAAGAGACGAGGAAAAGGAGGGGCAGGGGTGGAGCGGTGGCAGGAGGAGGTGGGGGCAGGGCCTGAGCAGGGGGTTTGGGGATCTGTGGAGGGTTTAGCACCTTACCGCCCCTTTGGGGTGGGGGGGGATGGGGTGCTGAAGCCTCACCACTCCCAAGTCCACACTTGCCTCTCTGCACCATCACCCCCTTCATCTGGGTAGTGAGTCCTAGAGGCTGAAGTCCACGTAACTCGCCCCAAACGTCAGGGCTGTGTGGCCCAATGGCCAGAGTCCATATAACCCCCCATCACAGGCAAGATAGTATGGCCTAGCGGCCAGAGTCCATGTGATTCCCATGCTGGGCCGGCCCCCTCCAAAGGGGGCAGGCGGCTGGGAGGGGTAGGGGGACCCAGGCGCACCCTCTCTTCTGGATCCCAACCCAGGGCCCTGTTAATGGCAAGTTCCCCTTACCACTGGCTCGGCAGGGATCCACCTGAAACACGCCGAGCCTCTGTGCGGCTCTAAGACCATTTTCCTCTAAAGTTCCCCTGGGTCACTTCCTACCATAACTTCCAGGTCCTCCATTTCAGGGGGTCCTCTGGTCAGTTCCCCTTCTGTGATGTATGCACATCCCAGCTTGGCTGGCTTCCAGATCCTGGAGCATAGGCTGTCCCTCCTCAGGAGCTGGCAGTGAGCTTCCTTCCCCTCTGGCAGGCAGCCCAGATTGAGCAACTCTGCAGGCTTTTATACCTGTTCTCCAGTTGGAGCATGCCCAGCAGAGCCTCAGAGGCGTGGCTTCCTCTGCCAGGAAGAAAGGGTTAACCCCTGTGGTACCAGTGCTGGGCCACTCTGCCCTGTCACAGGGTCCATGAAAATTTTTAAATAAAAATGGGGGTCCTCGGGTTGCTAAAGTTTGAGAACCGCTGTGCTAGAGTATACCACCAGTCTGGGGTATATATCCTGTAGAATGCAGTCTGACCTGAAACTGGTGCTCTTAGCATGATACCCACTTGCAAGAGCAAAGAGCACAGGACAGGCAGAGCTTCTTTTTCAGGCAGAGAAGGCAAATCAGGAGCTTATAAGTATGTCTCGGTAACTGAATGCACTGATCGCAATGCAGCAAAATAGCAGTAGTTTGGAACTTCTGCATTTAATTCCTTGGGGCATTATACTAAATGATAGTCCATCAGAGAGGGTCAGAAGTACCCATGATCATACATTCTGGTCAACCTTTACAAAAAGAACAGTGCTATTGTACCAACAGTAAAAACATCATAGTTTAGGACAATAAATATTCATTATATTTCACACTTAAAGAATCATAATTTCAAAGCACTGTAAAACATTTAGATGGCTAATTCTCACAGTCACCTAGTATTATTTGGCCACATTGTCTGCTAGTGTGAATCAGCATAACTGAGAATTTGACCCATTGTCTCTAAGCCAGGGGAATAGGGAGTGATGAAGAACAGGTGTAAATCAGAACACGCCTGAAGTTGCTCTAATTTATGAGCAGGCTGAATCGTTGCCTGGCTACTCCGGGGGATGGGAGCACAAAAATGGCATGCAACCAACTACCTTTTCCCTACTCTCATCTCTCCTGGGGCCCGTTTTCAAAGAACAGAGTCCAGGAATATATCGAAAGCAAGAGTTTGATTATGGCTATAGCCAGCATGGATATCTCAGTAAAGGAAGGTCATGCTTAAGCAATCTACTGGAACTCACTGAAAATGTTATTTCAGAGTAGCAGCTGTGTTAGTCTGTATTCACAAAAAGAAAGGGAGTACTTGTGGCACCTTAGAGACTAACACATTTAATGTTATTGTCATCCTAGAGTCAGTGGAAGGGCTTTGATGTTAAAAATTCTTTGAATGTAATATACTTAAATAAAATAAATAAAGCATTTGACAAGATTGCACATCACAGACTAATGGCAAAGAATCAGACTAAGAGATGAGTAGAGGATGGAAAGAAAACTATCTTAGAAGCAGGAGATAAAGAGTAGGCACAAGTGGAAACTTTCCAAGTGGAAAAAGAGTTGGATGTTTGTGACAGGATCCCTGTTCATGTTATGTATAATTTTTTAAAATATGGTAAAGCTTTGCACTGTACTCTCTCGTAGCTCTCCAACCACTTTATTATTTTTAAGAGACTGTCAAGAAAGGTTAAATGACTCACCCAAGGTCTCACAGCAAGACAACAATTGAGTTGGGAACAGATTCCAGTTCCCTTGACTGTGTGAACAGTACTCAAGCTGTTTTCAACCACTGTAATTAATAAGGTGAAATTCTGACTCCATTGGAGTCAATGGAAGTTTTGCCATTACCTTCAAAGAAGCCAGGATTTCACCCAAAATCTCTAAATTTGCAGATGTTAAGACAACTGGAAAAAGAGTGTTACAAAGAAGAATGGGTTTGGATTCTTTAGATGAGACATGTTCAGGGTTCAGCACAGCTCTCTTCCCCACACAGCAGGACCTCCCCACTTCTCCTCTGGCCTCAAGGGAACATCCTTTCAGCCTTCCTTCTTCCCAACAGCAGCTATTTAAAACACTAGGAAAAGAGTTTACAAGTTGATTTATATGAGATCAATTAATAAATAAAATGTAACCAAGTATTTAAGCAAGATTTAAATTGTTCACACTACTGACAAACAGAGCTGGGTCAGGAATTTTTTTGATGAAATGTTTTTTCCATCTGAAAATGCTGATTTATTAAAACCTAAACTTTTTTTGTGAAAAGTTTTTTGGATGGGAAGGTGTCTCAGATCCAAGAAGGAATTTCTGGTCACAGCCAAAGAAAGCTCCATCCATAAACAACCAATAGCCTGGTGGTATGGGCATTCACCTGGGATGTGAAAGACCTGGGTTCGAGTTCCAGCTCTGAATCAGGCACTGCAGAAACTTAAACCAACTCTTGGGTGTCTGTGTCTTTCTCTCTCTCTCAAAATTTTGAAACGTCTCAGTTTTGTTCTAATACAGAACAAAAACAAATTTTAAAATCTCATTTTTTTGTAAAATGGAATTTTTGTTTTCTTGCTAGCCCTAGTGACATGGGAACATAATACAAAAATGATCTAATCAGGAAGATATCAGCCACTCATCTTGAACTACTTTGTGCAGAAGATTCATAGATTCAAGGCCAGAAGGGACCATTAGATCATCTTTTCTAACCTCCTATATAAGACAGGCCATTACATTTCACCCAGTTACCTTTATATTGGTCCCAATAACTTTTAAAGCATATCTTCCAGGTAGGAATCTAGTCTTGATTTGAACACATAAAGAAACTGAGTGCACCACTTCCCATGGCAGCTTTTCAAAGTGGTTAATCAGCCTCACTGTTAAATGTGTGTGTCTTATTGCTAATTGGAATTTGTCTGGCTTCAGCTGCCAGTCATTCACTCCTGTTATGCCTTTTTTCTGTTAGATTTAAGAGCCCATTTTTAGTACCTGGTATTTTCTCACCATGAAGGTACTTATACATCGCATGATCAAATCATCTCTCAGAGTCCTCTTTCATAAGCAAAACATATTGAGCTCTTTAAGTGTCTCACTATAAGGCATTTTCTCCAGCCCTCAAATAATTGCTGAGGCTCCTTTTCTGCACCTGTCCAATTTTTCAACATCGTGGACTAGAACTTTATGTAGTATCCCAGTACTGGTCTCATCAATGCTTTATCTAGAGGTAAAATCACCTCCCTATTCCTACTCACTACTCCTCTGTTTATATAGCCAAGGTTCACGGTAGCCTATTTGCCATAACGTTGCACTAGGAACTTGTATTATGTTGATTGTCCTCTATGACACCTAAATCCTTTTCAGAGTAATTTCTTTCCCAGATACCAACCCCCATTCTATTGATATGGCCTTCATCCCTTGTTCCTAGGGGCCAGACTTAGTATTTGACTGTATTTTGATGTACTTAGTTTGAACAGACCCAGATAACCAAGCCATCCAGATTGCTCTGTATGCCTTGTCCTCATCATCAGAGGCAGATTAACATGGTGCCCGAAAAGAAAGCCCTCTTCACCCCTTCTACCTGCAGTCCCCACCCCCCAGGGCTCCTACCGGGGAAATGGGGTCAGAGCATAGGGGCTTGCCCCACCCACCCAGCACTTCTGTCAGGGAGCGGGGTTGGAGTTCAGGGGCTTCCCCTACTCCCCAGCGGGAGCACCAGGTGGGCGGAGTGGTTTGGGGCATGGGGTGCCCATTTTTCCAGGGCCTCCCAATTGACAGGAGTCCCTGAGCATCGGCCCCATTGGCCCAGGGGCTAATCTGCCACTGCTCATCATTATTCACCATTTGGCCAATCTTTATCAGCAATGATTTTACATTTACTCCCTCATAATTGATGAAATGTTGAATAGTGCCAAATCCTAATACCGATCCCTGTAGAACCTCACTGTACACACCTCCATTATGATTCCCCATTGACTACTATTTTTTGAGATTTGTCAGTTAGCCAGTTCTTAATCCATTTAACATGTGCTAGACTGAAATTCTATTGTTCTATTTTTTTCCATCAGAACATCATACAGTACTAACCCCATGGAATACATTACAGGGAAGGATCATTGAAGCAGAGTATAACATTTCTCTCTGGTGATGCTTTTCGTTCCACAGAATAAACAGAGCAGTACCCAACTTACCAGGGGAGGGGGAAAAAGCAACTACTCAGCACTCAGTAGCCAACATCTAACATCTGCTGTGTACAAAGCCATTGTTTATTTTTACTGACTGTGCTTTTTCATGGGCTCATCACCAGGGTGTCCAAACACTACACAAACATTGATGAGTTTAAGTTCCCAACACTCCTGCATGGCAGGAAAGCATTATGATCCCTGTTTTACTGGCACAGGATGGAGGCACTGATGGGAGCTGATGTGACTCACCGGAGATCACACAAAAATACAACCCACAGTCACTCATTAAAGTACCCCATTAAGGCAGAATGGTCCAGCACTGTATCTTAATCACAAACCATCCTTCCTTAAAGACTGTCACTCCCTATGAAAGGTTTCAGAGGAGGAAGCAATGGAAACCCAGTTATTTAAGGGGCTGTGGATCTCTACTCCCAAGCCCTGTCACAATGATTAAGTAAGACCAGTTGGGTTTCTCTTGAACTGGAACTCTGTCCGGCAGCAGGACATTCTCAGTACAGGCCCTTTGCTGCTGCAGCTCCTGCTCTTTTTGACAGGCTGGAAGAGCCTGAGCTCTTTAATCTTCCGGGCACCATGTTTTTCGCACTGGGGCCTTGAGCCAAAAGTAACGAATGCCTCAATTTTTGGCTCAACTTGAGAAACTTTAAAGAGTCCCAATTTTCAATTTCTGAAAATTAGGCTTCTTTGAAGTGTCTCTCACAGAGTAGGTTGGAAATTTTCCAGCAAAACTCTCTTTCAAAGAAACAGTTCAAGTGCAACGACATTTTGTCAAAGGATAAGGAGGGTTACAACAGAAAAGTTCCTGGCTTCCTACCAGCTCACAAGGTGGACTGCTGGGAATCATAGAATATCAGGGTTGGAAGGGACCTCAGGAGGTCATCTAGTCCAACCCCCTGCTCAAAGCAGAACCAATCCCCAATTAAATCATCCCAGACAGGGCTTTGTCAAGCCTGACCTTAAAAACCTCTAAGGAAGGAGATTCTACCACCTCCCTAGGTAACGCATTCCAGTGTTTCACCACCCTCCTAGTGAAAAAGTTTTTCCTAATATCCAACCTAAATCTCCCCCACTGCAACTTGAGACCATTACTCCTTGTCCTGTCCTCTTCTAGCACTGAGAACAGTCTAGAACCATCCTCTCTGGAACCACCTCTCAGGTAGTTGAAAGCAGCTATCAAATCCCCCCTCATTCTTCTCTTCTGCAGACTAAACAATCCCAGTTCCCTCAGCCTCTCCTCATAAGTCATGTGTTCCAGACCCCTAATCATTTCTGTTGCCCTTCGCTGGACTCTCTCCAATTTATCCACATCCTTCTTGTAGTGTGGGGCTCAAAACTGGACACAGTACTCCAGATGAGGCCTCACCAATGTCGAATAGAGAGGAACGATCACGTCCCTCAATCTGCTCGCTATGCCCCACTTATACATCCCAAAATGCCATTGGCCTTCTTGGCAACAAGGGCACACTGCTGACTCATATCCAGCTTCTCGTCCACTGTCACCCCTAGGTCCTTTTCCGCAGAACTGCTGCCTAGCCATTCGTCCCTAGTCTGTAGCTGTGCATTGGGTTCTTCCGTCCTAAGTGCAGGACCCTGCACTTATCCTTATTGAACCTCATCAGATTTCTTTTGGCCCAATCCTCCAATTTGTCTAGGTCCCTTTGTATCCTATCCCTGCCCTCCAGCGTATCTACCACTCCTCCCAGTTTAGTATCATCCGCAAATTTGCTGAGAGTGCAATCCACACCATCCTCCAGATCATTTATGAAGATATTGAACAAAACCGGCCCCAGGACCGACCCCTTGGGCACTCCACTTGACACCGGCTGCCAACTAGACATGGAGCCATTGATCACTACCTATTGAGCCCGACAATCTAGCCAACTTTCTACCCACCTTATAGTACATTCATCCAGCCCATACTTCTTTAACTTGCTGACAAGAATACTGTGGGAGACCGTGTCAAAAGCTTTGCTAAAGTCAAGAAACAATACATCCACTGCTTTCCCTTCATCCACAGACCCAGTAATCTCATCATAGAAGGCGATTAGATTGGTCAGGCATGACCTTCCCTTGGTGAATCCATGCTGACTGTTCCTGATCACTTTCCTCTCATGTAAGTGCTTCAGGATTGATTCTTTGAGGACCTGCTCCATGATTTTTCTGGGGACTGAGGTGAGGCTGACTGGCCTGTAGTTCCCAGGATCCTCCTTCTTCCCTTTTTTAAAGATTGGCACTACATTAGCCTTTTTCCAGTCATCTGGGACTTCCCCTGTTCGCCACGAGTTTTCAAAGATAATGGCCAATGGCTCTGCAATCACAGCCGCCAATCCCGAGATTTCAAGGTTTCACAGCTCCAGGCCAGTTCCCCTATGCCAGGTTCTCCTTCCAGACTCCCTGTTACAGAGCCCAGAGTCTGGAAACCCTGAGGTCCCCTTCCCCAGAACAGTCCTCATGGCAGAACTGCCCTGGAGCAGCAGACTCTGGTAGCTGAAGCTGCCCTGGAGCCCTGGGCAGCTGCTGACTGAAATTGACAAGGTTGTTTTCAGTTTTTTCTCTACTAAATAGCTAGGGTGACCAGATGTCCCAATAAAATCGGGACTGTCCCGATATTTAACCCTTTGTTTCGTGTCCTGATCAATGTACAATTGGAACTCCATTTGTCCTGATATTCAGGTAAGGAGGTGAGCAGGAAGGAGGCACCGATTCCGGGGGTGCTCCGGGGCTGAAGCACCCACAGGGAAAAATTAGCAGGCGCTCCGCACCCACCAGCAGCCAAGCTCCTCCCTCCTCCCCCTCCCCCAGCGCGCTGCATCCCAGCTCCTCCCCTTCCCTCCCAGCGCTTCTGCCCCCCCGCCACCTACCAGCTGTTTGCTGGCGCTTAGGACTTTCCAGGAGGGAGGGGGAGGAGGCAGAGAAGAGGCAGGGCAGGGACAGGGACTTGGGGGAAGGGGTGGAATGGGGGCGAGGGCGGTGCAGGGCTGGGAAGAGGCGGGGGGCAGGCAAGCACCCACCCACTGGGCAGAAGGGAAGTCCATGCCGTAGTAGGCAAGTGGCAGGTGGGGCGAGTGAAAAGGCAAGCGGCGGGCTAGCGGTGGGCGGGGGGGTGAAGAGGCGAGTGGTGGGTGGGGGACTGAGGAGGGACACAGCAAGCTCGCGGCGGGCGGGGGGTGAGAGAAGGCAAGTGGTGTGTGGGGGACTGAGGAGGGATGCCTCAAGCCTGCAGCGGGCTGGGGGATGAGGAAGAGCGTGGTGGCGGGGGGGCCAAGTGAGGGAAAGGGCGGGACCTGGGGCAGAGTGGAGGCGGGACCTGGGGCAGAGTGGGGGTGGCCTGTGGGCAGGGCTGACAGCACCCCAATGTGTCCCAATATTTTACTGTTGTGATCTGGTCACCCTATAAATAGCAGTGGTGAAACCGAAAAGAAAAGTCGGAAGCTGCTGCGATCCCGGGGAGCATCTTTCATTTGAGAAACACAAAGTGTCTGTGTTAACAAAATTTCATAGAAATTTTTGAAAAAATTGGTTTTATTCCAAATTGGACTGAAACCAAAGTAAAAAAAGTGTCAAAATTTCCCATGAACTAGCAATTCTGAGGTTTGGCCAGCTCTAGTCTCAAGCGGGGCATCCAAATATGGAGGTGTCCATGAATCAATAGTCGTTTTTGAAAATGTTTGCCTTATTTTAGATTTTACAAATAAGTGCCTGATTCCAAGCCTATCGGTGTCGATGGAGTGTTTCCATCAACTTCAATGAGCTTTAGATCAGGACTTAACAGCACAAGGTGGATCACTGCAGACAGTTTCCCTGAGTCCTAAGTTTGAGCAAATCGTAGTTTCTTATTAGAAAAACCAGATACAAGACCTACATATGCCATATCACGTGAATACCTTAAAAATGGGTTCTGAGTGGTGCCATCTAGAAGGTGAAGGTACTCAGCACCTCTCAGAATCAGGTTCTAATACTTATATATAATGGCAGTGGTTGGTCACACAACACTTTATTTACTTACACACACACACACACGCAGAGCTCGGTATTGTAAGCCAACTGTGGCACATCTAACTATTGCCTTTATGCCCGTGGCAAACTCACCATCATTCATCTATCCCAGTTTGAGTACTGAGGTGGGACTGGGGGAACTTTGCCAGGGGAATGGGGGGAAAGGACTATACCCAACATGCCACTGGGATTCCTGCCATTTGTTTTCAAAGGCAAAAGGAAACCAGGAGATCAAGAGTAACTAGGAACCTATTCCACATCCACTTTCCTTTGCAGTGCACCTCCCTAGAATCTTCTGTCCACTGAACTAAGTGACAAAAATACTAAATGATAAGGAGGAATGAGGCTAAAGGAAGATACTCACCTGTGAAAGAAGGAATACTAGGACAAGTAAAAAGGCCCAGAACAAATGCATTAGAAGTTTATGGCCTAATATATAGATTCTTTTAAAAAAATGAAGTTAAATAATTAGCTATTGCATGAGAAAAAATGCCTGAGGGACTTTCATGCCTACAAAATTCTGTGCTGAAACAGTCTAACCTGTGCATGACCAGCCTTTCCTTTTCTCCCACCCTCCAACCCCAAGTCTGATCATTGAATTTCTGCACAAATGAAGATGCTTTGTGATGCAGGAAAAACTGCCATGCAAAATGTCAAGCTCAGAAAAGTGCTCAATGTTGAGATGAAGATTAACCCCTTCACCGCTTTAGAGGCTCATCTGCAAAATGTCTACAAGATTAACCCCTTAACTATTCCAGTCATCCACAGAGAACCTGCCAAGATGAACATGCCATCAAGGGGGGAAAAAAAAAAAAACCCTACCCTCTTCTGAAATAAAGACCTTGTGCATAAAATAAATAAATAAAAACATTGTGCAATGTTTGTCCTAAAAAAACTAGGGGTCAGCTAGTATAAATAAGACTGTAAGTCTCAGGATCCGATCCTCACTGGTGTAAAACAGTGCAACTCCACTGACTTCAAAGGAGCTAGGTCAGTTTACAGCAGCTGAAGAT
This sequence comes from Caretta caretta, assembly GCF_965140235.1. Classification (NCBI taxonomy): domain Eukaryota; kingdom Metazoa; phylum Chordata; order Testudines; family Cheloniidae; genus Caretta; species Caretta caretta. The sequence goes on along the minus strand of NC_134209.1, from coordinate 129,702,256 downwards.
TGAGTTCTATTGCTTGCAGTAGTGTTACTGCACTTTTGGACCCTAAAATACTGCTTGCTTTTTTGTTTGTTTGTTTTAATAACAATGTCAAGGTGCAAGTAGGGAAACATATTTCCTGTGGCAATAATATGCCGTTGTGGTCTTTCTAAGTCATTGCTGCAGTGAAAACCTTTAATGACTTGCTGACTGGGGACCCAACCTGGCTGTGAGTAAAGCAGAACGAGTATATGACTCTTTTTCAGCGAGTTTTTTTCCCCTCCTTGCTCCCACCCACAACAAGCAAAATATCAGAGGTGGAGCACTTCAGGAAGGCAAAAGGTACAAAAGCAGGTAAGTGCCTGGCAGCTCCAGGTTCAATTCTAATTGCCATTACAGCATTTGCTTTGTAAATATGCACTAATTTTATTCACCACACCAACCTTCAAGAGAGAGTGGAAAGAAGCCTCACAAGAAAATTCAACAATAGCCATCTAGATTAATTATATGACTTTTCTTAAAAAAAATAAGAGGTTATTGGGCCTGGCAATATTTTACCAAGAGAAAACTTGGAGAATGAAGGAAAACCAATGTCAAAATAGATGTGTCCCTGATGACGCCTTCTGATGGTATTAAAGTGCTTTGATTAACATTTATTTCTCATTCCCATGGTTAAGTGTCAATAGGAGTAAGGGGATCGTCTTGTGGCTAGGGCTCTCCCAAAGACCTCTGGGATCTTGGAAAAATCTTAATTTTTCATAGATTTTTAAGGTCAGAAGAGAACCATTAGATCATTTACTGTGACCTCCCATATAAAAAAAAGTCTCAGAATTTCAGTCAGTCACCCCTGTATTGAAGCCAATAACTGGTATTTGAGTGTATATCCCAGAAACGTATCCAGTCTCGATTTGAAGACATCAGGAGATAAGATTCCACCAACTTCTCTCTATACCTCAGGGATTTTTTCCATTCCATAAGCAGCGATTTTCAAAAGCAGCCTGTGATTCTGAGTATCCAAATTGAGCCCTCAAAACCTTAGGCACCCACAATAAGATGCCATTTACAAAAATTTAGTCGAAAATGAAGAAGATACCGAAACATCCACAAGTATGTGGCTCTAGTGGCTCGGAAAACCTATATGAAGTTCACCCCTACACAAGCACTCGTGGCCTGCCCAGAATTTGGGAGGGATATGTGAATTCTTTCCCCTCACAAGCCTTGCTTTGTGAGTTTCCACCTTGTAAATGACAGAAAAAATGTATAAGGAAAAGATTGCAAAGGACATGTGCTAGTTTTCCTCCCTCTTCTGCTGAAATTGATCTTTGTAACATTGTGACCACAAGGAACAGCATTCACCTGTGGCATGCTATTCTTTAAAGGGAAAACACTGCTCAAACCTCTCACCGGTCTGATTAATTTATTTTATTTAGGAGTACCTGTATTGCACCCAATTGCTGCACATATTATCTAGGTGGGTGGGAGTCACTGCATAACAGACTATACTTCTGTGGGTAGAAACAATAGACCGGGAAGTAGATTACAGCAGTTGCAGGCAAAAATCTCATAAACAATGGAGGACTTCAGGCACCAACAATTAAATCGAAAAGATTGTGATCCTTAACAAAAGGAAGGACACAAAGTTAAACATTGGAACCCTTAATTCAACATCCTTGTGCCTAAGTGTTCAGTGCATACGAGACCGGCAGTAAAAACGTCTAAGTGCTTAAGTGACTTAGAAGCCTAAGTCCTGTGTTCAAAAGTGACTTAGGAGCTAAGTCTCACTGATTTTCAATGAGCCTAAGTAGCTAATTCACTTTTGAAAATGGAATTTAGGCTCGTTATGCTCTTAAGCTATCTTGAAAATTGTACTTTACACTTCCAAAAAGATGCATCAAATGTATGTATGCAAAAATTGCAGGCAGATTCATAATTTACAAATTCCCCTGTAAACAATTTCCAGTCACTAACATCCTTAAGTAAGGCTTAAGTAAACCTCAATTTCATGCCTGAATAACAGCATGAAAATAAGTGGCTGGGTCAAGGCTATGGCCACGTATTTCAAAGCTGATGTGACTTTTTAATATAACTAGAAAAGCACAAATATCACCCCAAAACTTAACAGAGTGGACTACGTATTTTAAAAAAGAAGCAGATAGGCCTCACAGAAGTATTTATGAAAATCCAGAATTATTTACAGAAGTTGAACTGAACTACCTAGTGCACATGAAAGTAGTTCCACATTTTTGTACATGCAATGCACAATTAACTTCTCAATGGTGAGAAGAGGAAAAATGGTCATCAGTTAATACACAAATCTGGGAGCAGGAAACTTGGGTCCTATTCCCAGCTCTACCACAGATATGCTTTGGGAAATAAAGATAATAATACAAGTAAATTCTAAAAATGGAATTTCAGGAAAGTTTTTATAAAATGGAGAGGTTTCTTTAAAAAAAAAATTGTCTTCCAAACAAAGGGTAAACACAGGACCTGATGAGAGTATCATATAACATGGAAATCTGGATAGCTGGAATTCAGAAAAAATTCATTGTTTACCTGTGTATTTATTTACACTTGAAGAGCACTGTTATTTGTAAAGCACCTTGAGATCATCAGATGGAAGGTGCTAAAGAAATTTCGAGTGTGATTATTAATATGCGCTCTTTGGAAACCCAACCATCTGTGTTTTACATAATAGTGCAAGTGAAAGGCTGGAATTCTAGAACTTCCTAGCTTTTTTTGTCCATGTTGCAGAGATCTATTAAAGACTGATCTCTCTTGAACAGTCAAATTAATTTCCTCATATTTTTGCATTTTATTCTACATTGTAACCAAGCAGTTAAGAGCTTCTTGATTTTAAACCATTCAGACAGCGCAGTAATTTGAACAAAGAAAAACTCACTATACACAACACACTTTTCTGATCTTTAAATCATTAACTTTCTCTTCTTGTTTAATTTTATTTAAATGACAGGTTTCAGAGTAACAGCCGTGTTAGTCTGTATTCGCAAAAAGAAAAGGAGTACTTGTGGCACCTTAGAGACTAACCAATTTATTTGAGCTACAGCTCACGAAAGCTTATGCTGAAATAAATTGGTTAGTCTCTAAGGTGCCACAAGTACTCCTGTTCTTTTTATTTAAATGTGCTTCTTGGCAAGCTTTCTACACTGGAACATTGGAAGGTTCATAAATTTCCCTTAAGCCATCTAAAATGCAGAGGAATGGGCTTTTTCTTCTAACTCTTCTCCACCTGGATGCACTGCCCCCTAGCGGTGCAGCAGAATATTTTACCGTCCATGAGGATTTAATTAGGAGAGCACTTTGAACAGGGAGTTAAACCTGGTCCTCTTCCATGAAAGGCTCCCAGCTAAGCTGCTGCTAACTGTGCCAAAGGTGCTCAGAAGTTAAATGAAGCTCACCTGGAACTGGCACTGAACCAATAAGTGAATTTCATTTTGGATTATTTTAAAAGCTGAGATATAACAAAAATGACTATTATTCTGGTGTATAAGGTGAGTCGGACAAAAGACAAGTTAAAATACTATTAAAATCTGGGAGACCTACATTTTGGATGGAAACTTCATACAGAGAAAGGAAATCTCAGACCTTGGGTCAACATATTTCAGTACAGCACAGGTTTATTTGTGACTGCATTTTTCCATGCAAAGTGTATCCCAAAGCTACATTACAAAATTAATAGAAGATAGTATATGGTAAAAATTAAGATAAAAATGATAACAGTATTCAAATACTTGGAGAGTAAAATTCATAATAAGATGGTCTGCACAACTTGATACAAAAGGTTGAAAGGTTTGTATTTTTTGTATTGTAATAAAGTTCTTTATCAATGACATATCCCACTACTGCACAATGAGCTCTTCACTGCTTATCACCCTGGCTTCTGCTCTTTGCCCAGAGTTGTATTTTACTCTGATGTGATTTCTCTTCAGAAAGGGACAGGCTGTGATTTGGATTACACCCCCATGAAGGGAAGCGATATCTACTTGGTGATTAAGGTACATGCCAGACAAAAATTACAATTAATACAGCTGCTCTTCTACTAAACAACAAAAGCTGGCGTGAACACATTAATCACTGGCTCCATATTTTTTCTGAGTTGAATTCAAAATTCTAGTTCTAATCTACCATGCTAGGATCAGGTAAACTCAGAGACCACCAATCTTTCCACAACCTGCCCAGGCCACTTCACAGAGGCTGTTACTAGACAAGTGCAGGTTTGGGGCATTGTGGGAAAGAGCATCATCAGTAGCAAGGCAGTAGCTATAGAACATCTTCGCAAAGGAAACTGGACAGAGCTGGCACATGACATGTCTGGAACTTAATGCACATCTTTGATAAGGATTTGGACCCAGATTCTCAAAAGCAGGTAAGGTACCTAATTCCCATTGATTTCAATGAGAGTTAGGTACCTAAATACCTTTGAGGAGCTGAGCTTCCTCCTTCTCTCAGAAGCAGCTTCTCCAATGACAATCAGTCCTTGACAAGAAGGTTTGGGGGTTAAGGAGAAGATGAAACAAAAGACAGCACCATGAAAGAGGAAAGAGGCAACTAAAAAAGAGAGGGAGAAACAGTGACTTGAGGAAATGGAGAGAATACGTTCTTGCTACCTTATTCATGGTGGTTCAAAAGTACTCTGCATGAGACAAGTGGGAGGAGGTGGAACAGAAATAAAACAGAAGAGGGTAGAAAGGCAGCTTGGAATGATGGAGTCAATAGCCAACCGTTCGATGAAAGGAGGCTAGGGTGACCAGATGAAACGGACAAAATATCAGGACACATGGGGGAAGCAAAAAAAAAATAAAGCGGCCAGAGCAGCCAAACCTGCAATATCGGGACAAATGGCGTCCCGACCATGCATCGGTCGGGACGCGGGACAAAGAACTAAAAATTGGGACAGTCCCAATTTTACCGGGACGTCTGGTCACCCTAGAAGAGGCCAGGAGGTGAAGGTGGGACCATCCATTGATACATCTGCTGCACCACAAGCAGCAAGACAAATCAGCATATGTAGATCTTTCTACATGATGAATTTATCTACTGCATTCTTCCCCCCATTTCCCTGACCCCAACTGCAGATGAATTAAAAAGAGGGTTGCATTGAGGTTTCAGTATTCTAAACCCCTCCTTACTGCCAGAATTAAGGCAGAGAAAGCTGCATACCACACTGTGTCTGTAATAAATAAATTATGTGGGAAATATTGCCTTAGCCAATGTCATGTTGAAAAATATATTCCATACTGCAGGGATAATGAGGGTATAAAACATTAGCACTACATTTTTCTATACCATTCTGCATAATTAACTACACAGCTGTTCATTCATTCAGCCCCAACAACCAAATTAATTTGCAGTTGGTTAGGAGTGGATTCACTAGAGCAGACTCTGCATGTACGGCAGAACTAAGCAAAGCTATGAGGATGTCACACACCACATAAGGGATGCAAGAAGCTGAATACTCAGAGAAGCAAGAGGAGTGAACCCCTTTGCACGACAGCATTTGCAAACAACAGCTGAGAAGACTCACTATGTTACTGCCTGTCGGTGCAGACAACAGCCATCTTGTAGCAGTGGGATGCTCACTGTATGTCAGTGTCATCTGATGGACTCACTATTCCCTCAGCCTTCAGTCAAGAGCTGTAGGGAGACAGAATGCTACAATAACTGAACTTTACAATTTCTAATTACAGTAGCATCTAGAGGCCCTGACAGTGATTGGGGTTCTACTGTGCTAGGCCCTTTACCAAACATCATAAGAGACAGTCGCTTCTTCAAAGAGCTTACAGTCTAACCAGACAAGACAAAGGGGGCGGAGAGGAATCAGGTGCAGAAAGATGAAGTGATTTGCCCAAGTTACACAGTAGGTGTACACAGTAGGCTGAGCCACGAATAGAACACAGATCTTCCTATTCCCAGTCCAATGCCCTATCCTCTAGATTACATAGCCTTCTGTAAGCCATGAGCTCACCATTTCTGAGGAGTTTGATTATTACTATTCCATTCAGATTCTTATAACTTGTCCATCACCGTGGCCCCTTCCAAAAAAGTGCTAAACAATCTGACTAGCATCCGTCATACATGGTTCCTTCTTTATTCCTCCTCCTGGAATGGAATAGGAAAAGGCATCTAAGAGAAATAGTATTTATCAACTCTTTTGACAGTAAGTTCCACAGTTAATGGACTGCAACAATGGACTCTTGGGTTCCACAGTTAATGGACTGCAACCCAACACAGCATGGTCCTACTCCTAGTTAGCTAACACACTGTAGGTCAGCTAGTTTTACTGTGAATTTATTTTTGGGGAAACATGCCAAAATGAAAGCCCTGCAAATTCAAGTTCTCAGTTTCGTCAGAGATTAGGTGTATCATTGGCAGTGCCAATACAAGATTCTCCATCCCATACACATGCTTTAGCCATGAGTTGCAGGAAAAATCACTAGGGCTCAGGAAGATAGTTGTAGCTCCATGCTCATCTCTGGCCTCCATTATGAGGTTTCCAAGAAAGATGCCAATTTAGTTGGGGTAGTAGTTTTTGTGGTGTAGATAACATATTAGAGACTGGACTGAGACTATGAAAGAGCCAACAGAGGACAAGAATTTTCAGCGACTACTGACCTGAGCTGGCTTTGAACAAGTGACCTAGTAGTGGAGATGAAAGGCTGTATATTTCCAATAGCCAGAGCCAAGCAGCCCACAAAATATGGAACTCATTCAAGGCAAATACTAAACAGAGATGCTGCAGTTCCCCCACATCCTGTGCCTAGAATGAAACTTCAACAAACCTGTTCCTGTTAAACGAATCAGAATCTTATGTGAATAAATCTCAGTGAATTAAAAATGAAATGGGATTATCAATTTAAATAAATACTGTATCTTAAAAGTAAAAATAGATTCAACAGTAATTTATTCCTGCTATGATTAAATTCTTCAACCAGAAACAGAAAACAAAAACAAAACATTAACCTAAAGAAATAACATTTCTGTGCCTCAAGGTTATGTATTTAACAAGGCTCTGCTGTATTACACCCGTACCTTTTAGCATCTGTATACTGTAGATAAGGGTCTATTCTTAACAATATAAAGCCTGTGTTAAGGATATATACCTTAACTATTTTAAATGGTATCAAATTGGAAATGACAGTTGGGTACTCAGTCCGCAACTTGTCATTTGTTTCTTATGTTCTTTGACTATATATTTACCAAATTATAGTTAAGAAAAAATAGCAATTTAAAAGTCATACAGATAATTAATAAAACAAAATTTCCACTTCTTGGATTACTTTGTGGTTATAGACCCAAAGACTCTCAGTTTTGAAAAATAATTGTTTTGCAAACAAGTGCTTCAAAGTGGATTAGATATTAAGGGTAATTTTAATTAAAAAAACTGCCTATGACTTTATGTAAACTACTATCATACATAGTAGTTATGTTTTTATATATTATAAATCAAAATATACAATAGATTTCATTATATTATTTATATTGCAGTAACATCTAGAAGCCCCAGTCACAGGCCAAAACCCCATTATGCTAGGCACTGTACAAACAGAACAAAAAAGACAGTCCCTGCCCTCAGTAGCTTACAGTAAGTAAGACTGCATTCACAGGCCGTGAACTCGCAAAGACTTATGCATTGCTTACCCTTACATATTATGAGTAGTCCCACTGAAGTCAAACATGTGCTTAAGCCTTTGTAGCATAAGGGCCTCTATTGTACGGGAACCACTGACAGCCTTTTGGGTCTGTGGATCATTGGAATTGCCTCATGCTAGATCAGAAAGAGTATATAAAGTATCTATTTTATATCCTGGATATGCAAAAGTTAAGACTGCCAGAATAGTGTGTTGTCCTCATTGCCTTTCTGAGTGTAATTTAGCAACCAAACATTTTAAATGCTGGAAAATAAAATTAAGTAAATGAAAATTGTGCTGCTCCATCCATAGTAGAGTATTTGGCCTGGTCTACACTGAGGGGGGAGGGGGAAATCGATCTAAGATACGCAACTTCAGCTACGAGAATAGTGTAGCTGAAGTCGACGTATCTTAGATTGAATTAGAATCACTTACTTTGCGTCCTCGCGGCGCGGGATTGACAGCCGCCACTCCCCCGTCGACTCCACTTCCGCCTCTTGCCCTGGTGGAGTTCCAGAGTTGACAGCAGAGTGATCGGGGATCGATTTATCGCATCTACACTAGACGCAATAAATCGATCCCCGATAGATCGATCACTACCCGCAGATCCGGTGAGCAGTGTAGATGTGGCCTTTGTAACATGAACAAATCACACTGACTTCAGTGAAATGTTGTTATGCAAATGTGAAATCATATACAATTGTTGACCAAGTTCCAACTGCAGGGCCATATTTGCAACTCAACAGTCTCCAAAATCATCTCATGAAGGCACAGGTGCAACTGAGGGCACAATTTGAGGAAAACTGAGTTGTACAGATGTAAATGTGGGCAGCTTTCATTTACAGGATCTTTATTTACTGACAATGATGAACTAGCCAGAGAAAACTCAGTTTGACTTCAGATCCCAAGCTGAGTTTTCTGGGCTAGTACAGTAATTAGAAATACTTTTGTTTTTTCCCTCCTCAGAAAGTAAGCAAATCAGTAACTGGATTCCCCTCCCCCCATCCACCAAGCCCATTCCGACAAAGTCACTATTCAGAGCAGAACCGCAATTTAAGACCATCTAATGCAAGTTAGTGTGGAATATGGCTGCCCTTATATTAGGTTGAACTTCAAATGGAGAAAATATTACTCCACAGTCTACACTCTTTTTTTTTAATTAGTTACCACCAAGTTTCTTTTTATTAGTTTCCAGGAGGTTGTGTGTAGTTTTTCTCCTATAAAGCCCTAAATGGTTTGGAAGCTAACTAACTAACTAGCTTGTCTCTGTGGGAGATACCTCTGCAGTTAGAATCAGTGGATGTGCTTGAACTAAAAGCACCATGATTTAAAAGATGGCAGAGTAATTTCTGTGTGGGATCCTCCCTGCTGAATTTGTTGAAATACTGAGCACTTTGTAGGGTGTATCAGTTTTCCCAAGATTTTGCTAGAAAGTATTGTCTGAAAAATATGAGAAATGCATGGAGAGGTTATTTTGCTGGGTGATATGTGGGAATTGAGACAGATTTATAAAGGGAAAGACATTTTATTTTGTAATGTAGTCCTACATTTGTATATTTGTCTAAGTGCCTAGAGCTGTTGGGAATTGGCACTTTTCAGAAATGTGCCTAAACAAACAAGGTTCTCTCTGAAGAGGATATTAGCTAGGACAGCCTACAGTCTTTATGTGTTGATGCCCCACTGATGTCCGAAGAGTTCGTGTGTGTGCATGTGTGTGTGATGCCCCACTGATGTCTGAAGAGTGTGTGTGTGTGTGTGTGTGTGTGTAAAAAGAAGCAGCTGCCTCTCCTAAGAAAGTGACCTTTCTGATCTGTCATTCAGCCATGCCCCAATGACAGCAGGTAGATTGGGTAAAATCATGCACTGTTCTGAGAACTGACAAATGGCGGGTTCATCATAAAACGTCAAGAGGAGTTAAACAGCATAGTTAACATCAAAAATGCACGATATTTTGCTGTAGCAAGGCATTAGCTACATGATAATGCCACTGGGAACAATGGCAATTACATGGTGAGTAGTGTTAGCACTACCATATCATTACAGCCTGATAATTATGCAATTAAAACTTTATTAGTAATCATCATCATCTATTATTCATCATCTATAACAAGTTAAGCAGGGAAAAGCTGAATCCATATCAGAGACAGAGTGTTGTCTAGTGGTCTGACAACAGGATTGAAAGCTAGAAATTGGCCAGTTCCAACTGTGGCCAGGCATGCTTCTGAGTTACTGTGTAACTTTCAGAAGGTCACTGAACATCTCAATTATCCCATTTGTAAAATAAAGATAATATTTACTTACCTATTTCCAAGAAGTGTTATGATGACTAATTAGTTCATGTCTGAAGACAAGTGCTAAGTGTGAGTATGAATTTCCTAGCTGTTGCTTATTTAAAATAGAATAATTGGTCCTAAATTTCAAATATGGGTGCCCAAAGTTGCTTCCATGATGATTTGTGTTTCTATTTCATCAGTACTGGCTAGTACTGCTGACCTAGCAGGGTTGTTAGCACTTTGATTACCAAGTACCATTCACTCACCAGCTTATTACTCAACTATTAGACTTTGCAGCCAACTGAAATGTAGGCATCCAATCCTACAATCTAACCCACATGGGCAGATTGAAGTTACCTACTTAAATTAACAGGGTTCTGCATGGGTACAGGGGTCAGACTGTATAGATCCAGATGCAAAATCAGAGTCTCTGGTTATTGTATGAATCCCAGTCTAACCCTGCCTCAAACTGCTATTTTCCTTTCAGTCTGATCTGGAACATCTGATTCCATCTCCTGTCTCCCTCCCCTCTCCAAGCTCCTATTGCAACTTCAGTGGCACAGAGAATAGATACCAGTCACTACCCCTTTTCAACTGGGCCACTGAGCCTCCCCAAACCCCTTGATTCACTGGTAGAGAAAAAAATAATAAGGGTATGTCTACACTACACATCCTACAAGCAACACAGCTGCACCTATGATGCTGTAGCACTGTAGTGTAGACACTTACTACAGCGATGGAAGGGGGTTTTCCCACCTCTGTAGTAAATCCACCCCCTCAAGAGGCCATAGGTAGGTGGATGAAAGAAGTCTTCCACCGACCTCGCTGCATCTATGGTGGAGATTAGGTTGATGCAACTAAGTTGCACAAGGTGCAAAGTTTTTCCACAGGCCTGAGCAATGTAGGTAGTTTGACCTAAATTTAGGTGTACCCCAAGCCTATGTGATGTGTGTGTGATGGGAAAGAGAAGAAGGGATAATGGCAAAGCAAGTTTCAGAACTGAAAGAGGCTTTTCTGTAGCCCAAGGACAATAATACTACTTAATATTTTTATAGATTTAAAGGTTTTTAAGGCCAGAAGCAATCAGTATGATCATCCAGTCTGGTACATGTAGAGAATTTCACCCAGCACACAGATGGCAGAGATCACCATGTGGAGCTGTTACACTCTCACATGGCTCTTTTTCTTAGCATGAGAGTAAGTTTTTAGTCTTAGAAGGAAATGCAGTGGCATTGGTTTTCTGATGCAGGTTCTTTCGAGTAGCTGTGATAAGCAGCAAGGGAACTTCCTCTTTGCCTGAATCTCTTTATCAAGAGTCATTTCTTGAGGCAGGGTTGCTCCCTGGGAACTAGCGTCTTGTATTTGCACTGAGATCCCTGAAAGAGAGGATTGCCGCACCACCTCTGCTCCAGGGCTGGTGGATATATGTAAGGCAGGGGTGGTCAAACTTTTTGGCCAGAAGGCCACTTCGGGGTTCCAAGACTCTACGGAGGGCCAGGTAGGGAAGGCTGTGCCTCCGCAAACAGCCTGGCCTCTGCCCTCTCTCACCCGCTGACTGCCCCCCCAGAACTCCCCACCCATCCAACCCCCCCACTCCTTGTTCCCTGACCCCCCCTCCTGGGACCCCCCACCCCTAACCACCCCCTGGGACCCCACCCCCTATCCAACCCTCCCTGCTCCCTGTCCCCTGACTATCCCGACCCCTATCCACACCCCCGCCCCCTGAGAGGCCCCCCGGGACTCCCATGCCTATCCAACCCCCCATTTCCCATCCTCTGACCGCCCCCCCCAAACCTCTGCCCCATCCCACCAACCCCTGCTCCCTGTCCCCTGACTGCCCCCTGGGATCTCCTGCCCCCCCTTACCATGCCGCTCAGAGCACCATGTCTGGCAGCCGTGCCGCCTGGCCAGAGCCAGCCACACCGCCGCACTGCCCGGCAGGAGCTCGCAGCCCTGCCACCCAGAACACTGGCAGCACAGCCAGCTGAGGCTGGGGGGGAGGGAGGACAGACAGGGAGGGGCCGGGGCTAGCCCACAGGCCATAGTTTGCCCAACTCCTATGTAAGGCATGGTCTACACTACAGAGTTAGGTCAATGTAAGGCAGCTTATGTCAACCTAACTCTGTAAGCGTTTACACTAAAATGTAGTTCCCAATGATGTAACTCGTCCACTAAACTGACTTAATAACTACCTCCATGAGAGGCATAGCACTTAGCTCAATGTAGTTAGGTCAACGCAGTGTCAGTGTAGACACTGCCTTGCTTACATCAGCTAACTGTTGCTGGCTTTCAGAAGCCATCCCACAGTGCCCCACACTGACAGTTAAATCAATGCAAGTGCTTCTGATGAGGACGTGCACCGTGGACACCAGGAGCGCAGCGTGGACATGCAAAAGCAATTTAATTACTGTGGTGGCTGTACATCAATGTAACTTATGTCAACTTCATTTTGCAGAGTAGACTTGCCCTAAATGAAACAAGCTACACGAAGCATACGCCCAGGCTGTGTCAGCGATTTCTCCTCCAACGGACAGCTGACCTGCAAGGTCATGACACCTGCTACTTCTCAGCAGAGGGACAACATTGTCTGGTGGCGTGATCTGCACTAAAGATTCAGAATACACTGATCAGAGTTAATCACACAACTCCAAATGACCACAATTGGGTCCTAAATAAAGGAATTCTCTAAATAGTGTCTGGAGTCAGATTTTAGCGAAGAATTTTGATGTGAGGAAATGGTCTGAAGGTCTTCATCAAAAAGAGTAAAACTGATCAAAACCAACTGAAAGTGTTCCTTTTAAAGTAACTTGTAAGTAAATTAAAAATCAGGGAAGGCTTTCAGGGAAGGGATGGCACTAGAGTACAAAGCGAAAGAGACTGGCACCCCTTTCGAGAACAAGAGTAACATGAAACAACATGCTGTTAACTGGAAATGAGGTTGGATTGCCTAGATGTAATTATCTGGGCCAGAGGACTCAAGCCTGGAGGTTGATTCCCTCATCTCTGTGGCTTCCATTTTGTGAAATTAGCATAATTTTACTGTGGGTCTGATTCTCATCTCTTTTACATTTTTGACAACAGGATGAATTCAACTAAATCCATAGTATTCAAGATCAGAAATAGACCCTGTACATGAGCTGCACTAGGAAACAACAACAAAGATCGGTTTAGCTACGCAGCTAATAGCGACTTCATTAAGCTAAAAAGCCACATTTTCAGTAACCTTGTTTTAGATCTAGGATTCTACAGGGCTTTTGCGGGAAACCCTGTGACTCTACTGTAATAGCAATCAGAGTGCTACAATACCTTTATCTACAGCCTTTAAAGTACCTTTGTTGCCCCCATACGGAGAACAATAAATGTGTGGGATTTTTCCAGCCAGGAAGACAACTGAGAGAGAGACAAATACTGGGCTCATTCAGGAAATAATATGACAGCATTAATTCCCATTAGAACATACAAACCTTGCAGAGCTGAATGGCTTTTCCCCATAACCAAAAGTCTCTATGATTTTTTTCCACATCTGTTTTATTATGTATTTGCTCTGATACAAATAGAAGTGTAAAGAGCAAAAAAAAAATCTTTAATAAAATAGGCATTTTACATAGGAATACACTGGGGCAGGTCATCGGTTTGTGTAACCTGATGTAGTTCCATTGAAAGTCAATGGAGATATTTCCATTTATACCAGCTATCTTGAAATAACTAAATAAAGAAAGTACAACTATTCAGTTTTCTATTATGCTATGGTTCATCGTTTACCAATTTCTTTTGTTTTTTGCACACAGTTCGGTACATGAAGCTTTCAAGAGAAACGGGATTTATTCTAAATGCTATTCTTATTCTCTTTGGATCCTTGGGTAGTTTTGTAATCTGAATACATTCTACAATCTGAGTATATTCACTTTTTAACTCCTGTTTACAGAAAAGTAGATTTATGTCCAAACCACAAAGTTCAGTTCCAGTTTCAACCCCCTGCTCCAAGCTCCTATTTCAGCTGCATTCCAGAAACATACGTTGATTGTTAAATCAACAGCCAACTCTTTCTAAGGCTACTCCTAAGCATTTTCCTCATGGGGTGCTTCATTCTGGTTTTAAAAGGAAAACTATCTTGTAAATCCACTGTGTGAAAGCAGAGGGAAAGGCCTGATTTCTTCTCACACCAGTTTTATGATGATATAACTCCACTGGTTTCAGTGTAGTTACACCTCATTTATATGAGTATTCAGAGCAGAATCAGACCTAAAGCAATTCTCTTAAATAACAGCATTATCTGAAGCATGTTTAATGTTTATGTTGAAAGTGCAGGGTCCCAATGGGTAATTTTGAAAGAGTCTTGTCTGATAGATAAACTTACTCAGAGAGTTTTTATCAATGGTTCAGAGTCAAGCTGGAAGGGCATATAAAGTGGGGTCCCATAGGGATCTGTCCTGGATCTGGTTCTATTCAATGTATCTTCATAAATGATCTGGATAATGGCATAGATGATATTAATCTGGGAGGGGATGAAAGGACTTTGGAGGACAGGATTAGAATTAAAAATGTTCTTGACAATCTGGAGAAATGGTCTGAAATAAATAAGATGAAATTTAATACGGACAAATGCAATATACTCCACTTGGGAAGGAACAAGAACTTGCACAAATATATAATGGGAAATGACTGCCTAGGAAGGAGTACTGCAGAAAAGTATTGGGGGATTAAAGTGGATCACAAACTAAACATGAGTTAGTTTGTAATCCACTATAACGTAATAATGTTGCAAAAAAGGCAAACATTATTCTGGGAAGAAGAATAGAAGAAGTGTTGTAAGCAAGATATGAGAAGTAATTCCTCCACTCTACTCAGCACTGATAAGGCTTCACCTGGAGTACTGCATCCAGTTGTGGACACCACACTTTGTGAAAGATGTGGAGAAATTGGAGAATATCCAGCCGAGAGCAAAAAAATTATTAAAGGTTTACAAAGCATGATCTACAAGGAAATATTGCAAAAATCGGGTTTCTTTAGTCTGGAGAAGAGAAGACTTGAGAGGGGGACAAGATAACAGTCTTCAAGTACGTACAATGTTTTGATAAAGAGGAGGGTGATATACTGTTCTTCTTATCCACTGAGGACAGGACAAGAACTAATGGCTTAAGAAGGGCTTAACTTGCAGCAAGAGAGATTTAGGTTAGACTTTAGGAAAAACGTCCTCACTAACCGTAAGGGTAGTTAAGCACTGGAACAAATTACCTAGGAACACTGCGGAATCTCCATCATTGGAGGTTGTTAAGAATAGGTTGGACAAACACTTGTCAAGGATGTCCCGATAATACTTAGTCCTGCCTCAGTGCGGGACCCTAATTAAGCTACTGAGGTCCTTTCCAGTCCGACATTTCTATGATTATACTGAATTATAGTTAGCAAACTAGACACATACCACATACATTACATGGGCAAACAGTTTTTAACAGGAAGACAACACGTGGTTATGCAATTTTAGGACTATCTGAATAATTGATTTTTCAATTCATTGGCTTCACCAAAAAATCTGGAAAAAAATATCATTTCGGGTCAAACCAAAACTGAAATTTTGGGGGTTTTCATTTCCTTTTATTGTGTTTCCAAACGGGAGGATGCACATTTAAAAAAAAAAGAAATCTAATTAAGGGCTAGTCTACATGGCAAGTTACTGTGTGGCAAGCCAGGCTACGCAAGCCCTGAATACAGTACGCAAGCTTGCCACACAGTAACGTCCCAGATGGACACTGCTATAGCGCAGTGAAAATCCTAGAGTGTGGGAGTGCTGGTACACTGCAGATTCACACCCTGGCTTGCCACGCTACAACTGGCTGTATAGATCAGCCCTGAGTTGCCCAATGAGACCTGAAATGTTTTGTTTCGAAAGTGTCCAAACAAACAATTTTGACTTTAAAAAAAAATTGCCAAAACTTTGCTAGCAAAAAATGATTTGCCAATTTCAACCTGAATTTGCAAATAGTTTCTTCATTTTTCTGAGAGTAAATAAATCAACCAAAAAAATTCACCCAGCTGTAATCCCAATTTTCATTTGGTTGTATTCTCTCACACAAGGTGTTGTGCAAAGATTAAAAAGAAAAATTATCCATCCCACAAGCTGGGAGTTTTAAATGGCAATTCCAAATTAATTGTCATAGCCCTTAAAGGGCCAACCCTGAAAGATGCTGAGTGCCCTCCACTCCCTCTAGGGGTCTGTGGGAACCAAGGCCACTCTGCAGAAAATGGCCAGATCAGGCTCGTATTCTTCAGTTTTCACACTCAGAGATAACATGCTAGTTATCACGTACCTGGTATGAAGCAAAGAGATACTATTTACCCTTATGCAAAATGTACAGTATTGCAGCAAGAGGTTGGGGCAGACTGTGTTCTTTAGCCACTGGCACAAATATTGGGTGGTGCAGGGCTACTCTACTGTTGGAAACCTGGGCAGATTAAGAGGACGCAGACTCCTCCAACCAGCACAGCCAACCTACTTCACAAGTGGGTGTGGAGCCAGGCCAGACCATAGATCTTGCCTTCGCCTGGCTCCTTTTGGGGTGCTGTGGACCTGTGAGGCCACATATAAGGAGCAAAGCCTGCACTCCCTTGAGTTCAAGGACTGCAATTGTGGCTTCCCCTTGCATGAGCTACGTATGGTGAGGAACGTTCCATGTAGGCGTTTATGTGGTTAGAGAGTTTGCAACAATCTGGATTCCATATCCGTCCCGAATGGAGATACTATATACTCTGGTTGCAGATTTCTGGAACCCAAGTCCTCAGGCTGTGTCAGAAATTCACATTCCTGGAAATTTTATGTTTCCTTCCCTCATTGCTTGTGTTGACTATTTAGTTATCTAGTAAGGCTCAGGAAAATGTCTCCAGCTACAGATTAAAAATAGTATTGTTCCTACATTATCAGCAGGGATCCTAATTTTCCATGATAAAAAAACCAAAATTCTCTGATTAAAAAAAACACATAAAAATCCATGTTTTTCTACAATTAAAATGAAATGCTGAACTTTAGTTTCCCTACCCATGATATACATATAGGTATCAGTTGAACACAGTGTTTTATTGATATATTTACAATTTTTAAGCAAATTCAAAGCCTATCATTGCCATCAATCATTATAATAAAATTAATAGAATTGCAATTTGCATTTCTTACATGTACCAAATAATTCTATGTCTGTATTCTATATTTTCAGGGGGGAATTTAAATGCACAAAAAATAAAGCAAAAATTGTTTTTATATTAACATTATTCACTTTCTGAGTTAGTCTTGGAAGCTGAAGTGAAATCTGAGATGCATTAAAATACGAAACACTATACCCCGTTGAGTAACCTCTATACGCCGGAAGCAGTTTATTGGAGGATGTTTAGCTATGTAAATTTAAAGCACATTCAGAAATCAACCACAAGAGGGGGAGGTTGTGCACATTGAATAAGTGACACTGATACTTTCCGTAAAATTTTGTTAATATATGTGTTTATTTTTTCACAAAGTGTAAAAACTACAGATTCTCTGTAAAAACGCAAATTCCATGTTTTTCCATGACAAATGGATTTCTGGGGCCCCTGATTATCAGTAATACAGGAAACACTTCTATATTTAAAATGCATGTGATCTATGCTTACGACATGAGTATTCTGTTGAAAACCCATCTTGGTGGATGGAACAGCAGGGTGTACAAAGTATATCTAGAAACACAGGACAAACATATTTCCATGACTTTGAATGTACAATATGTGGCTTGTTATTCAGTACCAAAGCACTTAAATGAAAGATTTTTCAATAGGAAGTATGATTTTTTTAAATACACACATTAAAGTGCACCCATCACTTCAACTGGATATTTGACAACAGTTCACCTGGAAAAAAACCCAGCACTTCGGCAGAAAAACAGCATGGAAAATTAATGACCCTGCATCTGCCGCTGGTGCCCTTAGAAAAGAAAATATTGATCTTGATCAATGGGGTTGTACTGGTGTAACAGAGAATTTAACTGGTTCCGTATCTGTGTCTGAAACCCTAAAAACGTCTGTGTGTGTGCACGTCAGAGCGTGAGCGTGTACGCGCGCAAGAGACAAAGTTGACAAAGTCATTGGTAAATCTTGATTAAATGAAAAATTATTTTAAAAGTTATATTTGAAATATTACAGGTTTCCAAACATCAGAAGATGTAACACAATCTGGACAGGCTCCAAGTTACACCAGAAAGATACACCACACCTACAGATAATTTACTAAACTAAACAGAGAGCTGAACAGCAAAAGCTACTAGCAATTAAAATAATGACTACATTAAGTACCCTTAACTTTGGTGCAAAACTTCTAAAGTTCTGGGAGTTTTTTAAAAAAGGAGGAGGAGGAGAATTGGGTCCTGATGCCAACTTACAGTTAGAATTCTGTTTGTCTTTAAAATGTGGCCTCAGAAAGATACCTTATCCTCTAATGTTGTTTATTTCCACTGTACAAATTGTTAATCCCCTTTTAAGTTCTTCTTCTGCCAACCACAGTCCATAAAAAAGATGCAAGTCTAGGCAACCCTATATCTGGCACAGAGTCAGCAATTCAACCCATTAGGAAACCTCAAAAGATAAAAGGAAGCGAGAAGCAGTCCTACTTTGGTCAGCATAGGAACAAGGAATATAGGAAAAGGTTGAGTACTTACCTCCACAAAGAGCTCTCCAGCACCTTCCCCATGTCAGTATGGTAATACTTGGTAAGGATCAGAATCACCTACACAGAGAGAGAGTAAAAATAAATACAGATATATGAGCTAAAATAAAAAAACAACAGAGCATTTTCAGAGCTGTTCTGATCTGGATATTAGTAGACTAGTTTCCTGAACCGTTGGAGAGAGCGGGGCTTGTAGGGTTGGGACATGAGTGGGGCAATTGTAAATCTTCTGTAAACATCTCCATTTTGTAAAACTTTCCTTTTTATTTCGTGAGAGGAGGGGGTGGAAATTATCACATAAATTCCCCTCAGCGCACAAACCACAAGGTCCAATCAGTTTGAATGACTTTCACAGCAGGAAGAGCTGAGTTAGTCCCCAGTCCTAATTTACAATGCAGCTGTCTTGGCTTCTATGGACATGAATTTATCTTATCCAAAGTGTTAAACAACGTTACTGGATCTCATCCAGAAAGAGGCGCTTTGGTCTTCTGTGCAAGACCAAAAACAAACACTGAAATATGTCATCATTAGTTTTTTAGAAGAGGTGGCTGTTTTCCAAGAGAGCACTGTGCTGTCTGTGTTACTCATCCACGTTACCAAAACTAAAAAAAAAAAAATTAACACATAGATTAAATCCCATTGAAAAATAAGGTCTTCACTCGAGAGAGAAAATCCAGTAACAAGAAATATGTTTTATCTCACAATCTATTTGCAAAGGAAGACAAACTCATTAGCCAAATAGCGTGAAGCACTAGTCCACAACTCTTGCATGGTGCTGGCTGTTACATTTTAGATTTGGATCACTTAAATAAAATTTCCTTTCACTCACTGCCAGTCCATATTAGTTCTTCTTACACCAGTTACCACGGCAACCCTAAAGAGGTAAAATTGGAAGAACCTCTGGTTCCTTGCACAGCTGTTAGCTTGCTTAATGTGGGGTCAACATCAGTTGTCTCCAACAGTTTGGATCATGCTTTTATTTAGCTATCACTAGCTTTATTCCTAACCACCAGATGAAATCTTTTGCAAACAGAAATTTTATCCATTCGGTTTGATTATCAAGGTAATTAGTACATTGGTACAGTATTTATGCAACATATAAGAATGTAAATTGCTATACCCTGGAGATTTTGAGTGGAGGAAGACTCTACAATTCCAGGCAATTTGCATTATTTACATAGTGCCATAGATGTACAGGGCACTATGCAAAATTGAGACAGTTTGGATCTCACTCCCTGTTGTGTAATACTACTGAATTCAATAGAGTTACTTTTGGATTTATACTGATGCAAAAAACTGCAGAATCAGATCTTAATTCGCTAAAATATATTAAAACTTTCACATTGTTTAAAGACAGCACAATCAAAAGGCCATTCTGTTCTATGCATTTTGTTGGTGTTTGGTATAGAAACATAAAAGCTGGGAGGCATCTTAAAAAAAGAGTGTTTAATTTTTAAAAAAATTGTTTAGTTCTAATAGGTTACAACATGACTTATAAAATCAAGAGAAAGAAACATGACCCAAGACTTCTCAGGAAACTAACCATTGAGAGAGATCTACTGCACAAACTCCTGGCTCCAGCTCCAGGCATGTTCCAATCATGTCAGCTATTTATTCTGTTGCTAGTATCTTACTACAGGTTTGCTGGCAATTCAGCCTGGATAGGGAGAAGGAGGAAACTTCACTGTCAGATAAAAGTGCCCATTGGCTCAGTTTATTAAGGGAGACTGTTTGGGCCACTCTTTCTTCAACCAATAGATGTTTGTTCAGATCACAGAAATCTTCCCAGAGGATTGTTATGGGCCCTGAGAATATAATGATGGCCCATCAGACCAGAGGAAAAATTATTAGAAGATACAAAAAGTAATGTTCCGTATTACTTTATGTTTCATTACACTTGCCTATCCACAGCAATGAATCTTACTTGTATTAAACCAACACTTTGTATCCCCGTGCTTCCCATACATGTAATTTTAAAATTACTGCCGATTCTCAATGACACTGCAATATATCATGGAGTCTTCATCTGCCAATATCAAGCAAGAAACTTTATTCTTTAATTAGGCTGCCCAGATATCACATATAGAAAAGCTCACTAGGTTGTGATTTTTTTTAATAGCTCAGCTGTGCCCTTTTCTCTTAACCCTTATGGATAACACTCCAAGACACCCCCCAAATAGACAAAGCCTGTCACACAGCATTGTCAAATCCTTCTTCAGAATACAGAGCTTTCACACTGAAAGGTTCAAACAAGAGATTCCAGTGTACCCACCACTTTGCTGACTGTCAGCAATTCACCTAATCAGAAAGCCAGTGTACAGAGCATATCTGACAACCATTCATTCAGGGTAATTGTAAATTGTATTCTGTAGCAGTCATCTGTAGTAAAGGAACGCCTCACTGAGGTACCCAATCTGCAGTCCAATTCTGATCCACAAATAGAGAGTTATAGCACTTATGAATATATGTCAATGTTGTCTTCTTCAATGGGGCTGGTAAATTATTTAAAAACGAAGACACCCTACACAGCATCAGAAATGAAGTTATGAAAAATGACTTATTGGCTAGACAAAGCCACAGCCATCTTTGGGCCCTTATACAGCATTAACAGACGTCCAGCAATCTAAAAATTCTGATGCATAGGTTGTCGGAGGGGCTGAAAGCCATTTCAATTATGTCAAAGCATTTCATCCCAGCATCTGAAAAAACATAGGTCAGCTATTCTACAATCATCCTTCAGTGTAATCCTCTTTATTGCAGTCATCTTTTCATGTTACTTAAACAAATATCCTACCAACCACAGTTGTATTTGATCTCAGATAATTAATGAATGAATCCAAACATTTACAGGCATCTCTTTAGAAAAGTCTGTTTGGACCTTAGGAATTCCACACCTCATTTAGAAGAGCAGGTCCTTGATTTACTCTGCAGACATTTCATTTCATTTCAGTGGGACTTTTTAATTATAAAGCATTTTGCAGCTTGGATAGTAGCCAAATATTTGTATGTGTTGCTGCCCTAGTGAGGGACAGCACTGCCTCTGAGCAAAGAGATTTGAAGCGCAAAGGCAATGAAGAAATTGGGCCTGATTCTTCTCCATATTATATTATTATATTATATTAAATCATGGGTAATGCCAAGTAATTTTATTAAACAGGGACAGAGGAGAATTAGGCTAAACAGATTCTTTATTTTAATTAAATTAGTGCAACCTGTTTAGCCACTTGCAACCATTTTACCTCAGACATACCCCAGAATCCTGGGTCTGGCTCAAAGAAAGAGGCAGTTACCATGGCATTGCACAGGGACATGCCTGGGAATGTGTGTCATGGCTTGTGGTGTGCTCCTGGCCAAATGTTCCCAAGAAACATATCCCTTTCTCTCTTTCCTCCACACACCTACCCATAAGTCTTATTTCTTCTTGGTCTTTCTTCTCCCAAGTTCCCCACAATTGGCATAATTAACCCCACTGTCATTGTGCCTGAGACTGCCAAAACAAAGCCAAAAACTTTATAGAAGCCATGAAACTTTACAAAAAAGGTAAATGCAAATAAAAAAAATATTAACCAAAAGTAAGAACAAATAGAGATACCAGGACAGTCGGGTATCAACAGATGTCCAGTACCCTCCATTACTGGACATCTGTCGGTTCCAGCCATCACAGTAATAGGGTTGCCAATTTTCTAATTTCTGAAAACCGGACACTACAGCAGGAGAGCTGGAACCTCCACCCTCCCTACCTCTTCCCCCAAGGCCTGCCCCCTGCCCCGCCTCTTCCCCCAAGGCCCTGCCCCCATCATTCTCTCCCCCTCTTCCTCCTTGCTTGATCCTGTCCATCTCCCTCCCACCAGCTGGGCTCCCTCTGCTCCAGGGTTAGGATGGGAGCCTGCCTGCCCATGAGATGTAGGTAGGGGGTGGCCCCAGCTGAGCAGCGGCTGGCATGGGTTGTTGACCCAGTGCCTCCTTCCATGCTCCACAGGAGTGCTGGTAAGAAAATGCTCTTTATTCTCTGGGTCCAGCTTGTCACCTGACGTGGATCAGGGTTAGAAAAGGTTACACCCCTGTCATGAGCAGGTGCAGGAATAGCTATGGTTTTCTGCAACCTACCTTCTACCTCAACACTGGAGTTCCTTATTCAAATCAACAGGCCCTACAGTCTACAGTTGGCCAACATCTGTACATATTATGCTGAGGTTTTTGCCATTATTCCTTAGCTTTCTTAGGGCTTGTCTGCACAAGGACAACCATGAAAACTAATCCAAATTAACGAAAAGTGTGAATTTTGATGTGGATTAAACAAACAACATTAAATCTCTGTACGGACATTCTAATTCAGAATTATAGTGGTTTTAATTCAGTTTAGCATAATTCACTTTGGAAGTGAATTTGGTTTATCTTAATTCGCTGTGAATTAAGTGAATTTGGAAATTAATTTAGATAAACCAAATTAAGCCGACTTTAATTCTGAATAACTGCAACCACACAGGAATGTAATGTGGTTTAACTAATCCACTTCAAATTCATACCTTTAGTTAATTCAGATTAATTTTCCTGAATATCCCCATATAGACAAGCCCTTAGAATTAACCCATAACAGACTTTGGGCATTAGCCCTTTCTTTTAACTGTCTAATTTTAACTGTCTACCCTACTCAGCTTTCCATTATGGTCCCAAGAGATCAAGACATTGCCTTAGATGGTATGAAAATCTCAAATGTGCTAAAATTTCCTTTTCCCAAGCAACCTGTAAACTCTTTTTAGATGTTTACATATTTGTTGTAGCATTACAAGTTCCTGAGGGAGTTTTCCGAGAAGTAGGTTTAAGAGAATAAATTTCCAAAACATGAAGTGCGATTTTTTCTTTTTTCCTCTTGATCCCAAAAATTATTTTTTAACATTGCACCTGGCTTGATTGTAGTAAAACAAAGTTTTGAATTAGGAGACCATCTATTTTTGTATCTCAAAGAATGTATTCCCAAATGGACTGAGTGTCTCTACAGAGGCTAAACCATTGTTAAAACACTCTCTCTCTCATTCCCAATTAAAATTCAAGATCATCTAGCAAAGCTGATGTTTTCCATTTGTATTTACAATTGCTTTTACTCTTCCCTAGATACTCCAATAGCCCAATATTGAAGCTTAGCATGTACTTTGAACATCGATTGTTTGCAGACACAATTTACCAAAGATAGAATCCTATGTTGCGGGTTCCCTGTTACTCCCTGTCATGTGACTGAACCAACCAACAGTACAACATAACATTTGGAATATTTAAATACATTTCTGGTCTGGGTCACTGACTCCTCTTTAAAGCAAGCAAGGGTCTTTATATTAATTATATTATATTATGGTTAAGATCTTAGTTTTGCAAAGTAACATAATGCAGGACATATGGAAACATTTACAGAGGATACCGTAACCTGGGAAGAATGCTCATCTGATTTAGATATCTTGGCAAATACATCCACATTTCCCTGCACAGCTGCTTATCTATCACCAGAATCAGAGTTAATCATCATGACCAGTTGCCATGGGGTTAATCATGACTTGTCCCCCCCTCTACTCTGACAACAAAATTACATTTAACATCATATTAGTTAACATGACTCTC
Organism: Caretta caretta; assembly: GCF_965140235.1. NCBI lineage: Eukaryota > Metazoa > Chordata > Testudines > Cheloniidae > Caretta > Caretta caretta. The sequence continues at coordinate 129,678,068 of NC_134209.1, read as the reverse complement.
AAGTCCACTGAGGCTGCTGGTGCTTTTACTAGCTGATCCTAATGCAGGATCAATGCCTAAATCTTTAATCTCATTAACCTTGAAATGGGGAAATTATTTAGTACTTTGCACCTCCGGGGTGGCTGCTGCTGCTGCTATTACCTGAATTTGGTGTTTTACAGATGTGAAAACCTAGTATAATAGCATACGACCTTTTAGAAAGGGATAATAATAATGCCTAGCTTTTATACAGCACTTTTCATCAGTGGATCTCAAAGCATTTTACTAAAGAAGTTCAGTACATTTCCCCCATTTTATGGATGAGGAAACAGACACAGAGAGGTGAAGTGACTTGCCCAAGGACACTAAGTAGGTCAGTGGCAGAGATGGGAACAGAACTCAGGGTTTGAGTCCCAGTCCAATGTTTTATCCAGTAGTCCATGATGCCTTTCATCGGGGCATTGAAAGAATAACTACATGAGAAACTGTGCGGTGCTCAGATACTATGGCAATGGGAGCCATATAAATATATGAGATAGACTGACTAGGATACTGGTCAGGAAGTTTGGTCTGGAAAGCAAAGCCTTGGGGAATGCCTAACCAAACAACTGAACACTACAGAAACGTTCTGAGTTGACTGCCCTCTTTCCTCCTTCTTTCTCCTTGCCGTCTCCTACTTCTTTATTTCATTTTAACTTTCCATTTCCTTCACCGTTCCATAACAGTTCCTTGGTTTAAAAAAATTGGTTTCATTTCCACAGGAGTGCTGATACTCTGCTCCTGTTCCAGCATGTGAAAGGATATGCTAGGGCTCAGCTTCTGAGCCCTGGTCTACACTAGGAGTTGAGGTCGAATTTACCAGCATTAAATCGATTTAACCCTGCACCTGTCCACACGATGAAGCCCTTTTTTTCGACTTAAAGGGCTCTTAAAATCGATTTCCTTACTCCACCCCCGACAAGGGGATTAGCGCTGAAATCAGCCTTGCTGGGTCGAATTTGGGGTACTGTGGACGCAATTCGATGGTATTGGCCTCCGGGAGCTATCCCAGAATGCTCCATTGTGACCACTCTGGACAGCACTCTCAACTCAGATGCACTGGCCAGGTAGACAGGAAAAGGCCCGTGAACTTTTGAATCTCATTTCCTGTTTGGCCAGCATGGCAAGCTGCCGGTGCGTGCAGAGCTCATCAGCAGAGGTGACCATGCAGAGCTCATCAGCAGAGGTGAACATGATGCAGTCCCAGAATCGCAAAAGAGCTCCAGCATGGACCGAACGGGAGGTACGGGATCTGATCGCTGTATGGGGAGAGGAATCCATGCTATCAGAACTACATTCCAGTTTTCGAAATGCCAAAACATTTGTCAAAATCTCCCAGGGCATGAAGGACAGAAGCCATAACAGGGACCCGAAGCAGTGCCACATGAAACTTAAGGAGCTGAGGCAAGCCTACCAGAAAACCAGAGAGGCAAACGGCCGCTCCGGGTCAGAGCCCAAAACATGCCACTTCTATGATGAGCTGCATGCCATTTTAGGGGGTTCAGCCACCACTACCCCAACTGTGTTGTTTGACTCCATCAATGGAGATGGAGACAACCTGGAAGCAGGTTTTGGGGACGAGGAAGATGATGATGATGAGGTTGTAGATAGCTCACAGCAAGCAAGCGGAGAAACCAGTTTTCCCAACAGACAAGAACTATTTCTCACCCTGGACCTGGTGCCAGTACCCCCCCCACCCCGAACCCACCCAAGGCTGCCTCCCGGACCCGCCAGGCGGAGAAGGGACCCTGGTGAGTGTACCTTTTTAAATGGTATACATGGTTTAAAAGCAAGCGTGTTTAATAATTAATTTGCCCTGGCATTCGCAACTCTCCTGGATGTACTCCCAAAGCCTTTGCAAAAGGTTTCTGGGGAGGGCAGCCTTATTCTGTCCACCATGTTAGGACACTTTACCACTCCAGGCCAGTAGCACGTACTCAGGAATCATTGTAGAACAAAGCATTGCAGTGTATGTTTGCCAGCATTCAAACAACATCCGTTCTTTATCCCTCTGTGTTATCCTCAGGAGAGTGATATCATTCATGGTCACCTGGTTGAAATAGGGTGCTTTTCTTAAGGGGACATTCAGAGGTGCCCGTTCCTGCTGGGCTATTTGCCTGTGGCTGAACAGAAATGTTCCCCGCTGTTAGCCACGGGGAGCGGGGAGGGGCTAGCCATGTGGTGGGGGGAGGCAAAATGAGACCTTGTAACAAAAGCACATGTGCTATGTATGTAATGTTAACAGCAAGGTTTACCGTGAAAGAGTGTACCCATTGTTCGATAAAATGTGTCTTTTTAAATACCACTGTCCCTTTGTTTCCTGCATGTGTTTCAGGGATCACAAGATCTTCTCTTTCCCAGAGGCTAGTGAAGATTAGAAGGCGAAAAAAATGCACTCGCGATGAAATGTTCTCTGAGCTCATGCTGTCCTCCCACACTGACAGAGCACAGACGAATGCGTGGACGCAGACAATGTCAGAGTGCAGGAAAGCACAAAATGACCGGGAGGAGAGGTAGAGGGCTGAAGCTGAAAGGTGGTGGCAGCGTGATGAGAGGAGGCAGGATTCAATGCTGAGGCTGCTGGAGGATCAAACTAATATGCTCCAGCGTATGGTTGAGCTGCAGAAAAGGCAGCAGGAGCACAGACTGCCACTACAGCCCCTGTGTAACCAACCACCCTCCTCCCCAAGTTCCATAGCTTCCTCACCCAGACGCCCAAGAATGCGATGGGGGGGACCTCCGGCCACCGAGCCACTCCACCCCAGAGGATTGCCCAAGCAACAGAAGGTTGGCATTCAATAAGTTTTAAACTTTTAAAGTGCTGTGTGGTCTTGTCCTTCCCTCCTCCACCACCCCTCCCGGCCTACCTTGGCAGTTATCCCCCTATTTGTGTGATGAATGAATAAAGAATGCATGAATGTGAAGCAACAATGACCTTATTGCCTCTGCAAGAGGTGATCGAAGGGAGGAGGGGAGGATGGTTAGCTTACAGGGAAGTAGAGTAGACCAAGGCCGGGGGGTTTCATCCAGGAGAAACAAACAGAACTGTCACACCGTAGCCTGGCCAGTCATGAAACTGTTTTTCAAAGCTTCACTGATGTGCACCGTGCCCTCCTGTGCTCTTCTAACCACCCTGGTGTCTGGCTGCGCGTAACCAGTGGCCAGGCAATTTGCCTCAACCTCCCACCCCACCATAAACGTCTCCCCCTTACTCTCACAGATATTGTGGAGCGCACAGCAAGCAGTAATAACAATGGGAATATTGGTTTTGCTGAGGTCTAACTAACTGAATCAGTAAACTGCGCCAGCGCGCTTTTCAACGTCCAAATGCACATTCTACCACCATTCTGCACTTGCTCAGCCTATAGTTGAACAGCTCCTGACTACTGTCCAGGCTGCCTGTGTATGGCTTCATGAGCCATGGCATTAAGGGGAAGGCTGGGTCCCCAAGGATAACTATAGGCATTTCAACATCTGCAATGGTTATTTTCTGGTCTGGGAAGTAAATCCCTTCCTCCAGCTGTTCAAACAGATCAGAGTTCCTGAAGATGCAAGCGTCATGTACCTTTCCCGGCTATCCCACGTTGATGTTGGTGAAACGTCCCTTGTGATCCACCAGAGCTTGCAGCACTATTGAAAAGTACCCCTTGCGGTTTATGTACTCGCCGGCTTGGTGCTCCGGTGCCAAGATAGGGATATGGGTTCCATCTATGTCCCCACCACAGTTAGGGAATCCCATTGCAGCAAAGCCATCCACTATCACCTGCACATTTCCCAGGGTCACTACCCTTGATATCAGCAGATCTTTGATTGCGTTGGCTACTTGCATCACAGCAGCCCCCACAGTAGATTTGCCCATTCCAAATTGATTCCTGATTGACCAGTAGCTGTCTGGTGTTGCAAGCTTCCACAGGACTATTGCCACTCGCTTCTCAACTGTGAGGGCTGCTCTCATCTTGGTATTCTTGCGCCTCAGGGCAGGGGAAAGCAAGTCACAAAGTTCCACAAAAGTGCCCTTACGCATGCGAAAGTTTCGCAGCCACTGGGAATCATCCCAGACCTGCGACACTATGCGGTCTCACCATTCTGTGCTTGTTTCCCGGGCTCAGAATCTGTGTTCCACTGCATGAACCTGCCCCATTAGCACCATGATGCCCACATTGCCAGGGCCCGTGCTTTGAGAGAAGTCTGTGTCCATGTCCTCATCACTCTCGTCACCGCGCTGACATCGCCTACTCGCCCGGTTTCGCTTTGCCAGGTTCTGGTGCTGTATATACCACTGAATAATGTGCATGGTGTTTAATGTGCTCCTAATTGCCAAAGTGATCTGAGCGGGCTCCATGCTTGCCGTGGTATGACATCTGCACAGAAAAAAGGTGCGGAACGATTGTCTGCTGTTGCTCTGATGGAGGGAGGGGCGACTGACGACATGGCTTACAGGGTTGGCTTACAGGGAATTAAAATCAACAAAGGCGGTGGCTTTACATCAAGGAGAAACAAAAACAAGTGTCACACAGAATGGCCCCCTCAAAGATTGAACTCAAAACCCTGGGTTTAGCTCAACCCAATGCTCAACTCACTGAGCTATCCCTCCCCCGGTATTTCAGCCAGGACTGAATCTCCATTAAACTTTTCAAGGTGCCCCTGACAGACCTCACCAAAACAATTGTCGGCTGTTGATTTCACAGAGTGAGGGAGAGGGGAGCAAATAAATACAAAACGAATCTGGTGTATTTCTTGTTTTGATCCACTCCATCTATCTTCTACATCTTTGGCTGGCAGCAGACAGTGCAGTAGGATTGCTAGCCATCCACATCTCCTGGCTGTTCGGCAGAAGATGGTACAATAGGACTGCCGGCAGGACTAAAGAGAATGACCTGGTCGAGTCACTCCTAATTTAGTCCCTGCGCTCCTGTCTGCCCAGGCACTCCTGACCGACCTTACCGAGGCAGCCAGGAGCACCTCAGACACGATGACGATGGTTACCAGGCCTATTGCACCGCCTGCTGCCACAAGGCAATGGGTTGCTGCTGCTGTGTAGCAATTCAGTACCGTGTCTGCCAGCACCCAGGAGACGTATGGTGACAGTGAGCGGGCTCCATGCTTGCCGTGGTATGGCGTCTGTACATGTAACTCAGGAAAAAAGGCACGAAACAATTGTCTGCCATTGCTTTCACGGAGGGAGGGCCTGACGACATGTACCCAGAACCACCTGCGACAACGTTTTTTGCCCCATCAGGCATTGGGATCTCAACCCAAAATTCCAATGGGTGGTGGAGACTACGGGAACTGTGGGATAGCTACCCACAGTGCAACCAAACTCCGGAAGTCAACGCTAGCCTCGGTACTGTGGAAGCACTCTGCTGAGTTAATGCACTTAATGCACTTAGAGCATTTTGTGTGGGGACACACACAATGGACTATATAAAAACCATTTCTAAAAAAACGACTTCTATAAATTCCACCTAATTTCATAGTGTAGACATACCCTGAGACTCTCCATCCACTTTGGGCCACTCTGATCTTGCTTCAGCAAGAAAAATTAGGACTAACTCCAGTGAAGTTAATGGAGCTTAACTGGTATAAAAGATCAGCACCAGCCCCTTTGGGAGGTGCAAAGTACATTTAACTTTCTGCATTATTTCTGAAGCAGCTGAAATCAAGTATCTATGTCACTGGAAAGGGTGTAGAAGGGCTGAGGGAGCATGCAAATGGGCCAGAAGAGTATTAGAAAGGGCTTGGGAGCATTTGCAAAAGCTGGCTAGCAGCCAAATACATCAGAGAAAACCTTGGAAAGGGCCAGGGGAGCTCTGGAGAGGTCTCTACAGTCAGATCCACAGCCAAACCTGAAGTTTTCTAATCTGAGAGTACAGAGTTTTTTAGCTACCTTCAGTCTTCCCTCATACTTAACCTCACCCCACCCTGTCCTAAGTGTCAGTTACTTTAACAGTCCAGAGTCACCATAATTAAGTGGAATTACACCATATCTGATAGGAGATATGCCCATATTCACTGAGGTGCTATGTAGTTTGGATAGCTACCAACCATGTTCTGTCACACAGAGACTATGTTCTACCTCAGCCACTTTCCAGAATTTTAGTGCAATTGGATATCTTAAAGCCAAGTTTCAAGATATTCACAAGTTCCAATTTTAAAGCTCCAATGCATTTTTCAAACTGACCTCCAGATTAAGGAGATACAAGCAGAAAAGGATGCCAGGCCTTGATTAATCATATACATATTTCACTATAATAAAGAATTAAGATTGCAACTAACTCTTTGGAGGCACTCTCTTGTATTTCAGCATTTGCCAGGTGATCATTAAGGCTGCAATGCAGTTTCAGAGAAGCCTCTTAATGAAGCTGTTCCCATCGGGCCTGAAATTTTACATACTTGGTCTCTTCCCAAAATTATTTCAGAAATATTTTTGAGAGTTTCTAAAAATATTATTAAGACTATTCATTTTCATCCCTTTGTCTGTAAAGATCAGTACACTGGTCTAATAGCATAGAGCAGAGCAGAAGAGAAAAATTAAAACTAACTTATAGCCCCTCGGAAACAAATGTTCTAGAATAGTTCTGATACGTATATGGCCCATTATCACCAAATCCGAGCTCTCACAATCTTCAATGTACTCCTCCTTAACACCCCTGTGACGTAGGACAGTGCTATTAACCCCATTTTACAAATGGTAATGGAAGCACAAAGGGCAGGTCTACACTGCAATTAGACACCCACGGCTGGCCTGTGCCTGCTGACTCAGACCCATAGGGCTCAGGCTAAGGGGCTGTTTAATTGTGGTGTAGATGTTCAGGTTCGGGCTGAAGCCTGGGCTCTAAGACCCTGCAAGGTGGGACGGTCCAAGAACTCCACATGCAGCGCAAGTCGGAACATCTATGCAGCAATTAAACAGCCCCTTAACCTGAGCCCCGTGAGCCCAAGTCAGTGGAATAGGCCAGCCACAGGTGACCAACTGCAGTGTAGACATACCCAAAGAGACGAAGCAACTTGCGCAGGGTAACACAGGAGGTCAGTGGCAGGCAGAGCAGGGACATATATATAAAAATGAGACAAGTTTAGAATTCTGATCTTTCAGGATCGGCCAGGAGTAGAAGAAAATTATGCCCCCCTACTGAGAAGCTAGCCCTCTCCTTTTTGAAGAGCACAAATCTCCCAGCCCCAATTCTGTTCTCACTTCAGTTCTACACAACTGACTTTAATGGTGTAGAATTCCTGATTTATGCAGCACTATGCCCACCAGGTTTTAATCCTACCGTGTTTATGAGGTATGGCACCTTAATACATGTCACTGGTGCAGGACGAAACACTATCTACCCATCCTTGGCCTCAAGCCAATTTACTTTTGTGGGGGGGTGGGAGGTGAGCAGGGGGTGCAGAGACTTTTTTGTTTGTTTTAAATCAACTTGCTACAAAACCAACAGCAACAACAACAACAAAAGTGAGCAACTCCAAACAGCCAAAGCTTTGAAGTAGTAGCTGTAGTCCTGCCAGAGATGGATGAGTGGACATAGTATAGGTGAAGTGGCCCAAGAAGCATAAATGCAATTTAATTACATGATTATTCCTATTAAATAGGTGGGCTTTTTTTCCTCCCACCTCCCCAAGCATTTATTTTGAGCCTGATCCAAAGTCCAATGAAGTTAATGGGAATCTAAACAAAGCCACAACTAGCAGCCTGGAAGATGTAGGAAATCTGAAGAGGTTAAAAGTGAATCTAACCCTGAAAAAGTTCTTTAAAAGCAAAAAGAAATAATTGCTGACAAAATCAAAAATTCCCAAAGGACTCCAAGATTTGATGCGTCTAATATGCAGCAAATGCAACCAATACTATATTTTTAAAATAAACACAGAACTTCACAATGACCTAATGACATTGCAGTTCATAAGGGACCTCTAAACATACCCTACGGAAACCAAGTGAGAACTAATTCAATTTAATGATACATGTTGTTGTACCCTGAAGATAGACCCATACATTTCCTTCTGAAGGTCAGTCTATTCAACAAACATTCATTGCTAGATACAAGACTGTTGTAACTACAAACTAGAGAAGATGAATGGAGATAGATTACTAGAAATGATCTCAGCTCCACAGACATGAATCTAAACAAGAAAATTCATCCACACCAAAACTAAAATCTTATATTTTGCAAAAGTTCTGTCAAGACTACAGATACAAAAAAAAATTCACATGCCAAGAATAATGTCCAACTTCTTTAGTCTCAATACTTCAAGAGAAATATATTCTTTGCTCATTATGATTGAAAATTCAAGTATATTTATCTTTAGGGCTGCACTCCTGTCTCCTAAAATTAAGGGTGCATCAATAAAAATCTTGTGATGTTGCCACAAATTCTACAGCTGATTTCACATAATAGGTGGCAATGCACATCATGGTCTTGGAAAGCAGAGTCAAGGTCTTAGAGAAAGAGGTGTCCAGAATGGACACAACTAGTTAGCAAAAATATCTTGTCACCTTAAGGCAATATGGATGGTCTAGTAATTAGTAACTGAATCCCAAGACAGAATCAGGTTGTGTCCTGGTTTCCATTCTCAGCTCTTCCATGCAGCCTGGGACAGACAAGTCATTTAGGCCAAGATTTTCAAACATAGGTGCCTGAGTTAGACACTTAAATCCATATCCAAGCTCCAGTGAACATCTCTGAAAATACTCAGGCTCCTTATTTAGCTAACCTACATATAATATCAAAGAGTCAAATTTTAATGATCTACATTTGAAGATTTAAGCAAGTTACATGCAAAGTAATATATAAGTTCCATGAACCAAACAAAAGAGATTGTTCTAATTCAGAGTTTCTCAAACTCTTCATTCCTCTCCTTAGCACAGACAGAGTGCTGAGATCTCCCAAAAGTCAGCATTTTCTGAGACCGAGGACTAGGAGAGGGGACACAAGTTCTTTGCTGGAAAAATATTGGGAGAAAATAGTGCATTTATTCCTCCACACAAGGCAGCTTGCTGGAGTTTTCTTCAGATGTATTGTTTCCACAGTGGACACAACAAATGAAGAATAACCGGTACCTATTGATGGTTTAGCCCTGTCCTATACAAATAATGGAACACACATGTTTTTTCTCCTCTTCTTTCTTCCCAATTTTCCCTAAGATTTCTTGAACCACCTCCTCCCTCCTCCTAGGAAATTAATGGAGTCTCCCTCAGGCACATCAACCTCACAAATGGTGAAATAACTGTTCTAACTCAGCTCTGCTTTAATCTGGTTTTCAAGCAGTTCTACACGTAGCAAAAATGCCTTTGTGATTACTTCAGGAGCACATACATCAAAATGACTAAAGCTTTCCTTTGAAGATTTGAAAGGAGAGAATACCGTGTGCAAGAACAAGTTTAGTTACTTAACACAGTATAGCTTTGAATTTTATAAAAATAAAAGAACTGGTATCTCCTGAATGAAAGAGCACTCTTAAAGCAGTAAAAGGGGTTTTAATGTGAGTGTAAGACCAGGAGGTATTTCGAATTCAACACATAAAAAACCTGATTTCAGGTCTGTATTTACAGGCTGCTCAGTTCAGAGCTCCATCCTCTATCTGCAGAAATCCATTCAATTTAAAAAAGACACCGATTCTGCATTTACCAGGGAAAGAAATCATGTTTCCTATTTATTAAAGGCCACCCGGGCCCAGAGAGGGTGAAAGGTCTTTTTAGTCTCTGAAGACAGCAATTTAACTCAAGTGACAGCTTTTTCCCCTTAAATCGTTAAAAGTATGACAAATGCTATCTAGAATGTTCTGTCCCTAGGGAAGAAGGGGCAACCCATGTAACTCATCAACAATCACTCTGACCAATTAAGTCATTAAAATGAAAGGCATCAAGGGGAGGCTTCAGTCCACTCCTGGGTGAGATAAAGAATGGCTGCAACATGGGAGCTAAAGGCAGCCAAAGGTTTATAATAGGAAAAAAATATGGGAGTCTTCAAAATTCCATATGAGCAATGGAAACTCTCCATGAACAAGATATTCTAAGAGCTAGTGTAAGCTAGTGGGCAGATGCATCAGCCAGGGAAGGTAAAATAAAGTCCCAAACCATAGTTCAGTTCTTTCGGCCTGATCCAACTCCAATTGTTGTCAATGAATCAGGCTGCTTAGGTTTTCTATTCTGGCCAGAGATGGTCTCCTTTCTGTTAATACCATTGGGAACGCTGACTCTCCAATTCCACAGTCGCTGACTAGAAGGAACTTTAATATATCATGGTATTTGGTGACAGCCACGTTGTTCTGTTCTACGTTCCCTGTCCCCAATGTAACAGACGTTAAAGGTCCATCCAGGGCTGTGTGCAATGTACTGATATGCACAAAAACTGCCACATTTACTAATTGCATATCCAATTCATTGTTTTATGAAACGGTTTAAATATCATGAGTAATAGCAAGGTGTTAGAATAAAATTTGATTGTGGCTATCTACAATTAAAGCTTTCAAATAGCACCATTAATTTTTGTAAGAAGGATCTATTCATACAAGTGCAATATAATAGATCCTCTCCTCTGGATCTGTAATTATTAGTCACCATATTGCTCTGCAGTGACTCCACTGACTGTTTCCCATTGACAGATCATGGAGAATATCTCATCTGACTCATCTGGATGGGCAAGTCTGTTATCATGTGAAGTCTTGAAGCAAAGTACATGGGAAAATGTAGAGGGATTGGTGGGACTCTAGGACAGCATGTTTCAAAAGAACTACCTTTGTGCTGCTTAAAAAATCATATTTTAAGTTAAAGAAAAACAGCAATAAAAAGTCATTAAATAAAAATAACTGTTTCTGGCTAGAGTCCTCTTATCCCAAAATTTTAAAACCAAATTCCAAACCCTTGAAAGAAGACCTTTCTGAAGGCATTGCAAATGCAACCTTAACTCTAGTGTTGTGCTTTATGATGCTGTATTAAAGTCCTCTTAGCAAATAATGATCACATCACCTAAATGAATTCATCTGTTCTATGTCTAAATCCACAGTGAATCCATACATGTCAAGGAAACAAATAAAGGTGTTAAGTGAACCTGCAGATAAAATAGTTTCTCTCCTGAAACCAACTAAAGCAGGAAGATGACAGGGTTTGAGAAAATTAACATTTTGCTTCCTGGTGGGCTTGCTTCCCACCAGTGGCTCCATTTCAGTGCTGGTTGAGTGATATATATATATATATATATATATATATATATATGAATGAAAGGACTATAAAATACTCTGGGATCTTTCAAGATGAAAGATGCTTTTAAGAAATGTAAGTTCTTATTATTCTCACTATGTACCAGAGGGCCAAGGTTATTCCTACATTATTTCATCATATTTTGTCCAAAATTCCTCCTGTTGCTCCTAGGTTTAGCGTTCAAGAAGACAGCATGATATTTTGAATTTAAAAATGCTTAGTTTTGACTTTTTACACCACACCACAAAAGATGTAGCAAGAAAATATTTTATAAGTGAAGTGTAAAGAAACATCTACTATCATTTAATAATGGCTTATAAAACCATATTTGCAACATTTGTAACATATCAACACTACAGCTATTGCAATGACTTGGATTTTTTACATTACAAGCAAACAGTAGAGACCCAGCTTTTCACTGCAGTATGGTGAGTCCATAGAGGACAGCATCTCCAGTGTAACCACCCTTTGTTTCCAATCATTGACTCTACCATATCTAATTCACTTTCATGACATAGTACATACTTTGCATATAGAGTTCTGTTGGGTTCAATTTTCATCATGTTTTTTTATATATTTTGTATCTTCAGATCTGCATTTATTTACTACAATTTATGGATTTAAAACCCTAATGGAAGAGCTTAACCTCCCACCCACTTAGTCATTATGAATGTATCCATTTATTAAAATAATAGCAAAACCTTACTTTTATAGATCACATCTCATCAGTAGATCTCAAAGCGCTTTACAAAGGTCAGTATCATTATCCCCATTTTATAGATGGTGCCATGGAGGCACAGAGAGATGAAGTGACTTGCCTGAGATCACCCAGGCGGGCAGTGGCAGAGCTGGGTATCCTGAGTCCCAGTCCAGTGTTCCACCCACTAGTGACACTGCCTTCAAACACCTGAACCCATTTTCCGAGGATGGCATCATCTTTCAGATATACAATCCAATTTTCAGATATACAGTAGAACCTCCGGGTTACAGACACCTTAGGAATGGAGGTTCTCCCTAACTCTGATATGTTCCGTAACTCTGAAGTCCGTAACTTCAGCCACATGAGGGACTGGGGCTGCAGCCGCAGAGTGGGGGAGTGTTAGGGCTCCAAGCGGGGGGAGAGGGGAGTCGGGGCTTCTGACCCTCATGGTGCCAGGCCTCCTGGCAGGGGGCCTCAGAGCTTCTGCCCCACGGAACACCAGGGGCTCAGTGCTTCAGACATGGTGGGGGGGCACTGAGGCTCGGGGCTTCAGCCCCAAAGCTCCATTCCCAGCTTCAGCATCATGGTGAGCGCCACGGTTTAGGGCTCCCCACAGCTCCAAGAGGGGGTGCCAGGGCTTGGGACTTTAACTACGGGGGGGAGTGCTGGAGTTGAAACTGGTGCTCCCCTTGTAGCTAAAGCCTGGAGCTCCGGTGTCCCCCGTGGGGCTGAAGCCAGAAACAGTGTCACGGGGCTGAAGCCCCGAACCCCAACACTCCTCCCCGGAGTAAAGCCCGAGGGTCAGAAGCCCTGAACCCCCCTCCACCCGCCTGGAGCCCTGACACCCACCCCCCACAAGCTGCAGCTCCAACCCTCTGTGGCTGAAGCCATGAGCCCCAGCACTAAAGCCCCGAGGCAGTATACAGTATTGCTTTTTTTTCTTCTTCTTCTTTTTTTGCGTCTGTGCTACTGCCTGATTGAGGACACCCGATTCCACAGGGTGTCCGGTTGACCGGGAAGTCTGTAACCCTGGTGTTGGTATCTTTGAGGTTCTACTGTACAATATTGTTATGATCACAAGGGTAGAACTAAGGTTCTGACCACTTTTGATCATAACAATACTGTAAATTAGGAGGTGAGTGGGGAGTGGGTTTGGTACAGTCTAGCAGGCATATTCTAACTGAATGCTTACATTTTAGCCTATGCCGTTTTCCTGCAGAGTGACAGCGAGAAACACTTTCACTTCCCCTCCTAAGTGTTGTGTATTGTTGTGTGTGCGTGGAATAGCCACTGAACATCAGTGATAGATGAGTGATCTATATGCACAGTCAAGTGTGCTTTGGATCCTTTTGAATGAAAAGCTATATGGAAATGTGACCTATTATTAGTAGTAATATATTAATGTCCTGTCACTTAAGAGCCTAAAAAATAAGATACTGCAGTTTGCCTCTTATTCACATTTATTTGAATGAAAGGAAAGGGAAAGAAAGGTAATGGCAGAATGGCTCATTTTGACAAAGTACCCTGTAGCAACCATATCAATTAGGTTTGCATAGATCTCCAAGTGTGAGCTAGTTAATGAAACACTGATCATTTTCCTCAAGTCTAACTTAGACATGTTAATTAAAAATTAGAGGAAATCATCATAATATAAAATGAGTTCACTGAGTATAAAAATACCTACCAGGCATGGCTCTGTATGAGAGACTTCTTTTCAAGCACTAATTAAAATGGATATTTCTGCACACGCGAGTATTTCCAGCAAAATGCAAATAATAGTGTCAGTTTAACATTTAATGATTTCTCTGTTAAAGAGAAAGCTTTCATTCAGGAATGCTATAATTTACTCCGAATAGGATCCACTTAATCATCATGTTTACAGGCTCTTTTTTTCTCCTCACATTTTCTTTTCCGGTCAGCCACGCAATTGGTAATTTAAGATTTAAATTTTGACTGCTTAAAGACCTTAATCTGCTGCATCCCGCCCTCAAAACACAGTTGATCTAGCTTGAAATCTATCACAGCTGACAGCATGCATTGGTTCCATCAGAGAACAAACATTTAGGGATGAAGCTTCACCCAATAGCTCTGGAAGATTCTCTGGCAGTGGAACTGGTGCCATTCCGTTGTGCAAGTTAGGGGGTGCACCCAGGATTCCAGGAGGCTGTGCAGAGGGTGGGTAGAGGTAAGGCTGGGCTGGGCCAGGTGAGGGTTAAGAAGAGAAGAAGGGTTGACTTTGTGGTTAAGATGCTGCCCTAGCACTTGAGATATCTGGGTTCAATTCCCAGCTCTGCCACAGATGCCCACTGTCATCTTTGGCAAGTCCCTTTCTCTGAGGTTTCAGTTCCACAAGTGTAAGTAAAAATCCATTTATTCACATCTGAATATTGCTGACATCATAAAAAAATTTTCAGAAGCCTTTCTCAATCCACTGCTAGCTTTGAGTGCTCAGAAGCTGAACTCCAAGTGATCTGCCATCTATCCATCTCTTTGCTGGTCATCCCCTACTATAAGGGCCTTCCATCTTTCCTTCCATGATAACTTTCTCAAGGTTAATTTCCATTTCTACACCTGATGTGAGCAAAGTACATATGTTTGTGCAGGTTGATTTTTGACAATAGGGTCTGCTTCTCTCTAATAATACTTCTAACATAAGATTTGCGTTCTTTTCTGTCCTGGAAATATGTAAGTGTCTTTTGCCACCACAACATCTCAAAGGCTTTCTTCTCAGCAGCACTAATTTCTCACGATTCACATCCATAAGTCCATATGAAAAAAATTAAGCTTTTCACTAATTGAACCTTTGTACGCTTCAAGAAGCCACAGTTTTTCCAAGCTTTCTTAAGGGAGGCCATCGCTGAGCAAGCCACTCCTAGATTTCTGATTTCCTTCAACAGCCTCCTTAGTTCGAGTTGCACAATCCCAGATAATTGAATTCATCTGCTGCCTCTACAACTTGACTGTTAATTATGCTGTCCACTTGCCTCTTGTTTTTGTTAGTCAGGTCATTGTGCATGCATTTAGTTTTTGCCGTATTCATGGATACTCCATGTTCCTCACTGACTATTTTTACAGACTCCAGTATTCATTGCATTGCTTCGGTGGTTGATCAAAGGGTGTCATGCCATCAGTGTATCCAAGGTCAGCTAAGCTGTGTCCACCAATGGAAATCCCAGCTCCTTCCATTTTGTCTAAACCTTTCTGGGCTTGTCTCAAAATAACATCTGCATACATGCTGAGAAGGCTTGGGGACAGAATACACCCTTGTCTCACACGTGCCCAGTGGAAAGCCACACACCGTTGCATGCTGCAGTTCACACCAGGGTTTGGTGTTGGAGATAAGAGAAGTGGCATGAGTTCAATTAAATGCTTTGGAATCCCGATGTCTGCCAGTATCCTCCAAAGACTACCATGTTGGACAGTTTCAAACACTTGAGTTATTTGTAAAATGGGGAGAATAGTACTTCCTCCTGCCCCCCTCGCCTACATTTTGTCTTGTTAATTTAGATTGTAAGCTCGTTGTGTGTGTGCAGCATGGAATAGAATGGGACTCTGATCTTGACTGGGGCTCCAAGGTGCTACTGTGATACAAATAATAAACTACATCAAAGAATGCTAAGGTTGCAAATGTAAGGGGACTTTACTAACATTCAGTGGGAGTGTTTTGGTTGGCTAGCTCCCAGTACTAAAAGGGGAAGGGTCAATGAGAAATCAGTCCCCTGAGACTGACAGTCCCCAGGAACAATGGGGAGAGGCCAATGCTCCAGGTCAACCTGAATGACAGGGAAGGCAAGCTAATCAGGAAGTCAGGAGGCCAGAGGGATCCTATCCTCTGTGTGAGCTGCAATTGACTGGGTCAGACAGGGTGGGGCCAAGCTAAGGAGAAAGCAGGGGCCAAGCTGAGCTGGGGAGCAAAGCTGTGCTAGATCCAGAGGGCCAGAAAAGCAGCCCAGGAAGCAGGTCAGAGTTGGGAGCAGTCACAGAAGCAGCCCAGGGAGAGCAGATCCTGTGCTGGGAGCAGGGCTGCAGCCACAGAGCCAGGTGTGGTAAGCAACTGGGGCCAGCCAAGGGGGGACCTTGGGCAAAGGGCCCAGGGCAGAAAGATGCCCCCAGCCAAGGGTCCTTGCAGGCCAGACTGGGAGGGGGATCTTAACTCAATGGAGGGCTGACGCTGGGGAGAAGGGTCCCAGCACGCAAAGCCCGGAGGTGTGTGGCCACCATCATTGCAAGTGTCCAACCCGCAGCATCTCTGCAGCACAGCCAGGGCCTGAGAAGAAGACCTGGGACCTACAAGGAACAGACTGTGAACTGCCTTAACGTTCCAGAGACACTGTTTATAATGTTCCCTGCCACAGAGCGGGGTAAAGTGTTTTCCTTTAACCTTTCCCATTTTTTCTTGTACTTTTTTTAAATTAATTGTTAATTAAGCAACTTGTATTTGCTTTAAATTATATGAAATGATCAGTGGGTCAGGGAAGTGCCCAGTGCACGGAGAGTACCCCGGAGAGTACACCCCTGTCCTAGGTGACCACAGCAGGGTTGGGGGTCGAGCCCCCCCAGGAATCCTGGGCCCAGCTTTGTCGGGGTTATGAGGACTCTGCCAGACAGGAGAGTGGGAGGGGAGTCCTCAAGGGCAGGGAGGCCTCTGGGTAAAGGAAGTGGGAGTGAGGACTCAGATCCTTTCACTAGCTCACTTCACTGGGGTAGTGCAGAAGCCAGGAAAGTTCCCCACAATGGCGGGACCATTCCCCTGCTAACACAAAGTCAAGCACTTAACAGTTAAGAAATGCCAGAATTAAGGTTATCCTAGCTCCCCTCACTCCCTCCACAGTTTCAGTCTGCCTCTCTCTGGTCCTATTCCTCACCCCATCTTAGGGCTCCTGTCCCTGTCCCATCTCTGCTTCTCACAACTCTGCATTTGAAGGTATGTCTACACTGCAATTAAACACCTGCAGCTGGCAGGGCCGGTGCAAGGATGTTTTGTGCCCTAGGCAAAACTTCCACCTTGCGCCCGCCCCCAGCCCTGCAGCAGCTCCCCACCCCCCACATACACCCTGAGGCGCCCCCCCCCTGCAGCAGCTGCCCGCCGCCCCCTCCCTCGGCCGAGGGAGCCATGCGGCAGCTCCCCGCCGCCCCCTCCCTCGGCCCAGCTCATCTCTGCTCCACCTCCTCCCCGAGCACGCCGCCGCTTCTTCCACCTCCCAGGCTTGCGGCGTCAATCAGCTGTTTGGCGTGCAAGCCTGGGAGGGAAAAAAGCAGAGTGGGGCAGCATGCTCAGGGGAGGATGTGGAGCAGAGGTGAGCTGGGGTGAGGAAAAGTTCACCTAGTGGTTGCACCAGCCCTGGCAGCTGGCCTGTGTAAAACTGGTGTAAATGCAACACCGACAGACCCTAGTCATCCACAGGCGGGATTGAACCTGGGACCTCTTAAGTTTAGTGTATGAGCTTCTATTGCATGAGCTAAAAGCCACATGGCTCTTAGCTCAGGCTCTAGCAGACTCATTAATCTCTAGATGGTCTAGGTGCCACTAGATGGGGACAGGGCACAACACCAAGCAGGCATGGGTTACATAAATATTTGGGCTCAGGCTGGAGCCTTGGCTCTGGGACTCTCCCCCTCACAGGGGCCTAGAGCTCAGGCTACAGGCTGAGACCGAATGTCTACAGAGCAATTTTACAGCCCTCGAGCCCAAGTCAGCTGACCGAGGCCAACTGCAGGTGTTTATTTGCAGTGTAGGCACACCCTGCGTCAAGCTGCTTTTTCCTGTTCTTCCACGATGCTGGGCCCAGCAGAGGGAGCACTGAGTGCACAGGAGAGACCATCTGCCTGAGGGTTTGGTTCTAGTTGCCTGGTGCCAGGGACCCCCAGCTACCAGGAGCAGCAGTTGCAAGGAGAGTCTTGCTCAGACCCTGCAGCTGCAGGAAGGAGCATGCTCAATTACACTGTGGGATGATACAAGCATAGTCTGGTCAGCACATAAAGGATGTGCATGTCAGGGAATGAAGCCTATGAACAGCTCAGATGGGCTCTACCCCACCTAACATATGGTTTTAGCTCTTTCCGTACACTAGCTTAAAAGCTCCGTTTTAACAGAGCACAATAATGGGATGAAATCAAAATCCAAGATCCAGACAACGAGCTTGGATTAATCTCTAACAAAATGAACTTGGCAAATATGCCTCTTTTTATGAGAGAGAGAGAGAGAATGGAGTCACCATTTATTTTCAGTCAAGAAAGATCTCTCCACTGGGTCCATCCTGCTATTGCCACAGAGCTATTAGGACTCTGAGGTGGTAACCCATTATGAAGTAGAAAGAAGATAATGATGTATTATTAAAAACACAATAGAAACTAATGCCAAAAGACTTCCTGATTCACTCTCTTACTGAATGCCGCTGATCAAGACAAAAGACAGCCTTGTGACAAGATATTTTCAGTGTAAAATCTCTAATCCAAAAGACCATAATCTTAAAATAAAAGAGCCAAGCGGCCCCAGGAAATTCACAAGGTATACTGAAACAAGCATGGAGTTTTGTTTCTCACTGTGGGGTTGATTTTCAAAGGCTAAAAGCGGATTTACACACACTCATCACAAATATGAGATGCCCCTTTTCCACTCTGCCCCAAACAAGCACTTCCTGGGCAGAGAAGTCGCAACCTACTGTACTACACGTACAGGCCTCTAGTGTGCAAAAAGAGCAGCTCCATTAGCAGGACTTCATAGAAGGCTCACCCTGTCTAAGCCAGGTATTAGAGGGAGACAAGTTAACACACACTTAGCTAGTGTGCTACATGTTCCCTTGACAGGGGAGGCTGAGCCCAGGCATCTAAGCTGCCCAGAAGTTTAAATTCCTCTACAGTCTTCACTTTATAAACAACCCAACCATGAGTATCCACGGGGAACGACCCTGCACTTTCAGCACAGAGGCCTTGATTCATCAAAGCAGTTAAGTACCTGCTTAAGATTAAGCATGTGCTTTAGTGCCTTTTTGAATCAAGACCCAAAAGCTCAAGCTGATTATCCTTTAAACACTATTTTGCTGACTTACACAAAGAGTAGTAATTGTCTCCAAAACCAGTTTTTTATGCCATTCATGCATTTGGCCAATGTGCTTTACTTATCAATGGGAGATTGACATTTTACATTTAAAGAATTAGTGCATTTTAATGGAAAGTTCTTCCATCGGAATTTATTTTATCTGTACCAGTGCTATTGTAGTCGGCACAATTTCTTCAAACCTGAGTGAATTTTAACATAATGAAGAGAAGGAGAGCTATTTAATTGATTCTGAAACTAACCCTGTTTCCTTAACATGTGGAATATTTTTGTAGACGATCTTCTACATTCCTATTGCACCTGGTGGCGTCTGTATTTTTCAGATCTTTGACAGCTGTAAAAGGTCATTGGATGAGCTGTGAAGTTCCTGTCATGCTTCTGTAAGTGCTGAGTATACAGCAAGATCCAAGTCGCTGATCTTCTTTTAAAAATCGGAAATTTTACTTCAGCATCTTATGTTCTCCCCTCCCCCATGCAGATGACCATATGTTCATTAGGTTAAAGAACTTCAGGACTTCTTTTTAAGCCTGTCTTAATATGAAGGGTTAAAACAGGCAGTTAGGAAAAAATGATTTTTGCAAAATTGAAATTAGCTATTCAGAGTCTTTCTTCCCCGCATAGACTCAGCCACTGTTACAGGATCATCAGTTACATGGATATCATCAGTTATACAGTCTATCTTGATGCACCAGGATAACTCCCATAAGTTGCTACGCATGTACATCCAAAGGAGAATGTATTCTATTACAGCTGCTCCTTTTTCTATATCAAGTTACCAATTTTTAAAAGGAGACATTTATAATACATCACTTCTTATCAACTATTTGGCATTGGTGACTCAGAAGAAGCTGTTTAAAATCCATCTGTCCTCCAAGCTAATAGTTCTACTGTTCAAGCTGTTCAGCATAAAAAATTGGACTACAATGCCCAACTTCATCCAAAATTTGATATATTCGTACCACTATAAAGCGTGGCCTTTGGTAAATACCTTGAGCCAGTCTTATGGGAAATACCTAATGGTTCATCTAACCTGGAAGTCTGTCTGATGCTGCAGCTATATTTGGAGCTAATGGTGCGATTCCCAGCTCAAGAAGACATACTCACACTAGCTTTCCCCAAGCCAGTGCTCTAATAATAGTAGTGTAGCTGTGGTAACATGGGCAGCAGGGAGTGGTAGCAAGGGCTAGGCATCCCGAGTTCAAACACACCCAGACCCTGTGGTCCAACTACTGTTTTCAGCACACAAGCTTGATGAGAGCTAGCTGAAGTATGTCTTCTTGAGCTATGAATCACACCCTTAGCTCCAAGTATAAGCACAGCCTGAGAGGCCAATGCCAGATGGTCCAAAGGAAAGAATAAACTTCCCATAATGCATATAATGGTGTAATAAGATATCATACCATGGAAAGTATCTCTTCCTAATCCCCTTTTAGAGGCCTTCTGATGCCCTGAAGCCTGTGGTCTGATAGTGTCACTACAGAATGAATTCTGTAAATGCGTAATCCTTAAAAGTTACATTATTTACTTTAGTAATATCTTGCAATATCTTGCAGTGAATTCTGTGAATTCTGAAGGTAATTATATGGGCATCCACTCAGAGAGATGACTGTGTAACAGTCTCTGTTGTAGACTAAGACAGTGATCCATTTAAGTGATGGTCTTTTACCTCTTGTTGCAGCCAGTCAACATTTTAAAGTGCTAACAGAGTAAAATCTTAAATATAGGACTTTTAAAAAGCCTTTCAAAGAATTTTGCCTAATTTACATGCCAGAGAGGGATGTGCAGAACATTTACAAGAATGGGGGCTAGAGATTTTATGAAAGTCACCACAGTCCAATTTTCTGCTAAATTTTTTGGTTTAGGTCAAAAAATGGTTAGACAACAAATTTTGGTGAGTTGTAAAGCTAACAGGCACTGTCTTCAGAACAGCAAGCGCTCTGCTGCCATTGTTGATAACGTAACAGAGAGAGTCATTGTGGCTTGATTTTCTCCCCTAAAAAAAGAAATATCGTAAAAAGGACAATCTCAGGAGTGTAGTAATAAAACCTTACAAAGAAATTGGGTTTTTCAAATACTTAGATTTTTTTTTTTCAAACAGTGAGCCAAATTGTGCTTTGTTTACGTTCAGACTAACCTTACTGGAGTTTCACAAGTATAGTAGCTGGGCCCAGACTGTCTAATTTAAACCTAAATTGAGGATTATCTGACATGGACTGCTGGTTACAACAAGCTACAATACTAATGGAGTCTGATTCTCTCTCATGCTGAGAGATTTTCAAAGCAGTCCAGGGGATTTAGCCACACATTTCTCTTTAAACTTCAGTGTGATGTTTGGCTAAATCCCCTATACTGCTTTAAACACCTTACCCACAAATTTTACATGAGTGTACTACCATGAGTTATTCCTGATTTAGACTAGTGTGAGAGCAGAATCAGATCTACCAAATGAACAAGGATGTATCAATGCCCAGGTCAAAACTCTGTCCCTCTCCATTCCCTGCAGGTACAGAAGGCCCCAAAGACTAAAGAGAGAGGAGGGATGACATGCTGTGGTCCTGTGGAGTGCCCATGCAAGTAGAACTTCCTGACAGACTCTGTTGTCAGGAGATTCCATTCATAATCATGGACAAGGGGTACAGAGGCATAGCTAGTGGATTCCCCGCTCCGTAGATCCAGTGGCCAAACAACCCTCCTCCCTCACTTAGGCACAGTGTGAGAGCAGCAACTTCGCTAGCGTTCTGTGGCCATGGAAACAGAAGAATTCAGTTCTCCAGCCACTCACTTCAGTGGTGTGACACAGGTGTAATTTGGAACAAGAATGTCTTTAGCATTACGGAATCCAGCCACATTTTCCATGCACCACTCAGGCTGTGCACTGTACTGCTATTTTCAGTGCAAAAACTTCAGTCTTAAAACTAACATCTGGCACCATATTGGAGGAGACCTGGCCAAGCTGCATGAAATAGGCATGATGGGTTATAAGCAAAGACAGAACATGTGCACAGCTGGAATTGACACATGTATATAAATGACACACACACATTATATATATAAGCTCAGAACAAAAGGAGAGGATGGATGTCCATTACTCAAACAGACAGAGTCAACCTGTTTGGGTCCCCTTTACACTGAAATTTAAATCTCTTTTTTTAAGAGCCCATCTGTTAGTGAGAAAAGGCAATACCACAAAAGCCAGTGAGAGAGCAATGTGAGTCATAAATATGAACGAGGGGACAGAATATGGCCACGGTAGGATACAGTAAATTTACAGTTCCACTGAGCACTATGGTACCGCAGCTGCTTTTGCCAGTGGTGAATTTGGCCTAGTGTTAATAGAAAAGGATAAAAGTACAAACCTAAGCAGAGTACTCTGTACTAACTATGGGCCAAAGCCTGCCATTCTTACTCACTGAGTAGAACCTATTCTGTGAGTAGTCCCATTATTTAAGGGAGGCTCTTAATGATGTAAGGTGCTTATCATGAAAAAGGGTGCCAGATCCTTGCAATTAGTGCCTCTTATTTCACAGGTTTTTTTTCTTCTATAGCATCTTTCGCGCGGGTATCTCAAACTTCTTACAAATAATTAAGCCTCACTAAAACCCTGCCTTAGGCAGTAAAATGAAATATAGATATCGCTGTAGGACACAATCCTGCAATCCTCCTGGTGTCACTGATTATAGAACTTGATTCACGCTTGAGCTGAAGGTCCATCTCCATTAGCAGTATAGTGCCTTTGCCACAGTACAGTGGTTCTGATGCCATCCAGTAGAGGGTGCCGGCCTACAAAACACTATCAGTCTGTTAAACATTGTAACAACGAATTTTGAAGGAAAGAATAAATTAAAGACAGAGGTAAATGGAAAATGGGATAAATGCTACATAGGTTTACCAAAAGTAGATCAGACTAACCTGATAACTGGTTGTTGGGTTTTTTTTTTTTTTGGGGGGGGGGGGGGGGGGGGATTTCTTGAGGCAACAGAAACACAGGAGAGCTAGTCACTCTGGACTTCAGTAAAGCATTTGGACTCAGTACCACATGACAAATTATTAGTTAAGCTGGAGAGGATGGGAATTAGTACAAGAACTGGAAGATGGATAAGGAACTGGCTAAAGAGGAGAGGACAATGGGTTACACTGAAAGGAGAACTATTGGGCTGGAGGGAGGCTACTAGTGGACTTATTCAAGGATCTGTCCTGGTACAGATCTTATTTGATATTTTCATTAATGACCGTGGCACAAGAAGTAGGAGGGTGTTAATGAATTATGCTGATGATACAAAGTTGGGGGGCACCGTCAATACAGAGGAGCATTGAAATATTATATAAGAAGAATCGGATGACCTTGAGGACTGGAACGACAGGTGGGTTGAAATTTTCTAATACAAAGTCCAAGGTCTGATAAGAATTTTTGCTATAACGTCGGGGAAGGAGGTCATCAGTTGGAAACAACAAAAGAGGAGAAAGACCTGGATGCATTAATCGATCACAAGATGATTATGAGCCACCACAGTGATGCAGCTCCAAAAAAGGCAAATATAATCCTAGGATATATCAGACGATGTATTTCCAGTAGAGATGAAGAAGTACTGATGTCATTGTACTGATAAGACCTCATCTGGAATAATGTGTACAATTCTAGGTCATCCATGTTAAAGAAAAATGAATTCAGACTGGAACAAGTGCAGCAGAGAAGAGCAACCAGGGCGATCAGGAGAATGGAGAGCCTCTCTTACCAGAAAATACTAAGAACTTGGATTCTTTGGCCTAGCAAAATTAAGGCTCAGAGTGGATATGATTGCTCTCTGCAAATACACTAGGAAGGAAGAGCTATTTAAGCTAAAGGACAATGTTGGCATGAGAACAAATGGGTATAAACGGGCCAAAAATATATTTAGGCTGGAAATAGAAGGTGTTTGTAGTTGCACTTCTCACTTCAACAGCATTTCCTAGCATCCAGGTGTGGTGTTGCATGGGTTCTCTCAGTTTAGCATCCCCTTCAGTTGTTCTGGTGCCACAACAGTTTGTCGTTGTATGTGGCCTAGCCCTCTGGCCAGGGTGTGACTCAATTCATTCCCCTTTCAGGGAAAACACAGAAGTCTAAAAAATAAGAAAACCCAAATTCCAATGACTTTTTAAACCCAGCCTGCAATCCCCATCCTGGCCTCACAGCTCTTGGTCTATGAACTCAGGCCCGCCCTCTACTCTGAGTTCCAGCCCAACAACCCTGCTTTGGGTGGATAAGGTCTGTTTTTTCAATCCCTTTGCCACTTCCCTGAGCTGTTCCTGTCTTCACTCTGCTTGTCAATGTCTTCAGCTTGTCTCCTGACTCTGCTGTCACTGCCTGGATCTGTGGTTCCCCAGAGCTTCCCCTTAACCAACTCAGGAGGTGCTTTGTCAAAGACCACTCCCAGCCCTTCGCTCCAGCAGCCTGGCTTGTACTGAGAACAGTTTCTCCATCTCTAGCTTTTAGAGCAGTCACTATCTCCCTCCTCCAGACACGAGTCCCCGCTCAGTCCTCCCTTGGGGGCTCGGAGTGGTATCTTAGGCTTCTTGCCTTAAGGTAACCTGTCCTCCTTCGCCTTCAAGCAGGGGTTTTTCCTCAGCCTCTTCTGGAGCTGGGGTTGGTGTCTCAGGCCCTCTTGCCTTGGAATGTCAGCTGCTAGGCTATTGCCAGCTCTGTTCATTGAGCACCTGCTCCACTTAGCCTGTCAAGATGGATATCTCAGCAAGCTGCCTTCCCTGTCAGTGTCTGTTTCCTGTGAGGGAGAAGGCAGCTTTTATGCTGGTCGCCTTCACCCACTTCCTTCCCAGTTGATTGGTCAGAGCGGCACCTTGCCCTGCCCTCTCTGCAAGGTTTCAGGTCCTTAAAGGTACAGTGTCAGAATTCCTTCCCCAAGCAACATTCATCCCCTTAGGACTCTATGTATATCTATTGGTCCCTTATGAACCCTAAAGAACCATGCCAAGTGGCAGGGTGGGCTGACCACTAGGCACTACTGTTCTGTATGGCAGACTACCCCATCACAGTTTCTAACCATCAGAGGAGTAAAATTATAGAACAGTCTTCCAATATGACTAGTGGGAGCAAACAGTCCAACTAGTTTTAAGATGGAGCTTTATAAGTTTATAATAAACAGTGATTGCAGAGCCATTGGCCATTATCTTTGAAAACTCGTGGCGAACGGGGGAAGTCCCGGATGACTGGAAAAAGGCTAATGTAGTGCCAATCTTTAAAAAAGGGAAGAAGGAGGATCCTGGGAACTGCAGGCCAGTCAGCCTCACCTCAGTCCCTGGAAAAATCATGGAGCAGGTCCTCAAAGAATCAATCCTGAAGCACTTGCATGAGAGGAAAGTGATCAGGAACAGCCAGCATGGATTCACCAAGGGAAGGTCATGCCTGACTAATCTAATCGCCTTTTATGATGAGATTACTGGTTCTGTGGATGAAGGGAAAGCAGTGGATGTATTGTTTCTTGACTTTAGCAAAGCTTTTGACACGGTCTCCCACAGTATTCTTGTCAGCAAGTTAAGGAAGTATGGGCTGGATGACTGCACTATAAGGTGGGTAGAAAGCTGGCTAGATTGTCGGGCTCAACGGGTAGTGATCAATGGCTCCATGTCTAGTTGGCAGCCGGTGTCAAGTGGAGTGCCCCAGAGGTCGGTACTGGGGCCGGTTTTGTTCAATATCTTCATAAATGATCTGGAGGATGGTGTGGATTGCACTCTCAGCAAATTTGCGGATGATACTAAACTGGGAGGAGTGGTAGATACGCTGGAGGGCAGGGATAGGATACAGAAGGACCTAGACAAATTGGAGGATTGGGCCAAAAGAAATCTGATGAGGTTCAATAAGGATAAGTGCAGGGTCCTGCACTTAGGACAGAAGAACCCAATGCACCGCTACAGACTAGGGGCCGAATGGCTAGGCAGCAGTTCTGCGGAAAAGGACCTAGGGGTGACAGTGGATGAGAAGCTGGATATGAGTCAGCAGTGTGCCCTTGTTGCCAAGAAGGCCAATGGCATTTTGGGATGTATAAGTAGGGGCATAGCGAGCAGATCGAGGGACGTGATCGTTCCCCTCTATTCGACATTGGTGAGGCCTCATCTGGAGTACTGTGTCCAGTTTTGGGCCCCACACTACAAGAAGGATGTGGATAAATTGGAGAGAGTCCAGCGAAGGGCAACAAAAATGATTAGGGGTCTAGAACACATGACTTATGAGGGAGCTGGGATTGTTTAGTCTGCAGAAGAGAAGAATGAGGGGGGATTTGATAGCTGCTTTCAACTACCTGAAAGGGGGTTCCAAAGAGGATGGCTCTAGACTGTTCTCAATGGTAGCAGATGACAGAACGAGGAGTAATGGTCTCAAGTTGCAGTGGGGGAGGTTTAGATTGGATATTAGGAAAAACTTTTTCACTATGAGGGTGGTGAAACACTGGAATGCGTTACCTAGGGAGGTGGTAGAATCTCCTTCCTTAGAGGTTTTTAAGGTCAGGCTTGACAAAGCCCTGGCTGGGATGATTTAACTGGGAATTGGTCCTGCTTCGAGCAGGGGGTTGGACTAGATGACCTTCTGGGGTCCCTTCCAACCCTGATATTCTATGATTCTATGAACTATATAATGGGCTTGCCTGTGATAGCAGGGGACTGGACTTGATGACCCAGGAGGAGGTCACTTCCAGTCCTATGTCCCTATGTAAAAGTGAATGAAGGACCTGTATATTTGTTCTCTGTTGACAATTATATTTTGAGTTTCAGTTTCTAAAAAGGCATTTCTAACAGTCATTAAACAGATGAGATACTAAAATAAAAGCAAGTTATTAAAAAATGGAGGATATCAAAAGAATGCTTGCTGCATTCCCAAGCAACTCGACTGCAAGAAGACTCCAAGACGACCCGGTCCCAGCACGCCGGGGGGCCACTACCGGCCTCACACCATCCACGGGCTGTGCCTTGATCAGAAGGCTTGAACTCTCTGAACAGAGATATACATAATCCCAAAGAAATAAAATATAACACATAGTGAGCAATACTGTACATTTGTTTTGATGAAGGCACAAAATTAAGGAATGAAAATCATGTTTGACAGTTTCTTTCAATTATACATTTCAAAGGATGTACACAGCAGAATTATTTATAGTACTGTTCAGACAAGCAGAATCCTCCACACTCCATTATCAAGGAATTACTCAACTTGTTGCAAACAAAGAAAATTGAGATATTCCTTGTAGAGCTTGCCTTAGCACCATACTAATGAACCATCGGCATTTTGAAGTAACGTAAAACTGGGAGCACATGCAGAAATGTCTCTGGATATTTACACCAGGTACTGTAGGCAATCTGGTATTTATGCATTAAAGCATCATCACTGAGTAATATAAATCCTGATTCAGCAATGTACTTAAGTATGTGCCTAACTTTGTTAGTACAGATTGTACAGCCCCTAGCACCTCAGAAGCCCCACTCATGGACCAGGACTTCAGGCACTACCACAATACACATAAGTAATAACAACCTTAAGCAGTTGAGTAGTCTCACTGAACTCAATGAATGTATTAAAAAATACTGATACTTAACTATTGCCCATTGTAAAGGTGGAGAAAATGAGGCACAAGGGTCAAATGACTCTGCTGCAGCCACAAAGTAAAGTAGTGGAAGTACAGGAAATAAACCCCAAACCTCTTGACTCAAAGCCCAGTGATCTATTCCTAAAGTAGGTTTAGGAATGCCTAGGCCATGTGTGTACCATCTGCAGTGGTGTGTGTGGTGATGATGGGATTTAATCCATGGTAAATTAAATCAAATGCAGGACAAGGTAGAGGGAACTATCTGGAGATTTTCAAGCAGAATTCATTTGCATTTGCTGTGTAAACATGAATTCATTTGCATTTGCTCAGTAAACATAGGTGAAATTATTAATCAGCTATATTTTTAATGTGGTTTATTATGCTAAGACAATCTGAGATGAAAATTATCTGTGATTAATAGGACAACCATGTTTCCTTGGATACCAGGTCTTCCCCTGTCTTCAGAGCATTACATATTGTTACCAACATACAAGTATTTGGTCCTTTTTTGAAACCCCTATTGACTACCCAGCTGAAGGAGCCAGCTAAGCTTGTGAAACTGTCTGTTGGCTGGCTAAGCGCATATGTGCATCAAGGACCAACTTGTAGTCTGTTTATTCTATGCAGGTTTATACATGGCACTCATGACCACAGTATCTGAGCACCTTCCAGTAGTGCATTAAACTATGTGACTAACATCTGTCACGTATGGTTCATCCTCTCTCATCCCTTCCTCAAGGGGAGAAATTGTGTGCGCAGAGGGAGTGGTTTGTTTTGGTAAGGTTGGGGATGGTTGTTACTTTGAAATATAAATGCTGCTGTGTGTTTATGTTAGAGAAGGAAAGGTCACAGAAGCGTGCCTTGCAGTTGGAGCAGAAGGTGGTGAGGTTTGTGGGGGGTCCTTTGTTCCTATAATAGTTCACTCCAAGCCCCAGCAAGCTTCATGTGTCACCACCCTTCCCTTTCCTATCATGAGATCTCCCAATGATTCCTTGCTCCTCTTGTGTCTGACACAAGCTCCCCTCCCATACCACCAAGATACCCAAAATAATACATTTGTGTACACCTCAACAAAATCATACCCCACACTACCTTCATACTTGGCCCGATGTGCTTTGGAAATCTGGTTACCCTAATGATGAACCCTACTAAGATCTATCATGCTGTTGAGATAGAGATATACTATAAAGTCAAACAGCTCACCTCACCTGTTGATCACTCCTCTGTAGAGAGCGGTCACAATTTAGGTCACAAAAGCCCACATGGACTCGATGTGAACAATAAAAAAGCCCTGACTTTTCTGGGTATATTTTCCTCTTGGGTATTTGAGGATATGGCTCATTCTAAATGGGAGAGCAACATCACTCATCTAAGACAACATTAAAATTGGAGCCATTTTCATCAAATTGACAAAGATGCATAACTTGAATAAAAATTCATGTCCAAATTATCAACAAATGAAAGTTAATTATGGATCAAATTTGGCAGAACTATTCAAACATGTAACACAATTTGGTAGCTGGCTTTAAGATAGTGAAGTTTAAGTGATAAATGGCTGCTGGAGACCTTTCCAAGATAATTGACATGCTATACTGCATTAATATTTCTTTCATTAGTCTCAATCTGCAGCACTCATCCCTTGGCAGAGGGCCTAGTGCATTGTCTGAACAATACCACTACAATCAGAGTCTTCTCTGAACTGAGCAACAGGAGATTTTCAGGAAGTCAGATATTTTTACCATAAGTTGGTTGGTATTCAGAGTCCGATTTAAACCCGATTTTAATGTGTTCTCAATTTTTGCATCCTCAATTTTTGCATAAATGATTGTGGCTGCAATTCTGGTTATTTATTCCTCTAAGTATTTGATTTATAGGTGCAATCAGGTGCTTACACATGAACATGACCTGATTTTCACTTGCAATTATTTACATCCACAGATTGAAAATACAAAAAGGGGGCTCGGGGGGCGGGGGGAGTTGGCAGATTTTGAACATCTGGCCCTTAGGGCATGTCTACACTACTGGCCAGATCAACAGGCAGTGACTGATCCAGCAGGGGTCAATTTATCGTGTCTAGTAGAGACACGATAAATTGACCACTGATCATGCTAGCATTGACTCTAGTATTCCATCTCAGGGCAAGGGGAATTGACAGGCGAGCGTCTCCCATCGACACACTGCACTGAAGACACCGCGGTAAGTAGATCTAAGTATGTCGACTTCAGCTACGTTAGATCAATCTCCCATCCTGTAGTCTAGACCAGCCCTTAGTAAGGGTGGTATAAATCCTATGAGTATTTTCAGATAAGACGGTAGATACTCTCATGCGTTCAATAGGTATTTTGCATATAGTTGGGTATCAGGTGCCTGACCAGCACAAAACAGACAGATCAGAAATTAGAATCTCTTCCAGTGTTTACAGCTAAATGAGAAGGAAAACTGGTGCTGCATCTGCATGATATGTAAATTGGAAACAAGCAGGTGGAGGATATTGATTTGCGTCCCTTGGTGAGAGACATCGCAGTGGTGAAAGTGTCTGGCTGAGGTTTACTTCAGAGACTGGGATCCTGCAATGGGAGCTGGTTTAGTTACAATCATCATAGCTTTTGACTCACTAGGAAACATAACTGTATTACTCCCTGACCAGGCTCCTCTTCCATAGTGTATCAGCGTGCCACTAACAGAGGTCATCACAGAACTCAAAGGTGGCTCACAGGTCAGTGTCAAGGCTCTGCTTTCCAGACTACTGCTGCACTAGCCTCACTCATGACATCTGCTTCTGGGTCTCCATCACTGCACCGTTTAGACTCTGTCATAAATATAAAGGGAAGGGTAAACCCCTTTGAAATCCCTCCTGGCCAGGGGAAAGCTCCTCTCACCTGTAAAGGGTTAAGAAGCTAAAGGTAACCTCGCTGGCACCTGACCAAAATGACCAATGAGGAGACAAGATACTTTCAAAAGCTGGGAGGAGGGAGAGAAACAAAGGGTCTGTGTCGGTCTGTATGCTGCTTCTTGCCAGGGACAGAACAGGAATGGAGTCTTAGAACTTTTAGTAAGTAATCTAGCTAGGTATGTGTTAGATTATGATTTCTTTAAATGGCTGAGAAAAGCATTGTGCTGAATAGAATAACTATTTCTGTCTGTGTATCTTTTTTGTAACTTAAGGTTTTGCCTAGAGGGGTCCTCTATGTTTTTGAATCTAATTACCCTGTAAGATATCTACCATCCTGATTTTACAGGGGGGATTTCTTTATTTCTATTTACTTCTATTTTTTATTAAAAGTCTTCTTGTAAAAACTGAATGCTTTTTCATTGTTCTCAGATCCAAGGGTTTGGGTCTGTGGTCACCTATGCAAATTGGTGAGGCTTTTTATCCAACATTTCCCAGGAAAGGGGGGGGTGCAAGTGTTGGGAGGATTGTTCATTGCCCTTAAGATCCAAGGGTCTGGGTCTGTAGTCACCTAGGCAAATTGGTGAGGCTTTTTACCAAACCTTGTCCAGGAAGTGGGGTGCAAGGTTTTGGGAAGTATTTTGGGGGGAAGGACGCGTCCAAACAGCTCTTCCCCAGTAACCAGTATTAGTTTGGTGGTGGTAGCGGCCATTCCAAGGATAACGGGTGTAATATTTTGTACCTTGGGGAAGTTTTGACCTAAGCTGGTAAAGATAAGCTTAGGAGGTTTTTCATGCAGGTCCCCACATCTGTACCCTAGAGTTCAGAGTGGGGGAGGAACCTTGACAGACTCCCTTTGGACTCTTGGATTTTACTGCAAGTCTAGTACTTCGGAACTCTAGTACCAGACACGATGGTGCCTGATAAGCAGTACTATTTCATTTTCAAGTTCCTACCACTTGCTCCCAAAACAATAGGCCTTGTCCTAGCATTCAACTTGGCGGTGTTCTTACTTTACAGTAGACAGTTTGGTGACCTGTCAATTCAAGCAGCTAAACAGAATAATTATACTTTATTATTGTAGAAGTGACAGATTTTAACAAAATCTTCCAGTTCTGCCTGGAACCCCCTTATCCTGAAACTAAGGCTGAGAGAACTGTTCTGGCAGAAACTTAAGCTTGCCTAAAGTTATAGGGTTGCCACTTATGCCATCCTGCTGCAAAGCAGGTTGGGAAGCCAATAGGCTTGGGCCAGTATGAAGAGTTTGCTGAGAAGGAGAAGAAAGGGTGTTAATTGGACCTATTAATAGCATAGATCATGACAAAAAACACATGCTTATTGTCTTAAGATTTCTCCGTCACAGCTAGTCAAAGTAACAGTAGAACCCACCTCACTGTAATGAGATTGCAAACCAGAGCAGCGAGTAAGGAAGACACAATGCAGAGTTCTTGTAGTACTTGGATATTATGGGTAACAATGTGCCATATCAACTGCATCACTGGAAAGGCATTTACAGTAAAGTCCAGGTTTCTCATTATATTTATGGGCAATATAGTTTCCAGTTTGGAGGACCAAATTAATTTTAAACAGTGTTTCTGGCTCTACCTATGTAGCTTATGAGTCAAAAATACTAACTAGTTGATAAGTAGCAACGTATAATAAACCTTTCCTTTGTCATCTTACCACATTCTTTGGGCTCAATTGTGCCCAGCCCTGTGTGGGAGTACAAGAGGGTTTGGAAACTACAGATGTGGTTCCCCTTCCCATGTGACCCTATGCAAAGGTTGGGCACAGTTGCAATCCCTGAATATTGAGTGCACATTCATAGATTCCAAGGCCTCTAGTCTGACCTGCTGTATAACACAGGCCATACAACTTCCCAAAAATAATTCCTAGAGCAAATCTTTTAGAAAAACATCATTTCTTGATTTAAACATTGCCAGTGATGGAGAATCCACCATGACCTGGGGTAAATTGTTCTTGTGGTCAATTACTCTTACTGTTAAAAATGTACACCTTATTTCCAGTCTAAACTTGTCTAGCTTCAACTTTCAGCTATTTGATCATGTTAGATCTTTGCTAGATTTGAGACTCCATCATCAAATCCATGTTCCCAATGTAGGTACTTACAGACTGTAATCAAGTCACCTCTTAACCTTCTCTTTGTTAAGCTACATACATTTAGCTCCTTGAGTCTCTTATAAGGCACTTTTTCTAATCCTTTACTCATTCTCATGGCTCCTCTCTGAACATTCTCCAATTTATCAACATCCCTCTTGAACTGTTGACTCCAGAACTGGACACGTATTCCAGAAGTGGTCACACCAGTGCCAAAACAGAGGTAAAATATTCTATTTCTACTCGAGATTCTCCTGTTTATGTATCCCAGGATCACAATTAGCCCTTTTGGCCACGGTCACACTGGGAGTTCATGTTCAGCTGATTATCCACTATGACCCCTAAATCTTTTCTAGAGTCACTGCTTCCCAGGGTAGAGTCCCACATCCTTTAAGTAGATTTTCCTAGGGCTTGGTCTACACTACATCCTTACTTTGGTGTAACTACATTGCTCAGGGGTGTGAAAAATCCACACTCCAGAGTGACATAGTTATACCAACCTTAACCTCTCTTGTAGACAGTGCTATGCTGGCCGAGGTGGCATTATTAAGCTGACGGGAGATCTCTCTTCACCAGACATGCTACAGCTGCATTGGTGCAGCTGCGCCGATGTAAATTTGTAGCACAGACCTGACCTTGGTCTAGTGCTTCTGCTAGTGCTAGGCCTCGCAGAAGGGGTGGGGCCATAGCTATGCTCAGTTATCGCCATCAGGAGCAGAGCGGGCCTTCCAAAGCACTCAATGCAAGTATGGCAACACAATGGCTATGTGCCTGGAGCAATGTCCCTACCAGTGACACAATGACTCCAGGTTGGAGCATCTCTGCAGCTGCTCACTGCTATGGACAGTGCCATACAGGTATAAGTGAGCTCGATCACTAAAGAACCACTTGGCCTTGGTAAAGAGTAACTGTGATAGAATGTCTAAGCACCCTTCCAGTTGGGGGAATCTGTGATTGGTGTGCAATGTTATATTTCTGAATACTGCAATTTTTAGTAATAACCAAATAAGGGAGAGATGGAATTTTCAGCTATGAGCATTATGCTAAGTCAGACAAACATTACATTAGTCTGTGTGTTGTTTTCAGCCTCCCTTTTTCTGATAGAACTTGGGGAAGGTGGGAGGAAGACAGGAGGGAGAGCTGGAGATCTATTGCCTGACAGTCAACACTGCACTAGGATCCCTTTATACCAGCTACACCAGCACCCGATTGACTGAAAATGCTATACAAATAGTCATCTGAAAAGGAGGGGTTTTTAGTTGAATAGGCACCCCCCTTTTTTTAATCCAGCTTTTTCCTGCCTTTTTATGTTTAGAAACAATCAGGAATGTCGGAACTGGTCTTTTTTGGTCTAGCTGGATTACTCCTTGGGGTTCTCGGAGATGTTTATTCCAAGTAAATCTTACCTTAGCTGGAGGGAAAATGGTATTGAAATATTAATTTTAAAAAAATCCTTTCAACTAGGTGTTCATTAGGCATTGGAGTTAAATGAGTGCCAGGAAGGGGGTGGGGGAGAAGTGTTTCCACAGTGTCTTCCAAGATAGACAAGACATGAATTTCCAACGTTAAAAAAAAAATACTAACAGAAAAAGAAACACAGTTGATCTCCAGCTAAAGAAGCTAAAAAGGCACAAGCCCTTGCACACATGGTGCATGTTAAGAGCTTAATGTTCTGGTCACCTCTGTATGAAAAAGATTCAAAGAATCAAGTCAGATAAAAATCTCTCTCTTCTCTGCTATTAAAACCATAGCAGAGTGGCAGTGGCATTCGTTTTATACCTACACAAAGGCAGCTAAAAAATAATAATCTAAAACAAGATGCTCAGTACAGTAGTCAAATTAAGTAAGAAACACCATGGAGTACATTTCCAGCAGTCTAAGTATCCTGCCAATGATACCGCAATAGTACAGTTAGCTACAGCTCTTCATGCACACCCATCCCCACCACCACAACTTTTATTGATGGGCTTAGTAATAGAAGCACTTTCATCGGACAGAATGGAATTAAAAGGGGACTAAAAACTCAGTGGTCTTCCCCCCACCCTCATTTTACACCAATGTAACCCTATCAATTTTAACTGCGTTACACCAGTGTAAATTTGGAGTAAGGGAGCAGAAAGTCCAGCTCTTATTATAAGACAGACTTAACCATTTCTATTTCAGGCAGTATTTTCTCTGAGAAAAACACAAATGAACAAAGGGCTTAGGTAGAAAAGTGAGTCACAAAAGCCAGCACGTGGAAGTGAAAATGAAGATTATGACAAACTGATATGGGAAACTTCATTGAACAGCAGAACAAAACCCATTTGGCTATACCTTACATAGCTACTCAAGGGAGACAGCAGTCGATAGAGAACACAGCAAGACTGGACAGAGCCTAATTTGGACATAAAAGGGGGTACAACCTCCATACCAACCAAGGATGCATAGAGGAGAACTACATTAATTAGAAACTGATCTCCAGAACATTTTGCGCGTTCTTGTCTGCCTTCTTCCTTTTACAAAGAAGTGCTGCCACATTGCCTAGTTTAGTAAACAATTCCACTGATTGTGCGTTCATCCCATTCAAACCTGCCTTCCTTGGTTTTAAATCTTCTCATGCACTTCTCCAGCTTATTTCATGGACATAGTCTGTCTTTTGCCCTTGCTGCTCCCTCTCGATCTTGCCACATGTGCCTTTCCCCTCAGCATCCCCTGCCATACGGAATTGCTTTCCTTTATGTCTCTGCGATGCTCTTTCCTCCTCCTCAAATCCCTTCTTTTCTCCCTAGCCTATTCTTAAAATTTCCCTTTGCTATTGTTTAAACTCTGCAAATGTATTTAACTCCATACTGGTGTAGGGATGTGGTTCGAGGCTTTATCAAAGCAACTGCTGAGCATTTGAATTAATTGTTCCAGAACAGGAAGGTGTTTTCTGATAGATATGCTGGAACAAAGCTGCACTGGGCTAACTGTATCACAAAGCATGCCCAAGTTGTGTGTTGTCAGAAGATCAAGGCAATCATGGCAATGAACAGGGCACACTACTAGGAGGAGAGCAAGGCTTTAGTCTATTAGGATGGATGCATCAACAAGAATACTCCATCAAAAGACATACTTGCCAGACACAATATAAGTCAGCTGATAAACACAACCATGAGATGTGACAACATGAGTACAGCAACAGAACCTGAAGTATCAGTTGAGGAGTTTGATCCCCAAGCTGTAAGAGACTCTCAGAAAATAGAAACACTGTGTGTCCTTTGACATACGTACAGAGAGGCTGGGAGACTGATAAGCTGGTGATCCTGTCTGGAGTAACCATCACTTCATCTTTTTATTGTAGCACAGGCACACAAGCTATTCTATTCTGGATCCCACCTCTATTACACTGTCTTTTGGAGGCTAGGCACAACGCAATTTCTAAGACTAGCTGTCAACATCACCATACCAACCAGCAGTCATGCCACTTAGCAAGTTGTTTTTCATACAGATATAAGTTTCATTAAGTTAGATGCAGTTGTTGCTGATTTGGTCAAGTAGGTGACTGGTCAACTAGGTGATTCCATAATTAAATGACACATATGAAAACAGAACGTAAGATTTGTAAAGCGTACTGTGGAAAACACAGAACATATGCAGTAACATTAATAATAAAACAGAAGGAATTCTCACTGGCCCCATGAATAAAAAAAAAGCACAAAGCTTTATATTTATTCTGTTCTCTATAACAGAAGAAATAGGGCAAAGTTGTAAGTATTTCTGTCCTGAATCAAGAGCATCTGTAAAATCTGAGATTGAAATTAAAAAGAAAAATTTGAGATTAAAAAAGCCTTGTATCTCTCTGAAGTGTAATAATTTGAAACAGGAAATTGATATCACTATAGCAACCACAGAAGTGTCGTGAATGACTGAAAGGGAATTTTTAAAACCTGCAAAGGGGGGAAACCATGGACATCCTGAATGTATTAGCAATATCATAGTATTTACAGTTAAATTATAAAAATTAAAGCATCCAATTACTCATGTCACAATTTTGAATAAATTGTTAACCTTATGCAGCTTTATTACATCTAATTAATAAGAAGTCTAATTACTAAAACCCCAGATGGAATATTCTGCAATCTAAATACAGAAAGACTATTTTTATTCAGACAACACCTTACTTTGGCAAATCTGCATGCACAATATCATCACTGAAAACATGTAAACAAACTTCAAGATGCTAATACATCATCTCCAAAAGAACGATTTGTAGGAACAAACAGATGAAAGGGAATGGAAGCACGTAACACAAAACTGGATTCAGTATGAAGATCTCATAGGTATCAACCTAAGCAATGGGCTGAAAAATTCCCTTTCCAAACAATTGGTCAGAGAGGCAAGAAAATAGACCCTATCGCTATTTGGTCCTTAATGATCATGCTTCCTACTGAAACATTGTTTAGCTATTACTGTGACAAGTACCATCAAAGATTGTTATAACGGAAAGCGATGAGAGAAGAATAAATTAAGTACTTTCCTCAGTTTCTTCCTCCATTTTTGCTTACTTCTGGATTTTATAGAATCTGGTGTCTAGTCAGTTGCACCATTTTTTCCAGAATAGTCAGTCAAATTTCTCCTGCTGCAGGGTGAAAGACCCACCAAACAGTCAGGCTAAAAAAAGCGGTTTTAAAACCATTACAGACCCACAAAAAATGGTTGGGGATTCAGAAGCAGGTGTCATTTTGAAGGGGAAAAAATGACTAGATTTCAAACTGATGGGGCAGGTGAATCTAAAATGAGGAGGAGCAACAAGAAAAAGCCCACCAAGACAGTTATTCTGCTGTGGAATATGAAGCCCTATGTTTGCTCTTGTGGAATTCTTATATTTTCCATATTCTGCACTTGAAGTATTTTGGGTTGTGTGGCGGGGTGTATGAACCCCTTACTAGGCAGGAACCCCCTGCGACAACGTTTCCCCCCCTACCCATCACAGGGTTAATGAACTGTTATCGACTAAAGAGGCCCCACCCCCATGCCTTGCCAAGCATGCTCAGAGTGGAGCATAGGTGCTGGAACTAAGGCTGCAGGGGATGCTGCCGCACTCCCCGACTTGAAGTGATTTCCATTATATACAGCATTGACAGTTTGGTTCAACAGCTCTCGGCACCCCCACTATAAAAATTGTTCCAGCATCCCTGGAGAGGAGGCGGGTTTTAAATACCAGCCAGGCAGCTCAGTCAGGGACTAGCAAGCCAGGGAGCAGGATGTGCCCCGGAAGCCCCCAAGGAGGACCCGAGTGGAGCCAACATCAAGTTGGTGGGGGGAGGGCACTCCAGCAACCAACAATGGAGACACAGGCCAGATGCTCGAAGTGATGTCCCACAGAGAATGGCTAGAGGAGAGGCACGCTAGGGTAGGAAGTGACCCAAGGAAGCTGTGGGAAAGCTGAACACAACATGAAGATGGATGAGCAATCGAGTGGGCTGCACAGGGCCCTGGGTTGGAACCTGGTGGAGTAGGAAGGGCTTGGGTTCCCCTGCTCCTGCCTGGGCAACTGCCATTGGGCAGAGCTATTGTCACTAGGCAGGACTGCTGCCACTGAACTATTGCCTCAAGGAAGCAAGGACCCTCTGTTGGTTCTGTGTTTGTACGGTGCCTATCATGATGGGGCACAAGGGCCATGCAGTGCAGCGGTAGTACAAATAATAAATGTGTGTGAATCATTAGGGCTGATAGTTTGTCAGTACTGAGTACAGATACAATACATTCAATGAGGCTACAAAATTTTGATGACAGTGTGCCTCAGCCTTGAGCCGGGGCATTACTTTTAGGAGGGAGGAGGCAGTTTAAATCTGACCATTCAATCGTGTCAAAAAGAAGAACAATTGATTTTTTTTTTTTTTTTTTTTTGGAGACATGGAAATCTATTTAGTAGGAACTACACTAGGCAATTTATTTCACGCAGACCACTGTATGGGCACCAGAGAGAGAAAACCACTGCCTAATCTTGCCATTTTTTCCCAGGAGCCCACCATCCTTCTGTCTGAGTGAGTGAATCCATACACCAACCAGGATTCCAGTGAAGTCTTTGAGGTTCTGTGGGGCAAAAGCAAACACTTTTATGAATCAGATTGCAGGATTAGGGTTGTGGATTGGCCCACAGAGCAAGGCCCATGTCTCCTTCATGTTCCATAAACAACTGAGCATGCTGCTGATCCTCAAACAAACAGTAATAATGTGTCTCTATATACAGCAAACAATGACAGGTCAAGTATCCCCATGGGCTTCCTGATCCCAACTATGGGTTCGTCTACACAGTAGCTGGGACGGTGCTTCCCCGATCAGGTAGACTGACAAGGGCTAGCTAAAAATAGCAGCATGGCTGCAGCAGTACAGACAGCCCCTTGGGCTAGTCAGCAGAATACATACCCAGAGAGCTGGGCGGAATTGTATTCTGGCAGGTAGCCTGAGCTGCCATACCAGCCACTTTGGCCACACTGCTAATTGTAGGGCACTAGCTTGACCAGAGCTGACAAATGTGTCTACCCCTGCTAGGAATCACAGCTTCCAGCTGTTGTACGGATGCACCCTATGAGAGGTGAGGAAAGTCTTTGCCAGACTTCTTAAGGGCCTGGACCATTCATACAAATAAAGAGGTATCTGAATTTAGAGGCAACAAACAGAAACCTCCAGACAGAGGCCCAGATTTGTAAAGGTATTTAGGCATTGCTGTGTCCAGTGTCACAGTGCCTAACTGATTTAGGAGCCTTAATCTCATTTCCAAAGGGAGTTCAGGCATGACAGGAGCCTAAATCCTTTGGGAAATGATATTTAGGCTCCTAAATCAGTTGGGTGTTTGACACTGAGCACAGTAATGGCTAAATACCTTTAAAAATCTGGGTCAGGGTGCTGTAGACAGAGAATGGAGGTTGAAGCCCAAATGAAAAGCTTCCAAAACCAAATGGCAATGGAGATTTCTATTAATAGAAAAGTCATGCTGATGGGTTAAAGATCCCAGTTTGTGTAGAATATTACAACTGGACACTAAAAGAATGAAGAAGGTGCAGAAGGATAAATAAGGACAAAGAAACTGCAGTGCTTTCAGTTGCCAAAGATACACTGAAAATTTTAAAGATAGTTCATACGAAAGGTAAGGTTTATAGTCAACAGATATGAGCTGATAATTTCCCCTGTACCTGAGCCTCAAGACAAAACAGAGACAAGCCCTTAACAATGGGGAGAGAGATTTTTATAGGGGCAGACTCTTCTGCTATATTCATCAAGACTTTGGGTCAGGCATTCATCTAAGAGACTTCTGTGTTCTGGGACTTGTAGCTATTAAAGAAGACCAAAGGAGGAAGAAAGAATAAAGAGAGAGACTCTGGAGATGAAAGGCTGGGAAGGAAGCTGAAAGACAGGCAGAGTTTACTGAAAGTATTTCAGCCATGAGATGGTTATTCACATTGTAAAGTTTGCTTTCACTGAAGAGTAAAGCCCAAGAGGATGCTGAACATATTTTCTACTCTCTTGCTTGCAATATTTTCTTTGGAAAAAAATCAATATCCTTCATTATCAGCTTGGCTTATTTATACTGGAATTTGAAACAAACATGCATTTCTGGCATCATAGTACAGAATTATAGTAGGATCTACATGAACTGTGGCTTTTATCTTTTCAAAAAACACATTTTTGGCCAAAATGTGGTGGAAAGTCTTTGAGGGTTTTTACCCTGTTTAAAATGACCAATTCTTTAAATTTCAAAGTTGAACCCCAAAGCATTTGACAAGCTTCTTAAACTTTCTTTTTTTATTCCCAGCCACAAGCAAGTTGTAGCGTCACAAAAAAAGAAGTGCAAGATGGAAGGCTGAGAAATTCTGCAGCCTGGAAGTTAAAATTAAAAATAACCCAGAAATATTACCATCACTATGGACACACACGAGTAGTATTTTTACAGTGACACAGTGTGGTAGGTGCTGTAGAGAACAAGTCAGAGAGACAGACCCATGACCTGAAGAGCTTACTATTCAGATTTTTGCATCTGACAAGTGACAAACAAATGAGGGGAATGGGGAAGTATTACAGTAAACTGAGGAGGCCCAGCATGCTAGGCACCCTACAAAGTACAATATGTTTAGTGGGTGTGGGGGAAAAGATCAACATACAGACAGAAGGTTAGAAACTGAGACACAGAGAGTTTTAAAGTAACACAAGAAATCTTTGGCAGAGATACGAAATGAATCCAGTTCCCGCAAGATCCAGTTTAATGTGATAACCCAAGACTATTCTCTGTACAGGAGTGAAATGAATGAAGGAAGAGAAACAAAGAGTTGGAGAAGAAAATTAAAGGGATGTTAAGGCTAGCATCATTCGTGGAATAGCGGGACTTGGAGAATTTAAAAGGAAGGGGGGGAAAAAGAAACACAGTCCAGATCTAAGTTATATGGAACCTTGAAAAGAAGGCCTGGACTTTTGAACTTGAAAGAGGTGCAATGAGGATCCATTGGAGGCCTTCAAAGAGGGGTTGACATGGTCTGAGGAATGTGTGAAAAAGCAGCAGCATTTTTGACAGTTTAGAAAGCACCAAGTTGGGTCTCAGGAAGATGGAGGAGGAGGAGGATGAAGTAGTCAAACCAGGAGACGACTAGGGCCTGTACGAGTGATTTAGCTGTTGGGACAAATAGAAAGAATCAGGACAGCCAGATTATTGAAGTGCTGTGATTTTGGTCATAGCCTGGATGGGAGGCAGGGCACATGGAAGGAGAGGAAAACCCCTAAGGCTGTAAAAGTTGATGATACGGAGAAGGATGTTGCTCGCAGCAGTGACGAACAGGGTATGTGGATGGGGTATAGGAGTTAAAAATAGGAGTTCATTTCTTGCCATATTGACCAAGAGGACAGCAAGCCATCCAAGAAGAGACTTCAGTCTCCTGGTTCTTAATCCTTTTATTCTTCCACTTTTTGAGATAACAAAGAAAATCTCACCATCAAAAGTCAATGAAGTG
The DNA here is from genome assembly GCF_965140235.1 of Caretta caretta. Taxonomy (NCBI): domain Eukaryota; kingdom Metazoa; phylum Chordata; order Testudines; family Cheloniidae; genus Caretta; species Caretta caretta. The sequence continues at coordinate 129,636,552 of NC_134209.1, read as the reverse complement.
CTTCTGTTTTACAATGCTATTTAAGGTAGAAAAGCAAGAAGAATACCATTTGAATGCCATACGCTGCATTTTCATCACTATGTATTCAGTCCATACACCCTAGTGCAGTGAGAACTTCATCTGTTAGTATAATCACATTTTATGGTCATCATAAATATTCCTAATCACTAATAGATTTAGTTTATGCAACGTGATCTTTACACTGCAAGATATACAACCCCAAAGAAAATGACAACCAATCTTGTTCCTACTGAAGCCAAATGGGAGTTTTGTAAGATTGGGGCTGTAATTTTTTTTGGGTGTTTTTTTCTGCTCCCACTCTATAGTTTAATCCATCTCTATATTTCCATCTTGAGTAGTTGTATGTCTTAGCATGAAGTCAAACGGATAGGGTTTTTTTAAATTCCAGAAATGCTTGTCTATTTTTTATTTGGATAACTTCACACTCTCAAAATTTTACTATTTTAAAAAATAGGGAGGGGAATTGCATTATATTACTACAGCATAAATTTGCAGTGTTTACTCTGCAAATTCATCTTTGCTTATGTTCTTATTTAGGGCACACAGATCTTTTACATTTTTTTCCTTGAAATTGACTAACATTACTTGTAAAATTCATTCCATGCAAACTCTGTGGAATTCTATACTTTTCCATTTGCACTGTGGTGAATTTTCTAAATAAATAAACAGTGATTTTCACAGGGCCCTAATCATGATATATAGAATCTCTCATTTGTTAAACAAAACAACTACAGTCAAACAAATAGAGACTTCCCACACAGCTTGAGTTCCAGCTTTGTGTCCCTTATTAAGCAAGGACCATCTCTTGCCTTGAGCACATAAAGATGTCTAGTGGCTGAATAATTACTGCAAGTAAAGATTTTATTTTCATTCATTAGGGACTCTTGCATATACAACTGATCACAGATTTACTGACTTGCCTTTGAGACAGAGTACCCTCTCATTGACTTGCATTTTTTCCCATGTGAATTTAGGATTGGAAAAAACTGTCACCCCCTGAAGACAGAAATTCTTTGCCTCTTCACATAATAAAAACAGTATAGGCATATGATGTGTGGAGAAGATTACATTGCTGTGCCTTCACGCCACAATCCTGACATATAGGGACCATCTCCAAGTGTAGCTTGAGGAATTTAGCCTTAATGGATCAGACTGTTCAAAAGGTATGGTACCTAAAGATGCAGCTAGGTGCTTTTGAAAATCCCACATGGTGCTGCATCTGCATTTTACACTAAACCTAAATCCTAACCCTAACCTTTAGGCACCTAAACACTTTTAAAAATCTAGCCCCATGTTCTGTGCCAAGACTATTAACAATAGCCAGTTATGATCGTGGCTTTATTAATGTGGACACCTGTGAAAGTATACTGTGTGCCAAATTTGCATCACATCATACATTAATCAGTTTGTAAAGCAACTTACCATCACTATATAATTGGGCTAGATTTGATCTAGCAACCTAATAGTGAGCTAACTAGTCCCCAGTCCAGTCTTTTTTCCAATTAATGTATTGCTATTACAATGACTAACAATTAACACTAGTACACTTTTTCATAAGTCACAGATACTGTGAAACCTGGATTTAAAGCTAAACCTTTTTTCACGTATATAGGTGATACATTCTTTGACATACTGCTCAACTATCAGATATGCAGCATGATGGTTTAGCTGATTCTTGGGTTCAGGCTTAGTAAGAGAGTTTACATTAAAATATTTGAGATTAGAAATAAATTAATAAATATCTCCTATTCAGATAATCAGAAAACAAACTGTGCTCCTAGGAGAAAAAAGTGCAGAATGCAAACTGTCATTAGCAATGTTTAAAGAAATGTCTTTCATGCTTTTATTTGCTTTCAAATGGAGAGTAAGTCTCGGGGGAGGGGAGGAAAGGAATTAGTTTTTTTGCCTCTGCATCAGCTCTTCATTCAAAATTTTAGAGCCAAAAGTTCACCACGCCTGCAATAATTTCCCAGAAAGATTGTCAGCTCCAAAGTAAGACTTCATTGAAACTGCATTTAAATCGAGAATTAGGAAAAAAGCAAGCCTTAGTAGGATACTTATTCACAGCAGGGAATCTGAAAAGTTCAAGTCGTCTTTCCAGCCAAAGAATCAGACTATCTGAAACCACAGTACAGTATTTCCTGCTGCAAATAAAAGAGCAGGATGACAAAACTATTTAAGTTTGTGCTTGGTAGAACTGTCCTTCATTTTCTGGCACCTGAATTTTTTCCCCACAAAAGTCCTCAAAAGAAAGGTGCCTTGTATATATTTTATATATTATAGTGTCCGTGGTCACACAGCACAGCTCATATTGAGTCTGTCTCTCATGAGATCTGTCGAGCCGCTCAGGAGCTATGAGGAATTATCGTCCCTCCACAAAAAAGAAATAGACATGTCAGAGAATTTAGGGTGCAGCAGCAGATATATGGTTATCTGTTTGGGGGGTCTGGGTTAACTTCAGCTGAAAACCTGAAGCATGATCTTCCAATGAAATATATTAACATTGTTTGTGAAAAAGCATGCTGGAATTTATGATGAATTTAAACTCCAAACATCCAGAGATTACTTTGAACTGCATGGCAATTTCCCAGATGGGTTCAGAATATAAATGATCCCTGGTTTTTATATAAAAATTGGAGGAAGGCAGGCAAGAGATAATAGCTCACTGAGTGAAATATATAGCAATTCATTATACTCTATTGCTTCTGTAAACACAGTTATGATACAAGTAACATTTTCCAAAATGATGTTTAATGTACTTCAAATGAATTTCAGCTCAAACCTTATGCCGGTTTCAAATATTTATTTGAATACCAGTAAAATAGAACTCCTGTATTGCCAGGCAAGCTGCTCTTAAGATTAATTCTGGGAACACAGAGCCTGAAAGAGTAAATTTTTTGTAAGTTGTCTTCTCTGCTCTTTTTTTTAAATGGGATCCCATGCATGACTCATGAGACTCAAAGAATCCTTTCCTACCCCTGAATTATTCTCCACCTTGAAGGCACTGAATAAAGAGCAAGCTTTCTTCCAGCCAAGCCACTCCCTTCAGAGCCTATCAATTTTAATTCATATCAGCCTAAGGGGGCACTAGAGTGTGGCAAATACTCTCTCCTTCTTGGGGTCAGAAAGTGCTGGTGCTGCCATGTTTATAGCCAATGTTGTGACAAGATGAGAGACAAAAGGGTGTGTAGGTATTTGGGCATTGCTGCACTCAGCATTGCAATGCCTGATTTAGGAGCCTAAATCTCAGTTTTGAAAGTGAATTAGGCACTTAGGAGCCTAAATCCTATTGACTGTCAATGGGATTTAGACTCCTCATGTTCAAAAGGGATTCAGGAATTTAGATTTAAGCCTCCTAAATCAATTAGGGTTTGCAACGCTGAGCACAGCAAAGCCTAGGTATGTTTAAAAATTTGGGCCTTAAGTGACTTGTCCTATCATAGGAGTCAGTGTCAGTGTTTCCAACCTTTGTGATTTTATGGCTATTGTAATTTTCTAGCACTTGTGGCTGCAGAGCAAAGCCTGAACACATTTAATGAGTACATCCTAAAGGCTCAAAAGCCAAAAAGGAAATAAGAGCCCATCACTTTTTTAAATAAAACATTATTTTGGGCTGTCGAACTTGTGATTTTTGGTAATTTGGGATCAGCAACACTGCAGTATTAGAACTCACTAGTTCCTGGCTTTGAGATCAAACCTCTCCTTTGATCACAGGACAATCCTTCTCTACTTCTTACAGAGGTTTACTTCTCGTTAAAAGGACCAAGCCGATGCTGACACTTCATCATTCCAACAGAGTGCTGTGTACTTACTGTGAACATGGTTGCCTTTCAGGCTCTCCTCTACTCCCACAGAAACAGCACAGTGTACTATTAAGACTAAAACTCAGTTACAAAAAACCTCAATGTTTATGCAACAGTAAGGGCCTGATTTATAGGCACAAAAGCATAGACATTCAAAGCTGAAGCTGAAAATCAAGGCTGGCACGGCATCCCAGCCTCACATCACACCATTGTGAAAAAGGTGGCACAATAGTGTTCCGATGGACTGATTGTCAACATGGATTTTCAGCCTGAACTCTGATTCCCTTGAATTTTTGAGCTTAAGCCAAAACCCTAAGTATTACTTAAATGTCGGTTTTATATTCCTTAGCTGAATTTCCTTTTGGTTTTCCCCTCCCGCAGCAGTATGGAAAAAAAAAAAGGCTTCTTCCAAATTCAGTGCACGCTTTAACAATTTTCTAACTACCTAATTACCCAACAATAGTCTGTAACGGCTCTAGGCAATACAGTTTGAGGAAATTTGTTTAGCTGTGTTGTTTTACTGAATAAATATGTAATTAGGAGTTATGGTATGGGGCGGGAAAGAAATGAGCTGCTCCTGTAAACCTGTAACTAGGGAGGCTATTCAAACAACAACCTCTTGATACAATAGACTGTGATGGATCCTGCGGGGTTATTCGGATCCATGGCAGTGGCATGTATATGCAGTGAGTCCTAACACTATCCACAGGACATGTTTAAGTGGAGAATGTACATAAACAACCACCACCCCCCATTTTTAGACTTCAGGCCAAACTCCATAGCCCTTACTCAGGCAAGGCTGTCATTCAATGGGAGTTTTAGCTGAATGAAGGCTTTAGTAATTTTGGGTTTTTTCCCTCCAAATCAAAAATATTTAATTCTCATATTTAGCTGAGCACCTTCTAGTCAGTACTGAAAGAGTGAGAATGCAATGCTATAATCCTGGCTGCATGTTATTTCCCCCCATGTATTACAAGCACGCAAACTAAGAAATCCATGGTCACAGGCAGCAAAATGAAGTTTACCCAGTTCGTGGGCCAAGGCCATAAATGCTGGAAAAGGACAGTGTAAATCACATTTCCCTAAGCTAGGAAGCCCCTTTGCACCCCAAATCTGACTGACCATGAGGTAGGACAGGTAGTGTCACCAAAACTACATTCCTTCAGGTTTTCTGCAAACAGGGTAAAGGGTCATTTTTGGTTTATGTGAGAAACTGTTGGCAGAGGCTGATGACAGGTTGTTCTAAGTCAGCATAGGCCCCTGTTTTCTCAGATAATGCTGTGTTCTTGGCCAGCCTATTTTTTGCAGAGCGTAAAAAGTGCAGTTGCAAGAGTCCTTTACTTTCCTCTTGCTGCTTTACTTAGCCAACCCCTAGTGGGCTTCTGCCACTGAGGCTCTCTGCCAATGGCTTAACAGGCAAGTTGTGATTATTGCCACTGATGCCATTATTATTGCTACCAACCCCACCTCCCCCTCTCCACTTGTTTATTTCACCCACCTGGTAATCTTGTCTTTTAGACTGTAAACTCTTAGAAGCAGAGTATGATAACCAGGGCTATATCAGTACAATTTACGAATTCTAATTGATATTGTGATGCGGTATTATGAAAAACTACTGTATCATCTGTGCCTATATATGTAAGTGGCTACACCACCGCTGATATCCTGTGTAGGACATACACCCCAGAAAGAGACAATAGGAATACTTAATGTTAACGACAATACTTAAACCTCACAAAAGTTTATGCTAAAAATAAATAAAATCCATAGCTGCATCCTTCAAAGAACCCATTTAGCTGATTCCTCTGAAGGAAAAGGGGACAGTAGAAGCAGTGTAAAGTTGATAGTAGAAGAACAAAAGAGGCCAGGTGACCAGGAGGGGTTTAAAAAAAGAAACTCAGAGAAGCTGGATAAGGGGCTCCAGGAGAGAGGTCACCTAGCAGCCTCATAGGGGAACCTGCCCACTTTTCTGAGCCCAGATGGCTCCAAGGATTCTGGACAACATTATCCCAAAGTACACCCTGAAATGGATACTGAGGTAGGGATGTGTTCATTTTGTATGATCTGTACTTTCTAGTGCTTTACATGATTAAGTATAGAAGAGCATAAAGTCATTAGACTGTGCAAAGTGCATGTGTTGACTGCTTTACAATTACTGTGCGCCCCTGAGGGAGTTCAGCTGTAACCAGAAGCTTCACACCTTTGGGGAGATGTTCTGGAAAGGAGTGTGTTTAAATAACTGGAGTATCTCAGGGGGTCAGTGCTGGTCCTGGAGGCCTCAGGCAGAGGGGATGAGGAGCCCCGTTCCCAAAAAGTGGTGGCAGACTGAAAGTCAGTACATAGAAAACTGTGCCAGAGATGCCAAGGGGGAAACCAGTGCTGCAAAATGTTGAGGCTCTAGAAGCCTACCTCACTGCAGGGACCCAGAGCACAGAAGTCTGGATTCCCCTCACAGAAGTCCTAGTGGGTGGCTAGAACAAGGCACTCACTAGGATCTGTGACACGGATGGTGGTTTGCTATTTGTTTGTACATGTGTAGCACAATCAGGACCCAACCTGGTTAAGGTCTATAGGCATAAATACCGTATTGATAATCTGCCAGGGTTTAAACTGGCATCAGCCCCAAGTCAATATGGTCCCTTATCTTTTACTGTAGAAATTTAAGCCAGTTTGATGGGCTTCTCATTAAACTTTTTATAAAATTTTCTTAATAAAATTATCCTCTTCCTCTCTCATTTCTTCCATATTATAATCTGAAATCCTGCAGCCTCTCCAGATTGTACTGGCTGTGATTATCCATAACATCTTCATAATTTGCAGCATCACATGTCTGTGTGAAGTCAAACAACAACACAGGCGTGTAATTTAACCTAGAAAGCCATAGCTACTCCTGAGAGAAACATTCCCACTAAAGTGGTTAAAAGGATGAATGAAAAAGGTTTGCGTTACAAGACCAAAATGGAAAGCATTTTGAAATCAAGAGGCACATTTTGAACTATCCATTTCTAATAGTCCAAAGCACAGGGGGCATATATATCAGGACATGGTTCCTTGATAAATGTTATTGAGTAATAAGGTCACACAAATTAAAAGAAACATGACAGTCTAGACACAGGCAGTAAAAAAGTGAATCAGAAATTATAACTTTGAAGGGGAAACAAATATGTAGGTTTGCATACAATGACAGCTCTTTAAAACTCACCAATTGTCTTAGGTAACTGAATAATTATTTCCTCTTAGATAACCTGGATATTTGCAATATTCAAGATATTTGCAATAAAAAGCATTGGGGAACCCAAGGGAATAGTGTAGATACTTGGACAGCTTTACCGTTTTACCTTAGATATAACTGGTAAGATGTTATAGGCCACCTCTGACAGGACGAGAAATCCTAGTCACATTTTAATCACACATTGTCTATGGGCAATTTATTGATAATGCCTTTCATTTAAATGTGGCCTAACCAAGTCTTCTATCCTCAGTAAATGAGATTAAGATGTTTGTAAACAGGAGTTCTTTCCGCACACAAATCGTTCCCCTCTTTCTGCTATTCATGTGATTTAAAAGACCACCATCTGTGGTTTCATATGATTTCTTCAAGATTAGTTATCAATATAAACAATTAGTTTGGGAATTCTGGCACAAATTTTCAAATATATGAGTCTAATTGCTACTAAATCCACAGTCCTAAAATCAAGCTGATTTTATTTAAGAAATGTGGTGAGCAACCTGTGCTCCCACTAAATTCAGTGGGACATGCAGGTATCAATCACTTATCTGGAAACCAGGACAATTCCTATTTGTGAATCTACATATGGATTTAGAAGCCAAATCTTAGACACCTTGAAAATTTTTGCTCCTGTTCCTCTGCAGGACTGGCTAGTATGTGACTGAACCTTGTGGACAACATCAGTAAGCAACCTGCAGAGTTAAAATCTCACATCATTTGGGGTCTAAGGCTATAAAAAATGCAGAGGAAAAAACTCATGGGAGTGTGTACAGTTAATGTTGGAAGCACTTTTTGTTTGTTTTTTAAAGATGTGGAATCCAATCTAGTCTACAGGCGAACAGATGCTGAAGGGGGATTAAAAAAATGGAGACGGAAATTTCTTAGAAGGATTCAGTTATTAATTAAGTAGATTGTCATTTTAAAGCCTCAGAAAACTGCCATCAAGACGATGCATCTCCACACCCTTCCATGCATTCCTTCGCATTTCACCCAGCTCTAGCCCACCTTATCACAACACTCGTCTCTTTACCAGGAAGCATGGGCCCAGAGCTGCAACTGCCTCACTCACCATAGGATTCCATAGCAATACATTTTCATGTGCTTTAAGATCTTCAGAGGGAGCGTCACAGAAGTGTAAACATTAATTACATCACTCATGACCCCTATGAAACAGGCAAGTATGACCTCCATTTTAGACTGGGGAAAGCCTAGGTAGAGACAAGTTAAATCACTATAAAAACACCATGGCCCATCTGTGCCACAACAACTGTTTTTCTGCATATGCACTAGATTAAAAGCCAGGGCTGGCATTAGGGGGTAGCAAGCAAGGCAACTGCCCAAGACCCCGTGCAATAGGGGGCCCTGCAAAGTTAAGTTGCTCGGGCTTTGGCTTCAGCCCTGAGTGGCGGGGCTTGGGCTTGGGCTTTCTGCCCTGGGTCCCAGCTAGTCTAATGTTGGCCCTGCTCTCTGGTTTATTTTGGCAGACCCCCTGAAACCTGCTTGTGCCGCCCCCCCCCCCCCCCCGGCAGGAGGCCCTGGGCCCCTGGTTGAGAACCACTGAGTTAAATGACAGGTTTCAGAGTAGCAGCCGTGTTAGTCTGTATTCACAAAAAGAAAAGGAGGACTTGTGGCACCTTAGAGACTAACCAATTTATTTGAGCATAAGCTTTTGTAAGCTACAGGAACCGATGAAGTGAGCTGTAGCTCACGAAAGCTTATGCTCAAATAAATTGGTTAGTCTCTAAGGTGCCACAAGTACTCCTTTTCTTTTTACTGAGTTAAATGACTTGCCTCAACTCTCAGAACAAGAGAGTAGCAAAACCAGAACCTAGATCTCCTGACTCCTAGCCCTGGGCTTTAGCTTCAATTAGGTAATAATCCCTACTACCATCCATGCAATGTACAGAGGTTAAACAATACCGCAGTACACAGCATTCATTGTTTGCTCATACCTCAGTTCTGCTACAGTACGGTTCTATTTTCCCCACAAAGGGTAATCACTGTCAATGGTGCATTAACTGATGTGCAAAGGATATTCTATATCATACCACCTCAGTTGTAAGCATGGGTCTGTGAAACTCACACTTGTTTTACAAATACAGGGATTTCTACCATTAATCCCCAAATGCAATTTAGAATGAAGTGAATAACTAGTAGGTGTATTGCACTGTTGATTGCAATCTTTGATAATGTTCCTTAGAAACACCAAAAGATTTCTGTACATCAAGGGCCCAATCCCACGAGGTGCCCAGCATCCTGCATGAAGGTGCAGAGTATTCTCAACTCTCACTTAAGTAATCTCACAGAAGGTGCTCAGCAACTCAGAAGATCAGGCCCCAAATCCTCATTTATCCTCCATATATGACATGAGAATATTTTCATATGTAGAAACACAGAACTTGAACAAAAAATATTAAGAGAAAAATGTATCCCACAAATCCACTATGTGTATATTAATATATTGAAATAGAACATACAACAATACCTGTCTCCAGATCTACGTTATTAAAATCTGGGTCACTGCGAGCTCACCCCAGGGCAACTTTCCTACAAAGAACATGGAATACAATATGGTATAAAAAGTACCACTCCCCTCACTTCCAAAATCCTTCACTGCCATTCCTTATCCTAGCATTCCAGGGTACAGTATGAGTACTTGCATTTCTGAATATCTTCCATTCTTAATCTACCTGGCATTCTTTAAGGCTATGCCTACACTTTTGGAAACATGCAGAGTACAGGCACTACACATGTAGCTGCAGTGAAAGGCTCCAGGTGCTGGACACTACACTGCTAAAAACAGCAGTGCAGAATGGGGAGGCTCTGCTTGGGCAGGTATAGAGTCATGTTAGTTATTTACCCAGGAGGTTCAGAAATGTAGGGCACTCTCCCCTCCATTCACCTAAGCCATGCCTAACCATGTATACTGCGATTTATACCCGTGCAAAGGTATGCAGTGTTGGTATTCTACAAACTGCCATTAAGTATATACATACCTTCAAAGAAGTAAGTTACCAAGTGCTTTTTTTCATAGGTTTCACAAAGAGTAAGAGGGGAAGATAGCAGCACTGAGCCACCCTGTTTTAATGCACAATTAGAGATTAGTAGGATTCTCCTCTTGTTTCCACATTTTCCCCTTTCCTTGTTCTATATTCTCACCCAAAGCTCCCTTCAGCAATTCCCAGGGACTGCGCTCACAGAGAAACAGAATGTCTTAGTGACCTGAGCCCAGGATTGGGAGCCAAGAACACAAAGTTTTAATCCTAGCTGTGACACAGATTCCCCCTCTGTTGCCTTGGACAAGTCATTTAACCTCTCTGCTTCAATTTACCTCCCACCACAATAAAAAACTAAGATATTTACCTGCCTCAATAGTGTTGTGAGAGTTAATTAACTAATGTTTGTGAAGAGCTTTGAAGATGAGCAGTATTAGTTAAGGGTGAAGGACTATTATTACCCACAGGCCAGGACAGAGTTGATCAGATCTTTACCAGATTTGTTTTATATGCAAAGAAATGTATTAATCCTTTCATAACTCAGTCTCATTTCAAGAAGGGATGTTACAATAAGAACTTAATACAGGCTATAAAGAGCAACTGCTTGATGTGAGTGTATAATAGCTAAGGAACTTTCATAAAGGGTATATCACAGTTCAGGGCAACTAGACCTCTATTTTCCTCTCACCGTGGTGGTCCAGCAAGGGCACATACTTTCAAGTTTCTGGCTCCCCAGTGGTCCCCTCTCTTGAGCAGAGTTGCATGTCTCTCTCCCTCCTGACCAAATTATTCCAGGCTGCCCAGTTCCCTGTCTATCCTGTGAATTCCCCAGCAAGACAGACTGTCTAAGCAGACCTGTTTTGCTTTCCTTCCCTCTTATCCCATGACTGCTTTCTTTGATTTAGAGCCTTTGTCAAAGGCTTTCTGAAAGTCCAAGTACACTATATCTCCTCTTGTCCATGTGCTTGCTCACACTCAAAGAATTCTAATAGATTAGTGCAGCATTATTTCCCTTTTCAAAAGCCAACAAATTGTGTTTATCTACGTGTCTGATAATTCTATTCTTCATTATAGTTTCAACCAATAGGCCTGGTGCAAGTAACTCAGAACCACCCCCATGAATAACAAACAACAAATAAATTTGTTAGTCTCTAAGGTGCCACAAGTACTCCTTTTCTTTTTGTGGATACAGACTAACACGGCTACTACTCTGAAACCCCATGAATCTGTGAGCCACTCTTACCCAGTTTGGGCCTCTGATCTTGTCCTCATGTAACAGGCAATCAGCAGACAAAGGGTTTCTCCTCAGGGCACAGATTCAAAACTGCTGGGTCTGGAGGTGAGAAGTTGCCTTTCCCTCCTCCCAAGTACTTCCTAGGATCCCACTTAACTTTGTTTGTCTAGCAAATGTTTCAGAGAGTCCTCTGAAGCTCATAGCACTTCCCAGGCTTTATATTAGTCATGCCTCCTCCCGAAATTCCCACAGTAATACACAATTGCATTAATATGTTTTTAATACTCCTAAAATACTGAAATATTATTCAATAAGGTTTGTCCAGGATATTGACATATCTATCAGAGTGTACGTTAAAGACATATTCAAAATATTTAAAATCCTTTCATGTAGGTATATGATTTAACTTCTACTGAGAATGGATATTAGTTGATAGATAAAAAAAGCTAAACAGTCTCAATGATTGGGAAGATTTTCAACGGCAGTAAGTGTGCCAGTCTGGTAATTCTATTCACCAGTGACACGCACACATACGTCAACAAATACAACAAATCTGAACTGAAGCATGTCTGCAGTAACTGTCACTTTAATTTACTACAACATATAACTAAACAGCACAATACAGGCGCTGAGAAAAGGGATAGCGAAATGTTCTCATTGCTGTGAAGACTCTGAAGCACAGAAAGGCAGGAGGATTTCTGATCGTAACAGAGCCCATTTTGACATGTTAAAAAACATCCTAATTTGGACTGAGCAGTGAACAACTAGCTCTAAACCCAAAAAAGGCAGAAAAAGGCTTTGCATAGCCATTCTTATTTCAGTGCTCTGCCCTCTAACAGCAAGGAACCAGAATTTATTGCTGTCCCCTCGGTCTATTCTTAAACAGGGAGAAAAAAATAGTACAGGAACCTGAAAATGCATCACATAACAATTGGAGCTAATTACCATTCAGGGTTCTGCTCCTATCACGGCTGCTCAAGGATAATTACTGTTAATGAAAGTGGTAGTTGCAGGCTTCTTGGCTTTGGCTATGTTGCCTTATAACAGACTGCTGCGTATGTTTGGGGTTCTGTACACCTCACCACTGAGGAATAACATGGATCCACACACTATGGCATCAAATTCAGACTAAGGAATTCATTTGTGAAATACCTAGCAAAGGAAAACATCATTCCTTGGGAGCACAAACCACAGCTCATCTGTGCCAGAAAATGCAGTTTTCCCGAACATGACAATGCTATTCCTTGACACAAAGCCATTTTGCACGTTAGTAAAGAACGCTCTTGTACACACACATGAGTAGGACAAGCTAGAATGTTAACTGACACTGGAGCAAAGTTATGCAGTACTTGTCTCCTCCCTGAACTCTCTTAGGCCAGCTCTACACTTGGAAGGCTTTGCCAGTATAAAGAAAAGGAGTACTTGTGGCACCTTAGAGACTAACCAATTTATTTGAGCATGAGCTTTCATGAGCTACAGCTCACTTCATCGGATGCATCGATGAAGTGAGCTGTAGCTCACGAAAGCTCATGCTCAGATAAATTGGTTAGTCTCTAAGGTGCCACAAGTACTCCTTTTCTTTTTGCGAATACAGACTAACACGGCTGTTACTCTGAAATTTGCCAGTATAGCTATTCTATACTAAGAAAGAGCTCCGAAATGGAAGCAGCTTATAACCGAAAATTTTTACTTTTATCAGTATCAGTTCACTGCAGCTGGGGCAGTGGCAGGGAGTGGAATAAACTATACTGGTAAAAGTGTAATTTTGCCAGTATAACTGCATCTACACGAGGGGCTTTTGCTGGCACAGCTAGGTTGATCACGCTCTAATGTCCCAATGTCAGCAAAAGTTTGTAGTGTAGACCTGGCCTTAGTCTGTCCCATACATGTAGTCTGGATTCTACCCTACTGTGCCCCATGGATGGTCATTTACATCTGTGCAAAGGAGACACGAAATGCTTCATCCTATCAGAATGATAGTTTTCATACACATTGTACTGGGATAAATAGTTACATCAAGTTTAAGGCAGAGAAGAGGCATCAGGCCTGCTGGGACTAACTCTGCTCATCGGGCAAATCAAGACATCGGAATGAGACATCAGAATGATGCTCACTGTGTAAAAGTTTCCAGAAAACATAGAAATACTTCCATGTCAAAGCATTTTCCTCTGATATCTTTTCCCCTCACACTTGCTACAACAGCAATCGTGGGTGGCAGCATAATGTTTCTTTATGTTTCTAATAAAAAAATTGTCGTTCACTTTAATAGGCGATGGTAGCAAAATAATCATACTGTCCCTCCCCACTATCCAAACTCATTTATATAATCAGCATAGATAAGACAACCTGATTATGCAGTTTTGCAACACAGAGATGTGAAGTGATATGGAACATTTCAAGCAAACAAATGTCATTGTTGCAGAAAGATAAGCACCAGGTAGAATTAACATAATCAAGCAAATATTATACAACTTCATCCTCTATAGAATCTCTCAAACAAACAAACAAACTTTCTGACAGAGTGAAATACAGTTAATGGCTGAAATAATGAATAACTGTGGGAGGGAGAAATTAAGAGATATAAACGAGGGAGGAAAGACATGTTTTCAGAATAAATCCAATGGGTAATGGAGAGTCAATAAGGCAAGTTGATGAAGTAGAGGGATACAACATGACTGTTCCAAACAGCAGGAACTGGAGATGAGAATGATGGTTTGAAGTGACAGAAGAGATCAGTGAGACACAGGCACAAGGGATAAAGAGGAATGCAGAGGGGGGGAAGTTCAATTTTTTTTTTTAAAGCATGCACCTGGAAACAGGTAAGCACTAGTGTTACTGAGCTCAAGATGTTTTTGTTTGTTTTAACCCAACAAAATACATGAGAAATAGAAACTTCATGGTGTACAACTAAGGCTGCAAAATCAAAAATATAGAAGTTGAAGGGCTATCAACACAGTGTAAGTGCTCCTGCTACGCGTACCGTAATCCTTCGCAGAAATTTTTTTTCCCAGTTAGCTGATGGCGGAGCTCAGTATCATTAGCATTGATGAGATGCATTTGGTAGTAACCCATAGCTGCCCACTATAGGGCAGGGGTGAAAGTAAGTCCAGTGACTTACAGGTACATTGGGGCCAGTTCTGGCCCCCAGGAGGGGAGGGGCGGGGCCTAGGGTGGAAGGGGCGGGGTTGAGGGGGTCAGAGCCAGCCCCAGCCCACCCTGTAAGGTAAGTGCCCCCCCTAGGGTAGCAGTAGCAGCAGTCCGGGGCTCCCCTCTTCTACCAGCCCAGCCCTTTAAATAGCCACCGGAGCCCTGGGGAAGCAGCGGGGGTCCAGCAGCTATTTAAAGGACCGGGGCGGCAGAGGCCACTGGAGCCCCAGCCCTTTAAATAGCACCCGGCCCCCCCCACCCTAGGGCTCTGGGGGCTGTTTAAAGGGCCTGGGGCTCCCCTGCTCTACTGCCCCAGCCCTTTAAATTGCCCCCAGAGCCCTGAAGTAGTGGCGGCGGGGCTCCAGAGGCTATTTAAAGGGCCGGGGTGGTAGAAGCAGGGGAGCCTGGGGCCCTTTAAATAGCCGCCAGAGCCCTGCAGCCGCTACCCCAGGGCTCCAGCAACAGGGCTCTGGAGGCAATTTAAAGGCATGGGGCTCCAGCCACTGCTGGGAACCCCAAACCCTTTAAACTGCCCCCTGGGGAAGCCTGGCTGCCCCAGTACGGTAATCCGGCTCTTGCCGGTATGCCGTACCAGGGCGTACCGGCTTACTTTCACCTCTGCTATAGGGTTTCTTGCACCTGCCTTTGAAGCAGTAGGCACTTGCCAATGTTAGTGACAGTGACTGCACTAGATGGACCATTGATCTGATGTAATATAATAATTTTTGTGTTCATTTGTCAGTGGGTGGTTGTTGTTTTTTACAGTCAGATTCATGTTTTTTCTTGGAGAGACAGGCAGTCTCTGATCCTGAATAACTTTATGCATCCAAACAGTCCCACTGAGGTCAATGCTATTATATGTCATCGATCCCTCGAGGTCGAGGATGATCTCTTTCACAAGTGTTTATTTTTTATGAGTCCTTTGATGACTGAGGAGTCTGATACTTGAGCCACAGGCTCGTTGGCAGGTGGTGTTGGAAGTCAGAATTGGGCCATGATTGCTGCATGACAGTTGTCTGTCTTTTCTTTCCTGGAGCTTTTCTGAGACCAGGGCAAGGCAATTTTCCTCAAAAATGGATGTTCCCTCTGACAAGTTTTCACCAGTTATCCCCATCCTGGGCTACTGTCTCCCAGTGTGTGGTGTTGGTGCCACATCTCTTGATGTTTACTGTCTTTAAAGTGTTTCTTTTGGCCTCCTCATTTCCTTTCTCCTTTGGTGAGTTGGGCATACAGCAGTTGTTTTGGTAAGTGTACATCAGGCATGTGCACACAGTGCCCGCTTCACCTCAGCTGGTGCTGGATAATCTGGGCCTCAGTACTGATGATGTTGGCCTCTGTGAGGACACTGGCATTAGTGCAGAGATCCTCCTACTTTATGTTGAGGATCTTACGAAGAAAATGCTGGTGCTGACGTTCTAAATTTTTCAGGTGTTTTCTGAAGGTCACCCAAGACTCACAACCATAGAGGAGAGTTGGGATTACCACCACTTTATAAACTAAAAGTCTAGTGTGTGTTCTGATGTTGTGATTGTTGAACACCTGGCAAGACAGTCCACCAAATGCAAGGCTGTCATAGCAGATTCTGTGCTGAATCTCGACATCTATGTCTGCCCTTTGTGAGAGATGGCTACCAAGACAGGCAAAGTATTCTACATTTTCCCGTTCTTTTTGTCAATGTAGATCTTCCTTGCTGGGTCTGATGATTGACCTGGAGCTGACTGATGGAGAACTTCTGTTTTGCTGATGTTCAGAGTTAGCCCTAGGCTTTTGTAACCTTCAGAGAAGCAATTAAGGGCCGTTTGTGATCCTCCTTTGAGTGTGCAACTACAGCAGAATCATCTGCGTACTGGAGTTCAGTTATTGTTGCCGATATTACTTTAGTTCTGGCATGGAGACGAGAAAGGTTGAAGAGGCTGCTGTCAGTCCAATATTGGATGCCAATGCCCTGTGGCAAATAGTCTTGGGTTAACATTTTCATAGCTGCTAAGAATACGGAGAAAAGGGTGGGTGTGAGTACACAACCTTGTTTTAAACCAATTCGGACGACAAAAGGGCTCAGAGGTAGAGCCACTGCACAGGATGGAGGCAGTCATCTGCTCATGAAGGAGTCTTACAATGGTGATAAATTTGCTTGGGCAGCCAAACTTTGACATGATTTTCCACAGAGCCTTACGGCTGACAGAGTCAAAGGTTTTGGTCAGATCGATAAAGGCCATATACAGCTCCTGGGGTCATTCTTGACACTTTTCCTGGATATGCCTGGCTGCAAAAGTCATGTTGGTTGTGCCTCATGATGGTCTGAAGCCACACTGGGACTCTGGAAGTACTTCCTCTGCAAGAGGGAGCAGGCAATTCAGTAAGATTCCAGCAAGAATCTTCCCAGCAATGGAGAGGAGGGCAATGTCTCAATAGTTGCCACAGTCGGCCCTGTCTCCCTGTTTGAAAATGGTGACTATGGTAGCATTACAAAAGTCAGCAGGGATTTCTTCAGTGCACCAGATTTTGAGGAGCAGCAAGTGAAGCTTGTTAGTCAGTGTTTCTCCCCCCACTTTCAGTACTTCAGCTGGTATGCCATCAGGACCTGGTGCTTTATTTTTTTTCATTTGTTTAATTGCTTTGCGGACCTCCTCAGGTGTTGGTAGGTTGGCAAGAGTTTCCCAGATTGGGTGCTGAGGGATAGAGTCAATGGTGTCATCAGTCACAGTTGATTCTCAATTTAAAAGCTTTTGTTAGTGTTCCTTCAAGAGCTCTTTGATGGATTCATTATCTTTAAGAAGGGTACTACCATCTCTAGATTTCAGCAGGGTGAGGCCACATGAGCTTGGTCCTTACAGAGTCTTTGTCTCACAAAAAAAGCTCCGCATATCATGTCTGTCAGCGAATATTTGGATTTCTTTTCCTTTGTCCTCCCACCATTTGTTTTTAATTTCTCAGATCCTCCTTTGAACTTCAGCTTTGAGCTGATGAAAAGAGCTCTGCTTCTCACTGAATGATTTTGCCAGTCGAAGAAAGCTTTTCTCTTCTGGTTCAAAAGGTCTGTGATCTCAATGTTGTTGTCATCAAACCAGTCCTGATGGTAGCAAGTAACAAGGTTGATGGATTCCGTGCAAGCCTCATGGATGGTCTGTTTTAGGGCTTCCCAGTCTTCTACAACACTTGTGTTGTCATTTCCAGGTGTGCATATAGCCAGTTTTTCCACTGAGGAGTGTTTGGAAGTTCTCTTGGTGCACTGAGGATTGAAGTCTTTGGATGCTGTATTGCCAGCTGTATGATTTGGATTGCTTCGGTACAATCCAACGGGGATGTTGCCAAATTGTTTTGTACATGTTGCTTTCTCTGAAAATTTGTTTGTGATCACAAGATCATGCTCTGCACATTTGCTGATTCGATACATTCGAAGGATGCCATTGGAATTGGTCTTGTCCACACCTTCCTTCCCAATGGTGGTACTCCATACTTTAGAATCTCAGCCAACTCTTGCACTAAAGTTCCCTAAGAGAATTATCTTATATGTTTTTGGAATAGACAGAATTTTATCAAGGTCAGTGTAGAATGATTCTTTCTGTTCTTCATCAGCGTCAAGTGTTGGTGCACTGATAATGGTAGCAAATGACTTATTGACCAATTGGATGTGGAGGGTCATAAGGCGCTCATTGATGCCGACAAGGAGCTCAGGCAGGCAGTTGGCTAGAAGGTTCTTGATTGCAAAGCCAACACTGTGTATTCACCTGTCGCTTGCTGGTTTTCCTTTCCAGAAGGAAGTGTAACCACCACCCTCTTTCCTCAAGTGGCCTTCACCTGCATGTCTTGTCTTGCTGGCAGCAGAAATGTTGATGATGTACCTCAAGAGTTCTTGGGCAATAACTGCTGTTCTGTGTTCAGGTCTTTAACTTTTTGAGTCGTCTAGTAGGGTACGGACATTCCAAGTTTTAAAAAAATGTTCATTTTTTCACTGCATTGGGAGTAATTCCTCTGGACATGGTTATCCAGTCAGGTATGGTGGGATAGTCAATGTTTGGGGCACCTTTTCTAGCCCCTTCCCCATATGGGGTGAGCAAAGGGGTTCCTAAAAAGGCCTGCTCAGTCATGACCGCTGCTGCTGAAAATGCCTCTGTATCCCAGCCCAGGGACATATGATGACCATCTTCCGCCTGCATGTGGGTCTGTAACTAAGCACAAGAATGGGTTAGCTACGGAGGTGGTTGAATCTCCTTCCTTAGAGGTTTTTAAGGTCAGGCTTGACAAAGCCCCGGCTGGGATGATTTAGTTGGGGATTGGTCCTGCTTTGAGCAGAGGGTTGGACTCTATGACCTCCTGAGGTCCCTTCCAACCCTGATATTCTATGATTCTATGACTAGGGACTCCAGGTGATCACTTCACCTGTCCCTGACGCCACTCATCCATCGCTGCAGGACTTTTATGCGTGGAGGTGGGGAAAAAGTTCTTCCTGTGAGAGAAGCCTGTGCGTGAGTAGCTTAATATGTCACACATCAGCAGTCACACAAATCTTGGCGGAAGAGGAGCCTGTGTCCAGTGCCAAGGAGGTCCAAGACGACCGGGGGTTTCTCCACCGTTGCAGCCTTCGTCTGCCTTCGCAGCCATTGAGAGGTGATCCTGTTTCATCCGCCTGCTCTGCCATTGAGGTCTTATACTGGGATGTGTTGTGTTGGGCTGCACTTTGTCTGAAACCTCACCTTCGACCTTGCCGCCATAGGCGACCCTACCAGGAGTACAGGACGTGGAGAAGCTATTATGTGTGAATGGGTAACACACATGCAAAATTAAATATATGCATAAGTATTTGAAGGTTCGGGCCATAATCACAGATTCTATTGTGTACTGAGGTGGCGGGGGGGAGGGGGTCTATCACCTAGCAAGACGGGACAGAAACTTTTTATTTAAATTAGGAGATAGGACTGCAACATATCAAACACCAATTCGTGCAGGAGGGGAAGGAAGTAGACAAAAGAAGCCGATATTACACCTGAAACTACACTTGCCATGCCCCAGTTTCCCTCAATGGAAAAAGGGGATGGTAGCCCAGCCAGTTTCTCATCCAGTTAACTCTAGACCAAAGCCATGACTTGGGCTCCAATGCCACAATGTGAACTGCAGGAGCAGACCTCCACACACACTGGAACCCCATTGACTTTAACAGGATTCCACACACAGGCATAAGAGTCTGCCCGCACAGATCAGATTCTAAGATCTAGACCTTAATTTGAGCAATAAGAATAGGCAGCTCTTGTGAGGGAGTTCTGGTGTTTTGAAGCAAGAAAATATTTAAGTTGGAAACTCAGCTACTGAGCAGAAATAGTAGCTCATTCAACATTTTTGTATGCTTCAGCACCATGAGGAACACTTGTGTTTGCTACATACTAAGCGTGTTGCTTACTACATCATTGTGCATACAGCATTTAATTCTCTTCTCCTAGTTCAATGCCTTTAGTGCAGTCTGGAACTTGCTTCACTATAGACAGTGCCTCTTAGCCAGGACACTCCTGTTTGTTAGAAATGATGGACAGAAAAAGTCACTTTTCATTACACTATTTTAATAAGTACAAAAATATTAAAATACATGGAGTGCTTGTGTCCCTAAACAGTATACAGTACTGATTTGGAGAAAGAGACTGCAGCCTAATATGGCTGACATCAAATTTTATGATAATACTATTGTTCTATTAGCACTTATAATGGTAATGTCGTATCATCTAGAGACTGCAGTCAAGAATCAGAGCACAGTATGGACATAAAACAAGAAGGGGCCCTGCCCCCAAAGAAATTGCAGTCTCAGGCTCCAGTACTACAATTTGCAATGTGCAAATGGACTGGTGTGCCAACTGATATCTAGCCCACATTGTAAATTGTAAGATTGGGACCTAAGTAGATAATCTTTAAGGAAAAGGAATTTAAACTCAAGTTTTGTGTGTTGAGATAGTTGCTGCAAGACCCCCTGATGCTAACAGAAGCAAGAAAATTCAGAACCAAACTGTAATTCTATTCTTAACTCATCCCCCCGTGCCTGGACATTACAGGGATCTCAATAGCAAATGCTAGAGTTAGGTTGCAAAGCCACTTTAATTTTTACCATGTGTGTAGGAATGCCTGGGGACAACATGTTATGTCAATGATGAATTGAAAGCCTTAGCTCTGAAGTTCCTTGCTTTTGTGGATTTATATCAAGACCTTAATGCTATTTCAAATCCCGATTTTGTACTTCAGCCAAGCCCCTGATTGTTAAAACATTTCAGTGGTTTATTAACCTCCTGTAGCTTTCAATTAAGCAAAGGCAAGCAGTAAACTAGTTGTTTACCACACATACAAACTGCTCAGAAACAAGTTCCTCTGGTCTCAAAGTATCAATAGTTAGTTTGTTTCTTTCTCTGGATCAAGTGACAAGCTCACAGACAGATGATAACATTTTCATTGCTGTACCTCAAAGATTAACAGGCTCTCTCTTGATTCCCTTCAATTACATGCCTAAAAGAATCCTCAAAGTCCTCTCAAATTCATTCCATCCATCTAGCATGACAACCTTCACCTGTTACATTTAGGAAGGAAACAATCTTTACAATTGGTAAGTTCTGCTGAGAGGGTGATATGTATCATTGCCACCTAGTCATCAATAAAGATCACCCACTCCATTGCACTTGATTTGATTCCCATCAGCTGACATAAATGTTACTTTATTTTTCTCATGACTTCTTTCCACTATGGAAAGAAAAAGCCCCTTCCAAATGTAAAAAGAAAAGGAGTACTTGTGGCACCTTAGAGACTAACCAATTTATTTGAGCATGAGCTTTCGTGAGCTACAGCTCACTTCATCGGATGCATACCGTGGAAACTGCAGTAGACATTATATACACACAGAGACCATGAAACAATACCCCCTCCCACCCCACTGTCCTGCTGGTAATAGCTTATCTAAAGTGATCATCAAGTTGGGCCACTTCCAGCACAAATCCAGGTTTTCTCACCCCCCCCCCCCCCCACACACACACAAACTCACTCTCCTGCTGGTAATAGCTTATCCAAAGTGACCACTCTCCCTACAATGTGCATGATAATCAAGGTGGGCCATTTCCAGCATAAATCCAGGTTTTCTCACCCCCCCACCCCCATACACACACAAACTCACTCTCCTGCTGGCAATAGCTCATCCAAACTGACCACTCTCCAAGTTTAAATCCAAGTTTAACCAGAACGTCTGGGGGGGGGGTAGGAAAAAGCAAGGGGAAATAGGCTACCTTGCATAATGACTCAGCCACTCCCAGTCTCTATTTAAGCCTAAATTAATAGTATCCAATTTGCAAATGAATTCCAATTCAGCAGTTTCTCGGTGGAGTCTGGATTTGAAGGTTTTTTGTTATAAGATAGTGACCTTCATGTCGGTGATTGCGTGACCAGAGTGATTGAAGTGTTCTACGACTGGTTTATGAATGTTATAATTCTTGACATCTGATTTTTGTCCATTTATTCTTTTACGTAGAGACTATCCAGTTTGACCAATGTAAATGGCAGAGGGGCATTGCTGGCACATGATGGCATATATCACATTGGTGGATGTGCAGGTGAATGAGCCTCTGATAGTGTGGCTGATGTTATTAGGCCCTGTGATGGTGTCCCCTGAATAGATATGTGGGCACAGTTGGCAACGGGCTTTGTTGCAAGGATAGGTTCCTGGGTTAGTGGTTCTGTTGTGTGGTATGTGGTTGTTGGTGAGTATTTGCTTCAGGTTGCGGGGCTGTCTGTAGGCAAGGACTGGCCTGTCTCCCAAGATTTGTGAGAGTGTTGGGTCATCCTTCAGGATAGGTTGTAGATCCTTAATAATGCATTGGAGGGGTTTTAGTTGGGGGCTGAAGGTGACGGCTAGTGGCGTTCTGTTATTTTCTTTGTTAGGCCTGTCCTGTAGTAGGTGACTTCTGGGAACTCTTCTGGCTCTATCAATCTGTTTCTTTACTTCCGCAGGTGGGTATTGTAGTTGTAAGAAAGCTTGATAGAGATCTTGTAGGTGTTTGTCTCTGTCTGAGGGGTTGGAGCAAATGCGGTTGTATCGCAGAGCTTGGCTGTAGACGATGGACCGTGTGGTGTGGTCAGGGTGAAAGCTGGAGGCATGTAGGTAGGAATAGCGGTCAGTAGGTTTCCGGTATAGGGTGGTGTTTATGTGACCATTGTTTATTAGCACTGTAGTGTCCAGGAAGTGGATCTCTTGTGTGGACTGGACCAGGCTGAGGTTGATGATGGGATGGAAATTGTTGAAATCATGGTGGAATTCCTCAAGGGCTTCTTTTCCATGGGTCCAGATGATGAAGATGTCATCAATATAGCGCAAGCAGAGTAGGGGCTTTAGGGGACGAGAGCTGAGGAAGAGTTGTTCTAAATCAGCCATAAAAATGTTGGCATAATGTGGGGCCATGCGGGTACCCATAGCAGTGCCGCTGATCTGAAGGTATACATTGTCCCCAAATGTAAAATAGTTATGGGTAAGGACAAAGTCACAAAGTTCAGCCACCAGGTTAGCCGTGACATTATCGGGGATAGTGTTCTTGATGGCTTGTAGTCCATCTTTGTGTGGAATGTTAGTGTAGAGGGCTTCTACACCCACAGTGGCCAGGATGGTGTTATCAGGAAGATCGCCGATGGATTGAAGTTTCCTCAGGAAGTCAGTGGTGTCTCGAAGGTAGCTGGGAGTGCTGGTAGCGTAGGGCCTGAGGAGGGAGTCTACATAGCCAGACAATCCTGCTGTCAGGGTGCCAATGCCTGAGATGATGGGGCGCTCAGGATTTCCAGGTTTATGGATCTTGGGTAGTAGATAGAATATCCCAGGTCGGGGTTCCAGGGGTGTATCTGTGCAGATTTGATCTTGTGCTTTTTCAGGAAGTTTCTTGAGCAAATGCTGTAGTTGCTTTTGGTAACTCTCAGTGGGATCATAGGGTAATGGCTTGTAGAAAGAGGTGTTGGAGAGCTGCCGAGCAGCCTCTTGTTCATATTCCGACCTATTCATGATGACAACAGCACCTCCTTTGTCAGCCTTTTTGATTATGATGTCAGAGTTGTTTCTGAGGCTGTGGATGGCATTGTGTTCCACACGGCTGAGGTTATGGGGCAAGTGATGCTGCTTTTCCACAATTTCAGCCCGTGCACGTCGGCGGAAGCACTCTATGTAGAAGTCCAGTCTGCTGTTTCGACCTCCAGGAGGAGTCCACCTAGAATCCTTCTTTTTGTAGTGTTGGTAGGGAGGCCTCTGTGGATTAGTATGTTGTTCAGAGGTATTTTGGAAATATTCCTTGAGTCGGAGATGTCGAAAATAGGATTCTAGGTCACCACAGAACTGTATCATGTTCGTGGGAGTGGAGGGGCAGAAGGAGAGGCCCCGAGACAGGACAGCTGGTCACTTTGGATGGGCTATTACCAGCAGGAGAGTGAGTTTGTGGGGGGGGGGGGGGGGGGGGGCGGAGGGTGAGAAAACCTGGATTTGTGCTGGAAATGGCCCAACTTGATGATCACTTTAGATAAGCTATTACCAGCAGGACAGTGGGGTGGGAGGGGGTATTGTTTCATGGTCTCTGTGTGTATATAATGTCTACTGCAGTTTCCACGGTATGCATCCGATGAAGTGAGCTGTAGCTCACGAAAGCTCATGCTCAAATAAATTGGTTAGTCTCTAAGGTGCCACAAGTACTCCTTTTCTTTTTGCAAAGACAGACTAACACGGCTGTTACTCTGAAACCTTCCAAATGTAGTCCAAATGGTAAAAAGCCTTCAAGTGCAAGCAAGAGTGATAACATTTTTTTTTAAACCTTAGTTCCTTCCCATCAGCCATTTCACAAAGCCTGGAAGGTCTGGACTATGGTCTTTGATCAGCTCAGATGACAAGACGTTTTCTTTTAACAAAGTACTTACTTCTTAAACCACACCCTCTCCTGATTTCAATGGCCTTGAATAAAAGTTACAGGAGTAGCTATCCTGAAAAATAGAATCTTCTCTTGTAGCCAAATATAATGAAAGATGTGGGAATGGTAAAATTCTGTTCATCTGTTCTTCAATTACCTTAATTCTGAGTTGGAGTAGGCCCACCCTCAATTTAAGTGAAAGACTTTGTAGCCTTGTCTCTGGGGCAGATTACCTGGATGCCTTACAAGTGTCAAACTGTGAAGGGTGATTTGTGACGTGAAGCACAGGGTACCCAATTTATTTTACTAAAAAACTCCTCCGATTCCTTAAGGACTCAGAACTCACTCACATAAGTAAATGGGCCCTGCTTCATTACTAATACTACCTGAGCATAACGGACCAATGCATTTTAATTATTGCTAAAAGTCAAATAATAAGTGACACGCTATTTTCATCCTCTGGGAGCAACAGCAATTTACCTGTCCAAAAATAATATAATTTGCAGCAAAATGAAAATCCCAGTGTGGATAATAATTTTCTAAAATGTACCCACTACTGTCAATCAACCAAAGCCGATCTAAACCATTTGCTAATGCACCAGATAATTTAAACGTTATAATATCCTTTAAAATCCCATAAAATAAATACAATACCTCACCCAAGACTCAGTCTTTATCATTTTCATTTCACTTCTTAGACAGCTCCTAATTGGGTCTAGTATTCTAATATGTGTGCAACATCCATTAAGGATAAAGGGAGCTATGCACATCAATCTAATAGGAAATTAGGGGTGCAGACTGTGATTTCAGTTACACCACTCAGGATTAAGGACCATGTGCTAATATCAATTACACCAGCATAAATCTAGAACAATTCAACTGCCTTGAAATACTCCAGATTTACACAAGTGAAACAGATCAGAATCTAGCCCTAGATCATTAGCATTTCCATAAGGTAATGCTCACCTTCCTCAAATATTTAATGAGACAGCTTGAAAGAAGCCTTAAAGATTGTATGTAATATAGAGAAACTAATGGAAATACTGTTACAAGACACAGATGAGGAATGTAATTTAATGTAAAGGTACATTACTCACACATAGGGAAATTTACAGGGAGGCTACTTCACAGTAGAATTATTCCTGTTATTTCCTTTCACAGACATGAAGATTCATATTTACACAATCTCTGGTCATTGGATAGTTGCTGGTACACAAGTTATTTTGCATGGTTTCGCCCCCAGTCCTTCCCCCATTATAAAAATGTTATTCATAAGCAGCAGGCTCTCCAATGTGATTATAATAACAGTGCTCGACTGCTATACTGTTATTACAGTCCATCCATGTGCCAAGGATACCAAATGGGAAACAAACTACTGATATTATCTTTGACAGACCAGTCCTTCTGTTCTGGGGATGGCTTATGCTGGATCTCACCATGCAGTGAGTTGCTGAAATGGACAGTAGATGTGGGTGTGGGGAGGAGAACAATTATTCATTCTCCTAAAGCTGGATGAATTCACCCCAAATCTCTTTGTGTCACCTCATTTATTTACATTTATACAAAAAATATTTATGCCAGAACTAGTAGTCTGTGATGCAACATTTCATTTAGAGGGTCATTGTGTTAGCAATGGTTGACTGAGGCCATTTCTCATAAACCATCATAAAACTGATAGTACACTTGGCAATTATGCCAAACAATTAAGCCTAAATTAAGTTACCGAAAATGACATTGGGCAAAATTCATCTGTGCCGTAACCCTACTGATCTCAAAGATGTTACACCAGGGAAGAATTTGCCCACTGCCTTTTCTTTTGGAGCAAATGAAAAATGTTACCTAATGGGGACAACTTGCAGCTAAATATATACGAAAAAGCCTCTTCCAATCCTTTTTAATTTAAAAAAATAATAGATTCATAGATATTAAGGTCAGAAGGGACCATTATGATCAACTAGTCTGACGTCCTGCACAACGCAGGCCACAGAATCTCACCCACCCGCTCCTGCGATAAACCTCTCATCTATGTCTGAGCTATTGAAGTCCTCAAATCGTGGTTTAAAGACTTCAAGGTGCAAAGAATCCTCCAGCAAGTGACCCGTGCCCCATGCTACAGAGGAAGGCGAAAAACCCCCAGGGCCTCTTCCAATCTGCCCTGGAGGACAATTCCTTCCCGACCCCAAATATGGTGATCAGCTGAACCCTGAGCATGTGGGTGAGACTCACCAGCCAGATACCTAGGAAAGAATTCTCTGTAGTAACTCAGATCCCACCCCATCTAACATCCCATCACCGGCCATTGGGCCTATTTACCATGAATATTTAAAGCTCAATTAATTGCCAAAATCATGATATCCCATCATACCATCCCCTCCTAATACTAAAGGCGTTTACCCTAATGTAGACACTTCTTAATTATTCATTAAATATCAAAATGCCTGGAATGAGAAACATTTTTTTTTTAATATCACCTTTCCGTAAAGGGAAAAAAGGAGTTGCTACAAGGTCTGAAAACGTTAGCTAGAAATGCAACAGTGACAAATCTAGACAATATTTACTTCTGTTTGATGAGGTAAAGGAGAATTTGGTCTTTGTTTCCATATTTGTATGGAATCTATAAGGGAATCTTGAGGAGGAGTAGAGAGGTTATTTGTAGGGCTGTTAAGTGATTAAAAAAATTAATCACAATTTAAAAAAATGAATTGCGATTAATCACACTGAACCAACAACAATAGAAGACCATGTATTTAAATATTTTGGATATTTGCTACATTTTCAAATATATTGATTTCAGCACAGAATATAAAGGGTACAGGGACTCATTTTATATTTCTTTTTGATTACAAGTTTCTTTTTGATTACAAGTATTTATACTGTAAAAAAAACAAAAGAAATTTTTCAATTCACCTAATACAAGTACTGTACTGTAATCTCTTTATCATTAAAGTTGAACTTACAAATGTAGAATTATGTACAAAAAACAACTGCGTTCAAAAATAAAACAATGTAAAACTTTAGAGTCTGCAAGTTCACTCAGTCCTACTTCTTGTTCAGCCAATCACTCAGACAAACAAGTTTGTTTACATTTGCAGGAAATAATGCTGCCTGCTTCCTGTTTACAATGTCACCTGAAAGTGAGAACAGACGTTCTCATGGCACTCTTGTAGCTGGCGTTGCAAGATATTTACGTACCAGATGCACTAAAGATTAATATGTCCCTTTGTGCTTCAACCACCTTTCCAGGGGACATGTGTCCATGCTGATGATGGATTCTGCTCGATAACAATCCAAAGCAGTGTGGATCAACGCATGTTCATTTTCATCATCTGCGTCAGATGCCAACAGCAGAAGGGTGATTTTCATTTTTGGTGGTTTGTGTTCTATAGTTTCCGCATCAGAGTGCTGCTTTTTTAAGACTTCTGAAAGCATGCGCCACACCTCGTCCCTCTCAGATTTTGGAAAGCACTTCAGATTCTTAAACCTTGGGCCGAGTGCTGTAGCTAACTTTAGAAATTTCACATTGGTACCTTTTTTGTGTTTTGTCAAATCTGCAGTAAAAGCATTCTTAAAATGAACAGCATGTGCTGGGTCATCATCTGAGACTGCTACAACATGAAATATAGGGCAGAATCAGGGTAAAACAGAGCAGGGGACGTACAATTCTCCCCCAAGGAGTTCAGTCACAAATTTAATTAATGCATTATCTTTATAACAAGTGTCATCAGCATGGAAGAGTGTCCTTCGGAATGGTGGCCAAAGCATGAAGGAGCATATGAATGTTTAGCATATCTGGCATGCAAATACCTTGCAATGCTGGCTACAAAAGTAACATGTAAATGCCTGTTCTCACTTTCTGGTGACATTGTAAGTAAGAAGAGGGCAGCATTATCTCCTGTAAATGTAAATAAATTTCTTTGTCTTAGCGATTGGCTGGACAAGAAGTAGGACTGACTGGACTTGTAGGCTCTGAAGTTTTACATTGTTTTGTTTTCGAATGCAGTTATGTAACAAAAAAAATCTACATTTGTAAATTGCACTTTCACGACAAAGAGATTGCACTACAGTAATTGTATGAGGTGAATTTTTACAGTGCAAATATTTCCAATAATAAATAAAAATAATATACACTGAATTACAACGCAGATTACAATATATATTAAAATGTTGAAAAAGATCCAAAATATTTAATAATTTTCAATTGGTATTCTATTGTTTAACAGTGTGATTAAAGCTGCTATTAATCACGATTAATTTTTTTGAGTTAATCATGTGAGTTAACTGCAATTAATCAACAACCCTAGTTATTTTACCTCTGCATTTGGCACTGGTGTGACCACGCTAGAATACTGTATCTGGTTCTGGTGCCCACAATTCAAGAAGGATGTTCATAAATTGGGGAGAGCTCAGAGAAGAGCCTCATGAATGAGTAAAGGATTAAAGGAAAACATGCCTTATAGTGATAGACTCTAGGACCCCAATCTATTTAGTTTAACAAACAGAACGTTAAGGGGTGACATGATTACAGTCTATAAGGAACTATATGGGGAACAAATATTTAATAATGGTCCCTTCATTCTAGCAGAGAAAGCTATAACACAATCCAATGGCTGAAAGTTGAAGCTAGACAAATTCAGACTATAATTAAGGTGTAAATTCTTAACACTGAGGGTAATTCACGACTGGAACAATTACCAAGGGTCATGGTGGATTCTCTATCACTGACCATTTTTTAAATCAAGGTTAGATGTTTTTCTAAAAAAGACATGCTCTAGGTATTATTTTGGGGAAGTTCTATGGCCTATGTTATACAGGAGGTCAGACTAGGTAATCGCAATAGTTCCGTCTGGACTTGGAATCTATGAAATCTGTTGGCAACTTTTCTGTTTACAGGGGTGTATACACACCTGCATGTGTTCTCAACCACACACAAAGAACAGAACACTAAAAAAGTTTTCCACTGCTTTTGTATTGCTATATGTTTACATACATCAGTACTGAAGGTGAATCTGAAATAATTCCTCTGTCTTCTTTACCTACCTGTTCTCACTTTAAAAGGGTGAGAAGCACAGACCCTAAATGCAGATGTATTTAAAACAAACAAAACATGTTTTAAAAAACCTAGTATGAATTCAATATTTTTATAATTACTTTAACAATTCAGTTAAAAGCATTTTGTTTGAATGAAATGTTCCCCAGAGATTCAGGAAGTGAAATACTTCCAAAAATAGAATTGAAACTAACTAGTGTAGGTTCATTGTTAAGTTTGAGAGAAAAACAACAAACTAAAGGCACACAAATGGGATTAAATGGTGAAAAGAAAAATCAGTTTTTAAATCCTGGTAAATTTAATGGTCTCAGGTGTAAGAAAAAGAGGTATGGAATTTTTTCCCAAAAATATATTATTTCTAACCAGACACTTTGGACCTATTCCAACTCCCGTTGAAGGAAACAGAAGTTGTGTCATTGATATGAGTAAGGAGATCAGATTGGGCCTATAGTCTTTCTGAGCCTCTGTAATACTAACATTCCTCATGTCCAACCATCAAGCACTTTACCCAAGTCCACATATGAACTGGACACTCTGATGTGTTTGAAAGCATCTGTCAGGAAATTAGCTTAATCATCAGTCAGCCCTTTAATAAACATCTCTTTCTTTCCATAGGAGTACACCAAGTAAAAACAAAGTCACAATGTAGATGCTTCCGTAGGCACCAATTCCCCAGGTGCTCTGGGGCTCAAGCACCCACAGGGGAGGGGGGGAAGGGAGTGCTCAGCACCCATTGACCATCACCCTGCCTGTGCTCCACCCCAAGGCCCCGCCCCCGCTCAGCCTCTTCCCCTGTGGCCACAACCATGCTGCGCCCCTCCTCTACCCCTTCCTCTGAGACCCCCCTGCTCACTACTCTCCACACCCTCCCCCTGTCCCTCGCCCTTAAGGCAGGAGGGGGCAGAAAGGAACGAGTGGCAGGTGGGAGGTGCTTGGGGGAGGGGGCAGAGAGGAGCGGGCAGGACGCACTCAGGGGAGGGGCTGGAGCAGGGGCGAGGGGCCGAGCAGGAATGGGGACTCGGGGCTGAAGCACCCACCAGCAAAAACAAAAGTCAATGCCCATGGATGCTTCATGGAGTATATTTCTATTCAAGCCAAAAAATCTGCAAAAATCCATCTGGAATCTTTCATTCCGTTATGACGTTTCATGAAATATCATTTCATTGATGTTTTGGACATCTCTAGTTCTTCCTCCTCCCACTTTTAAGTAAACACTTTATCTGCCTAGAAATTGCATATGTCCTTGGATAACACTAAAAGAAAACAGATACTGTGAACTTTGCTTTGTTCACCAAATGTTTATCACCTACAACTGTGACTTTCCCTTAGATGGAGCTTTATCTTGCCAAGACAATTCAATGCACTTCACAAAAGATATACAATAGTATAATAATAGCGTGCAGTGCCAAGCTGATGACTGACAACAAAGGGAAAACTAGAGAATAGTTGGTGCGCAGATTTCAAATGATGCCACTCATGATTTCCGAGGCTGCGTGCAGAATCATTTAGGATATACATCATGATTCCCAAAGCTATCATCCATTCATTCCATGGTGTCTAGAATTGACAAATGTGAACATTTAACACTTATTCTGCCTCCCCTCCCCGATTTACTCAGATATGCCGGGAAGTCTATTCTTTATTATTCTTGCGTAAGCATGGGGCTGTGCAATGTTTAAAAAGCACTCACAGGGCTCAATCCTGAGAGATACTGAGTGCTCTCAACAGCCATTGAATAACATGGGAGGCAAGCGGGCTCACCAACTAATAGGATAAGGCCCTTATTTCCCTGCGAGTGTTCACTTGGCATAAGGGCATATTGAATTTCAAAATGCTCAAGCATGCAAGTTTCAACAACATTCAGAAAACAAATTCCATCTCTGACCTTTTAAAAACACTGTTATATCATCATTCTGTAAGAATGAATTTATTTTTCTACTCAATATATTCCATGCAATGGCTGTAGGCATTAATGTAGCTAGGATTAAAATCAGGTCAACAGTACTGAGAATAAATAGCACTTTAACCTAGAGAATACAAATGTGCCAGAACACCCAAAATGGTTATAGTTGATCTGCTTGCTTTAAAATTCAATATTTTTAGTGCCAAGTTAATGTTCTTTCAGCTTCCTCTATGTGGAACAACAACGAACAGCTAGACATTTCACAGAAGATTATGCATAAGCTATCAAAGTTTAGAGGTGGAAAAAAGACATCATTATTATGAACCATATGGTAGCACCTAGACCCACCCCCCTCAAGATCAGGGCTCCAGGGAGCTAGGAACTGCACAACCATATAGCAAAAGACAGTCCCATCCCCAAAGAGCTTACAATTTAAACAGCCAAGACAGACAAAGAGTGGGAGGGAAAAGACACAGAGAGGTGAAACCACTTGCCCAAGGTCACATATATTAGTGGCACCCAGGTCTCCTGAATCCCAGTTCAGTGACCAACCACCCTACCAAACTGCACCTTTTAGACTAGTGAGTCCATCCCTTGCAAGTGCTGGATATTTTGTGTGTGTCTGGCTTGCTCTCTCCATGTATACATATTGCCAGAGGGATGCAATCATGCCTATTACATTTAAGGCAAAGAGGACAGAACTGCAACCATGTCCAGTCAGGACAACTGCTAATCAGGATGCCCGAACTATTAATTGGAATATCCCTTCCCCCTGCTCTATCTAATCTGATGATTCCCATGAATATTCCACAATATTCATTGCAAGCATTATTTTCTACTTCAGCAGGAGATACTCTAACGCAATGAGTGCCTTCTCAGCTGCCACTGGGGTTTAACTTGAGACCTCCTGAGCTAAAGCATGAGTCTCTACAGCTTGTGCAAAAGGACTAAATCTACTTGTTGGTAGCTCTAGCAGACTCATATCCTTGCGAATCAGACACACTGGGGAGGCTTGTAACAAACATTTAACAGTGGGGTTGCACATACACCATGATACGGGGGGTTATTTGTGTTCCTGTGGAATTTCAATGCACAGATCTCTATTACACATATATCACAGCATTTCTCAAATGCGGGCCACCAGTTGCTTTTCCTGCAGCCACAGCCTCCTGGGCTGTGATTCATAGAATCATAGAATATCAGGGTTGGAAGGGACCTCAGGAGGTCATCTAGTCCAACCCCCTGCTCAAAGCAGGACCAATCCCCAATTTTTGCCCCTGATCCCAAATGGCCCCCTCAAGGATTGAACTCACAACCCTGGGTTTAGCAGGCCAATGCTCAAACCACTGAGCTATGGAGGGGCAAAGCAGCAGTCCCTCTCTCTCCCTGTTGCTCCTGGATGCACCACCTTGGTGTTGTCTGCAGGGGCTGCAAGTAGGGTTGGGCCCTGCCCCCCACTGGAGACAGCTGGGACACAACGCTGAAGGTGCAGGCAGCTGGTGAGTTCCCCATCTTCACAGGTATGGCGGGGCTCAGGCTTTGGGCTTCACCCCTGGGGTGGTGGGGCAGCAGGCTCCAGCTGCATGACTTCAGGCTACATCCTGTCCCCCAGCCACAGGGCTTTGGGCTCTGGCTCTGGGGCTTCGGCCCCCACTGTCTCCCCTAACTCCATCGCCCCTGGCCCCTACTGCCTATCCTGACCACTCCCCATACAGGGCTTAATTTGTAGCTCAGGCTTGCTGGGGCTGAGTAAGTCTTCTGTGAAAAGTGATACTTTTATGTTTGATAATATCACTTTTTACAATAGATTTACTAGCTAGCAATAAATAAATTACAGTGATTTGGATGTGTTTATGTGTGTATTTTTTGGTTTTTCCTAAAGCTAATTAAGTATTTTAGGAAAAAGCATGAGAGCGGCCACCAGCAAGAGTTGGTGGCCACACTCGGAGCCACCAAAAAATTTGTCCTGAGAACCCCTGAACTGCCCTCTACTGGATGGATCAATCAATCAATCAGTAGTAATAAAGTGGTTACGTCAGATCCCCTTCATATATACATTAGTTCCATCTATAATTTAATCTGGTTAAAATTGCTCCAGGCCAATGGGGGCTGCGGGAAGCGGCAAGGGCCAAGGGACGTGCTGGCCGCCCTTCCTGCAGCTCCCATTTGCCTGTAGCGGCGAACCATGGCCAGCAGGAGCCGTGATCGGCCGAATCTGTGGATGTGGCAGGTAAACAAACAGGTCCAGCCCGCCAGGGGCTTTCCCTGAACAAGCAGCAGACCGGCTTTGAGAACCACTGATCTAGTGGTTAGAAAGCCTGGGTTCTATTCCCCACTCTGCTTTTCTCTCACTGTGTTACCTGGAATTATTTGTGTATATTAATATTACTGTAGTGCTGTATAACATACAGTGAAAAAGACATACCCTGCACCACCAAGTTTACAGTCTTGCTTGAGACAAGATTCAATAGAGGGATGGAACAATCAAGAGCGGATACGGACCACAAGGTAGCAGCAAGTTATTTATCTGTGTGTCTCATTTTCCTCTTCTGTAAAATGGGAATAACACTTACCCATCTTTGCAAAGAGTTTTGTGACACATGTGACAAGTATCATATAAATCAAAGGTGTCAAGATTATTTAAAATCTTTTATTTATTGAAACATTTTGCTAGATTAAATGTTCCCATTAGGACAGACGCTGTGGAAACTTTCTGTGGCTAGAGTCCCATGGTGGCAAAATACAGCACTGCTTCATGTATATTCACTTATTTAAATGCTTTCCTTATAACTAGCAGTAAAAACTGCATCTGATGCATTGCCCTTTGGTATTTTATTCATCGTTATAGTTTCAAATGATGGCTGCTTACAGCCAGAAAACAAAGATTCAGGGAAACGGATTCCATATAAAGGTTTTGCTACTTAACAGATGTCCACTGAGCTGACAGAGGAGAGAAAAGCCTCAGAAGTTAAAAACACAGCAGGTTTTCTTCCTTTCGATTTTTTTCACTGGGGCTAGTTTATATGCATGAGTGCCGATAGCTCTCCTCTCTGTCATTCTGACACCAAGCTCCAGCATTAATGCAAGCCTAATCCTCGCTATCAGGCTGTCATCACATTAAAATTAAACTGCTCATTTCTAACCAAAGGAAGGGTTTTTATTACTTGTTCCCCCAAATAAAGCCATCATCCTCTGCTAATGAGGTGTTCTAAGATAGTTCACAATGTGAACCACAAAATCAGCTCACACGGTTGAGCAGAATGTGTGCTGTGGAGACTAACAGAACAATTCAACCTGACCCAGTCTGCTGCTCACTCATACATGCTGACTGTTCATATAGAGGGGAAAAGAGAGACCTATTTTGTACCTCCAAAGAGCTCTTTTATTCCAATGCATTTCAAGCAAAATTAAAAGGCGTGGGGCCCATCTGGCATAGCCTTATCCCAGCGAGTAACCCCTAGGGAAATCAATGGGGCTACTCATGTGAGTAAAGCTTTGCAGGAGAAGGCCCTTGCCTTATTTTCACCCACATCATTTTATTTATAGCTTTCAAATGTTGGTAAGTTTGTAGCATTTCCACCAAACCTCAGAATTGCAGCTACCAGATGATTTCCTTATATAATGGAAACTGGGCTGTTTGGGGTTGTTGTTTTTTTAACCTAACCAAAAGGAATACACTTTCAAGTAAAATTTTAATTTGCATCTTGCTGTCTGGTAACACGCTCCTAACTATAGCCTGAGAACCACTGCTGCAGTTAAACAAAAAAATTGTTTTTAAAATCCCCTTGGCAAAATTCTTAAAGAGTAACAAAGCCTGAAAACACTAAAAGTTCCACACATGTCAAAAATGCAAAGAAGAGAAAATAATTATGGATTCCATTCAATTAGGAAGCTGATCTCTCAAGTTTGATGGACCGTGGTCTTGTAATCAGCCAAGAGAAATGTAACTGCCCTGTCAGCAAACCAGCTTCAGAGCTACCACCGAGGAACTTCAAATTTGTGGTTGCCTGGATGGTTCAGATGATCACAAAGAAAACAGGACAAATATGGAATATTTATAAACTCTCGTCTTATTGCTAGGGAAGCCAAGGCTCTTCTCCAATCCCCACCCTCTTGTAGGATAGAGAGTCCATAATTGTCTCTCTTTTAGGGCAGCCCAGTAAAACTGGCTAGAGAGTTAACATGCCTTGACTAAGTTCTCTCTTAAACTGGTGGGTTGAACTTCTTAAATCTGAACTCCATGATTGTGCACAAGTGCATCTGAGAAATGCGGATTTATAAAGTTTGCTGACCAAGGGGGGGAGGGATAGCTCAGTGGTTTGAGCATTGGCCTGCTAAACCCAGGATTGTGAGTTCAATCCTTGAGGGGGCCATTTAGGGATTGGGGGCAAAAACTGGGGATTCGTCCTGCTTTGAGCAGGGGGTTGGACTAGATGACCTCCTGAGGTCCCTTCCAACCCTGATATTCTATGATTCAATCAGTTTTATTTTTAATTTACAAAATGCAGCTAAATCCTGTTCTCTAGGCATGCGCACAATATGGAAACACTTCCAAACTAAACTAATATCGAGTACAAACCTTCTCCCACCCACTCAACATATCAAGGCTAATGGTTTCCACTGCCCATTAATTTATTTAGGCCCCAAACACACACTGAGGCACATGAGTAACTTTGCACCCTCAAGTAGCCTCACTGAGTTTAATGAGGCTACTCATAGGCGTAATGTTATGTACTCACTTAAATGTGTGCAGGATTGGGGCTCTACACTCCATAATCTAATCCCTTCTCACGAGCCTGGGTGAATGGGTCACCCTGCAGTGTGCTCTGATGGTCAACTGATTTGGGCCCTGTGCGGGTGGAAGCAAGTTCCTGTGTACATAGGCATTTATTTGGCATCCATTACAGAGGCTATTTGCATAATAATAAATGTAGCTTCGCAACATCCCTGTGAGATAAAGTATTTTTTATCCAGCCTTTTCATAGATGGGGAACTGAGCCACAGAAAGATTAAGTGACTTGCTCAAAGTCACATATAATCTATGTGGCAGAGCCAGGAAGTGTTCCTCCCAACTCCAGTATCCCAGGCCATGGTTTTAACCACAAAAACATTCTTCCTGTTCAAGGGCCCGACCCAGAAAATATCTGCAGCCACCCTACTCTCCTATTTAAACCTGGAGCATTGCAGCTGTGGTATAATAGAGAGGGAAGCAGTCTCTAAGGTAACCAAGATCCAAACCACTCAGATCTTTATAGGTCAAAACCACCACTTTGATATGAACCCAGCAACAGACAGGAAGCCAGATTTATTCCATTATGGTTTTTTTTCTATCACTGGGGGAAATAATTGGTATAAAAATATTAATTATTTTCCACTGTTATTGTTGATTAAGTATTGTTAAAACAGTACAGCACAAGTGTTTTGCAGTGGGGAGGAGAGGGGAAATGGTGATTAATAGAAAGTTAACATTTAACCATGCATTTAGCAATCAAGGATTTCTTTTTTGCATCAGTTTATCCTCTGCAGCTCTGATTTCTCCCAGGCCAGTAAAGACAGTTGGTATCTAGATTACAGTTCCTTCAGAGGCAGTATACACAGAAAGCAGGCAAAAAAAGAAGAGACAAGCTTATCAGAATGTTGCTAGTCTGTCTCTCACAGCTGTTCACAGCTTGCAGGGCACATGAAAAATAAAATAAACACCCAGTCATATTTTCCTAATCCGACACATTTTACTAAAAAAAAAAAGAGGCAACTACTGTTTTATTAATTATTACTATTGTTATTAATTATTACCTTCAAGGGAGAATCAGAGATGCTTACTGCAGAGTAACTTGACTTAGAAGGAGATGATAAAAATGATTTTTAAATATGTATACAGTTAAGAGGCTATCTCAAAGGAAACTGAGTGTCTGTATCCATTTGGCTACTGAGTTAGCCATGTTTTAAATATTTATCCAGTGAAATCACAATGCTTCTCAAAAAGAGACTCGTTCATGAGTCCTCAGATTCTCATGCCTAATAAAAAATTAAATACCAAAAACTACGCAAAAATAATAGTAAAGATCCAACTTCAAATGCCCAAAGGGAGAAAATACCAAATTCAGAATGCCGCTCTATCTTTAGTGCACTCACTCTCTCTCTCTCTCAGGGAGCTCAGAGGAGGGTAGGATTTTGTTCAACAACCTCAAGTCTGCAATCAGATCTGTGTGAGTGGACTCCTGCATCCATACAGAGCCTCGTTGATTTCCATAGTCTGCCCACACGGAACTGATTACAACACCAGGTCCCATATGCCAGTGGTTCTCAACCAAGGGTACAAGGCTTCCTGGTGGGCCATGAGCAGATTTCAGGGGGTCCACCAAAATAAAGCAGAGTGCAGGGCCAGTGTTAGAGTTGTTGGGGCTCAAGGAAGAAAGTCGAAGCCCGAGCCCCACCACTCAGGGTTGAAGCCAAAGCCCAATCCCTGCTGCATGGGGCTGAAGCCAACTTAGCTTCATGAAGTCCCCTCTGGTGTGGGGCCCCAAGCAATTGCCCTGATTGCTACCCCCCTAATGCTGGCATTTAATCTACTGGATATGCAGAAAAAACAGGTAGGCTGTGGAGTTTTTATAGCACGTTGAGAGGATCTCCAAAAGAAAACAGTTGAGAACCCCTGCCATATGCATGCATTAAGAATGGAGCATCAGCCTCCCTTTGGAATTTCATACTTTTGTGGAGTTTTGTACAGTGGTGACATTTTACAAATTACTTCCCTTTTGAGAACATTTCTACCAGTTTGAGAGCAATTCCCTGCACTTAAAACCACTGGAAATGGTCTCAACTTAGACAGTGGAGGAAATGGTTTAGGATTCATTAACCATTTTGCAGTTCTGCATTCAAGAGTCTCAGAGCAGTTAACAGACATTCATGAATGAAACTCCCAGATAACCATGTAAAAATATGCAAGTGATATAATTCCTATTGTACAAATGGAGACACCTGGGGTGCAGAAAGGCAGCAATCTGGAGGCAGCTCTTTGGCCCCCACCTTAATGTGCTTTCTTTTCATGGTAGTTTAAAATGGAAACAAAGGGTGCCACCTCTTTCATTGTCCATTCCCTGGTCTGACCAAACCAGACATGGCATCCCTGGGAACAGGTGCAGTTCTTCCACTGGTATTTTTAGTTTGGCATATCGTGTAGTATGGCAAGTCAAAGTTAAGATTCAAAATGCACAAGATGTAAGTGCTGCTCCAGGTTCTGTGATGGGAACTGCAAGCAAATAAATTATCTGAAAGTGCACCCCAAAAACAGGGAGACATTTGGAAAGTTTTTTAAAAAGTCTTTCATGTTTTATTTTGGTATCGTGTGCATTAAACTGGTGCAAGCTGGAACAAGTCATTTAGAGAAAAAATAATATTAATTATTAGCACTTTACAAACATTCAGAAAACAATTCTAATAAATAGCATTCCTGTATTTTCCACTGAATGCATCCGATGAAGTGAGCTGTAGCTCATGAAAGCTTATGCTCAAATAAATTGGTTAGTCTCTAAGGTGCCACTAGTACTCCTTTTCTTTCTATAAGGTAGGGTAATCAGTACTATCCTTGTTATATAGATGGAGAAATGGAGTCACAGAGAGGTTCAATGACTTGACCATTACCACAGGGCATTGTCTATTCTAAAGAAATTTGGGGTGCTAACCATTGTGTAATACAGCTGAAACACACCTCATGTCCACACACAAGAACACCCCAATGGTATGTGTATCAACCACCATCAGTTGCTTTGAGCAAGACTGGCCATCATGTGGTCCTCCATGGTACCAGTGTCCATCAGTGCAGTGCCAGTGTGGACAGAGCTAACTGGTATAATAGCCTTAACAGTGGAAACAGACCTCCCACTACTGTCCTGCAGTGTTTCAGACACTGCTTTGGTGGCTTATCTGGTCCACATACTGCACAGGGGTGAAGCAGGCCCAAAGCCACTTCCCTGTACAAATACAGCAGCACACAATGCACAGCTAAGTTGCATCGTGTTTTCACAGTGACAAATACATCCTGCTTCTCACTCTGTTGCTGCGGTCTCTCATGGGGACCATCCTACAAAAAAGGCTACCCGCTGGCCTGAGGCCTACATACAGGCTATGACTGGAATCCTTTTGGGGAGAGGAGGAGATCCTAAACCAAGTTAATTTGGTCAGACACAGCAAGTTAGTGTGTGACTGTGCAGAAAAGTTGAATCACCACTGGCGCTCCCACCTAATGGGCTGTTGTTGAATAGCTGCTCCGTTCTGCCTCCAGAATCCCCTGCTGATGATCGTTCCAGTCCTGCAGATGTCTGCCCCTTCTCATGACTTCTCATGACCCTCCAGCCAGGTCACTCTGAAGTTGCTTTCCTTCAGGGGTAAACAAGGAGTCCAATCAACTAAACCTAAACTCAAACTCTTCACCCCTACCCAGGCTCACTCCTCTGCAGCCTCTTCACCCCTTCCCAGACTCTGCAGGGCTGTCCTCCCACTCTTGGGCATAGTGATATCTCACAGGGCTTTCTCCCTGGAGGCCCGGTTCCAAACTCAATAGTCCTCCTCCCCTTTGGATCAGGGGGTTTCTGCACCACCATTTCTGGTTGCCAGTAGGATAACCTAGGCCTTCCCTCTTCTCCGAGTTCCTGTGGTGAGCAGCTAAGGTTCTCCATTGCTGTCTTACTGGACTTCTTCCTACATTGGCCTCCCCTCAGGCCCTTTCCCACAGCCCCTACCTGGGCTTACTGTAGATATGCCTCTTTCTAGGCCTTCCTCCACTCCCCAGCAAACAAAGGAGGACTGGAGAGTTCTTCTCCCTGTAGCCCCCTTCTCATCTGCACTTCCTCCTTTTATACTCACCACTGAGCTCCTCTCCCAGTTGGGCTTCATCTTTAGTTAGTCTTGGCACAACTTTCAGTTGCAACCAGATGCCTTAATTAAACTCTCTAGTTCCAGTTAAACCTATTAGTGCCAGTGTGGCATATGTACTCCATCGAAGCCTGGCAAAGATAGGCAACACCAGGTGCCACGAAGTTGAAGGGGTTGAGATTTAGTATAACAGCTGGTCTGGTCTGGCAGAAAACTAGCCTATTTTACACAGAGCTGAGTCCTCAAGACTTGCACCTCCACACAGCCGAATTCACTAGTAGATCAACATCTGTACTTTGCACCTTAATCATGAGAGAAAGTGGAAAACATTGGCTCCATGAACCAGGAAAAAAGAGATAAACAAAGAACTGGACCTGGAGATGTCCGATATGATGTCAGGATCTCTGTCAGTGACTCAGGATCCCAACACAGCTGCAGAGATGGAATCTGAGGCTGTTCACCAGGAAACAGGAGGAGAAACAGGGATTTGGGGCCATATGGGCATAACTCATCTAATCAATTCCATGCCATTGCAGTGGCCTTGGGTACGGGGGGCACCTCAGTTTCCCCTGTTCTCTGCCTGTGGTACCTGTGCCAGCTTAGTCTCCAGAGGACTGAAATGCTTCTGTCTAACTCCAGTTATTGGACCCACTATTGGAGTATCTATCTGGGTGAAATTTAATAGCCTGTGATATACAGGAGGTCAGATTAGATGAGCTAATGGTCCCTTCTGGCCTTAATTCTATGATCAACTATAAAACTCAGTTTGCACAGTTCTGGCTTCCTATCTCTCACCCTGCAATCAAGACAGCTGCCCGACGGGATTTTAACACCTTTATAGGCTTTGGGTGCCAGCATGGGTGCCAGCAACCCTGCCTAACAAAGCTAGAAGATGGGGGACCAGCCACCAGTGCCTCTGAAGTTGCCAGGAGCTCACAGAATGTGAGACTGGGGCCCAGGCCATGAATATCTGCAGATAACATTGGGTTAAGGTGTAGTAGTTCCCTTGGGTGTGGCCCGAGGTGCCCTGGATAAAGAGGAGGAGATGTTTCCTTGCATTGAATTATTCAACAAATAATTAATTGCCATCCCCTGCAAACAAGACCCAGTAGGGTACATCCATGTGACCCATAAGAACTGAACCTGGCTGTTATTCACCCATAAACTGCGCTTATTCCAAGAGTGTAATCATAGATTTGTAGAATATCAGGGTTGGAAGGAACCTCAGGACGTCATCTAGTCAAACCCCCTGCTCAAAGCAGGACCAATCCCCAACTAAATCATCCCAGCCAGGGCTTTGTCAAGCCTGACCTTAAAAATATCTAAGGAAGGAGATTCCACCACCTCCCTAGGTAACACATTCCAGTGTTTCACCACCCTCCTAGTGAAAAAGTTTTTCCTAATATCCAACCTAAACCTCCCCCACTGCAACTTGAGACCAATACTTCTTGTTCTGTCATCAGCTACCATTGAGAACAGTCTAGAGCCATCCTCTCTGGAACCCCCTTTCAGGTAGTTGAAAGCAGCTATCAAATCCCCCCTCATTCTTCTCTTCCACAGACTAAACAATCCCAGTTCCCTCAGCCTCTCCTCATAACTCATGTGTTCCCGTCCCCTAATCATTTTTGTTGTCCTCCGCTGGACTCTTTCCAATTTTTCCACATCCTTCTTGTAGTGTGGGGCCCAAAACTAGACACAATACTCCAGATGAGGCCTCACCAATGTCGAATAGAGGGGAACGATCACATACCGCGATCTGCTGGCAATGCCCCTACGTATACATCCCAAAATGATATTGGCCTTCTTGGCAACAAGGGCACACTGTTGACGCATTACCAGCTTCTCGTCCACTGTAACCCCTAGGTCCTTTTCTGCAGAACTGGTGCCGAGCCATTCGGTCCCTAGTCTGTAGCGGTGCATGGGATTCTTCCGTCCTAAGTGCAAGACTCTGCACTTGTCCTTGTTGAACCTCATCAGATTTCTTTTGGCCCAATCCTCTAATTTGTCTAGGGCCCTCTGTGTCCTATCCCTACCCTCCAGTGTATCTACCTCTCCTCCCAGTTTAGTGTCATCTGCAAACTTGCTGAGGGTGAAATCCACACCATCCTCCAGATCATTCATGAAGATATTGAACAAAACCGGCCCCAGGACCAACCCTTGGGGCACTCCACTTGATACCGGCTGCCAACTAGACATGGAGCCATTGATCACTACCCGTTGAGCCCGACAATCTAGCCAACTTTCTATCCACCTTATAGAGCATTCATCCAGCCCATACTTCTTTAACTTGCTGGCAAGAATACTGTGGGAGACCGTGTCAAAAGCTTTGCTAAAGTCAAGGAACAACACATCCACCGCTTTCCCCTCATCCACAGAGCCAGTTATCTCATCATAGAAGGCAATTAGATTAGTCAGGCATGACTTGCCCTTGGTGAATCCATGCTGACTGTTCCTGATCACTTTCCTCTCCTCTGAGTGCTTCAGAATTGATTCCTTGAGGACCTGCTCCATGATTTTTCCAGGGACTGAGGTGAGGCTGACTGGCCTGTAGTTCCCAGGATCCTCCTTCTTCCCTTTTTTAAAGATGGGCACTACATTAGCCTTTTTCCAGTCGTCCGGGACCTCCCCCGATCGCCATGAGTTTTCAAAGATAATGGCCAATGGCTCTGCAATCACATCCGCCAACTCCTTTAGCACTCTCGGATGCAGCGCATCCGGCCCCATGGACTTGTGCTCGTCCAGCTTTTCTAAATAGTCCTGAACCACTTCTTTCTCCACAGAGGGCTGGTCACCTCCTCCCCATGCTCTGCTGCCCTCTTGAATTTCCACTTGCTGCAATATGTTTATAACCAAACATATAATGTGGTGTCAGTAGTACTACAGCTAAGCATCTGTCACCTCTTCCATTAAAGACCTTTTCTTCAGGGTATTTTTAACTCTGGCCCACTTGTGTCCCCTAACCCACATATGGAAGGTTCCTCCTCCTCTTCACATCCACAAGAAAAGTAGACTCAGCCAGCTCTGGCATCATTGCTTCCCTGGTCCCAGCAGAGAATTCGCCACACAGCCCACAATTTGGGGGAGAAACACTGGGTGGAGGAGTACATGGGGTTAGGCTATATTATCTTTTCTATGTAGATCCCCCATGTTTCCCCATGAACTCCAGAAGTAGCCTCATGCAAAGGAGGCCCTGATAACATGGCAGCAATGGAGCCATCTACCAGGGAGCCTAGGAGGGCCCTGCTGTGGACTAGAGCCAGGCTCAGTGTGAATGGCTGGGGCCTCCCATGATCCCCAGGAATCCACCAGGTTCTGAGATGGGCCCAATAGGAGGAAAACCCCACTATAACAATAAAGGGAGATTTCCATAGAGGATTCTTGTGGCCACTTTCTCCCCCAATGCTCCTTTCTCACAGGTTTTTCCACATGAGGTAAATGGTCTGGGCCATTGCCATCATCCTAGACTACAACTTTGAACACAACCTATCCACTCAGATTCAGGTTTTAAAATAATCATTCCTTTAGGATGGTTTGACCACCTTTGGTCTATCTAAAGCACCTGAAGAATGCAGAGAATAAATGTTTTACATTTCACTTTACAATGAGGGTAGCAGCCAGAATGGATAGCTATGCTCCCTGTGCATGGGCATTCTTTAGTGGTATCTCATTAAAAGTTGTGATCCAATATTGTAACAGGTCAAACCTTTGCCTGCCATTCTAATATTGTCTCACAGAGAAAAACTAAAATCATCATGCAATTGTTTTAAAATCACCTCTCCAAACACTGCCCTAAAGCGTGTGCCTGGACTTAGGTATGGTGTTTGGGGCAGAAATAAGGTGAATCAAAATA
Source organism: Caretta caretta (assembly GCF_965140235.1). NCBI lineage: Eukaryota > Metazoa > Chordata > Testudines > Cheloniidae > Caretta > Caretta caretta. The sequence goes on along the minus strand of NC_134209.1, from coordinate 129,592,558 downwards.
GACAGGTCACTGGGAAATACCATTTCTCTTGACGTTACTATGTAAACATGTCATGGCAGGAATTTTATATGCTGAAATCACAGTGAATACTTTATTGAGGTTCAGAACAGTGATTGAGCTATTCCTGCTCCCAGCATCTACCTCAAAGAAGGAATGCAGCATTTGTTTCCATTCATCCTGGACTCACATCCAGCTTGCCCATGTTAAACTTTTAATAAAAATATATTTCAGACTTATAATCAGGTTTTTTTTAAAAAATACATTGGGCAAACATGGAAAATTCTCAACATTTCCCCTTGTCTTATACTTCAGTACATTTTGCTGCAGTTACTTTAAATGACTTCATCAATGTATAGCAGCAGCAGCTAGGATCTGTAACATAAATGTTTCACTCTAAAGGTCTCAATTTCTACAATGTACTCTCTAAATTCGCCACTTTCCTATTTTGTGAGCCGTAACAACAGAGTGCATTCATTCAGTCCTTACCCAGCCAAGCAAAACGCTCACTGGGATTTCCTTTTCAAGCCTGCTAATTGAAAACATTCTGCAGTTTATTAGTCACCATATAGATTATCTGCTGACATGCAAACTCTCACTCATTCCAGACTTGTTAATTAACACGTAATTACTGATTCCACAGAGACTGGACTGCAGGTGTGGTGCTCTATGACCTACACTAATAATCATTTCACTCAGACTGGAGCACAGATGGAATACACAGCTAACTGACTTTCCCACCACATCATCTGACCCATCCAAAAAGAGCTTGGGCTTTGTATTTATTTTAAATGAAGCATTTTTTGTCTGTGTTCATTATGTCCAACTTCCACCCACAACCTATCAGGGAAGAGGATTGAAAATCTGCACTCCCAGATCCAACTGGCTCAGCAGGAGCTGGCCTTGGGCAGCTGTTCTACATGGTGAATTGAAATAGGAAGAGCTAGAGAGTGAGAGAGAGAGAGAGACTGAAGGAGAGAAAAATTAGGAAAGAGATGGATATGCCCAGTCATTTCTGTGCCTACTACTTGATGATCACACACAATGGCTGACCAATTACAAGGTTATATTCCAGTCAAGTCTTTGTTGTGATAGTTTATGGAAGTCAGTCAACAAACCTTGCAACTGAAATATCACCTTCCATTCAATTACTCCCCATGTAAAGTCTTTTATACTGCAGCTACTCATTCCGTCCATCCTTTGGTTGATGGGATGTTCAAAAAGAAAGATTTTTTCCCCATTTCTCTAAATGCAAAACTTATCCTGAGACTTCAAATATTTGAAAACAATCTTTGCTTGAACAAGGGAAGATTGTGGCCAAAGACCTTACCATGCAAAGAAACCAACACATGATAGTTTGGGTTAAAATACTCATACCTAAAGTATTTCTTATTAATAGGGCCTTACCAAATTCACGGTCCATTTTGGTCAATTTTATGGTCATAGGATTTTTAAAATCGTAAATTTAATGATTTCAGCTATTTAAATCAGAAATTTAACAGTGTTGTAATTGTTATTAATTTGTAATTGTTATTAATTTAAGCTTATGCTCAAATAAATTGGTTAGTCTCTACGGTGCCACAAGTACTCCTTTTCTTTTTGGAAACAACAAACATTCTTCTTTTCTGAATATGCCACATTAACAGCCTTAAAGACAGACACCCCCTGACTAGCTGTTGAACTGGTACAAGAAGGGCAGAAGCAATGAAAGCTTCCCCACAATGGCTCATCAACATACCTTAAACTTGTCTTGGAGGGGAAAACTCTGGGGGCTGTGTCAATTAATCACTGGCCACACAAGGTACCTATCACTTGGTATCTAAACACTGAACAGCATCATGGGCCATTGCTGGGCCATCACATGGTAACAAGCATCTTTTGGACACTCTCAACCTTGGCTGGATTTGGACAAGCAATTAATTGCTGAAAGGCTCCGCTGTCCATTACCAATCCTCCCGAGCCTGACAATTCACCACTAACATACATTTATTGGTGCTTCTGTTGTAAAGCCAGAAAATGAAACAGCCCTGTTAGCAAAGCTTTGGGCTTGCATAGATTGGGTTTAAAATGTGATATGGCACCATAGTCTCTGCAAGATTAAATTAGTTGAGGTGACGCTCTGACTGGGTATGCAATAATGCTGGGAAGGAGACTATGCTCCTTATGCAGTGAGATTCTGACCTTGCTTGTGATACATCGGTCTTCATCATCTTGAAGTGGATTGACCTCTCCCTGCTGACAGGATAACGAAAAGAAAGCTATCAGAGTGACTCAATTTTAAATCTCAGCTCCCTGAAGCAAAGGCAGCCATCACCTTTTCTGAATAAGAAAACAGGAAGGCTCAGACCTACCATAGAAAGTCACTATCTGCCTATGACGGAGTTCCAAGAGCCAGTAGCTGACCCAGCACTCTGGTCACTTAAGCATTACTTAGCTCCACAAGGAAGGGTCTGATGGAGGAGGAGAGTACTTAATTGTCTGAGCTGACTGGGGGTTCATGAGCTAAGAAGCTAATTATCCCACCGGGTGGAGAGATTAATTAAAAGCACAGGAAGGAAGGACAAAGAAGGGTGGGGATAGCAGAGCCCAAAGGAAGCTAAGTCTCTGGCTGGTGGGATCACTAGCACTCCCTGAAGAAAGGGCTGATGGACACTGTTGTTACAAGTGCTACAAAGGGAATGTGATGGACGTGTGGTGGTGGTACCATCACTAAAACTCACAGAGATGTTGACAAGCAAGAGGCATGCAAGACTATTTGTGAGGGACCCCAGGGTGGGAGAAGGCCTGCCCTGTCAGACTACCTCTTCTAAAATAGGGTTAAAAGACTTCCCCCTTCCACTAGTGTAAGACATGTTAACTGGCCCATCAACCTAGCAGCAGCAAAATATAATGCCACATAGAGACTCAGGCTCCAGATTCAAGTTTGCATTTTTCATTCCCAGAGCAGCAGTCTTTTGAGTGCTGAGAAGGAAGAATGATTAATCTTGGTACCCTCTATCTGATCGCCTGTTGGGGTTGCCCTGAAGGATGGCAGCCTGCCATGCTTCCAGGTTCAAGCCACATGTTTCCCTCTTTGCAAGCCTCTTCTCGTCTTTAATTCAGCTTAAAATAATAGAAAACTACTAATGTTGTTGTTTGTTTAAAGTTTCAAACCTTTGCCTTTCAGGAGGTACACACTGAGATTTGTCCACTACCATAGAGCATGGTATGATGGTTTTTCCACCAGCTTTCCCTAAAATCTTGTGAACTCAGGTAATTATCCCTCATTCCCTCTCCCTCCTAGATTCTAAAAACAGGTCCCTGTCCAGGTGACCTTGCTTAAAGGAGGGTAATGGATGAAGCAAAAAAAAAGAAAATGCAGGGACCCCTATGGCTCCCAAAAGAGGACTAGAGAAGCCCTCTAGGAGTAGGAACTATGGCAAGAGATTGAGTTAGTGAAAAATTCTCTCTCTTCCTTTACAAAGGTAAAGTATGTTAGTTTCTGTCTGTTAATTATTTGTTAACCTCCAAAAGCAAGAGAGAAAGTGAGTTATGTTGCTCATAAGTTATTCTTTCCATGCTGAATTAAACTTTTTTGTAACAATTATAACGAGGCAAGGACACCCAGCCACTTCTGCACAATGATTAGTTATTTCCATAAGAATTGCTTAAAATAGGTGAAATCTAGAGAGAGACAGAGGGGGAGGAGGTTTAAAAAGACAAAAGAAACATCTAGAAGACAACTCTTCATTAAACTGGCTAACACTGTTATCTAAGCTATTATTCTACATGCATGGAGGACTGCCTTAATTAACTTCTATTTCATTCTCTATCTGCAAATCACTACCATATCACAAAAATCTTACAATATTGAAATGCATCAAAATGTGTATTTAAGATATTTGCAGACTCTGTATCTGCTCATTTAATGCATTCCACAGCAGAGCTGTCCTTTTGAACTATCATGGCATATTGATGTTATTAAAGAGTCTATGAACACAGTGACTGTAATAATGAATTGAAATTTACATCAAATGTAATCTCATTAACTGTATGATCATATCTGGTTTGACAATTTTAATGCATTACTAAAAAATATATTCTATTACATGACATTAAAGATCTTATCATGGTTAATTTGCTTAAAAATGTGGTTCCAGCATAATTCTTCATCTTGATTTTATACATCTTCATTTAAAAAACACACACAGTACTTTGATTTGGAAAAAGGCAAAACCATAGAGATGGGAAAATCTGAACCCTGCCCTAAATTGCAGAAGTCCCCAAGCCACAGACAATACACATCTCAACATACCTTCCCAAAGACATTTCATCAAAACTGGTATGTTTCAACAAAAGCAATTTTCAACAGAGAAAAAGTATAGTCCAAAGCTTTTCAACCTGCTTTGTCTATTTATTTTTTAATATTACATCTGAATATAAGCAATAGAAATTCTGCAAATTATACAGAAAGTGCCTTTCCATTTGCATAGATTTGGAAACAAACAACTTTTTCCAAAGCATGTCAACATTTTGTTCTGTAATTGCACATGCAGTTGATCAATGCACATTACCTGACCACTATTCCTTCCAGTTCAGCTTCACTTAAGTATTTAAAAGTTTAGTAACAACTGTAAATCAAAATAGAATTATTCTATTTGAGCCAGATCCAATGCCATTGACTTCAGTGGATAGCCTCTTACTGACTTCAGTGGGGCTCAGATCAGGCCTTTAGACTCCTAAAGTTAGGCTCCCAAATCTCTGTGTAGGAGCCTAAATAAATGGCCTGATTTTGAGCAGTGCTCAACGCCCAGCAGCTCCTATTTAAATCAATGGGAGCTACAGGACACTCAGATGTTTTGAAAATGAGGCAATTTATTTAGGCACCTAAATATGAACCTACGGGTAGGATTTTAAACAGTGCATATGGGAATCAGGAGTCTAACTTCCTTAGGCACTTCTGAAAATCCCACATTAGAACTCTAACTATAGGTGCCCCATTTTGAAAATCTTGGCCTTAGTGTATTTAGAAACAACAGACCAAGAATCAAAAACAGCCAAGAGAGACTTATGTCTGGTCTACAAGCTAAGGTTTAATCAAGGTGTCGTTTTAAACTGATTTGGTTGAACTAGGGCTGTCAATCTCAGATAATGCATGTGATTAACTCAAAAAATTAATGCTTTTTTTAAAACGAGCATTAATCGCACATCTCTGGAAACGGGATGTGGCGGTAGCCGGGTGAAGAGGTAGACACGTCCGGCTCTAGGGGTGGGCGAGGGGGGGGCCACCGCCAGGGCATTGTGTTTGGGGGGGGGTGCCACTGCAGGCCTCTGGGGCAGGGGTGCCCCACCACCCTGCTCCACTGCTGCTCCCGCCTCCTCCCTCCCACCCCCCATGGAGCCGCCCCTAGCCAAGCTGCTCTGGACTGGGAGCCTGCCTCTTGTCTGCTGCGCAGAGTGGGAGTTGACATTGGGGTTTTCTCCTCCCCCCCCCACCCATGTAATCTTTTTACAGCCCTACGTTGAACCAGTGAAAAATCTGCATGAGCCCTCTTAAATTGATTTAAACCAGTTTTAAATCAGTGTAGTTTGTCATTACATTTACAGGCACAAGCTCAACTGCTATAACCACTTTTTCAACTGATATAAATGTATCTACATCAGCTTCAGTAAACCGGTTTCAAATTATTTTAGTTAAAACAGTGCAACTTGTTTCCTGGACAAGGCCTGAGAAGAAATGAAGGAAGGAATATTAAAACATCAATTGTCCCTTCGCATCCAGCCATCTACACAACTATGTTTTATCATTTTCATCAATCTTGTAATTCATTTTATTACAAACAGAAACACGGACAACAAAACAGGACTGTACATTCTTAGCTAGCCTGACTACTTCACTTCGTAGTTCTAGAATGCTTTATCTGAGAAACTTGAAGACCTTTACAAACAGTATGTTTCACAACTTGAGAGGTATGATGCTTATTTTACAGATTGGGAAACTATACAATAGCAGAGGGCAGATTAAGCTGGGAGACCTAATTACCAATCCTTTGCTCTAAATATTAGATTGGGCATCTACCTTTGATTTACCCATTGTTAAAGCAGCATAACTTTCAAACTAAATTTACAACCATTTAAATAGCGAGATTAATAGAGTGGTGCTCTGGAAATACCAAATTAGCTTAATCTATTTATTGGATCTTTAAGGATTAACCACCATTATAATTATTGTCAAGGACCAATTACTCACATAACTCTTTAAAGGCATATTATTTATATAACATTTTATAGGGGACTTCATGTAAAACTTCATTACTCCAGCACAGAACTTTGAAAGCTAATCTGTCCAAGAAATGCTGAATTAAATGAAAAACCCTCCAAGAATTACTTAGTGATTTGCTCATGGTTGTCAACGTTATGCTCAGCTGCAGTATTTCTAGTGCATGTTCAGCTAATCCACAATGTTGACTTGCTATACCTACAGAGAACCCTGGGTTGACATGCTTTGTACCACACCCTACTTTTTCTAGCACACCAAAGACAAAAGAATGCAATGGAAATTTATCAAACTTATACCAGATGCTACATAAAATTTACATTCATGATGGCTGTGGAAGGAGGAAAATAAAACTAGAGAAAAACGACGAATTAACCACAAAACAAAACATCTGATTTTTCAAATGCTGCCATCCTTATCAATGTGAGGGACTGCAGGTCTAGAGGCGGTCCTCAGACTGCAGCCACCACCTGGCAGCTCACTAGTACCAGCAGTGAGCTTGGACTGGTGGACCCCAGCTGGCACTACCCACAAAGTTCCCAATTGGAGGAGACATCCAGCCTCTCTGATTGGCTCAGACTCACTATTTAAGCCAGAAAGAGGCATAGCAAGTTGTCCGAGCAACTAGGTGAATCTCTGGCTAGCAGGTAGATTTGAAAGCTTCTTTTGAAAGAAGGTGGTCAGCTGCCTTCTGACCTGACTCCTGAGCTCTACCTTGTTCCTGCCCTCCTGCCTTGTTCCAGATCTCTGCTTCTGTGCCCCACCTGGTTCCAAACTTTGGCTTGATTCCTGACTCTGACCCTTGGCTTGACTCCTGACTCTGTCTGTTACTGACCTCTGGTTCCTGGCTCCTGCTCTGACCAGTACGAAGAAAGAAGAGTGGCACTGGAGCTGCGCCCACTATTATTAGGTCCCACCCCACAAGTCGAGCCAATGCAGGTCAACCTGGGCCAATGACCACTTACCCCAATGAAACGGAGCACCAGCAACATTTTAACCTGCACTTCTACTGTGGCAAACCAGATCACGCTATATCTGATTTTCCCATGAGGAACCCAGACCAAAGACTCGGGAAAACAAGCCAGCCCAGGCCTGGTAGAGAGGGCTGGCTAGACCACCTTTTTCAAAATGTTCCCCTGAGTCTCAAGCCATTATCCTATATGGAAAGCGTGTTGAATGCCATCGATCAACACTGCATTTGCAACTACCAGCTGAGCTACATGTCCCAGAGTGCTCCTTTCCAATCCCTCCACAGCATGCCCTCATGCCCTCGGGTGCTGTCAGAGCCGTCCCTAGGATATGGTGAATCAGGGCAACCTCCCCAGGCCCCGAGCTTTGGGGGACCCCGCAGGAGGCGGGTGGGAGGTCAGGTGGGCAGGCAGGTGAGCGGGGTGAGGAGACGAACAGGGAGGCGAGTGGCAGGCCAGCAGGTGGGCAGTGAGGGCTAGGAGAAGGCCCTGACCAGAACCTCCCCCCAGTGCCTCCTGCCCGCCGGTGGCACCTGCCGATCAGCACCTCCCCCTCCCTCTCAGCAGGGATCAGATGTTTGGCCCACAGCATCAGGAGGCACTGGGGGGAGAGGAGAGGAGTGAGGGCACAGTGTGCTTGGTGGAGGGGTGGACCTGGGCAGGGAAGAGGCAAGGCAGGGGCAGAAAGAGGTGGAGCAGGGGTGGGAAGAAGCAAGGCAGTGATGGGGCCTTGGGGGAAGGGGTGGAGTAGGGGTGGGGCCTGGGCAGAGCCAGGGGGAGCACCCCCCATCAGATTAGAAACTCGGCGCCTATGTCCTGTGACCCGTACCCTCCTAGGGATGGCCCTGGGTGCAGTGAATAATGTTATTGACCAGGATGTGGCCCAGACCCAGCAGATTCCCCTAAGGCCTAAGCCTGTTCCAGACATAGTAGAGACAATGGACAGGTCCCCACCATCCACCAGGCCAGAGACCACAGAGACCATATAACTGGAGGTCACCATCTGAGGGCACCGAGAGATGATGCAGCTCAGTGCCATTCACTCCCTGCATTTTCTCCTTATCCTGGGAGTTTTTTGGCTGACCCTCCCCACCCTCTCATTCACTGGCATGAACTAAAGGTCAACTTCTCTCTGGAATACTGCCAGCAGCACTGCTTGATCCCACATTTTAGCTACAACACAGTAGGTGAAAGGCAGTAACCCCCGGAACCATTCACACCTTTTAACTCCGCATACTCCTTCCACTCTCAACATTCCATAATCTCTCTGCTATGAAAACTTTCCATATTAATAAAATCATACCTGCTTGACGTTTCTCTCTCTCTCCTATCTAACGTTCAAAAGCTTGTCATATTGGACCAACTAAAGTTGGTGAAAACAAGATGTTACTTCACCCACCTTGTCTCTCTCAAAGTTAGGCACTTGAATTTCCAACGGTCATGATGCTGGTCTCCATCTGCCTTCCTTGTAGATTCTCATTTCCATGTTCCAGCACCTTAGAAAAGTTTCCATATTTTGCAATCCTTTTTTCTAGCAGACCTATTACTAATGGAAGACAATTGGGTTTCCTCTGCTCCCACAGTGTGTCATCCAGCTTCTCTCAGGAACACAGGAATTACCAGATTGGATAAGACCTGTGGTCAATATATTCCAGTATCCTGACTCCAACAGTAGCCAGCAAAAGAAGCTTTCAAATGAAGGTGCAAGAAATTCCACAGCAGACAGAAGTGGGTAATTTGCCCCCTATGAAGGAGTGATGGGGTCTACAGGTCCCACCCTGAAGCATGACTCAGAGTAGACAATCCTGGTCTAAGGAGGCCTTCTCAACTGGAGGAACAGTTTAAAGGACACTGGTAGCCCAGGGAGGGGCGGAGGGGGAGGGGAGGCAGGGAATAAGCTGTATGTGACACCAGGAAGCAAGACTAATGCTGAGCACTGTGAGGGGAGTGGCAATAGCATGGTGAAGGCCACTCCAGCAGCAGGGACTTGGATCCACCTCCACCCCCACTCCCTTTGGGAGTTGAAAGCCCTACAGGAGGTTTATTGAACAGGATGTTAAGAGACAAAGGAGAGTCCACAAGACAATGACCACATCCCAAACAGAGGAGTTCTAGACTGGTAGGAAGTGACCCAGGGGAAAACATGATTTGGGGTAGCTCAATAACTGGGTTGGATGCTTCGATAAACCCTAGGGCAGGGGTTCTCAAACTGGGGGTTGTGAAATTATTACCTGGGGGGTCGCCAGCTGTCAGTCTCCACCCCAAAAGGCTTCACCTCGAGCATTTATAATAATGTTAAATATAAAAGAGTGTTTTTATTTATAAGACAGGGTTGCACTCAGAGGCTTGCTGTGTGAAAGGGGCCACCAGTACAAAAGTTTGAGAACCACTGCCTTAAGGCCTGGGCTGAGACCCAGTAGAGTGGGTCCCTTACCATACTCCTGCCCCCCCGCCCCCCTACGATCTGTAGTGACAGAACTTCTTGGAGAGCAACTGGAGCATCCCAGGGTAACTGAGGCTGTAGTCAAGGACCCCTCTGGTATGACCATGGCTGCAGAAACCGAAGGTTTCACTAGATCATTAAATCAGCTGGTCATCGGTCTCGTCCTCATCTCTAAAAGATTCGTTTAAAACCTGAAACACGAGGTTTTATATCCTTTCTTTTTAAGAAATGACTGACAACTCTGGGTATTTTTATTCTTATTTATTTGTATTGAAGTAGCATCTGGGAGCCCCAAACATGGACTAGGACCCCAATGCCTTAGGTGCTGTACAAATTCATGTTATCCATATACACGTCTAATCTCTCTTTGAATCTTGCTAAATTCTAAGTTTGTGAGGCAGAAACAGCAACCAAGGCCCTGATCCTTCATATACCTTTGTGTTTACCTTTACACGCTATGAGTAGCCCCATTAACTTCAGTGGGCCTACTCACAGTGCATAAAGTTAAGCAAGTGCCTAAGCCCTTGCAGGATCAAGGTACAAGGTTGTAGAAAGCCCACACGCTCCCACATCACAAAAGCAGAATGGAAGATTTACAAAAATATCTAGTTTTTAGAAAATGGTATTTACAATATCCTGAGAAACTGTTTTACTTTAACCCTTATGCCTAATTTATGCCTTCATAATATAGGGATCATAAAGCCTAATTGGAATTGGGCTCTGCACCTTAAGTACAACAGTCTGTGTTAGCCAATCACTAAACATAAGATTAAAACTACATATTTCATTATATAGCCAAGATGTATTCGTTTAGATGCTGGTAGGCAGTGACCTGGCCAGGATGCACCATTTATTCCTTAATCAAGAAAAGCTGCAGAAAATGTTCCAGATAGAGTCAGAAAACTCCGAAAGATCAGCCTAGAGCACGTAGAGTGTAAATCTATTTGCAAAAGATCTCTGAGAATCCCAGAAATTAGAAATGAAAAAGCCCTACTTTCTCAATTCCTTGGGGATCAGCGCAAAATTGCACCCTACTAGAAATGGGCCTGAACTGAAAACAGGATCAGAATCCCACTCTTGCCCTCCTCATCTTTGAATAAGTTTGGACACAACTGAATTCATATCCTGACCTCCTGGATCACACACGTCTCTGTGCCTCAGATTGTAACAAATGTACTAAAAATGTACAGAGATGTGTTGGCCCAAAGTGCAAGGTGTTATTCCCCTTCAAAAGTGTGCTCCAAGGTGGGCATTCACACAGCACAGCATGGAGTCCCAGGGAGTATGTCAGGCCCATGTAGATCCCAGAAGGGGTAATTAGGGTACCTTCATAAAAGCCAAGCGACACACAGCTCCAAGGAGAAACACTTGGTGAGAGGAGGGAAACATTGCTGAGCACACCAGGCCACATAGAAATAGCTTAAAATTACATGGATTGGACAGATGTGCAATAGCAGGTAGGGTCAGACATGGCCAAATAGCTGGAGCAATGGGTCAGCATTCATCATAGATTGGGAACCAACAGACAAGAGAAGGTGACAGCAGAAACACATTACATGGTGTGAAAACGCTATGATGGACACAATACACAATTGAGCAGAGCTTGACCTTTTGAACAGGGAGGCAATTGCAAGGGTGTGACACAAAGCATGCCTAAGAGCAACAGTTTATTGGTACCTGGCAGACAGCCCTGCTTCTCTAGAGCTGTGTAAAACCTTCATTTAGCCACACAGAAGCTTTGTTTCATCCCTGTGGGGCCTAGGAGATCTGCAGAGCTGATTGTCCCAATTACCCAACCCCTACGTTTAGTTACATGTGAGCGAAGCGTAGAGATCATGGTGGTCACAGCAGCAGGGGATTATTACTCATTTCACATGCTGCAGGACAAGTCAGGAAGCCCAGGCACAAGAAAATGAGCATTGATTAATCTATATAACTCGTTTCTATTCGATTCTATATAGGCTTTTATAACACGCTCATCACCATAGTAACGTCCTTGAGAGGTTAGCAAGTTAAAGTGTGGGCCCAATCAGGACTCTGCAGAATGTAAAATTAAAATCAGAGGTGGGCCCCAACCTGCTAAAGTTAGATCCATACCCAAACTTTCCCAGTATTTACGGATGTTGCTGTACAAGATGTTGGTTTGTCTCATTATAGAGACAGAAGCCACAGGCAAAGTTTGATTGCCCTTCTGGAAAGACAAACTTCCCCTAAATTCTAGTCATCTGCATCCAGGTGTTTGGCTTGGTAATTAGAAGGTATGTATTACAAAAATTCTCTGCTTCCTGGTACTGAAGCTGGAAGCAAATCCATGCTGCACTGGAAAGTGTACCAAAAAAAGTTGCACTGAATTAACTACCGCATCAAACCACATGCCATGCAGATATTTGCTGCAAACCTTTAACACTGCAGCACTCAAAAGTGTGTGTGTGTAAAAAATGTTAGTGTGTGACTTGTTAAGTGGCTCATGTAAATACAAAAGTATTAGTGTTCCACACAGAAGTGATAAGAAACGCATGTAAACATTTATCTGAAAACTTGAAATATTATTTAAAAAAGAGAAATGTGACAACAGATCAAGTTAAGGAGAAGTAAATGAAGAACAAAACAATTACATAAGACCTGCTTTTCGGGAACAGTAATCTTCCCTTCCAAAGCACTAGATTCGATAGCAAGTTAATTCCTCAAGAAAACTAGAAGCAGGTAGAACGGTACAGCAGGCTTATATTTATCAAACAGCTGGTGTCAGAGGCTGTCGTTCCAATGTAGTGCAGTATTTTGAAACTCAGATGAATGCATTTCCTCTCTTTGTTCCACAATACGCATCTTCAGGTCTATGGCTTTGCTGACTTGATGATTTGTTTGTTTTGATGATACTGCATTTCATCTACCAACATTGCTCAAATATTCCATGGATGTCTTTTCCTACTAATGATAAACGTTTACCTTCTGCACTGGCAACTTTAAAAACTCCCAGAGCATAATGCACTGGAACAGGTTGATGGTTGCAATTGTAGGGGCGGGGGAGAAGCCGAGAAAAAGAGGAATCAATGACATCGTGTAGTAAGAAGGAACCAATTATTCAGCAAATCTGCTTTTGCTAATTCAGTCAGACAACCTTGTCTATTAAAACTCTATCATTATTTGAATTAACTATTGTTGTCACAGCAATAATACTCCCAATCAGCCTCTCAAATTTGCTAACTACCTATCTTATATTAGAACCAATCTAGTTATACTGCTTGCATCAGATGAACAAGTTTGTAGTTTACTTACGAGGGTTAGCAGCTCTTATTAGACCCACAACAAAGTTTAGATTTACTTCTCATGCATTATTGCTGAATTAGTTAGATGATGGACACACCAAGCCCCATTTTTCTCTTCATTATACCAGTGTAAACCTAGAGTAATTCTACTGAAGCCAATAGAATTATCTGGAATGTACTTGGAGCTATCCCTCCGTTTACCGCGGTGTAATCAAGAGCAGAATGTTGTCCCAGGGCCATGTAAATTATTGTTAGTGCTCCAGGTGGTTCCTTTCATACTGATACAAGGGGTTAGTTTTGCACTGCTAAAATAAAAGGCATCACTGTTACAATAAATGGTTTATTACAAGAGGATAAAATGAACAGCATTTTTAGTCCATGGACCTGTCAGTCAAATGGTTACTATTATGCATTCAAAGACTCTTAACCAAAACAAAAACTGCTTTAAAAAAAAAAACAAAAAACCACAGCTCCACTGAACTTAGAACCAACACAGTGAAACTGTAACAAGCTGAAGCAACTGTAGTAAATCTTGCTATTTGGGATTAAATAAGTAGTTTCCAACTGTGAAACTGACACCAAATAAAGGGGTGGGTGTAAACATAACAGAAATAAATATGAAGAAATCATGGTACGAAAAGGTTATAAAATAAGTCAGGCTAAAACACAAAGTGATCGCTTACAAGGCTCTGGAAGGCTTTACACTTTACATCGTAATTGACACCTATTCAGAGTCAGTGTAGAGCTTTGCCAAAGCAGAATTCTCAACTCACTTCGAGCAGTGGTAGCATTTTACACCCACATTGCATGGGTGTACATGCAAGGCAGCTGGGAACCAGGCCCACAATCTCTCACATATCTGCCCCTTTAGTAAAGCAGTGGGTTCCAAAGCTGATTCAGCTCTCACTGGCAGTGGTGCAAAGTGCTGCTCAAGTTAATGGAGTTCTGCAGATATAGAACTACACTAGTTCCGTAATTCCTACTTGGGAGGGATGTCAGGCCTGGGGATGACACAAAGCAATTAATTGGATCCCGGGCAACTTATGAATTCTGGTTGATACTATGAAGTTGTTGTTATGAAAACTGCTGTATCATGAAATACCTCTATGTAAATATGAAGTTCACCATAGGCTAGCAGGGCTTGGATACTTCACTGCTAGACCAAAGACAATAGTGGGTCATTGAAACTCAGCAAGTGCCTATACAGGGTGAAGCACCTTGGGACAATGGGTCAGTTGGGGCTGGGAGGTTGAAGACTGGAATGTTATCAACAGCAGAACAAAGACACCAAGGTGTAATGCTAGCCTTTAAAAAAGCCCCTCGGGGAAAAGTTCAGGGAGCCACACGGGAGGTTTTGGTCAGGAGACAGACCAACCAAGATCAGAGAAGGCAAGGTATGGGGGAAAGGCTCTATGTTTCAAGCCTGGCACTGCAACAGAAGGGCTCCAGCCCAAAGAATGCTAAGGAGTGGTGAGGCAACTGAGCCAGAGAAAGGCATGTAGGTCTTATTATTTTTATACAGATCTGAGAACTTCTTGTGCTATTAAAAAGAGCAATGTGTCAGAATCCTATGCAAAGTATCTGTGCACTTCATGCCTTACACCTACCACATGCCCTCTGGAAGAGATAAACCGCAATATTTGGGTGGAGTTCTTGGAGAGGGTGTGTTTAAGCAATGGGGAAAATCTGAGGGGTCAGTACTGGTTCTAGGGCTTGGGTATGGGGCTATGTGGTCTCAGATCTCTGGAAGGCATGCGAGATCTAAGATCTGCGCCCAGACAGCATGCTCAGAGGCCCAAAGATAGGGACAGTGTCAGGCTGTGTTTAGACACCAGAATTTTAAAACAATCCATCCACTGGATCCCCTCACAGTAGTCTGCTGAATGGCCAAGTGGGGTGTGCAACTGAACCTGAGACACGTGGGAAGGCTGATTAATTTCTCTGTCTCCGTTTCCTCCTCAGGTAGTTAAAAGAGTATTTACCATACCTGTGTCACAGGGATTTTGAGAGGCTACATTCATTATTGTTTGTAAAGGCCTGGGAGATCTTCATGTGGAAGGTGTTTCTCTCATGTTTGTAGAGAAACACATCAAACTTTTCATTGAGTTCAGTGGGCTCTGAAACAGGGCCATGAGGAGGAAGGATGTGGCTAAGATATTGAATCAGCACTGAGGAAATCTGGGTTCAATGTCCTGCTCTGCCACATATTTCCAGTGTGACCGTAGGCAAGTCACTAAATCTCTCTGTGCCTCCCTTCCCCATCTGTGAAATGAGGATACTTCCTTTTCCCTACATTTTCTCTCTCTTGTCTATTTAGATTGTAAGTTCTTTGGGGCAGGCTCTGAATCTTACCTGTAGTGCACACATCACAGTGAGGCACCAGTCATTGGCGGGGCCTCTAGGTGCTACCACAATACAAACAACAAATATTAATACTACTGAGTGGGTTATTCTACGGGTTAAGTGAGTTTTTGTTTTTGGAAAACCACTAACATGTTTCAGAGTAGCAGCCGTGTTAGTCTGTCTTTGCAAAAAGAAAAGGAGTACTTGTGGCACCTTAGAGACTAACCAATTTATCTGAGCGAGTGAGCTGTAGCTCACGAAAGCTCATGCTCAAATAAATTGGTTAGTCTCTAAGGTGCCACAAGTCCTCCTTTTCTCTTTTCACTAACGTTCTCATTTTAATTATTCAAGAAGCATTTAAAGGCTTAAAGTTTTTTTTTTTTTAAATATTGTTTATCTTTTTCTATTTTTCTTTTAACTCTACATTTCATTTTTAATGAATAAGCGCCTTTTGGCCACAGATGTTAGGACCCTGTGAGATCTCAAACCCTATAGCAGTTTGTGTCAGCCCAAGCTGTGCAGCCACTGTAGGCACAATACCTTTGAAGTAGCTGTGGGTCAGGGAGCAGCATGATTTTAACCTAAAAGCTAGAATTTCAGAAAAAAGAAAAGATTTTTTATTTTAAAAAAAAAATCTGATGGGACCTGATCTTTCAAAACTTCAGTGTTGAGCTCCAATCATCATAACACCAGCTTTATTTTCTCTTTCCTTTGAACAACAGCTTTTTCCTATAGCCACAGCAGCTTCAAAACAGTCTGCCAGTCCACCTGCATGTCTGCAGAGCAGGTAAAGACAGAGTATTGGTTTAAATAACCCCATGCTGGCTTGTGTGTGAGAAATTGCAGGGAGAAGGGATTTTTTTAAATCCTTGAACATTACACACACACACACACACACACACACACCCTCTTCCTTATTGGAATTTCACAATAAGCAGCAGAGACAAAAGGTAACTGAATATGGATCTATTCTTGAAATACACCCCTCCTCCCCGCCCAAAATGTGAGTGTTTTCTAGCCAGTCTTTTTGGTTTAGGTTATTACAGACTTAGGGGGCATTTACAAAATTCAGAACTGATTTTGGATTTCAAAAATGCCTAAAAGTTTGTGCTAATTTCTAAACCACTAAAACTTATAACCACCATCCTTAACACCAAGAGTACTACACATAGTTATTCTTGTCACATCATCAAAGTCCCAAATATCTTGAATATAAAGGACAACCCTGGCACCAAACACCAGTGAAAAGAAAGAGGAAGTAAACAAAAGCAAAAGAGAAAGAAGAGATGAGGAGAAAAAAGGGGCACGGCAGTGCCATTTATCTTCACATCCCAACACCATTCAAGCATGCATGGGCACAGCACAAATGTGTGAGTGTCACCCACACTGATCACTGTACACAACAGAACCTAAATGCAGGTTCCAAATGAATTTAGAATAGTCAATCTCATCATTTCCCCTAACGCTCTCCCTTGCAGGGGTAAAAATGTGCATGCCAGGTCTCGATCACAGCTTCCACACAGTTACTACCTGCATTTGTGGAAAATTTCATGCCTGAATTTTACCGGTGGAGCTAAAGCTCATGTGGCAGCACCAGCTGAAGCAATGTTAACACATCAACCTCTCAGAGCCACCCATGTAGTGAGTTTGGTAAGAAACAGCAAAGCAGGCAAGGATAAAGAGTTAAACTTGTCTTTCGCACCTGCCTTGCATTTATATATTGATCTTCATGTGTGTGTGAGAACCACACGTTTAGTATGGCTGAACCACTGATGACTTGTGTCAGGTCATTTTCAAAATGTAATGATCAAAGTATTATTGATCTTTTCCTCATGCGGTATTGTATCATAAAGAAGACATTTCTCCTTTCTTCACTGAACTCCTTACATCTCCCTTTTCAGATGACAGTTCTTGCTAGTGGTTATGGAGTGAAAATATACACGCAGGGATAAAGCAAGATGCTTACAGACAACAGAATGGCTCATTTAAATTACTGAAGTGCATTTGCTTCTTGACCATATTAAATACAAAGTAGATGTAACCTTAGACTCATTTTTTTTAAAGAATGAAATGTGCCAAATTAGTTGCCAAGTCCTCTAGTTATGCACGACACAGATACAGCTCAGACAAAAGTAGTACGAGCTTTCCCTCACTGCCCCACAGACGTGCTTCTGCCCCCTTCGGGACAGGCAATCTCCATGGATCAGTCTCCATTCCCATTTAACCTTGCTGAGACTGCTAACTGATGTAGGTTTCATATCTGCATTGAGAGCAAACTCATTTAACAAGAAGAAAAGGTGTACTTGTGGCACCTTAGAGACTACCCAATTTATTTGAGCATGAGCTTTCGTGAGCTACAGCTCACTTCATCGGATGCATACCGTGGAAACTGCAGCAGACTTTATATACACACAGAGATCATAAAACAATACCTCCTCCCACCCCACTGTCCTGCTGGTAATAGCTTATCTAAAGTGATCATCAAGTTGGGCCATTTCCAGCACAAATTCAGGTTTTCTCACCCTCCACCCCCCCACACACAAACTCACTCTCCTGCTGGTAATAGCCCATCCAAAGTGACAACTCTCTACACAATGTGCATGATAATCAAGGTGGGCCATTTCCTGCACAAATCCAGGTTCTCTCATCCCCTCACCCCCTCCAAAAAACAAACACACAAACTCACTCTCCTGCTGGTAATAGCTCATCCAAAGTGACCACTCTCCCTACAATGTGCATGGTAATCAAAGTAGGCCATGTCCAGCACAAATCCAGGCTTTCTCAACCCCCCCTTTTTTTTTCCCCCGGGGACACACACACACACACACTCACTCTCCTGCTGGCAATAGCTCATCCAAACTATTGCCAGCAGGAGAGTGAGTGTGTGTGTGTGTGTGTCCCCGGGGAAAAAAAAAGGGGGGGGGGGAGAAAGCCTGGATTTGTGCTGGACATGGCCTACTTTGATTACCATGCACATTGTAGGGAGAGTGGTCACTTTGGATGAGCTATTACCAGCAGGAGAGTGAGTTTGTGTGTGTGGTTTTTGGAGGGGGGTGAGGGGATGAAAGAACCTGGATTTGTGCAGGAAATGGCCCGCCTTGATTATCATGCACATTGTGTAGAGAGTTGTCACTTTGGATGGGCTATTACCAGCAGGAGAGTGAGTTTGTGTGTGGGGGGGCCGGAGGGTGAGAAAACCTGGATTTGTGCTGGAAATGGCCCAACTTGATGATCACTTTAGATAAGCTATTACCAGCAGGAGAGTGAGTTTGTGTGTGTATGAGGGTGTGGTGGGGTGAGAACCTGGATTTGTGCTGGAAATGGCCCACCTTGATTATCATGCACATTGTAGGGAGAGTGGTCACTTTGGATAAGCTATTATCAGCAGGAGAGTGAGTTTGTGTGTGTGGTTTTTGGAGGGGGGTGAGGGAGTGAGAGAACCTGGATTTGTGCTGGAAATGGCCCAACTTGATGATCACTTTAGATAAGCTATTACCAGCAGGACAGTGGGGTGGGAGGAGGTATTGTTTTATGATCTCTGTGTGTATATAAAGTCTGTTGCAGTTTCCACGGTATGCATCCGATGAAGTGAGCTGTAGCTCACGAAAGCTCATGCTCAAATAAATTGGTTAGTCTCTAAGGTGCCACAAGTACTCCTTTTCGTTTTGCGAATACAGACTAACACGGCTGTTACTATGAAACCTGTCATTTAACAAGGCCCCCTCAACAGGCAACAGAGTGTAATGACCTGAATTAGATGCAAAGTACCTAGATGTGAAGAGTTTTGTATCCCAGTACTGATCCCATGAGCCATCTCTATTTCACAGATACCACTGAGGTCCATCTGAAATCAGTGTTAAAATATCCACACATTTAAACTTGTTTCCAACATGCGTAAAGTTTAGGTTGTGGAAGGACACAAACTTCACCCCAAGAAGCCAAAGCTAAACTACAGACCTGCACATGCTCCGAAAAATCAAGTTAGAGCCTAGTATCTGAAATATCTGGGAACTACAGGGATAATAATGACAAAAATATGTCAGCTTTCAAGACAGAAAAAAACATGGAGTAAGAAAGCAAGATAAGGCATGTGCAACTTTGCTTTTCTTGGCACCAGTATGCACCATATGCAAACAGACTCTATTAAAATGTACTTAAATACAAGAAGATGGCCATTTTAATGTACTACACCCACTGAGTCAGTGTATTCACTTTTAGGAGTTCTTTTGGTCAAAGCAGCTGCATTTATTGTAATTTAAAATAAAATGTTGTTAACAGTGGTAAAACATTTATATGCTAGCCGCAGGGGCCCTCTGAGACTTTTTCAACAAAAACACAACTGTTATTTTAGTTTAGTGCTTACTGGAATTAAGATTTTTAATCTTCATCACCATTCTCATTTGAAAGTTATCCATTAATAACTCCAGGGATGTTGTGGTGGGTTTGTTTATTTTGTTTTGTTTTGTTCCCCTCCCTTGCTGAACTAAACACATAGCACTATGGCACTCTTGTGCATCTCTGCCTCCCGCTTTAACAACTGCCAAAGTCAGGTCTTTATTCACATGATTAACTGCTAATATTATGTCAAGATGCTGCTTTTATGAATAAAAAACACATGGAAAAATGTAGGCATGTGCTGAAAGTCCATTGTTTTTCCTTGACAGGCTTACAAATAGGGGCTTTCCTTCATCTCATGCGTCTAACCACCTGGGCACATGCAAAGATAATTTTCACTTTTCTCCTGCACGATTTAGCATTGTATAGTCCTAAGTAAAGGGTTTTTTTTTCCTTCAACCACAACATGTTTAATCCAGTATACAGTAGAAAGGGGTCAGAGACAAAGCCGATATGTGGGACCCCATAATTCAGGCCCACTACCACCTATAACTTACCATGTTGAACAAAAGATCTGTCATGCTCAGATCTTTGTTACATCACCGTAAAACAGGAATAATTCCACTGAAGTGAGGACCTGATTTTCAAGTTCACTATACTAGTTTTATGCAAATGCAACACCACTGAAACCAACGGAGTCACAACAACCTAAGATGGCTGGAACGCAATGGAGAGCTGAAAGTGAAATCAGATTCGAGCTCATGGTCGTAGTCCAGACACACTTTTAGTTTGTTATTTAAACAAGAAAGTGAAAAATCTCTGTGTGTTACTTCTCAGAGACATTATCAAGATTTGGAGCTTAAACAAATTTACCTATTTTGACAATATAATCACTCTTACCTGTAATCCAACAATGGCACAAATTTTGCTGTTAGTTAAACCAATGTAAATCCGAATTCCACTGAAGTCAAAGAATGAAGCATGTTTTTTGTCATCATTCCAATGTACCTTTGGGTAATTTAAATACCCCACCCAAAAAACTCAACACATAATATACTGTCAAACTAACAATAAACAAATATGTGAACAGTGACAGTAGATATTTAATACCCTGTTATTTTCAGATAAAACCTTCCATACTGGACTTCTGCCAGGTCAATTTAAGCTTAAAAACCCTGAAAAGTCAAAAGCACTTTGGGGAGTTTTTCCTTCTCCTATAGCTGCTAGGAAAAGATATATGCATGCAACTGACCCTGATGGCTGCAAAAAAAATATTACTTCTGCTTTAATAAGAAATAGCATTTACAGTAAATACATATTTAGGACTGAATTCTGACTAGCCCCGCACAAATACACAATGGAAGTGAGGTGGAAGGAGAGAGCACACAAGAAGCACAGCGGCTAGTCGTAATTCCAGTTCATATGTTCCCTCTGTGAGCCTTCTCAAAGCGGGTGGGAAGGGGTGCAGGAAGAGCCATGACCCTGCTCATGCATTCACACTACCCTGCAGCACTGATCCAGAGCCAAAACTGGTTGAATTCCTGCTGCATTCTTTTAAAGGGTGTTTCATGGGCCTCTCTGGCCTGCTCTCTCCCCAGCTGTCTCTGGAAGACAGCAGGCTGGCTTCTCCTCCCACACTGGTGTAAATCAGGCCTGATATCTCCAGGAATTCCTACTAGAGCAACGCATCTCCAGCCTGCTCCCACTTGCAGACACTGGCTTAAAGCTTTAGTTAGGCCATTATCTATGTTTACACAAGAGGCCATAAGAAATGTGAAGATGAGGGATGAAATCCTGGCTCAGTGGAAGCTAACAGCAAAATGCCCATTGAGTCCAGTGGAGCCAGGATTCCCTCCCTGAAGCCTTCACCCATACACATATTATACAAGATTCCTCTTTTTAATACTAAAGAGCTATTTTGTGATTCAGTAAAAAAAATATTATGAGCATATATTAACATAAAGGAATGGCCTGGAGAAAACAGTGAAAGTTAAGGAATGCAATGTTAGTATATATGTTTATCCATAATTACTCTGCATGATCTTATATATTGTGGGCCCAACTGAGCCCTTGGAGTTACTGGGTATGATTCCACTGCAGTTAATTTGTTACATTGAGCTTAACTGTCCACTGCCTAGAACCTTGTGGAACCATCTACCCCTGGGCTAAGTGGGTGTAAAATGTTACCATTCTTTGATTTGGTAGCACTTTACACTCCTTTTACACAAGTGTAATTCCCTCCACAAGATGCTGGGCAGAATGATGCTCATTGACTTCAGTGGAGTTGCACTCATTCATATCAAAGGTTGCCTTTGGCACTAGCTACATGCCGCAATACAGAGGCCCAGAAGGTTAAATTCAGTCTTGCTCTAGGTAACCGTGATTCATGCCATTCTTTTGTTATTTTTATGCACTTTGGAGGAGTTAATTTGAACTTTCCTACTTTTTTGATTTTTAATGGCAGTATTTAATGAGGTTTCTCTAAAAAGTAACACAAATGGTTACTGTCACAGGGACGGGCTCTCTGAGGGGTCAGGTACTCACCCTTCCTGTGACAGGTTCCACTATGGAGAATGCGCCAATCCAGATGCAGCTATGGCCGGGTGGTAGTTAATTAGTTAAGGAATATCTGGGCCTTCTAAAGCCTGGGGACATAGCAAACAAGCTTTCTCCTTCTTCGGTAACAGTTAAACAAACTAGACCCTTGAATGGGCTCTGTTCACTTTATACTAGCTTCACTGAACTTACTGAAAGCCCACTAGGGGAAACTGAAGCAGAAAGTTAACCGTGGTTCCATATTGGGCTGCCAGGGAGCGTTCCGGGGACGAGTGCCTGCCATGACAGCCAAACAAAAATTTCTAGTCACTTTCACTTTAATCCAGGTCTTTGGGAAAGATGATTCTTGATCTGAACAAATGCACCAAGGCTCTCCCCAGCTCAGCACATCAAAGATCACTCACCTTAGACACATTTAGTCATGGTGGATTCTGTCAACTTATTTTTCAGAGAGGTCATTAAATGGATCACAAACATTTGCTGTTTCAATATATTGGGCTAGTCAGGACTCTAAAAGATGTCAGAGACTATATTTGCTAGCAGGTCTACCAGAGCTATTAAAGTGTATCATATCCAACCATGGTGTATTAATCCAGTGCAGAACTAACATTTGTATTGGAAAACATTAAACAATGAGTTTCTAAGGATCCCTAATAGCCAGTCTTTCAAAATAATAAGTAAGGACTCTGTTCTGCAAACCCTTACTAATGTGATAATTACTCTCTCTCACATGCCTAGTTCCATGCAGGACTATGGGAACAGGCATATAGAATCATAGAGATGTAGGGCTGGAAGGGACCTCAAGAAGCCATGAAGTCCAGCCCATTGCGTTGATGCAGGATCAAGTAAACCTAGATCATCCCTGACAGGTGTTTGTCCAAACTGTTCTTAAAATCCTCCAAGGATGGGGATTCCAAAACCTCCTTTGGAAGCCTATTCCAGAGCTTAACTACCCTTGTGGTTAGAAAGTTCTTCCTAATATCTAACTTAAATATCCCTTACTGCATAAAGCCCATTACTTGTCCTACCTTCAATTGACATGGAGAACAACTGGTCCCAGTCCTCTTTATGACCATGCTTAACATGTCTGATGACTCTTATCAGGTCCCCCTCAGTCTTCTTTTTTCAAGACTAAACATGTGTCATCTGAGTCAGGGTTAGTAAGATGTGACCCTGTCATAAATGTAAACGGAAGGGTAAACCCCTTTAAAATCCTTTCTGGCCAGAGCAAAAATCCTCTCACCTGTAAAGGGTTAAGAAGCTAAAGGTAACCTCGCTGGCACCTGACCAAAATGACCAATGAGGAGACAAGATACTTTCAAAAGCTGGGAGGAGGGAGAGAAACAAAAGGGTCTGTGTCTCTCTGTCGGTATGCTGCTTTGCCGGGGATAGAACAGGAATGGAGTCTTAGAACTTTAGTAAGTAATCTAGCTAGGTATGCGTTAGATTATGATTTCTTTAAATGGCTGAGAAAAGAATTGTGCTGAATAGAATGACTATTTCTGTCTGTGTGTCTTTTTTGTAACTTAAGGTTTTGCCTAGAGGGATTCTCTGTGTTTTGAATCTAATTACCCTGTAAGGTACCTACCATCCTGATTTTACAGGGGTGATTCCTTTACTCCTATTTACTTCTATTTCTATTAAAAGTCTTCTTGTAAGAAAACTGAATGCTTTTTCATTGTTCTCAGATCCAAGGGTTTGGGTCTGTGGTCACCTATGCAAATTGGTGAGGATTTTTACCGAACCTTTCCCAGGAAGTGGGGTGCAAGGGTTGGGAGGATTTTGGGGGGAAAGACTTGTCCAAACTACGTTTCCCAGTTTCCCAGTAAACCCAGTTAGAGTTTGGTGGTGGTGGTGGTTATTCCAAGGACAAAAGATAAAATTAATTTGTACCTTGGGGAAGTTTTAACCTAAGCTGGTAAAAGTAAGCTTAGGAGGTTTTCATGCAGGTCCCCACATCTGTACCCTAGAGTTCAGAGTGGGGGAGGAACCTTGACAGACCCTAAGATGATTTATTTATTTGAATTATATATCTAGATTGTGTGTGTGTGTGCGTGTGTAAGATATATATCATGACTCCAAGTCTCCTCTCACAGTGGAGTTACTCCTGATTTACATTAATGAAATCAACGGAGTTAGGTGTAAGTAGGAGCAGAATGAGTCCCAATGTCTCCAGGAATTGCACATCCCAACTGCTCACCAATGCATCCAGTGCCTTAACCATAATTCGACCCGTATCTTACCTATCAGTACAATACAT
The DNA here is from genome assembly GCF_965140235.1 of Caretta caretta. NCBI lineage: Eukaryota > Metazoa > Chordata > Testudines > Cheloniidae > Caretta > Caretta caretta. The sequence goes on along the minus strand of NC_134209.1, from coordinate 129,568,134 downwards.
GTGTACACAAGAGGCTATAAAAGTTGTGGTAGTCTGATATCTCTGTATGTGTACTGGTTACAGTGGTGAAAAAATTGAAGTAAATTAGGAGAGAGCCATATACATACAGGACCTGAATCTCTTCCCACTCATGCAAATGTAAATCAGGAGTAACCCCATTGAAATTAATGGCATTATACCAGTGAGAGAAGAATCAGGCTCATAAGTTAGAAGTGTTTATCTTCTATGTACTAATTACCAATACTTGCTAACTATACTAATGATACATGCTCCCTCTAAGTAAGAGGGGCAAAAACCAACCTCCAGAACCATTCCATGTCTAAACATTTGATCCTCTAACTTCAAAATGCATCCCATACCAATTTATTTTACTTAGCTGTATTTAAAAAAAGATGGGAGGGGGGGTGGCCTTGAGTCTGAGTCATTTAAAGCCAAGTTTCAGCTCAAAATAATATCGTACAGCTGTGTTATAAAGCCCTATACAACTGGGTTTAGAATGGAAGCACTGACAGGCTGCTCAGTATAATGATGCAATAAAAGAACTAAAACTAACCTCACAAACCATTTTAATTTGGACAGAGACAGATGGGGAAAGCATATCATGTGTCAGAGAACTTCAGAAAAAAGGAAAATATTATAAACATAATTACAAAGCCAATTTAGGAAAAGTATAAAATCTACCTCAGCCAGGATACTGAAGTCAACAGGAGTTTTAACTGAAGCTAGAGCAAAAAGCCACCAACATGTTATTTTTCTGATAATGTATATTACAAACAATAGATGAATCCATCCAGCTCTAGTATATACCCAGGAACAGACCGTGTAGTTTAGCTGTCTGACCACACAACTGGGAGCCAGGAAATCCTGCCTTCAGATCCTGCCTATGATGCCGTTTCCCTCAGAGACGTTGGGCAAATAGTTTAACTCCTATGTACCAGTAAAAGTGCTGACTTATCCATCATGGAACTTTTAGCCATAGAGCAAGCAAAACTCAGCCACATCCAAGATCTAGGTTCCACGCATCTCAATTTCCCCTTTTATAGAACGAGGATCATATTACCTCTCTCCCTTATTGTGCTACTGTGATGGTTGGTAAGTTGATGAATGTAATAAATACAGCCACCCACCATAAGCTGTAAGATTTCCATTTCTAAATGCAAACAAATGAAACAAAAAAAGAAGCAAAACAAAATTCTGCCCCAATTTGCACCTCTGCAACTACTCTGAGTACTTAGCCCTCCATATCCACAAAAAGCAATTTTTTTAAAAAAAAGCCCACACACAATCATATGAATAAAGAAAAACTGTCTTAAAATATAGCAGCCTTTTGCACCCGAGAGGTTTTCATTGTTTATCTAGCATCTTTAACAATTAATGGCTGAGGCCAAGTCTAGCTCTTTCATGGATCCTATGCCTTAAATTATAAGGCATGATCTGTACAATACATTTATGTAGGAACAGCAGTAACATTGAATCTAGATCCATGCAGCATTAAAACTAGGTGAATAATGTTTCTCCACCAGATCTCAAATGCCTATGGGACATGACCAATCCCTTTACTAGTAGAGGGATTGCCACCTCCAAAATTGGCACTCTTGAGTATCCTTGTTAACAATTACTACTGAGAGGCCAAAGATGGGCATGAAGAATTAATTACTCCCTCATCTTTAGCCAAAAGTAGACTGCAGCACATCAGACTAAATCTTCCAATTTACAAAAAGGGCCACAGAAGGCCTCAGTTAGCAGAATTAGCAAGGTCCTGATGAAAGGATGGAGCATGGCCATGGAGAATATTTGTATGGAGCCTACCCATTCCTATGCGCCACAACAGCAGAGAGAAGTGTTAGAGGATCAAGTGGGATTGGACAGCATAGAAGCAAAGCTAGAGAAATGACTGCGGGTTCTGAAATTATAGAAATCCACTGGCCAAAACACATGTAGCTGCCACAGAGTGGACTGCAGATAATACAGCAGACCTAACACTATACTAGCAGCTGTGCGGGGGATTATGCTCTTTAGATGAGAGAACATTCCTCTTCTTTGCAGCCCTAGCAAAAGTCTGTGCACAGAGACCATTTCCTCAGGCTTTGCAGATGGAATGAGGATTAGAACTTGTCTACACTAAAGGGAAAAGTCGATCTAAGCTACGCAATTTGAGTTACGTGAATAGCATAACTCAAATCGACGTAGCTTAGGTCTCCTTACTGCAGGTTCCATATTACACGACATCGACGGAAGACGCTCTCCTGTCAACTCCCCTCATGCTTCTCAATCAGATGGAGTAAAGGAGTCGACGGGAGAGCGATCGGTGGTCAATTTATCCGGCCTTCACCAGACCCACTAAATCGACTACTAATGCATTGATCACCGCAGTATTGATGCTCCGGTAAGCATAGATGAGCCCTTAGTCTCATTGCTGTTTACAGGGTCAAGGTATGGAATCTTGCAAACAACGCTTGAGAAACAGTTTTTTTCATAGATTTTAAGACTAGATGGGATTGTAACGATCTTCTCTTTTGCACAGAACTTCACCCAACAATTCCCTCATCAAGCTTTTTCTTAAAAGCAACTCTATAGCCAACATATCTGGGCAGGTAAAAATCCCCTACACTGTTATCTTTTTATATGATTTTAATGTTATATTCTCAGAGGAGCTCAGCTTTTTCTGATTTGGTGCTTTCTCCCACCATGAATCCTCCAATGTTCTTTGCTGCCATCTTCATCCAAAGACTTTCCACATCATTATCTTTATTGCCTCTAGATTGGCAGACATATTTTTCCAGAAATTTATTTTATTGTTTTCATGATAAAAAGAAATAAAAAGCCACAGACGTACCTTTTAAACAACCGTGAACATCAAAATACTAAACTGTACAAGGAGATGACCCTATCTGCTACCTATTTTAGCAGTTACATAGCTCTGTTTTAGAAGTAGTGGTTAATTACACAATCACAAACTAATAAGAATGTGAAAAACATGATGTGCATTAAATATATTTGACATATCCAAAATCTTTAATATGTTATTTCTCAAATTTCTAATTATGAATTTCCCATTTGACTTGTATCTGTACTTTTTGTTACCTCCATAGATTTATGGATACTGCTTACAAACTCACTAGATGAAAATATAGTAGAAAACAGGCAAAAATAACATTAGGCACATTCTTGATCTATGGTAGAACCGTCTCTCCCATCTCTTTTTCACAGTTTATAGCCATTCACAGGGAGTCCAATGGCTTGAGTTAAAGAGAGTGTCTACTTTAAGAAAAAATCACCTTGAAAAAAGGCATATTTTTACTCAACATATCTGCCACTTTGGTGTCCTCCAGTTTACTTTACTGACTAAATCAAATTTGTAATATTGCTAACACTGAAAAGACAATAGAGGAAACTGAGCTGGATTCCATTCTGCCTCTCATATCACCAACCCGGTTGTCAGTCAGTTTCCAGTTAAAGCACCCTTTCTCCCAGCAGTGATGCTAGAAGTAGAAAGAGCAGAGCTTGATTTTCTGATCCCAGATTTTCAGGCATCTAGAAAAATTACCTTTGGTCTTGGAAACTGAGCAAATTTGATAATAGAAGCCATTGGGATACGACAAATTATGCAGCCCCACAATGACACTTTTATAATCACTTTTCTGTCACTATACCTACTTTAATCTTGAATAGAGCCTGACAATGATGTAAAAGTTGTTAATATACCCCATAGTCTAAGTGAATGCTTCTTTTATTCATATTGTCCTTGTGTTTTGCTGTCCAAAGTCACTCTGAAGCATTCAGTGCATATATTTACCCAACAGTATATCAATTGGAAAGGCTTAAAACGCATAATTATTCCATATCACTGCATTTTACTGCTATAGTGGGATAAAATTATTGAGAGAAAGAGAAAAGAATCCATTCCACAGAACGGAGGGTTGTTGTTGTTGTTTTTAATGTCCCCAGCTCTTACACTTTCATAGACAAAATGATTCACTTTAGGAAATGAAGCGTTAACACAGCTCTGCTACATTTTGAAGCTACAGCTCTTTCAATAGACAAGATTTTAGCCCTGAATGTACAAGCAGGATTTGCAGCTGAAAGCATCTATTGAGTGAAGAAGAGGTTGAATCTTTGCTCAGTGACTTCAAAGTTGTGAGTCATCTGGCCTGGAAAGTATCCTCAAAGTCTTTATAAATAATAAAGTGACATGGCAGATCTGCTCTGAGTGTTTATCACGAAAGCCATATTGACCACCAATTTATCAATATGCACAGAGCTACATAAATGAGTTTGAAACTCTGAATTGACACTTTTCAAAAGAAAACACACACAAAGAAACACACAGTTGCACTCTTGTTGCCCCACAAACAGAGAATAAGCTTCTAGATGTCATTGATTTGAGAGAAGTTGGTTCAGTTCCCACTGCTGCTTTTGGCAGAACAGTGTGTCATACACTATAGCCATGCAGCTTTGGGCTATGATCTCATTGGATCTCATAAGCCAAGCTGGATCAGCACTGGGCATGATTTGGAATGGAGACCTCCAGGGCCCAAAAAAGCCAGTGTACCCTGCACTTCTTGCCACCACACCATTAATAATACTGAATTGGTTGCTGCAGCAGAGTGAACTGGAATTACTACATTACTTATTGGATCTTCTGCACCACAGACAGCTTTATTATTTGTAGTAGTACACTCATTACTTTGGTTCTGAAAGCCTCATCCTAACTGCCTAGAGGATGTCCCATCCACCACAATGGTTCCTGCCAGAGAAAGCAATATGAGAGGGTCTGAAAGGAAATAAAACTTCTGCAGGCCTTTGAGAAGACCCTGTGATTGGGAGCCCACTGTAATTACAGCAGGTGCCTGGGATGGCTAAACAGATGGCCACTGGAGATCACCCCAACTGTAAAAGGGAGGGATGGGTACAGGAAAGGAAGGAGAAGAGGAGACAGAAGAAATGGGGGATTCTAGGGGGAGAGAGTCCCACTATGAACCAGAGGAGAGAGAGAAATGATGGGGGAGCAGAAGAGAGGAGCTGGACAGCAGACGTACAGCTGCTGGGTAGTAGAGAAGAGGGAAAGGTTAGGGGAATCAGTGAAGGAAGAGAGAAACAGATGGGAAGGAGAGAGGAATTAAGGTAGAAAGAAACTGGAGGTTCCAATGTAAGATGGAGAGATGGAAAGGTCAGGCATGGAACAGAAAGAAGAGGGGGATTTGGGGGAGAGAGAACGAGAGAGACTGATTCAAGGTTAGAATCTGTTTATTCCCTGTTGTGTTTTTCTGTGTGCAGAGTAGCTGAAGGGAGATAGGAGTAGCTCTGTTTCACCCTTATCGGATTCTTTACAAAGACTATGGCCCAGAGGTATTAAAAGTTTATGACTTCTTTGCACAGATGAAAACAGCAAAATTCCTGTCCCCAGAGCCATTTTTGCAGGTAATAAAGATGAGGCACTGTCAGAGATGGAGGTACCCATGAGGGAAGAAACTGACCATTAAAACCACAATGCGTCATGGGGAATGAGGGATAATTCATCCAAAAGGTGTGAAGGACTTTCTGTCCAAACTAAAATATCTGTCTCATCTCCTCATGGATTTGTAGCAGCCTGCTCAAACTCAACATGGCTAAGACTGACCTCCTAATTTCCCCTCCTCCCTTCCCCGCATCCACTCCCTACTGCCTCCCTTCTCAATCACTGTGGGCAAAACCACCATTTGCCTGTCACTCAGGCCCATAACCTGGAAGTTATATTTAACTTAGACCTCTCTCTCTCTCTAGATCAGGGGCGGGCAAACTTTTTGGCCTGAGGGCCATATTGGGTTTCCAAAATTGTATGGAGGGTGGGTTAGGGGAGGCTGTGCCCCACCCCAAACAGCCAGGTGTGGCCCTCTATCTGATCACACACACCCCGCTTCTTGCCCCCTGACAGCCCCCTCCTGCCCCATCCAACCAACCCTTTTCCCAGTCCTCTGACTGCCCCCAGAACCCCTGCCCCTGACTGCCCCCCACTGCCCCATCCAACCCCCCTCTCCTTCCTGACTGCCCCCCTGGAATCCCCTGCTCCCATTCAACCCCCCTGTTCCCCGCCCTCTGACCGCCCTGACCCCTATCCACACCCCTGTCCCCTGACCACCACCCCGAACTCCCCTGCCCGCTATCCAACCCCCACTGCTCCCTATCCCCTTACCACATTGCCTGGAGCACCAGTGGCTGGCGGTGCTACAGACGTGCCGCCCAGAGCACCAGGACAGGCAGCCGTGCCACCCGACTGGAGCCAGCCACACCACCACACAGCACACAGCTGGTGGTGCAGTGAGCTGAGGCTGTCGGGGAGGGGAAACAGCAGGGGAGGGGCCAGGGGCTAGCCTCCTGGGCCAGGAGCTCAGCGACCAGACAGGAGGGTTCCGTGGGCCAGATGTGGCCCACGGGCCATAGTTTGCCCACCTCTGCTCTAGATCCTCACATCCAGGTCCTGTCTAAGTCTTGCACATTCTTTCTGCATAACATCTCTCAGATTTAAATTTTTTATTAAAGCCAATTGTGACAAAGTTCCTCCTCTACCTTGGTGGGTTTTGTGCTTATTGGTGGATTTGCTCGCCTTGGAGCTTCATGGCAGCCCTCAGCTTGGCCGTTTTTCTGAACCCACAGTTCAGGTCGACGACTCCTGTGTCTGATCAGGAGTTGGGAGGTTTGGGGGGAACCTGGGCCCGCCTCTACTCCCGGTTCCAGCGCAGGGCCCTGTGGAATGCAGCTGTCTAGAGTGCCTCCTGGAACAGCTGTGCAACACAACTCCTCCCTGGGCTACTTCCCCATGGCCTCCTCCCAACACCTTCTTTATTTTCACCATAGGACCTTCCTCCTGGTGTCTGATAATGCTTGTACTCTTCAGTCCTCCAACAGTCCACGTTCTCACTCTCAGCTCCTAGTGCCTCTTGTTCCCAGCTCCTCACACACACACCACAAACTGAAGTGGGCTCCTTTTTTTAAACCCAGGTGCCCCGATTAGCCTGCCTTAACTGATTCTAGCAGCTTCTTGATTGGCTGCAGGTGTTCTAATCAGCCTGTCATCTTAATTGTCTCCAGAAGGTTCCAGATTGTTCTGGAACCTTCCCTGTTACCTTACCCAGGGACAAGAGACCTACTTAACCAGGGGCTAATATATCTGCCTTCTATTGCTCTCCTGTAACCGTCTGGCCTGACCCTGTCACACAATGTTAAAATTATATAATACACAGGTTGAGAAAAGAGTGTCTGTACATATGGGTGTAGTGCTTAGAGTATCCACAAAAACAAAGTTTGTTTTTAAAAGTCATATGATACATATAGTGCATAATCAGCAATAACCCACATTTAGGTGAATACATTTAAGAATACAGTCTAGACATTAGCATCCAAGTATTCAGGTACATCACTCAAGAAAAGTTGTACAGAGAGTTGGTTGTAGAAAGCAAATATATCCATGAGTGAAGATTGTCCCTCAGTAACTGAGAATTAGGGTAGGTTGTCCATTTCGAAAATACAACCCATCAGGGAAGTATTTCAGTTACTTTCCTTGCTGCGCCTCTCATCGGAACTCGAGCTCATCCCTCCCTCGCCTTGCCATCCCACATAGCTAAACGCTCATCCATGCACTCACCTTGCATCTTGATTACTACAACATCTTTTCTCTGACCTTGGCAAATGCAGTCTTCCTCTGCTCATATCCATCGACTGCAGCAAAGATTATTTTCCTAGCCTGGCACTTTGACCATATCACCCCTCTTTTTGCATCCCTCCATGGGGTCCCTCTTCTCTAAAACATCAAACAAACTTCCTCTCTTCACTCTCAAGTTCCACATGCTTGGGAAGTGCTCCCCATAAATACCCCCAAAGCCGCTTCTCATCATTCACTGTCAAATCCCTCCTCCAAACTTTTCTTGGCCATGATGCCTGTAAAAATGTTGGCTGCCGTCAGGCTGCTGGTGTGCTAAGACCACTGCCTATCATACTGACCAATACTGTCTCATTGTTTCCTCATACTCCCGCATCAGGCTGCCTGTATCCATCTCTTGTCTTGTGTCTTATACTTAAATTGTAAGCTGTTTGGAGCAGGGACCACCTTTTTGTTCTGTATTTATATAGCTCCCAGCACCATGGCCATGACCGGGCCTCCTCTGCACAGTGATGATGCAGATAATAAAGAGAATGAATGAATGAATGAATGACTCAAGCTCTTAAAAATACAAAAATCAATCCTTCAAATTAGTATAAAAGTATCTCCCTTGGGGGAGATGACAGATGTTAATCCAGTTGCTTAGAGCCCGACTAGAAGGCACTCATACTAACGTGATGAGTGTGGTATAAGAACCTACATAGAATAGAATACCAGAGGATTGGAGGGAAGTAAGTGCTGTACTAATCTTTAGAAACACTGCAAAGGCTGACCCTAACAATTAGGAACCAGCAAAGAGAACTGGTTGGGGGAAAAAAAGGGTGTAATCTTTTTTGGGGGTGGGAGAGAGATAAATCCCCCATTTTAAAATACCATTTCTATAGCGGGGGGGGGGAAATACTTTTAATTTCAAAATTCAAAAAATGTAAAAAAAAATGTCTATAGCAGGAAAACTGGTTGAAATGACAAAGAAAAAATTATAGAACATCTAGGACCAGATCCTCAACTGGCACAAGTTATGATAGCAGCACTGAAGTAAACAGAATTATGATGATTTACGGCAAATGAGGATCTGTTCCCTAGATGAAAAAGCTATGACAGGGACAAAAAGAGAACAACATGTGTAAAGCAAAATCATGCCTCTCCAATAATCCAGTAGAATTCTTTAAGGGGATAAAAAGCAATGGATAAACAATAAATGTTCAGACTTCCAATAACCTTTATATAGGCCCTAACTAGCAAACCCTTCCCCCCCCCCGAAAAAAAAAAAAAAAGAGTTACTGAAGCTACTGAAAGAGAAGCAAAGTCATAGATTGGAAACAGGTTAAAATGTAGCAAGTGAAGAGTAGGTTTATGAGGTCATTTTCCAAATGAAAGGTCAATAATGGATGCCCCAATGTTCCATACAAGGGCTGGTAATGTTTAATATATTAATGATCTAATAATTTGGTAACTGTTTATGGAGGACATGGAATTATTCAGGTTAAAGTCTAGAGATGGCTGAAAAACTGCTGATGGACCTAATAAAGTGTGGGGTCTGAGCAACATGATACCAAATGCAATTCAATGAAGACCAATGCAAACTAATGCACTTTGGAAAGAACAATTTAAACTGCTCATACAAGTAAATGGATACTAAATCAACTGTAACCACACAGGGAAAAGACCTGCCTATTGGTGTGGACAGTGCAACAAAAACTTCTGCTCAGTACAATGGAAAAGACCCTTTAGATCATTCAACCCATCTTCCTTCCAATACAGAACTGTTCCCTAAAGTAATAACTGCTTTCCAAAGTACTTTAGTCCCTACAGCTCCCATAATATACTGCATGACTCTTCTGGGATATACCATAAAGGGAGATGCCAGGGAATACAAAGAGAGCTCAAGAGGAGGCTTTTCCTTACTCTGCTCAAAATGAGACAGTTTATTCAATGCGCAGAAGGGAGAGTGGGGGAAAGATGCATGACATCTCTGAATCTGACCTACAATAATGTGTTGTGGAAAGGAATCAAGAGCAGTTCACCCTCCCATAAAGTGACCCCTTGTAATGCCGCCATGGCAAGTGTCAGCTTGGATTACCAGACACATAAGTGCCAGCTGAGCAAGCTGAAGCTGTCTGGCAGCAGCTTAGCCCTGAGAACACTAGCCCATTTCTCACTGCCAGCAAAGTTAATACATTTATATGCGTGTGCATGCTACAAAGGGTTATTAACTGCAGTTGTTCTTTATGATTGTTTCTCTGTTCAAAACTCAGTGCAACCTGCTTACGTTATCAAATATCCCTTGTATTAGGGTATCACACAATGAAATTATTCAGAGGTTTTTGTGATTCAAGACTCCCTAATTTGTCGCGGTTTGTTTTATGTTTTCTGGTTTCAGATATGAAGGGCTAACCTGTGCTCTCAGCTACTCTGGTGTAAATATGGAGTAACTCCATTGCCTTCATTGGTGTTACTCTGGATTTACATTAGTATAACTGAGCAGAATCTAGCCCCTCATGTCTGTGATGCTCTCAAAATCCCATGAAAGACCCGACTGGATTCCACTCTTTTCACATGTGGGCACAATAATAGGCCAGATCCCCAGATGGTATAAAGTGCATAACGTCACTGAAGTCAAAGGAATAATCCTGATTTACGGCAGCGGAGGAATCAGGCCTGTTATCTCTAAAATGAAAAACAGCAGAAGATAAAAGCAATGTGGCCCTTCCAAAATGAAAAACCTTGTATTAAACATGCATTTGTTTTGTTGTGAGGAGTTAAACACCTATTTGCATCTGAACAGGTTCCCTTCCTGAGTGATATGAGCTCTCCAAGTGTAGCGCCTCAAAATAATCAAATAATATGGCTGAGTGTGACATGGATATTTGAATTCTACACATCAGTGCTCACGGCTAGTGGGAAAACAAGGCTTACGAATGTCTGTAATTAAAGGCAATAAAAAGCCACTGCCATTCCACACCACCTGAAAAATGTAGAAGATTTAATACACCGTACTATACAGGATGGGATCTCACAGTGAGAACACTATATGTTTGAGGCTCAGTCCTGCGTCTGTTGAAGTCACTGAGAATCCTTTGGATATTTGCATTAGCAATTAAGACTGGTGAATAGTCCATTCCAATAGACATAGGGTTTAATATGAATTACTGATTCATCATCAGGGCATGGCATATTCTCTCCCTCCTGCTTCTTTACCTACCACCCTCATTCTCTAATCTCCATGTGTGAACTGCATGCCACTGGCCAGTTACTGCTATAAATCAAAATCTATAATGATCTGGGGCTAAAACAGTCTAATGGGAAATGTAGTTTCTCCTCCCCTCTCCCCATCCTCCCAAAATGCATTTGGACAACATTTTACTGGGATGTGGAGAAATTTGAGGTCAGTCCATTTCTTAGCAAAAGAAGCAACTCAAGACTAGTGTCCTGGGAGTCACAATCTTGCCACTGCTGCTGACTTCACTGGTAGTAACTGGTACTCTGCACCTCTCAGGAACGGACTCCGAGTTGGGATTTGAGGATAATCTATCAATGGGAATCTTCCTGCATGTGGGCCAGATTCAAAGCCTACTGAAGTCAATGGAGATCTATTCACTGGTTTCAAATGGCTTTGCACTAAGCTATTCGTGCTTGGGCTAACACTGGCCATAGTAGAAGGAAAGACAGAACTTGTAGCAAAATTTCAAAGATCAAGCAAAGTATAAGAGCCACTTCCTCCACAAGTCAGTGCTCTTGTACAGGATCCTGCAGAAGTAATCCCAGAACATCTTTAGTGTTCCCTCCTTAGTCAATGTACATAGATACTGGTAATGCTTGTAGCACCCCATAGAAGGAACCTAATTTTCCACATCTGGATAAGCCTCGTCCAATGTAGTTCTCTCACGAACTCCAGAAGCCAAAGTTCTCAAAGATTCTAATGTCCTTGCTCAGTGGTTGACAGGGCTGATATTCTTCCACTAAAGATGCTGTATCACAGAGGATTTGTCTTTACCTATATATGTCCTTAAAGTCTTCACTGAAGAAAGAAAGTAGTAGTCTTTTATCATAGCCAAATTTCTTAACAAGCAGCAGTTACCAGGCCAAACTGCCTGTAAGTGCACCCAAAAGTCACAACCTACAGAATGACAGATTACAACCATGAATACTTCACAACTGAAATACGTTTTCCCTACGGAACTACATCACTGCTTGATTTAATTTTTCTTGACATTTGGCCTGGAGCTTCTTTAAAGAAATGAACGTATGATTGCTTCACTGACAGCAAAGGACGAACTGCTGCAATGTATCCTACTCCTACTTAAATCTCACACACCATTCTCCTAAAATACTAATCCTGTATAAATTGCAGTACAGCCACTGAGGTCTATTAGTCACAGCTCATCCTATGAGGATGAGCTATGAGTCAACATATGATGTATAAAAGGTCTGCCATAAATCAGGTGACTGTCTGGGGGGGGGGGGAAATCTCTTTCACCAGTGATAACATTATAGATGTGGAAGGAGATATGCCAACTCGTCAAAATCCCTACCTGTGTTTTTTACAACCTCAACGGCTCTTACTTGCAAATTGTTCATATTCCATTTTTTTTATTATCCTCTAAACTGTATTTTAAAAACCGAGACATGTAAAAGAAGAGCAAGTCCTGTTCCAATGACAATTCTTAAAGGGAAAAGACCAACAGCAGACTTACTTTAAGCTGGCAGTGGGGGGAAATGGTTAGGAATTATTACAGCTCAGCTAACAAAGCTGTTAGCCACAGGGTCTTTGTTCATTCTCCAATTAGTTTCTCTCTTTCTTCTGCACATTCTGAAGCTGTTATTAAGATCTGAAATAGGATTATTCCAAATATTAAGTGTGGCACCTATGAAAAGCGATACCTTGACTGACTCAGAAAATGAAGACATCTGGCCCCACTATAAGCATAACATGAGCAACACCCATGCAGCATTCCTCACAACTATCTGTCACCATGTCTCAATCCTGTGCCAGAGCCATCTGTGATCTTCACCCTCACTCAAATCCAGGGCCTTGTTGTCTAGAAGGAGCCATGATTGTCTGTCACAACAAAGAGAACCACAGAGTTATAGCTGTGTAGAAGAGACCTCTAGGAGCCTCCTGAAAATTAGGTCTGCGTGGTTCACAAAAATGTGGGTAGGTGTTTGTTGCAGCTGTAAAAAGGAAAATCCATTCAAATTTTGGCATGTGGCTTCAGAATCGATTTAAGAGACTCTGGTCCAAGTCTCATTTCTTTGAAGACTGTCTTCTCAGAGCCCTGTATTTTCATCTCAAATTGGTCTAACAGTAAAGACACTCCAGCACAAACTGTGATCCGGGCACAAGAGTTCGGGTGGGAGAGTGAGTAATTTTGTAGCTAGTGATATGTTTGCAGTGCTGCTGTGGCCGTGTTGGTCCCAGAACATTAGAGAGACAAGGTGGATGAGGCAATATCTTTTATTGGACCAACTTCTGCTGGTGAAAGAAACAAGCTTTCAAGCTACCCAGAGCTCTTCTTTCTTCGCAGTGGTATGTTTCAGGCGGATTCTCAATTCAGCAACAGCATTACATACACACAAATTAGTCACCAAATAACCACTGAAACAAAATAGGGCTAAGACTAAAGTCACCACTAAGCTCTGCTATCCTGCTCTTCAATTATGATTCTTGGTACTTTGGCAACCCCCATATTGACTGGGATCCTGGAAGCGGGATCCTGGATTCTCAACTCAGCTGGCAATTTGTGATGCTACTGCAGCAGAATTGCCTGCCCCATTCTTCTTCTTCTTCTTGCTTCCTGTAGCTCCGCACAGCACACTCCTAGCTTTGTACCTTCTATCATGCCACCTCCTGTGCCTTGGGGCAATTTCTAATGGTCAGTCAAGTGCCCTCACAGCCTTCTCCCAAGCCTACTGCATCCAGGCATACCTTCATCTTACTCTCACTCATGTTCTCTCTTCAATCTCCGCTCTTCCTGCTGGAACGAGTGTCCCTTCTCTTGAGGCAGAATGGTCCAATAGATGGGTCACTGGACTAGGACTCAGGAGACCTGGGTTTTATTCCCAGCTTTGCCACTGACCAGCTGTGTGCCCAAGGGCAAGTCTCTTTACCTTCTTTGCTTTGATTTTCCTTACCACCATTCTTCTGTCTGACTGATTTAGATTGTAAGGGTTTCAGGGCAGGGGCTGTCTCTTACTATGTGTTTGTACAAGACTTAGCACAGCAGGGCCCTGATCTCACTTAATAATTCTAGGTGCTACTATACTATTACTACGAGCAGTCTACCTCAGATTTTAAGCTCTTTTGGACAGGGAACATGATTTTAGGTTTTCAAAGTGCAGAGTAAATTTATTGGTTTTTAACAACGACCTGAATATCTGAAATCAGGTATAAGCACCAGAGTGAGGCAGAACAAGTTCTACTCAATACTTTAAGGCCAAGGCTGGTTCATCAGGTTATAACTGGCTCCAGCTGGCAATCCCACAAGCTATAACATTTGTTACTTGAAGATGAGCAGCAGTCCAAAAGGTGAAACAAATTTTCCTATGCAGGAAAAAGAAAAATGTCAAAACTACCTGCAACCTCTTCTTAACAGCCCCACCAGCTGGAGTCAGTCAGACAAACAATAGGAGCATCCACAGAAAAGCGTTTTTGAAGAGTAACTTTTTCCCCCAGCAAGCCAAATATTCACTGAGACTTGAATCCCAATATATATTAACACATGGAAAACCCACTGTTCAACACTCTTTTCTAAAATATGCATTAAGTCTGCACAGTGTATTATTGGTGAAAGTGCTAAATTAAATCTCATGATTCAAGGCATAAACTGATTGTGACGTTGCACTCTATATGATTTTATGAAAATATGATAATGAGTATGAATATAATGTAACTGGAATATGCTTCATGCAAAAGGTATCGTTACAAAGCTTATAATCTACTGAGTGTGGTCATCCTATTTGTATAAATGTACCACTCTTGTATCTGAAACTAGAAATATGCACCTTAGTCTCTAAGGTGCCACAAGTACTCCTTTTCTTTTTGCGAATACAGACTAACACGGCTGTTACTCTGAAACTAGAAATATGAAATATAACTCTGAGGCCCTACTGTAATTATGCAACATGTGGGCCATTAATGGTGGTTTGGAATCTTGATGGCTCCCATCAGCCAGGACAATTGACTGTGAATGGCTCTGTTTGCTTGCAGGCCTTCCTGTGAGTCAGGCTGGGAAGAATGAAGGCTTAGGGTCTCACAGGACATGTGACCACATTACCTGGTACTGGAATACAGCTTAAATCTGGGGCTTTTCCATTTAGAAGTGGAGGTGGGGACCCAGAGAGACAAAAGATTCCCGCCTTGTGCCAAAGCCATATGAAGGGGTGGAACACAACAAAAGGGGCTGCAGTCATGAGAAATCCCCTAGCTACCACCTGAGCTGGAAAAAGGGCTGTACCAGGGGAAATGACTGTACCCAGACTAGGAAGGCATCCAGTCTGTGAAATAAACTTATTGAAACATCTCTGAGGGTGAGATTTTATCTGTATTCAGTTTCTTAATGTATTAGGCATAGACTTGCATGTTTTATTTTATTTTGCTTGGTAATTCACTTTGTTCTGTCTGCTATTACTTGGAACCACTTAAACCCTACTTTCTGTATTTAATAAAATCACTTTTTACTTATTAATTAACCCAGAGTATGTATTAATACCTGGGGCAGGGGGGAGCAAACGGCTGTGCATTTCTCTCTATCAGTGTTATAGAGGGTGAACAATTTATGAGTTTACCCTGCATAAGGTTTATACAGGGTAAAATGGATTTATTTGGGGTTTGGACTCCATTGGGATTTGGGCAACTGAGTGTTGGAGACAGGAACACTTCTTAAGCTACTTTCAGTTACGTTTGCAGCTTTGGGGCATGTGGTTCAGACCCTGGGTCTGTGTTGGAACAGACTGCCGTGTCTGGCTCAACAAGACAGGGTGCTGGAGTCCCAAGCTGGCAGCGAAAGCAGGGCAGAAGTAGCCTCAGCACATCAGTTGGCAGCCCGAAGGGGGAACTGTGATCCAACCCGTCACAGTGATCTCTGCAAAGATCAAGGGTAAAAAAACCTCCCAAATCCTCACATTCTGCAGCACCCAATTAACTAAGTTCATTATGAGGAAGACTTATTCCACTTCTTTTAAAACATCAGAAACTCACCATGCTAAAAGAAAAAGAAAAAAAAAATGGACCAAAAGATAAAATCTAATCCGGAATACCAATCCTTTGGAAATCTCTCTATGAAAGAATTTTGGAGCTGTGAGTATTGGGGAATTGAACTAGTATCATCATTATGGTGTAAAGAATATATCGTTTTAGTGAATACAGTTTACCCGCATTTTTCTGAATAAATAATTCAACTAAATATCAGTCAAAAAATTCTGTGGACATTGAATCAGATTCTGATCTCAGTTATAACAGTGTAAATCCTGAATGACTCCAGTGAACCCGAGAGTTTCTCCAGATTTACACTAGTGCAAGTAGGATCAGAATCTGGTCCATTAGTTTAAGTTTCAATGTTTGGCTATTCTTCCACAGTTGTTTGAGACTTTGGGGAGGCGGGGGAAGTGTCACATACTTTATTGGGACTATTTATGTGAAAAAGGGCTGCAAAGCCAGATCCTTTAATAGAAAACTAAGAATAATTGGAGCCACAAACATACACCCCAGACAGCTTACTCAGAGAAAGTGTACAACCCTCTTCAAAGTAAAATAACAAAGTCATTTTGTAAAAATGCGTACTAGATTTCTTCCGTGCCACAGCTGTGCCCACACCCCAGGCTACACCATGTAAAAATGATCCTGTTGAATTCTACTGGCTGGGCAGAACATTCAATGCATGGCCCTACAGCCACAAATTCCCCTTTAGATGGAGCTATGTAGAATGTCCCAAGGCATTAAAGGGATTAAAACAGGCTCCTGTCTAAAATTTTGAAAGGGCATGATGTTATGTCCTTGTTAAGGAGACAAGGAGCCCGTCTTCTCCCTCCCTTTATCCCCCCTCACAAATGTCTTTAAGAAACTAGAAAAGCCACATTCAAAAATGTACACCTGCAGTGGTATGCTAGCATGGGGTTGGAATGTTTGAGAAAGGCAAAAGAAGTTTTCTCTCATGTTCAGGAACAGCCTCAAAGGAGACAAGGCTCAACATTCCAATCCCCTCTCTCTCCGATACATACACTCCTATGAGATAAAGAAAATAGATAAGACTATTTAAGAATAATGACCCTAAAGAGATAAAGTAAACAAACACTAATAAAGCCAGCAGGTTATTTTCTTAATGGAAAGCCACCCTAGATCAGCATAGCTCTCATGCTGGTGATTCATACTGTTATACAACACTCCTGTTTTAAGACAAAGGTTCCATACAAGGCTTGTATTAAGAAACAGTTTATCCTCCACAACAGCCTTTATTTCTGAAATACACCAGGGCAAATAAAAGAGCTGTATTAAACTAGGCTCCCTATTACCTGTCAGAATGCCATGATTAAACATCTGACTTACAGTTTGCTTTATTTAGCAAAGCAAACACCAGCAGCTTTCCAGATTTCTGTACCTGGAGTCATTTTGTAGTATCAGAGCTGACCCAGCAGCACAGCTCACGTTGTATAAACCTAGAAACCACACAGAGCATAAACCTGCAGACTAATATTTACTCCTACTATAATTGGCTACACTTAGAAGCTCAGTGACAAAAGGGTTAATTTCCCTTAATGGGGATCACTTGAGGCTACAGAACATGGGGGCCAAGGAATCTCTTTTTGTTTGTTCTTGATGGTAAAAGATTAATTCCAGATGGCTATAAACTTTTAAGTTAAAAAGCAACAATACAGTCTTAAATTACAGGCTAGCCTAGCAAACTTTGTGCAGCTGGCATCCTTGTCTGAATATTATACACTATTCCATATAAAAATGATGTTAATTGAAAGCAAAAATTGCATAGATAAACACTGAGAAGTCTGGAAAGACCAAAGTTAAGGTAAGCACCTTCCCACTCTCTCCCATGTTGCCGTTCACACGCGAGAAGTACTCCTCATAAATATTTGCAATCCACAGAAATTAATGGGATTACTGACATACTCAGAGTTAACCAAACCATGGGTCACTTTCAAAGGCTTGTTCACACGATGCTACGTATATAGTTAAAAACTGTTCAGATTTTAGAACATGATTATTTCATTCTTCGCTGGCAGAAAACATGAAAGTAAAAGAAAAATATATACCCTGACCAAGTTGTTCCTCAATAGGCAGTTTTAAAATGTGATATCAGTAAGCAGCTGCACATTTCACTTATCGAGAGCCAACTCCTGAAAATCCTACTGAGTAAAAACTGAGTTAAGATTCCAGGATTAGCCCGACTCATTGGCCTATAGGGCATAGCATGCCTATGCTTTCAAGCTGTGTGAAAGTTTACTCCAGCGAGGCACAAAAGCTACAAATAGGGCCATATTTTTATGTTACAGGTTCCCATTTCACCAGTTCATTACAGATTTCCAAACACATGCGTCTCCATACCCACAAAAAAAGTTTAACTTGCCATACGGCTTTGTGCCTGAAAAATACAGGCAATTTGCCAGGTTCAATATAATCAAGGCTACAGTCAAAGAGAATCAAGATAAATGTTATTTGAATCAACATTAAGTTACAGTTATTAGCACCTCCACAAAACTGGGCAAAAAGCATTTGTATTCTTTGATCTGTAAAGATGATCATATTTTAATTCATTCATGAAATGTCTATTTTGCTCTAAAAACAGAGAGCCTGATCCTCAGCTGGCATAAGTCAGAATCACTCCTCTGAAGTCAAAGAAGATATGGCAATTTACACCAGCTGAGAATCTGGGCTGAGTTCACAACTTTTCCACATCTTGTACCTCTTCTTAAAAGAAAAAAAAATTAATTAGTGCACGCAGATCATCCTGAGACAATTAATGAGATCCTGATTCTTGGAGACACAGCTCTGCCAAACTACTCACCTCTTGTCTTCTGCTGCATCATTCACTATAGTCAAATTGATGAGTCCACAAAGGATTCAGTCATGTCATTTAATTACTCTCTAAAAGGTGTGATGAATAATGTCACATCTCCATCATGGCATATGGCTGGCCCCTGTAGCTGTAAAAAAGCCAGGCGCGTTGTTGAGCATTTAATTTTGTCAGACACTGACATTAACCTGCTGTGGTGGAAACCAGCACCATCTGATACATGCAACAATTTTGGCAGTGGCTTCGAAAGGTACAACTCCTGATCAAAAGAAGATTGCAAAAGTGGCTCTGATGGAGAGCGGAAATGTGAGGAGGGGGTTGGGGAGGGGGGGAGAATTAACACAACATACTTATACATACTGTGATACAGCATGGCCAGAAGGCAGCAGGAGAGTGATATAGGAGAGATATGTAAGTCCCCGGATGTGGAGAAGCCTTATTCCCTGTAGAGGGAAGAAAGGTTTCTATAGATTAATTAAAAGCATCTGAAGCTAATTAGAGCACCTGAAGCTAGTCACCTGATAAAAAACCCCTGCTTCAGTCAGCCAGGGAAAGGAGTTGGAGTAGAGAGCAGTTTGAAGGAGTTGAAGTAGAGGAGAGTTTGGAGAAGTGCCGTGGCTGGCCAGAAGACCAAGACCCTAGGTAAAGAGACACCCGGCTTGTGCAGAGAGAGAGAGAGGGCAAAAAGCCCCACAAGCTGAAGAGCAGGAGAGGGAAGTAGCCCAGGGGAAGGAAGCACTAGTTCAAGTGGTTTACCACTATTCCTAGGGCCCCTGGGCTAGGACCCGGAGTAGAGGGCGGGCACGGGTCCCCCTCTCTCCCCACTACCCTTCTCTGGGTTACTAGTGGGACAGTAGATACCCTAGTTCAGGGGCAGAAAACTGCGTCCTGAACGCCTCTCAAGAAGAGGAAGCGCAGGACCTATGATAATCGTACCAGCCATTTGCCACAATACATACACGTACGCCAAGGCCTGAATAAAATGGGACAGGTGAATTCACACCAGGGCAAACCCTCCACAAAGGAAACACACCCCAAACTATGTTAAAATGGGAAAGATATGGGGTGGAGTGGGAGAGAGACAAAAGATTTAAAATTACAAAGTGCACCTTTGGTTAAACAGGTACTGTACTGAGATAAACGACGATAAAGGAAACACCTAGACTCTAGATCCAAAGCCTGTACAAGCTGCATTCAGTTGACAATTACTCTTTTAGATGTGAAATATTTCATTCATATTTCACACAATAGCTACATGAGTAATGAACAGATGGTTTTGCAATTTTCACCACTCAGTGAAGCATGAAATGATGAACTGACAGGTAGGAGAAGGAAGATTTGAAGCAGGCGTTGCTAGATATGGTAGCATACAGAACATCAAAATCCATTTAAAAAAGATCTACTCTTAGATATGAACGTCTGAGGTGTTAGTAGTTGGAACCATATCTTGTTTTATCCAGAGTGTGGAAAAATGATAGGCAAAATAGGTGAATTATTTATGAAATGCATGTAGGCTTGCATGTTCTCCTCCACTAGTGCAAGACAGACAAGGGTGATCCATGTATGTGTGACCTCCAAACTTGACTATTGTAATGCACTATAGATTGGACTGAAAACTAGAGGTCTGCACAAACTCCAGCTGGTACAACATGCAGTTGCCCACGCATTAGTGAACACAGGCTATTGCAAACACATCATGCCAATGTTCCTGTCACTATAATGGCTCCCCACAGAGCACCAGCTCAAATTCAAGGTCCTGAACTTCACAGCCAACCAAACTAGTATTTGGCAGTTTCCCAATTCTTCTCAATGGGATGCTGCAATACTTCATTCCTGCCAACATGTGACACTGTGTAATACTATAAATCTGCTTCACCCTCATTGCCTTTGATTGGATATCTGTGGTTATGTTCACAAGTAAGCACTGCTGGCTCCTCTTGGAACAAATCAAGAAAACTTACAAACAAACAAACAAAAAACAACACTCCACTGGGGTAAGATGATCCAGGTCTCTGCTTTTGGTAATGTAAAGGGCAGAAAAAAGGAGAGCCTTTTTCATTTGGTTTTTCATTCTCTATCTTTCCCTGTGGAGCGACGCATCAGACAAGGTTTAAGAAAGAGTTTTAAAATTAAGATACCCATCGTTATTAGCCCTTTAATAGCTTTCCTCCTTTGGGCTCTCTTTCATCATCAGTGGTAGATAGCTCTGCAACAGTGAACACACAAGGACAGGCAAAATTCGGATGTCCAGTAGAGAGGATCTTTAACTAAATGTTGAACAAGATTATACTGTAAACCTTCAGGCAACTTTAGAGTGGTTGCTTAAATCAGTACATGAGACTACCAGCTCTATCGGACACAGTGTGCTTAGTGCAGGTTTCACTGTATGTAGATACTGTATGTGAAATTTTGACTATACAGACCAGGTCCTTGAATGTATTTTGCTAATTTGAGTACAACTGGCCAATCTAGATGTTTACAGAACATAAATTTAACATCTCTTTCTATTTAGTGTTGTTCTCATGGACAGAACCAATGAAAACTTCTAGTGGGAAGGGCAACAGTAGTTGCAAAGAAGTTGTACCAAGTCTGATGGACTATTTCTTTTCTGTTATGCCCATTGAACTTTACTTTGGAAAAGTAAAATGAGGAATGAATGGAATCTACACAGATTCCAGCTCTGAACATGTGAATCATCCTTTTATTGGGACACACAGGAAAATTCTATCCAAAGCCATATTTGTTTTGAATTTGGGGGACTGGGGTAGGGTTTTTTTGGATTTTATTTGGGGGGGGGGTGTGCACGCGCATTACCTACCCCATAAAACACAGCCATGCAACAATAATAGTTTTTTGTTCTTCAAATCAGGATTAGCATCAAAACTATATGTTTTGTAGTGGTCTTCATACAAAGAATCACACATTTTAGATTTATACAAATAATAATTCTTTGCACTTGTATAGCTCCTCCTATCCAAGAATCTCAAAATGCTTTACAGTCATTAAGCAATCCTTACAACACAGCTGTGAAATAGGTAAGGAATATATAGGGAACATTTCACCCCTCATCATACTGCATCCACCTGGGTTTAAGAGTGAACAAAGGTATACGTAGTTCGGGACAGGATGTGAAAAATACATGGTCCAATTGACACGATAGGAAACCTCCTCTGAAGTATTTTTTCCATACTGCCCCTTCTGCATGAAAACATTTAATTTAATTAATTTTCCAGCCTCCTTCTCATTCTAATCCCTCCTTCAAGTTCTCTTCTGCAAAGCCTGTCAATGCCACTGCAATGTTACCAGGAGACTCACAATATTTGGTCATGCTCTTGGTCCTCCAAGCTTCTTATGTTATGTGAGAGACTCAGCTCAAAACAGTAAGTTTCTAGTCCTTGTAGTTGCAGAGAAAAGCTTGAAAATGATCCCAGTGTCCAGTACAGACTGAAAAGCCATAAGGCAAATATAAAGAGCCCAGAATGTATCGTCTTTTTACATCTCATGATTTTTGTGGCCTGACTCAGGAGTTGAAGACTTGTATGCGCACTAGTGCAATGCTAATCGATCACAGAAAAACTCCTCCCTCACTTACAAATAACATATTTAAATAGTAAAAGTAACAGCAGAATAAGTAACTTTTACCTCCCACTCTATTCTTATGATTTATTATTTGTATTATAGTAATCAAGGATCAGGGTTCTAATATGGGGTCTTGTAGAGATAAATAATAAAAAGACAACCCTTGCCCCAGACAGCTCACAATCTCTGAGCAAGAAACTGCACCCCACAAGGGGTGGTATTCCCCTTTGCTTGACACACCCCTTGACACACCCCTTTCCCACATCATTCACCCGCCATGGTCCTTTTGTCATATATTTTGACAAATATAAATGAGCAGTAATTGTATTGAAGTCAATCAATCTAGGTCAGCATAAAGCCTGTTTAAGTGAGGTAAGAATCAGACTTGTGGCCTGTAAAGCACCATACTCACCTATGGTGCCATCTAGGTGATAATAAATGACTTAGGTAATTACATTCTGTTCACCTAAGTTGCAATTTGGACAGGATATCAAGCTTAACGCACTTTTTTCTTACTAAACGTGCTATGGGACCTTTAGTTTCTCTAATTAGTCAGGATCTTGGTATTCCTCTCTCCCCTTCCCCGCTACCCCAGCAAGCTACTTTCCCTTAGTCAATAAACTGATTTTCTAGTAGGGAATTCTCCATTCAATACGTACTTTTACACCACCTGCCCCCTGTAATCATTTTGCTCTGAAAAAGACAGGATTGCTGTGTCTGCTTTTTTACCATACTGAAGCAGCAAAAGGGTAGTGAAAATACTCAAAGGAAGGGAGGCTTTTGCACAATCACCAGAAAATTCTCTTTAAAGAAAAAAGAATTAATCAAACCATTTATGTGAAACACCCAGTGGAAAAGACCAGAGAACAACAAGTAAAAAACATTATGAATAAACCAGCATTGCTGTGAAGGGCTAGTCCCCACTGAAGGTGCAGTGGAGGTTGCTAACTATAACAGTTGCTAATGGAAAAGCCAGATAGCCAGGGCATTCCAGAGCTGTGGTCAAGTGTGTGCAAATGGCTAGATAGCCAGCAGGTCAATCTGTATCAGAAGCAGTCCTGGGCATGGTTGATGTTCTCACAGCAGTCAGTAAATCCAATCCCAGGAGCCAGCCAGCAGGTTAGGAAGGCAAGTGCTGGCAAGGCAACGGGTGACAAGGTAAGGTTACACAAGGTAGTGAGTCTAGGCAGCAACCAGAAGACAATGGTCTGTTGCTTCAGACAGCTTCCCGGGATTCTATAGTGCTGTGTGTCCAGCCAGTCAGGGGTCTGGGGCATGGCTGCTGTGGGGGCACAGGGCTGTTGGTCAGGGTGGTGGTCAGCATATTGTTGTAGTGTAGATGCGAGGCGCACTGTCTAAGGACCCAGCGGACTGGGGTTCTGACACTGAGGTATAGATTAATAATTTCCATATCATCTTCCGTTAAGAGTCCTGATCATGCAGGTGCTGAGTGCCCTCAGATCCCATTAGCATCAGTTGAAGCTGAGGATGCTCAGTGCCTTACAGGATCAAGCCCTAATTGATGAAGCCTCATAACACCTTAGTGAGGCCTGTTTTATTATCCGAATTTAACCACAAGGAAACCAAGGAAAAAAGGACCCAATTTTCAAAAGTGATGAGCTCCCACTGAATTTCCCGAGAGTCCTGGGTGTCCAGCACCTTTGAAAATCACACACAGAGATATTAAGGCCAAAACTGTCAATCCTGATGTGCCTCTATTTGTATTTAGATGCCTAAATAAAATGACCTGAATTTCAGAGCTCTGGATGCTCACCAGGAATTGCAGGGAGTTGTACGTACAACTCTGAAAATCAGGTCACTTATTTAAGCATCTACTGTGGACATAGGCACCCTGGATTGAAAATTGTGGTCTAAGAGACCTCTCCAAAGTCAGAAAGTGAACCAATGTCAGGACTGGGATTAGCATGTAGGTCTTCTTACTCCAAGCTCATCCTCCTGCTCTCACTATGGAAAAGGAACCAAAGAGAAAGGATAATGATTTTATACCAGTCTCTCATTCAGTTTCTCCAGTTCTGCCACGAAGGAACTAAACTTTTCCATTTTCCTTCTCGCAAGTACTGTTACAAGCATTACCATATAATTTCAGCTGGCTGCACCTGTTCTTAACAATGTCACTCTCCAACTGCATGAAGATTTGGAAATGGCTAGTAAGCATTCAAAGAATAAAAACCAAATTGAATCTGAATGGACTGAACCACACTCTAAGGATCAGAGACAGGTGGCAAAGACACACTGTGCTGAGGAATCCTATCAGGCTCCACCAGGAATGTGATCAGACTCTGCTGGTGGCATTGTGGCTTTTACTAACTGACTGCCATTTCAGGCTATCAGTTCAAATTGATTTTCTTTACATATTAAGAGATGTCTTGTTTGGTTTGCTTCTAGCAGGCTGTTGAATGTGACCACCCTCACAAGCCCTTATGCCGAGAGATTCAGCATGCTTGTTAAATACGAAAAACAACGATTACTTCAGCTCCTTCAACTCTTTTCTTGTCTTACAAATTTTACGGGAAGATCTCCCTCCACAACCCACTTATTTAATGCAGAAATATCTAGACTAAAAGCCTGTCCTTGCCTTACCCACTATATTTTCATATACAGGGAAAAGAAATCAAGTTCCCAAGCAGCTCATCATCTAAATCAGAGGTGGGCAAACTACAGCCCGTGGGCCACATCTGGCCTACGGGACCATCCTGCCCGGCCCTTGAGCTCTCGGCTGGGGAGGCTAGCCCCCGGCCCCTCCCCTGCTGTCCCCGCTTCCACGCAGCCACGCTGCCGTGTGGGCAGCACTCTGGCCCGCTGGTCCTGGCTCTGGCATGGTAAGGGCGCAGGGAGTGGGGGGGTTGGATGGGTCGGGAGTTCTGAGGGGGGCGGAAAGTGGTAGGGAGTGGATGGGGGGCGGGGGCCAGGCTGTTTGGGGAGGCACAGCCTTCTCTACCCGGCCCTCCACACAGTTGTGCAACCCCAATGTGGCCCTCGGGGCCAAAAAGTTGGCCCACCCCTGATCTAAATATTGTGGCCACAAATATTTATTGAAATAAGTTCTCTCCTGCATGACTTCATAGTTATCACATTATCTCACCTCCTCAAGAGTCTCAAAGGCAGAGAATCCTATGAAAGGTAAGGGCTAGAGCTCAGATCCTTTGGTTGCGAATTACTTTCTTTTGTCTCACTAAGTAGATTCTTGTCTACTTGTACCAGTTCAGGGTGATCACATCTGCATCTGTACTTACTGATCTCAGCAGCAACGGGTACAGTAGTAATAAAAGATTAACTGTATTGAAGTGTGGTACATACTTTGAGTCCTGCAGTAGTTAAACAAAAAGGGCCAAAAGTTGTTTAGTCACACGAGTGGAACCAAAAGCAAAATCTGGCCCAAAAGAATCTGATTTGGTTCTAAGAAAAGGAGTACTTGTGGCACCTTAGAGACTAACCAATTTATTTGAGCATAAGCTTTCGTGAGCTACAGCTCACTTCATCGGATGCATACTGTGGAAACTGCAGAAGACATTATATACACACAGAGACCATGAAACAATACCCCCTCCCACCCCACTGTCCTGCTGGTAATAGCTTATCTAAAGTGATCACTCTCCTTACAATGTGTATGATAATCAAGTTGGGCCATTTCCAGCACAAATCCAGGTTTTCTCACCCTCCGCCCCCCCACACACAAACTTACTCTCCTGCTGGTAATAGCCCATCCAAAGTGACCACTCTCTTTACAATGTGTATGATAATCAAGGTGGGCCATTTCCAGGACAAATCCAGGTTTTCTCACCCCCCCACACCCATACACACACAAACTCACTCTCCTGCAGGTAACAGCCCATTCAAAGCGACCACTCTCCCCACAATGTGCACGATAATCAAGGTGGGTCATTTCCAGCACAAAGCCAGAAGAGTTCCCATAAGTCACCTACTACAGGACAGGCCTAACAAAGAAAATAACAGAACGCCACTAGCCGTCACCTTCAGCCCCCAACTAAAACCCCTCCAATGCATTATTAAGGATCTACAACCTATCCTGAAGGATGACCCAACACTCTCACAAATCTTGGGAGACAGGCCAGTCCTTGCCTACAGACAGCCCCGCAACCTGAAGCAAATACTCACCAACAACCACATACCACACAACAGAACCACTAGCCCAGGAACCTATCCTTGCAACAAAGCCCGTTGCCAACTGTGCCCACATATCTATTCAGGGGACACCATCACAGGGCCTAATAACATCAGCCACGCTATCAGAGGCTCGTTCACCTGCACATCCACCAATGTGATATATGCCATCATGTGCCAGCAATGCCCCTCTGCCATGTACATTGGTCAAACTGGACAGTCTCTACGTAAAAGAATAAATGGACACAAATCAGATGTCAAGAATTATAACATTCATAAACCAGTCGGAGAACACTTCAATCTCTCTGGTCACGCAATCACAGACATGAAGGTCACTATCTTACAACAAAAAAACTTCAAATCCAGACTCCAGCGAGAAACTGCTGAATTGGAATTCATTTGCAAATTGGATACTATTAATTTAGGCTTAAATAGAGACTGGGAGTGGCTAAGTCATTATGCAAGGTAGCCTATTTCCCCTTGTTTTTTCCTACCCCTCCGCCCCCGACGTTCTGGTTAAACTTGGATTTATGCTGGAAATAGCCCACCTTGATTATCATACACATTGTAAGGAGAGTGATCACTTTAGATAAGCTATTACCAGCAGGAGAGTGGGGTGGGAGGAGGTACTGTTTCATGGTCTCTGTGTATATGATGTCTTCTGCAGTTTCCACAGTATGCATCCGATGAAGTGAGCTGTAGCTCACGAAAGCTCATGCTCAAATAAATTGGTTAGTCTCTAAGGTGCCACAAGTACTCCTTTTCTTTTTGCAAATACAGACTAACACGGCTGTTACTCTGAAACCTGATTTGGTTCTAATTCACAGTATTGTAAATCATGAGCAATCAATGGACATAACATCAGTGTAAACAAACAAACAAACAAAAAGCAAGGTATTTGGACATAGCTGTTTCTTGGATCTCTAGGAAGTGTGTCCTGGGTATATTATGAGTGCACTAAACTTAAGCTTTGGCCTGCTTTTGCTATCCAATATCTCTGTTCAAAAGTGGATGTGATGGACAAAATTTTCAAAACTGGGTACATAAACTAAACCCATATTTAGGCACCTACATCAACATGGCATAATTTTCATGGCTGCTGGACACCAACTGGCTTTCACTCTGAGCCACAGATGGTCACTATTTCTGAAAAATCAGGTCACTTACCATACATGTACACTGCAAACAAAAACCCACAGCAATAAGTCGCAGAGCTCAGGTCTGGGGAGCCCAGGTCTGCAGACCCGGGCTTGCAGGGCTCATCCTACGACACTAAAACTAGCAGTGTAGATGTTTCTGCTCGGGCTGGAGCTTGGGCGCTAAGACCAACCATCCTCATCAGGTTTCAAATCCCAAACTCCAGCTCAAGTGGTAATCTCTACACTGCTCTGTTTAGTGTGCCGTAGCATGAGCCCTGTGAGCCCAGCTGTGTAGACTCAGACTCTGAGACTCACTGCCAGGGTGTGGCTTGTTTGGTTTGGGTTTGGTTTTTATTTGGTTGGTTTTGGGGTTTTTTTGGCAGTGAATACATACCTCTAGGCTCCTGCATCAGATTTCATATCCAGGTGTCTAAATGTAGGCTACAAATTATAACATTTTGACCTTTATAAATAAATTAGACTAGGATACAGTATCCTGGGTCCACTCATTTTCTCTTGGAATAGGGAAATTGCTTCTACTGATGAAGGCCAATTCTTTCCGAGCACTTTGAAGCTGAAGTTCACCACACCCTCAGCTTCTCTCTCATTTGCACTTCTTATGTTCTACAACAATAATGTTCAAGAAACTGCATCAGGGTTTAGATTAGATTAGATTCTGCTACATACTCTATTTCTTATTCAGTACTAAGAGGAGGTCTGAAGTTACAGGAAAAAACCTCTTGTTTTTAGATTGTCCATAGGTGACTACCAGTCCAAATTTTAGAAAATGTCCAGATTTAGAGGGTTTCCATTTTTTTTGTTAACGACAAAGATTTGGGCTATAAATATATGCATGCTGCAGTGCCACCCACATTTCCTCTCATTCATAGCAGCGGGCTGCATGATTTGGAGCTGAAGATTAGGTCAGAGGGTTGCTGTGCCACTTTTCTGCTCAGCTACTGCAAAATGTTAGTAAATAACTGCTTTCTTGGCTATCTAAACTGTCATGTTATAAAAGGGTGTGGGGGGATAAGTGTGGTGGTGAAGGAAACGGTCGAATCTCATTTGTTATGAATGGTTCACCTCTGCCAAAGGCAATCATCATTGAGAAAGCATGAATCCTTAAACACAGTGAAAATTGGAAAGACTGGATGCCCTCAGGGAACTGATAATGGGATACAGAGCTTTTCACCTCTGCGTCACTGGCTCAGATCTCGCTCAGCTCAGCAATGATCAGAATATTGAGCCAGATCCTCAGCTGGTGTAAACTGAATGTATACCTTCTGAAGATCTGGCTCGTTATCATCTAATGACTATTCGGTGGCCTATGAGAAATACATTGAATCTCTCAGTCCAGTTCAATTCACAGAAGAGGCATTAACTTTTGCACTTTTAAAAATGGTTTCTAAACATCACGTCAACAGAGTATGGGGGATGATTGCTGTTCTAGTCCAAAAACAAACGTCTGCATTCTCCAGTGCTGTCACTGCATTACTGTGCCAAGTATTAACTACTCTTTAAAATGCATGGGGAAAAAAGATGAAGGGTAATAAAATATTAGGGGATTGATCTGTTAGTTTGTAGAAGGTACTTAGATACTTTAGTTATGGACTTGCTATAAAAATCTAGGTAGATTAGGAAGAAGTAAACAGTTATAAAGGAGTTGAAAGACCACACTTCTCCTAGTTGCACCAACCAACCAATGTTATTGATCAAGGGGCTCCATGCCTAAGACCGCACTACAAAAAGTCATTTAAAATGCAATAAAAACATTGAAATAAAAGACCACATTCTAAAATTGCAGCAAGTAGGTCTAAAACCAGTCAAGGAGGTCTAGAAAAGGGATGGGAAGGGGAAAAGTCAAGTTTAGAAAATAAATACTGGTGCAACAGTGGTCAAAATAAAAGTCACCATTGGATTAATAAGATTTCTTGAGGTATTTTTTAGTAATGGGGAAAAATGGAATGAGGCTTTCTTCAGAGATGAATGAGTTTGACACCCTGGCTTCCACAATAGCAAAGGGACAGTCACATAGGTCCTGATTTAGTCCTCAGTGAAGTCATTCTATTGACTGTAGTGGATACTACAGAAGGCCCACAGTGATTTAAGGCCTGTCCCAGCTCCCACAGATGAAGTCAGAGTGTCTCCACTGGCTGTAATGGGAGTTGGATTGAGCTTTTTAGATGCAGTGAAGTGACATCAGTGGAACTACATCACTGATGGGAGGCTCAAGGAGCAGGTCTTTAATACATCTCAAACTTTGTTGCACATGAAAATCACTAATGGCAAAGGATCAAAAACACCTCTGAGCACTGACCTATTTTGATGCTGGTCCATCCAATTTAGAGATTACTTACACTGCCAGCTCATAGCTAAACACATTCTAAATTCTTTCTCCCTGATCCTTCTTTAATGATGAAGACGTGTCTAGAACAGGGAAAGAACTTTATCATAAAAAAATCAAAGAAATGTAGGGCTGGAAGGGTCATCACGTCAAGCCTCCTGTGCTGAGGCAGGACCAAGTATCCTAGACCATCCTTGATAGACGTTTGTCCAACCTGTTCTTAAAACCCTCCAAATGATGGAGATTCTACAGTCTCCCTTAGAAGCCTGTTCCAGAGCTTAACAACCCTTAGAGTTAGAAAGTTTTTCCCTAGTATCTAACATAAATCTTCCTTGCTGCAGATTAAACCTATTATTTCTTGTCCTACCTTTGGTGGACATGGAGAACAACTGAACACTGTCCTCTTCATAACAACCCTTAACATATCAGAAGACTTATCAGGTCCCCCCTCAGCCTTCTCTTCTCAAGACTAAACATGCTCAGTTCTTTAAACCTTTCCTCAGAGGTCAGGTTTTCAAAACATTTTTCATTTTTGTTGCTCTCCTCTGAACTCACTCCAATTTGTCCACATCTTTCCTGAAGTGTGGTGCCCAGGATTGGACACAGTACTTCAGCTGAGGCCTCATCAGCGCGTAGTGGAGTGGGACAGTTACCTCCCTTGTCTTACATATAACCGTCCGGTTAATACACCCTACAGTGATATAAGACTTTTTTGCTGACTCATATTCAATTTGTGATCCACTATAACTGCCAGATCCTTTTCAGCAGGAGTAATGCCCAGCCTGTTGTTCCCCATTTTATAATTGTGCACTTGATTTTTCCTTCCTAAGTGAAGTACTTTGCATTTATCTTCATTGAATTTTATCTTACCGATTTCTGACCAGCTCTCTAATTTGTCAAGGTTGTTTTGATTTTTAAACCTGTCCTCCAAAGTGCTTGCAACCCCCTCCCAGCTTGATGTCAATCTGCAGATATTCTAAGCACAATCTCCACTCCATTATCCAAGTCATTAATGAAAATATTCAACAGTACTGGACCCCTAAGTGGGCCCTGCGGGACTCCACTAAATATGTCCTCCCATTTTGACAGAGAACCATTGATACCTACTTTATGAGTATGGCCCTTCAACAACTTATACACTCACTTTATAGTAATTTCATCTAGACCACAGATCCCTAGTTTGCTTATGAGAATGTTAGGTGGATCTGTGTCAAAAGCCTTACAATTATCAAGATATATCACATCTACTTCTTCCCCACATCCACCAGGTCAGTAACCCTGGAAAAAGGAAATAGGGTGCGTTAGCATGATTTGTTCTTGACAAATTCATGCTGCTTATTCCTTATTAATCTATTATCCTCTAAGTACTTACAAATTGATTGCTTAATAGTTTGTTCCATTATCTTTCCAGGTATCAAAGTTAGGTTCACCTATCTATAATTCCCCAGGTTCTCTTTGCTCCGCTTTTTAAAGATACGTATGCTTGCCCTTCTCTAATCCTCTGGGATATCACCCATCCTCCCTGAGTTCTCAAAGATAATTGTTAATGGTTCTGCGATTGCATCAGCTAGTACCCTAGGATTAATTTGATCAGGCCCTGCTGACTTGAATACATCTAACTTATCTAAATATTTTTTAACCTGTTCTTTCGCATTTTGGCTTGCATTCCTTCCCCCTTGTTGTGTTGACTATCTGGTCACCATCAATCCTTTTAGTGATGAATAAAGCAAAATAGGCATTAAACGCCTTAGCCTTCTTGATATCATCAGTTATTAGCTCTCCTTCCCCAATACACAGAGGACCTATACTTTCCTTCCTCTTGCTCCTAATTTTAAGGTGTAACTCCATTTTGTGCAGTAGCCTTTCTGATTTTGTCCCTGTCTGATTGTGCTATTCTTTTGTACTCCTCCTTAATAATCTGCAGTGCTTAATTTGTGCCAGGGCTTGCCAGGACTGAGCCTCAGCACCTCTCGGCTTGTCAGTTCATAGTCCTGGGACCTTTGGGCTTGCTGCATCAGCTCTGAATGTGAAAAAAAAAAAATTGCTTGAGCCCTGCCACCTAAATGCTTAAACTCTGGCACCTCCTTCATTACAAATTAAGCACTGGTAATTTGCCCATGTCTCCACTTTTTGTAGGACTCCAACTTTGCTTACTTGACACATCAGAATCCATTAAGTGAATTGTTGTAATTCTCACTGGCCCCAGACATCAAACTACAATTTGCAGAGGCAATCAATAATGATATCAACTTCAGATTTACAAGTGGAGAGGCTGTCTCTGTCTCTCTCTATATATCCTCTTCTCTAAACCATGATGCATACATCTAATCCTATTAATTAGTGCACAACTATTCTGCAGCCTTTAGAAATTTGCACTTTGAAGTCACACTCCAGTTATGCAATAAACTACAGGAAGCTATATGTAGGGATATTATGTTAGCCACAATAGGTAGTATGTTTTTATGTACAGCATGGATCAGGCAATATTATAAGACATAAAATCATAGTCTCGGTGACATTAACCACTTAGCAAATACAATAATCTCCTGAGATGCTCTCCTGGAGTGTCTTGTTGCTATAAATTGGAATTTTTAAATAAAAGGGATAAAGTCAGTTCTGTGTTACAACTAGATGCACAGACATGGGTGTGGCCTCATAAGATGCTAATGGCACTTTCTGATTGGATGTCTGATTTTTCAATGAATTTGCTAATTAAGCAATATGACACAACATGTCATGTGTTTCTGGTCTATGACAGCACAATGTGCCCCAAGGAGTGTTCTGAGAAAAAAAGGCCAAGTTCAACAACAGTTACCCTGAACTACTTGTACTGGTTGATCTTTGTGCTATTTATACCTTGAGATGTCCAAGACCTATGAAATAGCTTCTGGGAAAACATATTAGGGCAGAACAACAAACAAGTGTCTTTTTATCTGCTTCCTTCCAAACAGCTTTTGGTTTAGAGGACTGCTATACAGGCTAATTGTGCTGCCCCACTCCTTCTCTAACCTCCCCCAAAGAAGAAAGCTTTTCCCAGTCAAATTCAAGGGTTTCTTTTGTGGAAGATTGTTTTGTTTTGTTTTGTAGCCTGCGTTTTGCATGAAGTATGTAATAGGGAAATTTCTCTTACATCTGAAACTCATGGGTCAAAATCTGTTTTGAGTGAGATCTGTACAAACCCTTATGAGACAAGGAAGTTTACCCAAAAATAACTGGGCAAAATTTAGCCTCATATCTTTAGAGATTACTTAGAAGGGTTCTCACAAGAGCAACGTGTTATAATGTGAACCAGGTCAAACCTCTCAGAAAATCAAGTGGAATGATACTGAGAAGTAAATAAAACTTCTGGCAATGTCTTTTGCTAACCATGATGCTTTTATAACTGGGAACAATAAGGATGATCATAATAAGAACTAGGTCTGTCAAGCAATTAAAAAAAATTAATTGTGATTAATCACGCCGTTAAACAATAATAGAATACCATTTATTTAAATATTTTTGGATGTTTTCTACAGTTTCAAATATATTGATTTCAATTACAACACAGAATACAAAGTGTACTGTGCTCACTTTAGATTTATTTTTATTACAAATATTTGCACCGTAAAAAACAAAAGAAATACTATTTTACAATTTACCTAATATGAGTAGTGTAGTGCAATCTCTTTATCATGAAAGTTGAACTTACAAATGTATAACTGTACGAAAAAATAACTGCATTCAAAAATAAAACAATGTAAAACTTTAGAGCCTAGAAGTCCACTCAGTCGTACTTCAGCCAATTGCTCAAACAAGTTTAGTTACAATTTGCAGGAGATAATGCTGCCCACTTCTTGTTTACAATGTCACCTGAAAGTGAAAATGGGTGTTCGCATGGCGCTGTTGTAGCCAGCGTCGCAAGATATTTACGTGCCAGATGAGCTAAACATTCATGTGTCCCTTCATGCTTTAACCACCATTCCAGAGGACGTGTCCATGCTGATGATGGGTTCTGCTCGATAACGATCCAAAGAAGAGCGAACTGACATGTTCATTTTCATTATCTGAGTCAGATGCCACCAGCAGAAGGTTGATTTTCTTTTTTGGTGGTTCAGGTTCTGTAGTTTTCGCATCCGAGTGTTGCTCTTTTAAGACTTCTGAAAGCATGCTCCACACCTTATCCCTCTCAAATTTTGGACGGTACTTCAGATTCTTAAACCTTGGGTCGAGTGCAGTAGCTATTTTTAGAAATCTCACATTGGTATCTTCTTTGAGTTTTGTCAAATCTGCAGTGAAAGTGTTCTTAAAATGAAAATGTGCTGGCTGATCATCCGAGACTGCTATAACATGAAATATCTGGCAGAATGCAGGGAAAACAGAACAGGAGACATATAATTTTCCCTCAAGGAGTTCAGTCACAAATTTAATTATTACAGTGTTTTTTTTAAATGAGCTACCATCAGCATGGAAGCATGTCCTCTGGCATGGTGGCCGAAGCATGAAGGGGCATACGAATGTTTAGCATATCTGGCACATAAATTCCTTGCAACGCCAGCTACAAAAGTGTCATGTGAACACCTGTTCCCACTTTCAGGTGACATTGTAAATACGAAGCAGGCAGCAGTGTCTCCCTTAGATGTAAACAAACTTGTTTGTCTTAGTGATTGGCTGAACAAGAAGTAAGACTGAGTAGACTTGTAGTCTCTAAAGTTTTATATTGTTTTGATTTTGAGTGCAGTTACATAACAAAAAAAAATCTACATTTATAAGTTACACTTTCACGATAAAGAGATTGCTGTACGGTACTTATATGAGGTGAACTGAAAAATACTATCTTTTGTTTATCATTTTTATAGCGCAAATATTTGTAACAAAAAATAATAATATAAAGTGAGCACTCTACACTTTGTATTCTGTGTTATAGTAGAAATCAGTATATCTGAAAATGTAGAAAAACATCCAAAAATATTTAATAAAGTCCAATTGGTATTCTGTTGTTTAACAGTACGATTAGTTACGATTAATATTTTTAATCATGATTAATTTGAGTTAATCACATGAGTTAGGTGTGATTAATCAACAGCCCTAATAAGAACATAAGAACATAATACAATACAAACAACAAATAATTTGATCTTCCTTGTAGCCTTCAATCCAAGAATCTTAGGGTGCTTTCCAAATTTTAACTAATTACACTCCAAAATATTCCTGAAAGGCAGGTAAGAGATAGAGAGCAAACACCTCACTTGGGGTACACAGAAGCTGTTTAGGTCAACAAAGGCCTAAATTTTCAACATTTCTAGGGATTTTGAATACCTCAGTTATTGAGTGCTCTATTTGCAACACCTTAATAGGGCCTGATTTTCAGAAACTGCTCAGCATCTTCCCCTCAAATCAGTTTCTTTTATGATGTCACAAGTTGGGCATTCAAAACTGAGACACCTAAAATCACTGGTGACTTGTGTAGGCCAAGGACTTCACTGTCTAGGCTCTTGTGCCCATGTGAGTGGTATCTGAGCAAATAATACTACACCATAATTCAAAAAACAGTTCGAGAGAGAGTTGGCAATTTTCCAAAGAGACATTATTAAGGACACAAGAGCAAATTATCCCACTGCATAGGAAGGATAGGAAATATGCAAGACATCACTCTGGCTTAACCAGGAGATCTTCAATGATCTAAAACACAAAAAAGAGTCCTGCAAAAAGTAGAAACTACATCAAATTACAAAGGATGTCTGTAAACAAACAACACAAGCATGTAAGGACAAAATTAGAAAGGCCACAGCACAAAACAAAATTAAACTAGCTAAACATATAAAGGGTAACCAAAAAACATTCTGCAAATACTTTAGAAGCAAGAGGAAGACCAAGGATGGGGTAGGCCTGTTAATGTCAGGGGAAAGACAATAGAAGAATGCGTGAAAGTGGCAGAAATGCTAAATGACTTTTTTGTTTCAGTTTTCACACACACACAAAAAGTAGCAATTGGGTGTCTAATGTGAACACCAGTGAAAATGAGGTAGGATCTGAGGTTAACATAGAGGAAGAACAAGTTAAAAATTAATTATACAAGTTAGATTTCTTCAAGTCACCGGGGGCTGATGAAATATATCCTAAAATACTCAAGGAGCTGACTGAGGAGATATCTGAGCCATTAGTGATTATCTTCAAAAACTCATGGAAGATGGGAGAGATTCCAGAGGGCAAATATAGTGCCAATCTATAAAAAGGGAAATAAGGATAACCTAGGGAATTACACACCAGGCAGCTTACTTATAATGGAGCAAATAATCAAGCAACCAATTGATAATAAGTTGATCAGTAACAGTCAACATGGATTTGTCAAGAACAAATCATGTCAAACCAACCTAAAAACTTTCCTTTGACAGTGTAACGAGCCTTGTGGATAGGGGGAAAGCAGTTCATGTGGTATATCTTGACTTTAGGAAGGCTTTTGATACTTGCTTATGAGAAGATCTTGAATGACCTTCTCATAAGCAAACTAGGGAAATACAACCTAGATGGAGATACTATACGGTGGGTGCATAACTGGTTGAAAGAGAGTAGTTATCAGTAGTTCACAGTCAAGCTGGAAGAGCATATCATGTGGGGTCCTGCAAGGATCAGTGCTGGGTCCAGTTCTGTTCAATATCTTTGTAAATTATATAGATAATGGCATAGAAAGCACACTTATAAAGTTTGCGGATGATACTAAGCTGGGAGGGGAAGCAAGTGCTTTGGAGGATAGGATTAAAATTCAAAATGATTGGGACAAACTGGAGAAATGGTCTGAAGTACATAGGATGAAATTCAATAAGGACAAATGCAAAGTACTCCACTCAGGAACAAATCAATCAATTGCACACATACAGAATGGGAAATGACTGCCTAGGAAGGAATACTGCAGAAAGGGATCTGGGGGTCATAGTGGATCATAGCTAAATATGAGTCAACAGTGTAACACTCTTGTGCAAAAAAAAAAAAAAAAAAAGCAAACATCATTTTGGGTTGTTATGAGGGGTGCTCCACTCATTGCTACTCTGGCGCCCCCTCCTGGCAATTCTGGGGATTAGCTCAGGAGGTCAATGCCCCTTCCCACAGTTGCATGCCCTCACTCCAGCTCCCTGTCTGGTCTGCAGCCCCTCTCTCCCTCCAGGAAGCAGGGTCTTCTCTTCATGACTCAGCCCTCCATCCAGATCATTCAGCGTTTCTTCCTTCTGGGGTATATCCAAGTCTTTCCTTCAGCAGTCCTGGGCAGTTTTCCAATTCACTGCCTCAAGTGCCACTCCTTCAGTGGCTGGTAGAAGAACCAGGCCCACCCTCTACTCTGGGTTCCAGTTCAGAGACCCTTAGCCCAGTAGTTCGGGCTTTACTCCCCAAGTCCTCACTGCTCCTTCCCTGGACTGCTTCCTACAATTTCTGGTTCCTCCCCTTTCTCTGGGTGTACCACCTCCAAATTCTCCTTCCAGGGAGGGGCTACTGCCCCAGTCTGTTGCCAGCTTCCTGACTTGATAGTCCCCGCCTCTTCCTTCCCAGCTGAGCTGGTTTGCAATCAATCCCTGCTCCCTGGCTCTTCCTCCAGGTGCAGTCTGTGGAGTTAATAGGCCTACCTGGCCAGCTTAACCACTTCCAGTCCTTGGGGGGAAGAGGGTGACACCCCATCACAGAGGAATTAGATGGAGTTTTGCAAGCAAGACATGTGAAGTAATTCTTCCATTCTACTCCACGCTGATTAGGCATCAGCTAGAGTATTGTGTCCATTTCTGGGCACCACATTTCAGGAAATGTGGACAAATTGGAGAAAATCCAGAGGAGAGCAACAAAGATGGTTAAAGGTCTAGAAAACACTACCTATGAAGAAAGATTGAAAAAACTGAGTTTCTTTAGTCTGGAGAAGAGCAGGGGGGACATGGTAACAATTTTCAAGTACATAAAAGGTGATCACAAGGAAGAGGGAGAAAAATTGTTCTCATTAATCTCTGTGAATAGGATAAGAAGCAATGGGCTTAAATTGGAGCAAGGGAGGTTTAGGTTGGACATTAGGAAAAACTTCCTAACTGTCAGGTAGTTAAGCACTGGAACAAATTGCCAAGGGAGGTTGTGGAATCTCCATCATTGGAGGTTTTTAAGAACAGGCTAGACAAACGTTCAGGAATGGTCTAGTTATTATGTTATCCTGCCTTGACTGCAGGGGATTGGACTAGATGACCTCTCGAGGTCCCTTACAGTCCTACACTTCTATGAAAAACAGGATGTGAATAAAAATACCATATCCAACTGAAACTGCAGAGGGAATTCAGATAGGCAGAATGTAATTACCCAAGCTGGAATTTGGCCAAAACACCTTAGCTAATACAGCTACACACAAACACCACAGGATCTTTAATTACTCCAAGTGTTCAAGACCTAAGTTTTATGTTTCATCCCTAGACTGAAGTGCTTTGAGAAACCAAGCAGAATATCTAATGCATAGCACAAACTGAGAAGTATCAAGGACTTGGAGAGTCCTGGGAGAAAGGGATAGTCAATGTCCACTAGGACTGCATTAGGAAGGCAATAATGAAGGCAGAGTTTGACTTTATTCTAAAAATTATTTGCAACAAGTCAGAGCTCTTGGAGAAATATTTAGATTACCATCCCATATTTCTTCAAAACACTACAAAGATTTTCCCATCTGTCAAAGCAAACATGACAATGCCAGCTGTTGATTTTATATTGCTCTACCCATGAATACAAGACTGGCCTTCATAGTCATGCCACTATTTGGAGAAGCTTGCACCCCCCCCCCAGAATATTTTTAGATATTTTTGGTTGACATGAGCAGAAAGAGTGGACTTTAGAGGGCTGCTTGGTATTTTCTATCTTTGTTTTACTATTAATATTTTTTTAGGTCTACCCAAAAATGTTCTAGGACTTTGTAGAGTTCAGAGTGCTTTGTTTTGTATAACAGTATGATTGATATTTCATTTGTTCACCTCTATTAAAAAAGATGCTGAGGCTTTGGTTTTGATAAATTGGGAAAATGAATTAAACAGTTTGATGTCAAATGTCCTATAGAAAAGAGCTCTATCAAGAAGATTATGAAAGGCAGAGCAGTTTTTCCTCCATGCTTACAAAACCTTCCATGAGCTGGCTATTTCTTGTAAGAAGAGGACTGTCGTATCACTATCTATTCATGCAGACCCTGTCACCACAGTATCTGAGCACCTCACAAGCATTAGTGAACATACCCTCAGAACAGATGGGGCACTCAGGGAAAGAAAGATTAAATGGACTTGGGTAGGTTCACACAGAAAGTCTGCACCAGAGCCGAGCACTGAACCCAGATCTCCTGAGACCCCATCCAGCTCCTTAATAATGAAACCACCCTTCCTGTACATATTGGAACAAAGCAAGTGGCAAGACTAGGCACCAACACTTGCTGGAGCCATGCTAGATTTGTGAGAGGGAACTATTTCCCCACTCTGATATGGGGCGGATTACATAGGGGCTAGGGTAAAAACAGCTGACCTGTGATATATTAATTTACCTAATATTTTCCTTGAAAATCTGTCATTTTTTGTTATTTTGCTCAATATATGTTGGATTTAGCACAACAACACACTGTTATTTGAATGACGAGTCTCCCGAGGGACTTATAGTTTTACGCAGAAAACTAGCTATCTGATTTCACTTTCTTACCCACAGATCTACTCCCTATGTGTATTCTGAGTCATACCTGCAGAATGTAGTAACAAAAACTAGGTTTACCGATTTTTTTTAATTGTTAGTCTTCAAATCCAACACACCTAAACAAGAGAGTAAACTGGAATTTAATCTGGTTCACAGATCATCAACAGGGCTGTTAAGTGAATTCCAGTCATTTACACCTGTGCAACCCCACTAACAGCATCCTCTCTATCACTGCACATCACCAGAGAAGAATATGAATGAACAGAATTACAGTATAGGACAAAATTATAGTCCTTCCTTGGCACTTTGACTCTCTCTCCCATTTCCTTTTGAAGGGAGAATTAACACTGCAGCTGAAATAAGCATCCTTCTTGCACAAAACATGGAATCCCTTTTAACTGACTATGCTAAATCCAGATTTTTCCATAGCATTATTCTGAGTTAAAAACAAAAAGGGTCTTCAAAGCCCAATAATTCCTGAAAAAGAAGATTTGTTGTTCGTTAGTTGATATTTATTATTATTATTTTATTATTATTCAGAAAAATCCCCATCAAAATAAGAAATGGCCAGTTTCAAGATTGCAATGGGTCAACATTAGTAATAAATCACTATGTGGCTAACAAAGGACGCCATTTTATATACCATTTATATACTAGTCTTGCTGTGGGGTCTCCCTGCAGTTAACTGGCGTTCCTAATACAGCTCCTTTTTAATTTAAAAATAGTAATAGGCCAGATTCTGATCACAGTTACACCACTAAAATCAAAGGAATCACTCTAGGTTTATACCAATAAAGAGGAGACCATAATCTGTTCCAACAACAGCACAATTGCCGTAGATTTCTCTTAAGGCATGATGTTCAGACACCAAAGAAGTTATGGGGGCTCTGTAGCTATATAAGCTGTCACCAATAGCATGTTTAAATGCCCACAGAGACCATCACAGAGCAGGCAAAAAACCTATACCAACTGAATTAATGCAGTAATTCCAATACCCTCCTTGGCTTTTGGACACATATTAGAAGCTTAAAGTTGCTGTGACGGTTTTTCCTACAATAAGCTTAACATCTGCAAGTCATGTTCAAATTCGTATTCATTGCCAATGCCAAGAATTTGAAAGAACATTACCCAGCATACACATACGGAGCCAATTCATCTAAACTCAGCATGAAAATGTGCTGTTACTATTCAAACCAGAGGGCACAAGAGGCAATGACTGGCCTCTGTAGACAGAGTTGATCAATTACCAGGTACTGTACATTCTGCTTTAAAAAAAAAAGAGATGATAAACTCAAATAAAAACAAACTTTCCTCTAGGACTAGCAACTAAGTTGACTAGCAATAGTATATTTCTGCCTTTTGATTAGCATATCACTGAAAAAACAGACAATGGAGTCCAATGCTGTTAGACCAGTTAATGGATCAGATCAGAAAACTACTTATGCATAGTTAGTAACACTCAAGTCAATGCAGCTATTCATGTGCTTAAAGTTAAGCACGTGCTTAAGCAGCTTGCTGAATTGGCGCATAAGTGAAATCAGGATCATTCCTGGTGGATGCTGAACTCTGGTCAGACTCTCCAGATTCACTTGCTGGAAGTGTTTAAATATGAGCAAAAATAAACTGAATATGGAGAGCAGAAATAAACTAAAATTTTTTATGGATTATTTACATAATACCTACTGTGTATACTGAGATCTAGAGACATAAAGTAACAAGGCCCTTGACCCAAGGAGATGCCATGGCATAACTAATAGCACTGCTGCTCTGAAAACCAGTGAAGTGTTGCTCTACATGGCATCAAAGGGGGTGTATCCCCCACAGGAACGTTAGAATAATTTTAAAAGAAAGCATTGAAAAATATTCCACAATTAAAACAAAAGATTCATTCAACCACTTTTGCAAAAAGGCCAATTAATTAATTAATTAATTAATTCAAAGCACAATTTGCTGCTTTGTAAGTTTTCCTTGATAAAATTTGCTTGACAGAACTCTTCCCAGCTTTGCCACTGACTCACTTACCAGGGGCAAATCACTTAACCTCTTTCTTTCAGATTACCTTTCTGAAAAATGCTTCAGTAATTCCTACCTGCCTCATGGAAGTGTTATGATGTTCAACTGATATTTGTAAAACGTTTTCATGTCTCTGTCTGTAGATTACTCTATACCCTAGTGCGGGGGTATCATTATTATATATTTTACAGAAGACTTTGGACAAATTTCTGTCCTTGTCCTTTCGTTAGCTATTTGCAATATAAATATAAACATTAGCTGGGCTGTAATGTTAACTTTTCCCTTTAGTCCTCTACTCCCTGTAATAATTCTTCCAGCCTTGAGTTCCTTTTGTTTCTTGCTCTCTGGCTCATTGGAAGCCCATATTTTATAAAGGAAGACAGGGTTGATTAACTCACCAGAGTCACCACTGAGGAAGCACAAAATACTGAAACCCATCCAGCCTAATACTAATTTCATTTACCTATGCTTGTGTATTTTATAGACTGCATGATTTTGTTAAACGTTAGACTATATACAAGTGCACTTTATCTTAAAAATAAATCCATTCAGAGTAGGGACACACATTTGGATACACCGTGTTTATAGATTTTTGCTGAATGTTAACATAATCACCCCCTACAAGCAATTACTACAATGGGTACTAACTACAGGTTAGTACAGACAGTTTATACAAGCAAATTAATTTTGTTTTTCAAACCATTATCAAAAAAAGGCTTTTTTAAAAAGGAGCAGAAAAGAGGTCAGGTGTAATGTAACCTAACCACTCAGGAGGAAAATTCCCATGTGAAGTGCAGTGTTAAATCAATGAAGCTTAGCAAATTCTGAAGCAAAATGTTTACAGTTATTTTCTAAAAAGTAATTGAAACACAGTTTTGCTGTACACTCTTCCTCTGCCTCCATTCTTCTCTTTGTTCCTCCTAAAGAGATCTAAGGAAGATGATTTTGTATAAACATGGGATTAGTTTCCCCTCTCATTGTTCACTCCTCCTTTGCTCCGTTTTGACAGCACAACCTATTACTAAAAGGAGTAACACAAGCAGAGTTTTGTTTACTTCATTTTAGGCATGGGCTGGAGAGAACTTCTTACCTGTAAGTGTCCCTTTAAGCTAGGACAGTTAACAAGTGTGATTATATCCAGCATTATGCAGGCCCACAAAAAGTAGGGAGAGGTTGCAAGGAGACTCATACATCCCTTCAACACTGTCACATGGCAATCCTCCTTCCCTGAGCACAAGGGCTGCTCCGGATTAGCAATGCTGCTTTTGCTAGTCTACCCAATGAGCAGTAAGGAGGGAAAGGGTCACAAACCTGCTATCTTTCCATCTGAGCTGGACCCATGCATAGGGACTGCCATAATTCATCAAGACTGGAGCAACAACAGTGTTCCCCCAGAGCTCCTGGACGCATTGTGTCTTCTCAAGAACAAAGGCCACCTGGTGTTCTCCCAGAATTCTGTAGCTCCACAGTGACCCTATCACTGGCTGTAGTTTAATGCTACTACTAAGCCTTCAGAATTTTAGAAGCCTAATTTACTTTTCATGAATTATGTTTATTCTTCAATTACCTCTCCTCACTCAGCTTGGACTGCAAAATAATAGTGGTCAGTTTCACATTCTGGGCCAGATGTTGCTCTAACAGTGGTGCAAATCTGGAGTAACATGTTACTCCAGATCTACACCAACGTGAGACTAGAATCCAGCCACTCCATTCATAGACAATTCCACTTTCTGGCTCTCATACACTAACCCAGATGCTGTTGAGTTTCCAGTATCACTGGGGTATATTTAACTTGAAAAAATATTCATTAAAATTAAAAAATCATTAAAACATTTCCATTTGCCCTAGGTTTT
Organism: Caretta caretta; assembly: GCF_965140235.1. Classification (NCBI taxonomy): domain Eukaryota; kingdom Metazoa; phylum Chordata; order Testudines; family Cheloniidae; genus Caretta; species Caretta caretta. Next base: position 129,524,752 of record NC_134209.1, on the reverse strand, counting down.
TTTTTATAATTCTCCTTTCCTTTAAGCTTTATTTATTTATCAAAACCTACATTTGGAGCCTATATGGCTTGGCACCCAGTAAAGACCCAAGTAAACAATCCAGCTGAAGTTGCCAAAACTGTTCACATGAGTAAGGTGAGCAAGATTTGAAGAAAGACTGAAGGTGAGGAAGCTGAAGAGTAGAAACAAATTCCCCAAGGCCCAGTGTCACCATGTCAGTGTCAATGTGTGTGCGGCTTGATTTTATTTTACACAGAGAGGTGAACTTTAGCTACATTTAAAAGCCAAAGCTAGCTACATTTGATATCTGAAGCCAGATGGTTTCAGAAAGAGACACTGTAATCCATATGAAAATGGAGACCATAATACTAACAGTCAGGATAATGTGACAGAACCTTCAATAAGGGAAACAGGAAAGAGAGCAAAGCTGGTCAGAATCAGTTGTTCCGTTCCATCTACTTGATTTGCATTTGCTGTTTACTGATCACAGTTTCCTTTACAATGTGTTCACTTACTGTAATGCAACTTTTTTTCTACATCCACCATTCTTAGCTGTTATGCCCAAGTTATGCCAAGACTGTTTGCAGCAAGTACCATTTTGTCTAACCATCACTAATGTTCAGACAACAAAAGACAGGGAAGAAATTAACTCCTGACAGCACACCTACACCTTTACCTTTATTGTTTACCTTCTTCCGCCTGCCCTTTAATTTTTTTTTCTTTGCTCATTTGGTACCAGGCTTTTCACAACATCCTCCCCTTTAACCAGGCCCTGTCACAGTCATCTGTTTTTTCTGTCCCACTCTCACAAGACAATTATGAGAACTCTGCTCCTAATAATTTAATCAGCACTGGAAGGGGAACTCAAATTCAACAGAACTTGAGTTCAACAGAACAGAGCTGTTAGCATCCACAGTCACATGTTAAATCTCCTCCTTCTATTTGGAACCTAAATGAACCGAGCCAAAATGATATTTTACTATTACCTTGTAGAGGAGGCTCCAGGTAGCTCATTCCACATACCAGGTGCAAGTCTATAGTTAAGTGACCTTTCATCCCACAAGGAAGTTCCAAAACTTTCATTCAACACTTCATTCTGTGCCAACTTTCTCAACATACATACATACCTCTGCCCATTTAACCCTATCTTCCTCCCTCACAAATATTTACGGGGCGTCCAAAGTTTGAGAAAAGACACAGTCCCATCCCCAAGTGCAAACAGAGACAAGATAAATGAAGAAGAAAACATTAGAAATCAGAAAGAGGAAAATGAGGACAAAGGTTAAAGTTAAAGGCTCATGAGTTTCCTTGGTTGTTCTGGAATATGTCTTTGTGGTAAGTTGTTTTTGGTAAAGCTTTTATAATGTAAGGATTAAGCTTAAATTTTTAATCATAGTAGAAGACTAGCAAAGGACATGAGTGGCTCTCCCTCCTTAAAGCAAAGAGGAGGAGAAGCCTCCTTCAAAATTCCAGAACCAGCCACTATGGAGTTCAAAAGAATCTATTATGTCATCGTCCCAGAGTCTTAGAGTTTTGCCTCCATGACATCCCCTCATGGATACTGTGAAGTCAATTTAAGCTTAATATGGACCAAACTGAGCTCCTTTTATTCCTCCACCCCCTCCCTTACCCCCCACACTCTCCATCACCAGTGACACCACCATCCTCCCAGTCACTTAATGCCGTCTTGAATCTGCACCAATCACTCTGACCATCCCAACATCCATGTTATCTCCAGCAGGTCCATTCTGCTGCTAAAATTATCTTACTGGCCCATCATTCTGACCATCTGCACTGGCTCTTCCTCATATACAGGCTCCTTGTCTTCAGCGTTAAGATCCTTCACAATCTAGCTTCTCCCTGCTTCTCTCATTTTATATCTTAGGTCAGCCTGCCCCTCTCCACTCCACCAATGCTGTCAGACTCAGTTGGCCATTTGCCCATTTCTGCCACAAATTCCATTGTGCTTTCTTCTCTGCCACTCCTTATATGTAGCAAACCATCCAAGGTCTAACCTATAAAAGTGCAATCTTGTCATTCAAGATCTGCTTTAACCTCAATGCTTAGGGTTAATTCGCAACCAACTGTAGCTAGGCAGGAGCCTTTAGGAACATCTGAGATCTCATTTTATATATTTTTTTAATCTGTTTCTTCTAATTTTGCAGATATGGGTAGCTAATTTATGTAGCCCTGTGTTGTATCAATGTTACCCTTCCCTTCAATTTATCTTTTAAATCCATTTGATGTGTCTTGTCTTAATTCAGATAGTTGGAGCATAAACTGTCCTCTGCTGTGTTTGGACAAGGCCTAGAACAATGGGGCCTGATCTCAATGAAGACCTCTGGAAGCTACCGTAATAAGTAGTAATAAAATTGTATTCAATTTCATTTTGTCTCAGTGTCCGGAGGCCTCTCCTCCATGACAACGCCTTGAGCAAACTAGTGAGCCAAAACCACAAAATAGATTATTATTTATTTTTAACTAACAGGCAATCACAGTTTTCTCTATGATCCTAAATCTCAAGTCTTCAGCTAATTCTGAACCACTCAGTCCACATCGGTGTTCAAGTTCTGGATCCCTCAGATTCTTTCATTTTAGGATTTTTGTTCCAAGTGTCTCTTTGGGATGGTTGTTTTCCCACTTCAGCCTTCCCTTCCTTGTGTCATAAGCAAAGGGGGGTATTCCCCATTGCCCTCTCTGATCATATCTAGGGTTTGACTACATTTTACTTGATAGCACGTGACCAGGTCCCAGGAGAGTGAGCAGGAGACAGACAACACTGGCACTCAGAACAAGCACCTGCAGCAGATACAGCTGTCACAGGGAAGGTTAATGCCAGAGTTAGCTACCCCACAGATCCAGAACTGAACGGAGGAGCCACCTGATCTGGGCACTCCAGGACCCATGTGCCCCCACCCCTCCACTAAGCTATGTAAGTTTGGGGAATAGAGCAACTGACAGGAAAAGCCCTCCCGAAAATAAGCCAGCAAGAGCCGAGACAACCAGCTGCAGTGGAGAACTTTGGACATTAAATGATGTCATTGGTGTCTGATTTTTACAGTTTTTACTCTGGACATTCTTTCTCCTCCACTGATTGGCTGTTTGCTCCAACTCCCTCTGTGGTTCGCTGAGTACACACAATGAACTGGCACCGAAGGAGTTAAGATGTGGGACCCCTTGAAATTGGGGGGTGGAGGGGAAGCAAGAGTGATAAAGTACACCTTAATTTATTTTTCTCCTATAGCAGCTTAGCAGATATTGACAACTCTCTCAGGAGGAAGCTTACAGCAGCTGAATTAATTTATATTGCTGAGCCATAATGCTTTTAATTTATTTTGTAATTTGCTTCACATCCCCATATGCCCTAAACTGCCTCTGTCTGCTTAATATGAAGGTTAGCCAAGGCTCCACCAGATAAATCCACCTTAAGGCTATCGGAAACCTTTTGTGAAGCTAGAGTATTCCCCTTCCAAAGAGGCCTTTCTTCTGTTCATGAAAAGACTATTAATAACACAATTATTCCTGTTGAAAGAAAAGGCCATAATTAACAGACTGGAGAGCAAAATATCTATCCTACAGGAAAACAGACTTTCTGCTCCCGGAGGCAACATTTTAAATCCTGAGCATTGTTTAGGATGAAGAAGCCAGGTTTCATTTGTGGAGAATAACAACAGTGAAGAGTACCCAAAAGAAGTTGCAGTTTCCATGAATAGCTCAGCTCGCTAAGTGCAGAAGAAAAGGGAGGCTACAGTTCCCATATCTTGCCAGTCAAGACTGTTGACGTCAGTTGCAATTACCATTCACACCATGACCTGAGCCAGATGATCTGCAAATACGTCGTGTGTGTGTGTGTTCGTACTGAAGCCCAGCATTTTAAGTATGAAAATTAGGACACAACTACATCAGTAGATGTATTTTAACATTTGCAATCTTATACTAGTGGATGGCTGAACAAAATATTAACAAGATTATCTAAAAAGCCTGAGAGAAAGACAGCACAAAAAGGGGGTTGGGGAAAATGAACACCAGGAGACAGGAAACTTGAGGCACAGAAACATTTTGCAGAGCAGAAGAATTAGACTAGCGGTTGCCAATCTTTTTTCAAACAACTGTACCGTTTAGCTAAGATGCCCTCTGTACAGTCAGTCTCCACCACCTCTGAGTCATGAGTGCTGTAAACAGTGTAGCTAAGGTTGCTCCAAACCCCACCATTTACAAGACTTGGGCTTGGAGAAACTGAGTTCCATTATGAGTTAAAGCAAAGCTAATCAAATGGGAAGCAGGCACTAAACGGATATAGAGGCCGATGGATAGGGTAAAAGAGGGGGAGCCTGGAGCATCAGTGATAAAAAGTACCAATGCTGACATCCCCATCAGCGGTTAGTTCCTATCCTCTTAATATTTCATTGGCATGACAAGTCGTACAAAGCTTCAGGTGTTTGTCTGAGATAGGTCCAATCTGCCTGGGTTTTATCTCACGTCCATTTGCCATAATTGTCTATTCCCAATTGATGGACAGGATGCTACCTAGCAGGGTGACATCTCTATTACCTCTTTTCGTACTTCCAGGGTTAACCGCAGCATTCCCCTCATTGCTTTTAGATGAAGAGTCTAAGGTCTTGTCTGCAGTAGGAAGGGTTTGACAGCACAGCTGTACTGTCAAACCCTCCTAGTGGAGAAGCTTATTCCAGCCAGTGCTGGGTGACAGTCGCCCCCCCCACACACACACACACCCACCCAAGTGCCCACCAGACCATGATTTGGGATGCTTGCAGAGTCCTTCCGCTGTTTGTGACTCACGAGGGATTTTCCAAAAACAAACAGGTTCTTTTCCCTCTTCCTACCTTGGGAGAGGGAGAATCAAAGTAAAAGAAAAAGGCAAAGGTGGTCAGTCTCTTTAGGCAGTCTCTTAGTCACCCCTTTGGGGTTCGGCTTATCTGCAGGTTCTAGTGTCCTTGAACAGGGTTAGGGTCTGCCTCCAGCCCCTCCTTTTGGTCTTTGTACCTGGTCCATACACAGTCTCACCGGTAGCAGGGTCTGCAACTGTCTTCCTCTTCGCTGATCTGTTCCTGTAGCCAGCAGTCCCCAAAGCACAGCAGTCTTTTTCCTAGTTTCTTCACCTTCCTTTGACAGGCTTTCCCTTTTTAAGCTTCCTCCCTCCAGGCAGAGCAAGCCTTACAAGTGTGTCTGGTTAGTGCCTGCTGAGACCCTAGAAGCTCGTTGGCCTCCTCTCTTCTAGAGAGAGGGGACACACCCTCACTCCGCCAAAGAGTGCTTTTCCACTTTAGCTTATGCCAGTTCCCTGAGCGAAATAAGCTATACTGGCAAACTGCACCTACACTTGGGCTTTTGCCAGCACAGCTAGATTGGGGGTGGGGGGAAAAAAAATCACATCTCTGACCACACTCCTAACTGGTGTAGCTATGCTGGCACCATTTTTAAGTGTGGACCAGGCCTTATTTTTAATAGTTGAAGGAGGTACTAACACCACTCCTTATTGAGGGCACTAGAGAAGAAAATGCCTCTCCATTTTGAGCTCTCCTCTATCACATAAGTTACACAGTCCTCTCAAACTTTACACTGTGCTGTAGGTACTCCAGTTTCTACCTCTAATATATGCTTGTGCTGCCAGGCACTGAAAGAGTTAACACAGCGCGCCCCGCTCCACTTGGAAATAATGTGGACAACGCTGTAGGACTTCTGGGCGACCGGGGGGAGATAGAATCACACCTCTCTGAACCATAACATGACGTGGTGTCACACGATGCCTACGGACTCTGAACTTGATTAGGTCATCATTTAATCCCTGAACCACAACTCACCACTCAGAAGAATAAAACACGTAACCCAAACTTAAAACTTTCACACGCGCCTTTAAGTATACGTCTATACTACAGCAGGGAGCGAGCTTCCCAGCTTGGGTAGACAGACACACACTAGCTTTACTCAAGCTAGCATGCTAAAAACAGCAGCATAGCCAGGCGTAGCACGGCAGCAGCTGGGGCTAGCCACCTGAGTACACGCTCAGGCGGGTAGCCCGAGCCACCACGTGTGCTACCTCCTGGGCTACATTGCTATTTTTAGCACGCTAGCTCTAAAAGAGCTAGCGCGCGTCTGTCTGCCCAAACTGGGAAGCACGCTTCCAGCTGCACGGTAGATGTACCTTATAAGTCACAGCTACCAACAAGCATGACCCAAAGGATATAGCAGAAAAAGGATATCTGCAGTGACTTATGTTGGACTGTCAGTGAGTGCATGAAATAAGGATGCTGTGGCATTTTGGCAAGCACCTTTAAGAAAAATACTGCAGTATTTGATCCAAAACAATTCAGCTTTGAAGAGTACAACTGTAATGTCACTATTACTGTACCTTTATTAAAGTTTGCTGTAACGTGTGTATATATTATACACACACACACACACACGGTTAAATAAATTAGATAGGTGGTTAACAAAGAAAATGCTCTTTTATCCAGTCATTATTCCTTTGCCATCAAACACAGATCCAACAAAGGGCATTGCCTGGGTTACTTTATCACAAGAAACTGAGACACAAACTGACGGTCAGGAGAAGTTTGGCCTAGCTCTCGGAGCATGTGTTCTGCAAGGATACCAGCTTCAGGTAGTTTAAAGTGCTCTGCACACAAAAAGAGCTATGGAAAGTTTTATTATTTTCCTACTGCACAGAGCCAGAGTATTGGCCGTACTGCTAGTAATGCCCCTGGTTTGGACTCATCAAAAAATTAGGCTTTGGTGGCACTATTTCTATGTTCACAAGCCAACAGCTGTCATTAAAATCTGTTTATGTTTACAGTGCCGTGTTGTTTTAGACTGGTACATATTCTCCGAAGTGACAGCTTACCTACTCAGCCTTCAGGGAGAAAGTCTGCTAAGTATTATTACGTCCTGATGGCCAGGCTCAGGAAGAGTACATAGGACTAAGTATTAAGTATAAGAATCTGCTATTACTTATTATGTGGCTATGAGATTTCTTCAGAATGGTTCAAGAGACCCATGCTGAACTCGCAGATCAAAATGTTACATGAAACATGGGTGCCAAACCCAGGATTCTTCTATGTCCATTTCTGGCTCCACTCTGGAGCGTCCCATATATTCATGATAGTACTTAAAACCCTTTAATAGGCTCTGCAGGTCAGATGAAGACAAATGATAAAAAGCAGAGGGAAACGGTCTATGTGCAAATGGGTAAATGCTCTTGTACTCACAATTACTGTAATAGTGCAGTATATAGATGTGCAGGTAAAGATTAGGTAGGTGTCTAACCACTTATGTAAGAACAGCATTGCCTGGATTCAAGGTAGCTGCATCTGAGAACGTGGTAATTTGTTTTAGTTATGTTTTAGGACATGAAGTAAAAAAGATCATCACATCCCACTGAAATGACAAGAGAGATTTAGGTTGGATTATTACCCAAATTGGAATTTGGGCAGGACACATGTGGCAAACCACCACTGGGTTATTTTCCTGAAATATGCCCACACAATTTTTGTCATTTTTATTTGATGGTTTACGTATCTGTCTAAAAAGCCAATGCATCATTCATTGAAGCCAACAGGAATCTTTTGTGTTACTTTAATAGGCATCAAACTGGTCCCCTAATTGCTGAGTAGTGTTGCTGTTCTCTTAAACAGATATCACATTTACACCTTAGAGGTGGATGCAACGGCTTCAGTATTGAGCAAAGGCCCAGCCCCTTCAGCAAACAGAGAGGGAAAAAGGCACACAATGTAGAAAAGATGTGACAAAGCCATTTTGCTCTAGAACAGTACACAGTGCCCAAAGACTTAAGTGCTAGGAGTTGAAATGTGTGGAGAATTGCTTTGCGTTGGCCACAAGGTGGAATTAGTTATGCAGTCATGTGCACATCACCAATAAATTGTAGGCTGTCCAGCACATCAGAATCTGTGCTTGCCCCATCTCTAGCAACGCCTTCCCTTTATCTTCCAGACACAAGTCTTCCAACCCCTCTCCAATGGCTTCTGGGTGTGTGCTCTACTCTGATGTTTCACCCTGTGCACTGTGCGAAGGATCTGACACATGTGCTTTTTGCCCATGCTTCACATGCAACCCAAGTTCTTACTGCTTATCTGAGTTTTCTGCATGTGCACTGACCTTTTCTGAATTTTGCCTCTTCTTACTAAAAGTCTGAAATATTTTAGTTTCTCATACGATAACGACAGAAAAGAATTCCCCACATCCCTGAATATTCCACCACTCATACTAGTGTGTGTAATTTACTCAATTTCACTACCACTAACTTCAGCTTAATTTATGAACGTAGAAATCAAGAAACTGCCGTTGCTAACCTCCTGTAAGAGAATATGATACTCTCCTCTTTCATGTTCTGCCCCCATGTACTGGCAAGATTTTTCAGTGTCTTTGATTTCCCAACTGCCAGGCTGATTGCAACCAATAGCATCTAGGTCAGAGCTTAGCTCTCCTCATCTACATCTTATACAAAAGAGTCTTCTTCAGAGTGAAGAAGGGCAAAACCTTGTACAAGAGACAGAAAGTAGTCTGACAGCCCCGAAGGAGAAGAATTGAAATTTCACTTAAAGGGGTTTGAAATCTCATTTTTGGTCATTCCAAGATACTTCTCTATAGTGATGCTAATTGTGTTTTCAAAAATGAGAATGTCTTTGGGAGGAAAATTTTCTTAGGAGGTTTGTGCTCTTTTGTTTTAAATTCCTTGTGAAATCCTTAGGGTTGACAATGCTGCTACTTAATAAATTCAGTCTTCCATGCATTAGGGTCAGTAATCCAGTCCTGCGCCGAGCCAGATCTCCAAGCTGGCTGTAAGCTTCCATGACAACAACGAACTGGAGATAAACACTAATGAAACACACGCAGCGCCCACAAGCAGCACCTCACAAAAAATATCCTGAGACAATGAATATTTTTGTCTTAATGTAAGAGATTTTCCACTGATATTTTTGGTTCATGATAACATTTCTATAAGAGTCCCTGTGACAGATCATAATTAAATCCCAGAGAAATTAACTATCTGCATTTTTAAAAACATCTGTTCATACTTCCCCTTTTAGATTTTCCTATCTATTTTTGGCATATACTATATGTTCATCAGCATAAGCGGTACGTGTTAATGGAGAAGTGTTCATCCCACACCACTTTATCTTTGAAGTGCTGATAAGAGAGTCTAAAAAATGCTAATACGTTTGGAAACTCCCCACAGAGCCATAATGAAAAGCTTTACATAAATTGCAGTATTTTACTAATGCCTAGGGTGTTGGTATTCTCTATTAACAATACTTTTTTTAAAGTCATCTATGTTGCTGGCTCCAGCAAGCAAGTATAAAAAGCAGCATTTTTCTAAAGCTTCATCAAGCTTCCCTTGTTAAGTGTACACCTTGATGGGTTATGTAGTTAAATTCACACAATTAATCTGAACAGTCCAGTTGAAGTGCAAATCTAAGGGGGAAAACCTTAAGCTTGCTACCGTACAGTGTCACAAACAAGCACAAATCTGAGTGAATTTGGTTCAGGCCTGAGGACAGCACATTACCACCTAGCAACCACAGAGCAGTTTGGCTTTTGCAAGGTGACTCCTACATGGCATAGCAAAGTGGCCTTGTGATTAAAGCTCCTGGGAGACAGGAAACCTGAGCCACTGACAAACAAGTCTCTTAAGATTCTTGGAGACTAAGTATTCCCACCTGCAAAATAGAAATAATGGTATTTACCCACGTTCGTAAAGTGCTATGAGATTGCTGGATGCAAGATACCATATAAAAGTAACAACTGTTAAAAGGATGAGATTGCAAAAATCATGTTTGAACAAGAGAGACTGATCATGGCCTTTGATGCCTTTGTAAGAATCTACAGAGGAAGAAGCATCTCTTGGGTGCTAACAATAATCTCAAGCTGTTAGATAGCACTTTTCATCAGTAGATCTCAAGGCACTTTACACAGGAAGCAAGTATCTTTGTTTAGCTCCATTTTATCAGTGAGGAAACTGAGGTACAGAAAAGAGAAAATGGTTTACTGAAGGTCACCCAGCAGCAGAGCTTGGAAATAGAACACAGGTCTTCTGAGTCCCAGTCCAGTGCCCTGTTCTCTAGGACTTCCACCTCTGATATGGACTTCACTGTATTTACAGGTTACTGTCATAGAAATGTTTCTTCACAAACAAAGCAAGCAACTTTTCCTGGTACACACAGACCACTAACTCTAGGGATGGAGATGGAGCTAAAATTAATGGAAGGACTATATTTAATATAAACCAATAATTTTTACATTTAATAGACCTTTCATCCCAAAGCTCTTAAAACACTCTACATGCAACATTGAAACACGGACAATTTTATGGTGGAGAGTGGCAGGGAGCCAGCCAACAGCTGCTCCAAACCAGTTGGAAAGTAAAGCAGTAATTTTGGCCAAGGACACTGGGGCAAGCTTGCATTATGACATGAAAAAGCCAAAGTGAGATGTTTAATGTCTGTGCAGAGTAGACAAGACCTCACTTTTTCGTTTGTTTTAAAAGAGTTTTGTCCTAAAAATCCACACTTGCTAATACAGTTCTCAGTGAAAATGATTCAGAAGGATAGTGGCTCTGCTGAGCCTGCTGAGATTTCAACTTGTGGTTGGAGGAAGTCTGTGTGTTCCAAACCTGACAACCACTATGTAATGGCAGGTTTCAGAGTAGCAGCCGTGTTAGTCTGTATTCGGAAAAAGAAAAGGAGTACTTGTGGCACCTTAGAGACTAACCAATTTATTTGAGCATAAGCTTTTGTGAGCTTTAGCTTATGATCAGATAAATTGGTTAGTCTCTAAAGTGCCACAAGTACTCCTTTTCTTTTTACTATGTAATGGGCCTTACTTGCTCTGTTTAATTTCATGTTTTCTTTGTATGCCTAGTTATATTACATGTTTGTTCTATTGGATTTCAGGCATGACTCTGGTTACAGTATATTTCTCCCTAAAATATATCCTTTAAAATTGCTTTAAAATGAAGGGGGGCGGGTAATTTCTTTCAAGATACAATCCAATTTGAAACGTTTAAAAAAAGAGGCTACGGCACGTGTCCACTTACTCTACAGTAAATCCCAATCTGGAGACAAAGAGAAAAGCACTGATGCACCAGCGGGGGAGGGGGGCGGGGGTGAGGAAAGGGATCCTTAGTTCCAACATGTGCATTAGCAACAAGTCACCTGTTCGGCCAGGGTAGAAACACTGCAGCTGGGGATGGGGAAGAGTAGAATAAACCACTCGTTCTCCCTCACAGGGTTTTCTGACCACCCGGATCCATGATGTGTGCAGACCAGCTATGCACATCCTAATCTGTTTGTGACAAATTCCTGTGGTTTACATAGAGCACTAAGAAGTAGGGGGAGCTACTAAAATTAAAAGCACGACAATTGAAGTCCCATTGTATGACTATTCTCACAACACTGACCAGGCTCCCAGGATGGGATCTTCAGAAGTGCCTGATGTTGATATAACACCGTTTCCGCTAAAGACACTGACTTCAATAGGAGCAGATTAGGTCAGTGCTGACCAGTTGTGAAAATCTGACCCCAAAACTGCTGTCCCACTGGTCCCAATGTAAAACCCGAGATGGATTCTCTGAGCTGATCTCTTTGTTGGTTGTTGTAAAGTCTTGGTCACTGATCTGGAAGGAAAGGAGTACTTGTGGCACCTTAGAGACTAACCAATTTATTTGAGCATGAGCTTTCGTGAGCTACAGCTCACTTCATCAGATGCATACCGTGGAAACTGCAGCAGACTTTATATATACACAGAGAATATGAAATACCACCTGATGATCACTTTAGATAAGCTATTACCAGCAGGACAGTGGGGTGGGAGGAGGTATTGTTTCATATTCTCTGTGTATATATAAAGTCTGCTGCAGTTTCCACGGTATGCATCTGATGAAGTGAGCTGTAGCTCACGAAAGCTCATGCTCAAATAAATTGGTTAGTCTCTAAGGTGCCACAAGTACTCCTTTTCTTTTTGCGAATACAGACTAACACGGCTGTTACTCTGAAAACTGATCTGGAAGGGACATCCTCCAAGGATGTTGTTATATTTTCTACCTCTGCATTCCCCAGCTAGAATCTATCCAGAAATTGTTCCAAGAGGCATAAAAGAGAATAATATTCTAGCAACCTGCTAGGGAGGCCAGATAAATTAAGACTACTTAGTGGAACCTGCCTTTAATTAATTTGTTTTAGGAAGCGTCTTAGGTGCTACAGTGATGCCCGACTGATAAAAGCCGAAGGCGATAGACGCATGGGCTCTTTGCTGATTCAGACTCCTGCAAAGCAGAACTGCATTAGGGCCTCACGCAACTGCATAAGTGGTCCAAGGCTAGGTCCTATGGGAAGTTGAAACAAAAGAAAAATATTTGACTGCAAAGCTAAATCAATAATCCTGAAGCTTTTTATTCCCTTCAGTCAAGAGTCAAATGAAAGACAATCAATTCAATTATTGTAACTTCTGCCTTAAAAAGCAACATATAATCTATTCTATGGACTCCAAGACATCCCAAGCATAGCACCCAAGATTAGTCCTCTTCATCAGGAGACTAGCAGGGGATGTTCAATAGCACTCTAGTCTAGCCTGCTAAACGTACAGTAAATAGACTCAAAGTCCAGAGTACCGTCCTTATCATTTCAATGGCAGCATTGTAAAAAAAAAAAAAAAAGACTCCACTTCTGTGCGTCATTTTCATCTCTTGCCAGCTGAATGGCCTGGTGTGTGCCAAATCCAGCACAAGTGGCAGCCCTCAATACACTCACTCCAATAATGATTTTACACTGAAGCATCTATAGCAAAGACAGGAAATAATGTTCAACAAGCCAATTTTCTTCGTTCCCGTGCTCAGCATTTTTGTTTCTTATTTTTTCACTTTTATGGGCACATAGTACCACACAACTTTCACTTTGACACCTGTCAACTGGAGTGGTGAGCACTTAGCCCCTCAAAGCATAATGCCCTTATCTGCCGTGGTCCTTTAATGGCATGGATTGCTAAGCATTTCACAAACACTATACATCACTGACATGCAGACACCTTTGGCACAAAGGAGAAAACCAACCTACAAATTCAGAGGAGGGGGTATTTTGGCGAGGCTACCATCCGAAAATGCTGTGGGACTTCCAGTCCCATACCAGCAGAGGAGATCAGGTTTTTAAAAAGATCCTCTCCTCCACAACAGTGAATGGAATAGAACTCAATGTGTCTAACTCAGAAAGGAAGTATGGTCCAATGATAATGCACCAGTCTACGACTTGGGAGACCTTGGTGCGAGTCCCTGCTTTGCCATAGATTTCCTGTGTGACCTTGGGTAAATCACCTGTCTGTAAAATGAGATTAGCACACCCTACCTCACAGGGGTGCTTCAGAGAATAAACGTATTATAGACGGTGAGGTGCTCAAATACTACAGTAATGGAGGCAGAGAAGTACTTTAGATGGATGAAGAGTTCAGTCAACCCTGCTAGGATTTGACCCTGTGGTACCAGAAAAAATAAAAATATTTCATACCTGAAGCTTAGATTATATAGCCATCCCCTCCCACAATAGCAAAGAACCCAACACAGAATTTGTTCTAATTTTTGAGGGGGAGTCTTGTCTTACTTTCAAACAATACAAGAATCCTTATTTATGAGACAGGGCTGGTAGTGCCACCTATTATTGCCTGACACTACCCCTTATAATTTTCAGGTGCTTATAACTTTGCCAAACTTTAACCTATAAGGCTGCAATTATTCACCCTGGGTATCTCCCTTAGGCAATTTTTTTCTTGGGGTGTTGGGGGGCTGGGCGGTGGCACAAAAATGGGAAAGGAAGGTGTAAATTGAGGCAAGTAGTCTGGTGAGATTGGGATAAGAGGGGAAGGGAAGATAACGTGTGACTAGGAGCCAGGAAGGAGGGAAGGAAGGCTGGGCTGGTTGGGAGATGAGGCTGGAAGGGGAAGCAGACTAGGACTGGGTGCTGACGAGGGAAATAGGGTGGAGATTGGGAGCCAATAGGCTGGGAGACTGATATCAGACAAGGAGCTGGAGGGTAAGGGAGAGACTGAAACTGGCTGGACAAGGAGACTGGACTAGGAAACGGCAGAGAGGAAAATGGGAGCAAAGAGGAGGAGAGACAGGGCTGACAAGGTGTTGGGGAACACAAGAAGAAGCAGGATTAGCTATGGAAAAAGAATGGGAGAAACAGTCAGGGAGAGGGTGGTGAGGGAAACAGCTGGATGAGAGCCTGGAGAGGGAGACTAGGACTGGGAGCCTGTGGGGGGGCAGGAAAGAGAAAGGCACATTTCACCAGGAGCTCGAATGGGAAACTGGAACTGACTGGACAAAGAGACTGTGACCAGTTGTGGGGAGGGAAGATACTAGGGAGTAGGAGGGAAGATTGGGATTTGGACAGTAAGTCTGGAGGAGGAGGAGGCAAGGCTGACGAAGCAAGGAAACTGGGATTGGGATGAGAAGCCTGAGGAGTGGAGACTGGGAAGGCAAGGATAATGGGATTAGGACAAGAAGCCAGGGCAGGAAATAAATGGGACTGGAACAGGGAACATCTTGATGGGATGGGACAGAGGAAGTCAGTCTTGAGGGATAAGACCATAAGAGTCTGTGCCCACTAGAGGACAGTCCCCTCCAGGGCCTGGAATGAAACCCAAAATTTATGAATCTCACCATTCCCCTTCTGTCAGCAAATATCTGTAAAACCCACTGACAAAATGTACCTCTCCTCTCTCTCTATTGCTGGTCTGCATACAGGATGACAACCTACTACTGCTGTCAGTTGCTGACTGAATTTTTTTAGTTTTGCTTTTATAAAAACTAAGAAATTATACACACAAAAACTACTTTAAAAGATTATTAAGGTTGCAAACTCAAGCACTCAAAAGTTAGGAAATGCCAGAATTAAGGTTATCAGTCCAATCTTAATGCAGGCCTCTTGTGTGTACACATTATGCACCAAATGTAAATTATATGATCATCTCCTATTTTTTCCACAGAACCTCAGCCTCATCCAGTGCGCAGAATAGATCAGCTCCAGGGATGAATCAGCGTTGTGTAGTGAATGGTGGCTGTTGTCTGTAGGACCCCTGACTCATTTGTCACGTAAATTGGAAGGTGTCTTGTGAATGAGGTAAGAGGATCGCAGGAAGAGAGAAGACAGTTTCATGATTATGGTAGTTGATGTTGCTCTGGAGAACTGGATTCTATCCCTGTGTGATGCTTAAAAGTCATATAAGCAAAGCTTTCCACAGATGGTGACTGTGTGTTCTTTATTTTCTGGGTGCCCAACTTGATACACTGAGGTTTGATTTGCAGAAGTGCTGAGCACTCAAAGCTGCAACTGAAATCATTAGAGCTGTGCTTGATTACACAAAGTGCTATACAATGTTAAATACTTTGAAAACTCAGTTCCTTTGAGTCTCAGATTAGGTACCCCAAATTAATGGAAACTTTTGAGCTTAACCTCTTCATGCCTCAGTTCCCCATCTGTCAATTGGGAATAATACCACTCCCTCACTTCACAGGGGTGCTATGAAGATAAATGAATTAATGTTTATGAAACCCTCATATACTCTAGTAATAGAAAAAGACCTTGAGGAAATTAATAATTCTTCATTCAGAACATGGTTTATGTGCAGTAAATAAGGCCGCGGCCCACAAACTGAACAATGAGGAGGAAAAAAAAATGACCGAGTACTGTCTGTCCTGTGCACTGAATAAGGCAGGAATCCTGTGGAAAAAAAATGTATGTGATCATGTCATTGAAAACTATATCAAAATGCATATGCATAAGAGGCCAAATGAAGATAGCAGAGGCAACCTGAATTCTAGCATTTTCTAGCATTTGAGTGCTTGACTTTGCAACCTTAATAATGTGCTTTTAATGGAGAGAGCGTGCATGAGAACACTAGCACGAGTGTGTAATGTGAGAACATGCAGAGAAGGGGGGCATCCAGCGGCAGAACAGCAGGGGGTGGGGGGAAAAGGATCATTGGGTGATCAGGTTTGACTGCAAGTCACTTTCTCCAGGTAAGGTCTTACTGTAGTTCTGATCGAACCCAAATTGACACGAACTTGTCAAATGTCTCTAGCTGCGCATATCTTCCAGGCTGTTTTAAAAGCAGTAACTCAAAAGTACAAAATACAGACCACACAGGGTATTCCCTATGTTTCCCCTAGAAAGATCCCTTCCCTGGCTTCTGCTCAGCATAACCCATCCCTTTCCAAGCTCTGGGAATAACCTAGACTTCTTTAAGGTGCTGATCCCAATAAGCTTTGCTGCATCTAAATATCTGCCAACTGAGAGTGCCTCCTTGACTGAAACCTGGCTGAGAAAATCAATCTCTAATGTCTTAGGACAGTGACTAGCTTAGCAGGGTCTTATTCTAGGAGGACCACTATGGTGGTGTGTGGCAGGACTTCAGGATCCTCTCCATATAGAGACTTCTACACTCCATCAGATGTATAAAACAGTAAAGGGGCCCAATTCTCAGGATTAATAAGGCCCCTTTTATGCTCCCAAAATGATGTAAAGAGGCTTCAGTGTAAATGAAAATAAGGCTCTACAAGACCAGAAATGTCAGTCTTCAGCCATATCGTCTCTGCTGGCACTTGATGCCTCAGTGACATCCTTTCTAATGTCACTTGTCAGGTGTCTTTAATCATTCATCCCTTTGTCCTGCATACAGTGTACCAGAGCAGTGAGAGAACAACTCTTCTGACAGGTTGCCAGGATATCTGGCACTTCAGTCTTCTCATATTACCTTCCGTTAACCTCATTCCATTCCCTTTTAATATTGCTGCTGTCATTATAACTCCTCTATAGTTTCTTTTCTGGCTCTGTCATTAGGTGGATTTCCCAGAAGAATTTTCCCAGGGACTCTGAAGAGAACATTCCATCGCTACTGAGAACTGGCTCAAATTCACTAACCGGATTCTCTTTATCTTTTCACTTCAAGAATTAAACTTGCACTGTACATTTAAACAATTGAAAGCAATTAGGAGAGCACAGAGCTCCCTGGCAGATGAGTTTTTAATTTTGGTTTCAGTTATTTATTTACGTTCAATATTCCTTGTTTTCCTTGTGTACTCCATGATTCCTCAGCCACTGAGCCGCTTCCTGAGGAACAGCTGAGGCACTCCATGACCACTGCCT
The DNA here is from genome assembly GCF_965140235.1 of Caretta caretta. Lineage (NCBI taxonomy): Eukaryota > Metazoa > Chordata > Testudines > Cheloniidae > Caretta > Caretta caretta. Next base: position 129,507,584 of record NC_134209.1, on the reverse strand, counting down.
GATAATGACTATGGGACTGATTCTCTTCTTACTTACACTACTGCAAATAGAATTACATCTGATTTACAATAGTGTGAGAAGAGAATACAGCACCAATGTCCTAAAACCAAAATAAATGGGCCACTAGTGCAATGGATTCTGTTATTGATTTTGGTATGAAATTCAACTCATTTCAAAACAGCTAATTCAAGATCAGCAGGAAACACTGTCTGCCTCTGAAAAATCAGGCTAACTACTTAGATGCTGTCGGACGACAGGCCCATGTTAGACCTAGGTGAACTATTGTTTTAAATTGAGTTGGGATAGCAGCATAAGCCCCAGGCCCAAAGCAATGTGACCAAAAAGAATGAGATCATGAGAAAGAAGACTTGTTGTGTTAACACTTGTATTTTGAAGGGTCACTACAAGTTTATCTTATTTAAGGTGTGGGCTGAGGTAATAGAAATTAAACGTTAATTGGCTGCCAGGTGCAGTAAATAATTGGGTGTATATATATAAAAAAAATATAAAAAATACTCTGCTTCATCTGGCCTTAGCTAAGGTCCAACAATTGGCAATGACATCACTTGCTTGTTAAAGGGTATAAAAAAGTAAACCATTAAAAGGTTCATTGCTAACATTTGCCTGACCAAGTTAGAGCTGACTAGTCTGGGTCAAACCACCCCTGGGTTTAGCCTTTTTTGTAAGTATTTTTGTCACATGCTTATATATGTTTTGTTACTGTTTGGATGTAATAAATTATTTATTATTTAGACATTTTTATACATTTTACAGCAATTGAAGAAATACCAATGGCCTTCATATTTAATAAAGGCAGTTATGGTTAAATTGGTGTCATGGTAGTGTCCTGTATTATTAATAATTCCAACACATGCCTAGTACCAGGCATCCAACTTTGAAAAATGTTGGTCTTACAAGCTAAATAGAGAGCATAGGGATGAAGGATGGGCATCAAAAAAGGAAGTGAAAGAACAATGTTTTTTAGCATACGCCTTGTTGATTCCATGATTTGCTCGATTTCTCTCCTCCTTCTCCTCCCAGCCACCCCCACATCTACTTTGATAACATTTTCTTGAGGGGAAGAGATAAGAGCTGGTATGTGTTAGTATTATTGGGGAAGTATTTTAAAGAAACAATATGTATGTGAGACATGGGGGGTGAGTATTTCCTGCTCATATGTTGGAGAAGTTCTATCTATCTAAGGTACTTATAGAGCGCCCATTACCATAACTTCTGAGCATCTCACAATCTTTAACGTATTTATCCTCACAACTCCCCTGTTTACTATTATCCCCACTTTACAGATGTGGCACAGATCCTCAAATGTATTTAGTTGCATTATATATATCTTTGAGCAACAGGGCCAGAGAGACTAAGTGACTTGCCCACCACAATCTTGCCTGTGGAAGAGCAGAGAACTGAAGCCAGGTGTCCCAAGTACCAGGCTAATGCCCTAACCGCTTGGCCATCCTGTCTCTCTGAGCAGCTTAGACTCTGCAGAGTTAACCAAAGAGAATAGCTGTGATTTGTATTGTGTATATATTATGTTACGTTCACTCAAAAAATAGCTAGGAACCTGTGCTGGATTGAAATGCAAGAATGATGCACATGTTGTATACAAAAGTGTAATTAGAAACATGTATGGTGATAGGTATTGGTTAAATACATAGAAACACAGAGATGGAAACCAGGCACCTCAGACAAAGACAAAGAGAGAGAGAGGCATGAGTTTCACTGCCTTTGTGGTACACAGAGATACACATTCTTTTTCTAGGCATTCACTATTTTAATAAAGATCAGACGCTATTAGTATCTTTAACGCTCCAGGGTATTATAATATCAGATAAGCTCTGCCCAAAGTTTCCCTTCATCCTTTTATTATTTTAAAAATTACTATTAACGAGGAACAACATGCAATTTTGTGCTTGGAATCAGAGGAGATCAGAAATACCTCCTGCTGTGTCTTAATGTGCAATTGGAACAAACCTGTGAGTTAGGCACGAATAATGCAACATCAACTGTTACATTTATCTTAGTAGTATTTCCCTCAGGAGTTTAGCCAGATATTTGAGTATGCATGTGTAACTAAAAGGGATTTCATCCTGGATAAAATATCTTAACTTTGAGAATCCACAACTGCAAGCTGTCAAGGTTCCTCCCCCACTCTGAACTCTCGGGTACAGATGTGGGGACCTGCATGAAAAAACCCCCTAAGCTTATCTTTACCAGCTTAGGTCAAAACTTCCCCAAGGTACAAAATATTACACCCGTTATCCTTGGAATGGCCGCTACCACCACCAAACTAATACTGGTTACTGGGGAAGAGCTGTTTGGACGCGTCTTTCCCCCCAAAATACTTCCCAAAACCTTGCACCCCACTTCCTGGACAAGGTTTGGTAAAAAAGCCTCACCAATTTGCCTAGGTGACTACAGACCCAGACCCTTGGATCTTAAGAAAAATGAACAATCCTCCCAACACTTGCACCCCCCCTTTCCTGGGAAATGTTGGATAAAAAGCCTCACCAATTTGCATAGGTGACCACAGACCCAAACCCTTGGATCTGAGAACAATGAAAAAGCATTCAGTTTTTACAAGAAGACTTTTAATAAAAAATAGAAGTAAATAGAAATAAAGAAATCCCCCCTGTAAAATCAGGATGGTAGATATCTTACAGGGTAATTAGATTCAAAAACATAGAGAACCCCTCTAGGCAAAACCTTAAGTTACAAAAAAGATACACAGACAGAAATAGTTATTCTATTCAGCACAATTCTTTTCTCAGCCATTTAAAGAAATCATAATCTAACACATACCTAGCTAGATTACTTACTAAAAGTTCTAAGACTCCATTCCTGTTCTGTCTCTGGCAAGAGCAGCACACAGACAGACAGACCCTTTGTTCCTCTCCCTCCTCCCAGCTTTTGAAAGTATCTTGTCTCCTCATTGGTCATTTTGGTCAGGTGCCAGCAAGGTTACCTTTAGCTTCTTAACCCTTTACAGGTGAGAGGAGCTTTCCCCTGGCCAGGAGGGATTTCAAAGGGGTTTACCCTTCCCTTTATATTTATGACACGCCCCCCAAATCTCAGCTAGGGTGAAACACTGGCTGGGATTTCTTCCTGGAGCTCTAGGAAAAACAGAGTTAATAAGACACATGCATCTCTAAATATACTACCAAGTACATAAAGACTAACAATATTTTCCACATCTCAAGGACGATTTTAACCAGTTGATTCTGGGAAACTTTCACGCGAGAGTGCATCAGCCACTTTGTTAGAAGCTCCTGAGATGTGTTGGACGTCGAAATCAAAATCTTGGAGAGCTAAACTCCACCGAAGAAGTTTTTTGTTAGTTTCCTTGACGGTGTGAAGCCACTTCAGTGCAGCATGGTCGGTTTGCAGGTGGAAACGCCGTCCCCAAACATATGGGCGTAGCTTTTCCAGAGCGTAGACAATGGCATAACATTCTTTTTCAGTGACTGACCAGTTGCTTTCCCTCTCAGACAGTTTTTTGCTGAGAAACACTACAGGGTGGAATTCTTGATCAGGTCCTTTCTGCATTAAAACTGCTCCCACACCACGCTCGGATGCATCTGTGGTTACTAGGAACGGTTTGTCAAAGTCTGGGGCCCTTAGTACAGGGTCAGACATGAGTGTCGCTTTAAGCTTGTTAAAGGCCTTCTGACACTTTCCGGTCCACTGAACAGCATTTGGCTGTTTCTTTTTGGTTAGGTCTGTCAGTGGGGCAGCGATTTGGCTGTAGTGCGGTACAAATCGTCTGTAATAACCGGCCAAGCCTAAGAAGGATTGAACCTGTTTCTTTGACTTTGGGACAGGCCACTTTTGGATAGCATCCACTTTGGCCTGTAGGGGGCTGATAGTTCCTTGACCCACCTGGTGTCCAAGGTAAGTCACTCTGTTTAGGCCTATTTGACACTTCTTAGCCTTAACAGTTAGTCCTGCCTCCCTTATGCGCTCAAGGACTTTTTGTAGATGTTCCAGGTGGTCTGCCCAGGAATCCGAAAATATGGCCACATCGTCAAGGTAGGCGACTGCATATTTTCCTAATCCCGCTAGGAGACCATCTACAAGTCTTTGGAAAGTGGCGGGTGCATTTCGCAGCCCGAAAGGGAGTACATTAAATTCATACAGCCCGAGATGTGTGATGAAGGCTGACCTTTCCTTGGCAGATTCATCTAGCGGTACCTGCCAGTACCCCTTGGTTAAGTCCAAGGTAGAGATGAACTGGGCCCGTCCCAGTTTCTCTAATAGTTCATCTGTGCGTGGCATTGGATAGTTGTCTGGGCGAGTTACAGCATTTAGCTTACGGTAGTCCACGCAAAAACGTATTTCCCCATCTGGTTTGGGAACTAGAACCACTGGAGATGCCCATGCACTTTCAGAGGGGCGGATTACCCCCATCTGTAACATATCCTGGATCTCCCGTTCTATAGCAGTTTTAGCTTGAGGAGACACCCGGTAAGGTTGGACCCTAATTGGGTGAGCATTACCTGTGTCAATGGAGTGGTATGCCCGTTCAGTCAGTCCTGGGGTGGTTGAGAACGTTGGCGCGTAGCTAGTGCACAGCTCCTGGATCTGCTGTCGCTGCATACGCTCAAGGGTCATGGAGAGGTTCACCTCTTCCACACCACCACCACATTTCCCTTCGTAGTAGACACCTTTGGGCCACTCAGCGTCGTCTCCTCCCTGGGCTGTAAACTGACAAACCTTTAATTCTCTGGAATAAAAGGACTTTAGAGAATTAATATGGTACACCTTAGGCTTTCGGTTGGAGGTGGGGAATGCTATGAGATAATTAACAGCTCCCAGGCGCTCCTGGACCGTGAATGGCCCTTCCCACGATGCTTCCATTTTATGGGCCTGGAGCGCCCTTAAGACCATGACCTGGTCTCCTATTTTGAAGGAACGCTCTCTGGCATGTTTATCATACCAGGCTTTTTGCTCTTTTTGAGCATCCTGTAAGTTTTCTCTAGCAAGGGCTAAAGAGGTTCGGAGGGTGTTTTGTAGGTTGGTTACAAAGTCCAGAATGTTAGTTCCTGGAGACGGTGTAAATCCCTCCCATTGCTGCTTCACCAACTGCAATGGCCCCTTAACCTCACGGCCATATACAAGTTCAAATGGGGAAAACCCTAAACTGGGATGTGGTACAGCTCTGTAGGCAAAGAGCAACTGCTGCAACACTAGGTCCCAATCATTGGAGTGCTCATTTACAAATTTACGTATCATGGCCCCCAAAGTTCCATTAAACTTCTCCACCATGCCATTTGTTTGATGGTGGTAAGGAGTGGCAACCAAGTGATTTACCCCATGAGCTTCCCAAAGGTTTTTCATAGTTCCTGCCAGGAAATTAGTCCCTGCATCTGTGAGGATGTCGGAGGGCCAACCTACCCTGGCAAAAATGTCTGCTAGTGCCTGGCACACACTTTTAGCCCTGGTGTTGCTTAGAGCTACTGCTTCTGGCCATCGGGTGGCAAAATCCATGAAAGTCAGTATGTACTGCTTTCCTCTGGGTGTCTTTTTCGGAAAAGGACCCAGAATATCCACAGCTACTCGCTGAAATGGAACTTCAATGATGGGGAGGGGTTGTAGAGGGGCTTTGACCTGGTCTTGGGGTTTTCCCACTCTTTGGCACACCTCACAAGACTGGACATAGATAGAAACATCCTTGCCCATTCCCTCCCAGTGGAATGACCCCCCCAAACGGTCTTTGGTCCTGTTCACCCCAGCATGGCCACTAGGGTGATCATGGGCTAAGCTCAAGAGCTTGGCCCGGTATTTAGTTGGAACTACCAACTGTCTCTGAGGATGCCAGTCTTCCTGGTGTCCACCAGAAAGAGTTTCCTTGTATAAAAGTCCTCTTTCTATAACAAACCTGGATCGATTAGAAGAGCTGAGAGGCGGTGGGTTGCTCCGTGCCGCCGTCCAAGCTCTCTGGAGGCTTTCATCTGCTTCCTGTTCGGTCTGGAACTGTTCCCTTGATGCTGGAGACATCAGTTCCTCATGGGATTGTGGACCTAGGCTTGGTCCCTCTGGAAGCGATATAGGGGATGGAGCTGTTTCTGTTGACTGTGAACCGCTCTCCGCTGGTGCACTATGTTGGGATTCAGGCTCCGGCTGAGCCTCTTGGGTCGGGTTATCGGCTGCTGCCAGTTCAGGTTCGGTGGGGCCCTCTGGTGTTGAGGTTGCAAGTACTGGATTCAGTGCTGACACGGGGTCTGGTGTTGGTTGTTCGGCTGGTTCCGGTTCTAGGACTGGTTCCGTCTGGGTCTCTGGGACTGGATCCACTACTGCTGTTGCAGACATTGGCCTGGGGTCCAGGTCCATCACCTCTGACCGGGTCCTGATAGAAGTTTCCGGAACAGAGCTAGGCCTCACGGCTTGTTTAGCCTGGCTGCGGGTGACCATTCCCACCCTCTTGGCCTGCTTCACATGATTGGCCAAGTCTTCCCCCAACAGCATGGGGATGGGATAATCATCATAGACTGCAAAAGTCCACATTCCTGACCAGCCCTTGTACTGGACAGGCAACTTGGCTGTAGGCAAATTGAAAGAGTTGGACTTGAAGGGTTGAATCGTCACTTGGATCTCTGGGTTGATTAAATTGGGGTCCACTAAGGAAGCATGGATAGTTGACACTTGTGCTCCGGTGTCCCTCCACGCGGTGACCTTCTTCCCGCCCACACTCACAGCTTCCCTCCGCTCCAAGGGTATCTGGGAGGTATCTGGGCCTGTGGACCTCTGGAGTGATTCCGGTGCAATGAACTGTAATCTGTTGGGGTTCTTGGGGCAGTTGGCCTTTACATGCCCCAGCTCGTTACACTTAAAACATCGTCCAGCTGACGGGTCACTGGGGCGAGGAGGGTTGCTGGAGAATGGGGTGGTGGGACGATAAGGGGTCTGGAGGGTTCTTTGGGAGGTAGGTGGGGCTTTGGGCGGCCCCCGGTAATAGGGTGTGGTCTGGGGTGGTCCCTTCTGGTCTCCGCTCCAACTGCGACCAGTTTTCTTCTTCTCTGCCACCTCCACCCATCTGGCTCCAATCTCTCCTGCCTCGATTACAGTTTTGGGCTTCCCGTCTAGGATGTATCTTTCTATTTCCTCAGGAACACCCTCTAAGAATTGTTCCATTTGCATTAGGAAGGGCAAATTTACTGGAGATTCAACACTTGCTCCTGATATCCAGGCATCCCAATGTTTCACAATGTGGTAGGCATGTCGGGTAAATGACATGTCTGGTTTCCACCTTAGGGCTCTGAACCTCCCACGAGACTGCTCGGGTGTTATCCCCATTCTGACTCTCGCCTTGGATTTAAACAGTTCATACTTGTTCATGTGTTCTTTAGGCATTTCAGCTGCCACCTCAGCTAAGGGTCCACTGAGCTGCGGCCTCAGCTCTACCATGTATTGGTCAGTAGAGATGTTGTACCCAAGGCAGGCCCTTTCGAAGTTTTCTAAGAAGGCCTCAGTATCATCACCTGCCTTGTAGGTGGGGAACTTTCTGGGATGGGAAGTGGTACCTGGAGAAGGATTGCTAGGGTTTGTTGGTATATTCTGCTGGGCCTTTATCCTCTCCACCTCCTCCACATGCTTCCTCTCTTTTTCCTTCTCCTCCTCCACATGCTTCCTCTCTTTTTCCTTCTCCTCCTCCACATGCTTCCTCTCTTTTTCCTTCTCCTCCTCCACATGCTTCCTTGCCTCCATTTCCCTCTTGTGGGCAGCCTCCTGTACCTCCTTCTCCAGCCGCATGAGTTCTATCTGTCTTTCATGTTCCCTTTGTCTTTCCTCAGCCTGAAATTTGGCTAATTCCAGCTGTAGTCGAGCTGAGGATTTGGTCATTCTAACCTCTCTGTTTTTAACTAACTTTACACCCGAGGTTTAGAAATAAACAAACAAAACTTGGCTGTAAAATTTTGCTGTGCTGGAATAGAATACCTATTCTCTGATAGTGATTGTCAGCCTACAGAAAAAGACAATTCCCTTGTCTCTGCTCTGGGCCCAAATTAAAGCAAAAAACCTCCAACTACTTGGAAACCTGCTTACCCAGCCCAAAGAAAAAGCAAATGGGTAGAACACACACCCCCTATTTACTTTTAGGAAGAAAAGAAAAAAAACACCTCTGGGTTGGAAGACTGTGAAGTTCCCTGCAGGAGTTAAGTACCCTGCCTCCAGGCAAAGAAAACCTGCAATTCACAAGATAATCCCCTTTTGTCTCTGCTTGGCCACAAAGCAGAGAGAAACCAAGCTGCTTTCAGTTTCAAAGCTGCTTTCTGGACTTTCTTTCCAAAGAAAAAAAAATTTTCCTTTTTAAAATCTGTATTTCTAGTTCAAAAAATCTCAACTGGATCTCAAATGATTTCAGGTTAATCCCACCACTGTGCCACCATGTCAAGGTTCCTCCCCCACTCTGAACTCTAGGGTACAGATGTGGGGACCTGCATGAAAAAACCCCCTAAGCTTATCTTTACCAGCTTAGGTCAAAACTTCCCCAAGGTACAAAATATTACACCCGTTATCCTTGGAATGGCCGCTACCACCACCAAACTAATACTGGTTACTGGGGAAGAGCTGTTTGGACGCGTCTTTCCCCCCAAAATACTTCCCAAAACCTTGCACCCCACTTCCTGGACAAGGTTTGGTAAAAAAGCCTCACCAATTTGCCTAGGTGACTACAGACCCAGACCCTTGGATCTTAAGAAAAATGAACAATCCTCCCAACACTTGCACCCCCCCTTTCCTGGGAAATGTTGGATAAAAAGCCTCACCAATTTGCATAGGTGACCACAGACCCAAACCCTTGGATCTGAGAACAATGAAAAAGCATTCAGTTTTTACAAGAAGACTTTTAATAAAAAATAGAAGTAAATAGAAATAAAGAAATCCCCCCTGTAAAATCAGGATGGTAGATATCTTACAGGGTAATTAGATTCAAAAACATAGAGAACCCCTCTAGGCAAAACCTTAAGTTACAAAAAAGATACACAGACAGAAATAGTTATTCTATTCAGCACAATTCTTTTCTCAGCCATTTAAAGAAATCATAATCTAACACATACCTAGCTAGATTACTTACTAAAAGTTCTAAGACTCCATTCCTGTTCTGTCTCTGGCAAGAGCAGCACACAGACAGACAGACCCTTTGTTCCTCTCCCTCCTCCCAGCTTTTGAAAGTATCTTGTCTCCTCATTGGTCATTTTGGTCAGGTGCCAGCAAGGTTACCTTTAGCTTCTTAACCCTTTACAGGTGAGAGGAGCTTTCCCCTGGCCAGGAGGGATTTCAAAGGGGTTTACCCTTCCCTTTATATTTATGACACAAGCCTTATCTTTTCCACAATCAACAAGTGGTGGACCTTTCCCTAGATCAACACTCTCATGGGCTGAGACAAAACTCCAATCTGGATCCTGCTCTGAAATTTGCAGTTCACATCCATCACTAATCTAAACTGAGAGAAATAAAATATTTGAAATGTAAGTTATTCTTTGAGCCATCTTCATTACCTGTTAACTCCAAGTTTCTCAAGACATCCTGTGTTTTGTTATTTACTAATAATGATGTAGACATATCTGAAATCAGCAGCACCATTGTTGCCCACATGGTTCATTAGTTGTGAAGATCTCTATGTCAGACCAGTATACTCTTACCATTTAGTCGTCTCACCTGACGCTTATCCAAGTAAATTCTAAATGAATACCCTGTGTTCTGTATAAAGAGAAAATGAAATGAAATAAAGCTTATATTTCATATACTTTGTAACATACTTATCATGCTTAATCAACCTTTATTATATGAAGAATATATCTTTTCTTAATGATTCTGAAAACAATTTTAAATGGTTACCAAAGCATCTTCTGTCCATGTTTGTTTTGAAAAAAAAAGTGACCAAGTGACCTCTATACATACACAGTAGTCGGATGAAAGTCAGTGCGGATTACAACATGCAGATTACGGGACTGATCTTGTTCCTACCCAAGCCAGTGGCAAAATTCCTATTGACTTCAATGGTGCAGGATTGAGCCCTGTTTGCCATAAATATATTCTTGTGAAATATACACAGACTCATTCAGAATCACAGAAACGCACCTTTTTCCCCTTTAAAGACACTGCTGAAATGGGTCAGAAGAGCAATTATACATGCATGTCATATAAAAATGTGTTTGCCAATACACTTGTAATAGAGATCTCCTTTATATACACATTTTTAATACGATTTTAAAGGTTTAAGTCACTAGACTGATACCACCACCTATGGGCATCTCATTACCTCAAAGATGTAGACAAATTGGAGAGAGTTCCGAGAAGAGCAACAGAACATGATTAAAGGCTGTAGGGATTGCCTTATGCGAAAGAATAATAAAGCTGATTGACAGAGCCAGAAGAGTACCCAGAAGTTACCTACTATAGGACAGGCCCAACAAAGAAAATAACAGAACGCCACTAGCCATCACCTTCAGCCCCCAACTAAATCCTCTCCAGTGCATCATCAAGGATCTACAACCTATCCTGAAGGACGACCCATCACTCTCACAGATCTTGGGAGACAGGCCAGGCCTTGCTTACAGACAGCCCCCCAACCTGAAGCAAATACTCACCAGCAACCACACACCACACAACAGAACCACTAACCCAGGAACCTATCCTTGCAACAAAGCCCGTTGCCAACAGTGTCCACATATCTATTCAGGGGACACCATCATAGGGCCTAATCACATCAGCCACACTATCAGAGGCTCTTTCACCTGCACATCCACCAATGTGATATATGCTATCATGTGCCAGCAATGCCCCTCTTTCATGTACATTGGCCAAACTGGACAGTCTCTACGTAAAAGAATAAATGGACACAAATCAGACGTCAAGAATTAGAACATTCAAAAACCAGTCGGAGAACACTTCAATCTCTTTGGTCTCTTGATTACAGACCTAAAAGTGACAGGTTTCAGAGTAACAGCCGTGTTAGTCTGTATTCGCAAAAACAAAAGGAGTACTTGTGGCACCTTAGAGACTAACCAATTTATTTGAGCATGAGCTTTCGTGAGCTACAGCTCACTTCATCGGATGCATACCGTGGAAACTGCAGCAGACATTATATACACACAGAGATCATGAAACAATACCTCCTCCCACCCCACTGTCCTGCTGGTAATAGCTTATCTAAAGTGATCATCAAGTTGGGCCATTTCCAGCACAAATCCAGGTTTTCTCACCCTCCACCCCCCCCCCCCCACACACACACACAAACTCACTCTCCTGCTGGTAATAGCCCATCCAAAGTGACCACTCTCCCTACAATGTGCATGGTAATCAAGGTGGGCCATGTCCAGCACAAATCCAGGCTCTCTCACCCCCCCACCCCCATACACACACAAACTCTTCAGTAAAAAAACTTCAAAAACAGACTCCAACAAGAGACTGCTGAATTGGAATTAATTTGCAAACTGGATACAATTAACTTGGGCTTGAATAAAGACTGGGAGTGGATGGGTCATTACACAAAGTAAAACTATTTCCCCATGTTTATTCCCCACCCCCACACCCTGTTTCTCAAATGTTCTTGTCAACTGCTGGAAATGGCCCACCTTGATTATCACTACAAAAGGTTTTTTCCCCCCAGCTCTCCTGCTGGTAATAGCTCACCTTACCTGATCACTCTCGTTACATGTGTATGGTAACACCCATTGTTTCATGTTCTCTGTGTATATAAATCTCCCCACTGTATTTTCCACTGAATGCATCCGATGAAGTAGATGTAGCTCACAAAAGCTTATGATCAAATACATTTGTTAGTCTCTAAGGTGCCACAAGTCCTCCTTTTCTTAAAGCTGAATCTGTATAGCTTAGGCTAAGCAATAGCTATGTTGTGGGGTAGGTAGAGGAGGGAAACATGAAATGGTCTATAAATAGTTGAAAGATGGAAACATCAGAGAAAGAGGGATATTTTAGCATGGGTAAAAATCAAGGGTGCAGCAAGGAGTCTGAATACCTAGAAAAAAATGAAAGTATGATTGTGAAATAGTCTTCCAAAGAAAGTGATGGAAACCTCATTAGCTATTCAAATGCCATTGTACTCTGAAGAGTGACTATATAAAAATGTCACTTTCTTCGTCAACGAAACTGCTCTCTGTTTATATTCAAAGCTGACTAGGGCTTTAATTACTATAATATGTAACTGTCTTTACTCCTCTTCACCCTGTGCAAACCCACCAAAGGCAACGAGACTGCAGAAGGGTCACAAAGGGGATATTTTGAAAAATCTGGGAGTTCAACAGCTCTCACCAAGGGCCTAATTTGGCCTGCAGAACCTTGTTTTTTATTAGTGGAGATACACAAGAAGGAAAGAGCCCAGTTCCCCTCTGAGATGTCAAGTTAAGTTTGGAGGCCTGGCAACTCCAGAAAAAACTGTTTTACTTGTAAATGGCGCATTATTGATACATGAAACATCAGGAAATGACAAATGTGAAATGCTAGTCATTTTCACGAGCAGAACAATGTTTAGAACTAAACAAAGTACAAAGAGACTTCACATTCGAGAACACATTGTAATGTTTAACAACATATGAAAGCACAATGCTTTTCAGGTACACATATGGTTAGGTGTGTAGTATACTATACACGTAGGGCTTCTGATTTTAGATTTTAACTGATAAAATCTGTGTTTATCCAATAAACACTGGAAATTTATTACTTGTATTTAACGGCTTGTGAAAACGGAGAAGTACTGAGGACTATGGCGGAGTGATTTCGAAGAGTATGTCTACACTGCCTACCGCCCCCCCACCCCCTTGTGTCTACACTGCAATTGCGTTAACCCAGAGTTCAGATCCAAGGTACCAAGGCCTTGCAGGGCTGGAGACCCCAAGCTCAAGTTAAGCTGGGCCCCAAGCCCCACTGCTTTGCAGTGTAGACGCAGCCCCGCTTGACTTGGGTCTTAGGAGTCAGCCAGACGTGTCCCACATTTCCATCAGACAACTTTTATAGCCTCTCTATCCCAACAATCTGCAATCCATGCTGTTGAAAACAGAAGCCAGACCCCTTTGCAAACAGCAGCAGCTTAGGTCAGCTTTAACCCTTTCTTTTCTGATCACTGATTTGCAAGCATGCTATCAGAGAGTCTCCTGCAAATGGAGAGCAAACCAATCAATCCTTTTGCAAAGCGAGCTGCTTCTGGGTAACATGCAGGGCAGGCAGTAAAGTTTTCCCAAAGTGCACCACTGTCCTAGGGCTAGAGCGCCCACATTTCAGGGGCAGCGCTAGGGACTCTGGGCTATGGTTACTTTGACTCTTGTCTGTGCACTGCAGTGTGGATGCCAGAGCCGTAGGTTTAAGAATGAACACAAGAACGGCCAGACTGGGTTAGATCAAAGGTCCATCGAGCCCAGTATCCTGTCTTCTGACAGTGGCCAATGCCAGGTGTCCCAAAAGGAATGAACAGAACAGGTAATCAACAAGTGATGCATTCCCTGTGCCCATTCCCAGCTTCTGGCAAATGGAAGCTAAGGACACCATCCCTGGCCATCCTGGCTAATAGCCATTAACGGACCTATCCTCCATGAATATATCTAGTTCTTTTTTGAACCCTGTTATTGTCTTGGCCTTCACAACTGTGACATTACACCCCATATTCTTTATGGAAATCTGTTTATGATCTGGATATAGCATAACAGGTATATTTTATGCAAGATTGGTCTTGTAAGGGATCATCAGAAAGGTTATAATTTACTGAATGTGATTATCCAATTTTTATGCATGTATCATTTCTGTATCTAAAGTGAGGAATATTGACTATGTAACAATTACATCTGTGTGTGTATTTGGGAGACAACCACCAGACAACAGGCGATCAGCCTTGATGGGCCATTTGAAAGAAACAATAAGACTTTAAAGACACTAATCTCTCTCCTTCCTGAGAGGTGTCCTGGGACGGGGCTGTGACATTACTAGGTCAGGTGGTCCTGTCAGCTGGTACTAAACACCATCTTGGACTTCTAGTACTCGAGTAATTGGACTTCTGGTATTGGAGGAGTCGAGTCCCACTAATCCTAGGTTTACATTGCAGTGTAGACATACCCTAAAGTGCACTAATGTGTTACAAATTAATTGGTCCATGTAGACACTGCTGGTACACACTAAACGTTCCATAGTCCACTTAAATGTAGTAGTGTTTAAAGTTCACTAGGAAACATTACAAAGAGATTACAGTAATATATACTGTAATGAGTAATGTATATAATATATAGCATACATTACTCATTACAGTATAAAGAGCCTGAAAAACCCCAGTTTTTGAACATCTACATAGAACTAAAAAAATTGCTAACAATAAACCCTACAAACTTAAATTACTAAACCCCAAAAACAAAAGCCCTATATATGACACAGGAACATTGTCCTAGCTCATTATGCTGCTTAGTTTCATGTAGCATTAAAAAAAAATGAAGACCTGACGTTCCATACAATGACAGGTGCTCAGATACCATGGTGATGGACACAGTATAAATATACCTAGATCAGTAGATCTGAATTATACATGTACCCTTCAATAGCCATTTGTGTTATGAATATGAAAAAATGGTATATGTTTATGGAGAGGTCAGGAATAAGCTTTTGTATTAGATCCAAAATGTTAAATTATTGAATAACTTTAGAAGACTATTTTAAACAAAATATTTTTTCAAGAAAGAATAATGGCTGATAGTGGATGCTCCAAAAGATTCAGTTTCTTCTCATATGGTAAATTAGAATACTACTTGGTAAAACAGTCATTTTAGGTGGGATAGGTGCTATTTTGAAGTTGTGCGATGCATATCAGCTATCAGGCTATCACCCACTCAGATATACAGTAGAACAGACATTAACTACAAATGGACGCTGGGCATGTCATGTTTTGCAACCATGTTTTTGCTTTATGCTTCAGCAGAATATTGCTGCCTGCCACTAGTTAAAAGGGTGTAACACTTTTTCTTTACATATCTTTGTTCAAGAAGTCCCTTAGATATAACAATGGAGACTTGTGCAACACATGACACTATGAAGAAAATTTTCCTTCACTCATGAACCACAAAGAGCTAATTAGGCGGTGTCCTGGGACCCACTTTTATAACAAGCAAAATATGTGGTGACAGATCCAGGTTGGCTGTAAGTGCTGCTTTTTCATATAAAAATACATTCTTAATTTTTACTGATTTCTCAGTATACTGCAGAGAACAGACAGAAATGGTTAATGTGGTTCATATTGATGTAAGTTTATAACGTATGTAAGGAATGTGGGCAAAATCTGAGTAATTCCACTGAAGTACAAGTACTCTGTCCAAATACTCTAGATTCACACCTGTTGAGAAGAGATCAGAATACAGCCCTATATTCATATTCTATTTCCAGACATAATTTTCAATTACAGCCTGATCTGCTAAAGTGCTGAGCTTGTTCTCTATGAAAGGGAGTACCATAAATTCCAATTGTGATCAGTAGAACTTTAGGGTGTTTAGCATTTGACTGGATTGGTTCCCCACCCACAGGTTTTTAACAAATGAAATGAGAGGAAAGAAAAAGAAGAGATTGAAATGTTAAGACCCTAAAGAGTGAAATCCTGGGTCCAATGAAGTCAATGGCAAAACTCCCGTCGACTTCAGTGGGGCCCGGTCATCACCCAAAGACTCTGAAGATAGGTAATCATACAAGGAGGAACTGGCATATAAGGAATCAGACCAAATTGTTGAAAGCAAAACTGAGAGGATAGTTTATAGGCTATAAACTGTTCCTACTCGTGCTGCTTATGATTACTGTTAGTGATTATTTGATCCCAAAAGGGGCAGCATGGGGAGAGAGAAGAAGAAATGAATGGGTAGACAATTATACTCTGTCAGATGCACTTGAAATCAATCACAGAACAGTTTACTCAGTTAGGCTGTTTTCCTGAGCTCACTGACTGTCTGAATAGTTCACTGGAGAACCTTAGTAATGATTTGGCTTTCTGCATATTGATTTTTTTAACAGCATTGTCATTACAGCCAATAGACTTCATGTAAAGACTAAGAGAAAATGTTCCCTTTTATTGAGGAACAAGCGTACCCATGTAGGAGTTTCCCAAGAAAACAGAGGTAACAAGAGGAGAGAAAAGAAAAAGTATCTCTTCAAAATTATTGGGAAGGGTTGGGATGGAAGAATAGGTAATAGGGGAGAAAGGAAGAGAAAGGGAAGGGGCTACTATTGGTTGTATTAATAGGATTCAAAAATTTATATTTTTATTTAAACTTGTTTTGTAAAAAAAGTATTTGAAACCACCTGCACATTAGGTATTTTGTTGTTTAATAATTTAAAATATATTGCATATTTGCCCAAATCATTCCACAAATGTCATCCAATATGTTCTAAAGTGATCATTACACTAGCTGGTCAAATTTGGACTCAAATTCAAAGTTTTGTTGGGTAAGGGGAAGCTTTTACAAAATTTAAGACCAGTGGAAATGAATTATTCATTGATCAAAAACAAAATTTTTAAATACATAAAAAGTTTTCCTCAACTCTGTTTGCAGCTCAAACATCACACCCTCCCACTAATGCACTACAGCCAGAAATGAGGGATTGAAAACCAGAGTGAAATTGACACAACTAATACACTGTTCAATAGAAGAGCATTGCACATTTTTAATATAGGTAAGGAAATGTATTTTTTAAAATACATTAATTTTAACCACACAGTGTCCTCTTAAGTCCCAAAGCAATAGTTTCTAACGGGACCACCATGTCAGCAGTGCTGTTAGTTTTGTCATTGCAGCTGTAAGTAAACTCAAATTCCCTTAATGCCAGACCACCAGAAGACATATTGTAGTGTATAGCACTGCACCCCTCAGAGATTTTTGACAGTGCAATGGGTCTGATCCTCCATTCCGTCTGAGCATGGAATTCCACTGATCTCAATAAGAGTTCTGATCTTTCTCTCACCCTATATGCAGATCCTTTCAGAAATAAAGAAAGCAAACCTATCCTACCACACATTTTAATTTACTTGTAATGACTATTATTATGTCTGACTCCCACAGAACTCCATGACACTGGTAGTAGAGTGACTTCATATGTGAAGGATCAAATACCAGGGTGATGGGCGCACTATAAGAATCTAAACAGAACAGGGTGTGAGGGGGACAGTGTTTTAGCACAAAACTACTAGAACCCAGGATCTTGCAAGTTCTAATCCACTCACTCTTCCTCTGTCTCAGCTTCACCATCTGTAAAATAAGGATAAAATGTACTTTCCTCACCAGGGGGATGTGGGGATTAGCCAGCAATCATCTGCAAAGCCCTCTGAAGATAAAAATGCTCAGCATTATTATACAATGCCAGCATTCCAATTAGAGCTTCTCGGTCTTCTTACTTTAGAAACTGTCAAACATAATATACTGTTCCATGTGACACAAAGATTAAATACAACTAATAACGACAGTTTTAAGATGGACAGGATATAATCTTAACAAGATCACACAAATATAATTACTTGTTTGCTAATTCGTTTCACTTAACCTGTGAATTCTGCGAGTTTGTGTCCTCCTTTGTAGGAGTCTAGAGTCCTGCCAGTCAAGAGGCTGTTTGTTCCTTGGCAGGAGACTGAGCAACCTACTTACTGCTTCATCACTAACTTTTTGGGACCAGCTCTATATATTTCACAATAACCTTGTGAGGATGTAATGAATGCTATAAACCTCTTGTATTCTGAATTGAAAGTACTTTTCATCCTTGGGACACTTTCCAGACATTAACTAGTTAATCCTAACATCACCCCTTTGAGGTAGGTTCAGAATTATTATATCCATTTTAGATGGAGAAATTGGGGTGGAGAGATCAAGGCCCCAGATTTTTAAAGGTATTTAGGTGCCTAAAGATGATAATCCCACTAGGCAATTTTGCAAGAGTGCCTTGGTGCCTGCCTAACTCCCAGTGAAATCAGTGTACATTAGGTGCTTAGGCACTTTTGAAAATCCCACTAGAAGCCTTCCTGCATCTTCTAAAAATCTGGCCCTAAAGTGACTTGTCTAAGGGTACAGAAGGAGTCAGTATCTCAGAGTGAGGACTAGGAGTCCTTGGGTTAGGATCATCAGACCATGCCTCCTGGGGAGTCACATAAGCAGTTGATTTCCTGGACTGACATCCTAGGCTACAGATGTTACTTCACACAGCAGCGATAATTGTACTGTCAGCAGCAGCGAAGGCTTTAGAATGGAATAACGCCAAAAGCCTGGATGTTTACAGTGCCCTGGACAGTCCTGACATCGCCATGGCAACCATTTGGGGGTTTTCCCCCAGGATTTTTTTTAAGCTATTTGCACTCGATATTGTGCTCCCTGATGTAAACCTTGCTTCTGACTTCTTTGCTGTTGCCAGGCTCTGCATGGTAACACACATGCTGCACCAACCAGGGATCATCATCTCCGCAGCAATGCGGTCACTACACTCATTAGCACCAAAGGGGAGGCAGTGCTGCAAGGCACCAGACACTGGACATTATTGTGTTGTTTAGTGAAGAGACGAGAAGAGCAGTGAGAAGATGGAGAAGCATACAAATGGAATAAAGGGAACACAGGAGTTTTCCATGACAGTTGGTCCTAGAAATACTCATGTCAGCTCAGGTTGCCCACTGGTAAACAAGAATTAGTTAAGCTGCTTGAAACTGAATTGTACAGATCATTATGTTTAATTAAATGAGCACTTCAGACTTCAACATCGTGACCATTGTCTATTTAAGTTCTTTAGACAGATCTAATTTACAAAATGAGACTCCAAACAGATTAGGGTTTTGGAAAAAATAAGGTAACAGTGAGTCATGTTAATGACGCAGATCCTAATCTTTAGAGAATCTGTTTCATTGCTCTGTAATAAGTCACAGGTCAATTAATCAGTTTACACAGCAAAAAATGATATTGTTTCTCTTTTATTTTTTAACCTGAGCTGTCAGCCAAAGTTTGGGTCCCTGCAGGTTGTTTCCACAGGAAAGCGAAATTGATGGTGAAGTTGAGTATCTCTGATGCACTTCTGTTTATTTACAATGAATGTACAAAAAGTCCTATTTCCCTAGACACATTAAGAATCAAACAAGACTGTTGCTTAGCTCACAGTTCCAATCTCCTTTCAGCCAGCACATGGCCTAAAAATGCATGTGCGCGCTCTCTCGCTCTCTCAGCTTTTACTCAGGCTCAGACTGTCAGTGTTTTTGTGTATGGTGCTTGTTTCCTTCTCTCTCGCCTCCTTTGGTCTTTTTTGCCGTTTCTCTCAGACCCACAAATTACAAATCAGTAGTCAGCAAAACTCCTCTGCCCACATGTGCCGTTATTTTAGGTGGTGACATACGATTGTGTCTGCGGTGGAGGCTGTTATTGTTTCACCTACCTGATTATAATAACAGCATCTTAATGGCTTCTCATAACTATTTTAAAAGAAGGGCAGCAGTTAAACCCCCAGTTTCAAAGAGCTTTATCCCAAACCATAACAGTGTTTTTAAGATCCACATACTGCTCTCATTTACACCAGTGTAATTCCCAGTGCTCTCTTTATTGGTATCCACATTTGCGAAGTAAATCTCTCTACACATCTATAACAACAACAAAACCCCACCACAGGCCACACAAATTAAGCTGAAATCTATACTGCACCCAATGAGAGGGATTAATTTTCTTTGTCCCTCAGCTCTGTCCCTGCTAAAGAACCCTAATTCTGTGCACCCTTGTGAGGTCACCCCACACCTTGCTACATCAAGCAATAGATGTAACTGAGATTTTCATTACCACACTGACTGCCACCACCAAGACCCATTTGCTTGAACTGTTCAAAAAGAAGAACTGCCTTGATTTAAGATTTCCACTTCCACTCAGCCATGTCTTATGAGCCTCAGAAAACTGGAAAAATCTTTATAGTTATTCATGCCTTAGGACCTCAAGGGTAGATTAATGCATTGAACTCTGCAGGTGCCAGCCCTTGAAGACCACGTGGAAGTTGCTGTCAGCACAGAATGCAGCTACCCACATCAGACCAGTTCTCCACTGGTCATACTACCTTCCTATTTACTTTTAGGTACAGTGGAAGAAGTTGACGTTGATCTATGAAGCCTACGAGAACTGGGTTCTAACCAGCTTAGAGATCGCCTCTCTTGCAATGGGCTGTTACAGCTGTTGGGATAGCACCTCCTACTTTTGATTTTAAGGAAACTAGGAGCAGGATATTCTCAATGCAGCAAACTCCTCGGTGGACTTTGGTTTCACAGCTGCTCTCTCAGAGCCTAAGTCTTTCAATCTGCAGCAAAGTCTAGGACTATGAAACCACAAAGGGTAAGAAAAGGTCATCATGTCTGTGCTCATGAATGCTCCTTATTCAGTTCAGAACTAATTTCAAAGTTCTGGTCTTAATTTACAAAGCTCTTAAGCAAGCCGCCTGACAGGTGACTTCATTTTCCATGACTCTGCCTATGCTCCACAGAGACAATGCAGCTTGACAGAGACAATGCAGCTTGAGAGAAGTGGTGAGGGCAGAGTATTCTCAATAGCAGTGCCCCAGCTATGAAATCTTAGAACCTATAAATCAATACACTCCTGTGTTCATGAGATGATGCAGAGAAACAACACCATTTGGGGGTATAGATTCTGATACCACTACCTTTTTAACAACACTTAGATACAGAGATCAAGATTTGTTTTAAAAAATGAGTGCCCAGAATTTGGCTCCTAAATCCATCTTTAGGTAACTACAGAAATGTGACCTGATTTTTAAGCACCCAACAATAGGAGGAGCTGCAAGTATCCAATACCCTTGAAAAAAGGGCCATTTTTATTTAAGTACCTAAATAGAATTTAGGAGCTTAATTTTAGACATCCATATTTGACAATCCTGGCCTAAATTAATACCTACTTTAGATTAAACAAATAGGCCAATCTGCTTGCATTTACCCCTGGGGGGCATGTTCATGTATAATTTAACCCAGACATGAGACTATTTCCTTATACCGATAAACAGTAGAATTCTGTACATCTGAATCCCTTGGGAACACCAAATCTGTTTGTGTCATAAATATAAAGGGAAGGGTAAACACCTTTAAAATCCCTCCTGGCCAGAGGAAAAATCCTTTCACCTGTAAAGGGTTAAGAAGCTAGGATAACCTCGCTGGCACATGACCAATGAGGAGACAAGATACTTTCAAAAGCTGGGAGGAGGGAGAAAAACAAAATGTCTGTGTCTGTCTGTGTGATGCTTTTGCCGGGGACAGAACAGGAATGGAGTCTTAGAATTTAGTAAGTAATCTAGCTAGATATGCGTTAGATTATGATTTCTTTAAATGGCTGAGAAATTAAGCTGTGCTGCATAGAATGGATATTCCTGTCTGCATGTCTTTTTGTAACTTAAGGTTTTGCTTAGAGGGATTCTCTATGTTTTGAATCTAATTACCCTGTAAGGTATTTACCATCCTGATTTTACAGAGGTGATTCTTTTTTACTTTTTACTTCTATTAAAATCCTTCTTTTCAGAAACTGAATGCTTTTTCATTGTTCTTAAGATCCGAGGGCTTGGGTCTGTGGTCACCTATGCAAATGGTGAGGATTTTTACCAAACCTTCCCCAGAAAGTGGGGTGCAAGGGTTGGGAGGATTTTGGGGGGGAAAGACGTTTCCAAACAACGCTTTCCTAATAAATAAACCCAGATAAACGTTTGGTGGTGGCAGTGGAAGTCCAAGGGCAAAGGGTAAAATAGTTTGTACCTTGGGGAAGTTTTAACCTAAGCTGGTAAAAGTAAGCTAAGGAGGTTTTCATGCAGGTCCCCACATCTGTACCCTAGAGTTCAGAGTGGGGAAGGAACCTTGACAGTTTGGTTGATCAAGAGTTCACATAAATTAAGAATAGACATCATGTCATGATAATAGAGTTTAGTAGACAGTCATGTATGGATCCCGGGAGTTAGGTTAATCTGATTTTACTCTATTTTGTGTTTTCTTTTAGGAACTCATACATACAGACATGGACATTGTGATGAACAAACAGTATTCCTGTTGAGCTGGGATTACACACAAGTAATGAGTGAGGACTGCAGAATCAGGACCAAAATAAAATGCTCAAGAAAGATGAAGCCAAGTACTAGCATCCACTGTGGTGCAGGATGCAGTGGCTTTTGTGTGTGTTTCTACAAGTTGGATGCTACACGCAAGTTATTTATTGCACAGGGGGAGGGGGAGAAGCATGAAAAATATAATCGTCTCTTCTTTTAGTGGCTTTGTTCTCCCAACCTCAACCTACCCACTGAAAACCAAACAACTACAGGTGTAAGTTCCTTGCGAACAGGAATATGCAGAGCTTCCCCAACAGCTGTTTCTATGTGCTGCTTCTGAGATAATGTTATAAACTGAAACCCTAAGCTGACTGCTGTAATAAAAAGGCTGATGGTTTTTCTAACCACCTCAACGAGCTACAATATACACAAAGTGATTATTAAATACACCACACTCCCTGTGCCTGCAGAATACGGATCACCCTGCTGATTGCAGCTTTATATCTGGATTCCAATAATGAAAGCTGCTTGAACTTGGACAGCAACTGCCTAGTCTTTTAGTTACTTGGATCCCCGGCAGTCAGCTAATTACCAGAGGTGACTGGAAAATTTCAAAGAAAACAAAATTTCCCCAGAAAGCAAATTATTTTTTCAAAATGCCATTCTTCCCAGCTCTATAA
This sequence comes from Caretta caretta, assembly GCF_965140235.1. Taxonomy (NCBI): domain Eukaryota; kingdom Metazoa; phylum Chordata; order Testudines; family Cheloniidae; genus Caretta; species Caretta caretta. The sequence goes on along the minus strand of NC_134209.1, from coordinate 129,484,878 downwards.
TATGTATTTCCCATGCAAAGAAAAAAGAAATTTGCCTGCTCTGAAGGCCACAGCAGAAGATGCATTACCATCTGCAACCTCTAAGGGAGAGCCTTTGCTTTTATCATTGTCCATGCAGACCATATTGGCAATTGTACACTCATACCTTCAGGTGAAAACACTTGTTTTGAACCCAGAGGCACCAGCAAGAGACGTCCTGGAAACTGCAGGAGGAAGAGAGACTTTAATTTGAGAGCAGGAGCCATCGTCAGCTTAATTATTGCCTCATTCTGGGCTATGTGCCTTGACAGTTGGATAGTGCCAGACCCCGAGAGCACCATAAGCCATAGATCTGAGATGCTGAGGAAAGTAGCCTACAAGCCAGCTATTTCACTGACTAGTTTGCAGCCAGCATTCCCCTTCTGAGGTAAGTGTGTAGTAGCCATTTTGGTAGAATTAGATCACTGATCTGCCTGAATTATCATCTGTTTATTTTTGGGCATAACAGCCAGGCAGTGGTACTTACAAATGCATAATACAATTATGTATCAGAAATGGGTATAGCTCAAAAGTGCACATGCGTATGTGCAAAGTATAAAATAACTATTGCAGCAAAAGCCCACTGTAACTATCAGCAGAAATTCAGTGTACCTGACCAATACATAAATTGTTATTTACAATATTTTTCTTCCAAATACAGTACTAGCGGTTAAGACGCATAATTATTTCAACTACCTGAATAAAATGCAATACAAGTCTTAGTGTCATTAACAGACTTACAGTATTGGATCAAACCAATAAAAGAATAACCTTACCAATTAGAAGTACCATAGATGACTTACCAGAATCAACACCATATATAGAGAGAGCTTGACTGTCCCTCCATCATATGCTAGCAGCAACATCCCAGTCTTTGCACCATATCAGAACCTCATTAGCAGGCCAAAACATCATAAAAAGCATCAATTCCTGCCTTCCACCAAATTGTACATTCATCCAATATATATCAAACCTTACTTAGACAGATTGAAGTCCAGCTGCTCTTTCTGACAATATGCAAGGCTGCCTAGTACATTAAAAACCATTTCTTCCATAAACAAACACCACTGAGACAGGAGATAAATTCAGATCATGAGTTTATGAGAAAGGACAAGTACAATGGTAGAGGGTGCTTACATAGATGAGCTACAGTACAAGGTGGATCCTTTCAGTAAGTAAGGAAAACTTCCAGACGCAGAGAGAGACAACCTTCTGCATAAAATCAGATTCCAAAAGTCCATTGCAGGTTTCCTGCAAGTGCTAAAGTATTTGATGGTTATATTTTAATGTTTCTTTTTGGCAATAAGTGAAGAAGAGTGAGACAGTACTCTTCCTTGTACCATCAAAACGATTATTTGCACAAACTTCCCCCCCCCATTTACTCATTTTATCTTCTAATAAATTAACATTTAAAATATTGAACCAGACACCCACTGGCAGCACTGCTCACAGAGAGAACTTATTGTCCTGTATCACACTGACTTCATGGTATTGTGCTAATAGTGCATTATTATTTGCAAAAAGAAAAGGAGGACTTGTGGCACCTTAGAGACTAACCAATTTATTTGAGCATAAGCTTTCGTGAGCTACAGCTCACTTCATCGGATGCATACTGTGGAAAGTTTAGAAGATCTTATTATATACACACAAAGCATGAAAAAAATCAAACCTTGCTAAGGCGCCACAAGTACTCCTTTTCTTTTTGCGATCATGTTTTGTGTGTATATAAGAAGATCTTCTAAACTTTCCACAGTATGCATCCGATGAAGTGAGCTGTAGCTCACGAAAGCTTATGCTCAAATAAATTGGTTAGTCTCTAAGGTGCCACAAGTCCTCCTTTTCTTTTTGCGAATACAGACTAACACGGCTGCTACTCTGAAACCTGTTATTATTTTCATAATACTAATGCTGTGCTAGGCACTTTGCAAACAGATAAGAAGTCATGATACCAGCCCCAGAGAACCTTCAGTCTAGGTAATGGGGCTCCCTTGCACATACAAGCCTTCCATTAGTGTCAATGGCAGGTTTCTAAACGTTCTAGGAATGCAGGCCCACTGTAGGAACAAGAAGGATACAGTACTGTATTTTTGTGTTTAATTAAAGATGAAAGCCATTCCTTGCAGACTCATAGGGTCATGCTCCTCTAAACAAGTGGAAGATTGTAGTTTCAAGAAATTCAAACATGCTTAAGAAACAGCATCACTGAAGTAGTAGCCAAAATTCTGACACTTAGGTGCCTAAAGTCAGGTGGCTAAATGCATAAGTCGGTACCTAAATAGAAGAGGCATGTTTTTCAGGAGTGTTGAGAACCTACGAATCCCACCAGAGTCAATGGGAGCTGCACATATTTAGCACCTTTATAAAACAATCCACTAAGGCTGGCAATAGGAATTTAGGAATCTAATTTTAGGCACTCCGATTTTGGCCAAGATTCATTTAGTTGCTTTCCTTTGCTCAAACATACAGGAAAAGTAAGTGATCTCCTCTCTCTAATCACCCAGGAAATATTATATTCTCAACAACACTTGGTTTTGAACTTAACAAACCTACACCTGCCAGTAAGCATGAGCATATTCCTGAATTTTAAGTAAGAAGAAGAGTGTTATTACAGTAAGTAAAGAACGCACATCTTTTCTAGCCCTGGGCATAAAAGAATATCAAGTTCCTGAGGCCATATTTTACACTGCCCTGATAGCACATGGCCCAGTATATCAGCAAGGAATGTCTTATGATGTATTAGAGTAGACAGAGAATAATCCAACTCAGCAGGTTAGACCTCAAAACCACTTTGAAGTTTATTTTACCCTAATGTCTTCCATGCTAGGGATTTGTGAACATGTGTACCCAGTTGATTCCACTCACTAGTCCTTCCCAAGTAAACAGGAATTTGGAGAAAAGAAATGTTAAAAGGTTGATGTCTGTCACGCTTAATATATTACTTCAGGGGAGAGGGACATTATTGGCTTAACAAATTGAAACTGATAAATCTTCAGGCTAATTTCAATATTATAAGAAGAAATTAATCATGCAGGATAAACATGAAATCATAATCATGTATTATGTTTGCCTCCTATCTAGGAGTATGGTTTGTCTGGAGGTGAAATTTACACTGCAGGTGTTAAACGTAGAGCTGACATGAAATATTCAGTAGCCTTTGTTTTGTGACTAGGTAATATTACTTTTTTTAAAAAAATTATTAAAATATTTACATCAAAATGGCATTTATATACTGCTAGAGTTTATGAAGAGTTTAAATATTGCTAAACTAAAAGTTCAATGGTTAATTCTGAGAGGAAAAGGCATACTCATAGTCACAAGAGTCCTCCATAGCTCGAACAATCAAAAGCTATAATTGAAATGTTTCTCCGGTGCCACACTGTAAACATATAAGCTGCTTCCTGGAGTAACAAGCTATAGACTATATTACCTGGCTATATTGTCCTCATATCTTCTGTAACACTGCTGTACCAGAAGGGTTATCTTTTTTCACCCATTATTTCCTACTCATTATCTGACAAGAGATGAAAAAGACAGCATCTGCCCAATCAGTCTTAAAAATAGTGTTGAGAAGTATCATGCTTCACAAATATTTAGTCATGAAGAGTAACCAAACCTTGACTAACCCATATAAATGGCTTTTAAAAAATTTAGATACCAGCTTCAAATACAGGCATGAAATGAAACAGTTTACTAGAGGTGCAATTTTTCCCTTAAGTTGAAAGGCAGTGCTGGGGAGTATTTATTGTTCAACATTTATATTGCTGTAGTGCCTACAGGCCTAAGTCACACAGTGGCCCCATTGTGGAAGGCACTGTACAAATATGCAGTCAAGGACAGTTCCTGCCACAAAGAACTTACAATCTGAAAGACTGTTTGTGTTTGAAAGAGGGTGTCAGAGGAACTGGAAAGGTTTCACTGACTTAGGTAGCATTGATATAGGTAAAATCCTTTAACCTTAAAAATACCGCTTGTCCTGGAGGGCACTTTCTGTCCTGCAGGAGGAATTCCACTGAATTACACTGAGTTCCTGTGTAAAAGATTCTCCCTTCCAGCACATCAGGTGAAATGTTAAGGCTTCAGGACTGTATTGCCTTTTATGCACATTTAACTACCTCCAGTATTAAATTAAGACAAAAATAGAACCAACTCAAAACCAGCTTACCTCAACACCTTAGCTCTAGGATGCACATGGATCTGAATTTTGTGAAACAGACTCATTTGCCAAGATGACTGCCACGACAAAAAGAGTTGAAAAAGAAAGAACAGTGTAGAGCTGGCCAGAACATGCCAATATTTTTCCCATAAAAAGTCTCTTTCTCTTCTCTTGAAAAAATTCGAATCGAGACATTTTTCATTGAAAACAAAGTCAACATTCTGCTGTGGAACACCACCATCACGGTGGTGTTCAGCAAAGCACTCTATACACTAAGAGGCCCTGAGCACTGCATTGTGGATGTAACAAGGATGCGGGATAACCCTAGAAGTACTGTACCTTTAGAATAGCACAATACTGTCTTTCAAACATCATTCTTCTCTTATTTTCCAAAGGCAGTAAAAATACTTTCAATTTTCCCAGTAATCAAAAGAACATTCAGTAGAAGATTGGGATAAGTGGTACATATGAAGTTCACACCGCTGCTCCATTTGTAAGGTCTCCCTTCATCTTAGCAGTCGTGCAGCTCTTAGCAGTTATTTGCAATGGTCAGGTGCTCTATTATTAAAATAAACACTAAGGGGGGGGGAAGGTCTTCTATGATGGTCATCTCTTCTTCACCCCCTTTCTGACCCTGGGTCTACGGTCAGCCTGAAGTGCCTTGATCCATATCGAGAAAAGGCTACAGGAGCCAAAGAGTCTGATAAAAAATTCCACTCCTCATGGGTAAAAACATTTTAAAGCAGGATCCTATACCCTTTTTTCAGAATTCAACAAAGCAAAGAATATTAAATGACTGACAGGTGTTTGACAAACCATATCCCATAAGGAAACTCAGTCTGACTGGAAATCACTATGCAAGGAATCAAAAGTGTCTTTTTTTAAACCCTTTCAAATACATTTCCAATGGAGCAGATGAGGGAGGTAGGACAATGCAAATCTCACTCTAAAAAAAGACTGCTGCCCTTTTTGAGAACTGGAAGAGATACCAGCCCTAAACACTGTAAGAATCAATTTAATCCCAAAGAAGGTTTGAAACTAAATGGAAGTCAATTATGAACATTTATTCTCCCTAAGTGTTCTGTCCTCATTCTAAAGACATCTTTGCATTTTAAACACCTATTCAATGTACAATGTCCCAGAATGGAACACACACACAAAAATATGGGCCAGATCCTCAGTTGGCAAGAGCTGCAGTAGCTCCATTCGAGCCAATGAACCTGTACTGAGAGTTATACCAGATGAGCAGCGTCTGGTACATCTATTAATTTATTTTTTAAGTACAGCATCACATAAGGTAGTCGTGGGAATATGCTACACTTCACAACCATCTTTGGGTTTGAGTAAGGCTGCTCCTGTGTGGGTGCACCGGAGTGTGGGGGAGCTGCAAGGAACACCATCCCACAGAAACTTCCAAGTGCATCCATGCAGGAGGCAGCCATAATTGGCCTGCAGGCACTGGCGTTGGAACTGTTTTTATAGCGGGGGTGCTGAAAGCCATTAAACAAAACTGCTAACCACATATATGATGGAAACCACTTCAAGCTGGGGGATGCTGCTGCACCCCCAGTACCACTAATTCCAGCACCCCTGCCTGCAGTCAATGAAAAGCACAGGGTGAGTGTCAGATAGCGTCGCCTTCAGCAATAACAGCCCCAACACTGGTCACTGCTGCAGCCTTGTGCAGGTCAGAGATCACTGGCAGGAGATATCGCTGGCTACACTTTTAAAAAAAAAAACACAAAAACCAAAAATCCTTTATTAAGGCAAAGTTAAAATAAAATGTTAACATACTACATCATACATTAGTTATTCAGGATCAGGTTAATATTCAAAGAACCTGACTAAAGATTCTCACTTGCTGGCTGGGGAGAGCTCCTTTTCCTTTGAGTATGCTAAAAAGGTGACCAAATTTCTAAATATCTATTCTCTTTTTTGGGCTTCTCTTGTGTATGTACTTGATGTGAAACCTTTTCCATTATAAGGAGAGTCCATATTTTCTATACCACAGTTCCATAAAAGGAGGGGCCACATTTTTCAAACTATGTGCAGTACCAAAGTCTAGCTGACACTAAAATAGAAATGATTTTTGTTGTTCTTTTTAAAATGTAGATCCTTTACTGGAGCATTAAATATGCATTAAGGAAACAGGTCATGGTATCTCTAGGAAGCTAGCATTTTGTCATGGGATTATAATGTCCCCCCAAAACCATCTAATTCCTATGCACAACCATCACATGTGCAAGAATGTTCCCCTTTCCCAGCTACCCCTTCAACGGAATGCCTCCCTACTTGCAAAAACGTGACGGATCTTAACTGGAGTCAAATGCCATCAATACAGTAATTAATACAAGTTTATGAGCCACACAAATTGAAGATATATATCCTCTTTCCCATATAGAGACCCACCCATCCAGATTAGTTTATTTTTCCAAATCCCTCTCCCATCTTTTCATCTGGGTTGTTTTCTTATCCACATCTTTTTCAATCAAAATTGTATATACCCTGGAAATTAAACTTTGTTCCTGGGTCAACTTCTCAACATGGTTAGAGGTCTTGATAGATCTGCCTCATATCCAAATTTCCTTATAAAATGTTTCATTTGTAAATATTGAAAATACAGGATCTTTATATTATTCACATTATAACGTATCACTTGGTAGGATTTCAAATCAGGACCCAGGAACAGCTGTCTGAATTGAATCATATCAGCTGATACCCAAAAAAATAGCAACTTTGATATTTCCTAGGGATAAGAACATAAGAATGGCCCTACTGGGTCAGACCAATGGTCCACTAGCCCAGTATCACGTCTTCCGACAGTGGCTAATTCCAGGTGCTTCAGAGGGAATGAATGGAACATATAATCATCAAGTGATCCATCCCGTCGCCCATTCCCAGCTTCTGGCAAACAGAGGTTAGGGACACTTCAAAGCATGTTTTTTCTGATTAAATTCCTGATTATTATTAAAATAGCTAAGGGACAGAGTCTCAGCTACAATCATTTAGAAATTTGTCCAAAGCTGCTGAGGTGGGTGTTGAGGAATGGGTGATTTTTTATTTTTGGTGACTGAATTTTCTTTTTAACTCAAAAGTTGCTATGAATAGTTATATTTGGGCTCAATTCTTGTTTGAGTTTAACCCAGAGTCTGGATAGTTTATTTTCAACCCAACTGATCACATCTTTTAACTGAGATGCATAATAATAAGGCAAATTAGAGAAAGCTAGTTCCATCCCACTCTGTAGGCTTATAGAGAACTTTAGAACTTACCCTTTGTCATTTATATTTCCATACGAATTTTAACAAAAAACAAAGCAAGTCCCACTGTCCAGTTCCCTCTCATACTCACAAAGCATCCTATCATCACTGCTGGGGTGATATACCAGAGATGCTGTGTCTCATAATATTTGAAGAAAACTTTTGCCTCTTAAAAGAAAATTCAATGTTTCAGAGAGGGTGATAATTCATCCGTACTATAACACATTATGACTAGATATTGCAGCACAAACGTTACACAAAACCACCTAATCTGTACAATACACACTGGAATGAGCATAAGCCCTGATTCAGCAAAACGTTTAAGCATGAGCTTAACTTTAACAGGACTTCAATGGGACTTAAGGACACATTTGATTATCTTCTTGAATAAGCATAGATTAAGCATGTGCTTAAAGTTAAGTGCTGTGTTTTGCTAAAAGGTGGCCACAATGTCTGCCTTAAGTTTGAAATTGTGTGGGTTTGTGTTAATTTCTTTGATGGGTTATCAGATGGTGGGGTGCTAAAAAATTAATGAATCTTCTATTGTTACAAGGCTTCCTATAGTTAGCAAGCCAATTTTTGCTGTAAGAGACTGTAACAGGCCATAGCTCACACAGATTGTATGCTGTGAGTTTTGCAAAATGCTTTCTACAATCAGTTTACATAATTTTACTCTCAAAACAAAACTGCTCAAAAAGAGTAGGAAAGCTCCCAGACCACGAAGGAATAATCCTTTTGGCTCTGTTGAAACTTTTTAAACAGATGAGCAGAATGAAACCAATTTGAGTAAAAAAGAAAGAAAAACAAGGGTCAGACCCTGATTTTAGCTATGCCAACGTAAATCCTAAGCAAGTCCACTGAAGCCACTGGAGTTAAACCAGCACTGGATCAGAATCAGTCTTAAGTCTACACTCATAGTATACTTGACAGACAACCTTCATGATCCTAAAAAGGAGACTTCCGTGGACATAAACTGACACAAAACTGGTTTAATGGAATGGAGAAACAGATTTAGATGTTATTAAAAAATACGCCAACATGGTGCTAGGGCTGACACTATAATTGTTCTTCATCAAAGCACCTGAGATTGAAACCATATTTAGAATTCAAATTAGAGAATAGTAAGAAAAGAAATTGTTATGGCTACATTGCCATTGCTGTGTATTGCCTGGGTCTCAAAATGGGAAAGTACTGTACTTCCTGCGAAGGCCAATATGTTCAAAACGGAGGTGACTGAAGACAGAAACTTAAGAGTCCGAGTCCATACCACTGACTGCAGTGGGAGCAATCACAATATAGGCACCTAAACAAGAGGCCTTTCCAATATCCTGAGCGCACACAGCTTCTTTTGAAGTTAATTGGGAGCTATGATGGGCATCACCTCTAAAAGTTAAGGCCGCTTCCTTAGGTGCCTAAATAGAGATTTAGGTGCCTAACTTTGGGGATAAAAGCTTGACAATGGCGGCCAAAAGCATTCACCACTAGTGTCCTGCTCCAAAGCCTGCTGGTGTGAATGGGAATTTTTCCCAAAGCCCTGATGATGTCTAGGATCAGATTCCAAATTTTCCATTCCGGTCTCTCAAGCCCAGATCCTCAAAGATATTTAGGTGCCTAACTTCTATTGATTTTAATGGGAGTTAGGTGCCTAAATACCTTTGAGGATCTGGGCCTCATTCCACAGATCACAGAGTATTATGGAAGCAGGGTGCTCAGCTCCTGATGGAAAGAAGTCTTGCATTGCCCAATTATGATTTGTCTAATCATCAAAGCAGCAGCACTGAGGAGAGCCTTGTGTCTAGTCTCCAGCCAAAAGAATGGCAGTAGCTAGGAAGTTGAGCCTTGAAAGCAGAAGAAAGGTTTACTACCAAGGAAATAATGAAAAGTTTTTTACTACAGAAGTTGAGTCAGAATTTAAAGAATCTTCTTGAGTAAGGAAGGAGGTAAAAATGTACAAGCCAGCAATGTCATGGCAATCTGACTCTGGATTCCCATGCGGTCATTAGTTTGCAATGCAACTTTAAGATTAGATACACAAAGTTTTTATGTATGTTAATTTTATTTTGCTTCTCTCACTCACGGGATCCATATATCTCACTCAAACCCATTTAGTATACACAAATATGTATTTCATATAGTTTTTCCCTGGAATGAAATGCAAATTGCATTTCATACATAATGTAAATCCCCTGATCACGCTCAAACTTAATGCAAAGGACATTTTTTGTTTGTTTTGTAATATCCTTAGCATTTCAAGTCACATCAGCTGAAAAACCTAGTTAGACTAGGTTTGGTGGTTTTTAAACATCCAAGTTCATTGCTAAGAAATGCTGATAAAATAAATTTTATTGATCAACTTCATGCTTCATCTAGCTCACTCCAATGTCTGATGCCTGATCCACAGTGACTGAATAAGCATTTTTTGGCTTCCTTAATAACTGAATTTGTTAAATGCAGAATATATGCAGCTGATATTTCAAGGAACTAACTTGTAATCTGAGGCTTGAGGGATTGTTTAAAGAGAAGATCTATGTATTTCATAAATCTAGTGATGTACAGTAAAAAAACAGAATAACTAGCAAAGCAACATAATATTTCCACACAGTGGTTTGAATTCAACTTGTTTCATAAATCTGCCTTAGATACATTAACTTCCAAGAAACACATTCACTAAGGATCCATTATCATTCTTTTTATTATTATTATTTCAACCTGTGTATTAAAAGTGTCTATTGCAGGACCTAGGAACTTTTAGCAAGTTTTTTGCAAGCACAAACTACAGAACAAAATGACAAACCCAGTGGGTAATTCTCACTGTATAAAAAAAGTAAGCCTGTCAAATGATCATAGAAATCCCGCATGGTCTCCAGGTAACAACCATACTTACCCTATTTACCATTCCTCCCCAAAGCCCAAGAAGAGGATGAGCTTTGGTGTTTGCCCTGAATGTCAAGGTATATGTGCTATTTCAAATCAAGGGACAGGAAGCAAGTTCCAAAGCCACCAGTACCTCCCTTTTAACAGCAGGCGCTCCAGTTTGAGAATCTCCACTGATCTCAAATGCAATATCCAAATCACATGGGGAGAGAGGCATTCTCTCAAAGTCCTTTATGGGACAAAACCACCACCTAGCCAGTGCAGATGACAAAGTACCTCCTGTAACATGTTCAGTAAAATGCCTTGTATAACAAACAGGCAGTTGCATCCACACCAACTTCAGCTTCTAAACAGATTTAAAGATTCTATCCCATGTAGCATGCACTGGCGTAACCCAACTGTGAGTTGATACGGACTTGGGAGATCCCAAGTTCAATTCCTTGCTCTGTGACATAGAAGATAGAGAGATAGTTACATATTATTAAAGGCCTAGCAATGTCTGCATCTGGGGAGGAAAAACAAAACAAAAACAAACAAAACACTTTTCACTGCTGCTGCCTGATCTAACGGCTTCTAGGAGTTAACTGGAAACTCAGACATCAGACACAGACTCAGTAGGGTTGCCAACTTTCTAATCACACAAAACTGAACACCCTAGCCCTGCCCTTTCCCTGAGGCCCTGCCCCCGATCACTACATTTCCCCTCCTTCGGTGGCTCACTCTACCCCACCCTCATTCATTTTCATTGGGCGGGGGTTGGGGTGCGGGAGGGGGTAAGGGCTCTAACTGGGGGTGCGGGCTTGGGATGAGGGGTTTGGGGTGTAGGAGGAGGCTCTAGGCTTGGGGATGGGGCTGAGGGATTTGGAATGTGGGAGCAGGCTGCAGATTGAGGCGCCTTAGAGTGGGGGGGGGTATGGGGTACAGGAGGGGGCTCTGGGGCGGGGGCTGGAGCTCAGAGTTGGGGCATGAACTTACCTCGGGTGGCTCCCAGTCAGCAGTGCTAAGGCAGACTAGTCCCTACCTGTCCTGGCACCACGCTGTACCCCGGAAGTGGCCAGCAGCAGTACGTCTCCTAGGCGGGGGGGCCAGGAGGCTCTGTGCGCTGCTCTTGCCCACAGGCGCTCCTCCCCCCAGCTCCCAGCCAATGGAAGTGTGGAGTCAGTGCTCGGGACGGGGGCAGCACGTGGAGCCCCATGCCCCCCCACCCCACCTAGGAGCCAGACCTGCTGGCTGCTTCTGGGCTAAAGCACGGTGCCAGGACAGGTGGGGACAAGCCTGCCTTTGCCCTCAAGCACCGTTGACCAGACTTTTATCAGCTCAGTCGGCGGTGCTGACCGGAGCCACCAGGGTCCCTTTTCGACCAGGCATTCCAGTCGAAAACCAGACATCTGGCAACCCTAAGACTCAGTAAGATCAGCAGAGAGAATCTCTGCCATAACTTCTGGTTGCTTTCCCTGGTTTACTGCCATCCCTCCTTCTTGCCAGCATTAAGCTTGGGCCAACTGGCCTTCATCCATGTTCCAATATCAACCCGGTACTGAGTAAGGTACTCAGCCACACCTTCTGTGTTAGAATAGATGGAGTCATAACTCAGTGCTAACAGTGATTGAAATAGATTGAAAGTGGGAAGCAGGGGAGAATACTCACACACAAGCTAAGCAGGAGAGGGAGCATACTGAAGGTACTGTAGTCCGCACTGCACACTAACTCCTAACGGCACCATAGACATATTGATCAAGAGAGATAAGATGAAATCCTGTGGAAATACACATGCAAGCACCATTGGGGCAGAAGAACAATTGCCCTTCACTATTTCAGGGATCTCTCAGAAACAAAGGAATGGAGCTACTTAAAAGCAGCCCTGTCCACTCCCACTGTGATCCCCAAGTGACTCAACACCTCATGATGGGCAATGGTATTGAAAAGATCTAATAGATCTAATACCACCAGCATGAGCCCTTGATATACATTCATGGCAAGGAACCAATAAATTGCCAATGTAAACAGTGTGGTGTTCATGTCATACCAGGTCTGAAACCAGATTAACAAGGACAAAGGAAACCTGTAGCATCTAGATCTTGTTAGATGATTTGCCACAGTCTTCAAAACAATCTTACCCAAAAATGCAAGATTAGGGCTTGTCCACATGGGAAAGTTTTACCAGCTATACCAGTATAATTGTAGCAGTATAGTTTTACTGGTATAACTATATCTGCTAAGCTCCACATGCAGACATTCTTATTCTGGAATGAGTAGGTTTTTTTCAGTTTAGCTTAAAACGCTTCCCAAGCATCATTAAACTAAACTGAAAATAGGGACTCATACCAAAACATGAGTGCCCACATAAAGAGTTATGCTGGTATAACTATACTGATTTAAATTCCTACTTTAGCTTATACAAGTATAAGACTCCCTTGTAGACAAGCCCAGATACGAGACAATGATTGTCCAGATTATCAAATTAGTTTCTTGAGCTGCAGTTATACTAAATTAGTATGGCCACTGTTCAAGAAACCTCCAATTGAAATTTACTTAAGCAAACATGACAATTTTAAGGAAACATTGGGGGAAAATGACAGTCATCCCAGCGCTGGGCTTGGTTCTTCCCAATGGCTTTCACCAGTCAGGAAGGAAATCAATTTGGAGCAAAATTCTTCCAAACACCATTGCTATCTCTCTGAGCAATGAAGTCTGAAACTTAAGGAAAAAAGACTTATTAGTATGTCCTCTCAAGACCTCACCTTACCACCATGCAAGCAGAGAACTTTGGTCCAAAACCATGTAATTTTTTTCTCTGAAAAAGAGCCAGACTTGAATCAACCACTGACAGAAGTCAACCTAGATTGACCAGACTATCCACTACTCAAAACAAAATCAGTGGATCAAAAAATCTGTGGAAGCTTCAATTAAGGAAAAGAACCTGTTTCCCTTCCCATCCTTTGTCTTTCTTGTCTATTTATAGTGTAAGCTCTTTGGAGCAGGAACTCTTTATTACCATCTGTCTGGACAGTGCCTAACAAAATGGGAATCCAATCTTGGCTGTGACCTCTAGGTGCTACCATACCATTTTCTTAACTTCCTGCACAGCCACAATATAAGAGCTGATAAAAATCAATTTTACACAAAAATGTTAAATGCTTACTTTGACAGATATGGCTATTTTCTGCAATACCCTTGAAAAACTTTATTGTATAAAGTTTATGTATTATTGTGGGCCAGGATTGTATGCAACCTCTCCAGAGGCAAGACATGACAGATATAAGAGTGGGAGTTCAAAAGACTATATTGACTATGTTCCAGAAAATTACGGACTTCTGAGACAATAAGTGTTCAGCGGGTTTCATGGGGACTCCCTAGGGAGAAATTAATGCAAATTTCCCAACTCCACTTATGCAAAAACCCAACCTTTTGAAACTACATGCTGAGGAAAGAGTCTTTGTCTGATGATAACTTGTTACAGAAGGCCAAGATGAAAGGCCCAAGCTATACAAAGAAAGAGTTGATCTGCCCAGTCTCTGTTCTGGTTTTGGATCTAAGATGGATGAACTTGTAACCAAGGGAAAACCCTAATTGTAAGTTTTGAAGGACTAAAACCTAGCAGAGCCCCAGGTTGAAGTAGGGGATACTATGTTAGAATCTAGCATGAGTTTAGATTATTTTGTTATTTATGATATACAAGCAGAAAGCCAGAGCCCTGGGCTCTGCCTCTGACCTGCAGGCTGAGAAGTAGCTGTGAGCTGCCGCCCGACAGTAAGTGTGCATGGTCCGGGGCCATTCAGAGTCCTGCTGTTGCACTGCTCTCACTAGGAGGGAGGGGAATGGGCCTCACTGGTCAGCTGAGGTGAGCCTCAAAGCTCCCACTTTGGAATTCAAGCAAGAGCAATTAACTGACCCCTCTCTGGAACAACCTTGAGCTGCAGTAGACTCCCCTGGCTGCCCGCTGGCACAAGGACACCTGGAAAGGTTTATCTGGAATCAGGGGCTACTCTATAGACAGTGGATGCCCCCTGGGAACGTTGAGTCATGGGAGTACAGAGACAATTGATGGTACCACAAACATACTGTCTTAGGCTACTCAGTCTGGCCTATGCTATGCCCTTCTCAGGTCACATGGGAATACAGCACACCAAACAGCATTTACTCCTGAATTTCTACTGGCCTGGGCTTTTTGAGGCAGTGCAAAAATACTGTAAGTCCTGAGGGTTGGAAAGGGTAGGGGTAATGACAAGGCTGCCCCGATCCCCCTTCCCATCATAGAGGAACCCTTTCAGAGGGTCGCTATGGACATTGTGGGGCCTCTTACCAAAGCTAATGGGGCAGGGGAGAATATATTCTAGTGGTATCAGATCACAGAGGGCAGAGCTACTGCTTCTGGATAGTGGGTGGCATAGAGGCAGAAAAGGTGGTCAATGTCTTGCTAGCAATATTCAGCTGAGCAGGATTTCCCCATGAGGTTTTGACTGTTCGGGGAAAACTTTATGTCTGCCCTGCATGAAGGGCTACGAGAAAAATGTGGTGTGCAACACTTGTGATCATCTTCCTCCCTCCCCCCGATTAACAGGCTGGTTGAGAGATTTAACAGAATCCTTAAAATGATGTTAAAACCTTTCATTGACCAAACACCCCAGCGACGGGGATATGTGGTTACCTTACCTGCTGTTTGGCCTAGTGGGATGTTCCCCAGGAATCCACAGGATCCTCTCCCTTTGAACTACTCTATTGGAGGAGGATATGGGGACCCCTGGACCTAATAAGGGTAGAGTGGGAAGGTATGGCCTCTTGAGAGGAGAGTCTGTGTGGTAGAGTACACATTGGCTTTCCGGGAAAAGCCTTACAGAATTCAAGAGTTTTGCCTATGAGAATCTAGCTAGAGCTCAAGAGAAACCGAAAATCTGGTGGTTAGACATAAGATATGGGACCAAGTTATGGTACTCGTTCTAGTAGGGAGGAATAGGCTCCAGGCTGTCTGAGAGGAGTCCTTTAAAATCATAAAACAACTCAGTGAGGTGAACAGTGTGGTGAAGCTGTCTGTCTGCGCCCAATGTGACTATGATGAAACCATCTAAATGGCTGTGAAGCCTGAGCCCTGTGACTGGGACCAGCCATGGGTTTTTTACCCCTGTGTAGACACACTGAGTTCCTGGGTCTACCTTTTGGCCTCAAGGGGGCCCAGATAACTTTCCAGTGGCTGTTAAGATTGATGGTGGATGGGAGGGGGGGAGTTTTCTCTGGCATCTATAGATACTTGTATTTTCATTCAGAGCTGGGAAGAGCATGTGACCCACATAAGGAGAGTGCTTCACAGCATTCAGACAGCAGGCCTGACAGGGAGAAATGCAAGGTGGAGATGGCAGACACAGTCTATCTCAGCCCTGGGGGGGGCGGCGGGGGGAGAAGGGGGCAGTGCAAAACTAAAGCCTGCAAAAGTGGAGGCTATAAAGACTGGCTTACTCCCCAGACAAGACAAGAGGTACTATCCTTTATTGGGATGGCAGGATATTACCCTCACTTTAGTACTGCTCCTGTCACTGGGAAGTCAGACAAGGTCATCTGGCCCAAACAGTGTTACATTGCCTTCTGCAGACTGAAAGAAGCGTTAAGTACAGACCTATTTTTGGTAAGCCCAGACTTTGGGAAGCCTTTTATGGTGTTAACAGAGGGCTCGGGGGGGGGAAATAACCCATTGTGTATCTGAGGGAGAAACTGCTTCCCCAAGGGAGAAAAAAAAAAATTGTATAAAAGTGGGAAAAGAACACTTGGTCAGGGTGCAGGCCCTCTGCAAATTACAGCCCTGCCTTTTTGGATGGCATTTCACTGTGTGCACTGACCACTCCTGTCAAGGTTCCTCCCCCACTCTGAACTCTAGGGTACAGATGTGGGGACCTGCATGAAAAACCTCCTAAGCTTATCTTTACCAGCTTAGGTCAAAACTTCCCCAAGGTACAAAATATTCCACCCGTTGTCCTTGGACCGGCCGCTACCACCACCAAACTAATACTGGTTACTGGGGAAGAGCTGTTTGGACGCGTCCTTCCCCCCAAAATACTTCCCAAAACCTTGCACCCCACTTCCTGGACAAGGTTTGGTAAAAAGCCTCACCAATTTGCCTAGGTGACTACAGACCCAGACCCTTGGATCTTAAGAACAATGAACAATCCTCCCAACACTTGCACCCCCCCTTTCCTGGGAAATGTTGGAATAAAAGCCTCACCAATTTGCATAGGTGACCACAGACCCAAACCCTTGGATCTGAGAACAATGAAAAAGCATTCAGTTTTCTTACAAGACGACTTTTAATAAAAATAGAAGTAAATAGAAATAAAGAAATCCCCCCTGTATAATCAGGATGGTAGATATCTTACAGGGTAATTAGATTCAAAAACATAGAGAACCCCTCTAGGCAAAACCTTAAGTTACAAAAAAGATACACAGACAGAAATAGTTATTCTATTCAGCACAATTCTTTTCTCAGCCATTTAAAGAAATCATAATCTAACACATACCTAGCTAGATTACTTACTAAAAGTTCTAAGACTCCATTCCTGGTCTATCCCCGGTAAAGACCAGCATATAGACAGACACAGACCCTTTGTTTCTCTCCCTCCTCCCAGCTTTTGAAAGTATCTTGTCTCCTCATTGGTCATTTTGGTCAGGTGCCAGCGAGGTTACCTTTAGCTTCTTAACCCTTTACAGGTGAGAGGAGCTTTCCCCTGGCCAGGAGGGATTTCAAAGGGGTTTACCCTTCCCTTTATATTTATGACAACTCCTCACTCACCTGGCCGCTTCAAATGAAAGGGACAAATGCCAAGTTGCTAAGATGGAGCTTCATGCGCCAAGATTAGGATATCAAAGTGGTTCACATTAAAGGGAATGCAAATGTGGTTACTGATGCTCTGTCCAGGAAATAGGCTCCCCCAGGGTGGCCATCAAGCACCTTAGTTACACCCATTTCTTTAGGAGGGAGATGTGACAGACATGGCAAATTCCTGCAATATCGCTGAAAGACCTTATTGTATTAAGTTCATGTATCATTGTGGGCCAGGATTCTGTGCAACTGCTCTAGGGGAGAGATATGATAACTTACATTGATCGTGGAACTCGATATCTATTTTACAGTTAAAATTGCAAGTATATTTAGGACTATAATCTCAGAAGAATTCCAGTCTCAGGATTTTTAGATCGGTTTTACTTGATTTGTATTGATGTCATTAAGCACTTTGCCTTGAAGAATTTAAACAATAGCAGTTCTCAACAGAATATTTTTAATAAAGTAATATCATTCATTCAGCAGAACTTTCAGTTAAACCAGCACAATTTGACAAATTGCCAACAGAACAGCTCATTTGAAGAGACAGATTGTTGCTTATTCTTTAGTTGTCACACATTTTACTTCATTTCAGTTACTTTTGCCTGACACTTTGCACGGAGTCAGTCAATCACACTGATGGCTGCCAGATGATCTCTGATAAAGCACACATAGAAAGCAGATTCTAGTGATTCAGTCAGTCAGTCCAGAGCATAACTCGATATCCAAGATCGCAGTTCCAGGGAAGAAAGCCTTTACTGACAGACACCACACACCGGTAGACATAAGTGACAGTTTAGTCACAACAGGTTTCCCAAAAGCTTGGGATTGTTGATGGTAAATTACTGGAATTTGCTGGATTCAAAATTACCTTGGGATCCTGGATCTGTATTCCCTCTGTACATTTCTGCAGCCTTCTGTTTAGAGCTTTTCTAAAGAGGATTTTAAAAGGCACAAAAATCCAGACAGCTTGAATAGTGTTCTCTGGGTGTGATCCAAATCCCACTGGAGTCAATGGAAGGACTTTGTATCAGGCCTTTAGACACCTTTCAACTAGGGGCTGGCCTGAGACCATCAGCTCATTTCACATTAGCCAACCAAGAGCTATTGTCTGGCATTAACTTTGTCTCTACTGGTCTGCTAAGGTCTCCGTTCTCCTTAATATGTTTAACTAGTCCATGTGTTTTTGTGAAGTGCTTAGTGTTGATCCACTTGGGGAATACTATTTAACAGGATGTCGCCATAAAAGTGACAACAGGTCATCGCACCAACCATCAAGCCCCTTCTGCCACTCCACCCACCCAAATAACCTTCATGAGTCTAAAACTCAGCAGGCTCATTTGTGCATGAAAACGAACTTCAAACTTCTGACAACAAAGTCTAATGATTTTGCCCAAATGAGCTCTTGACTGGAGTTCCTTTATATTTTATTGAAGTGAAGGCAAACATGGGGCTTGAAGTTGAGTGAGGAAGCCATACCCTACACAATAGACTGTGATTACTTTCATCCTTGGTTTGATTAGTTTCTGCAATCACAATCATTTACATAAAATCGTAAATATCTTACAAAAGGAGAAATCACATCTCATGGAAGGGTGAAGAAATGAATATATTGTTTATTCATAAAAAAGCTTTAATGTGCAAATAAATAAATAGCAGGTAATTTCATTCTCTTCCTGAGAGGCTGTATATTTTGTTCCTCATTAACAATGCAACTCTAGTAGATCATACAGTCATTTTGAAATGTGGATGTCTCAAAGGCCAAAGCAGACATTACCATGAAAAACAGTTATGAGCCTTAGGGGAAGAGAGAAGAGAACTTTCCTTCTGACCACAGTAAGCTTGTATCTATGTTCTAGCAATAGTTATAATCTACATCAAACACATTACTAATCAAACAAACATTTAAGTTTTGCCCCAGTTTGGCCAGCAAAGGCAATCCTCACCGGATCCAATTTTCTTAAACACTGCAATCTCACTGAGTCGTCATGGAGCGAGAATGTGCATAACGAAGATGGAACAAACAATATTAGACCGTTGTTTATAACCAGGTATGAATTCCAATGTCTTTTGTCTTTAAAGGTTTTGCTGGGGTTTTTGGTGATATAGAATGCCATACAGTCAGCGCTGGAAAGCAAAGTCTTCCATTGCCTGTGCCCAGGTTGTGCCAGTACTGTGCACAAATGAAAGTTTCCCACAAAGTGTTATGTTTCAGACATGAACTGGAAAGTCCATCTCCGGAGACAGCGTAATTTGATCTGTGTGTCTCTATTCCATCCATGGACTCTGCTAAGCCTGCCAACAAGAGTATTAATTAACGTCAACTGCAGCGGTGGTTTAATGATTCAGGGCCAGAGTCAAAGCTCCCTGAAGTCAGTGAAAAACTCAACAGGCTTTGGAATAAGCTCTTAGACTTCTTTCTACAAGGGACTGGACTCAGACCATCAACTCATTTCATATTAGTCAACCTAGAACTATCAGCTGGCATCAATTTTCTATCACTACTAGTCCTCTAAGGTAACCCAAACGTTTGTTTAAGTGGTGCATGGGTTTTTGTGAAGTTCCTAGCATTTCCTGGGTGGATATGCACTATGTTAAAGAATATAAATAAAACAACAAATACAGGTATTGTTGATCCAAGTAGGGTACTGCACCTGACTCACAAAACAATGAATTTGTCTGGTTGGGTAACAGAATTCCCAGTTTAAAATGTATCAGTGTAGAAGGTTAAAGATCAAAGAATATTTAGATAAAAGTTAGATGTATTCTATTCAGCAGGGCCTGAGGAAATTCATCCAAGGGTACTTAAGGAACTAGCTGAAGCAATCTTGGAACCATTAAAAATTATCTTTGAGAATTCATGGAAGACAGGTGAGGTCCCAGAGGGCTGGAGAAGTGCAAACATAGTACTAATCTTTAAAAAGGAGAACACAGAAGACCCAGAGAATTATAGACCAGTCAAACTTTAATACCTGGAAACATATTGGAACAAGTTATTAAACAATCCGTTTGTAAGCACCTACAGGATAGCAGAATTATACAGAATAGCCAGCATGGACTTTTTGAGAACAAAGCATGACAAACCAACCTTATTATCTTCTTTGACAGAGTTACTGGCTTGGTGGATGGGGGAGCACAGTAGACATGATATATCTTGATTTTAGTCAGGCTTTGACACTGTCCCCCATTACCTTCACTATAAAGTGGGTACACAAATGGTTGAAAAACTGTACTCAAAGGACCAGTGATCAATGGTTCACTGTCTAACTGGAAGGATGTATCTAGTGGGGTCCAGCAGTGGTCAATTCTGGGTCTGGTACTACTCATTAGTCTAGTCATTAATGAAACTATTGGAATGGAGACTATGCTTATAAATTTTGCAGATGACACTAAGATGGGAGGGGTTGCCAGCACTTTGGAGGCCAGGATTAGAATCTGGCTATGGAAGTCATTACTATAACATACTGAGTCAAAGAGGTTAAGGATTCAAGAAAAGGACTGGAATATTTATAAGGATAATGAGAACATCCAGAGTTACAATAGTAAGGATTTTAAAAGGCAGGGGGGTGAAATCCTGATACCATTTAGTCAATGGAAGGTTTTCCCTGATTTCAGTGGAGCCCAGATTTGACCTCACAGTATTGGAAAGGATACAAGCCTTCCTGCTTCAAGGCAAGACAATCTCTAACAGGGGTTAGAAAGAAACTCTTAACTCAACCATTTATAGATGTTAATCAATCTTGTATTACTGTCAATGGCTTGGAAAACCCATCTGACTTATGCTGACAGCATCTTTTCTGTTTTGTTTCCTTT
Organism: Caretta caretta; assembly: GCF_965140235.1. NCBI lineage: Eukaryota > Metazoa > Chordata > Testudines > Cheloniidae > Caretta > Caretta caretta. Next base: position 129,463,955 of record NC_134209.1, on the reverse strand, counting down.
ATCTCAGAGAACTAAGAACTTCCCTTTTTGCTTTTCCTTAAATCATTACCTACCTCACAAATCCTGGGCAGATCTTGTTTGTAATCACCAACAACAAAAACTGCAACAAAATCTGAAGTGTTACAATTGCTGTTTCACTTTAAATTCACAAAGTGTTAGTAACTAAAATGTACATAAAGTCAGGGAATTGAAAAAAGCCTAAGCATTTCAAGTACCAAAAGGTTAAATCGCCTCAGGTTCAAATATCCTCATTGCCCACACAGTGTCTTTAATAAGATATGACACTGAAATTCCTTTAAGATTAACATGAAGTTATTTGTTATTTCCCCTAAGCATCATGTTAAGAGAGTCTGCAGCAGCTCTTCCAGATTTCAGAAGGACCATAGGAACAATGAGTACTTCAGAAGGTTTGCACAGCCCAAATGTGCACTCTTTAAAGTGTTCACTGGAGACACTGTTCATGCTATGCCTCCTGTGGACTTCAGGACAAGAGGGTAGCTGAGATGGAGAAAAGACTACTCAGTATCTGTGATGCAATGGGACTTGCAAGGTTGAGAAGCTCCAGAGGATTCCCTGTTCCCCATTTTCTCCATGATGCCTATACTCACCTTACCTGTGCCGCACAGCTTTTCCCTGTTTCATACCAATTCCTCCAGTAAGTCACCTCCCTTCTAAAGTCCACAGAATATAGAAACCTTAGGAGATCCAGGAATAGCAGTCACTCTGTACTCTATAAATTGTGCTTTTACCCCATATACATTTAATTAAAAAGCACTATTAGAATCATAGAATATCAGGGTTGGAAGGGACCTCAGGAGGTCATCTAGTCCAACCCCCTGCTCAAAGCAGGGCCAATCCCCAACTAAGTCACCCCAGCCAGGGCTTTGTCAAGCCGGACCTTAAAAACCTCCAAGGAAGAAGATTCCACCACCTCCCTAGGTAACTCATTCCAGTGCTTCACCACCCTCCGAATGAAAAAGGTTTTCCTAATATCCAACCTAAACCTCCTCCACTGCAACTTGAGACTATTACTCCTGTTCTGTCATCTGGTGCCACTGAGAACAGTCTAGATCCATCCTCTTTGGAACCCCCTTTCAGGTAATTGAAAGCAGCTATAAAATCCCCCCTCCTTCTTCTCTTCTGCAGATTAAATAATCCCAGTTCCCTCAGCCTCTTCTCATAAATCATGTGCTCCAGCCCCCTAATCATTTTTGTTGCCCTCCGCTGGACTCTTTCCAATTTTTTTCCACATCCTTCTTGTAGTGTGGGGCCCAAAACTGGACACAGTACTCCAGGTGAGTACTCACCTGGATGAGGCCGCACACTGTTGACTCATATCCAGCTTCTCATCCACTGTAACCCCTAGGTCCTTTTCTGCAGAATTGCTGGCAAGCCACTCGGTCCCTAGTCTGTAGCAGTGCATGGGATTCTTCCGTCCTAAGTGCAGGACTCTGCACTTGTCCTTGTTGAACCTCATGAGATTTCTTTTGGCCCAATCCTCTAATTTGTCTAGGTCCCTCTGTATCCTGTCTACCACGCCTCCCAGTTTAGGGTCATCTGCAAGCTTGCTGAGGGTGCAATCCACGCCATCCTCCAGATCATTAAATGATATTGAACAAAACTTGCCCCAGGACCGACCCTTGGGACACTCTGCTTGATACCGGCTGCCAGCTAGACATGGAGCCATTCATCACTACCCGTTGAGCCCGACAGTCTAGCCAGCTTTCTATCCACCTTAATAGTTCATTCATCCAGCCCATACTTCTTTAACTTGCTGGCAAGAATACTGTGGGAGACCATATCAAAAGCTTCGCTAAAGTCAAGGAATAACACTGCTTTCCCCTCATCCACAGGGCCAGTTATCTCGTCATAGATGGCAATTAGGTTAGTCAGGCATGACTTGCCCTTCATGAATCCATGCTGACTGTTCCTGATCACTTTCCTCTCCTCTAAGTGCTTCAGAATTGATTCCTTGAGGACCTGCTCCATGATTTTTCCAGGGACTGAGGTGAGCCTGACTGGCCTGTAGTTCCCCGGATCCTCCTTCTTCCCTTTTTTACAGATAGGCACTACATTAGCTTTTTTCCAGTCATCCAGGACCTCCCCCAATCGCCATGAGTATTCAAAGATAATGGCCAATGACTCTGCAATCACATCCGCCAACTCCTTTAGCACCCTCAGATGCAGTGCATCCGGCCCCATGGACTTGTGCTCGTCCGGCTTTTCTAAATAGTCCTTGTTAGGATATAGATATTCAGGCCTGTCTGTAAAGGCCTATACTCGAAGAATTTAGGTGTATTCTTATCACTTAGCTAGTTATAGAGGTATAAAAGAAAGAATCAAAATACCTGTCTGCCAGTGTAAGAGCCTTCTCTTACTGTGACAGTCTGCGGCCCTGTTCTTAAGCTAAGGCCTTTGGCTAAGCAGCAGAGGCAGCCATAAGCTGGGAAGCGAACGGTCACATCCTCACATTCCAGACCAGTCACATTGAAAGAAGGTGCTATTGGGCTGTTAGGAATACAATCCTATCCTGCAAATGCCTATCACCTCCAGAGAAAGGGAAGTGCCTAGAAAATGTAAAAGGTAACTTAGTTTGATAGCATCCTCATTTCTGTGTTTGTTCTATCACTGTCGTCCCCATTTCCCTATTGTTTGTCTGCATAATCTCTGTCTGGTTCTGCGATTGTTCCTGTCTGCTGGGTGTAAACTAATTAAGGTGGTGGGATATAACTGGTTAAATAATCGTGTTACAATATGTTAGGATTGGTTAGCTAAACTTCAGGAAAATGATTGGTTAAGCTATAGCTAAGCAGAACTCAAGTTTTACTATATAGTCTGCAGTCAATCAGGGGGTGGGTGGGGGAAATGGGAACAGGGAATGGGGGTGGGGAAATTGGAATCATGTTTGGCTAAGGGAGGGAATAGGAACAGAGACAGAGATACAGGTAAGGCTCTGTGGTGTCAGAGCTGGGAAGGGGGACACTAAGGAAGGAAACTGGAATCATGCTTGCTGAAAATTCACCCCAATAAACATCAAATTGTTTGCATCTTTGGACTTCAGGTATTGTTGCTCTCAGTTCATGCGAGAAGGAACAGGGAAGTAAGTGGGCGAAGGAATAAGCCCCCTAACATCTTGGTGCCGATGACTCGGATGCATCGCATCGGATAGATGAATGGCAGCCTGTAAGTCCCCCTCCCCAACAGTCTGTGCAGCTGCTTGGAGGGGGTATAGCGAACTCTCGTGATGGTAGTTGCGGGTTCTGGCAAGCCAGGGTAAAGCTCTTTGAGGAGCAAACAGAAACAGAATGAAACAAAGGACTAGTGCCAGTAAGTCACCTGAAGGCATCCCCATTAAGCAGAATTATTGTTCCCATTAAACGGTAGTTATTGTTATTAAGTACATTCCACTTTAAATGGAGCATGCTGCACTGCTTTTGCATTATTTACAAACAAGATACGGTAGTTAACTACATATGCTGGCCAACAACAAACACACACACACACACACACACAAGCAGACAAGGGATGCAGGTATCACTTGGTGATACTGTGTCTCTGAGCATACAAAGGAAGCAGCATCTTGGATCCCATCTCCCTAATTCTGATATGGATGAATTACCACAGAAAGAGGGACATCAAAGAAAGATTATATTCATTACATTCAGAACATGGGTATAAACAAGTCAAACACACACCTATAAGAATCAGAGAATTGGTTTTAGCACCCTCAATGATCTCCTAGTAGACTCTTTGAAGGAGTTAGGTTAATCCTGACTGAAAATTCGTAAATATGTATAGACAGATTGTGCAACGCTAGAAAAAGGAAGGTGGGGAAAAATATCAGACAGACAATCAAAAGGTGGCTTTTAAGAAACCCAAAACCGAAGTCACTTCACCTCTTTCAACCTTTCAAACAAACATTTTCTCAGGCATATTCTGCCAATATGTACACACCAGCTAAAATTCATCCCATGAATGTGACTCATCCAAGTAGCTGCTGATGTAGAAGTTAAAAAAACGAAACAATTCAAGCAATCACAACACATACAGTCCCTATACTACCTGCACAACTGTAGTCCCAGTCAAATCAAGGCTCAGCAGCTCTAACACTTTGGAGTTTAAAAAAAAAAAAAAACCACCACCACCCCCCAAACAAAAACACACAGACAAAAACTGAAATCAAGATCCTTTTATAAATGATCATTTAAAAATACAAAATAGAACTCTCACACTGCTTCTCGCCAACAGCTGGATTTTGAAAGATCTAAATCAAGGGTTTAATCGAACCCATATGCTAAGAGTTTGCTCTTTCAGAGAGTCATGAAGAGGATTCGTGGGCAATAGATCTCAACCTTTTTCAGAAAAATTTTTTTATCAAATTAAGTAAAGCCTTTCAATGTTAATGCAATTAAGTGAAAAATGCTGCCACACACCTCTCACAGAATCAAACCCAGCTGAGACTGACTTTCTCCTTGTCATCGCAGAGCCATTCTCAAGGGAAGTTTGTTTCTGAATTATTTTGTCTGTCTGTTTAGACTGGGAGCTCCTTGGATGAGGAATCATGTCCACCTCTGTGTTCTGCACAATTCCAGAGGTGCCAAGTTCCCTCAGCTCCAGATGACAGTCAGTCAATGGAAGCTGCAGATGTTCAGCACTCTTGAAAATCAGGCCTTTACGTTACAGTAATAGGGATCCAATCTGGCTACCACCGAACTCAATGGCAAAATGCATTACATTCAAAGGGAGCAAAAGCAGGCTTAGCTGAATGGGAGGTGTGCAGCAATGCACACTTTAAACTACAACAGAGTTTGGACTGCCCCAAACTGACAGACAGTAGTGCCCCCGCACTCCGCACATTCATTCCATATTACAGTACAGGAGGAGAGCCTAGAGTTTCAGGCATAAGTGCCCAAAATTGTATTAATATACATTTCAGAGGAACAGCCGTGTTAGTCTGTATTCGCAAAAAGAAAAGGAGTACTTGTGGCACCTTAGAGACTAACCAATTTATTTGAGCATGAGCTTTCGTGAGCCACAGCTCACTTCATCAGATGTGTACCGTGGAAACTGCAGCAGACAATGGCCACATAAACACCACCCTATACCGGAAACCTACTGACCGCTATTCCTACCTGCATGCCTCCAGCTTTCACCCTGACCACACCACACGATCCATCGTCTACAGCCAAGCTCTGCGATACAACCGCATTTGCTCCAACCCCTCAGACAGAGACAAACACCTACAAGATCTCTGTCAAGCTTTCTTACAACTACAATACCCACCTGCAGAAGTAAAGAAACAGATTGATAGAGCCAGAAGAGTTCCCAGAAGTTACCTACTACAGGACAGGCCTAACAAAGAAAATAACAGAACGCCACTAGCGGTCACCTTCAGCCCCCAACTAAAACCCCTCCAACGCATTATTAAGGATCTACAACCTATCCTAAAGGATGACCCAACACTCTCACAAGTCTTGGGAGACAGGCCAGTCCTTGCCTACAGACAGCCCCGCAACCTGAAGCAAATACTCACCAACAACCACATACCACACAACAGAACCACTAACCCAGGAACTTATCCTTGCAACAAAGCCCGTTGCCAATTGTGCCCACATATCTATTCAGGGAACACCATCACAGGGCCTAATAACATCAGCCACACTATCAGAGGCTCGTTCACCTGCACATCCACCAATGTGATATATGCCATCATGTGCCAGCAATGCCCCTCTGCCATGTACATTGGTCAAACTGGACAGTCTCTACGTAAAAGAATAAATGGACACAAATCAGATGTCAAGAATTCTAACATTCATAAACCAGTCGGAGAACACTTCAATCTCTCTGGTCACGCAATCACAGACATGAAGGTCACTATCTTAAAACAAAAAAACTTCAAATCCAGACTCCAGCGAGAAACTGCTGAATTGGAATTCATTTGCAAATTGGATACTATTAATTTAGGCTTAAATAGAGACTGGGAGTGGCTAAGTCATTATGCAAGGTAGCCTGTTTCCTCTTGTTTTTTCCTACCCCCCCCCCCCCAGATATTCTGGTTTAACTTGGATTTAAACTTGGAGAGTGGTCAGTTTAGATGAGCTATTACCAGCAGGAGAGTGAGTTTGTGTGTGTATGGGGGTGGGGGGGATGTGAGAAAACCTGGATCTATGCAGGAAATAGCCCGACTTGATTATGTAAAGAGTTGTCACTTTGGATGGGCTAGCACCAGCAGGAGAGTGAATTTGTGTGGGGGGGTGGAGGGTGAGAAAACCTGGATTTGTGCTGGAAATGGCCCACCTGTTGATCACTTTAGATAAGCTATTACCAGCAGGACAGTGGGGTGGGAGGAGGTATTGTTTCATATTCTCTGTGTGTATATAAAGTCTGCTGCAGTTTCCACGGTACACATCTGATGAAGTGAGCTGTGGCTCACGAAAGCTCATGCTCAAATAAATTGGTTAGTCTCTAAGGTGCCACAAGTACTCCTTTTCTTAATATACATTGGGAACTGCTTTTCTAGGGTACATACTTTTGAACCTCTTTATAATTCCTTTACCTCCATGTCAAGCTGAAACTTCCTATCAAATGTACTTACTATTAAACCAGTCCTTTTGAACAAGCCACACACCACATTTTCCCTGTATTAGGAAGGGGTGTAACATGTTGACCCCCTTTGGAAATAGACATCAAGTAATTTTAAAAGGCAGGCCTCTGGTTGTTTGGTCCAAACCCGGAGGCACATGGTCAAACTGAATCAACTGTATAAATCCAAGCCTCTCCATTGTCTTCAACAGTGATCCACAGAACAACAACAGTGCAAATGAGATCAGACTGTAGACTAGAAACTTTACTGAATCAGTTGACTTCTCTGTGATATAGTCAAACAGTTTCATTTCAGGCCATTCAGACGGTGTGCTCATGAAGCCAGAGACCATACCCAAACGAATTCTTACCTCATCAGTCTGATATTGCACATGTCACTCAGGGTATGTCTACACTACGGAATAAGGTCGAATTTATAGAAGTTGGTTTTTTAGAAATCGGTTTTATATATTCGAGTGTGTGTGTCCCCACAGAAAATGCTCTAAGTGCATTAAGTGCATTAACTCGGCGGAGTGCTTCCACAGTACCGAGGCTAGAGTCGACTTCCGGAGCGTTGCACTGTGGATAGCTATCCCACAGTTCCCACAGTCTCCGCTGCCCATTGGAATTCTGGGTTGAGATCCCAATGCCTGATGGGGCTAAAACATTGTCGCGGGTGGTTCTGGATACATATCGTCAGGCCCCCGTTCCCTCCCTCCCTCCCTCCCTGAAAGCAAAGGCAGACAATCGTTTCGCGCCTTTTTTCCTGAGTTACCTGTGCAGATGCCATACCACAGCAAGCATGGAGCCCGCTCAGGTAACCATCACCCTATGTCTCCTGGGTGCTGGCAGACGCGGTACGGCTTTGCTACACAGTAGCAGCAACCCATTGCCTTGTGGCAGCAGTCGGTGCAATACAACTGGTAGCCGTCCTCGTCGTGTCCGAGGTGCTCCTGGCCACGTCGGCTGGGAGCGCCTGGGCAGACATGGGCGCAGGGACTAAATTTGGAGTGACTTGACCAGGTCATTCTCTTTAGTCCTGCAGTCAGTCCTATTGAACCGTCTTATGGTGAGCAGGCAGGCGATACGGATTGCTAGCAGTCATATTGTACCATCTTCTGCCAGGCAGGCAAGAGATGAGGATGGCTAGCAGTCGTACTGTACCATCTTCTGCCAGGCAGCCATGAGATGTGGATGGCATGCAGTCCTTCTGCACCGTCTGCTGCCAGCCAAAGATGTAAAAGATAGATGGAGTGGATCAAAACAAGAAATAGACCAGATTTGTTTTGTACTCATTTGCCTCCTCCCCTGTCTAGGGGACTCATTCCTCTAGGTCACACTGCAGTCACTCACAGAGAAGGTGCAGCGAGGTAAATCTAGCCATGTATCAATCAGAGGCCAGGCTAACCTCCTTGTTCCAATAAGAACAATAACTTAGGTGCACCATTTCTTATTGGAATCCTCCGTGAAGTCCTGCCTGAAATACTCCTTGATGTAAAGACACCCCCTTTGTTGATTTTAGCTCCCTGAAGCCAACTCTGTAAGCCGTGTCGCCCCTCCCTCCGTCAGAGCAACGGCAGACAATCGTTCCGCGCCTTTTTTCTGTGCGGACGCCATACCAAGGCAAGCATGGAGGCCGCTCAGCTCACTTTGGCAATTAGGAGCACATTAAACACCACACGCATTATCCAGCAGTATATGCGGCACCGGAACCTGGCAAAGCGATAACAGGCGAGGAGGCGACGTCAGCGCGGTCACGTGAGTGATCAGGACATGGACACAGATTTCTCTGAAAGCATGGGCCCTGCCAATGCATGCATCATGGTGCTAATGGGGCAGGTTCATGCTGTGAAACGCCGATTCTGGGCTCGGGAAACAAGCACAGACTGGTGGGACCGCATAGTGTTGTGGGTCTGGGACGATTCCCAGTGGCTGCGAAACTTTCGCATGCGTAAGGGCACTTTCATGGAACTTTGTGACTTGCTTTCCCCTGCCCTGAGGCGCATGAATACCAAGATGAGAGCAGCCCTCACAGTTGAGAAGCGAGTGGCGATAGCCCTGTGGAAGCTTGCAACGCCAGACAGCTACCGGTCAGATGGGAATCAATTTGGAGTGGGCAAATCTACTGTGGGGGCTGCTGTGATGCAAGTAGCCCACGCAATCAAAGATCTGCTGATATCAAGGGTAGTGACCCTGGGAAATGTGCAGGTCATAGTGGATGGCTTTGCTGCAATGGGATTCCCTAACTGTGGTGGGGCCATAGACGGAACCCATATCCCTATCTTGGCACCGGAGCACCAAGCCGCCGAGTACATAAACCGCAAGGGGTACTTTTCGACAGTGCTGCAAGCTCTGGTGGATCACAAGGGACATTTCACCAACATCAACGTGGGATGGCCGGGAAAGGTGCATGACGCTCGCATCTTCAGGAACTCTGGTCTGTTTCGAAAGCTGCAGGAAGGGACTTTATTCCCAGACCAGAAAATAACTGTTGGGGATGTTGAAATGCCTATATGTATCCTTGGGGACCCAGCCTACCCCTTAATGCCATGGCTCATGAAGCCATACACAGGCAGCCTGGACAGTAGTCAGGAGCTGTTCAACTACAGGCTGAGCAAGTGCAGAATGGTGGTAGAATGTGCATTTGGACGTTTAAAGGTGTGCTGGCGCAGTTTACTGACTCGCTTAGACCTCAGCGAAACCAATATTCCCACTGTTATTACTGCTTGCTGTGTGCTCCACAATATCTGTGAGAGTAAGGGGGAGACGTTTATGGCGGGGTGGGAGGTTGAGGTAAATCGCCTGGCTGCTGGTTACGCGCAGCCAGACACCAGGGCGGTTAGAAGAGCACAGGAGGGCGCGGTACGCATCAGAGAAGCTTTTCATGACTGGCCAGGCTACGGTGTGAAAGTTCTGTTTGTTTCTCCTTGATGAAACCCCCCGCCCCTTGGTTCACTCTACTTCCCTGTAAACTAACCACCCGCCCCTCCTCCCTTCAATCACCGCTTGCAGAGGCAATAAAGTCATTGTTGCTTCACTTTCATGCATTCTTTATTCATTCATCACACAAATAGGGGGATGACTACCAAGGTAGCCCAGGAGGGGTGGTGGAGGAGGGAAGGAAAATGCCACACAGCACTTTAAGCACAGCACTTTAAAAGTTTACAACTTTAAAATTTATTGAATGACAGCCTTCTTTTTTTTGGGCAATCCTCTGTGGTGGAGTGGCTGGTTGGCCGGAGGCCCCCCCACCGCGTTCTTGGGCATCTGGGTGTGGAGGCTATGGAACTTGGGGAGGAGGGCGGTTGGTTACAGAGGGGCTGCAATGGCAGTCTGCTCCAGCTGTCTTTGCTGCAGCTCAGCCATACACTGGAGCATACTGGTTTGGTCCTCCAGCAGCCTCAGCATTGAATCCTGCCTCCTCTCATCACGATGCCTCCACATTTGAGCTTCAGCCCTCTCTTCAGCCCGCCACTTACCTTTCTTCAGCCCGCCACCTCTCCTCCCGGTCATTTTGTGCTTTCCTGCACTCTGACATTATTTGCCTCCACACATTCGTCTGTGCTCTGTCAGTGTGGGAGGACACCATGAGCTCGGAGAACATTTCATCGCGAGTGCATTTTTTTTTCTTTCTAAGCTTCACTAGCCTCTGGGAAGGAGAAGATCCTGTGATCATTGAAACACATGCAGCTGGTGGAGAAAAAAAAAGGGACAGCGGTATTTAAAGAGACACATTTTATAAAACAGTGGCTACACTCTTTCAGGGTAATCCTTGCTGTTAACATTACATACATAGCACATGTGCTTTTGTTACAAGGTCGCATTTTGCCTCCCCCCACCGCGTGGCTAACCCCTCAACCTTCTCCCCTCCCTGTGGCTAACAGCGGGGAACATTTCTGTTTAGCCACAGGCAAACAGCCCAGCAGGAATGGGCTCCTCTGAGTGTCCCCTGAAGAAAAGCACTCTATTTCAACCAGGTGACCATGAATTATATCTCACTCTCCTGAGGATAACACAGAGAGATAAAGAACCGATGTTGTTTGAATGCCAGCAAACATACACTGCAATGCTTTGTTCTACAATGATTCCCCAAGTACGTGTTACTGGCCTGGAGTGGTAAAGTGTCCTACCATGAAGGACGCAATAAGGCTGCCCTCCCCAGAAACCTTTTGCAAAGTCTTTAGGAGTACATCTAGGAGAACCGCGAATGCCAGGGCAAAGTAATCCTTTCACATGCTTGCTTTTAAACCATGTATAGCATTTTAAAAGGTACACTCACCAGAGGTCCCTTCTCCACCTGCTGGGTCCAGGAGGCAGCCTTGGGTGGGTTCGGGGGGTACTGGCTCCAGGTCCAGGGTGAGAAACAGTTCCTGGCTGTCGGGAAAACCGGTTTCTCCGCTTGCTTGCTGTGAGCTATCTACAACCTCCTCCTCATCATCATCATCTTCTTCGTCCCCAAAACCTGCTTCCGTATTGCCTCCATCTCCATTGAAGGAGTCAAACAACACGGCTGGGGTAGTGGTGGCTGAACCCCCTAAAATGGCATGCAGCTCATCATAGAAGCGGCATGTTTGGGGCTCTGACCCGGAGCGGCCGTTCGCCTCTCTGGTTTTCTGGTAGGCTTGCCTCAGCTCCTTCAGTTTCACGCGGCACTACTTCGGGTCCCTGTTATGGCCTCTGTCCTTCATGCCCTGGGAGATTTTGACAAAGGTTTTGGCATTTCGAAAACTGGAACGGAGTTCTGATAGCACAGATTCCTCTCCCCAAACAGCGATCAGATCCCGTACCTCCCGTTCGGTCCATGCTGGAGCTCTTTTGCGATTCTGGGACTCCATCAGGGTCACCTGTGCTGATGAGCTCTGCATGGTCACCTGCAGCTTGCCACGCTGGCCAAACAGGAAATGAGATTTAAAAGTTCGCGGTTCCTTTCCTGTCTACCTGGCCAGTGCATTTGAGTTGAGAGTGCTGTCCAGAGCGGTCACAATGGAGCACTTTGGGATAGCTCCCAGAGGCCAATACCATCGAATTGTGTCCACAGTACCCCAAATTCGAGCCGGCAAGGTCGATTTAAGCGCTAATCCACTTGTCAGGGGTGAGGTAAGGAAATCGATTTTAAGAGCCCTTTAAGTCGAAATAAAGGGCTTCATTGTGTGGCCGGGTGCAGGTTTACATCAATTTAACGCTGCTAAATTCGACCTAAAGTCCTAGTGTAGACCAGGGCTCAGAAGCTAGCCCACTGCTCATTAGAAAAAGTGAATTATCTGTTTCAGTGCAGGGGCAGAATAAGCTAGGTTATGTGTATCACCACAGTCCTGATATTCAGAAACATCCTAGATGGCTTCATTGCTACAGGAATGACTGCACGGTGCTTGGGTAATGGGTTCAAAGTAATGTCTTCCTCATGCTGGAACACTGCACATCTTTATTCATAAGCTGTAAAATACCAGCCACTGTTTAACCATAAAAAACACTTTTAAAATCTGAGAATCTCAAAGGACTTTATCGATATTCCCCATAGCAAATCCCTGGAGCTAGGCAGACTTATTAGGTCAGTTTGACAGAGGGGTGAATGGAAGATGTACCCATAGGTCAAATTTTCAAATCTGGGTGCCTAAAGTTAGGCTCCTAGATTCATATTTAGGTACCTACAATGAAGTGGCCCAATTATCAGGAGTGCTGTGCATCCACAACCCTACTGAAGTTAAGGAGATCAAGGGGCTCAGCACCTATGAAAGTCAGATTGCTTCTATTTCGGTGCCTACATACAGATTTAGGAGCCTAACTTTAGGCCCTTAAGTTCAAAAATATTGAACTAAATAATTGATTTAAAATCAGAGGGAATCAGGAGTAGAGACTGGGCATAAAATCCTGAAGACCTAACTCTCAGTCCCCCGAGCGAACATCTAGACACACTGCCTTCCTAGTCTGCAAATGTACAATTTTCTGTTCCTTCTGGCACAGAGCTAAGCTGATGGTTAGGGTAGAAAAAACAGCTGTGGAGACAGATTTTCAAACTGCATGAAATATATTGTGCATGGAAAGCTCTCTCCTTTCATAAAGATGCTTAATAGACAGAGCCCTAAAATGGCTATAACTACTTCTCAAAAGCAATTATATTCAGTTTCTACAGCTATGAATTTCCAGATGACAGGTTACATGCTATGCTCTTGCAACAAGTAGAATGTTTGGAGGACGAGAGCCAACCTCAAAACCAGCTTTCATTTTTACAAATAAAAAGGCATCGCTGGAGACAGTCACTGGTCAATGTGTTTTCCACTCTTTATTTTAATCTGTGAATCACTTAGCACCCAGAAGGATAACTAAGAACTGACAACTTTGTAGCCACTTTGTACGCCATATGGCAACCCCTGGATTCTTACGGCTCCACATAAGATCCTTTTAAAACTCAGTGTTATGGGTCACCTAAAAATATCATCAAGAACAATAGTCAATTCATAAAACGTTATTTGATCTTTAATCTCATGCTTCAGGGCATCAGCTGACCACCTGCAGGGATAAGGTAGGAATTCCGCTCCCTACCCACTCAGCTACAGACCTGAAATACTGGCTAGGCACATTCATTCTGAAGGCAGAGGAAAGAACCTGACTGCTTAAGTGCTCTGTGGCAGAAGATGAAGACAGAAATAGCATGTGCAATTTAACATTCTAAAGGCCTAATGGCTCACTGTCCTGTTCTGCTGTTTGGGATGTCCAGGTCCTCAGGTAACTGGTGCTCTCAGGAGGAAGGGGCTGTGAGCCCTGGACAGACAAGGGTGTAGCACTCAAGGGAGCACTAGGTTAACTTCCTGCCCAGCTGCTGCACAGGTGCACTCTGGATAGGGGACTCCCTATGCATTTTCTCCTCTGTCCAGCATACATGTGCACGGATGGACGGACGGACGGACACACACACACGCAGCCAGCAGAATTAAGCGCTGAATGTTTCAAAAGAATAGAAAATTCGAAGTTAAGACTGCAATCCTATCAGTTACGTACCCAACTGTGCTCAGATGATGCCATACATATTAAGTGTCATATTAGATCACAATACTTCCAAGGACATCAACAGGAGCCAAGCACAAAACAGTGGGTTAAAAGCTGCGCGTTTGATGTCTCAGAATTTCCTTTCCTGTTCCCTTAGTGTGGGCTATGTTATTTCACAGCCCCCAAGAAGTTTGCTGGAACTGCACAGTATAGCATGGATTCCCTGCTCTAAAGGACTTGCAGTTTAATTTTACTTGTGACTTAATGAACGGACAAGTGAGTGCAGGAGGTGGATCACGGTAATATGATGCTATTACACAGCAAAAGGTATGGGCCTAGCATGCTCGACAAAAATGAGCTGTGTCTCATTTGTGATAAATCATATGTTTATATAAATTCATATATGTTTTATAAAACAAATATCCTGGCTGACTGACTTCTTGCTGGCATCACAGTGATCTTAAGGATTTATTTGAATGAGGGTAGAGATCTAGCAAACCAGTTTGGGAAGGATATTCTAGGCATAGGGACTGGTGCAGAAAAGGACCAATGAAGAAACAGCTGAATGGGGCATCACTAAGACAGGAGAGGGAATGACTGATGTAATAAGAGTGGGTGAGTGTTTTCTCGCACTACTTTAAGGTGGTAACATCAGAGCTGGTTCTTAAAGAGCTGATTCAACCTCTGTGGGAAGCTAACAAGACAGACGGTCCTATAACAGAGTATAAGATGTTTTTAATTTTGCTTTAATACTTCCTTCCCTTTGGAAGAGAACTCCTGATTTTAGCAAGTCAGCTAAAATTCCAACACAATGTTAAACCAAACACTTTGTAAAATTCATTCAGAACAAATGTTAGGTCTGTATAGTAAACTATTCATTCGGGATGGAAATTCTACATGGCCTAGCTCTGCTCTCACTGTGGTCTGTGGTAAAAGTCCCACTTGTTTCAACAGGAGCAGACAGTTAAGGCATTGCCAAGTATTTCTAAAAATCCCACCCTTATTGTAAACCAGTGTTTCTCCTCCTCTGTGAACTCCACTGAAGAGCTGACATATTTCATTACACAAATACTTCAGGCTACATTGTAACTAAAACAGCCAATAATTCTCAGTTTCTTCAAGCTCAAGTAAATAAGCTACCTATTTTTCACAAAACCACTGATCTATTCCCACTTAAATGATTTAATTATCATATACTTGACAGATCTGGGCTTCTATTAATAACCAATAAAAATGTCCGCCACAAATATTTGTTAAAAAATTGATAGCCAGGCCCATAGTCAAAGCATCATACTTCAATTTATGCTTACAAAATGTTCTGCTGACTTTGAAAGCAAGGTCCTATATGTTGGGATATGGGCATAATTGCAGCATTATGCAGGCTGTTACCCTTGACAGGAAAGAATTTCAAGGAACATCTGAGCTAACATACCAGTCACCTCCAAATACTAGTCAGAAAAGAAAGATATTCCTTAGGAAGATCCACTGCAGTTCTTCCTCTACCAAATGTTTCTGCTGGTTCCAAAGAAGAGAGGGCATATCACAGGGGAAATATCTGCCACTTGAATGGTAATGAAACTGAGTATGATCCACATTAAAATATTTCATGATCCACTTCAGTTGAATGACTGTTCTCCCATGGAAAAATGAAGGACTTTTAGCAGACAGTGATGAAGGCAATGGGTTGAATACAAGCACAAAGGAGCTGCTTGTACCAGAATACTCATGTTTGGAGAGTTTTAATCTCTTCAAGTGCTCTAAAGCACAGTACTGGAGGGCTATCCACTTCCAATATGATACTTTCATTGTCTCTGTAAATGTAATCTTTATTGATGGTACCTCCGTATTACCTAGCTCTTACCAACTTCTGAACTGCTTTGATTTCTATCTTGTAATGGGGTGCCCTCCCCACACTTGCCCTGAAAGGGCTGAGGCTCAGGCAGGCCAGAGGGGCCTGGTCTATTAGGTGGCAAACTGAGGGAGGAGAGAGAATTAAGACTACAGGAGAAGCCTTAAATTAGAAGAAACTCACTGGTACAGGAACAAGCAGGGCCTATATAAGCCAGGAAGCTGGCAACAGAAGGGGCTGCTGGGAAAGGCGGCAGTCATTTCCTAGTAAGAGGGAGAAGTGTTTGGAGGCTGCGGAGATGTGCTGCCTCCAGTCGCTCCCCAGGAGAAGGGAGGATGAAGCTGGCAGACCCAGAGAAGGAAGGGAGAGCCAAAAGGTCAGGAAAATGCTCAGGGAGATGCAACAAGGTATGGGATGAAACAGGCCTTGACTGCTGATTAGAGGGTCCCTGAGCATGAACTAGCTCATGCTAGCGGGTGGGCCAGAGTTCCCCAGCCAGACACCGGGGAAGTGGCACCAATGAGGCAGTGTGTAGGAAGACCACCTGAGCCGGTTTGGGAGAAGAGACTTCCCCCTCCTCCCTCAGAAGGGGAAAACCACAATAATGACCTAGCCAGAGGGCTGAGTCACAAAGAGGCCACACCAGCTGGAGCGACAGCGGGGCTGCAGACGAAGAAACAGGTGGGGGGATGACTTGCAACCATGGGGGAGAGGTGTCAACTTGGTGAGCTATTCCCCAGAATGGCCAGGAGGAGATGCCATACCTATTGTGAGTAGAGCACCCTGTCACACATCTATTGTAGTGAAATAGTTATTTTATACTAGGCTCTCTACATTTAAACATGGTATCATCTAGTATATTTAATGGGAGACTAATGAGTTCAGTATCTTTGCAAAGTTAAGGTGACCAGAGTCTATCTACTGTATGTCAAAACAATCAATGTTTACTGAAATACATCCAAACTCCATGCCCCAAGTTATGCCCCATATTCAGAACTGAGGTTGAGCAAAAACTACACTATTCTTATAAAAATACATCAGACTTGGTCAAAGATTAAAAGAGGCACAGACAACACAGGGCCTGATTTACCTCTTATTTAAGTGTAAATCAAGAGTAATTCCGCTGAAGACAGGAGACAAACACTGGTATAAGCAAGAGAAGAATCAGGACTTCAGAATCCTACATTTTACTAATAATGCAAGTCAGTGGCCCAGATACTTGGTGTACATCAGTTCAATTGAAGTCAGAGCTACATCAATTTATAGCAGCTGAGGATCTGGCCAAAAACTCATTTACTTCATATAGATCCTTTTGTTTTTATACAGAGGACCAGAATTAGCTAGGGATCAGAATATAAGATATTTTAGACAGGGGACCACCCTACTTAATGTGCCTGCACTTCCTCAGTCCCTTTTTCCTACCACCTCATCACATGTCATTCCACCCCTTTTTGTCCACAGATAAACTAAAGGGGATGTTTCACCCATCACTGTGTTGTCTAGGCACTTCTCATGTTAGATTGAGTCTGGGCTAGTTTTAAACTCCTACTTAGTGTCTCTCTGACTTTTCACTGATCCCTTTCATAATATGTTCTGATGAAGCGGGACTGTTCTTAACGTTTCCTCTGAATATTGTGGGGGTGCCTCAGTTTCCCTTATGCAGTTCTTAAGTATCTAGGGGGTGGGATAAGGGTGTATGACCATTGCAGAGCCCTAGAGGGCAGGTATGTGCAGGGGTTTGGACAGAGAGAATGGCCAACACCCTGTTTCCTGGCAACTGATGGCCTGGGCCCTTCCCCCCTGCAAGGTGAGAGCTAAAGGGTTGGAGAACAAAGGAATCAGGTGACCTCCTGGCCCAGAAAGGGACAAAGCCCAGGAGGATGGGGGGCTGGAGGGAGAGTCAGTTAGGGCTGGTTGGGGACATGAAGTGAAGTGCAGACATGGTTGTCTGGCTCACTGCCCCCCAAAATGGACCCAGCTGAGGGGTCCTGTTCTCTGCACCTACAAGCTCTGTGTTAGACCATGTTCCTGTCATCTAATAAACCTCTGTTTTACTGGCTGGCTGAGAGTCATGTCTGACTGCAGAGTTGGGGTGCAGGACCCAGCCTGGGCGGACTTGCTGTGGGAAGCGCATGGAGGGGCAGAGAGGATGCTGAATGCTCCGAGGTCAGACTCAGGAAGGTGGAAGCTGTGTGTCCTGCAGACAGTCTGCTCACAGAAAGGAGACTTCCCCAGAGTCCTGACTGGCTTTGTAGGGAGCAGTTCCAGAGCATCGCCCGGGGACTCCGTGACATATATAAAGATAGCATGTTCTGGGTATTCAGAGAGGATGGCCCAAAGGTTAGGGCACTAACTTAGGAGACCTGGGTTCAAGTCCCTTCTCCTATGTAACCCCAGGCAAGTCCTTTGGGCTCTGTGCATCTGTAAAATAGGAATATTTCCCTACCTCAGAGGTGTTCTGAGGATAAATACATTAAACATTGTTATGTGCTCAGATATTATGATAATGGGGGCTATATAAATCTCTAGGATAGATATCCAGTCTCAACATAGAATAATGAGAGGATATATGGAGGGTATAAAGAATCTAAATGCTTTGCTTTGGATTGGCAGGATAGCTCAGCCATATTGTTCCATGACATTGCGTGTGGCAGTCGGGTTCAATTTCCCTAGCAGCCTTCAGCTATCTGTGTTGCAAGGATTGGGATCAATGTGCTGGCTACAACAAAGACCTTGAAGATGGTGCTGGAAGTAGAATTCCAGCAGAGATAAGCAGAGTTCTCTCCCCTCCTCCACGAAGAAGAAAGTTGTCACGATTGACTACACAGGCACCATTTGAAATCTTTGCTTTTGTGGAAACTTATGGCTTTTAAGAATAGCTTTATGAGCATTTACTGCCTTCTTGTGTTGCATCCCTGCCACGTAGTATAAGCTGCTTAAAGAGGAGACTTTTGTCCACTCCACACCGGGCATATTCAGCTGAAAAGACCCTGGGAAATCTCAATCATAACCTTCAGCTTTTCTGCTCCCATGCCCTGTACTACAGATCTGGCCAAATACTTTTACAAAGTAATTTCACTGATATGAGAAAAGTGTGCTTATTTGGGTGATTTCTTTGCTGCCACCTTAACTGAACAATATGGATGGGAACAACAAAGACCAGGGTTGATTCTCATGTCACACTTTTTAAATTGATGTAACTCTAATTACTTCAATGGAGTTATTCACGATTTACATTAGCATCAGGCAGAATAAAAATACTCTGATCCAGACCTTTTTTATTTGCATGAGTAGTCCTCAGGTGAGCAGTCCCACTGATGTCAACAGAACTATTTGTTCAAGTAAGGATTACCCCCAACGAATCGGTACTCCGGGATCTTGTCCTTAGCCTTTACCAGCTTTTACACGGATATAACATTTGTTTCCTCAAATAGCCATTTGGAAAATGGACAGGGCAGGAGTAATAAAACTCATAGTTGGGACTATTTTGACTGCTATTGCTTTTGCTTAATTGCCTTTGAAAGGATTTTGCTTAATTATTTAAATAGGATTTTCGGAAGAGAAAAGTCCAGCATTGAGGCCAGTCTTTCAGCACTTAAACATTTCCAAGGAGATTTACAGACATGATCTTTGGTGGTCTAGAACAATCAAATACAATCCCAAGCTCAAATCAAAACGTTAGCCTACTTAGGGCTTTTCATCTCCGTTGAGAAAGCATGGGCTCTTAAAAGACTTTGGCAGACTTGGCTGGATACTACGGTACTTAATATGCAACAGCAAGAGTGAACAAGCTTGTGAACAGCCATTAAATCACAATCAAGGATGCAGTTTAATCAAGTCTAAAAAGAGCAACATTATGTTTGAGCATGCAGTTTGTTATCAGCTGAACACATTAAAACATTTAAAGCATTCACACAAGAATATGATGAATAATTTCACAGATAGATAATACCACAATCTGAATATAAATATAAACTGGCTTTGGGTTGAAATGCCTTTTATGCTTTTAAACTGATGCCTTGCACAGTGGTTCTTGTCTTGGATAACACATACTTCACAGCTACACAAAGGTCTGAGGTAGGGCGCAGGAGATAGAGGAAGAGACCTTACTATTAAAGAATAAATCCCAAAATGAGAGAAGCAAGGGGGTGGGGGGAGGAAAGAGGAGAGGAGCATTAGCAAATATTTTAATCTCAGCTGTTTCCACCTGATTAGACGAGAAGAAGTCGATGTCTCAGTTGTAAGTGACTGACAGGAAATCATGTTGCCAAGTTTATTTGGATTTTCTGTCTCCATCTGCTGGTAGGAATGCATATAACTAATGTCCAGATTAATGTAGACTACTACTATTATATTAATTTTAGAGCAAGAATGACACAGAAAAGAAATGAGTCAGCAGCAGAGCCAGGAATAATAAATAAATGAATATTTTATACTTATATAGCAAGCGTTTATTCAAGGACTTCAAAGTCCGTTATAAATACTAACTCTCACAGCAAGATTGTGTGGTACATATGATTATGTCCATTTTGCAGAGGGATAAACTGAAGCATGAAAAAAGCTAAGGCCAGTGTTTCCAACTTTGAGTGCCTAAACTTGGACTGAATATGAACTTCAGAGCCCAAGATTTTTAGAAGTGATTAGTGATTTAAGTCACCCTCAGATTGAGGCACTTAAAGGGACCTGATTTTCAGAAATTACTGAGCACCCACCCTGTGAAAGTCCTTTTAGGAAGTCTCAAGTTTGGTACCCTAAAATTGAGGCACCTGTAACAAGTCACTTTTGAAACTCTTGGTATTAGACTACTAAATAAATCTGGCTTTATTTTACAGGTACTAACCCCCAGCTGAAGGCAGTTTGAGCTGTAGGTGCTCAGCACCTTTGAAAAAATCAGGCCCATTTTTATTTAAAGGCCTAAATATCCATTTCAGAGCATTAATATCAGACATCCAGCATCAGATTTTGTAATGTGTTCGTACGGCACCTAACACACTGGGATCCTGGTCCATGACTAGGGCTCCAAGGTGCTACAGTAATACAGATAATAAAACAAACAACAGTGTCAGAGCCAGCAACTGAATCCAGAAGTCCTCACTCCAAGTCACCTCCTATAATAGTGCCTCCCTAAAAGAGCCCAGGGGTCCTGACTCTCAGTCCCATGCTCTTACTACTCCATATTTAAAGACACAAAGTGGATTTACTTAGATCACTTCCTTAAAATGATCTCTGAACTTCAATAGCTCTTGAGTGTGATGGAAAAGTAGCAGATAAAACAGAAGTATCAACAGTGTTTGACTACACACCAGAGATGGTGGCACTGAACTAACGACAACATTCAGGAGCCCTGACTCACTGACCATCACAACAATCCACTCTTGCTAAGTCCACCAGTTCACAAAGAAAGCAAAGGAGCAGCAGTGAGGCATCTTAAAGCACTAGATAAAAGCAAAGGCGTGTATATACAGAAAACAGAGATTAAATTAAAGGTAAACACACTATGCATTACAATTTTTCAAGGATTATTCAATGCATTGGAGATTACATATTCTGTAGGGTTGGGGCAAGGGTAATTCTCAAGGTTGTGCTGTGGTATCTCTCACTGAAAACAAGTCACTGAAAACTGTATTCAGGTACTATTAGAAAATTGATTATAAGGGGAAAACTCATGTTGGCCCACTTGAACTTTGTAGGTTCCACATGTCTACTCATGTTGGGTAGCTGGGTTCACGTTCACATTGGGGAAAACTGTGAAAGAAATGTTCCATTAATAAATGAAGGTGAATAGTGGAACTGAAAGCAGGAGGAGTATAAAAGGAGAACTTTTATAAAAGAGCAGAGAGGGGAAGAGAGAAAATTTCTAATGAAAGTATAAATACAGAGGACTGGGTTACACTCTTGCAACCCTTCTGAGTTCAGTGGGGTTGCACAGATATCAGAGACTTATTCTATAAAACTTCTTTGGATGTCAGGGCCACTAAAGCACCTCAGGAGGACTGGGCCCTTTAACCCAAGGAAGAATTTTTCCATTTTATGTACTTTTCATACCATATACAAGACCCCAGCCTAATATTTAACTGACAGTGTGGGGCTTTATTCCTGCAATAGAGCACAGGTTTCTCTTAATCTGAAACAAGTAAGTGGTAGTGTTCTTAACTGAACCAACTTGAAAAGAACAATGTTTTAAACTACAAGGAAAAAGTTGTGCAAACTCAAACTGAACAAAACAAGAAGTCTTCATTCACATAACTTCACAAGTTTTGCCCAGCCCTCGACATACTTAGCAATATCATCTTGTACCCAGAAAAATATTTCAACTATTTTCTGTGCAATCAAACCTGAGAGGCATATGATTAGATAATACTAACACTCTCTCTAGGTACTCGTATGGCCCTGATCACCATAATATCAGATCATCAGACACACCTTAATGAATTAATTCTCACAGTAACCCTACAAGGTAGGGAAAATTTATTAATTCCATTTTACAGATATAGAATTGAAGCACAGACTTGCAGACCTTAATGTTTCAACTTGGGCACACAAAAGTCATTGCACCCAAAGTATTCACTTTTGAAAATTTTGGCCTAAGGGACTTACCCAAGGTGACACTGGACATCTGTGGCGCAGCCAGAAATTGGAGCCAGAGCTGCTGACTTTCAGTTCAAGAGCCTCCTCTCTCATCCCAAGACTCCAATCCTGAGAACACTTACATGCTGAAGGTTAAGCACATGAGTAGTTTCACTGAAGTTCCATTAAAGCTAAGCTTACATGTGTGTTTGCAGAACAAGGGCTGATGACAGTAGTCAAAAGTGAAAACCTGAGTGAAGGCCCACTATGAAAAACATAGGTGAAATATGTCAAAGCAAATTCTAATATAATTTACAAATACAGCAGCAATGTACTCTGGGGTGGGAGTTTTGCTCATGGTCAGATGTGTTCGAATCATGGTTGTAACATTTTCCCAAATTAATGCTAGGTTCCTTTCCCCTTTTTATTAAAAGTTCTCTCTGCTACACACAAACTCAGTGCTTGCAAGAGGGACAAATATTGCCTCTTAGAGGCACCCAGGAGTGTATTTAATTTCCCCCAGATTACTGAGTGGGAGTTCAAGCCGGTTGTGTATTGTACTGTTAACAGGGACCCCTGGATATTGAGTCTGCCCTTGTTGCTGCCAACTCCACCTGGCAGAAGGGTTACATAAGAAACAATCAGCTGGAGCCTACATCTTTAGCTCCTTCCGTGCTTCCTTTATGTAGTGATGCAAAGACAGCAGAAGGAAGTTAGATGGCAAAAGCAAACACAGATCATCTCCTCTAATTAACATCACATTCGCCTTCCTGTTTCCTGGCAACTCAGAGTTTCACTCTTGTCAGATGGCAAGGATTTGCTTGATACAAATCACCAGAAATTCCTCATCACTGTAATCCGCCAGTAAAACAGTTTTTACAGGGGGGAAAAATATTAGCTTTTGGGAGGGGGAAAGCGGGGGTTGGTCAAGTCAATATATTGTTCCAGTTCTAAAATGTATCGCCCCTTGTTTCACATGAAAGGCAAAACAACCTACCCTTGTTTCACACAAATGACGTAAAAGGGGTCAATCTAAGTGCACAGGACTCTTTGGACATAGTTTAACTAGGCCTGTAATCATGTATGAATTAATCTGGCCTGTTCTTTTTGCCAAGAATCTGTAGTCTATAAGGTGCCACAGGACTCTTTGCCGCTTGTATACCCATTTGTGAACATAACAAGCAGCTAATGCCTAAGCTATCAAGACAAGAAGAAGAAGAAGAAGAAATGTCCTATATATGGCTGTTAGAAAGCTTGTAAACTCTTGAATGTAAATAGGAGGGCCAATACTAATATAGCCCTGCATAGATGGCACAGATTTAGAGTCACACAATCAGAAAGGGTGACAAGAGACCATCCTTATAACATGGCCACATTGTTTGCTCCCATACAGAAGATCTGGAGATGAATTCTGTTCTGTTCAGGTTCTTATACCACCCCTCTCACCATAGCATCCCAGCACATGTGTGTAAATCAGGAATAACTCCAGTGAAGTCAATGGAAGGAGACTCGGGCCCTCTAAGCAGGTTCCATTTCTAGCCCTCTCTCTTCTGCTTTTCCGCTATATGACCTAATGGGGGAGGGATAGCTCAGTGGTTGGGGGGAGGGATAGCTCAGTGGTTTGAGCATTGGCCTGCTAAACCCAGGGTTGTGAGATCAATCCTTGAGGGGGCCATTTAGGGATCTGGGACAAAAATTGGGGATCGGTCCTGCTTTGAGCAGGGGGTTGGACTAGATGACCTCTTGAGGTCCCTTCCAACCCTGATATTCTATGACTATCTCCCTTCTATGACTATCCAAATCCCACTTAATTCAAGTCTTTTCATTGACTTCAATAGGCTTTTTGGATCAGGCCCTGTATCTTGAAGTTTCCACCTTGTAAGGGAAAGGAAGCAAGTCTGTTCAGAAAACCGTTTAAAAAGGATATCTGGTAGCTTCAGATTTCTATTTCTTCCACTACATTTTTCCAGGGTCACTAATGGAAACAACATGCCTCGGCTGGTCTTGGAAACTTGACAGAAGTCACTTCACCTTTGTGGCAATCTAAGCACAAATCATTCTGCTAAAAATATAGTATCCGTAACACGGCTTCACTAAATATCCCTGCTACTGGAAGCTAAGTGCTGCTAAGAGGTCCTGAATCTTAGTTTGATATAATCAGTCCTCTTAGGCCTCTCTTCTAAATCAGAACATTTACATCAATAGGGTACTCAGAATTACACAAGACAGCCAGAATGTCTTCCAAGTGCTTTTGAGGCTTTCCTCCATTAGCCCACATTATATTTCAATGCCACAATATCCATTTTCCCCTCCTCCCCCTTCCCAAACCCATTTCAGTTACTCTATGGGCCAATGGATAAACCCCCTCACTTTGTTTTGCTCAGTTATCCATACGCAAGGCAAAAAAAATATGCCCTTTCAGTCTGGATGACTTTTATTAGAGATTAAGGAAAGCGGCAAAGAGAACAAACAAATCTCAGAGAGAGCACATGATGTGTTACTCTTCAAGAGACATACTGATTGGCTCACAGCACTATTCCTGAGCAAACAGACATGTAAATTAACATTTGAAGGTGCAGTATGCAAGACAGAATCAGACACTATTCCTTTTCTGGCTTGTCTTACTTGCCTATTAATTTCTATTACCTTCTGCCTTTTTGCTTATTAAGACAAATGGAATATGGATGGTCCACTTTAAGCTTGGCCAGACAACTCAGCATCTTGCAATCACCAGCAAAAAAACAACAATCTCCTGACAAATTTTCAAAGCAATTACATACTTAAACTAAGGGGATTCAGAGCATCACCATTTCTCCCTCCCTGCCCCATAAAAAAACCTCTGGTGTCTGCACAGTTAGGGAAAGAGGCGTATCCCGGTCATCTATCCCAAGCTGCCGAGATTCAAACTGTTGGTTTTGCAGAAAGGAAGCCAATATACTAAAGGAATCAATAAACTTAAGTGTGATGAAACAACCTGCCACTTCAATTACTGTACAAATCCTAAGTCATCTTCAGGCTCAAACGAAAAAGCTGTTCTTAAACAGGTTTGTTGAAGGAGTTACTTTAAAGGCAACAGATGTGGTTGTAAAGGATTCTTGGGCTCAGCCATAGTGTTCTTTGTACATCTCACTTATAACCTCTACTTAGTCTATTGATTCAGAACCAGTTCCTCAGGGGCAGTACGAACCAAAGACCACACTGTAACTGGTCCCTGTGTAGGTAAGGAGAGGGATGGAATAAGAAGCCATCTTCCCCTCTTACATGCTCCGCACCTCAGTCAGTCACAATTGCAGGCTCCGAGGAAGGCAGCAGGATGGGACTGGAATTCCATCCTCTTACTCTTGCAGCCAGTGAAGCTGCCCAGATGTAGAGAGGAGAGAATTCTTCACCATCCTAAAATGGATGGCACATCGTGTGCAGTTCCCCTGGGAGTTACAGCCACAGACATCCTGTGCACCAGTGCCTGCAGTGTTTTTAAAAACACCATTTTCTAGAACCCCTGGAACTCCTCTGGCTTGCCAAACAGAGACTCAAACCATTTGGCACTGAGGTTTTAAAACACTCTCTCTAGATTGTAGGAAATTGCATAAGTGAGTGTTAAGGATTAATATTGCAGCAGGATACGACTGTGTCCTCTCCTTGGCAGTACTCGCTCACCAATGAAATCTAGCCATTGTGGTTTGTTTTGGGGGGGTTTCCCTCTCCCATACTGGATGGGATGCTCACTGTCAGACACAGGTCTTAGTCACAAAGTTCAAATCTGGATTATTACTATTTAACATTAGTGTATATAGAACCCCTTAGAGAGAACAATGGCTTGGCACTGGCCCGGCCAATGCTGTAGTCCAGTTAAATACCAGATATGACAAAGGGAGAGAACATCAGGCAAAACTATTCATCTAGACTGTAGCTGGTTTGTGTGGGAGTGTGGGTTGCTGTAGGACAGATTATCAAAAGAAGTGGAGCCAAAACACTTGGTCTGACATTTTCTAGAAACACATGGTAAGAGAAAGTCATTCCATTCAACAGCTTATCTAAGCTGGAAAACAAAGAGGGGGAGAAAGAAATTATTCCCATTTTAGAGATGGGAAACTGATGAGAGACAGAGAGAGACTAAATGATTTGTTCAAAGTCAGAAAGGCCTATGACAGAGCCTTGTGGCTCTAATTGCAAGACCATCTTTCCTCACTAGACTTATCCCTTTTCATCTCTCTGAACACACCTCTTATCCTTCAGCCTGTTCCCTTAAATACCAAACTTCTTTCTTTGCCTTCACACTGGGTGACAGATCGATTTTCCAAGATGGCTGACCCTCTGACAGTCTCCCTACCTCTCTGTCCCTAGAGGTCTCCTAAATTGTTTTTCAGAGGCCATTTCTTGTCCTGTGCCTACTTGACCTCAAAGAAACTCGTGCTCTTTCCCTCACTAATAAAGAATTTTAAGTCACTGACTCACTGCATATATTCAAGAATGATTCCAAGGAGCAGCACTGTCAACCTCAGAGATCTTTAATATTCAGTGTGCATATTACTAAATAGTCAATGCACAGTTTCTTAAGGCCCTACAAAACAATTAAATCCTCACTCTTGCTGCATGACAAGCTTTCTCCCTCTTCTCCTTCGTATCTCTTGTTAAAGCCCACTCTCTTTGCATAGCCACTGCTCTCCTGTGACTCCACCTGTGCCAACTCTCACGTCACGTGCTTTAAAGGTCTCTGCACACTGTAAGTCCCTCAGTGGAGGGAACATATCTTACTCTGGGTTTGTAAAGCCCTACAGGTGTGTGATACACTGTGCAATCAATATGAATAAAATCCTACTTCTTTACATCTCAGTTGTCCTGTGCTCAATCATTCTCCCAGAGACTTGGCCATTACAGCCCTCAATTATCTATAGGGATGCTTCGAGTAACCTACGCTACTTGTAGAATACATGATCAGCTGTGAAACATTTTTATATGAACTGTGCCAGGTGCAATTAAATAGCATTTGATAGTATTATCACAGCACCCCAGATTTATAAGTGATCATATTGGCTTCTGTTACGGTGCTGGTTACTCTTTAAAGATTCTTCTCATCATCTGTACCACCTTACATGTTGGCTGCCACAATACCTTAATATTAGCCCCCTCACTATTCCTTGCTAGTCTTGTATTCAGAAACTTAGACTTCTGTTTGTCTGAAAGCCCAATTCAAACCTTTAGGCAGAGAGCTTAACATTATTTTGCTTCTCCCTTCCACTGTCTGAATGATCCTGTAGGAGATCCTATCACTACTAAGGTCCTGGCGACAGACATGGCTTTAATTTATTTTACATAGCTTGTGCAGGGTCGTAGCTCAGTTTTACCTTTCTCTAAGAAGTTGCTTTTGGATTCATGCGCAGGGAAGGAATTGTGTATTTGTGAATGTTATTGCATCACATGGTCACTGCTGCTCTTAAAGATCCTGAAACAATTTACTCTGCTCAATAAATTCCACAGAGCTGACTGGAAAGAGCTAGGGCCACTTAAAAGCTGTACAGTAACAGTGAGATGCCTGCTTCTAAACTGCTGCCACATACAGAACACTAATATTTGCTGTCTATTATTATTTGTTTTGCAGTAGCACCTAGAGACTCCTATCAAGATGAGGGATTGTGTAGGTGATATATGAACACATAGCAAGAAAGTGTCTCTGCTCCAAGTGCTTATACTCCTTATAGGCAGTATAGGCAAAGAGGGAAGCCAGGGATCCAACATACAAGCAGAGTGACCAGGGTAATGGTTTGTAAACATTATTTCCATGCTTTTTCAGGGAGGACTGGGAGGGAAGAAGATGAAGGGAAGATTAAAATATTTACGCACAGAAACACTCTGTATTAGTATGCAAGTTAGAGATACAACAGAAAACAACAGAAGCAGAAAATTCACACTTTAATGGTGAAAGGCCACCTGTAACATCTACTCTCCAACACATATGCAATAGTATAACACATTTAGGAGTCAGATAAGGCAGCACGCACACAAAAATGCAAGGGACAGGAGTGCTGGACTGCTGCAGAGTTATTTTGGGGACCAGGTTTTCAGAATTGATGGTCCAATTAAGCTCACGAAAATCAGTGCATGAAAAAGAGGTAATCACTCTCATGAAAAAACAGGTAATTGCTCACATCAATTGACACATGTGGGTACCTTCAAAGGCTGAATCCTCCCCAGCAGCACATTGCCAGGCACAGTTGGGGAGGGGATTAATGTATACACCAGTTTTGTAAACGTGACTAAGAGTGCATAAGGAAACTGCTACTGAAAGACGGCAAAAGACTGTAAAAAGGTTTGGAGGCATCCAAGAGACGTCTTATGTTTCTATTCTTTAATTCCTGTTCTGTAATTTTCCCACAAAGCTCCTGCTGGGTTCTGTTCTCACAGCAGAGTACAATAGATTTTTTGTATATAACTCCACACACACATCAAGAGAATACTACACACATACCCATGTCACATCCAAGCTATACCACTGTAAAATGTACTCCTAATTGGGCTTTCCGTTAAACTGATTTGGAGGCTGTGACTGCAGCAAAACCTAGGTTGGAGCAATGGAGACCCCAGAGAACTGGAGTGGCCGTCAATACTGCAAACTCAATTCAGGGCCTTAATGTTAAACAAAGCCCTTCACTATCTAGACTCTAAGCACTTAGAGTCACCTCTGAGCCTATAACCCTGCCCAGCAGCTAGAATTGGCAAGAGCAGGTCCCTACGTTCAGTCAAGAATAACTGAGATGGTCTTGCCCCCAGCCCAAGGGAACTGGGCTGCAGCAGTCCATCCCAGAGGCAGTCTGCCAGGCTTCCTTTTTGGCGGACTTTAGCATTCTGCAAGCCCCATTTATTTCAGAGGCTCATTCCAGACCAATTTTATACCTCCTTTTCTTTTTTCTTTTTTTTTTTTTAAATAGTGTCTGCTGTCCGCATCCCCCCTATTTTTATGCCAGTTGGGACTAGGCTCCTCTTGTTAGTGGATGGCAGGCTTGCTTGCTATTAGGTTTGCCATGTACCCAGTTTGTTGACATTTTCTGGCTGTGTAGTTGAGCTGCCTAACAAAAGACTTCTAAACTTTTTATAGCTTTGTATCATGTTTTTATATGACACTTTCAGTAGCTGTTTTGCAACGGGCAATTTATATGTGGATTCCATCTAAGATAATACCCCATGTTCTGTACATTGCCATCAAGAGTAAGCAATCATGACTTTGGTAATGGAAGTGAAAGGTATGGTGCAGTACCCCAAACCTAAAATATTTACATTAATTTCTCATGCGCAGCCTGGAGCAGATGGTGAAATATTCATTATTTTCCAATAAATCTTAAAATAGGGTAGCTCTTTGAAACCAAATGCATTATGACCATTAGCAATGTTAATGCAAAACCCATTAAAAATGAATTATCTACAGATCATAAATTAAAATCCCCTTCAAGTATATCTAGGTGCAAGATAAATACAGAGGTTTATTATGTCTATAATTATAAGTAGTAGGGTATTCAACATTAAACCATCTAACTACTTAACCATTTCAGACATACTGCAGCAACAGAGCAGTGAACCTTCTGTATAGCAGATGTGGAGATTCCAGGCCTCCAAAGGAAACAGCTGAACAGATTATGAGGTAGGTACATTTAAGGTAAATTGAATTTGTAGCCTAAGCATCTTAATAATGTCCCTCTAAAATTAAAAAAATACAAAAGTTAAATTCACATCCTCATTTCAGGCATAGAGAAACTGAGGCACCAGGAGATTAAGACCCTGATTCTGCTCCCATCAAAGTCAACTGGAATTTTCCATCAATTTCAATGGGAGCAGGACCCAAGAGACTATTGCTCAGGGTCACAATGGTAGAGCCAGGAATAAAACTTAAGCCTTCTAACTCCCAGCCTTGTGCTCAGTTCACTAAACCACAGAGACGTCTCATTATAGAACTAAGACTTCATATGGCAGGTTTTTTAGGCAAAGAAAAATTTTACAGCACTTCACTGCTTTGTAATTCCTCCACTTTGGAGAAATAGGTGTGTTACGTAGCAAACACCTAAATACCAATTATTTTCTTTGCTGAACCCTGCAGTGAAGCTCATAGCTAAAAGAGCTCCTGTAAAAGCATTTCTAATACACTGCTGTTCAAACAGCACTACTCCTCATCTGCTTCAGTGATTTTCTACCCAACAGGTATAGCATTGATGTAATGAGCATTGTAAAAGTTAATACAGTGCCGTATATATTTTATGGCCCTGCAAATTCAGATCACAGACCATCCAGATTGTTTTTAGAGAAATAATGCTGAATGCATTTCTAACTGCTGCTATGTGCATGAGTCTTCAGAAAAACTTACAAGTTCCTTAGCAAATTAAAGCAGAGAAGAAACAGTAATAAAAATGTATGAAAAAAAAATGTTTAAGGAAGGTAAACACTATCTAAACACTGTGTACTCAAAAGTAAATAGTCATCCAACAGAAAACTGCACCTATTTTGTTCAGCACAGCAAAGTGAAAGCTGACATGGTAAGAAACATGTACTTTCTGTGAAAAGTATTTAGAAGGAAGAAAATCAATCTTAAGACCCCATTCCTGGCATGATAAAAAGCGAAATAGCACTTTAAATCACATGGAAGCTCAGTGTAAGAAACTATACTGGCTTAACATGAGAACATGACTTGCCTATTTAATGTGCAACTCTGTCCCTTTCATTTATCTGAGCTACCTTATATTACCCTCATTATCACTACCAAATTCACAACCATGAAAAACATGTCACGGACCACAAAATCTGGTCTCCCCCCGTGAAATCTGTATAGTACAGGGTAAAAGCACAAAAAAGACCAGATTTCACGGGGGGAGACCAGCGTTTCTCAAATTGGGGGTCCTGACCCATAATGGAGTTGCAGGGGGGGTCCACAAGGTTATTTTACGGGGGTCGCAGTGTTGCCACCCTCACTTCTGAGCTGCCTTCAGAGCTGGGTGGCCAGAGAGTGGCGACCACTGACTGAGGGCCTACCTCTGCAGGCAGCAGCGCAGAAATAAGGGTAGCAACACCATACCATGCCATGCCATCCTTCCTTCTACGCTGCTGCTGGCGGCAGCGCTGCCTTCAGAGCTGGGGTCCCAGTCAGCAGCTGACGCTCTCCAGTTGCCCAGCTCTGAAGCCAGCGCTGCTGCCAGCAGCAGCACAGAAGTAAGGGAAGAAGTACTGCAACCCCCCCACACACACAACCCCCTCACAGTCCTTTTTGGGTCAGGACCCCTATAATTTACAACACCGTGAAATTTCAGATTTCAATGGCGAAAATCATGAAATTTACTATTTTTGAAATCCTATGACCATGAAATCAACAACAATGTACCATTTGGTACAGCCCTAATTATCACAGTACTGTAGCACATTGAAATCTTTAATGTACCCTTACAACACTTCTGTCAGATAAGAGGGGGGGGGGGAAGGCATTTTACAGATGGGGAACTGAGGCACAGATTCAGTGACTTGCCCAACATCACAGAGGGAGTCTGTGCTACAATAGGAAATTGAATATGGGTCTCCCAAATCCCAAGCTAGTGCCTTAGCCATTAGACCATCCTTCTTTGATAATTCCACAGGAATTGCCATAGTGTGACATCACCTGAATAGGAAAGGTACAACCCACCACCACTCTGTCCCTACACTGGCACAGAACCGACTACATTCTATTCTCATGATATTGCTAAATCTGGGGAAAAAGCTCATAGGATTGTAAATCCCATAAGAGAGGCTGGTTTCAGAAGATTTCCAGACCAGACAGCTTCATACACCAGATTTTCAAGCTGTTTGAGGTTTGTACGTCTCTATTTGTTTCCAACGCCTGCTTTGGTCTCCCCAGACCAGAAAAGAATTATGAACTTGCCCCTTCACCCACCGCTACTTGGGAGAACTAAGATGCACTGTTGTGTAGTCATGCAACACCAACTCAACACTGACTGAAAGCAATGAGCAGGGAAGCTCATGAGCTCAGCTCTCTAAAAGCAGTGCCATACCTGAGGCAAAAGGCACTTAGGAACACCCTAGGACTGTTATGTCCTGGCTCCGCTCCCTTTGTCTCAGGATGATTCAGGGACGTCCTATCCCTGAATCTCCCTACTTACCACCTTCATTGCAAACTTTCATATGGCCATTGTATTTGTAGATATGTGTAATATAAAAACCTCCTAAAAGGCCCACTGTATGGATATGTTATATACTACTGCTTTAGGTTAGTTATGTTTAGTTAACCTAATAAAGCTATCCCAGTTGAATATGCCCTGAAGCTATGGTATAAGAAATACTGTCTAGTGTAACCCTTCTGCCGGTCAGAGTTGGCAGCAACAAGGGCTGGGTTCAGTATCTAGGGGTTCCATTCCAATAACACAATGCAAAACCGGCTCGAGCCCCCACCCAGTGACCTGGGACAAATATATACCACCCCCGCTGGGCGCCTCAAAGATACTTCCCCTCTTGCAAGCACAGAGTCTGAGTGTAGCAAAGCCTTTTAATAACAGAGAGAAAGAATGTGGCATTATGTTGGGGAAACACCACCAACAGGATTCATAACACAACCCATGAGCAAAAAACCGACCCCAAGCAGATTGGGGCGTGTCCTTTCCCTTTGGTTCTTGAGTCCAGCAACCCAAAATCACCCAAAGTCCCAAAAGTCCAACACCCCAAAAGTCTCTGTCCCTGGTCACTGCAGCCCCAAAGTTCGAAAGTTTATCTGCAGAGTTTTACCTCCCAACCTGGGTGGAGATGGGGCAGGGCACGCGTTAAGGGGCATCTTACGTGGTCCAAAGCCAATTGCCCCACCTCTCCATGGGGCTCCGCTCCACCAACCGTCCCATGAATCACTCCGCTCTGCCAGCCGCCCCCATGAGCTGCTCCAGGTATCCCACAAACTGCTCCGCTCCACCAGCCACTCTGTTCTGCCAGCTGTCCCATGAGCCGCTCTGCTAGCCATCCCACAAACTGATCTGCTCCAAGAGCCGCTCTGCTAACCGTCCTGCAAACTACTCCACAATATATCTTCAGGCTCCCTCACTACTTAACACAACACTCAGTGATTTCAGCTCTTAGTAAGTTTAGCTCTTTTGTGATTTCAGCTTGTAGTAGGGGAGCCTCAGTGCTGGTACACCATTGGCCCAAAGTGAATTCAGCTCAGCAGCCTGTAACTAGATTCCTAATAGAATCAAAATTAGCTCCGATATTCCAGAGTGGAGAGAAGAGGAAGTACAATTAGCATGTAAGGCCCTCACCATGGGGCCCATACCACCAGGTATTGATACCTATCCCCAGCCTCTCTCCCTTCACTGGGTTTTAGAACCTATGACCCTAGCCTAGCGAGTGCTGCTTAGTGGATGGTGAGTCCCTCCATCATAACAAAAAGGCCAAGTACAGTTCCAGTCCTTGATTCACATAATCAGGATAACAACAGTTTATTCCTGCCCCAACAACAGAGAAACTGGGGCTCCTACAGCAGGCAAAGTGACCATCTAGGCAGGGTGGGTGTGCCTATGCATATGAGATCAGCCCCTGAAGTTCTTTTCCACAACCCACTACGACTCACCACCAGATGTCAGGGTAGAGCTCATCCTGACTCTGCCTACATCAGTATGTTTTGGTATTGCCTTTAACCAGCCTTGAACAAAGAGAAATACAAATAAAAACAAAGCTATTGTCTTCCATGTCTTCCTTCTTGTAGCATTCAAATTCTGTCAAGTCAAAATTGTTCCAAATTATTTTATGATTCTGCGGTTTAAATATGAAGATCCTATATTAGTTCCTGATCCTGCAACACTTGTAAAGACTTCACCTGAATAAAGACTACTGAGTAAGAGTTGCAGGGTTGCCCTTGGACAGATTCATAATTTGTGTGTGTCGAAGCTGAAGAATATGCCAATTAAACAGATTAGCTACTGAAGAATGGACAAACTGATTGTTTAATAGCTTGTTCCAGTTTCTTTCCAGGTCTCAAAGTTAGGCTGACTGGTCTCTATACCTCAGGTCCTCTTAATTCCCCTTTATAAAGGGAGGAACTAGGTTTGCCCTTCTCCAGTCCTAGTGGGACCTCAGCTATCCTCCAGGAGTTCTCAAAGATAATTGTTAACAGTTCCAGGATTGCTTCAGCTAGTTCCTTACATAAGAATGGCCATACTGGGTCAGACCAAAGCTCCATCCAGCCCAGTATTCTGTCTGCCAACAGTGGCCAATGCCAGGTGCCCCAGAAGGAGTGAACCTAACAGGTAATGATCTAGTGATCTCTCTCCTGCCATCTATCTCCACCCTCTGACAAACAGAGGCTAGGGACACCATTCCTTACCCATCCTGGCTAATAGCCATGAATGGACTTAGCCTCCATGAATTTATCCAGTTCTCTTTTAAACCCTGTTATAGTCCTAGCCTTCACAACCTCCTCAGGCAAGGAGTTCCACAGGTTGACTGCGTGCTGAGTGAAGAAGGACTTCCTTTTATTTATTTTAAACCTGCTATCCATTAATTTCATTTGGTGGCCCCTAGTTCTTATATTATGGGAACAAGTAAATAACTTTTCCTTATTCACTTTCTCCACACCACTCATGATTTTATATACCTCTATCATATCCCCCCTTAGTCTCCTCTTTTCCAAGCTGAAAAGTCCTAGCCTCTTTAATCTCTTCTCATATGGGACCCGTTCCAAACCCCTAATAATTTTAGTTGCCCTTTTCTGAACCTTTTCTAATGCCAGTATATCTTTTTTGAGATGAGGGGACCACATCTGTATGCAGTATTCAAGATGTGGGCGTACCATGGATTTATATGAGGGCAATAAGATATTCTCTATCCCTTTTTTAATGATTCCTAACATCCCATTTGCTTTTTTGACTGCACATAAGGTGGACGTCTTTAGAGAACTATCCACAATGACGCCAAGATTACTTGTAGCTAAATTAGCCCCCATCATACTGTATGTATAGTTGGAGTTATTTTTTCCAATGTGCATTACTTTACATTTATCCACATGACATTTCATTTGCCATTTTGTTGCCCAATCACCTAGTTTTGTGAGATCTTTTTGAAGTTCTTCACAGTCTGCTTTGGTCTTAACTATCTTGAGCAGTTTAGTATCATCTGCAAACTTTGCCACCTCACTGTTTACCCCTTTCTCCAGATCATTTATGCTTTGGTTGAATATGATTGGTCCTAGAACTGACCCCTGGGGACCACCACTAGTTACCCCTCTCCATTCTGAAAATTTACCATT
Organism: Caretta caretta; assembly: GCF_965140235.1. NCBI lineage: Eukaryota > Metazoa > Chordata > Testudines > Cheloniidae > Caretta > Caretta caretta. Next base: position 129,428,718 of record NC_134209.1, on the reverse strand, counting down.
TATTCCTACCCTTTGTTCCCTGTCTTTTAACCAGTTCTCAATCCATGCAAGGATCTTGCCTCTTATCCCATGACAATTTAATTAAGTACCCTGAGGATGAATTTCATCAGTCCCTGCCAACTTGAATACAACCAACTTACCTAAATAGTCTCTAACCTGTTCTTTCCCTATTTTACCTTATGTTCTTTCTGCCTTGTTAATATTAATTGTGTTAAGTATTAGGTTGAAATTTATCTTTTTAGTGAAGGCTGAAGTAAAATAGGCCTTAAACACCTCATCTTTCTTGATGACATAAGTTATAAGCTCTCCTTCTTTAGTAAGTAAAGGACCACACTTTCCTTCTTCCTGTTGCTGCTAATGTGCTTCTAAGAACTATTCTTATGACCTTTTATGTTCCTTCTTAGGTGTAATGCATTTTGTACCACAGCCTATCTAATTTTGTCCCATAATGCTTGTTCTATTCTTGTGTACTCCTCGTTACAAACCTACAAAAAGTAGAAACAAGGACTAATTGCTTTTTGATTTCAAGTAATTAAAGAGCTCCTGATGGAGCCATACTGACCTCTTACTATTCTTCCTATTTCTCCTTCGTATCTGGATAGTTTGCTGCCTTTAGCATTGTCTCTTTGAGAAACTGCCGGTTCTCCTAATCGACTTTTACCTTTATGTTTTCTCCCCGTAAGACCTTAACTATCAGTTTTCTGAGTTTGTTAAAGTCTGCTCTTTTGAAGTCCACTGTCCTCACTCTGCTGCTCTCACTCCTTCCTTTCCTTACAATCATGAAATCTATCATTTCAGGATCACTTTCACCCAAATTGCCTTCAACCTTCAGATTTGCAACCAATTCCCCCATTAGTCAGAATCAAGTCTAAAATGATTATCCCCCTGATTACTTCCTCCACATTCTGAAACAATAAATTGTCCCCAATACATTCCAAGAACCTATCAGACATTTTTGTGTTCTGCCATATTTCTTTTGCAACAGATATCTGGGCAGTTAAGGTCCTCTATTACTACTACATCTTGTGTTCTGGATATTTCTATTATTTATTCTAGAAATGCCCATCCACCTCATCCTCCTGATTTGGTCTTATGACATCAACATATAACAAAGACCCTCTAAGAAATTAAAAGTAATAAAAAAATTAGTTTAAGCTTTTGCTTTCTGAACTTCTGATTGACCTTGTTTACCTCATATTTAGGAATAATCTAAACAGGTTCATTTTTTCAAGATCAGTTAGGGTTGTCTTTTTTTAAAAGCTAGTGACAGATTTGTCATATCACAACATGGTGACATTTGCCTCAGACATGCTGACGGTATACTACCACATCAACAAAGGTACTTACTAAACTGAGTTTGCATATGATGTTACAGTAAGTACAAAAAAGAAGGAAGTTGCCATACTAAGTGTCATCAAGAAAATATCCCAGATTTCCCATTAAGTTCAGTCTCATAAAGAGAGCAAGTTAGGGATTTCATTTAATACCTGTGTACGGCAGGTTCACTACCCTATGACAGACATCCACTATGCCTCACTGTCACCCTAGATGCATCTTGATTACCAGACATGAAAGCAGCCCAGCCAATTTGGTATTTCAGTGTCTGCTCCAAAGCCCACTAAAGTTAATGGGAGTCTTTTAATTGGCTTTGGATCAGATCCTGGGAAAGCAAGGCTTTACAGGTCTGATCCTGAAAGACCTGAGAACCACAACTCCCTATACCTTTGTGACATTACAGCACTCTGCATTTCTTAAAATCAGACCGCATAGAAGAAGCCTTCTGCAAAGGGAAAGTGACTAGGATTGTGCAATCTGGGCCACTTTTCCTCTGCATCTGGTTCAGTGTGCAGAAAGATTGATGCAAAATGCCATTAACTAATTCCAGTCAGTTTCCTTCTGTAGGAAGTGGCTACAGAGGGAAACTGACCAGGATATTAGCTTTCTTTCAGCTGCCAGCCCTTCTATATGTAACATGTTATTCTGGTCTATTTCTGCTGACCCTACAGATATTGAAAAACAAATAGAAAAAAAAGAAAGAAGGAAAAAAGATGAAATAAACAAATGCACTAAGAAGTGATTGGCTACAAATTGACCCCTCAGGTCCAAAGTAACTCCTTCAGGGCCTGGCTGGGGTGCACACCCCATCACACACAGGTTCCTCCTATTTTTTTCAAATGAGAATTATAGAAGAAACCAAAATTTAGGAGCTAGATCTACACCTGATGTAATTTAATATAGCTCCATTGAAGTCAATGGTACTAGGCTGATTTATACCAGCTGAGAATTCCCTGGGGCCTAGAGATAGATAGCCCACTAGATTGTCACACAGGAAAATTATTTAATTGCTGCCCTTCTAGCTCATTTTAAAACTGTAGAGGAAGAGCTAGATACCTTTTTAAAAAGATCATGAGACATTCCTAAATAAGAAAGGGCAAGAAGGTTTTCAAATGACCTTTGCCCCCAGCCTTTCCCAAAACCCTTGGGGACAGACAGGCAACAGTCAGGCCTTTTAAAAAACAAAAACAAAAAAACCCACTAACTGGGCTTCAAATCACTGCCATGACTCTCCATTTGATCAGAAAGTTGGTGGGGTTGTTTATTTGGTTTTTTAAACATTTCCACCAACAGTTTGTACCAAACCAGCAAACCAAGCCTAATTATGCCACAGAAGCCTTCAGCTAACAAGCAGCAAAGCTTGTGTACATCAAAACAGCTTTCCCACACAGCACAAGGAAGGATCGACTATTTAAAGTCAAGCATTCAGACATCAAAGGTATCCATTTCTTAATGATTTAGAAAGGGCCAGACATTTGAATAATGTTAGGTAAACTTTCATAAATAAAAGATGAGACTTCACTTGTAATTAAGAGCATCTACCACTCATGTACCAAAAGACTAATGCCTTGAATTCAAGATTAATCCTCAAGCAGACAAGACTGTCCATTTAACTAGCATTAATCCAACTTCAGATAGCTGGAGAAAACATTCAGAACATATATCCCGTCTTTCCAATGAATGAATTATTGAAATATTTCTAAAAAAATGCTTCAGTACACAACAGCGAAAAGACACCAAGGTGACAGTTTTTCATGTACGTTTCACCCCCTGAAATAACAGTCTCTAACTCAAGCAACAATACATGTTCCTCACTAAGTCGGAACCTGCTACTAGATTTTAAGAGCAAATGAAAACAATAAGTTATTTTAACAATGGCACAGCAGGGTGTGGCAATGCTTTTTAATGTCACCACAACCCTAATAGGGCTTATTTGCTATTTTTAAGAGACTCCGCTGGAAATAAGATACCACTTTAATCAAACTATTTAGGGATCATTTTCAAGATGCTAAGCTCTGGCTACAATGTCTAATATTTCTACTACTTAGAATATTCAGAAGCCAAAGCTCAAATCTGAACCCTTTTCAATTTGGGACATGAGTGGGTGTCACTCTGTCTGAAGTGTGAGTGCCAACCTCAGGGCAGACTGTTAAAAAGCAGGGCAGCCACCCCAAACTGATGGTATGTTCTATAACTAGATTTCACCAACCCAGAAACAAAATGTGAACTCCTGATATAACATAACAGTCTTACCACAGAGTCACAGACAGTCCTCTTGGGCATTCCAGTTTATCTTGCTACTCAGGCAAGCTGGACTTAGTGATAAATGATCACTTATACCAAAGATCACAAAATATTCAGATTACTCTCAGTTCCAAGAGACCAGTCACTTACCTCGGGTCAATTTGTACCTTAGATCTCACACCAAAGACCATGCTTATAGCCAATCCTGTACTAAACTAACTGAAGGTTTATTAGCAGTTTAAATCAGGCAGCATATATACACGAGTTACAGTCTATGGTTCCAAAAGGTAACAGAGTTATAGGAATCTCTCAGCACTGAACATCTTTTAGGGCAGTGAATCTCAACCAGGGGTCCAGGGCCCCCTGGGGGGCTGCAAGCAGGTTTCCGGGGGTCTGCCAAGCAGGGCCAGCATGAGATTTGCTGGGGCCTAGGGCAGAAAGCCAAAACCCCACCACCTGGGGCTGAAGCCCGGGGCTACAAGCAACTTAGCTTTGCAGGGCCCACTGTGGCATTGGCCCTGGGCAACTGCCCTGCTTTCTACCCCCTAATGCTGATCCTGGCTTTTATATGCAGAAAGCCAATTGTGGCACAGGTGGGCCGTGGAGATTTTATAGCATGTTGGGGGGGCCTTAGAAAGAAAAAGGTTGAGAACCCCTGTTTTAGGGCTAACCCAGGGACTTCTGCTTTTGTTTCCTAGCTCTCACCCTGTGAGAGTCCAAACAGCAAAAAGATGAAAACTTTTCAAGTCAGCTATTTTTATTTCCCTCTTCCAGAATTCAGGCTGATGGGACATGCTTCCTTGCGCATAGTATCTTCACAGGTGTGACAGGACCATTAGCCCACTCTTTGTATTGTGATGCTTCACAATGGCCCACTTAGTTCTGATAGTCCTTCATGATGGGTGGGGGAACCCTCCTCCTGCCTGGATTCACAAGTTCAGAACAGGCATGATCAAGCAAAATTTACATATTACCTTATAGCATAGAATACGGATATTAGAAGTAAAGGTTAATGCATCCAGCAACTTACAAGCATTTTATAGAGTCTAAACACATCTTTACAAGTCTAATACCTATCTTGAACAATATTAACACACAGGTGAGCTAGTCTGGTTTCCAGGTATGAATTTGTCAGTGCTCAGCTGACACCTACCAGCTTATCAAGAGCTGGCACCTGATCTACCAGCATCACAAAGGGAATAGAATTCAAAACCCTGTGTCTAACCTCAAACCTACAATTTCAGAACCAGTTGGGGTCTATTTTCTGGTCTTTCCAGAATTAAAGTTTTCAAAAGACTTTGGCCCAAGGTGATAGAAACTTCACAATAACTTCACATGAGACCTGATCTTGCTACACAACCACAGATCCAGTGCCACCCCTCCCCCAATTTGATCTTAATACTCCTCCCTGAATCAACCTATTTCCTACTGCAGTCCTCACTTAAAATTCCTCATAATGAAAATACAGCATTTCTGCTTAATTGCATGAGTAGTTGCGTTGTTTTCCATAGCAAGATCAAATTCTTTCCCGGGATACACACCGAAGGCTCCCATTAATATCTGTTCCTTCACTCCTGCATTAATACAAATATAGCTTGTAAAAAAGGATACAGTCAACTTAAAATCAACCTTGTGTCTATGTTTTCTGCCTACTATTGTTACAAGTCACACAAGACTCCAATCCAGCCAAGACTTACTTAGCTATGAGCACATAAGTAGTCTCACTGACTTGAATGGCTGTATTTAAGCGTGTGAAAATCATTGCAGGGACAGACCCTAAGATTGCTAGTCCAAAACCAAAAAGCTTTAACCAGTTTTGAAATAAAGGTTGCTAAATACGGAGATAGCTCTTCATCACATTATTTCCAAAGATCAAGCACTGAATAGTTAAGGGTATCATAAATCCTGCACTGCCCCAGTGATAAGCAAATACACTATTCTTATCAAGTATTAAAAAAACCCAAATCACAATCTACTGGCTTTGATTAAAATAATAAAACAAAGAAAAGTTGCAAAAGTTAGACGTCAGAGCTTGACAGAGGCAAGTGAGTACTACCCAGATCATGCAGAGCAGCATTCAGAAAAGATCAGCCTCTTTAGAGCTGTCACTTTACCCTCCTCCCCATGCAAGAGGGCCAGGCTTGGTGAGGAGTGTAGCTACATGTGTGCTGCACCTGGTACAGGGTACTTCCTCCTCAGAATGGCTCTGTGACTGAGTGTCAAACTCTGCCTTTTCGTCTGTTCCAGGGGCAGTGCAACACCATGCTGCCCCTTGCTCAGAGCTGGTGGCAAAGATAAGATTGAGCCCTCAAAGATCAGTAATAGGCAAACGTATCAACAATGAAAAGCTAACAGAGACCTGAATTTGAGACCTGCTGTGACAGAACACACACTCTTCCATATACATACACATTCTCTGATGCTCATGTCTTTAAAATAAGATGTATGATTTACTGAATGGTGAGCTGGAGCTGGTTCGCGCGAACCAGTTGTTAAATTTCAAAGCCTGCTTAGAACCAGTTGTTAAAGGGCTGGGCAAACTGCGGCCCATGGGACCGTCTTGCCCGTCCCGGCTGGGCAGGCTCCCCTGTGAATTTTTACTCACCCGGCGGCACTCTGAGCCTTCGGCGGCAGGCCCTTCACTCGCTCCGAGCCTTTGGCGGCGGGTCCTTCAGTGCTGCCAAAGACCCGGAGCGACTGAAGAAACTGCTTCTTCAGCTTCTGGCAGCTCATCACTGGATTTATGCACCTGAAAAGTTTTCAGTTATTATAATTCAGCTCCTTAAGACAATGTCACTTTCATATTACATCAAAGCATTCTAATTCTACCAATCTCCTTCAGTGCATAAACTGCAGGGACTGCACAACAACTGCTGATATCAGTGCAACAACTTACCTACAGACACACTATATGGCCTTAGTAATTTGTTTTCATTTAGTGGCATCAGCTGCATTTGCTGCTTTTAACTTCACCTTTGCAAGGCTCGGTTACAGCCATGTGAGCAGCTTAGCCTGAATGTTGAGCTGCAGAGTGCCCAATCGTGACAACTCCACATACATTTGCTGTCTGTACTCTCTGCAGCTCACATTTGTTTTTCAAAGACGTGTCATTCATTTTAATTCTTCCAGATGTATTCTTATTCAATAGCTGCACTACGTCACAGCCTGTAAATATTTAATTTCATGGGGAAACAGATTTGGTACCAATAGGTTGCAACAAAAAAATAATGAGGAATGCTTTGCAAAAAGTCATATCGGTATGAGGCCTCAGATGGAGTACAGTGTCCAATTCTGGGCATCACACTTCAGCAAAAAGGTGGATAAATTGGAGAGAGTGCAGAGAAGTGCAATAAAAATGAAAAAAATGATTAGAAAACCTGACCTATGAGGAAAGGTTAAAAAACTATTGAGTCTTGAGAAAAGAAGACTGAGTGGGGACGGGACCTAAGAATAGTCTTCAAATATGTTAAGGGCTGTTATAAAGAGGACTGTGATCAATTGTTCTCTATGTCCACTGAAGGAGTAGGACACAAAGTAATAGCCTTAATCTGCAGCAAGGAAGGTTTAGGTTAGATATTAAGAAAACCTGACTATAAGGGTAGTTAAACTCTGGAATAGGCTTCCAAGAGAGGAGGTGGAATCCCCCTCCTTGGAGGTTTTTAAGAAAAGATTGGACAAATACCTGTCAGGGATGGTCTAGGTTACTTGGTCCTGCCTCCACGCAGGGGGCTGAACTTGATGACTTCTTGAGGTTCATTCCAGTCCTACATTTCTATGCTTGTGTCATATGAATTATAAGTATCCACTAGTATCTGAACTAAATTCAGGTAACAAAATCCATAGTGATATCTGGGATTATGGCAATATTCATAGTTCCCCACACAGCCTCATTTGCATATTAAACATAATATTTAAGAGTTTTTATTAAACTGGGGTGAGTGAGGTTGGATGACTCCACAGCACAGATACCACGGTGGGGGGGGGATATATAAATAGTTAGATTAGGGTGGTACAGACAGAGAGATAGATTACACAGCTGGATGACTGGTAATGGGATATGGAGCTTTTCATTTCCAAAGTGATCAATCAAATCCACCCAGGGAGGTGATGACTGAAAGCTGTTACCCTCCATGGTAAGGATGTCAAACATCCGACCACAGGCCAGATTCAAACCACAGGAGATGTTTATGTAGATTGTGCTGAATCTCATCTTTCAATTTTTAAAAAAATGTTTCTGCCTCTGAAGCCACAAGGGTCTAATCTTCCAAATGGGAGCCTAGTGGAGCCAAGGCAGTGATATCTATCTGAGTCTACAGACAGCGTGAAACAAGGACTAAGAGGGATGAGCATAGCTCTGGTTGCTCCACTGTCTGCTTCCTTGCCAGATGGTGGGAGCACCAAAGAGAGCAGGATCAGATCTCAAGTCTCTTTGCCAGTGCTGACTCCCCTCCCCTACACAGCCACTCAGACCAACCCAGGGGAGGAGAAGGAGAGAAGCTCAGAGCCAACAGCAAGTTATGACTCCCTGATTCTCTATCACAGCCATGACAGATGAAAGAACAGGCTTCTCTAATTAGCTTCTCTAATTCTTACCGGCTAGTTATGGTACACCAGGGACAATACCCCCACTGGTGACTGCAGGAATGCAGCTCCCTCTTTGAACCCATTGTACCTTCTGAAGCTGAGGGATTCCCAACCGGAACTTGTGGGTGGTTTCTGCTCCCTTCAAGCTGCCTGAGCCAGAAAGTGGGGGCAGAACAGAGCAGAGAATCTGCCCCAACCTGTTCCTTGTAGCCCCTTGACTGGGTTGAAATCATGTATTTGGCCCGCAGGCTGAAAAAGATGGGACACTGTTTTAGAGGGACTTCCAGAGACCTACAAAAGTTTACCAGTTGCTCTAAAATAAGAGCTGCAACTTGGATAAACTCCCAACCACTCTACTGGGCAGTCCAGCCCAGGTGACAGGATTCCATGTGAGCACTCACACAGCTGCCTGCTTTATTCTAACCCCCAGGGATACAGAAATATACAAGAATCCTGATCAGGTGTTTCTCATTTATTAATACCCCTGTTGTTCACAGAATGAGAAGACAGAGGATGAGAGAAGTGATGTACACATGCAGATCCACAAACCAAAGAACAGCTGTCAGGTCTAATTTTAGGTTTCCCACCCTTGACAGTGTCTTTTAAAGTAGTTAGAAAGATTGCACAGATGGAAAATTCAGGCTGCAAACAGTCAGTATCTGGGATATAGGTGAATCCAAGGCAGCATGTAGATCCACAAAAGGAACAAATACAGACATTCAGAACACTTCTTGTCTACCACAGAAGGCCAACACTAAGATTTAATGAGCGCTGCTTATTAGTTTTGTGTGAGAGACCCACAAACAACTCCAATCCTGCAAGAGGAACAACTGATAAGCGCACTCCCAGGGAGCCAGATACTGAAGAATATCTTATAGAGCTAGACACCTGGAAGATCTAGTGACAGCCTACAATCCCCTGGTGCAATCATGTTTGCGACAAAGAAACCAATACTTCTTCAAAACTGGTCATGTTGAAAAAGGTGAAACACCGCCCCAAGCTGAAAGTGCAGTTTCAATGTATTCCTGCTGACCCTTTAACTTCACTCCCTTGAGCATCCGCCTTTCAGGAACGATGGTTGTTGGAGGCAAGTGTGGGTATGCATTAATCATAAACAGGCTATTCTCCAGTAGCTGAGAAAATCAACTCCTTTATGCAGTAGCTTAATGAGAGAGTCTAGGAAGAGGGAAGTTTCACATAGCCCGAGCTGAAGGGTGGAACAGCTCAATTCTCAATCAGCATCACCATTATTTATTTGGATTACAGTAGCATCTAGAGCCCCAGTCGAGGGTCAGGGCCCCATTGTACTAGATCTTGTACAAACAGAAAAAGACAATCCCTTCTCCACAACTCTTACATGTTGGGGAGGGAAGACAAGTAACAACAACAACATGAGCACATTTTTGCATGGACTAGCACTGCACACAGAGTAGCTTGCCACCTGCCTTGCCTACACACATTAGCCCAAGGGTGATACAAAACATGCACCCTGTCACCACTGGTCACCCTTCTGCTTTCGAGCAGCTGGGAATGGGAGACTGGACTTCTACAGCATTGGCCATAGAGCTGGGAGGAAAATGCTTTTCCCATCCAGCATAAATTTAATATTATAAAAACAAAAACACTTCCCATCCCAAATCAGGACAAAAAGTAAAAAAAAAAAATTAAATTTTTTTGGAAATCCTTTTTTTTTTATTCAGGTCAACTGAAACATTTTGATAATTTTGACTCAACTTTTTAAAGTTTAAATTTAGTAGATATTGAAGCAGTCATTTTGACTCAAAAAAGAAATTGTTCATTTTGAAAATGTCATCAAAACATCCCTGGTTGACAATTTTGAAACTTGTTTTCCAATAATTTTTCAAACTGTAAATTTTGTTGAAATCAACCCTGTTTTGCAAACTGTTGTGAGTTTGATGAATTGACATTTTTGAGCCAAAAAAACACCCAAACAGTACATTGAAAAATTCCTGCCCAGCTCCAATTGTCCATGTAGCTCAACCATCTGGCACATGCTTAAAAAAGGAAGACCATAAGAGAGACAGATCTCAGGGGAAAATGGGTAGGGACATGTATAAATGTTAATTTATGATTCCATCTAAAAGAACAAAATATTAACAAACAATGTCATTTTAAACAATGCATAAAAATGAGCTTTAACCCTTTGGAATTTAAGTACTGGCCAAATTTATCAAAGTACTTTTAAATTCTCATTATGAAAAAAATGAATCACAGTTTACTAACAAAGACTTTTCTACAGTTTTATTTTTGGAGGACCTGGGGTAGAATGAAGAAAGAGAAACTGAGGAAATTCAGAAAAGAACTATTCTCTCTCCTCTGTCTGTGTTTATAGTAATGGTACCTAGGTACCATGATTAGAGAGCTGGCAAGTCTGTTTCAAGAAGGAAGATTTAAGTGAGTTTTACTTCATGAAACAATGACTAAAGTGAAAACATGATTACTGTTTAGAAGAATCGGAAGAATATGAAGACTAAGAAGGAAGGAAAATTATTCTAGGTGGTGTAATGGAGTAACTGGGAATAATCAGACACAATAAGAAGGACAAAAATTTAGGTTGAATTACCAAAAAAAAAACCAAAAACCCCACTGTCCTAACAGCAAAAACTCAGACTTTTGAATAATCTGCCTACAGATGTGAACAGAAGCCCAGTCACTTAAGATATCGGCTGAACTAAGCGCTACAAGATCCACTCATAGGAACAAGCATGCATTAGTAGTAGGGTAGACTAAATGACCTAATAGAATTTTTCCAACTCTAATTTCTAGGATTCTGCAATTTTAGTGCATTATGAAGTAGTTGCAAGAAAACTAAAAATTGCCAAGGCTATAGGAAATCTAATTTATTTTAGGTACATAAATGGCTTCCACTACCATAGTATCTGAGCACCTCACAATCTTTAATGCATTTATTGATCCTTCCAACAATCCCGTGAGAGGTAGGAAAGTACCATTATCCCCATTTTACTGGTAGGGAGCTGAGGCAGAAAGAGACTAAGTGGCTTTCCCCAAGGTCACACAGGAAGTCTGTGGTGAAGCAGGGAATTGAACTGAGTCTCAGGTTAGCGTCCCTAAACACTGGATCATATGTCTTACTCCTTCTTAATGTCCTTCAGAATTCTGATTAACTTTCACCAGGTGCGAATTTGCAGTCAATGGCCCTAATCCTTAATACTGGTAAACATGTGAAGAACTTCGCTCACGTGAGTGATTCTGTTGAAGACAGTAGAGGCTACAGCTGTTAATACCATTACAGTGTGCTTAAGTGTCTGCATGATCATGGCCAAAGTCCTTCCACTGCACTCCATGCATTGCTGAATCAGTCAAAGATACACAACTACTGCCAAAAACAGTATGGCATTTTGCACACTGTATATTTATATATATATATATATAATATATATATATATATATAGTATATATATATATAAAAAATATTGTTTCTAGCTATGACTATTATTAAAATTTACATAGACATGAATAGTCACAATACAACATAATTCTAATAATAAAACTCATCAATAACAAATGTATCTATTTAGGAAAACTTTCAAATGAGTTTGCAACATGTGTCAACGTGTTTACAAAAGGAGGATCTGTTTGTGCAGATGCCCAGGTTTACGTTACACAATCTCTACGCACCAATGCCTACTGCACATGAAAGTCTCATTTCTTCTACCCAGTGAGCTGTATGAAGGATTAAATTGTAGACTGCAAGATTGCTCTTTGGGGCAGGAAGCATCTTTCTGTCTATATTTGTACAGTGCCTAGCACAATAGAGTCTTGTTCTAGGACTGGAGTTCCTAGGTGCTACCCAATGCAAATAATATAATGAGAACTGAGGAACCAGTAGGATCGCTGAACAGTTCATTCTAGACATTCACGTTATTTAAAGGTGTCAACTGAAAGTGCCTATTCATAAGGGACAGTCCCTGTTCTTCAGTAAAATAATCATTTCCCCTACTTCTTCCTTCCAAAAGATTCTCCTACTCACTGAATATCAGTAGCATTAAAAGGAGTTTTCTCATTTCCCTCTCCAAATGTCTCTATTTATAGGTTTCTAGTATTGTCAAGTCTGTGAAGGGTAGTGTCTGAAATTTCCACTTCAGGATATATTCCTGATGCCAAAAACCTAGATACTTCTCCAATGAGATATTATAAATCCCGGTTTGGTTTATCCATGCACACACTGTGTGTCTGCAGTATTAGAGATATTACATCTTTATTATTAGTTGCTACATTTCTTTTACCTCCATTTTCATTTCCCCCTACCCTCCTCCAAACACCTTGCCTCTGGCCATAGCAGTAGGGAGGTACTTCTTTACATTCTGCTCCTCTCCTTGATGAATCAGGTCTGAAATGTATTATATCCTTCCCACACACACAAAAAAAAAGGGTTGGCGCACACATTTAATTATGAATGTATGGGTCAATTTCAGGAGTCTGCTTGGGAGGTGCTGGGGCTGGGTTGTCTGTGTCTACAGAGGTGCTGCCCCCTACCTTCACTTGATGAAATTGTTGAGATACAGAGAACATCCAAAAGAAGGAAAAAACAGTAAAATGGAGGAAAAAATAATACAAACTACAAAGTTTATGTTTTGTTTTATCATTATATTAAACTTGGAATATAGTTTATTCGAAAAAAGCTCAGTGCTTTTGGTGTAAGATTCTGCAAATCCTTTCAGAATAACTTTGTTTTTATTTTCACCAACACCTCAAAGAATCTTTAAAAAAAAAAAAATCCTCCCTGTGGGGAACTTGCCTTGCAGTCTGCAATACATCTGTCATTTATTAAGTCCGGGAAGTCAGGATTTTTGACTATGTTCTCTTTTTTGTCCCATAAGCAATAATCTGGCCACTCATGATAAAGAGAGCCAAAAATCACCAAAATGGAGTGCTGCTTAGTTTGGATGAATAGTTACATTCACAGTTACAGATTTTGCTACAGGAATATTGAAGTCAATCTTCTTTATGGATTCCAACAGCACAATTTATTGCAAATTGAACAAAACAGTAAACCAATGAAATAAAATATCTGCCAAAAGAATACATTTAGTGGTCACTGGATTGTATAAATCATATGTGGTGAAACTGCATTGCAAAAAGTAACATTTTTAAATTAAGCAAAATACTTGTTTATCAAATAATGAAAAATCTGGATTAACCGGGCTGTTAAAGTAGATAAATTCCTATGTATACATAACTACTGTAACTACTGTCTATATACACAACAGACCTTTCTTTCTTTGATAAACTACTAAATGCTGGATCTTTTTAAAGGTATATAAATGCATTTATTGTATCCCTGTGCTACACATTTATGAGGGCTACATAGGACCAAGACACCAACCTACTGGGCAAATGAGTGACTGCACAGACTTAATATTGTCAAGCAAACAAAAAAGGAAGTACAGACACTGTGAAACTGAAGATTTAAGAACTAGTTGGCTGAAGTCCTGTTCACAACACTTTAGCAGCCTGCACACATCATCCAAGATCATATCTGAATATAAGATTCATTCTTCAAGTATTTCTCTTAATTTTGATTTTTTTTAAAACACAAGTGAACACTAAGGTAAAATAGATATTCCCTATGGGAGTCAGTAAGAGTCCAATACTGTGAAGAAACTGTTTACTTTGTAATCACAGAACACTGAATGGCTTTAAGTTCTCTACTTCTAAAGAACAATTGTTTGTTTAAAGCTTTTCACTAAAAATAATATTCCCCTAAATCAGATAGGAATACTGTATCCCTAGTAAACTTTAAAAGCTGCATATTACATTTAGCACAGCATAATGATGATTTGTACAAATGGCAAACTGTAAATATTGTGATATATACCCTGATAGAAAAAGTATTGTTACTTTATCAGATAAGTGACTACCAATCAATACCTCTTGTGGATGTTAACGGCACATTGTGCAACCCAGCAGTCAAGCCTCCAATTTATGATTTTTTAGGACAGGTTAGGAAATTAGTTCCACTTACAAAAACTTTTGTTTGGAAGTACAAGTGCAAGACAGATCTCCTTGCACTTTTGAAGCAACAGGGGAAGGGGAAGTGCAAACATCGACTGTAGGAATGAACTAACCAGCTAAGCTACTGACATTAAAAGTACCAACTTTGCAAGGCTTGCATCCCCAACAATGTTTTTGACTAGACAGACTACTGTCAGAAAAGGTCAGGGACAAGCTTACTGTTTATGGAATTTATAAATAATTAATTCTTCAGCATACAAAACAAAGTAATGAGGACACAAAACGGGAAGCAATTTACATGGCTCCCTATATTAACAGAATGAGGAAGTGTTCAGTGATCTTCCTAGACATTCAAGCTCACTTTACAACCATTGCAACTGTATACACCCTCTGCTATCAAACCCAACATTTCTTTAATTCTGAAAAATTACTACACTAAGAAAGGATAACAAAAGTACACAGCAGAGTTCTAAAGCAGAGAAAAGAGGGGGAAAGGATAAATTTAATGTATGGCCTCCTCATGCAACTACAAATTAAGCACTTCCTTTGAAACACAGTAGGATTTACAAGATGAGCACAGAGCTTTTTAAAATTTATTTACATCAAGCAGTCTAAGCCCTTTCCAAGTTTGTTTATTTGTCCTTGATCCACACATGAGTGTTCCATGGCAGTGCTTTCAATGAAATACTCATGCAGGTGAACAACCTTCTGAGAAACAGCTGCCCACTCACCATTTATGATTATTTGTCTCTCCGTCAGGGAGCTCCAGGGAATAATCCTACTGTGTTTTTTCTCCTTTATTTTACAAGGCAAGGTGTTTAACAGGCTATATGGTTGTCTAGAGCTCATTGCTGCCAAATTCTCAACCACCACTACTGTAAAGTATGAGAGAACTAGTTTAGCTCCTGAACCAAAGTGCTGAGTGCCTCCAAAGAAGTTCCCACCATCCTCAGGCATAGGTTCAGGAACAAGGGGTGCAGGGAGTGCTGCCACACCCTCTTGCTTGAAGTATTAACAACAAGGTTTCTGCCTTCAGCACCCCCAGTATAAAAATTGTTCCAGCACCATTGTCCTCAGATTACATCCACACTGCAGCTGGGAGGTGTGATTCCCAATGCAGGTAGGCAGACACACTAGCTCTGCTAGAACTAGCATGCTAAAAATAGCGGCATGGGTGGCGGTTCATGCTAGCCACCTGAATCCAAGCCTGCTCAGCACCTCACAAGGAGGCGCAAGGCCTGATCTGAAGTCCACTGTTACCAATGGGAATCTTTCCATTGATTTCAGTGGGCTTTGGATCAGGCCCTCAGTAGCTTCTGGCTCCATCCTTCCCTACTGAGGTCGAGGGGAGTTATGACATTATTACAATGGTGAAAGATAAGGCACAAAGTTGGCAACCATTTCTATTAATTTTTTCTCTTAGATTATTGTTCCTTGCTCCAAACACTTATCAGAAGTTAATCAAAAGTTCCTCCTGCTTTCTAACATGGATGTAGGGCCTGAACCAGAGCCCATTGAAGTCTCCCACAGACTTCAATGGATTGTAAATCAGGTCCTTATTTAAATTCAATAGGGTTTTTTCTTGCCTGTGGTATTTAAACTCACA
The DNA here is from genome assembly GCF_965140235.1 of Caretta caretta. NCBI lineage: Eukaryota > Metazoa > Chordata > Testudines > Cheloniidae > Caretta > Caretta caretta. The sequence goes on along the minus strand of NC_134209.1, from coordinate 129,412,952 downwards.
ACTGAATGAAGAACAGTGATATTTGCTTGTATCATTTTCATCTCATCCTCACTGCATGAACTTGACACACTTCTTCCACTTTTCTCAGACAGACTAGTTCTGTACCTTCTTTGCAATCCTCAGATCACTTCTTTGTAGCAGCTTTTGGTTCCTCATTGCTTTATCAACTCATATTCTACAACACAACCAACCAAACATGTTAGCAGACAAGTCTAATGAATCAGGGGGGATGAAAATTCCTGCCACCTACATATTTTTTAAAAGCATGCTAAGCAAACAAACTAGGTGCTCAGGTGTGTGGTAATGGGATAGAAAGCCTTTCACCTCCAGATCATTGGTCCAGCCCACTATGGGACAGTCCAGCTGATAGCAGGCACGCTGAACAGCATGATTTTGAAATAGCACAGCACAACTAAACATTTTTGTCTCTGAATTAGTAAACACAGTAGCAAACATCTATTTGCACTAATGATGTGGAGTCCCGCCACACATTAATGAATTTAGTAAACTAATAAGTGCACAAACAATAAAAGAATAAGATAATGCATCAAATTTATTCCATTCTGACAGTGTCATGTATTTTTGCTACTGAGGAAACTACTTCATCATATACTAGTACACGCATTGTAGAATATCGTGAAAAAATAACGAAATCTTAGCAATACAAGCTAACACTGCAGCATCTGCTTTTAAATATTTGCGGAGAGATGGGGAGAGACCACTAGTTTTAAGTGTGTGGATTAGCAAGGTATTTGTTTGAGAGCACAGAGTACTGTGCATGAACGCCGTTACATTTTTTGTACATAAAAATCTGAACTCGAGCCAACTTTTTTAATAGTGATCTTTTCAAGAAAGAAAAATAGCCCTAACAGCCTGCCAGCACTGCCCATGAAAAGAAATGGCATTATTCTGAAAGCAGAAACAGGGAAAGGACAAAACTAGAGAAATATGCCAATGATTTGCAATACTTTCCATGAAAAGAAAATGGCCATCAGTTCACATTTCCCTCCTAAGTAAATCAGAAACTAGGCATCAAGCTTTATGATGCTGACTCCAACTCTGACACACGAAAATATCCGATTATATAATAAGCATTAACACAAGCAGCCAGCCTGCTCACAGGACAGCTCTTGTTCTTGTGCGACCCACTAGCAGAGCTAGCACAAAGTGGATTGGACAACCCGAAGGGGAAGATGCTAATCCATACATTTATGGGAAATACAGTGCATGCTTGCTGAACGGAGTCAAGTGTAAATGAACACTATGCATAATTTGCAAAGCTCACGTTCAAACAAAGGCGAGGATCTCAGCTAATCTACAATGAAATAAAGCAGAGATTTTCCAGAAATGCTAAAAATCTTCAGGAGAAAATCATTCTAGATTTTTCATAACAAGATTTCACCGCCTATGTGGTTATATAGACATTACACAATGCCTGGTGCTGTGTAATATTTACCTATGCTACACAATGTTATGAAATAATGTCTTACTGTAGGATAAATTCAAAAGCAGCAAATCCCAGAAACCATCTGTTCAAATATATACCCATCATCTGTGGATATAGAGGAAATAAAGATGAGATTGAATATTAGTTAAAAACAGATAATGGGCTGAATTAATGGAATTATCCCAGCAGAGAAGTTGGCCTTATATAATTAGTTAAATTTAAATATTACAAGGTCACACACTGCTTTAACTGTGACAAAGTTCTGAAACTTGGTGTACAGTACCTACAAAAAAGCACCAGTGTCAGCAAAATATTTTTATAAAACTTCAATCAGTACATAGGAAGCCAGTTTGTTAGAAGATTCAAAAAGGAGCAAGTACAATGAAGTATAATGGATACAGTAAAATAAAGTTTCACCATTCATTTACACCATAGGACAGAATGGGTCCCGTGGGTTTCTGAGCAGAGAGATCAAGGCACCTGACTCCATCAACTCTATGCATTTTTGACCAAATCAAACAGCAGAGCCTCCATTTGTGTGCGACTTGCACAGGTGAGACCAGACCAGGGTCAGCTGCTGCAGGGAGCGACAGAGCGCCGTTTTCAGCGGCATGAAAGGGTCTTTGGGTTTGGGGGCTGACAAAAGATAACGTGCAACTGTGAAATGAGACAGAATAGCAGGGTCATGGGAAGGAAAGCTGGAAAGCTGAGTGGGTGCGTACGCCCTAGATGGAAGTGTTCAAACTGGAGCCTCCCCACCACCCGTGCTCTCTGCCCAAGGGCGCGTTAGCAGGCCCAAGAATGAAGCTCAAACTGAGACCGATGACCCGGCGCTACTGTTTTACAACCAAGTGCCTCCGCTGTGTTTTTTTACCCTCTCGGGCCTTTTAGCACACGGGCCAGGGATTAGAAGCAGGCGATTGATTTGAGGTGAATCGATTGAGCAGCGACAATTTAATCTGGCACTTTTATGAAGGGCTGGAGGGGATAATCCTCTGGCCGCTGCTCTCTCCCTCCCCATCACACGGGGCGGGTGTGACCGGCCACTAGGCGTCTGCTGGAGTTGCCGACAGCCGCCCGAGGATAAGAAACCGAGATAACTTTCCATCTCTCGGGCCCGATCCTCCCGCCAAGTCACCCCCAACCTGCCCCTTAGCCCCAGCGGCCAATGCAGCCTGAGCAGCGACTCGGACCAGAGGAGGCAGCCCGAGCCCGGGAGACCTGCCCCAGGTGCAGTGCCACCCCCCCCCCCCCGAACCCCCTTCTCCATCTATGTGCGGGATGCACGCTGCAAACTTCCCAAACTTTCTGGGGAAGTCGTTCAACCGGGGTGGGACTTGCTGCTGCCGCTGCCCCTGGTCACATCTCTCTTCCTCCCGGCCTCCCCCAAACCAGGGCGACCCTCTTTCCTCCCCTGCCGGAGTACCGGCGTGTGGCCAAGGAGGAGGAGACCAGTTTCCGCCCTGGACCTGCCTGAGCCCTAGCCTGGGATGCACTTGTCACCCGCCGCCTCCAGCCACGCAAGCAAAGGGCTGCTTTGCTGCACCGACTCCGGAACGCCAGGCCCCCCGGCAAGGCTCCCCCAGGCAGCGGGGTGGGGAAGGGAACAGCTACCGTAATACAGCGCGGAGGGCTGGGGCCATATAACGCAGGGGCAGCAGGGGCTGGGCTCTCAGCTGGGGGGGCGGGCGGGACGATGCCCCCACCCGCGGGCTGGATGGCTTTGACTGGGGAGGGGCCCCTACTTACACTGCTGTTCTCGCCAGTCCAGTGCACCATCGCCTGGTTGTGAGACGCGTCCCCTTTGAGCACGAAGGAGGTGCTGATCAGAGAGACCTGCTCCCTGGCCGGGCGGGAGGAGGTGGAGGATGCTCTCCTGGAGCGACTCCCCGCAGCAGCCCCCACGCCTTCGCCAGCGCGCCCCAGCTCACTCGCCTCCTCCCGGCCGCCGCCGCCGCCGCCGGGGCGGAACAGCAGCTCCCGCGGGTTCCTGCTTGCCCGGGTCACCCAGCTGGAGCTCCGGCCGCCCCGCTGCTCCGAGGGGCGCGCAGCCCAGCAGGTACCGAGCAGCAGCAGCAGCAGCGCCAGGCTAGGGGCTGTCCTGGGGAGGGTCCCTGTTGCAGGCACGAGTGGCCCCCTTTGCGCCATGCTCGCCTTCGGATGTGCTAGTGACAGGCTGGGATGTGAATGTGAGACAGATACACAGCCTCCGGAGGGGGGAGGGAGGGGAGGGAGGCAGGGTTTGTAACCAAAGCGAGGGTTTACACTGGAAACAACGTGCTCGGGACTCCGCTCCCAGCCAAGGAGAGGCGCCGCCATCTGCTGGCTCCTCTCTGAAGCCAAAGGCGCAGGCAGCCGGAGAGAAGCAGAGCCCAGCACAGCTGCACATAATGTTACTGGGAAGGCTGGGTCCCGGTCCCACTCCCACCCCCACCCACCCACCCCTAGACTTCCTGGGCGATCATTCGTGGCCCTGGGTTGGAGGCCGCTCCCTGCTGCTAATAATGGACATCTGGATGACAGGAGCAGCGCAGCTGGCTGTTACAGCCTGCCTTGCAAAATCTAAACTCCTGCAGTTCGTGAATGTTCTTTGTGTATGAATGCGCACCAGAAGTGAAAACAACCACTCCAAGCTATCCCAAGTTACTCCATCCTCTGGGCTTCAGAGTGTGTCTAGGGCCCAGCCTCTGTCTTTTCTTTTAGAGGGTAGATTCTTTTGTCACATGAACTGTCCTTCTTGTAAAAAGAAAAGGAGTACTTGTGGCACCTTAGAGACTAACCAATTTATTTGAGCATGAGCTTTCGTGAGCCACAGCTCACTTGAAGTGAGCTGTAGCTCACGAAAGTTTATGCTCAAATAAATTGGTTAGTCTCTAAGGTGCCACAAGTACTCCTTTTCTTTTTACGAATACAGACTAACACGGCTGCTACTCTGAAACCTGTCCTTGTAAAAAGAAAAGGAGTACTTGTGGCACGTTAGAGACTAACTAATTTATTTGAGCATAAGCTTTCGTGAGCTAGTCTCTAAGGTGCCACAAGTACTCCTTTTCTTTTTGCGAATACAGACTAACACGGCTGTTACTCTGAAACCTGTCCTTCTTGTGTGACTTGTGCTCAGCCTTATACAGTATAAGTGCTTGGTAAATAATGGTGTGGGTGTGTATATAATTACATACACACAAGCCCCATTAAAAGAGCATTAAGGTTGCAAAGTCAAGCACTCAAAAGTTAGGAACTGCCAGAATTAAAGTTGTCTATGCCATCTTAATTCCACCCCCTTGTGTATATGCCTATGATACAAATACTTTAATTCAGCAGTTCTCAGACTGTGGGTCAGGACCCTAATGTGGGTCATGACTCTGTTTTAATGAGGTTGCCAGGGCTGGTGTTAGACTTCTTGGTGCCAGGACCAAAGCCGAAGCCTGAGCCCCACCACCCGGGGCCAAAGCCCTATCCCGAGAGCTTCAGCCCTGGGTGTGGGACTCAGGCTTTGGCTTCAGCCCTGGGCGGTGGGGCTCAGGTTACAGGCCCCCCTGCCTGGGGCTGAAGCCCTTTGCCTTTGGTCCCACTGCCTGGGAGGCAGGGCTCAGGCAAGCTCAGGTTTCGGTCCCCTCTTCTGGGGTTATGTAGTAATTTTTGTTGTCAGAAGGGAGGTGAGGTGTTTGAAGAACCACTGCTTTAATTACATGATCATATATTTTTCCATAGGACTCCTACCCCATTCAGTACACTGCACAGGATGGGTGGTGTTCAATTAAAGAGCAGTTATTCAATATTTTTTATCCTCATTGTTCAGTGGGTGGCCTTTGGCCTTAGTTATAGCACACTAGTCAAACCCTGCTCTGAAGATAGAATTATTAATTTCCTCAAGGGCTTTCCCATGGAATTCATCTCTATAGTAGTGGAGTGCTTCACCAACATTTTATCTTCACAATATCCATATGATGGGAGATAGTGGTATTATCTCCCCTTTTACAGATGAGAAACTGAGGCACAGAGAAACTAAGGTCAGAAGTGTCCACTAATTCTGGGTGCCCAACTTGAGACATCTAGGATCTGATTTTTCAGAATATTAAGCATTATATGGCACTTTATGTAACCAAGCACAGCTCCAAGCGACTTCAATGGTCAAGGAATGTCAACACTTCTGCCCCGTTCTCCCCCAATGGCTTATAGTCCCAGCCACCTTGTGCAGCCAGTCCCAGTCTTTCCTTGTTTCCCATCCCCTGGCTCCAGTCTATCACCATTTCCCTGACAACTCCAAGTTCCAAAATTCCCTTCCCCCCTTCTCCCAGTCTCTTTGCGCAACCATTGTCAGTTACAGTCCCCACCACCACTCCATTTACATTCTCACCAGACTCTTTGTCGCAATCTACCCCTTCCTCTTCCTGCTGGTCTAGCTAAGACTGAATCAGACAACTTCCTCCTCTACATTGGCTGGTGTGAGCAATGGGATTACTGAGTGTGCAAGAGAAACAGGCTCTCAGTTTCAGTGCCTGGCCCCACTCCCACCTGGAGCAGCCAGTCATTTCAGGGAAAATCCTTCTTTCTCAGCCCCCTGTAGTCCTAGGCTGAAGCATGTTTCAATTCCAAAGAGCAACTGAGCATATGCAGTCAGGTCAGTAGTAGGAGCTGTGAGGGGACAGTACATGCTGAGACTGCTAAAAGCTGTGAGAGCCTCGAGCATGCTCAGTGAGGGTGGATTCTTCAGAGATTTTAGCTGTTAAACTCTAGCAAGTCTCTACTGAGCATATGTGAACTGAGATTTTTCAAAGGTTTATAACTGGTCCAAATTTGGGCAGGTTTTCACAGAGATGGCAAAAGGCAATACCTGATACAAAGGCTACCCTCTGCCTTTGTCAAATTTCAAATCCCTGCTCTAAAGCATGGGAATGCTGGAGTTTCTTTAAAAAAAAGTTTCTAGAATTTGTCAACATAGGCAAAATATGTATTTCCCTAGTCTCATTCTTGGAAACAGCTCAATCATTTTGAAATTTTCCCAAAAAGGTCAGACAAAAGCAGACAACCAGCATGTAAAATTTCAGCCCAAAAGGTTAAAAATTGATAAAGTTTTAAGCAACTGAAAACAGGGTTTTATAGTGGGATTGTAAGGCAACCTTAACAGTCTTGTACTAGCACTGCCTATAATAGAAGTATGTATATTTCCTGTGCGCAGAATGGGGCAAAATTCCGGTGGAAAAAGGAGTATGTGGTCACAAAATTAAAGATTCAGGCCATGTTTACATTACAAACTTAAATAGACTTAAGGTAAGTCGACATACAGTCAGTTGTGCATGTGCACACCACACTCCTTGTGTTGGTGGAGCACGTCCTAACTAGCAGTGCTTGCATCGATGCAGAGAGCAGTGCACGATGGGTAGCTATCCCACAGTGCAACTTTCCATAGGGAGTTTTGGGAAGGGCTAGCAGTGCCTCATGGGAGCAAAACATTCTTGCAGGACTGGGAACATGGCTGAACATCCCATGATGCCATTTTCTCCCTCCCCTGATTTCCTCCACATCCCATAATATTTCACACCTTTTTTCAAAAGCCTGGCATACCCATGCATCCACCATCTCTAGAGAAGCATGGACCCTGCAGAGCTGTGCACTATTGTGGTATCACAAACACGACATGCTTTATTTCCAGCAGTATTTCCAGAGCCACTAGAGGAACTGCCACGTGGAAGTAGCCTGGCTGGAAGCCATAGAATGAAACAATTCCCGGTTGCTGTTGACAGTCACAGAGCAGCTGAATATGGTACAGCGCCAATTCTGGTCCCAAGAAACAAGTACTGACTGGTGGGATCACATTGTTATGCAGGTATGGGATGACAAGCCGTGGCTGCAGAACTTTCAGATGCACAAGACCACTTTCCAGGAACTGGGTGCAGCGTTTGCCCTAGCCCTGCAGCACAGCGACACTAAAATGAGACCTGCTCTGACAGTGGAGAAGTGAGTGGTGATCACTGTGTGGAAACTTGCAATGCTAGACTGCTACCAGTCAGTTGGGAATCAATTTAAAGTTGGAAAATTCACTGTGAGGGTTGCTGTGATCCAAGTATGCGGGGCCATTAATTGCCTTCTGCTAAGAAGGGTAGTGACTCTGGGCTATATGCAGGAGATACTGGATTGTTTTGCTGCATTGGGGGTTCCCTAACTGCAGTGGGGCGATAGATGGCATGCATATCCCTATCTTGGCACCAGACCACCTTGTTACAGAGTACAAAAACAGAAAGGGATAGTTTTCGATGATGTTGCAAGCACTGGTGGATCACCAGGGATGTTTTATCGACATCAATGTGGGATGGTTTGGGAAGATGCATGACTCATGCATCTTTAAGAACACAGGCCTGTTCAGAAAGCTGCAAGCAGGGACTTTCTAGACTGCAAAATCACCATAGGAGATGTTGAAATGCCAATAGTGATCTTGGGAAACTCAGTCTACCCCTTACTCCCATGAAGCCGTACACCAGAACAGCAGCAAGGAGGAGGCTCAGCAGGCTCAGCAAGTGCAGAATGGCAGTTGAATGTGCTTTGTCCACTTGAAGGGTCGCTGGTACAGTTTGCTCATTAAGTTAGCCCTCATAACTGCCTGCTGTGTGCTTCATAATATCTGTGAAACAAAGGGAGAGAAGTTTCCACAGGGTGGGGCATAGAGGTGGATAGGCTGTCTGCTAATTTTGAGCAGCCAGATACTAGGACTACAAGAAGAGCTCAGCTGGGAGCAATGCGGCTCAGCGAGGCTTTGAAAATCCACTTTATTAACAATTCTCAGTAATGTGTATTGCTTTTCTGTGTTGTGCCTGCCAATAGTCTGAACCTTGCTGTGACTGCTGTCTGTGTAGTAATGTAACCTTGGAAATACACCTCTTGATTTGCTCTGAAAATGACTCCCAGCCCCCACCTGCTACAACCATTAGAGCCCCCTCCCTTGCTACAGCTGGGGAGGCAATCACATGCTCCATTCAGTCTGTGACCCCTCCAAAGACACTGCCGGTGAGGGGGGTGTACTTGATGCCCAGGGAATGGGTTGAGACCCACCAACTAATACCTCACAGAGGCCACCACTATGGCTGCCGTAAGTGAGGGGAGTGTGGGCTACTGCTTAGAGAGTGTGGAGGGGATGGAAGCCAGGATTCCTGGGTTCTATTCACAGCTTTGGTGCTGTGTGAACTCATTCACATCCTCCCTCTGTGTCTCAGTTTCCCTCTCTCACCCCCCCCCCCCACACACTTTGAAGTAATAAAGATGATTTCATTTTCAATAAATGGAATTTTATTGTACACAGAAGTATGTGTCACAGAAGTAAACCTCGGAAATACAGGGGAATACAATTGGAAGCGGGAAAGCACATTCATCTTCTGTTCACACCGGCTTTGCCTGTCACATATCCATGTATGAGCGGGGTGGAGTACAATGGAGCGGGGTGGAATGACAGTCTGGATGGGATGTAGAGCAAGTCGAGCTTCAAGGTGTTTCTCCTGAAGGTCAACCAGATGCCTCAACATGTCTGTCTGTTCCTTCAGAAACCGCAGCATCTCTTGCTGTTTACCACATTCATTCTCCTGAGCTTTTGTTCTGCTCATAATGTCCATGTTCATTTTTTCCTGAGAGCAACCCTCCATGCCCTCTGCTTAGCGTCCACTGTCCCAGGGGTGTTCATTATCTCATTACACATATCATAGTGCATTCTCTTTCATCTGCATCACTGCTCTCTGGCTTCATCTAGACTTGCTATTTAAAAACCAGGACTGTCGAATTGCAGTTAACTCACACGATTAACTCAAAAAAATTAATCACGATTAATCGCAGTTAAACAATAGAATACCAATTGAAATTTATTGAATATTTTGAATGTTTTTCAACATTTTCAGATATATTGTATTCTGTGTTGTAATTGAAATCGAAGTGTATATTATTTTTTATTACAAATATTGACACTGTAAAAATGATAAACAAAAGAAATAGTATTTTTAAGCTCACCTCATACAAGTTGTGACGTTGCACTCTATATGATTTTATGAAACTATGACAATGAGTGTGAATATAATGTAACTGGAATATGCTTCATGCAAAAGGTCTCTTGTAATGTATCATTACAAAGCTTATAATCTACTGAGAGTGGTCATCCTATTTGTATAAATGTATCAGTCTTTTATCTGAAACTAGAAATATGAAATATAACTCTGAGCTCCTATTGTAGTTATGCAAAGTGTGGGCCATTAATGGTGGTTTGGATGGCTCCCATCAGCCAGGACAATTGACTGTGGATGGCTCTGTTTGCTTGCAGGCTTTCCTGTGAGTCAGGCTTGAAGGAATGAGGACTTGAAGTCTTACAGTGACATGTGATCATGTCATCTGAACTGGAATCCATCTTTAACCTGGTGCTTTTCCATTTAGAAGGAGGGGAGGGAATCCAGAGAGGGACAAAGGATTCCTGCCTTATGCAAAAGATATATAAGGGGGTGGAACAGAACAAAGGGGGTGGCAATCATGAGAAATCCCCTAGCTACCACCTGAGCTGGAACAAAGGCTATACCAGGGGAAAGGATTGTGCCCAGACTAGGAAGGCATCCAGTCTGTGACAGAAGCTTATTGAAATATCTGAGGGTGAAATTTTATCTGTATTCAGTTTTCTTACTGTATTGGTTTAGACTTGCGTGTTTTATTTTATGGTAATTCACCCAGAGTGTGTATTAATACCTGGGGGGGGAGGGGACAAACAGCTGTGCATATCTCTCTATCAGTGTTATAGAGGACAAACAATTTATGTCCTAAGCTGGTAGGGAAAACAGACCCAGAGGTAGTCATAGCACATCAAGTGGCAGGTCCAAAGGGGGTTTCTATGATCCAACCCATCACACAAGTACTGTAGTGCAATCTCTTTGTTGTGAAAGTGAAACTTACAAATGTAGATTTTTTTTTGTTACATAACTGCATTCAAAAACAAAACAATGTAAAACTTCAGAGCCTACAAGTCCACTCAGTCCTACTTCTTGTTCAGCCAATCGCTAAGACAAAGACGTTTATTTACAGGAGATAATGCTATGCACTTCTTATTTACAATGATACCAGAAAATGAGAACAGGCATTTGCATGGCACTTTTGTAGCCGGCATTGGAAGGTATGTGCATGCCAGATATGCTAAACATTCGTATGCCCCTTCATGCTTCGGCCACCAAAGGACATGCTTCCGTGCTGATGATGCTTGTTAAAAAAAGTATGCATTAATTAAATTTATGACTGAACTTCTTGGGGGAGAACTGTATTTCCCCTGCTGTTTTACCCCTCATTCTGCCATATATTTCATGTTGTAGCAGTCTCGGATGATGACCCAGCACATGCTGTTCATTTTAAGAACACTTTCACTGCAGATTTGACATAAGGCAAAGACGGTACCAATGTGAGATTTCTAAAGATAGCTACAGCACTCGACCCAAGGTTTAAGAATCTGAAGTGCTTTCCAAAATCTCAGAGGGATGAGGTATGCAGTTTGCTTTCAGAAGTCTTAAAAGAGCAACACTCCAATGTGGAAACTACAGAATCCAAATCACCAAAAAAGAAAATCAACCTTCAGCTGGTGGCATCTGACTCAGATGATGAAAGTGAACATGTGTCAATCTGCACTGCTTTGGATTGTTATCGAGCAGAACCTGTCATCAGCATGGACGCATGTCCCGTGGAAAGGTGGTTGAAGCATGAAGGGACATATTAATCTTTAGCTCATCTGGCACTTAAATATCTTGCTATGCTGGCTACAGCAGTGCCATGAGAACGCCTGTTCTCACTTTCAGGTGACAGTGTAAACAAGAAACGGGCAGCATTATCTCCTGAAAATGTAAACAAACTTGTTTGTCTGAGTGATTGGCTGAACAAGAAGGAGGACTGAGCGGACTTGCAGACTCTAAAATTTTACATTATTTTATTTTTGAATGCAGTTTTTTTGTACATAATTCTGCATTTGTAAGTTCAACTTTCATGATAAAGAGATTGCACTACAGTACTTCTATGAGGTGAATTGAAAAATACTATTTTTTTACAGTGCAAATACTTGTAATCAAAAATAAATATAAAGTGAGCACTGTACACTTTATATTCTGTTTTGTAATTGAAATCAATATATTTGAAAATATAGCAAACATGCAAAAATATTTAAATTAATGGTATTCTATTATTGTTTAACAGTGCGATTAATCATGATTAATGTTTTTTAATCACGCAATTAATCATGATTAATTTTTTTAATCGCTTGACAGCCCTAATAAAAATCACTCTCCTGAATCCACGCAAGTGTAAAGCAGAACATTTTCATTTCTACAAGGTATTTATTGAACCGGTTTGCTGTCCCAGCCGTGGTGAGTATGTCCCGGGGAGAGGTACCAGAGCATCTGCAGCAGTGGAGGGGTAACTTGTGGCAGAACCCGCGTGGCCAGTGGGCCATGACACCTCCCCTTTGTAACATGGGCATAGTGTGGAGGTCAGAGACCGGCATTCCTCCCCCCAAATTGCAAGCCTCAACAGGAGCAATGCTGGGGGGTAGAGGGAGGCTTGCGGTGGGCTATAGCCACCACATTTTCTTTTGCCACCCTCCCACCCCCATAGCTGCTGCCACTCTCTGGCACCCAAGGCACCACTCCCTGCCCAGTCCAGAAGCAGGACCCGGGTAGTGGTAAGAGATGCCATGGGAGCTCGGACTGTCCACCTGCTCTGGGCAGGGGGACGGAATGCCCAAAAGCAACCCCCAGTCTGTGTCCCTGCACCCTGCCTGCCCAAGGCTTGCAGTTTGTGGGGGCAACACTGACCCCTGCCACACAAACTACAGCCATGTTAAACAGTGGGCAGCCATGCCCCCCCCAATTCTGGCATCCCTGCCCTATTGGCCCCCCAGGTTTCAGCATCCTTGTCTGGTGGTGGGGGAAGGGCGAGCGATCACAAGGGGGGGGCACAAAAGCACTAGTGTTTGCTGTTCAAGCAACTGAAATGAATACGACCGCCATCTCCCATAGATGACCCTAGCTGATATCACGCTCTTGAAGGTAACAGAGGCAGAAAGGGAACAGTTGCTGCATGCCTCCAGGTACAGACCAGGTCCTTATGCTGCTATGCTATGCACTGTGATGATGCCTGCCAAATTAATATTGGAGTGGCATGGGAAAATGTCCTACCATGGTGGAAGAAATAAGGCAGACCCCCCCTCCCCCCCCCCAGAAACCTTCTATAATGGATTGCAGACTACCTCTATGAAATTTTCTTGGCGATCTCCATGGAGAGATCCAGGTTTGTGCTAGAAATGGCCCAACTTGATTATCATACACATTGTAAGGAAAGTGATCACTTTAGATAAGCTATTACCAGCAGGAGAGTGGGGTGGGGGGAGGTATTTTTTCATGCTTTGTGTGTATAAAAAGATCTTCTACACTTTCCACAGTATGCATCCGATGAAGTGAGCTGTAGCTCACGAAAGCTTATGCTCAAATAAATTGGTTAGTCTCTAAGGTGCCACAAGTACTCCTTTTCTTCTTAGATTAATGGGGGCAGTAAAAACAGTGTGTCTCTGCACCATTTTGAGCAGCAGATAAGAAAATAGATGAGAACATTCAGGTTCTAGAGAACCAAGATCCTTAACCTTCTCGGTCACTGAGATTTCCCATAATCAACTGAAAAAAACAACCACTATGGAATGTAATCAAGAGGATTTCAAAGCAAACTGGAGTCAATGGCTCAGGCAATTCCCATCTCCCTATGTCCTTCCCCAGGGCATTTTAATGCAGCTTGCCACTAAGTACCATTGTACTTGCCACTAACTGGTTCCCTCTGTCTCCAGCTCAGGGAAGGCCAAGGACTGAAAGGACATGAAGACTGGATTCCTTTCTTTCATCTTTTCAGAGATGGCCATGGTTAAGACAGATGGGGGGGATGCGGTTATGGCAAAAGCTTGTCCTGACATGACACAGAAACGCTCTGGATAAATGTAGGGCACTGCTGTCAGCCCAGCAATTTTTACAGCAATCAAATCAGCTTTTAAAAGTGTTTCATATTATTAAACAAGCAACATAAATATACATGTTTTATACATAAAACATTCACAGTGATAAAAGGGTTGTGACTCTGTATAATAGGGAAATGGTGGCAATAATATCTGTACTGTATTATACAATTGCTGTGTATGCCTAATGAGGTTTTCAGAGCCAACTAGGGGATATAGCCACATAACTCCTGTTCATTTCAGTGGGAGTTCTGTAGCTAAATCCTCTATTAATTATTATTTACTTATATTGCAGTAGCATCTAGAAGCCTGTATCAGAGTGGACTCACTGGTAGAGCACCTTCTTGTGGCTAGGCATGGCATAGCAGTCTCTCCTGGGTAGTACCCCCTACTGAAAGTCACTCCAGCGACTGTCCTGTGACTTGGTCATTTAAAGTCTTTCCCTTCTGGGGTAACTGGAAGTCCACCAGAACAACAAAAACTATTTTGGTGTCCTTACCAGGAGCGGCAAAAGCTTCCTAAAAGTACGGGGGCTACCAATGCCTGAACTGTGCCCCCCCTTCCCCTGAGGCCCTACCCTGGCATCACCCCTTCCCTCCGAGCTTCTGCCCTCGTGCTGTCCCTTCCCCCCAAGCTACCACCTTCACGCCTCCCCTTCCCACTGAGCCCCTGCCCTCGCACTGTCCCTTCCCCCAAGCTCCCGCCCTCACACTGTCCTTTCCCCTGAGGCCCCACTCACACACCATCACTCCCACTTGCTCTTCTTCACTCCTCTCCCGCTCCCAGTTGCTCGCCCTTATGGCCAGTAAAAAGTAGCGGGGCCATGGCCCCCTGTTGCAGCACCCCTGGTCCTTATATCAGGGTTTCTGGCCCCAGTGCTGGATCCTGTGTTTCTCACACCCTTCTTGGTCATCCTTATCACCTTCTATGCTGGCTGGTAGGGGAACCCAGGCCCTCCTTCTCCTCTGGGTTCCAGAGCAGGGATCCTGTAGGTAGCAGGCAATATATGGCTACATTCACCCCCCCACCCCTGCTACTTCCCTGGGCTGCTTCTTATTTGAGGCTGTCAGCAGGACTCTCCACAGCCTCTCTAAGCTCACCCTTCTTGCTGGGCTAGCACTCACATTGCCCTCCCCTGCAATTCTCCAATAAATCCCAGAATAAAAGTATAAACTTAAATCCACTCCTGCCCTCCTCAGGCTTGTCCTTTCATCATTCACCATTCCTCTCAAACACCTTTTATGGCTCTCTCCTTAGAAGTCCAGTTCCTGCATTTATTTCTGGGTGCACCCTCAGAGTCTGCTCCACCCCGGTGGCTGCTCTGTCTGTCTCCTGGCCCCTTCCCAGCTTTATTTGTTCAGGCAAGGAACCCCAGGCTTACTATCCACCTGAGCCTCTTCTTTGATATCTCCTGGTCACCTACTCTCTAATCCCAGAGAGTAACTGCAGAGTTCCCTCCTTTTTTCCCCACTTCATGACAAAGCAGACTTGGTTGGATAGTCCATAGCTGCCATCAACTATAATTACTGAATACCTACCAGTTTATATTCTCTCATTCTACCCTGTGTCTTTCAAGTAACATAGCAATGCCTTTCTAATTCTACCCCAGTTCTCCCATATTTTTACTAAAGAATGTAATGTAACTTTTGTTACCTTAAGCCATTGAAATTCCTCAAAAAGCTTTTACCTTTCTTTATTAAAGCCCTTACGTGCAATAAAAGGTGATCAATTGTTTCTTTTGCCTCACAGCATTCACATAGTCCATCTTTGTGCTTATTCAAAAAAGATTTTCATTTAAACCACAACAGTCAGTTAGTACTCCGCACAAAAATCACTTCATTTTTCCAAGTTCTCCCCCCCACCCCCAAAAAAGTATGTCATTATCCTCAACTCTAGATAATGTCAAAAAATGCTCCTCTTTTTTCACTGATCCAACTTTTTTGCCATTCCTCTTTTAAGTTTTTCTGTACTAGGCTTTAGAATTCCTGTTTACTCCTGTCAATCTTTCTACAGCGCTCTTCACTGCTTTGTGCACCATTTCATTTCCTGTTACCTCACTATGCACTGGGATCCGGATAATGCTACATGGTTCCCTATCTGTGCTCGTTCCATTATTAGAGATATACTGTCATTGATTAGATCACTTCTACATACAGAAGACACCCTTTTTTATTGCCTGATATTAAGTCCAAAAAACCACTGCTGCTGCTGGGCATACATCCCAGATCCAGTTCTATGATTATTGCTACTAGTTTGGCTGTCATGACAGCTAACAAAAATAATAATAATCAGATGTTCTTTTAGATGTATACCAAAATTAAGAATTAGTGCAATATTGCATCCCCCCCATGTTTTTTTTTCTCTTTAAGACCTATCTGTATATATTTGCCAAAAACACGCCACTTTTCATCTATATACTGATACACTTCATTTGTATACCCATTGTCTCCTTTTTACCCTTAAGTTCATAAAATAAATCTAACTCCACATTTGGACATCTGGCTTTCCATCCGTAACTAATTTCCCCATATCTGAAGGCTTTGACTTCACTTAGCATTTCTTGGTCTTTCAACTCCTGCATCCACATTTGAACCCAAACAGAATGTAGAGTTCTAACAATGCGTGCTCTAGTCGTCTACTAAATTCCCAACAATCCTCATATTTGTTTGATACCTTTGTCATTACAATTCCCATTAACTTTGGTGCAGAAATTTAGGTCCAATATTTTCATTCATAGTGTGATTGGCAGCTATCTGTAATGCACATATCAGTGTTGTAATAAATGCATTGCGCACAACTCATAGTGCCTCTCTTTGTATTGAATCTAATTTTTTAAGTTCTGATTTTGATGCTGACCCAAAAGCTTTGCAGCTACAGTCAATAACTGGTCTGATTAAAGCTCTGCATACTATCAGCAGTGTTTTCTTATCCACCCCCAATTAGTCTCAGCAATACTTTTAAGCAGGTTGATCCTTCCATTGCATTTATCATAATCATAGTAGTCAATATGATCTTTCCAAAGTAATTTAGTATCACATATTACCCCTAGGAATTTAAATCTTTTAATAATATTTATTTGTGCTCCATACAGGTACAGTTACATTCCTTTGTAGCTTTCTTTTCTTTACTTTTTTTTAAGATCAATCATTTGGTTTTACCAATGGAGAACTTAAAACCACATGGATTTCCCCAGTATGAAGTCCCTCATAATGCTTTGTTGATTCTCTTTTCTGTCACCTAAATAATTCCTGCTCCTAACCCATACAGCACAATCATCTGTAAAAATAATGACACTACAGCACTTATTAGTTTTGGAAGATCATTTATCATAATATTAAATAAGGTCAGGCTGATAAAAATGGTGTACTGGAGGGAAGTGTTAACATTATATTTATTCAGGATAACTTTCCCAACTCTGATCTGCATGGGCCTTTTCCCTCCTTCTGTTCTGAACTTCCTCTATTTACAATTCTCCCTCCCTCCCTTAAGCCTGACTCATCCTCCAGGTGTAACCCACACCTAGGCCCACATTAACTAATTTCTTGCTAGGTGCTGTAAAATCATTGAACAAAAAAAGATGGTCTGCTTAGGCACACAAAGCAGGAATCCTAATCAAATGAAGTAGCATTTGCCACTGGAAAAATAAGGTGAGCATTTGCAGCAATTAGGTTTGTAACTTCTAAAGGCAGCTAGGAAGACAAAGAAAAAGGAAACAACTAGTGGACATACTGTGGTATGAAGGACTGGCTCACTTATAACTGCAGTTTCAACTGACCTTTCCATATTCATGCCATCAAACAAGATAAATAGAAAATGACGTTCAGTCTAATGTACACTTATCTGAGACATCACTGAATGTAGCTGTGAATGAAATTACTGTGTGACATTCTGCTCAGGACATCTAAAACTGTGAGCCATTGTGTTACCCCTCTGCCTTAGCAAGAATGAGAGGGGCTTTGCTGTTGCTAAGCTGTCAGTTCCCTGACATACCAGCCTGTGTGCCTTTCCAGCAAACTCTTGCCTTGCTGATAGGGGGGGACAAAGGGGGCAATTGCCCAGGGGCCCAGGTGATGTAAAACGGCCCAAGGGCTCCTGGCCGCTTCTGTGGTAGCAGCAGCAGCCGGGAGTCCCGGGCCCTTTTAAATCGCCCGGGCGGGCCAGAGGGCTCCTAGGTGCGCGTGACCGCTCTGGGCTCTGTGCTTTGTGGTGCACCCCGGGCCAGCGTGATTGGTTAGCACAGGTGGTCCTGGAAGTGACGGATTGGCCCTGCCTCTGCCCCTCCATCCCTACCAGGGATGGCCCTGGGGCCCGGAATTGCTGTCGGCAGGCCTGAACGTAACGATTGGTGAACCTCAGTTCCCAAGTTCCTCAGTAGTGTCTCCCTGCAGTGTCCAGTCCCTCTCACAGGACACTCACAGAAATTATTACGTTTGCTGCCTCCAAAGATACAGAGCATACATCAGCCTGTTAAGTTAGCTGAAGATTCACACTTCACTTTAATACCCAGCATTGAAATGGTTTTGTAATAAAACAAAAAATAAATGTATTAACGAAGAACAGATTTAAGTGACATTAAGCAAGAAAAAGACATTAAGCAAGAGACAAATGTGGTTCAAAAAAAAAAACACACTTTCTTGTGACTGAAACTTAATTTTAGCAAGCTACAATCTTTGCCTAAAACAGTTTCCTCACTTTACCAGCAAGTTATCAGCATCTCTAGCCCTCCAGGCTAGGGGATCCAACTTTCACAGGCTCAGAGGGTGCTGTACTCAAATTCCCCTAAGTGATGGATAACTAAATGTCTTTTTGCTCTCTTTATATTATTCAAAGTCCACTGCTCTGCCTAAGGGACAGGAAGAAGACATCATAAAAAACAAACATCATCTGAGAAACAAACAGTCTGGCTTTCAAATGCAGGCCACCTAACTAAACTCTGTGTACAATTATGTTGATTATTTCAGACTTCTATTTCTGATAAATTTGCTACTCCATTACAATCTACTCCATAGATGGAAATTAGTATTGTCTTTTGTAATCTCTTCAATGAAAGCATCTCCTGATAGACATGGACCAGTCGGTCTTAACAAGGGATACACATACCCCTGAGGATATGAAGAGGTCTTCCAGAGGGTACATCAACTCATCTAGATATTTGTCTAGTTTTGCAACAGGCTACATAAAAAGCATTAGTGAAGTCAGTACAAACTAAAATTTAATACAACGACTTGTTTATACTGCTCTATATATTGTATACACTGAAACGTAAGTACAATATTTATACTGCAATCAATTTGTTTTTTAATTATATGGTAAAATGAGAAAAGAGGCAATTTCTCAGTAATAGAATGCTGTGACACTTTTATATTTTTATGTCTGATTTTGTAAGCAAGTAGTTTTTAAGTGAGGTGAAACTTGCAGTAAGCAAAACAAATCAGACTCCTCAGAGGGGTACAGTAGTCTGGAATGGTTGAGAACCACTGACATAGACCACTATTCTTGCTGTTTTGGAGTTGAAATAGCCAATGCTATACCCAGAAGAGAGACACTTAAGAGAAATAAAATATTCTCCGTTTATGGAGTGCCAGTAGTCATCAAAACTGAAAATGGCCACCACTACAAAATACTAGCCTTGAGAAATATCTTGGATTCCACCACTGCAAATTATGCTGTATTGACCACAAGCCAAAAGTGAAAAGTAATGTTTAATGAGGACATTGAAGAAAATCTTGCATACTGCCATTACTCGCATTACTTGGTGCTGACATGAAAAAAAAAAGTTATTGAGATTTCTGTGCAAACCCCAGGCTTTCCCCCCTCATGGCATCATTGGCTCCATATTGGACCCTATTTATTTTCTCTAATTCACATTAATCTTTTCTTAATCCTTCTCCACCCATACACACTAGCAAAAAAAAACGGATTGTAAGTTTGCAAAAGTTTTCGTGTGTTTGCAAACTTTTAATGGCTTGTACCTAAAATATGCTTCTTCCCATTTTAAAATAACTTAGTAAGAAAACTCCAGTCTGGGTCGATAATTGCATCCATTTATGGGGTGTCTAAAGTATTTGGTAGACACTAGAGGTGAAATTCTGGCTCCCTTGAAGTTGATGGGTGCTCTGCCCCTTTTCTTAAATGAGGTCAAGATTTTACCCCATATATATCAGTCTAAAAAAAAAAATTTCCATCCCATGTTTCCATGATGGAAAGTTCTAATTTGAATGTGTGGAGTAGAGAGCACAAGTGCTTTTTAGTACTACCTCATAATTCATTATCACTTAATTAATCGTGAAAGTACCAAAAGCAATGCAAAACTATCAAGCCATTTTGAACAACCAGTTCTTTGTATATGAATCTTATGGCTGCACACTGAAAAAAAATCAAGTACCCAAAAGAGATGCACTTCTCTATTTCTTTCCTTCAAAAAGAGTTGCTTTCTGATCCCAGGGAACATCCTGAAGTATTCCAAGAGTAGCCTCAAGAAATTCTCATTGGGCAAGATTTGTAAAGGTATTTCCATGCCTACAGATGCAAATAGGCACATTGTGGGATTTTCAAATATAACAGGGTGTCTAATTCCCACTGAAATCAATTAAATCAAAATCAATGAGAGTTAGGCACCTAGGCACTTTTGAAAATCGCACCAGGTGCCTCAATGGCTTTAGAAATCTGGCCATTGTCAGTTTCAGGTTTGTATGGGATTGTAACGGGATATTAAGCCTTTGAGCACAAGCATGCTTCACAGCATACCTGGTAAAAACTTGGGACCTTCAAAACAGAGAGCTGTAGTGATAGGGCACAGGACTAGAAGTATGTGATCTACAGGAAGTCAGATGCAAGACTTCATACCTCTTAATCAGGGCAGCACACAGGAGAGACCCCAGGTATTTTTCTTAAAGTCCCAGGACACTGCATAAGACTCTCAGTTTTTGTTTTTTTTAAAGTAAGTTTCTAGGCTTCATGGTTGCAGAGAAAAGCTTGAAAGTGTGAAGTGAGCACACCCTACAGGCTCAGAAACCACAGAAAAACACCCATGTTTTATTTTTTAAAATGTAATGATTTTTAAGCCAATTTAATGATTGGGGGAAGGGCTTGATTCATGGTTTGGGTTTGGGATTGGCAATGCTGGTTAGGGATGCACTAGTGTGAGTCTTTCCGTAGTAGCCAGGCAGGGTGTGCCATCTCCCATCCGAGCTTTCAGAAGCTGGAACTATGTCTTATGAGAGTGCCTGAGAAATCTGTATTTGCAGCATCTAAATTATAAAATATGTCAAGGAAACAGAAGGCAACTTTTAAATATTTTAGTACCAAGCTGCTCTTTAAAATCCCATACAAATTACTATGATTTCAGAGGAGATACCAGGTTCTGTATCTGGAAAAGCAATGCATTTATTCTCAAAAAAAAAAAAAAAAAGTATGTGGAATTTTATTTATTTATTTACAAGACAAATTGATCAAAAAAGTAACTGAAATTAGACCATGGATTTGTCTCTACTATATTTTTGTGATTTGAGTCTGCTAGAATCATATAAATTCATCTGTCAATAAACAAATGCTTCCACTTTTTCAGGAAAAACCATAAACAAGCTGTGAATGGCAGAGCAGAGATAGCAGTTGCTGACAAACCTTTCTTTGACAGCTATTTTTATAAAACCTAAAATACCTACACAGTTCTGTCAAAAATTACTTTTCCCCCATGAATTTTAAAAAATTGTTTCATGTGGCAAAAATAATCATCCTTTGTGCCTATAGTGCAGTGTTTATGTGTTTTCTCTTGTTCAGCTTTCAGCCGAGGAATAAATCATTGTTTCTCCAATTTTCCAGCAGTGCTCTTATAGTTTCAAGCTGCATAAAACTGCATTGCAAAACACACAAATCTTCTGTTTTGGAAGGAGGGGGGGAAAATGCACTCATGGGGTCTCTGTTGTCAACAGAAAGTCTTACTGAAGATGTTTTCTTACGGCTCACTTAATGCAGAATTTTTTTGCCTCCTCTGTTTATTCTTCCCCACCCATACAATATCTTCCTTTTCTATGTTCTCCAGCTCTTAGCTGCAATTACTGGGTGTTAGTGGTCCTCTATCAGTGGTAGAGTGAGTTGGATTCATTCAAGTTTTTTATATACTGGTTCAGACACCCACTGATTTTTGAAAACATACTGTCAAAGACCTGTCTGGATCTCTTGCATACTGCATGTGGCCGCTGGACTTCATTACTTCAATCAAACAATCACTAAGTAGCAATGCAGCATTTCATAGTGTGCCTGTCACTGTCAGACTATGAATTATGGAACATATTAAATTATGATTTTATAATACCAAGAAAGAAAAATAAAGGACGTGTTCTGTGCAAAGCCCCCCGACTCAGCAAAACTCTTGAGCACATGCTTAATTTTAAGCCTGTGACTAGCCCCATTGATTTCACTGGGTTTATTCACATGCTTAAAATTAAGTGTCTTCATGTTTGCAGGATCAGGGTTTAAACTTGCACAAGAACAAAACCCCACATAGTCTCATCTTGCATCCATTAAGTTCATTGGGTATCAATACCTCACCAGCGGATGATCAGCCCATGCAGTATCAGCCCCAAATAAGCACAGTATTTGCAATACTAATGATGCACTATAACCCAGATGCAGATTGCTGTATTTGTGTAATTCTGGGTTTTTACATACAAGCTACACTAAGGGCTCATTTACACAACCCAGTCAAGAGACCCAGTTACAGCACAGTTAAAATGTCCCCATGACCATTTACTTCTTTATTTTCCCCTCATACTATGAATCATTCTCTCCACCTTGGGATGTCTAGGTGTAGTGTAGACAGGGCAGACCTAAGATTTCCTTTCTGTTTGTTTTTAAGTGAATTTAATGCCCATGTAGTATACTGGACTAAATCCCTCTATAAAACAGATAAAACTTGTAAGTAAGTTGTAACCAGATGTGACTACATTAAAGCCACAGTTCAAGTGAAGAATTGTTTTCCTAATAGTCATCCTGAATTGTCTTACTCTCAATTTCATTCCATTACTCCTAATTAGATAGCAGTCCCCAGGGCCACCCTGAACAGCTCCATCTCTTCATTACAGTGTTTTCACCCTTCAAATATTTTACCACATCCACCACCACCACCCCCTTTGGTTGAGATTTAGCCAAGTTATACGTATCAGGCCAGATTCACTCGTGTTGGCAAACTACATGTAAATAGAAAAGGAGTACTTGTGGCACCTTAGAGACTAACCAATTTATTGGAGCATAAGCTTTCGTGAGCTACAGCTCACTTCATCGGATGCGGCATCCGATGAAGTGAACTGTAGCTCATGAAAGCTTATGCTCCAATAAATTGGTTAGTCTCTAAGGTGCCACAAGTACTCCTTTTCTTTTTGCGAATACAGACTAACATGGCTGTTACTCTGAAACCTGTCTACATGTAAATAGCACCTCTGTGAGCCAACCTGGCTCACTATATCACAGGGAGAGATTCACCCAAAGAATTTGCTTTCCCTCTGATTTCTGCAGGCATAGGTCAAACTCAATCTCCTCTCTACAAAAGCCCCACTGATGAATGCTGCCTAGGGAATGAGCTGAACCAGTTCATTCTCTGGCTACCCTCATGTTGCCTCCCCAGCCAGTGTACCCACTTTAGAGACTGCACTAACTAGCTGGGCATCTCGCACCATCGTAGTCCCTCTGCGGTGGACTTTCCAACAGCAGAGCCCTTCAGCAGGGTCTGGAGCAGGCTCTTCTCTCATCTCCAATGCACATTTCACTTTGGAGAGCTATCTTTAAAGGCAACAGTTCAATTAGCACTGTTTAAGGTCTGGTTCTCTAAGGAAACTGAGTTTGACCTTGCATTTGGAGACACAGGGCCACACATTGCTTATCAACGCAGATATAACTTCACTGAAGTCAATGGAGTGTGAAACGTGATAGGGATAATAAACCTACCCTGAAATTGCAACAAAAAATGTTTGTGCAACAAAAATCAAGTGGCACTAAGGATGGGAATTCCTCATTTTAAAGAAAAGGAGATGTGAAATGTAACCTGGTAAGATGTTGCTAAGGGATACATTAAAGACACATGGGTGTCTTGCCATTGACTTAAATGGGAGAAAGATCAGGCATCACACAGTGATACCTTTCTACCAACAGCATGCTGAGTAAGGCCCAGTCTTGCATAGTGCCAAATGGCTCCTGAAATGTTCTGGCACGCACCTTCCTCTCCCATCAACTTCCATACAATAAAGGCACTCTGCACTTCACAGGATTGGGTTCTCCTTATAGGCTCCTTTGATATATCTGTGGATGCCCCTCAGGTATCTGGTCTGGGGATATTGGTACCTTGTAGTTTAGAAAAGCTGCCGTTTGTCATATTTATATTTAAAACATGGGCAGGGCTGATATCAGAAAGGTGCTTTGCTTAACTGCCAAAATATTCCTCACTTGCACACCTGCACTTCTGGGTGAAGATGCAAAGGCTTGGAGACTGTGAGTGGTACTGCTGTTTGATAAATACTAATGTCAATATGTTTAATATTTATTAGCAGATGTGCATTAACTGAGCAAATCCAAATTAAATGGATGACACTGTCCAATCAGCTACAAATATAGTGCAGTCATGTCAGATACTTAACCCTATTGGGAGGACAAATCATAGAAATGGATTTGAATTCAGCTGTTTAGGAGTTTAGATTTTCTTATTGACGGAGTATGTTTTGCAATAGCCAATGCTAAAAATCAGTCATTATTCAGCTATCTTTCTTTTGTCTGAGCTTCTTTCCAAGTCTTCAAGGAATCATATTTGATTAGACATTTAAAAATTATTTCTGCTTCAAGATAGTTATCATATTTACTTGTATTGACAGTCATCTCTTCAGGTTAAAATTTTTGCGCGCAACATACGCTACTTTACTGTATTCAATAGCAGCCAGATCATTAGTATCCATAAAATAATACAAACACACAAAAAATGCTTTTTTGTTGTTGCATGAGTAATATATCAACTCTGTTTACTCAGAATGCTTTGTCACACATCTCCATTGTTTTGCTTAGGTTTCCTTTCTGAGCAGCTTTGATTGCTGAAGAAACATGCCCTTGAGCTGAACACTTCAACTCTAAATGAACATTTGAAGAAATTTTTTGTCAACT
The DNA here is from genome assembly GCF_965140235.1 of Caretta caretta. NCBI lineage: Eukaryota > Metazoa > Chordata > Testudines > Cheloniidae > Caretta > Caretta caretta. The sequence goes on along the minus strand of NC_134209.1, from coordinate 129,388,374 downwards.
ATTGATAAACAATTGATAGAAATTGCTGGTGTTCTGTTTTTATGATGCTTTTCTGAAATAAGTGCCACCTACAAAAATAAACATTCCCATTTTTTCAGAACAATTGTAGCTGACATTTCATATTAAAATGAGATTGTCTTTTCCTTTCTCCTCTTTACCACACTTGCACATTTGTTCCCCCGCCAAAAAATATGTCCCCATTTTACTTACATGCCTTATCATAGAATCATAGAATATCAGGGTTGGAAGGGACCGCAGGAGGTCATCTAGTCCAACCCTCTGCTCAAAGCAGGACCGATCCCCAATTAAAACATCCCAGCCAGGGCTTTGTCAAGCCTGACCTTAAATTGTGACATTATGTAATTGAAGGCAGAATTTCACCCTAATCATTTAACAGGCCAAACTTTGCAGTCTTTATGCCTGTATCCAGCTGCCAAATTCCACTTTGATATGCAATGCTACTCTAGGTGGTTTGTCACCAGATGGGGGCCTGCCAAGTGAATCCTAGCCATAGCAGAATTCCTCATTTTTCCCCTCACAAGCCCTCCTCACTTTCCTCATCACAATGGACAGCACCACCATTCTCCCCATCATTCAGGTTCACAACATTGGGGTCAACTTTGACTCCTCTCTCCCTTTTCCTTTCACACTTCCAGGCTGTCTCCAATCCTTCCTGTTTCTTCCACCACAGTCCAGCAAAATCCAACTCTTCATTTCCCAGAGGTTATAACACTGATATATACCCACACCACATCCTGCCTCTCAGTGACTGCAACTGCTTCCTAGCAGGCCTCCATGACTATGACATTGTTCTCCTCCAGCCCATTTAAACATGCAGCTGCTAAAAATGATCTTCTCCCAAGCAAATCTACATCACTCCCCTCTTTGAACCCTCTCATTGGTCCCTCTTGTCTACTGTATCAAGTGGAAAGGCTCATCTTTACCTTCAAGGCCCTGCAAGACTCCAGCCTGGCCTTCAGTTCAGATTTTATTCCTTTTAACATCCCTCCTTATCCTATTAGCTAGTTTGAGCCAGATTTGCAAAGGTATTTAGGCCCCAAAGGATGCAGATAGGTGCCCAATGGGATTTTCAAAAGCACCTAAACAGATTAGGCACCTCACTCCAGGTAGATGCCTAACCTGCTTAGGTGATTTTGAAAATCCCAGTAGGTGTCTATCTGCATCTCTATGCGCCCAAATACCTTTGAAAATCTGGCCTAATGATAGCAGCCTCCTCTTCCCCTTTGTTTCTTCTACTCCCCTTGTCATGCCTTCAGCACTGTCCCCTAGAGATAAAACAACTTCCCACTCCAACAAGCCCTTACCTTTCCTTTGTGCAAAACCCTGCCTAGAGTCTGCTTACTTCTGGGAGGCCCACAAACACTAAACCATGAGAACAGTTTTCTCCACCCCAACATTTATATCTAAATTAATTTCATTGGGAATTGGGAGCCTAAGAAACGCAGGAGAGTGTCACCAGCCTTGACTTTATTTCTTACTGCCCATCACATGATGTCAGGTTTACAAAGTCAAATGAGGTGATCAGTCTCCACTGACTGCTGTTATAATAGGGGCAGCAAATACTCCTCAAGGAATCCACAATGAGAGAAAATAAGTGAGACAATGGACACTATTTAGAATCTCTTGAGCTCTAAACTGTACAAGGTTTTAAATTAAAACACCGAAAACCTGCAGTAGACCCATAGTTACTCTGGGCCAAGCAATTAGAGCACAGAAGCATGGGCCAGATCCTCTCCTTGCATCTTTTCAAGTTGGATATTCCTTTTCCCTGTTTCAGATTACAGTCCTCCCATCTATATACACATTACCACCTCTTGCCCCCTTTACAAAAGTCTTATCAAAGCTCAACAATTCTTCTGTACCTTAAGCTTACATTATCATTTAGTTTTCCAGTCACTCTGCGTACCAGTTTCTTCATCCTCCATTACCTTGTCTGATAGAATTTAGATTGCCGTTCAAGCATCTACTTCACTGAACCATTTAGAAGTCATTCTTAAGCACTCTTGTGCTTCTATAGTGACTTTCACTTATTATTCTCCAAAAGTTTACATGCTGTATGCACAGCTCCAACATAACCTCTTAGATTAGGATACTAAAACAAAATAAAAGAGAGGAGAAACGTAAATGTAAATGTTTGTTGGTAGTGGAGAATTTTATAGTTTTTTTTTAAACCTGCTGATTTATCTATCAATAATTATCGTGTTAGGAAGTCGCGCCTGCAAAAGCCTTTCTGAGCATTGTACGACTACAATGTTTCAATAAAGAATGTTGCTATAGTAAGCCACCTTCTGTATTTTGTTTTTGCAGTACAACTGCAATCAGAAGCTTCCCCCTCCCCCCCGCCACTTTTACCTATACATGGGCCCATGCTATGAAAGATGCAGATCTGGATTTTAACACGCCTTTCTCACAAAATTCAGTGGTGTTCAAATAAGGCATTTGATTCAGCCCTTTATAAAGACAGGGGCCATTAGCAACATTTAGATTTGGATTTTGAGCCCAAATTCTCAGACCAAAGTTCCAGGGTAATTAGGTCTCAGGGTTCAGCTCGGACCCATATCTAATTGTAATGCAATTGTGACTGCCGCTTATTCTGTTTATGGTTTATAAGTGTGTCATTATTATCTTATATTCCCCTCTTTCCTTTGTCATATCATACCCACCTATTTAGGATAGGGACTGTCTTTTTGTTATCTTTGTTCAGTGCCAAGCACAATGGAGCTCTGGTCTTTAGGCTCCCGTTGTCAGGCATTGCACAAAATTAATGAACAATAATATCATCTCTGATTTTTTTTCCAGAAGTGATCGCCATGGGGGCTGAGGGGAAAACAGTGTTTATTGAGTGGAGAAGTGGGAGATGCAGAGGGGAAGCAGTGGAGGAAGGAGGAGGAATGAAGCCAGAGCATGGAAGGAGATGTAGGAAAGAGGGAATGCAAGCGGTGTGAGGAGCTGAATGAACGAGGTGACTAAGCAGGACAGCAGGCATGATTTAGGTAGCACCTCCACAATAGTCAATACAGGGAACAGCAGCTGTATCCAGCAAGCATGCAGTAGTAGGAAATGGCACACTTTTTGGAGGGAAGGGAAAGGGAGTGTAGAGGCAGGTCTCTGAGGGACACGAATAGGAGGTGGGAAAGTGAACATACATGCTGGAACTATGGCCGCTGCCGCACCTCCTGGCTTGAAGTGGTTTCCGTCATATACAAGGTTTACAGTTTGGTTCAATGGCTCTCAGCACTCACACTGTACAAATTTCAGAGGAACAGCCGTGTTAGTCTGTATTTGCAAAAAGAAAAGGAGTACTTGTGGCACCTTAGAGACTAACCAATTTATTTGAGCATGAGCTTTCGTGAGCCACAGCTCACTTCATCAGTGAGCTGTGGCTCACGAAAGCTCATGCTCAAATAAATTGGTTAGTCTCTAAGGTGCCACAAGTACTCCTTTTCTTTTTACTGTACAAATTGTTCCAGCACCCCTGAGAGTAAGGCGCTTCTGAGCCAGCCAAAAAAACTGGGCCTTCAGATCCAATCAGCTTTAGCCCTTTAGGAACAATTAAACTCTTTGAGCTGTTTCTGTTTCACCCTGTGATAGGGCATCAGATAAGAACAGAAGGTTAAGTGTCCAGTCTTGCTCCCTTTGATGTCTATAGGAGCTTTTGGCAGTGACTGTAATAGGAACAAGATCAGGCACTGTGAGGAGGTGGTGTGTAAATGCTTAGAACAACTCTATCCTAGAACAGTGTCATTCCAGTTACAGCAGAGATGGTGGCCAAACAGCTTGCAAATGGTGTGTTAAGATATTCAAGAACTGTCACGCCTCATTTTATGTCTATCTCTATTTAGTCATTCAAACGAGTCAGGGAGCTGTACCATAATAGAAGAGTGGTGACAGAAACACATCTCACTGCTTCTACAAGGACACTGTAGCTCCAGACATGGAGTGATGCTGACCAAACCTGAGAGCTCAATGGATTTGAAATTAAATTAATTACTTATTTATACAACTCTTTCCACTAGTTTTGAAAGGTTTTACCAAACTGGCATGACAAATACCAGAATCATGTCATGTTACCATTAACCTGATGAAAATCAGTAACATACACTAGTGCATATTTTATAAGTGTATTCTCTTTCACAAGCCTTTGAGTGAGTCAGCCAGGTGAACATCATGGGTCCCAGCAAGATAGAGTACGACAGGTAAAGGCATAGGGCACAATTCTAGTCTCAGTTACCCCTTTCACAGTATAATTCCACTGTATTCAGGGGCGGTACTCCTGATTTACACCGGTGGGAGAGACTGCAGAATCAGGACCATTGAGTTTAAAGCAGCAGTTCTCGATCAAGGATCCAAGTCCCTCTGGGAGATTGCGAGCAGGTTTCAGGGGCTCAGACAGAATAAATCAGAGAGCAGAGCCAGTGTTAGACTCACTGGTGGCCCAGGGCAGAATCCAGAGCCCTGCTGCCTGGGTCTGAAGTCAAAGCCTGAGCTCCTCCTCCCTGGGCAGAAAGCCAAAGCGTGAGCTCCTCCACCCCAGGCTGAAGCCCGAGCAACTTAGCTCTGCATGGGGCACTGTGCAGTTGTGCTGCTTGCTACCCCCGACACCAGCCTCGGCTTTTAATCTACTGAAAAACAGTTGTTGTGGCACGGGTGAGCCATGGAATTTTTATAGCACATGGCGGGGGGTGGGGGAAAGAGGTCTCAGATAGGAAAAGGTTGAGAACCCCTGGTTTAAAGAATGCAACATACAGTGAGGTGCAGAGAACAGAGGAGGCTCCATAGATACAATAAAAATGTATCCCTAGACCACATCCATACTTACGGAGTATGACAAAACACATCACATACTGAGTCAATTGTAAAGTAAAAGAAAAGGAAAGTTTTAAGAGGAGATTTTAAAAGGGAAAATGACTCAATGTCTCCAAGACAGGGTGATGGCGAATTAGTTCATGCATTCTGGACAGTTGGGATAGACATAGAGTAAGTCCATTCATGCAGCACACATTTCCCCTCTCTGGTATCTAAAATTCTTAGGCTTACAAATCAGATAGGAGAATGCATCCCTTTAAACACGAGACATCTTCAGCAACAACTTTTGTCTAAAGTTTAAAAAACACTTAAGCTTCAAGTAATGCTGAACCGGGTGACGAACCTACAAACTATTAAGTTCCTGAACAATGGGCAATGTGTTCTACAATCAGTTCTAAACCTCCTTATAGAAGCAGCTTAATTTTTAGGTTTTAATTATAAATTGATCTTTCATATGTTTACTGCTCACCTGTATGAAATCCAGAGATCTGAAACCTGACGTGGTACATACATGTGATTGTGGCTTTGTACCAAGATACAAGGTTTGTTATTATATGGATTCGGGAGCAGTTCTATCACACACCTATCACAGTGTCAGTGATTATAGGTCTAATCCTGATCCCATTGAAATGCATGGGAGTTTTGATGTCAACTTTAATGGGAGCAGGATTTAACCCACTGTTAGGAAATAAAATGGAGATCATAAACCTGTATGATCAGTGGAGGATTAACGCAGGGGCCCGCATGGCTCATGCCCAGGGGCCCTGGCCAATTTAGGGGCCCCACAGGAGCATCAGAACCTGGATAGAAGTGGGGGGGCCACTGGTGCCAGAACTGTGGCCCTGCTCCTCCTCTTCCCCCAGGGTTCCCGCCCCTGGCAAGGCTGGAAGCCAGAGCTGGGCAGTAGTAAGAGACACCCAGGGAGCCTGGACTGCTGTAGACTCTCCGCCTGCCCTGCCTGGGGGCCAGGGTGCCCAAGAGTAGCTCCCAGCCTGTGTTCCCACATCACCCCGGATATGCCGCTGCTGCTGGGACCCAGGGGTGTGGGTTTTGGGCCAATCTTCTGCCCCTCCCCAGGGCCTGCAGGATCTGCAGGGAGAGGAGGCCCTACCCCAGCCTGGGAGGTGGTGGGGAGCTCCAGAAAGGTTGCAGGCAGTGAGGAGCCTGGCAGAGAGGGCTCCTCTGGTGCAGCTCCTGCTGCTACTGGCATGGCCTCAGCGGCCGCTGCACTCCACCCAGGCTCTCTCAGTGCCTGGGCCCGGCTCCTTCTGCCAGGCTGCCCATATCAGGTCCCACTGCTGCCAGGCTGCCCCCACTGCCACCTGGGATTTGTGTCCGAGGCAGCAACCACATGCGGTTCCACTCCTTCTGTTGACTCTGGCCTGAGGCCTGTTGAGGGCCAACGCCCTCGCCTCCCTCAAACTACACCCATGCCGCTGCCACTCCACACCTGCCTGAGGCTACCGTGCCCACGTTAAAAAGTCATGCTCCCCTCGTTCTGGTGCCCCTAGCCCCTTAGGGTGTGGGGAGCCCAAATGTTCTTTGTGCCCAGGGCCCCAATAAATCTTAATCCACCTCTCCGTCTGGTCAGTAGTGGTAACCAAAAGAAAGTAAGTGAACAGAGCTCAGGCCTGTCTCATTTGACTAGAGGGTACATTTTCTATTAGATTCTTTCCTATGATAAATGACTTTACAAACAGTTGAGAAAGTAGCTCTATTTTACAGACTTACGGTCTCCATTACTCAGGAAACTGCCACAGTGCTACATGGCTGTTATGCATACTGGCTGGCTTTGGATACAGACTTCATTTCACTGATCCTCAGGACTGAAATTTTTACCGACCTGACATATTATCCCAATATAAAAGAGGCTTTGGAAACTAGGTTTTTCCCCCCTGGTTAATGACCACTACCTTTCCAGTCTTTCTATAGAACATTTTTTCTTGTCTGAATTATAACCATTATATAGACTTAGATTTTTTCCCCCTCATTCTTACTTGCATTCTTAGTTTACCTGTTGAAAGACTGAACAACAGATGTATTCAAATTATTAAGCTAGTTATGTAGTAATTGTTACAATGAGGAAACAGGAAGGGGCCCAGATTGCAGAAACAGAATGCATATGGAAGTGGGGGAATAATCCCGCTATTGTGGGGAAACTTTCCTAGCTTCTGCACTACCCCAGTGAAGTGGGCTAGCGAAAGGATCTGAGTCCTCGCTCCCACTTCCTTTACCCAGTGGCCTCCCTGCCCTTGAGGACTCCCCTTCCACTCTCCTGTCTGGCAGAGTCCTCGTAACCCCAAAAAGGCTGGGCCCAGGATTCCTGGGGGGCTCGACCCCCAACCCTGCTGTGGTCACCTAGGACACCTATGATTTAATTGGGTATGGGTCCTGCTTTTGAGCAGGGGGTTGGACTAGATGACCTCCTGAGGTCCCTTCCAACCCTGATATTCTATGATTCTATGACAGGGGCTAGGGTGTCCCCACTCCGGGGTACTCTCTCTGCACTGGGCACTTCTCTGACCCACTGACCATTACGTACAATTTAAAGCAAATGCAAGTTATTTAATCAACAATTAATTTTAAAAAGAATAAGAAAAAATGGGAAAGGTTAAAGAAAACACATCACCCCACTCTGTGGCAGGAAACACCACAAACAGTGTCTCTGGAATGTCAGGGCAGTTCACAGTCTGTTCCTTGTAAGTCCCAGGCCTTCTTCTCAGGCCTTGGCCATGCTGCAGGGATGCTGTGGGTTGGACACTTGCTCTGATGGTGGCCACACGGTCTCAGGCTCTAAATGGTAGGACCCTTCTTTCCAGTGTCGCCCCCGCCCTGTCGGGGTTACGATCCAAGCCTGGCCTGCAGAGCCTCTTGGCTGAGCCATCTCCCCTGTGCTGGGCCTGCTGCCCAGGGTCCCCCTCGCTCTCCCCAGCTGCTCACGACACCTGGCTCCGGGCTGCTCCAGCCCCAGCCCCACCACTCTGTCTCAGCGCTGCTGCTGCTCTGCCTCCAGCTCCCTTGGCTGCTTCTCTGGCCCCTCTGGCTCTGGTTGCTGCAGCTCTGCTCCCAGGGCAAGTCTGCTCTCTCCGGGCTGTGCCTCTGGCTTTGGGGCTGCAGCTCTGCTCCCAGGACAGGGTCTGCTCTCTCTGGGCTGCTTTTCTGGTCCTTCTGGATCTGGCACAGCTCTGCTCCCCAGCTTAGCTTGGGCCCCTGCTTTCCCCTTAGCACCTGGCCCCACTCTGTCTGACCCAGGCAAATCCAGTTCACCTGGGAATCCGGGACCTCCCTGGCCTCCTGACTCCCTGATTAGCCTGCCCGCCCTGTCATTCAGGCTGACCTGGAGCATTGGCCTCTCCCCATTGTACCTGGGGGCTGTCAGTCTCAGGGTCCTGATTCCCCATCGACCCTTCCCTCTTTTTAATACTGGGAGCTAGCAACTAAAACACCCCCACTGAATGTTAGTAAGGGGGCAATAGTCCCCTTACACATAAGAAAGAACACAGGTGACTACGGGGTTAGAAAAGTCAGCTGGCATAGAGCTATAGGGAAATTTGAAAACCAGAAGGATAACTCAACTGAAGTTAAATGGATAAGAAATCAGTGTAGATTGAGAATGGAGATTAATATAGTCACACCTCCTGGAACAAAACTGTACATTCTGTACACTCAATGTACTCTGATGTACTGATGAGTGTATGTGTACCAGTGCCCTCTTCTGATAGAATCAGAACTGCTCATGTGGGTCTCATAGTTCCTATACTGCTGAGAGCAAAAGGAGATTCTCCTTCAAGTCAAGTGGTAGGCTGTTATGCTTCCTGAAAGAGGAAGATCTGAGTTCAATACCTGCTATTGCTCTAAGGTTTCCAGTGGCCATGGTATGACAATCATGAAGTTCTTAGGCATCCATGGATTTATTATGCTACAGTCTGCCTTTAACTCCCCTGAGAGTATTAGTAGTTGAAGGTCCTGCTATAACATCAGAAAGGCTGGAAGAGTTCATTATGATACAATCCTTGATAACACAAGCTATAGAATTTCACCTAGTAATGCCTAATAATTTAGAGCCTATCTTTTACAGAGCTATCCAATCTTGATTTAAAAGACTTAACATAATAGAGAATACACCATATAACTTGGCTAGTTGTTCTAATGGTTATTTACTCTCCCTGTTTAAAAATTACTCTCCCTGTTATTATTACTATTAGCAAGTATGGGTGGCTGACAGGCTGTTTGTTGCCGTTCCCAAGGAAAGGACACTACTGTATCTAGCAAGCTGTGCAGTCAGCTGCAAAGTCACAATTTAATTCCTTGTCTAGGTGTAAAAAGAATGGACTCAGCTGCAAGAAGCCTAACAGAAAAGTAAGATGCTTCTAGCAGTTTAGCACTTCAGCCTAAGGAAGGAGCTTCTCGCAGGAGAGAGGCCAGTTACGGAGGTAAGCCTAGGAGCATAGCAACCTGACTCCCAACAACCAGTCACTCTCCCAGCCTTCTCCTCACTCCTAGTTATAGCATTTTCCTCCATCATTTCAAATTTCTCATAAAAGCAAATTCTTCCCCCCAGGTTTAAATAAAAATAGAGCCAGACTCTGACTTCAGTTACACCTGTGAAGTTCATTGAGTGTCTCTGGGTTTTCACTGAAATTACTCAAGATTTACTCAGGAAGCAAAAACAGAATCTGGCCCAGCTACTCTTCAACAGCACCGGGGTCATTTTGTCAGTCAACCTTGTAATGGGGTTGTGAAGAAGAGGGACGTAGGATATCCCACACCATTAACAGAAAAATCAGTCACTGAATGATTTTTTTTGGAAACTTCACATGACTTTATAGAGTCAAAAACTCTGAGCTTCAACATAAGAGAAATTACTAGGATTTTTTTATAAATATAATATATATAGTTATACACACACACATATATATCATAAAAATGTGTGAAGAGTTAATAAGTGTAGATCATCCCCTACATTAGCAGCATGGCCAGCATTTCATACCTATAAAAAAAGGAGAACTGGTAAAAAATATATATATATATATATTGCTAATCGTGAGTCCCAGATAGTTTCTTCCCCTATATAAGCAGGAACAAGTGGTTGGAAAGATAAGATGAAAGCTAATCAAGCATTACCCCACATTGGCCATACAGAGAAGAGTCGAGCGATGAGAACACTGATTGATTGTGTCAAAGGCTGAAGATAAATTGAGCAGAATCTAGACTGAGAGCAAACCTTGGAATTTAGTAATAAATAAGTCACTTGAAACTGTGTCCAGGGCATTTTCAGTGGAGTGAACCAATCTAAAGATTAACTGATAATCAATCCACAAAAACAGTAAGCTGGGTCATAATCACAGCAGCTGCACAAACAATCCTAGAAGAGGAAAGAGGGAGATAGAGACTTCTATTTTACTTATTCAGTGGAGTGAAACTTATGTGACAAGTTTATAATTTTATTTTGATCCGATTGGGGTGCTCACTAGAGACCAAATTCAGCAAACACTCAAGCATGTGCTTAACTTTGAGCATATAAGTAGTCTCATTGATATCGCTGGGGGGAAAGTTTACAGTTAAGCACGTGCTTAATTAAGTTTTTTGCTGGACTTGGGCCTATATACACATTATATTATAGTATATGAGCTTGATATAAAAAAAAATTGGAAAACCTGACTTGCATGAAATGTGATAAAACCAGACAATATTGTGCAATTTGATTATTTCAGCTGAGTGGGGACTGCTACTAAAACTGAGGACACACAAAAGGAGGAACTTATCAACTGAGCCAGCTGTCCCTTCCCTCCCCAGCGTGAGAGTGCCTCAGTTTCCCTCTCACAGGGCAGTTTCCCAACTGGCCCACCGTCTCCCCCTTCCCATGGGGTAACTTGTGACCAGTGTTACAGGGATGTTGTGTAGAAGAGAGATGTCAGTATATAAATAAATAGTTAATAGATAAAGTGCCAGTAGATGGTGCTTAAAAATAGGCAGCAATGTTCCTGGGTTTTGTAGCACCAATCAAGCAACTCCTTGCGGTGCACAGTGTCTTCAGTAATCTCCAGCTATAAAGTGTTGAACAGATACAAAGATCTGGGGTTTGTAACACGTGGACGCAAAGGCTTCATGCAAAGGCAGGATGCAACACCAAGGCAGTCCAGCCAACAGTTAATTGCAACATTTTTTCCACCTAAAAGAGACAGAACCAAGAGTGTGCAGAGCGCTAAATTTGATGTGTATTACAACTGTATCCCAATTATAGTAAGTTATCTAGTATATTCCAGATGGATTTGCAAAATCTCTCTCTATTTTAGGTACTTGTAGGCCCGTTACCATAGTATCCAAGCACCTCAATCTTTAATACATTTATCCTCACAGCGCACCTGTGAGGTAGGGAAGTGGTATTTTACAGGTGGAGAACTGAGGCACAGAGAGACTAAGTGTCTTGCCAGTGTCACACAGGAAATGTGTAGCAGTACAGCTAATTGAACCCTGGTCTCTAGAGTGCCAGATTTGGGCCCTAATAACTGGGCAATCCTTCCTCTATCAATCACCTCTGCTGTAATGTCTAGACCAGTGGTTCCCAAACTTGTTCCGCGGCTTGTGCAGGGAAAGCCCTGGCGGGCCAGGGTGGTTTGTTTACCTGCCACGTCCGCAGGTTCAGCCGATCGCGGCTCCCAGTGGCCGAGGTTCACTGCTCCAGGCCAATGGGAGCTGCTGGAAGTGGCGCGGGCCGGGGGACATACTGGCCGCCGCTTCCAGCGGCTCCCTTTGGCCTGGAGCAGCGAACCTCGGCCACTGGGAGCCGCAATCGTCCGAACCTGCGGACGCAGCAGGTAAACAAACCGGCGCAGCCAACAAATGAGTAGGCTGAGTAGCAATTGAAAATATTTGTCTTATCTGTTTAGAACAGCAAAAAGCTGCCATTAAGATATATGCCAGTTGTGTACTATATATTTAACTGCTCCACCCCCCTCCTCCTTTTGAACATAGAATTATAGAATATCAGGGTTGGAAGGGACCTCAGGAGGTCATCTAGTCCAACCCCGTGCTCAAAGCAGGACCAATCCCCAATTTTTTATTTTTTTTTCCCCAGATCCCTAAATGGCCCCCTTAAGGATTGAACTCACAACCCTGGGTTTAGCAGGCCAATGCTCAAACCACTGAACTATCCCTCCCCTACATAACTTGTCTTCTTTGATCATAAGCTACTTGAGGCAGAACAGTCTTGTACTATACAAGCACTTGGGAACCCTGACCCTGTTTGGGGCCACTGAGTGCTACTGACAAACAAGTGTTTAATAATAATGCTCAGTGACAGAGTTTTGAGCTATGCTAACACCAAGTAGACCACTTTCCCTTGGTATTTGAAGGGTTAGAGAATAAATATGGCCCAGTGACTAGGGCGCTAGCCTGGGACTTGAGACCCAGGTTAAATTCCCTGCTCTACCACAGACTTCCTGTATGGTATTGGGTAAGTTACAGTGTATGGCTCAGTTCCCCACCTATAAGAAGGAATAACAGGATTTCCCTACCTCACAAGGGTCCAGTGAGGATAGATACATTAAAGATTGTGAGATACTCAGATATTATGCTAACGGAGGCCAGAGAAATGCCATAAATAGGTAACTAATGGCACTGAGCAGTATTCATCCTTGGTGTAGCTGCATTGATTTCAGTGCAATTACGCAAGGGATGTATTTGAGCCCCAGTTCTCACTTATTCAGAGCAGATGCCAGTTGTACTCCAAGTCTGACAAAGGAACACAGAAAGAAAAGATATTGGTGAGCCTGACTTGACTAGAGCAGGGAGAAATAATACAATTTAAGTGAATTTAGTGGTGATAAGTGCCAGATGACCAAGGGAAAAAAACAAAACCCTCACGCTCTTCCGAACAGATGCATGACAGGCAGCAGCAACACCCCGCCACACTGAGTTAGAGGGGACATCTCTACCCAGGCTCTGTGCCTAGGACATCCTTGGCCTCTCTGCTTTGGCTTCCCAAAAGGGCACCAGTTGTGAAAGTGGGTTCAGCAACGTGAACCATGATGAGGCCACCAACTCACTTCACATTTACACACCACAGAGCTGTCAAATGGTGATGACGTTTGGTCACTGTTGACCTGCCCAGGATTCAAACCAGTGGCCTAGAAGTAAATGGTATTGCCCCCAGTCCCCTAAGTAATCCAATCCTCAACCATGCATAATTATTTTAATCTGGGACTGTTCAATGCACATTGATCCAGTATGAACTACTTGCACACACTGATGGGCTCTAAATTAACTGGAACAACTCAGGAAAGACCCAGAACATTAGCACGGACAGCTCAAAAGAAAAACTTCTCAATGTGCAGCAGCAGTCAAAAAAGCAAACAAAATGTTAGGGTTCATAAAGGAATGGAATAAAAGAAAATGTTATAATGATCATTTTATACACATCAATAATATGTCCTCACCTGAAATACTTTGTTTAGTTCTGGTCCCCTTATCTCAAAAGTTTATAGACAAACAGAAATAGTTCAGAGAGGAGATAACAGAGGACACATGAAAGAGGTTTACAAAATGGTGTATGCTATAGCAAAGCTGAATCAGGTGCTCATCTACCCTCTCCATAAAGAGCAAGGGGACATTAAATGAAACTAAAATATGACACATTTAAAACTGATTAAGTATTTTTAAATGCACAAAGCATAAGTAACCTATGGAACTCATTGCCACAAGATTTTGAAGACGAGTGCAGACAAGACTTAGACATATTATGTATAAAAAAATTCCTTCTAGAAGGAGCATCAACCCTCATGCTTCAGCGAATAAACCACTTATTGATAGGAAGAGTTGTCTCTCTACGCATGTTATTGCGTAATGGTCCACTGTAAAGTTTCTTGCACCTTCCTCTGAAGCATCTGATACAGACTACTATCAGAAGCAGGATATGGACTAGCTGGAACACTTTTTTGACATGCATGGCAATTCCTATCTATTCACCTGTCATTATTCACAAAGATGATATTTCATTTCAGCTTGGTCACTATTCATCTTCAATGACAGTACAAGATAACACATATTGCCCACAACTGCATATTTTTACCCACTTTAGACCAATACAAAGTACCTATCATATTGGGAAAATACATTACAGTTTCAATTTTCTAAGCTGCTACCACCATTTCCACCTGAGAAAACCAACTTCAATTATTTCTGAAATTTAATTGGTTTGCTTTTGCATGCAGAAAAAACACTCTTTACCTTGGCATCTAAGCCCAGAAAAATGGTGTTCTTATGCCATGAAGCCTGACAATGTTCTCAGCCACTAGCAAGATATGTGTTTATTAAAACAAAATATGAAATTCATATTAGTTTTCTGTTTGATCAGAATTTGAATTTCATATTAGTTAAAACGTTTGTTCGGATTTTCGTAGCATCTGTCGCCTGAAGCCTACCAATCAATATTTCATTCATCACATACCAGCTAACTCCATTGAGAGCAACCTGAAGACACAGCACAGAGAAACATTACAATTAAAATATAGCTCAGCATTTTCAAACCAAATGAATTATCACTTGGTTTTTTTTGCATAAAGTTCATATCCAAAAGGTGAACTGCATTCGTTGATCCACTTTCCATTATATTTTGAATCACTCATGGACATAAAGGGGTGGAGGAGGGCTAGAGGGAAGTAAATAAGAGGAATAAGAAACTAGAACACTAAGGGACAGATTGTGATGCTCTTTCACATGCTAAATTACTCCACATTACTCTGCAAATGGTCCCACAGAAGCAAGAGAAGGCACTTGTAGAGTCAGGTGCTATTCAGCATGTCTGTCACAACCTGGCCCTACCTGATGAATCAGCATTACACCCTTTGAGGAGGCTACTAAAAAACATCATCAATTTCCTTCTGTAAAACAAACACCCCGCCCCTCAACATCTATCTTAATACAGTCAGATTGTCCAAAAATAAGGAGAGTCATTGGCTTTGACTAAGTTTTTGAAAAGCTGCTTTTCACCCCTCATGACAGATAAGCAGACCATGAGCTGGTAAACAGTTTTTATTTGAACTATGTTCTCATGACCACACAGGTCAACAGAAATAAGAAAAGTTGTGTAATCAGGTTTACCTGCCTAGAATTCCCACACACTTTAAATTCTACTGGGTGAGATTCCATGCTGTACCTCTGCAGTCTTGACTTTACTAGGAAAAAAGGTGTGTTCTTTGTCAGATTCTGCTCAAGGGTGCCCTTTTAGGTCTCAGTCTTCCAGCTGTCACCTCTCTCTATAGGAGGGGACATGCATCCTTCTCCCTGCAGCCCAGCTTTTAGACTTGTAATGCCCTGCAATTCAGTATGCTTATCCCAGCAGGTCTGACCTGAACCCAACACCCTGGAGTTCACTCTCAGGATACGTCTACACTGCATTTAGACATCCACGGCTGGCCAGTGCCAGCTGACGGATAAGGGGCTCAGTCTAAAGGGCTGTTTTATTGCTGTGTAAACCCTCCCAATTTAGAGGGTCCTAGAGCCCAGGCTCCAGCCCAAGCCTACGTATCAATTCAACAGCCCCTTGACTGGAGTCCAAGTCAGCTAGCAAGGGCCAGCTGCGGGTTTTTAATTGTAGTGTAGATATACCCTCAGGCACAATGTCACGGGGTTACCAGTGACCGGCCAGTTTTCACAGAGCACAATACATTTGAGGACACAAGCATTACAGAGAAAACAGAGATTTTGGGATCAAAATGAGGGATACTCAGCAAATTCAGGCTGACCTTTATACACAAGCTTCCTTTGTCTCCTCAGCCTCTTGAACCAGGTCTGAAGCAATATATTCAATTAACCTCCTGGGGTGGAGTGGTTTACCTGTCCCAGAATTTGGAGTAATTACCCCCATATACACTGATTTTAGTGTTTGAAGGTAGTTCTTCAGCTCAGTAACCCTCCCTCCTGGAGGTAGCATACAATCCCTTGCTCAAAAGAAGAACAAATAATAGTTATAAGATACCAAAGATTATGATTATGATTAATCCCATCGCACAACTCAGTACAATACTTTTGAAGTTTTCATGTTTCCAGGACCTTGCATGTGTCACATTCCTAAGTTTAGATAACTAACATGAGGTAAAAAAAAATCCTAATGAAGACAAGGCAGTCTGTAGTTTTCACATGTGTTAGCAGGCCTAGATAAACTATAGGCATCCCCATAGTCTTTAACTCAGATTTTAAAGCTGGACTGTCTTGTAGTGGCTGCTCCCTACAGCTCCTGGCCCAGGCCAGGCCAGACACTGGAATTAAAGCCAGGTAGCCCATCTCTCCTGTGCTCTGTGTCCCCCCTGCCTTGCTGGCACCCCATCAGTATGGAGGAGGAAGCCATCTGATTTGAATGCAGTGGGGGAAACAGCTAGAAACAGGGGAAGGAAAGAAGTAGATTGGGACAAGAAATCTGCCAAGGCTGAGACTGGAGATGAGGAGAGAAACTGGGACTGGCTGGGCAAGGATACTGGGAGCTTGGGGTCGGGGGAGGCAAGGACTGGTTGGGCAAGAGACTGGGAGCTGGGAAAAAAGGGAAATTAGGACTGGCCACCTTAATTCTGGCATTACCTAATTTAAGAGTGCTTGACTCTGCAACCTTAATGTTTTTTTTTAATATAGTGTTTTGGGGTATAATTAAATATAGTTACATAGCTCACTACAAGGAATACACTGATATAAGGAAAATCAGTTTTGCGTGGGAACACTTTACTGAGCAGGGCCCTGATCCAAAGCACTCTGAAAAGGAGAGACTTTTCGCTGATTTTAGTCGCCATTGGATCATGCTCCAAAAAGGTAAATTGGTAACCAGAATTATTCATGAAGAATAGAATTGGTCAAACTATTTGTGGATAAAGAAATTACTTCAGTTTCCAGATATATTAGTACTGCACCATTCATGAACACTGGAAGTACTTATAATTTTTAAAAATTGTACAAAAAACTAAAATGAGAGACTTAAACCAAAGTCATAATCCAAATATAATCAGTCGAGCAAGTGTGCTAGCAAGCTTGTATATGAAAACGGTCATTACCAACATGAGGATCATAATGAAGAATAAAGCAAGCACCACATTTTAGAGAATTTTAGGGGAAATCAGGGGGGAAATTAAGCTAAGTTCAAAAACAGTACCCTAGAGCAGTGCGTCTCAAGCTATCTGATGTGGGGGACCGGCAATTTTTTTTTTCCAATGTTCGCACAGACCGGCAGCTGATGGCTCGCGGACTGGCACTGGTCCGCGGACCACCACTTTGAGTAGCACTGCCCTAGAGAGCAAAGCAGATCTGGGGTTTGAAACAGCCAAATCAGAGCTCAGAATACAATAACAAAATATCTATGTTAAAATGTGCTTCTGTAAGAGAACTATAGGCTTTGTCTACACTACACAGCTTTTAGCGACAGTTGGGCAGTGTAAACGCTGTTTGTCAGCACTTTTGCCAATAAAATACTTCTACCCCTTATGAACAGGAGAGTGCTCCTGCCGACAACAGGCTGTTTACACTGCCACTTGCCACAGCAAAAATTTTGTCTTGGGGGGTGGGAGGTGGCTTTTTTTAACCACCTGTGAACGATTTGTCGTTCAATTGGCAGCATAGACAAAGCATAGACTCAGCTGAGGCAATACTGATTGCTGCTGGTGAGTGTGAGGAAACAAAAGAAAATGAACCCTACAGACACATGGTAGAGAAAGCAAATCTTCATGGTAACATTTGACAGTAATAATTGGTAAGTGGGTGGCACCACTAGAGATTAATAGTTCAACTGATTTACAGCTTTTAAATTTGATTCAGATGCAAATGCAAATTTGATCAGCAGGAACGTCCAAGAGCCTGAAATTAAGACCACACATCAGAAACAGGAAGTTTGTGCTTAAAAACAAAAAACATGGAGTGCACTGGAAACCGAGTGTGAAAGCAAAAGGTAAAAAAAAATTGCCACATTTTGTATTGATTCCTTTTATAAATGGTTTATAAATATTAAATTATTACTACATTATAATCATGTTACAGATGTGAATGTGTTATAAGAGACTATAAACATGTCAGTATAAGGTCTTCTAGGTGATAAAAAGACATGATTACAAAAAACCTATTGGACTATAACATCTGATTTGCCATTTATTAAAAACATCCACTAATCATTTATTAACCCTTTAAAAATCACCTTAATATAAACTAAAAAGAAAAGGAGTACTTGTGGCACCTTAGAGACTAACCAATTTATTTGAGCATGAGCTTTCGTGAGCTACAGCTCACTTCATCAGTCAGCTGCATCTGATGAAGTGAGCTGTAGCTCACGAAAGCTCATGCTCAAATAAATTGGTTAGTCTCTAAGGTGCCACAAGTACTCCTTTTCTTTTTGCGAATACAGACTAACACGGCTGTTCCTCTGAAACCTGTTAATATAAACTGTGACCAAGTTATGTCTTGCAGATGTTACCTCTGAAAATATGTTGGTCCCTATCCACTTGATATTTTCCACAAGGTAGGGAACCACTTTAGACACTGTTTAAAAAAAGTTATGTCAGATAGTGTAGGCAAGGCATAAATCTATTAAAGCTCTTTTCACAAGGTAAGCCCTTTGCTGCTGGAGAGGATAATACTGTTTAAAGAAAATATTTTTTAAAAACTAGTGTTTAAAATTGGCTCCCGCTCGCTCCCATTTTAGTCTACAAACATTCTCTTAGCCCTCTCCCTTTCAGCATGTTTCCCAGAGGGTATATAGATGTGGGTAACAATGAAGCAGGTGATACAATTAAAATAAATGCAGCAAGCATGGGCAGATACATAGAACCAGATCTTGCAAGATTCTGAGTGCCTGCAACTCAAAAACGGACCCTTAGAGCCATACTATAAAAGAAGCAAGCACACACACACAAACACAAAAGAGAAAGAACTACACACATCAATATGGAAAAAAGCCCAAAAGAAAGGGGCATCTCTTTCCTCATTGATAGGAATGTTACTGAACCACTACAATGGTCAATTAACCAGGACATCATTGCAATATCAATTCCCATCTGTCTTCTATAATCCTATGAAAATCAATGACTGTTCTATTGGTGCATATTAGTTTTCAATTACTTTGAAGCTACTATATCTTACAACTGCTGAAGCCAATAATTGCTATTACAGTACGCTCTTTATATAGTACTTAATAATGAAATATATTTAAAAAGACAGGGTGACACTGGCAAGCCAGATACCAGCACTTGCCCAGGCTGCAGGTATTAGCTAAGAACTGAAACTCATAGCTGGAGACCAAACCAATTAACCTGTATGTTAGTTTTGCTCAAAATAGGTATTAGTCTTATAAGAACATATTTGGTGTTTAGACTCTATAAAATGCTTGCAAGCCCATTAATCTCATTTGCAATGTCTGTATTCCATGCTATAAGAAAATATGTAAATTTTGCTTTATAACTTTGAAAATGTTTGCTCTGAACCTGTGAACTCAGGCATGGGAATCATCCCCCCTCCCCATCTGAAAGGACTATCAAAATCAGATGGGTCATCAAGGATCATCGCAATACAAAGGACTGGTTAATGGCTCTGTCACACCTGGGAAATGCTACATGCAAGGAAGACCATCCGATAGGCTTGGAAGCTGAATGAAGGAAATAAAACAAAGCCACAGGAGAAAAAAATGTTTTGGCTGTGGATGAAGTCCTCATGCTCCCAGATACTACGCAGACAAGCCACCTCCTCCTGCAGCTCTCTTACCTGCTCTCTGAGGGACTCCACCAACAGACACCTCTCACACCAGATAGTTCCGCCTGCTTGGCTTTTGTCAGTATGGACATGCAGGCTATTTTCCCAGTAAGTCAAGACCAGGGCCTGGGTAGAAGCCTCCAGGATCAGGATCCCTGTTTGGCCAGGACCCCATGCGCAGAGGCAGAGGAAGACATCACAGTGGGGTTGGCTGTCAAGCTATCAGGAGTGACTCACAAGTGTGAATACCTCTGGCCAAACTGTGAAGAAGCAGGACACAAACCTAATACTCAGATTTTACCAACCAAGTGTGAATTCCCCATCTACTATAATAGCCTTAACATGGAGTGACAAACAGTCCCCTTGGGTACTCCAATCTATCTTGCCACCTGAGCAAGCTTGCCTTTGTGATAGATGGTCCCTTAGACCAAAAAAATCACAACAATATTCAGGTTACTCCCAGTCACTTACCCCAGATCAATTGCACCTTAGATCTCACACCAGATACAATGCTTGTAGTTAATTTATTACAGGATTGACTAAGAAAAAGAAATAAGAACTATTTACAAGGTTAAAGCAAGTAAATGCACATACATGAGTTAATCTTAGGTTCCAAAGGGCGATAGAAGCTGCTGTGATATGTAAGCTCTATATCTCCTCAAGGGCTACCCCAGGCCAGGCACTAGGGATCATTTGCTTATGCTTTGTAATCCTTGCCCCTCAAGAGTCCAAACAGTGTAGCCCAGTGAGCTAGTTTGCCTTTGTTATATTCACTGCTACTATAGCCCAGTGGGCTAGCTTGCCTTTATTATATTCACTGCTTTGCATTATATTCAGCAGTAATGCAAGAAACCTACAGGCCTGTATCTTATAAGACATTAGCTTCAGCAAGTTAACATAAGGCTTGGGATCTACAAACATTGAACAGACAAAGCTGGCATAGATAAACGGCCCAGTGGAAAACCCCAAGTATTTGGGGAGTTGAAAATAGGGTTTAAGGGGAAGTTCTGACCACAGGTACATAACTCAACAAGAGTCCTGGCAACAAACTTACATACACAACAGGTACATGAGATACATCTAAGCAAGCATGCTTGCTTGCCTATATATCTTTTCTTATAAGTTTCTTATAGGTTTGATTATTTGTTTTATTATAATAGGTTTATATTAGAGTATATTTTGGCTGTAACACAAGGGACCCGCAGTCCACATTCTTTATGTTGATCTAAGGCAAAGTTAGCATACATGTGTTTGGGACCTTTCACCTAGATAGATGATGATGAGCTAAAGCATAAGGTCCATATATGGCTGCGACCTTTAACATAGAGGATGCATTAAAGCAGGTTGGCATAGGGGCTTTCCTAAGTTCATACCCTTTTAAACTTAACAGGTATCCCACAACTTGGAAAGAACCAAAATAATGAGTTATGACAGAAATAACAAATAAGAATAAGAACATAAGAATGGCCATACTGGGTCAGACCAAAGGTCCATCCAGTGCAGTATCCTGTCTGCCAACAGTGGCCAATGCTAGGTGCCCCAGAGGGAGTGAACCTAATAGGTAATGATCAAGTGATCTCTCTCCTGCCATCCATCTCCATCCTCTGACAAACAGAGGCTAGGGACACCATTCCATACCTAATCAGAAAAGGGCCATGGTAATGAATTGACATATATGATAATAAGTTGAGATCATTGATATACTAACCTATAGGAAAAGACACTACAACATTAATAAGATGAGGAAATACAAATAAGGAAAAGGGGAAAACTCCCCTACTAAATATGCATCGAAAATAACATCAGCATAACATATTACAAAAGTGGCATCCTAGCCTAAGGGCGGTAGGAGAAGGATATGTTGTTCTTGGGAGGTGCTAGAATGGTGATGATGGGGAAGGTGATGAGGAAGATGATGGCTAACACTTCAGGTTGTTCTACAAGGGATGGCGGGAGTATATGGATGTGCAAATGTACATTCTGTAGTATCTCTATCTACCTTACTGAGTTTGGATGTTTGTGACTGTGCTAAATAAACTATATTTGTAAATATAAAAGAGTTCCTATAGTCTGTGTTGCAACTCTGTACATCAGGGTTCCCAACTATATAATAATTTAAATACTGTGCCTTATCTTGGGTCAAGAACCTGTCAACCCCCAAAGAAATAACTGGGGATTCTTGAGTAATCAATATAATTAATACACTATCTAAGGATTGGGCAATAGCAGCATGAAGATCGAGTTCCTTTTTCTCAGGAATTTTTATTCCATTCCTCCCTAGAGCTCAAGCTGATAGGATGAGCCCACCTGCATGTCTCCTCTTCATGGGTGTGGCATATCAGGACAGAATTTCAAGACCCAAAGTCTAGGCTGATCCTCTGGAACATAAATGAAATCCTTGTGATAGAAGACATCATTTTGCAGCTTGAACTTGGAGTTGGACTAGGAATAGGAATCTGCTCCATGCAAGGTCTGGTGGCTTTGGGTTGCAAATGGATCATTGGGCAGCAGAGAAAGAAGGGGACTGCTGTCTACTGACCTGTTGACAAAATTGGGCACCTTAAGATCCATGGAAGGGGGTTCTCTGCCAGGTTTTAAATGCTTGTCCTTGAGAGAGAGAGCATCCGCCTTTCCATTGTTTTGCCCCTAGGCAATAAGTTACCACAAAGTCAAAGCAGTGGATTTGGCATTGATTGAGGTGTCTGGTTGTTCAACAACAATCAACAAAGTCTTTTGTCCTCTGATGTTCTACAATGGCTTCTCTGGTGTCTTCCGGCCTTCTTTTGTTGGACAGGATATGACACCTCTTGCGGAAAACTAGTATTTCACATTTGGTAATGCTACTCTCCTGACTGGGTTTGGGGGGTTACAGTTTCAGAGCAAACACCTAAATGCTACCTTATAAACATGCGATGCATGCAGCAACTCATGAGCATTTCATAAAGTCTAAACTAACATATTTTTGTAAATCTAATACCTATTTTAACAGTACTAACACAGGTGAGCCAGACTGGTTTCCAGCTTTGCCTTTGTCAGTGTTCAGGGGCCTTGGCATGAGCTGGCACCTGGTCTGACATTACACTGGCACCTAGCTATTTTCTTCCCATTGTCGGGTCTTTCTTGTAGACTACTTGTAAGCTAAGGGAACAAACCTTACTTCCCTGCCTTGCTCCACTAGCTAACTCCCTTAGACTCGCACCTGTCTTTGTTTCATCAGCACATCTTACCTCAGGCAAGTCACCAAACCTGGTCACACAGCAAGTGAAGGAGAACAAGGAAGAGAACCCACATCTCCTGCTTCCCAGTAATGGGATTTAGCCACAAGACCAGTCTTCCCCTCTTAAATCCATGTGATTTTAAATTATTCATAAGTCACATCCTCCTTTGAGCCTTGTAATGTGTAATCAGATGAGTGGGGGAAAACACTCCACCTAAAGTTTTCAGAGTCATCTGCAATATGTTCATATGTGACTGCTGTGAGACCAGACTGCCAAAACCATCTGTATGTGAAGCTTGAGAAACAGTTGAGGGCTACTAAAAAGGACATGTGTAGAGATTCGTGGGTTTTGCCAGCTTTTACTGGTCGTTTATTAGGGGATTTTCTAGCCAGGTCACCCTGATAACAGCGCTTTTTCAAAAAAGCCCAGTTCATACAATCCTCAGAAGTCAGTCTGCCTTCAATCAACAGAAAAGGACATTGACCACAGTACCCATCCAGATCCCCCTAAACCATTTACAATGGAAGCAGATGCATCTAATTTTGCCATAGGCACAATGTTATCCCAACAAGTGGGCCCCCATAGCCAACTTCATCCCTGTGCCTCTCATTCCCATAAATTAAAGCCAGTGGAAAGAAGTTATAATATCTGGGACAAGAAATTGTTAGCTATCAAGGTGGCCTTTGAAAAATGATACCATCTCTTGGAGGGAGCCCAGTTCCCAATCTAGATCCTTATGAAGCACAAGAACCTGTGGCATCTCCGAACAACCAGACACCTCAATCAATGCCAAATCCACTGCTTTGACTTTGTAGTAACTTATTGCCTAGGGGCAAAAAAAAAGGAAAGGCGGACGCTCTCTCTCTCAAGGACAAGCATTTAAAACCTGACAGAGAACCCCCTTCCATGGATCTTAAGGTGCCCAATTTTGTCAACAGGTCAGTAGACAGCAGTCCCATTCTTTCTCTGCTGCCCAATGATCTGTTTGCGACCCAAAGCCACCAGACCTTGCATGGAGCAGATTCCTATTCCTGGTCCAACTCCAAGTTCAAGCTGCAGAATGGTGTCTTCTATCACAAGGATTTCATTTATGTTCCAGAGGGTCAGCCTAGATTTTGGGTCTTGAAATTCTGTCCTGATATGCCACTTCCCAGTGACTTCCCAAGACTTGGAGCCTGGTTTTGTGGAGTTTCTGGTGGCTTGGTCCACGTGCTTATGTCAATGAATATATAAAGTTGTGTGACCTCTGCTGTTGAGCCAAGAGACTGTGCTCAAGATCACTCAGCTTCCTCCAGCCTTTGAGCAATTCCACTCCAGCCTTAGTCTACTGACTTCACTGTGGAACTACTTTGCTTTCATAGACATACTATGATCCTAGTCGTGGTCAACTAAAATAGCACACTTTGTTCCACCCTGTGTCAAACAAACAGTATCTCTGCTGTATTTTGAATTACTGCCAGGATGACTGGTTTCCCATTTTCCTACACGGAATTTGCCTATAATAATACAACCACACCTCCACCCAACAAAGCCCATTCTTTGCCATCTGTGTCTTTCCCTCTCATTTCCAACCCGACACACCCACAAGTTCCCTACTACCTGCTGCTGTTGACTTGGTCACCCACCTGCGCTAAATGCACCAAGAATTCAAGGAATAGTTGAGAACCGCTAAAAAAGGTTAAAAGCACCAGGCTTCCCAAGACCACCAGACCATCCCCAACCTTGCCACAGGGGACAAGATTTGGTTATCCACCCAGAGTCTTAAATGAGCCTGCCCATCAGTCAAGCTAGATCACTGGGACCTGTACTCATTCATGGTCTTGGAACCGGTCAACCCAGTAACATTCAAGCTACAGCTATCTGAGACTCTAAAGATCCATCCTGCATTTCACGTCTCCCTTCTAAAGCCTTACACGGAGAACCCATTAGCAAATCACTCCACCTCACCACCACCACCACCCATAACCATACAGCAGCAGAGAGAATACTTGGTGCAATGAATTTTTGGCTCACAATGAGTTGGGGAAAACTCTAGTACCTGGTGAACTGGGAGGGCTACAATCCAAAGGACCAGGCCTGGGAGCAGGTAAAGAACATCCATACTCCAGATATGCTACAGGACTTCCATCAAACTTACCCTGAAAATCCTGGCCCCAGGCTCCCTAAGAGGCACCCTCAAAGGGGGTACTGTCAGGAACATAGCCTGCATCTGAGCCTGGGACCAGTTAGCTGCACACCCTGACCAACCAGACTCTCTGACGGGCTGTGAGACATCACTCGACCTGCCCTTGAGCCCAGGAGCTGTTTAACGCTTGTCCTCAAAACTGAAATAGCTGCAGTGCCTGCCTTGTTCCAAGCCCTGCCCCTCTTCCTTGCTCCTGGCCTGCGCCAGCCCTGCCCTTGCCTCGTTCCTGACTCCAGCTCCGACCTCTAGCCCTGACTTCCACTGCTCTGACCCCTAAACCAGACTGCCACATCCCAGGTTGTGACAGCAGCTCCCTGACACTAGTCGGAGATGGTTTTGATTTAGACCAGGGATCAAGCCAGTGTGAACCCCAAGGAGTTATTCAGGCAGTTTGAGATTGCTGGAGTGTCCAAATCATACCTTTTTATTTCTTCTGCCCCTAGGCTGCCAACTCCTTCAGGGGCCGGGGGAAGTAATGAAATTGCTGCTAAGGCATGTCTATGCCACTGTTGGATTTTCCTGCACAAGAGTAATCCTCCAACAGGCAGTTAAGCCTACATTATGGCTACTTTGCACTGCCAGAGTAGTGGCAAGCAGCTGTTGTGGGAACCAGAATCTGGGCCCCTAGATTCAAGTTACAGGAATGTCATACAGAGAGCTCCATGTAGCTTGAAAGCTTGTCTCTTCCTCTAACAGAAGATGGTCCAGTAAAAAAGATATTACCTCACCCACTTTGTCTCTCATATGTTGGGATCAGCGCAGTACAACACTGCATACACACCATTTGCATGCGACACATTCAAAAGCTTCCTTTCATTTTGAAGAATGAAAAAAAGTCATAATGACAAGAGAATTTGCCAGAAATGGTTTTAGTAATAGCAAAGTTGGCCAAAGGAGAATTTCAAGAGCTTGTGCAATCTTGGCAAGCTCAGCATAGGTCAACAGCACAGATATTTTTCTTAACAATTCTGGCTCTTAATCCTGCAAGCATCTCACATCAGTCAGTGGGAGTTGAGTGTGCTCTTCACCTAGGATTGGAAAGTACAGTATCAGCACAGAGAAAGTCCAGCGATAAGCTGTATAAAACTTCAACACAGAATCGTGCTACTAGATTTTATTTTTTAATTTGGAGAGGGGGGGAAATTGATAAGAGGGGGAAAAAGTGAGCCGGGGAGGGACTTGCTTCCAGGTGAAGAATACAGATTCTTCTTCAACATCCTCCTCCTGGATGATTTTAACTAGCCTCACCATTCAGCCCTTCTCCCCACACACACTCCCCAGCCACCATCGCAGAAAAATCAACAACATTTTGTTATTGGCATCACTGCAGCTTTGAGCATTTTCATTTTCTCTCATGGTTACATAACGGGTAGTTTATTCTAGTTAACATTTATTTCCAGTGTCTCCTGTTACATGCTTGTACACCAGGACATTGTAGTTTATAAAGAATTACACCCCCCCTCCCCAAAAAAAAAAAAAATCTGTCTATGAAACCATAGTAGTATCACAGTATCTTGTACATTTGGGAGCTAAGGGCCAAATTTTGCCCACTGAAATCAGTGGAGTTGCACAGATTGGGTCAAATTCTGTCTTGACCCCCGTCATATTAGTGGTAAGGCAGTGCTGACTGAGGCTGGGACCCAGGACTGGGTTCTATTTCTGAAACTGCCACATTGTGTGTGACCTTAGCTAAGACCTGTGGGCTTCTGTTCATCCATCTAGGAAATGGGGGTAGTAACACCTACCTACCTCAGGTGGGTGTGAGTAAGGCTAACTTGATAAGGCCTAGTTTTTCAAGAGTAGCCTCCAATTTTGATTGCCTCCTTTTTGGGAGACCTAATGTTACATACTGAAGGCCTAGTTTTCAGAGATGCTGGGCACCCACAATCCTAACTGAAGTCAACCTAAGCTGGGCTCCTTAAGGTTGATTGAGCGGGGGAGGAAGAAGGGGAGTCTAAAATTGGACACCCAGACATTAGATATTTAGAACATACTTGAGAACCTCATATGAAAAAAGTGATCCATAAGTGTCATGCTAGTGCTGCTCACAGTTCTGTAGTTAACACTGAGCTGAGTTTTGCACTTAAAGCAGGGATTCAACCACTGTTCTGTAAGTGGAACAATTTTTATAGTGGGGGTGCTGAAAGCGATTGAACAAAAGTGTAAACCCTGCATATAATGGAATCCACTTCAAACCAGGGGATGCTACCGCACCCCCAGTACCGTAGTTCCAGCACCTATGACCCTCCCCCCCCCTATAATTACAGCACCTACTCTGAGTGTCGAATTAATTTTCTGAGCATTTACAAGTAAACTGGATAGTTTAGAAGTTAAAAATAATTAAAAGAAAGGTCCTTTATGAAATTTAGCACTAGCGGCCAACCTTTTCTTGGCCCTAGGTTTTCTTAATAATGGAATAACAGACAATTCAAACTTCCCTTACAATTAAACCTACCAGAAATCTTGCGCATAGCTTTTTTAAAAAATTATTTATTTAAGGATTCTTGATCATTTCCTGTCCTCCACCCATCATTCATAACTCAAAGTTTCTCCATCAGCAGAGGCTGAAGAAGAACATTCTACTACAGAGAATGGCACGTAGAAATGCCCTCTTTCAAAATGGCTGTCATCTCTCATTGTTCTCAAAAGAAATTAGGTCACCGGATGGTCATAAAGATGGCTGCTAGCTTCATTCTCACGGGAAATAACGGGAGGTTGTGGTCATTTTAAAATAGGGTACATTAACTGAAGGCAGCTGTAGCATCAGTCCTACAGAAAACAAAGGTTATTTGTCATGAGTTTCTCTATAAACTATGCATCAGACTCTGCTGTCAAACAATCTTTCAGTTATGAAAAATAATGGCAAAATATTACCATAAAGCTAAATATTTCTTTTCAAATGTTATCCGTTCAACCAGATCTACTCAAGCAGAGTGTAGGAGTAACAGACTATGGGTGAGGGGGGACTGGTGTGTGTGTGTACACGCATGCATGCACACATAATACAACAGAACATAGAGGATGCAGGAGAGAAGGGGAAATGGCAGCAGTTGCTTATGGGGGAATGTGCAGGA
The DNA here is from genome assembly GCF_965140235.1 of Caretta caretta. Lineage (NCBI taxonomy): Eukaryota > Metazoa > Chordata > Testudines > Cheloniidae > Caretta > Caretta caretta. The sequence continues at coordinate 129,360,355 of NC_134209.1, read as the reverse complement.
CAGTAACCAGAAGGAGTTTTCAAGGAAACATAGGGAGGTGCAAGAGGTAGAGAAAAATTAGAGGTCAAAAGATTTGGGGAAACTGATTTGTGCTGCTCTGGTGACAGGAGGGTAACACCTTGAATCACCAGAATGACCCATCTGACCAATTTAGGAGCAGTGTTGATGCTGTGTGAAGGAAATTTCAGCTATAACAATACTTTGCATTTCTATTACAAATTATAATTCTGTGATGAACAGTGTATTACAGTAAGTAGCACCCAGGGGCCTCAAACAAGATGCGGGCCCCATTATGGTAAGAGCTGCACAGACAGTAAAAAGAACAGTTCCTGCCTCCCCAAAGTTTACTGTCTAAATAGAGAAGGAATAGGAAGGGAAACAGAGGCATAGAGAGGGGAAGTGGCTTGCCCAAATTCACACAAAGCAGAGCCAAAAATAGAACCCAGGTCAGAGACCCAGCCCCGTGCCCCATACGCTGGACCATTCTGCCACTCAAAGCACTTTATGCTAATTAATTAAGATCTGCAGCACCTGTAAGGATTATCATCCTCATTTACAGATGAGGAAACTGTCAGAAAAGTTAAACTGCTTGCCCAGGCTCACACAAGAAGGTTGTGTAATAAGCCCCAGATTCCTGGCCCTCAATCCTGTCTGTTGGCCCTATACCATCTCAGTTCTCCTGCTTCTAGAAAGGATGTCACATCCACAAGAAGGCTTGAAGGCAGCTGCGGACCCTCAAGAGGCATATGGAAGGTTGACTGAGAGAAAAACAAAACAAGTCTTTAAAAAAAAAAAAATCCCCAACAATCCCAAACATCAGCCTATGAAACCACATTATCTTTAAAATGTTTCTTTGGCATTATATTGGAGAGAGGAGGAAAGAGTTCTGAATATCCTGAACTGACACCTGCTGTGCCAGTTTTCCACCTGGAATGCTTTTTACAGCCAACATATATAGCCCTGAAAAAAAAGTTATAAAATCCCAGATCCTCCACTATGGCAGCACGTATGATGACACTGTAATCAAACCTGTTTCTCATTAGTATGGGAACAGAAAAAAGAGTTTGCTCCCCTTTAAGTTCCTGTCACACACTGAGAAATAGTTCTGTGAAATAGTTTGCTCATGCACACATAGAAGGGAAGAGCAAAAGACAGATGGAAAAAAAGATACCAAAATGTTGAGGGAAGGGAAATTGGAAAACTGGAGGCCTCATCTTTGTTAGACCTAATCCAATGCCCATGCAACCTTTTGCTTTGACTTTCAAAAGGATCAAACCCTTAAAGCCAAGTCCAATGCCAATTCAAGTCAATGGAGAAGCACCTTTGACTTCAATAGATTTTGGACAGAGTCCTTACATAGGTGTAAATCAGGAGTAGCTCCACTGAAATCAATGGAGTTACAGAGTACAAGACTGGTGTAAATGAAAGGAGAATCAAGGATGTATGAAACCTAACGCCATAGCCAGTTGACAGTTATGAGTGGAATCAATAATAGTTTTCATCTTGAAAACATCCTGGAATTCAAAATTAATGACAGAATCTTTAAAATCAAAAACATCTGTGTTACCACACTGACAATTAAACAGAGCTAGAGGAGAGGAGAAAACTTGGAAAACACTACAGCATTCAGCTCAATAAATTAAACAAGATGTTATTTTAACCAATATGGCTTTGGTGAAGGGTTTCCTGGAAAGTCCTAAATAAATGTTAAAAAAAAAACCCCACCCTTTCAGAACCTAACTGCACTTAACATTTGTGGAGGAATCTCTGTATGTAAAATTTCTTTTGTAATATTCATTTGTTATTTGGCACTTTTAGTTTATCTCCAGTAAATCTCTGCCAGAGATTCTGGTTACCATTTTTCCTCTAGACATTTATCTTCCTCCACACCACCACTTTCTTTAGATTTCCACACTGCAAGAGACAAAATGAGCAGGACCTAGATGGCCAGGATAAGTTACAGCTCCTTTCACTGGTGCAAACTTAGTCCAGAACATAGCAGAGCTGCTCTGTGGACTATACAAAATGAGTTTCTACTAGGTCTAGTGCAGGGGTTGGCAACCTTTCAGAAGTGGTGTGCAGAGTCTTCATTTATTCACTTTAATTTAAGGTTTTGCGTGCCAGTAATACATTTTAATGTTTTTTAGAAGGTCTCTCTCTATAAGTCTATATATTATATAACTAAACTATTGTCGTATGTAAAGTAAGCAAGGTTTTCAAAATGTTTAAGAAGCTTCATTTAAAATTAAATTAAAATGCTGATCTTATGCCACTGGCCCGCTCAGCCCGCTGCCAGCCTGGGGTTCCGTTCACCTAGGCCGGCAGCAGGCTGAGCGGGGCCTGCGGCCGGGACCCCGGCTGGCAAGGGGCCAGCAGCCAGAACCTCAGACCGGCAGTGGGCTGAGTGGCTCAGCCCGCTGCCACTCAGCCCACTGCCAGTCTGACGTTCCGTCTGCCGGCTCCTGCCAGCCAGCGTCTTGGCTGCCGGCCCTGCTCAGCCCGCTGCCTGTCTGGGATCCCGGCCCTGCCCACATAGAGTGGGTACCTACCTCCTCCCTGGTTCTAGCCCATTCTCTTCCTCTCTCTCTCTCTGCACTGAGCTGAGGGTGGGAGTGCACTGAGCACAGGGCCGGGGTGAAGGAGCAGGCTGGGGGTAGGGGTGCAGGGTCTGGCCAGGAGCTAGAACGAGGGAGGGGGCTCAGGGTTGGGGCAGGAGGTTTGGGGGTGGAGTGCTTACCTGGGCAGCTCCCATTTGGTGGGAGGGATGCAGGTGGGAATGTGCGGGGTGGGTGCAGGAGCTCCTGTTTGGTGCGAGGGGTGGGGGTGGGAATGTAGGGGGTGCAGGAGTCAGGACATGGGGTGGGGGGGCTGGGTATGTGTGGGGGGTGCAGGAGTCAGGGCAGGGCGCTGGTGGCATGTGAGGGGGTGCAGGAGTCAGGGCAGGAGGTGTGTGAGGAGGGTGCAGGAGTCAGGGCAAGAGGTGTGGAGGGGCTGGGTATGTGTGGGGGGTGCTGGAGTCAGGGCTGGGGTCGTGAGAGGGTGCAGAGGTCAGGCTGGGGGTGTGGGCTGGGGTCGTAGGGGTGCTCCCAGCCCCTTGCCCTGAGCAGCTCACAGCAGGGGGCTGGAGGGGATATGCCCAGATTTCACCCCCATCCCCAAGGTCCCATCCCCACCTCTTCTCTGCCTCCTCCACGAGCAGTGAGCAGCGAGTGCGCTGCGGCTCCGCTTCTCCCCCTCCCCTGCAAGGGCCATCAGCTGGTCAGCAGCAGGGAGGGAGAGGAGGAGGGGCAGGAACCCAGCATGCTGGGGAAAGAGGCGGGAGAGGGGAGCTTGCCTGCCCTGCAGCATCAGCCGGCAGGACCAAGCTTCTTCAGTCTGCCCTGGCCGGGAGGCAAAGAAAACTGAGCCGGGGGGGCAGGATTTTTAATGGCACGCTGCTACCTGCCAGGGTCCCGGCCTGGATTCGGCAGCGGGCTGAGCAGGGCCGGGGGCTGTGACCTGGCAGGCAGCAGCGTGCCATTAAAAATAGGCTCACATGCCGTCTTTGGCACGCGTGCCATAGATTGCTGACCCTTGGTCCAGTCAAAAGTTTCAAAAGCACCTGAGTTACTTAGCAGCCTAAATCCTACTGACTTTCAATGAGACAGGCTCCTAAATGTCAGAGGTCAGACGATGACCTAATTGTCCCTTCTGACCTTAAACTCTATGCAACTATGAAAATGGGACTTTGGGGCTTTTGAAAATGTTACTCCACAGGCTACATATAAAGTTACACTAGTTTAACTAAAGCCCTGGTGCAGCTTTATGACCTGACATTCTTGGGTTTAAACTTGGCTATTTATAAGCAGGTGCAAACTAAGTCAATATCAGTTTAGTTAGTAATTTACAGGTGCAAGCTTTACAGAGATAACTAGGTTTTAAATAAGTGTCCACACAGCCTTTGGTATCTGTTTAACATCACACCTTTCATTAAACCAATGCAACTCTGCATATAGACCAGCCTTTAGAAAGATGCCCAGATCCCAAAGGACATCATCATCATCATCACTAGTATTATTTGGCACCTTGCAGTCTCAACAAAGAGACCAAGGGTACGTCTATACTCAGAAAATAGATGTACAGTAGAACCTGAGAGTTACGAACACCAGAGTTACGAACTGATCGTTCAACCACACCCCTCATTTGGAACTGGAAGTATGCAATCAGGCAGCAGAGACCCAAAAAAGCAAATGCTGTACTATGGTACTGTGTTAAACGTGAACTACTAAAAAAAAAGAAAGAGAACGTTAAAAATAAAAGACTTGACAAGGTAAAGAAACTGTTTTTGTGGTTGTTTCATTTAAATTAAGATGGTTAAAAGTAGCATTTTTCTTCTGCATAGTAAACTTTTAAAGCTGTATTAAGTCAATGTTCAGTTGTAAACTTTTGAAAGGACAACCAAAATATTTTGTTCAGACTTATGAACATTTCAGAGTTTCGAACAATCTCCATTCCTCTAAGGGTCTACTGTATGTTTACAACATGACCACTAGAATTTTATAACATGTTAGCTATCCCACACCATTTTTTTCTACTTGTAGATAAGGCTGAAGTGTCTACTCTTCATTGCCCTGTACTGCAAGTAATAATTTAAACTAAGGCAGAATGGGTCTGAAATGCTACTAATTCAGAATGGCAGTGCTTTAGCCTTCACTTTACACTGGTGTAAATGACTGCACATGGGACAAGGCAGTGGAGAATCAGGCCCAAACAGAATGGAGAACGAACATGCTCTTACTTGTAGAGGTGGTCCTTCTATGTAAGAATAGGACTGGAATCATATTGGTCATGCAAGACAGGGAAGCTTACATTGCAATTGTTTATGCTGCATCTGTCCTGTGGATAACTAGACAACTACTGTCTCCAAGGCTATCAATTTTCATACATACTAACAATTAGTCAAATTAAACAAGGAACTTAAATTCAAATAGAAAGTCAGTAAAATGATTAGATGGCAACAAACTAGTTTGAGCAATGTAGAAGAACACTGTTAACAAATGATCAAGTATATCAAGGTATTTCTTTTGCATCCTTCTCCGTCGTGCCTGAATGGCTTTGAAAGAAACTTGTCATCATTGCAGTATCTGGTGCAATTAATAACAGCACTTAAATTCCACATCGTATTTCAACATTCAGGGCTTGAAAAGTGTCAGAAAGTGCTGAGATATTTATTTTGGAAAGTTCTTTAAAAAAACAACAACAACAAAAAACCCCAACGCTTTACCTGAACTTGGTAGAACACCAATTTAGGTCTCAGTACAGCTATTACTATAACTATGCAGGTGGACCCCTGGACCCATTGTCAGATCAGGACTACAGGAAGCAATACTTAGTGTCATGTATACATGATACTGCTGAGAGGACAAAGCAGCTTCTGGTTTCTTTTAAAATTAGTTAGCACAGCCAAGAAGCCAGGAGACCCCTCTGTTTTTTTCTTTAATGGGAAAGGGTTTAAAGTAACTCTTTCTTTCATTCTACTCCAGCCTCATTTTTCATCACACTGAAAATCAATAGTTTCACTAGACCAAGAAATCACATCTTGGTTTATATCTTTTAATTTTAGAAATAAGGGGGGAAGGGGAGGAATTTGATTTGTAGAGTGACCCTTGCCTATGTCTGCAAAAAGAAAAGACAGGTTTCAGAGAAACAGCCGTGTTAGTCTGTATTCGCAAAAAGAAAAGGAGTGGCTAAATCATTATGCAAGGTAACCTATTTCCCCTTGTTTTTTCCTACCACCTCCCCCCCCAGACGTTCTTGTTAAACCCTGGATTTGTGCTGGAAATGGCCCACCTTGATTATCATACACATTGTAAGGAGAGTGATCACTTTAGATAAGCTATTACCAGCAGGAGAGTGGGGTGGGGGGAGAGAAAACCTTTTGTACTGGTAAACACCCATTCTTTCATGCTTTGTGTGTACAAAAAGATCTTCTATACTTTCCACAGTATGCATCCAATGAGGTGAGCTGTAGCTCACGAAAGCTTATGCTCAAATAAATTGGTTAGTCTCTAAAAAGAAAAGAGTACTTGTGGCACCTTAGAGACTAACGAATTTATTTGAGCATAAGCTTTCCTGAGCTACAGCTCACTTCATCGGATACATGCATGGAAAATACAGTGGGGAGATTTTGTATACACAGAGAACATGAAACAATGGGTGTTACCATACACACTGTAACAAGAGTGTTCAGGTAAGGTGATCTATTACCAGCAGGAGAGAGAAAAACCTTTTGTAGTGATAATCAAGGTGGGCCATTTCCAGCAATTGACAAGAACACGTGAGGAACAGTAAGGTGGCAGAGGGGAAATAAACATGGGGAAATAGTTTTACTTTATATAATGACACATCCGCTCCCAGTCTTTATTCAAGCCTAAGTTAATGGTGTCCAGTTTACAAATTAATTCCAATTCAGCAGTCTCTAGTTGGAGTCTGTTTGTTTTTGAAGTTTTTTGTTGAAGAATTCATAGAATCATAGAACCATAGAATATCAGAGTTGGAAGGGACCTCAGGAGGTCATCTAGTCCAACCCCCTGCTCAAAGCAGGACCAATCCCCAATTAAATCATCCCAGCCAGGGCTTTGTCAAGCCTGACCTTAAAAACTTCTAAGGAAGGAGATTCCACCACCTCACTAGGTAACGCATGCCAGTGTTTCACCACCCTCCTAGTGAAAAAGTTTTTCCTAATATCCAACCTAAACCTCCCCCACTGCAACTTGAGACCATTACTCCTTGTCCTGTCCTCTTCTACCACTGAGAATAGTCTAGAACCATCCTCTCTGGAACCACCTCTCAGGTAGTTGAAAGCAGCTATCAAATCCCCCCTCATTCTTCTCTTCTGCAGGCTAAACAATCCCAGCTCCCTCAGCCTCTCCTCATAAGTCATGTGTTCCAGACTCCTAATCATTTTTGTTGCCCTTCGCTGGACTCTCTCCAATTTATCCACATCCTTCTTGTAGTGTGGGGCCCAAAACTGGACACAGTACTCCAGATGAGGCCTCACCAATGTCGAATAGAGGGGAACGATCACGTCCCTCGATCTGCTCGCTATGCCCCTACTTATACATCCCAAAATGCCATTGGCCTTCTTGGCAACAAGGGCACACTGCTGACTCATATCCAGCTTCTCGTCCACTGTCACCCCTAGGTCCTTTTCCGCAGAACTGCTGCCTAGCCATTCGGTCCCTAGTCTGTAGCTGTGCATTGGGTTCTTCCGTCCTAAGTGCAGGACCCTGCACTTATCCTTATTGAACCTCATCAGATTTCTTTTGGCCCAATCCTCCAGTTCGTCTAGGTCCCTCTGTATCCTACCCCTGCCCTCCAGCGTATCTACCACTCCTCCCAGTTTAGTATCATCCGCAAATTTGCTGAGAGTGCAATCCACACCATCCTCCAGATCATTTATGAAGATATTGAACAAAACCGGCCCCAGGACCGACCCCTGGGGCACTCCACTTGACACCGGCTGCCAACTAGACATGGAGCCATTGATCATTACCCGTTGAGCCCAACGATCTAGCCAACTTTCTACCCACCTTATAGTGCATTCATCCAGCCCATACTTCTTTAACTTGCTGATAAGAATACTGTGGGAGACCGTGTCAAAAGCTTTGCTAAAGTCAAGAAACAATACATCCACTGCTTTCCCTTCATCCATAGAACCAGTAATCTCATCATAGAAGGCGATTAGATTAGTCAGGCATGACCTTCCCTTGGTTAATCCATGCTGACTGTTCCTGATCACTTTCCTCTCATGTAAGTGCTTCAGGATTGATTCTTTGAGGACCTGCTCCATGATTTTTCCGGGGACTGAGGTGAGGCTGACTGGCCTGTAGTTCCCAGGATCCTCCTTCTTCCCTTTTTTAAAGATTGACACTACATTAGCCTTTTTCCAGTTATCTGGGACTTCCCCCGTTCGCCAGGAGTTTTCAAAGATAATGGCCAATGGCTCTGCAATCACAGCCGCCAATTCCTTTAGCACTCTAGGATGCAACTCGTCCGGCCCCATGGACTTGTACACGTCCAGCTTTTCTAAATAGTCCCTAACCACCTCTTTCTCCACAGAGGGCTGGCCATCTACTCCCCATGTTGTGATGCCCAGCGCAGCTGTCTGGGAGCTGACCTTGTTAGTGAAGACAGAGGCAAAAAAAGCATTGAGTACATTAGCTTTTTCCACATCCTCTGTCACTAGGTTGCCTCCCTCATTCATTAAGGGGCCCACACTTTCCTTGACTTTCTTCTTGTTGCCAACATACCTGAAGAAACCCTTCTTGTTACTCTTGACATCTCTCGCTAGCTGCAGCTCCAGGTGCGATTTGGCCCTCCTGATTTCATTCCTACATGCCCGAGCAATATTTTTATATTCTTCCCTGGTCATATGTCCAACCTTCCACTTCCTGTAAGCTTCTTGCCACTTTTAGGTCTGTAATAGAGAGACCAGAGAGATTGAAGTGTTCTCCGACTGGTTTTTGAATATAATTCTTGATGTCTGATTTGTGTCCATTTATTCTTTTATGTAGAGACTGTCCAGTTTGGCCAATGTACATGGCAGAGGGGCATTGCTGGCACTTGATGGCATATATCACATTGATAGATGTGCAGGTGAATGAGCCTCTGATAGTGTGGCTGATGTGATTAGGCCCTATGATGGTGTCCCCTGAATAGATATGTGGACACAGTTGGCAACGGGCTTTGTTGCAAGGATAGGTTCCTGGGTTAGTGTTTTTGTTGTGTGGTGTGTGGTTGCTGGTGAGTATTTCCTTCAGGTTGGGGGGCTGTCTGTAAGCAAACCCTGGCCTGTCTCCCAAGATCTGTGAGAGTGATGGGTCATCCTTCAGGATAGGTTGTAGCTCCTTGATGATGCGTTGGAGAGGTTTTAGTTGGGGGCTGAAGGTGATGGCTAGTGGCGTTCTGTTATTTTATTTGTTGGGCCTGTCCTGTAATAGGTAACTTCTGGGTACTCTTCTGGCTCTGTCAATCTGTTTCTTCACTTCAGCAGGTGGGTATTGTAATTGTAAGAACACTTGATAGAGATCTTGTAGGTGTTTGTTTCTGTCTGAGCATTTGAAGCAAATGCGGTTGTATCGTGGAGCTTGGCTGTAGACAATGGATCGTATGGGGTGGTCTGGATGAAAGCTGGAGGCATGTAAGTAGGAATAGCGGTCAGTAGGTTTCCGGTATAGTGTGGTGTTTATGTGACCATCGCTTATTAGCACTGTAGTGTCCAGGAAGTGGATCTCTTGTGTGTGTCCCTATCTGCGTGTGTGCTGGAAGGGGGCTTGAGAGCCTTCCACAGCAGCACAGAGTTGGGGGCAGGACCCAGGTTTAGGGTTAGAGTTAGGGTTTGGGACTGGTGGGCTCAGTGGGACCCCAGCACATCATATTTCACCCTGGAAGGCAGGTCCAGCCCATCACACCCCTCATTCACAAATTTCAGACTCCTGTTGCAAACCATGTAAGAAGCAAAGTTTTAGGGAACCTTTTACCTAGCAGTGGTTCCCTCTGTAAGGTAGTACCACTGAAATGCAGCTCCCTCTGTTGGAGAGCAGAAGCCAGCTGGGCACATCGTACCTCAACCTCCAGTATGGAGCAGGTAAAATATACCCAAAGGTATCATGACAAACCCTTACTCCTATGAACAGTACCACAGGGTCTTCAACATCCACAGATAGCAAAATGGACTGCGCTTTTAAGGTCTCATCTGGAAGACTCAGACAGTGAACTACATAGAACTGTTTATCTACATTAGAAAGAATCTTCACTAATACTTAAACCAGGGCTACAGGAATCTGGAGGTGTCAAATCTAACACCTAGGTTACTAAAGCACTCTCAGGCCACAACTGTGCCACTATCAAAAGGGCTAGTAGTGTCCGAGCATAACTACACCACAAAAGAGCTTTTATGTTCACTAAATAATGTGGTCACAAAATTCTTACCTTATAATAGCAGGAGCTTTGTTTCTTTAAATAGGAGGGAGCAGAAAGCTTTCCTTTAAAGTACAAAACTTCACGAGTCTGCTGTCATTTTCCTCGGGACACTGTTGTAGCAAGGGGTGAATGCACTTAAAATAGCATATATGCACATGTGACCTTCACTCCGAAGTGTTTTTTTTCAGCAACTATGAAGTATCCACAGCAGGGATAAGTTATTTTGAGTAATCTTTTGTGTGTGTGTGTGTGTGTGTATACACACAAAAATCACATTACAAGATGATTTGAGGTTTCATTAGTGGTTCCACTTTGCTCAGTGGAGTTAGTGTGACAGGCTTCTTTGTCATGTAAAATAGAGTAATATGAGCTGCTTTTATACCTTTAATAAGGAGTTATATTTAAAACAAGACCCAGCTCAAATCTTGTTTACAGGGCAGCAGGTCTCATGGGTAACAGGACTGCTCAGGAAATGGGTAGTACATAGGGTTACTTGCCAATGGAAATGCTTGGCAACTATCTGAGAGCATTTTTTAAACTCTGGTTGGCTGGGTTGCAGAATATTAAAAAGGTGTCATGTTTGTAAAGCACTTTGAAGATGTAAAGGATAAACATAAATTAATAAATCCTCGCAACATACTTAAATCTAAACTACACTTGGGTAACTGGAGAGGTTGATCCAAAGCTCTAGTAGGCCCCTAACACTCCATTAACAATACAATTAAATCCCAGCAGCTTAAAATGACAAACAGCCAGCCAGATACCTACAAAAACCTCATTCTTCCCCTTCATTGTCCAGAAAGGGAAGTAGCATCAGCCCATTTTACAAAGGAGAAAACAAAGCTGAACGGTCAGATTTTAAAGCTATTTGGGCATCTAAAGATGCAGACTGAAAAATCCCACTAGATGCCCATCTGTATCTTTTCATGCCTAAATACCTTAAAAAGTCTGGTCCAAAGTGACTAGCCCAACAGGACCACATGGAGTCTTCTGCTCCTCAGTGTAACACTTCACGAATTCCATTCTCAGTCCTATACTCTTACTGCAGAATTGCTAAATGCATGTGCACAAAAAGTCCTTCACTAATTCAGATTCTTTCACAATTAATCTCATTCATCTCTGCTTTCGCATTACTCATTGTATGACTTTCCAGTCAGCCTTTTCTCATTTTTTTTTAATACAAGCATTTCTTTGAGCAGCAATAATCTGCTAACTAGTGTGTGACATGACTGATGCTAGACATCCAGGATGATATAAGATACCTTATCCTCCTCAGAAACAGGCTCCTGTCCTCAATTGTTGAGTAGTTCCACTGTATGCTGTTAAAACAGTTGTTGCAGCATTTGTTCCAAAGATGGCTAAAATAATTTCTACATACACTTTGTAACTCTGTATCTAAACCGGCTCACGTTGACTTCAGTGGAAGCAGGATCAAGTCCTTTTTTCACCCCCCATAGCTCCCAAGGCTAAAGCAGAACAAGTCATTGGTATGCAATATATATTACTAGCACCATCAGTAATTATTTAATGCACTACTATAGCATTTCCATTCTAAAGTATTATCATCCCCATGTAGCAAATGGGAAAACTGAGATACAGAAAGATTAAAGACCCAATTTTTACATTTGGATGTCTAAAGTAGGCTACTTAAGCATACAAGTCTTGATTCAGCAGCCTAAAATGAATCTTTGTGCCTAACATTAGAAACCCAAGTTTGAAGCCTGGGACCTAGATGACTTGCCTAAGGTGACCCAGCACATCTGGTGCAGACTCAAGAATACAATTTAGATATCCCAACTCCAGTTCTGTGCCTTCCATAAGACTATCCTGCCTCTCTTAAAACCAATTATATCCTTTGCACTCTCCTTTTTCTGTACTGCATTCACTGTAAAATTGGAGATAGGTCTGACCCAAAAAACCTGAATCCAAACAGTCCTGAATTTTAAGGGGCTTAAAATCTAGACCTCAGTTTTGTGCCATGGCCCCCATCTGTAGTGACAAAGCAATATTTCTTTTACAAGCTCATTTCTGCTCCTTCTGTTGCTACTGGTTTGCTTTACAATCCTAATATCCTGCATTTCCTTCTTATTGTACTGCTGTGATATTCTGCCTTGGAGCTTTCCCTGTTCAGGAGATGATGGAAACTATAGGCAAGGAACAAAATGCGAGAAGCACAGAGTCTCAGGGAAAGGCAGTGTTGCTTCCCATGCTTTATATTAATATTTACTGTGCTACTCAATAAAAAATTCATACTTACCATAGCAACCCCTGTACCACATGGTGCACATACTATTGACAAGAATAAAAGCATCCTTTAAAGAAATAAAAATAAAAATCAGACAGTAATAGAGCATGCAAATTTTTGGATATTTGATATTTTCAAGGAATGGAAAAATAGGATCTGCTTTAATAAAACCAGATTTTCACACCCAATGTTGTGCTTGTCTGTAAACAAGGGATTTGTATTTCATGTTGGGAAGCATGGGTTTCCTATGGCTCCTTAGGGAGATAAGGGCTGACCATGAAATATGGTCAGCTCGGAATCAGATTTTGAACTGGATGTGGGATTTCAAGTTAGACCTAATTCCACTGCAAAACCTATTTCCCTCTCCCTCCCTCTTTCTTTTTATTTATTAACACATATACTGAAAATACAACGAGAAATCCTTGTGGCACCTTAGAGACTAACGAATGTATTTGGGCATAAGCTTTTGTGGGCTAAAGCCCACTTCAGCCCATGAAAGCTTATGCCCAAAGAAATGTTAGTCTCCAAGGTGCCACAAGGATTCCTCATTGTTGTTGCTGATACAGACTAACACGGCTACCCCGCTGAATAATGAAAATAGAAACTTTAGGAAAGATCATACAAGCCCATTCCCTTTTGTCAGGACCGTCTCTAGGCACCAGCAAAGCAAGCATGTGCTTGGGGTGGCACATTTCCAGGGGCGGCATTCCGGCTACCCCTTTTTTTTCAGAAAAATCGAACGGTGGTTTTTGCTTCAAAAGCAGCCAGAAGCGCGTGGGCATCCAGTAGGGGCGCGCTTCCACCCATCAGTTCATTCATGCGTGGGCAGGAGATTCCCTCGCGCGTGCTCGGCGGCCATTGAGTGGTGGGTTTGGGGAAAGCGAGCTTCCTCCCCGCCTTGCTTGTGCGCGCGCTCTCACTCATCCGTAGCGCATGCGCATTTGGTTCTGGCCCTTTCGTTCGGTTTAAACAGAAAGGCGGACATATTTGTGCAAGTCCCCCCATCACTCCCAGAGGCAGCCGCAGCCGGACCTTGCTTTGCTTCCTTTTTGCCCTTTCCTTTCCCTTGCCTTGCTTGGTCCCTTCCACAGGAGCAGTGGCTTCCTCTGACTGGTCTGTGGGGGAAGAGAGATGGGCAAGGAGCCAGGGCTGGAAGTTGTGGCGAGTTGAAGTGCAGCTCCTGGCCGGGGGCTGGAGTAGGGCAGCGAGTCCCTGCGGGGCTGGTGAGGAGGGGTGCGGGGGAGACGCCGGGGGCAGGCAGCGAGGGAGAATGATGCTGCCGTTCCCCCACTGAACCTGCTCAAACAAACAACAACACTGAAAAGTGCAAACATGTGTAAAAGCCAAAAAAAAAAAAAATAGAAAGGGGGCTGCCAAAATTTGTTTTGCTTGGGACAGCAAAAAACCTAGACCCGGTCCTGCCTTTTGTACCATTGCTTATTCTTGTCTAAAGGCGAGAAAAGATGCTAATACAGTGATATGAACCTGTTTGGTCTACCAAAACCTGATTGTCACACAGGAGCTAATCCCAATTAGTTTCCACAGTTCTACTGCTGAGGACTGTCATTGTTCTATATCTATAATTTTGTATTGTGGAGTATTTTGGAATAGTCTCTCTGAAAGATGAAGTTATAGTGTATGGAATATCAACTCTCCCCTAAAGCAAACACTCAAACATCATCTCACCCAGCTGAAAGCTGCAATATCTAACACTATGGCTACATCAGAGAGCTTACAACGAGTGCAGCTGTAAATTCTCTAGTTTAGGTGCTCTAAATGGATGAGAGAGAACTCTCATCCACTTAATTAAGCCACCCCCATCCATTATCTCCAAAAAGGATCACCCTGGGAGGATGAATGTTGATAAGGAGATATTGATTGAGGGTTTGCTAACCTTTGAAGTACCGGGTTGGGGGGGGGGGGCATGAGGAGTGGTAGGAAGGGTCTCTCTCGTTTCCCATTGGTAAATGTCCACTGAATGCATCCGATGAAGTGAGCTGTAGCTCACAAAAGCTTATGCTCAAATAAATTTGTTAGTCTCTAAGGTGCCACAAGTACTCCTGTTCTTTTTGCGAATACAGACTAACATGGCTGCTACTCTGAAACCTAACAAAATAAAGTGATTTTGCTAGCCACCAACATTTCTTCACTAGCCATTCCTACTTATTAGTTACTTCAGTTCAAAACAGGGAAGCTGGCACTGCTGCTACCTGTCATTGGCTTGTAGTGAAAAAGATCATTATGTTTCCTCTGCTTATACTCCCTTTAATTTCACAAGTATAAACAGGTATCTACTTCCAGACGAGTATGCAGACATATTTATGTAGTACCACGCCACACAACCTTGCTCTATTTTAAAAGTACTGAATTATTAAAAGGGCAATTCTTCCCTGTAATTTGTATGGTGTGTGAATGTATGTAAATGGAGAGAGGAAATTCTGCGTTAGAATTCAGTCCCTCTAAAACAGCACCTAAGCCAGAGACAATGAGAGACAGCAGGCCAGCTTCACGGCTGGTGTAACTCTAACAGCTTTAGAGTAGTTACACTATGGATGAATTTGACCCTGCACTGTAACAAGGAAAGGCACTTCAGTACCACAGAATGATTAGTTGCATCCTGTCTCCATTGACTAGACTAAAACTGCAGAGGGAGAGCATTCAGTGTGGTCTGGATATTTTTTCCTCTATGTACCAATTACATGCCAAAGGATAAAAATATTTCTCTTATTAGTAAAAGCCAATCATGTCTATACCTTCTGCTCCCCTTTAGCTTGGGAAGACAGATGCCAAAACACCATGAATTATGGTTTTATACTGTATGTTTATCAGCAGTACTCCTTTGCCAGCACGAATAAATATAAGAATAAGAAAATACAGTCTTTGCAAACCACAGAATACACTGGATCCAATTTGTTCTTATTGATTTTTAAAGACATTTACAGAACACAAAAAATACAAGAAGTGAGAATATATAAGTAATATATTCAGCATGCTGCTTTCACCGCAAATCTTTAGAAAAAGAGTTGAAGACCCTTCTAATTTGCTGTGTGTGTTGGCTGCCACTTCAGAGTGGCACAAAATAGCATTTAGATCAAACATGGTGCTTTTCATCTCCAGTATGGTCAGGGCACCTGGTGAACGTTTTTGTTTATGTCCCATAAGTCAGCATGAGCCCTGATAAATTAATGAGTTGGAACAAAAACATAAAATGTGACATGACTGAAAAGAGAAATAAGATAGAACACAGTGATAACAGCAGTCTTTGCAAAGCTCTTATTTGCATCTGTCCAGAAATCAAGGCACATGTGCAGTACATTGCAAAAATAAAAGTGTTGAGTTAACCTAATGTCAACATACTACTTATACTGTGCATCAACAACATGGTATTCAAGAAACATCAGCAACAAATGGTGTTTGTTTAGTATGCTCCAGGTCCTGTCGGAGAAAGGGGGCCTGGTATGTGATATGAAGGGCTGGCAAATTGAACTTTTGCTCAAAGTCGTTAAATTCATTATTTCAGACCCCTTCCCACCAATTTATGGGCCCTCTGTGTTACTGGCTTTTGTATGTTACCATTCTTGATGTCCGATCTTGTGTCCATTTATTCTTTTACATAGGGACTGTCCGGTTTGGCCAATGTACATGGCAGAGGGGCATTGCTGGCACATGATGGCATATATAACATTTGTAGACATGCAGGTGAATGAGCCTCTGATGGTGTGGCTGATGTGGTTGGGTCCTCTGATGAGGTCGCTAGAGTAGATATGGGGACAGAGAAGACAACAAGGTTTGCTACAGGGGTTGGTTCCTGGGTTAGTGTTTCTGTGGTGTGATGTGTAGTTGCTGGTGAGTATTTGCTTCCGGTTGGGGGACTGTCTGTAAGCGAGGACTGGCCTTGGGACACAAATCGGACATCAGGAATGGTAACAAACAAAAGCCAGTAGGAGAACACTTCAATCTTCCTGGACATTCTATAACAGATTTGAAAGTAGCTATACTTGAACAAAAAAAGTTCAGAAACTGACTTCAAAGAGAAACAGCAGAACTAAAATTCATTTGCAAATTTAACACCATTAATGTGGGCTTGAATAGGGACTGGGAGTGGCTGGGTCATTACAAAAGCAGCTTTGCCTCTCCTGGAATTGACACCTCCTCATATAGAATCATAGAATCATAGAATATCAGGGTTCGAAGGGACCTCAGGAGGTCATCTAGTCCAACCCCCTGCTCAAAGCAGGACCAATCCCCAATTAAATCATCCCAGCCAGGGCTTTGTCAAGCCTGACCTTAAAAACTTCTAAGGAAGGAGATTCTACCACCTCCCTAGGTAACGCATGCCAGTGTTTCACCACCCTCCTAGTGAAAAAGTTTTTCCTAATATCCAACCTAAACCTCCCCCACTGCAACTTGAGACCATTACTCCTTGTCCTGTCCTCTTCTACCACTGAGAATAGTCTAGAACCATCCTCTCTGGAACCACCTCTCAGGTGGTTGAAAGCGGCTATCAAATCCCCCCTCATTCTTCTCTTCTGCAGACTAAACCATCCCAGTTCCCTCAGCCTCTCCTCATAAGTCATGTGTTCCAGACCCCTAATCATTTTTGTTGCCCTTCGCTGGACTCTCTCCAATTTATCCACATCCTTCTTGTAGTGTGGGGCCCAAAACTGGACACAGTACTCCAGATGAGGCCTCACCAACGTCGAATAGACGGGGATGATCACGTCCCTCGATCTGCTTGCTATGCCCCTACTTATACATCCCAATATGCCATTGGCCTTCTTGGCAACAAGGGCACACTGCTGATTCATATCCAGCTTCTCGTCCACTGTCACCCCTAGGTCCTTTTCCGCAGAACTGCTGCCTAGCCATTCGGTCCCTAGTCTGTAGCTGTGCATTGGGTTCTTCTGTCCTAAGTGCAGGACCCTGCACTTATCCTTATTGAACCTCATCAGATTTCTTTTGGCCCAATCCTCCAATTTATCTAGGTCCCTCTGTATCCTATCCCTGCCCTCCAGCGTATCTACCACTCCTCCCAGTTTAGTATCATCCGTAAATTTGCTGAGAGTGCAATGCACACCATCCTCCAGATCATTTATGAAGATATTGAACAAAACCGGCCCCAGGACCGACCCCTGGGGCACTCCACTTGACACCGGCTGCCAACTAGACATGGAGCCATTGATCATTACCCATTGAGCCCGACAATCTAGCCAACTTTCTACCCACCTTATAGTGCATTTATCCAGCCCATACTTCTTTAACTTGCTGACAAGAATACTGTGGGAGACCGTGTCAAAAGCTTTGCTAAAGTCAAGAAACAATACATCCACTGCTTTCCCTTCATCCATAGAACCAGTAATCTCATCATAGAAGGCAATTAGATTAGTCAGGCATGACCTTCCCTTGGTGAATCCATGCTGACTGTTCCTGATCACTTTCCTCTCATGTAAGTGCTTCAGGATTGATTCTTTGAGGACCTGCTCCATGATTTTTCCGGGGACTGAGGTGAGGCTGACTGGCCTGTAGTTCCCAGGATCCTCCTTCTTCCCTTTTTTAAAGATTGGCACTACATTAGTCTTTTTCCAGTTATCTGGGACTTCCCCCGTTCGCCAGGAGTTTTCAAAGATAATGGCCAATGGCTCTGCAATCACAGCCGCCAATTCCTTTAGCACTCTAGGATGCAACTCGTCCGGCCCCATGGACTTGTGCACGTCCAGCTTTTCTAAATAGTCCCTAACCACCTCTTTCTCCACAGAGGGCTGGCCATCTACTCCCCATGTTGTGATGCCCAGCGCAGCAGTCTGGGAGCTATCCTTGTTCGTGAAGACAGAGGCAAAAAAAGCATTGAGTACATTAGCTTTTTCCACATCCTCTGTCACTAGGTTGCCTCCCTCATTCATTAAGGGGCCCACACTTTCCTTGGCTTTCTTCTTGTTGCCAACATACCTGAAGAAACCCTTCTTGTTACTTTTGACATCTCTTGCTAGCTGCAGCTCCAGGTGCGATTTGGCCCTCCTGATTTAATTCCTACATGCCCGAGCAATATTTTTATACTCTTCCCTGGTCATATGTTATTGGGAGTGGCATGCACATCCACCCTGATCGAATTGGCCCTGTCAACACTGGTTCTCCACTTGTGCGGTAACTCCCTTCTCTTCATGTGTCAGTATATTTATGTCTGCATCTGTAATTTTCACTCCATGCTTCTGAAGAAGTGGGGTTTTTACCCACGAAAGCTTATGCTCAAATAAATCTGTTTTTCTTTAAGGTGCCACCGGACTCCTTGTTGTTTTTGTGGATACAGACTAACACGACTACCCCCTGATACTTGTTTGGAGAGACTCAGCAATGCACCCCAGACATGCCTGGACTTGTGCTCCCCACGCACATAAACTGAGGGTATAAAACAGACAGAGAGGGCACATACTGGGCCCTTCTCCTGCTTCCACCTTTGCTGCAAGCAAATAAGAAGAAGATAAGACTCCGAGAGGAGATTGGCCCAGGTTTAAGGAACAAACCTGTATATTAAGTACTGCAGTATCCAGTGGGGTGAGAAAAACTGCTTAATCTAGATGTTGCCCAGTATAATAGGGTTGAGAGTTTAGACCATGTGCTTATATTTTATTTTGGTAACCTCTCTGACTTTTTGCCTATCACTTAAACTCTATCTTTGTAGTTAATAAACGTGTTTGTTTATTCTACCTGAAGCAGTGAGTTTGGTTTGAAGCATGTCAGAGACTCCCGGTGGGATAACAAGCCTGGTACATATCAATTTCTTTGTTAAATTGACAAACTCTTATAAGCGTGCAGCATCCAGTGGGCATAACTGGACACTGCGAGACAGTGGTTCCTTGGGTTGTATCTGGGGCCAGAGATATTGGCTAGTGTCATTCGGTTACACAATCCAAGGAGCAGCTTACATGCTAGAGGCTGTGCGTGAACAGCCCAGGAGTGGGGGTTCTCACAGCAAAGCAGGGTAAAGCTGGAATCAATCCCAGAGTCAAGGATTGGCATGACCTAGCAGATCATTGGTCCCGATAACACCAGAGGGGAACATCACACTGACACTTTGCAGAATTCCAGCTCTCATGGACGGAAAAATAGAAGAACTCTGCTATCATCATAAACAGAGGTTATTAAAGTAGTATCATTGGCTAAACTAAATGAGGCCTTATATTCAATGTGATGACATTTTTCTGTTTGTTTCCTTTTTTGTTTGGATGCAATGTAACTGGAATACTACATCCAATCAATTCCGAGATTTCAGGGAACGTTCTAGGCACTGATGGGCAGAACCCTGTTATCTTTGGTGAAAGTCAGAAAACCAAAAGGGGGAAAATTGGGGACATACAGAGCCTCTGGCATCGGTCTGGTTAGGACATACCTAAGCTTTAACTAGGTTTGTAATTGGTGATAGATCAAAGACCCTCTTGATGGCAGCCACTATTCTCCTTCCATTGTAATTACACCCCATTCTAGCTCTGCCCATTATCACAATACAGTTTAAAAGGTTAACACCCTGAATAACTTTTCTCCCAGACAGAGAAAAGAAATAATTTAACACATTATAAATACGAAAGGGGTTCTGAAACATGGGTAGGCGAAGACAGGAGCAGTCCCAAGGGAAATAGGGGACACACAGAGCCCCTGGCATGAGGGAAGGGATAGCAGGTAAAGTTGCAGGGAGTTGCTGAGATCAAGGGGGGATGGGAGGGTGGCACACAGAGTGTGTGGGGGAGAACTGAGGAATGCAAGCAGCTCCAGCTGTGTGCAATGCATTCAACCTGTAGAAGCAACAGAGCGTCTGAGCCCCTAGTTTAGATGCAATCAGAAATTCTCAGAAAAATCCAAGCAAAAACTGGAGAATATAGCTGTGGCAGGGGACACACCTCTTGAGCACCTCCTGCTGCTGCATCTGGTACAGTAGAATCTCAGAGTTATGGGCACCAGAGTTACAAACTGACCAGTCAGCCACACCTCATTTGGAACCGGAACTACACAATCAGGCAGCAACAGAAAACAAAAACAAACAAAAAAGCAAATACAGTACTGTGTTAAACTACTAAAAAAATAAAGGGAAAGCAGCATTTTTATTCTGCACAGTAAAGTTTCAAACTTGTATTAAGTCAATGTTCAGTTGTAAACATTTTGTTCAGAGTTACAAAAATTTCAGTTAGGAACAACCTCTATTCCCAAGATGTTCGTAACTCTGTGGTTCTACTTTACTGCAGCCTTTGCCTGCTCCTGGCGCCACCGATAGCTGTTGGCCTTACTAGGCAGGTCTTCAATGCCTTGGCCTTCTGGCCAAGTCACACAGTTAATATGAATGAACCCCTTCCAGGGTAGCAAAGAGTTCAACAAACTCCATCTTCAGCCCCATCTATTGGCCCTTTACATCCCATCCTTCACTCAGGCTTCCCCATGAAGCCTTGTCCCCTTCTGGGGCTTAGGCCACTTTGCCAGTGAGGGAACCCAGGCCCACCCACTACTCCAGATTTCAACCCAGGGACCCTATGAACAGTAGCCATGTATTGTGTCCTTTGATTGGTTGCTGCTCTTTCCCCTGGGCTTCTTCCCACTTGGTCCCTTAACCTTCAGCCATTACCTTAAGATTAAAGTTCTCAGATCCTCGCTCTCCTAGGACCAGTAAATGCAGCCCATCGAGCTCCCTTGGCCAAAGCAGAACAGCCTGCTTCACCCCGCTGCAGCTGCTTTTATCTGAGCCTGCTTGGCTCTGATTAGCTGCTTCCATGCAGCTTTCTAGGCAGGCTTGGAGGACCACCTTCGCGGCTCTTTTCCAAAGGCAAGGCAGAGTACAGACATGCCAGCTCTTGTGAATTAATTGTGAGAGACCTGATTTCTAAGTAAAATGAAGCCTGGCTCATGATAGAACTCTCAAATATGAGGATTTTTCTTTCAGCCGTGGTTCCCGCTGTCAATCTGCCCCTAGGCCTGATAGCAGGAACCACAGCCACACAGGGATGACAGCAGGAATTCCTCCTCGTGGAGTGGGCTGACAGCAAGATAATATGAGAGAAAAAACTGCAAGCTCCAGACTCAGCCTGCATGATGCAGAGTGGGTCTCCTTATGGCTAAGTGAGCCATTTCCCTCTGCTGAGAAAGTCCTGCTGGAATCATATGGTCATAGGTGGTGGAACTAGGGGTACTAAAGGTGCTGCCGCACTCCCTGGCTTGAAGTGGTTTCCATTAAATACAGGGTTTACAGTTTGGTTCAATGGCTCTCAGCACCCTTGTACAGAGTCCCACATTCAAGTCACTCTTTCCTATTACTTTTGATTTCTCTGCAGGGATTTTACTTATTGAGCCAGATTCTTCACTCACATGGATGTAAATCAGGAGTGACTCAGCTGAAGCCTTTGGAGTTGCATTAGTATAAGATTGGTATGGCTACGATTAGGTCATGGAATCCATGACTTCCGGAGACCTTTGTGACATTTTCTGCCCCAAGGCTAGAGCTGTCAGCAGGCAGCCCTGCAGTTCTCAGCTGCTGCTGGAGGTGGGCCCCCAGCAGCTCCCAGTGCCCATGGGCAGTAGGGGGACCCCCCAAGTCCCCTGCTGCTGTGGGTGCTGGAAACCTCCTCCCTCCCCATTTTGTCAGGGATATTTTTAGGAAAAAAAATGGAGGGGTCATGGGCTTGCATGAATTTTGGTTCATTGCCCGTGACCCCTCTGTGATTTTTACTAAAAATATCCGTGAGAAAATCTGAGTCTTAAAGATTGGCACCAAGGGAGAATTAGATCCATTATGTTGAAGTGATAGATCAAACATGACCGCACTTGGATGCACTATGGAAAAACCAGAATCTGCACAACCTGCTTAGTTCTCAGTGAACGGTGAAGTTTCTTTCAGACAGAGTTTAATTTTTTTTTTTTTAGTCAGTCAAGCACCTAAAGCTCAAAATGAATAGCAATCACCCCATAAGGAGACACAGATTGGGTCTCCTCTATATCCCAGCACCTCCCTCACTCCTATACTTGCTGATCTTAACATCTCCACCCTTTGGTGTGTCTGCTGGCAATTAACTTTGAGGACCCAGCAAGAGATTTCTTAAAGAAATATTGGTAAGCCTAACTGCTAGTAGCTATACAGCCTTGAAAAATCTGTCCCAGGCAGCCAAACCCCAGCTTGCCATGAAAAGTCCTTTCACTCTGTAACAGTCTGCCTAATGACAGGTTTCGGAGTAGCAGCCGTGTTAATCTGTATCTGCAAAAAGAACATAAGTACTTGTGGCACCTTAGAGACTAACAAATTTATTTGAGCATAAGCTTTCGTGGGCTACAGCCCACTTCATCGGATGCATAGAATGGAACATATAGTAAGAAGATTATATATACATACACATATACAGATAAGCTGGAAGTTGCCATACAAACTGTAAGAGGCTAATTAGTTAAGATGAGCTATTATCAGCAGGAGAAAAAAAAAACTTTTGTAGTGATAATCAAGATGGCCCATTTAGACAGTTGACAAGGTGTGAGGATACTTAACATGGGGAAATAGCTTCAATATGTGTAATGACCCAGCCACTCCCAGTCTCTATTCAAACCCAAATTAATGGTATCTAGTTTGCATAAAGAAAAGGAGTACTTGTGGCACCTTAGAGACTAACCAATTTATTTGAGCATGAGCTTTCGTGAGCTACAGCTCACTTCATCGGATGCATGCCGTGGAAACTGCAGCAGACTTTATTTATACACAGAGAATATGAAAAAATACCTCCTCCCACCCCACTGTCCTGCTGGTAATAGCTTATCTAAAGTGATCATCAGGTGGGCCATTTCCAGCACAAATCCAGGTTTTCTCACCCTCCACCCCCCCACACAAATTCACTCTCCTGCTGGTGATAGCCCATCCAAAGTGACAACTCTTTACACAATGTGCATGATAATAAAGTTGGGCCATTTCCTGCACAAATCCAGGTTCTCTCACATCCCCCCCACCCCCATACACACACAAACTCACTCTCCTGCTGGTAATAGCTCATCCAAACTGACCACTCTCCAAGTTTAAATCCAAGTTAAACCAGAACATCTGGGGGTGGGGGGGTAGGAAAAAACAAGAGGAAATAGGCTACCTTGCATAATGACTTAGCCACTCCCAGTCTCTATTTAAGCCTAAATTAATAGTATCCAATTTGCAAATGAATTCCAATTCAGCAGTCTCTCGCTGGAGTCTGGATTTGAAGTTTTTTTGTTTTAAGATAGCGACCTTCATGTCTGTGATTGCGTGACCAGAGAGATTGAAGTGTTCTCTGACTGGTTTATGAATGTTATAATTCTTGACATCTGATTTGTGTCCATTTATTCTTTTACGTAGAGACTGTCCAGTTTGACCAATGTACATGGCAGAGGGGCATTGCTGGCACATGATGGCATATATCACATTGGTGGATGTGCAGGTATACGAGCCTCTGATAGTGTGGCTGATGTTATTAGGCCCTGTGATGGTGTCCCCTGAATAGATATGTGGGCACAATTGGCAACGGGCTTTGTTGCAAGGATAAGTTCCTGGGTTAGTGGTTCTGTTGTGTGGTATGTGGTTGTTGGTGAGTATTTGCTTCAGGTTGCGGGGCTGTCTGTAGGCAAGGACTGGCCTGTCTCCCAAGATTTGTGAGAGTGTTGGGTCATCCTTTAGGATAGGTTGTAGATCCTTAA
Organism: Caretta caretta; assembly: GCF_965140235.1. Taxonomy (NCBI): domain Eukaryota; kingdom Metazoa; phylum Chordata; order Testudines; family Cheloniidae; genus Caretta; species Caretta caretta. The sequence goes on along the minus strand of NC_134209.1, from coordinate 129,336,471 downwards.
TAATGCGTTGGAGGGGTTTTAGTTGGGGGCTGAAGGTGACGGCTAGTGGTGTTCTGTTATTTTCTTTGTTAGGCCTGTCCTGTAGTAGGTAACTTCTGGGAACTCTTCTGGCTCTATCAATCTGTTTCTTTACTTCTGCAGGTGGGTATTGTAGTTGTAAGAAAGCTTGACAGAGATCTTGTAGGTGTTTGTCTCAGCCGTGCAGAACACAATGCCATCCACAGCCTCAGAAACAACTCTGACATCATAATCAAAAAGGCTGACAAAGGAGGTGCTGTTGTCATCATGAATAGGTCGGAATATGAACAAGAGGCTGCTTGGCAGCTCTCCAACACGAGTTTCTACAAGCCATTACCCTATGATCCCACTGAGAGTTACCAAAAGCAACTACAGCATTTGCTCAAGAAACTTCCTGAAAAAGCACAAGATCAAATCCGCACAGACACACCCCTGGAACCCCGACCTGGGATATTCTATCTACTACCCAAGATCCATAAACCTGGAAATCCTGGGCGCCCCATCATCTCAGGCATTGGCACCCTGACAGCAGGATTGTCTGGCTATGTAGACTCCCTCCTCAGGCCCTACGCTACCAGCACTCCCAGCTACCTTCGAGACACCACTGACTTCCTAAGGAAACTTCAATCCATCGGTGATCTTCCTGATAACACCATCCTGGCCACTATGGATGTAGAAGCCCTCTACACCAACATTCCACACAAAGATGGACTACAAGCCGTCAGGAACACTATCCCCGATAATGTCACGGCTAACCTGGTGGCTGAACTTTGTGACTTTGTGCTTACCCATAACTATTTCACATTTGGGGACAATGCATACCTTCAGATCAGCGGCACTGCTATGGGTACCCGCATGGCCCCACAGTATGCCAACATTTTTATGGCTGATTTAGAACAACGCTTCCTCAGCTCTCGTCCCCTAAAGCCCCTACTCTACTTGCGCTATATTGATGACATCTTCATCATCTGGACCCATGGAAAAGAAGCCCTTGAGGAATTCCACCATGATTTCAACAATTTCCATCCCACCACCAACCTCATCCTGGTCCAGTCCACACAAGAGATCCACTTCCTGGACACTACAGTGCTAATAAACAATGGTCACATAAACACCACCCTATACCGGAAACCTACTGACCGCTATTCCTACCTGCATGCCTCCAGCTTTCACCCTGACCACACCACACGATCCATCGTCTACAGCCAAGCTCTGCGATACAACCGCATTTGCTCCAACCCCTCAGACAGAGACAAACACCTACAAGATCTCTGTCAAGCTTTCTTACAACTACAATACCCACCTGCAGAAGTAAAGAAACAGATTGATAGAGCCAGAAGAGTTCCCAGAAGTTACCTACTACAGGACAGGCCTAACAAAGAAAATAACAGAACACCACTAGCCGTCACCTTCAGCCCCCAACTAAAACCCCTCCAACGCATTATTAAGGATCTACAACCTATCCTAAAGGATGACCCAACACTCTCACAAATCTTGGGAGACAGGCCAGTCCTTGCCTACAGACAGTCCCGCAACCTGAAGCAAATACTCACCAACAACCACATACCACACAACAGAACCACTAACCCAGGAACTTATCCTTGCAACAAAGCCCGTTGCCAATTGTGCCCACATATCTATTCAGGGGACACCATCACAGGGCCTAATAACATCAGCCACACTATCAGAGGCTCGTATACCTGCACATCCACCAATGTGATATATGCCATCATGTGCCAGCAATGCCCCTCTGCCATGTACATTGGTCAAACTGGACAGTCTCTACGTAAAAGAATAAATGGACACAAATCAGATGTCAAGAATTATAACATTCATAAACCAGTCAGAGAACACTTCAATCTCTCTGGTCACGCAATCACAGACATGAAGGTCGCTATCTTAAAACAAAAAAACTTCAAATCCAGACTCCAGCGAGAGACTGCTGAATTGGAATTCATTTGCAAATTGGATACTATTAATTTAGGCTTAAATAGAGACTGGGAGTGGCTAAGTCATTATGCAAGGTAGCCTATTTCCTCTTGTTTTTTCCTACCCCCCCACCCCCAGATGTTCTGGTTTAACTTGGATTTAAACTTGGAGAGTGGTCAGTTTGGATGAGCTATTACCAGCAGGAGAGTGAGTTTGTGTGTGTATGGGGGTGGGGGGGATGTGAGAGAACCTGGATTTGTGCAGGAAATGGCCCAACTTTATTATCATGCACATTGTGTAAAGAGTTGTCACTTTGGATGGGCTATCACCAGCAGGAGAGTGAATTTGTGTGGGGGGGTGGAGGGTGAGAAAACCTGGATTTGTGCTGGAAATGGCCCACCTGATGATCACTTTAGATAAGCTATTACCAGCAGGACAGTGGGGTGGGAGGAGGTATTTTTTCATATTCTCTGTGTATAAATAAAGTCTGCTGCAGTTTCCACGGCATGCATCCGATGAAGTGAGCTGTAGCTCACGAAAGCTCATGCTCAAATAAATTGGTTAGTCTCTAAGGTGCCACAAGTACTCCTTTTCTTTTTGCGAATACAGACTAACACGGCTGTTACTCTGAAACCTAGTTTGCATATTAATTCAAGCTCAGCAGTTTCTCATTGGAGTCTGTTTTTGAAGTTTTCAGTTGCAAAATTGCCACCCTTAAATGTTTTACTGAGCGGCCACAGAGGTTGAAGTGTTCTCCTACTGGTTTTTGAATGTTAAGATTCCTGATGTCAGATTTGTGTCCATTTATTCTTTTGCATAGAGACTGTCCGGTTTGGCCAATGTATATGGCATAGGGGGTCGAAACAACAGACTGGACTTCTACATAGAGTGTTTCTGTCGACGTGCAGGGGCTGAAATTATGGAAAAGCAGCATCACTTGCCCCATAACCTCAGCCGTGCTGAACACAAGGCCATCAACAGCCTTAGGAACAACTCTGACATCATAATCCAAAAGGCTGACAAAGGAGGTGCTGTCCTCATCATGAATAAATTGGAATATGAACAAGAGGCTGCTAGTCAGCTATCTAACTCCACATTCTACAGGCCATTATCCTCTGATCCCACTGAGGATTACCAAAAGAAATTACACCATCTGGTCAAGAAACTCCCTGAAAAAGCACAGGAACAGATCTGTGCAAACACATGCCTACAACCCTGACCAGGGGTATTCTATCTGCTTCCCAAGATCCATAAACCTGGGCGGCCACAGACCACGGCGTCCCTCCCCACTGCCCCCTTCACCAGCTCTGCGGGTGTCCCTCCCTCACCCCCCAGGATGTATGCCCTGGCCCCCCCGCCTGCCGCCTCGTCATCTCTCCCGCCCACCGCCTCCACCACCATCAACAGCGGCCAGGGCCCCTTCCCCACCATGACAAGGAAGCATGGTGTCTGATGCCTCCTGGTGCCCGCCTCACCCCACGTGGAGACCTACGTGCGGGCGTTGGCGAGGGTGTTGGGGCCCTTGGCCATTGTGGCGGCCTCCAAAATGTATGGGAAGGTCGTCTTCTTCTTAGCATCGGAGGCTGCCACCCAGGAGGCGGTGGAGAGGGGCCTGGCGGTGGGGGCGGTGTTTGTCCCCTAGAGCCGCTAGAGGACCTGGGCGTCCACCTGGTCCTGACCTCTGTCCCTCCTTTTCTCCCCAATGCTGCCCTGTTACCCGCCCTTTCCACCCTGGGGAAACCTGTTTCTGTCATCAGCCCTCTCCCGTTGGGCTGCAAGGACCCCACCCTCCGTCACATCTTTTCCTTCCGCCGGCAAGTGCAGCTTCTACTGCCGTCGGCAGCGCGTGACGGAGAGGCGCTCAAGGGGTCCTTCCTAGTCCCCCACCAGGGGGCCCGTTACCGGGTGTATTTCTCCACGGGGGAAGCCCGGTGCTACCTCTGCCGGGCGTCAGGGCATGTCTGGAGAGACTGCCCCTTAGCCCGGCAAGGAGGGGCATCTGGGATCCCCGAGACCCGGCAGGACATTGGCCCCGTCATTGCCGATGCCCCTGGCCGCCCGATACCTGAACCCGCCCCCCCCCTTCGGATCACCGCTTCTCCCGCTCAGGCCCAAGGGGCACCTCCCTTACAAAGCCCAGATGAGTGAGATAGCCCCGCCCTTGCTGCTGACAATCTGGCGGGGCCTATGGAGGAGGGTGTGGCAGAGATACCACCAGGCATGGGAGAGAGCCTGCCCCAGGGAGAATCCTCCCTCCCTTATGCCGCCCCCCCGTCCCCCCCCCCCCCCCAAGTCCCTGAGCCATCACCTTTACCCCCTGACATGACCCCTGCTAACCAGCCCCCAGATGATGCCATGGAGGGTTGGGCCCTAGTCGAGGGGAAGCGAGGCAAGCGGAAGGCTCGAGCTCCACCTCATCTACCCGAGGCGGAGGCCCCCCGGAAGACCAGAAAGGGGGCACCGATGCCGAACTTTCCGCTTTGCCCACGAGTGCGTCCCATCCACCGGTGTCAGCCGGGAAAGACGTGGTATCACTGGAAGGTAGTGTCTCCCCTCCACAGGAGACCCTCCCCTCTGAGACCCTCGAGGAAGCCCCTTCTGTCCTGACACTACCCGAAGCCCCCGTGAACCCCGAGGCAACCGTCGTGGCGGGTGCCAGCGGGGAGAACCCCGGGGCGATGGAAAGTGTCCTCTCCTCCATGTTCAAGGAGATCGAGGCCCTAGATCTGATCCTGGTAGCACAGGGGGAGGACGACCTTTTGCCAGCAAACCTCGATTTGGGCAACCTCACACCACCCCTCTTTTCCCCATGCTCCCTCCCCCTAACTGCTGCTTCTGCTCCCACCTCCGAGGAGCCCCTGGACTCCTCCATCGACCCGGCCGCTGATGGCACCCCGATGACGGCCACCGAGCCTGCTCAGGTGACCGCCGGCGCCACGCGGTCGGGACACGAGTCGCCGGGGCACCCCCCGTTGGTGCAGAGCAATCGATTTCCTTCCCGGGTGGGGGCCCAACAGAAGATAATCCACCTCCTGATGCTGTGGCCGCTAAATCCACCATAGAGCCCGCGCTCGGTATCACTCAGAGCTCCCTCCCCACCCCCTTAACCCTTGAGTCTGATCAGGAGGCGCCACCATCCAGCTGCTTGCCTCCCGAAACCCAGAACCTCGCCTCTGCCCCTGCCCCTATCCAATTTACCTCCTGCAATGTCATTGCCGCCCCCGGGGCTGTCTCCTACCTTTCCCAACTGATGACCACCAGGGAGCTGCCTTTGTGTTCTCCTGCCCTGACCCATTAGGAGCTGCTGTCTTCCCTCCACCGCCCCCTATCGCCCCAGAGCTTGAGGCAGGCCTAGAAGCTCCAGCCCATCAGGCACCCCATTGGGGGTCTGCACCTTGCTTGTCCGTTTTAGTGGACCACAGGGCTGCACCAAGGGCCCCACCGGGGAACAACTGGGAAACCGTAACTCCACCCCCCCCCCATGAGCTGCATGGAGAGCTGCGGAAGTTTTTAGAGGATGGCCGTGGCTCCCGCAACAAGGTACAGCTTGCTCTCCAGCGATGGGGGGATTTTTTTCAAATCCTCCGGGCCACGAGGGCCCTCATGGGGGAAGGTAAAGGGATGGGGAAGCAGGATGCCGCGGCCTACTGGCGGGTCCGCGTCTTCAGTGACCAATTACTCACCTACGGGATGGGTCAAGGACTGTTGCGTGGCCCGCTGGGAGATGCGAGCGTTCCTGCCAGTGAGGATCGCCCCTGACCCCCCCCATGACACCTCTCACCATCGCACTGTTGAACACCCGGGGTTATAGGATGGCTCTCCGCAGGTCCCAGGTGCTCTCCTTCCTTTGGGAGGGAGGGTACTCTGTGATTTTCCTGCAGGAGACCCATACGGATCCGACCGCCGAAGACAGTTGGCAGCTGGAGTGGGGGGACAGGGTCTACTTTAGCCATTCCACGATTCGGCAGGCTGGAGTGGCAACCCTGTTCTCCCCCGACCTACGGCCCAAGGTGCTAGGGGTCACCGAGGCCGTGCCGGATCGCCTGCTGCATCTCTGGGTCCTTATAGAGGGGCTCGTGGTTAACCTCGTTAACGTCTATGCCCTGACATCAGGCCCGGAGTGGCTGCAATTTTATCAGCAGGCGTCTGCCTTCCTCGGCACCTTAGATTCTCATGAGTGCCTGGTCCTGGGAGGGGATTTTAATACCACCCTCGAGAAGCGAGACCGCTCGGGGACCGAGCAGAGCCCGGCCGCCGCGGACACCCTTCGGGAGATAGTTGAACATCACTCCCTAGTGGATATCTGGCATGACCAACACCCGGATGACACTTCCACGTTCACCTTTGTCCGGGTGGAAGCCCATCTATCGAGCCACTCCCGGTTGGACCGCATTTATTTATCACACTTCCATCTCTCACGAGCCCACTCCTCCAGCATTCGGCTGGCCCCATTTTCTGACCATCACCTAGCCACCGTGACAGCCTCCCTCTGTGTGGAGAGGCCGGGGCTGGCCTATTGGCATTTTAACAACAGCCTGTTGGAGGATGAAGGCTTCGTGACATCCTTCCGGGAATTCTGGCTGGCCTGGTGAGGGCAGCGGCATGCCTTTCCCTCGGTGCAGCGATGGTGGGACCTGGGGAAGGTACGCGCCCGGCTTTTCTGCCGCGACTACACGCGAGTCACCAGCCGATGGAGAAATGCGGCAATAGAGCAGTTGGAACGGGAGGTCTTAGAGCTGGAGAGGCGTTTGACTGCCAGCCCCGAAGACCCACTCCTCTGCGGAGCGTGCCAGGAGAAGCGGAAGGAGCTCCGAGCCCTTGAGGACCATCGGGCCCAGGGTACCTTTGTTCGATCCTGCATCCGCCTCCTTCGGGAGATGGATGGCGGCTCCCGCTTCTTCTATGCTCTGGAGAAAACGAGGGGGGCTAAGAAACACGTCACCTGCCTCCTGGCAGAAGACGGCACCCCCTTCACGGAACCGGCGGAGATGTGTGGGAGGGCCTGAGCCTTCTACGCAAGTCTTTTCTCCCCGGATCCGACCGACCCTAGCGCTTGCAGAGTGCTTTGGGAGGAACTCCCTATGGTCAGCGCGAGCGACCAAGACCGGCTAGAATTGCCTCTCACTCTGGCCGAGTTCTTGGAAGCCCTCCGTCGTATGCCCACTAATAAATCTCCAGGCATGGACGGGCTGACCGTGGAGTTCTACTGCGTGTTTTGGGATGTCCTCGGCCCAGACCTAGTCACCGTCTGGGCTGAGTCTCTGCAGAGCGGGGTCCTCCCTCTTTCTTTCGTGCAGGTGAACTGTGCTCGCCTTATTGCCGAAGAAGCGGGACCTCCACGATTTACGAAATTGGCGTCCCGTCTCGCTCCTCAGCATGGACTACAAAATCGTAGTGAAAGCAATCTCGCTGTGGCTAGGGTCTGTGCTGGCGGACGTGATCCACCCAGACCAGACCTACACCGTCCTGGACCGCAGTATCTTTGATAACCTATTTATGATTCGGGACCTTTTGGAACTCGGGCGTAGAGATGGTCTGTCGTTCGCCCTCCTGTCCCTAGATCAGGAGAAGGCGTTTGACACGGTGGACCATGGGTACCTCCTGAGCACTCTGCAGGCGTTTGGCTTCGGACCCCGGTTTGTGGGTTTTCTCCGGGTGCTGTACACTTCCGCAGAGTGTCTGGGTTAAGCTCAACTGGACCCTGACCGAATCGGTCAGCTTCGGGCGAGGAGTACGGCAGGGGTGCCCCCTCTTGGGCCAACTGTATGCTCTGGCGATTGAACCTTTCCTCTGTCTCCTCCACAGGAGGTTGACAGGGTTGGTGCTGCGGGAGCCGGAGCTGCAGCTGGTCCTGTTGGCGTACGCTGATGACGTGCTCCTCGTGATCGAGGACCCCGGCGACTTGGTGCGGGTGGAGGCTTGCCAGGCCATCTATTCGGCAGCCTCCTCCACCCGGGTCAACTGGGTCAAGAGCTCTGGCTTGGCGGTAGGAGACTGGCAGCAGGCGAACTCCTTCCCACCTGCGCTTCAGACCATTCGGTGGAGCGCGGGTCCGCTGCTCTACCTCAGCATTTACCTTTCTGCCACGCATCCCTCTCCGCCGGAAAACTGGGAAAATTTAGAGGGCGGAGTTATAGAGCGGCTCCGGAAATGGGCGGGACTACTCCGATGTCTCTCCCTCCGAGGGAGAGCGCTGGTGCTTAATCAACTAGTCCTGTCCATGCCCTGGTCCCAGCCCCGGGTTTCCTGACCAACCTCCGGACATCGATTCTGGCGTTCTTTTGGTCAGGAACACACAGGGCCCCTGTAGGGGTTCTTCATCTACCTCTGAAGGAAGGAGGACAGGGCCTGAAGTGTCTACACACTCAGGTCCGTGTCTTCCGCCTCCAGGCCCTACAGAGGCTCCTCTACGGTGCAGGCAGTTCGGTGTGGAGTACACTGGCGCATGCCATCCTGCGCCGCATCCGAGGGCTCCGATATGACTGGCAGCTCTTTTATCTCCATCCGGGAGGTTTTCCGCGAGACCTCTTGGGGCTGCCGGTCTTCTACCAGGACCTCCTCCGGACTTGGAAACTGTTTTTAACTACCAGGTCCGTGGCGGCCACCGAGGGTGTAGATCTCCTCGCGGAGCCCCTGCTACACAACCCCCAGCTCCATGTGCAGGTGGCGGAGTCCTGCTTGGTGCGCCAGAGCTTGATCCTGGCAGAAGTCACGAGAGTCGGAGACCTCCTGGACTACGACCGGGGAGACTGGCTGGATCCCCTGACGCTCGCCTGGTGCATGGGGCTCTCCAGACCTCGCATCCCCCAGCACGTACTTCAGGAGGCGAAGGCCGCTTCGCCGCCCGCTGCTCGAGCTTACCTCGACTGGGTCCTGCTCGAGGGCACACCCCGCCCACCCTCTACCCCAGGCCCGCCAGACCTTTTAATTGGACCCCTGCCCCGCAGACCCAATCGACCCCCTCACCCCTTCACTGCGAGCCGGCTGCATGAACTGCAGCTGGTACGCTTCCAAACCACGCCAAAGAAACATCTATACACGCTCGTGCTCCACACCCTTCACGCCCTCACCCTAGTGTCCCGCCCCGACACAAAGTGGCGAGACCTTCTGCCACCTTTGGAGGGTGAGCAGCCCCAGTGGGCCAGCCTATATTCCACCTTGGTTCCGAGGCCCGTCGGGGACATCAGTTGGCAGCTCCTTCATGAAGCTGTGAGCACGGGCATGTACTTGGAGCGGTTCACCCCCGTCCCACATGGTCCCTTTTGTGGTGTGAGGGAAACCCTAGCGCACGTATATTTGGAGTGCGCCAGGCTGCAGCCCCTGTTCCAGCTCCTCACAAATCTCCTATTATGTTTTTGGTTGCATTTTTCCCCTCACCTTTTTATTTATGCACTCCCCATCCGTGGACTCACAAAGTTGCGGGATCTCCTAGTTAACCTCCTCCTGGCCCTGGCTAAAATGGCCATCTATAAAACCCAAGAGAGGAGGTTGGCCGATGGAGTTTCCTGTGACTGTGGGGCCGTTTTCCAATCCTCGGTCCGTTCACGTATCCGGGCGGAGTTCCTCTGGGCGGCGTCCACCTACTCCCTTGATGCTTTTGAGGAGCGGTGGGCGCTGTCCGAGGTTCTCTGCTCGGTGTCCCCATCCGGGTCCCTTTGTTTGACCCTTTGATTGGGGGAGAGAGTAAGGGACCCCAGCCCCAGCCATGCTGCTGCGGACACCACCACCTTAGAGGGGTCCTTTCACACGTGGGTGCACATGCCCCCCCCCCCCCGGATTGTCCACCCCACAGCCTGCCCCTCTTGTTGGGTGCTTTCAGAGGAGACAATTGTTGGTGACACTCGGGCGTGGCGCCAGGTAACTCGAAGGGGTGGAAGACCACGAGAGTTGATGAAGCCCCCTCGCTCTGGGCCACCAGGTAACTCGGAAGTGTGGAAGACCACGAGAGTCGAGGAAGCCCCCCACTCTGGGCCCAGGCAAGCTTGAACACTTCCCTCCCCTGAAGCTAATAAGAAAACAACTGTGATTGCATATGCTGCTGTTTTTACTTTGTAAGTGTGTTATGCAAATAAAAAAAAATCTTTTGCTTAAAAAAAAAAATTACTCTCCTATAGCCATCTGGCCCGACCCTGTCACAATGTGTGTGTGTATATATATATCTTCTTCCTATATGTTCCATTCTATGCAGCTGAAGAAGTGGGCTGTAGCCCTTGAAAGCTTATGCTCTAATAAATGTTAGTCTCTAAGGTGGCACAAGTACTTCTGTTCTTTTTTCAGTCTGCCTCATGGAGGTTTGTTCTTTCCTATTTAGTGCAGCCAATCTTACTTGCAGGCAGACCAAGCTTTTTTGTAATGCAGAGGGAAGGTGAAAGTGGGAGGTGTGGAAAAAAAATCAATATCAAACCACTTTCCACTCTAGTCCCACTACAGGAGGCTCATTTGTGACTTGCAAAGTGAGTTCAACACTTCAAGGCCTCAAACCATCACTTGTATATCTTATGCATAAGGAGAGACCTCCTACAAAGTATATAGTGTTGAGCTGCTGTAGTTACTAATTCTTATTGAAAAGAAAGAGCTGACAGCATAAAATAATTCTTTCCCTGCATAGCAAAGAGAAGACAGCACTGGTACATGAGTAGACTACAGTTTGACAGGATTTGGGGACACTTCTTAACAGGTCACAACTGCAATTGTAATCAACAGAATCCATTTAAGGATGTATTTTCATTTATTCACTCCATGTTCCTTAAAATAATTTCAAGGTTAACTTTATGCCAACAGCTAGTCTTCCCATCTTTCTCAGCTCTTTCAAATTTACAAGCCTCATTCATAAGGAGAGAATATTTTTATAGCTGTAACATGACAATTTTATTTATTAAGCGTCCGACAGCCAAGGCACTCAAGGAGTCATACAACGTAATAAACACCCGATTAAAAATGCAGTAGAAACATAATTTTAAAACAGATGCTTAAAACCACAAACAAAGCAAGCCAACTGAGGGGTCTAATATATATGATGGCAGCACTGTCAGACTAAAATAAATAACCCTTTTGCAATGATTGATTTTTGGGGGTTTGGTTTTGTTTGGAGTTCGGAGAGATGAACTGAGACAGATGTCAAGAGGCGAGGGAGTTCCACCCCCACAGCAAAGGCAGGTACTAGCTGACATTATTAGCAATATGGATCTCCACAAATATACATAGTGCTGTATCAAGCAAGTTTAGTGTCAAACAGGTAAAGGGGTTCCTGGCCAGAAGGGCTCACAGTCTAAAACCACTGATGGAAACGGACATTACAAACAAGAACATTCAGAGAGTGGGAGTCCCTCTTAGAGCTTTAACAATTCATAGAAAACGTGGCATTTGCCTAGTTTCTTGAAAGTAAAGATGGAGGAAGCTTGGTGGGGAAACTGCTTCAGGCAAAGGGGGCAATGTGATAGAAAGCATGGAGGTGAGAAGAAGACAGGAAAGGGAAGTAAGGATGCCAACTTGGGCAGTGTTAGGACCAAGTAGGTTCAGAAAGGGAGTTCTAAAGGCCAGGAGAAGCAGCTTGACCACACAGAACACGGAAAGCCAATGCAGAAATTCAAAGATAGGGGAAAAATGTGATCAGAGAGAAAAAGATTAGAAGGTTGAAAGTAATAGAATATCAGGGTTGGAAGGGACCTCAGGAGGTCATCTAGTCCAACCCCCTGCTCAAAGCAGGACCAATCCCCAATTTTTGCCCCAGATCCCTAAATGACCCCTTCAAGGATTGAACTCACAACCCTGGGTTTAAGCAGGCCAGTGCTCAAACCACTGAGCTATCCCTCCCCCTACTGAGCTATCACTCCCCCAAGGTGCAGTGGTGGAACCCCTGTAAAGCAGATGGTGACTACACATACCATTAAGATTAGGTGACTTACACAGCCAGTTCCTAGACCACCACTGTGATGGGCCCCCTGGGGTGCAGCCTACGACACAGACTGCTATGCCCCCTAAACTCTCTCCAGCCTAGGTTGTCTCTCACAATGCCTTGCTAGTGACCAGCAGCAAACCCCTCCAGGTGCTGTTATCACTCAGCACAACCACATGTGGAGCCCCAACACCCAGACAGATTGCATAAATGCTCCCAGAATTATTCATGAATCACACAGAGAAAGTCACTGGTGCCAACGCCCCCTGCAGCTCTCAGCACTATACCTCAGGAATATACCGTCTTGCACTGCTCAAGACGAGCAGTGCACATTTATTAATTGGTTCACCACTTCATGAATGGAAAGTGGATATACACTAGCCTTTGCACCCTAAGCAGTTTTGCCACACACTTCATACAAACTCACTGGTAAAAATAAACAGTTAAACAAATGTATTGACTACAAAAGATAAATTATAAGTGATAGGCAAAAAGTCAGAGTTAGTTACCAAAAAAAAAATAAAATATACGAACGCAGTCGAAACTCTCCATCCTATTAGACTTGGCAACAACTAGACTAAGCAGTTTCTCACCCCACTGGCTATTGCAGTCCTTAAAATACAAATTTGTCCCTTAAATCTGGACCAGTCTCCTCTGTTGGAGTCTTCAGTCTTCTTCTCAGTGTCTTTGTCACTTGCAGTATAGGTGGGGAACAGGAGAAAGGCCTACTCTGGGCCTACTCTGTTCTGTTTTATACCCTCAGTCCCATGTGCTTGGTGAACACACAAGTCCAGGCACCTCTGGTGAGCTTTACTGAGACTCTAGGCAAGGTTGAGCAATTCCCCTGGTGTGGCCTCATGCAAGTGAGTCACTGAATTGTTGCTTCTTTGCTGGGCAATAGCTGTTGATGGGTTGTTTGATACCCGGCTCTCTCTAATTAGCTCTCTTCAGAGCCCGGTGGCTATAATGGTTAGATTTTTGAGATACAGAAAACATTCTCCAGGAAACAAGCCTGTTAGAGCACATACCCTTCTGACTCTGGATATTGCCTCTTTAACAAAAACTATGGGAATTTGGAGCAAAGTGCCATCTTTTATAATCCAAAAATAGTAAATTATTCCATATATTCTCTGTCATACATATGTAGAGCGTAGAAGGGAAATATTTCACTTTGTTTCTTGGGAGGTATAAAATTCTCCCTGTTTGCACTAAAAATTGGAAATTGTGAATTGTCAGATTCAACACCTTAGCAATGTTCAAATTAAGGGGGTCTGACTAGCTTTCAGCCCTTATTGCAGGTGGTTAAAAATTTTCTAATTCAAGCACCAGGTTATAGGTTCATTTACTGCCTTTCATCTGCAGTGGATCAATGGTGTATGTGACTCTTGATCCTGATAGTCCTTTTAGGGGACATAACTTTTTATTATATTGTTCAAAGATGGTTCTCTTAATTATTTTTTCCCTCCAACTGGAATGCTCCCTGGGACACACTGCAGTATATTATGGGTAAGTGGTCTTGTCTAAGAGCTTTTGTAAAGGGCACAGATGGGAATAACAATTTGTCTTCATTTTTTGGAACTTGTTCAGTAATGCTCCTGCAGATGGGATAACTTTTAAAAAATGAAGTTCAGCTTATACCTCTGTATAATGGGTTTGTAAATATTCTTGTGCTCAGCTTTCAAAGATATTTTTGTATTTCACTTTTGGCTTTTCCCCCTCAATTCAATATTTGAATTGATTAAAATTATATACAAATATCTGATCAGAGGAAAGAATATATGAACGTCACCTTTGCTCTCTTTTACCCTTAAGGCATAGTTAACAGTTATGGTTCACATTTGTAACAGCATGTAATAAGATTCTGTTTTCCTGTTGAATATCAGTGGACTGAATCTTAGCATTAAGAGAAAGAACTATTACCGTGTCTCTTCACTGAAATAAAAACTATTTTAAATTTAGCTTCACACTAAAGCAGAGATTATTCAGGGACATACATTATGTTTATATAGCACTTTTCATCCCAAAGAGCCCCAAACCCTTTTACTACAAATAAATAAATAAAAGACTTCCCATTTATCTGACACTTTATGTCTTCAGAATACTATACAAAACATTAGCCTTCACAGCTCTACTGTGAAGGCCCCACATCAGCGATACAGAAACTAGAACTGGTTGGGAATTTTCAATGAATTTTTTCATCAATTTGTCAAAACTGAAACAGGTGTTGGTTTGACAAATTTTCCAACCTGACAAATTGTTGAGAAAGTTTTGAAATTGTCAAAACATTTTGTTTAGAATTTGTCATTTAGAAAATGACCAGTTTTCCTGTTTGAAACAACTTTTATTTTGAAATTTAAGCTTCGACTGAAATAATACTAAAGAAAAAAGGTTGAAATATTGAAGGGCTAAAATCCGTATGCTGTTTATGTTACAACCCGATATATAGACTGTGTCAGCCCTTTTACAGGCCCAAAATCCAGAGTTTGGTCAAGAAGACAGAGGCCTAGCAAATAGTGAACAATATTAGCTAAGAAGCAGAACAAACAAAGGACAACCTTGCTTTTTGCTAAGCTAAGCTTGGTCAGCAAGAAGCCAGGTGGAAATTATAATTGGGGACTTTATCTCAAAGTTGCGAACAGACCATAGGAATGAAAGGGGCCCTGTTTCTTCGGTAGAAGAGGTGCCTTCCTACACACCAGCCTTGAGTTTATGGAAGAGGTTCAAACATATCAGTATGAGGTATGATATCCTCCCTCTCACAGATATGCACCTCTCCTCCAAGTCATTGCCAGTACCTGCCATCGAAACACAAATGAATAATTAAAAGACAATCTTTATTGCTATGTACTTTTCATTTGTCCTTTTGCTTTAACTCCTAGGTATGTACCTGTTGGACAATCAAGGGAGCTACTTCATTATCTATGGATCCCAAATCAGAATTCAACATATATATATTTTATACTAACACACTTTGTATATTGTTGAATGGAAAACACCTGTGTACTAATTAAGTGTCATGTGTTAACCTGAAACCATGGGTGGAGACATTATGCAACCTTTTGATCATTGGCTACTGTGCTTATCTTGTCTTGCTGCTAGACCTATTCAGGGGTTTGGGACTGCCTACCCCGTCATTTCCCTCCGCCCATGGAAAATCCATATAATCCATTGTAATCAATTGTTTGGCAGTGTCTCTGAGCCTAATAAGTGAGGTGACACTCCGTCAGCGCTGTACGCAATAAACCCATGTGCTTGATTCTACACGGTGTCCATATTTGTTCCTTCAAATATAAATGAAATATTTAAAAGTTCTTGAGATGAAATCATTTCAATAGATCCAAAGCAAAAAAGGAATTAGCTTTTCAGTTCACAAATATTTTTTAGATTTCAACTTCTGTTCATGATTTGAGACTGGAAAATATTCACAGGCCAGGAAAACTGTTTGCCACCCAGCTCTAATAGAAACTAAGGCAGAGAGTTTAAGTGACTGGCATGGACCACAAAGGGAGTCATTAGCAGAGCTGGGATTAGTACTCTGGGATTCCTGGCTCTGTATCCCATACTCAGACCATTAGCCCATACAAATGATCTATAGCAGAATCACTTCATCCATCTCTGGGGCAAAATATGCATGAATCAGTTCATCATCTCTCAACACTTGGGATTTAGGACAGCAACTAACAAAAGGCATGGCTACACGGTGTTACGCATTATGCACATATGGCATTCATGTGTTGGGCAAAAGACTGCCCAGCTTGACATTGTGAGAACTAGTGAATAACACAGGTGTACAGGCTATTCAAGTGTCACTCCATAGAACAGTTCAGCAAATGTATATTGGACACTTACCTGCACAAATAAAATAAACTCACTAGGTGGCACTGTAACTGAAACAATACAAGCTGCAATATTTTAAGTCAGAAGAGAGAGTGAACACGTTCTAACCATATTTTAAATTGTAATTAAGCCTTTTGGAGGTGGAACTTTCTTACTATGGGTATTTAGCATAATGGGGCTCCAAACTCAGCTGAGCTCTCAAAGTGCTCCCTTAATACAAATAATAATGTTCATGTAACTGGAACATTAGCTTTGGCCAACAACAGTCATAATGCAAACAGGCAGGGTGTAATCTTGCAAGCTTTGCTCTGTGCATGCGCCTCAGTCTTGACCCACCAACATCTGTGCTATTCTAGTTGTGGTCTTTTCTTGACAGCTGTGGAAGTAATGAAAATCCCAACAAGCTCACTTTCACAGGGGTCATTTCCAAATCTTGATTTGCCTTAAACTTGTTTACTTTCAGAAAGCTTCTAAACTACCAGTTGGATTAGTGCATTTTAAGGGCAGAAGAGAACCTAATTCACATTGGAAATATTTAGTCTAATATTTATTTCTTGATCACTAGTCACATCTGCCACCAGAGGTTGCTCAGCCACAGCTCAGCTCAATCCTATAAGCTTCTTTTGTTACAATCATAGCAATTGCAGCTTTCGGTGATGATAATAGTGTAGCATCAGGACCAGAGGGAGTAAGTAGAGAAGGCCTAAACAGGAAGACCCAGGCAGAAGGCATCAGGGGAAGGTGACAGACACAAAGAATGAAAAGGACAGATTACTGTCTGAGTTTTTAAAAATAGACCAGTAACCTCCCCAGGAAACATTAAGATGTCAGACATGGAGTCTCCACTCCCTGTTCACTTTCTTCCTACCCTTCTGCATGCATCTCCCTTTATGCGCCTTCTCCACTCATTCACTCCCCGCCCTCAGTCCTGCTACAATATTATCAGCATTTTGTCAGAATCTACAATAATTTTCTTAAATATTGGTAAGGACAAAAATTGAAATTCAACAGTATCTCTGAAAGCAACAATGTCACAAAACAAAAGTCATTGTTTTTTTCATGCTAATAATGACAAACTCCCGCAAGACACATTGCTAATTCTGATGTTAGAAGTGAAAATTACAGTGTCTGCTACCACTACTACCAGATCATTTATTGGAATGGCCAACTATCTTCCAAAGAGTCATACACTAAAGAAACCCCACTTCCACAAAACTACTGGCCAGTGCTAATAAAAATGCATCTGTTACACTCATTGTTCTCGGAACATAGGATTTGTCATATATCACAAGGCCATTTGTCTTGTAAGTTATATATGCTGCTTCCTGCAGCAGTCAAGAAGTGATGCTTCAAAGGAAGGCAACCACTACCCAAAAGAAACCTGTACTCAAGACCGTGTGACCTCTACAGCAAGCTTGACCTAAAAGTTGTGCACTAAAGTCACTAGCTTCTGAAGCATTCTGGTATGGCAGACTGGAAACGCTGCAGCAGCTTCAGATGAATTTTTAGGGGAGGTTATTTTTACTGAATGTTATCAGAGCAGTATTTCTTGCATTTAATTGGAAAATAATTTCAGTTTACTGTACTTTTTTTTACTGCCCCGTAAGTTGTCAGTGTGCTTCAGATTTTGTATGGACAGTCCACAAATGAAGGAACGGAAGAAGTTGTCAGGCAGCAATAGTATGATACCTGGGGCTTTTAACATCAGTGAAGACATGGAAACTGGTTTGAGATAAACACATCAGCTTGATGTTTCTGCTAAAATTATTACAGTGAGATAATTATCAACCACGACATCACTTGAAACCTCATTGAAATTAACAAGGGCAGTTCACACTTAGAACATTTTTCAGGCTGCCCATAGACTCAGGCAAATACAGTATGTGTTTGTTCCAAAGATGATTTTTCAAACATGAACAAGCATAACTGGGAAAGAAACTTTAATGTTCTTAAATAAAAGTGTAGACTCTAAATGACAATTGTGCATCTAGGGTGTATTCTGCAGTCAATTTCACAGCTATGGGATTGTACTTAACCCCTAACCAAATATGCAATGCTACACATGGGCCAGAGTAGGACAGTCATTCCTGACATGTTGGCAGCTGTTTCTCAGAAACATTAAGTTTCTCATATCTTATCTAGACTAGGCTTTACTTGCCTGTCCCTTGTTCTTGTATCTCAGAACAAAATAAAAGGGAGAGACTGACCAGCTTCCAATACAAATGTTCTAATTCTGATTACCCCACTAACGTTTGTCACTGTATTGTTATTTATGCAACCCAGACTTACACAATGTGGATCTTTATCCCATACTTTGTAAGGGTGGTACATTTATACCACAGCAGTCCCAATCAGGGGTCAGGAGAACAAAGAGTCCCTGCCTCAGAGAGGTCCCAGTGTAAATATATGATAAACTAAAATAGACAGACAAGGCTTGGAGAGAGAGAAGTAAAGATGGATGTGTTTGCATAAGTTAGTAGTCTAAGTGATCAAACTAGTCTTAAGTGGCCACCATCCTAACCAATGCCAAGTCTTGCTCCAACCAGATAAGGTCTGGTCTTCAGTGCTCATCTCTGTATCTATACATTCAAGCTAAGCAATATCTTTCCGAAGGCTAGGTAACCCAAATGAGGTACAACAGCAGCAGTAAAAAGGGCATACCCTACCTAGATACAATGTCACCACAGCATATTAGGCTAGGTCTATATTTATGGTAGCCTGTAGAGTACAAAACTACACACTCACTTAGCACTAATATATGTAGCAGCATAGACAGTGAGGTGGGTAAAGATACGCTAGAACCTTAGGGTATGTACGCTCCTCAGCTCTGTACACACGCAAGCAGAACCTTCCACAACTACACTGCTATTTTTAACATGTAGAATCCCACTGCCTGAACCTTTCCCTGCCTCAGAGAAAGGTGTCGGCCATGGGGAAAGGCTCCTACAGTTCCCTGCTGCCAAAGCCTTTCACTGCAGCATGTAGCTATGCTACTCTATGCACCACGGCTAGCGTAGACAAGGCCTCAGTCAGTCTGTCCCATCCTGCGCTTGAATGCGTGCAACTACCCTACTTGGCTTTTTAAGCTGGTGCGACTGTGGGGACAGAGAACTCCACAGGAGCTCTCAGCACGACAGACAGGGGCGCCATTTAGGGGGGCAGGGGAACTCTTAACTGCAACAGCTTGAGTGTGATATGTGAGGAGTTCAGAAGCTGGAAGCAGCACAGCATTTGGGGCAGGGAGTTTGTTTAAAAACAGAAGCAGGATAATTAAGATAACAAAAGGCTCATCATTCAAGTAAAATAAGGATCCTTAGATGACCCTGAAAGCATTACCAGGCATTCCAGTTAAAAGATAGGAAACAAAGGGGTAGTCTACACTGGCAAGGTTAACATGGCTTGTGTTGTCATGGCTCTAAAAAAACACCTTCAATGTTGATAAATGCAAAGTAATGCACATGGCAAAATATAATCCCAACATACAAAATGATGGGGTCTAAATTAGCTGAACCCGTCAATAAAGAGATCTTGGAGTCATTGTGGATAGTGCTCTGAAAACAGCTGCTCAATGTGCAGTGGCAATCAAAAAAGCTAAGATAATATTGGGAATCATTAGGAAAGGGATAGATAATAAGAGAAAAATATCATATTGCCACTATATAAATCTGCCAACATATTGAATAGTGCAGATTTGGTCCCCCCTCTCAAAAAAAGATATATTGGATTTAGAAAAGGTACAGAGAAGGGTAACCAAAATGATTAGGGGTATAGAACACCTTCTGTATGAGGAGAGATTAAAAAGACTGAGACTTTTCAGCTTGGAAAAGAGATGACTAAGGGGGGGAGGATATGATGAAGATCTATAAAATCATGAATGGTGTGGAAAAATTGAATAAGGAAATGTTATTTACTTGTTCACAAAACACAAGAACTAGGGGTCACCCAATGAAATGAATAGGCAGCAGATTTAAAACAAACAAAATCAAAAAGTATTTCTTCACAGTCAACCTGGGGATGTTGTGAAGGCCAAAACTATAACAGGGTTCTAATACGAACCAGATAAATTCATGGAGGATAGGTCCAGCAATAGCTATTAGCCAGGTTGGGCAGGGATCCAACACCATGTTCTGCATGTCCCTTGCCACTGTTTGCCAGAAGCTAGGAGTGGGCAACAGCGCAACTTCATGATTGCCTGTTCTGCTCATTCCCTCTGAAGCACCTGGCATTGGCCACCACTGGAAGACAGGATACTGGGCTAGATGGAGCATTGGTGTTACCCAATATGGACATTCTGATGTTACATAAAACCCACTCCCAGAGTGGAGCTAGAACCGAGGAGTCCTGACAGAGTCTCTCTCTCTGCACAGTTAGTTACAAAGTAAGAATCCACATGAACATTTTAACCTAACCAGTATCCCTTAATGACAGGTTTCAGAGAAGCAGCCGTGTTAGTCTGTATCCACAAAAAGAACAGGAGGACTTGTGGCACTTTAGAGACTAACAAATTTATTAGAGCATAAACTTTCGTGAGCTACAGGAATGCATCCGATGAAGTGAGCTCTAGCTCACAAAAGCTTATGCTCAAATAAATGTGTTAGACTCTAAGGTGCCACAAGTCCTCCTGTTCTTTTTGCAGTATCCCTTAAGTGTCTTGTCACAAGATGTCAGCACATGTTGCTATTAGAACTGAGCGGTTCTAATATTTATTTAATTTGCTTTCTTTTATAAAGGCATTAGATACAGGGCTGCTGTCAGCCAATTGCTAAGTTGTCTGCCAATAAACTTACAGTTTTAAAGTGCCTAAGTAGCCACAGGAACCACAGTTAAAGTTGCCCCCCAATCTGAAAGGACGCCCCTGACCACAGGCAGCCCTGGATGAGGCCGAGCACGGGGAAGGGGGCAAGGCAGTGGCTTCGGCCAGGGCAGCAGGAGGCCCAGGCCCTGCCCCAGAGAGCCCTGCAGCGCCTGAACCCACCAGTGCTGGAAGACCTGGCGCGCGCAAGGCTGGCCTGGAATGTTCACTATCTCCCCGCCCCCCCAATTGGCCACGCCTATCCCTCGGACCAGTAGCCTCACCCCTGAGCAAAGGCAAGGGAGCCGTCCGCGCCCTTTCAACTGCGTCTCGCTCAAGGTGCTGTGAGCCCGGGAGGGGGGAGGCCTCGCCCCCATGGAGAGGCCGGCCCGGCTGATTGGCGCTTGGTCCCGTCACTCTCGGCCCCAGAGGGGTGCCGCTCCCGCTGATTGGGCCGTGGCTCGGCCGTGACCCTGGGCGTTCGGCGGAGAGCGAGCCGCACGCACTCAGCGCGGAGAAGCCATGGCGGCGGCGGCTCGGTGCGTGCGGCTGCTGTTGAGACCGCGGCGCTACCCGCTGCTGAGCTGCCTGCTGCGGTAAGGGCGGCGCGGGCCCTCCCCTCCCACCCCTAGGGGGCCGCGGAGGCGGCTGGGGCCTTGCAGCGCCTGAGGCCGGCCCCTGCGGCCCGGGGCGGAATGAGCCCTGCGGCCCGGCCCGGCCCGGCCCCGTGAGCGCGCAGAGGGGCTGACGGGAGGGACCGCGCAGACCTTGCGCTGGCTGCGGCCCAGCTCCCTGCAGGCCGACACCGCCCCTTCCCCAAACTGCCGCTGGGCCTCGCCTGTGGCGGCGGGTAGGAGGGTGACCCGCTGGCCCACCTTCGTGCCGCGGGCGGGCGGCTTCCCCGGTCCCGCTCGGGGAGCCCACCGCCTGTTGGCCGGCCTCCATGCCCGGGTCTTCGCCGAGCTCACCCGGGTTAGCCAAGCTTAGCTGCTGTCCGGGGGCCTGTGTTTTATAGGCAAGGCCCTAGGGAAGCCCCGCCCACCGCAGGGTCTCTGCCCTCTGTCACCACCTGCCCCTCGCCGGGGCTCTTACCATGCCCGAGGAGGCTCCAGAGTGCCCCAGCTGGGGAATGAACGTGGGTGACTTTCTCTCCTGGCCCAAGTGGGGGAGTCAAGATTCCTGCACCTTGCCCCGCACACCCACCCTGGAGAGCAGCAGAAAAAGGGGCAAAGGCAGGGCCCTACAGAGATTGGGAATCACTCATTGACTCAAGGGGAGACAAGGTTGGCAGTTTGCTTCAGGGGATGGAGTTGTGCAGCTCTGTGTGGCATTTCTCCTTGCCATCAAGAGAAAAATGTCCTTGCTGTGTCTCATCCTTCGCTTCCCCCCCCCCCCCCCCCCAGAGCAGGAGAGAGGGTTCAAGCTTGACCTGCTTGTTGTGAGGGAGGCAGCCCATGTGAGGGAATCAGTGGCTCACTGATGAGAAGCAACACACAGGGAGCTGCACAAAACTCTGTAGCTCTGGTGGCTGCACTTTTCATTCGCACCATAGAGGCTGCAAGATTGTGTGTAATAAGATGCCTGATCTCCAACTCAGCGGCATTTTAAATGCTGCAATAGAAATCCTAGCCGTTGCCAAATTTTATGTGAGTTGTGTAACAGCAGGGAGAAATCCCCTGTGAAAGCAAATTAACAGTAGCCAAAATTCAGTCTGCTGCTATACTGTCCTGTCATGTCATTACAGCATGTCATGTTTCATAGCTCATGCAGTTTGGATGCATTTCTGTTGAAGGATTTAATGATCAGGTAGACAAGGCAAGTGGGTGGGAGCTAGTAGTTACTGTCATTCAGCAATGGGTGTCTTGGATAAAGGTGCTTTATTTCTTAAGAGATCACAGGTTGGAGTGAAGAGACTCTTGGGCAACTTTCAAACTCATTCAAGTTAATCAGCTGAAGCCGTATTTATTAAGGCAGCTAAATAAATATGGCAGTGCCTACCTGTGTGTAGGCTTATAGGTTTTAAGTTGTTGATTTTGATGCATAGTAAGAGGGAGGTGTTCTAAGCATATGGTACTTTGTGAAGAAAGGCCTAGAGTCACTTGTAGGAGCACAGGCAAAGATACGTGAGGGAAAGAGGATTGTCCTCATTTGCTATCTTATTTCTGAACTTGCCACCCCAACACATGCGCCTCTCGTTCATGGAAAAATGGGCACAAAATCATCCTAAAGCAGCGATTCTCAAACTGGGGGGTGGGGGCCAGTGGCACATAAAATGTATTCAAGGGGGAGGGGCATGACAAGCTTTTAGGACCAAAAAAACTTACTATGCACATTTTACCCACAGCAATGAATAGCTAGCAAAGCTCAGATGGCACTGTGCATTTTGATGGATTTCTGTTAAGCTTGCATAGCATTATGCCAAGTTGTTAATCCATTTGCTATGACATGGTGTGCAGCGTCGACCACAATCGCAGTTTTGCTTTTGCTTTTATTACAATGGATTGTTGGCTCATTTGTGCAATTCATGGAATTACTCTGCTCCAAAAAACAGGCATACCTATCATGCTAGTAACAGTGTGATGTCTGTAAGCAACATTTTACTTAAATGGCTCTGTTCGAATCAAGTAATGTAAATTTTCAGTATAAATGCCTTACTGTTTTTAATATTTAGTGAGAGTTGCATGTTGATTTCTTTTTATCGGTATATGTACTTGTATGGTGGGGTGGGAGGGTGTAAACTGCTATAGACACAAAGAAGGGGAGCACGGTTAAATAAGTTTGATAACTACTGTCCTAAAGAATAGATATTTTAAATTAAATGAATCACTAAGAAATGTCAGATACATATGATTACGCAAACACCTCATTTTTACTCCATGTTTTAACCCATTTCTGCTGATGCCAAAGAATCAGTTGTGTAATAATTAGAATTCTTCTGCTGATTCTGAGTTACTCACAATACTTGAATTTTTGGATTAGCTATTTACAAACGAGGTGGCAGTTGTTTTCTGGATTTTTCACCAGCAGGTAGTTATTCCAATTCCTTTGTTTTAGAGGAGGTTTAGTGACTGAAGCGTTGAAAATGATTGCATCATGAGACTTCAGCCTTAAATGTAAATTAATCAGGACATTAGGTAACTAAATTGTTGTGGATTTGTTTCCTAATTATATACCCAATGAAAAGGAAGTGGCCTTCATTTTTTCCTCAACCATCTTTCCCTAGTAAACTTAAGAAATCTTTATTTGAAATAATTAAAATGTGCTTGCCTGTATTGCCTGCTAGTGGTGGCTGTCTTGTTGCAGAATGACACCTGCAACTGTACAGGAGCACCTGAATCCAGCTAATCAATAAGAGTTCCATCATGCTTGAACACTAGAGAACAATAAATTGGTGTGACTAAAGACTTGAGGCTTCAGCACACCTTTCAGGCCAGATTTGATTCTAACCGGTGTTCCTAAATGTGTTGTCAGATAAGTTTTTATTGAAAACATGTCAGGCCTCATAATTGCAGAAAATTTGGGGCAAAAAAGCTAGTGAGCAGTCACCTCTCTTTAAACGGGGAAGGCAAATACTACCTCCATTATGGCAAGGGTGTAACTGCACGCTTCCAAGATATTTTCCCCCAAGATAGTTTGATTAGGAGCCGGGGTGCAGGTAGATGGAACAGTGATTAGACCAACTTGTAGGGTTTTTCTAATTTTGGGCTGTCAAGACTGCAGAGATTATTGTGGACACCATTCCATATCACATTGGATACTGAGTTACAGTTAGCAAGGAACTATAGAGTAAGGCCACGGTCTTGCAAATCTTATGCACTGTGGGACAACTCACAGTTAAGCATGTGCACATGGGTTGCAGGACTGTAGCCTTCATTTCTTTACAAATCATTTTTCTGGCTTTAGGATGGAGGTTTCTTTTGTATGAGATCAAGGCAAATCAGGTATTCAGTATGTTCAAAACCCGCTAATCTTTCCTAGGATGAGCAGCTGACTAATGCTCTGACTGTGTTTGCTTTAGGACTTCTCCACGGTTGCTTTGCATAGCAACACAACAGAAAAGCACTGGACAGAACTTGGAAGATTACCAGAGCCAGAATGAACCGAAGGCTGAAGCAAGCTCTGCTGAGAAGATATTCATTGAAGAAAAAGCCAAATTGGAAGAGCAACTAAAAGAAATGACTGTAAGGGTCTTTTGGTCAGCCAGCATGCACACATTCTAGGAAAAGTGTGACGTTCCAGGTGCACTGTACACAAGCTGGATAAGACTATGTAGCAGTTATTTCATGAATTAAATATTATAGATTTGAATAATCCTAAGTGGACGCTTCCTTTTAAGTTTAGTTCATTAGTAGTACATAGTCGTTTTGCTGTGAACAGACTGCTAATATGCTCTCTGGCCTTGGTTTTCAATCTAGAAAAATGTGGGTGATAATACTCATCACTGAGGCCTGGGAACATAAGCTTTGTTTACTCACATATTTTTCTCCTTAGCCTCTTTCTCTTCTAGTAATCCTGGAAGAGTTAGCCTTTTTATCCGGTATAGAACTAAATCTGAGTTTAGTGGTTATATTGATAACAATAGCAGTGGCATGAGCAAGGCATAACATATGAATACGCTCTGCAGAATTCCCCAAATTCTGCCAACCCACTTTTTCCCCAGCCTGCAAAGGCAAAACCTACTGTTTTGCTTCTTGGCATCTCTCTCTAGCAGGCACTTCCAGTGGTGCCAAACTGCATAATGTCTTTGTGACCCAACTGAGACCAAATTAATTTGTGCTTATAAGTCCTAAGATCTGAAGCCCTTTCCTTTATTTTCAGCCTTCTGGGCCTGCATGCTCATTCTTTCTTCCTGGAAGTGCGCTCAAAGGCTTATCTTTCTCACCAACAGAAGTTGGTTCAATAAAAGATATTACCTCACCCACCTTGTCTCTCCCTTAGTTAAGAACCATGAGCAGACAGGTTTTGGAAGGTAAGGCTGAGCAAACTTGTGGCCCCTGCAATCTGAAGATGTTGGCTACTATGATGAAAGAACTAGTATATGGTGACTCCGGCATGTGATAAATTTGCATTCATGGGCTAAATTGTGTTGTTCCGTCCTCAGCTGGTAGAGAGCAGAGGTGCCAGGAAGGAGAGGTACAGAAGTGTCCTATTCCCTTGTAGTGTGGGGTTCAGAATGTTTAATGGGTGAGAATAGGAGGTCTGGGAGGATGTGGGGACAGTTCAGCAACCAGTAGCTAAGTAAGACTATTTTGCTCTGCTGATAACAAATGGATTGACGCAAAAATAAAAAGACAACACCATGCCATGGTTGTGGCATAATGAGTCAGTGCAGAGGTATCCCATGTGATGTACTAAGTCTTGTCTGGAATGTACAAGGGATTAGGAGAGGCAAACTTTTTGACATTCCAGTACTTCACAGCTCTAGTTAAGAATAAAAAAAACACCCCACATTGAGGCCCAGATCCACAAAGGTATTTAGGTTCCTCCCTTCCATTGATTTTGATGGACGTTAGGAGCCTAAATACCTTGTTGGATCTGGGCCGGAGAGCCTGGAAGCACATCTTTTCCTCCTGTGCCATCCCCTTGTATCTCCTCCTTACCTCAAGTCACCTAAAAAAAACAAAATAAAAACCACTTGTGGGCAAGAGGGTGAACACAGAAGTACTGATTCTCTCTCTCCCTTGTTTTTCCACCTTCAAAATGAGGCTAATACATGCCTACATCACAAGGACATGAGGATTAGTCTTTGTACACTCATTTGAAGTGCTAGGTACAAATATTGTTTAGAATTTAGATGCAACTTTTAATAACAAACCACAGAGTCTAGCTTGTTAAACTGCTGCTTTGTAATGAAATTAATAGAACAAGAGCTTTGGTTTGAATTATTGGCATGCAATATACGGGCTGTAATGGGATCTTTTCTGCAATATGCTTTATCTTCTTCCTCAGGACAAGTACAAGCGAGCCCTGGCAGATACAGAAAACTTAAGGCAAAGAAGCCAGAAATTGGTAGAAGAGGCAAAGTTGTATGGTGGGTGGAGACTTTACTTGTGTGCACATGTTGTATTGTAAGGTGATGAAACACTAACTTGAAAAACGAAGCTTGCAAATTCAGAGCAGACACTGCTACTCACCCACAACTCCCACCATTTGGAACTCCCAGATATATTGGCATGTCCTTGTTATAACGTGTTGCTGAGAGCCTGAAATGTTACTGTCCTGATTTAAATTTAAAGTGATTTGAGATGCTTCAGTGTCATTACGATTTCAGTGGAGGGGTGTAAAACTGTGTGAGTTTTAGAAGCATTAGATTTAGATGTATCTTGATACCTCAAAAAACTCTGGATTGCTTGGTGTCTGCAAAATTTTCCAGAAACTAGTAAGTAAATATGAGCCATAATGTACACTGGCCCTTGTACACTGACATGATGTATAATCTTCTTGAGTGGATCGTCATTTGTTCGATTTATTACATGTGGCAATATTATACCAGTTTCACGAGGAAAGT
This sequence comes from Caretta caretta, assembly GCF_965140235.1. Classification (NCBI taxonomy): domain Eukaryota; kingdom Metazoa; phylum Chordata; order Testudines; family Cheloniidae; genus Caretta; species Caretta caretta. The sequence goes on along the minus strand of NC_134209.1, from coordinate 129,309,492 downwards.
ATTTATTATACTGCGTTGACGTGTTACTGCTTTTACTAGGAAAGTTTTTTAGCTGTTTAATACCTAGGGGCAACATAGTCCACATTTGAATTTAACTGCTTGTGAGCTTTCATTGTAGAAAGTGAGGGAGCCAAACCCAATCCATATAGGATGGTGAAGTCTCAGGGCAAATTGTAGCCTGAATTCTCTTCCTTTTCCCAGGTCTGCTCTTCCCTCCCCCCCATTCAACCTTAAATTTGAGTGCAAGAGATCTGAAACCAGAAGTATTCAACTACTTGCTTTCTTAATACTTTTTTGAAAGCCTTTTGAAATTTAAATAGATTTTTGTCGTAAGTCTGAATACCAAAACTCATGAATGCTTAACGTTAACTTAAGTAAAAGCTAGATTTTTCAGAGGGCCGAGCACATGCCACTACCACTAACTTCAAGGAAATGCTAATTATGCTCAAGTGTCATGTTTGACAGTTCTGACTAAAGCATATTTTAATAGCTCTTTTTATCCTCTGAAAACAAATGTGCAAAATAGAAATGGTACTGTTTTGTAAATATTGCAGGAGCAAAAGATAGCACTCTGGCCCAGATCCACAAAGGGTCTTAGGCCTGGTCTACACTTAAAGCTTATAGTGACATAATTATGTTGGTCGGGGTATGGAAAAAACTGTTTCTTGCCAGAACTGTGGCAGTACCCACCTAACTCCATACATACTGGCTATGGGATGCTTACCTTATAACCTTTAGCACAGTGGTTAGGGAACTCACCTTGGATGTGGTAGACCCTGGTTATTTTCCCCCTCTGCCTGAAGAGGAGAGAGGATTTGAACATGGGCATTTCCCACTTCTCAGGAGAGTACCTAACCACTGGACTGTAGTGGGAGTCTTACTTTATCTGGCCACTGCAAATACACAAAATCGAGTGGCTTCAAGATGAGAGATTGAGACCCCTATGTCAGAATATCCCATAGTCCTGTAACCAGGGCATTGACTTGTGAGGTAGGAAACCCCTGTTCAAATCTCTTGCCCTCAGGCAGAGTTGAACTGAGATCTCCTGCTTACCAGGTAAATGCTCTAACCACTGAGCTAAAGGTCCCTCTGCCACCACTACCTGCCCCCAACAATTTTGTGTTGAGTAAGGCAGGCTTAGCACATGCCCACCAGATTGGGCCCCATGGGCAAGATAGCCATTGCCCTACCTATCTTCACCTGGTTTGAAGATTGCATTAGGGCTTAGGCATGAGGTAAGCATCTGGGCTGTTGCCTGAGGCAGCAGGGTGCGGACCCAGAGGTAGAAACTTAAGCATTTTGGAGACACTTACAGAGTAAATTTAGGTGTTTAGTTTAGACACCTACAGAGTTAGGAGGCAGCCAAGCAGAGGTTTTGTGGATTTCGATGGTGCCTAAATCTGGGTTTTAGGCTCCTTTGTGGATCTGGGCTTATATACTGTGAATCCATAACCATTTCATCTTCTTTCCTGACCTGCAGTTGACAAAGTGCACCAATATGAATGGTTACATGTTAACATTAGTTTAAATCCACAGTTAAAGCTTAAAAACAGGATAGCTAATTAACTAAAGAGTAAAAAGAAGCAGACTTCAGTTCAACAACATTCTGGACTCTTGTACAATTTTGATGAACATTTGAATACTTTAATTTGAAATTCACTCCTCACAAGCATTCATGCTAGTATGGTGCCTAACACAGTGGGGTTCTGATCCATGATTGGGCCCCTAGATGCTACAGCAGTACAAAAGACTCAATAAACCTTGAGTGAAAGCAAAATTTCAGATTGTATGTATGATTGTAAAATTGTCCATTTGCACTTGGCTAATTATTTCATTGAGGGAACAGAAGCTCTATGCTGAGATTTATTCAGATATCACAAAAGCGCAAAGTGCAACTACTTGTAAACTGCAAAGTCTTACTAGAAGAAGCTTGTCAATTTCAAATCTGAGACCTCTGCTGTAAGCAGCAGAAGGGCAAAGCAAATGAGAGAAATGCAGTCTAGATGAAATTACTGTAAGGGGGGCACACAAGTGGTTGAAAGACTGTACTTGAAAGGTAGTTATCCATGGTTTGCTATCAAACTGGGATGGCATATCTAGTGGGGTCCCACAGGAGTTAGTCCAGGGTCTGGTATTACTCAATAGTTTTCATTAATGACTTGATAATGGAGTGGAGTGTGTGGTTACAAAACTTGTGGATGACACCAAGTTGGGAGGGGTTCCAAGCATTTTAGAGGACAGGATTAGAATTCAAAGTGACACTGACAAATTGGAGAATTGGTCTGAGTTTAATAAAATAAAATTCAATAAAGATAAGTGCAAAGTACTACACTTAGGAAAGAAAAATCAAACGCACAACTACAAAATAGGAAACAACTGGGTAGATGGGAATTATACTGGATCACAAACTGAATATGAGTCAACAATGTGATGCAGTTGTGAAAGGCTAATATTCTGAGATGTATTAATAGGAGTGTTGTATGTAAAACGCGGGAGATAGTTGTCCCACTCTACTTTGCACTGGTGAAGCCTCAGCTGGAGTATTGTCTCCAATTCTGGGCATCACACTTTAGGAAAGATGTGGATAAATTGGAGAGAGTCCCAAGGAGAGCAACAAAAGTGAAAAAAGATTTAGGAAACCGAACCTATGAGGAAAAGTTAAAAAATGTGGGCATGTTTAGTCTTGAAAAAAGAAAACTGAGGGCGGACCTGATATCAGTCTCCAAATACGTTAAAGGCTGTTATGAAGAGGATGATGATAAATTGTTCTCCATATCCACTTCAGATAGGACAAGAATAGCCTTAATCTTCGGCAAGGGAAGATTTAGGTTAGATATAGGAAACATTCTCTAACTCAGAGTAGAGTTAAGCTCCGGAATAAGCTTTCAAGGGAGATTGTGAATGGAGGTTTTTAAGAACCAATTGGACAAACACCTTTAAGGGATTGTCTAGGTTTAGTTGGTCCTGCCTCAGTGCAGGCTGGACTTGATGGCTTCTTGAGGTCCCTTTTAGCCCTACATGTCTATGATTCTATGAAAGTTAACAAGTTTTCACTGTGCTCTGGTCCTTAAACCATTTGTATACTCTGTGGTTTGGCCATTTTATCCAAAAAATTAATTTGGGGCTTTCAGTGTTTAAGGTAGCTATACTTGAAGTTTTGGTTAGTTGTTAGGTTTAAAATCGTTTGCTTAGCATTTGACAATCCCATATCCATTATCAGTGTCTAAAGACACCCGTATCGAACTATGCAGATATTAAAGTGACTGCATGGCCTTGCTGGTAAAGTCTGCATTGTTTTGCAAAGGTTCTAGGCCTGCATAGAGGAAGGAATCAACTGGACTTGGAATCGACTTGGAAAGTTCCCCTGAGCAGTCAGGGTCCCTATAGAGCTCTTGCATGGATACTGTTAGCTCGGCACCCTACTTCAGTTTTAGCTGATGTACATAACTTTGTCTCTTGTTAGTACCCAAAAAAAGCTTTGGTGAAGGAGGGAATATCTAAATGCATTAAGTGGCAGCCACATAGGCCAGTCTCACCCGGTTCTCTTCAAGAACTTATTCACACCTAATCCTGGTGTCCTGGCTACATCAATTCCCCTGGTTATAAGCTAGGCTTTAGTATTCTCAACTTGATTTTGTCCATAATGCAGCATCTCATTGGCTCACCTTTATGTGAAAGTACATCACTCCTCCTGAAAAATCTCCCCCACTCCCCTTGACCACTTTTCTGGAGATGGCCCTACAGCTGGCAAGATGAAGTTAAGAACTGATCACGACAATAGCTAGCCAGCAAGGAGCTTCTGGGGACACAGCCATTGTGCTGTAGCTCTTGGAGTTATTGCATTAAAAAGTGGGGTGAACTGGAAGAGCTTTATGGGCCTTAGCTAAAAAAATCCCCTGTGGAAACTAGCCAGTGGAGTTTTGGGCAGAAGGTGTGGCTTCAGAACCCACCTCTTTAAATGGCACATGGGGGAAAGAGGGAGGAGTTCTGCTGAATGAGATCTTCAACTCTGTCCCAGTTCAGGTCAGTTAGGCTACTGGTTGAGCAAGGGCCTGCTTCGTCTCCCTTTTTTCCCATTCAGTGCTATTAAGAGAAGCTTTAACAGCTCAAGTGAAGATGCAGATGTGGGACAACAATGTGAGAGATTGGACAAAACGGGTGACACCAGAAAAATCCCAGGATGGGAGAGGGGAAAAAAGTAAATTACTTAACTTGAGGGTGGCGATTGTGTTTGTGTCTGTTGGCTAATTTAATAATAATTGGACTACTTGCTGAGGGAGTCAGATACTTTCCCTACTCCAGAATCAAACAGTCCACTTCTGTATTCTGTATTTTTGTATTATTATTATTATTGGGTTGGTATCCTCCAGGAACTCAGAAATATAACTCCCTTGATAAGATGTGTTCGAAAAAAAGAGCATAAGTTAAATTGATTTAGCATCAGTTTGAAATCTAGTCATAATTTTAAGTGAGTCAAGTAGTTTTATTTACTACACCTGCCCATTAGTCCACCTGTGACTTTTTGGTTTTATAATTGCATTTTCCTGTTTTAAAAACTCTCTCTCCCACTGCTGTATGACAAAATCTACACAAACAAGAGATGTGGACGCTGCACAAACTGCATAAATGCACAAACTAAAAGGGGGTGTGTGAGGGATAGTAACTTTCCCCCATCTCAGATAATTGTAACAATACTAGGTTTTTTTAATGTAAATTTAACTATATCCCCTTAAGAAGAATTAATCTGATTTTGTTTTTGACTTACGGCTGTCCATCTCGTTATAGGGATTCAGAGCTTCTGCAAGGACTTATTAGAAGTTGCTGACGTTTTGGAAAAAGCAACTGAGAGTGTTCCAAAAGAGGAACTCAAGGATGAAAACCCTCATCTGAAGAACCTGTATGATGGTCTTGTCATGACAGAAGTACAGATTCAAAAAGTATTCAAGAAGCATGGCCTGCTCAAACTGAATCCTGTTGGAGCCAAGTTTGATCCCTATGAACATGAAGCTTTGTTCCATGCTCCCATGGAAGGGAAGGAGCCTGGTTCTATTGCATTAGTATCCAAGGTCGGCTATAAGCTGCATGGGCGTACGTTGAGGCCTGCCTTGGTGGGAGTTGTGAAAGAAGTTTAGTGGCCCAATTCATAAGAATTAAAAATGCCATACAACTATTAGATGGCTGACTAGTTTTCCTCTTCCAATGTGCTTTTTTTTTTTTCCATTTCCACAGAGTGTCTAGAAGGTTTAAATTAATCCGTGAAACTGAAGCAAATGCTGAAATTTCATTTCTTAATGGACCATAAATAATCTGATGGACCTCAGTTTACAATTTTTTGTATTGTATTTTGCACTTTAGAAGCAGAGCTGACGAGCCATAAAATGTTATCCAAAATACAGATGGTTTAATCTGTAATAATCCTGGCTACTGAAGGTATGTTAAGTTGAAAAAAACAAAATATATCTACAGGAAACTGCATGGTAACAGCTTGATCACTGTTTAGAATGAAGAACCCTTTGACTTCGTGTGTCCTTTTGTGTTCATTTCCTAATATCGCAGTAGTGTCTGTGAAGCAATTCATGTAATTAGCTGTCTGCAAATGCCCACACAAGCTTTCACAGAGCAGACACACTTATGAGCTGCTTGCCCACTTGGTGGATTGCTGTTTCTATGACATGTCCATTTCCTGGAATAGGGTCTTTCTTTGAACAGCAAAAGTTTCAACACCTTTGTGATTCCAGATCTGGGTTTGAGGTTGTAAATAAAATACAGGGTAGGGGAGGGGATTGGCTTCATTGCTTTTATTCATATGCTTCAAAATCTCTTCTCAAGGAAACCATTTAATATTTGTATGGCATTGAAATAGCTATAGAAAAAAAAAACCTGTCCAATCTCTGGATTTTTGAAATACAATCACTTTGCTATGCAAATTTTATTTGCAACTATATTAAAGGTCACAATAGTAACCACCAGAAAAGTTATGTATATAAAAGTGGTTTTGGCATCTGTTACCGTTTTATAATTCATGTAGATGTATAAATACCTGATGAGTTAAAAGTAACTGGATCAAACAATATAAATGAACTCTACTTCATTTACATTCCTTAATAAGATGCTTTCCTGTTTGTTGGTTTATATTTTAGCCTTGACTACACTAGCTGGGAAGCAGCATCACCTTATGAACAGAGTAATGGTTATGCTGGGCATTTACTTTAATCCTGTTCCTATGTTAACCTCAGACAGGAGTGGCTAGAGCCAGGCCTACCCTTCTTCCCCCTGTTGTAAAACATCCTCCCTCTACTTCATCACATCCCACCTATTGGACATGGAGGGTGTGATTTTCACATGCACTCAACATGGGCCTAACTGTTGCCACTGGAGTCTTGAGTAAAACCCTCAGTGACTTCAGTGGGAGCAGTTAAGCTAAAGCGGAGCACTCTGAAAAATTCCACCCCCAAATTTTGGGTTTTGATTTGTGGTAGAGGAGTGTGTTACCTTAAACCTGGGAGTCAGCTGTGAGGAATTCTTATCTATAGTTACTGGGTGCCTGTATATGTGTATTCTCTGAACCCACTCTGTGTAGCAGTGGGAGGAGAGGGAGAGTGACTGGTTTTTAAAACTCCTGACACACCCCTAGTGGATTATGTGACCGCACCATGCCAGCTGATTTGTAATAGCAGAAGGGCTAGTTTGTTCCCTTTAAACTGGTCTCGGTTCAGGCAAAAAAATGTGAATATAACATAGGACTGCAGCAACTTATTTAGTTTCTAATCTGGCAAATTAGAAAGCAAAACAAACACTTCTTTGATTTTTTTTTTTTTTTTTTAGGGGGAGGGAGTCTTCCATCTCTCTCTCAATATATAGATCTATATATAGTGAAAGATTTTATCACTGTTGTCTTGGCCAACAGCTGCTGATTTCATACTAACTGCTCACTGAATAAATCATCAGGTATTTGTACGTTAGCCCATGGTGTCGTCATCCTCAAAGTAACAGCTGTGTTAGTCTGTATTCGCAAAAAGAAACGGAGTACATATGCTCAAATAAATTGGTTAGTCTCTAAGGTGCCACAAGTACTCCTTTTCTTTTCATCCTCAAAGTTATTCTACAACTTAATAAATAACATTGTGGAGAATACAATGATGGCAAAACCCAAATCTGGCTGCATTAATTTAAACCATGTTGGTGCCATAAGTTTTGTAACACCTGAATAAGAAAGCAATTAGCAAAGTACTTTGTGCTCTGATATACTTTGTATCAATGCATAGCTGTAGCTGTCACCCTACTGGTTTTGTGACTTTTACAGCAGCAGTTGAAGTGGAAAGGGAAGAAAAAGTGGTAGGGCTTTGTTGTACCCACAAAATAGGTTCTGCCCATGTCTGTGAGAAATCTCTCATTTTGCTAACAGTAGGTGATCACAATTAGACTCCTTCAGCACACATGGTCATGACTGTTGCTCCTTTAGGGTTTGAGTGCCTTAGTTGTGTGTCTCTATGAGGCCTGAGAGGTGTTTTGATGCTGGTTACAGCCTCTTGCTTTTGTTAAGCAACTGTTTGGACATATCACATTAGCACTAACAAGGGTGATTGCTGTAGTATGGATTGTTTTGAATTAACTGATCTGGACTGAAGAGCACTATATTTGTAACATCAGAATTGTCCTCTGAGATATCAAGGGGGCAGAGTAAAAGTGAAACATCTAGAGGCAGCTTTTTACTACTTTCCACCTGATTACTGAGCAGTGGCTTACTTGGGTAATGTTACTCTAGTTACAAATATAGCAGCTTAATATACAGTTTAACCAAAAACAAGTTTGCTGTTGAAAGAGCTGAAAATTTCTTCTGTTCAAAAGGGGGAGAGAGCAATTAGTGTGACACTAATTGTTTCAGTTGCTTTTCCCACTTGGGAACAGGCTAGACCTTGCTAACAAAAAGAACAAGGTGAACTGATTCATACAGTGTGCATATAGCCCACCTAAAGGGCTCAAAACAGAGACCTATGCACAAATCCATAAGCAGGAAACTGGATTTGTTTTAATTGAGGCAGTATTGACCACTTTTAGGGGGTCTGTGTCCATTGTCTTCTTTCCTATGTGAGAGTCTGTGCACCAGTGACTGAGTGACCAGCTGTATACCAAGAACCAGAGCATGCAGGAGGAGCTGGAGGAATAGGCTCACCTACAACCTCTTTCCCTTCCTCTCCACAATCTAATATTAAAGAAAAGGGCAGGGGAAAAGAGTAAGATGAGTAGCAGGAAGTACAGCAGGTGAGGTTGAGGAAGGAGACAGGAGAAGCAGCCCACAGTCGTCAGACCAGTAGCAGAAAGCTGACAGTGGCTCTTTTTGTGGCACCTGTACTGAGTGCTCAGTCCATGGCATAAGACAGAAAAAGGTACTTCAATAGTGTACTCCTGTATGATTACTGCAGTTTCACACTAGCCCTCTCCTGCGTAAGAGGAGTTATTTGCCAGCTTTAACTTTTTGGAGTGATGCAGTTAAAAGCTACTACAACCTGCTTTTGTTTCTCCAGCTTTTTTCCTCTCCCCCCTGCCTTTCTGTAAAATACAGGCTCCATCACTAACAGTAATGAAAAAGACTTTATTAATGTAAAAACAACTGTTATAGATATACAATGGGAAGAAATCTGTTAAAATGTGTATGGGCACAATGACCCCATTAGTTAGATTTTCATGATCGCAGCACACGCTATTGTAGGTATAGCACAGCTACACCAGAGCACACTTCAAAATGAATGCATTGGTTGGTTTTATTTAAAAAAAAACCTACTGAACTGAATACACTTAACAGGCAGCTGCTATCTTCCTTCTTTGCAGTATTATGTTACCATAGTTTAAGAGTAATTAGGGTACATGCAAAAGCATCTTGCAAGAACTTTATTAAAAAGAGATTGAGTGGCACATAGTACTGCTACACCAGCCCTCCAGAAGAAAAATGGTAAAGTGCTTCAGTTTAACTGAGGCCCAAGCCGTTCCTGCACCCTGATTCATGCAACTCCCCTAGAACCATTCTAGCACCTTGAACAGCTACAGAATACTCGGGAGGGTTTTCCTAATCCCAGCATACTCGTACAAGTCCTCCAGCAGCAAGAAGTGCTAAAGTCAAAGTTGATTAGTACACGTTTGTAAAGGGAGGGTGAATGTTTCATTGTTACAAAGAAAGCTGGTTGGGTAAGGCCTCAGTGGAACTTGGTTGATCACAGTAGACGTATAGTGTTATGCTAATGTATCCTAGCCCTACCTAAAGTAGAGAGTGTCACGGTGCTTCTAGCACAGGGTCAGTACTCTAAACACAAGCTTGACTGTCACAGTTTAAACTCATTTAAACTCTTAACAATACAGCTTATCTGTTCTATTTGAGGCATCTACGGAGTCAAAAATAGCATGTATGTTTAAAAACAGTTCCTCATGAATTAGCAACATGCAAGTTAGGATTAATTCAGCACAAAGGATATATGTATATACACTGATATGGTTTGGAAAGCTATTATGAAATATTACTCAGTCACCCTCCGTCCCAGAAAAGCGGTACAGTTTCAGTCAGTTACTGGATTAGGATAACTGCATGGCACAAGTAAAGAAAACTCATAACAAAAGGCAGGCTTAGGCTAAGAAATCAATTCCATATGAAAACACTGAACAGTATCCTCTAGTACAAGTCATCTCTAAATAAAAGGATAGCTGACAATGAGAAGCTCTTTCCAACGGATTAGCATTCAAAGGTAATAAACACTCTTGCATCATTGAATCTGCTTCCAGGATTGAAATAAGTATTGATATCCATGGTTTTCATACATTAAAAATACTTTATTTTACATTCATTCAGATCTTCAATAAGTTACATCTAGCACCAAAGTAACATTTTTGGACGGGCTGAGGAATTCAGAAACTACAAAGTGTAAATGCAGAAGAACTGATTTATGCAATATTTAGCTGAATCTTATGAGTGCCTAGAAGTCTGATTCTTTTAGTTATCCATCAGATGGGCTTCAGAATATTGCTTCAATTAAACCCACTTAAGAGTTGTGCCAGAGCACCTTAGAAGTATAAAAGTGATGTAGATTTAACAACTACTAAATGAAAAAGTTATTTATGCAGCTGAGGTTCCAGAATACTGAATGTATGGTGATAGTATGGCACCCAGATAACAGGGTTTACAAACTGAAAAGAAGAACCAACCACCTAATCCAGTACCATGCTTGAAAACAGACAGCTTGAGAACATCTTCCCCCTTTCCATGTAAGTAGAGCATGGAAACTTACCACAATTTGTAGTATCTGAACTTGTGCATGCACAAAAGGATACACATGACAGGTGGAGGTGGTTCTCATAGCTGTTGAGCACATTTCAGTCACTTATACTGCAAACACCAAAAAGTGGGACTGACAGTTTTGTTTTAAGTATTTTACAACAAGCCATTTACAGTTATGACAAAGCATTACACAGCTGGGGACATAGTCCTTGCCTTTCTGAAGAGACTTAAAATACCACAAGCTCAAAAGAAAAAGGCACCATAGATTCCCTTGGAAATGCTGGTTTTTGTACTAATACTCTTTTCTTATTAGGACTCACTTAACACTGTTTTGGTAATGCTGCATACATTGACAATTAAGAACACGCAGAATTCCATGTGTAGAATTCGCTCTGCAGCTTGAAAGAATATTACACGGTTTGGTGATTACTTCTCTGTCCACTGCATGAAATATCAAAACAAGTGTTAAGACATTCTGAATACACAATTTTTTTCTCCTAGTTGTCTTAATAAATCTTCAAGTCCCAATTTTCAGAGTGCCTGCATTCCAAACGCATCAAGTTATCTTACTGTTAAAGACCTTTCCAAATAGGGAAGCTCAAAGGAAGGGAAGCCAGCAAGAACACAGGAAACAAGGAATTAAACAGAAAACCCAGAAAACCCTTACATAGCACATAGTTCCCTGGATTTTGCAAGAATGTCAGCTATAACCTATTCCCCCCCCCCCCCCCCCCCAATTTGCTACATTCAGGTAGGGTACTGGTACCAATAAATATTCTGCTTTAGTTCTTCAGATTCCTTCCCTGCTTTAATTAAAAATCTGATACATAGGATCAACGTTTTATTGATCAGATACTTCTTTTGTATACTCGAGTTAGGGAGAGAAACTGGTGCTTGTTGCAAGCACCAAACTCTGACTGTAGACCTTTTAAAAGCAAAAGAACCACCCCGACCTTTCCCCCCAAAGCTACCTATGAGGTTGGTATGTCACATTTTCAGTGAAATATCACATGATTTGTACTGAAGTAGACCAAGAAGCAAATTAAGATTTTTTGCTACCGTTTGCAATAAATTTGTCTCAATGTATTTTAAGCAAAATATGTGCAACAGGCAACATGTAATGGTTTGATTTAGTTTCATATTTTTAATGAGCAAGGAACTTTAGCTGCAAGTCTGAAGTAGCTCCCATGTTTTTACAACGTCAGGGGTTTGTACATCAGTATTACATGAAAATGTACAGACAACTGACCAGATTCAGAAGAACATTACACTTCCCTGGACCAGTTAAGTCCCCTGTGCCCAGAATAGGGGCAGGGAACTTTGTTGCTACTGAATTATCTGTCTACCACAGGAGTTTCCTAAAGGGTCTATGCCAGCACAGATCCTGGAGTAATCTGCCTAAGAAGCAATTCAGTGTGAAAATAAGTCTAAGAATCTGCTCCATGAGGGAAGTGACTGGAAGCAATTTATCCACCATATTCCATGTCCTTGTCCCATTCTATTAACTCACCTCCTCTTGCATTTTCTGTATGTGCTCACATCACTCTACCATAATACAGGTCCTTGTTACTGAGTGAAGAGTGCTGGAAGCTAAGCTCTATTCACAAAAATGCTCACTTCAAGTGTTCTGTACTTCAAAGCTCAGGATTTTTGTAAGTTTCATTTGGCTACCAGCACCATGAAGAGAGTGATACAAGGCAGGCTCCACCAAATGAATGCTTCCATCTCCCACCCCAAAACAAGCAAGTGTTGCACTAATAACCCTTTTGTCGAACAGCAGAGAGTATAACAACTAGCCTTGGGCTACTGGATTTGAATAAATCAAAGTAAGAACATATCCATTCCAATAATGTTCCAAAAAAGATGAAATCTGATCCACCTCATCTGCAATGAATATTTAGCGGCAAATCCTTTATCTTAAAGTACTTAACTTTAAGATCACACAAGAAGTTACAGTTTGGTATTTTCCATGATCCAATGTAAGAGCGTCCTTTTGGACAGAGGATTGTAAATACTCATATTTTACAGGAAAAATCCTATCTTTGGGGAGGGAGCGAAAGTAACAGAGTCATTTGGCCCATGATGAGCCATTTATTCACATTGACTCAGCTTTCAAATCAGATCAGTTTCATGAAGCATCCCTAGATATCCAACCACTTTCTGTTAGGAAGTTTAAAATCCTTTTCTTTAGTACCTTGTCCAAATAACTGGGAAGGCGACTTTTTGAGGGAATACCTTGTCTTTTTTGGAGATGGTCTTTAATAATTATAGTTTTCACAGTCACATAACGTGCCGGACTCAGATTTAGAGAGCTACAGAGCACCTTTTCTCTGTCTGATAAGAGTTCAAAGCCAGGCAGATTCTCAATTGCAGCAAATTCCCCATCCTTACCATCTTCCTTTCCTCTCTTGGAACTGGCTATATTTTTATTCTCCTTCCTTTTCTCCCGTTTATGTCTAGCTGCCTCATATTCTGCCGACTCTTCCATTTTGGTGATTCCATTTCGACGGTACCGCTGCAGTTCTCGAATCTTTGCTCGAAGTATCCTCTCCTTGTGCATGTTCTCAAAGAAGTCTTCAAACTCCTTACAAGACATGAATTGATAGAGAGGCCTCAGTTTTAGCCTCAACTCCTTTTCTTCTTTTGTGATCTTCCGTTTTGGAGCTTTTTCCTTGTCCTTTTTATCCTTCCCAAGAAAGGCAGGTACCAGATTATAATCTCGTGCAATGTTTTTCCGCCGTTGCCTCTCCTTAAGTTTTCTTACATACATATCAACATGAGCTCTTTTTAATTCTATTTCCACATCATCATCATCATAGTTCACTGAAAGGCCACTGATGAGAGTCTCAGCATCTTGGTCATACTCAATCTCATAGTCATCTCGAAGTGGCATATACCCCAACTGCTGCTGTTCTGCCACTGATATGTCCAAAGGAGGGAGAGGTGTGGTCAGGCTAGGAGAAAGTGGGCCACCACTGGGACAAGTGTGATCTGTCACTCTGTTAGGGATAGTGTCAGGGATGCAGGCTTTTCCAAGGTTGCCATGGATATACATGCTTACATAGTGTTCCATCACTTCCTGGGGAGTTCGGGATGCTCCAACATGAGCAGCCATATCCTCCTAGGAGGAGAAAGTTAAGGAAATTAGTGATGGCTTGACTTATTAGCTCAGTTCTAAAAATACACCCAATTATTAGGGATAACCTCTCATGTTTTCCCCACACATCAACCTGAAATATGTTTTTCTAGCACTATTTAGGTCAACCACTCTAGTGTGCGTTCACTCTCTCTTCTTCGAGTCCAGTATAAAGTCCACCCCACCTATAATATTCCACCAAGACGTTTCCTCAATCTAGCTAGATTTCTAGAAGGTATACAGATGCCAATAGCACCTCGGTGACTAAGCTCTAAAACAGATGCTACTAATAGTATTCCATGAAGCTGACACTATGAGTATTACCCAGCAAGCTACATCAATTTCTCAGTGAATCCCAAGACACCACCAGGATCTACATGAGCACCCTCTGGAAGTGACATCCTCAGGGCCACTACCAAATATAGGCCTCCCATGTCTCAATATCAAGTGCACCTTGACAGTATTGTAGTGTCCCTGAAATCTAGCAAAAGGTAGAGTAATTCCACTGGTTGAATTTTATGTCAAAATTCTCTGGGGAACAAAAGTTAACACATTTCTTTGCAGAATATAAGAGGATCAAACAATCCTATTTATTCAAAAGCTTGCTTGGCACACCGTGTAGGAAAAATAAGTGGCAATCATTCAACTCATAAAAGTTGTTTCCGTGACTCAGGTCCTCCCTCCCAACAGAGTTTCATGCCCTCTTCACTCCAACATTTTACAGAAGGGGAACAAGATTACAACTCGAGACATTTAAACAAATGAGAGGCCTAAGTCTAGTACACTAGTCATGTGTGCATGTGGTTGTTCTTAATGCAGCTAAAATGTAGTTAAAACTGATCCCTCCATATCTAATTTTGCTCATTTGGAAGTGGAAGTTCAATATTTGGATCATATCTCCCCTCCCCCACCCCCACCCCCTTTTTTTTTTTTTTTTAAACACAGTACACAGGTGAGAAAGACTAGTTCTTGCAGGTCTCCACAAGAGTAGTTTGTTAGGTAACAAAAAGCCACAGCCATCATAATAAGTAGTGTATTTAATAAGTAATAATTTAATAAGCTTAGGTTTTTATTAAGCAGTAAGAATTTCAAAAAGAAAAAAAAAAAAAGACTTGCCCTCATATTTATGAAAAAAAAATGGGATGCGGAGTAGGGCACTAAACAGTACGAGCTTGGAAGAGTTGAGGTATCTTGCTGTCTTTCTGAAGAAAAGTCTTTTTCAGACAATCATCACTATAAATGGTGATTGAGTCAGCTTCCTATGTTGTACTAAAACAAAGAAAATTTTGTTAGTGTAGATTAAAAAGGATGTGTGTGTGTGACCTGACAGTTGTGACATACTGGAGTGAAAAACTCACACAATGAAGACAGGTGTGATGAGAATAGGGAACAAAAGAGTAAACAGAGTCAAATCTGCAATGAAACAGGGATGGGAGGTTGTGTAAAAAGGGAAATCTTTGCTGTTCCTGTTTAGATGACAGATTCTGTTGTAAGTCTTTGGGGAAGCACTTCCTTAACTAGAATCCCCAATGCACATACTAAATTATTATGCAATCTGTGGGGTCCTTTGGTTTTTCCTCTTCATACACACACACAAAAAGCTACGGACTATGAAACAGGTACAGAAAAAAAAAAGAGCAGACTGTCAGACATAAAACTTGATTGATCCTTTCTGAAAGCCATGTTGCTGACGGCTCAATGTTAGATTAAAAACAAAAACAAAGCCCCATGGTTTCACAAAAAAGCTTTTATTAAAAAAGTATTCTTAAATTAGCTATTTAATAGAGCCTTTGACTTTAGACACTCAACTGCAGTGTTTGTATCTCAAATACTGTACACAATGTCACAAGGCACAAGAATATTTCAAAAATGATGTTATTCATACCCTGCATACTATCCTAAAATAAACAATGTTTGTGTCAACATGATTAACAATTAATGCTAACTTTGAAAGTGTCATAACATTTCAATGTTATCTTCTTGAGAAGAAGGAAGAAGTTGACACCTCCATTTATTGTTTTGGCTTCTGCAGATTCAGTAAGACAGCTCAGCACCACTTTGTTCAGGTTTTCTTCACAGCTGTAATAACCAGAAATTGAACATTCCTCACCAGACACTCCCTTAAGTAGAAACCTTAACTTAAGGTTAACTTAACCAAGACTGTGTTTCGTGACCAGAAAGTTGCTGTATGGGCCATCACTAGCCAGAGACTCAATTTAACACCAATGCATGAGACCCAGAAAGCGACTGACTATATACACCACACACAGAAGCGAAGCTTGTCTAGCAGCAGCATAAACAGTACCAGCAAGTCTGATAGCGTGGGAAGTGTTGAGGTTTCAGTGATCGCAGCTATAATGAGCAACAACAGAACAGAATCCGAATTTTAAAGACTTGTGAATTTTACCCAGACCATGGAGCGTGGCTAAGCGGAAGGGAGCAGTTGGGGGGGCTGGCTGGCAGTCAGCACCTGGATGCCGTACAGCCGACACACGCCGTACAGGAGGTGAATGGGCAAAAGGCGGGGGGGGGGGGGGCACGGCTGGATCAGCCCCCTGGGGAGCAGTAGGCCCGCAATGCGGAGCGGGTGACGATAGAAACGGCATATCGCAGCCAGAGGAGCCCCACTGAGGAGGGTCCCAGGCCCAGATGCATCGTTAACCCCCCTGACACACCGACCGGCTCCCTGACAAGCCCACGGCCTGACAGACCAGCCGGAGAGAGGGGCTCTGAGCTCCACGGCCCCCTGCGCTGCCCGGCAGCCGCTCACTTACCCAGTTGCCGAAGCCGAACTGCTCGATCGCGTCCAGCAGCAGCTGCTCCTCCCGGCTGCTCCAGCCGCCCTCGGCCTCGGCCCCCCAGAGGGTGAAGCGGCCGCCGTCCACCAGCTGGTAGCCGTGCCATCGGCGGTGCGGCCCGATCTCGGCGCCTGCCGAAAAGCAGTCTGGGCAGAGCTCGATGTCGGCACACTCGGTGCAACGGAAACGGAGCGAGCTCACCTCAGCTAGACAGTACACGCAGTACTTCTTCCCCAGTTCCGCCATCTTACCCCGCCCGCCGCGCCGCACTGCGCACGCGCGGCACCGCCCACACCCAGGGACGACCAATGGCAGCGCGCTCAAGGGGCGGGGATCCGTAGTGGGAACCCAATAGAGCCAAAGAATCTGACACGCCCCTCGCAATTGAACCAATAGGATGAGGGCGATGAGGCGTGGCGAAAACCCAACGACCAATAGAATTCGAGGCTCAGGTTCCATCCGCCTCCACTACAACAAATCAGGTAAGCGACCCTAGGCAGCCCCTTCGCGGAGTGGTCGACGGACACATTGGGGCGTCGGCGCAGTGTCTCCGCAAGGAGCGGGCTGCTCCTCCCATTGGCTGACCGAGTCCAGCGTTGTTG
Organism: Caretta caretta; assembly: GCF_965140235.1. NCBI lineage: Eukaryota > Metazoa > Chordata > Testudines > Cheloniidae > Caretta > Caretta caretta. Next base: position 129,292,692 of record NC_134209.1, on the reverse strand, counting down.
CCTGGGCAACGGGAGAGACAGGTAAACAACGAAGCGTGTGGCGCGGAGACTGACGCGTCCCCATCGAGCCGCGGACGGGCCCGGGAGAGGACCCAGCTGAGGGGATGGAGGGGGAGGGGGACGAGGCTCCGGCTCACCCCGAGGAGTCCCCTGTGGAGGCAGAGGGCCCGGGGCCCGTCGCGGAGGAGCAGGCGGCCGGAGAGGAGAGGCCGGAGGAGGCCGAGGGCGATCGTCCCCTTGAGAAGCCGGCGGGGGAAGAGGCTGCCGCGGAGGAGGGGGAGGCAGAGTCGGATCGCAGAGCGGGCACGGGGCCTCCTTCCCCGGCGGCTGAGGGAACCCCCGAGGCGGAGGCGGCAGCCGCCCCAGAGGCGCCCACCAGCGCCAGCTTCACGGAGGGCGAGGCCGAGGAGCCGCCCCCGCTGCAGGTGGGGGAAGTGCTCAGCCCCCAGGGGAGCTGGGGGGAGGGGCGGCTCAGCCTGCCCCTGCTGGAGCTGGGCAGCCCGGAGGACGAGGAGGAGGCGGAGGAGGCGGCGGCGGCGGTGGCGGAGGAGCAGCGGCGGCAGCGCGCGGAGCTGACCGAGCAGTACCGCCTCCTGCTGGCCGAGCGCGAGCGCACGCGCCAGGACAACGGGCACCTGCAGTTCAAGCTGTACGAGCTCTTCCGCAAGAAGGGCGAGGAGCCGCCCCGCGCGGAGCTGGAGGAGCTCGTCTCCGACAAGGAGCACCGCTACACCCGCTACCTGGCCATGCTGGGGGAGCTGAGGGGCCAGCTGGCCCAGCAGAGGGCATGGTACCAGCTCCAGATAGACGACCTGGAGCAGCGCTGCACGGAAAAGCTGGAGCAGGTGAACGCCGACTGGCTCGCCTTCCAGGCCTGCAAGAAGGAAGTGACCCTCTTCACCATAGGGCGCCAGCTGGGGGGGAAGGAAGCTGCCATTAAGGAGGTGGAGCACATACAAGCCAAGGAGCAGCGTAAAGAGAAGGAGATGAGTGAGGTGAGCCCACCCCTAACCTGGGACATGAGCTTCCAGAGCAGCGTCCATGAAACCTAGGGAAGGTGGTCCACAGCTAGCATCACCGTAGAGTACCTCCCCCTCTAATGCATATATTTTCAACTTTGGGCCAGATTTATAAAAGCAGTTAGGCACCTATAAATGAAGGAGCCACTTGTGAAAATCCTACTAGGTATCTAGCACCTGCTAAAATTCAGAAGATGCTGCTTCATGGATTAGGTCATTTATACTTAGACTTGACAAAGCACAAAGAAGGCCTGTCTTGATAGAGAGGTGGATTAGAAAAGTTAATAAATCTTTCCTGCTCTCTCATTTCTACCATTCTAGGGCCGGTTGGAAAACATCAAGCTGCAGCATAAGGTTGAAAAGCTTGAAGCCAGCCTGAAAGCTCAAGAGGAGCTGGCAGAAGGACTGCACCTGATAGACTATGAGCAGCTGAAGATAGAGAACCAGACCTACAATGAGAAAATTGAGGAGCGCAATGAAGAGCTTCTGAAGCTCCGGAAGAAGATCACTAACACAGTGCAAGTCCTGACCCAGCTCAAAGAAAAATTGCAGTTTGTAGAAGCTCAGAATCAAGACCAAAGGGCCCAGCTGATGGAGATTGAGGCACTGGTGGCCCAGAAAAGAGAGATTCTGACCAGAACAAAACAGGCTAGGGATAGTTTACGGGTACAGAACCTGAAGTTGCGACAGAAGTGTGGGCTTCTCGGAAGTGAGATACTGCTGCGGGATTTCGAGAACAAGGTGGATACTGCTGAAGTGCTAAGTCAGCAGCTGGAGATGCTGAAACGTCACCATGCTGGACTCACCCTTACTTGCAAAGCTGTAAAGAAAAAAATCAAGGAAGCAAAATCCTTTCTACCAGAATGAGGATTTTGGAGAAGAAAGTGAGGTTAAGACAGAAAAACAAAAATTGAGCACTTAAATTGGTTTATTTATCTCTGAAAGTGTTTTTCATGCACAGGCTTGGTATGTAGTAAAAGGGTGAAATATTCTCAATTTCACATCTAATGAAAACTTTGTTTCCCAAGTTTTAATATTATACATTCCATCAGGAGACTGCCATCAAGTTATACTTTTTTCAATGGCTCATGAAAAAACCAAGAGTAATTAGCCAAATATGCTATCAGATAGATATTTTAAGTCTGCTTTTAAAAAACACACACACTGGCACTATTCTAATCCCTGGCAGCATCACCTTCTGGTGTAAGCAAAAAACTGCAAGTCAAATGCCCTCAGATTCCAGTCCTGGTTCTGCCACTAACTCCCTGTGTGGCTTTGGGAGTCTGTTCCCCACAATGCTGAAGTAGGTGTACTTACCTACCTGTGTCTCAGACATGATTTGAGGATTAATTTTTGTAAAGCTCTTTGAAGATATAAAGTGATATAGATTGTAAATAATACAGTTTACTAGGAGCTTGTTTTAGTATTAATACATAGCAGTTGTCTTATATTTATATGCATAATACACTATATAGGTGTTAACTAACCTAGTTATCCTCAAGCTATGGTTGGTGAAGCACCTGTGATCTGCAGCATCTTCCCTATTGGTCTACAGAATTAAACAGTTTGGCAGCCAAGCAGCAGAGAGTTGAAAGGGAGATCCATGAAAAGTTCTCTTATGAAGATGTTCACAGAATGAAAGAGCTGCAGAATTATGCATGCTAATTAATCCTTAAATCATCCTTGTGAGGGAGTTAATTTATTGGCCACTGGTAGATGAAAAATCCTTGCAGAGGGCAGGATTGCATGCACTGGTCTAGTAAGTAATGAGTGGCTAGTGACTGACCTTTTTCTGGTTTCTAATGTTAAAAGAAATGTCTCTACAGCAGTGAAATAATGTGGGTCAGAACAGTGGCAGGGGGTTATAACTTCAGTACTTAGTGAGCAAGATGATCAGCAGTAGTTTTAACATTGGCATTTATATACTAAGGCAATAGACACCTTAGACATACTTTACCTGGAGATCCAAATCTCTCCTAACCCCAGTAAATCATGCTGGTTCATTGTGGACTTAGTACAGATCCTAAACTACACAAGTTCATGCAATAAGCATAATTAGACATATCAGTCTCAAAGTCTGCACACGTTCAGCATACATCTGAGAAATGACAGCATCATGAGGTTCTAATTACAAAATGAACTAAAAATATTCTTGCCTTCTCAGTAACAGTCCAGTGCACTAGATCTTGGCAAACAAGAATCAGCCAACTTATTCTGAGTTTTCTTAGCTAAGGTATATAAAAGAGTAGATTAAAAAGGATTAAGAAGTTTCTAAAAATGTTTACAACTTTTTTTTTCCTAGGTGATCTCTGAAGTAGCTTTTCTGAGTCACCTTAACATTGGAAAAAAATTGATACCACACCTAAAAAATTCTCAGTTGGGAGGGAGGAATTGGGATCATGATGGAAAGCTGGTCATTTTATTACTGAGAGCATAAAAGGTTGGTCTTCTATCCTGGAGAGATTACAGTCTCTGAAAACAATCCTGCATGATCTTGGAACAGATTAGATGCCACAGTATATGTTTTTCATCTTCTCTAATTAGTTTGATTTGATGATGTCCCTTAAAGTCTTTTTTTTTTTTTTTGCAAAATGGTTTGAGTCACAGCAAAAAAATTCAACTGTACTAAATACCTCATTTTATGTCTATTGGTTTTTAGTGCTCTACTAAATCTCCAGTAGTGATCAGAGACTACAAACTAGGTTGACTAATTGGGGCAAAACACCACTACCCAGTTTAATCTTTTCTCTCTTGCAGACACTAGCCAGCATAAGGAGACATATCAATAAATATAGTGGCCAACATCTTAAATGAAAAAGGGAAATAAATTTATAAAACCCTGTTTCTTTCAGGTTAAGCCCCGTTACTCAGGCAAATAGGTAAGCTCTTCATCAGCTAAAATTTTAAGTTAAAGATGTCCTGTTGTGCAGTAGAGCATCTATTTGGTTTCCTATTCAATTGTTTTGGTAAAGATATAAGGACATAGGAGTAATGGACTCCCTGTAACAGAATTACACTATCTACTTCAGCCTCAGTATGATGATCAAGTTACAGTTCTCTCTCACCATAGCATTTATGAAGCTTGCTCTATTTTCTGTTGTACTTACTCTCCCACTACTCCAGAGGAGCAATATGTATTATTCCTACTTTTTGATGTATGTTCCAAAGCCCTACTAGTGTAGTTGGATTTCCTTTAAATAGTCTTCTTACACTTTGTTCCTTTTGTCTCAAGTGAAAAAATAAAATGGCTTATGTGACACTTTCTAAGACTATTAAGCAGCAAGGGCTAACATGCCTTTCACTTTCAGGTACATATAGCCCAAGGAGGAGAGGCTAGTAGGCACGGAAAAGAAGCTCCTCAGGGTGGAGGTTTGACTGAGATGGGGAAGAATGTAGGGAGCAATTGCACTCTTCAGCTGTTAAAAACAAATGAACATTCACTTAATCTTATGCAATTTCCTCGGAAATTTCTTCTCTCATTGTGTCCCAATGTTGTGAGAACAAACAGTTACAACTTTGGTCTTCCAAAGCCCTTCCTCCTGAGGAAATTGATTAGAATTTCAAACTGTAACCAGAAGTCGGCAACATGTCTGTACACTGACACCAGTGTCCATAGTAAAAATTTTGAGGTCCGTGGGGGTGCTCACCTCCGGCAGCTCCCCACCAGTGTCTTTCTCCCCACCCCCATGCTGTTGCTGGCAGAGGCGTGGCCAGGCGCCTCTGTAGGCGTACTGCCTCTGTGCCCCCTAGGAGCTTCAGGGGCAGCACCTGCGGAGAGGGCAGTGCGCAGAGCTGTCTGGCTGCGCCTCCGTGTAGGAGGCGGGTGGGGGAGGGGAGGACGGACATGATGCTGCTTCTGGGAGCTGCTTGAGGTAGGCGCTGCCCGGAGCATGCACCACTGACCCCCTCATGCACCCCAACCCCCTGCCCCAGCTCTGATCCCCCTCCTGCCCTCTAAACCCCTCATCCCCAGCCCCACCCCAGAGCATGCACCCCCAGCTGGAGCCCTCACCCCCCCCCAGCCCCCTGCTCCAGCCCAGAGCCCCTCCTATCCCCCGAACACCTCATTTTTGGCCCCACCCTGGAACCTGCACCCCCAGCCCAGAGCCCGTACACCCCATCCCACACCCCAACCCCCTGCCTCAGCCCCGAGCCCCCTCATACCCCCTGCCAATGTCCATCACTAAGTCCAGTAATTTTGTCAAGTGTCTGTCGCGCAACATGGTGGTGCTGACCCCCTAACTATAACATGAAACTCAGGAGATCCATGGACCTTCCTAGGGGAGAGTACAATATGGCACCATACAGGAACTGTTAAACCTGAAAATCCCTTTCTTTGTAAACCTTATTGCCAGTATGTGCTAGCTGGAAAAAAGGAAGCAATTCGAAGTATTTTCAAGCAGACTGGGATTATAGCTGTCAGAACAGGGAAGGGAAAATAAATAGTTTAAAAAAAAAACAAACACTATGAAACTGGAGCATATGCAAAGTTGGAGTTTGTTTCATTCAGTGAATGCAGTCAGGAAGAGGAATTGATTCCTTATCAACAGGTTGGGTATTAGTATATAAACTCAGGAACTTCAGCGTGGATTACACTGTAATTGACACCATGTGATCTAGATAAATTTACATGACTTTACTTAATAAAACCATATTTACAGTTCAAAAAAGTTCCAGTTTGATACATGTACTTCAACAAAAATTGATAATTGTACATAAAAACAAACATGATATACAGAGAGTGTCAATAGTTCTTTACATATTCTAGTATTTAAAACATTCAAAAATAGAAGCCATTATAAAGTACCTTTCAAAATGAAATTCTTTACTAAATGATACATTTTGACTATTACTGATTGAAGATGTAAAATATTTTGTTTTACTGTAAAGTGCAGGTTGCACAAAATCCCAAACCAGGTTGCAGTCTTCCTAGTTTCTCTTGTTTGCTGCATGTAAAGTGAAAGTTGCATACTTCTAAATTATTGCAGCATTTTCATTTTTTTAAACCTCTGGGGGGAAAAAGATCAACTCTCTGCTTTGATGGAGAATAGGGGAATCTCAATGCATCATGTTACACATACCCTTGAACACCTGAACAATAAAATCAAGTTGTCAAAAATCTGGTATGCAATCCCTGAATTTAATTATGAAAACCTTCCTTAATAGCTAATTACGATATTTGGTATGCTGTCAGAAAATTAAAAAGCTACAGTGGCAAATAATCCTATTCCATTATTACACATCTCAACAGCATTATCAAAATTCAAGCATATTTTCAAATCAAGTATACTGAAAAGTTTAAACAACTATCTTTAAGCAGGTGAAAATTTTTCCCAAATACAAGGTTTTTGGGGGGAAAGGGGGTTTAAACAAACTGTGCAAAGCTCCTTATTGCATTGCTTTTTTCATTACTTAAAGAACATACCTTTATGTACACAAATAAATCAATTAGAAAATATATACATCTTCTAAGAAAAAAATCAACCACAGAACAAAATAATTACATCTGCAAGTAACAAACAGTGTACAAGTGCTGCAGCAGGCCTTTTTCCACAACCAAGTCCATTTTCAGTATTAACATTAAACATCCGATTAGATGGGGAGCAAAATGAGACCAGATTGGGGATGGCTGTTAAATATCCAGTGGCTAAACATTGCATTCCAATAAGGTAGGTGAACCATGTTCTTGGTTTAAAAGGACCTAAAAATTAAGTTGCAATGAAGACTAAGTTACAGTTTCGAAGCCAGCTACAGTACCATCTAACTGGATGTATACTGAGGATAAAGTTGGTCTGCATAAATACGTAATGTATAGTACGTAAATGTATAGTGCAAATGTTCTTGATGTTAGGCCTCTATACACCTTCACAAAAAAGGCATATCTGTGATATTAAAAAAGTAACGTAGATCAAAAGGTACTGACTTTCCAATTTTCTATTGCACTTCATTGCATCTACAATGCCAATATCAGTCACGAAAGGACCAAAGCTAAGCAATTTCTGAGGAGAGAATGGAAATGCCAATATGATGCCTGGACATTTACCTTCACAAGAATTTTTACTATGCTGCCAGTTACTGAAGAAAATAATGGCCAGCACCAGAAATAAACTAAGTAGCTAATTACGGTAGGTATACAAAGTGCAGGAGGAGGGGCCAAAGAGGTAACAGACTTGCGAGCTGCATTTGCATTACATACTCTTTGAAGTGACAGAATCCTGAAGCACTTTTATTTGGAAAAATCATTGTTGCATTTGAGTCTTTAAGATTACAGTCAAAATACCACTTATTGAAAATATACTACTTCACTAATGGACAGTATTTTGCAAGTATCCTATAGACATTTTACATTATACGCTGTATGTACTTGGAATTTAATAGTGTGTGCAAGTATACTTCCACTTTTAATCCAGTTCTCTCTCATCTATACTTGTGTTTCAGACATCATCAGAGCAGCCAGCATAAAGACAGACTGAAGGGTGATGGTGAACATAAGATCCAAAGCTAGAGAGGATTCAGAAATTCCCATTTACAGCTATCAAATGCATATTGTTTCAGTTATTTTCCCTTTTCAGTGTTGAAATTCATATTTATAAAGCAATGTATCCCATGAAGTTTTTTGTATAGTGTACAATGTAAATCATGGACACGTATGATTTACAATCAAACAGCTGATGAAGGCAGAGAAAATTTTAGCTGTATAATGGAAATATGCAACTGCAGTTTGCCATCTGCGTAACTTGCTCAAGCATAGTACCGTGTGGTACAGGCTGGTCTTAAAGAACACCGTTATCCTCAAAAAGAACTAGATCAATGGATGAATTTTACTCATCCCATTAGCGAATTACCATTTCTTGACACTTTCCCCAGCAAACCTCACTTGCTAATTACCATTTACTAGCATCTTACTTCTGTTCAATAGGTGCATGGGAGTGAGCCAATGGGAAATAATGCTATAATACTACAGATCAGCCCTTGGAGAGCTTAGTACCCAGTGGGATTAATGTGGCACTTTCCCAATGCATCCATATGGGTGGGAAACACTGTTGCAAGGCAGGCTGAAAATGGACTCTGCTGCTGTACTGCTAGTCTGACTCCTCCCTCCCTATTTTTAAGTGTATTTTCTACTTACCATGGTGTTTTTGTTTGGTCTTGGTTTTCAGTTAATGGGATGGAATGTAGTTCTATTTTAACAGTTTCTTTGGTAAATGAGGCCTATAGATTTTTTAAAAAGGGGACATTTCTAAGAAAGTGGTCCTTACCTCACTTAACTATGAACTCCAGTACCAGTTATGGAACAGGTTCTCCAAATCCACCTATACTTATGCATGTATATTCTGGTTAAGAATCAAACTGGGGAGTAACTTTCAAAGCAACTCACGTTGTTACCAATTACCAGTATTTAAAAATATTTATACTGAAATAAAAAAGGCAAGCTTAAAATTGCCTGGTTTCATTGCCTTTGTTAAAAGTGCAGAATGTATAAAGCTGTCCACAGCAAACACACATTATATTAAGCTTCTTAAGGCTAAGCCTTGGTTTTGTTACTTAAAAAGTTTTTCTTTTCCATTTTTTTCTTTAAGGCCAATTCCAGTGCTAAACAAAAAACTCAAAACAACACACTTGTAGCTCTACATATTGAGTTCATCTTGACATACAATTGCCACTTCATATTCTTTTCCCTTGGATCTCAATTTGAGGCAACCATAGTTTCAGTGTTTGAGTGAAGGGCTTCCTCTTTCCACTTCCCGGTTGTCTTTCTGCAGGGCAGCCAGTACCTAGACATTTCAAAAAGGGAGTTGAGTGAAAGAAAAAACACACAATGAAGTTAAAAACAGACTAACGTATTTGGTTACAGTGTACCAACAAGCTATTGCATGATTTTCCCATTCCGTTACCTCAAAGCATGAATATTTAAAGAAATTATTTTCAAAAAAATTTCAAACTTTGAAAGATCCTCTGCAGTAAACGGGAGGTCTGAGGAACAGCTAACATCGTAAGACTTTGGGGCACTTTGCCACGTGGGCACTGTGTCACTTCTCCATCCCATTTGACCAGGTACAAAATCTAAGGTGAAGAGAAAAAAAACAAAACCCTGCACCACGAAGCCTAGGGGTTGGTTCACGACTCTTTGACATGCTTATAGTAGAACATCTCTTTCTGCCACCAGAAATTGCCCGAGAAAAAAGGCATTACCAAATGAATCTTAACTGCCTGAAACTGTAGTGAATAAATGTCATGTTAGATGATGACAGTGGTAGCAATAACAATTAGAGAAGAGGACTGAGTGACTGGATTTCAAACGAAGATCTCAAATGGCACTGCGCTGATTTGCTTGTCTAGGTCAAGGCACTGAAGTGAACACATTTATACGTTGTACCCCGGACACTCGAAACAAACATTTGTTGCAGGACACAACTATTTGTGGTCTACCCTAGGGCTCAGCCAAGGTGGTCTCCACAGTTTCTCATTTCAGCGCAAAGAAATGCAGCTATCGACAAGTAGCTTCTTTCTCTGCAGAGGTATGAGCAGAAAGCCAAATTTGCGTTGCCATATTTGACCACTATTTGGCTGAGGTTATGACCGGGGATCCTAGTTTTCAATAATAAAACAAAATTCTCTGATAAAAACCAAACATACATACAAATATGTGTTTTTCCGCGATTAAAACGAAATGCTGAACTTTATTTTCCCTACACACCATAGCTATATATATATAGCTATCAGTTGAACATGTTTTATTGATACATTTACAATTTTAAGCAAGTTGGAAGCCTATCAGTGCCCATCACTATGATAAAATAGAATAGTCCAGTCACAGTGCCTTGTTTCTTTACTGTTGTCGATGGCCCTGCTGTTTTAGCCTAGTTCTGGTTTCTTTTCATTCAGTTTATGTTTAGCACTTTCCATATGTTTTACAATTGTCTGTCTTTGAATGTAATCAACAGCGCTGCTGCATACACAGTATAGAACAGCATATTACCAGCAGCATGAAATTTGTCCTTGCCAAACTCAATGGGGGGAGGGATAGCTCAGTGGTTTGAGCATTGGCCTGCTAAACCCAGGGTTGTGAGTTCATTCCTTGAGGGGGCCATTTAGGGATCTGGGACAAAATTTGGGATTCGTCCTGCTTTGAACAGGGGGGTGGACTAGATGACCTCCTAAGGGCCCTTCCAACCCTGATATTCTATGATTCAATGACATGGTTTTTACGGGTGACAAAAGTTTTCAGCATCTTTTCATAATTTAATTACTCACATCTAGAGGCTGAAGTGGAATTTGAGATGTGTTAAAACACAACCCCCATATGCTGTTGAATAATTTCTATATGCCGAAGCAGTTTATTGAAGTATGTATAGTTATGTAAATTTAAAGCGCATTCAAAAATCAACCACAAGAGGGGGTGGTTGCATGTATTGAATAAGTGACATTGGTACTTTCAGTAAAATTTAGTTAATAGTAAATGTTATTTTTTCACAAAATGTAAAAACTAAAGATTCTCTAAAAAAATGCAAATTCTAGGTTTTCTGGGGCAATTGGATTTCTAGGATCCCTGTTAAGGACAGTTTGGCAACAGAGTGCTGATGGAGAGGAGAAAATTCATAGAGGATTCAGTTGTCTCATCTTTTCCCACAAACCAAACCAATTTTTGTTTTTGTTTAAATATGAAGTTGTAATAGTGAACATCTACGTCTCAGTTTTCTTTAACCTCTTTTCCCTTTAATAGGAGAAAAAGGAGAAAAACGCTCCACACTGCCACTATTCAAGCTTGGATCCACCACAATTTTATTGCAACGAGTACTGATCCAGCTCCTGATTTCCAGAGGGGAGATGTTCAGGACAACCAGCCTTTTCACTAAATGTTCACCTACCAACATTATAAAGTGATCTACACGCCTACCAAACCGTAAAATATACTCTGTTCTGCATTGTCCCAGGCACTGCCAAATACACCTTCATTTGTTATTAAAAAAATGAGACTAATACGTTTTCTTTACCTGAGCCCACTTTTTGTTTCTACTTTGCATCTGAATCGCAGCAATAGATGTGAAGAATTCTTCTGAAGGCAAGTCCTCTGGTAACTTTGTTAGGAACTGGGCTATGTGAATAAAGTCCATTTTGGTCAAAATATCTTCAAAAAGTCTTAATATTCCCAAGGCTGTACGGAATAGGAACTCCTCTCCATCCCGGCAGAACACATCCCAGACACGACATGCAAGGTCGAGTGGCAAAGACTTGCTGTACAACGTGAATATCCTGAAAACAGAGGAAAATCTTTAGGGTTAGGGTATAAAAAAAATTTAAGCGGCAGAACAGAAGCACACAAGTCTTTAGTAACAGCTGAACAAGAGTTTGTTTGTGATCAGGTACTGGAAAGTTCTTTTATATTTGGTATTTTACACTGTTTCACAGAAAGTATAATTTAGATTTCAAAGCTATTCAAAATGTGCTAGGTGACGTACATACTTATAGGAAGACCCAGTTCCTTTCGCTAATGGACATAAAATCCATAAAGAGAAAGAATGGGGGTGGGAAAGGGATGTAATATACAGTGTAGGCTGAGTGACATTAGGCATGTCTTATAAATTAAGTTTCCTCACCGCACTCCCCCGCCCCAACTCCTTTTGTCTTCTCACATGCTAATTTCCAGCTTAAAATTCCAGGGATCTTATGCCATGCCTCTTCCAGCGTTTGACCCTGCTCCCTTCCCTATAGATGAGTAGTTCTCTCAGCATATATAAGTGAAATAGGTGGCTTATTCTGTTTGTTCCAACTTCCATGGAAGAAGTAGGTCTTCAGGTAGGATTTGTGTAAGGAGAGGGTAGTAGGGCTTTGATATCCAGCTCAGAGGAAGATGATGAAGGTGTGGCAATGGTTGCAGGAGAAACAGACAAATTGAGCAAGATGACTGACATAGTTGGTGGAACACAAGAGTGGAAAAGTTCTGGTGATGAGATAAGAAGGTAGGGGAACAGTGGTTAATCTTGAGGGTGGTCACAGGAAACTTGAACTTAATGCAACAGAGAAGGGGAAGCAGCTGGTAGGATTTAAAAAAAAGAGAGACAGACATATGGGCCAGGAAGATTACTTTAGAGACTGTATTTTGAAGAGGGCCTAGAGGGGGCAACATGGATATTGAGGTGGCCAGAGAGGAAGCAGTTCTAATAATCATGATGGGAGATGAGGGTTTCAACAACAGCTTTAGCAGTGTGGCCACAGCGAAGAATGAATCTTACTAACATTGCATAGGAAGAATCCGCAAGATGTGGACACAGCCAGGGTGCATGCCAAAGGGAGAAAGAGGAATTGAAGATTACCCCCAGAGTCCAGGCCTGACTGACCAGGAGAATAGTTGTATTCAACAGTGACAGAGAAAACGGGAGTGGGGAGAATTTTGGTGGAAAGGTCAGTTCAGGCAACCCTGAATTTAAAGGGATGGCAAGATATCCAGTGGGGAATTGATGAAGGGAGAGACAAATGTGTCAATCACAGGCAAAAGATGGCATAGTTCAAACTGCATGAGTAGCTGAATGTGCCAGAGAAAGGCTACAGAAACAATAGCCTAAGAGAGAACCTTCTCTTGGTACTGAAACCACATCCTCACTAGCTTCCAAGGGCCCACAGGTCCTCCGAATTGCCCAAAATATTGACTGTATTGCAGTATGAAATGGAGTGATACTCCAACTCCTTCGTTCACTCATCTTTGTTCTGGAAGACAAATCTGTTTTCATTCACACTAGTAGCATCATAGTAGTGACCAAATGTCAGTATAGAGTCACTGGCATCCCACTTTACCCTATTAGACTATAGATAACTAAACAAGTAATTCATATTGTATCATTACTAATTCCAGCTTCTAACTATACCTCTGCACTGAGAGTGTGGCTACGGCCATACTGCAAGTATATTTTCTAACATTCTGAATGATCACAGTTAGTGTTCCTATGAACAAACTGTTGCACAGAATTTTTCTCCAGCAGAGGTCAGCAAATCACCTAAATCAAACTTTAAACCCTCTTCCATCAATTCCCTGAAGTTTTATAAAAGAAGCTGAACTTCTATGTATAGTAAATAAATAGTAGTTACTGCTTGAATACTAACTGATGTAGTATTTACCATAGGAGGCCTATCCTTTACTTAAAATGGAGTTGTTATAACAGCAAGAATTAGCACAATAGAATAAATCAGAAGACAAAATGCAATTCTTTGCATATAGTTTTGATGCCATTTGCTTTAAATTAAAAAGGAGTAACTTTGCAGGCCTTCACGGACTTCTTCTGCTTGCTTTATCAGATTATTTGAATAATAATACCTAAACAACACATATCATGCTCTTCCCTCTGGAAGAAAGTAGTTTACAAAAATGGGCAAACATTTTCCCCATTTTACAGATAGGCAGATGTGATTAAGTAATTTTCCCAAATTCATACAGCAAATAAATAAATTTGGAAACAGAACCAAAAGACATGAAAATTCAATACTAAAATTTGCCTGTTTTATTTATATATATGATCATGGTGGTTTGTAAAAAAGAAGAGTAGAAAACATGAAATAAGAACAATGCATTCCACACAGACCTTAATTTCTAAATATAAAAATAGACAAGCCAGAGAAGGGGCAAATAATGGAGAATACCACACTCTTCCAGAGGCATAAAGTTTTGTTTAAATCCTCTCTGACTGGTGACTGGCTTTGTTGCTGTGTAGTCTACATGCACTTCTAAGAGATTTATGGAAATCATGCCCCATGTAAAAAGCCCTTTCATTTGAATCAATATAACATAATTGTTAAGCCCTGTAGTCAAATGTATGTAAAAGGATACCCAAGTTTCCTAAGCAACAAGCTGTATAGTGAACAGTGCAGCGTGACTGTGGAGTGATTAAAATGGCCCTGAAACACTATGTCAGGCAACCTATCGCATGCATATCAAAGACGGCACGCGAGCAGATTTTTAATGGCATGGTGCTGCCTGCCGGCTTCTAGCTGCTGGCCCCGCTCAGCCCGCTGCCGAACCCAGGCCGGCAGCGAGCTGAGCAGGGCCGGCGGCCGGGACCCCGGCAGGCAACAGCGTGTCATTAAAAATCCTGCCCGCCCCAGCTCACTCTTCTTCGCCCCCCAGCTGGGGCAGAGTGAAGAAATTTGGTCCTGCTGGCTGCTGTGCAGAGCAGGCAAGCTCCCCCTCCCCCACCTCTTCCCCCAGCATGCTGGGTTCCTGCCCCTCCTCCTTTCCCTCCCTGGCGCTGATCAGCTGATGGCCCTTGCAAGGGAGGGGGAGAAGCGGAGCCGCAGTGCGCTTGCTGCTCCTGGGAGGAGGCGGAGATGAGGTGGGGATGGGGCAGTGAAATCAGGGCATATCCCCTCCAGCCCCCTGCTGTGAGCCTCTCTGGGAGCACCCCATGACCCCTGCACCCCCCTCCCAAACCCCCAGCCCTCTGCCCTGACCCCTGCACCCCCCGCACATACCCAGCCCCCCCCCACCCCCTGCCCTGACTCCTGCACCCTCCTCACATGTCCCCAGCCCCTCCCACCCCATGCCCTGACTCTTGCACCCCCCACATTCCCAACCCCACCCCTCACACCGAACAGGAGCTCCTGCACCCCCCCCATTCCCACCTGCACCCTTCGCACCAAATGGGAGCTGCTCAGGTAAGCACCCCACACCCAAATTTCCTGCCCCAACCCTGAGCCCCCTCCCCTCATTCTAGCTCCTGGCCAGACCCTGCACCCCAACCTGCTCCTTCATCCCCAGCCCTGTGCTCAGTGCACTCCCACCCTCAGCTCAGTGCGGGGGGGGGGGGGGGAAGAGAATGGGCTAGAACCAGGGAGAAGGTAGGTACCCACTCTATGTGGGCAGGGACAGGATCCCAGACCGGCAGCGGGCTAAGGAGGGCCAGCAATCGGGACCCTGGCTGGCAGGAGCCGGCGGATGGAACCCCAGACTGGCAGCGGGCTGAGTGGCAGTGGGCTGAGCCGTGCAGCTCACTGCCAGTCTGGGGTCCAGGCCGCTGGCCCCGATAAGCCCACTGCCAGTCTGGGGTTCTGGCTGCCGGCCCCTTGCTAGCCAGGGTCCCGGCCACAGGACCTGTGCAGCCTGCTGCCGGCCTAGGTGAATGGAACCGCAGGCTGGCAGCGGGCTGGCGGCGTAAGATCAGCATTTTAATTTAATTTTAAATGAAGCTTCTTGAACTTTTGAAAACCTTGTTTACTTCATATACGACAATAGTTTAGTTACATAATATATAGATTTATAGAGAGAGACCTTCTAAAAAAACGTTAAAATGTATTACTGGCAGGCAAAACCTTAAATTAAAGTGAATAAATGAAGAGTCAGCACACCACTTCTGAAAGGTTGCCGACCCCTGCACTACGTGGTCATCAGGGCACATGGCAAATAGATAGTCTCTAGAGCCGACTGTGTATCATTAAAATTGGATGATGAATGCGTTCATTTGCTCTGTCTTTATCCATAAAAGCTGTTCTGTTGTCATGACTTCAGTCCTGACCTAAATTACCCATGTGCACAAAAATGACAGCTATGCAGAAAGTTACAGTAATTTTCAGCTCCATGCACTAGAATAACCTCTCCTTTACGGAAAAAATTTACTTGTAGGATAAAAAGAATCACTCTGAAAGCACTAATCATACTCTATTCTCTTCAGAAATTGAAAGGAATTGGGATAATTAACTCATTAATGCTAGTAAGGAGTTTATGTATAAATCCCTGGGGTTTGTCATCAGACCCTGTGGATTAGTGAACAAAACAGTGCACTGTAAACCAGTGCTTAAAACAATGATTAAAAATTGATATTGCACATACTCTAACAGAAGTTCAAACTGAAATATTTGTAACTATCAGAAATCTCAGCTACTGCTCTGAAGCTGAATTTATTACAAGTTAAAGTAATAGAGCAGTACTGACAGGGAGGCAACTATGCCACTAGCTCTTAGAACATTTCTGTCCCTATCATGCATGTGCTTTCTCTTAGTGGGAAAATCTGTACTATGGATAGGAGGGGTTTATTAACAAATAAAGGGATGTCAGATATTAGAGTAATTTAAAACACAGCCATGGATGCTGTTAGGTGGAATCGGGGGAGGAGAAAGTACTACAGGTCCCTGCTCCTTTCAGCTCCGTTATGATGAAAATGTGCATATACAAGTATTTTAGGGAAGTGCTAGCTGGCCTTTGGGATGCCACACAACGAGAGCACAATCACTGATAACTTGCAAAAAAAGCAGAAGTGACACTGAAAATGACAGCAGAAGTCAGCCCTGATGCCATGGTATGACCATGATGAGCAACAGCCTATGAGTTTTTATTTAATCAAAATAACTTTATACAGAATTTTGTATCAGGGTATGTCACATTTTGGCCTGACGTAATTGAAGCACACCAGTTAAACCCAAGTCAGACTTTATAATAGAAATGCCATCTACTTTATCCTTTTAACACATCTGTTTAGTTGCACAAAATCTTTTCTAAAAACTAATTTCTTAGAATCCAGTTATACGCACTGTTGAACCATTCAGCTGCATACCCTGGTCCTCCCTCTCTTTCCTTGTACTGTTACCTATCC
This sequence comes from Caretta caretta, assembly GCF_965140235.1. Lineage (NCBI taxonomy): Eukaryota > Metazoa > Chordata > Testudines > Cheloniidae > Caretta > Caretta caretta. The sequence continues at coordinate 129,276,098 of NC_134209.1, read as the reverse complement.
TCACTTGCTGAATCTTTATTAACGTACACTGCAATCTTCAGGGCAGGGCCTGTGTCTTTAACATTCATACAATACCTACTACAATAGTGATCCCATTCTGATTAGGTCCGTTAGTGATTACAAATACAAATAAATTTGTTGGATGGCAGAGATTTTTCTACTTCAGCATTAACCAAATTGTTACAGTTGAAAACAATGCTATCTTCTTTCATCTACTCCTGGGAAGGAAAAGACCTGTCCAAAAGGTACTCTGTACACAGGCTCTGCACAAACGTACTATGCTACACATATCGATTGCTCGATAGCAAGCCTTGAGTCTCTAAAATCCACCAGTGGAACTCTTGTTATTAAAATAGTTATGACTTAAATACTCTGGCTCTTCGAGTAGATGCAGCCATGTATTCCACTTAGGAGCGTGTACGCCCAGTGCATCAGAGCCAGAGAGTTTTGCTTAGCAGCTCCTGTAGAGGGGCGGCACTTGCACCTCATGGCCATAGCCTCTCCCTTGGCTATATGAGGCAGTGCTGTCCTGACCCCCTTCAGTTCCTTCTTACTGCCCATGGCTGAAGTCAGAGCTCTGTGTGGTCTTAACCTCACAACCTCTGATTTTAGTGGTATAGAGTTAGTAGTACCCTCAGTGTTAGTTATATTTAGTTAAGTATTCCCCTGTGATGCCCTCACTAGAGTTTAAACATTGTCCATCGTGTGGGGGGGAATGACCCCAAACAATGATCCCCACATGCAGTGCTTGCTGTACTTGGGAGAGGCCCATGTCAAGGAGTCGTGATCGATCTTTAGATCATTCATGAAATAGACTCAAACAGCACCGGGTTGAACAGGCCATGTGGCCTGCTTTGACCCTTATGCCCTCCTTGGATTGAAGTTCGCCCTCAGGTTCAGAAAGTCCTGCTGCTTCGCAGTCTGGAGCAGGAGCCATTCCCCATAGAGTGCACAGGGGAAAAGGTTGCATAAGACTGATCGACTCTTCCGCCTCCCCCAGGAAGAGTGTGGATCTGCACATGGCTCCTGCTGGCATGGGGGATGGTGCCTATAACTGCTCACTGTTACAGACACCGTACTATAAACTCCGGTTCTGGCCCCAGGGCGTCTGTTGAATCCTGTACCAATGGGGCCGATGCTGGCAGAGTTTTCATGTCAGTGGCGTACCAGGTGGCTACCGACCTCCTCTACCTTTCCATCCTGACCTTCTTTGGCCCAGCACTTTGCCACGTCAGCATCGTTTATAGCTCTGTTGGCTGGATGGGCCACTGAATCCCTTGGGTCCCTCAGCACCGCACCCCAATGTTCCCCTTCCACAGTCTGTGGAACAAGGGCAGGTACCAGACTTGATGCAAAGGACCTCAGTGCCAGGACACTCCTCAGCACTGCTGCAGTGAGTCCTGCAGATGTTACCTTGGCAGCTTTCACCACCCTCCACTGCTGCTGGTGACTTGGGGGCTGATGCTGCCTCAGTCACTGGTATACTTGGTGCCAGTGGTACCGCTTCCATCATTGGCACCAGGTCCGGCCTCGTTCCGGTCTGACAGATGAGTCAGACTGATTACTCACTCCCTCAGGACTGGGCCCACCTTTATCCCAGAAACCCGAGGCTCCTCAACATCAAGGTCGGGGTCTTCCTCCTCCTGCTCGCCATCATCAGCTCCACATCGGGGACCATTTACGGAGCACTACGGGCACCAGCACTCATCTCGCAGTCGGGCTGGGGCCCCCTTTGGCCACTCATGCCCTATCCTTACCAGTGACCTCAGGGAACCCATGGGATGCTGCTGAGTCACAGAGATTGCACTCCTCAGCTTGCTCTAAGGTGAGGTTGCTGGGCATATCGGTGATGGGAACTGTGGACCCACTGCATGTTCCGGCACCAGTGAGCCTTTCCTGTGTGGAGCCCATGGAGCTGCCTCTTCCAGCTCCGCTGGTCCAGGAATGGGAGCCAGCCTTGGCAGAGTTAACCAGCCCTTCTTCATACCACACAATAAAGCAGTGCCTAGTTCTTCCTCTTCTCCAATGCTGAAGGATTTCAAGGCCCATAAGGACATTTTGCAGCACATGGCTGTTTCACTGGGCATTCAAGCAGAGATCTTGCAGGAGAATACCCATAAGTTAGTGGATAACCTGCAGCTGTCTGCTCCTGGGAAGCAGTCATGCACTTCTAGAGCCTGAAAAAGGTCCTCTGGAGCATGTTGTGTTTGGTATCACATACTGTAAAGCATACAGAGAAACGTTATTTCATCCTGGTGCAAGATCTTTTACTTCCATCTGGTCCCAAACTCCCTACCTATAACCACAGTGAATTACAGGGCGTGGCAGGGCAGGTTTAAATCCATTCTTAAGAAGAAGGTGCGACACTACACCCCATATTCATCATGGGGGTATGATTATGACATAATTAAATAATCTGGCCCCATGCCAACGGGCCCCCCCACAAAGCTACATTGCTCAGGTGTAAGCTTCAGCCCTTCAGGTAGCGGGACTCAGGGCCTTGGGCTTCAGCCCCATGCAGTGGGGCTTCAACGTTTTACTCTGGGCCCCAGTGAGTCGAATGCTGGCTGTACTTGGCAGCCCCCCTAAAACTTGCTTGCGGCCCACCAGGGGACCCTGGACCCCTGGCTGAGAATCGCTGCTGTATCTGACATCTTTGACTCCTCTCCACTGGCTTCCCCACTTGCCCCTTGCCAAAGCTTTTCAAGGTTGCTTCCAAGGCTTTGTGCACCTCCTACTCCCACTCTCATGCCTTCTTTCATGCTATCCCTGTGCATGAAACAGCATCCCAGCCACAACTCAACATGTCCTCATCCTTCCATTACTGCAATCCCTCGCAAAGGTTCATCTCTCCCTGCTCCCCCACCATACACATACACACACTACCTACACCACAGCTTTTCCATTCCAATTTTACATTAAAGAAGTGAACAAAATCCGAATACCCTAAATTTGCACTCTCCTTTGGATCTCCTGGTATGTCTTGTGCTATGTATCCGTCTCAGACTGCAAGCACCTTGGACCAGAGATGGAACAAATCTTAAAGTCAGTGAACACTGTGTAAGCACAATGTTGGTGCATTAACAGATAAATAGCTCTTGAAGATCATTAACATATCAAACCTAGATTTCAATACAAACTCTCTATTATACTCATGCTATTTGTGTAGTTTTGTGTTCAAGGTCTTCAAAAGTGATTGACTGATCTGTAAAATCGGAATAATACTTCCCTACCTCACAGGGGTGTGGTGAGAACAAACATATGCAAGCCTGAAGTGTTTTGAGATCTACTGATCAAAAGCGCTATATAAGAGGTATTATTTTTATTTTAGGAGCCTCGGTTTTGGAGTATTTAAAATTAAACATCTCAAAGTGCCTGATTTTCAGAGGACATATACGCAACACTTTCTGAAAATCAGATCCCTTCTAGGGGTCTCCAGTTGACCACACCAAAATAGAGGCACCCAAATTCATTTCCCATTTTAGACACTGAGCCATTAAACACCAAGGCATTTTCCAACCAAGTATAATATTTTAAAAATGTTAACTGTGCACAACAAACCAACTGAAAGGAATGTATGGTTAAGGCTGAAATGTAAAACAGGTTCAACCATTAGCAGAGATTTCTGGATGTAATCTGACCATATTTGAATGGTAATGTGGTTTTCCAGTCTCAAACAGTGAGTTTATCCAACCTAGCCACAGCACAAAAAACTGACAATACAAACCTATCTAAGTTACTTAGCAGTACTTAGAATTTGAGGAAGTCTCCTGCACTGATGCATGTATGGATATACTGTGGCTGGTGTGCCAAACCCCAAAACTCTGGGGCTGCACAGGTAGTTTAGGAAGGAGAAACACCTTTGTAGTAAGATGAGGCCCTGAAACAAACTCTTGTATCAGAGGCCCAGTCTGAGGCCTGAAGCCTGAACCAAAGTATTTCCAGGCATTGCTAAGCAAAGGCTGGGCTGTGAGCCAGAGGCAGGCCCCACACACAGAAGTTGGCAAGAAGAGGGCTGCTAGAAGCAGGTGCATCCACACATAAGTGCTAATAAGAGGAACTTGTGCCAAGATGGCATCAGAACACTCTACAGAGATAAGGAACAGGCAGGTGCATCTTAAAGACAGGGTCAAAAGGATAACATGATGGATAGATTTGTTTGAACCAACATGTAACAGGGGAGAAGCAGCACCGTAATGCGTAAAGGGGCTGCACCTCAATACATCAGGAGGGATGAGTAATCTGTTCTGCACTTGTATAAGAATAGGTCTGGAACGGCACAGTCTTCCAGCCTAAGGGGCAGTGGAGTGTCCCACCACTGACTGAGCTGTGTCCATTGCCAGGGGGCACATATTCGTAGTATGTCCAGTAGAGTCTATAGGAAACGATTACTGTCCTTCGTTTGACAATAAACCTGGTTGGGTGCCTTTGTACCTTACTAGAAAGTCTGTGGTCTTTGGGGGTTCTCTCAGGTCTGCTGTGTCAGTTATCTGTGCAGAGCTGGGGCAGCACACAGAGGGAACACGCACGCAGCCGACTGTTATCACTGAAGAAGAGCAGAGCACCACACCGGTAGCTATTGACAACAACCTTTACAATAGCGTGTCTCCACTTATATTAAAGGAGCTTACGCAAAGGATACATTAAATGTGAGAAGTTGTGATAGCACACACTGATTAACCACTTTTAAACTGAATGCATCCGATGAAGTGAGCTGTAGCTCACGAAAGCTTATGCTCAAATAAATCTGTTAGTCTCTAAGGTGCCACAAGTATTCCTTTTCTTTTCACTTTTAAACTGTTAAGCCAATTTAACATGGAAATCTCAGGATCAGAATACAACATTTTAATCAAGACAAATGGTTGAAATCTTGCTTGATCAGCCGTTAATGAAGTTTCAGCTGCATACAAACCTAAACTTGCAAACAGTCCCCTTGGAGTTCTGAAGCCAACATGCTACCAAAACACCAGTAGCAGCCTCATATTCAGAGATTCAAATCCAACTCCTTTCCTCACCCTGAAACTTTAAGGGGTTCAGATTTGTGGTTCCATTTCTAGTCAAAAGGCACTAGCTCTGATTAAGGACTAACTGAAGGCAATTTCATATTTCAAAACACTTTCAACTGCCAACAGATACTCTTTTGTTCTCTCCTAATCAAAACTTTATGTCCCTGTCTATACTTTAACTTTTAACTGGTCTGTACCAACTAGTGGCACAGTTGGCTATAAACTTGATTTGTGTCCACACACCCCACAGTTAATACTGTGTTAACTCTGAAAACTAACCATAATTCATCCAACTAGATAGAGGCCTTAGACAACACATTTGTCCTCCTTATACCACTGATATATTGTTGTGTGGCCAAAAACTGTATCGTCATGCCTGTGCAACCTGTTTTTCTGGTTCTCCTTCCTCCCACCTCTGTGCAGAAAATCTCATGCTGCGCCTACCCATGTGCTGTTCTATATGCATGTCTCCCAGGCACTTTATCGCCTACTCATGCAGTATGGGATAGCTACCAGATTTTCCCAGAATGCAGATTCAAATGTGTGGCAGATAGGGAGGTGCAAACTCTGACATACAGCTGTTTTGTGAAATAAGCTGATGCATGGACACAACTCAGCCATGGAGTATGATAAAAAGGTTAGAGGAATGTCACAAACTGCTTATAGAAATAAGTTTCTACTTATAGCGTGGATAGGAGTTTGTTTCAATTTTAACATAAAAACTACATTTTAACAGTATACAGTTTTGAAACAAAGTTCTTTGCTGAAAGAAAGTACTTAAATAGAAATGCTGACCTAATCTCTACAATTTTTGTAAACTCATTGTTATCTATTATATAAACATATATATGACGCTAAAAGCTAGTATGTACACATTTAAAATTATACAATACTTTGACAGTCTTACCAATCAATAAGATAGATGTCAGGAGTCAAGTTATTTTTTTTGAAGTGAGCAAATAACTTTGGCAGATTTTCTTCAAAGAATACCTCAAATGCTGCAAAATAGGTCAACATCTGGGAAAAACGAAAGAAGAATCATTAGGTATTAGTGAACGGTTTTTTCCCTGATTAAAGTTCTAAGGAACTTAATTTCAGGACCGCTTCTTGAAGCAGGCACAAAACCCCAACAATATGAATTATACACTGTAAAATACATAGCCAAATGTTTACACAAAGGATTTAAGTGCCTGAATGTGCATGTATGTTTGAGTTCCATTCCTTCTATCCTCCTAAATCTGTTCAATGGAAGAAATTATTGTTTTGGATCTAGGTCAGTTTCCTTTCAGAAAGAAAAACACCAGCAGGTGAAATAAGCAATTTACTGGCTACTACACTTAAATGCAATGGAAGTTTATTATGATTATGATAACTTAAGGGTGCTTTCCGTTTATGCAGTAATAATCTTAGACTGAATGAATTCCAGTCCAAAGAGTTTACGAACCCTTATTAGAGAATTAATAATGACAAGTTATACTCTTACACACAATTTTCACTCATAGTATCCAAAGTGATTTACGAAGGAGGGTCAGCATCATTTGCATTTTACAGGAGGGGAAACAGAGAAGGCTGAAGCTCACTCTTCAAATCAGTACCAAAGACGGAAACAGAAACCAGTTGGACTCCCAGTCCAATGCCCTACTAGACCTTTAATAAAAGGACAGAAATGGATTGTGAAATCTGATGATTAAATATCCAGATAAAATACAAAACACAATATGATGTGTCACACATGTGGAGAGGTAAATTGTTAAAGAGTTAACAAAATATTTGCTCTTTTCTTGCTCCTCCCCCATCATGCCTTCTCTCAATCCCACTGGCTCAGCAAGGTTCTTCCTTCTCCTCCCCCATTAATATATTTTTGGTTACAAGATGCACCAAAACTAAAATGGCAGGAAAAGACTGAGATTCTCCCAACACAAATACAACAGTTGTGGTGGGAACAAGCATCCTGCTGGTATGACACAAGGGAAAGTGAAGTGGATGGAAGGAAGAATGGAAGCGAGTCCAATTTTTTTTTTTTAAAGTCCCCTTTAACAAACCCATTTTCTTTGCTTTTTAATATTTTTCTTCTTCTTTTCCATGTACATTCTGGAGCTTTTCTGTTTCAGCTGACTGGAGTGTTAAGCAAACGGCTGGAAAACTGAGCCAAGGAGCACAATAAGAACTTAGAGCAACCAATCAAAGAGTGATTACATGGCACAGAAATTATACAATAATTGTGCAAAATCCCTGCATTCAATGTGTCATTGAGAAAAAGCTGTACAGTGAACATGCAAATCAGAACTAGAGTGCAGGGAACTGGAAAAAAAAAATTGTCCAGTTATGCATTATTAACAGTACAGAATTCCTGCAGCTGGCTGTGAATTCTATTGCTCTATAATGTAATTTAAAAAATCTAAATGTAGGTAGGTAATGCAACATCCAGTCCTAGCTTCTAAACTATCTTAATATTTAGATGTTAATGCCAGTACAGACCAACGCCTTGCAATTGCACAGCATTCCAGACACTGTATTTTATGCAATACTCTTAAAATGGTCTGAAAAATTTGGTACTGTATTGCTTTCATTAGACAGTCTTATTAGAATTGAAATAGTTGAAGGGGTATTTTATCTTGATCCTGACGGATTAATTGGTAGGTATGTTTACTCAAGATTGTGTGTGACATTATAGTGTCTTCTACCATTTTCTTAAATATATGGCATGTTTCAAATATTGTGAACACCACAAGAGCACGGATATATAATTTTTATTTATAAGTGGAATAAAGTGAAGTTCTGAAATGAATATGTAACTATAGAGTCATGAAGTAACATGAATTTAATATAGCAAATTACTCAGCAAGATACAAAAAAAAATCATTAAATTACTAGAACTACTAGTAGTACTAACAGTGCTATAGCCATAAATTGAACATTTCCAGATGGTTTAGGAAACGTTAAGAATGCATGAATAGTACACGTTGATTTCTCATTCTGGCAATCAAGATTTATTGAATTTACCTCTTGGATCAATAAATCTCATTTACCTTCAGAGAAGTTTAGTGTCGGATTATCATATCTGTTCCACAGATGGTTGAACAGGCACAGGAAGATTAAGTTACACAGCAGATCAGCGTTGGATCTGGAAAGACATCCCATCTCAAGCTCCCCTTACTAACCATCAGAAAACTCATCCTCACTTTAAATCATCCTATCAAGTCTGTTGCTTTTTCCTTACTACATAAGGGTGGCAAGATTTTCCCTAGGATTTTAATCTAGGATAGGCAGTTGGGGAATACTGTAGTATTATTTCCACAATTTCTCACTGCCACCACTTTCCTAAAAGCATTTGTTTACTATGCCTCCCATTTAGTTAACAGGGGCTAAAACTGATTTGTAGGCAATAGTCCTGTGGGCTACCAAGGCACTAACTTTCCACTGGAAAAAAAAGTTGTTCTAGCAAGTATCACTCTGCTGCCAGCCTCCTGGGTAATGTATTTGTGCGCGTGAGCATAACAGTGCTCCCTCTCTATTGCTGAGTGCAGCCAACGGGAGTCAGAACAAGATTGATCTTGCTGCTGCCAATGTGAATTGAGTTGCAACACGCCACCTTAAAGGCTTCTACTGCTGATGAGTTTCAGGAATTGCAACAGAGCAGTCACATGTATCAGTCTCCTATTATACAAGGGCTAGGGAGGAAATGCTGACAGTAACTCCCACAGTGATCACTCTGTTCCCGCTACCGGTTTTCCCCACTTGAACTTTTAAGGAACTAATATCCTATTTTTATGCATATACTTCTAGTTTAAAAAGGAAAAATAGGGAAGATGTACAGAACATCACATATTTGTCAAACAAAGCGATTTTCAAAAAAAAGTCATAAGGCAGCTACAGCAGATCTGTAAGAGCTAATACAACTGGAATGAAGTTTGGAAATTTTGGTATGTTCCCCATGTAGTCTGTTATACATGCCAGCTGGGAATTTCAAAGAAGCCTAAGGAAGTAAGGATTTGGTTGCCCAGTTCCCTTAGCTAACTCTCAAATCCCAGCTGACACAGCAGAACTATGAGAGAGAGAGAGAAAAATGGGAAACCTGATTCAAATTGTAGAGCATCAACAGTTTATTTTTAGCAACCTATTAGTTTGGGATAAAAAGTGGTCCAATCCATTTTTGTAAGGCTGTTAAGCTGAGCTGGGCTCCCATATACAATGCATGCATTAAATTGCACTTAGAATAATCATGCTCATAATAATCTCTGAGCATCACACAGTACTGGGCAGCTATTTCATTCAGTTTCCCCCTTTCAGTAACTTTTATTTTTTAACTGTTGCTTTAAAAATAGATGTTAGATAGAACTTTGAAAAACAGACTATGAACCCTTGCTGAAGTTCTGTCTTGTACCTGAACAGATCTTCAATATAAGCATAAAGGGATTAGCGTTTCCTGTGTACTTACAAGGCCATGGTCCACTCGAAAAAATGCCATCTGACAGGGTTTATTCAGAAGGTTAGAAAAAGCAATGAAGGCGTCTGCAGTATCCAAATTCAAGATCAATACTGCAGCTATGAATGACATGCCCTGAACCTAAAGAAAGAAGATACAGTGACTGGTGAGTAACCTATTTCTACAAAAATGTTGCCTTTTCACAATCATACTTGTGCGATGCACCACTGAGTTTTGTAAACCTTCCAGGAGGATGTGCTTATTGTGGCCACACAAGCATCCTCTCTCAAGGCATCAAATTTTCACAGCAGAGGTTCTAACAAGGCCACAACCATCTCAGTTCTTTTCAGTAAACCAAAGAGCCCTCAGGAAAAGGAAAGGATGACAGAAGTGTGAGTATGCAGAGCCAAGGCTCTCAAATAACCAGTTACTTCTCCTTCTGAGGTGGCCTGTGCCTGGGTCCCACTTGCAGAAAGCTGGGTTGTGGCATTAAACAAGGACTGCTCTCCTGAAATATCAGAGCTAAACACTATGTTGATAGACAGAAGTACTGAATAAAGGCATAAATAGTACTACAAATAGCAGCCCTACAGATCTCTGATGGAAATAGTAGAGGCATGCCATCACTACAACTTTAGATCTGGGAGAGTGAGCCCTTAGTAAGGCCTTCAGGTATTAAGACTTACCCCAGCTAATGTGCCTCACTACTCTGCCACAACCACTTAGTTGACTACTGCTATTGCATGGACATTTGCAGCAGTTCTGATCGCAGCACCAGATATTTCTGAAACTATAAACTTTGGCTCCAGTTGTCTGGCCTTTTATCAGACACACACACACACCCCTCTATGGAAGACCTCCCATTTGAAGGGAAGAATCTTTTCTGCCTGAAGATGGAGGAAACACTTGAGAAAGAGACCACCACCAAGTCCACTGCCAGCTTTTGGGGTTCCTGAAACTTGACCAGAGGATGAGGACCTACACTTCAGCCTCCTACCAGTGCCACAGTCATCTTAAGTCCAGTGGTTTCTACCACCTTTAGTACCAGAAAGGGCAGCCTCTTCAACAAATGAAGTAGGACAATGGGAAGCGCCTCATATCTGCTTTACCACTGACTATTCGTATGTTTTCCCTGTCTGCAAGACCTCAGATGTGGCATGTTTCCTGAGAGTCCAGAGACAGTTTAACATCTATTTCCCTCCCTTCCTCTCTTCCCTTTGTAGATTCTTTCATTCATTTCTTTGCAGCATGGAGTATAATTTCTATTCACTGCTAGTTGCTGGAGGTGATTTGGTTAACATATGTAAAACTAATCCACTCTATGAGCTTGTCTACACAGTGACTTTGTCCACACCAGCTGGGCTGTAAACTCCAGTGCAAACCAGCATGCTGTGCACTAACTAGCCTATGTGGATCCTGCTGGCACATGCTACAAGTCCCCAAATGAGCATTCGTGTAGTCCTGTTTCAGACTGTACTATGTTAATGTGCACTAGGGAATTTTTAGTGGACCAGCAGGGTCCACCGCCATTAGGATTTACACCCCAGCTAGCATGGACTAAGGCACCATGTATTTGAGCGCTATGTTGCCTACTTAACCACCCATTTCCATCCCTTTTAGGGACCTAAGGTTTCTAATCTGTCCAACTGAGATTTCTTATCCTGATTTGCCTGACAATGAAGCCAAAAATGGTCTCTGCTATCCCTTTTCAGAGGTATAAACAGATCTGATGCTGGATCAAGGGACCTGGCCTCCTCAGTGAGGAAAGCTTGGAGCCTCTGCTGCCAATCCAAGTAGGCCTGAATTGTGAAGATGCAGATGTTTAGAACAGTGGGTGTACATACTGTCCTCCACGAACAGAGAACCATGAACTCTATCATATATATCTGCCCTTCTCCCGTTCCTCAGGAAACAGATCAACCAAAAATCACAGAAACAACTACTGAAACATCGTAAATATACTACTGAAACATCGTAAATATACTAACTGACAAAAGAGGAAAAGGAAATTCTGGTTTGGGGTATTACCACCTCCTCCACTCCCACCCTGCCAAAAATAACTGATCCAGAGCCAGACTGAATAACTTTATGTCCACAGCTGGCCATGGAAAAACAACTGAATGAACCAGCTGCGGCCATATAGTCCTTTTATAACCTGCACTCCGACTGTTCAGTGGTGTGAGGGAGCTTACGCAGTCCCAATGGGTACTGCTTTACAGAATGTTCCAGAAGCTTTGCAGTGCTGGGGCACACATCCCAGAAGTGTGAACACAGAGGCCATCTTGGAGAAGAGATACAATTTTAACAAGCTGTCACCTCAATAAGACTGCACTGAAATACAGTATGTGGTTCAGAAGAGTGACTTAACCAGATGGCTTATATTTCAATTTTCATTCAGCACATATGTGCGCCCTAGATTTTGTTAAAGTCTTATCTCTACTTCATTAAAACATTCAAATCTAGCAGTGTAACAGCAAAACATAACAGTGCACATATCCCTTGACACAACATTTTGTATAAAATATACCAAAAGGTAACCAAAGATGTACAGCAAAACCAAAAATCCTCACAAAATCATTTTAGAACAGCCTAGCAAGTGAACAGAAACTCTCACATAATTGCAACATATAACTTCACTTACATAGCCAACATCGGGTCTGTAACACGTATAGGCTCCTAAAATACTGTGCAACGTGTCATGGTAAGGACCACCCTATAACGAAAAATAAAAAATGATTCATACAACTTCTGTAAATATCCACAATGAGAGAGGATCCAAAGCTGTGTAGAGGATTTAGTGTATGACTCAGGCTCAGGCTGTGGGGCTGCTTCATTCCTGTGCTCGCAAGATCCTAGAGCCTGGGCTCCAGCTTGAGCCCAGAAGTCCACATAGCAATGAAACAGCCCTGCAGCCCAAGCCCCGTGAGCCTGAATCAGCTGGCATGGGCCAGCTGTGGGTTTTTCTTTGCTGTGTAGACATACCCTTAGACACATAGGCTAGTAATTTTAATAAAAGATGTGCCCAAATCCCCAGCGGTTCTCAAATTGAGGGTCAGGACCCTAAAGTGGGTCGCTACCCCATTTTAATGGGGTCACCAGGGCTGGCCTTAGACTGGCTGGGACCTGGGGCCAAAGCTGCAATCCGAGCTCCACCACCCTGGACTTGGGCTTCAGCTTCATCCCTTGGTGGGGGGCGGGGGAGGGTCAGGTTACAGGCCCCCCTGCCCAGGGTGGTGGGGTTTGGATTTTGTTCTCCCCGCCCGGAGGGGGCTCAGGCTTCATTCCCCCTCTTGGGATCATGTAGTAATATTTGTTGTCAGAAGGAGGTCACAATGTGATGAAGTTTGAGAACCCTGCCCTAGACTTCTTTGAAAAAAATCAGAAACTTTCAACTTTTATGTGGAATGCATCACTGTAATGTGACTAAGGAACACCTCCCCATGCCTATTTATTCCAAACACATTCAGTTTGTCCAACAGGTTAATGACCAAAGTGCAGAAGGACATAAGCATTAGAAACACACTACGGCTTTATGCATTGTTACATATTAGTACCAAGGAAGCTGAACACTAATCAAGTTGGTTTAGCTCTATCTATTAGACTAGCAGTAGGGTTGAGCCATGAAGAAAGGGAGAGCAAGAACAGTCGCAGCATATTAAGGAGGATTCCCATAAAAGCTATGTTATTTTTAGTGGATCAATGGCTCCATGTCTAGTTGGCAGCCGGTATCAAGTGGTGTGCCCCAAGGGTCGGTCCTGGGGCCGGTTTTGTTCAATATCTTCATAAATGATCTGGAGGATGGTGTGGATTGCACTCTCAGCAAATTTGCGGATGATACTAAACTGGGAGGAGTGGTAGATACGCTGGAGGGGAGGGATAGGATACAGAGGGACCTAGACAAATTGGAGGATTGGGCCAAAAGAAATCTGATGAGGTTCAATAAGGATAAGTGCAGGGTCCTGCACTTAGGACGGAAGAACCCAATGCACAGCTACAGACTAGGGACCGAATGGCTAGGCAGCAGTTCTGCGGAAAAGGACCTAGGGGTGACAGTGGACGAGAAGCTGGATATGAGTCAGCAGTGTGCCCTTGTTGCCAAGAAGGCCAATGGCATTTTGGGATGTATAAGTAGGGGCATAGCGAGCAGATCGAGGGACGTGATCGTTCCCCTCTATTCGACATTGGTGAGGCCTCATCTGGAGTACTGTGTCCAGTTTTGGGCCCCACACTTCAAGAAGGATGTGGATAAATTGGAGAGAGTCCAGCGAAGGGCAACAAAAATGATTAGGGGTCTGGAACATATGAGTTATGAGGAGAGGCTGAGGGAGCTGGGATTGTTTAGCCTGCAGAAGAGAAGAATGAGGGGGGATTTGATAGCTGTTTTCAACTACCTGAAAGGGGGTTCCAAAGAGGATGGCTCTAGACTGTTCTCAATGGTATCAGATGACAGAACGAGGAGTAATGGTCTCAAGTTACAGTGGGGGAGGTTTAGATTGGATATTAGGAAAAACTTTTTCACTATGAGGGTGGTGAAACACTGGAATGCGTTACCTAGGGAGGTGGTAGAATCTCCTTCCTTAGAGGTTTTTAAGGTCAGGCTTGACAAAGCCCTGGCTGGGATGATTTAACTGGGAATTGGTCCTGCTTTGAGCAGGGGGTTGGACTAGATGACCTTCTGGGGTCCCTTCCAACCCTTATATTCTATGATTCTATGATTCTATGTTAATTTCAAGCCCTGAGAAGTCTTACATGTTGCCATACATTACACTGAGCAGTCTTAGGCTCTGCTGAAATCTTTTATACTTATCATTCAGGAACACCAGACATGAATTTTACCACAAACTACTCATATATATTAATCACTTTAGTACAAACTTGCATGTTGGTATTTAAGACTTCTACACCGAGAACACAAAATAAACCTACAGTAACTCCTCGCTTAACATTGTAGTTATGTTCCTGAAAAATGTGACTTTAAGCGAAACAATGTTAAGCGAATCCCATTTCCCCATAGGAATTCATGTAAATGGGGGAGGGGGAAGGTAGGTTCTAGGGAAAATTTTTTCACCAGACAAAAAAGACTGTGCATGTGCGCACACTCTAAGTTTAAAAAAAAACAATTTAATACTAGTACACAACGATGATTGTGCAGCTTGGTTGTGCAGCTTGGTTGAGGTGTTGAAGTCAGAGGGTGGGATATTTCCCAGGGAATGCCCTACTGCTAAATGATGAACTAGCAATCAGCTGAGCCCTCAGGGGTTAACCCATTGCTGTTAATGTAGCCTCACACTCTACAAGGCACCACGAATGGAGGGAGGGGAGACAGCATAGCAGACAGAAACACAGTGTGAGTGAGAGAGAGAGCGCGCGCGAGCTGCACAAGGCCCCTTTAAGTACGTTGACCCCACCCTAAGTTAACTGCCATTTTAAATAGATCAGCAAGTTGAGACAGAAGCTGCTGCCAGGGAAGCTCCCTCGGTCCTGAACCCTGTTATGTCCCCTCCACTCTATGGAAGATGGGGTAAGCGGGGTGCAGGAGCTGGGGAGGGGGACACCCTGACATTAGCGCCGCCCCCCCGCACAGCAAGTAGGAGGCTCCCAGGCAGAGGGCAGGAGCAACACATGGCAGTCAGGGGAGGGACAGCTGAACTGTTGACAATTGATAGCCTGCTGGGCACCTGCTGCACAGGGAACTTAGGGAAATGGGGAGCTCTAATGGGCTGCTCTTCCTGCAAGCAGTGGACAAAGCAGGCGGCTACCAAACGACATTAGAAGGGAGCACTGCACAACTTTAAAGGAGCCTGTTCCCTAATTGATCAGCAATGTAACAATGAAACGACGTTAACCGGGATGACTTTAAGTGAGGAGTTACTGTACTTCAGTGCAGATTTTTCAAAAATTTGTTTTTACTACTTAAGTGTACACTGAGAAATACTGTGTGATTAAAAATTAAATCGCTTACTTGCTGAAAAATACAGAGATTGGGAAACGTTCTAGAAATATCCAGTTTTATTAATTCCAGACTTGCTTCCCTGTCTGCTGCAGAAAATCCAGCATCTGCAGAAATCAAAATACAATTTTGTGTTTAATACCTTTTAATATACACACACAGGCTTGAAGCCATCCCATAGTGCAGGTTATTCCTGAATAAGTCTGAATGCAGTGATATCAGAGAGAAGAAGGCACTACTGCCAAGTCAGGGGGCATACACAAACCCGTGTACCATACACTAGGATGCCGAGGGCCTGCAGAGCAAGTAACCGCTCTGAAAAAGATTGGTTTTGCATAAGGGTAACTGAAATAGAGACTGACAGCTTCTGTCCTACACCTCTAACTTCTAGCTAAAGGTTTTTTGGAAGGCACCTATGTAAATTTTCTGCAAAAGACGTAACTAAAGTGATCCCATGTCTCATACACCGAGTAAATTTGGTATTTTGCACATTTAATTTGGCATTGCATTTACATTTACAGATGATGCAGAATTGTAATATTTCCCCAGCAACTTCTTAAATGAATTTTAATCAAAGAAAACATGCACCTACAACATGAACTTTTCCCCCCACAGTGTCCAAACATTCCTATCTATTCATGTTTTGTCTGTCCTGCTAAGTATCAACTCTACCTGCTTGGGTTTTTGAAGAGAAGGCAACGTACAAGTTGCTGCTACCTAGCACTTACTCTAACCACATGTTGATATAAACTCTGGACAATGAATAGTCAAAGAAGCTAAAAAACCCCCAACTATATTAGATAGCATCCCTATAGCCTAAATAAGATGTTTTAGTAGAACAGGACTTCCTTGGGAAATGCCCTTGTATAATGCATTCATGGTTCTGCTCATCATCACTCCTTAGAGAGGTGGTCATCCTCGCAGATTAAAGTATCTTATTTCAAGCACCCAGATTTTTTTTCTCATCTCTTCTCTCCACACCCAACCAACTGGAAAAATCTCAACAAGCTGAGTCTGTAACAATAGGCTTGCAGCTCTCTCATGGGAACTCAATGTTACACTGAGCTATTAAGAAAGCAATTTGCTACTACTAAAGTTTCAAAGAATTTAGATCTCCTGAACTAGAGGAAGAGAAAGCAACACATCTTAAGGTATTACAACATAAACAGCAAGCTTAAAATATTTATATAAACCATTCATCCAAAAATCTTTAAGCTATTGGTAAAGGAAAGTTTTGCAAAAAACAGTTTTTAAAAATTATATACAACTGAATTTAAAGATACGTTAAAGAGGAAAATAATGCAGTAAACTACCGCATGCAAGAGATTAACACTTCATTTTTTACCTTCCTGCAGAAGTGTTTTTAATACCCCTTTACCAACCACATATCCCACACCTACTGTGATGATATTTCTTCCAGCTTTTTTAAACTATATTATTTTAGTTTAACATTTAGGAATGATTTTAAAACCACCACCTCTTCATTTTGTAATGAAGAGGAAGTTATCACACAATACGGAATAATATTTTGCCAAATAAAACATATACCTTCACATTCTCCTTCAGAGACTCCTATGCTAAGTGATCGCCACCTCTCTTTGGCACGAGCCAAGCAAATATCATAGAGTTCTGAAAAACAAGTACTTTTTAAAATCCATCTTCAATTACTGATTACGTCAGCATGCTAACAACCCCTGCCCCCCATAACAAACAAACAAAGTAAGTATCCGTAAAGTAAAAAACTAATTGAATTTTAGGTAAGCTAGGGTGCTGGAAGATTTGTTTCATCAGGATATAATTTAGATGCAGTGAGCAGAAGTAACTGTCTGGGTGGAACAGATTATATAAATATTTCTTAGCATCTGTTTGGGTAACAGACCTCTGGCACTCAAAATTCCACCCAGAACTGTGACAACTAGCACACACATTCTTCCAGTTCCATCCTATAGCAATTTCTGAGGTACACTGAACAGCCACAGAAAAAGCATATGCAGTAGAAGGAAACCACAAGAGTATCGGCAAATCCACAGCATTTCCCTTTTGTTGTCATTTTGGAATGGTTAAAAATAAAAGGACTGAAAGAATAACATAGTACAAAATCAAGGACACAGACTAATGTATTACTGATATCATCATTAATGAACATGTGGGAAGGAGGACTAATTCCACAGCAGGTTTTGTTCCAAGTTAGTCTCTCCTTCACTCACAGACCAGGTGTCTCACTTCAGAATAAAACCAGTATGTGCACACCCACAGGCACTACATAATTAACAGTAATTATATGAAATATCTTATTTTCTATTGACTCTGAAATGGGGTTGTTAACTCTGAACATCTTTACTTATCAAAGCAATGCGCAGCAATATTCCAGAACTATGACTCAGACTGAGCAGTGGAAAAAAAATCCCTAGAACACCCCCAAAATTAAACACCCCATATGGAATAAGACGACCATACGCAGCGTGGAGCAAAAACACATGGTATCCTTAAACGAAAGCAAAGTACAACTGACTATGACTTCATCATTCCCCCAAATTCTAACACATTCTAACTAAATGGAAGTCTCTCTGCTAAAGCATGATTTATCTGAGTGTCTCAATATGCAGACAGAATACATGTCAATCTCACCATGGGTGATATTTAACTCATTGCTGATTGCCAAGCTCCAGACTTTGCCTCTCACGCTTGGAGGAATACCTTGCCACCACAATTCTCGAACTTTACGGGAGCAGCACCTGTTTAAAATAAAATGTGTTCTACTGAACTATAGGTAGTAGAAGGTGGTGTTACTGCATTGGAGGATTCAGGCCCAGGTGTATGTCAGCTTGCTATGGGCCGCCTGAGAAATCAGACAGGGATTGTGCAGCACTCATTCATGCTTTTGTACTATCTAGACTTCGAACTTTGTTTTAACATTACCTTCTTCCTCAAACTGAAGGCTTTCGACTGGAACCCTGCAACCAAGACTGCTAGAAATCTGCCACTCTGTATGGGCCAACGTGAGAGAGACAGAGAGAGAAAGTGCGCAAGCAGAGAGAGTGGAGGGAGGATTAGGAGAAGGGAAAGAAAAAAAAACTTTCCATTGCATGAACTAGAGACTGGACAAACCCAGGTCTGCAGTATAAAATATATTTCCATTCCAGTGATAAAAGATTATCTTCTCCCCCATTCAAAACCCTGCCCATGAGATGAAAATTTTCCAACCGTTAAGCTGTGTGTACTCTCTGGGAGCAGAAAGCACGGTACATAGCTGCAGCACGTGAAGTAGCAAATTTGGAGATGGAGACAGCAAGAGTCAAAAACATTTCAGTGAAACAGTTCTAAACCGTATTAAATTGATGGCCAATAATTCTAAGGCTGCTGTGAGGAAGATTGTGAAAGCATTTGAACACCAGTGGTAAGTGTGTTTAAGGGGAAGGCAAAACCATGGAAACATATCCACCTAACATACTGCTGTATTAACCACTGAATCAAGTGGATTTATTTTGATCACAATATTCTATTTTTCACATTTCTAAGGATCAGTAAATCGACAAGAAAGGCACTAACCGAAAGTCTGTGTTATGCTTTTGTATAAACTAGAAATGGTAAGCTTTCAAGGCCCTTGTTTGTGGGATTGACTACTTTCTTTTACAAATGTCAGTCGAAAAGAGTTTTAGGGACAATTAATAAAGTAAAATTAGGACTTTTTCAACTATTAAAATAGAGATTTAAATTTTTAATTGGTTTTTAATTTCTTCTTTCTGTTCTCTAGAAATTCCTTCATCAAGTACCCGACACATTCCAATACACAGCTGGCCAGGATGTTTTTAATCTTTTATTTGCTTTTTAATCTTTTATTTATATCACATTTGATCATTATGGTATGATCATGCAAAGTTGACTTGTGGGGGAATTCTGCACCACTGTGCACATGCAGAATTCATGTCCCTGGCAGACTTTTTTTTCCTCTGCAGAAAATACATTTTGCTGGAGAGGTGCTACAGTTACGTATTTTGCCCACCAAAGGCTACAGTGACACCAGAGCAGCCAGCTCACTGGCAATAGCAGCTGGCAGCTTTTCTCACAGCACCCTGCCCACTGGGCCAGGTTAGGAGGCATGGGGGGAGGAGAGGTGGGAGAAAGACAGAATGGGGCACATGGGCTTGCTATGGGTGGTCACATAGACCACGATTCAGAAAGGCTAGTGGAGGGGACAGACTGGGCTGGGGATGAATGGGAATGGGGTGCAGGGCAACATGGGTACGGGGTGCAGGGACACATGGAGTCAGGGAAAGATGTGCCTGACTGATTGGGAGAGGCTAGGGGGTCAGGCAGGCTCTGCATGGGGAAGGTTCCCCAACTCACTAACAATCCCTCCATTCCCCTTCCTCCCCTGCCTTCTCCCCCCCCCCAACCCTGTTCCATACTTCTCCCACCCACACCCAGCAACCCTCTAAGTTGACATGCAGGCGCTTTCCCCAGAAACTACTTCCTTCTCCCTCAGCTCCTCCATTACCCCTGACTTCCCAAGCCTTTGCACTGTTTAAGGGATGTGGGAAATAAGTTTCTGTATTGTCGTTCAAATGAATTATTATTCAAAATTCTGTATTAATATGCCTAATAAGGAATCTATTTGTCAAAAAAACATGTCCTGAATCTTTTTTGTCCTCTGTATTGTTACAGACATACTCACTGACAGGCATTTTGAAATAAATTACCAAAATAATTGAAACTGGCATAATTATATTGTGTTATTTTGACAAAAAATATGCAGAATTTTGTAGAATTTTAAAACATTGTGTATAGAATTTTTAAATTTTTTGCCACAGAATTCCCCCAGGAGTAAAAGTTCCATTCAGGAATCACTGTCTAAGTCAAATAAGCAGAAATGAAACAAATAAAACCCTTAAAAAACGTGAACAGCCGAATGTTACAGTAGGCAACACACTGATGTTTTTAGGCATGCTAACTGCCTGCACTATGTCTTTTAAAAAGTGTTAGCTGTGAAAAGAGGGGTTTGGGGTTTTTTTTTGTTTTGTTTTTTTTAAACTATGGTTTTCCCTATTTCTTTTTTTCCAACCACTTGGTTTGGCATACATGGTGTATCCCAATGTAAATTAAGAGGATTAGTAATGTCATACCTGTGCTTAAATCTACAGACACATCTGGGAGTACATAAATCAAAAGCCCAAGCAGTCAAGGAGAATCAAGTCCTGACAAATAGATGGCTGTAAGTGTTATTTTTTTCTAGTAGCTTTCTAACAGAGGTCCCAGACACCAACCACTCCCTGATCTTAGATTATTTTTGAACATCATTGCTGTATACCACATGCTGAAAAGGTTATTAGAAATGGACACAAATTAAACTCCCACACCAAGAACTAAAGCAAGATTCAGAAACTCACTACTTTTCATTAACAGCAGTTACAGAGAAGTGGCCATTGTGATGAAGCACATCTCTGAAACATGGGTTTTATTCCACGTGCAAGGGAGACCATAAATTAACATGCTCAAACCAGTTTAAATTATATGGCTGTATAGTCAAGGACTCCTTGTTGTTTTTGTAGTCAGGAAACAGAGGGCTACATGGCTCTATGTAATAACTATGTGTATAATATACTATGTTCAGTCTGATTGTCTAATTTCTGAGACTCTATTAAAGGTAATAAGGAAACTGAATTAACAAAATTCCATCATCTTTGGCAGAACCACCTGAATGTCTTCCTTAAACACGCCAATTCCTTTTGCAAGTCACCTTTGACTGATATACACACTAGCTTCTGGCACCTCTAAAAATAAAGTAATCTTGACTAATCCTTTACTATATATCAGGATATAGAAAGTTACCATTAAGCACAATGTAAAACATACTGTGTCTTACATAGTTTCCCAGTTGGGCAAGATTTCATTGTTCCAAATTAAAACTGCATTGCCAATGCTTTCTTCCAGTCTACATCGTTCTTCCAGTAGTTTCTTTCTCCTCTGGGCTTCTTTAAGCTCTGAAAAAAGAAAATTACAAAGTCAATAAAGGTAATACAAAAGGTAAGAGACATTAAGGGCTTCACAGCCATAAAAATTCAACTTATTATATGCCTGAAATCACATTCACCTTCTCAAGCAATGCTAAAGAACATCCTAGACACACTACAATTTTCTATATGCCATCAGTAATCAGCAATGTCAAATGTGAACACAGTTCACAACTGAACTACACACAAGGATGATCTTGGATGGACTAGATGAAACATGAGAGAATTTATGGGATATGGAGTCTTTCACTCTCAGTGACCAGTTCAAATCTAACCAAGTTGGGTAGCAACTGAAAGCTATCATCTGGTAGCCTCTGTGGATCAAACTGATGAACTCAATCTAGTTCCTGGTAGATGGGTATCCAGATCACACACACACACACACACACAGAGAAACCCACCTTTCCTGGCAATCTCAGAGGCAAGGACTGTACAGGTAAGAATATTTGATTACTCTCTCATTCCTACAGGTGGTCCTCCAAGAATATAATTTAGGCCTATTGCTAGGGGAGCACACAAATCTTTCCATTGCTGCATCCTATCCTAAACTTATTCCATGGTTAACTAGAAACTGTCAGTCTGTAAGACTGCCACTCTAGCATCTTTGAGGAGCACTAAAATTTACTTCACTTACAAAAATTAAGACCTAGTGCTCTTGTTCATGTAACACTTTCCACATACTGTAATACACATTTTTCCAGATGCATCCTGATCCTTCATTTTTTATGCACACAAAACTATTATTGGATTGAAACTTTTAATAGACTAAAGTGCTTGGGGAACAGGCTCCATCTTTCCTTTATATAAAGGTAACAAAAGGACACGATTGCTACATGGGAAACAATTGAGAATTGTCCTTTGTGAAACTGATACACAACCTTGAGTAGTTCAAAGGTTTTTTTGTTTGGTTAAGTACAGCGGGAGCTCTGCCTGAGTAGGAACCTCAGGACGGTATCTACTGTCTTGCAATGTTTATTTTGCAATAATTATTTTGTGAGCCTATCTATACTCATATTATACTTTCCTATTAAACAGGAAAATAGTAAGTTTTTATTTTCCCCCAATATCATTGTTTTCTTACTAGGGCTGTCCAGCGATGATAAAAAATTAATCTTGATTAATTGCGCAATAAAAAAATTAATCTTAATTGTGCTGTTAAATAATAGAAAACCATTTAAATATTTTTGGGTGTTTCTACATTTTCAGATATCGATTTTAATACAAAGTGTACAGTGCTCAGATTACATTTTTTATTTCAAATATTGGCATTGTAAAAAACAATAGTATTTTTCAGTTCAGCTAATACAAGTACTATAGTGCAATCTCTATCATGAAAGTTGATCTTACAAATGTAGAATGATGTACCAAAAAAACCTGCATTCAATAACAAAACATTAAACTTTAGAGCCTAGAAAGTCCACTCAGTCCTACTTCTTGTACAGCCAATTGCTCAGACAAACAAGTTTGTTTACATTTGCAGGAGATAATCCTGCCCACTTCTTGTTTACAATTTCAGCCCAGTGTGGGAACGGGCGTTCGCATAGCACTGTTATAGCTGGCATCGCAAGATATTTACTTGCCAGATGCACTAAAGATTCATATGTCCCTTCATGCTTCAACCACCATTCCAGAGGACATGCGTCCATGCTGATGACTGGTTCTGCTAGAGAACGATCCAAAGCAGTGTGGACTGATGTATGTTCATTTTCGATATCTGAGTCAGATACCAACAGCAGAAGGTTGATTTTCCCTTTTGGTGGTTCTGTAGTTTCCACATCAGAGTGCTACTCGTTTAAGACTTCTGAAAGCATGCTCCACACTTCGTCCCTCTCAGATTTTGGAAGGCACTTCAGATACTTAAATACTGGGTCGAGTACTATAGCTATCTTTAGAAATTTCACATTGGTACATTCTTCACATTTTGTCAAATCTGCAATGAAAGTTGTCTTAAAACGAACAATATGTGCTGGGTCATCCTCCGAGACTGTTATAACATGAAATATATGGCAGAATTTGGGTAAGACAGCAGGAAACATTCAATTCTCCCCAAAGGAGTTTAGTCATAAATTTAACGAATGCATTTTTTTTTTTTTTTTTAAAATAAGCGTAGTCAGGATGGAAGCATGTCCTCTGGAATGGTGGCAGAAGCATGAAGAGGCATACAAATGTTTCGCAGATCTGGCATATAAATACCTTGCAATGTCAGCTGCAAAAGTGCCATGCGAACACCTGTTCTCACTTTCAGGTGACACTGTAAATAAGAATTGCACAGCATTATCTCCCGTAAATGTAAACAAACATTTTTCTTAGTGATTGGCTGAACAAGAAGTAGGATTGAGTGGACTTGCAGGCTCAAAGTTTTATATGGTTTTGTTTTTGAATGCAGTTATTGTATCAAAAAACAAACAAAAAATCTACATTTGTACGTTGCACTTCCATGATAGAGATTTCACTGCAGTACTTGTATGAGGTGAATTGAAAAATACTATTTCTTTTATCATTTTTACAATGAAAATATTTGTAATAAAATATAAAGTGAGCACTGCACACTTGGTATTCTGTGTTGTAATTGAAATATATTTGAAAATGTAGAAAAACATCCAAAAATATTTAATACATGTCAATTGGTATTCTATTGTTCAACAGTGCGATTAAAACTGCAATTAACTGCGATTAACTAAAAAAAATTTAATCGCATGAGTTAACCGCGATTAATTGACAGCCCTATTTCTTACACATTGTACTATTTCAGGTCTCACAGAACAGATGTGATTAATGAATAGTAAGTCACTTTAAAGAACAACGTATTACTCCTGAAGGAATTCTGCACCACTGTACACATGCAGAATTGATGACTCCCCATAGATACCCTTCTGCCCCACAGAAAACGTTGTGCCAGGAAGGTGCTGTAGTTACATGTTTCATCCACTAAGGGCTGCTGTGATGCCAGAAGAGAGGGCAGCCAGTTCAGCCAACCACAGAGACGGAGGAGGAGAGGCTGCATTCCTCACAGCACCTTACTCGCAGGGCCAAATGAGGAGGCACAGGATATGGGGGGCGATGGACAGAATGGGTCAGACTGGGGTGGAGGAACAGGAGGTAGTGGGGTGACAGCACTGAGTCAGGGGCTGAATGGGAGTGGGTGTGTAGGGCCCCCAGGGGTGGGGGAGTGCAAGGACACATGTGGACAGCGATGGCTGAGTTGGGGTGCAGGGCCACACGGGGACAGGACAGATGTGCCTGACTGAATGGGGGAGACTAGGGGTCAGCCAGGGTCTACATGGGAGAGGCTCCGCAACAATCCCTCCCCCGCCGTTAAAAAAACCTGTTCCACACTTCTCCCACCCACACCTGGCAACCCTCCAAGTTTACACCCAGGCTCTTTCCCAGAAACTACTTCCTTCTCCCTCAGGTCCTCCATTACCCCTGACCCCCCAAGCCTTTGCACTGCTTCTAAGGGATGTGAGAAATAAGTTTCTGCATTGTCGTTTAAATGGATTATTCAATGTTCTGTATGAATATATCTATTAAGGAATCTGTGTGTCAAAAAATATTTTTTGAATCTTTTTTTGTCATCTGTATTGTTACAGACATACTTGCTGACAGGTATTTTGAAATAAAATTACCAAAATAATTGAAACTGGCATGATTATATTGTGTTTGACAAATAAAATATGCAGAATTTTGTAGAATTTTAAAATATTGTGTGCAGAATTTTTAATATTTGGTAAAGAAACCCCCCCCCCCCCCCGAAGTAATATATTACCAGGGCTGCAGAGAAGAAATGGAGTTGGAATAGCTGTATAGAGAAACGAAGGTGAGCCTCAATCTTTAGCTGGAGATGAACATGCATTTCTTTAGCCCTATACACAGTGTAGGAGTGCTTGTCCAATAAGCATAACCTGGATGGCGTACTTGTGCTCAAGGGGCAAGAACTGCCTACAGTACAAGCAGAGAGAGGAAGCACTCCCTGGGATTGGTGCCTGTGAAATGGATATAGTGATATGGTGCTGCATGATCGGCACTGACACGAAAGGGAAGATTACATTTACTGCTTGGCAAAAGACACTCAAAACCCCTACAGTAAACACTTTCAGTAGAGGATTCAGAGCAGGCACCAAGCCGATCCTTGGTTCGCATCACTACATGGGGTCCTAGGCATGCTGTCCAGCAGGCTGGACATTATCTCCAAGGACTTGGACATGAACAAATATTCAGAAGACCCAGTCTCAGGCTACCCCTTGTTACCATACTCTGTCTGCCCATCACCATTTCCCAGTGCAGGGAAGCAGTCAGACCTGGAGTCTGCATGGCAGGGTGAATCTACTATTCGCAGTGCCAGGTCCACCTGGAGTTCACAGCACAGTTAGGGAGAGGCTGAGGTATTTCCACTACCAAATAACTGCAGATAAGGAAAACCACTAGCAGAGCCTGGGGCACATATACCCATGTCAGTGAAGAGGACAGAGATTGCAATACAAACTCAAAAAAGTGCAGTGTTTTTGTAAAGATTCCCCTCAGAGTATTTAAGCCATGGGATGTTTTTTCTGACATGTACTGACAAAGAACCCTGTGCTCATCCAATAAGATCCCATTTAAAATATCCCACCTGAGGGATGCATTTCAATAGAGTTCAGTATTAGAAAGCAATTAAATACTTTGGCCAATGATTTTTCAGTGGGTTTGTGGAATCATGGGATTAGTAACGGTCACACAACTTTAGCTCTTCTCTGGAGGATTTTAGCTTCTTTTTTGAAAAATAGACCATCTGGGGAAAGGTGTCTGGATTCCTCTAGACTGAGGGGCTGCAAAAGCACCACAACTGGCTGGTGGATAATTCCCCCAGCTCAGCAGAGGCTATAAACAGTGACCCTTGCAGCCACTGGCCTAATGGTAATCTCCACCACCATTTGGAGATGCTGTACTGTGGAACAGGCCACTGGCAGCGCAGTTAAGGCCGCTGTAAATTAGAGCAGCTTATAGGCTACTTTAATTTATGTCATGTGCTCACCAGCCCACAAACAGACCTAGAACCTGAGAAGCGTAAGGATGATTTAAAACCACCTTTGCCCATTTTCCTGGATTGGGCTTTCTATAAGGGGCAGCACTGAATCTGTTCATCGTATTAAAGGGCACCTATTGAGGCAAGTATATTTTTAGGTTTAACATCCCGTTACACTTCCTGATGTAAGAGTAAATCCATCACCTCTTTTTTTTGCTTGCACCACCATTTCTTCGTACTGTTGTCTATGTTTCTGTGCTTCTTCTGCTGGTTTTGCAGGGAGGTTCCTTGATTAAAAATGTAACATTTTAGTTTAGCATGCACAACTTTAAAATCTCTGGGCAAAGTAAGGAGGAAGCATAACACTGCTACTTGTCAGTTTTTGGGGGAGATTTTTCCACAAATGACAACAAAAAGATAAGGAAACAACACTGACAGCATATAATCATTCTTCTACACAGAAAAAATGCTGAGTAATTTCCTTTTGTTTTGTAATTTGAGCACTTGTTTCAATGAACACACTGAATAATTTTCGTAAGCCAACAGACTATACTGATGCTTATCCGGTTTACATGTTTAAGGCTGCTATACTGAATCAGAGTATTTTCTACAGCTACTTGTCAAGGATGCAAAATTTTCATTCGACCCACCTTATTCCTTCCTGTCACACCCTCAGTACACAGACTCGACCCACATCCCGTTCTTTACCTGTGCAGTCACATTTCCCAATTCCAGCTCTCTCCCTCTGCTCTCAGAGATCTTCCTCCCTATTTCAAAACTCTGTCCCTAACTCCTCTCCTCACTCCTCCAGTGGCAAGGGTCCTCTGTTCCACACCACTTGGCTAATCACTGAACCCTAGGCCAACAATTTGGTGTTCGTCTAAATACTAAAAGCCTGGATTATATTCTCACCACACAAGCACGTTGTCATACAAAGATCTTTATTAACTTAAGAGTTAATGCTGCTGAAGTAATTAACCATTATACAAAATATACAACTACAGCATTATCTAAGTATTAAGGAAGTGACTAATACATTTGTATGTATTCTATTATCCTTTACAGTTTATACATTTAGTTAACACTGACATGTGACAGTATTACCTCACTCATCTTCTCTCCAATTCACCTTACACATTCCTTTAACAACTCTTACACAGAAGACAGCTATCTACTCTCAACATACACAACAACATAGATATGTTTGAACATCTAAGTCATTAATTCCATAATTATTATATTTGTGATGTATAAACTAAAAGCATTCATGAGTATGTGTCTTGTGGCTAAGAATTAAGGTTGTTATAGGAATGGGTAAGATGAGTTTTCATGCAACCATGTATCATTAAGCACATATATGAAACTACAAAGGTAACAGGTTATTCTACATAAGTCACTTCCTGTCTTCTTTAAGGGTATGTCTACGGAATAAGGTCGAATTTATAGAAGTCGGTTTTTTAGAAATCGGTTTTATAAATTCGAGTGTGTGTGTCCCCACAGAAAATGCTCTAAGTGCATTAAGTGCATTAACTCGGCAGAGCGCTTCCACAGTACCGAGGCAAGCGTCGACTTCCGGAGCGTTGCACTGTGGGTAGCTATCCCACAGTTCCCGCAGTCTCCGCTGCCCATTGGAATTCTGGGTTGAGATCCCAATGCCTGATGGGGCTAAAACATTGTCGCGGGTGGTTCTGGGTACATATCGTCAGCCCCCCGTTCCCTCCCTCCCCCCGTGAAAGCAAGGGCAGACAATCATTTCGCGCCTTTTTTCCTGAGTTACCTGTGCAGACGCCATACCATGGCAAGCATGGAGCCCGCTCAGGTAACCGTCACCCTATGTCTCCTGGGTGCTGGCAGACGCGGTACGGCATTGCTACACAGTAGCAGCAACCCCTTGCCTTGTGGCAGCAGACGGTACAGTACGACTGGTAGCCATCATCGTCATGTCTGAGGTGCTCCTGGTCGCCTCTGTGAGGTCGATCAGGAGCGCCTGGGCAGACATGGGCACAGGGACTAAATTTGGAGTGACTTGACCAGGTCATTCTCTTTAGTCCTGCAGTCAGTCCTATTGAACCGTCTTACGGTGAGCGGGCAGGCGATACGGACTGCTTGCAGTCGTACTGTACCATCTTCTGCCGAGCAGCCATGAGATGTGGATGGCATGCAGTCCTTCTGCACCGTCTGCTGCCAGCCAAAGATGTAAAAGATAGATGGAGTGGATCAAAACAAGAAATAGACCAGATTTGATTTGCTTCCCCCCCTCCCCTGTCTAGGGGACTCATTCTTCTAGATCACACTGCAGTCACTTACAGAGAAGGTGCAGCGAGGTAAATCTAGCCATGTATCAATCAGAGGCCAGGCTAACCTTCTTGCTCCAATAAGGACAATAACTTAGGTGCACCATTTCTTATTGGAACCCTCCGTGAAGTCCTGCCTGAAATACTCCTTGATGTAAAGCCACCCCCTTTGTTGATTTTAGCTCCCTGAAGCCAACCCTGTAAGCGCCCCTCCCAGCGTCAGAGCAATGGCAAACAATCGGGCATCTGAGAGTGCTGTCCAGAGCAGTCACAATGGAGCACTCTGATGGGGCTAAAACATTGTCGCGGGTGGTTCTGGGTACGTGTCGTCAGGCCCCCGTTCCCTCCCTCCCTCCGTGAAAGCAAGGGCAGACAATCATTTCGCGCCTTTTTTCCTGAGTTACCTGTGCAGACGCCATACCACAGCAAGCATGGAGCCCGCTCAGGTAACCGTCACACTATGTCTCCTGGGTGCTGGCAGACGCGGTACGGCTTTGCTGCACAGTAGCAGCAACCCATTGCCTTCTGGCAGCAGACGGTGCAATACGATTGGTAGTCGTCCTCGTCGTGTCCGAGGTGCTCCTGGCCGCGTCGGCTGGGAGCGCCTGGGCAGACATGGGCGCAGGGACTAAATTTGGAGTGACTTGACCAGGTCATTCTCTTTAGTCCTGCAGTCAGTCCTATTGAACCGTCTTATGGTGAGCGGGCAGGCGATACGGACTGCTAGCAGTCGTACTGTACCATCTTCTGCCGAGCAGCCATGAGATGTGGATGGCATGCAGTCCTTCTGCACCGTCTGCTGCCAGCCAAAGATGTAAAAGATAGATGGAGTGGGTCAAAACAAGAAATAGACCAGATTTGTTTTGTACTCATTTGCCTCCTCCCCTGTCTAGGGGACTCATTCCTCTAGGTCACACTGCAGTCACTCACAGAGAAGGTGCAGCGAGGTAAATCTAGCCATGTATCAATCAGAGGCCAGGCTAACCTCCTTGTTCCAATAACAACGATAACTTAGGTGCACCATTTCTTATTGGAACCCTCCGTGCAGTCCTGCCTGAAATACTCCTTGATGTACAGGCACCCCCTTTGTTGATTTTAGCTCCCTGAAGCCAACCCTGTAAGCCGTGTCGTCAGTCGCCCCTCCCTCCGTCAGAGCAACGGCAGACAATCGTTCCGCGCCTTTTTTCTGTGCGGACGCCATACCACGGCAAGCATGGAGCCCGCTCAGCTCACTTTGGCAATTAGGAGCACATTAACCACCACACGCATTATTCAGCAGTATATGCAGCACCAGAACATGGCAACGCGATACCGGGCGAGGAGGCGACGTCAGCGCGGTCCCGTGAGTGATCAGGACATGGACACAGATTTCTCTGAAAGCATGGGCCCTGACAATGCATGCATCATGGTGCTAATGGGGCAGGTTCATGCTGTGGAACGCCGATTCTGGGCTCGGGAAACAAGCACAGACTGGTGGGACCGCATAGTGTTGCGGGTCTGGGACGATCCCCAGTGGCTACGAAACTTTCGCATGCGTAAGGGCACTTTCATGGAACTTTGTGACTTGCTTTCCCCTGCCCTGAAGCGCATGAATACCAAGATGAGAGCAGCCCTCACAGTTGAGAAGCGAGTGGCGATAGCCCTGTGGAAGCTTGCAACGCCAGACAGCTACCGGTCAGTTGGGAATCAATTTGGAGTGGGTAAATCTACTGTGGGGGCTGCTGTGATGCAAGTAGCCCACGCAATCAAAGATCTGCTGATATCAAGGGTAGTGACCCTGGGAAATGTGCAGGTCATAGTGGATGGCTTTGCTGCAATGGGATTCCCTAACTGTGGTGGGGCTATAGACGGAACCCATATCCCTATCTTGGCACCGGAGCACCAAGCCGCCGAGTACATAAACCGCAAGGGGTACTTTTCGATAGTGCTGCAAGCTCTGGTGGATCACAAGGGACGTTTCACCAACATCAACGTGGGATGGCCGGGAAAGGTGCATGATGCTCGCATCTTCAGGAACTCTGGTCTGTTTCAAAAGCTGCAGGAAGGGACTTTATTCCCAGACCAGAAAATAACTGTTGGGGATGTTGAAATGCCTATATGTATCTTTGGGGACCCAGCCTACCCCTTAATGCCATGGCTCATGAAGCCATACACAGGCAGCCTGGACAGTGGTCAGGAGCTGTTCAACTACAGGCTGAGCAAGTGCAGAATGGTGGTAGAATGTGCATTTGGACGTTTAAAGGCGCGCTGGCGCAGTTTACTGACTCGCTTAGACCTCAGCGAAACCAATATTCCCACTGTTATTACTGCTTGCTGTGTGCTCCACAATATCTGTGAGAGTAAGGGGGAGACGTTTATGGCGGGGTGGGAGGTTGAGGCAAATCGCCTGGCTGCTGGTTATGCGCAGCCAGACACCAGGGCGGTTAGAAGAGCACAGGAGGGCGCGGTACGCATCAGAGAAGCTTTGAAAAACAGTTTCATGACTGGCCAGGCTACGGTGTGAAAGTTCTGTTTGTTTCTCCTTGATGAACCCCCCCGCCCCTTGGTTCACTCTACTTCCCTGTAAGCTAACCACCCTCCCCTCCTCCCTTCGATCACCGCTTGCAGAGCCAATAAAGTCATTGTTGCTTCACATTCATGCATTCGTTATTCATTCATCACACAAATAGGGGGATGACTACCAAGGTATCCCAGGAGGGGTGGTGGAGGAGGGAAGGAAAATGCCACACAGCACTTTAAGCACAGCACTTTAAAAGTTTACAACTTTAAAATTTATTGAATGACAGCCTTCTTTTTTTTGGGCAATCCTCTGTGGTGGAATGGCTGGTTGGCCGGAGGCCCCCCCACTGCGTTCTTGGGCGTCTGGGTGTGGAGGCTATGGAACTTGGGGAGGAGGGCGGTTGGTTACAGAGGGGCTGCAGTGGCAGTCTGTGCTCCAGCTGCCTTTGCTGCAGCTCAACCATACACTGGAGCATACTGGTTTGGTCCTCCAGCAGCCTCAGCATTGAATCCTGCCTCCTCTCATCACGCTGCCGCCACCTTTGAGCTTCAGCCCTGTCTTCAGCCCGCCACTTACTCTCTTCAGCCCTCCACCTCTCCTCCCGGTCATTTTGTGCTTTCCTGCACTCTGACATTATTTGCCTCCACGCATTCGTCTGTGCTCTGTCAGTGTGGGAGGACAGCATGAGCTCGGAGAACATTTCATCACGAGTGCGTTTTTTTTCTTTCTAAGCTTCACTAGCCTCTGGGAAGGAGAAGATCCTGTGATCATTGAAACACATGCAGCTGGTGGAGAAAAAAAAAGGGACAGCGGTATTTAAAAAGACACATTTTATAAAACAGTCGCTACACTCTTTCAGGGTAAACCTTGCTGTTAACATTACATACATAGCACATGTGCTTTCTTTACAAGGTCGAATTTTGCCTCCTCCCACCGCGTGAACGGATTTTGGTTGAATGCCAGCAAACATACACTGCAATGCTTTGTTCTACAGTGATTCCCGAGTACGTGTTACTGGCCTGGAGTGGTAAAGTGTCCTACCATGAAGGACGAAATAAGGCTGCCCTCCCCAGAAACCTTTTGCAAAGGCAGAACCGCAAATGCCAGGGCAAAGTAATCCTTTCACATGCTTGCTTTTAAACCATGTATAGCATTTTAAAAGGTACACTCACCAGAGGTCCCTTCTCCGCCTGCTGAGTCCAGGAGGCAGCCTTGGGTGGGTTCGGGGGGTACTGGCTCCAGGTCTAGGGTGAGAAACAGTTCCTGGCTGTCGGGAAAACCGGTTTCTCCGCTTGCTTGCTGTGAGCTATCTTCTTCATCCCCAAAACCTACTTCCGTATTGCCTCCATCTCCATTGAAGGAGTCAAACAACACGGCTGGGGTAGTGGTGGCTGAACCCCCTAAAATGGCATGCAGCTCATCATAGAAGCCCTGGAGTGAGTGTGAGATGGAAGACGCGAATCAGCTGTTCCCTCGGTCTCAGTTCCGGCATGCCTCTCATAGTGTGAGCATCTCGCAGCGCTGAGTTTGATTCTAGTGTTTAAAGATACATATTTTTCATACAACATGGCCCCAAATGCAAGCCAACTACTTCATCTGGTGCTCAACCGAAGAAACAGTGATCTGTTCCAACGTGGGAGGAAAAACCAGCTGTGTTGGACTTACTGAGAGACGGTATGTCGGTCTCCAACGTGGCGCGTAAACATAGCCGCAATGAATCTAGCATCCATACTATCAAGATTCGAGAGAGAGAAATTCGTCAAACAATGGCATCAAGTGCTCCAATAACTCCTAAGGTGACAAGCCAGGTGCGTGATAAGACTTTAGTGAAGACTGAAAAGGCGTTAAACTTATGGCTGGAAGACATGAACTGTAAACGTGTGCCTATCGATGGCAACACATTGCAAGAAAAGGCTCTTAGCCTCTACGTGCTGTTCAAACCTCCCGCCGAAGAGGGACAGCCTTCTGATGAGAAGGAATTCAAAGCCAGCCAAGGTTGGCTTAATGCTTTTAGGAACTGCGTCAACCTCAAAAACGTGCAGACTACTGGTGAAGCTGCATCTGCCAGTGAAGAGGCAGCAAAAGCCTGCCCCGAACGATTAAAGAAAATCATAGAAGAAAAGGGCTATTTTCTGGAACAAGTTTTTAACGCGACGAGATTGGGCTCTTCTGGAAAAAACGCCCAACCGCACTTACATTCCAGAATCAGAAAGACAAGCCCCTGGCTTCAAAGCAGCTAAAGACTGTGTGACTGTTGTTTTGTGGCCATGCGGCTGGGCTTGCTCTACAGGGCTGCAAATTCCCGTGCCCTAAAAGGCAAGAACAAAAATATCCTGCCTGTGTTCTAGCAATCAAATAAAAAGGCTTGGGTGATGGCAGCATTATTTCTGTATTGGTTCCACAAGTCAAGCGGTATCTCGAAGAGAAAGGACTTGACTTTAAAGTGTTGCTGATCATAGACAATGCTTCTGGCCACCCTGCGGCACTCCGGTTTGCGCATAATGACATTGAAGTAGTCTCTCTTGCCCCCAATACCACCTCCATCCTCTTGACCGAGGCGCGATTCGCTGTTTCAAGGCCACATACACGAGACTTACGTTCTCATGGATACGTAGCGCTATGGATGCTGATCCCAATCTTAATGTGATGGAGCATTGGAAGACCTTCAACTTTGCCAATTTCATCACTTATATTAAATAGGCAATGGCGCCAATCAAGCCTGAAACAGTCAATGCATGTTGGCGAAACCTACGGAAAGAATGTGAATGATTTTAAGGGTTTCCCGACCATTGACAAAGAAGTGAAACGCATTGGTCAGGTGGCCAGGCAAGTGGGTGGTGATGGCTTCATCAACATCCTAGAGGAAGAAATTGAAGAATTAATTGAGGGCCATAGAGAAACATTGACTAACGAAGAGTTAGAGGAACTGATAAAATGGTCTACAGAGATGACGACGACAAACAGGAAGAGCCAGCAAAGTTGGAATCTTCATAAATTTGTTGAAGTGTTCCAAGCAGCGAAACACTTGAATGATTTAATTTCTGAATATGATCCCTCTATGGAACGAAGCCTGAAAAGTCACATAGTATTACGGACTATTTGAGACCGTATCAAGAAATGTTTGAGCAGCTCAATAGACAACAGCGACAGTTGTCTATCACCATGTTTTTCAAGGAAAAACACAATCAGCAGCAGATGAGCCTATGCAATCAACTTCTCGAGCTGAACCAGAGCCAACCACTTCGTCTGTGACTCGCTCTCCATCACCCAAGCTCTCCATCACCTGTCTCCTAGATCGACATCAAGCCCTGATGACCCCCCTATAATTACCCCCGTAATTAAAAATACAGTATTGTAAAATTATATTTTGCATATGTACTCTATTATATACTGTACATTACATTATATATTCTACTATACAGGATTGTATACACAAAACCATGTACAGTATACTGTACATTATGGGCAATTTAAGGGATTTTCCAGGGTAATTTTGACTATACGCGATTTTCGCCTTACGCACAGACTTCAGAACTTAAACCCCGCGTAAGATGCAACTCCACTGTATGCACCTTTCAAATCAAGGTCATAAACCAGTCACATGAATAGAGGGAGGGTATTAAAGGCCAATTTAAAGTTCCTTGAGAAAAAGTTCTTTCCTACATGAGGGAGTGGTATGGGCTCTATTGTCCCCAATTAAAGGAGGAAGTCAACCTCCTGTTTGAGAATCCTCTTATGGGAGAGGTCCCTGAAGACAGAGGTCAGAGAATAGGGAGAATGGTAGCCATTTAATACAACATCCAGGACCCATTTGTCCATTGTAATAGTGCACCACATTGGAAGAAAATGGGCCATGTAGTCACTGCAGGGTGTGGTAGCAGGCATTGTGGAGTGTCGACCCTCAGCTGGGACATCAAAAATGACTTTTGAAGAGGTGGCAAAGTGCCTATCTCACTGCATCCTCTAATTTCATGGGGGGTTCATATGTCCTTTGTTGAAGCAAGGAAGGATGAAGGCAGTGATTGATGTTGAGATGGAAATGGCCTGAAATATTTGCTTCAGGGTGGCAAAGTATAAACATCCAGAGAGCAGTAGGTAGCTCAAGCGTCTTTGAGGGTATCCAGCAATTCGTTAGTTTTGTCACTAAAGCGCTTGCTATCCTCAAAGGAAAATTCCTCCATGGTGATTTGGATTCCTCTGGAGAACCTGAAGGCCTACAGGCACAAAGTCCATCTCATGACTACTGAGGTAGTCATTGGAATGTGACTGTCAAGGGATGCCTGGAGGAAAGATCCTGTAACTAGTTTTCCCTCATCCAGGATAACCAGAACCGAAGCCTGCAATCCTCAGAGTGTTTGTTCTCTAACACTGACAGCTT
This sequence comes from Caretta caretta, assembly GCF_965140235.1. Classification (NCBI taxonomy): domain Eukaryota; kingdom Metazoa; phylum Chordata; order Testudines; family Cheloniidae; genus Caretta; species Caretta caretta. The sequence goes on along the minus strand of NC_134209.1, from coordinate 129,240,531 downwards.
GTTGTAATTCAAAAAGTCACAACTGAACAACAAAACCATGGTAATTTGCCATTCAGAATGCTAAGCTAGCTGAAAAAACCATCTTCCTTCCAAAGAGGTCAAGTCCTTTGGCTGTAGTGTATTTTGGCTGGTGTAGCTGAGTTCTTTCTATAACCACTTGGGAATTGGAATTAAGGTCTTAAAACAGGAATTCCGCTCCCTTGGGAAGAATAAAGAGGCATTTCTCAGCCCTCTTTGGCATCTGGGCACAGGTGACAGCAATGTGCCAGTTCACTCTGGCAGGTTCCATGATGGCCTCATTAATTGGGGATGCCACTTCAGAAGGAACCATAGCCTAGAGGATGTCCAGGAGTGTGTGGGCTGCATCCTAGACCTCTTTCAGTGGAATCTGGACAGAGTCTAATTCTCCCAAGAAGGTCCTGGTACTGTTTAAAATTATCTGGGGGGTGAGGGAAAGGCTGATAATACTGCCTCACTGGGACAGGATGAAGAGAGTGACACTGGTGGCTCTGGTAGCACCAGCAGTTCTGGCCAATCCTCCATCCACTGCTCCTGTGGGGACTGCAGTTCTCCATCTGGTGGTAACCACTGCTGGGTGTGGAAAATAGGGTCCTCCTATTCAGGTGCCCAGAAATATGGAGCGAGGGGCCCAAAAAGGATGATGGGCTGGGCTGTCAGGGTATGGAGGCAGACCCCACAATGGGCATCATTGGTCCCTGGGCCACACTTGCTGATGGTGAGAATGCAACGGCCAGAAGAGTGGATCTGGAAGCCCTGTCTAGGTTGATAGCTCTCTATCAGGAATCTGGAGGGATGAGTATCAGTTTGTTTTCATCCAATGAACAGTCCTGCCCCAACACTATATAGGAGTGGCCACTTTAACAACATGTAACTTACTTTACAATTGAACACATATACCTAGCACTTAATACAAGACTTGACCACCGTTCTGTATATGCAAGCAAAATACTACGTGCTTTAGCACAACCACAGCTAGACAGCTTTATAAGCTAAGTAACTAACATGATATATTAGTAGACAATTTGATATGAGCTATTTTCACTGTCATTAAACAGTGGAAATGCACTTGTGAAAAATATTTAATGTATTATTCTACATCAGGTTTGGTTTTCATATGCTCTTATCTTTAAACTGCACACACAGCTACTTTAAATAGACTATTTAAAATTCAGCCTGCCATGGTGATTTAGTTTTCTTTTATCTGTTTCTGCATGCAGTAAAGCCAGACGTTCAGCATAAATTCTCCAAAAAAGCATATGTAGAAATAAGAGAAACCACAATACAGGTTTTTCCAAGAAGTCTGATATGGGTTTGGTTGTATAAGAATACTTGTGTAAAATAAGAGAAGGATAAGCCAACGTATCAAGTGCCTGACATCCTTCATACTGGTTTCAGAGTAACAGCCGTGTTAGTCTGTATTCGCAAAAAGAAAAGGAGTACTTGTGGCACCTTAGAGACTAACCAATTTATTTGAGCATAAGCTTTCGTGAGCTACAGCTCACACACTGAACCCACCACAGAGCACTCCCTGGTACTCTGCTTCATTATTTATGAGGATTGGACATCTTCTGTGTCAGGTACCCTTGCTACCCTCAGATTTTTCAGCAAGTGCTTTGTTAACTTTTTGTTCTTGGGTTACTTTAAAGATAAACTACTTAGCCATTCATGTTTGTAAGCAAATTGAAAAAAATTACTGCCACTGCCACCAGTGTCAGACAGTAATTCATTCATTTTCTTTTATACAAAAAGGTTGAAACTTACAATAAAGTAGATTTTATTAATTTCCCTTAGAAATATGCCACTCATTTATACAGTAGTTTGGAAGATTGGTTTTTTTTAAAGCTGATCTGCTTAAACAATTTATAGTCATAAAATATGCACAGTGAGAGAGGTTTTGCCATCCTAAGTTTAAGAGGCTCTACTATGGTACTATGCCAAACTTACGCTGGCCTGTCTTCTAGAATAAGCGCTGTGGTGGAGAGGGGTTCAAAGTCAAGATTTTTCCTCACATTCTGTTTAGGAGAGAGTGGCTTGTGAGCTCGTCCAGTTTTTTCTTCATATTCCTGCACAAAAAGAATATAATTGGTTACACTGATGGAGAATATCAAAGCCATGCACTGTATCGCAACAGCTACAGAAACATGCAAGATGAGAACACTTTCAGGAAAACTTATGAAACCTTTCTGTACAACTTATAATCAAACTCCAATTATTTAAAAAAATGTCTTGAATCAAAGCCAATAGTAATCCCCCAAAGTGAAGACAACACTTGAAATTGTATTGAGTAATGGTCTAATTCCCTTCATTTTTAAAAAATTAGTCTAAATTTACTTCCGCAAGTAATATTTTAAAAACTCAAGCTGAAGACACTGTATGAGCCGTTGCTAAGAGTGATACTTGAATATGCTAAAATAATTTATGCTCATCTTTAAGATTTGACCTATCAATGAAGTGCAGAAAAATAACTATTTCATGACTGCAGACTTCCAGACCAAAATTCTTTAAAGCAATAAACACTTCGTCTTTATATCTTGCTATAAACTATTTCTCCTACTCAAACCATTTGTAAATATAGCCAAGCAGAATGAAGAAAAAATATGTTAATTGTGGTTAAACAGAAAACCTATTTGTTGCTTATTTCATCTTGAAATTGTTTCTATTAGACCAAAGGTTCTAAACTTTAAGACCCAGCATAGTACCATGTCTAAAACTCAAATTACCTTAATATTTTTTTTTAAATGTAATTTTAATGGATCCTTATTCTGATAAACCAACCCATGTACCACCCTACTATGGCATGTGAACCAGTGAGTTAGGCATATCACCCATGATGGTAGTCTACAAATAAAGCTAATTTTAAAGTGTTCGTATTTGGTCAAGTAGTACTATGAGAAAAAAAAAGTAAAAATGACAAATACTTAATGTGTTAAATTCTTACAATGTAGTCTGCCACCTCACAAATTCAACACTATCTGCAAAATCTGAGTGCTATAAGCAAGTAATTTGTGGGTGCTTCCATGAACAGGGTTTCATCCATGAGACTTCTACATTCTCATTGATACAAACTTCTTGCAAAGAATACTGAAAGGCCGATTTATTTATTTTAAAACCACCATGTAAACTATATAGAAAACCACTAAGAAAATATTTTTAAAAGGTCCTGGTACAACTGAAGTAGGCTAGGTCATTCAGGATTTCCAAAGTAGGTTCCTAATTTACTGAAAGGCATGAAAAAGTACTACTTTTTTTAAAATTATTATTTTTAAATGCAGCATCTTTGCTCTCACTGCTGAAACAGATGCATAATAATGTGACAATGTGTCTTAGCTCCATCTACATACTACAGACCACATTAATAGAAAACTGCTACATTTCTGCTAATGGTCTGCCATAAGACAGCTGCAACACACCAGAAACCAACATTTTTAACACTCTGCCTCGGTCTCAGCTGTGTGTATAACCATTCATATTTGCACCAAGAGGGAAGGCCAAAGGTGTTCTCTCAAACTCCCATCCCTTATTCCTTCATGCTTCTGCCATGCTGAATCAGAAAAAAAGTTATATAATTATTACATGTGATCTGGACCTGGTATCTGAGATTTTTAAGTAATATGAGAAGTGGTAGGGAGAAAAGAAGCACTTGGAAACTGCCCATAGAGAAGACAGGACACTGCAGGACAGTGGAGCTGTTAGGCCAAAGTTGGAGAAATCCCCAGTTTTCCTGATTTAGGAACACAAATTGCCATACTAGGTTAGACCAACAGCCTGAGATTACCAATACCATATGCTTCAGAGGACGACGCAAAATACTCTGCAATAAGCAGTTATTTATTAACCTGTGTATAGGGAAACTTTATTCCTAATTCCCTTCTCAAAGGTGGTTTCTTCCCCCAAAGCCTGAGGGTTTCCATCAACTGCAGTGGATACAGAGGTATTTGTAACTCTCTTGCCAAACAAGTTTCATGTTTCCACAGCTGTATGAATGAAAGGAAGCACATTATGATCCATCTGGAAAATCATGGTGCTATCTGAGGTCAATTTCTAATATGTTAAATACCACTGTTGTATTAGTTTGACTTCTAAGGAGTAGCAGCCACCAGACTGATTTAAACCATCACGAACAGTATTTATGTATTGGCTATTTAAGGGAGCAAGTTTGTACAGACTAAGCTCTTCTTTATGAAAAACTATATCCAGAGAGTAGAGAAGAGGTACAAAGAAACGAGCCACAGGTCGAGACACTAACAGATTACATACTTGGAAACCCAAAAGATAAAATAAAGTTACTAGTCTTAAAATTTTAAGAAAACCTGGAAAATACTGACTGTAATGGAGATAGAAATGCATTAAAAGGCACAATGCCAAAACATGTCCTCAATTACACCATCATAAATCTGGAGTACATTAGTTTTATTCTGTTGAATGAATCATAGAATCATAGAATATAAGGGTTGGAAGGGACCCCAGAAGGTCATCTAGTCCAACCCCCTGCTCGAAGCAGGACCAATTCCCAGTTAAATCATCCCAGCCAGGGCTTTGTCAAGCCTGACCTTAAAAACCTCTAAGGAAGGAGATTCTACCACCTCCCTAGGTAACGCATTCCAGTGTTTCACCACCCTCATAGTGAAAAAGTTTTTCCTAATATCCAATCTAAACCTCCCCCACTGTAACTTGAGACCATTACTCCTCGTTCTGTCATCTGATACCATTGAGAACAGTCTAGAGCCATCCTCTTTGGAACCCCCTTTCAGGTAGTTGAAAACAGCTATCAAATCCCCCCTCATTCTTCTCTTCTGCAGGCTAAACAATCCCAGCTCCCTCAGCCTCTCCTCATAACTCATATGTTCCAGACCCCTAATCATTTTTGTTGCCCTTCGCTGGACTCTCTCCAATTTATCCACATCCTTCTTGAAGTGTGGGGCCCAAAACTGGACACAGTACTCCAGATGAGGCCTCACCAATGTCGAATAGAGGGGAACGATCACGTCCCTCGATCTGCTCGCTATGCCCCTACTTATACATCCCAAAATGCCATTGGCCTTCTTGGCAACAAGGGCACACTGCTGACTCATATCCAGCTTCTCGTCCACTGTCACCCCTAGGTCCTTTTCCGCAGAACTGCTGCCTAGCCATTCGGTCCCTAGTCTGTAGCTGTGCATTGGGTTCTTCCGTCCTAAGTGCAGGACCCTGCACTTATCCTTATTGAACCTCATCAGATTTCTTTTGGCCCAATCCTCCAATTTGTCTAGGTCCTTCTGTATCCTATCCCTCCCCTCCAGTGTATCTACCACTCCTCCCAGTTTAGTATCATCCGCAAATTTGCTGAGAGTGCAATCCACACCATCCTCCAGATCATTTATGAAGATATTGAACAAAACCGGCCCCAGGACCGACCCTTGGGGCACTCCACTTGATACCGGCTGCCAACTAGACATGGAGCCATTGATCACTACCCGTTGAGCCCGACAATCTAGCCAGCTTTCTACCCACCTTGTAGTGCATTCATCCAGCCCATACTTCCTTAACTTGCTGACAAGAATACTGTGGGAGACCGTGTCAAAAGCTTTGCTAAAGTCAAGAAACAATACATCCATTGCTTTCCCTTCATCCACAGAACCAGTAATCTCATCATAGAAGGCGATTAGATTAGTCAGGCATGACCTTCCCTTGGTGAATCCATGCTGGCTGTTCCTGATCACTTTCCTCTCATGCAAGTGCTTCAGGATTGATTCTTTGAGGACCTGCTCCATGATTTTTCCAGGGACTGAAGTGAGGCTGACTGGCCTGTAGTTCCCAGGATCCTCCTTCTTCCCTTTTTTAAAGATTGGCACTACATTAGCCTTTTTCCAGTCATCCGGGACTTCCCCGGTTCGCCACGAGTTTTCAAAGATAATGGCCAATGGCTCTGCAATCACAGCCGCCAGTTCCTTCAGCACTCTCGGATGCAACTCGTCCGGCCCCATGGACTTGTGCACGTCCAGCTTTTCTAAAAAGTCCCTAACCACCTCTATCTCCACAGAGGGCTGGCCATCTCTTCCCCATTTTGTGATGCCCAGCGTAGCAGTCTGGGAGCTGACCTTGTTAGTGAAAACAGAGGCAAAAAAAGCATTGAGTACATTAGCTTTTTCCACATCCTCTGTCACTAGTTTGCCTCCCTCATTCAGTAAGGGGCCCACACATTCCTTGGCTTTCTTCTTGTTGCCAACATACCTGAAGAAACCCTTCTTGTTACTCTTGACATCTCTGGCTAGCTGCAGCTCCAGGTGCGATTTGGCCCTCCTGATAACATTCCTACATGCCCTAGCAATATTTTTATACTCTTCCCTGGTCATATGTCCAACCTTCCACTTCTTGTAAGCTTCTTTTTTATGTTTAAGATCCGCTAAGATTTCACCATTAAGCCAAGCTGGTCGCTTGCCATATTTACTATTCTTTCGAAGCTGAAAGCTGTTTCGAAGCTGTGTAACAACCAAACGCCACTCCCTCTCCCAATTTCTCTATCAATTACAAGCCTGCATTTTATTCTTATATGACAAAATTAGTTGTTTTTGAAAATGAACATTAACATATATTACTGCTTCCAATGGTCAACTGATCCTTGATCCTAAATTTACAACATTTTAATTGTTTGGATTATTACTAATAGAAAGCACATTAAATTAAGTTAAGAAGAAATTGAAGATGATGTATGGAACTCGTATATTGCTCTTCCTAAAGCATACACAGAAGACAGACTAAAAAAACATCAACACAATTTTAAAAAGGAATGAGAATTAAGTGCCCTGCTTTATGGAATTTGTGAAAAGATATGTTTTAGAAAGGGTTTGCATTCATTTGAAGAGGGACTGAAAAACAGCTGCTTCTGGGAGGTTTAATGGACTTTACATAGTGTTCTGGAGTGGGGATTTTGTTTTCTGTGTAGAAGAACCAATTCTGAAAATACTTCATTCACTCAAGACCCAATTTTTTTCCAGCCCAACATCTCTTTCCACTACACACACACACAGTTACTATATAAATATTATATTGAAATACAAACAAGTTTTATTTTAGAGGCTACTTTGTTGTGGCTATTTAAGATGCTGGCTCATTAAGAGATTCTATTATTCCACCCCCTCTAAAGCCCAAATCATCCTCTGTATTTTAGCAAATGTCTTTGGATGTTTTACTGAACACTAAAGCGTAAAAGAGACCAGTGAGCTTGTATCATCATCAGCCTGCTCCTAAAATGGGAGTGGCACATTTTATAAGACAAGCTGTATGAATTGTCAGTAGTATTTTTACCCTTTCAAGCAATATCCAAAAAAGGAGTAAAAATGACAAGACAGTCAATATTCACAACTCATTTCAAAATTTGTTATATTAAAAAAATCAGAAGACAACAGCTGTTAAATAATCCTCATGTTAATGAACAGAGGATGCAGTCTCTGGCATAGCAGACTCTGAAGATACAGCTATGAAGTAGATTCTGAACTCTACACAAACTCACACTAAGAATATTTGTTGATTGAGAGTGTAGCAAGATCTGTACATGCTGACATTCTGTAACTAGCAAATACCTCTTGAATTGCTGAACAGCTCTTAAAATAGTTAATTACTCTTACTCGTTTATAAATATATACAGGTTAAGGGGTATTAAACCAATATCGTAATAGATATACACGTGCAATTAATATCGGAAGAAAACCATTTGAGACTTAACTCTCCACATCGACTTTTAAGGTATGTGCTGTGACAGCAGGTCTACTTTAAAATTTTAAGTAAGATGACAAAAATAGTTAAACAACAACATGCAGACATTTTGCTTGTTTTACACCTCATTACCAATAAAGATTTTGAAGCATGATATATAAGGGGTCTGGAAATTATTTTTATTGTGTGTTTATTTTGAAAGCTACTGAGTTAAAGACTAAATCTATCAAACATCTGTTTTGATCTTGGTAAAGGTGCAAAACAGACGGATTATTTTTCATTTAGCAGTGGTATATTCTCCTTAATCAACACCTTCATGAAGATATAGTACTTCAATGTATTTCCTGGCTGAACAACCTTGCTCTGCACAAAGAGAAAATATTCTCCTTTCGAGAGTTGATTTTACATTTTTTTTAAAAAGGATTTTAATACCTACAGAAGATTATCTTAAGGTGGTTTACATTTTTAACTATGCATTTGAAAGCTAGTCTCTAGCCTATTATGTTTTTACTAGCAATCAGCATAGTAACAGCTTACCATTCTCTGTGGTGGTGCTGCAAATAATGTGCTATTTTGTAATATACTGCCCAAGATGTTGCATAAATTCCGAGCATCATGTCTGATACATTCACTCACCATGAAAGCCGCAGTTCTTCAGAGACAGTTACACTGGAACCCCATTTCACTTTACATCATTTAAGGCCTTGCTGATTCGATAATATAAAATTAAAGACCTTCATTGTCTTGATTCCACAGAAAAACCAGTGAACATGCATGCATCAAGGAGATCAGATACCATTAAAATTAAAAAGGCTATCATATGTTCCTCCCTCTTGCTTTCTTTCTCTTCCACAATCAAAGCTGTCTGCAGTTGAATGCTCCAACACGGAGGAAGCAAGCTGCAGCAGTCATATTAATCATCTGCAGATGTAACACATCCAATCAGTTCTCTCCTTTTCCTCCTGTTATGCCTTAATTTACAAAATGCGCACAGAAAGAGAGGACAAGAGCAGATCTTCATTCTGCAAGCAGCAGCTCATTACATCAATGCACTGAGGCTGATAGTACAATCTCTAACTGAACAAGAAAGCAGAAAATATTTGAGTTAAGAAAAAATTTAACCAAATGTTGCTGCATTTGGTAATGAATGGCAAATTCAGTATATTTTTAGAAAGCAAAAAGGACAATGTTCGAATTCATTCAGCACTTTTCTATCCTGTACCTCAAATCTCTTAATAAATGTACCCCTAAAGCTACTGTGCAATTACTGAATTGCAGCTACTGCTAGGGTGTAATTGGGCTTCCATTAAATGCTAGCAATACCCAACACAATGCTTTTCATCTTTCAGATTTGTTATTGTTTATTCTCTAGAGAGTGAATGTAGCAGAAACTATTCATCAGAATTTGTTTCACAGACATCCTAGGCTAGAACTGAATCCAGGCTCAAGATATAAATGGAAACTAGTTTTTAAAAATGAACTCCAAATAACCAAGAAATGGAACGCTTCTCCCAACAATCCCCCATTCCATTAATTGGGGATTAAAATTATAAGAGCAATCACACTGAAGTCAGGAAATTTAGCTTCATGGTTTCCATAACAAGTGTAACTTGGTCAACTTGTCCCTAAATATATGTACTACTTTCCATTCCAGGCCTTTGCATGCAAAGAAAAAACATAAGGTAAATAAAGTAATACATTTTATTGGACCAACTTCTGTTGGTGGAAGGGACAAGCTTTCGAGCTACACAGAGCTCTTCCTCAGTTTTGGAGAAGGTGACCAGAATGTCAGAGCACCGTGTAGCTCAAAAGCTTGTACCTTCTACCATCAGAAGTTGGTCCTCACCTACCTTGTGTGTCTCAGACTCATATCCTGGGACAAACATGGCTACAACACCGCAACCAACTGAATTAAAAGGTGGTCTATTAAAAAAAAAAAAAGGTCATACCTTTTTATTTCTTCACCTGGTATAAATGCAGCATGAAACATTACTGGATTTTTCTGCCTTTTTTTTAAAGTTTGAAAGTGTTGGGAACATCACATCTTGTCCTCTATTTTTACTTGATGTCTACTTGGAAGACCAAAGAATTGGGAGCTCTCAGTCTAAGTTCCCCCTAAGCTGCGCGGCTGCACAGCAGCCTATTAAATGCCACACAAATACTCAGGGCTGCCACTAGGAGAGTTGCCTTTGCCCCAGACCCGGACCTGCAGCAGTGGGGAGAGGTGCCCCAGTCGGGGAAGAAGCACCCCTCCCCCAGCGCCGGCCCACACCTGACGCGGTTGGGGAGAGGCGCCTATCCCGTGGCCCCAGCCCTGGAGCTGCCGCTGTGGGGAAAGACATTCCCTCGCAGCCCAGGTTCTGCTGCGGGGAGAAAGACCTGGGCAGAGTCCTCCTCCCCGCCCTAGCCCTGGGGCATCCTGCACCCCAAACCCATCATCCCCAGCCCCACCCCAGAGCCCACAACCTCAGCCGGAGCCCTCACACCCCGCACCCCAACCCTCTGTCCCAGCCCTGAGCCCCTCATCCCTGACCCCACCCAGAGCCCTCACCCTCCCACACTCCCAACCCCTCGGCCGCGCCAACACCACATGAATTTTGTTATGTGCACCAATATGGAGGTGATGTGTCACACATTACCTCCATATTGAGGCACATAACTAAATTCATTCCATATATCAGTGGGAAAAGTTAGTGGGAACAGTGCTCTCAGTCCATAATCAAAAGGAAAAGGAGCTTTGAAGCTTCAAAACATTTTTTTTAAATTGTCTGTATACTATTTAAAGAAAAGGTTTAAAGAAATATAAAACAGTTTCAAACAATCTAGTAATCCCTTCTCCTCTTAAACTTCCCTTCCTTGGTGTCATTATCCTACTAGACCCCCAGGAAAAACAGGTAGATAGAACAGGACTGATTAGAAGGCAGTAGAGGACACCTAATGACAGGAAAACTACTCTACTCTAGACAGAGCGCTTTGTCTAAACTGGAAAAATAAATGATGTTTCAAAATGTGTTAGCTAACAAGGGTTAATTAACATGTCTTTAAACACAGTTTACCACAGAATAGACAGTGTGAAGGCAGATTTGGGTTTTGTGGGGCCCTGAGCCACAGCAAATGGGGGCCCTGAGCCACCCCTTCTGCCTGCAGTCTCCCCCCTGACCACACCCACACCCCTCCTGCACTCCTGCCAGGGAAATGGGGTTGGGGCATGGGGGCTTCCCCTGTTCCCCGACAGGAGCACCGGGCAGGCGGAAGCCCCAGTGCCCGAACCCCATGCCCCGGCAGGAGGACGGGTGGGTTGAGCAGGTCGGGGCATGCCCATTTTTCTGGGACCTTCCACTTGGCCCAGCGGCTAATCCGCCACTGCACCGGTGAGATTTAAAAATGTATTAGCTGGTCTTAGTTTGATAGATGATTAAATCAATGTCATCATAACTATGTTTAGGATCTATGTACATAGATTGGTCCCATCACCATAATATCTGAGTGTCAAGTGGTCACTGTCTTGGAGAATAAATCTTTCTTGTGAAACTCATGCACAATAAATGGATACATTTTAAACAATGATTCAGAAATGCTAATTAGGTATTCAAGAAAATACCTGAAGCAACAGAGCATTTGAAATAGATCAGCTTTCAATGTGCGATACCTGGATATCCAGAGTCTCAAACTTTACATCAGGTATGAAAGGCATAAGTGTACAGGACCAAACTGAAAGCTAAAATCATGATGAGAAAAGCATGTGGGCAATAGTCTTCCTGTGGTAAACCTTTGTGGTTTCATCTACTGAGAGCAGACTATCATGCAGCTCTTTTTGAGGTTGAAATATACAGGAGTTGTCAACTCAACAGAACCGTCATCAACCAAGAAACTCTGTCATCAATACACCTTTTAAAGAGTCCATTTGGCAGAGATGGAAACCTGATGAAATCAAAAGGTACTGCTATGGAGTCAAAAATAAGTGACGTGTTGGCTGAAACACTTATCTACACATTTATAAGGGGCAGCTGGTAACACTACTTTTAGATTGCTTAGCACTATACAACATTGAGGTTGCCCATCCAAATACATAACAATATAGTCTTTAATTACACAATCCCATGCTATTTTTTCCACAATATACCTTCCACATTCAGAATACAGGATGGATGCACAAGGAAGCAGAATTAAGGTTACAGAGGCAACTGTAAACTTGGCATTTCCTAAATTTTGAATGTTTGACTTTACAATCATATCATCATCTCACTGTGCACCCCATTTAATCTCAGTGCATCCATCTGATGTCTCTTGTCTTATACTTAAGTTTGTAAGCTGTTTGGGGCAGGAAACAGCCTTTTTGTTCTATATTTGTACAGCACCTAGCACAATGGAGTCCTGGTCGTTGACTAGGGCTCCTTGGCACTATGGTAATACAAATAACTATTAACTTTCTTGTAATGTAGTTTTTTGTATGTCATAAGGATAGAGTGATCAGAAAGAACAATATTTCAAGTGTCTACTATAAAACAGTGGACCAAAAAAGAACAAACAAACAGAAAGCACATAGGTCATCTATTCAAGAAGACTGTTTAAAGTCCGACCTTTCAATTTTGTTTTGTTTTGAAACAAGATGTACAGGAGCAAAACCAAAAGCTATTCTCAGAACTGCAAATAACGCTGATATTATTGAAAAACTAGTTAGGATGAAGTCTATAACTCTTCACAGATTCTGCTTATAAACAAGACCACTGTTACGGCTAATTAACTGAAGAGCTAATAGAAGTTATTGAAAATGATAAAAGGAAAACAATAGGATGCAAACTATTTAAGTTGATAAGGAACACTAACTAGCATGAAGTGGCCAGCTAATCAACAAACCAAACCAAAGAGCAACAAGGCTCAACACTACACAAAGCATCAACCATCATGGCAGGATTAATGACAGTATACTTAGAACAACAAGAACTATTTCCTAGACTAAATAAAATTCAAGGCTGATAACTAGAGCTCTCTGGAAGATTATATTTCCATTTCCCGGCATGTTTTTGTCTTGCACTGGAATGAAAACAAAAACTTTCAAAATGGTTTCAGAAAACAACTGTGGCTTCTAACATGTATTTCCCAAACTGAATGATGACTCTCTGGGAAAGGCACGAAAAGAATTGGAGGCAACTGAAGCAGACTTATCAAATGACCTTCTAGAAGAACTTGTGGCAGTAAAATGTATTTTCAACACTGATTAAGTAAAAACTCCACAGAAGATTCTGAACTTTATCTCAAAGAACAAACTTCACTTAGTATTTCCCAACACTTAAATAGTATATCATGCTTCACAGATTCTAAGGCCAAAAGGGACTACTGATCATCTCCTCTTACCTCCTGTTATACCTGGGTGGATTCTGCGCCAAAAGATTAAAAATTCTGCAAATTTTATTTGTCAAAATAATGCAATATAAATCACACCAGTTTCAATTGTTTTGGTAAGTTATTTAAACTACAATACAGAAAAAAAAATCACAACTAGTCAGCATTTCCTAAATACATGAAAGTTATGTTACAAATACTTGGTAACTAATACCCTGCATTCCAGTTATAATCCTGGATTTTCATTTAAATTACTTTACAGAACACCAAATGAAAAAAAGAAAAGTAGAATGTCATTTTAAATTGCTCAGACTTTCACACAAAGTCATACAGTTTTACTAATCATTGTCCTGGACCTAGCTAGGTACTTTGGGAAGTGCTTGGTTCGGATTGTCCTGACATTTTATTGACTGCTTGGTAAATGTTTTATTTGCCCTCAAAAGTTTTGTTGGTTTTTTTTTTAAATGGGTAAGTAAAAATCTAACCCCATTGTGCCACTTTGGCACAGGAAAAAAGTGAGTAAGCGCATAGATCTTCTTAGCTGATTCCCTTACTGTCATTTATAAGGTTTTACATCACTCTGGCTGTAGGGGCCTTCAAACTTCCCCCAGAAACATAAAAACCTGTAGAACTGACTGAGAATGGGAACAGTTAACTAACAGTAGAATAATTAACAGTGTTACTATGCAGACAGGTTGCTACATTTCTGCCTCAGAGAATGGGATCAATTAACCAGCACCATTAACAAAATGTGGTGTTTTTAACTTAACATTTTTCAGTAACATAGTACTAATATTTAATTAAGTGTTTTTTCAATTCTCAAGAAGTAACATTTTACTAGGCAGGCAGGCTGCTACACTTCTGCCTCGGGGACAGAGCCTTCGTCCTGCATAACAAAAAGACCTACCCTCCTCCACACCTCCAGAGCCACAGTATCAAGAGAGAGGGACAGAGTCTCTCTGGCTTGTGGCTAACACCGCCACCCGACAGCGATCAACGTCTCTCCCACAGGCACGCGGACCAAGCCTCCTCCCCACCCTCCCACACAGCGATTCACGTTTCTGAAGCTGCTCCAGGCACACTGGAACAGATGAGGTGTCTGGGAAGAGACTTGTGTCCCCCCCGCAGATTTCTTTTGTGTTTTTCTATGCGGGGAGCACAGAAATATGTGGGTCATACGAATTCTGTGTCTCTGCATCGGTGCAGAATTCTTTCAGTACCACCTCCTGTATAGCACAAGCCACAGAACTTCCCAACAATACTTCCTAGAGCAGGGGTGGCCAATCTGTGGCTCCAGAGCCACATGCGGCTGTTCAGAAGTTACTATGCAGCTCCTTGTAGAGGCACCGACTCCAGGGCTGGAGCTAATGTACCAACTTTCCAGTGTGCTGGGGGGTGCTCACTGCTTAACCCTTGGCTCTGCCACAGGTTCTGCCCCCACCCCACCCCTTCCCGTGCCCTCCCCTGGGCCTGCCATGCTTCGCTCCTCCCCCTCCTCCACAGAGCCTCCTGCACACCACAAAACAGATGATTGGGAGGTGTGGGAAGGGAGGGGGAGGCGCTGATCAGCAGGGCTGCCAGTGGGTGGGAGGTGCTGGGAGCAGGGTGCTGACATATTACTGTGGCTCTTTGGCAATGTACATTGGTAAATTCTGGCTCCTTCTCAGGCTCAGGTTGGCCACCCCTGTCCTAGAGCATATTTTTTATAAGAACATCCAATCTTGATTTAAGAATGGGATGGAGAATCACCCATGATGGAGAATCCACCATGACTCTTAGTATTTTGTTCTAATGGTAAATTACTCATTGTTTTTACACCTTATTTCCAGTCTGAATTTGTCTAGCTTCAACTTCCAGCAACTGATATTACATCCTCCTTTGCTAGATTGAAATATTTGTTCCCAATGTAGGTATTTACAGACTAGTCAAGTCATCCCTTATCTCCTCTTTGTTAAACTAAATAGACTGAGCTCTTTGAGTATCACTATAAGGCAGTGGTTCATAACCAGGGTACATGTATTGATGGGGGTATGCAGAGGTGTTCTGAGGGGTACAGCAACTCCTCTAGATCGATGTTTTTCAACTTGGGGGTCACGGGATTGGTTTTGGGGGTTGCAAGTGCAGGGCCAGTGTTAGGGGGTGGCAAGAAGGGCCACTGCCTGGGACCGCATGTCACAGGGGGCCCCCATGAAACTAAATTACATGCTTCAGCCTCAGGCAGTTGGGATTGGGCTTGAACCCTGGGTGGCGAGGCTTAAGCTTCACACTCCTGAAAGGGGTACAGTAACCTGGAAAGAGTGAAAACCACTGTTATAAGCCATGCTTTCTAATCCTTTAATCTTTCTCATGGCTCTTCTCTGAACCCTCTCCAATTTATCAACATTCTTCTTGAACTGTAGGCACCAGAAGTAGACACAGAACTCTAGAAGCAGTCACACCAGTACCAAATACCTAGGTTAAAAAAAAAAAAACTCTACTCCTACTCAAGATTCCCCTGTTTATGCATCCCAGGACTGCATTTGCTCTTTTGGCCAGAGCATTACACTGGGTGCTTATGTTCAGCTAGTTATCAACCACCACCCCCAAAACTTTTTCAGAGTCACTTCTTCCCAAGAAAGAGTTCCCCATCTTCTAAATATGACCTACATTCTTTGTTTCCAGATGTATACACTTACATTTAGCCATATTAAAGTACATATTGTTTGTTTGTGCCCAGTTTACCAACCGATCTAAACCGTGCTGAATCAGTGACCTGTCCTTTGCATTAGTTACCCCTCCCCCAAATTTTTGCATCATCTGCAAATTTTTATCAGTGATGATTTTATGTTTCCTTCCAGGTTGCTGATAAAGATATTAAATAGCATAGGGCCAAGAACGCCCCATTGAAAACAGACCTGCTCGATGATAATTCCCCATTTACAGTTGCATTTTGAGACCTATCAATTAGCCAGTATTAATAAACTTAATATGGGTCACATTAAAAAAAGTTAGAAGATACAATTAATCCAAGAGTCATGCAGCACCAAGTTAAACACCTTATAGAAGTCTAACTACATTATGTCAACACTATTACCTTTATCAACCAAATCTATAATTTCATCTAAAAAAAGAGTTTGACAGGATCTATTTTCCATAAACCTTCATTGACTTGTATCAATTACCTACATTTAATTATTTTGTTAATTTAGTCCTTTATCAGTCACTCTATTATCTTGCCCAGGATCAACATCATGCTGAGAGGCCTGTAATGACCCAGGTCACCCCATTTACCCTCTTTAAAACTTGCCACAACATTAGCTTTTCTTCCCATCTTCTGGATCTTCCAAGACTTATTGAAAAATCAACATTAACGGTCCAGCGAGCTCCTGATCCAGTCCTTTTAAAGCTCTTGGATGCAAATGTGACATTACCCAGGGTACAATCTGGACAGATGGACAGCTGTGCCCCCTCAATTCTCCAGCCTGGGGTACCTTTTACCCAGCTTCACTGTGAGTTACCACTCCTGGTCTGCTCTCACACAGCCTCCATCATCATGTACTGAGTACCCCATCATATAAATTACTCCCAGCTATATTCTATGAGTGCTATAGCCAGCTTCTCACGAATTACAGTGCAAGGCAACACCAGCAAACTCCTAATCCCAGACCTTCCCCAGAAATGGGCATCCTGTACTGCCCAGCACCCTCCTGGACAATACAAGCTCATATAAAGTTTGTCAGTTAATTAAAATGAGATGCACAAATCCTGTTATCTCAAATGGTGTTACCCAAACACTTCAACCCAAACACACTGGTTTAGATATAATAAAACAAGTTTATTAAATACAGAAAGATTTTAAATTATTACAAATTATGAGGCATTAAAGTAAGAATTGGTTACAAGAACATAAAAAATGTAAAAAAATATAACATACTTAAACTAAATGAATTCAAAGGGCCTCTCACATCATATGCTACAGCAGTCTTATGGTTCAAAGCTGTCTCTTTACTTCAGGTTTTCAGGCTGCCGTGGATAGAGAGAAAGAGAGGAATATTTTGGGGCAACGGTTCCCCTCCCTTCCTTTTCCCTTTGAAAACAATCTCCAGCTGGGGTTCCGGAGAAAGTCTGTAGGGATGGGCATCTCCAGCTGTTTCTTTGCCAAGATTAAAATTTCTTGCTCACACCCTTTTTGCTGCCAAAGAACGGCCACATAACCAGATTATAGTCAGTGCTTAATTCACACCAGGGCTAAATCCCATCACCTCTAGGCTTGGCAGCTCATAGCCCTGGCACCTCTGGGTTTGCCGCATCAGTTATGAATGTAAAAAAAGAACCCTGAGCCCCAGCACCTCTTTCATGACAAATTAAGCCCTGGTGAACATCCATTTGATTTCAGCAGCACTGGGCTGAGGAATCAGTTTGCTTTTTGTCTCCGAGGAAGTGGTTTGTGGCTGCTTTTCTAAGCTGGGATCCAAAGGTTGGATCCAGTTACAGACTGGTGACCACCCACAATTTTTTTTTTTTTTTGAAACTCCTTATTGTACTTAACGCTGCTGGCCATAGATGCAACAGGTGTCTCATCCAGTACAGTTTATTTCCCCTTATGCTATGGGAATAAACTGTAGTGGGATAAGCATCTTTATAATCACTGTAACTGCATCCATCCTCTGAGGGCTGTACCACTTGAGCTATAATAGTAGAGTTACAGCAGTACAGTTGCCGAGTGTAAAAAAAGGCCCAAAAGAACCTGAACTTTACAGCTTTTTTTTTTTTTTTTTGGACAGAGAGCATGTGACAACGCAAGCACCAATAAAGTTTACGACCCATTCCTTTCTTTCCAATGCTATATTTTTCATTCCCTTTGTTAATGTTACTTTCACATACAGACAGAAACCTAGAAAGCTCAGATTTCTCAGGAGATAAGGGAGATTCTGTTAACTCAACTATACATTATTAATCAGCCATACACTTCTTGGTATTGGATTCTTATAAGACCATTTGTAACTTTAGCAAACCCTTTGTAATTCGCCTTTAACTCTTTAGTAAAAGAGGAGTTTGCAATCTAATTACATACGCAGTTCTCAGTATTGGGGCTCCTCTGCTCCTTCTTTTAGGGTTTAAGTGTTACCAAAAACCTGCAAGAATCTTCTGCACTAGATAAGTTCCACCCTGGGTAATTATGTGCACCTGAGTGGTTGAAGACACTTGCCAGTATTTCTACTCTCTTTCTATGAAACCCCCTATTGTCATGCTCTTGCTCAAAATCCAGAAAGAAAATGGATGTGCATGCTGGGGAGATAATTTACACTGAATGTAAGGGACCCAAATCTCTGCATATTCAAGAGGTGTTTGTTCACTCCATATTATAATAATATGGTACCACAAACACTACACTTACAGCCATATGCTGGGCTCCCAACTCATTCACAAGGCCTTCTAAAAAGTTTTCCTTTAGACCAACTTCCACTCTTGGTTTCAACCCTAAACTGATTTATGGCAGAAGGATTAAGGAAGATACTTAAAAAAAATCCTTTTGTTTATTTAGGGGGGGAGTTACAGAAGAATTATAAGAAGGCATTTATATTACCTCTCAGGGCATGGCTAAAATCTGTCTTCTCTCAATATACACCACTCTCCTCTGAGTAATAACTTATTGCCTAGGACCTTGGCTAGTTACAGCTGAGGCTCTGCAGCCCGAGAATACAAAACAAACCAGCTGATTCATACGATCACACCCTTACAACATATCACTTCCTGATAAAGAAATGGCTTTAAGAATGTACAAGATTATGCAGATACAATTAACACAGGACCACTTCAAATGGGTTTATGAACAGACCCTAAAAAAAGAGCTCTCTGTGTAAGCTCAAAAGCTTGTCTCCTTCACCAACAGAAGTTGGTCCAATAAAAGGCATCACTTCGCTCACCTTGTCTTTATGAGCACAAGACACATACAATTCTGTTCTCTCCCACCCTACAGAGTTTATATTCAGGGAGTTCTTGGGTGAAATCCTGGCCCCATTAATTTTAATAAAAAGAAAAGGAGTACTTGTGGCACCTTAGAGACTAACCAATTTATTTGAGCATAAGCTTTCGTGAGCTACAGCTCACTTCATTGGATGCATACTGTGGAAAGTGTAGAAGATCTTTCTATACACAAAGCATGAAAAAATACCTCCTCCCACCCCACTCTCCTGCTGGTAATAGCTTATCTAAAGTGATCACTCTCCTTACAATGTGTATGATAATCAAGTCGGGCCATTTCCAGCACAAATCCATGTTCTCTCACACCCCCCCACACACACACACACAAACCCACTCTCCTGTGTGTGTGGGGGGGGGGTGTGAGAAAACCTGGATTTGTGCTGGAAATGGTCCGACTTGATTATCATACACATTGTAAGGAGAATGATCACTTTAGATAAGCTATTACCAGCAGGAGAGTGGGGTGGGAGGAGGTATTTTTTCATGCTTTATGTGTATAGAAAGATCTTCTACACTTTCCACAGTATGCATCCAATGAAGTGAGCTGTAGCTCACGAAAGCTTATGCTCAAATAAATTGGTTAGTCTCTAAGGTGCCACAAAGTACTCCTTTTCTTTTTGCGAATACAGACTAACATGGCTGTTATTCTGAAACCTGTCATTAATTTTAATGGGAGTTTTGCAATTCTCTTCATTGGAACCAGGATTTTACCCATTGTCATTAAATGACTGTCCACTCACTCAGTTAAGTAGTTTGGCTATTTCACAACTTTTGACACGTAGGTAACCGACAACTTGTTTAGCTGGTTTTGATCTAACAGGCCTTTTGAAGGTAATTAGTATTAAAAACTGATCAAACAGGTCTGTGTTTTACATACACTGACAGCTCGTCTACACAAAATTACACCAGTTTTATTCAACTGTTTATCTAATTTCATTTTTAAACCAGCGCAAAATCCCTGTGTGAACACCCAGCTATAGTGGGTATATATGTTTATCAGCTAATGAGCGGGCTCTATCAGATGTCAAATTCATGAATTGTAATTGGTTTTTCATGCTGACTGATTAGGATAATAATACAAAACAAAAAATAAAATCAGAGGGGAGAGAGGTGGGAACCCTAAGAAAGCTCTCTCAATTTCAGAGTTTAAAGATTTGTTTCCCTCACCCTACCCCCTTACCCCCTCCCCCCAAAACCCCCCTCAGTTTTATACTGAAACATCTCCTAAAATTACACTGTCACAGTTGAGCGAAACAGCACCTGTATTTCCCGTCCATGGGCACTCACTTTTAGGCTCCTGGCTCCACAGCCACCACCTCTGTTGGGCGGAGACCCACATTTCTCCCCCTCCTGACTGGAGTTTTTACAGGCTGCAAAGTTCACCACCTATACTAAGAGTTCCCCAGCAAGACAGACTGCCCAAACAGGCCTCTCTGCACTCTGCTTTCTCCTCATAGGCTATGAACAGTTCTAATTGCCCACAGTTATGAGTTACCACACAGCTCTTTCTAAAAGAACATTTATTCTTAAGGTGAAAGCATTACAGAGAAAACATCAGTCTTATGGGGCCTCAGCAGGTCCAAGGATTGGGGCCCCCACTGGACAGAAGGCCCTGTTTGTGTGATCAGAAAGAAGGCTCAGAGTCAGTTTAAAGTCAGACTATTTATCCAAAAGTCATCTTTGTCTGTTGACTCTGGAGAATACAGTTTGAACTAGTCTATATGACTCTTTTCTCTGCAGGTGTTACAGCCTAAGTGAATTTGCCTAATCACCCCCTACTGTTCTTACTTCCATGAGGAGGTGACTATGCTCCCCAGGGACTATATACTATCCTTGGTCCACAGTGATATATAAGCTTGCCATATCAGCCACATAATTCTTGCACATTTCTTTCAGTCCCAAATGAGTGATGGAAGGAAAAAAATATTAAGTGCTTAATAAATTAGGGTAACTGAAAACTCTAAAGATTTTTTAAAGTTCTGGTTGCCCCCTTCAAAACTGAACTGGTCTAGCAAATTCTAATAGTTACATCTAGTTGGGGGGGGGGGGGGGAAGAGAACAACTTTGTCTTGTACCCATGTGGTAGAAGAACCAGAAGAGTGAATCATGAATAGGCCAGTGACTTCACCCTTTGAGTCTAGTCAAAATACATGACTAGTCACAGGGCTCCACTTAGCTGTCCTGGTACAGTATTCCCAGAAAAGATTGCTGTCTGGGCCAAAGCAAGAGCAGTGACTTGAGCAAATGTTTGATGTATCAGCCATTTTGACCTGCTCACAATGCTGAAGAGAATCCTGGCAGGAAAATCCAATCAGATTGGATTTCCCAATATCTAGGAGGTGTGGAGATATAGTACTGCACATCTTATTATTCCCTAATATCAGGCTGTCCTATTGGGCTTTTATAAATACAAGGAAAGTTCTAAAATCTAAACAATTTACTCATTGACATGACAGTTTGTGGAAGGAAGAAAGAAAGAATCAGCATTGAGTAAAATTGAGGAGAACTGGATAGCTTAGGGGATGGGTAATGGGATACAGAACATGTCTTCTGTAGGATGTCAGGTAGAATTAATTCAGGCAACTCATGTCAGGATTTGTTGACAGGACTGCTGCTCAGGAGCCTGTATGAAGTAAGTTTGTGGACTCAGTCCCACTCCAAGCAGGCAAGTAGGTGTTCTGCATCATTAAAGCAATCACCAGAACTGGCAGATTTTGGGGATTACTGATGCAGATAGTTAATGTTTCCCTACAAGCAAGCAAGATGCAAGCCAACTTTAAAACAGGCAGTGGAAAGGCCCCTGCTCAAAAAGCCGTCTCCGTTTTAATTATCTCATCAATATCCAACCAGTCTCTAGCTTTTTGAACAGTGGAAAGCTAAGAGGTGGTGGTGCCAGAGCAGTTACATATGCATTTTGACCTCATTCACCTGCAAGTGTGGTTTTAAACATGGATTTGTAACAGAAATTCCCATAAGTCACGGGTAATTACTTTCTCCTCATAACTAGGGTAATGTGTCCATCTGATTGTTAGCTCTATCAGGGGCTTGAGATTTCATAAACTGAGAGGTTTTAGC
Source organism: Caretta caretta (assembly GCF_965140235.1). Taxonomy (NCBI): domain Eukaryota; kingdom Metazoa; phylum Chordata; order Testudines; family Cheloniidae; genus Caretta; species Caretta caretta. Next base: position 129,218,436 of record NC_134209.1, on the reverse strand, counting down.
AGGACTTCGTGTAAAAGGATAGGAAGGCCCTTCAATGGTCTTATTCCTTTCATTCACATTACAAAAGGTAACAAGTTCTTTGCCTGCTCTCCTGTGGGATTCTAAAGGGATCTCTCATCACCACTCCCATTCAATGTGCAAAGGGGAGGAGATAGCGTCTTTCTGGTCTGCAATGTCACCAGTTGATGGGTGACATTCAAAGGCACATCCCCCTTTAGTTGCTGTGCTCTCAGTACCTGGAAGACATGGTGCCAATTAGGAGAAAGCTAACTTGATTCAACCTCAAGCTGGAACGAATGCCATAAAATGGAGAACAACCTGAACAGCTGGCAATGGAAGTTTTATTTAACCTTTGCTGATATAGTCACTGGACTATTAGATCTACTGCTGATTCTAGATGCCAAGATTATAGCTATGGCATGCAGAGCCTTTTACTCTTCTCCTACCCTTTCTATAATCTTATGGTGGAAAAAGCAATGAGTTATGTGCACTAGTGTTTGTGGGCTTTGTACAAATAATGAATCTAGAGACGGATATTAGGGTATGCAGCCTTAAGTGGTCTGGGATACAGGTATCTCAGAGATGGCTTCCCTGCCTATGGTGCACCTGCTGGGCTGTTTTTGTCATGTGCTCTGGAGGTTAAACACTATAGGATTCTTGTCTTGTGCTCCCAATGAAACATCAATGGTCTCAAGCTTGATCCCTCAAGTAGTCTCCCAGAACTAGGGTTTGGAGAGCTTCAGGTTGGAATGCAATACCAGGCTATTTGGTCAGACTTCAGAACTTACCTTTTACTGGTATACTACTAGTAGTAAGGTACAGGAATTCCAGAATTACAATTTTTGCAGTGGCAAAGAGTCCTGTGGCACCTTATAGACTAACAGACGTATTTGGAGCATAAGCTTTCGTGTGTGAATATCCACTTTGTCGGATGCAAGTCTCAATTCGTCGGATAGTCACAATAAGAAATTTAAGTAAATACCTCTTGACCCCTCAAGTAGAAACATGCCACATATTATGCTCTAATGTTACAGGCCTAGACTTGAAGTTCTCTCTTTCTGGGCCTGATCTGCACCCAGATTTTGCACAGACGTTCTTGGAAAAGAACCTTATGTAACAACTTCTTTATTCAAGACCAGTAAAAGGTAAGTTTAATACTTTCCTTTCCTCTGAAACAATGGAACACAGACATTTTTCATGAACAGACAGCATTCAAAAAACATGACCATCACTTCTAATTTGAGAGACACAAGGTGGGTGAAGAAATGTTCTTTTATTTGACCAACTTCTGTTGGTGAGAGACACAAACTTTCAAGCTTACACAGAGCTCTTCTTCAGGTCCAGTAAAAGATATTACCTCACCCAACATGTCTCTCTAATACCCTGGGATCAATAGAGCTACACCAATACTGCATATTTCTAATTTTAGGAATGTTTAATAGCACAAACTATTAATAAAGTTGCCTGGCACTTCCCATTGTAATACCCTGCTTTCTGTTTATAACTCTTCCAAACTTTAACCAATTGGGCTGAAATTTTCCATTTCAGGTACTGCCTTAGGCTAAACATTTTTGGAAAGTTTCAGACAAAATAGTTCAGCTGTTTCTGAGAGCAAGGTAATGAGAAGTACATTGTTTTGCAATGTCAAATTATATATTTTTTGCTGGTGAGCCTGTTTCTCCAGCGCACTCTCTGATCCCACTGCTGATGCCCAAGCAGCATGAAGGAGGAAGTCGCAATACAAGGGGGGAAAAAAAGAGCCAGACTGGGGGAAAGCGAAAGGAGTAGATTAACCAAGCTCTTATCCCAGACTGGGACAGAAGGGGGTGGGAAAGAGAAACTGATTAGAACTGGAGGGAGGGATCCCACCCTGCTGATGTAGGTGTCAATGACAAATTTCTGTTTTTCAGTTTTCTTTTTATAAAAACCTAAAAAGCTGCACACAAACTAGATTAAAAATAGTATGTAATCATGTAATTAAGGACTATGATAATATATACATGCAGAAAAATGGGTGAATTAAGTGAACAATGGTAACTTTTGAGTGCTTGATTTTGCAACCTTAATAAAGTTATTTTAAGGTAGTTTTTTTGAGTAGAATAAAAAAGTTTACAACTGATAAAATATATTAAAGACTGAATGAGACACTACATTAGCAGCATTCACGAAGCTCTTACTGTATTCACTGAAACATCTATCCTAGTAAACAATTATTCTAGATTAAGTCTTCATAGGACAGACTTAGGGTATGTCTACACTTGCAGAGTTTTTGTGCTATAAGTTTCACAGGTGAAAAGGAACTGGTGAAAGAAAAGTGAGCATGCAAACCAGTGCTCAATTCCTCAGACGTCAGAGTGTTTACACTACCAGCACTTCCATCACAGAGGAGAGCAGCGCTGTAGGTCATCTATCCCACAGTGCAGCTCTCTCAATAGGTCTTGTGGGAAGGGGGGGGTTGAGCAGAAGGCATTCTGGGTCCCTGCTCAGTGCCTTGTGATGCACTGCTTCATATCCCAGAAGCCCCATTACTTGTTTCTTTTGTGGCATTTAAACAAAACAAAACAAAAACAAAACAAACCCTGCTGTCTGGCTGCTTTCCCTGCCACATCTCCAAGCAAAGGGAAAGGGAGTTTCCAACTTCCCAGCGCTTATAGGGCGAGGGGCGGGCGGATGTCTGTTTACCTGGCATCAGAGCAGTGGAGATGCTGGCCAGAGTGGTCACTTTTGGAACTGTGGGATATCCTCCGGAGGCCAAAAGTTGTTTGCATAGGTAGAATGGGTCTTCGCTTTTACAACAATGCAAATAGAACAGGGGAAAGAACTGTATGCCTCTCGTGAAGATGGTTTTCTTTTTGCAGTGAAACGTCTGAGTTTCACCGCGAAAAGTCATTAACCAGTGTAGACGCTCCCATGATTTTAGCGCAAAAAAGGGACATTTTGCGCTTTAAATGGCAAGTGTAAACATAGCCTTACATCACAACATACAAATGACTGAAATTAAAATCATTCATTCCTCTCTACCAGCAGAGCAGCTATGTTATTTCTCATGGTCCCAACTTCTCTCTCTCTAGGAAGTGCGGTGGCTGAGTGGCTAAGGAGCTTGACTACAATCCTGAAGATCGAGACTTGCTCAATCTCATACTGAAAGGTTACTTCTTGTTCACCCAGCTGTAAAAGGGGTACCTGATTCATTGGATTAGGGCAGTCAAAGGCTGCCTTAGGTCAGACCTGATGCTCTCCACTTTACTCCCTTCTGTACCATTTGGCTATGAAATGGATGTGCCTTAGCCACCTCAGCCCGATGAGCCATTGACTCAGGGGAACTTTGACACAGCCTTTCCACAGTTTGAACAGAGTCAGCTACTCTTCTGCTCTTTCAAGTATGAACTATGGTATCTAAAGTTTCAGAATTTCCACATTTTGAAAATTAGTTTCAGGAAAGAAGCAAATGAAACTTATTAACAGATAACTTTCTGAAAACATTTCTATTTGTACTTGAGAGCAATTAGGGAAGACTGTTTAAACACTTATGGTTCAGCCAGAAACTCAACTGGATAGTGTGGGCGAGTGTGATTAAAGCCTTTTGAGAAAGATACTGCATATCTTCCTAAATGACCGTCTACCCTTTTCTAAGGAATCCCACTATAAGATTTAACAACTGTAGTATTCTAGGAATACTGAATAGCTAAGGGTACCGGTAAGTTCAGTTCTTATTGAAGAGACAAAGTACAGAACAGCAAACAACTGACATCACAGGGAACAGTCACATTCTGCCATAGGGCCTAATAAAACTCCAGAAGTCAATGGTGGTAAGTAAGTGTTTGCATCAAGAGTTAGACGCACAGATGGCCATTTGAAAAGCATCACTTCAGTAATTTTAGAAGGAATACTTCAGGGCAGAACTTGAAAATCCTCTTACCAAATATAAAAGTGTCAAGCTCTTTCCAGTAAGTGGGGTGGAAGAATTTAAGCAAATTTCTGAATAATTTAACACTACATTAAGAGTCAAATTTCTAGCTATTCTAGTTGCAAAGATGTTGTTTCACATGACAACCAAGGGCTTGTATACACAAAAAAGTTGTTAATCTCTAATTATACCAGCATAGTGAAAGCCCCGTTAGCATGGGCGCATTTACACTAATGTAAGTGCACTTACACCAATATATCTTATTCCCATACAAAGAGACCAATAAAATATCCCAGCATAAGGCATCTTTATATTGCTATAACTGCATCCACACTAGGGGTTATACTGATATATCAGTTAAAAAAGGTGTCATACGCCTGACTGTTATCAGTACAAAAAACTGTGTACCAAATAAGTACCACTCAGTGATACTCTTTCCCATCCCCCAGCTCCTTCATGTTGTAACTACAGTTACACAGTTTAATCTATCCAGAACCTTTCAGGCAGCCCTTTTCAGGTTTGGCTGTTAAATTCTTGTCATAATCTTGCAGGATGAACACATCTACATTTGAGATTAAAAAGTCTAGCACAGACAAACCCTTTGAAGTTAATTATATTGAGTTAGCTAATTTCATCTATGACACCTTTAAATCAAATGCACACTTTAAAACACTAGCATTGGTAATCCACCTCCCCAAGAGGCGGTAGCTAGGACAATGGGAGAATTCTCCCTTCAACCTAGCATTATCTACACTGGGGGTGAGATTGGTTTAACTGCGTCACTTGTGGGCGTGGATTTTTCACGCCTTGAGTGACAGTTATACCAATTGAATTTCCTAGGGTAGACCAGGTCCTAGTTTAGGCAAGTGTCCAACCCTTCCAGCAGGATAATAAAGATGTTAAACTGTATTGAGACAAAGTGCTAAATTTATTACTATTTTTAAAAATGGCATTCAGACTAGCTACCTGGATTTTTAAAAAAATATAATTAAAAGTAAGGACATTCTGGGGGTGAGAGGTTGTTTGTCCCACCCCACCACCCAAAATTTCATTTGCAATTTTGTTTGTTTGAAGGGCTAAATATGCTTCAGAGACATGGACATAAATCATACAACTTAACCAGACTAAATGTGCAACAGTAATCCTAAATCAAAGAAAACCGCAAAAATAAAGGATAAGCAAATACCTTCTGTATTCTCTTTGGATCTTTCTGTGAATTCTCTCTCAGAGGTACTTTTCCAAATAACTTCCAGCCCAAATCATTTTGTTTGTCCAGTCTTGTGTTTCTAGTAAACAAATTCCTATAGAAAGAAAGATTCATAAGGATTCAAAGGAATTTAACATTAACCAGGAAGGTAGTTAATTTGCACATTTTTAAAATTCAAACGGTACGTACTGCACTGTCCTGTGTAGTACCAGTTGTACCTTCAGAGGGACAGTGACTTCAAGGCAGGGATTCCCTTTTTGGGTAGCACCCCATACAAGCTAAGTACTGAAAGTTATCTCCAACTTTATGTCTTACCTACTAGAAATTCTTACCTAATCAAGTTCCTAAAAATATCTTCCATTATTGACAAAATAATGTATACACCAGGGGTAGGCAACCTATGGCACGCGTGCCAAAGGCAGCAGGCAAGCTGATTTTCAGTGGCACTCACACTGCCTAGGTCCTGGCCACGAGTCCGGGGAGGGTGGGGGGGAGGGCGGAGGCTCTGTATTTTAAATTTAAATTTTAAATGAAGCTTCTTAAACATTTTAAAAACCTTCTTTACTTTATGTACAACAATAGTTCAGTTGTATATTATAGACTTACAGAAACAGACCGTCTAAAAACGTTAAAATGTATGACTGGCACGTGAAACCTTAAATTAGAGTGAATAAATGAAGATTCAGCACACTACTTCTGAAAGGCTGCCGACCCCCGGTATACACAGTGTCCGCATGAGACTATTTCTCTCTCAGATGTCCCACTGTTGCAGCTCGAAAGGGCCTAGTGATAGCAGAAGTGCTAGTATACACAAGTCTCAAGGAAGAATGACAGGCTTTCCAGTAACATGTCATTTAACCCTGCTTACAGCAAGTTTACACAAAACGTCAGCAGCTACCAGGACACTGGGCTCCACTGGGACTGCACTGACAGCAGTAAGCATGGGAAAGTCTAGGGAAACTGTACTTGTGTATATAAGGCCTTCAATATGGAAGTGACATTATCAAGACTTATTATAGACAATATCTGAAATGCCCTCCTTTGGTTTCATCTACAAGTGTTGGTTGAAATTTTCCCACCTGTTGCCATCACAAGTTCAGGTCACCTGGTGGTAACGAACAATGGGAGTGTTAGTTTAGAAAAGATACCACTGGCCATCAGCCTTTGTATGCAGTTTTGTATAGACCTTCTCTGAGCAGGATTAGATGATCCTGTGTTTACAGTATCAGCTGCTCCCTTCTTTCACTCATGCTCCCAACATTGTTACCATTGGTGGCGCTAATTGGTGGTAGCAACAAGTGGCACTTGAAGCAAAAATATCCTAGTACAGTGACAACAGTAGTCTTAAAGGAAATCTGATAAACAGCTCATGCATTTGGCTAAGAGGACATGAAAACAGAGTCAATTACTCCAGATGCCTTGAAACAAAAACCCATACACAAATGAGAAGAAACTCAAATACAAAAATCTCCTGTGCCCTCCATATAAGTATTACAAAACTAGGATTTTAAAATTTATATTTAAGGGAAAATGTTCACTCTTCCCTGCAGCTGGTTAACTCGTTTTGCCTGATGCAGCTGCAATGGAATGTATTCTAGAGTACTGCAGTGTTTAAGGCACCCCTTCTATTTAATTTATGACTGATAAGCTTTTTAGTAACCTAACCAGCTCAACATCTCCAAGTGCTTTGTTCTCATAAGACAAATATTATTGCAATTATGGAAACTGTTATACAGTTGCATACAACCTAAGTCTATGCCCCACTTGGCCTGCTTCAATTAAAAAAACAAAAACACACACCCCCACACAATCTCTCCTTGAAGAGGCCAATAGCAGCTATGAAATGTAGTAATTCTGATGTCTGCTAAATATCTCAAATTAACCAGTTTATATATATGTACTGTCATGGTTCCTTCCCCACTCTGAAATCTAGGGTACAGATGTGGGGACCTGCATGAAAAACCCCCTAAGCTTATTTTTACCAGCTTAGGTTAAAACTTCCCCAAGGTACAAACTATTTTACCTTTTGCCCTTGGACTTTATTGCTGCCACCACCAAGCGTCTAACAAATATATAACAGGGAAAGAGCCCGCTTGGAAAAGTCTTTTTTTCCCCCTCCACCCCAAATCCTCCCAAACCCTACACCCCCTTTCCTGGGGAAGGCTTGATAAAAATCCTCACCAATTTGCATAGGTGAACACAGACCCAAACCTTTGGATCTTAAGAACAATGAAAAAGCAATCAGGTTCTTAAAAGAAGAATTTTAATTGAAGAAAAAGTAAAAGAATCACCTCTGTAAAATCAGGATGGTAAATACCTTACAGGGTAATCAGATTCAAAACACAGAGAATCCCTCTAGGCAAAACCTTAAGTTACAAAAAGACAAAATCAGGAATATACATTCCATTCAGCATAACTTATTTGGTCAGCCATTTAAACAAAACAGACTAACGCATATCTAACTAGATTGCTTATTAATCCTTTACAGGAGTTCTGACCTGCATTCCTGCTCTGGTCCTGGCAAAGACAGACAGACAGACAGACAGCGAGAGCCTTTGTTTCTCCCCCCCTCCAGCTTTGAAAGTATCTTGTCTCCTCATTGGTCATTTTGGTCAGGTGCCAGCGAGGTTATCCTAGCTTCTTAACCCTTTACAGGTGAAAGGGTTTTTTCCTCTGGCCAGGAGGGATTTAAAGGTGGTTAGCCTTCCCTTTATATTTATGACATGCCCCCCAAATCACACAGATGGGGGGGAACACTGGCTGTCATTTCTTCCTGGAGCTCTAGGAGAAAACAGAGTTAATAAGACACATGTACCTCTAAATATACTACCAAGTATATAAAGACTAACAATATTTTCCACAGCTCAAGGACGATTTTAACCAGTTGATTCTGGGAAACTTTCATGGGAGAGTGCATCAGCCACTTTGTTAGAAGCTCCTCAGATGTGTTGGATGTCGAAATCAAAATCTTGGAGAACTAAACTCCACCGAACACAGTTTGTTATTTCCCAGGGCGGCATGAAGCCACTGTAGCGCAGCATGGTCGGTTTGCAGGTGGAAATGCCGCCCACAAACGTATGGGCGTAGCTTTTCCAGAGCTTAGACAATAGCGTAACATGCTTTTTCACTTACTGACCAGTTGCTTTCCCTCTCAGCAAGAAGCTGTCTGAGAAACACTACAGGGTGGAATTCTTGATCTGGTCCTTCCTGCATTAAAACTGCTCCCACACCACACTCAGACGCATCTGTGGTTACTAGGAACAGTTTGTCAAAGTCTGGGGCCTTAGTACAGGGTCAGACATGAGTGTCGCTTTAAGCTGGTTAAAGGCCTTTGGACACTCTTCGGTCCACTGAACGGCATTTGGCGGTTTCTTTTTGGTTAGGTCTGTCAGTGGGGCGGTGATTTGGCTGTATTGTGGTACAAATTGCCTGTAATATCCAGCCAAGCCTAAGAAGGATTGGACCTGTTTGTTTGACTTTGGGACAGGCCACTTTTGGATAGCATCCACTTTGGCCTGTAGGGGGCTGATAGTTCCTTGACCCACCTGGTGTCCAAGGTAAGTCAATCTGTTTAGGCCTATTTGACACTTCTTAGCCTTAACAGTTAGTCCTGCTTCCCTTATGCACTCAAAGACTTTTTGTAGATGTTCCAGGTGTTCTGCCCAGGAATCCAAAAATATGGCCACATCGTCAAGGTAGGCGACTGCATATTCTCCTAATCCCGCTAGGAGACCATCTACAAGTCTTTGGAAGGTGGCGGGTGCATTCTGCAGCCCGAAAGGGAGTACATTAAATACATACAGCCCAACATGTGTGGTGAAGGCTGACCTTTCCTTGGCAGATTCATCTAGCGGTACCTGCCAGTGCCCCTTGGTTAAGTCCAAGGTAGAGATGAACTGGGCCCGTCCCAGTTTCTCTAATAGTTCATCTGTGTGGCATTGGATAGTTGTCTGGGCGAGTTACAGCATTTAGCTTACGGTAGTCCATGCAAAATCGTATCTCCCTATCTGGTTTGGGAACTAGAACCACTGGAGATGCCCATGCACTGCCAGGGGGAGGATTACCCGCATCTGTAGCATATCCTGGATCTCCTGTTCTATAGCAGTTTTAGCTTGAGGAGACTGCCGGTAAGGTTGGACTTTAATCGGGTGAGCATTACTGGTGTTAATGGAGTGGTATGCCCGTTCAGTCAGTCCTGGGGTGGCTGAGAACATCGACGCGTAGCTAGCGCACAGTTCATTGATCTGTTGTTGCTGCACATGCCCAAGGGTCATGGAGAGGTTCACCTCTTCAATGTCACCAGCACTTTTCCCTTCGTAGTAGACACCTTCATGCCACTCAGCATCATCTCCTCCCTGGGCTGTAAACTGACAACCTTTAATTCTCTGGAATAAAAGGGCTTTAGAGAATTAATATGGTACACCTTAGGCTTTTGGTTGGAGGTGGGGAATGCTAGGAGATAATTAACAGCTCCTAGGAGCTCCTGGACCGTGAATGGCCCTTCCCATGAAACTTCCATTTTATGGGCCTGGAGGAGTGTCTTTAAGACCATGACCTGGTCCCCTACTTTGAAGGAACACTCTCTGGCATGTTTATCATACCAGGCTTTTTGCTCTTTTTGAGCATCCTTTAGGTTTTCTTTAGCAAGGGCTAAAGAGGTTTGGAGGGTGTTTTGTAGGTTGGTTACAAAGTCCAGAATGTTAGTTCCTGGAAAAGGTGTAAACCCCTCCCGTTGCTGCTTCACCAACTGTAATGGCCCCTTAACCTCGTGACCACATACAAGTTCAAAATGGTGAAAACCCTAAACTGGGATGTGGTACAGCTCTGTAGGCAAAGAGCAACTGCTGCAACACTAGGTCCCAATCATTGGAGTGCTCATTTACGAATTTACGTATCATGGCCCCCAAAGTCCCATTAAATTTCTCCACCAGGCCATTTGTTTGATGATGGTAAGGGGTGGCAACCAAGTGATTCACCCCATGAGCTTCCCAAAGGTTTTCCATAGTTCCTGCCAGGAAATTAGTTCCTGCATCTGTGAGGATGTCGGAGGGCCAACCTACCCTGGCAAAAAGTTTGCTAGTGCCTGGCACACACTTTTAGCCCTGGTGTTGCTTAGAGCTACTGCTTCTGGCCATCGGGTGGCAAAATCCATGAAAGTCAGTATGTACTGCTTTTCTCCGGGTGTCTTTTTTGGAAAAGGACCCAGAATATCCACAGCTACTTGCTGAAATGGAACTTCCATGATGGGGAGTGGCTGGAGAGAGGCTTTGACCTAGTCTTGGGGTTTTCCCACTCTTTGGCATACCTCACAAGACCGGACATAGGTAGAAACATCCTTGCCCATTCCCTCCCAGTGGAATGACCCCCCCCATATGGTCTTTGGTCCTGTTCACCCCAGCATGGCCACTAGGGTGATCATGGGCTAAGCTCAAGAGCTTGACCTGGTACTTAGTTGGAACTACCAACTGTCTCTGAGGATGCCAGTCTTCCTGGTGTCCACCAGAAAGAGTTTTCTTGTATAAAAGTCCTCTTTCTACAACAAACTGGGATCAATTAGAAGAGCTGAGAGGCGGTGGGTTGCTCCAGCCACTGTCCAAGCTCTCTGGAGGCTTTCATCTGCTTCCTGTTCAGTCTGGAACTGTTCCCTCGATGCTAGAGACATCAGTTCCTCATTGGATTGTGGACCTAGGCGTGGTCCCTTTGGAAGCGATGTAGGGGATGGGGTTGTTTCCGTTGACTGTGAACAGCTCTCTGCAGGTGCATTATGTTGGGGTTCAGGATCTGGCTGAGCCTCTTGTGTAGGGTTATTGGCTGCTGCCGGTTCCGGGACTGGCTCTGTCTGGGTCTCTGGGACTGGATCCACTACTGCTGTTGTAGATGTTGGCATGGGGTCCGGGTCAGTCACCTCTGACCGGATCCTGGTAGAAGTTTCCAGAACAGAGCTAGGTGGGACGGCTTGCTTAGCCTGGCTGCGGGTGACCATTCCCACCCGCTTGGCTAGCTTCACATGATTGGCCAAGTCGTCCCCCAACAGCATGGGGATGGGATAATCATCATATACTGCAAAAGTCCACATTCCTGACCAGCCCTTGTACTGGACAGGCAACTTGGCTGTAGGCAAATTGAAAGAGTTGGACTTGAAGGGTTGAATTGTCACTTGGATCTCGGGGTCTATTAAATTGGGGTCCACTGAGGAAGCATGGATAGCCGACACGTATGCTCTGGTGTCCCTCCATGCGGTGACCTTCTTCCTGCCCACACTCACAGTTTCCCTCCGCTCCGAGGGTATCTGGGAGGTATCTGGGCCTGAGGACCTCCGGTGTGATACAGAGGCAATGAACTGTAATCTGTTGGGGTTCTTGGAGCAGTTGGCCTTTACATGCCCCAGCTTGTTACATTTAAAACATCGTCCAGCTGATGAGTCACTGGGGCGAGGTGGGTTGCTGGAGAACGGTGTGGCAGGAAGATAAGGTGTTTGGAGAACTTCTTGGTGTGTAGTTGGGGCCTTGGGCTGCCCACAGTAGTAGGGTGTGGTCTGAGGGTGTCCCTTCTAGTATGTGCTCCAACTGCGACCAGGGTTGTTCCTCTCTCCTCCCTCCACCCGTTTTGTTCCTGCTTGCCCCGCCTCTCTGGCGGTCTGGGACTACTCGTATCGATCGGCACAAGAATCAAGACTTTCTGCCAAGTCCATTTCTTTATCCCATAAACACTGTTTTATTTCCTCCTTGGACATATTCAGAAATTGCTCCTGAGCTATCAAATCACACATTCTGTCAAAGCTAGTGACACCCCTTCCTTGTAATATCTAACATTCTTCATCTGGTTTAGATGAACCACATTACTTAGTCCAGGCCCTCTCTTAAGGGTTCAGAATTTTACTCTGTACGTTTCAGATGTAATTTGAAATTGCTTTAAAACCAAATCTTTGAACTTATTATAGCCAGAAGCCTCATCAATAGGCATCTTATTGAGTATGTCCAGAGCTCTTCCAGTTAATTTTGTGACCAATGTGGTCATCTTGTGAGCTTCAGGAATCTTATGGAGAGTGCACAGTCTCTCCAAGGTGAGAAAATATTCAGCAATATCACTGGATTCATCATACTGTGGACATAGTCGCTCCCATTTGTGGATTGTTGGGGAAGGATGGTTAGGGTTATCCAGCAGATTCCGCTCAGCCTTTGCCTTCTCCATCTCCAGTGCATGCTTCCTCTCATTTTCCTTCTCCGCCACAGCATGCTTCCTTTCTTTTTTCCTTCTCCATTTCTTTTTCCCTTGCCTCCATAGCTCTCCTGTGGGCAGCCTCTTGGGCTGTTTCCTTGGTTTCTGTCATGTTTGTCTTAGTTTTTAACTAACTTTACACCCGAGAGTTAGAAATAAAAAAAACTTGGTTTGTCAAAAATATATTATATATAGGTTGTGCTGTAACTGGATACCTATGTTCTCTGATAGTGACTGTCAGCCTACAGGAAAATCCTTTAAAAAAATAAAAAAAAAAACACCTTTCTCTCCAGGCAAATAGACAGAAAACCCCTCTAGATACTCTTGTGTAAAACACAACTTCAGGTCTGTGAAGACTTGTGGATTTCCCTGCAGGAGGTTAACTACCCTGCCTTCAGGTAGAGAAAACTCCAGCTCACAAAAGACAATTACCTTTTGTTTCTGCTCTGGCCCCCAAGCAGAGACAAAAAAACCTAACTGCTTTCAGCTTAAAACCTGCTTTCCAGCAGCCCAAAGGAAAAAAAAATATTTCCTTTGAAAAAAAAAATCTGTGCTTCTGGTTCAAAAAAATCTCAAACTGACCTCAAAATGATTTCAAGTTAATCCCACTGCTCTGCCACCATGTCAAGGTTCCTTCCCCACTCTGAACTCTAGGGTATAGATGTGGGGACCTGCATGAAAAGCTTATTTTTACCAGCTTAGGTTAAAACTTTTTCCCTTGGACTTTATTGCTGCCACCACAAAACATCTAACATACATATAACAGGGAAAGAGCCTGCTTGGAAACGTCTCTCTCCCCCAGAATCCTCCCAAACCTTACACCCCCTTTCCTGGGGAAGGCTTGATAAAAATCCTCACCAATTTGCACAGGTGAACACAGACCTAAACCCTTGGATCTTAAGAACAATGAAAAAGCCATCAGGTTTTTAAAAGAAGAATTTTAATTGAAGAAAAAGTAAAAGAATCACCTCTGTAAAACCAGCTTTGAAAGTATCTTGTCTCCTCATCGGTCATCTTGGTCAGGTGCCAGCGGGGTTATCTTTAGCGTCTTAACCCTTTACAGATGAAAGGGTTTTTTCCTCTGGCCAGGAGGGATTTAAAGGTGGTTAGCCTTCCCTTTACATTTATGACATGTACTATTACATATCACAAACTATTCCTTTAGCAAAGGCTATACAATTTAGACCAGTACATGTTCACAGCTAAGTAAACAGTTCTTAGTAGTTTACAATGTTTTATATTAACCTGCCATCAAAAACTGGCAAACTATCCCAATGCCTTGTTTCTGCTGAGCACATATGCACCCATTACAGGCAACACTGAACCACATATTCCAGAACTGATTATTAGGCCTTCATTTGTGCCTTCCCCCAAATTAATGTCATCACAATGTGTGTGGGTATGTATTGTAATTGAGCTATTTTTACTGGTTTAGGAACACCTACCTCAAACACAAAAATCTTATTTACAAGAATGGATTACATGCCTCAATACCCTCAAGAGTATAGTTAACTTGAAGGTCCTCTTTGGTTATCAGATTAAGATACAGATAAGATCAAGAAGTTAATTAAGGAGTATGGAAATCACTACTAGTCAGAAGCAGTTGGTGTTCAAAGTAGGAGATGTGGCCCCACCTCCTACACGCACAAGCTGGCCAGTTTTTCCATATTGAAAATATGAAGACAATGAGGGAAAGGGGAATGTTTTGGTGAGAGATTATGGAAACTGACTAGGAAAAGGGAGAAACCTAGTGTCCACTCTCTCTTCTTCCACTACCTGTTTACTTTCAGACCGTAAAGACATTTTACAGTAAGTGGTTGGAGGGGAGAAAGTGTTAATCCCCAATTCACCCTCCCCCCATTTCCCCACCCTGTCTACACGCCCATTCATCCACAATCAGGTCTGCCAACCTAGCTCAGATCCCTCAAACCTCACCTAATTGTGAAGTCATCACGAAGGCGGAAGGTTGTATTGCACCTGACAGTAAAACAGCAACATTGGTAACCGTATCATCATCAATGGGGCTTAGTCTCATCATCCCTCAAATGATCAACCCTCCCTTTTAAGTGTTCAGATATTACCATCTCTATCAATGTTCAGATATCAATCATCCATACCTTTGTCACTCCTATTATTTACAGAAATATCACCTGGCTCAATGTCTAGTTGGCAGCCGGTATCAAGTGGAGAGTGCCCAAGGAGTCGGTTTTGTTCAACATCTTCATTAACTATATGGATGACTGAATGGATTACACCCTCAGCAAGTTTGCAGAGGACACTAAGCTGGCGGGAGACGGAGATATGCTGGAGAGTCTGAACAGGGTCCAGAGTGACCTAGACAAATTGGAGGATTGGGCCAAAAGAAATCTGAGGAGATTCAACAAGGACAAGTGCAAAGTCCTGCACTTAGAACAGAAGAATCCCATGCACTGCTACAGGCTGGGGACTGACTGGCTAAGCGGCAGTTCTGCAGAAAAGGACCTGGGGTTTACAATGGACGAGAAGCTGGATACAAGTCAGTGTGCCCTTGTTGCCAAGAAGGCTAATGGCATATTGGGCTGCATTAGTAGAAGCATTGTCAGCAGACTGAAGGAAGCAATTTTATTCCCCTCTATTCGGCACTGGTGAGGCCACACCTGGAGTATTGCATCCAGTTTTGGGGCCCCTGCTACAGAAAGGACGTGAACAAACTGGAGATAATCCAGCAGAGGGTAACGAAAATTATTAGGGTACTGGGGCACATGACTTATGAGGAGAGGCTGAGGGAACTGGGATTATTTAGTCTGCAGAAGAGAAGAGTGAGGGAGGATTTGACAGCAGCCTTCAACTACCTGAAGAGGATGGAGCTCGGCTGTTCTCAGTGGTAGCAGATGACAGCACAAGGAGCAATGGTCTCAAGTTGCAGTGGGGGAGATCCAGAAATAGGCAGTGTGGATATTAGGAAAAAACTATTTCACTAGCAGGGTGGTGAAGCACTGGAATGGGTTACCTAGGGAGGTGGTGGAATTTCCATCCTTAGAGGTTTTTAAGGCCTGGCTTGACAAAGCCCTGGCTGGGATGATTTAGTTGCGGTTGGTCCTGCTTTGAGCAGGGAGTTGAACTAGATGACCTCCTGAGGTCTCTTTCAACTCTAATCTTCTATGATTCTAGGGAAGAATGGTGTGATGATAATACAATGGCAAACCTAACCTGCTACCGTAGGAAACACTCTGTACACTCTGATCAAGCATAGCCAAAACTTTTGGTAGAGCAAAAGATTTTCTTTATAGTCATCATCAGATCTGGAGCCATGGGCAGGGCGGAGTTTTCATTAGGCACAGTACCTATGGGTGTGGATATTTTAGGGGTGCCTAAAAATTCAAATGTTGCCGCTCCCGGGTCCTAGCAGGGGCTGGGCCAGGGCCAGCAGAGGGGGGAGATAGCCCCAAGCAGCCCTGCTGGAGCACTCCTCACTCAGCCTGTTTGACAGAGTCACCTCCCAACAGGGAGTGCAGCTGTGGGGCAGGGCTTGGGAGAGTGGGTCTCTGAAGGGGTTTGTGGTGGGGGGGGCCGCTCTGGGCAGTGGGAGAGGTCTGTGTGTGTTGGGGTGCTGGGCAGTGGGGCTCTATGGGCAGGGAGGCACCTAAAAGTTAAAAGTGGCAGGGTACCAGTGCTGCAAGCGGGGTGGGGGGCTCTGAGCCACCACAAGTGGCCACAGCTCCTGGCCGCTGCAGGTGGCAGGGGAGGCTCTGAGTCCCTGTGCCTGGAAACGCCCAAGATGTAAATCTGGCCCTGGGCTAGGATTTTTAACCACAAACTATCTTCATTCCCTCAGCCAATTCCAAAACAAAAAAGTCTTAGATATCAATGAGCTCATGACATATACAGGAAGACCAAAAAGAGCTGAATATATAGCATGGTTAAGAGAAAACTCGGGACAGTCCACAAATATCTGAAAGGTATAAATGCTGTGGAATTAGAAGAATTTAAAATAGCAAACAAGAGGTATAAGAGTATGTAAATTGAAGCTAATAAAACATTTAGGCTATTCACATCATAAAGTGTTCCTGATATCAAGTTGTATTCGGTTGTGAAAGTCTTGCATATTCCCCCAAAACAAAATATCACTCGTTACTTGTAGAATTAGACTAGAATGAACACTAGAATAGGTATTGTAGGGAACAAAGCTCCATTGCTTCAAGAAGGCAGACTGGACGACCTGGATGAACAGACCTTTGTACGGTCCACCCGTTTGTCATTGGACAAGTATATTATATTACAAAAAGCAACCATAATTGACACTGACTGGCATCCTTTCTGGCCACCTCCACAAATGACAAGAATCTAATATGCTATGAAGCCTAGAGGTGAGTGTACCTCTGAGTTGAGGTACATTCCATCGTAAGTATGTCCAAGCTCAAATTCACTACTTTGCAAATGAAATGCTTCCAGGGCCGTGGAATCCTTTTCACAAAGATGGTAGTCATGTGATTCCCACCCCCCTTCCCCTCTCACCCCCCACTGGAGGGTACTAGTACTTGCTATGATATTTCTCCTTCCTAGTGAGATGCAGAACTACAATCTATTCTTATGCTGAGAGCAAAAAGATAAGCTAGGACAATAAATGTACAAATAAAGTATTAGTTCTATTCTCTGCTAGGTATTTGCACAAAGAATTGAAGTGTACACAGAAAGGCCAATTCCACACATTTCTCTTGAATCCAACCTAGCAATCACATGTTCTTCCTATTTCAATTTACACAAAAGTATTAATAGAGTCTTTCACAACTCACCGCTAGTCCACCACCAAAAATAAACGAACATTACTACTAAAGGGAGCTACGTACAGTAGCAGCATTTTCCTTTAAGTATACACAGAAGCAGGCAAACAGGAATTACAAGGTATAAGAAACAGGAAATCTAGTTTCCATGTTATTGTGATTTTCAAGTCTAGAAGTAAGAGGATAGTTCTCTTTCAGGTTTGTTTTTGTTGCGGATTTATTTATTTATCCTGCAGCATTTGCTATTCTATTTCATAGACTGAACCATCTTTTGCAACACAGTTTGTTACACACTGATTGCTTATGTCTCATGAGATCCTTCAAATGTAAGGAACAATTCTACCCAGGCATTTCTCATTAACTTATCACTGTAGTTCATATATGTAATTGTGCAATACAAATTAAGGTACAATTTATGTCCAAAAACTATATTCTTCAACTCTCATAGTGAGGTCTGCCTGGCCCAGTGGACACGATACTGGACTGAGAATCAGGAGACCTGGGTTCTATTCCAGGGTTTGCTGGGTAACTGTGGGCAAGTCACTTCCCTCCCTGTGCCTCAGTTTCCCGATCTGTAAACTGGGATAATATACTGAACTCCCTTGTAAAGCACTTTGAAGTGTACGGATAAAAAGTGGTATATGAGAACTGGGTATTGTTATTATGACCACCATGTTTTTGGAGAAAAAAGCCAGCTCTGGTCCACACTATGAAATTTAACCATGTCTAAACACAGGGCCAGCATGGGGCACATAGCTAAGACCTGAAAATGATTTAGTACTAGCCACAGGCAAAGAAATCATTATTCAGCACTTTGTCAGCTAACTGCAACTAAACACTAATACAAGGTCCATTGTGTAAATTGTTGTGAATGGGCCACATCCACCCTAACTGAACTGGATATATAGCATGGTTAGCACTGACCCCCACTTGGTAAGGCAACTCCCATCTTTTCATGTGCTGTATATTTATACCTGCTTACTGTATTTTTTACTCCATGCATCTGATGAAGTGGGTTATAGCCCACAAAAGCTTATGCCCAACTCTAAGGTGCCACAAGGACTTGCTCATTGTTTTTGCTGATACAGACTAATGCGGCTACCCGTTTCAAACCTAACTGAATCGGTTAATTGAAATTTTGTCTGTATGACTTCCACTGTAAAGTCTTGGGGCAGTGGCCATATCTTCCTCTGCCTGTGCTATGTCAAGGACCCATGCTCAGTTAGTTAACTGGAAAGGAAGCTGAAAAAAAACAGATAAATCCAAGCAATTTGCTTAATTTAAGGTGCTGGTTGTCTTTGCGGTTTCTGTCACATCCAAATACTGGTACCTTGTTGGCCTCCAAATCTTGTTGGGTGCCCCCTACTCCCAGTGCACCCACTCCTCTGACTACAATGCAGTTCGAGACACAAAATAGACAAGGTAATATCTTATTGGACCAACTTCTGTTGGAAAGAGAAGCTTACCCAGAGCTCTTCTTCAGTTCAATGCGGCTGTCATTTGACATAGTGAAGACATGGCTCCATCTTGTCTTGGGTAGAATGGGGGGAGATTAAAAAAAATAGTATTTTATCAAACTTCTCCCACATTCTAAGCCCTCCCATTTTAAGTTCTATGTTGAGATTCCAAAACAAGACTCCACATGCAGCAGGCTGTACAGCCCTTCATAAGACCATCACTCATTTAATCAGCACTAAAATAATTGTTGACATTTAGGTCATTAAGATTCAGAGTCAACATGCATTGCAACGAACAAAGGCAGTTAAACTTTGCTCAGAGCTATTGTTTCTAGATGTCCGCAGACAACATGGCATTGGTTTATCCTCTGTTCACGTATGTCTAGGGCTTCACAGCCACAAAGGCAAGTGACTTTTCCTCACAATGAAAGTGTACATTCCGGAACACAAAATGTCAGAATCCAAAAAAAAAAACCAAAAACAAAAAAAACGCACCAGATTCCTAAGCCAGCACAGACTGGCCGAAATTAGATAATTTTGTAATATTAGTCACAACCTAACCTTCCTGTAACTGTGATCCTGTAGTATCCTAAAGCCTTGGTCTATCCAAGGCTGTGACATGGTTTAACCACACTTAGGTCCTATCTACCCAGCAAGAGAAAAGTGTAAAAGAAAAATCTGCAAAAAAAAAAATGTTGCAATACTTTTCATCTGGAACTATCGTCTAATCATCAAGCTTTGTGTCAGGTTTAATTCTAGTACCACCTACGCTAGAAAAATTGCTGCAACGTGGCATTTGGTTGCAACACTAGGTCCCAGCACTTAAAATACTGTTCTGTCCTTGCTATATGGACAAGACCAAACTATTTTACTATTGTTCCCAAATCCTACAGAGTCCAAGGATCCAACATGATTAGGGAATGTGATTTTCTCCCATTTCCAGTGCTAGATCCAACCACTTGAACTATGCCCGACACTATACTGCTGTAAAAACTAAAAGTCTCCATTCGACTCTCCTAGCGCAGGCGGAGCGCTGCAAGTCTCTGAAGAAGGAATCATTACGTCTTCTTCTGTTGTACAACTCAGTAATTCATAATCAAAGGCTTTGCTTTAAGTTTGAGTTACCAGAGCAAAAAGCCCCCAAACATTAATTGTTAGAGAGAAACAGGCTTTCCGGATTTGAGCAACTCTGAGGAGTTTTTAGAAAGCTAAATTGAGCAGCCTCACTTCTGAGCCAAGTTCATGCATGAAAAGTTTCAGTCCAAAGGATAAATCAGTGAAAGGGTCAGCCATGCCTGGTAAAGAGTTACAGATTAAACAAAAATAACTGTACTATGATTTTACAGTCTCTCTCTCACACACACACTTTTGGTGGGAAGGGGGCAGAACCTAGACTTATTTTAAAAATCAAGTTTTCTAACCTCAAATTTCACAGTAGTTTTAAATCACAAGAAATTGATTTGATACCTTACGTTTAAGAAAAGGGTTGAGGCATCAGAAAATTCATATGCCATGGTGTCATCTCCTTCTACTCCAATGTCTCCTTCACAGCCTTTACAGTATGTCAGGTTGATTCACAGTATGGAGTTTAACAGCAATACCTGACATGATGCATCATGTCCGTTGTATCATTAGTACAGAGAAATTAGTGTGTCATGGGTTTAATTTGCACCCCTACTAAAAATGTGAAACATAACACTAAACTGCAGCAGCAAGTTATAAAAAAGTTTAAAAGAGTACGGACAAAGATGACATCACACTGAAAATGGAAAATGAGTCTTTCTGCAAAGTCCCCTGTAAAATGAAGTGTGGCACATAAAACGTGTTTTGCCTTGTTATTGCAGAAGTATTTTCAATTAATTTGTGAGAAGAAAAATTCTCAACCTGGAGAGAATGTAAGTTCTCACTCAAGAGTGAGCTTTTAAGATGACTGATCTTTTACTTGTGTACAACTGGTTTAGCTGCTAGTGCTTTCCGAAAGCAGTGTTCAATTTAGATTTATCAATACATTATGGAGAAAAGAGGAGGGAGGGACATGGTAGTAAAGGATAGTTACATTAGATACCTTTAGCGTCTTCACTATGTTCAAAGTGAATGCAATTCATCAGGAATAATGTACTTATAGCTAACCTCAGTTTGGTTAAGAAAATTGTTTTTTGATAAAATTTAAGAACATTCAGCATTCATTAAGCATTCATTAAGATTTTATAGTGCACACTGAAAAATGTTTTTCATACACCTGGCAATACCAAGACACATGCAGTATTGTGCCCTCCCACAGCTATCTGGAAGTCTTCTAGTATCATTCAATACCAAGAATACCTAATAAATAAATTCCACTGGCACTCTCTCAAAGCTTTTCCAAGTTCACATGTTTTTTTTAAACTCATACCACATACAGAAGAGCATTGTCTGCTGCTTTCAACCTTCCCAAAAAGCCAGGGAATCCCCAGAAGAAAACTTCAGCTGCCACTCTTAGTTGGATAGGTTATATAGCCATTCCATTAGCTTTGTATTGTCCATTCAGGTATTTTCACACTCTGATGTCTTATTTACAGAGTTTAAAAATCATTAAAAAATATATTACTGAAGTTGAACTGCTACCTTAAGCAAATAGTATCTTTCTAATTAAAAAACAAAACAAAAAAATCTTGTATACAAACCTGTCCATTAAGAGAAGTACAGAAGGTGCTGCCATAGTTTCTGTTGCTAATTTAATCCAGATTTGAAAATCAGTTGCAAGGGTCCTCGAAATGTGTCTGAATCCTTTCACAGTCAAATCCACACAGCTAAAGATTTAATGTTCTACACCTTCACAGAATGCCGTCAGAGTCAAGGAACTCTACCTCTCAGTAATTGTCACTGTGTCAACAGGAAAAAGGAAGGACTCCCACACTGTGTATTCATCACAGGGTGGGGGAAAGCAGAAAGTCAGGTAGGTAGACACCTTTTGAAATCTGCTGTATACAAACTCAAATTACAGTCTCCCTTCTGGCCATGTGTACAGTATTGTATCCATAGTTGTAACTCTTAGAAATAAAATCTTAAAAAAGAAATTTGCTAATTTGGCAGCTAAATCAAAGGTGTACATAGGATGTTTTAATCACAGCATATTTGAGATTTAGTCATATAGATTATAAACATACAGAGAGTGATACTTGTTAACCCCCTGCTTTCAAACTTCCACATGCCTTTCATCAAGTTGTACTCTCTTACCAGTGACATGGTCCTCAAAACCATTAAACATTAAAACAGGAATTAGTCATGGGCTAGGAGGGATCAGGGTCCTGGAACAATTTGTACGGTGGGGGTGCTGAAAGCCACTGAACCAAACTGTAAGCCCTGTATGTAATGGAAACCACTTCAGACAGAGGGTGTGGCAGCACCCCAAACACCTGTAGTTCCATCACCTAAGGGAGGGATTGTTCTTTGGCTGCTTTTGGAAAGGTCACCAATATGGAAATCATGCTGTGACCCACAAACCTCCTAATGCCAACTGGCAGAGGTCACAGAGGCTGCAATGTGTTTTACAGGGATTCCCTGGATCAGTTATATGCATAATACTTCACTAGAGGGCGAAATATCAAGTTGAAATTGAGAGCCAGTAAAAGAAAAAAAAAGAAAAAAAAACAAAAAAAACACACATACCAACTGGTCACCGTAAACATTGTGAAATATATGTAGGGAGAACACTGAAAGAGTTACGTACCTATGCTACAAATTACATTACTACAGTCTGCAAGTTAAACAGGTCACTAGAAGGTGACAAACATGTTATTTTCAGACAGGCAGGAGACGCTTATCTGACTGGGTATACACAAATTGAGTATTATATACTTCACAAGGGCATGGATCACTTGATGATTACCTGCTCTGAAGCACCTGGCATTGGCCATTGTCAGAAGACAGGATACTGGGCTAGATGGACCTTCAGTCTGACCCAGTATGGCTGTTCTTATGTTCTTACAATGCTGTCATAAATATAAAGGGAAGGCTAACCACCTTTAAATCCCTTCTGGCCAGAGGAAAAAACCCTTTCACCTGTAAAGAGTTAAGAAGCTAAAGGTAACCTCGCTGGCACCTGACCAAAATGACCAATGAGGAGACAAGATACTTTCAAAGCTGGCAGGGACAAAGGTGTGTGTGTGTGTGTGTGTGTGTGTGTGTGTGTGTGTGTGTGTGTGTGTGTGTGTGTGTGTGTGTGTGTGTGTGTGTGTGTGTGTGTGTGTGTGTGTGTGTGTGTGTGTGTGTGTGTGTGTGTGTGTGTGTGTGTGTGTGTGTGCGCGCTCCTGTTAAGGGCTAATAAGCAATTTAGTTAGATATAAGTTAGATTCTGTTTTGTTTAAATGGCTGATAAAATAAGTTGTGCTGAATGGAATGTATATTCCTGTTTGTGTCTTTTTGTAACTTAAGGTTTTGCCTAGAGGGATTCTTTATGTTTTTAATCGGATTACCCTATAAGGTATTTACCATCCTGATTTTACAGAGGTGATTCTTCTACTTTTTCTTCAATTAAAATTCTTCTTTTAAGAACCTGATTGCTTTTTCATTGTTCTTAAGATCCAAAGGTTTGGGTCTGTGTTCACCTATGCAAATTGGTAAGGATTTTTATCAAGCCTTCCCCAGAAAAGGGGGTATAGCATTTGGGGAGGATTTGGGGGGGCGGGGGGACGTTTCCAAGCAGGCTCTTTCCCTGTTATATATTTGTTAGACGCTTGGTGGTGGCAGCAATAAAGTCCAAGGGCAAAAGGTAAAATAGTTTGCACCTTGGGGAAGTTTTAACCTAAGCTGGTAAAAATAAGTTTAAGGGGTTTTTCATGCATGTCCCCACATCTGTACCCTGGAGTTCAGAGTGGGAAAGGAACCTTAACAAAAGGATACCTGTTTACATACTAAACCAACAGTTAATCAAGATTAAAAAATTAACAAGAGACCACAAAACCTGCAGGAAGGAATACTTTTTCTGGTAGAAGTAATTGACTTTAAATGTACACTGTCAATCTATAGGTTCTTTTAGCAATCAGCATAGATAACAATTATACCGCCTTCATTATAAAACTGCTAACTGGCAACAGGGAAAGTGGGGTCTGAGGACACATATACACAAACTCCATTGGGTGAATAGGCCCTGAATTGAGATGCTTGACACAGCACAACAGGCTCTTCCCTCCTTCCAGAATCACTGCTGGAGAGGTTACAGTGTTAGGGCTTGTCTTCACTGTGGGGGAGGAGGAGAAGGAGGAGGCGGAGAGGGGTAAATCGACCTATTCTATGCTACTCCAGCTACGTGAATAACTAGTCCTGCTAAAAATCGATCCCTGGCTGCATCGATTGCAGCAGCATTGATCTCCCCGTAGCAAAGACCAGCCCTAAGTTACGACAGGCCTTGACATTTTGAGGCAATACTTCTTTCATAACGGCCTAGATTACAAGATTTAACAAGTTCTATCCATATTAAGCACGAAAAAAAATTGTATAATCAACATCCAGATAGAGATTAATATTTTATACAAGAAATATTCATGTTTTTTCTTACACCTCCTATACCACCAATCTCAAGATATATTCAGTAGCACTCAAAAGTATCCTATTCCAGACACAGATCTTTAATTATCCACTGCATTCTTATTGCAGAGTTGTAATGCAACCATCCCCTTTACTTTATCTCCAGACCATTTTTGTCTTAGCCTTTATTATGTCACTTAGGGCAGAAAAACTCCAACTGCACTTTTGCACCTCAATTTTGATCATTATCAAACTGAAAAATATAAGGGAGCTAAAAATAAAGTACTATGGTAATTAAAGAATGGTTTAAAAAAGTTCATTTATTATGAAAGCTCTCACTCAATATCCAATTATTTAATCTATTTGCACCATGCACAATGTGTTTTGCAGAATCAGAGCCATTAAGGGAACGCAGAACAGGGTAGACATTAAGTAGGACTCTTGAAGGTCAAAGTAATGTTGCTGTTATAATTTCTGCACACTGCAATAATAGTCCACAGTGGACATTACTGATAAGGGAGTCGGATGGAGATTAGCTGGTATTTTAATTATAGATGGTCAGAAATATACCAGTCATGTGACAGGAACTGTGCAGATAGCTCAACTAAGTTGACTAAAAAAAAAGCTATTAGCCACCACAGTCTGAACCAGGGTAACCACCCAAGCTACAAAAAATTGCTGCAAGCTCCTTGACATCGCCACCCCCAGACTGAAAGAGCGTACTTCACATTGGCAGCGTAGACATAGCCAAGTTTTTTCACCAAAAGTTATACCACCTTTATTAAAGCGATTTAATTAAAACCTATGTTGCATGTCTACATTAGCCTGGAAAAAGGCTAATGTAGTGCCAATCTTTAAAAAAGGGAAGAAGGAGGATCCTGGGAACTACAGGCCAGTCAGCCTCACTTCAGTCCCTGGAAAAATCATGGAGCGGGTCCTCAAAGAATCAATCCTGAAGCACTTGCATGAGAGGAAAGTGATCAGGAACAGCCAGCATGGATTCACCAAGGGAAGGTCATGCCTGACTAATCTAATCGCCTTTTATGATGAGATTACTGGTTCTGTGGATGAAGGGAAAGCAGTGGATGTATTGTTTCTTGACTTTAGCAAAGCTTTTGACACGGTCTCCCACAGTATTCTTGTCAGCAAGTTAAGGAAGTATGGGCTGGATGAATGCACTATAAGGTGGGTAGAAAGCTGGCTAGATTGTCGGGCTCAACGGGTAGTGATCAATGGCTCCATATCTAGTTGGCAGCCGGTATCAAGTGGAGTACCCCAAGGGTCGGTCCTGGGGCCGGTTTTGTTCAATATCTTCATAAATGATCTGGAGGATGGTGTGGATTGCACTCTCAGCAAATTTGCGGATGATACTAAACTGGGAGGAGTGGTAGATACGCTGGAGGGGAGGGATAGGATACAGAAGGACCTAGACAAATTGGAGGATTGGGCCAAAAGAAATCTGATGAGGTTCAATAAGGATAAGTGCAGGGTCCTGCACTTAGGACGGAAGAACCCAATGCACAGCTACAGACTAGGGACCGAATGGCTAGGCAGCAGTTCTGCGGAAAAGGACCTAGGGGTGACAGTGGACGAGAAGCTGGATATGAGTCAGCAGTGTGCCCTTGTTGCCAAGAAGGCCAATGGCATTTTGGGATGTATAAGTAGGGGCATAGCGAGCAGATCGAGGGACGTGATCGTTCCCCTCTATTCGACATTGGTGAGGCCTCATCTGGAGTACTGTGTCCAGTTTTGGGCCCCACACTTCAAGAAGGATGTGGATAAATTGGAGAGAGTCCAGCGAAGGGCAACAAAAATGATTAGGGGACTGGAACACATGAGTTATGAGGAGAGGCTGAGGGAGCTGGGATTGTTTAGCCTGCAGAAGAGAAGAATGAGGGGGGATTTGATAGCTGCTTTCAACTACCTGAAAGGGGGTTCCAAAGAGGATGGCTCTAGACTGTTCTCAATGGTAGCAGATGACAGAATGAGGAGTAATGGTCTCAAGTTGCAGTGGGGGAGGTTTAGATTGGATATTAGGAAAAACTTTTTCACTAAGAGGGTGGTGAAACACTGGAATGCGTTACCTAGGGAGGTGGTAGAATCTCCTTCCTTAGAGGTTTTTAAGGTCAGGCTTGACAAAGCCCTGGCTGGGATGATTTAACTGGGAATTGGTCCTGCTTTGAGCAGGGGGTTGGACTAGATGACCTTCTGGGGTCCCTTCCAACCCTGATATTCTATGATTCTATGTCCACACTAGCTCTGTGTCTCCGGTACGCATGCACACTAGCGGCTCTTGCAATGACAAAGAGCCATGCACTGTGGTGCTATCCCACCATGCAACTGGCCGCAGGGAGCTTTGGGAAGGGGTTGCAATGCCTCATGGGGCAGGTACAGTGTCAACATGATTCATCCTACTAGATTGCCAGCCACTTTTCAACTGAAGCATGTGAGTGTGAGAGAGACACAGACAGGGAGCATGTGTGTATGGGGAAGATACAGACAGTGTGTGTTAGCATCTCCCAAGTTCAGAGAGCTGCCTAAAGCAACCGGTCTTAAGGCAGGGGAAGGGGGAAACCCTGACATCAACCCTGCCCCTTCCTCCCTGGCTCTGCACAGCACAAAGTCTCTCTCTCTCTCACACACACACACACCACTGCCTGCCTGCGCTTTGGTAGTGTGGGAGACAGCAGGAGCATTCCATGTTAATGATTTACTCTGTGTGTCCCAGAGCAAAGCAGCACAGCACCCTAGCTGTCAGAACGGAGCAAGCAAGGTGTTTACACTGGCCCTGTGGTGATAAAACCTTTGCGCAAAAAGTCTTAATCGCTCTCGTGGAGGTGGTTTTACTACAGTGCTGCAACTGAGGAGTTTCATCGCAAAAAGTGACTTTGCCGCACCTCTGCTGTTTCTTTTGGCAAAAAAAACTTGCAAGTGTAGACGAAGCCACTGTGCATAGGTGTTGAGCTCTAGTAGTTTCCTCTGCACATTAAATGTTCAATGCCTTTCTGCACTATTCACGTTGAGCTACAGAAAAGAAAAAAAGGAAAACAAAAAGGTAACACACACCTCTAACTGATGGAAATGCTTATTCTACCTAAATTTTTAAGTATTTAAAAGATAGAAGAAATAATGAAATTTGTATTCTACAATGGTCTGAGAAAAGACAACTGTCCATCAGTCCAGATTGTACCCTGGGTAATGTCACACAAGCATCCTGGGACAATAGGTTAGCTGACACCCAAGGAACAAACTTGAGAGAAGATTCAAGGAGACATGGGAAGTTTTTGGCAAGAAAGAGGAAGAGATGGGCATGCTTTCCTAGCTAGGGAATTCAATTGGTGGGCCAGCCTTGAGCAGAGAGTTAGCTGATCTAGAAAGGCTCTCCGATTCTGAAAAGAAGCTATAAGCTGCAAGACAAGGATCCCAAACATGCCAGAGGACTCTGCAGAAGCCCAGAGAATGTTCCAGAGTGGTGAGGAACCCAGAGGCAGGGTAACGCATATAGGGGTGTACACTGTTTTGTATACATTTGTATTTCTCTTGCTACCTAAGCAAAGGGCAGTGACATTTCAGAATCCTGGGTAAAAGTCCATCCACATGTCTGTTTGCTTTCACTATTGCATGCCCACAAATAGGTAAACTGGAAGGCTCACACCCTTTGGTAGTATTCAATGGGAAATATTCAAAAGCTGCTGGGTAGGAGACACTAGTTTCAGGGTATAGAATCCCCACTGCAACCAGGGTGTCAGACACAAGGTCCACACGTGGTGTGCATGCCTACTGGTCCAAAGCCAATGACAGTGCCTAAAACTCTGTACAGCTCCAGCAAGTTAAGAGCACGTATGATTCAGCATTTGGATCCCATCACAACAGTGGGAGCTCAACCAGATCTGACAACAGGCACATACTCAACTTCAACCTAGAAAATGATTTAGCAACTCCATTAGGTACACAGCAGAAGACATTTCCACATCCTGACCACTTAACATTACCCTTGAGAAAGAATCCTTTGTTTATTATCATGACTTGCCACTCAAAAACTGATTTATCAAATTCAATAAATGGTCCCATAAAGGACACTCCAAAGTTTAAGTTCATTGTACGGACGAGTAGTAAAGGACACATGGATGCAACAATAAAAAGTAGGAAATTTAGTTTGACATTAGATTCCTTTTTCTTACACAAATAGTATCTGCTCCTACCACAAAGCACTTACTATATAAAAGAGTAGCCTATTTTACAAATGCGATAAGACAATATGTGAAGCCTAGAGGTCATGAATGTTTCCATTAGAGGACTTTAAGAAGTTTGATAATAAAGGACACCTTGAAAGTAATCAGTCCGTTGCTACTTTTGTCATACCAACTGACCTTGGAGATAAAAATAAATGAAGCTGAGTTACATGTCTGATTCTCACAAGTTACAAGCAAAATGCTAAAAACACATCCAAATTCATTAGCTTTAGGATTCTTCCAGAATAAATCCTTAAACATTTTACTTGAAAACCCAGGCAACATAGCTGGTTTTGCTAGCCATAGTAAATGCTGGGGATGCTGACAACCAGCAGCTAATCCGTCCCCAAAATTTAAACAAAGAAATAGGAACTATATATTCCAGTGTTTTCCCAGCACTCCAGACAAAGATATGATCCTCTATAAAGTCTGCATACTGGACGTGGCGGAAGAACCAAATCTTTAGAAATCACCAAGAAATGAATATTAAAGTCCTAATTTGGAAATGTATAATTAGAAAAAGTGAAGAGTCTAGCGTACATACCTCCATATATTGAGACTAGAGGTATTGCAAACTAATAAAAGAGAGCCTGACAAGGGAGACCTGTGGGAGTGGGAGGGAAATATATTAAAATCTGATGCTGCAAATGCATTATATGTAGGGTTACCAACCCTCTGGGATTGGCCTGGAGTCTCTAGGAATTAAAAATTATGTCATGTGAAGAAACCCCCAGGAATATGTCCAACTAAAATTGGCAACCGTTATATGTGGTTCTGATGCAACATCCCCTTTATATATTTGCAGCTAATATACACTGACTTCCTGACCATGTGTGATGCCTTTTGTCACTATACCCCTCTCATTAAAAAAAAAAAAAAGTATATTTTTCTTTCCTGTGACCTGATGTTAATTATTGTACTAAACAGCTCACTCACCATATAGTATTTTTGAACTTTTCCTGAAAGAAAATACTTAAGAATCTCAGAAACATAACTGAAAGAGTGCACAAATTTCATGTACCAGAAAGAGTAAAAACATCCACAAGGAACTAGAGGCATTTCAACCATCCTGTTCAATTTATTTATGCTGGTAACTAATTCAAATACAGTTTCTTGCCAGCAGAAGGATTTAGATGGAGCACCTTTCTCCCTACCCCTCTCAAAGTAGCCTCTCAAATGAGTTTTAGTAAGAAGCTGGAAAATAAAACACAATTCAAATTAGATAGTACAATTGTCTAAAATCTACATAGGAAGGGCACGAATGAAAGTTAATTGATCGTTTCACTTCAGCATCTAGTGGCCAATAGGCCACAGGACAAAGGTCATACTTTTGTCTAGCAATTTAACAATAAGCACATAATTAATATGGCAAACGAACTTCCACCCACTTTCAGCAATCTTTATCGAAGGTAAGTATTAATACATAATTGCAATGCAACTTTGCAAGAAAAAAAAAAGACTTGCTTAAAATAGTGAACAGGATTTTAAGTTATTCAAGGTTTTTTTTTGTTGTTGTTGTTTTTTTGGTTCTGTGATAAACACTGGGAGAGGGGACAACTATGGAAAAGCATTGCCCTTTTATTCTTGTTTGAACCAGCTTGCAGTAATCCAGACCTTAACACAAGAATACAGATCACTAGTTTGCTCAAGAAAGGTTTTAAAATGAATAGGCCTAAGATGAAATATCAATCCTGATATCAAGTTCCCCAGTCCATTATTCTATTTTAAATATTGCCAATTTTAATCACTCCCCTGTTACAGGATCAACAGGTCTCAGCAGATGCCCCCCACAACAAACAGCAGATAAGGATAGGGATCCCTAGAGCCCAGCAGAGCCAACCTTTGCTTCATTGCCACTAAAGGTTAAATTTCTGGAATCCAGAATTTCAACCTTTGGAGCCCTCCAGCTGCAATTAACTAACTTTGTGGATATTTATAGGTTTGTTTTTTCTTTTGTTTACTAATTCTCCCTCACATTGCCTCCTGCTCCTACCCTCCTCCATGACTTCACCCTTAGTTCCTCTATTCATCTTCTTACCCCTCCCACAACGTTCCAGCAGCTCTCTATAATAAAATAATATATATCCATTTAAAGATAGAACAGGCACAGGAAAGATATGGTTTGAACATTCCAGCTGTGCATACTACTGAACTGTCTAATTGCAAAACTCTTACAACCATTATCCTCCTGCTTCTTCCCTCCTCTTGTCCTTCACGTCTTGTCTCAAACTAGGTTGTAAATACTGTAGAGCAGGGACTGTTTTCTGCTACATTTATACTGTCCTTAGTACCAGTCCTGATTGGGGTCTCTAGGCACTACTGGAAATATAAATGAGTAAGGGAAAGATTAAAGGAGATAAAGGCCATTTGTTTAGTGATTTTTGTATGCTTTATCAACAATTTAGTTCTAAAGCGTTTTAATAAAATTTAGTATTTTTACTCTGTCACAACAGTGTACCAATAACAAAAAAGACCTAAGAATGTACTGGGTGCAGGAAAGCCTCAATTTCCCGCCCTCTCCCCCCACTATCTATCTGATGGCTGCTGGTTTGATTTTTTTCAATGTTTCCAAAGAGAGAAAGAGAATATTAGGTTTCCCAACCAGCTTCCATACCAGAAAAAGCACATATATGAAGAGCTAGGAATTCGCTAATTATAACCTGTGCACGGTCACAAAGGTTTTGAAGTAACCAGTATAAAGAGTCATCCTACGTACGTGGAGGAGGTCTGGGGCTAGGCAACATCCTACACAAAACAGCTAGGTGTGTTACTCTTCTGAGTAGGAGTGAGAGTCCATAAGCATTTCTTTATCAAAAAGACACTGAGTAGGATTTCAGCCTGGAACCTCAGACTTCTAGGAAAGTCCTCAGGCCAGCCTCCAGAATCTCAGTGTTTTTAACACAGACACACCTGTTAATGTCCCAGGCTTCTTGTGTGCAGTGATCACAACCAGTGTTCCCTCTAATTTTTGTTGTGATGGAGGTGGTGCAAAGGGGTTTCGAGTATGGGAGGGGGGATCAGGGCTGGGGCAGAGGGTTGGGGTGCTGGGGGAGGAGAAGGTGAGAGCTCTGGGTTGGGGCCAGGGATGAGGGGTTTGGGGTACAGGCAGCCTCAGGGTTATGGTGGGGAGGACTGCCCCCAGTTCTCTCCCTGCAGCAGCACCTGGGCTGGGGGGAGGGCACGTCTCCCCACCACAGCAGCTCCGGGGCTGGGGCCACGGGATAGGTGCCCCTCCCCCAGCCATGGCAGGTGCTGGGCTCAGGCCGGGGAGGGGTGCCCCAGCTGCGGCAGGTCCAGGGCTGGGCTCGGTTGGGGGAGGGGGAGGGGCGCCCCTCCCACAGCCACAGCAGGTCCCGGCCAGGCACGTTCCCTGAGAGCCTGCACAGCACTTAATAGGCTACTGCGCAGCTACACATCTCATAGGGAACTTAGGTCACAACTCTGAAAATGGATAAAAGATCAGAGGTAAAATAGCGAGATAGCTCATCTCCAAGAGCTCACACCAAGACCTTTTGACTCTTCGAGCCCCACGGTTATCAGAATTCAATTAAAATAGTGGCATGATTGCATTACCAGTATTTCTCAAAATGGGAGAGGACCATGTTTACATGGGACGGGGGGGGGGGGAACCAGCAAAGGGGACAGATAACAGAAAGATCTTTGATTTTCCAGTTTCCCCTCTCCTGGCAGGCATAAGTGCAAGTTAACCTCTCATCAAAAGAAATGCATGATCATAAAACCACATTTCCATAATGTTATCAGGGAAAAATAAGGCCTTTTTACTCCTAAAACCATGCCACCTTTCCAATTACGTCAGTACAACAAAGAGATTACAGGATATTCTCTTTACATTGTTTCAAAACAGCAAGAGACAGCTTTAAAAAGGGTTTTCACTAATTAGCACAGTGGACTTTTCCATTAGATCTACATATATGGATCTGATAAATCCTTAGTTCCACACAAAGCCAATCATCCCAATATACTTGAAATAATCTAATAGTTTCAGTGTTTAGTCCAAAGTGTCAAACATTACTCTCATTCCCAAGCCCTCTATTAACAGACCCATCTACATTCCTTCCTGATTGCAAATTAGAGCTATTCTTTTTCAGGTGGCCAAAACCAGATATTTTGCACTGGGAATAATAAAAGGAGCATAAGTATGCCCTCTCTCCTTTCTCTAGGATTATAAGGACAATGACCCAAGTAAAGCAGTAAGAGGCCACAGTCATAAACGTAAAAAGAAAAGGAGTACTTGTGGCACCTTAGAAACTAACACATTTATTTGAGCATAATGTTTCGTGAGCTACAGCTCACTTCATCGGATGCATTCAGTGGAAAATACAGTGGTGAGATTTATATACATAGACAACATAAAACAACGGGTGTTACCATACACACTGTAACAAGAGTGATCGCTTAAGGTGAGCTATTACAAGCAGGGGACACCATCATAGGGCCTAATCACATCAGCCACACTATCAGAGGCTCGTTCCCCTGCACATCTACCAATGTGATATATGCCATCATGTGCCAGCAATGCCCCTCTGCCATGTACATTGGCCAAACTGGACAGTCTCTACGTAAAAGAATAAATGGACACAAATCAGATGTCAAGAATTATAACATTCAAAAACCAGTCAGAGAACACTTCAATCTCTCTGGTCATTCGATTACAGGCCTAAAAGTGGCAATTCTTCAACAAAAAAAACTTCAAAAACAGACTCCAATGAGAGACTGCTGAATTGGAATTAATTTGCAAACTGGATACAATTAACTTAGGCTTGAATAAAGACTGGGAGTGGATGGGTCATTACACAAAGTAAAACTATTTCCCCATGTTTATTCACCCCCCACCGTTCCTCAGATGTTCTTGTCAACTGCTGGAAATGGCCCACCTTGATCACTACAAAAGGTTTATTCCCCCCAGCTCCCTGCTGATAATAGCTCACCTTAAGTGATCACTCTCGTTACAGTGTGTATGTTCTCTATGTATATAAATCTCCCCACTGTATTTTCCACTGAGTGCATTCAATGAAGTGAGCTGTAGCTCACGAAAGCTTATGCTCAAATAAATTGGTTAGTCTCTAAGGTGCCACAAGTACTCCTTTTCTTTTTGCGAATACAGACTAACATGGCTACTACTCTGAAACCAGTCATAAATGTGTTGACTAGACTTGGATAACATGTATGGTATCCAGGTCTGAGCCAGATCCATCTTCCCAGAGAACTTACTGAAAGATCCTTTTTTGGGGAAGGGGGGAGAGGAAGACGGAAGAGATAAGAAACCCTGGCAGCAAGGAAAAGCCTTGTGGTGCCTGCTCTCTACCAAGGACTTTGTAAAGATTGCAGTTCCTTATCCAGTGTCCTTGAATACCTGGATTTAAGAACACACACACACACACACACACGCACTCACTCCCCCCCCCCCCCCCCATGGAAGAATGTATTGGCTCACACTACTGAAGGCGTGGGTCCTACTTCTACAGGAGTGAATGCAGAGAAAAAGACAACGAACTCCACAGATCAGTTCCCAGCAGGACACACTCCAACAGAGAATAAATGTGTGGCCAAAGATTTATGTGAAAAGCCTCACTCATGCAGATAGCACATAGGTAGCTGGGCCTGGATGGCAATGCTCATAAAGGCTCTGACTCAGAAAACCAGCTAAGCACATGAGTACACTTAAGAGTTAAGCACATTTTCACATGCAGCATTGCTGAATCAGAGCCTAAACGTACAATTAATTTATATCTTCCTCCCATCGTCACTGGCATAGGAAGGAAGAGAGAAGACTCACTGATTCTCCCTCTTCTGTATGGGGAGTATCTACAGGACACCAATCTGATCATTTCTTTATCTGTGTTACTTTTTCAGGGCAATTTGCTTTATTCTGTCAACTTTAAAGAAAACTCACTCTTGTCTGAAAGGGTTTTTTTTGGCGAGTGGGGAAGGAGAGGCCTACTTCAAGCACAATAACTAAGATCCCCAAGAGAAAGCTGCCAAGAAGTTTATTTCCTTTGTGCTTTTGTCAGCACTTGTTCCCCGTATCAATTTCTCAGCTGTATTCACAAGTAGCTCACCCCTTTCTCATGAAAAAGTCCAAAGACATCACACTTATGGCTTGCTCTAGGAGGATTACTACACATATGTGCATGCGTGCGCACACACACACCCCCTTCAATAGGGTGGCTACCAGCAAGAGATCAGCTTGCTTTTCCTAAGTTTGGGTCACCTTATCATGAAGGCAGGGAACAAAAGAAGCTATTTGAGGGAGCAATCATCTTCACATTCAGAGGTTTGAGTAGTAACGTGTGAACACATAAGTTAGGAGGGAAGTGCAAAGACCTTTCTTCACTCTGGTCCCTGAGTGAACATGGAGTCCCCTTCAATTCTCAAACTCCTTTCAAGGGGCCAGGAATCGACAAGCTGCTGATAGCCTTAGTGATGTGCCCTAAGATTGTGTCATAGATTCAGTGACTTCCAGCAACCTGTGACATTTACTAAAAATATCCATGACAAAATCATAGCCTTTTACACATCACTAACCAAACTTTTAATACTATAGGTACCCATCGATGTAGAGTTCAAATGACAGCTTTAGAAAAAGCAGCAATTCCATATTGAAGGCTTTTTTTTTTTTTTAAAAAAAACCACTAGAACCACTGCAATGATACTGAAGTTGTGCTACCATATGGATTTAGGGCCCCTAGACTTTGGCCATTGTTAAATGCTGCACCTGTGCTTTATCTGGTGTGGACCAATGAGTCTGAAATGACCTTCCACAGGACAATAGTTGCAAGGTTAAAATGCAATTACTTGAAAATTCAGATTGGTGAAGAGGAGAGTGAGATCTACAGAAAAACAAATTTCACCCATGACTTAACAGCTAGAGGTACAAATTCTCACTCTCCCTATAATGGAATGCTGAACTGTGTTATACTGTTCAGCCAGTAGCTAGCACTAGTGTGTATCACTTACTTATTTAAGCAAACTTCACCCGTACCTGGCAGTACATAAAAGGATCTTATGGAAGACATTTCTGGTATCTCTCTTTGAGAAGGAAGCTCTGTAGTCAGTCCACATCTGATACAGAAGCCTGATCTGTGAGTAGGAGCCCTGCAAGAAATACATGATACTCCCTACCCTGATTCCCAGCAAATTAACTGAATAAAATGGAGTCTCTTGAACAGTTATATCTTATTTCTCAGAGAACTGGATAAACCCCAAAGGAAACAAAGAACTGAAGCTGTGGAGCAGACTCTTTCCAAAGCAAGAACTTACTATAACCTAACAGATGCCTCAATATTAATGGTCTCCAGGGTAGAATGTGTTTCTGCACCGTGGGGAACAGAGGAAAGTTAGCATTAGGGTGACAGTCATACATTAGTACAAGATTCCTTGCTGTTATGTTGATTTTTCCAAGCTCATATATAAAGGAATGCCTCATTGAGGTAGTTCCACCAAGGTTTAAAAACGCTGCAGGTTCATTAGATATAGTTACACAAAAAGAAAATAAAGAGAGGAACTGCGTGTCTAAGTACCTAGAAAGGCATGACGTAGAGCATTAAGTGCTTGGGAAACATGGTTGAGATATCTGGGAAGTGGACAAATAGGTTATATGTGCACACAGGAATGCTGTGTGAAAGAGGTAAGGCATAGGGACAACTTCTAACGAGGCAAGTAACAGCAAGTTGCAATCCTGCTCTTTCAGGTGAAACAGACAAGTTCAAAAGGTTTCTGCTTGTCTGAGCCACATGAAAGCTACTCCCAGCTAAGGGAAGGAATAAGAGAAGTAGACAAATGGATTATTTAGCTTCTGTGCTGAACTGAGTCATATATGTACTCCTGGTGGTATCACCCAGTGCCAGAAGTTACCTGTTATACACGATATGATACTTCGTTGAAAAATATTGCCCTTTAGGGGATATCGAAGGTGTCAGTTTTGTTTTCAACCAGGGTAGATAAAAAGGTGCTTTTAAAGACATTTAAAAATTTAAGTTAAATAAAATGTAAATGAAATACAGATTTAACTATTAAAATGATTTAAAATTGAATTTGAAATTATGACAACCTATGTTAATACAAAAACTTCCTATAGCCTATTAAAATATTTAAAGATAAATAAATATTCAAGCTGTAATTTTTGCTGCCAACATTTTAAAGAAAGTTAATTGCACTGGTGAAAGTCGATGGCTAAACACCTGGAAACAGTTTGCTGAAGTGCTAAACCACCTTTTGATAGGGATACTCTCTGTACATCTGCAGAAGACTATTTGTTTAAGTTCAGTTTATTCAACAACTAGCTCAATTCAAAAATCAGTTCATTCCAATTTGAGAAACTGAGTGGGAGTTAGGAAGAGGAAAACAAGCTTTCCTTCTTTTTATCTATGAACTCCCACTCAGTTTCTCTTTCATGGTGAGAGAAACTTTATTAGTACAGTAACCAAAGAGAATCAAACTTTCTTTAGCAAAATAACTATAGATCACAAGTGCAAAACAAGATTAAAATCTATTTAAGTCAAGGTTTCCCACTTGCTGATTTTAATCATTTTCATTTAAGTCAAGCCACCCTGCTTCCAGGAGCCCATAAACACTGGCACATTAATGCTTGGTCTAGACCAGTGGTTCTCAAACATTTTTTTCCCCCCACGGACCACTTGAAAATTGCTGAGGGTCTCCGTGGACCACTTAATGATCTTTCCAAGTGTTATCTGTACCATTAGCTAACTATTGTAAAGCGCTTTAGATAGAAGCGCTATATAAGAAAATAAATGTTTTCTTCTACAAACAAAAGCACACAACTCATACTTTAATAGCAGTAGTCTTACCTTTCTAATGCGATGGATGGATGTGCCCTCTCCCCCACCGCAGCAGCCCCTGAGCCGGGGCATCTCCCTTGCCACGGGCTGGATAGGTGGCAGGGGGTGTGTGTGGGGTCTCTCCCTCTTTCCCCTGCCACAGCAGCCACAGAGCTGAGGCTATCTCCCCCGCTGTGGCAGTCAGAGCTGAGGCTGGGAAGGAGGGCCATCTCTCCCCAGCAGCTGCAGCCCTGGAGCTGGGGAATGTTGCCTCTTTCTCTGGCTGCCACAGCCCTGCACACTGCCTATTCCCACTCAAAGACCACCACCTCACCTTACATGTGTGCCTTCTCCAGGGTCCAGACACCTAATTAGCAGAGCCACGCCTGCACATCTCCACTAATTAGGTGCATGGTCCTTCATTCTCTCATGTGTGGCCACACAGGCACGCACCTTAGGGGGAACCATCCATCGACCACTTGAATGGAGTCTGTGGACCACTAGTGGTTCACAGTTTGAGAACCTCTGGTCTAGACAAGGCTTTTTAACCTTAAAAGTATTTCCATCACTGCAACACTGGTGGAACTACTAGAATTACCTACATTGGTGCTTCCACTAATGGAGCCACACCAGTGGCATCTTGGTTTCCTTTTGTTTGGAATTTTTCCAGGTTGTGGGGAGATAAAGAAAAAAATTTCTGTGGACAAAGCCCATTGCTCTCTCCAGGTAATAGCACAGCATTTGCTTGGGCTCACAACCATCCTGAACGGGAAGGGAGGCAAAAGTCCAGGTTCTATAGGCTCTGAAGTGCCAAGAATCCTTTTGCTCCTGAATGAAGTCTGGTGCCATGACAACCAATAGGTAGAAGTCCACAAAAGCTTTTGCACATAGAACTGTAAAACTATTACTGATGAGCCAAGCCCATAGTGGAGTACTCAAACATACTGCAACTTCAAAACAAGAATAAAACAAAGACATTGTTCTCTAAGCTGTGATTTAATCACTCAGTTTAATAGTTTTAAATCAATAGCTTTGAGTTTTTTTCCCCCCCATTAAGAAACGCTTTCAGAGAAGTAACAGAAATGATTGTTCTGTCAATGTTTCATCAGCCTTTTCTTTCGGCAAATAGAGACGTTTAAATTAGGAAGAGTAAGTGGTTCATTGAAATAATCAGATAGGCAAAAAAGGCGTTTTATAGCCAAAGCTGCAGAACACAGAAATAACTTCCAATCATTTATTGCTTGGAATTGTATACCGTACTAACAACTTGCTCCAAAAATGATCTTGGCTAACGTACCTCAAACAAAAAGAATTACTGAGGATGACACACATTATGGTTTGTGTATACCAGCTCAATATCAGTTTAAATACATTATTTTTAACATAGGAAGCCAGGGCAGCCTTTCAGAAATGTAACTGCTTCAGTGCTGCCCCAGATGTTGCCATTTCAATAATTAAGTGCTCAAGTTCCCCATTCTAACTCTGGTCTTGGAATTTTCTCATTATGCAGACACAAGCAATTGATGTGGTCAACAGTACTGTTTCCTAATCTTGACAGCAAAGATGAGCAGTCTAAATACCACTGGTCATAAGGTTAAGATTTTGTCATGGTTATTTTTAATAAAAAAAAGTCATGGACAGGTCATAGGCAACAAACAAGAATTCATGAAAGCCCACGATTTTTACTAAAAATAACCGGGGGGGGGGGGGGGGGGGAGACGACTGAAGCCTGAGCCCTGCGCGGGAGGGGGGGCTGAAGCCAAAGAAGTCATGGAAGTTTGTTAAAGTCACGGAATCTGTGATCTCCATGACTAAATTGTATCCTTAGTCATTTGTTACCTTATCAGTGAACTGATGACATTAAGTCAAACAAAATAAAGTGCCTGACAAATATTTAGACTTTAAGTGGAATGTGTTTACATTAATAAAATACTCATCACTGCTAGAACATTTTCCATCCCTAGACCTCCAAGTGCTTTACAACAGTAGGCAAGTATCCTCATAATTTGGCAGATAAGGAAACCAAGGCATATGATGTTTAGTGACTTGCCCAAGGTCATACAGTAAGCCAATGGCAAAGCCAGGAAGAAAATCCAAATCTCCTGGGGTCCAGTTCAGAGCCCTTTCCTCCAAACCATGCTTCCTCCCTTTAAACACAGCTGGGAAGAAGAGAGTTCCACCTTCATTCACTTCATGTGCAGAGTTCGAGCTTCTGTGGATCCCAACCACAGAGCATAGAACTTTCAACTATGCGCAGCTCTGACCTACTGAGGCAGAGCAGAAAGAGGGCAGTAATCTTGATAATTCCAGTTCCTCTGGGTGTTAGCGGAATGTGTAATTCCTTACCATAAAACCCTTTAAGAGCCTCCTAGCCCCCAACACATAGTCAGAAAGCTGTAACATTTTTCTTAAGTATCAAAATCCCATTACCTGGCAAAGAAGCTAGTGAAGGGTCCCAATATTTTCAACTTACTGTCCGCATCTACTTCTTGACAACATGCCTGCTGGCTTTGATCATTGGTCTCCTTAGTGGGATTCAATGTAACATCTGAAAACTGTGCTTCATCACTCTCCAGGGTCACTATTGCACTTGAGCTGCTTGTGACCATGAAGTCCAAAATGTCCTCATTGCTAACAGATAAAGTTGTTGACAGTTCTGTGCTGAGACTAGACACACTACAGACAGAGATATCATCACTTCGGTTCAAAGCTTTGGAAGTTGGACTGTATAGTTTCACTGTGTCGTATCCAGTTCTTGGAAAAGTTGAGGACTTTTGTACACTGTGTTCATGTTCAGCATTCAAAGAAAGTGGAGGCACATAAGACAGCAGCATGCATGCACTCTGAAAAGTTCTCTCAGGCATGATTTCAGGCTCAGACTGTTTTCTCTTCACATTTAACATACTGCAGTGAACAGGCTCCGGATTCCCTATTTCTAGAGTTGGAATACCAGAATCTACAGATTTAAGGCTATGGCTATCTTCTAAAGCACTAGAGTGCTGACTAGGTCCATACTCAGGCAATGAGAGCACTCTTGGGGCCCTTGAATTCAAGTTTTGAAGACTCTGGATACTGTTGCCCACTTTGGTGTCCAGAATTCCCATCAAGCTCAAACCATTTAAGGAGTTGGATACATTTACATCAGCCATCTTGGTCCAATTGGTGTTAACTATTAAAAGGAAAGAACAGTTTTGTTTTATTAAACACTTTAAAGTCTCTTATTAAAGAACTAAATTACTAATTATCTAGCAGTCACACATTACCTAGGGAAAAATCATACACAGAGAATAAACCAAGTAACTGAGGTGGAAGGGCACTGGCAACTGAATCATATGTTAGTAACAACATAAATCAGTTTATAAGAACTAAGGTTACTACAAGTGAAAATGTTTTCTCTTAAAAAACTACTTCCTTGTCATTACTTATACTCTTTACTTTGTATACTTCTCTCAGCATGTCAAGTGAAAATTCAGCACCATCAGTTTCACTTTCAGTGCTTCCATGACGGGGGTTTCAAAACAGGTGTTTTCAATGGAATCTTAAGGTATCAAGAAAGCTTTACAGTGACCCAGGAGCTTTACTTTAGTTACGTTGCATCATAACATCTGTATAAAGGTGGACCTTTTCAATTCTCTCAGATCAATGTGCATAATCAGATTTTTTTTACATTTGGTATGCCTCAGGAGAGTGCAGGGTAGGATTAGTGATCCAAATTTGGAACCAGTTGAGATCTATGGGTGCTGGAGATATATGCCTCCCTCCCACAACCATTTTAAAGAAAGTTTCTAGGTGGGATTTTTTTTTTTTTTTGGCCCAGAGGTAAAGATCAAACTATTTATGTGATCTGGGTCAGAATGGTGTCAAACTATCAAGTTTTACCTAAGGTAGTGCATGGCACCGACGAAGACTCCGGGGGAGCCAATTTGAGAATTTTTTTTTTTTTTTTAAATATACACACTGCACATGCACCATTACAGAAAAACAGCTAGAGGGCTTCCATTCCCGCCAATTAATATAGTTTAATATCGATTCTTGTAACTGCGCTACAATCCAGTTACTCAGATTGCTTTGAAATTTGGTGTGCCGCATGGAGGCACCGGGCAGCCTAAGTAATGCAAATTTGAGGTCATTTGATTTAGGGGTTTCCAAGTTACAGAGGGCCCCCCCAAAAACCCAATTTCCTTCTACTGCTTTGTGCTGTTAAACTAAGAGGTAATAACGACTGGATGAATCACAGACCTGTTGATGGTCGAGAACTCACCCTTCTTTAACCTATCTAAGGGCTTGTCTACAATGACAATTTACAGTG
Source organism: Caretta caretta (assembly GCF_965140235.1). Classification (NCBI taxonomy): domain Eukaryota; kingdom Metazoa; phylum Chordata; order Testudines; family Cheloniidae; genus Caretta; species Caretta caretta. The sequence goes on along the minus strand of NC_134209.1, from coordinate 129,177,043 downwards.
TTGCAATTTTCTCGCTCAGGGGTGTGAAAAAACACACACACATACACACCCTTAGCGCTGCAAGTTTCAGCGCTGTAAAGTGCCAGCGTACACAGTGCACCAACGCCGGGAGCTATGCCCCTCGTGGAGGTGGTTTTGTTTAGAGCGCCGGGAGAGAGCTCTCTCCCGGCGCTGCGCCGTGACCACACAAGGCATGTTAAAGCGCTGCCGCGGCAGCACTTTAGTGTTGCCAGTGTAGACTGGCCCTAAGGATAAATTAACCCCAATACCACACCTAAGACAAAAGGAGTTTTGAACAGAGTGGCTGGAGGTTGCCGCAATTTGAGAGTCATGGGTGGCAATTTAATCGGGGGGGGGGGGGGAGAGAAAGAGTTGAATCTTTCCTGGGAAGAGAAGGTATTGGGGGTGGAGAAGAGAGGTCTGGGGCTGCAGCGAGGGGAAGAGGATTATGTGGCCATATGGATTAATAGATAGGCAAGAGAGGTTGGGAACTCAGGTGAGGGAGGCATGGCACCCCCTACCTGTGACAGTACACCACCAATCCCCCGCACACTCAAACACACCTTTACCAAGAAGGCCCAACTACTACCTCCACCATTTAACTTAGGTGCACCTAACACACTGACTGCACCTGGAGTAGAAGCAAATAAATTCCCACTGGTTACTGCCAGCTGCAAGAGAACAACAGGAAAGTATGCGTATGCAACTGCCCTCCAACTTTTGTCTTTTAATAGCATTAGACTGAATCCTGTAGGTCAGAGTGAATGGGTTGTACAAACTCCTCAGCTCCTTTGCCAACCCCACAGTTGCTGAAACATAAGAGCAAACGAATGTGGGTTAATGGGGCATATCGGGGCATTGCTAAGGTTGCATGGTGAACCTTAGCTCTGCCTTTTCCTTGTTTTCAGATGTTTGAGTTTAGCTCAATGCAATGTTCTGCATGGGGATGACATACTACCAAGCAAGCTTAACTTAATGTGGCTTTTTCCATTGAATATTTATTGGTTTGGGGCTGTTATAAAGCTATTTTCACAACATTTAAACCTTGGCCCAATTTTAATCTGCAGTCTATTGAACATCAATTTCTTGACATCCACCTGGAAAATATCAACTCTGTGAAGAAATACTTATGCCATTCAACTTAAACTTGCCTTATTAAGCAAATCAACTTTGTTTCTTTTCAGTCCACCCCACTTTTATGTTTCCCTTAACATGTTGCTGCCATTTAAGTATAGGTCAATACTTAAGGCTTTTCCTATCTTTCTTTTATAGGGATAATTTGTTTAGTTGCATTTTAAAAAGAACAGTTACTCTAAGAAAATTCCCAAAGTTCTAAAAGCCAACTAAATTATATACATTCAAACCAACCAATGCATCAACTGGCCATTCCTTTTGCTATAGGACATCATATTTAATAGGCTAATTTGTTAGTCAAATGAGACAAAAGTGAATACTACCAAGATTGTGAGAGTTAACTTGTCCTGTGCTTTCCCAAGACTTGATTATTGTGGCTATTTTGTTGTATTGTCAGGGCTTGAAAAGATCAGCCTAGTCCTAGTAGCCCAAAAAGACTAAGGCCTTTGTCTTCACTTGGAAACAAGCTGTATTCTTACCTTTTAAAAAGAAAGATAGCACAAGATAACGAACATGAGGAAAAATACTAGTAAAGATAAGGCACTTGTAGTATTAACTTAACACTGGCCTGGTCTACACCTAAAACTTAGGTTCAACTAGCTACATTGCTATGGGGTGTGAAAAATTCACACCCCTTAAAGACATATTAAGCTGATCTAAGCCGTGATGTACACACCACTAGGTTGACAGAAGAATTACTCCATTGACACAGCTACCACTTCCAGGGGGTGGATTTACTATAGTGATGGGAAAACCGTTTCCATTGCTGTATCAAGTGTCTACACTACAGCCTCAGAGCTGCAGCTGTGCCAGTGTAGGGCTTGTACATTGGATATACCCACTAGTAACGTATAATAGTAAGGATCCCTCTCCTTAGAGTTTACTTTGACCTACTAATGTAGTGAGAACGACACAGGGCCTTACCTTTACTAAGATTTTACCTGAGTTACCACACATTAACACACCTTCTTCCTAACATGGACACACCCTAATAGATAGGATCAAAAATGTCCACAACGCCACGCTGCCTCCCACAGTCACATCCTCTGCAATTTAAAGAGTCACACACTGTGTGCTACCAATTGCAACATGTCCAACTTTCTATTTTAATATATTAAAAATACAAGGATCAGCAACTTCATAGCTGAAATACAAGTTTATTGAATCCATTTGATTAATTTCACCAGTATTCTAGCATTTAACAAGCTATAAAGATGGCTTGATAACTTAATCAACAAATGCTACTTAGTGGTAAGACAATATTTTAATTTTTCTGGTCTTTATCAGTTCTTTTTTGATTAGCCCTACTTACTGCATCTCTCACTTAAGTTAAACCCTTTTTACTGGTCCCACTTCAATTTTTCTTCTTTTCCAGAACAGATCAATCAGCATGTCTTTTCCAGAGATATCTTCACTATCTGTTCTTCTCTTCCCTATGCTACGTTCTCAGTCACACATCACCTACATATTTGTAAAAAGAAAAAGGAGTACTTGTGCCACCTTAGAGACTAACAAATTTATTTGAGCATAAGTTTTCGTGAGCTACAGCTCAATTCATCGGATGCATGCAGATACAGACTAACACGGCTGCTATTCTGAAACCTACATATTTGTCTCTCCTTATTTCTCAGCACAAAAGTTTCTCCTTAGTATATATGCACACACACACAAAAAAAAAACCCACTTACTTTCACCCGTAATTAACAAATCAAATTTTTACTCATACCCATCCATGCAGCTACACTACGCTGAGAAACTTAAGCATACACCTGAAAGTCAAATGACTAAACCTACTAACCATCGACCAACATGAACAGTCCCCTTGTCCAGGGCAAAACTCACATGATCAACCTGCTCCCCCAATTCTGCTGGGAAATGAGGAAGGCACTGAGATTCCAAGAGGAGCACTGACCCTATACTCTGCTTTGAATGCGCTCTCCCCCAGTCTTTAAAAACAAACCAAAAAAGCAAGCTCACGAAAGCTCATGCTCAAATAAATTGGTTAGTCTCTAAGGTGCCACAAGTACTCCTTTTCTTTTTGCGAATACAGACTAACACGGCTGTTCCTCTGAAACCTGTCAAAAAAACACAGCATCTTCTGACTAGCTGATCGGATAGATCTGAAGCTCCTTACTCCCCTTCCCTCAACATCACCCATATTTTAATCATTCTCTCTGATTCCCTCTCCTACCTCAGTAGGAAATTTCTGCTACTTCACCACTCCACAAGCCTTCTGGCTACTGTAATGCAAGGAGGGGGAGACAGCCTCACTATTCTACCCTTCCCTCAACTTTCTGGTTGATACCAGGGGATGTCTCTGCAGTATGTCCCCCAGTCTGTGTGTTTAAGCTCTCTTCCCCAATGAAGAACTCCAGATGTCTGCCTCTGCTGCTGCTTAGTGCTTTCTCAAGTGGCAGCAAAGTGAAAGTGACCTGTTACTCCAGTTTCACTGCTGTTTTATCATGTGGTTCTTCGCAGGATACTTACAAATAAGCATTCAAGTGTTCTTGCTCAAAGCAAGAGAATACAGTAGCTCAAGAGGCTGATGAACCGTTTTCTAATAGTAAATTGATTCTTAGATAAGTCAAAGTAGGTTTCAACACAGCACCGCGCAATTGTTCTGACTTGGTTTAAAAATTTCTTCCTTTACGCAGGAAACATAACAGGAAGAGTTGCTTTAAGTATGCAATCTGTAAAAGCAGAAGTAAGTACAACTACAATTTTCTTTAATGTTTTATACAGCAGAAAGCTACAGAATGTCATACATTTGCTGTACAATATATAAATTAAAGCAACAGACAGTATCCAATTGTCAGTAAAAAAAAAAAAAAAACATATGGAACTTACATTCAGTTTATTATGCCTGTGCCCAGGCCAGGATGTTTGTTTTAATATAGTGAAAGGATATTTGTTTTCCAGATCTGATAAATGCAGCCTCTGGAAATTGATGCTGACAATTCCAAGCGTTGTTGTTAATGCTACTCCCAATACTGACGTCTTCCCTAATTTGTTTATGATCAGCATGGCAAACTGTTAGGGCTACATCTCATCAGAAGTCTAGTGCTCTCATGCTAGATACTGCAAATGTAACAGTTTTACTGTAGAACAAGACAATTCTGATAGAAATGCAACATCTCATTAATAGTAGCCTACCAGTTAAAGCAGGAAACATGCAGTCAAGTCTTTTGGGTTCACGAGTCCTAGCTCTGCCACAGATTTGCTTTGCAACTCTGGGCAAGTGACTTAACTTTTTGTTTTGACCCCCATCCCCAATCTACAGAACAGGGTTCATATTTTGGTGGTACTCAAAGAATTAATGTTTGTATATTGCTTTGGGAGCCCATAAGAACTAGACAGAGTTTGGGCCATCTTGCATAGTTACCTCCATACTCCTGCCTGAAAAATAAATGACCATTGTATTTTAGGACCAATACAACCTTTGAACTGCAAAGTGATTACGTTATACATATATATAGAGTGTCAAAACCACTCTTCAGGAAAATGACTAGTATTCAGAGGAACAGCCGTGTTAGTCTGTATTCGCAAAAAGAAAAGGAGTACTTGTGGCACCTTAGAGACTAACCAATTTATTTGAGCATGAGCTTTCGTGAGCTGTAGCTCACGAAAGCTTATGCTCAAATAAATTGGTTAGTCTCTGAGCCCTGGTCTACACTAGGACTTTAGATCGAATTTAGCAGCGTTAAATCGATTTAAACCTGCACCCGTCCACACAATGAAGCCCTTTATTTCGACTTAAAGGGCTCTTAAAATCGATTTCCTTACTCCACCCCTGACAAGTGGATTAGCGCTTAAATCGACGTTGCCGGCTCGAATTTGGGGTACTGTGGACACAATTCGATGGTATTGGCCTCCGGGAGCTATCCCAGAGTGCTCCATTCTGACCGCTCTGGACAGCGCTCTCAACTCAGATGCACTGGCCAGGTAGACAGGAAAAGAACCGCGAACTTTTGAATCTCATTTCCTGTTTGGCCAGCGTGGCAAGCTGCAGGTGACCATGCAGAGCTCATCAGCAGAGGTGACCATGATGGAGTCCCAGAATCGCAAAAGAGCTCCAGCATGGACTGAACGGGAGGTACGGGATCTGATCGCTGTTTGGGGAGAGGAATCCGTGCTATCAGAACTCCGTTCCAGTTTTCGAAATGCCAAAACCTTTCTGAAAATCTCCCAGGGCATGAAGGACAGAGGCCATAACAGGGACCCGAAGCAGTGCCGCGTGAAACTGAAGGAGCTGAGGCAAGCCTACCAGAAAACCAGAGAGGCGAACGGCCGCTCTGGGTCAGAGCCCCAAACATGCCGCTTCTATGATGAGCTGCATGCCATTTTAGGGGGTTCAGCCACCACTACCCCAGCCGTGTTGTTTGACTCCTTCAATGGAGATGGAGGCAATACAGAAGTAGGTTTTGGGGACGAAGAAGATGATGATGAGGAGGTTGTAGATAGCTCACAGCAAGCAAGCGGAGAAACCGGTTTTCCCGACAGCCAGGAACTGTTTCTCACCCTAGACCTGGAGCCAGTACCCCCCGAACCCACCCAAGGCTGCCTCCTGGACTCAGCAGGCGGAGAAGGGACCTCTGGTGAGTGTACCTTTTAAAATGCTATACATGGTTTAAAAGCAAGCATGTGAAAGGATTACTTTGCCCTGGCATTTGCGGTTCTGCCTTTGCAAAAGGTTTCTGGGGAGGGCAGCCTTATTTCGTCCTTCATGGTAGGACACTTTACCACTCCAGGCCAGCAACACGTACTGGGGAATCACTGTAGAACAAAGCATTGCAGTGTATGTTTGCTGGCATTCAACCAAAATCCGTTCACGCGGTGGGAGGAGGCAAAATGCGACCTTGTAACGAAAGCACATGTGCTATGTATGTAATGTTAACTTTCAAGGTTTACCCTGAAAGAGTGTAGCCACTGTTTTATAAAATGTGTCTTTTTAAATACCGCTGTCCCTTTTTTTTTCTCCACCAGCTACATGTGTTTCAATGATCACAGGATCTTCTCCTTCCCAGAGGCTAGTGAAGCTTAGAAAGAAAAAAAAACGCACTCGCGATGAAATGTTCTCCGAGCTCATGCTGTCCTCCCACACTGACAGAGCACAGACGAATGCGTGGAGGCAAATAATGTCAGAGTGCAGGAAAGCACAAAATGACCGGGAGGAGAGGTGGAGGGCTGAAGAGAGTAAGTGGCGGGCTGAAGAGAGTAAGTGGCGGGCTGAAGACAGGGCTGAAGCTCAAAGGTGGCGGCAGCGTGATGAGAGGAGGCAGGATTCAATGCTGAGGCTGCTGCAGGACCAAACCAGTATGCTCCAGTGTATGGTTGAGCTGCAGCAAAGGCAGCTGGAGCACAGACTGCCACTGCAGCCCCTCTGTAACCAACCGCCCTCCTCCCCAAGTTCCATAGCCTCCACACCCAGACGCCCAAGAACACGGTGGGGAGGCCTCCGGCCAACCAGCCACTCCCCCACAGAGGATTGCCCAAAAAAAAGAAGGCTGTCATTCAATAAATTTTAAAGTTGTAAACTTTTAAAGTGCTGTGTGGCATTTTCCTTCCCTCCTCCACCACCCCTCCTGGGATACCTTGGTAGTCATCCCCCTATTTGTGTGATGAATGAATAACGAATGCATGACTGTGAAGCAGCAATGACTTTATTGGCTCTGCAAGCAATGATTAAAGGGAGGAGGGGAGGGTGGTTAGCTTACAGGGAAGTAGAGTGAACCAAGGGGCGGGGGGGTTCATCAAGGAGAAACAAACAGAACTTTCACACCGTAGCCTGGCCAGTCATGAAACTGTTTTTCAAAGCTTCTCTGATGCGTACCGCGCCCTCCTGTGCTCTTCTAACCGCCCTGGTGTCTGGCTGCGCGTAACCAGCAGCCAGGCGATTTGCCTCAACCTCCCACCCCGCCATAAACGTCTCCCCCTTACTCTCACAGATATTGTGGAGCACACAGCAAGCAGTAATAACAGTGGGAATATTGGTTTCGCTGAGGTCTAAGCGAGTCAATAAACTGCGCCAGCGCGCCTTTAAACGTCCAAATGCACATTCTACCACCATTCTGCACTTGCTCAGCCTGTAGTTGAACAGCTCCTGACCACTGTCCAGGCTGCCTGTGTACGGCTTCATGAGCCATGGCATTAAGGGGTAGGCTGGGTCCCCAAGGATACATATAGGCATTTCAACATCCCCAACAGTTATTTTCTGGTCTGGGAATAAAGTCCCTTCCTGCAGCTTTTGAAACAGACCAGAGTTCCTGAAGATGCGAGCATCATGCACCTTTCCCGGCCATCCCACGTTGATGTTGGTGAAACGTCCCTTGTGATCCACCAGAGCTTGCAGCACTATTGAAAAGTACCCCTTGCGGTTTATGTACTCGGCGGCTTGGTGCTCCGGTGCCAAGATAGGGATATGGGTTCCATCTATAGCCCCACCACAGTTAGGGAATCCCATTGCAGCAAAGCCATCCACTATGACCTGCACATTTCCCAGGGTCACTACCCTTGATATCAGCAGATCTTTGATTGCGTGGGCTACTTGCATCACAGCAGCCCCCACAGTAGATTTGCCCACTCCAAATTGATTCCCAACTGACCGGTAGCTGTCTGGCGTTGCAAGCTTCCACAGGGCTATCGCCACTCGCTTCTCAACTGTGAGGGCTGCTCTCATCTTGGTATTCATGCGCTTCAGGACAGGGGAAAGCAAGTCACAAAGTTCCATGAAAGTGCCCTTACGCATGCGAAAGTTTCGTAGCCACTGGGAATCGTCCCAGACCTGCAACACTATGCGGTCCCACCAGTCTGTGCTTGTTTCCCGAGCCCAGAATCGGCGTTCCACAGCATGAACCTGCCCCATTAGCACCATGATGCATGCATTGTCAGGGCCCATGCTTTCAGAGAAATCTGTGTCCATGTCCTGATCACTCACGGGACCGCGCTGACGTCGCCTCCTCGCCCGGTATCGCGTTGCCATGTTCTGGTGCTGCATATACTGCTGAATAATGCGTGTGGTGGTTAATGTGCTCCTAATTGCCAAAGTGAGCTGAGCGGGCTCCATGCTTGCCGTGGTATGGCGTCCGCACAGAAAAAAGGCGCGGAACGATTGTCTGCCGTTGCTCTGACGGAGGGAGGGGCGACTGACGACACGGCTTACAGGGTTGGCTTCAGGGAGCTAAAATCAACAAAGGGGGTGCCTGTACATCAAGGAGTATTTCAGGCAGGACTGCACGGAGGGTTCCAATAAGAAATGGTGCACCTAAGTTATCGTTGTTATTGGAACAAGGAGGTTAGCCTGGCCTCTGATTGATACATGGCTAGATTTACCTCGCTGCACCTTCTCTGTGAGTGACTGCAGTGTGACCTAGAGGAATGAGTCCCCTAGACAGGGGAGGAGGCAAATGAGTACAAAACAAATCTGGTCTATTTCTTGTTTTGACCCACTCCATCTATCTTTTACATCTTTGGCTGGCAGCAGACGGTGCAGAAGGACTGCATGCCATCCACATCTCATGGCTGCTTGGCAGAAGATGGTACAGTACGCCTGCTAGCCATCCCCATCTCTTGCCTGCCTGGCAGAAGATGGTGCAATACGACTGCTAGCAATCCTCATCTCTTGCCTGCCTGGCAGAAGATGGTACAGTACGACTGCTAGCAGTCCGTATCGCCTGCCTGCTCACCATAAGACGGTTCAATAGGACTGACTGCAGGACTAAAGAGAATGACCTGGTCAAGTCACTCCAAATTTAGTCCCTGCGCCCATGTCTGCCCAGGCGCTCCCAGCCGACGCGGCCAGGAGCACCTCGGACACGATGAGGACGACTACCAATCGTATTGCACCGTCTGCTGCCAGAAGGCAAGGGGTTGCTGCTACTGTGCAGCAAAGCCGTACCGCGTCTGCCAGCACCCAGGAGACATAGGGTGACGGTTACCTGAGCGGGCTCCATGCTTGCTGTGGTATGGCGTCTGCACAGGTAACTCAGGAAAAAAGGCGCGAAATGATTGTCTGCCCTTGCTTTCACGGAGGGAGGGAGGGAACGGGGGCCTGACGACACGTACCCAGAACCACCCGCGACAATGTTTTAGCCCCATCAGAGCGCTCCATTGTGACTGCTCTGGACAGCACTCTCAGATGCCCGATTGTTTGCCATTGCTCTGACGCTGGGAGGGGCGCTTACAGGGTTGGCTTCAGGGAGCTAAAATCAACAAAGGGGGTGGCTTTACATCAAGGAGTATTTCAGGCAGGACTTCACAGAGGGTTCCAATAAGAAATGGTGCACCTAAGTTATTGTCCTTATTGGAGCAAGAAGGTTAGCCTGGCCTCTGATTGATACATGGCTAGATTTACCTCGCTGCATCTTGACTGCAGTGTGATCTAGAAGAATGAGTCCCCTAGACAGGGGAGGGGGGGGAAGCAAATGAGTACAAAACAAATCTGGTCTATTTCTTGTTTTGACCCACTCCATCTATCTTTTACATCTTTGGCTGGCAGCAGACGGACTGCATGCCATCCACATCTCATGACTGCTCGGCAGAAGATGGTACAGCACGACTGCTAGCAGTCCGTATCGCCTGCCCGCTCACCATAAGACGGTTCAATAGGACTGACTGCAGGACTAAAGAGAATGACCTGGTCAAGTCACTCCAAATTTAGTCCCTGTGCCCATGTCTGCCCAGGCGCTCCTGATCGACCTCACAGAGGCGACCAGGAGCACCTCAGACATGACGATGACGGCTACCAGTCGTACTGTACCGTCTGCTGCCACAAGGCAAGGGGTTGCTGCTACTGTGTAGCAATGCCGTACCGCGTCTGCCAGCACCCAGGAGACATAGGGTGACGGTTACCTGAGCGGGCTCCATGCTTGCCATGGTATGGCGTCTGCACAGGTAACTCAGGAAAAAAGGCGCGAAATGATTGTCTGCCCTTGCTTTCACGGGGGGAGGGAGGGAACGGGAGGCTGACGATATGTACCCAGAACCACCCGCGACAATGTTTTAGCCCCATCAGGCATTGGGATCTCAACCCAGAATTCCAATGGGCAGCGGAGACTGCGGGAACTGTGGGATAGCTACCCACAGTGCAACGCTCCGGAAGTCGACGCTTGCCTCGGTACTGTGGAAGCGCTCCGCCGAGTTAATGCACTTAATGCACTTAGAGCATTTACTGTGGGGACACACACACTCGAATTTATAAAACCGATTTCTAAAAAACCGACTTCTATAAATTCGACCTTATTCCGTAGTGTAGACATACCCTAAGGTGCCACAAGTACTCCTTTCCTTTTGACTGTAGTATGTTTCACTAAGTATGCCATATTCATGTACATTACGTACATACAGTGTACACATGTTAGAAATCTCTACTGCAAATGATCTCAGTGTACATTTAAACTGTGTAAAAGGAAATCAATATGCATGAAAAGCATGCAATTTTGGGCATTCAAACAGAATGTAAAAGCAGGCCTTCTGGGAGGAAAACAGGTTAATACTGCAGCACTGCCTGTAACAAATTCCTTTAACTTGAACATAATGGATCTGAGACAAGTTAACAGCTTGTGACAAAAAAAGCCCACGCGGAGATATATTAGTTAAGCCAGTGTTCATCAGTGCAAAAACTTTAATGGAAGAAATTTGTTTTAAATGGAAAAAAATCCTATGTAATTTTTAACTCTGACACCGGAGCCAAACCTCTCCCCCACAAACCAGACTGCTGCAGAGCAACACTCTGTGAACTTTTACAAGTCCAGCTACGGGTTGGAGAAAAGGATAATGAGCACAGGTTTTGAAATGACAAAACTATTCCCCCCTTTTCCCCTCATGTCAAACAGTTCGAATGAATCAGTGTTATAATAAACCTCTGTTCTAAGAGTAATGTACAGTTTTCCAATAATACTGAAAACAAATATAAGGCCATGTCAAATTACCAGTATTCTATCATAAGAGACCACTTTAACAATATCCCATGCACTCTCCAGTACCATTTCACTGAGTTTTTGAAGCCCAATTAATAGAGCTAGTGGAAAACCATTGTTTCCATATGACAGGGTTCAAACTGGATCCATATTTTTAGTTTTGCCACTTCAAAAAACACACACACACACACACGAACGTTTCTGAGAAGGGTTGCATAAAAAATTCAGAAAGTTCAATACTTTTTCATAACTTTGTTTTTACCATTTTTGACCAACAGGAAAAAAAAGGAAAAAAAAAGGGGGGGGGGGAAGGTGTCTTAATTTTTTCGACCAGCTGTACCAACTAGTTCTCTCTCTCCCCCCGCCTCCCACACCTCCCACTTGCTAACTGAAAGCCCCCCCGCCCCGGGGAGCGGCAGAAGGCGCCTCACCGAGCGGCCCGAGAGAGTCTGGGAAGTATGCCTCTCAAGCGAAAACGGAGGGGACCGCGAGGAGCTCCCCGAGCCGGCTCCCCGCGGGCCCCAGCTGACAAGCCCAAGCGCCACCCATCGCGGCTCGGAGCAGCCAGCCGGTGATTCGAGCGAGGCAGTGAACTCGCCGAGCACCCGGGGGGCGGGGCGGCTCCTGCTGAACCCGTCGGGTGGAAAGTTTCGCACGGGCGCATCCGGGGTGCCCTCACCGCAGGGCCGCCGGACGGGAGCCGGGACTCGCCTTTGTTCCTGGCCATGCCAGGTTTCCACTACCGCGCTGGCAAGCAGCGGAGGGGTCACCGCACGTCTCCCTTTCAGCCCCGGGGCAGAGTCACCCTCTCCCGCCCCCCGAGGAGAAAAACTTCCCCGGCTGGACGTCACCTGGGTAGCTCTGCCGTCCATTGGTCTCCTCAGGCCGGGCCATGCCCAGCCCTCCCCGCGGCGGCGGCGGCGGCGGCGGAGCTAAGGGGCAGCCGGGGGCTGGTCCATTCTCCGCCTGGTCCGGGAGGCTCGGCTGCTCAGCGGGGGTGCGGCGTCTCAGCCCCTGCCGGCAGGGAGCCACCCCCAGCGGGGAGCAGGCCCCCCATCCCCAGGACACACACACAGCCCGCCGGGCTGCAGGGAGAGGGGCGGCGGGGGCGGGGGCGCTCGCGCTGCTCGGCCGCTGCCGCCGGGCTCTTCCGGGAACAGTCACGTTCTACCCAGCCCCGCCTCTCCTGCAGCTGTTCCACCTTCGCGCCGCTCCCCCTCCGCCGCGGGAGCAGTCCCGGTCTGCTGTTCCCCACGCTTGTCTCTTCCCCCACCGCTGACGCTAATCCTCTCTGTTGCCGCTGTTCCCCTTCCAGCAGCTCACTGGCCCCGCCCGCTACCGAGAGAAGCCAATCGGCGGCGAGAGAGCGAGCGACGGGAGAAGCGTTTAAGCACGCGAGATAGGGCTTGCAGAGGGAGGGGGCGGAGCTAGCCGGACCCGGCTTGGCTTCCCCGCGGCCAGGCGCTGTACCTGTTCCGAGTAGCTCCGCCCACCGCCATTTTGAATTCTCGGGGGTTGGAGGGCGCGAGGAAGGGGAGACTAATGGAGCGGCCGAGAGCATGGAGCAGCGTGGGGCCCCTGTGTTGCTGTGGCTGCCCCGCTGCATGGGAGGAGGGGGCCTGCGGTGAAGCAGGGAGACCCCGGGCGACTCTGAGGCGAGGAAAGCGACCGTCTCTGCGGGTCTTTGTCACCCGGTGGCGATTTATCAGGGAACCCGGACAGCTGAGAGAAAACGCCAAGTTCAGACAGGCAGAGAGCGCCCTACCTGGCAGCCCGTGGGAGCCCCAGAACGGGCCGGTGACACAGACCCAAAGCGGGGGGCACAAAAAGCCCACCCACTTTGGAAACCTAACATGGAGGGAGAGGCTTTATTTTGGTGTAAAATAAGCTCAAGTTTCGGGGAGGGGCTTATAAAGTCTTCTCACAAAAAGTTGGAGATAGAAGCATCTTCCATCACCACCCCCAGTGGGTTATTGAGGGAGCTGCGGCCCTGCTGTTGCATAGACACTTATTACAGCGACAGGAGGGGTGTTCAGTTGCTGCAGTAAATCCACCCCTTCGAGAGGCGGTAGCTAGGTCTATGGAAGAACTCGCCTGCACAGGGCGTGACATTTTTCACAGCCCTGAGCAGTGTAGCTAGGTTGACCTGTTTTAGGTGTAGATGGGAAAGCTAAGGGAGAGATTTCAGAGTAACAGCCGTGTTAGTCTGTATTTGCAAAAAGAAAAGGAGTACTTGTGGCACCTTAGAGACTAACCAATTTATTTGAGCATGAGCTTTCGTGAGCTACAGCTCACTTCATCGGATGCATACCGTGGAAAGGGGGAGAATTTACTGACTTGATAACAGAAGTGTTCAGGACCAGATTTGCAAAGGAGCTCAGCCCACTGGGTCCATAGTGCCTTTGAAAATCTTACCTGGCTGGTATTTGGATCCCTAAATGGGAGCTAAGCTCTTTTGGAAATCTGGTCCCATCTGTAATGCCAGAAGTGGAACCTCTGGAATGATAAGAACTGTTGGTTCTTGCAATATGTACTTTCCTTCTCTTCCTGTCACCTCTCTCTGTTTTATCCCCTCTTTGTCCATCTCTACCCTCTCTCCTCTTTTGGTTTCCATCTCTTCACCCCTATACATTTTGAGCACCACGTGCAAAATGCTATCCACCTGTTTCCACATTGATAGCAATATCAGTATAGCTCTTAGCATACTGCAGGATCAGACCACTAACGTTTCCTTCCTTTCTCTAGGCTGTCATCAATGTAATTACAATACACACTTGCTTTAGACTATGGCTACATTATGAGGCTTTAAACGACACAGCTGTCCTCCATGCCACTAAAAGACACGCAGTGTAGCTGCTGTTTGTCAGCAGGAGAGTGCTCCTGTCATCAAAGCGCTGTTCACACCATCACTTTTCGTTGGCAAAACTTTTGTTGTTCTGTGTGTGTGTGTGTGTTTTTAACACCCCTGAATGACAAAAGTTTTGCCGATGAAATGCCAATATAGACAAATCCTACTGCCACCCCGCCCCCCCGAGCACCACCCGAGGAGAAAAACTTTTAAGACTGGACTTTACCTTTCTACTATAAATTGGAAGTCAATTTTGACAAGCCACTATTTTTTTTTTTTTTTAGTTAAATGAATGTTATTTCACTGATGATTCAACTCATAGGGTCATGAAAAGTTTGAGCACTATCATTAACTGACGAGTACCTTCTGTTGTGATTTTTCATAATTGTCATTTAAAGTAGTTTCAGCCCTTACGTACAGCAGGAGAGCAAGAAGTATGTTGCATTCCTATGTAACAAATGAATAATCTCTGTTATCTTCAGTCATGCTGAGACAGGATAATTCACTGCTGAAGACAAATGTCAGAAATGAGATCGGCCGTCGTGCTTTCTCTCTGTGTGTAGAATTAGTGTGTGTGTGAGAAAATGGCTAATGAACAAGATAGAGTAAAAAGGGAACCATGAGTGGAATTGATTGGTACCATTGAGTTCTAGCACTGGGCAATAAGATGATTCGATCAGAAAATATGCATATCACACAAGTGAGTGCTGTGGTCTGCAACACATAGGCAGAATTCTGGGTCTCTCTGTTTGACCTCAATTAATGCTGCTTTTTGCAGAGTTAGTTTTTGCCTGTGTTCTGGCCAGCTGTGGTCATCAATACATCTCCCACACAGCCACCACCTGCATGGATTATTCCTTACAGAAATATCCTTCTGTGAATCAGTGTCTGAGAAATGGCAACAGCACAGGTCTGGGTGAACCAGAGTCAGGTGAGAGAAGTGCCCCTTATTGTCGTCCCCCCTCCCACGCCCAATCTGTCTGCCTCTTTCCTACACATGTAGCAGGACAGCCAAAAATTAACTTTTTCATGCAGCAGGATGGGCTAAGTAAAATCAGGCATGTAGCACCATTATTGTTAACACCTAGATTATCATTGGCAGAGGTGAGGGGGAGCACCTTAGCAGGTGCTGGGGGACCCTAATTTTATTGTGCTTTTAACCATGTAGGGTGGCAAGGTGAATGGGGGACAGGAAAAAGGGGGAAGACTCTTAGATGGAGTAAGATATTGTAGCACTTTCAAATATCCCCTGGACAGACAATAGTCTTATCATAACACACACACCCAGCAATTCCACAGTGAAATCCGTGTAATCAAAATCACCCAGTGTTCAGCATACGCAACAAGCCACTAAAGCAATGCTTTTTCCAGCTGTAGTATGTTCTAGTTTGTTAGAAAGTGCTCAGAACTTGAAAAACAAGCTCTATTGAATTGTAACAAACTAACTTTGAATTATTTTTAAAAGAAGCAAGAAATTCCAGTGGTTAGAGAAGACGGTTACAGTGCTAGGAACAGAAACTATCCTGAGTCCCAGTTTTGCTTTGAGTTGAGGCAAATCATGTCATCTCCCAGTGCTACAGTTTCCTCTTCTTGGGGATACTACTGGGACAGTGGCAGACCAGTTGCCAGCTCATGCCAATGCCCCTAGGCCTCACTGAACACTGACAAATCCATAGCTGGAACCAGTCTAGCTAACCTGTGTGCTAGCATTGTTAAAATAGTTGTTATGTTGATAAGAATGTGTTTAGGCTTTATGAAATGCTTGTGGGATGCTACATGTATTAATCTTACTAATACTATCTGTATTGTATGTTATAAGGCAGTGGCTCTCAGAGGTCTTCCAGGGAGTACAATAGGCTACATAAAAAGCACTAGTGAAGTCAGTAAAAACTAAAATTTCATACAATGACTTGTTTATACTGTTCTGTATACACTGATATGTAAGTACAGTATTTATATTCCAATTGATTTATTTTATAATTATATAGTAAAAATGAAAGGGAGCAATTTTTCAGTAATAGTGTGCTGTGAGACTTATGTATTTTTGTCTGATTTTGAGTACTGTACTAAATAAGTAGTTTTTAAATGAGATGAAACTTGGGGTACACAAGACAAACCAGACTCCTGAAAGGGGTACAGTAGTCTGGAAAGGTTGAGAACCACTGTTATAAGTTTCAGAGTAGCAGCTGTGTTAGTCTGTATTCGCAAAAAGAACAGGAGTACTTGTGGCACCTTAGAGACTAACATTTATTTGAGCATAAGCTTTCGTGGGCTACAGACCACTTCGTCGGATGCATAGAATGGAACATATAGTAAAAAGATATATATACATACAGAGAACATGAAAAAGTGGAGTAAGAGGCTAATTAATTAAGATGAGCTATTATCAGCAGGAGAAAAAAACTTTTGTAGTGATAATCAAGATGGCCCATTTAGACAGTTGACAAGAAGGTGTTAGTATACTTAACTTAAGGAAATAGATTCAATATGTGTAATGACCCAGCCACTCCCAGTTTCTATTCAAAACCAAGTTAATGGTACCTAGTTTGCATATTAATTCAAGCTCAGCAGTTTCTCATTGGAGTCTGTTTTTCGAAGCTTTTCTATTGCAAAATTGCCACCTTTAAGTCTGTTACTGAGTGGCCAGAGAGGGTGAACTGTTCTCCTACTGGTTTTTGAACGTTATGATTCCTGATGTCAGATTTGTGTCCATTTATTCTTTTGCGTAGAGACTGTCTGGTTTGGCCAATGTCCATGGCAGAGGGGCATTGCTGGCACACGATGGCATATATCACATTGGTAGATATGCAGGTGAACAAGCCCCTGATGGTGTGGCTAATGTGATTAGATCCTATGATGGTGTCACTTGAATAAATATGTGGACAGAGTTGGCATCAGGCTTTGTTGCAAGGATAGGTTCCTGGGTTAGCGTTTATGTTGTGTGGTTGCTGGAGAGCATTTGCTTCAGGTTGGGGGGCTGTCTGTAAGTGAGGACTGGTCTGTCTCCCAAGATCTGTGAGAGTGAGGGATCATTTTTCAGGATAGTCTGTAGATCTTTGATGAGGTAATAGGTTAAGTGTTTGCTGTGTAACTATAAAAGTGTTTGCTAAAACTGTAAAACCCAGTCAGGAGAGAAGCATTACAAGTGTGAAATGCTAATTTATCACAAGAGGTGTCATCTCCTGCCCAGCAAAACAAAGCCAATAGACACCAGACAAGCCCTTTTGGAACATCAGTGTACAAAAGACTTTGTTGATTGCTCCCCCATGCCTTTGGAGACCTGCACAAAACTTCTCCCATCAGCTTGAGCTCTGGGGGAGGGACATAAAAATCCATGTAAAGAAAAATTATCACTATCAAATTGCGTGGAATTTGGAGAGGGCAATGTTTCTAAGCAGAAGAAAGGAATCCACAAGCTGTTTAGCTTAGGTTAGCCCTAAAGGACATAGTGTTTGCACATTACAGCATCTTCTATTATCTTTCGAAACCTAAGTAACTCATTTGTGTATGGTTACCTCCTTTAACCATGTAAACAACATTTCTTTTTCTTAATTATAGGATTGACTACAAGCATTGTCTTTGGTGAGAGATCTAAGGTACAACTGCCCTAAGTGACTGGGGGGACTAGGCATAATGTGACTATTGTTAGGTTTCAGAGTAGCAGCCGTGTTAGTCTGTATTCGCAAAAAGAAAAGGAGTACTTGTGGCACCTTAGAGACTAACCAATTTGAGCATAAGCTTTTGTGAACTACAGCTCACTTCATTGGATGCATGTAGCTCACGAAAGCTCATGCTCAAATAAATTTGTTAGTCTCTAAGGTGCCACAAGTACTCCTTTCCTTTTTTCTGAATATTGTTGTGATTTTTGGTGTAAGGGACCATCTATCCCAAAGGCAAGCTTGCTTAGGTGGCAAGATAGACCAGAGTACCCAAGGAGACTGTCTGTGACTCCATGTTAAGGCTGTTATAGTGCTTGAGGAGTTCACACTTGATACTCAGTTGGTGAAATCTATGTATAGAAAGCGCAACCAGTTTGGGGGTTTGTGCCCTGAGGATAGCACTCGTGGTTGTGAGCCACTCTGGAAAGCTTGAAAACTACTACTTATTTCATAGGTGGAATAGGCTCTCTATCACTACTGTGGGTCTCTCTCCCCACCCTTCCCCCTGGGTCTCTGAGGTTCCTTTTGCAGTCTTTTTCCTCCTTCATCACAGAAGGGTTGAAGGGAGAATGAACTGTATTCAGTCTCCAATGCACACAGCACCCTCTGCAGAGAAGAGCAGGAAGCGATGCAACATCAGTTACTTCTACTTCTGCCTCTACAACTTGTGCTAAATTGGGATGAGCTTTGCCAGTGACCTCAAGGATGAAAGAAAACAAAGTAGGCTGTGGGGAGGACAGCCATGAGGATGAGCTGCTCCCTAGTTGGCTTTCCAGCAAATGAAAGAGCTGAGCACTCCTAGCTCTTTGTTTACCCAGCAAGGGGGTTGCCTAACTTGCAAGTGCCTTAGACCTACCCTCCTGTGGGGCAGCTCAATAGGCAGAGATAATATCCTTACCCTCTTTGTAAAGCAGTTTGAGATTTTCAGTGAAAGATGTCATATACATACAAATTATTAATTATACTAAAGGAGTACACAAATGTCTTCCAGGGGTTACATCAACTCATTTAGATATTTGCCTAGTTTAATCACAGGCTACATTAAAAAGCACTAGCAAAGTCTGTACAAACTAAAATTTCATACAATGATTTGTTTATATTGCTCTATATACTGTACACTGAAATGGAAGTATAATATTCATATTCCAATTGATTTATTTTATTACATGGTAAAAATGAAAGTACACAATTTTTTCAATAATAGCTTCTTGTGACACTTCTGTATTTTGTCTGATTTTGTAAGCAAGTAGTTTTTAAGTGATGTGAAACTTGGGGTAAGCAAGACAAATCAGATTCCTGAAGGGTACAGTAGTCTGGAAAGGTTGAGACAAAAAGTAAACAAGCTAAAGACATCCAAAAGCTGGAGGGAAGGGAGCCCTTAATAGTCAAATTCATTCACTGGAGTTTGATTTTAAGGATCACACCTTGTACAGTGGGGCTGATTTGGTCCCATGGATCAAAAGGTACTTTCTAAAACCCCTTTCCTATTGGCAAAGGCATTTGGTATAAAAATTATACTGAGAATAATTTTTCTGACATTTCCAAAGGAAGAAAAGAATTTCACGCACTTCTTAAAAGCAACTAACATTTAAGCATCAGCACTGCTGTTTACTGAAAAAAGTCTTATTTGCTGCTAAAGACTATTATAGCTGATGGGAGTGCACATTAAAGTCAACTATAACCAGATGGACCTGACTGGGCACTAAAATGACTAATAGAATTTGCTGTCCTTGCAAAAGGAAGGTGTTGCTTGTATCACATACTGGAAGGGGAAGCTGACTGAGAAATCTGTAGTAATCATTCAAATATAATGATCAAAAGGCCTGGTTGACCAATTTAATCCGTTTAACAAAAGTCCTCTATAATCACAAAGAAAAACTATTTCTAGAACAATTAATGTCTGAAATTATTAGGATTAGAGTTTCAATTTGGAAATTATTGCAACCTTTGAAATTAGAGGTAAATGTTGCTAGATGTGCTGGGCACTGACTTTAGTGGACCTTCAGACAGATAAATCTCTGGGAATTGTTTGGAATTCTTTCTCTGAAGTATATGTACCTCCAGTACACAACCTATTGATTTTGTGGCCACAGAAGATTATGCAATGACCATCCTTTCAAGAAGTGAAACTTAGGAGCTGAGTTATCTAAATACATAGAGATGAAAACAACTGTCATTGAGAAAAAATGACCAAGACACTGGCACTCCGCAAAACAGGTACCATCCATTAAATATTTTTCTCTAAGAAATTTTGTACGGATGTGTCTCACATACCTAAGTGTGTATTTTTGTACTATTTCCACATTGTCTAGTCCAGGAAAGTCAGACTCATTCTGTGTGGAGGGCCAAGTTACACTTTTCATTATGCTCTGTGTGTTTGAGCTACAAACTTAGGAAATCTATAGATCATGGGTATTATATGCCCTATTGAGATCAGTGAAAATGAAGCCATTTAGTTTAGGTGTTAACTAAATTTCCTATATCCACAGTTATAAATTTAAAAAAAATCCTAGCTCTGTAGTTCAAGCTGACACACAAGAGAAGTTTCTACTTCACTTTCAGGCACTTGGTTGAGATTAATCGTTTTCAAAAAGCGAGAATCGTATTCACCATAGTTCTACAAATCAAATATATTCTGAGTCTGAATGGCTGAGTTTAGGTTGGGGGAAGAAACAAAACCTTGTCTTTCATCCGCCAGTGCTATGTAAAAAATTCTCAATCTCACTGATCAGGGAGGTTAGATTAGTGTTTCCCAGTTGATTATTCTTATTCTCTTTGTAGTGATCCAGTATCTTCTCTCAACAACAGGTTTCTCACTGTTTTAAACCTAAGGGTATGACGCTTTCTACAATAGTAATTAGGCAGGAATTCTGATGTGTGTTCATCTCTTCTGAAATTTCTTTTTTTTCTGAGACAAGTTCAAGGGTCCAAAGATTTTAATGACACATGCAGTGCATATTTGTCTCAATTAGACTAAAACACAGGGACAGAGCAGAAAGACATTATAGTGATGGAAAGAGGACTTGTGTTAGATATCTGCACTCTGTGTCCTCTACCTCAAAATATTTAATTACTAAGTGTTGTATGTTCAAATTTGAATGAGAATTATATATCTTAACTAAAGCAAAAAGAATACACACAGGCCATCCAATTGTCCTTTTATATTTTTATTTGGTGTTAAGTAACCCCACAAGAAAACAAAATCAGTTACTCTGGTGTACATGAAATCAGAACAAATACAACCACTTGAAGCAAAACAGTAGAAACAAATTTCAGCCCAGGAATGGAAAACTGATATTTCAGTGCTATGGATATGCAATGCGCTTCATACCACAGTGCAGTTCAGCGTTTGCCAACCTTTAATGCTTTTTTGTGTCTCTATCCATACAGAAAAACTAAAAACCACACCTCAACTCTCTCACTGAAAGCTTTAGAGCTTTAGCCATTAAACTATGAAAACAAGTACAGACAATTTGTTATTGCCCAAGCTCAATTATATACCATTTTATTTTTCCCCAAAGGTGCTGGAATATTACACCACAATGTAATTAAAGTCAACACCTTTGTTGTTTTTGAGCCCTTTCTTACTAAAAAAGCAGCTCTATCGAATATAAACTGAGCTAAAGATTGTGTTTGAAATATGTTCATTTGGTCATTTTTTTATTCTAGAATGAAGCTCTATTCCATTCGTCCTTGTAGTGATTTGAGGAATTTACATGTTAAGTTCATTTTACTTTCATGTTTACAGATAAATAGTTTTCAGTGCAGGTGCTACACAACCTCTTAAGGAAGCTCCAGAAGAAAGTAAAATACATAAAAACCTATCCAAAATCTGCAAATAAATAAAAATTTAAAAAAGTTTAAAGTGTCAAAAGATTTGTTGTATGAATATAAACCCTAAGAATATGTAGTTTAATAGCAGGATCAGAAAAATTTTCCTGGTAAGAACAAACAAAGCCAATTAAGTAAGGGTTTCAGCAAAAAGGATACATGCAGCCTTGCACGGTTTTATAACAGCAGATCTTAATTCTTGTACTATCAATTAAGAAAAGGCAACAAAACCCAGTTATTCAATTCACTTCCCTGCCACAGAACATATTTCACAGCCCGTTCAGATCATATTTCAAACAGCTATAATTCTTAGGAGTTTTTATTGCCTGTCAAAATTAACGGTTAAGCTTTTTCAAGTCAGTACTAGACTCTCTGCACTTCCTGATGTTATAGACATGCTGCTATTGTATAGATTAGTTTTTTAAAAACTTAGTTGGTAAAAACTTAGGATGTTTAGTTTTGCAAATATTGCTCCTCCTGGCTTATAAATTTTGCATAATGTATTAAAAAGCACAAGGAGCTGATAGTCTTGTACAGATGCAACTTGATGATGTATTCACTTTCTAGGTTAACAAAATAAAATTTAAAAGCAAGTCACGTAAAGCAACAATCACTACTGCAATCACACATGTATGTTGTAAGTCATCACTTCCCTCCCACCCTCCCACCCACCACACACATAACTTGCCCCTAACATTCTCTCAGGAACACAAAATGAACTACAAGATTTACTAAATTACAGCCACAACAGCAGCTAACTGCAGCAGCCACAGGATTTCTTTCAAGTGAAGCACTGACCTTTTGCATATAAAACACTGAACATTCTGAGCATTTTAGATAGTTTTAGTCATCAGGCTCAAATTCAATATAGGATGCATTTGCAGGTTACATGAATGCAATAATTTGCAACAAGACAAAATCCTTATTACTTGTTACAAAGTTTACAACAATCCCCACATAACCCCAGTGGTTTGGGGGGTTTTTGGTGGGATTTTTTTTTTTTAAATACTTCTACCTTATAATGGCAGGTCACTAAAAAAGGACAAAAAAAAGAAAAAAAAAAAAAAAGAAAAAAAAAACCCACATTGCCTCCATACCTACAAAAATCCTTGGCTTTTCCAGTTAGCAAGAAGACTACAAACCATAGCATCTTCAGTGTTGGTTTGCAGGATGGGGGGAGGGAGGGGAAAATCATAGGATAGAAAACACAGTTTCTGTAAGTCTCTAAAGCACAACCCTGTTGTTCCTACTTCAAAGTTATGAGAGTTACTGAATGAAGACTGGACAAGTCATTCATGCTTTTCTCCTGCATTCAGAAAGGCACTGATAGATTACAGTGTTTAGTATTTATCTCCCTGTTCTCAAAGAACAAATCCTAAATGTGCCAAAAGCTAAAGTCTCTGAATAGCAGAAGTAGTTGTAGACACTGCAATGCTAATAAGATAGTAATAGTGGTAGGGCTACAGTTACGAATGACAATAACTGCAGTTAAGATGCAAAAAAGCAGTGGTACCACTAAGACAAGCACATGCACATCCATTCTTGATTTGACAACACAATCTAATCTAGTTCAAATAGCCAAGAATTTAACAGTTTGGAGAAAGTAAAATATTCAACAGGACAGTTATGTCCCTAACTATAAAATAAGCAAGAAGAGAAAGATAAATACATATCTGAATCCGTTAACTGAAGAGGAAACTCAAGTTGTTGTTTTAGAGCTACAGACCCTCAGGAAGGACAGTTTTCCATCTCATGTTACTTTTAAATCATTTGTTGTATTCTGCAGTTTTATAGGTGAGTTCGAGAAAAAAGCTCCTCCTCACAAGGATCAGCCCATTCACTTCCACCTTCTGAAGCTGTCTCTTCAGAGCTGGAGCTATCACTGGAGTATATTTTCTTCCTGAAGCCATTTGGTTTTGCTCCAGAATTTCTATCATCTGCACACCTTGCTTCATGAACAGAAGAGACCTAAGGATTTAAATTGACACTTTATTTGGTACAGTGGAAAACAAAACATATTTGTCTATTTATAAGCTGGCAGATTTTATAATTTATTTTTTATGTTAGGGGAAAGATGCCACAGTTATTCAGAGTTACAGTTCCCACTTCCCCTTTCTAACTTAGATGTGAATAGCGAGGGTTGGGCTGTGATGACAAATCCAGGTTGAGGGCAGCATTTTTTTTCACCCACCCTTCCATTCGAAGTCTTCCATTTCTGACTCTCTTGCCAATTTCTGAACCACATTTTTATTCTGAGTACATTATTATCACTGCTAACTGGAGAGTGACTCTCCAAGTCATTCCCAAATCTTAAGGTCTCACATCATGCTAGTTTGTCTTCATCAAGCCGCACTTCTGGAAACACATCGTATTTGCAGTTGCATCAATGATCTTACAGGAGTATGTCGAGTGCAAAATCTAGATGTTAGCAGCACTACATAATATGCCCTACTGGGCAATTCACTAAGTAGAGGAGTATCATCTCTGGCAAAAGTGAAATGTAGCAATAACTGGGACAAAAGGCATTTTCTCCTACTGCAAAAGTACCATTCACCAAATAAGTAGTTTGTCACTTATGAGAAGGACACAAAGTTCAACATGCATATTGTTAACTCCCCATAACAGTGGCTGTGTGTGGTTCACAGGAGCACACTGTCCCACCCTAGTTACTGGAAGTAAGCTCTGTGAAGAAAAAATACAGCACTCTTCCAGCAAATCTGACCAATCAATTCACAATCATCCCAGAGGGCTTACATTCCACCCTCTTGGCCAAAAGACAGGTAAGTACAGCGAGGAGTTTGCAAAGAATGCCAGGGCAAGAAAGTGGCTTCAAAATGAAAATGTGGAGAAAATCAGAATTTGTAGTCTGGAATATAACTGGGGCCAGCCACAAATATTGTGATGACAGAGGATAAAAATAAATCAATCACTCACCATATTAAAATCTAAAAGATGTTCTTCATTGTTGGGAACTTCCTTTACATCTGGGTATTCTCCTACACCATTCTCTCCCTTGGCATTTGTGTAACATTCTTGAGGTGTTTTTGTTTCAGAATGGAGGAGACAAAAAAAGAGGAGGAAAATCTCATTAAGAAACAAGTTTATCTACATTTCACTAAAATGTATAACATCTAATAAGTTTTCTTCAGAATTATCTATCTAAGTTGTGTGTTAACTGAAATGGTCTGGTTTGACAGCTTTAAACACTGAAGTACAATGCACTTCACCTCACCAGAGTGCCCTCAAACCTTACCTCAAAGGGACACCACTACATTAAAAAAGAGAAAAATATAATTTAATTACTAAAAACCTGTAAAAAGTAACATATTATAAAATGACTAAATCACTTTTTCCCATTTTGGTTAGAAATTTCTTCATACATTTTTAATGTCTGATATTGTAAACTGTTTAGGACCAGTTCTACCTCTGTCTGTAAAAAATCTAGCCCAACAAAGCCCTGATCCTGATTGGAACCACTGGGCATTACTGTAACCTAATTAATTAATATCTCAATTTGGTCCACTGGGGTTACTTCAAAATTTATCAGAGTAGGTCTTGCATGTATAAAACCATAGATAGTTGGGTACAGCTATCTACTCTGTGAAAGACTGATCTCTTTAAAAACTAATGCTTTCTGTAAGAGCTAATGTCAGATTTTATATAGATAGGATGAAATCCCTGGCCCCACTAAAGTTAACGGAACAGAAGTTTTGCCATTGACTTAAATGAAGCAGGATTTCACCCATATTTTCTATGTCTTCCCTCTTCCTCAGATTAAATAAATTCTACCACTAAAGTTGGTATGACAGCTCACCAGAAGGTGGCAGTGAAAAACAGGTAAATTTCACTTAGAGGAATGCTGGGAGTTACCACATATACAGCTAGAGGTTTTTCCAAAAATGTTTATGTTAACACAATTACATTAATATATTTTAAAAACATTTTGAACTCTAGACGGATTGACACCATCTTCATCAAACAAATTGAAAAGTAGGTCTGTGACCATAACTTGTACTAGCAAAGGTTGCTTAACGGAGTTCTCGGCTAGCGATGGTCCAACTGTAGCTGCATTGGTTAGTATGTGTACAATGCTGTAGCACAGTGTAGTTCAAGATTAAGCTCTGTTGTGTTATCTGTTTCCCTGACTCCATTTATTTGCTGTTATGCAATAATTCTGTAGTTATACTGAAATGTGACTTTTTACTACTGGGCATTGAACACTTGAAATGAGTAATTTAATGTTAGAATAAAAAAAAATGAGTATGCAGTGTTGTTGTAGCCGTGTCGGTCCCAGGATATCAGAGAGACAAGATGCCTCTCTCACCAACAGAAGTTGGTCCATTAAAAGATATTAACTCACCAACCTTGTCTCTCTAAAATAACTTGTGCATTCTGCAAGTAATATATAGTAATATTTGGTAATTAATAACAAACAATTAACCAACTTACTTAGTATTGTTTTTTCTAAGTTCTTATAAGAAGTCCAATAAAATGTTAGATAATTTGATTTAAGAACTTCAGCTACATAGTGTTTAAATATGAGACATTACTAAGAATTACAAAATATAATTAAAAATTACAGAATGACTAAATTCTCTTACCACTCCTAAGAAATTAAATAATAAATGTAAAGTATTCATAGAGGTTTTTGTTTTTTTTTAGTACTAACAATGGGAGAATAGTTCAGTCTCCAGGCCTATTTCAATCCCTTAACTTCTCTCCTGAGCATGCCAAGAAACTGCCAATAAGTGCCAATTGTGGTGGTGCTTTATGTGATGTCAACACTCCTACAGGAGAAACAGAAACCCAAGTTCTCTCACATGTCATTCAACATCCATTGTTGTCTCCTCGATGTACAAGTCATTTGCAGCCCCAGCCCCATCCTCTTGAGGAGATGCTTTCTCCTAATCAGCTTCCAATTCCAGTTTATCAGGGAATGGATCCTCTATAGAACAAGTATTTTCACTAGGCACCTGCCAACAGGAGGTCCCAGAATCTGTTTGGCAGCCCCCCAAACACCCTGTCAAATCCCAAGATTGTTAACCATTCCTTCCCCAATTCAAAGATTCCGAGGCCAGAACGGACTATTATTATCTAGTCTGAATTTCTTTATAACATAGGCCATAGAATAAAATAGTTCCTAAAGCATGATTTTTAGAAAAACATCCAATCTTGATTTTAAAATGGTCAGTGATGGAAAATCCACCACAATCCTTTGTAAATTGTTCCAATGGTTAATTACTCACCATTAAAAAATTACACCTTATTTACACATTAATGGAGGCCAAAATCAAATCCAGTCCCCAAAAGGAGAGATGTACCATCTTTTCCTTGAATAACGTATTCAATATGCAATTTCATGAAGGGCAATCAATCAGCAACCTTTCCTCTCCAACCACAAGTCAACAAAGGCCTTGTGGCCCTCCTGCCAGACCCTCTGTTGCAGCATCTCAGGCCAAATTACAATTACTTCCTTGACAACTAACTTTCTCTCCTTGCTACTATTGTGGCCTCTACCACTACTTCCCCAAATGCTGAATCAATTTAGTCTACAATAAGTACAATTGACTACTAGGCAATCTCAAATTGTATCCAAAGTTTTTTAAAATTTTGGAGCAAAGAAAAAAAAGTCTGAATTTATTAAAAATCCAGTCCGACAATTTATTACAAACATACCCAGTCTGACAAACGTACCAAAATTTAGTGAAGTGCTCTCAAAATCAGATATGTTAAAGGGATGGTATCAGGTCAATTCTGGCCCCAAATGTAAGTTTTTCAAAAGACAAGTTCTTACAGCTCAGAGATCTTTAAGAAATCCCTATTTTTTTTAAATAAAGCATTCCCCTTTGTGTGAGCAATCCAAACACTGCAGCACTGTGTTAATATAATTAGAAAATAAATAGAAACAGAAGTGAAACTGACATCTATTTTATAGTCCAAAGTGTGTGTGTGGGGGGGAAGTGAACAAACTGGCATAAAATGTAGAAGGATTTTTAAAAAATATTTTCATTTTAAATAAATCCAAAGTTATCAGTGATATGGATAAGCAGATCTGTTTATTAAAAATGTGATTTAATCTGACCGTGTTGCTGTTATCCCGCAAATTAGCATTTATAATAAAAACAAATTAATTTTATGTATAGCTGGTAGTTCTATTTCTGGTCATCTGTAAAGTAAGCAATTTTAACACACTTAGTTCAAGAACGGTATCTTCTTACCTTCACACTGTGATGCAGGAAAGAGGGGAGAATAGAGTGCTTTTTCCCACCAGGACTGCTTTTCCTGGCTGCCACTCGTTGTTTGCAGATCAGTGTTCAATATAGGAAACTGTTTAGACAATAATCATATGTTAATATCCCATAAATAACAAGGCACTCTGACACCCAAGGGCAAAGGGTCTCTCTTGAAAACAATCTGTCAAGCTATGGAAATAACATGGTACAATTTCTGATTATACTGGAAAAGGGTTTTCTTAGTCTACATCTACACTACAGCACTTAGAGTATCTCCACCACAAATACTGTAAGCCAGAGGTGGGCAAACTACAGCCCATCCTGCCTGGCCCCTGAGCTCCTGGCCGGGGAGGCTGGCCCCAGCCCCTCCCCCGCTGTTCTCCCTACCCCGCACCTATGCCGCCGCGTGGGCAGCACTCTGCGCTGCAGGGCTCCGTGCTCATGCAGGGCAGTGCATCTGGCTCCGGCTGGTCGGCATGGCTGCCAGATATGCTGCTCTGAGCAGCAGGGTAAGGGGGCCAGGAGTCCCAGGGGACAGTCAGGGGACAGGGAGCGATTGGATGGGGCGGAGGTTCAGGGAGCGGTCAGAGGACATGGAGCAGGGGGCACTGGATAGGGCAGAGGTGCGGGGGGAGACAGACAGTGGGGGTTAGATAGGGGGCGGTGTCCCAGGAGGGGGTGGTCAGGGAACAAGGGGGGGGGGTGTTGGATGGGTGGGAGGTTCTGAGGGGGGCAGGGGCCAGGCTGTTTGGGGAGGCACAGCCTTCCCTACCTGGCCCTCCATATAGTTTTGCACTCCGATGTGACCCTCGGGCCAAAAAGTTTGCCCACCCCTGCTCTTAAGCTCACAGGAGAGAGCTCTTCTGGTGGCTTAACTCCTGCCTCTGAGAGATGGTAACTATGTCAGTGGGAGAAGATTTGTTACCGACATAGCACTGTCTACACATTTAATTTATGTCACTCAGGTGTGTGGATTATTCACACCCCTGAGCGATGCAAGTTATACCCAAGTAACCTGTATTGTAGACACGATCTTAGCCTCCTAATGTTTGCTCTCTAATGCCTCCGAAAGTGGATGTAGCAATAGTGCCATCAATTGAATACACTGAAGGACATCTAGATTGTTAAGGAGTTCATTAGTGACAGTTTGGTTATAAAACGACTCCATCTTTCTTTAAAAAAAATCAGTTATGTTTAAAAAAATCTTGATCCATTAATAAAAATGTCACAAATTTTTATTTTTTAATTCTAATGCTTCATTTATGTTTACCACAGACTAGTTCCTGTAGCACAAATGCACATGGCTGAGATACTGAAAGCTTGCCAAAACAGGCATGACTCTGCAATTCTGTAATCAGATTTGTAGTAACAGCATTTGTATTTTGTGACAGCTTGTGAATCTTACGTAATGCCTTTTCAAGAAGTTAGCCTGTGTAGTTTTTATATGAGCCATATTTCTAACGTCAACACTGGCTCGACATCCAGATTCCACTTTTATGTAAAGCTGAAGATCATGAAATAGGAAAAAATTCACTAATGTGAACAAGTTGCTCTGTCCATCCTTCAGCTGAATAAAAGGTAATAACAATAAGTGGTAATTACAAATTTGGAGCCTAATCCTGAAAAAAGCAGTTACCTACCTCTCGTAACTGTTGTTCTTCGAGAGATGTTGCTCATGTCCATTCCATCTCAAGGGTCTATGCTTGCCACATGCACCGGTGCTGGACGTTTTTCCCCCTGTGGTATCTGTAGGGCTGGCTCTTGTGCCCTCTGGAGTTGCACACATATGCACTGGTATAAGGGGCCCTTCAGTTCTCCCCTTCAATTCTTTCTTGTCAGAACTCCGACAGAGGGGAAGGAGGGTGGGTCAAGGAAGGGATATGAGCAACACATCTTGAAGAACAGTTACAAGAGGTAGGTAACCATTTTTTCTTCTTCGAGTGCTTGCACATGTCCATTCCACATCAGGTGACTCGCAATCAGTGCCTCTGGAGGTGGGCCAGGAGTTCATGGACAGGTCGACTGTAACACCGCTCTGCCAAAGCCAGCTTCATCTCAGGCCCGATGAGTGATGGCATAGTGGGTCATGAAAGTATGGAGAGATGACCATGTTGCGGCCCTGCAGATGTCCTGGATTGGAACATGAGCCAGGAATGCTGCTGATGAAGCCTGTGCTCTTGTTGAATGAGCTATCATTATTGGCGAAGGTATGACCTTTGCCTACTCATGGGTGGTGATCCAGGATAAAATACTCTGAGAAGACACCAGGAGTCCCTTCATCCTGTCAGCCTCTGCAATGAAAAGCTGAGATGACCTACGGAAAGGCTTGATTCGCTCAAGGTAGAAACCCAGGGCATGTCCGACATCCAGAGCATGCAAATGCCTCTCCTCGTTGAAGTTCTGTGGCTTTGGGAAGAACACCGGCAGGAGAATATCCTGATTGACATGAAACTGCAATACCACCTTTGGCATGAAGGCTGGGTAGAGGTGCAGCTGAACCATGTCCTTATAGAACACTGTTTAAGGGGGTTCTAAGGTTACAGACTTTATCTCAGAGACCCATCTCGCAGAAGTGATCACTATGAGGAAAGCAACCTTTCATGATAGGTCCAGAAGTGATCAGGATGCCGATGGCTCGAAAGGAGGCCCAGTGAGCCTAGATAGGGCTAAACTGAGGTCTCATTGGGGGGACCAGATCACGGACCAGTGGAGTCTTTCCAGGCCCTTGAGAAATCTGATCATCACTGCCTGCAAGAAGACTGATCTGCTCTGGATGTGAGAGTGGAAGGCTGCCAGGTGTACCCTGATCGATGAGAGTGCCAAATCTTGGTGCTTTAGATGGAACAGATATTCTCAGATGGATTGTAAAGATGACAAACGAAGAGAGGTTCCATTCAGATGCCCAGCAGGGGAAGCGCTTCCACTTAGCCAGGTAAGTAGTCCTGGTAGAGGGTTTTCTACTTTCTAAAGGAACAAGTTGGACATGTCTGGAGCAAGCCTGCTCCTCGACGCTTAGCCATGCAGCATCCATGCTGTCAGGTGCAGGGAGGCAAGGTTCGGGTGCAGCAATGGTTCGTGGTCCTGCGAGAGCAGGTTCGGGCTGTTTGGAAGCGTCCACAAGCATGCCAAACCAGTATTGGTGAGGCCATGCCAGGGGTATCATGATGACTCATGCCCTGTCCCTCTTGATCTTCAGAAGAGCCTTGTTGATGAGAGGCATTGGTGGAAAGGCGTACATCAGGTTGCCTATGCATGACAGGAGAAAGGCATGTGAAAGCGAGCCCCTGTTGAGGTCGGGAAGAGAACAAAACCCATGACATTTTCTGTTTTGTTTGGTAGCAAATAAGTCCAGCTGGGGAGTTCCCCACTTCTGGAAGATGTCCCAGTGACATCCAGGTGGAGAGTGGAGTGAAAAGAATGACCTGCTGAGGCAACCTGCTAAAGTGTTCTGGACCCCCAGGCGATGCGAGGCTTCAAGATGGATAGCATGTTGGATACAGAAGTCCCACAGGTGAAGGACTTTTTGGCAGAGAGCTGATGACTGTGCTCCCCCTTGCTTGTTGACATAGAATGTCGATGCTGTGTTGTCCACAAATACCTGCACTACTTTGTCTCACAGTTGGGGAAGGAACACTTCGCAAGCCAGATGGGTGGCTTTGAGTTCCCTGACGTTTATATGTAACAACAGCTCCTCTTGGGACCATAGGCCCTGGGTCCTGAGTGTACCGAGGTGGGCTGCCCACAAGTCCAAGGCATCAGACACCAGGGATGTGGAGTCGCAAGTGGAACCCCTTCTGTCACATGGTGCGGGTTTGACCATGCTAGGGAGGTAAGAATTTGCGGTGGTATTGTGAGGTCCAAGTGATGTTTGCCTGAAGAGTAGACTGACGCCAGCCACATCTGTAGGGGTCTGAGATGTAGCCTTGCATACTGTATTACATAGGTGCACGCTGCCATGTGCCCCAGAAGTCTGAGGCATACTTGGGCTGTGGTGAGTGGGTAAGTCGTGACTCGGGCAATCAGATCTGACATCCCTGGGAATCTGGTTTCTGGTAGGAAAGCTCTGGCTTGGGTAGAGTCAAGGACTGCTTCGATAAACTCTATTCTTTGTACCGGGACTAGTGTTCATTTATTAACAGGCCCAACACTTGGCAGGTGGCTCATAGTACTACGCCGCCGCGTTGGACTTGTGCCCTCGAGTGACTCTTGATGAGCGAATTGTCAAGGTACAGGTAGATCTGAATACCCTAACGTTTGAAGTAGGCTGCGACTACTGCCATACATTTTGTAAACACTCTTGGTGCTGTAGACCAAACAGGAGC
This sequence comes from Caretta caretta, assembly GCF_965140235.1. Classification (NCBI taxonomy): domain Eukaryota; kingdom Metazoa; phylum Chordata; order Testudines; family Cheloniidae; genus Caretta; species Caretta caretta. The sequence continues at coordinate 129,145,102 of NC_134209.1, read as the reverse complement.
ACTGCAAACTGGTAGCGAGTCATTCCAACCACAAACCGTAGAAACCTTCCGTGGCCATGGAACATAAAAAAGTGGAAGTATGCGTCCTTTAAGTCAAGGGTGGCATACCAGTTCCCAGGATCCAGGGAAGGGATAATGGAGGCCAGAGAGACCATGCAGAACTTCAACTTCTTGAGGTATTTGTTGAGGCCTCGTAGGCCTAAGATGAGTCGGACACCCCCTTTGGCCTTCGGTATCAGGAAGTAGCAGAAGTAAAAGCCTTTCCCTCTTAGTTCTTTGGGAACTTCCTCTATGGCCCCCACCCATAGAAGGGCTTGCACCTCCTAGACAAGGAGTTGCTCGTGAGAAGAGTCCCTGAAAAGGGATGGAGATATAGGGTGGGAAGGAGGAATGGAAATAAATTGGAGGGTATACGCCACTGGTCTGATGTTATAACAGTCTAAGCAGGAAGGGAGGGCAATAGCCAGTCTGAAAATAAGAGGGGGAGGGTTGGATCCTGGGTTTAGACTGGGAGGTTGCCCTTGGGTGCACCCTCAAAATTCCTGCTTTTTCCCCACGAGGGTGGCAGCTAGAGCCTGATTGGGTCGATGTGGCCGGTGGTTGGCCCTGGCAGCGCTTGTAGCCCCTGTCCTCTTTTCTATAGGGCTCAAGCCTGGCCTGGCCCCTGAATCTCTTGAGGCTGTTGAGACCTGAAATGTTTCCTTGAGGCTGTGGGAATGTAAAGGTCCAGGGAGCGTAATGTGACCCTAGAATCTTTTTAGTCTGTGCAGCCTGCTGTCAGTTTGTTCTGAAAACACGGCTGATCTATGTAAGGGGAGGTCCTGATGGATGGTTGGATCTCCTCAGACAGGCCAGATGACTGCAGCCACGATGCCAGTCTCATGGATATGGCCAATGGTCTTGTTCCAACTGCTTAGTCAGCAGCATCTGAGGCTGCCTGGAGGGAGGCCCTGGCTACAGTCTTGCTCTTGTCAAGTACGGCCAAGAACTCCTGTTTAGACTCCTGCGGCAGAGAATCAGCAAACTTGGCCATAGAGTGCCACACATTGTAATCATATCGCCCCAGCAAAGCTTGGTGATTCAATATGCGCAGTTGGAAGTCTAATAAACTTTTCTGCCAAAAAGATCTAGCCTCTTTGCCTCCTTTTTTGGGGGGTTGAACTGGTTTGACCTAGTCTCTCTCTCTCATTGGCAGCTGTAACTACTAAGGACCCAGGGGAGGGATGAGAGTACAGACAGTCAAAGCCCTTGGCAGGAACATAGTACTTTCTCTCTGTGCGCTTAGAAATAGGGGGCAGAGAGGAGGAGGTCTGCCATAAGGCCTTGACAAGTTTCAGGACTCCCTCATGGATGGGAAGGACGACCTTCAATGGGGACGCTGCTGCCAAAATATCAAACAGGGTGTCCGTGGGCTCCTTTAGTTTCTCCGCTTCTAAGCCCAAGTTTGAGGCCACACGCTTAAGTAATTCTTGGTGTGCCTTAAAGTCCTCCTGTGGAACTGAGTGAGATGGTCCCACCACTGCCTCATCGGGTGAGGAAGAGGCCAGAATGGGGGGGAGGTACCAATTCCACTTCCCCAGTCAGGGCGGCCTTGTCCGAGGCTAGTGGAGGCACTTGGGCACCTTGGACCTTCGTCTGAGTCAGGAAGCAGGCGGTATACCGTTGCTGACCACCTTTCTGAGGCCCCAGAGACTGAGCGTTGTACCTGGGATCCCAGGGTAGGGAGAAATCCCCAGGGGATCCAGAACCTTGTGGCCATGTGCTTGCTGACAGGCCTGGAGAAAACCACTGGCAATGCAGGGTACACCTTGCTCTTGGGCATAACAATCTCCTCGCCCTCAGAGCAAGGGTCCTCCCTCGGTGACCAGGGCGGTGCTGCTGCTGTCTCTGCTTCGTCACAGTATTGAGAGGCCTGGTGTTTAGTGCTTGGGGAGGAGTATAGCGGTTCCATGGAGCGATGCCATATGTCTGGCGACCAATGACACTGCTCAGGGAATCGGTGGCAGCACTCCTGGGACCGGCGGTGTGCCTCTGGGGACCACTGTGGAGGAACTGATGCCAAGAACTCAGCGAGCAGTATCGGGTCTCTGAAAACTGATTGCATGGCTCTAGGGATCACTGATGAGACTCTGGTGACCAGCGCGGTGCCGTGGGGATGGGGATCGCTACAGGGGCCCCATCACCAGCTTGCCTCTAGACAAGACCACCACCCACAGTACCAATGGGAGGTCCCAGGACCGCCCTTCATAAGGTGTCAGCATCACCAGCAAGGGAACAATGTCCTTGGCTGCTTGAAATGCTTTGGGCATAGACGGTACTGTCAGGTGTTGGACACCCCTACTGCTCCCAGGGGTCAGAGACAGGTCCTGGGACATGCTTGGCAGTCTGCTGGATGTGGCTGTTGCCTCAACAAGTTCTGGGAAAGATAAACAGCCCAGCACAGGTCTCGGCTCATCCCCCACCTTCCCCTTGCAGGATACTGGGACGTGCCCTCTTCCTGTATGCGTCTTATGTCTCTTGGCAGGTACCGGAGACTGGGATGAATGCCGTGAGGTCGTCGACGGTGAAGGGGCACGCCTTACAGACGCCGATGTACTCGGTGCCAAGTCTGAGCAGGTTTGCTCGGAGGCCGGTGTGAAGGCTGACTCCAGCAGAAGCGCTCTAAGTCTGCTGTCCCACTCTTTCTTAGTGCACTGTTTGAATCCTTTACAGATCCTGCATTTGTCACGTATGGGGTCTTCCCAGAGTACTTCAGCAGCTCTGATGGGGATCACTGACAGGCACGGGCTTCTTGCACAGCTTGAAGCCTGGGGACCGGGGCATGCCCCATCCCTGGGCTAAGTCCCTCGGGGACTATCTATAACTTACACTGAAGTAACTATATACACTAAAATCACTATTGAAAAAAGATAGGAAAGACCACTGGTATGGACATTTCAGCACCATCACTGGTGGTAAGAAGGAACTGAAGGGGGGGGGGGCGGGCCAGCGGCGCCTTTTATACTGGCACATAGGCGTGCAACTTCGGAAGGCGCTAGAGCTGGCTCTATGGATACCACTGGGGGAAAACTTCCAGCACCAGTACATGTGGCAAGCACACACACCTGACATGGAATGGACATGAGCTAACACTCGAAGAGGAATACTTACTACTGAGTGTATATTCCTACTGAAATCAACAGAACTACTCACACAAGAAAGTACTGTACGCAGAAGCGTCTGCAGGACCACATTCTCATGAAAAAGATTTGTTGCCATTTAGATTCAGTAGTAATAGTAAATTAGAGAGACAAGGTGGGTGAGGTAATTTCTTTTATTGGACCAACTTCTGTCAAGCTTACACAGAGCTCTTCTTCAGGTCTGGGAAACATACTGAGGTCTTGTCTACACTAGAGAGTTTTGTCGACACAAGTTAAGCCGACAATCAGAAACCAGTATAATTACAATGCTTATGCATGTTCATACTAAGCGCCCTCTGCTGGCAGAACACATCCACAGATGGTGTTCTAGCATTGACACTGATAGCAATGAACTACAGGTAGCTATCCCATTGTGGTACTCGCCACATTTTGCAGCTAGGATTTGTGGGAAGGTGGAGTGGATCGCAGTGCATCCTGGGCATGTCCCATGATGCAGTTCTTTCTGTCCCAGCATTCCATGGGCTTCCGACTGCATTTCACAACATTTTTCAATGGCCTCTGTTTACTGCACGCCCACCATCTCTGTCTGAAAGGATGGATCCCACACTGCGCTCTACTGTTGTAGTTACTGTTATGAACACATCATGGATGGTCATGCACTATATCATGAGAAAGGCTACATTTTAATCATGGGTATTTTTAGTAAAAGTCATGGACAGGTCATGGGCAGTAAACAAAAACTCATGGTCCATGACTTTTACTATATACCCGACTAAATCTTGGGGAGGAGGTGGCCTGGGACCCCTGCTGGTGCTGCAGAGAAGGGGGGTGGGTTAGCGGGGCTGGCAGGCTCCCGGCCCGGCTCGTCGTGTTTCCCCAGAAGCAGCGACATGTCCCTCCCTCAGCTCCTAGCAACGTGTGCTGCTCCCGTAGCTCCCATTGACCGGGAACCATGGCCAATGGGAGCTGCGGGGGCGGTGCCTGGAGGCAGAGGCAGTGCATGGAGCTAGGAGTGAGGGAGGGACATGTCACCGCTTCTGGGGAGCTCCCCAGCTTCATGGAAAGCGCTGCCAGAGCCCTCACCCCTCCCATACCTTCTGCTGCTGCTAGGGGGGGGCGGCACAGTGGCACGAGACTGCCCCAGCAGCGGCTAGTGCGGCTGGCCCAAGGGCTGCCCCCCAAGGCCAGCCACACTGACAGAAGTCACGGAGGTCCCAGAAAGTCACAGAAACTGTGACTTCCATGACCTCTGTGACAAACTCTCAGCCTTAATCATGAGCTCCCAATCTGAACAGGAATTAGAACTGCCTGACTTGCTGCGTGCTGTGGAAAGAAACAACGCCAGATAACTTTTGGCATTCACAGAGCAATTGAACACGGTAGACCACCACTTTTGGGCTCAGGAAACAAGCAGTGACTGGTGAGATCACATCATTATTCAGGTCTGGGATGATGAGCAGTGGCTGCAGAACTTTCGGATACAGAAAGTCACCTTCCAGGAACCATGTGCGGAGCTTGCCCCAGCACTGCAGCACCAGGACACCAAAATGAGAACTGCCCTCTCACTGGTGATCACTGTGTAGAAGCTGGCGACTCCAGACTGCTAACGCTTGGTCGCAAATCAGTTTGGAGTCAGGAAGTCAACTGTTGGGGCTGCATTAACTCAAGTGTGAAAGGCCATTAACTGCATCCTGCTACGAAGCACTGTGACTCTGGGCAATGTGCATGAAAAATTGGATGGCTTTCCACCAATGAGATTCCCTAACTATGGCAGGGCAATAGATGACATGCATTTTCCAATTTTGGCCCCGCACCATCTTGTAACAGAGTACATCACTAGAAAGGGTTACTTCTCTATGGTATTGCAGGCACTTATGGATCATTGTGGGTGTTTCACTGACATCAATAGGGTGGTCGGGGAAGGTGCATGACGCATGCATCTTGAGAAACATAGGCTTGGGGTTGATCCCACTGTCCACTGCCTCCAGCCCGGATGAAGTATCCACAGGGCTCCTAGTGGTGGAGGTGGGGTTGCCCCCAAGGATGGCATCCAGCTCCTTACAGAAGCAGCAGGTCTTCGGCGCAGCACCAGAGTGACAGTTTGCCTCCCTTGCCTCCTAGAATGCCTGCTTCAGCTCCTTTATCTTCGATCAGCACTGCTCCACGTCCCCTTCATAGCCCTTCTCCAACAAGCCATGAGAAACCTGACCATAGATATCTAAGTTCCTACAGCTGGAGCAGAGCTGGGACTGCACAGCCTCCTCTCCCCACAGTGCCAGCAGAACCAACAACTCAGATGTGCTCTAAGCGGGCGAGCGTGCGTTTGCTGTGTTGAGCTGCCGTAGTCAGCTGGGAAGATGCAATGTGAGTTCTACATGCCGAGCAAACAGCAAGTGGCATTTCAAAAATTCCTGTGTCTTTAAAGGGGGAGGGGGCAGATGCCTGTGTACCTGGGTGCAGAGCAGCAGAGTTCAAACTGCTGACCAGAGCGGTCAAGATGGACATTGTGGGACACCACCTGGAGGCCATTTACAAAGACATAACCAAACACAGTGCCTACAGCAACACTTTGTTGATATAACTTTGCCACAAAAAGCGCTATGCCTCTCGTCAAGGTGGTTTTATTTTGTTGGCAAAGCAGGAGAGTTTTGTCGACAAGGAGCATTGCAGCGTATACACCTCCAGTGCTCTGTCGACAAACCTGAATTTTGTCAACAATACTGTAGTACAGACCAGATCTAAGGCCTGGTCTATACTTGCAAGTTTTTTCGTCAAAACGCAGCTTTTGGCGACCAAACAGCAGAGGCATACACACTGCAAAGCCACTTTTTGGGCCGAAACTCCTCAGTTACAGCGCTGTAATAAAACCACCCCGATGAGTCATAAGGCTTTTAGCGCCCATAGTGCTAGTGTAGACACCATGCTTGATTTTAGCGCACTAATTGGTCTCCAGACAGCGTCCCACAATGCCCATCCTGACCACTCTGCTCAGCAGTTTGAACACTGCTGCCCTGACACCAGGTAAACAACTACATAAATATCAATTATTTTAAGAGGTGTAGAACACCAAGACCAGTACAATAACTGTTGTTTCTACCTTTCCTTCATTGCTGTGAATTGGCTTTCCTCTTCCTTCAGAGACTGAGTTTTCAATCCATCTCTCTCTCTCACACACACACAAACACACACATTCCTGCTTTTGCTTGCATAGAATGTTCCACACTTGCTACAGTAAGGATTGTATCCAACTCTACATTTTTCTACTATGACTAACTGGCAGCCCAATGAATACCACATGTAAACTGCACAATCAGTTAACAGACCTGGATAGGATTTAGTTGTAATCTTGTAAGAGATTAAGCTGATATTTGATAGACATGCTAAGAACCAAAGCTTGGATTCTTCCACGCTTAGCTTTTGCAAGGATATTACGGAGTAAAAGAGACTGACCAATATAAAGCTGAGGATGACTAGGCCCTTATATTGATTATGAAAGCACACTTACATATTATTTCTGCTGGATGTTCCAACAGTAAACCTGGAATTATCAAAGCTAAAACCCTGGGGCTGAATAAATGAAAGCGCAACTGCCAGAAGTAGCAGAGAGAAGTTGAAAGAAAAAGCCATTTTATTTCCTATGCAAGATACTTCAAGCAAAACTTGAGACAGAAGCAGACGTGAAAAAAAATGAATGCAGATATTTGATTATTGTGTTAGATTCTGAGGATACACTTGTCCTTTCTGTAAATTTACTCACATGTAAGTGTTCACTACACATTCAAAATCCAGTCCAGTCTATTACAGATGAACATAATCAACCTAATCTGGACAGGGATCAGTTCAAGCTACTTGAACAACCAAGGCTGGAGTTGTAGCAGGAGACCAAACTCAGGTAATCCCATCTTGTATATCAAAGATAACTGTTTGGCTGTATTGTATCTCTCTTGAATTGGAACAGACCTCAGGCTGTTTTCAGAAGTACGCGTGCCTTGGACAGAATGTATCTTAACATGACCTAGAAGCTGAAAGCCTGCCAAGAAGCAATAAAAAAAATGCAATCAAGTCAGCCATGGTTGTTTCAAAGCCTTCTGATCCAAGGTCAAAAGCAGTAGAGCATCATGGACATTTTACAGAGTAACAGCCGTGTTAGTCTGTATTCGCAAAAAGAAAAGGAGTACTTGTGGCACCTTAGAGACTAACCAATTTATTTGAGCATGAGCTTTCGTGAGCTACAGCTCACTTCATCAGATGTATACCGTGGAAACTGCAGCAGACTTTATATACACACAGAGATCATGAAACAATACCTCCTCCCACCCCACTGTCCTGCTGGTAATAGCTTATCTAAAGTGATCATCAGGTGGGCCATTTCCAGCACAAATCCAGGTTTTCTCACCCTCCACCCCCCCACACAAATTCACTCTCCTGCTGGTGCTAGCCCATCCAAAGTACACAAATTCACTCTCCTGCTGGTGCTAGCCCTAGCACCAGCAGGAGAGTGAATTTGTGTGTGGGGGGGTGGAGGGTGAGAAAACCTGGATTTGTGCTGGAAATGGCCCACCTGATGATCACTTTAGATAAGCTATTACCAGCAGGACAGTGGGGTGGGAGGAGGTATTGTTTCATGATCTCTGTGTGTATATAAAGTCTGCTGCAGTTTCCACGGTATACATCTGATGAAGTGAGCTGTAGCTCACGAAAGCTCATGCTCAAATAAATTGGTTAGTCTCTAAGGCGCTACAAGTACTCCTTTTCTTTTTATGGACATTTTAGGAGCTTTAGTCCACTCTAGATACAATGCAAGGGACCTTTTATTTATTACTTTATTATTATTTCACATTTCTGCCCAGGAGCGTATGCAGATGTATGAAATAAATGGATTAAAACCACAGCCTTCCGAGTAAAAAAAAAAAAAAAATTCAAGGATAGTGGTATCCTCCCAGGGTGAAAGTTAGGGAGGAGACATTCTCCTGCCCTCTTGTTTAGTCTCAGTCAAAAGGAGTAGTGCACCTGAAGAGTCTTCTAGCTTTTCAGAGTAATCTAGGTAACAGGAAAGGTTGTCTCTATCATCTCCTGTTTCCCAGGGTTGACAAAGTCATCTCTCTCTCCTGAACAGGCTGCAGTCATGTGTAAGTTCTCCGGCTGGATGGCAGTCTCCCTCTGACTCTCAGAAATTGTTTATCTGGAAATGGAGATTGTTCGATTTTTGTTTCTTCTATTGTTTTTGGCTTTTAATTTGGCCAAAGGGCTAAGCTAAACTAAATCCAAGAAAACCAAAGCTATTCCTCACTCCATGAGTCCAAGGATCCACTAATTTTCCTTTCCCCTCCACTCCCTCAGAATGTTTGGAAATGCTGAACGGAGAGGTAGGAGGGGGTGCACATGCGCTATAATGGGCACTGCTTGGCAAAGGTTCTACTGTTAGGCAGCACCAGGCAATGCATTACCCGTAAGTGGCAATATGCAGAGCCACTTGAAGAAGAACTGTATTACCAATAATATTCACATGTATTGGGAGCCCTGCCCGCCAAATGCCTGAGTCATCCCAGCTCTAGAATTTTCAGTTTCATGAGTACTAAATAAAATCAAACCAAATAAAATAATTCCAACCCCTAAATAAAACAAATCCATTTCACAGAAGACTTAGCAATATGGAGTTTATACATTTAATAGAATTCATAGTAGTCCTCTACACTCATTAGAGTTTACTAAATAGTCTAGGTCATCAAAAAGTTTGCTTCAGTTCTTAGAACTCTATTCTCTTACTAATGGACTTAGAGTGAAAGTTTTAAGCTTTCTGTAACAATCCCCAGGTATTCTGCCTATGGCACCTTGTTCTCCTGCTCTACTCAACTTAAAAAAAAAATCATTTATTTAAAAAGACTTCTTGTTAAAAAGAAACAGGGTCAAGACATGGCCTCTGATGAGCCATTTTTGTAAGTCCATTGTAAATTCATCTTAACTACCCAATGATTCTCTCAATGTGCAAGAATCCTCAGATGGTACAGGACTGGCACACTGATTTCAACACAACCCAGCGGTGTAACTGAGAGAAGACCAGAGACTGCTTTAAACTACACCCAGGAAACAGAATCAGGGAGTTGTAAAGCCTCTTATTTCCCTATCCTCTTGACCTGTGTTAGGATATAGATATTCAGGCCTGTCTGTAAAGGCCTATACTCTAAGAATTTAGGTGTATTCTTATCACTTGGCTAGTGATAGAGGTATAAAAGAAAGAATCAAAATCACTGCCTGCTGGTGTAAGGTCCTTCTCTTACTGTGACAGTCTGAGGCCCTGTTCTTAGGCTAAGGCCTTTGGCTAAGCAGCAGAGGCAGCCATAAGCTGGGAAGCAAACAGTCACATCCTCACATTCCAAACTAGTCACACTGAAATAAGGTGCTATTCGGCTGTTAGGAATACAGGACAGGATTGTATTCCTATCACCTCCAGAGAAAGGGAAGTGCCTAGAAAATGTAAAAGGAAACTTAGTTTGATGCATCCTGTCTGGCAAGAACTCACTTATCAATAGCTGGGATGTGAAATCCTCACTTCTGTATTGTTTTGTCATTATAGTTCCCACTTTGCTATTGTTTGTCTGTATAATCTCTGTCTGGTTCTGTGATTGTTCCTGTCTGCTGTATAATTAATTTTGCTGGGTGTAAACTAATTAAGGTGGTGGGATATAATTGGTTACATAATCATGTTACAATATGTTAGGATTGGTTAGTTAAATTTCAGGAAAATGATTGGTTAAGGTACAGCTAAGCAGAACTCAAGTTTTACTATATAATCTGTAGTCAATGAGGAAGTGACTGGGGGTGGGTGGGGGTGGGCATGTGGGTGTGTGTGATGGGAACAGGGAATGGGGGTAAGAAAATTGGAATCATGTTTTGCTAAAGGGGGAAATGGGAACAGGGAATGGGAGTAAGGAAGTTGGAATCATGTTTGGCTAAGGGTAGGAATGGGAACAGGGACACAGGTGTAAGGCTCTGTGGTGTCAGAGCTGGGAAGAAGGATACTAACAAAGGAAACTGGAATCATGCTTGCTGGAAGTTCACCCCAATAAACATCGAATTGTTTGCACCTTTGGACTTCGGGTATTGTTGCTCTCTCTTCATGCGAGAAGGACCAGGGAAGTAAGTGGGTGAAGGAATAAGCCCTTTAACAACCTGTTCTGAGTTGGAAGAGCTACTCCTGGGGACCTGGCCCACAGCCTCTCCACAGTTGAAGCTGCAACAAGGTTCCTCTGTCCACTTTAGGAAGGAGCTAACTTTAGGCTGCACTCTATATTCTAAAGCAATGAATCAAATGACTGTGATTTAGAGCTTCATATGGCTCAGCTGCTTAGAACTTTGTAGCTATAGAGAGTTCCCACCTGGCTGTGTGATAGAAGCAGATCCAAGAGTGGGAAGCCCCTTGGTGTTCCCCCAAAGCACGAAGATTAGGGAGGAAAGACATCACTGGATAATTTCAACTAGCAGCTCAAGCCAAAGGTTCTTACTAAGCACTGTGATTATCTGGCACCAGGCACCATGTACTGAGCAGGGGAATTGATGCAGGAAAGTTCCTTATCAAGGACATGCATGCTTTGGATGGATGGATGGATGGATGGATGGGCAGGGAAGAAAAATGACGGGAATAAAGAGCCTAGTGGTTCTCTCCACCGGAGGGGGGAGGGGTTATGTATGATATTCCAGCATTTCTACTCCAAACAGATGTAGGAAGTGTAGTTACAATCTTGGTGACTCCTGTCGCAAGATTGGGGCAAAGGGAGTGATATTCCAGCAGTCTGAACTGTGCTCATGAGAATTCAACTTGTGCTGTCATCCTGTCATTCCACATGCAGGGGAAAAAAAGAAACTTGAGAGTATATTTGTGGTGACTACAGATGTGTACAAGAGAAGTCTACTGCACCACATCAAGCTAAGTAAATCATGTCAAGCCATGGCTAAATAAAAATTCTGTATAAATGATGAATCTTAAAATTATTATGTTTTTTATTAAGTCTGATAGTGCTTGTGTAGGAGCAGGATTTTATAATTGTACTATGAGAATTAATGTATGGTTTGATTAAATCCTGCCAGCCACCTTTTTGAATAGCAGAAAGGAATGACCCTCTGTGACTATGGGATTCTGTTTCCCATATTCATTACAAATTGGGCCCTCCTGTATCATGTCTATGTTAAGTAGATTAGAGGAACATTAAAGGCCTGGGCCTCAATGTGAATTGTTTTGGTTATAAAATTTAGCAAGGTTTAATTTACAATGTCTTTTCACTCGATATAAAATACTGCTGTTTTTATTCTCAGAGGTCTCTGTAAAAGACTGTTTGTGTGAATAAGGAATGCATGCATCAGAAAAAAAAAAAAAGGTATAAAGGCCATTGTTAACCAGATGGTCAAAAAAGGAGGAGCAAAGACACTTATCGAGACTTATTGATGCCAGAGAATCATTAACGCGCATCCATGATTGAGGAAGGGCAGACTGATGACCCTGAGGTGGAGGCTGGCACCCCTAAAGACAATTGATTAAATCAAATCTGGGACAGAATAACCCTCTCAGAGGTGTTTTGGAATGTTATCATCAACAAATAATACCAATTAAGAAGTAACCGGTCATAAAGTGACACAGCAAAATCCATAGACTTCAACAACAACAACAAAAAGACTATAAGAACAGGGTGCTTTGCTTGTTCATCTTGCCACTACTCCAGAAACATTGGATCGTGACCGACAGAGTCCAGCTCCCCTCTGCGACCAATCTGGCTGGCCACTAGATTGATCCAAACTCTGGACGGGTAACTGTAAACATCGACTGGTGGGACTGTGTGCATGGTGTGTGTGTGTGTGACTAAAAAGCATATGCTAACTGCTATATTCTCAATAAATGCGGCACGTTGCCTTCTCCCCTATAAAAGATCTCATGTGCTTTGTTTAAGCATAACACTTAATCATCAAGTGTAATTAGTATCCTTCTATAAAGGATTTAATTTTTTAATCCTTAATACAAGAACACATTCACATAAATTTAACCTGAGAGGCTAACAATATTTTTGTATTTTCATTTTGAAAGATTCTGCTCAGCATAAACCTAATTTTTCTAGAATTTAATTAATATTCCAAGCCTATAATTCATTTTCCCCTTTGAAGTATTGACCAGGACATGGCAATTCAATAAACTAAAACAGACATGATCAAAACATTGATTATTGTCCTGTTTGGCAAATGAATGCGTTTTACTCAAGTGTAAAAATGTAAAACTTCTGACTACGTAAAATATATAATGCTCTGTTAGTAAAGATATTGAAAGAACTGATTTAGGATTACAATATTCTATTTTAACATGCTCGCTTCATGTTTCAGTATTGTCAAGCTAGGAATTTAAACACATTTTTTCATCAGATTACATATAAATCAGACAAACCAAAAAAAGGAAAAGTTTACTTAATCTTTCAATACATGAATTTTTAAAACATTGAGATATTTGCTTATGTAAGATGACCCAAATAATTACTACCATTAGATCATTAACTTTGCTATCGAAGAATCAGATCTCATCCATTAAACCAAAATACCAAATTACTAGAATTGGTGTTGGATAAACAATCTATTTATTGACTGTTGCTAGCTGCAATTCCGATAATCTTACATCTACACATACCTCTTCCAGCTCTCCTGAAGAAACAGGATTATCCTCATACGTAGGAAAATGGCAACCTGCTTTGCAATTGCAAAACCTGTTAATTTCTTCACGTTGCTCCACTATTCTGCAGTTTATTTGGGAATTTTCCATATCCCTCATATCGAGTGATTCTTTCACACTGCACTTTAAGCAGCGATTTTGGTTTCCAACTGGCAACATTCCAGCTGATTCTTCCTGGGAATCCAGTGATGTTTGTGCACTTTTCTCCATTCCAGACTTCTTTAATCTGGGAAGGAATTTTCCAGATTCAAGCTCTAACTTTCCATAGTAATGCCCTTCTTTTTCTGCATCTTCTTCTAGTGGTTTGAGATCTGCTTGTGGATCTTCAAACACATCTACTTGAGAAGGGGCTGGAATACTTCCCTCATCTTTTTCTGACTCAAATTCTGACTCACTTCCACCCCCTGGAGAAAGCTCAGATGCAGAAATTGGGCGAAAGTGAGTCCTTGGAGAAATCCGTATAGCCCTGTACTGCGTCCTGTCAACACCACATATCCTGGGATGAAAAACTTCACTGTCTGAATCAGAGCACAGAATTGATTTGGGTTTAAAACTAGGGCTGAAAGATGCAATTCCTTCTGGTTCAAATGAACACTCTACATGAAGAACTTGTGAAAATGGATTGTTCAGGTCAAAGGAAGAGAATGAATATTCAAGTCCAGGTTCTTCAACTTGAAAGTTACCACAAGCTCCCAGTAAGTCTTCATGGAAGATAAAAGAAAACCCTTTATTCAATCCATTATCTCCATTCTTCGATTGCTCATTCTGTTCAAATGATACAAATGGCCTCCATAATTGCCTGTGACCAGGAGCAAAGCTGTTTCCTGGTGTCATGAAGACATCTGTACCAGCTATTGTCACGACATCAGAAGCTGCACACTGTAATAAGCTTCCTTTTGTGTGACTGGGGGGCACCAGTGCCCATTCTCCATCACTATTAAATGTTTTGAGCTCCCCATACACACCACCAAGTATAAATGAGTTTTCTTTATCCTGGTTTATGTCCCAAGGTTTTGACGGTGTAGTATAATCACCACCATCTATTTCTGATAAATCATTTGCAACAAATGCTCTCTTCTCCAAGTTCTCTTTTTGACCTTCCCAAAGATGATACTCTGATCTCTGCACTGCCTTATTAGGTTCCTGGAGGGTTTCAACTTTTGCTTCAGTATCTAAACAGCAGCAGTAATTATTTACATCAGTTGAAAACAATTCATCTTCTATTCCTTCTATCTCTACCATTGCTGCAGAATTTCTGTCTGTCATATTTGTCCAAATGTCTTTAATAACCCCTGAGCTATAGCCATCTCCATGTGGGCTGCTTTCACTAGACACTTGTGTTGTTTCATAATCTTTACCTTCTCCTTTTTGTTCTAGCTGAATACCACAGACAGATTCTAGTTTAGATTTTTTTTTGAAAACCAAAGTGGGTATTTCTCCTAAAGTTCTAGCTTGTTGCTGGCAGGTTTCTTCTTGAAAAAAATCTAGAATTTCTTCATCTACATAACTTGAAGACACCCTAGGAACTACATAATTAATATCTTCTGCATTAAATTGTGTGGATTCTTCAAATGGAATATTTAAAGTTTCATTGTCTGAACGTGTTTCTTCCGAGTGTGACCATGGACTACAAGTTCTTGTTGAAAGATTGGAACAGTGTTCATTTTCATCAAAGGCACTATTTTTGGTCCATATTAGCAATCTAGACTGTGTCTTTCCAAGCATATTAGCACTGCTACTAGAATCTGCATTTTCATTTCCCAAATTGAGTGTTTCAAAAGAAAATGGTAAAACAGAATCTCTGCATTGCACTTCAAACACTGAAAAACAAGAGTTTATACCAGACCCTTCATTAATATCCGAAAAGAGCTCTTGATTGCCAGCAAGCATGTGTGAATTAAGCATTGTGCTGTCTAAGATAGGAGAATCTGCTCCAAAACTTTCCCCATCTGCATCACCAGAGCTAGAAGATGAACAGCACTCCCAAAATTGAGCTAAATTACTAAGGTCTTGCAAGAACCACCCTTCAGCACCAACAGAGCTGGTTGAATCTGTCCATATTGCACTTTCCCCTTGCAACTCCATTCCATCTAACACTATGCAACATTCTGCCTCAAAATCAGGTTTCTCTTTACTTTTTTGTCGAATCATATTCAAAATCCGACTTTCTCCTTGCATTTTATCTGAGGCACCAGGATCCAACATGGATTGATCAATATCCACTTCATAGAAGTGTGTTAGTTCTGACAGATGAACATCATCCAAATATTTGTCGTCCTCTGGTTGAGAACATATTGAGGTCCCAGTGAGGTCAATATCCTCATTTAGAACGGCAGGCATTTCTACAAAGTGACCATCAATAAAAGTACCTGCTGCGAGGTATGTTTTATGAATATTATTGTTGCTAATACAAAGACCATGCACTGATTCGGACAATTCTTCTACAGCCTCTGATGTTATATCACACGTATCTTGTCTGTTGCGGTATGTAGTCTCAAGCTTACTTTTTCTGCTCAGAGGAACAAAGTATTCTGTAATCGGCTCAGTATACCACAAGGGTTCTTCTTTATATTCCTTTTCATTTCTGCTGTTTAAATACAGATCTTTTCCATCATTACTGCCAGTTTCTTTCCTTCCAATTTCTTTTAATGGTCTTTTACCCCTTTTACACAGCTGTTTGATCGATCCACTGCTGCTGCTACTTCCACTATGGATTTTTCTTTCAGTCTTTTCACCAGTCTTCACTGAAAGCCTGCTTTGCCCATTCCGCCCCTTTTTATTTCGAACTTCCCTTGTTTTATGTCTTACTTTAATACATTTCACTGATGCTTTTAATTCACCTTGATTACCACTTGAACTTGAGCCTGCTTCACTGGAACCAGACGACCAGGAGCGAGGACGCATCTTTCCCTCAGACTTATGTCGGACTTGCTTTTTATATAAAGCAGGCTTATCTTCAACAGTGCCATTACTGAACTTGTTCTCTCTCTCAGTTTTACTTTTTTTCTGCTGGGTTCTTTCATGTACAGTGGCAGACACTTTGTTACTTCTCTCTTTAGTTACTTCACTTTCACTATTGCAGTCCTTTGGAGAGGATGTATCGGTGCTAGTTGGTGGAGCATTGGATGAAGATGAGGAGCTAGAGTAAGAGCAAACTTTGGATTTATTCCATACAGTCATAATTTCTTGCAGGCAAATTGGCTTCTCAGAAAGAGGAGGAAATGCTTCATAATACCTGAAAGAAAAAGAAAAGTGATATTTAAATTTAGTTTTTAGAACTTCTACGGGCACTTCTGAAATACTTAATTTCCAATTTTGCTTTTTTCACGTTATTTTACTTCATAATCACTAGAATATTTTACAACCCAAGACAGCCCAAATACCAAGCATAATTTAGTGTATTTGAATGATGATACAACAGAAAACCACCTAAAAGTGTGCACAGAACTATGTTTAGATAATTATATTTTAAAATCCCATAATATATACAATCCTGAAAGGTGCTGAGCACCCTCAATTCCTACTGAAGCCAATGGGAGCTGAGGATGCTCAAAACCATGAAGGTTCAGTTATGAAGTTATCAGATGACATAGCTTTTCACTAGGAATTTTTAACTTTTAACTGTTTGGAATTTATGATTTCCCTATTAAAACTGCACTACTCAATGCTCCACAGAAGCTGTAAGCCAATCTATCAATTGTCAAATGACTTACATATATGCAACATGAGAAACTTCCTACATCAGCAACAATCAAACTGTAAGCACCTGGAGGATAACAGGGTTATACAGAATAGGCAGCATGGATTTGTCAAGAACAAATCATGTCAAGCCAACTTAATTTCCTCCTTTGATAGGATTACTGACCTAATGGATAGGGAGGAAGCAGTAGATGTGATGTACCTCGCTTTTTAGTAAGGCTTTTCACATAGGTCCACATGACATTCTCATAAGTTAACTGGGGAAATGGAGTCTAGATGAAATTACTATAAAATGGGTGCAAAACTGGTTGAGAGACCATACGCAAAGAGTTGCTGTCAAGCTGGGAGGGTATAACCAGTAGGATTCTGTAGGGGTCAGTCCTGGGTCCAGTACTATTCAATATTTTCATTAATGACTTGTACAATGGAGTAGAGAGTTTGTTTATAAAATTTGCAAATGATACCAAACTGGGAGGGGTTGCAAGCACTTTGGAGGACAGATTTAAAATTCAAAATGATGTTGACAAATTAGAAGAATTAGTCTGAATTCAAGATGAAATTCAATAAAGAGAAGTACAAAGTACTTCATTTAGGAAGGAAAATTCAAATGCACAGCTACAAAATGGGGGAATAACTGGCTAGGAGATAGTGCTGATGAAAAGGATCTGGGTATTATAGTGGACCACAAACTGAATATAAGTTGTCAATGTGATGCAGCTGCAAAAAAGACTAAAATGATTCTGGGATGTATTAACAGGAATATTGTATGTAAGACACAGAAGGTAAAAGTCTCACTCTATTTGACATTCATGATGCTCCAGCTGGAGTAGTATGTCCAAACCTGGGGGCCACAATTTAGCAAGAATGTGGACAAACTGGGAAGAATCCAGAGGAGAGCAACAAAAATGACGAAAAGTTTAGAAAACCTGTCCTACGAGCAAAGGTGGAAAAACCTGTGCATGTTTAGTCTTGACAAAAGAAGACTGAGGGGGGACCAGATAACAGTCTTCCAATATGTTAAAGAGGATGATGATCAATTGTTCTCTGTGTCCACTGAAGGTAGGACAAGATATAATGGGTTTAATCTTCAGCAAGGGAGATTAGGTTAGCTATTAGGAAAATCTTTAACTATAAGGGTAATTAAGCACTGGAATAGGCTTCCAAGGGAGATTGTGGATTCCCCATCACTGGAAGCTTTTAAAAACAAGTTAGACAAACACCTTTCAGGGATGGTCTGGGTTTACTTGGTCCTACCACAGTGCAGGGGGCTGGACTTGATGACTTCTCGAGGTCCCTTCCAGACCTACAATTCTATGATTCTATAGTTTGATATATCTAAATTTTTTAAAAGAAAAGCAAATTATGACTAATACATGATACTAATTTGCATTAACAAGTGAAGTTTTGAATGTACATTCTAGTTACCCCAAACTCTGGGAATATCTGTATAAAATGCTTGTTATAGCCACTGTGATAAGCTTTTCAAATATATTTTTCATTTGAGCCAAGCCATGGAAACAGCCTACTCAAATACTGCTTTAAAATCAGGGTCCTAAGCATATGTTACCTGAGACTCTCTGGCATGCACATCACAAGTAGGAACACCATAATCCCCGTATGTTCTTAAAATTATTATGTTATATATAGTTTAGATCAACTGTAAAATTATGGGATCCAAAAAGAGTCTTAAAAGCCACTTTAATAAAGTCACATTTCTCAATCCACCACCATGCCCCATCCCATTTCAAAAATAGCCTCCCACTAACAAACCACATAACATGCATATGATCTGCTTAGATAATAGTTTGTACTTGTTTGTACAGCATGCCAAACAAACTGTCTCCTTTAAATTAGTGAAGTTTAAATGAACATGTAGGGGACTGGACTAGATGACCTCTTGAGATCCCTTCCAGTTCTATGATTCTATGTTTCTATGGTAAAAAGAGGCACTGCTACCACAGCTTTAAGTACACTAGGGCTTGCACTAGTTGCAATTTTTTTTTTGTTAAGTTTCACCAATGCAGACAAGTCTGAAATAAATTATTTTCCTTAACTTTAAATGATTTCTGAGATTGATATTCAAGATATCTATACAGGGAATTTTTTCTTCCAGTGACTACCCGTTCAAATACACGTTTACAATTCTCTGAGATCTGTAAATTGGCACAATTATCAGTGGATGCTGTAATAAGCAGTGTTGAGGTCAGTTATTTGAACATTCAACTCACTATGTAAGTTTCTTTGAATATCATTTTGAACATTAAGGTATCATAATTTTTCTCTTTTTTTTTTAAAAAAGAGATATTGTCAACTTAATGACACTTCTGTCTGACATACTTTACCTGTTGCTACCTCAGGACATGAAAGGTTGCTTATAATTCTTTAATTGAAAGATGAAGACAAAATCTTCCTTCTTTCCCCAAAAGAAGTCAAAAGCAAAACTCCTATTGTTTTCAGTGGTACCAGCACTTTGTTTACAGTCGACTTCATACTTTCCCCGTTTTGTATGGAAGACAACACTGTCTTAAAGATATAATACCATAGTTATACCACCACAAATCTGGCATAGGGAAAAAAGATTGGAATAGTACATGAAACTACTTTTAGCCCTTTAAGTTGTCTAGCTGATACAGTCCCTTTAATAAAAATTAGAAAAAATTAAATAAATAGAACACTACAGTTTAAAAATTCAATTCCACAAGTGTCAACAAAAATAAAGTTGGCTTTGTTGCAAATATATAAGGCATCAAACACCTAGAACACTACATGTGCAAAAGGGGACTCTAGGAATAACTTTAAATTTCCTGATTTTCAATAAACATTTTACTTTTTAACTACTGTATTTAGAAGATTTTAAGTTTCAAGTTAAAAAACAAAACAAAAACATACATTTCCACTTGATCCTTTGCTGTGGGAGATAAATCAGCCTCAGGAGACAAAGAACCCTCTAACTTTTTGTGAATCTTCTCCTCTGTTATGAAACAAAACGTCAGAAAGTTACACCTTAGTTTTAGAGAGAAATTCAGAAAATTAAATATAAACTAAAAGTATCTAACAAAAACACAGGATATATTCCAGTAGTTAGATATTTACAATAATATATGGTAACCTATTACTACTTAGCAATAAAAACAATTTCATGTACAAAAATTGTTATAGAGTGTAACCTAAGATTGAGAGTTTCTAAAATAATCTCATTAAGCCCCATTAATTTCACCAAAGATGACCAGGATGCAACTGTGGGCTACACTATGCCCTAGCTACACTCTTTTCCAATTCAGCTTTATACTCTACTTAGTTTGTCAATGTCCTTAACCTCTTTTGGAAATTCTACATGTAAAATAAAAAACTAATTGTCCATTTATTTAATACGTAATCGCTATTGGTTCCGGCATCTAACTGCTCATGTATATCAGTGCGGAAAAAAATTAAACTCCAGAGCAAGTAGTGTAATTATTTTTGTGGTGGGAGGGAGAAGTGCAGAGGGGGGATTTTAGTTGCAAGGGCTGTGTATAATCCAGTATTCTGAATTTTCCTATGAAAATGTACAAGATATAAAAATGCAGTTGATGTACATACTTATCTTTTTTACTCAAATCAAAATAAATGGTTTTATATAATCAACAACACAGAGGCAGCTCGAGGGGGTCTCTGAAAAGCAACCTGAAGAACTCACTGTGAATGTTGAGTGTGTGCTCCTTTTCATGCTTAAAAAGAGTTATACTTATCCTGGTGCTCACAGTGATACACAGATGTTCTTATAAACAGTGAAATCCAAAGAGCATGACTTATAACATCTGAAATCATGTTTAAAACAGTTAGATTTATTTACTTCTGAAAAACTGAAGCAAAAGAAAGTAACAGTTTAAGATGTGAATCAGGGTTGCATATATAAGTATGAAAAGAGAACTATCAAAAAGGGAAAAATACCTTTACTTGATTTTAACTTTTTTGTTTTTGGGGGTTTTTAAAGGGTTTCTGTTTAGAAGTATTGCCACAACAGCCTTTTGGCTGCACAATGAAACAAGACAACTAAAATACAACTTTCTTGGTTTGTTTTATTTTCAGAGAGAAAAGTCTTATTTAAGAAAGAGTGAAATATTTATTAATTTTTATTTATTATCTCTATTTTTCATGAGTGAGCAAGACAATTTTAAATTGACTGAATGTGTACTGCTGTTGAATTGGTCAGAATACGCTACTCTATGGTTAGATGAATGTTCAGCTACTGTGAACTCTGGTTGCAGACTCTACAACTATTTTATGTAAAGTAGTACAAAGTCATTCCAAATGATATGTGAATATTATAGGACTGCAGAACTTTAGTATAAATGAAGATCAAGCGTTTAACAAGAGAGGTTTATGGAGAGAAAATAGTGCAGTAGTAGCATTTTGAGACGCAAAAGTGCAACAGTGGCACTGTGAGGTTCCACTTTTACAGTCTCAATTTTGATATCAAATGTCAACAAAAGCTTCTTCCCCTTAGTTCTGTCCAGTCGCATTCACAGCCTCAGTTACATTCAATGTAGTCTTTAAATTATGACCTGACACCTAAGCAAGCCCACTTCATGTTAGTGGGTTTTCACAGACATATTTGATTGTTTCATAACTGTAATTTAGTAATCCCTTCTTAGTAAATGAGTGGTAATGTACAAAAACGAACAGAATCTAGCTCACAATCTCTTATCTTTGTTGAGGCTGCAATGTGACCAGGAATAAAAATTCACCAAAGCAAGCAAAAGGTACAACCGAACACACACACAAAAGCATATCTGTTCATAAAGGAAGTGCCATTTGAAGATAGCCATTTTTCAGGTAAAAGAACATATTGATAAAAGATTATTCATCTTATTTTCCAACTGTTCGCCTTATTTAAAGGGACCAGAGTAATGGGACCAGAACTACTCAACCTGAAAACCCCCAAACTGTATACTTTACAAATGTGCTCTTTGGCCTCAAAACACGCAGTATAAGTCTCACCTTGCTTACTCTGAAGGTCTTTTAGTCTAGAGCAAAGCTCCTCCACTAAAGTTTCGATCCCAGAGCTCTGTACAATAAAAACAAACAAACAAACAAACAAAAAACAGAAGTGCAAATTACTAAAAAGAATATGTATACCAAATTACAAATGCAATATAAATATCTAAGAGACAAAGTAGATGAGGTCATCTCTCTTATTGGAACAACTTCTGTTGGTGGAAAAGACAAGCCTGCAAGCTTTACAGAACTCTTTCTCAACTCTGAGGAAGGTAATTAGAATGTCCAAGTTGGATATAACGTGGGACAAATCATTAAGCATAAGGGGTTCACACATGTTGTAGGAGATCACTTAAAATTAAGTGGGCAATCAAGAGATAGCAGGCAGTACAGTGTTTTACAAAATTGTTGTGATGAGCCACAAAACCAATATCTCTGTTATGTCTATGGCTTTTAGTGTCCAGCAGAACTATGAATTTAAGTTCCCAAGCTCAGCTTCTGAAGATGTTGTGCAGGTTTCTTTTGAGGAAGACGAGTGAGGTCAGATACAGAGTGATTGCTTTGTGAAAAGTGTTCACCCATGGGTGATTTGGCATTTTTAGTATATCGTTTTTCTATGAGAATTCATTTGAGAGTGTAGTAATTGTCTGGTTTCACCCACAGTTGTGGTTGGTGCATTTAGTGCTCTGGATGAGGTACACCACATGCTGTGACAGGCATGTGTAGAACCCATGGATCTTCAAACATGTTATATGGGCAGTCTTGATCATCATAACAGTGGAGATAGGCCTGCAGGTTATTCATCTGTTCTGGCAGGGTTTGGTGCCATTTTGAGTTGATGTTCCTAGTCTATGGGGAGCCTGCTTTTGACCATGAGCTTGGCAAGGCTAAGGGGGTTGTTTGTTGTCCAGAAGAGTGGGTTTGGTAACGTTTTCTTTCAGGATGGGGTCCCCATCAAGAATGGCTTGTAATTCTTTGATGATACCCTGTATGGTAGAGTTCCTTTGTTGAAGCTGATTGTGGCATCCACAAAATTGAATCTGGTGTGGGAGTGTTCAAGAGAGAGTTTGATGAACGGCGGTGATGGTTGTTCAAGTTGTTGCAGAAATCAATGAGGGAGTTTAGGTCCTCTGTCCAGAACATGAAAATATCATTGATGTATCTCATGTATATTGTTGGTTTTGTGGTGTGTTTTTCCAGAAATTCTTCCTCAAGGTGGCCCACTAAGAGGCTTGCATATTGGGGAGACTTCCTAGTACCCATGCCTGTTCCCATGGTTTGGACAAATCCACCAACAGAAGTTGGAGCAATAAAAGATATTACCTCACCTACCTTGTCTCTCTCATATCCTGGAACCTGGGACAGCTACAACAATTCTGCAAACAATGTATAAATATCTAGTCAGTCATGAATTTTCTATGTTTCACAGGCTAAGTATGCATCACACTGCACCAGAAAACAGTTAAAATTATGCATTTGTTCCCAGGAAGAAATGTGTCATAGTAAGGGTCAATGTGATCAAGTGAAACAAGTTAATAAATATGAACATAAAGAGAATAGAAGTACTTGTGGCACCTTAGAGGAACATAAAGAGGTTTTCCAAATGCAAGGATCATACTATGCAATTTACTGTAAAGTATTCGTGAGTTTATCACTTGTATACTTTTATGTATACACACACTATTGTCAATTAAGGTTGAGTTGAATATCAGAGTAAAAATCATATCAGTAGATCATGGAATTTACTTTAATAAAGTTGAATTACACTTCTTTTGCAGGGTTCACCTAAAATATTTTTCAGAAAAGGATCATGTCCCAGCATAGTGAGGAGTAAAAATAAGAACAAAAAACTTTTTAAAATGAGTAAAAAGGTGAAGACGACTTTCAAAGTTCTTACTTCAGTTCAGGCCCTACCTTATTGCTCTTTCTACTTACCATGCCTGAACTAGCTTTTCTGTAAGTGATTTTTTCATCCTCTCTTTTCTCATGCTTTTATTATCCATCTCCTTTTTGATGTTGGCCTCCCATTATCTCCAGCCTCTTTTCTATTAGCTGCCTTTCCTTCATTACTCTCACCCCAAACTTTTTTCATTCCTTTATCCACCCCCTCCCGTCAACTGGAAAACAGTTCTAGAACTAGAGAAAACTGTACTACCAATGTTAGATGTTAAACATTAGAAGTGCAGCACATTAGTAATACTACCAGCAATCTGATGGAGTAGTATTCTGTAGTGTTCCAATGGAATAAAAGGTGTGTGACAGTCAATACAATACAGGATGCAAACCCACAGCCTGAAATGACCATTTGGGGGAGAGCAGAGCATGATGGTGTATCTTGAAAAATATTTAAAGAGAAACCCAATTGAAAGGGTCAAGTTTAGAGACAATATGGTATAGCAACTTACACTCAGAAGCAGAAAGTTGGAGTTGTAATAGGAAAAGCAACATACTGAGGAATGTAAGAAGCTATATGAGCAGCCCCCTTTACACTGTCACACTTCTTAAAAACACCTGTAGGTTGCTTTTCCTAATACAACTCCAACCTTCAGTCCTCAGAGCACTTGAAGTTACTGTGACTTTGACAAACCTACTTGCCACAGCTACCACCACCATTTACCTTCTGAATTTGACCCAAACATCTTTCTGACCTTTTGTGTATATATGAATGTGATGTACACTTCTTTCCAAAAGGTACTACATACAGCACACAGAGGTTAACAAGTGATGAAACAGATGCAAAAGAGGCAGACTTGCCTGCATCATCATGTTGGCGCAATGCATTTCTTTTAAAAAAGATTTACATACACACACTCACTCCCCCCGACCTCTCCCATTACTTCTCAGTAGAGGAAATGGGAGGAATGAGAACATAAGATGATACTGATACACAATGAAGTTTTAGGGGAAAAGGGACCAAACTGTACAATTAAAATAGCTTTTCCATTCTGAAATGATGCTCATTTGAAAACTCATACTGAAGTAATGACTTGTGCTCTTTAAGTTCGAAGTTTAATTATTTGAAGTTAAAGTGACAAAGCAATTTTATAACCCAGTGAACTGCAACTGCAGTGTTGAAAGCGCTAAATATAAAACTTCACAACATATACTTGACTCAAGATGATGAAGCGATATTGAACTTTAGGATATATCTTCTGTGTTTATAAACTACCTACTATTAAAAAAAAGTAGAACAGAATAGGATACTATGGATAACTTGTGTGGTTGCAGTGGCTGTCAGTATATACATGCACCATCTACAGCAGTTAGTTTGTTTTAAAAAGTAGCACAGAAAGAGCTGGTTTTGATTTCACTCTGCTCTCAAGAATAGCTAAATGAAAAACAACCTGTGGCAACTTTATAAAAGCTAAGCAATTTAAAATCACTAAACTAACCGAACACAAATACATGTAAGAAAAAGATAATCTTCTTACCATTATGCTGAAGAAATGAAAACGTTTTGGAATCACACACTCAGTTTCCTCCTGCATCACAAAACTAATACTTAAATCAGCTGACATACTGCATGCTGTTATGCACAGCAATCCTATACAGCGAGCACTAGGTTAAAAAAAAGCCTACAGTGCAGAATGTCAAGCCTCTAGAGATCATTTATTTAACTCCTTACTGCACTGTGTAAAACACGCTGCAGATTAGGAAAGTAACACCTCACAAGCCGTGCTAAAATGCTTTAATAGTCTCTTGCAGACTGAGAGATGCATTTAACAAATCAGTACAATGTAAAAGTAATTTTCTGGTGTTTTGCTAAGGGATATGTCTTAGCCGGTACACCCCAAGCTTAGAAAAATCTAAAGTAACCCAGCTACCGTCTGTTTGTCTCAGTAGGATATGTAATTATATGTATTTAAAACATTACAAATTATCTACCCCTGAAGTGCCTTGCTTTTCTTAGTTTTAAGCTCTGCAAGATTTATATTGGTTTGTGATTATTTTAAGATGTATTTATCCCAACATGAAATACACAGAACTTAATCACAATAGCATTTGCAACAATATTAAGTGGTTAACTCTCACAATTTCTGTCTTCGGGTGGAGTATGAAATATTGTTTGAGTTTATTTCAGCTACTAAACTAGCTTCCAATAATAGTCCCTCTTTTTTGCCTCCTTCAAGATCTGGAGGAACCCACCACTTTTAAATTTTGTATTTTTAGTTTTTCCCTTCCCTCAAATCAATCCCTCATTTTCCCTCTCTGTTCTAGTGTCTTCCAGGATCCACTTACTCCCATCCCTCCTCTTTTTACTTCCATCCCAATCCATCAAAGGTTTTACTTTTTGGCACTCTGCCCTCTTGTTGAGGGCTAGACTGGCTCATATAAGGATAGGTGCCAGATTACTAGTTTGGGAGTAACTATGCTAGTAGATAAGGCTGCGAGTTTGTCACGGAAGTCAAGGATTCCGTGACTTCCTGGGACCTCCATGACTTCTGCAGTGCAGCTGGCCCAGGGGACGCCTGAGCAGCTCGGGCAGCCCCATGGCCAGCTACACCAACCACTGCTGGGGCAGTCTTGGGCCACCTCCCCCAGCAGGAGCAGGAGTTTGGGTGTAGGTGAGGGCTCTGGGCAGCGCTTACTTTGACAGGCTCCCCGGAAGTGGCAACATGTCCCTCCCTGTCAGCTCCTAGCTCCACCCACAGGCACTGCCCCCGCAGGTCCCATTGGCTGTTGTTCCCGGCCAATGGGAGCTGCGGAGCTGGCACTTGGAGGGAGGGACATGTCGCTGATCTGGGTGTGCTGCGAGGAGCCGGGTAGGAGGTCTGTCAGCTCCCGCCCCTCCCCCCTTGCACCACCGCCAACACTCCCTCAAGATTAGTCAGGGGTATATAGTACAAGTCATGGACAGGTCATGGGCCATGAATTTTTGTTTATTGCCTGTGACCTATCCATGACTTTTACTAAAAATACCCGTGACTAAAACGTAGCCTTACTAATGATGAGATAACTGGTTCTTATGATGAGATAACTCGTTCTGTGGATGAAGGGAAAGCAGTGGACGTGTTATTCCTCGACTTTAGCAAAGCTTTTGACACAGTCTCCCACAGTATTCTTGTCAGCAAGTTAAAGAAGTATGGGCTGGATGGATGCACTATAAGGTGGGTAGAAAGTTGGCTAGACTGTCGGGCTCAACGGGTAGTGATCAATGGCTCCATGTCTAGTTGGCAGCCGGTATCTAGCGGAGTGCCCCAAGGGTTGGTCCTGGGGCCGGTTTTGTTCAATATCTTCATTAATGATCTGGAGGATGGTGTGGATTGCACCCTCAGCAAGTTTGCGGATGACACTAAACTGGGAGGAGTGATAGATATGCTGGAGGGTAGGGATAGGATACAGAGGGCCCTAGACAAATTGGAGGATTGGGCCAAAAGAAATCTGATGAGGTTCAACAAGGGCAAGTGCAGAGTCCTGCACTTAGGACGGAAGAAACCAATGCACCGCTACAGACTAGGAACCGAATGGCTAGGCAGCAGTTCTGCAGAGAAGGACCTAGGGGCGACAGTGGACGAGAAGCTGGATATGAGTCAACAGTGTGCCCTTGTTGCCAAGAAGGCCAATGGCATTTTGGGGTGTATAAGTAGGGGCATTGCAAGCAGATCGAGGGATGTGATCGTTCCCCTCTATTCAACGTTGTTGAGGCCTCATCTGGAGTACTGTGTCCAGTTTTGGGCCCCACACTACAAGAAGGATGTGGAGAAACTGGAGAGAGTCCAGCGAAGGGCAACAAAAATGATTAGGGGACTGGAACACATGAGTTATGAGGAGAGGCTAAGGGAACTGGGATTGTTTAGTCTACGGAAGAGAAGAATGAGGGGGGATTTGATAGCTGCTTTTAACTACCTGAAAGGTGGATCCAAAGAGGATGGATCTAGACTATTCTCAGTGATAGCAGATGACAGGACAAGGAGTAATGGTCTCAAGTTGCAGTGGGGGAGGTTTAAGTTGGATATTAGGAAAAACTTTTTCAGTAGGAGGGTGGTGAAACACTGGAATGCGTTACCTAGGCACGTGGTGGAATCCCCTTCTGTCAAGGTTCCTTCCCCACTCTGAACTCTAGGGTACAGATGGGGGGACCTGCATGAAAAACCTCCTAAGCTTCTCTTTACCAGCTTAGGTCAAAACTTCCCCAAGGTACAAAATATTCCACCCTTTGTCCTTGGATTGGCCGCTACCACCACCAAACAAATACTGGTTACTGGGGAAGAGCTGTTTGGACACGTCTTTCCCCTCAAAATACTTCCCAAAACCTTGCACCCCACTTCCTGGACAAGGTTTGGTAAAAAGCCTCACCAATTTGCCTAGGTGACTACAGACCCAGACCCTTGGATCTTAAGAACAATGAACAATCCTCCCAACACTTGCACCCCCCCCCTTTCCTGGGAAATGTTGGATAAAAAGCCTCACCAATTTGCATAGGTGACCACAGACCCAAACCCTTGGATTTGAGAACAATGAAAAAGCATTGACTTTTCGTACAAGAAGACTTAATAGAAATAGAAGTAAATAGAAATCACCTCTGTAAAATCAGGATGGTAGATACCTTACAGGGTAATTAGACTCAAAACATAGAGAACCCCTCTAGGCAAAACCTTAAGTTACAAAAAAGATACACAGACAGAAATAGTTATTCTATTCAGCACAATGCTTTTCTCAGCCATTTAAAGAAATCATAATCTAACACATATCTAGCTAGATTACTTACTAAAAGTTCTAAGACTCCATTCCTGGTCTATCCCCGGCAGAAACAGCATATAGACAGACACACAGACCCTTTGTTTCTCTCCCTCCTCCCAGCTTTTGAAAGTATCTTGTCTCCTCATTGGTCATTTTGGTCAGGTGCCAGCGAGGTTACCTTTAGCTTCTTAACCCTTTACAGGTGAGAGGAGCTTTCCCCTGGCCAGGAGGGATTTCAAAGGGGTTTACCCTTCCCTTTATATTTATGACACCTTCCTTAGAAGTTTTTAAGGTCAGGCTTGACAAAGCCCTGGCTAGGATGATTTAGTTGGGATTGGTCCTGCTCTGGGCAGGGGGTTGGACTAGATGGCCTCCAGAGGTCCCTTCCAACTCTGTTATTCTATGATTCTAATAGATAAATTAAGCCTCTGAATTTGCCCAGTGCTAAATTAAGAGTTCTGTGACTTTTTTCCAATAAACCTACCTCTTGCTTACAAAATAGCAGAGCTTTATCCAGAGCAAATCAACATAGCTCTTTCAGTTAACTAAGGAGTGAGAGAAATCAAGGCAGCAATCCTCAAGCACGCAAGATAAAAGGAGATGATTGAATTCACACCCAAACTCTCATTTGTTGCTACTAGACCAGGGTGGGCAAACTACAGCCCAGGAGCCACATCTGGCCCTTCAGACATTTTAATCCAGCCCTCAAGCTCCAGTTGGGAAGCCGGACTGGGAGCTTTCCCTACTCCTCACGTGCCATGGTTCTACATGGCTCCCAGAAGCAGCAGCATGTCCCCCTCTGGCTCCTACATTCAGGGACAGCCAAGGGGCTCTGCACGCTGCCCCGCCCCAAGCGCCACCCCCGCAGCTCCTATTGGCTGGGAACTGCAACCTATGGGAGTTGCAGGAGCAGTGCCTGCAGACGGGGCAGGGTGCAGAGCCGCCTGGCCGCGACTCCGTGTAGGAGCCAGAGGGAGGACATGCCGCTGTTTCTGGGAGCACCTTGAGGTAAGCACCACCCAGAGCTTGCACCCCTGAGCCATACCCCTGAACCCCTCGGTCCCAGCCCAGAGCACCCTCCTGCACCTCCAACCCCTCAACCTGAGCCCCACCCCAGAGCCCTCAACCCCCCTACACACCCCAACCCCCAATTTCGTGAGCATTCATAGCCTGCCATAATATTTCCATACCCAGATGTGGCCCTCAGGCCAAAAAGTTTTCCCGCCCCAGTACTAGACCACTGAATGAGTCTCCTTTACTCTCTCTCCTTTTCTCTACTCCACTGCAGAGGACCTTTTTCAACAGCACCCACAGATGAACTAAACTGGTGTGATGGTTCAACATTTTTACTAGACTCCTGCCAGTGCTGTGAAAAAGTCTATATTCATGAGCACAGATACTACACTCCTCTGTCAAGAGTCTCCTGCAGTGGGTGAAGAGAAATAACTTTAAATATGAGATTTGTAGGATTTAATTTCTAGTTTAAACAAATAACTAATATCTCTACTGTAAAATCCCTCAAAGTGACCTGTACAACTAGATGCAATATCAATGAAATGCATCTGGTTGAAACATAACACTTTAGATAACTTTATGAAAGGTGGTAGGTTTCATATACACATTTCCAAACTTAAGTATCTCTTGATATTTTTAAGAGAGGAAAAAAAGGCGAAGACATTCTCTAAAGAGAAGAGAGCCTGCACACTTTTTAAAAATTGTGGTCTTCAATTAGTACAGAAGATTTGCCTTTAAAAAAGTAAGTCCACCAATTTGCTGCTTTTGGAATACTTTATATAATTTTAAAATGCCGATTTAACCAATTTTAACTCACAAAGACAAAACCTGTCTCTGTCAACAATTATCTACGCCAAGCTCCAGCCCATTAAAATGCAATTGTCAGAGTTACATCTGTAGGCAGGAGAGATTATATTTTGTGTCTTTAAGGCTTCAGCCAGGAGTTTTAAGAGACTGGGTCCCATTGAGAGTCTGAAGGTTAGCTGTAACTGCAAGGTAAGTATATCAAGGCCAGCAGACTCGTTCTAAAGTTTATTTGAATACAGTTATCATCCAGTAGGTTTAGCATGTTTTCCCAGAGTTTCTGATACCATGATGGTCACATCTCATGATTATTTCACCAAGTTTCTAATCTACAGAACTGAAGGTAGCATGAGTAAGTAAGGATATATGGCTCTTTATTCTCTTTTCAGCGGCTCTGTTAAGTAGTCATTGCCTATTTCCTCCCAATGGTATTATTTGGCTATGTGCCAGCTGACTGGGCTTACCTTCTATGACATATCAGTGAAACAGCTGCCTGTACTGAGAAATCTGAACAATTCGGAGCTAGATATTATAAAAGACATATTTCTAAAATTACTTAAATATATGCACAATATAATCTACTTAGCTAGCTATGACTTTGCATCTTGTTCCACATGAAGTAAGGTAAAGTCTTTCTTGTCCTGCCCTGAATTGTGTCCTAGCCTTTTCTTTTGTCCATCATGTCTTATTTAGTTATAAGGTCTGTGGGACAAGGAACAAGTCTCTTCTATATTGGTGAAGCATCATAGTAAATTAAAGGCACTATATATTTTAATTGTTAATGATAATTATAATATAGTGATATGAGAATGTCACTACAGTTTCCCTTTGGGTACATAGTACACTTGAAAATCTTAAAAAGCAATTCTTCACTTTTATAAAATACAGCTTTGAACAATGAAATACAAGTTCCTAGTTTCACTTTTTGACAGTGCACAACTACAGCGCACCAGATTACTTTTCTTGGCATGTGGCCTGTCACCAAGTGAAAGATTAAGCAGCTGTTCTGGGTGAATCAACTGTTAAGACATATGACTTGACTACAAAATGTGATTCACCCCAACTGTACATTTGTTGCTAAACTTACTCTGTCAAATGTAGACAGTTTGTTAAAAGAGTCAATGTTTTCATTTTCTTAAAAAATTGCTTACATGTTACAAAATACAAATTATACTCTAAAACATGTTTAAAAGTTTGAATATAAATGTAAGGCAAAGAATAGAAAAATGTATCCATATTTATCTGAAAATTTCCTTTCTTTCAAGTAGTAAAGTCCACAGATCTGTTAAAATGGGTATTTCAGCCTGCTTCCAACTTGGAGGCAGAACCAGACCAGTCAGTCAGCCACTGGCAGCAAGGGAAAGCCCTGACTCCTAACGTTCCCTCCGGCTGAGATAACTTTCACAGCCAGGGAATTCAAATCTACTTTCCTATATCACAGATTGTGATAAATATAATTTGTGGGGAAAAACAACAATTTTCCAACTGCAGAGCACAGTAATTTCCACTAACTGACAATGAACCTAAATCCTTGTATGTCAATTTTCATTGCTCTGCAAGATGATCCATTTGTCTTCGGCTGGATCTGTGGACCTTATTATTTGACTAAAGTATTTTTTCAGGTAAGCACAGATATATTTTCATATTCTTTTTTGAAGGTCCACAGATCAGTTACCATGGAATTTTCAAAGCAGTGTGCCCACAGGGTGGGAGGTAGGATCATCCTTAAGACTATGGGCATCCAAAACAAGACAGATTACATATAAATAACTTCATCTTCCCCTAGTACTAAACCACAGAAAAGACTTCTCCCAAAATAAAGAAAATGGTATTTGCTAAGACTAGGTAACCAAAATGCAGAATCTGATGAACACATGGATGACTGGCAGATTTCAATATAGGAGACATGACTGTCTGCCCTGAGGTTGACAGTGCTTTGATAATTGCCAGAAAAAGAAATATTTCTTGAATTTACTTAGGGAATGAATGTTAGGATAGTTGTGAGGTTCACCTGCCTGAATTAAAAGTACAATACTGGGTCTTGATAGAGAGAGAAAGCTCCCAACTTCAAATAAAAAACCCTTATCTAATTAGAGATGGTAACATCAGAAGGCCTACTCTAAAAGATTTGTGGTATAATGTCATCTCCTGCAGGGCTTCAATCTGGGTAGTCCTGCAAGGAGCAGAATGAGATTTCAAGATTATGCTCTATAACCTTGCAGGTTGGAATACAGTGGATGCCCTAAGGAAGCATTTAGTGCTGGGATTGGTATAATCTTCCTTTTCTTGAAAATGCTGAGAACATTATACTACAGAGAGCTGATCTTTTTACTTGGATGCTTATACACGCAAAATAAAGCCCTGCTGGAGTAACTCAAGGCTATGTTTCACTGGTTTAACACAACAGTTAAAACTATGGATGTTGCACCAGCCAGCAGAATAAGTTCTATTTGTTGTCTTCTATTTTGGGATCCATAAGCCCAATATCTCTTCATGCAAGTACTCACTATAAACCTGTCTAGTTTCGAATGGCAGGACTGGTCTTACAGAAGTCTGCTGTTGCGAGACTGTCAAATATCTAATGCAAGGCAGCCTGAGACACATAGCCTTGTCAAACACTGACCGGGAGCCCTTGGACAAGATACCCTGGGCCTGGTGATATGCCCAGGGGGTCCAAAAGGGCCACTGTGCAAGCCCCTGCCATTGCGCCGGCCATGGCATTGTGCCCACATCAAGACATCTATGTGCCAAACTGTGCCGGTTCCAGCATGAGTATCTGGACCCCATCTCTGACTCCGAAGATGAGGACCGGGATCTAGATGGCCACGGTGCTGAGCGAAGCTAGGCTGGTGATTGGTGCCGCGAAGATGGGGAGTGGTCCTGGAATCCGGAGTGGCACTGTGACGATGACTGGCGACAAGTCCTCAAACGGTGCCATGATGCCTGGTGCCAAGAATGGGATCTCCACCGAGTTGGGATTGGTGCTGGGACTCAGAGCGGTGCCTCCTTGTTGGTGCCTGTGAGCGGTGCCTTGGAGATGCAGGCGGACGCAACACTGCCAGCTTGCCCCGTTACGGTACTGCCTTCAGTGGCACGGGAGGCTTGTTGCGGAGGGCCGGGGACCGTGATGTGTCATGGCAGCAAGGTCCCTCGTGGCCTTAAAGGTGTCTAGGGTGCATGGTAGCCCCATCTCTTCACTATGTGTCTTGGGGAGACCAATGGCACCAGACTCAACTGTCCCCTTTGCACTGCCAAAGTCGATGGTGCTGACTCCAAAGCTCCCTGTGCCAGGTGCTCCTCCCTGGGACACACCCCGTTGTCCGATTCCGAAGGAGTGGGTCTCGAAGGCGGAGATCCACTCCTAACCTGCTTTTGGTGCTGCTCCTGTGGCACCCAGCAATGGGACCAGTGCTGGACAGTTCCCAACGGCTTGGCCACCGGGGAGTGGCAGTGGCGCAGGTCTCTGTATCCTTCCACGGTGTCGCTTCTGCCACGGATGGCACAGCGCTCCACTGACGAACTCGGTGCCGGGTCTTGCCACACCAAGGCAGATTGCAGTCTCAGAGCCACCTCCATAAGCAGCTGCTTTAAATGGAAGTCTGGTCCTTTTTTGTTCAAGGGCAAAACCCTTTACAAATCCTGCACCTATCAGCTTGGTGTGCCTCCTCCAGACACTTTATACAAGCGTCGTGGGGGTCGCCCGTTGGCATGGGCTTATTGCAGGACTTGCAGGGTTTGAACTCTTGGGACCAAGGCATGCCCCGAGTCTCCAAGGGGAGATAGGCAGTCGGGGTGGAGAGCAATG
The DNA here is from genome assembly GCF_965140235.1 of Caretta caretta. NCBI lineage: Eukaryota > Metazoa > Chordata > Testudines > Cheloniidae > Caretta > Caretta caretta. Next base: position 129,111,279 of record NC_134209.1, on the reverse strand, counting down.
TTCCCTCTAATTTTTTCACATCCATGTGTGGAATGAATTTTGTTATGTGCACCAATATAAAGGTGATGTGTGATACATCACCTCTATATTGGTGTACATAACAAAATTCATGTGGTGGGGGTGGGGCCAAGGGGTTTGGCGTGTCGGAGGGGACTCAGGACTGGGGCAGAGGGTTGGCGTGCAGAGGTGTGAGGGCGGCTGGGGATGCGGGCTTTGGGGTGGGTCCGGGGATGAGGGGTTTGGGGTGCAGGAGTGTACTCTGTGGCTACAGCGGGGAGAGAGGATTTCCCCCCATATCTCTCTCCCCGCAGCAGCACCACCACTTGGGGGGATAGGGAAAGAGAGGCGCCACTCCCCACCTCGACAGCTCCAGGGCTGGGGCTGCAGAATAGGCACCCCTGCCCCAACAGGTCTGTGCCGGGGCTGGGTTCGGACCGGTGGAGAGGCGCCCGGGCAGCGCCTGGAGCAGGTCCAGGCCGCAGCAGGCTGGTGGCCGGGCTAGATTGAGGCTGGGGTGCCCCTCCCCGGCCAGTCCCCAGCAGGTCCCAGGATGGGTTCCATGAGTGCCTGCACAGCACTAAATAGGCTGCTGCGCGGCCGCACAGCTTACAGGGAACTTAGGTGGAAGGGAAACCCCCACTCCCAACAGCTTACCACTAATAACTAAATACAAGTACAACTAACACTACAACAACAAACTGAAAGTCTAGGAGAATGGGAGGAGAACTTGCTAGCAAGCCACCACAGTTCCAATGACCATCACTGGCAATAAGAAGGAACTGAGGTGGTGCCAAGTCAGCAGGGTCATATATTGAATGCCATTGAGGCACCACTCCAGAGGGCTTCCCAGCCAACCCAACGGGTTGATTGATGTAGGTTTCATTTTTAGAAGGTAAACACTATACATTTTTAAAGTGATTTATTTTGAAAACTTTTCAGATTAGTTTTACAGCTATATCAGAAAATGAATGATTGTTTGGTTATTTCATTTACCAAAGGTAATTGAAGCAGATATTTATGAAGTCATTGGGAGGTGAACTATCTCCAATTCAACAGGTTAATCATTAATATCTGGAGGATTTTCTTGCCATGCTGTATTAGAAGGAGAACATCACCAGACAGACATTTAAAATTGTTTTATTTAACTAAAACAACAACGTTATGTATTCTGGATTTTTTTTCCTTCAACAGCAAACATATAATATTTTAACAAAACAAGTATATGAATTTTTGAATTTAGTTAAACATTCACATTTTTTAAAATCAGGTTTGTTTGTTAAAATTGTTTTTAACTAAGATAGTTAAATGAAATGTTTAAAAAAAATTAAATCAACTATGTCAGCCAGGTCAACACGAGAAACTTAAAATATTGGCTTTTGCAGCTAACACAGTTGTCTTCACCTTCATTTTCCTGTTTGCTCATAATCTGGAAAAGAAAAACAAGCTTTCCTGCTTTTTCAGGTCCCAAACTATTTCTCAATTTGGAATGAATTAGTCCAAAGGAAGAAAATATTCTTTCTATACCCGCAGAAGAAGCTACTGTTGTTAAAAGTGAGATTATCACTTCAACAGTCTCTGAATCCAACTGCTTAAATGACTTCCACCAGTTCACTGGTGTGATTCTCTTTAAAACATTTGCAGCAAACATATATTTCTTGAATGGTTCTTATTCCCAAACTGGTTCTCTTTTGCAGCCTGCTGCCATTATAGGTTTTCCCTTCTATTGAGAGAATGGTATAGTAGATCTCAAATCAATGAAGGCTACCCTCAGAAAGACCTCAAGACTTCTGGAATATGCTATTCAAATAGTTTCACTTTTGTTTCTACTCCCTGTCCCTCCCTTCTCACATTTATCTCCAGACTTCTTCTCCTTGTCCAGATCTATTCCACCCCCAACACTCCCAAAACTTTGCACTTTTAGATAAAGGTAAGGGATTGACTCTGTGTACACAAATTTGCAGATGGACAATAGGGTAGAGGTCTGTTATTTCTCACCTCTATTTATTATTTATTTAAAACCATTTTTGCTGTTAACAAGCATGTTATCTCTGGAGACACAAATGCACAGTTTGAGAACTGCAAAACTAAGCATCACTGATGGTATCTTCTAGACTGAGCACTGAGTCCAACAGGGTAGATAGAAAGATTAACCTAAATAATCCTTACAGAAGCCCCCGGAATCCCATAAGATTAGGTCCCTAATCCATGAACTACTGAAACTCATTTACAAAAAACTTTTCTTAAATATTACATGAATATATTGTCTCATACTATAGAATTAGAATTTCTAAACCCTCTTCCATGATGAGATATCTTTGAGCTATAATGTATCTTAATTAAAACTATCTTTAGATTGCTTTTTGAGGGGGAAAACCTTTTTATCAAAAATTTCGATTTAAATAAAAAATCCCATTTAAATAAAAAATTCTGATTTTTTTGATTTTTTTTTAAAAAATCATTGATTTTTATCCACCCTGCCCAGCAGTTATTTTATCACATGTAGAAAACACAAGATTTTTTTTTTAACTTTACATCACCTATCCACATTCTCACATGCACTCATTAACAGGTCCTATAAACTGTTTGGTCTTCTCCTGTTAAAATATTTAATACAGAAGATGTCCAGTCTCTATCAACCCTGATGAAGAGGAAGCCTGTTTGAAACCTTTCAATTTCATTGACTTGTGGATGTACTCTCTCCACACAAAAAGAAAAGGAGTACTTGTGGCACCTTAGAGACTAACCAATTTATTTGAGCATGAGCTTTCGTGAGCTACAGCTCACTTCATCAGATGCATACCGTGGAAACTGCAGCAGACTTTATATACACACAGAGAATATGAAACAATACCTCCTCCCACCCCACTGTCCTGCTGGTAATAGCTTATCTAAAGTGATCAACAGGTGGGCCATTTCCAGCACAAATCCAGGTTTTCTCACCCTCCACCCCCCCACACAAATTCACTCTCCTGCTGGTGCTAGCCCATCCAAAGTGACAACTCTTTACATAATCAAGTCGGGCTATTTCCTGCATAGATCCAGGTTTTCTCACATCCCCCCCACCCCCATACACACACAAACTCACTCTCCTGCTGGTAATAGCTCATCTAAACTGACCACTCTCCAAGTTTAAATCCAAGTTAAACCAGAACATCGGGAGGGGGGTAGGAAAAAACAAGAGGAAACAGGCTACCTTGCATAATGACTTAGCCACTCCCAGTCTCTATTTAAGCCTAAATTAATAGTATCCAATTTGCAAATGAATTCCAATTCAGCAGTTTCTCACTGGAGTCTGGATTTGAAGAGTTGTCACTTTGGATGGGCTAGCACCAGCAGGAGAGTGAATTTGTGTGGGGGGGGTGGAGGGTGAGAAAACCTGGATTTGTGCTGGAAATGGCCCACCTGTTGATCACTTTAGATAAGCTATTACCAGCAGGACAGTGGGGTGGGAGGAGGTATTGTTTCATATTCTCTGTGTGTATATAAAGTCTGCTGCAGTTTCCACAGTATGCATCTGATGAAGTGAGCTGTAGCTCACGAAAGCTCATGCTCAAATAAATTGGTTAGTCTCTAAGGTGCCACAAGTACTCCTTTTCTTTTTGCGAATACAGACTAACACGGCTGTTCCTCTGAAATCTCTCCACACACACACACAAAATGGGTCCTGGAACTTCCCTTTCTGTTACAGATGAATATTTAAATATTAAGTTTAACAGAAAAATATATATGTATAAAATCTGATTTTCTACTAACAATTAGGAAACTAATTAATTATAATACATCCATTTTAGTGATTTATGATTATAAAATAAGAAAATAAAGAACTGGCAAACATGTAAATAAAAACAAAATAAATGTATCCAACTCTTGTTTCAATTACATCTTCCACTCTCAGAGACAGAGCCACCAAGCAATTCCTATCTTGTTCACGGAAATGACATGAGAGATCAGGGATGCTGCTCCCCACCGAAAAAAACACAGCCATTAATGCTCTTTGAGCTATAAGAGCCAGCTAATCCATTCCTCAGTGCTGGTGTATATCCATAACTACAAAGTGAAATTTAAGATTTTAATAAGTGTCATTATGCAAGTCTACTGCTATATAGGCAGTGCAGAGACTTCAATGGTGGCTGGGGCCTGGGCAAGAACCCTGGCAAGAGCAGGCGAGGGTTGTAGAAAGAACAACCTGTCACACACAGTATATACTATAGAAGACGTAGAGAGATGACTGATTCTGTACCCAGATTTCATACATCATACAGGGACATAAAGAGCTCTCACAGACTCCTAAGGCAACTAATTAAACAATTTAATGTTGGGATACAGACATTCAGGCCTGTCTGTAAAGGCCTATACTCTAAGAATTTAGGTGTATTCTTATCACTTGGCTAGTGATAGAGGTATAAAAGAAAGAATCAAAATCACTGCCTGCTGGTGTAAGGTCCTTCTCTTACTGTGACAGCCTGAGGCCCTATTCTTAGGGTAAGACCTTTGGCTAAGCAGCAGAGGCAGCCATAAGCTGGGAAGCGAGCGGTCACATCCTTACATTCCAAACTAGTCACATTGAAAGAAGGTGCTAATGGGCTGTTAGGAATAAAATCCTGCCCTGATAATGCCTATCGCCTCCAGAGAAAGGGAAGTGCCTAGAAGATGTAAAAGGAAACTTAGTTTGATAGCATCCTGTCTGGCAAGAACTCACTTATCAATAGCTGCGATGTGAAATCCTCATTTCTGTGTTTGTTCTATCACTGTAGTCCCCATTTCCCTATTGTTTGTCTGTATAACCTCTGTCTGGTTCTGTGATTGTGTCTGTCTGCTGTATAATTAATTTTGCTGGGTGTAAACTAATTAAGGTGGTGGGATATAATTGGTTAAATAATGTTACAAAATGTTAGGATTGGTTAGTTAAATTTCAGGAAAATGATTGGTTAAGCTATAGCTAAGCAGAACTCAAGTTTTACTATATAGTCTGCAGTCAATCAGGAAGTGGGGGTGGGGCGGAATGGGAACAGGGAATGGGGGTGGGGAAATTGGAATCATGTTTTGCTAAGGGCAGGAATAGGAACAGGGACACAGGTAAGGCTCTGTGGTGTCAGAGCTGGGAAGGGGACACTAAGGAAGGAAACTGGAATCATGCTTGCTGGAAATTCACCCCAATAAACATCAAATTGTTTGCACCTTTGGACTTCGGGTATTGTTGCTCTCTGTTCATGCGAGAAGGATCAGGGAAGTAAGTGGGTGAAGGAATAAACCCCTAACATCTAACTCAAGTAAAAAGTCCATTTATTAAAAGGCTAAACATCAAAAGTTAATATAGCCAGTTTGGAAGAACATTACAGTATTCTATTAAAGAATCAACTAAATAATCCACACTTACTTCATCAGAAGCAGAGCGAAGACACTGGACAGCTGCCTGTTTTTTCATTTCCTCTAGTGTTAGATCAGAACACTTTTTCTTACTCTTTCCCCATTTCTTGTAAGCTCCTTTTTCCCAGCCCAGGAAGATGTCATTCTCCTAAAATAAGTTAAAGGAAAAAGGATCAAAATTATCTGAAAGAAGATTTCATTAAACATAATTTATAACACTTACATAATCTTCTCAACACCCACATGAAATGAGTAGACAGCTATCATTTCAGATCTGAGATAAATGAGGTAGAGAGAAGTTTGTCTCCCAATACCTTGCTTAGTCCAGTAGACCATGCTGTTTCTTGAGACTCAGGATATACCTACACTGCAATCTCAACGGTGACTGCATCACAGGCAGAGATACCTTTGCTAACTTTACCAGCACTAGCATGCCACATCTCCACTATAGCTATTTTTAGCTATATTAGCACAGGTATGTCTACCCTTGCGGCCATCACACTTTGGATTGCAGTGTAGACGTACCCTTAGTTGCGTGAACTTGACTGTGATACCTCATTGAAAAATATCTTCCCTTACAATACCTGAAAGGAAAATTTACGAATTTGAAATAAGCTTTAAGCACCCATTTGCTGAGAAGCTGTTCCATTAACAGTTAAAGCAATGAGAATAAACATCTGGAACTGACAACATCAGATAAGATGGGGAAGACAAGGGGGCAGAAACATTGCTGATGTACAATATTATAGCCTACATTTTAAAGTGCTCTCTTTCCTTAACATTAATCTGTGTCTTTTTTAAAATTCTCAACTATTTACGCTTCATTAAACAGCTACTTAAAATGATCTTTAATTGCCTATGTCAACCCATTTTTATGTTTACTCCAGGTTATACTTCACTACTTGTATTATCTTATAGTTAAGGCTATGTTTTAGTCACGGATATTTTTAGTAAAAGTCATGGACAGGTCACGGGCAGTGAACAAAAATTCACGGCTCATGACCTGTCCCGGCCAATGGGAGCTGCGGGGGCAGTTGCCTGCAGGCAGAGCTGCCTGGCCATGCCTCCGCCTAGCAGGTGAGCGAGGGGGATTTTGCCACTTCCGGGGAGCCCCCCCAGGTAAGCACCGAACAAGAAGGTTGCGGGGTCCCGAGACTGTCCCCGCAGTGGCCAGTGCAGTGGGTGCAGGAGCTGCCCTGAGCCAGACACACCGGCTGCTGCAGAAATCATGGAGCGCATGGAAAGTCACACTCACAGACTTACTTATAGTTCTGTCCCTGTTTAACACATGCTACTCAGTAAATATTTCCTTTTATCACTTAAAAGCTAAGGAAAAAACAATACTTTTGCTACAGACTAACTTCATTTTCCAGCGCTCTCACAACTTGTTCACATTTGACTATGACAATCAGGGTCCAGACACTTCTAGGGGAGAACAGGGGGTCTCTGAATCCCAAAGAATAAACAACTGACTCAACTGGTTGTGTGTAATGTTATCGTGTACAAAAACATGTCAAGTAAGGTCTTTTATGAAAACTTGTAATGTTCTGAAATTGATGGCCATTAGCAGATATGTATACAGGTTATGGTCATGAAAATATGAATGTTTGTATAATATATATCTAAAGAATGTGTGCATGTAGTTGCATCACCAGAGAGAGAAACTGTAACCATGATGTAACTACAGCATCACCTCACAACATGGGTAATGTAGCAATGATGCAGCAAGAGACACCTCCTGAGGGGGGTCAACAAGCATGCGGACAAGGGGGATCCAATGGATATAGTGTATTTAGATTTTCAGAAAGCCTTTGACAAGGTCCCTCACCAAAGGCTCTTAAGCAAAGTAAGATGTCATGAGAGAGACGGAACGTCCTCTCATGGATTGGTAACTGGTTAAAAGATCGGAAACAAAGGGAAGGAATAAATCGTCAGTTTTCAGAATGGAGAGAGATAAATAGTGGTTTCCCCCAGGGGTCTGTACTGGGACCAGTCCTATTCAACATATTCATAAATGATCTGGAAAAAGGGGTAAACAGTGAGGTAGCAAAATTTGCAGATGATACAAAACTACTTAAGATAGTTAAGTCCCAGGCAGACTGCAAAGAGCTACAAAAGGATCTCTCAAAACTAGGTGACTGGGCAACAAAATGGCAGAGGAAATTCAATGTTGATAAATGCAAAGTAATGCACATTGGAAAACATAATCCCAACTATACATATAAAATGATGGGGTCTAAATTAACTGCTACCACTCAAGAAAGAGATCTTGCAAACATTGTGGATAGTTCTCTGAAAAACAGCCATTCAATGTGCAGCGGCAGTCAAAAAATGAACAGAATGTTGGGAATCATTAAGAAAGGGATAGATAAGACAGAAAATGTCATACTGTCTCTATATAAATCCATGGTTCACCTACATCTTGAACACTGCGTGCAGATGTGGTCACCCTACTCAAAAAAGATATACTGGAATTGGAAAAGGTTCAGAAAAGGGCAACAAAGATGATTAGGGGTATGGAACGGCTGCCATATGAGGAGAGATTAATAAGACTGGGACTTTTCAGTTTGGAAAAGAGACAGCTAAGGGGGGATATGATAGAAGTCTATGAAATCATGACTGGTGTGGAGAAAGTAAAGAAGGAAGTGTTATTTATTCATCACACAAGAACTAGGGGTCACCAAATGAAATTAATAGGCAGAAGATTTAAAACAAAAGGAAGTATTTTTTCACACAACGTACAGTCAACCTGTGGAACTCTTTGCCAGAGGATGTTGTGAAGGACAAGACTATAACAGGGTTCAAAAAAGAACTAGATAAGTTCATGGAAGATAGGTCCATCAATGGGTATTAGCCAGGATAGACAAGGGTGGTGTCCCTAAACCTCTGTTTGCCAGAAGCTGAGAATGGGTGACAGGGGATGGATCACTTGATGATTACCTGTTCTGTTCATTCCCTTTGGGGCACCTGGTATTGGCCACTGTCGGAAGACAGGATACTGGGGTAGATGGAACTTTGGTCTGACCCAGTATGGTCATTCTTATGATTTCCAAGCCAATATGTTAGAGGAAACCAACTTCAAATACCAATCCACTGACCAGCAAGGAAGAGACAATAGTGGACCATTCAAGTTAATGGGAAAACATTGAAACAAACTGAAAATGTAAATAAAATCAGTCTTGGAAAACTAAGAAAGAAATGAATTCTTCCCACCCAGAATAACTATGAGTCACAAAGACAAGAGAAAAGACATTTTAAAAACAGGCTTGGGTCTCGGTTTTTAATCCAAAAACTGAGGACCAACATCTAAGCAGGGTATAGTCCGTGAAACAGTGGCTCCCCTATAGGACAGGGTGGCCGTTGGGAAACTGTGCAGAGGCAATGGGTAACTTGAATTAGAAAGGGGAATTTAGGTAACGTACAAGTATGAAGCGCAAAGATGCATCTTTATGTTTATTTTCTGTGTAACTTGTATGTGTTTGCTTTTCCTTAGGATTTCATCTTTGAATCTATGCTTTTTCTATTAAATAAGTCTGTGTTTATTTTTACCCCAAACAGGTCTCTGTTGTGCAAACTGTGAGACGCGTATCCCAAAAAATGAACTCATATTGGGGAGGGAGGGGCTTTTTCACACCTTCTGGGGTGATGAGCCTGCCAGGAGAATTATGTTAGTGGAAGCCAGGGTGAGATCTTAATGCTCTTCAGCTTGCTACTGGTATTAGGGTCTGAGCCATAGCAGCATAGCACGAAGGCACTTAGGGTTACAAGGCAGGGGTTGACAGAACTCTTACTGGTCTGGGTGAGCCCCAAAATGTCACAACGGGAGGACAGTCTATTTTGTAAATGAAAAAAAAGTCATTCCACCCTTACACTCAAATCTGCTGTTTGCTCAAATTATAAGTGATTATACTTACATTAAAAAGTAAAACGGTTACAAAAATGTTAAAGTTGAGCACTCAAAAGTCAAATAAAGTCAAAAATAAGGTTTCATGGGGATCCTTAATTCTACCCTCTTGTATAGCAATGTGGTCTAACCACCTTATCACACAGTATTTATCAAATATAATATATATTCCCAAACTGTGTTAAATTACATCAGTAACTTAAGTTAAAATTCATTATACAGATGTTAATTATCTCAAAAACAAACATGGAAAATTCAGAATTCAAAATTATGGTTAAACTTAAAAGAAAGCCAAACATGTTGAGGTATAGAAATTCACAGTTATGTTCCACAAACAACCTTAACTCTGCCCTGTAGTGACAGCATAAGCAATCAGGACGATGAAAGTATGTGTTGTTTCTGATTAAATTCAAATAATTTCTGAAGATAAGAGTTTTTCATCCCCATCTCCATGGGGAAAATTTCCTTGTTTTTCTTCAATTAAAAATTTCATGCATGAACCCTCTATATTCCTCTGAACACATGCACACACCCCAGATTCCCCATTCCTCTGAACACATGCACACACCCCAGATTCCCCATCCCTCTTCCACTCATTACATTCCTCAACATGGATGTGTACTCACACAATTTTCCTCCCTCCCCGTTGGGCAGATCGGGTGCAATGATCATTAATCCGAAATGTTTCTTGTCAGAAATAGTCATTTTTTGCTGTTATTTTTAATAACAAAGGTTTTTTTTCTGCAAAGTCTGGCACACACCTTCCTCAGAAAAACCCAAAGAATTGCTGGCTTTCTGAATGCCTACCATTTTCCATTCTTCTTAATGGAACTGAGGCTAGGGACTGCCCTCACACAAGAGGCCTTCTTTCAAATTGCCACCCCTTCCCATATTTCCAAACTGGAATAAAGACAACAAGCTCTCAGGGAAGATAATGCGGGTCTCCTATGCTGTCAGGAGGCAGAGAGAAACATAAAGGTGAAGACAGCAGCCATCTTTGCAAAGGGCAGTTTATGGTCTCAGTTCCATTAAGAACAAAAGGAAATGACTCCCATTTTGACAGAGGGCCTTTTTTTTTTTTTTTTAAGAGTTTCTCAAAAGGAGAACCCTATTCATCCATCTCTGCTGAAGCAGAGACTTGGTTCTAAAGAACAACACGGAAAAATTACCAATAATTCCTAAAAAAAAAAAAAAAAAAAAAAAACCCAAAAACCCCACAACATTTTTCTAATGTAGTATATGCATAACATTTCAGTAAAAATTAACTATATGAGAAGTTTGAACAGTCTGAGTTATTCCATTAACAACATCGTTAATGAAAAAAAACATCTTAGGTAACTGAAAAGTTTCTGAGAGAGCCCATTTTTAATTAATTTTAACAAAACATTTATTGAAGTACCTTGTAAATTCTTAGAAAATTCATGTTATACTCAATAAATACTGAAATTTTGAAAAGAATATGTTATTTTTTTACATAATAAAGAAGCTGAATTCCTGCTTTCAGTACAAGACTCAACTCAGTCTTAAATATGGAGCTGCAGTTACTACCTCCCTAATATCAACAGATTTTTCCTGTAACCTTGGGTACTCAAATAGCAACTTGTAAAAAACAACTTCATTCTATTTAGTCTGTGCATTCTAGCAAATTTTCATTATTACTCCATGTTATACTTAATTTATAAAGTATTGTGCAAGAATAATTAGTGACATATTTTTCATATGTGCTTTTAATCTCTAGCATATGCAGCACTAAAAAAATACTACTGTTTACCTAAGGTTGTAGAAAAAAACATTCTATTTACAAGATAGAATATAGTATTTATGATGTAATAAAAGACTAATTCATATGCCCAAGAGTGCAGAGTTAAGAGTGTTCAACCTTAACTTTGTCACTTTCTGACTTTTGAACACAATGATTTTTTATGGAAATTCCTACTTTTTGAAGGAAAAAGTAATTTCCCTTACATGGAAATGTTTTGCCAGACAATACCTTTCCACCTTATCAGAGACAATACCTTTCACGGAACTGCAGATTTATATTGCTCTATCCTCAGTCACAGTACCTCTTGCTCCAACACGGGCATTGTTTCTATCCCGGCACTCTAGACAAGATGCAGAGTTTGTTATGGAAACTCTGTCCCCATCACAAACTATTTTCAATGAAATCAGGCTCCCCCATGCTTCATCTGGGAATTTTAATGTACTCAGCACAGAGTTTTTGGTGTTGAAAACACACACAGTCTCAATTTCTCAATGCATAACTAAGTTTGCCACCTCCTAAGGCAGACGCTTCACAAAACTTTAAAAAGGTGTACAAAATGCATTACATATGCAAGAAGTAAACTTTTGAAAGGCTTAATACTCTCAAATCAAAATTTACATTGACCAGACCTGAAGAGGAGCTCTGTTGAGCTCAAAAGCTTGTCTGTTTCACAAACGGAAGTTGGTCCAATCAAAGATATTACCTCACCTACAAGAACACTTAGGCAACACTTAGCAGGGAAATTGTCTTTCCACACAAAACCATTTTGGACACCAGACACATTTTATTACGATATATTTTTAAATAATGAAAACAAAATACTTTCTATCCCTCTCCAGATTTTGTTTGCAAACGCACTTGAACCATTCTGAATGAAATAAATAAATAAAAAAAGACACCCCTTGGGGTGCCAGGCACTTCATCTAATATAAAATATACAACTTAGAATGGGATACACTCCTCTAGAAAGTCCTCTCTGCCCTCCAAGTCTTTTAAGTAGATTAAAATGGAATACTGATCAGTGAGACCTGTTAGTATAGGAATAGCACCAGATGGACTGATTTAAATCAAGGTTTCCTACTTGCTGATTTAAATCATGATTAAATTCATTTATTTAAAAATTTTTTTGCATTCATATTTGAAGTTATTTTCCTAAAGAAAGTTTGATTCCAATTGCATGGTATAATTTGCTATTTCTGTTTTGCTAACCAGGAGGATACATTATGTCTATACACACTCATTTAAGCAATTACATTACTTAATATACATTTATTTAGTGTCTTATTTGTTATTTTTATTAGAAAATGGTGAATGATGCATTTCTTGTCTACAAAACGCTTACAAATTTTTTTGCTCATGATTTATGTAAATCTGCATTTGGCTAGAAATTGGAATTAAAATGCACAGAATTAGCATTTTAAAATTGTTTTTTAATAAATAAAACTACTTTAAATGTGCTGGATAAATTAATTTTATATTTTGATAAACAATTTTATGTATTCAACAAAAGAAGTATTTACTGTAGTCAGTAAATTGAACGGATTTTTTCTGGTCACCAATGTTCTTCAAAATTCAGAACTAGAAGATACTAACTTCACACATAGTTCTTATTGAGATTGGAAGAGAAAAACAAGATTTCCTGCTTTTTTAAAGTCCCAATCACTTTCTCAACTTTGCATAAACTAGTTATTGAACTGAATTATTGGAATAAACTGAAATTAAGAAAATATTCTCTCTGCACCTGCAGAAGAGGCTGCTGCAGTCAAAAGCTGGTTTGGCACTTCAACACACACCGATTCCAAATGCTTAGCCACTGACTTCCACCAATTGAGTGAATTGAATTTCTTTAAAACTTTAGCAGTAAACATGTACTGCCTGGACATTATTTAAGTTAAATTATTTTAAAAAATTATAGTAAATTTAGGCCTTAACCTTGGTGATCATAATCTGATTTTTTATCTTTTTTCGTTTTTTTAAAAAACTCATTCATTTTTATCCAGCCTGAATAGCACTCATGGATTAAAAGATAGGAAACAAAAGGTAGAAATAAATAGACAGTTTTCACAATGAACAAAGGTAAATAGCAAGGTCCCGCAAAGATCTGGACTGGAACTAATACTGTTCAATATATTCATATATCATCAGAAAAAAGGGGTAAAGAGTGAGCTGGCAAAATCTGCAGACAATACTGAATTATTCAAGGTAGTTAAATGCAAAGCTGACTGCAAAGGGATCTCACTAAACTGGGTGACTGAGCAACAAAATGGCCAATAAAATGCAATGCTGATAAATGCAAAGTAATGCATACTGGAAAACATAATGCCAACTATACATATAAAATGATGTCTAAATTAGCTGTTACCACTCAAGAAAAAGATCTTGAAGTCATTGTGGATAGTTCTCTGAAAATATCTGCTCAATGTGCAGCAGCAGTCAAAAAAATCTAAACAGAATGTTAGGAACCGTTAGAAAAAGGATAGAAAATAAAATAGAAAACATCATAATGCCACTATATAAATCCATGATACACCCCACACCTTGAATACTGCATACATTTCAGGTTACCCTATCTCAAAATAGATATATTGGAATTGAAAAAGATATAGTCAAGGATCAAAAAGATGATTAGGGGTATGGAACAACTTCCATATGCAGAGGGATTAAACAGACTGGGACTGTTCATTTTAGGGGAAAAATGACTAAGGAGGGATATGACAGAGGGCTATAAAATCATGAATGGTGTGGAGAAAGCAAATAAGGAAGCATCGTTTATCCATTCACATAACAAGAACCAGGGGTCACACAATGAAATTAATAGGCAGTCAGTTTAAAACAAACAAAAAAAAGTACTTCTTCGCACAAATGCACAGTTAACCTGTAGAACTCATTGCCAGATGATGTGAGGGCCAAAAGTATAACTGGGTTTGAAAAAGCATTAGTTAAGTTCATGGAGGATAGGTCCATCCATGACTATTAGCCAAGACTGTCAAAGATACAACTCCATGCTCTGGGTATCTCTGAACTTCTGACTGCTAGAAGCTGGGACTGGATGACAGGGGATGAATCACTCAATAAACTGCCCTGTTCGGTTCCTTCCCTCAGAAGCAGACGGCACTGGCTACTGTCAGAAGACAGGATATTGGACTGATGAACCATTGATCTGATCCAGTATGGTCATTCTTATGTTCACTAACCAGTGGGTACACATGGCTATGCTTAACTGATCAAGAAAGCGCAACACGGTGTTTATTCTTCAGCTGTCTCTCTATGGCCAAGTCTCTCTCCTGCTCACTTTCACCAAGGGGCAGCAACACTGCCTCCCACTGCTGTCTTAGCAAGCACTTGCATTCCCCTCTGCTCTTAGCTGCCCTTCCTGATTTGGTCCTCAGTAAGTACACCATGAGACTACCTTTTCTCTAGTTTTTAAACTAAGTATTCATAGCAGCATGACTCATTTGTATAGAGCTGAAGAAATAGCACTTCATAACAACCGTTACTTTGAAATTAGAGTTTATATAACTTTGCACTTTCATAGTACCATTCATTAGAAGATCTCAGAGCACTTTACAAAGGCACGTATCATTCCAATTTCACAGATCAACAGGGGGAAAAACCCACAGAAATACAGCAATGGTAAGGCCCAAATTTTCGATGTTAGCCTCGACTTTTTGGGTACCCAATTTTAGAAACCTAACCTTCCAATTTCAAGAGGTTCCAAACACCCAAGACTGAAGCAAATGAGAGCTGTAGCTGTCAGCACATCTGAAAATCAGGACTTGTGTATCTGAATTAGGCAACCCAATTTCCACTTTCCAATGTCCCATTTTAACCACCAGAAACTTCCTAGTAACTGGACAACTTTACAGGAGGAAATTTAACTTTGTATAAAATGTTGAAAGTGCCAAGTTTTGTAGAAGGTCCAGAAGCAAGGTCTTAAAAAAGGGACAACTTAGCGTTACCATAGCCAATATTTATTATCTTATAATTTGTATACTTTATCACTCTTAACAGCCCTGCCAAAACCTTATAATTCTTTATGTTTCAGCAATTCCAATGCTTTGGAGTACTTAAAAAAATTCAACCTTCAATAACCAACATACAGATGCAGTGTTAAACCCCTTAAAATCCATATAAATAAAAGTTTCTAATTAATAGGTGTGACTTGATTTGGCAGAGTCTTGCAACTCGCAAAACTCTGCCAAATCAAGAGTACAAGGGTAGCAAAACCTTCCAGCAGCACTAAGGATTTGCTGGAACAAGAGACAAAAAAACTAGTATGGCAGTGGTTAACAAAGAGGGGAGGAGGAGGGAGGGAAGATGACTCAACAACTACAGGTTTCAGAGGAACAGCCGTGTTAGTCTGTATTCGCAAAAAGAAAAGGAGTACTTGTGGCACCTTAGAGACTAACCAATTTATTTAAGCATAAGCTTTCGTGAGCTACAGCTCACTTCATCGGATGCATAAAGTGGAAAGTACAGTGAGGAGATTTTATATACACACAGACCATGAGAAAAATATACATTGTAAGGAGAGTGATCACTTAAGATGAGCTATTACCAGCAGGAGAGTGGGGTGGGGGGAGAGAAAACCTCTCTCTCCCCCCACCCCACTCTCCTGCTGGTAATAGCTCATCTTAAGTGATCACTCTCCTTACAATGTATATTTTTCTCATGGTCTGTGTGTATATAAAATCTCCTCACTGTACTTTCCACTTTATGCATCCGATGAAGTGAGCTGTAGCTCACGAAAGCTTATGCTTAAATAAATTGGTTAGTCTCTAAGGTGCCACAAG
This sequence comes from Caretta caretta, assembly GCF_965140235.1. Classification (NCBI taxonomy): domain Eukaryota; kingdom Metazoa; phylum Chordata; order Testudines; family Cheloniidae; genus Caretta; species Caretta caretta. Next base: position 129,095,453 of record NC_134209.1, on the reverse strand, counting down.
TACTCCTTTTCTTTCAACAACTACAGATATCCATTTTGAGGAACAGAACAGAAAGTGGCACCTTGTGTTGGGCCTATGTAAAGGAATGAGTTTATATTTGTTTGTTTTAAGGTTCTTTGTCTATAGCAGAGATTGGCAATTTTTGATACGCAGCCCGCCAGGGTAAGCCCCCTGGCGGGGTGGGCCGGTTTATTTGCCGCGTCCACAGGTTCAGCCAATCGGGGCTTCCACTGGCTGTGGTTCACTGTCCCAGGCCAATGTGGGCTACAGGAAGCGGCACAGGCTGAGGGATGTGCTGGCCGCCGCTTCCCGCAGCCCCCATTGGCCTGGGACAGTGAACCATGGCCAGTGGAAGCCGCAATCAGCCGAACCTGTGGATGCGGCAAATAAACAAACCAGCCCGGCCCACCAGGTGCTTACTCCAGCGGGCTGCAGGCCAAAGGTTGCAGATCCCTGGTCTATATGGTTCAAACAAACATTCTGAATTATCGGCAAAGAGTCCTGTGGCACCTTATAGACTAACAGACGTATTGGAGCATGAGCTTTCATGGGTGAATACCCACTTCATCGGATACATGTCTCCATGCACCCAACAAAGTGGGTATTCACCCACGAAAGCTCATGCTCCAATACGTCTGTTAGTCTATAAGGTACCACAGGACTGTCTGCCACTTTTAAAGATCCAGACTAATACGGCTACCCCTCTGAATTTTGAATTATGTAGATTATAGTTACATCTCAGGTATCATCTGGAAGTTGCACAAGCCACAATGACTCTGTTCTCACTGACTTGCAGCAGAATTCCTGCAAGGTATTATAAATCCATAATTCACACTATTTATCCTGTATATTCAATGAAACAAAACAAATTCTGCTTGTCTTGATCTTTCCAGTATGAAGTTATACAACTAGTAAAACTAACCAAGTGTTAAGAAAACTAATATTGAGAGAGTAAATCAACTCTCCTGCTAAATGAAGGCAGAAATTTTACAAACCTGTTGCGTGAATAGCCATTTACTCAGGTATAGCAAACAGGTTGGATTCTGCCTCCATAGCAGGACGAAAAAGGACAGAACCGTACTTAACAGCTTGGTAAACATATTAATGTAATGGAGAAACTACATCAATGTAGTGCTATGGTTGAGAATTTAAATTACTAAAATAAATAAATATGTAAAAAGGAAATTCAGAAGCAACGGATCCCATGGAAACCATAACTCACCCCTCTGCATACAAGTACAGATAAAGATTGTACTAATTAGTTATCTCACTGTACATACACATTGAACTATCAAAGGATGGTCACAGATAGTGAATGCTATCCACAGCTGGGATAGGTCATTCAGTTTCTCGTTCAGAGCTTCAGCTTGTAGCAAAGTCCCTCCAGAGGTCAGAAGGAGGACTGAAGACCACATGGAGCAGCTGCAGCAGCCTTTTATAGTCTCTTGCCATGTGGCCTTTCTTTCTTTGTTCCAAAGACAAGCTATCCAGCACATGGCATGAAAAAGCCTCAGAGTTCTGTCCATAGACATGTCCCTGCATGCCTTGCTGAGTCACAAGGTGTATCTGCCTTCTCTCAATGGGTCAACTGTATAGCTAAATCTCCTTAAATCAAGTAGGCTACGCATTGCTGACACCAAATTGTTTGGGGTGTCACCCAGAAGAATAGCGTAAGTTTGAAATACAGACAGTATACTTATAACTTTAAATAGAAAAATGATACATGCATACATATAGAATAATCATAATCAGCAAACCATAACCTTAGACACCGTATTTGACCCCCTTTATAAAAGATTTGGTGCCAGTTACAGGACCTTGTTTGCAACAATGATCTATATGGTCACAGTTCATGTCAATAATGCCACAGCACCAAAATGGGCTCCCACCCCAAAACACACCCAAAGAGCTTTTATAGGTTTATTCAGATCCCATGGCGATCCCATCATATTATGGGCTTCACACCCATTAGAATACAAAATACTGCAATTCAGGTCTTTAGAGACACTGTCCTACCTTTGGGTAGTCTTTAATAAGAGCTCTCAGCCTAAGAGGAAGGCAACCAGGTAATGCATTTCAGACAATTCAAATACATACACAGGCCTAATTGTACAGACACCTTCTATCTACCCTTTAGGACACACTGGAAAAGGATGACCAAACAAGGCGGCAAGAACACTTGCAGAAAAGCTATACCTGTGAAACTCTACGTTGTCAGAAGTCACATTAAACAGTGGAGTGTTCATTTGGATGAGACAGATCAAGGTACTTCACTGATAAGTGATCATCCAAGACCAGATTCACAGCCTGGTGGAGAAAAATATCATAGGCTCTCTCTGAAAGGGAGAGCCATACATGACAACAATAATGATGTATCAAAATGTGTGGCCCTTTCATCTCCAATTTTGCAAGAATCTTTGCTACCAGGAGTGGAAATACATATCAGAGAGAGATTCCCTACAGTTGCTGAGTGTCCTACTAAATGTGTTCCTCCAGGTCTCCTGAGAAAAAAGTTGGCAGCTGCTCATTCAGGTATATAATGAGATCAATTTTTGAATTCACTTACCAGACAAAGAAAACAATCCTCAGATTCCAATCCTCAGATCCTTCACAAGTGTCTACAGCAAGTTGTCTGTGATTGTGCTCAGTTTTTTTAGAGCAGTTGACCCCGCGGCCTGTGTGCATCTAGATCACCATTTACAGTGCCAAGACTTCTAAGGTCCTCAGTATATTTAGGATTGCCCACTTCCCAGCTCACAGATGTGTAAGACCTGTATCTACTTCATAAAGACCATCATTTTCCTCCAAAAGAGGCGATACAGTACGTCATTCCAAAAGCAACTTTGCAGATTTGGAGCATGAGCAAAAGATGGCAATATGTCAACCAAATTTGATGCCAACGCCCACACAATGCCAATGTAAGAAGGCAAGTATCAAGAGCCAAGACACAATCAGTATTCTGACATGGGAACCAAAGTATACACTGAGACTGGCGTCAAGGAGGTGACAAAAACAAATGATATGCCCAAGTGACCATGCCCAAGAACACTGAGGCAGGTGCCAAGTTTCAAGGCAGAGTCTCTCTGATGCTAGCCACTATGTACGTATCTCCCAGAAGTAGATGCCTCGTGTACTGACTGACAAGCCATGCAGGTTCGCATATCTGCATGTCCAGAGGGTGCCTGGAAGGGTAATACACTGAATAGAGCCAGGCTTGCAGACCACAAAGGTGAAGTCTGGCATGCAGAGTTGCATAAGCACATGAGGCCATGCACTCCAGGAGCTGAATGCAGGCATCGCACTGTTGCCGTTGGGCTGGACACTAGGCTTTTGGAAAAGGAAGGCTATAGATTCATACTCCTTCCTTTGAAAGGTAAGCCAAGGCAATCCCAGTGTCAAGGTCTGCTCCTATGAAAGTTATACACTGCATTGGTTTAATTATGATTTGTCCAAATTTGGTTTCAGGCCCAGAGAGCCCAGTTTCAGGCTCAGAACAGCTGTCTAGTGACACAGAAGCTGTTTTTGGACCTGGTTGCTCCAAGAACTACCCAATATTCGAAAGTCCCAATTGGCAGAGATGGGCTGCTACCCCAGCCATTCACTTGGTGAAGACTCTTGGGGCTGGTGACAGACTGCAGGGGAGCACTGTGTACTGGTAATGGTTGTTGCCTGCTCATGCTTCCTGTGGCAAGGCGGTATCACCACATGGAAGTATGAATCAGTCCTGTAAGGCAAGGGCAGCATACCAATCTCCAGGGAAGGGATAACAGAAGTGAGGGTGATCATCCTGAACTTGATTTTCTTCATGAAACAGTTCAGCTTTCATGGATCTAGAATGGGCCAGTCACCACAAGATTTCTTTAGGACCAGAAAGTACCAGGAATAGAAGCCTTTTCCTGTTTTGGTGAGGAAATTCTATTGCTCTCAATTCTAGAAGAGACTGAACTTCCTGAAGAAATACAATCTCGTGAGAAAATACAGGAAGAAGGTGGATTGGGAATAGGAAGAGAAGACCTTCTCTAAGGGCTTGTCTTCACTACCGGGGAGATCGGCACTGCAATCGATGAGGGGGTGTTGATTTAGCAGGTCTAGTGAAGACTCGCTAAATTAACAGCGGAGTGCTCTCTAATCAACTCCAGTACTCCAGCTCCCAGAGAAGAGTAAGGTAAGTCGACCGGAGAGGGTCTCCCGTGGATGCAGCGCAGTGAACACAGCAGGGTAAGTCGACCTAAGCTACATCAACTCCAGCTATATTATTCACGTAGCTGGAGTAGCATAACGTAGGTCGATTTATCCTGGTACTGAAGACAAGACCTTAGAGTAGCGGTGGGCAAACTTTTTGGCCTGCGGGCCACATCGGGGTTCCGAAAGTGTATGGAGGGGTGTGTAGTGTTTTAAATTGCCCTCTGTAGGAATGTGCTATTTACGGTGTACTACTTACGGCTGCCGGTCCTGGTGCTCTGAGCAGCATGGTAAGGGAGCAGAGAGCAGGGGGATGGATAAGGGGCAGGAGGTTCCGGGGGGCAGTCAGGGGACAGGAAGCAGGGGGCGGTTGGATAGGCGTTGGAATCCTGGGCGACCTGTCAGGGGGCAGGGGTGTGGATGGGGTCGGGGCAGTCAAGGGACAGGGAGCGGGGGGGTGGGGTGGATATGGGGTGGAGTCCCGGGAGTCCTAGGAAGGGGCGGTCAGGGGACAAGAAGCGGGGGCGGTAGGGGAGGTGGAAAGTGGGAGGGGATGGATAGGGGACGAGGACCAGGCTGTTTAGGGAGGCACAGCCTTCCCAACCTGGGTGTAGTATATTAAACTGCTCCCCACAGGAATGTCCTACTTACGATGCACTACTTATGGTGGCCAGTCCTGGTGCTCCGTAATACACTACACCTGGCAGCTCTCACAGCACGGCAAGCTGAGGCTTCGGGGGAGGGGGAACAGTAGGGGAGGGGGCAGGGGCTAGCCTCCCTGGCCGGGAGCTCAAGGGCCAGGCACGATGGTCCTACGGGCTGGATGTGGCCCGCGGGCTGCAGTTTGCCCACCTCTGCCTCAGAGGCAATCACTGACCTTTATCAGAAAGGAGATCTGGAGTAAGTTTGCGGCTAAACAGTTTCCTCTTTGTAACTGGAGCATAAACCCCTAACAAATGAAGTATTGCAGGAGAATCAAAGTGTATCTGTTTTAGCAGAATATAGTTTAGAACCCACAAAATTTACGTTTTCTATTGTGTTCTGCATGAAGATTGCAGTGGCTATGAAACACAAGGCTGTACATCAGGGGTGTCTGTTGCTACCTGAAGGGATGTATGGGCTGTAAAATATCCCTCAGAAACCAAAGCTAAAAACTGTTCCTTATATGCCTCTGGCAACTTGTCAGCAAATTTAAAAACCGCAGAGAAATTAAATAAAACTATATTATGACAAAAGTCTAATAATTAGCTAATCATTTGAAAATTAGCAGTGGAATAAACCTTTCAGCTATAGAAATCCAGCCTTTTAAATTCCTTATCCATAAGAGTGGCCTTATGGTGGAATTGATGGGACTACTCATTAGAAGCTGTGACCACCAAAGAAGCAGGAACTGGATGGGTAAAGGAACAGCCCACTTGCTTGGCTGTAGGAGGTACAGAGGTTAGCATCTGCAAGAGAGTTTTCAGAGGCTCCACTAAGTCTTCATTGATGGGAAGCGGAACCCTTCCTGAGGCAGGAGCTTGATCAATTGGTCTTTCAGCCCTCATATAGATTGCACTGATCATAACATGTCTTCCATTCTTCTCTTACCCTGGCCTTCCTTCTCCATGTGCGACCATGCCTTTTCACAATAAAAACTTCCCATCTCTTTGGGGGTTGGCCGAGTGATTGTTTCAGTTCTGATGGGTACCACTCAGTAACAGCTGCAGTGCATTGATTTCCACTCTGCTGTCTCATCACTTCATTGGGGACTCTGTTGCAGACTGAAAATCCCAGAATTCTTCTTTCCATTGCCCTCTCTGTGAGAACTATCTTCATCAGCGCCCATTTCTGCTGCCGTACCACACTGCTGGCAGTACTATTGAGTTGAAGAGGTTGGCATGTGTTGCCTTGTTGATTTTTCCTTGGAGAACATCCTTGATAGAACTGAACGCGCATCACCCAGCTTTCTTTCTTCACGAGAGTTCACCTTCCTGATTGTGGTGCACGTATGGAAAAGATCTATGAGAATGTGCAGATTCTCGTGCACAAGTTCCACCTGCACCTCTAGAGAAGTGGCCACACTCCTCATGAGATTCTGAAAAACTATGAAGTCCTCTGGGGAGAGAAGCGTGGGGAGACAAGGATTCTGGAGTTACAGCTACACATGGTGAAGATGAAGAAATATGGTGAGAAAGATATAAGGGTTCCTTCATTAATTCTCCCTCCTCCATGGGGTCCAGCTCAGAGGGTTGAGGGATGGTAACAGGATGCCGAATAGAGGTTTCCAGTAGCAGGGGAGTAGGAGACTTCCTCCTAGAGAATGACCATGATGGAGGTCTACATTCTCTTGGAGCAGCCCAATACCAACAAGGCACAGAGGCTACTGCATAGGTTGAATGACAGGACACCCCATGCCAGGGCTTCCCTATAAGATAACCAGGCCTGACCTTTAGGTCTCAGTGTTCAAAGACCTGTAAGATGTCACCTGTAAGATGACAAACAATCATAAGCAATCATAACGGCGAGACAAGTTCCTTGCTTTCAGAGTCAGAAGAATATAAACCTCCTTAGAATAGGGAGCAACAGTTCCAATTGGGGTTCTAGGTGGCCTGGCTATGGGAAACACAGTAAGCTTCAAAGAAAGTGAGAGTTAGGGTGACAGAAAGCTAGCAAAGTCTAACAAAGTTGAAATGGACTGGGGTGGTCTGTATCAATAGAGCTGAGGACTCTGTCATTGATTGTATAAAAGGAGAGTCCAGTAGGGAAAAGCAAAAGAGATCCCTTGAGAACAAGGAGGCTCATTGAGTGGAAAGCACTTCAGGTAAGTGTACCAACAGTACCGGTGGAGCCGAAAGAGGGGCCGGCCTGCATGAAGAGCTGGAACTGACAGTGCTGACGAGTCTTTGAACTTGTGAAGCCTTAAATTGGTACTGGAGGACTTACCAGATTTTCTGGGTAAAGTCCAAGACTTCTTGCTTTTGTCATCATCAGAATGCACAAAGTGATTCAGTGAGCCTGACAGTGAAGAGAAAGTGTGACATTTGTCACCAGGGTTGTGCTTCAAATCAGGAGTAGTTGTTGGGGGACTCCTGGTTGATCCTGACTCCCCTGCATCATGGTGGGGGCTTGATTCAGATGAATCATCTCTTTCACGAGGTGAAGTTCAAGACGAAAGTCCCTCTTTTTAAGTCCTGGTGGGGAAGGAGCTTTGTCCTTCACACGGCCCTCACCCAGACAAATCATGCATCTGTTGTATCTATCTGTGACGGGGAAAACAGCACTGCACATGACACACTGCTTAATTCCCAGGGATTTCTTCATAATAAATCCTTCAAGTAACTACTAAAACTAAAACAATAATTATGTTCAGTAAAGTTCTGAAAACTGCTAATCGAAGCAAATGCAACCTGTATCTCGGTGGGCGAGAAGGAACTTAGGCTACGTCTACACTTCAGACCTTAAGGTCTCCTTAAGGCAGGAATGTCTGTGAGGGGAGGGCTCCTGCCTCATACTGGGAATGAGGGGCGATCAACAGGTTATCTCAAGTGCTTATATACAAATGCACAAAGCCTTGGAAACAAGCAGGGGGAACTGGAGGTCCTGGTGATGTCAAGGAACTATGACGTGATCGGAATAACAGACACTTGGTGGGATAACTCACATGACTGGAGTACTGTCATGAATGGTTATAAACTGTTCAGGAAGGACAGGCAGGGCAGAAAAGGTGGGGGAGTAGCACTGTATGTAAGGGAGCAGTATGACTCCTCAGAGCTCCGGTACGAAAGTGCAGAAAAACCTGAGTGTCTCTGGATTAAGTTTAGAAGTGTGTGCAACAAGAGTGATGTAGTGGTGGGAGTCTGCTATAGACCACCGGACCAGGGGGATGAGGTAGATGAGGCTTTCTTCCGGCAGCTCACGGAAGCTACTAGATCGCATGCCCTGATTCTCATGGGTGACTTTAATTTTCCTGATATCTGCTGGGAGAGCAATACAGCGGTGCATAGACAATCCAGGAAGTTTTTGGAAAGCGTAGGGGACAATTTCCTGGCGCAAGTGCTAGAGGAGCCAACTAGGGGGGGCGCTTTTCTTGACCTGCTGCTCACAAACCGGGTAGAATTAGTGGGGGAAGCAAAAGTGGATGGGAATCTGGGAGGCAGTGACCATGAGTTGGTTGAGTTCAGGATCCTGACGCAGGGAAGAAAGGTAAGCAGCAGGATACGGACCCTGGACTTCAGGAAAGCAGACTTCGACTCCCTCAGGGAACGGATGGCCAGGATCCCCTGGGGGACTAACTTGAAGGGGAAAGGAGTCCAGGAGAGCTGGCTGTATTTCAAGGAATCCCTGTTGAGGTTACAGGGACACACCATCCTGATGAGTCGAAAGAATAGTAAATATGGCAGGCGACCAGCTTGGCTTAATGGTGAAATCCTAGCGGATCTTAAACATAAAAAAGAGGCTTACAAGAAGTGGAAGGTTGGACATATGACCAGGGAAGAGTATAAAAATATTGTTCGGGCATGTAGGAATGATATCAGGAGGGCCAAATCGCACCTAGAGCTGCAGCTAGCCAGAGAAGTCAAGAGTAACAAGAAGGGTTTCTTCAGGTATGTTGGCAACAAGAAGAAAGTCAAGGAAAGTGTAGGCCCCTTACTGAATGAGGGAGGCAACCTAGTGACAGAGGATGTGGAAAAAGCTAATGTACTCAATGCTTTTTTTGCCCCTGTTTTCACTAACAAGGTCAGCTCCCAGACTGCTGCGCTGGGCATCGCAAAATGGGGAAGAGATGGCCAGCCCTCTGTGGAGATAGAGGTGGTTAGGGACTATTTAGAAAAGCTGGACGTGCACAAGTCCATGGGGCCGGACGAGTTGCATCCGAGAGTGCTGAAGGAATTGGCGGCTGTGATTGCAGAGCCATTGGCCATTATCTTTGAAAACTCGTGGCGATGACTGGAAAAAGACTAATGTAGTGCCAATCTTTAAAAAAGGGAAGAAGGAGGATCCTGGGAACTACAGGCCAGTCAGCCTCACCTCAGTCCCTGGAAAAATCATGGAGCAGGTCCTCAAGGAATCAATTCTGAAGCACTTGCATGAGAGGAAAGTGATCAGGAACAGCCAGCATGGATTCACCAAGGGAAGGTCATGCCTGACTAATCTAATCGCCTTTTATGATGAGATTACTGGTTCTGTGGATGAAGGGAAAGCAGTGGATGTATTGTTTCTTGACTTTAGCAAAGCTTTTGACACGGTCTCCCACAGTATTCTTGTCAGCAAGTTAAGGAAGTATGGGCTGGAAGAATGCACTATAAGGTGGGTAGAAAGCTGGCTAGATTGTCGGGCTCAACGGGTAGTTATCAATGGCTCCATGTCTAGTTGGCAGCCGGTATCAAGTGGAGTGCCCCAAGGGTCGGTCCTGGGGCCGGTTTTGTTCAATATCTTCATAAATGATCTGGAGGATGGTGTGGATTGCACTCTCAGCAAATTTGCGGATGATACTAAACTGGGAGGAGTGGTAGATACGCTGGAGGGGAGGGATAGGATACAGAAGGACCTAGACAAATTGGAGGATTGGGCCAAAAGAAATCTGATGAGGTTCAATAAGGATAAGTGCAGGGTCTTCCACTTAGGACGGAAGAACCCAATGCACAGCTACAGACTAGGGACCGAATGGCTAGGCAGCAGTTCTGCGGAAAAGGACCTAGGGGTGACAGTGGACGAGAAGCTGGATATGAGTCAGCAGTGTGCTCTTGTTGCCAAGAAGGCCAATGGCATTTTGGGATGTATAACTAGGGGCATAGCGAGCAGATCGAGGGACGTGATCGTTCCCCTCTATTCGACATTGGTGAGGCCTCATCTGGAGTACTGTGTCCAGTTTTGGGCCCCACACTTCAAGAAGGATGTGGATAAATTGGAGAGAGTCCAGCGAAGGGCAACAAAAATGATTAGGGGTCTGGAACACATGACTTATGAGGAGAGGCTGAGGGAGCTGGGATTGTTTAGCCTGCAGAAGAGAAGAATGAGGGGGGATTTGATAGCTGCTTTCAACTACCTGAAAGGGGGTTCCAAAGAGGATGGCTCTAGACTGTTCTCAATGGTAGCAGATGACAGAACGAGGAGTAATGGTCTCAAGTTGCAGTGGGGGAGGTTTAGATTGGATATTAGGAAAAACTTTTTCACTAAGAGGGTGGTGAAACACTGGAATGCGTTACCTAGGGAGGTGGTAGAATCTTCTTCCTTAGAGGTTTTTAAGGTCAGGCTTGACAAAGCCCTGGCTGGGATGATTTAACTGGGAATTGGTCCTGCTTCGAGCAGGGGGTTGGACTAGATGACCTTCTGGGGTCCCTTCCAACCCTTATATTCTATGATTCTATTCCTGCATAGCCACTCTATGCTGGTGGGAGAGAGCTCTCTTGCCAGCATAATTAAACCACCCCTAATGGTTGGCAGTAGCTATGTCAGCCAGAGAGACACTCCAGCTGACATAGCACTGTCCATACCGGTGCTTTTATTGGTGAAACTTATGTCGGGGTGTGGTTTTTTTCACACCCCTCACCAACAAAAGTTTTGCCAACAAAAGCACTAGTGTAGACAAAGCCTTAAAGGGAGGTGGTGACCATGCCCCTTTTATGCCTTCTTCTGAGAGCATGAAGAGATGCTCCTGGGGGAATTCTGTACCACTGTGCAAGCGCACAATTAATGTCCCCCACAGATTTCCCCCACCCCAGAATAACAGATTATTCTGGGAAGCCGTGAGAGGGGTCATGCTACAATTACACTTTTCACCCACCAGGGGCTGATGTGGTGCCAGAAAAGAGGGCAGTTGGTTCACAGGCCAGATCAGCCAGCCGCAGAGAGGGAGAAGGCAGAAGCTGCCTTCATCACAGCACTCTGCCCATGGGGCCAGGTGGAGGTAGCATGGAATATGTAGAGACGGACAGAGTGAGGCACACAGGGCTGTTGCAGCTCAGGCTAGTTAGGACGACAGATTGGGGCTGGGGTACAGGAGCTAGTGGGGTGACACTGAACCATGGACTGAATGGAGAGTGGGGGTGCAGGGACACATGGGGACAGGAGCAGAGGTGCCTGACTGAATGGGAGAGGGGTCAGTCAGGGTCTGCATGGAGGAGGCACCCCATTCCCTAACAATTCTTACCCCCGTGCCCTCCCAAAAATCAAAACTGTTTCTTACTTCTTCCACCCACAACAAACTGCCCTCCAAGTTCATTCCTAGGCTCCTTCCCAGCAATTACTTCCCTCTTCCTCAGTTCCTTCATTGCCTCTGACTCCCCCAAGCCTTTGCACTGCTTCTGAGGGGTGCGGGAAATATGTTTCTGTGATGTACTTTAAATAAATTATTCAAAGTTCTGTATTAATACGCCAAATAAGGAATCTATTTGTCAAAAAATATGTCCTGTGTATTGTATAAAGTCCTCTGTATTGTCACAGACATACTTGCAGACACGTATTTCGAAATAACTTAACAAAATAATTGAAATTGGTGTGATTATATTGTGTTTTTGACAAATAAAATATGCAACATTTTTCAGAATTTTAATTTGTGCACAGAACTTTTTTTTTGGCACAAAATTCCTCCAAGAATAAGAATAGCAAGGATGCATGAGCAGCCTACTGGAATTGCTTACAAAAGTCAACTCAAACGTACTCCTGGTTGAATTCTATGTTACTGCGTGTGTGCATAATTAATGAGCCTTGCATATTTTTAATTTTTTGCATAAAAAAAACTTCTGCTGAAATGTTGCTGCAGATCCACCTTCTGCCCACCAGCAGGTACTGTGGTGATAGAGCAAAGCAGCAGCTCCCTGCCCGCAAGGGAAGAGACAGAGTCTGCCTTCTTCGCAGCAGGCCAGGTCAGGAGACAGGGGCTATGTGGAGACAGACAGCGTGGGGTGCTGGGGAGGTCAGACAGTAGCTCATAAGAGCTAGTGGGAGAAGACAGGACTGGGGCAGGCACTGAATGGGAATGGAGGCACAGGGCCACAGTGGGGATGGAGGTGCAGGACCACATGGTGATGGAGGAAGGGTGCAGAGCTACACAGGGGGAAGGGAGTGCGAGTGGGGGTGAAGGGACACATGGACAGGGGGTGCAAGAACACATGGGGATGGGGCAAATGTGCCTGACTGAATGGGAGAGGCTATGGGTCAGCCAGGGTCTGCACGGGGAAAGCTCCTTAACAATCCCTCCCCACCTAGTAATTCATTAATATGCATAATTCAAATAGATTCATATTTGTCAAAAAACATTTCCTGAATCTTGTGTTGTCTGTACTGTTACAGACATACTTGCTGACCAGTATTTTGAAATAAATGACCAAAAATAATTGAAACTTGTCTGATTATATTGTGCTATTAGGACAAATAAAATACGCAGAATTTTAAATTTGTGCACACAATATTTTTAATTTTTTGGCACAGAATTCCCCCAGGAGTAACAGGCACACACAACCTGCAGTGGAATGTATATGTGCAAAATCACTGAAGGAAAACAGAAGCTTATCCAATTTAAGAAAAGGCTGTGTGCGATAGAGGGCAGAAGCAACACAAAGGTTCCTTACAAGTTGGGAATCAAAGTGGAAGGGGGAGTTGTACTCTTTCAAGCTCTGTCCATTTGAAACACACCCAAAAGTAGATTATACAGATGTTAAATAGTAGGTGTGCTGGGCAAGGTGGCTTTTGGCTACCCTGTCTTTGGTGGGGTTTGTGATACTGGCAGACCAGATGCCAGCTCATGACAATGCCCTAGGCCTCCCTGAACACTGACAAATGCATAGCTGAAAACTAGCTGGCTCACCTGTGTGTTAGCATGGTTAAAATAGATGTTAAATTTATAAGAACAAAATGTTTGTAGGATGCTGCCTGCATTAATCTCACGTACAATATCTGTAGCCCATGTTATAAGGTAATATTAAAGTGTTTGCTTTGTAACTGTATAAAAGTGTTTGCTATGAAACTGGTAACCCCCATACACTCAAGAGAGAAGCATTACCAAGTGTGAAATACTAGTTTACCACAAAAGGTGCCATCTCCTGCCCAATAAAAGGCCTGTATGCACCAGACAAACCGTTGTGGAAAAATCAGTGGACAAAGACTTTGTTGACTGGGACTTGCACAATCACACTTTGAACTCTGGGGGAAGTGAATAAAATCCTTAACCAGAAAGAACTGGATCACTACGCTGCTTGGAATTTGGAGTAAGCACTATTTCTAAGCGTAAGCAAGAGATCCCCCATGCTGCTTATCTTGGATTACACCTAAAGACATATAGAGTTTGCGCATTACAGCAGCTTCTATTAACTTTTTGAAACTGAAGACTAACTCATTTGTATATGTATGTTTACCTCATAAATAACTCATTTTTTTTCTAGTTAATAAATCTTTAGTTAGGTTAATATAGGATTAGGGTGATGGATTGTACTCCCCACACTGACCCTGAGAGGGTAAATTAGGCCCAATTAACTGCCAGGCTGCACCTGTGGCAGAAGCCAGGGAGCAGGGATTGACGGAAGCAGGCTCAGCTGGCAGGAACAGTGGGGCCTGTATAAAGCCCAGGAGCTGAGAGCAGAAGTCTCACTTTGTGGGAGAAGGGAGATGTGTTTGGGGCTAGAGGCAAGTAACCTGGGAGGGGGGAGTTTGGGCTAGGAAACCCAGAGAAGAGGGAGAGCCAGGAAGGTAGGAAAAGGTTAAGGGGAAAGTCAAACCTTGCCTGCTCATGAGAGGGCCCCTGAGTCAGGATCTGGAGTAGAGGGTGGGCTCTGGTTCCCCTACCAGCTTCTGACAAAGTGGCACTGCGGAGCCAGTGAGCAGGAATGCTGCCTGAGTCCATTTGACAAGCAGGGCTTTGATAGCTGAAAGGGGGAAACACAGATAGTGACCTGGCTGGAGGACCAATTCACGAAGGGGAGACTGCAGTTCCTGGAGTCAGAGGGGTCTGCAAGGTGAGAGGACGACAGAAAAGGCACCAACAGAGGGGGGCACAGCACCTGGCAAAGCTAATCCCCAGAATGGTCAGGAGGAGGTGCCACTACCAGTGAGTGGACCCCATGACAATTGGTTACAAGCATTAGCTCTCTCACCAAAAACAAGGTACAATTCACCTGGTGTAAGTGACTCGTCCTTTGAGACTCAGAGTAACCTGAATATTGTAATTTTTGGTGTAAGGAACCATCTATCACAAAGGCAGGCTTATCTCGGTGGCAAGATAGATCAGAGTTCCCAAGGGGACTGTCTGCAACTCCTTGTTAAGGCTGTTATAGTAATAAAGGAGTTCAGACTTGATACTTGATTGGTGAAATCCAAGTATAGCACATAACCAGTTTGTGTTTGTGCCCTGATTTGTAACAGTCGGCCCTGACGTTGGCATCCATTTGTGAGACCCTCCAGGTAACTTGAGCATTCAGATGGCTCCTGTGCTCTACTCCTCCCCTGTGGTTCACTAGATTCTAGGTGTTAGATTGGGTGGCAGAGGTGGAAGATTTAAAAAGTGCAGCATTCTTCCAAGCTCTGCTCACAACCCAAGCTGTACTTAGTTGAGGCACCAAAATGAAAGGTCATTCACAGTAAGTTGTACAGATCTTCAGATTATGATTATCCTGCTTTTTGCAAGCTCTGATAAATAATGAATAATTTTGACACCTAATCATTATGTAGGCTCCTGGTAGCAACTCTAGAGTTAGGCTTGTGTTTCAAAGTGGGCTTAAAATACAGCATAAATCTGTATTTTCCTCTAACAGTAGGTGGCTGTCTCCTGTGAGATTTTGGAGTGTTAAATTTTAGGCCCTTTGAATTTTCTGTGCAGCTTTTGTTTGTTAGAAATTGGATTCTGGCTGAGATATTTCCTTGACATTCAGACAATGTATCTTGAGCAGAACTGGTTCAATACACAGGGTTTTTGCGGGGAAGAGTATTAACTGAATTTCAGGTCATTTTTGGCTGCTATCATTCATAAAGCAAGAGTTTATGCACCAACAGATATGCAAGTTTACTGTGCATAACAGAAGAGGTTTTAATGTAAAGACACAAGACCTTATGTGCAGAAGCAGCAGCTCCTTGTGCATAAAATCTTTGGCATGGGCTGTCTTTAGACCACCTCCACAAGTCTAAATCCCTGCACCTGCTTAAGCTTAGAAAATACAAACAAAAAACCCCACCAGTGGGAAATACACAAAAATCTTTCATTGTGATTGTTAGACTTTCTACCACACACTCTGTATCTACTAAATTCAAAACCATCCCCATGGATATGACAAGTTAAGCCATCTGATAATACTTCATACTTTTCCACCCAGAAGCACATCCTTACCATCACCACAACTACCTTATAGCATGAACCACACACCACAACCTTATCCCTGCCTTGTGGATGCCAGCCTTCTATCACTCCCTTTACCAAGCCACCTCTCTTCTCCCTCCCCCTAACCCCCACTACCAACACATTATTACACCTAGTATTGTTAGGAAGGAGTAGTTGGATAATGGGGGGGTGGGAAAGGAAAGGTTGAGGGCAAAATTAAGGTTGCAGTGCATGGTCTGATGTTCCACAGCTGATAATAAGTTTTGCGCCTGTGGGTCGAGGAACAGAAGTTATACATAGTGTTAGGCAGCTTAACTTTTCATTTCCTTGCTTTTTTGGATTTGAATCATAAATGTAGCAACTGTTTCACAGCAAGTTTTTTGTATATTCTTTATTAGGCTACACAGCCGACATCCCATTAAAATAAATGCAGTTCATACCTCAGCTTTTTGTTTCAAGTTAACTGCAGATCTATAAACACAAAAAGCTAGACCCTAGTTATCCCTGGTCCCAGCATACATTCTTGAATACAAGACTACATCCATCAGGAAAAGGTGTTACAAATTACTATGATCCAGCCCAATTTGATCTGTGTTGGCACAGCTCTCTCAATTTATAGAAATCTCTACACCAAATTAGTGCATCCTATGGATGTATGTCAAAGCTCTATTTTTATACTTCATGAAATACCAGTGTTGATTACAAAGGTCTATTTCATAATGTAATAGAAGTCAGAAAGTGATAAAATGCTTTAATGCAATACATCTGCTGTTAGAGTAAGCTAGCTACACCAAACCTGATTTTTCATCTAATCAAATCGGATCCTGTCATGGTTTTTCAATGATGAGACATTTAAAACATCTGAACTGTATCCAATGTATAATACACAATACATAAGAGATACAAGCATCCATTTTCACTGGACAACATCTAAAATATGTAAATACCTGTTCCTGCAGGTCGTAGTCATAGCTATCATGCAGCAGAAGACTGAGGACATACCGAGTATATATCATGGCATCAATGCCACACTTCTCTAGCTCTTGTCCCAGCCAGGTCTGCACTGGGCCCAAAGCATGAAGCAGAGACATTTCAGAAACAGATACAGGGCCTGGATAAGAGCTTGAGGAGCTTTCAGATGGCAAACCATCCACAACAATTGTACAGATAGGGCGCATGAATCTAGGTGGTTGGCATCCTTATAACGTGAAGCATTTTCTGTAGTTGATATTCCGTCGATATCTGGAGGTGATTTTCACTCCAGTAAACAGGAGAGAGGCTTGACTTCTAGGACAATCATTTATATTTCCTGGCAGTTAGCCATCTAGAGACGAACATCACTCTTCAGGCATGACCAGTGAATAAACTAAATCCTACTAGCAAACACATATGAAGATGTGTTTTTCTACCTTAATTTCACATTGAGGCCAGATGCAAGTCCCCAGCAGGACCTATAGAAAGAAAAAGAAAAAGAAGAAGAAAGTTGTGATGTGTATCCATAAAACAAATATGAACAATGAGCAAACATTCAAGAATGCAGCCATTTACATGTTGCTTACTTCCAAATGACACACAGTAGGTATACTATTCTTATGAAAATTATGGAGTAATTCCAAGTTTCCAGGAAACTTTTCAAGCAACATTATTTAAACACCAACACACCAGGAGAGGGGGGATAATAAGCACTTTACCAAGCAACTAACAACCAATTCATAGTTTGAAATTTATTTGCTTGACCTGGCTTTGTTTGAAAGCTTCAATTTTATTACCATTGTTATCATAGCTTTAGAAATGGCACTTAGAGCAACAGCACCTCGGTTTTGGTTTTTGGGAAGCAACAGTTTTATTAGTCAACTGACAGAAGACTGCTGAGCAGTTGAAATTCAGGGTTCTTTCATTTATTTTATAAACGAAAAAGAAAGCATTACCATTCTGTAAACAGACATCATCCCTGTTGAGTTATATGGCCACATGGTCTAACAATCATAGTCACATCTCCTCAAAAAGATAACTCCCACTAACATACCAAAGTTGCTTTTCTGATCTATTCATAGATTTTGAAGAAATAAGGACCACAGAAATCATTTAGACAGACCTCCAACATGACACAGGCCACAAATCTTTCATTAATTAATTCCTGCTTTAAGTCCAATAGCTGTGGTTGAACTAGCAAGCATTTCTGTAGCATACACCAGGCTAAAAGTAAGTTAGGCTGATGTCAGGCAGCTTACGTCAACGTAACTCTATACGCATCTACACTACAATGTTGCTCCCACCAATGTAAGTCGCCAACTATTCAGATTTAACTCCACCTCCGCAAGAGGCATAGCACTTAGGTCGGTGTATTTAGGTCAATGCAGTGCCAGCCCTGGGCGGTAGGGCTCCAGCCTGTCAGTTAAAATTGGTGGAAATGCTCCTGGTGAGGCGACACACCACCAAGAGAATGAACCTAGCGTGGACATGAAAAATGGATTTAATTACTGCAGTGGCTGTACGTCAATATAACTTAAGTTTACTTAATCTTGTAGTGTAGAGTTGCCCATTGTAAAAATGGGCAATCTTGGTTTAAAGATTTCCAGGGATGAAGAATCCACTGAACCCATCACAAGCCTGGGTAGCTTGTTCCAAAGTATATGAGGGACCCCCTCCCCTTTTTTAATTGTACCTTATTTTTAGTCTGAATTTGTCTAGTTTCCACTTCCAACCATTGGATCTTGTTATATCTTTGTTTAAGAGCCCTCTATCACCAAATTTCTGTTCCACATGTAGGTATTTACAGACTGATCAAGTCATCCATTAAGCTTCTCTTTGTTAAGCTAAATAGATTGAGTCTCTCACTGTATGGTATGTTTTCTAGTCTTTTTAAGACTAAGAAGAACAAATTGCACTTAGTATTTCCAAACATTTGCATAGTATCTCAAATTCTAAGGCCAAAAGGGACCATTGATCATCTCATCTTACCTACTATATAGCACAGGACATAGAACTTCCCAAAAATACTTCCTAGAGCATGTATCTTTTACAAAGACACCCAATCTGGATTTAAAAATGGTCAGTGATGGAGAATCCACCATGACCCTTGGTAAATTGTTCCAATGGTTAATTACCCTCATTATTTTGAAGCTAGACAAATTCAGACTGGAAATAAGGCTTAAACTTTCAGTCTAGCAAAGAAAGGTGTAAAACCAGTTGCTGGAATATCTTTTCCCCATGTAGGTTCTTGCAGACTAATCAAGTCACCCCTCATCTCCTCTTTGTTAAACTAAATAGATTGACTCAAAGAGTCAATCACGAAAAGGCAATGGTTCTCAACCAGGTGTACATGTATTGCTGGGGGTATGTCAACTCATCTAGATCAGTGTTTTTCAACCTGGAGGTTGCAGGACTAGTTTGGGGAGGTGGGGGTCACAAGTGCAGGGCCGACATTAAAGGGTGGCAAGAAGGGCAACTGCCTGGGCTGCACATCATAGGGGGCCCCCTTGAAACTGAGGCTCTGGCTATACTACACAGCTTTTAGCAACACGGCTGTGCTGCTACAGCCATGCTGCTAAAAACTGCACAGTGCAGCTGCTGTTTGTCAGCAGGAGAGAACTCTCCTGCCAACAAGAGAAAAAAAAAACCTCACTCACTCTCTCTCTCTCTCTCTCACACACACACACCCCCGAGTGACAGAGGCTTTGTCGGCAAGAGCACTTTCCTGATGACAAAGCGCTGTTCACACTGGCGCTTTTTGTTGGTAAAACTTGTTTTTTGGGGGGGGAGGGGGGAGAGTTTGGGGGGGGTGCTGACAAAAGTTTTGCTGACGAAGTGCCAGTGTAGATATACCTTATGTTACACGCTTCAGACCTGGGAAATGGGGATAGGTCTTATGCTTCAGACTCCTGAAAAGGGTACAGTAGTCTGGAAAGTTTATAAACCACAGCTATAAGGCATGCTTTCTAATCCTTTAATATTTCAATGCTTCTGCCTTTTCTGCATCATTGACAATTTTACTGTCTCCATCTACTAATGGACCTAGACTATTGTTAGGATTTCCTTTGTTCCTGATATACTTACAAAGTTTCTTGTTCTCCTTAGCCCTGCCAGCCATCGATTTTTACCAGATTTCTGTAACTTTTCTTATCAACTATCTACAAGTAAGAGCCAAACCCAAGAAGCCCAGCAAAGCATCTGAGCCCTACTCCTTCCCTCAACCCCCAAGTATGGGAGAGTCAAGTTTAAGACGACTAGCCAGGAATATGGTCTCACTGAGGGGAAGCCCAGCAGAGCCTATGGGTATAGTTGGACACCACTATAGATAATTGATCCCAAGGGGCTCGCAGGACAGGCATGATCATTGTGCAGATCTGCACAATCTGCGTGTGACATCTCATGTGGACATCATTTATTTTGTGGGCAGTGCTTGGGAGAGTACTGCAAACTGCCACTGCTCCCACAAATTCAATCCCTGTCATTCATGATCCAATGGGTGGCCTCTCAGTACACGCTTACACTGTTTAGCCAACAAAATAACTGAAGTCTTAATACATGATGACTTTCTTTATTCCACAGCCCCTTGTGCAATTATAGCTTCCAGTACCTGGAGGATATATCAATATGTTCACTGGTTCAATATAGACATCACCACAAGCAGGACACCCATTTTAACCCTAACACTACAGGCATTAGTAGCCAGGCACCTAATACAAAGACAACTTTTCAATTAAAGTTGCCAGTATTAGCCCCTGCCACCTTGTCCGTTGGAATATAATAAGCCTAATTTTGAGAGAGAATGAATAAATAAAAATAGTAACTTTTATTCTTAAAATATTCAACATGAATTGGTCAGTATCAGAGTTACATCAGCCAGATTCTTATGAGTTAGCCCAATTGACAGGAAAAATGCCATGAAGGATTGAAAGAAAAATATTGTTTCACCAAGCATTTTGTTTAAAAGTAAAAAGTATTGCCCATTTAAGTTCATCAAAGCTTTCAAAAATTATGTTTATATGGAGGCCAAATTTTTCAAAATTAGAAGCTTAAAGTTAGGTACCTAAAACCATATTTAGGCATCTAAACAGTAGATGGAGGTCCAGAAATGCTGGGAACCAACAAATCCCACTGAAATCAATGTGAATTGTTGGATAAAAAGTAACCTCTCTTAAACCACATCCTCCTATTTAGCCCGACAGCAATGTCAACTGCTGCACAATTAACTTTTCCTTCAAGTCTCTCTCTCTCATTATCTGCATGCTACAGCATGTGATAAAATCCCCTCTCCTGACTCAGTATGTGCTACCTCAACCCACTCCTCCAAATCCCCTCAAAAGCTCTCTTCTTTCTAACGGAGCGAGGCCTAAATGCTCCAGTCTTCCCTCAAAGTAGCCAGCAAAACTGGCAGACTCTATAAATAACAAGTTACAGAAATTGTGAAAACAAGAAATATGCCAAACTTCACCACACTATCAGTTCTCTCACTTTGCTTTTTTGAAGCATCCCTTCCCTCATCATTACCTGTAAGTGTCTTTTCAGATTCTAAAGTTCTTTGGAGCAAAAAATATGGTCTTCATATTAACTATTCCTAGGACACGTAAAAATTCAGCACTGTAACTTCTATAGCAGTAGCCTGAAAAGTACATGGATTACTTCTGCAAAGCAGGATCAAGCAGAAAGAAGCTGAATTATAAAATAAAAAGCAGACTCAACACAAAATAAAAAAGCCCATTCCGATTCTGTGGATTCCTGTTCCCCTCTTTCTCCTCTTACAAGGTCTGCAGTGGGATGGAGGATAGAGCACACTTCAAGTACTCTTTGGTTCCTGAGAATCCTTGCCTACAGGGATCAGGCTAAGCAAGCCTAAAAAGGGGAAAGCAACACTGTCATTCGGAAATTTTCCGACAGAATATTTTTTTCAATCAGACAATGACAAGTCATAGAAAGCAAAACATTTTGCAGAAGCGTTGTCACTTTTGATGAAAATTCATGTAACAAGAAAAACTGGAAAAACATTTCAACAAGGTTGAAACGTTCAATTTTTTCCTTTTCAGAATGAAATGTTTTGATTTTCCATTCCAAAAGGACTTCATTCCAATTTTTAAATTTTATATTACATAATGAAAGAAAGTCAAAATTGAAACAAAATGTTTCAATCTCATCAAAATGAAACATTTCTAATCAACCTGCAACATTATTTTGGGACTTCTTTTTGCAGGAAATTTCAAAGCAACTTTGAAGTTCCAAAATTCTCTGCAAAACAAAAAAATCCAGTTCCCCCCAGCAGTTACAGTTTGATATGTAAGGCAATAAGAAGTCACTGACATGACTTAGAGAAGAGCAACACTGGCAAATGTGGAAAAAAGATTTTAGAAGGGACATATCAGCCAGTCTAGAGGGAGAAGCGTTGGTATCAAAAGCTTCATCTTCACTAGGAAAAAGACATTTTATCACAGTTAACATGTTAGCTACTGTGTATTCTAATGTAGACAAGTTGAATTTTTAATACATGTGAAAACTACAAAATTTGTCTTGACTACACTAGGATTGACATGCATTAGCTACTGCATTAAAAAATATATACCTCCCTCCCCCCTGTGTGGACATGGCTTAAGACACCCCAAAAGGGAGAGACTGCAGTATGGTCTGAAGGGATCAAATTAACCACCTCTGATAACAGTTGACATATTACTCATGATTAAGGCTATGTTTTAGTCACGGTTATTTTTAGTAAAAAGTCATGAGCAGTAAACAAAAGTTCACAGCCTGTGACCTGTCCAGGACTTGTACTATATACCCCTGACTAAATCTTGGGGAGGGGGAGGCCTAGGGGGCACTGCCAGTAGAGGGGGATGCTGGTGCTGAGGGGATGGGGGGCTGGCTGGCAGGCTCCCTACTCGGCTCTACACAGTTCCCCAGAAGCTGTGACATGTTCCTCCCTTAGCTCTTATCTCTGCGCACTGTCCCCGCCCCAAGCGCCAGCTCCACAGCTCCCACTGGCTGGAGCTAGGAGCTGACGGAGGGACATGTCACCACTTCCAGGGAGTCCCCCAAGGTAAGTGCTGCCCATAGCCCTCACTCCCTGCCATGCCTCAACCCCCAGCCCTGAGCCCCCCCTCCCACATGCACCCAAACTCCTGCTGCTGCTGGGGAGGGGGGAAAGAAGGTGACCCGAGACTGTCCCAGCAGTGGCTGGTGCCACTGGTCCAGGGGCTGCCCAAGCTACTCGGGTGGCCCCTGAGCCAGCCACACCAAACACTGTAGAAGTCACAGTGGTCATGGAAAGTCACAGAATCTGTGACTTCCATGACAGACTCACAGCCTTATTCATGACTAATGGAAACAAGATTAAGTTAGGTCACCCTTCTCAAACAAAGAATTTCTGTGAAGTTTTTATAGTGTGGCAATACTTGTTTATTCAATTTTCTGGTTCCTTTTTTCCTTTGTGGTACTTTGCCTTTTCCCCTTTGAAAAAAGTACCATTGTTAAGGACAATTCTAAATAACATCCACAAGTATAATATACAATAAATTTACAAAATTCCATGTAAAAGATGGACTTTGAGAACTTTAAGATTGCATAGTTAAGCAATATCAGAAAATGTCAAATTAAGGCTGCACACATAATCTTCACTCAGTCCCTTGTGTGTATGCATTACAAGAGACTTTAATTACGTGATGTCTGGGTTCCTTCCCCCACTCTGAACTCTAGGGTACAGATGTGGGGACCCGCATGAAAGACCCCCTAAGCTTATTCTTACCAGTTTACGTTCAAAAATTCCCCAAGGTACAAACTTTGCCTTGTCCTCGAACAGTATGCTGCCACCACCAAGCGTTTTAAATAAATGGGGAGAGAGACCACTTGGACATGTCTTCCCCCAAAATATTTCCACCCCCAAGCCCTACACACCCCCTTTCCTGAGGAGGCTGGAAAATAATATCCTAACCAATTTGTTACAAAATCGTCAAAGACCCAAACCGCTGGATCTTGAACAATGGAAAAAATCAGTCAGGTTCTTAAAAGAAGGATATTTAAAAAAAAAAAAAAAAAAAAAAGGTAAAAATCATCTCTGTAAAATCACAATGGAAAATACTTTACAGGGTATTCAGATTCAAAACACAGAGGATCCCCCTCTGGGCAAAACCTTAAAGTTACAGAAAACAGGAATAAACCTCCCTCTTAACACAGGGAAAATTCACATAAACCAAAAGAAACTAATCGCCTTGCCTGTCTTACCTATACTGGTTGCAATATTGGAAGCTTGGATTAGGATGGGTTGGAGAAGATGGATTTCTGTCTGGCCTCTCTCAGTCCCAAGAGAGACCAACCACTTAAACTAAGAGCACAAAATAAAAGCCTTCTTTCCCCCAAGATTTGAAAGTATCTTGTCCCCTTATTGGTCCTTTGGGTCAGGTGCCAGCCAGGTTAGCTTAACTTCTTAACCCTTCACAGGGTAACAGGATGTTGCCTCTGGTCAGGAGGGATTTTATAGCACTGTATATAGAAAGGTGCTTCCCTTTATATTTATAACACGTGATCATACACTATTTCTCAAATAGTACATTAATATATCATCACATTTTCTGTGTCCCAGGATACACAGGTACCATCTTCTACTGTTTGTTACTCTGTATATACCAGACAAACTGAGCCTACTGCATTTTCATTAGCAATTGGAGGGAGACATCTTTAGGGCACATTAAAGTTTCCCTAGTAGAAGAGAGGAAGGATGATCCAGTAGCATTAGCCTGGGAGTTGGCTATTCCCTGCTCCATCAATGACATTCCTCTGTGGCCTGGGGCAAAGTCTCTCTGCACTTCAGTTTAGCAGCTATAAAATGGGAAAAACAGTAAACTCCCTACTTTAGTTGTGTTGTGGGGATCAATACATTGAAGACTGAGGTATTCAAATACTATGGTAATTGGGACCTTGGAAGTACCTAAAATAGACAAAAAGGCCATCCTGCTTTGCGGTAGAGTGGCAGTTGTAGCTATGGGCGTTTCAAACAGTTATCTAGATACTAGCATGGGTAGATTACAGTAGAAAAGTTATAATCACTGCACTCTTAACTGAAGCACTGTCCTCAATATGTGCTCACTGCAGAAGTGCTAGGAGTATGTATTTATATTCAAACTATCAACAAGCAAAGTAGACTAGCTAAAAGTGCAAGCTGGGGCAGGGCTTTCCATGTCTTTAACTGTTCCTTTCTCCACATCTTTTTCTCAATACAGAAATATGTCTTTTGTCATGGGGAAGCAAACAAAGCAGATACAGACAAACTACATCTAAAACAGTCTTATTACTCGCATTTCACAAGCATCAAGAGACCTGCAAAAATGTCAGGCACCCAGAGGGTTAGGTACTGTAAAGAATTGGTTATTTAACTAAAACTTCCTGCTCCAATGAACTTAGTCCTACTTTAAGACATGACACAAGATGGGTGTAAAACAGACAGACAGTGATGGGAGAAGAGAAAGGTAGGACAGGGTAATGATAATATGAACATGTTTTTTGTACAGACTGGGTATTCACATAATTTTGTATTTACAGTAGTTGTATAATACACAATTTATGGAAGGGCAAAGTGAAAAAAAATGAATTCCCCCATTATCTCCCCCTCCCCCCCCCAAGCCAGTAACATTTTTAACCAAAAGGCGGCACAGAAAATTCATTGTCCACCATATGGTAACCTGGTTACAAAATACTGTTCTGTGTATTCTATAGTCTGCAAGACTTTCACAAGACACATACTTGTATGAGCATATACACAGATTTCACTTTTGTTGGGAAGAAGATAATCTTTCCAAAAATGTAATGAGAAACTCTGCCGTTGCCCACCCTAACCACATGGACTGAAATCTATGTCCTTACTATTTCAATTTCCAGGTTAGAATGCCTTGTAATAAAGGCACAAGAATTCAGAAATACACAAATTGTTACTTTTGTTGCATTCCTTGGTACAGCTTAATCTCCCACGTGACTTTGTAGTCTTTGATTTAAGGGCAGTTTTTTGTTGTGTTTGTACAGTGCTTAGCACAACAGGGTCCTGATCCAGGATTGCGTACCTAAGCACTACTGTAATACAAATAATTATAATAATGCTTACACCATAAACAAGCCTTGCCCTATTACTCATTTCAAAGACCACTTCTGCAACAAGGCTTCAACCAGAAGTATTGCCATACCATTACAGTCACACAGAAGAGCAAAGCACCTGACCAATCTCAAACAAGAAGGTGAGTTATTCTACTGTCAGAGAGGCATGAAAGAGACTGAAAATTTTTGAAGTCTACGGACAATCAACCCGGGGGCGGGGGGAAGACGACAACATAAAACATATTTAGGCAATAGGACACAGAATCTAAGATAGAGATTATCCATTATAATACAGAAATGCAGCTGCAATAGAAAGTTCCAACATAACTATGAGGGTAAACATGCAGAGTCAAAGGCAATCTGCACTGTTAGCCCATCCATAGGGCTGTACATTTTTGACATGTACTAAGTCCTCTACAAAATGCTCTTATTGGTCTGTACTATCATTATCTGCTTAGCCTCGTGAATTCTGATTACACTCCACCACTGCCAGTGAGCAGAGTAAGGAACTGGAATCCAATATCATTTGTTTCCTAAGTCCAGAACCATATTCTTTATGTGGAGGGTTTTGCACTAGTTATTTATTGCAGAGGAACGATGCGTTTGTAACTTAAAGTGTTATAATTATTTGCACTGCAATAGCACCTACAGGCTTCAGGGCCCCATTTGTGCACATATACTTTGAGATATTGCACACTGTTTTGTTTATGTCTATACCAAAGTTAAAAAAAAAAAGTGTTTTAACTCTTAACTTGGGCTAAAATAGCAGTGAAAATACAGAGATTCTGCTTAACAGCTTGAGTTCAACCTCTGGCTCTAACTTGATCAGCTAACCTAAGCTAAAAAACAAGTTGCTATGTCTTCACTGCTATTTTAACCTGAGATAGTTGGTTTTCAATCCTTTCAAGTAGGATG
Source organism: Caretta caretta (assembly GCF_965140235.1). Classification (NCBI taxonomy): domain Eukaryota; kingdom Metazoa; phylum Chordata; order Testudines; family Cheloniidae; genus Caretta; species Caretta caretta. The sequence goes on along the minus strand of NC_134209.1, from coordinate 129,069,001 downwards.
TTGATAAATCAAAAAAAGTGTTCAGAAAAGAGCCCTGACAAGGATTAAAGCATTAGAAAACATGCCTCATAGTGACAGATTCAAGGAGCTCAATTTGTTTAGTTTAACAAAGATACCTTTTGTCTGCTAGGTTGAAGAGTGTGTCACAAAATCCAATGGCTGGAAGTTGAAGGCAGACAAATTCAGGCTAGAACTGGGGTGTACATTTTGAAGTGAGTATAATTAGCCACTGGAATTTACTAAAGATTGTGGTAGATTTTCCAGCAAGGTCAACTTTAAAATCAAGATTGAAGTTTTTCTAAAATATATGCTCTAGATCAAACTAGATGGTCTAGCAGATAGGCCCTTCTGGCCTTTGAATCTATAAACTTGGGGTAGCTAACCAGAGGTAAGAACTTCCTCTGTTGCATGGGGCCCAGGTCGCTTGCTGGAGGATTCTCTGTTCCTTGAAGTCTTTAAACCATGATTTGAGGACTTCAATAGCTCAGACATAGATGAGAGGTTTATCACAGGAGTGGGTGGGTGAGATTCTGTGGCCTGTGTTGTGCAGGAGGTCAGACTAGATGATCATAATGGTCTCTTCTGACCTTACTATCTATGAATCTATGAACACACACACCCCCACCCACCACTCTCCTTCAGTGAAGACCTACCCAGACAGCTTACAATCTTTGTACAAGACAAGAAATGACAGACAGGAATAGATACAGAGAGCACAAAGCACCTGCAAAACTATTATGATTGGTGTAAGTAGTAGCAGTCACAGAACATTCACTGCTTAGCCATTGTAATTTGCTTTGTAGGCACTGTAACAGAGGTGAGTTTGAGAGCGAGATCTGAAGGGGGATAATGTAGTGGCTTCATGGATTTTTGTAGGAAGCTCCTCCCGTGCATAAGAGGAGACATGGGAGAAAGCACAGAGATGATAGATGAAATGGGAGCACAGAGATGAAATCTGGAAAAGCAATTATTAGGTCTATACAATTCTGAGGCCTTAGAACCCTGCACATGCACAATATAAGATCAAAGCATACCTGATGTGGACTGCATTCAGCTTTAACAGTCAGCTTCTGGTACCACTGTTTTACTATCCAGCTACTTACTGAACTGAAGGGATCAAACACTTCACAGAACATGTGTCTCTTAATACCTTGCTCTTATAGAATCATAGAATATCAGGGTTTGAAGGGACCTCAGGAGGTCATCTAGTCCAACCCGCTGCTCAAAGCGGGACCAATCCCCAATTTTTGCCCTGATCCCTAAATGGCCCCCTCAAGGATTGAACTCACAACCCTGGGTTTAGCAGGCCAATGCTCAAACCAGTGAGCTATCCCTCCCCCCAATAGAGTGATATTCATCAGTAGATCTGATGAAAGTAGACTTCACAAAGCAGGTAAGCATTATTCTCCCCATTTTACAGATGGGGAAAACAGACACAGACGGGTAATGTGACTCCCAGCGGGCCAGTAGCTGAGACAGAACAAAAACAAGTGTCCTGAGTCCCAGTCCAATGATCCATCTACTACACAACACTGCCTCTCTCAGATATCTAACCCTTGCTTTCACAAATGTTGTGTAGAATACAAGAGGAAGATATGATACCCATATTGCTCACTGCAATACCACATCATCAGCAGGCTACTTCAGCTTGCTTTAAGTTGTCTAAATACATACTCCACAATGACACTGCATCTGCTCAATCTGTTGCTGAACTATCATCTACCAAGCTCTGCAGAGTCAGGATCCAGTTTCATGAGCCAGGAAAGCAGTGGTTTCACAAAAGATTACTGAGAGGATACATACACCATTAATATCAACACACTGCAGTGGGAAGAGTTTTTTATTCTGTCCATGTCTGAAATGTTGAGTTTTTAATATATTTATATCATGTGGAAACCTAGGAATCAGACAGACAACTACCCTTTAAGGGCTTCATTATCAGAGAGTACTAGCCTTCTCTGTTAAGCTTGATAGGGCAGGCACAGATTGGCTCAAACAATAGCTCCTGCACAGTTTGAGAGGCCCAATTTTTCATATCCTTCAGTTATTGCAGGCATATTTGTCACCTTCTTCAAACACCCCGCACGTACTGCTAGACACATTTTCAACATATTTTCACCAGTCATGGACTTCCCAACTGCCCGATAACTATCCAGCACTGCCAGCTTCCCCAAGGCAATTTCCCCACTTTTCCATAATTTGCACCCTGAGAACATCAGGATAAGAGCTGAGTGTAGGAATCAGATGTTCACACAGGCTAAAATAATCTCCACTTTTCCCATCCTGTCACAAATAAATACTGCATGTCCACATTCTGATGAACACTTAGGGCTTGTCTATCTGACCCCACAGTGCAGATTACGAGGATGTCAACTGCTGCACACACTAAAGTATTGTGCTGTAACTGCCTGTATAGCCCCTGCTAGCACAAACTAAAAAGTTATCTAGTTTGCATTAATGTAGTCCCATTTCAAACAAGACTACATTAATGTGAATTAGATATCTTTAGTTCATGCTAGCAGGGTCTACAAAGGGCAGTTACAGTGCAACACTTCAGTGCTTACTGCAAACAACTCACACCCCCGTAGTCCAGACTGCAGGACTGTGTAGATAAGCCCTCAGTCCCATCTGTGTACCTTTGTAATTCTGATCCAGAAGTAAGTCAGTCAACCAGAGACCTTCAAGCAGTCTTTTACTTCCATAAAGGAGGAAGGGAATGTGTCTCTCACAGATTTCCAGCATGTATTCCACTAATAACGTCTCGTTCTCTGACTCCCCTTACATACACACACAAACTGCCTCTTTATGGCCTCCTGAGATCATAGAGTCATAGAAGATTAGGGTTGGAAGAGACCTCAGGAGGTCATCCAGTCCAACCCCATGCTCAAAGCAGGACCAACCCCAGCCAGGGCTTTGTCAAGCCGGGCCTTAAAAACTTCTAAGGATGGAGATTCCACCACCTCCTGAGATAACCCATTCCAGTGCTTCACCCCCTCCTAGTGAAATAGTTATTCCTAATATCCAACCTAGACCTCTCCCACTGCAACTTGAGATTATTGCTTCTTGTTCTGTCATCTGTAATCCCCTTGTCCTTTTCTGCAGAGCTGTCGGTTAGCCAGTCAGTCCCCAGCCTGTAGCAGTGCATGGGATTCTTCCATCCAAAGTGCAGGACTCTCTCTGTACTTGTCCTTGTTGAACCTCATCAGATTTCTTTTGGCCCAATCCTCCAATTTGTCTAGGTCACTCTGGACCCTATCCCTACCCTCCAGCATATCAACCTCTCTCCCCATTTTAGTGTTAACTGCAAACTTGCTGAGGGTGCAATCCATCCCATCATCCAGATCATTAATGAAGATGTTGAACAAAAATCAGCCCCAGGACTGACCCCTGAGGCACTCTGCTTGATACTGGCTGCCATCTAGACATTAAGCCGTTGATCACTACCCGTTGAGACAGACTATCGAGCCAGCTGTCTATCCACCTTATAGTCCATTCATCTAATCCTCACCTCTAACTTGCTGCCAAGAATATTGTGGGAGACTGTATCAAAAGCTTTGCTAAAGTCAAGGTATATCACCTCCACTGCTTTCCCCATATCCACAGAGCCAGTTATCACATCATAGAAAGCAATCAGGTTGGTCAGGCATGACTTGCCCTTGGTAAATCCATTTTGACTGTTCCTGATCACCTTCCTCTCCTCCAAGTGCTTCAGAATGGATTTCTGAGGACCCGCTCCATGATTTTTCTGAAGACTGAGGTAAGGCTGACCAGTCTGTAGTTCCCTGGATTCTCCTTCTTCCCTTTTTTTGAAGATGGGCACGGTATTTGCCTTTTTCCAATTGTCCGGGACCTCTTTCGATCGCCATGAGTTTTCAAAGATAATGGCGAACGGTTCTCCAATCACATAAGCCAACTCCCTCAGCACGCTCGGATGCATTGCATCTGGCCCCATGGACTTGTGCATGTCCAGCTTTTCTCAATAGTCCTTAACCTGTTCTTTCAAGACTGAAGGCTGCTCACCCCCTCCCCATATTGTGCTGCCCAGTGCAGCAGTCTGGAAACTGACTTTGTCTGTGAAGACCACGGCAAAAAAAAGCCTAGAGTACTTCAATTTTTCAGATCTGTCACTAGGTTGCCTCCCCCATTCAGTAAGGGTCCCACACTTTCCCTGGCCACCTTCTTGCTGCTAACATTCCTGTAGAAACCGTTCTCGTTACCCTTCACATCTCTTGCAAGCTGCAACTCCAACTGCGCTTTGGCCTTCCTGATTGCACCCCTTCATGCTCGAGCAAATTTATTATACTCCTCCCTAGTCACGTGTCCAAGTTTTCACTTCTAGTAAGCTTCCTTTTTGTGTTTAAGCTCACTGAAGATTTCTCTGTTAAGCCAAGCTGGTTGCCTGCCATATTTGCTATTCTTTCTGCACATCGGGATGGTTTGTTCCTGAGCCCCCAATAAGACTCCTTTAAAATACAGCCAGCTCTCCTGGACTCCTTTCCCCTTCATATTAGCCTCCCAGCAGATTCTGCCCATCATTTCCCTGAGGGAGTCAAAGTCTGCTTTTCTGAAGTCCAGGATACATATTCTACTGATCTCCTTTCTTCTTTTGTCAGGATACTGAACTTGGCCAGATGTCTGGCAATTAGTTTTCAGGACTTCAAGTAAAGAAATATTTGAGCAAAGAGTAAGCTCTGACAGTTCTTTGTGGAAAGGCTTGGATTGAGTTGGTACACTGTTACCAGGGCTTTGGAGTGGAGTGCGGAGCTGCACGTTTTTCCCCGGAGCTGGAGCACAGAAAATCTTGACTGCTCCAGTTTTGTTTTTTTTCCATTTTCAATCCAAAATGAATGATATTTAGCAACAAAGTCCTAAAGGTGCCAAAAAGTTTGACTGTATAACAATTGACACTAACATCTACTTTATGTAATATGTCACAGTTATTCTCACTTTGGCCAAAATCAAGATTTAATGTACAGATACAAAATTACAAAGTTTTTTGGAGATATGTTTTATTAAAGAATCAGATAATCATCCGACATCCAGCAACACTTCAGACTGCTCCCACCCTTGTGCAAAGGTTAGGCGAGTACGTACTTGCGTAAATGAGTTAGATAAGTATGTGTTGATACTTCTTTTGTAAGGGTTGATCAACAAAACGCGCCAAGTGCTGCAATTATGGAAAAGTGTGACGCAAGATGCAACATTTAAGATGTCACAAACAGGTATATATTGCAAAAAAAATAATGGTTTATTGATATATTAAGATATCGCAAGAGATATTAACCACTTAGGCTCCTGTTACCGGTACATTTGTTCATTTGTACATGCTCCCATATCACTCTGGCGGACTTACTTATGTCATCTGTTCAACGGTCTTTTGTTAGCGTTGTTTATAATTTTAAATTTACTGAAAAGTCGAGTGCAGCAAGCATATAAATATACAGTAAACATTTTTGCATAAATTAGGAGTGATTTTTGTGATATATCCAGAGTGACTGGAAAATGTCCAACACAACTTTGGGGGTGAATCGTTAGGTCATCTGAAGAAAAAACGTTTCTGTGAACATGTCCTAAAATTCTTCCTAAGGGAGCTACAGTCCCCTCAAGGAGGTGATGAAAAGTCAATTTCTGATTAATATCTCAAAAACGCTATAATATAAAGTAATGAAATTATGTCTGTTTGTGTCTTAGCGTTAGTACGTGCTACCATATTACATTATCCGAAATTATTTAAACCATAGGCGTCCCGAACTGGCAGTTGGGTCATTTTTATTTCATATTTCAAGAAAGGCTGGTTGTCGACTGCCTCAGCTACAAGCGGTAATATGTTCCATAATAATAAATAACCAAAAATTATTACTTTTTCAACTTTGGAACCATAAATTTTAAACGTAATAAATTAATAAGTAAAATTGTATCATTCTAAGCATCTAAGCAGATTAAAATTTTTAAACAGTTTTTTTGAAACTGTTAATTATACAAAATAAATTAAGAGTACCATTTTAATGCATGTTTTAGCATTAAATCATATTTCAGGGTCGTATCTGTTAAATAGTCAAAGATTTTAAAAATATTAAAGAAAATTGGTCCAGTCCCCCCAGTTCACGATGCCTGTACTTTAAATAATTTTTATTTGAATGACGATGTATGACAGAATGCTAGAAATAAACTTTAACAAGAAAGCGGATTCAAATTGCAAGCACAGTCCTCTTAGTAAAGAGAGCAAATTTTCGGAAATGTTTTTTTCCTTCATCAGGCTGGAAACATTGTACAAGATGATAGAACCTGTTATTTGCTCTATCATCTTGTATAATGTTTCCAGCCTGATGAAGGAAAAAAAAAATTTCCGACAATTTGCTCTCTTTACTAAGAGGACTGTGCTTGCAATTTGAATCTGCTTTCCTGTTAAAGTTTATTTTCAACCTTGTAACGTGTAGCCTCTTTACTACCCAACAATTAATGTTGTAGAACAGCAATAGCTTGTACTAACGCTATGGCACATACCAAATTTCATTAATATATCTATATTAAAGTGTTTTTGAGATATTAATTAAAAACTTTGAAAATTTCAAATATTTTTACTGCAAAATTTCATAAGAAAAACTAATTTGTAATTTATAAATAAAAATTTATGTATATTAAAAATCCTTTTTACTTCATTAAAACTGCAAGAAACATGTTAAAATATTAAATATACTCCAATAATAATTTTGTGTAAAAAGAAAATGCGACCATTTTTGTCCAGAAAATCCAAAATAAATTATAATAAAATAAAATTGGTTAAGATATCACAAGCAGGTACATTTTTAAAAAAAAAAACAACGTAATGCTTTTGTTCATTGCTTTTTGAAGATCATAACAAGAAACATTTGGATGCGGTAGCAGCACAAGAAGATTTGGCCATGGCTTCAAAAAAAAAAAAAAAAAATCAAATCTGCCCCCCATGATTGATAGACGATTTATAGAAAAGGATCTCAACGAAGTCTTTACTTTTGAATTTGAAAAGCCCAAATTTGGTCTTTTGGGAAAAGCAAAGAAGAAATTGGCAATGTGCAAGGTGGAAAAGGAAGTGAATGGCAAGCTCAAACCATATAGCTTCAAGACAAGTGAAGCAAGTGCCGTGGAAAGTTTCAACCTCTGGCAGCATGTAAAACGTAACCATCCTGAAAACTATGCGGCTCTGATTACAGAAAAGGACCAGGAAGATAAGGCAAAGAAGAAAGCTGACGTGGCTAAATGACATTCATCTGGCTCTTTGAAAACTCCTGGAGAAAAGATTTTTTTGCTGAGCTTCATCTGAAAAGAAACCCAAAATTGAGCAAACAAAACTTGACTCGTATTTGAAGTCCTCAAAGGTTACAGTCACCATGGATGCCAATACTTTCCGTGAAGGGCTGATGGAAATGGTTTGCTTGAGTTCAACACCACTCACTACCTTCAGGCTAAAGAACAAAGGATTCTAAAAAACTGCAAGTGAAATGGGTCAGAAGCTTGGCGTTTCGACAGGGCACGATGCGGTTCATCATTTAGATGTCAGCACAGCTGAGTCTGGTCGCGAAGAGCTCAAGAAAGCTTTGGAGCAAAAAACTGTGCTACCTGAAAATGCACGTGGCAACCCATGGAAACAGAAATTTCCTTGCAATCAATGCTCAGTACTACAAAGAAGGAAAAGATAAAGCTGTGGTAAAAACCCTGGACATAAACAACACTGAAGGGTGTCTCAATTCTTTGTACATGAAAAGTCAAGTAAAAGCTATTTTAGAAAAATTTGGGATCAGTGAAATGCAAGTGCTGAGCATCTGTGTTGACAATGCAGCAAACATGACATGTGCCGTCAAAAATTTCAACAAGGACAATGAAACCATTTCTACCTCTAAGAACAGGGATGTGGACAGAACTGAAGCTATTTTGCCTGATGAAGGAACTAAAGGAATGGATGAATTTGAACTCAACATGGATGCTGCTGTGCAATGGGTTAATGACCCGAGCATCATACTTCCAACATGGCTTCATGACAACTCAGAAGTCCAACTGAGCAGGTGTGGTATTTGCCAGCTGAAGCGTGTGATCTGGGATGGACTGAACAAAGAACATACAAAGAAATTTCTGGCAAAAATTTGACAAGTCATTGTCAAACTATGAACCCCAAGTACTTGAAGTGTTCTGCTTGATCTACATGGGGTAACTCAATCACTGGATACTGTGACTTGTCGGGGTTCAACATTTGCGATGACTAATCGGCTTCTCATTTTTCAATCTTACTGTGAACAAGTGGCTGCTGCTGGAACAAGAGAACTCAAGTTAACAAAAGCTGAATGGGACGAAGTGAAGAACCTGCAAGACTTCCTGGCAAAGCCAAACCAAACAACCATGAATCTTCATGCTGTAGATGTAACCCCAGGAGTTTTAATGAAGGAATGGCGAAAACTGTCAAAATTCTTGCAAGAAAATGGTGGACATATTGCAGAAGGAATTCTAACCTCCATGCAGAAACGCGAAGAGAAGCTTTTTGACAATATTAATTTCCTTGCTGGAGTTTATGTTGACCCATGGTATCGGATTCTTCTCACCTCAAGGGAAATACCAAAGGAAAAGGAAGAGCTCCTTGATATTGCATGACGACTCGAAAAACAAAGTCTGTTGCTACGTTTGAACTCAGCGAAAGAGGTTGAAGAAAATGAAACACAACAAAAGTAGTCATCAACAATTGAATTTGCTGTTTCTGAAAGTTCACATCCTTCAGAAACAGCAAGCTGTTCTCCAACTTCCGCCTCCACTCTGAACTTGTTCGAGCGTTCATCCCTGAGACGTCTTCAACCATCACAGAGAAATGGAGATAATTCAAGCATCAATTCTTCAGAAGATGACGCCCTCAAAAAGGAATTGGATAAACAAGACAGACGCCGGCAAGTTTCTGCGATTCGTAATTGTAATGAAGCATTAATTTGAGAGAAACTTTTGGGAAGATTGTGAGGCAATGGAGTCTATTGGTAGGCTAAAAGTTAAGTCTGTTTTTGAGGCCATTCACAGCTACCCACACCACATTCAGGCTGCCTGTAGAATTGCTTTGAGCATGCCAACAACTCAAACTAGTGTAGAGCGACTTTTTTTGGCTTTAAAGTTAATTTTAAATCATTTGCAGCAGACAATGGAAGACTACTTGATTGCTGCAATAATTTTTTACAGAATGAATTATGAATGACTAGTTTGTATCATTGATGACATTTAAATTGTTTTAAAAGTCTGAATAAAAATAATTTTTTCTTTAAAATTACAGTATGCACTTTTTTATTTAGTTAAAAATTAATTTGAGTCGTAGCACGGAGTCGGAGTGGAGCTGGAGCAGTCACTGTTGGTGCCAGTGCTGGAGCGGAGCAATTCAAAAATTTGATTGCTCCAAATCCCTGACCGTTACAACATACTGCCATCTCTCTCAAACTGCTGCTAACTTGTTTTCCAGAATCTCAGCTTTAAAAAAAAAAAAAAAGAAGGCTCTAGTTGTTACAACTGGTGGGGATAGGAGGAAGAGAGGTGGAATTTAAGGACCTGTCTACCCTGGCAATTTACAGCGCCGCAACTTTCTCGCTCAGTGGTGTGAAAACAACACGCCCCTGAGTGCAAGTTTCAGCGCTGTAAAGCACCAATGTAGACAGTGCACCAACACTGGTACCTACACCCCTTGTGAAGGTGGTTTTTTAGAGCACTGGGAGAACTCTCTCCCAGCGCTCTGCCGTGACCACACAAGCCACGTTAAAGCGCTGTCACGGTAGTGCTTTAGCGTTGCCAGTGTCGACTAGCCCTAAGTGTCAACCACCTGTAACTGATAGGCATCTTTTTATGCGAGTCTGAGGCTATGGCAGGTTTCAGAGTAGCAGCCGTGTTAGTCTTTTCTTTTTGCAAATACAGGAGTACTTGTGGCACCTTAGAGACTGACAAATTTATTTAAGCATAAGCTTTCGTGAGCTACAGCTCACTTCATCGGATGCATTCAGTGGAAAATACAGTGGGGAGATTTATGTACACAGAGAACATGAAACAATGGGTGTTACCATACACACTGTAACCAGAGTGATCAGGTAAAGTGAGCTATTACCAGCAGGAGTGGGGGGGGGGGGGGGGGACCTTTTGTAGTGATAATCAAGGTGGGTCATTTCAAGCAGTTGACAAGAATGTCTGAGGAACAGTGGGGGACGGGGGGGGGGGAGAATAAACATGGGGAAATAGTTTTACTTTGTGTAATGACCCATCCACTCCCAGTCTTTATTCAGGCCTAAGTTAATTGTATCCAGTTTGCAAATTAATTCCAATTCAGCAGTCTCTCGTTGGAGTCTGTTTTTGAAGTGTTTTTGTTGAAGAATTGCCACTTTTAGGTCTGTAATCGAGTGACCAAAGAGACTGAAGTGCTCTCCGACTGGTTTTTGAATGTTATAATTCTTGACTTGACTATAATTCTGATTTGTGTCCATTTGTTCTTTTTTTACATAGAGACTGTCCAGTTTGGCCAATGTACATGGCAGAGGGGCATTGCTGGCACATGATGGCATATATCACATTGGTAGATGTGCAGGTGAACAAGCCTCTGATAGCGTGTATGATGTGATTAGGCCCTATGATGGTGTCCCCTAAATAGATGTGGCTATGGCTACACTGGCACTTTACAGCGCTGCAACTTTCTCGCTCAGGGGTGTGAAAACACACCCCCGCCTGAGCACAGCAAGTTACAGCACTGTAAAACGCCAGTGTAAACAGTGCCCCAGGGCTGGGAGCCATGCTCCCAGCGCTCTAAGCTAATCCCCTCATGGAGGTAGAGTACCAGGAGCGCTGGGAGAGCTCTCTCCCAGCACTGGCGCATGATCACACTTGCACCTCAAAGCGCTGCCGCGGGAGTGCTCCCATGGCAGTGCTTTGAAGTTTAGAGTGTAGCCATGCCCTGAGTGTCTGGAGATCAGCTGTGAAAGGTGGAAACTGCCTGATTCATCCTAGTTAGATCATTTAAGTGTTAACTCAGATGTCCAGTGATGATAATATAAATGTCAACATTGTTATCTATTTCATTCCTCATTTAAGAGAGGAATCACAGGGCTTCCCTACACAGGGAAATTAGCAGCAGAACTATGCCAGTATAAGGGTATGTCTTCACCAGCAATGTTAAAGTGCTGCCTGTGTAGTTGCGGCAACAGCACTGTAAAAAATAAAAATAAAAACAAAATAAAAACAAAACCCCACCCTCACAAGGGTAGTAGCTCTCAGCACTGGTGCACTGTCTACACTGCCACTTTACAATGCTGAAATTTGCAGTGCTCCGGGGGATGTTTTTTCACACCCCTGAGCGAGAAAGTTGCAGTGCTGTAAAGTAGCAGTATAGAGAAGGCCTAAGTTATACCACACAGATGTTACACAGATAACTTCCACTGCAGACACACTTATTCCAGAAGAGTACCCTTTTCTGGTTTATATTATGTCACTTTGAAAGGCCATGTCACGTTTGACCTCTGCTTAAGCACTGTTCCAACTCAACATAATTTAGATGCCCTGTGTACACAAAGCAACACAGTTTCCAACAGCCACATTTGAAAGAATGTTACACTGGAAGAGTATTCAAACTGTTCACACACTCTTCAGAAACCAATGTAGTCAGTGCATGAACGTGAGCTTTTTACTTTTCTGTGTACCTTAACTTTTAACTAAAGAGAGTCAGAGGTTAAGGCCAGAAGGAACCACCAGTTCATATAGTCTGACCTCCTTATGTCACAAGCCATCAACACCACTCAGCCCCCATACACTAAACCCAACAACCACAGTTGGACCCAAGTATTACAGCCCATGGGAGACTAAACTATCATGTGCCACAGGGATGGAATAGGAGGCACTGAGATGCACCAACCCCAGAGCCTCCCCTCTCCCCGCCCCCAAAGGCAGGGAATTAAGTGAGATATATCCCAGATAATCCCAGTAAGTGCCCCCACTCTGTGTTGCAAAGGAAGGTGAAATCTGCCCAATGTCACTGCCAATATGACTGGGGGGGGGGGGGGGGGGGGGAAGAGCGTCTTTCCTGACCCCACATATGGCAATCAGTTACACCCTGAGCATATGAGCAATGCCAACCCAACACCATCAAACTCTGTCTAGAATACTCCCACATCAGCATCAACTTCCCTGATGCCAGGATCAGCTTCAGCAACGCAACCCTACAGACAACTATATACAAGAAACCCACGGACCACCACACTTACCTTCACAGTTCCAGTAACCACCCCAGACATGAAGAAATCTGTTGTCTACAACCAGCTATTCAGATATCACAAAATATGCTCTGAGGAGAAAGTTAAAACTGCTTTCATTGAACAAGGACACTCCAACAGAGAAGTAGATAGCATAATGGAATGGGCTGCTCCAGGATAAAATGCTCCAGGAGAACATGCTTCAATGCAGGGAAGAAAAAAAACAAAGCAGCGACCATCCACCCTTAATTGTCACCTACCACCCCACAATGGAACCCAGATGGGGTATCATCAAACAATTACAACTCATATTTGATAGGGACTACATTCTGAACATTTTTCCCCCAAGCATTCCCCTCCCAAAAAAAAAAAAAACCACATCACCACCAAGATGATCCTCAGAAGCAAGCTCCCCACAGACCAGGACACATCAACTTTAAGAGGCACCAGATTCTGCCAGAACAACAGATGCAAAACCTGCAGATATATCTCCAGTAATATGGTCAGCACTCTCCACAACATACCTTTCAAGATCCATGGGTGTTACACAAGCCTATTAACAGGTGGTGTACCTCATCCAGTGCGTCAAAGGCCCCAACAACTATGTGGGTGAAATCAGACAGACAATCACTACACTCTCGAATGAACTATCAGAAAAAAAAAAAAGATCAAGACAAAAACATCCTATCACCTATGGGAGAACACTTCACAATGTGGTCACTCCATATCTGACCTTTCACTCTTCTTCCTCAGAAGGAAACCATCACACCACCTTCAGAAGACAAACCTAGGAATTTAAATTCATAACTCTGAAAGACTAAAAATCATGGCCTCAAAAGTACAGGATACTGGTTATATGCCTCATTACAACAATTTATGACCTACTAACCGTTCTTTGTCCTATGACTATAAAAGTATTAATTGCTCACTTCATTTTAAGTGGTTTCTTGTAACATCTGTCAAGCCCTTATCCTTAATCTAGCCCACCTTGATTTTAGCTGACACATACTGGTTATTTTTTCCAGACCTGAAGAAGAGCTCTGTGAAACTCAAAAGTTTGTCTCGTCCATCAACCGAAGTAGATCTAATAAAATATTACCTCATCCACCTTGTCTCTCCCATTGCCAATTGTATTTTAACTGCGCATTCTTAGCATTTTATTAACATGCTGAGCATTTACATATCACTTCACCAAATGATGACAACAGTGGCAAAAATGGCAGGTCTACATCCCTCAAGAAAAATACTTCTGTTCTTAAAATAAGGTATGTAAGTCACAGCTACTGAACCACGTTACTAAAAATTAGAACTCTGAAGTTTTTCTGGGCATACCTACACTGCAACATAAGCCCAGGGTTAGCAGACCCTGGGTTCGTTAACCTAGGGCTTGAGCGTCTACACTCATCTGTAATCCCAGGTCCCAGTCTGGGGCTCTAGCATCTACACTGCATTAAGCAAGCCCAAGTCCAACCACCCATAACCCAAACTTCCCTGTGCCCTCCCCAAAATGTGGCCACTCTAGCCCTTTCTTCAAGGCACAGCATAAAAAAATTTGACTGTCCACAAAACATGACTGTCCAGAGGACAAAGAAAGTCAGCCCGAGGGATTATGGAATAATTTTGGCAGACTCCCAGAGCATGAATCCAGTGGGACTGCATCTATACTTCCAAGCAAGAGGGCTTGAACCCTGGGTTCCATCTCGACTCTGGCTTGGACCATCCACCCCCATGGGGTCCTGGGTCCAAACCCTGGGTTAGCACACTTTGTGCGTTGACGGAAAGGGGTATAAGCCTTGAGCTGGAGTTCAAACTCTGGTCTTATGTTGCAGTCACTGCCCACACATTCCCCCTCAAGCTTATTGTAAGATTATCCTGCTTGCCATATACAGTTGACAAAAGCAGGGCTTCCACTCAAGTATTGAACTGGAAATTAACATTTTCAAGTGACAATGAATTAAAATAATTATGCTGCCCCTTTAAATGATCATTTAACTGAACTCAGTTGATCAGGATACTTTTGGCCAGTGGTCTTCCAACTGGGGTGCGCAAGATGATCCCAGGTGGTGCATGAGATGATCTTAGGGGGTGCGCAGCAACAGGAGCGCTGCTGCATGGCACTCAGCCGTTTTGTTTCTTCAGCGGCAGCTCTGCACGTCCACAGCTGGTGTTTTCCTCCAGCGGCACATCTGCGGCTGGTCTTCTGGTCTTCACCCTGGGGGTGCGCGAGCCAAAAAGTTTGGAGACCACTGCTCTAGGCAACTTCACCAGCAGTAGAGCATAGGTATGGCCATGCTACAGCACCACAGCTATAGCACTCAGCTGTGTTTCTCTGGCGCCATAGCTGTAGATGCTTCCTACTTTGACGGAAGGGGTTTTTCTGTCAATGTTATTAATCCACCGCTCTGAGAGGCGGTAGGTAGGCTGACTGAAGAATTATTCTGTCCACATAGCTGCATCTGCCTAGGGGGTTAGGTCAACCTAACTACAGGGCTCAGGGTGCAAAATTTTTCAGAGTCCTGAACACCACAGCTAGGTTGATCTAATTTTTGAAGTGTAGACCAACAGGCCCATGTTAGCCACACAACTCAGTATAATTTTCAGCAAAGCAGTTAGACATGCTGCAGTAAGATCAAGCACTTTATAATCTTATTTATACTGTCTAATATTACAACCAAATAAGGAGCAAAATGAACTTGCTCCACTCCAGAAGACTGGACAGAGAAGAAAAAAGGGGAACAGGAAGTCATTCAAGAGCAACTTTCAGCTAATTAGGTGACAAACTCCAAATCCTCAAGCAGCATCATGAGGTCACCCAGAAAAGTTTACAATAAAAGATTTTTACAGTACACTACTATATAAATCACAAGGAACAGGGTACAATTTTTTCAGTACTCTAAAACAAATTTATTTGGGCTAGCAATGATATACTTCCACTCAACCATGCAGCCTTTCAGATCTAACACCCAATTATGGCTGTACATAATTGGGTGGGATGCTTCTAGTGCAGTGATTTCCAAACTTTTTTTCTGGTGACCTAGTTGAAGAAAATTTTTGATGCCTGTGCCCCAACGGAACTGGGGATGAGGGGTTTGAGGGTGAGGGCTGAGGGGTGGGGCCAGGAATGAGGGGTTCAGGGTGTGGAAGGGGGCTCTGGGCTGGGAGTGCAGGCTCTGGGGTGGGGCCGGGAATGAGGGGTTTGGGGTGCAGGAAGGGGTTCCAGGTTTTGGGGGGCTCAGGGCTGTGGCAAGGATGGGGCACAGACTTACCTCTGACGGTTCCCAGCCAGCAGTGCAGCCAGGGTGCAGAGGCAGGCTTCCCGCCTGTCCTGGCACCGCGCCCTGGAAGCGGCCAGCAGCAGGTCCAGCTCCTAGATGGAGACACGCAAGCTCGACTCTCACCAGCAGGCACTGCCCCTCGCTCCCATCGGCCAATGAGAGTGCGGAGCTGGTGCTGGGGGCAAGGGCAGTGCGTGGAGCCCCATGGCCCCCTTGCCTAGAAGCCGGACCCACTGCTGGCCACTTCCAGCACAGCACAGTGTTGGGAAAAGTAGGCACTAGCCTACCTTAGCTGGGCAGCACCACCAAAGGGACTTTTAACGTCCCAGTCAACGGTGCTGACCAGAGCGCCCAGCACCTTATATGCCGCAACCCAGTACTGGGTCACAACCCACACTTTGAAAAACACTGTTCTAGTGTAAATAGTCTACAAGTTAGGAGGTTAATGGTATCTCATGCTGAAAAGAGCAATGAACAATGTGGTTCTAATGCAACAGGCTTACTTTGTGATCTTCAGTTGTATCAGGCAAGACGATAAAAAAAATTCTCTCTTCAAGGTCTGGATCCTAAACACATCCCAAAATACTAAACTAATAAAGCTAGGTAACACTTCAAAGCATTAGAATTCTTATTTACATACCATACATTTTAACTACTCCATTCCTACAGATTTCAAATTTCTCTATTTCAAGCAACTGATGACAATTTATAGTGTCAAAAGAGATCACTGGAATTAGTTCCTCATTAAATGACGATAACTACTTTTGATCCGTTTGCTGATTTCTAGCCAAAAGGCTAGCTGAAGTACCAATAAAGGTAGTTTAGGTGTTCTTAAACCAAAAAAAGTACACACACAACAGCTTAAAACCTTAACCTGCTAAGTCAGTTTCATCACTTTACTATTAAAGTGATTAGCTAACATATTAAAAAATTCACATGCAGAGGTATGCTCGTAAGTTTTGACTGGTTCCCTGTATGCTTCACATTACATTTCTATACTGCTTTGACATCAAAATTGTAAAGCATTATATAAACAGCCTCCTCTTCTCCAGTCTCCTGTTGCCCACTGATCCATCTCTCACACATCTTCACACCACCTTCCATGGTTTATACGCACAGAACGCCTTCCCTAAACCAGTATGTAAGGCTATTACCCTCTCCTTCAAAACCCCTTGACAAGAGCAACTTCTTCCATGAAACCTACAAGAAACTGGCCAACTAACAACATGTAATATAATACCCGACTCTTATACAGTACTTTTCATCAGTAGATCTCAAAGTGCTTTACAAAGTAAGTCAGTATCAATATCCCCATTTTACAGATGGGGAAATGGAAGTACAGAGGTGCTATCACTTGGCAAAGGAAACCCAGCAGACCATTGACAGCAGGGAGTAGAACCGAGGTCTCTCATGTCTTAGTCCAGTACTCTACTTAATAGGCAACACTGTTTCATGTATAATGTTATAAATTGGAGAGAATAAAACATTAAGTATATAAAAAGTGTATGGTTAGATTTTATCTCGGTTCCAATGTTATTTGTTTTCTTAGATAGTAAGCTCCTTGGGACAGGAGCTGAGTCTTCCTGTGTATATGCATACCGCCTATAAAGTTGTAGGGATTACTGGAACATAAATATTTATTAAAAAAATACTCATTACACAATTAAGAAAGCAATGACTGCTTCTCCCTTACCGTTGTAGACCAATACGTAAAAGACAAAAATTCAAATGATGCTATATCATTCAGGTTGAAATACACTGTAGCAGTTGTGTACAGGGCCTATGCACCAATTTAAGTCTTCAGCAGGCTATAGTTTAACTACAGTTGTTAGAACTTAAGCAGTGTATGGGGTGAATTACCTACTTTCAAATAAACCATTCTTCCTTCAAAGACTTCAGCAAAGCAGATACTAGAGTGGAGGCAGAGAAGCTGGAATATTAACTGTAGATTAAAATGTAAGAATTCTGGAAGACAGTTCAAGAAGTTTTTAAATTCATAAATTCCGATATTTTTGCCTGAAATTATTTAAGAAATAACTGATAGATTGAAGTTGAGTATTTATAGTAAATTTTGTGACTCCTCCTACAACTTTAAAAAAAAAGCTAGATTTCTAGTTTTAGCTATCGTGAAATAAGAGCTGTCTGACTAAAATGCTTAAGCTAGCTTAACAAAACCACAACATATACGATGGACCACTACACCACACATTTAACCCCTAAACATCTACTGCTGATATGCTGAATTCACTTTTGTGAAATCATCTCCTGCAACATAACTTCAAAATAAAATATTGATCGTAAATCCTCTTTAAAGTCAGTAACTGTAGGAATAACCTTGCTAGCTGAGGCATTCACCAAACCACCCTACAGTTACTAGGTATTTCTTCCAAAGAACAATTTGCACATCACTTAACAAATGTGATGAATACAGGAAAATAAGATTTTTCCTCAAATTGTTGTCAATTTAAATATAAATTAACATTAAAAAAGAAATTGAACACAGAAATTAAGTATCCATTTAAATCTTTACAATTTTATGTGTAAAGTCTACTTTCCTCTTGATTTGCTGGAGAATTTCAAGAAGTCTAACTTTTGTCTATGATAATAGCTCTACTTGCAAATGATTTATTAGGCCAGACACACTGTTTTATTGACCTAAATGGTGGCTCCAACCACCACTGAACAGTTCAAAAGGAAATATGGTAGAGAGACTACAGTAAGCATTTTCTGAAAGCAATTTGCTTTCCGAGTTCCACAAGTGGTATGGATAACTAGAATATTTCCTATTCCTACTCTTAATGTGCATTTCACTTTACTCTGCATGGTCATTTATTTATTCCTATTACAGTGATATTCATCCATTAGTATAATTACTGTTTCCCTCAGAGGCAGTTTTAAGGACATTATATTGTTCTGTTAGACCACTATAGAATTTATCTTTTCTGTAAACTTTCATGTATTTAAAAAAAAAAAAAAATCAGGTACTAAGTAAAAGTAAACTAGGATAATTTCACTCCCTGTTCTGAGCAAACAGCTACTTTACAAATAAGTATCTTTCAAACACTTAAGAAATGTTTGAATAAGAGTTTTGTTTACAGCCAGATCTTATACTTTTAAAAGCTGTTAATCAACCCCTATATCAATTCCTTTTAACACCCACTATTCTGGACTATAGCCCAATGCCCTCCTTTACTTTTGTTAAATGAAAGGGAGACAAAACTAGTAAGGCTTTGTCTACACTATGCACCTTTTAGCGACCCAGCTATGCCGCTACAGCCGTGCCACGAAAAGGCACATTGCGTAGCCACTGTTTGTTGGCAGGAGAGAGCTCTCCCACCAACAAAAAACTTCCACTCCCAACGAGCAGCAGTAGCTTTGTTGGCAGGAGAGCGCTCTGACCGATGAAGCGCTATTTACACTAGCGCTTTCATTTTTCGGCAGCAAAAATTCTGCCGTTTGGGGTGGGGGAGAGGGTCCACACGCCTGAATGACAAAAGTTTTGTCTTTCAGTTTCCAGTGTAGACAAAGCCTAAATCCTAGTTAAAGCTCTAAAAAAAAGGGAAGAGAGCTGGCTCCTGTAGTATACGCCTTAAAACTGTATGAAATTCCAAAAAGATCCAAATCTGCACATTAGATGGTAGGGTGGCTGCTCTTGGTGTCATTTTCCTTCCTTTGTCCCACTTCCCACTAAAGCCATGGAGCAAACCACTGCAGGACAATGCTGACCAAATCAGAAATACCTTGTGTGCATTGCCCTTCATGATGTATCCTTGGAATTTCCTTCTTATGAAGAGGGAAAGGATATTGTATTTCCTGCTGCTTCTCTTGAGGTGATCAGACTACCAAGCCAGCAGATCTCAAAGCAGGGATAGGAGTACTTGTGGCACCTTAGAAGCTAACCAATTTATTTGAGCATAAGCTTTCATGAGCTACAGCTCACTTCATCGGATGCATCTGTAGCTCACAAAAGCTTATGCTCAAATAAACTGGTTAGTCTCTAAGGTGTCACAAGTACTCCTTTTCTTTTTGTGAATACAGACTAACACGGCTGTTACTCTGAAACCTGTCAAAGCAGGGATAGTTCTTTAACATTCCTACTGCATCATCCAAAAACCCTTTCCTCCTCCACTGATTCTAGACATCAACCTGCTGATGAGCAACAGGCAGTCAGAAATCCTACCCTGCAATTCAAGTCTGCAGATTCTCACTTTAATGTTTGATCTCAGACAATGTGAAGTGTACTATAAATGCATGGCGGTGTTGCACAGTTATTTTATTAAAATTGTTCACCACCTCCATTCTGAAGGTGAAGGATCTTTCACTTCATATATTACACATTATTTATTTATTAGCCTTTTCTGTACAACACTATGTTAACAGTCTATTCTATTTACAGCACAAACATGTGGCAGGTGCATAAACTGGTACCATTTAAAATTTCAAGGGACACTATTCGATTACATGTCATTTTAAAAGATAAGAGACTTCCTTATGTTATTACAAAGAATTTTTCTCAATTTTGACTAGAAACTAAGTCTACTGTCTATTTTCAGATTCTCCTACATTAGCACAAAACTTCTATTCTTCAGTGAAATATGTATTTTACAAAAAACTGTCCATGGAATCATGATGGGTTAAGCTTTTACATATCTATAATCTGACGCCGAGTTTAACCCTAGAAATGTCCACCCCAACGTCCCCAACCAGTAATACTACCTCTTTATAAAAGTAATGTATAGAATATGGTGCAAGACCAAAGGCAGAAGAAGTTGCCTTTACAACACTTTTCTGGTATAAAAAAACCACACTCACAACGACAGTAACCTTTAATCTTTAATTCTGCCAACTGTACTCCAAATCCTTTAACATACAATATTAAAACATAGGATAGGATAGTTTGCTTGCCCTTATTAAAAGAGCAGAATCAGCCCCCTTCAAATGAGTAGAGATACAGACAATGAGCATTTGAAACTAACTAAAACAAGAGATAGTAAAAGCAGATTAAATACATGATTTTAAAACAGTAAAGACTGGGGAGGAGATAGAAGCGAGGCCGACTTTCCTGAAATGAAGTGTCAGTTTGTGCCACTTCTGCATTCAGCCGTAACCTTCGCCAAACCTTGTACCCCTGCCTCTCCGCCCATGGCCTGTGAGAGGCTGCAGCACTTTAGAGCCCGCCCAGATGGAGAACAGTTCAGTTACCATAGGACATAACTCCCCGTCAATCTCCCGCCATCGTAGCTCCTCCTCTTTAAACAGCAGCAGCCCCCAGCCCCAACCTCCTCTATCCGCCTTTTCCTTCAATAGGCCCCTAAAGGACAATGCTGTTGGAAGACACACACACTTGAGTGTCCGACCAAGTCTGCCCTTAGCGCAAGCCTTACACATTGTACGTTAGACAGTGAGTATTTCATCCTGCCCTCATTACTAGCGTTTAGACCGATCACACAGCTTCTCCCGATAGGGCAGCACCAGCCGCCGCCTACGTCTTGTACAGTAACTCGCAGGAGAAAAGGTCACGGAGTGAACCCCATCTATTCACGATCTGGGCCTGGTGGCCGCCGCCACATACAAGCCGGGCAGGGCCTGCTTATCTTAATCAAAAGCTTGGGGCGTTGAATACTCCCGAGGCAAAATCCCACGTTTCTACCCGCTGCGCCTAGATGACATCGGGACAGCGGCGCGGGCCAGGGAAGCGCACGGATGGCCGCTGCCCCCTGCTAGCGTCTGGGCCCGAGGAAATCAGAGCGGAGGGAGGCAACGCTTGAGGCCCCTACACAAAGCTCCCGACCGCGGGACAGGCCGTCCTCCCCTCCCCTGAGCCCCATGCCCAGCCCCGCGTACCTGCCACGGTGAGCCCGGAGACGCCGAGGGCCGGGGAGGAATCACCTCCCAGGCAGAGTCCGCGCTCGGGCCAGGGAACCCCGGACGGGCCCCCCAGCCCCGCCCCCGAGCCCTCCCTCCTAACCGGCCTCTCGCCAGCCCCTCTCGCCGGCCCCTCCCGCCCCTCCCCTTGCGCGCTGGGCCTCCCGGTCCCGCTCCTGCAGACAGGCTCCGGGCAGCGTGGAGCTGGGAGCCCTGCGCCGGAATCCCCGCCCGAGCCGCTGAAGGACACGAACCTGCCCGGCACCCCCACAGCTCCCATCCGGGTGCGCCAAGAGCAGTGAGCCGGCTCAGGCCTCGCCAGCCCCGGGTCTTTCCCGCCGCCCACCCGGACCATCTCGGGACACCGGACCCGCCAGCCTCGCCCTCAGCGGGGGGCCCTTTCTCGCCCGGGTCCCTGAGGCCGGCCCGCCCTGTAACTGCCCCTCCACCCGAGCCCGCTGGCGGCTAGTTACCTGCCGTGGCGGTGGAGGCGCACAGCGGGGCCCGAGGGCCTCTAGCAGCCGGAGGAGGCGGCGGCGGCGGACTCCGTCCCGCTGCTGCCGTCCCCGAGTGAGGCGGGCGGGACGGAGCTGGGACCTGCCCTGGGAGGCGTTACGTAAACCGGCGGCGGCTCCCAGCGCCACGGGGAGGGAGGAGGGCCGGCAGCTCCGTCACCCGGCAACAGGACTCAGCGCCCCGGCGGACGGAGCCAGCGGCTCCGCCCCGTATCCTTCCGCCCAGAGGGCGACCCGACAGACCGCCGCGCCGTGTTGCGCAATATAGCCCAGGGCAAAATGGCGCGGGCGGCCTGGAGGGCCGGCGCGCAGACAGGTGTTCTCCAATCCCTCCCCCTCCGGGTGTCTGTCTGTCTCAGCGCAGCTGGCTTTGTCTGGCTGAGGTGATTCGCAGCCCCACCATCTCCTCATTTGTTAGCATAATGGTGTAGTTATATTGACCCTTGTGTTCAGTGTTAATTCTGAAGCCTAACGACAGCGATCACTCTCTGTATTTCTTTGCTGGTCAAAGCACCTGAGAAGAGAGTTGCTCCTACTATGAAGTTATACACAGCCAACACTGACTGATTTCTGGCTTTAAACCGCTGGGATTGGGAGAATACTACTTTTCTAGTCCCCAATTAAATAATTAGTAAAGAGGAAGGGGTGATGTCTATACAACTACATTTCCCCTTCTATCTGTGTTATTGTTAATACAACTCTGTAAGCATGGATGATGATGTGAAGACCAATGAGTCCCCATCAGTCTGTATAATATTGTAGTTTGCACCATAAGGCTTTTAAATAGCTGGGGTGATTGGCTTATCAGAGACACCGGGGCCCAAATCCCTCTTTCACATGCTTTAATATAGCCACAAGTTAGTTTTACTACCCCACCCTCTTAGTAGTGCTGTCTGCTGGTTATCCAGCTGAATGTCTGCCTGCCTATCAAAGAATGAGTTGAAATCTTGTCCTGATAAATAAAGGGTCCCATCAGGTTCTATAGAATTTAGGTTTTCATTAAAATAAAACTAAGTTTTTAGCCCTTATGGTTGCAAAAATAATAACCACCTACATCCAAACTGGGTAAGTGGATGCCATTGTGGCCATCAAAGTCTTTGCCTTCATATCTATGGAATATTTGAGCCAGATGAGGCAGAGAAGGAAGAAGACTTAGGATGACACGTTCAATGAGATCCTGCAAGCCAATGCTGCATTGGACTGTGAGCACAAGCCTGCAGAATGAACACTGTGGAGAGCCTCAGAAGGAAAGAGGGGAGGGAAGAAAGGTACAGGAGTCCCAGCAGGAAAAGGAGAGGGAGATGTACCAGGACATAATGGGGCTTCTCCAGCAGCAAATAGAGATGCTGCAGACTCTGGTTGGCCTGCAGTTTCAACAGTCTTGGGCTTGCCTCCCTCTGCAGCCCACTGAGAATTCAATATCAGGACCTTGCTATACTTTTCCTTAACATTCCAGCTTGTTTTAGGGATCACTGCACTATCCTACCAGTCCACACCCAGGGACATTAAGGAAAACCACAGCTTTGCATACCTATAAAAGCCACAGTTGGTGTCTGTAGATAAAATGGACATAAATGTTCTTTCCCCTTCCTAAGTTCTGTTCGATAAATTTATTAAGTTTTAAATGTATTTGTTTTAAAATTGCATTTTTTGCACTCATTTTGTTACAGAATAAAATTCTCTTGTTTGGAACTTAATTCATCTTTATTTGTGCACAACATATGCTGTCAAATGCTCAGCAGTTCTGAAAGCAACAAATTACCTGTTACTGCACAGTGTCACACAACTCACAGGATCAGTCACAAACAAAATTAATAGGTGCATTGACAATGTTATATTCCTACATGTTGTTGTCAGCAATCCCTTGAGGTTGAGGATGATTTCTTTCACAGGTCTTATTTTTCATGGGCCCTTTGGTGACTGAGGAGTCCGATCCTTGAGCCACAGGCTCATTGGCAGACATTGCAGGTGGTGTGGAAAGATGGGGTTGGGCTGCGATTGCTGATTGATAGTTGTCTTTCCTTTCTCTTCTGGTGTTTTTCTGTGAGCAGGGCAAGGCGATTTTCCTCAAAAGTGGACATTCCCTCTCTGACAAGTCTTCACCAGTTATGCCTATCCTGGGCTGCTGTCTCCCAGTGTGTGGTGTCGATGCCACATCTTTTTATGTTTATCTTGACGGTGTCTTTCAAGAATTTGTTTTGTCCTCCCCGTTTCCTTTCTCCTTTGGTGAATTGGGCATACAGCAGTTGTAAGCGTAATCAGGCATGCGCACGCAGTGCCCATTCCACCTCAGCTGGTGCTGGATAATCAGGGCCTCAACAATGAAGATGTTGGCCTCTGTGAGGACACTGACATTAGTGAGATGATCCTCCCACTTTATGTTGAGGATCTTCTAAAGAAAGTGCGGGTGCTGGCATTCCAGGTTTTTCAGGTGTTTTCTGTAGGTCACCCAATTCTCACAGCTGTAGAGGAGAGTTAGGATTACCACCGCTTTATAAACTAGCAGTCTAGTATTTGTTGTGATTGCTGAATATCCGGCGAGACAGTCTGACAAAGGCAAGGCTGGCACAGCGCATTCTGTGCTGAATCTCGACATCTATGTCTGTCCTCTGTGAGAGATGGCTGCCAAGATAGGCAAAGTATTCTACATTTTCCAGTTCTTCTTTGTCAATGTAGATCTTCCTTGTTGGGTCTGATGATTGACCGGGGACTGGCTGGTGGAGAACTTTTGTTTTGCTGATGTTCAGAGTTAGACCTAGGCTTTCGTAAGCTTCAGAGAAGCAATTAAGGGTTGTTTGAAGATCCTCCTTTGAGTGTGCAACTGCAGCACAATCATCTGTGTACTGGAGTTCAGTTATTGTTGCTGATATTACTTTAGTTCTGGCATGGAGACGAGAAAGGTTGAAGAGGTTGTTGTCAATCTGATATTGGATGCCAATGCCCTGTGGTAGATGATCTTGGGTTAGTGTTTTCATAGCTGCTAAGAATATAGAGAAAAGGGTGGGTGCTAGTACACAACAGTACAGTTTGGATGACAAAGGGCTCAGAGGTAGAGGATCCACTGCACAGGATGGAGGCAGTCATCTGGTCGTAGAGGAGACTTAAAATGGGGATAAATTTGCTCGGGCAGCCAAACTTTCACATGATTTTCCACAGAGCCTCACGGTTGACAGAGTCAAAGGCTTTGGTCAGATCACTAAAGACCATATACAGCTCCTGGTGTTGTTCTTGTCATTTTTCCTGGATCTGCCTGGCAGCAAAAATCATGTCAGTTGTGCCTCATGATGGTCTGAAGCAACACTCAGACTCTGAAAGTACTTCCTCTGCAAGAGGGAGCAGGCGATTCAGTAAGATTCTAGCAAGAATCTTCCCAACGATGGAGAGGAGGGCAATGTCTCAATAGTTGCCACAGTCGGCCCTGTCTCCCTTTTTGAAAATGGTGACGATGGTAGCATTATATAAGTCAGCAGGGATATCTTCGGTGTGCCAGATTTTGAGGAGCAGCAAGTGAAGCTTGTTAGTCAGTATTTTTCCCCCCACTTTCAGTACTTCAGCTGGTATGCCGTCAGGACCGGGTGCTTTATTGTTCTTAATTTGTTTTAATTGTTTTGCAGACCTCCTCAGGTGTTGGTGGGTTGGCAAGAGTTTCCCAGATTGGGTGCTGAGGGATCGAGTCAATGGTGTGGTCAGTCACAATCGGTTCTTGATTTAGAAGCTTTTGGTAGCATTCCAGACAAAGTGCAGCCCAGCACAACACAACCCAGTATTAGACCTCAATGGCAGAACAGGCGGATGAAGTAGGATCACCTCTCAATGGTTGCGAGCGCGGACGAAGGCTGCAATGGAGGAGAAATCCCGGTCATCCTGGACCTCCTTGCCACCAGACACAGGTGCCTCTTCTGCCAAGATTTGTGTGGGTGCTGGTGCGTATCAGCTCCCCACATTAAATTACTCAAGCACAGGCTTCTTTCACAGGATGATTCCTACGTGTACAGCAATCACCACAAAATTTCTACCAGGCCACGAAAGAGCAGGTCCAGGTAGAACACACGACAATAACACACTTTACTCTGACTCACTGTTAAAATGGTCTTTCAAAGCCTCCCTGAGCTTTATAACTCTGCATTGAGCTCTTCTAATAGCCCTTGTGTCTGGCTGTTCAAATTCAGCAGATAGCCACTCCACCTCTGCCCTCCACCCAGGCAGAAACTTTTCCCCCTTTCCTTCACAGATATGCAGGACACAGCAGGCAGCTATAACCACGAGGATATTTTTCTCACTGAGGTCCAATCTTGTGAGCAGACAACGCCAGTGACCTTTCAAATGACCAAAAGCACATTCAACTGTCATTCTGTACCTGCTGAGCTAGTAGTTGAATCATTCTTTGGTGCTGTCGAGGTGGCTAGTGTATGTCTTCACTCAGTGGCAAAGTGGTCTGGTGCCACAATAGGAATGTATGCGCCATCTATTGCTCCACCAAAGTTTGGGAACTCCATAACTGCAAATACATCCCCTATGTCCTGCACATTGCTGAGAGTCAAGCCCTGCATAATAGGAGGCAATTAATGGCCCTGCACACTTGTATGACAGTGGCCCCACACAGTGGATTTCCCAACTCCAATTTGATTCCCAACAGACTGGTAGCAATCTGGCATTGGTAGTTTCTACAGTGTGATTACTACTTGCTTTTCCATTGTGAGTGCAGCTCTCATTTTGGTGTCCCTGGCTGGAAGGCCAGGGCGAGCTCAGCAAATAGATCTAGGAATGTGGCCTTGCACATCCGAAAGTTCTGCAGCTACTGCTTGTCATCCCAAATCTGCATTACAATGTGACCCCACCAGTCAGTGATTGTTTCTCAGGCCCAGAAGAAGCACTCCACCATCTGCGGCTGCTCTGTGAATGCCTCTCACAACCCTGAATTGGTTCTTGCTGTGTCCCACAGCAATCTGTCCTCCAAGGAATTATCATGTTCCCCACTTATTCGGTTCTTCTTGCCGCTCTGTAAATTCTCCATAATCATGTGCCCTGTGCTTGCAATGCTCATGATAACGATAGTGCAGAGCTGTAGAGGCACCATGCTTCTGTCAGAGAAGATGGATAGTGAGGAAGGCAGCACAAGTTTGTGAAATTTTGAAAAAAGGCATGAAAATTATGGGATACAGATACCATTATGGAATAGAGTCAGTTGCAAGCTGGGAAGTTGACCCAATGCTCCCAGTCACCCATGTGTGACTTGGTTTGGGCCCAAAACTTCCCAAAAAATCAGTTCACCAAACAGTGGCAAGTTTCACAGTGGGATGCCTGCCCATGGTGCACTGCACTCTGCATCTATACAAACACTCCTAGTGAGTATGGCACCACTGACATAAGGAGCCAAGTGTGCATACTCACAAGCAATGTACTAACTGTGGTGGCTGCATACTGACATAACTTGATTCAATGTTAAGTTTGTACTGTAGACAGGGCCCTATATGAGCAGTTTAGTTATGGCAACTTCTGTTTAAATACTTTACGCAGATAAGTCACCATCTCAAGGCGTGATCTAATTAGTTTAGGAATACTATGTGTTGATTGTCTCTTACAGCAGGTTACTTTAGGAACCACCTTAATTTAATTTATGAAAGCAATGGTTGCTAAGGCATGGCACTTGGTTACTAATGATCATACTGGTTTGTACATAGGGAAAATATGTAGGACAGGTACAGGAATGCAGATTAGGAAATTGGGTAGTGTCATGAATTAGGAAACATGCCTGATTCTCCCAGGATGTTCATTTTCCAAATAAGTAAAACTCAAGAGTGGTTTTCTTACAAGGCACTATGGAGACCCTGGAATTTTTGTCTAACAGCTAAACAGAAGACATGGGGTATGTCTACATTACAGAGACAATACTAGCATAGCTCCATAGTGTAGATACAGCCTACCCTGATCTCGGACCAACCTCCGTGAATGAAGTTAGCTATATCAGCAGATGCCCTCGTCTATCAACATAGCTGCATCTACAGTAGGGTTATGTTGGCAGAGCTATGTCGGTCAGGGGTGTGGTTTTTTCACTTTGAGTAATATAGCTATAACAATATAACTTTGCAGTATAGACCAGGCCTACAAGTCCTGATATATTCTAGGCATGGTTCTGTCATAATTTGTATTTAACTTAGTTTACCAATGTGTATAATGGGGATAATTATCTAGTGTAAGAATAAATAAATATTTTGAAAGGCCTTTGAGATTGTTAGGCAAGAGTATTATATAAGTACACAAAGATTGTTAAAGAAATTTAGAGTACATGCAGCTAAATAAATAAAGTTTATTTTGCTGTTCCACAAAACCCTGTCTGGAAAGAAAATCCCCTTCAAAAGAATCCATTGACTAAAAAGAAAATTTTTCCTTTTTCCGTTGACCTGTAAAACTATATTTCAGAACCTGTAAAACTATATTTCAATTGACTAATGCCAACTTAATCAAAAACTTCTACACAACAGAATTAATAAAAGACAGAACTACATTTCCTCTGTCAGTATTAAATGTAAAGGAAAAAATATGCTACCCTATTACTGTGTTCCAAAGAAACAGAGACACCAAAACACTAATGAAGCCATTTATTTAAATATAAAATTTTAATTAAAAAGCCCTCCACAATTAGCAACTCAATTGTTTTTCACAAATAAGAATACATACAGGTAAAAGAACAGTAAATATGTAGGATGCTGAAATTAGAGTTCTCTTTATTCCGACAATATAAGTTATTTTCTCTTGCACTTATCAAGTCTCAAATGTTCTGATCTTACAGATCTGTTCTGTTCTTACAATGTAGTTTGTCATCTAAATTGATCAATGGTGTTTCCTTTATACAAAAAAGTCATGCATCAGACATCAGTTTGGGGGAACTGTACTCATCCTGAAATGATGATTTTTTTTAGTGCAGTAGTCTTTTTAGGCTTTGTTGACATCAGAAAGTTATGCCAATATAAACAAAAGTATGAATTTAAAGCGGTATAGTTATTCCAGTATAACCCCCTGCCTGCATATTCTTATTCTGGTATAAGAATGGCTTGTTTCAGTTTAGAGCCAAATTTTTCATATATGCTACTTATTTTGGGTGCCTACCTTAGGGCTGATTTTCTGAAGTGCTGAGCAGCTCCAACACCTGTTGACTGAAACTAGGAAAATTAAACTTAAGTTTCTGAAGTTAAATACCAAAAAATCTGTAGCAATTTTTAAAAATATTGGCCTGACATTTTCTATGGCAGGCTTCCGGGGGCAATACCTCATACCAGATGAACAAAGAATGAACTCAAGCTTAGCCTCCTCCCAAGACTTTGCACAGATGTTCAGGAAAAGGTCTACTAAGAAGGTAGGGTTTCAAAGCCAGTGGTCATAGGACTGCTGAAACACAAAGCTGAGTAGTTTTGCCTGTTTACTTATTGAATATTTTTTTTACTTCTTGTTATGAACCATAACACATGGGGGAAAAACCTTGGTGACTCTTTTCTACTGAGTCATTCCACCAATTGTCACATCTATAAAAGCAAATGATAATCAAAATCAACTCTCCCATTGCTTCTGTCCTCAGAAAGTGTCAAAACTCATCTCTACTTCTCTTCCTAAAACCTTGTACGGATTTGTCTATAAAAAAGTTGCACCATTTTTACATAAAATCAGTCTATTTAAAGTGGTGCATAGCGCTAATACAGATGCACTTAAACTGGTTTAACCCTTGTTTAATTCAATAATTTACCGATTTCAAAAATCCATAGGGTGAAAGGGAGCAGCCCAACTCTATGGAGCAGGAGCCCAGTGAGAGGAGCCCAGCAAATCAGATGTTTGCATTTTGAATGTCTTCACAATCTGCTGCGAGAGGCATCTCAAGTGAATGGAGCTCATTTTGTGGTCAGAGCCTGGAAAAGTACTGCTGTCTGGGGGTTTTGTTGTTGTTGTTTTTTTCCTAGTTCAACTCCTGGCTACAACCAACAAATTATTGCTAACCTGGTCCTGGCCTCACTTTGAAGAAGGCTTCAGCAACAGCTAGTACACATCCATATACCAGACTGGCACTGCTGTGAGCCCGCAGCTGTTTTGTCCCAGGGTTGCCAACCCTCCCAGTTTTGCTGGGAATCTCCCGGAATCAGGCTGTATCTCCCAGAGGCTACTGAAGCCAAATTGGGAGATTTTAGGCACTAAAAGTCCGGCTGCGTAGCAGGGCTAAGGCAGGCTCCCTGCCTGCCGTAGCTCTGCGCCGCTCCTGGAAGTGGCTGGCACGTCCCTGTGGCCTCTGGGTGGGGCGGAGGTCTCTGCGCACTGCCCCCGTCCCAAGCACTGACTCCACAGCTCCCATTGGCTGGCAACTGCGGCCAATGGGAGCTGCAGGGACCGTGCCTGCAGGCAGGGGCAGTGCGTGCAAACCCTCTGGTCCCCCACCTAGAAGCAGCTGCCAGAGGGATGTGCCAGCCGCTTTTGAGAGCCGCCCGAGGTAAGCACTCCCATACCCCAATTCCCTGCCCCGGTTCTGAGTCTGCATCCCGCACCCAAACTCCCAGAGACTGTACCGCCTCCCACACCCAAACTCCCTCCCAGAGCCTGCAGCCCCTCCTGCACCCCAACCCCCTGCCCCAGGCTCAGCCTGGAGCCCCCTCCCACACTCCAAACCCCTCGGCCCCACCCTCCAGCTCAGAGCCTGCACCCCCTCCCGCACCCTAACCCCCTGCTCCAGCCCAGTGAAAGTGAGTGAGGATGCGGGAGAGCGAGAGATGGAGGAAGTGTTACGAATTACACCTGGTAGGACACGCATACAAATGCTACGAATTACATCTGGTAGGTCACGCACACAAATGCTGCGAATTACACCTGGTAGGTCACGCACACAAATGCTGCGAATTATATCTGGTAGGTCACGCACAGTTCGAATCTAGGCTGAGGCACATAAACAAAGTCCACAACTGCAGAGTTTCCAAAAAACACCAAGTTTATTACGCTCAAGAGTGGTGCCCCCCTGCTAGCCAGGAGGGGACCCCGAATACAGATTATACAAAGGTTATATACCTCTTAGCAAAGCATGTTGCCCTCGTGCATCGGAAACCTTAGCCAATAAACAAACCCTTTTCTTATCTACCACCTATCCCTGCTTGGTGCATTCCTTGTGCTAAACTAGTATGTTAATTACACAGCATGGTCCTAAAGCGATGCATCAGTAACTTTTATTATCAGGATGGGAGGGCTCACATCAAAGGCCAGGAGATAGGGAGTTAGAGACAGACAAAGAACAGATACCAGGAGTCAAGGCAGGCTGGAGACAAGGAGGAGGATTTTCATAGGAATGCAGTATCTAAGGAACACTCCTCCTGGTGCACGATGTGCTTGCTTTTAGACAATGGTGGGCCCCAAACCAAAATGGAGTCACATGTGCTAACTTTTCCTTACCAGAAGGGGGGGCTGGAGTGAGCAGGGGCGGGGCCTCGGAGAAGGGCCAGAGCAGGGGCGGGCCAATGGTGTTTGGGTTTGTGCGATTAGACAGTTGGCAACCCTGTGTCCCACCCCTGTCAATTCCATTGGCCAGTCAGAGCTTCTCCACATGCTTGCTGAAAGACAGCTGGTCTCAACATGTGAACTGAGCAGCTAGTGCCTCCTCCCTTCTGGAAACACAGGGCTGGAACACCCAAGGTTGGGACCAGTGGCTCTAACTCCCTTCACTCCCCACCCACTCTCCCAATGTGGTTGTCCCCCTCAGGCCTGGGAGGGGGGTGAAGATTCCCTAATGTTGGTACGCCTACCCATAAGCTTGGGAAGGGGTACATATCAATTGTAGAAAAGGTCTGTGTGTGGGTTTTTAATCAATTGTGAAGGGCTCTGTCATGTGGTCTTTCAGCTTTGGAAGGCCTTATGGGCAGGGTCTTGTAAGTCTATTATATATAGGGGGGAATTTGCATTAATTGTGTGTGTGTGGCTCTCTGTGTATATCAATAGTGGAAGATCTGCTATTGAGCAGGGAAGTTGTGCAGGGAGTTCTTTATCGGTTGTCTGTATGGGAGGGTCTCAGTTCTTGGGGAGCAGAATTAAATGATCTGTGCTGTGGGAAGTGCCAGCATGAATTAGTATGGGGTGACACAATTGGTCTGTTTACCCCAGTGGGCCGAGCTTCAGTGGTGGGCAAGGCTTCAGGGATAGCACCACCATTTATTTTTTCTATTCTGACCCCTGATGGAGAGGGCCTTAAATAAAAAGGATTGTATACTTACTTAAAAAACAAACCCTCCCCCACATTTTTTCTATACAATGCTGCTGCCTATTCTGGGGTGGACTGAGGTGAGGGAGATCAATGTGAAAGGACATACTGCTTTCTATGCTCATGAATATTTAATTTTAACTATCAGCCTCTCCTGTTACTTACCCAAAATTGCCCAGTTTACAAAAAAGCCTTAAAAATCCCCAGGGATGGAAAAGTAGGGATATGAAAGCTTTCTTTTCCCCCCAAGGATTTTTACTTTAGTATAAACTTCTGAAAATCATGATAACCATACTCTAGAATGTTCACAATTATTCATCCTTCATAAATCTTCCACATAAAATGCTTGAAAGAAGCAGTCTGCCTGTTTGGCATTTTAAAGTTGCAGATAAACCACATTTATGGGGGAATAAATGTAATTTCAGAGAAATCAAAACAACCCTTCCCCCTTCTAATTGTACAGAATCTATATCCAAGTCTATAAAGTAAATCAGAGAATTTTTTAAAGTCTAAATAAAATGTCTGAAGTAATGAGGCAACTCCAGAAGAGAGTAGTTGTCAAATTATCACACCTTTTATGCATGATACATTTTATTGGACATCATGACTTATAGCTTTGCAAGAACGTAATTATCTTCCTTTTGAAACTATTTTGCTTAACTATATAATGGTTTGCACAACCCATTTTGCTATCTTTACAGCAGAGGCACTCTAAGCTTTGAGCAAAGTCTCCCTCTTGCTCCAAGGACTCATGCAAAAGATTTACACCTCCCAGAAGTTACGACTAAGGGCTTGTCCACGATATAGCAGCACAACTGGGGTGCTGCAGCTGTGCCGCTGGAGCTATGTATAGAGTTGCCAGGTGTTCAGTTTTCAACCAGAACGCACAGTTGAAAAGGGACCTTGGCGGCTCCAGCTGGCACTGACAACCAGGCTGTTAAAAATCCAGATGGTGGTGCAGTAGGGGCCCAGGGCAAAGGCAGGCTCCCTGCCTGCCCTGGCTCAACATGGCTCCTGGAAGCAGCCAAGTTCTTGCGGCCCCTAGGCACATAGGCAGCCAGGGAGGTCCACGCGCTGCCCCTGCCCCGAGTGCTGGCTCCATAGCTCCCAATGGCCGGGAACCAATATGGGGGCAGCGCCTGTGGGTGTGAGGGCAGTGCGCAGAGCCACCCTGGCTGCCCATGCACCTAGGGGCTGCAGGGACCTTGCGGCCACTTCCTGGGAGCCATGGTAAGCGCCACCAGGACCTCACACCCCAAAACCCCTTCAGTGCCCCAACCCCCTGCTGCAGCCCTGAGCCCCCTCCCACAACCAAACTCCCTCCTGGAGCCCACACCCCCCAACACCATGCCCCAGCACTGAGCCCCCTCCTGCACCCCAAATGCCTCATCCCCAGCCCCACCCCCAAACCCACACACCCAGCTAGAGCCCCCATCCCCTCCCGTACTCTGAACCCCTTGGCCCCATCCTGGAGCCCCTTCCAGCACCCCAAACCCCTCATCCCTGGCCCCACCCCCAAGCCCACACTCTTAGACAGAGCCCTCACCCCCCCAACCCTAACCCCCTGCCCTAGCCCAGAGCCCCCTCCTGCACCCCAAGCCCCTCATCCCTGGCCCCACTTCAGAGCGCCCACTCCCAGACAGAGCCCTCACCCCCCCCACCCCAAACCCCTGCCCCAGACTGGTGAAAGTGAGGGTGGGGAAGAGCAAGGGACGGAGAGAGTGGGGATAGAGCGAGCAGGGGTAGGACCTCAGAGAAGGGGCATTTGGTTTTGTGTGATTAGAAAGTTGCCAACCCTAGCTATGTAGTGTAGACCCTTCCTATATCAACAGAGAAGGAGTTTTTACATTAACGTAGTTAATCCATCTCTCTGAGAGGTAGTAGCTCGGTCAATGGAAAAATTCTTCTGTTGACCTAGCCACATCTACATCAGGGGTTAGGCTGAGCTAACTGTGGCAGTCGGGGGCTTGAACTTTATCATAGTCCTGAGCAAGATAGCTAGGGCAATCTCATTTTTAAATATAGACCAGGCATAGAACACAATACATTTCAGATGCATTGAGAAAGGCTGTCACTCATCCATCCCTTTATACCAGATCAAGTTTTTTACTCCACATCATTTATCCCTCTCCTCTTTCTTTACAATATTACTACACAAGAGGAAAGCAAGCAGTATCCATAGCACTGTGTAATCCTCATCAAGGACCTGATCCACTGAAGCCCATGCAAAGACTTATATTGATTTTAATAGATTGTAAATCAGATTCCAATTAGAGCTTTATTCTTTTAGGTTTTACTATGGCATATATACCCCATAAAGTAGGCAGACATCATGACAGTGCATAATAAATACTCTACAATCATCTGACAAATCAGTGATGCGGAGTCAGAATATTTTTATAGTGCCGTTTATTTACAAGATGTACATAAGTCTTCTTTCCTTCAACAGAGATAGTGATAAACTTCACATAGGAAACCCTCCTTTTGCAGAAACCTCAGCTCAAGCACTGCTGCCTTACAACAAGAAACAAGTGTCTTGGGCCTCACTCTCCCCAGGACTCTCATAAAACTCAAAAAGATTCAACAGCTTAAACACACTCTCTACCTATCCTTCTTCAACTTCTTCATTTTATTTTTGGGAAGCCTCCAGTCCAAGGTTTAAAGCGCATGCAAAGGACTCTGCAACAAAAGTCTGACAAAAGATTTGGCATAAAGTCTGTATAAAATAAACCACCAAAAAATCTGCCCATAAGGAAAACACAAACAGCTGTGGGAGAAGTGAGACAATTATTCACAATACTTTGGATAACCATTCAAGAGGCACAAAACACCAGGAAAATGAAAACTTCATAGAACATAATGAAATTAAAAGTGCTCTAAACTAGAGGATATAAATGTTGGCACAACACACCAAGAAACAGCTTTTCAGTAGTAATACAATATGAAAGGAATATAGAAATCCTAAGGTTAAAGAAAATCAAAACACAATTCCCACAAGTGATAGAATACAAAACAAGTTCAGCTTGTGATTGAATTTTAAGGATAGTTAGTCACAGTAAAACATACTTCTCTCTAAGTAACCTGACAATTTTAATTGAAAATGGTGTGTAGAAGGGTTTAATGTCATAATGAGGTACTAATTTAACAGTATTACATATGTTGCTACATCAGCTATTGTCAAGTAATTAAATTAATTATATTCTAAATTTTAAACTAGATGAAATTCATTTATGACATCTGTTTTTTTTTTCTTTTTACTACAGTATTCCAATTTTACCATGTCTGAAGTGTCTCAGGTTTTGGCAGCTTGCTGTATTGCAAATAGTTCATGAATACAATTAACCATCTCTGAGTACTAGTAGCCTGCAGCATCAAACCAACCATTCCCTGAATAGTCAGAAATATGATTATTCCTCAACTATAACACCAGAGAATTTTAAAGAGTGTGGGCCAGAGCTTCAGCTGGTGTCCATTGATTTCAGTGATTATGTGCCAGTTTATACCAGCTGGTGATTTGGCCACAGGTTTTAGAATACTATACCAATAGTCAGTCAGTATTTGTTAACATTTTCATATAAAAAAAATAAAATCCAACAGAAATGTTCTGTTTTTCTTAAGTAGCGGAATTTAAAATGTTATTCGTTTCATTTTGATGTATGCTCTACCAGAATGTTCTTAACATGATTCTTCTGTTGCGATCGTTAGCATGCTGAAGAGAAGATTGTTTGTATATTAATGGTTTGTGGGCCTGGCACTTTGACATTCTGTCTTGGATAATCAAGAAGGCTTCCTTATCTGTTTTTAGGGTGAAAAGTAAAAGTAGAGCTTGTTCACAGATACTTTTTAAAATTAAATGCACATTTTTGAAAGCTGTGGCACTTAACTGACTCTGGATGTATGATTTATAGGCTGCACTAAACTTATGAGCCTGTCTGAGCTCTTATCTATAATTTTCTATCTGAATCAACTGTGCTGTTAGTACTTATTTTCCATCCTTCCCCTACATATTGTTGTTTACCGATAGACTTGGTAACTCAGACAGGAAAGAAATAAACATTTTAACATAGACTGGTCTCATACATGCTTGGTATCACTAAGGATGGATGATGGACATTAATGCAGGGATTTCTTAAAGAGAATGTTGTGTCAGTTGTAAGACAGAAGTTAACCAAAGTTGGTATTTGAAAAGGAGTGCAGACTCCTAACAAAAGAAGTTACCATTTGATCCAGTCTAAAACAGCATGCAATGATAAATAGTAATTGAGACCTAACACTTGAATTTCCAAAACTATAGGTTCTTCAGTTTCACTAAAAAGAAGCTTTTTAGACTGCAGTGTTGGCAGACAGAATTAAGTAGTGAAAAGACAAAGGATGGAGGTAATATTTCAGTATTTTCTAACCAAGTTTCATTCCATTCTATTCTGTAGTAGTTATGTAGGTATATTTTTGTGCCTTTTTCTTTCTATTCCTGTAAAATTGCCAATAAATTAATCTTTAATTCCAACTGAATTGGATTTGGAGACCTTCATGGGCTCTGAAGATAGGACACTGGATCAGCCCCACTACAATGCTTTCATAGAATCATAGAATATAAGGGTTGGAAGGGACCCCAGAAGGTCATCTAGTCCAACCCCCTGCTCGAAGCAGGACCAAATCCCAGTTAAATCATCCCAGCCAGGGCTTTGTCAAGCCTGACCTTAAAAACCTCTAAGGAAGGAGATTCTACCACCTCCCTAGGTAACGCATTCCAGTGTTTCACCACCCTCTTAGTGAAAAAGTTTTTCCTAATATCCAATCTAAACCTCCCCCACTGCAACTTGAGACCATTACTCCTCGTTCTGTCATCTGCTACCATTGAGAACAGTCTAGAGCCATCCTCTTTGGAACCCCCTTTCAGGTAGTTGAAAGCAGCTATCAAATCCCCCCTCATTCTTCTCTTCTGCAGGCTAAACAATCCCAGCTCCCTCAGCCTCTCCTCATAAGTCATGTGTTCCAGACCCCTAATCATTTTTGTTGCCCTTCGCTGGACTCTCTCCAATTTATCCACATCCTTCTTGAAGTGTGGGGCCCAAAACTGGACACAGTACTCCAGATGAGGCCTCACCAATGTCGAATAGAGGGGAACGATCACGTCCCTCGATCTGCTGGCTATGCCCCTACTTATACATCCCAAAATGCCATTGGCCTTCTTGGCAACAAGAGCACACTGCTGACTCATATCCAGCTTCTCGTCCACTGTCACCCCTAGGTCCTTTTCCGCAGAACTGCTGCCTAGCCATTCGGTCCCTAGTCTGTAGCTGTGCATTGGGTTCTTCCGTCCTAAGTGCAGGACCCTGCACTTATCCTTATTGAACCTCATCAGATTTCTTTTGGCCCAATCCTCCAATTTGTCTAGGTCCTTCTGTATCCTATCCCTCCCCTCCAGTGTATCTACCACTCCTCCCAGTTTAGTATCATCCGCAAATTTGCTGAGAGTGCAATCCACACCATCCTCCAGATCATTTATGAAGATATTGAACAAAACCGGCCCCAGGACCGACCCTTGGGGCACTCCACTTGATACCGGCTGCCAACTAGACATGGAACCATTGATAACTACCCGTTGAGCCCGACAATCTAGCCAGCTTTCTACCCACCTTGTAGTGCATTCATCCAGCCCATACTTCCTTAACTTGCTGACAAGAATACTGTGGGAGACCGTGTCAAAAGCTTTGCTAAAGTCAAGAAACAATACATCCACTGCTTTCCCTTCATCCATTGCTGACAAGAATACTGCTTTGACAGGGTGCAGCATATGCTTGTCATCCCATGTTGGTCCAGCTCTGCTAATCAACATGAACACGGAGAAGAGCTACTGTACCTTTATATTTTCTTAAATTCACAGCTTCTTCCCCTTTAAACTAGCTTTTAATGTCTTCCCTCTTTGGCCCCATTCAAATGATCAGATAAACTGCTTGAAGTATTTTACATGCAGTGACCAAAGAATTACAATGCATTTCACTGAGCTGCAAATACTAATTAAGTCGCAGATATGCAGACATAAAAGAATCTGTCACTAATCCAGTAGAGCACCGCTTCTTGGCCACTCACCCCAGGCTTCTGTGAGGGGATCCAGCTGCTGGATCCCTGCGTATTTTAAGCCTCAGAGATCTGAACAGAGTCCAGGCACTGCCCCTGTCTTGGAGTCCTTAGATGGACACTCGGGGACAAGACCCTTTGTCTAGAAGCTCCCCACCAGGTACTTAGACTCCACAGCCAGAGGTGAAAGTAAGCCAGTACAGTCCAGCATACCAGCAAGAGCCGGTACACAGCCAACCATACCGGCAGGGGGCAGTTTCCTCAGGCCGGCAATTTAAAAGGGCCCTGGGCTCCAGGCAGCAGCCAGAGCCCCTGGCCCTTTAAATCACCCCTAGAGCCCCACTGCTGGAGTGCTGGGGTAGCAGCGGCGGCTGGGAGCCCTGGGGCTCCAGTGGCGATTTAAAGGGCCGGGGCTCCCGGCTGCCGCTACTGCAGCCAGAGCCTCAGGCCCTTTAAATTGCTGCTGGAGCCCCAGGGATAGTGGCAAGGATTTAAATACTTGCTCAGGATCCCGTCCCTGAGTACTGGTAAGTCCCTTAAGTTACTTTCACCCCTGCCCACAGCCCAAATACCTGGGCCTTGGGCCCGGTTTCCCCTCTCCCTCCTCCCCTCATAGTTTAAACACACCCTTTCCTAGAACTCAACTCAAAGATGTGAGCCTCCAGGGGGGCATATAATAGCTCTAACACATGAAATGCACAGACTCTTTGCATGTGATTCTAAAACTATTGCTTTTTCTTTAATAGCATGAAAATTACAGATACATACAAAAATAATAAACCTTATACACATTTTTCTGTCTCAGTGTTCTCACAAGTCCAGAACATTCTTTGGAGTGAGGTCAGAGCCATCTAAGGCCTGGTCTACACTAAAAATATAAAATTGACCTAGCTATGTTCCTCGGGGGTGTGAAAAATCCACACCTCTGAGCGATGTAGTTACGCAGCACTAAGTTGATGGAAGAATTCTTCAGTCGATCTAGCTACTGCCTCTCAGGGAAGTGGATTAGATACATGGCTGGGAAAACTCCTCCTGTCCGCATAGATATTGTCTGCACTGAAGCACTGCATCTGTAGTGTTTCAAATGTAGACAAGCCCTGAGGCATCCACAGTTCTTCTGCTGCATCTCATGGCTGATGTTCTCAAACATGGAACCTTCCTCCCCCAAGTTTGCCTCTCTGACCTTGGCTAGTCTGTCCTTTTCCTTCTTCCTGCCCAACACTTCATGTGTATCTCAATGTCTCCTCCCTGTGAGTCCTTGTATACCTTTTATAACATCCTGCTTTGTCATCTTTGTCTGTTTGACCTGCTTGTGAAATTTCCACTCTCTCCACTTCCCTGTTCCCGTCAGAAAAGAGCTGCTCCCAGCTCCATCCAACCTCCTTTGCAAATCCATTGTCCCAAGGTGCTTCTCCCTGAATAAATGGTCACTGAGTTCTAACAACCCACAATTGCCCTTGGTCTGGAAGAGACTTACAGAACCCTGCCATACCATGGTGGATACAGCTTATCAGAGTGGCATTCACGATCCAGCAATTTTCATAGCAACAACTTCATAATGTCAACCCGAATTCACAAATCATACATAGATTCCCCAAATCTTCACATGCTCAATCCCAAGCAGTGGGCTATATCCCACTCCTGTTGAAGGCAATGGGAATAAGATGCACAGATTTCATGTAAGCAAGCTTGGGCCAGTGAAGAGGAAGGTCTGGGACATACAAATTTTGTACCAATTGAACTATGTCAATACACAGTGTGAATTTTTATTGAAGTACTTATATCGCTACAGCCCCTAGCATGGATGCAGTTATACCAATATTAAGGTGCATCATATTGGTATTGCTTATTTCCCTTCTCATACATGATAAACTATACTGGTATATGACACCTCTATACTGGTACAACTGCATCCGTTTAACTATACCGGTATACTTAGGGCATTACAACACTCTAGTTTAGACAAGACCTAAATCACAGAATTAAAAGCAGATTAAATAATTATCTTTACTTTCAGAAGGTTTAAGTCATGAGATGACGTTTGGAAAAATCTGAGTTTGCCCACAAAATGTGCACAACTAGTACAACTAGTTGTATTTTAATATAATTTGTTACGTTAACAACCAGGTATTTCCTGTATTTTGACAGGTACTTCTTCTAATCTAAACCCCAGAGCCATTTAAGTGGCTATCAAGAACTGTTGCAGGCATGCCTATGTAATTAACAAAATTATAGTACATATCCTGTCTGAGGTTTGGATTGCAAGCAATTAAATGTTGTCCATCCAGAACAGACATTTTGTATGCAATCAATTTACAAGATACAACAAGTCTCAAACATGCAAATGTTTACTTTCAGGCATAGCTTTTACAACTGTGAATAGTCCCACTGATTTCAAAGGGATTATGTCTGGTGGTAAGCATTCACAGGATCCAGGCCTTAATTAGCATGCTTAAATATGCAACTTTGCTCTTTCTCCAAATGTTTGCACGGTGCTAAACTAGTTTCATGATGCTGTATATGAAGATAAGTACTTCCTTTGAAAATGCATTGCATGCCTAATTCATTTTGTACCAATTTAACAATGCACATGAACTGGCAAATGCCATTTTTATGTCACACAAAAGAAGTAAGACATTTTTAGCAGCTGACCATCATAACCCATGCCACTTTGGGTTAAAGTATCAGTACTTGCTGCCACGACAACGCTTTAACATTGCTAGTGAAGACATACCCTCAGGCTTTGTCTATGCTGCCAATTGAATGACAAAAGTTTTGTCGTTCACAGGTGCTTAAATAAGCCCCTCCCCGAAAGACAAAAGTTTTGCAGTGGCAAGTGGCAGTGTATACGGCTCGTTGTTGGCAGGAGTGCTCTCCTGTCAACAACGCGAACCCCACTCGTTGGGGGTGGAAGTATTTTGTCAGCAAAAGTGCCAAAAAACAGCATTTACACTGCCCAACTTCCAGCGACATGGCTGTGTCGCTAAAATCTGTGTAGTGTAGACAAAGCCTTAGAGCCACAAAGAACACTTCTTCTGGTCTGGGAAAGGTACTCTGACGGTATGTCTACACTACGAAATTAGGTCGATATTATAGAAGTCGATTTTTAGAAATCGATTTTATACAGTCGCTTGTGTATGTCCACACTAAGTGCATTAAGTCAGTGCATCGTCATCCTCACCACTGTGACTAGCATCGACTTACAGAGAGGTGCACTGTGGTAGCTATCCCACAGTTTCCTGCAGTCTCCGCTGCCCATTGGAATTCTGGGTTAAGCTCCCAATGCCTGATGGGGCAAAAACATTGTCACGGGTGGTTTTGGGTACATGTTGTCAGTTGCCCCTCCCTCCGTGAAAGCAATGGCAGACAATCATTTTGTGCCTTTTTTCCGTGCAGACGCCATACCACAGCAAGTGTGCAGCCCGCTCAGCTCACTGATACTGCCGCTGTTGTGTCCTGGGTGCTGCTGGCAACAGACGGTGCAGTAGGACTGCTAACCGTCGTCATATAACGCTTCCGTGGCAACTCTGCTCTGCTGCTATTGTCTCAATAGCGAATTTCTCCACATTGTCTGTCATGGCCTCCCGGGTATGTGTGTTCTTCCTCGGGAAATGTGTGCAGTGCTAACTGTCATCCTCCACCGCTTCCGCTGCAACTCTGCTCTCCTGCTCTCTTGAATCTACCTCACAGGTCCTCTCATCATTCTCTATAAATATCTATTCTCGAGTCATCCGTCTTTAGCCACTGCTTCTGCTGCAACTCTGCTCTCCTGCAGATGCCATACGACGGCAAGCATGGAGCCCGCTCAGATCACCGTGGCAGTTATGAGCATTGTAAACACCTCGCGCATTATCCTGCAGTATGTGCAGAACCAGAACCTGCAAAAGCAGGCGAGGGGCGACGGCAGTGCGGTGACGAGAGTGATGAGGACATGGACACAGACTTCTTTCAAAGCACGGGCCCTGGCAATTTGGACATCCTGGTGGCAATGGGGCAGGCTCATGCCATGGAACACCAATTCTGGGCCTGGGAAACAAGCACAGACTGGTGGGACCACATAGTGTTGCAGGTCTGGGATGATTCCCAGTGGCTGCGAAACTTTCGCATGCATAAGGGCAGTTTCATGGAACTTTGTGACTTGCTTTCCCCTGCCCTGAAGCACAATACCAAGATGAGAGCAGCCCTCACAGTTGAGAAGCGAGTGGCAATAGCCCTCTGGAAGCTTGCAATGCCCATCATTTGGGAATCATCATAAATGATCTGGAGGATGGTGTGGATTGCACTCTCAGCAAATTTGCGGATGATACTAAACTGGGAGGAGTGGTAGATACACTGGAGGGGAGGGATAGGATACAGAGGGACCTAGACAAATTGGAGGATTGGGCCAAAAGAAATCTGATGAGGTTCAATAAGGCTAAGTGCAGGGTCCTGCACTTAGGACAGAAGAACCCAATGCACAGCTACAGACTAGGGACCGAATGGCTAGGCAGCAGTTCTGCGGAAAAGGACCTAGGGGTGACAGTGGACGAGAAGCTGGATATAAGTCAGCAGTGTGCCCTTGTTGCCAAGAAGGCAAAAGACATTTTGGGATGTATAAGTAGGGGCATAGCGAGCAGATCGAGGGACGTGATCGTCCCCCTCTATTCGACATTGGTGAGGCCTCATCTGGAGTACTGTGTCCAGTTTTGGGCCCCACACTACAAGAAGGATGTGGATAAATTGGAAAGAGTCCAGCGAAGGGCAACAAAAATGATTAGGGGTCTGGAACACATGAGTTATGAGGAGAGGCTGAGGGAACTGGGATTGTTTAGTCTGCAGAAGAGAAGAATGAGGGGGGATTTGATAGCTGCTTTCAACTACCTGAGAGGTGGTTCCAGAGAGGATGGTTCTAGACTATTCTCAGTGGTGGAAGAGGACAGGACAAGGAGTAATGGTCTCAAGTTGCAGTGGGGGAGGTTTAGGTTGGATATTAGGAAAAACTTTTTCACTAGGAGGGTGGTGAAACACTGGAATGCGTTGCCTAGGGAGGTGGTGGAATCTCCTTCCTTAGAAGTTTTTAAGGTCAGGCTTGACAAAGCCCTGGCTGGGATGATTTAATTGGGGATGGGTCCTGCTTTTGAGCAGGGGGTTGGACTAGATGACCTCCTGAGGTCCCTTCCAACCCTCATATTCTATGATTCTATGATTCTATTAATCAATTTGGAATGGGCAAATCTACTGTGGGGGCTGCTGTGATCCAAGTAGCCAACGCAATCACTGAGCTGCTGCTATCAAGGGTAGTGACTCTGGGAAATGTGCAGGTCATAGTGGATGGCTTTGCTGCAATGGGATTCCCTAACTGTGGTGGGGCGATAGATGGAAAGCATATCCCTATCTTGGGACTGGACCACCTTGGCATCCGGTACATAAACTGCAAGGGGTACTTTTCAGTGGTGCTGCAAGCACTGGTGGATCACAAGGAACGTTTCACCGACATCAGCGTGGGATGGCCGGGAAAGGTACATGACACTTGCATCTTCAGGAACTCTGGTCTGTTTGAACGGCTGCAGGAAGGGACTTACTTCCCAGACCAGAAAATAAACATTGGGGATGTTGAAATGCCTATAGTTATCCTTGGGGACCCAACCTACCCCTTAATGCCATGGCTCATGAAGCCGTACACAGGCACCCTGGACAGTAGTAAGGAGCTGTTCAACTATAGGCTGAGCAAGTGCAGAATGGTGGTAGAATGTGCATTTGGATGTTTAAAAGTGCACTGTAGCAGTTTACTGACTTGGTTAGACCTCAGGAAAACCAACATTCCCATTGTTA
The DNA here is from genome assembly GCF_965140235.1 of Caretta caretta. NCBI lineage: Eukaryota > Metazoa > Chordata > Testudines > Cheloniidae > Caretta > Caretta caretta. Next base: position 129,025,017 of record NC_134209.1, on the reverse strand, counting down.
TTGCTGCTTGCTGTGTGCTCCACAATATCTGTGAGAGTAAAGGGGAGACGTTTATGGTAGGGTGGGAGGTTGAGGCAAATCGCCTGGCCACTGATTACATGCAGCCAGACACCAGGGCGATTAGAAGAGCACAGTAGGGTGTGCTACGCATCAGAGAAGCTTTGAAAACCAGTTTTGTGACTGGCCAGGCTACGGTGTGACAGTTCTGTTTGTTTCTCCTTGATGAAAACCCACCCCCTTGGTTCACTCTACTTCCCTGTAAGCCAACCGCCCTCCCCCCTTCAATAACCGCTTGCAGAAGCAATACAGTCATTGTTGTTTCAAAATCATGCATTCTTTATTAATTCATCACACAAATAGGGGGATAACTGCCAAGGTAGCCCAGGAGGGGTGGGGAAGGAGGGAAGCACCAGGTGGGGTGGTGCATGAGGGGAGGAGGGAAGGACAAGGCCACACTGCACTTCAAAACTTATTGAATGCCAGCCTTCTGTTGCTTGGGGAGTCCTCTGGGGTGGAGTGGTTGGGTGCCCAGAGTCCCCCCGCCCCGCATTCTTGGGCGTCTGGGTGAGGAGGCTATGGAACTTGGGGAGGAGGGCGGGCAGTTAAACAGGGGCTGCAGCAGCGGTCTGTGCTCCAGCTGCCTTTCCTGTAGCTCCACCAGACGCTGGAGCATATCAGTTTGATCCCCCAGTAGCCTCAGCATTGTATCCTGCCTCCTCTCATCATGCTGCCGCCACCTATCATCTTGATCCCGCCACCTCTCATCTTGCTCCTGCCACCTCTACTCTCACGCATCCCTCCTGTCCTTGCGTTCATTTTGTGCTTTCCTGGACTCTGACATTGTTTTCCTCCACGTATTCTGCTAAGCTCTTTCAGTGCAGGAGGACTGCATGAGCTCAGAGAACATTTCATCGCGAGTGCGGTTTTTTCGCCTTCTTATCTGCGCTAGCCTCTGGGAAGGAGATGATGGGGGAACGTTGAAACATTTGCAGCTGTGGGAGGAAGAAAAGGGAGAGTAGTATTTAAAAAGACACATTTTAGAGAACAATGGGTAGACTCTTTCATGGTGAAACAAGCTGTTAACATTACATAGCACATGTGCTTTTGCTACAAGGTCGCATTTTGCCTCTTATATTGAGGGCCTGCCGGTTTGGTGTGAGAGATCACACACGCAGGGCCGGGCAACAGAATTTGGCTTGCAGGCAGCCATGGTAAGCCACAGTCTTTCGGCTTCTTCAGCCTTCATAACATGTGGGAATGGTTTCAAACAGCAGAGCCCTCCTTTCCCATACCAAGCACCCGTTGGGTTGGCCATTTAAAAGGAGGGGCTGTACTGGCTGTGAATGCATCCCAAGTCTTCAGGGCAAATTAATTATTAAACACACTTGCTTTTAAACCATGTATTATATTTACAAAGATACACTCACCAGAGGTGCTTTCTCCGGCTTCATGGTCCGGGACCCCACCTTGGGAGGGTTGGGAGGGTATTGGCTCCAGGGTGATAAACAGTTCCTGGCTGTTGGGGAGAATGGTTTCTCCACTTGCCTGCTGTGCGCTATCCTCCTCCTCATCATCATCTTCCTCATCCCCAAAATCCTCATGCCTGTTGTGTGAGACTCCTTCCTTGCAGGTGTCCATGGACAGGGGTTGGGTAGTGGTAGGGGCACTCCCTAGAACTGCATGCAGCTCATCATAGAAGCAGCATGTCTGGGGCTCTGACCCAGAGGAGCCGTTTGCCTCTCTGGTTTTTTGCTAGGCTTGCCTGAGCTCCTTAATTTTCATGTGGCACCGCTGCAGGTCCCTGTTGTAGCCTCTGTCCATCAAGCCCTTGGAGATTTTGGCAAATATATTGGCATTTCGTCTTTTGGAATGGAGTTCTGACAGCATGGATTAGTCTCCCCATACAGCGATCAGATCCCGTATCTCCCGTTCGGTCCATGCTGGAGCTCTTTTGCGATTCTGGGACTGCATGGTCACCTGTGTTGATGAGCTTGCCATGCTGGCCAAACAGGAAATGAAATTCAAAAGTTCCCGGGGCTTTTCCTGTGTACCTGGCCGGTGTATCTGAGTTGAAAGTGCTGTCCAGAGCGGCCACAATGGAGCACTCTGGGATAGCTCCTGAAGGCCAATACCGTCGAATTGCATCCACACTACCCCAAATTCGACCCGGCAATGTCGATTTCAGCGCTAATCCCCTCGTCGGGGGGGAGTACAGAAATAGATTTTAAGAGCCCTTTAAGTCGACAAAAATGGCTTTGTCATGTGGACTGGTGCAGAGTTAAATTGGTCTTATGCTGCTAAATTTGACCGAAACTTGTAGTGTAGACCAGAGCTGAGTGTCACAGCTAAATGCAAGGTGGAACAGATTGTTTAGCATAAGTTAGCACACATTCTAAGGGACCTCTCAAGGTAGAGTGGCCCATTACACCTCTGCAGTCATAGGACAAAGACTGGGGAGTAGTGGATTACAGACTGTTGTAATAAAACATAAATCCAGTGTCTCTCGGAATCACAGAAGTGTAGGATAGAAAGGGGCCTCAATAGGTCATCTAAGCCAGTCCCCTACACTCAAGGCAGGACTAACTAATAATTAGAGCATTCCTGACAAGAGTTTGTCTAACCTGTTCTTAAAAGCCTTCAAAGATGGAGGCTCCACAACCTCCCTGGCAGCGATGAGCAGCCAAAATCTTAACAACTGGTTCCCTCCTCACCCCACGAGGGGGTCGTGGCCCACTCCCGCCCCCTGGGACTCCTGCCCCATCCAACACCCCTGCGTTCCTTGATGCCCCCCCTGGAACTCCTGCCCCATCCAGCCCCCTCCCCTTTCCCCTGACTGCCCCCAGAACCGGGCAGGAGGGTCTCATGAGCCACTGTAGTGGGTGCCCACTCCGCCCTTAAGAGCCAGAGGCACCTGCCGGGGGGTGAGGTGGGGAGTCCCGGTGGTGCTTACCTGGGGCGGCTCCCAGGAAGCATCAGGCAGGTCCCTCTGGCTCCTAGGGGAGGGGAAGCGTAGCTGGGTGGGGGAGCAGGGGAAGCGGCCACTCCCTCCACTGATCGCATCAAAAGTGGTGCATTAGGCACTGACTCCATGGGTGCTCCAGGGCTGGAGCACCCACAGGGAAAATTTGGTGGGTGCAGAGCACCCACTGGCAGCTCCGCACCCCGCGCCTGGCCCCAGCTCACCTCCGCTCTGCCTCCTCCTCTGAACGTGCCGCCCCGCTCTGCTTCTCTGCCCCCTCCCCGGCTTCCCACAAATCAGCTGTTCACATGGGAAGCCTGAGAGGGCCGAGAAGCAGGCGGCGGCTTCACGCTCAGGCCCAGGGAAGCAGAGGTGAGCTGGGGTGGGGAGCGGTTCCCCGGCGCGCCCCCGCCCCCCCTGGGTTACCTGCTGCGGCGCGGGCGGCCCTCCTCGTGCCCCCCCACCCCCGGCCCAGCTCACCTCCGCCTCCGCCTCCTTGGGCCTGAGCGCGAAGCCGCCACTTGCTTCTCGGCCCTCCCAGGCTTCCCGCGCGAACAGCTGATTCGTGGGAAGTGGGAGAGGGAGGTGAGAAGCAGAGCGGGGTGGCGCGTTCAGGGGAGGAGGCATAGCGGAGGTGAGCTGGGGCCAGGCGCGGGGCGCGGAGCTGCCAGTGGGTGCTCTGCACCCACCAAATTTTCCCTGTGGCGGAGCGGAGGTGAGCTGGGGCGGGGCAGGGAGGGGAGCTGCAGCAACCAAATTTTTCCCATGGGTGCTCCAGCCTCGGAGCACCCACGGAGTTGGCGGCTAAGGCGCCACTTTTGGCCGGTTGTTAAATTTAGAAGCCCTTTTAGAACCGGTTGTCCCATGAATTAACAACTGGTTCTAGCCAACCAGCTCCAGCTCACCACTGGTCCCTGGGCAATTTGTTCCAGTGCTTAACCACCCTGACAGGAAGTTTTTCCTAATGTCCAGCCTAAACCTCCCATGCTGCAATTTAAGACCATTAAGAAGCAATCCTCAGAGATTGAGAAGAAAATTTTTTCACTCTGCTTATAACAACTTTTTATGTACTTGAAAACTGTTAAGGCCCTTCAGTCTTATGTTCTCCAGATTAAACAAACCCAGTTTTTTCAATCTTTTCTCATAGGTCATGTTTTCTAGACCTTTAATCATTTTTGTTGCTCTTCTCTGATACTAAAATCATGGACTAAACAGAGAAACTGGAATTATGGTTTATTACAACATCAGTCACTCACTAACCCCCACTTTTTGTCCTATGCCTGCAGAGGTGTTAACAAGCTGCTCTACCTTGAATGGTCCCTTAGTATATGTGCTAACTACGATTTATTTCAACTGGAGTCAGGGGCCTAAATGCCTCTGAAGATCTGGGCCTAAAAGCCAAAACACTAGCCAAATGATGTGGTCTAGATCAGGGTTTCTCAACCTTTTCATACCTGGGGACTGCCTTGCTGCCTTCCTAAACCGTGTCAGGGAGATGTAAGGGACCGGCCCCGGTCCATGGACCAGTTGCTGAGAAACACTGGTTTAAATTCTATGGGTCATATTTACCACGGGAATGAACAGGCACTGTTCTACTGAAGTCAAGGGATGGTTCATAATGCAAATCTGTATTTGTCAAACATGTTAAATGCAAAAAAATTGTGTAGAAAATGGTCTTTTTTTAAAAAAAGGATTGTGAGGTTTTTATGGTTTTTTAATTTCCTTTGATTTTCTTCTATTCTATTTCACATCCTATTACTTCTCTTCTCTCTCCTTATCTTCACTTTCACTATTTGCTCTTACTTACTCTGCTGTGCTTAGTTATGTCTGTGGCAGTGTTAAGTCCAGGAAATGAGTTTTGTATCATGTTCCGAAGTCTGCAAGATTTGTGGGCACTCATCTCCTCCAGTAATCAGTTCCATAGCTGTGGCCCTTGTAGCTAAGAAAGCTTTGTCTCCTACTTTCATAAGCTTCCCCCTTGAGGAACTTAGTTCCAGGGGAACTTAGCTGTCAGGATGGTCATCTTTCTGAAGGGAAATAAATGTTCTGAAGGGAGGTGTCTTGGGCCCCTTTCAAGGAGATCCTGGAATATTAACTTTGGGCTGCATGCACAGAAGAAATTAGGTATCTAAGTCTATGTTTTAGGCACTTAAATCCTGGTTTCGGGATTACTGGGATGCACAAAAACTCTCGACTAACTCTGTAAGCACCTAAACTGACTCAACGCCTTAGCCATTTTTAGGGTAAAAGTTCCCTAGGCACCTATCTTTCAGCCTGTGGCCATGTATACTGCTGCCTTCCTCTAGGTGTCCGTACACCTAAAGCTCACATGAGTTCCAGAGTGATTCACAGACCCCTGATCAGCAGAAAAATGCAGAGAGCAAAACCAACCATTGTACATCGCCTTTGTGGACCTAACCAAAGCATTCGACACAGTCAGCAGAGCCTGTCTATTTGCAATACTAGAAAAGATAGGATGGCCACCAACCCTGATAAGTCTTATATGTTCATTCCATGACAACATGAGAGCAACTGTCCAGTTTGACGGGTCCACTTTGGACAGCTTTGAGAAGAAAAGCGGAGTGAAGCAAGGATGTGTTCTTGCCCTTACACTCTTAGGAATCTTCTTCTCGGTATTCTTGAACTAAGCATTTAAGGACATGAAAGATGGAGTGTATCTCCACACAAGATTGGATGGGAAACTCTTCAACCTGTCATGACTTATGTCAAAGACCAAAGTCAGAGAGGTGCTAATCAGGGAACTTCTATTCGCTGATGATGTTGCCCTCATAGCCCTTGATGAAGATCTACTTCAAGAACTCCTGGACTGCCTTTCAAGTGCTTGTCAGGCATTTGCTCTGACCATCAGCATTAAGAAAATGGTTGTATTAGGACAGGGGGTTCCCAATCACCTTAAATGCAAACCAGCTAGAAGTAGTCCAAAAGTTCAGCTACTTAGGTTCTACAGTGACAGGTTCTACAGTGACCACCAACTTCTCACTGGATGAAGACCTAAATGTTCACATTGGAAAGGCTAACACCATCTTTAGCAGACTAACTAAAAGAGCCTGGAACAACTCAAAGCTTACCATCAAGACCAAAATGCTAGTGTACCAAGCTTGCATCCTCAGTACTCTCATGTATGGTGGGGAAACATGGACAACTTATGTTCATCAGGAGAAAAGGTGAAACAGTTTCCACTTATGCTGTTTACGCCGCATACTCAACACCAGATGGCAAGATAAAGTCACCAATTCAGAGATTCTTCAAAGGGAAAATTTACTAAGTGTGACAGCCCTGCTCAAGCAAAGACGACTGCACCGGCTGAGCCATCAGAGTAGGTTGGAAGACGGACACATACCCAAGGACATGCTATATGGGGAGCTATCAGAGGGAACAAGAACAACAGGACGTCCCAAGCTTGCAAGCGACACATGCAAGCGAGATATGAAGGAATTTGGAATTGATCCTGACCAATGGGAAATCTTGGCAAGTGATCATAACAAGTGGTGTCATCATCTCCATCAGGGTATCAAAGCCAATGACAGGAGCTGGCTCCTACCACTTGAAGAGAAAAGAGCCCGTAGGAAGCAAGCAGCTCCCAACCAAGACACACACATTTGCAATAACCGCCAAAGATCATGCAAATCTCGGATTGGACTATTCAGTCACATGAGACATTGCAAACCATCTACATCATAGGCTGCAACTCCCACCGTCTCTCATAGATGAAAGGATGCCAACAACAACACAAAAGATTGGCATCTCCCATTGGCTAGCTTAGGTGGGAAGTCCCCTAGCATGCTGGATTTTATGAATCGCAGTCTAAGATGCCTGTGTCTCCCCATTCATTACATAGGGAGCCTAGGCTCCTAACTCAGGCTTTGTGAACCACAGAGATTTTCTAGGCTCCTAAATGTTAGGTGCAGTGACGCTCAGTATCACAACACCTAACTTCTGGTGTGCACCCAGTCCTTCAAGGCATTTAATTTGAACCAGTACATTGGAAAATGTTGTTGCCAATAATTTAAAGTTATCCCAGGTCAATTGTAATCTAATGAATGTTAGCACATAAAACTTTATCTTGACAATTATAATGGGCCCAATCTTGCTCCCAATAAAAAACAAAAAACCCACAATGGAAATATTGTCACCAACATATAATTAGCATTGCCATTGACATAAGTGAAAGGAAGAGAAGATCCAGTATTTACCAAAAGTTAATTAAGTTTATATATTATTTTGTAATGCTTCTTGGTGAAATTTACTATGGAAAACCTATTTACAGTACACATTTTGACAGAGCAAAATATAGTATAATCTTTGTAATTTTAACATTATTCAGTTTTGTTACTTTTGTTTGTTTAACACAATACAACACAGATATAAAGTTAAGAATAAATTCCAATCATTTGTATTTTGTAACTTGTTGGGTGACCTGTCTATACCTTTCTTAAGCTTTTGGCAGTCTGATAGAATCATAGAAATGTAGGGCTGGAAGGGCCCTCTAGAGCTGAAACCTGTATCATTTATTTGTGTCTGTGTTTCAAGAGACTGACAGAGAATATTTGACCTTGAAAGATAATGGGGTGCAGTGAGTGGGGTAACGAGATTCTCTTTGCTTTAGATTGCAAGGCATTTTATGACAACCACCCTCATTGCCTTTAGTGCCCCCACTTGGGGAACCACCCATGGGTTGGGAAACACTGTTGATATCACATGAAATTGATATCTCGTGGTCGGGGTGGTGTAATTTGTTTGTTTACACCATGCACATGTTCTTATCTTCACTATGTACGCAAGTCTTGTTACTCTCAAACTGAGATAGATCAAGATGCACACAGGCAACCCAGGAAACATCAGCTCAGGTCACCCTGAGCAGCTGCAAGGAACAGCTGAACTTGTCCCTCTAGGTCTCTGAATGCTATGGAACCTTCCTCTGACTGATCTATCCCCTCCAGGTAGGAGCCAGAAGAACAGTAGAAAGATTCACCCTTAGCAGATTAACCACTTTACTTCTTCCGCTGATTTGTTACTGCTTTATTAATTTATTACAATGCTTTCCTCACGAACAAAGGAGATGGCAACAAACTTATATATTCACTTAAATTACACTTCATTAGAAATGTTTACACTCTTTAGACATAACAAGCTTATTGTTAACATAGCAGTTTCCAATTTGTGTAACTGGGGATAGGGAATGAAGGTTTTCTTTGCCAAGAAATCTTAAAAAAAAAAAAAAAAAAAAGCCAAAACACGTATTTGGTGTAACCTAGTCCATTTTAAATGGCAAACATATGCACTTGGGATGTAAAATACTCAACGGTGAAAAGGTTAACTGGTAAGCATTAGTCTTACTGGTTAACTGTCCCTAACCATTAACCCCCAGCCCCAGCCCCTCTCCCTTTAATCAGTTAACCGATTAAATGACATAATTTTAATTGTTTAAATGATTGACTTTTTAAATGGATATTTACATCCCTAATATGCACCTCAAAAGTAGCTTTTTGAGACCCAGAACAAGTCATTCCTGAAGATGGTTTAGGTTAGAGGCAACAGCATGGACTAGTAGACAGGGCACTGCATTGGCAGTCAAGAGATTTTTGCTTCTAATCCCAGCTCTGTCGCTGGCCTGCTCTGTGACCTTGGGAGAGTCCTCTCTCCTTGCCTCTGTTTCCTATCTTGTGTCTGTCTTGTCCTTTTATATTTTAAGCTCTTTGGGGCTGTTTCCCTCTGTGTTTGTGGCATCTAGCACCAAGGGACCCTGATTTTTGTTGGAGTCTCTAGGCACTACTGTAATACAAAAATAAATTATTAATAATTTAGCCGTGCAGAGGTGAGCTTCCTCATAAGCAGAATGTTCACAAGTAGCCCCTGGGAACTTTAAGAGCCTCCTCCAGCACATCATTCGATTCACAATGTGTTATATGTATACAGCAGACAACTTTCCTTGGCTGGGATTACTGCAGCATAAACAGAGAGTTAGATTGGCAACAACAGCTGCCTGTAGTACAGGTTATGGTAAAGTATATCATATCTATGTCATCATTACATACCTTAGATTCCACAGTAAGCCTTAGGACTGGGAGTGAAGAGAGCTCTACAGACCATAAATGTATTAACTTGGCTTGACAGATAAACAGACTTTGCAGTGCTGTCATTTGAATAGGAGAAATAAATACTTTATTCCATATGATCACTCACTGGGCAGCAAGAGAGTAAACAAGACATTTTCTTCCTGTACTACAGAAAACTTTGAGTCCTTACAGTAAAAGAGAAGAGTCCAGGATGCCACAGACATTACTAATGTTCTTAATCCACTCATAACACCTACAGAGTTGAGGTGTCAACACCAGATGTATGTTGAAATCTTGAACACAGTCCAATTTAGCTAGTTCACTGGGGCGCTTAGATTTTGGAGTAAAATAAAATTGTTCATTAGCAACTCATCACCAAGCAGAGTGTTTGTAATTATTACTTAAAGCAGGTGGGGGGAGAATGGGCAGAGAGAAGAAAACCAGGATCTTGGGGAAATGGAGACCTATCGGTGATAGATGGAGATCCTGTGGGGGAAATGGCACAGAGGAATAGGGAACTCTGGGAGAGAGGAAGATTGGTGCAATGCCTTAACAAGGATACAAAGAAAGAGAGAGAAGGTGATGTGACAAAGAACTTCATTTTCCAGTTCTCTCAATCTTTCACAAGCACTAAATGCATGTCAGGAAAACACAAAATATGAAGTCAGGAGAAGCTCACCTGCTTGGAAATGGACCCAGAAGAATCTTTTTGATGAAGATTCAGCACCAAGATCCTGCTGATGATTTACAGTAATAAAGTCTTGAAACTAATTGCACTTAGAACTACAAACAAGGAGCTAAGCAAGAACAGAAATAGTGCATTACCCTTCTTGATAAAGGAAATAGGACTGCACAGAGGTCTGTGATTGACACCATATAGGATCATGCACCATAGAACAAAGAAAGAAGAGAACAGGTTTAAATAGTTTTATTTGTGTTTATTTCCATTCACTGCACCCAACACTTGCAACTCTTCTGATGTCAATACCACTTAGGGTTGCCAATTTTGGTTGGACATATTCCTGGAGGTTTCATCACATAACTTAATCTTTAATTAAAGATTAATCTTTAATTCCTGGAGACTCCAGGACAATCCTGGAGCTTGGCAACCCTAATACCACCGGCTGCCAAGCCTTTGTGACACTAAGAGCCACACTGGCAGAAGAGTCTGTGGGTTTTACCTTGTACTATACATAAATTTAATTTTAAAAATGTTCATGTAATCAGAATATTTCCTTGTACTTGAATAGAATAGCTTGACCATCGCCCATTCCTACATTGGCCAGAGGAGTAGATCTGCAGAGCAATACAATAATTTCTCCCTCCATTCAGCATGCTGCTTCTGCATTGTTCCCAGTACCCGCTGATCCTAGATATAACAAATCAAACCCAGGTATCTTGCAGGGTGCTGCAGGGCACTAAGGAAAGAGCCACTGAGAAGGCCTGGTACTGTAGCTTTTCACCCCTATTTACAGCTTTACAAACCATCCCAATTAAAGTAGTTGTAGATGGAAAATACCTATTTAGTTTGTAATTTTTGCTGAATAATAGGAGAGAATTTACCACCATGTGCAAAGTGTTTTGGAGAAAATGACAAGAGGTTTATAGGTTTAACCTGCATATTATCTGATCAGGGTAATCTGTGAAGGCTAATCACATTAGTTGAGTGAAAACCTCTGGCAGAGATTGTTTAAAAGGTCTATGCAGTGTTACTATAATTAGCGTGCTCTAAGTGGCTGTTATTGGAAAGTAATTTAACTTTATATTTAGGAGCCAAGTTTATATTTTAAAACTGGGATTATGAGTAGCAGAGGGAAACACCCTGCTGAGCTATGCATTTGTTTGGTTGCATTAAATGTGCTAAGTTAGACACTTTTTAAACAAGTATTTTATTGCGTTCCTCTTTAAATAAAATTAAAAATGTAACATAGCACAAGGAATTTTGGACTAATTTTTGTATAAGTGTTCACATTCATAGATTTTAATACCTTAAAATAGCAAATTTTAATGAAAGAAGCTTCTTAACTTTTACTGTTGTAGTGATGCCCATTTGTGCTACTGTAGATATTCTCTCCAAGAATATTACTTGAATTTAGAAAAGGATGTTTTACTGAGTCACAACAAAGTCATTTTTTCCAGTTGGTTAAGCATCCAGGTCTCTCTTTCTCTCTCTCTCTTTTTAAATAAACAGCTGACTTTGGTACCCACTATAAAACATACCAAGTCATATCTGGCAGGGTCCTGAAAACTGTCCTCAATTTGACAACTGTGGCCCTGATCCTGCTTTGAATCTGCTAGTATGGACCCCCAAATCTGCACAAGGATCTGTGCTAGCAGATTAGGGTTGCCAACCCTCCTGGATTGGCTGGGAGTCTACCAGAATCGGCATCAATCTCTATAACTATTGAAAGTAATTCGAGAGACTTTAATAGGATATTTTAAGAAAATAAATTCACATAATGTGTGCACATAATTCATACAGAAGTTCATTCATTGTTAAAACATAACAGTGTCATCTGATTGCATTTTTCTTTTACATGGTAGTGTAATGACATAATACTTAATGTAAACGGGTACTACTATCGTAACTGATGCGTACATGGACTCATGAATTTGCCTGTTTTTTCACCGAATTTCCCTGCTGAGCGCTAGAAAAATTACATGAACTATTTAGCTAGCAGTTCAAAACAACCCACCCCCCCACACAATAAAATGATGGCTTGATATTGTGAATGGGTTGAACAATACAATTAATAACATTACATCATGTTGGAGGGGAAAAAAATCTCCCGGAATAGCTTCAGTCAGAGTTGGCAACCCTATAAGATACTGATGCAGGATTTGGACCTACAGCAACAAAATGCTAACATATAGGTCTTCTCACCTTTACTTAAAAGTAATGTGAAGAATTAAATCTAGCTGGAACATATCAGATTCTTTGTAACATTGATAGATCTGGGTTGTTAAAGCTTCTGGGGGGCAGGATGATCATGTGTCCCTGAAAACCTGAAATGCCCCTCTTTTTAGGACATGTTCATATGTCCCTTTCAGGATTACAAAAACAGTATTTTGTCCTTTGTTATTATTAAAATTATTTTTATAAACCTCTACGGGGGGGCTACTTCAAGAAACTGAAACTATTGGCCAATTGAGCTGGCAAGATTGACAACAGGCTGATTAAGCATACCTGTCCTTAATGACCAATGTTTGCCAGGCCAATCACATATTGCTACTTTGCCCTTCCTGCCCCAAGCAGTGAGGCCTTCCCCAGCAGTGAGCCTATTTGTATTATATGAGTCCTCAGACCAATTCTTCCTCTCACTGTCTATTATGAGAGTGTCATATAAGAATAAAACAGTCAACAGTTTATGCATTTTATGTGAAAATTACTTTTAAACAGTATTTTACCCTAAATATTTCCTTCTATTTTAGCTTCATTGTGAAGAATATATTTTCAAATGATTAATGAACATTAACTCAAAATTGTTTCTACAAGTATGTAAAAACCTTTAATATGTAGTTGAGACTTTAGTCTGACCAGAACTGCAAAAAATTATGGAAACTTGGCTTATTTAGAACAGATAGAACTTCCATGATTTATTGTACTGTTACTTAAAACATAGTTGTTCATTTTGAAACTATGCAAGATTAGATGACATGACACATTAACCTACCTACAAAGAACAAAAACTTAGTGTTACAAGTACAAATACTGGATCAGAATCTAGAATACAATTACCATTTCATCTATCTACAGAGATGAAAGGGGTAACTGTCAAGGAACCAGTGAATTCAAGGAATTCTGATTTTCTCTGCTCCACAATGATAAAGAATCACTGTATGCTGATTTTCTGGGTTGCTCATAACAATCAGGAAATTCTCAGTTTTTTCCCCTCAATTGTCTTTAGTTGTATGATTGGCCCTTATTATTGTCACAATCCTCCAGCACATTTGAATCGTAATCATTAGGTAATGGTAAAACAGATCTGTTACTATAGTTCTGATTACTTCAGGTGGAATAGTTTATATTTTAGGCAAAGTGCATTCTTTCTTGGTGTTACAAGACCTTTAATATTCTGGCTAAGATGCTGCCTTTCTTCCAATGACCTGTTGAGTTTCTGGACATCTTCCTGCTCAGCCTTTGGAATCCTTCCCAAAGATAATAGAATTGTTTTTAAAAATCAACGCAGAAAATAATTGCGTCTTTTTAATTGTTTCCTTCAAGACATCTACTTATTCCTGACAACAATTTGTGGCCTTAAGGCTTAGCTTCCTCTCTTGAAAAAATACAACTGAGCCAAGCAGATTTTATAAATTCATATTAGGCTTGTCTAAGTAAACATATCTAGTTACAGTCTCAAGGACACTAGCTGAGTTCATCGTTTTTTTAAAGAATCTCAGACCTCTTTGTAGGTAACTAGTAAGACATTTATTCTAGTTATCACTTTATAGGCAAGGTAGTGGGCTAGATGGGTGACCACTAATGTGATGGGGTTTTTTTTTTGTTAATGTATTGTAAGCAAAAGGGAGACTTAGAAAGATGGTGACCTGTGCAATGGATTGGAGCATTGGCATGTGATATTGCAGACTGCCTTAATACCTACTCCTGAGGGCATTCTGTGCCAAAAAATTAAAAATTCTGTGCACAATATTATAAAATGCTGCAAATTTTATTTGTCAAATAAATGAGGAGGCTCCAGCATAGCACTGGAGAGCACAGGCCACTGGCTACACAGAGGTGGGAGATCACTGTGCATCTCCCTCACCCCCACACCTCTGGGACACAGGCTCAGCGGTGAGGCTGCACCCAACCCTGACACAGCGCAAGGACTGGGCCCACTCCAGAAACACCCCACAGCCCTTCCCCTCCGTGCCAGGTTCACCAGGTGTGGGAAGGCAGGCTCAACAAGGCAGGATCCAAGTGTGGAGGGGCTTAGTGTGGGGGATCCAGGTGTGGGTTGAGAGGGTTCTGTGTGGGCAATCTGGGTGCTGGTGGCTCAGTGGGGAATCTGGGTGTGGGGGGGATCTGGATGCACAGGGGCTTGTTGGGGGGTTCTGGATGCAATGGTAATGGGGCTGTGCAGGGGGGTCCAGGTGAAGATGGTTGGGGCTCAGCAGGGGGTGGGGTCTGGGGGATACAGCTTGACAGGGAGGTCTGGGTATGGGGAGCTCAGTGCGGGGGTCGAGATGCTGGGGGAGTGGGGCTCAGTGGGGTAGTGATCCAGGTGCAGGTGGTTGGGGCTCAGTGGGGGGGATCCAGGTGTGGGTGGATCATTGGGGTGGTCCATGTGCAGGGAGAGTGGGGCTCATTGGGGGGGGTTTCTGCATGTGTGCGGGGGATGAGGCTTGGTGGGAGGTTTTGGTTTGAGAGGGTCTGGATGCACAAAGGTTGGGTGGATGGGGGAGCAGCTCCCTGTACACTGATCCCTCCCCCTGCAGCTGAAGAACAATGGGTGCAGAAAGCATGGAAGAGGGGAGGAGTTTGCAGAGCTTCCTACAGCCAGGGGAGAAATCTAGGGGTGGGTCTGACATGGCCCCGGATGCCATGCAGGGAAAGAGGAAGTCCTGTCTTCCCCAGCCCAGCTGAGACTAGCAGCTGAGCCCAGTGCAGGGTAGGAGCCATCAATCAGGTCTTTCCCAGTTCTGCCCCCTGCCCCACAGTGATTTACCTCTCTGCTAGCTGCCCAGGGCATCTGAAACATACTGCTTGGGGAGGGTTGCATGACCGCTCTTATGGATTCCCTTTGTTACCCTGTCAGAAAGTCATTTTTCTGCAGGGAAGCAAAGAAATCTGTAGGGGACATAATTTCTGCACACGCACAGTGGTGCAGAATTCCCCCAGAAGTAATATATCACACCCATCTATACATTAATAGGTCATTGGTTCCATTCAACCAAGGCATCACAAAAGGCTGGGTTCCTTCAACCACCTAAGAAGTGCACCAAGGCCTAGGTCTTTAAAGGTACTGAGTCACAGCTCCACTCAGGACTGCAAGCCTCAAGTGATTTAGATAGCTAAGTCCCAGTTCCAAAAGCGAATTATGCACTTAGAAGCCTAACACCTGGTTTACACAAGTTAGGTCGACATTAGTCATCTTGCATTGACCTACGTATGTATGTGTCTACACTCAAAATTTGTCTCTGGCTGACAAAAGTGCCCTGTTATGGCAATGCAGTAAAACCAACTCCCCTAATGGCCTGTAGCCATGGTTGATCTACTGAAGCCAAACCAGTGCGAGTATAGAGGCAGCATGACCTGTGTTGACCCTAACTGTCCTCCAACTAATGTTCCACAATGCCCCAGTCAGTGAGCACTGTGCTCACAATTTGAAACTTTTCTGCCCTGGAGCCAAAGAGACCAGGAACTTCCTTCCCCCCTTTATAACTGCCACATGTTTTGAAATGCTCTTTCATGGTTGCCCACCTTGGCAAGCCCACCTAGCTGCTCATCTTTGTTGTTAGTGTCCAGCTGACCATGCTGGCTCCATGCACAAAGAAAGATAAGGTAAGATTTCTATCTAGATTTCATATGGAATTTACACTGGATATTACTACATTTCTAAGCAGTAAACAAACAATCAATAATCAACATGACAGCTGAGAGAACAAGGTACCCGAAGAGCAGCTCCGTGTAAGCTCAAAAGCTTGTCTCGCTCACCAACAAAAGTTGGTCCAATAAAAAATATTACCTCACCCACCTTGTCTCTCTAATATCCTGGGCTCAGCTACATCAAGACTTCATACAGCTGAGAGAACAGTTTAACAGAGATAAGCTCTCAATCTAAAACATTTCAGTACCACAACAGAGCAGGTAAAAAACCGAGGTTTAGCAAGCACATATTTGCAATTGGGGAGGTCCTAAAGCTTTCGCATTTGTTTGGAAAAATTGTAATAAATAAAATTATCATCCACACCCATTGTATAGACCCTTTACATTCATAACTAGAGCAGTGCAATGGGGCCTGAAGGTTAATTAAAATGAGGCCTCAACTACAAAGGGACCATGTGCAGAGTAAGATACCATTCACACAAAGGCCCAGTTGGCCCTTAATGTTTTTATTCAGTCATTTTTAATGACAAAATGTTACAATACATAATCCCTCCCAAGAGTTTGCTATGCATATACACACTCTTTTGAGTGACCCATAAAGTTCTCCCATAACTCCCCTCATTTTATATCTCTGCTCATTATGCCCAAAGGCTCTGGGGTGGAATTTTCCAAAAGAGCTCAAGAGAGATAGGTGCCCAGATCCCATTTAATTTTAGTGGCAGTTGGGTGCCTAGATCCAAGCCCTGGTAAATTGAAGGGAGTGGTGGTAGGATGCTTCCTTTGACAACCCACCTATCCAATGAAGGAAGGGGACCAGAGGCAGAGGGCAGTTTGAGCTGGAGAGAACTAGTGTGCCAGACACTGATGGAGTAGTTTGTCAGGGTGTCTGTCTGGAAGGAAGCATCACAATGTTATGGGCTGACTTGGCGCTTGCCAATCCAGCTCCACCTGCTCCCTGCCCAGGCTTTTCTGTTCCCTCCAAACAGAGTACTAAAAGGACAAAAGAAATCCACAGACATATATATATTCGTATTCTTTAATAAAAAATCAGGGAATAAAATTGTGGTGGCAACAGACTTGAATTTTAGTACACCTGCTGTTAAAATGAAAGGCTCTTACAATTAAAAATCATTGATATGGTCCTGACTTTGGCCAGTTGCCTGCATGCAATGCTTGACAAGTTAAATATACATTTAAAATGTGCCAGAAGGAGTTTTTGTTACCATTTGTCTTGCCTCACCATATTTATGCAATTACTGAATCTCTTGGAATTTGCTTAGGTTTACTGCTCAATCAGTTCCCTTCCGTGGTGTTGTCACGTTATTGACTTGAACTGGGACCATATAGAACATGGCTGCAACCAAGGTCCCGTAGTGGCACCAAATCTTGTATAAAGGGGGTCAAATAAGGTGACTAAGACAAGGTTATGGTTTGCTGGTTATGATTATGCGATCTGTATGCATGTATCATTTTTGT
The DNA here is from genome assembly GCF_965140235.1 of Caretta caretta. Lineage (NCBI taxonomy): Eukaryota > Metazoa > Chordata > Testudines > Cheloniidae > Caretta > Caretta caretta. Next base: position 129,007,955 of record NC_134209.1, on the reverse strand, counting down.
GTTTAAAGTTATGAATATTGGCTCTATACTGTCTGTATTTCAAACGTATGCTATGCTTCTGGGTGACACCCCAGACAAGTTGGTGTCAGCTCTGCCTAGCCTGCTTGATGGCCCATTAAGGACCATCAGCTATACAACTGACCCATTGAGAAAAGGCAGACACGCCTTGTAACTCAGCAAGGTATGTAGGGACATGGCTATGGACAGAACTCTGAGGTTTTTTCATGCCATGTGCTGGATAGCTTGTCTTTGAAACAAAGAAAGAAAGAAAGACCACATGGCAAGAGAGCTGCTGGAGCTCCTCCATAAAAAGCTGCTGGAGCTCCTCCATCTTGTCTTCAAGCCTGCTTCTTACCTCTGGAGGAAGTTTGCTACACTGAAGCTTTGAACCAAGGACTGAAAGACCCATCCCAGCTGTGGATGTACTCCAGAGACTTGATTTGAACCTGCAGTTTATTCTATCACTGCTACAACCCTGAACCAAGAACTTTGCCATTACTGTATGTAATTGATTCCATTTAACCAATTCTAGTTCTCATCTATATCTTTTTCCTTTTTTGAATAAACCTTTAGATTCTAAAGATTGGCAACAGTGTGATTTGTGGGTAAGATCTGATTTGTATATTGACCTGGGTCTGGGGCTTGGTCCTTTGGGATTGGGAGAACCTTTTTTCTTTTACTGGGGTATTGGTTTTCATAACCATCTGTCCCCATAATGAGTGGCACTGGTGGTGATACTGGGAAACTGGAGTGTCTAAAGGAATTGCTTGTGTGACTTGTGGTTAGCCAGTGGGGTAAAACCAAAGTCCTCTCTGTCTGGCTGGTTTGGTTTGCCTTAGAGGTGGAAATACTCCAGCTGTCAGGGTTCCTTCCCCACTCTGAACTCTTGGGTACAGATGTGGGGACCCACATGAAAGACCCCCTAAGCTTATTCTTACCAGCTGAGGTTAAAAACTTCCCCAAGGTACAAACTTTGCCTTGTCCTTGAACAGTATGCTGCCACCACCAAGTGTTTTAAACAAAGAACAGGGAAAGAGACCACTTGGAGACGTCTTCCCCCAAAATATCCCCCCCAAGCCCTACACACCCCCTTTCCTGGGGAGGCTTTCCTGGGGAGGCCTAACCAATTTGTTACAAAATCATCAAAGACCCAAACCGCTGGATCTTGGAACAATGGAAAAATCAGTCAGGTTCTTAAAAGAAGGATTTTATTTTTTAAAAAAAAGGTAAAAATCATCTCTGTAAAATCAGGATGGAAAATACTTTACAGGGTATTCAGATTCAAAACACAGAGGATCCCCCTCTGGGCAAAACCTTAAAGTTACAGAAAACAGGAATAAACCTCCCTCTAAACACAGGGAAAATTCACATAAAACAAAAGAAACTTATCCGCCTTGCCTGGCTTACCTATACTGGTTGCAATATTGGAGACTTGGATTAAGATGGTTTGGAGAAGATGGATTTCTGTCTGGCCTCTCTCAGTCCCAAGAGAGAACAAACAAAAACACAAAACAAAAGCCTTCCTTCCCCCAAGATTTGAAAGTATCTTGTCCCCTTATTGGTCCTTTGGGTCAGGTGCCAGCCAGGTTAACTGACTTCTTAACCCTTCACAGGTAACAGGATGTTGTCTCTGGCCAGGAGGGATTTTATAGCACTGTATACAGAAAGGTGGTTACCCTTCCCTTTATATTTATGCCAGCCTTGGGCTGTAACTGCCCTACTTGAAGCAATTTGTCCTGAATTGGCACACTCAGTTGTGTCCCACCAGAATCAGCATCGTTACAGGTGTATTTTAAAAGAAACAGTGGTGATGACCTGGTCACAGAAATGACTGGGGGTGGGGGTTGTGGGTTGTGAGAGAAATGGAAGGTGTTTGTTACAAGAAACAGAGGAATTATGGATTCACCACTTGTCACGCTCACTGGAATGCACAAACAATGCTTTCCACTCCAGCTTTTGTTTTCAAAGAAATGTCTGGAAAGCAGACACAAAGCTATAATCAAATCACAGGGGACAAAGTAGATGCTGGTCATCCACCCATTCTTGTTAGCTTCATAGGAGTACTGGTAACCTTTCAGTTTAATGTGAGGAATGTTTTAATATGGATGTTTTAATTTTTAAACCAGCAGAGAAGGGAATACATTTATCTTTTAAGGAAATGTATTGCTCATGGAAGTACTTGCTTGACAGCCCTGGCAATAGAAATCCTTTGTTACTCATAGAAAAAAATACAGTAAAGTCATTTAGCTTACAAGCTCCTCGCTGCTCCATCAAAATGTGGAGTAACTCTGACCTATGCAGTATTTTATCATTAAATGGCACCAGATACCTGCATACGGGGATGAAGTTATAAAACAAAGACAGGGTTGAGTGGGTAATTTTATGTTCTATACATGCCTGACCTAGCTGTACCTGTGTTGAACTGTACAACATTAAATGTATTTATTGGGGAAGTATGTTAACTTGGAAAGCCATCAAAATCTTGGAAAGTGATAATTCACATTTTTTTAAAGGGATTAACTGATTCTGGTGTGACTGCTCTGCAGTAAGTGGAGTCATACCAGGGGGCATTTAGACATTAATTTTTCTTATTTGCTATTAGTAGATTACCTTGTTTATTGAGCATTGTTATGAGCAGTTACCTAGCAGGCATAATGAGAATGCAACACTTTACAATAGTATTTATTTACATATTTTTATATATACACATATACATATACATAAAAAGTAGTGATTTTTGTTCTGAGTCATTTGTCACTAGCATAGGCAGTTGAAGTTGCTGAGTTTTTTGTAATGAAGATGTACTGCCCATAAAGAATATGCCTCATATATTACACTCAGTCTCAGTTTTAGATACCTGGGAAAGAGTATTTCCAAATCACTGGATGCCATTGGCATAGGAGTAACATCTGGAGTGGCTGAGAGAGATATGTTCCCTCAGTGTTTTCTGTTCTTTTGATATGTGTGTCAGTGCAATAGCACTTGTCTCCTGAATTCTCACTCCTGTCCTGATTTCTCCCCCCCACCACATTTTTCATTGGAGTCGCAGTTCTGGCTGTGTGACTCAAGACCAGGTGTCTGTCTATTGAAATGCTTTTTTATTTTATTTTTTTTTAAGTCTCAGTACACTGCTTCCAAACCAATGTGGTTGCTTCCAAAGCAGGTAGTTGGCCAGTGCTCTACTTCATGGCTCTAGAGAAAATATGTCTTAAAAAGACTCCTCTGTTTGTCCTTGTAAAAAAAAATGCTGTAGGGCTTTAACTCCTACAGATTGAAAACAAGCGTACTCCATTTGAACTCTTCATATGCCACACTCTACTAAAAGCACCAACATTCTTCCCCACTCCAGATTTCTCTTTCCCTTTACAGAATCACTCAACTGCTCACATCAGGGTCATTTCCCTCCCTTTACTCACTGCTATCAGCCCATTTACCTGATCTGGTCTGCTGGTTTTGGTTCCTTTCCTGACACCAGCAACTAATCTGACCCAGCTCCATCAGTTTCCAGCTACAATGTTCGGTAACACTGACAAATGAAGGAGGTGGGTGTGATGAGATCCCCGGAGTGCATCCTGGAACTGGGGTACCACTGTACCCCCTTAACTCTACAGCCTGGGCTGTCTCTCACAATGCTTTGCTAGTGACAAGCAGCAAACCCCTCCAGGGACTATTGTCTCACAGCACAACACCATGTGGAGGCCCACACCCAGCTAAATTACAGTAATGCTCCCTGAGCCACTCACAAATCACACAGATACAGACACCAGCAAATCTCCCAAGCGCCCAGCCTTGCACCCCAGAACTGTACCATGTTGCCCTGGTCAGAACCTTGACCAGTATAAGTTTATTATCCAGTGCACCCCTCCCTCAGTGTGGAGAGGACACACATTAGCCTTTGTAAACTGAACAGATTTCCTAAGTACTTCAACCATAACACACTGTTTTAGGTAAAATATAAATCAGATTTATTAACTACAGAAAGATAGATTATAAGTGATTCACCTTTTGTGCCTACCACTTACAAATAGTTACCAAAGAAAACAAAATGTAAGTGCATAATCTAAATGTTAAACCTTTTAGATAGGCAGTATTTGGATCAAACAGTTCTCACCCCACAAGATGTTACTGTTCTTCATACACAGGCTTCCCCTTTTAGCCTGGGACCAGTCTCCTTAGTTCAAGTTTTTATCTTCCCAGAATTTTTGTTGCTTCCAGCATAGGTAGGGGAGGAGAAAGGTAAAAGCATAATTCCACTGTCCTCAGTCCATGTGCCTGGAAAACACTAGCCCAAACATGTTCTGGTGGGCTTTGTTGACTCACAGAGTTGAGCAATCTGCCATTGTGTGATGTTGTGCAACACTCTTACAGTATTGTAAATCCCTTGTTACAACTCCCTTGCTGATTAATGGTCGTTTAATACCCTCCAGGAAGTGGACCACCTCCTTTGTTGTTACTGGGGAACTAGCAGTAGAGACTCTCAAACTTAGAACATATTTCAGTAACAACCATACAGCAAAAACTCATAACTTCATATACACTAATAATATAAATATTTTGACAGAACAATGGGTTTCAGCAAATCCTGACCTTTCATATGATATCTTCCATGGCATGCTTTGTATGAAATATACCATAATTATATGACAAGGGTGAATAAGGGGGTTCTAGGGTGCTGCTTTGAGGTACAGTGCACCACAGTGGTTAACACAGGGAACACATGAGGTTCTTCTGTCAGGGTGCTGTAGATTTGGACTCACCCAACAGAGGAGTCTGGCTGTGTCTCCCTGAACTCTCACATGCATATGCTCTAACTGGTCCTCAAAAAACAAGAAGCAACCATTCCCCAGATGTCCTGGGGTGGGTTGTAGGGACATTGAGGTGAATCAGCCTTTGGTCTTGGTTAGGGTTCTTGGAGTACTGTGAGTCAGGCAAGAGCTGCAGATACTTCAGATAATCCCTGTTGGGTCCCAAATAGCACTCTGTCAACTGCTGCCATCTTTCTCCCTGGACACCCTGCCTCATGACCTACTCTCACATCAACCACCTGAGAGCCTTCCTTTCCTGCCTGACTTATCAAATCTCCAGTCAAGAGCCAGGAGAGCAACAGCAGATTTACCCACAGCAGATTCATCACACTACTCTCTGCTGGCTGATCACTTCCTCATCCAATTTATCGCATTGTTCACCTGGGTTAAAAATCCTGCCTTGCTCATTCATATTGTCTAGCAAGCAGTGTCTCTGAGACTTCCCTTCCCCTCACCTCTGAGTCCTATTTTGTAAAGGTCTAGGTAAATGGCATACATCATGGAGTAAGTGCCCTTGTTCATCCTTCAAAGACTGGTTCTGCCGTACTTGGTAGCATGATGTAACCATATCCTACTTAACTGGCCATTACAGAGTTATTGGACACTTTGATCACATATAGAATAGCCTCCTGCTGCAAGACAAGAATTCTCTTCCCTACATGGGGATATTCTAAGCTTATCATCTCATGCAGGAACCTCAGCTGCAAAGATCAAGTATGGGGCTACGATTGTTTTTTAGCTCACTCAAGTTGTACTTCCTTCTCTAAAATCAGGCAACAGCAGCTTCCTGTAGCCAGATAGAGCATATCTGAGGATTTTCTCAACTTCCTTTTCAACAAAGTGTCATCTGAGAATCTATAATCTAGGTGCTCTTTAAGGACAAGATTGTGACTGGCTGTTGCACAGGTTGTCGGGGTGTGCATGTGTGGCAAACAGTCTCATCCCACGTGTACCACTGCTTAAGGGTTAGTTGCACTGGTAGACCCTGTACAAAGGAGAGTACAAGAACTTCTTCCTTCTAGCCCCCATAGCATGCTAGGCATCCCAAAGAGAACAGGGTAGGGACATGAACATGCACACAAAAAGTAGCCATCCCATTTCAGAATTTGCCTGCAAACTTCACTGTTACTGCAGATCTAATTCCTGCTACCACAAACCGTACATGCAAAAAGAAAACATCTTCCTTAGTGACCTTATGGCATAGCTCCCAAACCTCCTACTGAAGCAGAAGTGTCTAGCACTAGGTTTTAGTTGCTATAGTTTCCCTGCTCCTTTATCTCCTCAATGCAAATATACCTCACCTGCATTTTTTTCTGCCCCCAATTCTCCTGACTGCAGTTTCACTTGGAGCTGATGAATAGCACAAGGAAGAGACACTGCTCTGTTCCTCTCCTCTGACACAGGAGCACAGCTGATTACAAAATGAAGCCACCTAATATTTCTGCAGCTTCTCTTGCCCAAACTCATGCCGCTTATTAATCTTTACTGTTTGGCAATAAAACTATATATTTTAAAGGATTCTACCACTTGTCAATAGCTCTGCTGAGGACAGAAACACAGCAAGGTTAATGACACTCAGCTCTAGGGTTTAGATACTACAGTGATGGCACCCATAAATAAAGCAGCTGAGGCACACTTTGCCCCACACCCTGAATCTACTATGCCTGGTTTCTAAAGGGAACCTACTAAGGAGGAAAGAATTGGATGTGTGCCTTTTTTCTTCCATTATGTTGGCATGAAAAGTGATTTAAAAATTTTGTATAGTTTAAAAAAGGCGTTAGAAATATGAAGAATGTCAAATCTGGTCTCTTTGATTTTGCTAAAGGTCTCCTTGGCATAACCCGGTGAGTTGGGAATTTGTTTGTCCCTTTCTCTTGACACTGAAGTTTGCCAGTACATGTAGGTTTGTAAAGAAGCTGGTTGCTTATTGGTGGGTACCTTCTCTCCTCCATCCAAATGAGCTGGAGGGAAAGGACTGAGCCAGTGCAAGGGGCTATGTTACTCAGTTCAACATCCAGCTAGTAGATTATTCCATGATCTCCAGATTGCAAATTAAAGCCAGAGGTTACAGGTTTGAGAGAACATCAGAGGCCACCTGTGAAGGGGAGCACCAGCCAGCTATAGGGAAAAGGCTGGGCCATAAAGTATCGGAGACGAGAACAGTTTTGACTTCAATGGACACAGGCAGAAAAAAAAACAAAAACAAAAACCACATCGTTAAAGAGGAGAATAAAGTAACTTCTTTGGGCCTTGTTTTGGGAGATCCTTGGTGCTCAAAATGGGAATCTCTCTAGATAATTATTCCATATACCTATTCCTTCTGCTATCAGTCTGGAACTCGGGGTGGGGAGGAGAAGAGAGCAGGAAGTAAGAGTTGGAGTTAAAAAAAGGTGAAGGGAAACATGAGAAAAAACTGGTATCTCCCATCACTTTTTGGGAGGCCATACTGCACAAAAGAGTTGGGGAATGGTGGGGAAGAAAGCAAAATATCCCCACTCTTTGTTAGGTGGGAGTGGAAAGCAGCAGATCAACCTTGAGGAATCTAGGTGGCCATGAAAGTATGATTACCAAAAGGGAAATTACCATTCCCCTCTTTAATTTTAATGTTCTGCTCTGAATATTAGAAGATACATTTGCAACAGATGTTTCACAGGGAGAAACCTCTTTAATCCCTTCCTTCAGGCTAAATAGCTTTACAAAATCCTCCCAAGGGCTTTGATAACCTAGTAAAAACAACAACTGAGCTACTGATAATCACTAAACTTGCAGAATGCATTAGATCACAAAATGGACCTCTAATAATTTCTCACAATCAGATTTTTGCTTGGTTATGATACTAATTGTGCTCTTCATTTATTCTGATGAAAATTAAGGGCTTAGATTGACTAGATATTTCAATTACCAAATGTACCACTTTGACTGAGAGCAAGGTGAAGTTGACTCAAGTATGAAATGTAGCAGATTAAAATAATTCAGGGTTAGATTCTGCCCTCAACCTGAATTAGAGTAGCTGAATCTGACCTGATTAGGAAGAAAGTAGTTACTATACCTCAGATTCTATATTTAGAAAAATATCTCAAAGACTATCACAGGGTCCACTCACTACTAGTGCTGCCTCCTCCTGGCCATCCTGGGGATTAGCTCTAGCAGGCAGTTGTGCCTTCCTCCAGCTGCATCTCTCCTATTATCCTCTCACCCTGCATCCCCTCTCACTCCAAGAACTGCAGCCTCCTCTTCATGACTCAGCCCTCTGACTGGGTCACCCAACTTATTCCCCTTCCTGGGGTTGCATAACAAAACCTTTCCAGGACAAACCATCTCAGGCCATTCACTGTCCTCTGCCTGATCCCCAGTGGCTGGTAGGGAATCAGGGCCCACCCTCTACTCCAAATTCCAGCTCAGGGGCCCTCTGATCAACAACCAAGGCCTGCACTGTCCTCCCTTGCTGCTTTCTCTCCAAGATTTTTCCTACCTTCGCCAGCCTCTCAACTCCCTCCTCTCAGAGAGTAACTGTGGTTTATCCTATAGCCCCTAATACCCCACCCTTCTCTCAGAGCATGACTGCAACCTGCTTCCCTACAGCCCCCTTCTACTGTCTGCTCCCTGGCTTTATGGAAGTCCCACTTGTTCCTGCCCAGCTGAGCCTGTTCCCAATCAATCCTCTGCTCCCTGGCTCCTCCTCCAGGTGCAGCCTGTGGAGTTAATTGGCCCACCTGGCCACCTTTACCCCTTCCAGTCTTGTGTGGGGTAGACACCCCATCACCGAATCCTTGAAATCAGTGGGAGCAGAATTAAATCAACCCTGAGCACTTTTGAAAATCCCACTCAGTATATATATTAAAACTCAACTGACAAAGTGTAATGATTATCCTTATTATTACTATTTGTTATTTGTCTTGCCATAGTGCCTAGAGGCCTCAGTCAGGAACTGAGGCCCCTTTGCACTAAGCATTCTGCACACACACCCCATCATAAGTTAGAAAAGAGTCTCTTAAATGAATAATGCTTCTTCCGTTTGGAAATTAATACACATTAAGAAATACTGGCTTCTGCAGGGCACTGCTTTGTGTGTCTGCTTCCTCACATCAAAGCCTTCAAAAAGCTTTCAAAAATGGACCTTAGATGTGAAAATAACAGCAGCACAGGTTCTACCTAGCAGCCAGGTCCAGTTTAAGACATAGACTTAGGCCGCAAGCTCCTGGAGTCACATGATTACCTCAGAATCTAAGTTTCCATTTAAAGAAAGTCCTTGTGATTCTGAAGCAAGACTTAAAAAAGTGACCCATGTATAACTGATGCAGTGGTGTCTGCCTGAGTCTGCAGACAGCCTGAAATAACAGCACTGCCTACTCAGCTCAAAGGATATTAATTCCAAGATCTGCTGCTTTGAGGAGGGTTTAGCAACACTGCCTCCCCAGGAGATGAATGTGGCAGGAGGGAAATATTGTAGCATCCCATCCACCCAACTAATGCACACACCACAGCTAATAAGATGCACATACCACAGCTAATAGGGTCGCCTCTTCCACTGGAGAGGCAGGGGTGACAGCCTGTTTGGTGGTGTGTGTGTCTGGCTCTGTGTGATTTTATGGGCTCCAACAAAAGGCAAACTGGCTGCAAAACTAGGTGCATCTCGGGTTAGGAGATCAATTTATGAATGCATCTTTCTTCCTAGTGGAGCAGCTCATTTAGGAAGTCTGTGTCCTGCGTTGAAGGGATGTGTCCAATACTTCCTTCATCATTCTAAATCCTTTCTTACAACCTAGAAATAAAACTATTTTTCTTTTCTTAATGCTGCTGCTTCAAATGAGTTGATTGCTTCTAGGGCTGTCAATTAATCGCAATTAACTCATGCGATTAACTCAAAAAAATTAATCGCAGTTTTCATCACACTGTTAAACAATAATGGAATACCAATTGAAATTTAAATATTTTTGGATATTTTTCTATATTTTCAAATATATTGATGTCAATTACAATGCAGAATACAAAGTGCACAGTGCTCACTATTTTTTTTTATTACACTGTATTTGCACTGTAAAAATGATAAACAAAGAAATAGTATTTTTCAATTCACTTCTTACAAGAACTGTAATGCGCTCTCTTTATGTTTTCTGGTCTGTGTTTTACCCGCATTCTGCCATATATTTCATGTTATAGCAGTCTTGGATGATGACCCAGCACATGTCGTTCGTTTTAAGAACACTTTCACTGCAGATTTGACAAAACACAAAGAAGGTACCAATGTGAGATTTCTAAAGATAGCTACAGCACTTGACCCAAGATTTAAGAATCTGATGTGCCTTCCAAAATCTGAGAGGGACAAGGTGTGGAACATTCTTTCAGAAGTCTTAAAAGAGCAAACACTCCGATGAGGAAACTACAGAACCTGAACCACCAAAAAAGAAAATCAACCATCTACTGGTGGCATCTGACTCAAGATGATGAAAATGAACATGCGTTGCTCTGCACTGCTTTTGGATTGTTGTCGAGCAGAACCCATCATCAGCATGGACGCATGTCCTCTGGAATGGTGGTTGAAGCATGAAGGGAACATATGAATCGTTAGCGCATCTGGCATGTAAATATCTTGCAACGCCAGCTACAACGTGCCATGCAAACACCTGTTCTCACTTTCAGATGACATTGTAAACAATGGAAATGGGCAGCATTACCACCTGCAAATGTAAACAAACTTGTTTGTCTGAGTGATTGGCTGAACAAGCAGTAGGACTGAGTGGACCTGTAGGCTCTAAAGTTTTACATTGTTTTATTTTTGAAGGCAGTTTTTTTTTGCACATAATTCTACATTGTAAGTTCAACTTTCATGATAAAGAGATTGCACCATAGTACTTGTATTAGGTGAATTGGAAAAATACTATTTATCTTGTTTTTTACAGGGCAAATATTTGCAATAAAAATAAATATAAAGTGAGGACTGTACACTTTGTATTCTGTTGTAATTGAAATCAATATATTTGAAAATGTAGAAAATATCCAAAAATATTTAAATAAATGGTATTCTATTATTGTTTAACAGAGTAATTAATCGAGATTAATTTTTAATCTGTGATTAATAGCGATTAATTTTTTTAATCGCTTGACGGCTCTAATTTCTTCCCTTCTTCTTCTTGTAAGCCCAATCAATATATTGTTCTCACTCAAGATCACCAGCTGATGACTTGCTTGCTTGCTTTCATTGTTGGCTATTAGTTTCTATTTCACTGCTATGTCTGAAACAAAGGCGTTATATAAACACAGAACAAATGATGTCCTATAACAGAGCCTCTATGATTCCTTTGGTGTATCACCATGGATCCTCTTGCACCAATTCATGCTGATGAATAGTCTTAAAACTGTTTGCTCTCTATTGGAATTGGGGGCCAATATGTTTTTCCTAATTGCTCTTATGACTGAAACCCTGTTTACGCACACTACAAACTTCAGTCAACTCAAGTTACATTTCGTACACCTTCTGAAGTTTATATTTTGCTTGGGTGCATAGATACTTGTCTGCTTTCATTGTCACTGTGCATACTCACCACGAGTGCTTGCATCGATGTAAAGTGCATTGCACTATGTGTCGGTATCCCAGTGTCCCATGCTCTGCTGCTAAGCACAATGCCTTTTGGGACATATTTGCAGCATTTTGTGGAATTGTAACAATTTGCCCAGAGATTTCTGGGACCTAGGGATGAAGTTCCCAGTGCAACTTTCTCCATCACATAATACATTCCACAGCCCATAGTTTCTACACTGTTTTTTTTAAAATTCCACAAACCCATGGAGCACTTTTCGATCTCTGCCATCTCTGACGGAAGCTTGGAGCCCACAGAACTCAATACTATTCTCATGAATGTTGCAAATTCTCTGGTACTTGCAGAGCTTCAGGAAGTACCACAACAACTGGGATCACAATGAGAAAGATGAGGCTATCTTCAAGGAGAATTTGTCAATGGATGTAGCAAAAAAATAAAAATAAAAATAAATTCCATGCTGCTGGCATTCAGGAAACACCTGCAGACCATGGAGTAGCAAGAAATGAGCATTGGCTGATGGGATCACATCGCAATGCAGGTTTGGGATGATGAGTAGTGGCTGCAGAACTTTCAGATGCAAAAGGCCACATTCCAGGATCTGTGTGCTGAGCTCTCTCCAGCCCTCCAGCACAGGGACACCAAAATGAGAGCTGTATTGACAATGGAGAAGCTAGTGGAGATCATGCTCTGGAAACTTGCAATGCCAGATTACTTCTGGTCAGTGGAAAAATCATTGTGGGGGCCATTGTCCTCCAAATATGTATGTCCATTAGTAATTTCCTGCTATGCAGGACTGTGACACTCAGCAACGTGCAGAAAATAGTCAATGGATTTGCATCAATGGTGTTCCCAAACCTGGGTGAGGCAGTAGACAGCACTCATATCCCTATTTTGGCTCCAGCTCACCTTGCTATTGAGTTCAATGGTGCTTTGTTCTGTTCTGTACTTGTTCTGTCTGTTATTACTTGAAACCACTTAAATCCTACTTTTTATACTTAATAAAATCACTTTTGTTTATTAATGAACCAAGAGTAAGTGATTAATACCTGGGGCAGCAAACAGCTGTGCATATCTCTCTATCAGTGTTATAGAGGGCAGACAATTTATGAGTTTACCCTGTATACGCTTTATTCAGAGTAAAACGGATTTATTTGGGATTTGGATCCCATTGGGAGCTGGGTGTCTGGGTGCTGGAGATAGGAATCCTGCTCAGCATTTTTGGGTTAAAGTCTGCAGTTTTGGGGGCGTGGACCAGACCTGGGTCTGTGTTGCAGCAGGCTAGCGTGTCTGGCTCAAGAAGGCAGGGTTCTGGAGTCCCAAGCTATCAGGGAAAACAGGCTCAGAGGTAATCTCAGCATGTCAGGTGACAGTCCCAAGGGGGTCTCTGTGACCAAACCCATCACACCCATCTTTAAAGAATTGTACAGAAAGATGCATGCAAGGACATTCTTTCCTGAACAGCAGATTATCATGGTTGATGTGAAAATGCCAGTAGTGATTCACTGGCCCTCTTGACAACACCAAGGAAAGATTCAGCTACCAGCTCAGTAGGTGCAGAATGGCTGTGGAATGTGTGCTGTTCATTGAAGGGTGGCTGGTGTTGTTTACTCCCTAGATTAGATCCCAGCACAAAAAACATCTCAATGGTTATATCTGCCTGTTATGTCCTACCTAGTATCTATGAGGCAAAGAAGAAAAAGTTGCCACCAGGGGCTGTCTGCTGAATTTGAATAACCAGACACTATTACAAGAGCCCAACATGCAGCTATGCAGTTGAGAGAGGCTTTAAAGGTTCATGTTTCCAGTCAGACACACTGGTGTTCTGTCTTGAGATAAGGTCTGTCTTGTGTAATTTAAATCATGTATTTTTTGTTTTTGGCTGCTGGTATCTATTCTCTTTTGCCTGCTGCACATTGTAAATACTGCTGGGCCTGGGGCTTTGCTTCCTGCTACGAATCAGGTGGTGCTGACTGTACATTTACAAATTGGCTGGGTGTTTTCCTGAGGCTATGGATTCTGTGGTGCTTGGTGTGAATTTATAAAGTACTGTTTGATTTCTTGACTGTCTTTCTGAATTCTGTAATATGTGTTGTGATCTAATAAAGATACTTTGAGTGCAAAAATTCAGGGCACAAAATCAAAGTACAGACAAACCTATACAATGTCATACAAACATCAAACATAATTTAATGGGGGAGCGGGGAGACTTAAAATTCCTGTTGGAAAGCAAGTTAATATTTATGTCCATTTGTGTGAACAGAAAGGTAGTTCAGTGTATGCGTACACGGCTCTGTGGTTTTCACAGGCAGAATATGTGAAGCTGTGATTTTCCTTGCTGTCCCCTGGTGTTGAGTGGTAAGAATCAGGCCCATGATGCCAAATGATATGCTGGGGTGAGTGGGGAAGGGAGCAGTGACCATGGAGTTCTTCAAGTTGTGCAAAGGCTGATGAGTCCAGGATATTTGGACCTGTGTATCTGCCAGGGCTTGCAGCATTTGGGTTTGCTGCCTTAGAAGACCCATTATGTCCTGGTGGATTTCCAGCTCCTTGTCGTGCTGGGGCTCCCAGGCCTTTTGCGGGTCCTCTGTTTTTCCTCCATGCTCTTGGTCAAAATCGGTCTCTAAGTCCTTTGTTCATGGTCTTCTGCAGCACTGGCTTGCAGGATCTTGCAGAATGTGTCATCCCTAGTCCTCTTCATTCTCCTCCTCAACAGGGTGAGGTGTTCTGCGGGCATGGAGGGGCACCCCTCAAGGCCACCCCGCCAGAAGCTGCTGACAAAAACAGACATGCACCATTAGATTTACTGTCACAACGGAAAGTGAAAAATAAGTTTCAGAACACCCTTCCCTTATTCCATAAACACTTTTAATAAGAAATGCTTTCCAGCCCTTCAGCTGTGGATCACCTCAGCACAGCACTGCTATCCACAATGACTACAGCCTGGCAGGAAGGGATGTGGATTTTCTGTTGCATGAAGCGATAAAGTTCTGGCCCCTATTCCATGGGTATGAGCATAGGTCATGGCAATGATTATTGGCACTCTTTTCCACACGAAGTGGTGATTTTGGCTGATATCTCACGCCTGGGGGTCACAAAGAACCCAGCTGCAGCTGGAGTCCTGATGTTGCCTGTGCCTGTATGCCATTAGTCTCTTTGTTGCAATGGTGCCAGCATAACTCATTGCAGAGTGGCATGGGAAGGTGTCCTATTTAGGGTGACCAGGTGTCCGGTTTTTGACTGGAACACCTGGTCGAAAAGGGACCCTGGCAGCTCCGGTCAGCACCGCCGAGCAGGCTGTTAAAAGTCCAGTGCGCAGTGCTGTGGTGCTAAGGCAGGCTAGTCCCTACCTGTCCTGGCTGGCACCATGCTGCGCCCCGGAAGTGGCCAGCAGGTCCAGCTCCTAGGCGGGGATGGGGGAAGGTGGACAACAGGGCTCCATGTGCTGCTCCCGCCCCAAGCACTGGCTCTGCACGCCCATTGGCCAGTTCCTGGCTGGTGGGGGCATTGCCTGCGTGTGAGAGTGTCACATGGAGCCTCCTTGTCCCCCTACCTAGGATCCGGACCTGCTGGCTGCTTCTGGAGCACGTGCAACGTGGTGCCAAGACAGGCAGGGAGCCTGCCCTAGCCCCCCCGCCGCTGTGCTGCTGACCGGGAGCCGCCCGAGATAAGCCCACACCCCAACCCTGAGCCCCAACCATCTGCCCCAGCCCTGAGACCCCTCCAAACCCAGAGCACCCTCCTGCACCCCAAACCCCTCATCTCCAGCCCCACCCCAGAGCCTGTACCCCCAGCTGGAACCCTCACCCCCCACTGCACCCCAACCCCCTGCTCCAGCCCACAGCCCCCTCCCACACCCTGAACCCCTCATCCCTGGCCCCACCCTAGAGCCCTCACCCCCTCCTGCAACACGATCCCATGCCTCAACCCACAGCCCCCTCCCACACTCTGAATCCCTTAGCCCCACCCCCAAGCCTGGAGCCCCCTCCTGCACCCCAAATCCCTCATCCCCAGCCCCACCCCAGAGCCTGTACCCCCAGCTGGAACCCTCACCCCCCACTGCACCCCAACCCCCTGCTCCAGCCCACAGCCCCCTCCCACACCCTGAACCCCTCATCCCTGGCCCCACCCTAGAGCCCTCACCCCCTCCTGCAACACGATCCCATGCCTCAACCCACAGCCCCCTCCCACACTCTGAATCCCTTAGCCCCACCCCCAAGCCTGGAGCCCCCTCCTGCACCCCAAATCCCTCATCCCCAGCCCCACCCCAGAGCCCGCACCCACAGCTGGAGCCCTCACCCTCTCCCACACCCCAACTCCCTGCCCCATCCTGCACCCTGAACCCCTCATTTCTGGCCCCACCTTGGAGCCCGAATCCCCAGTTACAACCCTCACCCCCATCCCCACCCCAACCTCCTGCCCGAGCCCAGTTAAAGTGAGTGAGGGTGGGAGAGAACGAGCCACCGAGGGAGGGGGACTGTAGTGAGTGGGGGTGGAGCCTCAGGTAAGGGGCAGTGCTAGGGTGTTCCATTTTGTGTGACTAGAATGTTGGCAACCAGAGTCCTATTGTGGTGGAAGAAATGAGGCAGCCGTCCCTAAAAGCCTTTGGAAGAGGACTGTAGAACACCGCCATTGAAGTTTCATCAATATCTCTCAGGAGGAATAAAAGGACATCCCTGTTCACATAAACAAAGTGCTCTACAACACTCCCCTCCCCCCGCCCCCTTGTCTAGGCCAAACAGGGAATGAAAAGCAGATGCCAACTCTACTACCTCTGTTTATTCTACTGCTACACAAGCATAGGGCACCGAAATGATGTGGACTGTGTACTGCCATAGCACCGTTCAATAATTTGTGTTGAATTTACTTCCTAACTTCTTATTTTCTCACCTATACCAGTGAAGACAAGAGAAAAGTGCTATATCACCCGTGGGGGAACATTTTTCATAAAGTGACCATTCTACAGCTGACCTCTGAGTCCTCATTTTCAAAGGAAATCTGCACACCACCTTCAAAAGATGAGCCTGGAAGGCTTAAATTCATAACTTTGCTAGTGAGTAAAAATCATGGCCTGAATAGACACACTGGATTTATGGCTTATTATAATAACCTATAACCAATTAACACCCCCCTCAGCTGCTTTTTCCCTCCCCTTCCTTCCTCCCACCCCCATGACTGGAGTGGGACACTTCACCTTGAATGGTCCCTTGAAATATGTGTTACCTACTTATGCTAAACAGTCTGTTCCACCTTGTATTTAACTATGACACTCTGGGTACATTTCACAGATCTGAAGAAGTGCTCTGTGTAAACTTCAGTCTCTCACCAACAGAAGTTGGTCCAATAAAAGATATTACCTCACCCACCAACACACCAGTAAAGCAATGAAAAGTGAATACTTTGCCTTGTACATTTGGGAACAGCCAGGGCGTTGGGGGGGCTATGCCAAGTATAGCATGCAGTTTGTTGTAAATGCAGCAGGTCTGCAGTGCAGCACCAGATTTCCTGTTTCCCTCCCTTGCTATTCTTGGCAAAGTTCTTTCACTTTCACATAGCCTTGCTGCTGATCCTTGCATTTTATACTTCGCTGTGTCTGGGTCTTCTGCCAGATCAGACCTCACTCTGACACAGGGTTAATTAACAGACTCCAGATTTATTGTGCCTGCTTACAACATGGCTTCTTCAGCCTCATGACTTCTCAGACAGTTTCACAGGAGGTGTCACTTCCTAGCAGTTCCACCAGAAAACAGTATGTTGCCTGAAAATGTCTGCAAGTCCTTTCATGTTGTTAGATCCTGTTAGCCCTTTGCCTGTGCAATCTGCTTGTAGATATCCTCATTTCTATAGCTATTCCATAGCTGTCTTTGCACAGCCTCCTCTTCCCACAGGCCCAGGAGATCCAACACTTCTTGCCTGCTCCAGTCTAATACCTCTCAGTTCACACAGAGCAGGCACGGTTGGGTTGGATGCAAACAAAGGTGAGCTGCTAGGTGTGCTCACCAAGGTGGGAATCTAGGAAAGGGCATTTCAAAAACATTCAGGATTTTTAAAGTGGAGGGTTGCTTCCAGTCTCTGTAACCGCTGGGCAGTGGAGTTTAAAATTGTGAGCAGAGCAATCACGGTCATAGGGATCAGGGGATTGTGGGACAGTGGTTGGAGGGTTGCCATGCAGTGTCCACACGTGCACTGAGACCACCAAAATAGTTTGACTGAGGCTCTGCGCCATTTGGGGAGTGGTTTTACTGTGTTGCTGTAACAGGCTGCTTACATCAGCCAAAGACAAATTTGAGTATAGACACATGCATAAATAGGTCAAAGCAAGGAGACCTATAATCAATATAACTTTGTAGCGTAGGCCAGGCCTGTGAGCATCTTTTTAGAAGATGTCTTCAAGAACTGTAATCGTCATGTCTATCTACCAAGGTCTATGTATTGTCTATCCACATTCCTTCAGCTGCAGAGGTCTGTCTAGACAGAAGTCCACCCACTTTTGTCATCCTTAGTATAAGTGACATTTAATACTGACAGACTAGATTACATTCTATTAGAGAGCCAGATCTGTAGCCTTCCCACTTTTCTTCTTCTGGTCTCTTACAGAAGTAGGTAGCTATGACACTTCCAGGGGGGATCCAGGGTTATGAGGCACCTCACTACCACTTGCCCTTAGTGTGAGCAAGCCTTGTCTGTGCCCGCCAGGGGCCAGCTCCCCAACTCTACCAGCCATGGACGATATAAGCTCTCCCCTCTAGGCATATGCAGGACCACCTGCTCTCCATAGGGTTAGCAACAGATATGCTTCCATGGCTTCTAAACATCCTGGAGGGTCCAGCCACTGTTCCTCTGGGCACTTGCAGTATTAACATTCATTGCTTCCACCAGCTCCATCTCAGCTCACCATTCTGCTAATTGGTTTTGAAGGAGCTGTTTGTGTGTCATTTTAATAAGCTGCCGTCACAAGTTCCTGGATGTAGAGGGCTTAAAGGTGCCATATGCAGTTGGGCTTGTTATGTTAACATGGTTGTAAACATTGGGGCTGCAGCCCAGAGATCCAGCCTGCAAGTGGGATAGCATGATTCCACCCAGAAAAGAGGAAGGTAACAAAACCTGCCCCCAAAAGGGGTGCACTTAAGAGAGTCAAAAATGGGTCTAAAATATGGCTCACCTGGTAACTGCAACAAAAACCACACAAACATTATGAAAAGGGTGATTTTCCAGTGACTAAAACACCCTAAAGAATTCACAAACCCTTCAAAGAATACTTTCCACTTTATTGATAAAGCAATTCTTTATTTTGATTCTAGAGAGATTTTAATGTCTTGTGAAAGACAAAAGCCTGAAGCATCCTTAACTCTGGAGTAACTAACAGTGCCATAATATGCACGCACTTTGGCCCTGACCTTGCAATTAGTTCTAAGGGGCTGGACCCTGGTGCCATAGACTTTCCCTTAAACACTGAAATTCAGAAATTATAGTTCTAGATGGTTGACTGGCTAGTAAGTCAATATAGATTCATATATTGAGTGTAGAATTTATAGTATATACTCACAAGATTTGATTGACTTTTGTATCCCCATTTCATCCATACAGTTTCTCTTTTTAAAGACTGTGGATATAACAACCTATTGCTAGAGATGGATGGAAAATGTCTTTTAACCCCATGAAAAGTTATGAAAACCACAACAACAATTTTAGTTGAATTTTTTTCAATCAGAAAATGCTGATTTTATTAAAAAACTGAAAACATTTTGGGTTTTGGCTGAAAAATCAAAATTTTTCACAGAAAGCAGATATTATCGAAAGGAAAAAAAAATTAGTAAACCCAATATTCTGTCAATAACAATAGACTGTCTTTCCCATTACCACTTAGATAGAACTAGGTTAATGCCAGTGCTCAGTGCAATGTTATAGGCTCATGGGGCATTTTACGAGCACTTATCTGCCAACCCAAAGACTAAATTATTGTGTTTAGTTTATACTATTCTCTGGCATTCCACATCCAGAAGCCTACAAATGTAAGAATTTACTTCTGGACTGGCAGTGTTAATATTATTACATGTAATGAAGACCCTTGACAACTGTTAACTTAAATGCCTACTTACATGGAGCAAAATAACCCTTATTACTTACTGTTTGATAAAAATGCTCCAGTTGGTGGCTTTGTTTGAATCAATAGGTCGACATCTTTTTTAGGGCTGTCAAGGAATTAAAAAAAAGTAATAGAATACCATTTAATTATTTTTGGATGTTTTCCACATTTTCAAATATACTGATTTGAATTACAACATAGAATACAAAGTGTACAGTGCTCACTTTATATTTATTTTTATTACAAATATTTGCACTTAAAATAGCATTTTCAGTGCACTTAATACAAATGCTGTAGTGCAATCTCTTTATCATGAAAGTTGAACTTACAAATGTAGAATTATGTACAAAACAAACTGTATTCAAAAATAAAATATAAAAATTTAGAGCCTACCAGTCCACTCAGTCCTACTTCTTGTTTAGCCAATCGCTCAAACAAGTTTGTATACATTTGCAGGAGATAATGTTGCCTGCTTCTTGTTTACAATGTCACCTGAAAGCAAGAACAGGCAATCTCATGGCACTGTTGTAACCAGCGTTGCAAGATATTTACGTACCCGATGCACTAAAGACTCATATGTCCTTTCATTCTTTAGAGGACATGCATCCATGCTGATGATGGGTTCTGCTTGTTAATGATCCAAAATAGTGTGGACCGATGCATGTTCATTTTCATCATCTGAGTCAGATGCCAACAGTAGAAGGTTAATTTTCCTTTTTAGTGGTTCGGGTTCTTTTAAGACTTCATAGAATCATAGAATATGAGGGTTGGAAGGGACCTCAGGAGGTCATCGAGTCCAACCCCCTGCTCAAAACAGGACCGATCCCCAATTAAATCATCCCAGCCAGGGCTTTGTCAAGCCTGACCTTAAAAACTTCTAAGGAAGGAGATTCCACCACCTCCCTAGGTAATGCGTGCCAGTGTTTCACCACCCTCCTAGTGAAAAAGTTTTTCCCTAATATCCAACCTAAATCTCCCCCACTGCAACTTGAGACCATTACTGCTTGTTCTGTCATCAGCTACCACTGAGAACAGTCTAGATCCATCCTCTTTGGAACCCCCTTTCAGGTAGTTGAAAGCAGCTATCAAATCCCCCCTCATTCTTCTCTTCCGTAGACTAAACATCCCCAGTTCCCTCAGCCTCTCCTCATAAATCATGTGTTCCAGTCCCCTAATCATTTTTGTTGCCCTCCGCTGGACTCTTTCCAATTTTTCCACATCTTTCTTGTAGTGTGGGGCCCAAAACTGGACACAGTACTCCAGATGAGGCCTCATCAGTGTCGAATAGATGGGGACAATCACGTCCCTCGATCTGCTGGCAATGCCCCTACTTATACATCCCAAAATGCCATTGGCCTTCTTGGCAACAAGGGCACACTGTTGACTCATATCCAGCTTCTCATCCACTGTAACCCGTAGGTCCTTTTCTGCAGAACTGCTACCGAGCCACTCGGTCCCTAGTCTGTAGCGGTGCATTGGATTCTTCCGTCCTAAGTGCAGGACTCTGCATTTGTCCTTGTTGAACCTCATGAGATTTCTTTTGGCCCAATCCTCCAATTTGTCTAGGGCCCTCTGTATCCTATCCCTACCCTCCAGCGTATCTACCTCTGCTCCCAGTTTAGTGTCATCTGCAAACTTGCTGAGGGTGCAATCCACACCATCCTCCAGATCATTTATGAAGATATTGAACAAAACCGGCCCCAGGACCGACCCTTGGGGCACTCCGCTTGATACTGACTGCCAGCTAGACATGGAGCCATTGATCACTACCCGTTGAGCCCGATGATCTAGCCAGCTTTCTATCCACCTTATCGTCCATTCATCCAGCCCATACTTCTTCAACTTGCTGGCAAGAATACTGTGGGAGACTGTGTCAAAAGCTTTGCTAAAGTCAAGGAATAAGACGTCCACTGCTTTCCCCTCATCCACAAAGCCAGTTATCTCGTCATAGAAAGCAATTAGATTAGTCAGGCATGACTTGCCCTTGGTGAATCCATGCTGACTGTTCCTGATCACTTTCCTCTCCAAGTGCTTCAGAATTGATTCCTTGAGGACCTGCTCCATAATTTTTCCAGGGACTGAGGTGAGGCCGACTGGCCTGTAGTTCCCCGGATCCTCCTCCTTCCCTTTTTTAAAGATGGGCACTACATTAGCCTTTTTCCAGTCGTCCGGGACTTCCCCCAATCACCATGAGTTTTCAGAGATAATGGCCAATGGCTCTGCAATCATATCCGCCAACTCCTTTAGCACTCTCAGATGCAACGCATCTGGCCCCATGGACTTGTGCACATCCAGCTTTTCTAAATAGTCCTGAACCAGTTCTTTCTCCACAGAGGGCTAGTCACCTCCTCCCCATGCTTCTGAAAGCATGCTCCACACTCCGTCCCTCTCAGATTTTTGGAAGGCACTTCAGATTCTTAAATCTTGGGTCAAGTGCTGTAGCTATCTTTAGAAATCTCACATTGGTACCTTCTTTGCGTTTTGTCAAATCTGCAGTGAAAGTGTTCTTAAAACGAACAATATGTGCTGGGTCATCATCTGAGACTGCTATAATGTGAAATATATGGCAGAATGAGTGTAAAAAACAGACCAGGAAATATACAATTCTCCCTTAAGTAGTTCAGTCACAAATTTAATTAATGCATTATTTTTTTTTAAACGAGCATCATCAGTATGGAAGCATGTCATCTGGAATGGTGGCCAAAGCATGAAGGGGCATATGAATCTTTAGCATATCTGGCACGTAAATACCTTGCAATGCTGGTTACAAAAGCGCCATGCAAATGTCTGTTCTCACTTTCAGGTGACATTGTAAACAAGAAGCAGGCAGCATTATCTCCTGCAAAGGTAAACAAACTTGTTTGTCTTAGCAATTGGCTGAACAAGAACTAGGACTGAGTGGACTCGTAGGCTCTAAAGTTTTAGATTGTTGTGTTTTTGAGTGCAGTTATGTAACAAAAAAAATCTACATTTATAAGTTGTGCTTTCATGAGACAGAGATTGCACTACGGTACTTCTGAGGTGAATTGAAATTTCTTTTGTTTATCATTTTTACAGTGCATATATTTGTAATAAAAATAATATAAAGTAAGTACTGCACACTTTGTATTCTGTGTTGTAACTAAAACCAATATATTTGAAAATGTAGAAAAAATCCAAAATTTAATAAATTTCAATTGGTATTCTATTGTTTAACAGTGAGATTAAAACTGCGATCATGATTAATTTTTTTAATTACAATTAATTTGTTTAGTTAATCGCGTGAGTTAGTGTGATTAATTGACAGCCCTACATATTTTGTTAATTAAATATGGAGCAATATTAGAAGTAATTCTGAAACTTGCAAAGTTGTAAATGGACAAATGAAAGTAATTGAGTCAAGATGTTTAGTACAATGTAATTGAGGGTAGTTACAAGGCCTGAATATTTTTATACTTATTGTTTGCAAATGTTCCAAGGCCTTTGATCATTGCAGAGAGAGAGAAAGAGAAAGAGAGCGCGCGCGCGCTAAGAAGTAACACTCATGTTTTGATGCCATTTTAAAGCAAGATATATCACTGTGCTTAAACATTCCTTTCCAAAGTGAAACACTGCTGAAGATAGAATACAGTTGTGATCTACATTGATCTGGGAGAAATAGTTCACAGTAGCAGATGTATTTTTTTTTGTTCTTGAAAAATAAATACAACACTTAAGTCTACCATCAGGTACAAACCTACTGAAGCCAGTGGGGACTGACTACATCATTTTGGTCACATCATTGTGATTGAGGTCTTGTCTTCACAAGGAAAAAAGGCGTGTTTTAATACATGCTAATACCCTAGTGCAGACAAGCCAAGTTGTAGTTTTAACATAGCATAGGGCTTACCTCAACCAGCTGACCTATGTCTTCACCGCCAAAAAGGGATTTATTGGTTTTGTTTTGCAGTGAAATGACCAGTGTGATATTTATCTTGTTAAAATGCTAGTGGAGATAAGGGACTGTAGTTTTATTGCAAGGTAATTACATGAGGTTATTCACACATGGTGGGCAGCTACCTCATGGTAAACACTACAGGAGTCTTGTCTCCTCTAGGATTTTCTCCACAGCAGGATAACTAATATGTGCCAGTAATCCAGTGGTATAGACACCTTTTTTTAAAGCAGTGAGCACAAAGGTCGAGGGGTGACCGACCAGCTAACCTGTTAAAATACAAATTGGCTTGTCTACATGAGGGTTTTAGTACTTATTGGAAAACACACCTTTTTTCTAGTGAAGACAAGGCTTGAGAACAGGTTTAGGCCCCTTATCTTGCATCAAATCAGAATG
Source organism: Caretta caretta (assembly GCF_965140235.1). NCBI lineage: Eukaryota > Metazoa > Chordata > Testudines > Cheloniidae > Caretta > Caretta caretta. The sequence continues at coordinate 128,984,219 of NC_134209.1, read as the reverse complement.
GTACATTTAAATAGGTGTAAGATATGACACAAGGTAGAAAGCAATGGAGAATCAAGCCCAAAATCTGTGTTTTCCTGCAGAGAATGAGACATGCTCCAAACAAAGTTGCTCTTGCACATAAAGCCTTGTTTTTTGTGATTTCAGATCTTGAAAAGGAGAATAGTTACAGGGGACTTAGCTGAAGTATTTAAGATCAAATTCTTTGTACACTACTCTATAATGTTAGAAGAAAGGGACACTTGTTAAAATTAATGGTAGATTTAAAGCAAACAGAAGGAAATAATTTACACAGCATGTAATTAATTTGAAGAGTTTACTGCAATAGGAGTTAAAAGTAGTTGGATTATTTTAAAAGCCTAGATAATTTTATGAACATCATCTGTATTTACATTCTAAAATAAGGGTAATCAAATTTAATGTGTCAGGAAATAAACTGATCACTTTGGGGTCAAGCAGGAACTTTTTAGCCCTAGTCAACATTGTACAATTGTTTTTCAACTTCTTTGAAAGCATCACGTCCTGGCCCCTGTGGGAAGCAGAATACCAGATTTGATACTGTGACAGACATAAATCATGTTGCTTAATGCACTACCAAGAGTGTTTGAACACTACAGTGATGAGTGTGATATATGAATATATATATTAAATAGAACAGATAGGATTTGTTATACTGGGTCAGACAGACTATGTTCCTAATCAAGTATTAAGGGAAACAACAAAAGAAAGAATGCACATAAGGTCTTCATGAGAATGAGCACATTGAGGCTCCATTTGTAATATGCTGCCTCTCAAAATAGCAGGTTCCCCTGTAGACAGACCCTGAAGTTTAAAGGTGGAATACTCAGAAAACAAAATCATAACAGTTACTAAGGCTGCATCTACACTACAGCATTTACAGCAGCAATGATGCAGCTGTGCCGCAGTAGAGCTTGTGGGGGAGATGCTTTAAGGGGATGGGAGAGAGCTCTCCCATTGGCTTCATAACTTTTGCCTCCATGAGAGATGGTAGCTATGTCAGCCAACATAGCACTATCTACACTGATGCTTGGGTCAGTATAACTTACATCACTCAAGGGTGTGGATTATTCACACCCCTGAGTAACGTAAATTTACCAAAGTAACCTGTAGTGTAGACAAGGTCATAGATACATAATCAATAGGAGGGGAATTCTGCCTATGTTTATAGTTTGTGGAATAGAAGAAAAGAACTGATGTGATCAATACAGGGCCCCAGGAAACTTTTGATAGAAACATAACATTGTTGGGCAGAAACATGCCTCATACATGGGTACAGTGACAGTGGAGGGCATGGGGCAGAAAGTCATTTATGAAGAAATCCAACTAAAGCACCTTCCTCATAGATGGGGCTAGGGAAGCCCTGTTGTGGAGGAGAGATTAAAACCACAAGTGAAACTGGCAAGGGATTGTGTGTGGGCTGCAAAGGCGAGTCACAGAAGCCCCAGAGTTATCTAGGAAAAAGCAACTACCACATCCATCACTGTAAAATGATCACTAGACAGACATTTAAACGTGAGGTGCATGAACTAGCTCTTTAAAGCCTGAGGTCTCAGAAATAGCTCTCTCATTTTGGTTTTATTAACATTATGCTATTAAGAAACAGGTTGCTGGGGGTTAGATCTTCACCCAGCAGGATTATACTTCTGTAGACAGTGTCCCAAAGAAAATAACCTGCTTTATCTTGTGTTTTTATTGCAGACCTCCTGGATTTACAGCAGCAATCAAGCCTTAAACAGAGCTTTGTTTTGTTTGACTGAGCCACGCAGCAAAATGGCCCACTAAAAAGGTAATTGGGCATAGCCCAAGCTTGGCTCACAAAAAACTGGAAGCAAACATGCTTACGCTCAGCTGCTGACATGTTCATTGTCTCTGGACTTTGAGCTTGAACAGCACAGCACTACAATGCTCATTGCACAGACAGGGTGCTCCACTGCAACTGACTACCAATTACCAGAAAAGGGGCCAAAACAGGAGTCTTCTGCTTCAGTTATAGGGGGCTGATCTTCCACTTCCCTTCTTGGGGACAGGAGAAAACTGTATTCACAAAACAAACTAGGTCCCCAGCCGCAGGTCCCCTTTGCCTAAAACAGAAAGGAAAGGGAAGGAGAAAATAGGTGAAGGAAGACAAAAAAGAATTGGGTGAGAAAAAGAAAAGGAAGCAAAACTAAAAACATAAGGCCAAATTCAGGTGGGGTGTATGTGGCTGCAGCTCCCTTATTCCAGGTCTGATTTTGGCCTGAAGTACTAAATTTGCCTCATCTTCTCCTTTGAAGTTATTTTCTTCTGTATCTTCAGCCTGAAGAAATTAAATGTCCCTGAAGAGTCTGCCTGTGATTTCTCCTCCTCTTTAGAGCTTGTGCTGTTCCGTGGCAATACAAGTGCAGAGGTGCAGCTATGAGACTCACTCTGTGAAGCGCCCACTTGGGAATAGCAGGGCTGTACAGGGATAACACTTAATTCCTGCTAAAGCAGAAGAGACCTTCCATAACTGGGATTTGGAAGTGATGCCATGCTCAAGGTGTGGCTTCACTTCCAGCCCTGATCTCTTACTCTCTCAGCCAGTAGAGGCCAAGCATGTTTGGGAAGCAAAGGCAGCACTTGGCCCCTGTCTTGGGGCAAAGGGAAGGGAGGAATTTATTTTCTCACTCATGAGGCCTAGGCCTAAATGTGACACAGAAGAACAGTGCAGGGCACTTCGAATGATGTAGAATCAGTGTCTTTAGCGTATAACATTTTCTGTCACCTTTGTGACTCAGCATTTTGCATATTATTTACAATGACAAAAGTGAAATATTAATGAGTCTGTGGGGAACTAAGGTAGATCAGGGTCAACCCCGTTAACAAGGGATAATTGAGAAGTGCAATAGTGACACCTCCTTGCTGATTAAGGAATCAATAGACTCTAAAACAGTGGGTCTCAAACTTTTTTACTGGTGATCCCTGTCACACAGCAAGACTGAGTGCAACCCCCCTAATAAATTAAACACACTTTTAAATATATTTAACACCATTATAAATGCTGGAGGCAAACTGGGTTTAGGGTGGAGGTTGAGAGCTCGCAACCTCCCATGTAATAACCTCATGACCTCCTGAGGGGTCCCGACCCCCAGTTTGAGAATCCCTGCTCTAAAAGCATTTTCATCTGATCCAATTTAGTCAGGACGGTAACTACATGTTGGTCACAGTAGGGCCTCTGAAATGAGGAACAATAGCAGGACCTTAACAGTTGCAATAAGGATCCAGGTGACTCTCCGAGAATTAAAGGAACAAGAAGGAAAGTTACTTTGTTACTGAAATGCTTCCAAAAGTCATATCTATCAAAAAGTGTGTAAGGTATGACCCCAGATTTAAACTAACTGCAAAATGAAGTCATTTTGCACAACAAGGCTGAAACTCTGCTGGCAGCAACTGCAAAAGCAACCTGGAGGTTATCAAGTGCTTGGCTCTCCTGGTGTTCACAGTGGCCCTTACTGTGGTACTTCTGAAGAGGAATGTTGTAGTCATCTTGTGCTTCTGCCCAGGTGGATACATAGTTATTTCTCTGCCTCCCTTTAGGAACCAGAGATATTTTGCTCTGTGTGTGCGCACCAGTCAGTTGCTGCCCTCAATTAACAATGCAGAGACCCCACTTCAGACTGTCTTAAAAAGAGAGAAAATGTTACTGGCAATTGCACCCAAATAGAAAGTTATAAAATAATGAAAAAAACAACCCACACCTTTAGGGATGCTATGGAAAGGGTCACTAGACACACATTAAAGCTTATTTACAGGCTATTCAATTATGTAGGCCTACAGCATATTGTTAGCTAGTCTCCTCTTTGAAGCTTGTCAGAGAGCTGTATGACATCCACTGAGAATGAGGCTCTTAGAGAACAAGGGCTGGGTGCTTCTCAGACTTCAGACACTGGTTGCTAGCACAGCTCCAGCCCTAATGGAGGTGTGACCTCAGGTTTTTCAGATTGGTAGAGGAGGAGCTGTGTTGAGTAGAAAAGGAAAATAGATGGTATAAGTCTAGGAAGGCAAGTGGAAACTCAGCCTGAAAGAGGATATTTAAGAAGGTAGTTACTAAATATTCTCCATAAATATTTTTTATCATTTTGCTTACAATAGTCCCTTGGAAGCACTGAAGCTGAAATCCTTACCAAAGATATTTTACTCTATTGGGTAAAACTTGTTTGTTAGTTTAGTCTTGCTGGAAATCTAACAACTTATTTTGTTTAGTAAATAGGGCAACCAAATAAAGCTCACCATAGCTATAATTACTTGGTCTTGCAACACAGGCTTATGAAGAAGTTCAGTAGGTCATATTGGAGATCTACAAACCTTGACAATATCCCACTGAAGGTTTAAAACATCTACTGCAGCAGATAAGCAATAGAGTAAAATTAAATTATTAGGATAATTAACTTCACTTCTAGTTGTAAGCTCTTTCAAAGAAGAGACAAGTAGTGAAATAAGCAGAAACATTTGGTTCATTGTCTAAAATAAAGTCCATAAACTACTTTTCTTGACAAAACTATAGCTAAATAATGTCAGCTCTTTATTTTAGTGCTTTCCTACAACAGGACCCCTTCAAAAGAGAAGAAGTGGGAAGAAGGGCAAATCTTCAGAAGAAATAAGAGCCAGCCTAATCCCAGAACCAAACCCAATTTAAACATTTTATAGGGCATTGGTGGATCAGTATATCCCACCACAGGGCATCAATAGGGCAGCCCTCCAGTGATGGGCTGCACAAGTCAATAGAATAGCCCTCCAGTGCCAGGTTACACAACCAAGTGGTCAGAATCACTAGGGCAGGGCAGGCAGCCCTAATCGTCACAAGCCCCAGAGCCCAGCAATAAGCTTGGGCCTTGCTGCCAGAAGGGAGCAGGCTGCCACCCAATAGTGGAGTTGACTGCCATGGGTAGGGGCACCCAGGCTCTCCCTACTCCACCAGGTCCCTATCAGTGGCAAGTAGTCCCACCATTGGGTCAGGAGGGATCCCACCAAGACACACAGACTCTATATTCCCAGTACCACAACCGGATCAATGTCTGGCTCCCCTGGGCTATTTCCTTTCATGTCTCCATGCTCTGTACTCTGCAGGTCCTCCATCTCCTTGGGAGTACTCAGAGGGCAAGACTCCCACTAACTCCTACCCCTCATTGGCCTCAGTGGACAGCTGGGTGCTCTACAGGGTCTCGGCATAGCTGGTCTCCAGCAGCTTCTGCACAGAGACCTGCAAAACACATGCATGCTCCTCTCCAGTCAGCCCAGACTGAGCTGGGCTGCCCTCTTTTATAGTCTGCGTCCTGTTGGAGCATACCCAGTAAGGGCGAGGGGGTGTGGCCTCTTTGGCCCACAGGGTGTGATTAACCCCTACAGGGCCAGTGTGGGGTAAGTACACCCCATCCCACAGGGGTGAAGTAAACTTCCCTCTACCTGATCAAAGTGATGTTCTGCTCCCTATTTGTGCAGCTACTTCACATATTCCCTGGTAGTGTCCTAGGAGGTCTGGTAATCTATGCTTAACACTCTGCTGCTTTGGCTATCACAGTCTCTGGGACTTCCTCTGGGCAGGAAGCACAGAATGCATTCTGGGATAACTGTGGGTCCAAGTTGGGAGCTGATAGTACTGGGGAAGGCCCAGGGGTCAGGTGTATGGCGGGAGGTTAAAGTAACTTCATTGGAAACATTTTGGGGGTAAGAAGTACCTTGGGAAGGTAATTATATGGGGATGTGAGAATAGTATGTTAATTTTTCTTTATTCTTGGATCATTTCCTCTTTGGGCTCACTGAATGAGGAGCCATGAGTTGCATTTTCCATACTAAATTGACCTGAATATTCTGCACTGGGTTGCAGTTTTGCCCTATTACTTCCCCTTTCCCTGATGTTGAGCATTCACATGTCCCAGTGACATGAGGCAGCTTTGTTGACTCTTCCCATATTACAGTGCAATGCCACAATGCTGAAAACACTTGTGTTTGTGTTTGATTTTACTACTGTGAGTAACCCCATTGAAATAATTGGATTACTCATGGTAATAAAGCTAAGTACATGCATAAGTGTTTGCAGGATGGGGACCCATGTCAGAATAAACAGTGTGCAGTAATACTTAATTCATTTCAAAGCACATTTGAAGTGGCATATAAAGGGATAGTTTGGATACTCTGCCATGGCTGTGAAAATATTGTAGCTTATCACAAGTCTGACCTAGTAGATAGAGAACTAGTCTGGGACCTAGGAGACCTGGCTTCTATTCCCAACTCTGCCACTAGCCTGCTGGATGATGTTAGACAAGTCACTTTATCTGTCTGTACCTCACTTTTCCCAGCAGTAAAATGGGGATAATGATGCTTATCCTCCTTTCTAAAGCAATTTGAGATTTACTGATAAATACGTTAAGAGCTAGGTATTATTTAAACTGTTTTAAGTTCTTCCATTTTAAGGCTTTGGAAAAGGTTTATCTTTGTGCTGTTGTGGGCAGGGCTCATAAGACAAATCTCCTGGCTAAGGAGACGAGTGGTTTGTGTGTCAGCAATGTGTCCTGTGAAAGGTGAGTTGAAAATGGATGTCAATGAAGTTTAGAACCACACTACAGCACTCTTATGTAGTTCATTAATTGAGGCAGATATTTTAACCTAATGTCTGCCATTGGGCACCTAAATTCGGGCTGCTCCAGTTGGCTCAATAATGACACATTAAATTTTGAGCTTCTTGGGTAATAAAAAAGTTCCATTTAATGCCACTTACTAGTAAAAAGAAATTCATGATAACCACCAAATGCTCGACTAAACAAAGATAAAATACACTGAAATAAATTCAAGATAAATCAGCTATATTTCAACAGCCACTATCTACTAGACTGCTGTAATTAATACATAATTTTGTATGTGTAATTTTGTTTTACCTATACTGGAGTAAGGACAATAGTGTTTTCTGGGTATGTGGATGTGTCAACAGGCTCCCCATGAAAACGGTGTATAGTATAGTAGGAAAGGATACAAGGATTTTATTGTAATAACAAGACATAAGAACCTGTGGATAAGTCAACAGGAAGAGACATTTTAGTGTAAAACCTGAAAAGTATGGCTCAGACATCTTAAAAAGTTTGGAGGTGTCTAAGAAGGAGACAGGTCTGGAATCTGTGGATGGGTATGAATTTTGTACATTTTCATAATGCAGCAAAGCTTTCTTTGAGGAAATCAACCCCTTAGTTTAAAGCGGTTAACTGTTAATTCTACTTTAAGCGTGAGATTTGTTTGTTTGTTTGTTTTGTAGAGCTCTATAATACATGGTGGCTGAACAAATTTATAGCCATGTAGGAACTTAGCAATTATCTCAATGTTCTGCATTATGGTCACTTGCAGCTTCACATTGGTGGAGGGATAAAACTCAGCTCCCCCTGCTCTGAAAGAACAGGACTCTACTACTTGAGCTAAGTGAGAATTTTGATTTGTTCTTAGCAGTATAACACACAGTTGAGATGTGATTCCTTCCATTAGATGGCAGTGGAGCTGTGAGCGCTCTCTCCCAGTTCCCCGCCCAGTTCAAGACAATAGTATTTCATTAGAATATGTGGGGAGGGATAGCTCAGTGGTTTGAGCATTGGCCTGCTAAACACAGGGTTGTGAGTTCAATCCTTGAGGGGGCCATTTAGGGATTTGGGCCAAAAATTGGGAATTGGTCCTGCTTTGAGCAGGGGGTTGGACTAGATGACCCCCTGAGGTCCCTTCCAACCCTGAGATTCTATGAGTGATAGAAAAATAGCTTTAATGTATAATGCACACTAGGGGATCATTAATGTGCAGCAACAAAGTCTACACAGACCACTTCCTGTTCAATATGTTAATGTGCTTTAGAAATCACCCACCCACCCCCATAGTGAGCATTGCTGCTAGGGTTGCCATCTCAGACATACAGAAAACCACGCCCCTGGCCTCTCTTCCCCACCTCATGCCAGCAGTGGTGCAGGTAGGGGGGGGTCTCTAACTTTCCCCACCTCCAACCGTGCTGCATGCCCCTGTGCCGCAGGGGAGGAAGACAGCTCCACCTCCTGTCAAACCTACAAGCAGCCAGCCGGGAAGGCGGCCCCATAACAACAACCCCGCCCCGCCCCGCCCCAACCCCTTCCTCCTCAAGATGGCAAGAGAGAATCCAGCTGGCCCTGGAGCTTGCTGGGAAGGAGTGGAAAACAGTCAAGTCCTCCAGGGGAGGCCTTCCTTTTAAAGGGCCAGGGCCATGGGAAGTCTCCGCTGAATATTTCTTCCCCTTTCACTCCTAGTGCTGGGTAGCAGGGAGAGAGCAAAAATAACCTGGCTCATCTTCACTGGCAACTGTCCAGGCAGAACAAAATCGGGCCAGGATGGTTAAAAACCCTAATTTCTTCACCATGTAGCCAAGCCCTAAGGTCGGTCTTGAAGGCAAAGTCAGCACTGCTTGAAGGGGAAGACGAAGGCCAGGCAAAGGGAAGGATGTCAGACTTACAATGCAGCCAGAAAATAATTTTGTGTACTTACCCCTTTCTGCTCGTTTCCAAAGTTGATGCTTTGGGAGTTGCTATACAAATGAACATATCAAGCATTCAGCTTTTCTTCAGAACTGCTGTGGTTAGCACTGGTGTAATTAGTGCTGAAGTAGGATTTACTCAGGAAAGGTACACACCCAAGGCCAGACAGTTCACCCTGTTAAAGCGCAGGCTTGGACTTATATGATTTGGGTCCTACTTCTGTGTCTGCCACTGACTTCCTGTGTGACCTTGGACCAGAGTTTCACAACAGTGCCTGGGTAAGTTTTTAGTTGCACCGTGCAGTCACAGCGATTCTACATACACAGTTCGGAAAATATGGCCCTAATCCCGCTGCACCTTAGTTTCCTCTTGTGTAAAATGGATATAATACCTCACAGAAGAACTGAGAGGATAAATTCATTTTGTAAAGTGCTTTGGATCCTCAGATGGAAGGACATTCAAAGTATTATTATTCACCTGATACTTAGGCCTTGTTCAAATGAGAGAAGTTACACATGTTCTTTCCCACCCAATTGACTGAACAGCACTTTGGATCCATATACATAAGCCTTCAGTCAATTGTTGGGGAGGCAACAGTCACAGTAATTTGGGTCTGGTCTACCCACAGTTTTTGTACCAATAATATTATGCCATTTAGGGGGGTGTTTTTTTGTTTTTGTTTTTTCCATTTTTACTGACATATGTATACCATATCATCCCTAGTATGGATACATTTATACTGTCATAAAGTGCCTTATACTGCTATAGCTTATTTCCCTTCCCAAATGGGAATAAGCTATCCTGGTAAAAGTACCTTTATACTGATATAACCACGTCCACATTAGGGAGGTTGTACCTCCTAGACCTTAACAATACTGATAGTGTTAAAGTGGTACATCTTGTGTGTGCAGATGAGCCCTTACCCTAAAATGTTGTAGGGATAAGGCCTCAATAAATTGAGGCTCAGTGGATTATGGCACAATCAGTGCACCTTCAACAGCTGTTATCCTTAGGGGAGCTCTGGGATGAAATTCTCCATTAAGAATAAAAACAGAATTTTAAAAACAAAGGGGTGTAAACCACATTTTTTCCAGAGAGAGAGAGAGACCAATAAATATACGTAACGAGAATGCAAAACTAGCATTTTATTTGAAGGAGGAGAAACTTAACATGCAAGACAGGGAAGTAAACAGAGTATGATTAAACAGTATTTCAGTACATGGAGCAAATAAAGCGAGCAAAAACATTAGCATATGGAATTCATCAAAGGACCAGCTTCTTATGAGCTGTTTTACATCATTTAGGTCCTTTCTGCTCAAAATATTTATGACAACAGCAAGTCATGGCTGCCACAAAGATGACAAATTCATTGAAGTCTACTTCAGAATCTCCATTTTCGTCCAGACCCTTGAAGAGTTTGTCAACAGCTTCCTTATCTTTCACCGACTAAAAGAGAAAAGAAGCAGTCCATAGTGAGACATGCAATTTATTCTGAGGTCCTAAAAGCAGCAGCAAAATTGTAATTTACTTGAACAATAGAAATGATGTGGTGTGGATCCAAACATCTTATTATCAGTGTCTGTAGAGTTTAGGGGCACTACCTGATCCCCGGTGAAGAAAGTGTTAACCTCAGCTCAGTTTCTTTGTACCTTTCCACAGGTGATTAAGGGACTAAATATAGATTCCTTGCTTGGGAGGCAGAGGGAGTAATATGTAGGGATGGGGGTGAAGAAAAGGGTTCCGTCAACCAGATTGTTACAGAGCTGGGCTGAATCTAGAGCAGTGGTTCCCAAACTAGGGGCATTTCTTGTTCAGGGAAAGCCCCTGGTGGGCCGTGCCGCTTTGTTTACCTGCCTCATCTGCAGGTTTGGCCTATCGCAGCTCCCAGTGGCTGCGGTTCACCGTTCTTGGCCAATGGGGGCTGCGGAAAGCGGCGGCCAGCATGTCCCTCGGTCCGTGCTGCTTCCTGCAGCCCCCATTTGTCTGGAGTGGGGAACCGCAGCCAGTGGGAGCGGCAATTGGCTGAACCTGCAGATGCGGCAGGTAAACAAACTGGCCCGGCCCGCCAGGGGCTTTCCCTGAAAAGTGGTGCCCCTAGTTTGGGAACCACTGATCTAGAGTCAACAGATTTCCTGTTATTATGTTTTGCTTCAGTTAACTTGTTTTTATTTCTGGTTAGGTTCCTTTAGGAAAAAAATCCTGGCTGACTTCCCCAGGGCTTTGTTTCTGCTGAATCATTCCACCAGCTCACAATAGGATATGCAGAACTTTGGAACTCCTGTTATGCTAATGCAGTGCTCTGTAATTTAATCAGGACAGTACTGTAACTTGTTGATCTTGTTGGAGAAAACAGAACAATACTTGGAAGATTATGGGGCACAAATACTCCTCTCATTGAGGTCAATGCCAAAAGTTCCATTGGCTTCAAATGGAGCAGGTCCGTGGGTTCATAAAAGTTTTGTGTGTGTGCGTGCGAGCGTACGCACATTTAAAAGGTCTGTGACCCAAATCCTGTCATTAAATGTATACTTATATATATGGAATTAATAAATGCTGTAGCTATCAACAAATCTATAGGTGCATGAACTGTACCTGCTTTAAAAACATGTTTAATGGTCAAACTTGCATAACACTAAAGATGCTAAACAAGATACTCCAACCCCAGCTAAAATCTTCACACCTGAATTTAAAAACATCCTTTTGCAGCCTGCTCTCCCCTATCCCCTCCAAAAAAATCCTTAATAAAATACATGTGTTTGAACTATACTAGAAGGTCACCAAACAGGCTCCCAAGAATGGGAGCATTAAAATAAGGCGTCTTCAGTGAGAACATCCTGTGTGCAGCCCCCACATGTGAATATTTTGGGATTGTCATCTTGTGTTCCAGCTGATCTTAGTGACTTGAACATGTTAGTCACGAGGAGCTGTGCACACACAAGGCAGACTCTGAAGCATTAGTAAAGTTAATTTTGCGTTATGGGATGAAAAAATAGTATCCTAGCCATGTCCTTTTGTTTTCAGCCTATCATAATTTAAATTGACCAGCTTGTTTCAAACTGCCCACAACAATTCACCTCTGGCTGAGATTAAACATGACAATTTCCAGGCAAAAATAACTTATTTTGAGAGTGTTTTAAAGATTTTTTTGAAAAGGCTTACAATAGGTCTTGAAGCTTGAGTACAGCTGGGTGAATAATGGAGTTGGAGCCTTTGGTTCACTGGCCATTTCAAAAAGTCTGAAACAATGTGGTTAGGTTCAAACAAAATTGAAATGTTTTATTTTAATTTTGCCCATTTGAAAATGTTTTGAATTTTTAAAATAAAATTCAAGAAAAAATGTTTAGAAAAATGTTGAAATGAAATTTTTGATTTTTCAGATTTTTTAAAAATCAACAATGGAGCCAAATCAGCACAAATTCATGAAACATTTTGATTTTGAAAAATATGCATTTTTCACTAAAAAAAAAAAAAAGTTTAGTTCTAATCTGAGCCCTGGCAATGATTTGTTCCAATGAATTTAAGAGGATGCAGTTTTTATAATAAACAGAGGATGGCAATAGAGACCTATAAAATATAATTAACTAAAATAGTGTGGTTTTGTTGAAGCTAGATTTTATACATATATGAAATTATGTAAATATTGATCAGTTTTACTGTGAATTTTAAATACTTAGCTTCATTGAAATCTGAAGGGTTTGAAGAGTCAGAGTCTAATTAGTTCAATAGCCATTATTTTATTTTTCACTGATTTAATTTTAATTTTTTTTTAATAAAATGAGGAATTATAACCTGAGGTATGCCAAAAACTCAACCAGAAATTCAGGTTTGTGACTAGTCCTGGCTGAACAATATATGACACAAATTTTGTTCCTTTCTCTTTTTTCCAAATTATCCATAAACAAACTTAATTTTAAATTATTCAATGAATTATTTGTGGACCCATGTCCATACCCAGGGTCCCCGGCGGGTTGTACTGGGGCAGCTAGCCTGCACTGAAGTCCATGCCACCTCATCCTCACGAGTATTATTACCCATGCTAGATTAAAGCTACCATGGATATGCCTACCTGTGCTACAATTACACCTTAATTTGTTGTGTAAATGCACACAATAAAGCAGAGCTCTTGCAAATAGCTGAAGCCCTGAGTGATGACTGAACATCACACATTGATCTTAGTGCTCTAAGAATGCATGCACAGTTATTCGGAAGTTCAGTGTTGGGTGTGCACAAAATGGAAGCCACTTTTTGAACATTTGGCCCTGGGCCGTGACAACTAATGGAAAAGAGTTTACATTTAGGCAAACAAATGAAACTCCTGTGAGGCACCAGGGTGTGTGAAAGCAGAATTTGGCCCAACAGCTTTATGGAATTTTTAGTGATATAAAAGAAATGGAAATGATCAAGAATGAAAGTTATTATGACTTTGAACCAAGTAAAATTGTTATTGTACAAGTAAAGTGATGTGCAGTAAATAAGGAGAACCAATAATGGCAAGTGAAGTTAAACTTTTGCATTTACACCCTGGGAAGATAACACACATTATGGGTCGTGATTTGAACATTTGTTAATTTGCAAGAAAGATTTTGTGAATTGTTTAAAATAAAAATGTATTTTCTCTTCCAGAGTCTACCTCACTCATATTTGCTGCTAAATATGAATCTTTCTTTTAAAAAAACCAAAACCAGTAAATCTGGAAAGTGAGTCTGAATACTGCAATAAGCAAGCCATAGTAGGGATTAAACTCAGCCCAGTTCAGCAAAATGTGCATTAGCCATCTTTATGCTACAGAGACTTGTGCAAGACTTCAACAATCCCCAAATATGATACGACACTCACCACAGCTACAGGCGTGCAGTAGTTTGACCTAATGGGCCAAATTCTTCCCTTACATATGCATGCCTTACTGTTTCAGCTCAGTGAGAACCAGGTGTCTATATGTGAAGCCATGATTTCCCTTTACTAAATGAAGTTTGATAAAACAAGTCTGGATAATAGTCTAAAAATATATGAATGCAATTAAATGCAAGTCAAGTCACAAATTTTAGAAATGGATTATTGGTGGCGATGGCCAAATTCAAACATATTATTTGGCGCTGCCTAGAAAATGATAGTACCGAGAGTGGAAATGTTTGTGTTTTCTGATTGAAAAGTCAAAAGACATGAAATTTTTGGGAAGGAACTGAAGTGGAATTTTTCAGCTACCAGGCTGGAAGGCTATTGTCAAGTTCAAAAAGTTGAAAAAAATGTGGCTATGTTGGAACAAGAAGAGCCTTTCAGCCCAGCTGCCTGAGAACCAGACAGCTGGGCCATTCAGCCTTTCTGGCCCTAGGGCAGGAGTGGGTGTGAGGGAGGTGGGGAGACAGAGTTTTCCAGCTCTCAGTCTCTCTGGACCCTAAACCAGGGGGGAGGTGGGGAGGCTGGGGGTCAGGGCTCTCTCTCTCTCCAGCCAGTGCTGGGACTGGGAGGCTGATAGCCGGACAGCAGAGAGCCAGGGACCAGGTGCTCAGCCTCTGCAGCCCTTCTGGAAAGCATTTGTCAGACAGGAGCCTTCCAACAGGGAAGCAGGCAAGCTGTTATTTCAATTTTCCCAATGGAAAATTGAAATTTTTCATCAAAAGTGAAATTTTCCTCACAGGAAATTTCAGTTTTGTGGAAAAGGAGTTTTTAATTGGAAAATCATTCTGACAAAAATGTTCCAACCACCTCTAATGTTATCATTTTCTAGAAAATATCCTTTGAAACTTAATGTTTTTAAGAATGTCAGATATCTCATGATACCACATTGCAGAGCGTGCAATACTTGTCTACACTGGCACTTTACAGCGCGGCAACTTTCTTGCTCAGGGGTGTGAAACTCCTCCCCGCCGAGCGCTGCAAGTTTCAGCGCTGTAAAGCGCCAGTGTAGACAAGTATTGCACGCTCTGCAACGTGGTATCATGAGATATTCCACAGTATGCATCCGATGAAGTGAGCTGTAGCTCACGAAAGCTTATGCTCAAATAAATTGGTTAGTCTCTAAGGTGCCACAAGTACTCCTTTTCTTTTTAGTGTAGACATGCTACAGAGATAGACGAAAAATATTTAAGAGCACATTCTCATTATTTAACAATGCTGTTATCTGAAACATTTTCTTTAGTTCTTTCCCTTTATTTGTTATTAAGAAGGACACTTCACAGACAATTCTTCCAAGTTCATCTACTCTGTCCCACTGCTGCTTATATACCATACTTGTATACATGCTCAGATATCACAGTAAGAATTGTGGTATAAATGCCCAGACCAGGAGACTCCCCATTTGCTGTCATTATATTCAGTTGTTAGCATCACAATCCTTTTTCACAGCAGTTAATTGAGACATCATATGGGATTACAAATTCTGGTGGGGAGTAAACAGCAGGAGCAGATGACTTCGGAAGAAGTAAATATTCTGTTTAAATGCCCTTGCCCTGAAAACTAGAGAGTGAGGAATGAGAAATACAGAAAACCTGACAATTAGGATTTATTCTGACTACCACATTCCGTTCTGTGATCTGCCTTCACTTTCAAAGCCACATTGTCAGCATGATGCATAAGAAAAGGTCCCACACAACTTCTCTTAACAGTAATGATTTCTGTAGCCAATTCCCTGCACAAAGCACCAAAAATGTCTCTCTTCATATTGCTTTAAGTCTATTACAGAGAAACTATAGTGAACCATCACTTTACCGAGAGGAAGTTGGGTAGCTCTTTTTCCAGGAGGGTCTTTAGTTCTCCTTTGGTGAGGGTTTGCTTATTGCCTTCAGCCCTGGAATACTTGTCAAAGACATCAATGATCATTCCCATTGCAGTTTCCAGTTCAGACATCTTTGCTGCTGGATTCTGGCTTCCTTCTTTGTGTGAATAGCTTCTGGCCCTCCTTTAGAGAGTAGAGACTGAACGGGTTCTGGGGTGCTTTATATAGCTATCACATCTCATGGTTACATCGGGAGTGGAGCCAGTTAGCAAATATCTACACCTTAAGCACCGCTTTTCATCATCTAGGTGCAGCTTGAAATCAAATTCCTTTGTAAAGAAATTCAATTCAAAATTCAAACTTTATCAGTAGGGCAGAGCTGGAACAACGATTTATACATCACCATAAACCAGCCACTCCTTCAAGATTAAGTGTGAGTAAAAAGCTTAAATTGAATCTGTAAATGGCTAACAGCCCAACCCTTAAAAGAATGTATATTGGCCTGCAATGGTGAAAGAGCAGCAAATTACTTCCCATTCATTGCAATGGGTGGCTATAGGGACTCTGAGAATTGCCATCTTTTTCAAACGACAACCAGCTGAGTTGCAGAGTTCTGATGTGTGCAAGGGCCTGGGCAGCAGTTTAATTGAACACAGACTGATATATTGCACTGATGATGCATAGACATCTGGGCCCTTGGACAGTGATGAGATTAATCTTTAAGTGTCATGAAACTGCTTAGTATTGGCTTACATCAGCATCAACAGAGAGTTTCTCTTTTCAACCTTACAGCAGCAGTATCACCCATTCTAAAAGACAAAATCACACCAAAACATCATAGTCTTCAGTAAAAAGAAAAAGAGGACTTGTGGCACCTTAGAGACTAACAAATTTATCTGAGCATAAGCTTTCATGAGCTACAGCTCACTTCATTGGATGCATACCGTGGAAAATACAATAGGGAGATTTTATATACACAGAGAACATGAAACAATGGGTGTTACCATACACACTGTAACGAGAGTGATCAGGTAAGGTGACAGGTTTCAGAGTAACAGCCATGTTAGTCTGTATTCGCAAAAAGAAAAGGAGTACTTGTGGCACCTTAGAGACTAACCAATTTATTTGAGCATGAGCTTTCGTGAGCTAAAAAAACAAAACAAAAACCTTTTGTAGTGATAATCAAGGTGGGCCATTTCCAGCAGTTGACAAGAACGTCTGAGGAAGAGTAGGGGGGAAAAATAAACATGGGGAAATAGTTTTACTTTGTGTAATGACGCATCCACTCCCAGTCTTTATTCAAGCCTAATTTAATGGCGTCCAGTTTGCAAATTAATTCCAATTCAGCAGTCTCTCGCTGGAGTCTGTTTTTGAAGATTTTTGTTGTAATATTGCGACTTTTAGGTCTGTAATCGAGTCACCAGAGAGATTGAAGTGTTCTCCGACTGGTTTTTGAATGTTATAATTCTTGATGTCTGATTTGTGTCCATTTACACATTTGTGTCACATAAACACCACCCTATACCGGAAACCTACTGACTGCTATACTTACCTACATGCCTCCAGCTTTCATCCAGACCACACCACACGATCCATTGTCTACAGCCAAGCTCTGTGATACAACCGCATTTGCTCCAACCCCTCAGACAGAGACAAACACCTACAAGATCTCTATCAAGCTTTCTTACAACTACAATACCCACCTGCGGAAGTGAAGAAACAGATTGACAGAGCCAGAAGAGTACCCAGAAGTCACCTACTACAGGACAGGCCCAACAAAGAAAATAACAGAACGCCACGAGCCGTCACCTTCAGCCCCCAACTAAAACCTCTCCAACGCATCATCAAGGATCTACAACCTATCCTGAAGGATGACCCATCACTCTCACAGATCTTGGGAGACAGGCCAGTCCTTGCTTACAAACAGCCCCCCAACCTGAAGCAAATACTCACCAGCAACCACACACCACACAACAGAACCACTAACCCAGGAACCTATCCTTGCAACAAAGCCCGTTGCCATCTGTGTCCACATATCTATTCAGGGGACACCATCATAGGGCTAATCACGTCAGCCACACTATCAGAGGCTCGTTCACCTGCACATCTACCAATGTGATATATACCATCATGTGCCAGCAATGCCGCCCTGCCATGTACTTTGGTCAAACTGGACAGTCTCTACGTAAAAGAATAAATGGACACAAATCAGACGTCAAGTATTATAACATCAAAAACCAGTTGGGGGACACTTCAATCTCGCTGGTCACTCCATTACAGACCTAAAAGTGGCAATTCTTCAACAAAAAAACTTCAAAAACAGACTCCAACGAGTGGATGGGTCATTACACAAAGTAAAACTATTTCCCCATGTTTATTCCCCCTCCCCCACTGTTCCTCAGATGTTCTTGTCAACTGCTGGAAATGGCCCACCTTGATTATCACTACAAAAGGTCCTCCCACCCCCACCCCTGCTCTCCTGCTGGTAATAGCTCATCTTAAGTGATCACTCTCGTTACAGTGTGTATGGTAACACCCATTGTTTCATGTTCTCTGTGTATATAAATCTCCCCACTGTATTTTCCACTGAATGCATCTGATAAAGTGAGCTGTAGCTCATGAATGCTTATGCTCAAATAAATTGGCTAGTTTCTAAGGCGCCACTAGTACTCCTTTTCTTTTTGTGAATACAGACTAACGCGGCTGCTTCTCTGAAACCTGTCAAAGATAAGATAGATTTCCCAGTGCACTGGACTGTTTGCTGAAGTTATAGAATCTGTATGCATTGCTTATTAGAGGGTGAGGTTTATCTATATTTGCATGTGAAAGACTCACTTCAGATCTGGTTAATGTCTAAAAGGTCATTCAGTTTCCATCGCCTGTGGTTAAATTCAGTTACCTCTTCTACTTACATGCCAGCACCACCACGTGATTTTGTAACATGCAAACAGAAGTATTTAATTTAATGAAGTGAGCCTACTGAGGTACAGATAGAAAAACAGAGTTCTTAGATCTTATTCTGATACTTGACAATGTACTTGTTCAGTTCCTATCAATTCTCTTCAGTGTTCCTCAAGTAAATGCTTATGCAATGACCTACTTACTGTTCTTCATTAACATTGGTTTCCAAAACTGGCTTAACCCAGGAAGGGAGGCAGGAAGGTTTGTGTTTTCCTTTTGTGTCAGTTTTTTTTTTCTTTGTGCTTGTCCTTTTCTTAATTTTTTTTGCTTCAAGACTTCGATCTAAATTCCACTGAAAAAGAGTCTTTCTGTCAACAGCAGGAAGGTATGGGTCATGCCCATAGTTATCAGTCTAACAAATGGCAAGCTGTTAAACCTTGTGGAGACCTGAGAAATTTCTGATTTTTTTTAAATGGAAAAATAGGTCTGAGTCAGTTTCCGCTCACTTGTACTGTTACCCGCCAGGAGGAACAGGGTTAATTTCTTTCATGCAACAACAAGTAATGAAATGACTATGGAGACGTCACCTAAAGCAAGAACAAACTATCAGGAATTAAAGCACTGGGGGATAATTATTGAAAATCCTTAGACAGGTAACAAGTCTGCAGAAGTACTACTCCTTGGGGATAAGTGCATATATTGGTTTTGTTCAAGACACCCTGCAAACAAAAAACTGAGATTAGTATGAAGTGGCCAGCCTGATATAGAGGTGGGGGGGGGGGTCACTCTCACTGAATGCAAGCACTGATATGACACAGGGACCTAGAGGGACAGACCTTGCTGGAGGGGTTTGAAGGACCCTGAAACCTACTAGGGTCTCCATATGGAAAATGGGCGACACCTAGTAAGACAGGCCGGCATGTAAGCTATTTATTGTTTTCAAGATATGTTCTCTCTGTAATGCTTTTGTTCTAAATAAATACCTTGCTGGATGAAGGCAGGCTGGTCATTGGTATTCTCTCATAGTTCCTGGGGAGAGAGCAGGGTGCCAGGTGGTGAACTAAACTCAGGCTTGCTAAGGTGATCACAGTGAATTGCTGGAGGAAATTGCAGCCTGAATCGCTGATCTCTGGAGGGAGAGGAACAGAGGTTCCCACCCTGAGAAAGGTGGTGGTAAAAGCCTGATACCTGAGTGGGGTGCCCTCAAGGAGGCCATGAAGGGGTTAGAAGTACAGTTACTTTGGTAACTATGACAAACCTCAGGCAGTGGTGTTTCTCAGATTTAACAACATGCCTTAGCTGGTCCTGAATTTGGTCTTTGCCTGCATATCTGATTTCATCCCAAGTGGTTCCTTGACACTGGAAGAGAGAAGGAAACTTCACCCAACAACTGGAACTTAACTCCTCGTCAGAGGTGAAATTCTGGCCCCGTGAAATCAATGGCAAAACTTCCATTGACTTCAGAGGGGCCAGGATTTCATACCAGTCTTCCAGCCTGACCTCTGACAGACCAGTGACTCAGCTTGTACAAGGAAAGTACCACAGCGGTGGCCAGAAGCCAATTACCAGACCACAAAAAAAGAGCACCTTTTATTTCCCCCTTTTCGTATGTTCTCTTGTCTGTAATGGGTTGGAAAAATAGATTTGACCAAGCTAACTGGTATGTGAGGAAGCTGACAATGTTTTGTTTAACTCATTTCATAGACCAGCATTTTAAATTAAGTTTAAAATATCCAATTAGTTGTGAAAGTTACAATTTCACTTGAATGCTTAAGTTAATAAAGTAAAAGGTTTTCTCATTGCATGTGGCTTTTAAAAACGTAAAGCCTCAAACCATAGGAAAAAACACATATGGTTAGCACTAGCATTGGGGTGTACAAATAACATCTAATCAACCCATAAACTAAGTGTCTGGAGAATAAGGTCCTTGTGTTCGATGACCTTCATTGCAAACAAATATTTGGTTTTCTAAAGATAATGTTATATTCAGACTTAATTTGTAATGAAAGAGATGCTGGGGCTCAAGCAATTAGGTGCTGAGGCTCAAGCAATTTTTTTACATTCACAACTGATGCAGCAAGTCCAGAGGTGGCGGGTCTATGAGCTGCCCAACTCAGATGTGCCAAGGCTTATCCCTGGCAAAAATTAAGCCCTGGTTATATTATACACTGTGGACATAATGTTTTTCTTCTTCATTCCCTTCGTCCCCCCATCTGAGTCAGGCAAAAACCCATCCAATAAATTATCTAGTAAAATAATTCTCAACTTATGAACCACTGGCTCCCTGTTGTTTGAAGAGCCCTTTTAGCTGGTCCCTAGAAAGAAATGTTTTGACAACCAAGCAGTGGAATACTAGGGTTTGAGCAGTGGAAATTGGTCCATGAATGGGTATCTCCTACAGCAAAGGTGGGCAAATTATGGCCCGCGGGACCGTCCCCCTGGCCCTTGAGCTCTCAGCCGGGGAGGCTAGACCCCGGTCCCTCCCCCTCAGCCTCAGCTTGCCATGCTGCCAGTGCTCTGGGCGGCAGGGCTGCGAACTCCTGCCAGGCAGAGTGGCTGGCTCCAGCCAGGCGGCGCGGCTGCCAGTCCTGCTGCTCTGAGTGGCATAGTAAGGGGGTGAGGAGCACGGGCGTGGATAGGGGCAGGGAGTCCCGGGGGGCAGTCAGCGGACAGGGAGCAGGGGGGCGGTTGGATGGGGCGGAGGTTCTGGGGAGGGGGCGGTAAGGGGAGGGGAAATGGGGGGGGATTGGATAGGCGTGGGAATCCTGGGGGGCCTGTCAGAGGGCGGGCTTATGGATAGAGGTTGGGGCAATCAGGGGACAGGGAGCAGGGGGGTTGGATAGGAGGTGGGGTACTGGGGGGGGTGGTTAGGGGCGGGGAGGTCCCGGGATGGGGTGGTCAGGGGACAAGGAGCGGTGGGGGGGTTGGATGGGTCAGAGGTTCTGAGGGGGGCAGTAAGGGGGCAGGAAGTGAGAGGGGCAGATAGGGGGCCAGGCTGTTTGAGGAGGCACAGCTTTCCCTATCAGGCCCTCCATACAGTTTTGGAACCCTGATGTGACCCTCAGACCAAAAAGTTTGCCCATCCCTGTCCTACAGTGTAATCTGCAGAATGTGTTTAAGTACATTGTTGAATCAAGGCCTGGGAGAGTTGGAGAGCCATTGATCCAGTCCCCTTCCTTGATAGTATAAGATTATTTTCTGCATGTTATTCTCTAGTACTTTGTTGTAGTACAGTTCGAAATGAACCGACAGGGAGACTACAAAGACTATTCCTGTTATTTACTTGCAATAAGCTTTCTGTGGAGAGAAACAGAAAAGAAGGCTACACCCAGAGAACTCACTTATGCAAAATAAAAGAGATAAAGACAAAGCTACCATATCTGCACATCTATAACTGGGGCAAGATAACAGAGTGGCTGATATGGGACTTGATTAATAAAGAATTAAAGCATGGGTAACGTAATTCATGCCATTTGTGATGCTCTGTACCTCAGGGGAGCACCCAGCACTCCCATGTTCATCCTTATGATATGATTGTGTGGTATCCAATGCAAAGTTTGTCATGTCGGTTGTCTTCGGAAGGCTCATGATACAGTGAGCATTGTTGTTATAGTGAAGTTATAGTAATTGTTGTTACAGTAATGTTATAGGTGGTAATTTCATGTATATAGTTATCAGGCTGAAAAGGTCCTTGCTGGCCTTGGAATTTATGAACTGAAGCTAGAAAACATGGTCATCAAATCTTATGCCTAGGTCACAAAAGCAGCCACTTAAACAATCTACATGATATTTTAATGTCTGAGAATTTCTTAGCCAATTCTTCACAAGTAGTAAAAAGAAAGTACATGACCCAGTAATCAATGAGGCTGACAATGGACAAAATGAGGTACAATAAGATCTACTCAGAGGAGTTTCCAAACAGCCAGTGCTGGGAAAAAGCAGTGAGTGCTTTTAGTAATGAGATGGGCAGGCCCACTAAAGCTTCCAGGGAAATTCCAAACACAATGGGGAATAGTTTGCTTCCCTTGGGCTCTCCCTAGGTAAATGATAATGCTTGTCTTCTGCTACACATCATCATTCTCTCGGGTGTCACATCACAGAGAAAACTGCCCACTGTCTGTGAGAGTGTGTGGGACCCAGAGGTGTCAAGCTAACATCTTTGCAAATATAATACAAAGACTTTTCTTTTGATTCAAAATATTCACTTATGAAGATGTTGAGGAAATGAGAAGTGTTTCAGCATTATCAGGTAACTTTCCATCTGTGAAAGTAGGTGTTTTCCATATGTGCCTCTTCCACCCTGTCTTTGTTCAGGTTATAGCTTGAGCAGATAAGAGCTCTCCAGAAGCAACATACATTTCACAGAGTAACAATTTCTCAGCTTGTTCATATGTAATCAGAGGGTGTAACATAACTGATAAGGACAGCTATTGCTTTTTCAGCCAGTAAATACTGACATTTTAATAACTGAAAAATTCAACCTACAGGTTAATAGAGGTACAATGTGTGAGCAAATCTGGAGTATCTCCAGCAATAATGACAGGTTTCAGAGTAACAGCCGTGTTAGTCTGTATTCGCAAAAAGAAAAGGAGTACTTGTGGCACCTTAGAGACTAACCAATTTATTTGAGCATAAGCTTTCATGAGCTACAGCTCACTTCATTGGATGCATACTGTGGAAAGTGTAGAAGATCTTTTATACACACAAAGCATGAAAAAATACCTCCCTCCACCCATTGTAAGGAGAGTGGTCACTTTAGATAAGCTATTACCAGCAGGAGAGTGGGTTTGTGTGTGTTTGTGGGGGAGGGGTGTGTGTGAGAAAACCTGGATTTGTGCTGGAAATGGCCCAACTTGATTATCATACACATTGTAAGGAGAGTGATCACTTTAGATAAGCTATTGCCAGCAGGAGAGTGGGGTGAGGGGAGGTATTTTTTCATGCTTTCTGTGTATAAAAGATCTTCTACACTTTCCACAGTATGCTCAAATAAATTGGTTAGTGCCACAAGTACTCCTTTTCTTCCAGCAATAATGTCACTTGCTGAATGTGATAGCAGTAATTACTATCAGAAACAGAACATTAATTAAAAACATTTGTTTATTTTGCCACCTTAGAGCAAAGGAGGAAAAGACTCAATAATCTAGGCCCTTGATGTTCAGCACTGGCTAAAAAATGAGACTAGAAAGGATTTGTTTTCTTAGGTTTTAATACAGTGCTTACTTCTGTGGTATTATTATTAATTAATTATTACTATTATTATTTATATATAAGTGCTAAACCTGCAGCAGATGTAGATAGCCATTAATTATCTATCATCTCTCTCTCAAATAATGTGCCTTTTCTTAACCGGACCCTAAATACACATGAAGAAGAATTATCTAACATTTAAGCACAACTTAAACTTATTTTAAGCTTCTAAGTTTGAGTTCTATTTTCCAGCTGAAATACCCCAATGATTATAAAAATTAAATGCCATACATTGAAAACACATTACTTCTTTTATGATAGTAGTAACAACTTTCCACTTATATTTATAGTAAAATTCACTTGCTGGTTTTGATGTAGTAGCCCAGTGAGGGAATGTGTGAGTTGTACACACTCATTTGTTTTAAAACAGTTGGAAGACATTTTTTTCCCCCATGGAAACAATTCTAGTGGTCTTAATATTTTCATTTCATTGGAGTTACTCCAGGGATGAATTTGGCCCAGCGTTATGACTATGGAAACACTATACCTATGTGGTTATTAGCGTATGAAGATGTTATGGTGGGTGTTTGTATAATGATTGTGTAAGCCTGATTATAGTGGTTTCAACATTGTTTTTATGCTCTGGTTTGAAAACAGACGTTCTCAAGCAGATTAAAATAAAATGTCAAATACAATGTTCCTCCTTTTTGACCTGAGTGGCTAGTCAAAGTGCAGGAGCCCTACTCCAGGTGGGAGCAGAAATTGATGATTGAGTCTGGTATTTTCTATGATGAGTCTTGTTTATTTACAATGAATGTACAAAGTCCTGTATGCAGAAGGAACCAAAGGCAAAAGGCAAGCTTAGTTTGCGTTGCATTTTGACATATCCATGTTCACTAGTTTTATAAAATAATCATTGCACAATTATCGCAGACAGTCATAAATTTTACTCACCATTGTGTCTTCTATGTGTTTTCTAAGGGTTGTTTTTTGGATGGTCCATTTTTTTTTTATGTTATCTCCAAGCTTCTGACAAGCCATAATGTTTCTTTTCTATCTGTCATGAAGCTTGTATCCAGTGTGTGAATACAGAATCCATGTTCGGTTCATCATCATACTGAAAATTCTTATGCAGCTGTCAAGTGTTCCCTTTCTGAAAAAAATAAATGGGCAGAAGCCAAGTATCCAAATATTCAGTGATTTTTTTTGTTTTTTTACATTGTTGTTATTTAATTTAACTCAATTTTTCCATAACCAGATTCTTTTATACTATATAATTATGGAAGAGGGATTTGCTTCAGGTTTGATTCTAAAAATAGGTGATTGTAACTGTGGTAATGGGAAGGGAATCTTTAATCTATCTGAGCCAACTCCCACTAAAACACTTCTGCCATCACTATTAAATGTATTACAAACTCAAAAATATATCATGATTAGAGATGATCTCAAGCTGTGGAGTTTGGAACCACATTCAGTCTGACTCTAATGAGGTGTACACCCTGACAAGCCACTTCGTGCTCAGCACATCTTTCCAGGTGGCCATGCTGCTCCATGCACCAGGCGATCCCCCGCTTGGAGCAATGATGAGCTGCTGGACCTCATCAGCATTTGGGGAGAGAAGACTGTGCAGTCCCAGCTGCGCTTCAGCCATAGCAATTACGATACCTACGGACAGATTTCTCGATGCATGATAGAAAAGGGCCATGATTGGGACACACTGTGGTGCAGGGTCAAAGTGAAGGAGCTGTGGAACGCCTACCACAAGGCGCGGGTGGCAAACCGCCACTCCAGTGCTATTCCCACGAGCTGCCGGTTCTGCAAAGAGATGGACGTGATACTCCGTGGTGACCCCACCTCTACTGCGAAGGCCCCTGTGGATACTTCATTGGCTTGCGTGCCAGTCGAGAGTGGGCTGAGCCAAGAGGAGGAAATCTTGGAAGAGGATGTGGAGGGGAAGGGGGACCCAGAGGCAAAGATGCATGCAGCTAGGAGCTCTTTTCTACCCCGGAGGAGCCTAGCCAGTCACAGCAGTCATATCTTGGCGAAGTGCAAACAGGAGAGGAGGTCCCTGGTAAGTGGATCTGATTTTGGGAATTGCTGAAGTGAGTTGTTGGGAGCAGCAGGCTTGTCTCCCACTGCATGCCTAGTCTGAGCGGCAGAACAGGCTGTTGATTGACTCCCTCACTTCACAGGAATCTCCCTCAGAGATCTCCAGGAAACTCCCGTGGAGTGAAGGGCCAAAATCCATTTGCTGTGGATGTAAGATCTTAACTGCCACAGTTTCTGCTAAGAACTTTTCATATAGGCCCAGATGAGGACTAGCTGACGAAGAACAATACATGGCTAAGAGAAAGCTGGGGTAAACAGATAACCTTGTGTGTTTCTAGTCAGTGAGCAGAGTCAGCATAACTCTGAATGTAACTGGGCATCCTTATCGTAAGTTATAGACACATGAAGTGCTGAGAAAGGCCTCATGGTTACTCCCTAATGCAGCAAGGAGATAGTGGTACAATACCCCTCAGATCCCAGACAGAGTTCGGGGAGAGGCCTAATATGATTGACATGAGTTATGACACCCTCCCCTCACAGATGTATGCCAATCCTAGCCCACAAAAATGCAAAGGTAAACTTACAAATAATTGTTATTGTTAAGTACTAATTACTGCTTTTTTGCTTTAAATCTCCAGGAATGTACCTGTTGGTCAACCGGGAGAGCTGCTACCTCATTCCCCTGGACCCCAAAATTAGGATTTAACCTATATACTTTAATAGACATGGTTTGGGGGTAATTACCTGTGTGTCAGCAATATGTTAATTTGGGCGATGGGAGGAGCCATTACGTAATCTTTTAGACCATTGGCCTGTTGTGCTTATCTTGTCTTGCTGCGAGAACCTATCCAGGGGTTTGGGAAAGCCCATCCCTGTCGCTTCTCTCCACAAAACGAGCACCCTATATAATCTATTGTAATTAATTGTTCTGCAGTGTCCCTGAGCCTGATAAGCACATTGACTCCGCCAGCACTGTGCGTAATAAACTCCTGTGCTTGACTCTACACAGTGTGGATTAATGTTCCTTCATGGAGATACTGGGCAATCTGCTGCCGCAGGTTCTTTGGCAGAGCTGCTTTGTTTCTTGCCCCGTTAATGGTAAATATCCCGCGCCACTGTCCCATCACGTGGGGGGTGGGAGGGGCCACTGCTGCACACAGGGGAGCCGCATAGGGGCCAGGGCGGAACCACAGGCTTGGAGAAGACCCTTCTTTGATTCCATGCTCACCCTCAGCAGCGAGATATCTTCCATTATGATCACCTCCCGTGGGAAGTGTGGGGACAGGAATGATTATCAGGCCCCGCCTACAGTGCTGGCTCTCCCCAAGAGCCACATGCCCAGTGTACAGCAGGGTCCAGGAAGAGTGATTTACCCTGCCCCTGCGACTACTCATCATTTTGGGGGTCTTGTGGCTCATGTGTGCGTGCCTGGGGTCAGCCAGTTAGTGACAGGTCTGTAAGTACTGGCTGTGTTTTAAAGCACTGAATCAGTCTTGTCTGTGTTGCAAACAATACTGCTTCTGTAAAATGTTGCATTTAAACTTAACAGAGATGACTTTGGGAGCACAGCCTCCCTGTTTGTTATCAGCGGCAGAACGGCTGCGCAGAATTAGAAAGCGGCCAAGAAGAATGAAGGAGGACTTTCTGCACGACGTTATGATGCAGCCCACCGCCGAGAAACAGGAACTGAAGGAGTGGCGGGACAGCGAGAAGAGGGACTGAAAGGAGAATGTGGCACTCCAGAAAAAAGCCATGGAGTGGCTCTTAAATGTTATGGAGCGCCAAGGGGACACGCTCCAGGTGATACTAGCTCTTCAAACCGAGCAGCTCAGCGCCCACCCTCCCCTACAGCTGCTGTGGCAAAACTCTTTCCCATGAGCCCCACAGACACCGCCAACACACTCTTATCAACCTCCTGGCTCCAGTCTCTACCCTCAGCTTTCCACTCCTCCCTCCTCACAGTCCAGCAGTGTGGACTCCCATTACTCACTGCACTCAACCCATCTCTCTGCAGTTTGGCCCTGCTGAAGTACAGTACCCACTGCATCGCACTCCAGAAGAGAAGGTTGGATATGATCCCTGGACATACACAAATCTTTAGCCATCCCGGCTCCTCCTGAGACCTTCCCTTCCCCCTCCCCATCCTTGCTGATGTATTTTTTCATTTTACTCTCTCCTTCAGTTGTTGTCTTTTAATAAAAGAATTGTGTTGGTTTGAAAGCAATCTTTATTCTATTAAGTGAAAGCAAAAGGAGCACTGCAAAGCAACATGCAATTATGTTATACTCCCTTCTTGCATCATGTGCACCAATCACCTCCTAGCATTACAAGCACTGCAATCCGAGCATAGCAACAAATATTAGTGCCTTTCAGCTTCAAATTGCTGCCTCAAGGCATCCCTGATCCTTATGGCCCTGCGCAGTGCCCCTCTAATAGCCCTGGTCTCTGAGTCTGGCTGTTCAAACTCAGCCTCCAGGCACTGAATCTCTGTGGTCCAGCCCTGAGTGAAGCTTTCACCTTTCCCTCCACAAATATTATGGAGCATACAACACGCAGCTATAAGCATAGGAATATTGTCATTGGCCAGATCCAGCTTCCCATACAGGCATTGCCAATAGGCTTTTAAACGGCCAAATGCACACTCAACGGGCATTCTGCACTTGCTCAGCCTGTTGTTGAACAGCTCCTTGCTGCTGTCAAGTTGCCCCACGTATGGCTTCATAAGCCATGGCATTAAGCGGTAGGCAGGGACTCCAAGGATCACAGTGGGCATTTCAACTTCCCCTATGGTGGTCTTCTGGTCCAGGAAGAAAGTCCCTGCTTGCAGCTTCCTGAACAGGCCAGCGTTCCGAAAGATGTGTTCATCATGCACCTTTCCGGACCAGCCTGTGTTAAGGTCTGTGAAACGCCCACAGTGATCCACAAGTGCTTCGAGAACCATTGAGAAATACCCCTTGTGATTAATGTACTCATTAGCTAGGTGGTCTGGTCCCAGAATTGGAATGTGCGTGCCATCTATTGCCCCTCCACAGTTAGGGAAGCCATTTGTGCAAAGCCATCTACAATGTCATGCACGTTGCCCAGAGTCACCGTCTTTTGGAGCAGTATGTGATTAATGGCCTGCACACTTTCATCAACATGAGTCCAATGGTGGACTTTCACACTCCAAACTGGTTAGCGATGGATCAGTAGCAGTCTGGAATAGCCAGCTTCCACAGTGCAATTGCCACATGCTTCTCCAACGATAGGGAAGCTCTCATTTTCGTGTCCTTGCACCGCAGGGCTGGGGTGAGCTCATCAAAGAGTCTCATGAATCTGGCTTTCTTCATGCAAAAGTTCTGCAGCCATGGCTCATCATCCCAGACGTGCAGGACGATGTGATCCCACCACTCAGTGTTTGTTTCCCGAGTCCAAAAGCAGTGTTCCACTGTGGTCAGCACCTCTGTGAATGCCATAAGCAATCTCATGTCGTAGCTAGTACGTGTGGTGAGATCAACGTCGCACTCCTCTTGCCCTTGTAGTTTAAGGAATAACTCCCCTGCCACTCGTGACGTGTTAGTCAGAGTGAGCAGCATACTGGTCAGCAGTTCGGGATCCATTTCTGCAGCCCGAAGAGGCAGGGCACACAGTACACAAACCATTGAAAGATGGCACCAAATGCGGATGGAAGCACAGGGATTGCTGGGATGTGAAGCAATGCATCATGGGGCATTGGGACAGGAGCCAGGATGCTGCGCGACCCCATCCACCTTCCCACAAGTCTTAGCGGCAGAAGAGAAAGAGGTGCTCTGTGGGATAGCTGTCCAGAGTGCACCGCTCTGAATACCACTGCAAGTGCTGCAAGTGTGAACACGCTATTGCGCAGGCAGCTGACAGTGTGAACACACAACAGCAGTTTCCCTTCAGCACTCTGAGAGGCGCTGTAACTGCTGGCATTGTAACTTTGCCAGGGTAGACCTGCCCTAAATCAAAGACTAGTCAAATTCAGCAATCTGCTTCAGCTCATTATGCAGATAGACCTATGCCATGAAGTTTGAATAAATATTCATATCCAAAATTCACCAAAGTTTGGAAGTGATTGGAGCTGGGGTTCTGGTTCTGGACAATTCTTCTTAATGATATAGATGGCTTCAAACACAACAATGAAACAACTTATTAGGATACAACTTGCCAAGGACACGGCTTTTAAATAACGTTACAATTTTTTAGAGGGGAGGGATAGCTCAGTGGTGTGAGTATTGGCCTGCTTAAACCCAGGGTTGTGAGTTCAATCCTTGAGGGGGCCATTTAGGGCTCTGGGGCAAAAATTGGGGATTGGTCCTGCTTTGAGCAGAGGGTTGGACAAGATGGCCTCCTGAGGTCCCTTCCAACCCTGATATTCTAAGAACTTAGAGAACAAAGAATTCTTCAGTTCCAGATAAACATTCTACTTTCAGGTTGAATAAATGGACACAAATCAGATGTCAAGAATTATAACATTCATAAACCAGTCGGAGAACACTTCAATCTCTCTGGTCACGCGATTACAGACATGAAAGTTGTGATATTACAACAAAAAAACTTCAAATCCAGACTCCAGCGAGAAACTGTTGAATTGGAATTCATTTGCAAATTCGATACAATTAACTTAGGCTTGAATAGAGACTGGGAGTGGCTAAGTCATTATGCAAGGTAACCTATTTCCCCTTGTTTTTTCCTACCCCTCCCCCCCGACGTTCTTGTTAAACCCTGGATTTGTGCTGGAAATGGCCCACCTTGATTATCATACACACTGTAAGGAGAGTGGTCACTTTAGATAAGCTATTACGAGCAGGAGAGTGGGTTTGTGTGTGTGGTGGTGGGGTGGTGGTGGTGAGAAAACCTGGATTTGTGCTGGAAATGGCCCAACTTGATTATCATACACATTGTAAGGAGAGTGATCACTTTAGATAAGCTATTACCAGCAGGAGAGTGGGGTGGGAGGAGGTATTTTTTCATGCTTTGTGTGTATATAAAAAGATCTTCTACACTTTCCACAGTACACATCCGATGAAGGGAGCTGTACCTCACGAAAGCTTATGCTCAAATAAATTGGTCAGTCTCTAAGGTGCCACAAGTACTCCTTTTCTTTTTTTATTCTATTTTCAGTTACTCTGCATATTATGCATGGGTATAACTCTATTGTCATCAGAGGAGTATGTGTAGAATGTGGTCTATAATCTCTTACAAACAATCTGCCTTTTTTAATGCTCCTCTTCACAGTGCTTTAGCCTCATTGTTCACTGCTCTCACAGCCTGCCCCACCACATCACAGCTCTCAAGGCAAGATAGGAAACCAGTTGCTCTGCTCTTTACCCAGAGGCGATCTTCTCATTTGGCCTGAAGAGTGTAGCCACTCTTTCCACTTCCTTTCTTGCTCAATATCAGCTGGTTGGTTTTAATCAGTATTTTCATGAAACTATAAAGAACAAAAGTTTACCTAATGTAGTACAGGGGATAAACTGTCAACCCGAGAAGATACTACCTAATCTAATTAAAGCTAATGACATTTAAAAAGTGCCTGTCACTACACTATCTAAACCAGGGGTGGGCAAACTTTTTGCCACATCTGGGTATGGAAATTGTATGGCGGGTCATGAATGCTCACAAAATTGGGGGTTGGGGTGCAGGGGTGGTGATGAGGGCTCCGGCTGGGGGTGTGAGCTCTGGGGTGGGGCTGGGGATGAGGGGTTGGAGGTGCAGGAGGGTGCTCCAGGCTGGGACTGAGGGGTTCAGGGGGATGGCTCAGGGGTGCAAGTTCTGGGCAGTGCTTACCTCAAGGTGCTCCTGGAAGCAGCGGCATGTTCCCCCTCTGGCTCCTACACAGAGGCGCGGCCAGGCAGCTCTGCGCCCTGCCCTGTCCACAGGCACTGCTCCTGCAGCTCCCATAGGCTTTTGCTTTCAATGGCCAATAGGAGCTGTGGGGGTGAGCTTGGGGTGGGGGCAGTGTGCAGACTCCCTTGGCTGCCCCTGAACGTAGGAGCCAGAGGTGGGACATGCTGCTGCTTCCAGGAGCCGCGCAGAGCCATGGCACATGCAGAGAGGGGCAAGCCCCTAACCCTGCTCCCTGGCTGGAGCTCGAGGGCTAGATTAAAACATCTGAAGGGCCGGATGTGGCCCCCGGACCGTAGTTTGCCCACACCTGATCTAAACACTCTCCCTTTTCTGCTGCATAGAGTCCATAAAGGAGACACATTCATTGTGTCTGTTTCCAGAACCAAAGAAGAGAAAAGGACACAATAGTTGTGTATGGGATTTTCATGAGCTGAAGCCACACAGTGAAGTATGGCTGGTGGGTCTAGACAACATGCTGCGGGTCTAACTGATCACCATATTTGGTGGTTGGGAAGGAATTTCCCTCCAGGTCAGCTTGGCAGAGATTCTGGCGGGGGTGTAGGGGGGGATTTCACCTGCCTCTGCAGCATGGACTCGGGTCTCTTGCTGGTTTAAACTAGAGTAAATAGTGGATTCTCTGTAACTTGACTTTTTAAAATCATGATTTGAGGGTTTCATTAACTCAGACAGAGGTTAGGGGCCTATTATAGGAGTGGGTGGGTGAGGTTCTTTGAGATGTGCATCTGACTAGATGATCATGATGGGCCCTTCTGGTCTTAAAGTCAATGAGTTTCATAGCAGATAAACACAACAGCTCACACTCCTCTTCCTTGTTTTCAAGGCCTTCCATTGCTCAATCCCACTTTCATACCTTTGACCTCACTTCCTGATGTGCCAATGATGCCAAATGTGCAATGATGCCCCCTTATTTCTTGTCCCATTCCAGACTCATGCCTTTGTCCATGCTGGGTCACCTGTGCGGAGTTTAAAACAACCAAACAACACTAATTTAAGGGAGCCCTCAAGATGTGCCTGTAGGTTACTGAGTAACCAAAGACCAAATCCAGAACCCACTGAAGTCAATGACTGACTTTCCAAGTCCCTTGGTGAGCTTATCAATGTAACCTTTGCTTTTCTCTTCGTTCCCCCGTTTTTTGTTTGTTTACGACTAAGGCCTTGTCTATCTTAGGGGTTTTTGCACCCATACAGCCACACTGATGTAGTGCAAACCCCTAACAGAGACACACTTCTCCAATGTAAAGAGTGCCTTGTACGTGGGCAGTTTACCCACTTTCCAGTTCTTCATAGAACGCTCACAGCCTATGCAGTGACAATTCAGGCTCCCTACTCTGCCCCAGGGATGTGTCTCACCCACCCCTCACTGCTTTTATTTATTCTGTAGCGTTTCTGCTGAAGCAGCCAAAAGGGGTGCCAACGAAGATGTGCATAGGGGACTTAGACCACTAATTTTTTTTATTTATTTTTTTTACACAAGTCACAGAATATCCATTGTATAAACGCCACCTTTTAGATTGGCATTGACCCCCATGGCATGCAGAGGAGAATCTTATTCCTTTTATGACGCATGTCCGCTTCCTCAGGAAACCTCAGCTCTCAGTAATAGTATATCTGTGAGATTTGCACTGAAACTGTTAGCTTGCTGCACAGTCTTCTGTTGATTGCAGAAATAAATGCAGGGGCATTTGTCTTTTCTTTGCAAAACCAAGCTGGTACGTGTTCACTGAACGAAGGTTCAGGTTGGAGTCTGAAGTAAAGCCCTGCAAATCTGGGGGTATCCACTTTATATCCGTTGACCATTCTTGCGAATAGCAGCTCGGATGCCAGATACAAATTTTGTATCCGCGCAGGGCTCTGGAGCTGTAGCACAGACTCACCAAAGCAGGTGGAGGGACCCAGGCTCCCCAGGCGCTCTGCGACCCAGCTCCAGCTCTGGCTCCGGCCAGGAGGGCGGGCCTAGGAGTCCAGCCCAGCCATGATAAGAGCTAGGCAGGCAGCTGTGGGGAGCTGCAGTGGACCGTCCACCTGCCCTTGCCAGGGGAGCCCAAGCAGTCCCCGGCCCATGTCCCTACCCTCCAGACCCCCCCGCCCAGGGCAGGTGGAGGGTCCATGCCGCGGTTTCTCACAGCTGCCCGCCCAGCTCTTATGGTGGCTGGGCGGAGGCTTCGAGGCACCACCCCCTCACCCCGCTGGAGCCAGGTCGGGGAGAGCCGTGCGGGCAGTTGGGACCTGGCGCAGAGTCACGGACCCTCCACCTGCCCTTGACCAGGCGGGAAGCCTGGGGGGCAGGGATATGGCTGGGGGCTGCTCTCAACTCCCCTCCCCCAGTGGGCAGGTGGAGGGTCTGCCGTGGCTCCCCTGACTGCCCAGGCTCCCTGGCTGAGCTCCACGCTTGCCTGGTGGGGGGTTGGAGGGAAGAAGAGAGAAAGGGGAAGGAGGCCGCCCCTGTGAAAAGTGGATGGGTGCCCCCCCGCCCCCATTCCAGCACCAGTGGTCAATGCTGTGCGGTGACCTGTGGAGCTGTTTAGAGCCCTGAAAATCCACAGATATCTGCAGATATCCACATTGGCAGATGTGGACATCTGCAGACAACTTTTGCACATCGGATGCGGATACTGAAGTTCATTTTACAAATAGTAACTCATAGGCAGCCACTATGAATCCAGCATGGATTCACCAAGGGAAGGTCATGCCTGACTAATCTAATCGCCTTCTATGATGAGATTACTGGTTCTGTGGATGAAGGGAAAGCAGTGGATGTATTGTTTCTTGACTTTAGCAAAGCTTTTGACACGGTCTCCCACAGTATTCTTGTCAGCAAGTTAAGGAAGTATGGGCTGGATGAATGCACTACAAGGTGGGTAGAAAGCTGGCTAGATTGTCGGGCTCAACGGGTAGTTATCAATGGCTCCATGTCTAGTTGGCAGCCGGTATCAAGTGGAGTGCCCCAAGGGTCGGTCCTGGGGCCGGTTTTGTTCAATATCTTCATAAATGATCTGGAGGATGGTGTGGATTGCACTCTCAGCAAATTTGCGGATGATACTAAACTGGGAGGAGTGGTAGATACGCTGGAGGGGAGGGATAGGATACAGAAGGACCTAGACAAACTGGAGGATTGGGCCAAAAGAAATCTGATGAGGTTCAATAAGGATAAGTGCAGGGTCCTGCACTTAGGACGGAAGAACCCAATGCACAGCTACAGACTAGGGACCGAATGGCTAGGCAGCAGTTCTGCGGAAAAGGACCTAGGGGTGACAGTGGACGAGAAGCTGGATATGAGTCAGCAGTGTGCCCTTGTTGCCAAGAAGGCCAATGGCATTTTGGGATGTATAAGTAGGGGCATAGCGAGCAGATCGAGGGACGTGATCGTTCCCCCTCTATTCGACATTGGTGAGGCCTCATCTGGAGTACTGTGTCCAGTTTTGGGCCCCACACTTCAAGAAGGATGTGGATAAATTGGAGAGAGTCCAGCGAAGGGCAACAAAAATGATTAGGGGTCTGGAACACATGAGTTATGAGGAGAGGCTGAGGGAGCTGGGATTGTTTAGCCTGCAGAAGAGAAGAATGAGGGGGGATTTGATAGCTGCTTTCAACTACCTGAAAGGGGGTTCCAAAGAGGATGGCTCTAGACTGTTCTCAATGGTATCAGATGACAGAACGAGGAGTAATGGTCTCAAGCTGCAGTGGGGGAGGTTTAGATTGGATATTAGGAAAAACTTTTTCACTAAGAGGGTGGTGAAACACTGGAATGCGTTACCTAGGGAGGTGGTAGAATCTCCTTCCTTAGAGGTTTTTAAGGTCAGGCTTGACAAAGCCCTGGCTGGGATGATTTAACTGGGAATTGGTCCTGCTTCGAGCGGGGGGTTGGACTAGATGACCTTCTGGGGTCCCTTCCAACCCTTATATTCTATGATTCTATGATTCTATGAAATGCACATAAACAAATGAAACCTTACTAGGCCAAATTCAGAGCTGACATTAGTGGGCTCAACTTTTACTGAAGTCAGTTGAGTAGCACTCACTTACTCCAGGCCCCTGTGTTTAAAACTATCATTTGTAGATACAAATTTTATATCTGCGCAGGGCTCTGGAGCTGTAGCACAGACTCACCAAAGCAGGTGGAGGGACCAATAAACAACTCTGCTCAGCTACAAAGCCAAGGAAATAATCATTGCCACGTCCTATCTGCCAACAAAGTCCATTGGAGTATGGAGCCATGTCATAAATATAAAGGGAAGGGTCAACACCTTTAAAATCCCTCCTGGCCAGAGGAAAAACCCTTTCACCTGTAAAGAGTTAAGAAGCTAGGAGAACCTCGCTGGTACCTGACCACAATGACCAATGAGGAGACAAGATACTTTCAAAACTGGAGGGGGGGAAAAAAACAAAGGGTCTGTCTCTATCTGGGTGATGCTTTTGCCGGGGACAGAACAGGAATGGAGTCTTAGAACTTAGTAAGTAATCTAGCTAGATATGCGTTAGATTATGATTTCTTTCAATGGCTGAGGAATTAAGCTGTGCTGAAAGGAATGGATATTCCTGTCTTTGTGTCTTTTTGTAACTTAAGGTTTTGCCTAGAGGGATTCTTTATGTTTTGAATCTAATTACCCTGTAAGGTACTTACCATCCTGATTTTACAGAGGTGATTATTTTTACTTCTATTAAAACTCTTCTTTTCAGCAACGGAATACTTTTTCATTGTTCTTAAGATCCAAGGGTTTGGGTCTGTGGTCACCTATGCAAATTGATGAGGATTTTTACCAAACCTTCCCCAGGAAGTGGGGTGCAAGGGTTGGGAGGATTCTGGGGGGAAAGACATTTCCAAACAACTCTTTCCCAGAAACCCGGTTAGACATTGTATGGCACTGTCATAATGTAGACATTAATGGCAGCGAAAGTCCAAGGGCAAAGGGTAAAATAGTTTGTGACCTTGGGGAAGTTTTAACCTAAGCTGGTAAAAGTAAGCTAAGGAGGTTTTCATGCAGGTCCCCACATCTGTACCCTAGAGTTCAGAGTGGGGAAGGAACCCTGACAAGCCAGAATACAGTGGAGTCAGCCAATATCCCTTAAATTGGTTTATGGTGGATTTTTAAGGTTTTTAACACTTAATTTACTTGTTAATTTATTTCTCATCCTGGTTAGTGGGGACATTCAGCACATACTGGTGAAGTAAAATAGATCTGAAGCTCTTTACTTTGCAGTTCACTTTTCACAGGCGATTGCTACGAGGCTTAATGAATTTCTTAAATCTTTAAAGACTGCCCCCCCCCCGCCTCTTGCTGTTATCAGCCAAGGGCACAGATGGGTACATAGAGTCATATCAGCTTCTTTGTTTCTCAATGACCGGTCCACGGACCAGTGCCGTTGCTGATCCCTGAGATCTCCCCGACACAGGTTAGTAAGGCAGGAAGCCTGTCCCTGGTATCAAAAAGGTTGAGAAACAGTGGTCTATAGTACCAGTCACCCCTGCCAATGCACCCAAACACCACAGAAGAAGGAAAATCTGTTTCACACCTTCCTTCCACAAATGCCTTTGGAGAAAGGCCCCCCAGTGCTCATGTAGCTTTGGGTGAGGGGAGGGAGAACCCGCCTCCCCATGGAGGGTAAAAGATTTTTAAAAATTAGGAAAACAAATTTAAATGTGAGCCAAGGAGTATTGAAATCTGCAGTACTTAATTGCTGTGGCCAGTGCACCAACCCTCAGCAACAGCATCCTATGGGTCCCATGACATCATAGCTGCCTTATTGTTTAATAAGGTTTGCACCTATGTGCAGAGAGGCGCTTTGAATCTAAAATCAAACCTTTTGAAATGTGGCTCTGGATACACCCTGCTCAGGAGGAAAGAGGCCAAAATGGTGGCTGAAATCAAATCTTCATAGGTTCTCTTGAAGTTTGAAATGTTTTACTATTAGGCATATGGGTTTGAATGATCACCAAATGGTCCAGGGAACTGTCTGACCAGCCAGTGTTAATATCATTCTGGGTGCCAGAATATGACATGAGATTTAGTATAGCGTTCTGTCTGTTTTAAAACAAGTCCATAGCGAACATGGCAGCAGTGGGAAAAATAAATCAACAAGCAAAATAAGCAGATGTGTGATTGTCGTGAGAAGTCCTCGACAGGGATTGCAAAGTCTTGTCTCATATAAGAACCCACGAGAGAAATGCAGCACATGTGTGAAATACTTCCTGACTGAGTAGGGCACAGGCAAAGGGTGTGAGCTCTGAAAATAAATCAGCTGGCTTCTAGCCAGTCAGCTCATGGATAAAAATAGGTCAGGACAACTGGGTGTAACCTTTAAGAGCCAGAACACAGAAATGCTGGTCATATACTGTAATACAGGCAGCTATTAGCAAGGGCAGATCCAGAAATCCTTACTGGGGAGGCCATCATGTAATTTAATACAGTACTTACTAATAATGTCCAGCAAAAACATGATTCACAGACATGCTTCTGACCTGCGGCTCAGAGCATGCGCCTTCGTTCTTAAGTATGTAGCCACATCTCCTCTTTGGCTTTCCTGGCTACAGTGCATCTCCTTGAAGTATTTTAAATGCAGGCCTAACCATTAGCAGATGGGAAAAACAGATTTGTTGCTAACCACTTATTACCTACCTCTGTTGCATTATTGGGAGCTTCTTGGATCAAGCGCTAAGACTTGCTATTAAAGTTACCTTCAGCTTTACCAATTGTATAAGTCTCCTAAATTCCTGTCCATCCATGGACTGAGCCTGATATAAAACTTTCCTGAGACCTTATGACTTCCAGACTACTGACACACTCACCCTGACTAGGCCAACAGGCATTTTCAACGATGATACTTCTCAAATACTGGTCAGGACATTTCAGCCCTGGAACTGCAGATCTGTGAGCAATGTAATTTCATTTTACCCCTTCCCCTTTGTAAGGTATTGGTGCTCTTGCGCTCTCTCTCTCTCCCTCTGTGAGTGAGAGAGAGATTGATCATGGAAAGAATAAGAGACCTACCGTTACTAGCAGCTAAGGGAAATATATTTTAGCTCAACTGGTAGCGAACTGAAAAGGAGTACTTGTAGCACTTACAGAGACTAACAAATTAATTTTGTTAGTTTTTGGAGCTCATGAAATGTCAGATTTCTATTTCTAGCTCCCCAAATCTGTGTGATTTATGTAGCCAGTGTGTGTATCATCAGCAATACACAGATGTGTTAAAATGTTCCTCCTTGCTCCCTTCTCTCCTCCTGCAACCTATGTACAATTTCCAGTGGATTCTGCAGCATGACATTGTAAATATAGAGCTTCCAATAATCAGTTTTCCACAGCAAAGTAATAGTTACTTCAAACACTGAAAGAACACTGGAGAAC
The DNA here is from genome assembly GCF_965140235.1 of Caretta caretta. NCBI lineage: Eukaryota > Metazoa > Chordata > Testudines > Cheloniidae > Caretta > Caretta caretta. Next base: position 128,945,643 of record NC_134209.1, on the reverse strand, counting down.
AAAAAATAAATATAAAATAATGAGCAAAGAAAACAAAAACAGTGGCCTTTCCACTCATAGGACAAGCCCACAGAAATCTGTCCCACTCTGAAGCATCACCAGTCACAAAGATGCTTCATGGCACTTTTATGAGGGCTTTATCCTGCAGGGGAGGGAACAAGCCTGTAATAATTAATATCATGATGAGAGACACTGAGGCTTGTGGTTTAAATTATTTAAATTTAACAAAAAGATAAGAGAAATAACTAAGAAAATCAGATTTTATTTACATATGAGTTAAATACAGATAGATTTAGATTTACTGATAGACAGAGAGATGCTCTGTTGCCAATTGACACTCTGTCTCTCACTCTACACATACAGAAACACACAGAAAATACTTGGAAACCATTCCATTTTCATTGAAAAGATACTGAATAACATTTAAAGTGTCAGAGTTGTTTCTGGGCAGTTTGGAAAAGCCAGTCTGTGTTTGCTGGCACCCTCCAGAACCGTCTGAATCAGCTCTCTCTTACATAATGATGAAGTCTACTTACCTGTGCCCACTGTTGGGAAAATAATCCACTGTCCACCTGTCCACAGAATGAATCTTAACAGCAGACAAAAAAGACTGCTACACAAACACACTGATGTTTCAGCTACTCTCTCTTTTTTTCAATAAGCCTAAAATACTAGCCGCTGCATTTGTTTGCTGTTATGTTATCCCCCTACTGTTACTCACACCTTCTTGTCAACTGTCTGAAATGGGCCATCTTGATTATCACTACAAAAGTTTTTTTCTCCTGCTAATAGCTCATCTTAATTAATTAGCCTCTTAGAGTTGGTATGGCAACTTCCACCTTTTCATGTTCTCCGTATTTATATATATCTTCCTACTATATGTTCCATTCTATGCATCTGATGAAGTGGGCTGTAGCCCACGAAAGCTTATGCTCAGATAAATTTGTTAGTCTCTAAGGTGCCAAAAGTATTCCTCGTTCTTTTTGTGGATACAGACTAACACGGCTGCTACTCTGAAACCTTTACTCAGAAAGGCTCTAGCTATCTTCTTTAATGCATTAACTGTCATATTCTATATAGGATGTAGTTAGTATGCAGGACAGCATACTGTCCTGCATACTAACTCATGCTAAGATAGGGTAATGAAATCTCATGCTTCAGTGCATCTGGTGATCCCCTCAGTGGTCAGGAAGGATTTCATCCTATGCACAGTATTGCTCAACTGTCTGGGTGATTATCAGTGTGGGTTTTTTCTCCATCTTCCTCTAAACCATCATGTAGTGTCCATTGCCTGAAGCAACACTTTTAATGGTTTGATGGTATTCAATTTGGCAAATGCTCACAGTATGATTGCGCATTGTTATGTTTACTCCTGCACACTGGAAAGTGGGAACTGGGGGGAAGAGAAGCCACTGCATGACAATAAACCCCCAGGTAAATAGTGAGATATCAAACTTTTAAAACAGCAACAACAAAAGACTCCGGGAATTTTGCATGAAAGTCAATAACAAAAATACTTTTCTCCATTATTTTGAACCAACCTTACTTCTCGTACCATACTCGCTTCACTTTCACAATGGTGTTCCATGGACAGCAAACAGACTTCACTGCATTTCAGTTGCACACTGGGAGATCAAGAAGCAAATTACGCTATTGTACTCAGTGGCTTGCCAGTTTTATCTCTCTGTCTCATTAATTACATGAACTTTCAAATCTGGAATGTCAAAGTGGATGGAGGGTCCTTGCTGTTTTCCTCACATCTTCTAGATTTCCCAGCTGCTGCAGTTAGTCATGAGATTTACTAATCTTCTGCGCATTTGATGCAAAAGCGACAGAGTGTTTGTTCTCCTGCTCTTTATCTTCATCTTGCTTCATTGCAAAATAATCAAGGGACTCATAAAGTGTGGAAATAGCCTTGAAAACCAAAGAAAACTCCCATCAAATTGACTTATACTATTCAAGTGTGTTTTAAGCTGAATAATTATCTAACACATCACCTAGAATAGTACCCAAGGAACCTGATTTGACGCATCTCAAAAGTCAGAGTTCTACATTTAGAAATAAGCCCAAGCCACAATACTTGGATTCAAATGCAAAGTTTTCCCCATCTTTGGAACCAGGGGTTTCATTTATCCCATTATAGGAAGGGGCCAGATGCAAAGTTCTCATTTGGATCTAAATCCCACAAAATTTGCAGTGGTTGATCCTGACTTTAGTTCAGGTCCATTCCTATTTAAATGGCACCAGAACTGGGCTGGGTTTTCTACCACCATGACCTTTCAAGCCCCGTAATGTCCCCACTATACATGGGTTTATGTACAAAACCATAGTGCTATTTCCTTTAGCTGCTATTTTCGATGTAATCTATCTAGCGTCCAATTGCTGTGCTACCTAGGTGCTATTCGGAGTCATACAAAATGACCCAATTTTCATTTCATGAGTATTTGTGGGTAAAATCTTTGTGGTCTTTAGATGAGATCTGCAGCAAAATCCTGGGGAGACCTAAACATCTCCCTGAAAACCCACATACCTGTGCATGCACACAGCACAAGATTCTGTTATGCCTGGGGTGTTTACCACAGAATCATCTCGTTAACTCTCCCAAAATCCTTAGCCTTGTGCAGTACACAATAGTGTGATAATGGACATCAAGAATTGGATGTTTTTTAATTTGTCCTCACAATAACTGTTTTGAGGAAAGTATTATCATCCCCGTTTTTACAGAAGGGAAACTGAGGCCCAGATAGATGAAGTGGCTTGCAGTAGGAAATCTGTGACAGAGTCAATAATATGACCCAAGCCTGGATTCCCAGCCCTGTTCTTCAGCCACATGATCACCCTTTCTCCCCAAGAGGTAGAAAACAACGACAACTGCCTTGATACCTAAACAAGTAGAAACTGTGGTGCTCATAGCTACGTGGCATCCACTTTGTGAGAACGTAAATTAGAGTTGGCAGATAGATTTGCACAGGATATAAGATGTGGATTCAGATATGAATAAACGTAGGTTGCAGCAGCATGACACTCGCTGTCTCCAGAAAAGGTACCTAATGCAACCCAGGCAAAAAATAGCAAAAGCTCATTTAAAGCAAGCAAAAAACTTTCTAAACAATTGCTGCAAACTTTTGTGACACTTGTCATCTGATCCAACTAATAACAAGGTAGTCTTGGAAATGAAAGATCACAATTCATATTAAAATGATCATATCTGTATTAGAATGTAAAAGGTACATGACAAGAGGTGACTGTGGCTAACAGCCATTTAGTTATAAAATAACAACAACAACAATAGATCTTTCATAATTATATTCACACATCTTCTGGATGACTCTCGTTGTCCATGCAAGTCCATTGCAGCTAATGGCTATCAGTGAACTGATTGCTTTGCACCCCAGCTTTGATGCTTGCCTTCTCATTCTCAACACAATTTTTCTCATGTCCTCATCAAATATTAACAAGTAACAGAGCTATCCACCATAATAAGAGGTCTACTTTTATATTTTAAATGAAATTAATAGATTTTTAAAAAAATATTTTGACTGAGGTAATATCTTTTACTGGGCCAACAGAAGTTGGTTCAGTGAAAATTCAGCCACCTTGTCTCACAAATATACTGGGATCAAGATGGCTACAACAACAGTGCAAAAATTATTTTGATATTTCCTGTAGAATTACAAAATAAACTCTTTAATCATCGAATCACAGAACTGGAAGGGACCTTGAGAGGTCAGGAAGGGACCCAGGGTGAATCAATGCATTCTGGTGAAGAAGCTCTCAATTATATATTTTTCCAAAAAATTACTCTTGTCCTGACCATTTGTGCCCTCCATGGCAATTACCAGTGGATTTTCAGGAGTGGTAACAACAACACTAATGTGAGACTGAGTATGAGGTGAGAAGCCAAGAACTTCTGTGTTTTAATAGCAGCAGCTCTGTCTATAACCACCTCTGTGGCCTTTGGCACTTTACCTAACCACTCTGGGCTTCATTTAGTGTAAGCCTGTGAAACTCCCACTGATTTCAATGGGAACTGTGTCTGCTAGGGTTGAATTTGGTCCTCTGTCTCTCAATATCCCGATCTGTTAACCTAGATATTGTGAGAATATTATTATTTAAGGTTAAAACAGTGGTTTGATGATGTCAGGGGCTATATTTAAGGGCTAACCACCCCACACCCCCACCTGTTATCCTGCTACAGCTAGTGTGCTTAGGGTTAGGTGAATAACTTCCAAACAAATGGAAATCAGACACAGCTATGAATTTTTATGATGCCATGGACACCTTTACTGCTGATGGCAGTACAAAGACCCATAAAGATGCCTTAACCGGCTTCATGGGGTCTCCCCAGAACAGGGGAATCTGGAGGCAGGTGTAACTGGTTCTATGCCACCCCCAATGTAGGGATGTCCTAGGCGCAGCCAGGGAAAAGGGGCATGGCTGAGCGCTACTGCATTCCAGTGATCTCCAGATGCTGGAATGGTACCTTGAGCTGAACCAGGACCAAAGGGAGGAGCAGAGAGACAGTGTAAAGCCAACTTTCCCAGTCCCTAGCTACATTGCGGTGTTGCTCCAGCACCAGTGAGACGCTGAACCTCTTGAGTACAATATGGTATAGCCTCCTTACTCCTCTTGCTTACTTAATATATACATACTTGTGTTCTGTGCTTTCCCCACAATGTAAAGTACACTGAAGCTGCTAACCATGGCTGCAGTAGCAATAGGGGACAATGCTGAGGCATGCTATAGCATTTCAGGGGGAAGAGTATGATACGGCCTTCCCAACATGCAGAGTTTTAAATAAAATTAAGCAAGTTTGCTTTGCTCTTATTGACAATGCATTTCATTTTATTTCACAGCTTTACATTGTGCAGTAGGATACTGTACTGTACTAAATAACAGCAACTTCCTGTTCTCCTGTTAAATTCTATCTGCTCAATTGAACCTCAGTGAGAACCTCACTTCAGAGCCCACTTGTAGGCCGACCCATGCTGTAAATCGCTTACCCATTCTGATGAGTTTGATGAAGAAGAATTTATCTCATCTGCTTCATTTCTCTCATTTCCTTTCTCCAGTTTGGTAACCTGAAGTGTCTGTTCCTCATGGGTCCTTCTCTCTGGCACTGAAGGTGGATGGAACACATTTATGTGACATAAATACAAAGCAGAGCCATTATTTTGTTTATTACACATTTCAGGAGTCACACATCAATGCTTTGTGAGGGTAGATTGATGGGGACTGATCTTTCATTGGTCTCCATGGCATCCAAAGGGGAGTGTAGACCTACTGTGTCCTAGTGAAGGGTGCCCAGACACCAAACTTCTGCAGTCCCTTTTATACACCATACAGCTCACCTTTGCAGGGTCCATGTGTGGCAGCACATTGTAGAGACACATTTACTCTTTCCAGGACTGTGAGTAATCCAAGCAAGGGAGGGTGCATAGTGATTGCAGGTGCATAAGAAGGGTCCATGCAAACACACATGGAGCATGCCTCATAATAAATGCCTGGAATGCCCCACCTACCGCTCATTGCTTGTAGTACCCATGAAGAGCCAGGATTGGAGGCACAATAGTTGTACCATGCAATTCCCCTCCTAGTGCTGCTTTTTTAGGTGCACACATACTCTGAGACCAGCATTTGCTGGTAGGGACTATATGGAAAAATGCAGGGCCACTTACCAGTGTTTTTTGAGTTCTGCTGCTTTTTGTAACGGAGATAGAAACAGCCCCCTGATATTAGGAAAGGAAAGATGGCCAGAATTGCCATAAAATGATAGTTATCCATTGATCCAGCTTCTGCAATCAAACATTTCAAATCAAGTTACTTATTACTTAAAAGCACAATATATAAGACCATGTTAGGTTTTTAGATATACGTGTGTTCTACTGCCTCAATGGCTAGGTTCAATCCTAGTAAATATTAGATCCCACAAACACTTAAACATGTGTGTGATTTTGCTCATTTGAATAATCCCTTCAATAGGACAACTCATGTAAACAAAGTTACACACATGCTTAAGTGTTTGCAGGTTTGGGCCCTAAAATAAAAATGATTAATGTTTTGCAATTATACAATAAAATAATAAAATATTGCAGGTCTGTAGCATTTTTATCCTGTTTAAATCATTTGATGCCCATTGCAATGCTTGCCATAAGTGAATCAAAAATGCCTAATATTTTATCTCCTAATCTTGCTTGTTTTTATAAATTAATAAAACATAATAAATGATAAAAACTCTACCACTGGGGTGAGCTCATGACTAAACTGAGTAACGGTGTGACTCAGTGATGCAACCATTGCCTTTCCTCACTCCATCCCTCTCCCTAGCGTTTCTCATCCTCATTCACTGCCTCACATCTAAATTATAGACTGTAAGCTCTTCCAGGCTTCACAGTGTCGTTCTAGGGCTTCTGTGAAGCACCCAGAAGACCTGAGGGTGCTATAAATAATAATTTCATGAATCCTCTCAGCAATCATGTGATGTCAGTAAATGAGCATTTGACAGCTGAGGAAACTAAAGCAGAGAGGTTAAGTGAATTGCCCAAGGCAACAGAAGGAGTTAGTGTCAGAGTCAGAATAAGGACATGGGTGCTCCTAATGCCCTGTTTTTTTTTGTCAGATCATTGGCTTTATAACCCTTAAGGGAGAAAAAAAGTAAGTAACACATTTCTGACTAAAAAATCTTCAGGGAGACAAATGAAGTGGCATCTCTATAGAACAATTCATGTCAATTGCTTGTTTACCTTGCTCTTCAATAATCAGAGTTGTTCCATTTCCCAGTCCTTTTTTCATGAAAGGTATTTCGGTAATTATCTCACAGAAGTAAGTTCCAGTGTTATTTCTTTTCACAACTTCGATCTTTAACACTGTCTTATCCTTGTGTGTGGCATTGGCTGTGTAGTAAAGTGTTGTTGATAGCTCTCTGCTGGTGCCCTCTTTAAAGGTGAGATGTTGTATTTTCCAGACTACTCTAAACCGCTCGACCATCTCATCGTTTTTCCAGGAACAGGTAATTTCAGCTGACATTCCAATGGATACCTTAATTTCTGATGGTGTCTGGCTGACTGTTAATTCATTGGTACCATTTGCTATTGACAAAAAACAAATAACTTTAAGTTTAGCGCAGGCATAATAAAACAGCACAATAATAATTTATGGCATTATGGAGCCTATTTTATGACAACACCCTCACTTTTTAAAAGTTAGTTACTCCTGTTTTCCCCTAAATAATTACAAATACCTTAGTGTGGCCTTAGAACACCTCAATGCCAACTGGCAAAGAGTTCACTGTTTTGTAACAGCAACCCTTGACAGGCCTGACAAACTCACAACACCCAACACGCTGCTGTCATGGTAACCAAAGCCAAAAAGGGTCAAGTGAGGTATCTAAAAAAACCTTATTTTTGCAAGATGTAGGTATGGATGATATTTAAGGACTCGTGAATAGGTAATGAAAATATGTTTCTGAGTCTGTATCCCAGGCAGGGTTCACAAACAGGTTGTGTCAGACAAGGAGATATATCCTCACCTGTTTGCCTTGGTTCACATGTAAAATAAGCATTGTAAGCCAACATAGTAAAAGACCATTTGTATAGGACAACAAGATGAGGCTGTGAAGACAATGTGGTGTCAGCACCCCAGGGAATAAACCACGGGCGGTCAGCCTGACTCTGGGGACCAACCGAAGAACTTTAGGGATGTAAGAAGGCAAAAGGACAGTGCTTTTAGTATTCATGCAAGGTGGATCCGAGCCCTGTGGTTGATGACTCTGGGAGATTGCTCTAGGTGAGAAATACTTTAGACAAGGATTTTAGCCTGTAGAAGTTAAGTTTAGACTCTAAGAAGGGTGTTATACTTTTTGTTTTATATGTAACCATTTGGTTTCCATTTGTTATCCTTAGTCACTATCTCTTAAATTTCAGCTTTTGATAATAAAGGTATGATTGTTTTCACCATAACTATATGTCGGTGCTGTGATGTTATATTGGAGCTGACCTCTGTTGAACCAAAGATGTCTCATTCTGAGTGTGCCAGTGACAGGGTCTGGATAGGACAGGAGGTGTTTTCACAGGGGCTAGGGTTCATCTATTGTTAACCTGCCAGGCAAAGTAAGGGCTGGCCGAGCCCAGAGGAAATTGGTTAGGAGATTAACAGACTGATGGCGTCAGGGTGCTGACACCCAGTAAAGCAGCAGCAGCACCAGCTGAGGCAGGGAGGTAACAAAGTGGCTCACGGTCCTGGGCACCCCAAGAAGGATAACACTTTGATCATATTGAAACTAACTGTCCCTTTGAATGGTGACAGGTTTCAGAGTGGTAGCCGTGTTAGTCTGTATCAGCAAAAACAATGAGGAGTACTTGTGGCACCTTAGAGACAAACAAATTTATGTGGGCATAAGCTTTCGTGGGCTAAAACCCACTTCATCAGATGCTTGGAGTGGAAAATACAATAGGCAGGTAGTAGTAATGAGGCCAACGTAATCAGGGTGGCCCATTTCAAACAGCTGACAAGAAGGTGTGAGTAACAGTAGGGGGACATTAGTTTTTTTTCACCATACTAATTTCACCCTACTGTTACTCACACCTTCTTGTCAACTGTTTGAAATGGGCCACCCTGATTACATTGGCATCATTACTACTACAAAAGTGATTTTTCCTCCCTTGGTATTCTACTGTTGAGAATAGCCCACTTCCACTTTAATTGAAATGTCTCGTTAGCACTGACCCCACGACTTGGTAAGGCAACTCCCATCTTTTCATGTACTGTGTATATATACCTGCCTATTGTATTTTCCACTCCAAGCATCTGATGAAGTGGGTTTTAGCCCACGAAAGCTTATGCCCAAATAAATTTGTTAGTCTCTAAGGTGCCACAAGTCCTCCTCGCTGTTTTTGGTCCTTTGAAGTTTACCTCCATTGCTGCTAATGGCGCAGTAATGGACCATTTCCCGAGTTTCATGCTCAATTTTCACTGAATTCTTAGGCCCTATAAACCCTGTACAGCCAAATCCCAAGTGAGGACACCAGGATTTGGCTCTATATTTCTCATAATCTTAAAGACATTGGTCAAGTTTTATAAGAGCTGTGCAATCCCTTTTGAAAGCGTTAGCCTGGTTTTTCTTCTTCTTTTGAACTGATGAAGCTTTCTTCCCACATAGAGAAGTTATAAGAAATCTTTCTCCTCCTTTTTTTTCACAATGTGGCTCACACGAGCTATTTATTTAATCCACCTTGATCATTTATAGTCCTACCGTGAAGGGTCCAATTCCAATCCTACCAAAATCAATGGCAACATTTCCATTTTTAATACAGTAACAGCAGTATCAGCCCCAAGAGTCGCAAAGTTCACTTGAAATTTTATTAAGATTTAAGAGCACACCCACAAGAAAACATTGATTTTTTCCTCCCTTCCTACTTTACAATATATTCTTTTTCAGAAAAAGCAGCTCTTGCCTTTATTATTATTTAAAACTTGTGCATCATATCATTGGTTTGAATGGCACTTTAAATGCTGGGTAAAAATGCAGTATCCACCTGAAAGATATTAGAACTGAAATGCAGAATGACCAAGATAGAACATATTGCTGAATAAACATCAGAAAAAAGGGGGAGGGGGAAAGGAAGGGAAGAATATTTAAATAGTAAGATTATTGGGTTGCTAAAGTGGCATGGTATATATCATATTAATTTCTAGGTTTTTGAACTAATTCATTTTAGGGTTTTTTTTAATATTATTTTTATTGTATTAGACACGTTTCCTGCATCCCCGCCTTATTGGTTTCCTCCCTCTTTGTTAAAAACACATCAGAAAACATCTTTTTTTCTCTTATCTAAATATCTTAATTTCTCTTTTCTTCTGCTTTACTATTTAGTGCTATTACTATAATATTTAACGCTGTTCAGCTTTTTGCAATACAGTTTGTATGAAAGCTGTGATACAAAAACCCAACTGTATTGTATTTCACTAGCTATTTGTTTGCGAAGAAAGTCTTCACAATATTTTAAATTTTACACTGAGTTAATCTTGATGAAGAACTTACTATAAAGGTCTAATTTTAAATAAAGGAAATTGATAATTATTAACTTGGTGACATCATTTTGGAATTAGTACAATGTAATTTTTTAATCTTTGGATTTCTTCTAAGACAAACATTTTTGGGCTAATGCTCTTTGAGCAACTTCTTCTAATCGCATGGTATTTTGCCAATAGTGGCTTGGATTCAGCATAAACAATAATTTTGCCTTCTGCAGTACAAAAACCTGAGTAATGTTCTCCCAAACATGCACACATGGCAATCTATGTGAAGGGCTTGCACAGCAGCTACATATGTTTTAATTGATCTATACATATTTGGGGCATTAGCTTTTAGGTTTTTAAAACCAAACTGATTTTTTTGATTAACCCTAGAGAATTACAGATATACCAACTGCACCAAATCCCAACCCCCTCAAAACTTCAAAGAACTTACCTAAGTAGCCAAAGCACTCTGTCAAAAGGATAAATTTCAGGATAATTGTGGTCATCACTCAGGATTATTAAAGCTCTCATCAGTGCCTCTCAATTGAAAGTCAGTAAGACAAGGAGTGAGAAAGAACGTGTCAGATGTGAAGTTTAACTTCCTGTTCCCTCTGCTGTAGTTACTTCATAACATCTGAAAGCAAACAACTTTATTCTAACACATCTCTTGAATTACAATGACATTCTTCTCTTTCAAAACCCAGCCCAATCTGTCTGAATTGCTGAACATTGTTTTTTAAATTAAGCCGAACCGCTTGCCCCTTAATAATGAACATTATCAGTCCTTGTTTTCTTCCTAGAGTATGAACACAGCCCTGAGTTTCCCCGCATATAAGTGTCCCATTTTCAAGTCAGTTTCTTGACTGTCACTCCTTTGGAAGCACTTGATAAAGATGAATTTCCCTCAGCTGCTTTGTCCCTCTCCTAGCACACTTCATCCATTTCATTAACCTTATGAATCTGTTTTTTCTAAAGGATTCTGTCTGAATCTGAGGATGAGATGAACATGCATATGACTGACACTAACCATTCCCATTACTTTATCTACTACATATTCCAATGGCATCATACCGAACCAGTGCAGCTCCGCTGACAATAGCAACGGTGGACAGCGAGTATAAACAAAGAACAGTTTGTTTAAGAAAGAATTAAGCAAAGTAAGCTGTCATGGGATAAGAGGGAAGATCCTTTTATGGACTGGTGACTGGTTAAAAGATAGGAAACACAGGGGAGGAATAAAAAGACAGTTACCTGTTCTGTAACTGGTGTTCTTTGAGATGAGTTGCTCATGTCTATTCCATGTGTGTGTTCACCACATGCACCGGAGCTGGCAGCTGTTCCCTCAGTGGTATCCATAGGGGACTGCTCTAGCACCCTCAGGAGTGGCGTGCACATGCCATGGTATAAGGGGCGCCCCCAGCTCCCTCAATTCTCAGTTCCTTCTTGCCGGAAACTCTGACAGTGGGGAAGGAGGGCGGGTTACGGAATGGACATGAGCAACATCTCTAAGAACACCAGTTATGGAAAAGGTAACTGTCTTTTCTTCTTTGAGTGCTTGCTCATGTCTATTCCATGTTAGGTGACTCCCAAGCAGTACCAACGGAGGCAGGTAGGAGTTCATGGACGTGCAGATTGCAACACCGCTCTGCCGAACCCAGAGTCATCTCTGGCCTGCTGAGTGATGGTGTGATGCACTGTGAACGTGTCAACCGAAGACCACGTCGTGGCTCTGCAGATGTTCTGGATCATGGGAATGTGCACCAGGAAAGGAATCATGGGAATGTGCCGAGGACGCCTGGACTCTGGTCAAATGGACCCTCATGATTGGCGGCGGTGGGACCTTTGCCAGCTTGTAACAGGTCTGGATGCAGGTGATCCAGTTGGAAATCCTCTGCAAGGACACTGGAAGGCCCTTCATCCTTTCTCTTAGCTCCGTCTCTAGCCAGGGTGGTAGAGAAGGAACTGAAGAAGAAATGCCTGTACATGCTGTCTAACCTCATGGCTGGTGGGGAGCAGCAAATGCATGGGTGGGACAGACAGCTACCAAAGTTCTCCTATCAGCAGCACAGGGGCACAGACAAACCTACAGCGGAGGACCCATAGGGACACTATTTGAAGAAGAGTAATTCTTCCACTCTACTCAGCATTGATAAGGCCTCAGCTGGAGCATTGTGTCCAGTTCTGGGCACCACATTTCAGGAAAGATGTGGGCAAATTGGAGAAAATCCGGAGGAGAGCAACAAAAATTATTAAAGGTCCAGAAAACATGACCTATGAGGGAAGATTGAAAAAATTGGGCTTGGTTACTCTGGAGAAGAGAAGGCTGAGGGGGACATAAGTCTTCAAGTACATAAAAGGCTGTTGTAAAGACGAGGGTGATAAATGTTCTCCATAGCCACTGAGGACAGGACAAGAAATAATGGGTTTAAATTGCAGTAAGGGAGTTTTAGGTTGGACATTAGGATAAACCTCCTAGCTGTCAGGGTAGTTAAGCACTGGAACAAATTACCTAGGAAAGTTGTAGAATCTCCATCATTGGAGGTTTTTATGAACAAATTAGGCAAACATCTGGCTGACTTCAGTTTCACTCAAGAAAGCAAATGGAGGAAGAGACTTTTGAATCATTTTTCACTAACCTAAAGACAAGAAGTCCGGAAGTGTAATTTCCAGACTCTGTCTGAGTCAATGATAAGAGATCAAATTGTGATGGGTACAAAAGATATCAGTGCGGAGGAGAGCAGGAAAGACTGTTAGAAGAGCCAGATCTAAATCTGGAAAAAGCAGTGAGAATTTGCCAATCTGCTGAACTTAGTCGACAACTATTGTACATTTTAGAAAAAAAAAAACCCACAAAGATGTGAATATAGACTTAATAAGAAAAAGTGAAAAACAAGTCTATGGAGGGAAAACAGAGTGAAAGTATTAAAGTTAAAAAAATGAGCATATGAAAGAATGTTCCAGATGTGAAAGGAGGCACCAATCTAGACAAATGTCCAGCATATTGTCAAACCTGTCACATCTGCAAGAAATAGAATCATTTTGCACAAGTTTGCAAACAGAGAAGTCTGGAAAAACTTAGAAATGCACACTGAGCTCAAAATTTGAAAGTCTCAAAGAAGATACCGAATAAGGATTACAGAGCTGACATTACACAGGAAGAAAATTTGTTTCTGGGTATTTTTCTAGTTGCATGAATAACTGGTTTCTTTGTTTCATTTAGCTCTATATTATACATTGTATACAATTTACTAATGCCAGTGAATAACTTTGGAAATGGATGTGCTAATTCCAGAGCCAACATAATCAATTTACTGAAGATTTATCAGTAATTGAAGGAATTCTGTTTAAAGGTAATAGAATAGTAATTCCCTTAGGGTTAACAGCAGGCATGTTGAAATGCTTACACAAGGGATATTTACACATAGAAAAATGTAAATGTAGAGCAAGAGAAGTTCTGTATTGGCCACAAATGAACTAAACATGGAGGATTATATAAAAGACTGTGACATATGTCAAAAATATAGAAATGCTGAGTCTAAACAACCTCTGACATTTATTCAAGAAAACAGAAGACCTTGGCCTAAAATAGGTTTAGAGCTATTTGAATATAAAGGACATGCATAATTTATAGTTACTGATTATTTTTGGCATTTTCCTGAAATATATAGACTAAAAAACAATGTGCTAATTAATAAAATTACATCAATTTTTGGAAGGCATGGCATTCCCAATATAGTAATAACTGATAATGGACCTTTATTTCAGTCAAGAGTTTAAAAGATTTGCCATAGTATATGATTTCAGATATATCACATCAAGTTCAGGTTACCCACAGTCTAATGGGCTAGTTGAAAATGGTGTTAAAATAGTAAAAAGATTACTAATAAAGGCTGAAGAAACAAATACTGATTTATATTTGGCATTATTAAATTACAGAACATTGCCATTACAACAAGTTTTATCCCCTGCACAATTGTTATTTACAGAAAGGTTAGAAACACATTACCTATGTTTTTTCAAGAAGGGTATAAGTATAAATATCAGTCAAGTTTGTAATCAAAAGAATTATTTTGATAGAAGATCACATAAACTACCTTATCTGAAACCAAATGAGAGAGTGTACATCTATAATGGTAGAAACTGGGCTCAGAAAGCCACTGTAACGAAAGAGGTAGCCCCTAAGTCTTAGGATGTCATGACTAATAGTGCTCAAGTGTATAGACAAAATTGGAGACACTTGCAAATGTTACCTGCAAGATTAGATTTAGCTCACAAAGAAATAATATAATACAGCAACAAGTACAGCAAGAAAATGAAAAGGATGTAATTCCTCTAAGTAATAAGAATAACGTCCATAATACAGGAGATGTGGTGTTACTGTGGCTTTAGGACGGGGGTGGGCAAACTTTTTGACCTGAGGGCCACATCTGAATATGGAAATTGTATGGCGGGCCATGAATGCTCATGAAATTAACAATTCAGCGATATTCAAATAAACTCTATTTAATAAAGATACATTTGAATGGAAATAAACATAAAACTTTGCTTACTATTATAAACATACCATCATAATTAAACCAAACTTACCTCCTTTCCACACCCTCTTTGATTAATGTGAACAATGCAGCTGGTCATCTTTCTTTACAATGGCATCAAAGTCCAGTGTCATTCTCATTGGGGAAATCCACATTCATTAAAAGTTTGTATATAGTAAGGGATGTTACTGAGGTGTGGTGGGAGGACTCATGGGATGTGGCATGGGGGGGCTCTATAAGGGATGTTACCAAGGTGTGGGGAGGGGATAGGGCTGTCCCTAGCTATTCTGGGGCCCTATGCAGCCCCCCCACAGGGGTGGGGACTGGGGCACCAGGCCTCCATGTGCGGGTGGGGCTGGCACCAGGCCTCCATGGGGGTGGGGACTTGGGAGGCAGGAGGGAACCACCCCCCAGCACTCTCCGGTGGTGTGGCTGGGGCCTGGTTGCTGCACTTCGTGCTGCCGGTGAGTGCAGGCCTGGCCCTGCTATGGTCCTCAGGGGTGGGAAGAGACGGGGCTGGGGCGGGGAAGGGCTGGAGTGGGGGAGGGGCTGGGGCGGAGCAGGGGTAGGGGTCATGGGGAAAAGGCAGGGCAGGGGCTGGAGCAGCACACAGCTTAATGTACACTTAAGCATGTGTACTTTGCGTATGGGTAAGGATGGATCTGGGAGTGGGACTCATGGAGTTTGGAGCGGTCGGCGGCGAGGGAGCTCTACAGGGATGGTACCGGGGACCCCAAGGGGCCTTGCCGGCAGTGACACCAAGGCAGTCATACCAGACACTGCCATGGGTGGAGGCACCCTAGCTGGGATGGGTGCGGCCCCTGGGTGGTTTTGAGAGTCTCGAGGGTGGGTCCGCAGGAGAGCGGGAGGGTCTGGGCCGCAGCGATTGGCTGATGAGGAATGAAGCGAGTCTCTCGGAGGAGCGGTGCCTCAGGGATTAGTCGATCAAGGAGCTCACGGATCCTAACTGGACTCGATTAGGGGCAGTATCCTGCAATGTGGCTGGCCTTGATCATTGGCTACTTTGTGCAGAGGTGGGAGATCACTCTGCAGCCCCCTTCCTCCCGCCTCCAGACACGGACTTGGCGGTGAGGCTGCACCCAACCCCGACACAGAGCAAGGGCTGAGCCTCCCCAGAAACATCCCGGGGTCCTGCCCATCCACACAATGCCCACCAAGAAAGCAAGCAAGAGGGACAGAGTCTCGCACACACGCCCAGCCCTGGCCCCTGATCCAGATGTAGACAAGAAGGCTCAGCCTGGCAGAATCCAAGTGTGGAGAGGCTTAGTGGTGGCGGGGGCGGGGGATCCAGGTATGGGGTGAGAGGGTTCTGTATGGGGCAATCTGGGTGCAGGCAGCTCAGTGGGGGTTCTGGGTGCATCAGGGATATGGATGCAAAGGGTTTGTTGAGGGGTTCTGGGTGCAGGGGGAATGGGACTCTGCAGGGGGGTCCAGGTGAAGGTGGTTGTGGCTCAACAGGGGGAGGTCTGGGTGTGTGGGGCTCATCTGGGGTGTGTTAGGGTGCTGGTGGAGTGGGGCGGGAGTCCAGGTGCAGCTGGTTGGGGTTCAGTGGGGGGGGTCTGGATACAGGGGGCTCCATTGGGGTGGTTCAGGTGTAGGCGGGACCCCACAGTGATTTACCTCTCCACCAGCTGCGCGAGGTGCCCAAAATGACATGCCTTCACTGATGGGGAGGGGTATGTGACTGCTTTTGCGGCCTCCCTTTGCTTCCCTGTCAGAAGTCATTTTTCAGCGAGGAAGCAAAGAAATCTGCGGGGGACATGAATTCTACATGTGCGCAGTGGTGCAGAATTCCTCCAGACGTAATTATACAGGAGGTCAGATTAGATGATCACAATGGTCCCTTCCAGCCTTAGAATCTATTAATCTATGAAAAATATAAAGTAAAATGCTATTTTAATTATTATCTAAGACCTCAGTGAGGTGTTACGTGAAAGCTAGCTGTGACTACTAGTACTATAAAGCAGAGGCAATACAAAGAAACTAAACATTCAACACAAACATTACTTTTGAAGCAATAGGCCACGTTAATCCATAGGTTTAAATGAAGTGGCCCCTATTTGCTCTGTGTTCTTCTTTCCCTTTTTTCTCCTTCTAGGCAGGGAGACAGCACGCAATATTTTGCCCCATGCTGCAGCAAGCAGAATTCACAGTTTCTGATGCAAATCAAAATAACTAAAAATGACAGACCTGTTTCTGATCTCATTGTCATGGGTTTAAATTTGGAGTAACTCCATTTCATTCCGCTTATCTACACAGGTGTATATGACAGCACAATTAGGCACCAAAGCGCCACATTAATTAGAGTTGAGCAGAAAATAGGGAAACATATTTCATTTTGTTTTTAAAAAATCCAATTTTCTATAATGATGAGCATTTCTTTAGCTAATAAAGCACACCAGTGTGTGTTCTTTTAAAAAACAGGCTACCTTAAATAAATGCAGTTCTTACTATTTGTAACTAACACTTCTATAACCCTAAATGTAGTCCTTCACACGTAACTCCTTCCCAATCTAGTTATTAATGAACATTTCTCACAATCAGTGTACATGTCTGAACTTGGCAGACAACTGTAGCTTTACATTCTTTATGAGAACAAGAGACTAAATAATCCAGGCTCTTTGTATTGTAATCTGTAGAGGCAAAGCCCATCATTTCAAAATTTTAAAAACAGACAGAACTGAAATGGATTTAACAATGCAAAGAAATAGAGTCACAGCCTCCCAGTTTCATATCCTGGCTGATACATTTGTACTGCAGTATAGATCGGGTCCTAACCAGTCAGATATTTTCCTCTTTTTTCTATTTTCAAGCTCAACGTTTTTAATTTCTAGAAAAACATGTTTTAAATAGCTGACCTAAGAAAGTATGGGGTACTTTCCTTTAAAAAGAAGCAAATGAACCAGCAACTAATTCTGATGATTTAATCAAGTTTAACAGTTTATTACAGAATAATTATTCCTTCCATTTACCATACTAGGAAAAAAGTTCTCAAAACGGTTGCTTCATTTCTTTAAAAAAAAAAAAAATACAGCCAGTTATTCAATAGTTGGCCCAGGAATAATCTGCAAACTTTCATTGATCTTGAAAGTATACAAAAAAGGTCCTAATTTCCTTTGGGTGAATAGTCACAGTAGCGTTTTCTGTGGTCTTCTTTCTATTACTGAAGAGGCCTATAAAACGCAAAAATGCAGGTGTTTATGATTTGTCATTTACTCTGAAAAGCGTTATTTCAGATCAACTGCACATAGTATTTTGCTGTCTCAACATTTTTGATCCACCTAGGTTTGAACAGATTTTCTTTTCTAATTTAAACAGCTGCACCGATAACTCTAAGGAACACACATTCATCATGTTAAAATATACTGTAAACTATCCACCTTTCACTCTCTGCCTCATGCTACTGATACTAGTCCTACCCTAATGATACACTCAGGCAGAAGAAAAGGTGCACATTTCCAGAGTGTCCATGGTAATGGAGAGAAAAATCCAACACTTAATATTCCAAAACTGCTGCTTTACTGAGGTGGCTCTGCAGAAAATTAAATCTGCTTCACTACGTTACTCAGAACTGTGAAAAATCCACATCCCTGAGTGGCGTAGTTAAGCCGACCTAATCCCCAGTGTAGACAGAACTAGATCGATGGAAGGATTCTTCTGTTGACCTAGCTACCACCTTTCTGGGAGGTGGATTACCTATGCCAATGAGAGAATCCCTCCCGTCAGTCTAGGGAGAGTCTACACTGCACTACAGCAGCACAGCTGTGACACTGTCGTGTTTTAAGTGTAGATGAGCTCTTAGTATCTTACCTGTTTGCCTATGTTTCTCAAGGTCATGCAGTCAGTGGCTTGGCCAAGATTACAATTCAAGAAACTCTTTTTTTTATATTAACTTTCAATATTAACTACTGCAACTTCTGTGTACCTTAAAAATAACTCAAAACCCAGAACCATAAATAGAGTAAGATGCTTTTAAAAAGGTAAAACACGCAATAGGTGTCAGAAACAACGTAAAATACCACCACCCCAGCCTCTGTGCAATACAACAAATACACAACCACAAATGAACATGAAATTAGCCCAAACCACGCAGTTTGGATAAGGAACTCAACTTCCCCGAAGTCTGTGGGTTTTCTGATCTGGGTTTCTAACTATCTCTTATATTAATTACAGTAAAAAGTAAATAAATGCACAAGCTAGGGTCTGAGCATTACTGTGATAGATGCCTCAGACACACTCCAATGAATATCCGGGGAAAGACATTCTAGAGTCAAGGACACTTTATATATTGGGAGTCTGCCTCAGGCTAAATGTTCTTCATAAATTTCAGTCAAAATGATTCAGCTATTTCTGAGAATGAGGCTAGGTAGTTTTACATGTAATAAAAAATTTTAGTGACCTCCTCTTTGAGAAGTTCGACCAGCCCCCTACTTTAGAGCAGGAACTTGAAATTTGACAGATGGGTGGCTTTTGTGCAAGGAATATCCCTTTTTGCCATGCCTGTGAAATTCTGCCCAAATTTGGCCAAACATTACAGATTGCACATGCAAAACTTGGCAGCTGAATTCCTATACATTCTGTCTGTACTGAGCATGCTCCTCTCTGGGGCGGAGTAGGATTTTCTCTGCAATTGCGGCTCTGGGCTGCTGTGAACCAGGCTGGGTCCAGGCTTTGGTACTGAGAGCAGTGAGACTGTCTCTCCTGTGCTCTCAGTGACTCCCAGGCATCAGGAGGAGGAAGCAGCCTGATTCAAAAACAGAGGGTGATGAGCTAGACCTTGGAGGAAGCATAGGGGAGTAGATTGGGACAAGGATTCTGAGAGTGGGGTGGGATACAAGAACACTGACAATCCAGTCCTCGGTCCAAGATTGCACCGACTGAGAGTCAGTGCACAGAATGGACAGTGCTCATTTAATGAGCAACTACTCAATATTTTGTTTTATTTCCATTGTTCAGTATGTGGCTCCAGGCCTTATTTACTGCACTATACAAACCCTGCTCATTGGCTTTCCAATGTGGCACATCACTACAGTATCTAAGTGCTTCAAAAACATTAATTTATCTTCTCAACACCCCTTTGAGATAAGGGGGAGGGGTATTATCATCTCCATTTTACAGATCGGAAACTGACAAACCCTGGGATTAAGGTCGAGTACCCCAAGTTTGGATGCCTAATTTGAGACACCTGGACCTGATTTTTCAGAGCACTTAGCATTATATAGTATTTCTATGTTCAAAGTACAGCTCCAATTGACTTCAGCTACAGATGTAAATGCTTTACTTCTGGAAATCAGACTCCAGTCTCAAATCAGGCACCCGAAAAATGAGTAACATACCATTAGTGACTACCAACGAGAAGTCTGATTTAAGTGACTTGTCTAGCATCACACAGGAACTCTGTGTCAGGGACAGAATCCAATTCTCTAGGGCAACATTCAACTGCCTTAATCATAAGACTATCCTTTCTCTTCCTGCAAGCCCCTGCCTCATTCACAACACACCTTCCAACTCCTGCAACAAAGGAGGCAGGGGTCCTACAGAAAAGAGCCTTCTTTACTACAAAACCAAACTCACTCCAGAGCACACCCATCCTGTGCAACGAGTGAAGGTGGGATCCTGTGGTAAAAAATAGTACATGACCATGTAATTAAAGACTGTTTCGTAATGCATCCTCATAAGGGGGCTGAATTAGGATTGCATGGGCAACCTTATTTCCGCGTTTCCTAACTTTTGAATGCTTGACTTTGCAACCATAATATTGATCTTTTAAAATATTTTTTTGGGGGAGGGCGGGTAAAATATCCTAGGTTCTTAAAACAAACAAGTGAAAAAAAGAGAATTTCCTTAATGTGGTATCATATTGACACTGATATGGGTCACCAGCATGGATGGAACCTTTAGATTCACTACACAGACCTCTGCCACTTGAGCTAACAAATTAGCTGACAGAAGCAGTAGGTTGTCATTTCCTCTATGGTGATCAACACTAGAGGGGGATGAGACACTTTGCTAGGGGGTTTCTCAGTCATCTGCTGACATCAGAGGAATGGTAAGACTCAAGAATCTTGAGTTCTATTCCAGGTTCTCAAGGGGGCTGTGCTCTTTTACCCTTTCCCCAAAAAGTTTGATGCCTTCTGCACCATCTCTGTCTCAGTTCTGTCTCTTCCTCACCAGCTTCTTATCCCAATTCTAGTCTCGTGGGCTTCCAGTCTCCACAGGTTTCTCGTCCCAGTCTCCTTGTCCAACCATTTCCAGTTCCACTACAACTCCCCTAGCTCCTCCCGCCTCTTTTCCCAGTTAGTCCCATTTCCCCCCCCCTCTCATTTCCTTGTCTGTACTATCTCTCCTGGCTTCCAGTCACTCACCACCCTACCCACATTCTTTGTCCCCATTCGCTCCCAGCTTCCCCCCCCAGGGCTCCTCCTCCAGTCTCAGCATCTGGCTTCCTTGGCTCCATGTCCCAGCCTCTTTGCCCAGCCAGTCCCAGTCCTTTTCCCACACCCTGGCTCCTCACACCCCATGGGCTCCCCACAGCCCACTGGCTCCCTGTCACAGTCTCCTTGCCCAGCCAACCTCAATCTTGCCACTCTCCCATCCCGTAGTTTTCCTCTCCCTTACATCCTCCCCGGCCAGCCTCCAGTTCCAGTATCCCACCCCACCCTCAGAATTCTTGTCCCAATCTACTCCCCTATGCTTCCTCCAAGGTCTAGCTCTTGTCACCCTCTGTTTTTGAATCAGGCTGCTTCCTTCTCCTGGTGCCTGGGAGTCACTGAGAGCACAGGAGAGACAGTCTCACTGCTCTCAGTACCAAAGCCTGGACCCAGCCTGGTTCACAGCAGCCCAGAGCCGCAATTGCAGAGAAAATCCTACTCCGCCCCAGAGAGGAGCATGCTCAGTACAGACAGAATGTATAGGAATTCAGCTGCCAAGTTTTGCATGTGCAATCTGTAATGTTTGGCCAAATTTGGGCAGAATTTCACAGGCATGGCAAAAAGGGATATTCCTTGCACAAAAGCCACCCATCTGTCAAATTTCAAGTTCCTGCTCTAAAGTAGGGGGCTGGTCGAACTTCTCAAAGAGGAGGTCACTAAAATTTTTTATTACATGTAAAACTACCTAGCCTCATTCTCAGAAATAGCTGAATCATTTTGACTGAAATTTATGAAGAACATTTAGCCTGAGGCAGACTCCCAATAAATAAAGTTTCAGCACAGTTATAGTCTGGCAAAGTTTTAAGCAATGAAAACATGGTCTTATAATGGGAAGTGTTAGGCAAATTTAATAATAGGCTGTGTTACCAACCCCACCTATAACAACTCTTTCAGATCATTTGAATCTGCTCAGTGAGACTGTTTCCTGAGCTGCAACATCCAATGAAAATACCATCAATACCCTGTCAACAGCCTGGGGCTTGAAAAAAGGAAACAAAATCTAGTTTCCCACCCACCTTTGCTTAGATGTTGTGCTGATTTCCATTTCCATCGCTCCAAAGTGTTTATGTCCCAGGTTCCTGTGAGCGACCGCTCTTCCACCGACTCCACTGTTCCCAACCCTTTCAGCAGAGACTACATAAAAAGAAACCCCAAGATATCCAGTTAACGTTACTTAAGGAAATGCCTACTGCAGCTCTCATCTGCTCAGTGAGCAGCTGGGCAAGGGCAGAATTTTGATCTGTAATCTCAAAAGGTTTAACACTCTCAGCAATTACTATCAGAGCTGTGTATATTTTAAAACCACCACAGATGATTCAGCACAAATGGATCCCCTTTTTAAGTCACCAGAGCACTTATTAGATACTGTGTTCTTGACACTGAAGAGGGCGGGCTCCTCTTTTGGGTCAACTGCCACATTCCTAGTCAGCCAGGATGTGTGGTGTCACAATCACAATCTCCTATTTAAAAATAAAATAAAAAATATTGCTACCCAAACAATCAAAAGGGGAAACTGTCTCTACAAGAGATACAGTCAAAGTGACCAGACACACAGTGCTGTCAACTGCACAAAACACAACTGGGGAAAAAAAATAGAGAAAAAATAATGTTTACCCTCTCTAAAGCTTTCACATTTCAGTAATCTCAGGTGCTACTTGCACCAACATTCGATACAAAGAAATCACAGACCGGTATCTATAACATTCAAGTTATCACAGCAAATATTATATTAATATCTACACAATAGGCCCAATCCTACTGATGCTGGTGCACATTTTTCTACTGTCAATGCGATGGCTGTTCAGCTAGGGTAAAAGCTAAGACTGCGAATCATTCACGGACGTCACAGAAGTCATGGCTTCCATGACTTCCTGTGACCTCTGTGAATTTTACAACGCTAGTGCGGCTAACCCCAGGACCACCCCAGCGGCTGGGGAAGCCCAGGGCCAGCACACTGGCCGCTCCTCTGGCAGCTCCAGGCAGCTGGTCCCTGG
Organism: Caretta caretta; assembly: GCF_965140235.1. Taxonomy (NCBI): domain Eukaryota; kingdom Metazoa; phylum Chordata; order Testudines; family Cheloniidae; genus Caretta; species Caretta caretta. Next base: position 128,922,645 of record NC_134209.1, on the reverse strand, counting down.
TGCCGCCCTGGAGCGGTGGTGGGGCCCTGGGCCACCTCCCACCCAGACCAGCGGTGGCCACGCCCAAACCAACAGCGGTGGGGCTGCAGGCCACCCCCCCAGCCCAGACCAGCAGTGATGGTGGCGGCGGTGCCTCAGGCCGTCCCCCAGCCCAGACCGTCGGCACCTTGGGTTGCCCCCCCTGCCCAGACCGGCGGTGCCTTGGGCCGCGCACCCACCCCCCCAGACTGGCATCGGGGGGGGCCATGGGCGGATCCCCCCCACCCAGAGCAGCAGCGTCAGTGGGGCCACAGGCCGCCCCCACCCCAGCAGTGGCAAGGGGCCCCAGGCCAACCCTGCTGCACCAGGACCCTGGGTTGTCCCCCCACAGCAGAAGCATCATCCCACGCTGCCTCCCCACCCCAGCAGCAGTTTTCAGGACCGCCCCCCTCCCAGCAGGTAAGATTTAGTCACAGGTATTTTAGTGAACAGGTCACAGGGCGGTGACTTTTTGTTTATTGCCCATGACCTGTCCATGACTTTTACTAAAAATACCCGTGACTAAAACAGAGCCTTTGTAATGGCTATTGCGGTGAAGGGTAGGGGAAAAAATTAACTCTAACCTCAGCTAGAGGCAGATTTTTGCCAGTAGTGTCAGTAGCAGCATTACTGGTCCATTTTTTGAGTAGTTTCCAATTAAAGGAAGAGGAAGGTTATGTTTTTGTAACAAGATTCCTCTTCAGCAGTCAAAGATAGGCTGAGGGCTTGTCTACAAGGTGGGGTAATGTGTTCTACAGAGGGTGATTTCTTAAGCATGCTAATGTGATGCATGCTATGGTCTGTGTATTAAAGGTTCCCTATTGCACTTTAACATAGCGTAGTTTGTAAAAGCTCTACTTTAAAGCACACTTTAGTGCATACCAGAAGGTTCTACATGGGCCAATTAATGCACAACACATTTGTGCATTTAGAAATCACACTTCTGTAGAGCGTATTACCCCACTGTTTAGACAACCCCTAAGCGGTGCTTTAGCAGGAGTGATTAATTTTACTTTCAGATTCACTGTTGCAGGCTGAGATAGCACAGGGTCCTCTCCCACTTCATACATATGCCTGATTCTTAGAAGTACACGCCTGAAGTCTGCCTCCTCTTGCTTTTGTATACCTAAAAAAAAAAAAACCATAACAGGTTTTATTATTTAATGCTAAAAACTCAAGGTTTCTGTTGGAAGTTACTCACCTCATATGTCTTGTCTTAAAGTAAGATTTCAGGAAGAGATTTTCAAAGGTACAAAACACAGGGAAACTCCCACTGACTTATTTACATCAGTAGAATCTGAAGGCCTTAATCCAGCTGGAGCCCCATTGTGTAGGTGCTGCAGGCATCTAGTAAGAGACAGACTCTACCTCAAAGACCTCATGGGGGATATTTTCAAAGGGAGTTGGGTGCTTAAATGGCCCTTATACTCTTTGAGGCAGGGTCTGTCTTTATTATACGTTTGTGCAGCACAGAGTCCTCTGACCTAGTTCAGGTGCTACTGTAATACAGATAATTAATAACGATAGTCACAAAATAAAGAAGGAAGAGAAAAACAGCCTTTGTAAGTGTTACACGCTGAGTAATCTCCATCTATAAATGACTTACTGCTAAAAGAGAACCTACCTTTGTAAATATTATGTAGCTGCTCAGTGTGGTTGGAGCTATATGTCCACCCAGGAATGCTTAGAGTCTGGAGATGCAGGTTAGCTGGGAGGGTTACAGGATCCCTCTGAACAGAATGAAGTTCTTGATGCAGCTTTGGTATGTCTATATGTGAAATAAAAAAACAAAGCTATCATGTAAAACATGGTTATGTCAAGAAAGAGGACCCTGGCCAGTGGCACTGCACTGCGTTTGGAGGGGAAGAGAGTGCCCTCCCACTGTCTGAACTAGACCAGGAGTGGGTGAGGCACTCTTTCTTCAGACGTTCTGAGGTACTAAGCGGAAAGCAGCATGACTTGAACTGGCTGAAAAGTATATTAGTGCCCCAGTAAAGCATGCTTCGTCAAGTCTTGCTACTGCTATTCTACTACATGTCTTTTTTATTTGAAAGATGTTTTAAACTTGGACTCAAAAGTTCTCTCAGTTAGCTACTGTGGTCAAGTTTTTCAGCCAATGGATGCCTAGAGTTAGGCTCCTAAATCTATACAGCCAGGAATGTGAATAAGTAGCCTCATTTTCAAAGGTGCTGAGCATCCAGCACTTCCTCTTAAAAGGCAATGAGAAATCGTGGGTGCTTACCTTGGAAAAGGTGGGCCAGCTGTTTAGGTGCCTAAATATAGACTTAGGAGTCTGACTTTAGGCAAAACAAGGGAACAATTCTTAGTTTTAAAAAAGGTAAGTAGAACAGTTACCTGTTAGCTCTCCATACATAACAACTGGTCTGTGTTCTAAAGCCAGAGCACTTGTCTGATACAGACCATCAGCCACAGGCTTAGTTCCTAAGATGAGCCAGAACAGTGGACGAACCACTGAGGTGTCATTCAAAGTGAGATTGTAATTCAGGTCCCACTCAAGGTTATTCCACAGTCTCCTATGAAGCATCACCTGCATGATGAAGATAAATGCCAGAACAGTCATCAGCTATCATCCTTTATTCGGATCATCAGGAGCCATGAAATTACTGTTTTATTGTCAAATCATTTTCATTCATTACCTCCACTTGCCCATTTCCTTGACTTGAGACACCATGAGATCTTTCTGCAAGCAGCATCAGCCTCATGCTGTCATCCTCAATGTAGGCAGTCTGGACCATAGGATAATAGTTCTGACGACACACAATAAATTAAACAACAAAAACATTAAGTTTGTGCAACGTAACAGAGCATGAACAGGATACACACTTGATTTTGGATTACAGTTTTATGCTTACCCGAGCCACTGTATTATTCACATAGGCCTTGTACTGTCTCTTCTGCATCTGATAGCCATTGTTGTCAGTGTAAAGTGTCTGCTTAGTGTTTAAATTTGTGCTTGTTCTGAGGATTGCCTCATGATTTAGTTCCAAAGGTCCAACTCTGTATTCTTGCTCTATCCTGTGACAAAGCAGCTTATCATCATAACCTCCTGGTATACTGTAGATTCTTGAATATGCCACATACATGTAATCCTGAGCGGTTATATTCCTACAAAACAAGAGGGTAAATAATGTGAAGTTTAGCAAGTTAAACTAATATTTGATTAGTTATGTCAGGTCACAGTTTGCATTATTAATGAACCTGCAGTATTTTGTCTGGATTTTACCTGCTTTGTGTAACTAGTGAAATGATTTTTAGCTTTTCAAATTTCAGAGATCCAATTTGTATAAATGGAAATTCTACAGTATTCCTTGGTGTCCCACATGTTGTGTGTGTGGGTGGGCAGGTGGGTTTCATTCATTTTACTACATGTTCCTCTTATTTTGGATTGTTCAAAATTATAGCTATTTTTCTGTCATTTCTCCTTAATACACTCTTGAATGGAAGGATATTATCTTGTTTTCACTCTCATAGTCATGTAAGTACAGACTACAGTAGACACTTCTATTACTATAGAGCAAAAAAAAAAATCCTTACATACAAAATGAACATTATTCAAATGGAAAGTCTATCTAGAACATATTTACTTTCTAGTTGAATTGCTGCACAGACAAGTATTGCAAATAACAATGTAAACAACATGTTTACATTCAGGAAAAGATATAAATAAACCTGAGTTCAGTTTTCCCATCTAAAGAACATGAATTTTCATACACAAATTCCATTTTATATCTTTTATGTGTACAGTAATTCCAAATCTTTCTTGACACAATAACTGCCCTTGTGCATGGCAATTTCACTTAAAGTAACAAAAAACTTCAATAAAACAATCATCAGCTAATAAAAAAATTAAAAAGTAGTTGGCTGTAAATACTCTTAAACAGAGAAAAAGCAGCTAGCTCTTCAGAGTTCACAGAAAAGAGATCTGAATGCCTCATTGTCGGGGACTCAGTTCCCTCTTTTGTCTTTAATTAGCTCTTTTTCCAATACGCAGATTGCAGCCTGTACTCTAATTAGAGACTTGTCGAAATTCAACCAACATAGAAGATTCAGGATCTCAGCAGACTTGAATCTTGTTTTTTAATTGCACCGTTACTCCATATGAAAAACAAACAAACCAACTCACAACTGAACACACCACATTTCTAACTCTCCTCACCTCAACAGCAAAACCCACAGCTGCACCATTAAACTAGGTACTGAACCAGTGTCTTCTTCACCAGCCACATGTTAAACATAATCCACTAAGAGCTGTACAACACACACGTCACTGTTTAGAGATGACTGGACAGCAGTCCGATGAAGTGAGCTGTAGCTCATGAAAGCTTATGCTTAAATAAATTGGTTAGTCTCCTAGGTGCCACAAGTCCTCCTTTTCTTTGTACAGCAGTGGTCACCAAACGGTAGATTGCAATCGACTGGTCAATCCTAGAGGATCTCCCAGTCGATCGCGATCTCTGGTGGTGCAGCGGGGCTGCTGCTAAGGCAGACTCCCTGCCTACCCCGGCCCCACGCTGCTCCTGGAAGCGGCCAGAGCAGCCGCAGGTGGGCAGGTATCTCCATCCATGCGCTACTCCTGCCTGCAAGCACTGCCCCTGCAGCTCCCATTGGCCGGGAATGGGAAGCTGTGGCCCATGGGAGCTGTGGGGGTGGTGCTTGCAGAGAGGGGCAGTGCGTGGAGCCACGTGCTCCCTCCCCCCCGGGGCCACAGAGGCATGTTGGCCCCTTCCGGGAGCGGTGTGGGGCTGGGGTAGGCAGAGAGCTGCCTTAGCCTTGCCGTACCTGCCACTGACCGGGAGCCACCAGAGGTAAGTGCTGCTCGGCGGGAGGCCGCACCCCAGCCCCCTCCTGGAGCCAGAACCCCAAACCTCCTCCTGTACCCTGAACCCCCTCCTGCCCCCCAAACCCCACCCTGAGCCCCCTTCCAGAGCCAGCACCCCAAACCCACTCCTACACCCCAACCCCCAGCCCTGAGCGCCCTCCCGGACCTAGCACACTATACTCCCTTCTACACCCCAAACCCCTGCTCCAGGCCTGACCCCCCTTCCAGAGCGAGCACCCTGTACCCCTTCCTGCACCCCAACACTCTGCCCCAGTCTGGAGCCCCCTCCTGCACCCAACTCCCTCCCAGAGCCCACACCCTGCACCCCCTCCTGCACCCCAATCCCCTGTCCCAGCCTGGAGACCCCTCCTGCACCCAACTCCCTCCTAGAGCTTGCACCCCTCACTCCCTCTTGCACCCCAACCCCCTGCCCCAGGCTCAGCTCAGAGCCCCCTCCCACACTGCGAACCCCTCAGCCCCAGCCCAGAGCCTGAACCCCCTCCCAAACCCCAATCCACTACCTTAGCCCAGTGAAACTGAGTGAGGGTGGGGGAGAGCGAGGGGGGATGGAGTGAGCAGAGTAAGGCTTTTGGGAAGGGGCGGCGCCTCAGGGAAGGGACGGGGTAGATCCTGGGTTGCACTTTGATTCAAATAGTGATCTTGGGTGTAAAAAGGTTGGAGACCACTGCTGTACAGGATTACTCCCACATGTGTAAAGAAAGGATGAAAAATTCAAATGCCTGCCACCGACCGGGAGCCACCAGAGGTAAGTGCTGCTCGGTGGGAGGCCACACCCCAGCCCCCTCCTGGAGCCAGAACCCCAAACCTCCTCCTGTACCCTGAACCCCCTCCTGCCCCCCAAGCCCCACCCTGAGCCCCCTTCCAGAGCCAGCACCCCCTACCCTCTCCTACACCCCAACCCCTACCCTGAGCCTCCTCCCGGAGCCAGCACCCCAAACCCACTCCTACACCCCAACCCCCAGCCCTGAGCCCCCTCCCCGAGCCAGCACCCCAAACCCACCTACACCCCAACCCCCAGCCCTGAGCGCCCTCCCGGACCTAACACCCTATACTCCCTTCTACACCCCAAACCCCTGCTCCAGGCCTGACCCCCCCTTCCAGAGCGAGCACCCTGTACCCCTTCCTGCACCCCAACACTCTGCCCCAGTCTGGAGCCCCCTCCTGCACCCAACTCCCTCCCAGAGCCCACACCCTGCACCTCCTCCTGCACCCCCATTCCCTGCCCCAGCCCGGAGACCCCTCCTGCACCCAAACTCCCTCCTAGAGCTTGCACCCCTCACTCCCTCTTGCACCCCAACCCCCTGCCCCAGGCTCAGCTCAGAGCCCCCTCCCACACTGCGAACCCCTCAGCCCCAGCCCAGAGCCTGAACCCCCTCCCAAATCCCAATCCACTACCTTAGCCCAGTGAAACTGAGTGAGGGTGGGGAAGAGCGAGTGACGGAGAGAGAGGGGGGATGGAGTGAGCAGGGTAAGGCTTTTGGGAAGGGGTGGGGCCTCAGGGAAGGGACAGGGTAGATCCTGGGTTGCACTTAGATTCAAATAGTGATCTTGGGTTTAAAAAGGTTGGAGACCACTGCTGTACAGGATTACTCCCGCATGTGTAAAGAGGATGAAAAATTCAAATGAGTATCTTTACCTGTAAAAATATTGCCTGATCTCTCTCATTAGGTTTCCAGAAACAACTTCCAGGCCCACTGCTTCTGATTCTTCAACAGCTGATCCATTTGGGGTAAATAAGTAGTTATCTGAAATGGGCCCCTTCCTCACATCTCCATTCACATGATATTCAAGAAACCCCTGAGTTACTTGGACAGTCCGGTTAGTCTTCCTGTAAATGTGTAAAGGGGAAAATGTATTATATAATATACATTGTGTAAGTATTATCTGCAACGCTTAATTGCAAGGGGAATGAGGATGGGAATCTTAGAAAATATCTGTTTCTTTAGCTAAAATGAATAATTAATTAAATAGGCAGCAGGAGATGAGGCCAGCAGGAAGAAATCATGGAGCAGATCCTCAAGGAATCAATTTTGAAGCACTTAGAGGAGAGGAAAGTGATCAGGAACAGTCAGCATGGATTCACCAAGGGCAAGTCAAGCCTGACTAACTTCATTGCCTTCTATGATAAGATAACTGGCTCTGTAGATGAGGGGAAAGCAGTGGACGTCTTATTCCTTGACTTTAGCAAAGCTTTTGATACGGTCTCCCACAGTATTCTTGCCAGCAAGTTAAAGAAGTATGGGCTGGATGAATGGACGATAAGGTGGATAGAAAGCTGGCCAGATTGTCAGGCTCAATGGATAGTGATCAATGGCTCCATGTCTAGTTGGCAGCCGGTATCTAGCGGAGTGCCCCAAGGGTGAGTCCTGGGGCTGGTTTCGTTCAATATCTTCATTAATGATCTGGAAGATGGCATGGACTGCACCCTCAGCAAGTTTGCAGGTGACACTAAACTGGGAGAAGTGGGAGATACGTTGGAGGGTAGGGACAGGATACAGAGGGACCTAGACAAATTAGAGGATTGGGCCAAAAGAAATCTCATGAGGTTCAACAAGGACAAGTGCAGAGTCCTTCACTTAGGAAGGAAGAATCCCATACACTGCTACAGACTAGGGACCAAGTGGCTCGGCAGCAGTTCTGCAGAAAAGGACCTAGGGGTTACGGTGGACCAGAAGCTGGATATGAGTCAATAGTGTGCCCTTGTTGCCAAGAAGGCCAATGGCATTTTGGGATATATAAGTAGGGGCAAAGCCAGCAGATCGAGGGACGTGATCATTCCCCTCTATTCGACATTGGTGAGGCCTCATCTGGAGTAGTGTGTCCAGTTTTGGGCCCCACACTACAAGAAGGATGTGGAAAAATTGGAAAGAGTCCAGTGGAGGGCAACAAAAATGATTAGGGGACTGCAACACCTGACTTATGAGGAGAGGCTGGGGGAACTGGGATTATTTAGTCTGCAGAAGAGAAGAATGAGGGGGGATTTGATAGCTTCTTTCAACTTCCTGAAAGGGGGTTCCAAAGAGGATGGATCTAGACTGTTCTCAGTGGTAGCAGATGACAGAACAAGGAGTAATGGTCTCAAGTTGCAGTGGGGGAGGTTTAGGTTGGATATTAGGAAAACGTTTTCACTAGGAGGGTGGTGAAGAACTGGAATGGGTTACCTAGGGAGGTGGTGGAATCTCCTTCCTTTGAGGTTTTTAAGGTCAGGCCTGACAAAGCCCTGGCTGGGATGATTTAGTTGGGGATTGGTCCTGCTTTGAGCAGGGGGTTTGACTAGATGACATCCTGAGGTCCCTTCCAACCCTGATATTCTATGATTCTAAGGCAAGTGCCTCTTGCTAAATATTTGCCATCACAGAACCCACTGTAAATAATTATAAAATAGTCACTGGCCTCTTTAACAATTTCATGCAATTCCCAGTGTCATTTTGTATTTTCAGCAAATCTAAATGTTGCTTAAGTTATTCCCATTAGCTCCATGATTTGAAGTCTTATAAGAGCAAGATTGCTTATGAACCTGGGTTCAAAGGTTCTCTACTGAATAAAAATTTAGGTCACATAATATAGGTCAAGCAGAATCTGGTCAGCTAAAGCAATTTTTATAGCTACATAAACTAACATAACCCAGGACCTGATATGCAGCCCTGGTAACAAAGGGGGTGGCCTTAGAGACCTGAGCACAGGATGTGGAATCAGGAACTCGCCAGTTTTAATACCAACTCTGCCTCCTTCTTCTTCTTGTGAAGTATGTAGAGATGTGCCACTTAGAGCTTGTACACACTACTACATATATTGCTATGACTATATCACTCAGGGGTAACATCTCTAAGCAACCCCCCTGAGTGACCGAAGTTACACCAAGCTAAGCGCCTGTGTGGACAGTGCTATGTTGGTGGGAGAGCGTCTCCCACTGACATAGCTACTGCCTCTTACTGAGGTGGTTTTATTGGGCTAACGGGAGAGCTCTCTCCTGTCAGCATAGAGCTTCTTCACCAGACACGCTACAGTTGTACAGCTGCGCTTCTTTAGCACTTCTAGTGTAGACTAGCCCTTAGTCTTCCAACTTCCCTCCCACATTCACCTGCTGCTCCCTTGTAAAGCAGGGAAAATACTTATTGACAGCCTTTGCTGGGGAGTCAGGAGAACTGAATTACTCAGTGATTATGAAGCTCTGTGTAAGTGTTAACATTATTAATGGGCCATTTGTGTGTAAAGCATTAATTTGCCACAAAACCATTAGCAGTTCTACCACAATCATTGACTCAGACACAGCAGGAATGAAGACTCCATGCAGTAAATTTGGTTCAACCGAAGGCTGGCACTTTATTGAATTTTTAAACCACCTCAAACACTAACTACCTGCCAGTGTGGACATCCAGCTAAATACCATGGGGTTTGGGGGGGGAGATGCTGGGGGAGGCAGGGGCACAGGGGATGATTACCTTTCCCCACCATTTCAAAACAAGCTTTAGGGTGTTCAACACCCTTGCTGATACCCCCACCACCCTTCCCTCGTATGAGGGTTTATACAGGGATGGCGTGCCCCATCAACCATACATCAGCAGGGGGTGGAGAAAAGTTATAGAGAGGGAAAGGGGAGAAGAAGAAGAGCCTTCAGATATAGTGTTTATTTATGTATTCCTCAAGCTTTTCCCATACCAAGGGACCTGCCAAAACTTCAACAGTAAACTGTAACATTTCAATATCACACACCACAATAACAGGCCTGAGCCACACAAATGCAGATCTGGATTCACAGTTTCTATCCTCCAAATTTCTAAGGTTGGTGTTTGAATCCAGATTTGTAATTTATCTCCATTCTAGAGAGAGGGCCCAATTTTAAAATGTGGACATGGAATCTGATCTTTCTCAGTGTTCAAATCCAGGGCTTTGGTTCAGGCCCATCTCTAATAATAATGCTTATCGCTTTCCATCTTCAAAGTACTGTACAAACATTAACTAGTAACTAGTTAATCCTCCAAATACCCCTGTGAGGGAGATGATTCTAAGCAAAAACACCTCTGTGAATGAGATCCAAGATCATTAGTAAGATGCATGTGCCAACTTGAAAACTATGGGCTGGATCCGTCTGCCATTGTAAATCAGCATAACTCCATTGAAGTCAAAGGAGCTACGGCAATTTAAACCATATAAGGATCCGGACCTGTAAACCGACAGATGTATTCAGTTAGTTTGCACTCTTGGTCAGTTTTTTGGTTTTATTTCCTTTTATTTAAATATAAATAAATAAAAGGAACGTCAAGTTCTCTTTAAGAAGTTCTCTATGTTTGCATCCTAGAGCTAGCAGTTTTAGAGAATACAGTAGGAATTACTGATGGGGAGGAGAGCACTTGGCTATCGTTACATCATGTGAGATCATATAAATTCACTGTAGATTCGTATTGTATCTGCAACAGGATGTACTAGTATAAGAGGAAAGGGGGCCAGAGGACCCAATTTCTGGGGTATTGGAATAAACAAAGACCCAGAAAATGGCCGGTAGAACAAGTGAGGAAGCAGGACCGGGGTACTGGGAGTTGGATGAGGGGAGAAAAACCCCCGGACACTGTTCCTTTAAGGGCCCAGGATCAGGAGCCCTGTAGTGTGAGGTGGGGCAGGTTTCCCCTCTCTCCTAGCAATCAGGAGGACCATTCTGGAGGACGGCAGTATATAGACTGCCTTCTCTCCCAGAACAGGGAGACACTGAAGAAGGAGGAAGCCAGGGCCAGAGGGCTGAGCTCCAGACAGAAAGGGTTGGCACTGATGGCTTTGGGTGGTGCAGACTGGAAGAGGAAGAGCTCTCGGCATGGCAGAAGAACTGGAGCTAAGTATGAACTGTTGAATTGTGATGATGGACTTTATGTTGGGGGCTCACTGGGAATTATTTTGTAATTAAGGACTCTGAGGACTGCGTGAACTTTATCTGATGTTAAACCAGCCCAGGGAAGGCGTGCTGTGAACCACATCAGAGACTGTGTGGAGTGTTTAAGGGCCCATCAGAGGGGGCTCATGAGCAGGGTGCCTGCAAAGCCACAAGGGGGCACTTGGGCACCCTGTTATAGTATCTATTTTAAATATACTTGATCTCCTAAAGTTAGTACATTATAAAATCTAAGTTAGTTAACCATAATATTTTGGGGAAGTTCTATGGCCTGTGCTATACAGGAGGTCAGACTAGATGATCACAGTGATACTTCTGGCCTTGGAATTATGAATCAATGAACATTTCACTGACTACACAGATTCAATACCACAGGGGAAAAAAGTAGTTTAGGAATAAGACCATTCATTAGCTCACTTCACAAAATGAGCAGAAGGGAGAAGTTTTCAAGTCCTTTGATTGTAAAGCACTCTTGTTAGTCGTTAATCCACAGAGGATAATATGTGATCAAGTATCTGGATTTCCTTTTTTAAAAAGTTTTGCTTATCATAAAATGCTGTTTGACTAAAATGAAAAATGCTGGTAGCCTCACCTGTCAGTAATGCTGTGCATTAGATTAGTATTTTGGTCCAACATCACTGTGTAGCAGTCGTTAAGCACAGGAATCAGCCATCTACTCTGATGATCAGCATGCTTTATGACTTTTCGTCCATATTTAACTGATCTCGCAATGAATGCAGATTCCTTGTCAGCTGATAACTTAACGCTGTATCTTCGGTAACTGAGACTACTTAATGTGACAAGAATATACAGATCATAGGTAGAGGGGGATTCTGCTGAGCTTTGGATCTGCAAGTTAAGAGAGAGAATGATGTTGTATTACAGAGCTAATTGATATATGTCTAACGTGCATATTTGAAAAGTCTCACTTAGTATCTTCACATGAGAATTTCCAAACATGTTCACCTTTAAAATTTAGAATTATGATGTTCTTTTTTTCTGTTTTGATAAGAGGGGAGTTATTTAGCAACCTCAATTTAAGATTCACAGTTTTGTTTGGGATTAAATATTAGTGTCAAACTATGAGATTATTTAACATTTTAATGAACTCCTTGCCAACATGAAATCAAAGCTATTGATTTAAATGAGTGCAACAGTCCTTCAAATCCATCTTAAAATACCAGTGTAATTGAAAAAACAAAAACAAAAGCAAACCTCGCTTGAAACTAACAAAAAAGATGTTGACAGAAAAATGATTGGAACATCTCGGGGGTTCCTCGGAGGCTGCCTACACACTTCAAAATTGTGTTTTAAATCACTGTTTCCCAAACAGTGGATCCCAACCTACCAATGATCATGGAAAGGTTCTGGATCGGTCCCCACATCCAGGACTGGATTAACCCATCACTGGGCCCTGGCCTAGACAAACACAATTCTTCCAGTCTGGCGTGGATGGGGTGGGTGAAGAGCAAGCCTGTCGCACACCCATTCTCTAGTAGTGGTTCCTGTCCTGCAGGTCTGGGCCTGCTCTCCTGCTCTGAGCATTGGGACCTGGCACCCAGGGTTGCAGTGCCAAGGTTTGCAGATTTAGCCCAAGTGCTCCTCCATCATGGCGGAGGGGAGGCAGGGACAAACCTGACTGGTGCTGTGAACCCGCGTGCCAGGTTGCAACGCCACTCACTGAAATTTGATCTGGACGCCCCTCCAAACCTGAGTGATGTTTCAATCTTGTTCAGCAAGTCGACATGCCTGGAGGAGGGAGCCGGGCCCAGCCCCGCAGGACAGAAACTGCAACTGTGGGAGAGCGGGCCCGCCCTGCACTCATCCAATTCCACACACTCCTCCCTTGGGGCCTCTTTTGTTTCCTTAACATGCCAAATAATTTCAAATCCTTGTAAAATATACAGGATCCTCCCCTTTGTCCTTAACATTATACATTTTGGTGATACTTTCTGTTTTGGGAAAGTAAATTGGACTGAATAACTGAGATTTATAGGCAGGGTGCTTAATTACATGAGCAACTGGGGAAAAACCAATATAATCATGTTGTTGTTTCTAATTTACAGGAGAAGCTATCATGTCTTGCTAAGAGGGGAAAGAAAAAAAGGGAATTGGAAATGACTGTACTGTAATGAAAGAGTCAGTTACAAAGAGAAAAGGAGTACTAGTGGCACCTTAGAGACTAACCAATTTATTTGAGCATAAGCTTTCATGAGCTACAGCTCACTTCATTGGATGCATTCAATGGAAAATACAGTGAGGAGATTTATATACACAGAGAACATGGAACAATGGGTGTTATCATACACACTGAAAGGAGAGCGATCACTTAAGATGAGCTATTACCAGCAGGAGAGCAGGGGTGGGGGTAGAGGGGAAGAAAACCTTTTGTAGTGATAATCAAGGTGGGCCATTTCCAGTTACAAAGAGAAATGCAATATATACATTAACATAACCACACAGTACCTGTGCCGGTACAGGATGTCCCAATTCATCATACACACTGACTGCTGAGTAGCTCATAGCAACAATGACAAAGGTAGTGATGTTCCATGCCAGGGGATTATAGACAATAATGTATTGTTCAACACTCCTTGTACCTTTTCACGCACACAAAGTAAAAATACAGCTTTAAAATAAGAAACAGTAATGCACAGTCATTTTTCTTTTAAGGAACATACAGTACTACCCACGTAGAATACGATCACCATCTTTCAGGTTTCAATCTAAAAAATAGGCCTCAAAGAGTGTATCATGGTTACACATTCAGATCTATATTTATAATACTGCATAAAGCCAATGCCCCTTTGGTATATTATTCTTCTGTTTGAACCACACAAAGGCCCAGAATTCAAAGAAACACATTTGCCATTAATATTAATTACAACAGGCTAGCCACTAAGTCATGACAATAAAAAGTTCTCCTCTATTTACAATCATACAGCCTAAATACAGTAGTGTTATGCAGGAGATTCTATAGGGAAACCTAATTTCAATATCCCATAAACAATGCAAAAGCTGCTGCCCAAAGCACGGTTTCCATTCAAAAATAATAAAAGTCTCCAAAACAAACCAGCTTTTTTTAAAGGAACTCCATAATCTTCCTGAAATAAACAGATTCCTAGAACACATTAATAAATTCTTGCATATCCTGGAAGTAAATCATAAGGAAAATCTTCCATAAAGTTGACTACTGTATATCCTAGACTCCTTCCTCCAGTTAGGAAGACTAGTTAAGGAACTGTCTTCGTCATGCCAAATTCTCCTTTGGACACATGTCTGAAGGCAGAATTTGGGGTCCAGTCCTGTAGTCTTTATTCACACAAAGCTCTGGGTCCCTACTGCATGACCTTTGGTTTTGGGTGCCTGAGACTTGGTGGCTCAGCTGCCTTGCTTGAGTTTGCTTGAGGCTTGGTGGGTATCCTTGGTACTTGGCCTCTTCCAAATGATGGCTTACAATTAGAGCTGGGCATTCAGTTCCAGGTTTTAGAGTTTTTTAGAATTTTCAGTTAACTGGAGAAAAAAAAAATCAGTTTGGCATCTGTTCTGCACAGGGTCTTCCAGGTCAAACCTGGGTCTTCCACATCCCAGATGCGCGTCCTAACTATTGGGCTAAAGGTTGGGGTGGAGGGAAGGGGGAGAGAGAACGGGACAGCAGCACTGGTGGCTGTGTCACCACCAGCTCCTCCTCTGGCCATTTTGCGAATGGTTCACATTATTTTTGTCGAACAGTTGCAAATATTTTAATTGATTCATAGATTCCTAGGCCACAAGGGACGATTGTGATCATTGAGTCTGATCTCCTATGTAACACAGACCACAGAGCTTCCCCAAAAATAATTCCTAGAGCATATCATTTAGAAAAACATCCAATCTTGATTTAAAAAATTGGCAGTGATGGAATTAAGTTGTCAGTCTCCGGATTAAGTTTAGAAGTGTGAGAAACAAGGGTGATGTTGTGGTGAGAGTCTGCTATAGATCACCAGACCAAGGGGATGAGGTGGACGAGGCTTTCTTCCGCCAACTAACAGAAGTTACTAGATCACAGGCCCTGGTTCTCATGGGAGACTTCAATCACCCTGATATCTGCTGGGAGAGCAATACAGTGGTGCACAGACAATCCAGGAAGTTTTTGGAAAGTGTAGGGGACAATTTCCTGGTGCAAGTGCTAGAGGAACCAACTAGGGGCAGAGCTCTTCTTGACCTGCTGCTCACAAACTGGGAAGAATTAGTAGGGGAAGCAAAAGTGGATGAGAACCTGGGAGGCAGTGACCATGAGATGGTCAAGTACAGGATCCTGACACAAGGAAGAAAGGAGAGCAACAGAATACAGACCCTGGACTTCAGAAAAGCAGACTTTGACTCCCTCAGGGAACTGATGGGCAGGATCCCCTGGGAGAATAACATGAGGGGAAAAGGAGTCCAAGGGAGCTGGCTGTATTTTAAAGAATCCTTATTGAGGTTACAGGGACAAACCATCCCGATGTGTAGAAAGAATAGTAAATATGGCAGGCGACCAGCTTGGCTTAACAGTGAAATCCTTGCTGATCTTAAATACAAAAAAGAAGCTTACAAGAAGTGGAAGATTGGACAAATGACCAGGGATGAGTATAAAAATATTGCTCAAGCATGCAGGAGTGAAATCAGGAAGGCCAAATCACACTTGGAGTTGCAGCTAGCAAGAGATGTTAAGAGTAACAAGAAGGGTTTCTTCAGGTATGTCAGCAACAAGAAGAAAGTCAAGGGAAGTGTGGGCCCCTTACTGAATGAGGGAGGCAATCGAGTGACAGAGGATGTGGAAAAAGCTAATGTACTCAATACTTTTTTTGCCTCTGTCTTCATGAACAAGATCAGCTCCCAGACTACTGCACTGGGCAGCACAGCATGGGAGGTGGGTGACCAGCCCTCTGTGGAGAAAGAAGTGGTTCGGGACTATTTAGAAAAGCTGGACAACCACAAGTCCATGGGGCCAGATGCGCTGCATCCGAGGGTGCTGAAGGAGTTGGCGGATGTGATTGCAGAGCCATTGGCCATTATCTCTGAAAACTCATGGCGATCCGGGAAGGTCCTGGACGACTGGGAAAAGGCTAATGTAGTGCCCATCTTTAAAAAAGGGAAGAAGGAGGATCCGGGGAACTACAGGCCAGTCAGCCTCACCTCAGTCCCTGGAAAAATCATGGAGCAGGTCCTCAAGGAATCAATTCTGAAGCATTTAGAGGAGAGGAAAGTGATCAGGAACAGTCAGCATGGATTCACCAAGGGCAAGTCAAGCCTGACTAATCTAATTGCCTTCTATGACAAGATAACTGGCTCTGTGGATGAGGGGAAAGCAGTGGACTTGTTGTTCCTTGACTTTAGCAAAACTTTTGACACGGTCTCCCACAGTATTCTTGTCAGCAAGTTAAAAAAGTATGGGCTGGCTGAATGGACGATAAGGTGGACAGAAAGCTGGCTAGACTGTTGGGCTCAACGGATAGTGATCAATGGCTCTATGTCTAGTTGGCAGCCGGTATCAAGCGGAGTGCCCCAAGGGTGAGTCCTGGGGCTGGTTTTGTTCAATATCTTCATTGCTGATCTGGAGGACGGCATGGATTGCACCCTCCTCAAGTTTTCAGATGACACCAAACTGGGAGGAGTGGTAGATAAGCTGGAGGGTAGGGATAGGATACAGAGGGACCTAGACAAATAAGAGGATTGGGCCAAAAGAAATCTCATGAGATTCAACAAGAATAAGTGCAGAGGCCTTCACTTAGGAAGGAAGAATCCCATGCACTGCTATTGACTAGGGACCAAATGGCTAGGCAGCAGTTCTGCAGAAAAGGACCTAGGGGTTATACTGGATGAGAAGCTGGATATGAGTCAACAGTGTGCCCTTGTTGCCAAGAAGGCTAACAGCAGTTTGGGCTGTATAAGTACAGGCATTGCCAGCAGATCAAGGGACGTGATCTTTCCCCTCTATTCCACATTGGTGAGGCCTCATCTGGAGTACTGTGTCCAGTTTTGGGCCCCACACTACAAGAAGGATGTGGAAAAATTGGAAAGAGTCCAGCGGAGGGCAAGAAAAATGATTAGGGGACTGCAACACATGACTTACGAGGAGAGGCTGGGGGAACGGTGATTGTTTAGTCTGCAGAAGAGAAGAATGAGGGGGGATTTGATAGCTGCTTTCAACTTCCTGAAAGGGGGTTCCAAAAGAGGATGGATCTAGAATGTTCTCAGTGGTAGCAGATGACAGAACAAGGAGTAATGGTCTCAAGTTGCAGTGGGGGAGGTTTTGGTTTGATATTAGGAAAATCTTTTTCACTAAGAGGGTGGTGAAGCACTGGAATGCATTACCTAGGGAGGTGGTGGAAACTCCTTCCTTTGAGGTTTTTAAGGTCCGACTTGACAAATCCTTAGCTGGGATGATTTAGTTGGGGATTGGTCCTGCTTTGAGCATGGTGTTTGACTAGATGACCTCCTGAAGTCCCTTCCAACCCTGATATTCTATGATTCTCTTTGTTAAACTAAAAAGATTGAGCTCCTTGAGTCTATCACAGTAAGACATGTTTTCTAATCCATTAATCAAGGATTTGGGTTGACCAAAACTGCATTTTTTGTTTCATAAACTATTTGTCCGAAAATCTTTGCCCAGCTCTACTTACAACGATAACACTTTGGCCATTTAATTTGAGCAGGAGAATATGCTTCATACACCAATCTAGAAAAACAAAAAGAATTTAAGACATTACCTCGTTTTCCTATGTCTTTATTGTAAACATAAGAATAGAGTTTTCCATTCTTCTTGGCATTGTCTGTGTCTAAGATTATGGATGCCATCAGTTTCTTCACATTAACTATTCCATCCATCAAGTGATTCATATACATGTCCTTCACCTTGGGGGATTCTGTCCCTGTTATACCATCATGGTGCTGAACCTTACATTTAAAAGAGATTTAAAAGTTACAATCCACTTGAATCCCAAATTTAGGTCTGCACAATTCATAGAATCATAGAATATAAGGGTTGGAAGGGATCCCAGAAGGTCATCTAGTCCAACCCCCTGCTCAAAGCAGGACCAATTCCCAGTTAAATCATCCCAGCCAGGGCTTTGTCAAGCCTGACCTTAAAAACCTCCAAGGAAGGAGATTCTACCACCTCCCTAGGTAACGCATTCCAGTGTTTCACCACCCTCATAGTGAAAAAGTTTTTCCTAATATCCAATCTAAACCTCCCCCACTGCAGCTTGAGACCATTACTCCTCGTTCTGTCATCTGATACCATTGAGAACAGTCTAGAGCCATCCTCTTTGGAACCCCCTTTCAGGTAGTTGAAAACAGCTATCAAATCCCCCCTCATTCTTCTCTTCTGCAGGCTAAACAATCCCAGCTCCCTCAGCCTCTCCTCATAACTCATGTGTTCCAGACCCCTAATCATTTTTGTTGCCCTTCGCTGGACTCTCTCCAATTTATCCACATCCTTCTTGAAGTGTGGGGCCCAAAACTGGACACAGTACTCCAGATGAGGCCTCACCAATGTCGAATAGAGTTGAATTATAGTACTATGAATAAATCATCCCCACATGTGAGATAATTTAATGTACTGCTTTCCTACAACTGTAGTCCCAAATTTGTATTTTGACTATTCCTAAAGAGTAATAAATGAAGCAAGATAGTCAAAGACAAGACACACAAAGATTTCCATCTATCTTTTCCTTTCAGTGTGAGATTATTATGAATGCTTTCCCACATAATCAGTGATTGGGTCACAAAAGTGAAATACGTAAGGACAGATATTTTTTTTCTGGGTCTCAATTTAGCCTTTAATTTTACAGCACAATATTACCTCCACAGTTGATTGCACCCTGTGACTAGGTGCTGCAGCATAAAAAGGGTTAACAGGCCACATGGCTGCTGTGGTCAGAGTGTAAAAGGAAGGGGAAGCTGGGTCAAAAAGAGGAAGAGAGTGTCTCTTCTCTCGGGGTTGGTTGAAGTGGGGAAAGCCTCTGAGACTATTACCCAGTGTTTTCCCACTATGTTTGCTTTGTTTTATGACCATTTTGTGGATAATAAAACAAGTCCTGAGGAAAGGGCCTTGAAAGGGCTGAGACTTGGAGCTTTATTTGCTTTTCTAAGCTGGGGACGCCTACCACTAGCTCTCTCTCTCACACACACACTCAGATGCATAAGTTACGATACATAACCAAACAACTTGATTTGTGGGCACAATGATTGACTGAATACTATTAGTTGTGCCCACCAACTAACCCCAGATGCAAATTATGGTGCAATACTTGCACAACAATTATAATTTGTGAATTCGTCTTCAAAACTCGCAGAAGCTACTAGATCGCACACCCTGGTTCTCATGGGAGACTTCAATCACCGCGATATCTGCTGGGAGAGCAATACAGCGGTGCACAGACAATCCAGGAAGTTTTTGAAAAATGTAGGGAACAATTTCCTGGTGCAAGTGCTGGAGGAATCAATTAGGGGCAGAGCTCTTCTTGACCTGCTGCTCACAAACCGGGAAGAATTAGTAGGGGAAGCTAAAGTGGATGGGAACCTGGGAGGCAGTGACCATGAGCTGGTCGAGTTCAGGATCCTGACACAAGGAGGAAAGGAAAGCAGCAGAATATAGACCCTGGACTTCAGAAAAGCAGACTGACTCCCTCAGGGAACTGATGGGCAAGATCCCCTGGGAGAATAACATGAGGGGGAAAGGAGTCCAAAGGAGCTGGCTTTATTTTAAAGAATCCTTAATGAGGTTACAGGGACAAAACATCCCGATGTGTAGAAAGAATAGTAAATATGGCAGGCGACCAGCTTGGCTTAAAAGTGAAATCCTTGCTGATCTTAAACACAAAAAAGAAGCTTACAAGAAGTGGAAGATTGGACAAATGACCAGAGATGGAGTATAAAAATATTGCTCAGGCATGCGGGAGTGAAATCAGGAAGGCTAAATCATACCTGGAGTTGCAGCTAGCAAGAGATGTAAAGAGTAACAAGAAGGGTTTCTTCAGGTATTATTGGCAACAAGAAGAAAGTCAAGGAAAGTGTGGGCCCCTTACTGAATGGGGGAGGCAAGCGAGGGACAGAGGATGTGGAAAAAGCTAATGTACTCAATACTATTTTTGCCTCTGTCTTCACGAACAAGGTTAGCTCCCAGACTACTGCACTGGGCAGCACAGCATGGGGAGGAGGTGACCAGCCCTCTGTGGAGAAAGAAGTGGTTCGGGACTATTTAGAAAAGCTGGACGTGAACAACTCTATGGGGCCGGAGGCGTTGCATCCGAGAGTGCTAAAGGAGTTGGCGGATGTGATTGCTGAGCCATTAGCTATTATCTTTGAAAACTCATGGCGATCCGCGGAAGTCCCGGATGACTGGAAAAAGGCTAATGTAGTGCCCGTCTTTAAAAAAGGGAAGGAGGAGGATCCGGGGAACTACAGGCCAGTCAGCCTCACCTCAGTCCCTGGAAAAATCATGGAGCAGGTCCTCAAGGAATCAATTCTGAAGCACTTAGAGGAGAGGAAAGTGATCAGGAACAGTCAGCATGGATTCACCAAGGGCAAGTCATGCCTGGCTAACTTCATTGCCTTCTATGAGAAGATAACTGGTTCTGTGGACTTGTTATTCCTTGACTTTAGCAAAGCTTTTGACACTGTCTCCCACAGTATTGTTGTCAGCAAGTCAAAGAAGTATGGGCTGGATGAATGCACTATAAGGTGGGTAGAAAGTTGGCTAGATTGTCGGGCTCAACGGATAGTGATCAATGGCTCCATGTCTAGTTGGCAGCCAGTATCAAGCGGAGCGCACCAAGGGTCGGTCCTGGGGCTGGTTTTGTTTAATATCTTTATAAATGATCTGGAGGATGGTGTGGATTGCACCCTCAGAAAGTTTGCAGACGACACTAAACTGGGAGGAGTGGTAGATACGCTGGAGGGTAGGGATAGGATACAGAGGGCCCTAGACAAATTGGAGGATTGGGCCAAAAAAAATCTCATGAGGTTCAACAAGGATAAGTGCAGAGTCCTGCACTTAGGATGGAAGAATCCAATGCACTGCTACAGACTAGGGACCGAATGGCTAGGCAGCAGTTCTGCAGAAAAGGACCTAGGGGTTAAAGTGGACGAGAAGCTGGATATGAGTCAACAGTGTGCCCTTGTTGCCAAGAAGGCCAATGGCATTTTGGGATGTATAAATAGGGGCATTGCCAGCAGATCGAGGGACGTGATCGTTCCCCTCTATTCGACATTGGTGAGGCCTCATCTGGAGTACTGTGTCCAGTTTTGGGCCCCACACTACAAGAAGAATGTGGAAAAATTGGAGAGAGTCCGGTGGAGGGCAACAAAAATGATTAGGGGACTGGAACACATGACTTATGAGGAGAGGCTGAGGGAACTGGGATTGTTTAGTCTACAGAAGAGAAGAATGAGGGGGGATTTGAGAGTTGCTTTCAACTACCTGAAAGGTGGTTCCAAAGAGGATGGATCTAGACTATTCTCAGTGGTAGCGGATGACAGGACAAGGGGTAATGGTCTCAAGTTGCAGTGGGGGAGATTTAGGTTGGATATTAGGAAAAACTTTTTCACTAGGAGGGTGGTGAAACACTGGAATGCGTTACCTAGGGAGGTGGTGGAATCTCCTTCCTTAGAAGTTTTTAAGGTCAGGCTTGACAAAGCCCTCGCTGGGATGATTTAATTGGGGATCAGTCTTGCTTTGAGCATGGTGTTTGACTACATGACCTCCTGAGGTCCCTTACAACTCTGATATTCTGTGATTCTATGAAAAGTGACGTTTGGGTAACAGTGTATATAATTTTTCTAATAAAAAATGTGTAAGTTTACCTCAGAGACTGCCCATCGAAGACTGCGGAGCTGCTGTAAGGCCCAGAATTTACAAACAGAACCTGCTGGGTATTTCTGAACGTACTGTACGAAAAATGACTCTCCAGCGTAGAGAAGTGAACTTGCTCTCCGTGCAATTCCTTTTAAAACACTGCGGGAAGTATAAAACCCAGTCCACGCTTGAAATGGTTCTATGAAGAATTTGAGAGACACGACACACAGTCAAGTACTGTACCTTGCTTACTCCATTTTTGACTACTTACACTCCTCGACTATGCAACTTCTTATCTATAAAAAGCAACAGCTGCTGAGGGGAAAATAATGCTAAGCGTTACAAGTCACAGCACTCTCTCCCCACCCATTCACTGCGGAGCATTAAATAGACATGACCAGGAAGCTACAGTACTTTGTACTACAAACCTACAAACTTTGCTGATTTGAGGCAATTATCTGTGAAAATAAGCCTCTTCTTACTGAAATTAAGTTCCCATGAAATTGTACAAGACAAATTCAGTAGTGTCATTGGAGCACATTTATTTTTAATCAATAAAAGAAGAGCTTTATGATTGATAGTTATCATTTGTTATGAACCCTCCATATGCCTGACTAAAAGGAGGAGGGAAAACAGAATGAGTTTTAATTTCATTTCCTTGGCTGGAGTAGAATGGGTGATATGGCAACACGCATTCAGGACTACAGTGAGATTGCAAAATGTATCAACAGATGCCCTCAAGTGGTCAAAGAGGAGAATTTCAATTATTTGTTTGTGAGGCTAAAAACAGAATATGTGGCCTTACAAAGCACACAAACATCTAAATATATTTTGCAATAAGAGGCAGGGTAAACCCTTTGGGGACACTGTAATGGGGTCTACAAACCCCCTACTGAGCACAGACAGAAGTGGGAGTAAAGCCTCTCCTGTCTACAGGCAAGCAGTTTGATAACACCTCCACGCAGTTGCTAGAGCTGCCAGTCACAGAGGCAGGCACCCATAGCTGCAGCCAATAGATGCTGCTATAAAGAAGAGAGTGCAGAGAAGGAAGGGAAGGCAGAAAGGTCTGGGATGGCACAGGGACAACACCCCTGCATCTGGCTGCTTCCACGAACACAGCCAAAAGTCTGAAGCAGACTGCTAGACTTAATTAGAGGTGAGGGTCCATGAACTGCCCTGACCAAGGGGAAACTAAGGAGGACAGTCAGGAGCAGCAGAAACTGCTCAAAAGATCACACCGGGAGCTGGTGACAGGCACAAATTGCATGGAGATCTCCTAGCACATTGGGGGTGCTACCATAACACAAATAAGTAATGACAACCAACTGCAGCATGTAAAGTACATTGAACATACAGGCAGCTAAAACACGCAAGTGGCGGGATTGTGGTGGTCTGCTCATGGCAATACTAATAGTACATTTATCAGTGCATTACCTGAAATGATGCGATCCCTAGATGGAGGTGCATGAATCAGGGGATCATTCTGAAAAATTATCATGGGAAGCAATGATCCCTTTTCATCATTAATTAAAAAAATATGTTAACAGCAGAAGAGCCCCAGAATATTGGGCAAGCAAATTAAATATAGTCCAGAATACTCATGTGTCTATCCAGAGTGCAAAGGAAAATGATGAAATAGCCATGGATCCACTTACATCAGAGACAGAAGCAAAAAACGGTTACTGCCATATGTGAATGAAATTTGGCTAGCTTGACCCTTATCCATCGGTAGCCATACCTGACTCTGAGTTGGAAGAATACTTTCATGGGGAACATTTTGTAGGCACCCTGAAGCACATTCTCAGTATTAGGAACTGAGACGTCAGCCTAACTTCAATACTTTGAAAGATACGGCAACAAATTAAGCAATCAATTTGTAAGCACCCAGAAAATAATTAGGTTATAAAGAATAGCCAACATGAATTTATCAAAGCCAAATCATGTCAAACCACCCTAATTTCCTTCTTTGACAGGGTTACTGGCCCAGTGGATAGGAGAGAAACAACAGATGTGATATCTCTTGATTTTAGTAAGGCTTTTGACACAGTCCCACATGACCGTCTCATAAGCAAACTAGGGGAAAAGCAAACTCGATGACATCACTATAACTAGGCTTGCAAGGATCAGATTTTTATTGGTAAATATCAGTCTCACTGTACACTCACAAACAGAAAAAAGAAAAAGTTTCCCTCAATAATAACTGAAATTTACAGATAAGCAAAGTAAGAAAAATGCTACTTGAAAACTTATCAGACTTTGATCTAAGGATATTTACTCTGTACATTTTGACATGTGATGTTGAAAATGTGTTTTAACAGTTATAAACCTTTATTTTAAAAAAAATCAATGTCTTCTATCATCAAATAATTGTGTGACCTGCCATTTTTGTCTGACACTATTCCCATAATTTCTCATAACTGTGAAAATTTAAATTGATAAAAATTTTAAAAAATGCTTAAAAATAAACATTGATATTATCCAGTGAAATTATTAAAAAACCCCTCAGATTCTGCCAAGCCTAACTATAAACTGGTTGAAGGACCACAATCAAAGAGTAACTATTCCTGGCTCCCTGTTAAATTGGGAAGGCATACCTAGCAGAGTGCTACAATGGTTTGACTGGTCCTATTCAACATTTTCAGATGGTACCAAGTTGTGAGGGGTTGTAAGTCCTTTGGAGGCCAAAATTAGAATTCAAAATGACTTTGACAAACTGGAGAATTGGTCTGAAATCAACAAGATGAAATTAAAAAAAGACAAATGCAAAGTTCTACACTTAGGAAGGAAAAATAAAATGCACAGATTGGGTAATAATTAGCTAAGCCAGCAGTACTGCTGAAAAGGAACTGAGGTTATAATGGGTGACACATTTAATATCAGTCAACAATGTGAAGCAGTGTAGAAAAAGGGCAATATAATTCTGGGATGCATTAACAAGAGTATCGTATGTAAGACTCAGGAGGCAATTGCTCTGTTCTACTTGGCACTGGTGAGGCCTCAGGTAGAGTACTGGGTTCAATTCTGGGCACCACATTATGAGAAAGAAGTGGACAAATTGGAGAGAGTGTCCAGAGAAGAGTAACAAAAATGATAAAAAGGTTTATATAAAATGTTATAATGTTATAACATTATAATTTATAATGTTATAAATCTATAATTTATAATGTTATAAATCTTCTTTATAAAATGTTATAAAGAAGATGGTGATCAATTGTTCTCCATGTCCACTGAAGGTGGGACAAGGAGTAATGGGCTTAATCTGCAACAAGAACTATTTCGGTTAGATATTAGGAAAAACTTTCTCACTACAAGGGTAGTTAAGCACTGGAATAGACTTCCCAGGGAGATTGTGGAATCTCTGTCATTGGAGGTTTTTAAGAACAGGTTGGCCAAACACCTGTCATGGATGATCTAGGTTTACTTGGACTTGCCTTTGTGCAAGAGGCTGGACTAGATGACCTCTCAAGGTCCCTTCCAAGCCTATATTTCTATGATTCTATGATGCCTTCTCTGGTATAAACGTTGCACTTTTGTACCTAAATTGTCCAGAATCACATGTATACTTTGAGCTCCCAGCAGCACTGTGACAACCTGAGGAGCACCACATGGTGCAGCAAGTGCTGAGCAACTCAAATTAATGAAGATAATTTTAACAGGCTTCCCAGATTATCAAGCGCTCCAGAGGTATAGGAGGACAAAAGGATTAGCGAACTACTCTAAGATGGGTGATTCCACCCTCCCTAACAGTGGCAATTAAAAGTTCAGATATTTATAGATCGCTTTCATGTCCCCTCTTCACCATCTCTTATCCTATCTGTGCATATCCAGTTCCTCTGGTCTGTTTTTACAGGACATACACTCTATTTCTCTCATCAGCTTTGTATACCTCTTTGGGTATTTTCCAGTTTATCACTTTCCCTTCTGTGCTGCGAAGCTCAAAGCACAGTGATCTTTCTAACACTAAATAGAGAGAGACTGATTTTTTTAGACAGTACAATAAGCTTACCCAATGCTGCCGAATCCTTATAAAGGCATCTGAATTTCACTGAATCATAGAATATCAGGGTTGGAAGGGACCACTGGAGGTCATCTAGTCCAACCCCCTGCTCAAAGCAGGACCAATCCCCAATTTTTGCCCACCTATAATACATCAGTGTAAATCTGATGACTTCAGAGGAGTTATGCCAGATTTACACTGGTGTAATAAAGCAGAATTTGGCCCAGGATCCCTGCCCCAGAGTTCACGAGTTATCACCTTTCTGATTTCATAAGACCTACTTCTGTAAATACACCCCAAGGCAGCATGGCTTTAAACTAGTTTTTATATATAAACAACAGCATTGCACTACATGCTTATGTTTAGTGCACCTGCCATCACCCCTTCTTCCCCAAGTCCATCTTTGTATTGCTGTATCCAGTTTTCAGCTTGTGATTATGCTTGGTAATTATTGCTCCTTCATAACACGATATCTTGCATCTACCCACTGAACTTTGCCTAGTTGTTCTAAATTCTGCAGACCTAATCCACTGTACTCGGCTTTCCCAAATCCCTGACTTGCAATCGTCAGGGGATCTGATTAGTCATTATTTACTCTATCTTTCAGGTCATCAGAGATTCACCAACAGTGGCAGCACGTACAGACATAGATATACTCCAAACCTAACCCTTCCTGGGATTTGCCTTTATTGATACTCACACCGCAAAGACAAACTTCAGGCTAAACTGTCTCCCACGCTGTGCTTTTCCTTTCAGGACCCCTTGGGTTCCACCCCTAGTTCCTGCTGACTCAGAAAGACACTCCAACCCCTCTTATATTTCAGAATTGGAGCTAATAGAGCCCACCAAATCGGAAAGAGTGAGTCAGGAAAAAAGCTCCTGTCAAGGTTCCTTCCCCACTCTGAACTCTAGGGTACAGATGTGGGGACCTGCATGAAAAACCCCCTAAGCTTATTTTTCCAGCTTAGGTTAAAGTTTCCCCAAGGTGCAAACTATTTTACCTTTTGTCCCTGGACTTGATTGCTGCCACCACCAAGCGTCTAACAAATATAACAGGGAAAGAGCCCACTTGGAAACGTCTTTCCCCCCAAAATCCCCCCAAGCCCTACACCACCCTTTCCTGGGGAAGGCTTGATAAAAATCCTCACCAATTTGGATAGGTGAACACAGACCAAAACCCTTGGATCTTAAGAACAATGAAAAAGCAATCAGGTTCTTAAAAGAAGAATTTTAATTAAAGAAAAAGTAAAAGAATCACCTCTGTAAAATCAGGATGGTAAATACCTTACAGGGTAATCAGATTCAAAACATAGAGAATCCCTCTAGGCTAAACCTTAGGTTACAAAAAGGCACAAAAACAGGAATATACATTCCATTCAGCGCAACTTATTTTATCAGCCATTTAAACAAAACAGAATCTAACGCATATCTAATTAGATTGTTTACTGACTTTTTACAGGAGTTCTGACCTGCATTCCTGCTCTGGTCGCGGCAAAAGCAACACAGACAGAGAGAACCCTTTGTTTCCCCCCCTCCAGCTTTGAAAGTATCTTGTCTCCTCATTGGTCATTTTGGTCAGGTGCCAGTGAGGTTGTCTTAGCTTCTTAACCCTTTACAGGTGAAAGGGTTTTTCCTCTGGCCAGGAGGGATTTAAAGGTGTTTACCCTTCCCTTTATATTTATGACAGCTCCTTACACTCCTGTTACAATAAACTAATCCCAATGCCAGCTACTGATATCCATCGGTATATGCAGTGTATAAAAAACATATTGTTAAGTACCTGTTGAATATGGAAGAAAGTCTTGATAATTCTGAATATCCCATGTGAGGTTTCTGTTATACAATGCCTGGAAGTAATCACTGACAGTGGAATACTGGACAGTCACTCCAAATTGATCAGCATGCTTGTTAATGTAATCTAATAATGGGTCCATGTTGGAGTACTGAACTGATGCATTGAAGAACTGTTTGTCACAGCCCTGCAATTTAGAAAATAACACATCTATATGAGTTAGTGTAAGTTATAGTTATAGTCAGAGTCCAAGAGCTGAAGGCCTGAAGGGTCCATCACATCATCTAGTCTGATCTCTTTGTATATCACAGGCTACTAACTACCCTCCAGTCAACCCTTACACCAAGCCCAAGAATCAGAATTAGACCAAAATATTACAGACCTCAGGAGACTGAATCATTGTGTGCCACAGGGAAAGAACAGGAGGCGCTGAGGTGCACCAGTGCCTAAAACCCTTATAATGGCTGGGAATTGATTAAGCGGGACATCCCCAGAAGATCCTAGCAAGTGACCCACAGGTTATTAACTTCCATGATGAGGTAGTTTAATGATGTTCTTCTATTACAATTCTTATCCACTGTAAAACATCCTTCTTTATTCTGAGCTCATCTGCATAAACCAGTCAAAAGTTCAGGGCCTAAGTAGCAAGAATGGGTTTGGTTATTCAAATAGGACAACTGACAAGTCCAATAAAAATTATTACCTCACCCACCTTGCCTCTCTAATATCCTGGGACCAACATGGCTACAGCAACACTGACCAACTGCCATGATCGACAGGAATTAAGTTAGGCTACATTGCACAACTCACAAAAGCATGCATTTCCTTGGTAGGGAGGTTGCCCAGTGTGTCTATCTGATGTCTGGCAAGGGCAGTTTTCAGTCAATTCTCTCATTCCTTTGCTTGCTCTTGACAAAAAGAGAAGGAGTTTGTATGTATTTTTGTGAGCCGAGAATAAACAATCTTACGTCAGTGCTGAGTAAGTGGTGGAGAGGAAAGGAACAACAAAACACACTAACAATGTGGACAGAATAACCACATATGTTACACAATTTATTGACAACCTCCCGCCTAGAATATGATAAGCCCTAGTCTAATAAGTGGATAAACGAACAGTTAAATGGGATAATGAATCCACAAAATATAGGCAGCCTGATAATCAAAAATTAACTACACACTTAATTTGGATGCCCACTTGAACTGATTGCATCTGCATACTGAGCATCTGTGTGTACACACGTGTCTAATACAAAGCATAGCTATTTATTATTATTGTGTGTTCAATCATAGCAAATGCACAGGAAAATTAGGCACACAATTAAAATTACTCAGCCAGTGTATTATGTGTACACTCTTAAAATCAGTCTCATGATAGATTTGTATGATGCACAATGATATATTCTCGGAAATCTTCCTCTTGTGCAGAAAATCTTCTTTGAACACACTGCCTTTCAACAATAACCTCTGCAAGATTCCCACACCAGCCCCACCTCACATCTTCACGTGATGTGTGAACCACAACATCTCTGTATGCATCATGGGGAATAAAGAGCGCCTTCATAAATGTTAGTATACAACGCCAAGTTCAGTCTGCACTCATAATACTACAGGGTTGGGTGGACAGTTTGCACAGAAACATGAACTCACCCCCAAATCAGAGTGAATTCAGGATTATTTTTTGGTCTGCAAAAGTCAGCTTAGCTTTGGAAAGGGCCCCAAAGTGGCCTGATGATGAACACATAGCCTCAGCTTTCACTCTAGCTCTTCTCTGAAGAACCTTCCTGCAGCTGACCCCAAACAGGCAATCCTCTGACAAAAACAAGAGGTATCCTGATCATGAGGGAATACCATTTACTAGCACAGTTTGTCTGATCATAGAATCAAAGGACTGGAAGGGACCTCGAGAGGTCATCTAGTCCACTCTCCTGTAGTCATAGCAGGACTAAGTATTATGTAGACCAGTGGTTCCCAGACTTGTTCCGCTGCTTGTGCAGGGAAAGCCCCTGGCGGGCCGGGCTGGTTTGTTTACCTACCGCGTCTGCACGTTTGGCCAATCGTGGCTCCCAGTGGCTGCGGTTCGCTGCTCCAAGCCAATGGGAGCTGCTGGAAGCGGTGCGGGCCGAGGGACGTACTGGCCGCTGCTTCCAGCAGCTCCCATTGGCCTGGAGCAGCGAACCGCGGCCACTGGAAGCCGCAATCGGCCTAACCTCCGGATGCGGCAGGTAAACAAACCAGCCTGGCCCGCCAGGGGCTTTCCCTGCACAAGCGGCGGAACAAATTTGGGAAACACTGATGTAGACCATTCCTGACAGGAGTTTGTCTAACCTGCTCTTAAAAATCGCCAATGATGGAGATTTCACAACCTCCCTAGGCAATTTATTCCAGTGCTTAACCACCCTGACACTTAGGAAGTTTTTCCTAATGTCCAACCTAAACCTCCCTTGCTGCAATTTAAGCCCATTGCTTTTTGTCCTATCCTTAGAGGTTAAGAACAATTCTTCTCCCTCCTCCTTGTAACAACCTTTTATGTACTTGAAAACGGTTATCATGTCCCCTCTCAGTCTTCTCTTTTCCACACTAAACAAACCCGATTTTTTTCAATCTTCCCTCATAGGTCATGTTTTCTACACCTTTCATCATTTTTGTTGCTTTTATCTGGACTTTCTCCAATTTGTCCACATCCTTCCTGAAATGTGGTGCCCAGATCTGGACATAATACTCCCGTTGAGGCCTAATCAGTGCAGAGTAGAGCGGAAGAATTACTTCTTGTGTCCTGCTCCCAACATTCCTGCTAATACATCCCAGAATTATGTTCGCCTTTTTTGCAACAGTGTTGCACTGTTGACTCATACTTAGCTTGTGGATGTGTCATTAAGTTCTAAAGTGATACACTTACCCATGGCCATAGGACATCAGTAGTTCGGAACCAGGCTGCCCTCTTTTTAATGTTTGCCACCATGGTCTGTGCATAAAGATGAATGGTGGCATCAGTAACAGGGACACTCATGTTGGGGTATACACCATCTTTTGGTGGATCTGGGAAAACTGCAATTCCATTCCAATAGAACCCGGATCTAAGTGGAAAGAGAAAGCAACATACTATAAAAAGGACTTTTACAGCAAGTTGGGGAAAAAAATGGATGAAATCATGCAGGGATACAAATCCAGTTTGGCACATGAGGATTCAGTAGCACAATTCTGGTTTACACTGGTTTTCAGTGTTTACTTTCTATTTCATCCATGTGACTTTATGGGCCCCCAAAGGTGGCTAGTATAAACACAATGAAAACTTAAGCTGTAGGAGAAGGTATATAGGTCTGATAAAAGAAGTATTTGGTTTGAGTTAAAATAGCCTGGAAATCTTCCTGCCCAGCCCCTGCTTTTCCTTACAAAAATATAATTTGCTGGCTACGACAGAGTATCAAACAGATTGTAGGTTTAAGTCTACTAAGGTTTTGTTTTAATGCAAGAGTTCTTAAACATTTCCATAGCATGGTCCATATGGCAGACTGTAAGCCACATCTATTGAGGTCCATTTCTTGATAAATGTGGCTTACAATGTATCATAGGGTTTTAGACTGCCACCATCACTGTGGGCACCTTCCACATAAAATCATTAGCAATAGCGAAATACCTGTCCGACTTCATGGAGTCTCTAGCTCCTTCTACATTGCACTCTGTGCTGAAGAGGATAAAAACAAAAACAAACCTCTGTCTGGGGTATTTTCTGTTTATGTTGGTTGATTTGTTCATTTTGGGTTATTTAGTTAGTTGTATTTCTTTTTTAACATTTTGGGTGGGGGGGTGTCACAATAGATAGAGCTATAAGCGTTGTGTGTGTCACTATTGCTATGGTGGAAAGGCTTTTTTAAAGCCAATCCATTCTAACACTAACTTTTAAGATCAGGAATGGAGAATAAAGATTCAATCCTGAGAGTTGCTGAGCACCCTCACCTCTCATTGAAGCCAGTGGTAGCTGAGGGTTCTTTACATCTTGCAGAATTGAGTCTTAAGAGTCCAGACACCTTTTAAGCCTAATAGAAGCCTCTGACAAAAGAGAAAATTCAAAGTTCTCTTAAACAGAATAAGCTCAGCAGCCAGTCAGTCATTCTATACTTTGCCTAAAATTCTAAGGGCTCATCTTCACGTGCAGCACTGCACCTGTGCCACTGTAGTGCTTAAGTGAAGACGCTTCTCCTGTCAGTGTAGTTAATTCACTTCCCCGAAAGAAGCTCTCCTGTCGACATAGTGAAGGGTTAGGTCAGTACAACTACATTGCTCAGGGGTATAGATTTTTCACACCCCCGAGCAACATAGTTATACCGGTATAGGTCTGTAGTGTAGACCTGGCCTAAGATTTGATATTACTGAAGTGACCAATATTTCTGCAGGGTTTGGAAGCATTCAAACCTGTTTGAAAAGGGTATTTGCGATGGGGTGCAGTAGCTGTACTGATCCATAACGTGAGTGAAGATCTCATGGTTTTCAGATAAAGAGGGAGAGCCCCTCCATACAAACTGAAGCTTCTAAAAAAAACAAAAAGAAATACTGCAGAAAAAGAAATCACCATAAGAAACCAAACCTGCAGATAACAGAATATCATGATTAATAACACCTTGGGACTCAATTTTGAACTCCTTTACATGAACACAACTCCCACTGGCTTCAATGGAAGCTGTGTACATGTAACAGATTTGGGCTAGCAGGGTCCAATCCATCTCCCCTGTAGTCAAGGAGAGTCTTCCATTGAGGAGGCACAAGGGGTAAAATCCTGGCCTATTGAAGTCAATGGGCATTTTGCCATTACCTTCAGTGAAGCCAGGATTTCACCCAAGGTTCATATAATCTCTGCCTAACGCCCAGCTTATTGGGCGAGATTCTTCCTTCATTACACATGTACAACACCTTATCTTCACTGGGGTTCATCATGTACAGCTGAGGGTAGACTATGGGCCATCATAATAAACAACAGATTTGGTATGCCTGGGAGATTTTGCTCAAGAACAGAATTGGAACAGATGGGTTTAATTCTGAGAGATATCTACTCACTTCCCACTCATATTTTGTCACAACTTTTGTCCATAATAACTATCCAACAGTTTTACAAGCATAAAAAATTTCATTGGGTTTAAAAAAAAATCTTTGTATCAGTATTCACTTAAATACAGAATCTAAAAAAAGGGAGCAAAAGAAAGATTTCTTGACTTGAAGCTTGAATTGCCATCTATGTTAACAGCATTATCTTACTTGCTACGAATTTAAGACCATTGTTCCAATCTCAAGGAGACTGTTCTCCTATGACTTGCCCTGTTGCCCACTATTTATTGTGTATGTTTTTAAGATTAGAATAAATTCCTTTGTCTTTGACAAGAGGTCATGACGAAGTTATCAACAGAGCAGAATCTGACAAATATTGTTTCACAAACAGTCTCACAAACATGTCACAAACAGTGCATTTTCTTCACATGAGAAAAATCTATACTTTTGTCTTGCTAAGCTCGGAGACATGCTTCTCTTGAAGTCAGAGTTTACATACATCAAGAAAAAGCTGCAAAAGGGAGCTTGCACGCCAAACATTGGTTCCATTCTCTTGTGTAGTTTTACCTTGGTTTTCTGCATGTCATCCTTCAGATCATAGTCAATGCGAGAGATAAGGTGGGCATTAAATCCAGCCAGAGCATAAAGAGTAGGTGTAGTAGCAGAAGCTCCAAAGGGATCTACATGCCAAGAAAATCGAGGCCTCATCCCAAAGGTTTCATACAAAAATCCATGACCCTCTGTAAAGTATAATTTGTTTTTACTAGTAACACATTTGTTCATCTTACAAGTTGCATCGGCATATGGTACTACAGTGAAGATTTATTTTCAAACACACCTGAAGGTTTGAGGAATTTAACAAAGCCAAAGAATTCACAGCAGCAAGGTGCACATTGGTGATATTTGCTTTGCTATCCCAAGTATAACTGCAGTAAAGAGTTAATGAAAAGAAATTATGACTAGATATAGACCAGGGAGACAAGTGGTGTGAGCCAGATTAAATTTAGGTTAAATCTCATATTGATGTCCAAATCAAGATGACAAGCTGAGTTTGGGGTAGACTCTGCTGAAATTATGCAAGCTGTTCTCATGAAATTTCAGCCACAGATCAGTGAGAAAATAAATCACATCTGGTTTTGGATCCACACATTAAATGTCTCCCTCTATCCCCCAACACAAATAAAAATACCCAAATTATTTCCATTGGAATTAAATTAATTTTAAAAACCCATAGTCATTTCTATTAGTTTTAGGTTTAGTACTTTCCTTTCCATTTATTAAAACATAAAAGCTAAATTATGGGCTAAATTCAAACTGAGTACAACCCTTTAAACGGAGTACAAAAATAGCCAAGAAGTGAGTATAAAAAAAGAGTACAGTGCTTAGGACCTTCAGTGCTATAGAAATGCAAAATTGTCATTTTATAGTTTCCAAGTTTGGAAATGCTTTTAGAAATATTTGAAGATATAATCATTTCTGTTTTATTGTGGATAGAATCTTATTCTGGGCCTTCAGATCATGGCTAATTTAATTATCAAATTTAGGGACACTATTTTTTTATTTCATCTCTCCCAAGCCTTATGATTCTTACCATGTAAACAGTATTAGTAAAGGCTTGCATTTTCATTCTCTGACTGAAACACATTTCAGAGTGTAGCCTGTTTTCTCTTTTACAGGTGTTACCGAAGGGAATAGTGTATATAGTGTGAACAAGGTTGTTGTGATCCAATTAACTATAAAGACAGGAGAGCATTTGGAACACAGGCTCCAAGAGCCTAAGCACTACCTAATTCCAAGACGAACTCAGCAGACAGTAACACAGGAATGCATGTGTGATTCAGGTTTAGTCACATGGACAAAGACTGAACACGCAACACTGAGGATCTGGGAGGGGAACATGTGATGCTAATCTTTTTCAGAAATCAAAATCTGTTAGTTTCATTTGCTCCTGTTAAATTAGCTACCAAATCTGCATTTCCCTTTAAAAAAAAATTATATGCATTCACCTATGCACAGAATAAAATATGGATTTTAGAAACTTTTTAACCCCCCCCCCCCCAAAAGAAGTGGTGACTGAATATCTAGCACATCTTTATCTCAAGGCTGTTCTTGGGAACCAAGGACTGTGTAATCAGTAAAACTGTCCCTAAGAGAGTATATAATGGTGAGCAATTAAATTACAAGCCAATTTACAATGATTTTCCTGTATACTGCAGTTTGTTGGTTGGAGTTTTTTGTATTTTTTTTGAGCAAAGAACTGTATGGTAAGTTTGTACTATACAGTAGATATTCATTTTCACAGACACTTAAGTCAGTTCTTAAAGATCTAGGAAGTAAAAATGAATTCAGAAAAAAACAAACAAACAATGAAAACTAAGAGTTAAACACCAAAGAAACATGCCTGTTAACTGTAAAATTTGGTCATCAATATGTGTCACAGCTTCATCATGCATCACCTGACCTCCAATTATGAATTCTAGTCGCCCTTCTTGAAGTAACTGATGTACCTACGATACAGAATATACAGAAGGCAAAATGATAACACCATTACAATTTCAATCTTTACCACTAAGGCTATAAATACAATTCAGGCCTTAACATGTTATCTAAGTGTGACATTTGTCAAATGTGGATCTACCTTGCATCCAGAGCGTACAGGGTGGTGGGGATATAAATAGAGAATTAAAATTGTTTCAGATCATCTTGGATAACAACCATTAATGGACCTATCCCTCCATGAATTTACCTAATTCTTTTCTGAACCCAGTTATACCTTTGGCCTTCACAGCATCCCCTAGTAATGAGTTCCACAGATTGACTGTGCATTGTGTGAAGAAATACTTCCTTATGTTTGTTTTAAACTTGCTGCCTACTAATTTCATTGGGTGACTCCTAGTTCTTGTGTTATGTGAAAGGGTAAACAACACTTCCTTATTAACTTTCTTCACACTATTTATGATTTTATAGACCTCTATCATATCCTCTCATAGTTGTCTCTTTTCTAAGATGAACAGTGCCAGTCGTTCTAATCACTTTTCAAATGGAAGCTGTTCCATACCCCTAATCATTTTTGTAGAGCTTCTCTATACCCTTTCCAATTCTCTCATATCTTTTTTGATCTGGGGCAACCTGAACTGCATGCAGTATTCAAGGTGTGGGCGTACCATAGATTTGTAATGGCATTGTAGTGGCATTGTAATATTTTCTGTCTGATTATCTATCCCTTTCCGAATGTTTTCTAACATTTTGTTAGTTTTTTTGGCTGCCGCTGAACATTAAGGGGATGTTTTCAGAGAACTATCGAAAAGACCCAAAGATCTCTTTCTTGAGTGACAACAGCTAATTCAGACCTTATCATTTTGTATTAATAGTTGGGATTACATTTTCCAGTGTGCATTACTTTGCAGCTATCAACACTGAATTTCATCTGTCATTTTGTTGCCCAGTCACCCAATTTTGTGAGAACTCTTTGTAATTCTTCTCAGGCTACTTTGGACTTAACTATCTTGGGTAATTTTGTATTATCTGCAAACTTTATCACCTGTTTACCCCTTTTTCCAGATTATGAATATGTTGAACAGCATTGGTCCCAGTACAGATCCCTGGGGGACATCACAATATACTTCTCTCCACTGTGAAAACTGAACATTTAGTCCTACCCTTTGTTTCCTATCTTTTAACCAGTTACTGATCCATGAGAGGACCTTCCCTTTGATCCCATGACTGCTTACTGGATCCCCCTGGCCTGCACGCTTGTTGACCCCCTCAGAGAATTCTAACAGATTGGTGAGGCATGATTTTCATTTACAAAAGCTGTACTGATTCTTCCCCAATATATCATGTTTATCTATGCTACTGCTAGCTCTTCCTCTGCTGCCACTTGTGGGAGCATTCTGTGGTCAGGCATCCTGACCCTGGAGGCTTCTGCCCAGAGTCCTGTACTTGACTTGCTGGGAATGTGGCTTGCATGTCCTACAGATGAAAGCCAGGCTAGAGGAACTACCCAGTGCGAGAGGTGTTTGTTGGTGGAGACCCTCGGAAGCAGGCAAGACAGCTGCAGGGGGAGGTGGCTAATCTGTGTAGCATCTGGGAGCACGAAGACTTCATCAACAGGACGCATAGGGAGACACCTGGGATGTGGGATGCTAGCCAACTACAGAGGGACCAGAGGAGAAAGGACAAGCGGCTGCTCCGTGGGGAGGAGACTGGCTACTGGCAACCTAGGGCAGCAGACAGTGCTCCAGCCCTACCAGCCAGGTCCTGCATCCATTGATGTCAAAAAACAGTATGCTGTACAGGGATCAGAGGGAGAGGAGCTGACCCCAATGGCTGAGGAGGAATCACCTTCCCCCAAGGCTAGGAGACTCACGACCACCAAATCTAATAGGAGGAGATGTGTGTGTGGGGGTGGTGGTGGTTGTGGTTGGGCCTCCTGTCTGAGGGGGACAGAGACATCCATCTGCCGACCTGACACCAGGTCCTGAAGGCGTGCTGCCTGGCTGGAGCCCACATCTGAGACATTACGGAAAGGTTGCTGAGGCTCCTCTGTCCCCGTGACTACTACCCTATGCTTCTCATCCCTGGGGGCACTAATGATACTGCCAGGTATGATCCTAAGCAGATCAGCAGTGAATACATGGCTTTGGGAGCAAGGGTGAAGGAATCAGGGGCGCAGGTGGTATTCTCGTCCATTCTTCTGGTTGAGTGTAAGAGCCCGGACAGGGACACACACATTCTGGAGATGAATGCATGGCTGCAGAGATGGTGTTGATAGGAAGGCTTTGGTTTCCTCAATCATAGGAAGCTGTTCCAGGAAGCAGGACTGCTGGGAAGAGATGGGGTCCATATGACCAAGGAGGGAAAGGGCATCTTTGGATATTGACTCACCAACCTACGGAGGAGGGCTTTAAACTAGGTTCAAAGAAGGCAAGTGTCAAAACCCACCGATAGATATAAAAAGGGTGATCTTAACAAAGGTCTATGTGTTGGGTGGTGGGGAATAAAAAATTACAATAGGGTCATAGGAGCAAAGAAGAGAAAAAGTGGGGGAGTCCACTCAACATCTTAGAGGTCTGTACACAAATTCAAGGAGTATAGGCAGGAAGAAACATGTTAATTATGACATAACTGGCATCACTGAGATCTGGTGGGATAAACAGCTTGCTCAGGAAGGACATGCAGGGAAAAAAGGAAGTTAGGATGGCATTATATATCAAGAATATTTACACTTGTTCTGAGGTCCAGAAGGAGGTGAGAGGCAGACCAGATGAAAGTCGCTCGGTGAAGATAAAAGTGGAAAAAACAGGGGTGAAGTCATGGTACGGGTCTAATACAGATCACCAGATGAGAAGGAGGAGGTGGTTGAGGCATTTCTAGAACAAATAACAGAAATATCCAAAACACAAGACTTGGTACTAATGGGGAACTTTAACCACCTAGACAAAAGTAATATGGCAAAACACAAAATGCCCAATAATTTCTTGGAATGTATTGGGGATAACTTCTTGTTTCAGAAGGTGGAGGAAGTAATGAAGGGGGACAGCCATTTTAGACTTGATGCTGACTAACAGGGAGGTACTGGTTGTGAATCTGAAAGTTGAAGGCAATTTCGTGAAACTGACCATGAAATAATAGATTTCCTTAGAAAGGAAGGAGCGCTGCAGAATGAGGACAATGGACTTCAAAAAAGCTGACTAACAAATTCAGAGAACGGGTAGGTAAGGTCCCATCGGAAGAAAATGTAAAGAGAAAAAGGTATTCAGGAAAGCTGGCAGTTTCTCAAGGAGACAATATTAAAGGCGCAACAGCAAACTATCCCTATATGAAGGAAAGATAGGAAGAGTAGTAAGAGGCCAATATGGCTCTATCTGGAGCTCTTTAATAACCTGACAACCAAAAAAGAATTCTACAAAAAGTGGAAACGTGGACTAATTGCTAAGGAGAAATACAAAAGAGTAGCACAAGCATATAGGGACAAAATCAGAAAAGTTAAGGCACAAAATGAGCTATACCTACCAAGGGACATAAAAGTCAATTAAGAAGAGGTTCTATACATTAAGAGCAAGAAAAAGTTGAAGGCAAGTGTAGGTTACTTAGTGGGGGGGAAGAAGAGCCAATAACCGATGACATAGAGAAGGCTGAGGTGAGTAATGCCTATTTTGCTTCATTCTTCACTAAAAAGTTAAATTGTGACCAGATACCCAACATAATTAATACTAACAACAAGGATGAATGAACATAAGCCAAAATAGGGAAAAAACTGGTTAAAGAATATTCAGATAACTTAAATATGTTCAAGTCAGAAGGGCCAAATGAAATTCATCCAAAGATACTTAAGGTAGCTGGGGCAATCTTAGTACTGTTAGTGATTATTTTCCACAACTCATGCAGGATGAGTGAGATGCCAGAGGACTGGAGAAGGACAAACATAGTACCTATCTTTAAAAAGGGAACAAGGAGGATCCTGGGGAATTATAGACCTGGCTTAACTTCACCACTGGGAAAGATACTAAAACAAATTATTCAACAATCAGTTTGTAAACACAATAGGATTATAAGGAACAGCCAACATGGATTTGTCAAGAATAATGCCAAACAAACCTAATTTTCTTCCTTGGGGAGGTCCTTGGATGGGAGCAAGCAATAGATATGACGTATCTTGATTTTAATGATGCTTTTGACACTGTCCCACATAACACTCTCAGAAGCAAACTAGGGAAATAAGTATGCTTATAAAATATGTAGATGACTCTAAGCTCAGAAGGATTGCAAGCACATTGGAGGACAGGATGAGATTTCACAATGAGTTGACAAATTGGAGAATAGGTCTGAAATCAGCAAGATAAAATTTAATAAAGAGAAGTGCAAAGTACTATACTTAGGAAGGACAAATCAAATGTACAACTACAAAATAGGGAATAACTGGCTAGGTGATAGTACTGCTGATAAGGATATGGGGGTTAGAGTGGATCACAAACTGTATATGAGTCAACAATGTGATGCAGTTGTGGAAAAAGTTAATATATTTCTGGGGTGTATTAACAGGAGTGTTGTATGTAAGACAAGGGAGGTAATTGTCCTGCTCTACTCAGCACTGAGGAGTTCTCAGCTGGAATACTGTATCCAATGTTGAGCACCACTCTTTAGGAAAAGTGTGGACAAAGTGGAGAGAGTCTAGAGGAAAGCAACAGAAGTAGTAAAAGGCTGAGAAAACCTGACTTATGAGGAAAGGTTAAAAAAACCTGGGCACGTTTAGACTTCAGAAAAATGACTGGGAGAGGACCTCATAATAGTCTTCAAATATGTTAAGGGCTGTTATAAATAGGACAGTGATCAATTATTCTCCATGACCACTGAAGATAGGACAAGACATGATCAGCTTAATTTGTAGCAAGGGAGATTTGGGTTACATATCAGGAAAAAACTAACTATAAGGATAGTTAGGCAGTGGAACAGGTTTTCAAGAGAAGTTGTGGAATCCCCATGATTGGAGGTTTTTAAGAACCAGTTAGACAAACACTTGTCAGGGATGATCTTGGTATACTTGATCCTGCCATCCCACAGGGGAATGGACTAAATGACCTTTCAAGGCCCCTTCCAACCCTACCTTTCTATGATTCTAACTCAGTTTTTGCATACTTTCCAACTTTTTGCTGCTTTTATTGAAGTGTCAGATATCAGCTTTGTCATGAAGATAAAAATAATAATGCAACATTGTTGAATCTTAATCCATGTTCCCTTTTGTTTCCTACACAATTACTATTCATCCTTTCTATAGCCCTGTAGATTTATATTCCCAAAGTACCACACAGATCTGATACAATTTTCATAGGAGAGTAATTGGTTTTTTTTGGGTTTTTTAAAGATCTGACATACATATGGAGTTATTCCACGTGTAGCAGTTTTGGATATCTTATCAGAAACAGAGGTGTTCCCTAATCTTTTTTCTCAAAATTGTAGTTTAAAAGTATATTTTAACACCTGCCCCAGAAAAATACATGTAAAAAGAATTCTATTGCTACTGGAAATTGGAAGCATCTGCCCCTTTAGTGAACCACAACTTGATTACAAATTTTAGCAAATGTGTGAGCTATGGAAAAAACCTGATAATAATCCAATTCCATTCTACCAAAGGTAAGGCCATAAGGCTGTTGTTATCTGCTTTTTTAGTAGTTTTCTGAAACATTACATTAGCTTTGAAGTCTCAAGTATTATCAAACACTGTCTGTCTGAACATATATTCTGCTATCAATTAATTTTAAAAATCTGGCATGTAGTATTCCAGTTCCACAGCCATGATGCTACTTTCCCCAGGATCTTTGAGTGAATGCCCCATCACTGTTCAGATATGACGCCAGATTGTCGATTTTGGTTATAATCATCCCTTCATTCATGATGTTGTAAAAGTGTTTTAGGGCTGGATCATTCACAAATTAGTTCCAGCTGAATGTGGGAAACCAGATAACCGATATCTGGTGTAGGCACAGAACTGCCTCTTGATCTGCATGAAAAGCTTCTGAAGCTATTACTGCTCTTCTGGAGGGCA
The DNA here is from genome assembly GCF_965140235.1 of Caretta caretta. NCBI lineage: Eukaryota > Metazoa > Chordata > Testudines > Cheloniidae > Caretta > Caretta caretta. Next base: position 128,881,695 of record NC_134209.1, on the reverse strand, counting down.
TGTCCTGGAGAGAAACTTTTGACCCAGACTTCTGGGCTTGGAAGCCTTTTTTATTTAAGTTTTGTGGAACTACTTAGAGGTTGAAAATATTTTTTAAAATGTTATTAAGTTAGACGACAGACACTTCTCCCCCCCCCCCACCAAACCTGGGGACAAAGCCTGTACTGCCGAACATTTTTTTCCTTGGGGGTGGGAGGGGAGAAGACAGAAGCAAGGAGGGAAAGCTTTGAGTCCAGTTCTAAATCCAACATATACTTCTGAGCAATTTGGTTCACCTACTCCCCTTTGCTTATCTCCAGTTACAACCAGGCAAGAGTTGTTTTCTTCATCCCAAATGATTGCTGCATACTGGCCAGGATCAGTCACAAGGAGGTGGCCCCATGTCTCCCTCACCCCCACACTATAATGCACAGACTCAAACCTTGGAAGTATAGGCATGGTTCAGGTGTGAATGTGTAGTGTGGAAATTTGCACACAATGTGAGTTAAGAGGGTCTGTCTCTGAGTCCAATTGCTGTGGTACACATCATCCCATGTGCTCCTCCTTCCACACTGCAGGATCAGCTCCAATTATCTTGCTTTTATATATGTGTGCATATATATAAAAATTACACTCCAGTCAGAAGCAAATATTTCACAAATGGCTGGAGCTAGATTAATACTTTATATCATTTGAAAGTTGGGATTTAAGCCTTCAAATAATATAACTCTATTACTGTAGCAATTTTATAGTTATAGTAGCCACTAATGTTAGAATTCAAGTGAAAAAAGCAGGCCAGTAATTGGACTGATGTGATTTCAAAGCCCAATACCTGGCAACTTGGTAGTGTTAATAACAAACGTTATAATCACTGGAAAGTTAGTATCATAGCTCTCCAATGGTATATAATTAATTTAGTTTTAATAATATCTGTAACACTTAAAGATTAAAACTACATTTGTTTCTAACTGTGATGGCTATAAGATAACCAATCACAAAACTATCACTGCGTTTTTTAAACCAGCAGTACATTTTTTGGCACTGCTCTAAAAGTGAATCAAGCATATTCTGGGCTTTGGACCAGGATGATTTTGTATTGAAATGGACTGGAAAATAGAATGAGAATATAAGGCTATTAAAAAGCAGCAGCTGTTCTGAGAAGCGAGGACACGACGTTTAATTTTTCTACTGATTTTGCACTATGGAGATCAGAACTTGTAAATGGAAGCTTTTCTTACTGCTTGGTTCTGAAAATGCAGAGAGAGAAGCACAATTTCAGCTTCCCTGAAGGTATTGCACATGAATATTAAAAAGAGAAGCCTTTTCCTTGCAGTGTAGGTTAAAGGGACAACATAAACAATTTTAACTAGAAGTTCAAAACATTTTCAAACACTACACATGGAGGAGTACCCAGGCCAGTTTTTGTGGATTTGCAGTAACATTTTCTGATTTAGAAACAATTCTCTCTGACCCTAAATCTGGTGCATCCTGCCCTAAAAAAATCACTCTGAAGAAATAAGTTCTTATGATACTTCCTCTCTCTGTTGCTAACAAAGCAGGGGAAAGGGGTCGTGGCTGAGATGCTCCTCAATCACCCTGATTCCCAGTTGCGGCTGCACCCTCTTGGAGCTGTTAGCAGCTCGTGTAAATTAGAGAAGCCCTCCGAGCAAGGGATCAGAGTTGCACGTAGTGTCGGCAGGATCAGGGCAGTAGCATGGTCAGTTTTCAGCTGCCTTATGCCCCCCCGCCCCGGAACCCCACCCCTGCCCTCTGCAATGTACGTACTCAGACAAGAGCAGAGGGTCTGACTCTCAGCGTTAAAACAGTAACTATAGTTGCATTACCTGCTGTTTATGTATATCCGTGGCTGTGGTGTCCCACCAGAGGCGAAAGAATTCCTGCTCCACAGCAATAAATTTGCGTTGCTTTTCTTTCACTAGTTCTTCTACAACAGAAGTATAAACGTTGGCTGCATAGGCATGCATGCTTTCCTGCAAGGCAATTGAAAAAAAGATAATGTTGCACTTTTTAAAAGACATATTTCATGCCTATTGAATTAATCTGCCTGTTTAAAATACATTTGGCTATGCCAGCTAGAAGGCAATGTTGGTCCAGTGGTTAGAATGCTCATTTGGGATTTGGAAGATCTGAATTTAATTTTCTGCTCTGTCATAAAGCTTCCCATGTGACCTTGGGCAAGTTAGTCTGAGGGCATGTCTACACAGCACCAGCAAAGCCCATTATAGAGGCGTGATTTAGCGAGCAACACGCTAGAACGCTTTACAATTACCATATATAGAGCCTACTGGCGCGCTCTAAAAGGTACCTAGTTCGCTTTGATGTAGATCCATCTCAAACAGGATGGCGTTAACATGAGTTAGGTCTCTTTAGAGTGTGGCCAGCAGGATCTTTATGGGGCAGTAAGAGTGCAACATGTTAGAATGCTCTACAAATCACACCCCTCTAGCGTTCTTTGCCGGTGCCATGTAGAAAATTTCTTTGTTTCTCTCTGCTTCAGATCCCCATCTGTCAAATGGGGATAATAGTGCTCACCCTGTATGTCTGTTGACTCTCATCTTATACGTAGATTGTAAGTTTTTCAGGGCAGGAACCATTTTTTACTGTGTGTCTGTACAGCAGAGGTGGGAAAACTATGGCCCACGGGACTGTCCTGTCCAGCTGCTGAGCTCCCGGCAAGGGAGGCTAGCCCCCGGCCCCTCTCCTGTCCACCCTCCCCACAGCCTCAGTTCACCACACCCCCAGCGCTCTGGCCTGCTGCTCCTGCCAGGCAGCGCAGCGATGTGGCTGGCTCCAGCCAGACAGTACGGCTGCCACTCCTGCCACTCCGAGCAGCATGGTAAGAGGGCGGAGTTTGGGGCAGGGGGGTTGGATAAGGGGCAGAGGGTCCTGGGGGGCAGTCAGGGACCAGGGGGTGTTGGATGGGGCGGAGGGTTCTGGGGGCAGGGCAATCACAGGACAGGGAGGTTGGATAGGTGTGGGAGTCCCGGGGGGCCTGTCAGGGGGCAGGGGTATGGATAGGTGTTGGGGCAGTCAGGGGACAGGGAGCAGGGGGAGTTATAGGGGATGGGGTCCCGGGGGCGGTGAGAGGCGGGGTTCCTGGGAGGGGGCGGTCGGGGTCAAGAAGCAGGGGGGGTTGGATGGGTCGGGAGTTCTGAGGGGGGGGCAGTCAGGGGGCGGGAAGTGGGAGGGGGCCCAGGCTATTTGGGGAGGCTCCGCTTTCCCTACCTGGCCCTCCATACAGCTGTGCAACTCCGATGTGGACCTCGCGCCAAAAAGTTTCCCCACCTCTGCCTTAATGCTACACACACATACATATGCCTTACCCACATGCTCATATTAACCTTTCTTCATATCAGTGTGCATTTACTAAATAAGGAGCCAAGATTTGCTGTCCTTATTCAAGCAAAATTCTCACTGAAATCAAAGAGAATTTTGTGTGAATAAGGACTGCAGGATTGGATCCAAATAAGAAGCCTACACTCCAATAAAAATGCATATTTTCATTAGAGATCTATTGTAATATTTTAACAATTAACTGAATAAAGGAAACATATCTGACCGTAGAAAAGGCGGCCCAAAACATTTTTTAGCACTTGCCTAAATAATTACTTGTTCATATGGTGATTTTTGAGAGTTCTCAACTTTTTACAAAGATTATGAATGGATGTTTTAATACCAGTTTACACAGATGAAATTCTAACTATACTAATATTCCTTAAAAAAACCCCTACTACCTAAATTTTAAAAGCTGAACAATGATCATTTCTAAAGAGGCTGTCACAGCCAGCGTTCTTACCTGCAAAATGCTTTGTTGGCTAAGAGACTATATGAGATGTTTAAGAACTTTAGGATCTAAGAGAACGTCTAGGATTGTCTTAATAATAAAAATCGGCCAAAGTAATCTTGGATTTAACAAAGATCTTGCCAGGGTGAAACCAGAAGCTAATCTACAACTTGATCCTGTTTCAGAGTAGCAGCCGTGTTAGTCTGTATTCGCAAAAAGAAAAGGAGTACTAGTGGCACCTTAGAAACTAACCAATTTATTTGAGCATAAGCTTTCGTGAGCTACAGCTCACTTCATCGGATGCATTCAGTGGAAAATACAGTGAGGAGATTTATATACACACACAGAACATGAAAAAATGGGTGTTATCAATGCACATTGTAAGGAGAGTGATCACTTAAGATGAGCTATTACCAGCAGGAGAGAGGAGAGGGGGTGGGGGAGAAAACTTTTTGTAGTGATAATCAAAGGTGGGCCATTGCCAGCAGTTAACAGGAAAGTCTGAGGAGTGGTGGAGGGTGGGGGGAAATAAACGTGGGGAAATAGTTTTACTTTGTGTAATGACCCATCCTCTCCCAGTCTCTATTCAAGCCTAAGTTAATTGTATCCAGTTTGCAAATTAATTTCAATTCAGCAGTCTCTCATTGGAGTCTGTTTTTGAAGTCTTTTTGTTGTAATATTGTGACCTTTAGGTCTGTAATCGAGTGACCAGAGAGATTGAAGTGGTTTATGAATGTTATAATTCTTGACATCTGATTTGTGTCCATTTATTCTTTTACGTAGCGACTGTCCAGTTTGAGCAACGTACATGGCAGAGGGGCATTGCTGGCACATGATGGCATATATCACATTGGTAGATGTGCAGGTGAACGAGCCTCTGATAGTGTGGTTGATGGGATTAGGCCCTATGATGGTGTCCCCTGAATAGATATGTGGACACAGTTGGCAACGGGCTTTGTTGCAAGGATAGGTTCCTGGGTTAGTGGTTCTGTTGTGTGGTGTGTGGTTGCTGGTGAGTATTTCCTTCAGGTTGGGGGGCTGTCTGTAGGCAAGGACTGGCCTGTCTCCCAAGATTTGTGAGAGTGATGCGTCGTCCTTCAGGATAGGTTGTAGATCCTTGATGATGCGTTGGAGAGGTTTTAGTTGGAGGCTGAAGGTGATGGCTAGTGGCTTTCTGTTATTATCTTTGTTGGGCCTGTCCTGTAGTAGGTGACTTCTGGGTACTCTTCTGGCTCTGTCAATTTGTTTCTTCACTTCAGCAGGTGGTATTGTATTTGTAATAATATTGTATTTGTATTGTAGTTGTAATAATGCTTGATAGAGATCTTGTAGGTGTTTGTCTCTGTCTGAGGGGTTGGAGCAAATGCGGTTGTATCGTAGAGCTTGGCTGTAGACGATGGATCGTGTGGTGTGGTCTGGGTGAAAGCTGGAGGCATGTAGGTAGGAATAGCGGTCAGTAGGTTTCCGGTATAGGGTGGTGTTTATGTGACCATCGCTTATTAGCACCGTAGTGTCCAGGAAGTGGATCTCTTGTGTGGACTGGTCCAGGCTGAGGTTGATGGTGGGATGGAAATTGTTGAAATCATGGTGGAATTCCTCAAGGGCTTCTTTTCCATGGGTCCAGATGATGAAGATGTCATCAATATAGTGCAAGTAGAGTAGGGGCATTAGGGGTCGAGAGCTGAGGAAGCGTTGTTCTCAGTCAGCCATAAAAATGTTGGCATACTGTGGGGCCATGCGGGTACCCATAGCAGTGCCGCTGATCTGAAGGTATATATTGTCTCCAAATGTGAAATAGTTATGGGTGAGGACAAAGTCACAAAGTTCAGTCACCAGGTTAGCCGTGACATTATCGGGGATAGTGTTCTTGATGGCTTGTAGTCCATCTTTGTGTGGAATGTTGGTGTAGAGGGCTTCTACATCCATAGTGGCCAGGATGGTGTTTTCAGGAAGATCACCGATGGATTGTAGTTTCCTTAGGAAGTCAGTGGTGTCTCGAAGATAGCTGGGAGAGCTGGTAGCGTAGGGCCTGAGGAAGGAGTCTACATAGCCAGACAATCCTGCTGTCAGGGTGCCAATGCCTGAGATGATGGGGCATCCAGGATTTCCAGGTTTATGGATCTTGGGTAGCAGATAGAATGCCCCAGGTCGGGGTTCCAGGGGTGTGTCTGTGCGGATTTGTTCTTGTGCTTTTTTAGGGAGTTTCTTGAGCAAATGCTGTAGTTTCTTTTGGTAACCCTCAGTGGGATCAGAGGGTAATGGCTTGTAGAAAGTGGTGTTGGAGAGCTGCCTAGCAGCCTCTTGTTCATATTCTGACCTATTCATGATGATGACAGCACCTCCTTTGTCAGCCTTTTTGATTATGATGTCAGAGTTGTTTCTGAGGCTGTGGATGGCATTGTGTTCTGCACGGCTGAGGTTATGGGGCAAGTGATGCTGCTTGTCCACAATTTCAGCCCGTGCACGTCGGCGGAAGCACTCTATGTAGAAGTCCAGTCTGTTGTTTCGACCCTCAGGAGGAGTCCACCTAGAAAACTCCCATTGTCTTCAAGAGGGATGGAAAGCAGTCAGTGTAATAGGATGTGAAACATACAAGTGATAAGAGAGTTGATTCTAATTCCTAACCTCAGTAAATTAACATAGGTCAGGGTTACAGAGATTAACTCCCCTGCCAAAAGACAGAGGTCAGTGTGCACTGACTTCAGTAGTTACTGTCACATATTGCATCTCTCAGGATCAGGCCCACGGAGACTGAAGATGAGAGATGGTCATTTCTGAGTGCCAGAAGTCACTCTTCTGAATTCTGGAACTAGGGTGACCAGACAGAAAGTGTGAAAAATCGGGACAGGGGATAGGGGGTAATAGGTGCCTATATAAGACAAAGCCCCAAATATCGGGACTGTCCCTATCAAATCGGGACATCTGGTCACCCTATCTGGAACAAATGAGTTTCTTCATGAAGCTAGAATAGATTACCAATCTTATTTAATCTTTTTATTACTGACCTTGGCACAAAAAGTGGGAATGTGCTAATAAAGTTTGCGGATGACACAAAGCTGGGAGGTATTGCCAATACAGAGAAGGACCGGGATATGATACAGGAAGATCTGGATGATCTTGTAAACTGGAGTAATAGTAATAGGATGAAATTTAATAGTGAAAAGTGCAAGGTCATGCATTTAGGGATTATTAACAAGCATTTTTGTTATAAACTGGGGACGCATCAGTTGGAAGTAACAGAGGAGAAGAAGGACCTTGGAGTATTGGTTGATCACAGGATGATTATGAGCCGCCAATGTGTTGTGGCCGTGAAGAGAGCTAATGCAGTCTTGGGATGCATCAGGAGAGGTATTTCCAGTAGAAAAAAGGAGGTGTTAGTACCGTTATACAAGGCACTGGTGAGACTTCACCTGGAATATTGTGTGCAGTTCTGGTCTCCCGTGTTTAAGAAGGATGAATTCAAACTGGAACAGGTTCAGAGAAGGGCTACGAGGATGATCTGAGGAATGGAAAACTTGTCTTATGAAAGGAGACTCAAAGAGCTTGGCTTGTTTAGCCTAACCAAAAGAAGGCTGAGGGGAGATATGATTGCTCTCTATAAATATATCAGAGGGATAAATACCAGGGAGGGAGAGGAATTATTTAAGCTCAGTACCAATGTGGACATAAGAACAAATGGATATAAACTGGCCATCAGAAAGTGTAGACTTGAAATTAGATGAAGATTTCTAACTATCAGAGGAGTGAAGTTCTGGAACAGCCTTCCAAGGGGAGCAGTGGGGGCAAAGGAATATCTGGCTTCAAGACTAAACTTGATAAGTTTATGGAGGGGATGGTATGATGGGATAGCCTAATTTTGGCAATTAATTGATCTTTGACTATTAGCGGTAAATATGCCCAATGGTCTGTGATGGGATATTAGATGGGGTGGGATCTGAGTTACTACAGCAAATTCTTTCCTGGGTGTCTGGCTGGTGAGTCTCGCCCACATGCTCAGGGTGATTGCCATATTTGGGATTGGGAAGGAATTGTCCTCCAGGGCAGATTCACAGAGGCCCTGGGAGTTTTTCGCCTTCCTCTGCAGCGTGGGGCACGGGTCACTTGCTGGAGGATTCTCTGCACCCTGAAATCTTTAAACCATGATTTGAGGACTTCAATAGCTCAGACTTAGATTAGGAGTTTGTTACAGGAGTGGGTGGATGAGATTTTGTGGCCTGCATTGTTCAGGAGGTCAGACTAGACGATTATAATGGTCCCTTCTGACCTTAAAGTCTATGATTCTATGATCTTGAACATGTGAATATTTTTTCAGTATAAATTATATCCCAGGATGTAGACACCTTTACAGCAATTAAAAAAACCCTAGTTATCTTGACTTTGTTTTAAAGTATAACATATAGACTGCATGCAACTACAACTATGGAGTTTATTTAAAGACCTTAAATAGCTCAGTGACAGGGATGGTATAAATACCTAGTCCTATATAGATAGCGTCAGTTGTGAAAAAGACTACTGTAAAATATTGTAAGGGGGTTGCTGTATACTGCTGAAATCACACAGAGACATGGAACTCTATTCTGCACACTATATTTTCGCAAAACTCCCATAGTCTTCAATGTTGCTGTAAGGTGTACAGGACAGAATCCATAATGTTATATTACGTAGACTGTGGATCAAATGCTATCCTCAGATAGACAGGCATAATTCCCCTTAAAGTCAACTGCGATCTATGGATGTATCCAAGGTCAGAATTCAGCATCAATGGCAAAATTTTCAGCACACAAAAAAGCTTCCTATTTTCATACAATAAATTATGTTGTTTTTCATGCTGTGAATGTGAACAATGAAAGGTCCAAAAGATATTGTTAATCAGAAGTGATATGTAATAACAAAGCAAACTTTGAAGAAAAAATACACAGAATTTAGGACATCGGTGTCCTACAGAGACTTACGTTTAGGTTTCACTTTATTAGAGAAGCACTTGAAAGGATCTACAGATATTCTTGGTGGTTTTTGACCAAAGGAATCATTGATGCGCATGATTTAATAATAGAGGAGCTGAAGCCTCAAGCAATTTTGTCTTCTTAGAAATTGATATTTAAAGTTTCATTTCTTTTGGAGGAATCGTCACCCATTGACAGATCCAAAATACAAAGTGCTTCTGTGTTCTTCCATGCAGTTACTGGGTATGAGTTGTGATACTAAGGGAATAATTCAGTAACCCTGTTTAAAAAATAAAATAAAAGAACAGCAATGATTCCCGGTCATACTATCAGAAGAAAAGCTCCCAGAAAAAATTCTGATCCTTTGCCTATCTAGTATGTAAAGTGTCGGAAACATCATCCATATAACTAAAGGGATCTCTACAACTAACTGAGATAGTATTTAGAAACGAAGACATGAAAGCTATTAAGGAACTGTTTGATTTTGCTTAGTATCTCACTTATTTAGCTGAAACTATTTTGTTAACATCCTTCTACAATGCTAGGCTCCAACACCTCCTCAATCAAAATGTTAATTTTTTTGTTTTAAAATGTCTCTTTCTAGTATGCTTCTCCCATCCCACTTATAACTCCTCTAAAAGAATCCTACAAGAATATTAAAATAATAATAATCACAATTTCTCAGCAGACTGACCCATCAACCACAATCCTAGCACATGGAATCATTGAATGATGAAAGTGTAGCTCCAGATATACTCCAGAAGTGCTTTCTTCTTCTTAAAAATTGCATCAGGAGTGTCTTCTCAAATAAACAAACAAACAAAATCAAAGAGACACGTACACACATTTCTAAATTAACCATGCCCTCTCCATAACTTTCCTGACTCACTTATAATGTGAATGATCAAAGTGAATCAATATGAGCAGGAATTCATTATGGTTTTTGCAGGTTACTTCTTGAACGTCTAGCTTGCAGGATGGAAAACCAACCAAACCCCAGAAAAAAAAAAAAAAAACAACCACCCCTGTAAATATTATTTAAATCCTTGGCTTCACTCTGTAGGCCCTGAAACCTAAGCTTTACCTAAGGCCCTTTGTTTTCAGTTTTTACAGATAAAAAAATAAATAAATCCAGGGTTTTACAAAAGCTATTATTCATTATTTTTTACCCATTTCACCCCAATTTTAGATCATGAAAATATGATTATGTTAAGAAAATCCAATACATTAAATATGTTTTTATGTTAATAAATTAGTCTAAGTGTTTACGTGAAGCTATCTTAAACTAAGGCAATGTAGTGGAAGATTGTACACAACATGTACATATGTGTACATACTGGTAATGTACAGTTCATTACATAAATCACCGCTTTTACATTCAACTCTTCCTTTTCTCTGTTGCATTTTTTCTGTCCTCCCATCTTCCAATATTAACTCTGATTAACCCAAAAATGTTAATTTAGTCCACCTATTTTCACTCATTTTTAATTTCCTGGGAAATTTTAATTTAAATAAAATAAAAAATGAAAATGAAGGGCCTTGACTATACCCATTGTGCAATAACTTCCAAATGCTGTCATCATTAGGGTGTGTCTACAGACAGAAGTTGCTCCAGTTTAACTGAAGGTTACTGAATGGAGATACTACAGTCGTTTAAACCCGACTAAATGGGAAATGTGGCCTTCCCCCGCTTCCCCCCTGAGCCTTATCTACTCTAGAGTTCCCACTGTTGCTATCACTGGTGGAAGTGCACAACCACACTGCCATCATCTGGCTGGGCCTGGAGCATTTACCCAAAGTGTGCTCTTTCCCTATACAAATCTCAGTCTACACAAGACGGAACTATTGTTGAAGCATGTGAAGGCATAAGGGGAGAATACTGTATCTCAGCTAAACTTCTGTTACATGGTTTGTTTTGTTCTGCAGACAGGACCTTAGAGAATGTAGAGCAGTGGTTCTCAAACTTTTATTCTCAGGACCCCTTTCACATAGCAAGCCTCTGAGTGCGCCCCCCGGCCCTTATAAATTAAAAACACTTTTAAATATATTTAACACCATTATAAATGCTGGAAGCAAAGGGGGGTTTGAGGTGGTGGCCGACAGCTTGTGACCCCCCATGTAATAACCTCATGAATCCCTGAGGGGTTCCAACCCCCCAGTTTGAGAACCCCTGAATAGAGTTATGCTAGGGCCTAATTCTATGTCCACTGAGCACCCCAAATGCTCACTGAGGAAAAGATCAGGCCTGTAGCTTACAGCAGTGGAGAAAAAAGCAGAAGCGAAAGCCTCCCATCTGAGCCAGTTACAGAACTGATCTGCCTCAGGGTCACTGCCCTGCGTTGGAAACTACTTTGCCACTGGTGGGGAAGGCCTGGGGAGAGGAAACACACCTCACATAAAATTAGTAAACGGATGGATGAGTGAATAAGCACACAGAGAGCCAGGACGGAAACCACACGGGGCTCATGCAAACACGGGGGCACCAACCGGCTGCCGATAGGAGACTTATCTCCGGGTGGTTGGTCTGACCCCCCTGGATTCCCGGCAGGCACTCCAGTACCTGCTGGGAGAAGCAGAAGAGGGGACCCAAAGCACAGACAATGCTGGAGGGAGCTACCTGCACGGTGTAAACCCAGCCAACGTCCATGTGGCTGTGAGCGACCACAAAAGCCTTCAGCTCCCCCAGGCAAGCCGCCCGCGGGATCAGGCTGAGGAACGCCAGCAGGAGACACATTGTGCGCCCGCACCGCCGGTGCAACAACCAGCCGGGAACCGCTTGCAACATTGCTACAGCCCGACTTCCCCCCTTCACTTCCGCACCCACCCTACGCCGCAGCCCTACGGCCAGCTGCACGAGGCCACATCCTCTGCTCCTCCCGCCCCCAACATGCCACCACGCCTCCTCCATGGTGCCATGGTGGGGGGGGGCTCGTAAAAGCAAACCACGCAGGGGTGAGAAGAGTCAGGAGCTGGGTGGGGATCACACCATTCAGAGCCGGACAATACCTACCCGCTCAGAAATATCAAGGAGATTTAAAAGAATGACCCAGATTTTTACGTGTCTCCCCGAAACACAGCAAGAGACTTTACCACCAGAGAGAGAGAGATGCTGTTTAAAAAGTGCCTTAAAATTAAACGAAGACAAGGCAGCGGCCTCCCTCCAAATGAGGAGGGTTTTGGCAAGTCTAGTAATATTTACGAGCGAGACAATGATGTCCCATATTTTGCATTGCGTGTACTTGTAGAGCACCCTCCCTATGCCCTGCACTGTGCAGACATGGAGTTTTGCAAGTATTAAACAATTTTCTAAATTGCAGCTCTGTGCAAGAAACTGCCCATCCAAAACTGCATGACTGAGTAGGTCTTATCATATATTGTTGGCAAACATGATATTAATTTTCAGAGACGCAAATATTCAGACAAACTTTCTTTAATAATCTCAAACAATTTAAAAACTTTTCTTTTAAAAAACCTTTTTTGTGAAATTTCTTTGTGAATGGGCTGATGGTTCAAAAATGTTAAAGGGCTCTAAAGTCCAGACTCCATGAAGACTTGAAATTTTCTACATTTCCAATCAAAATTAAGTTTTATTTTACACTATGGACCTGTTCCTTTTCCATTAAAAACAATACTAGTTTTATATAAGCAAGATCACATTCTATGGTCCTAGGTTTGTGTTGTGAATCACATAGGCAGAGTCCTGATTCTGTGTGGTGCCCCACCGACACCAATGGGAAAGGTAGAGAACATCATCCAGAGATGCTGCATGGGAGTCACAGTATTATACCAGTAGTATACCAGTTTTAAAGAGGCAGTATCATACCAGTTTGGGGTGTGATATCATAAGCCCCTGATTAATCAATATACAGACAGAGCATTGAGGACCAAAATAATGCCCTATTTCTGATGAGGCTTCTGGTGATCAAAAAGCATAGGAGTGTTCCCAAGTATCCTGGTCAAATTCTGCTTTGGGCAAATTATGTCTACCTAAAATTCACCTTATAATTTCTGATGGACAAGGTAAAACATTTCAGACTGAATTCTGATCTCATTTATACCAATGCAAAACTGAAATAACAGTTGAAATTGGTGCTTATATACCAAAGTCATAGGTATGTTATATGTACCTGCAAAAAGAAAAGGAGTCCTTGTGGCACCTTAGAGACTAACCAATTTATTTGAGCACAAGCTTTCATGAGCTACAGCTCACTTCTGAGCTGTAGCTCACAAAAGCTTATGCTCAAATAAATTGGTTAGTCGCTAAGGTGCCACAAGTACTCCTTTTCTTTTTGCAAATACAGACTAACACGGCTGTTACTCTGAAACCTGTCATTATATGTACCTGAGGTCTTGTTTACATACAGTTTGCACACCCATTTAACAAAACTGGATTAGAAACCGATTTAGTTACATCAGTGCTATCATATGTTAGCCAAGCCCACCACCAAGAGGCCACACTGCAGAGCTGCATGCACACCATATCCAGTGTATCCGTGTCCATGCTGGCACTGCAGTTATATGTGTTTCATGCTAGGATTTCTAGGTGTGTATCCTTAGTGCCTCACTACCTGGAGCAGCTCTAGGAATTGGTTTGTGGTATATTGTGGGAGAACTTGTCTATCTTCCCCAGACACCCGTAGGTCAAATGTTAATATAATGTAATATAATTACACGTTTTTTAATGAGTTTGGTTAAAATCCTTTCCTTGAGAAACTGAGATATGTGAACTATTCCAAGTAATTTGTGTTTATACAGCATGTTCTGCACCAAACAGTCCCAAAGTGCTTTCAGACTATACATATACACATATACCCACACAGAGAATTGCTCCAAAATAACAAAAGGCATGAATTAAAATTGAATTGTTATTTTTGTGGATGTTCATATGTAGATCAGCCTTAATCCAAGACATCTGTATGGAAAGATTTACTCCACCACAACTGACATCAGGTTCTGTCCCTTCTTAAAAAAGAGAAAAAAAATTGTGCAGTGTAAAACCCCCGATGAAGAGCCAGTAAGTTATGTGTATACAGAGAGTTTGTAAAGTAGTTTGATGTCCTGAATGAAAAGCACCTATCAATGTTAGACAATTTTATTGAGTTACACAGAGTGAGACTAATTTCTGCCGCATATCTGCTTAAATCCACTTTCAGATAAGTTCTCTCAGAGTAGGGCCATTAATTTGCCAGCTAATGTGGTGGACTGTGAAATGACTTCTCCCAAAACACTATGAGAAAATAAAACTGCTGAAGTGCCAAGGTTGATTTTATTGGCTGGAATATTTTGCATGAAGTACAATCAGGATCCACAGGTATTTTGTGGATGGAGTCAATAGTACTGAAAATAGTTGGATGAAGTTTAGGCTTGAAAAAGCTGCAAAAAAGTCCTCTCTCCTCTTAATCATCAACATATCTTTCTTCATTAACCTTTTCAGTTCCCAGAAAACAAGTGAATATCCAGCAAATGTGGCCGAGGGACATACACTGTCTAAATGCATTAATATTGCTGACTATATTTAAGAAGGCATTATGACCCTGGGTGATTTGGGTTAATGTCACAGGAGGGGTTAAACACAGACATTTTGATTTATTTCTAAAAGTAGCTGAGGATTTCTGGAAAATACATTGCTTTCAGATGAAACCTACTACACATATTTATTTTTGAATGGCTAAGTCCTTTCCCAACGTTTTCACAAGGGCCCAAATATTCCAGTACCTTGTGTGGAACAGAAAAAGTGGGGAGAGAAATTTGACTGGAAGATAATTTGAGTGGGACAAGGGAATTAATTAAATTATGCAGTGGTCAGTGCAAGTGCACAAAAACCTCTACGTGCCAGAAGACCACATAGAAATGCGGATAGGACAATGGGCATGGCTAGGTGGGTGAGACTAAGCATGTCAAGCAGAAAATGTACAGAAGAAAATGTTTATTCCAAGCCACATAAACTGCTGCACAACTGGCAAAAACTGGAGGCGAGCCCAGTGTGATTATGCCACAACCAGGCAAGATTGATACTTTTTTCTATTGCTGGCCTTCAGTTCCCCAGTATGGGCTGGTAATATTCTCTCTGTACTACACGTTTGTGACTTTTATCATTTGCCCATGCAAGGAACACTGGTCTCACCATACTTTCATACAAAATGAGGGCCTCTGACATAAGGTCACCTAGAAAGGTGAGTATTTCAGCAAGATGCTGCTGCCAGCTGTACACTAAGAACTCAGAATCTTAGTACTAAATCATATGCCAAGAAAACCTCCTGGTGAACAGAACATTTTATGTACTTTTAATTTTTCCCCAGAAGTGTTTTTAGTGTATGTGTATGCAGGAATATAGAAATTTACAGTGTGTAGTTTACTGTAATCTGACAATGGTCTCAGTGTACAAAAACATTCCCATGCAATCAGCACGTGTGCATACATATATATGACAGTGACACATAACATAGAGAGGTCCCCATTATAACCTGACAATTACTGTGGTATTTGCGGCACTTACTCATCATATTTGCGGAATGGTCCAAGACTAGGAATACTTTGAATGCTGCAGTAAAGTCAATTCTACCTGCAAATGGTAATGGTCTTGTTTTTCATAGTGATCATACATCATGCATTCATGAAGCCAGATATAGGCTTGACCTGAAATCCCACATCCCTTCTCCTTGATACTTAAGGGAGGCCCAGATTCAAATCTGAACCTCACAGCTCAGGATTTTCTCTATGAAAACTGACAAGGTGGGCAGGGTAATATCTTTTAATTGCAGGTTTCAGAGTAACAGCCGTGTTAGTCTGTATTCGCAAAAAGAAAAGGAGTACTTGTGGCACCTTAGAGACTAACCAATTTATTAGAGCATAAGCTTTCGTGAGCTGTGAGCTGTAGCTCATGAAAGCTTATGCTCTAATAAATTGGTTAGTCTCTAAGGTGCCACAAGTACTCCTTATCTTTTAATTGGATTAACTTCTTCTGATGGAAGGGACATGTTTTTGAGCTTCACAGATAGATCTCTTCCTCAAGTCTGGGGAAGGTAACCAGAGTGCCCAAGCTAAATACAAGGTGGGACAGTTTGCGAGCATCAGGGGTTCACATGTTGTAGGAGACCATTGAGAATGAAATGGGCAATTATCACCTCTGCAATCCTAGGACACAGGAAGGTAGCAGGCAGCAGGGTGTGAATGTAAGTTCCTAGGCTCCTCTTGTGCAGGTGTTGTGTGTCCATGAAAATTGCCTTGCCTACACTCATAGGCTGGAACTAGCGGTGCTACCGCACCCCCTGGCTTGAAGTGGTTCCCATCATATACAGGGTTTACCATCTGGTTCAATAGCTCTCACTATACAAATTGTTCCAGAACCCCTGTCTACACTAGAGTAATTTGATTTGACTGGTCACCAGTTAACTCTAGATAGGTGAGCTGTAGCTCACGAAAGCTCATGCTCAAATAAATTGGTTAGTCTCTAAGGTGCCACAAGTACTCCTTTTCTTTTTGCGAATACAGACTAACACGGCTGTTACTCTGAAACCTTCTGCACCTGGTAGTCTGGATGCTTCTCAAGCCTTTGTGCTTTTTACCTGACCGGTCCTAGGGCAGATGTTTGTGGCGTGCCCAGAATAACATATTACTTGGCAACCAATCACGTTCAGTTTAAAAAATCCCTCAGTGAGGCCATACCCAGAAACGGGCTTGAGGTAACTCAGGATGTTGGCTTCATGCCTAGGGCTGACCCCCGGCAGCCTGGTGGATGCGCCCCGCTCTGACACGCCCACGTCCACACACCTTGACACGGCCCCGCCTCCCCCCAGTACATTCCTGCAGCCCCCTGGCCAGCATGCAGCCTCCGCCCCCGGGTTCGGCCGCTCTGAGGTGCAGCCCCGTGCCCGGGCCAATCCCCCTTCCGGGCCCGGACTCCACTCACACCTGTTGGGGCTGCTTTGCGGCCTCTCCGTGCCCAGTGCCGTGGGGAGGCTGCGCCGGCGCCACCGCCTTCTCCAGGAGCTCCGGGCGGAGCCTCTTCTGGGCGCCCCAAGTCAGCCTGCGCTGGCGGCAAGCACCACCCGCTCCGCCGGGAGAAGGAGGAGGCGCCCCGAGCGCTTGGCAGCGAGAGCAAAGCAAAGAGCAGTTCCGGGCGTCTCTCGGAGGGAGGGCAACACACATGTCCCAAAAGCAGGGTATTTAGAAACGTTCTCCCTTCCCCCAGGCACCTCTCAGCCATCTCTCCTCTTCCCCTCTCCCTCCTTCCTCCCCTCTCCTTGCTCTGCCCCACCTGCTCCCCTTTCTCTGTTCCCTCCCCCGCTTCACTCCTCTTTCCCTTTTCTTCTGGCCTCCTCCCCAGCCTTCCTCCCTCTTTCCTCTCCTCGGCCTGCTGTAGGGAGCACTAACGTGTGAGCTGCACAGTTATTGACTGTGGCTTTGCTTGTTTGACTAGTTGGCTGCCCCCCTGGGGAGGATGCAGTTGATTGGTGCCTGTATCAGCTCAATGGAACAGCACAGTTTGAGGTCTCCGAAGGTAAGCGATGCTTGAACAGATGATGTTTGGTCTCTGCAGAATCCTTGCCCTACAACAACAGAGCTCTTTGGGCATGTGTATCCTATTTAACTGACTTAAACTCAGCCATGTCTAGATGAGGGGAACCCTGCTGTAATGATGGAGAAAGAGGCAATCTAAGAGCTGTGGACTGGTTTGGAAAGATGTGAAGTATACATTTCTGAATGTGTCACACACAGAGATGGAGAAATGTTACTGTTTTTTGTTAGCCGTGGGTGGATTCTAACATTTTGCATCGTTGGAATACATGGAGGCCTTGGAAAATGTTTCAACTCTTTTTTTGTTTTGTTAGGAAGCATCTGGTTTGGTAACTAAGGGCCCAGCTTGTCATCCTTTACTGACTGGATTAACCCTTGAAATCAATAGACTACTGATTTGAGTGAGGCCTTGCAATATCTCGTTGTAACATTTTAATTTTTCTTTTCAACACTGAAAGAGGAATGGGAGGTAATCTGGAATGTATTTGTTTATGGTATGAGTGACCAAATACAAAATAGCCTCCCTTTGTGTGTAAGAAGAAATAATTTTATTACATATGATTTTGAATATGCAACAATGTAAAAAAACCCAAAACAAATGTCAGCCTGCATGCTACAAAGTGTTTTTAAATATGCTACCAAGGAGTATGTTTCAGTGGCGGCATTGATTTTTCAGTGGAATGTGAATAATATGGAATAAGGGCCTTAACATGATGATTTGTGGCATGGATTTCTTAGGATTCTGCATTTGCTGTCTGCATGACCGATCAGGAGAGTTTTTGCCCTGTATTCTGCCATTTGGATTTGCAAAGTGGATATGCTTCCAGGTGGGATTTAGATTCAGCATTTTAGTAGTGAATAAAAAATTGGTAATGGCTGTGGGCTATGTGTACTTTTCTCTGCTAAACTTATACTACCATAGCTTAAGTTCCACGGTGTATTTTAGAAGTTGGTTTTAGGTTTTTGTTTTTTCCTATCTCTTCTGCTAGAGGTTGGTTAATCAGAAGATGTTGTTGTTCACAATATAGATACAGGTTTTTTGTGAACAGCTCAGCAGCCCAGATCTGATGAAAATATTTGGAGATGGAAATGGTTGCTGGGAGAGAATGTGAACATAAGAGTGGACATATTGGGTCAGACAAATGGTCCATCTAGTCCAGTATCTTGTTTTCTGACAGTGATCAGTGCAGATCATGCAGAGGGAAAGAACAGAACAGGACAATTATCAAGTGATCCATCCCCTGTCATCAAGTCCCAGCTTCTTGCAGTCAGAAGTTCAGGGACACTCAGATCATGGGTTGCATCCCAACCATTTTCTCTAGTAGCAATTGATGGACCTATCCTCCATTAACTTATCTAATTCTTTTTTAACCCAGTGATACTTTTGGCAATCACAGTGTCCCCTGGCAATGAGTTCCACAATGACTGTGCATTGTCTAAAGAAGTACCCTACTTCCTTTTGTTTGTTTTTTTGTTTGCAGCCTATTAATTTCATTAGGTGACCTTAGTTCTTGGCTTATGGGATGGGATAAATAACACTTCCTTATTCATTTTCTCCACACCATTCATGATTTTATAGACCTTGATTATGTCCCCCCTTAGTTGTCTCTTTTCTAAGCTGAACAGTCCCAGTCTTTCTAATCACTTATTGTATGGAAGCTGTTCCATACTCCATAATAGTTTTTGTTGCCCTTCCATGTGCATTTTCCAATTTTAATGTATCTTTTTTTGAGATGGGGTGATCAGAACTGCATGCAGTATTGGATGTGTGTTGTGTACCATGGATTTATATAGAGGCATTAAGATATTTTTTGTCTTATTATCTATTTGTTTCCCTAATGATTCGGCCCCTACCAAATTCACGGCCATGAAAAATGTGTCGCAGACCATAAAATCTGGTCTTTTGTGTGCTTTTACCCTATACTATACTATACAGATTTCATGGGGGAGACCAGTGTATCTCAAATTGGGGGTCCTGACGCTAAAGTGAGCTGCAGGGGGGTTGCAAGGTTATTTTAGGGAGGGGTCACGGTATTGCCATTCTTTCTTCTGCACTGCCTTCAGAGCTCTGCAGCGGGGGAGTGGCATATGTTGGCTGGGCACTCAGGTCTGAAGGCAGCACCTTTCCAGCAGCAGCGCAGAAGTAAGGGTGGCAATGCCATACCATGCCAGCCTTACTTCTGCCCTGCTGCTGGCGGTGGCTCTGCCTTCAGTGCTGGGCTCCCGGCCAGCAGCCGCCGCTCTCCAGCTGCCCAGCTCTGAAAGTAGTGCTCCCGCCAGCAGCGGCGCAGAAGTAAGGGTAGCTGTACCGCAACCCCTCCCGCAATAACCCTGCGACCCCCTCCACAACTCCTTTTTGGGTCAGGACCCCTAGAATTACAACCCTGTGACATTTCAGATTTAAACAGGTGAAATCATGAAATTTACTATTTTAAAAATCCTATGACCATGATATTGACCAAAATGGACCGGGAATTTGGTAGGGCCCTACTAATGATTCCTAACACTGTGAGATTTTTGACTGCCACTGCACACTGAGCAGATGTTTTCAGAGAACTGTCCACTATGACTCCAAGGTCTTTCCTGAGTGGTAACAGGTAATTTAGATCCCATCATTTTGTATATCCAGTTGGTTTTTTTTTCCAATTTGCATGACTTTGCACTTACCAACACTGAATTTCATGAGCTATTTTGTCTTCCAGTCACCCAGTTTTGTGAGATCCCGTTATAACTCTTTGCAGTTAGTTAAATCCAAAGCTATCCTGAGTAATATAGTATCATCTGCAAATTTGGTTACCTTATTGTTTATTCCTTTTTCTAGATTATTTATGAATATGTTGAACAACACAGGTCCCAGAACAGATCCTTAGGGGATCCTACAGTTTACCCCTCTCCATTCTGAAAATGGACCATTTATTCTTATCTTTTGCTTCCTATCTTTTAACCAGTTACTGATCCATGAGAGGATCTTCCCTCTTCTTTCATGACTGCTTAGTTTTCTTAAGAGACTTTGATGTAGGAATTTGTCAAAGGCTTTCTGAAGATCCAAGTATTCTATATCAACTGGATCACCCTTGTCCACATGCTTGTTAACTCACTCAAATAATTCTAATACACTGGTGAGGTATGATTTCCCTTTACAAAAGCTGTGTTAACTCTTCCCCAACGTATCATCATGTTAATCTGTGTGTCTACTGATTTGCCTGGTCCTGAAGTTAGGTTTATCCTGGCAGTTATAGGCTGGTATCTTCTGAAGCTTTTTTTTTAAAAAAAAAATGGTTTCCATTAGTTATCCTCCAGTCATCTGGTACAGAGGCTGATTTAAGCAATAGGTTACATACCACAGTTAGAAGTTCTGCAATTTCATATCTGAGTTACTTCAGAACTCTTGAGTGAATACCATCTGCTCTTGATGACTTATTACTGTTTAATTTTTTAATTTGTTCCAAAACCTCTTCTATTGACACCTCAGTCTGGGACAGTTCCTTGGATTTGTCACCTAAAAAGAATGGCTGAAGTGTGGGAATCTCCCTCACATCCTTTGCAGTGAAGATGGATTCAAAGAATTCATTTAGTTTCTACCCAATGGCTTTGTCCTCTTTGAGTGCTCGTTTAGCTCCTTGATTGTCCAGTGGCCCCACTGATTGTTTGGAAGCCTTTCTACTTCTGATGTACTTAAAAAAAAAAAAGTTTGCTACTGTTTTTTTGTGTCTTTTGCTAGTTGCTCTTCAGATTATTTTTTGGCCTATCTAATTACATTTTTACACTTGTCAGAGTTTATGCTCCTTTCTATTTTCCATGTCAAGATTTGACTTGCAGTTTTTAAAGGATGTCTTTTTGTCTCTAACCACCACTTTAACTCTGTGGTTTAGCCATGGTGACATATTGTTGGTCCTTTTATTGTTTTTTTTTTTTTTTTAATTTTTATTTATATGGGGTATGTATGTTGTTTTTTAAATAGTTTCCATGCAGCTTGCAGGCATTTCAGTCTTGTGACTGTTCCTTTTAACTTCAGTTTAATTGGTTTTCTCAACTTTGTGTAGTTCCCTTTTTTTTTAAAGCTAAATGCTACTGTGGTGGGTTTCTTTGATATTTTCTCAACCTACAAGAGTGGAAAATACCAAAGAAACCCACTACAATATTGTATGTGATTGAAAGCATTTATCATAATGCCTAGGCAGCATGTAATGTTGGAGACTTGTCATAACTTAGCATTTCCTTGATTAAAATAAAAAAAGTTTGGATGAGTTAGAACTGTACAAAGCAATCTTACGGGCCTGAAAACAAAGGTTTTGCATATTGTGTATCCATGAGTATCAAACCTACTTAGATTAATGTAATTCTGATTAGTGGGTTATCATACGCTGTACAGGACAGAACGAAATGTATGTTCAGTGCTATGTATCGGGGGTAGCCGTGTTAGTCTGTATCCACAAAAACAACAAGGAGTCTGGTGGCACTTTAAAGACTGACCGATTTATTTGGGCATAAGCTTTCATGGGTAAAACACCACTTCTTCAGAGATCGTTCAGTGCTATTTTTTTCAATTAACTTGCTAACAAGGCCTATCTTGAGCTCAGTGTTAAAGAAAACATTTAAATTACTGAAAACCCAAAAGTAAATATTAAATAAATTAGATTCAAACAAGGCCAATTCATTGACCGGGAACTAGAACCAGACTTACTCATTCCTTAAGAATAAGAAGATCATAAATATTCAATATAGGAACAAAGAATCCCATTCTGCCATCAGTGATGATATCGTAAATCCAGTTTTGACCAATGACTTAAAATGAAAGCTCTCTCGTACATCTTCCTGTGGTTCTTACTCATCATGGAGGCTAGATGAACTTCAGAGAGGTGACTTGCTAGGACAAGAGCAGGAAACCAAGGAATACAAGTTTAATTTGACCAAACAAATTATACTTATAGGGCCAAATTAACACCTAGCATTGTAAATCTATTCACTTCAGTGTGTTTACTTTTGAGATGAATTTGGCACATACTCTTTTTTCCATTTTTTAGATTACGCTTTTTCCACTAAACGGTACTCATATCTACGGACACATACAGTAATCTAATCTTTGCAGAGGTGCATATAATCCTTACAAGGGGGCATCACTATAACAGGTGGGATTCTATCCTTGATACAAGCAAAGTATAAGAACTCTGGATAAAGACCAAACTTTTCCCTTTCCTGAAGTGTGCCATGAATAGGAATTTAAATAACAACGACCACAATATAAGCTTCTAGGCTGCTCCTAGAATTTTTCCTGCAGGTCCTCACTGTTCCGATCCCTACTTCTTTCTGCCTCAGAGGGAGGCTGAAACACTTCTTATACTCATAGGTTGGAAATTCCTGCTTGAAACTGCATTAGTGGACATAGTGGCTTATCTGTGTGTACTAGGGTTTGCATCAATGTATCTACACCAGCTGATGATGATTTAGGCCTTATCTACAATACTAGACACCACAGTAAATGCACACATATCTATCTCTATATTTATATTCTATCAATCAATGTGGTTTCTAGGCACTACTTGCTTCAGGTACTTTTGAATGCATGCAAATTCCTTGTGGTGCTCCATCAATTAGATTCCAGAATTGTGTACAGTGACATTTCTTTTAGATTAGGGATGAAAATTATTCTTTACCAAAAATAGATGTAAATGAGATGAAAAACGTTCATTTGCATAACAGAAAACAGAAGCGAATATTTAAAATGCAGAGCACAGTAAGTTAAACACAACAATCAAAGCAAAGATAATCATGTTTGATTTAGTCTTGCTGTGTTGAAACAAAAATCCTATTTCAGATATTATTTCTACCTAGCATGAATAAAATGTATTTCACACTTACATTCTGTTTTTCTTCCAAGGATCCCAAAGCATTTTATGCATACTAAATTAGTTTAATTTAAAGCCTCAAAAAGCTGTGTGGGGAGAGGTATGGTTATATCCTATTTACAAATGGATGAACTGAGACACAGAGATAAAGGGCCTGATT
Organism: Caretta caretta; assembly: GCF_965140235.1. Taxonomy (NCBI): domain Eukaryota; kingdom Metazoa; phylum Chordata; order Testudines; family Cheloniidae; genus Caretta; species Caretta caretta. Next base: position 128,858,445 of record NC_134209.1, on the reverse strand, counting down.
TTCAGAGGTGCTAAGCACCCCCAATTATTATTGACATAGTTGTAAGTACTCGGCACTTTCTGAAAATCAGGCTCTAAATCAGGGGTTCTCAACCTTTTTCTTTCTGAGGCCCCCCCAACATGCTATAAAAACTCCACGGCCTACCTGTGGCACAACAACTGGTATTCTGCATATAAAAGCCAGGGTCAACGTTAGGGGGTAGCAAGCAGGGCAGTTGCCTGGGACCCCATACCACAGGGGCTCCAATGAAGCTAAGTGGCTCAGGCTTTGGCTTCAGCCCCGGGTGGTGGAGCTCAGGACCCCAGGGTTCAGGCTCATGAGGTGGGGCTTCGGCTTTCTGACCTGGACCCCAGCGAGTCTAATGCCAGTCCTGCTTGGTGGACCCCCTGAAACCTGCTTGTGGCCCCCTAGGGGGCCCCGGATTCCTGGTTGAGAACCACTGCTCTAAATCACCTTCCCAAGATCACATAAGTTATTAGCAGAGCCAGGAACAGAACCTATGACTCTACTCCAGTCTCTTGCTGTAAATTCTAGACCACCCTACCTCCATATAAAAATATAAGCTTTGCTTTATAATATTTCTAAACAATGAACTCTTAGTCTTTGATTTACAGTAAACTGTTAGCTTTCATATAAGTTGCATATGGCTTTAAATTCAATGTAGTAGTAATTTGCTTAAAGGAACTGTTAACTAGAATGTGTGTTTTGAAGTCATCAACATTAAAGTGAACACCTTAGGCACCTACAACTTGAAATCTGCTTACAATGTGAATTTTCTGCTCCCCAGTCTTGAAACTTTATTTATTTAAGGAATTGAAAGCAGCACTACTGACATGGGTGCCACTTGATTTATAGACACTTCATGCATGCTAACATGTTAACTTCATGCATGTTAACTTCATGCATGCTCTTACAGCCTTTCCACTCTGTGGAGAAATAGTACTTGATAGACTACAGTACTTTTCTATATTGTGAAATGTGCTACTATGTAGAATTTGGTTATAAGAATGTGTGTGGGAAGTATGCCATCTGAGGGGATTAGAAGACATGAGGGACTTAATTAACTTGAATTTCATCACCTTCAAGTATAGTTGCAAGACCCATTTCTTTGCCATAGCTTTCTCTCAAAAACAACAAAACAAGACCTAAATTAAATAACCTTGGGCTTGATTCACCACTCTAGTTTTATATCAGTGTCATTCCATGGAAATCAATGGAGTTCTATCAGCATAAAACTGCAGTAAAGCAGGGGTAAATCAAGCCCTGAATAACCAACATGAAAATAAATCAGAAATCTTTTCCCCATGTAGGTACTTTTAGACTTGTAATCTTCTCTTGAATAAACTAAATAGGTTGAGCATCTTTAGTCTCTCAGTATACTACATGTTTTCCAGACCATAAATCATACTTGCACCTCATTTCTGAATCCTTTCCAATTTTTTAAACATAGTTTTTGAAGTGTGGACATCAGAATTGGACACGGTATTCCAGTAATAGTCTCATTAATGCCATGCACAGAAGTAATATTACCTCCCCATGCTCCTACTTCATATTTTCCAGCTTATACACACAAGGATCATGTTCACCCTCTTAGCTAAAGCATCACCCTGGCTTATCATCATCATGTTTAATTGGTTAACTACTGTGACCCCTATGGTCTTTTCAAGGTCATTGCTTTCCAGGATACAGGGCTCCCTTTCTTCTCTTTCCTAGATATGTGACCCTTCATTTGGCTGTGTTAGACCAGGGCCTTATATATCTTTTTTTTTTACATGATGACTTTGGATAATTGAATATATTCCTATTCGTTCTGTCGTATCAAATCTGAGGTTAATTTAAATATAGTTTGTTTTAATGTAACAGGCATAGTTTTATGATCTGAACTAAGTTATATTTAGTTTATAGTCATAGGATAGCTTTCTTAAATGATATGTCTATTAGGGCTGTATGGAACCATTTTTCTCAGTAAGAAAAGATTACTAGTTGGTTGTGTTTATATGTTGATGGGTTTTGAAAGAACTTTCATTTAAATCTTTATGGATTATGTGTGGTTGTGTGAAAGACCAGAACTTATTCATACAAACATTGTAAAAGAGTATGGTATTAAATAGTTTATATACCGGTCATGAGAGAAAGCTTAAGGATTAATGGATTGTTTTGGCTTATTTACACTTGTAGTGTTTTCTTGGAGTGAAAGAGTTAAGATTGTTTGGATGCTGATTGTTGAGAACTGTTAAGCTTAATGGTGGGTGCGCACACGCGCAGGAATTGGGTGCTATGATTGGTATCAGAATGGTTTATAGAACCTTTTTCTCAGTTTCTAACGGCAATTATTTAATGGATGAGTTTCATTATATATTTTCCTCTAAAACGGCACTTAGCAATTGTAACTTAAAGTATTTTATTTTGTGATTTCCTTTTTGTTTTGTAAATCTCTGATTAAACATGTTGGGCTCTTGCTGCTTGACATAAAAAGCACTGTGCACTGTTCAGACAAGCTTGAGGAAACTTTTACCAGGCATGCAAAGAATTCCTGCCTCCCTGCCCAAGTAGCTATGGTTGTTTAGCTAGCTTCCAGGCTCTTGGAGTACCCAAGTCCCTCAGCTTTTTGGGTTCTAGACGTGGTTCCTCAACTAGTCATTGCTTCTTGGCTCCAGCCTCTAGTTAGTCTTTGTTCCCTAGGCTCCGGCAGAACCATTCCATGGTTCAGTACCAGACGTGGTTACCCAACCAGCCTCGTTTCCAGGCTTCAGACTTAGGGCAGTGCCAACTCCCCAGCTCCAGCCTGCCCTCTTCTTGCCTCTCCCAGTCAATTCTCTTCACTCTGCTAAGGTCTGCAGATCCTTACTCTGTTGATTCTTACAAGGTCTGCCAGAGTGGGACTTCCAACCCCATCTGCAGCAGGTGCCTGCACAGCAGTGCTTGGATCTTTCCCCTCTCTCTCCTCCCTCCCGGTGGCCAAGGCTCAATGCTCCACGTGATCTACTCAGCTCTGCCTCCACAACTCCTGGGGGTTATGCTTTTATCTGTGCTTGGATAGTAAAACTTTCCTTGGATGCTCTTCCAGCTGCATCCTGCGGAGAAGCATCCTGCTGTAACTTTTCTGAAAATTGTGGATCTGATTCTATGTATATTATTTGCAGTTTTGTAGCTGTGTTGGTCCCAAAATGTTAGGGTGACAAGGTGAGTGAGGTAATATCTTTTATTGGAACAACTTCTGTTGGTGAAGGAGGCAAGCTTTTGAGCTACACAGAGCTGCTCTTTAGGTCCTGATAAAAAGCTCCATGTAACTTGAAAGCTTGCCTCTTTCACCAATAGAATTTGGTCCCATACAAGATATAACCTCACCCGCCTTGTTTCTCTAATATACATATATTAGTCAGCCAAAATCACAGCTTTTTGAGGCTTGCAACCTTTTGAATATCTAGCCCACAGTTTAATAGAGAGATCTGCTTCTGTGTGTGTACATGTGTTATAACTAGCTACAAACACTGCTTTTGTTATAAGTAATACATTAATAAACTGAGAAATCAGTGACTTCAGTGGGGCCAAGTTTTAGTCCCATATGTTTAATGTAATCTTATTTAATCTTATTTTACTTCCCCTGAAGATAAATACTGGGAGCAGGAAAATTCCACGTTCTAGGAATAGGCACTCCGCCTGAGGATCGAGTTGTGTACTAATGAATCTTCCTTCTGGGCCATCGAGAGGCTGTGGGAGCTACTCCATGGCCACTAGAGCAAATATGAGGCCTGTACTCTTATCTAGGTGAGGGCTGTGGCCTGTGGATGCAGCAGCAGAATCACCACCACTTGCCCCACCCCTCCCATCTCACTGTCCACCCGAAAGCCAGGTCTATGTAATCATCTAGGGCTCCCCAGGAGCTGGGGTCTGTATAGGGCAAGTGCACATTTGTTGTCCCCTCCAAATTCTGTTTTTTATGTGCTGAAAAATTGCCTGGAATCTGCTGCCTGAGACCCCCTCTTCATTGCTGAGAAGGGGATCAGAATTTTCCTCAGAGTGTGGTATCCCAGGATATCCTTTAAATGTGAGAGTATTGAATGAACTCTGAATACAGCTGAAAGGACCAGAGCATGTAGTACAGTTCTGCACTTCAGGACTTTAAATTTCCAATAAGTAATTCTGTAAATGGGAACTCAAGAAATCACAAGTTTAATGCAGTTTATATGGGTACAAATGGTAAAGCCACCTTCATATCTATTTATCAGTTGTTTTCTGGGGAGCAAATTGCACAGGGATTTAAAGCAGTTGTGATACTCCTGCTGTTTTTTAATATTTATACTGTATTATGAAAAAAACTCTTTCTGCAGTGAGAGTGAGTTATGCATGAGAGTCAATCACCTTCATCTTGTCTGTCTTAGTGTGCTACTCAGATATATTGTACTTAAATCCCTTACATGAAATAATGATGAGCAGCTCTTCTAATCCCAGTATGAGCACTTGATAGTACCTGACCAGAAATGGAGGAAAGATGTTACTTTCTATTTCAGCTCTGCATATTATATAATTCAAGTAACTGTGGTGTTCACCAAGTCATTAAATAATAAGCCAGAAGAGGGAGCTACCTTATAAATTACTAGCAATCTGAGCAAAAAGGTCATTTTCTAAACCCTTTCATGAGTTTATCTTCAGAGACTTATTCCTTTATTTGGGTGTTTTTGGTATCAATGTTCATCTTAATAGTAGGAAACCTCACTACAGCATCTGCTATTAAATCTTTGTTTAGTGGTGGAGAGAGACCAACAATTCTTATTCAGTTTTCAAAAATTGTGGATAAGCTATGTTCTTGTGTATTTTGTTTACCTGAGTGCATGCTGTTTCTTAGTGAGATTATTAATTAATTATTATTATTTATTAACCTATTGATCGAGAGCTGAATGCTATAGTGATAAATCCTATCAAAGTATTAGTACCTACCAGTGGGTTCTTCATTGTCAGACATATCTTATTAACAGTTGATGCAGCACTATGGCTGATCAGTTAATCTTTATAAAGTAATTACAGTCCTCACAAATCAGGTGGGTTTAGTTTCTTTTTTTTTTTGGTCTGGCAGAATGCTTTGTTTTCTGGAGCTTTCTTTTTACGGAGATAAGTACAGGATAGTGTAAGTACCTGAATTGCAGCAGTACCATTAAAATGTGGGAATAAAATATTACAGTAGCTATCAACATTGACTGAGTACCACCGCATGTGGTAGATTCCTGCTGTTGAGTTACTTCAGATTTCCAATTAGTAAATCTCCAAGTAAGATTTTGCCTTTGTGGGGTGTACCAGTGGATTCTATTTCATGTCTGCGTGTGATATCTTTATGTGGCCTCAAGGCATATCTTCAATCTGCCAGGCTTTTGTAAAGCTTTTCAGTGTAAAAATTTTTTAAGGTTAATTCACTTGCAACACTTCCCAGTTCAAATATACCAAAGTGAAGAATTGTGTATCTTATTTTTAATTACACACTCTAGCATTCTTTCATTTGAAAATTGTGTGTGTGTGTATCATACACGCTTGTGTACTTATGCTTGTCTGATTTTTTCATCAAAGAAACTAAAATTAGATCATTTTCATAGAATCATAGAAATGTAGCACTGAAAGGGACCTCGAGAAATCATCAAGTCCAGCCCCCTGCGCTGGGGCAGGACCAAGTAAATCTAGACCATCCCTGACAGGTGTTTGTCCAGCTTGTTCTTAAAAACCTCCAGTGATGTGGTTTCCACTATTCAGGAGCTTAACTACCCTTATAGTTAGAAAACTTTCCTAATATCTAACCTAAATCTCCCTTGCTGCAGATTAATCGGATTTACTTCTTGTCCTATCTTCAGTGGGCATGGAGAACCATTGATCAGTCTTCTTTATAACAGCCCTTAACATCTTTGAAGACTATCGGGTCCCTTCTGTTGTCTTCTCAAAATTAAACCTGCCTAGTTATTTTAACCTTTCCTCATAGGTCAGGTTTTCTCAGTCTTTTATCATTTTTGTTGCTCTCCTCTGGACTCTTTCCAATTTGTCCACATTTTTCCCCAAAGTGTGGTGCCTACTGCCCAGAATTCTCCAGCTGAGGCCTTGCCTGTGTTGAGTAGAGTGGGACAATGCCCATCCAAGTCTTATATTTAACACTCTGGTTATTACATCCCAGAATATTAGCCTTTTTCACAGCTGCATGACATTGTTGACTCTCATTCAGTCTGTGATCCACTGTCACCCCTTCCCCCCCAGATCCTTTTCAGCAGCATTACCACCTAGCCAGTTATTCCCCATTTTGTAGTTGTGCATTTGATTTTTCCTTCCTAAGTGAAGTATTTTGCATTTGTCTTTATTAAATTTTATCTTGTTGAATTCAGATCAGTTCTTCAATTTGTGAAGATCATTTTGAATTCTAATCATGTCCTTCAAAATGCTTGCTATCCCTCCCAGCTTGGAGTCATTCCCAGATTTGTTAAGCATATTCTTCACTCCATTGTCCACATCATTAATAAAAAATATTGAATAGTACCAGACCCAGGACTGTCCCCTGGGGGACCACACTAGATATGCCCTCCCAATTTCACAGCATACCATTGATGATTATTCTCTTAGTACAGTCTTTCAACCCCACCGTATAGTAACGTCCTTTATCACATTTCTCTGGTTTGCTTATGACAGTGTCATGTAGGACTGCATCAAAAGCCTTACTAAAATCAAGATAGTAACATATGTTTGATTATTTCTTCCTCCAGGAAGCCTATGTGTATCAGCATATGAAATAAAACGAGATCCTAGTCGGTGTGTGTATGTACACACGCTAATTAGGATCTTGTTTGAGATATCTATTTAATGTATGTTTTAAATAGGCAAACCCAACACAAGATCTGTAAAGGCAATTTATATTTGAGGATCACTTTATATGTTCTTGATTCTTCAGTTTAATACAATTTCTTTTCAGAATGCAATAAAATTATATCCAGCTATTATTTTAGAATTTATGTGCAAGCACATTTTATATTGGCTCACGTCACAGTGAACAGAAGTGACCATCGGAATGATTGCAGCAGATACTAACACCCTCAATGTTTCTCATTCTATTTCGTTTGTAACTTTCACAAGAATTTTTGGGAGTGTTATGTAAGACACTGTGCCACTACCTCAGTTGAAACCATGTTGGTGTTGCAGTTAAAGATGATCTATTCAGTTTGGAGGCCATTACATCTAGAGGCTAAAGGGGAATCAGTGATTTGAAGTTTTATTCCTATGGAGGGCACAACTTTTTCAAAAGGGAGTTGTAAAAACTGTTTAGCATAATTGTATTGTTAGTGAGGTGCTTTTTCCATTTCAAACAACAGCCATAATGAATTTCCATATATTAATGCTATCTTCTAGAACACTTAGAGCTAAAATAATCCAAAATTCATTTGGGAGGTGTGAAGCGTATTCAACTTCCTTCACTTAAAATTGAGAGTAATTTCTTCTGGAATGAGTGGGCTCAAATGACTCCTTGAAAGCAAGAAGAAAATTCTAATTACCTGAAACTCTACTGGCTGGAGTGTCATTCCTTTTGCTTGAAGGTTTCTTATTAAATATGGATGACTGAGTGACCTTCTGGATTTTTGTAAATTTTAATTTGGAGGCCAGGAGCATGGGGGAAGTTCCAGATTTGCTGCCCAGATGGCTCTGTTCAATTCCCAGGGTGCCCCAGCACATGTACCATTTGTTCAGACATTAGAAACCTCCCATTTGAAAACAGATTTTTGCTTTAAAAATACCATGTGATTGTTTTATCTGCAAGAAGCACTAGGCTGGATTCACTCATAATACTATGCAGAGAAGACACTGTAATCCATTTAAAATCCAAAGCCATCTCCAGTTTGAGCTAAATTTCCATTTTCATGTGCTTGTGTAACACCGACAGATCCCGGTCGGGATCAAACCTGGGACCTTTGGAATCTAAATGCATGAGCCCCTACCGCATGAGCTAAAAGCCAACTGTTTGTTAGCTAAGGCTGAAGAACAGACTCATAATTTTCTCTAAGTGGTCTCAGTGCTACTAGATGGGACAGAACACAACACTCAGGAGATGTGTGGGTTACACTTACAGTTTGACACATTAAAAACTTCTTTCTTTTTACATGATTCATAAAGAAAACTGATTGTTTTAAACTTTGAAATCTGGATTGCTTTCAACACGCAGGCTTAGTATCCGTGAGTTATGCTCCTAAGGTGTGTTTTCCTTTATTCTTAATTTAAAAGCAACAGACATAAATCTTACTATGAGCTTCTTCCTGAGTTGCTGTTACTAAGGATTTTCTCTGCAAGACTTCTCTGCAAGATAGAAAGCTGGCTAGAGTGTCGGGCTCAATGGCTCCATGTCTAGTTGGCAGCCGGTATCAAGTGGAGTGCCCCAAGGGTCGGTCCTCGGGCTGGTTTTGTCCAATGTCTTCATTAATGATTTGGAGGATGATGTGGATTGCACCCTCAGCAAGTTTGCTGACGACACTAAACTGGGAGGAGAGGTAGATATGCTCGAGGGTAGGGATAGGATACAGAGGAACCTAGACAAATTAGAGAATTGGGCCAAAAGAAATCTGATGAGGTTCAACAAGGACAAGTGCAGAATCCTGCACTTACAAAGGAAGAATCCCATGCACCGCTACAGACTAGGGACCGAATGGCTAGACAGCAGTTCTTCAGAAATGGACCTAGGGGTTACAGTGGACGAGAAGCTGGATATGAATCAGCAGTGTGCCCTTGTTGCCAAGAAGGCCAACGGCATTTTGGGATGTATATATGTAGGGGCATTGCCAGCAGATCGAGGGACGTGATCGTTCCTCTCTATTTGACATTGGTGAGGCCTCATCTGGAGTACTGTGTCCAGTTTTGGGCCCCACACTACAAGAAGGATGTGGAAAAATTGGAAAATATCCAGTGGAGGGCAACAAAGTGACTTATGAGGAGATGCTGAGGGAACTGGGATTGTTTAGTCTGCGGAAGAGAATGAGGTGGGATTTGATAGCTCCTTTCAACTACCTGAAAGGGGGTTCCAAAGAGGATGGATTTAGACTGTTCTCAGTGGTAGTGGATGACAGAATGAGGAGTAATGGTCTCAAGTTGCAGTGAGGGAGGTTTAGGTTGGATATTAGGAAAAACTTTTTCACTAGGAGGGTGGTGAAAACTGGAATGCGTTACCTAGGGAGGTGGTGGAATCTCCTTCCTTAGAAGTTTTTTAAGGTCAGGCTTGACTAAGCCCTGGCTGGGATGATTTAGTTGGGGATTGGCCCTGCTTTGAGCAGGGGGTTGGACTAGATGACCTCCTGAGGTCCCTTCCAACCCTGATATTCTATGATTCCTGTCTTGTCTGATTTAGCTTCTCTTGCCATAGAGTCTCTCCAACTTTTATCCTCTATTGGAGAATATGAGACCTTCCTGATCAGACCGTCAGGTATGTTGATAGAATAGTTCTTCATCTCCATGCAGGGTACAGGAATCTGACATTATGTCTCAGTAACGTTGCAGACCTGTGATTTGTTCAGGTATAGAATGAAACTAATACTTTAAAAATGTGGTGCATAGATTGACAATTCTAGAGTCACCCACTTGTGTATCAAAACAATGAATTTTATTGTGTTTTAAATGGACTGTACTAATGGAGTTGGCATGTACAATGTTATCCGCTGATCCTCTCAGCATAATAGGTATGTAAGTGGTAAATCCAAAATATGCAGTTATCTGTATGCTGTGTGGTTAACGTATGGTCAGAGGAACTCCCCTTTAACAAAAAACCATACAAGTTTGCAATGGAGTAACATATTGCCAAAAGCAATATGTTGGGACAGGGACTGGAAACTGGCCCCAGAGCTTACTTTGGTCCTTGAGTCCACCATGAGGAAGGCCGCCTCCCACCAGAGAAGATCCCCAGTAAAAGCATGAGCCCCCTCTTACTTAGATGAGGCTCCAGATTATCCCGTAACCTTCATTTATATTGAAGATTTCTGTTTTCTGTAGTCATTGGGGTATGTCTTCCTAGGTGTTCATATAGTGCAGAATCCTGAGACTGACTGGGGCCCTTTGGCTGTACTATGATACATATAAATAAGGATTACTAAAGAGTGTGTGTAACACATAAACATGCCCTCACATACAGAACACTAAAGAACAATTGGGAATAGAACGCTGAGGTTACAAAGCTGAACACTCAAAAGTCAGGAGGTGCCAAAGTTTAAGTTTGTCCATGTAATCTTACTTTTGCTGTATGCACGTATGCCTGATATAGTTCTTGAATATATAATCTCCTGCTGTAATTTCTAGGGGACCCTGGACTCTTTCAGAGCACAGGTTATACAGGTCCTTGATTCTTCTCTTGCTTGTGTGCGTAGAAGAGAGTATTTGGAGCCCTGTATTCTGAAAGCCACAGTTTTAATTCAAGGGCTACATAGTTAAATAACTGCTTATAACCAGAAACATGCCAAGTCTTTCTTTTCCTTATTTTTTCATAAAGAAGAGCTGCAAGCGCACACGCATGCGCGCGCGCGCGCACACACACACACACACACACACACACACAACTATATTCATGTGACATTTCAGTTGAGATCTTAACACAAGTAAAAAATTCAAAGATTTGGTTCCCACAGCAACCATAATTCAGCTACATTTCTGTCACCTGTGAAAGCATAAAAGCTCATATCCAACACAGTAATACAAAATGTTTCATGTGCACCAGGGTGTGAGGTACCGTTGCTGGGAGAACCATAAATTTTAATTTCCAGAGTTGTGTGCATTTACATCTCATCTCATATTTACTTTTTATGGATACAGTATACTGAAGGAAGACTGCTTAATCCGAGTGGCCTTTCCCCAATCTCCTTGTAAATGGGAGAGATCCCCGCTCTGCTCTCATATTGTGCACAGCCACTAGGTTACAGATAAAATTCAGCCCCTTCCTAGAGTTTGCCTGTCATGTTCCTGTATCAGATATGAACTGGCTGCCAAACTTGCTTATACACATCAGATGTGTTCATCATAAGATCCTTTAATGATCTGCCAACTATGGATGTTGTAAGTTTAAATAAGGTATTTTAACACGGTGCCTCCTAGTGGCCGAATGGTATAATACAGTATACATTCCACTACATCTCCCCCTTTAAGTTTTACATTCCTACCATTTACAATATTTTCACTATCACACAGTTTTTGAAGTTCATTATGTATCAGTCTATTAAGTGTCTCTGAATCATGCTGGCTTTCTAATTACATGACCCGAGTGTATAACAACTTGGTCATCTGGTGGTCTGTTAGTTCCAATGACTAGCTGTGGTTGGTATGGAATCCTTAGTCACCATCTTGTTCTTCATCTACCATCTGTTTGTTTTTTCTGAAGAACAAACTGCAGATGTTGATGGTTTCTGCTGAACTCTCCACTGTTAGTCTCGATCTATGATCTGGGTACTGAATTCCTTTTCTTTATGACAGCTGGAGTTGTCCATCATTTTTCTCCATCCATTTTGACATGAGCACAGTCACCAGGTTCTAGAGCTGGCAGTTCTCTGTGTGACATCTGCTGTAAGAGTGTTTTTGTAAGGTCTTAAAGCCTTTCTATATGATATTTTACTACTCTCCTCAGGTCTGGCCACTTTAGAGATACAACTATTGTTCCAACTTTGGAAAAGAATCTGAGTTGTTTTCCCATCAGGAGTTGTGCTGGACTACATTTTTGTCTTTGCTGGTGCCCAACCAACACACTGGCTGGTTGGCCCATTCGTAGCATTTAGTTAATCCTTGATGTCCTTCATGGATGAGGTTTAGGATTTCTTCTCTCATTTCATTTGGAATTATGATGCAGTTGCCTTTAATCCTGGGTCCATTTGACTCAGTTAATTGTTTGTGCACTGCAACATCATGTCCCACAAATTTGTTTTGAGGTTGGCAGAAAATGCATTTTTCCTCATTTAGCTCCAGACTGACTGATAAGGCTTAGGACTTTGAGGGTTTTGTTGTGTTCTTCCATCAAAGATCCATATATCAGAATATCATCCATGAAAACTACACCTCCATTTGTGTTTAACAATTCTGCCATCTTTCTTTGGATAATTTTAGGTGCATTGGAAATTCCAAAAGGTAATTTACAAAAGCAAAATCTCCCAAAGCATGTGATAAATGTAGTCATGTTAGCACCTCCTTTTGGCAAAAGGAATTTGCCAGAATCCACTCAAGGCATCCAGCTTGGAGAATATGTAGCTCCTTTCACTTTGGGGAGGAAGTCATGCAGTGTTGGGAGGATATGTTTCTCTCACAACTGCCTCATTCAGTCTTTTAAGATCCACACAGATTTGTATTTTTCCATTTTTCTTTATAACTGGTACTACTGGGGCACACCATGCTGTTAGCTCAGAGCTTTTTTTGGTTATGCCATTCCACTCCATTCACTTTAATTCAGTGTCTACTTTATGAAATAATGGGATAGGAATCCTGTGAGGTGCATGGACACTATATATGATTCAGTATTGTCTCTTAAGGTTACTTGTCCTGGATCTCCTTTCAAAAGTCCAGTATCACCAAATATTCCATTGACTTCTTCCACCTTTCTCACTCGGCCCATCATGGCTGACACACTGCAGCTGAAAAGGCTGTTGATCTGTGGTCCTTGGATCACTTACAGTCTGAATGCATAGGCTTTGTCTTTGTAAGTTGTTTCCGTGATGAACTGGCCCAGGCAGTTCAGAATACCTCCAGGGTTTGTCAGAGCTATGTCAGATGACTTCAGCTTTGGGAGGGCTTAAAGGTGATCGTAAGCAGTGCCGGCCCTAGGGGTGAGTAGTGTGGGGGACTGCCCAGGCACTGTGGTCAGGGGGGCGCGATCTGAGTGCCACAAGCTGGTGGGCTGGGGCTGCCGGAATGGAAGTGAATGCGGGAAGTGCTTAATTTGTAATGAAAGAGGTGCTGGGGCTCAAGCTGGAGAGCAGGGGCTGCTTGCCAGGCACCCAGCTCTGAAGGCAGTGCCCCTGCCATCAGCAGCACAGAAGTAAGGGTTGCATGGAATGGTGTATTGCCACCCTTACTTCTGGCGCTGCTTTCAGAGGTGGGTGGCCATAGAGTGGTGGCTGCTGGTCAGGAGCCCAGAGGTGCTGGGGTTATGAACTGCCAAGCCACTGAGTGCAGGCGAGCCCGGAGCTGGAGCCCCTGGCCAGCTGGGCAGGGAGTGGGGGATGCCACCTGGAGCTGCTAGCCTGGCGGGGAAGTGAAGGCAGCAGGGCTTGCCCCTAAGGAGCCAGCGGGCTAGTCCTTGAGTACCCCCCTTCCTGCAGGCATGGGAGGTAGCTGCCCACCCACTCTCCTTCTGCTCGGTGGTCAGGAGTATATGGGTGGAGGAGCCCATGGGCTGAGAAACTCCTCCCTGTGCTGCTCAGCCAGGCTCCAACGCCAGGAGCTGGTCCTTGAGCCCTGCACCCCAGGCTGCTGTTCTCGGACTCAAAGGGTACCAAAATACAAGTTTGCCCAGGGTGCCATTTTCCCTAAGGCCGGACCTGATTGTAAGTCCCCTCTAAAATGACTCTGACATCAGCTCCTGAGTCATGTTGAAAGCCAATAGTCTTACCATGAATATTCAGTTTCACTCTCCAGGCAGGCTCTGTATTATCGAAAGTGATAGATCCCGGAAACAATGCCTCTGGATTGTCTGTCTGTAATATGAATCAATTCCCTGACTGCTTTGGAGTGGCAAACAGCTGCAAAAGTCCATATTTCATGCATTTATTACACTGTTTGCTTCTGCCTGGATGTGTATCCTATCTTGGGATATGACTTTTTTTTCCCCATACCCTTATGCATGTAGGCTGGAATTTGTCCATCTTAACCTGAGCGTGTTCTCTTTCTCTCTCTCTTTTTTTTTTTTTGGCCTCGGGTTCAATGTAAGGACTTTTAGCACTCACGCTGCATCTGTTAACAACCACTAAGGCAGTGTCTTGTCTTTCAAGCTTGGCAGCTTGCTGTTGGTGTTGCTGTCTGACCAGCTCAGACGGCTTTGTTTTTTGAATAGCTCTTCAGTTGCAGCAGCTATGACAGGGTTTTACCGGTTAGCCCAATAAGCAGTGTGTATCTGACGTTTTCATAGTTTGCATTTCCTAAATGACAGTTTTCAGCCAATGTACACAGAGCGAATTTAAAATATTCAATATTGCCCCTGGTTCTTGGATTCTCTGGTGAAAATATTATAAATCACATTTCTCTGAGTATGTATCAAACGTATCCAGAACCCTTTCATAGTAATCTTTATGACTGTCTTCAGTCAAGTCAAAAGATTTGAAGATATACTCTGGCTGATTTCCCCATAGCATCTATTAAAGAAGCTATCTGTATATCTCCAGGTTTTGTGGAGTTTGTTTGCAATTTGAAATCTTGCAAAATATTGTTTCCAATCTGTTCTGAAGGTTTGTCAATGCTGAAGTTTTCTGGGGCACTGAAGAGTAGCATGTTGATGAGATCTTGTAACTTTTGTTGTTTTGTTCCTTCAGTCCACAAGCTTTGTTGCAGTTTTCCTTCTGTTTCTGTTCTTAGTTTACTCCTGACACCATGTCACGCTTCTGTTCCAGATATGGACTGACTATAGAGCTTGCTTATACACACGAGCGGTGTTCATCGTAAGATTCTTGAATGCTCTGCAAGGTATGGCTGTTATGAACTTTTAAATAATGTATGACACATAATGCCACCAATGGCTGAACAGTATAATACAGTTTAGCATTCCAGTACATTGTCTTTTTTTCTTAACTGATCTAACACAGCCCTGAAGCAGGTCCGTACTCGAAAACCATAAACCTTAGCCTATCTCTCTCTCTCTTGGGTTTCTCCTGACTCTTTCTCTAGAAATCTTCTGCCTCAGAGACTCACTTTTTTTCTGCTCCTCAGTTGGAGCCAATGAGACCCATTTGGTCTGGCCATCTGGGTAAAGGAGCTAAACAGCTCTGCAGCTCCACATAGGATCTTAAACTCTGATAGACAGCCATGCTAATGCCTTAGGAACCCAAAAGTAACACTAAACATATAGGGTATGTTGCTGCTCTGTGCCTATTAGAAGGTTGATTAACAGATGACTAAGTTTATCAGTCCCTTTAATGGTTGGTGAAGGCAGGTTTTGCTGTCAATGCAGTAGGTGAAGAGGTGGAACTTGCTATGTTAGCCGTGTAAGTATTTCATATACGCCATTTGGCACAGAAAAAAAAAAATTTTTCACTGGCTTTCCAGAACTCAGCCAGGTGGAATATACCTTTATAGTGGGATTTACTTTAAGCCTTCCAATCCAGAGGCTTTAAATTGGTCTATTACAGACCCTTCAGGAAAAATAAAGATTTATGCATTCCAGCCTGCTCACATAGTTCTTATGATATCTGTAGCTTGTATTGGGGTGAATAGTCATGATTCACTATTGGATTGGGGCATATACTTCAGAGTTTATTTTAAAAAAATGTCTCAGTACAACAATATCCCACCAATATTTTTTTTTTTTAAATGAGCAGTCAGCATTGTAAAAGTAAAGGTGAGTGGTGAAGGTTGTTCCTATCTGATGGCTTTGGTGGCCTGCATGAAATGAGTTTGATCTTAGACTAGTTTCTAGCGGACTGTTTTCACACCACTAAACCACTCCCACCACAGTTGGCTTTGTTGTTAGTAGTCTTAGCAGAATCCAAAGACGACTGACTATGGAAATGCCTTCCACTTGGATCCTTAAGTGCTCACCTTCCCAGACAGGGTTGAGGTACACTGGCAGGCTGCTGTAGGAAACTTCTCCTGCCTGTGCTGTACTATTTCTGGCTGATAGGGAATTTTTTTCCTGCAACCACTGCAAAATTGAGCCATCTCTGAAAAAGCAGATTACTTTAATGTTCAGGGCTTTCATATAAAGCACTAAGTTCACATAAGTATTTAATTACAAATTATAGGTTAGAAGGGACCGCAAGGGTCATCTAGTCTAACCCCCTGCCAAGATGCAGGATTTGTTGTCTATACCATCCAAGACTGATGGCTATCCAGCCTCCTTTTGAAAACCTCCAAGGAAGAAGCTTCCACAACTTCTCAAGATAGTCCATTACATTGTCCTACTATTCTTACAATTAGGAAGTTTTTCCTGAGATTTAAGCTAAATCTGCTATGCTGTAGTTTTTGAACCCATTGCCTCTTGTACAGCCCTTTGTGGCAAAAGAGAACAACTTTTCTCCATCTTTCTTTTTTATGACAGCCTTTCAAGTATCTGAAGACCTCTATGATATCCCCCTTAATCTCCTCTTTTCCAAACTAAACATACTCAGTTCCTTTAGTGTTTGCTCATGTGGCATGCATTTCATCCCTTTGATCATATTTGTCGCTCACCTCTTTATCCTTTCCAGTTTCTCTACATCCTTTTTGTACACTTATGGCCAAAATTGGACACACGATTCCAGCTGAGGCCTAACCACTGCCGAGTAGAGCGGTACTCTCTCCTCCTGTGACTTGCATGCTATGCCTCTGTTAAAGCAATCTAAAATTGCTTTTGCTTTTTCTTGCAATAGCATCGCATTGCTGACTCATGTTGAGTCTGTGATCCATCCCAGCTCTCAGATCCTTCTTAGTAGTGCTACTGCAAAGCCAGTTTCCTCCCATTCTGCATTTGTGCATTTGGTTTTTCTTTCCTAAGTGTAGCACCTTACATTTTTGTCTTTGTTGAATTTCATTTTGTTGTCTATAGCCCAGTTCTTCAATTTCTCAAGATCCACCTGAATGTTAGCTCCATCCTCTAAAGTATTGGCACCGCCCCACCCCAGGTTTGTGTCATCTGCCAACTTGATCAGTGTGCTTTCTACATCTACATCCAGGTCATTAATAAAGATGTTGAACAATGTTGGACCCAGAACAGATCCCTGTGGAACCCCACTTGAGATCTCCTTCCAATCTGACATCATTCCATTAAGTTACTCTTTTTGTTTGTGGCTGTTTAACCAGTTATGTATCCACTTAATGGTAGTTGTGTCAAGCCCGCATTTCTCCAGCTTACTTATCAGAATGTCATGTGGGACTGTGTCAAAAGCCTTGCTGATGTCCGGGTATTTTATAGAATCGTGGGATTGGAAGGGATCTTGAGAGGTTGTCCAGTCCTCTGCACTCATGGCAGGACTAAGTGTTATTTAGACCAGTGCCTCTCAACCTTTCTAGACTACTGTACTCCTTTCAGGAGTCTGATTTTTCTTGTGCACCCCCAAGTTTCACCTCACTTAAAAACTACTTGCTTATAAAATCAGACCTAAAAATACAAAAGTGTCAGAGAACACTGGTACTGCCATACAATTTCCATAACCAGATGTGGCCCTCAGGCAAAAAAGTTTGTCCACCTCTGCTCTAGTAGCTTCCCAGGTATCAAAGTTAGGCTGATTGGTATATAGTTTCCTGCCTCCTCCTTTTCCCCCTTTTAAAAGATGGGCACTATTACCTCTCCTGTCATCATGAGTTTGTAAATAATATTGCCAGTAGCTCTGAGATTTCTTCAGCTAATTCCTTTGGTACCTCTGGTGAATAGCATCAGGCCCCACTGATCTGAATTAATTCAAATTGGTCAGAAGATCTCTAATGTGTTCTTTACTTATCACAATCTGAATCCCTTCCTCTGTATTGTCTATGGTAACTTTGCTAGTTAGCCGATCACATGTTTTCTGGGAGAAGACTGAAGCAAAGTAGCAAAGCTCTGCCTTACTATCCTCTTCCATTACCAGCTCACCTTCTCCATTGAGTAACGGATTCACACCGTCCTTGATCTTTGACCTTTGTGGATGACTTAGTGCACTTATAGAATGGTATAGCCAAATCATGCCCTCTGGTTTTAGGTACAGGGGAGAAGAAATGCATGTTATGTGCTGGCCAGAATTATCTGCAGCCTTTGCCCCACTTCCACCAAACGCATAGGAGTTTGTCTGCCTCAACAGGGCAACAGCTTCTCTGTGCACTGGCAGAAATTCCTGATACTAAGAGTATTGGTGCAATAAAATCTACTGCCAGTGTGGGGATGGGTGGGTGGAGAGTAGGCTTGGATAGGACTTCCATAGGTGCTGCCAGTGGAGAGGGAAAGCCAGTGGGATAGCAGGGATACATACTTTCTCCAAGCAAATACCCTGCTTTTGTGCAGATGGCCTAAGAGGTGCAGATTTCCTGGTGGAATTTAGGACATCCATGGAGTTGGATGGTTAGATCACCTAAACCTTTCTCTGGACATGAAAATACAACTTAATGAGGTGAAAACTGAATCGTATACTTCATTTCACCCCCTTCCTGGGTTGTTATGAATGAGGCAGGATTTGGCCTATACAGTAATTGTGTTCATCAATCATCATCAATGCATATAATTTTTGTGTGCAGGATATTCTGGGATTTGTTTCATTTCTGTTTATTTGAATAACTTTTAGTTCTGTCAATTGTAGCTAATTAAAAAATCTAGATGAAAACTTTTTTGTATCGGTGTTTCAGTTTTAGCTTCCAGAAATTAGAAGATTTTATTTCTTCCTGAGTTAGAGCTACATTAGTGAGGTTTGATTCTAGAATGATTCAACTTAATAGCTTTGCAGCTCCCTACAGCATCCTAAAGTCTATCATCCCAATCAGTTACCAAAACAGATGCTGAGTTTGAATTTTGCTTGTTGACCTTGATACAAGTATTGCAGTATTTAATATAGAATTGCCTATTGTTAAGCTTGCCTGATGCTGTAAGACCTTGTTTTCAGTTGTATGCATCTTTGCCAAACGTTAACCCTTCAGGCTGAAATTTTACATGGCAAGTGTTTGCCTCAGGTTGACTTCGGGGCCGGAGAAGGGGAAATTCCAGGCATTTATGAGAATGAGGCCAGGGGAAAATACCTTGTTTTGCTCATGTTAAAAAAAACTTCTAGTGACCTTTCCTTTGAGAAGAGCACACCCCATGCTTTGGAGCAGGAACTTTAAATTTAGCAGGGTGATGACCTTTGTGTCAAGGGTGTGCCTTTTGCCATCCCCGTGAAAATCTATCCAGCTTTGGCCATGTGATGATAAGCCTTTGTGAAAATGCAGATTGCACATGCTCAGTAGAGACATGCTAGAGCTCTGCAGCTAGATTCCCCGAAGATTTCACCAGCACCAAGCATGGTCCAGCTCAAGGCTGAGCAGGAATTTCCCTGCAGTTGCAGCTGTGGGCTTCCTTGGACCTTGTTCTGGCACCAGAACTGAAAGTAGGAAGACTTGTTTGTTTCACCTGTGCTCTCAGTCTTGTAGCAGGTTATCGTTAAAGCAGTGGTCCCCAAACTTTTTACCTCATGCCTCCCCCCCCTTACCTCTGTGCATGCCCCCCCCCCCATCCCTGCCAGGACCATGGACAAGAATAAGGGGTCAGAGACTGAGGCCACAGCTGTGGGAGGAGCCAGCAGCCAGGGCCCTCGGTGAGAGGCCAGGAGCGGAGCTGGGTGGTGCTGTGGGGGCTGACCAGGACCCCAGCCGCACCCCTCCTAAACTGCACAGTTTGGGGACCTCTGAGTTAGAGGTTATAAACTTAGAGATTATAAACTTATAGCAACAGTACGTAAAAATAAGGCATTAATTAAAAAAAATCGTGGCTTGGGTCCATTTCTGGTTGAACGAGTCAAGGAGTTGAAATGAGATAAACACCTTGGAAATTTAATCTCTTTTGATTTTACTATAAAATAGAATCCTGCTAGTTAGCAGATGCCCTACCTCTGAAATCTCTCCTGAGGAACAGGAAGATTTTTATTTTCAGCAAATATAGGACTGGGGTCTCGGATTCTTGGGACTTCATTATTTTTACAGAATACATTATAGTACATTTACTAATACTTAATGAAGTGGTATAAATAATTTAAACTAAACTTGTTAAATATGCCTTGCCTTTTCAGTGTTTGTTCACTTGCTTGCAAATTTACAGAACTGTCATTTTCCATAGATTTCCTACTCATTAGTGAGAGTATAGCAAGGCTCTACTGTAATCAGTTGTAATCAGCTTATGATAATGAACATTTTGAAAAAATGGTAATACACACAGTTCTTTTGGTAAAAGGTAAAGGTCTTTCAAAATTACTTTCTAGTATATGGGGCCCAATCCTTTGTCCAGTGAAGGCTACAGTAAAACTTCCACAGACATCCGTGGGAGCAGCATCAGGCTTTTCGTGTCAGTACTTGCTGACAAGACAATAGCTGTTTTTCTATAGGAAGTAATTGTAAAGTAAAGCTCCAAATGGTCAAACTGCCACTGTTTCCCTATTTGATATGGAATTATGGGAAATAAAACACAGCTGCATCTCTTTCTGGATGTCCTGAAATGCCTGTTAAATCAGAGCTTTTCAAAGCACCCAGAGGAGATGTTTATAGCTGGGGTATAGGACAAGTCATAAAATGAGAGGTTATTTGTTGCATTTTTTTGGTCAAGTCTGTCAGATCATATTTTCTGACCTGTCACTGGGTAGTCAGCATTGCTTGGAGTCACAAAGGTCAACATTTGAGCATTGTAGAATGATTGTTTGATACTAGAGGTGCCTTAGGTCACATTTTGATGTTTTACATTTCTATGCGAGAATCTTGACTTGCTGCAGCAGAGCTAAAGCGTAGCCTGCAGGATAAATGCCGCACAGAGAGTTCAGTTGGGTACAAGGGTCACCCTCATCTTTAATATGTCAGAGTGGTTTGAAAGAAGTTGCAGGGAGGTCCCAGCATGATGATCCATCTTCATGCAAATGGCCAGGTGATGGGAGATGAAATCTTTTCCTTTATGGCTCCCGGAAAATTACCATTGTGTCCATTATCTAGCCAAAGTTTGGGTGCTACTAGATGAGAAAGCATGTAATGTCAGAAGGATTTATTTGAACTGTGTATGCATATTACTTAACAATTTTAGATATGGGCATATTTTTACCTAATATGCTTAAGACAGTAACAGATGTGCATGAGTTAAACCAATCCTTATTCTTGCATTATAAATATACACTGACTATTAAAATGTTGCATGTACAGCATCTTGACTGTCTCCTTCAATCACTTATTAAGAACTTTTCTTAATAGCTTAACTTTGCCTTCCTTGGCGGCTTGTCCTTTTACTTTCATCTTCTGAGACTCAGGTTATTTCCTTTCTTCATTTATGTTAAAATGTGGGTAACTAGAGTGTGTTCATCTCTTTTTTTAACTACATTAGTCTGCATGTTCAGTTTTTCCTCATATGTCTTAGTTTCCTCACTTTGTATCATTCTCCTTTGTGTTATCTAGTTTCTCTATACCATAGAACCTCAGAATTAAGAGCATCAGAGTTACGAACTGACCGGTCAACCACACATCTCATTTGGAACCGGAAGTACGCAATCAGGCAGCAGCGCACACACACAAATACAGTACAGTACTGTGTTAAACATAAACTACTAAAAAAATAAAGGGGAAGTTTTAAAAATGTTTTTGACATGGTAGGGAAACTGTTTTGCTTGTTTCATTTAAATTAAGATGGTTAAAAGCAGCATTTTTCTTTTGCATAGTAAAGTTTCAAAGCTGTATTAAGTCAACGTTCAGTTGTAAACTTTTGAAAGAACAACCATAATGTTTTTGTTCCGAATTACAAACAGCCTTCATTCCCTAGGTGTTCGTAACTCTGAGGTTCTACTGTATCTTTCCTAAGCGGTGAGGATAAGAACTGCATACAGTTACTTTAGGTGAGGTTACATGAGGGAGATGCTGAGGAGATAATACCATAATGACTCGATGTAGCCCTAGGCAGATTTGGTTTATCTCTCTGATGCACGCTTTGGGTGTTATGCCTAGTTTCCACCAGTCAGCTATTGCGCTCTTTATAGGTGAACTGTTTACTGCTCCTAGATCTAGTAGTACTATATGGCCATCTATCCCTTTAGAAACTGCATAATTGCTTAAAATTAGTCAGCTCTAATATGGCTCATGTAATAACTTCTTTGTACTGTTTAGACAGAGGTACAAAACAAAGGCCTAGTTCTGAACAACTCCAAACTTTGGATTTTGATGAAAATGTTCTGACTAACCCATTTCTGTATAGTGAGTTAAAACAAAATCCTAAATCTGAATGCCCTCAGTCTTTGTTACATAGCCCTTTATCCTGTGGATACATCTGAGTATCTCCCACTGACTTTCAATAGAAATTGTAGTTGCATATTCAAGGATGTAATTTGGCCCTTTCACTTTAACTTTTGTGAACTTTAGTATTCATAAAAATCAGACAGTAGGGCGCATTAAAATCATGTGTAATGCACAGAGACCACTGTACAAAACTGTCTAGCTCTATCAAGGCCTCTTAGTCTCAGCCCATGCAATCCCAGGTTTGTATCTCTTTAGCAGTCAGTGACAACTGTGCCAGATTGTCTGGGCTTTGTGCATGTAGGCCTCCAGAGGTGAGAAAACGTTGCTGAGTGCCCTCCCACCCCCCAACGCCATTGGCGGCGCTTTAATGTCTCTGCCCCTTTTGCCTCCCCTGTCAGCGGCCCTGCCGGTATGGACCTTACCAGCAGGGCCGCCGACAGGGGGAAGGGGCAGTGACGTCAAAGGGCTGCCCTTAAAGTACTGCCGTGGCAGCGCTTTAACATTGCTGCCCTCTCCCCAGCCCGTCGGTGGCCCTGCCGGTATGGACCCTACCAGCAGGGGAGGCAAAAGGGGCAACACTTTAATGTGGGCTGGGTATGGGCTGGTGCTGGTTCTTACCGGTACGCCGTACTGGCCTATACTGACTCCCTTTCACCCCTGACTCCATCCCCCCTCCCTCTGTCGCTTGCTCTCCCCCACCCTTGCTCACTCGCTCAGTTTCACCAGGCTGGGGCAGGGGCTTGGGGTGCAGGAGGAGGGTCTGGCCTGGGGCCAAGGGGTTCAGAGTGCAGAAGGGGGCTCAGGCCTGGGGCAGGGGGTTAGGGTGTGGGAGGAGGTGCAGGCTCTGGGCTGGGGGTGCAGGCTCTGGGGCGGGGTTTGGGGTGCAGGAGGTGGCTCTGGGCTGAGGCAAGGGGTTGGGGCGTGGGAGGGGGTTTGGGGTGTGGGCTCCGGGAGGCGCTTACCTTAGGTGGCTCCCAGGAAGCTGCCGGCATATCCCTCTGTCTCCTAGGTGGAGGTGCGGCCAGGCAGCTCTGCGCACTGCCCCCGCAGGCAGGTGCCGCCCCCGCAGCTCCCATTGGCCATGGTTCTGTGGCCACCCATATGGCTAAGAGCCAGAGGGAGATGTCGGCAGCTTTCTGGGAGTTGCACGGAGCCAGGCAGGCACCGTGCCTGTCCTGCTGTGGGCGACCAACCGGACTTTTAACCGCCTGGTCAGCTGTGCTGACTGGAGTCCCCAGGGTCCCTTTTCAACCGGACGCCTGGCAACCCTATCTAGATACCAATGATAGGCTGGATGCTTTGAAGAATGTGGCAGTGATATCTTGAATTGTCATAAATATAAAGGGAAGGGTAAACCCCTTTGAAATCCCTCCTGGCCAGGGGAAAGCTCCTCTCACCTGTAAAGGGTTAAGAAGCTAAAGGTAACCTCGCTGGCACCTGACCAAAATGACCAATGAGGAGACAAGATACTTTCAAAAGCTGGGAGGAGGGAGAGAAAACAAAGGGTCTGTGGGTCTGTCTGTATGCTGCTTTTGCCAGGGACAGAACAGGAATGGAGTCTTAGAACTTTTAGTAAGTAATCTAGCTAGGTATGTGTTAGATTATGATTTCTTTAAATGGCTGAGAAAAGAATTGTGCTGAATAGAATAACTATTTCTGTCTATGTATCTTTTTTGTAACTTAAGGTTTTTGCCTAGAGGGGTTCTCTATGTTTTTGAATCTAATTACCCTGTAAGATATCTACCATCCTGATTTTACAGGGGGGATTTCTTTATTTCTATTTACTTCTATTTTTTATTAAAAGTAAAAAAACTGAATGCTTTTTCATTGTTCTCAGATCCAAGGGTTTGGGTCTGTGGTCACCTATGCAAATTGGTGAGGCTTTTTATCCAACATTTCCCAGGAAAGGGGGGGTGCAAGTGTTGGGAGGATTGTTCATTGTTCTAAGATCCAAGGGTCTGGGTCTGTAGTCACCTAGGCAAATTGGTGAGGCTTTTTACCAAACCTTGTCCAGGAAGTGGGGTGCAAGGTTTTGGAAGTATTTTGGGGGGAAGGACGCGTCCAAACAGCTCTTCCCCAGTAACCAGTGTTAGTTTGGTGGTGGTAGCGGCCAGTCCAAGGACAACAGGGGTAATATTTTGTACCTTGGGGAAGTTTTGACCTAAGCTGGTAAAGATAAGCTTAGGAGGTTTTTCATGCAGGTCCCCACATCTGTACCCTAGAGTTCAGAGTGGGGGAGGAACCTTGACATGAATATACTTAATCTCATCTAATGTTACTGTTTTAGGAAGTCCTAGCCACACATTAAATTGCAGTTGTCGGGGAATCTTCCTTCCTCCAACTCCAAAGAAATTACTGAATACAAGTAGGGATTTAAACAGGCATACTTTTAAAAACTGTATGAATGATTTTGAGAATGTAAGGGCCTATGTTCTTGGTCTTCATAAGAAGCACCAAATAGCCTTATTTGGCACAGAGGCCTGGTAAGGTCTTGGAATGGAGAGTTTTAAGCGAACAGCAATCTTTGGAACAAATGTATTTTGTTTTTATTTGCACCAGACTTGTATGTTAACTTGGGTGGGATTATTACTGACAGCAGCAGCAGAGTCTTTACTTTAGTAGTTAATCTTTCTGCTTTTTCAAGCAGTCTCTGCTTGGATGGTTCTCTCTCAGAAATAAGGAGTATTCATTTGGTTAAATAAAAACAAAACAAAAAAAATCTAATACAACCATTTCATTTTGACCATTCTTTTTGAAAGCAAAAAATATGAACATATAGCGGATAATTATTCTGTGTTCAAAATATTCAATTTTGAATTTTAGAAAACCACAAAACAATTGCATAAATGATGGACATACAAGTCAACATAAGAATGGCCATACTGGATCAGACCAAGGGTCTTTCTAGCCCCGTTTCCTGTCTTCTGACAGTGGCTGGTGCCAGTGACAGATGCTTCCGTGAGAATGAACAGAACAGAGCAAATATCCTTCCCCTGTCATCCAGTCCCTGTTTTTGGCAGTCAGAGGTTTAGGGACACCCAGAGCTTGGGCTTTGGCAGTCAGGTTTAGGGACACCCAGAGCCAGAGATGGTGTCTCTGATCATCTTGGCTAATAGCCATTGATGGACCTATCCTCCATGAACTTATCTAATTCTTTTTTTGCACCCAGTTATATTTTTGCCCTTCTTAACATCTCCTGGCAATGAGTTCCCGAGGTTGACTGTGTGTTGTGTGAAGAAGTACTTCCTTTTGTTTGTTTAAACTTGCTGCCTATTAATTTAATTGTCCTTGTCTCATGTGAAGGGGAAAATAATACTTCCCCATTCACTTTTTCTCCACACCATTCATGATTTTATAAGCTTTTATCGTATTTCCCCCTTAGTTGTCCCTTTTGTAAGGTGAACATTCCCAGTCTTTTTAAGCTCTCATCGTATGGATGCTGTTCCGTACCTATAATCATTTTTTGTTTGCCCTTTTCTGTACTTTTTCCAATTCTAACTTTTTTTTATATAGGGTGACTAGAACTCACACAGTATTCAAGGTATGGGTGTACCATGGATTTATATAGTGGCATTATGATATTTTCTGTCTTATTATCTATTCCTTTCCTAATGGTTCCTAATTTGTAACTTTTTTCACTGCTGCTGCACATTGAACAGATGTTTCCCAAGAACTATCCGCAATGACTTCAAAATCTCCTTTAGTGGCAACAGCTAATTTAGTTGTAACTTAGTGGTAACAGCTAATCGTATTGTATATACAGTTGAGGTGGTTTTCCAATGTGCATTACTTAGCATTTATCAACTTTGAATTTCATCTGCCATTTTGTTGCCCAGTCACCCAGTTTTGTGAGATCCCTTTGTAACTCTCTGCAGTGAGCTCTGGACTTAACTATCTTAAGCAATTTAGTATCATCCACAGACTTTGCCACCTCACAGTTCACACCTTTTTCTAGGTCCATTTATAAATTTTCAATCTTCATGCTCATTCAGTCTTTGGCCTTTCTGCTGTTACTGCTACGAGGGGAACTGGCTGTTGTGATGTTTGCGGGATCTGAAAATCAGTTAAACAAATAATTGGGTTGAGACTACAAATTCGTTTCACTTAGGTTACCAAACAGCTTTCACTTACTATTGATTTGGGATGAAGTCAGACTACAATCTCCCGGAGAATGTCCTCATTTCACATTACCAATTTCCCGAGCTATCCAATCCCAGATTCTCTGTTTTTATGTTAAATTTTGTACTTGCTTTAATTCTATGTTTTTTTAAATTTTTTTATTTCAAAATAAAACTTACTGTAACTCAACAGGTTTTCAATGAGCAGTACTTGAGTCCTTGGTTTTAGCAGCTTGAAGCTGATCATTTTGCAAGATTACATTTCAAATGTTTGAATGTGCTAGATGTTATCAGAAACTGATTAGGATTTTGCTTTGCAATGTCTGACAAATAATAAATGTTAATTTTTCTGCTGGAAGAAGAGGTTTGTCATTGGTTATTTTTAATTTGTAAGTATTAAAATGCAATTACCCAAAATGCACTCATGTTTTTCTGCTGGATCAGAATAATGATTCTTATTAAGGCTAGGCTGACATGCCTGAAAAGATCAATTGCCCAATAATTTTGCTCTATGAGTTGGGTATATAGAAAGAGCACAACCAATTAAGATGCTGAGAGTACTTACTAGAGTGAAATCTATTTCAGGGACATAAATTCCCCTTCTCTTCATGTATAATTAATTTTGTACTCCTTGAGATATCTATATTTTCCTTTTACTTGTTTTCAAGCAACAGATCTTTGATATGTGTCTATTATAGGTCATCTGTTGTATTATAAGCATTGCCCCAAGATCCCTAATGCTGATGTAAATGACATTTAAAATATTTTCATGAGTTTACAAAACACAGTGGAACCTCAGAGTTATGAACAACTCTGGAATGGAAGTTGTTCATAACTCTGAAATGTTTGTAACTCTGAACAAAATGTTACGGTTGTTCTTTCAAAAGTTGATAACTGAACAGTGACAATACAGCTTTGAAATTGCTTTCCCCTTATTCTTTTAGTAGTTTACATTTAACACAGTACTGTACTGTATTTGTGTGTGTGGTGTGTGCTTTTTGTTTTGTTTTTTGTTTTTTTTTGGGGGGGGGGAGGTCTTCACTGTTGCCTGATTGCATACTTCCAGTTCCAAATGAGGTATGTGATTGACTGGTCAGTTCGTAACTCTGGTGTTTGTAAGTTTGAGGTGCTATAGTATAGTCAATTCACATATCATTCAGAGGTAAACATTTGAAATGCAACACTGAACTGGTTAGGCAAGAGAAGTAACTGAGAAAATAAACTGGGATGGGGATGAGTTCAAGAGTGGGGGAATCAGTTTAACTTTTAGGGGAAAATATCCTAGTTGGGTTTTTGTGCAGGAAGTGACCATTTGGCAGCTAGAGCCTTGAGTATTGAGGAGATAGGCCTTTGGCAGCTAGAGTGCTGAGAGGGGAGAACAGGATACATGATTGTTTTACAGCTCTGAGGCCTCATCCTACTCCCATTAGATAAGGTATTTTCCATTAACTTCAACTGGAGTTGGCTCAGTCCTCTTATGTGTGCTTGTATCTCTTCCTGTAACTAGGGAATCTGGGACCTACTTTCTAGGTATAGCCTTTCCTTTGTGAGCTCCTGTTGAACAAATCCTTGCAATTATTAGCTAGCTTTATGCCACTGCTATCCAGGCATCAAGAAAACTAAACATTAAGAATATGGTGTTAACTTCTTGCTTGCCAGACTCTGTTGGCACAGAGTCTAAATTTTCTATCATGAATATGTACTATTAAATGTATTTCAAAATCACACCTCCTCGTTGAAAAGCACAAGAGTTTTAGAAATCCTAAGATAGGAGTGTTTAATATTAGAATGTAATCATTTGCATCCTCAGCTATTTCAATTTTATTTTGGTGCAAATAATAGGGCTGTCATGTGCCTTTCTTTCTAATTAGTGTACCTCATAGAGGAAGGTGAACATTTGGAGGAGGAAGTTGCGAGTGCCACCAAAATCCTGCAAGATGAAGTGATTCCAGCTGATCCTGGAATTTTTGAATTTAGCTGTACACCAGTACTAATTTACCAACTGTACGTGAGATGCAGACCTGGAGAAATCCATGGAACAAATGCATATTTGTGATCTTCATCCACTGCTAGTAGTTGATAGTTGGTCTAATCTATGCCTATTCTGTTCTACACAGGTTATCATTGTAGTAGCTGAGCACCTTCCATTAGTGCATTAAGCGATGTGACAATTATTTGTCATGTATTTGTTCTATCATCTCCTCTCCATGAGGAGAAGTGCAGGGCAGTGTTTTGTTTAGGATTTTTTTTACAAATATATGTTTATATTAGAAAATGCATGGTAAAGGAAATGAGGCTTGCACTTAGAACAGAAGGTGGTGATTTTTGTGGTGGTCCTTAGCTCCTACAGGAGTTTATTCCACAGACTTGAGCCAGCCCCCAAGACAGGTTTTGCATAAATCTTTGCTGGATCAGGGCTGTAGATTATGTGCTGCTCATAAAGCTCCATTTTTAAGGTAATGTGACTACAGAGAGTTGCTCTGGGCTGACACCTGACATCTAAGCTTTTAGTCTGGTAACAAAAGTTAAATCTCTTGAGTAAGTTGGGTGACAATTTCTTAAAATTAAAAAATAATTTGAGTATTGTAGTTCTAGACATATAAAAACTAGTTTACTGTTCTCTGATTTTTGAGATTGTCAAACATTTTCAAATATAGATGTGTGAAGTCAACCACTAAAATAAGTGGTCTGATATCAGCTGCAAGTGTTCTAACAGCACTTATGTATGAAAATGTTGAACTTTGTTTTCCTTCATCTAAAAAGGTTATTTGTTTTTTAAAAACAGAATGTTGTACTGTTCTAATCCATGTGCACTGTGTGCAAAAGAAGAATTTTTGCTGGAGATGAAGAGTAACTTTTCAATGTGTACTTAACTGACATTGTACTTGGTACTGGTAGTCATAATACAGCTATGTCATAGAAGAGGCCAGTTGATGAACAGATGTTGCAACACCATACAAACGCTGAAAAGAGACCATCCCTAAGGACAGGGGTGGACAAACTACAGCCCCTGGGCTGCGTCCGGCCACTCAGACCTTTTAAATCTGGCCCTCAAGCTCCATGCCTTGCTGCAGCGCTCCGGTTGGAGAGTGGGGTGGGGGCTTGCCCCGCTGTGGCGCTCCTGCATGTTCAGGACCCGCCTGATGGGCGTGAGGGCATGTTACTCAAGTTGTGCAACCCAGACGCGCTTCACGTGCCATCAGAGCCTGGAACGTGCAAGCCCATGTGCCTGCCACTTGTTGGCTTAGGTGACTCTGATGTTTTAGTAGCGTTAATTTTCCATTGTTAATTTCGTGAGCATTCATGGCCCGCCATACAATTTCCCTACCCAGATGTGGCCTAGAGGCCAAAAAGTTTGCCCACCCTTGCCTTAGGATTTATAATCTAAGAGTACATCTACTCTGCACCCTCCTCATGGTGGTGTGAGGAATACATACACTATATGGCCCCCAGCACAGCTGTAAATAGCAGGGTAGATGGTGATGCACTGGTTAGATGAGTAAAGGCGTGCCTAAACTCTGTGGCTATGTACCCTACTTGGCTCTATATACGCCCAAGCAATGCCTCCCTTATCTACACTGCTATTTTTAGCAGTGTAGCGTCCCGCTGCAGAACCTTCCCGCAATGCAGGGAGCTGCCAGAGCCTTTCCCCACCACTGGCAAAGACTCCCTGGCAGGGGAGAGGCAGGGAGGAAAGGCTATAGGTGCTCCCTGCTGTGGAGCCCCCTGCCGCAGGGAGCTGCTGGAGCTGTTCGCCCCTGCCTCCCTCTTAGAGCCAGAGCCTTTTGCTGATGTGTAGCTACATCCCTTAGTGTGGATGCAGCCTGCTTTTCATTGCAGCAGGTAACTACCTATTTCCTTTATGCTCCCACCAGTGGTGTACAGTGTAAATGGTTAGTGAGGATATGTCTTCACAGCACAGTCAGCCCAAGTTATAGTACAAATGTTATCCCTAACTCCCCTCCATCCACACACACAAATATCTAGCTCGAGTTAAATGGTGCTTTAAGCTCGGGCCAGCTGGCCCATTGGGGCAATGAGTTGAAGCTCAAGTGTTGCTATTAATGCAGTAGCTATTTCCAATCACTTTGCTGATCCAGTCACTCTGTGCTGTTCATCAAATCACTCTGTGTAACTTTAGTGTTGCTCTGAAGTGTAGTTGCTCTCACTCAAGCTAGGCTAGCTCATGTACTTAACTCAGGCTTACTGTTGCAGAGAAGACAAGTGCTAAAAGACACAAACAGATAAAGGATAGGGGATGGAAATAACATACAAGCAAACGTGTGTGCTGAAGAATTTGCACAGCTCTGTTACATTTGTTTAAATTGGGACTAGAGGTAAACGGTAATTTTAATATTTATAAATAAAGGAAGTTTAGAGCTCTGTCTTCAGTTGTGCAGCGTGTTTATTTAAGATGCTCAAATATCGTGTGTTCCTTCACACCATACTAAACATATTATAATAAGAGGGGAAATGGTGTGTGTTGAGAATGCGGTTGTAGGCTTAAATATGGTCTTCTTTGGCTTATTGGTTTAAGTCAGTGTAACGGGGTTTGATTTGCCTCTCACGAGTGCCCCTTGGCCAAATGTGAGTGCCTGCACTTACTCACACACTCACTCACACTCTCTCTCTCTCTGTTTGTGGTGGGTCTTTGCTGATTCAGCCCTCCGGCCAAGTCATACACAGTCTGTCTGTGAGATATAAGCAACACAACCCCCTTTCAGGGTACAAGTCCAACTGGGGTCTCAGTGCCCCCTATAATGTCTCCCACAAGTTGTCCCTGTTCTGGGATAGAACAGTGCCCCAGGGCTCCCTCCCTGGTGAGAGCCTTTACCCTCTTAGGGCCATTCCAGCCACAACTCTCTAGCTGGGTTGCTGCAGTTCAGTTCCCTGCTCTGAGGTGCTTCAATGTCCAGGCCACTTCCCTGTGGCTGGTAGGGAGGGACCTCCCCTCTACTCCAACCCTCCAGATAGCAGCAATTCACAATGTCCCTTTAAATAAACTGCATTCCCTGGGCCACTTCCCCATGGCTCCCGCACATTCTTCACCCTTACCTCAGGGCCTTGTCCTCATAGAGTCCCAGTTGCCAGCCTGGAGCACCATCTACTCTCCTCCAGCTCTAGCCAGGAACTGATCTCAGTGGCCCTGCAGCTCTTCTTATACTAGCCTGCTGGGCCCTGATTGGTTGTTTAGAGCGGCTATGTGGGAAGCAGCTTGGAGGATCTCTCTACTGCCCTTTTCTGGGGCGGGGTGTGGCAGGGCCACAAGACCTCCTGCGGGGGGCCTCAGGGCCTACTCCACCCTGTCACAGTCAGTCATAGCATTTCTTTACCCTTTTTTACTATATTTTTGTGAGCATAAATTACTGGTTCACTGCTTAAAAAGACCATGTGGTTAAGGCCAGCAGGAGGTTCTTAGGGGATGATGTGACCACCCACCTATGTACCACTGCTTTAATAACATTGAAGTGATGGTATATTAGTCTGTTTGTATTTCTGAGCAGATATACTGAAAACCCCTTTCCCTCCAGTATATTGGTTTATTTCCTCAACATGTATTCATTTTTGCCACTTGTACAGCTACTATTGATTTCTGAGTGACATTTCCCATTTCTTTTTTCAATTATTGTGCCCTGACTATTGAGTCTTAGCTACAGTAATAACTCATCTATTTTCTTTATCCATTAAATGTACTAATTACATGTACTGATTATTTCTTACACTATAAAAAAGAGAACTGGAGCTGGAGCATTGATTGCTTTTTACTGTATTAAGTAATATATGGTATTTTCTATATTAATCCTGTTGCATCTTAAATATAGATATCGTTTCCTGGGAGCCTGATTAAAGTTTATTAGAAGTTCAATACCCATTAAACCCATAGACCAAGGTGTGCGTGTGTGGTTTGTTTGTTTGTTTTGCTTTAGTATTAAAGACTCTCCGCTAATTGAGGGTTTATTTTTCCTGACGCATCCTCATAATTTCTACATTTTTCTCTAATTTCATTTTATTGATTAAACAAAAGAAAGATATATTTTAATGAGAGAGAAAACCAAGGTTCTGACCCTGTGATCAGTAAATTTCACAATACCAGGGAACATCTACCTAGACCACTGTTGTTTTTTTCCCAACCTGTGATCTGCAGACCACTGGGGGTCAGCAAACTATGTCTAAGATTTCGAAAGGGATCCACATTGACATTTAATTTTTTTTTTTAGGGATCTGCAAATGAAAAAAAGGTTGAAAGCCACTGACCTAGACCACATTTCAATACATGGCTAATTTAATTCCATTTACCTAACTATTCTGTCACTTCAAAATGCCATTCTCTAAAATGTTTAGTTTTGCTGGTGCTGTTAAAATGGTTGCTGTTTCTCACCCAGAGTTGTCTGTATTTTGATGATGAAAGGACTGATTCCTACATGGATATGATTTGTAGGTTTTTTTTTTTTGAAGCTTACAAAAGGCATTTTATAGATCAGTTGTTAATAGTATTGATTCAATGTCCTGTTCAATCAGTCACAGAAGAAACAAGTGCCTACCTGCCCCCTTTGTCTTCATTTATGTTATATCTTTATTTATTTAGATTCTGCATCCTTGTTAATAATGAATCACTGAAATCAATGGAGTTATATGTAGAATAATGTACTATTCAACGTAATGGTCAGACAATCTGACGTATAGATTGTGAATTCTTTCTAAACACCAACCTGAAACTAATGGACAGTCACTGCAGCTCCCTTGAATGGTAGTGCTCAGGTCAGGAAAGAAAAATAACTTTTAGTTCTCATATTTATTGTTGTCTAACTTTTTGCTTCTGGTAAAATTCTCTCTGTACAGAAATCAGAAAAGGCCATAATCATGGTTACTCTTGTTTCTGTTCTACTGTAAAGATTGCTAGTGGGATGTCTAAACACCTGCTCAATACATATATTGAGTTGTCCGCAAGATGTAAGTTTTCCTCTTGTGTTGGACTTTTTTTTTCTTTTCTATAAAGGGAATAACCTCCAAGTCTTTCTTACTAGGAGACATTTTCAGAACTCTCACATTTCTACTGTTTGTTTATTAAGCCTCCTTTGAAAAGTGGCTTATTATCTTTGAATCAAATACAGTCAACCACTCCTGATTACTCACGGTTATCTTCAATTGATGTGGCTGCTTTTAAAAAAAAAAAATGCTTCATGTCAACTTTTTTCCTCTTGATAACTTGATAATGTTCACTCACTGCTAATATATTAAACTAGATTTCAAAGCTAGAAAGGCTAGATCTGAGTGTGTATATTCTTATGAAGGGATTCAAGATGAATCCTGTTTTCTTCCTAGGTGGCAATATGAAGCCTGTGTACTTGAAGCAGTGGATTATTTTGCAGGTCCGTGTTGATTTCTGTTGGCTTGTCTTTCACAGACCTTCCAATAGTTCTGAGCACTTTGGCTGTAGTATAACTTTTAGAATTTGCTTTCCATTTTCTATTATAAGTGGCATAGAAACTCAGTAGTAGATCTCTTCTTTTGATAGGGGCAACCATTCTCCGTTTATATGGAGTTTTAGGTCAGAACGGACTATTAGATCATCTAGTGTGGTTAGTTCTCATATTGTCTTTTGGACTGCGTAGAGGTCACTGAATGCATTATGCACCTCCATGATATTCAGTGCAGAGCCAAATCTAACCGGTTATGGGGTAGAATGCCAGTGAGAGACAGGTGTCTGATGCCGTCCAGCAATCATGTTTTAAGTCTTTGGAGACATCTGTTCCATTTTACTTTCATTGGATCTAAGTCAAAGATGATTTTTGCAGGGAAGTTGATAGCATTCAGAGCCGATGACTGTATCACCTGAGAGAGTATTGGGTGATGGTTTGAGAGAGAAGGGCCTATTTACTTAGAAAAATGGATCTCTTCATTCAACTTGAATTCATAGTATTTGATGGTTTTGATTTTGAGATACAACAAATGAATGGTGTCCAACTTTGTTTCAGTCTTGACAATGAGGGGCAATGTTTCAGTCCCATAGGTCACAATACTGCCCACTGAAGCATTATATATCCTCAGCTTTGTCTCTCTCTTCGTCAGAGTGTTTGGTTTGGGAAAGAGGTTCTTGATGAGGTGCTTCATTACTGACAACACTTTTCTGCAATGTGGGATTAAATTTCTTTCTTCAGTGCCACCCAGGGTATCAACAGCAGAGATGAGGTAGGTGAAATCACCAACAATCTGTACTGGGTGATTGCCCAATAAGATGTTAGAGCCCGCAGCATGTCCCAAATTGCCAACCAGAAGAATTTTGGTTTTATCGCAATTAATTTTCAGGCTGACTTTTGCTGCTGAGTTTTCCAGGGCTTTCAGTGATACAGCTAGTACTTGTCTTTTAAGTGCTTCATCTAGCTTGACCTCCTGTCTATCACAGGCCATTAAATTTCACCCAGCAGCTACCTCTATTACTAAGCCCAAAGACTTATACTAAAGCATTTCAGTCCTCATGAGACTAATCTGTGTGCCACAGGCAGAGAACAGGGTAGACCAAGGTGCCAGTAATGCCCAAGGCATTTGCAATAGCAGGGAACTGATTAGGTGAGAGATACTCTGATGATCCCAATAGGTGAACACAGCCCCATGCTGCAAAGGAAAGCAACCTTCACCCCCCCGCACGGTGCCAGCCAAAGTGACAAGGGGAAGAATCTATTTCTGGTCCCAAATCTAGTGATCAGTAGAACCCTAAGCATGTGAACAAGACACACCAGCTAAGCATCTATAAAGAGGATTTTCTGTACCACCTCAGAATACTCAGAGTATACCATGTCCCGTGTTCTGCCTCCAGTTATGGACAATCTTTGATGCTTCAGAGGGACGAGGACCTCCCCCTATCCCAACACAAAAGAATATACATGTAACCCAGTGGTTCTCAAACTGTGGGTCGGGACCCCAAAGTGGGTCACAACCCCATTTTAACGGGGTCACCAGGGCTGACTTAGAATTGCTGGGGCCCAGGGCCGAAGCCAAAGCCCCAGGGCCGAAGCCAAAGCCCAAGGGCTTCTGCTCTGGGCGGCCTGGGGCTGAAGCGCTTTGGCTGTGGGGCCCCCCTGCCCAGGCTTGTGGGACTTGGATGGGCTCAGCTTCGGTCCCCTCTCCTGGGGTCATGGGTACAATGAAGTTTGAGTACCCCAATTCTAACTAATTGTGCATGGGGGGGGGCATCCTTCCTGACCCCTGCAGGCGACCAGCTGAAGCCTAGAAGCATGATATTTCATTTTAATCATTAGCTTAGTGCATTTTAATCATTAGCTTATCTACAAAAATTAGCAGATTTTTGTCCCATATAATATTATTTTTCAATAATTTTTTTCCAATAAAAACTGCTAAAATCTTCTGAGAACCATATCATAAAATTATTTCATAGCAGGTAAGTATGTGTACAGAAACGTGTACGCAGATACTTACTTATACTGCTGCCTTTAAAATCCACTGAATGAAGATAACAAGGTCCGTTTTCAGCTCGGACCCCTATGCACACCTTCCATCGTTGGAAACAGCTGGAAGATAATAGCAAAGGCTGTTTAAAGGCAAGTTCATTAGGTTACATTATATGCTGTGTTAAGGAAGACATCAGTAGCATTTGGTAGTTAATTATAAATAAAGACGTAACATTTTCCAACAACACAAGCTTCAGTTTTAAGTGTTTATTTTAGAGATTAAGCAGGGAAAGGTTTGGATGTAGGCCAATGTTAATGGTATGAATGTTTTATAACTTACTACAGCATCTAAGTTCGAAAGCCAAAAGGATCAGTATGAGCCTTCCAACATTTGTAGAGCCAATCCAAATGTTCTTAGAAGTTTTGGAGCTACCTAACTCTTCAGTTGTACACATTTTTTCCATTATTCATTATTTTCATTGGACAAACGACATGTATATGTCCTCAGATTAGAGAGCCACATTGAAGAGTTCTAACTGCTTGTTTTAGTGTTGGGATTGATGTGAATTTTAGCACTATGCAACTCAATTTTTTTGGAAACTATATGTTATGACAAGAGGTTACCTCTTGGCTCTGCAAACCGGAGAGCAATGATCTGAAGTATTACATTTGTAAATGATACAACATGGTATGAGCTTTTGTTTAACAGATTAAGATATGTTTTAATGATACCTATGGATAGCTCAGTGGTTTGAGCATTGGCCTGCTAAACCCAGGGTTGTGAGTTAAATCCTTGAGGGGGCCATTTAGGGATCTGGGGCAAAAATTGGGGATTGGTCCTGCTTTGAGCAGGGGGTTGGACTAGATGACCTCCTGAGGTCCCTTCCAACCCTGATATTCTATGATCCCTGCAGAGGAAACTTGATTACACAAGCAATGGTGTAGCAGAGCTAAATAATCCAATTTTTTTTGAAGTTGTAAATGTAAAAGAAGCTAACTGGAGTAGTATTTTATGCAGCTAGACTTGAATTGCTGCACAGCATGTGTTAGTGTTTAAAATATTGTGTATCAAGCGTGTTTTATTTAGGCATAATTTTAAACTACGGGCTAGACATGTCATTTAATATTGTAAATTGTTCTTTTTATTTCAATACAGAATAAGTAATTAGCAGTTCATCTGTTCATATAACTAGCCAGTTTATATTTTATGTTGCCAGCTGGTTTGAGATATGTGGAAGCCACAGACAAAGGTATCTTGGGTATAATACATTAAAAATACAGATTTTTATCTACTTGCACATGAATTTAACTGGTCAGAAAATGGAAGAGTCTAAATCATTTATGGAATTATATTCTGCAAACATCAGTAACATTTTTAAATTGAAAAAAATTAAAATTAGAAAAACAAGAAAGGACAAAAGCACTTTGTTACATTTCAGCAAATGAGGTACTTTTCAATATTAGAAATAGAACATTGTTATTTGTCCATGTGATTTTACCAAATCTCTTAACTGCATCTTCAAAGTCCTGTGTTGTTGTTGGTGCTTGTGTTTGGTGTCTGCTGTCTTCAATTTTATTTTTACTGTGTCAGCTTTTATTATCATTAACAACTAGGCTCACATACTAACTTGTGTCCCAGCAGGATTTCAGATTATTCTTCAAATTACAGCAATTTGTCATGGTGTCAGTGTTTTTAACCTATAACCCTAGGTAACCTAGAGCATTTGCACAGACTAGATTTCACATACTATAGAGTCAATATATATTGAATATAAACAGTTACGATAGTATCGCAAATTCAAAGTTAAGGGTCAAAGTCTAGCCTTAACTTGCTGTGAATCCATCTCCAATTTGCTGTTGTGTTTAGAGACTGCAGTATTTCTAGGACACTGTAGCGTCATCTGCTGACAATAAAACATGGAGTGCTAAAGCATGGAGGAGAGAATTAAAGACAGAGAGGCAGTGAGTTAAGAGGGCTTCAATGATATCTGTACTTTTTCCTTATTTTTAAAGGGTGTACTGTGGTACTATTAAATAAAAACAAATACGAATGAGTTCAAATAAAAGGAATCATATACTTACATACTGTGACAGACGGTACCTTTGTGTTCATGGCTTGCACACTATTATAATTATCTCTGTATAAAGTATGCCTTGTGAAATATCATCTCTGTATAAAGTATGCCATAATTTGCTGGTCCATATTGTCCTAATAAAATGTGTGGCAACATGGTATGTAAAGTTATAGGATTCCATACGCTTGCCCAAACAGAAATTGGCAAAAAAGTCTGTCTCAAATAATAGAATGTGTGCTCTGCATAATTTTCATTTAAGCCGTAAACAGAGTCGTCAGACAGGAAGGGGAACGAAGGAAGCTCAAATAGGTGATAGAACAACAGGAACCTCCTTCCCCATAGACTTTGTCTCCTGAATCCCATCTGGAAATGTTTCTCAAAGGGGGCGCAGAACAATAAAAGGAGGGGCGGACACCCCAAAAGGATTCCTCCCTTTCTTGCTGTCCACGGCATTCACGGGTTCATGGCTTCTGAAGGACAAAGGAAACAGTTTGGAGTAGGGGAGGGATCCTGATGGAAAGAACTTCAGTTGGGGCAAGGTCTACACTTAAAAAGCTGCAGGGGCACAGCTCCACCGATGCAGCTGTGCCCCTGTAGCCGTTCAGTGAAGATGCTACTTTTCCAACCGGAGATTTTCTCCCATCAGCATAGTTAATCCACATCTGCAAGAGGCAGTTGCTATGTCAATGGGAGAAGCCCTCCTATTGACATAGTGCTATCTGCATTGGGGGTTAGGCTGGTATAACTACATCGCTCAGGGAGGTGGATTTTTCACACCCCGAGTGATGTAGTTATACCCATGTAAATTTGTAGCGTAGAGCTGGCCTCAGTAAGAATGCTGGAATGTGGTGAGAAAACCTTGGTTTGAATTTAACATGGTTTAAGTTAGGGATCAGTTGCGTTTTTATCCTTATTTTTCTGGTAACCATTTCTGACTTTTATACCTCATTAGTTGTATTCACTTAAAATCTCTCTCTTTGTAGTTAATAGACCTGTTTTATTGGCTTATCTAAACCAGTGTGTCTTTGGGGAAACTCCATTTGCGGTAACGTGATCTGTGCTTGTTATTTCCACGGATGCATAAGTGACCTATACAAAGTTGTATTGTCCAGGAGAGGGCTGGGCAGCAGAGGACATACATTTTGGTGATGGTGGGGGAAATCTGGGACCTGAGTGTGTCTTGGGGTCACCCTGCTGTGTAATTCAGGTCACTGAGAGCCAATGTGAAGCTGGGAGGCTTCAGCTCACAGCCAGGCATAGCTGGGAGCGACTTGCATGCTGGAGGCTGCTAGTGAGCAATCCAGACTGGAGGCTACAGCAGCAAAGCAGTGTAAAGGGCAGCCCAGGTAAGAGGGCTGGGTGACACCGCTATTCATCCGTCTAGATTGTATCCTGGGTATGTCATACTCGTTGTTTTGGGGGTAGTGAGGGACAAATTTTTCCAGATATGTACCACTCCCACTGAAGTTCTAGGGCAAGCGTTATTCTGAAGGGCCTCGTCCTCTCAGGTGCTGTATGTCCATCACTCCATTGATTTCAGTGTAACTTGAGGGCTCTCACCACCTCACAGGGTTTTCACACTCAAACTCTGTGAGAGGGTTGCGATGACATCATGGACCATATTAGTAAGTGAAGCTTGAGTGGTTTGCTGGTGTAATCAGAGTTCACAGATTGTAGACCCTCAAATGTATGTATATTTTAAGGGATCTTATGAATATAAGATATAGAAGGGAGAAAAATGTGATCACAATTAATGCCCAGGAATTTGCTAAAAAACGGTCAACTCTCATAACAATTTAGGTCTGCTGAGCTACTTTACTGCTGAACGGTTTGACTGTGGAAAACCACTAGAGGCACTTGTTTTCCATGAGGTATAGGACTTCCTTTTTTTAAAAAAACTGTGTACCCTTGAGGGACTTATTACCTGATTGTTTATACACTTAATGGTGGTTCTTTTATATATATTATATATTTTAAGTATTGATAGTATTTATAATCAGTGGCAGCAGAGAATTATTGACAGGGGTTGAAATGACTTTAATTTATTTAGAGGGCTGAGATTTAGGAATTCATGCCGTTACCCAAGTTGTGTGCTAACTGTGTAGTACTGCTAATAATTAGTAATCCCCCACCTTCTTCCATGCTTCCCTCTGTCTTGTGTCCAATCAGTCTTGCTTACTTTGTCCTTCCTCCATGCTACTGCTCATTTACCATCTTCCCCCCCCCCCACTCCTCTTCTTGGCTCCTTTTCCTTATTTCCCCCTTGCATTGTTACCCCATTTGTGTTTCCTGGCTATATTCTCATCTCCATTCCTAATATCTGGAGCAATGAATGGACTCCCTCACAATGTCTCCTCCGTTCCTGCATCAGGTATGGGATCCTTCTCATTGTCCTTCACTCCTCAGTTGTTGTAGTCACATGGGAGAGAGAAGCGGTCAAAAAGCTGATTGGTGACTGGCCACTTCGGCCTTGTCTACACTACGGAGTTAGGTCAATGCAAGGCAGCTTCCATCGACCTCACTCTGTGAGCATCGACCCTAAAACGTCACTCCTGCTGATGTAACTCACCCACTACGATGACTTAATAACTTCACCTCTGCAAGAGGCATAGCATTTAGGTCAATGTAGTTAGGTCTGTAGCGATGTGAGAGTCACTGGTGTGGCGCCTCCTGCTGGCTGTCCTGGGAATTAGCTCAATTCCAGCTCTGAGCACCCTCTGTTGGCTTGTGACTCACCTGCCTTAGGTCCCCGTGTTCCTCCCAGACCCCAGTGCCCTTTTACCTCAGGGTTCTGCCCCAGCAGTACCCCCACACTCTAGGTCTCCCCTCCCAGGGGAACCCCCAACCCTCTATCCCCACCTTGCCTAAGTGGCTACTGCCAGTCATCTAGCCCCCGCTCACTGGGGCAGGCTGCAGTCTGTAAACCACTCATCAC
This sequence comes from Caretta caretta, assembly GCF_965140235.1. Taxonomy (NCBI): domain Eukaryota; kingdom Metazoa; phylum Chordata; order Testudines; family Cheloniidae; genus Caretta; species Caretta caretta. The sequence continues at coordinate 128,817,839 of NC_134209.1, read as the reverse complement.
TGGCAAGGGGGTTTGGCCCAGCTGCCTCTGCCTAACCCCAGATTGTACCTCTGCAGCCCCAGTACCTACTTTAGGCCTTGTACAAGGCCTGCAGCCTGGGGAATTGCCAGCTGGAGCTCCCCAGCTCCTCTTGCCTTTCCCCAGCAGTACTCTACCTCAGGTACCCTTTGCTTCTTCAGACAGCTAGGTCCATCTCTCTCCAAAGCTAGAGAGAGACTGACCCAGCTCCTGGTTCACAGCCCTTTTATAGGGCCAGCTGTCTCCTAATTGGGCCCTGATTGAGCTGGCCACAGCTGTGGCTGCTTCCCCAATCAGCCTAGCTTGACTGCTTTTCCCATGTTCTGCAGGAGTGGGGCAGCCACCCCACTACAAGGTCAATGCATCATCAATGTAGCTACTGCATTAGTTATGTCAACTTTAGTGGCCTCCAGGAGCTGTCCCACAATGCCCCATCATGGCCCCTTTGGTCACCGGTTTGAACTCTGCTGCCTGGAAGCCAGGTACACAGGTACGCTTCCCTCCCCTTTAAAAGCCCTGCGAATTTTTGAAATTCCGTTTCCTGTTTGGTTGGGGTGGAGAGCTCATAGAGCACCTGTCCAGCTGACCATGTTGGCTGCATGCAGCAAACACACTCCTGTCTGGAGTACACGGGAGGTGGTGGATCTCTTGGGTCTGTGGAAAGAAGAGCCTGGGTAGGAACCACTCTGAACCAGCTGTAGAAAAGTTGACATATACAGGTAGATTGCTTGAGGCATGGGGGAAAAGGGCTACAACGGTGACATGCCGCAATGCCGTGTGAAAATCAATGAGCTGCGGCAGACGTACCAGCAGGCGAGGGAGGCAAACAGGTGGTGTGATGCAGAGCTGCACACATGCTGCTTCTACAAGGTGTTTCATGCCATCCTTGGAGGAGACCCCACCACCACTTCCAAGAGCCCTGAAGAGACTTCAGGGGAGCTGAAGTCGCAAGCCCCTGCAGTGCACAGTGAGGGCATGTTGTTGGATGAGGAGGAGTATGGGGGATAGGTGACCGGGGGGATCCAGTGGCGTGGTAAGCCAGAACCACTTTCTGGTGCTGGAACAGTTGAGCCATCCAACACCGGCGAGCCTGATGCAGGGGAAGGAACCTCCAGTAAGTATGCCATTTGCAATCTTCTGCCAAAGGCTTCTGGGGAGAGCTGCCCCATTTCTTCCACCATGGTAGGACATTTTCCCATGCCAGTCAGCAATTACTTCAGCAGGCACCATTGCAGCACACAGGCTAGCAGCATATGGAGCTGGTTTGCAGCCAGACGCGTGCAGGAGCTGTTCCCTTTCAGCCTCTGTTACCCTCAGGAATGAGATCAGCTGAAATCACCACCCCCTGTGGAAAACATTGCCAGTATTCAGTTCAGATGCCCTATCCACATATACTGGTGGCCATGTGTTCTCCACCTTGTTGTCCTAAATCGTCCCCTTTACCCTGGGCCACACTTACCAGAGCTGGGGCTGCCGCCATGCTCCATGAATCCCAAGGGGAAGTGAGAATGTAGTGCTTGTAACTTGTGTACACAAGGGGAGTGAAAATATTCAATAGTAGCTCTGTGCATTGTGTCTTCTGCAGCTGGAAATGTGGCCTTGTGGGTTCCTCTCGTGGAGCGGCTCAGACAGATAAAGAAGAGAAGAAAGAAGATGGAGAACGACTTGTTCCAAGAGATCCACCCCACTTTCCAAATATGTTCCAGGGCCACTGCAATATCCCTACCTCCCCACCCCGAGAGAGAGTACACACAATCACAGCCACACATACACTGACCTGTGAGTGACACGGTTGGTTTATGTGTTTTTGAAATGAGAATGACTGTTCTTTCCCTTTCAAAGGTTGTTTTCCCTGTATTCATGAGGAGGGAGGGGGAGGAAATACACTTGTATTCTGGATTATTTCTTTGCTGAGAAATTTTGCTTTTATGGAAAATTTTTATGAGGGTGCCCAGTTTCACTGAAAAATATGGAAATAGATTATTTTTTACATGTTTCAATGTGAAAATTGACTTTTGTACAAACACAATTTTGAATTTCAAAATGGTGAAAATGTTGAGTTTTTTTTACTTTATAAAAAAAAAAGAGAGAGAGACCATTTGAGTGGAAATCTGTTTCATGGAAAAACAGCATTTTTTTCATAGGTTTATCATGAAACAGACCATTTTCACATTTGAAACTAGCTTTGCGAAGTTACATTCAGTAAAGAGAAGTTATAGTAAATAGAAAAGGTAGACTGAGATTCTTGGTGATATTAGTAAAAAATCTAAGTTGTTTTGGTCTAGAGGGTGCAGAAAACTGTGAATCAAATCCAAAGAATATATCATTCAATGGAACTGTTCTCTTGGACAGTAGGAATCCTTTCTTTTAATTCAGTTTATTATCAGTAAAATCTTATCTTAATAAATTAGGTGTTTCAGATAAAATTACAGAATGAATGTGGCTGATACTTGAAGTTACTATGTTTGGATTAAAAAGCAGTTTCCATGAGCTGTAGAATTCCAGCATATTCTGTTGATTTATAACTGTTGCTAAGTAACTAGGTTCCCTGTAGCTTAGTATTTTGTGTTGTTTTTTTAAAAAAAAGACCCTGTAGCTTTTAAAGATAAAACCACAATATTTTAATTGCTTGCAAAGATGAAGAGGATTTTGTAGCTTTGTGGGGTTTTTTGTTTTGTAAACTAAGTACGGAGGAGAGGGAACCACCTCTCCCCAAATCTCCTGTATTACTTGTTCCACTGACAGTGTTCTCAGATATAAGCTACTGAATGGTACTCATATAGTTATTAATTTGAGCAAGCTTGATTGGGAATGAGTGAACTGAATGAATAATCAGATTTTAGCTATGTCAACAAAGACCTTGAACTTAGTTTTCAAGTTAAACTGTCTGCGGCAATTGCTACTTTATTTACCAATATATTGTTAGTTACGACTGCTTTGTGTGAGAACCGTAATGAATTGAATTAAATGACTGGTTTAATACACTGGCTGGGCTTTTATTAGACTTGAAATGCCTGTTTTCATTAATTACGTTGGCCCAACCGAATGTTAAACATCTTGTTTTATTATATATACAAGGGAAGTGTTACAGAACATTTTGCTAATTAGCACCTGGAGAAATCATAGGAGTTAGATATAAGACCTGCTATTAAAGGATTGTTTAGACAGTACTCTGTCTAGTGCAGTTTTAAATGACTCAAGCAAAGGGGTTTATTCAACTTCCTTTTTGTAGGCTATTCCACACTGTAATAGACTTTGGCTATAATTTTCAAAAGTGCTAAGTGACTTTTGAAAATGGGACATAGGTGCTTAAGTCACTTAGCACTTTTGAAAATTATACCCTTCATTGTTAGTAAATTTCTCAATATGCAACCAAACATTTTCCATTGTTTAGTTTCTTCCTGTTAATTCCTAGTTATTCCTTTTTAACCGCTCTAAACAATTAATCACTCCTTGATGTTTACTAGTACATTCCTTTTAAATACTCATGGAAGGTTAACATGAGTCATCATTTGCCCAAGCTATACATATTTTGTTCTTTTGTTCTTGTCTTATAAATCATTCCTTCCAACTCTTAATAATTTTTGTTGCGTTTTTGAAATTCGAGTGCTCTTTTTGGTACTGAGGTAGCCAGAAATGAACACAGTATTTAGGTAGATTCCATTTTATTGCTGCAGAATTGGACGCTTCCCCATGTGAATTCTGACATTTTTTTGAGACTTCTTATCTTGCACACTCTCATATAGGTTACTGCCCTCTCTAATGCTAGTTTCTGTCAGCATTTCTGCTTCCCAAGCACTGTATTTTCCACCCACTGAACGTGGATTATTTTCTGCCAGGTTTTAATTGCTTTTATCTGCTTGTATTTAATTAAATTTAATTTTTAGCTTGCATTCTACCAGATGAATTTAATCTTTTAGATTATAAACTCTTTGGGGGCAGGAACTGTCATTTCTACATGTTTGAATAGTACCTAACACAAGGGGACCCAATCTGGTTTAGGCCTTTAGACACTAGTGTAACATAAATATTTAATATTAATAATTTTGATGATCAAGATAGTTTGGGGGATAAATTCACTTATTAAATCCCTGTTTATGGCAATATGGTTTGAGGTGTTTCTCCTTGACAGATTTGCCTCCTCCCCCATGCCACTTGTGAGCCATAGAGGTACTTGACTGAGTTGGTTCGCCCTCAATGTAAAAGAGAAGGAGTGGGCACTAGACCATATTCTGGAACGGTCCTTTGTCTCTGGAACAGGCTTCCCTCTCTGGTCCAGAATAGCTTGGCTGTGTTGCCATTTAGGGCATGCTGTATATGCGAGAGCTGAGATGTAGGGCGGGGTTTCATGGAGTTTGATCTGTGTATGAGAGAGGGGAGTTTTGTGTTCTGCTGACTGTTTAATTTTGTTTTTGTTTTGCGCACTTATGGCTCGGACATCTGGAGCATGGCATAGGCACCTCTTTTTATTTTTATATACAAATCTAAGGAAATAATAAATGTATTTTTTCCTTCAGCTTGATATGGAAGGGAGAAGTATTTAATTGTTCTCAGTGATATAAATTAGTACCAGAGAACAAATAACTTACAGTATACCTATCTGAATTAATTTAATATATTGACTAAGGGAAGGAATCAGGATAGATGTCCTGTCAAAGTCCCCATGAGGATAAATAAATTATTTCCCTGCAGTCCTAAGAAAAGTTAGATCCCTTAGTTTCCTTTAAAGTTGTTTTCTTTGCATGACTGTGAGAGGAATGGAAAGAAAACAACATAGTATCCTGTTTATTGATTTTGCTAAATAGAGCTGGTGCTTGCTAAAAATTTCCCTGAAATATTTGGAGTTCTAAATTAGTAAAACATGTCTGAGATTACTTTTTAATGTGGACACTAAAATAATCTGCTAATTTAAATTTTCCAAATTAAAATTTCCTAAATTTAAAAAAACCTTGCTATTATTGTATAGTTTATCTTGTCAATATCGAAGAAACTCTCCAGCAGTTTTGGATATTTTACTGTGATGGTGTTGCATTATTTGAAGGGGTTTCCCCGTTTTTTCCTTGCTTGCTCTGATATGATTGTTCTTGTAGAAAGCTTTTTACTTCTGCTGGTATATCTTCAAAATCTGATCCTTTCCCTTTAACTCTAAAGTCCCCACTTCTCACCAGCTTAGTCCTTCTAAAATGCTATAGCTAAAATAACTTTCCTATCCCAGTGCTCTGCTCATGTCACTCCCACATCCTTGCTCTCTGAGGTCCTGATTCAGGATACCACTTAAACCTGTGCTTAAGTCCATCCCTATTCAGAAGAGTACTTAAGCTCGTGCTTTCCTGAAGAGGGACCTGAATCCTTTTCAGGGGCTTTCCCTCTCTCTCTCTTTCCATATAGAGTTCAAAGGAGCTGCACAGCTATGCCATTGCCTATATCTCTGTTCTCATTGCCTCCTTCATGCCACCACCGACCTATGCTTCACTCAGTCTCCTCTTCTGAGGATTCACTTTGTCTGTCTCCAGCTACTCACAACTTTGTACTTTTGTCACACATGTGGAAAAGGCTCCCTGTTTCCATTAACCAAACAAACTTTGAATCCTATCTTAAAATTCTGTTCTTTCACCTAGCCTTCTAAAGCCAGTCTTCTCTCCAGCCACGTCTTCTCCCAAGATCACACGTGATCATTAATCATTTGCCTCCTCTCTGCCTAAATTCAGTAGCAAGCTACTTTGGGCAGGGATCTTGTCTTTTTACTGGAGGCAGTTGTTTTTGTACTTGCCCTCTCACAGGGGTTTTGAATGATTGGTGCACCAGTCTTTGTCCGGAAACAGTCCCTGATAGCGTGCCAGAGATACCACAGCTGAGAGGCAAGCGCTAGAGACAATTCAGCTGCTAAGGCTCTGTTGGCCCTTCTACCTCCTGCCAACCGTTTTCCACACCACACTCCATCCTGCTACTTCTCCTAAATTGCCACAGAATTTCCTGTCTTGGTGACCTACTACTAAACTGATCAGTCAGTTTTAAGTGTCCATGTAGAGCTTTGGTGTTGTGTAAATGGTTAACAGGACTATAATGGTGACATTGCTTTTGAAAAATGCTCACATCTTACAATCTTAGGGTTGCCCTCAAAGGCTTAAACTTCAGCCTTCGTGACAAAGTGGAGGCCAGCTGCAGTAGAACATGGCGGTGAAGCACCGACATTCTAAGTGGAATTCAAATGGGATGCCGTCTCAGTTGTCACCTCAAAGAGGAGGCATCCGATATGTCAGGCAGTGCTGTGCAGATATACTCGGCCTGATGTGCCATGTATATGAGGCAGCACCTAAGTGCTTGATGAAATATTCATTGAATGGCAGTATGAAGAATCAGAAGTAATGGAAGCTGAATTAAATTTTCAGACCAAAATGGGAATTTCCTTTTGAGCACTCAGAGGGACAAGAACAAATAATAACTTCTCCCTTTTCCCTACTTGGTGGATTTACTTCTGTTAGAAAAATTGCTAGGTGATTAAGAGCTTTGGTTGATGAAGATAAAAGGTAATGGTGTGGACCAACCCACTGGGCTGAAATACTACTAAAACCTTTTGCCAGAGCAGCTGGAGTAATCAATCCCCACATCTCAGCTATGTACTGACAATGAGGGTAGTATCAATAAGTAATGGTTCTGCATAACCCCTTGAAATTTTTGTCTTTTAACTAACATGGAGCTGCACAAAACTTGGCAGCCATGCTTCATGTGTGAGATTTCTTGATGGTGAGAAATGAACACTGATTTGTCCCTCAGAGGCCTACAGAGCAGTCATAGTAGCAGCAGGTATGGGTGTGGTGGGAAGAGACAGGAATGTATTCCCCATATTTCTCAGAAACAGGGAGAGTGTGTGTGTGATGGAAGGAAAGGGTCAGGGCATCAGGGAAACCAGTAGGGAACAAGACATGGAGGGGAGGCAGGGTCTGCCATGGGATGAGTGACGCTAGGGAGATAGTTTGGAGTCTACAAGAGGGATTGTTAGGGGTGAGCCTGTTGGGGCAAGTCCTCTAATATATTATTTATCAAGCTTATTCGTTTTGTCCCATCAATGTGCCATAATCGTGAATTCAGCTCTGTGGATTATACCTTCAGTGACAAGACTTTACCTTTGAAGGAGAACTTTATTCTTTGAATTCTAAGCTTTCTTGGGAGCTTCTTGCAGGCTGAATCCTCCTCCTTCCTCTTTTCATCAAAGCAGCACATGTTGCTCATAGGCTCCTGCCAAAGCCCACTTCAGATGCTCCCACCCTATTTTGAGAGGGACAGCTCTTATTTCTGACTAAACCACCTTATGCCAGATTCATTGTGGGGGGTAAAGGACTCACCAACTCTTGGAGCTGCTAATCATGACCCTGGGAGTCCCTCAATGGCAATTGGCAGAGGGCACCCCATACTGTAACTCACATCAGGCCTGACCTGCTCATTGCCCCAACACACCATTGTCATCATATGTATCTGAAAGGTGTCACATAAGGTATCATGTGTAAACTGGTGAGACGTTGGTCGTGAAAATCACTGTGTGATGTATGTATTGGTTATACAAAATGAATGAGTGAGTTTTATAGATGTGTACTGGAAATACGTTCTTAAATGCATTGGGGAGTCAGAGTATAAAACCAGCCAGCTCTAGACAAAGGAATATATATTTACCTATCTGACCAGCTTGGTGACAGGCAGAGAACAATGAAAATACATTTATATATGGTAAACAAAGCCATCAAGCTAAACGAGTCGGGGAGAAGACCATTCAACAACCATTCTGGCGGGGCTTCCTGGCTCTTGAGGCAAAGACAATGGACTTTGAATAACAGAAGGGGAGCAAAAAAGACATGTGAATTATTCATCAGTTGGGGACATAAGAGGATAGCACCCTTTGAGACTACGAAAGCTGGAGCCTCTTGGTCTGAAAGGCAAGAGGAAGCTTGGTTTCCTGCTGGAAACTTGATGTAAGTAAGAAACCTACTTAGTCAAAGATTTGTAAAATTAAGGTATAGTCACTAGATAGCATGTTTTGTTCTGTTTGTAACCACACCTGTCTCATCGATTCTTGCTTAGTATCATTTAAATATCTGTTCTTTATTCATAAATTCTTGTTGTATTAAAAAAAATCTCAGTGCTCTGTATTAACAGTATTAATTATAGGCCTGTTAGTTTGACATCTGTAGTATGCAAGGTCTTGGAAAAAATTTTGAAGGAGAAGGTAGTTAAGGACATTGAAGTCAATGGTAAATGGGACAAAATACAACATGGTTTTACAAAAGGTAGATCGTGCCAAACCAACCTGATCTCCTTCTTTGAGAGAGTAACAGATTTTTTAGATAAAGGAAACGCAGTGGATCTAATTTACTTAGATTTTAGTAAGGCGTTTGATACTGTGCCACATGGGGAATTATTAGTTAAATTGGATAAGATGGGCATCAATAGGAAAATTGAAAGGTGGATAGGGAATTGGTTAAAGGGGAGACTACAACGGGTCCTACTGAAAGGTGAACTGTCAAGTTGGAGGGAGGTTACCAGTGGAGTTCCTCAAGGATCAGTTTTGGGACCAATCTTATTTAATCTTTTTATTACTGACCTGGGCACAAAAAGTGGGAATGTGCTAATAAAGTTTGCAGATGATACAAAGCTGGGAGGTATTGCTAATTTAGAGAAGGACAGGGATACCCTACAGGAGGATCTGGATGACCTTGTAAACTGGAGTAATAGGAATAGGATGAAATTTAATAGTGAGAAGTGTAAGGTCATGCATTTAGGGATTAATAACAAGAATTTTAGTTATAAGCTAGGGACGCATCAGCTAGAAGTAACGGAGGAGGAAAAGGACCTTGGAGTATTGGTTGATCATAGGATGACTATGAGCTGCCAATGTGATATGGCTGTGAAAAAAGCTAATGTCATCTTGGGATGCATCAGGAGAGGTATTTCCAGTAGGGATAAGGAGGTTTTAGTACCATTATATAAGGCACTGGTGAGACCTCACCTGGAATACTGTGTGCAGTTCTGGTCTCCCATGTTTAAGAAGGATGAATTCAAACTGGAACAGGTACAGAGAAGGGCTACTGGGATGATCCGAGGAATGGAAAACTTGCCTTATGAAAGGAGACTCAGGGAGCTTGGCTTGTTTAGCCTAACTAAAAGAAGGTTGAGGGGAGATATGATTGCTCTCTATAAATATATCAGAGGGATAAATACCAGAGAGGGAGAGGAATTATTTAAACTCAGTACCAATGTGGACACAAGAACAAATGGATATAAACTGGCCACTAGGAAATTTAGATTAGAAATTAGACGAAGGTTTCTAACCATCAGAGGAGTGAAGTTTTGGAATAGCCTTCCGAGGGAAGTAGTGGGGGCAAAAGATCTATCTTGCTTTAAGATTAAACTCGATAAGTTTATGGAGGAGATGGTATGATGGGATAACATGGTTTTGGTAATTAAATATTCATGGTAAATAGGCCCAATGGCCTGTGATGGGTTTTTAGATGGGGTAAGATCCAAGTTACCGGGAAAGAATTTTCTGTAGTATCTGGCTGATGAATCTTGCCCATATGCTCAGGGTTTAGCTGATCGCCATATTTGGGGTCGGGAAGGAATTTTCCTCCAGGGCAGATTGGAAGGCCCTGGAGGTTTTTCGCCTTCCTCTGTAGCATGGGGCACGGGTCACTTGCTGGAGGATTCTCTGCTCCTTGAGGTCTTCAAACTACAATTTGAGGACTTCAATAGCACAGATATAGGTGTGAGGTCTTTTTTAGGAGTGGTGGGTGAAATTCTGTGGCCTGCATTGTGCAGGAGGTCAGACTAGATGATCATAATGGTCCCTTCTGGCCTAAATATCTATGAATCTATGAAACAGTGGAGGGTGAGTACGCAGCTAACCTAACAGGGTGGGGTGTTCACTGTCTCTTTGGAGGCAGCAAACTTAATCACTTCCGTGGGTGTCTAGTGAGAGGGACTAGACACCACAGAGAGACGTCTCCGGGGAGCTCAGGAATTGGGGTTTACTGATTGCTACCTGCAAGGCAAGGTTTAGACAGGCAGAGTCTTGAAGAGCTTGCTGGCTAGGCTGACAAGCTGGTGTGTCAGTTCTCTGACACACAGAGTAGCAGCAGCAAAGTTCACTCCCGCTGAAGCAGAGCGGTAACACAGTAGCTCACAGTTCTGGGCAGTTCTGCTCAGTCCTGAGCAGATATCACACTCACACTCCATCGTTAAGGCTGTCATCCTCTCCATAACTCCTATTTTTGATGTAAATTGTCTTTTTCCTGTAGAGCAGCATGTGATTTTTGAAAAAGCATTTTATTAACCCAAAGAGCTGTTGCAATTCCTGGCAACCTTAGAGAAAGGTACAGTAGTTGTCCCTATCCTCCAATAGTCAGGAGCCCCTGCATGGGCTGAGGGAAAGAAAATTCCTTCTGTCCTCCAGTGGCCCGAGGGAGGCAGGGGGTAGTGTTGCACCAGCTAGTTAGAGATTGATATGGAAGATGGAACTTTTTGAGCAGGCTCCAGGGACAGCAGCTTGGGAGGAGCTCCAGGACTCTCCCCCTTACTTCGTAGAAAGGGGTAGGGAGAGAGAGTTGTCTTACCAGGACCTTGCCTCGGCACTTGGCTCCTTATTTTTCATATCTACCTTTGGCTATTATTGTTGCAATTATTATCACTGTCATTTATTTGTTTGTATTTCGTAGGATGCAGAGGCCCCAACTTAGATCAGGGCCTCCTTGCACTAGATGCTTTACTGGCTCCACCAGTTTTTCTCCTTTATTTCTTTCCATCAGCTTCAAAAGCTTTGTATTGCATCTCTCCAGGTGAAGGGTGGATATGGGTCCTGCTGTATACTACCAAAGCCATTCTGAGAATTGCCCAGTGGGGCTTACTTGTGAATATGTAGTGTGCCCTCTTTTTTCGTGCTGAGCATGTTCTCTTCGTACTCCTGCTAGTCCAGGGAGCAAAAAAATGAGCTTGGAGTCTGAACTCTGATCCCTTGTGTTCCACTACTGCTAGATTGCTGGGTTGGCACTAGCAGTGGATTTTGAACTGTAGGGGTAGGTGAAGATACAACCACAGTACAATGTAGTGCACTAAGAATCCTTATGAAATGTTTCGTGGGGAAAAAATATAGTGAGGATGCTGAGGAAGACTTGTTTCCACAGTCTAAATTACTTGATAATGTTTAATTGTTTGCTTTCTGAAATCCTCAGAGGCTGAGAGGAATTAGTTTTGTTACCATTTCTTTCTCTGGAGTATCTGGGCTAAGTGTAGATTATTGTGATTTTCTATTTGTCATTAATGTAAATATGATCAATAATTTGTTGATAGCATTTTTCAGGTTGAAGCCATGTTGATAGCATGAGAAGAACATCTTTAATTTTTCTGTGAGGATTTCCAACTGTACCTGTTAAGTTTCCCCAGCTTGTTGGGCTATACAGCAATGTCTTTTGTTTTAGACATTCCTGATACTCCAACTGAATGAAAGAGCAAAAGCAGGCTGTATAATGAAGCATGACAAAGTCTGGAGTTTGCAGTTGCTAATTAGAAACACCATGGAGAAATAATACTGACAGACAAATTATCATTTTCTCCATTTCAGGGTCATAGTCAACTTATTTCTCATTGCTGACCTCCTTTTTTTTTTTTATGGTCCCCAAGTCATTTATACTTGGACACATTTTGAGCAGTCATTAATTGTTTTTCTTTTAAGGCTAACCTATTAAAGAAAAAAAAAGGAGAAATGGCATGACAGTACTGTATGTTATAAGGATGGCTATAATTTTTACCACCAGTATCTGCACACCAAAGGCAATTCCACAAGAAAATAAAGAACCATTTGCAAGTATGTGATACTTTGTGGTGGTCTTAATTTATAGTAACTCTGTTTTAGGCATTTGTGACACATCCATCATAGTAGCAAAACTATTAGGTCAATTCTTCTCCCAGATACAGACCATCTAATGCAAAGTTATTGAGGACTTCAGAATAAGTGATACAAGAGAGAAGCATTTATTATCACTTTTTGCTTCAATTACCTTTATGATAAATTCAGATGTAGGAGTAAAGTGAACATAGGGATTTCCACAGCAAGACCCTGAAGAAGTCCGCTCTACAAAAAGTTGAGTGAGACTGGAGGCAAAATTGGAGAGTAGCTGTTTCTCACAGTATAATCCCCTGCTGCTTTACGCATTTAAATCAGAGATGCAGTCACTGAACTCCAGAAGAACTGAATAGGGCAATATGTGACTGTACAGTACAATATAATTTATCTGAATTTATTCAGGACAAAAAAAATCTGAATAAATAACAAAATAAATTCAGGACAAAATAAAAATCTGTTGGCCTAATTGGGGGAGTTATCTGGTAAGTAATTTACATCCCACTACATAAGCTAGATGTGGATAAAGGGAAAGAGTATCTTGTTCTTAAATATCCTAGTTAAATCTGGAATAAGTATAAATTAAAAGGATTTGGGTAAATATTTTTACTGTGTTTTTGCAACTGGCTCTAATTGTATATTTTGCCCTATTTTGTTACAAGATGTGAAGAAAAACTGGTGCATTGACGCTGATGCATTTTACAATTGTTTAGTATATCAGTAAAGGGCTACTGTGATGAGCACTGTATAAAATCCTATAGGGATGGATAAATATTTGACGAATTAAGATACTTAGAAATGTTCTGCTTTTGTTATAATTTGCATAGCTTCCAGATAAATATTTTTATTCAACAAGTTGCTTTGCACAACTCATTCTTCGTAACGTGTTGATGAACAGATGTGTGGCTAAATCCCATTGAACTTTGAAAATTTGAAGGGAACTTTATGCCTCTGTCTTGTAAATTTAACCAATGTGTTCAAATAGAAGAAATGATTTGTATGTCTGTGAAAAGATTGTCAGCCCAAAGAGACTATTTAGGATCCAGATGCTCTTTCCTTTGGCTGAAATCAAAGTTTAATTGCTCTAACGATGATCAGATTGGGAAATTTGGAGTCATCTAGTGAAATGGAACTTGGGAAACAGATGATGCATTATTTCAAATGTTTGGAGTTTAAGACTTTCAGAGCCATATCCTGAGATCAGTTTCTAACAAAACTCCTGTTCACTTCCATGGGTCTTCTGTGTACGTGGCTTTGTAGTAATATATGGCCCTCAGTAAACAATAGTACGTTAGAAAATCTCTACAAGAAAGAGCCTGTGTATATTCAGGGCCATACTTGAACCCTAAGCCTGGCTCTCTCCCAATCTTTGCTTCCTTCATTCTTGCTCTCACACTGCTGGGCGTCTCTGGTGGAAATCCCATGATCAGGCTGACTTCCTGCACTACAAATTCATTCTCCCCTTCTTCAGTTCTTTCCTCTTCCTAACTAAACACTTTACTTCTGCAACCCAATTGAATCCTATATTCTCAGTCCCTGCTGCCTTTGCAGCATGTTTGACTCACCCCTCAAGCTCTCCCCATCTCTCTGCACAGGATCTTGCTGATTTGTTCCAAGAGAAAATTGACAAAATACAACATGACCTTGATCCTCCACTCAGCTTGCCTTCCCTTCTCTTCCAATAGCTTTCTCCTCCTCCTCCCCTGTCATAGTTGCAGAGGTTTCTCCTTTGTTCCCCTTCTCTGTCCCCTTCACTTGCCCCAGTGATCCCATTCCACCCAACAAAATCTAGGGGTTGGAAGTTGAAGCTAAACAAATTCAGCCTGGAAATAAGGTGTATATTTTCAGCAGTGAGGGTAATTAACTACTGGAACAATTTACCAAGGACTGTGGTGGATTCTCCATCACTGGCAATATCTAAATCAAGGCTAGATGTTTTTCTAAAAGATATGCTCTAGTTCAAACAACAATTGTTTTTGGGGAAGTTCTATGGTCTGTTTATTCAGGATGTTAGACTAGTCACACTAGTTTCTTATTGTCTTGGAATCTGTGAATGAATCTATTGCATCAAACACAAGTTACCTGCATTCACCTTCTAGGCTCCTCACAGCCTATCTCCATCCTACTTGTCATTTATCATTCTCTATCAAGACGGTTGATTCCTGCCTCCAGTTGGACCATGATGCCATCCTCTATCACCCATTTATTATATTTTCAAACAAGCACTTCGTGTTTTCTCCTATGTTGTCCCTCACATTTGGGAGGAGCTCCTCATAAACATCCACAAAGCTACCTCAATATCCTCCTTCAGAACCCTCCTTTGCCTACAAAACAACTTGACAACAATTAGGATGCTGGTATGCTGAGATGACTGCCTTTCATACTGACCAATATTGTCTCACTGTTTCCTTGTGTTCCCCACCTGTCTGTCTAGTGTAGCTTTTTTTAGATTGTAAGCTTTTTGGGGAAGGGACCATCATTTTTGTTTTGTGTTTATACAGTGCCTAGCACAATGAGGTTCTGGTCATGACTAGGGCTTGTTGGAAAAGTCCATGCAAGGTGCTACAGTAATACAAATAGTAATAATATGCATACCTTTTTTATTCATGCCTGCCCACCAGAAATTGTTTGTTTGTCAAATATTTTATGTCCAGTTCAAATACAGACTATCAATGGGCTTTTGTCCCATTTTAAATTGTTCAGCTGTTTAGCAGCAAACTTCTGTTGTATCACACATTTGACAGGGACTACCAATTTAGGCCAGAATTCTGCTGTTTCCTCACATGAATGGACTCTCTGAAGTCAATGGGAGTACTCATGTTTGTAAGGTAAAAAAGGATCTGGCTCATAATCTTGAGGAAAATAGGTGTGATACTATTTTATAGGACCAAGGTACAGTTCTGTGACAAATTGAGATCTTTTATGTTACACCATTGTTCCTTATGAGACTGGTAGCTAAAAACTGTGAAAAATGGGTTAAGCTTTAACTGACCAAGATATAATGCCTGCACACCACTCAAATTCCAGCGGTGAGGAGAAAAATAAGTTATTTCAGGACCAGAGCCATTATCAGTATAGGTTACAGACACAAATCCCAAAGAATGGAAAGACCTTTAATCTAATTGAAATACATCTGGTGCACAAAGGCAGAAACCCGCTCTGATATACTAATGTGGAAATTTTAAAACTCACCTACGGGTGCCAGATGAGAGTGGTAGTCAACTCTCACCTGAGAGGACAGGCAGAAAAGGTTTAAATGGAACAGCACTTGCTCTTCTTTCTCAAGCTGTAGAAGCCAGGACCACCTGAGTTACAGAACCAGAGGGAGATATGAAGACAATGGTCTGTGAGCTTTTTAATAAGAATTTTTATCCATTTGTTATGACTAAAATTATTTTTGAAATGTGAAAAATAAATAGCTAGTTTTCAGTAATGCATTTTCTTTATAATTCATTTGTATTTTCCATGTTTGTTTTCTGTATGTTCCTGGGCATAGTGGATATAAATCCTTTGTCCTTTATTTCCTTTATGTCCTCAGGTGTCTATTTTGAGCAATGATTTGTTTGCTTCTGGTTAATTGGATAAACAGGAAAGTGTATGAATATTATATATCTAGGGTAAAGTTCTAGCCCCATAAAAGTCAATGGCAAACATCTCATTGACTTCCACGTGCCAGAATTAGGAGCCAAGTGTCTAAAGATGATGGTGAGAAGGCCCTCTTGGGTTAAGTTATACAAACTGGGGGAGTATGAATAATTTGAAGTATAACCTTCAATGTCCATTTAAAAATTACTTATTGCACCATAAAAGCAATGAGATGGACATGAGCTCACAAGGTGAAATCCTGGCACCAATGAAGGTAAACTAATGTGGGGGAAATATTTCAGCTCTCTCAGATTGATTAGGAGTATTTTATACAAAACAAATGTCATTAGTTGCAGAGTCTACTTTCTTAATTTAATGGAATGCTAGGTATAATTTCCATTTTGTTATATTTATAGGATCTGACAGTACTCTATGAACTGTAGCTAATATTGTCATCAATATTTATGATATACTAGTTTCCTACAAATATAGAAAAATCAAAATTGCAACTTGATCTATATACTGAAATTAGATGATATATTTCATAGTAATTGTGCTTCTCATTTTTAAAGTCTTGCAAAGAATAAACTAGCAACACACCTGTGGGAGTTGGGTAGAAAGCAGCACTATAATTTAATAGATAAAGAAATAAAGGAAGAGAGATGAAGTGACCTGACTCGAGTGACAGCAGGAGACAGTGTTAGAGCAGAGGTTCTCAAATTGGAAGTGGGGGTGGGTGGCCCTCCTGGGAGGTGGGTGCAGAATGTATTCGGCAGAGTGGGGTGCATGTAGTGTGCACACATTTAATTGTAAGCATGGACCACAATCGCAGTTTTGCTTTTACTCTTATTACAATAGATAATTGGCTCATTTGGGCAACAAAAAAAAACACCACCTCAAGTGAAAAAACAAAAGCCAAAACTGATTCAAGTAAAGCACCACTGTCACTTATATCATTATATGTACGTACGTGTGTGGGTGTATGTGTTAGTAGGTGTAGGGGGGGCATAGGGTATAAACTACTACAGATAGAAAGAAGGGGGGGGCGATCAAATAAGTTTTAGAACCACTGTATTAGAGGGATTAGAATTTGCTTGTTGTTACTTGTATTTTCTTGTATTGTTCTATCTTAGATAGTTGTATAGACCCCATTACTGTAATATCTGATCTCTCTTTAATGGGAAAGGGTAGGAAAGTACTATTATTTCCATTTTACAGATGGACAACTGAGTTACTGAGAAACCAAGTGACTTGCCCAAGGTGAAACAGGGAGTCTAGCCGAGCAGGGAATCATTTCTCAAATCCTGGGTTAGAACCCTAACTGCTCGACTTTCCATCCTTGCTGATGTGTTAGGCACTGTACGAGAACCTAGCAGGAGACTCAGATCACTTGAGTTCCTGTCCAGTGCTTCAACTACAAGACGACCCTTTTCTGGGGCAGACAGAAAGGTGTATATTTTATTTCTGTGCATTTTTGCAGTTCAAGGTAATTGCTAGAATGTCTGGAGACTAGATTAGAATTGTTGTCTTTGCAAGTTGGCAGTGCGGCCTGCATCATTTGTGATGTCATGCCTCAATGTGCCGTGTCAGAAGTCAGTATTTCTGTTAATGTTGTGGTTTTAAGTGACGTGTTAAATGCAGAAACAGCATTCCTGGAATGGCCTCTTTGAGGGTCAGTATGTGTGGTAAATACAGGAAAAACAGTCTTGTGATGGGGTAGTCTGCCATCGAGAGGTCAGCCCATCCTCGCCACATGGCTTGGCCCTTTTAAGGGTTTGGAATGTCCTAATAGACACACATAGTGACCTAAGAGTCCTGTGAATGAATGCTGATTAGGGAAGGAGTCTGGAGACTGTGCCTTTAAGGGCCTGATACCTTGCAGAGGAGGCAGTGGAAGGCTCTCCTGTGACCAAACCAACTGGGAAAGAGTTGGGAGAAGGGGAGCGGCATAAAAGCTGCCTCCTACCTCACAGTGACTGGATACTGACGGGGAAGGCAGGCTTGCTGAGCTCTCCAGATTGAAAGGCTATTGGAGAGGGTGTTCAGTGGAAGGGAGCTGGCGACAACTGACTAAGCTAAGGCAAGAGGCCTGAGATACCTCAGTCCCAGAGAGAGAGGGCTTAGGGGAACTGCTGTTTGAAGGAGAGAGATCCTGACTGTCTTAAGGCAACAGGCAGAGAGCTGCTAACAGTATGATCCAGCTGCCACAGGGAAGAGCTGAGACTGGCTTTTAGAAAACGCTTCTGTAGTTGGTCCCAGGAGAAGCTGTGAGGAACTGCAAAGTCAGAATGGGGTCAGCAGTCTGTAGATCTTGTGGAGATACCAATGAGCGAGGTAAACGTAGGAGCAGCCCTGGGAAAATGCTGGAGGGATTGAAGGAATGGTGCTTAGCTGCCTAAACAGGGTCCCTGGGCTGGAACCCAGAGGGGAAGGTGAGCCTGGGTTCCCCTATCTTTCCCCCGGGCCAAAAAGAGAAACATGCATGTCAAGAGTAAAAGAAGCCAAGAACGGCAAGTGCCTGATAGAGGCCGGGTGATGGACTTGAAAGACATTAGATTTTGAGTTTCCTATTTCTGGACTTTTCTGTTATCCCTGGAGGGGAAATGGACTGAGCAGTGACTTGGCCGGGGGGCTAGGCCGAGCACCTTGGCAGACCATTGTGGCACCAGAACAACTACATGGGGCACAAGACATGAAGAAGCCCTGCAACACTTCACCCAGGCATGCAGCAGTGCTATAAAGGTAGGAGGCATGATGACAAGTTTATCCAGTCATTGGTGGTAACTTTAAAACACAAGCAGCAAATATCTCCATATCTACTTGAAGCACTGTTCTTCTACCTGAAATTTGAAGGCACAATGTTGGCTCTGCAATGCTGATTATAACATGAGGTTGTGCTGTACTTGTGTTTAATCAATGATAAGGTGAAGTATCTGTCTTCATTTCATTTACTCAGTGCTGAAATCTATAGAACCCTATGGTTAATATTATCTATCCTAGTGATTCTAAACAGTGGCTTATATAGCACTAGTCTTTCTGCTTACTTATATGGCCCCTATCACAGTGTTGTCAGAGGCCCTCAAAGACTCTTAATGAATTTATCCTGAACAACTGTCCTGTTAGTTACAAAAGAAGAGCTGAGATGCAGAGACCTTACCATGATTTGCCCAAGGTCACACAGGAAGTCTGTGGCAGTTCTGAGAACTGAACTCAGATTTCTTTTAAGTCGAATGGCTAAACCACAAGACTGTCTTTCTGCCGTAATAATACTTCAGGCTTTTGTGACTGGTATTCCCTCCTTCCTCTTTCTAAACTAGTAGTGGACCCTTAATCGGATCTGTATATGTCAATCCACAGTGATGCTAGCACTGCTTCAAATATTAGTCTTTTAAAACAAGCACCTAGTTAGTACATCTAAGATCTTGGTCTGGTTAACTGGTAAGATTGCCCAAAAGTTTGAGGAACATGGCTGGTCTACTCACATAAGAGTTCAGTAACATGAATCTCTGTAACTGCACTTGTTTAAAAGGCTTTGGCAAAAGGATGTTTATTTTACATTGCAAATGAATGATATTTCAGTGACATTTCTTTCCTTCTGAAGAGGCTCATTCCCGTCATTCCTTTCTCTGGGTGAGGGAAAAATACAGTGAGTGCGAACAGAAGCACTAAGGAACTCTCCATATGTGTAATCTGCAAGCATAGCCTGTATCTACCTCCCCCTACCTGTACTATCAAGTTGCTAAGAAACCTGCGATTGTTTTCTGTTCCTTTTTGCTTTTTATTCTTTCATACATTATAATTTGCCTTTTAGTACAGAACTGTGGCACGTAAACTCTGTATTGGGTTTATTTCACCTCGTATTTTCCTTAGATTTCCTAATCTTTTAACAATTAATTTTTCATAGGCAGCTTTTGGCAGTTCACTGGTGTTTATACACACTGACACTGAATGATGGTTGCTTTTGCTGATTATGATAGTATTGACCAGTACCAAATTGTACCTTCATGCTAGCGTGGAATATGTGTCAATGCAAACCTATTTAAGCAGCCTGAAGTTCCCTTCCCCCCTATTTAAATTTTTCATTGCCCATTCACCAGCAGAAGAGCTAAAATAATTACCTGCAGTCTCATTTTTCACTTTACTACATGCAGATGTTGTGTGGTTGGGTAGTGAGAAGCTGACTGGGAGGGGCCTGCTCTGATGCAGCATAGGCATATGACAGCAGTAGCAGCAACAGCAATCACAGAGCTTCATCGGGTAGCCTTTGCTGCAGTACGCTGATTACCACTTTCTTAGCATCCGGCAAGATTCCACAGCAGCAAGCACTTGGAGCAGACTCTGCATGGGAGCTTGTTTAAGGAGTACGTGACTAAAGAATTGGGTTATTCTTTCGCTGCAGGAGAAGTGCCTGTAGTTTCTCCACACAGACCCCCTCCTGGGTTTTTTGCATTCTTAATTTATTGGAGCTTTTGTCCCCCTTTCTATTATTAATTATTATTATTATTTTTTATTACTTATTTATTTATTCATCCCCCAAATCTGTGCTGCATCACTAGCTCTCATTATGCTGTGCTCAGTAGCCCAGTCTGTTCTCCGCCTCTGCTAGGCAGTGGCAGCATGGATGGTGCTCTTGTGACGACCTCTGCTGATTCTATCAGTCCACTGCGGATAGGCATGCTGAGTAATCCTGCTGTAAATGGGCGAGGACACGGACACACGAAAAATTAACCACAGCTTTCTTCGAGACCACAACTATGTGACTGAAGGTAACATAAATGTTGTCATGATTCTCTTCGTCTGCTCTTGACTGTCTGTGTTTTCCAAGCAAAGAATGCACTGCATGTTTGGATATGTGTTTTAAAAAATTCTCTGGAGTAGATGCTGCAGAATCAGTTTGGATTTGTTAAACCCAAAGGGTATTCTGTCATGCTAGCACAATATACTGAACTACATGGATTAGAGAGGATGTTACGCTATGATCAATCTGCGCTAGTGAAGTATGCAGCACCTAGCATTGCATGCCTAGTAGATGCACTGGAAAAGATCAGACACAAGTGATTGTTTAAAAAAAAAAAAAAGACTTGTTAGCTCAAAACTCAAAAATAATCGTAATATTAACTGTATTGGTGATTTATTGAAGGATGTGCATCTAATTTTGACAGTTGTATCAGAACATCACAGAAATTGCTGTGTTTGTTTCCTTGAGAACAGTATAAATCTAGAAGCAATTATGTATACATCATCTTCGGAATACTAGTGGCTTCCTCTCAGCCTCTATGTACGTGCAAAGGATTAGAGGAAAAGAGAGAACTGCAGTTTGAGTCTTTCAATGGCTGGTAGCTTGTTACATAAAAGAGGATGCATCTGCAGGTGACAGATATTTTACACTGAGAGCCAACTTACCTTCCAGCCAGGTACATAGCTTGGGTCATGATACTGCACAGCTTCATATTTCATTGCTGAAAAGTTGGTGGTAAAAATAGGCCATTGTGAGATTGCTTGAACAGAGGAAATGTATGGTTATTTGTAATCATGGACTTCTAAATATGTATTTGTGTGTTTAGTTTTCACAGTGTTTTGCAGCAATAACAGCAGTATTGTAAGTGCAGTCTTGTGTAATAGGAGTATATTTAACATCATGTTCAATCAATACCACTTGAGATTGAATCTCCAGGTTGTGTCGTCATTTGATCAGTGTTCAGTCATCTAATGCAGTCATGTTGCATCCTGAATGTGATCAGCTGAGAATAGCTTGATTATTTGTGATTTGCATTTTTTTTTTCAGGATGCAGAGCACAGCAGGATTATTTATCTGCACTAGAAATACAAGGCAGATTTTCAAAGAAAAAATAACAAAACGCTGTGCTTGTTCTCTCTAAGCAATACCATTGGCCAGTATAATCATTTGGTAATCTTGCCTGTAGGGTATTTCTTGCTTTTTGGTTCATGTTTTTTTTAAATTCTTCCTTGTTTTTTTTGGATCATGTTTTGCTGTTTGTAAGGTGCTTTATGATTACTTTTTTTTTTTTTTTTAACTCTTGAGCTGTGATTAGTTAAAATAACATTTGACAAAACTTTCTCTCTTAAATGTATACTAGAATTACAAAGATGTACAGCATGACTTCTGCAGTGAATTACATGTTGAGGTTTTAATGCATGTTTGGTGCAATTGTGGGCCTTTGTTGGGATGAAGACTGCAAGAAGACAGGGTACATTTTGATATGTTTAATAGTTTTGGTAACTTTAGGGAAACAATCCCTTTGGATTTTGTAAATAACGTTTTGTAAAATATGTTTGTGTGTTGCAATATGTGGATTTTTAAAAACAAATGATCATATTTAGTCAGCATTGCTGTGTACAATAAGGCTGTGGCTCACTTTTTAGCTTCAGTTGATATTCAGAGCCGAAGGTAGTAATTCATAGATTCATAGAAGGTTAGGGTTGGAAGGGACCTCAGGAGGTCATCTAGTCCAACCCCCTGCTTGAAGCAGGACCAATCCCCAGTTTTTGCCCCAGATCCCTAAATGGCCCCCTCAAGTATTGAACTCACAACCCTGGGTTTAGCAGGCCAATGCTCAAACCACTGAGCTATCCCTCCTGCTCTTCCATGATTATTACGTGTGGACTGACCTGCCTGAATCAGATCAGAACAACCCTCAAACAGGAATGTCAGCTGCAGCTATATTGTCTTTATAACCAGAAATCCGGATGACACATTTGGTGGATTGAACACGAGGAGTTGGTGGCAGAGGAAATCTTGGGTTAGGGAAGTGTTGCTTCAGCAGCTTCCTCTAGTGTAACACATCTCAGGGGAAAAGGCCGAATTAGGAAAAACTGACATACAACTCTTCTCTCCTCCGTTATCTTGTAAACTTCACACCTCGGAGATCACAACACACATTAAAAGACCACACTGATCAGTAGCAGGAAGTAAGGAATAAGCCTTTCTTCTCTGAAATCCACCATGCTCTTGAGGATACCTTCAGTTTTAAAGTCCCATAAAAAGAACCACCAGCAATTCTAATCTTTCACTAATGTGACTTTTGTTAGAACATATACTGGGGTATTAAGAAGTCTTTGTTTCTTTATTCAAAGATTTTGGTCATTGAAATAGCCTCCCAAGATAACATTTCTCCTTCATAAAAGTCCTAGGGGAACAGCAATCACCGCACATTATCCTATCACACTTCAGTATTATGCATAAATTAATTAACACAGAACATTCAGGCACAGAAATAGAATTAGCATTGATTATATTTTGGCATACAATTTTGTTTTGGCGTAAAACAACTCTTGGGTTTTCTTTGATAGGGTGTGAATACAAATTTCCTGTTACCCACCTTCCTCTGCCATGAAACTAGATCAAAGCAGAGGTTTTTTTGATCTGGTTGATTTAAAATAAACAATTCTTGCTTTTTATTCAGAATGTTTTTTAAAATTACCCATTGTTTTGATATATCTGAGTCCACATGTAACTTAATTTATTTTCTCCTGTACTCAGACATTTAAAACTGCTGTAAGAGACTCCCTCAATCTTCACTTCTATGCCTGCCACCCCATACAGCAAACTAAATTCACTTCCAGAAATAAGGCATTTCTGACCTTTTTATTTACTTTTCCCTCTCCTTTCCTTAGGGAAAATAAATCAACAATCAAGAGGACATCTGAAGTCAATTATGGCGTTGTTTCACTTCTCCCCCCTCTGCTCCTCCACCCCCCCACTTCAGTGGATGGATAACAGTACTGATATAAAGTTAAATGACCAAGTGACATCCAAATTCATACCTTATATGAAAACTATGTGCCAAATCTGGCTCATTCTACTCATGCCAGTGAACCAGTTGTTTTCAGTGGTACTATTTGCGTGAGTAAAGCACGCAGGATTTGAGCATATACTTTTGCTACTTTTAATGCCAAGGTCGCTCTTCCAAGCACCATTGTTTATACTTCGTTTATTTACATTGGGGTTATCTGGGCTAATTATGATTTACCTTAATTTTTAGAATTTAGGTTATTTTAAAAACTTCTTGTTTGGCTTGTCAAGGTTCTTCTGGGAAGTAGGTTTTAGCATAACTGTGTCTTGTTTGGACTTGATCCTGCTGTTGTGTTTACAGATTTCCACTTAAGTTAATGGCATTACAAAAGCATTCATTTGGAACATTTTCTCATCTTAGCCCATAAAAATGTTTTACATTTAAGTGAGTTTTTAAAAAAAACAAGAAAAACTCAAATGTCCAGTTGAAACAAAAAATGTATTTT
Source organism: Caretta caretta (assembly GCF_965140235.1). Lineage (NCBI taxonomy): Eukaryota > Metazoa > Chordata > Testudines > Cheloniidae > Caretta > Caretta caretta. Next base: position 128,794,093 of record NC_134209.1, on the reverse strand, counting down.
GCAAAGTTTTCATGTGCAAGAGATAGGTTTTAAAAAAAATCTAAAGGTGAATTTCACTGCTGTGTTATATTTTATCAGTACTGTTTCTGCTCTTGCATCCAAACTCCTGGACCTGTGGGAATCATAGGGATGTCATTTGAAGCAGAGAACAGTTTTCCAGTGCTGGGAAAATATGTTGTAAAGATCATGTACGACCTCTACAGCTATAGAACGTTGTTAAAGAGAGTAGGGAAACAAGGAGAAGAGACAGGTTAACATAGGACAGAACAAGGAGGTGAAGAATAGAGGATTAGGTCTATTGTGACACAGACTAAAACAGGGAAGGCAGAAGATGCTGTTTTTCAAGTAAAGAAATGGAGAGATACCAGAAGAGAAGAATGGAAGGAGAATAAATTACATTTGGAAGCTTTTTGGGGAAGAGAAGGTTCTTAACATGGAACCTCAACCATGCCTGGGACCTCTAAGTATAACTGTAATACAAATAATAAAGAGTAATAATAAACTATCAGGAAATGAGCCATAGAAATGAGAAGTAGAAGAGAATATGGCAGGAGTTCTCAACCTTTTTCTTTCTGAGACCCCCGAATATGCTATTAAAAACTCCATGGCCCACCTGTGCCACAACAACTGGTTTTCTGTTTTATAAAAGTCAGGGCTGGTATTAGGGAAATTGCCTGGGGCCCCATGCCACAGGGCCCCCCGTAAAGCTAAGTTGCTCAGGCTTTGGCTTTAGCCCCGGGTGGCAGGGCTCAGGGCCCAAGGCGTTAGCCCCATGCAGTGGGGCTTTGGCTGTCTGCCCTGAGTCCCAGCAAGTCTAATGCTGGTCCTGCTTGGAGGACCCCCTGAAACCTGCTTGCGGCCCCTCAGGGGGCCCCAGATCCCCAGTTGAGAACCACTGGAATATGGTACAGTGCTATCTAGAATGGATCAGAGAAGAATAGAGAGAACAGGAAAAGAATAAGTCTTACTGAGACTTTTCACATGCTTAAAGTTAGTTTGTTTAATAGTCCTAGTAAGGTGAATTCACATTCATAAAGTTAGAGCACCTTTCTGAATTGGGACCTAGATGAGGGGCGGAAAAAACAATCTCTTTTTTGTTTTCCTGGCAGAGAGGATATTTTGGGGGCAAGAGATGAGATGGCTCTCTAGAGCATGTGCACTATATTTCTGGCTGTCCTGTGTTCAGTAGATTAGTACTTGGCAGAAACAGAGAGAAAATTAACAAAAATTCACCACAATGCCTACAAAACTCTATGGTGGGAGAGTGGGGGAGAGAATCCAGGGGAAACAACATCTCCAAGACCCAAGTTTACCAAGAAAATTGATCCTCAGAAAGTTGGTGGAATTGCCAACCCGAAGAGTTTTAAATCTATGTGTCATATCCCCCAAAATCCTGAGATTGGCCTAAAAACCATGATATTTTAAAAAATAAGTTTGGGATTCTTTTAATTTGTCCTCTGGTATTGTTTAACTTTCAGTTTTCACATTTTCAAGGTTTTTCTCTGAAAACACACAGAAAAGTCACTTTCTGCAAACAAGACCTAACAGTGGAGTGTGTGGTCTGCACATTTGTTTATCTGTGCCCCTAATTCAACAGTGGCATTTTCACATTCCACTGTTTCTGTTTGAGATCATTCCTGTTCCTGACAGAAAGGGTCTACATGGAAAGGTTGGCTGTACTGCATTGTTTGCAGAAATGGGGCAGCACTCTTTCCTTAGTTATGGCCCTACAAGTCCAGTTAAAGTCAGCATATCTGCATGGAAATAACTGAGAGGAGAATCTGACCTTTACTATGCACCCATTTATATAACCAAATAATACAGTTCTAGAATTTGTTTCCATTGTTTAGATTTTATTAAAAGGTGGTAGCCATGTTAATGATGTATTAACCTCTTTAAATGCTGTATCTGAAATATGTGAATTATTAATAATGAAGCATAGAATATAGTGGTGAACCATATTTATAACCATTTAAAACAAATGTTTGTTGTGCGGTGTGAAAATGCCATTTTTATGTAAAATGTTGTAACATGTTGGAAACTTTGCAATGGTTTCATGAATATTTTTGGAAGAAAATCAAAGCATGACATACAAAAAACAGGATGTCTGTCTCGTCTAGCCCTTACTTTTAAATAATCAGTATCTATTCCTGTTTAATCCAAGATGGAGGAAATTATCCATCTTCATCTGCCAGGAAGGAATTTATATGTAAGCTTGTTATTAATAACTATCTTCAAACATAAAAGAACTTCCTTATTTGATGAAGGGATGGCGTCCTAGAGAGTCTTCTGCTCATATATGTGTTACAGAGTGTTGTCAGTTGGCTTGTGTGTGTTCTCATTGTACACTGTACCTGCCCTGCAGATAGCTGGCTCAGCAAACCTTGGTAGTACTACACAGAAAGACCACAGACTCGGTTCATTGGCGAAGGTGCTCGGCCAGGTTTATTGCTGACGAAGCACGATGCTAGTATGCTACTACATGTATGCCCACGACAATGGACTCAGCTCAGTCAGCAGTGGGACTTTCTGCTTGCCCCTTGGCTGGACAAAGGTGCCCCTCCTATGATCTCTTGTATACATTGATATAAACAAGTTAGTTATTACGCTCCTGATGTGGTTAGTTACCGTCCCTTATACCCACTGGTTTGAGCAAAACAACTCCATCCATCATTCTGTTCTCCTATCCTTGTCTTTACACGGGGTTGGTGTGTTCCTGAATCATCTCTCAGGACTGTGTTTATGGCATTAGTCTGTGTTGGGATGTACCTGTACTAGTCTTGTAGAATGTGTTTACGTGAATACCCTGTACCTACTACTTCTTAGGAGTGTCCGTGTTTTAACAACGCTAGCTCTACTTTTGCCAAGTTCATGTACTGGACAGTGAATTTGTAAACAAGAGTCTACTTTATGACAGGGCCTGACTTATGGTCATAGCATGGACTGACTTTGCTGACTATGGTTCAGGCCTCAGGTCTTACACGAGGTCCAGTGCTACAGGCTCTCTCCTTCTACTACACAGAGGAGTGTAGGAATTGCTGTACTGGAATCAGAAGCTGTGGTCTATCTTGTCCATTATCCTGCCTTTGAGAGTGGCTAGTACCAATTTAATCAAAGAAAGATACAAAGGAGAGGATAACCTGTCCACAGGGAAAGTTTCCTTGTAACCATCAATGATTAGGGATTGTTTTATGCCCTGAAGATTGAGGATTTATAGACCTTTTTTAAAAAATAAGTTTTGTATTATAACTCTGGATGTTCTTACTAATTCTCATTCATCACTTGTACTCTGTTTTCTCTCCACATCAGAAATGAATAGGGGTGAACCCTGGTCAACCTTGCCTTATCCCAGAACTTCCGGTTATGTTCTTAGATGGTGTGCAGTGGATCCAATCAATCTTTCATCCAGAATTCCAATCAAGTGAATATTTTGGATGGCCCTGAAACATTTTGGGTAGACAGGGTTTATTCCATCCAAGTGGTAGGCTCAGTCCTGTAACCCTTATTCAAAGGATTTGAGGAATGTGGGTATTGGATGCAGGATCTGGCCCAAAGTGAATTGCAGTGTAATAATACTTGTTGCTTATACTGTAGAGTTTACATATTCAAAAAACTGTTAACCTAATTTTCATACCATTTCTGGGAGACACTGAAAAGTGTTGTCAACTCCATTGTTCAGTGGCCTGCTCAAGCCTACAGGGCGAGTTGGCAGCAGAACCAAGGCTAGATTTCCTGACTCTGGATTGGAATTTAGATTTTCCTGACTCCCATTCCATTGCCTTTACTCTAGACCAGAATCCGCAAGATCCCTCAGCATGCATTTGCTGTTGGTTGCTTGAAAGATGGCCTGTTTAACTAAGAACTAGTGTAGCAACTGGCCATTTGATATACACAAGAGAGCATTTTAAAATTCACTGTGTTGTGAAATGTTTGAGGGCTTGGATTGTATTTTTGGAGAAAGTAGTGTCCCTACATACTTAATACTAGGGTGTGTGGGGCGGATGATTCTTCAGTGCTTTCTATCTTCTGTTTTCATTCACACCTGTGAAACATGGGTTTTAAATGCTATTAAATTAGAATGCTGCTACACTTTTTACTTTCATTTTGCAAAGGTGTAACTGACTACACAGGGTGCACAACACTGGAGAATTGGACTCTTTTATATTTAAATTGGACACAGGGTTACATAGTCCATGTCAGACCAGTGGTACACATTTTTTTAGGAAGTGGTAAATGTTCTCCTGTGTACATGAATATGAACTTGTTAGTCTCTCACCCAAATGTGTCCCACAAAGAACAATAAGTATGACACGCTAGAATGACCAAGTTATACCAGTTCCACAATTATGAACCCTACAAAAATGCAAGTGAGGAGCGCAAATTTCCAGTTGCCAGAACTGCCAACAGGTGCCTCAGTGAAAAAAAGATCCCTTGTTTGTTTCAGTAATTTAACTCCCCACCCCCCAATATTTGTTATGAATTCTGAAGTTCAAGAGGTCAACATTGCATGTATAAAATGCATATATAAAATATTGATATATGCAAGCTTTGTAGATTTTCTTCTAATTGAAACTGACAGTTCAAAAGCACTGAATAATGTAAAACTAAAGAACATAGTGCACGTAGAGCAGTTGTCATCGTTCACTGCAGGAGCAGTTTATTCAGCACATGCATCATTATGAAAAGGAAGGCATATCTTGCATTATGTTTTATTTTCCATACAAACCTTAAGTCTTAATATAGTTCAGTAATGTATTATGTACATAAATGGTGAATTTAGAGTAGAATAGCTATGGTCCCTACATGAATTTAAGATGAGAAACACGATAAAATAACACTGAATATTTTATAGTAGAAAAAAAACTGAGTATCTTTACTGCAGTCATAAAAAGATGATAAATCATTACTGCTTACATTGCATTACTGCGTCATTAGTGGTTTCTGGATCCTTGATTTCTCTGCCTCTGCTTAATTTATCCGCTTTAATAAGGATTTGAATAGAGAATTTATTCTAAGCCAAGATGTTATTTACTGATTGATATCAGAGTTGTTTATGGGCAGGGAATTGATAGTGCAGTAGGTGATTCAGCTGTCTCAGGTAATCTGAAAATTACAGTGGAGTTGGTTGCAGAGCCTTCTATTTTTAAATAAGAAAATAGTTTGGCTGAAGTGCAATGTATCGTCCGGCTGTGTTTAATATTTTCCATGATCCAGAATCTGTACTTTGTGGGGATTTGGGTGTGCTTAAGAAATGCTGTGATTCTAAATAGCTTTACGTTAGTGGACGTTTTCTCTACAGTGTTTATCCCATGTTAGTTGTGTAATTCTTGTACAGTAGTGAAGAGCAGGCAAGCCACTTTATGGTATATGTTAAAATAGTGAGAGAATTTTGTTTGGCAGGGTTATTTCTTCTGATAGAGTATTTCCTAGGTTATTTTCTGGATCTTAGATGCAAATAATAAGATGCCATTTTTGGCTACTTTAACTACAGCAAATTCAGTTAATAAAAATGTACATCCAGGGACTGGATATCTTAATGAAATCCTTCAACACAACACATGTGTCATGCAGTTCAGTGGCTTTTGTGAATTATTTATACAACAGAGGTTTTGGATCTGTATTAGGGTTGCCAGGTGTCCGGTTTTCGACCGGAACAACCCGGTCTAAAAGGGACCATGGCTCCATTAAAAGTCAGGTCAGCGGCACACACTCCCTGCCTGCCCTAGCTCCATGCGGCTCCCAGAAGCAGCAGAGTCCTGCACTTAGGATGGAAGAATCCCATGCACTGCTGCAGGTTGGGGACCGACTGGCTATGTGGCAGTTCTGCAGAAAAGGACCTGGAGGTTACAGTGGACGAGAAGCTGGATATGAGTCGTCAGTGTGCCCTTGTTGCCAAGAAGGCTAAAGGCATATTGGACTGGATTAGTAGAAGCATTGCCAGCAGATCGAGGGAAGTGATTATTCCCCTCTATTTGGCACTGGTGAGGCCACGTCTGGAGTACTGGGTCCAGTTTTGGGCCCCCCACTACATAAAGGATGTGGACAAATTGGAGTCCAGAGGAGGGCAACGGAAATAATCAGGGGGCTGGAGCACATGACTTATGAGGAGAGGTTGAAGGAACTGGGCTTATTTAGTCTGCAGAACGGAAGAGTGGGGGGGGATTTGACAGCAGCCTTCAACTACCTGAAGGTGGGGGGCAGTTCCAAAGAGGATTGGAGCTAGGCTGTTCTGTGTGGTGGCAGATGACAGAACAAGGAGCAGTGGTCTCAAATTGCAGTGGGGGAGGTCTAGGTTGGATATTAGGAAAAACTGTTTCACTAGGAGGGTGGTGCAGCACTGGAATGGGTTACCTAGAAAGGTGGTGGAATCTCAATCCTTAGAGGTTTATAAGGCCTGGCTTGACAAAGCCCTGGCTGGGATGATTTAGTTGGGGTTGGTCCTGCTTTGAGCAGGGTGTTGGACTAGATGACCTCCTAAGATCTCTTCCGATTCTAATCTTCTGTGATTCTATGACATGTCCCTGTGGCCCCTAAGCCCTCCTGCTGCCCCCACCCTGAGTGCCAGCTCTGCTGCTCCCATTGGCCAGGAACAGTGGCCAATGGGAGCTGTGGGGGTGGCACCTGTGGGTGAGGGTCGCGTGTGCCATGGAGCCTCCCTGGCTGCCCTTGTGGCTAGGAGCCAGAGGGAGATACCAGCTGTGTCTGGGAGCTGCTTGAGGTAAGCGCCACCTGGAGCCCTCACCTTCTCCCGCGCCCCAACCCACTGCCCCAATCTTGAGCCCCATCCCACACTCAAACTTCCCCCCCAGAGCCCATACCCCAACTCCCTGCCCCAGCTCTGAGCCCCTCCCGCACCCAAACTCCCTCCTAGAGCCAGCACCCCTTCCTGCACTCTGAACCCCTCAGCCCCAGACCGGAGCCCCCTCCTGCACCCCAAACCCCTCATTCCTGGCCCCACCCCAGAGCCCTCCCCCTGAAATCCAACCCCCTGCCCGAGCCTAGTGAAAATGAGTGAGGGCGGGCGAGAGCGAGGGAGGGAGGGAGTGGGGATGGAGTGGTTGGGGCCTTGGAGAAGAGATGGGGCCTTAGGGAAGGGGCAGGATAAGGATGTTCAATTTTCTGCAGTCAGAAAGTTGGCAACCTAATCTGTACTGCCTTCTCTTTCCTACACTCACATTTATTTGTAGCCACAGTAAGGACAGAAACATCTGTCTCTAATATGGTACTACATTTGGAAGACTTTTAATTATCAACATGGATGCTAAAGAAAGCAAAGCACAGAAACTTTAGTTACTTTTAATATCCTCTAGTTTCAATTTAGCTCAAACCCGATTAGACCTTAACTGATGTCTCAATTCCTTCCATTGCTTTTGCTGCTTTCTTGACATAGCCATTAAAAGTAGTTTGATTGTGCACACTGACACCATATTTACACAAATCCCAAGATTAATACTATCCTACAATTATGCCATTTGCATTATTGACAGTCACAGTTTATTCTGAGTGCTGTGGTAGGTACTAGTTTAAAATAAAGTTAATCAGGGTTAATTTTTTAAAAAAATGATTGCTTTTCTCTCTGCCTAATAAATCCCTCAGTTGTTAATCATTAATCTAAGGGTTTAAAAGCATACTATGTCAAGTAAATAAAGAAATAATTCTGACTATAAACTGGTCTCTAATGTGCAGTATTTTGCTTTTAAACCATGATCCAGTCAACATGACTTCAGGCCAGTGCTCAATTTGTAATGAAAGAGGGGCCAGGGGTCAAGCAATTTTTTTACTTTCATAAACTGATGCAGTAAGCCCAGAGGTGCTGGGGCTCAGCCTTGGCAAGCCTGGGCACAAATTAAGCACTGCCTCAGGCCCTGTTGAGTAGGAAAGGATTTGGGTTATTGTAAAAGTTGGCATTTTCCAAAGATCTCTACTAAACCTTTCTTGAGTTTTAAGAGAATTTACGACTATAACGTTGTTGTATATTGTGATGTAATAGAAAAACAGATCACTTTGATGTCTGGCCACATGCTGCCCTCCAGTGTGCGATGCAGTGCAAATGGGAGAAGAACAGGGAAGGAAATGTAGTAAAAGGTGGGGAGCAGTATCTCTGCTGTGTACCATTTTCTTCCATGGGAGCCTATGGAAGCCCATCCATGCTGTACTGCTAGGGCTAGATGAGTTGAGAGCTGGGGTAGGGGTAGAAATGGACCTGTGAAGCATCTACTTAATATAGCACACTTCCCTCAACCCTGATGGATTTCAGGGTGGAAATTCATGTGGTAGCTAATGTTCCTTCAGAGAGGTAGGAAAGAGACTGTGGCAGCCAGGTGTCCTCAGAGCCAGGCTCTCAGGGGTATTGGGGCCCTTTAAGCAGCATGGAGGGGTTGATTTTTTTTTCTCCTCCTCCACGTAGATGCCTTGGGAACTGCAGGAATTGGATCCAGTTTTCCCCATGTATTTCAGACTCTGCATGATTTTTAGGCTGTGCCCTTTCCCTTGCATGTGTTACCCACTCTAGGGTTACCAACTTTCTAATGGCAGAAAACTGAACACCCCTGCCCCGCCCCTTCTCTGAGGCCCTGCGCCCACTCCATCCCCCTCTCTCTATTGCTCACTCTCCTCCATCCTCACTCACTTTCACTAGGCAGGGGGTTGGGGTGCGGGAGGGGGTGAGGGCTCTGGCTTGGAGTGTGGGCTCTGGGATAGGGCTAGAAATGAGGCATTTGGGGTGTGATGGGGGCTCAGGGCTAAGCCGGAGGTGGGGGTGCAGGCTCCAGGAGAGTGTTTGGGTGAGAGAGAGGGCTTAGGGCTGGGGCAGAGGGTGGTGGTGCGGGCTCTGGGAAGGAGTTAAGGCGCAGGAGGGGGTTCCGACCTGGGGCAGGGGGTTGGGGAGCAGGCTCCAGTTGGGCAGCGCTTACCTCATGCGACTCTCAGTTGGCAGAATAACAGGGCTAAGACAGGCTCCCTCCGGAAGCGGCTGGAATGTCTGGCTCCTAATCATAGGCCCCCACAGCTCTCATTGGCCATGGTTCCTGGCCAATGGGAGCTGCGGAGCTGGCACTGGAGGGCGAGGGCAGCAGCGCAAAGCTTCTCTGATTGCCTCTCCGCCTAAGGGCCATGGGGACATGCTGGCTGCTTCTGGGAGCTTTGCGGAATTATATGTTTAATTTGGGTTATGGTGTTTTTAAAAAAGCTTCCATGCGGCTTGCAGGCATTTCACTCTTGTGACTGTTCCTTTTTAATTTCAGTTTAATTAGCTTTCTCATGGTTGCTGTTAATGAATGTTTCAGCTATAGTCACCTCTTGGACCAGATCCTGTGCACTACTTAGGACTAAATCAAGAATTGCCTCTCCCCGGTGGGTTCCAAGACTAGCTGATCCTGGTGTCTAGAAATTTTATCTCTGAATCACATCCTGAGGTGGCATGTACTCAGTCAATATGGGAATAGTTGAAATTCCCCATTATTGAGTTGTCTGTTTTTGTAGCCTCTCTAGTCTCCCTGAGCATTTCATAATCACAGTCACCCTTCTGGTCAGGTGATTGGTAGTATATTCCTACTGTTATTAAAGCATGGAATTTCTATCCATAGAGATTCTGTGGTACAGTTTGATTCATTTAAGATTTTTATTGTATTTGACTCTGTGCTTTCTTTCAAATATAATGCCACTCCCCCACCCGCCCACTCCCCTGACCTACTCTCATTCCTATATATTTTGTACCCTAGTGTTACCATGCCCCATTGATTATCATTGTTCAACCAAGTTTGTGATGCTTGTTATATCAATGTCGGCAGGGGTGGCTGTCCCTCTGTGTCCACCTCTGAGGGAGGCCATGCCTCCTCGCAATCTGGTCTGCTAGAGTACGCTCGAAACAAAGAAAGAGGGAATTAGTGATAATCAGTGGGCCCCAGGCTTCAAGCAGGGAGGGGCTGCAAACAGTCTGGGCTCTGGCAGGTGGTTAAGACAGAGCGGTGCTAAATTATAAGCCCAGACATCAAGCAGGTTGGGGCAGTAATCAGGGCTTTGGCCTGCAGTCAGGCAGAGCTGTAGTCCCAAACACAGTCTATGGGGCTCCAGCAGGGGTGACTGAAGAGCACAGGCCTCTTATCCTAAGGGGGGGGGGGGGGAGTACTGCCACCCCAGGGGTGGGGGACGTGGGCCTGCCCAACTCCATCGCATCCCAGCCCAGAGCCCTAACAGTGGCAGAGTGGTCTGCCACTGGGTTAGGGGGAAATCCACCCACAACATGCTGACCGTGTTTCTGGCGGCACCACAGCCAGACGGTAGTCTGGTTCCCCTGGGCTCCTTCCTACTCTCCCCCTTGGGTGTACTTGCATCCAGGGGTTGTCCTCTGTCTCCGCGGGATATACCGCCAAGAGTAACGGTAGCAGCTCCTTGGTAGCAGGAGGGGCAGGGGTCTTTAGAAACTTGGCCAGTCCTCGGGGCAGCAGGGGTTCTCCTTGGTGTCGTGCTCCGGTAGCGCAGAAGAAGCATCTGTCTTCCTCAGCAGCTCCCTCCCAACTGAGCAGCTGAGCCAGCTTTTTATACTTCCTCTTCCTGTCCTGCCCCGCTGCTTCTGCCGTGTGGGGCATGGCCCTCCTGGTTCCGCCCGCCAGGTGGCTTGCGGCGTTCCCTCTGCGTCCGCCTCTGAGGGAGGCCAGGCCTCCTTGCTAAAATCAATATCCTCATTTAATACCAGGAACTCAAGTTCATCCATCTTAGTATTGAGACGTAATATTTGAATAAAAGCACTTATAAAATGTGTCAATATGTAGTTGTCTGCCTTCACATGATGTAATTGAATGAGACTTTTTCTGTGACCGTTTCTCTTCAGTTCCTACCTGTACTTTATCAACTTCTTTTTACTAGGATATTGAGAATCCATTTAATAAATCCTTCCCTGAAGGATGTCTTTGTCTGAACTGTGTGCTCCTCCACACTTCTGTACCTTCTTCCCCCAGCCCTTAGTTTAAAAACTCCTCTATGACCTTTTCTATTGTACATGCCATTATAGAGGTGTCATTAGTGATTCCGTAGTTCAGGTTGCATTGAGATTTGCCCATATAACAGGACTAAAATTCCTGCATTTCACACTTGATGATTGAATTCTTTTTCCAGAGTGGCACACTAACTCTTCAGAGGACAATGGAGTGTATGTGATTTTCTTTAGTAAAATAAGTACTGCATGGGTGACAGTTAAAGATGTTTCCTTTCTGAAATATTGCAAAAAAATTTCCAAATTTTTCTTTGAAACCTGTAGCTTAAAAATGACTGTTTGCCACAAACTCCAAAGTACACATTCACGTGCACACAGACACAATCTGATAACATGTAGGGCATAGGGCGCTTTTGAACGTTTTAAATTAGACACACAACCTGAGTTTTGCCAAGGTTAGCCATTTTCAGAGTTCAATTCTGTAATTTCTTCATAAAAATTACCACCAACTTCAGAACAGTCACGAATATCATAGATTATCCTTTTAACATTATGTTTTTCAAAGCATTCAGAAAAACATCACTCAGCTACCATTTGTGAACTGCACCATTCTATGCAATCTGATGCCTGACTAATTTTACACTCCAATACAAAACACTGTACAGGGCAACTATGAAAACCACACCAATTCTGTATTAATCATTAACCAATTAACAGAGGCAGAAGCCAAGGCAGACTCTTTGTTGTTCAGGATGAGGGTGAAGATATGTGAGTAATGGAATGCAGGTAGCTGAGACAGAGAGGAACAAGGCAACTGATCAGTGCAGCATGGTTGGAGAGCTGAATGACATACGTGTTTCTTTCCTTGCCACTTAGGGTTTGTGTTGATTTGTTATGCAGTCTAGCAACCATCACTCAGAGTTACAAAGCCTTCTGTGTTTGAATTTGTCTAGAAACCCCACAGAAGCCTGCAAACCAACATCCTTGTAGCTGATGGTAGTGTGTCTCTCTGAAAATGTTCGAAAGGGAGTTGAATAGTGTTCAGCTGCATGCTCTTTTTAGTGAGAACCAGCAATGTCTGGCCTTTTTCACAAACAGCTGCCATCAAGGGTCACCACTGAAGACAACCGATGGCCTTCGTTGCCAAAATGAATGAGCCTTTTTCCTTTGAACTAGAGGAGTAACTCCTTTAGCTGGTAGCTATAGAGGACTCATATCCTGTGAACCAGCCACTAGAGGGAGAGGTGTAATTCCCACACAAAGCTGTCTGTGGTGGTTCTGATGAAATTCTGTATGGGGAGTCATTGTTGACCTGATTTGCTGTGTACTGTGGGCCAATTCCTGCCTTAGTTGAAGAAAACTCAAATTAGATACACATGCTCTTTCACATAATTACTAGAGGATAATAGAGGATATTACATATTTTATTTCACTTATTCAGATTTTACACCATCAAAGATCCACTCATTGAAAACTGTGAACATTCTGTAGAGCATAGCATATTTTTGCTGTATTTTTGTTGCTATTTCATTTTAAAAACAAACCCCAAACAAGCATGGTTTTTACTGAGGAAAGGATGTATGGAGTTTGATTTACACAGTGAAATAGACAGTCGCAAAAAGAGAGAAACTCAAAGATAAGCAATATACCTGTCATCCTAATATTTCTTCACAACCAGTAATCCAACAACCCTCCTGAGGTCTTTAATCAACTCATAATCCCGAGACCACCTGTCTTCCACATTTGATCTCCCCGGATCACAGGAAACGGTATTTATTGACTGCAAGAAAAAAGAATCTTCATTTTTAATGTTTCATCGATTTCCTCTGTTTGTACCTTACTCAAAGTAATTAGCTGTGTCACATAATTAATTGCTCTGGGCCTAGTTTTCCCTTAAGTTGCATGAGTGTGATTCTCGATGTAGTCCCAAGCTATGTATCATGAGCCTGAGTTCCTCTTCTGCATAAAAAAGCCATGGAAGGAGAAAAAAGTATTCACTTATTTCAGAGGCTTTGTTAGGTTTGCTACTCTTCTGCTTAGGGTATGTCTACACTACGGAATAAGGTCGAATTTATAGAAGTCGGTTTTTTAGAAATCGGTTTTATAAATTCGAGTGTGTGTGTCCCCACAGAAAATGCTCTAAGTGCATTAAGTGCATTAACTCGGCGGAGCGCTTCCACAGTACCGAGGCAAGCGTCGACTTCCGGAGCGTTGCACTGTGGGTAGCTATCCCACAGTTCCCGCAGTCTCCGCTGCCCATTGGAATTCTGGGTTGAGATCCCAATGCCTGATGGGGCTAAAACATTGTCGCGGGTGGTTCTGGGTACATATCGTCAGCCTCCCGTTCCCTCCCTCCCCCCGTGAAAGCAAGGGCAGACAATCATTTCGCGCCTTTTTTCCTGAGTTACCTGTGCAGACGCCATACCACAGCAAGCATGGAGCCCGCTCAGGTAACCGTCACCCTATGTCTCCTGGGTGCTGGCAGACGCGGTACGGCTTTGCTGCACAGTAGCAGTAACCCCTTGCCTTCTGGCAGCAGACGGTGCAATACGACTGGTAGTCGTCCTCATCGTGTCCGAGGTGCTCCTGGCCGCGTCGGCTGGGAGCGCCTGGGCAGACATGGGCGCAGGGACTACATTTGGAGTGACTTGACCAGGTCATTCTCTTTAGTCCTGCAGTCAGTCCTATTGAACCGTCTTATGGTGAGCAGGCAGGCGATACGGACTGCTAGCAGTCGTACTGTACCATCTTCTGCCAGGCAGGCAAGAGATGAGGATTGCTAGCAGTCGTATTGCACCATCTTCTGCCAGGCAGGCAAGAGATGGGGATGGCTAGCAGGCGTACTGTACCATCTTCTGCCGAGCAGCCATGAGATGTGGATGGCATGCAGTCCTTCTGCACCGTCTGCTGCCAGCCAAAGATGTAAAAGATAGATGGAGTGGGTCAAAACAAGAAATAGACCAGATTTGTTTTGTACTCATTTGCCTCCTCCCCTGTCTAGGGGACTCATTCCTCTAGGTCACACTGCAGTCACTCACAGAGAAGGTGCAGCGAGGTAAATCTAGCCATGTATCAATCAGAGGCCAGGCTAACCTCCTTGTTCCAATAACAACGATAACTTAGGTGCACCATTTCTTATTGGAACCCTCCGTGCAGTCCTGCCTGAAATACTCCTTGATGTACAGGCACCCCCTTTGTTGATTTTAGCTCCCTGAAGCCAACCCTGTAAGCCGTGTCGTCAGTCGCCCCTCCCTCCGTCAGAGCAACGGCAGACAATCGTTCCGCGCCTTTTTTCTGTGCGGACGCCATACCACGGCAAGCATGGAGCCCGCTCAGCTCACTTTGGCAATTAGGAGCACATTAACCACCACACGCATTATTCAGCAGTATATGCAGCACCAGAACATGGCAACGCGATACCGGGCGAGGAGGCGACGTCAGCGCGGTCCCGTGAGTGATCAGGACATGGACACAGATTTCTCTGAAAGCATGGGCCCTGACAATGCATGCATCATGGTGCTAATGGGGCAGGTTCATGCTGTGGAACGCCGATTCTGGGCTCGGGAAACAAGCACAGACTGGTGGGACCGCATAGTGTTGCAGGTCTGGGACGATTCCCAGTGGCTACGAAACTTTCGCATGCGTAAGGGCACTTTCATGGAACTTTGTGACTTGCTTTCCCCTGTCCTGAAGCGCATGAATACCAAGATGAGAGCAGCCCTCACAGTTGAGAAGCGAGTGGCGATAGCCCTGTGGAAGCTTGCAACGCCAGACAGCTACCGGTCAGTTGGGAATCAATTTGGAGTGGGCAAATCTACTGTGGGGGCTGCTGTGATGCAAGTAGCCCACGCAATCAAAGATCTGCTGATATCAAGGGTAGTGACCCTGGGAAATGTGCAGGTCATAGTGGATGGCTTTGCTGCAATGGGATTCCCTAACTGTGGTGGGGCTATAGATGGAACCCATATCCCTATCTTGGCACCGGAGCACCAAGCCGCCGAGTACATAAACCGCAAGGGGTACTTTTCGATAGTGCTGCAAGCTCTGGTGGATCACAAGGGACGTTTCACCAACATCAACGTGGGATGGCCGGGAAAGGTGCATGATGCTCGCATCTTCAGGAACTCTGGTCTGTTTCAAAAGCTGCAGGAAGGGACTTTATTCCCAGACCAGAAAATAACTGTTGGGGATGTTGAAATGCCTATATGTATCCTTGGGGACCCAGCCTACCCCTTAATGCCATGGCTCATGAAGCCGTACACAGGCAGCCTGGACAGTGGTCAGGAGCTGTTCAACTACAGGCTGAGCAAGTGCAGAATGGTGGTAGAATGTGCATTTGGACGTTTAAAGGCGCGCTGGCGCAGTTTATTGACTCGCTTAGACCTCAGCGAAACCAATATTCCCACTGTTATTACTGCTTGCTGTGTGCTCCACAATATCTGTGAGAGTAAGGGGGAGACGTTTATGGCGGGGTGGGAGGTTGAGGCAAATCGCCTGGCTGCTGGTTACGCGCAGCCAGACACCAGGGCGGTTAGAAGAGCACAGGAGGGCGCGGTACGCATCAGAGAAGCTTTGAAAAACAGTTTCATGACTGGCCAGGCTACAGTGTGAAAGTTCTGTTTGTTTCTCCTTGATGAACCCCCCCGCCCCTTGGTTCACTCTACTTCCCTGTAAGCTAACCACCCTCCCCTCCTCCCTTTAATCATTGCTTGCAGAGCCAATAAAGTCATTGCTGCTTCACAGTCATGCATTCGTTATTCATTCATCACACAAATAGGGGGATGACTACCAAGGTATCCCAGGAGGGGTGGTGGAGGAGGGAAGGAAAATGCCACACAGCACTTTAAGCACAGCACTTTAAAAGTTTACAACTTTAAAATTTATTGAATGACAGCCTTCTTTTTTTTGGGCAATCCTCTGTGGGGGAATGGCTGGTTGGCCGGAGGCCTCCCCACCGTGTTCTTGGGCGTCTGGGTGTGGAGGCTATGGAACTTGGGGAGGAGGGCGGTTGGTTACAGAGGGGCTGCAGTGGCAGTCTGTGCTCCAGCTGCCTTTGCTGCAGCTCAACCATACACTGGAGCATACTGGTTTGGTCCTGCAGCAGCCTCAGCATTGAATCCTGCCTCCTCTCATCACGCTGCCGCCACATTTGAGCTTCAGCCCTGTCTTCAGCCCGCCACTTACTCTCTTCAGCCCGCCACTTACTCTCTTCAGCCCTCCACCTCTCCTCCCGGTCATTTTGTGCTTTCCTGCACTCTGACATTATTTGCCTCCACGCATTCGTCTGTGCTCTGTCAGTGTGGGAGGACAGCATGAGCTCGGAGAACATTTCATCGCGAGTGCGTTTTTTTTTCTTTCTAAGCTTCACTAGCCTCTGGGAAGGAGAAGATCCTGTGATCATTGAAACACATGCAGCTGGTGGAGAAAAAAAAAGGGACAGCGGTATTTAAAAAGACACATTTTATAAAACAGTGGCTACACTCTTTCAGGGTAAACCTTGAAAGTTAACATTACATACATAGCACATGTGCTTTCGTTACAAGGTCGCATTTTGCCTCCTCCCACCGCGTGAACGGATTTTGGTTGAATGCCAGCAAACATACACTGCAATGCTTTGTTCTACAGTGATTCCCCAGTACGTGTTGCTGGCCTGGAGTGGTAAAGTGTCCTACCATGAAGGACGAAATAAGGCTGCCCTCCCCAGAAACCTTTTGCAAAGGCAGAACCGCAAATGCCAGGGCAAAGTAATCCTTTCACATGCTTGCTTTTAAACCATGTATAGCATTTTAAAAGGTACACTCACCAGAGGTCCCTTCTCCGCCTGCTGAGTCCAGGAGGCAGCCTTGGGTGGGTTCGGGGGGTACTGGCTCCAGGTCTAGGGTGAGAAACAGTTCCTGGCTGTCGGGAAAACCGGTTTCTCCGCTTGCTTGCTGTGAGCTATCTACAACCTCCTCATCATCATCTTCTTCGTCCCCAAAACCTACTTCTGTATTGCCTCCATCTCCATTGAAGGAGTCAAACAACACGGCTGGGGTAGTGGTGGCTGAACCCCCTAAAATGGCATGCAGCTCATCATAGAAGCGGCATGTTTGGGGCTCTGACCCAGAGCGGCCGTTCGCCTCTCTGGTTTTCTGGTAGGCTTGCCTCAGCTCCTTCAGTTTCACGCGGCACTGCTTCGGGTCCCTGTTATGGCCTCTGTCCTTCATGCCCTGGGAGATTTTCAGAAAGGTTTTGGCATTTCGAAAACTGGAACGGAGTTCTGATAGCACGGATTCCTCTCCCCAAACAGCGATCAGATCCCGTACCTCCCGTTCAGTCCATGCTGGAGCTCTTTTGCGATTCTGGGACTCCATCATGGTCACCTCTGCTGATGAGCTCTGCATGGTCACCTGCAGCTTGCCACGCTGGCCAAACAGGAAATGAGATTCAAAAGTTCGCGGTTCTTTTCCTGTCTACCTGGCCAGTGCATCTGAGTTGAGAGCGCTGTCCAGAGCGGTCAGAATGGAGCACTCTGGGATAGCTCCCGGAGGCCAATACCATCGAATTGTGTCCACAGTACCCCAAATTCGAGCCGGCAACGTCGATTTAAGCGCTAATCCACTTGTCAGGGGTGGAGTAAGGAAATCGATTTTAAGAGCCCTTTAAGTCGAAATAAAGGGCTTCATTGTGTGGACGGGTGCAGGTTTAAATCGATTTAACGCTGCTAAATTCGATCTAAAGTCCTAGTGTAGACCAGGGCTTAGAGAAGTGAGACTAGCAGTGCTGTGAAGGGGTCAGGAAGTCAGCTAATACTCAAAGAGAAAAGCATAGTAAATACAGTAGATCTTTGGCTGACCATGGAGATTCCATCTGCCTCTGTGCTCCCTCCCCTGTTCTCTAGTCCCACTGGCAGCATGTCGCTTTGGTGGATACCTCCAGCTTGGTGCTGCTGCAAATTCTACACAGGGCAGGAAGGGAATTTATTGCTGCTCAGGCCAGCTGGAACTTACAATGTGTCTTGCTTTGCCAGCTATGCTGCCCTGAAAGGGGAACAGTTTATTTAATGGCTGTTACATCAACTCCTCTTCCCTTCTACATGGAGCTGAACTCCTGAGTTGCTGTCACATGTAGTGATAGTGTGTGTGGGGGTGGGGGAAGGAAATACCAGCATTTATCCACCTTTTTCTTATGAGTCGATCTCCATCAGCCCACCATTCCTGCATGTTTGCTGCCTTCCATATCACACAGCAGAGAAAAACATTTGATTCAATTAAACCAACCAATTCATAAGATTCAGGCACTTGTAGAGGCTGGGTCTTTGTTGCTTGGCGATTATACTTTTCAGATGAGAATCATAGTTAGGCTGTATCTTTGTTAAAGAAAAGGCAGACAGTTGTCATGCAAAATCTTCATTTGCCAGTAGGCATTCCTATGTATCAGTGGCACTTTTTATGTAAAAATCCAGTGGTCTATGTGTGCATATTTATCCTTCCATACAAATAATAGAGATTGTTAATGGATTTTATTATTGCCCAAAGTGCCTTTCTGGTTAAATAAATCTCTCTGCAGAATTTACTGTCGCAATGTTCCAGCTCTGTTCCTACCTCTATTTCTATTTCTTGCACTTGCAACAAAACCACTTATAATCTGTGAGCAGGTACATCTGTACTACCTGTGTAGTAGGAAAGGGATTTAAACCCCCCCCACCCCCAAGAAGGGTAAGCCAACACTGGAGCAGTCATAAATGCCTCTCTCACTCTGCCAGCACCAGATTACAATCTGACCATTCAAAGGGGTTACGTTTGCACTTTACTAGTTACTAGTAGTTTTTCTGTATTGTTGAGCCTAAAAATGAATTTTAGGTAATAGATTTTCACTCAATAATTCCTGCATCAAGCCTAATACCTTCTTTTTGTGGTAGGAGCAGTGCATTAGAAAGCGCTGTGCATCTGTAATTGTTCGGGAAGTTGGCCAGACTTTGATTGTTTCAGTTGTGATTTGTCAGTGAAAATTTCTTCTGTGCAGATTGTATGACATGTAGGCTATCTGCTTCTGAAATAGCTCACATTGCTTTGTGTTCAATTTCACTTCAGTATTCTTGAGCTTATCACAGAACATTAGTTCCCATTCAGAAGATTTAGCATGAACCACAATGTCACCCAGGGGTAGCAAAGAAGCTGTCAGGAGAATGCCTCGCAGTACTTGTTTTTATGAGCTGTTAGAAGATTGTAGATGCAAGGTATGATTTTTAAATCAGCCTTACATAACTCCCATAATAACACCAGTCCAAATATTAAATCTGCTCACACACTCTGACCATGACAGTGATGAAAAGCTATTAATGTTTCACCATCTTTCAAAAAAGATTTTCGTGCAGCTATCTTAGCAGCTTTCAATTACCAATTACCTTGGTCCTTCCTGCTGCTGTTGTCTTTTATCTTCTGGATCCACTTCTCGCTGACATCCACTTTTCAGATCCATTATGAAAAACTAGCTATTGCATCCAATCAATCAATCATCTGTTCATGGCAAATAAATCCTTTAAACTCTTAAGTGACTCTGCGTACACACACAGGGCTGGGACTCCCCCACTGACTTCAACTGGAGCAGTGTTAAGCCAACACAGAGTGCTTTTGACACTCCCACCCACCATGTTTTTTTTCTTTAACGAGAATTATGGGTGAGCCCAAGGGACTGGGTGAAGGTTCAACGTCAGATTCATTTTGCTAGTAGAGCCCCTTATCTCAGTAATTGACAAACAAGGCACCTCTTGGTGAAGTTGGCATCCTGTACTATCAATGTTGTGTTGCACCAATGTAATGCAACCTATTTCTTAGTTGGATTAGAAGAAGAAATCCTGATTTTCTTTTGTTTCTGTCTTTTTTATTGCTCCACCTTTGAAGTGTACTGAACAGCACTGGAGAAACTCTGCATGCTCACCTTGCCTGTACCCCCGGAGAATTATACTTATTAAATCTTCCACCATATCTTCCTTCTAAAGCCACTTGCTGCCATTAGTTTCCATGTGTGTGTAATCACTTTGATTCAATATTTGAACCTCTTCTTCCCACTATTTTTAGGTGGCCTGGATCTAATGCATCTCATATTTGTACCAATATTGACCTGAGGTCCCTTCCAACCCTGATATTCTATGATTCTATGTCTATGTAATTCCTCTGAATTCCACATTTAATTCCAACATTTAATGTTGACATTCAACTAAAGATGTCCCTGAATCAGAACTTCAAATTCAATAATCCTCTGAGGTTGAGGAAGGGAGTTAAATTCAATTTCCTGGATTCAAATCCACTCCTATAGTTCTTGGTCTGGGCTGGATCCAAAATATTTCTATTTCAGCTGTGACAAGGATGGTGAAAATCATATAAAACTGACCCTTTTGAAATTCCTGTCATTTGGGGCCTAAGTCTCACAAGAACATATTCGAGTTATCCGTGGCTTGTTTAACCTTGTACCCAAACTGCAGGTTTGTGCCTAATCTAATGTGGATCTCTGCCTTGAAGTCTTCTTTTGTGTATTGCTGAATCCTCGTTTCATGCTGCTAAAGCTGCTTTGATCTCTTTTTGGCCAGTTTCCAGGCTGTCTCTTAATTCCTCTTATGAAATTTCCATACCAGCTTTAATTTCTGCTAGTAGGCAGCTATATTTTCATCTCATTTTCAAGTAAGAACCTCAAAACTTTACCAATTTAAATTTCTCCCGCTGGAAATATTTGTCCAGTTTGACACCAATTGTCATGGCTTCTGAGTACTCGGGAATATTTGGACATCGGTAGCACATTTATTTCTTTGCTGAGAGCGAAATTAATGGACACAGACTTGGGATAGCCTGTCCTTGACTATATTTATTTGCTGTGTACACATATCCCTGTTATTGCTCTGAGCAGGAGCAATGACTATTTTAAAGCAGAAGAATAAACAGCAAAGTTTGCAGCTTGCAGAACTCTAGAAACCAGCTGTATTTTAAACTCAAAACAAAAAAAAACCCAAGTCACTTGCCCACCTGGTTCGCAAATGCCATTCCTTCTGCTGTCTGACTGTGTGTTTACATCCGTTAAAACCTGTAAGAGCATGAGCCTGGGCTGTCATCCAAAGCCATACTCCTCCTCTGATTACATGATGAAGATGACGGGCAAAACTGCCTTGGAACTGGAAGGGCTGATGAGTCCGCATTTGTGCTCTAGGTCATGGGTTCTCAACCTTTTTCTTTCTGAGGCCCCCCCAAATGCTATAAAAGCTCCACGCCCACCTGTCCCACAACAACTGTTTTGTACATATAAAAGCCAGGGATGGCGTTAAGGGGTAGCAAGCAGGGCAATTGCTCAGGGCCCCATGCCACAGGGAGCCCTAGGAAGCTAAAATGCTCAGGCTTATGCTTCAGGCGCAGGTGGCAGGCTCAGGGCCCTGGGCTTCAGCCCTGCTCAGCAGGGCTTTGGCTTTCTGCCCTGGGCCCCAGCGAGTCAAACACCGGTCCTGCTTGGCGAACCCCTGAAACCTGCTCATGGCCGCTCTGGGAGCCCTGGACCCCTGGTTGAAAACCACTACTTTAGATGGAAGGGAGCCCTTTTCCGCTCAGCAGGTCCCCCATTCTGTGTTCTTCTATTGAAAAGAAATTTCTGATTTAGGGGCAAAATGTCTTGAAGTCTCCACGGGTATAATCCTGACCCCGCTGAAGTGAGAGGCAAAAATCCCCCCCATTGAAAAATGGAGCCAGGATTTCACCCCATATCAGGTGAGACGAGGTGGTAAGGTTGACTAGACTCCCCACTTGAGTGATTCTACAAACATATGCCATTAAGTCGACTTGTTAGTGCCCAGGGAGCCCTGGAATAGCTTTTATTCTTTCCTGTGGGGTTAAGGGAGCCTCTCAGATATAACCTCTGTCATTGAATGCATCATTTTTATCACAAAATCATTAAAATAAACTGGTAGAATGAGGAAATAATGAAAATGATATTTTAATATCTGTTTTAAAGTAATTTGTTTCTCATACAAATAATAGGCTTCTGAAATAAAACAGTGGAGCTGTTTTTTATGTAATCACTTTGTATGAAATTTGTGTATTTTCTCAAACATAGTCTATTACTTATTCCTTCTTTGAAGACCACACAGGATATTACACACTGTATATTGCCCCAGTTGTATGCCCAGTGAGGTTAATAGCTTTGCGGGGTTTGGGTCAGGCCCTCTATCCTTGCTGTACACTAGTAAACATACAGTATATGTATGTATGCACACACACCTTTGTTCTTATTTTGGAAACACTCACGTTTGTTGTTTAATCATGGTTTGACATTTTTAATCCAGTTATTTTTGTTTTCAGTAACACATTCTATGTACACGTTGAAACTCCAAGAGCGTTTGGACCATTTTACCACGGTCAATGGGAGAGCAGATAGAATAACTGCTTAGAAAATAGTGTCTCGGCATAAATCTCAACATGAACAAAAATCATGAGGTTAATGAGTAGAACCGTGTATATCTCCAAGCCTGGACTAGTTCCACTGTGTTGAGATAATTTAGGAATATCAGCATACCCTATATTCCCCCCCCCCCCCATAAAATACTCAGCTGTGCCTGTGTGCCTGTGAACAAAGTTGCTATAACAATTAGAATACTTATCTTCCTTTTTCTTTGTTTCTGCAATGGTTTTAAGAAATCTATTTAGAAACACTAATATATAATATTGTCCTGTTTCAATTTAGTATGCCATCAGAATTATTTTCATAATGTCGCGGTTTCTAAGTAGTTAAGTCTTCTTACAATTTCAGTGTGTGCATGTTTGCATTAGAGACAGGGGCAAACCAAAACACTGGATCCCAACACCCCTGAGCTTTGGGGAAAAACATGTCTGGTTTGGCACTTCATGGTATGGGCCCACCCCTTATTTATGGCTATATGAGCAGATCATTTGCACCATTCTAGAATATAGATCTTATTGTCTTTATTTTCTTTTCTGGGCCTTTGACATAACTACTAGGGTACAATTGAAATTTATTATTATTTAGAGGAATATATGAAGTGTTGGGCAGACATATTGCTCAATTTGTGTACAACGCATCCCTTTCTCCATCTTATAATACTTCCATGCCTTGAATATTCATATGTAATTTTACTACTCACTACTTATTGTTTTTTTTTTTTAATATTTTGCATCTCTGCTTGAAGCAAAACTGCTGTCCAGACTTTCTCTCCAAGAATATTGAAGAAACTGGCACATGCTATTGGGCTTGCAATTTCAAGGATTTTTAGTGAATTGGTAAACTTGGGGGTCATACCCTATGACTGGAGAATTGCTAATATAGTTCCTATTTTTAAGAAGGGGGGAGGGGAGAGAAAGTGATCCGGGAAACTACAGGCCTGTTAGTTTGACCTCAGTTGTATGCAAGGCCTTGGAACAAAATTTTAAAGAGAAAGTAGTTAAGGATATAGAGGTAAACAGTAATTGGGATAAAATACAACATGATTTCACAAAAGGTAGATCATGCCAAACCAACCTGATCTCCTTCTTTGAGAACTGATTTTTTTAGACAAAAGAAATGCAGTAGAGCTAATTTACCTGGATTTCAGTAAGGAATTTGATATAGTTCCACATGGGAAATTATTAGTTACATTGGAGAAGATTGGTGAGCAGTAAGGTGCTATTCAACATGAGTAATATAGCATCAGAATCTGACATTTAATGGATCAGGATCAGAAATGTTGTGAATCTGTTGATCTCCATTTGTTTTATCTTTCATTCTGAGCTCTGGAGAAATTATGCTAAGAACAAAAAATGAAATTTTTGTCTACTGAATGCCTCACATAGCAAGGGTAAGAGGTGCATTCAATGTGCAACAGATTATAAACTAATCTTTATTGTTTTTATTTTCTTTAGGGTGTAAAACAATCAGAGATGTTTAGTGAAGCTATGGCATACTGTATAATGGAACCCCTATCACACCTGATGCTCTAGAGATTGGCTCCTTGCTCCATTAGTGGTTTGATATTAGTAGCATTCACTCTGAACGCTAAAACATCACTGTGGGACAGGAGCTCACTGACATGACTCTGTGGAACTGTGATGGACTTGAACGAACTGTCAGGCATGTTGAATGTTTGGGGGTGACCCAGGTAGGAGCGAAGCCCACAACCTCGCTTTCGCTGTCAGGTTTACAGGGAACTATTCCAGAGGCATTAAGTAGATGGGGAATGAATGATATCCAAGATTCCTTCCATCTATCTAAGATACTTCTATGGCCCCTGTTACTGTAGTATCTCGCCACTTCACAATATTTAATTTATTTATCTTCTCTACCCCTCAGGGATGTTGCTAGGTAGTAGTATCCTCTTTTTGCAGATGGGGAAATAAGGTGTAGAAAGGTTAAGTGACTTGCCACAGGAAAGGCTGTGATGGAGCTGGTAATTAAACCCAGGTCTCTCAAGCCCTAGGCTAGCATCCTCAGCACAGGACCATCTTTCTGTACACAACAGGGTCAAGCTGGCATGCATAAAAGAAGTGAGAGAAAAGCAGTGGCCACTGGTGAAGTGGGAGAAAATCCAAATTCATCCTGAGAATAGTATATGTTACAATGTTTATACATTGGAAAGAAGACTTTCATTTTGGGTTGGGATCCCAGGAATGGTAGAACTTTATTTTTGATCTTTTAAAGTTTTTTATCATCAGAAATAGGAAAGGACTTCTCTTGTGTCTTATTCTGTGCGCTACTCACTGCTGGCAAAAGAGATTCCTTCCCAACGTTCCCCCATGTAAGAGTAACCTAATATAATAAAAGTTCAAAATCTGTAATAATAATAATAATAATAATGACAGCAAAGTGCCCACCCTCCCAAGACCTGGGGAGATGCTTGGGACCCTGAACAACCATTTAAAATACAATACAATGAAAAAATCGTAAGATAACATAATGCCAGGTTTAAAAAATCATGTGACATTGTGAAAAACTGGAGTGGAAAGATCCTGCCAGGCTGAGGGCCCTGTTAGCTATTTGGGGCCTTCATCTCATAAAGGGAAGTTAGCTCATTTATGCAACAAATACAGGTCACCTTTAAAGTGGGAAACTCTCCGTACTCAATGCCTCAAAAGATTACCAGAATAAAAACCAAAGCTGAAACTGTTCCCAATGGCTATTGTGGAGCTTTCACTGTGTCCTGCTTATCGGCTTGCCTTTTTTGTGGTTGGGGAATTTCCAAGTTCCCGTGACTTTTAAGTCTTTTCAGGAATTATTAAAAATAAAAACCCTACATTTCAAAGTATTCTTTTTGGGTTTGTCCCCTATATCTCACCCTTCTTATCCTCTCAAGGTCAAATCCTGCCCTTCTGAAGAAAAAACATCTAGTGGAAATACCTAGAGTATCTCTCTGTGTTGTTAGAGCAAAGGGATTTGTAATCTATCATCAGTCCTCTTTGGTTGGATTTTCAGTTGTTGTGGGAAGGGGTCTATATGCATCATGCTGTCACTCATCCAAACTACAGTTAATCAGAATTCCCAATCACGTTTGCCTCTCTCTGGTGCCCCCTTATGTATTTGCTGTTTAAAACAAACCAACAGATAACGTTAAAAAAAAAACATCCAGAATTGATGTCTCATTTGTCACCACACCAAAAAAAGTAGTTTTGGGACAAAGCACATGTTTGGCCCATTCTTTGTCTTTCTGGTACAGTTACTAGTCTGGTCCAGGGTTTGACGGCAATTTATTAGGACTGTAGTACTGCATCCAGAATCTCCAGACTTTTGTGAGAGCTTCAGACAGCTTTGCCCATAGGAATTGCAACCATGAAAGAGAACAGAGGAAGTGTAGTAACAATGGTTAGGCAACTGGTGTGCTGTGAGTTTTACTGATCAGAATAAACTTATCATTACCTTGTGCACCCTCCCACGACAGTTCGTTGCATTTATCTGTTCTCTCATTTTATACTTAGATTGTAAATTCATAGATATGTTTGTAGCATAATGTGGCTGGAGCCTCTAAGTACGACTGCAATGTGAAGAAATGAGGCCTGCCCATATAGACTCCAAAGATGACAATCGTTGTGCAACCCCCAGAGTTATCTGTGCTCTCTTATTGAACCAAGGTCTGGCTCTCGTAAGTTCCAGACTAGCACCCCAACCATCTTTCCTCTCTACTAAATAGCCTACCTCTTGGTTGGATTTTGTATTTCTTCCAGCTCTTCTTGTGGCAGTTCCATTGTGTATCCTCATTTCTTCCCTTCTCCTGTGCCCTTAAGAGGGGGATTGCTGGTCTCAGACTGACTTCCCTTCCCCATATAATAATGTGAGCTATTACAGACATTTAAACATTGTTTTTCCCCTGAAACCTTAAGACCCCTTTCTCCAGAAGTGAAAGTAAAAGCTAGTGTGGACAGTCTCTTTGCTTCCTCTCCATGGAAGCTAAGGCGTGAGGGTGGGGATTTCTCCTTTCCTCTACCTTGCACATGGGCAAGAATAAAGAAAATGTTTACGCTGGTGGGGAGGTGGAAAGGTGACTAGCCAAGTCTTTCAGTCAGTGTAAAGTGCACACTGATCAGCACTTCGCTAGTTCTGCTGGGTTTAACCTCAGATCCAGTAGTGCGAACTGCACAGGAATCAAGGACTCAGCTCAGAGCTGTTGTTGTCAGTGGAGGACTGGTGACCCAAATCCATTATACTGTATATCAGCCCATTGGTATTTGGTGTGGTTGGATGACTGAATATCTGATTTTGCTTAATATGTATGATTTACTGAGCCTAGTATACAGTTCGTGCTTGTTTAAGGGATATAAGAGTTCTTCGCTCTCGTGCTACTATTTTTTAATTGAAATAACTGCACTAGATTAAAAGGAAATTGTCCAGATTGCGATAAATAGGACCTTTTTTAAAAAAAACATTAAAATGTGGGTAAGATACCCATTGATTTAGACAAAATCTTCAATTCTGAGAGTTCACAATATCCATTTGCAAACCTGCATCTGCCTCAGTGTCTTTGCATCTCAGAGGTAGATTGCACTTGTATATTTTCACTTCTTTTCAAACAGCAAAATCAAGTCTTGTAAGACCAACATAAATGAGCAGAGTAAAAGCTAAATCTTCCCTGAGGTATTTTTAATGTATGTATTGGTCTTTTTTTCAGTGGGGAGGAAGACATTTTTCTAAGTTTTGCCTTTTTTTTTTTTCCCCCAAATATGCATTTTTCTTCTTTATGTCCAAGCCTATTTTTATCCTATTGCTTCCTGCCCTGTTTTTCATTGTACATTCCTCATGTGTTAATAGGGTTGGCATTCTTGGAACAATGGGTTTAATGAACTGAGCAAAGTGCTTGCTTTTTCTTTTTAAGTCAGTTATGTAATTATTCCAAATGGATTCCTATGGAAACCTGTACAAAAGATGGTTGATCATATGTTCATAAACTAAGCCCTTAAAGCTGTATTCAACTAACATACTGTATAATAGAGAGTGAATGCTGTGTAGAGGCATTAATTAGTTATTGTTTATAATGTAGTGCCAAGAGGCCTGGTTCAAATGTAGTATTTAGGGGGACTGTTTTCCAAAGTAGGAACCTTAGTTTCTCAGTTCCCAAACTGTAAATATTGAAACTAATTGTACCTCCTAAAACACTAATTTAATTAATTCATCTAAATCCAATGTTTGTCGAAATTCTCAACACTAGTAGATTTTTATCAGATGTCTATATTCTTGAGGTCCAGTTTTCAAACATCGTACATGTTTAGGGGGAGGGAAAGCTCAGTGGTTTGAGCATTGGCCTGCTAAACCCAGGGTTGTGAGTTCAATCCTTGAGGGGGCCATTAGGGATCTGGGGCAAAAATTGGGGATTGGTCCTGCTTTGAGCACGGGGTTGGACTAGATGACCTCCTAAGGTCCCTTCCAGCCCCGATATTCTATGACATTTAACAGAATCTCCGTGTAACGGGATTTGGACAACTTCTTAAGGTGCCAACATTTGAAACTTGATCCTGAAATATTTTCCAATATAATTGGAAGTCAAAGTAATGATGCCCTTTCTTTTTCGCCACTTGTACCTCATAAAATGAGAGTACAAATGTCTTAAATATTAGGTGAGTCTGGATTATAATAAAAGTCTCAAGGTATTCTTAAACACTTTCAAGTGCCTTTCCTATGCTGTTAAGTGTCTATGAATATGGCACCTTGTTATTACTTAATATATTTTTCTCCTCTTCATAGTTAAAGCCATATTTGCTGACTTTATTATTCATATTGGTGCAAGTCAGGATTGCTGGGGACTGTACAAACACATGGGAACGTAAGGTCTCTGGCCCCAAACTGCTTTACTTTTTACTTTTAGCCCCAGAGAATTAATACAGTTTCTCTGGAGGGGGAGTGAGCAGCATTCTATTCTGGCTCACACTTCACAACTTAGATATGTTAACTAAGTTGTGAAAATGCATAAGTTGGAAAGAGCACATCTTCCTTTTCAGATTCCAGGTCAAGTTTTTAGGACTGGCAGCCAATGTTCCCTCTAATTTTTTACATCCATGTGCGGAGTGAATTTTGTTATGTGCGCCAATGTGGAGGTGATGTGTGGCAGGGGTGGGGCCGAGGGGTTCGGAGTGTGGGAGTGGGCTCAGGGCTGGAGCAGATAATTGGGGTGCAGGGGGGTGAGGGCTCTGTCTGGATGCGTGGGCTCTGGGGTGGGGCCAGGGATGAGAGTTTGGGGTGTGAGAGGGGGCTCAGGGCTAGAGTAGATGGTTGGAGTGCAGGGGTGTGAGGGCTCTGGGGTGGGGCCGGGGTTGAGGGGTTTGAGTTGCAGGAGGAGGCTCAGGGCTGGGGCAGAGGGTTAGGATGAGGGGGGTGAAGGCTCTGGCTGGGGGTGAGGGCTCTGGGGTGGGGCCAGGGATGGGTTGGAGTGCAGGTTGCCCCAGGACTGTGGTGGGGAGAGAGAACACCCCCAGACCTTTCTCGCTGCAGCAGCCCGGGACGGGGGAAAGCGTCTCTTCCCACCTGCGGCAGCTCCGGAACTGGAGCCAGGGGAGAGGTGCTTCTCCGCACCTGCACATTCCTTGATAGCCTGTTGCATGGCCACACAGCTTAGAGGGAAGTTAGTTTAATTAAACATTTTTACTTGTACCTTTCATATGGAATTGCAGAATGATAATAAGCAACCCTCTCCCTCTCTTGTCCCCATATCGTCAGTTTAAAAAACCCCCCAAAAGAACCCTTTTGTTTTTTGGAGTAAGACTGAACTTTAAAGTAAAATTGCAGTGTAATTCTATATTTTTCTGAACATGATCTCTGGTTGCAACAAAAGCCATATAGCATTAAGGGCCTTAAAATTAATTAAAATAAGAATCAGCAATCAAAGGGAAAGCTTACATCTTGACGATCTAACAATACAGAGAAGGACTAAGAGGAGAGATGAATATATAAATAGAAAAGTAACAAACTTGGTTTAAATTAAACTAACCAATAATTATGAAGAGTGAACATGGCTCCCTGAATTGTCTAAAAGTCACTGCTTTCTTTTACTATTGAATGGGAACTACAATCTCTGAGGCCTTCTCGAAATTGCTGGACTGGCACTCTTGAGAGAAGTACCATACATCTGTTTTTTCTGAGAGATAGTTAAAGTATATTTCCAAAAGCTTTCTTAAAACCTCATTTTTTATATATTCTTCACCAGAAAATATGTATTTTGGCTTACCAAGGCTTGATGCTTACTGCTATGTGTGTGGGCAGAAGACAGCAAAAGTGGACATCTCAGGGAAGAGGACACAGAAATGGGGGACTGGTAGCTCTGCTGCATATTTCCCCATCCCTACAACCCCATGGAAGCCCAACTGCATTCACTCAACAGAGTGGAGGAGCAGTCGCTCTCCATGGGCTGCTCACTTTGTGACTGTGCAAATTTAATGTTGCAGTTAGTGCTAGAAATAACATCAATTCATCCTCCACCCCTGCCAGCCAGGGTAGCATGCTTTCCTCCAGAGCCAACCTTCTGTGTAGGGGAAAAGGGCACCCTGTAACCAACATGGAGGATCCCTGGATTGTGTGGCTGGCCTCAGATGTTCTCTTGCATCCTAGGTATCCATTGTGTTTGCATGCTTCCTCCTCCCCAGACTCTGTGATTCTCTATTTCCCTTCTTCTTCTTCAAAAGAAAGGTGTGTAGAAAACTCCCCAAGGACAACCTTTCCTCTACCATGAATTTTTTTCACAGGAGGTAATCATCTGGACTTAAGATATGATAATGTAATAAAACTATACATTAAAAAATTCCTAATCAGCCGGGACTGGAATAACTTTCCTTTTTTCCCTTATGTGCATTCTGCTCTGAGTAAGCTAAAATTTTAAATTCATTTTCAAGGTTCTGAATATCTGGAAAAGCCAGCCTGTTTTATTTTTATCCTAAGGCTAGCTTGAAGGCCATGAGACTTCTCATGTATATATGTATTGAATGCAAAATGCATCTCTTACCAACCATATATGTGCATGTGATGGTGTTGCTACGGTATTTCCTAAAGTGTCCAGTTTTTATATAACTTACGCTAAACTGCATGTTTTTTTTCTTTGGTGTTGATGGTACATTTAATGTTGGAATATTTTGTAGCTCTCTTTTGTCTAGGTTCTTACAGTGTGTTCATCACTATAACATATTCTCCCACTCTAGTAACTGCTTTTGATGTCTAAGTTTTACATTTAGATAGCACCTTTCATTCAGAAGGATCCCAAGTATATTTACCAAAGTTTTTAAAAACATTTTGGCCAACCTTTCATACCTCATTGAGATACCAAATGGGAGTGAAGCGAATGAGAGTTTTGCACAATTAAGGTCTGTGGAATCAGAATTTATACACAGGAATTACTACTGAGGAGTGGACCCACTTCTGGGGTGAAATACAGAAACTGTTCAACAGCATACAGCAACAGTGCACAACAGTTTGAAGGGGATTTGAGGGACACTTACCAAGTTAAAACAGCAGGTGGAATCTTAGGCAGGCAAAGTGTAATTATCCACATTTAGAATTTTGCCAGAACAATTCCTCTGTTGTTCCCCGCTTTGGAGAAATTCCATGAGAATTTGAGTTTGTATTAGAGATGTCTCCTCCCGTTACTGACCCCAGCCTGACTCTGCTTAGTTTTTTAAATTTGACATTATTGCCCACAGTAGTATGAGTTCAGGAAGACTAGTTGTGCTGTTGCTCTGTAGTGCTTGTTGTGTAAGAGACTGGGAGAGCTGAGATGCGGAAAGCCTGATTTTAAGACACGAGATTTAATATATGTTGATATTTTAAAACAAGTCCCTTTTTCTAATGGGGAGAAATTGTCACAGTCTTTATACAGTTGTTACCAATCCTTTTTGGCTAAACCTATTTGCTTTTTACCAGCTCTGGATCACATATGTACATTCACTTTATGGGCAATATCCTAGCTCTTGATCCAGTTGCAAAATTCACATTGCTGTTAGATGAAGTTCTGTAATATCAATGGCTCTAAATAGTTCTTGTAAACAGGCCTTCCCTAGATACTTTGGCATGTACTGCTAACTCCTAGTAAAACAAAACAGTTGAGCTGCAACCTGCCTATCTTGTGTATCTAAATCTAGCACCAGTGCATTCCCCTGACAAAAAAAAGATGTGATGCCTCTGAATGTTACAAAGAGATTGCTCTTGGAAGCAGACAAACATGCATTAGTAAGGTTTAGGAAAGTTATTTTTGATCCAGTAAAACATTAGATTCATCACGACGCTGAAAAGAATAATTTATTTATGTATTTCAAATAGGTTTCTCTCTTTTTCTCTCTTTAATGGCTTATACTCTGATATATACAAATTATTTGTATGGGTGTCAAACTAAAACCTGCTGGGTGGAAAAACGGTTTTCCCCACTGGAAGCAGCAAGAAGTAATGGAAGATATTTTTTTTTTTAAACTTGGCTTTCTGACTGTGTAATTGCTTCATGAGGATAAACACATTTGAATCACCACAGTAATAAAACAAAATGCAGCTATGGAATGTGCAGGGTGGGACAAGAATGAAAAAGGACTACTCTTGTATTAGAATAATCTGTGCGCAGATGCTCTCCTCAAAGCAGTCAGGAGGGGCAGGCGAAGGCACTTTCTGTCTTAAAATGGGGGCAGGGAGAGACAGCGAGAGAGAGAGAGAAATTTGCTTTGAAATACACACCAGAGTGTGAGACTATCCAGAGTGAAGACCGCATCATTGTACGTTCTGAACATCTATGAATTTTTGCAAGGCTAAGATATTGGAGCTTGGTGAGTGCTTGTCCACTTTGGGGTTGAGAGATTATTTTCCACAGAATTTAATTTCCTTTTGTACTGCATATTCTAGTTCTTTAGTTGTTAAATTTGCTAAGTTTGTTAAATATTCGGCAGATGCAGCAAGAGCAGCAGAAATTCGCAAAACAAGGGCCCAACTCATTGCTGGGATAAGTAAATGAAACTCCATTGAAGACATAAAATTGGCCACATTCGTTATAAAGAAGGGGGGCTTTTTATAGTACCCAATAACTGTCAAGTGGGCATTGAGACTATTCTTTTTTCCTACACTTGTAATGTGAAAGGTGCTGGACTGACAGCCCTGGAAATTGAAGTCCTCTATTTCTCCACAGGACAGGTATAGCATGGGCGGCAGCAATGCAGGCTTCCCCACACTGTTCTGCCAGTGTGTCTCAACCCTGTTCTGAAGAGATCTCTTTTGGAGGTGAGTGGGTAGCTTAGTCTCTATGTCCCTTCCCGCCTCTGATGGTTGCCAACAAGGCTTCCAAGTGGTTTTTATTACATGGACACTTGTCCACTACAAAGTGGACTGAGACTACTATTTGTCTTACATAAGTCTTCAGTGGGTAGTAACTTTCTCTTACTACCTATGTGAGCTGGATTCATACTGATCTGCAGTACTTTAGGAGACTGCAGTCAAATTTCCTGTGTAGTTAAATGGCAGACACAAAATTTTGTCCTACCTTTGTGTTTTTGTTTGAAGAGCCCATGAAAATGCTATATTAACACACATCCACATGCATGCAGATAACTTAATGCACTTTCTTCCTAAACTTAATGAGCAAAACCAGCTAGTGCAAGCAGCCCAGCTCTCTTAGAAAATCCTGCCGTAATAAACTGGGGTGAAGCAAAAAATTGTTAAAGAAATTAATCTCTATTTCCTTCTTCTAAAGGGAGTGTTTGTATTTGTTTTTAATATAAAACTGTATCTTGACACATTCCTTTTTCATGTCTACAATGTAAATTAATATTAACCTATATTAGGAAAATTAATGTCCTTACTTTGAATTCAGTGAAAGTGATAATCTTGCAGCATCCTAAACTGCTATGAAATGATAGTCAGTGCAACCAGATAAGCAATTGAATTCTAGTAGGCAGCTGTCCTCTAATGCAGAAGCCATAAGATAGAACACTTGAAAGACACTGATGATGGCATTGATAAGCCGGCAGTGTAAAGACAATGACAGCTCACTTGTGTGGCAGATAAACGTGTTACAGCTGTTCATCTTCTTGGATTTGCTAACCTAAAATACTGGTACTCTGAACAAGCAAGGTGAATGCTACTTTTCCCAGAATCCTGAACCTTTTAGAAAAATGCGTGCACTTAAAATTTGGAAGCTCTTACAAGGTCACTAAAGCCATTGAAAAACTATTTTTGCAGCTTTTGATGCGTTGTCCAAGATATTACATTGCAGCAACCTGTTTTTTTTTTTCTCTTGATAGTGCAGGGGACAGGATATAGTTCTGTGTCTACTTGACTCTATTTATGTGACTGTTTATAGCTATATATGGATACTAAGAAAATATAACACTATTTAATCCCGTTCTTATTCTTGTAAACTCATTGTTTTGGATCTTCATTAAACTTGAAGAAATATGAAAAATCATATACTTACCATAACATGCACGAATACCTAGAAATAAAACTCTCTGTAGTGACTTATTGCAGAATTTGTCTTTCTTTTAAAAGATATGTTTGAAATTGTATGTATATTTAATATACAACAACAACAAAATCAGTGATATCCCTAAGGGGCCCAATTCTGCCTTTCTTGTACATCCAAAACAGTTACTGACTTTAGTGGAATTTGGGTGCACAAAGGTTGGAGGATTGGACCCCTATTTTATAATAATCCAAGAATTTTTCATTGATATTTAAGATAGACTCATAGACTTTAAAGTCAGAAGGGACCATTATGATCATCTAGTCTGACCTCCTGCACAATGCAGGCCACAGTGCCTTGTATAATGGTACTGACACCTCCTTATCTCTACTGGAAATACCTCGTCTGATGCATCCCAAGACCTCATTAGCTTTTTTCACGGCCACATCACATTGGCAGCTCATAGTCATCCTGTGATCAACCAATACTCTGAGGTCCTTCTCCTCCTCTGTTACTTCCAACTGATGCATCCCCAGTTTATAACAAAAATTCTTGTTATTAATCCCTAAATGCATGACCTTGCACTTTCTGCTATTAAATTTCATCTTATTACTATTACTCCAGTTTACAAGGTCATCCAGATCTTCCTGTATGATATCCCAATCCCTCTCTGTATTGGCAATACCTCCCAGCTTCGTGTCATCCGCAAACTTTATTAGCACATTTCCACTTTTTGTTCCAAGGTCAGTAATAAAAAGATTAAATAAGATTGGTCCCAAAACCGATCCCTGAGGAACTCCACTAGTAACCTCCTTCCAGCCTGACAGTTCACCTTTCAGTATGACCAGTTGTAGTCTCCCCTTTAACCAGTTCCTTATCCACCTTTCAATTTTCATATTGATCACCATCTTTTCCAATTTAGCTAATAATTCCCCATGTGGAACTGTATCAAATGCGTTACTGAAATCGAGGTAAATTAGATCCACTGCATTTCTTTTGTCTGAAAAATTTGGTTACCTTCTCAAAGAAGGAGATCAGGTTTGTTTGGCATGATCTACCTTTTGTAAAACCATGTTGTATTTTGTCCCAATTACCATTGACCTTAATGTCCTTAACTACTTTCTCCTTCAAAATTTTTTCCAAGACCTCGCATACTACAGATGTCAAACTAATAGGCCTCTATAATAGGCCGGATCACTTCTTTTTCCTTTCTTGAAAATAGGAACTATGTTAGCAATTCTCCAGTCATACGGTACAACCCCCGAGTTTACAGATTCATTAAAAATTCTTGCTAATGGGCTTGCAATTTCATGTGCCAGTTCCTTTAAAATTCTTGGATGAAGATTATCTGGGCCCCCGATTTAGTCCCATTAAGCTGTTCGAGTTTGGTTTCTACCTCAGATGTGGTAATATCTACCTCCATATTCTCATTCCCATTTGTCATCCTACCATTATCCCTAAGCTCCTCATTAGCCTCATTAAAGACTGAGGCAAAGTATTTATTTGTTTAGGTATTGGGCCATGCCTAAATTATCCTTAACCTCCACTCCATCCTCAGTGTTTAGCGGTCCCACTTCTTCTTTCTTTGTTTTCTTCTTATTTATATGGCTATAGAACCTTTTATTATTGGTTTTAATTCCCTTTGCAAGGTCCAACTCTACATGGTTTTTGTTCTTTCTCACTTTATCCCTACATGTTCTGACTTCAGTAAGGTAGCTTTCCTTGCTGATCCCTCCCATCTTCCACTCCTTGTAGGCTTTCTGCTTTTTCTTAATCACCTCTTTGAGATGGTTGCTCATCCAGCTTGGTCTATAAACTCCTGCCTATGAGTTTTTTCCCCTTTCTTGGGATGCAGGCTTCTGATAGTTTCTGCAACCTTGACTTGAAGTAATTCCAGGCTTCTTCTGCCTTTAGATCCACAAGTTCTTCAGTCCAATCCACTTCCCTAACTAATTTCCTTAATTTTTTAAAGTTAGCCCTTTTTAAAAACCCTAGTCACAGATCTGTTTTTGTTTATCCTTCCATTTAGTTTGAACTGAATTAGCTCATGATTGCACGAACCAAGGTTGTCCCCTGCAACCATTTCTTCTATGAGGTCCTCACTACTCGCCAAAACCAAATCTAAAATGGCATCCCCTCTTGTTGGTTCAGCAACTACTTGGTGAAGGAATCCATCAGCTATCGCATGCATCCAGGAAAATCTGAGCCCGATTATTATTACTAGCACTTGTCCTCCAGTCTATATCTGGAAGTTAAAGTCTTCCATGATCACACAATTCCCATTAGTATTTATTTAATTGAAAACATTAAAGAGGTCTCTGTCCTTATCCAAATTGGACCCCGGTGGTCTATAGCACACCCCAAGCACTATCCCAGGGGAGGCTCTAGTAGCTTTCTTCCCCAATGTGATTTTTGCCCAGACAGACTCTCTTATCCATTCCATCACTTCTTATTTCTTTACAGTCTACCTCATCATTGATATACAATGCTACTCCACCACCTTTGCCTTTATTTCTGTTCTTCCTAAATAGCACATACCCTTCAATACCTGTACTCCAGTCATGACTACTATTCCACTATGTTTCTGTTATCCCTATAATATCTGGTTTCACTTCCTGCAGCAGTAGCTCTAGTTCCTCCATTTTGTTACCTAGGCTCCTCGCATTCGTGTACAAACATCTTAATTTTTGCTGTTTGGCTTCTCTCACATTCTTTACCCGATTAGGCACAGACATTCTACTGCCAGTATCCCCTATTAGACTGGTATCTACACTACCTGTCCTCTTTATGTCCATTCTCCTACCCAGGGCTGTATCCTTTCTTTCTTCGCTTTCTTCCCTTTAAATACTTCGTTTTCTTCCCTCTCAATTTAATTTTATATGATAAATTATTACCATGTGTAGAACACCTGATCAGTGTTTATTCAAAGGTGTTTGAACATCTGCATTGTTTTTTTTAAAATTTTGAAGTAAATATCTGTTTGAGAGTCTGTCATAGATGGTAGGGTGACCTTAGGAATTGTATTATTAGAAGTATTCAACTTACATAACTAATAAGTCACCTTAAATGAAGTTTGCACAAGATTGCCAAAACACTGTGAAATTGATTTTCAGCTCTTGGGAATGCATCACAGATCAGAAGTCTGTCATTTTTTTTGTTTAAAGGTAGGCCTGAACTGCAGTATTCAGATCCAGAGCTGAATTTCCCCAAATTTGTGGGGGTTTGAATCCAAACTTTAGCTTTAAGCCCATCTCTAGTTTACATGAACCTTTAAAAATAATTGCATAACTTACCTCAAATAAAGTAGTATAATACAATGGTGATATACTTCAGTCTGCTCATATTGTATTTATACCATTTTCGTTTTTCTAATTCTTTGTATGTTGTCCTTGAATTCTACTTCATAAAGAGCCATATCCTGCCACCATTACTCACATTGAATAGTACCTTACCCCACAAATAGTTCCATTGATTTCAATAAGAGTGTTTGCAAATCAAGGTATTAGTCCATGCACGTAAGTGTGGCAGAATGATCATGTAGCCTTGCTCACATGACTAGTTCAAATGACTAAATTGGGACTTGTCCCCTGAATCAGGGCTGAAGGATTAGGTTTATGTTGTAGTTAGAAATGTGCAATGGTTTTAGTATCACTTCTTTACCAGTAGTTTTGTATTAGTGTTTTTAACAGGATTCTTGATGATGTGCAGAGGTTGGATGTAATTGAAAGTTAAACTAACCTGTGACATTTATACGTAGTCTCTGAATTAGAGTGAGTTAGTTTGATGTCCATTTAAAATCATCCAGATAAATAAAGATAAAAACCATGAGACTTTTCAGAAATGTGGTGATCCAAGGATGATGATCATTAACGCTCACTCTACTTGAGGTGCCTAAAAGTATCCTCCATAACACATTAATTGCTGGAATGGGGCATTCAAAGAGTTAACACTTGTAGTGCTCTAGAAAGAAGTGTTAACGTGGCATTTTCAAAAGCAAGCATTTTATTTGATGCCTTGAAAATGTTTCACATGTCACCAATAGTCTGCTGCATTTCAGTCATTTATATTTAGCAGAGGGAAGATGTTTATAAGCAAAGCATATGTCCCCACAATCTGCAGGGAAATAATTGTGCTTCCTATATCATTTGGATCTTTAAACAAAATACTCAATGATCAGGATATAAAAGGATAGTTTTAATGACTTATCATGTAATTACCATTAACTACCAGAATGTTTCCACAAATAATGTGTGGTCATTGGAATTAATTTGTTACCTCTCTTTCCAAATTTTGCAGATGATTAAGTTTTTGCTCATTATTGATCTCTGTGTCACAAGTTTAAATCCTGCCCAGGTCATTAATGACTGAAAATCTTTATCAACTGGTGGCTGTTTGGTGGACTACATGAAACTTGTTTGTATGTTTTATTTATACAGCACTTAATAAATTTGGCCCTGATATTGTAATGCCCTCCATAAGGGAGCAGGTGTCTGCCTGCACGGAACTCATTGCAGGATCAGATTCTAACTTGGTAAGCTCTTTAGGGCAAGGACCACACTTTCCTTTGTGTTTGTACAGTACGTGGCAAACAGAGGCCCTGATCCTGGTTGTGACCTTCAGGCACTACCATTGTACAAATAATAAACAGTGTGTTCATGCATTTTACAGGCACGTAAAGAAAGACAATGTCCTGACTCACAGACCTTAGAACTTGAAATTGATTGTCTCAGGCCAGTGCCTGGAGGGGGTAGCTGCAGACACAGCACACACAAAGAATCGCAATTGGCGCTAACTTGCTCCCTTGCTAGCATGCTCAGCAAAGGCCTAGGACTGAACTATCATCATTTCCCTGTAGTTCATTCCTTTATGCACCCTACTAGGGCTGATGGGAAATCTTCTATTGATATTTCCCATCTGTCTTGTAATTTTCTTACTCCATAAGTTGTTTGCAGTGTTGTTGTAGCCGTGTTGGTCCCAGGATATTAGAGACACAGGGTGGGTGAGGTAATATCTTTATTGAACCAACTTATTTTGAAAAGAGAGACAAGCTTTTGAGCTTACACAGAGCTCTTCTTCGCGTCTGGGA
Organism: Caretta caretta; assembly: GCF_965140235.1. Classification (NCBI taxonomy): domain Eukaryota; kingdom Metazoa; phylum Chordata; order Testudines; family Cheloniidae; genus Caretta; species Caretta caretta. The sequence continues at coordinate 128,755,228 of NC_134209.1, read as the reverse complement.
AATCTACTCAGAGTGTCCAAGCTAAATACAAGGTGGAATAGATTATTTAGAATCAGTAGTTAACACATATTTCAAGGGGCTATTCAAGGTGAAGTGGCCCTCTGTAGTCATGGGGGAGGGGGAAAGGAAGAAGGAAAAAAAAGCTGGCAGAGGTGTGTATGTGTGATTAAGTGGGTTATAGATTGTTTTAGTAAGCCGTAAATCCGGTGTCTCTATTCGATCCATGATTTTAAGCATCCTAGCAAAGTTCTGAATTAACTTCCCAGGCTCATCTTTGAAGGTATTGTGCAGGTTTTCTTTGAGAATGAGATTGAGAGGTCAGATATGGAGTGATCACTTTGTGCAAAGTGTTCACTCTTAGGTGATATGGTGTTTTTGTCTTCTATCATTTTTCTGTGAGAGTTCATTTGAGAGCATAAGGACTGTCTGGTTTTATCCACATAGTTGTTGTTGGGGCATTTAGTGCACTGGATGAGGTACACCCCATCTTGTGAGAGGCATGTGTAGGACCCATTGATCTTGAAAGGTGTGTTGTGGGGTGGTGTTGACATTGGAGATATGACTACAGGTTTTGCATCTGTTATTTTGACAGGGTCTGCTGCTGCTTTGGGTTGGTGTGTCCTGATCTGTGGGGAGCTTGCTTCTGATGATGAGCTTGGAGAGGTTGGGAATTGTTTGAAGGCCAGAAGAGAGGGTTCAGGAAAGATTTGTTTCAGGGGATAGTCCCCATTGAGTATGCCTTGTAATTTTTTGCTGGGTACCCCATGTGGGGGTATTCAAGTGTATATCCCAGCCATTCTCCTCTGAACATATTCTGTGGTATCTGAGTATCTGACTGTAGATAATCGATTGCTTGGTGTGTTTAAAGTGTTTACTGTATCTGAGGATATATCATAAAATCCTTCCCCAAACAACTCCAAGAGACATTCTACAACCTCATCCACCATGAACTCACACCAGGGGCCTTCTACATGCTTCCCAAGATGCACAAACAGAGAAACCCAGACAGAACCATCATAGCCCACCCTTTCTGAAGGAATATCTGGATTCGCAGAAACCACCCTCAAACCACTCACCAAACAAAGAGCCAGGTTCCTCCAGAACACAACCAACTTCCTTCGGAAACTCAGCAACATTAACAGCCTGTCTCAGAACACTATCCTTGCTACCATGTTTTTCACCTCCCTTTACACCAACATCCCTCAAAATGACAGCATTGTGTGTGCCTCAAATATCAAGAAGACACAACCCTCAGATATCCACCCTAAATATATCACCAAATTCATCCATTTCATCCTCAACCATAACAATTTTACATTCAGCAACAAACATTTTGTCCCAACTCTGGGAACAGCCATGGGTACTAGGATGGCTCCCCAATATGCCAGTCTCTTCATGGCTCACTTTGAGGAGGAATTTCTGAACAATTGCACCATGAAACCATTGATGTACATCAATGACATTTTCATCTGCTGGGCAGATGACCTAAACTCCCTCAGAGATTTCCATCACCACTTAAACAACCAGCCCCCATCCATCAAACTCTTTCTAGAACATTCCCACACTAGCATTAACTTCATGCACTCCATGATCAGCTTCAACAATGGAACCCTACAGACAAATATATACAAGAAGCCCCTGGATCACCACATGGTCACAGGTTCAGTAACCACCTCAAACACACCAAGAAATCTGTTATCTACAGTTAGGTACTCAGCTATCACAGAATATGCTCAGAGGAGAAAGTCTGGGATATACACCTTACACACTTAACTGCCTTCCCCAAACAAGGATACTCCACCAGAGAAGTAGATCACATCATGGAATGAGTCACTCATATACCCTGAGAGAACCTGCTTCAATACAGATATAGCCCCTGCCGACTGCACACCTCTAGTTGTCACCTACTACCCCTTATGTGGTATCAGCAAACAATTACAAGCTGACATGGCCAGCCGCAGGTATTTAATTGAAGTGTAGACATACCCTCTGAGTACATTTCCCAGACCTGAAGAAGAGCTTTATGTAAACTTGAAAACCTCTCTCTCTCTCTCTCTCTCTCACCAATAGAAGTTGGTCCAATAAAAGATATTACCTCACTCACCTTGTTTCTCTAATACTCCATAAGTGTAAAACCATCACCTTGTTGACCACTTAGTACTTTACAAAAGCAACAGTAATTACCTTCCTTCATTGTGCGCACACACACACACACACAAGGCATCTGATGAAGTGAGCTGTAGCTCACGAAAGCTTATGCTCAAATAAATTTGTTAGTCTCTAAGGTGCCACAAGTACTCCTGTTCTTTTTACAAGTTCTTCTGTGTCTGAAGCTATCCAGACCCACAGAGATGTTGAAACAGGAATTCTCTTATATACAGAATGCCTAGCAATCTTTCCACTCTTCTATTTAATTTTATGATGGGGGAGATTTTTCAAAAGCACCGAGGAGATTTCTGAGCACAAGTCCCATTGTGCTCCTAAATCTTTTAAGACACTTTTGAAAGTCTCTCTCCCTGAATCTTTCTGCAAAATGTTTTTAACATCCAAATACAAAAATATTTAGAGACAAAACGCTACAACCCCCAGGGTAATATATTCAGACAAAAAAAGCAAAAGATTATATAGAGTCTGATTCTTTTCCCCATGGTCATATTAAAATGCCATGTTATCCACATTATGCCAGTGATATGTGTATCAGCGTAAAAGGGTCCATCACAAATTGGCATTGAATTTTTCCAAAAGAGAAGCTATTGAAATCTGCAACAAAATGAAATGAGTTTTCCAAACTTCCTCTCTTGACAGTAGTAATGATGAGTTTTAGAGTATTGAGAAGGATTGACTATACATTTGGAAGGGGGAATGTTCTTTTCAGATGAGGTGTGCAGAGCAAATTTAGCGTTAATCTAACAGAAAGCAGAGAGATCCAGGCCCTAGAGTCTCTAGAGTGGGTGTAAAAAAACGGATGTATTCATTCTTGAATGCTGTCCTCAATTGCTACCTTAGGGCCAATACGGTGCCCACTGAAGTTGATGGAAAGATTCTCACTGACTTCAGTGGGTATTGGCCCATGCAGTTCTGACATTTTATAGATTGGCTATAGCATAGTCAAGTCCAGTATGTGCTTCCACATAAAAAAGGTAAACCAAGGCTTTTGTTTGCTTATGAAATGTAGGAAAATGTTCTTTAGACAAATTGTTTTTGTAAAAGAGTGCTCAGTTTTATCAAAATATTAAGGAGTCAATGAAAGTTTATCTTTAGTGAAAGAAAAGAGATTAAGTTGCTATGAAATTGAACTGATTTAGGCTTCAAGAAAAAAATTAGACCAGATTTATGGGGATAGCTTGGATTTACATGGACAGGGCAAGTTGAGATTGAATAACTTGAGCACTGAACTCAAAGGGTGACCAGATGTCCTGATTTTATAGAGACAGTCTCAATATTCGGGGCTTTGTCTTATATAGGCACCTATCACCCGCCACCCCCCTCCTGATTTTTCAGACTTGCTATCTGGTCACCCTAGTTATCAACCAGATCCTGTCTTTGGATATTTGCATGAAATCCTCATCGATTTAGTGGCAAATCTGAAGGCAAATTTTGGCCCTTGGTTTGCAGATGAAGATGAATCCATCTTCATTTTTCTTATCAAGAGTAGGAGACTGTTACAGGGTATACTCACCCTTTAAGGCCAAAGGAGGAAGTCACTGGGGCCAGGCTGCCCTTTTCCACAAGGCCTGGGGCAGACAGGTTGAAGGAGCAACAGAGATGGATGCTCAGAGAGAGGGGCTAGCGTGTGTCCCTAGTAGCATCAGTGGCACTTCCCAAAGGCATCGTCCCTGGAGAGAACAGAGGAAGGCAAAAGGCTTCATGGGTGCTGAGGAGTGGCTGCTGCTGCTTTTCTGGAAGTGCATTGTGCACTCCCCAGCACAGCTTTCTGAACCACCGGCCTGTGCAGAAAGGAGGTGAGGCTGTTCCTCTCACATTGTCCCCTTTTGGGGTCCACGCTGCTGGCTGTGCTTTGACTGTCCAGGTGCTTGCACTAAGGGCTCCTATGAATAGTAATGATGCGGGAATTGGGCTGCCCTGGCAAGGACACCCAAGTGTACGTGAGGACTCCCTTCACTGTCCTCTCTCCATCCCTTCAGGCACATGAATAAGAGGAAGCAGAATCTGGCCTTATGGGTCTCTTGCCAAACAAACTGTAAGCATAAGTGTGCAAGTAATTTGTTGTTTGGAACAATCTCAGTTGCTTTCAATGGCAGGTGTATGCATTTCCTTATGTGTTGCAGAGGAACCTGATGAGTTCAAAATAGATCTCCTACCTGAGCCTAGCACTTCTGAGGGGCACAGAGAAAGAAAAGTATGAACATAAATTGAATTGTGCCTTGACTGTGGTAACAATATTTTTCAGTCCACAGTGTTCTTGATTTCACACTGATACAGATCATTGTTTGCAGCATTTCCCTCCCAACGATATTTCTCTTCTACAGTATTTATAATATTTGTCTTGTGCTAAATGCCAGCTGGATTATGCAGGGTTAGTGTTTTTAAAATGTGCTTATAGACTAGACTGAGATGTGGAAATCTGTTCTCACTCCTTCTAAGTCATTGACCTATTTTCATGAGGAAAAAATGGTAAATGAATAAAATGTTAATGCTGTAATATTAACTAAAAATGATGAGTTCTCCACTCAAGGGATCAGTTTTATAACATAAATTAATTGAATGTATCCAAGTTAATTCTAAAATGCCTTGCAAAAGAAACAGCTGAGCAGCTATTTTAGGTGATTTAGGCACAGAACAATGTTGGAATGATGCCGAAGGTCTGATTAGCGTCAACAAAATCCAGGCCATTCAAGTCTCATCCATCCTGAAAACTTGATAAACAGTGCCAGCTAACAGGGATATCTTCCTCCTGTGGTTGGGGGTTTGGCATTTAGATTAGAATACCAGTCCACGTTGTTCTTAAGTAATGCAAGACAAATGGTGAATCTAGCTCTACTCAAGACATGCAGATGTCTGTACTATTTCTCATCTGGGATACTGGTCATATGATACTCATTACCAGCCATCAGTTCAAAGTTAGAAAACCTAAAATCCAAACCAGGCATGTAATAATAAGGATCACTGTTTTTTGTTGGATAGTGTTCAAAGGCATATTAATGTTTTGGCAGAAGGCAAAGAAAGAGATGGTGTGAAATCTTAGCCCCTTTGAAATCGATATGAGTTTTGCTATTGACTTCAGTGGGGCTAGGATTTCACCCTTGGTCTATGCCCCAGAGAGTTTACAATCTAAATGTTAGATGTGACATAAGGAATGAGAGTGATGAACAGTAGGGTGAGGAGAGGGAAGGAGGATGAGGGTTATAGCAGTAGAATTATATGGGTTACTCATTTAGGTCTCAGTGTTGATCTCCTTACTCCATAAGCAGTGCCAGTACAGTTAAAGGGGCACACACATAGTAAGGTGCTATTCAGTGTAAAAATATCAGTCTGCATGCACCTAAGGGCCACCATATACTTTCAGTGTGAATGACAAAACAAGGAAAAAACAAACACTCCAAAGTCGCCAAGATACAATATGGCGTATGTCCTTACCTCAATGTGCTGCCTTTGCTGTGCCTCCTGAAAGGGCAACAAGTTGTCTCTTTAAAAATGTAAGGCTGCAGTACATATAGAAACCTACTCAGTTGAATGGATACATACACCACAGAGTAAATTAGAGATAGAGAAGCCTTAACTCTACATCGCCTTGCTTTTGATGAATTAAAGTAAGATCACTCATTTTATTTTAAATATTTTTTCTGTTTGATTTCTCTTTTCAAATCAGGTCAAGGGAAGCACCCATTCCACAACTGAACCTTAAACTGCTCTGCTATGCTTCCTTAGCTGTCATTCTTTTAGGATGCTTACAGGGGTTACCAGGACAATAGAATAATCAAACAGACTCTTCATAGTCATTATAAAGAAATAGGAGCAGTGTGAATGCATCTGTTGCGAGTCACTGACACTTGATGATTGCAAGGTTTGTGATTTGCATCTTTTATTTATCCTTTCAGTCTGTTGCATTATGAATAAGCTAACCCCTCGATCTTCAATGCAGTGTGATAATCTGCATATAATCCTGAATGCATAGTAAAATATTTGGGATTAGCTTCTCTGATCTACTCTGCTCCCTTTGTGCTGCCTGAGTGGGGAAAAAAAGAGGGGTGGAGACTGCCTGTAACTCTTCTGCTGGAATACCCCTGGTGTGGAGGAGTCCCCCAGCTGGTACAGAATTACCATGGACAGCTCCTACACCTCCCTCCTTGCAGCCTCCAGTGCATGGGGCACATAAGGTCTGGAGAGGGGTAAGAAAGAGGGGAGTGGCCATAGTGTGATAGTCCCTCAGGGACTATTGCCAGATGGTGCAAGTCAGAGTAGGCTCAAGCTGGGACTGGGGCCCTAAGTGAGTCTGTGGCAGCCCTCCCTCTCTGCTGAGCCCAGTAGAAGCGGAGCACTGGAGAGCCTGGCCTATCATTTAAAAAAATTACTAGTCCACATTCGTCTCTAAATAATCCTAGTGGGGTTCGCTGTAGAAAAGCAAAAGAGGGGTATTTGGCCCATTCTGTGCACTGTCAAATATTGGGTGTGGCAGGGGAAATCTGGTTCCAAACACTTAAAATATAAAGTAAATGCCTGGAAAACCTTGCTTTTCAGAAAACCTGAAGCTTTTCTGAAACCACAAAGGTGCCTTTTAAAATCATATCTTTAATGTCAAGTTTCTGCTGAAAGCCAACCTTCCTGTTGTGACATAAACTCCCTTAAAGGGGTTTTGTCAGCAGGAAAAGTGATCATAAAACCATTAACTGTAATGCTACAGCCTCTCTAGGCAGTACTATAATAAATTGCATATTTAAGCTTAATTTAATCAACCCCTGAATTTTACCTGACCCAAAATATTGGAGTGTTATTTTACCAATAGCTCTCCTTCCTGCTTACCTACAGGTCAAAAGAGTTTGAATTATTTTCATTTTGTTCCCAGTCCTTCATCCACCACTTCTCTCTTTATCTGACCTCTATTACCCTGTCTTTAAGGAATTGTGCAACTCCAGATGGTTGATTTTCTGTGGCTGGAGGATGCTTATTGAAAAGCAAAGGGATTTAAATAAGACAGTAACCGAGTAAGTTAAAAATAAAAAAGTAAAAAATAATCATCTATCTTTGTAATAGTCCTTGGGAATATAAATGCAGTTTCAGCCTTCCACAAGCTTTAGGACTGAATTGGACTGGCCCTTTTAAAGACTCCCCACAACCTTGCAGCTAGGCTTGTCCTCTCTGATACCAAGGGTTTGCAGGTGACCAAAAAATAAGTCTTTAAAGAGTCTGATTAGACCAGAGATTCTCCAGTACTGGCCGGTTCCTTTTTACTATACTAATTGCACAGTAGCTTTTTTGAGTTGTGCACACCCAGGCTCGTGTGTCAGTGGTCGTAGGTGAATAGTACAAAAAGGACATATTGAGGATCAATTCCCTAGCGCAGTGGTTCTCAACCTGTGGTCGGACTATGTCTAAGATTTCCAAAGGGGTCCACACCTCTGCTTGAAATTTTTTAGGGGTCTGCAAATGAGTAAAGGTTGAAAACACTGCCTGAGCTGGTCATATGGACCAAAGAAGGATTGGTTGGGGGTTGGTCCTGATTTGAGCAGGGCGTTGGACTAGATGACCTCTTGAGGTCCCTTCCAACCCTGATATTCTAAGATTATAAGGTCTTTTTAAAAATTGTTTAATCAATATCTTCCAAGCTGGAGGCTCTGTTTTGAGGGGAGAGACATTTGACAGAGAGAAACATCAGTCCAAGCAGAAAAAGTAGGTGAATTTGTGATATTGGTTATGAGTGAAAATAGAAGCCTCCTTTATGAGGAACAGGATATACCATCAAAGAAGACAATTGCAGTGATGATATAATGAGTGAAATCTTGGCCCTGCTGAAGTCAACTGCAGAACTCTCATTGACTTTAATGGTGCCAGGATTTCATTCAATTTGTTGCCTGGCTGAACAAGTAATTAGTTATGCTCAGTTATATATTATTAGTAGCAGTATTACAGTGGCACCAAGGGTCCACAAACAGGGCCCAGTGTGAGCACATAACAGAGATGGTCCCTGCCCCAAAAAGCTTACAATCTAAGTATAAGACAAGGGACAACATTTGGGTACAATAGATAGGCGGAGCACAAGGAAATGGTGACAACACTGATCAGCTTGATACGCAGTGGTTCCAACACACCAGCTGCCTAACCACATACGAAGTCCCCTTTTCATTATAACCCAGTATAGTTACAGTGCCCCGATGAGTGTAGCTTGTGGTGGATTTTGATGGGCACATTAGACCAAGTGAACTCTAAAGAGAGTTGTATTGTCAAAATATTCTGCTAGTATGGGCCAGCATTTTATTGTATTATATTGTAAGGCTTTTTATACTTATGTACTGTTCTTACTAACTGCTGGCCAGAGTGCCCAGACTTAAACCAATAGCTGAGTCTTCTATCCAGTGGCTAAATTTGTTGTGTGTATTCTGGATGTTACTGCATCCAAGACTTGAACCAGGATCCAATACACCAAGTTGCACCATGAGGGTCCAAAACCTATCGTATCTGAAGTACTTTTTAAGTTGACTATCACCATTGTATCTGAGCACTGCATCCAGCTAATCAGGTGAGAACTGTATTCAGTTTGTCTCAGCTACGAGTTCTTTCAAGGGTACATCTATAATGCAATAAAAAACCCTTGGCCCGAGTCTGCACCTGGGTCAATTGACTTGGACTTGCAGGGTTCAGGCTACATGGCTAAAAATTGCAGTGTAGACTTTAGGGGTTGGACTCCAGCCTGGGTTCTGAGACCTACTGCCCTCATTGGGTTTCAGAGCCTAGGCTCAAATGTCTACACTGCAATTTTTAGCCCCTCAGCCTGAGCTCCGTGAGCCTAAGCTGGCCGTGGCCGTGCTGCAGGTCTTTTACTGACGTGTAGATGTAACCAAGATGTCTAGTAAGCAGAGGTCACTTGTTGTTATAATTGTTTTTATCACTGAGTCTTTCTCTTATTCAGTCTTGCCAAAGTCCTTACTTCTTTCTCAAGCTTGATTGACTTGTTTGAAGTGCTTTGTGTAAGGGATACAAACAAATCAAACTGCAGGTATTCAAAATATTTCCATCTTTGTTCCTGGGGAAATACTAAAAAATAAATAGATGGATGAAAATTGCCTGTAGAATGCAGTAAAATACTATTTTTTAATCATGATTTACTTTTTTACTTTTCAGTCCATTTTTCATTTAATTGATTAAATGTAAAAAAAAAAAAAGTCTTTCAAACAGTGGATTAAATCAATATGTGTCACAAATCATTGTACAGGAGGGCTCCCCCCTGTAGTTATAATAAATCAATAGCTTTTTCTTTTGAGGACAGATTAAAGCAGTTAGCCCTATATCAGCATAAAAGACTATCAGTGAGTGCACTTCTTTATGCCACCAATATTGCATCTTAAATTATTTTCTAATGGTTATTGGCTATGATCAGCTGTATATTGCCATGTAAACATGACATGCTTCTTAAGCAAAAAAATTGTTACACTTAGAGATTCAAATCTATAAACACAGGCCCTGATCTTGCAACCAGGACCATAGTTTCTACTGATTTAAAAGGGAGTTGGGTGTGTTTGTTTAGGGGCTTTTTTCAGAGACTATGCAAAGGAGGTTTTGTTTGTCAAAAAATAACAGTAGATAAAATCAGCTGTGGCATAGTAGATGTAGGCAAGGGGTGTTATCTAATGGTTAGCACACAGGACTGGGAGTCAGGAGATGTGTTAGGGTTATATTTGTGGCTCTACAACTGACTCACTGTCTCACCTTAAGCAAGTTACTTGCTGTGCCTCTGTATCCACATTTTTGAAATGGGAATGCTAATATTTACCCACTTTGTGAAGAGGCCTAATTAACATATGTTTGTAAAGCTCTTTGAGATCATCTCATGAAAGGTGCTTTATAAATACAAACAATTATTATTACCTGCGAGACTCAGGTTTTCAAAGTCTTCTCTGGGTTCTTGGGCCCCACACAGACAGGAGCTGGGTCCGTTACCAGGTTAAAACTCCCAAGGTGTACTTACACTATGAAAAGACCTATGATTGACTATTTTATTCTGGTGAAATAGGATTTCCTCAGCTCCATCTCAACCGGTGTTGGTTGGGCTGCTGGTGAAGATGGGGTCAGACAGTGCTTAGCACCCATTGCTGGGGGAATGTTAGAAAACTTGTTCACTTAGTGGTTCAACCCATTGTGTGAGTGATCACTGCCAGATTTTAACTATCTCCTTTATTTCTAGAGTTCAGATTTTGAAACTACTTATTGGGTTAGGTCCCAGCCCATGCTAAGCCCTCTTTGCACCATTTCCACAAAAATTCCACCCCTTAGCCTGCAGTAAACCCGTGTACTGGGGGCAGGAGGCTCATGTGCTCATGTAGAAGAGTGCAGAATGATTGGGAATCTTAATACGTTCTCCCATGTGAACAAAAGCATTTTCTTATAACCTAGGAAAGTGGCAGCACCACTGGACAAAGCAACTAACATTAAATGTACTTTTCTGGAAATATTTGTAATTTGTTCCTGAAAAGTATCCTGCAATGATTGATGATGACATGGTTGAGGGTAGTTTGAACACGAAATTTCATGTTCAGATTGTTTGGGTAAATTGAAATTGGTGGGAGTGTGGTAGGCCTAGGTGTAGGGTTTTCTTCACTGGCATTTTATTTTAAACTACTTGACATTTGGCTCAGTCTGATGTGTCCCAAAAGCAAAAATTTTGCTCTCCAGCAGTGTTTATATGAGCCTAAGTGAACAGTATCCAGAGAGCGGATGAGCTTTGCTGCGGACAGAGAAATTGCTCCAACTCACCCTTCAGTTTGGTGGGGGAATTTTCCCAAGGGTTTCAGAGAGCGAATAAATTGTGTCTCTACTTAGTTGCGTACTGTCATCCATCACCGTAGTAGCTAAGCACTTTTTCATGTAAAATCAGTAGCAAAGCCCCCAAGTCGACTTTGTGGAAGTTCTGGTTCTCCGGAGTAGTGTGGCCTACTGGATAAAGCACTGGACTGGGAGTCAGGAGACGTGCATTCTGTTCCTGGCTCTGCCACTGGCCTACTGTGTGACTTTGGGCAAATCACTTCACCTCTGTGCCTGTGAAATGAGAATACTGGACATTGATTTGAGATGTACTGGCAAAAAGAACTAAGCATTATTATTCTTTTCAGAGTCAAAACTTTGCTTCAGGTAGAGGTTTTTTATTTTGTTAATTTAATTTTATAATTTCTTCTGTTTGTTGGTTGGTGGGGGCTTAAGGCTAGAAGTGTCAAAGTGCCGATGTGTCGAAAGAATAGTAAATATGGCAGGCGACCAGCTTGGCTTAACAGTGAAATCCTTGCTGATCTTAAATACAAAAAAGAAGCTTACAAGAAGTGGAAGATTGGACGAATGACCAGGGATGAGTATAAAAATATTGCTCGGGCATGCAGGAGTGATATCAGGAGGGCCAAATCACACCTGGAGTTGCAGCTAGCAAGAGATGTTAAAAGTAACAAGAAGGGTTTCTTCAGGTATGTTAGCAACAAGAAGAAAGTCAAGGGAAGTGTGGGCCCCTTACTGAATGAGGGAGGCAACCTAGTGACAGAGGATGTGGAAAAAGCTAATGTACTCAATGCTTTTTTTGCCTCTGTCTTCATGAACAAGGTCAGCTCCCAGACTACTGCACTGGGCAGCACAGCATGGGGAGGAGGTGACCAACCCTCTGTGGAGAAAGAAGTGGTTCGGGACTATTTAGAAAAGCTGGACGTGCACAAGTCCATGGGGCCGGATGCGTTGCATCTGAGAGTGCTAAAGGAGTTGGCGGATGTGATTGCATAGCCATTGGCCATTATCTTTGAAAACTCAAGGCAATCGGGGGAAGTCCCGGAAGACTGGAAAAAGGCTAATGTAGTGCCCATCTTTAAAAAAGGGAAGGAGGAGGATCCTGGGAACTACAGGCCAGTCAGCCTCACCTCAGTCCCTGGAAAAATCATGGAGCAGGTCCTCAAGGAATCAATTCTGAAGCACTTAGAGGAGAGGAAAGTGATCAGGAAAAGTCAGCATGGATTCACCAAGGGCAAGTCAAGCCTGACTAATCTAATAGCCTTCTATGACGAGATAACTCCTTCTGTGGATGAAGGGAAAGAAGTGGACGTGTTGTTCCTTGACTTTAGCAAAGATTTTGACACTGTCTCCCACAGTATTCTTGCCAGCAAGTTAAAGAAGTATGGGCTGGATGAATGGACTATAAGGTGGATAGAAAGTTGGCTAGATTGTCGGGCTCAACGGGTAGTGATCAATGGCTCCATGTCTAGTTGGCAGCCGGTATCAAGCAAGTGCCCCAGGGATCAGTCCTGGGGCTGGTTTTGTTCAATATCTTTATTAATGATCTGGATGATGGGTTGGATTGCACCCTCAGCAAGTTGGCAGATGACATGGAACTGGGGGAAGAGGTAGATACGCTGGAGGGTAGGGATAGGGTCCAGAGTGACCTAGACAAATTGGAGGATTGGGCCAAAAGAAATCTGATGAGGTTCAACAAGGACAAGTGCAGAGTCCTGCACTTAGGATGGAAGAATCCAATGCACCGCTACAGACTAGGGACCGAATGGCTCGGCAGCAGTTCTGCAGAAAAAGACCGAGGGGTTACAGTGGACAAGAAGCTGGATATGAGTCAACAGTGTGCCCTTGTTGCGAAGAAGGCCAATGGCATTTTGGGATGTATAAGTAGGGGCATTGCCAGCAGATCGAGGGATGTGATCAACATTGGTGAGGCCTCATCTGGAGTACTGTGTCTAGTTTTGGGCCCCACACTACAAGAAGGATGTGGAAAAATTGGAAAGAGTCCAGCGGAGAGCAACAAAAATGATTAGGGGACTGGAACACATGACTTATGAGGAGAGGCTGAGGGAACTGGGATTGTTTAGCGCGGAAAAGAAGAATGAGGGGGGATTTGATAGCTGCTTTCAACTACCTGGAAGGGGGTTCCAAAGAGGATGGCTCTAGACTGTTCTCAGTGGTATCAGATGACAGAACGAGGAGTAATGGTCTCAAGTTGCAGTGGGGGAGATTTAGGTTGGATATTAAGAAAAACTTTTTCACTAGGAGGGTGGTGAAACACTGGAATGCGTTGCCTAGGGAGGTGGTGGAATCTCCTTCCTTAGAAGTTTTTAAGGTCAGGCTTGACAAAGCCCTGGCTGGGATGATTTAATTGGGGTGGTCCTGCTTTGAGCAGGGGGTTGGACTAGATGACCTCCTGAGGTTCCTTCCAACCCTGATATTCTATGATTCTATGAAGTGGACATCAGTGATTGTGACTGTAATTCTTATAGTGATAAGGCAGGCTTTTTTCAAAAAGGAAGTTTTGGCTTGTAGCATTTTCTGAAGACAGTCCATCAGCACATTGCTGATTTGGGCTCAGATCCAGTATTGTCTGAGGTGCCCTCTTCCATTAATTTAAGGGCTCTCAATCTGGGAGTCATGTTCAACCTGTCCTTCCCTTATTGCTAAAGGAGAGGGCAGTCCTTGCTAGATCCTGGTGTCATGAATGGGGCTCCTGGAAGGGTCCCAATAAGGAAAAAGTTAAGAATGACTAAGAAAATGTATTAAACAGGATCTGCTCCTCCCCCCCCCCCCCCGCCGCCGGCATGGTGGATAACCAGATGATAGTAGGATAGTTTTGTATTGTGGTAGCACATGTAGATGCTAAAGATCTTGACACGTTTGGCAAACAGAAATGGTGTCCTGGCCAACATTCTCTCACTTGTTATTATTTTTTATTATTAGCATCTAATGTCAAAAGCTGGGTATATGCTACAATTATATAAGTGCATATTGTTTTTTCTAATTATCTACACAGTTACTCTGCTTTTAGCATTCAGTTCCTTACTTTGAGATTATACCAAATTCTGCTTCATATTGGAAGGTTGGGTTCTTTCAGTCTGTGTATACGGTTCATAAAATATCTCTACCCAGTATAAGTGGGTTGTTGAACTTGTATCAGAGCTCTGATACAAATTCTTTTGCAAACTGTGTATGTACACCTCTTAGTAATTCCCTTGAGGAACTAAAGGTTGCCTTCTGTTGCCACTACACTGGTTATAATTGCTTCCCGATTGTGTTCTATTGAAGACCATGGCAAAACTTCTAACTTTAGTGGGAGTAGGATCAGACCCTAAACTTGCTATATCCTATGGTATAAACATGTGTTATCACTAAGGGCCTGATCCTGTACTCCTAACAGGGTTAAAACTTCCATCAGATTCCAGCAGAGCAGGATTAAGCCACAGCCGAGCTTTATTCCGATTCGAACATCTGCATAAAAATCTGATTTGAAGACTAATTTGGCCCACCAGATTCCTTCATTTCATATTAGATTACCTCGTATGACATGAGGTTAAAAATAGAGGAAAACACCACCAGCTGCATTTTTGGATACCCACTGTGCAAACTGGTAGTAGCATGTCATCCACAAAGAAGTGTGAGCTAGTGTCACTTTTGAGTCCCAGTGTAACAGAGAGGAGATAATTAGTAAAAGGGAAATTGAAAGGCTGAAAATAGCACTATTTCATACTAGCTAATTTAAAAAATATGCAGTTGCTAGAATGGAATCTGAAGGGAAAAAATCTCTCAGGGTATCCTATTGTCATTGTGTACGTTCAGTCAGATATACCATAAAAAGATGTGTGGGGTTTAAATGTTTTATATTTGTTTTTTAAAAATTAAAAGGGTACAATAAATAATATAATAATATAATATAATAATAATATTATATAATAATATAATATAATAAATAATATATAATAAATAATAAATAAATAAATATAACTGTACGGCCTGTATCTTTCAGCCTTTATTGAAGTGAGTAGTACTACTGAAGTCAAGAGTTATTCACATGAGTAAGGGTTGTTTTTAATCCCATATTTTTGGTTTAACAATACAGTTAGAGAAATAAATAGTAGCAGAAGGAGAGAAATTGGGAGATACAGATTAGACCACGGAGAAAAGATGGAGTGGTGCATATGTACAAATAGGTTGCAAATAAGGGTAGATTAACACATGAGCCTGGACTTTTTTCCCCTCTTTATCCACACACAAAACAGCCAGCAATTTCATGATGAAACTCTAATGAGAATTAGAAAAGGACTTCTGCATTTGTTAGCACAAAGGAAAATAGACCTCCTTCAGAGTTTCTGTATTTCAAAGCACTTGCGTGTATTAAAATGCCATGCAGGCTACAAGGAATCCTTCTCAAAAGATGAAACATTGTCATTTGAAAAGAAAATAGGTACTTGTGACTTTTCACCACCTGGGTATTAATGCAGCCAATTACCGTGTCCTGCCTTTTAAATATTATTACATTAGGGCAAGAAAGGAGCCGATATTGTATTTTACATGACCTTTTTGGTGCTATATATACACACATAGATTTGTGTTATTTGTCTCTTTGATTCGCCAAATGTTTCTTATTTGTGGCTCAAGGCATTTATTTATTGCAAGGCTTCAAGCTGTGGTAAGCAAGGTCATAGATTAAGAATTGATTTCCACAGTTGTTCTAGCATACAAACTAAATTTCACTTGGTTGGTTTTAAAAGCTGCAGCTGGACATAAATTCAGCTTTCCATCATTATCAGAGTCCTAATGTTAAAGAAAATGAGAGAATATTCTGTGTACATTATATGTTTAATTTATCCTGTCAGCTAAGATTGCCCATGAAAAGCAAAGTGCTCATGCTCTGCAGGCTTCTAAATGTAACCATATTGTTACTGATCTGAGGTTTATTTTATTTCATCTGTATTCTTATTCCATTCTGAATGTACCTTTATTTGGCCATTAAATATTATTCAGATTTTCGTAAATTATGTTTTGAGCAATTTTTGTATGCTTTCTTTATTGTTTTTACTATATGCTTCCAGATTGTTAATTTCTGTCTTTAAATGTGGCTAATAGGAACGTAGATTTCAAAACGGAATACAAGCCCCTTCACCTAGAAATAGATATCCTGTTGCTATGTTACCTTACTGTAACTTAGAGCACAATAATATAGTCAGACTTAAAATATGATTAGACTGTACATTGAATCTCTCTGCTAATGAAATGAATAGCCACCAGGGCAAAGGGTCTCCTCAAGATAAGGCTTTGTTATTGATGATCACAATAGTAGAATTTTATACTAGATATTATTCTGTGCGTTAATTAATCTGTATAATTTTTAAGTATGGATGTATAACTTTTCTTCCTAGGGATGTTGCATGTGATATGAACTAACTGGGTAGTGTGTTGTAGAAAGGACATCCGAACTAACCATCCACCCATCCTTTTGTCCATGAACTTCTGTTGATGATGCTTTTGAATAAAGATTTTTGATATGGCACTATGCATTCCATTTTTGATACCATAAATTAACAGAACAAGTCTTAATATGTAATGCGCAATGTATAGTCCTAATTAATATTTAACATCTTCACGGTGCTTTACAAATATTAACTATCCCTATAACACCCCTGTGAATGCTAGCACTTATCCATCTGCATTTCCACTTATAGAGAAACTGAGGCACAGAGAGTAAATGATCAGTCCGAGGTAACAGAGAGTGAATCATGCCAGTTTAGAATTCCTGACTCTCAGCCTAGGGTTCATGCCACACCTTTATAAAGAATTCTGTTGCGGAGAGGCAACTTGACCTAATAGTAGTGTATATAATCATGGGAAATGACCAGGAGAATTGCATCCATACACTCACTCACTGCTGCTCCTGCTGTCTCCATTCTGTGGTTTTGTTGATGCTGTACAGGCTTCAGGAATGGGGCAGTGGGACATTCTGGTGTCTTACTATATTAAAACGAGGCTATTCAGTCTCAATCCCCCCCTGCCAAAAAAAAGAATGGCTTAGAAAAAACAAACAGAACCACTCCGCGCCCCCCCCACTACACAGTGAACACTCCCAGTTGCTCCGTAGCACTACATTCCAGAGAGAAAATAATGTAAGCGGTGTGCTGTACTCTCTTTTTTTGTTGTTATTACAGTGCAGTGAGATTGAATGGTGACCACAAGGGGAACTCAGACACTTAATGCACTAAATGGTTTTCTTTGTAGTGGCTGCAATATGTATTGAAAGAAAAACAGGCAGAAAGAGGTTTTATGGCTGATGCTGGAGGAAAACAGTTTGGCATATATAGCGAGATTGTTCAGGGATAGGTCAACTGTATGAAAATAAAAACAGTTTTACGTTAAAATTCCTCATTTCAATAATCTTTAAAATAATCTTTTGGAGAAGGGAATCTGTACAGCTAGTTTGTAAACTAGTTTTCTCCCCTTTCTGGGCCAAATTTTGGCCTAACTCAAGCTCATGCACTGATTTTAATGGGAACCATGAACAAGCTATTCAAAGTTTGCATCTGACCCTTTAGCTTCATTTTAGTATATGCCTACACTGCAGTTACCCAGTGTGATTGCCCCTGGTGTAGACATAAATCTAGCTAGCTCAGATGCCAGAGCAGTGAAGCTTCAGCAGTGCACAAGAGAGGTTCTGCATGGGCTTGTACAGCCCGCACTGAGGCACACGTTGCCACAGCTGTACCGCTACTGATCGATACCCAAGCTAGTTAGATTAGTTTGCAAGCTCTTTTGGGTTTTGGTGTGTGTTGGAAATACATTAATTTTCATACATTTTAATACATTAAATTAAATTAACATTGTCAATGTTAATGAATGAATAACTAAATAAATAAAGAAGGTCTAAATATAGAGAGAAGAATTCCCCCATTATTTTGGCACCTAATTATAGTGCTGTCTGGGGGGAAAAAACAGTATCATGATAGTCAAATAGGGTCAACCCACTAAATAGTCATGCTTCTGCAAGTGATGGTGCAGCATCACTGTAAGCCCTGCTAAGAGGAATTGCTGTTACCAAGCCTCAGGGTCAGGAGGGCATGTGTTATGAGTTAATTATTTCAAACATGGTCAGGACAACTTGCGCAACTGGTCAAAAGATTTCCAACAATGTTTAACATATGGAGGCTTTTTATGGAAGGACAAAGTCAAAAGTTATGTCAATAGTCTCAAGACTGATCCATTCCTCTGAACAAATAACCTTAGGAAGTGGTATAAACACCTAGGTAGACAGGGCAGGCTTCCTTGTATGTAGGTGATGTCTACCCAAGGGCAAGACCAATACATTAGCTCTTGGTGATGCATACCAGATCTGAATGATATTCTGCTAAAGGGCATAGGCTTTATTAACAGACCCGACATTACTCAACTAAATATTCATTCAGGAGGAATGCAAAATACTCCTTTCAGATTCACCCACATGAATTTTCCTCAAGTCAAAGTGAATTGATGAAGGAACCTAAAAAACAGGTGCCTTCTGGTTCAGTGATGAGGTTGGTATAAGAACATGAATAGAATAGAATTCTTCTGTACCCAAGAGGATTGCCCTAACAGCAGGTATCATCCTCAGTTCCCTCAGTCACCCTATTCACCTGTCACATAATCTCTCCCCAAGAGGAGACATTTTCCATTCATACAAAGGCCCGTACCCCCAAAAACAAACATTTCACAAAAAAAGACAAATGGAAAGGGAGAAGGAAACTGATTTTTTCTTATTCCCCAGATACTTGTCCACACCCTGTACAGTGCATTCCAAAGAGACAAAAAGAAGATGGAGTGAGTAAAGAGTGTCAGGCTCTGTTCATATAGGCGGAAAGAGTGGGCCCTGCAGTGTCCATAGAAAGGAGTTGGCAGTGTATTTCAGTGAAAGTTCTGTCCACACTGGGAATGGAAGGGTTGAGCCCTGTTTTAGTAGAGTATTTGTATTTGAAAATAAAATCCATTAGTCAATATAATTATGTTTACATTGCTTTTTGTGATACTTCTTGCTGCAGAAGAGGTGTATGTATTGGTTGGGTCACTGTGGGAAATATCCACATTTGGGCTTCTCTTCATATCACACTTATTGCATGGATGTCAACTTAGGGCTTGATGCAAAGCCCATTGAAATCAGTGGACGTCTTTCTGATTTCCAGGGGTAATGTTTGCAAAGTGCTTTGGCAATGGAAAGTGCTAATAAATGCTAAGTATTTTTTCCATGTCCTGATTTTTGCACGTTTCTAAATCATGTCAGAAAGCACTTCACTGTTTTTAATTGTTTGCTTGTCTGTTTGTATTTTAAAATGTAGCTGTAAGGCAGTATTAGTACTTTACCAAGCGTTAATGTTTGAGTTCTTCTGTGTCCAACCTTTCCAGCCAGAGAGCCGAACGTGTCATTTCAGAAAGGTCGAGGGCCTCTATCAGTACTTTAGAACATATTTTCTGGGGCGCAGGCAGCACAAAGGGAGCAGAGATGACCTGCACATGTCTGGCTGTCAGAGATGAAGCGTAACTCTTGGGGGGGGAGCACGTGACTGCCGCACTCATCTCCTCTGGGCTGAGAAGCAGCAGCAGAGCCAGAAGCACCAGGGCAGTGGCAAGCGAGTGCCTCGGGGAGCATTGTGTGGCAGCCGGATTCTGCAGGCAGGGGGCATCGCCGGCTGGTGCCAGGCTCCTTTGGGGGAGAGGCAAGAGCACGTCGGGGGTGCATCTTGGAGCTGTGCCACCTGCCTTGCCTGGGGAGCACCCAGCCGTACAAAGACATCCCAGTTCAGGGAGCAGGGCAGGGAGGGCTGCTGGGCAGCCAGCCAATGCCTTGGCTCCCACAGCCCGGAGAGCTAGGGGCCCAGGCGGCTCCCACCAGCTTCCGATCTGCCGGCTCCTGGTAGGAAGTGACGGTTTTCAAATGGTGGGGGACCCTAGGTGGGTGTGCCCCACAGTTTGAAAACCTCTGTGCTAAATGGAAGGCAAAAATCCTGGGGGGGGGGGAACGGGGACGTGACCCTGCGTACCCCCCCACCCCACACGTCGCCTCTGCGTGGCTGGGGATTCTCCCAGTTCATGGGAGTCTCCAGTGAGTGTAAAACTAGCATCTACAGGTTCTACATCTCCCTCTCTGCAGACCCTGGCACCAGGAATATGTTCCGGGGGTTGGAAAAGGCGTTGTGGGAACATGTTGTACTCTGCCTGTCCTTAGCTGCCACATACATCCTTGGGAACATAGCTAGTTGGCACAAGTTTAGAGCAACAACAAGACTGTTTTAATCTGGATCAGAGAATCAGAGATTTATAACCAGTTGCTGGTTCTCAGCTTTGCCTTTTTTCCCCTGTCCTGGGCAGCTGGGGAGGCTGCCCGAGGTTTAGGAAGGGCCTAGTGAGCTCCCATGCTCTCCCTGGGGCTCCCTCAGCCTGTGGGGCTCCTACCTTTGTCCCTGCTGCCTCCTCCCCATAGCAACAGTGCTGATTCAAACAATTCAGTTTGCTCTCACTTTCAGATCATAATCAAATACACATTTTCTTAGTACAGTACTCTAGAAGGTAACAGTGTAGCACCTCAAAGGAAACAAGTGTGCCCAGGTCACAGGTTACACACCATTGCTCTACCTCCTGGAACTTGGCGTTGAAATGTGCTCATTATGTGGTGTTAAGGAGCGGCATGCAGTAGGTTGAAAAAGGAGCATTATACTGTTTAAAAATGAGACAACGCAACCAAAGGGAATAATTTGTACTGTAGATGTTTTGACCCTCGCAAATTTGGAATGTGTGGAACCCATCAGTGCATCATTTCTGTTCTGTACTAACTCCATTCATGACTCATACTTTAGCCTTCTAGCCAAGAAGAAAAAACAAACAGGAGCAGCAAACTTCTTAAATTCCAAATTCATGCGTCTCAGACAGAAAGCAAAGCTAATCCCCAACACAGCCAAGTGTGAAGCAATTCTGCTCTAAAAATTCCACCTCTGTGCTTTTTCCCCGCTGCTGTGATTACATCTGAGCAGCTGTAAGTTTTCAGTACTGCGGCAGCAGTTTGGTTTCAGTTTTTAATTAAAAAAATTCTCATAACTAGGGAACTGAACAATAGAGTATTTTTTCCCCTAGATAAAAAATGGTTCAACTATGGGTGAAGTGCTGTTAATAGCAACCGTTGTGCAGCTGGAACATGGAGAGATTCAGCAAGCATGACATAAAGAAAAGTATGTTAGAAAAGGAACAAATGTAAAATAATACATGATTAAAAAAGTAGTTTTACCGTTTTCCTTTTTTCTTCACCTCACTCATTTCCCAGAATAGGCCTGGTGATAATTTTTTGACTAGAGGAAGATGAGTTCTCTGGGAATTAATTTCTCTGTACACAGTTAGAAATTCACTGTTTGGGAAGTACCTGAACTGCAATATAATACCAATACCTAATTTTAATAACCAACAGTCATACATTTAATTCTTTGGAATCCCTATAATTTACTCCTCTGCACATATGTTTTCATAAAGGGATATAAACTTGATTTATTTTAGTACCACACTGTAAAGTGGGCTACATTAAGGAGGTTTTGACAAAGGCACACAATTATACAGTATTTAGACACAGATAAACAAATATATTAAGCTGCATAATACCTGTATCATATATATTGAACATTTTCCATCAGACCTCTTTCCTTTGACTGATATCACAATAGAACAAAACGAATTAGATGTTAATAGCTCTAAGTAGTGCAGATTGAAGAGAATATTCTGTGTGGCAGCATACACCTTACATTCTTTGGTACATTTGGGGAATAGAAAAAACTACTGTAGATCAAAAGTGAGAATAGTTCTATCTTTGCTATTTGGATAAAAAAGAGATCTCAGACCTCTGTGATCTAGTCTATGGGAGAGCAAGCCATGCTCAAGTCATTGTCTTTTTGACATTTTAGCACTAGACATGAAAATGTGTGTCTGAATTAGGTACATTTCAGTGGGTAAAGGTAACTTTTTTTGTTTCTAGACACTGTGCTATACCATCTGGCCACCAGCCACTTTATACAAATCTCACAACAATATCTATCACTTTATAGAAGGACTAATCTGTCCAGCCAATGTTTACAATCAGATGATCTGAATGGAACCAGGAAATATTTCCACAATGAGAACTCACAAGTACTTTTGGTTGAAAATTCAAATTATGAGAATTTGCACTGCAGACTTTCTAAAAACCTATAGCTAAAAATTCATTTAGTTGTACAGAAACAATACTAAATCCTAGAAAAATCAAACATATTTTTTCAAGCCATGGGATGCATAGCTGATGGCACCGTAGTTTATAAACAGGGACCGTCATTTTTAACATTCTTGCAAAATACCCTAGATCTACATATGGCATCTAAACATTTCAGATGTGAACACTTACCCAGATGTTGATATTCTGGCCACTGAATTCCAGTTGTTTGGTAAGTATGTTAAAATATTTTTTTTTATTAAATGGAACCTATTTATTCTTTACCAAACAAAGAGTTTTTGTAATGGATACTTCATCACTGAAAATCAGTGTTACTGTATGGACCCTTTCTCAACCCTTAAACCCAAGCCAATGGTAGATATAATCGTTCTGATAAACTTGAGCCTTGATTTGAAATACCTTTTCTGGAACATTAAAATGAGGTTGAGAAGCCAGAACATTACAAGAAGCGTGCACCACAACTGTCGCTCCATGGACCATCTGCTGAGTGTTTTGCAGTGCCTTGCATGCAGTATAACATGGCTCACTGAAAGAGCTGGCTCAACCAGAGGGAAGTGGACAAAAACATGCAGAAGCTGAGTGGGAAGCTTGAAGCAATTGAAGATGTACAGGTCATCTGGTGTAAAACACTTAGGTATGCACTTCTTTTACCAACAAAATGACATAGCACTTGAACTGTTTTCTAATATATGTATACACACTGATTTGTTGATGTGACCCTGCTAATTTGTTGTTAAGTTGAAGAAGGGAAACTGAAAACAACAAAACATATATGGGCCCAACTCACTTGTCACTGTGAAAATTTTCTGTCCCCTTCTCAGCCCTCTCTGTAAAAGGCTGTTGGATAGAGCATTTTGGCTGGAGTCCTAATGATGTAGGAAAGCAAAAGAGAAGGACCTTCATTAGTTACTCACTCATGTGAAACTGACAAAGGCTGAAGATTACCAATGCACTGGTCTGTAACCTGTAGTACCTGACCTTTGTTCTGTAGGCCAGATCATTATGTATTTGATCCAAGCCATCGTTCTTGGATCTTGTGTTGTGTTCTTGTCCTGTCCCAGTTCGCTCATCTAAGACATGGGTCTGCCAGTGTGTTCTTAATGCTGTATTTCATTTTCCATTTTCTTCTCTAAGTCCAACGGGTTTGCAGAATTCATACCCAGAGAAAAAGAGTGGTTTTGGTCTCACCTCTCATTTATATAAACCATGAGCATCTGAGAATGGTGTTTGAAGGTTGGGAATAGTTCTCCACCTCTTCCATCAAAAACTACTCTAGTAACTCCTCCCTACTCTACTGCTGTTGGTTTCTTCCATTCAGAGACATGGACATGTCCTGATTCATCAGTATAATTTCCCATCCATGTGCGATTTTTGTTTTAAAAAGAAAGATGTG
Source organism: Caretta caretta (assembly GCF_965140235.1). Lineage (NCBI taxonomy): Eukaryota > Metazoa > Chordata > Testudines > Cheloniidae > Caretta > Caretta caretta. The sequence continues at coordinate 128,731,658 of NC_134209.1, read as the reverse complement.
GAAATTACATTGACTATGAGACACAAACATAGATTGGAGGTGGGTAATGGAAAGAGGTAGATACTTAGGTCCAATATGGGAAAAGGAGTGAGGCTTTCCTGCTGTCTGTTTCCCTTTATCTTTAGCTACATGAGAGGTTTTGTTTGTGCTTTTTCTGTGCACGCCAATCTTTACACCTATCTACAGATGGAATGTCCACTGGATGAATTGGAATGTTTTCTCTGCTTAAACCTCACTCTCTTAGAGCTGTCCAGTGGTATTCTGTGGCCCAAGATGAGGATCTCTGCCATCAGAACTGGTTGATACAGAAGATCCTATAATTTTGGGGGGCAAGGAAAAAAAGCAATCTCTAAAATGTTTAGCAGAAATAATCCAATGGCTTTATTTTTACATTTTTGTTTGAAAGATACTACTTGCTGGCTGCAGAGTGTGTGGATTCATCTTCCTTCTGGAGCCTGAAACAGGTCACCACTAGAAAACCTTACAGTCAACCTGGCCCTGCAGAGAACATGGAAGGGGAGAGCATCTACGAGGTTGATTCTGAAGATGGGGTTGGAGGTAAGGGTGCCATCACTTGTTTTGTTTCCCCCCGCTGGCTGATTGATTACAGGGAGTCCTTCCGGTGACCTGACTGCAGACGCCACAGAAGATGAACAAGTGTTAAGGTTGTCTTCAGTTTATCAAGTGTATTGTCACCTTATAATACATGCAATGAATAAAGGTATTTTTTGAAAGCAGTTGCTTCCTAGAAGAAGTGACCTATTCAGAGTCTGCATGTGTTTTATTGTAATTGTGAGTTGTTAGCTGGAGCCTGAAGTTTCTTTATAGGTGACATAAATTCCAAATATTTATAAATAAAGGTAGATGAGACTTTCACTTTTCTCCTTCTTAGTCACTTCTCAGGAGCTCCACTCTTTTCTGCTTGCCATCTTCTGTCAACAGTTTTCTTTGCTGAGTGTAGAAAACGGCAGGAAACAGCTGCTTCTGTTACTTGTGGAACATGAGTACTTAGGGAGCATTGTTTCCCAACTCACACTGGTTATGTGAGAGTTCTGGAACAATTCACATAACTTCTCTGTGCTGTGATTTGCTCATCTGGAAAATGGGATTAACACCCCTCTCATACTTCATTGGGTATAACAAGGCCTAATTATTTGTGAAGTGCTCTGGAAACCTTTGACAGATATTACAGAATGGCAAAAACAGTGCATGCTGCTGCTTCACTCCCAACTTTTAATATAACCCAACCTCTGCTCACAGTAACTTCTGCAAACATCATTATCCAACATAGAACTGTATATTGAACTGCCTGTTTCACTGTACTACATGAACGTCATGAACTGCTAAACCTCAGAACCTTCAGGAACATGCATATCCAAGTATTATGGGAAAGAGCTCCTCTCCAAGTCTGCATATCAGCAACATAATCATATTGTAGTTACTGAACTACACTGGAAACCTGTCAGGGTATTCTGCATCTTTGTTTACTTGATCCTTTCAGTGATCCATATATTAGTTTCCAGTGTATGGTGACCACCTGCACCAGCAGTTCCGCACATGCTAGGTGGTAGAATGGCTTCGCTTACTTAAATGATACTGATTCGTTAGTTTCCTTCTGATTGCAACAAGGAGCTTGCAGGTGTTCCTCAGTTATGCTTATTATGAACACTCAGAAAATACTGACTAATCTAATGGTCACGTCAAATTACTAATTTTGGTTGAAAATTGCTTGGTAATTTTCAGTTACTAACAGATAGTAAAGTAAATGTTTACTTGTGTAAGAGACTTATCCAATTATATAACAAAAATTGTACAGATATTTATCCATGCAAAAGATAGGCCAGTTAGGTGAGTGAAGAGTATTTAAATACCCCTGGAGAAAGAGTGGTTACTGTCTCCTTGCAGTTGTTCTCCATTCCCCAGAATACAATGGAGCCCTCGCTACAGGTTCAATGCTGGTATTGGGCTCTGTGCATTTTTGTTGGAGGGACAGGGTAGAGCCAGAAGCGCTCTGTAGTGCACGGTCTTCTGTTGGCATTGAGGATATCCAAGTAGTTTTTCATGTGAGTTCATTCAAGAGTGTAGTGATTGGCGTGGTTTCACCCACATAGCTGTTGGTGGGGCATTTGATGCACTGGTTTAGGTACAGCTACGTGAAATGAGATAATCACTGTGCTTTCAACTGAACTCCCACAGAAAAATAAAACAAAAAACACCCTATCACCCATGCGTGAACACTTTCACAAAGCGATCATTCCACATGGGATCTCTGTCCTTGTCCTCAAAGGAAACCTGAAAAACACCTTCAAAAGACAAGCCTGTGAACTTAAATTCATAACTCTGCTAGACCCCAAAAATCATAAAACCAGAGACACTGGTTTTATGGCTCACTACAGCAATTTGTAACCTACTAACCCTCGTTTGTCCTATGACTGCAGAGGTGTTAATTCCCCACTTCACTTTAACTGGTCTCCTGCAACGTGTTTACACCTTGTGCTTAACAATCTGTCCCACCTTGTATTCAGCTGTGACACTCTGATTACTTTTCCCAGACCTGAAGTAGAGCTCTGTGTAGCTCGAAAGCTTGTCTCTTCCACTAACAGAAGTTGGTCCAATAAGGTATTACCTCACCCATGTCTCCCAACATGGCTACAACAACTCTGCAACTCACATGTTTAATGGAGGTTTCAGAGGAGCAGCCGTGTTAGTCTGTATTCGCAAAAAGAACAGGAGGACTTGTGGCACCATAGACACTAAAATTTATTTGAGCATGAGCTTTCGTGAGCTACAGCTCACTTCATCGGATGAGCTCACGAAAGCTTATGCTCAAACAAATTGGTTAGTCTCTAAGGTGCCACAAGAACTCCTTTGTTTAATGGAGTTACTCTGGTGAGAACAGAATCTGGACCAACACATCCAGGGCTTTTTGTTTTGTTACTGATTTCAGCAAAATGACAGCATTTTTACCATAAAGGGCTGTAATGATTCCTTGAGCTAAAAAGAGACTCACTTCAACAGGATTCAGGGCTTGCTTACACTTGAGATGCTGTGCTGCTTTAGTGCTTCAGGAGAGATGCTCTCTATGTTGACGGGAGGGGTTCTCCCTTTGGTGCAGGTAATCCACTTCCCCAAGAGGCAGTAGTTAGGTCAAGGAAAGAATTCTTCCGTCGACCTAGTGCTGTTTACGCCAGGGGTTATGTCGACTTAAATATGTTGCGTGTGGCTGTGGATTTTTCACACTCTTTAGTGTAGACCAGGCCTCAGTTTCAAAATAATTTGTCACAGTCTGTTGCTTATGCTTTTCTTCTAGTACAAGATTGGAATGTGTGTGGGAAACAAAACAATTTCCATTCTGAAAACATCTCCTCCTATGGGCAAATGCTCCTTGGGGAAGGACCTGCCTTTTTGTTCTGTGTTTGTGCAGCACCTAGCACCGTGGGGGTCCTGGTCCATGACTGGGGTTCCTAGGCACTACAGTAATATAAAAAATAATAAAAGCCAACCTGCTGTGGCTCCAAGGCCTACCAAGTACTGTTTGAGATTTGGAGAGGAAGAATGATTTTGTGAATAAAATGTAAGAGAGCTGGGATCTATTCTTTGCTCTTCCACAGACCTTGAATGTGACTTTGGGTAAGTCCCTTGAACACTCTGCCTTGGTTTTCTCATTGATACTTAAATATCAAAATGATAAGTGTTGACAGCTTTTCAATCAAATAACTAAAGAGGGAATTCTAAATAATTTTACCAAACACACTGCAGTTCTGCACTCAATAAAAAGAGCTTAACAGTGAAGTGTCAACGCTTATTTTCCATAACATGTATGGGGTTTGGTTTGGTTTGGTTTTTTACTAAGGAATGTGTGTACTTTATATAAGAAGGGTTCGTGACTCCCATTTGAGACTTATGAGAATTATATATGTTTATAGCTAGAAGCACAGATTCCATATCAGAATGACATTGACAGATGACATTTCAGCGATTGGTGGATATATGCCACTTTTCAGCTACATCATTAGAATGAGTCAAAGGAAATTAACAGCTCCAAATAATGAAATGTCATTTGGGTTTCACTGATTCTAGATACACGAGTTTTTGTTGCAAGCATGTTATTTAAGGCTGAATTTATTTTAATGCATAATAGGCCTGATCCTCAGAGGTTTTGAACACCCACTGACATCAGCTGAAGTTTCAGGAACTCTGCAGCCTCTCCAGATCAGATCCAAAGTGTGGAAAAAAAGTGACTCTCTAGTGCAATATTTTATTCATCGTATGGGAATTCAGGCCAAACTTTTCAAATTTGGGAGCCTAAAGCAAAGTGCCTGAATCCATATTTAGGCTTCCAAATAAATGCCTGATTTTCAGAGGTACTCAGCACCTCTGATCTCTAATTCACTCTAATGGAAGCTGTGAATGCTCAGATTCTCTGCAAATGAAGCCATTTATTTGGGAGCCTAGATACAGATTTAGGTGCTTAACTTTATGCTGTTAAGTTTTAAAAATTTTGGTGTTCGCCTTTAATGTTAGTGCAATTCTGAAGGATGGATTGGATGCATTGTGACATTTTTAACTTGATGAGTCATTTCCCCATTTGGTGGCAGATTTTTCATTGGCCTTTAAATGTATCCAAGTGGGGCAGGGTTCCCTATTTCTCCCCAGCCCATGCAGGAGCCAACCACAATTACAACCCTTCTGCTTTCCTTCGTCCTAGGAGCCCTGGAAGGCATTATCATCCTGAGGCATTGTGACTCCTTATGTCCTTCCAGGGCAGTGTGGCTCTACCCCACAGTCACTGTGGGCCTGTGCCAGGTGGGCACAATTTAGCTCTCAAATTTTATTTTCAGTAGGTGATTGTCCCCATTTCTGATGTCTCAGCCCTCTCATCCTGCTTGTAACAGGAAATATCCATTTGAATAATCATGTGGATTTTCAGGATTATTTTCAGATGTTCCCTAGAGGCTTTTAATCCTTTTTGTTATATTCTGATACCTATGACTAGATTATCAGTCACTTATTCAGCCAGTCCCATTCGTTGTCAAACTGGGAGGCATATCAAATGGGGCCCTGGGCCGCCTGGGTCTGGTGCTAGTCAACATTTTCATTAATGATTGTATAATGCAGTGGAAAGTATGCTTATAAAATTTGCGGATTACACCCAGCTGAGAAGGGTTGCTTGCATTTTGGAGGACAGGATTAGAATTCAAAACAGCCTTGGCAAATTGGAGAATTTGTTTGAATTCAACAAGATTAAATTTAATAAAGGTAAGTGCAAAGTGCTACACTTAAGAAGGAAAATCAAATGCACAGCTACAAAAGGGAAATAACTTGCTTAACAGTAGTATTGCTGAAAAGGATCTGGGGGTTTTTATGGTGGATTGAATATGTGTCAACAACGTAATACAGTTGCAAAAAAGGCAAATATCATTCTGGGGTGTAATAACAGCAGTGCTGTATGTAAGACATGTGAGATAACTGTCCCACTCTTCTTGGCACTGGTGAGGCCTCAGCTGGAGTACTGAGTCCAGTTCTGGACACCACACTTTAAGAAAGATGTGGACAAATTGGAGATAGTTCAGAGAAGAGCAACAAAAATGCTAAAAAGTTTGCAAAACCTGACCTATGAGGAAAGGTTAAAAAACTTGTGTGTGTGTGTGGTCTTGAGAAAAGAAGACAGAAGGGACCTGATGCATCTTCCTATATGTTAAGGGCCGTTATAAAGAGGACAGTGATCAATTGTTCTCCATGTCCACTGAAGGTAGGACAAGAAATAATCATCCTAATCTGCAGCAAGGGAGATTTAGGTTAGAGATTAGAAAAAGCTTTCTAACTATAAGGGTAGGCTTCCAAGGACTGGAATCCCTGTCACTGGAAGCTTTAAAGAACAGTCTAGAGGAACACCTGTCATGGATTGTCTAGGTATACTTCATGACCTCTTGAGATTCTTTCCAGACCTATAGTTCTATGATTATTAGGGATTTTTTTAATACACAATCCTATTTGTTTTTGCAGAGTCTGATGGTGAATATAAAAATGCAGAATCAATACCAGGGAATAAACATTTCCTTGCTGCCTGTATATTGTACTTTACTGACATTCTGCAATTTAATAAATATTTGAGGATTTGGTTCTGCATCCCAGCACCAAGCGTACCAAGAAAAAAGGTATAAATAAAACCATTTCTTGTAGAGAGTAGGCCATATCAATCCCTGGTGTAACTCAACTGGCATCAGGGCTGTTACACCAGGCCCAGATTTGGCTTGTTATCTTCACTTGTGGCTCTGATTCAAGCAAAGAAATACCCATTGCACATTAGCTAGGTCACAAGTTAGTTGCTATGGTAGTCAGCATTTTTTTAACCAATCAGCTCTCTTTCAGGATGATTCAGCCCAGAGTAACAAATCAGTCACACCGCACCAGAGCTGTAATCAAAGCAGCAGCGATTGTTGGTTTTAAAATCTACAGAGACTTTGCGAACAGAAATATTTGTGTTAGAAGAAGATATATACAGTACTGTATCACTGCAATATATTCTGTAATACACTGAATTTAAACAAGTTGGGGTATTCTGATCAATAGTAAATTGTTTAAAAAAAATTCAGTAAGTGGGGTAAATTATGTCCACAATTTGGCCAAAAATGTGTATACTACAGCAGTACACAGAATGATACTTTAGTTACAGCCTTTCATCACAATACTGTGCATACCAGTCTCTCTTCTTTCAAGCTACTAAATGAAAGTAAATTATTGCCGCTAATGGAAGACTCCCAGACTGTGCTGTCTGTTTGCTTCCTTATTATACTGTTATCTGGCTAACTGAAAATGCTGCAAGACTTCTCCAGTAATGTAAAAACATTTTTTAAAGTTATGGCTGTATAGTGGATAAGCTTTCTTAGTTTGTATAATTTCAGAAATGTAGTAAGCTGTAGACAATAGCAGATATTAAGGGTTATGATTTCAAACGGCCTGAAAATGTGCATAGCCATTAGCATAGGCAAAAAACTGCATTTGCACATGGAAGCAGGCAGCTAAACAGAAGTCCACTGACAGGGAACATCCAAGCTGGCATTGCTGGAGCGCTCCACAGCATTTGATAGGATTGGCTGTGGAATCCCTCTGTCACAACTCATAGGTGCAATAGCAGTAACAGGATCACACTGAGACACCTTCACCTATTGCTCTTAGGCTATGCTTAGAGAGTTGTGATGGGCACTTGCATCTCCACTTCCAGAGCTCCCACTTGTTGAGTCCTGTGGGGAACCATCCTTTCCCCAATCTTGTTCTTCATCTCTATGAAGCCATGAGGGGAGTGAGTTTGTGACCCATCATGAACTAAAATGCTAGTAATATGCAAATGGCATCTAGGTTTACACCATTTCCTATCACAATTTAAACAGCATCATCTTCCAGCAATCCAAAGGTTTGAATGACAAGTGACTGCCCGATGCTGAGTTCCGAGAAGACAGAGGTGATGCTAGTGAGGAGTGGGAAGCACTTTGAAGAACTTGCCACTTCTGTAATATCACTCTGCACTGATAGCATCTTCCTTCAGATTGTTAAAGTCCACAGTTTCATTGTGCATGTGGATTTCTCACAGCTTCTGGATACCCAAATAGTGACGGTCACAAGAAGCTCCCTTTTCCATATAGAATCATAGAATATGCAGCTGGCAAGATGAACATGTGCTTTCCTGTCAGATTTAGTCTTAGCCACAGTGATCAATGCATTCGTGACCTCCAGACTTGATTACTGTAATTCTCTGTGTCTGCTTATGAAATTGCTGACTTTAAAAAAGCTACATCTGGTTCAGTACACAGTAAATCCTTTGCTTAACCAGAAAGGCTGCCGAGAACGCTCGCCCCAATGTCTGCTGTGTTCTCTTCATTGGCTCCTCATAAAATACTGGGTCCAACTGAAGGTCTGGATCCTCATTTGCAAAGCCCTCCATGGTACTGGCCCCAGATACCCGAGAAGCCGCCTTACACTGTGTGACCATGGCCACCTTTGATGGCGACATTGCACTAAAACAATGGAACTGTCAACCTCAAGAGTGTAACACGTGTGCAGGAGACAGACTTTTCTCAGTGCTTTGTCCGTGAATTTGGAACTCATTCCTGGAAGGGATCAGGATGACCACAAACCTCAGTTAATTTCAAACAAAATGCAAAATCTGCTTATTAGCCTTCCCACAATAATACTAACAAAAAAGAAAAGAAAAAAGTCCAGGTCCCGCAGATTGGAAGGAGGGAGGGAGAGAGTGTGTGTTATATATTTATAAACTGATCCCATCTACAGCATTGGTAAACTGCAAACCTTAATTATCTGCTCTAGAGTGCAGATAAGTTTAAAAATAAATTGTAACTGGACTGCTGCTAATTGACTACGCAGGTTTGTTTGCTTAAATTGTTCCGCTTCTGGTCAACTGCAGTTTATATTCATTCCAGATCCATGCATTTCAGACAGAAGAATACAGTTCTTTTGACTAACTACTTTTAGTAAATCCGTGCCTACCCACTGATATAGCCCATAGAAGATGTGTATTTGGTGATGCATGGTGTTTGGAGAATGGAAGAATTTAGATGGACCAACAGTTCATTGTGGAGGCTGCTGGTCTAACACCTATGTTCTTTAACATTTTGAATCATCACTGGAGGCTAAGGACATGACTGAGCCAGTAGACTGTGAAAAAACAAAACAAAATTCCCAAACAAACAAACAAAACCAGATCCTGGTATGGTAGGTATATTTTCCAAAAGGGGCTGATATTTTATAGTACTTTGTGCTTAGGTGGGTCAGTGGTTGGAACAGTTTACTGGTGGTTTATTTTTTGGTATTTGGATACAAGGTTTTTATTCGTCGTTCCTTTTATTTTCATGAACCAGTGGTCTATCCTGTGCTCCAGAGAGGCAAGCTAAATTACACAATGTGTGGTAAAGACAAATTGTGCAGTGTAGCATGGAAGATACTTGATTGTTTGGTGACATGAACTGTGAGATGCTTTATATCAGCCATCGCTTTCTTTTGGAGCTGAATTTGCAGAGATGGGAGGAAGAGGGAAACGACTGAATAATTCTTACTGGGTATACTGTATCTGTGAGTTGCACTCAAATTTATACAGGCACAGTGATGGAAAATATTACTGGTTTGTAAACATTAAATAGATCGTAAACTTCATGGAACATTTCCTGATGGTGATTATTAAATTTAAGAATTTGTCTGTTCTATCCGCATTTTATTAATATTCTATTAAGGCAAACTTTTCTTAATAACCATTGAATTTTCTTGTTTCATCATACTGCTGTTTTTAAATTGCTGTGCATTCTGCATGAGTGTGGGCCTCACAAAATTTGTTTTGTATTGTATTCTCCTTGAAAAAATAGTGGTGAAATCCTGGAGTTTTGTCATTGACTTCAGTGGGGCTAGAATTTCACCCTCTGACTGTACATTATATTTCATACTGATTATATATTTGTACACCCAAACACTGTTGTCATAAACATACAGCTAAGGATATCATAAAATCTCTCCTTACCTGTAAAGGGTTAAGAAGCTCAGGTAGCCTGGTTGGCACCTGACCAAAAGGAACAATAAGGGGAGAAGATGCTTCCAAATCTGTGGGGGGAGGTTTTTGCTTTGTTCTTTTTGTTGGTTCTCGCCGGGTCAGTGAGGAATCAGGACAGGGAAAATACATCTCCCAAAGCCCTACTTGAACTAAGCATCTAGATTACAAAAATTGTAAGTAAAGCAAGGAAATGCGTTAGTTTCTTTTGTTTTAGCTTGTGAATTTTCCCTGTGCTAGAGGGAGGTTTATCCCTGGTTTTTGTAACTTTTAAGTTTTGCCTAGAAATCCTCTGTTTTGAATCTGATTGTCCTGTAAAATTACCTTCCATCCTGATTTTACAGAGGTGCTTCTTTTACTTTTTTTTTTTCTGGACGTCATGTTCTGTCATCCTAGCCTTTCTGCACTTAGCCTAGCTTAACCCGAGAGCTAGAAAGAAAAAAACAGAAACAAAACCACTTGTGAATTCCCCTGTAGGAAGTTAACTACCCTGCCCTCAGGCAGAGAAAAAAAACTTCGGCTGCTCTCAGCTTAAAACCTCCCTGCAGCAAAGAGGAAAAAAAAATATTTAATATCCTGAGGTTTGTGCTTCTGGTTCAGAATGATCCCACCACTCTGCCACCATGTTAGGGTTCCCTACCCACTCTGAACTCTAAGGTACAGATGTGGGGACCTGCATGAAAGACCCCCTAAGCTTATTTCTACCAGCTTAGGTTAAAAACTTCCCCAAGGCCCAAATCTCTATTTGTCCTTGGACTGAGGTGTGCTGCCACCACCAAGTGGTTTAGATAAAGAATCAGGGAAAGGACCACTTGGAGTTCCTATTCCCACAAAATATCCCCCCCAAGCCTACACCCTCTTTCCTGGGGAGGCTTGAAAAATAAACAAGGTGAGCACAAACCAGATCCTTGGGTTTGTAGGACACTAAAAACCCAATCAGATTCTTAAAAAACAGAACTTTATAATAAAGAAAAAGAAAGTAAAAGAAGCACCTCTGTAAAATCAGGATGGAAGGTAATTTTACAGGACAATCCTATTCAAAACATAGAGTAAAATAGCCAGTCACCAGAGCTCATATAGCCTGTTATAGCAGAGTACACCGTATAGTTGCTGTTTATACATCCTACATATTCTTGCAGCCAATACTCGAGCTGTGAATGTCATGTTCCTTAAGCAGCTGCCGTATGCATTGAAATAAGAGTCTCCATCTAGCTGAAGGACGTGCGCTAAATTTGACTCAGTTTTAAGTTACTTCTTGCATATTTCCCATCTATTAGTCTCCTGACAATTAAAACAAAAATAGAATCATAGAATATCAGGGTTGGAAGGCACCTCAGGAGGTCATCTAGTCCAGCCCCCTGCTCAAAGCAGGACCAGTCCCCAACTAAATCATCCCAGCCAAGGCTTTGTTAAGCCTGACCTTAAAAATATCTAAGGAAGGAGATTCCATCACCTCCCTAGGTAACATATTTCAGTGTTTCACCACCCTCCTAGTGAAAAAGTTTTTCCTAATATCCAACCTAAACCTCCCCCACTGCAACTTGAGACCATTACTCCTTGTTCTGTCGGATTCAGATACAGGATTCAGATACAGTTTCAGGTCCAAACAGGCAAGAAAGGTTTGGGTTTCTGGAGTGGGTCTGTTGGGAGAGAAAGGAATGGATGCAAACTCTAGATAGTTTTACTTTATCTGCTTTTATATTTATTTACAGATATGAACATAGTTCATATTAGTGGTTTGATCAAGGATGAGCAAAAGCAGCAACAAAACTTAGGATATCAGGTGAAATGGATATTGCAGTGAAAAATATTATAGAAATAGTAGCACTATATAAAGCTCTGTCTTCATGCCCCATCAGACTGCTCTTATACAAAGCTATTCATAACTGCTGTTAGATCTAATTTGGCTCCAAACAAATTAAAGTTCCTTTCTAAGAACGTGTGCTTGGATTTTCACTCCAGACGCATTTATACTGAAAGACAACCAGCTGCCAAGTTGTTTGGGTGTTGACTGACTTAATAAAAAAATTACTTATTACATTTTAAATGAATGTCTGCTTTTGAACAGTGCACTGAGTGAAACAATTTAGTAATGATTGTTTTTATTCCCTACTCAAGTCCCATAGCCATAGAGGGCATCATTTCAAGGTGCTGAGCACCCACAACTCCCTCTGAAGTCAGGCAATGCTTTGGTAAATCCAACCAATTTAGATACTGGGATTGTCTCCTGCAGTTGCCCTTGCATTTTAACTCGTCTGCTGGAAGCTCTATACCAGATATTAATTTCAATAAAGATTATTGGTTTAATATTTTAATAGCTTTTTGCTGCCTTTCATTAATAATCATCCTTGCTTACTGGCCACACTCCTATAATGTAAGCCACGAGGGAAAGTGATTACATTTTAATAGAGCTGCATCTTCTAAACAAAGTTATATTGAATAAGGTTGAAAAAATTCTTCAGTTTGGTTATATGCAGAATATTCTGTGTCCCAATATTTTATTCACGGGGGTGTCCAGCTAAAGGCCAATAATTTACCTTTTACGTATACCACTCTTACAGTATGGTGCTTATGCATTTATTTTTACTTACTATATTGGGGCAAATTCTCAGCAAGTGGAAATGGTCTTCGCTCCGTTAAAGTCCAGTGGAGCTAGAAAAATTTACCCCAGCTGATGACCTGCCTCATTGCCTATGAAAGAATATCTTTAACTGGATCCACTCTCACCTTTAACCAAAGTGCTACTTCTAATATTGCAAATGTAAGTACAAAGAACCCCCCCCTTCCCCCGTCAGTAGGCTGCATGCAAGCACACATCTGACTAACTTGAATGGATTGCTGCTGTTATGTACCAGGACTAGAGTCATACTTTTCCTACAAAATGATAAATGTCTTTATAAAAAGAAGCACTTTGATACAGTACTTTATCTTGCTGATTTTTCAAAGCATTGCAAATTTAGACATAAACATTTGTAACTAAGCATTGAAACCATCCTGGTATGTACAGTAATATTTCTCCATATTCAATACGTTTATTTGCTTTCCAATTTAGCTACCAGTACTTAAAAAAAAAAAAAAAGTTTGGAAAAAAGTGAAACTGCAAATTAAAATGGAGAAAGTATTTCCTCATGGTTATTTTCTGTCATGCTCCCGTTCAGCCACTATATGAGCTGTTGCAATGAGTAAGATGATGTGGGTTGCTGTTCCTCCTCTATGCAGATGACACCCACACTAAAAAAAAAATTAAAAAATTAATCAAGTATACTTATTTGCATTCTGAATATTTCTCTAAGACACTTTGTTTCTTTGGAATACAGTATTTTACTTGCTTGGTTGTGTGATTAATTTAATTTTTCTTTTAGTTTTTTTTTAATGCTTCTATCTCATACTTTTTGTCATTGCATTCCCTGAGCTATTACAAAAGGAAAGAAGGAGCATAATCTATGTACTATAGATTGCTATCCTGAGGGCTCTGTATTGCATTTCACTGACTGACTTCTAAAGATTTGTTGAAATCCTATGCTCTTACTGTGCAAGAAGAGAAGAGGGGTTTCTTCATTATCCACCACATATCTATCAGCTGAACTGTTCTGGGTGGAGAATAGATTGGTTAATGTGGGCTTTCCTCAGTAACAGAACAAGGATCTTACACTGAGGGTTTTTTGAACTTCACGATAGCTCAGATCAGGACTATCATAACAACAGAAATAAGCTTTGGGGTTGGGGGGGGCAAACAAGGAGATATCTTCTTGAATCTGATCCAGTTACATTCATGGAGATTAATATCATAATGCTATAGAGCTTTTGGCTACAACCTGTGAATTAGAACCATGTGTTGCTTGGTTGAGGAAGTCTACCCTGGAAATTATTTCTCTATTATTGGAAGTGATTGTCAGTGCAAGATGCCAGCATTGCTTGGAGAAGCAATTGTTCAGCCCTTGTTAAAGAAACCTTCCTAGGAGGTGGAAAATGTTCACCATTTTTTGCCTTGTCTTGAATCTCACTTTTGAAAGAAGGGCTATCGAGGGCTGTGTGCAAGGAAACTCTTGTGACACATTGATGCAGATCAAGGAAATCCAAGGACTCTGGGTTTAGTCCTAAATACAATATGCAGGGTGCATTGCTTGGGGTTATAGTAATCCTTGGTTGCCTCTGGATACCTTTGCTCCTCCCGTTGTGTCGCTCTGAGACCCTAGCAGGGGTAGACAAAGTTGTTCTTGAGTGGCTCTGTTCCCTGGTACTGGGTGCCTAATTTCCAACTGCAGCAGGAGCACTCTCATACAAAGTTCTACAAGGTTATTTTCTGTCATACTTCCTGTTCAACCTTTATGTGAGCTGTTGGGGAGATAGTGAGAGGTTTTAGGCTAGTCCTCCTCTGTAAAGAAGACCTCTTGCTCCGTATCTCCATTTGTTTGGGTCATGGTGACTTACCCAGTGTCTAGCTGAGATTAATACTTGGCAGAGGGTCAGTTGGCTGAGACTCAATCTAGAGAAGACCAAGCTAATGCTAGTAGGCAGTATGTGGCAAAAATTCTTGAATTGTACAAGAGACATGGAGGGATGTCTTTTGGGAGTGAGGGTGGTGGTTCAGTTGCTGAAACACTTCCCTCTGAGTTTAGGTTTAAACGCTGCAGCACTTTTTGTGATAATACATGAAAGTAAAGCAGACTAGTGAGTTTTCATTGTCTTAGCTGTCTATGGCCTGGGTTGAGTATCACTCCTGTAGATGTACTTTCCATTGATCAGCAAAGGTGTTTTTTATTCTAACGTAATCCCTGCTTGCTCATGGTTGCTGATGCGCCACCACTTGTAACGTTGACTCACACAGGGGCATCGGCAGCGGGCTAAGGTTATAGCAGGCTCATCAGTCTCTAGCTGGCCTAGCCACCATTGGGGCAAAGAGTGCTACTCCCAGCAAGCAAGGGTTACAATAAGAATGAGATTCTTTTCACGATTGTAATTTTGGGCTGTGAATGGTTATTCCTTCTGACATGACTCTTTAACAATATACATATTTTGTTGAGAAGTTAATGCAAGGGTCCTATAATTTTCTTGTCTAATGAGTGCAACACAATTAATTGAACAGCTATTCCCTTTCAGTAGGTAGGAACAGGTCACAGCTCTGACATTTGGATAATTGGTAATTTTATGTGTGTTTATTAGTGGAACATGAAGATGATCATATCTTTGGTTGCTTAATTATGACATATGACATGATTCAAGTTGCCGATTGTGGTCTGTGTGCTTCTAAACACTGGACTCATTTATCAGAAAGTTTAGCATTCTCAGATAGAAAAATCCTAAGGTAATTAATTTGCAAATGTATTTCTTGGATTGAAGGTTACCTTGTGAAAATTTTAAAATTGGGCTTTATTTCAAGATCACTGAAGTCAGATCCTGTATGTTGTTCCTGTGCATCTTCAGATGGCTTATGTGATATAAAGGGAGAACTATATGATAATACTTGTTACAGGTAAAGGTAGAAGTGATCTCTATACTTAGGTTGCCTAATACGTAAGAAAAGGTTGCAAGATTCCCCCCCCCCCCCCTTTAAAGGAAGTTCTAATGCCTCTATTATTTCAAATTGGGCAGGACAAAGCCTCGTTGCTAGGGAAATGTATTTGTCCTAGGAATTTCCATTCATATTTAGCTGTGTTACAGATTTCTAAAAATTGCCATTTCCCTCTCTTGCATGCATTTCTCGAGAGAACTTGGGCAGCATGTCAAAATAACGGAACATGAACATTCTAAACTATTTAGAAAAGCTGGACGTGCACAAGTCCATGGGGCCGGACGAGTTGCATCCGAGAGTGCTGAAGGAATTGGCGGCTGTGATTGCAGAGCCATTGGCCATTATCTTTGAAAACTCGTGGCGAACCGGGGAAGTCCCGGATGACTGGAAAAAGGCTAATGTAGTGCCAATCTTTAACAAAGGGAAGAAGGAGGATCCTGGGAACTACAGGCCAGTCAGCCTCACCTCAGTCCCTGGAAAAATCATGGAACAGGTCCTCAAAGAATCAATCCTGAAGCACTTGCCTGAGAGCCGGTTTTGTTCAATATCTTCATAAATGATCTGGAGGATGGTGTGGATTGCACTCTCAGCAAATTTGCGGATGATACTAAACTGGGAGGAGTGGTAGATACGCTGGAGGGGAGGGATAGGATACAGAAGGACCTAGACAAATTGGAGGATTGGGCCAAAAGAAATCTGATGAGGTTCAATAAGGATAAGTGCAGAGTCCTGCACTTAGGACGGAAGAATCCCATGCACCGCTACAGACTAGGGACCGAATGGCTAGGCAGCAGTTCTGCGGAAAAGGACCTAGGGGTGACAGTGGACGAGAAGCTGGATATGAGTCAGCAGTGTGCCCTTGTTGCCAAGAAGGCCAATGGCATTTTGGGATGTATAAGTAGGGGCATTGCCAGCAGATCGAGGGACGTGATCGTTCCCCTCTATTCGACATTGGTGAGGCCTCATCTGGAGTACTGTGTCCAGTTTTGGGCCCCACACTACAAGAAGGATGTGGATAAATTGGAGAGAGTCCAGTGAAGGGCAACAAAAATGATTAGGGGTCTAGAACACATGACTTATGAGGAGAGGCTGAGGGAGCTGGGATTGTTTAGCCTGCAGAAGAGAAGAATGAGGGGGGATTTGATAGCTGCTTTCAACTACCTGAAAGGGGGTTCCAAAGAGGATGGCTCTAGACTGTTCTCAATGGTAGCAGATGACAGAACGAGGAGTAATGGTCTCAAGTTGCAGTGGGGGAGGTTTAGATTGGATATTAGGAAAAACTTTTTCACTAAGAGGGTGGTGAAACACTGGAATGCGTTACCTAGGGAGGTGGTAGAATCTCCTTCCTTAGAGGTTTTTAAGGTCAGGCTTGACAAAGCCCTGGCTGGGATGATTTAACTGGGAATTGGTCCTGCTTCGAGTAGGGGGTTGGACTAGATGACCTTCAGGGGTCCCTTCCAACCCTGAGATTCTATGATTCTAAAGAGCAGCAGCCTACACTGTACTGGAAATGTCTGGGAACTGTCAGAGTAGCTATAACAGCAAGAGTAAGGGAGGGAGATGGAGTGGGTTGGGCTCACCCACCTTGAGCATACCTCTGGGCCTGGCATATGTCTCCAGCACCCCATCCGCATTCTGGGAGCACCACATATGGGTGAACTCCAACATTATTCAGGACACAGAATGAATGCAGAGTGGGGCTATAATAAGGTTGCATGGACAACCTGAAATCTGGCATTTCCTAACTGTTGAGTGTTTGACTTTGAAACCTAAATAACTTTGTTTTCACATTTAATGTGTAATGTAATATATTATAGTAACACTCCGCGTCCCCAGCCAGATGCTAGCTAGAGTTAGAATGTGATGGTGTAAAGGTAGGTCGTCTTACCTCCAATTCAAGAGTATAGAGAACTGAACGTACCTCT
The DNA here is from genome assembly GCF_965140235.1 of Caretta caretta. Classification (NCBI taxonomy): domain Eukaryota; kingdom Metazoa; phylum Chordata; order Testudines; family Cheloniidae; genus Caretta; species Caretta caretta. The sequence continues at coordinate 128,714,668 of NC_134209.1, read as the reverse complement.
GAAGCAAGAGCAAGAGGAGGAGGTCCTTAAGGGAGGAATTCTAAGAACCAGGTCCAGATGGAGCTTATTGTGCTGGATGTGTTATAAACACATTAAAATGCACAGTGCCTGCTTCAATGATGTTACAATCTAAGATGACAAATTACAGGCGAAGGGTTTGGGGGAGTTGTGCATTAAAATGTATGCAATTTAATATACATATAAAAAGTAACTGACAGCTGTCCCCTTTTGGTTCTCAACCTCATTTATTAACTGGTTGATTTCTCATAGGCATTTCAGCTGAGGAAGTCTTGAGGAATGATTTGAAGGAGGAAAGAGTAGTGTACTTGATCCATTCAGAGATGACATTCACTGCATAAAGGGCAGTGCTGAAAAAGGCAGGGAGAGCGCTGGATGAGAAGCTGACAAACAGGCATGAGAAGTCAGCATGGGTAGTGGAATGGAAGATAGGGAGGCAATGTGATAAGAGACCAAAGTGACTTTAAGTAGTTCTTCATCCCCTCATTGACAAATTGAGCTGTTTCATAAGCTCCCTCCTCTCAAGAGGTCCTGACAGGAGGAACCTTCCTCCTGCTCTTGCATTGGAGATGCTATCAGCCTTTTACGCCCTTGAGTTGGAATTAATGAGACTGACCTCACCTCTGCACTGTCACATGGAGTCCTAAAGCCTAATAGTCCATGTCAGTGTCCTGAATTAATTTGCTTATTGTAAAATTGCCATCTCTTCGTCCAAAAAAAAAATGTTATTTGCATTGTTGTTGTGTTGGGCCTAGGATACTGGGAAGACAAGCTGGGTGAGGTAATATCTTTTATTGGGGTAACTATTGTTGGTGAAAGAGACATGCTTTCAAGCTTACACAGAATGAAGAAGAGCTGTATAAATGCAAAAGCTTGTCTCTTTCACCACCAAAAGTTCATCCAATAAAAGATATTACCTCGCCCACCTTGTCTCTCCAAAAGTAAATAAATAAATACCTTTTCATAACCCAACTCCTGTTGCTCTAGTCTCTTCGCTGTCACATTTAACAACTTAAGAGTGAAATCCTGGCAGCATTCAAGTCAATGGGAGTTTTGATATTGGTTAAAGCAGGAACAGGATTTTGCCCTATATCTTTATTACTTATTTGGCTTTCCTGTATTCTGTTTTGTCTTTTTTAAGCTTTTGTGTATTGAAGCCATAAAACGGGTTTTCATTAGGGCATCACAAATGGTTTCTTGGATCTCAGGCTGCAGTGAGCTGCAGCTGTATACTAGAAGTGAATAAAGATTGATAAGATTGGAAGCATTTTTTAATTTTTTTTTTAATTTTCTGCCTGAACTAATGTGCAGTGGTCACCAATGAAAAGTCAACATTAGCAACAGCAACCGTACAGTGCTGTTCGAGATACTGCTGACATTCCATATTTTAAGTGCAAGTGAAAAACTGGTATCTCCAGTACTGCCACGTGGTGACTATCGACAAACACTGAAATTATAATGTCCACTGTTGTAGCATATATTTGTAAATGTAAATATGCTGAATATATCTTTACAAATTGCATACAGAGTCACTCTGTAAAGTGTGTGTGTGTACACACCTCATACACTGTCCTAGACCTATTCTAGTTCAGGCTAGCATTTGAAAAGATGAGATGGGTATTATTTTATTAGTTTAAATAATTGTTATTAAAACATATATAATTACATTTTTAAATTACTGATAGTTGTAATCTGTTTTTGCCAGTACTGTACAATTTAAACGGCTTGCTGTAATTATCTGACTAGTAAACTGCTGTTGCCTCATTGCTGGGCTACTGGGATTCATTTCTTTCATAATTAATATAATGAATCAATGTAAAGAGTCAAAACAATAGAAATAAAATACAACAAAGATAATTAAATGAAGAAACAGCAAAAGTAAAACAAAAATGCTGATTCCTTTGCAGCCCAGTTATTTTTGGTTTCGCTTATGGACAATGGCACTCTTCTGCTATATTACCCAATCAGTACTTCCTAATACTATCACATAGATTATTATGTGAAAGAAAAAGAAGGAATACCCTTAAGGGATGTTGAAGGAAATCTGCATTCTCTTTGGCAAATTTAATTAGGGATTTAGAATATGTTTATCCAGGTTTTACCCATTATACTTTGACTGATAAAATTGAAACCAAGCATTCACAGCTATAAAGTAACTGCTTTTGATACCAGATTGCTTAATAAATAGGTAATTATGTTTAAGGCATTAGCATGTGTATGAATTTATTTTTTCCTGTTTGTTCAGTGAAAATGCCAGGAAACCTTCAACTTAAATAAATTACCGTGTAAGCCCACGATATCCAGTTATGTTTTTATGTTCAACTTATATTTTAAATAAATTTTAATGCTGCGCCTGCTATAATAAAAGTAAATTAGGATGTTGTCATGTTACTTGGTTTAAATAAAAAAGAGCGCTGGGGGGCACAGAAGTACAAATTGGAAGAGTTAACTCAATTCATATTGTTTTGTGTAGCAATTAATTAGAACTAGAATATAAAAGTCATTAACAAAACTTGCCTTTTAATTATAAAATAACAGAATTCCAAGTTTAATCATAGGTCTCTGTTCATTCAGTTTTTCAAGCCACCGCATATTCTGTACTCTTGTTTGTTTTCTCTTCACAAGGAATCTGATTTCAAAATACAGTACTGTCCCTAGACAATAATGGATCCTACAGCTGAGTCTCTTTGCAGCATCCCCTACTGGTTTATTTATGGTACAGCTTTGACACGGGTATCGGCTGAACTCTGAGTGCTCTAAGGGCTTTCTGGTTACAGTCAACCTGTTGCCTCATCTCGTACCAGCATGGGGAAGAACACAAAGAGAAGGCAAAAACCGTGAGGTGTGAGGAAATAAGGTTATAACCATACTGAGCAACATGTCTGCCCTGCTTAGGGTGACCAGATGTCCCATTTTTAAAGGGACAGTCCCATATTTAAGCCGTCCTACAGGTGTCCCAACTTTTTCTTAAAAACGGGCAAATTGTCCTGTGTTTTCTGTCTCTCCCCCCCCTGCCATCAGTACTGGTGGGTCCTGCTGCTGGCTGGATCTAACTGATGAGGGGGTTGGGTGTGCAAGGCTGGTGGTGGGGCAAAGATGCAGCACACAGGGCCAGGCGCTCTGCCGCTTCTGGTCCGCCAGCGCAGTCCCCACCGTGTGCCGGCTCTCGGCCAGCAGGGCCCCATCCCATTTCTGGCTGGCACTGGTTGTGTGCTACCACGGCAGGTGAGTGCGGGCAGGTGCCAGGCAGCAGCCGGTTATGTGTCTCCTCTGCTGCCCCACCCAGAGCCCCCCAGAGGATTCAGGGGGCCTGGGGTCTTTGGCGGCGGGGTCCTTCTGTTCCAGGTCTTCAGGGCACTTCGCCGAAGACATGGAGCGGAAGGACCCCCGCCGCCGAAGTGCTGCTGAAGACCGGGAGCAGAAGAAGCAACGGCGGATCCTTCACTCCAGGTGTGTTCGGCGGCACTGAAGGACGTGCCTCCGAAAACTCTCCTGGGGGCCCCTGAAAACTCTCGTGGGGGCCCCTGTGGGGCCTGGGGCAAATTTCCCCACTTGTCCCCCCCCGTCCCCACCCATCGGCCCTTTACGTGCTCCCCCTCTCTGTCCTTTCTCTGCTTTACCCCTTCCCCCCTCAGCTCCGCTGCTCCTCCATATCTCCCCCCATCTGAGCATGTCCCGCTCCCAGTGCTGTACAGAGAGCTAGCCCCTGGTCAGAGCGCTCAGCTCACCAACAGCCTGACCAGCAGTCTCGCTCCTTCCTTCCCCCACTGCCTCTGGCTGGGCCAGCACCCTGGGAAAGCCGAAGACGCTCCAGTCCTGGGCGCTGGCCAGGAGGAGCCGAGCCCTGCATGTACCAAAACCACACACAGCACGGGCGTGGGGAAGCCTCTCCGCCCTACAGCGAAGCTCTGGACTGGCCGGAGGGTGGGGGGAGAGGAAGCAATTTCCAGAGGGTTCATGCCCCTAACCTGCAGGCTCCACAGCAGCCCCTAGGGCAGGGGATTAGTACCCTCTTCACCTGCCCCACCCTGCCCCCAGGGAGCCTCGGGCTGCTCTGTCCCCTAGGCACTCTCCCCCGCTAAGCTACCCTTCTGGCCAGGTTCGCTGAAGCCCCTGTAGTCAGGTTCCTTGGCCCCTGGTGCACAATGCATCCTTAGGGCCTTAACCCCTTCCTGCCCATGCTGTTGGGAGCAGGGGAGAAGAGATGAGCTCTGCAAAGACACGGACCAGGTCATCCCTACCCCACCTCCTCCCCCATTGTGGCTGGAAGCAGCTCTTGTCCCTTCCCTCCCGCACAGTGCCACAAGGCTGCTGCTGGCCACGTTCTGGTGTGAACCCTGGCAGAAATCTGGGGAAGGGGGCATGTGACCCTGCGTGTGTCCCCCCACCTGTTGCCTTGGGAAGATGTGGTGCCAGGTACCAGAAGAGGCGCCTCTGTCCCGGGGGCCCAGCCAGGCATGCAGGATGGAGAGTGCCGGGCAGGGAGGGGAGGGTCGGTCGGTCATTCTCCCCCCCGCCTCCCCGTGTGAGAGGCTGTACGGGAGTGTGTGTGTGTGTGTGTGTAACCTCTCCCTGTGTGTATGTGTGAGGAGGTAGGGGTGTGTGTGTCATTCTTCCCTGTGTGAACCCTAAAGCCTTAAAGTTAAGAAGGAAAATAAAATAATCTAACTATGCAGTATTTCTTTTTAACAGGGGCTCACTCAACTTAATGTTAATTTGAATGTTTGTACTACATATTTCTGATTGATTGCCGTTGAACTCGCTTGAATACGAGTAATTTTACCAGGTGTCCTGAATTCAGCATAGGGAAATATGGTCATCCTACCTGCTGCCTTGTTTGTGTTACTTTTGCAGAGCAAGAAAAAGCTTAATGCAGTTGTCTGTTTCTCTTTTGTGCTGCAGTTTTACCTGCCTTTCTTGACGGTTAATTTAATTTTTTAATTCTCCATAATAAAATGATTGAATATTCAGTTGTCCATTGAAAAACATTTTTCTTACTAAAACAATCTGGTTTCACCATGTGCCAATAAAAAGTTCACAATATGCAGATATCACAAGTGGCTTTGTTTGGTTTTTTTTTACAGATTGTTCAATTAGTGACCAGTTGGTGTGACTAAAAGTTTATATGGCTTTGAATCCAGTGTTATAGAAATAAATTTGGTAAACTTTTTTTTTTAATCTGGAAATCTGATTACCTGTTAAATGTATGGGCTACCAGTTTTTGGTAGCTTGAGGTCTGTTAGGTTGTGAACTGTTTTTATCAACTCTTTAGTAGGAATGGAGCTTTTAAGGAATGATACTTTAGTGCAGGGAAAGAAAGACTGCTGCAAACACAGTGAGTAAAATGTTCTGGTAAAGAATCTTTAATTGTTTTAAAGAGAGCCACAAGTGAGGTCTTTTATCCAGTACTGATAAGAAACTCGGAAGTTCTTTATACTGCATTCGCATGTGCTATGTGAGGTGAATTAGTTATTGGCTGAGTCTCCTAGGGGCATTTGCACTATAAATAGCTTTTCCAAGTCTCTTGCTTCTATCCTTTTCTGCAATGTATTGTAAACCTGCAGACCTACACACAAATGTCTATAATCAGTAGAATGATAAACCTAGTGTGGACACGGCCATTCCAGATGAAGGTCTCTCTTGAAATATATACGTGGCTTCTGTGGCACACAAACCTATGGAATGCACCCTACTTGCCCCCCTTACTTGCCCAGAAAAAAAAATCTGCTGTTTGTATCTTCTGTAACTTTCAGACATTGGTTGCTCTAAAGGGAAATCCAGGCCTGTTTGCGGAATATAATCCAAAAACAGTAAAAGAGACCTTTAGAAAGGAGGAAGGGGAAAAATGTTTTACAGCTGTAATGAGCCTGAAACCAGCCAGAACCTGAGTTGGGCAAACCAGGCCCATGTTCTAAACAAATGCAGGTTAGTTCACAGCCTTGTGGTTTATCCAAACTGGATTAAAATATGGTGGTCTCTATGGTAAATTTTTCATTTGGGATTTTGTTTTGCAAGGAGAGATGGAGACTTCCATGCTAATGGCTAACAATCCACTGTGCTCTAAACACAGATGCACCTATCATCCTGTTCAGAGTACATCAGCAAGCATTTGTGCTCCTCACAAGTACTATAACTGACTACCACTAGATGGTATTCAGACTGTTATAAGCACAGTGGACTTAATTCTCAATGGTAAAGCTCCCACAGACTTTAGCAGTGCAGGATCAGGCTCCATGTTACTACTTCACAGTTTCAAACCAGAAACTTAAAGTAAGACTTCCAGTAGTGTGATCCCCAGAAACCAAACCCACAAACTGTGGACCTTGATGGTGTTAATGCAAATAAGCTTCCAGTTTGGGTAGCAAGGCTGAAAATAATATTTTGAGCAGAACACTTTGGTTTATCACCACTTTTTCACCCCCATCCTTGTCATTTCTATTAGGACTGTCGATTAATCGCAGTTGACTCACGTGATTAACTCAAAAAACAATTCATTGTGATTAAAAAAAATTAATCATGATTAATCACAGTTTTAATCACACTGTTAAACAATAGAATTCCAATTGAAATTTATTAAATATCTTGCATGGTTTTCTACATTTTCAAAGATTATTGATTTCAATTACAACACAGAATACCAAGTATACAGTACTCACTTTCTTATTTTTATTACAAATATTTGCACTGTAAAATGATAAACAAAAGAAATATTATTTTTCACCTTATACAAGTACCATAGTGCAATCTCTTTATCATGAAAGCGCAACTTACAAATGTAGATTTTTTTTGTTACATAACTGCACTCAAAAACAGAACAATGTAAAACTTTAGAGCCTACAAGTCCACTCAGTCCTACTTTTTGTTCAATCACTCAGACAAACAAGTTTGTTTATATTTGCAGGAGATAATGCTGCCCACTTCTTATTTACAATGTCTTCTGAAAGTGAGAACAGACATTCACATGGCACTTTTGTAGCCAGCATAGCAAGGTATTTACGTGCCAGATATGATACACATTTATATGCCCCTTCAGAGTTTGGCCACCATTCCAGAGGACAGGATTCATGCTGATGACACTCTTTAAAAAAATAATTTTTTAATGAAACTTGTGACTGAACTCCTTGGGGGAAAATTATATGTCTCCTGCTCTGTGTTTTACCCACATTCTGCCATATATTTCATATTATAGCAGTCTCAGATCTTGACCCAGCATGTTGTTCATTTTAAGAACACTTTCAGTGCAGATTTGACAAAACTCAAAGAAGGTACCATTGTGAGATTAGCTACAGCACTTGACCCAAGGTTTAAGTATCTGAAGTGCCTTCCAAAATCTGAGAGGGATGGTGTGTGGAGCATGCTTTCAGAAGTCTTAAAAGAGCAACACTCTGATGTAGAAACTACAGAACCTAAACCACCAAAAAGGAAAATCAGTCTTCTACTGGTGGTATCTGACTCAGATGATGAAAATGAACATACGTTGGTCTGCACGGCTTTGGATTGTTATCGAGCAGAACCCAACATCAGCATGGACCCATGTCCTCTGGAATGGTGGCTGAAGCATGAAGGGGCATATGAATCTGGCACATAAATATCTTGCAATGCTGCCTACAACAGTGCCATGTGAACGCCTGTTCTCACTTTCAGGTGAACATGTAAACAAGAAGCGGGCAGTATTATCTCCTGCAAATGTAAACAAACTTGTTTGTCTGAGTGAGTGGCTGAACAAGACGTAGGACTGAGTGGACTTGTAGGCTTTAAAGTTTTACATTGTTTTATTTTTGAATGCAGTTTCTTTATACATAATTCTACATTTGTAAGTTCAACTTTCATGATAAAGAGATTGTACTACAGTACTTGTATTAAGTAAATTGAAAAATACTATTTAATTTTTCAGTGCAAATATTTATAATAAAAAAATATAAACTGATCACTGTACACTTTGTATTCTGTGTTGTAATTGCAATCAACACATTTGAAAATGTGGAAAACCTCCAAAAACATTTATATAAATGGTATTCTATTATTAACAGTGTGATTAATATTTTTAATCGCTTGACAACCCCAGTTTCTATATAGGTTTGGGTGTATTTCGGGCCTTGTAGATCTGTGCGTAAACCTCACTTACGTTTATAGGGGTTACGGTGATGTAGGACATTGGGAATATTTTGCTCTAGGCATAATACATCAAAGTGTTTCTAGTATATTTTGCATTAGATAGCAAAACTATATATAAATCCAGTAAGGCCTGTACCTTATCTATCTATCTATCTCTCCCCGTTTCTGTCCCCATACTCTAGAGACAAAAGCCCAGATTTGCTGATTTGGGGCTGATTACATACAAACACTGATTCAGATCCTTGTGTATGGTGTGGCTTCGCTGCTGGTGTAATTTGACCAGAGACCCATTTTAAATGCCCCACAGAGACTCACACCAGTGTAAGGTTGATGCTGCAGTAACACAGAGCCACTGTAAGGGCCTCGGACTCTCCTGGCTGTTGGTATTGTGAGATAGAGCATGGCTGGGATACCTCTAAACCAGGGGTAGGCAAACTAAGGCCCTGCGGGATTGCCACCCCCATGGCGCTGCGGGCCCCATGCCGCTCCCGAAAGCGGCTGGCACCATGTCCCTGTGGCCCCTGGAGGAGGAGGGGCAGAGAGCTCCGTATGCTGCCCTCGCCTGCAGGCACTGCCCCCCGCAGCTCCCATTGGCCGGGAACAGGAAACCACGGCCAATGGGAGCTTCGGGGGAGGTACCCACAGGCAAGGGCAGTGCACGGAGCCCTCTGCCCCCTCTCCCTCAGTGGCTGCAGGGAGGCAGGGAGCCTGCCCTGGTCCCGCTGTGCACGGCTGCCACTCCAGAGCCGCACCAGGTAAGTGGTGCTGGGCAGGAGCCTCCACCCCAAATCCCTCCTGTGCCCCAACCCCCTGCCCAACCCCCTGCTGCACCCCTCGTACACCCTGCCCCCCTTCTCTGCCTCAACCCCTTGCCCTTAGCTCTTTCCTGCACACCGCACCCCCCATGCACCCCGTACTTCCTCCTGCATCCCAACCCCCTGCCCCTACATTCATGGCCCTGCATGCAATTTCCCCACCCAGATGTGGGCCATGGGCCAAAAAGTTGACCTTGGGCCAAAAAAGTTTGCTCACCCTTGCTCTAAATCATGCCAATCCTGGATTGTGTTTCCTGCTCCTGTGGCTATTAGTGAGTTAAAGAAGCCCATGGAATGGCTGCTTACAGATCTGGGCCAGGTTCAGGGTGGTGCAAAGCCACAGAAGATTAAGGCCCAGATCCCCAAAAGTACTTAGGAATCTAAGTCCCAGTTTTAGGCTCCACCGAAATCCACAGAACTCCTGCGTGGCTACCCCCGACCCTGTCAGCAGCACTAATGTTTTTGCAGTAAAAGTTCCATGGGTGCCTATGTTTCTGCCTCTGAGCTTGGCACTGCTGCCTTACAGTCAACATCTGCACACTAAGCCCCAGCGCAATGCACACCCCGGGGGAAGGTGGACAGGTGAATTCCTATCTCGCCTGTGAGACTCTGTCTGCAAGGCCCACCTTGTTACTTTTAGCCCAGGGGTTAGAGCACTCACCTGGGGTTCTGGAGACCAAGCTTTAATTCCCTCCTCCGCCTGAGGGGGAGAAAGGGTTTGAAGAGGGATCTCCCACCTCTCAGGAGATCTATGTGGGGCTCACTCAGTCTCTTCTGTGGAAGCTATTCCACTTTGTATAAAATAATTAAATAGTCATAGCCTACCTTGTAGGTTTCGGGTCAGATTCCTGGGTCTGGCCAAAAGTGGCAGTAGAACAGGGGTGGGCAAACTTTTTGGCCAGAGGGCCACATCGGGGTTGCGGAACTGTATGGAGGGCCGGGTAGGGAAGGCTGTGCCTCCCCAAACAGCCTGGCCCCTGCCCCCTCCTACTTCCCGCCTCCCTGACTGTCCCCCTCAGAACCTCCGATCCATCCACCCCCTGCTCCTTGACCCCCTGCTCCTTGGGCTAGCCTCCCCAGCCGGGAGCTCAAGGGCTGGGCAGGACGGTCCCATGAGCCGAATGTGGCCCGCAGCCTGTAGTTTGCCCACCTCTGCAGTAGAGGGAAGTCTGCAGACATGTTTAATATATATATCTAAGCAGCAAACTAACGTGTAATGCCGTTTCTTGCACTTATATAAATAAAATTGCATGAAACAAAATGCTACATGAGTTTACGTGAGCACTGTTGCTTTTAACAATGAAAATAAAAAGTGGTATAATCAACCTGGCTGTGTGTGTTTATAGGAATTTAAATATTTTCATATTAAATGTATTTAACTTGCTTGTATGACCTTGTACCTGGTGCCTTACAAGGGGGTGCATTATCACCACAACTGTTGTTAATATTTTCTATACCACAGTGATTTGATTCTCAGTTTAGAGCCTCGATTGTTGTAAATCAACATAGTTCCCTGACATCAAAAGAGCCATCTGAAGAGCTGGCCCATTCTATTTATGCTGTCGAGGTTGGCTGAGTATTCAATTCACTCAAATCCTCTGTTACAGTCTCTTTCTCACATAGGGCTTTCCTCCCAGTATTTCTCCTGTAATATAGAATGTAACCAGAAATGATACCCTATTATAAGCATCAATCAATGCTGCTTCATATACTGTGCAGTGAGGTGTTATAATAACTTGCTTTTATTTACAACCTGCATCTTTAGAGGTGGACTGCAAAACATAGTGGATTTTATTTCAAATCGCAAATTCTTTGCTCCTGAGTCAGCATTTTCTTTTTGCTGGAAAACTTTCCCATTTATCCCTCAGCCAACTTTTATCCAGTCCACTGGCTCTTATTTGACATCATGCTAACTTTGTAGATTAGTCTTTTATGAGAAATACTACTAAAATGTTTTGGAAACTCACAAATTATCTCTGGGGCTTTCCCTTGCTGTGTTATGTTAAGAGCTTGCTTAGGTTTCTCAAGCACAGACTGCTCCACACTGAGTGCTTTCCTCAGTGATTAATTTCCTATTTAAAGTATGTCAGAAACTAAAATAAAGCAAGGGACCTTGAGTCTCCTCTGCCCTGCACTTCATCTACCCATTTCTACCTGTGTAAATGTGAATTCAAGGGCCAGACTGAGTGTTGAGAAAGGACATGGGCGCAGACTGCCTGAAGGAGGCATCATTCCTCAGAAACAACCTTCAGAAACAACATTCAAAAACCAGTCGGAGAACACTTCAATTTCTCTGGTCACTCGATTACAGACCTAAAAGTGGCAATTCTTCAACAAAAAAACTTCAAAAACGGACTCCAACGAGAGGCTGCTGAATTGGAATTAATTTGCAAACTGGATACAATTAACTTAGGCTTGAATAAAGACTGGGAGTGGATGGGTCATTACACAAAGTAAAACTATTTCCCCATGTTTATTCCCCTCCCCCCGCTGTTCCTCAGACTTTCTTGTCAACTGCTGGAAATGGCCCACCTTGATTATCACTACAAAAGGTTCCCCCCTGCCCCTTCCCCCGGGTCTCCTGCTGGTAATAGCTCACCTTACCTGATCACTCTCCTTACAATGTGTATGGTAACATCCATTGTTTCGTGTTCTCTGTGTATATAAATCTCCCCACTGTATTTTCCACTGAATGCATCCGATGAAGTGAGCTGTAGCTCACGAAAGCTTATGCTCAAATAAATTTGTTAGTCTCTAAGGTGCCACAAGTCCTCCTTTCCTAACCTTCAGAGAGACACAATTCTCTTCCTGCTTTCTCTAGCTGCAGAGGGTTAGTAACTTGCTGCTGAGAAATTATGAGACCTTTCCCCTTCACCCCGCACACACATTAGCAGTAAGGTGGGGACGGTGGAGTCAAGGTTTTGTGTGGTCCTTGCTTCTCCTCATTCACTTCTTTTCCCACCTTATCCAGGAAAGGGGGAAACAAGCAGGGACACAGTGCCTACTTGACTACTCCTGTGTTCCCAGAACCAAGTTCCAGATAGCTTGAGCAGAGCTGTAAGGTAGGGGTGAGTGTGTGTGTGGTTTTTACTGCTTTGTGCAGGCATGTCATCCAAGGTATAGCCTAGACCAGAGTGAATGTAAAATGCTAGCCAGTCAGAATGCCAGCATTTTACATACACTTCACATGAGTGAAATCCTGAACACACTGACGGTGTGTTAGTGAAGAATCAGGCTCAAAGTCTGCTTTTAAAACATCAAGACTAGACAATGCAGAGTAAAGGGATGAAATTCTTCTCTCAGATACACGGTTATAAATGCAGAAGAAAAGGAGTACTTGTGGCACCTTAGAGACTAACAAATTTATTTGAGCGTAAGCTTTCATGAGCTACAGCTCACTTCATCGGATGCATTCCTCAAATAAATTTGTTAGTCTCTAAGGGTATGTCTACACTACGGAATAAGGTCGAATTTATAGAAGTCGGTTTTTTAGAAATCGGTTTTATAAATTCGAGTGTGTGTGTCCCCACAGTAAATGCTCTAAGTGCATTAAGTGCATTAACTCGGCGGAGCGCTTCCACAGTACCGAGGCAAGCGTCGACTTCCGGAGCGTTGCACTGTGGGTAGCTATCCCACAGTTCCCGCAGTCTCCGCTGCCCATTGGAATTCTGGGTTGAGATCCCAATGCCTGATGGGGCTAAAACATTGTCGCGGGTGGTTCTGGGTACATATCGTCAGCCTCCCGTTCCCTCCCTCCCCCCGTGAAAGCAAGGGCAGACAATCATTTCGCGCCTTTTTTCCTGAGTTACCTGTGCAGACGCCATACCATGGCAAGCATGGAGCCCGCTCAGGTAACCGTCACCCTATGTCTCCTGGGTGCTGGCAGACGCGGTACGGCATTGCTACACAGTAGCAGCAACCCCTTGCCTTGTGGCAGCAGACGGTACAGTACGACTGGTAGCCGTCATCGTCATGTCTGAGGTGCTCCTGGTCGCCTCTGTGAGGTCGATCAGGAGCGCCTGGGCAGACATGGGCACAGGGACTAAATTTGGAGTGACTTGACCAGGTCATTCTCTTTAGTCCTGCAGTCAGTCCTATTGAACCGTCTTATGGTGAGCGGGCAGGCGATACGGACTGCTAGCAGTCGTGCTGTACCATCTTCTGCCGAGCAGTCATGAGATGTGGATGGCATGCAGTCCGTCTGCTGCCAGCCAAAGATGTAAAAGATAGATGGAGTGGGTCAAAACAAGAAATAGACCAGATTTGTTTTGTACTCATTTGCTTCCCCCCCCTCCCCTGTCTAGGGGACTCATTCTTCTAGATCACACTGCAGTCAAGATGCAGCGAGGTAAATCTAGCCATGTATCAATCAGAGGCCAGGCTAACCTTCTTGCTCCAATAAGGACAATAACTTAGGTGCACCATTTCTTATTGGAACCCTCTGTGAAGTCCTGCCTGAAATACTCCTTGATGTAAAGCCACCCCCTTTGTTGATTTTAGCTCCCTGAAGCCAACCCTGTAAGCGCCCCTCCCAGCGTCAGAGCAATGGCAAACAATCGGGCATCTGAGAGTGCTGTCCAGAGCAGTCACAATGGAGCGCTCTGATGGGGCTAAAACATTGTCGCGGGTGGTTCTGGGTACGTGTCGTCAGGCCCCCGTTCCCTCCCTCCCTCCGTGAAAGCAAGGGCAGACAATCATTTCGCGCCTTTTTTCCTGAGTTACCTGTGCAGACGCCATACCACAGCAAGCATGGAGCCCGCTCAGGTAACCGTCACCCTATGTCTCCTGGGTGCTGGCAGACGCGGTACGGCTTTGCTGCACAGTAGCAGCAACCCCTTGCCTTCTGGCAGCAGACGGTGCAATACGATTGGTAGTCGTCCTCATCGTGTCCGAGGTGCTCCTGGCCGCGTCGGCTGGGAGCGCCTGGGCAGACATGGGCGCAGGGACTAAATTTGGAGTGACTTGACCAGGTCATTCTCTTTAGTCCTGCAGTCAGTCCTATTGAACCGTCTTATGGTGAGCAGGCAGGCGATACGGACTGCTAGCAGTCGTACTGTACCATCTTCTGCCAGGCAGGCAAGAGATGAGGATTGCTAGCAGTCGTATTGCACCATCTTCTGCCAGGCAGGCAAGAGATGGGGATGGCTAGCAGGCGTACTGTACCATCTTCTGCCAAGCAGCCATGAGATGTGGATGGCATGCAGTCCTTCTGCACCGTCTGCTGCCAGCCAAAGATGTAAAAGATAGATGGAGTGGGTCAAAACAAGAAATAGACCAGATTTGTTTTGTACTCATTTGCCTCCTCCCCTGTCTAGGGGACTCATTCCTCTAGGTCACACTGCAGTCACTCACAGAGAAGGTGCAGCGAGGTAAATCTAGCCATGTATCAATCAGAGGCCAGGCTAACCTCCTTGTTCCAATAACAACGATAACTTAGGTGCACCATTTCTTATTGGAACCCTCCGTGCAGTCCTGCCTGAAATACTCCTTGATGTACAGGCACCCCCTTTGTTGATTTTAGCTCCCTGAAGCCAACCCTGTAAGCCGTGTCGTCAGTCGCCCCTCCCTCCGTCAGAGCAACGGCAGACAATCGTTCCGCGCCTTTTTTCTGTGCGGACGCCATACCACGGCAAGCATGGAGCCCGCTCAGCTCACTTTGGCAATTAGGAGCACATTAACCACCACACGCATTATTCAGCAGTATATGCAGCACCAGAACATGGCAACGCGATACCGGGCGAGGAGGCGACGTCAGCGCGGTCCCGTGAGTGATCAGGACATGGACACAGATTTCTCTGAAAGCATGGGCCCTGACAATGCATGCATCATGGTGCTAATGGGGCAGGTTCATGCTGTGGAACGCCGATTCTGGGCTCGGGAAACAAGCACAGACTGGTGGGACCGCATAGTGTTGCAGGTCTGGGACGATTCCCAGTGGCTACGAAACTTTCGCATGCGTAAGGGCACTTTCATGGAACTTTGTGACTTGCTTTCCCCTGTCCTGAAGCGCATGAATACCAAGATGAGAGCAGCCCTCACAGTTGAGAAGCGAGTGGCGATAGCCCTGTGGAAGCTTGCAACGCCAGACAGCTACCGGTCAGTTGGGAATCAATTTGGAGTGGGCAAATCTACTGTGGGGGCTGCTGTGATGCAAGTAGCCCACGCAATCAAAGATCTGCTGATATCAAGGGTAGTGACCCTGGGAAATGTGCAGGTCATAGTGGATGGCTTTGCTGCAATGGGATTCCCTAACTGTGGTGGGGCTATAGATGGAACCCATATCCCTATCTTGGCACCGGAGCACCAAGCCGCCGAGTACATAAACCGCAAGGGGTACTTTTCAATAGTGCTGCAAGCTCTGGTGGATCACAAGGGACGTTTCACCAACATCAACGTGGGATGGCCGGGAAAGGTGCATGATGCTCGCATCTTCAGGAACTCTGGTCTGTTTCAAAAGCTGCAGGAAGGGACTTTATTCCCAGACCAGAAAATAACTGTTGGGGATGTTGAAATGCCTATATGTATCCTTGGGGACCCAGCCTACCCCTTAATGCCATGGCTCATGAAGCCGTACACAGGCAGCCTGGACAGTGGTCAGGAGCTGTTCAACTACAGGCTGAGCAAGTGCAGAATGGTGGTAGAATGTGCATTTGGACGTTTAAAGGCGCGCTGGCGCAGTTTACTGACTCGCTTAGACCTCAGCGAAACCAATATTCCCACTGTTATTACTGCTTGCTGTGTGCTCCACAATATCTGTGAGAGTAAGGGGGAGACGTTTATGGCGGGGTGGGAGGTTGAGGCAAATCGCCTGGCTGCTGGTTACGCGCAGCCAGACACCAGGGCGGTTAGAAGAGCACAGGAGGGCGCGGTACGCATCAGAGAAGCTTTGAAAAACAGTTTCATGACTGGCCAGGCTACGGTGTAAAAGTTCTGTTTGTTTCTCCTTGATGAACCCCCCCGCCCCTTGGTTCACTCTACTTCCCTGTAAGCTAACCACCCTCCCCTCCTCCCTTTAATCATTGCTTGCAGAGCCAATAAAGTCATTGCTGCTTCACAGTCATGCATTCGTTATTCATTCATCACACAAATAGGGGGATGACTACCAAGGTATCCCAGGAGGGGTGGTGGAGGAGGGAAGGAAAATGCCACACAGCACTTTAAGCACAGCACTTTAAAAGTTTACAACTTTAAAATTTATTGAATGACAGCCTTCTTTTTTTTGGGCAATCCTCTGTGGGGGAGTGGCTGGTTGGCCGGAGGCCTCCCCACCGTGTTCTTGGGCGTCTGGGTGTGGAGGCTATGGAACTTGGGGAGGAGGGCGGTTGGTTACAGAGGGGCTGCAGTGGCAGTCTGTGCTCCAGCTGCCTTTGCTGCAGCTCAACCATACACTGGAGCATACTGGTTTGGTCCTGCAGCAGCCTCAGCATTGAATCCTGCCTCCTCTCATCACGCTGCCGCCACCTTTGAGCTTCAGCCCTGTCTTCAGCCCGCCACTTACTCTCTTCAGCCCGCCACTTACTCTCTTCAGCCCTCCACCTCTCCTCCCGGTCATTTTGTGCTTTCCTGCACTCTGACATTATTTGCCTCCACGCATTCGTCTGTGCTCTGTCAGTGTGGGAGGACAGCATGAGCTCGGAGAACATTTCATCGCGAGTGCGTTTTTTTTTCTTTCTAAGCTTCACTAGCCTCTGGGAAGGAGAAGATCCTGTGATCATTGAAACACATGCAGCTGGTGGAGAAAAAAAAAGGGACAGCGGTATTTAAAAAGACACATTTTATAAAACAGTGGCTACACTCTTTCAGGGTAAACCTTGAAAGTTAACATTACATACATAGCACATGTGCTTTCGTTACAAGGTCGCATTTTGCCTCCTCCCACCGCGTGAACGGATTTTGGTTGAATGCCAGCAAACATACACTGCAATGCTTTGTTCTACAGTGATTCCCCAGTACGTGTTGCTGGCCTGGAGTGGTAAAGTGTCCTACCATGAAGGACGAAATAAGGCTGCCCTCCCCAGAAACCTTTTGCAAAGGCAGAACCGCAAATGCCAGGGCAAAGTAATCCTTTCACATGCTTGCTTTTAAACCATGTATAGCATTTTAAAAGGTACACTCACCAGAGGTCCCTTCTCCGCCTGCTGAGTCCAGGAGGCAGCCTTGGGTGGGTTCGGGGGGTACTGGCTCCAGGTCTAGGGTGAGAAACAGTTCCTGGCTGTCGGGAAAACCGGTTTCTCCGCTTGCTTGCTGTGAGCTATCTACAACCTCCTCCTCATCATCTTCTTCGTCCCCAAAACCTACTTCTGTATTGCCTCCATCTCCATTGAAGGAGTCAAACAACACGGCTGGGGTAGTGGTGGCTGAACCCCCTAAAATGGCATGCAGCTCATCATAGAAGCGGCATGTTTGGGGCTCTGACCCAGAGCGGCCGTTCGCCTCTCTGGTTTTCTGGTAGGCTTGCCTCAGCTCCTTCAGTTTCACGCGGCACTGCTTCGGGTCCCTGTTATGGCCTCTGTCCTTCATGCCCTGGGAGATTTTCAGAAAGGTTTTGGCATTTCGAAAACTGGAACGGAGTTCTGATAGCACGGATTCCTCTCCCCAAACAGCGATCAGATCCCGTACCTCCCGTTCAGTCCATGCTGGAGCTCTTTTGCGATTCTGGGACTCCATCATGGTCACCTGTGCTGATGAGCTCTGCATGGTCACCTGCAGCTTGCCACGCTGGCCAAACAGGAAATGAGATTCAAAAGTTCGCGGTTCTTTTCCTGTCTACCTGGCCAGTGCATCTGAGTTGAGAGCGCTGTCCAGAGCGGTCAGAATGGAGCACTCTGGGATAGCTCCCGGAGGCCAATACCATCGAATTGTGTCCACAGTACCCCAAATTCGAGCCGGCAACGTCGATTTAAGCGCTAATCCACTTGTCAGGGGTGGAGTAAGGAAATCGATTTTAAGAGCCCTTTAAGTCGAAATAAAGGGCTTCATTGTGTGGACGGGTGCAGGTTTAAATCGATTTAACGCTGCTAAATTCGATCTAAAGTCCTAGTGTAGACCAGGGCTAAGGTGCCACAAGTACTCCTTTTCTTTTGCGAATACAGACTAACACAGCTGCTACTCTGAAACCTATAAATGCAGAGTAACTCCACTGAAACTTTTACATTAGATCTTAAGTATCCTTTAAATTCTTACGACAGATGAAAGCAACTTAATTTTACCACTTCTGTCTCTTTTGGTTTTTAAGAAGCTACTTCTTCAAACCCATGTAACATGTCTGTCTGTGTCTCTGTCTATCTCTGTCTCCCGAGTGTCTTCCACATAAAATCAATAGCAATAGCAAAATCCCCCAAAGTCTTAAATCAGTCTGTCATAGGACCTCATCCTGCTTCTGTTGACATCAGTTAAAGTTTTATCGCTGTCAAAGTCTTGTTCCTGCCCTGACTTAAATCCATGGGAAAATTATAAAGGATTATGTCCCAAACGTGAATGATCTGATAATGGGCCAAATTTACAATGGGAATTTTCATCATGTAAGAACCACTGAATTTGCTCCACTGTTATTGAGTAGACAAGGTGAAAAAAGCAATAACACAAAACATTATTTTTAGTAAAGTAATTCCAATGCACTCTCGTGTATTTAGGAATTTTTCAACAATTATGATTGGTGGCTAGTGCATGCACAGGTATAAGGGTTAATTAAATCAAGTGGTGAAGTTTGTAGAACAGGGAATGCTTCATTAAGCCCTGTGTGAATTAACATGTACAATCTGTTCACAATACCCTGGGTGCCATTCATTGAGACAATGTAATTACTGCTTACACACACTTTCATTAGTTTTGTGTTTCTTCCACTGTGGTTGACATATATGTTGTCTTCACTAAAGACAGGAATAGAGGAGGGACTGCTCACTGGTGGGCATCTAAGCATATTGACAGTTAGCAATTCATTTTTCCTTTGACTTCTGAGACGTACTATCCCAGATGTAATTAAGCTTGTAATCAGTCCAACTAACACATTTTTCTAAAAATCCATATCCAGTTGGTGACTCTTCTGAAAAGCCGTTTCTTTTGGGTTTCAGTGTTTTAAACAGCTGTGAGCTCGACACTTCAATTTCCCTGCCTCGGACTGCTAACAACTCACGTTTTTTGTTTCTCGTTGAATGTTCTTTAGACTTTTTTTTTTTTCTTCAGGACAGGATGCTCTCACTGTTTAAGGTTGCATAGCAAGGGACCTATATCCTGAGGGGTGAATAACCATCTCTCTCTAATGAGCATAGTGTCTAGGCAGCTGTGTAATTGAGGCAGTGGAGCCTGAGTATAAATTTGACCCCTAGACTCCCAAGAGTCTCAGAGAATTATAAGTGGACTGGGGAAGAAGAGTATAGCATGCTGCCGTGGGGGCAGACCTACCTGCATCAAGTTTTACTTGCCCAGTGTGCTGCTAAAGTTGCTGCCCTGGGAGGGTATGTTAGTGCTCAGCTAGGATAATTAGAGTAAAAGATACTTACTTTTCAAATAAGGTGTCAGTCCTGCAAAGATTTACACACATGCTTGGCTTTAGTCATATGAACAGTTCTATTGACTTCATTGGTACTATTCAAAGGAGAAAAATTAAACACGTTTAAGTACTTGGAGGATCAGGGCCATTGAGTATAAAACAAACAGTAGTGCAGAGTATTAGTTTGGATGGTGAAGGAGGGGTGAGGGCGGTAGGAAAGACTAAATAAATTAGCCTTACATAAGCTTTTCTAATCTGTACATTACTCTTTATAAAAAAAATCCTATTTGAATTGAGTGCTCATAAAAGAGCAATAGAACTGATGGAACAGCGCATGAGAGCACATTCAGCACCAGGCCAACCTTACTTTGCCTTCCTCACTATCCTCTCAATAGTCTAAACTCTGACCTGAAAGGAACAACTTTGCAGGGTGACAGAAGAACTTAATATCCACGGACACCCTGAACTCTGCCAACATGAGTGCCAGTAATGGTGGTGTGTTTCGCCATGTGGACATCTGTCCACTGGGCCCAAGCCTGAGACCAGCAAACATCTTCACTGAGGCCTAGGCCTCTTCTAGGGCCTACTCCAAAACCCATTCATGTCAATGGAAAGACTCCCATTGAATTCAGTGGGCTTTGGATCCAACCCCTGTTCTCTATTAGGTTTTCTAATTTTATTATATGGAAAAATAATGGTGAAAACAGTAGAGGGCAGGCAAAACTGCCAATTATATTTTCTCATACTAGGAATAGCTGCATTCTATTTCCAGAGGAAGGCTGAAATTAACAATCCATGTCTTTTAGGTTTTTTATATATAATACCTCTCACTATGGTATTTAAGACATGATAACTGGTAATAATATAATACACTTTATTTACATAGCATCTGCCTACAAAAATTTCCCAGGTTTGTGGTAATTCAAATACAGATTAATAACATAGAAGAAAACAGATCATATCAGTATATAAAGTATAGCATTATTAAAATCAATGTGCTGTGCTAGAGGCCTTCTGAAATATGAAAGATTTTTATTTTATTTATTTGGTACAGTGCCATAGGTGTGCATGATGCCATACAGACAATTAAAATGATCCTGCCACAAGGATCTTATAAGTTAGGCAGAGCACAGCGAGAGATGACAAACAAAAGGCAGACGAGTATGGGGAGAATGAGGGTTACAAAGGCAAACACGTATGAAAATGCTTTCACATACACATAAAAAGCTTTTACTTCTGCTTTTACATATGTTGTCCCCCTCCAGCAAACGCACACGTTGTCTACACATCTTGCTGGTTATTAGATTTTTGTGGGTTTTTTTACTGTATTCAACGTACAGACTGTGGCCCTGATCTTGCTCCCCATGAAGCCGGGGAGAAACTCCCATTGATTTTAATGGTGCCAGATCAGGCTCTGAGAGGGCAAAATCTGTCAGGAGGCTGGGTGTGATGGTGAAGAGATTAGAATTGTAACCCTTTTTTAAAAGGGAATAATTCTCTATTCATTAATTCTCAGGTCCAAGGGGAGAACACTCCATAGTTTCAGCACCCAGAGACAAATATATAGACAGTGCTCCTTGATTCTAAAAGTCCCTCACTTTAATAACCCTTTCCCATGTACCTAATTGTTCTTCATATTATAGTAGCACTCAAAATGTGCCAGGCTCTGTACAATCCCTGGAAAACACAGTCAGTGTTCTGAAGAGCACACAGTCCAAAAAGACAAAGTTGGGAGGAAACATACAAGTGGTGATGACATCTGCTCACCTTGTTAGTTCCATTTCAATATGTTTTAATATATTCCAAAAATAATAAAAATAGTTTCAAAAGTAAAGTTGCTGAGTTACATTGTTCTTGTTTATCACACCAACTACAAAGCCCAAGCACTCTGTAAGTAAAGAAAGCAATAAAAAGGACATCATAAATATTACACTGCCCATGTAGCAAATACAATATTATATATAAAAATAATGCATATTTCATCACAACAATCTTCACTCTGACCCAAAATGAATACTATTCTTCCATCATTAATTTGTGTGTCTTTAATCCAAACATATATAAATTGTTTATATTTCTTTTTCAAAAGGATTTTGTGTTGTGTCTATATCTTGAGATTTACTGATATCCTGAAGCTGCGGGTGGGGGTTGGGTTGATACCTTCTATGTTCTTTTTGTACTAACTAGTATAACTGCAGATATTCTTATTTTAGATGTATAAATGTCTAAACCTTGTTTGAATCCTACCAACCTCCTTGCCTCAGTAATCTTCTGTGGCACCGAGTCTTCACAGGTAAATGATGCATTAGCATAATAATTATTATAATCATTATTAGCATAATTAACATCAGTTTTTAAAATCTGGTGCCTTTTAATTTCATTAGGTCCCACTTGTTCCTGTACCATGAAAAAAAGCAAACCAAAATACCCAGATGACTTTCTCCATGCTAGTCATTATTTTATATGCCTTTGTCATGTCACTTCTCACTGGTCTCCTATCTAATTTAATCATTTTTCTTGTGCACTTGACCTTTTTGATTTCTGATGCTTACTCTTGCAATTTCATTGCAAGTTTCATGATATTTGGGGATTTTCTTAAAGCCCCAGCTGCTGGAAGAGATGGCATGAAAATCTCAGCTTTCATTTAAAAAAAGAACAAGTTTCTAGTCCTCACGGTAATGGAGAAAAGCCGGAAAATGTGATGCAAGAGCACGCTAAAGATGCAGAAGTAGAAGGCAAATAAACATAGCCTAACATTTGTAAATTTTTTTAAGAGGTATGATTTTTTTAAGCTAGTCTCCTGATATTTGCAGGCCTGATTCATGGTTTTTGAATGCTTGAGGTTGGGCAATACCGTTTCAGGGAATGGGTGATCAGAAATGAATACAGTATTCAAGATGAGGGACACTGCATATTTATTTAATTGTTTGTTTGTTTATCCTTTTGTTAATGCAACTAAACATAGGCAGTATGAAGTTTTACTTCCCGGTTCACAGCAATACCAATTGGTACAGAAATATTATTGAATACATCACTTCATTTTTGTGATAGCTGTGACTCTAGTGAAAAGTACTTTGTAATATGCTTTGCGATCTAAATGATGTTGCTTAGGGCTGGTCTACACTATAATGTTAGGTTGGCTTAACTACAGTAACTCAGCTTTGTGAAAAATTCCACACCCTGTGTGATGTAATTAAGCCAATCTTAACCCTGATGTAGACACTGCTAAGTTAACAGAAGCTTCTGCCCCTTGGCAAGTTGGATTTAGTTCAGTGACTGAAGAACCCCTTCTATCACTGTAGTAAGCGTCCACCGTTACAGTAGCACAGAAACAGCATTGCAGCTGTCGCGTTGACATACCCTTCTTTATTTATTCTCGGTAGTTTTCACAGAATTAGGGCCTAATCTCGCAGACCCTTATGTCTGTGAATAGCCCTTCCTCATACAGATAATCACACTGGATGTCAATGGGTAAAGATTGCTTGTGTGAGATTTCAATATAAGGCCCTCAACCAGGTGTCAGTACACTATCTCATTATTAAACAGACTTTGTCAAGCTGAACTCGAGTCAATTAGAAAATGGTTAATAATCGTTTGTTACTACACCTGCCTCTGCGTCCTCCTGCCAATACTTGTGGATTTACAACTGCATTTTTCTCATTCTCACAGTGTTGTTTTTTTTTCCTGCTGTTGCTGTGTGAAAGAATTCAGATAAAGAACAGGGAAAGTGAGCATAGTAAAACAGTGGAATTGATTATGCAGAAACTGCTGTCAAATGCACAGAGTAAGCCACAGGGGAAAGAGGACTGTACATAAGGTGCTGTCAAAAAAACAGAATGAAAACAGAATTCACTGAGATCCATGTGTGAGCATCAGAGGACAGAATCTGCCCCATAATGTTTGCATTTTGACGCAGGCTCAAGTTAACAACCTTAAATCCAAGATAACCATACAAGGGAAAGAGAGAAGTAATCTCCTATAACACAAAGATATCAGTATTTCCTGTTAAAATGAACTTAGGTTTTAAAGGTATTTAGGTACCTAAAGATGCAGATAAGGATTTTCAAAAGTACCTAAATTCCTAACTCCCATTGAAATACCTTTAAAAATCTGGTCCTTTGTCTGTGTACACACACACACAGTGTTTAGATCGGGGTCGGCAACCGATAGCACGCGTGTCAATTTTTAATGGCATGCTGCTGCCTGCTGGGTCCCAGCCACTGGCCCTGCTCAGCCAGCTGCCAAACCCAGGCCGGCAGCAGGCTGAGCGGGGCCGGGGCCAGGACCCCGGCAGGCAGCAACATGCCATTAAAAATCCTGCTGGCCCTGGCCCGCTCTTCTCTGCCCCCCCCCCCCCCCCCCGAGGGGGCAGGATGAAGAAGTTTGGTTCTGCTGGCTGCTGCTGCAGGGCAGGCAAGTTCCCCCCTCCACTGCTGGTGTGCTGGGTTTCTGCCCCTCCTCCTCTTCTTCCCTGCCACCGATCAGCTGATGGCCCTTTCAAGGGAGGGGGAGAAGCAGAGCCGCAGCGCGCTCGCTGCTCCGGGGAGGAGGTGGAGACGAGGTGGGAACTGGGCCTTAGGGAAGGGGGTTGGAATCAGGGCATATCCACTCCAGCCCCCTGCCGTGAGCCGCTCTAGGCAGGGGGCTGAGAGCACCCCCACAACCCTAGCCCACACCCCCAGCCCTCTGCCCTGACCCCTACATCCCCTCCACATACCCAGCCCCCCCACGATCCCAGCCCTGACTCCAGCACCCCCTCCACATACCCAGCACCCCACACCGCATGCCCTGACTCCTGCACCCTCCTCACACACCCCCAGCCCCCGCCCTGACTTCTGTACCCCCACACATACTCAGCCCTCTGCCCTGACTCCTGCACCCCCCACACATACCTAGCCCCCCCACACCGCAAGCCCTGATTCTTGCATCCCCCTTACATGCCCCCAGCCCTCTGCCCTGACTTCTGCACCCCCCACATTCCCACCCCCACCCTGAGCACCAAACGGGAGCTCCTGCACCCCTCACACCAAATGGGAGCTGCCCAGGTAAGGACTCCACACCCAAACCTCCTGCCCCAACCCTGAGCCCCCTCCCTCATTCTAGCTCCTGGCCAGACCCTGCACCCCTACCCCCAGCCTGCTTCTTCACCCCCAGCCCTGTGCTCAGTGCACTCCCACCCTCAGCTCAGTGCACAGAGAGAGGAAGAGAATGGGCTAGAACCAGGGAGAAGGTAGGTACCCACTCTATGTGGGCAGGGCCGGGATCCCAGACTGGCAGCGAGCTAAGTGGAGCCGGCAGCCAGGACCTTGGCTGGCAGGAGCCGGCTGATGGAACCCCAGACTGGCAGCGGGCTGAGTGGCAGCGAGCTGAGCTGCTCAGCCCATGGCCGGTCTGGGGTCCCGGCTGCCGGCCCCGCTCAGCCCACTGCCAGTCTGGGGTCCCGGCTGCTGGCCCTGCTCAGCCCGCTGCCATTCTGGGGTTCTGGCTGCCGGCCCCTTGCCAGTCGGGGTCCCGGCCACCGGCCCCGCGCAGCCTGCTGCCGGCCTAGATGAACAGAACCCCAGGCTGGCAGTGGGCTGAGCGGGCCGGAGGCGTAAGATCAGCATTTTAATTTAATTTTAAATGAAGCTTCTTAAACATTTTGAAAACCTTGTTTACTTTACATACGACAATAGTTTAGTTATATAATATATAGACTTATAGAGAGAGACCTTCTAAAAAACGTTAAAATGTATTACTGGCACACAAAACCTTAAATTAAAGTGAATAAATGAAGACTCAGCACACCACTTCTGAAACGTTGCTGAACCCCTGCTTTAGACACTGTTCTAATTAAAGAGTGATACCAGTGTTAATTTTATTGATAACACTTGTCTGAGATGTGCTGAACAATACAGAAACATTCTGTGTGTCAAATGGAAACAGATTATTAGGAAAATCTCGTAACATTCTTCACCTGTTTATATGAGTGCTACGTGTGTCTTACATACATGGCTGTATTTATCAAGCCGCTTGTTGTGTTACTACATAATAGAATACATTTTTAATAAGACTGGATAGGAAGAGCTATTCCTATGAATATGGCATTTAGTCTATTTACACCCACCCACATAGGTTAAAAAGTCAAAAACATGTATTTGTATAGCCTCTGTTGCTCAATTCTTTTTTTTTTTTTGTCATTATTTTCCACAGCTCATTTTATATGCATATCTTCCTTTTATATTATCATCATGATGGTATTAATTTGGATGTGTAAATTAGCTTTTCATGATGTTGTCATGTCAGCATCTGGATTCAAGATGTGCTGTTTCATAAGCCTCACATCCTACTGTGTTTCATGATAACTCCCCCTTTCCTAATCCAATTATTCACAAGGAACCTTGGGGATTGTGCTAATGGGTATCTGAAGCTATAAACAGTAATGAAAGCAGTTGTGTTACTACTATGCAGTTAAGTGTGTATGGATTACCATTCATATAGTTAAATTCAGAATCCTTGTCACTGTTTTTTGCCCTGTTCAGTATATAAAGTATTTCAAGAGCTTTTCACTAGAGCTGCAGTGAAATCTCAAGTTGATTTTAACATTTCTCTTTTTAAAGGCTGGGCTTTCAGCAAACAAACATGTAGCCTGATGAACATGTAGCCTGAAATCATGTAGCCTGAAATCATTTTTATGACCTATTTCGTATTACACTTCGTGGGGAAGGTTTTCTGTCCGAGGCATCCAGTCTCTAAAAGGTACTCGATTTCCCCGGAGGTTACCACAGGGTTACTCTCAGTTTTCCCTTTACGATAATGGCCATCAGACTGATCGGAGGCAATGCCCGTGTTATGCTGCTGCTGATGGTAACGTGTGTCAGCAGACACTCTAATTTGTAAATTCAGCATGACCTTTGGACTGGGATCAGTTCTCTGTCTATGTTCATTTGGAGCATGGTGTTTTGATGAATGAAGATAAAGTATTTGAATCAACTAGTCCATATGGTTTAAGCTCATAATTCTGTGTTAACAATTGCTGATGGTTAATACCTAATGGCCTGATCACATTCCCATTGAAATCAGTGGGAGTCTTGCTCTATTTAGTTCAACGAGAGCAGGAATGAGTCTTACGTCAACAGAAAATTATTTATAATATTCTCTGCTGATCTGTCACTAATAGGAATTAGAACAAGAGTTTTACAGTGATGTCAGGCAGAATAATTGTCTTCTTTCTTTTCATTAAGCAGATCTATCTATAGCAGTAGTAGTCCCCAGGTAACCTGTTAGAAGCATTCCAAGCGTTGTTATCCTGAGCAATGGGCAGCATGGTCACCTGCTGGTTTGACTTAAATCAGTTGTTGCAGCTGAATATAGCTTCTTGGACTACTGTCCCAAGGAAGTACCGCACCAGACTTCCTGCATCAGGCAGCTGCAAATGCTGCTCTTGATCTTTGGGGAAAATCCTCTCTCTCTCTCTCTCTCTCGCTCGCTCTTCGGGTTTTTGTTTTGTTTTTGTTTTTTTGCCAGGGAGCGTGTGGTACTAAGCATATTGTGCTGTTCCCTGGTCCAGAACATTAGTGATATCAGCCTCACAGCTGGGCTTTGACATCCCATTGCAAAGCAGAAGGCTATGGGTGTGAATCTATCCTCTGTATTTTATTTATTTTTATTTATAAATGACCAGGAAACTCCCATGCTATGTGCTGGGCACCTTCCCATAACTTAGTCAACAATTTACAGCAGCAAACAATAGACTGTTCTATCCCCCCACCCACCCCTGTGTGCACACACAATATAATTAAGAAATGCCCATCTATACGCACAGTGGAAAAAACACTAATTTCTAAACATCTCATAGTAACCCTGACAGCAGATCCCTCTGACAGTTCTCGCTCCAACTGCCCTAAGAGGAAATTTGGGTTTAAAGTATGGCGAGAAGGATAACAAGGGTAGACTTTGGTGGACCTAGTGGGTAGCATGTCCTATAGGTGAGGGAAATTCACAGACAGACCAGCAGCTTCTTCTTTTTGATAATGGGGGAATTCCAGCTGGAGAACCTTCTCTGATCGCAACGGAGTAAGTATGGTACAGAGAGGGAGTTGGCCTCTCAGCCTGATTCCCAAACCACTTAGGGCTTGAAAGGTCGCCCTGGATTTCTCCCTCCCCAGGCAGTCACAGACAGTTCCTTGCAGTTCCTGAGTGCCATGTGCTCTTGGCATGAAACTCCACTCACCAAGGGTATGTCTACACTACGGAATAAGGTCGAATTTATAGAAGTCGGTTTTTTAGAAATCGGTTTTATAAATTCAAGTGTGTGTGTCCCCACAGAAAATGCTCTAAGTGCATTAAGTGCATTAACTCGGCGGAGCGCTTCCACAGTACCGAGGCAAGCGTCGACTTCCGGAGCGTTGCACTGTGGGTAGCTATCCCACAGTTCCCGCAGTCTCCGCTGCCCATTGGAATTCTGGGTTGAGATCCCAATGCCTGATGGGGCTAAAACATTGTCGTGGGTGGTTCTGGGTACGTGTCGTCAGGCCCCCGTTCCCTCCCTCCCTCCGTGAAAGCAAGGGCAGACAATCATTTCGCGCCTTTTTTCCTGAGTTACCTGTGCAGACGCCATACCACAGCAAGCATGGAGCCCGCTCAGGTAACCGTCACCCTATGTCTCCTGGGTGCTGGCAGACGCGGTACGGCTTTGCTGCACAGTAGCAGCAACCCCTTGCCTTCTGGCAGCAGACGGTGCAATACGATTGGTAGTCGTCCTCATCGTGTCCGAGGTGCTCCTGGCCGCGTCGGCTGGGAGCGCCTGGGCAGACATGGGCGCAGGGACTAAATTTGGAGTGACTTGACCAGGTCATTCTCTTTAGTCCTGCAGTCAGTCCTATTGAACCGTCTTATGGTGAGCGGGCAGGCGATACGGACTGCTAGCAGTCGTACTGTACCATCTTCTGCCAGGCAGGCAAGAGATGAGGATTGCTAGCAGTCGTATTGCACCATCTTCTGCCAGGCAGGCAAGAGATGGGGATGGCTAGCAGTCGTACTGTACCATCTTCTGCCGAGCAGCCATGAGATGTGGATGGCATGCAGTCCTTCTGCACCGTCTGCTGCCAGCCAAAGATGTAAAAGATAGATGGAGTGGGTCAAAACAAGAAATAGACCAGATTTGTTTTGTACTCATTTGCCTCCTCCCCTGTCTAGGGGACTCATTCCTCTAGGTCACACTGCAGTCACTCACAGAGAAGGTGCAGCGAGGTAAATCTAGCCATGTATCAATCAGAGGCCAGGCTAACCTCCTTGTTCCAATAACAACGATAACTTAGGTGCACCATTTCTTATTGGAACCCTCCGTGCAGTCCTGCCTGAAATACTCCTTGATGTACAGGCACCCCCTTTGTTGATTTTAGCTCCCTGAAGCCAACCCTGTAAGCCGTGTCGTCAGTCGCCCCTCCCTCCGTCAGAGCAACGGCAGACAATCGTTCCGCGCCTTTTTTCTGTGCGGACGCCATACCACGGCAAGCATGGAGCCCGCTCAGCTCACTTTGGCAATTAGGAGCACATTAACCACCACACGCATTATTCAGCAGTATATGCAGCACCAGAACATGGCAACGCGATACCGGGCGAGGAGGCGACGTCAGCGCGGTCCCGTGAGTGATCAGGACATGGACACAGATTTCTCTGAAAGCATGGGCCCTGACAATGCATGCATCATGGTGCTAATGGGGCAGGTTCATGCTGTGGAACGCCGATTCTGGGCTCGGGAAACAAGCACAGACTGGTGGGACCGCATAGTGTTGCAGGTCTGGGATGATTCCCAGTGGCTACGAAACTTTCGCATGCGTAAGGGCACTTTCATGGAACTTTGTGACTTGCTTTCCCCTGCCCTGAAGCGCATGAATACCAAGATGAGAGCAGCCCTCACAGTTGAGAAGCGAGTGGCGATAGCCCTGTGGAAGCTTGCAACGCCAGACAGCTACCGGTCAGTTGGGAATCAATTTGGAGTGGGCAAATCTACTGTGGGGGCTGCTGTGATGCAAGTAGCCCACGCAATCAAAGATCTGCTGATATCAAGGGTAGTGACCCTGGGAAATGTGCAGGTCATAGTGGATGGCTTTGCTGCAATGGGATTCCCTAACTGTGGTGGGGCTATAGACGGAACCCATATCCCTATCTTGGCACCGGAGCACCAAGCCGCCGAGTACATAAACCGCAAGGGGTACTTTTCGATAGTGCTGCAAGCTCTGGTGGATCACAAGGGACGTTTCACCAACATCAACGTGGGATGGCCGGGAAAGGTGCATGATGCTCGCATCTTCAGGAACTCTGGTCTGTTTCAAAAGCTGCAGGAAGGGACTTTATTCCCAGACCAGAAAATAACTGTTGGGGATGTTGAAATGCCTATATGTATCCTTGGGGACCCAGCCTACCCCTTAATGCCATGGCTCATGAAGCCATACACAGGCAGCCTGGACAGTGGTCAGGAGCTGTTCAACTACAGGCTGAGCAAGTGCAGAATGGTGGTAGAATGTGCATTTGGACGTTTAAAGGCGCGCTGGCGCAGTTTACTGACTCGCTTAGACCTCAGCGAAACCAATATTCCCACTGTTATTACTGCTTGCTGTGTGCTCCACAATATCTGTGAGAGTAAGGGGGAGACGTTTATGGCGGGGTGGGAGGTTGAGGCAAATCGCCTGGCTGCTGGTTACGCGCAGCCAGACACCAGGGCGGTTAGAAGAGCACAGGAGGGCGCGGTACGCATCAGAGAAGCTTTGAAAAACAGTTTCATGACTGGCCAGGCTACGGTGTGAAAGTTCTGTTTGTTTCTCCTTGATGAACCCCCCCGCCCCTTGGTTCACTCTACTTCCCTGTAAGCTAACCACCCTCCCCTCCTCCCTTTAATCATTGCTTGCAGAGCCAATAAAGTCATTGTTGCTTCACATTCATGCATTCGTTATTCATTCATCACACAAATAGGGGGATGACTACCAAGGTATCCCAGGAGGGGTGGTGGAGGAGGGAAGGAAAATGCCACACAGCACTTTAAGCACAGCACTTTAAAAGTTTACAACTTTAAAATTTATTGAATGACAGCCTTCTTTTTTTTGGGCAATCCTCTGTGGTGGAGTGGCTGGTTGGCCGGAGGCCCCCCCACCGCGTTCTTGGGCGTCTGGGTGTGGAGGCTATGGAACTTGGGGAGGAGGGCGGTTGGTTACAGAGGGGCTGCAGTGGCAGTCTGTGCTCCAGCTGCCTTTGCTGCAGCTCAACCATACACTGGAGCATACTGGTTTGGTCCTGCAGCAGCCTCAGCATTGAATCCTGCCTCCTCTCATCACGCTGCCGCCACCTTTGAGCTTCAGCCCTCTCTTCAGCCCGCCACTTACTCTCTTCAGCCCTCCACCTCTCCTCCCGGTCATTTTGTGCTTTCCTGCACTCTGACATTATTTGCCTCCACGCATTCGTCTGTGCTCTGTCAGTGTGGGAGGACAGCATGAGCTCGGAGAACATTTCATCGCGAGTGCGTTTTTTTTTCTTTCTAAGCTTCACTAGCCTCTGGGAAGGAGAAGATCCTGTGATCATTGAAACACATGCAGCTGGTGGAGAAAAAAAAAGGGACAGCGGTATTTAAAAAGACACATTTTATAAAACAGTCGCTACACTCTTTCAGGGTAAACCTTGCTGTTAACATTACATACATAGCACATGTGCTTTCGTTACAAGGTCGCATTTTGCCTCCTCCCACCGCGTGAACGGATTTTGGTTGAATGCCAGCAAACATACACTGCAATGCTTTGTTCTACAGTGATTCCCCAGTACGTGTTGCTGGCCTGGAGTGGTAAAGTGTCCTACCATGAAGGACGAAATAAGGCTGCCCTCCCCAGAAACCTTTTGCAAAGGCAGAACCGCAAATGCCAGGGCAAAGTAATCCTTTCACATGCTTGCTTTTAAACCATGTATAGCATTTTAAAAGGTACACTCACCAGAGGTCCCTTCTCCGCCTGCTGAGTCCAGGAGGCAGCCTTGGGTGGGTTCGGGGGGTACTGGCTCCAGGTCTAGGGTGAGAAACAGTTCCTGGCTGTCGGGAAAACCGGTTTCTCCGCTTGCTTGCTGTGAGCTATCTACAACCTCCTCCTCCTCATCTTCTTCGTCCCCAAAACCTACTTCCGTATTGCCTCCATCTCCATTGAAGGAGTCAAACAACACGGCTGGGGTAGTGGTGGCTGAACCCCCTAAAATGGCATGCAGCTCATCATAGAAGCGGCATGTTTGGGGCTCTGACCCAGAGCGGCTGTTCGCCTCTCTGGTTTTCTGGTAGGCTTGCCTCAGCTCCTTCAGTTTCACGCGGCACTGCTTCGGGTCCCTGTTATGGCCTCTGTCCTTCATGCCCTGGGAGATTTTCAGAAAGGTTTTGGCATTTCGAAAACTGGAACGGAGTTCAGATAGCACGGATTCCTCTCCCCAAACAGCGATCAGATCCCGTACCTCCCGTTCGGTCCATGCTGGAGCTCTTTTGCGATTCTGGGACTCCATCATGGTCACCTGTGCTGATGAGCTCTGCATGGTCACCTGCAGCTTGCCACGCTGGCCAAACAGGAAATGAGATTCAAAAGTTCGCGGTTCTTTTCCTGTCTACCTGGCCAGTGCATCTGAGTTGAGAGCGCTGTCCAGAGCGGTCAGAATGGAGCACTCTGGGATAGCTCCCGGAGGCCAATACCATCGAATTGTGTCCACAGTACCCCAAATTCGAGCCGGCAACATCGATTTAAGCGCTAATCCACTTGTCAGGGGTGGAGTAAGGAAATCGATTTTAAGAGCCCTTTAAGTCGAAATAAAGGGCTTCATTGTGTGGACGGGTGCAGGTTTAAATCGATTTAACGCTGCTAAATTCGACCTAAAGTCCTAGTGTAGACCAGGGCCAAGAAAGCTATTGTGATCTGCACCAATTTCAGTTTCTGAGTGCTCTAGAGGTGTAGCCATGTGCATGTAGCAGATTAATCTATGCTTACGGTGACAAAGATTAAGTAAAACAAAGTCAGCATCTAAAAGAAATGGTTGCACTCACCTCACCATAGGTATGGAAAGAGACTCTTGGTCATGACTGCTACCTTCAAACAGCAAACTACAGTATAGACCCGTTTACGCGCAAATCTGTTTAACATGCGGTAGCTCCATGCCTCCCAGTGCTACCTATTTAACATGCGAGACTTGTTAACACACGGTACAGGAACTTGCTATGTAGCGCTACAGATTTGCTCACTAACTCACTGACACAGAAATCGACAGGAAGTGCGGAGTGGAAACACGTTGTACGTCTTTACCGATATTAGTAAAGACGTATCACGCACGCTTAGTTATTGTCACGCTAGAGAGATATATAATATATAGTAGTTGTTATAGTAATGTATATACTACATTAGAAAATTTTAACCGTAGGCCTAATATAATGGCAGAGGGTAAGCGTCAGCATTTCTACACTGCAGAAGAAAAGCTAGCTGCAATAGATCTAGTAAATAGCGGAGAAACCCAGACCAAAGTTTCAAAAGATATTGGGATTGCTAAATCTACTCTCCGAGGATGGCTAAAAAATGAATCTAAACTGAATGGCTTTGAACAAAATATCGATTCTGCCACGGGGCTTAAGTGAAAACTTTTGTGCTATTCAGCAAAACCCACAGTAGACAAAGTCATGCGCATGGGGTTTGCTCAGGAAAGGCTGAAAGGAATGCTGCTAAGTGGGCCAATTCTTCAAGCCCAAGCGACAAAATATGGAAATTTAACAGGGGATGAATTATTCCAAGCCAGCAAGGGGTTTATAAGTCATTTTAAAAAGCATCATGGCATAGCGCAGGTATCGATTTCTGGAGAAAGTCGATCAGCCGATGAATCGGCCCCAAACGCATTTCATCTGTGGCAAATGACAGACTTCACAAGAAAGAAAAAAAATGCGAGCCAGAAAGAGCAGAAAATGACGGCGTTTTTTTCTAAGTGAATCATAGACACTTTTTTCAGGACGGCCCTCTTAACCCGCGGTCCGTTAACACGCGGTCGTGACGGCTTGACTCCTGACGTCCGCGCGTAAATGGGTCTGTACTGTAATGCCAGTTGCACTCTCTCATGTAATGCCTGATGTAATGCCTATCACATCTTCTAGTTGCTTCACCGTACTTACCAGCATTACCTCTGTCTGACTTGGACTGAACCTTAGCCTCTCTGCAGTCCCATTATAAAGACACTGTTACCCATGTCCCATTATAAATATCCTGCATTGTGAAGATCGAACACTACAACTTTCTACTAAGATTAACTACTGAGTGGAAAAAAACATTTATATTCCAGTCCTGTTTTCATAATAGTGAGGTTTATTGTATTGTACTAATATGGTATTGTAATGTATATGTTTTCCTTTAATTTCAGGAATAATGATTAATATATTTAATTCATCAATTGATGGAATTCTCATCAATATAATTCTCAATGGCAGATACGTTAAATGTCGATGATTGATATGATGCCGTTAATTACTGAATGACTTGTACATCTGCCATCTCTCTTGTATGTATGTATTAATGTTAAGGCATTAATTTTTTTATTTCAATAAGAAAATAATGAAATGTAAGAACAATTAAGGCCCTGATTCTACAAACACACTGAAGGACATGTGTAACCCATGTGAATAATTTCATGGCTTCAATGGGAAATGTTTTTAGGATTCTCCTCTGGCCTAAAATTTTTTAAAAATAAATACATTTTCAACTTGACTCCAATTCATGACTTTAGTGGATCTGTTGTGTTTGGCATGATTTCTTATAACACTCTTTTGTATTTTATATGCATTTTATAAATAAATTGTCATTAAAATGATATTTAAGCTTATTTTTGTGCCTATTTTTCATTGTTTAAATCAGTTTGTCTCTTTTTTTAAGGCAATTTCCAACAACTCCCTTAGATGAACAATATGCTCATTTACAGAGATTATAATTGATTTTTGGCCCTGTTTTTAATACTTTGCACTGTAAACGGCATCCCAGTGGATAATAATCATTATACAGATGTTTGAGAGCTCCTTCCTGCAGAGTATGATAATTGAAGTCTATAAAGTGTCATGAAACTGCACATTGTTTCTAATTAGTACAAAGCAGTTCCTCTTATGTTCAGCATCATTTTACTGGCCGTCTTGCCTTCATTATTTTACCAGCTGGCTTCTAGATCATGTTAGTTATTCAAGAGACATATAGAAAAATGTGAGATTTTCAGTGTGGTTTGTAATGTCTTGTTTTCCTTTACTAAATATTGCCAGTTTAAAAAACCATGTGTTTTGGTGCTGAATCTCTGTAACTGTCAGGTTCCAACTCACCAGGCACTGTGGCATACTTCAAAGGGACTGTTGTGTGAACTCAGTGTTAGTATAATACATTTCTTTTTCACGTGATAGGTTTCTACTTTAATGATTCTCATTCATCTGCTCTCTGAAAAAAAATGACCTTTTTAGGAACTCCTTGGAGTCGGATTTTTATGACAGAGCAATCCCCAGCTGGAAATGCGGCGCACCTGGAACCAGCAGGAGGATGAGTTTCAAACAGTGAGCAGGTGAAAATGTGCTGTCCATTGGAATAGGCTCAGATCTCTGTGCAAATTAAACAGGAGGAGCCCAGTTTTATTGTCTTCTTCAGCTTCATTGTGTGAAGCATGTGCAGTTAGAATCTGACTTTGGCCTATTTCTCAGAGCCTGACTGTGCCCCCAAAATCTTACTTCTTCCATGCAGCATGGGCAGATCAGCCAAGTGCACAGCAATGTGTTCCCACTTTCCAGAGCTCTTCAGGGATCGAGAGACCTGCTGTAGTGGAGGAGTTTGGAAGTGGGCAGGATGGTGGAGGACTGTAGGGCCTGCATGATCTCCAAAGCAAATACCAGAGGAAAGTGACCTGAAGAAGAGCTGTGTGTGAGCTCAAAAGCTTGACTCTGTCACCAACAGAAGTTGGTCCAATAAAAGATATTACCTCACCCACCTTGTCTCTCTCAAATCCTGGCTCCAACATGGCTCCAACAACACTGTACAGAGGAAAGTAAAGGTAGATAGTCTCTCTGCAGGGACCCTGAAGACAGATATGGGCTGACTTTGAGAAAGAGAGAACATGTGTTTCCCTGCCCTGCACCTAGCCTTTGGGTGAGTCTCAGTGCAGTGCATTCACAGTTTGGCCCAATGTGTTGATTTACTTATCCCTCTGCTTACACCTGACCAGGATTTCTCATTGATTCTCTTAGGGCAGGATTACCTCCCTAGGGCAGTTAAAATGCAGGAGCTTCTGCCTTCCTAGGACAATGGAAGCAGCTACAGTTTTCTCTGTTGGGAAGGTTACTGCCTTAATGAAGAAGGAGGCTATATTCTAAACCAGTGATTCTCTTTTTAGAGATTCCAGAGTCAGCTTTTTTAAAAAATAGATAACGTATTTCAGAAGTTCTGATGACGCTATATCATGCTATTGGTTTTAAGTGATTGTTACAAAGAGGAAGGGTAGTCTTGTGGCTAAAAGGATTTAGGAAATCTGGGTTCAATTCCTGCCTCTGCTGCAGAATTCCTGTGTGATTTTTGAGCAAATAATCTCTGTGTGCCTCAGTTCCCCATCTGTATATCATTTCTTCCATCATTTTTTGGTCTTGTCTCTTTGAGTCATGGACTATCTATTACTGTGTTTGTACAATAGAATCCGGGGGGGGGGGCTTTAGAATTCTAGATCCACTGTAATGTAAATAGTGAGTCCCTCCCCTCACTGGTTTTAGTGGGGAGTTGCATTTAAGAATCAGTGACCTATTACTGATGGGATGGGAAGAGGGCAAGATGATCCTTGAAGGTGCAACCTCCAGCAAAGGAGAAACCCTCGTTCTTCTCACCTGCATCAGCTGCCAGCCTCTTTCCATTACACGCTGGGTTTGGGATACAATCCAAAATTCAGGTACATACCAAACTAGATATCAGAAATTTAGGTTGTATAATAGAGTTAGTGCTCAAACTAGTCTCTAGCACAGTAGTATTTTAGACCAGTGGTTCTCAAAGCCGGTCCGCTGCTTGTTCAGGGAAAGCCCCTGGCGGGCTGGACCGGTTTGTTTACCTGCCGCATCTGCAGGTTCGGCCAATTGCGGCTCCCATGGGCCGCAGTTCACCACTCCAGGCCAATGGGGGCTGTGGGAAGGGCGACCAGCACGTCCCTCGGCCCGCACCGCTTTCTGCAGCCCCAATTGGCCTGGAGCGGCGAACCGCGACCAGTGGGAGCTGCGATCGGCCGAACCTGCGGATGTGGCAGGTAAACAAACCAGCCTGGCCCGCTAGGGGCTTTCCCTGAACAAGCGGCGGACTGGCTTTGAAAACCACTGTTTTAGACCACTCAAGCTACCATGTTGCAACAACGCTACTCTGTACTGTGGGGAATGCAGTAGTCGTTATGGGACAGGTTTTTTAAAACCCAGTATTGATTGCAGGTCAAATAATTGAGGATGCATAAAAGAGCACGTGTATGTCTAACTACCTGATTGCGCATACAGATCAGGGGTTACATGTCTAAATGTTATTGGTGTGGCTTGCAATTATGTGTGCCTGCAACTAATTGCAGCCCTCAAAAGCAGCTCTCCAAGCACATAGCTCCAGTATTTGTGGACCTGGGGATGGTGCAGGACCTGCAGGTTTGGGAGGCCATCACCGTGACCCTAGAAGCCCCTCCTACCTGAAGGGATGTCTCTGAGAAAATTCTGAGGTGATTCTCAGGCAGGTTTTTCTATAGGAAACAGATCTGGACAATTTGCATTTTCTGACTTGCTTTTAACTTTCCATCCTTAATGTTGTAGTAATGGAGGTTTTTGCATTTAATTTCTTTTCAAATATTGTCAGTATTTAAATGGTATGAGGCTCTGAAATTCATATCTCCTAACTGAATGTGGAAGGGAACAGATGAGTTCCCACCTTTGATGCTGCTATTGTTTGGCTGGAAACAGTCTTCTGCAAGGCTGTGTTAACAGGGCAGTAGCATACATGTATGCTGCTAGATTCTAGTACAAGAGGCCAGGTGAAATCACAACCTGCCCCACCAGCCAACAGTGCTGCTGCTGTTTTAGACTGTGTCCTGCATTGTACTGTTTGCATTTGCATTGTGTTCTGATTTAGTAACACTAGATGATTGCTGTCCATTGAGACTAATACAAAATGTGATGTGTATTTCTGAGGCTATATATAGTTTTTGACGTTTCATTACAAAACACAGGCTAGGACTGATGCATTGTATTTGAATTAGCATGTTCTTTGAATTGTTATTTATCACTAATTAAAGGAACATAATGTATTCCGATACAATGAGCCAGGTTCATCATTGTACCTGGTACAGGGCTCAGTCCACCAAGGTGCTGAGCTGTCTACCCTTGATGAAGCAAAGCACTTAAGCAGATGTTTAACATTAAGCATGAGTGGTCCCTTCAAGGTCAATTGGGTGACTTACATGCTTGAAGTTAAGCAAAAGCTTAAGCAGTTTGTTGGATTAGCTCACAATGCTCTAAGCACCTTTTAGGATTGAGCTAATACACTAGTGTAAAGTGGATGTAAGTCACCACCAAATTATTACTTTTGTGCTATATGCACTCACTGGCACTTTGTTTACATTAGTGTAAATAACTACAGGGCAATGATGTATCAGGCCAATGCATCAATTCTATAAATAGTCTATCTGTGTTTGGTAATGACACTTTGAAAAACACAAGCACTGTTCATTCTCATATCAGCCTATTTACTGAAACAGACTTCCTTGCCTCTTAGTATTCTACTGATATTCATGCCCTGTTATGACGTCCTCAGGTCACGTTACGTAAACTGGATCAACATGAAGGCAGTTTGATTTAAGCAATGGGAGTTAATTAGTTATCTTTATTTATATATACAAATAATGCTTTTGTTTTTAATTTTCTCAAAACAGCTACCCACACCACCTGGATTATTCTGAAAGATCACAACTATTAATTTCAAAAGCTGTTAAGGAAGGATGTAATGTCTTGTGATATGTAGGATACTCATCAAAGTAGTATCAGGCACTGCCCAAAGTCCAACAGCCATATAATCTTGTGACAGACCCAGAGGCAAATTCAGAGCTGTCAGCTCAACTGCCTTTGGAGCTTGCCAAACAAACAGATGCTAACACTAGATGAGTGTCTAACACAGCTTGGCATCAAGCTCCTGTGACAGGCAACAAGCCCCATGTTATGACCTTAGCTGCTGACCCGCTGCTGGAAATCACAGAGGAGAAAATAGGGTAGGATGAATTGTTCTAATTGTTATTTAAAATAGAAAAATCGATTACTTGCCAATTTATCCATCTGGAAGCCTGGGATATATATGTGGGAGATGGCGGGGGGAGAATATACACCATTTTATATGATAATTTACTTTAAATTAAATTTTTAAAAAACCAATAATAAAATGGCATCTGAAGGTTATATGCAGATGGCTCTCTAAGTTGAATATTTGATTTAAAAAAAAACCCATCGAGTACTTCTTGCTGTTTGCAATAGCCAGTATTCCACCCTCTGTTTCATAAAGAACAAAAATGTGCTTTTTACTTGGACCAGAAAATTAGTAATGACATGTATGTTTTGACTGCCTTTCCCAAACTATTTATCTTCCATGGCACTTATCTTCATGTGCTTGGATGTGTAGAGATGAAAGGACGGTAAAAGAATACTTCAGATTCTGTTCATGTTCCTGCTAATCATGTTGGGCCAGATCCAGTGCTCATTGAAGTAAGGGACCATCTTTCCATTAGTTTCAATGGGTTTTGGATCAGTTAACTCAGCTTGGATTTTGTTTTTAGACAATAGATATAAAATACAGCTGGTTTTGGCCACTTCACTTCTTCTAAATACAGGGTCTGATTCTTATCTCACTTGTACCAGTGTAAATCATGAGCAAATCCACTGTTTTAAAACTGTTGAGAGTTTGGAATCAGGCCTAGGAGTGTTTGGGAGCCTCCTCAAAATGTGAGCGGCATGATGGGGTGGAGTAAGTTTTGTTTGTGAAATGAGGAAAAATTGCACACCCTCTGTGCTAGAAATGAAAAATGTGCTAAACTGTTGATATTTGACCAGATGTCCCATTTTTATAGGGACAGTCCCTTTTGGGGGGACTTTTTCTTATATAGGCACCTATTACCCTCCACCCCATGTCCCGTTTTTTCACAGTTGCTATCTGGTCACTGTATTTGTGCATAAAGTAAGTGTTCTGAACAAAGTCTCCAGTATTCAGTCTCACGTACAATATCCCCTCCGGTTTACATGGCATCATCAGGACTGAAGGCCAAAGCAATGCATTGTTTCTGCTGTGCTTGTAGCACAGGCTGCAGCAAACCCACACAATTGTACTCCCCACCTTCTGCACACCGAGGAAGAAAACTCCAGCCAGAGTCCCCACAGCAGAGCACAGAGTTGGAAATTTGGCAAACCAGGGCTGTGTCCAGTTGGTCCATGCACAGCAATGATCCACATGGCTCACATTCAATATAGCAGACTGTGTCTGATGCTTCCCCCATCACCACTCCATATTGAGCTGGAGCTGCTCAGTTGTCCTGGCCCTTCTATTTTGGGGCTTATGATCCTATCGTGTAGATCCATCCCGAATAAGTACAACCCATTTGCATGGGCTGTGTTTGCCCTTTTTCTGCATTGGGTCTGTCATGTTATTAATGTGCCCTGTTCATTGGGGGTCCCAAATCAGCAAAACATTCGAACATGAGCTTGAACTGAAATTAATGAGGCTTAAACATATGCTTAATGTAAAGCACATGCTTAAATGCTTTGCTGAATAGAGCTGGTTTGCTGAGCCATGGTCTGTACTGTTTGTCTTTCAGTGTTTTTATAATCGAGACTCAGTGTGTAGCCTTGCACAAATCACTTGACCTGTCTGTTCATTTCCCCCTTGTGTAATATGGAAATAGTAACACAGGGTGTTGGAAAGATTAATACAGTATTGTGTGTATAAAAAAACCCAAAAAACCGTGAACATGAAAACTGGTTAGTGCTAAATATGATTGTTTTGTGTTACTTGTAAAAACAATGTGTCTGTCTGAAATGTTTACATGATTATTTCTCCTGCGCCCCTGGCTCGTAATTGCTCAGTTTAAAAACATTTTTTTTTAAAGTTCAGAACTAGCTGACAGTCAAATCCTGTTAATGTTTATGTTTCATACATAGGAAATATCCATTCTGAACATTTTTGTTTGGTATAGGATTTTAAATTTTAGATGACTTTTCAGTGCTCCTTGTATATATTTAAAATGAAAAAGTTCCCTTTAAGGTCCTAATAATCTTTTTCTTTTTATGTTTGAATTGCAATAGCCCTTTTCACAAAATTGATGCTTGCTGAACGCAGACTGTCACTGTATTTATTCTGTGAAGCTAAGAAGAAAACGATAAGACTAGTCTATTCTGAAAGACGGATTTTAATAGATTAAGTCCTTTCAGGTTTTGGCGTTTGTTTGCTCTGAAATGAGAGGGTACCTGCAAGGGCTCTCCATGATCCCATTCAGGCATTGTTCCCTAACATTTTTTAACACATGGCAGCATCACTTTTAATCAGTCTGCTACTGGCTGCCAGGCTCTGTGGCTCCTCAGTGTGAAATTAATAGGGAGGGGTTGAAAG
This sequence comes from Caretta caretta, assembly GCF_965140235.1. Lineage (NCBI taxonomy): Eukaryota > Metazoa > Chordata > Testudines > Cheloniidae > Caretta > Caretta caretta. The sequence goes on along the minus strand of NC_134209.1, from coordinate 128,673,587 downwards.
CTCACAGCACAGGCAGGGTTTATCCAATGAGCATCAGTTTATACCCTGTGCAGGAAGCCATAAATACATGATGTGATGCCCATGGCAAGTTTTGCCTTCTTGCACCTTATGGTTACTTGGTAATAGGAAAGGACTGACACGGGTTTTGAAATTTCCATAGCATTTGAGCAGGGTGTTTTAAGCCTGTTGTTGAATCCTGATCTTTCACAATTAAAGATGGTCTTTTGCCAACAAACACTGAGAAATAAATGTCCAGCTGTATATTTCATACATCAGCAAGGAATAATTTGCATAGCATATGTTGTACAATATTTATTATACAGAACTATTTGTGTGTGTTCAGTACCGATATTTCTGTTGATAGTTTCAGACTAAAATATTTATGAAACTTGGAGATTGTATTTCTGGTCTTAAAGATTAAATATCTAGAATAACCATCAAGTAATATTATTGAACAGTTTAAAATCACCTGAGATGAAGGGCTTTCTAGCAAATCAGCTAATCCATTTCCATCAATGATAATGAAGTAGTTCGGGGGTTCTCAAACTTAATTCCACCGCAACTCCCTTCTGACAACAAAAATTACTGTACAACCCCAGGAGAGGAGACCGAAGCCTGAACCCATGCTGGGCAGGGGGTGGGGGACAAAACCAAAGGGCTTCAGCCCCAGGTAGGGGACCTATAACCTGATCCCTGACACCCAGGGCTGATGCCCATGGGTTTTGGCTTCAGTCTTGGGTGGGGGGCTCCAGCTGTAGGCCCCAGCAAGTATAACACCAGCCCTGGTGACCCCCATCAAAATGGGGTCACAGCCCACTTTAGGGTCCTGACCCACAGTTTGAGAACTGCTGAAGTAGTTAATGAAAAAGGTAAAGGAAAAGGGAATGTAGCATATTCTTTACCAATTCAGATAGTTTTTTATACACAAAGATCAGAGCTTCATAGTATCAAGTAATAAAGAGATACTGGGTTCAGTAGGACCAATAATTAAGAGTCATCCATGCAAGGATCTCAAGGTGCTTTAAAAATTAACAAATTAAGCCTTAAAAAACCCTACTGAGCTAAGGAAACTATTTTATAGGCAAGGAAAGTGAGGCACTTATGGCAAAAATTTTAAGACGTGGCCACTAATTTTGGGGTCTGAACTTTTGGGTATTCAACTTGAAACAATAGTGGCCTGAACCTGCACTGTTAAAGTTAGTTGAAGCTTTTCCATTAACTTCAATGGGCACAGGATCAAGCCCCTACAGTTTCATTTTTAGAGGTTTGGGATCCCCACAACTCCCAGTATTACAGACACTGGTTAGTTGCTCAGCACCTCTGAAATCAGGCCATTGGTGTTTTAAACTGGACATGAAAATCAGTGCAACTTTAAAAAATGTAGACCGTTATCAACTTGTTTTCACATTGGAAGCCTTTCCCAGCGCTCAGAATAGAATCCAGATCTCCTGATTTGTAGGCCTGTGCGTTAGCTGAAAGACCATCTTTCCCCCATTGACTTTGCTCCAAGACTTGTTCTAGTTGCTTAATTCTATCTGTCAAATAGTCCCTACATTATGGTTAGTTTGTAGATTTTAAATTTATTAAATGTTGTAAATATTCTTTAAAAAATCACAACGCAAAGAGATACTTATAGTTACATTATGGGTTTTGCACAGTAAATCAGGTAGGGACAATTTATTTTAAAAAAACTAATAATTGTGGCCATTAATGACAGCCTTTAACCCCCTGTTTAGGATAGGATCCCTATTTGGGTGAGCACATGAGCATTTGTTTAAGTGTTGTCTGGTATAGACCTGGGATTAAGCACACGCTAAAGTGTTTTCCTGTGCTGGCCTTGGACACTTAATGACATGTTTGTGCAGCCAGGAGCAGGGTTGACTAGAATGAGCAGCACCCAGCATCATACACTAGTCCAAGCTGTGTCATGGGTTGAAACCTTATAGTGTTCCTTGCTCTGGGCAAGCTCAGCAGCTCTTCTCCCAGCTCCCTGCTAATCAAGTGGGAGCTGGCATTGCTCCTGCTGAGCAGCTGCAAAGTGCATAGCGCAACCAAAGCCCCAATCGGGATGTATGCAGTGTAGCTGCAGCTGTGTTGATCCAATAAAAGATATTACCTCACCCACCTTATTTCCCCAGGTAGGATTGTCAGGGGAAGAAACCCTGAGCAGTGCTGATGGACAGAGCTTACTTTTCCAGAGTGCTGTTCAGCATTTAAGGCCAAGTAGACCAGATTTCACCTCAGGAGTTTGTTACATTTAGGTAACAAAGAACCATTTAGACTCAGAAACCACCTTGTCCTTGGATGAGAAAAAAAGTGCTGGATGGACTGAATTAGACTGTTTAGATTTTGCCATGAATATGTTTGCTCATGCTAGCAATAGAGCCAGTCACAATATTAGTTAGGAACACAACCCCATCAAAGGGAGTGGATGCACTGACTCTTATCTAATGTGGATTCCATCCTCTTGTTGGTTGATGAGCCTGTTTCACCAATCCCTGAAACACTTAGCGTCATAGAATGCTACTGGTATTTGTATGGCAGTAGCAACCAGAGGCCCCAACTGAGATTGGGCCCTGTTGTGTTATGCACTGTACAAACACAATGAAAGACAGTCTCGGCCCCAAAGAGCTTACACTCCTAAAGCACAAGACTGACGGACGTTTGGAGGGAAAACAGAGGCATGGAGAGGTGAAGCGACTTCCTCAGTGGTGAGGTGTGAACACAGTCCAGATCTCCTGGGTCCCATGTACTCCCTGTCGATGAGAGTACACAGCCACAACAGTTTCAAGGGGGGAAATTCTGCCATTGTTAAAGAATGACCCTTCAGTTATTTAAAAAAATGAAGATTCACTTCAGCTTCAAACATTTGGTTTTTAAAATAATCTTTTCTAGAGTTTCTCAGAAACTTTTGAACTTTTAGTGAAAAACAGAAAAAAATAGCAACATTTTCTTTTTGCAAAAAATAACCAATTTATTTGAGCATAAGCTTTCGTGAGCTACAGCTCACTTCATCGGATGCATACTGTGGAAAGTACAGAAGATCTTTTTATACACACAAACCATGAAAAAATGGGTGTTTACCACTACAAAAGGTTTTCTCTCCCCCCACCCCACTCTCCTGCTGGTAATAGCTTATCTAAAGTGATCACTCTCCTTACAATGTGTATGATAATCAAAGTTTCAGAGTAACAGCCGTGTTAGTCTGTATTCGCAAAAAGAAAAGGAGTACTTGTGGCACTTTAGAGACTAACCAATTTATTTGAGCATAAGCTTTCGTGAGCTACAGCTCACTTCATCGGATGCATCCGATGAAGTGAGCTGTAGCTCACGAAAGCTTATGCTCAAATAAATTGGTTAGTCTCTAAGGTGCCACAAGTACTCTTTTTCTTTTTATGATAATCTAGTTGGGCCATTTCCAGCACAAATCCAGGTTTTCTCCCCCCTGCCCCACAAACCCACTCTCCTGTTGGTAATAGCTTATCTAAAGTGATCACTCTTCTTACAATGTGTATGATAATCAAGGTGGGCCATTTCCAGCACAAATCCAGGGTTTAACAAGAACGTCGGGGGGGGGGGGGCAGGGGGTAGGAAAAAACAAGGGGAAATAGGTTACCTTGCATAATGACTTAGCCACTCCCAGTCTCTATTCAAGCCTAAGTTAATTGTATCCAATTTGCAAATGAATTCCAATTCAACAGTCTCTTGCTGGAGTCTGGTTTTGAAGTTTTTTTGTCGTAATATCACAACTTTCATGTCTGTAATCGCGTGACCAGAGAGATTGAAGTGTTCTCTGACTGGTTTATGAATGTTATAATTCTTGACATCTGATTTGTGTCCATTTATTCTTTTACGTAGAGACTGTCCAGTTTGACCAATGTACATGGCAGAGGGGCATTGCTGGCACATGATGGCATATATCACATTGGTGGATGTGCAGGTGAACGAGCCTCTGAAAGTGTGGCTGATGTTATTAGGCCCTGTGATGGTGTCCCCTGAATAGATATGTGGGCAAAGTTGGCAACGGGCTTTGTTGCAAGGATAGGTTCCTGGGTTAGTGGTTCTGTTGTGTGGTATGTGGTTGCTGGTGAGTATTTGCTTCAGGTTGGGGGGCTGTCTGTAGGCAAGGACTGGCCTGTCTCCCAGATTGTGTCATGATCTTATTAGGTCTCACAAGCCAAGTTTACAACAGGTCAATACTTGGATCAAAGACATCCTAGGAGCTCCTTGCTGCTACAGAAAATGAAGTTGGTGATTCAGTAGATGACACTCTTGCCCTCTGAGTCAGCACTGAATCAATACCTTAGTATATTGTTAGGGACAGTGTAATGCTGAAAGTGCTGTCTTTTGGATGAGGCATGAGTCAGAGGTATCCTGACTTGTTCTGATAAATACAGATCCCACAGCATTTTTTGTAATAATAGTGATGTTAATTCTAGTATTCTGGCCCACTCCAAATCCAGTAATTGACCATCCAGATTTCCCCTGCAATTTCAACTGTATATAATATTTTTTTCCATTCTCTTCCCTAAACTGTTGCATGATATTGGGGTTTGCTCTTAAAAAAGCTGCCATGTTTCATCCAAGAGGTTGCATTTTCAGAGTGGGTGAAGTGATTCTAAAATGTCCCTTACTTGCCTTGTGTTCTAAGGAACAGTCAAAATTTGAAAATGTTTCAGTGTTACCATAGAGATGGAAAATATCCTGAGGTTTTTAGTCAGTTATGGGGAGTTTGTCTGACAAAGGTAAGAGCTGAATAAAAATGAGTAAGGCCATTAGGATTTGGACCACAGAATGGATGACATGGGGACAATAATATTCATCTAAGGTATAATAATCAAAATGTTATGGAGGTACATGATGTGTAGATTAATATTGTGTATAAACTACGTATTTTGATCCGTGTCTTTTCTGTATTACTTAAATCAAGAAACCTGAAAAGGTGTGAAACCAAACCAGCCCTAGAGAGAGACACTGGACAGTAAATTATGAATGTGGATAAAAGGCCAATGTGATTTTGATCTGCATGTGCAGAGATGCCATCACAGAACACTGAGGTTATAGTCACTCCCACGACAGATCTCGTGAGACTGCTCCTGGAACACTGCAATTATTTCTGCTTACATGAATATTGGAAAGGTTCTAACAAACCTGAGGGAGCACAGAGAAGAGCAATGCAATGAGAGATCTGTCTGGCATTGATTTAAAAAAAACACAGAAAGAACTGGAGTACTTGTGGCAAATTTGTTAGTCTCTAAGGTGCCACAAGTACTCCTTTTCTTTTTGCGAATACAGACTAACACGGCTGCTACTCTGAAACCATTGAAAGAACTGAATATGTATAGCTAAGCAGCAGCTGTGGGGTAATGGCAGAATGGACTACAAGTTTTGAAAGATGTAAACACCAAAGTTGGAGAGGGATTAGTTAGAGAGGTGCAAAAGGGCATATGTAACTAGCAGTATTGGGATGAATTTAAGAAAGGAATACTTTAGGCTGGATCAGGAAAAACTTCTGACAGGGATTAGGCTGCAGCATAGTCTCCCAAGGAGTCCCCATTCACTTGATCATTTAATATTAGACAGAAGAAAGCACTAGATAATATCCAGTATTGAATCCTGCCAAATTTGGCAAGGCGTGGAGTAGATGACCAAATATGGCTCTTCATCTCTAGTTTCGATTATTCTGTGCAGATTTAATTTAAAAACAACAGTATTTTGAGCCAAAATACTGTTGTTGTTTTTTAATCAAGTGAAGATATTCAGCTCTGCCACTTCAAAATATTTCTTCATGTGCCATTTCATATATATTTTACAAAGCTGAGCTGGGGTTTACAGTCTGGTCAGAAGCATTTGCCCATTGGCTATTGAGGCCACAGTCACTGTTCACTACTTCGTGAATTCTCTCTGTGTCTGATCCTGGTATGTTAGGGGAAAGCTTGGCACTGCCAGGTGTGATATGAAAGATATGTATTTGAAGAAGGATGCAGGGTGGCGCTGAACCATCTATTTTATGAAGCCCACTGTACATGTAGGGTTACTTCCTGGCTGGGATTTGACCAGCCTGGCTGGGTTTTTTATGGATTTGCCAGTTTCCAGAAAAATAATTTAATCTGCCGGATTTTTTTTATATGGATCTAAAAGTTTGCATTAGTATCACAATACACTGGCATATCTAGTGTTAAACGTTTCTGTGTCTAGCTAACGATGCTGCAGTGTTTCTACTTCCACAGTTTAAGTAAAAATAGATCAAAACTGTTGAAAATACAGCAGCTGTCTGCCCACCAACATGCAAGCGCACCGCATGTGTGTGTGAGAGGCTTTGAGTCATGTGAGAGTGAGGAGATTTGTAATGTTCTCAATCTTATCTGTATGTGTTATCTCTCTAGATACTATAAGTGGCTATTGTGGGGGGGTGCTTTGGAGTTGCTTTGTGGTTCAAGGTTGAGGATGTGTCAGGTTTGCCTGGTGGGTGGGCTGGATGCTGGGGTTTTTTGCATTTCAAAGGTGGTACCCCATGTACATGTGAGTGAATCAACTCTTCCAACATGGAATATTTACATATTCTGAAGGGGGAATGTGGCAGTTAACCACACTGTGCACTGCAATAATAGTTCTCCAGTGTAGGAGTCCACATAGGATGTTACTGCAGTGTCTGGAGTTCCCAAAGCACAGATGGATGTGCAGGGGAAATGTTCCAAGAGGAATTATCTGGAAGTGTATAAAAGGCTTTTCTAGTTGATCCTACTCCCCCCCTTGGAAAGAGCCAAGCTGGCTAATCTTCATGAAAGCAGCATGACTAATGTTTACCTGCTGGACAGATATATTGCATAGGGGTTTTTTTGTGTGTGTGGCGATTGTCTTCATCTCTTATTTACTGGATCAATAAAGGTAATTTTCTAATGCAAGGCAAATTTTTTACTAACATGCTCCAAAGAATACAGTGAAGATGTATTTGCTCTGCTCTTTACCAGAACACCTTAATTGTCTTAAATATATTTAGAATTTCTAGTTCAGAATTAGTATTACTAGGGGGAAAGGCATTAAGCAAAGCACCTGCGAGATTCAGAGGCCCCGTCTTTGCTACGGGCTCTACAGCGGCATAGTTATGGCACCGTAGCTACGCTGAGGTAAGTAACCCCACAGCGTAGACACCAACTATAGCGATCAGAGGGCTTTTCTCTGTCACTGTAAGAACTCCGCTACCCCAAGCAAAGTTGCTAGGTCAAAGGAAGCATTTTCCATTGACCTAGCTGCATCTACAGTGGGGGTTAGGTCGGCATAGCTATGGCACTCGAGGAGGTGGATTTTCACACTCCTCACTATGTCAGCCAAAGTTTTAAGTGTAGATCAGGCCTGAGTTTTACCTCCAAATGCCATCATTAGCGATGGTACTTCATGGACACTTGTTGCTAATCTTTTTTAAACTGCTACAGTTTTAAAGCTTTGCTCCAGAAATTGACACCTAACCTATGCACAATATTATAATCATAACAACATGTCATTGTCTCCTGACCCAATTTTTATTGACTTTAGCAGAAAGACTTCCCATTGATTTCAGCGGGCATTGGCTTAGGCCCTGTGCATATTATAGTGTGCTATTGTGAGACTCTCTGCATCATGCAAACGATTCAAGGAAACACTCTGTAAATGAGCCATTAGCAAGTACACTTAACTGTGTGGTTGAATCTTCCTGCCATTAATCTGTTTTAATTCAGTCCTTTCTCAGGACCAGTGCCCAGAATGAGTTACTGTTACTCGGTTGTTACTCAGGGCATCAGTAATTGGCCCATCCTAAAAAAGCACCTTGTTTTTATTTTTTGTCCATCTCTTTCTCTCTCTCCCCCAAAGTGTGGTTTGATTGTCATGTTTTACTCAGCGCACTTAAGCCAGGGGTCCCCATCTTGAAACTGCTCCACTCTTAATTTCAACGACAGTTCTGCCCGTGTATTTGGAGCTAGGACAGGGACCCACGTGGATGAGCCTGTGCATATAGCACCTTACCAGGAAAAGGCTGCTGCTGTTAAAGTCAGTAGGAATTTCACAGGATCAGGAAAAAAGAATTCATAAATATTTCTTTACAAAAGAGGATATTAGACACCAAAAGAGCTGGTCAGAAAACTTCCACACACAAAAACTGACAACCAAGTAAAAAGTAAATCCTCCACCAGGAATAAAAAATTGCCCCCAAACCTCCCACCCCACTGCTTGGGCAGTGAAACCTCCCTCCCTATGCTGCAGTGAGACTCATGCTTTTAGGACAATTACTAACAAAGGGCCTGATCCGAAGCCTATTGAAGTCCACATAAAAGTCAAATGCCATTGGCTTTTGTGGGCTTTGGATTGGGCCCAAATACGGTAGGTCCATTGCTCTGTTATATTAAAGTTCAGATCAGCATGCAAAATTCAAGGATCAGGTAAACACAACATTTACATTCCCACATCATCTTTTATAATTTGCATCAACGTTTTTATTAGCTGGGGCAAAAACCAGAGTTTGTCATCCTGGATGCAGAGGAAATGCTGTGTATCCCAGTATATGCTCATGCAGTGCGGAAAGTGGTCAGACAAAAGTGTGTGTGTGGTTGTGGGCAGCGGCGTATTAACACCTAGGCCGACAAGGCCTAGGCCTAGGGTGGCAAATTTGCAGGGATGGCAAACTTACAATAGGTTTCAGAGTAGCAGCCGTGTTAGTCTGTATTCGCAAAAAGAAAAGGAGTACTTGTGGCACCTTAGAGACTAACCAATTTATTTGAGCATAAGCTTTCGTGAGCTACAGCTCACTTCATCGGATGCATTCAGTGCTCACTTCATCGGATGCATTCAGTGGCACTGAATGCATCCGATGAAGTGAGCTGTAGCTTACGAAAGCTCATGCTCAAATAAATTGGTTAGTCTCTAAGGTGCCACAAGTCCTCCTTTTCTTTTTGCAAAACTTATAATAGCAGCCAGAGGCTGCTTCCCCCGGCGCCAGTTCGCACCCTCCACCCCCGGCCCTGCCCCAGCTGCACCCCTTCCCCGCCCCCTTCCTGCCTCTATTGGACCCCTTCCCCAAATCCCCGCCTCGGCCCCGCCTCCTCTCCTGAGTGCGCCACATTCCCCCCTCTTCCCCCTTCCTTTGTGAACCTATTTCGCGCACAAGCACTGGCAGGGAGCGGGGAGAAGCAGGACCCGGCAGCGCGCTCATGGGAGGAGGCGGAGGCAGAGCGGAGGTGAGCTGGGGCGGGGAGCTGGGGGCAGGGGCAGCAATTATTTCAGGGCCTTGGAGCGGCAAAATCATTAATCCGCCACTGGTTGTGGGGAGGGTTTATCATTGTCTGCAGAAATGAAAGTGACATCACATTTGCCTATCCCCAGCCCTTATCAATTCTGCCCCCTTCTCTGTTCTGTCCTCCCAACCCGCCCCATAAATTAATTGTGACCCTGCCCCCTCTGCCTCACCTCTGTTCCTTCTGCCCATCCTCTCCCAGGCCTGTGGGGGAGGCTGTAACAGGGTCCCCTCCCACCTTACAGACTGGGCGGAGTAACTCCAGGGATTCTTCTTTCCTCCTCCCCTCTTCCCAAGGAGTTGCTGGAGGGGGAGAGAAGCAAAGGAGTTGACATGTTGCTCACAGAAGAGGGTGGGGAGGAGGAAGTGGAGCCGCTCTGATCTGCTGGGCTCTTGTTGCTCTCCATCCTCTCTCATAAGAACAGATTTGGCTCCTGAGGTGTGGAGGGGGAGAGCTCTGCGTGCTTCCTGGAGCAGACTTGATGGCTGCTATGGCCCAGGAGGTAAGCGAATGCACTCTCAGTGACCTGGCTTGAATCATAGAAGATTAGGGTTGGAAGAGACCTCAGGAGGTCACCTAGTCCAATCCCCTGTTCAGAGCAGGACCAACACCAACTAAATCATCCCAGCCAGGGCTTTGTCAAGCTGGGCCTTAAAAACCTCTAGGATGGAGATTCCACTACCTCCTAGGTAACCCATTCCAGTGCTTCACCACCCTCCTAGTGAAATAGTTTTTCCTAATATCCAACCTAGACCTCTGCCACTTCAACTTGAGTCCATTGCTGCTACTTCTGTCATCTGCCACAACTGAGAACAGCCTAGCTCCATCCTCTTTGGAATCCCCCCCTTCAGGTAGTTGAAGGCTGCTGTCAAATCCCCCCTCACTCTTCTGTAGACTAAATAAGCCCAGTTCCCTCAGCCTCTCCTCATAAGCCATGTGCTCCAGCCCCCTAATCATTTTTGTTGTCCTCCGCTGGACTCTCTCCAATTTGTCCACATCCTTTCTGTAGTGGGGGGCCCAAAATTGGACACAATATCCAGATGTGGCCTCACCAGTGCCGAATAGAAGGGAATAATCACTTCCCTTGATCTGCTGACAGTGCTCCTACTAATGCAGCCCAATATCCCGTTAGCCTTCTTGGCAACAAGGGCACACTGTGGACTCATAAGGGCACATTGTTGACTCATGTGCAACTTGAGTTGTACAGATTTTATTTCCTGGGTCTACAACCTATTGCAGCCTGGCGCACTTTCAGCACTGTGCAGAGGACATAATGCATCCAGCAGAAGCAGTGGATTCTGCTGAGCCCTTTCATTTCCCAGACAGATTCTTACATTGAAAATGTTCCAGCATTGGCAGCATTTTGCCCTTAGTTTTAGGAAGCACATTAGACACACTTAGAGTTCTCTACTTCTTGGCCTAAGGATATTTTTCCTACACAGATTCCCATATTAATGGAATACAATTAATTCCCTGCCCTTTCGACTCCTCCCAGGATTAGTGAGTAGCCACACATTTTATACAACTGAAGATAAGTGATACACTTGTGGTCCCATCCTGAAGTCTATGAAATACTGACACATACATACATCCACTCAAGTGGAAAGATCATATTAGAGCCTATCATATATCCTGTTTTCAAAAATCCTATATTTAGTGTTTATTTTTAAATAAACTTTCTGTTTCTCAGTAATAGGACAAGGTTTTCTTTTTACATTAGTAATGGTATACCTCCCCTGACCTTCCCCTAGCTTTTGGTAGCTCACAGGGAAAGCTACTGGCAGTAGAGGCTTTCTGAAATTCGGGGCTGGATTAGTAAAAGAATAATGGGAACAGATGTTTTTAATTCATAAAGTGCATCAAATAAATGTAACTTCTACTTCTCATTTAGATACTTTTGAATTTTAGTGAATATCTTTAAGGTCAGATTTTCAAAAGAGCTGGTTACATATCCTAGTTACAGAGTAGCAAACGTGTTAGTCTGTATCCGCAAAAAGAACAGGAGTACTTGTGGCACCTTGGAGACTAACAAATTTATTTGAGCAAAAGCTTTTGTGGGCTACAGCCCACTTCAACGGATGCATGCAGTGGAAAATACAGTAGAACAATTTTATATACACAGAGAAGATGAAACAATCGGAGTTACTATACACACTATAACGAGAGCGATCAGTTAAGGTGAGCTATTACCAGCGGGAGAGAAAAAAAACTTTTTGTAATGATAATCAAGATGGGTCATTTCCAGCAGTTGACAAGAACTTGTGAGGAACAGTAGGTGGGAAAAATAAACATAGGGAAGTAGTTTTACTTTGTGTAATGACACATCCATGGGGCCGGATGTGTTGCATCCGAGAGTGCTAAAAGAGTTGGCGGATGTGATTGTAGAGCCATTGGCCATTATCTTTGAAAACTCATGGTGATCGGGGGAGGTTTCTATGATGAGATAACTGGCTCTGTGGATGAGGGGAAAGCAGTGGACGTGTTGTTCCTTGACTTTAGCAAAGCTTTTGACACGGTCTCCCACAGTACTTTTGCCAGCAAGTTAAAGAAGTATGGGCTGGATGAATGGACTATAAGGTGGATAGAAAGCTGGCTAGATTGTCGGGCTCAACAGGTAAAGATTAATTGCTCCCCAGTTGGCAGCCGGTATCAAGTGAAGTGCCCCGGGTCGGTCCTCGGGCCGGTTTTGTTCAATATCTTCATAAATGATCTGGAGGATGGTGTGGATTGCACCCTCAGCAAGTTTGCAGATGACACTAAACTGGGAGGAGTGGTAGATATGCTGGAGGGTAGGGATAGGATACAGAGGGCCCTAGACAAATTGGAGGATTGGGCCAAAAGAAATCTGATGAGGTTCAACAAGGACAAGTGCAGAGTCCTGCACTTCGGACGGAAGAATCCAATGCACCGCTACAGACTAGGGACCGAATGGCTCGGCAGGAGCTCTGTAGAAAAGGACCTCAGGGTTACAGTGGACGAGAAGTTGGATATGAGTCAACAGTGTGCCCTTGTTGCCAAGAAGGCCAATGGCATTTTGGGATGTATAAGTAGGGGCATTGCCAGCAGATCGAGGGACGTGATCATTCCCCTCTATTCGACATTGGTGAGGCCTCATCTGGAGTACTGTGTCCAGTTTTGGACCCCACACTACAAGAAGGATGTGGAAAAATTGGAAAGAGTCCAGTGGAGGGCAACAAAAATGATTAGGGGACTGGAACACATGACTTATGAGGAGCGGCTGAGGGAACTGGGGATGTTTAGTCTTCAGAAGAGAAGAATGAGGGGGGATTTGATAGCTGCTTTCAACTACCTGAAAGGGGGTTCCAAAGAGGATGGATCTAGACTATTCTCAGTGATAGCAGATGACAGAACGAGGAGTAATGGTCTCAAGTTGCAGTGGGAGAGATTTAGGTTGGATATTAGGAAAAACTTTTTCACTAGGAGGGTGGTGAAACACTGGAATGCGTTACCTAGGGAGGTGGTGGAATCTCCTTCCATAGAAGGTTTTAAGGTCAGGCTTGACAAAGCCCTGGGTGGGATGATTTAGTCGTGGATCGGTCCTGCTTGGAGCAGGGGGTTGGACTAGATGACCTCCTGAGGTCCCTTCCAACTGTGATATGCTATGATTCTATGATTCTATGATCCACTCCCAGTCTTTATTCAAGCCTAAGTTAATGGAGTACAGTTTGCAAATTAATTCCAATTCAGCAGTCTCTCATTGGAGAGAGACTGCTGAATACTGTTTTTGAAGTATTTTGTTGTTATATTGCGACTTTTAGGTCTGTAATCAAGTGACCAGAGAGATTGAAGTGTTCTCCGACTGGTTTTTGAATGTTATAATTCTTGACGTCTGATTTGTGTCCATTTATTCTTTTACGTAAAGACTGTCCGGTTTGGCCAATGTACATGGCAGAGGGGCATTGCTGGCACATGATGGCATATATTATATTGGTAGATGTGCAGGTGAACGAGCCTCTGATATTGTGGCTGATGTGATTAGGCCCTATGGTGGTGTCCCCTGAATAGATATGTGGACACAGTTGGCAACAAGCTATGTTGCAAGGATAGGTTCCTGGGTTAGTGTTTTTGTTGTGTGGTGTGTGGTTGCTGGTGAGTATTTGCTTCAGGTTGGGGGGCTGTTTTGGGGGTCAGATTTTCAATAGGGCTCAGCTGTCACTAACTCCCACTGTTCTCAATGTGAACTGATGGATGCTGAGCTGATTTGAAAATCTGGCTATTCCTTTAGGTGCCTAAATGGGAGCTGTTGAGTGCTAAGCACTTCTTAAAAATCTGTCCCATATCACTGAGGGTTGATAATTATAGTAAACCGAAACGTGTATGTGGGTAATATCCTATATGTTTGACTATAACTTGGTATATAGGATGGATCCCTAATTTACCATCACACTAGGCATTTTAATTTAAATTATGCTAATAGTGAGGATTAACTGCAGATTATGATTCTAACATTTATTTTCATGCAAGTGAAATAATTTGTTCTTCCTGCCTTCTAGCTCTTTTTCTCCCCTTTTATTTCAGCTCTACAGTGTTTTGTAAAATTGGCTGGGCTGCAGTTTTGATGACATTCACGTCACCTCAGAAAATTGTTCTGGGGTTCTATAGTTAAAAAAACAAACCAAAACGGCTGTTTTAAACATTTCTCATGATATGTTTTTATGGTGTTGAAATGATCTTCCAAAAACTCTGCCCTGGAACAGACCATGTCTTGTAATGCACAGCGTGCAAAGGACATAAGGAGACTCGGTGCTGAATTTTTGCCTCTGTGGAGGGACTAGGCACTTGCACTCCTTGCACATGAGGACAGGTGGATTCCAGTGCTTCCAGGAGTGCTAAAAGCCTCATAGAGGGTGAGGAATATAATTTGTGACACAGAGCTGAGTCTGTAGCAAGAGACTCTATGTGCTACCTCTGCATTGCTAGCGACATTGTGCTCTTCCTGGTGCATAACCCCTCTACTCTCAAAATGCAGGCAGTGCCTTAAATCATGATCTCGCCTCTAGAAGTCTACAGTTGTTTCAGTTGTCAGATTTTAATGGCAGGCTGACTTTTAAATGGGTAGCTTGCTATTGCATTCCTCTATATATCTTTTGAGTCCCTAATTTCCTGTATTTTTATGGAGCCTTTGACATTTCTAATGGTTTGCCTTTTCTCACTTTTTCCTTACAGCTGATATTATTTCTACAGTTGAGTTCAATCACACTGGAGAACTACTGGCTACTGGGGACAAGGGAGGTCGGGTTGTTATATTCCAAAGGGAACCTGAGGTATGTTTGTTACTGCTTCCCATCGTAATTGCTTGCTAAGCTTTTTTTTTACACTGCTGAGATCTAATAGATTTTTTGAATGCTATCAAGAATAACAAAAATGGAATGTTACTTATTTTGAGAAGGGTGGGAGGTAAGTGTCACCCATGGAGCATTCTGTTAATTGCTCTATTGTGGAGATCACAGATCTTGGCTGAGAAAACAGGGTGAAATCCTTGCCCTGTTGAAGTCAAGGGCAAAGTGGGACCAGAATGTCATCACCCAAGGTGTTTTGCCATAGGGATTGTGTGACAAAGGGGCCTCAGAAAAGAGTCTCATTCAAAAGTATGTTATTCTTTCAGCCTGTAATATTTAGGTTCAATTAGGTGAATAAAGGAAGATAAGAGTCTTAATTCTGAATTTCCCTGCTATTCCTAGTTGCTATCCAAGGCCAACAATTGAAGCACAGAAATTCTAAGTTAAGGAAAAGCTGTTTTTGTTTTTTGTCTCTTGTTTAGTCTGAAATTCAGTTAAGGTTCCATGAACAAGCTTAGCTCTGCATTTAGTAGCAACCACACCACACAGTCTATAACATCCCTCCTATGATATCTTTTGCTCTTCCTTTTCAAATTCTGTTCACCTTCCCTTGTATCATAACTATTGAATAAGTAGTGTCAGACCCTGCCCAGTTTTATTCTGGAGAATGATGTGCACTGTCATCTCAACCAGTATTTGGCCAGTGGAGGGGGTTAGCCAGAAGACTTGGTTATATATGAGTACTTCAGTCTCAGATGCACACTGAGGGGGAGAATTGCAGTCTGTGTACTCTGTAGAGACAGGATGGATTGGACAGATTTGTATTTGGTGGCTTTGCTTGGTGGCTTATCAGGTAGATAGTGAAAGTTGGCTGGTGAATCTTGGCGTGATTCTCACCTATTTTACACCCACTTTACAGTCCCCTTACACTGCCAGAGAGTGTTCATGAGAATCAGACCTTCTATGTTGCGGAAGGACTGTGAAGGTGTTGTGACTGTCCTGTAATGGGGACCTGCGAGGGGAGAGGACAGCTCTTTCTTTGGTTTGTACAGGAACGATGAGAAGTAAGGAGTGTACAGTAGGCTGATAAAAGGAGGATGGATTGGAGGAGGGTCTGTAGCTCCTCACTGGAAGAATGTAGTTTGTACATTAGTATGGGGAAGTATGGATATTATCCTGGGGCACATAGAAATGGAACGCAGATAAATTACGGGGTGTGGCTAAACATTTCCAGGAATGCAGGGAATGATCAGAGCTAAGGCTGCTTGTGAAAATTAAATTCTGAATTCCCAGATTGTCACATGCAATTTTTTAATAACCACAACATTTTACTAAGATTTTTACTGAAGTAATTTCTCTTTTGCATTCCTAATGATCTTAACAAAGGCTTTTGTCTGGGTATTGAACCTCATTTTAATGCCCATGAAAAACTATTGTATTTGTCACAGTAAAGCAATCTGTCAACAGCATGTTTTAAACTTAAAATAAAATATTTTCTAGGATTGTTATATTTATGATGGCTACTGGCTTTTACCTCAGTCAGCTCAGAAGCTGGAGATAAAATACTGACATCATCAGACACTTTTTTTTTCTCCATGTTCTTCACAGAGTAAAAATGAGCCTTACAATCAGGGGGAGTACAATGTTTACAGCACGTTCCAGAGCCATGAGCCTGAATTTGATTATTTGAAGAGTTTGGAGATAGAGGAAAAAATTAACAAAATCAAGTGGCTACCACAGCAGAATGCAGCTCACTCCCTTCTGTCAACCAATGGTAAGATAGAAAAACCAGTACAGGAAGTATCAACATTCTGCTCTGGCCCATTCCAACCCTGCTAATCTCTCTTGCCCACTATTTCCCAATCTCATTTAAAATTAAATTTGCATTTCAATAGTTTCCAGTTTCAGAGTCTACTAAGAAAAATTGTTACATGGATTTTGATATTTACTATTTGTAAGTTTTATTCACGTTCACAGATGAGGATTCCTATCTGAGTGTTCATGAGGCATTTAGGGATGGAGAACCGTGAAATTTTTCAGTGACCAAACAGAAAAATCATTTGTTCAGCTCCACTTAAGGAGCCATCTACTTTTGCTAGTAATATGCAGTTCAGTTTGGAAAAGCAACTGTGCAAAAATGGGACCTTCGTACTCAATAACTATGCTATGTATGTGTATGCAGAACTATATCTGCTGACTTAAGTTAAAAAAAAGGGGGGGGTGTTAATGCTTTTTACTCCTGTTAGCCCTTCAGAACCAATTCAGCTGAGAGAAAGATGGATTACATTTCCTTCTAATGCATTATCAACAGAATTGTTTACTAAGTTCCAAACAGTTACACTTGGGTTTGCACAATAGAAACCTAGTGATACTGATCCTTCTTTGCAAAATATTTAGAACTCTTCAGATGAAAAGTGGCATATAAGAACTAACTAAGGGTTTTTAAAGGTGTCATTGTGGGAATAATCTGAAAGCATACAGTTGCACAAGTGTCACTGAGGAGATAATTTGACTTCCAGGACCTTCATTACCATTGATGATGCATGACATGGGTAAAAGCCAGCTTGATTCTCAGATGCTAGGTTGAGTTGACAGCACTCTGATGTAAAAAATGTTTTACTTGTAAAACTGAGCAAATTTAGAAATCACTGACAGATAATAAACATGGAATACCATAATGCCATCTTAGACAATTGCTTTTCAGAACAGAACTGCTCTTTAAGGCAAGGTCATTAATTCTAGTCAAGGTTTACAACAATAGAACAATATTCACAAATTAGAACATTAATGTCTAATAATTGATCAGTGGTTCTGAGTCTTCTTGCCTTGGGACTGGGTTTTTAATACATAAACCTTTTTTGTGTACCCTGACATAATACACAATTCTTGGTATTATATTAATTATTAAGGGCCAATGGGAGCTGCACTGATGCATCCAAAAGCAGAATATACCATAGAATCATAGAATATCAGGGTTGGAAGGGACCTCAGGAGGTCATCTAGTCCAACCCCCTGCTCAAAGCAGGACCAATCCCCAATTTTTGCCCCAGATCCCTAAATGGCCCCCTCAAGGATTGAACTCACAACCCTGGGTTTAGCAGGCTAATGCTCAAACCACTGAGCTATCCCCCCCCATAGCAAGCGTGAAAAATTGGGACTTTTTTTTTCTTTTTTCTTTTTTTTTTTGCAGGGAGATATAATTGTGTATATAAGACAAAGTCCCTAATATCGGGATGGTCTTGATTATATCAGGACATCTGGTCACCCTAAATGTGTCACATCTTTATGCATGTGGAATGGTTTTACTATCTCTTTTCATTTTGGCAGCTGACATGAAACAGATCTTTAAAAACTAGCTACAGTAAGGGCTAAATTTATCATTCACAAAAGAAACATGTCATTTGAAAGTTCATTTCTGTACATCTCCCTATTCTCAAATATCGTTCCTTATTCAAACAAGTTTAACAAAAGAATCCTATTTTAATATAGGCAGAAGTTGATTCTCTGTTTTGGAAAGCAAACCCTGTTACTTCCATTCTGAAGTATTTTTTTAGAAACCTCGGGAAATACATGGGGCTCAGTCCTCGGCTCTACCGAGTTTAAACTTAGTATAAACTCTAAGTCACCTTCTTGCTTCCCCGATCGTGGGCTTGCTGGTGGGTTTTGAAATGAGCTGTCTCAAGGCTGCCCTAAGTTACCCTGGTTGCAGCCAGACACTCAGCCAGCCAAAGATTCGGCAAAATATTATGTGCTCTGCTCTGCCCCTTCCCAGCTCAGGCACAACCCTGACATGCCTCTTGTGAAGAGGAGAGTGGGGGGAATACAGGTGGCATAGTCCTGAATATGCGTGGTTTGGACACTCAAAGATACCTCTGTATTGGGGGAATCCTTCGCTGCCCCTTTAGGGCAGCTTCTCTTTGCTTGGCACTGGCGTCACTGAGGACTGAGCCCATGGTATTTGTAGAGGATGGTTTAGTCGGTAGGTCAGCAACCTAGAATTCAGGAGACCTGGCTTCAGTTCCCTACTCTGCCACTCCTGTGTGACTTTGACAATGTTATTCCCTACCTCACAGAAGAGTTGCGAAGATACGTTTATGATTCTGAGGTGTTTGGGTACTTCAGAAGTGGGGGACATGTAAATACCTTAGATCAACAGCAATTGGTTATTGTTCAGACATTTTTTTTCTGAATCCAGTACTTGGAAGCAAAATTAATATAAAGCAGATCTAGAAAATTATGTTTAGAATCTAAAGCATGGTCAGAAAAGTGAGTGTGTAAAAATAGCATCTAATTATGCAGCAGATCTTCTCCCACAGAGCAAATTCTACCCACAAATACAGATGTGTAGCTCCCACTGAATTAAATGGAAGACACACCCATGGATCTGAGGTCTGAATTTGGTCCCACATGTCTTCACATCATATTTGCTTCTAACAGAAACCAATTTTCAGTACAGCAAACCTGCAGGGGCTACACAGCTATGGGAGAGGGAGTTGGATTCTTTCCAGTTTACACATCACAGCAAAATCATCAGCTAAGTTCTGATTGCAGCATCTTTATTAATGGAGACAGAAGGACCCCACTGTGACTTTCAGTCCCAGTGTGGGCTAGCAGTGCTTGCAGTCAGCAAAATTGAAGTTTGACTTGTAAACTGAGCTAATTAGATATTATAATAACAAATCATTGTGTTTCATTGATCATTCTTTGCACTATGGGGGCCAATTTCTAACTGAGTTACATCAAATAGCTCAGAATTTGGCCTATACAAAGCCATTCATCTGAGGATTTCAAATTGCTTTCCAGACACTAATTAATTTAAACTTCACAACACTCCTGAGACTGAATGAATATGGAACCTCACAATGCCATTTCGACAGTCCCTTTTCAAAGCATGTTGACTCTTTGAATATTTAAGGATGTTGCGAGTCCAGAGGGCATACACATGGAGAAGACAATCAGCAAATATGATCTATTTAACCATTAAACAAGCAAGTTTTCCTGCAAAAATTGATGTGCTAATCAATAGAGGTCAAATCCTACCATGAAAGAGATGCATCTAATGTTGTTTCTTCTAATGGTGTGTATTGGCTTTAATAGTGAAAAGTGAAAGTTGGATTGATTGCATCATTACATTTTTAAAAACTTATGAATAGCATGGTAGTTAGACAGGAATTTTCATTGAACTGTACATACTTCATAGGAAATCTGACTACAAGCCACAAAGAAAACTAACTTGCGAAAAGGAAACACAAAGTGTTGCAATTGTAACATATATTTGATGTTAACTAGGTACAGCTGCTCAAATATAGGTTGATATAACTAAAGTCATAGACTGTAACTGTTCAATGTTAGGATTTTTGTTGCATGAGGGTTAATGGGTGAATCAAAACTTCTATGTAAGCTACATCATAGCTATAATGCAGTTCGTTTTCTTTTCTGGGAGAGGTAGGTTAATTGATTTTAAAGCAAAGTTAAACACACTACAGAAATGAAATGGGACCACTTTTTTTCCTATCAGATTGTATTCTTTTTAGGGACGGTGTGTAACAATGGTGCAGTCTACATGAGTGGGCAATGCCCTTTAAAGTCTGTCTTGTTGTTGTTGATTTTGCCTCTTTTTAACACTGCCATACTCGTCCTGGCACGTTTGTCACGCCAGCAGTACTCTTTGTAGGGGTGCAATGAATTTGGGCACTGCAACAGACACTATTACTATTAGATCACACACACTGGAAGCTCAGATCAGAGCCATGATCCCCCAGCTTCAAAAAAAAAGTACAGGCCTCTACCACTTGAACTGAAGGGATTGTTCCTCAGCTGACATAAGTGGTAGGTCTCATAGCCTATGTAGGAGCCAGCCACTAGAGAACAGCATAAGTCATGCACACCCAGCCAGTGCATTCAGAGGAAGGGTTTGAAATGGTTATCAACTCCCAGAACATTAGTGTCCTTTTTCCTCCCCACTCCTCTGCCTCATACCCATCCCAGTGTGATACCTCTCCTTTAGAATTTTCTCTCTGTATCTCCCTGCTGCTGTTCTTCTGTCCGTGCCCCCCTCTTGGAGAGGGGGAGCTCCTAAATATAGCCTCTGTCCTTCCCTGGTCTTTTCTCTGCATGAGCCTGTGAGGTTATTAAGGTTAATAATAATAAGTTTCTGCCTATTCTTGCAGCAGGCCGTTCATCAGCTAGACAACCCATCCACCGAATACTCCTATGGCATTGCTTCTGAATATCCCAGCAAACTGGACCAAGCTGCACGGCTGTGTACCTTTCATGGGGGAGGGACATAGGTTCTCAAGTGTGTGCATTCCACAGTGAGCAGTTTAGGTCCACTCCCCATATTAAGTGTGGAGCAGAGCTATGAGAGCAGTTTCTGCTCACTTTGTTAGCAGGCAAAAACAGGATGAGTCACTTGTAAATTCAGTAAACCTTCATGAGTTAGCAGTTTTGCAGTTAGAAAAGTGGGTCTGAGTTGTGAAACTGAGTTTAGGTAAGTGCTCTGTTTTGGTAATATTTCTTATCTTAAAGGTGAGTAACAGAGTTCAAAGTCTCCTGGCTAATAGCAACTCTGGTTTCTTTTTTTAAAAGATAAAACTATCAAATTATGGAAAGTTACTGAACGAGATAAGAGACCAGAGGGATACAACTTAAAAGATGAAGAAGGGAAACTTAAAGATCTGTCTACCGTAACATCACTACAGGTGAGCTACTGGGCTCTGTGAGAATTCTTTGTCCAATGTCCAGTTGATTCTCTCACTGATAAAGTATATGCTCTTGGGCCCTTCTTCTGCAAAAGATTTAAGCACATACATAACTTTACTCATGTGAGTAGTCCTATTTGCTAGATTGGAGCTTTAGGTCCTAAAATATTGTCTTGAATCCCTGATTTCTCTCAGCAGTAAATATTTTATAGTGTAGTAACCTCCATGAAAAGCGTGTAAAAAAAAATTACCATCAATTTATTCTAGCTAGTCAAATTGTAAACTCTTTGAGGCAGGGACCATCTTTGTTCTGTGTTTGTACAGGGCCTAGCACAGTGGGTTTCTGGTCCATGATTAGGCTGCTGGGTGCTATGATAATACAAATAAAGAACGATAATAATATATGTAAGCAGGTCTATGCATATCTAGCATTTGTTTTCAAAGACTTAATTTATTATGGATCAGAAAAATTATAGCCTTTTTGTCACTTGACAGTTTTTGATGAGGCATAAAGCAGTGAAAGAAATACAGTAAATTATTAAAAATGGGGTTATATTTCATTCCCTGCACTATGCTGAGTTCTCAACATATACACAGAAATTACTTTAAAAATTAATATTTAATATTTTTGTAGGTGCCTGTATTGAAACCTATGGATTTGATGGTAGAAGTCACCCCCAGAAGAATCTTTGCTAATGGTCACACCTATCATGTCAACTCAATTTCTGTCAACAGCGACTGTGAGACATACATGTCAGCTGATGATCTCAGGATTAATCTCTGGCACCTAGCAATCACAGACCGGAGTTTCAGTATCCTTTATTATGATAGTTTGTTCCACTGTTATTCACACTCAGAGGGCTTTTTAAAAATCTATTTTAAAATGAAATGCATATTTTAACATTCATTTTTATTTTAAAAATGCATCCCCCATCACAGTCTCTGGGAGTATTTGTAACAGATAAATACATAATTTTACAAAAAGAAAAGGAGTACTTGTGGCACCTTAGAGACTAACCAATTTATTTGAGCATGAGCTTTCGTGAGCTACAGCTCACTTCATCAGATGTATACCGTGGAAACTGCAGCAGACTTTATATACACACAGAGAATATGAAACAATACCTCCTCCCACCCCACTGTCCTGCTGGTAATAGCTTATCTAAAGTGATCAACAGGTGGGCCATTTCCAGCACAAAGCCAGGTTTTGTACTGGAAATGGCCCACCTGTTGATCACTTTAGATAAGCTATTACCAGCAGGACAGTGGGGTGGGAGGAGGATAGCTCAGTGGTTTGAGCATTGGCCTGCTAAACCCAGGGTTGTGGGTTCAATCCTTGAGGGGGCCATTTGGGTCAAAAATTGGGGATTGGTCCTGCTTTGAGCAGGGGGTTGGACTAGATGACCTCCTGAGGTCCCTTCCAATCCTGATATTCTATGATTCTATGATATTCTCTGTGTGTATATAAAGTCTGCTGCAGTTTCCACGGTATACATCTGATGAAGTGAGCTGTAGCTCACGAAAGCTCATGCTCAAATAAATTGGTTAGTCTCTAAGGTGCCACAAGTACTCCTTTTCTTTTTGCGAATACAGACTAACACGGCTGTTCCTCTGAAACATAATTTTACGTTATTTTAGGCGGTAAAGTTGGTTACCAGTTCAAATCACCAGGGTATTTTGCTAGATAATTACCAACCTCCAAGTTGATTAGTGTCTAGTTACTGACAGTATGAATGATCACTCATCATCTGACTAGGCTACCTTATTCCTCCATCTCCCACAGACTTTTTATTCTGAGTTGCTCCTGAGTGGGTGAAAAGGGTTTTCAGAATGGACAGTCTTTACTTCTGCATGCTGACCCCTATGAGAAACACTGAATGAGAGATGGTCATACCAGGTCTCTCTGTGACATGCCTGGCCTGCCTGTGTCACAGACCCCTTCCTCCCAGTTTTCACCAGCAGCTGCATCTGTCTGTAGTGCTGGCACAGTGCTGTGCATTATGGGGTATTCTAACCATCTGACAGGGCACCATCTGCAGTGCAGCAGAGCGGGAAGGGGAAATCAGCCTGGAGGAAGATGATGTAGAGAGGAAAGGTTGACATTTTCCTGGAGAGGGAAATGTAGCCCAGACTAAAGTGTCTGTATTGTGTGGAGTGTAAAAGGACCATTAAGGGGAGGCACAAACTACTTTGAGGTCAGGACAGAATGCTGGGTCAGCCTGTCCTGCATTACTGCATTCTTATAATTAAGAACATAAGAAAGGCCATACTGGGCCAGACCAAAGGTCCATCCAGCCCAGTATCCTGTCTACCGACAGTGGCCAATGCCAGGTGCCCCAGAGGGAGTGAACCTAACAGGTAATGATCAGTGATCTCTTTCCTGCCATCCATCTCCACCCTCTGACAAACAGAGGCTAGGGACACCATTTCTTACCCATCCTGGCTAATAGCCATGAATGGACTTAACCTCCATGAATTTATCCAGTTCTGTTTTAAACCCTATTATAGTCCTAGCCTTCACAACCTCCTCAGCCAAGGAGTTCCCCAGGTTCACTGTGTGCTGTGTGAAGAAGAACTTCCTTTTATTTGTTTTAAACCTGCTGCCCATTAATTTAATCTGGTGGACTCTAGTTCTTATATTATGGGAACAAGTAAATAACTTTTCCTTATTCACTTTCTCCACACCACTCATGTTTTTATATACCTCTATCATATCCTCCCTTAGTGTCCTCTTTTCCAAGCTGAAAAGTCCTAGCCTCTTTAATCTCTCCTCATGTGGGACCCGTTCCAACCCCCTAATCATTTTAGTTGCCCTTTTCAGAACCTTTTCTAGTGCCAGTATATCTTTTTTGAGATGAGGGGACCACATCTGTACGCAGTATTCAAGATGTGGGCATACCATGGATTTATGTAAGGCAATAAGATATTCTCTGTCTTATTCTCTATCCCTTTTTTAATGATTCCTAACATCCCATTTGCTTTTTTGACTGCTGCTGCACACTGCATGGATGTCTTCAGCGAACTATCCACGATGACTCCAAGATCTCTTTCCTGATTAGCTGTAGCTAAATTAGCCCCCATCATATTGTATGTATAGTTGGGGTTATTTTTTCCAATGTGCATTACTTTACATTTATCCACATTAAATTTCATTTGCCATTTTGTTGCCCAGTCACTTAGTTTTGTGAGATCTTTTTGAAGTTCTTCACAGTCTGCTTTGGTCTTAACTATCTTGAGCAGTTGAGTATCGTCTGCAAACTTTGCCACCTCACTTTCTCCAGATCATTTATGAGTAAGTTGAATAGGATTGGTCCTAGGACTGACCCTTGGGGAACACCACTAGTTACCCCTCGCCATTCTGAGAATTTACCATTTATTCCTACCCTTTGATCCCTGTCTTTTAATCAGTTCTCAATCCATGAAAGGATCTTCCCTTTTATCCCATGACAATTTACATAAGAGCTTTTGGTGAGGAACCTTGTCAAAGGCTTTCTGGAAATCTAAGTACACTATGTCCACTGGATCCCCCTTGTCCACATGTTTGCTGACACCCTCAAAGAACTCAAATAGATTAATAAGAAATGATCTCCCTTTACAGAAACCATGTTGACTTTTGCCCAACAAT
Source organism: Caretta caretta (assembly GCF_965140235.1). NCBI lineage: Eukaryota > Metazoa > Chordata > Testudines > Cheloniidae > Caretta > Caretta caretta. The sequence goes on along the minus strand of NC_134209.1, from coordinate 128,648,695 downwards.
TTATGTTCTTCTATGTGTCTGACAATTTTGTTCTTTACTATTGTTTCAACTAATTTGCCCGGTACTGACGTTCGACTTACCAGTCTGTAATTCCCAGGATCACCTCTAGAGTCTTTTTAAAATATTGGCATTACATTAGCGATTTTTTACAATTTTTTAAATTATTAATGCAGGTGAAATGCTATTTCTGTGGGTGTTTATATAAGTCTGTGAGAATTGGAAGTGAAGGCAGTGATCTGTCAGCAGAGGATCTCTATGAGGAGTTACATTTCTACCAACAAAGGGAAGTTTGGGATGATTTCCTTGTTCTTTGATGGAGTTACACCCTCTCTCTTCATACTAAATCATCTGTGGGGCCTAATCTAAAGTCAGTGGGTAGACTCCCATTAGCTTCAGTGTGCTTTAGAGAAGGTCCTTATTTTTTTGGTTTGTTTTTGTTTTGGAATGGACCAGATTGCACCAAATGGCAGGTGCAATATAAAATGCCCCCAGAGAAGATATCTCCAACTCCCATTTAGGCCTTCATCCCCCAGACCCTCTTCAGATTAGGCATGCTGAATTGTATCCTGAAAAAACAACCTACTCAAAGAGTGTGTTGCAGGAAAAATATAAGCAAAGTGCAGCTCCATCTGAATTTGATTTCCAAGCACTGCCACCTCCCTCTTTGATTATGATTATGAGAGTACATTTTTGTTTAAATGGAAAAAATAATTCCCCTGTCCACCGGCCCTCCTCTATGCAATACATGCACCTCTACTGCATGTTGTTTATTACAAGCAAAAAGGGAAAATGTTGATGGAAAGCCCTTGCTGAAGTGTTGGCATTGCATCACAAAATTATAATGCAGTCTGTTATTACAAATCCCCAATAAAAGAATAGGGAACCCATGCATCCCATCCCCTGCAATAATTGTGTTTGAATACAAAACCAGGGTTAAATATCATTAAGGCTGTAACACTAGATGACAGAAGCCAGGATATAGAATCCAATGGAATTATCTGGCATCTGTCAGTTTCTGTCACAGCTTCTCTATTATTCAAACATTTTTCATTCAATTTTCTTTTTAAAGTCTTTTCTATTGTTCTCTGGTTGGGAGGTTAATTTCCATTGCTTGGGAGAATGAGAGACTGATTGCACTGCCTGGAGCCTAGCATTGTGTTGACAATTTCTGTGCATACTTCCCCACATAACTCTGCCTCCATGCATCAATCCAGAGATAGTCAAATTGTGCCAGATTGTCTGGTGTCTTTATTATATGGTTATATGTTTACTAAGGGTTTAATTCATATACCATTAAAATCAGTTAACATATTTACAACCGCTTTAATGAGAGTTAGCTCAGGCCCAGTAGAACTAGGGAGAGAGGCCCATTTCAGTGGAAGGTAGAAGCCTAAATACCTTTGAGGATCTGAGCCAAAATTTCCAGACTTGGTTACTTAAAATAAGGCATCTAAATCTATATTTAGGCGCTTAAATAAAAGGGGCCTGATTGTTCAGAGTTGCTGAGCATGTAACGTTTCCCTTTGAAGGTAGTGTGGTTACATCATGGATGAATTTGGTCCTTACTTTCTACCAGACAAATAGGAGTGACTAGAAAGTACTGGATATAAACCTAAGCCAGCCCAGCACCAAACCCCTCCAATCTTTCCCTCAAGTTTGGGAAAATTTGAGCTTTGCCACTAGCCCCTCTGCCTTCCTCTCATGGCTGTACTTGTGAGAGGGCAAAGGAGCAGGAACTTCCTGGAAATAGTCCTCTAAAGGGGACAAGAGTTTGGGGTACTGAATCCCAGGGACTTATCAGGGGTTTCCTTCTCCTCCTGCCTCCTTCAGGACCTAGACTGCCATTAGCTGTGTCCCTGTGTGGCTACTCCTAGCTCTATTAACTCCATCCTGGGTTCCATTTGGAAATGGGGGCTCTGCAGAGGACATTGCCACAGAGCATAGCTGGGTCCCCTGCTGCATGCCCTCTTCCCATTAAAATCCTGTGGAGGCTCTTTCGTGAGGACCCCCACTGGAGAGGCATCTGCAGGAGAGCTGTCCTCTGCTCCTCCTTATTCCAACCCCTGGTTATTCCATAATTGCCAGTTATGTGGTTTCTTCTTTCCACCTTCCTTTGAAGTATCTGTTTCTGGCCACTGTCAGAGGCAGAATCCAGGGTTATGGAGCACTGGTCTGATCCAGTATAGCGGTGTTGGTGTTCTTATGTAGAGTATTCAGAACAGTTACTCTGCATAATCAAAAATATGTAGGAAAGACATTAACTGCATTGCTAATGGCAATCCTTTGTGTTACATCAAGTCTGGTGTAAAGGATACAGAATTCCAACACAAATGTCTTGGTTAACTTTTAAAATAACCTAAATGTTAATTATATTTAAATATGTCCAGATTGATTTTTTTTAGGCGATTTCCCATGCTAAAAGCGTTAAGACTAAATATCAGCCCCGAGTGAATTTCTAAATCCAAGATATCTGTAAATCCCTGAAAATAGAAGCGTTACAATGAAAGTAGTGATATAATCAGAACTTACATGGTCCGAGTATGGTCCCGGATAATATTTCACATGTATGTACAGCTTTATCTACAGATCCTTTATACATATTAATTCATCCTCACAACAGCCTAAGAGAAAGGAAAAAAGTATTTTACTCCCTTTTTAGAGATGGGTTAAGTGAGGCAGAAATGTTAAGTGAATTGCCTAAGAGAGACCACCTTATTTTAGATTTCAGCATCATTAAATCTCAGTACAGCTGCCCTCATTATAAAAAACAACTTGGTTTCAGTTTTCAAAAATGCTTGGCCCTCCAAAGATACATCATAAAATCCATAGGGGGTGTGTGTGTGTATTTGTGGGGGTGCCTGAATGATCAGAAAAAGCTGAAAGACAGACTGTTCTTATGACATAACTTCCTGCATGTCTCAGAGACAGAACAGTTTGAAAGCGAGGCTGTTTGAGATTTAATACCATCATTCAGGAGTTTAGCATTGCTATTCCTGTGTATTCACTTACTGCTGTGAGAGCTGTGTTACATGCATCCACAAACCCTCACAGCAAAATATTTACAGATAATTGATGAAGTTCTTAGAGTTTTTAGTTGAACCATTGATTTAATCCTTACAACACGAAACGATTCCCTGATAGAGCCTCCAGTTTCCAGGTGTACTCGGTTTGTGGGGTGGGGGGAACCGAGTACATTTCTAAGAAGTAGTTGGGGTATAGAAAAGTTCCTGCATGTGGGAGGCAGGATGGCTTGGGACTGTTATTTGTATGGGTTGCAGTGGGAGAGGTCTTGCAACTTGGAGACAGGCTGGCATGAGTACAGATAGTGAGAGACATTAGGCAGTGGTTGGGCTGGGAATAGATTAAAGGGACTGAAGAGACTCTGGCAAATGGAAAGGGGAAGAAGCTGAAGTGTACAGTCCCAGCAGATAGTGGATTGACTCCTGCAGCTGGACAGTGGTTGGATGGAAATATTCATTAAGGGGAGCTGGTTGGTTCAGCCTCGGAGCAGGGCTGCTCTGAAGTACCTTTTAGGTAGGAGTTGCATAATGAAGTTGAATTAGCTGTAGATGACCCCCATCATAGTGGTAAAAGAAGGATAAGACAACTGGAAGAGGTGGTTTTAGATCTGCAGTCTGTAGAGAGAATATTTTTTGTCCATACAGTTACCCAGCCTGCATATGCATTTGTGCAGGTGCACCTGTCTCCATGAGATTTCGGTCTGGCACATTAAGGAGTAAGGAACCAATAACTAGATGTCATTCTGCCTGCCTTTCCATTCTGCAGAAAACAGTCATCTCTGATATAAAACTGTCTGGTTTTTTAGGTGGATTGTGTCTTGGTAAAGCATGAGGTGTTGCATGATGCAGTTAGGACCAGGCACATTAAGAGAAGAAATTCTGCCAAGCATAAAGTTTAAATTATAAATTAATACCACTGGGCTCAATGCCGCCTGCTATGCACATCAGAAGACTCTTTTAAAGTCAGTAAAGTCAAACAATTTTAAAGATATTGGTTTGTTTCCCACCTTTTTGCTAGATGGAACGTGAATGAACACAAAGCAAAATATGGTGGCCTGAGCACATCAAATACATGATGTACACAAGGCCCAATTACATCAAATTAATGAATTGAATATATATTAGCCTGAAATGGCATTTGTTAATAAATGATCTGGCAGTGATACATCTTTGGCCTGGTCTACACTACGAGTTTATGTCGGATTTAGCAGTGTTAAATCCGAATTAACCCTGCACCCATCCACACAACGAAGCCATTTTTTCGATATAAAGGGCTCTTAAAACCGATTTCTGTACTCCTCCCCAATGAGGGGATTAGCACCGAAATCAACATCGCCGTTTGGAATTAGGGTTAGTGTGGACATAATTTGAAGGTATTGGCGTCTGGGAGCTATCCCACCGTGCACCATTGTGACCACTCTGCACAGCACTCTGAACTCGGATGCACTGACCAATGTACAGGAAAAGCCCCGGGAACTTTTGAATCTCATTTCCTGTTTGGCCAGGTGAGCTCATCAGCACAGGTGACCATGCAGTCCCAGAATCAAAAAAGAGCTCCAGCATGAACCGAATGGGAGGTACTGGATCTGATCACTGGATGGGGAGAGGAATCCGTGCTATCAGAACTACGTTCCAAAAGACGAAATGCCAAAACATTTCAAAAAATCTCAGAGGCCATGAGGGACAGAGGCTACATCAGGGACGCAACACAGTGCTGCGTGAAACTTAAGGAGCTCAGACAAGTGTACTAGAAAACCAAAGAATCAAACGGACACTCTGGGACAGAGCCCCAGACATGCTGCTTCTACACTCAGCTGCATGCAATTCTAGGGGGGGCTGCCACCACTCCCCACCCCTGTCCGTGGATTCCGATGATGGGGTACTCTCTGCCATGCCTGATGACTTTGCAGATGGGGAAGATGAGGAGGAGGAGGACGAGCTTGGGGAGCGCACACAGCACACAGTTCTCCCCGACAGCCAGGATCTTTTTATCACCCTGATTGAAATACCCTCCCAACCCATTGAAACTGGAGAAGGGACCTCTGGTGAGTGTACCGTTTTAAATATAATACATGTTATAAAAGCAAGTGTTTTTTAATGATTAAGTAGCCCTGAGGACTTGGGATACATTCATGGCCAGTATTGCAATTGGAAAAGTCTGTTAGCGTGTCTGGGGATGGAGCAGAAATCCTCCAGTGACATCTCCACAAGGTTTCTGGGAAGAGCAGCCTTATTCCGTCCTCCATGGTAGGACACTTTACCACGCCATGCTAGTAGCAAGTAATCTGGTATCATTGCATGACAAAGCCTGGCAGTGTATGGTCCCGGTGTTTGCTGGCATTCAAGCAACATCTGTTCTTTATCTCTCTGTGTTATCCTCAGGAGAGTGATATCGTTCATGGTAACCTGGTTGAAATAGGGGAATTTAATTAAGGGGACATTCAGAGGTGTCCATTCCTACTGGGCTGTTTGCCTGTGGCTGAAAAGAAATCCTCCCCGCAGTTAGCCACGTGGAGGGGGGGCATTGGCGCTGGGCTCTTCGCGTTTGGCTAGCAGGGATCTTCCCTGATACCAGCCAGGTGGTTGGGGGAGGAGTAAAGCAATCATCCCAGATAACTGGATGGGGGAAGGGGGTTAGTTTGGTTTCTGCTGCTGCACGTTAACAGGAAAACCGCAGCACTAAATGGCCAACTCAACGGGCTTTGCTTGGTATGGGAGAGGAGGGCGCTGCTGTTATGAAGGTTGCAGAAGCCGAAAGACTATGGCTTACTATGGCCGCCTGCAAGCTGAATTCTGTTGCCTGGCACTGCATATGTGATCTCTAACACCAAAGCTGCAGACACTCAATATAAGATGCAAAATGCGACCAAAATCACATGTGCTATGTAAATGTGAATAGTGGTGTTCACCGTGAAAGAGTATAGCCATTGTTCTGTAAAATGTATCTTTTTAAATACTTCACTTCCTTTTTTTTCCTCCAGCAGCTGCAAATGTTTCAAGCCTCCCTCCTCCGTCCCAAAGACTTTCTCAGATAAGGCGGCGGAAAAAACGCATGCGCGATGACATGTTCTCTGAGCTCATGCAGTCGTCCAGCACTGACAGAGCTCAGCAGAATGTGTGGAGGGACACAATAGCAGAGTACAGGAAAGTGGCTGATCAACATGAGGAGAGGTGGCGGCAGGAAGATCACAGGAGGAATGAGGCAACATTGGGGCTATTGCGGGATCAAACGGACATGCTCCGGTGTCTGGTGGAGGCTCATAAACGGCAGCAGGATCACAGACTGCCACTGCAGCCCCTGCTTAACCACCCTCCCTCCTCCCCAAGTTCTATAGCCTCCTCACCCAGACGCCCAAGAACGCGGCGGGGGGAGAGGCTCCGGGAACCCAACCACTCCACCCCAGAGGACCGCCCAAGCAACAGAAGGCTGTCATTCAACAAGTTTTAAAGTGGCCTTTTCCTTCCCTCCTTCCACACCCCACCTGTGCTACCTTGTGAGTTCTCTCCTTATTTTTATAATCAATTAATAAAGAATACATGTTTTTTAAAGGATAGTGACTTTATTTCCTTTGCAAGCAAGCTGTGATCAAAGGGGGGAGGGCGGGTGGCTTACAGGAAATGAGGCAACCAAGGGGGTGGGTTTTTATCAAGGAGAAACAAACAGAAGTGTCACACAGTACCCTGGCCTAGAGGCAACCAAGGGGGCGGGTTTTCATCAAGGAGAAACAAACAGAAGTGTCACACAGTACCCTGGCCAAGTGTCACACAGTACCCTGGCCAGTCATGAAACTGGTTTTCAAAGCTTCTCTGATGTGGAGCGCTTTCTGCTGTGCTCTTCTAACCGCCCTGGTGTCTGGCTGCATGTATTCAGCGGCCAGGCAATTTGCGTCAACCTCCCACCCCACCATAAACGTCTCCCCCTTACTCTCACAGAGATTGTGGAGCACACAGCAAGCAGCAATAACAATGGGAATATTGGTTTCGCTGAGGTCTGAGCGAGTCAGTAAACTGTGCCAGTGACCCTTTAAACATCCAAATGCACACTCTGCCACCATTCTGCACTTGCTCAGCCTATAGTTGAACAGCTCCTTACTACTGCCCAGGATGCCTGTTTATGGCTTCATGAGCATTAAGGGGTAGGCTGGGTCCCCAAGGATAACTATAGGTATTTCAACATCCCCAACAGTTATTTTCTGGTCTGGGAAGTAAATCCCTTCCTGCAGCCATTTAAACAGACCAGAGTTCCTGAAGACGCGAGCATCATGTACCTTTCCCGGCCATCCCACGTTGATGTTGGTGAAACATCCCTTGTGATCCACCAGTGCTTGCAGCACCATTGAAAAGTAGCCCTTGCAGTTTATGTACTGGCTGCCCTGGTGGTCCGGTTCCAAGATAGGTGTTCCGTCTATAGCCCCACCACAGTTAGGGAATCCCATTGCAGCAAAGCCATCTAGTATGACCTGCACATTTCCCAGAGTCACTACCTTTGATAGCAGCAGCTCAATGATTGCTTTGGCTACTTGCATCACAGCAGCCCCCACAGTAGATTTGCCCACTCCAGATTGATTACCGATTGACCGGTAGCTGTCTGGCATTGCAAGCTTCCACAGGGCTATTGCCACTTGCTTGTGAACTGTGAGGGCTGCTCTCATCTTGGTATTCTTGCACTTCAGGGCAGGGGAAAGCAAGTCACAATGTTCCATGAAAGTGCCCTTCCTCATGCGAAAGTTTCGGAGCCACTGGGAATCATCCCAGACCTGCAACACTATGCGGTCCCACCACTCTGTGCTTGTTTCCCCAGGTCCAGAATCGGCGTTCCACGGCATGAGCATACCCCATTAACACCATGATCTCCAAATTGTGGGGGAACGCGGTTTTAGAAAAAAGTGTGTTCATGTCCTCATCACAGTGCTTCCGTCGCCTCCTCGTCTGGTTTTTCAGGTGCTGGTTCTGCATAAACTGCATGATAATGAGCAAGGTGTTTACAATGGTCATAACTGCTGTGGTGAGCTGAACGGGCTCCATGCTTGCTGTGCTATGGCGTCTGCTCCTGCTCGGGCAATCCAGGGAAAAGGACACGAAATTATTGTTTGCCGTTGCTCTGACGGAGGGAGGGGTGACCGACAACATGGCTTACAGAGAATTAAAATCAACAAAGGGGGTGGCTTTGCGAGAAACAGAATGGCCCCCTCAAGGATAGAACTCAAAACCTCAAGGATAGAGCTCAAAACTGGGTTTAGCAGGCCATTGATTTCACGGAGGGAGCAAGGAAGGGAGGAGAAAATGAATACAAAACAAATCTGGTCTATTGCTTGTTTTGATCCACTTCATCTATCTTTATACATCTTGCTGGCAGCAGACTGTGCAGTATGACTGCTGGCCGTCGTCATCTCCTGGCTGCTCATTAAAAGACAGTGCAGTAGGACTGCTGGCAGGACTGAATCGCCATGAGACGAAACTTAAAAGGGTAAAAGGGTAATGACCTTGCTGAGTCACTCCCATTTTTGCTCAGGTGCCCTTGACCTCATCAAGGTCAGTTAAAAGAGAACTCTGGACTACATCGACGATGGCTACCAGTCATACTGCACTGTCTGCTGCCAAAAGACAATGAGCTGCTGCTGTGTAGCAACGCAGTACTGTGTCTTCCAGCACCCAGGAGACATACGGTGACCGTTAGCTGAGCGGGCTCTGTGCTTGCCATGGTATGGCGTCTGCACAGGTAACCCAAGAAAAAAGGCGCAAAACGATTGTCTGCCCTTGCTTTCACGGAAGGAGAGAGGGAGGGAAGGGGGGTCCTGACGATATGTACCCAGAACCACCTGCGACAATGTTTTAGCCCCATCAGGCATTGGGATTTCTACCCAGAATTCAAATGGGTGGCAGAGACTGCAGGAACTGTGGGATAGCTACCCACAGTGCAATGCTCCGGAAGTCGACGGTTGCCTCAGTACTGTGGACGCACTCCGCTGACTACATGCACTTAGAGCATTTGTGTGGGGACACACACAATCGACTGTATAAAAACGCTTTCTACAAAACTAACTTCTATAAATTCGACCTAATTTTGTAGTGTAGACAAGGCCTATGTCTTACTCTTTCCCTCTGATGCAGCTCTGCTACATATAATGAACTACATTCTGTTTGCCCAAGAGGCTGGATGTGACAATGACACAAACAACAAATATAACAGAAGAGTTTCTGGACACTTGCACTCATCTGAACATCTTTATGGGCTGCATAAAAGAGCAGGAGAAGCAGTGGTATTCCATCAAGGCTATCAGCATAGCACTGATATGAGTTTTTTAAAAAGAAAGTAGGAAGGTTTGATTTGTAGAATTTTATTTGAAATTAACATAAAATGGTTTGCCGCCATTATTTCAGCAGCTTTACAAATCAGTGAGAATTATTCATTTCTGTGAAAATAGAATCATAAGCCAATGTAGATCTTAGGCTTGTTTTCATTTTGGAAAATACTTTAAACCAATCTTGCAAAATTCAACTTGGATGCTTGCCTGAGACAAGTAATTTTTTGACAAGTAAGTAAAATATAATTGTTTTCATTAGCATTATTTTCATTTTGGTGAAAGGCAGACAAGTAAGTTCTGAGTAAGTTTTGCGGTTTGGCTGATACATTTCCATCAAATAATTGCAAGGCATCCTTAAACCTTTCTCTCTGTTTGCAAATCATACCTTGGTGCGGGCAGAATAAGTCATACCTCAGAGGAATTTAGTATATCTTCTTCTTTCTTTGCTAAGAGGTTTAACATGTTTGTTTGCATGAGAGAGAGAGAGACTGCATCCTTAATTATACATATTCTGTACTGAGAAAGTACTGAGGCAGAGATTGCTACATTTGTTAATGTTCTGTCTGAAATGGCTTAGCAGTATTGCCTATAGCTTGAACCTTTAGATAAATTATTTTGGATATGGTGAACAAGAAAATAGAACTGCTGGAAGCACACTGATAAGGCTTACTTTACTTCAGTAGCAATCTCTGGATGATCTAACCATACTAAATATTCTTTATGAGCATGTATTTGGATTGCTCACACAACTATGCAGATCATAGCACTTGGACTCCTTTCATTTCCTGGCAGCATGCTATTTCACTCCAGAGGCTGCCCTGGCATTGCCATGGTAACAACAGCCCCAGTTCCTATATGTACTTATCTTGACTAAAATACTCATTTCTCAGTCAGGTCAATATAGTCCAGGGTTATCCTGTTTTAATAAAAAAATTCCTTCTTTAATGTCCCAAAAGGGGTAAGTTAATTAGCAAATCACCATAGGCCCTTCTTATAATCTAATGTATTCCAGCATTTGAAGCATATCGTCACATCATTAGGCTCTGTATCTTGTGGGAATTAATTTACTTTGGAAATATACAAAAAAAGCACAAAAATAGTTAGCCCCAAATAGCACTGCACACAAATGCATGATCTACTTTGTGGTAGGTACAATTGCATCTGAAAACTTCATTAACACAGTACACATACATACACATTGTTCTGTAATGGAGCCCCGAGGCTGAGGAATACCCACTCTTATAATACTGCCAGGCTTGTTTCCTTCAGTGCAGTGCTTTTGGATGCCTTTGGATGCAAGCTAATACACAGCATTCTCTTGACATTTTTGTGGTGCGGTGTGCTGACAAATTTGTGTCCTTGGAATGAGATAAGGTTGTTTCTATAAAAGTCTCCAAATGTAATGACTGTGCACAGACTATTTGCAGTGCATTTCTATTCTCATGGACAAATGCATTGTCATAAAGCCCCGCTTTCCTCACATGATCATTTATCTCATACAAATACTTTTAGTTTGGGAATAATTATATAAAAATAATTTCTCATCTGCTGTTGGAAAGTACATAAAATCCATTTTTAATGCTTCCTTTAGTGCTGTAATCAAGGGCAGGCTGTGCCACTCTATCATGCATTTAAAGACATACTATAGCATGGGATATTCAGCCAGAAAAGCTGCTGCTGGCTGAATCTTGAGCCTTAATTTTGATTTTTATTTGTTCTGTTTCTCCCGTTCACTCTCTCACAATGTCTCTCTCATACACTCTCTTTCTGTCAAAGCATAAGAAAGTATCAGTCGGCAAGGCAAAAGTCAAGGCTATAATTGGGAAGTAAAGAACTTGAGGCCCTACCAGCCACCTTATTCCCTAGGGTCTGGCACACATCCAAAATTGGAGCACCCTTAGTAGAATTTGAGTTGAAAATCTTCAATTAATTCAGCTGGACAACTAGGTTTTGGAACAGTGTAAGGCATCTATTGGTCTATTGCTTTCTGAGGTTACTGATCCTCCAAATGAAAATAAGAGTTGCCAATAGAAACCAGCAGAGACGAGGGGCCTGATCCAATGCCCATGGCTGTCAGTTGGAGGATTTCCAGATTCTAATGGTAATTTCTACTAGAGCCCGTGATGCTTCCCTTCCCCCTACCAATAGTGATAGTGAGTACGTTTTCGGGGAGAAAGAACAAAACAAAAAACCAAGCCAAATTTAAAAAAGTGGAAATAGAAAGTAAATACCAGCCATCATGGCTCACTTAATCACTGAGAGACATACTTTTCCTCATTTTCTGTAGAAACTGCAACCTCTTTGGGGCAGAGGCTTTTTCTCCTTAAATATTTGCTAAGTGCCTTCGAGCTGTACGTACACATATGACAGCAAAAGGTATTCAAGGTCCCAGTTTATGCATATGTACAGCAGGTTCATCATTCTCAGAGATTTTGAAGCCAGAAGGGACCATTAGATCATCTGTTCTGGCCTTTTGTATAACACAAGACATAGAATTTCACCCAGTTACCCTGTATTGAACCCACATCTGAAAGTCCAGTGAGAACAAGTATTCTTTCAATTCCTTCCACATGCAGAAGATGCAAAATGGGAAGAAGTTGTGAAAACCATTCAGGACAGAGAAATCGTACAAAGGAATCTAGGGAGATAAGGAAACTGCAGAGATGTTAGAAAAACTACAATTCATCTTGGGAAAAAGCAAGCCAATACAGCTCTAGGAAAATAATAGCTGAGTGTCATGATGTGCTGGGAATAATATTTCATTATTTGTCTGCTTCTGGGCCAACAATGGATATATTGTCAGGGATTTGTGTTTCTACTACAAGCAGAAGGAACTTGTGATGTTGTTTTCTATGCAGTGGTGCAAGTATGGTGGTCTGGTCCGGTCCACCGTACCAGTAAGAGATTTATAGCTGGTACTCCATACTGGAAAGACACAGGAGGAGCAGAACATGGGGCCGCTGGGCGACCCCAGACCAGCAGCTCCTCCGGCACAGCTGTACCGCCCCCAGTCCCGCCCCCCAGCCTGTCCACGCAGCCGCATCTCCTGTCTGAGGTCTGTACAGCAGCCCCGCCAGAGGACAGGGCTGGGCATGGTACAGCCACACTGGAGGAGCTGCTGACGTGGTCACCCAATGGCCCCACGTTCTGCTACTTTAGCCGCTGCGGTTCCAGAGAGCCCTGCGGTTCAGAATGTCGTCCTCCTGCTGTGCCGGAGATGAGCCCTCCCCCCAATAGCGGGATGGATCATGGGGAGGGGATGGGAAGAGAATGGGGGCCCAAGGCTGGGGGGAGGCATGGAGGAGTCACATGGGGGTCCCATGGGGAGGTCATGTCCCCCTCCTTTAGCTGGTGCCCCCTTTCGTGTCCCTCCCATGAGTGCAATGTACCAGTAAGAAATGAATTCTACTTGCCCCACTGTTACTGTGCGACTACTGCAAGCCTTTAAATGGAGTAAAGTAGCAAATGTCTTGTTGCTGATCAAGATAAGTGGCTACATTGCTGATGTTTAGCATTGCATTGGAATGCCATGCTGCGTTCATGGACCAACAGCTCCCTAAACATCTTTATCTCACTTGAGGGCTGTCTTCTTCAGTTATTGTCTCCTGTACCCCCATAGCCCTAATTTCTTTACCCTGGCCACATGAAAAGCCGCTTTTCCAAAATGATCTGGGAGTTTGTTTAGCATTATATTTATTTTTTATGGATAATTTTCAATAAGAAAGTGGCTTAACTTTCAAAGATGCTGCAAATTCACAGGTTACATTGATTTCATTAGGACTTGCAGGAGTCAGCACCTTTTGAAATTCAGGCTGTGTTTTTAAAAAGGTGTTGAAATTACCAATACAATTGCTGACTTTCATGCATTCAGTAGTTTAGGGACCAAAATGCATTTGATAAAAGGTTACCGGTTGGTTTCCATGAAATCTAGTTAATGTAGCAGGTTAGCAACATTTATGAATCCTTCCTGCTGTGTCACCTAGGAACATCTATATGTAGGAGCAGTTATACTGCAGGAGATCACTGGTGCATCTAATCTAGTATCCTGCCTCTGGCTGTGGCCTATGCCTCAGAGATAGGTGAAAACCCCCACCATGGGGCATGTAGCCAATTGTGCAATACTGTGTATTGGATAGGGAGAGAGTTCTTTCCCAAATCCATCTGGCTGTTGACATAAGGCCTGAAGCAGAAGGAAACTCAGGAGAATTCTATAAGTGCTGCAAAGCAGTTTAACTTCTGGAAGAAGCCTTTTTATCATTCATCCTTGGGAACTAGTCTCTTGTCAGTATATTCTTTATCTGATGCCCCAGAAACTGAGGCTGTTGTTCTGTAAGGTTAAATTAAGTGTTTGCTGCTATCTGTCATATTGCATTCTGTTTTTTTTAATGACTATTTCCCTATTGTATTGGTAATTGGAAGCTTCACAAATATGGCCAAGATTTTAAAGTTTGGCTCCTCAATTCATATTTAGGCACCTAAATAAGTAGCCTGTATTTCAAAAGTGCTGAGCTCCTCCCAGCTCCCACTGAAGATTTTAAAATCTTGGTCTGTGGTTTTTATCCCCAAGGTTTACAGGTTTTTTCTATGAATGTCATGGACATGGACAAAATGGTTGTATTAATTATTCAGATTATGGTGATTATGGAGCAAGATAAAGCCCTATATTTGTGTTTTTCCTCATACCACATCCTAAGCAACATACATACAAACTCCACTTTTATTCTGCTCTTGTCAGCTATTTAGAATGAAATCCGAGATTCCAGGAAAGTAAAACCAATTCTTGTTTTCATTAGTTGTTGGGAAAGGAACCTTTGAATTTCTTACTGTACTGAGAAGTTCCCAGCTGATTGTATCAGTAATAAATCCCAGTGGAAATCAAGGCAGTATAGATTTGTGACCTGATGGGCAGGATAGCCTTGGTCTCGAACTACTGTAAGTTTGTGCATTTCTCTAGCAGGTAGAAGGACCACAGAGGTAATTGAAGTCTTGGTTAGCTGATTTAATAGTTACTGAGAATAAATTCAACAGTGGATCTTTAAATAGAAAAGATGGAACAACACTATATATTGCCCCCTGGTCTTGTCATACATCTTCATGAAACAGTTTGTATTTACTTTACAGAGTACTATTTGTGACATTAAAATAAGCCCCCAAACAATGATAGCTTCAACAAAATGTATTAATCACTAGACTGTATTTTATTTATGCAGCAAATTGTTACTACATACAGAACATTACCTACAGGTTCAACAAATCTGCCCAGACTCAAAATAAAATGATGCATGCTTTTCTTTTTTGCATTAAATTGAAGAAAAACACTTCTAACTTGGAGAGAATGAAATCCTATATTTTTTTTAATGGAGCCCTTAAGCAAGGAGTATTAGAAATCCTTTATTGCATACAGCCTGATTTTTCTTTAAACTATTTTAGATGCTACATGGGGCCCAAACTAATTGGCTATGTAACACTGGATAAACAATAATTAAGAAGAATATAAAAGGAATAAAGAATTCTCCTGATTGATGGCCCTGGGACCATTTTGGCTCCATGGGTGTGCAATTAAATATCCTATAAGACATACCTGTTCTTTGTAACCACTGTGCAGTCAATTCCTGGAGTAAAAGAATTCTGAGCTTGAAACAGAGTATCTCATGCTGTTACCAGAGTAAGGATTTTTTAAATAAAGTTGCAGAAAGATACCCTGATGGATAGTTTGTTACTGCCTGTTTAGAAAGAATCCGGCAAGGTTCGTTCTCTCTCTCTTTTTTTTAAATGGAAATAACATGAAAATGTTAACAGCATCAGCCAAAGAATGAAATAAGTAATTTATTAAAGATATTTAACTACCTGGCTTCTCACAATTGTAACAAATTTGTAAACAAAACCTTTCACAAATACTAGTAGACATTTGCAAGAAATGTTCAATCTTATTTTTGCAAAGTGCAAAAGGGGAATAAGCCCTATTGCATTTCTAGAATTATATAAAGGGTTTGATCCTGCAAACACGTACATAAGTAGCCCATATTTATGCAACATTCTCATTAAAAGGGGCTAATTTATGTGGTTAATTTATGAGGAAAGATTAGGGTATCAATTCTACTCCTATTGAAGTTATTGTCAAAACTCAAATTTGTTCTGTAAATTTAGGACTGGGCCCTCAATCCACCTGAGGAGGCATTTATACCATGTTCACTTTGCTTTGAGTGCCTTAACTGAATACTTATGCCTAGATTGTAAACTCTTCAAGGCAGGGGCTGTCCTCTTGTTATGTGTGTGTATTACAGTTTATTAATATTCAAGGTTTTTACTCAAGAGTTTGGTTTGGTGATTTTTTTTAATCTATCCCTGTCAGAATCAGCAGGTTCTCTACCTTCTCCATTACTTTAAACTCCAATCTGTCCTAAAAACTTGCTTCATGGCTACCATACAGCCAAGTAGTGGATAAGAGAGATCTATATGGTAGATCAGGGGATTGAGAGGTCTGGTGCAGAATTCTAGCACTGGGCCCCTGACTAAGATCATCCTTTGAGTAATTTAAAACAAGTTTTGTATCAAAAGCAGGTGGCATGATGCTGCAGTAATGGATGGCCATGTATGGGGGATGTCGGATAGAGTTATAACATTCAACCTCTAGCTCTCTAAAAAATAAATTGGAAGGGTTGGGCCTGGCTGGGAATAATTATAACTGAAGCCTAACTAATTTTTGGCAAAGAACAGGGTTTGCCTTTGAATGAGTTAATTTAAGATGGTTTTATTATAGCTGTGGCCTTAGGATAAGAAGTGCAGTGCAGATTTGTTTAATAAAAAAAATTGTTAATCAAAATACCTGATTTTCTTACTTATCACTCCTGTCCATGCACAATTAAGTAGTATGTGATTAAGTTATCCTTTTAATGGATTTCCTCTTTATCTATCACTCATTCATGTAGACTTTTCTGTAATGTAGTTGCCTCCAAATAGACACACATACCATTCGTTAAGTTGTTGTGGTGGTGAGACAAGTGTAAGTATAGGCATTAATATTCACTTTGATTTTAGAACTGTGGAATGAATTTGACAAAGGAGTATCTTTATGATTTTTAAACTGTATTTGTTAAGCACAGACAGTGGGGTTGGAGCAAACAAAGAGCTCACTCCTGCAAATGCTTACTATTGGTCTTAATTTTTAGTAAAGAGAATAGTCCTGTTGATGCTGCCTAGTAATGTGTGCAGGATTGGGCCCTTTGTTTTATTCCCTCCCCTGAGAAACTGGCAGATCCTCAAGACATATATGGCTTGTGGGCCAGGCTTCCAGTTTCCTCCACAGGCCAGAAAGCAGGTGAGAAAACCCCATACTCCTTCCCCACTTTCACCTGGTTAATGTAGGAAACTCTACAAAGAGCCTCAAGGAGTTTCCTGGCCCCTGTATGTGTTTTTCCATAGTGGCAGGAGCTGGCCTTTAAGCCTTATCACCATTATGCTTTGATAACAGTTTAGGGGGAAAGGGAACTGACTGGGGCAGAAGAAAAAGAATAGAGTGAAATTAAAATGTAATCTTTTGCAGAATATTAACTTTACCTGCCACAAAGAAACACATACTATAAACTTCCATACTTATAAGGTAAAGCTAATTGACTTCAATGGGGCCAGGATTTCACCGAATTTCTTGTATGTTTGTAGTACTTGTTCCAGGTGGTGGTGTGTATTCTATGTAATAGGGTTAACATTTTACAATAAGTCATTTGGTAAAGATTGCTTGGAATGAATTATTTTCCAGTTTGTGTAGGGACCATGTAGTTGGTCCGCTCCATTTAGCATGAGTGAATGGCTCCATTATACATGAGAATACTTCTTAATACTGGAATAGCACAGACTTCTTCATGTCCTTTACCACTGGAATGAGTGAGCAGAGGGTAGCACCAAAAATCATGGTCACACTACTGGTCCAGTGGTTTGTTCCATTGGAATCTTCACTGCCCTTTCAGACTCTGAAATCCTTCAACCAGAGAGACTTGAGAAATATAGCACCAGATAATAGCCTACAGGGAATGAGATCAGAGAGATCTTATCACACGAGTAGTTCTTACACTGGAGAGCACGGCTACGGGAGTCAGTGGAATTACTTGTGTGGGAAAGGGTTGCAGGATTGGGTCCATGGTCTCACTGGTTTTATTTCTGCAGCTGATGAGTGTTTGCCAATTAGGTGTACCTGTGGGAGGCTTTTACTTTTTATGTTTTGATTCCCCTCTGTTTTCATTTCTCATTGTGCTGATTTAAAAATGTACTAATCACTAATGTTGCAGGTGCAGGAGATGTGTCCACGTAGAAAAAACATGTATTGTTAATTTACTGTAAGTTAGACAAAAAAGCCATTTAGATGGTTCTAGGTACAATTATATGAAAAGATAATGTATAAATAATTCAATCAGCTTTGCCAGAGGGAGGAATTCTTAAATGAATCTAATTATTCTCATTCCCATGTGATTTTGGACTTGAAATTAACCTTACAAAATGTGATCTTTTGCAGAGTATTAGCTTTAGCCAACCATAAAGCAGCACAAAATGTAACTTGCAGTGCTCATAAGTAAAAATCTATCTAATTTAAAGTATATGGAGTGCAAGGGGTAAAATGTCTGATGTAATCAAATTGTTCAATATAGATTTGGTCATCTGAGTATATAAATGGAGTGCCATGCAGTTTCATGTATGTGCATCCCTTTCTTTCAAAGTGACATTAAAAACTGAGGTCCTAGCTGCCTTTCTTCATATTAAGGTTCCCGTGGCACTTCTGGTCAGAGTAAAAAGAAAAGGAGTACTTGTGGCACCTTAGAGACTAACAAATTTATCTGAGCATAAACTTTCGTGAGCTACAGCTCACTTCATCAGATACATGCAGTAGAAAATAGAGTGGGGAGATTTTATATACACAGAGAACATGAAACAATGGGTGTTACCATACACACTGTAAGGAGAGTGATCGGGTAAGGTGAGCTATTACCAGCAGGAGAGAAAAAAAACCTTTTGTAGTGATAATCAAGGTGGGCCATTTCCAGCAGTTCACAAGAACGTGTGAGGAACAGTAGTGGGGGGAAATAAACATGGGGAAATAGTTTTACTTTGTGTAATGACACATCCACTCCCAGTCTTTATTCAAGCCTAAGTTAATGGTGTCCAGTTTGCAAATTAATTCCAATTCAGCAGTCTCTTGTTGGAGTCTGTTTTTGAAGTTTTTTTGTTGAAGAATTGCCACTTTTAGGTCTGTAATCAAGTGACCAAAGAGGTTGAAGTGTTCTCCGACTGGTTTTTGAATGTTATAATTCTTGACGTCTGATTTGTGTCCATTTATTCTTTTACGTAGAGACTGTCCAGTTTGACTAATGTACATGGCAGAAGGGCATTGCTGGCACATGATGGCATATATCACATTTGTAGATGTGCAGATGAAAGAGCCTCTGATCATGTGGCTGTTGTGATTAGGCCCTATGGTGGTGTCCCCTGAATAGATATGTGGGCACAATTGGCAACGGGCTTTGTTGCCAGGATAGTTTCCTGGGTTAGTGGTTCTGTTGTATGGTGTGTGTTGCTGGTGAGTATTTGCTTCAGGTTGCGGGGCTGTCTGTAAGCAAGGACGGTCCTGTCTCCCAAGATCTGTGAGAGTGATGGGTCGTCCTTCAGGATAGGTTGTAGATCCTTGATGATGATTTGGAGAGGTTTTAGTTGGGGGCTGAAGGTGATGGCTAGTGGCGTTCTGTTATTTTCTTTGTTGGGCCTGTCCTGTAGTAGGTAACTTCTGGGTACACTTCTGGCTCTGTCAATCTGTTTCTTCACTTCAGCAGGTGGGTATTGTAGTTGTAAGAACGCTTGATAGAGATCTTGTAGGTGTTTGTCTCTGTCTCAGGGGTTGGAGCAAATGCAGTTGTATCATAGAGCTTGGCTGTAGACAATGGATCGTGTGGTGCGGTCTGGATGAAAGCTGGAGGCATGTAGGTAAGCATAGTGGTCAGTAGGTTTCCAGTATAGGGTAGTGTTTATGGGTCCATCACTTATTAGCACCGTAGTGTCCAGGAAGTGGATCTCTTGTGTGGACTGGTCCAGGCTGAGGTTGATGGTGGGATGGAAATTGCTGAAATCATGGTGGAATTCCTCAAGGGCTTCTTTTCTATGGGTCCAGATGATGAAGATGTCATCAATGTAGCACAAGTAGAGTAGGAGCATTAGGGGACGAGAGCTTAGGAAGCGTTGTTCTAAGTCAGCCATAAAAATGTTGGCATACTACAGGGCCATGCGGGTACCCATAGCAGTGCCGCTGATTTGAAGGTATACATTTTCCCCAAATGTCAAATAGTTATGGGTGAGGACAAAGTCACAAAGTTCAGTCACCAGGTTTGCCGTGACATTATCGGGGATACTGTTCCTGACGGCTTGTAGTCCATCTTTGTGTGGAATGTTGGTGTAGAGGGCAAATACTCACCAGCAACCACACACCACACAACAAAACCACACACCACACTAACCCAGACCTAATAGTGGCAATTCTTCAACAAAAAGACTTCAAAAACAGACTCCAACGATAGTCTGCTGAATTGGAATTAATTTGCAAACTGGACACCATTAACTTAGGCTTGAATAAAGACTGGGAGTGGATGTGTCATTACACAAAGTAAAACTATTTCCCCATGTTTATTTCCCCCCACTACTGTTCCTCACACGTTCTTGTGAACTGCTGGAAATGGCCCACCTTGATTATCACTACAAAAGGTTTTTTTTCTCTCCTGCTGGTAATAGCTCACCTTACCCGATCACTCTCCTTACAGTGTGTATGGTAACACCCATTGTTTCATGTTCTCTGTGTATATAAAATCTCCCCACTCTATTTTCTACTGCATGTATCTGATGAAGTGAGCTGTAGCTCACAAAAGCTTATGCTCAAACAAATTTGTTAGTCTCTAAGGTGCCACAAGTACTCCTTTTCTTTTTGAGGATACAGACTAACACAGCTGCCACTCTGAAAACTGGTGAGAGTAGACATTTACCCTACTCTCCATGGCCAACAGTTCCTCTCTTTCTCCCAAGCTCGTTGTGCAGTGCTTGCTGCCACCCGCCAATCTATTAAGGTACTTTATGTATGGGCAGTTGCAGTTGCTTTGGGATCCTTTTGGGATGAAAAGTGCTCTATAAATGTAGGGTAGATTATCAGTAGGGTTGTTATTTGTAATGTAATGCTGCCATTCTTATACTGAATATAAACTGCAGTCTTGCCCAGAATTAGTACTCTTAAAATAAAACCAGCACCCCCCCATAGCTTTGGACTACCAGAGACAACAAATGATCCTTGTGCTCCATAACTGTGTAGTTCTTAGATACTGTGATGGTAGATATTTTTAGAAATACCACCCACAGTGGCTAAGTGATTTAGGAGAATGAGCCTTATTGAGATTCAGTGGGATGAATTCTCCAAAGTCACTTAAGTGCTTTTTAGAAAAAAAATTCGCCTTACATAGATACCTAAAAATAGACATCTAGTTCCATTGCATTGTTCATTTTCGAGTGCTTTCTGATGCAGCAATGCAGTTACCCTCTGTATGAAAAAATTCTATATAAAAAAGCCAAATCTAGAATAGGCTTTGTTTTACTAATTAAAAACAATCACCTATTTTATAGAATTATCTATGTCCACATGTATGGGTCCATCACTGACTTACCCGAGCACTTAGAATAGGAGAAAATAGGTTTACACTCCTACAACTTTGTTTCTAACTAGATTACACAAAAAATGCATCAAAGTTCTTTATGCAAAACATGTAAGCGGATTTGAGAAGGAAAGGCTCCTCCTTGCCGCCCCATGGATAAGGGGCCCTGCATTCCCCTATGTAGGAAATATAGACCTGTAGATCTGTCTAGTGGTAGATCCACTGGAAATTCCACTGCCTCATCTTAGACATCAGGAAAAGTTTCCTGACAGTGAAATCTTATAGGTTGTAGAACAGTCCTAAGAGCCAAATTCTGCTTGTTTTACTCATCTGAAACATCCTGTTGATTTCATCTTTCATACTATACTTTTTCTATTCTTTCTTATACTGTTATTCCCATTCCTTGAAAACCTTACCACTAGATTGTACAGAGTGCTAGAAGACAGAGTACAGACTAAAACTGCCTAAGAGGAGCTGGACTAGATTATTTAATAGGTCTTTTCCATTTCTAATTTATATGATCCTATGAATGTTCAGTTATCAGAGGGCTAGGAAATGGAGAACAAAGCAATCCCGAGTGATTTTAGACAATCATAATTACCCAAGCAAATAGATCAAGAATATATGACCATGCAACCTGATGATTAAATACTGTATGTTGAAAAATGAGGTCAGACATTTCAGCCCACAAGTACACTCCCACAGAACCAGTTGTGTGCAGTTGTGGCCCAAGAGACAGAGTTACACTGGTGTGAAGGAGATCAGAATCAGAGACCTGGACTCTTATGGGGAACTTTAATTGAAGATGAGCATTTAGAGGACCGAAGAGTCTTCCAGTATAATGAAGAAATTAACTGAGAGTATTCTAGTGCACTTAAACTATGTAGACTGGTGGACAGAGCAGTAGCCTGGGACTCTGGAGATCTGAGTTCTAGTCTTGGTTCTACCACTGGCTTGTTGGGTGACCTTTGGCAAGTGTGTTTGCATCTCTATGCCTCAGTTTTCCCCATTTATAAAATGGGTATCATATCATGACCTTCTTGTAAAGTGCTTTGAGATAGAAGGATGAAAAGTGCTGTATAAGAGCTAGGTAGTATTATCATCATTGAGTGTCCCCAACTCTCAATTAAGTCCCTGAGAAAGGATGGTCCAGTGGTTAAGGTGCAATCCTCAGACTTTGGAGATGTGCATTCAAGTCCCTGCTCTGCCACAAACTTCCTGTGTGATCCTGGGCAAGTCCCTTAGCTTCTCTATGCTTCAGTTCACTCTCTGTAAAATGGGGATGATAGCACTAGCCTGCCTCACAGGCATGGTGTGAGGATAAATATATTAAAGGTTTTGAGGTGGTCAGATTCTACGGTAATGGGGACCATATAAGTACCATCGATAGATGGCAATTGGCAGGAAACACTTAGCACTTCACAGAATTAGGCCTTCTGAGATTTAAATTTCCAGCAAAGAGTCCAGGCAGTATGACTTGGCACCAAAGTTCCCAAGTCTGAAGTGACATCAAAAAAATCATTGAATTAAAGAAGTGAATTGCATTGACCTTGTACCATTAAGTCATTTTAAAGCACTAAATCAATCACTAGCATTAGCAGATATTAGGTACAAGAAAGCTTGAAGGAGCGTCAGTTATGCTGCCATCAATGTTGCTGTGAATGAGCTGAATGGTGCAGATGATATAATTGGAACTCTAGGTTTAAAAATAATCCCATATGCTACATGCTTTTAGCAGAATGCTGGAAGAAGGCTGTGTACTGTACAAAAGGACTGCCACTGTGGCTATTAGGAGTAGTTAGAATATAAATACGGGGTC
Organism: Caretta caretta; assembly: GCF_965140235.1. Lineage (NCBI taxonomy): Eukaryota > Metazoa > Chordata > Testudines > Cheloniidae > Caretta > Caretta caretta. The sequence goes on along the minus strand of NC_134209.1, from coordinate 128,625,882 downwards.
ATCTCTCTGCCTGAGGAAAGACAGTGCAATTAGGAGAAAAGGCCAGATACATTAACCTATTGATGATCCATTCCATAAAGCTATGACTCGAGAACAGGTTTGAAAGATACAGATTCAGAAGAGAGGACTGCCTGATAAGACAATGAAAACACATAGTATTCCTTAAATAAGAAAGAAAGTGTTTATATATATAATTCCATGTTAAAAAGTCTGATAATTAGTTTACTACTTTTAAAAAAATTAAATTTACACTGTGTCACTGAACATATTGAGGGTTGATTCTGGCTTCCGACTGTATGTGGTGCTCCCCCAGTGCCCAGACATGGTAAAGAAACCACAAGAGGCTGGGGGAGAATTCCTTCAGCACAGGAGTAGCATAGGATTGGCATAACTGGTGTAGGGGCATGCATGGTGGTATGGCTCTGTTTCTGGAATCATTGCACCGAATCTTCCCCACTCTCTTCTTTTAATGAAAATATTGTGGTCAAATGATTAATTAAGGAAACAACTCTCAGAAATACCAAAATGAAAACAGTACAAACTTTAGCAAGTCTACACTTGGTTTCAGATGGGAGCTCCATTTGCTGGCTGACTCCCTTGTTTCTAAAAATTCCCATTACCCGAATTTAGGTTCTTGTCTGAAATGTGCATCACTTTTATGGAAAACTCACCATTCCAAACCCCCTGTTTATACAAAGTACATGTCCCTGTGCTTCTTGGACAAATGGGGGTCCACTGCATTTTGCTCTGAGGGCCAAATCCTCCAGCCCTGACTCATATTTGCTCTGGCAAAATCCCTGTTGAAGCCAGGGAAGATCTTGCCACACTTGAAGGATTCAGTCCTGTACATGGGATAGCTCAGGGGTGGGCAAACTTTTTGGCTCGAGGGCCACATCTTTGTGGGGAAATTCCATGCAGGGCCATGAATGTAGGGCTCAGGGCAGGGGGTTGGGGTGCAGGAGGGGTTGGGGTGCAGGGTGCAGCAGGGGTCTCAGGGCAGGGGGTTTGGGGCTCAGAGCAGGGGGTTGGGGCCCAGGAGGGGTGCAGCAGGGGGCTCAGGGCAAGGAGTTGGGGTGTGGGGTACAGGAGGAGTTCAGGGTGTTGGCTCCGGCCTGGCGCCACTTATCTGGAGTGGCTCTGGGGTGGCAGCGGCGCACAGCGGGGCTAAGGCAGGATCCCTGGCTACCCTAGCCCCGAAGTGGCCAGCACCACGTCCCTGCGGCCCCGGGTGGGGGGACGTGGGGGCAGAGGGCTCCATACGCTGCCCTCTCCTGTGAGTACTTCCCCCAAAGCTCCCATTGGCCGCAGTTTCCCATTCCTGGCCAATGGGACCTGTGGAGGGAGGTACCCACAGGTGAGGGCAGCGTGTGGAGCCCTCTGCTCCCCCAGGGGCTGCAGGGACATGGTGCCGGCTGCTTCTGGGAGCGACACAGGGCCCGCAGTGCCATGGGGGTGGCAATCCCGTGGGACAGATCCAAAGCCCTGAAGGGCCGGATCTGGCCCGTAGGCCGTAGTTTGCCCACCCTTGGTATAGCTTGATTTGTGCATTTAATTCAATTACAAGTTTTCTGCCAAACCGGGTTCCTTGTACGAATCCCTGGTGGTATCTGCTGGAGAAATAGCTAGGTTTTTTTAATACATACTCTGCGGTTCAAAAGAGATAATCTATTTTCAGGAAACTGCAATGTTCCCATTATCATAAAAGGAAACATCCTGGAACTCTTTTCATTCAGCAGGAGCCCTGCTTATTTTCCACATTCTCATTATACATGTTTTGGCACAAGCATAAAGTGGACCCACTAATTTATATTCTAGCTGATCAAGTGAGGGAGTCTCATTAATGCAAATTTTGGGTTGGGGGCAGGTTATCTTCACAACCTGCAATAAAAAGAAACTTTACTGAATACTTTCTCCCAGAAGGGGATGTTCCTGTTGGATGCAGTGGCTGAAAGGCAGTGGAACAAATCTCCTGTCATGTTTGTCCTCATTTTAATATCATCTGCACAACAGCTGTTGGCACTAATCCTGTTAGTCCCCGTCCTGTACTGTGAATAATGCCGAGGCTCGCTTTAGAACCTATCCATTCCCACTGAAGCCAATGGCAAAACTTCCACTGACTTCACTCATATCAGCAAGGAGCCTTTTAGTAACCAGAGACCCAATCTTTCCTTCCCCCATCTTAAATACTCCTTTTTCCTGCTACTTAGGATGTTGCTGGTAGAGGGTACATAGGGGTTGAATACATCCTGCTTCATGGAGTCCTGCCAGTGGAGTAGCTGTGTATTCCATCACATAGCTTACAAAGGGGCTAAAAGTAATGAGCAAGTGACTTGCTCCTGGAGGCACTCAAGGCATCCCTGTAAGAGACTGAGCACTAACTTCACAGGTCTTGGTGTGCTTTCTCTGCTCTTGTAATAATACTCCCTCCACTACTAACTCCTTCCAGCTCTGCAGATCCAGCTCTGAGAACTCACCCTCCACCATAGTCTTCAGGCATGTTAAATCTTTCATGTCCATCTTTCCCTGGAGAACTGCTAGAAAATCCATCAGCTCCCTAGTAGCCTCATCCCATATCACTGAGCCAGGCACTGGAGAAGCAGCCCTGTATGGAGCAAGATAATGTTGAAATGAGTTAGGAGGGGCTGAGACACTATTTCCTTGGTGAGTTTAAATTCTTTGTTTTAATATTATGTTCATTGAATCAATATTCTGCCTGTGCATGCCAGGCCAATGGGGAAAGCCTGGCCCGAAGGGGAGTGTAGCAGAAGCACATGGTGTCCGGAGCATGCATAGTTTTCAAAGCGGGTGGCAATGAAGGCACTTTGAGGATTTGCTGATTCAGTCCTCCGCCCCTCCCATCCTTGGCCTCTGCCATAAATTAAAAATCATCTCCCTTGTCAGGCCCCTGGGGAGACAGTAGCCGTGTAAACACCACTTGCCTTTTCCCCAGGGTGAATCTCTCCCACTTAAGCGCAGCAACCTCCGCTTGTTCAGGGAAGTGTGAATTGCAGCCCTTTGAACTACCCGAGGGTGAATCAGTCTGTATGGCTTTTCCATCTCTCTAAAGTGTGTGTGCCTAGATTCTCTCCTGCATCGAGATCCACTTGGTGCAAGAGGAAGGTGGGGATATTAGAGCATCGGACGCAGTGTAAGCACTTCTCTCATTTATACCAGATAGCTATCATCCTTAAGGGCCCATATGCCAGCTGTGAACTGTTGTGGCACAGTTGTGTTCTACACAAGACATCCCTCCCTGCCTCCAGTACACCCCATACACTGGTATTGGGGGGTGGCAGTTAATGTAGGAGCTGCTTGCATCAGCTTTGTGACATAATAGAGTCCTGTCCCCACCTTCCGCAGAGGACTTTTTCATTTGGCTTGCTACTACCAGCTTCCATCTTCTTTTGAGCTGCTCAGGTTGCACAAAGGGGCTGGATCTAGAACAGAGAACCTGGCCCAATTGTTCTGTATTTCTCTGCTATAGAATACCAGGTAAAACCCCGCATAAGGGGGTAATGGGAAAATAAAAATGCAAAGTGTCTCATGGGAGATGCTTCTGTTCTGTGTGCCCTTCTCTTGTCATACTAGTTTAAATACAATGCCCACACATCACCTGTCGAGCCATACTTGATAGTTGTCAGATGGATGGCAAAAATTAAAAGATGAGAAAAATGTTCTTTTGTGTGACATAATCTGCTTTTGATACATTGGGTTATGTAGCTCTCAAAGTACTGGGCTGCTCCTACACATATTATAAACTTATGAGGGATAAATCTCTTCAACAGTTTGTGTTTCTTTTGTTCATTTTACTTTAGTATAGGGGTTATACTCTTGTTTTATTTTTGCTTCAATCTGATGAAATTTTGGGTTTTGTTCATACATTTAATGTATGATCCATGAAAGGCAGTGAAGTCTACATTGTCCCAATGGAAATGTAGATCGCATCTGGAAATGCCTTCTGTTCCAAGTGTTTTATGTATTTCAGCTGGGGAAATGGAATATTTAATTTCATTATTCAGCATGGGGCTATTCATTTTGTACAATGAAGGGAAATTCATCAATACCATCTTCAGCTTCCAGAAAAATGATACTTGGTGTGACTGTTTCACACACTCTATTTATATTTAATATCTTTCTCATCACTCAGCAATTATTCATCTTCTCCACTAACAGGTGAAATTCTTGCACCGCGTTACCATAATTCCTCTGATCTCCTGAAAGCAATTCAATCACTGAAAGCAATTGTTTTTACTAACAGATTTCTTCAGACAGATTTACCAAATGCAAATAACCAAATAAAGGATATTTCTGCCAGTTAGAATTTTAAGAACATTTAGGCATACTTCATAATAGATGGTAAATCAATGTTACCACATCTTGGTATTCATTGTACTAACATTAATGATGATGGATTCCTGGAGATGGATGCAAATGTGATACTGTAAGTAATTTCTTAGGAATGCCATTGAAATGCAACATTAATTCATGTCCTCTTGTTATGAAATGTCACCAGCTACTCCCATTCTTCACTGCCGTTTTTCCTTTTTAAAACCAATTCAGCGTAATATATGATATGGTCACTGTGAAGCCAAGCAAATTTATGATAATTTTATCTACACTTGCATATTGTTACTTTTAAATTTTAATTTCATTTTAGTGCTTCTGAAATCTACAGGCTCAGGAAAGATCAAAGAGTAGTTGTAATTTCTGTGATGGGCCTGCCCCTGCTCCCACTGAAATCAATTAAAGTTTTTCTGTCTGCTTCAACAAGCACAGGGACTGGCTTAGTAAGACAACATGCGACTTTTCTGGCCATTAATAAAACAACATTTTCCTATTATCTCATTCTCCAGGAATGTTCAAATTATCTCTTATGCCAATTGATTCAAATTTTATGTTCTGGGAAGCATGACAGCTGGGAAGGAGGGTCTTGTGTTTAAGGCCCCAATCTGGGATTCAATAGATCTATGTTCACATCACAGCTCTATCATGGATTTTCAGTGTGACTTTGGGCAAGCCACATATTCTCTCTGCCCCAGTTCCTTATCTGAAAGATAGAATAGTAATACTTTCCTCTTCCACAGGGGTATTGTGAAGATAAATTCATTAGTGTTTGGAAGGTTTGCAGACACTACAAGGATGAGGATCATATGAGAAAATAGTCTTACTCAGATACTCTGCCATACTGTTACTCTTTGTTTTCACTGTATGCCTGTAATGGTGTTCACTCACCACAAGAGCTCCTCCTCCTGGGCAGGCATGGCATAGCAGTTCTTCCTGCATGGCACCCCCTGCCAAGTGGTCATTTCGTCACTACAGTGGTCTCTCTTCCTGTAATTCACAGTGCTCCCTACTCACAACTCATCCCTCTGGCTAGGTCACTATATACCCCCACCCACCCCTCCCTTCTGGGGTCTCAAAGTCTTGCTGGACTAGCTGTCCAGATTGCACCTCAAACAGTCCAGCACCACTTCCCAGTGGCTGGTAGGGGAATCCAGGCCTTACCTCTATACTGGATTCCAGTCCAGTGACCCCATAACCAGCAGCCAAGGTCTACACAGTCTCCCTCCTTGCTGCTGTTTCTCTGAGCTTCTTCCTACTCTGCCTTTTCAGGCATTCTTTCTCCACAACTCCTCTGGGGTTGACCCTTCTTCCAGGGGCAGGATCCTAGGACTTATTCTCCCTGCTAGGTTTCTTGCTCCCAGAGAATGACTACAGACTCTCTCCCTGCAGCCTCCTAGTACTACAAACTTCCCCTCTTTATAATCCTTTGCCAGCTGGGCATCATCAGCAATTAGTATTTATCAATCCCTGGGCCTCCTATCAGGTACAACTGTGAAGGTTAATTGGTCCCTTCTGGGCCACCGTCACCCCTTCAGAGCTGGTGTGGGGATGAACACTCCATCACAGTGCCTCTTCAACTATTGTTTTCTTAAAATCTTCTTCTTCTAGGAAATATTTCTTCCTCCTTTTGCTCACCAGAAATCTCTCTTCTCACTTTCCCTTTCCTGAGCTGTTGTCCCATATCTTCTCTTGTGGTTTTTTTCACTTGTCTTTCCCAGAGCATAAGATCACCAAATGGCTGTGACTGAGGAGTACCATGTAAGTTAAGCATCGTATCAATAATTTTTAATAATAGTGATTGGACTGGCTGATGTGTACATGGGTTACTTAATTGGTGTGATATATACTTCAGATATGAACAATTAAAAAGCTCAGAGCTACAGTCCTTTTTTCACAGAAATTTACATTGATTTCAGTAATAAGCATTATCTTCGTGGGGAATTTTCCACAATGGATGGCACTGCTGGAACTTCAATTTGTAGTGAAGCTAACAGTATATTTTATGTTTATGATTTTTTCTTACCAAATGGGCAAATTTTCAGAGGTCCTTTACTCAGCACCTGAAATTGTCTACATATTTTCACATCTATAATTTGGCACACAGAGAACTCTGATTTGTGCTTTCTAAATGCATTTGCCCATGTGGATAGATTAGTTAGGCATCTACACAATTTGTATTCACAACTGCAGGACCCAAACCTGCTCCTATTATAGTCAATGACAAAATTCCCATTGACTTCAATGGGAGCAAGATTGGACTCATTTTGAAAAATTCTATTTGGAAAAGGTGAGACATGAAAAATTGGAGGCACCAGTTTTTTGATGCCATTTTTTTAAATGTAGCCCTCAGTGCAATTTTCAAAAGCAGCACACAACCGTGCAGTCTTGTGCATGCACAGACCTTGATTTTTGCATTGAGACTGGTACATATTCACACTCATCAGTTTGCATACGGGCATCTGAGTTTGTGTACAATTTGCACGTGCAGAAGAAATGCACATACCTTTTTAAAAACCCTCCCTAAGTTGCATAATGATATAAGACAGTGATTCTCATAACTTTAGGGCAACCATACAAATTGTCCAGACTACAGGCTTGATTCTGATCTTCCATACCAGTGTAAATCAAGATTAACTTATCAAACACAGTGGAGTTACACTGATGTATCTGCTGTAAATGAGACCAGAATCTAGCTGAAAGTCTTTTAGCTATACTAGTCAGTGACCTTGATATCCTTTACCAGTAGGCAGACTTTCTTGACACTGGCACTGATGGAGATAAGGGGGGGAAAAAACCTGTTCGGTCTTCCAGTCTATCTAGCTTCTGTGATCTACTAATATATGTCAGTTATAACCAATTATTCCTCCTCCTTAGCATTAGCATCTTTTAGGTCTGAAATATCCTGGTGGCTCACATTCATCTGCCATTTTGTTATAGTCCATGATACTTCTGAATGTTTGTTTAAGGTTCTAATGCCATTTGGTGTTCCAGCATAGAGCCTATATCATCCCACAATTTTCCATCTGCTTGGCCTGAGATTCTAAGAACGTGCAGTACAAACAATATAAAACCAACGTCCAACCTCTAGGTCAGGGGTTTTCACAAGAAAAACCTCTGGTGGCTGCATGCCATTTGAGAAACGCTGCTCTAGGTTATCTAACCACCCAGTGTTGTATATAGCATAGAATTAGGTTGAGAGGAAAAGAATGTATTGTAAGGAGGAATTCCAAGCACAGGGAGGGGCATGAGTAAAGGTATAAAGCTGGGAATGGGAGAAGCAGACTCAAGGGAGGAGCTAGGAGAGAGGATTTAGAGGAGAGGAAGGAATGAGGGGAGAGAGAAAGAGGAAATAAGAGCAGGCTGGGGCAAACTGTGAAGCACTGAAGCAGAGGAAAAGGGCCTTGACATTGATACAGCAAAGGACAAGAAGCCAGTGAAGGAGGGGATGATGAGGTCAAAAGAGTGGGAGAGGAAAGTTATTTTAGCAGCAATATTTTAAATAGACTGGATGGAGGGAAAGTTGAGATGTACAGTCACTGCTATCTATACATCAGTGTTATCTGAACTACAGCAGTAATTGCCATTGCAGTTATGGGGAAATACTGATGATTGTGATTTGCCAAGCAGTGCAGGGTATTTAGCTACTGATTCTCCTTTAGTTTAAATGAAAGATAGGTGATCAAATCCCTGAACGGATCTGAAAACTTCAACTGCCATATCTCCATCACCAACATTTTACTGCAAATGTAGGCATATTAATGACATCCACAGTAAGGTATGTTAGATAGTGGTCCTAAATTAATTTTGTTATGAAAATTTAATTGTCTCTGTGGTGCAACCATCAAGTAAGAAGAGCTACTGCCAAATAGAATAATGCTGAATGTCTCTTCTCAAACAAATGAGAATGCTTTATTCAAAACTAATTTATTTGTCTGTAAATGTGTGGAAAATGTCTATACAACCATGCGGCCTTCAAACAGGTGGCAAGATTCATAACTTACTTGTAAACAATTTAATTTTCCTTAATAAAACCTCCATTCAGACATTGTAGATATAAAGCCAGCCAACATGGAGGATCTGACAGAAGTGATTACTGCATCCGAGTTTCATCCCCACCATTGCAATCTCTTTGTCTACAGCAGCAGCAAAGGATCCTTGAGACTCTGTGACATGAGGGCATCAGCCCTCTGTGACAAACATTCCAAACGTAAGTTCCTAAACTACGTTTTGCTGCAAATGCTTGCTAATGTTCATCATTTGTAGATAGTGAACCTCTGTGTATGTACTGGAGTGCAAGATGTTACAAAATGTGCTAGCTTGTCAGTTACAAACATGCTAAAAAAAACAAAACAGTGACAAAAACTGAGCAAACCATTGAATCTATACAAGAGTTGTTTAGGGACTTGATTGGAAGCACTTCTCTAACTCCTCCTCCTTGCAGTTCATACTACAAACACAGCTGAGTGAAAAGCCCACAACCTGCTATCAATAGACAGATGGTTCTGAACAATTTAGATAGTCTCTTTGTGAAGAGTCTAGGAAAGTACTGTTTAGTATGGATACGCATCTGCTATTCTGAAGTGCAAATCTGAGTTTTGGGGCAAGCATATTTTGTCAATCCAAACTTGATACAAAAAAAAAAAAATCAAGGGAAGCATTTTCAGGGTGCATGAATGTTAAGGTATCACTTGAAGTTTTGGCCCCAAATTTTTCAGATAAATGTAATTTCTAAGCATTGTTTTTGCTCAACTAAACAAATGAAGTAACTAATAATATATAAGCCATGTAATATGGGAAAGGAGGTTATTTCAAAATTGAACAATAAAAGGAATAAAACGTTGTGATACTATAAAAAGTATTCAGTAGTTGGCCTAATGTGGATGTATATAGCTTGTGAGATTCATATCAAGAAGTTGTAGCTATTTCATCTGATGACCAAATGAGGAATGTGGAATCTGCAAATGGAAAAAGGGAGTTATCTTAAATTCATGATAGCACCAGAATATAAATTACCATGAGGCTGTGTTTTTTCATGAAGAGTCTATGAAGTGAGGTATGGAATACATTACATTATGAAATAATCTGGCTATCAGCTCTTTAGAGTCCAAATAGGAGAGCATATGGAGTCCTTTGAAACCCAGCTGGAGAATGGCTTAAGTGTGATAGGTTTAAAGATATCAAGGTCATATGATGGAGAGGGCATTTGCCATGGAGAAGCTTTTTAAATGGACCGAGGTTAATACATAATGAAAGAGAAAACTAAACCAATAAATGGCTCTCACGTTACCTGGTTCTGATATGTTTTCTTGCCTGGGGCAAGGGTAAAATATTGAACCTAAAGATAAATGGTTAAATTATAGCTCTGACTGCCAGTGGGAAAACCTGTGGAGAAGCTTAGCAGTTCTAATGCCCAAGTGGTGGTGAAGGGAGGCATAATGGGACATTTCAGGGAGCAGCACTTACTATACTTGTACAAAAAGTGTACTGTGTGCTTTCTCCTACTGCTGCCCACCTGATACTAGTTGAGACACTGGGAGGATGGGGCCCGGCCACGTCTCTAATTAGGTTCACCAGGGGAAGGAGACCAAAGCCCTGAGGTAAGTGGGATACTGGGAGGAAGCACGAGCAGGAGCGTGCAAGAGGGCAAGGCTCCTGCCTCATACTGAGAAAGAGGGATGATCAGCGAGTTACCTCAAGTGCCTATACACAAATGCAAGAAGCCTGGGAAACAAGCAAGCAGAACTGGAAGTCCTGGCACAGTCAAGGAATTATGATGTGTTTGGAATAACAGAGACTTGGTGGGATAACTCACATGACTGGGGTACTGTCATGGATGGATATAAACTGTTCAGGAAGGACCTGCAGGGCAGAAAAGGTGGGGGAGTTGCACTATATGTAAGGGAGCAGTATGACTGCTCAGAGCTCAAGTATGAACCTGCAAAAAAACCTGAGCGTCTCTGGATTAAGTTTAGAAGTGTGAGCAACAAGGGTGATGTCATGGTGGGAGTCTGCTATAGACCACCGGACCAGGAAGATGAGGTGGATGAGGCCTTCTTCCGGCAACTCACAGAAGTTACTAGATCACAGGCCCTGGTTCTCCTGGGAGACTTCAATCACCCTGATATCTTCTGGAAGAGCAATACAGCGGTGCACAGACAATCCAGGAAGTTTTTGGAAAATGTAGGGGACAATTTCCTGGTACAAGTGCTGGAGGAACTAACTAGGGGCAGAGCTCTTCTTGACCTGTTGCTCACAAACTGGGAAGAATTAGTAGGGGAAGCTGAAGTGGATGGGAACCTGGGAGGCAGTGACCATGAGATGGTCGAGTTCAGGATCCTGACACAGGGAAGAAAGGAGAGCAGCAGAATACGGACCCTGGACTTCAGAAAAACAGACTTTGACATCCCTCAGGGGATGGGCAGGATCCCCTGGGAGAATAACATGGGGGGAAAGGAGTCCAGGAGAGCTGGCTGTATTTTAAAGAATCCTTATTGAGGTTACAGGGACAAACCATCCCAATGTGTCGAAAGAATAGTAAATATGGCAGGCGACCAGCTTGGCTTAACAGTGAAATCCTTGCATAATGACAGGTTTCAGAGTAACAGCCGTGTTAGTCTGTATTTGCAAAAAGAAAAGGAGTACTTGTGGCACCTTAGAGACTAACCAATTTATTTGAGCATGAGCTTTCGTGAGCTACAGCTCATTTCATCGGATGCATACTGTGGAAACTGCAGAAGACATTATATACACAGAGACCATGAAACAATACCTCCTCCCACCCCACTCTCCTGCTGGTAATAGCTTATCTAAAGTGATCATCAAGTTGGGCCATTTCACTTGATGATCACTTTAGATAAGCTATTATCTATCACTTTACATAAGTGATCATCAAGTTGGGCCACACACACACACAAACTCACTCTCCTGCTGGTAATAGCTCATCCAAAGTGACCACTCTCTCTACAATGTGCGTGACTGGACCAGGCTGAGGTTGATGGTGGGATGGAAATTGTTGAAATCATGGTGGAATTCCTCAAGGGCTTCTTTTCCGTGGGTCCAGATGATGAAGATGTCATCAATATAGCGCAAGTAGAGCAGGGGCGTTAGGGGACGAGAGCTGAGGAAGCGTTGTTCTAAGTCAGCCATAAAAATGTTGGCATAATGTGGGGCCATGCGGGTACCCATAGCAGTGCCGCTGATCTGAAGGTATACATTGTCCCCAAATGGAAAATAGTTATGGGTAAGGACAGAGTCACAAAGTTCAGCCACCAGGTTAGGCGTGACATTATCGGGGATAGTGTTCTTGACAGCTTGTAGTCCATCTTTGTGTGGAATGTTGGTGTAGAGGGCTTCTACATCCATATTGATGATATCTTCATCATCTGGACCCATAGAAAAGAAGCCCTTGAGGAATTCCACCATGATTTCAACAATTTCCATCCCACCATCAACCTCAGCCTGGTCCAGTCCACACAAGAGATCCACTTCCTGGACACTACAGTGCTAATAAACGATGGTCACATAAACACCACCCTATACCGGAAACCTACTGACCGCTATTCCTACCTACATGCCTCCAGCTTTCGCCCTGACCACACCACACGATCCATCGTCTACAGCCAAGCTCTGCGATACAACCGCATTTGCTCCAACCCCTCAGACAGAGGCAAACACCTACAGGATCTCTATCAAGCATTCTTACAACTACAATACCCACCTGCGGAAGTGAAGAAACAGATTGATAGAGCCAGAAGAGTTCCCAGAAGTCACCTACTACAGGACAGGCCTAACAAAGAAAATAACAGAACGCCACTAGCCGTCACCTTCAGCCCCCAACTAAAACCCCTCCAACGCATTATTAAGGATCTACAACCTATCCTGAAGGATGACCCAACACTCTCACAAATCTTGGGAGACAGGCCAGTCCTTGCCTACAGACAGCCCCCCAACCTGAAGCAAATACTCACCAACAACCACATACCACACAACAGAACCACTAACCCAGGAACCTATCCTTGTAACAAAGCCCGTTGCCAACTGTGCCCACATATCTATTCAGGGGACACCATCAAAGGGCCTAATAACATCAGCCACACTATCAGAGGCTCGTTCACCTGCACATCCACCAATGTGATATATGCCATCATGTGCCAGCAATGCCCCTCTGCCATGTACATTGGTCAAACTGGACAGTCTCTACGTAAAAGAATAAATGGACACAAATCAGATGTCAAGAATTATAACATTCATAAACCAGTTGGAGAACACTTCAATCTCTCTGGTCACGCAATCACAGACATGAAGGTCGCTATCTTACAACAAAAAAACTTCAAATCCAGACTCCAGCGAGAAACTGCTGAATTGGAATTCATTTGCAAATTGGATACTATTAATTTAGGCTTAAATAGAGACTGGGAGTGGCTAAGTCATTATGCAAGGTAGCCTATTTCCCCTTGTTTTTTTCTACCCCTGCCCCCCCCCCCCCCGACGTTCTGGTTAAACTTGGATTTGTGCTGGAAATGGCCCACCTTGATTATCATGCACATTGTAGGGAGAGTGGTCACTTTGGATGAGCTATTACCAGCAGGAGAGTGGGGTGGGAGGAGGTATTGCTTCATGGTCTCTGTGTATATAATGTCTTCTGCAGTTTCCACAGTATGCATCCGATGAAGTGAGCTGTAGCTCATGAAAGCTCATGCTCAAATAAATTGGTTAGTCTCTAAGGTTCCACAAGTACTCCTTTTCTTTTAGTGAAATCCTTGCTGATCTTAAACACAAAAAAGAAGCTTACAAGAAGTGGAAGATTGGACAAATGACCAGGGAAGAGTATAAAAATATTACTCAGGCATGCAGGAGTGAAATCAGGAAGGCCAAATCATACCTGGAGTTGCAGCTAGCAAGAGATATTAAGAGTAACAAGAAGGGTTTCTTCAGATATGTTAGCAACAAGAAGAAAGTCAAGGGAAGTGTGGGCCCCTTACCGAATTAGGGAGACAACCTAGTGACAGAGGATGTGGAAAAAGCTGATGTACTCAATGCTTTTTTTGCCTCTGTCTTCACGAACAAGGTCAACTCCCAGCCTGCTGCACTGGGCAGCACAGCATGGGGAGGAGGTGACCAGCCCTCTGTGGAGAAAGAAGTGGTTCGGGACTATTTAGAAAACCTGGACGAGCACAAGTCCATGGGGCCGGATACGCTGCGTCTGAGAGTGCTAAAGGAGTTGGCGGGTGTGACTGCAGAGCCATTGGCCATTATCTTTGAAAACTCATGGCAATCGGGGGAAGTCCCGGACGACTGGAAAAAAGCTAATGTAGTGCCCATCTTTAAAAAAGGGAAAAAGGAGGATCCTGGGAACTACAGGCCAGTCAGCCTCACCTCAGTTCCTGGAAAAATCATGGAGCAGGTCCTCAAGGAATCAATTCTGAAGCACTTAGAGGAGAGGAAAGTGATCAGGAACAGTCAGCATGGATTCACCAAGGGCAAGTCATGCCTGACTAATCTAATTGCCTTCTATGACAAGATAACTGGCTCTGAGGATGAGGGGAAAGCAGTGGACATGTTGTTCCTTGACTTTAGCAAAGCTTTTGACACTGTCTCCCACAGTATTCTTGCCAACAAGTTAAAGTAGTATGGGCTGGATGAATGGACTATGAGGTGGATAGAAAGTTGGCTAGATTGTCGGGCTCAACGGGTAGTGATCAATGGCTCCATGTCTCGTTGGCAGCCGGTATCAAGTGGAGTGCCCCAAGGGTTGGTCCTTGGGCTGGTTTTGTTCAATATCTTCATAAATGATCTGGAGGATGGTGTGGATTGCACCCTCAGCAAGTCTGCAGATGACACTAAACTGGGAGGAGAGGTAGATACGCTGGAGGGTAGGGATAGGATACAGAGGGCCCTAGACAAATTGGAGGATTGGGCCAAAAGAAATCTGATGAGGTTCAACAAGGACAAGTGCAGAGTCCTGCACTTAGGACGGAAGAATCCCATGCACAGCTACAGACTAGGGACCAAATGGCTAGGCAGAAGTTCTGCAGAAAAGGACCTAGGAGTTACAGTGGACGAGAAGCTGGATATGAGTCAACAGTGTGCCCTTGTTGCCAAGAAGGCTAACAGCATTTTGGGATGTATATGTAGGGGCATTGCCAGCAGATCAAGGGACGTGATCGTTCCCCTCTATTCGACATTGGTGAGGCCTCATCTGGAGTACTGTGTCCAGTTTTGGGCCCCACACTACAAGAAGGATGTGGAAAAATTGGAAAGAATCCAGCAGAGGGCAACAAAAATGATTAGGGGACTGGAACACATGACTTATGAGGAGAGGCTGAGGGAACTGGGATTGTTTAGTCTGCGGAAGAGAAGAATGAGGGGGGATTTGATAGCTGTTTTCAACTATCTGAAAGGGGGTTCCAAAGAGGATGGATCTAGACTGTTCTCAGTGGTAGCTGATGACAGGACAAGGAGTAATGGTCTCCAGTTGCAGTGGGGGAGGTTTAGGTTGGATATTAGGAAAAACTTTTTCACTGGGAGGGTGGTGAAACACTGGAATGCGTTACCTAGGGAGGTGGTGGAATCTCCTTCCTTAGATATTTTTAAGGTCAGGCTTGACAAAGCCCTGGCTGGGATGATTTAGTTGGGGATTGGTCCTGCTTTGAGCAGGGGGTTGGACTAGATGACCTCCTAAGGTCCCTTCCAACCCTGATATTCTATGATTCTATGATGATCTGCCCTACGCAGTTCTATCAATTCTAGTGCTTTTGCAGGCCTTTTGTTCAGAGAGTGTACACAGACAAACCATGGTGACCCCCAGAGGGGTGAACCGGGGAAAAGGGTTTCCCTGCATCACTTTCCCCATTGGACCTGTCTGGGGTCAGCATTGATATTGGCAATAACATGTACATAAAGAAGAAGGCGAACCATGGACTGTGAGTACCATACATTGGGTGTTAAGAATAAAACAGGTGCAAAAAAAATTAATGGTACAAGACTCTCTGCACCTCAAATATTTATCTAACTAGGACTCTGAATTCCGCTGGAGCCACTAAAAAGTAGAAGTTAAAGAATATCTTTAATTATTTGTTTATAATTAAGTCAGTGTGAACGGGTGTGTAACAGCATGGCATGCACCTCTTGCGAGCGCTCCCTTCTGGTCAGGTGTGTCTGCACTTATGAGTTTATGGTGTCCCCCTTCTGGCAATTTCTCTAGCAGATCTCTAGCAGATCTCTTCTTGGTTATTAATCCAACAACGTCTTTAAGCACTCCTGGCCCTGGTAGAGACCATGCCCCCAGGGCTTCCACCCTGGAGATTCTTTGCCCACTCTGGTCTGTTCTGGCCCCAGCTCTCCAGCTGGGCCTCTTAACAGTTCAGATCACCTTCTGGGGCTTTATCATTGTCTAATTGTAAGCCACTTCCCCAGTGACCTATGGTGGGGACCCAGGCCGGCACAGTACTCCAGGTTCTAGCACAGGGACCACCATGTCTCTTTAACAAACCTGCTTTCAGTTCCCTGGGCCACTTCCCTGCAGCCCGAGGTTTCACAGTGCTTCAGGGGTCTTCTATGTTCAGCCCCAGCAGCTAGCCAGGAGCTCTTTCTTTCTCTCCCAGTCCCTGCCAGCACTGAGCTGTCCATGGTGCTACATTGCTGACACTGGTCTGCACTGTAGCTCCTTTTATACTAGCCTGCAACCCTCTAATTGGCTAACCCCTTATAGCCTCCTCCTGATTGGCTGCTTTCCTGCACGATTGCTCTAGGCTGCTTGGAGGACTTAGCTCCACAACTCCTTTCCTGGGAAGGGTGTTGAGGACCCTGAGGTCTCCTACAGGGGGCTTCAGGGCCTAGACCATCCAGTCATAGGGTGCATAAAAATGAAATCCAGTCTGCATTTCATACAGTGCATGAGCTGAAATAATTACTACTGTAGCAAAGGGAACATGTGCTTTGTGGGATCACACCAGCCTGTGAAGTTTTTTTCCTTCCTGCCTTTCACAAAATACTTGAATACATATAGAACTATTATATTTATCTAGACCCAAGTTCCCATTTTTTTGATTCTCTTCCTGTTTCAGTAGCAATTGCCATGTGTATGTGTTTGAAACCATAGATTGCTATCTGCCCTGAAAATGATGGATTTGGATATTGTCCAAATATAAAAAATTCCACACACATCAGTGTTCAGATAGGCCCACTACTGATGTAGGGCCTGATCACTGTCCCATGGAAGTCATTTCAGAATCCCCATTGCTTGACTAGGAAGAAGACTGGGCCCATTATTGTATTATTCCATTCCTCCATATTAGTGGAGATGCCTAGTATCTTCATGGTGTTCTGGCTATTGAGATACATAGAGCACAAAATTCAATGTAAATGAGAGTGCTGCAGCAGACATGTGTATTGTGACTGGGCGAGAGGAAAAGTGGCCCAAAACATCACGTGGAGGAGGAGCAGAATGGGGAGGTCCTCCTCCTAATAATGTAACAGCTGTTGAGTTGCTGTGTGCCTGTTGCTGCAGGTTGGCACAGGGACATTTTCTTGAGCTCACAACCTGTTTTCTCACAGTCTGCTGAGATCTGACCTACTGTCATGTGGCCAGTTCCTATGAGAAGCTGAGAACTTGATGAATACCTGTTAACTCTCATGGAGCCAAATCCTGGGATTGAGCCGTTCTGAGGCACTCTGTGCTTCAGAGAATCAGGCCTTCAATGTCTACTTGACATTGTTGAAGTCAATGGGAGGTTTACTGAGTAACTGCAAATCTTTCTTGTGTAGAGGGAACACAAAAAGCATATGCACCACTCAGTTCCCACTGAAGTCTTTTGAGGCAGACAGGTCTTATTAATAGGAAATATGCATTTGAGGGTGTAAATGCACTGTATGTGGTGCATAGGTCTCTGCACAGGGGTGAATTTCTTCAGGAGTAGACACCCAGTGGCGTAGCCAGGTGGAGAAAACAGGAGGAGCGGAGATAAAAAAGGCACCACCCGCTTGTACTCACTCGGCGGCACACCGGGTCTTCGGTGGTGGGTCAGGTGGCGCTCCGGGTCTTCAGCAGCACTTCGGTGGGTCCTTCACTCGCTCCGGTCTTCGGCGGCACTGAAGGACACCCCACCCCCCGCCACCAAAGGCTGGTTAAAAAAAAAATTAAAAAGGCGCCAAAAAATTAAAAAGGCACCACTTCTGCTCGGTGGGAGAGCCCCGCTCCCCCCCACCTATGCTACTAGACACTGAGTAAAACCGCCATGATTGAGCCCATCAGATGCAAGGAAAAAAGCAAGTGTTTAGAATTGGTTAGGATGTGGTCTCTGTTTATTGCTTATTCTTAGAAAATAACCTTCCACAATAATTTTTGGCAGTATTTTGCCTTTGTTAGCTGTATACCTTTGTGCTTTGAGGGGAAATCAAATATTGTGAGGAAAGAAGAGAGCGTGACAGAATTTGGGTCTTCGTTGTGAGTTTTCCTGTCCTACTTAAATTGTTTTCTTCCATAATACTTTCATTTCTTCCTATTAATAGGGCCTGTATGCCTCTCTAACACAGTGCCAAATGCCTATCATAACGTGTCATAAATATAAAGGGAACGGTAACCACCTTTCTGTATACAGTGCTATAAAATCCCTCCTGGCCAGAGGCAAAATCCTTTACCTGTAAAGGGTTAAGAAGCTAAGGTAACCTTGCTGGCACCTGACCCAAAATAACCAATGAGGGGACAAAATACTTTCAGATCTGCAGGGGGGGAAAAAGGCTTTTGTCCATCTGTGTATACCTTTGCCGGGAACAGATCAAGGATGCAAGCCTTCAACTCCTGTAAAGTTAGTAAGTAATCTAGCTAAAAAATGCGTTAGGTTTTTTTTGTTTTGGCTTGTAAATTTGCTGTGCTGGAGGGAATGTGTATTTCTGTTTTTGTGTCTTTTTGTAACTTAAGGTTTTGCCTGAAGGTGATTCTCTATGTTTTAAATCTAACTGTCTGTGAGATTATCTTCCATTCTGATCTTACAGAGTTGTTCTTTTATCTTTTTTTGTTCTTCTAATAAAGTTCTGCTTTTTAAGAATCTGATTTGTTTTTTGGGTTTTAAAAATCCAAGGCAGGTTTGTGCTCATCTTGTTTATTCTCAAGCCTTCCCAGAAAAGGGGGTGTAAGGGCTTGAGGGGGATATTTTAGGGAAATAGGAACTCCAAATGGTCCTTTCCCTGTTCTTTGTTTAAATCACTTGGTGGTGGCAGCATACTGTTCAAGGACAAGGCAAAGTTTGTACCTTGGAAAAGTTTTTAACCGAAGCTGGTAAAAATAAGCTTAGGAGGGCTTTCATGCGGGTCCCCACATCTGTACCCTAAAGTTCAGAGTGGGGAGAGAACCTTGACATAACCTGTTAAAACAATAATACAGGAACTCTGAATGAAAAGAAGGCATTTTATGCCAGAAGGGAGAGCAAGGTCTAATGGTCATTGATTAAACCCTATTTTCCAGATCTGTGAGTTAGAAAATAGCCCTTTAATGTAGCATTGCTGCACTAAACTGGAGTCAGGCTCATTGAGAAACTGAGTGTGGAGTATGTACAACAGAAAAATTGATAAGGTTAATGATAGAACTTTCAGAGTTTTACAAGGAAGAGTACTGAGTACTGCTGATTGGATTGATTTGATTATAGCTCACCCTGACATGCAACACTAGTTCCGTAAACTCTATAACAGTCTAAAGCGTTCATCTTAAAATAAATCAGCCAGGCTTTCAGATGTTAGCAGGACAATCTCTTTGATATCTGCACCATGAATTTTATACCAGTCAGTATACACCTGTTTTACAAATGATTTCTGTATATTCCCAATACCCTCCCCAGGCCAACTCAGCTTGCCCTTATGCAACCTTTCCCCATAAGTTACTCCATCCCCCCGGATTTAGAACAGTCTTTTTGATCTTGGGCATGACTTTCTTACTTCAAATCTCCTCTCAAAATGCACTTCTTCTAGTCAGTTTTCAGTCACTGACCTTCTCCAGAGCCCCTCTTCCAGACACTGTCCCCAGATTAAAATATATTGCAGTATTATTAGAAATAAACAAAATCCAATGAGTAAATTTTATAAGATCATAGGCTTATTACTCATATCTCATGAACTATTACTGTTTTACAGTCCTTTCTCTTATGCTTTCTCCCCCACCTTTTAATTTTAATCCTTTCCTGTGTTGTTGAATGTAGATTTCAAGCTTTTTGAGGCAGGGACGTTTCATTTGTAGATATTTATAAAGCACCATGCACATATATAGTACTGTACAAATATGTACTTAGTATGGGTTACACTAAGTACATTAACTCAGTACAGTAAACAATCTTGAAGGCTGCTACATTGCTAGACAGAGAGTTCAAAGTCCTCGGTATATTCATAGAATAGAAACCAGCATGGGCAGTAGCAGCACTGCAAAGTTTTCCCCCAACAATGTGTCACAACCCTGACCTGAAGGAAGCAAATCTGGGGACAAGAGGGTTTCATGCCCATTCAAATAGTGTTGCCCCTGCCAGGACTACTAATAGGCTGCCAATTAGCACAGTTAGTTGTGATGTGGACACCTGTGTCCTAGGCACGGGTCCGAGACCAGCAGATCTATTTACATAGCTCACTGAAAGGTCATCAAATACTGACATTTGATAAACAAGTTTGAAATGTTGATTAAAGTGTGTTCGTATTGGAGCCTTGTCAATGTTCACCTACATTTGCTAATGGACCACATGAATCTGGCTCTGATCATGGCTTCTCTTTATACATGACCTACTTTGGTAGGCCTACATTTTCAATGTAAAGCTTTAATTTAGAAGCAAGTGCAATATCAATACTCAAGCTATTTTAACTACTAGTCTGAGTTCAATACATATTTCTAAATGTACAGCTGTTTTACTTCGGTTTGGGCAAGACCACTGCTCCTTTAACAGGTGTTTGAATGTTAGAATGAAGAATTGGGCTGACAGCTAGAGGCAAAAGATAGGGAAAGAATATGCCACAGTGAATAAATAATGAGAGTCACTGGAGACTTGGCACAGTTTATGCACTTTTGAAAATTCAGCCCTATAGGATGTAATCTGTTTAAACTACATATTTTGTCTAAAGTTGAATTTTCTTTTACCTCTGGATATTCCTATAGACTATACTTCTTCCATGGTGTGTTTTAAATCAGCTAACTCAGCTGATTTAAGATTCTTCTAGAGATCCATTGCCAATATGCAAAGTTTGCTATATGAGGGAGGAATGTGTTGAAGTGATTGAAGCAAGGAAGATGGAATCTGTTTAGTTATAAGCGATACCAGTGTGTCCTATGAAGTTTTTAGAAGTTACAAAGTCCCCTAGCACATAACTCTCGTGGCTTATACATTTCCATCAGAGTTCAGGCTTTCAACTCTAAAACATTTCACATGGTTGAGAACCAAGGACCTCAAGCAGGAACCACTTAAAAATACCCATTTGGTCCCCATGCATGGCCTGGTGTATCAAGAACAGAGGAAGATCTTAAAATGAGAAAGCAAACCTGAAATCACCCACCACATGGAGGCCTGGGAAATGTTCCACTTGGAAATGTTTGCAATCATTTATGAAAAATGATGAAAACATTGCTTATTTTAATCATATTTTAAAACTAAGTACATATGCAGCATTTTATGTAAGTTTATAGATGACAGGACAATCCTGGCCCAAAGGTAAAACATCTAACAGTTATGCCCTCTTCCTTAAAGGAAGTGTGAGCATAGAATTGAGGAGGCCCTAGCACCCTCTACCACCTCTATTCAACTATATGGATAGTAAGTCATCCTTAAATGGTCTTCCAAAACCAGTGGAAAAATGAGTTTCCTAGTGAGACTCATATGATGATCTCAAATGAGATCATAGTTCAGAGATTCTGTAATTTATCATCTTTCCCTTGACTGTTCCCCTCACTTTTTGTGCCCCAGTCATCAAAGAAATGCCATCATGACAGTGGTAATTACCATTGACCTTCCTGTGAAGGAAGGCAAGAGAAAATTCTGCCACTCTGTGTCACAATTTCTGGTGTTGCTGCAGGTGTTTGCATGCTATCAATAGATTTTCACAATTGTGTCACAACTGAGGAATTTTAGAGAAGATCAACGCTGACTGTTATTTTGTTCAGTCTTTATGTATATGAATCTGAGTGAGAACCTGAGAGACCTTAACAGCCTGTGGTTTAGATTCCTCACATTTATCCAATACCTCTTCAAACCTCTCTGAAAGAGAAATCCTGATTTCTTTGTAGTTCAGGACTCATAATGGGCCTTTAATGTTCAAATTGTAGTTTCCCAGATTTTTACCCAACTAACTTTTAAATTATAGAGCTGTCTCATTTTTGACCTCTGATGATTTATACTTTCCAAAGCAGTGAATTAATTGCTCAATCATCTGTAGACTTGCGGCTCTCTTAATGCTGCTATTTTGGAATCTGTTTCTTTAACCTGGGCCCACAAACCATCCATTTTACTTCCCTAAATGCCCTGCCTATTCTTCCTAGGCATGAAACAACTTCACCATTTTAGGTACTAATGATGTTACTGGCTCCAATAATTTTCCTTTAGAGGTTTCTCTTCTGTTTTGTAACTATTGTTAAGAGCCATTATTTACAAGGAGACTTGTGCAGAACAGCCTGGGAAGGATGGTACTAAGCAAGAGATGTCAGTCCAATGATGCTGTTTTCTCTGCTGCCACAGCATTCACTTAATTAATGTTAAATTATAATGAAACACTGAAGTTCCCATTTTTTGGTGTTGCTGCAGGTGTTTGCATGTTACCAGTATACAAGTGGTCCAGATTTTCATGTTATGTAGATACAGTGGTACAGATTTTCAGAACTTTGACTATGAAGAATGAGCGGGCATATTGCTTGTCTAATTTATATACACAATTACATTAATTTTGCATGCAGCTCATCACTTGGACATCTGACAGACCATTTGCACACATCACCAGCCATTCTGAAAATCTAGACCGGGGTGGGAAAACTTTTTGGCTGAGGGCCACATAGGGGGTTCCAAAACTGTATGGAGGTCTGGGTAGGGAAGGCTGTGCCTCCCCAGACAGCCTGGCCCCTGCCCCCTCCCACTTCCTGCCCCCTGACTGCCCTCCCCGGGACCCCACCCCTATCCACCACCTGCCCTGCTCCCTTCCCACTGACTGCCCCGACCCCTATCCACACCATCCTCCAGATCATTTATCTTCATAAATGATCTGGAGGATGGTGTGGATTGCACTCTCAGCAAATTTGCGGATGATACTAAACTGGGAGGAGTGGTAGATACGCTGGAGGGCACGGATAGGATACAGAGGGACCTAGACAAATTGGAGGATTGGGCCAAAAGAAATCTGATGAGATTCAACAAGGACAAGTGCAGGGTCCTGCACTTAGGATGGAAGAACCCAATGCACAGCTACAGACTAGGGACCGAATGGCTAGGCAGCAGTTCTGCAGAAAAGGACCTAGGGGTGACAGTGGATGAGAAGCTGGATATGAGTCAGCAGTGTGCCCTTGTTGCCAAGAAGGCCAATGGCATTTTGGGATATATAAGTAGGGGCATAGCGAGCAGATCGAGGGACGTGATCGTCCCCCTCTATTCGACATTGGTGAGGCCTCATCTGGAGCACTGTGT
The DNA here is from genome assembly GCF_965140235.1 of Caretta caretta. Lineage (NCBI taxonomy): Eukaryota > Metazoa > Chordata > Testudines > Cheloniidae > Caretta > Caretta caretta. Next base: position 128,602,906 of record NC_134209.1, on the reverse strand, counting down.
CCAGTTTTGGGCCCCACACTACAAGAAGGATGTGGATAAATTGGAAAGAGTCCAGCGAAGGGCAACAAAAATGATTAGGGGTCTGGAACACATGACTTATGAGGAGAGGCTGAGGGAACTGGGATTGTTTAGTCTGCAAAAGAGAAGAATGAGGGGGGATTTGATAGCTGCTTTCAACTACCTGAGAGGTGGTTCCAGAGAGGATGGTTCTAGACTATTCTCAGTGGTGGAAGAGGACAGGACAAGGGGTAATGGTCTCAAGTTGCAGTGGGGGAGGTTTAGGTTGGATATTAGGAAAAACTTTTTCACTAGGAGGGTGGTGAAACACTGGAATGCGTTGCCTAGGGAGGTGGTGGAATCTCCTTCCTTAGAAGTTTTTAAGGTCAGGCTTGACAAAGCCCTGGCTGGGATGATATAATTGGGGATTGGTCCTGCTTTTGAGCAGGGGGTTGGACTAGATGACCTCCTGAGGTCCCTTCCAACCCTGATATTCTATGATTCTATGATTCTATCCACACCCCCGCCCTCTGACAGGCCCCCTGGGACTCCCATGCCTATCCAACCGCCCTCTGCTCCCTGACTGCCCCTCAGGACCCTCTGCCCCTTATCCAGCCCCACCACACACACTCCCTGTCCCCTTACTATGCCACTCAGAGCACCAGGACTGGCAGCCGCGCTGCCCAGCCGGAGCCAGCTGCACAGTCTAGAGTACTGGGGCAGGCTGATGGCTCTCACAGCTGCGCTGCCCGGCAGGAGCTCACCGCCCAGAGCGCTGGCAGCACGGCAAGCTGAGGCTGTGGGGGTGGGGGGACAGCAGGGGAGGGGCTGGGAGCTAGCCTCCCCAGCTGGAGCTCAAGGGCTGGGCAGGAGGGTCCTGCGGGCCGGATGTGGCCTGCAGACCGCAGTTTGCCCACCTCTGATCTAGACCATAAGCAACAGTACAAAGTTCAGTAAGATTGATGCACTTTCAGTAAATTTCATGCACTTTCCTCTTTACGATGATCAGTACTTCTCCTGAACTTCAGCCAGTTACTCCCAGTCTGGCAATTAGAAGAATCACATACCTTCTCTTTTGCTGGTAGAATCTAGAGATAGTAAACTCAAGAAAGCTAAAGCAGCCACCAAACCATAGAATCAGACAAAGAAACCAGAAAATAAAAGGTACACACTGATTTTTAAAATCAAACTAACATCCTTTGAAAGGACACTGGGATTACTTAGTAGTGACAGTTTTCTGACCTCTAACTGAATATGGATTATCCTTCATTTGAAACAAAGAACAACCAGATACACACACCTACACACCCTGACAGAATGTCCCTGCTGGATTTGCTAATTAATATTGACCGTTCCAAATGAATGATGCTTGTTGTAGGACTGGAAAAGAGGGAACTTGTGTTCCTTTTGTGTGAGCTTTACATTTAAGAAATTATCTTCAGATTACTGCTTCTGTCCTCATGCAAGTCTGTCATCTGAGATGGGTGTAGGCGAGTGGGGAGGGAATGTTCGCATTATGTGTGTTCAGAGGCAGCTGTAAAAGTAGGTCTACTCCAGGTGAGAACTGTGAGGTCATGTGACATTGTACAAAAAACAGTTCAACTTAATCTGAGCTCTCATAATACTTCACTCACATGTGTTAATAAAGGTTTGTTTTCCCTATTGAAGGTCTGGACTTGGGCTCTAAGAATGTGTTGCTAATGCATGTATCCATTATTCCATCATATCCCCCATTTTATGAAACTTAGATATAAAAATGTGCCCACATCTTGGTAATTTTACTTTTCATAAATTTCCTAATTACAGTTGTCACTACAGATCTATCACTCCAATTTCACACATAGTGGACCCAATCCTATAAAGGGTCCTTCTTTGTGCAGAAATCTCCCTGGATTCAGTAAGAGATATGCTGTGGGCCATCTGCAGGATTGGGCCTCATCAATGTAAGATTGTCTTTGATGTAGAACACTTCTGTGATGATAATAATTTAAAATAGATAATGAAAATTAGGAACTGCTACTGCAGAAAGACAGTTATTTGTTATGCATCTTTCCCCTTGATTATGCAAATATATTAAAATTAAATAAAAGTAAAAAGAAAATCATCTGATTTATGTACTTGCAGCCATCAAATAGTAAGAAAAAATATAGTACTGAAGCAGGCATAAATGATTTATCATTAAAAAGGCATTTCATTAACCTCCCAAAACACACAAACCCAGTCAGAGCAAATAATTACTGTAAGATTTCTTTAATTATTCAGTTAAAACTGCTGTCTTGTTTTTTGTTGCAATTTAATATATTTAAATAAACATCTTCCATTGTCTTTCCAGATTTCCATTTTTTGTTCAAGATGCCGTTTCAACGGGGGGGACGGGATTATTTCTCCCAGTCTTAGCCCCCAATCTCTAAGATTTATACATGTGCTTAACTGTACGTACCAGGTAGTCTCATGTCCCATTAACTTCAGTGTTCAAAGTTAAACATGTTTATAAATCTTTGCAAGATTGCAGTTTAATGATGCTCTGCCTTTAAGATTACCCCATCCCTTCCCCCATTTCCTTGCATGGGATTCTTTAGCACCACTCTTTATTAACAAACTCCCTAGTGAAGCAACATTTAATATAAGCATCTCTCCAGTGAAGCTCTCCCCCATTGATCTTTATGTATTGACCTAGTTCAGCCCTCTTGCACTGTCCCTTGCATCTTGTGACAAGTTACAGCAACTCACTGTAGAATACCAGATCGTAAAACAGATTCTTAGATATTGATTTGATGGTTTACATTTAAAATTCATACTGTCTAGCTGTATTGATGAGAAATCTTGCTTTTAATGATGGGTCACTGGCCAGAGGTGTGCTAGTTGGTGGTTGGTATTTGCAATCTAAAGGGGGGCGGAATTATTTTCTGAGAAATTTTACCTTTTATCACATAAGGACAGATAATGACAGGAAAGTGAAATGGACATGCAGCCCTCAAAACTAATTTTTGATGTTTATGCATTTCACTAAAGTATTTGATTTAAAACAGGATAGGCAATCTGAGAAGATTAGGGTTAATATAGCATAAAACACATTGGTTAAATAGTTGTCATTAATTAATTATGAAATCATTGAATTTCATGTTTCTTAGCTAAAGTAGACTCAAGAATACTTATAAATGTATATATTTTATTAATAAATATTTACTTGAAAGATGAACAGGAAATTACTAAAAATACAAAACAAAGCTGAATGTATGAGAGTATTTACAAAGTAAGAATAAGAAGTGAATATAAGAAGTTAAAATGTAAAGAACTAAAGTACATAAATATTAGTAATCAAAATCTTATCACAAATTGTTAAAGCAATGCCAAGTGCCGGAGACTTTCCCCATTGGTATTGATTTTATGTGGAAGGCACTCAGACATTATGATGATGGGCATCAGTGTAACATCCTAAAATAATTCTGTGTGATTCTGGGGAGAGGATTTTGGTACCAGTATGGAAATTATGGCTAGTTCGTGCAGGACCTTGCATATTTGCCCATCAAGTTTTATTTCAATAAAAATTTATTGAACTGTCAGTGACAGCTCAACCAAAAGTTATTCCAATGTTAGAAACTTGAACCATGACTTACTTAATACAGTAGAGAGACACAAGGTAGGTGAGGTAATATCTTTTATTGGGCCAACTTCTGTTGGTGAGAGAAACAAGCTTTCGAGCTTACACAGAGCTCTTCTTTCTTCTTTAGGTCTGGGGAACGAAGCATCTGCTTCCAACTCCAGACCTGAAGAAGAAAGAAAGCTTGTACCTTCCACCAATAGACGTTGGCCTAATAAAAGATATTACTTCACCCACCTTGTCTATCTCATATCCTGGGATCAACTCAGCTACAATAACACTGCTAACAAATAACACAGTTTCATTTCAGTTCTAAATTACCACACCTAGGTAAGAATAATTAATAACTAAGCTTTTGTCAGTCTCTCTCTCTCTCACACACACACACACACACATGCACACCCAAAAACCACGTTTCACCCAAGTATGCACTTAATGATTCAAAAATACTTCTAGTTTCTTCTAAAATTCACAAGAAGGTACAATTACAGGTGATCTGTAACTGTAATCTTGGTCTACAATAACCCCTTACAATACTTTAACCAAATGTTAAAACAATGGTAAAATCCTCAGCCAGATTCTCAACTAGATTCTCTAAATTGGCATAGTTCCATTGCAATGAAAGGAGCTGTACTGATTCACATAATTTGAGGATCTGGCCCCTTTAAAACCATACATTAATTAGTTCAAACTTCTCTATCTTTGTCTGGAAAAGTTGTCAATTTAATTTGACACAACTGAAGATGCACTGTCCCTAAGCTCTAGTTTCACTGCACCTAAGGACAGTTAAAGTAAGTACCATGCTGAACTAATGTAATGAATGTTCTATGCTCAAGACTCTTCATTAACCACATATTAAATCAAAATATTATTTGTAGACCTATAGAATGAATCTTATTAGTGAAAGAGAAGTAAATACACATTATGGGTCAGATCCTCAGCAGTTATAAATCAGCATACGGAATATGCAGATTTATATTAGCTGATGATCTGGCCTGCATACATTAAAGTCATTTATATTGCTTTTAAACTCAAGGTCATACTTTCGGAGGGGCATTTAACTTAGAAAAACCAATTAATCAGCTGAAAATAAAATGATGTATAAAAGTCTTTATTACCTATCAAGTGGAATGAATGTACATAAATTCTCCAGCTCTGTTTGAAAACTTGCAATGGCTGGTCTCTCAAAATTCCATTAATGTCAAGGTACCATTATTTCAAGTAGTAGTGTATGCCTTACTCTGAGATCACTGAGGTCTTCCCTTAAGGATTTAAAAGAAGGAAGGAGTTAATTTAGATTGTAAGCTCCTTGTAAACTCCAAGACTATCTGTCTTGTGTTTGTATAGCAGCTAGCATAACGGGGCCCTTGTCCATGACTGGGTCTCCTAGATGCTTCTGCAATATAAATAATTAAATTTAATAATACGGTGCTTATCTGGGGCACATCTTGAGTTGCTCCCCGAAGAAGTGCCATCAGTGGCCAGTTAAGGATCCAATTCTTAGTTTTTCATCCTGGTTTTTGGGCTAGTGAAAAGCCAGATGTTTTCAGCTAGGGAAGCAAATAGCTTAAGTCATCCTAGCTGAATCAGAAGAACCACCATACTTATGACATGACTTTCCATAAGTCCAGTCAGAGGAGATTGCATTTGCATGTTCCGTGGAACATCCTTTTATGTCATTTATCAATTCATCTTTTACACAGTAGAATCTCATGTCATCTATATGGAGTCTCTATCATCTTACAGGACTACTTTTGTTTTTTATATTTTTCTGATAACTACATGTTATAGATTGTATGTAGGCATGATTCAGCTTTACCCTGAATCCATTCCACTTTGAAATAGCAGAAACTTGTTTTTGTCTATAATCCTACTCTTGGTCTGCAGTAACACAAGTTCCAAGGCTCACCTCTCTGTTGTCTAGAATTATGTGACATTATCATCAACCTTACTGTTTGCTTGTTTTAGTTTACTGGTATTTCAACTGTAGAAAAGCCTGGCAGTTACCACAGAGTTCCTGGGTCTTGATAACAGCTCTTTTCAGAGATTGTGCTGTCTAGGTCTCTCCTTTTTAGTTCTATGAAAGACTAGTTTAACTGTAAAAAGAACAGGAGCACTTGTGGCACCTTAGAGACGAACAAATTTATTAGAGCATAAGCTTTCATGGGCTACAGCCCACTTCATCGGATGCATAGAATGGAAGATATATATATATCTTCTTACTATATGTTCCATTCTATGCATCTGATGAAGTGGGCTGTAGCCCACGAAAGCTTATGCTGAAATAAATTTATTAGTCTCTAAGGTGCCACAAGTACTCCCGTTCTTTTTGTGGATACAGACTAACACGGCTGCTACTCTGAAACCTAGTTTAACTGCGTTCAGTTGACATTTCTTTTATCCTACCAATATACTATTTCTTTTGTATGAATTTATAACTGTGTAGCATAGCTTCAGATAATAGATGGTTGTTCTAACACCATCACCCATTATATCTTAAGGGGTTGTTATTGTTTTAACTTTAAAACAGATCACTCGACTCTTTGAGTAGCATTATTAATATTTCTGTTTTGAAACTGTCTGTCCTATAGCAATGCCTTGATGAGCCTGTGCTTTATGTCAATCGGCTCAGAAGTATCGAGGACAGAAACTCTCTATCTTGGGGGAGAAAGTGGTTGTTTTCAGAAAGTTTGAAGTTTTACACCAAGTCTTTTTATGAGATATAAAGTATCATGGAGGGTTTTTTTCAACTGTTTGTTAGGATACATGGTTGTTTGTGCTGTGTTGCATTGAAGCAATACTGCATCCTTATACTGTGAACTCTGTCTGTGTGTGTGTGTTAAGAATCATGAACAGATAGGCTAAAATTTTGACACTTGAATGATTAACATTAAGCAACCAAACAAAAATGGGCTGATTTTCTGTGGTGCAGAATACCCATTTGCTTCCATTGAGTCTAGTAAAAATTAGAATATCAGTCCAGCCAAACAAAGGAAAACATTCTGCAGGAATGTAACCTTTTTAAGTATACTTTCATCAGGTGTAAATTATGTTTTGGCTGCTCTTGGGAAAGAGGACACATGACTTCTAAAATATCCACTTAGTTCCAATCTGTTTTCCACAGCAGAATAGGGACTCTCAAATATTTTTTTCCATAGTGGAGAGTGCATAATATCAGTGTTGTTTTGTAGGACCACCTCCCTTTGATTCCCAATCGCTTCATATCCCTGTTACATCTACAGCAATTGCCTATGTGGAAAATAATATTCGGAAACAAAGTATTTTAGCTGTATTTTACGGTAATTTAGCATCTGGGAATAAGGAGGAAGAATTGGTGCCAGAGATGACTGGCCATCTCTCCACACACCAACAGCATCTGTGGATCACCTGTGGGCCACATCACAGACTGAAAACTTCTGCACTAGTACTCCCTGGCACCTAAAATATATGTATATTGAATATAAGGTGGAATAAACAAGTCCAATTTGCATATTATCATCTATTTTTGGCAATTAATATAAAATAAAAACATGTTTACAGCAAACACACAAATGGGAAGAGTTAAAGTTGTATATTCAACATTGGCTTCTGTAACTCATTAACTTTTTAATGATTGATTTCTCATCAGAGTTACATGAATATTAGAATCATAGACTCATAGAATATCAGGGTTGGAAGGGACTCAGGAGGTCATCTAGTCCAACCCCCTGCCCAAAAGCAGGACTAATCCCCAACTAAATCATCCCAGCCAGTGCTTTGTCAAGCCTGACCTTAAAAACTTCTAAGGAAGGAGATTCCGCCACCTCCCTAGGCAATGCATTCCAGTGTTTCACCACCCTCCTAGTGAAAAAGTTTTTCCTAGTTTTCAACCTAAACCTCCCCCACTGCAACTTGAGACCATTACTCCTTGTCCTGTCCTCTTCCACCACTGAGAATAGTCTAGAACCATCCTCTCTGGAACCACCTCTCAGGTAGTTGAAAGCAGCTATCAAATCCCCCCTCATTCTTCTCTTTTGCAGACTAAACAATCCCAGTTCCCTCAGCCTCTCCTCATAAGTCATGTGTTCCAGACCCCTAATCATTTTTGTTGCCCTTCGCTGGACTCTTTCCAATTTATCCACATCCTTCTTGTAGTGTGGGGCCCAAAACTGGACACAGTACTCCAGATGAGGCCTCACCAATGTCGAATAGAGGGGGACGATCACGTCCCTCGATCTGCTCGCTATGCCCCTACTTATACATCCCAAAATGCCATTGGCCTTCTTGGCAACAAGGGCACACTGCTGACTCATATCCAGCTTCTCGTCCACTGTCACCCCTAGGTCCTTTTCCGCAGAACTGCTGCCTAGCCATTCGGTCCCTAGTCTGTAGCTGTGCATTGGGTTCTTCTGTCCTAAGTGCAGGACCCTGCACTTATCCTTATTGAACCTCATCAGATTTCTTTTGGCCCAATCCTCCAATTTATCTAGGTCCCTCTGTATCCTATCTCTGCCCTCCAGCGTATCTACCACTCCTCCCAGTTTAGTATCATCCTCAAATTTGCTGAGAGTGAAATCCACACCATCCTCCAGATCATTTATGAAGATATTGAACAAAACCGGCGCCAGGACCGACCCCTGGGGCACTCCACTTGACACTGGCTGCCAACTAGACATGGAGCCATTGATCACTACCCGTTGAGCCCGACAATCTAGCCAACTTTCTACCCACCTTATAGTGCATTCATCCAGCCCGTACTTCTTTAACTTGCTGACAAGAATACTGTGGGAGACCGTGTCAAAAGCTTTGCTAAAGTCAAGATACAATACATCCACTGCTTTCCCTTCATCCACAGAACCAGTAATCTCATCATAGAAGGCGATTAGATTAGTCAGGCATGACCTTCCCTTGGTGAATCCATGCTGACTGTTCCTGATCACTTTCCTCTCATGTAAGTGCTTCAGGATTGATTCTTTGAGGACCTGCTCCATGATTTTTCCGGGGACTGAAGTGAGGCTGACTGGCCTGTAGTTCCCAGGATCCTCCTTCTTCCCTTTTTTAAAGATTGGCACTACATTAGCCTTTTTCCAGTCATCCGGGACTTCCCCCGTTCACCACAAGTTTTCAAAGATAATGGCCAATGGCTCTGCAATCACAGCCGCCAGTTCCTTTAGCACTCTCGGATGCAACTCGTCCGGCCCCATGGACTTGTGCACATCCAGCTTTTCTAAATAGTCCCTAACCACCTCTTTCTCCACAGAAGGCTGGCCATCTATTCCCCATGTTGTGATGCCCAGCGCAGCAGTCTGGGAGCTGACCTTGTTAGTGAAGACAGAGGCAAAAAAAGCATTGAGTACATTAGCTTTTTCCACATCCTCTGTCACTAGTTTGCCTCCCTCATTCAGTAAGGGGCCCACACTTTCCTTGGCTTTCTTCTTGTTGCCAACATACCTGAAGAAACCCTTCTTGTTACTCTTAACATCTCTCGCTAGCTGCAGATCCAGGTGTGATTTGGCCCTCCTGATTTCATTCCTACATGCCCGAGCAATATTTTTATACTCTTCCCTGGTCATATGTCCAACCTTCCACTTCTTGTAAGCTTTTTTTTTATGTTTAAGATCTGCTAGGATTTCACCGTTAAGCCAAGCTGGTCATCTGCCATATTTACTATTCTTTCGACACATCGGGATGGTTTGTCCCTGTTACCTCAACAGGGATTCCTTGAAATACAGCCAGCTCTCCTGGACTCCTTTCCCCTTCATGTTAGTCCCCCAGGGGATCCTACCCATCCGTTCCCTGAGGGAGTCGAAGTCTGCTTTCCTGAAGTCCAGGGTCCGTATCCTGCTGCTTACCTTTCTTCCCTGTGTCAGGATCCTGAACTCAACCAACTCATGGTCACTGCCTCCCAGATTCCCATCCACTTTTGCTTCCCCTACTAATTCTTCCCGGTTTGTGAGCAGCAGGTCAAGAAAAGCTACCCCCTTAGTTGGCTCCTCTAGCACTTGCACCAGGAAATTGTCCCCTACGCTTTCCAAAAACTTCCTGGATTGTCTATGCACCGCTGTATTGCTCTCCCAGCACATATCAGGAAAATTAAAGTCACCCATGAGAACCAAGGCATGTGATCTAGTAGCTTCCGCGAGCTGCCGGAAGAAAGCCTCATCCACCTCATCCCCCTGGGCCGGTGGTCTATAGCAGACTCCCACCACTACATCACTCTTGTTGCTCACACTTCTAAACTTAATCCAGAGACACTCAGGTTTTTCTGCAGTTTCGTACCGGAGCTCTGAGGAGTCATACTGCTCCCTTACATACAGTGCTACTCCCCCACCTTTTCTGCCCTGCCTGTCCTTCCTGAACAGTTTATAACCATCCATGACAGTACTCCAGTCATGTGAGTTATCCCACCAAGTCTCTGTTATTCCAATCACGTCATAATTCCTTGACGTCACCAGGACCTCCAGTTCTCCCTGCTTGTTTCCAAGGCTTTGTGCATTCGTATATAAGCACTTGAGATAACCTGCTGATCACCCCTCATTCTCAGTATGAGGCAGGAGCCCTCCCCTCACAGACATTCCTGCCTGTGCTTCCTCCCGGTATCCCGCTTACCTCAGGGCTTTGGTCTCCTTCCCCCGGTGAACCTAGTTTAAAGCCCTCCTCACTAGGTTAGCCAGCCTGCTCGCAAAGATGCTCTTCCCTCTCTTTGTAAGGTGGAGCCCGTCTCTGCCTAGCACTCCTCCTTCATGGAACACATCCCATGGTCAAAGAATCCAAAGCCTTCTCTCCGACACCACCTGCGTAGCCATTCGTTGACTTCCACGATTCGACGGTCCCTACCCAGGCCTTTTCCTTCCACGGGGAGGATGGACGAGAACACCACTTGCGCCTCAAACTCCTTTATCCTTCTTCCCAGAGCCATGTAGTCTGCAGTGATCCGCTCAAGGTCATTCTTGGCAGTATCATTGGTGCCCACGTGGAGAAGCAGAAAGGGGTAGCGATCCGAGGGCTTGATGAGTCTCGGCAGTCTCTCAGTCACATCGCGAAACTTAGCCCCTGGTAAGCAGCAGACTTCTCGGTTTTCCCGGTCAGGGTGGCAGATAGATGACTCAGTCCCCTGGAGTAGAGAGTCCCCGACCACCACCACCCGCCTCCTTCTCTTGGGAGTGGTGGTCGTGGAACCCCCCATCTCAGGACAGTGCATCTCATGCCTTCCAACCAGCGGAGTCTCCTTCTGCTTTCTCCCCCCAGACATATCATCTGGTCCACTCTCCGCAATGGTACCTGTGGAGAGAACATGAAAGCGATTAGTTACCTGTGTCCGCGTTGCTGGAACCCGGACATTCCCCCTTCTTCTTCTGGAGGTCACATGTTGCCAAGCTTCTTCACTGGCCTCTTGGCTCCGCTGTGCAACCTGCTCTAAATCTTTAGAGCTTTGTGCCCGTAGAAGCATATCCTGACTTTTGTCCAGAAAATCCTCCGTTTCTCGTATGCAACGCAGGGTCGTTATCTGTTGCTCCAGACCTTCAATATTCTCTTCCAATATGGAGACCAGCTTGCACTTTGTACACACAAAGTCACTTCTGTCCTGTGGAAGAAAGACAAACATGGCACATCCAGTGCAGGTCACAACAGCTGAACCCCCCCCTTCCATATCCCCTTCACTCCAGGCGAACTCCCAGGCAAACTCCTGCTGTGTGCTGCTCTGCTGTCCCCCGCTGCTCAGCTGGTTCGCCGCTGCTCAGCTGGTTCGGGAAGCTCTGGCTATTTTTAAACAGCCAGGCTTCCCTGAAACAAACAAACAGACAGCCCCAGTGTCCGCCCCCTGCAGGCTACAAGCCAATCAGGCACTCGCTCAGGCTCTCACACTGCCCTCCCAGCAAACACACACTCGGATACTCACCAATCCCAGGCAAACTCCTGCTGTGTGCTGCTCTGCTGTCTCCCGCTGCTCAGCTGGTTCGCCGCCGCTCAGCTGGTTCCGGAAGCTCTGGCTATTTTTAAACAGCCAGGCTTCCCTGAAACAAACAAACAGACAGCCCCAGTGCCCGCCCCCTGCAGGCTACCAGCCAATCAGGCACTTGCTCAGGCTCTCACACTGCCCTCCCAGCATACACACATTCGAATACTTACTTAGCAAACACGCACTCGGATACTCACCAATCCCAGGCAAACTCCTGCTGTGTGCTGCTCTGCTGTCCCCCGCTGCTCAGCTGGTTCGCCGCCACTAAAAAAATTAGATTTTTTTCATTGAATACACATGATGTAATTATAGGGGAGATTTTCAAAGGCACAAAGGACTGTTAGGTACTGAACTCTGGTTGAAAATCCATGGGACTTGGGCACCTAACTCCAACTTGTGCCTTTGAAAATCTTCCCCTACACATCCCTCTATATCTTTACATAATATATAATTCCACATGGAACAATATGTTGAAGAAACACTAAGGTTGCAGTTAAGGACTTTTAAGTCAGGAAATTCCCAAGGTCAATATTTCACATGGAACCTCAGCTCTGCTCCATTGTACTTCAGTGTATGCCACACAAAGAGTCTGTACAAATTACTTATATACAGCACTAGTGTCTCGTTCACTATGTACTTTAGATGATGCGTCTTACAAGGATGTAGGGAAAAAAACTTGTCATGTATTATATAGTTTAAGAAATAGTATGTGATCATGTAACTAATGATGATTGTATTTAAAATAGTCTTGATACAGTAAATTAGTGTTATCAACATAGCAGTGATATTGCATTCAAAATGAGGATCCGTCTGACTGAATGACAATGTGTATTGTTGACAAAACTGCTGCCTCTATAGGGTTTGATCCTCCAAACGCTACCAGCACAGGCTGTCCCTAGTCATATGAGTAAGCCCACTGACATGTGAGTAAGGAGTTGCAAAATCAGGCCCAAGATAAAATGGTGGAAGCAGCATTATGTTACACACACTGACCTATACTGTCTCCTCCTCTCCTACATTAAGAAACATATGTAAAGGCAAAGAAATTTGGATTTCAACTCATGGAGTTTCCTTCAGATTTTTCTTAGAAGGAAGCAATATGATTTTAGGCTGCCAATTGTTTACAGGCTTTAGGGGAGCAATATCATGGAGCACATCCATCAACCCAATCTTCTCCTTTCCGCACTCAGACATTTTTCTGTGAAAGTAGGTACTAGTTTTAAATCTGTAGCAAGAAGCCAGTGGGATCGGAGGGACGCTAGAAGAAGTTCAAGGCAGAAGTTCTGCAGTGAAGCAAAATTTAAGAGCTAATGCTCTTTGTTTATTCTAATAAAGTCCTTGGGCAGTGTTAGAAGAAAATAACTGTCTCTGTCTGTCTTTATCATTTTCACATAACAGTTCCCTTACAAGCTGCAGAACTTGACAGATGGGAGATTATTCCACAGACCCACTGGTCTCCCTTGTACATGCTGTTTTCCCTACTTGTTCCTGCACATGGTCCTCTCCACTGTGTCAGGCAGTGAGATGAGTAGGGTGGAAACAAAAGAAAGCAGTGGGAAATTATTGAGTTTAAACCTACAGAGTCACAAAGATAGGAAATCAAACTTCTGTAAAATATTTGTTTCACACAAGTTACAGTAAATCCATATAACTGCATCAGATAAAGTCATAGCTAATGATAGCACTGCCTCTACCATCAAGACCATGTTTAAATCTAGGTTCTGTTAAATGAACATTCAAATGACACACGATTACTGATGATTGTGTTCATCAGCTTGTGCAATGGTTTGCAATTGGACAATTAGCTTTAGCATTTTGATATACCGGTAACTAACGTTGAGAAGGGACAATTGCATTTGGAGTATGAAATCCATTTTTTCATAACTGAAGGTAGACAGTTAGACAGTTATCAAAGTTATTTAGTAATTGCTAGAGAATTATAACTTATTTTTTAAGCAGCTTTCAGCAAAACTCTAGTTCCAGATCCCAATCAAATGAGACTTCTCTTGCTATATAAAATTAAAGCAGCTTTGCACTCTCTTGATCCTGGGCTACTGTATGCTATACTGGTCTCCCAGTGTGAATTAGTGAAGACCAAAGGCTGCTTTACCTTACACTGATGCTAATGACTCCAGCAAACTATTATAGCAGGCAGAGATGCCCAGGGTGATGGGATGCCCTAGCTACTCCCCTTTTCCCTAGCACGTCTCTTATGTCTGCTGCACACAGGGGTGTTATAGAGGTCATAAAACCACCCAAAGATGCTCCCTACACTGAGGCGATCTTCCTGGGGCTAGCTACTCTGCTTAAAGGAGTTGCTTACAGCAGGGCTACTAAATTCCATTTTCTCTCACATAAAGAAAGAAAATACCTTTTAAAAAAGATAGTGAACCTTGACTTTAATACCTAAATTAATATTTGAATATAAATAACCTCATGATTTATAGTATTCAAGGTATTTACTGTAGTAAATATAGGAAAACAACAGGGAATACTGCAGATGATGAGAGAACCCTATCTATTTCCCTTAAATAAGGGCCGCTATTGTATATGACCATTATGACTATGTAATGAAATAGAGAGCACACCAGTTCTGATCTAACTCCTGTTGAAATCATTGGCAGAACTCAACCAGAACTGTAGAGCTTTTAAGCTGAGAAACACAGAGAAAACTCATCACTGCCATAAATGAAAGAGCATTTTAGTGGCTTTTTTCTTTCCTGGTTTTAATAACAACTTTACATCATAATTAGGAGGATGAAATTCCTGTCATTCACAATACATGGTTTGGACAGATTAAAGGGAAGAGGTGTGAGAGATGATAATTGCTTTGTGCTCATCAGACTTCTATTGAAAACTTGACAGGATAATTACAAAATATCTACCTTACTGAATGTCTCCGCACATTTTCAGAGAGCTGTTTAAAGGTGTTCGTTTACTCTCAGGCTGAAAAGTTTTTTCTTTCTTTCTTTTGATGTAGTTAATTATCATTTAGATTTGTTGTATGTGCTTAAATACAGAGAGTCTATTCTCGTGTGCAAGCATGGCTGCGTTTCATGCACCACCCTCAAAGAAAGTTGCCCATCATTTTCTGAGTTAACCCACATATAATCACCTCTCTTATTTTTCAGCATAACATTATTTTGATTCTCTGAAGCTGTAACTTAGATACTTTGAATTTTAGTGAGAAGTAAATTCTTGGTGGACTACAAAAAGTAATCACGCACAGATGCATTTTATGTATTTTGCTTTAAGGGTGTGGTGGGGGAGAAAGCCACTTTACTTATCTAAATACTTAGTAAACTCTTTTCCTCAGTTACTTGCAGACATTTCACCTCAGATTGTGAACTTAACATGCAGAAAAAGCATGGTTAAGTGGTTAGCAAAGGGGGCTGGGAGTCAAGAGTCCCAATGTCTCTTTCTGACCCTGATGGGTGCTTGGGCTATTAGTTCTCCTTGTACTGATTAACATTTATGTCACTCAATCACTATAACAACTTGTGGTTGGCACATTGCTGACTCCCTATGTTTGCAAAAATCTCCACAGTATTCTAACCGGCTTTAACTGGTACTTTGCAATATATGTTTCCTAAATATCAGCAGTTTAGGAACACTTGCTTAATGCAATATTCTACCTGATGACATCTTGTGATATAAGGTCATTGCTATCTTGTGACAACTTATGATCTAGGGTCACTTACTGGTTAGTTGCTCCTGTCAAGTCTCTAGGCCTTAGGCCTCAGTTTAGCTAAGCTATTGTCTTATAGACCTGAGGCCTATGTTAGAATATTAATTAATACTTATATTTCATGTTGATATCTGAAATATACCTGATATCTTTTATTGTTAGCTACAGGTCTTCAGTTTTTGCATCTGTGAAATAGGGATGATAATTCTCCTTTTGAAAAATAATGTTGAGCTCTTCAGATTAAAGGACTGAGTGCATTATTATTGTTGTTGTTGTATACTGTAGTGTATACTATATTTCACTAATTTTAACTCTTCATTTTAGGTCAGAATTTTTCAGAGAGGCCATTTTCATAGGTGTTGAGTACCTACCTCCTTTAGGCTCCTTTGAAAATCTCAACCATAATTAATGTTTTATTATATTGTACAGCACCCCAGATGCCTTGGCAGAGGATGCAGAGGGCTTTTTTCTTAAGAAAAAAAAATCATTAATAATAAATACATCCCCCAGAGTAATCAGGGTTGCAGCTGGTCAGTAATGGGATGGAAGCCCTTCCAGGACAAATAAGGTGCAAGAATAGCGATGGGGATTCACTAACTGTGCCACTACTGAACCAGCTGATCCCGTCACGTCATGCGGGATCTCTGCTTCTAGAAATATTACATAAAATAAAGTTCTTCACTAGAGCTGGGCAATGTTTTTTGGATAAACCTCTTTTTGGCCAAAATGCAGATTTGGGTCAACCAAAACATTTTGCCAAAGTTTGTCAAGTTTACAAGATTGTTTCAGTCAAAAAAAAATTTGTTTTGTCATTTTTGAAATGAAACATTTCCATTTTTTATTTGAAATAACTTAGTTTTGAAACTTGCTGCAATTTAAAAAAAAGTTAACATTGGCCAAATGAAATGAAACATTTTGTTTCATTTGATTTGACCCAAAACATTTTTATTTATTTTTTTACTTTTCGGTTTGCCAAAAAATTAAAAATCATTTTGGGTTGACCCAAAACAGTTCAGTTTTAGTTTTTGGCTTGGCCAGTGAACTGAAAAGTCAATTATTTACACAATTCTGTTCTTGACTCTCTTGTGGATATGAACAATCCCTTGTCGTGTTTTGCAGCATCGTGACTAATTTCCATTTAATACATACCTTCCCTCACCAGTTTTAAATGGAAAATTTGTTTCATTTTCTGTCCTCAACTTTTTCATAGGGCTGTACAAACACAGAACAAAAAGATAGTCTTTTCCCCAAAAGAGTTTCAATAGCTGTTGTCTTTAAACACAGGGGTGGTTGTACTTCATTGGTGGATGAAATGATTCTTATGTGTATAGTTTTGTAAAGCAGTCTGGAATCATGCTGAATGAAAGGTAACACACATGCTTAATCACATTATAAGCTCTTTAGGACAGGGACTGTCTTTTTTGTTGTTTGTTTGTACAGCAGCTAGAACAATGGGGTCCTGGTCCATGACTGGGGCTCCTAAGCTCTAGTGTAATACAAATAATAAATGATAATTCTAAGCTATCATTGTTACTCAATTCTAAACTGACATCATCTGTAGTCAATTTAACTGAGCCAACATGTTTGCTTCCTCCAAAACTGTCAAAGCCCATGTTCTAAAATATGAATCTTTTAGAATGTGAATCTTGTATTCTTATGATGAAGAAATTAGCAGCCATAACATTCATTTTATATGGAATGGATTTGTACCCTGAACCATATTATTTCAAAAGAGAAGCACATAATAAAGAATTGTATAAAGAAACATTTTTATGATATTCTAATTTCTTTTTCTCTCTTTTTTTTTTAAACCAGTTTTTGAAGAACCGGAAGACCCCAGTAACAGATCGTTTTTTTCAGAAATTATCTCTTCAGTGTCAGATGTTAAATTCAGTCACAGTGGCCGATATATGCTAACAAGGGATTACCTCACTGTCAAAGTCTGGGATCTGAACATGGAAACAAAGCCTATAGAAACATATCAGGTAGATGTTTGCTATGTCTTAAAGTGCAATGCTGCAAAAACATCTCCATATTCCAAACACATTCATAGGGCACTGTAGATCCGCAGTGCTTGTTCTGAGATCACTGTTATACAAGAGTCACTTTAAAATAAATAGTAGATATGATTCACTTGAGCACGGGTGAGAGAGCATTACCTCTTCTGGAGTCAATGGAGCTATACCAAAGTTGAATTTGGCCCTTAAAACAACTGCTGTCTATATCAAGGGGAATCATCTCTTCAGTTCTGCATCAATATATTCATTATGCAACTCCACAATTTAATGGTTGTAATAAAGATGTAGGTTCGAGTTTTCAAGAGTGCTCAGCATTGGCCTAATTCTGGTCCCATTGAAATCAATGAGAGCTGCACCATTAAGTTAGGGGGAGCAGAATTAGGCCAGTGCTGAGTTCTTTTGAAAATCCCACATGTAGATTTCTTCCTAGAGTTCTGAACTGGCCTAATCACAAAAGAAACCCTTGTTAAATCAAAATATTGTCATCACTGTGGGAGTTTGGCTAATGCCAGTCAAACTCACACAAGGTGACAAATTCAGTGTTGGAGCATGCAATTCTGCTGACTTTAGCCAATAGTGAATTTGGGCCTTGGAGTCTGTGCCATCTGGTAAGAACAATCTGAGTTTAAAATATTCTAAGATCACTCAAAGTGGGACAAGTGTGCCCTCAGAACGTCCTTGTTGCAAAAATACAATGGGAAAAAGCTGTTGAAAACTATGTTCTGCATAGGTATATGTAAAATGACAATCTTTAAAAGTACAGTTGGGCTGGTCAGTAATGCCTAGCTATAGACAGCCCTGCAGGAGATCAGGAGTTGAAAATGAATATTCTGCTGTATATATCTCACATTTTAGGTCCGTGGAGGTAAAGCTCAGTGTTCCCTGCCGTGGGAATAGGGTTGTGGGGTTTGGGTTGTTGTTTTTTTTAATTATTTTCCCTGAACTCCTGGTAACATTTACTAAGAACTCAGGAGTCTGGTTTATCAGGCCAAATCCCACCATAACAGTATTTAGGGTCTTCTTTTTCTTTTCTCTTTAACTGTACAAGCAGCCAATACAGACTCAGGTTTCAGGGACACATCCCATTAGTTTCAGTAGGAGCTGTGTAGCTAAATCCCATATTAGCCTTTGAAAATGTCAATTTACATTCTTGTAAAGCCACAAACTGACTTTCTTCAGTAACTTAACTGCCCTGATAGTGATAAATGTGTTAGAGAATTTGGTTCTTATGCAAAACATGATGAGAAGTGAGGGAAATAAAACAGTATTTGGTATGTTACATCCATGTCTAAGATTTTGGGACCTCTGGTAATGTGTTATTTTGCATATATGTTAATGTGGTAAGCAGCCTTCTCCCTAGAGGGAAAGAGATACTCAGGCCAACCTGTTTGTCTTGAGTCTGACATCTGCTTTTATTTCCTCATGTACGAATCTTTGAAATAAGCCGGCCACCTTTAAATCAACCTGACACCTAGCAGTGGGGCCAATTAAAAAGTTATATTTCTCCATGCAGAGATGTGGGAAATGAGTAAAATGTAAATTTTTCACTACTGACTGCAATAATCAGAAGCTTATAAAAAGATGGAAAGTCTAAAACTAGGTCTTGCTGCCTTCCATGAAACTATAGATTCTCTTTGCTTTTCAAACACTTACCCACTGTAGAGAGGATAGTGATGCCATTGATATAAATAAATCCTTTGCAGATGACAAAACAAGGAAGATCACGAGTGATTTATGAGAGGATGCCTCATAGGACAGTATAACATCAGTGATTAGGATTCAACAAATTCAGGCTATTTTCTGCAGCCTTTTGTCCTCTTCTCCTTGGAAAAGATGGTTCTGGGTTTTATAGAAAAGAGAAAATGTTCAAAAATTATACTTTTTAAAATATATTTTTCTCATGCAAATATTATGTCCACCAGGCCACAGACACACGAATGTCTGGATAGCAAATGCAAATTAATAAAGAAATATTATTATGCACCTTGACATGTACTCAGAAGGCAGCAATTAAGGCCCAGATTTTCAGAACTGTGCATTTTTGAATATATTGATATTTGCACATGTAATTGCTACAACTGCACATGTAAGCACAATAACTGTGGGTGCAAATTGGACATGTATTTGCTCATACACAGTTCTGAAAATCTGGGCTTGGTGGACTGTATCTACAGGTTATGCCTTTCCATCTACAAACAAACAAATAAAGAAAAGCCTCCATACAAAAAAGAGAAGTGAAACATAAGATGATAAACAAAATAAATAAGAATATTTGAGCTACATCATTTCATCTAATGCCTCATAACCCATGTAGCAATTATTTACTGTAGGGTAAAAAGAGTTCTCATCTATAACATTAATATTGCTTTAAAATGTGGTGGATCATCATGTACTCAGGATATAAGATACTTGTTAAGAGGCTCGCTATGTCATCTACTGCTGGGGTTCTCAACCTTTTCCTTTCTGAGGCCTCCCCTCCCCCCCCAACGTGCTATAAAAACTCCACGGTCCACCTGTGCTGCAATAACCGGTTTTCTCATGTAAAAGCCAGGGCGGCTTTAGGGGGTAGCAAGCAGGGAAGATGCCTGGGGCCCCCTGCCACAGGGGCCCCCATGAAACTACATTGCCCAGGCTTCAGCTTCAACCCTTGGTGGCAGGACTCAGGAACCTGGGCTTCAGCCCCATGCAGTGGGACTTCGGCTTTCTGCCCCGGGCCACAGCAAGTCTAATGCTGGCCCAACTTGGAGGCTCCCCTGGGGGCCTCGAACCCCTGATTGAGAACTACTGAAAAACTGTATCAGTCTCCCCATGTTGCTACTATTTTGTGTCTAAATTTTCTCCTGTTTTACACTAGGTAGTGCTATGGACAACCATTGTAAAAATGTGTTCTTCATAACAAGAACTTATGTACATTAAGTAACTGAAGGTCGGGGCAATTTTTATCCTCACATCCCATCGATAATATTCATTACTCAGTCCCAATATTCTATTGTATTTTGAACTAATCTTTGTAATGTATCTCAGACTAGGACTACTTACTTTCACAAATGCCAAGTTCTCATAAGGCACAACTATAAAGACATGCAGACTTCCAATACATCCTGTGCAGGACTCTGAACTGCATTATCTTGAGCCTATTGCCGCTAAATAAAGTTAGAGAAAAATGATATCCCTCTGATGTGCTCTGAACTGCACCCTATTTCTCTTCTCCATTTCCCCTTTAATTGCTAGAAGGAATCCACATAACATGATTCCATGTCATGCTCAGCATCCAGCCGCCTGCCCCCTCAAGGGGGTGGCCAACAAAAAGCCTCAGGTGTCTGGAATCAAATGGCACTTGCACTAGCAGCAAGGGGGAAGCCCTCACTGCTTCCCATAGTCAGCCCAGTTAACTAATATTAAAACTCTCTCATATTGACTTTGCTCTGTTGTGGCAGCTTACCACGTCCTGCCCTCGCTGTGTTCCCCCACCACATTCTCCTTTTTACAGAACCATCCTTCTGCCTTTCTTTTGCTGCCTGTGCCCTTTTCCACCTTCCCTTCCTCTCTGTTGCTCTGATGGGTTCACCATTTTATCTGCCTTCCTCCTACTCCTTATGTCACTCATATATGACTTGCTCTCAGAGAACTGTTAAGCATATTCCTAACTGAAACAACATGATATATTATTGCAACCCTTGGCCTTTTTAATCCACTGTGCCTGGTCCTCCCTTGTTGTAGTCATCATTGTACATTACTGGATGTCTAAATTTAGACTGCTGTGAAGTGCCATGTGCACATATGGAATGTATATATTTTGAAAGCTAGATGAGATTGCTTCCATGAAGGGTCACGATAGGAGATTTTCCATAGGGGTCAAGAAGAGACAAGTTTTATAACTGCTCCACTGACAGAATTTAGTTTCTTGGACATCTTCTAAACAAGATCTCTATGTAATTCTCTAAGGCCTCATCACCTTGAGGTCAGAATAATACAGAACTCTGTTATCAATAACCAAACATGACCATGTTTGTGGTTAGTATCAGTGTGATCTCAAAGTGGGCAAGGCCAAATGACAATAATTCAGACTAATGTGCCTTTTGTCATGACAATCCTTGCCTGAAATAATTTGTTCCATCAAAATAGCTCCCCAGTGTTTCCCCAGAGTGTAGAATGTCTGGATAATTCTGTCAAGGGCTTACATAACTGAGGAACATGGTTCCAGAAAGGAAAATTCTGGTGGCAATTCATTAAGAACAGTTTTTATGGAAATTGGAACATTTTTCATAGATGGCGAGATAGCACATATGAACAATACTTGGACAATAAAATCCAGTTTTATCATCAAACCATGATAGTGTGGACTTTACTTCCAGAATTCATTAAGCAGTGGATGAATTTTATCATAATTATTATTAATAATAATTATTAATAATAATAATGAAAAACCTAAGTGTACAAACTAAAGTACTTTTATTGCTTGTGGTATTAGACTTTTATAAAAAACAATGTGTTTTCGTGCAATGCCACTGACCACAGATTATCCCATTGAAACCATGTTTCTAAATGGTCAGTCACATCAATCCATTGCAGCGAGGGTAGGAGAGAGAGGGCAAAACTGTAGCCCTGAGCCACTATGGAAGTGATGTGGAGCTTCCAACAGTTCCCAGAGAAAGCCACTCCTGTGCCAGTCTTAGAGGTAGAAATGTGTGCTCCCTTCCACAGCCGCTCTGCTGACTGGTGCAGGAAGGGATGAAATCAACATCTGGAATCATCCACACAACTGCTGTGCCACCTTTGCAGAGGCCAACACAGCAGTGATCTTGGTAATGTTGGTGCACGGTTGCCTCTAGTCATTGTTTAATTTACTGATGCAATGGAAGCTGATTTGATAACCTCATCTTTATGATGGTTCAACATTCCATGAGTGGGAGGTTTCAATGGAAAAACAGGGCAGGTGTTCAAATTTTTAACCTTGAAGATTCTCACAGTTATCCTGGAGGGTATCAGTGTGAGCAAGAGTGAAAAGAAAGGTCAGAATGATGAGCCGACAAATGAGCACTGGCATTTGTGAAAGACTGTGGACAGAGCATCAACACCTTGATAACGAGGAGTTAGGAGCTTCTGAAATTCAGAAGGAAGAATGAAAATGGAGGAAACACAAAGCACTGCATAGCTGATTAAAAGTTGTAGAGCTGAACACACTTTTCCAAGGGAGCATTAGTCACAGTGGTCATGTGGCACATGGAACAGATAGCAGAAAAAAGAGCATGAGGAGATGAAAATGGCTAGGCAGGTGGAGATCTGAGACCACTGAATACTACGCATATCATTTTACTGCTGCTTCATCCTTTCATCCTGCCCTGTCCTTTTTTGTCAGTTTCTTCCATGTGTTGATTTTTGTGCTAGGCAATCAGGATACTGCTGAAAGGGCCTCACTCCTATAACATAAATTAACACAATAAACATACATAATCTCAATCCTGTAATACAATTAAAAATATTAACAAATGAGACAATGATCGTCGCCTCGGAGATGAGTGACAATTAGGGAACCCAGCCAATTTCTCCTGAAAAAATCTGGTGCCCATCAATAAGGGAAGATGGAATGTTCTCATTTTGAAGGTTACACGAAGCATCCACCATGAACGTGCACCACAAAGTGCAACATTCAGTAAATGCATTTAACTGGGAAACATTCCACCCACATCTCCCACATGTTTATTAGCTATTAAGTAAATAGCGTGTTCAGCTGACAAACTTTAACTGATCATATATAGTATAGGATGCTCACTAATCTGATTCTGAAAATTGATCCATGACCGAAATTTATAGCCCATAAAACATTGAGTTAATTTGCAAGTTTGTTCACTGTACAGTACAGTGCAGCTGTAGCAAACAGTTCTAGTTTTAATAATGCTTGAGTGAACTAGCTAGACAGAGCAGTGAAACTGGTATTAAAGTATCTTGTTGGAGAAGATTCTCGGCCTTCGACCAGTGGAGGATGCTGAAAACGCCACAGTCAAGAGAGCCAAATTTATCTCTGACATAAACAGACATAGTTTCCATGAACTTCAGTGGAAGGGGTACCTTCTTACGCCAGGACTAAATTTGGTCCTTATGCTACATTGCATTGATATAGTACTTCCTCAGAAGTCATCTATACAACATTCATATTGGAGGGAGGTGTTGGATTATTAGGCCTTGTGCAGGCAAAAAGAAAAGGAGTACTTGTGGCACCTTAGAGACTAACGAATTTATTTGAGCATGAGCTTTCGTGAGCTACAGCTCACTTCATCAGATGTTTACCGTGGAAACTGCAGCAGACTTTATATACACACAGAGAATATGAAACAATACCTCCTCCCACCCCACTGTCCTGCTGGTAATAGCTTATCTAAAGTGATCAACAGGTGGGCCATTTCCAGCACAAATCCAGGTTTTCTCACCCTCCACCCCCCACACAAATTCACTCTCCTGCTGGTGCTAGCCCATCCAAAGTGACAACTCTTTGCATAATCAAGTCGGGCTATTTCCTGCATAGATCAAGGTTTTCTCACATCCCCCCCACCCCCATACACACACAAACTCACTCTCCTGCTGGTAATAGCTCATCTAAACTGACCACTCTCCAAGTTTAAATCCAAGTTAAACCAGAACATCTGGGGGGGGGGGTAGGAAAAACAAGAAGAAACAGGCTACCTTGCATAATGACTTAGCCACTCCCAGTCTCTATTTAAGCCTAAATTAATAGTATCCAATTTGCAAATGAATTCCAATTCAGCAGTTTCTCGCTGGAGTCTGGATTTGAAGTTTTTTTGTTTTAAGATAGCGACCTTCATGTCTGTGATTGCGTGACCAGAGAGATTGAAGTGTTCTCCGACTGGTTTATGAATGTTATAATTCTTGACATCTGATTTGTGTCCATTTATTCTTTTACGTAGAGACTGTCCAGTTTGACCGATGTACATGGCAGAGGGGCATTGCTGGCACATGATGGCATATATCACATTGGTGGATGTGCAGGTGAACGAGCCTCTGATAGTGTGGCTGATGTTATTAGGCCCTGTGATGGTGTCCCCTGAATAGATATGTGGGCACAATTGGCAACGGGCTTTGTTGCAAGGATAAGTTCCTGGGTTAGTGGTTCTGTTGTGTGGTATGTGGTTGTTGGTGAGTATTTGCTTCAGATTGCGGGGCTGTCTGTAGGCAAGGACTGGCCTGTCTCCCAAGACTTGTGAGAGTGTTGGGTCATCCTTTAGGATAGGTTGTAGATCCTTAATAATGCGTTGGAGGGGTTTTAGTTGGGGGCTGAAGGTGACCGCTAGTGGCGTTCTGTTATTTTCTTTGTTAGGCCTGTCCTGTAGTAGGTAACTTCTGGGAACTCTTCTGGCTCTATCAATCTGTTTCTTTACTTCTGCAGGTGGGTATTGTAGTTGTAAGAAAGCTTGATAGAGATCTTGTAGGTGTTTGTCTCTGTCTGAGGGGTTGGAGCAAATGCGGTTGTATCGCAGAGCTTGGCTGTAGACGATGGATCGTGTGGTGTGGTCAGGGTGAAAGCTGGAGGCATGCAGGTAGGAATAGCGGTCAGTAGGTTTCCGGTATAGGGTGGTGTTTATGTGGCCATTGTTTATTAGCACTGTAGTGTCCAGGAAGTGGATCTCTTGTGTGGACTGGACCAGGCTGAGGTTGGTGGTGGGATGGAAATTGTTGAAATCGTGGTGGAATTCCTCAAGAGCTTCTTTTCCATGGGTCCAGATGATGAAGATGTCATCAATATAGCGCAAGTAGAGTAGGGGCTTTAGGGGACGAGAGCTGAGGAAGCGTTGTTCTAAATCAGCCATAAAAATGTTGGCATACTGTGGGGCCATGCGGGTACCCATAGCAGTGCCGCTGATCTGAAGGTATACATTGTCCCCAAATGTGAAATAGTTATGGGTAAGGACAAAGTCACAAAGTTCAGCCACCAGGTTAGCCGTGACATTCCACGGTAAACATCTGATGAAGTGAGCTGTAGCTCACGAAAGCTCATGCTCAAATAAATTCGTTAGTCTCTAAGGTGCCACAAGTACTCCTTTTCTTTTTGCGAATACAGACTAACACGGCTGTTCCTCTGAAACTTGTGCAGGCAGGAATTCTCTGGCTTCTTATTTCAATGTGGGGGTGAAGAACATCATATAGAAGAAAAAAATTGAATTAATTAAAGGACTGATGCAATGCACATGAGTTATGTCCTCTATGATAAACTCACACTCCATAGAGGTATGCAGCCTAAAACAAGGTCTTCTGTGAATCTTACTTTCAAACCATGCAAGATAAGAACTCATGGTTTGTTTTCAGATCTCAGACATCATCACTGATATGAAGTAGCTATGAGCGGGAGAGAATTCTGGGTACTAGTCTATGTAAATAAGACACCACTATACTATACTTTATTTCTGAATTGCTGTATAATGTAATACCGCAGATTATAGCTTTTATAAATGGAGCAGGGACCTCTCTCTGAACCCTATAATGTAAGTGAAAGTCTATATAGATCTTGGATTATTATTATTTATTATTTAAGTTAGACGATTCATTCTCTCATTAGCACATCTGCTGTATCAACGGGGAAGATCCATTTTGGAATCAGGCTAGAGTTCAGAAATTCACACTAACAGGAATCAACCATGTTTGAGAAAGGTAATCTACAGTATGCTCAAAAAAGCATGGTCTAGCCAAAGCTTTCCTGCTCCATTAGTTCTATAGCACTCTTTTAATTGAACTACAGAAGAGCACAGATCTCTTGTTTAAGAGATAGAAGTACTCTCTATCTTTGTAAAATCTACCAACCTGTAAGAGCAATAGTATAGAACATTTCTAAAATAATGATTTGTAAAAACTGCACTGTCTTTTTCGGTTAAACAGGTCCATGATTACCTTAGGAGCAAGCTGTGTTCCCTTTATGAAAATGACTGCATCTTTGACAAGTTTGAATGTGCATGGAATGGATCAGACAGGTAACCCATCCTTATGTTCATCACTATTTTAATTTCACCAAGGGGCTGCCAAAGGATGGAGTATAATCAATAAATCATCTGTGACTTGGGGTTATTGTACATATCAAGTTACATTTCTCCATATCAGTATCCAGTCTGTTATTACTGTTGCACCTTTTCACCCCCTCAGCCAGAATTTAAGAATCCGCAAAAAGAAAAGGGCGACTTGTGGCACCTTAGAGACTAACAAATTTATTTGAGCATAAGCTTTCATGAGCTACAGCTCACTTCATTGGATGCATTCAGTCTAAATGAATGCATCCGATGAAGCGAGCTGTAACTCACGGAAGCTTATGCTCAATGCATCCGATGAAGTGAGCTGTAGCTCACAAAAGCTTATATTCAAATAAATTTGTTAATCTCAAAGGTGCCACAAGTCCTCCTTTTCTTTTGCGGATACAGACTAACACGGCTGCTACTCTGAAATTTAAGAATCATTATTCTCTGCACTCAGCCACTGGGAGAAAATCAAATTCCACTCATTTCCACCAAAAGCACCAAAATGGGCTGAAAGAATCAAAAGAAAACTGTTTTCACAAACACCTTCATGGGAGGGGGGGGATTGCTAAGGAAACCCCAGCTCGGGCAAGTTAACAAAGTAGCTTCCTTTTAAATCCAATCTAGCAGCTGAAAATAAGGAGGGAGGAAGAGCCAGTGCCATGTGACCAGTCACAGCTTTGCAGACCACTGGTCACCGTTTGTGAAACATTCTTCTAATGTCATGTAATTTTTTTGTGTGGAGGAACTATAGATATGGGACCAAATTCTATTCATTTGTTTCTTAGACTTTAGCTTCATTCTGGTAGAACAGAGCAGGATTTGTCCATAACGTTATAACTTATCTCTATATTATGATATGCCAAGTTAATATAATTAATACCACTGCCTCCTTCATAACAACAAGGATAAGATTACCTTTTCTAAGAACCAACTAGCTGTCAGATACTGCCCTCACTCCTTGCACAGCATTCCCGTTGACATGAATGGAGGGTCCTTGTGAGGACTGTGTAGCGTATGTGACCCATAATATTCACCACCCATATAAGCGAAATCCATCCCCTCATACATCTAAAAATGGGTCCGATTTTCTATCTCATACACACATAGAGATACAAAATAATGCTTTAGAATGTTGTTAGATACATTCTTTTCTTTGAACTATAGTTGCCTTTGCTCAGTTCCTATTTTACTCCAGGGAGAGAGGCTCTCTCTTTACTGAGGTGCTACAACCTTCCACCATATTCTTCATCCAGAGAAACTATATTCCTCTGTAATCTCTGACCTGGAACTGCCCTACTGAGTTGATGGTTCCTTCTCTAGCTATAAAGTACCTTTCTTTAGCCCAATAGGTGCGCAGATGTTCCACAATTCCACAGATATACCGACCCACAATTCATAGAATTCCCCAGAGTGTCATGGAAATTAGAAACAGGAAAGAGTTACTGGGTCATCCTGTTAATGTAAAAACATTCCCTATAGCATATTCCCAAGTACTTCATCCAGCCTAGTTTTAAGTTACTCAGTCAACTGAAGTTGCAAGACCATTGCCTTTGGGATATTCTACCTGAGCTTAATTTATTTTATCCTGGGAACTGGCTCTGTTTCAGCATTGCGTAAATTCTTCTATTTAATGGACTACCAGCCAGTGACCACATTGGGGTAAAATCGTCCACAGTGTCTTGTGACACCCTGGGAGTAGGCTCTCTTGTGCCAGGGCTAACCAGTCCTAGAGAAGACTGCTGGTGGTGGGCATGACTCAAGATGTTTGAAAATTAGGATTGGCTCAGGTTTGGATAAGCATCCAGAGTTTTGGGTGCTTCTCTGAATCTCTTGAACCTGCAGAGAAGAGATAGAAACATCAGAACAAGAGGCTTTCTCATGAGAGTCCCAGTACTACTTGCTTCCAGTCAGGGGATGGAAAGATCACCTAAATAGCCTTTTGTGGGGAATATTGACACTTATCCCAGCCAGAACCTGGGAGTGCAGAACTGCAAAAAAGTGTGGGTATGGGCAGGAGAGGGGAGTTAATCAGACATTTCAAAACCATCACAAAGCTTCAGGAGTTTCCTAACATCTTCAAAACCATTTCATCCATCCTTAAATGGGAGCTCTAAGACATTATGCTTGTAGGCAGCCATGCATTTTCACTCTCAGGTACTTCCTTCAGTAGATGCTCTCATCCTCAAAGTATCTGGATAGCTACATGTTAATAATACAAGAATTATTCAATATTGGGTTTAAAATGAGAGTAATTGTTTCAGTCTAATCCTCACTTGACAGATCAGAAAGATCAACATAGCATGAAATCAACTGAGCCTCATTAAATGGGAGCATTCCATTTTTAAAGGCTTAATTTCTCACACTGTTTATATGTGGGAGGATAGTTAATCTTGCACAATTCTGAATCCATCACTAAACACTGCTTATTCAAATGGATGGGATACCCGGCATGATCTTAAGAAACCAGCGAGCACAACTTTTGGTCAGTCATTTGACAAAAGACAACATTCATTTTATTTTATTTAGTTTAGTTTTTCTTTTCTAAACTTAGAACACTTCCTCTTAACAGTCTGAACGAGAATTAAATACATCACTGCCAATTTTCATCATTAGTGTGACACTTGCATTGACACTCCTGAACAAGGAGATGTGATCTTGCTCATATAAGTGGCAATTATTTTGTTGTTTCAGTGCACAAATATGGATTCTGTACCAGTGTTTTTTAAGGAAGAGTTCCTATCTTTCTAAAAAATACACATTAAGATAGATGATCTGATAAGTTAAAATATATATTTTAAATACAGCTTTTTGCAGAAGGTAAGACAGGCCTATTAGCACTTGGGAATTTTATGGGGAGTCCCATAACGATATTTGTGTTAATAAAAATAATTACAAACATAAGGATGGCATTTTCTTTAAAAATGCTAATCTAGTTTTAGGGTATTCAACAGGTTAAGTGGCACATTAGAAACATATATGGTTGCATTTAAAAATTAAAATCATGATTATATATGAAAGTTGTCATCTTTTTATTTAGTTTTTGTTGCCATTAAGGACTTAATTCAGGATCACAATGAGTCCCATTGTTGAGGCTGTTTACAAAAAAATCAATGTACACAAGCTCTGATTAAAACGTGATTGATGCTCAGTAACTCCAATGAACAGGAACTAATACAATCAGACAAATCCAATCGCATTTGCCGAAGGACACATTAATCATTATATACTTGGGCAAGAACAGCAGTTGCAGGAGGTAAAGAGGGGGTCTTAAAAATAATGCAACCAGCCGAGCACATATTATGTTAGTTGACTGTGTTAGAATAAACACATGCCATGTATAGTGTGTATATATATATGTATGCTTACATGACTTCGGAACATGCAAGCTTTACTGTATATAGCTGTTTTATTTAAAGATTTGAGAGTGCAAGTGAATAGAAGAATTAACTAATAACATGTAAAACAGTGTCCCCTTCCCATCGCCAACCTTGGAATGCAAATATGCACACATTGTTATTTCAGGTTTTATCTCAAATGTCCTGGAATTAACAGCAGTTGAACAGGTTATCTGTGAATTACAGTGTTGAATTTCTGTTTCACCTGACCTCCTCCTGTACATTCTAGATGATATTAAGAACTACGTACATTAATACCATTTTAAAAAAATTAAAAAGTAATTGCTTGGAGGGAAGCCTTCAAAGGAGTATTTCCGCTACCATGGTGGTGAGGGCCATACAAGTAGATAAATAAAATCACATACAACTATCAAAGAGTCCTATGTCTTCATCCAGTTAGCTTCTTGAGTCTACTCTAAATCTGCGTAAGTGGCAAGTTCCAGTGGACTAAACCACTAATTTACTTATGACAGCTCTAATAAAGATTTGGTTTTGTACACTTGTCTACCCCAGTCTTGTATGATGCCGTGGTGGGTTGATAGCAAAATCCACATTTAAAATGTAGAAGACATCATTCAGCAGATCAAGACAAAAGTTGGCATCTCAAATTTTACTTCTGAGGAGATTGGGAGTCCCTTGTTTCTCATTCCCAGTCCCATCCAGACCAGTTATATGTGTGTCCCATAGCTCCTGAGCCTATTATCCAAGCTTGTCCATCAGCAAAGATGCTAAGATTCCCCACCGATGCACCATCTACTTTATAGTCATGAAACCTTCTGTCTCAAGCCAGTCAGTTCCCGACCACCACCGAACCATGTTGTATGGTTCCCAGGTGAAGACTGGCTGCCCTGAGAAATACGCATAATTGCGTGTATGGGGATTGGGAAACTCAGTGCAGTAGATCTTCTCCCTCCTTTTCCCTAAGAAAACTGCATAATTTGCTCCCAAGCAACAGAAAGTCACTGGCCTTTCCTTTGAAAAGACCAGCTTGCCATGATGGCAGCATCCATACCCTCTTCTTGCTGAGCACCTGAAAAGTCTAGATTGCCATTTCCCATAGTAAAATCTGCAGGAGCAGCCATGGAGGAAGAAAATCTGTAAGAACCCCCTCACCTCCACACTGGCTTGGACCCCAGTAACAGAATCCATTGGCTGAAGGTTGAAGCTAGACAAATTCAGACTGGAAGTACGGCACAGATTTTTAACTGTGAGGGTAATTAAACATTGGCCAATATGTCAAGGGTTGTGGTAGAGTCTGACCATTATCAAGACTGGTTGTTTTTCTAAAAAGATGTACTCCAGGAATTATGTGAGAGTTCTATGGAAGATGTTATACAGGAGCTCAGACTATATGATCACAATGGTCCCTTCTGGCCTTGGAATCTACGCATCTCCTTCGCAATCACATACTAGGGTGATGAGGTGGTCTGGCAACAGTGAGCACCAGGGTGGGCACTGCAGAAAAGATAATATAGAACCAAGGTGTATCTTTTGTGCCTGCAGTCCAGAGGAGAGAGAGGGTAATCCAGCCATCCCAGCACTATTCCCCTAACTCTGCCTCGATTTTGCCCTTTCCCATGGTGCAGATGCTTCCAGGTGGTCCAGATTTGTGTGAGAGGAGAAAAACAGTGCCATGGAGGGGGAATCATCCAACACACCATACACTGCAGGAAATAGGAAAGCCATATCTGGAAAGCACCCTCCATGTGTGAATTTAGGGGCAGGCATGTGAGTGACGGGGATGTGGGCAGTTGTGCCAATGGTTAGAGCATGTATCACGGGAGTCAGAGCCGATGATCAGAACTGGGTTATCTGGAGTGAGGCAATGCAGGAGTAGGGATGGATCCAAGGCAGGCGTGGTGTTGGATCTGATGCTGGATACAAGCAGCCATGGGTGCCTGCTTTGAACAGCTGCTGAGCAACTGCTGCTGGGCTCAAAGGATGATCTGCTGACTCTTCCACCCAATCAGGCAGCCCACTACAGGCTGGCTGTGCTTGTTAGGTTGCCTGGCTTCCAGACTGGCTCCGTTGCAGGCCCTGATTTTTGAAAGTAAGGCCTGGTGTCTCAGGATACGTTTAATGGAGTGTTCACAATAATTCTAGGACATGAATGATCTCTACCAGTTCCCAAGACTGCTCACCTCAACCACAGCCTTCCCAGTTCCCCAGGTACTGGCGCCTTCCCCAACTCAGTGAGAGTTGAGGCATTAATGTACCAAGTATTCCTCCTGTCCATGTTATGTTATGGTAGGGGACAGTGAATTGGCGTGATTTGGGTATGGGTTCTTGGTGCAGGGTGTTCAGAGTTGGATGTGAATGATGAGGTGGCTCTTCAGAGACTTGTGCAGCTGTAAACTGAGGCCAGTGGCTTTACCCATTCTGTAATGGCCAGGCATTGGTTGTCTAGTTGGGTGGCTGGGCAGCTCAATTTAAGGTTCTGGGCAGAGAGCCACACCTTATCCCCTATGGCCAGATTTGAGGTAACCTGATGGTCTGGGTCTGCATGGTGCTTATAGGCCTGTTTGGCAGACTGCAAGTGTTCCTTGATCTCCCAGTGTATCTGGTGTAGGTGGGAAGGTAAATGCAGGGGGGCCTGTACTGGGGAACTCACATGCAAAGCTGGGTGGAAGCAGGGGGTAAAGGCATAGTTTGCAAAGAATGGGCTATGTTGGATTGAGGCATGGATTGTGTTGTCATATGCAAATTTGGCATAGCACAGAAGGCATAGCACATCCTTGTGGTAGCTCAAAAAGCAGCACAGATTCTGCTCCAAGAGTTGATTTACTCTCTCTGTTGCCCATTAGTCTACGAAGAGGTGAGGGACTCGACACCAAGGAGGCTGAGAAATTCCCACCAGAACTGGGAGATGAACTGGAACTCTGGTCTGATACAATGCCTGATGGTAACTTGTGATAGTGGAAGGCATTTTCAAAGAAGATCTGAGCCATCTTCTAAGCAGTAGGAATAATATGGTATGGGATGAAGTGTTGGCATCTTTCTTAGGAGGTCAACAACAACCACAGTTACCAAGTATCCGGGGGATGTGGCATTTCTACAATGAAGTCCACTGTGATAGTAGACCAAGGCTGAGGAGTCGTGTGCAGAGGCCTATATTCATGCCAATTCGTAAGCACAGAAACTAGGTCTCTATGTAAGATAAGAGGGGAAGTCTGCCAATCAGTTATTTTATTCAGCAGCAATTAGATTCAGACCGAAGGGAAAGGAGAGAAAGGAAATTAGAAACATTTGAGAGGAAGGAGGAGGGAAAAAAGGAAACTCCTAGTGGAAGAGGCAGTGCCAGGACTTGCCAGGCCTGAGCCCTGGCACCTCTAGGCTTGGCAGTTCATAGCCCGGGCACTTCTGGGCTTGCTGCATCAGTGAATGAATGTAAAAAAATTGCTTGAGACCCGGCCCCTCTTCCATTACAAATTAAGCATTGGGAAAAGGCAAGAGGCAGGCTGTGAGAGCAGGAAAGGACTTCATGGGCAGATGGTAAGCAAGACTGGCCAGACAACTGAAGGGGAAGAAGGGGAGACCCAAGATGGAGGAACAGGGCAGGGCAGAAAAGGGACATGAGGGGAAACCAGTTGAGAAGTAATAACAGAACATGGGGGGGAAAGGAGGGACATTAGGGAATAGCAAACAACAGGAAAGAGTACAAAGAAAGAGAGGGAAAGGTAGGGGAAAAAGGGGCAGTTATTTTAATAGAGAGTGAAGCAGGGGGAAAAAGAGAAAAACAATGAAAAAAAGAAGGAACAAAACCTAACTGCAAATAGGGACAAAGAATGAAAGTGGGAGATTGGGGGAAGAGATGGAAATAGAGAATAGAATGGGGGCAAGAAAAGAAGGAAGCAGGAAAACAAAAGGAGGAAAACAAACACAAGTACACATTGTAGATAATTCACTTGAGTTCCTACATTGTATTATATTTTCCTTCTTGCAAAGGGACGCTAAAGAGGGAAGATCTGGCTGACAGCATTCCAAAAGTGGAGGAACCTTCTGGCCAAGTGTGACCCTGGGAAGGGCAAAGTATCAGTGTTTTAATGTTTCCAGTTTGGGCAGGAGGAGAGACAAGGTAGCTGAATGGGTTTGTCTCCCTTTAGTTTCTAGAATGTTCTATGTTGCAGTGCTAATACAGACTAAGAAATGCCTGGCTTTGTCTACAGTAGTCGATCATTGTGCCATGCATAGAGAACACAGTGTTTCAGTAACACTGGTAATGCAGCACTTAAACAGAGTAAACCAGGTAGAACAATTAACCGCAGTTTTTGCTCAGAGCACACACATATGAAAAATTAACTAGCATGAACACTAATTGCAAGAGTGTTGTCAATATGCTGGTTATAGCACTGCTGTGCAGAACAAAACTGTTTAAAACTATGAATATAGGAAGAGCTGTGTAGCTTGAAAGCTTGTCTCACCAGCAGAAGGTGGTCCAATAAAAGATGTTACCTCATCCACTTTGTCTCTCTAAGAATATAGAGGACACTTTTGTAAAGTGAGCTATATAGATAGATACACACACACGCACACACGTGTTTCCCCTCTCACCTCATATGGCTGCCAGGTATAATATGCAAAAAGAAAAGGAGGACTTGTGGCACCTTAGACTCTAACCAATTTATTGGAGCACAAGCTTTTGTGAGCTACAGCTCACTTCATCGGATGCATTCAGTGGAAAATACAGTGGGGAGATTTATATACACAGAGAACATGAAACAATGGGTGTTACCATACACACTGTAACGAGAGTGATCAGGTAAGGTGAGCTATTACCAGCAGGAGAGAAAAAAAACCTTTTGTGGTGATAATCAAGGTGGGCTATTTCCAGCAGTTGACAAGAACGTGTGAGGAAATTTGTTAGTCTCTAAGGTGCCACAAGTACACCTTTTCTTTTTGCGGATACAGACTAACACGGCTGCTACTCTGAAACCTGTCATTATGCAAGGTATAATATGGAATCTATTTCACCTCCCTATCACATACACACTATTTCATCATGTTGTCATCATATGATATAGAATTGTGTTTCTGAACAAGAATAATAGAAATGTTAAGGTCGGCTCCCTCTTTTCGTATTATTGTAAATAGCAGGTAAGGTTATAATTCATCTCTGTCTGTGACCTTCAACAAGAATGGCCCCTTTTCATTACATAATGCTATTTTTACAGTGCCATTAAATGGCAGAAATGAGGGCCAGCATGAACAGTAATCATCTACATACAAAGCAATAGGGATGCTTATATTAAAAAATGGCACTCTCTCTCTAAATGAGCCAGCCAAAGAAAATAGACTTTTTTAACATGTGAAAGTTCAAGAAATAACAAATCAAATGGACTGCAGAGGCAGCTTTGGGGCATACAAAACATTACTGGAAAAGCAGAGGATTTTTGACCATGACTGAGAGCAGTTCAGCTGGCACATTGCCTGTGTGAAAACTGCTCCCCATGCTATTTTTGGATTCATCTGGAGGGAGGGTTTTTATTCCTGAGGGAAATGTGTTCCAGACATGTACAGCTCTGCAGTCCATGATGCCCCATCATTACAAACCAGTTTCAAAATTTTGCTCAGGGGAAGAAGCCACAGTTAGCATATAAGAGCGTTAGAATGAAAGACTGTGTGTTAGCACAGAGATATGAAATACCCTTTTTTATTTCATGTTGTGACTAGCCATTACAGCAGGAGTCTTAATGACAAGACATGGTGATTTGGAAGGAGCGCAATGTCAGATTTACTGCTGCTGATTCACTTTCTGAAACAAACCTAATCTTGATCAATAGGCTTATGGGGCTCCTTGGATACAGTTTATAAAGCTATTCACATGAGCATCTTTTATTTTACTATTAGTTTATTGCATAAAGGTGAGATTGTGCCTGGCCCTTACATGGGTGAGAGTGGGGAGGTGGAAGAGGGGAGAAGAACCCTGGCCCCATACAGCAGCTGGCTACAGCTGCTGTTCCTGCACGCTCTTGAGTTTAGAGACTCTTTCCTGTAAGGGTGGCTGTAGGTGTGAAAGGGAAGAGCATTGCCGCCCCCTCCCCCCTCCTTAGCCAGCAGAACTGGATGGCTCTGGAAGGGGAGTGCATGTTGCACCCTCTGAAGGGTGGAGCAAGTCACACTCCCAGTTCGTCTGGGAACTCTAGGAAGCACCGTGACAACCCATCCAAATCTGTATGCAAGTTATTGCTGAGTACAGTGGTTGCTGTGTCCTATACAGTCCCTACACTACCAATATCTGACTCATTGCTGCTTTCTTCAGCAGATCAGGATATCTACTCTATGAAAAGGGCTACATAAAATAAAATCCTATTGTGTCAAATTCTAGGCTATCATCAGCTACGTTGAATGAGGACATAGCTGGCAATATTGCTAATGATTCCTGATGCAGAATATAGCTTGCCTGAGTTTCTGCAGCTTCTCTGTATTGTTTCTGAAGTGAAGATGGCGAGCTAGGCAACTATGACTCAGTAGACATGATGCAAAGTCATTTAGTTGCACAGTTCCTAATTATTTTTTAGTGTATTATTTGTATTACATAGCAACTAATGGCCCCAATGGAGATAAAGGCCACATTGTACTAGGCGCTGTATGTATAGTAAAACACTGTCCCTTCATCAAAGAGCTTATAATTGTTGTGGCCAATGCAGACAAAGAAAACAAAGAGGTGAAGTGACTTACATACAGTCACTTGCCCTGCAGGTCTGGGGCAGAGCTGGGAATAGGCCCTAAGACTCCTGATTCCCAGTCCAATAGACTATGGTGTATCCTCAAAAACAAAATGCAACAGAAAAATAGTGTAACCAACTGTACATAGTGACACAATGCTAAAACACAATAACTTTTATTCATTTTCTGGAATGGGGCACATGAAATATACTCTGCTGGATTGCATTAAAAAGACTTGGAGTTGTTTACTGAGCGCCAACAATGAGCTTGGAACTGTACAGGCAGGAGACATAAGGTATAGGACTAACAAGAAGGAAATGGGGGTGAGGGGCATCAGTTCAACATTTTTGTTGTCTATACAAAATGTAAGGAGTATGGGGAATAAATAGGATGAACAGCAAGTATTAGTTCATAAATTAAATTATGACTTAATTGATATCACAGATTTTGTGGGAGAAGTCTTATGACTGGAATATTGATATAGAGGGGTACAGCATGTTCAGGAAGGAGAAGCGGGATAAAAAGGGAGGAAGTGTTGCATTATACATAAAGAATATATACACTTATTCTGAGGTCCAGAAGGAGGTGAGAAGCAGAGCAGCTGAAAGTCTCTGGGTAAAAATAAAAGGAGTAAAAATTGGGGTGATGTTGTGGTAGGGGGTCTACTATAGACTATCAAATCAGGAAGAGGAGGTGCAGGATGAGGCATTTCTAGAACAAAAAACAGAAATATCCAAAACACAAGACATGGTAATACTTGTGGATTTTAACTACCCAAACATCTATTGGAAGAGAATTACAGCATAACACAGTATTGTGTCGGACAACTTTTTGTTTCAGAAAGTAGATTAAGTAACCCTGCAAACAGTAATTTTAGACTTGATGCTGACCAATGGGGAGGAATTGGTTGTGAATCTGAAGGTGGAAGACAATTTGGGTGAAAGTGATCATTAAATGATCAATTTCATGATTCTAAGGAAAAGAAGGAGTGAGAGCAGCAGCAGGAAAATGGGCTTCAAAAAAGCAGACTTTAATAAACTCAGAGAACTGCTAGGTAAGGTTCCATGAAAAGAAAATCAAAGAGAAAAAGTAATTCAGGAGAGCTGGCAGTATCTGAAAGAGACATTAGTAAAGGCAAAACTTCAGACTGTCCCCATATGAAGGAAAGATAAGACTAATCGAAAGAGGCAAGTATGGTGCCACCAGGAACTCTTCAAAATGTGGAAACATGGACGAATTGCGAAGGAGGAGGACAAAAGAATAGCACAAGCTTGTAGGGACAAAATTAGAAAGGCCAAGGCACAAACTGAGTTACACCTAATGAGGGACATAAAAGGTAAGAAGAAGAGGTTCTTTAATACATGAGGAAGCAAGAGAAAGGCAACGGAAAATGTAGGTCCTTTATTTAGCAGGGAAGAAGAGATAATAACTGATGGTATCAAGAAGGCTGCTTCAGTCATCACTAAAAAGGTTAATGGAGACCAGATACTCAAAACAATTAATGTAAACAAAAAGGGAGAAGGAATGCAAGCTAAAATAGGGGAAGATCAGGTTAAAGGCTATTTAGATAAGTTGGATGTATTCAGGTCAGCAGAGCCTAATGAATGTCATCATAAGGTACTTGCTGAAGCAATCTTGGACCCATTAGCTGTTATCTTTGAGAACTCATGGAGGATGGATGAGGTCCCAGCGGACTGGAGAAGGCCAAACATAGTACCTATCTTCAAAAAGGGGAACAAGGAGGATACCAGGGAATTATTGACCAGTCAGCTTAACTTCAATACCTAGAAAGATAGTGGAACAAATTATTAAACCATCAATTTGTAAGCACTTAGAGGATCATAGAATTATAGGAGTAGTCAGCATGGATTTGGCAAGAACAAGTCATGCTAAACGATCCTAATTTCCTTCTTTGACAGTATTACCGGCCTGTTGTATTGTGGGAGAGCAGTAGATGTACTATAGCTTGATTATAGTAAGGCTTTTGACACAGTCCCACATGACAGTCTCAGAAGCAATTCAAGAAGTGTGGGTTAGATTCAATCAGTTGTGCACCCACAATTTAAAGACCATACTCAAAGAGTAGTTATCAATGGTTTGCTGTCAAACTGGAAGGATGTATTTCATGACGTCCTGTAGGGGGGTCAGTCCTGGGTCCGGTACTATTCAATATTTTCATTTGTGATGTGGATGATAGAGTGGTGCACATCCTTATAAAATTTGCAGATGCTACAAAGCTGGGAGGTGTAGCAAGCACTTTGGAGGCCAGGAATAGAATTCAAAAATGCCCTCAAGTCATTGTCTGAATTCAACAAGATGAAATTCAATAAAGCAAAGCGCAAAGTATTTCACTTAGGTAGGAAAAGTCAAATGCCCAACTACAAAATGGGGAATAACTAGGTAGGTGTCAGTACTGCTGAAAAGGATGTGGGGTTATAGTGAATCACAAATTGTGTATGAATCACCGATGTGATGCAGTTGTGAAACAGGCAGATATTCTGGGGTGTATTAACAGGAGTGTTGTATATAACACAAGGGAGGTAATTGTCCCGCCCTACTTGGCATTGGTCAGGCCTCATCTGGAGTCCAGTTTTGTGCAACACACTTTAGGAAAGTGTGGAAGAGAGGCAACGGAGTCCACAGAAGAGCAGCAAAACTGAAAAAAGTTTTAGAAAACCTGACCTATGAGGCCAGATTAAAAAAAACTGGGCATGGTCAGTCTTGCGAAAGGAAGACCATGATTGGGAATGTGACGTGTGGTTGTTCACGTCCACTGAAGGTAGGACAAGAAGTAATGGGCTTAATCTGCAGCATGGGAGATTTAGGTTAGATATTAGGAAAAACTTTCCAACCAGAAGGACAGTTAAGCTCTGAAATAGGCTCCCAACAGAGGTTGTGTAGTCTTCATCATTGGCAGTTTTTAAGAACAGGCTAGACAAACACCTGTCAGGGATGGGCTAGGTTTACTTGGTCCTGCCTCAATGCAAGGGGCTAGACTTGATGACTTCTCAAGCTCCCGTCCAGCCCTACATTTCTATGATTCTATAGCTCCTCCTTTAAAGACCATATGAGCTTTGGGTGACATTTTTCCCTAGTGCAGAGAGCCAATGGGATGCTCTCCACACCACTGAAACCCTACATTGGGGCTGCAGTGTGTGTGTGTGGGGGGGGGGGGGGGGGGATTATAACTGTTGAGCTTTGCAGCAAGGTCTCCACACCCTGGCCACTGCTTGGGAGTATCTGCATTGGCCCGCAATAGGTCAGTGTTAGTGGGGGGTTATAGGTAAGGCCATAGGATCCATGACCATGTGGATCTAGTGACCCAAAGACCCACTGACTTCAGTGGAGCCAGACTATCACCCCTTGCGATGGAGGATTTTGGAGCAGGACACAATCACTGTTTCAGACTATGGGCTGGTATTAGGGGTCTGCTTATGTTTGGGGAGAAGATAAATTCCATCCCTCTTTCTCCAGCCCCTGCAGATAATCTTGCAAAAAAGCATGACTACTTAGGCTTTGTGCAGAGGGATGGAAGGACTGAGAGGGTACATGTCTCCTTTTGTGATTGTGTAGTAGATCAAATACAGTCACATCAAGTTTATTGGTAAACATCTTTTTATTAAAAGTATTTGGGGATAAATGGTCTCATAGCCCTTGTTTCTCTAAACTTATTAACAGTGTCCAAAGCAGGGACTGCTGCCCTGGAGGTGGGGATGGGTAAAATAGGACCTAACCAGGGTCACCCCTTCTCCCCTTTCACACCTCCCCTGGATTTAGAATGTGGAGGGGGGACCCCACACATACTCTGGGGACACTAGGGACCCAGTTGGAGCCTCCCCTCAACCACCCTACGTGAGCTGCAGAGAGGAGCCAGCCAGAGACTCCACCTGGTAGAAGCAGGAGCAGACCAAGCAGGCACCTTTGGACATCTAGTCAAAGCTCTGGAATGTTCTCTGACGTCCCTCTGCCCTGCACTGATTCGCTGTTTGCTCCAACCCCTGTCCCTTCTCACAGCCTCTTCACCTCAGGTTCATACCTGACTACCCTCTCCTCTCCTGCCCTGTTCCTCTCACCCCTCTCTTCTTTTCTTTCCATTTAGCTGATCCTGTCCTAAGTAAATCCACCCCCACCCCCAAAAAATTGTGGCACTAACTTGACATTTGCTACCATCACATTGTTCACGCTGTACGTGTGTTCTACCCCTTCCACCAGCCTGTTTCTGGCTTGTCTATTTAAACAATATTGTATCATTGTTTTCTTGTACTCCCCCGTTTATCTGTATTCATCTGTTTTCTCTCATCTTATACTTAGATTGTAAGCTCTTTGGGGCAGAGCCTGTCTTTTTGTTCTGTGTTTGTACAGTGCCTAGCACAATGGGCCCTGGTCCATGACCGGGGCTTGTAGGTGCTATGATGATACAAATAATAAATAATAATAATTTAAGGCTGTAAGGAAATGAATTTCACGTACAGAATTCACAGATGCAATGAATTTGACCTGATCGTAGTAACTCCTCAAACTTCTTTCTTGGCAACATTCATTTAAAGAAATGTGAAAGTATACAGTGCTGTCAACTCTTGCTATTCTATAGCAAGTCATGCAATATCTGCTGTTTTTCTTAAAGAAAGCTCTTGGAGTCATGAGCTTACATTTCATTCAAATAAAAGTTTTATAATTATGGAGAAAACTTGAAAATTTGAACCTTAAAGGCCCAAGAATTAGAATGCAAATAAAAAGAAACCAAGAATTATTATTTTAAAATTTCATTTTTAATCAATCTAATGATTTGGGGGTTCTGACTCATGATTTTTGAACACTTGGGATTAACAATATTGAAGCAACCTTACAGTCTATTAAATGCCATGAGATAATGAGAGACCATGTAAACTCAAAAGTCCATATATATTAAACTGCACAGTAACACAAGTTTCTGAACTCCATAGAGTTCAATTACATGGCAGGGAAAAGTAATTGTACTGTACCGATCCACTCCTGTTCATGGTAGAGTTAGTGCATTCTGCTATTTATTCTTGCTTTTGTTTTCTCTTTCTTCAGTGTTATTATGACAGGTGCATATAACAACTTCTTTCGAATGTTTGATCGAAACACCAAGCGGGATGTTACCTTGGAGGCATCCCGGGAGAGCAGTAAGCCACGAGCCATTCTAAAACCTCGCCGAGTCTGCGTAGGGGGCAAGCGAAGGAAGGATGACATCAGTGTCGACAGTTTGGACTTTACTAAGAAGATCTTGCACACAGCCTGGCACCCAACTGAGAACATAATTGCTATAGCAGCGACAAACAATCTGTACATATTTCAGGATAAAGTGAACTCAGAAATGCACTAGACCTATCCATATCTTTCTGTATTTATAAACCAGCCTTTTGAGAGTTGTAGAAGGACATGATCTTCACAAAAGCATGGTCATTGTGGTGGAATTTGTAGATTCCCTCCCTTCACCCCTCAGTCTGTATCATGGTTGGTGGCAACCAACTGTTTTAAATCACTGCAACTGTATAATTGTCTCAGTAAAAAGGCACTACTGTGAAGTCAGTACTGTGGTCTATGTCCGTTTTTTAAACAATCAGGGGTATTCATTTCAGGACTGATCCTGTGAGGTGCTGAGTACCCTAAGCTCCAGTTGACTCTTGAAGGGACAATGCTTCACAGGACCAGCATCCTGCTGTGCGGCATTCTTTCACAGGCTGCAGTGTTTACCACATTATTAGAGCTTTTCACATTGGTCCCTTGATTTTTTGCAAGAATGCTTTCCGGGCTTTCAAAGACAAGTAGACTTATTTATGAGTGTAGGACTAGCTATGTCCCCCGTACATTGCTGCATACAGAAGGAAGGCCCTAGACAGTTAGTAAGATGGAAGCAAAAGAAATTCTTCTGTTTATTAACAAGTGACAAGTAGTCCCTATTTCCCTTATGACATTCCCCGTCCCTAGCATTGAGCCCTCATTATGGAGTTTCACAAACACGTTTACAATTTTTTACTTCTGCTATAAATCCTGACTTTGTATTTCAACTTTCTGAGTCAAAAAATGAAGAGTGCTGTCGATAATCTCAGCTACCTTAGTTTAAAAAGGCAACTTGTTCTGCAGGTACATTTCCAATCACACTGTGGAATGTGACAATACAAATTACAGTGGGTGCCATTTAAAAACTCAGGATTTGCCACTCCAAGGTGACTATTCAATACATATAAAGATACACTGGTTAATGCATATACACATGTGCTATTACAATTTTGAGATGGGATTTTTCAGAAACCCTCAAGTGTTGTCCTAACTCTGCTTCACTGAAGTCAAACATTGAG
The DNA here is from genome assembly GCF_965140235.1 of Caretta caretta. NCBI lineage: Eukaryota > Metazoa > Chordata > Testudines > Cheloniidae > Caretta > Caretta caretta. The sequence continues at coordinate 128,560,262 of NC_134209.1, read as the reverse complement.
TTAAGTCAGTGCTAATCCCTTTTGAAAATCCCACAGGTGATGTTTACTGCATCACACTTATTACTTTAAACTTGGTATTTGCAGAATCCCCAGGAAATACAGGTTTAACTACTATGAATGGTAACTCAAGAGTTTAGCATGGCTCAGTGAATTTTAAAATGACTGTAAAATGACAGGATGACTCCTGGTTGAAACAGAAAACTAAAATTCTACTTAAATTGGTTTATACCGTTCTTTCTTCAATTGAACTTCAATGTAAATGGAAGATATTTCCTTTAGGAAGCGTATAGAAATGGTGTACCATTTTGGAAATGCTTTTTAATCTGGGAAATCTTTCCGCATGACTAATAAAATCTATGGAAAATTATTACCCCAAATGATTTCTTCTCAACTCATGAGTAAAGGAGTGTAACTGACTCAGATGCCTTGGCTGATCTGCTATTGTTAAAAATCCCTCACTTTGAAAAGGTTCTTTAACAACCTTACCCCATTCTTCACTGACTTTTTGGAGAATGAACTAATAAATGAACCTGCATGCTTTTATATTATGATTTTGGGGGAAAAGTCTACTTCCAAGGTTTACAAAAAAAGGTAACAACTTTTTATATGAAGTCTTGACATGACACATGAACTATGTATGTTTAAAATTTTTTAGATTGATACTGTCTATTCCATGTGTAGAAGCACAAACACATGTGCATCAGTTTCCAGCCATAACTATACACATACAGTATGAAATATGTAGGTTAATTTTAAAGGGAATGAGGAATGTTTGTTTATAAAATACTGTACACGCTAGAAGACATGGGCAGTATTATATGTACATATTTATTCTAATTAAAGTTAACAATCAAATTTTTTCTTGTAAAAAGGTTTAAGAATGTGGTAAATTGTATAGAAATCTTGTTAATGCCAAACTACTGCTTCAAGGATGTCATACACTTTCTTTGACTTTTGGCCGCCTCCATTAACCTTTGTAGCCCAAAAATGCTAACAGCTCATACTGGCATTTACTGCTAGAAGTACTGTACCACATATTTAGCTTCTCACATCCTCAAGTAAGAGTCAATATGTAACTTATTATAAAGCAGATCTTAATACCACAGTTATACTATTTTTATTTCAAGTACTGTATTCTGTTTCAGGTTTGGGTACCAAAAAGATCTTGTTAAAATAACTAACTAATAAAATACATTTTTGGAGCTTTACAAAATTATTGATTTCCAGACCAAAATGATATGATGTGATTACTGAGGAAAATATGGAAATTCTTTTAAAGACCAGTATCACATTCATGACTCTGACGTCACTGCTATGATTCAGTTTCCTGGTCTTCTTGACTGTAAGAAAGTTGACATCGTCATTGTGAAACTTTTAAAACTTTTTTTCGTTTTGGTTTGAGCTTTCAGTGGTGTAGAGTAAATGATGGTAAAGTTGGTAAATCAGATTGTTTGGAAAGCTGTTGTTCATGGCTGCATCCTTTGTGTTGCACAAATTAGCTAACTGTTGTTGAATAAAAATATAAATATGTTAATACCAGCTTTTTCAATAAAATGACTATAAAAACTGCATAAACAAATGACTCTGAGCTGTACCTTATTTTTAAGCTAGGTGTTAGGCATATAGGTGCTTTGGAAAATCCCACTGGGTACCTAGCCACATCTTTCAAGTGCTTAAACATGTTTAAAAATCAGGCCTTTAAGAGCCTAAATAAGACTAAGGATATGTTGACACAGCAACAAAAACAACAACAAAAATGCAGCAGAGTGTCTCAGAGCCCAGGTCTACGCACACAGGCTCATCGGGCTCACAATACAGCACTAAAAATGGCAGTGTAGATATTCCGTCTGGGGCTGGAGCGCAGGCTATGAAAGCTAGGGAGGCCTTTTTTGTTGTTTTTGCAGTGTAGACAAAACGGCCTAAGTCACTTTTGAAAATGGTACTTAGACTCCTAAATTCCATAGGTGGTTTTAAAATCACCCCATATCAGAAAGAAACAAAGAAAAAAAATTATGATAGATAAATGAGAACAAAGAAGAAAACATTTTAAATCTATGCAGCTTGCATACAGACAAAGCTCCCACTGAAGTCAATAGAACTTTGCCACTGTAAAGAGGGCAGGATAGAGCAGATAATTTAAGTTTAGAAAAACACGTTAAAATATTAACAGAATATCGTAATTCCTAAATGTTACATTCATCTGAGGAGGAGCCTGAGTTCTGTCAGAAGAGGGAATGTGTGTGTGTCTGTCAACACATTTTTAATTATTTTAACACCTGACAGAAGAACTGTATGGGTTTATAAAATGAGAAGGGGGAGCCTTGGCCATCAGAAAAGAGGCACAAATATTTAGTTTTCTCGTTTTTTTTAAAAAACAGCAACTAACATCAAATATAAGGAAGCAGAAATTCTGTTAGAGCTACCCGGCAAGAAAAGATTCATGGTTAAACAGTGGCACCGAGCCATTCCAGGGGAGACTTAATACTTAATTGGGAAACAAGTCACGTGTCAAGATGAAAACAACATGGCCGGACAAATCCCTCGAAGAAGCAGTATTATTATGTGGTGGTGATACAAATTAAACCTGCAGTGCCAAATCCTACAGTGAGGCAAAATGCCCACTGAAAAAAATGAGTTCATCTAGGTCAGACTGATTTGACCCACGGAGCGACTTCCGCACTCAGCAACGCCGAGAGAGCAAAAGAATTTAGCATGAAGCTTCTTCAGATACACAGCTAGATTGTACCTATCTGTATGTTTATGTGTAAAGGGCGGGAGGAGAGACCGGCATGGTCTTATACACCTCTCCCTTAGTTTACCTCTCGTTTCTTGTTTCCCCTCACCTGGCACATTTCCAGTCCTTGAACTACCTAGTCTCACTTAGCTTATCAAATATGAGTAGATAGTGCTGGGATAACACTCAGTTGCAAATAAACACGTCAAGCAATAGGCCCATTTCCCTTTGCAGTTTCTCTCTTCATCCATAGTGCCCAGCAGGATAAACATAAACCAGATGGCAACCTCCATTGCTCTAGAAAGTTCAGCAAACATATTTATTAACAGCACATGATAACCTGTTTTAATGCTATTGATTAGTGAAAAACAATGGTAACAGGAGCTGCTTCTCTTGGTGCAATGCCACCTACTATTGCTATTTGCAGTCAGTGCAGCCACTTTGCTCCAATTTTCAGTTTGAGGCTAGTTCCCCTATCTAGTGAGATTAAGATGACATTTCTAACCTTTCAACATCACTGTTAGGATGAAATTCACCTCCGCAGAGAAGGCCAGCACAAGAGCTATGCCCACTTTATTCCTAGTTTCAGCCTATGTTATTGATTCCCTCATCCTCCTGATTCCATAATCACATCCCCTGTCCATTTGCATTTTTCTCACTAATTGTGTCATATCTAAAATTAGAGTCTGATCCTGCACACACTTACATAGGCCCTCAGAAGGCAACAGGACTACTACCGCAAGGAAAAGTTTGTAGGACTGCACAGACCACAATGAGAGATTATGCCATACACTATCAAAGAAACTGAGGAACCACCTGATCAGCATCCGATACAGCAAACAGGAAAACATCAAAAAGGAGCTCTCCAACCTGGAGACTCTCATAAATAACCAACCTTCCATACAAACGGACTTTACTAAAATAAGACAGGAGATCTACATTACACACTTCACCTCTCTACAAAGGATAAAGGACGGTAAGATGTCTAAAATCCTACCTGCCACATGGGGCCACAACAGTGGTACCCCTAACTCACCCAGCAATATCATCAATCTATCCAGCTACACACTCAGCCCGGCAGAAGAGTCTGTCCTATCTCGGGGACTCTCTTTCTGCCCCGCCATCCCCACAAACATGATTCAGTTATGCGGTGATCTGGAAGCCTACTTTCGCCATCTCCAACTCAAAGAATACTTTCAAGATAACACTGAACAGCACACTGATACACAGATACCCTCCCACCAACAGCACAAGAAGAAGAACTCCACATGGACTCCTCCTGAGGGTTGAAATGACAGTCTGGACGTATACATAGAATGCGTCCACCGACGTGCACAGGCAGAAATTGTGGAAAACCAACATCGCTTGCTTCATAACCTAAGTCGTGCAGAACGCAATGCCATCCACAGCCTCAGAAACAACCCTGACATTATATTAAAAGCGATGGATAAAGGAGGTGCTGGTATCATCATGAACAGGTCTGACTACCAAAAGGAGGCTGCCAGACAACTCTCCAATACCAAATTCTACAGGCCACTTTCCTCAGATCCCACTGAGGAATGCACTAAGAAACTGCACCATCTACTCAGGACACCTTCAACACTAACACCGGAACAAATCAACATACCCTTAGAGCCCCGACCGGGGTTATTCTATCTACTACCCAAAATCCACAAACCCGTAAACCCTGGATGCCCCATCATATCGGGCATTGGTAATCTCACTGAAGGACTGTCCGGATATTTGGACTCTCTACTCAGACCCTATGCCACCAGCACTCCCAGCTATCTCCGTGATACCACTGATTTCCTAAGAAAATTACAATGCATTGGTGATCTTCCAGAAAACACCATCCTAGCCACCATGGATGTAGAGGCTCTCTACACAAACATCCCTCACACAGACGGAATACAAGCTGTCAGGAACAGTATCCCTGATGATGCCACAGCACAACTGGTTACTGAGTGCTGTAACTTTATTCTCATGCACAATTATTTCAAATTTGGTGACAATATATACCTCCAGACCAGTGGCACCGCTATGGGAATCTGCAATCCCCCACAATATGCCAACATTTTTATGGCTGACCTGGAACAACGCTTCCTCAGCTCTTATCCACTCACGCCCCTTCTCTGCCTATGTTACATTGATGACATCTTCATCATCTGGACCCCTGGGAAGGAAACCCTGGAAGAATTCCATCACGACTTCAACAGCTTCCACCCCACCATCAACCTCAGCCTGGACCAATCTACATGGGAGGTCCACTTCCGAGACACCACGGTGCAAATAAGTGACGGTCAAGTTAACACTACCCTATACCGAAAACCCACCAACTGCTATGCCTACCTTCATGCCTCCAACTTCCACCCTGGACACGATCCATTGTCTACAGCCAAGCGCTGAGGTATAACTGCATTTGCTGCAACCCCTCAGACAGAGACCAGCACCTACAAGATCTTCACCAAGCATTCTCAAAACTACGATACCCACATGAGGAAATAAGGAAACAGATCAACAGAGCCAGACGTATACCCAGAAGCCTCCTGCTGCAAGACAAGCCCAAGAAAGAAACCAACAGAACTCCACTGGTCATCACATACAGTCCTCAGCTAAAACCTCTCCAGTGCATCATCACTGATTTACAACCCATCCTGGACAACAATCCCTCACATTCACAGGCCTTGGGAGGCAGGCTAGTCCTCGCGCACAGACAACCTGCCAACCTGAAGCATATTCTCACCAGCAACTACACACCGCACCATAGTAACTCTAACTCAGGAACCAAACCATGCAACAAACCTCGATGCCAATTCTGCCCACATATCTACACCAGTGACACCATCACAGGACCTAACCAGATCAGCCACACCATCACCGGTTCATTCACCTGCACGTCCACCAGTGTAATATATGCCATCACGTGCCAGCAATGCCCCTCTGCTATGTACATCGGCCAAACTGGACAGTCCCTACGTAAAAGATAAATGGACAAAAAGCAGATATTAGGAATAGCAGTATACAAAAACCTGTAGGAGAACACTTCAACCTCTCTGGACACACAATAGCAGATTTAAAGGTAGCCATCCTGCAGCAAAAAAACTTCAGGACCAGACTTCAAAGAGAAAGTCCTGAGCTTCAGTTCATTTGCAAATTTGACACCATCAGCTCAGGATTAAACAAAGACTGTGTCTGGCTAGCCAGCTACAAAAGCAGTTTCTCCTCCCTTGGTGTTCAGACTTCAACTGCTAGAAAAGGGCCACATCCTCCCTGATTGAACTAACCTCGTTATCCCTAGCCTGATTCTTGCTTGCATATTTATACCTGCCTCTGGAAATTTCTTTGCATCCGGCGAAGTGGGTATTCGTCCATGAAAGCTCATGCTCCAATACGTCTGTTAGTCTATAAGGTGCCACAGGACTCTTTGCTGCTTTTACAGATCCAGACTAACCTGGCTACCCCTCTGAAGATTTGTAGGACTGGACTCCTTGGGGCAGGGTAGATGTTGTCTTTGTACTTCAAAACTCATACAATGCTTTGGGTGCTGTACAAATGACAATGAATAATAAGTGCTGGAAATACTTTCCTCATGGCTGTAATGCAGAAAAACCTTATTCCTTTGTATTCTTGTTTCAGTCCCAGCTGCTGGGCCAGAAAGTCATTGTGGGTGAGCATTCTTTACGCACTTATCCACTGTAAAGACGTACTCCACATTGTGGCCCAATGTGAGGACCCTTTTAGGCCAGGTATCACTGACCTCAGCAGACTGACTTGGGTTCTGAGATCTATAAGTGTTACCATGGTTACAGATTAAGCAGTCACAATATTGATAATGACTCGTCCTGTCATTTGCTAAGTGCAGCCAATCAATAGAAGGTACAAGGCATGTAACTGATCACATTTCCATTAAATAATTGTTTTAATTACAACAGTGACCATATATTTTATTTTCATGTAACATTACTGCTTGTGAGAATAATAGGACCTAAGTAAATAAAAGAATGTATCTTTTTTATATATAAGGTGCTTTTTTTAGCACTTTTGTGAAAAGCCATCACATTTGTTAAAAATAACTAATATCTGGAAAGAGGAGAGAGCACTGGTTTCATACCAAGTAGAATGTGAATTTCTAACACAGCAATAAATAGCAGCCCTATCTGAAAAGACCTTGTCAGAACCAAATATTTCTTCAACCCAAAGACAGATTGGCTCCAACTGCAGGGACAAATGCCTCAAGCTGGTGTAAACTGACACAATGCCAATGAGGTATTCCAGCTGAGGATTGGGCCCATAATATCCTTAAAAAAATAAATCTCTCATAACCTTCTTTAGATCAATGGATTCAACTATTGGAAGAAGGAGCTGTTCTGGAAAAAGTCAATGTAAGTAACAAACAAAAAGAAAAGAATAATTTAACCTGGAATCAGGGGCCAAATTGAGGGGGGGAGGAAGGTTGGTACTCTTCCAAGCTCCACCCACAAAACAAGCACGTCACCCAAATGAAACACCACTCACAGCAGATTGGGCAGCTACTTTAGAGATGATCATGTGTCTTGCTGAGCCTCAACCTGGAATTTGGCTCAACCTTGGTGGGACTTGAATAGGGTTACCAACTGTTGAATCACACAAATGCAAACACCCTTGCCCCACGGCCCCGCCCTTGCCCCATCCCTTCTCCGAGGCCCCGCCCCGCTCACACTGTTTCCCCCTCCCTCTGTCACTTGCTCTCCCCCACCCTCACTCACTTTCACTGGGTTGGGGTGCGGGCTCTGGGCTGGGGCCAAGGGGTTCGGAGTGTGGGACTGGGCTCTGGGCTGAGCCTGGGGTGCAGGAAAGGGTGCAGGGTGCAAGCTCTGGGAGGGAGTTTGGGTGCAGAAGGGGGGGTCATGGCTGGGGTATGAGAGGGGGTGAGAGATGCGGACTCCAGCTGGGCTGCACTTACCTCAGGCGGCTCCCGATGGGCAGCGCAGCAGGCCGTCCCCCGCCCCCGCCAGGGTTTACCTAAAGTGGCTCCGGCCAGCCCAGCGTACACGGGGGGCATGGCAGGCTCCCCGCCTGCCTGCCCTGCTCCCGCGCCGCTCCGGGATGCGGCCGGGACATGGGGGACGGGGGGGGGCACAGGGGGTCTGTGTGTTGCCCTGGCCGTGCCTCCAGGTACCTCCCCCAAAGATTCCATTGGCCGCAGTTCCCCATTCCCAGCCAATGGGAACTGCGGGGAGCGGTGCCTGGAGGCACGGCCAAGGCAACACACAGACCCCTGTGCCCGCCCCCGAGGTCCCAGCTACTTCCCAGAGTGGTGCGGGGCAGGGCAGGCAGGCAGGCAAGGAGCCTGCCTTGCTCCCGGTGCGTGCCGGGCTGTAGCCCATCCCCTGAACCCTTCCTGCAGCCGAACCCCCTGCCCCACCCCTCCTGCATCCCGACCCCCTGCCCTGAGCCCTCTGCTGCACCCCTCCCACACCCCAACCCCCTGCCCTAAGCCCCTTGCCTTACCCCACACCCCTCCTGCACCCCAACCCCCTGCCCCACCCTGCACCCCTCCTGCAGCCCCTGGGGGCAGGGAGGAGACGGAGTTGGGGTGGGGATTTCAGGGAAGGGGTTGGAATGGGGGCTGAGAAGAGGTGGGGCAGAGCCTCATGGAAGGGGTGGAGTGGGAGCAGGGCCGGGAGTCAGTGATGTGGCCCTCGGGCCAATCTACTAGTCCTCATGTGGCCCTCGTGGTCATTTGAGTTTGAGACCCCTGGGCTAGGAGGCTCTGTGCACTGCCCCTGCCTGCAGGCAGTGCCCCCGCAGCTCCCATTGGCTGCCGTTCCCAGCCAATGGGAACTGCAGAGTCGGCGCTCAGGCTGGGGTCAGCACGCAGAGACATGCTGCCCCCTCCCCAGAGGCCACAGGGACAGGCTGGCTGCTTCTGGGAGAGGCACGGGGCCATGGCAGGCAGGGAGCCGGCCTTAGCCCCACTGCGCTGCCGGACTTTTAGCAGCCTAAAATCTCCCAGTTTGACTTCAGTAGCCTCCCAGTAGGAGCAATATGAGATAGTGGGCACTTTTAGTAATGGGAAAAATAATGAGAAAGCCCAGGCTCTCACTTTATATCATGAGTGGCATTTCTTGGGTGTAAGTTTCACAAACTTTGGCAGAAGTTTCACAAAGGCTAGTGATCTACACTACCAGCCTAGATGGCAGTCCACAAGGATCACAGATTGGATATATGAATTCTGAGGACATGTCAAACTTCAGACCACCTCACCTAGTTGAAAAAAATCTTTACAATAAAATATACAGTATTTTGTGTTCAGGGGTCTGGGCCCCATTTAGTCTTCAGTTGGTAACCCTGACGGTGTCTACCCGCCTGCCTGCTGCCGCCCATAATGCGGAAAAGGGATATCTAAAATCTGGAGGCCACCTGAGACTGAGTTAATACAGCGAGTCAGCAGTAGATACAGGAACAGAACACCAAACTCTTGACTTCTGGGTCTGTGCTCTCACCCCAGATACCACCATCCTGCAAATTCTTTGGTTCATCAAACTTAAAAGCAATAGAAAAATTGGCCAACTGGGGACAAAGTTTAAATAAAAAGAGATTTCAAAAGCTAAACATCAAAAGCAAATAAATTAATCAGCAATAGTAAGTGAATAGGTAAGTAAATGTATTGCTCTCTGTTTGGCCCAACATTAGCCAACGTTTAAGGCCTTACAGGTTTGTTTCCATTCGGAGGAGGAATAGTTGATGTGAGCCAGGCACATTCTTTCGTGTAATCTTGTTTATTTATAAACAATGTACACAGAGCCCTGTTTTCCTGAGCAGAAACAACGACATGCAGTTGCCTTTCTCAGAAATCTCCAGGTGTGCAACTCTACAGAGTGAGTTCTGTCTCTCTACTTCCTCTCAGAGTCACAGTCACATCTGCTTCTCCAGGCTTTCAGGCCCTAAGGCTGTGTCTACACTGCAGAGTTAACCTAGGTGACTGGCACCTGGATTAGCCTTACTCAGGTGTGAGTGTCCTCACCGCAAAGCCCTACTCATGTTACTGAATCCTCACAGCTTCTGCCCTTGCCCATGTGTAGGGGCATAGCCTTTGTGCTGGGACACGCTAGGATTCTTTCCTGGTCAATTGTGTCCATTGCAGGAGAACTTGTCTGTCTCGCTGGGGAAACAGTGAGAAAGGCATTGGAGGAGCATTGGCTGTTGCTTCCTCTATAAAGTGACTTAATTCCTCCTTCTGTTGAATCTGAAAGAATGCTTGGCACACCCATTGACTTTAACGGGGTCTGTTAGGGTATATCTACACAGAGAGCGGCAGCAAATCTCAGAGCCTGGGTCGACAGACTCGGGCTCATGGTACGAGGCTAAAAACAGCTGTGCAGATGTTCGGGCTCCCCTCTCTTGGCTTCAGAATCTGTGCTCCTGCTGAACCTGAATCTCTACACAGCTACTTTTAACACCGTAGCGTGAGCCCGAGTCTACTGACCCGGGCTCTGAGCCTCGCTGCTGTGAACTGCCGGCTGTGTGGATGCACCCTTACGGTCTTTGGATCACAGACTCACCCGATAACAACCAAAAGCACCTTGCAACATCACTGTACTGAATATATGTAATGTAAACAAATATGCCTGGTTCTAATTCATTATGCTTTTCTATCCAAAAGGAGGCTAAATGGGTGAGCATCTCTACAGTCCATTTCTGAAAGTTATACTTCTTTCCTGTGCTGCCAGCACTGAAAGGCCAATTTTGCCAGAATATTTTCTAAATAGAAGATTTACAGGATTTGAGTGACTGTATCTTAGCAACCACAGATGCTTATAAACCCAGTTTGACTGTTTCAATTTTTAATTTAAATCTACCACAGAGAGGCAGCCTTCATGTACCATGCACAATTATACAGAAACACAATTGTCTTATACAAATGGAGTCTCAAAAATGAGTCTGAACAATGGAATCTATTCTCTTTCCCCATAGGCCCTAACTATGAATTTCACATAATTTCTGTTGGACAAGCTATTCATAGCTATCTGAGTCATGCTGTCTAGAAACAGGCTGGGGAGGCAGGGGACATAAGAGTCAGTGCAGAGGTACAAGCTCTCCACAAAGATTGTACTGGCTTCCTGCATAGACCCTAGGTATTTGGGGATGAAGTGTCAACCCTAATCCCCCAAGGAGATCTTGAGACAAATTCCACAAGCAGAACCTTGCAAAATTCTCCTCATCCCAGAAACCAGTCCCACAGATTTTTCCTTAGGAAGGCATGACCTGTTCCTGTGATATTTACCCATTCCCAAACCCTGTGTAGCAAGGAGCAAACCCTGAATCCAGAATACAATTGAGTCACATTTTGCATAGCCTCTGAGATAATAACAATCAGTATTTATATAGCTCGTTTTCATCCCCAGATTTCAAAGTGCTTCAGAAAGATATTTTAACATAAGCATCTCAGCTGGAATCAGAAGATCAGTTATCCCAGGATAAAGAGTTTTCAGAATAAAGGACTGAAATATTTCCACTGAGACTCCCCATTTAACGTAGCACAAATAAGGATCACTTGAGCAATTATCAGAAGTAGCTTTAGGAGAGATTTATGAGTCAGACATTTATAAATACAGGAAAGGATTTTTCGCAAGGGGAAGGCTGAAGAATCAATTTACTGCAAATATGACTATGAATCATCATCATCATCTGACCACTATTTGTCCCAATTAAGTGCTATAGATGCACGTCAACATGCACATCTGTGTTATATATTAACTGCATTCACAAGACCATGCAAAGTTAGTACATTTTGGAAAATCTCTTTTCCCCAAAAATATTCACAATATCATTTTGCACGATTTTGTGACCTCAACATGTCATGAAATGTCAGTGTTTGTATTGAACTATCAAGGTTTTGAAATTGCATATGTTTTGAAATTAAAAAAAATCTTTACTGGAAGGAAATTACAAATTTCAAACCCTGAAATTTTTAAAATTGAGGGTTTTGCTCAAAAATTTGTGGTATCATTCTTAAGAGAAAAAAAAACAACCATGAAATCTGTAGTGTTTTCCAAAATTGGTCCAAATCCATATTTCAAGATACGCAAATTTCACTACACAGCCCTGGTTTGATTTTTGTATCTTTTCCCTTTTATTAACCTACAATCATAAGTATACTGTGTATGCAGCATATTAGAATAACTGATAAGAAACTTAAGTCACCTTTGCAACTTTGTCCCTGCCACAAATAGCAATTTGTCGACAAACACAGAATAATTATGCTCTGCACTTCAGCAGCATGTCACTTGGCAAAGGTTAATTTCTGACTTTTCTATGATAGCTCTAAGTAAAATGTCCTGACATTACTTGCAAGGGAAGCTGTCACTTTACTGTCCAAGGTTAATCTGAATGGTTGCTCTTGTAGACAGACATGGCCATTTTTATCAGACTAGGGAATAGAGCAGACCTTAACATCAGAACTCAAGAGTCAAGTTACCTTTGTCCACTACAACCTCTTTATAGCTCTTTGAAGAGGCAGGATTCCTGAGAGTGGAACATACCATACAAGTTATCAGAACTCACTCTTGTGATGAAAAAGATTACGCAAGGGAAAAAAACAAAACCAAACCCACACAGTCCAAGCTAAAGTGGAGCGCTAATCTCAGGCATCTACCTCTTTAAAGCATTTGTAAACTACTTCTCACCTTATTACTGGGATCATTTCACAAACAAAGCTGGGACTACATTTGAGTCAGATTCTGTCTCCGACCTGAGTTTGGGGGCTACATCCTTAAGCGGCTAAACCCTCTTAAAACAATATTTCCATTATCTAAACAATTGGTCATTTGAAGCTTTATTTTAGTAATTATTTATTGAAGTTATAATTCTTCGCCTGAGGCAACATAATGGATTGTTGTCATGGAAACATCTCTGCTGTCACAAGCATGGGATCCTTTTGAAAAGTGAGGGAGGAAGTGAAGCGGGATCTAAAGAAGAAATGCTTTGTTGCAATGTTTCTCTTTTTAAAGCAAAGAAATCATCTAAAAGACAGAGAGCTAGATCTGGATTTTGGTTCCAACCCACCCAAAGTTCAAGGGTATTAGGAGCCAGGATTTTGGTTCAGGGCTATCTCTAATGTAAAGTGACACTAAGCTACTGCTGCCAAGAACTGGCATCTCCCATAGTTAGCAGCATCTGCAAGGCACTTTGTGTTGCTGAATTTGCTATTATTGTCAGAAAATTCTGCCTACCATCTTCAAACTAAGCCAAAAGACTAGTAACAAACTGCTGTTATAAAACACCTGCTACAGTATCTCCATTTGATTTGCAATCTGTTTGACAGAATGCTGACTCTGTACTCGTCACCATATGGGGCCTTTTGCTTGAGCTACCGTCTTGTCAAACAAAATGCCAATCGATTTATGTTGCACAGGGAGGCTTTGGAGAATTTAACATAGATCTAAAGTAAGAGAGGCTGTCAATGTCCCATAAACAAAAAGATAGCCTTAATACTTCATTCCTAAATTAATTGCAACCATTGTAAGCTGGCCTCTGTACATAGCTTTATTGTTCAGGTATTATAGAGTCAAGTTTTATTAATTATCTTTTAAGTGTTGATGGTGTGCTGGATGCAAAACAAGGCCCAGAAGAAAATATGGTTCCTGCCTGGAGTGACATCAGGACTGAGCTGTACAGCAGTGAAAGTTACAACAGCACCAAAAACAAATTAAACTGTAAAACCTACGTTAAAACAATGTTAATGAGGTGTGTAAGCACCTCAAAAAGTAGCTAGTCTGCAAATTGTCTGGATAGCATGTTTAATACAGCCTCACTGTGTATAGCTGCATTACGTACTCCGTGGTTCTTATATGTGCCTTCATCACAGGGTTCCACAAACTGGAGCAAATGCTTATCTCACTGCTGTGGCCTCAATGTGGGAACAACCATAGGCATAACTAGTCTGCTCATCACTCTCACTGTAGAGTTATCCAGGACAAAAACAGGAAACATGGTTACATGTTCTTTCTAAGGGAGATTTTTATCTTACATTTTCATTTCTCTCTCAGAAGTAGTAAAAGCAGTTTCTCCTTTTAGTGTTTCCCTCTTGAGAAAACATTAAAAGGAAAGAGAATACAGTGCAGGCTTTGAGTGCCATCTGATGGCATGGATGAAAACCAACCAGTTATTTTATTATTATTCTGAAGCAGACAATGAATAACTTTAAATTCTAATTTCTAAGAAACTGTAACTGGTAATTGACCAAATAAATGATTGGCCTCACAAAAGAAAATATATGCCTAATTGCATTATGTTTCTGCAAAATTTGCTGAGCTACTAGTAAAAACAAAAGATGATGTAGATCTATATATGTACCAGATGGCAGCTACTGGAATGTGTACAGTTTATGGACAAATCCTCAAATGAACATAAATCAGTACAAAAGTGTCAGGTTCTTACCTTGGATTCTCTTTTCTGGCTTTTTTACAAGCATAGATTGAAGGAACACAACATCTCCTTCTCTTAGGTGTGATTTGGATACAGTAAAATTATTGATTTGCTACAATGCTAAATTGTAGATGTGGGGTGGGACGGTGCAGGTAATTAACAGCTGGATACAAACTTTTTAATGCATATGGTACATTACTGGTTCAAAGTCCTGGTCAGGTGGTGTCAGTACCCCAAGTGTTCAAAAACCATGAATCCGTCCCCTCCTCCCATCATGAAATTGGCTTAAAAATCGTGAGACTCTACCTAATAATAAATCTGGGGTTCTTTTTGTTTGCCTTCTGGGTTTTGAGCCTCTAGCTTATGCTCAGATCATGTTTTCAAACTTTTATCTGTGACCATAATGTGCAGAAACTCACATTTTTAAGTGAAAGCTGAGAGTCCCATGTAACTCCATGAGTCCAGGGGTTGAGGCTCTAAGGAAGACGGTAGATATTACAAGACTCTCAATAAAATCATCAGAGTTGGCAACACTTTGGTAGTGAAAATGAGAAGGCTTGATTGATGCAGCTGTGTAGGCCCCTAGGAGAAGATACAGTCTGCAAGAGCCATAGCACTTGTTTTACCAGCTCTGTGCCCCCTCCACGTAAGGTGCTGGTGTAGGGGATGTTCTGGGGCAGACCATGAGGTGCATCCAGGCAATTCTTTTCTCCCAGCGATTCTGGAACCATTGTAGCGAGGGTGCAATTTAGGGTCCCAGGGTGTACCAAGGGCAAGCACTGCCCAGCAGCTCCTGAAGAGGTGCAGTAGCCTTCTCCTGCTGTCCCTGCTTCGGTGTTATTCCCTGATTATTGCCCAACGACTGATGTGAAACGAACAGGTGGTTTCATTCCTGTCCCAGCCTGATAGGAGCCCCAATCACAAAAACCCCTCACACACTAGATGGATATTAGCTGTCACCACGTTCTGCTGTCCCAGGTAAACTGAATGGGCTGCAGAGACTGGACTAAGCTTTCGTATCATAACAGGGCAATCACCCTACTCTAGTTAAGGTCCAAGCCAGGTTTCAAATCAAAGCTCAGTTCTTCTAAGTGCTCTAAGTCTATGTGGTGACTCAGAGTGCCTTGAAATCTGGTGGACCTCAAGGGGTGGGTGGGTGAGGTTCTGTTACTGATCCAAATCTGGGGCCATTTGACAAAGGAGTTCCTGAGCTACAGCTCCCACCCTCCAAAAAAAAAAAACCACACCTTTTTTTTTTTTTTAAAAACAATAGGCTTCTTCTTAGCATATGCGTAATGTGCCCCAGGTGGCACATGACCAGGATTCATCACCGAATTTGGTCCACTGGTTGGATCATTAATAGCTTCCCTGGCCTGGGCCGGATACTGACAGGGAGTGTGAAGCGAATGCTGATCCCTGCCCTCCTTCTGACAACTGACTTTTGCTCACAGACACAGAGCAAACAAGAGCTCAGATCATCCTATCAGCATGTCCAGTGCTTGAGGATTACCCCCAACAGCGAGCCTGGTATTCACCAGCCCTTCAGGGGAAATCAAATTAAAACTTTATTTGAAAAAGATGTTGCTACTTCATTTTACAAAAAGAAAAGGCGTACAAATTATTTTAGTGTCTCAAAAGCCTCTCAAATTGAAGTGCCAGAGGAATTATAGGAGGCATGCAGGGGCAGAAGAATTAACAGGATTGTTTGCTTTCACAATTTCACACTAGCTGGATAGCTCAAGCAGATAAGCAGGAGTGTTTGGATTCTAAACACACCCAGCCAGGGTCACTGCGAGGCCCCACCTTGAAAAGACAACATAGGTGAAGTAATCTCTTTTATTGGACCAGCTTCAGTTGGTGAGAATCAAGCTTCTGTGCTTACACCCAGGTCTCCTCTCTGCGTAAGCTCGAAAGCTCGTCTCTCACCAGCAGAAGCTGGTCCAATAAAAGATATTAACTAACCTACCTTCTCTCGGACCAGTACGGCTACCACAACATTGCATACCACCTGGAGCAGAAATTTGGAAAAGATTAGATAGCATATTGCTAAAATCTGTCTCGAGCAGGGTGATGGGTTTTTGTTTTGTTATTTTTGGGGAACACCATCAAATTATTTTTGTAAAACAAAATTAGATGTGTCAGTGTTGCTGGCAGGGGAGGGGCAATTTAGGTGGTGAAGAAGTGTGTGTGTGTGGGGAAATGGGATGAGAGGGATTTGGGGCTGCATCAAGGGAAGGGTTAGAAATTGAGATGGGTAGTAGGGTAGGTGAGGAAGGGAGGGACATAGGGTGAGTGGCAGTGGGAGAATAAGGGCAGTGTGCCTGTTAGCCTGACATTGTCCCCTTTTATGTGCACACCAGGATCTGGGGCATCCAAGCCCCTCTCCCTATACCCACGTGAGCTGGGATCTAGGCATCTCTGATCCCCACCCCTGCTCCCCATATACATGCCAGGGTCTGGGGGGGGGGCCTTAGCCACCCTTGGGGGCCTGACACTCTCCTTGCTCCCCTTCATGGAAGCCTGCTTCTGGAGGCACCTTGCCTTTCTGGGAGGTGTCTGAGTCCCTCTTCCTACCACCACATTAGCTGAGATCTGGGATGTCTAACCCCTCCTCCCTTTCGCTATGTGTGCGCCCGGAGCTGGGGAGATCCTGCCCATGTATAGGAGTCTGCCCTAACCTCCCTCCATGAGAACCAGGTTCTGGGGAGTTGTTATTGGATGTTCCCTCTGGGGAGTTATTGGATGTATCTGAGTGCTGCCCCCGCATCTGTGCACCGGGGGTCCCTAACCATCCATGGTGATCTGACATCCCCACCCCCATGTAAGCCAGATGGGGGAGGTGGGGGGGGCTTCCGTTTCTGGGAGTGTTTGAGCCCTTTCCCCAGCCTCTGTGAATGCACACCAGGAGCTAGAAGGCCCTCTGTCCATCGATGATGGTCTGACCTCCCTTGCAAGACATGTACGAAGAGAGGGACTGGACCAGACCTTTCTCCCTACCCCTTCATGTGATTGGGGGCTCTCTGTCCCATCAGTGGTATCTGAGACCCCCTCTTTCTCACCACCTCCCCCCCAAACCAGGATCCTAGAAGCCCTGTTGTTTTTAGGTGGGAAGCTAACAACAGGCATGGTAAGAGCATGCCCTAAAAACATACACAGCTGACACTAGGGGGAAGAGCCTCTCACAACAGGTGTGTTCAACTTGTATCAGACACTCCAGCCGTGGGGAAGGGCAAAGGAAACATCCACAGACATGGAGTGGTTTGCACATCTCAGAGCAATTGGTTCAGGCTGTACTTAGCACCATTGAGTATTTGTTTTCAGCTGAGAACATTTCATGAAAATGAATGGACCAATGGACTTCCTGAAAATCTGAACTTTGAAATCCAGCCTGGGCAGAAACCTGAAAACCAACCTTAAACATGGGGGAGGGGGAGAATCTGCCTCTCTCAAGGTTATTTATTTAGGAGATATAATCTGAGTACAACAGAATATTCAGAATGAGCTGAAACTCTTGGAAAAGAAAATAAATTACACTCACTGGGAGGGGAAGGGGAATAAATTGGAATGGGTGGTATGGGAAAGAAGGGATGTGGGAGAAGAGGGGAAGGACTGGAGAATATGAAGAGTAGCAGAGGAGCTGGAGAATGGAAGTGGGAGGGTTATCAGCCCTGAATTCTCCCCTTCTGCCCATGTGCTGGGATATAGGGGAGTACTGCAGAGGTCTGAGCCCCTCTTCATGACAGCTGTGTGTTCTGGGATCCAGTAAGTGACTAAATCACTTGCCCAGCATCACAGAGCATTATTGCCAGAATCAGGAATAGAACCACCTTTAACTCCTGTTGCCATGCTCTGTACATCTGTCTGTGCTCTATTAAATAGCTTTCCTTAGATACAGCCCACATGAATCATTAGCCTGACTTCTGTTACTCAGACAAAACTTCCAGTGAAGGGAATAGATTTGCCTGAGTAAAAGCTAAAAACAGCTGGCTCTTTAACATTATTGAATAGTGAGAATACAAATTTTCTTGATTCAAACATTTGAAAAGAACCTAGACATTCAAATGTGTATGATTTTTTTTTAAAAAAGCAAGTACTTAACTTCAAAGTGTGGACATTTTAAAAGAGTGTGAACATGGTTTGACCTTCCCTCTCTCCTGCAGAGGAGCTGAATGAACACACACACACACACACACCCCCCACCCCCAGCAGAACAGGTAAACTGACCAGTTTCAAAATCAGGGCTCATCGTGCCTCATGCCAGATTTTTTCATATAGGAACCTTGTGATGTTTTGTAGTCTCTCTGGCAGCATCCCTCACCATCACCTTTTATTTGGTAGAAGATGATTCTGCTCCTAAGCCAGAGGCCAGAGCCACCACACAAGCCCTGTGCCACCAGCTCTCCTTTGTGGCTCTCCTCTCGCTCCTGTAACAGTTCCAGTGAAAGTGAACTGCCAGGGCCTTTGCCCATTGGCTCGTAACAGGACACACAAGAATTAGGACAGGGACAAGCGCCGTGTTGCGAACTTTTGTGATTTTAAAAAACAAGCAAACCTGCCACAGTCAAGGTAAAGTCTCACATGATCTTCGAATCCTGGCTTCCAAACTCATGGTTTCCCTATTCAAAATGGCCACAAGGGAGTGAACGCAAAACTGCCTCCCAGCCAAGACAGCCACCATTCACTTTGGACTTTGCATGTGGAAGTGAGATTACCCAGTGAAGATGGATGCCACCTCTGACTCCAGTTTCCTCGCTAGCCCAACATCTGTAAGGAGACAGGCTGAAGCAGGACATAGCCTGAAAGGAAGAAGGAAGAGATTGGGTCTTGGAGAAAATGGCATGGCAGAAAGGAAATATCTAACGGGGGCGGGGGGTGGAGAAAGAGGGAGCATGAAGGGAAAATGTGAGTGAGTACGGGCGGAGTCTGAGTATGTTAAAGAGGAAGATGGAGAGGGGAAGGAGACAGAACAGCGATAAGGGCAGGGGAGAGGGCATGCAGAGGGACAGAGTGGCAGTTCCTCTGCTCCACGGGTTAGGAGAGGATAAAAGGATATCAGCAGAGAGGCCTGCATTTTTGCATGTGCCTTTTTGGTTGAGCTTTGCCTCACACGCACTTTGAGGCAGATGGCTTCCCACAGCTCAAAATAACAAATGCAACAACCCGCACCCACCCCCTCCAAGTATTTTCCAGTCTCATGACATTTTAAGACAATGATTTTGGATGACCTCACTCATGGATTGTTGAATATACGGGAACTACGGTAACCACATCAAAGAACAGGACTGCGGGGGTGGGGAGGAAGATAGGGAGAGAGAAGGGGGTCCAACTACACCAAAACAATGGCAAAGTTTTTGGTTGTTTTTTTTTTGTTATGTGACATTAATTTTACTGAATTATGGATCAAAGTCATTAGTTCCATTACTATTTGTACAGCCTCAGCAATACGATAGGGGCTTTAAAAACAGGTATGAAGACAATGTTTTTGCCTGGAACAACTTAGAGTCTAGAGAGGTAGTGCTCTGAAGAGAAGGACTGGGTTAATAGGCCTTGCAAGCAGTAGATGTTTAAAAGAAGGGAAGGATAGAGGAATGAAAGATTGGGTCAAGAAGAGGGCTTTCTGAGAGTCAAATACTGCAATATGTTCTTGAAATAATCATGCTATATAATCTGAACTGTACAAATTGGAATAAAGTGGAGAGAAAAGGAAAGTGTATTATTCAGATCATTTAGCTAAAAGAAGTTCACAGCTTGCAATATTCTGATTTTACTGTTGTATCTTGAAATAATATGAATTATAATTTCTAGCACCCCAAAACTGGAATTGTGTTTTAAACCAAATACTAAAATGTAATATGGTTTATAATTTAAAGCTGTTACCATTAGATTGGAAGTAACTACTCACAATGTCAAAGCATGAACAATGAGTGTAGAATCCCATTTTAATTCAAGTTTGTATTTACATATATTTGCACAATACATATTATTAACCAGACATTTTATTTCATCTCCATTGTAGATTTTTTTTATACAGTGCTTTTCAATTGATTTGGCTTGCCTATTACTTGTACCACCACAATTACTAACTGGTGCCCATCATTCACATGCTATCATGGATTATAACTGATAGTCTCATTTGTAGCTATCATAGCCAGTTACAGTGAACAGCATGTTCATTTTAAGAAGAACACTTAAACTGAAATGGAAACTAGAGCTCTTGTTGCAACCTTGCTGGTGTGTGAAGTGGTGTCCACCACCAAAAGACCTGTTCAAATTAAATCTAATAAATAGCAAAGAAGTTCAGTTCTATACACACCAATCACACGGCACCAGATTCAACCTAGTTGTACACTTAATACTTCTCTAGAAACCACTGAATAAATACAAGAAACATTACATCTTAGGTTATCTACAAGATATCCATTCTACATGTGAAAGTACATAAGGGCAATGCCGTGAATATTTCACGAGTAAAGTGCTTTTAACATCAAGCAGATGAATATACTCTAGTGTTGTACCACAGAAAGAGTTCATTTTGGATAAAAAAAACAGTTCATGCATCTACTCTGCAGCAATTCTGTGCATTCATGTATAGTAATACTTAAATAGAATTTATAACCTCAATCCTATGGGATACAAGGACTGGGTACAGTGTTTACATCTACAGAAAAACTCAACCAATACTCTGGAATAGCATACATTTTGAACATCGTTACAGCAGGTTTTGTTAAGAAGCCAAACCTTTGGTAGTGTTAATGCAGTATACACTGAAGATACCATTGAACCAGTATAGGAGCTCAATATGCAACAGACAGGAATGGAGAAAAGAAAAAATCAAAAGCAAATTTAATGGCTTTTTGCACTGTGCTTCTCCAGTCATGCTCTATTTTCACATGCCTTCCTGCGGGTGTAAGTTTAGACATGCAATTTAAGCAAGTGATTGCTTTCAGTTCAAAGACAGGCCACTTACTGCCAAGACGACCCTCCAGAATTGTGCTGAATTCAATTATACTTCCTTGCCTCAAGTTCAACAACACTTTCTTAAACTCGTTGCTTGCCTTCAGCACAATATCTTTCATTATATCCTCCTCCTCTACAGCTTTAGTTCCATTTTTGCCATTGAAAGGCATGCCCACAGTTATTTCGAATTTGTATCGATCAAACTTTTTCATGTGACAGTCATGCTTTGTCAGATACTTGAGACGACACAGTTCCTCCTCCTCCATGGTAACATTTTTTGGGTCACACACAGGGTAGGTTTCACCATACAAACATCTAATCCAATCACCAATAAAAAGCGGAAGCATGTTTATTGCAGATTCTGCACTATTGTCAATTTCTGTAACCCTGACATATTTGAACCGCCCAGTCCATGTAACTCTGTGTCCCTCCAGATGACTACATATAATTTGGGTGCGTGCCATGTTAGTCTCCTTCCATGACCGGGGTCCACAGAGGAAGCCATACTGATTCCATGTCAAGGTAGAGTTGTAGACTTTCATTCCCTCTGATCGGTACACATAGAACCAACAGAACAACACTACAGCTGTAATCCACACCAAAATGAGTTTCACAATAGAACTTCTGGTAAGGGATCTCATCATTTCAACCATGAAGAAGTTAGTTTTTGTCCACCATCGTAAAAACAAAGGAATACCACACAACACAAGAGTCACCACAATCTTCATGAGCTCCAAAGATATGAACCATTTTATGAAATGCACAAGACACATGAGTGCAATGCCTACCATTAGAACTGGGAGTGCAAAGAGAAACAGAAAATAGCCAACTGATGCACGAATGAGACCAATACAGGAGGACTCTTGCAGAATAACCACTGAGAATTCACACCACATGAAACACACCATGTAGGGAATCAGGTAACAGTAGGTGCCTTTAAAATTCCGCAGTTGTGCCATTCTAAAGAAGAGATAGAACAAGTACAGGAAGAGAAGGCATGGGATGCTCACATTTAGTATGAAGAAATGGCCTATAGGAAGGGTAAAGAAGGTTTTACCTAAGAATTTCAAATAGCCCAAATTTATAGGTAGTATCTGCAATAGGGAGAGGGAGCCAGCAGCCACCTCAGTCATTAAAGCTCTTCGCGTGTAGGGTTCTGCACAAGTGCTTAAACTCATATAACTTGTCACTGTGAAGAAAACAGAGATGGTAGCCATCTCTGAGCATGGTATGAAGTCTTTGCTTGCTATAGGGAAGGAAAAAATGACAAAGAAAACTGAGAGAAAAAAGTAAACATATGGCTCTAAATGATTCCACCCAAAGTTCACTTCTGCTTGCTCAACATCTAGATTTGGCTCGAAACGAAGCAATAAGTCAGTCAGGGTACGGAAGTTTTCCCAGGCCTTACTGTCTTGAAAGACTTTCAGTGTGCAAATCACCATGGAAATGAAGGACAGATAGAAGATGACTAATGGGATAAAGAAGGCAAAAAAATCGATTGTCAGATTACTGATGATGAAGAAGAAGATGAGGGCATTGATGTGGTGTGTTGGAATAATAGTAGACAGCCAGTGCATTCCTGCCTTAGATGCAATATCTATAAGGTACTCTTTAATTTCCATAATGGCATGAAGTGGATATTTTACAACCTGAAAAGAAAGGAAAACAGTTTATTTAACAACACTTTTGTACATGTACAGTATATATATTCATGTTAAAGCAGTAGCCATAAGTGAAACCTAGCTTGTTTTGAAATACTTCTATTTCAAGAGGTGTTGCACGACAAAATAGGATTTTCTCTGTGACCATTTTTTTATATTAACTTCATCAGATGAGGCACAGATTACTTTACCTCCCCATATTGATATCTAAAAAGTTTTCGGAAAGGAACACAAATCTCATCATCAATAGGTTATATCATTTTTTATTAAAAAGCTTCCTAATCTAGCATTCTGCTCAATTAGGTTCCTACTGAAGTGCCCATTGGTATTATAAAGATGAACTACAGGGCTGCAATTCTGTACTATCGTGTGCCATTCCTTCAGCTGTAACTGTCAGCTTCTCCAGTGATTCTGTCACACACCGTGCATTGTTATACAGATTTACCATAAGCAATTGTCCATGTGACAAGTTACTATAAGGCAAGCCAGGGTGTGACTCTGTGGCATGCTGGCTTGCCGCACAGTACTGTCCCACTTGGACATTGTTACAGCCCAGTGAAAGCATGCTAAACTGTACACAAAGCCACATTCCAGAACTTTCACAGTGCTGTAGCAGTATTCTCACAGGACATTAAGCTGGTGCTTGCCAAGCAGTAGATTCACACTGTGGCTTGCTATGCAGTAACTTGCCATGTGGACAAGCCATAAGTCTTTACAGGTAGTTTGCATTTTTCCAAAATTTTCCTTCCCAAGTATGTAAGCAAGCAGCTATCAAAAACTATTAATCCCTTTCAATCTCTTTATTATTATAAGCAGCTAGTACTATTTCATCTCCCTCCCTATGCACAGATCTAGGATTATTCCTTTAACCCACTATCAATTATATTAAAGAGCCTTTAATATTCCACTTATCCTGCAGGGGATGACCTGCCCAGCAGGGTGACTTGTCAAACAACACTGGAGTTATTGTAAGAAAAGACACTGCCTTTCTGCAGGACAGATGGAAAGGACCATCTAGAAAGAGACCACATCTCAAGCAAATGTTGAACTAAAAATGTTGGCAAGTGTAGCTTCACAGCCTCAAAACACCACAAAAAAATTCAGTTTCCATGGTGTGCCAAACATACGCCTTTATATCAAGTACTTCAAGGGAAAGGCCAAGAAGCTTTCAACAGAGATTTATATTTCATACTAACTGGGGCAGAAAGCCCAGGAAGTTAAGAGTAAGGTTTTTCACTGGTGAAGTGTCCCTTCCAAGTACATCATCTTCAGAACATTAGGTCAGTTACCTGGAAGCACTAGAGGAGATATAGTTCTTTTCTTGTCCCTTAACATTTGACATAATGTCCAAGGAGGACAAGTAAAGAACTGATTTGCTGATGGCAGCATGATGCTCCCTAACTGCTGCCACTTTGAAATTTAGATCCATGTACGCATGTGTGTCTCAGTTCTCCTGTTTAGATTTTGTTTGTACTGTTTAACAGTGAAGCATTGGTTTGCGTAAACCACTGCCAGCCAGTTTCATCCTTTAATTCCCTCAAAACAGAAAGTGAGCTGTCTTACACATCTAGTCCATTGCTGTGTTTTCCCATTTGTATATGCAAGTTTACAGACTTCATTCATTTATTTACTGGTGTCATAAATATAAAGGGAAGGGTAAACCCCTTTGAAATCCCTCCTGGCCAGGGGAAAGCTCCTCTCACCTGTAAAGGGTTAAGAAGCTAAAGGTAACCTCGCTGGCACCTGACCAAAATGACCAATGAGGAGACAAGATACTTTCAAAAGCTGGGAGGAGGGAGAGAAACAAAGGGTCTGTGTGTCTGTCTATATTCTGTCTTGGCCGGGGATAGACCAGGAATGGAGTCTTAGAACTTTTAGTAAGTAATCTAGCTAGGTACGTGTTAGATTATGATTTCTTTAAATGGCTGAGAAAAGAACTGTGCTGAATAGAATAACTATTTCTGTCTGTGTATCTTTTTTGTAACTTAAGGTTTTGCCTAGAGGGGTTCTCTATGTTTTGAATCTAATTACCCTGTAAGGTATCTACCATCCTGATTTTACAGGGGGGATTTCTTTATTTCTATTTACTTCTATTTTTATTAAAAGTCTTCTTGTAAGAAAACTGAATGCTTTTTCATTGTTCTCAGATCCAAGGGTTTGGGTCTGTGGTCACCTATGCAAATCGGTGAGGCTTTTTATCCAACATTTCCCAGGAAAGGGGGGGTGCAAGTGTTGGGAGGATTGTTCATTGTTCTTAAGATCCAAGGGTCTGGGTCTGTAGTCACCTAGGCAAATTGGTGAGGCTTTTTACCAAACCTTGTCCAGGAAGTGGGGTGCAAGGTTTTGGGAAGTATTTTGGGGGGGGAAAGATGCGTCCAAACAGCTCTTCCCCAGTAACCAGTATTAGTTTGGTGGTGGTAGCGGCCAATCCAAGGACAAAGGGTGGAATATTTTGTACATTGGGGAAGTTTTGACCTAAGCTGGTAAAGATAAGCTTAGGAGGTTTTTCATGCAGGTCCCCACATCTGTACCCTAGAGTTCAGAGTGGGGGAGGAACCTTGACAACTGGCCTCTGTAATTAATAAATGCAGATATACATCTAAATACAAAATATGGCAAAAGAGAGGCATGTTGTCCTCTGCAAGGTGAGTACGAAGATGTAT
This sequence comes from Caretta caretta, assembly GCF_965140235.1. Taxonomy (NCBI): domain Eukaryota; kingdom Metazoa; phylum Chordata; order Testudines; family Cheloniidae; genus Caretta; species Caretta caretta. The sequence goes on along the minus strand of NC_134209.1, from coordinate 128,534,838 downwards.
TGTCATCTTCCAAGAACAATTTTTATGTTTTCAGTACATCTTCCTTCTAAATTTATGCCATATGTACAAAAACATCATACAGTGTATGTGTATATATACACACAACTATACACTCACACAAGTTGCATCAATGATACTGTTTGGTGACTAGATACAAGTTTTGAAGGTAGATCATTCGAAGGTAGGCTATTTTGGCCATAAATAAATTAACTAAGAGTCCTTCAATACATATATCACACAATAGGTGCTTAACTAGTTTTCACCTTTAGTCGCAGTGGTAGTTCCTCGGGACTCTTTCCAGCCAATTCATCATCATCATCATCCTGCACAAACAGGTTAGTTGGGATGATTCCCTTTGCATACTTCTTGGTTATTTCAACAAAATCATCCAAAGCAATATAGTTCTTAGCTGCAAGTTATAATGAAGATAACAAAAAAGAGCTCAAAAATTACAGTACTAGCATCCCATTAATTACAAAGCATGGACCAGCCTTTCTAGGACTGATGTGGAAATTATTTTCAAATAAACTTTGTGGCTGTATTATGGAGAAATTAAACTCTTGTTAACAGGTGTTTATTTTGTCACCTGTTCAGAGGTAGCAAATTAATTTTGGTGGTAATAAGTGGTCACAATACATCTTTATTTGAGCATAAGCTTTCGTGGGTAAAAACCACACTTCTTCAGATGCACGGAGTGAAAATTACAGATGCAGACATAAATATACTGACACATGAAGAGAAGGGAGTTACCGCACAAGTGGAGAACCAGTGTTGACAGAGCCAATTCGATCAGGGTGGATGTGCATACCACTCCCAATAATAAATGAGGTGGTGTCAATTCCAGGAGAGGCAAAGCTGCTTTTGTAAGGAGCCAGCCACTCCCAGTCCCTATTCAAGCCCAAATTAATGGTGTTAAATTTGCAAATGAATTTTAGTTCCGCTGTTTCTCTTTGAAGTCTGTTTCTGAAGTTTTTTTTTGTTCAATTATAGCTACTTTCAAATCTGTTATAGATAGCAGCTTTGCCTCTCCTGGAATTGACACCTCCTCATCTATTATTGGGAGTGGACTTCATCCACCTTGATCAAATTGGTTCTGTCAACACTGGTTCTCCACTTGCGAGGTAACTCCCTTCTCTTCATGTGTCAGTATATTTTTGTCTGCATCTGTAATTTTCACTCCATGCATCTGAAGAAGTGGGGTTTTTTACCCACGAAAGCTTATGCTCAAATAAATCTTTTAGTCTTTAAGGTGCCACCAGACTCCTTGTTGTTTTTGTGGATACTAACTAACTAACACAGACTAACACAGCTACCCCCGACACAATACATCTTGTAAGTGTAGTGGGTCATATTCAGACCAGTATTTATTACTATAATATACAAATTATAAGAAAGAAGAAATAAAGTGAATGAACATGTTTATCTGAGAACAGTATGAAATACATTATATTGCATTTGATTAGACTGCATCTATTTCATATTTTGTGTCCAAGTTTCATCAGGATTAAAGCTACAGTAAAGATATTTTCACCTGTCAAAGATATTTGTATGCTTATTCTAGTTCACTTTTATCAGGTTTCAGATCACGTTATTATTTATCTGAAACAACTATGACTTTCCCCTCCCTTTTAACATTTTTTGGGGAAAAATAATTACATGTTCAGTAGCTCTGCTGTGTTAAAAAAGACACAAAGAGCCACAGAAAAAGAACTCCTCAAAGTCTAACTGAAAGTCTGCACTGAGTCAGAAGTCAGTTCTCTGGTGAATACACTGCGTAAATTCCTATATCATCTAGGAAACCTCTAACTCAGTAAAATGAGCAATGCCTCATAAATTCACACACACACACACGACCCCATATAATCTCCCTCTATCTAATAATTTTGATATGATGTGAGGCTGGATATTATATACTTTTTTCCAAATATACTGAAGTATATTTATCAGCATGCTATGAACCATCATTAGAAGTGATCTAAACTAAACAGACACCAAATTGAACATTGCTGATTTACATAGTGTAGTAGCAGGATTTTCTCATCTTGTCTGTTTGCTTATTTGCTAATTCTCCAAATACAGATGAGCACAAATTAATTATTTAAATACACTACATATGCCACTACTTAAATTTAGGCACGTTGGGGACAACGTGGCACAAGACTGCCGCTGTATACAATAGTGGGGAGAAGGATTTTGGCTAAAGACCCTGAGAAACAAATCCCTTACTACTCTTTCAAGAAGTGTCCACCCAAAGTACACCAGACACTTTAGGCATGTTCCCTGCTATGAAGAGCTTTGAATCTCAGATAGCACTAAAAGAAACAGAGAAGACAAGAGTAACATAATTGCATCACCATGAGTTATCTTTTTTTGAAACGAGAGAGAGCGAGCGCGCATGCGGGTGTGAGCCTGTAACGTGTGAGAGTGGGTCTGAAAAATGGTGGGGAGGGAAATGAGTTTCTAAAAAAGGAAAGCTGAAAAGGATGGAGGAAGAGAGTTATCATGGGAGGGGCAGGATGAAGAGGAACACTGAGGGTAGAGCAAGTGTGAGGCCCTGGCTGCAGTGTGGGATAGTGGGTGATTGGAGGCCAGAATAACCAGTCACATAAAGTACAAAAATTCATATTTTTAACTCAGGAATTTGCTATAACGTTATGCTCCTTACAACTTCCTGAAGCCCTGCTGCAGGGGAGTTCAATGAGTGGGGGCTGCCATGGGCTGCTACTTGACTCCTTCAACACCAAGAGGGCAAGGAGACTCCCCTCCAGCCCTATGAATGGAATGGAGGTTGGAGGGCCTCGATTAACCCCTGTGAACCTCCTGAGGAGTACTGGGATACAAGATCATGTACACAATTGTCTCAATCGCCTCCTACAGCTTGTCCCAGTCACTGTAGATTAGCCAGTTTCCATGGTAAACAAGTTTGATATCAATTATAAGGAAGAATTAATGCCAACTTTCCCCACACACTGAAGCACCTGATATTGCTTCAAATATGAAAGACTTTTGAATGACAAAAACCTACAACAAGCCTCCCACACAGTAAGTTTAGAGAGTCAGCTGACAAAGATACGAACGCTCGTCTGCTTAATTCTTATCTGAGCACAAGTTACACACAGGAAATTGAAACAATTGACTGAGTTTTAAAGGACAGGATTTAATGTATTGATTTGTGGTCTTACTGTAATTTTAAAACATTCCTACATAAAATCCTACTAGCAGGATTCTGGGCACTCTAAGTGTAAAGAGAAGGTACAGGAACGTAACAAAAAAGCAGCATCATATACTTTAATCTTCAGTCTCACAAGGATATATGTTGATTTGTTTGCATATTTTAAGTGTATATTTCAAAGTAATTAATCTTGCACCACACTGTGCATGCCAAGGAACCATCAAGAAATGTGTTAAGTTTTATTCCTTACTCCTCTTCATCCCTATTCTCAGATCACCTTTTTCTTGCCACTCACTTACAGATTTAGGGTCTGATCCAAAGCCCACAAAAATCAATGGGAGTCTTTCTACTGACTTCCATAAGGTCAACGACCATTGAACAGACACAGCTTGTTCTGTCAGGACATACATGGAGACATTTATAAAATAGACTCTTCTCAGTTGTAGAATTAGAAACAGAAAGGACAATGGAAATGGAAAAAATTGCCTAGGGAAGTCCTGCAATCTCCTTCTCTGGAAGCTTTCAAGGAGAGGAGAGGGTTGGAATAGAGAAAAATTCTTTGACAGCACTTCTGTGATATGCTGATGGGGAGAGTTTAGTTTGTAATACATGGCTGGCATGTTAAATCAAATGCAATGACATTTACATTCTCAGGCATTGTGGCCACTGTCCACAGACAGACAGACAATGTCACCTATAATTGTCTATATGTCGTCCTTCTGAGTTCACCCCATCTCAAATCTTTGCTAACAGGCTTAAATCGGGCTTCCAAGTGTTGGCAATGCATTAAATCAGAAGAAAACTTGCCTCTGGAAAAATGCACAGCATAAATGAAACTGATTGGGTCAGGGAAGTGAATATTAGCTAGTAATAGCTGCTTCTGCTCAAGCACGGATAGCCAACTCCATCTCTGGAGAGGAGAGAACAGCCAACCTCCTACTTTAAGTGTTTGATGAAAACTTCTCATTTCTAAACGCCATTAGTAACTTGACACCCAAGTTTCTCTTCAATTGATGTTAAAAGCATATGTTGTAGGTTCCACTTTATTATTCAGATTTTTCTTCAGTTTGGTTATGACAAATTCCCTGCCTCCCCCATTTGCAGTAAAAAAAGAAATGTGCACATCAATTTCTGCCTACACTTACATGTAGGTTCATTTACCCTCCTATTATTTCATCTGCCATTTAAGCCTTCAGAAAATTACTGACCCCCTTTTCTCCCCCCCCCAACACTATGAGCTGCTGAAGGATTCAGAACAAAGTGGCTTATTTTGCATTTATTTGCAATCAGAATGAAGGAGAAGCACCGATTCAGAAGATCAGCAGCTAAGGGATGGAATGTGCAATAGCATCATCCAATATGTGCCAAAGCAGAAGATTCTCCAGTGAACTCAAACCACAGAACGCTTTCCAATGGAGAGAGAGGAAAAAAAAAAAATGTGGCAGTCTTGGCCCTAAACATTTTTTTCAAGAAGTGGAAATTGGGTCACACTAAGCGCTGTGTGGCTCAAGTCTATATGAAAAGTCTGTCAAGGCTGGAATAAAATTCAGGCCTGACTCCCATCCCTTTGCCTTAACCAGAGTATTGTCCTTTAAGAAGCTAATGTAAAACCAGCAAAAAGCCCCAGTTCGTCTTGAGAACATTACTTTCAGTGCAGTCTCACATACATCTGATGAGCCACAGGCTACATGGAAGGAGAGGACGACAGTGACCCTGACTGAATCTCAACCTGAATTTTCGGGAAGTTTTAGTATTTTATAGAACTAGTTTTTGAACTGCAGGACATCTAAAACAGCCATAAAGAAGAGTGGGACTGACTTTATATGAATTTTTACATTTTATATAGTAGCATGAAAACGGAATTAGAATTGTTCTATACATGGCCTTAACCGAAGTTTAGGTTTAACTACACTGCTCTCTGTACAATATGCATTGTTTGTCACTATGTTCCTTCGCCATCTTAGTTTTCAGTCTTTAAATCCTCCTATCGTTTCTTCATGTTTTCCTTTTTCAAAAAAATAGGTGATATATATGAAGATTAGCAGCTGCAGATCAATGGTTGGAATACAGGATTGACATGCTGGATCAATACCAATACTCCATGTAGTCTGGTATCCTCTTTGACAGTCCCCATATCAGAAGCTTCAGAGGAAGAGGTAAACCACATAATTCATAATTATGCATTAACATACCTACATACCCTGAAGGGGAATGAAGGGAGGGGATTATCTTTTTAACACCAAGCAGTGGACTGTTGACTTGCATCCTGAAGGAGGAAGGTTGATATCCCTTATAAATGTGTTTTGTTTTTAAATCCTAGCTAGTAGAATTTTTATTTCCCATCTGAAATGTTTAATCCTTTTTTCAATCCTATGATGCCCCATCCTCAATAATCATGTGGTGGCAAGTATCACAGCTTAATGCTTTGTGGGGATAAATGGATGAGAGTGAGGAGGGTATTTCCTTTCATCAGTTTTAAAATTTGCTGCTCACAGTCAGGTATCTCTTTGTTCCTGTACTGCATGGAAGGTAAACAGAGCACCTCTCTCTACATCAATCATTTTTATCTACCTTTCTATCTCACCTACTAAGCAAGTAGTAGTCCTGATTTTGAAAACTAGTTAGGAGTCCAGTCCTTCCCTCTTCCTTCCCAACAATTTGGAATCTTCATGCCCCAGATCAGAATTTTAAAGCTTAAGCTTATCTTTATTTTAAAACCTGTTAGTTTTCTTGTGCAGGTGTCATAAGAGCAGAGACAGAACTTTTTAACCTATAGAAGATACAGCTTACTTTCAGCAGTAGCATTTTTACCAGTTAAAAAGTCAATGAGGCTCTCCCTCCTCAGCAAGGGCCAAGATAGCAATAATTTTGATGCGTCTTTAGTAGCTGCTCCTCCCTTTTCAGAGCCGAATAGCACTGTGACCTCTCTCGGCTGGGGAGGGCTGGATGGCGTGCCCTTTAGATGCCAGGAAAACTGTATCTTACTTGGCCATAAGAAGAGATGTTTCTTCCTTAAATTTAAGCCTGGGTCTCATGAGTGATAGGTGAAGACAGCTAATCACAAGGACAGCTTTTAGGGGGCTTGTGGGATACGGAAGGTCTGTTTAAATCAAGTATTTATGTAGGAGACAAATATTAGAGAGAAATCCACAGTGAGGGGGTGTGGTTTAACAGTTACAGCAAGGTAACAGAGGCTAAAGAGCTGTGCACATTAGATGCTAAGCTTAAATGCTGTGTAATCAGAAGATAAAAACGTATTAGGTTAGCACACTGTAGTTGAGAAAAAACTTACAGCTGGTGCAAAATTATTTAGCAAAACAAAGCAAAATTAAATCATGGTCATTACATTTCAAACAGGATATGTGCACTTACATTCACTGCTTACTAATCGTTCCAGCATTCTTCTTTGCTTCTGTACAGACTTTGGAACTGGGCCAGGTTGTTTTTCACCATCTGCTCAACAACAGAAGTTCACAAAGTAGTCATTAAGCGAACAACCGACAACAAATGTCATGAGCTAAAGCAGCAAAAATATAGAAGACAGCAGCACCTCAAACCAATGAGAAAAGTTTACACAAGGGCATATGCTACCAAGTCCTACTGTGGCAGAAATCCTCTAAGAAGGCTCTACTTAGGGACAAGCAAAGCTGCCTCCAGAGCAGCTGTGATCCTTAGGGTCTACCACCCATTTGCAACAACAGGACACTGAGTGAGAATCTGCTGAATTCCTTGAAAGAACTGCATAGATTGAGTGGCAATACAAAGCTTATACTAAAAACAGAACTCATTTCATCATGTACTTTTTGAAAGTAGAGAAAGTGGCCGTAATAGTACATTTTGATTTTCAGCTACAGTGTTAAAAAGAGGAATAGTGTTTAGATCAGGAGTTCTCAAACTGGGAGTCGGGATCCCTCAGGGGGTCGCAAGGTTAACACATGGGGGGTTGTGAGCTGTCAGCCTCTGCCGCAAGCCCCGCTTTGCCTCCGGCATTTATAATGGTGTTAAATATATAAAAAAAGTGGTTTTACTTTATTGGAGGGAGGCGCACTCAGAGGCTTGCTGTGTGAAAGGGGTCACCAGTATAAAAGTTTGAGAACCACTGGTTTAGATCATTAGTATATGCTTACTTTGTGATGCATTTTTAAGTTAGTAACTTCAAATATCTGGCAAGATACTCAGAGTGCTTTGTTACTGATAAAATTAAAGTAAATAAGAGCATATTTTTCAAAAGCACTGAGTTTTGATTAAAAAGTTAGTCATTTCTAATCTTTGGTGGTTCTCATTGGTACTTAAGTGAGTCACCATGCATAAGCAAAACTCCTGACAGCATATGAATCAGCTTTAAAGAGTTAGAGTGAGCAGCTAATAAAAGGTCATTATCACAACTATTTTTCCATGAATGGGTTACACACTTATTTATTTTATTTTTATATATAGTCATTTAGGTTTTAAAGTTGTGTTCTGCTTTTAATTTTGTGTTTTAGACAGGATCAGTTTCTTTTCTGGGGTACTAGATACCTACCTTCATTGTTAACTTGCCCAACATTCTCCAGCAGTTCAGAAACTGCTAACTGCTTCTTCTTCTTTGGATTTAATTTCCAATACATAACTAAGGCAGCTTTTCTCACAGCTCTCTCCAGATCAGTCTCAGATGATAATTTCTTCACTTCTTGCTCATTCTCAGAAGTAATGCCTCAAGAAAAGAAAGTGTATTAGATATTATCATCCCACATTTCAGGAAGAAGTGATGGACATGTCCACAATTTGTTATTTTTTTTTCACTTTAGTTCTAAGTTTTTGGACAAGTTGATTCACACGTCATCTACTCAAGTTATCTGATTTTTTCCTATATTGTTCTGTGTCCAGGGCTTACCAACAAATATTATACATATCTTAAAATGTACAGTGCACTTTACGGATTGCATAAGATATGTTCTCTACCACAAAGAGTTTGTAATCTTGCCTGGAGACAAGACACAAGGACAACAGTACAGGTAAAAGATGACATGGATAGAGCACTGGTGATGAGGAAGTATTATGTAAAGAAGTGGGTTTCAAGAAGAGATCAGATACTTGGCAGACATGAGGAAGACTATTCCAAGCGTAGGAAGTGGGATGAAGGAAGGCGTGAATCTTGAAATGGGAGAATATGGTACAGGGAACCAATTAGGCAAGAGGATTGAGAAGAATAAAGGGAGAATGAGAGGGACAGGAGAAGAGAAAAACAGCAGATATGTAGGTGGAGTGTGAAATTAACCTTAAAGGCAAGGATAAAGAGTTTCAATGAGTTTTGGTAAGAAATAAGAATCTAATGAAGGAATTCAAGTACATGATTGACACAGATACTTCTATATGAAAAGTCCTATGTTGTCCTTCTAATTAAACTACTCTAACATTCGATCAGCAGCTGTTCAAGTAATTTTGCTCCAAATATACCCAGATTTTAAAGTATATTTTAACCTGTCTCTCCAATATTTTAATGGAGGATTATTTGTAGCTAAAATAGACTAAAAATATAAGAGTTAAAGCTCCTAAAGAACCCATACCTCTTCTGTCTGCTAAGCATCTCCGCAACAGCTTGACAGCTTCCCTTCGACCCTGCTTAGCAGCAAGAATCAGCCAGTCAACAGCACTACAGTTGTTGAGTTCTTCATCCTGGTCTTCTGCTAATTTCAGGTAGTGTTTTCCCATCTAGAAAGAATGGCGAACAAACAAAATTCCTTAGCTATTTAAATACCTTCTGTTCTCTTTATCTCGGCGAGTGAAGGCTTTATCTGTGAAAAAGAAGGTCAAATAAGCTGACTCCAATACTGAGGCACACAGCTGTAAGTTGTCCTCAGCAAACTGGCTGGAGATCAACTTCCAGAACAAGATCAACTTCCAGAACAAGATGCAAGCAGAAGCAATGACTGATTTCTGGCACATTTGATGAAGTCAACAAAGGAGTTAACATGAGGTAGTACATGACTAAATGCAGCAGTGAACGCTAGTAATGCTAGACAGAAGGAGCAGATGCTAAGCGAATTCATTTTTATACAGGTTTCAGAGTAGCAGCCTGTGTTACTGTACTGTGTTAGTCTGTATTCGCAAAAAGAAAAGGAATACTTGTGACACCTTAGAGACTAACCAATTTATTTGAGCATAAGCCTTCGTGAGCTACAGCTCACTTCATCGGATGCATGAAGTGAGCTGTAGCTCACGAAAGCTTATGCTCAAATAAATTTGTTAGTCTCTAAGGTGCCACAAGTCCTCCTTTTTATACAGTACTGCTAGATCAACTTTAAAAATGCAAAATGAAGTGCCATAGCAAGGTATCAGTGATGGACAGGAATTTAGATGAAGTAATCTCTGTAGAGGGCCTTGATATGGTGGTTCTCAACCTTTTCGGAGTCAGGACGCATTTGAAAATATTTACAGCCTGTCGTGATCCGGTACATAATTTGGGGGTGAAGGCTCTGGGGTGGTTTCAGTCAGGTCCTCATAGTGGCAGCTCCTATGCTGCGTGGCTGGCTGGGCTTGGCTCTCCAGTCTGGGCATTGCAACCTCCGGGGTTGCACCGCATGTCCGCTCCGCTGACTGGACTCTGTGTGAGCGGAGTTGTGACCTGGCTTATGTGGTTGCAGTGCCACTTGCTCAAATTTGGCGTACCCACCATCATGACAGCTGAGTGCCTGGGGAAATCATCACGATGATGGTTACACATGAAAGGAAAATAACGCCACCCCCTAGAGTATCATACCATTATGAACCCCAAAATAGTGAATCTATGCTGTAGAACTGAATTGCTAATTATCCTTTTGAATGATTCTGCAGCACTAAACATCCCCACCTTATAAAAAACCTGAACTTCTCTTGGAAGGTTAGCAGGTCTCACTTGGGATCCAATTCTCAGGTTGGACGCACACAGGTGGATTCTTACACGACCAATCCACACAAATCCAGTTGCAGGATCAGGGCCTTTGGGATTAAATGTACACTTCATAGAATTGAAGCTACCAGAAAAAAATGCAAATAGGCAAGAGAACTCAGACCAAGGAAACCAAACTGACAGTGTACAATTACTACCCTGGCATACCTCAACTCAATGAAATGGAAAAGCACATTGATGCAGGAACAGATGAAAGAAGAGTAAATGGCAGAAAGTCAAGAACGTAGCTTAGGTACAAGTACCATCACTGACAATTTGTCATCACCGCAGACATAGTGTTAGCAAGATTTATATGGAAGTTATTGCTTTGAACAAATTATGTGGCAATAAAACCTGTGCCAAGAACAGCTATTCCTACAGTGTGTTTATAGTTATAGCCACCACATTTTTGACTAAATCCCAAAACAGCAACACTTAATACAGCTCTTCTACACATATCCCATAGTCCCAGAAACTGATATCTGCCAACACAAATCATGGAATCAGCCATAAGAATGACTATTGCACAAGGAACCACAGCCCAAGACTTGGGTTTTGTGACAGAGCTTTCTGTGTAAGGTACAGTAGCAGCATCTGTAAGTAGCTACCTTTTGAAGAGAACATTTTACCTTTATTTTGGTTCTAAAGATACATAAGCTCTTGGAATTAGTGGTTTTTTTTTTTAATTAATAGAAAACCAGACCAACCTATACCTAGCCTTTCCATGAAACTGCACTGATAGATGCAGTATGCTAGGCTGTGATCTGCCCTTTCTGAATGAGTATTGTGCAACAGTGGCTTTAAAATGAGATTTGTGATAAAACTTTTGCACAAATGTTTTCATTTTAAAGTTACCAAAATGTAAAATGGCTAGAACCCTTTTGACTTGAGCTGATTATAGAATATCCATTCCTGCTCATTCCAGCTTGTCATGTAGTTTTAATGTTAACTTGAGGATGCTCTTTGTTTAGATCGTGAGCTAAAACTGGGAGGAAGAAAGAGGTACTTAGAACCAAATTAACAGTGTACATCTTCAGGTTACTCCTATAACATGAGCACACACTCCCTCATACTGCTGTGCTCTGCTAACTAAAACAGAGTGGTCACAACCAGTCAAGAGTGCAGAGACCCTGTACAATAACAGACACATCACTGCCTCTTCTCCATTATGCAGTTCAGATTGTGGGTGTCTCATCTGCATAATTCTGTACAGTTATTTTTCCATAAAAGTACTGTACGCAAATTCCTGGAACAGAGTCTGAGAGAGACAGAGTGCAGGATTATTTCAGTATAATACTTACAGTGATTTGTCCAAGTTCATGAATTTTGAGTGATTTTTTCTCTAGTCAATTTTTTAGGCTGTAAGCAAGCTATAAATATCACTACCTCAGCTTTTCACTCACTTCTACTGAAGATGCACACTCCCCACCCTGCCCCACCCTCACAATGGACACACTCTTGGCTATCAAACTGCCAAGAGAAAATCTATTTAAATATTTTAAACAAGATTTTTTTTTTTTAAATCTTGTTTTCCTCCTTCCTCTTGTCCCTCTCCACAGGACAGTAGGGCTCCAGGTTCCTAACTGATTTTTTGTTTATTTTGAGATGAACATAATTAAACCTGAAAACATACTGTGATCTTTAAGACAAGAGCCTTATTGACACGTAGGCATCAGAGGAGGAGGTATAAGGGTGGAGTGAACCAGGAAGGGTAGAGAGATGTCAGGTTTGGGGTTTTTTTAAACCAATTATCTTCTCCGTGTTTTGACAGCCCATTTTGCTTGTTATTGCTCAACTTTCATTTAAAAATGTTTAAAGCTGCAGTGCAACAGTAAAGTCTTCCTGACAAGAATGCAAAGACCATATTCTAGGTTAATAAACTCCTCAGATAATAGCCAATTTATTAGTCCAGAATATCATTAACCGGGACTGTGGCTTACTGTTATTTAAACAGGTTTTGATTTTATAGACGAAAACAGAGAAGGACTTTCCAGCAGTAACCCAAGGGTTCTGTTTATATATTTCTTACACTTCACGATCTCTTTTCCCGTTTACACAGGGTCAGCAGTGCCCATGACTCTATCACTCCTTCCAAACCCGCGTGTCCTGTCTTGGAGTTCCAGTCTTCTCTCTTCAAATTTCCCTTAAAGTCTCTCCAAAGTCAGTCTAATATATCCTTTCTTGCTGTCCTCCTCCTCCCACGCTTTCTTTAATGTTTGTTCTTCTCCCATTCTTATAACATGTCCAGCCTATTACTAGGAGTCCCAAGTTTATATTGCCTCTAATTTCTTCCATGTGCACTGTCTACCCTCTGCTTGCCTGCCATTCTCCTCAATATATTACTTTCTACTACTGTTGTCTTCTTTTTTCCCCCATCTCCATAAGACCTACTGTTTCCAAATCAAACAGCAGGCAGGGATAAACACACACAAGATACAATTTTGCCTTCAGTTTGTTACTTAATTGCTGGTCCTACAATACTCCTACCACCTTTTTCACTGTCACCCCGGACATTGGGTTCTTTTCAGTTTTCAAGATCTCTTCGGGATGGCACTGTATAGTTCTCAAGTACAAAAATTCTTCTGATTCAGCTTCTCTCCTAAAACTTCAGTTAACAGCGTCTCTTCTTCCATCTTGCCTACATGCATAATTTCAGTTTTCTTTGGGTTCACCTTCAAATCATAATCTTCAAACCAACGTCTACTCTGATACCATATTTACCAATTCCTCTTTGCTGTCAGCCAAAATGGACAAATCATCAACACACGTTAGTTTTCTCTGTGTCTCCACAAGCTTTGTTCTACCATTTTAGCTTACATATTTCTTAATCAACTAGAAATTACAGGTTTTTGTTCTTTGCTGGAATTGGAACCAAATTGAGGGTTCTGGTGGCAAGGATCCTCCAAGTTCAAAATACCATTACCCACAAAGGTGTTTGGCTGTTTTAAAGGCCAGGAACTCTTCAGACTGCTCCCTTCTTGAGGCTGCCCTCAAATACCAGGGCTGAAGAACATGGGTGAAGTGTGCAGGATGTTTGCACCAGTTCTAGAGATTACTTATTTATTACTATTATTATTATTATTTTTTACTATTCTGTTGGGATATCTCCCACAGTGCAGCAGCACTCAGATATTCTCACTCCTGACCCCCATCTCCAATTTTCTCAAATGTCATTACTTCTCAGCTTAGAAGGGCCATTTGTGAGGGTGAGATGACAGTACAGTCTCAGTGTCGTTCAGGCCTTGTCTATACTAAATTAGCCCATCTGTTTGACCATGTATATGTTTCTACTGATTTAATTAAAGTCAGTAATTTAACAAGTTTAGCTGAAGTGATTTAAAGTGAGGATTAAACTAGTTTAAGTGCAACTCCATTAGGTGCTTGTTCCGGTTTAGTTAGAATTTTAACCTGATCTAATGAAACCGATGTATTTTTTTAGTATAGAAAAGCCCTAAAACTGCTAACAAATTTATTCAGGGACAGAATTAAGATCAACTCAATTCTCGTAGGCCACTGAACAGCCAAATGGTAGCTAGTACCTAGAGGGTTTTTTAAATGCATTTATTCAGCATAGATGAGGAAAGTTACAGAAAGATCTCAACCCTGTGTACATGAATGCCCTTACTAATCCACCATACCAGGAAACATACTTTGTACATTTTCAAATGACCCAAGGTTGGTGCTGTTGAGTCATTTGCAAACCTTGCAACAACTCAGTTACATTACTCTAGTATTATTCATTTTTTGTATAGTCGTAGTGCCTAGGAGCCTTAGTGCTGAATGAGGTTTGCATTTTGTTCCAATGGTAACAAATTAAAATCAAAACAGTATCCAACAGTCACTATATGGACACTTCCCTCTTCTCTCATTGTATTAGACACTGGACAAAAAACAAATGACATTCCCGGCCCCTAGATGCTTACAATCTATAATTAACTTTCACATCTACCCCAAAAGCTGGTACTGGACTGGAACTTGGGAAATCTGATATCCTTCCTAAGTAAGGAACATTCCTCCAGGCCAAGAAGCTATTTGGCATCTCTCACTTTGAACAACTTAAAATTCTAACAAAGGATGTAGTTCAACTGAACAGTTTTTGGAAGAGATAATAACCCCACAAGAGTTGGAAGTGTGTGGTAACGTTTTCTGAATTTAAACCACAACAATGCTCGATGAAGTTTCGCCAATGTTCAGAGATGTTCAAAGCTCTTTCCAGTGCTCTCTACAGATATGATTTCAGAAAGAGCTAACAAACATTTATTTTATCTATTCATAGTCAATAAATGGCCTCTAAAGAGTATAAAAAAAAAGTAGTGACAATGTATAAAATTACCTCCGTCTGGGCTTTTGGTTCTCCAGCTTTGGCCTTTTCAAGCAGATCCTCAAAAAGTACTTCAGGTTCCTCTTTCATGGCTTCTACAAAGCAACCCAAGAAGAAAACTGATTTATTAGCAATATTCAATGATTTTCATGAGTCCTCAGTGCATTTGGCTAGAGAATTCAAGGAGCACATCTAAATATAGAGCTTGATGTTTTATAGAAACAGCAATGCAGTTCTACCAAGTTATTACATTTATAGCTGCAATTACTCAAACCTTAATAATTTTCACTGGAATGCTACCCAAGATGCAAAATTTTCATTTAAAAAATCCTTTAAGATAATATGAAATTCAATTATTATGTTAACCAAGAAGTGTCTCAGAACATATAAGTGTTATTTGGCATCCCTTACAAATATTAACCCATATTTGTAACACTATCCCAACTACTTATATAGGATAAAATTGTCAATTAGAAAAGTTTTCATTATATATGATAAGCATCTGCATTTGTATTTAATACTACTATGGCTTGTCACTGTTCAAACCCAATAAGAAAAACATAAAAAAAATAAAAAAAAAGTTCCTGAGCCCTGAGGAAATTTGTTGTTCTGGGCAGAAACAGGGCCTTTTAGAGTGTTATGAATCTGAGGAATGAGAAGCTACTCTTCAAAAACACATTCAGTGCATTTGAAAGGTCAGTTTTTTAATCCTTGGAGTAAATGAAACACCAGTATCAATGTCTTTTTCTTTTTAAAGAACTCATTGTTTTGTATCCTGTCTCACATTTCTGTTTGCCTCCCCATTCTTTTCCATATTTACCAGATCAAAGTGATTTTTAGCTTTCATTCCTAAAAAGAAAAACAGTGCTGCCCACGTACCCAGCCAAAAACAAGGTAATCAGGTTTCTGCATGATCTTAACTTATTTTGCGTTTATTAGGAATCCCATGACCTGATTTATCTTGTGAATGATGAGCTACAGCCTTCTAGTTTCTTGGAAAAGTTGAAACTTGGTAGAACTGAGAACGCTCTGTGAGGATGCATCTTAAAAATTCTCACTAATTTGATTTCAAATATCAAGCGTCAAAAAGTAGACGCTCAATATGCATGTGAGTGAGAGATTAGGGTGGGGAGGGGAGAAAGGGTTGGAAAAATTACCACTAATTCACAGGAAGTAAAGCACCTTTACTAGCCAGCCCAGAACTGTAGCCTAGAACTGGGTGGGAAGAGTTTCCAAAAAAATTTCTAATTACTCAGTGGGATGAAACAGACCTTTCAACATTTGTCATGACAAATGAAAGAGACCTTCCCCTCCTCCCCGCAAAACAGCCAATAGCCCAGTGATTAGGGTACTCACCTGGGATGTGGGACATCAAGGATCAAGTCCTTGCTTTACCTAACTTGTATCAGGGACTTGAACCTGGGTTATCTCCCATAACCCAGGTGAGTGCCCTAGCCACTAGGCTATTGGCTATTCTGGGGGCTCTCTCGCCACCTGACCCAAGCAGCCTTCCTGTTGAAAGTTTTGTAGAAATTCGTTCACAGATTCCAAGGCCAGAAGGGACCATTGCACTCACAGGACACAGAGCTTCCCCAAAATAATTCCTAGAGCATATCTTTTAGAAAAAACCATTCCATCTTGAATTAAAAATCGTCAGCGATGAAGAATCTACCAAAACTCTTCGCAAACTGTTCCGATGGTTAATTACCCTCACTCTTAAAAATCTACATCTTATTTCCAGCCCGAATTTGTTTAGCTCCAACTAGCAACCATTGAACTGTGTTATATACCTTTCCTTGCTAGCTTGAAGAGCCCATTATCAAATATTTGTTCCCCATGTAGATACTTAAAGATTGTAATCAAGTCACCTCTTACCATATTTTGTTAAGCTAAATACACAGACTCTAGGACCTCAATCTAAGGGCTTGTCTATACTGTACGCTAAATCAGCGCCACTGCAATTGATGCAACAGCGTTGATTTATCGGGTCTGGTGAAGATGTGATGAGTCGATGGGAGAGCACTCTCCCATCGACTTCAGTAGTCCATCTCCCCAAGAGGCAGAAGGTAAGATAGCGGGAGAGCGTCTCCCACCAGTACAGCACGGTGTAGAAACCACGTTAGGTCGATGTAAGCTATGTCGCTCAGGGGGGTGATTTTTTCCCTCCCCCGAGTGATGTAACTTACATTGATTTAAGCGGCAGCGTAGACCAGGCCTAAGACAAGTTTTCTAATCCTTTAATAGTCCTTGTGGCTCTTCTCTGAACCCTCTCCAATTTATCAAATCATTCTTGAATTGCGTGCACCAGAACTAGACAGTATTCCAGCAGCAGTCACACCAGTTTCAAAATAACCTCTACTTCTACTCAAGATTCCCATTTATGCATCCCTAGATTGCATTAGCTTTTTTGGCTAGAATCATGCTGGGAAGCTCATGGTCAGTTGATTATCCGCCATTACTGCCAAATCTCTTTCAGAGTCACTGGTTCTCAGGATATAGGATGGGGGACTCTAAGTATGACCTACTTTCTTTGTTCCTAGATGCAGCTAAATGTAAATGTATCCATTAAAATGCATATTGTTCACTTGCGCCCAGTTTACCAAATGATCCAGATCGCTCTGAATCAGTGAACTGTTCTCTTCATTATTTACCACTCTCCCAACTTGTGTCTCATTTGCAAATTTTATAGTTTCTTCCAAGTCATTGTTAAAACTGAAATAGTGTAGGGCCAAGAACTGATCCCAGCGGGACCTCACTGGAAATACACCCACACAATGACCATTTCCCATTTACAATTACTTTTTGAGATCTGCTAGCCAAATTTTAATCCATTTAATGTCTGCCATGTTATTTTTATATCATTCTTGTTTTTTTAAGCAAAATGTTGAGTGATACCAATTCAAATATTTGGAGAAGGATAAATATATAGATTCATAGATATTTAGGTCAGAAGGGACCATTATGATCATCTAGTCTGACCTCCTGCATAACGCAGGCCACAGAATTTCACCCACCACTCCTACAAAAAAACCTCACACCTATATCTGTGCTACTGAAGTCCTCAAATCATAGTTTAAAGACTTCAAGGAGCAGAGAATCCTCCAGCAAGTGACTCGTGCCCCATGCTACAGAGGAAGGTGAAAAACCTCCAGAGCCTCTTCCAATTTGCCCTGGAAGAAAATTCCTTCCCGACCCCAAATATGGCGATCAGCTAACCCCTGAGCATATGGGCAAGATTCATCAGCAAGATACTACAGAAAATATCATGATAACACTATTAGCTATATCAACCAAACTTGTAATCTTATTTAAAAAACAAAAAAACCACCACAAAATCAAGTTAGTTTGGCAGAATCTATTTTCCATAATTTGCATTAGTTACATTACCCTTCTTTAATTCTTTATTAATTGAGTCCTAAAATCAGCCACTCTATTAGCTTGCCAGGGATCAGTGTTCGACTGACAGACCTATAATTCCCCAGGTCAGCCCATTTACCCTTTTTAAAAATTGGCACAACACTGGCTTTCTTACAGTCTTTGGAAAATTCCTCAGGTGTCCACAACTTATTAAAAATCAACATTAATGGTGGAGCAAGCTCTTCCACCAGCTCTTTTAAAACTCCTGGATGCAGTGGGCCTGCTGATTTTAAAATGTTTAACTTCAGTAGCTGCTGTTTAACATCCTGCAGAGATACTAGTGGAATAGAAAGTGCAATCACCATATGATTAGATTACACACTCTGGTTTTTTCCCCTCAAATACAGAACAGACATGTTTATTGAACACTTCTGTCTTTGCAGTATTATCATCAAAAATTCTACCACCATTTTCATCTAGTAATAGACCCATACCACTGCTGGATTCTTTTTGTTCCTAACGTATTTTAAAAACTCCTTATTGTCCTTAACTCTGCTGGCCATAGATTTCTCTTTATGTCTCTTGGCTTCCCTTACCAATTTTCTAAAATTCCTAACTCCTGATATATACTCATAGCTATTAACTTCCCCTTTGTTATATATTTTTCAATAGTTGCCTTCACTGTCTCTCTAAACCAGGCCAATTTTTTAACCAACATGGCCCTCCTTTCTCAATTGTGGGACTGTAGCTTTTTGGGTATTTAGTAAGGTTCTTAAGTGTTTCCAATTATCATTCAAACTTTTCTGCTTAAGTTATTCCTCCTAGATGATTTGACTCTCAATTGTTTTTAGCTCTGTACAATTGGCCCTATTCAAGCACCACATATTATTGCTCTGGACTTTATTCTGCTTGTTTATTATAAATGCAATCAAGTCACGATCACTTGTACCTAACCTACCGTTGACAGCAAAAGCATATTTTGGCTTATAGAAGACTGCTGTGAATGTTAAAACTGTTCTGATAACATTTAACAGAGTAAACATAGGTAAAACTGCACATGTAAGAAATTGCAGAGTAATCATGTCTGTGAATTAAAAATAAATAAAGTCGTTACAAAGCTAGAAAAGATGGGTTTGAAATAATGCTAAATCTGTATTGACAGGGAAATATGTTAACATGCAAATGAGACACTAATACAGATGTATAAGAAAAGATAACAAAAAAAAGTTATAAATTTTGTGTAACAAAAGGGAGGTTGAAGCTGTATTGTCCAGTGCTGGAGGTTACTGAGATCGTCCTGATGAGCCTTCCACTTGTAAGTAACTGATTACCACTTCCTGAAAGGTTTACCTTAATAAAGATTTGTTAAACTCATCTGCTGAGTTTTGTTTAACAAATCTTTATTAGCAGAGGAGTTTAACTCATCTGGGAGTCTCAAGCTAACATCCCAACGAACCAGGCAGTTTGCAGATTGGGCTAACAGCTAGTATCCAAGGAACCAAAACCTAAGGCAATTGATGGGGTTTAAGCAACGATGGAATTGCTGGGGAGATATGTAAATGAATATCTGGCCAGACACGGTAGGGGTCCCCTTAAGGAGGTGGACATTCTCACAAGCCAGAATCTGTTTGAAATGGTGGCTGACGTGCTCGAAAGCAATTTTTCTGGCAACCAAACGGTTGCCAAGAAAAGGACAGAAGCTGCAATAGCTCAGGGTTGGGTAATGACAGCCAGAGCTTTTGTGAAGCAAAATGAAACACTGACACTAGAAGGTAGAAAGAAATAAAACACAAGTTAAAGAAATGCAGAAGGGTGAGACACAAGAACTGAGAGACAAGGCCACTGAGCTATGGGGTGCTACAGTGTATAAGCTGAGGCTTTGATTGAGGAAGCTGAGGAACATGAGAAGCAGAACAGGATTCTGCAAGTACTGCTGGAAACAGTGCCACTGGAGAATACAGAACTGACAGGAACTCAATCAGTGAGACTTTTGGACGGAGAAATCATTAATGTGGACAGTGCTGTACTATCTAGGGCTCCACCACCTCCTTATATTACACTTTTTCCTTCCTTAAGCAATCTGGACTCTAAAGCTGTCCCTATGGCACTTATAATTCACATCCACAGTCCAAACAATCGGGGTTGTACATGTACAGAGATGAAGGTTAAAAATTTTCATCAGAGGAGATAGACTGACTGAACGTACTGGAGTAAAAATGCCTCCTGCTCCGGAATCGAAGCAAGATGATTACCCACGGCCAGAAACAGAACTTAACAATGGACTAATGATAAATCGTGAAAATTAGATTATGCATAATAATGTTCAGTACCAAATGATACCTGTAGTATTGAATTTAACCAATTTTAACATTACCACAGCATCTCGGTCTTATTCAGGGGAAGATAGAAGAGATATAGGAACAGTACTAGGAGTTGGGGCATTGGGAACATCAGCATGGAATCACATGAGTACTACAGCATTGTGGGAAGAAAATCAGAAAATGAAAGTTCAAATTACAAAACCTGTTACAGTTAAACAAAGCAATGAGTATATAGGGAAGGATTTAAAGCATGTTCAGGAAGCTAGTATAACAGGACATCTGATTAGGGAAGTAGAAACAGCTAGCAATGAAATAGTGGGGGGGGGAGGGGATCACAAATCATCCTAATATATCAAAGGCAAAGACATGTTTCATAATACAGGAACTATAGGTTGACTAAAGGAAATTCAAGGTGGGGAAATGCCTGGGTTCATAACAAATAAGATGAGGAACAATAGACCCAAAAAAAAAGAAAAAAGAAAAAAGAAAAAAGGAGTAGATTGGTTCCAGATTAGGCGCTAATCAAGAGTCTATTATGCATAGAAAAGATGCAAGTTAGACGAATCATGGATCATTCCTATGGTACTAGCAGCACCAAGTGAGGCATTAAGCGTGTATAGTGTTCAGATCATAGATATACTGGAACCTATCATGGTTAAAGGAATATGTCTCACCCTCAGATACTGTTAAGGATGGGCTAGGGGAGTCGGGAAAGCCCCAGATTCCTTATGCTGTTCCAAGAGGTGTGGTACATCTGGTTATGTCGTGATGTACTGCAGAGTGCATTCCAGCACATAGGTTCACCTAGGATGAAGAAACCTGAAATTGCATAATATGGCTGAGGCAATAGGGAACAAGGTCCAGCAAAGGCTGGAGAAGCCAAATATTGGATAACCTAGTGGGTCAGATACTTCTAATATGGGACACAAACATGTTGTTATGACTGGCCACTGTTCTGCTTAGTTCCAAGAAAGACAACCAGAATAGTGGATAAGGTAATTTTTCCAATTCCCCAGCATGAAATCCACAATGTATCAGCTGAAGCTGATGCTGCCCTAGACTCTGTGGTACAGCTAAGCAGAGACTTCCCACCATTGCATTTAAATGTGCAGTCCTTAATGAGCAGACATCCAGAACATTAATTAACCTTAAGATAGGAGAGTTGAAATATTCAAAAAGTGACAAATACACTGCGAGATGCGTGAGCATACAATACTGAGGGAACATATGTGGATATAAATGATATCAATGGGCTTTGTAATTGTGCAAGCCATACTAATCGTGGTGTTCAGTGCATTGATTTGAAAGTATAGGAGGTTGGTTAGGCAGTTGGAAAAAAAAAAAGATGTATATGAAATACAGGCTTTGCTGAAAACAGAAAGGAGTCTATGGCTTCATGGTGGGAAGTATTGGGAAGGGAGGCATATTTAGGCCTTATAGAAGTCTGCAGAGAATGTTAATTTTAATTTTTAGTTCTGTGATCATTCCTCTTTATTAGACCTTGTCCTAACAGAAAGAGTGATGTAGTGATGGGAGTCTGCTACAGACCACCGGACCAGGGGGATGAGGTGAATGAGGCTTTCTTCCGGCAACTCGCAGAAGCTACTAGATCGCATGCCCTGGTTCTCATGGGCGACTTCAATCACCCTGATATCTGCTGGGAGAGCAATACAGCAGTGCACAGACAATCCAGGAAGTTTTTGGAAAATGTAGGGGACAATTTCCTGGTGCAAGTGCTGGAGGAGCCAACTAGGGGGAGAGCTTTTCTTGACCTGCTGCTCACAAACCGGGAAGAATTAGTTGGGGAAGCAAAAGTGGATGGGAATCTGGGAGGCAGTGACCATGAGTTGGTCGAGTTCAGGATCCTGACACAGGGAAGAACGGTAAGCAGCAGAATACGGACCCTGGACTTCAGGAAAGCAGACTTCGACTCCCTCAGGGAACTGATGGGTAGGATCCTCTGGGGGAATAACATGAGGGGGAAAGGAGTCCAGGAGAGCTAGCTGTATTTCAAAGAATCCCTATTGAGGTTACAGGGACAAACCATCCCGATGTGTCGAAAGAATAGTAAATATGGCAGGCGACCAGCTTGGCTTAACAGTGAAATCCTTGCGGATCTTAAACATAAAAAAGAAGCTTACAAGATGTGGAAGATTGGACAAATGACCAGGAAAGAGTATAAACATGTTGCTCGGGCATGTAGGAATGAAATCAGGAGGGCCAAATCGCACCTGGAGCTGCAGCTAGCAAGAGATGTTAGGAGTAACAAGAAGGGTTTCTTCAGGTATGTTGGCAACAAGAAGAAAGCCAAGGAAAGTGTGGGCCCCTTACTGAATGAGGGAGGCAACCTAGTGACAGAGGATGTGGAAAAAGCTAATGTACTCAATGCTTTTTTTGCCTCTGTCTTCACGAACAAGGTCAGCTCCCAGACTGCTGCACTGGGCAACACAGCATGGGGAGTAGGTGGCCAGCCCTCTGTGGAGAAAGAAGTGGTTAGGGACTATTTAGAAAAGCTGGACATGCACAAGTCCATGGGGCGGGATGCGTTGCATCCAAGAGTGCTAAAGGAGTTGGCGGATGTGATTGCAGAGCCATTGGCCATTATCTTTGAAAACTCATGGCGATCGGGGGAAGTCCTGGACAACTGGAAAAAGGCTAATGTAGTGCCCATCTTTAAAAAAGGGAAGGAGGAGGATCCTGGGAACTACAGGCCAGTCAGCCTCACCTCAGTCCCCGGAAAAATCATGGAGCAGGTCCTCAAGGAATCAATCCTGAAGCACTTACACGAGAGGAAAGTGATCAGGAACAGTCAGCATGGATTCAGCAAGGGAAGGTCATGCCTGACTAATCTAATCACCTTCTATGATGAGATTACTGGCTCTGTGGATAAAGGGAAAGCAGTGGATGTATTGTTTCTTGACTTTAGCAAAGCTTTTGACACGGTCTCCCACAGTATTCTTGTCAGCAAGTTAAAGAAGTATGGGCTGGATGAATGCACTATAAGGTGGGTAGAAAGTTGGCTAGATTGTTGGGCTCAACGGGTAATGATCAATGGCTCCATGTTTGGATGGCAGCCGGTATCAAGTGGAGTGCCCCAAGGGTCGGTCCTGGGGCCGGTTTTGTTAAATATTTTCATAAATGATCTGGAGGATGGTGTGGATTGCACTCTCTGCAAATTTGCGGATGATACTAAACTAGGAGGAGTGGTAGATACGGTGGCAGGTAGGAATAGGATATAGAGGGACCTAGACAAATTGGAGGATTGGGCCAAAAGAAATCTGATGAGGTTCAACAAGGATAAGTGCAGGGTCCTGCACTTAGGACGGAAGAATCCAATGCACTGCTACAGACTAGGGACCGAATGGTTAGGCAGCAGTTCTGCGGAAAAGGACCTAGGGGTGACAGTGGACGAGAAGCTGGATATGAATCAACAGTGTGCCTTGTTGCCAAGAAGGCCAATGGCATTTTGGGATGTATAAGTAGGGGCATAGCGAGCAGATCGAGGGACGTGATCGTTCCCCTCTATTCGACATTGGTGAGGCCTCATCTTGAGTACTGTGTCCAGTTTTGGGCCCCACACTACAAGAAGGATGTGGAAAAATTGGAGAGAGTCCAGCGAAGGGCAACAAAAATGATTAGGGGTCTGGAACACATGACTTATGAGGAGAGGCTGAGGGAACTGGGATTGTTTAGTCTGCAGAAGAGAAGAATGAGGGGGGCATTTGATAGCTGCTTTCAACTACCTGAGAGGTGGTTCCAAAGAGGATGGTTCTAGACTATTCTCAGTGGTAGGACAGGACAAGGAGTAATGGTCTCAAGTTGCAGTGGGGGAGGTTTAGGTTGGATATTAGGAAAAACTTTTTCACTAAGAGGGTGGTGAAACACTGGAATGCGTTACCTAGGGAGGTGGTAGAATCTCCTTCCTTAGAAGTTTTTAAGGTCAGGATTGACAAAGCCCTGGCTGGGATGATTTAATTGGGGATTGGTCCTGCTTTGAGCAGGGGGTTGGACTAGATGACCTCCTGAGGTCCCTTCCAACCCTGATATTCTATGAAAGAAGTCACCTGGGTTGGCTGTAACACTTTTTGAGTTAGGAAACTGCCATCTATAGAATTTAGAAATTACAAGGATTTTTTAGTATAGCCAGCAAGAGATCTCCAGCAAATGTCACTCAGATTGAAATCCCCCATGATTGCACAGCATTTCCCCCCTACATATTATACATAGTCTCCTTATGCCCCTCTCATACTGTTCCCTAGCACGATTTGGTGGCCTGTAGCAGATACCAACTAATACTCCATGATATGCTCCTGCTAAAAGTTCTGCCAAAACCCTGCTTTGTCAAAAGATTCCCAACCAGCTCTACCGTAGCCACGTGGGAGCTGCACGTTCAAAAGCTCATTCCAAAACCTCACCTGCACCACAGAATCTTGCAAGGTCAGCAGGCACTGCACTATACTGGGTAAGGTTCATATTTAAGGCATAAGCAGAATGAGAAGATAGGATTAGTAACTGTTTCATAATCATAGGAAGTGATTTAGAGAGACATGCTGGCATCTACTCAAAGAAACTGACTTCAGCCTCTGTCTAACAGGGTTCAGCAAGCATGCCATCTAAATGAGGCACTGTATCGTGTCAGTTATTTTCAAAGAAGGGGGAGATAAGAGGACAACACACAATTTCAAATTAGCTAAATAAAAATCATACCAAATAGCATTTCAGAACCTCTAAATCTCACTGGTACGATTAAGATCTGGAAGGAAGTTAATTGTTTCATTTAACTGGCTATATTTTAACATGAGCACACCATGAAATAAGTACTCTCCTCCACCATGTCACAGTTTTGTCTTCCAAGCTCTACTTGGTAGAATTCTAATATTTTTTTTTGCCTCTGTTTTCACTAACAAGGTCAGCTCCCAGACTGCTACGCTGGGCATCACAAAATGGGGAAGAGATGGCCAACCCTCTGTGGAGATAGAGGTGGTTAGGGACTTTTTAGAAAAGCTGGACGTGCACAAGTCCATGGGGCCGGACGAGTTGCATCCGAGAGTGCTGAAGGAACTGGCGGCTGTGATTGCAGAGCCATTGGCCATTATCTTTGAAAACTCGTGGCGAACCGGGGAAGTCCCGGATGACTGGAAAAAGGCTAATGTAGTGCCAATCTTTAAAAAAGGGAAGAAGGAGGATCCTGGGAACTACAGGCCAGTCAGCCTCACTTCAGTCCCTGGAAAAATCATGGAGCAGGTCCTCAAAGAATCAATCCTGAAGCACTTGCATGAGAGGAAAGTGATCAGGAACAGCCAGCATGGATTCACCAAGGGAAGGTCATGCCTGACTAATCTAATCGCCTTCTATGATGAGATTACTGGTTCTGTGGATGAAGGGAAAGCAGTGGATGTATTGTTTCTTGACTTTAGCAAAGCTTTTGACACAGTCTCCCACAGTATTCTTGTCAGCAAGTTAAGGAAGTATGGGCTGGATGAATGCACTACAAGGTGGGTAGAAAGCTGGCTAGATTGTCGGGCTCAACGGGTAGTGATCAATGGCTCCATGTCTAGTTGGCAGCCGGTATCAAGTGGTGTGCCCCAAGGGTCGGTCCTGGGGCCGGTTTTGTTCAATATCTTCATAAATGATCTGGAGGATGGTGTGGATTGCACTCTCAGCAAATTTGCGGATGATACTAAACTGGGAGGAGTGG
This sequence comes from Caretta caretta, assembly GCF_965140235.1. Taxonomy (NCBI): domain Eukaryota; kingdom Metazoa; phylum Chordata; order Testudines; family Cheloniidae; genus Caretta; species Caretta caretta. The sequence goes on along the minus strand of NC_134209.1, from coordinate 128,509,062 downwards.
TAGATACGCTGGAGGGGAGGGATAGGATACAGAAGGACCTAGACAAATTGGAGGATTGGGCCAAAAGAAATCTGATGAGGTTCAATAAGGATAAGTGCAGGGTCCTGCACTTAGGACGGAAGAACCCAATGCACAGCTACAGACTAGGGACCGAATGGCTAGGCAGCAGTTCTGCGGAAAAGGACCTAGGGGTGACAGTGGACGAGAAGCTGAATATGAGTCAGCAGTGTGCCCTTGTTGCCAAGAAGGCCAATGGCATTTTGGGATGTATAAGTAGGGGCATAGCGAGCAGATCGAGGGACGTGATCGTTCCCCTCTATTCGACATTGGTGAGGCCTCATCTGGAGTACTGTGTCCAGTTTTGGGCCCCACACTTCAAGAAGGATGTGGATAAATTGGAGAGAGTCCAGCGAAGGGCAACAAAAATGATTAGGGGTCTGGAACATATGAGTTATGAGGAGAGGCTGAGGGAGCTGGGATTGTTTAGCCTGCAGAAGAGAAGAATGAGGGGGGATTTGATAGCTGTTTTCAACTACCTGAAAGGGGGTTCCAAAGAGGATGGCTCTAGACTGTTCTCAATGGTATCAGATGACAGAACGAGGAGTAATGGTCTCAAGTTACAGTGGGGGAGGTTTAGATTGGATATTAGGAAAAACTTTTTCACTAAGAGGGTGGTGAAACACTGGAATGCGTTACCTAGGGAGGTGGTAGAATCTCCTTCCTTAGAGGTTTTTAAGGTCAGGCTTGACAAAGCCCTGGCTGGGATGATTTAACTGGGAATTGGTCCTGCTTTGAGCAGGGGGTTGGACTAGATGACCTTCTGGGGTCCCTTCCAACCTTTATATTCTATGATTCTATGATTTTATAGTATGTCATCTGGCTAGATGGCACACCTAATCATCAATCACTATCATCATCCAGTTCTTTATCTTTTCAGATCATGATACATACATTAGTGCAAAGAAGTCAACATCATCCCACTTAAATGAACTGCTAAGTATCCTTTATTTTAGATATAACCTAGAGAGCTGTACTCTGAAGTGGATGGCTTTCCAGATGGCAATGTTCAGCCACTACACTTCACTCATGGGCTCAACTTATAAACAAAGAAATTACTGAAAACAAACAGCATAATGTTTAAAGAAACTGGAATTTACCTCATCCTACCTATTTCAGTCATAAAAGCTGGGTAAAGATTACGCCTTTCCCTTTCCGATTTTTATTTTTTAAATAAAGCCTGCTTTAGTTTAATCATAATTTGCAGCCACACTGGTCCTAGTTCCCACCTGCAACTTTTTTCTATCCCTCATTACACTTCTTGGATAAAGTGAAAATACTGTAGCAGTGTTACTTAGTTATCTAAAGCAAAATTGGGAAGTTTTTAAAGGGAAAACCTCTATAACTGGTTTGGGAGCACAGTCTGAACAGCGTTTAGATTATCTCAACACACTTTACAAAGTTAGGTGATTTTCTGTTTTGTTTTTAAACACATCACAAAATGAGGCACAGAAGGTGATTTACCAAAAGTCATGCAATAGGCCAGATTCAAAGATGGGACTACAGTTCAGATCTGATTTTCAGCATCCTGTTCTAACTCAATAGGCCACTCTGAACTCACTACATACAAAAATATAGCAAAATATCTCATTTCCACATATGTTCTATAAACATCAATAGAGGGGAACAATGGTGGGTATAATAAACAATTAAGATTACCTCTCTAGCCTGTGGTCTGTAGTGACAGAACAGAGGTGAAAAGCCCACATCTGGCATGTTCTGGAGAGACTAACTGAACAAGACTTAAAATATTAGCAAGAAAGACCAGCAGAACATTAGCCTTATTGAGATATGAAAGAAGAAACAATATTTTTCCTTTCTACCGGCAGGCCTGACACAAAAGGTTGAATGAAGGGATAAAGAGTAAGATTCAAGTTGGGTGGCTGCCAATTTAGGTCAACCACTGAAGTTAAAAGCACCAAGAAATATTTGAGAACTAGGATGGATGATGCAAACAACAAATTTTCAAACACTGGGAGGACAACCACCACACAATAGCAACTATGCCAATCTTAAAAAGGTTAAGTGACAGTTTGTAATCTATCATCCTTGTTCCTTAACATGCATTTCATTAGAAAACCTCTTGATGTGTATTACTCCCACACACAAGTGTTACAATGGGAATGCTGTCAGTAAAAGCTTTTAGTTTCCAGCTTCACTAAAAACATCGAATTTTTTTAAATGCCAAATTTCACTCCATCTTGAATATAAACATTTTCCTGAAAAAATTAATGCTCCATGCATAAAATTTCATGCATCTTTTCTGATAACACACACAGATTCTTCTGGCTGTTTGGTATCAGTAGAGACATCTATCAGTTACTGCTCTAAGTAACAGCAATGGCCTGAGGGATGATCATTCATGTGACAGGATGCAAATGAAGACAACTGGGCACGTGTTTCTCATAGCCTACCTATAAGATAAAGCGGGGAGAAAGGACAGTTTTCAGTAGTTAGGGCACTTGCCTGGAAAGGGAGAGATCCTGGTTCGATTTCAGAGCTCCAGGTGCAATGCCCAGCTCTGCCATGGACTCCTCCCTTTGCATGACCTTGAACAAATCACTTCATTTCTCTGTGCCTCAGCTTCCCAGGTATAAAATGGGGATAACAGCACTTCTCTCTTCTGAGATAAATATATTAAAGATTAGGTGGCGTTCAGGTGCTATTGGGATGGGGGCCATAGAAATACCTTAGATAGAGAATTCCTTTTGAAATTTAATGTGATTGTCAACTTGATTTTCGATGCATAACAGGTGCTTTAACAAATCAACCATAAAGCTCAGTACAGTTCTCAGGCAGAACATTTTTTGTGAAGCACTTTTTTGTTTTTCTTCACTTGCCACTGCAATGGAACACAATAAACAGCAGTCACTAACCTAGATGACCACCATTTTTTCTGCAGGCTGCTACAGAAAGCTATCAGGTCATATCTACCCTTTTGGTCTATAGAAGGACAGCATCTGTCACAGTAATTTGTCAAATGGTAAATCCACATTATACTAAGTAAATATTTACTTACAATATTCTGCTCCCATTTAGAAGCCAGTTTTATTTCATGAACTCCCCTAAGCTGTATACAAACATCAAAAGACTTCCTCAGAAAATTATTTCAAATATTGCACAATCCAAGTGGAAACAAACACCCCGAAGGATCTAAAGAACTGGGTCCAAAATACAGGCTACTAGTTTTTCACCTCACTTGTGCGCTAAAGAAGTGTGTAGAAGTTGAGGCAAATAGAAATGATTTCTGAAGTGCATGGGAGTGAGCAGATGCATATTTTCCACTCTGCTGCTTTTATGCCCTCATGTTACTAAAAGATATTTTGATCCCTGGATGGCTGCTGAAGTATTTACTGTAGGCATTTAAGTGTTTCATTTAAAGGTTAAAGCTGTCACATCAAATATGCTTCAGGAAGAGGATTCAGTTATTTAATCAGAAATGCACTGTTAACTGCTACTGAAAGACCCCCATAATGAAACCTATCAGAGATTGTATATTTCAAAATATCAGGAATTTTGTGTACAATTTTTTTTTAACTCTTCCAAGTTTCATAAAACTATCTGAAATCAGATGTTAAGCGATTATTGAGATATGGCTATCAAACCAATTTCTGTCAAATGGTAAATACATGTTTACATAAATCCTCATAAAAGACTTTCAAAATACAAGCTAAATGTAAATATAGTTTTTTGATATAATAAAATAAGAGCAAAGCTACAAGACCATTAACCTTATTTGGTTTTTAGAATTTTATACAGTACTTCACATATGGTATTTACTTGAAAAAAATAATACAAGACCTTTTGGTGAAAACAGAGCCATAAATTACATTTACAAAACAACTATGTAAAAATATATTTGTTAAATATCCATTAACTATAATCTGCCTTAATAAGATTAACGCGGAGTGGCACTCTAACATGTTACAATCAATTCTATGAAAGTTATCCTTAACTTCAGTGGAAGCAGGCACTGATTTTTACTGTATCTATCCCCCAGCCATCCCATTCCACTTATCTGCAAAATTTAATAGAGAATGCAGTAGTAAAGTCTTAGGTATTAAAAACAATACTAAACTGCATTTACTAGTAAATACTAAGGGTAACTAAACTACATTGGCGAAAATGAAAAGCACATTATTATTAGGCTTGGCAGAATTTGATTTGTTATAATTTTGATAGATAATTATCTGTGTTTATTTTTAAGCTTTTTTTCAGATGTTTATTTAAATTTTCATAATTGCAGGAAATTATGGGGCAAAGACCATTATTATTTAATATGAGTAGACAGAGATTCAAAAAGTTCAAGCTTTATAGCCATTAAAACACAAATTGTCAACATCACTTGTCCAAAAGTGCAGAGTAAATAACCTTAAATCAAACTCTAATAAATTCTCAAGCAGCATTTCTCTTATTTTGCCTATCAGTCAATTTCAATTATTATCAATAGAAATATTTTGTCATGGGTTTGTGGGTGTTGGGTGAAATTGACATTTACCAACATTTACAAATAAAAATCTAATCCTTCCAAGCCTAATTATGATAAATATGATCTCTCCCCCCCATATTTGTTCATTTATTTGCTAATTTACAGAAGTCAGAAGTCTATGTGTCTCCTTGTCAGATTGAGCTTGTGATGTTTTACTGCATAACATCCAAGTAAAAAATATGGAGAGAAAACTTTGATTAAGCACGGTGTATGAACACCATCTTTGGGAGACAGCAAGATAATCCTCTTCAGCATTAACAACGTCAGAGTTTAAGGCCAGACAGGACAGGACCACCAGATCATCTACTGTGACTTCCTGTATAGCACAGACCACTGAACACCTTCACACGATACCCAACCACCACAATTAGACCAAAGTATTACAGCACTCGGGAGATTAAACTATACAAATGTCCAAAAAAAAAAAAAAAAAAAAAAAGCTTATACATCTGGAAAGAGCAAGCCTTTCTGATACAAGAGTCTAAGATATAAAAGATTCCCAAAGTTCACCAAAACTAAAAAGGGCAGAAATACCTACGATTATAGGTTATACAATCTCCTGTCCAATATCACAGTGCAAGTCAATGGCAGCGGAATTCCAGATTTGCCCATCCCCACTTGTAGGGCAAGATGGAAGTGTAAGTCAGTCACAGTAACTAAACTGACTCTAGTCACATACATCAATTTAAGCAGAACAGCAGAAAGTATATTACAAAGACAGACATATTAAGATATACTTCAGAACAAACTACCGTTCTTCTTGAATGCATGTTGCATTTTATATTACAGGTATTTATATGTTGCCCTCCACTGTAGCATGTGAGTCCCTTCCATTTGTGAATTTTAAAGTGCTTTACAAAAGGTTAGGTATTAATATTCCTCTTTTACAGGTAAGGAAACAGGTAGAGATTAAGTGATGTGCCTAAAGTCACATTAATAAATCCGTGGCAGTCAGAAATAACTCCAACAACTGCCTCCAATCCCAGTTCTAACCACTAGACAACCCTTTCTCCACAGGACAAGAAAAAAGCTTTCCAGGTCATTTTTAAAATTAAAGTTATTTAACATACACAGAGAGATAATGTCATACACAGAACAAAGGAAGGAGAAATAAGAATGTTTATTGGGCACCTACTTACCAACCATAGCAGCCTACACATGGGGTGGAGGGGTTTCTAGGAGTGGGAGGGGTGTAAAACCCACAACCTTCGAAATCAAAAGTCATAAGCCTTTACCATTTGAGCTAAAGAACTTTTTGTTTGGCTGTGAGAACGTGATCAGCTGTAGAGTCAGTGGGGCTAGAGGGAGTCATGCTTTCACACATACTAGGCAAGTGTATTACACAAACACAGGTCAAGGACCTCAAGTCCTTTTGGACTGGAAACTTCAATAAATAATTAGATGACATGAGCACCAACTTGTGCACTAAAGAAGCTTCTGAAACAGGAAGCAATAAGGGAGGCAAAATATTCATTTGCAGTATTTTTTATATATATAACTGAAAAGAAAGTATAGGTTTTACAAGTGAATGTTAAAACTGCATGGAAAATACTATTGAACAAAAGATCTTAATGCATTAGGTGACACCCACACTAAGTGTATGAGGGAAACCTGTTTGGCATACCCATTTTTCATGATCACGACTACAAGCATCGTATGTGGGCTCAGGGGAGAAAGTGACAAGGCTTGTAGAAGGAGGAGGAAGAAATCAGTGTTTGGAAAAATTTTAGATGGCCAAATATGAAATTTTTTGTACTAGATTCACATTTTAACATCACAGCAGATACTTCAGAAACGCTCTCTAATAGTCAGAGAGAGCCAAGAAATCAACTGCACCTGTGTATGTAACTATGCAAGTTAAGTTCACACTTGCCCAATAGTAACTAGCTTCTAGTCTATTTAATACATAGCTAGAAAAAATGTAAATATGAGTGTTTTTGCATCATGTACAAAGATGCTTGCCACAAATCTGGCACTTGCCCTGATAAAACGCGCAAGCAAGAGGGTCAAATAAGAGTTGTACAGGATGCATTAACTCTTAATGTGTAGCTGTTAACTCACAACACAAAGAAATCTTGGAGTCACCATGGCTAGTTCTCTGAAAACTTCAGCTCAATGTGCAGCAGCGGTCAAAAAAGGCTAACAGAATGTTAACAGCTATTAGGAAAGGGAAAGAAAAGGAGAAAAAAATAGCATCATGTCACTATATAAATCCATGGTATGCCCACACCTGGAATATTGTGTCCATTTCTGGTCAACCCTTGACAAAAAGGATATAGTGGCACTGGAAAAGGTTCAGAGAAGGGCAACCAAGGTGATCAAACGTACAGAACGGCTCCAAACAAGGAGAGACTAAAAGGATTAGAGCTGGTCAGCTTAGAAAATAGACGACTAAGGTGGATATGACAGAGGTCTGTAAAGTCACGAATGGTGTGGAAAAGGTGAATAGAAAAGTGTTTTTTGCCCTTTCTGACTCAATACAAAAAACCAGGAGTCACCCGATGAAATACAAATAAGACCAAGTACTTTCTCACACAATGCATAATTAACCTGTGGAACGCATTGCCTTGAGATGTTGTGATGGCCAAAAATATAACTGAGTTCCAAAAAGATGTTCATGTAGGATAGATCCACCAATGGCTATTAGCCAAGAGCATCAGGGATGCAACCCAATGCTCAGGGCAACCTAAACCGCTGCCTGCCAGAAGATAGGGTGGATCAGTCGATAAATCGCCCTGTTCCGTTTGTTCCCTATGAATCTCTGGCTTTGGCCACTGCGGGAGACAGAATACAGGATGAGACAGACAACTGATCAGACCCAGTATGGCTGTTCTTATGTTCGTCCTCCTCCACCCCTACCACCTGCTGTGACAGCTTCCAAGTGTTACTAGTACAGTGTCTGCTGCTGTTGCTTTAAGGATAGCATCAGCACAGCTTAAAAGGTTTGTGTTCAGTTATTATGGCAGGCAGCCAGGAGTTTCCTGAAGAACGTAAGCAAGAGAAGGAAATGGGAATTGTTTAACACTTTCTCGGTCAGCAAAAGCTGAAAGTAATTTAATGGGACAAGAAAAGGCACTTTTGTTTCCTGGGAGTTTCCTTTGCCAAACATCAAAGGCCTGCTGCAAACAATGGAGGGCTAAGAGCTTCTCAAAGAAAAGGTCACAAGAATATTTTATAATGGAAAGCGCTAGGCAGTCTAAGTATAGGTAAGGCTATGAGTCAGTCACGGATTCTGTGACTTTACAAGACCTCCATGACTTCCTGAAAATTCCAATAATTCAGCCCTGTGGCGGAAGGACTCTGGCTTCAATAAATCTGTGATTTACTGTTTATTTTGCCTGTGTCCTATCCGTGACCTTTAACAAAAATACCCATGCCAAATCGTAGCCTTAAGTATAGGGTCGCTATCAGCTACCCCTCATAATAATATTGAGCAGAGACGGCAACCTCTCTCATCCCGCATGTTGAGAATTCAAAAACAAAAATAGCGTGTGTTTGTTTGGGATGGGAAGTAGTAGTTCTCAGGAGGAGAAAGAGAGAATTACAAAGTGATGCTGCATCACACTCTATCCAGTAACAGTCTGTGGTTCTTTAATCGGGATGGCTTGAGCAACGACATAAGCTACTTTTAAACTCCCGTCCGGATTCTAGATGCAGATAAAAACATATGACAAAATAAAAGATTTACTTTACAAACAGGTGCTTTGGAAAACGTAGCTACAAAATATATGTAAAAGTAAGGAGTTTGGCATATATCCCCTTAGGAGGACGAGATTGCTAGAAGTATGATTTAAAATGGTTCTCTCTGGTGCAGATTTAGACTATTACCAATGCACTTTTTGAAGAGTAATGTGTACATTCTGTAACAAAAATTGTACATTCTGTAACAAAAATTCTAATAGCTTTTAAGTGTCATCAGATCATACTATTAAGCATTCAGAAGAGCCAGTTTCAGCCTCCCTGGAGAAATACTCCTACTCACATTCCACAAGTTCCAAAAAGTTCTCTACTGTTCTGCATTGTGCCTATATAGGAATAAATTATTTAAAAGCAGACCTTAAGCATTATGCTTTATAGAACAAGGAAAGCATGCACATAGACATAGGCCCTGACTGAAGATGCTCACAACCTGTTTTTGCAAAACATTACTGCTGTTCTTCAGTTATCTCTAGCCTTGAACTCACTAGCTCAGGGGCGGGCAAACTTTTTGGCCTGAGGGCCGCATTGGGTTTCTGAAATTGTATGGAGGGCCGGCTGGGGAGGCTGTGCCTCCCCAAACAGCCAGGCATAGCTCGGCCCCCGCCCCTATCAGACCCCCTCACTTCTCGCCCCCCGACAGCCCCCCTGGGACCCCTGCCCATCCACCCCCGCTCTCGGCCCCCTGACTGCCCCTCCAGGACCCCTGCCCCATCCAACCCCCCCCCACACCTTCCTGACTGCCCCTCCAGGACCCCTGCCCCATCCAACCACCCCTTCTCCCTGACCACCCCTGGACCCTTTGCCCCTAACTGCCCCCCACCACCCCATTGAATCCCCCTCCTTCCTAACTGCCCCCCCCGGGACCCCCCCCATCCACCCCCTCCTCTCCTTCCTGACTGCCCCCCGGGACCCCTGCCCCCATTGAACCCCCGTTCCCCGCCCTCTGACTGCCCCAAACCCTCTCCACACCCCTGCCCACACCGAACTCCCCTGACCTCTATCCAACCCGCCCCCTGCGCCCTTATCGTGCTGCCTGGACCACCAGTGGCTGGCGGCAGGGCTGCACCAGGACAGGCAGCAGCGCCACGCAGCACAGAGCACGGGCTCAGGCCGGGCCCTGCAGCCTCACTGCCCAGAGCATTGCGCCGCGCGGCGGCGTGGCTGTGGGGGAAGAGGGACAGCCTCCCAGGCCAGGAGCTCAGGGGCGGGCAGGACGGTCCCGCGAGCCATAGTTTGCTCACCTCTGCACTAGCTGCTCATTCATGAGGGTAGACTCTTGAACCCACCCATGCAAAAAAAGTATTGGTTTCAACTGAGCTCTGTGCAGGCACGGGTCTGTCAGTGCAGATCTCATTGCAATATCAAGGCCATATATAAAGGTGCACTATCATATTGCAATTCCACAAATTCAGCTTCCATGTTACGTGGTCTTAGGGTACGTCTACACTGCAAACGAAGGGTAGGGTATGTCCACACTGCAGTTGGAGGGTGTAACTGCAGCACATGTAGGATACGTTTTGTAGCTTGATTCTTTAGTGGTAATAATTATTCTTGATTGCTGATTAATACTGATTTAATGAGCTTGGGATAGTACGGTTCTAGTCCCGGAAACAGACACAACAGAATTAAATAACAAATTCAATATTTGGTGGGGAGCCCCATCGTGTACAGCAACAACACTCACACTGAGGGCAAAGCCAAGCCCAATCAGCACAATTAGTGAAGACAAGAAAGCTCCAAACCATATAAACAAATAGCAGTAATACAGAATTAGTGATATCTTTGATATCATTCCTGGCATATGCTCATATACCTATATACTCACATGCTTCCTTGGGGATATGGTAGTGAGAGAGAAAAGACCCGCTCTGTCCCTGGCATGCCAATCAAGTCCAGTGGTCCAGATCCAGAATGACCTACCTGATAACCGAAGATCGACTCCCTCTACATGGTGGCCTGGTCTATTATAGAGCCTATGGATGATTGTCATGAATATTCATGCAGACGCCCAGCCTCCCATCTCCACATCCAACTTCCTCACTCTAATAATGTTGGGGTGCCTTTATCTTATAGGTTAGCATATTAATGGCTTTCCCTTATTACCACAGATGTCAATTAATCACTAAAGCAAATTTGTGGTGGGCATCTGCCAACAATTTTATCCTAAAATATCCAAGCCTGGTATCAGTTTAATGTTTCTGCTGTTGCCTGGTATCATTATGTACAAACTTCCCCCTTAAACACTCTATTCCCAGTTCCCCAAAACCTTGGGGCAACTGTTTGGCCATCTATCTATGCTGAAGCTCATAGGTCTCAAGCCTTATGCTAACTTGCTTAAGCCAATGTCTTACAGGAAATGGGCCTGTTGGTTTCTTGCATTACTGCTAAGTAAAATAAAATGCGAAAGCTAGTTCTATGGGCTACCGTTTACACTAAACCCATAGCACTGAGTCTCAGAATACCAGGAGTCTCAGAAGCCAGGTCAAAGCACAAGGAAAGCAGCTTAACAGACAATACTAATCATACCGGTAAATAAAATGTAATATAAAGCCTTTTAATACCATAAAATGCATGGCTAGTGTAACCTTTCAAGCAGCATTTCAATTTGTTGGGCAAATGAAGCTTGGAATATTTTTTTAAAAATACTGTGAATAAAGTATTTTCGTGATCAATGTTGTCAGATATTCCATTGTCAGTATCATGTAGGGGCACACTGACAGGGCTGTTAAAACTCTAGAAACTCAGTCCCGCTTTCTCCAGGAGCAGTAGTGTCTTTGTAGTTATGTTAAGAGTCTTAGTCACACCACAACTGCAAATCATCAGATCATATTAAGCTCCAAAGGGAGCAACTTCTTCATCCCCACAAAGTGAGGATAAATCATGGAGAGCAGTACAAAAGTGTGTAGGTGGAAAAATGAAAGCGGTGATATCATATAGTCTACATATTTTAAAAGTTATCAAAAAAAGCAAGATTCTAAAGGCATTACAAGAAAAATTTGCATTTCTTTCCAGTGGAGCTATTATTGTACAATGAACATTTAAGTCATTTAAAATAATTCACACACACAACTATAATTATAAAAAAACAGCTATGCCTTCTTTTTCTGCACAAGATTCTTTGTGCAGAAATATCCCTCACCAAACTCTTGATCTCTATATTCTAGGGTTGGGATAAGTCATTAATATAGCCCATAAAACAAAATATTTAAAACAAGGGATAATTTTTACTTAGCAATTTATTACAGAATTTAAGAAATCCAAACACTTGAATAGTTAAGATCATAAATCTGACATCCCTCTCATACATTCATAGATTTTAACGCCAGAAGAGACAACTACGATCCAGTTTGACCTCCTGCACAACACACAATTTCAGTAATTCCTGAAATGGAGGGAATTATTCTCTCTTATTACATAAGTGAATAGTACTGAATTACAGTTGAAATAGAGCATCTTTCTAAGAAAGACACACAAACTCATTTTAAAGATTCCACATGATGATCAATGTGGTAAGTTCCACCACTTAATTACCCTCATGGATAAAAACTGCGTCACATCCAATTTGATTTTTCCAACTTCAAGTCACTGGAACTTATTACACCCTAATGATTAATGGTTAGATTACAACCTTAAAAGAATAGTACTGATTTGGGTCAGTTACCAGAAATCTCAGAATACACACACCACAAAAAACAAGACCTTGGAATTTCATTTCACTTTTGAGGAGTAGCCGATGCTGTTTTGGCAGCAGTGAAAGAAAGTATTCTCAGTCAGCTTCACTGGCAAATATTTGGATCCAGTTTTCAAATAGACAGTTCTTAAAACATTTGTACTATCCCTGTCTTGAAGATGCTCCTTGCATCAGCCAGTCTCAAAACCTCCCCATGTTTTAATTTTTGTGGTGTAATGAGAAGATTTTGTAGGGCAGATAGAGGAACACAAAGAAACACTAGAAACTTATTTCCCCCCGCACCCTTTGCAAAAAAACCCAACATTTTAAAGTTTTACTCTATAAAATTACCTCCAGATGCTATAGTTGTCAAAGATACTTAACTCCACAAATGAAAAGCATAAGTATCTTTTGGGACGGGAATTACCAGAGGAATTAATATAAATTTTATAATTGAAAAATGGCTGCAACTAAATTTGGAGATGCTATCCTCCAAATATATATTAAGCCACTGACATTTACGCTACCAGGTCTAAAATCCTGGTCCCAGAGGTGAAAGTAAGTTGGTACTATCCAGTATGGCATACCCATAAGAGCTGGTACACAGCCGACCATACCGGCCGGGCCACTGATGAGGGGGGCCAAAAGGGGCAGCTTGCCCAGGGCCCGGCAATTTAAAAGGGCCCAGGGCTCCTGGCAGTGGCCGGAGCCCCGGCCCTTTAAATCACCACCAGAGCCCCCGGCCGCCGCCGTGCTACTGCTACCACTGGGGTCCAGCAGTGATTTAAAGGGCCCAGGGCTCCCAGCCACTGCTATCGCAGCCGTAGCCTCTGGCCCTTTAAATTGCTGTCGGAGTTCTGGTGTAGCGGTAGCAGCAGCCAGGAGCCCCGGGGCTCCAGTAGTGATTTAAAGGGCCTGGGGCTCCAGCTTCCCAAGTGACCGTAGCTAGATTGACATAGCTGCATCTGCACCAGGGGTTATGTCGGCCATAGCTACAGCTTTCAGGGGTGTGGATTTTTCACTCTGCCAAGTACTGTAGTTATGTTGTCCTAAGTTTTAAGTGTAGCCCAGGCCTCTGTCACAACAATTTATAAAGTTAACTCTTCTGTAAAATATACACAATAACTGGACTCCTCCAAGGATGTGTAGAACCCCAAATATATGTACAAGCATTGTGTAAGAGATAACTCCCATTCACAGGGTTCTCAATTTGTACAAACACTACCTAAGAACGTCATACTGGGTGAGACCAAAGGTTCATCTAGCCCAATATCTTGTCTTCCAACAGTGGCCAATGCCAGGTGCCCCAGAGGGAAGGAACAGAACAGGTAATCATCAAGTGATCCATCCCCTGTTGCCTATTCCCAGCTTCTGGCAAACAGAGGCTTAGGGACGCCATCCCTGCCCATCCTGGTTAATAACCATTGATGTATCTATGCTCCGTGAACTTATCTAGTTCTTTTTTGAAGCCTGTTATAGTCTTGACTTCATCTGACTGCTCAGGATTCCAGAACCCTATTTCTCTTCTCTAACAGACTTGTAATAAGCAAAATGCCTGTAAGACCAAATACACGAATGAAGCATCACCTAATTCTTAAACCCTAAAGCCATAACGTCTTCAAAATCCTTTCAAACTCCCCAGACAAACTGCTTTCAGATCCCCACCCCTTTGCCCACTAGACCCCTCAAACCCTGCTGAGCGGTGGAACACAATGGGCATGGCAGGTAAGTATTTCTGCTGTGTGCAAGGGAATATGCACAAAGACAGTCTGCTTCACTCCATTCTCTGGCTTTCTTCAAGCCCTATCATTAATGTCCTATAATTAATGGGGAGGGAGGTTATCAGTCAACATCCTTTCAGAGAGACGGCTGTACTAACTGGTCAAAAGTGATTTACAAGCTACCACATAAAAGTTATCGTAAGTGGGATGGAGGGTCCAGACTGGTCTTTGTAGCCAATTCCCATGTTCTCCAAGGTATTGTGTACTTTTACCGCCTCTTGCAATTCTGAGGAATGCCAGGACTGTTTTTGCTTTAAGCAGTTACTAGCTTTCCTGTATACTGCAGACACGTATACAGATGACTCATTGATTCCAAGCTCCAGAAGCCTTAATCAATCACATACGCACATCATTCACTGACAAATTTCCTGTCAAGGCACATTTTTTGCTAAATCGATAGAAAGTTAACTACTCTGATTTTTATTTAGTATTCAGGCAGTACCATTTCTCCCACTCCTAATTTATACACAAACCTATTTCTGCAGGTGCTCTCCAGAAAGACTTTAACCATTCCTGACAGGGGGAGGTGGGACGAGAAAGTTTACTCTATTGAAAACAGACTCTATGCTTTAGGTTTGCTGAGTCTCTGCCAGTTGCATGTTGAGGTTTACATTCAAATCAGTACTGATTTATATAAAGAAACCTCATGTTATCATTACCACCTACTGTGAAATCAACTATTTCAAAACCCTTCAAAAAGCAAACAGATTCCGTAACAGCAGGTTAATAGAAGAACTGAGAAATTGCATGACTTGTTGATGCAAAATCCCTCAACACAGGAGCTTGATCCAATGGGACTATTTGTATTCTCAAAGTTAAGTACGTGTTAAGTATTTGTTGGATTGGGGCAGAGTGCTCAGCACCTTGCAGGAGTGTCCCCTAGATCAAGAGAAAGAGGTTACCCAGAACACACAAGTTCTCTTGACATCTCCATAAGGTTATTATACCTTTAAACATAGCATATACACATGAAGTTAGGGAAAATATATTACACAGATACATAGATTCCAAGGCCACTGTGATCATCTAATCTGACCACCTATATAATATGGGCTGCAGAATCTCTCCAAAATAATTCCAAGAGTTTATCTCTTAGGAAAAACATCCAATCCTGATTTCATAATTGTCAGTGATGGAGAATCCATCATGACCTCGGTAAATTGTTCCACGGTTACTCACTCTCACTGTTAAAAATGTATGACTTATTTCCAGTCTCAAATTGTCTAGCTTCAACTTCCAGCCACCGGATAACGTTCTACCTTTCTCTGCTAGACTGAAGAGTCTATTATCAAATATTTGTTTCCCATGCAGACACTTATAGACTAATCAAGTCATCTCATAATCTTCTCTTTTTAAGCTAAATAGATGTGCTCTAAAATTTTACTGGCAAGCATATGGAAGTGCTAGAGTCACAAGGGAGTTATGTAGGCCATCCCAGACAAGTGCAAATATGTTTATACCAAACTATCAAAGTATACAGAGCTTGAGATACTGTAACCATGTTTTAAGATAGCATTCTTAAAAGAACCAGAGTATATAAATTCTCCCTCCTCAAAATAAGTCTTTAGGTAACTACCACTCATAGAAATTACTGCTTCTAAATCACTCCAACTACAAATTTAAGTCTGTAGAGTTGACAGAAATATGTAAAATATATGTAATGAATCAGCTGAAAGTGGTCAATACCTTTAATATTTTGCAAATTCTAACTATTTCATTTGGAATTACAGTGACAATCCACTGAAATTATTAAAAGTTATCTACAATAAACAGCTCCACATATATTTCTGAATGACACTTTGGTGGACTTTTCCATTCTCCTCTACCTGTTCACAGTTTCAGTCACCACCAAAAAAGGTATTAATGACACACAGCAGCTGCTCCAAGTTACCGACTCCTTAATCCACTCAAGTAAAAAGTCAACTTTTGCCCCCTCATGAGGAGCCTGCTATCCTGGGTTTTTCCTTTCAAAAACAGAAAGAATATGTAATTCAACATTGCTACTTACAGCCTGGATTCCTCATTCTTCCTTGGCCCATCAGCAACATAGCAACTCTCCACTTAAAAACAACTTTAAGATATTCTGATTTCCATCCTTCTCCACTGGGAATACCTTCTCTTTCAGTGCTACTACTTTGCAAAAAACATTAATGCATCTTGAGTAACCTATTCTTCTTTGTAACCAGAATCTCTTTAAAACTCTATCCATATCCCTATTTTATGTTTCAACTTGAATGTGTCAAGGTTGGGGCAGAAGAGGAACTTTATTGCCCTGTTTCAAATAAGGCTCTAGGTTGGGTTTTGTTGTATGTTTGGTGGTACTTTTGGAGGAGGCGGGGGATTTTCCTTCCCCAAAATCCAAGGAATCAGTATTATGGTAGGTAGTATTCGTTGTAGAAAAATGCAGAGTCATGCATAGTGCATGAAATAATTTGACATACACAGCCACATTGCCTAAATTAAACGTAATCAATCATGCAGGAAAAAGACCCAGCCATCATGGCAGACAGTTCAATGGAAACAGATGCTTAATCTTCAGCAATGTTTAAAATATTGGGGTAAGTTATGAAAGGGATAAAGAAACATACCGAAACATACTACTACTGTATAAATTGATGGTATGCCCGTACCCTCAATACTGTATTCAGTTTTACTCATATCTCAAGAATCGTAAAAGAAAGAGAAAAAAGGGTGACTAAAGTGATTAGAAGCATTGAAAAAGGACTTCAAAAATGAGGAGAGTTAAAAGGATTAACATACATAATTTAGAGAAGAAACATGATAGAAGTATACAAAATAATTATTATACAGGTTATTCAGATGCTTTTGTTTATCCTCATAATACAAGAACAAGGGCACATTCAATAAAATGGAGAAGCAACATATTTAAAATAAAAGTAAATGCTTTTTTTAAATTAACAGAATGCACTGTCAACATACTGAGCGGCCTGCAAAGAGATGTAATTGAGACAAAGGGTTTAGTAGAATTTTAAAAAAGTAGACATTTATACAGAATCAGAAACTACCCAGATTGACTGGAGAGGGAGAATATCATACCTGCCAGCATCCTTTATACAGAGTACCAGTAGATTGATAGCAGGTATATATTTTCATAATTTTGCATAATTCATGAGTAGAAGCCATGCGTTTCTGTTTTAAAATGATACTATAACAAAGCATGATACATTTCAATGCCACATTTCTCACATTGTTGCTATTCTCTTCTTCATGTTGAAAAGTACTAGGAAACTGGGGGATGAGAGAGAGGGGAAACAAGTATCTGCTAGCTCTAATCCTAACTTAATAATCATGTAATTAACGTCAAAAGTGTCAATTCTTCAACAGCTCTGTACTACTTTATTAGTGGGCGAGATTAGAAAGCTGATAATGATATATTAAGGATGCAATTAGAAAGTCAGGAATTCAACAAATCATTTTTTCCCCCAAAATTTGCTCATTGGCTCAAGAGAACTGCCTTAATTCCAGAGTTGCCCCTCCCTAATTAGGTGAAAATTGTAAATCTGAAAACTATTGACATAAAACCAAAGATATATTTGTTTAAAATTATGTTTTGTGGCACTCTGGGGAACCAATAATTTAAATTATTAGAAGTTAGAGAAGCAAAAGGTTAGTTACTTAGATTGTAAACTCTTACATGGATCACAGATTCTTTGGTCTTTTTTGTTATTGTGTGTACAGTACCTAGCACGATGGGTCCCTGTTTTCTGATTAAGGCCTCTAGGAACTTCTATATGATAAATTCAAGACTATTTTAGAGCTGGGATTATTAATACACTTAAATCACTCCAATTTCATATGGAATTCTATCTTAAACCCAGAACAAGAAAGAGCAGCAGTTTGTAGGACTGAGGCCCTACCGGGAAACCCAATCATACACACATATAGGTGCTTAGATTTATGCTTATGAATAATCTCAGAGACTTCAATAGGGCTACTCACTTCGTAAAGGTAAGCAAGCATGTAAGTATTTGTAGGACTGGGGCCCAGATTTAAAATTTTTATTAAAGCTAATGTTAAAAAAAAAAAAAATTATGTAATACATAGGTGAGAAAGGAGTGTCTGTACATCTGGGTATAATCACTCTTTTCTCAATCTATGTATTAGGAGTGACTATACCCAGATGTACAGACACTCCTTTCTCAACCTATGTATTACTTTTTTTTTTTTTTTTAACATTAGCTTTAATAAAAATTTTAAATCTGGGCCCAAGTCCTACAAATACTTAAAAGAGCTTAAAAAAACCACAGTGGACTGGTTAAGTCTGGAACACAGAGGTGTGGTATGCAGGTGTGAGATCCCAGACTAAGTTTAAAATCTGACTTCAGGGGTACAGAATATTGCAAATGGACACGTCTCATTCCAGGAACTATGGGGAGAGCACCTTCACTTTCCATTACTTTTAATAAATTAAGACTCTCTCCATGCAACTTGAAAGCACCATCTTGATTTTAAAAATTTATCAATGAATTCTGATCAGAACTCCTACATACCTACTGACCCATCCACATTTTCCCATGTGAATTCATTCAAGAGCATAGGGGCACCCACACATGCCTATCACAACATGTGATGTGCCTCCTTGTAGTGCACTTAATGCCCCAACAACAACTAAGTGGGTGAAGCGAGGCAATCACTATACTCAGATGAACCCATACAGAAAAATAAGAGACAAAACCACCATATTGCCCATGGTTGAACACTTTTCACAGAGCAATCACTGCACATCAGACCTCTCAAAAGTCATCCTCAACCGAAACCTGCACAACACCTTAAGAAGATGAGCCTGAGAGCCTAAGTTCATAACTTTGCTAGACACTAAAAATCGTGGACTCAAAGACATTGCATTTGTGGCTTATTACAACAATCTGTAACCCACTAACCCTCCTTTGTCCTACAAAGGCAGAGTTGTTAACTGCCCACCTCACCTTGAATGGTTTCTTGCAACATGTGTTAACCCCTTACACTTAATCTTGTATATAGCTGTGACATCGGAGTACCCTTCCCAGACCTGAAAAAGAGCTCTGTGTAAGCGCGAAATCTTGTCTCTTTCACTTGGCTCCTCGGAGCTAAGATAAAGCGTAAGTAGCCTCTCAGCCTATTAAAGGCTATGATCAAGTGTCTTGATGTGTTTGGTCTTTTGGCCCCGAGAGGAAAACCAACAGAAACTGATCCAATACAAGATATTGTCTCACCCTCATTGTCGCTCTAATGTGTAATCTAGTTAATTTTAAGAAGTCAGTTAAAAGCAGTTTATGGTATTGTATTGCCTTTGTGCTTGAATCCCCTTATTAGTTTTTGTGGTTAAAAACCTCCCTCTCTTTCTTGTTGCTGTGTGAACACAAAGAGAAATACACAGGGAAAACAGACAATTATACACAAAACAAAAGAAAAAATGTCTCTCTCATCTTCCATCTTATAACACATAAAAAAATTCACACAGGAATGTATTTTTCAAATTGAAGATGTCCCTTCAAGTATAGGAGTTTATTGCAACAATACCTCTAATGTCTTGATTTTAGAATATGCCAATCTTGCATAATTAGTATTTCAGACTCACCACTTCTTTCAGCTCTCTCCCTGCTGTTAGAATGGCTGGTAGCTAATGGGGAAAAAGTTGCAGAGGACAATGAATCTCCTGAAGGTGAACCAGGTTTCTGATTACTCTCACTATGGCTCACAGTAGCAGCTGCATTTAGCTGAGACCTTACTTGCTGTGGCTGAGGGTGAGAAGGACTTGAAGAAGGATCAGGATCTGAATCCATTTCAGCTGCAGGCAAAAAAGTTAAATTTATAATTAAGAAAAAAAGCACACACTAATAATTACGTGGCATGCATCTTATGTAAAACCAGAGTGCAAACCTCTTTAAGTCCAAATACATGTTATGTTTCTTGTTCTGATAATATGTACAAAAAGTCAGAATGAACATAAAAGTGTTGGCAAGCTTGCTAAGGCATCTTTTACGCATGGAATTATTCAGGAATAGCTAGTGCTTCTCTGCTGCCTCTAAATAGTTTAATGCAGATGGGACAGTTGATTGAAATGCAGATCAGAGGATGGGACTACCAAATCCACTCTCTGACCTGTGTCAGTGTACAAATATCTATACAAAAAACAGTGGCTGCCCATCTGCACTTCGTATTCAAATCATGAAAGGGATGTGCTGCAGACCCTGAGGCATACCCATGAGATGGTCGTGAAGAAAAATTCCAACTCCCCCACTCCAGTCCTTTAACGAAAAAACTCGGATTTACATATATAGGGGTGACTTTCATCCAAAATGAGCAAACTCCTTTTGCCTCCCTGCCCATTCCCAAAGTAAACACTGTTTTACAGAAAAACATTTGCCAAAATCTTTAAGGGGTGCATTTTGAAAGGCATAAAGGGCAGTTAGGAACAAAATTCCCATTGACAATCTCCCCCCATGAAGATCAAAAGGTCACTGCTATTTTGTAAAAGGTTCCTTAAATATGTAACCTTTACAAAAAAAAGTTACCTGAACTTTTTCTTTTACAGGACTGGAAGCAGAAGGATGTGTGTCTTCATAGCAGGAAGTGTGATAAGTCATATCATGTCTGAAACTGACTTAGCTGAATTTGAAGCCTGAGCACAACAAACTTTGAAGAAGCTACTTTAACACAGTCAGCCTATTAAACGCCCTCTTCTAATCCTTGATTTTCCAAAAACATGCATACCCATGTGTAATAAAAATAAGCTATGAACGCATAGCCCAAAAGTATTATAGTCTCAAAGATCAATACTGACTTCAATGATTTGGGCTGACAACTTAAATTCTGTTTATAGAGTGATAACTAAAAATCCTAACTCATAAAGCAACAAACATGTATATGATTAATATTTACCTTGTAAGGTACTAAGTAATTTAAACAACTCACTTGCTGTGTTTTTTTAAAATCAAGAAAAAGATTACAGTAAGGGTGACTACTTGCTTTCTGTATTATAACTTCTATTTCATATCACAAATAACTAAAACAGTTCTGCCTTAACAGTTGCACAAAAATGCAGAGATTAAAATGACCTTTCCCAATAAAGCAGCAGAATTACTTTTAATCATTATGATACGAAAGTTCTCTCTTAGTTGGATTCATACTTAACCCTGCTACTTTAAAAGGGAACATGGGTGGGGAAAATAAGGCAGAAGGTAAGATCCCTGACAGTAAGGAGTAAGAAAGAATCCTCTTCCCTGGCCCCAGCTAACTAAATTCTCCATAACTGATTCAGGGGCTTCCTCTTAGTTCTTTACTTCAACAGGTGAGAAAAGCATCTCCCCAGCATTTCCAAGAGAGGATGAAAACGTAACTTACTATAAAAAAAATAAAGAGACATTGCCATCTTCAATTAGGCCAAATATTAAAACTTTTTTTTACAAAGTTTTTATAAAATGCAAGTGTTTTTAAATTAAAAGTATTAATGAAGACTTGTTTAAACAAGTAAACATTCATCTGAAGTGATTAAAACCCAGCCATTGTAGCACCAAGAATCTGAATGTGAAACTGGGTATAAACAAAAGTTTAACTGACTTCATTGTCCAAGCTGAAAGAAATACAGAAAGTAAACAGAGCATAGACACAAGTGAACTGGATTTTTAAAACAAATCTTACTTTTATGACCTAAAGAGTTATGAGTAGCATAGGCAAATTTGTTTACATGTGATTTATAACATGAGCAGCCTTTTAAAAATGCAAAACATAACAAGTATGTATTCAGTGACCCAGTCTCTCATGTGCTCTCACTGTCTTTTCATGTTAAAAGTCCTCAGCAACAGACAAACCCAGTGACAATACCCATCCTGTGATTTGCCTGTGAAATCCTGAAAAGGGGATGGGTGGTTAGGGTCAAGTTTTAAAAAAGGTCCTAAGACAAGTAAAAAACCAGCATGTATAAAGCCTTGTATATGTTCAGAATACTTTCTGAATAAGCATTAATAAGTGATCCTGCAAAGGACAGGAAGGAGTGTAAAATACTGAACACAAATGCAAGGAACAGAATTTTGGGCTGGATTGTTTGGGACTCCCTACCAAAAAAGGGTGTTTGGCACACTCTCTGATGAGCCAGCGCAACTATCTCAAAAGGGGCGAGGAAGAGCAGATGCTGTGCTTGCCCCAGTCAGAACAGTTTCTTGGGTGCACCCCCTGAAACAAAACTGAGAGCCTCTTAGGGGCTGCCACCGTCTGGCTCCCACAGCCTCCTCCTGGTGGGGGAGGCTAGAGAGTTAGGAGGCAGGTTTCCGCAGTGAGCAGCAGCCCCGGGAATGGATGAAGCTGGGAGGATCATGGATCTCTGCTCATAGAGAAGAAGCTGGACATGACAATGCAACTTACAGCACTGCCGGAGGCTGGGTCCAAGGTCCCAGCGGGCACTGCTCAGAAGGGGGGAAAGAGGGTGGCAGGCGGTGAGTCCCGCTCCCGAGGGGGATGCGCACAGCTGGAGAGGGGTCCCTGCTCCCGAGGGGGGTTCACAGGTAGGGGGACGCAGGCAGTGAGTCCTGCTCTCGAGAGGGGTGCACTGCTCGGGAAGGGGGGTGGGCAGGGCGGTGCGCACAGCTAAGGAAGCTACTGGGGGCCAGGCAGTAGGATTTCCCCCCCCAAGAGCTGCAGGGACGGAGAGACCCAACACCCGGAGTCGTGCGGGCAGAGGGCTGTACCCAGCCCGCAGGGGTGGTCGTGCCCAGCGGAACGAGGGGTGGGGGGGGGTCCCCTGTTTGCCGGAGGCTCCGGCTGCTGCTCCAAACACTCACCAGAGCCCGGCAGGGCAGAGTCCCCGGCAAAGTTGGGCTCCGACTCTTCCAGCGGCTGCGCGCAGACTCAGCGCGCGGCGCCCGCTGCCCTAGCCGGGGAAGCTGCCGGCCCCGCCCACCGCTCCCCGCCACGGCCGCAGCCGCAGCCGCAGCCAGCCGGCGCCGCGCGCAGGGGCCGCCCGCCTGCCACTCACCGCGCTCCCGCCCCCGCTCCCCGGGGAGCTGCTTTGCCCCGGCGCGGGCTGGGGAGCGGCGGGGTGCGTGGGACGTTGCAGAGCCGGTGCGGCGGGGCCCGGGCGTGGGGGGGGGGGCAGAGTCGCGCTGCGTGTTTTCCTGCAGCGAGAGAGGGAGGCGGCCGCAGGTTACTGCACTTGCTGGGCCTTGAGAGCGGGCCTGGGAACCGCTGGGGGCAGGACAGATGGGACGGTGCAACGTGACCTGCCACGGGCAGCCCGAGGCACAACACGTCCTCACCCAGCCCTGGCCAAGTTTGGACCCTCCCACCTCCGCGCCCACACGCTGGAATCAGGGGCGTTAGCCGCGTTACAAGACTGTGGGAGCGAAGTCCGGCCCTTTGCCTCCAAAGGGAGACGGTGCAGTTTGCATCCGCCCGAAGTTGAGGCTCCAGAGATTCGCTGTGGCGCTGAAATGCCTCCCTGAGAGAGGGCTGAAGAGAGAGAGCCCGAGAGCCCGGTTTTCCACAGATCTCCAGTACATAATAACTCCCATCAGTTGGGGCTCCTAGTGCCTGCCCAAATATTAATCAGTGCATCCTAGCATCACTTTCCTGAGGGGGAACTGAAGCCACACAGGAAGGCTGTGGTATGGGAACTGACGCCCGCTCTTCAGTGTCCGTGAGCCATAGGGCTTGGTGGGACAGACAAATAGATACAATAAAGTGCAACTTGTTTTTCCCAGGCTTGTCTGTTCAGAAACACAGGTGGGCAGGTACATGACTGGTACAAGTGAGTAGTTCATGGCTTCCCCTATAATAGCTTTATCTAGGTACGAACCTGGTCCCCATCAATATACAGTAGAACCTCAGCATGGGGCGGGGGGACTGGATCAGTATTCATGTCACCCTCCCCTTTAGTGCCTGACCCAGGCCAGGGAAGCTAATGATCTAAGCAGCAGCCCAAAATTGGTGATGAATCCTGGGCACGTGCCACCTGAGGCATGGTGCACATAATCTAACAAGACCTCACCCTTATGAAGACCTCAGGAATGGAGGTTGTTCATAACTCAGAAATGTTTATAACTCTGCATGAAATGTTCTGGTTCTTTTAAAAGTTTACATCTGAATGCTGACTTAATACATCTTTGAAACTTTACTACACATAAGAAAGTGCTTTAACTCTCTTCATTTAAATGAAACACGCACAGAAAGTTTCCTTACCTTGTCAAATCTTTTTTAAAACTTTCTCTTTATTTTTAGTAGTTATGTTTAAACAGAGTATTATACTGTATTTGCTTTATTTTATTTTTTTTGTCTCTGTTGCTGTTTGATTGTGTACTTCCACATGAGGTGTGTCGTTGACTGGTCAGTTTGTAACTCTAAGGTTTTACTGTAGTATCCGAGTGCCACCCACATATTTACAGATACCAAGCTCCTTCTTCCTGCTGGGGAGGAGAAACATCTTGACTAGTTTAGGAGGCAGAGTTGTTTAAGTTTTGTGTGAGAGCCCTGGTTTGCACCTAAAACTTCAATTGACCTAATTGGCGCACGGGGACCTCAGAGACATACTTAAGCTACCCTAAGCCTCCTGTAGACACTGCTAGGTGACAGGAAGAATTCGTCTGTCAACCTGGCTTCCACTTCTTGCAGGGGAGGATTTACTACAGCAACGGAAGTAGCCCTACCATTTGTGTTTATAATATGGCGCTACAGCACTGCAGAGCTTGCTGCCAATGTAGAGTTTGTAGTGGACACATACCCTGAGATCGGTGTTGCTTTCCTTGAAAAATGGGGTCGCCCTCATACTCTTGTTTTCTAATCCCCATCTCTCATTTTATGAGCTAAATTGTGCCTTCTGATATACAGCTGGATATTTCAGTGGCATCAGCACGTGTGTTATTCTCCCAGAAATGTTTTCTCCAAATAGAGGTGCAAACATACTCAAAAAGGTGAAATCCTAGCCGCATTCAGTTAATAACAAAACTCTCATTGGCTGCAGTGGGGCTAAGATTTCACCCTAAAATTTTTTTTAAACCATAGTAGGAGCAGGTCTTGAATATCAAAGATCATACAAGTTCTTTTAATTGCTTTTTCTTTCCTATGTTCGTTAACTACAGTTAATTTACTATCTTCCCCTGTCCTGGTTTCTTGCTTGCTGAGAGCCTGCCCCAGTATGCTCCATGAAGGTGATACCTCTGTACCTTCTGTTCAGCATTAAAGAATGGTGTCTGCATCTGCATATCTCTTACTCCCTTTGCTAAGGTTTTAGTGTATTTTTTCTTCTCTGGTTGAAGAAGGCAGCATTCTATGAAGTGCTAATGTTCTGTGCTGGCATTTCTAAACTGAAAAAAAAATCATTGAGTGGGAGAAAGTGTACAAAGTTAGAAAGTGAGTCAAATTCCACTTATGTACAGGAATAAGGCTTAATGGTATCATACAATGGGATTGCAAAGTACTCAATCTGCACAGAGCAGAAGTGTTTTTTTTAGCCTAACTTAAAACTTCGAGGCGCAGCCATGCGGCAAGTGGATGCAAACCAGAGCAAATTGGTGAAGTTACCTTACTGTCTAAGTGGCGAAAAAATATCAATCATAGACCCTAAGCCAGTGCAGAATATTTCATTGTTGACTTAGGCTAAAACACCCTTTTGTGCAAGACTCAAGAAGGGAAAAAAGCCCTAGAACCATTAAACAAGGATGGTAACATACACAGTGGAAATATTATACATTAACAGTGGAAACATAAGATGCCACAAGTACTCCTCGGTTTTTTTGCATGTACACAAGGGCTTTCTAAGAGTCCAGGTAGACTGTGAAAAGGTCCTATACTGAAGGCTCTTAAGCAAACTAAGCAGTCATTGGATGAGAGGGAATCCATGTCCTTTCATGTATAATTAACTGGTTAAAAGATAGGAATAGGGCAGGAATAAATGGTCAGTTTTCCACTATGGAGAGAGGTAAACTGCAGGGTTTCTCAAGGATCTGTACTAGGACCTGTGCTGGTCAACATATTCATAAATGATCTGGATAAATGGGTGAACAGTGAGGTGGCAAAATTAGCAAATATTCAAATTACTCAGGATAGTAAAGTTACAAAGGGATCTCACTAGACTGGGTGACAAAATGGCAGATGAAATTCAATATTGATAAATGGAAAAAATACTCCCAACTGTACATGCAGTGAGATGTGTCTAAATTATCTCTTACCACTCAAGAAGAAAAAAAAAAATCTTAGAGTCATTGTGGATAATTCTCTGAAAACGTCTGCTCAGTGGGCAGAGGCAGTAAAAATAAAATAAAATAAAATAAAAAGCAAATACTGTTAGGAACCATTAGGAAAGGGATATATAAGACAGATAATACCATTATGCCACTAGATAAATCCATAGTATACCCATATCTTGAATACTGCATGTAGTTCTGGTCACCTCATCTCAGAAAAGATATATTGGAATTGGAAAAGGTACAGAGAAGGCAATGAAAATTAGGGATATGGAACAGCTTCCAAACAAAGAGATAGATTAAGAAGACTGTCTCTTCAGTTAGAAAAAGGATGATTAAGGGGTGTTACAGGAGGACTATAAAAATCAGGAATGGTGTGGAGAGTGAATAGGGAATTGTTATATATCCCTTCACATACCATAAGAACGAGGGGTCACCCAATGAAGTTAATAGGCAGCAGGTTTAAAAAACATACATAAGACATTCACACAGTGCCTGTCAACTTGTAGAACTCATTGCCATGGGATGTTGTGAAGGCCAAAAGTACAACTGGGGTTAAAAAAAAGTAGATAAGTTTATGGAGGATAGATCCATCAATGGCTATTAGCCAATATGTCGAGGGATGCAACCCCGTGCTCTGGGTGTCCCTAAATCTGACTGCCAGAAGCTAGGACTGGACCACAGTGGATGGATTACTTGATAATTGCCCTGTTATGTTCATTTCTTCTTAGGCAGTTTGCACTGGCCACTGTAACAAGACAGGCTATTGGGGTAGATGGACCATTGGTCTGACCCAATGTGTCCATTCCTATGTTCTTATATGAATTGTTTTTTTTAAACAAATGAAGAGATGCAATAAATGTTAAATAAATGTCTTCTAGTGAGAAGAAAATGTGATACATACTGAAAATGACATTCATAGTTATATATTTTGAAATATTAACATCTGTATATTTCCAAATGTATGGTTGTCATTTTCAGAAATAAAACAATTCACAGAAATGAAACTGTTCCTATCTCTATGTAAATCATTTTTCATGATTTAATTTGATTAAATAATTTTAATTCAATGTAATGAACGTACATACATATATTTTTACAATAGATTTTTCCTCTATGTATATATCACTGCTCTAATATTTTTTCTGGACTGTGCTTCAGATCCCTACATTTCTCTGTAAATTTATCACTTTATTTGGTTACATTTGTGATATTTTAGACACTTCATTTCTGTTGGTCTATGGGAATGATTTTGCTTGAATTGCTCCTAACCAAATATTTCTGACATTCAGCCTATTTTTTAGTGCAGTAGGAGGATTTAGTCCTTTTCTGGCACTGTTATTCACTTCTGACAGCAGCTATTAGGCAGAACTTGATAATAGGTGGGAGAAGATGAGCAGACAGCATAGAGAAGTTCTCTAGAAACTGAAGCACTTATGAAGATCACAAACTCAATCCACTGTACCTGTGATTTTATTCTATGTATCGTGGAGGATCTGAAAAAGTATATATTACAATGATTCCCCTGTAGCATCTATCAGATTCCAAGGGGAATCATGGGAAGTCTGCATATACTAATATTGCTACTTTGTGCTTATATAGTAATATTTAATTAGTGGTGAATCACAAAAAAAGATCAGTTATTTCTACTTAATTGGGACTTTTACATGGGTTCGAAACTTGATATAAATTAGAGTTCATTTCAGGAGCAACTGGCACTACAGTCTGAACAAATTTTAGCTTTTTATTGAAGCAATTGAATCCGGATAAACAGATTAACTCATTTCAGTTTTTTCCTCCTCTTCAGAGGAAACTAAACAATTCTCTCGAGACAGTTTGTGTGTTTTAATCTCATGCCCTTTGGGCATACTGTACTGAAGGGCTCTTGGGTAAAATTGCCACATTTTAAGAGCTCCTATGAGAATATGGGAAAATATCACTAAATATCTCCTACCTGTGCATAGGATTTATGGTTAATAACATGGTGTCACACTAGCATATAAAACTTCATGGAAACAGAAGACTACAGGGTTCAGAGTGTATTGAGAGGGGTGTTTATAGTGTTGTGCTCTAGTGTTACTGCTATGTTGGTACTAAATTAAGTTTCATTGGAATAATACTTAGATTTATACGATCACTTTTCATCTTCAAAGTGCTTTAAAAACAATAACTTTTTACACAGCCATGTGAATATTTGCCAAGATTTTCAGAAATAGGAGCTTAATTGAAAGCTCCTAAATCCATATTTACACAGCTAAAGTAGCCGCCTTATTTTCAAAATTTATGTGCACCCAGCAGGTCAATGAGAGCTATAATAAATATGCCTTGAATTTGGGAGCCTAATTTTTGTCTCCAATTTTTGAAAATCATGGCATTTATCTCCATTGTATAGATAGCCCTCCAGAGATAAAGGTATGGGCCCTGGATTCCAATTTTTCCTGACCACTTGGAAGCCTTGTGTCAAGGTTTATACAGTCAGGCCCACTCAAGGCTCACCTGGAACAAAGCACTCCCAATTCACACTTTTCAAACCACCAATCAAGCACACGGTCAAACTGTCAAACTGTCCCCACAACAAACACTCAGATACTCACCAACACAGCCTCCTTAATGCAGCCCTTAGCGTACCTCCTCTCAGGCAGATCCCAGGCAAACTCCCTCTGTTAGCCACTCTGCTGTTCGCCCCAAGGGTTGGTCCTTGGGCCGGTTTTGTTCAATATCTTCATAAATGATCTGGAGGATGGTGTGGATTGCACCCTCAGCAAGTTTGCAGATGACACTAAACTGGGAGGAGAGGTAGAAACGCTGGAGGGTGGGGATAGGATACGGAGGTCCCTAGACAAATTAGAGGATTGGGCCAAAAGAAATCTGATGAGGTTCAACAAGGACAAGTGGAGGGCAGGAAAAATGATTAGGGGTCTGGAACACATGACTTATGAGGAGACACTGAGGGAACTGGGATTGTTTAGTCTGCGGAAGAGAAGAATGAAGGGGGATTTGATAGCTGCTTTCAACTACCTGAAAGGGGGTTCCAAAGAGGATGGATCTAGACTGTTCTCAGTGGTAGCTGATGACAGAACAAGGAGTAATGGTCTCCAGTTGCAGTGGGGGAGGTTTAGGTTGGGTATTAGGAAAAACTTTTTCACTAGGAGGGTGGTGAAACACTGGAATGCGTTACCTAGGGAGGTGGTGGAATCTCCTTCCTTAGATATTTTTAAGGTCAGGCTTGACAAAGCCCTGGCTGGGATGATTTAGTTGGGGATTGGTCCTGCTTTGAGCAGGGGGTTGGACTAGATGACCTCCTGAGGTCCCTTCCAACCCTGATATTCTATGATTCTAAGGTTCCTTCCCAACTCTGAACTCTAGGGTACAGATGTGGGGACCTGCATGAAAGACCCCCTAAGCTTATTCTTACCAGCTAAGGTTAAAAACTTCCCCAAGGTACAAACTTTGCCTTGTCCTTGAACTGTATGCTGCCACCACCAAGCGTTTTAAACAAAGAACAGGGAAAGAGATCACTTGGAGACGTCTTCCCACAAAATATTCCCCCAAGCCCTACATCCCCTTTCCTGGGGAAGGCTTGATAAGAATCCTCACCAGTTGGTACGGGTGAACACAGACCCAAACCCTTGGATCTTAAGAACAATGAAAAAGCAATCAGGTTCTTAAAAGAAGAATTTTAATTAAAGAAAAAGTAAAAGAATCACCTCTGTAAAATCAGGATGGTAAATACCTTACAGGGTAATCAGATTCAAAACAGAGACTCCCTCTAGGCAAAACCTTAAGTTACAAAAGGCACAAAAACAGGAATATACATTCCATCCAGCACAGCTTATTTTACCAGCCATTAAACAAAAGAAAAATCTAACACATTGTCTAGCTAGAGTACTTGTTACCTTTACAGGAGTTTTAAGGCTGCATTCCTGATCTGTTCCTGGCAAAAGCATCACACAGACAGACCAAACCCTTTGTTCCCGGCCTCCAGATTTGAAAGAATCTTGTCCCCTCATTGGCCATTTTGGGTCAGGTGCCAGTGGGGTTACTTTAGCTTCTTAACCCTTTACAGGTGAAAGCATTTTGCCTCTGGCTAGGTGGGATTTTATAGCACTGTATACAGAAAGGTGGTTACCCTTCCCTTTATATTTATGACACCTTGTCAGTATTAATTCTTTCCTTACCTCAGAGGCAAATTGAAAAGTATACTGGATGTAACAGCCATGCAGTTAAAATTCTAATTGCTTTGAATAAATGACATTTTAGAAAAACAAAGGTTGTTTTTAAGAAAGTGAGTTTTTGTAGTCTGAATCTAATATGGTTTTTATCAGGGACTTAAATATATGTATTGTGTTATTTGTTCAGTTGCTTCCTTAGGCTGGAAGTCTGGTTTTATTTAGATAGGACTCCTGCTACTGCAATTTGCTTCCCCCACCCACCAATTTATAGTGGCTTTAAGATTTAGTTCTATACAACTGATTTGGTATTCAGTGGGTGTGCATAACAAGTGTAACCTACATGCTGAAGTGAGGGTGGTAGCAGGAAAAACAACTAGCACAAAGGTGTAAAATGAAAATGAAGCCTTCCTCTGCTTCTTATGCTCATACTATTCCCAAGGTTTTATTCACCCATGGTATAAGTCATTCCCACTGACTTCAAGGCTGAATATGGTCTCGGTAGCATGCAATAACTCCCACTCATTGCACTAAACTATTCAGTGCAAAAGTTTGTGCAATTGCCACTTATGACAAGATTACATCCAATATGTAAATTTAGATGTAGTTTACATCACTGCTGAATTTGGCTCACTAACTTCTACAGAAATAACCAGCTAAAATCCAATATAAACATGCTGAAAATATTCTTTGAAAATGAATCAAGTTCACTCATGGCATAAACGTCCATTGTCAACTCCAGTGGCTTCATTTTGGCCCAATGAGTTTTATCATGCATGATTGGTTTGCAGTTGCCATTGTCAGATTTTGCAGTAGATTAGCTGCCAATCACCGCATCTGAAGAGAAAACAAAAGTCAGAGACTATTGTAAGAATTTTGATTACAAGCCCATTTTAGACATTTACTGTGCTTATACAAAATGCCATGGCAACAAGAACAAAGGATCCCATAATTGATCCCACCATGTCATTTTGTGCAGGAACAAAATAGTCACTTTCACAAATACTATATAAAGTTAGAGTCAGTACTAGTTGCCTCTTGCCAATTCTTTTAAATGCTGTTCGCTCAAGACATGATAGACAGTAATACATGTTATTGCTTGACCATATATACCATGTACTTGGCATACAGGCAGAAATAAATTACTGTCTTAGTATACATACAATATATCAGTGAACTCTAGGAACTGAGAAGATAAATTAGGTGAATCTGTTAACCCCTACAGTGGGGGCCGCTGCTCAACCTCACTTTGGATGTAAAGTGTCGTGCAGTCTTTGAAGTTCCGATTTTCTACTAGATTATCTATACTCCAAAGGGGACATCAGGTAACATTAGTGGTATGTTTTGCATACCATCACAAAGGTAATTTGGAATGAGAAAGGATCACAGTGAACAACTATAATACTTCACATTTATATAGATATTTAATGATTAAAATAATAAAAAAAACCACTTCACAATTATCTACCTCCATCGCTGTTGAAATGTGGCCGCCTCTGGGTCACATCACACCAGTGCAGATGAGAAAGTAACAACCCACAGTTCCTAGGAGGAAGAAATTCTTCGTGATAATTTCACCAGATTAGTCAAGAGAACAGTATTTGGTCTATTCCCCTTCTACTCTATGCAAATACACCATACAATTTAAATAAAGATCTCTATCATCCCATGTTACAATCAGAAATGGATTAGATTTTATTCATCTGGATATATAAAAGCCTTCTGTACTCTAACTGGTACTGTTTCTAGAAGCTGATAAGCAATTAAACATTCAGGCAGCATTAGTTAGAGGTCTGTTGCTGTGAAATTGGTAAGGATTCAGAAATCCATGGCAATGTGGCATCTGCACACTTGGTGTACACAATCAGGTATATTAAGAGAGGCAGTGCACCGTAAGAAGTAAATCTTGTAAAAGCTGAATGATCTCAAATTATCTGTACTCAGAGATTTTATATTTTGTCTCCCATTCAATCCAGAGGCTGGGCCTGACTGTCCACTCCATTAGGCCAGTTTACACCAATGAAATTCTGTTGACTTCATTGGCCTAAAACTGGTGTAGTGGGAAGAGGATCTAGTGTGTAGGCTCTAGCACACATCCCGAACAACTGAGGTTCTGTATTATGGTAGTGACTAGGGACCAACCAAGAATAGGACCAAAATAGGGTGCACTCACCTCTCATGAGCAGCCCCGGTCAACTATGTGTGCGCCTGTACTCTCTCTCTGTAGCCCTTGTGGGGCTTAAGTCCTTAATTAGTCCCACAGCCTATAAATGGCTTGATACAAAGGCTGAGACCATACTCCACGGCTTCCCCTAGAAGAAATGTCCTTGCCCTCTCGGGGCCTTTCAGGCCCCAACTCTCCTACTGGGCCATTAAAGAGTTCAGTTTCTCTTTTGGAGTGCAAAGTCTAGGCCACTTCCTGCAGTGGCTAATAGGGAGTGGAGGGTGTGAGGTGTCCCCTCCCTGGTGCGACCTGGAACTGGGGTACCACTGAGCCCTCTAAGTCACCAGTCGGGTTCTCTCTCACACTGTGCTGCTGTGACAAGCTGCAGACTACTCCCAGTCCTACACTCCCACCAGCATCTACATGGGCAGGGACATACCCAGCTGCAGTTACATTCAGGCTCT
Organism: Caretta caretta; assembly: GCF_965140235.1. Classification (NCBI taxonomy): domain Eukaryota; kingdom Metazoa; phylum Chordata; order Testudines; family Cheloniidae; genus Caretta; species Caretta caretta. Next base: position 128,476,396 of record NC_134209.1, on the reverse strand, counting down.
GGCCAGTCACTACATGAAACAATAGAAGGGCTACAGCCAAAATATCCCCAACTCTGCAGCCTAGGACCCCAGAACTGTACTGTCCCACCCTGGTCAAAAACCTGACCAATATGAATTTATTACCCAGTTTGCCTCTCCCTCAATGTGCAAAAGAATATGCACACCAGCCCTTGTTAACAGAGCTAAGATTTTTCCAGACACTTCACTAGAAACAAGTTTATTACTACAGAAAGATACATTGTAAGTGATTATAAGTGATAGCAAACAGATCAAAGTAGATTACCTAGCCAAAAAACAAAAACAAAACAAACCCAAGACCAAACTGCAAGCTACCCTAATATACTAGATAGTGGCCTGCTTGTATCATCACTCAGGGTGATAATTACTAATTCAAATCCTAAATTTCCATACACAGGCTAGAAATCCCTTTAACCTGGGACTAGCACTTCCCCCAGTTCAGTCTTTGTTCCTCAGGTGTTTCCAGGAGTTCTCATGTGGGGAGAGAGGCCCAAAACCAGTGTCACTCTCCACCTTACATAGCTTTACCATGTAGTGGGAACCCTTTGTTCCTAACTCAGTTCCTAGTCCAGTTTGTGGAAAAATACAGGTACCAACATGGAGTTCAGCATCATGTAGTCTGGTCAGATGCCCTTGTGAGTCATAGCAGCCATTATTCATAGGCTGCCTGGAGTGCTCTCAGGAAGCCTCACCAGGTAGGGGGATAAGCTTCTCTTAAGACCTATTGTTTCTCCCAAAGGGCCAATTATCTTGAATAGGCCCTTCACAACCAGATGTCTAGACTAGAAGCATTTTTCCTAGTGGGTGTCACCCAGGTATAACCACATTTGAAATACAGATACATTGTGATGGGTTGGATCACAGAAACCCACCTGGGGCTGCCAACTGACGTGCCAAGACTACTTCTTCCCCTGCTTTCCTGCCCTGGCAGTTTCAGACTCCAGAACCCTGCCTGGCTGTGCCAGACATGCTTGCCGGCCACAAACAGACCCAGGTCTGCACCACGTGCCCCAAAGCTGCAGGCTTAACTGATGAATCTTGCCCATATGCTCAGGGTTTAGCTGATCGCCATATTTGGGATCAGGAAGGAATTTTCCTCCAGGGCAGATTGGAAGAGGCCCTGGAGGTTTTTCGCCTTCCTCTGTAGTATGGGGCACAGGTCACTTGCTGGAGGATTCTCTGCTTCTTGAAGTCTTTAAGCCACGATTTGAGGACTTCAGTAGGACAGACATAGGTGAGAGGTTTATCGCAGGAGTGGGTGGGTGAAATTCTGTGGCCTGCATTGTGCAGGAGGTCAGACTAGATGATCATAATGGTCCCTTGTGACCTAAATATCTATGAAAGCAATTTAAGAAGTGTTCCTGTCCTTAACACTCAGCTGCCCAACTCCCAATGGGGTCCAAACCCCAAATAAATCCATTTTACCCTGTATAAAGTTTCTACAGGGTAAACTCAAATTGTTTGCCCTCTCTAACACTGGTAGATATGCACAGCTGTTTCCTCCCCTCCCCTGGTATTAATACATACTCTGGGTTAATTAATGAGTAAACGGTGATTTTATTAAATACAGAAAGAAAGATTTAAGTGGTTCCAAGTAATAGACAGAAGAAAGTGAACTACCAAGCAAAAGAAAATAAAACACAAGTCTATGCCTAATACAGTAAGAAAACTGAATACAGAAAACCTTACCCTCAGAAGTTTTCCAGTAAGTTTCCTTTTACAGACTAGGCTCCTTCTAGTCTGGGTCCAGCAATCACTCACACCCCCTGTAGTTACTGTCCTTTGTCAAAGTTTCTTTCAGATATCCTTTGGGGTGGAGTTGCTATCTTTTGAGCCAACTGAAGACAAAATGGAGGGGTCTCCCATGGGCTTAAACAGACTCTCTTGTGGAGACTACCTCCTCTCTTCTATGCAAAGTCCAGCTCTAAAATGGAGTTTTGGAGTCACATGGGCAAGTCACATGTCCATGCACAACTCAGTTTTTACAGGCAGCAGCCATTGCCCACATGCTATCTTGACTGTCTCCAGGAGGACTTCTTATGTGAATTGGAACCTTCCAAGTTCTGTTGTTTGTTAAGTGTTTCTTGATTGGGCACTTAATTTGCCCATTCCTTTCTCAAGAAGCTGACCAAATGCTTTACAAAGGCTTCTTAAAAATCAAGCAAATACACAGCCAATATTCATAATTGAAAATACAAAGAGTGATACATGCATACAAATAGGATGAATAGATTCATTAGATCATAACCTTTACAGAGATGTTACATGGCATATGTAGCATAAAACATTCCAGTCATATATATATAAAAATACACACACATATGAATATTGATTAACTTTAGATACAAAAAATGACACATGCACACAAATAGGATAATCATATTTAGCAAATCATAGCTTTTCCAATGACACCTCACAAGACATATCTTGTACCAGATGCATCATAGTTATATCACAATCATACAACTATGAAGAATATGCAGTGCAGTGCCACAGGGGGACTCAGACCTACCCACTATCCCAGGTCCCAGCCCAACAACCCAGCAGATAGCAGCCATCTGCCATGTCCCTTTATCTAAACTGTATCACTGCTCTGATTCCCTAGGGCACTTCCCCATGGTCTTATACCATCTTCACCTTTAGCTCAGGGCCTTGCTGTGGTGGAGTCCCAGGAGCTTCCCCAAGAGCTCCTTCTTGCTCCCACAATCTCTGCCAGCACTACTCTGTCCAAGGTCCTATACCTCCCTCAGTCAACCAGACACACCATCCACAGTCCTCTAACTACAACAAGGAACTGATTTCATGCTAGAGTTGCAGCTCTTCTTATACTAGCCTGCTGAATACTGATTGGCTGTTCCTGGCAGTCCCTTTCTGATTGGCTGTGTCCCACACAGCCTCTCTAGGCAGCTTGGAGGATCCTCTCCACTGCCCTTTTCTGGGGCGAGGTGTGGCAGGGCCACAAGACCTCCAGTAGGATGCCTCAGAGGGTCTGGTACGTCCCATCACGGGAACTAAGATTGCCAATTTTCTAATTGCAGAAAATTGAACACCCTTGCCCCGCCCCTGCCCCATCCCTTCTCTGAGGCCCCCACTCCATCCCCCCTCCTTCCATTGCTCGCTCTGTCCCACATTCGCTCATTTTCACCAGGCTGGGGCAGGACATTGGGGTGCGGGAGGGGGTGAGGGCTCTGGCAGGGGGTGCACGCTGTGGGGTGGGGCCAGGGATGAGGGTTCAGGAGGGGGTGAGGGCTCTGGCTGGGGGTGTGGGTTCTGGGATGGGGCTGGGGATGAGGGGTTTTGGTGCAAGAGGGGGCTTAAGGCTGGGGCAGGAGGGTTGGGTGTGGAGGAGGTATGGACTCTGGGCTGGGGGTGTGAGCTCTGGGGTGGGGCCAGAAATGTGGGGTTCAGGGTGTGGGAGGGGGTTCTGAGCTGTAGCTGAGTGGTTTGGAATGTGGGAGGAGGCTCCAGGCTGGGACAGGGGGTTTGGGTGTGGGAGGAGGTGTGGGGTGCTGGCTCCAGGTGGTGCTGACCTCAGGTGGACCCAGCATTTCCCAGGGATGGAGGAAGTACATGCGGCTCCCAGGAAGCGGCTGGCATATCCTGCTGCCTCTTAGGCGGTGGGATGGCTAGGGGGCTGTGTGCATGGCCTCCACCTGGAGGCACCACCGTTGCAGCTCCCACTGGCAGCAGTTCCCAGCCAATGAGAGCTGCAGAGCCGGCGCTCGGGGAAGCGCCTGGAGGCGGGGGCAGCGCACAGAGCCCCCTGGCTGCCCCTCCACCTAGGAGCTGGAGGAACATGCTGGCTACTTTCCAGGAGTCTCATAGAGGCTGCCTGCCCTGCTGGCAGTGTGGCCAACTGGACTTTTAGCACAGATGACTGGAGCTGCAAGGGTCCCTTTTCGATCGGGTGTTCTGGTTGAAAACCAGACGCCTGGCAACCCTAACAGGAACCCATTGCAACAGGCACTGTACAATCACAGAGTGACAGAGAGTCCCTGGCCCAAAGAGCTTACAATCTAATTAGTCAAGACAGACAGAAACAGAGTGAACAATGTGATGGCAGCAAACAGCATGTTAGTGCCTCAGTTATTTTTATATTTCTTTATTTTTATTTTATTTTATTTGGTGGAGTTTAGTGAGGATGGGATAAGCTAAATGGATAAGAAGGGAAGGGAAAGATGACATGGAGGAGATGGGGGGAAGGACAGTGCAAGGAAGAAGGGTATGAAGGACAGGTGAAATGAGTCTGAAGTGAGGGTATACACTGGGGAGTTCCTTGGTGACTGGGGAATCCTCCTCCCAAATCTAAACAGCATCTAGCCATTACTTCAGATTGAAGGCTGGAATATCCTTGGCAGAGCCTGTGTCTCTGTACACAAGCAGAAATTGCTGGTGATGCCAAATTCTCCCCTACCAATTCCTCTCCTAGCCTAATGCTTGTCTCCACTGCCCTTGTCCCAGATCCTTATTGGCTGGCAGCACACAAGCAATATGCACCAGCTGCCTGGACTCCTGTTCCTCCCGGCAAATCAGCACTGTTTTTGCTGTGGGCCTTCACACCTGCAAAGAAAGGGGCAAGGTTTTCCTCTTTGTGAATACTGACCCAGGGGATCAGTTATGCAAGTCAGAGGCCAAATTTTTTATTTGTCCCCATGGCTATTCTTTTTCAACAAGGGACATACAATATGAAGAATGTGAAGAATTTGTACCCCATATTTGATTAGTATTCAAAGGCCAGAAGTACTGCCATTATTCATATTGGCCAGTATTTATGCTTGATCAAATAGGGAGGAAAATAAAGAGGAATACTCAGGCCCACATCCACAAAAAAGATTGTGATGACTCACTGTTGCAATGCCTAACTTTTAGGTGCCTAGACAATCACAGGAACACCACCAGGATCCATAAAGCCTGAGTTAGGGACCTATGCTCCCTATACAATGAATGGGGAGAGATAGCTCCTTAGAATGAGATCCACAAAGCCAGCATGCTAGGCAGGGAGCTGCCTAAGGTAGCCAATGAGAGATACTGGTGAGAGGCATTTATGTTAAGCTCCTCTCTTGGAGTTTGTCACCTAAACCTGGGCTGCAGAAGGGTACCCCTCTCTGCTAGTGATCCACAAACTAGGGTATGGTAGGCACTCCTCTGGCTAAGCAAACTCCCTTCCATCATGCCTTTTTGGTATCAGAGGCAACTCCCTCACTCTATCAGATAGGCCCTGCACAGTAACACAGCTCTTCCTGCCTTCTTTCTCTGGTGACATCTCTGCTACTTCCAAGTGGCCCAGCTTCATTCCCGCACTCCTCCCAACTACCAGACCTCTCCATTATATTTCTTCCTCCCATACTCTTTTAGTTCCACACACCCTCCTGCTCATAGATTCATAGAGTTTAAGGCCAGAAGGGACCATTAGACCATCAAGTCTGACTTTCTGTATATCACAGGCCATTAAATGTCACCCAATTACCCCTGTATTGAGCCAAATGTCTTGTGTCTGACTAAAGTCTAATTGTGTTTGACTGAAGCGTATCTCCCAGAAAAGCATTCACTCTTGATCTGAAGACATCAAGAGATGGAGAAGCCACCAATACCTTGGTAGTTTGTTCCAATGGCTAATCACCCTCATTGTTCCTTATTTCTCATTTGAATTTTTCTGGCTTCAGCATGGTTCTTATTATGCCTTTTTCCACTTTATTAAAAACCCCATTAGTACCTGATATTTTCTCACCATAAATGTACTTATACACTGTAATCAAGTTACCACTCGTACTTCTTTCTGATACACTAAACAGACTGGACTCATTAAGTCTCTCACTGTAAGGCATTTTCTCCTGCATTCAAATAATTTTTGTGGCTCTTTTCTGCACTGTTGAATTTTTCAACATCCTTTTAAAAATATGGACACCAAAACTATACACAGTATTCCAGTATCTGTCTTATCAATGCCATATATACAGCGGTAAAATCATCTCCCTATTCTACTCACAATGCCCCAGTTTATACAAAAAAGGATCACATATCCCTTTTTCCACCGCATCGTAATGCGAGCTCATGTTAAGTTACATGTCTACTATGAGACCTAAATTCTTTTCAGAGTCACTGTTTTCCATTTCAGTCCCCCATTATGTAGGTATGGTCTGTATTCCTTGTTCCTGGATGTATACATTTGAATTTGTCTGTATTAAAACACAATTTGTTTAATGGACGCAAGTTACCAAGTGATCCAGATTGCTCTGTATGACTGCTCTGTTCTCATCATTATTTACCACACCACCAAATTTTGTGTCATCTGCAAATTTTATCAGCGGTGATTTTATATTTACTTCCAGATCAAAATGTTGAATAGTGTCAGACCTAGTACTTATCCCAGTGGAACCCCACTAGAAACACTCTTATTTGATGATGATTCCCCATCGACAACTACTTTTTGAGATCTGTCAGTTAGCCAGTTCATAACCCATGTAATCTGTGCTTTAGTGATATTCTGTAGTGCTATTTTTTAATTAAAATGTTGTGCAGTATTAAGTAAAATGCCTTACAAAAGTCTAAGTATATAACTTCTGTGCAATCACCTTTATCAAACTTGTAATCTCATCAAAGAATGAAATCAGGTTTGTCTGATGACCTATTTTCCATAAAGCCCTGTTGACTGACATTACTTATATTCCAATCCTTTAATTCTTTATCAGCTGAAACCTGATTAAGCCTTTCCATTATTTTGCCCAGGGTTGATGACAGGGTAACTGACCTATAGTTTCCTGGGTAAGCCTGCAGCCATTTTAAAATATGGGGACAACTTTAGCACTCTCCTAGTCTTCTCAAATTTTCCTGGTATTTCAAGTGTGCGAGGCAGGGGCTCCATAGTCAAGCCCCTCCAGACACTACTGCCAGTCATGTATACTGTCCTCCCCACTTTGTAGCACACAAGGAGTTCTTGGAGTAAAACAGGCAAAAGAAAGGTCCTCTCTTTCTCTTATGAGAGAGGGGAATCTGAGTGAAAATATAGAAAAACAAAGGTGGTCTGTCTCTCAAGCAACTCTTTGAGCTTGGTCTATCAGGGTCTATTGTCCCTTAGTGGGGTCTACCTCTGGACCCTTTTCCTGAGGTGTACTGCTTTGCAGCTGGTCCATGCAGCTTAAGGAGTGGTGTGGCCTGTGACTGTCTCCTTCTCAGCTAACCTGTCTTCTGTCAGCAGTCTCTGAAGTGGAGCAGTCCTTCTGTTCACCACTCCTTCCTGTGGCAGGTTTTCCCTTTTTAAGCTCTCCCCCCACAACTCCAGGCAGAGCCAACCTTGAAGAGGCACCTTGTTAGTGCTGTACAGGCCCAGAAGAGTTTGTTAGTATACTTTCCACTAGAGGGAGGGTGTGTCCCTTCAGACCAAGAGTTATTAAATTTAACATCAGTGGGCCAGAGGTCTCCATAGTCAACTCTTTTAAGACTCTTTGGTGCAAGTTATCTGGGCCTGCTCATTTAAAAATATTTATCCTTAGGTGATAATGAACCTCATCCTGAGTTACGAATGGACTGTGAAATACTTCATGTGAGAGGATTACATTTTCCTTCTTTCCAAATATAGAACAGAAATATTTTTTGAATCTTTATGCCTTTTCTGCATCATTATTAACAATTTCATCATCTCCACGCCCAATTGTTCTGTATTACTGCTAGGATTTCTTTTGTTCTTATGCTTAAATAAGTCCTTATTGTCCTTAGTCCTGCCAGCCATGGATTTTTCCCTGATATTTTTAGCTTCCCTTATAAATTTTCTACACTTCCACACCATCTATTTTATATTGATTGCTATTTCCTTTCCCCTCCCCGCTATTTGTTATATGTTGCTTCTTTTATTTGTAATTGATGCTTTCACTTTGCCACTGAACCAAGATGGGCTTTTAGCCAAAGTTGTCCTCTTTCTTGATTGTGGAATCATGGCTTTTTGGCAATCCAATAAACTATTCTTAATGAACTCCCAATTTTCATTCACATTTTTCTGTCTATTTTTTCCCTCCCAATGAAGTTCTCCCCAGAGGCGCAACTCCCTTTCATCCCACTCCTCACCAGTGAAGAATCATATTTTATATCCAATAAATACTAAAAAAATGGATGTGTCAAATCCCTATTAAAATATCTTTCCATTGTGCCCTGCTCAATGAGCTTTTATGTATCCTAGAACATGTTACTTGTCTATTTATTTCATCATTGGGAGGAACTTAGATACCATGATGATGAACCAAGTATAAGCTTCTATACTCAATATACAGTATGTCTCATTTAATTTGGATAAGTAAATGGCCTCTGTGGCACCATTAAGTAAATATGTTATATTTGAACTGTTTTGATGAATAAGATGGAGAAATACTGCATCTACTCCTCTAGCCAGAATTTTGGTTCTGTCTAACTGTAGGAACACACTGGAATTTTATAAGGGTGAAGGAGGTTTTTTTCCACATAACTTCACTATGAGCCAAATACTGCTTCTACTGATATTAACTTCAGTGGCATCAGCATTTGGTCCTATGAGAACTGCATCAAAATAGCTTTCATTCCACATGCTACCGTCTAAATAGATGGGCCCAAAAATCCAATCTTTCCCAAAGTACCTGGATACTTGGAGCAGAAACAATGGCTCAGATGATTATAAAAAAAGAGGCTATCAGTGACATTTGGATTTGGATCTGAAATTTCCTAAAGTCAGACAATGTTAGTAGGGGTTTGGTTCTGGCTGAAATGAATTTGACACTCTTGAATATAAGATGTACACGGCTGAGCCAACTTCCCTTATTTTAAAATGAAATAATCTGTGGCTTAATTGGGGCACATAAAAAATGTCATGTCTTCAGTCAATTGCTACATTTCATGCAGATGGGCCCCATTAACCTCTTGAATTGCAAAGTGTGTGACAAATTTTCTCCTGTAAACCAATAAAAGTAATTGATATGAAAAGGAAGACGTAATCATTTGCACATAGTGACCTCTAGTGGAAATGAATTCCATATCCATCAACAAATGATTCATCAAAGCCTAGAGTCTTCTATCCCTGGAGGTGGCTGCCAGCTTAAAAAGACACATATGCCATATGTTTTACACAATATATGCCTGACTGTCTTTTATGGATTACTAACTCTACCTCTCCTTAAAAAAAGTGAAAAACCCCAAACCAGTAAGAGGAAAATAGAACTTACAAATCTGCCAGGATTTCTAAAGAATTTGGTTTAGCTTTCCCTGTGCCCGTGAGATATTTTGGTGACTATGGGAATTTCCAACACCCTTCAAGAACCCCAGAATGTAAAATGTTTATTTCGCCTTGTGAACTGGTGTAGCTCTGTATCAGATTTATTGGCTTCTGAGCTACAATTACTTGTGGCACCTTAGAGACTAACAAATTTATTTGAGCATGCGCTTTTGTGGGCTAAAACCCACTTCATCGGATGAATGCAGTGGAAAATACAATAGGAAGATTTTATATACACAGAGAACATGAAACAATGGGTGTTACCATACACACTGTAATGAGAGTGATCAGTTAAGGTGAGCTATTACCAGCAGGAGAGAAAAAAAACCTTTTGTAGCGATAATAAAGATGGCCATTTCCAGCAGTTGACAAGAACATGTGAGGAACAGTGGTGGGTGGGGGGAATAAACATGCCCCCAACCTGAAGCAAATACTCATCAGCAACCACACGCCACACAACAAAGACACTAACCCAGGAACCTATCCTTGCAACAAAGCCCGTTGCCAACTGTGTCCACATATCTATTCAGGGGACACCATCATAGGGCCTAATCACATCAGCCACATTGTCAGAGGCTATTTCACCTGCACATCTACCAATGTGATATATGCCATCATGTGCCAGCAATGCCCCTCTGCCATGTACACTGGCCAAACCGGACAGTCTCTACATAAAAGAATAAATGCACACAAATCAGACGTCAAGAATTATAACGTTCAAAAACCAGTCGAACACTTCAATCTCTCTGGTCACTCGATTACAGACCTAAAAGTCGCAATATTACAACAAAAAACTTCAAAAACAGACTCCAACAAGAGACTGCTGAATTGGAATTAATTTGCAAACTGGACTCCATTAAATTAGGCTTGAATAAAGACTGGGAGTGAATGTGTCATTACACTAAGTAAAACTATTTCCCCATGTTTATTTTCCCCCCCTACCATTCCTCACACATTCTTGTCAACTGCTGGAAATGGCCCATCTTGATTATCACTACAAAAGGTTTTTTTTCTCTCCTGCTGGTAATAGCTCACCTTACCTGATCACTCTTGTTATAATGTGTATGGTAACACCCATTGTTTCATGTTCTCTGTGTATATAAAATCTTCCTATTGTATTTTCCATTGCATGCATCCGATGAAGTGGGTTTTAGCCCATGAAAGCTTATGCTCAAATAAATTTGTTAGTCTCTAAGGTGCCACAAGTACTCCTGTTCTTTTTGCTCATACAGACTAACACTGCTGCCACTCTGAAACCTGAGCTACAGTTGTGACAATCATACAAAAGTAATCTACCAAGAGTGCTCTAAAATGCACAGACTCACCAAATAAATAAATTTTAAAATGATTAACCCCAACAGAATAAAACTTTAGCTAAGCACAACCTCTTGTCCAGTTGCTCAGTTTCAGCCCACACTGGTCTGATTAAAGCATTTCTGTCTAGCTGCAGAGTGAAAAACTTTTCTGCTGAGGTTCCCATCTGTGCTCTCTAAACTGCACGACACAGGCAGAAGCTAACTACCCTCCTCATCCAAGAACACAAGCTGTTTTGCTTGGCTCCAAACCCTCACTTGGTACACGTCAGCAAATTTATCCCCGTATTTCTCTCTCTCTCTGTAAGGTCACGTATGCTCCCTGCATAGGAAGCTTAATCAGCATGTCTTAATTTTGAATACCTTTAACATAAAGGATGTTGTAAGAGATATTTTTAGGACACAATGAAGATTTTTTACAATGTGAAATTGCCATATTATAAAATAAGCTTCTGACCTGACTATAAACCATAAGACAAAAAATAGAATAGGTCACAGTCTATTCTCACTTAATTTATCACATGGCAATTCCTGTAACTTGAATGGGGTTTTGCTAGTATAGAGGAGAGCAGAATTTGGCCCATTATTTAAAACCTTAAAAGCATTACATTAGCAATGAAACATTCAAACTGAAACTGAGTTGGCTACCTTCAAACCTTTACTGTTTCCTGCCCAGAGAGCTGACCACTTTCATTTCTAAATGATTTTTTAATACAAATATATAGACAGAGATGTGGAAGGAAAAGGAGAGTGGTAAATAATTAGCCTATAGTTATATCACCAAGAAGCTCATGATTTGTAACAATTGTAAAAGTTACCTACATTTTTCCATTGTAGTTACACAAAATCATATTGCAATAGGGATCAGGTACATTGAAATGCCCTCTCTGCCCATTCAATCCCTTACCTCCCAGAGGGAGATTTTATAATTTAGCTGCTGTATGTAACACCTATTCCCATGAGGATTTTGATTATATATTTCAGGAATTAGAGTTCCACTCCTGCAACTGGCTACAAAATTAGTGGGACTCCATGAAGAGTAGCTCTCCACTAACACCATTTTGCCAGATCAAACGTATTCTCACTCTCATCTGACAAACTTGTATAGGACAAAACTACATTACGCACAAACAAGGGAATGGATTTGTTCCCCCTTCTCCCACTGCTCGGATTACTATCATCTTTATTTACAATCATAATCCTGATTATTTGACTGACATTTATAAGGCTCCCACCAGATGGCACCCGAAACCTCGTTCTTCTCTGCTAAAACATTCTGTACAGTTAGGGCGAGGGTAAAAATGCATATTATTTGCCAAATGACACTCATGGGAAAAATTGATAGTCTTTATAGAAAAGTTAACATAATTAGAAAAAGGAGCTTCCCCAAACCCTCATATTACAAACATTAATTCAGCTACGTTACAAAGAGGGATTTGTAAGCTCTTTGGGGGGTAGGTACTAACTTTTTGTTCTGTTTGTACAATGCTAGCACAATGGGGTCCTGGTGTATGACTAGTGCTCCTAGATACTAACACAATATAAAGAATAACAGTACATTCTCAAGGCAGAGTTTGCATTGGTTCATCTTGGCTTTTGAGGAACTGCGTAAGGCACAGCCAGTATAAACTTTTATTTTACTGATTAAAGTTGGTAGAAGCTTAGACATAAAACAAATCTCACTAGCAAATGTTTAGACCAAATCAAATCCATGTCTCCAGCTATGAAATGAATGAAAAATCCATTTACGTTCTTACTCCAGATCCATGACTGTGGCAACCAAGTGCCTAAATAAGTTATGGATTTTGGAAAGCAGTGTATTCTGAAGAGGATTCTCCATTATAATATACCCTTAAGATTGTTTTAGTATTTTACTGTATTGAATTCCTGCCCTAAAGTGAACAGGTTACTAGATCTCCAACTACCTGCACTACTTTGGGTCTGGTCATGCTGGTATTGAAGTCAATGGGTGTTTCGCTGTTGATTTTCCATAGAAACAGCATCAAGCCCTTGCTGATCGAACTGGACCAAATTAAGTGCTGTCATTCCTCCATTGAAGTCAGCTGCATTATACTGCACCAGGGATAAATCTAGCCCATTGTACCCAGAAGCATGTCAAATTTGGAGGCACTGGGGGGAGGGAAAATCAAATAATTACTGTGTGTGTACAGATTTCAAATTGCTAGCTAGTTCCCACTTCTTCTGGCCTCACCTGCCCCCAGTTGGATATGTCAGTCTGTCAAAGGTACATATATGCCTCCACTGCCTAGTACCTGAGCCCCTCACAGTCTTAAATGTATTTATCCTCACACCACCCCATTGAAGTAGAGAGGTGGTATTACACCCATTATACAGTTGGGAGAAGTAAGGCCCAGAGGCCCAGATTTTTAATAGTACTGAGGCACCTAACTCCCATTGATTTTAATGGGAGTTAGGTTCAGTGCAAAAAGATTTGATATCGAAATAGCCCTAGCCCAACCTCTGGCTCTAAACACACCCACACTTTGGATGAAGTTTGGGTCTGGATGTTAGTCTGGGATTTGGGAAATCTACACTCAGTTTCCTTCTCTACCACAAATTCCGTGTGTGATCTTGGGCAAGTTGATGTTACTTTTCAAATGAAATACTCCTGCTGTCTGTCAGATCAGAATGGTTTATGCTTGTTTATATTTGAAGAAACAATCTTTGAAGAGTAGAAGGGAGAGAACTGGTGCTGGGGACTTCTTATATTTTCCCAGCAGTAGAGAAGCCAGCACCAGTAACATCTGCACTGTGATTGGTGTCAGGACTCTAGATCTGTAGTTAATAATAGATCCACAGGCACAGCTAAGACCTGGAGACTAGAACTTAGTCCCGTTCTGGCTGGGGAGGAGCAGTGGAATCTTGATATCAGTACTAGTAGGGTGACCATCCATCCTGTTTTTAAAGGGACAGTCCCATTTTTGGGGACTTTTTCTTATATAGGCAGCTGTTACCCCCCATCCCCTGTTCCATTTTTTCACAGTTGCTATCTGGTAACCCTAGTACCAGAGCTGAGAGGGAGCCCTTACTAGTGCCAGTCTTTGGTACTGGGGTTGATTGGCTTCAGATGTGCTGGAGGAGTCAAAGGGCCTGTCAGACTAGCCTGATCAGGCCTTTCCCTGAGATTTAGAAGATTCAAATGGCCCATTAATCTTTTTCCCTCGTTAGGTTTTTCCTGCTCTGGGGAAGAGGATGGGTGCTGTAAATTACCCTTGCTACCATGCTCACTTGTGCCCTGCCTTAAGAAGGTAGAGGTGGTACCAAGCTTCACTGCCAAGGCCACTGTGAGTACAGACTTCAATTTGTGGGACTGATGGCTTGTCAAAGGGGCAGAGACCTGGATATCCCTTCTCAATACTGGCCAAGGAAGCTTTTGGGGGAGAGTCTGTACTTACTGGGACACTGAAGGAATGGGAGTTTTTGTGGGGATAGTCCCTTTTTGGAGTCTTGAGGTACAAGAGGTGCTAACTCTGTGGGTGCTCTGGGGCTGGAGCACCCATGGGGAAAAAACAGTGGGTGCTTAGCACCCACTGGCAGCCCCACAGATCAGCTCCTCCCCCGCCCCAAGCCCTTCAGCCTGCCGGCGGGCCCCGCCAATCAGCGCCTTCCCCTCCCTCCCAGCGCTTTCCACCTGCCATGATCAGCTGTTCAGCGATGTGCAGGAGGTTCAGGGGGTGGGGGGGGGAGGAGCGGGGTAGGAAGAGATGTGGGGAGGGGGCAGAATAGGGCAGAGGTGGGAAAAGGCGGGGCAGGGCAGGGGTTTGGTGGAGGGGTGGATTGGGGGTAGGGCGTGGGGCAGAGCGGGGGTCAAGCACCCTCAGTGAACACGGGAAGATGGTGTATGAACTAGAAATGGGTGTGTCCAAAGGTTAAGGGGATAAGACCACTGCATGATGGGGAGGGCTTGAAATCTGGTTTGGGCTCAGCCATTTGGCAGGAAGGTAGCGAGGCACTAGAACAGGGGTTGCAAAATTGTATGGAGGGCCGGGTCGGGAAGGCTGTGCCTCCCCAAACAGCCTGGTCCCCGCCCCCCGTCTTCTCCCTCCCACTTCCTGCCCTCTGACTGCCCCCCTCAGAATCCCCGACCTATCCAACCTGCCCCCTCTCCTTGTCCCCTGACCGCCCCCTCCCAGGACCCCCACCCCCTATCCAACCCCTGTACCCTAACCACACCCCCTGGGACTCCCATGCCTATCCAACACCCCCTGTTTGCCGTCCCCTGACCATCCCGCCCAAAACCTCTGCCCCATCCAACCCTCCCTGCTCCCTGTCCCCTGACTGCCCCCCTCAGAATCCCCGACCTATCCAACCCGCCCCCTCTCCTTGTCCCCTGACCGCCCCCTCCTGGGACCCCCACCCCCTATCCAACCCCTGTCCCCTAACCACACCCCTGACCGGCCCCCTGGGACTCCCATGCCTATCCAACACCCCCTGTTTGCCGTCCCCTGACCATCCCGCCCAAAACCTCTGCCCCATCCAACCCTCCCTGCTCCCTGTCCCCTGACTGCTGCCCCCAGAACCCCCGATTGCCCCCCCAGAACTCCCGACCCATTCAACCCCCCTGCTCCCTGTCCCCTGACTGCCCCCCTCAGAATCCCCGACCTATCCAACCCGCCCCCTCTCCTTGTCCCCTGACCGCCCCCTCCCGGGACCCCCACCCCCTATCCAACCCCTGTCCCCTAACCACACCCCCTGGGACTCCCATGCCTATCCAACACCCCCTGTTTGCCGTCCCCTGACCATCCCGCCCAAAACCTCTGCCCCATCCAACCCTCCCTGCTCCCTGTCCCCTGACTGCCCCCCTCAGAATCCCCGACCTATCCAACCCGCCCCCTCTCCTTGTCCCCTGACCGCCCCCTCCCGGGACCCCCACCCCCTATCCAACCCCTGTCCCCTAACCACACCCCTGACCGGCCCCCTGGGACTCCCATGCCTATCCAACACCCCCTGTTTGCCGTCCCCTGACCATCCCGCCCAAAACCTCTGCCCCATCCAACCCTCCCTGCTCCCTGTCCCCTGACTGCTGCCCCCAGAACCCCCGATTGCCCCCCCAGAACTCCCGACCCATTCAACCCCCCTGCTCCTTGTCCCCTGACTGCCCCGCCCCCTGATAGGCCCCCCAGGACTCCCATGCCCTATCCAGCCCCCCGCCAAACCTCCACCCAATCCGACCGCCCCCTGCTCCCAGTCACCTCCCGCCCCCTTACCATGCCGGAGCCAGCCACGCCGCCCGCGCTGCCCGGCAGGAGCGGCGGCCCAGAGCGCTGGCATTGCACAGCGCTGAGGCTGCGGGGGAGGGAGAACAGCGGGGGAGGGGCCGGGGGCGAGCCTCCCCGGCTGGGAGCTCAGCAGCCGGGCAGGACGGTCCCGCGGGCTGTAGTTTGCCCACCTCTGCACTAGAATGAGCCACGTGATTAAAATTAAACGGACTGAAATAAAAACAAGTCTCTGCCAAAGTCCAGGAGAACGCTACAAAGAGAGGTTGCTATGCGGCAGTGGGCAGACCAGGCAGAGTTCTGTCTCGCTGCCCCAGATGGCCAGAGGGTGATTGGGGACGCCCTGTTCCATAGACCTTCACGTGAGGACGGCACGCAGAGCACAGGAGTGGCCCCAATGGACACTACCCGTCAAAGATTCAGCATTTGTGCACGTGAGGCACCTATGCATCTAGAATGGGCCACGTACAAAGACAAAGAAGAATCGCATGTTGCGCTCCCCTCCAACCTAACCCCTTTTCTGTGTTACTAATTGTATCTAGGATTCGATTTTAAAATCTAACTTTATATACATACGCCATTTATGCCCTTTGTTTCCACTGTGAAAACTGTGGGAAGAGCAAAAAAAGTAAACAGACCTAAAGTCTGATCCAACTCCCACTGAGGCCAGAAGAAGCCTTAGCTTACACAGTAACAAGACCACGCTATCATACAGCAGTTTCAGAGTCTGGCTGTCTCATCCATTAGTAGAATTTTGCAACAATGACGGTGAATGTTTGAAGGCAAATCTATTTCAGCTGTATTAAAAAGTACACCAGGAGTACACTTCTATTAAATTTGTCCTTTAAAACATTTGTTTTAAAACAAAACTTGAGTAACTGAGATCCACAATTTATGTTTCTTTTTAATTAGAATTAGTAACTGTTTAATTAGAATGAATAATTGTTCACTTGTAGGGGAAGTGCTGTCTGTATCATAGATGGAGAGATGCAAATTCTTACATTTCCCCCTCACTTGAACCAACTTGCCCTCAAGTCATTGCAGCAAAACCATCATCTTTCAGGGTGAAGACTTAGATGAAACTCCATTTGGAGACCATAATTGACTAAAGGGGGATCATGTTAAAAGATGGGCACTGGCTGTCCCAGGGGAGGAGTGGATTTTCCCCAAAGAACATCTGCTCCATTCAGTGCCTTGGCTTGTTCAGGACTTAATGTAAGGTTTGAAGTCCAAAGCCTAGTATGAGGAGGACGGGGGAATATTGCTTGAAAAAGAAAAATGGGTATTAGGTCAAGCCAAGTAGTATTGAAAATCAATCCATTTGCACAATGAAAGATGTGAAATGAATTACAATTTCTTGGCTAAAGTTAAGATAACTATTTATATTCTTCTTACAGTTATCAAGAGATTCATTACTACCACTGAATGATTTGATAAACATTACTAAATATTCTTTCTTGGATACTTATCTGACTCCTAATACCACAGTATCTGAACATCTCATGCTCTTTAGTGTATTTGTCCTCCCAGAACTCCTGTGAGGTAGGGAAGTGCTGTTATTCCCATTTTACAGGTGGGGAACTGTTGCACAGAGAGACCTATTCATGTACTTGCATTCCATTTGGGTGAACATATTAACTGTCATGCTAAGTTTAAAGTCTTATCTCACAAACAAGCAAATCTAAAGCAAAACTGCAGTCACTAGCAGTAGGCCAGGGCATTTGGCAATGTGATTGTTCATTTATTTAATACCAAAGGTTAGAACTAATGAAACTGATAGTTCTTTTTAATTTTCTAATGTAAACACAACTCTTGAAGTCTTGTGGGCTCCATGGGCATCTAAGTGCTCCTGATGGGAGGATGGAATCCTTTACTGTGGTGACAAAATGCTACATTAGACATTTCACACCTACTCTTTCTCAAGGGAATAGTCTGACTCAGGACAGACCCATTGCCACATATGACATTCAAGCTCTTGTAACTGATGGTAGGGGACTTCACAGCACTTTCACAAAGTCCTCCAATGTCCTAAAGTGGGAGCACAATCTTCCTCGGCTGAGGTTCAGCCTTGCACAAGTTTAAAAATGTTTGTGCTTTTCCCTTGCTAATAATGCCATTCAAAAGAGTGGGTGGGGTGTAAGAGCCACTTTCCTTCCCTATCCAGTAGAGAGAGGGTTAGATGCTGCTGGTTAGATCCCTGACCACACGGGGTAGTGCTCACAAAAAAACCCCACATGTAAATTGTTTATTTTGCCAGCCATTTAGCTTTAAAAAAAACAAACAAAACAAAACCACCAAGTCAATATGCTCAGATATCCCAAAGATTAGGAAAAAGGGGATTTTATATATCCACAAAAAGAAAAGGAGTACTTGTGGCACCTTAGAGACTAACCAATTTATTTGAGCATGAGCTTTCGTGAGCTACAGCTCACTTCATCAGATGTCATCTGATGAAGTGAGCTGTAGCTCACGAAAGCTCATGCTCAAATAAATTGGTTAGTCTCTAAGGTGCCACAAGTACTCCTTTTCTTTTTGCGAATACAGACTAACACGGCTGTTCCTCTGAAACCTGATATATATCCACAGTAAAAGATGCACCTACATATTAACATGGGCTTAAAAGGCCAAACTCAAATTGTGGTCTAAGTAGTTACAATTCCATTGATCTGCACCAGGTATATCAGAGTGTTTTCCTAGATTTATGGGGGAAGTGAAACTTCCAACAGAAAGTTTCAGATTCTGAACCAAGCTAGGTACATCTTACAACAATCTAACTTATTACCAAAAATGCATAGTAAAGAGAGTTGTGTATACAAATTGTTCATACAGTTGTTTATACAGATTAAAGACTATATAGAAAAATAAGGCTAGGGATGTGTTGTTGTTTCAATTAACCTTCAAATCTCTTATTGTCAGAACAGAAAGTTATTTTGAGTGAGGTTTTTTTTTCAGTTTTTGTCTCTTCCGTAAACCCAAAAGACAGCCCCCATTTTAAACACTACCCCCAGCTTATTCAGGAAGCATTTATTACAATGAAGTATAGCGGTCACTTGAAACAAAAGCTGAAAAGAAAAAAAATAGAACATTCTGTGGGTTATTCAAATGAAAGCAGCAGTGCATATTCCAGCTGGCAGTTCTGGGTCATCTTCTTTCTGCCTCTTCTTAAGTGCCAAGTAATAGATGTTGCCAGCAGGCCTCATTGGGACCCTGTAAGAAAATTACACAAATGCAGCACAGAACAACAGATGAAAAGATTAGTCACTGTATCCACAGATAGATTACAAGTGCTGGTAGAGGTTGTTTTTCATTAATACTTTTACTAAGCATAAAGGTGCACACAACAGCAAGGAAATTTTCACAAGCTGAAGTATCTTCTACATTCTCCCCTTTACCTCATTGTAGGTATTTTTATTTGCTGTGTATCAGGGGATGATTTCCAAATTGTATCAGAGGAATTGTTTAGTGGTTAGAGCAGCAAACTTGCGTTCTGCTCCAGGCTTCATCTCCCTTTGACTCATTGTGTGATCTTTGGCTAGTCCTTTAACCTCATTTTACCCACATATGGGTAGCTAAATGAATCTTCACTCTCTCCTCAGCTTTCAGGAAGCAGAGCAGGGAGTGACAGCACTGATCTGTTCTCCCCCCACTCCCCATGCTCTAAAACTGCAACTGGAAGAGTGCAGGGAGCACAGATTGAAGCTCTTATCCTGGAACTGCACCACTCAGTATCTTGCTGAGCATCAGAGGAGTGTTATGTGTTGTGAGTAAAGCTACAATTTTGTCACAGAGGTCAGGAAGCCCATGACTTCAGGGAGCTGTGAGGTACCTGTGCCCCCCCCAAACTCCAAGCTGCTGTGGGCAACCCCCACTGTCCCCAGAACTCCTGGCCGGAGGGACCCCACAGCTCAGAGCCACAGGTGAAGGGGGACACCCGAAGTTCCCAGCCAGGCTCTCAGCAGCTGCCCAGTGGCTCTCCATTTTGTCATGGATATTTTTATGAATAAAAAATTTTTATGAATAAAAAATCCATGAATTTTTCTTTATTGCCCGTGACCTGGCCCTGACTTTTACTAAAAATATCCATGACAAAATATTAGCCTTAGCTGTGTGCCAATAGGGTGCCTAGCTACACACGCACACATCTTCAAAAGAACCCTGCAAAATGCCTCATGTGCCTCTGAATCATCTGGTTCTACAAAATTGGGGAAGATCTGTCACTGAAGTGTCCAGGTGAGCATAACTAACTAAGACGAGAGGCACAAATTGAACGCTTCCAGAATAAGTAACAGGACAAAAAAAATGATCAAATGTTTATTGCATATTTACAAATAATCTGACACTGGACAGAATAAATACCTACAGTGTCTTATTTATATAAAGTACGGATAATTCACATCCCTTTTTCACCTGTATAATAAAACTGTTTAATATTACACACATACTATGAGTTAATGCTTACAATAGAGGAAACTTTTCCCTCATTAAAAATATAAATTGCTCTTTTTAAAGTTATCAAACTAAAACAGCAGACTCCTTTATTTTAGGATAGAAACTTACATACTTACATCAGAAACTTTATCTGATGATGCCACCATGCCATTTGAATGGATTATTGTTTTGGAGTGGGGTATCTTACAGAACAATCAGAAAGACATGGTCCTTGACCAAAGAACATCAATCTAGATTATCTGCAAAACATATGGAATACATCATATGAGCAAACAAACACACAAGCAACAAATCTGTGCGATGCACTGAATGTTTACAACTTTTTTTATTTAAGAAATGAGGGGAGGGCCTCAGAAGGCAGGTGAGATGTGGAGGCTTGAGTGTATGGTATTCTGTTATGGAGGAAAATTAAATAGTCCCCAAAGAAAAAAGACCAATCAGTGCACAAGTGTTTATTATGCGCACACGCATGCACGCACACACAGTAATACAAACTCACAAAATACTGCACGCTAAATTCCTCTACTTCCAGCATATTTAATTCAGATTCTCAATAAAAAAGGGGTTTCCAGACACACAGGAACCCCCTCCTGGAAGATTTAACTGGGTTAACTCAACTTCTTCATTCCCGGCTCCAAAGTCCCAATCTTTTTGGAGTGTCCCAAGGGAAAACCTCCTCCAGCATTAACCTTGGAGACAAAACTTTGCTTGAAAAAGCCTCTACTGGGAAGTAAAACCTGTAATAGAGTAAAGTCTCTGGGGAAAAGTCATTACACTGAACTGTCTAAACAATGAAAGCAAAGTACAAACAATTCACGCATGGACAAATTCCTACTAGTACAGCACCTCAATTAGGCCAAATAAAATTCCTTATGTGTGAGTGGAGGTACCTGCTCTCTTTACTTTTAGGTCCCAGCCAGCTGCTCTGTCACCCATACCATCATTTTCCCCCCATGAACCCACTTTAATCCATGGTTATTTACATGTGCAAGAGTCTACCAGAAAACACAGTGGTATTGTTTAAGAATAATTTAGCCATTCTGTAATTAAATTTGAATGGATAATTTATATTGTAGACACCTTGGGAAAGGGAAAAGGTCCTTTTGCTTTTCTGTCAAAGACCATGTTATACCTACTGAACGGGGCACCAATAAATAAGAACAGTCACAAGATGGAGTTATTGGGCAGGTTTCCTGTCCAAAGGGCAGGGGGGCAAAACTAAGATGAGGACTTGTCCTTTGTCATTTTAATCTTCTGTTTCTGTATCAGAGAAAGTGCATTGTATTTTGAACTCAAGGCAAATAATCTCCCCACTGTATTTTCCACTGAATGCATCCGATGAAGTGAGCTGTAGCTCACGAAAGCTTATGCTCAAATAAATTTGTTATTCTCTAAGGTGCCACAAGTACTCCTTTTCTTTTTGCGAATACAGACTAAGATGGCTGCTACTCTGAAACAAGGCAAATAATGTTGTCTAAGTTTGGGATATTACAGGTGCTTTGTTTCTAAAACAGTATTTTAATAGAAAACAATCCCTGATGTCAATTTGAGATCTCAGTCCCCAATCCTGCAAGGTGCTGACTCTCTCCCAAGAGATATTGACCACCTCCAGCTTGCACAGAAGTCAATGGGGTTTTAGACATCTCAGCAACTTGCAATAGTGATCTTACACAGTAAACCCCCCCCCATTTTTTTGGTCGAGTATCATGATGCTTTTTAAATTCAATTAAAGTATACTGTAGAGTTAGAACTGAATGTCCAGAGATATGCTGGAAGACTGTACACACCCCCATTGCAATTAAATAAGGAGATGGTACTAGCCTCCAATATTATGTGTCTCACCCATCATACATAGAGATGGTCAAACTTTTTCAAAATTCACCATTTCGATGAAACTTTTCAAAGAAATTCCAATGAAAAGCCACAGGATGAATTTTTTGTCAACGTTATGAAAACTGCATCTCATTTTTGACCAGGTCTATCAGAAAAATAGACCTTTTATTACAGAAACATTTTAATATCCAGTATACTATATTTCCCCCCTATTCTATACTGTTACTGCTCACACAATATCTTTTTTTTTTTGGGTATAATTTAACAGTGTTCTTCTTATACACAGGGGCCAACACAGTAGCCTTTACTAAGTGTGAATACTCATGTGAGTAAGGGCTGTAATATTTGTCCCATAGTACATGCTCAGTGCTGCAGACCAGATCTATATAAAACGATTTTAATAAAGGAAAAGAGTACTATTACATTATAAAATTAATAAAAGTACTTCTACTCAGTGTTTATCCTGAAAAGCCCTTACTTGTATGAGTAGCCATTACTCTTGTGAGGAATCACTTTGATATCAATAGTATTACTCACATGAGCAGGAATTTTGCAGCATTGGGTTCATTAACTAATTAATCTTCAACATCCTTGAAACAAGTTAAGTATCCTCATTTTACAGTTAGGAAAACAAAATCTGACAGACGACATGATTTTCATAAAAACAAGTAATACAGACACCTATGACTAGAAGTCATTTCTACAATAAGATGCAATTGCACAGTTCTGCCAGTAAAACATCATCTAATGTAGATTTTAAAGAACACCCTTCACCTTTATAGCTGGGCTGAAAGCAAATCACAATTTTATGCTTCATATTTACATGTCACATCAAATGTTCTTGGGGGTTTTCAGTGAGCAGAATCCATCCCAGAATTGTACCTTCAGTTTTCCATCATGTTGTAATTTCTATAAGTCCTATGAAAGTAGAACCTAACAGTGCACTCTCCTTCAACTCACGCTCCCCCCAAAAGGTTATATAGGAGCAAAACTTCACAAATACTTTCTGCTGAATATAACATGAAAAAAGGCTCCAGAAGTTGTACACAGTACATTCTGAGCCTTCCAGCCATCAGGAACTCTGTGACTGTGACCAAACAAGCGTCCTGATTTATTCTTCCCTCAAATGCCTATAGCCGCCATCCTGGTAAAGACTTTTGCAAGAACCTAGAAGACCATATCATCATACACATCTTTTCCATCCTAGCTATTTTTATTTTCAAACTTCAGAGCAGAGGAGTGTAATTTACAGCATTAGCTGAATGGGTATATTGGTTTACGCTTCAGGATTAAGGAGAATATAAAGTGACTGCAATTTATTACTTTAACACAACAGCTTATGAAACACAACCACTAGTTTTATATGCTTGAGTTTACCATAAAACAGCCATAAACAAAAATAATTATATTCAGTAAATCATTTAATACCAGTCATATTTTATGTGTTTCTGAAGAAAACCCTTTGAACACAGAAGGGTACCTAAAAATAATAAAGACTTTGGAAGATATTCGTGGAAGAGGGATGATGTTTGTTAGCATTTTCCCATCTTTTCAAATCTTAAATTTCACTCTCTGTAAAAAAAAAAAAAAAAAAAAAAATCCAAAACAAGCTTAGATTTGGAGAAGTGCACATTGCAGTAAAAGCTGTATTTTTTTCTCTGTGTACATACATACCTGTAGCTATACAGATAAATATACTCAGTACATTTATTTGAATCTCATATACATAATGCATTTATATGAATTTGATCAGTTATCAAAGCAAATGTTCAGTGTATTCTTTTGAACACTGCACAAATGTTCTGAACATGCACTCATAGTTCTCCCATAGTGCTTTTCTTTAAAAACAACCAATGCATTAAATTTAATCAAAACAATTCTAATAAAACATTGTAGCTAAGATCTGAATTGCTCAAAAGTAGGGAAATTCCAATCTAAGGATCCTGTTACAACTTTACCTTTGCCATACTGCATAGTTCCAATTCAGCAAGGTATTTAAAGCACATGCCTAGCTCCCTGCATAATGAGTCCCATTGATCTTAATGGGAATACTCACATGTGTAATTTGGCATATGCTTAAGTACAGTAATTGATTGAATTGGGGTGTAACGATATGAATGCAGAAAACTTTACCACCGTATATAATATATTGTGTAGCTAACTGCACGTGCTCAATGGGACTCGTACAAATTATGGCTGCGGTGGGAAATGTAACTTGATATTTTAAATATACATAAGAAAGAATATCCAAACTACAATGCTGTATTAACTTTGTTTTTGGAATTTAATATATGAAACATTCTCCTTCATCTTTCTGAAGCTCACATTTGGATTGCAAAAGCAAAACAACTGATGACAGGAGGCTGAGGGTGAGGGGGAGAATGTTAGTTTCTGGACGAAGGTTCCTTCAGCCCTCAAGACATCAGAGCCATTAAACAAGACAGTGTAAATGCCAGCTGCTGTTTCTTTGAAAGGATACAATGTTCTTCAGTGACAAAGCCACTCTTCTATAACAAGGTTAGATTGTTTTATGCATGTGTTGCTATGGTGAGAGAGAAAAGAGTTGATGAAAAATTGGATGACTACTTGTCTCATTGCAGAGAAAGCAACAGAAATTGAAGATTAATGTACTCTAGACCCATCATATCTTGTACCCTATGCACTTAATATGCAATACTCAAGCATACAAATTGATACTTTCAACATTCTGTAAGCCTTCAAGATGTAGAACTTAACAAATTACAAATTATTCTTTCATATCATTCAGCTACACACACTAAACCACCTGCACGAGTGCAGAAGGTGTTCTTGTCACTGCATTCCCTCAGAAATTTTGCCCAGAAAGTGGGAGGCAGCTTTAGTTAATAACTGGAGCACCACTAGCCAAAGCTGCTGAGGGGGCAGTACTAAATCAGCACTTGTAGGAGTTGACCTGTAATTCTCATAGTAATTTGAATTTCTGAAAATCCCAATTTATGGATACCTTCTAAAATATGTTGTTTTTTCTTCTGTCCATCTAGATATGAGGTTTTTATTGTGCTCTCTTAGCTGAGTCTAGCTGCTGTGTAAATTACAGACACTTACTTCCTTTCTCCCACTGCCTGAAACAGTAGCCAGAATGGTTTCTTTAAAACTATTTTTTATTTTCCAACACTGCCCTGTGCCAGTGTTGTCTCCCTTCAATATACATTACCGAAAATGTGTTCTGCTGATCATGAAGCAAGAATTGAGAAATTGCTTCCTGCCTCTATTATCTATTTCCACTTCCAGCTGTCTCTTGACTCCATCCACATGCTCTTAAGGCTCTTTCACTGCACTTCCTCTCTGCCCTCCCACATACAAGTGTCCTGGGTCACCCTTCCCACCTACCTCTCCAATGATCCTGATTCCGGACTACGTAGAGGTCCCCAAACCTCTTCCCCCAGATGCAGACTCCCTCCTGTTTTTTGAAAAGTCTCCCAGTTTCCCTCACATTTATTTTCATCACAAGATTGCCTCAAATTCCTCCCTAGCTGCCTCTGAAATAAGGTTCCTCACTCCATCCTCATCCCAGTTGTAGATTCCCTCCCACAAAATCTCTTAAGCTCCCTCTCCAGTTGCCTCCCAGCTGCATTCCCTCCTCTCTCACACATCCTGGGGAAAGTTCTGCAACTGGTATAAAGTATCTTATCTCCAGAGGACAAGGGGTATGACAATTTACACCAGCTGATATTTGTATCGTTTCTGGTCATCGGAGGCAAGACTAGTGCAAGGGAACTTTTCACAGTTTCATATCCGATAAAACAACAAACACCATATGGTTGTTTGTGCTAAGTATTCAGAAGGAAGAAAAAATGCTAGATTTTCATCCCAGATAGGCAAATGATACAGATGGAACAGTTAAATCAAATAACCACAATTCCAGCTACATTTTAAAGTACAATCACACATTTTATTTATGCCGGTGACAAGTACAATACTATTTGCAAAACAAATGATTGTAACTTAGTTTCATGCTAAACAAGCAGGTTTAAAAAGCAGCTACTTTTTGTTATTAACAACCTGACAACTGGTACATTTTAGATGTTCAATTCTATGCAACTGCAGAGTATTAACATGGTGCCAGTTTAAAGTGAGGAGCTACTGCTGGATACAAGTTAATGAAAATTTGGAAATAGAGCAGCGGTAAGCAAAGTAATTTGAATAAGTACTGGAGAAAAATTATTTTCATATGGAAATAATGCTCCCAGTTGACAAAAAGGGTGAAAAATTGAGCTGTTCTTTGCAAATATAAAAAAAATGTAAAAGATTTAATAACTACAGATGTTTCCATTCAAGGCTCTATGTGAATGTACTGTAACAAAAATAATAGTCTGTTATATATTAGTGATCATCTCACTGTCTCAATTTTTTTTGTCTTTGAAATTCAAATATGTAATAAAGCAACCACATCGTTCGACTGTTTCTGAAGTGTCAATGACTTCATATAGCCACTTAACATAGTACAGGGCTGCATAGTCTCACTTTATGCAAAACCCTTATTATAAGTACTTATTTAAAAAAAGAAAGGTGAGAAGATTCAGACATCAAGTTCAGTTGTGAGCAAAGGGAACCACACATCAAAATAGTCCTCAGGCCTCGGCTTTTAGCATATTGTAATTTCTATCACTAAGAAAGTATCCATAAGGCTAAATCCTGAAGGTAGAGCTCTTTTTGGAGTCAAGGGACATTTTGCTTGAGTTAAGGATTTCAGTATTTAACCCATAGAATTTAGAAATGGAGGAGACGACCTATTAGGTTAACTTATCTAAGCCATGGAAGGCAACACAGGATTGTTGCATACAGAACATTAAGGG
This sequence comes from Caretta caretta, assembly GCF_965140235.1. Taxonomy (NCBI): domain Eukaryota; kingdom Metazoa; phylum Chordata; order Testudines; family Cheloniidae; genus Caretta; species Caretta caretta. The sequence goes on along the minus strand of NC_134209.1, from coordinate 128,449,479 downwards.
GCAGATCTTGTCCTGCTGAAGTCAATGAGAGTTTTGCCATTGATTTCAATGAGGCCTGGATCTCACCCTAAGTATTTTGTTTAGTCTAGTGTCAGGTGACAAGCAACAGGGGTTCTATCAATTTGTCTTTCCTTAAAAGTTAATTTCAAAGTCTAACAGATCTCATTACCAAAAACTGTTACATGATATTCACCCTATTTTTTCCTTTCCTCAGTTTTATCAGTTCGGCTCTAGTTATAACCATTGAGACTACCCTAAAACAACTCTTTCCTTACTTGCTTTTTATACTTTACAAACACTTGTACATAGTTATAATATACCTCTATTGTCTTAAGAGTCATGCTATTCCTGTTTAGCGAATTCATTCTTTCTTCATACATCAATCACTACAGTCTCAAGAATTTTAGTTAAACTTCTCTGGACTTCCTTCTAGTTTATCAGCATCTTGACCTACCTCCATATAATAGGAGTGGTCTCATCATTGGTGCAGAGAGGGGGACTATTATCTCCTTGGTACATGATACCACTGCGTATATGCAACCCAACACACAGACTGGCTGTTTTGCTGTTATATTGCATTGCTGTGCATTATCACCTTTAGATCTTTTTCTAGCATTACTGCTTTCCAAGGATCTGTCCCCCATTAAGCATATGATGGTTGGGTAATTTTTTTCCAGGAAGATTAATTTTTCCAAGATGAACCTTGTTTCCTAACTTTCTATCCATACTTCTATGCTATTCAGTTCTGTGCACTTCTGTTCTCTCTAGGTCAATCTGCATTCTTTATTTGTCCTCAGCAAAGACATCTCAAATTCTAGCATGCCAGATTTAAAGGATATTGTGCTCTACCACTGATATAGCTAATGTACAGCTATGGACTTCATTATTACATGAATACATTTTAATAATTTTGTGTCTATATGGTGTCTATCCAGCAGTTTTCTAGCTGTTTCATAACACTTAGAAATAAACACGAAAATATTAAAATGTGCGCAAAAGCCTTTGGAAAAGAAAAAAAGTCAAGACCCTTTTTCTTGAAAGGAGCAAAACACTAATATATTTGTGCAGGATATCAAGAGCCTCAGAAAAGCAGAGGCAAAAATAAAGGCAGAAACTTTATATGCCAACATGCCTTAAAGATGCGTGCCTACTAACGTGAGCTAGTACGTAGAATGTCAGTGTGATAGATGTGGATATGCAATAATGTTATGAACACTGGTCAGTAAGGGGAAGTTACTGTACACTGAGGTTTTAAAACTTTCCTGTATGAATGCACTGATTTAACTTAATAGGGGGGCTGCGGGAAGAACAAGCAAGACGGCAATATACAATGGTCCCAGATAAGCAACTTTGCAGCAAATATCCGGGTCAATTATGAGACAAGGGCATACTTCAAGTCTCTAGGTTGAAGTGACACAGCTGTTTTGCCAGGCTAGGAATCAAATGGGCTACAAACAGCTAAAAAGCTATTTGATTCCTGTGAAGGGGTCATTGAGTTGCCAAGGCTCTCCAGGGAGTGTCAGTGAATTCTACAGGGAGACAAATTGACAGAGAGAGGTTCTACGGAAGAGTCCCCAGGTAGAATATGTTTAAACACCTGGTAAGCTAGATGTGTGTAGTGTGTCCTATTGTTTTTAAGATGGTTTTCTCTTAATTGCTTTTGTTCTAAATAAATGATGCTTTGCTTTAAGGTGGCTTTTGGGTCACTGCTTACCACTGTCACGGTCTCAGAGGGAACAGAATTGCAGGGTGTTGACATAAGTCAGACATGTGGAGGGAAACCATGGTTGTGCAATCCAGGACCCGCTCTGGGGAAAAACACATGATCCCACCCCAAGAGAGAGGGGATGGCTCGAGGACTGGGACTTAGGGAGGGGGTATGCAAGAAGAAATCAGGAGGGGTCAGAGATGCAGTTGCCTGGTAACCGTGACAGTCAAAAGCTCAGTAAGATATGGTGGGATCCAGTCCAGAGGGCTTTAAATTCTCGTTTCCTTGTGGTAACTATTCCAGCTTTAATTCAGAACACTTGAGCATGGGAAACAAAAGGACTATAATGAATCCAGCTAGAAACAGGGTGAGGTCAGAGAGAATGATGCTCGTCCAGCAATGGTAAGGAATCTGGACAACAAAATGGAGGAATCAGAACACGCGGTACAGGACGTGACACCAGATATTGAAAGAATAGAAACATGATGGAATAGCAATCGTGCCTGTTATTCAGGTATTGAAGGGTATGTGCTGCTCAGGAGAGAAAGAAGTAAAAGTGAGGGTGGTGGAGTAGCATTGTGTGTCAATAATGTGGTAGACTGTAAAGAAATAAGAAGTGATTGCGTGGGTAAAACAGAATTATTTTGGATCAAAATCACTTTGGTGAAGGATTGTAAAAGACGTTCTATAGCAGATTCTTAGGGCTTGATTTGCATATGGATAGAGATCTCTTTAATATTATTATTAGAGCTATAAATACTACTGGAAACTGTGTCATTACAGGAGACTTTAACTTCCCAGGTAAATGGGATGACCTGGGTAAATATAGGCCTGTCAGCCTGATATTGATCCTGGGCAAGATAAAGGAGCAGTTGATGCAGGACTCAGTTAAGAAAAGAATGGTAATTAATGCAAATGAACCTGGGTTTTATGGAAAACAGATCTGGTCAAATTAGTTTGATAATCTTTTTGACGAGATTACACATTTGGTTGATAAAGGTAAGTGTTAAAGTAATGTACTTAGACTTCTGTAACGCGTTTGACTTGGCATCGCATGACATTTTGATGAAAATACAAGAATGATATAAAATTAACATGGCACAGATTAAATGTATAAAAACTGGATTATTATACAGGAGGAACTGAATGACCTGGAGGACTGGAGTTATAGAAGTAAGATGAAATTTTATAGTACAAAGGGCAAGGTCATGCACTTAGGAACTAATAAGAATTTCAGCTACATGCTGGGGACTCATCAGTTAGAAACACAGGAGGAGAAAGTCCTGGGTATATTAGTTGAGCACAGGAATACTATGAGCCAGCAATGTGATGCCAGCATGAAAGAGGCAAACGTGATCCTAGGATATATCAGGCAAGGTATTTCCAGTAGAGATAGGAAAGTATTAATGTTATTGAGTACAACACTCATAAGATCTCATTTGGAACACTACGTATAATTTTGGTCACCCATGTTCAAGAAAGTGAATTCAAACTGGAACAGGTGCAGAGAAGGGCTACTAGGATGACCAGGTGAGTGAAAGCACATCTTATGATAGATTAAAAGCGCTTGGCTTGTTTAGCCTAGCAAGATGAAGGCTGAGAGGGGATATGATTGCTCTCTACAAATAAATCAGGTGCGTAAACACCAGGGGAGGGTATTTAAGCTCAAGAACAGTGTTGGCACAAGAACAAATAGTACATGAATTCATGTAGGCTGGAAATTAAGACGTTTTCTAACCATCAGAGTAGTGAAGTTCAGGTACGGCCTTTCAACAGAAATAATGGGGGCAAACAACCTAACTAAAGATAAGATAGAACCTGACAAGTTTATGAATGGGATGTGGTTGCCTGTGACAGCAAGGGACTGGAGTCAGTGGATGTCTATACTGCAATTAAACAACCTTCCCCCTCATGGGATCCCAGAGCCCAAGCCCAAATATGCACACCACAATTAAACAGCCTTGTAGCCTAAGTCAGCTGATGAGGGCCAGCTGCGGGTGTTATATTGTAGTGTAGACATACTGTCAATAACCCAGAAGTTCCATGGTCATTTTCACAGAAACTACCTCAGAAGAAGATTTTAATGGTATCTGTTGAACAACAGTAAAACAAAAGATCAATCACAGAAAAAAATTTGACTTACTCGTGTCCACTATTTGCAGATGAAACTGGAACAGCATTGGAATCATATTTAAATTTTCAAACTCTTTTTCTAAAGTACCGCTATATGCCTTTATAGATGCAAAATCCATTTCCAACTTCAACTGCTGATTCTAAAATTGGACAAAAGGTGTTTTAGCTTAAGAACACATCACAGTCACCTAGCAGTACATGAAAAAAAATGACAAAATAATTTCATCTTTTATTCCCAGATTTGAACATTTGGCCCACATTTGCCAAATTGAACTAATCAGATAAATTCAGCATGGTAATGCAAAAGTTACTTGGCTTTTGGTTCTATTCACAAGTGTCATTCTGGTAATTTCATCATTTCTCATTTGTATACAGTGGAATCTGCCCAATGATAGGGGGAGGACAAATTATTTTTTCACTACAAAGGGGCTGAGATTTGCAAATACAAGTGCATGCATATGAACAAGAAAGCTCAGACAGCATACTAAGCCAGTTAATTAAAACTCAGGTACAAATTATCCGAAATTCAAGAAGTTGAGTAATAATGGACATAGTGGTAAAAATGAGAGACAACTGTGTAGGAAGTGATAGAAAAAGAGCAGCAAAGAAAGACCTGAGAATTAAAGTGGATCATGAAAGGAAAGGCCAAAAAGAGACCTGGTGTAAAAGAAGAACTCCTTGCTTCAGTGGAGTTGACCTGCTGACAACAGGTCTGAATCTGGCTAAATTTAATGCTGGTCACAAACAATCAAATGCCATACTGGGCCTCAACACTCAAATCGATATGGACATACAAAGCCTTATTCTCAAGAATCCCACTGAAATCAACAGGACTCCATCGGGGGGTAAAAGTCCATATGTCTGTTTGCGGGATCAGGCCCTTGGACTGCATGAACAGGAGTATTACAGGCAAGACAAATATAGTGGTTTTTCTGCTGTACTTGGGCCGCACCAGTTCAGTTCTGGACATTACATACCTCAAAGAATTCAGAGATGAACAACAAGAGTGATATAAACAAACAAGGAGACAGAGCCTCAGCTGGTTTAAACTGCTGTTGCTTCACTGAATTGAATGGAACTGTGCCAATTTACACCAGATCTCAAACGTTTTCAGAGTACAAAAAAAACTCACCATAAAATTCATATAAGCAGAGTAGGATTACAAAAGGAACAGAAACCTTCATGTCTGTGTGCATGCTTAGTGTTCAGACATTGGATTATTTACCTTCAGATCCTCCAGCTGCTTTTTTAAGCTTTCCTGGTCTTCATATGCCTTTGTCAAACTTCTTTTCAGTTCACAAAGTTCAAACTCTTTAACTGTTAAAAATAATTTTCAATTTAGATTGTAATATTGTCTACACACCTTTGAACAAAAACCATAAAAGAAACAGAACTGAAATTATACTTAACCCTACCTACACCAAAGCTGCCCACCGAGAGTCAATTTCAAAGTTAGAGGTCGCTACATAACAAAGACATATGACAGCAAAGGCGAACTACTATACAGTCACAGCATGCCAGATGACTATCAATGTATTGAAATAAAGACAAAAAATAGTTACTCATCTTTTTGTAACTGTTGTTCTTCAAGCTGTGTTCTATTACACTGTAGTGTATATGCGTTGCGTGCACCGGTGCATGAGAGTTTTGCCTAGCTGTATCTGTAGGGGCGGCCCCACCCACTCTGTTCCTTGTGCTCCAAAATGAGGGTATAAAGGGCAAAGTCGCTCCTCCCCTACTTCAGTTCCTTTGCACCAGAACCAATGGTAGACTCTGATGTGTCAGGGAAGGAGGGTGAGTTGTGTAATCGATGTATGCAACACATCTCAAAGAACAGTTACAAGAAGGCAACTGTTTGTTCTTCTTCGAGTGCCTGCATGTGTCCACAGTGTAGGTGACTGCCAAGCTGTTACAATGAGGCTCCGAGCTCCTAGGGTAACAGGAGCTGTAGAACTGCCTCCCCTATATTTGTATCCTCCTACAGCAGACATTGCATTATGCCTGGTGAATGTCTGAATCTAAGACAGGTGTCCATAATTGGGACGTTAGCCACAAATGCTGCTGAGGTCAAACATGCTCTGGTCGAGTGCATCTTAAGTTTGTCAGGAGGCATTACTCCTTTGACAGCTTAACACTTTGTAGTGCAGTTGGTGATCCATTTTGAGAGCTTCTCAGTTGTAACAGGATGACCTCTCATAAGTTCTGCATAAGAAATGTGCAGCAGGGAAGACACCCAAAAGGGTTTTGTCCTATCCAGGAAAAAGAGCCAATGCTCTGCAGAAACTCTACTTGTGCTTATGCAGAGGATTAGGTAGAGGGGTGGAGATAGAAAGGAACTGGAGGGTATATCTCAATTCCACCATGTTTAGTACACTCTTATCTGAGATGACGGCCTGCCAGGAACGTAGGAAAAAGGACAACCTGCCCCAGAAAGATGGGGACAGATCAATGAGATCCAGGTCAAATAGCATGCTGTCCGTGACATAAGAGTAAAAATGACTAATTTGGGGCCTGTGGCTGCAAAGCTGAAGACTGCAAGGAAGTAGAAAGCATCGTTTTTCTTCTCTGTGACCTTGGTCAGCCAAACAAAAAAAGGACAGTATTACTGTTTGGGCTGGAATTGAAGACGATATCTTGTCTCCTCTTTGTCATCACCATACAGAGGCCCAAGGATTTCAACACTGTTTGAGTCCACTAGTGTGTGCAAAGCCTTATCTGTTTTAGATGAGAACAGAGCACATCCCTTGAAAGGAAAGTTGTTAATTGTTTGTTGCTGGAATCCTGGAGGTCTGCAGCCAGGAGGATCTGTGCAGAGTCACTACTGTCGCCATGACCCTAGCTGTGGAATCTGCTGCATTTAAAGAAGCCATATGACTGATCAAGAAATGAAACGTCCCTTTGCAATGAGCAACTGGAGTCTTTTGGCAGTCTGCCAGCAACCTCCCAAACTGCCTCCCAGTTTGAAAAACTACACTGGGACGACACAGTGCCATGGTTGGTAATGTGAAATTATGAACTTGCTGTAGAATAAATTTTTCTACCACACAAGTCAAGCTTTTCGGCATCTTTGTCCCTGAGGGTAGCCTCATCTCTGCCCTACTAGCTCCTCTCACTCACCACAGCCACAACAAGTGAATCTGGTGTGGGATGTAAACGGAACTGTTCAAACCCCTAGAATGGAACCTGACATTTATGTTCTGTTCTTTTGGCCACAACTGGAGTAGAGGCAAGGGTTTACCAGATGGTTTTGGCTAGCTGCATAATGGCCTCACTTATGGGCAGGGCAACCCTCCCTGGTGGCGTGGGATGGAGACTATCAAACAAACAGTTTGAATGTCCAGGGAGGCTGCCATCTTCTTGAGGAGCTCCTGATGTACCTTAAAGTTACCCAGTACCTGGGAGGATCTTTCTGGTACGAGGACCTCATCAGGTGATGAGCAGGATGCCTGCATGACAGGCAAGGGTGAAAGCCCCCAAGGTTGCTCTTGTGGTCCAGGATGGGTTATACTCTTCTGGAATGGGCTGAAAGAAGTCTTGGGCTTGAGATCCAAAGGCTCACTGGTACCAACCGTGACTGGTCTCCCAGTACTGGCAGGAGATGACTCCCTCCTGGAAAGCCTACTTGTATCAGGAAGTGGTGAAGTATATCTGGAACCTGGAAGCATCCCCCTGGGCATCCAGTAGGGGTACTGAGGGCACTGGTATAGGACTGGGCCCTAGGCAGATCTGCCCCCCAAGCATCCCAATCCCTGGCTAAGGTCCTCTCAGAACCCTGTCTGAGTGCAGGAATGGGAACGTGAGGAAGCTCTAGACTCTCAGTACCAGGATACCTGAGAGCCTACTTTGGAGTCTGATGAGGAATCAGGAGGGGTCCACGGTTACCAAGAACTGGATCCATGTCAAGGATGCAATACTGGAAGAAGAATGGATGGCTTCCTTGCCACCAATAAAGTGTGGCATGGAGGAGCTGGTACCAGCCCAGAAGATGTAAAGAGTTGGTACTAGGCCCAAAGGTGATGGAGCCTGACTAGAGTGTTCCAGTGCCAATGGGGAACTTCACCTAGCCCAGATGAGGGTCCTCAGCCTGAGGCAAGGGTGAAGGCAGTACTGGCAGCCACAGCATAGCCTCTGGCCTACTTGGAACAGATGTAGGCTGCTGACCTGCAGGAATCAGGGATAACCACTCTGTTGCAGCCAATGAGGTAGCAGACTCAACAGTCACTGGGAGGACACTGAATTGACAGCTCAATTACAAGGTCCACTTGTATGAGCCCATGCTAGGAAGTAGCGAGGCAAAGGTACTAGACTGACCTTCTGTAGAGGAGTTCCACATTCTAGACTTTGAAGAACTGGATACTGATTTCTTCTGAGGCTGAGGCTGTACTGAGGTAATAATATTGTCCTAGTGATGGGGATCACCTCTGGCTCCAGTTTGATGGCATTTAATATAAAAAAAAAAAAGACTTCTCTCTACAATTTATTTTTCAGAATATACAACTTACATTTCAGAAGTCTGAAGATAAACTCCTGCAAAAAACAAAAATCAGATGAAGCAAAGTTCTTCTGGGAGGTCAGGCCCCCAAACTGAAACACATCTGTAGAGTCAATTTCTTCTTCTGACTCATCTTTTTCCTCCTTCTCTTTTTGCAGTTTCTGATGTTTAGAGAATTCAGCCATTTCTTTCTCAAACTCCCCTGGACAAAATAAATAAATAAAACAATTAAATGGGTTTCAAAAATTAACCACTTCTTCTAAAATCAAAGATGTTGCAACACATTCCACATTTTTGGAATAACAAAGATTTGCCTGAATATAGCTGAAGTTTTTATATGAAGTAAAACTTTTAGATGGTACAGTGGTGAGCACTAAACAGTCACCACATACCAATAGTTACCATGCGACAGCATTCGACATTTCCTTACACACAGAACAGGGAAAAATAGTCAGTTAACCTAAATACAATGTTCTGGTTAGCTGTTGATGTGTTCCTCTCACCCCCTTTATTGGTGATTATACTTTGTTTTTTTTTTTTGACAGAAATAACCTGATATTATATAACATTTATTAGAATAGCAAAACTGATGTGTAAAAGGGACCTTATGAATTCAAACTGAGCCAGTAATTTACATTTTGTTAAATCATGGAAAAAAGAGACGATTCCCACATAAAGCTTCTCAGAATAGCTGGCCTTTCAGACGTTATCATCAGACAACCCACTTAAACTATCTAATAGACTGGATTTCAGACCCCATACGCAAGAGCATGGCTGTGCATGCTGCAGCCAGGTCTCTCCATGATATCTCTGAAATCGGTGAGCTTTATAGGCACTGAAGTTCAAAACACACTTTCAGAGGTCATCTTCTAGTATAAACTCACAAGTATCAGTTAAATATATTTATCAATTGGCAGTAGAAAATTTTTGGTATAATAATAATAATTGGTCTGTCTTGGAAATACTGCTATACATGTACTTTAGTAGTAAAAAAGAGTAAAATATTGTTGATTTTGTACAAATATATGTATATGGACTTCTGTTTGAAGCTTAGCATTACATACCACTAATAAGTACATATGTCACGACTTATTTTTCCCTAGAGGGTTTTGTGCTTTGTTTTTTAAAAATTACTGTAGAACCAATAGTATTATTATCAGAGTTAAGTTTATTTTGTTGCGATGCCATATGCATTTCCTTTTCTCAATAAGGATAATGTATTCATTATGTGGGCACTTTAAGATTTACAATGGAAAGCAAACACTCAAATAAAAGCAAATAGATTAATAAGGAAATGCTTGGGTTTTGAAAGTGATATGATAGACAAGTGTCCTGTTCACACTTAACACCCTTATCCTGTTAAAATCAAAGTGGAATTGCCTACTCATTATTTTTTAATCTTTTATTTTGTGTGCGTGTCACAAAAAGACAAATTGTTGTGGAAAGACTAGGTCACATCAAACGGAAGGAGTGAACAGTACTTGCCAAGCTATCAGTGGTAGGAAACCAAAATCCTACTTCTCCGACTAGTACTGAAATTGTAAGAAAACTGTGTCAGAGAAAATGAAACAGATTGCTTGGTACATTTGAAAAGATGGTAAAAATCCTGGATGAGCAAAGCATGCTCCATCACAAGCAAAAATCAGAGTCTCCTTGCTTTGGTCATCTATGACAAGGGCCATCACAGAATAGAGTTTTGTGCCTACTTTTAGAAATAGCAATTTCTTGAACATTTTATTATTCCTTTCCTTGAAAGCTGCCTGATGCATAAGCCGAAGTTCCTATGAATTAGAATTTTGTGTGGTCACTGGGCTGCTACAGGCAAAACAGATTATACAAAATATTAAAAACTCACAAAATTATTAAGAAAAATGAGTCACTAAGTTTTTAATTTCTAAATACACTTAATTATTACAAAATAATTAAAACAAATTCCAGTCAATGAAAAACGTGAAAGCATGATTTTTCTTTTTCGGTTACAAAGTATATATTTGAGAAAAATCAGTCTTATAATGGGACACCGATTATATTAGCTATGAAGAGGCTATATGTTCTAAGAGCCAGCTATTTAATGCACTAAATATGTGTACCATCTTATATTAGTACCAATACCAGTTGATAGTCTGTTTGAATTGCAAGCTAGCTTGATTAGCATACAATTTTAACACTACCTGTTAAATTCTGTAAGTGTTGCTTTCCCATAAGGTGTTCTTTCTTGTTATGAAAAGAACTGAAAAACTGGTTACATGTCCGACAATACAGGTCATCACTTTCATCTCTCTGTTTTGATGAAAGAGGCAGAATAGCGAGAATTAGAAGGATCTTTCAATATCTGCCAAATAATAAGTAATTAAGAAACATTACCTACTGCAATCAGAAAAACCAAACCAAAACAAAAAAACCCTGAAACCTCCTTTGCTCCTCATACAAACCAGATCCCATCAAGGCATGGGTCACAAAGAGATTTCACAAGACAATGAGAATTATGTAGGGTTTTTTTTTTGGTTTCAGGGCAAATCCTGACTCCATGGGCACAGAGGACGCAAGGGACAGTGATACTAGTTTAACTGGACTTCATCATGGGAGCTCCTTTGCCCTGTCACTCCAGGGATATTCAAGGCTGCAGTGGGTGAAAGTGGAGGCTGGAGAATCCACTGTTATTCGAGTCTTCTAGTCCCCCTCCTATGGGCTTCTACCCCCAAAGCAGTTCTGTTGCCTGGGGTTCAAGATTCCTTCCACTTTTTCTCATAAGAGATCATCAGTACTGATATAAGTTACTTGGTCTATGCAGAGGATTTGGGCCTAAGTGGTTTTATTGCTTCCTTTAAGGAAGTGCTGAAATGTGCAATAATGTCAAAGGAGAGCACTATTATTGTCTTCTTGTTTACTGATCAAGGCGCTAAGCTGATAACAAATAAATGTGCTGTAATGAGGGTTAGAAGTCACTAAAACAGAAGGTGGGTCGCCATAAAACACATAAACCAGGTGTAAAGTGCCACCCTGGGAAAAAGATACTTACAGTTATTCAAATGGATGGTGCAGAATTAGCGCCGAGGCACGTACACAGTGAATGAAATAAGAAAAAGTAGGCTGCCAGAATAGAGAAATGCAGCCAAGAGAGGTTCCTTTAAGTGTGACAGAACGACATGCACAATAGAACAACTGACTAAGATAGTCCATGTAAAGAGTCACTTTGATCCTGTGGAGAGAGACTGGCACTATGAGTATGTAGAAATGGTTTCTACTCCTAGTTCTTCAGCTAACTTGATGGCCTACGTCAGGTCACACACTTAAACATCCTCTGGCCCTGTTTCTTTATTGGCAAATATGCAGAGTAAAACGACTTACAAGCCATTATTAGCAGTACGTTTGAAAAACAATTGAGTATATTCAATAGAGCAATTACTTTCCATAAATTTTTGTCACAACTTTTATGTCCATGTTCGAGTGAATGCAGATTTCATGTTGCCACAATTCCAAGTAAAATAATTTGGTTTTGCTTTTTTAAAATCAGACAAGGAAGTTATGTGCAATGCTGATTCATGCACTGAGCATCGTCCATTGTGTGCACTGAATGAGGAAGAATCCTAAGGGAAAAGTGATCATTCAATTAAAGATTTATTATAATTAGTGCTTCTGTTTTTCAGGGTTTAATAATTTCATTTTGGAGAGTTTATTTTTAGCAATTTTTGAGAGTTTTATTCAGATGTCCAAAAATTGGGGTTTTTCGGGGCTCTCTCTTTGTATATACTGTATTGAATAATGTAAATTTTATACGTTACTTACGACAGCAGAATATACTAGTATGAGTAATCTCTTTGTAAGTGTTCCATAGTTCCCTTTAATGTAGAACTATTTCTAATAGCACTACATTAAGTGCCCTAAGGAACATTTAGGCTAGTCTAGACTGCACATCACTTGCGGCAACATGTTGTGAACGCGTTGCTACCCCCCGCATTGAAACGCGGGCTGCGTCCACACCGTGGCATGTAGCTACACATCAGTGAAAGGCTCGGGGGGGGGGAGACGGGGGAGGGGAGGGGGAAAAGGTTCCAGCAGTGGGGGACACACTGCTAAAATAGGCAATGCTTGGGTAAGGAGAGTGCCGTGTAGGGAACATAGAGACAGGGTTCAGGCATGCCTTTCCTTGCTTATGTAGTGCCTCACCATCTATGCAGCTATTTATACCTGTGCCAGGGGAGCATGTCGTGGATGTACTCTACGCCCTGCCAAAAGAAGTGTGCAGTGTAGATATACCTTCAGTGTGCACCAACAGGGTCTACACATGACAAATAATGCACAACACATTAGTGCACTTTATCCCTGTCATAAACAATTACTGGTCCACATAGACAAGCCCTTACGGTAGAACCTCAGAGTTGCAAACACCTCGGGAAGGGAGGTTGTTCGTAACTCTGAAATGTTTGCAACTCTGAACAAAACGTTATGATGGTTCTTTCAAAAATTTACAACTGCACATGGACTTAATACAGCTTTGAAACTTTATAATGCAGAAGAAAAATGCTGCTTTTCCCCTTTATTTTTTTAGTAGTTTAGGTTTAACACATGACTGTATTTGCCTTTTATTTTGGGTCTGCCTGATTGTGTACGTCCGGTTCCCGATGAGGTGCGTGGCTGACCGGTCAGTTTGTAACTGGGGCGTCAGTAACTCTGAGGTACTACCGTAGATAAAAATAGCCATTTCTGCTGTTCATTGGATAAACACCAATTTCTTTTTATTTTTTATACTGGCAGTGTTAAAATCAAAATCCAGAAGCCCTCATAATCATGCATGCACACAAGGAGGTAGAACTAGAGTTGCAAAGACAATCTTAATTCTGGCCTTTCCTAATTTTTGAGTGCTTGTGTCATAAATATAAAGGGAAGGGTAAACCCCTTTGAAATCCCTACTGGCCAGGGGAAAGCTCCTCTCACCTGTAAAGGGTTAAGAAGCTAAAGGTAACCTCGCTGGCACCTGACCAAAATGACCAATGAGGAGACAAGATACTTTCAAAAGCTGGGAGGAGGGAGAGAAACAGAGGGTCTGTGTCTGTCTGTGTGCTGGGTCTTGGCCGGGGATAGACCAGGAATGGAGTCTTAGAACTTTTAGTAAGTAATCTAGCTAGGTATGTGTTAGATTATGATTTCTTTAAATGGCTGAGAAAAGCATTGTGCTGAATAGAATAACTATTTCTGTCTGTGTATCTTTTTGTAACTTAAGGTTTTGCCTAGAGGGGTTCTCTACGTTTTTGAATCTAATTACCCTGTAAGATATCTACCATCCTGATTTTACAGGGGGGATTTCTTTATTTCTATTTACTTCTATTTTTTATTAAAAGTCTTCTTGTAAAAACTGAATGCTTTTTCATTGTTCTCAGATCCAAGGGTTTGGGTCTGTGGTCACCTATGCAAATTGGTGAGGCTTTTTATCCAACATTTCCCAGGAAAGGGGGGGTGCAAGTGTTGGGAGGATTGTTCATTGTTCTTAAGATCCAAGGGTCTGGGTCTGTAGTCACCTAGGCAAATTGGTGAGGCTTTTTACCAAACCTTGTCCAGGAAGTGGGGTGCAGGGTTTTGGGAAGTATATTGGGGGGAAAGACGCGTCCAAACAGCTCTTCCCCAGTAACCAGTATTAGTTTGGTGGTGGTAGCGGCCATTCCAAGGACAACGGGGGGAATATTTTGTACCTTGGGGAAGTTTTGACCTAAGCTGGTAAAGATAAGCTTAGGAGGTTTTTTCATGCAGGTCCCCACATCTGTACCCTAGAGTTCAGAGTGGGGGAGGAACCTTGACAGCTTGACTTTGTGATTTGTTAGCATTTTTTTAGAATAGTTTTTGTGTGAGTACAACACTGTATGTCGTTATTAAAATAAGCTAGCTGACATTAACTAGTTAAAACTTATCAGCTTTCTCCCTCCCACTCTCACCTCAAATACAGTTTCCATGTACTTACATCTATTGTTGACAAAGCAAGAGCTTCATTCTCGGATCTACTTCCTAAAGATACTGTTCCTGATGGAAAAACCAAGTTCTATTATTTTAACTGTAATACAGAGAACAAGTCAAGCAACTTTGGAAAAAAAATTCAACTAATAACTGGTCTAGTGGTGCCCAGGTTTTGCCACAATATATTAGTGGGAATCTTAAGGGGACCATCCTTTTATAATGTGATAAAAAATTCTTAATGTTTTTTTTCAAAGGAAAAATACTTGTTTCCTTCAATGGGATTAGATTTTTAAGCACATTAAAATTAAAAAGCACACCAAACTAGCATAAGATCTACATAAAGGTGTATTTTTTTAAAGACACTTCTCTGAATCTTCATAAATAGCTACTTGCCCTCTCTATCATTTTCTTCCTCCAGAGGATTTGAAAGGAAGTGTCCAAGATTCTCTCTCACAACTCCCTAACAAAATATTAAACATAGCATGACATTCCTTTAACAAAGGTTTTTTTAAAAAATTGCTCAAGTCGCATCACTGCCGATATAGTGTACTGAACTGCTCCCAGCGGAAAGAAGCTTGCTGTGTTAACTGCAAAGATAACTACCAAAATTACTGTACAATGCAATACAAGCAATAATGCAAATGAAGTGCCAGTCTTTTTCAGGAGCTCTTTGCACAGGCAATAGAAACTTAAAGTAATTCTATTTAGCAATCGGTATTTACTGATATAATACACCAAAATTCTAATCTGAATTACAGAATACAGGGTCAAGGGGTTGTAAACTTGAATTACAGGATCTGCTGTAAGCACTGCAATGCATAATTGAAAAAGAATAGGCACAAGCTGGGGAAATTTAGGGTGTAAAGATAGACAATTGCTGACAACTCAGCCCCTTTCCCCTCTCTTGTAAGAAGAGGTGCACTGTTTTAGCAATCTAGTATTTATTTCCTTTCTTCACTTTATTCCAGGGAGTGTCAGTTTGCATCCGATAAAGTGAGCTGTAGCTCACAAAAGCTCATGCTCAAATAAATTGGTTAGTCTCTAAGGTGCCACAAGTACTCCTTTTCTTTTTGCGGATACAGACTAACACAGCTGCTACTCTGAAACCTGTCAGTTTCTAAAAGTACATTCAGCCTTAAAGCCTTAAAGGAGGTAGACAGTAAGTCTAAAGTAGATGATGATAAATAATAATAATAATTAAAAGGCAAATCAGATAAAATGTAGACACTAAAGCGCCTCTTTCTTAATCTACAATATCACACATACTTGCGTAAACAATCATTGCCAAAAATTTCTTCAACTGAGACGTTCAACACATCCACAATATATCTCTGCTTTCCTTGAATTTTAAGGCTTAATAATTATGATACTATAATTAATAGCCTGATGAAATTAAAAAAATGTAGTAACAGTGAGATGTTTTCAAAACCTGGGTCTCCCAGAACTCTCTTCCTAGCAATTTTAGTTAGGGTATGAATGGGATATTCCTTCATTTCTTTAAAATAATTAACATTTATAATTCTCTAACTTACCACACAGGGTCTTCACTTTGTGAACTGCTCTTCTCTCTAAGAAAGCTTGATAGGCTTCAGAGTCTTGATAGGCTTTCAATTCTTTCATATATCTTTGCTTATCCTTTTCTGCTTCTTTAATATATTTCTGCAAAAGAGATACAACACTTGCTATAATATGCCTCTTCTAGTTTGCTGCCTCTTTTAATGCTATAAGATGATAATGAAAAGGCTTACTTGCTTTCCTGCTTGAGAAAGTTGAGACCACTGAGCAGCCAGCATCTTGGTTATTTCAGTAAAAGGCAAATCTGGATGTTTGGCCTTCGTTTTAATTCTCCGCTCATTCAAGAATATTACATACCTAATACCAACAGTGGGCAATATATCAGCAATTAACAATACATAAACTAGTAAGATTCATTTGTGCTTACATATATATTTCAATATATATGTGAAATACTGCCTGGTAGTTAATCCTTTATAAAGTTATGGAACTGGTAGTTATACAACTCCCACATGGCTAAGTGAACCTTCCCTCAAATCATTATAAAGAAAAATTCCCATATGGGTACACAAATCTGCACTAACCTATAGACTGCAAGGACACATGACTGCTCAACCTACAATACATTCCCTTTAGCCATATCAGTTTATCCCTGCACTTTTGTATTGGTGGGATTAATAAAAGGTGTCCATCAAAATGCAGTTTGAGGATTTCTAACATTTCCAAGCTATAAATATTTAATTGCCCTCAGAGACCACTCCCAAAGCCTTTAGCATTCTCTAAATCTCTACAGTTCAGAGCCCCAAGTTGCTTTAATATACTGCATACAAGAGCGCATATTAAGAGAACAGTAAATTATCTGAACAAAAAATGCTATTATATAACACACTTACCCTGTTGTAGGGGCTTGAGGAGCTGAGAATTCCTTTGGAGGTTTCCTTTTCTTCCCTTTAGGCCAGCCACCTTTTCTTTTCTGGGGAGAGAGGGGAGGTAAAATACTTGGGACTACACTACCTTTCATTTGCAAGTCTCAAAGCAAAGTCTCACTTTGTGAACACATAGGACTACCATTTAGTGAACTATTATAATAAGATATGCAGAGCAGTTACATGGGAACTTTCACTATACCGTCTTCACATTACTACTATTTACAATTGTATGAAGAACAATTAAGGTTAATTAGAATGTTACATATGCCCCTATATGAGGTCTCATATGCTTAATGTACAGCTTGATCTCCTTCCATTAGTAGTCACTTAACAACGTATTTTAGTGGGTTGTTACTAAATTATACAAAGTTTGTCCAGTCCTGTATTGTTACTCTGAACATGTACCTTTGGCTCACTGGAAGCTTGATCCTTTATGTCCAGATGTCCTGCTAACACAATGTGTTGCAGGGCGTGAGATGGCAGATTATGAGGATACACATGAAGTATGTGACTTCCTGAAGGTATTCCTCTGACTCCACCTGGAGAAAAAAAGGGCTGTGGTGTCATTAAAGTAAAAAAAACAGCCTTCAGATATCCATATTTGGAAAGAAATTTCTACTGACTCATACTTTAACTAGGCCATCCACAGCTCAGTCATGGGTTTGAAAAAATTGTGGGTTGTTTTTATTTTTAAGGGTGCCTCTGGTAAGCATGGACTAAAAAAAAAATGCCTTATCTAACCTTTCTGTTTGATCTTCTATAATGGTCTATTAAATCCTATTCTCATAGGATTTAGGTATAATTATGCTGCAATCACTGTAAAGCGGATAGAACAATGCTGGCAGTCACATGGTATTTCACCAGGATATAACCTTTGATGTAAGATGAATTTCACTGTTAATCATGTTTATGCTGTTATAATCTATTATTAAATGTTTCCACTATAAATGGAAATAATAAATGTGAACATGACACTGAACAGTGATTAATATGATGCTTTTTCCAAATATTAGGGCTGTCAAGCAATTAAAAAAATAACTGCAATTAATCGCATTGTTAAACAATAATAAAATATCATTTTTTAAAATATTTTTGGATGTTTTCTACATTTTCAAATATATTGATTTCAATTACAACACAGAATAAAGTGTACAAAGTGCTTACTTTATATTATTTTTATTACAAATATTTGCACTGTAAAAAACAAAATAGGTTAACTGAAAAATACTAATACAAGTACTGTAGTGCAATCTCTTTATCATGAAAGTTGAACTTACAAATGTAGAATTAAGTACAAAAAATAACTGAATTAAAAAATAAAACAATGTAAAACTTTAGAGCTTACAAGTCCAATCAGTCTTACTTCTTGTTTAGCCAATCGCTCAGAAAAACAAGTTTGTTTACATTTGCAGAAGATAATGCTGCCTGCTTCTTGTTTACAATGTCACCTGAAATTGAGAACAGGCTTTTGCGTGGAACTATTGTAGCTGACGTCGCAAGATATTTACATGCCAGATGCACTAAAGATTCATATGTCCCTTCACACTTCAGCCACCATTCTAGAGGACGTGTCCATGCTAATGACGGGTTCTGCTCGACAGTGATCCAAAGGAGCGCAGACCGACATGTTCATTTTCATCCTCTGAGTCAGATGCCACCAGCAGAAGGCTGATTTTCCTTTTTGGTAGTTTGGGTTCAGTAGTTTCTGCATCAGAGTGTTGCTCTTTTAAGACTTCTGAAAACATGCTCCACACCTCGTCCCTCTCAGATTTTGGAAGGCACTTGGGTCAAGTGCTGTAACTATCTTTAGAAATCTCACATTGGTATCTTCTTTGCATTTTGTCATATTTGCAGGGAAAGTGTTCTTAAAATGAACAACATGTGCTGGTTCATCATCTGAGACTGCTATAACATGAAATATATGGCAGAATGCGGGTAAAACAGAGCAGGAGACATACAATTCTCCTCAAGGAGTTCAATCACAAACTTAACGCATTTTTTTAAACGAGCATCATCAGCATGGAAGCATGTCCTCTGGAATGATGGCTGAAGCATGAAGAGGCATCTGGCATGTAAATATTGCGATGCCAGCTACAACAGTGCCATGTGAACGCCTGTTCTCACTTTCAGGTGATGTAATTAAGAAGTGGGCAGCATTATCTTCCGTAAATGTAAATAAACTTGTTTCTCTTAGCGATCGGTTGAACAAGAATTAGGACTGAATGGACTTGTAGGCTCTAAAGTTTTACATTGTTTTGTGTTTGAGTGCAGTTATGTAACAAAAAAACTACATTTGTAAGTTGCGCTTTCAGGATAAAGAGATTAACTGAAAAATACTATTTATTTTGTTTATTATTTTTACAATGCAAATAGTTGTAATAAAAATAATATGAAGTGAGCACTGTAAACTTTGTATTCTGTGTTGTAACTGAAATTGATATATTTGGAAATGTAGAAAAACATCCAAAACATTTAATAAATTTCAAATGGTATTCTATTGTTTAACAGTGTGATTAATCGTGATTAATTTTTTACATCACAATTAAAATTTTTTTTGAGTTAATCGCGTGAGTTAATTGCGATTAATTGACAGCCCTACCAAATATACAAGTATCAACATTCTTTACCTCCAGATAACTTTCCTACTGCTAGGGAAACACTGAAGTTTATTTGATTTGGGAATCTTAGAAGAAATCCCTTTGTTTAATTCTTGGTCTCATAACCAAGTACCAGTGGTGAATACTGTACATGTTGAGAAGATATGATACACTGTCACGGACAAAGGGTACTATAGCGTACTTGTCTGACCTCTGTCCAATTCCATTGCTCCCCTTGCCAGTATCTTCCCACCTGGAGTGGAAATGACACAACCCAAGGGCTTCTTCTGGGGAAAGAGAAGTTCTCTTGCTGGAGAGCGGAAGCCATAATAGCAAGTGGGTTGAGTGTTGGAGAGGAGACCACGGTAGTCTATTATTCACCTCTCAGCTCCCTTTAATCCCCCAAAAGAACTGCTCCTGGTGAGGGACAGTGGGCCTGATTTCAACATGGACTAAGTTTCCAATGGTAGATCCAGTAATTAGGGAATAGGGAAGGGCAGCTTTTTCGGGGGAGGGGGGCTCTCTCCTATTTTTATGGGCAGCTTGATTCTTCCCCCCACCCCTTGCAGCTCCAAATAGGACTGATTTTACCAGACTCCCCCCACTACTCATAAGATGAGGTGAGTCCTACAGGAGGCAACCCCTGAACCTTCCCCAGAATGAAACACACCTTGTTGCCAGGGCAACAGCAGGTTTAAAAAAAATCCTTTTAGTAAAATAGCTCCTTTTATTGTGCATATTGGCTTAAATCTTCAGGCAATAGACCACAAAACTGAACTATTTCTATTCTTGGGCACTATTTTACTGATATGGCCTTTGAAGATGATCCATGTTTGTATTATACACTGACTGTATGTAAACGCAACTATCTAGCAACGTTATACTGTATTTCTAGAACATCATGTTAGATGTAACTAACTAAAAATCTTGTGTTTATCACATACTTTCAGAATATGCATTCCTTCTTTTTTACTATGATCTATGCAACGTGGGCATTACAGCACATAATCAAGACTCCAAAACATCTTATTTTAGACAACGACTCTGAGCAGCTCAGCTATTCAATTTATTGATTCAGACAAGGTCTCTTTTCAGTCTCCACTGGGCATCAGATGCAGTTTTAAAAGCCACAAAGTTTATAAAATGCATCACTGAAAGGCTGTCCGTCAACAGTAAACCTAACCCACACTGCAGTGTTCGCACTAGAGATAAAATACTGTAATGGTGAAAATGAGTTTCCTTATACAAAGTCAGAAGCAATAGACAAAGAAACTAAATTGTAGTTTTATTGTCAATTGCATTACAAGCATTTAAGACAGACAAGTAGTGTAAACAATGTATCAAAAGTCACACAGTACCTTCTGTTTGTTGTTCCAACTCCATAGCTAGTTCTATCTATCCTATATATGACAACGCATCTCTATTGGCATTTGCAGCAATACACAGAATTCTGTGGGGAAAAGATATTTCTTATGCATTAGAGCTTCAATACACAATTACTGTTACTGTACAAAAGCTGCATAATAGTGTGAAATTTTATAAAAATGCTCGCACTCTCTTTGAAGTCAATAGAAACAAAACTAAGAAAGCAGAGGGCTTTTAAAAATCCCACTCATCAATTATTAGCCTGCTTGGACACTAAGAACTCGCCTACACTATAAATCTTTTTTGTACTGGTATATTTGGATGTAGCTGCATAGGTGAAAACCTCTAGTGTAGACGAGCTCTGACCACAGAAATCTATATCAATATTGCGTATATACAGAGATAAATATAGAGACAAGGATCACAAGCCAAATTCTCCTCTCATTTAATCCTGTGCAACTCCCACTGGCTTCAACAGAGTTTTTGTGGGTGCAACAGAAGAGAATTTGACCCAAAACCTTCATTCCAAGCCTGATCTTGCCAGGTGCTAAACCCACACATCTCCCACTGATGTCAGTACTTCATAGATCAAGACCTCAGTGATGTTTTTTTGAAATGCAATCTTTAGCAACTACTGAACACTAGTAGCAAAAAAATAAAAAGAGTGCTTGATGTGACAAGAAAGAAGACCTGATGGTAAAAATTTAGCACACATGCTGTTGATTTCAGCCATCAGAACAAGTACATCTGACTGCTTCAACATCTTCAGCAGCAGTACCTAAGACTGCCATTAAACATTGAGATTAGTTAGATTTTTTTTAGGACATTCATTTTGTCTTTTTTTCTTGGCATCCAGAATTTTTATTTCATTTTTAAAAGGAGGGCGATTTTCCAAATTGCCCATATAAAGAAGAGCTCTATACCAGAGAGACCCCAGTCTTAGGGCAAAGATAGAGTTCCATCCAACATAACAGTCCTTGAAAAAGAGGGAATGGGGGAAAAATTGGTGTTTAATTTCTCCTGTTTTAGAGACCCAGTTCAGCAGCCTTTCTCTAGCAGAACTCCAAACAGCTGAATGGTGCATTATGTATTAAAACAAGCTCGAGTGAGCCACAGATACAAGTCCTTGGGGATTTTCTTCTTAAGCAGCATAGTAGCCTCTATTTTTACCTCTGTAATCCTTGATCTCTTTTTATTACAGCTAATCATCTAAACATACAGATCTATGTTCAAGAGAGCCATGTATGTGGCATTAGAAATCAATCGTCATAGGATGCTTAAAAGCTGTATCTTTGACGCAGATATTGCTTCTCCTCAACAATGGATTAATATAACTCTTCACTGGTTTCCCCTTCAGTTTACTGTGTATCATTTCCAAATGCTTTATTCCACTATTCGGCAGCATGGCCCTGATTTTTTAAATATGTTAACGTCACTATCAATTTTATGTGATTCAGCAATGTACAAAGACGTGGCTTGTCAGACTTTGCTTAACTCATCTGTTCTACGTACATAATACATGAGAATATTTAGCAAATTTTAGACTATTTGCAAAGCACTCTTCAATTAAAAAAATGTTATTCCCCAGATATTGCTATCAGAAGTTCACATATCACAAATCACCTGGTTGCTTCAGAACAACTCCCTCTAGGCACTGACCTCAAACAAAAACAATGTGAACTCTAAATCGAGTGGAAGTCGGGGTAGCAAAGATTGGTGGCAACACAACTAAGCAGGAGCTGAGGAAGGACCCAAATGTGAACGTGGAGAGCCTAGGCAAATCTTTGATCAGTGCCTGATGCAGTGCCCCCCATCAACATTCTGTACTCCTGAAGAACTATACAAGCTAAGTGATAACACCAAGTCGTGGCCATGTTTTTGGAGCAACAAGGTATGATGATGATGGGAAAATTAATTATTCCCCCATATTTAAACACAGGGAAGGTAGAATTGTATAGCTCTGTTAATACTGACTTCAACCTACATTTGATTAAAGCTACATTTGGGAAACATTTTAGTTCTTAACTGTATTTAGATTGCTTGGACTATTTAGTACTCTGTAAATGTTCTTTATTTGGAATGAATACTCAGTAATGTGCTATTTTTCATATAACACACATACACCGACCTATGACACATTAAGTCAGTGGACTGAGTGAAAAGGAAGTGCATCTTTACAGCTGTACATCCAAGATAGAGAGTATAATTTCACGCATAAAATAGTATTTTTACTATTAAAACAAAGATTTGGTTCCAACAAATTATGCATTCACTCCACCCACACAGAGCACAAGCATTTAGGCTTTAGGAAAGTGAAATGCAAGGTAGAAACACAGCCTCCAAACCAAGAGTGCAGAGCTCTCACAGTTATCTCTCCATTCTGTGAGCTGCTGCCCCTCTGCACCAGTTGCATGGGGAGCTTGGTGCAGCTGTGCCTAGGTGATCTTCCACACCTGCCTAGGCAGGACTGGTACAGAGAATCTTCTCTTGGTGTTCAGAGGGCTTACAGGCACCCCATGTGCAAATACACAGCTGGCCATTTGCCTGGGCAATCCCTATTCTATCCCTGTGTCAGCCCACACCAACGGGGGGGTTACTCTGTGTTACTACTGTGTGATTAATAATTTTCCGACTATATTTTTAAAAAGTAATTACATAAAAATATACTGCAGGTTTCAGGACCCTCTAGCAACTACTAGCTGAGCTACTGTGAACCTCTCAGACTGAAATAAAGGTCTTGCAATCAGCCTTCACAGAAAAAAAAGTCATTCACATATGTGAATTACCCAAACAACCAACTCTTAAAGTGAATAATTCTATTCAGCCTCCCTTAAGTTTCCCCTAGGAATAGTTTATTCTTCATTTCCTGTCCTGAACAGTTATAACATTAATAATATTCATTGTCAAGCTGTGAGAAGTTTTAATATAACAATATATTATTCATAATTGTTGCAGTGTTGCTGTGCACTATTAAACAGTTGCCTGCAGGTGGCTGCATTTCAGTGGTGGCTGAAAACCATACAATATAAAGCAGGGGTGGCCAACCTGTGGCTCCAGAGCTACATGCGGCTATTCATAGGTTAATAAGTGGCTCCTTGCATAGGCACTGACTCCAGGGCTGGAGCTACAGATGCTAACTTTCCAACGTGCCGGGGAGTGCTCACTGCTCGACCGCCTGCTCTGTCCCAGGCCCTGCCCTCACTCCACCCCTTCCCCCGAGCCTGCCATGCCCTAGCTCTTCCCCCTTCCCCACCAGTCTCTCCTGTGCACCGTGTAACAGCTGATTGCAGCGGGCAGGAGGCATGGGGAGGGAGCGGGAGGCACTGATTGGTGGGGCTGCCAGCGGGCAGGAGGCGCTGCAGGTTGGAGTGGGGGGAGCTGTTGGGGGGCTGCTGAGATATTGGTGTGGCTCTTTGGCAATGTACATTGGTAAATTCTGGCTCCTTCTCAGGCTCAGGTTGGCCACCCCTGATGTAAAGCTAAAGTCTGTCCTTGGACCTGTGCATCTGACTTTCAATTAAAACAAAACAAAACAAAAAAAAAACAGTGAGAGCCTTCTAAATTCACAAGCTGAGGATTGGTCCATTTTTTATGGAAACATCTTTGGGATCCTTCTTCGTGAAGGACAGAATGTAAGTTTAAGTTGTAATTATTCAGAACTGAACTTTTAAGAACTTCTTACAACTTGACTTTCAATAGAGAGTGAGGGATGGTAGATTTAAAAAAAATGGTTCTGTGACAGGTTAGTTTTCAAGGGCAGCAGTCCATTTAGAGTCAGGACAACTCATAATGAAGACATTGCTATGCTGCAAGTGAGCTCCAGACTTAAGTGCAGGTTCTTTAAGATCGGCGCATCAGTATTTAAAAAAAATCACAACAAGAGAAGAATTAAAGAGTGTATTTTCTTACTATTGCAATACTTTTTCGTTAAGAATATGGATATAGGGAAATCAAAGTGCCTTTGTAATTCCAAACTATTTAGTTCTGAAAATAGTAAAACACTTTTAAATTACGTTTTTTTCAGAAGTTGCTCTTTATAGTCTCCTCAGACCTGCTTCCCTTGAACTAAACGGCAAAATTCCCATTGGCTTCAATGGAAGCAAGGCAGAGCCTAACATTTTCTTGTGTGGGTCTTATACAGCAGTGGTTCTCAACCAGGGTATATCAACTCATCTCGATATTTGCCTAGTTTTACAACAGGCTACATAAAAAGCACTAGCAAAGTCATAAAATTTCATACAATGACTTGTTTATACTGCTCTATCTACTATACACTGAAATGTAAATACAGTATTTATATTCTCATTGATTTATTTTATAATTATATGGTAAAAAATGAGAAAGGAAGCACTTTTCCCAGTAATAGTGTGCTGTGGCACTTCTGGATTTTTATGTCTGATTTTGTAAGCAAGTAGTTTTTAAGTGAGATGTACAGTAGTCTGGAAAGGTCGAGAACCTCTGTTATACAGCACCTTTCATATACAAGGTGTTCTCTATCACATGCTTCACTAAGTATTGAAAATTAGTTAAAATCTGGTAGCACAGTGCCCATGGAGGCAGCAACAATATATCAACCACTGATCTTGACAAAGCAGTATTAGTCCTGTGCATTTTTGTGACTGAGTGCAGGAAGTGAACACCCGAGTCTATTTTACTTTATTTTACTGAGCAACAGACTGTTGGTCAAGCTACTAGTTTTATATGAGGCAGCATGAGCTGTGTAAGCTTTACTAAGACAGGTGTCAGAGATGCACAAAAACAACTTGGCTCCATAGCTCGGGGTTATCACACTGGTCTTGTAAACCAGGAATCATGAGTTCAAAACTCAATGGAGCCTGTGCAGCAGTTTCTGACAGGGCTTGTTGCCCCCAGCAGTGAGGCGCTTCCCTTTCTGGAGGTATTTATTAATTTTAAGGGGAGGGAGGGATAGCTCAGTGGTTTGAGCAGCCTTCTGAACCCAGGGTTGTGAGTTCAATCCTTCAGGGGGCCAGTCAGGGATCTGGGGCAAAAATTGGGGATTGGCCCTGTTTTGAGCAGGGGGTTGGACTAGATGACCTCCTGAGGTCTCTTCCAACCTTGATATTCTATAATATATTCCTGACTTTAATATGGTAGCCATGTGCAGCATTGAAACTAGACATCTTATCTGAATCAGAACAATAGGTGTATTTGCACTATAATGGAAGTACTAGTTATGAGCCCAAGTTCTGATACAGAACATGATTATTACCTTATAGGTTCTTCCCCCTGGATCATAGCAGCACGCTCTCTCTTTGATGACACGACCCAACACCAGGTACAAAAATTCTCATAAAGGACAATGGGACTAGCTCATGCTGAATCCTCTATATACTTCAAATTTATTTACATTTCCTAGAAAATGAATATCTAGCATTTATGTAAAATCTTGAAATGACCAGTTATGCTAATCAGGCCCCTTATTTTCATACACTTTTAAGGCCAGAAGGGACCACAGTGATCATCTAGCCTGACCTTCTACATAACACACACCACAGGACTTCCTTGAATTACTTCCTGGTGGATGTTTCTAAAAGATATGCTATACTTAAATCTTGATTTAAAAACTGCCAGTGATGGAGAATCCACTGTTGAATTGTTCCAACTGTTAATTACCCGCAGTGTTAAAAATTCACACCTTATTTCTAGCCTAAATTTGTTTAGCTTCAACTTCCAGCCATTAGATCTTGTTATGCCTTTGTCTGCTAGACTAAAGGGCTCTCTATTTTCAAATTTCTATCTCCCATGTGAGTACTTCCAGACAGATCAAATCATTCCTTAACTTTCCCTTTGATATGCCATATAGGGTGAGCTGCTTGAGTCTTGCACTATATGGCATGTTTGCCACTCTTTTAATTATTGTTGGGGCTCTTCTCTAAACTCTCTCCAATTTATCAACATCCTTCCTGAATTGCTGACATCAGAGCTGAACACAAGACTCCAGCAGCGGTTGCACCAGTGCCAAGTACAGAGGTAATATAACCTCTCTCAATATTATGATTATACATGTTAGAATCCCTGTCATATAGGGCATAGCTCCCCTCTTGTGCCTCCTTCGGGCCAAGTGTTGTGCTGCAGGTGTTCCCTGCCTCAGTTTCCTCCTGTGGGATTCATGTGACTCAGGCTTCCAGAGGGGACATGCACAGAGTTTAGTTGTTGCTGTAACAAACGTTGAAGCGGGAGGATTCCAGAGCCTGGCCTCTAGCCTGAGTCTGAAGATCTACATTGTAGCTAAACAGCCCCATAGCCTCAGGCCTGTGAGTCTAAATCAGATGACGTGGACCAGCTGTGGGTATTTAATTGCAGTGTAGACATGCCTGCTGAGTCTGGCATAGAGCACTGACTCCCAGGCTATTTTCTTGGGGTCCTTCCACAAGAGCCCAACTTGTTCCTTATGGTTTTTCTCAAACTGAGGTCTCTCAGACCTGTTAAAAACATCACCCAGCTGATCAGGACCAGCTGCTGCTGATGGGATAGCTAATCTGGACAGGTCTGGCTGAGTTCAGCTACCCTTAAAGGGCCAGTCAATTTATGACAATCACATGATGACCACAGTGTTTGTGCTGGGGGTTCATGTTTAACAGATTACCCACTGTGACTTGACTCCTCAGCCCTAAATCTTTTTCAGAGTCATTACTACCCATGACAGATTCTTCCATGCTCTAAACGTGGTCTCCATTCTTTGTTCCTAGATGGATCATAGAATCATAGAAGATTAGGGTTGGAAGAGACCTCAGGAGGTCATCTAGTCCAATCCCCCACTCAAAGCAAGACCAACACCAACTAAATCATCGCAGCCAGGGTTTTGTCAAGCCGGGCCTTAAAAACCTCTAAGGATGGAGATTCCACCACCTCCCTAGGCAGGGGTGAAAAAAACTTAAAGGACTTACTGGTACTCCAGAGTCCTGAGTAGGGGGCATGGCCTCGACCGGAAGAAGCGGGCCGGGCCCTTTAAATCAAGATTTAAAGGCCCCAAGGCTCCGGCTGCAGCTGGGAGACCCTGAGGCCTTTAAATCACCCCCAGAACTACCAGCTGCAGAGGCGGCTGGGAGCCCTGGGGCTCAGGGGCAATTTAAAGGGCCCCGGGCTCTGGCTACCGCACTGCCACCACTACCCCAGGGGCTCCGGCAGCGGGGCTCGGACAGCGCTTTAAAGGCCCCAGGGCTCCCCGCAGCTGCCGGAGCCCCGGGCCCTTTAAAGCGCCCCCAGAGCCTTGCTGCCGGAGCCCCTGGGGTAGTGGCGGCAGGGCTTTGGTGGCTCTTTAAAGGGTCTCGGGCTCCGGCAGCTGCAGGGAGCCCTGGGACCTTTAAAGCGCCAGCCTGGGGAAGCCGGTCTGGTCTGACACGCTGTAGCGGCTCTTGCTTTCACCTCTGTCCCTAGGTAACCCATTCCAGTGCCTCACCACCCTGCTAGTAAAATAGTATTTCCTGATATCCAACCTAGACCTCCCCCACTGCAACTTGAGACCGTTGCTTCTTGTTCTGTCATGATGACCATACACGTGGCTGCACTGTTCGCTTTCACCCATTTTACTGACTGATCCAGAGCGCTCTGTAGCAATGACCAACAGAGGAGGACAATATTGGAAAGCAGATATTGAAAAAGCGAAGCTGTGCTCAAAGCCAATTTACAGAGTAGACAAAAGTCACACTCTGTCTAGGTCAGGATAGAGCAGGCAAAAGCCGAGGCCTGGGAGGCTCCAGCACATACTATATTTAGCAGCAGCCTCTAAATATAACAAGACTTTAGAGGGGATTAGAAACTACAAAGGTCTGGCCTGGAGGAAAAAATACTAGCAATTGCGTTAAATTGACAATTGTGCCAAATATCTGTGGATTGTGACAGTGCACAAAATAATAAAAGGAGACCTACAGATAGCATCTTCTTGGAATCTTAATATTTAAGAGTCTAGCTTTCTGAAAGCCACTTTCTTGAGCCAGCAATATACCACCTATTTACGAAAAAAGAAAAGGAGGACTTGTAGCACCTTAGAGACTAACCAATTTATTTGAGCATAAGCTTTCGTGAGCTACAGCTCACTTCATCGGATGCATACTGTGGAAAGTGTAGAATATCTTTTCATACACACAAAGCATGAAAAAATACCTCCCCCCACCCCACTCTCCTGCTGGTAATAGCTTATCTAAAGTGATCACTCTCCTTACAATGTGTATGATAATCATGCTTTGTATGTATAAAAAGATCTTCTACACTTTCCACAGTATGCATCCGATGAAGTGAGCTGTAGCTCACGAAAGCTTATGCTCAAATAAACTGGTTAGTCTCTAAGGTGCCACAAGTACTCCTTTTCTTTTTGCGGATACAGACTAACACGGCTGTTACTCTGACACCTATTTACGATGTATGATGCTAATTAACAAATATAACTGCTGTCCACACCACCACCTACCTGTTTTATGGCAGTTAAGCAGCTCTACTGAAAAAAGAGGTGGGACACACCCTTTGCAGGAAGATGCCTATTGGACAAAGCACACCAACAAAGGGAAATTACGGTGAAAAGTCTCATTCCCTGGGAGCCTGATGTTTGAGTTTAGCGTTAAAGGCCCATTTTATGCTGCGAGGCGGATTGTGCCACGAGTTGTAATCAGCGAGTAGTAATACAACGCCTGGCAGGCAGTGGGGCGCTATGGGAACGCCAGCAGCATGGCCCAACAAGCAAGCGACCAGGCCGTGCTGCGTCCCGGGGAACAGGAGGTGCACACGGAGTGTCCCGTGAGCGCTCGGGCAGCCCCGCTAACTGCCCCGCTCCCGGGGGCAGGGGCAGCCTGTTTCTGTGCAGACTAGCTGGCCCGGGCAGGCTCCGCGCAGCAGGCGCTGTGCACAGGGGTGGGTGGGGAGCTTGCGCGAACCGACTCCCGGGGGAGAACGAGGATTCCCTCCGCTTGGGGCAGGGCCCCGGGCGCACCCCTAAGCCCCTCGCCGTCACGGCTCCCGACGCCGCCCGGCCAAGCCCCCGCCCTTGCGCAGCCCGGCACCTGCCCCCTCCCAGCGCCTGCAGTCCCGCCCCGGGGCGGCCGCCCTCCCGCGCGGCCTCGCCGCTACCTGCAGCGCGGGGGCAACTCTGCACCCCACGCGTCTGCCCCCCATGAGCTAGGCCAGCCCCGACGGCCGCCGCAACTCGCCCGCCCACTGCAGCAGCCGCTGCTCTCCCCGCCCCGGCCTCGCCTCCTCACCCGCCCGCTGGAGCCGCCGCCGCGGCCGTTCCCCGGGGCCCAGGCGGGCACAGCCCGGCCGGCGGGGCAGAGGTAGTCGGTGGGCCGCGGAGAGACCGGAGGGGCCGCGGCAGGGGCGGGCACCGTGGGGGAGCGGCGCTCTCCGCCTCCCGGAGGCGGGTCGGCGGTGACAGCTGGAGAGCATGGGCGGGGCCCGAGCCGGCCTCTAGGTACAGACCCTGGGCGGTGCGGCGCCGCCTGCTCCCCGGCTGCATCCAGACGGCGCTGTGGCCGCAGCGGCAGGTTCCTCCGGGGGCCGCGTCCCAGCGAGCTCGTAGGAATCCCGGCGGGCAGCTGGCTCCGCTGCGGCGCTGGTGAGCACCTCGGGGCGGGGTGTGTGAGCCGGGGAGGAGGTAAGGGGCGAAGGATGCTGTTGCTGAGCACGGAGCCTTGGATGGCGTGGGGCGAGTGGGTACCAAGTGCCGCCCTGGGGGAGTGGGCACGGCCGGGCTGTGTGCCAGGCTGCTCCTTTCTACTCTTCCCCTTCTGTAGCCCATTGCGAGTGGGGGCCCCCTTTCCCCGCCCACCCTTCTGACCCCTGGGAGCTGGACCCGGCGCCGGGACCCCCGGCCCTGCTGCGTGGGGTGCAGTAAGTTGCGCTGCCACCTCCAGCACCGCCGTGTGCAGAGCCGTGGGGATCCACCCTGCTGCATCCATTCCCGGGGCTGCTGCTCACTGCGGAAAACTGCCTCCTAACTCCCCCAACCTCTCCCACTCAGGAGGATGTGGGGTGGGCGCCGATGCTAGCCCTTCAGATGCTCAATCTGATGCAGGATGGTCTCGCTGTCCGGCTGATTGTGGTCTCCACCCCTCTGCAACTCTGGAGCAGCCATCAGACGAGCTGGGGTGGGGCTGGGGAGCGCCTTGGTTAAAAAGGATTTCATCGCTCCTTAGGTGCTATTGTCCACTCGTTTAAAGTGGCGGTGGGGGCCTCACTAACAAACTCTCCAGGTGAGATCGGGTAAAGCCCCTCTGCTCCCTTCACTGCTGGGTTCTGCTGGAGCGGGAGCAGGCATGAATGAGGCTGAGCTATCCATCTCATACCTTCAGCGTGGGGGTGGGACAGCTTCTCGGCTCCTTGGAGCTCAGATCAAATGTATGTCTGTATATCCATCCCTCTGTATTTTTAGGGTTTCTATTTTGTTTATTTCCTTTTTTTTTATTGGTATTACTTGACACCAAATTTTGCTTTCCTTGATTTCAATGGGGACTATTCATTTGAGAGAGGTCAACAGGATTTGGACCCAAAACTGCAAGCCCTACAAGCATGGAATTCCCCCTGAAGTAGATAAGAGGCCTGCACTTAGAGGATTTGCAGGATAAGGCCTTTATTTATGCAAGGTGTTCAGAGGGTGATGGGGCTCCTAATAAACATTATTTATATAATGTACTTGCTTAAAAGCACACAAGTGGTTGTCTTCAATGTCCTTTTCTGTGTCAACATTTAAAAAACAAACTGTTCTGGAGATTTGGATGAGTAGTCTGCACATTTATTTTCAATGTAATTCCTGTTTGTTGGCCTGTCTATATATCTTTAATGACTGGCTGAGATTTGAGAACTGTTTTTTCTCCCCTCTCTCCTCCCCCCCCCCCCTTTCACGTGGGCACCACAAACAGCCTTCAGATTTTACGTCTCTGCAACTGCATGGAGCTCAGTGGAGAAGAAGGGGTTTATTTTTGATTAAAAAGGGAAGTGAAGGAGGGTATAATTTCAACCAGCAAACATGCAGTGTTTTTTGATTATCATGCTGCTAAATATTTACAGTTTAATTGTCACATTTATCATCCAACCATACATCATTAGTCCCTTAAATGATTCAAACTGATTCAAATGTAACTTGTTGCCTGCAAATAAAAAAACGCTATCAATGTAAAACAAATAACTCTCTCCCCACCCCAAATCCCTAATAAAACTGATTTTCAAAATGAGTAATTGTGTAAAATGTGTCTAGTGACCTTTATGGCTGGGAAGAAAATTAATTCCACTTCCTTTCAAGATTCCTTTTCTTTTGTGACTTTCCCTCACAGAGATCATTATCACGTTCTTAGGCCTTGCTCCTGCAAATATGCATGTATGTATCCTTTTTACATGATATTGAGATTACTGATCTACTGATACTATATACATGTATGTTTGCAGGAGCCGTGTTTCTGCTTTGACTTCCGCACATATTAGGTGGTAAAGACAGAAATTGCATTTCATGGTTTGCTCGAGTGGAGTGGTGAGTTGAGGAGCTAAAGGGGACAAAATTATGCAGGGATGCTGGATGCTGGGACTGTGCAAGGGGGTATACTGAGTATATAATACATGCATGTATTGACTGCCATCTATGCGAATATATATCAATGTTGATTATATAATTTAGTGGGGCCTTAGCACAAAAAATCTTTAACTTTGAGGTAAGGTTGATACATTGCATAGCTTTCCAGTGCAGACTCTAAAAAACAAGGAAATAAGCAAAGTCATTCAATGCCCGACCTATGCTTTACTCATCATTTTCCCTTCTCATCTTCCATTATCTCTGTCCACCCATAATCCACCATCATTCGAACAACTAACAGCAGCCTTAATTCCAGACATACATAACATACACCAATGGCCACAAATGTGCAGATTTCAACCCTAATTTTTACATTAAAAATTAATACTAAATGTAGGACAATCATTAACCTACATCATCCACTCATATAAGTTTTCCTAAACAATACAGAAAAACATATCTCAAACCCATCATTACCTAACTCACTCTCCCACCCCAGTAAAACCATCCCAGAGCTATGCATGATGTAAGGAAGTGATACCAACCGAATATTTTTCCAAGGTAGAGCAGATTTTTTGTGATAGAAATTTTTTCTTTGAAAAATGACCTCTTTTCAGAAATGAAAAAATTTGAAAAAAAAAGGTGCTCTCTTTCAATTTTTAAAAAATTTTCAAAACTTTTTATTTTGAAAAACTATTATGAAAACTATTAGTTCCTGGTAAATGGAGAATTTCTTTAATGATTTCAACTAAAAATGCCATGGGGAAAAAATGAATACATTCTGAATTCTGAAAAACAGAAACAACATAATATTTTCTGTTTATGTGAATGTGTGTATTTTGGAATTTTTAACCCACTGTATTCCAGGGACAGATATGTCCTCAGTCGCTGGAGGCTTTGTGTGAATTATGGTGAATTTTGAAAAAAAATTTAGCATGAATATCTTAATTCAAGACTTTTGAAGGCTCCTGTAGCTCAGTTCCTCACCTAAAGTCCTACATCATCTCCCTTTACTGGGACCTATGGTTTAAGCGAAGGGGAAGCACACAGAGTTCTCTTACCCCTGTTGCTGTGTTCAGGGACAGGTCTGAAAATCCATTCTCTTAATATTCTGGAGCATGGGGTTCTTTTCCCTTTATGAGATGAGATGGGAAAATTTTGGCACAGAACTCTTCTTATACCTGGGTCCCCTATCTCTCCCCCAATCTAGAGGTAATGTATTTCTCCCCACAACCTTCTCTGAATTTGACGTACTCTTTTATTAATATGGTATGTGTGTAGTTTTTACATATATAAACACCCAAAGAATTTTGGGAGGCACCTGCCTGCAGGTGAGTTTGGAGTATGTTCTGATAAGCTGGGGTTCTACCTGACTGTGGGCGTGTGGAGGGGCTTGGAGAAGGCACTTTGAAATCAGGAATAGAGAGTGAAAGGTTATCTTGTCTGGTGTTTGATGCTTGGTTTTGCTACTTTTGAGCCTATCACTATATAGTCAGAGTGCATTTTGTTAATTGTTCACAATGTCTCTATAATATGATAAGAGAGACTTTGTGGAGGGGAATTTTTTTGAAATTAAGGGAAAAAAACCACAGTTGGGCCTTATGGCAACCACTAATTTATGTACCTCCCCATCCTTTGGCTTTGTGGAGGGATTTTGTTAAATATATGTAGATTTTTTTTTAAATGTTCCACTATATTTACTTGGGTTTCTCCTGATTCACTGAAACTACATTTCTGAGGTTAGGAGCCTGGAAAGATTAGCAAAGGATACGTGACCTAAAGGAATACGTAAGGGGCCTTTAGAAACTATGAATAAACAAATTGCTAGTTTGGGTGAGCTTCATTTCCTTCAGGTAGTATAATCCACAGTGTCTTTGTTTGTTAGTTCAGTCTAATGGTGGGGAATGGTTTGGGAATGGGAAAATGGGAAGGAAGTTTGGGAATGGGAAAAATGAAAGAAGTTCCCTGGCATTACAGGCTTACTTTTTACTTTTATTTTTCTGCTGGGGTAGCTGGTGTGAAATGCTAGCAGCAAAACTAATTTGGTCTTTTTTTCCTATTAAGATCTGGTACTATCGATTCAACATTTTTTTTTTCTGGAGGTGAAACTCTGATTAATCAATCATGTAACGGTTAAAAGAGACAAGCTATCTGCATGGTCATCTCAGTGTGAACCTCTTTCAGGTGTTGCTAACTGCAGCCCCAATTACTGTGCAGGGCTCTGTTGTTGCAGCTCATTGCAGGATCAACTCAGCAACTTTCTTGTTTGCTTTGTGAAGTTTTCTCCTGTCTCACTCTTTTTCACTTTCTTTCAGGCTGTTTTAGCAATCTTTTGCCTAAGCTACAATTTCCCAAGTTAAAAACTCATGTATGTGTCATATTTCCTCATGTATGTGTCATATGTCAAAGTGCCATTTGAATTCAGCCATAGTCCCCCTTTACCTCTTGAGTATCTTGGAGCCACTCTAAAAAGATATTGGCTGTCAAATATTTTCAGTCACCCTTGTTTTATTTTAGCTGTCACCTCTTTGTTCTGTACGGAAGTGTCATTGTCAGTGTGACACTGCTGCATGTTGTAGTTTCACTTTTGCTTTAGTTTGAATTTTCAGCATGTGCTGAAAAGGAAATACATTGTCTTCTGGGAATATCCTTTATAGGATGCACGTATGTTACTTCTGTTAAACCTAATGGGAATTACATGTATACATTTTGAGCTTTAACTACTCCCCTCCTTGCTTTGATTTAGCTATTCAGGTAAGAATGAGGAACATTTTTTTTCCTTTCTGTGATATTTTGTTCTAGTATCTTGTCATCATCTTGTTTTAAAACAAAGCGACCTAGGTGGCAGCTTGCTGGCTCTGGAGACTGAATTCCTTTCCTTTATTCATATAATGGGAGCAAAAACAGGCAGCTATAGTGCAATCTTCTTCACACTTAGCTGTGTTCTGTAGTGGCCACATGTAGATGGAAGGGCGTTTCATTCTGTCCATTCATTTTGTTGAGATGTCCCAAGATGGTGACAATTGGAATGATTTTTTTTATGTGGATTCCTACTGTGAAGTCACAATAACACTTCCTATATGCTGTCAGATGCTATTTAAATCCCTAGCTATCTGGGCTGGATTTGAACTGATGGGATAAAGGTGCAAGGTTCCCTATTCCTTTACCAATCCCCTATACCATCTTGTCTCTCTCCTCACTAGCTCCTTTTTCTCCCCCACCCCCATTGCAGTGGAGTGGGAAATAGTCTCCCTTTCACCTTGAATCTAAACAAATACATATAGGTGGGTATGATGGGTCTATTATTTTTCTGATACTGTGACACTTTCTTCATTTAATCCTTTTTGCCTTCCCTGTGTGTGAAACTGCACTTCGAAGTCCATCCCGTAGGGTGGAGGGATGTAGCTGCGATGGTGATATTGCTGCAGGACGGCTTCCTTAAACTGATTGCTGAGGTGTTGGAAGATGATGCTGTGACTATGAGGCAAACCCTCCTCTAGAGGTGAAGAGCATCACTCTTACAGTGCTTCCAGCCTGCACAGATGCCACTTAACAGATGCACATTGGAAAACATAATCCCATCTATACATATAAAATGATGGGGTCTAAATTAGCTGTTACCACTCAAGAGACAGATCTTGGAGTCACTGTGGATAATTCTCTGAACACATCCACTCAATGTGCAGCGGCAGTCAAAAAAGCGAACAGAATGTTGGAAATCATTAAGAAAGGGAGAGATAATAAGGCAGAAAATATTATATTGCCTCTATATACATCCATGACACGCCCACATCTTGAATACTGCTTGCAAATGTGATCTCCCCATCTCAAAAAAGATACATTGGAATTGGAAAAGGTTCAGAAAAGGGCAACAAAAATGATTAGGGGTATGGAACGGCTTCCGTATGAGGAGAGATTAATAAGACTGGGACGTTGCAGCTTGGAAAAGAGATGACTAAGTGGGGATATGATTGAGATCTACAAAATTATGTCTGGCATGGAGAAAGTAAATAAGGATGTGTTATTTACTACTTCTCATAACAAGAAACTAGGGGTCACCTAATGAAATTAATAGGCAGGTGGTTTAAAACAAACAAAAGGAAGTATTTTTTCACACAATGCAAAGTCAACCTGTGGAACTCTTTGCCAGAGGATGTTGTGAAGGCCAAGACTTATAACAGGGTTCAAAAAAGAACTAGATAAATTCATGGAGGATAGGTCCATCAATGGCTATCAGGATGAGCAGGGATGGTGTCCCTAGCTTCTGTTGGCCAGAAGATAGGAATGAGCGACAGGGAATGGATCACTTGATGATTACCTGTTCATTCCCTCTGGGGCACTTGGCATTAGCCACTGTCGGAAGACAGGATATTGGGCTAGATGGACCTTTGGTCTGACCCAGTATGGCCGTTCTTATGTTCTTAACTGCATCTTGACATTTTCATGGGAACAGATCCTGTCTTCATCTTTCATTAACAGCTGGGTGGCACTGGCTTGATGTAGACTTTGTTATAACTCTTTTTTCTTCTTGACTGGATTCCATCCAAATACATTGCAGATCTTTCTTTCATAAAGAAGAATCCATTCACATGCAATCTCTCTCCCATTCCTTGACTTTTTATTTAAATCAGAAGTGCATTCTATCCTAGTTGTACATATTAGGTCTCATGAGAATTGCTTTAAGAAAGGTAAGTGCAAACTGAATTTCACTATGGGAAGCTAAGAGCATTCAGTGGACCAACATGAATGATAGACTTAGAGAAGCTGACTCGCTGAATCTATTCAACATAATCCCTTAACTTTTGCTTCGTACTTTGGCTACTACTGTATCACAGAGTTTATAATGTGTGGGGTGGTTTCAGAGTAAAGAGTAAACTTTATTTTTTTTACTTTCAATAGTGTAAATGTTGTCCAGTGTTTGTCCTCCATCTCTTGACCAACATATTTATTATTATGATTAATATTTATTTATGTGAATGTGTTTTGTCTTTCTCCACTTAACACACACTTTATTTGTCTCTCTCTGCTAGTGAGGAAATATTTTTGTAGATTTAATTTTCTTTTTGTAGATTTTAATTTTCATATTCTTTTTGTCTGTTAAGAATGACAGATTCAGGGCTGTCATGAAGAATGTTAACAGCTTTGGGAACTTCAGTTTTACACTGGAATGTCAGAATTGGGGGGTGGTGGGGGAAAGAGGTTGTTCCATCTGGACTCCTGTAGTCCTGACTCTCCTGGAGCAGGAAGTATGTGACTGGCTGAGAGGTGGAATGTGCCAAAGTGAGTGAAATTTTGAAGAATCTGGCTCTTAGACAGCAATGATGTGCAGTATTTTTCCCCCTGTAGTAAGTTACCTTATAGTTGTAGGGTATTATGCATGTTACTTTGTCTTTTCCTTGACTCCTTATACAGTCCCATTTTTTATTTTTGTGGATTTTCTGCATGGCGGCATTTCTCAGTGGTTATTTATTATGGCATCATACTAAATAGGAAGCTTTGACAGCCTCTGGTTTTTGTAGCAAGCTTGTAGGATTTCTTACTCTCAGTAGCATGCTGCCTGAGGACTGCGTGGCCAATAGTCTTGCCTTTACATCAGTAGTCTCGCCTTGACATTAATAACAATAAAGAAAAAATACACGGGGAAAATTTCCTGGTGTAACTGTAGCAAGAAAATTATTTTCTGCTCTCACTATTCCAGAATAACTCCCTCTTTGGACACGCTGCTCCTAAATAAAAGCATCTTTAATCCAGAATTTCAGAATAGTATGCCCACATGAGGGAGCTATTCCAGAACCGCTATCTCACTGTAGCTATGCCAGTTAATGTCCTTGAGTTGATAAGCCTGAAGAGGTTCTGCGGGAAATGGATATGTTGGTGAGTGTGAGAGAAACACAGACTGGATGAGTGGTAAAAGAATGTGAGTGGAAAAAGGTAGGAGTAGGTGTCTGAGTCAGTAGCCTTGTTGACGAGGTGGGAAAATTTTGGCACAGAACTCTTCTTATTCATGGGTCCCCTTCCCTGCATAGACACGCCCTAGGATAAGAATCTGCCCCCAATTTCTATACTTGCCCATTCTGAAGGTAATTTTCAATTGGTGAAATTCACCTTGGGCAGAGGACCTTATGTCCCACTTCAACCTTTAAAGGGCAAATACTATTCGAGCCCTGATCCAAAGCCCACTAAAATTCATGGGAGCCTAAGGGCCCTAAGGCTTTCATCCAACTTGAGCCTAAGGGGTGAATAAAGTGGTGCACAGAGCCTTCTTCCCAGAGTACCTTTTATCCAAAATGTTAAAATTTTAGGTTGTGGAATACTTCTAACAGGGCTGCTAGGTATATCAACATATATATCCGTCAAAACAACTGCTGTATGCCCAACTCACCAAAGGAGAAAGGAAACAGGGAGGCCAAAAGAAACGCTTTAAAGACACCCCCAAGGTAAACATCAAGAGATGTGGCATCGACACCACACACTGGGAGGGAGACAGCAGCCCAGGATAGGGATAACTGGTGAAGACTTGTCAGAGAGGGAATGTCCGCTTTTGAGGAAAATTGCTTTGCCCTGGTTGCAGGAAGAACACCAGAAAAGAAAGGACTGACGACTGTCACGCAGCAATCATGGCCCAACCCTGTCTTCAAACACCACCTGCAATGTCTGCCAATGAGCCTGTGGCTCAAGGATCAGACTCCTCAGCCACCAAAGGACCCATGAAAAATAAAACCTGTGAAAGAAATCATCCTCGACCTTGAGGGATCACCGACGATATATACTTCATCAGTGCTGGTCTTAGAGGGGCTCTGTCAAGTTAAAATTTGCATGTTCTTTAAACAAACAAACAAAACCAACACTTTGTATTTCTAACAACTGCTTAGATTGTTAAAAGTGAATGAATTTAAAGAATTCAAGTCTTCACTTATACATTTCATTCTCTGATTCTCCAATGCTAGAACAGTGTCACAGGCAATGCAGTACAATGTTTAAATCCAAACAAACAGTTTGCTTTGAATTAAAACCAAAAATCATGATAACGTTTCTAACAATATTGGGCTGTTCAAGGCCCTTATTCTGCAGTTTGTTGTGGCTGGATTTTTTCATTTGTGTGGAGCCCTGTTGACTTTAGTCCTGTCATATACAATGAATCACAGGATCAGGGCCTAAATCTTTACTTTCAATAAGTGGAGAAACAATCCTGTAATTTGGGTTTATACACTCTGTTCCTCTCTTGATTCAGGCTGATGGGAATAGTAAGCTATGTGCAGATACATTGTTTCATTCTCTGATGTCAGAAGAGTTTGATCTGCTTGGAATAATCACTGTAGAAGTATGTCAAGGAGACAAACCTGTCAGTCTGTTCCCCGTAATACAGAAAACACAGTTCTGAAAACTGGTGCTCATTGCACATATTGGCATGCAGGAAGAAAACAAATTCTTTTGTCAGCTTTCATATGAAACAGTGGTCTAGCAGGAGAATGCCTTGTGCCTCATGTAGATACTATAGGTATGTACAGTATGAGCTCTTTCTTGTCTTTGCATTTTATAGCTATCACTTGTAAAGTTTTCTTTTTGAGAAAAAGAACTTGTTCAGATGCTTTCCCCCTCACCCCCAGGGTAATCTGCTTTTATTTTCACAGTAGCTTTAATAAAAAAAAATTCCTCCTACATAACCTGCTTTTTCATTCACTGCAGTTCTCTTCCTCTTCACTCATGATAAATATCAGCCTCCTGTGTCAAATGCAGTTAAGCCTTTTCCAGTATGTAGTGCAGTGTGAGTTTTCTCTGTTTATATAATGTACACTTTCTCCACTTCTCCTCCAATGAGATTCAGTCAGTCTTATACGGACAGTGACATAGATGTTTGGGGGTAGGGTGGAGAATCATAATGATTATAAGAATTTATGTGATGTGACTGTAATAATCTTATACTGATTTATATTTGTATTCAGATTACACTACATGGCCATAACTTCATATTTATTTAAATGTGCAGTTTTTATTACTGTTAACAAACATGCTTTTTTTGGTCTTTCTGAATTCAATGTAATCTTTGTATATGAAGATATCAGGTTGGATATTATATAATTAGCAGATACCATGCCATGTCTTTGTTTTAATGGAATTTTTCTAAGTGTGGTTACAGCTGGAAAAGTGACCCTAAAAACTGTATCACTTTTCTCATGGTATCTGACCTATATGTGTCCAAGTAATAGCAGTTTTCTTTAATAACAAACCTCTAATGTGCACACTAGCAGGGCTTTCAGCTGTGCTCTTAGCATCAGGCCTCCATCACCCTTCTACCTTTGTTTCCATGGGAAAACACTCCATGGATAGACCCTTTTTGGGTTCTAAATGTATTGTGGTTCTTCCGTCCAGGGGGCTGGGGTGCAGACAAACTACAGAGGCCATGTAGGGGGATTAGAACATCTCTGCATGCTGTGGATCTACGTAGCAACACCCAGGAAGTGGGACTCATACATCCCTGGCTGTGTGGCTCCATTGTCTTGGATTGGGTGAGAAGAGATATGGCACATGCCAGTGCAGGCTAAAGTCTGCAGTAACGGCCGTGTTGGTACCCATAAAGGTGGGGAGGAGTCTGTCCTCCGCACCTAAGGAGATGCTGCGTACAAAATGCCAAGTGAATGGCCCTTGCCAGGGGGTTGAGAATTTGGTCCTTGTTGGATTATTTTCACTGCCTGGGTATAAGAGACATAATTCATTTGTGTGTGACCACTCTCCTGTACTCCCACTTGGATTTGCATTGTTAGTACATAAAAAAGCATCTCCTCACTTGCCAACTGACCAACTCTGATATAGAAGTTGGAAACAAAATAGACATGGAACTTGATGTCTTTTGTTTTTAGTTATTTTTGTGACTAACCAAACTGTTAGTTAATCTGGATGATATTTCAGAAAAATGAAAATATAGTGTTTCTACATTTAAAAGAGAAAAGAGTGTAGTCGTTAAAGTAAGAGATAAGCAAAATTGATGAGTTTAGGGTAATTAACATACTAATCCTTCAAGATCTGTGCTGCATGGTCATTTGTAACCACTGGAAAGAGATTCATGGATTCTTTAACAAAAGAGATGTTGGATTTAGTTTTTTCATTGCCTTGTACACTCTCTGTCACTTTCCAGGTCCTTGTGATATGCCTGAAATGTAATTCAGGAAATCTTGATATGGTAATCTTAACAAAAACAGTCTTTGTGCTGAGACACATCCCAGACTAATTGTCCTGATAGAAGTGTTTGGACTGCATATTCATGGTGAAAAAGCAGCACCTTAATTGAGTGATTGACCACATGGTAGAAGAGATAATGGGATTCACAGACTGCCTGATTCCCATCACAGAACAAATCTCTGATCTGTTTGTATGTAATAGTTAAACAAGCTTAGGGCTCAGGCTGCCAGTCACCAAATATATTCTTTTCCTTCCCTCCTCCATTCCCCTTTTTACCCTAATTATTTTTTCAAAGCGAAGCCATTTATTTCTTTAGTCACTACTGTTTCTGATAAAAAAAAATCTTAGTAAAATAACTATAATAGTAATCTACCCTCTGAAGCAGTTTTGTATTTGGTTTGTAGAGGGATACATTGGTGGAAGAATTTTTCACTGAATGATAGCCTTAGCTTTGCTGAGAAATAATTACCATCTGAAGCCAAGATTCCATGTTTATGGTCTGCTGGCTTTGTTTGGCTTTTAGAATTCCATGTCTCTCCTTCATCCCTGTCACAGCTGATGTTCTCCTTTTCTTGAAATCTGCTGACCGGATGTAGCAGCATAGCCTCGAATCAGAAGGCCCGAGAGAAGATGTGGAAATTTAAAATCCTGGGTCTCTGCACATACCACATTTCTTACTGCTTTTTGTGAATCACATCTCCAGTGTAAAATAGCACCCACTGTGGTGATGCAAAGTAGCAATTTATCACTAGAAACCGCGTTGAGAAAAATAGCCACTGTTACTGAGAAACTTCTAAGGTAAACTAAGATGGTCTATATAACACATATCCTTCAAGTCTGTTGAATCCTGTCCTATTTAGAGTGCAGCATAAAGTACTTTAAAAAAACATTGATATAATATCTTAAGAACATAAGAATGGCCATACTGGGTCAGACCAATGGTCCATCTAGCCCAGTGTCCTGTCTTCTGACAGTGGCTAGTGCCAGGTGCCCCAGAGGGAATGAACAGAACAGGCAATCATTGAGTGATCCATCCCCTGTCGTCCACCCCCAGCTTCAGGCAATCTTGGCTGTAACCAAACACAGAAACATTAGATACGGATTTTCATGTACTAAACTGATAAACCAATCATCATGCCACATTCTTAATTTTTTTTTGTCAGAGGTGTTCTTCCTTTTCCCATCCCAAGCTGTGAT
Organism: Caretta caretta; assembly: GCF_965140235.1. Lineage (NCBI taxonomy): Eukaryota > Metazoa > Chordata > Testudines > Cheloniidae > Caretta > Caretta caretta. The sequence continues at coordinate 128,406,908 of NC_134209.1, read as the reverse complement.
ATCACTATCTCCTGCACTCCGCCTTGTCTTTCCAAACCCACAAACCGTGTGTCTTCAAGGGGTCTGGAAGGGGATCTGTGACAAGTGGCCTGGGTCTGAAATGCACGTTCATGAGTGTTTTACTCTCACTTTCCTCCCACTACCCTTTTTATTACCTTTTCTCACTATTTTACATATGCCTCTTGTCACGATAGCTGTCCTTCTGCATGAAGGAGTGAACTGAGCTCCCTTTAGTGTTTCATTAATGTCAGTCCTGATCATCTGGGAGATGTTGAATGATACAAGGCTGACCTCCTCCCTCAGGTGATCTGTAGTGCTCTGTGCATCTGCTATGTTGGTGGGTGAATGACAGAGCCTGAAACTAGAAGGAAGCGCCCAAGGGGAAATATTCTTTTAGGAAACTAAGCTGTTACTATGAAAGAATGTTCTTGTTCCAAGGTTTTAAGGCCAGAAGGGACCATTACAATAATTAATCTGATTTTCTACAACATACAGGCTGTAGAACTTCACACAGTAATTCCTCCATCAAGTCCAATAACTTGTAATTCAACATGTAGAAAGGCACCCACTCTCAATTTAAAGACCCCAAGTGGTGGAGAATCTACTACTTCCCTTGGTAAACTAATTCAGATGGTTAATTATTCCCATTGGTAAACTGTTCTCTTCTTTTAGTTGGGATAGGCAGTGTGGCCTCCTTGATAGAGCACTGGACTAGTACTCTGGACACCTTGGTTCTGTAATCAGTTTGTTGGGTGACCTTGGGCAATTCATGTCACCTCCCTGTACCTTGATTTCCCCATCAGTATAATGGGGATAAAGATACTGACCTCCTTTGCAAAGTGCTTTGGGCTTCACTGATGAAAAGTGCTATGGAAAAGCTATATGGTATTATTATTTATTAGTAGCAGTAGTCTGGCTAATTTACTGCAAAGAAAAATAAACCTCCCATGTTACAAATGTGAGTTAATGGAGAAAGAAATTAAGTCATGCATGTATTGAATATATCGATCAAAATCTTTAACTGGAGAGCTCTACATTGTGCAGCAATTCTTGACAAATAAATTGTTCTCGCTATTGTTTAGAAAGAAGACAAACTAGTGGTCTTGCTGCCTGGCATATCTGGTTTAGGCTGTGGTAACTCATTAGAAGATTCTAAAGTATGCAGTATTACATAGATGGGACCCTATCTTGTCAAGTTAAATATGGTGCGCACTGGTTGTACTGTTAAACTAATATGTGGATAATCCAAAGACACCCTAGTCTAGCTGGACAAACAAATTATCTGACTTGTTCACCTTCTTGGCAAGTTAGAAACACAGCAATTTTTAAAAAAGTGAAGCACAGAGAAAATTGCTCCTGGCTTCTTTATTCATTATATATTTTTTTCCAATTTGTGTGGATTCAAAATTAAACTTTATTTGTATTTATTTATTTTATTTTGTAATTTAAATATTAATTAGTTATTCAGATACAGTGCAACTGTTTGACTACAGATGTATGGTCACTCCAGACTTGCCACTCTGGACACTGCTCTTCATTTCAGTATACCTGCTAATAAAAATACAATCGGCACGATCAAGAAGTGGATCTGACAATTCATTTCTCATGATCTTTCATTGATATAGTCAGCATCCCTTGCTATGTCTTAGGGTCTCATCCTGAGAGTTGCTGCTAACAGGTGCATAGATAAGACTAATTATGAAAATTCATCAGTACAAATACATTATTTTGTTCCATTTTATTTCCATTATGTAGCACCCCATGAGACAAAAGAAAAGAAGTTCCTGACTCATGGAATTTATATGGGCATGATACTGAGAGTTGTTGAGCTCCGACTGAAATCATGTGTCCGATCCTTCACTCTTTGAAGTTGATGAAAGCAGGATTGGACCCATAGATGGTAAGTTGACAGGTATCTGACCTGCATATTTCATACAGTATCTCCCACACCTAAATGCTATATAAATAATGTGGAACAAAATAGCTCGTTAAATATCTGGCAATATAAATAATTATAAGCAATGTTATCTATGCACTCATCAGTTTTATGTTTCAAGTTAGAATATCTTTTTACAGTGTAGGAGACTGATGATACTAATTACAGTCACTGAGCACAATCCAGGCAGGTATTAAACAAGTTCTTCATCTCCCAAAGCTGTTCAGTCTTGACCTATAGCCAAAAAAAAGTTAATGGATATTCATTTAACTGCAGTATGCATTGTTGTCAAATAAGAAGTTAATACATTTGGTGTACATAAGAACAGCCCTGATGGGTCAGAACAGTGATCCATCCAGCCCAGTTAACCCGTCTTCCTATGGTGGCCAGTGCCAGATATTTCAGAGGGAATGAACAGAACAGGGCAGTTTGTCGAGTGATACAACTCCTGTGGTCCAGTCCCAGCTTCTGGCAGTGAGAGGCTTAGGGACACCCAGAGCATAGGGTTGCATCCCTGGCCATCTCGGCTAATAGCCATTAATGGATTTATCCCCACAAACTTCTCTAATTCTTTTTTTGAACCTGGTTATACTTTTGGCTTTTGCAACATCCCCTGGCAACAAGTTCCGCAGGTTGACTATACATTGTGTGAAGAAGTAATTCCTTATGTTTGTTTTAAACCAGCTGCTAATTAATTTCATTGGGTGACCCTTGGGTCATGTGTTTTGTGAAGGGGTAAATAACGCTTTCTTAATCACTTTCTCCATACCATCCATGATTTTATAGATCTCTATCATATCTTCTCCTTCATTAACTTTTTTCTAAATTGAACAGTCCCAGTCTTTTTAATCTCTCCTAATTTGGAAGCTGTTTCATGCCCCTAATCGATTTTCATCACCTTCTCTGCATCTTTTCCAATTCTAATACGTCTTTTCTGAGATGGGGCAACTAGAACTGCATGCAGTATTCAAGATGTGGGTGTATCATGGATTTATATAGTGGCATTATGTTTTATTATCAATCCCTTTCCTTAAGGATTCTGACATTCTGTTGGCTTTTTGTCTGCCACTGTATATTGAGCAGATGTTTTCAGAGAACTACTCACAATGACTTCAAGATCTTTCTTGAGTAGTAACATCTAATTTAGACCCCCATCATTTTGTATATATAGTTGGGTTTGTTTTCCAATGTACATTACTTTCACTTATCAACATTGAATTTCACCTGTCATTTTGTTGTCCAGTCACCTAGTTTTGTGAGATGCCTTTGTAATTCTTGACTGTCAGCTTTGGATTTAACAATCTTGAGTAATTTTATAGTGTCTGCAAATTTGTCACCTCACTGTTTACCCCTTTTTCCAGATAATTTATGAATATGTTGACCAGCACAGGTCCCCGTACAGATCCTTGAGGGACCCCCGCTATTTACCTCTCTCCATTCTGAAAACTGACCATTTATTCCTACCCTTTGTTTCCTGTCTTTTAACAGTTACTGATCCATGAGAGGACCTTCCCTCTTATCCCATGACTGCCTACTTTGTTGAAGAGCCTTTGGTGAGGGATCTTGACACAGGCTTACTGAAAGTCCAAGTACACTATAGCCACTGGATCTCTAGTCTATATGTTTTTGACCCCCTCAAAGAATTCTTATAGATTGTTGAGGCACGATTTCCTTTTACAAAAGCTGAATTGACTTGATCCCAACATATCATGTTCATCCATATGTCTGATAATTCTGTTCTATTCTGTAGTTTCAATTAGTATGCCTGGTACTGAAGTTAAGCTTAGCAGCCTGTAATTGCTGGGATCGCCTCTGGTGCCTTTTTTAAAAATTGGCATTACATTAGCTATCCACCAGTCATCTGGAATAGAGGCTGGATTTAAGTGATAAGATATGTATCATACCACAGTTAGTAATTCTGCAATTTTATATTTGAGTTCCTTCAGAATTCTTGGTTGAATACCATCTGGTCCTGGTGACTTATTACTGTTTAACTTATCAATTTGTTCCTAAACCTCCTCTATTGACACCTGTAATTGGGCATTGTAGGTTATGATTATACACATTAGTCAGATAAATTTAGTGCACTCTTGTTAATGTCTTTGTTTTTAGAAGGTTACAGTTTGGCATGAGGTTGTGGGGAATCTTCTTCTACCTAACTAGCTGAAAAAGTAAAACATGTGGCTGCAGACAGCAGGTGAATCCTGCGACCTGACTGCAAGCCCATTGATGTCAATTCAAAGACTCCCTTTAACTTCATTAGGGTTTGGACTGGGGTAGTTTTACAGATATAATGCTTTCTTTGGTTAAACAGAGTCTCTTCTAATACTTTTTAAAGGGTTCAGCTTAGCCCTGGTCTACACTGGGGGGGGGGGGGCGGGAATCGATCTAAGTTATGCAACTTCAGCTACGTGAATAAAGTAGCTGAAGTCGACGTACTGTGGTGTCTTCACCGTGGTGAGTTGCCTGCTGCCACTCCCCCGTCAACTACCTGCACCTCTCATGGTGCTGGAGTACAGGAGATGACAGGAGAGCGCTTGGGGGTCAATTTATCGTGTCTAGACTTGACGCGATGTGATCCCCGCTGGATTGATCGCTGCCCACCGATCCGGCGGGTAGTGAAGACATACCCTTAGTTCTGTTACGTCAGGTGTCAGATTTCCCTGATATAGTGTCAGTTTCTAGCAGAGAATGCATGAAGACCACAAGCATCAAAGATTTGAAATTCCTCCCTGTTTCACCTTTGGTAATAGTGGTGTCATCCTAGTTCCTAGTGGATATTTGTCCACATCTAAAAATCAACACACAGTTTGTCATGACTGAAAGCCTCAGCTCAAGACTAGAATAGCAGAGATGTTGTATAGTGAGGTAATTATTCATAATGCATGGCAAAGCTTGTGTGGAGAAGCTTGCTCAGTGCCTAGCTCCATTCAGAGCAACCAGACCACAAAGTCAATCAAGCACTAGATTAATCCAAAGTCTTAAATTAACTGATTCAAAAGAAATTATTTACTAATTTTAAAAAAAGTTAGGTTTTAAATTTATGGAACACGATGACCTAGAATTGTGGAAACCCTATTTACTATGTGTACAACAAAATTTTTGCTTGTTGGGATACTTTCATTAGAAATACATCACATTTTTGTGACAGTCCTTGGGAGATTACAGTAAAATTATTCCTAGAGCACTCATTAGGACATACAAACTATGTAATGCAAAATTATGTAGCAGTTCTCAATTCCTTAAAGGTTAAGTAAAGGGATTAAAATCTATCAGTATGGCTCTTTCTTTCAAGGGAACAGGCATCTGATTCCATTTCACATATAAATGTTTTCAATTATCAAAATTGTGTGTAAAGGTGCTATTATTGTAATACCTGTTGAATGGCAAGACACTCAGTCTTTTCTAAGCATTCTAATAGTTGAACTTGTCCTAGTTTTCTTCCATTCACCATCTGCCAGCTTTCCTTAAGCCGTGCTGTCTAATAATTAAGGGCATGGTTGGCACTGGATAGAATTTATTAACCTTGGTTTTATCTGTAGCTTGGCTAAAGTTAGATTTTTTTTTTATGTCCTTGATTAGCTTGCTGTGTAGAGTTTGTGTTTAGACGCAAGCAGGATATAAAATGGCATTGCACTAATACTATGCTGGGTGTTAAGATGAGGGTCTAAATTCAGCTATGCTTCACAACTACTCGCAGATGTTTCAGAAACATATCTAAATTGTTCCCTTAAAATAAATATGTAGTTTTTTAAAATGTACTTGCAGGTTTAGCTTTTACATGGTTAAATTCCTGCTGGACACGATATAATCAAGAAACATACAAAAAAGTTCGGTTAATCAAAGGCTTTGAGGCTACATAGATCCAGCCCCTCTTTGGAATTAGGTATACGTTTCCACATCATATAGTTTCTTCCAAATATTTAAGGCTAATAAACAGTGTATAATCTCAACCTTTGTTATTAGCAGTTAGTCTCACTTCTGTATAAAGATATTGCATCTCTCCTAGTTTCTAAATTCTTCTTTCATACAATATTTTAATGCCTCCTTGAAATTAACTAGTATCATTTTTCCTACTCCATTTATAAGATTGTGTATAATGATTAGGGCACGACAGTTGTTTAACACTGTAGTGTTTCATGATTAGTCCTACCCACTCTGTTGAAGTTCTGAGGAGGATTGGTCTTATGGTTAAGGTACTGGACAGAGGCGCGAGCGACCTGAGTTCTGTTCCTTGCTCTGCCACAGGCTTCCTGTGTAATCCTGGGCAAGTCACTTAGGGCAAGAGTTTCCAAAGTGATTTTAAGGTGTTTCAATTTTTTGTTTACCAACTTGTGATACTGTAATGAAGGCCTGATTTTTCAGAGGGGTGAGTGTTCAGCACTTACTTTAAGGGAGCCTGCTTTTCAGACTCTTCTGCAGAGCACCCAAAAATAAAGGTACCCATGGTACACAGATTGCCTGGCTTAAAATGAAAGTACCCAGGATAACCAGTCACTTTAGAAAATCTTGACTTTGCAATCTTTGTGTACCTCAATTTCCCATTGTTAAAAGTGAGTAATATTTCTTTTAATAGAATCATAGGACTGTAAGGGACCTCGAGAGGTCATCTAGTCCAGTTATCTTTGTCTTGCCTATTTAGATAGTCCCTGCTGTGAAGAAACAATCTCACACTTTGTGGCCTTTATTAGACTAGGATTTAAAGATGTTATGTTAGCTAACATGTTCTAACTAACATGTTTTAAAACTCTAAAGTAGACATGTATTGCATACTTTAACATGCTATGCTGGGGGAATTAAATCTAGGCTTCCCCGTAGGCTTTAATTCCACCAGTTCAGTACATGTTAAAGGCAACGTGCCTTGTCTATAGTAGACGTAAACCTTGTTAGGAAAAACATGTTTTCTCTGCTTTTGGATTAATCCATTGTGGAGGTGAACCTATGATCTCCATGTGGTTACTCTTAAAGATCACTCTTAAAGAAACTCCAGCTACAGGCGTGATAAATGCAGTAGCCTATTTGATTAGAGCTGCGGTTTTCCATAGGGTCTGTGAGTCACGTCCGCGGCCGCTGGCCCTCTGATCAGCTCCTGCTCCTCCCTCCCAGTGCCTCCTGCACACCATGGAACAGCTGTTCAGGAGGCACTGGTGGGGAGAGGGAGGAGTGGGGAGTGGTGTGGAAAGTGGCAGGGAAGAGGAGGGGCAGGGGTGGGGTGGGAAGAGGTGGGGGTGGGACGTTGGGGGAGGGTTGGAGTGGGGGCAGGGCCTGGGGTTGAGTGGGGGTTTAGCACCCCTGAGGAAAATTAGAAGCTGGCTTGGGAGTCCGTTAAACATTTTTCAATAAAAATGGGGGTCCTTGGGTTGCTAAAGATTGAGAGCCGTTGGATTAGAGCAATGAATGCACAGGCAACCAGTTTATTTCCAGGTGTATTAAAAGGTGTTGTGTTTGATCGGTAAAGCCTTGTGTGGTAGGTGCCTGGCACTGTGGGATAGCCCCTCTCTTCATGATCTTGTGAACAGTTCCTAGATTTGAATTCCACTCGCAGCATCTGTCTGGGTTTCCATTCCTAGTTTAGATGGGCAGGGTGGACTGCTGGAATGGAGCCGAAAGAGGTTTCATATGGCCCCTGTGCTGGGCTAAATCCTGGGAGCTGGGGAATGCTGGCCAAACTGCACCCCTCTCCCACAGAAGGCCAAGGGGTGCCTTCAGGGGAGGAGCTACCTATTGTCCCTTAGTGAGTGTCTCCCTCCCTTGCTGCTGGGATAGGCCCCCTTTCACCACAGGATCCATCAATTTCCACCACCTGTTGATGCAGGTGAATGGCATTTCTGATCCCTATCTCTTGTGACTTTTTCAACCTCTTGAATGTAGTTTCTTTTACGTATTACTGTTAACTTCTTGCACTTCCTTGTTCATCTCTATTGGTTCTACATTCTTAATATGTTGTTGTTTGGTAGATGGCATATATAAAGTTGGGCATAGTTAATTTTATTTCAGCAGTTTTGTTTTTTCCTCTTAATCCCATTTAAATTTTACTTCGCTACCCCTAGATTCCTCATATCTCTGTACTAGACTTTTGCATCGTTTCCCCCACCCTTCCTTACAGATTTATGTTGCTCTTTAGGCACACCTTCCTTATTTCAATTTGGTTTCATTTCAAGTCAAGAATTGCTCTTCTTTTGTGGGTGTTTTTGTCTTTTTTACCTTGTTACAGTGTGTGTGCATGGAATTGATGCCTTCATCGTGGCCACTGGATTAGAAGGTTTTTTTTGCTCAAGGACAAAGGGTGGCATTGAACTGCAGAGTGATTCTCTACACCCTAGTACAGACAATTTGGTATAGTAATTTCGGAGGAGTTAAACTCTGTAGTTCATGTTTTGAAATCTTAAAATAAAAAAAGTTATCATTTTTCATTGTTTTCATTTCTTCCTCTTCCACTGACACTCAGACAGCCATATGTTGGTATAAGATTTACAGGCTGTTGTGTAGTTTCATTATGCTTTGCTTTTCTGAACTACCTTTAATTACTGTCCAGTATTAATGTAAGGATTAGCCTACTGACTGTGGAGATTGAGCTGCCCTTACTTGTGGGGGCAGAGTTTGATGCCTGACATCTTTATTAATATAACAACTACCAATGTAGTTATAGCAAATGTGTGTTGGTTAGAAATAAACTATGGAAACTGTTTTAAAAATCTGATGGTCTCTAAGGTGCCACAAGGACTTCTCGTTGTTTTTGCTTTAAAAAGAGTAAGTTGAAATGGAGGGTTATTCATAACTGTCTTGTTTTTTCAAGTCATTGACTATATCTATGTATTCTGCGACCACCTTGGTCATAGGAGAGTCATTTCATTATGGTTCGATGAGTGGCGTTCTTATCCCAGTGGTGCTCATCTCCTTTCTGGGCTTTAAATCATTATGTACCTAAATATTAAGTTGAAGTGAACGAGTTTAGTAAGGAATGGTATATAGCCATTGTCGCGTATATAATATCTTAAAAGGAAAACTGGAATGATAGTTACCGTATTTCTTTGGTTTGCTAAATATTCACTAATTAGGACTATATCTTTAAAAAACCCATTCTGTTTTTGGGAACAATTGTTTCAGTATTTTCGTAACACTGTGCAGCCTCTCAATTGGAACTTGCATTTTACTGATACTTCCCAGCAGGAATCCCATTCTCCAAACGGTTTGAGACAATTAAATTGTTGCTTGGCATTTGAATGCATGTAAATTAGTGTAAGGCAACTTTATATTCAGCGTAGTTAAAAATATTTGGTCTACAAAATACTAGTAACTGTCTTAGAAACCGCTTTAAGTGTCTCTCATGTTCCGAGGCTGATTTGCATTTCCTGTCTCACATTATCAAGATGACAGCTTCCTGTTTGTTAAATTACTCTTAAATTTAAGACCGCTTTCTTCTTCATAAATGGACTATTTGATTACATTTTATATTACATTTTTCTTTACCTTTAGAAAGATACTGTTAACGCAGTCTAGTCAGTTTAAAAAAAAATGTGTTAAGCTCGTTCAGATATTTTACCTGGCTCTCCCAACCTCTCCCCATCAATATTTGTCTTTATTGTCACTCTCCTATGTTTTTAAAAGCACGTGGTGTTGTTTTCTTCCCTTGATGTATGGTGAAAGCCCCACAGACACCAGGGAATCTGACTATATATAATGCACAAAGTAAAAAAACTGGAGAAAAATAGATCCCTCTCCCACTCATCTCATTCAATTGTAGAAATCTGTGTTGTTTTTAATATAATGGATGAAAAGATTCTGATGGGAAAGCGAAGTTTTGTTGTTGATGGCACCCCTTTAAGTGGTTGTTCAGGTCCATTACTTGCAGAAACATATGAATGCATTTGGTAGATCTTGAGGAAGATGGAGACAGATGTTACTAATCCTTTTGAACCAGTGATTAGGTTAGATGAGCTTAATTTCTTTCTTTGTTAAAACAAGATGAATAGGAAATGTCATCAAGGCTTAGTCAGAAGACATAACTAAAACCAAAAGAACAACTTTACATACCTGTAAATATCAGCACTCCAGTTTGTTTGCAGCAGTTTGTCTTCTAAACCAGTATCTCCTTTTTAAAGGTTCTTACTGTCCTGAAATATAATAGCTGTGTCAAATTATATTCAGAGTACACCAATATTTGTCTGCATATAGTAGATTTTTGTAAATTGGTCTGCACAGCCGTCTTTGGTATTTGACGATGTTTTTAATCTAATTTGCAAAGACAACTGAAAGAGCTTGAAAAATTGAGCAGATATCAACTAACCAGAGGTGGATACAAAAGTTGAGGGTGGGTTTAAGGCTAAGTCTCAATTGCAACATGCTTGTGAAAAGCCCAACAACTGTGGGCAGATAGGCAGGGAGAGAGTGAGGGGATTTCTTCCAGTGTGCTTTTCCTGCCCCCCACGTGAGAATTCTTTCTTTCATATCTTTCTCTGCCTAGTAGGTTTCTTGTTAAATGTGAAATTCCTGCAAAGTATTGGAAGGGATGGAGCTTTCTGTCCCTTCTACTCCTCGAGAGCTTGCTGGCTGATGTCAGGTTGCTGGTCCTCCCCACTGTACTTTTCCCCCAGCCCTCTTTTTTTCGGCCTTCTTCCATTATAAGTAACTCCACTGCTTGTCTCTATTGTTGCTCATACAATAGCTTTTCCAAAAAGCAGCCAACTGAAATTGTCATAATCCTTGACAGATTCAAAGCTACCCTCACAGGATTCTGAATAGCAGCTGTGAAACTGATTTGAGACTTGCTATTTTCATGCTACAGCTGTTTTGCAAAGCTGGGAGTGGCAGCAGAGGGCCTGGAGCTGTCTGCAAAATCAGGCAAGGCTATTAGTTCCCATTTGGATTATCATCTTCACATCTATAAGTGCTAGGGTGATAGTGATCTTCTTAAGGCATGGAGAGCTTGCATTTAACACTCAGTTGTGTAATATTTAAGTATAAATAAATTAACACAAATAGGAAGCTTTACTGTGTAATAATCCAGAAAAGGACTAGATGAGACGAGTGTGTGAATATAAATGTAACAAACTTTTTTCAAGTTAAACTAACCAAGAATTATAGCGTGAACGTGGCTGGTTCACTGTACCATCTAAAAGTCCCTGCTTTCTTGTGCTGTTGAATGGGAGCTACAATTTCTGAGTCTCTCTCTGCATTGTTAGACAGGAACTGTTGGTAGGAGACATAGAGAAGAGGATGACCAGCTCCTTAAGCACCTGTCTGTAACATGTAGGAAAAAATGGTGTGATGTCATGGGGGACCTCTATCTGAGTGATGAATGCTGGAGGTCTCAGGCTGGCAGTACTAAAACTTATTTGTAATTTCTAAATATTCTAGATGATAATTTCCTCACCCAAAAAGTGTTGCATCCAACACAGGGGAGTTTCTATGTTAGACCTGAATACTAGCTTTAGGGAATATAAAGGGAATTTCAATTTTTGCTATAGATTCATAGATACTAAGATCAGAAGGGACCATTATGATCATCTAGTCTGACCTCTTGCACAACGCAGGCCACAGAATCTCACCCACCCACTCCTGTGAAAAACCTCTCACCTATGTCTGAGCTATTGAAGTCCTCAAATCGTGGTTTAAAGACCTCAAGGAGCAGAGAATCTTCCAGCAAGTGACCCGTGCCCCATGCTACAGAGGAAGGCGAAAAACCTCCAGGGCCTCTTCCAATCTGCCCTGGAGGAAAATTCCTTCCCGACCCCAAATATGGCGATCAGCTAAACCCTGAGCATATGGGCAAGATTCACCTGCCAGATACTATAGAAAATTCTTTCCTGGGTAACTCAGATTCCACCCCATCTAACATCCCATCACAGGCCATTAGGCCTATTTACCATGAATATTTAATTACCAAAATCACGTTGTCCCATCATACCATCTCCTCCATAAACTTATCGAGTTTAATCTTAAAGCCAGATAGATCTTTTGCCCCCACTGCTTCCCTTGGAAGGCTATTCCAAAACTTCACTCCTCTAATGGTTAGAAACCTTCATCTAATTTCAAGTCTAAACTTCCTGGTGGCCAGTTCATATTCATTTGTTCTTGTGTCCACATTGATACTGAGCTTAAATAATTCCTCTCCCTCTCTGGTATTTATCCCTCTGATATATTTATAGAGAGCAATCATATCTCCCCTCAACCTTCTTTTAGTTAGGCTAAACAAGCCAAGCTCCTTGAGTCTCCTTTCATAAGACAAGTTTTCCATTCCTCGGATCATCCTAGTTGCCCTTCTCTGTACCTGTTCCAGTTTGAATTCATCTTTCTTAAACATGGGAGACCAGAACTGCACACAGTATTCCGGGTGAGGTCTCACCAATGTCTTGCATAATGGTACTAAAACCTCCTTATCCCTACTGGAAATACCTCTCCTGCGAGTGGAGGTTGGTTCTGCTTAGTAGCCAGGCAAGGAACAGCTGGCTAGTGGATAGACCCTGTGCTGCTCTTACCTGGTGCAAGTATTTAGATATCCTATGACTGTACTGAAAGCAGGGAAAAGATTCAGTTTTAATATAAGCAGCTGGGAATGCCCTACAAAACCAGGACATTTAAAACTGGCACATTATGTCATTCGAGGCTCTTTTGATATTTCATGTTATCAGGATGGTAAAAAGTATTTTGTTGTCAGTACACTGTAGCAAAACATACTTCCTGTAGGATGATAAATGACATTTTTATTACTGTATGACACTGGTAAATAAAGTCAGTTGTTCTAGGATTATTTTTAAAAAAAAATATTCTATAATGGGATTTTATTTAGATGTGAGAGATTAAATCATGTTACTTTATACATTGCTCATGTGTCTGTTGGAAGCATTGCTACTTTGAATGAAAGGATTTGCTAGAGGGTAAAAAATTTCCTTCCGTGGTTACTGAAAATATTAAGGTTTATCTTCTGTAGTAAAATTTCAGTGTTTGTAAAAATTACATGCAATTGACTGTATTTTCTACTATTTTTACTACATACATCTTGCTTCCTCACTGTTTTATCAGAACAGAGGTCTTTCAGGTCTTCCAAACAGATGTGTACATTGTAGGCTTTCATATTTGTAATGGCTTTGCTGCCTGTCTCTCTGGAGTTGCTAAACGTGCTTTTGAGCTGTTTTAATGCTACCAAGTGTCACAGTTTGGAATTTCAGAAAGAGAAGGGCAGGCAAAAGTTAGACATACATGTGCTGAAACAGTTTGGAATCTGGATGACATTTTTAAATTTGGATTTGTGATTTTGAAAGAAAATCTTTTTTCATGCAAGAGGAAAAAAGAAATAAATAGTCCAGGACTTACCCTATTTTGCAGATATTGAGCTAATGTGCATCCTAGATAATTCATGTGGTAGTTTTGCTGAATTACTTTACAGTATGGAAATTCCACAGTAGAAGGGAAAACTTCTCTTAGAGTTGCTTAAAATGTTGATCTGACTTTTTGCTGCATGTTGGGTTGTGTCTCAGTGATTATGGGTTGGGACATGTTTGAGTTCTTTCATCCTTGATTATTGCTAGATGCAGCTCTACACATAGGCATCAGTGTTGGAAGACACAAGTGGGACTGATGCTGTTCTCAAGTAGGCGTCTGGGGCCCCCTGCGGGGGCCATGAACAGGTTTCAGGGGACCTACCAAGCAGGGGGCCCAGGGTAGAAAGCTAAAGCTGAAGCCACAGCCCTGAGCCCTGCCACCCAGGGCTGAAGCCGACGCCTGAGCACTGTAGCTTCGCGGGAGCCCCTTTGGCATGAGGCCCCAGGCAATTGCCCTGCTTGCTACCCCCTGACACCAGCCCTGGCTTTTATATGCAGAAAATCAGTTACTGTGGCATAGGTGGGCTGTGGGGTTTTTATAGCATTTTGGGAGGGGGAGGGGGCTCAGAAAGAAAAAGGTTGAGAACCCCTGCTGTACATCATATTTTGAGATGGAGAATGCTTAGACAAAACAGTATTGTTCAGATTGATGTGATACCCTTTTATTACCTTTTGAAATATCCTGACTTATTGCTCAGCATTACTATTTATATTAGGCCCATGAGTCCTTTTAAGCACTTAAATAGGAAATATGCTAACACTATTACAATGAACATGTTTAGCCACCATTTAAAAACTGATTTACCAGTAGTTACCATACTTAATCTTGAGTGAATCTTAGATGTCACTTTGTGGCAACCTGAGGCAAGTATTGAGTTTTTATGGTTACCAATCCATGTCTATCTTGTGTTGAGTAAGGTGGATGTTGGCCCAGTCAAAAGAGCCCAGTCATAATGCTACTATATAAATCCATGGTGCACCCTCATCTTGAATACTGTGTCCACTTCTCGTCGCCCAATTTCCAAAAGGATATAGTGGAACTTGAAAAGGTTCCAGAGAAGGGCAACAAAAATGATCAAGGGTATGGAATGGTTTCCATACGAGGAGAAACTTAAGATTCGGGCTGTTCAGTTTAGAAAAGAGACCGCTATGAGGAGGATATGATAGAGGTCTCTAAAGTCATGAATGATGTGGGGAAAAGTGAATTGAGAAGTGTTATTTACCCCTTCCCACAATAAAACCCCCCCCAGAGGTCTCCCAATGAAATTAGTAGGCAGCAGACAAACAAGAGCAAATACTTTCTCACACAATGCACATTTAACTAATGGAACTCATTGCCATGGGTAGTTGTTATGACCAAAAGTGTAATGGGGTTTAACCCCTCCCCCCCTCACAAATGAGTTAATGGAGGATATGTCCCTCAATGGTTGTTAGCCAAGATAGTCAGGGATGCAGTCCCATGCTTGGGGTGACCCATAACCTCTGTCAGAAACCGGGAGGGAAAGATAGGTGTGGATCACTCCAACTGCATTGTTCAGTACACTCACACTGAAGGTCTGGTACAGGCCACTGTCAGAAACATGATACTGGGCTAGATGGGCCATTAATTTGACCCAGTATGGCAGTTCTTATATTCTAGTGAGAGATTCCATTCCTGTTGATGTCTGTGGGATTTGGATCAGACCCATAATCCATCTTTTTCTATCTTTTTAAATATAGTTTTATTTTGTAGTGAATTTGGGTGCTCGTGAAAGATGCAGTTGTCCCTATAACACACTGCTACTGTTCCTCTTCCTTATTTTCAAGGGATCACTTCTAACCATGAGTAGTTCAATGATCATTCAAGTCCTTGACTACTCTGAGATGCAGCAAGAATTCCATTTGTGATAATTGTATTGTGATGTAGATGAGTGGTTTTCAAACTGTGGCTCACGACCCAGTACTGGGTTGCGGAATGTAAGGCACTGGGTCGTGGCAGCTCTGGTCAGCACTGCTGACCAGGCCTTTAAAAGTCCCATCGGCGGTGCTGCCTGGCTAATGCAGGCTAGTCCCTACCTGTTCTGTGCTGCACCCCAGAAGTGGCCAGCTGCTGGTCTGGCTCCTAGGTGGGGGTTGGGGCGGCAAGGGACTCCATGTGCTGCCCCTGCCCCGAGCACCGCACTCCCATTGGCCGGGAACTGGGGGGTGGTGGTGCCTGTGGGCGAGAGCCGCACGGAGCCATGTGCGCGTATATTAATCTTACTTATAATATTTGTATTATGTGTTATAAGGTCATATTTTATGTGTTTGCTCTTTAACTGTAAAAGTGTTTGCTAAAACTGTAAAAGCCCACAGTCAGGAGAGAAGCATTACCAAGTGTGAAATAGTAGTTTATCACAAGAAGTGTCATCTTCTGCCCAACAAAAGAAGGTGGTTGTTGTACATCAGTGGACAAACAACTTTGTTGATTGTTTTTCCCAGACCGCCAAAAAGGGGATGGGCACAAACACTCATCACCTCACATCTTGATCTCTGGCACAAGGGAGTAAAAATCCCTGTCAAGAAGAAATTGTCATCACTATGCTGCTTGGAATTTGAAGAGGGCAATATTTCTAAGCATAAGCAAAGGGTCTACAAACTGCTTAGCTTGAGTTAGCCTTAAAGAACATATAGAACGTGTACATTACAGCAACTTCTATTACTTCTTGGAACCTGAGACTGTAACTCGTGTGTATGTGTTTATTTTCTTTAACCTTGTAAATAACTCTCTTGTTTCCTTTTCTTAGTTATTTAGTTTATTACAGGATTGGCTACAAGCGTTGCCTTTCGTGTGTGATCTGAGGTGCAGTTGACCTGGGAAAGTGCCTGGTCATTTGGGACTGGGAGTAACCTGAATATTTTTGTGATAGATGGTCCTTTTCACCAAAAATCACAAAGGCAGGCTTGTCAGGGTGGCAAGATAGACTGGAGTTCCCAAGGGGACTGTCTGTGACTCCATCATAAGGCTGTTATAGTGCTTGAGGAGTTCACACTTGATACTTGATTGGTGAAATCTAATTATAGAACACACAATTTGGGTTTATGCCCTGTTTCTTAACAGTCTGTCCTGAGTTGGCAGTCATGCTCGTGAACTACTCTAGACAGCTTGACAGAGGGGGATTTCCCTTCCCCTGGGATTTGTGCCTTTTTTGAGCCCTTGATTCAATGTATTAATCAGCAATTTCAGCAGCCTCCTAAACTGTGGGAGGTATTTTTTGTCAGATGGAAAAAGTAGAATTATTTTTCCTCCTTGGCTTCTTTCACATACAGCAACCATAGGTATCACTTGTAATAATAGTAAGCTAAAAAATCTGGTTTATTTTTTTTTTAAAGTTGGCCGTATCCCTTTTGAAGATAACTTCATTACATATAATATTGACAGTTACTCTTTGGAAGTTTCACCCAGGATTTCAGGTTTTCTGTCTCATCATTACCATGGCAAATCTCAAGGGGAAGTAGCTTCCTTGCAGATCAAGCGCTACCGGATGAATCTCTAGCTAGGTCTTAAGTCTTTAAGACTGACTGGCTGGATATTCAGATTACGTCCATCATTGGTGCTGTTATCATGTCGCCGTATTTTTGGGTGCCCATGTGATTGCTGGCCATGTAGTGACATTCCTTGGTAAACATGCTTTGTAATTTGTTGGTCTTCCATCCTAATAAGCTGTCCAAGAAAGCTGATGGAACCAAAACAGTGCTGATAGAGGTGGTTTCTGGGTTTGGCTACAAATGTCATTGCTGATTATGTCCTTCCACTTTCTCCTCTACTAGAAAATACAGTCCTATAAAAAGTATTCAGTTTTTCGTATTATGTTAAAGGACTTTCCGAAAATGCTGTATTGTGGTTCTGAACTTCTACCACTAGATGTTACCTTTTATAATGCGTGTTCTCTGTGAATTTAAACTATACAATAGTTATCCCAGCCAAGATATTTAGTGATATAAAATATAGCTCCTATAGCTTTGAATTAATTTCTAGGTTTAAAAAAGGTTTTAATACAAGTATATTTGTATCAAAATATTTAATATTGGACTACTTAAAAGGAAAAAAGTGAGTTTGGGGTCATCCTATTCCAATCAACTTGTGTACTGCTGGTGAGTGAGAATGGGTTACCATGGAATGATGTATGCTACTTGTATGGTAATGACTACATTATTGATATAAGTTTCCACTAGCAATACTGTAGTTCATTATTTCTAAGAGTTAGAAGCAGTTGGATGCGTGTGGTGATAATAAATGCTAAGACTCACAAAAAGTGCATCTCCCAGCCGTGAATACTTTATGAATATTTTTAGCATACTAATAAAATTGTTCATGCCTTTCTTTGCCTGAGAGAATTGCTTCTTCCATTGCACATCGGTAGTCTTAATGTGATTGGATGTAGGCTCTCTGATGATAAACCAGGATGCTTCTCAGGAGTTTAGCAGGTTTATTCGTGCTTACAGCAATTCTAAAACCTTTGCAGTTACCCTGTCATACTTTTAACCAGCTGAATCCCTGATCAGGTAGGAGAAAATATGGAAAGAGCAAAGCTAGAAACCTTTGGAAATAATTAAGACCTTTAATCAATTGTACTCAGTAACTGTGGTGTAAAAGTCAGGCATATATGCTGCTGTGTGGTGTTCATTTTGTTAGGGAAGCCCAGTGAAGTGCACTTCAGAACTATTTTTTATTTGGACACTTAATCATGTATTGATATCTTTCTCTTGGAAGCTACTTACAAAATTTAAGTGTTCAGTGCTAAGAAAGTTCTAGCCATCTTTAATAAATGGACTGGTCAAAGCAGAGAACAAATGCAGGTCTTGATGGATGTTGTCTATGAAAATGAATTAAACGAAAAGATTTAGAAAAGCCTTTCTACCCATCACCATTAATATTTTAAATGTTTATTCTGTAGCCTGAATATCCAGAGATATAACCATAATGAGTCTTTGAAATGCCTGAAAGTAACACACAAACAGTACTCCTTGCTATTCGATTTTGCTGAGTCAGCAGAAGTAAATGAAAGTGCATAGAATAAACTCAGGAGTATAACTCAAGGGGTAGCCCTGAAGTCTTTAGAATTTCTCTATGCATTTATACTATACTTAGCATCATAGTAGCAGTATCTGGCCCAGGCCGGGGAAGCCAGTGATCCAACCAGTGGATCATGTGCCACCTGAGGCATGTTGCACATACACTAAGAAGAAGCGCCTAATAAGGTTATCATTTCTACGCTAGAAAGGTCCATACATTAATTTCTTCCCTCTTTCCCCTGAACCATCCAGGGCATTTAGAAAAGAAGTAATTTTAGCTTCCCTTAGGCCTTCAAAGATCTGATTCCAGGAGGTGTTGCAAAATATATCCAGATACATGGTGTAGGAGAATACGAATTACTATGGAACAACAGTAAAGACAAATCTAGGCAAGCAATAAAAGAACCAAAGCATAATGCTTGTACTGAGGTGGAGGAAGAAATGTGAGGAGAGGGAAGAAAGGAGGATCAGAGAGCTGGAATTTTAAACTGTGTTCCAGATTATACAGAATGTGTCTCCTACTGTATCAATAATTGGGTTGGAGATATAGTAGTGGTGGCTATAGTGGAGATTTGAGAAGCAAGGGAAGTCCCAAACTGCCTTAAAAATTATGAAATTAGAAAAAAAACTGGAGTTCTTTTCATTTGGTTTCTGGGTGTTAGGGCAAACTTGGGTCATATCTCCCCAAATATAAGGGCTAGAACCCTCTTTTCCCCAAAGTGAAAGATGAGATTCTCACATAATCACTTATCTCCAGCAACTGCAGGTTTAAACTAAGATGCCAAAGATCTCAAAAGTTGAGTCACTGAGTCATCCTGAAGCATTTTTTTTTAATTTCTGTTATCCAGAATGTCAAGTTTGGCTTATTGCCTGTATTTGTAAAGATACTGAGTGCTGTTTCAAGTATGAATGATCTGTTCAAATGTCACAATCTAAGCCATGCACATGCACCAGATTTTAAGTGAAGACAATAAGTGACTCTCCCAGTTGCTGTATCAGGTGTTGCCTACAAAACTGCTCAGGAACAATTTGTATAACATTTTCAAAATTGATCTAAATTGCAAGAATATAGTGTGCTGTGATGATTCTGGAATGCCAACCCCAATACTCATCGAAATGATCTTTTGCACATGTTCTTTCTATGAGACTGTGGTGGGGTGGACTAGTCCCAGAGCACTTCTAGTGGAGACCTCAGGGTCCTGCTACACCCAGTCCCAGAGAGAAACAGAAGAGAAGTCCTCCAAGTGGCTTAGAGTGGCTGCAGGAATGGCCAATCAGGGGCCAGGAGGGCCATATAAAAAGGAGCAGCAGAGCCAGTCAGTCAGTTGATGCTTGGAGCTGGCTGGCAGAAAGAGCAGCAGGATCATGGACAGCTCATTGTAGGCAGGGACTGGGGGAGCAAGAGAGCACCTGACTGGGTGCTGGGACTGAGTAAGGACTGAGCCCTGGGAGGGCTGCAGGAAGATAATGTCTCCAGGGAAGAAGCCCTGGGGGTATGGCCCCATACCAGGGCCAGAACTACTTAAAGACTGAGTCAAGGGAGAGCTAGAGACACACCAAGCGAAGGGTACCTAGATAGGCTCTTGGTGGACTGTATACCTTGTAAGGGGTGTCTTCTGATTCACATATAGACTGTGTGAGAGACTCCACCACCGACTCGGGTCACCAGAACTGAAAGACTGCAGACACACCTGACCAGAAGGGGGTGCTTGCAAGAGGTGGATGCAGTGCCATTATAATGAGACACCTTTGTCCCTATGTTGTCAGCAATTGTTCAATTTATTTGGCATCCTCTGTAGACCAGGGTAATTTATTTTATGAGATGAACAGCATCATAGATAGCTTGCTGATGTGTGTCTGTAAAAGTGGTCTGTATGTCTGTCTTTGCTCAAGTCTAGAGGATATTTTTTTTCCACCTTTCCCTCCCCACCTCTCTAACAATCATGAATATGTAAATAAAAATGAAATGCTAGTTGGTGGTACAAAGGAGGGGGAATGGGGGCAGGGGTGTATGTGTGTTGTGTAAGTGGTGTTATTGAGCAAAGGTCTGCAGATTAGGTTTGAAGGTTGCCTTTTAGAGATCTGAATGAAGGAGGTGTATATGAAATGTGATGTTGACAACAAAGCAATAGGCTTCTTTTATATCAAAGGGTGGGATTATCCTCTCTATCTGTACTGTATGAAGTACATAGGACCAATGAGGTGTGTTCTGTTTTCCCCAGAGTATTTACAACTTGTGACTGGTTGCTCTTTCGATATCACAATTCCAATTGCAACCCAGTTTTTAAATTGCCCACCACATAGGAAGAACACCTGTAAGCACAGTATATGCAGTTGCAGCCTCTTGTTCTCCTACAAAAGAGCCAACTTGTGCCATCCACTTATTTATGAGAGTTTTATGTCTGTAAAACTCTTTGAAGATGAAAAATGTTATATTATTGCTATGTAGTAGGATTAGGCTGGGTCATTGCCAGAGGTGTATAATAATAATTAAATTGCAATACAATGACTACCTATTTTATGTCCTAAATAATGCCCCAGAAGAAGGACTATAGTCTTCTCCCAACTGGCCACAATAATTTGCAGCTGTTTTCAGAAATAGAAAGAACAATTAGCCACCCTAAGTTTTAGACTCTGAGAAGTATACCCAGAAAGTGTTGCATACTATGGAATACTCTGATGAAACAGCATACAGTAGTCCATAGCAAAGGCTGTGATGAGAGGAGAGATATGTAGTATTGCATGTAACTTCTTCTGCATCGCTCTGTGTCCAGGATATTTTTTAAAGTGGAGTTTTAAAGTCAAATAAAACAGTGTTTTTTAAGTCTTAAAAGTGGGAACTCATCAGAGATATTACATTTCTGTTCTGCTTCCAAGCCCATTTTATGTTAATGGAAGTTATGGATCAATATCTGACTCAGAGGACTGGACTACTTATAGAAGGACACAACTTAGAGAAAAAAAATGAAAAGAAGCAATATTGCAAAAATTGATGGTTACAAGAATCAAGCTTAGTGATATTATTAAAGGTATAAGTAGATTCTGTTTTGCAAGTGGACATGTGATCTAGTGATTAAATCGGAGGACTGGGAGTTGGAAATTGTGAGGATTTTTTTCTGCATCTGCTGTCTAAGTGTATTTTAACTTCTGTGTGCCTCTATTTTTTTGATTTTTAAAATGGATATAATACTTGTCCACTTACAATGTAGTGAAGCTAAAATGACATTTGTAAAGCCCTTTCGTCTTCTGTAGCGACTGTCTTCTAAAAATCTTGAAGTTATACTTAATATTATGATTTTTGTAGAGTGCTTTTGGAGAGGACAAGGACCTTGTAAGTAATGTAATAATATTAATAATCTCTTTATAAAAGCCTTCCCTTTATTTCTTGAGGATAGTGGATATGTTTATTAACACAGCTGGGAAATTTGAGCGGCTTTCTAAATGTTCTATTAGGGTTGACTGCAAAACTAAAACGTAAAAATGCAAGGACCTTGAAATACCTTTCTCTGAGGCTATTATGTATTGGCCTTGGTCTCTTATGCATAGTTGTCAACATATTGCATTTCTGACTACTATGTCTTTTCTGTGTTCAAATCTTCCTGATAAGTTAGTCTTGTCTTTTGTGGAGAAGGAAAATTATAAAACCCCACAGTTGGATACAGTACTAGCTGTATTTTGATGGAGAACACTTGGACTCCAAGAGTTCACAGATGAGTTTGAAGGCAAGAAAACCCTGAACTATGATACAGATTCTTATGACAGGTTTCAGAGTAACAGCCGTGTTAGTCTGTATTCGCAAAAAGAAAAGGAGTACTTGTGGCACCTTAGAAACTAACCAATTTATTTGAGCATGAGCTTTCGTGAGCTACAGCTCACTTCATCGGATGCATACCGTGGAAACTGCAGCAGACTTTATATATACACAGAGAACATGAAACAATACCCCCTCCCACTCCATTGTCCTGCTGGTAATAGCTTATCTAAAGTGATCATCAGGTTGGGCCATTTCCAGCACAAATCCAGGTTTTCTCACCCTCCACCCCCCCACACAAATTCACTCTCCTGCTGGTGATAGCCCATCCAAAGTGACAACTCTTTACACAATGTGCATGATAATCAAGTTGGGCCATTTCCTGCACAAATCCAGGTTTTCTCACATCCCCCCCACCCCCATACACACACAAACTCACTCTCCTGCTGGTAATAGCTCATCCAAACTGACCACTCTCCAAGTTTAAATCCAAGTTAAACCAGAACATCTGGGGGAGGGGGGTAGGAAAAAACAAGAGGAAATAGGCTACCTTGCATAATGACTTAGCCACTCCCAGTCTCTATTTAAGCCTAAATTAATAGTATCCAATTTGCAAATGAATTCCAATTCAGCAGTTTCTCGCTGGAGTCTGGATTTGAAGTTTTTTTGTTTTAAGATAGCGACCTTCATGTCTGTGATTGCGTGACCAGAGAGATTGAAGTGTTCTCCGACTGGTTTATGAATGTTATAATTCTTGACATCTGATTTGTGTCTATTAATTCTTTTACGTAGAGACTGTCCAGTTTGACCAATGTACATGGCAGAGGGGCATTGCTGGCACATGATGGCATATATCACATTGGTGGATGTGCAGGTGAACGAGCCTCTGATAGTGTCTATGTTATTAGGCCCTGTGATGGTGTCCCCTGAATAGATATGTGGGCACAATTGGCAACGGGCTTTGTTGCAGGGATAAGTTCCTGGGTTAGTGGTTCTGTTGTGTGGTATGTGGTTGTTGGTGAGTATTTGCTTCAGGTTGCGGGGCTGTCTGTAGGCAAGGGCTGGCCTGTCTCCCAAGATTTGTGAGAGTGTTGGGTCATCCTTTAGGATAGGTTGTAGATCCTTAATAATGCGTTGGAGGGGTTTTAGTTGGGGGCTGAAGGTGACGGCTAGTGGTGTTCTGTTATTTTCTTTGTTAGGCCTGTCCTGTAGTAGGTAACTTCTGGGAACTCTTCTGGCTCTATCAATCTGTTTCTTTACTTCTGCAGGTGGGTATTGTAGTTGTAAGAAAGCTTGACAGAGATCTTGTAGGTGTTTGTCTCTGTCTCTGGTCACGCAATCACAGACATGAAGGTCGCTATCTTAAAACAAAAAAACTTCAAATCCAGACTCCAGCGAGAAACTGCTGAATTGGAATTCATTTGCAAATTGGATACTATTAATTTAGGCTTAAATAGAGACTGGGAGTGGCTAAGTCATTATGCAAGGTAGCCTATTTCCTCTTGTTTTTTCCTACCCCCCTCCCCCAGATGTTCTGGTTTAACTTGGATTTAAACTTGGAGAGTGGTCAGTTTGGATGAGCTATTACCAGCAGGAGAGTGAGTTTGTGTGTGTATGGGGGTGGGGGGGATGTGAGAAAACCTGGATTTGTGCAGGAAATGGCCCAACTTGATTATCATGCACATTGTGTAAAGAGTTGTCACTTTGGATGGGCTATCACCAGCAGGAGAGTGAATTTGTGTGGGGGGGTGGAGGGTGAGAAAACCTGGATTTGTGCTGGAAATGTCCTAACCTGATGATCACTTTAGATAAGCTATTACCAGCAGGACAGTGGGGTGGGAGGAGGTATTGTTTCATATTCTCTGTGTATATATAAAGTCTGCTGCAGTTTCCACGGTATGCATCCGATGAAGTGAGCTGTAGCTCACGAAAGCTCATGCTCAAATAAATTGGTTAGTCTCTAAGGTGCCACAAGTACTCCTTTTCTTTTTACAGATTCTTATGTCCTTTCCAATTTACTTTATTGGAAGAATGAATTACTTTGAGAAAAAGGTGACTTTGTGATTAAGGCATTGTGAGATAACTGGCTCCATGGATACGGGGAAAGTTGTGGACATGATATACCTTGACTTTAGCAAAGCTTTTAATACGATCTCCCACAGTATTCTTGCCAGCAAGTTAAAGAAGTATGGATATGTTGACAACTACGCATAAGAGACCAAGGCCAATACATAATAGCCTCAGAGAAAGGTATTTCAAGGTCCTTGCATTTTTACATTTTAGTTTTGCAGTCAACCCTAATAGAACATTTAGAAAGCCGCTCAAATTTCCCAGCCGTGTTAATAAACATTAACTACAAGGTGGATACAAAGCTGGCTAGATTGTTGGGCTCAATGGGTAGTGATCAACAGCTCGATGTCTAGTTGGCAGCCGGTATCAAGCAAAGTGCCCCAGGGATCAGTCCTGGGGCTGGTTTTGTTCAATATCTTTATTAATGATCTGGATGATGGGTTGGATTGCACCCTCAGCAAGTTGGCAGATGACATGGAACTGGGGGAAGAGGTAGATACGCTGGAGAGTAGGGATAGGGTCCAGAGTGACCTAGACAAATTGGAGGATTGGGCCAAAAGAAATCTGATGAGGTTCAACAAGGACAAGTCCTGCACCTAGGACAGAAGAATCCCTGCTACAGGCTGGGGACCTACTGGCTAAGCGGCAGTTCTTCAGAAAAGGACCTGGGGATTACAGTGGACGAGAAGCTGGACATAAGTGAACAGTGTGCCCTTGCTGCTAAGAAGCCTAACAGCATATTGGGCTGCATTAGTAGGAGCATTGCCAGCAGATTGAGGGAAGTGATTATTCCCCTCTCTTCAGCACTGGTGAGGCCACATCTGGAGTATTGCATCAGTTTTGGGCCCCCCACTGCAGAAATGATGTGGACAAATTGAAGAGAGTCCAGTGGAGGGCAACAAAAATGATTAGGGGTCTCGGGCTCATAATTTATGAGGAGAGGCTGAGGGAACTGGGCTTATTTAGTCTGCAGAAGAGAAGAGTGAGGGGGGATTTGATAGCAGCCTTCAGTTACCTGAAGGGGGGTTCCAAAGAGGATGGAGCCAAGCTGTTCTCAGTGGTGGCAGATGACAGAACAAGGAGCATTGGTCTCAAGTTGCAGTAAGGGAGGTCTAGGTTGGATATTAGGAAAAATTGTTTCACTAGGAGGGTGGTGAAGCACTGGAATGGGTTACCGAGGGAGGTGGGGGACTCTCCATCCTTAGAGGTTTTTAAGGCCCGGCTTGACAAAGCCCTGGTTGGTGTGATTTAGTTGGGGATTGGTCCTGCTTTGAGCAGGGAGTTGGACTAGATGACCTCCTGAGTTCTCCTCCAACCCTAATTTTCTATGATTCTCTGGACTGGCACTTGAGAGACTTGGGTTCATTTCCTGATTCTTTCATAGACTGGCTGTGTGACCTTAGTCAAGTCAGTTAATCTCTGCCTCAATTCCCCACCTGTAAAATGGTATAATACTTCCTTTCTCCTATTATTTGGGAGAACATATGGAGGGACAAGACAGGAAAGGAACAGGGAAAAGCCTGCTCAATGGCATGCTTCTCCCACATCATTTTCCCTTTTACTTTCTGAAATCCTCTCTGTAGGTATTTAATGGCGTCAGGGCTCAAGATCTAGAAGGTGACAAAGCAGCCAATGTCGGGGTCGTAGATACTTTCTGCCAGATCATTTTCCTCCTTCCTCCACAGTCCAAGGGAAAATCTAATACACATTACTACTGACCAAGTCAGACTAAATGTGTGATTTTTCCCTTTTGTGTTTATGGAGCATATGCACAAGTGTAACTGCACGTTTTACAGTTTTTTGTGTGGCTAGTTTATGGAGGTAGAGCTGTTAGATTTTTACCTTTTGTAGTTAGGGAGGAATGGGATTAAAGGACAGATTTAGAAACTATGGCACTATCGAGGACAGGCCAACATGTGTTTTGACCTCTTTTCCTTAAATTTCTCTTAAATGAAATTAAGTATATACATCTATAATATTAAGTAATGATGTAATCTAATTTTTAATGCACACCTGATCTGGCTGCTGTCATCTCAGTGTGTTATAGAGGAAACAGAATATGAAATAGAAATGCTGATGAGCCTTCTATTATATTATCTCTTTTAATGGTAATGAAAGGACACTGCCAGCAGGAAGTTCTAAAGCTTCTTATTTTGTTGCCTCTTAGCATGCTTTATATTTGTGTTTTACATAAATTAATGTGGACTTACTCATTATACAATTAGTATAATTATAAAACAGACATGATAGAAATTTACAGATAGATACTACCTGGCTAATGAATGATGAGAAAATCACAGGGGATTAAATTTATTCCTGGTGTAGCTCTATTGAAGTTACAGGAGGTGCCAACAGGATTGTATTTATCAGTGTGTGTGTATACATATGTATATAATGTGTGTGTGTGTGTGTGGTTTTTCTTTTTTTCCTCAAAAGTGAGGGAGAAAATATACTTTTATTAATAAATATATTTGGTATTGCAAGTTGTGAAAATATATATCCTCACTTTAATTTAATGTCCAGTACCATGTGAGCTGTGTCTGGATTCCAAAGTAAGTATGTGCATGTGCCCTTTATAAAAATATATAAAATGTATGCAGTGGTGTTGTAGCTGTGTTGGTCCCAGGATATTAGAGAGACAAGGTGGTGAGGTAATATCTTTTATTGGACTAACTTCTGTTAGTGAGAGAGAAAAACTTTTTGAGTTTACACAGAGCTCTTCTTCAGGTCTGGGAACCTAACTCAGACTGTCACTTCTAAATACAAGGTGGAAAGATTGTTTAGCATAAATAGTTAATACATTTCAAGGGACCACAAAAGTGTTGTGAGAATTAATCTTTGTAAAGTACTTGGATAGCTTTGGATCAAAAGTGTTCTAACTAATATCAGTCTGTGTAGCCTTAATAATTAAGGTATTGTTTGCAAAGGTCTGGGGATTAAATATCTAACTGCTTTCATTTCTTTTTCTCATCAACTCTGGCAACATGAACTGCAAATCTCAAGCAATTTTTTCTCCTATACTTATTAGTAGGGGTCTACTTAAACTGTGTCATTTCCCCACACATTTCATGGGTTGGTCATGGCATTACTAGCAAATTTTGTGGATGTGTTCATACCATGCTACTTCTGTGCTGCTGCTGGCAGCGGTGCTGCCTTCAGAGCTGGGGACCGAGCCAGCAGCCACTGCTCTTTGGCTGCCCAGCTCTGAAAGCAGTGCAGAAGTAAGAGTGGCAATACTCTGACCCCTCTTTTGGCTCAGGATACCCAGTTTGAGAAATACTGTGTACTTTTGTATACTTTTACCCTATAGTATATTATAGTATAGGATAAAAGTACACAAAAGACCAGACTTTATGGGGGAGACCAGATTTCATGGTCTATGACACATTTTTTACGGCCATGAACAGCATCCTGCCAAAGAACCTGGGAAATACTAAGTGCCTCACAGGGGGAGAAGGGGTAACACATTGTGCAGGGGTGTATTAGCTTTGAATCTTCCGAGTCTTTGTTAAGAAATGTTTCAGTTATATCAAGAAAACCCCCATGTTATGAAGAAAAGTACTTGGTGAACCAAACGGGATCCATATTATTTGTACAGCTTTAAGAATTTTACTGTATAAATTACTGTCAGAATTCTTTTTCTTTTCCTTTTTTATACTGATTTTCAGTCTGACAGCTTGACACGATAATACAGGGTGAAGACTGTAAGCAGTGTTTTGTCCTCCGCCCTCACCTTTAATGTCCATTATTCATTTTTGAAAGAAATAATAAGGTTTTTCCTGTTTTATTCAGTCACAGAAAATCTGCATCAAGGCTCTGCCTGCAAATACAAATAAAATAAAAGCATAAGCTTTGTCAAGTAGGATGTAACCTTTAAGGGGAAATTATGACAGCTTAATTAGGGAGGAGCTGCTTTTGCAAGAATTGTAGTATTACATGAAATATGGTATGTTCTTGCTAATAACCTTTCACTGGATCATTGAATAGTACAGAGCTAATTAAAGAGAACAGGATTTAGGGAACTTGGCATCAAAGTAAAGACTTCTTGCAAATAAAAAACATAGGAGTGTCAAGTAGTCAAACATCTGTGAAAGTCTGTTCTTCTTGAATTCCATTGGGGATCCTTTATGAGATGCTGTTGCCTTTACAGGTTACTTTCCCTGGTAGTTTCTTAGAGAAACTTGTTTATGTACATTTTGAACACTCGACCTGGAGCTGAGGTGCTCAGAAACAACATTCAAGCAATTTGATCTTTCAGAAATTTTAACTTAAACATTGATGTGCAGGAAGCAACTTTTCACCATGAACTGATTCTAGTTGTTCTTTTCTCTGGGCTTCAAAATGTATTTTTACGTGTCAAGGTTCCTTCCCCACTCTGAACTCTAAGGTACAGATGTGGGGACCTGCATGAAAGACTCCCTAAGCTTATTCTTACCAGCTTAGGTTAAAAGCTGCCACCACCAAAGTGTTACACAAAGAACAGGGGAAGTGCCCACTTGGAAACGTCTCCCCTCCCAAATATCCCCCCCAAGCACTTCACCCCCTTTCCTGGGGAAGGCTTGATAAAAATCCTTACCAATTTGCATAGGTGAACACAGACCCAAACCCTTGGATCTTAAGAACAATGAAAAATCAATCAGGTTCTTAAAAGAAGAATTTTAATTAAAGAAACAGTAAAAGAATCACCTCTGTAAAATCAGGATGGTAAATACCTTACAGGGTAATCAGATTCAAAACATAGAGAATCCCTCTAGGCAAAACCTTAAGTTACAAAAAGACACAGAAACAGGAATATACATTCCGTTCAGCACAACTTATTTTATCAGCCATTTAAACAAAACAGAATCTAATGCATATCTAGCTAGATTGCTTGCTAACTCTTTACAGGAGTTCTGACCTGCATTCCTGCTCTGGTCCTGGCAAAAGCATCACACAGACAGAGTAAACCCTTTGTTCTCCCCTCCCCCCCACAGCTTTGAAAGTATCATGTCTCCTCATTGGTCATTTTGGTCAGGTGCCAGCGAGGTTATCTTAGCTTCTTAACCCTTTACAGGTGAAAGTGTTTTTCCTCTGGCCTGGAGGGATTTAAAGGTGTTTACCCTTCCCTTTATATTTATGACAGTACACTCTAAAAGAAGCCTAAAAGGTAGCAGATTGGCAGGACTGTCTTCATTGTGAGTCTTCTGTAGCGCTGAGCAAAGGAATACAGTTAATTACCATTTTGGATCAGACTCATGGTCTATCTAGTTCAGAGGTGGGCAAACTTTTTGGCCCTAGGGCCACATCGTGGTTGCGAAACGGTATGGAGGCCCGGGTAGGGAAGGCTGTGCCTCTGCAAACTAAAGTATGGAGATGGTGGGTGGCAGTATGGGTCTGCTGGTCTGGGTAGTGGCTGCAGAACCAAGAGAATGGGCTTCTAGTCTTGGATCTGACACCAAAATTGGCATGATATATGTATTAGTGCTTGCTTTTTAGTGTTCAGGGTGCAGTTTGGCATGCTAATCTAGCTGTGTAGTGAAGTGCACCTCTTGTCAGGTGCGTGCTGAAGGAGACAGAGCTCTACAGGAGCCGCTAACACCTCTTGCATCTTTGCACTGTAAAAATATTTGAGTGACCCATTCATCTTATTTAAAATCTGTATATTCTGTTATCTGTGCAAAAGGAGCAAATCAAAGCTGTTTTTAAAAACCCACTCACTGTGACAACACTATTTTAACTATTGTCTAACTTAAAAACCCATTCTTATCAAGCATGATTTGATTTTTTTTAAATGGGGGTGGGGACTAGGAACTTAATTCTGGCTAGCTGGGCAAAGCTTCGGGAACTTAATTCTGGCTAGCTGGGCAAAACTTTGCGAAATAGGCAATAGGAGGGCAATAAACCCATTTAAATTTAGCCATTTTGTGGGAAAACTTTGAATCCTAATTTTGCTTAGTGATGAAACATGCCTAATAAATTCAAGTAAGCTTACAAAGTTCTACTCCTCATTTGTTCTGGATGAGTAGATTCTTTTTCCCCAATGAGCAAAATATCATAAAGGTTTACTGCCCACCTTTAACTATTCTCATCAATCCATCAGGGTAAAGAGGAATAAATAGACTTTGTGCTTCTGCTTGTAAATTGTAAATAATTGTAAATTAGTTCCAGAAGGCTGAACTCAAGAAAGGCTAGGATGCTCTCGTTCATAAATGCAAATGACATACGAAATTGGCTATCATATGGTTGTGGTTCTGTTTTTTTTTCCCTTTTAATATATAAATATTTGTTCTTAAGTCAAATGGTTGTGATGATTTTAGAGGGAAAAACATTCAAGCCAGCCAAATTTTAATCCTTTTTAGCTTCTTATTGAGGAATAAATTCCAGGAGAGAATCCTATGTGCGTCCCCCATTATGCTCCACTATATCTCCTCCCCTATCCTCTTCCTTTGTCTTGTCCTCCACAGGCTAATTTACACCTACTTATATTTTTCTTTTCCCATTATCCCTACCATGCTTGGACCAGCTTTGCTATTCCCATGTGCCAAGTACTCATTCTCTTTCTCCACATTCCTCCTTAAAATGAATGTCTTTGCAGCCCTCCTTTTGTTGATCTCACTAGTGATGTCTGCATTACTTCTTGTGCCTGAATAGTTGTCCTCTGTTTCACTGTATATAGTAACAAGCAGAATTAGACTGTACGCTCCAGTGTAAATCAGGATTAATTTTGCTGAAATTAGTGGAGTTATACTGGACTAGCACTGATGGAAGAAGGAGGAGAATCAGACTCATTATCTTTTCATATATTTTTGCAAAGCACCATCTAGATTTGATAATACAATTATAAAAATTCCTTTTCTGCATTGGCTTAATGCTTGTGTTGTTCATTTGTTCCTCCTATGGGAGTTCTCTGAGTGGGGGCTCAGTTGTGGTGACTTAGATGTTGTTAATCTTATTTAGGCAGATTCGCCTCCTTTAATTTAATCTAATTCAGTCGTAAGGAGAAGAATGTCTAAGGATTCACATTTGTGTAGTGGTCTCCAGTGAAAGCTGCTGATATTTTTAAAAATCTGCCTTTAATTTTTGTTGATAGTTAATCAAAGTAATACCGCAGTACTTCCATTCAGTTCTGTCGGGGCTGTTTACAGAAGTTAAAACAATATAATCTGTTACTATCTGAAGCTAGTGCTTTGAAGACAAAGCTAGTGCTTTGTTCTTCATTCCCTTTGCTGTTTGCTAGCTGCATCAGCATCTGATTGTCCTCTTAAGCATGACAGTCTCTTGCACTCTTCAACAACCTTAATGCAAACCTGCTTAGTGAAGTAGGTCAGAAGTGTGTAGCAGAGCTATGATTGTGGTATGGATCTGTTTTCCACCTCCTCGTGTATGTGAGGAAAGGGAAAAGATGCATGTGTACCTTCAGGATGCAATATGCATCATTTCTATGCAGAATCATGTAGGTTATGTTGGTAGTTGGGAATAGGGCTTTTATTATTATAAAGGATATTGTCAGCAGTGAGGTGGAATGTGAGAGGCGTATAATGCTTTAATGATGGTTCAGTAAAAGTGTATGTCAGAGGTGGGCAAAATACAGCCCACGAGGTGAGAAGCGGGTGGGGGGAGCAGATAGGGGGTAGGGGCCACACCCCCCTCCCCAACCGGCCCTTCATACAATTTTTGAAACCCGATGCGGCCCTCAGGCCAAAAAATTTGCCCGCCCCTGGTGTATGTTGAGAGGGTATCCTGGGAGCAAGTGTGAAGATGTAAAAATCTGTGAAGTGGTTCTCAAGTTGTACATGTATGGTATTCTTTCTGGGGAGTTGGCTAAGTATGTGAGTGTGCGCCGGGATCCGGAACCTTCTGAATCTTATAGTGAACATCAGAACGTAAGAATGGCCATGCTGGGTTAGATCAATGATCTGTCTAGCCCAGTATCGTGTCTGACTGTGGCTAGTGCCAAATGCTTCCAAGGGAGTGAACAGAACAGGGCAATTATAGAGTGATGCATTCCCTGTTCTCCAACCGCCAGAAGCTGGGACTGGATGTTTAGGGACACTTGAAGAATGAGGTAGTATCCCTGATCGGCTAATTGCTATTGATGGAACTATCCTGCATGAATGTATCTAATTCTTTTTTTAACCCAGTTATACTTTTGGCCTTCACAGCGTTCCATGGCAATGAGTTCCACAGGTTCACTTTGCATTATGTGAAGAGGTACTTCCTTTTGTTTGTTTTAAACCTTCAGCCTGTTCATTTAATTAGGAGACCCCCTAGTTGCTGTGATGTGTGAAGGGGTGAATAACACTGTGACGGGCTGGATCACAGAAACCCCCTTGGGAATTGCCAACTGTTGTGCTGAGACTACCTCTGAGCCCGTTTTCCCTGGCAGCTTGGGACTTCAATGCCCTGCCTGGTTTGAGCCAGACACGCTAGCCTGCTACAAACACAGACCCAGGTCTGAACCACATCCTCCAAGCAGGCTTAACTGAAAACAGCTTAAGAAGTGTTCCTGTCTCTGACACTCAGATGCCCAGCTCCCAATGGGGTCCAAACCCCAAATAAATCCATTTCCCCCTGTATAAAGCTTATACAGGGTAAATTCATAAATTGTTCGCCCTCTATAACACTGACAGAGAGGGAGCTGCACAGCTGTTCCTCCCCGCCCCAGTATTAATACATACTCGGGGTTAATTAATAAGTAAAAAGTGATTTTATTAAATACAGAAAGTAGTATTTAAGTGGTTTCAAGTAATAGCAGACAGAACGAAGTGAATTACCAAGCAAAATAAAACAAAACACGCAAGTCTAAGCCTAATACAGTAATAAAACGGAATACAGATAAAATCTCACCCTCAGAGATATTTCAGTAAGTTTCTTTCACAGACTGGATGCCTTCCTAGTCTGGGTACAATCCTTTCCCCTTGTTCCAGCTCAGGTGGTAGCTAGGGGATTTTTCATGATTGCTACCCCCTTTGTTCTGTTCCACCCCCTTATATATCTTTTGCACATGGCGGGAATCCTTTGTCCCTCTCTGGGTTCCCTCCCCTCCTTCTAAATGGAAAAGCACCAGGTTAAAGATGGATTCCAGTTCAGGTGACATGATCACATGTCGCTGTAAGACTCTAAGCGCTCATTCCTCCCAGCCTGACTCACAGGAAGGCCAACAAGCAAACAGAGCCATCCACAGTCAATTGTCCCAGTTGATGGGAGCCATCAAGATTCCAAAACACCATTAATGGCCCACAATTTGCATAACTACAATAGGACCTCAGGGTTATATTTCTAGTTGCAGATACAAGAGTGATACATTTATACAAATAGGATGACCACACTCAGTAGATTATAAGCTTTGTAATGATACCTTACAAGAGACCTTTTGCATGAAGCATATTCCAGTTACGTTATATTCACACTCATTAGCATATTTTCATAAAATCATATAGAGTGCAACGTCACAAAAAACTTCTCTACACCATTCATGATTTTATAGATCTCTATCATATCCCCCCTTAGTCTTTCCTTTCCTTTCCTTTCCTTTCCTTTCCTTTCCTTTCCTTTCCTTTCCTTTCCTTTTCTCTTTTCTAAATTGAACAGACCCAGTCTTTTTAATCTGTCCTCATATGGAAGCTGTTCCATACCTCTAATCATTTTGTTGTCCTTATCTGCACCTTTTCCAATTCTAATATATATTTTTTGAGATGGGGCAACCATACCTGCATGCAGTATTCAAGATGTGGATGTATATAAGAACGGCCATACTGGGTCAGATCAACAGTTTTCTGACCGTGTCCAATCCCAGGTGTCCCAGAGGGAAAGACTAGAACAGGTAATCATCAAGAGATCCATTCCCAGCTTCTGGCAAACAGCAGCTATGGACACCATTCCTGTCTATCCCATGTTCCATCAATTTAATATAGTGACATTATGATATTTTCTGTTTTTATTGTCTGTCCCTTTCCTAATGGTGCCTAATGTTTTGTTAGCTTTTTTGACTGCCAATGCACATTGAGCAGATGTTTTCAGAGAGCGATCCACAATGACTCCAAGATCTCTTTCCTGAGTGGTAAAAGTGAATTTAGACCCCATCATTTGGTATGTACAGTTGAGATTATTTTTTTGAAAGTGCATTATTTTGCACTTATCGACAATGAATTTCATCTGCCCTTTTGTTGTGCAGTCATTCAGTTTCAAAGATTCCTTTGTATCTGTTAAGTATCGGACTTAACTAGTTTGAGTAATTTAGTATTGTCTACAAATTTTGCCACCTCCTTGTTCACCCCCTTTTCCAGACAACCAATGTGAGTATGTGCATATTGAGGCATTGTTTGAAGAGGATAGAGGGCAGGTGGCCTGGGCAATCTTCCCTGGTTTCCTTTTTTTCCCTTTAATATTGTGGCCTGAAACGTGCAAGTGATCATGATGGTCCCTTGTGGCCTTAAAGACTGAGTGTTAGATGGAATGCTATGGGTGAGAGTGAATGGGTTGTAAAAGGAGGTAAAGAGCTTGTACATCTCACCCACTGTGGAGCTGGCAAAGTAAATGTATGTGTGTTGACAGTGCATATTGGGACACTGCTGAAAGACGGCAGAGTTAACGTTGCATGGACAACCTCTAATGGTTCTGGTTTTCAGCAGCTTTGAGTTTTGCTCAGCTAGGCATTCTGTATGGGGATGACATACCACCAATCAGCCTTAACTCTATGTTAACGTAGTTTTTTGCCATTGAATTTCCTGCTTTTTTGAATAGGAAAAAAAAAAATGTTGTTGACATGTCATGCCCCGCAATTTCCATACTGAGACATCCAGTTTCCCCCCTCCCATCAGCTGGCCTCTACCAGCCCTGCTTCCGTGCACTTCCCCAGCCATGCCCCTGACTCATTGACTGTGTTCCCTCCCCTCCAACCTGGCTTCCTTCCATCTACTGTACTTAGCTCCCCTGCCCCACCCTCTAACCGCAAGCAGGGAATGCATCTCCCTGAAGTCTTCAGTTCCTGGTATATAAACATTTCTATTGCTATTTCCCCCCCCTTCTGTAACCTAACTCACATGTAGTGCCTGGAATGAAGGACAACTGTGTTACAGCAGATTGGTGATCCTGGTTGTTTTAGAATGGTTGGAGGGTGGAGTTTGTTGGAGGGACAGTAAGAGAAATTACAGACAGGGTTTCTGTGCCAAGAGGACTCTCAGTTTTATGTTTGATAGAAAGATCCTCTGGCCCCTGTCCAATAGATCTATCTCATCTCTGAGAAAAAGGAGGTGTCAGAGCTTGTAATGTTTCTATGCCAGGGGTTCTCAAACTGGGGGTCGGGAGGTTATTACATGGGGGGGGGTCGCGAGCTGTCAGCCTCCACCCCAAACCCTGTTTTGCATCCAGCATTTATAGTAGTGTTAAACAGATAAAAAAGTGTTTCTAATTGATATGGGGGGGGGGGTCACACTCAGAGGCTTGCTGAGTGAAAGGGGTCACCAGTACAAAAGTTTGAGCACTACTGTTCTATGCCATACAGTACACTTTTTCTGGTCAGCCATGAACCATCCCGTTTCCTGATTAATGTTCTTCCAACACTATATTAATAGCTTTCATGTTGTCTCTGTAGCAGATTATTCAAACACTCAGCCAAACTGGAGAAAACTATCACACCTTCTGGACACACATCTCTGTTGTAGTCCAAATCTGCGCTCTAATGTTGCATGAGGTGTACGCCAGGAATATGGCCAAGATCATTTCTGCCTGAATAAATCACCACAGAGTTAGAGAGATCACAACCTCTTAAGTCACTGGTGACATGCAACAGAATGGGAAAAATGTGATGCCAGCACAGGCCACCTCTTTGTACCCAAATCAGCCTATCGTCAGCAATCCCCATGTCATGGTGAGCTTTACACTCTCCCACAAACTTCTGCAATCTTGTGATTCAGAATGTCAAGGTTCCTCCCCCACTCTGAACTCTAGGGTACAGATGTGGGGACCTGCATGAAAAACCTCCTAAGCTTATCTTTACCAGCTTAGGTCAAAACTTCCCCAAGGTACAAAATATTACACCCGTTATCCTTGGAATGGCCGCTACCACCACCAAACTAATACTGGTTACTGGGGAAGAGCTGTTTGGACGCGTCTTTCCCCCCAAAATACTTCCCAAAACCTTGCACCCCACTTCCTGGACAAGGTTTGGTAAAAAGCCTCACCAATTTGCCTAGGTGACTACAGACCCAGACCCTTGGATCTTAAGAACAATGAACAATCCTCCCAACACTTGCACCCCCCCTTTCCTGGGAAATGTTGGATAAAAAGCCTCACCAATTTGCATAGGTGACCACAGACCCAAACCCTTGGATCTGAGAACAATGAAAAAGCATTCAGTTTTTTACAAGAAGACTTTTAATAAAAAATAGAAGTAAATAGAAATAAAGAAATCCCCCCTGTAAAATCAGGATGGTAGATATCTTACAGGGTAATTAGATTCAAAAACATAGAGAACCCCTCTAGGCAAAACCTTAAGTTACAAAAAAGACACACAGACAGAAATAGTTATTCTATTCAGCACAATTCTTTTCTCAGCCATTTAAAGAAATCATAATCTAACACATGCCTAGCTAGATTACTTACTAAAAGTTCTAAGAC
The DNA here is from genome assembly GCF_965140235.1 of Caretta caretta. Lineage (NCBI taxonomy): Eukaryota > Metazoa > Chordata > Testudines > Cheloniidae > Caretta > Caretta caretta. Next base: position 128,370,199 of record NC_134209.1, on the reverse strand, counting down.
TCCATTCCTGGTCTATACCTGGCAGAAACCAGCATACAGACCGACACAGACCCTTTGTTTCTCTCCCTCCTCCCAGCTTTTGAAAGTATCTTGTCTCCTCATTGGTCATTTTGGTCAGGTGCCAGCGAGGTTACCTTTAGCTTCTTAACCCTTTACAGGTGAGAGGAGCTTTCCCCTGGCCAGGAGGGATTTCAAAGGGGTTTACCCTTCCCTTTATATTTATGACACAGAAGTTGCCCAGAATCCACATGCTAGCAATCTTGGCAGTGCACATATTTCTTTCCCCTCAGCGGTCAAGGTACCTGTGCTGTTATTTCCAAACCGCTGCACTGTACGTCTCTGGAAACACATTAATCTGTCTCCAGATGAGGAAGTAGCTTGTCTCCCCCTCTCCCCAGTGCTCTCAGCGTTCCACCAGGGACTAGTAAAATACAGATTTTCTCAGACAACTAATCCAAGGCTTTTCTACCACCCATCCTCATTTGCCAACCCCTCTGCAGCTGCAACCCCTTTGTCCACCCTCTACCCCACCCCTGCTGAAGTCCTCTGTCTCCATCTCCTTACCACTCTACATAACAAAAATTTTGGTTAGACTGGCTGTTGACCATTCTGCTTAAACCTGTACATAAAATAAAAACATGTTATAGGGTAACAGAGATGACTTGTAGAAAGCAACATGAGTTATTAAATCTTTATTTCACAGGTGTACAAAGTTTTGGATTAGAAATTTCAGTGGCGGGATGTTCACTGGGGCAATGACATTGGCACATTCCCTTAAACTGCCCAGGCAAGCATAAAGTGACTGCATAGAAACTTCACCTTTTTTTTCCCCCTTTATTGGTGTATGTGCATTTATAACCTTTCAGAATACACATCTACGTAAGTGAAGAAGTGAACATTCTCTTAAATACCATACTCAATTTGGTTCCCTCAAAGATTTAGTGGGTGCCAGGCACAACCTTGGGTAAAACTCAACAGATCTAGACCATTTTGACCCACACCACATAAATAGTTTGATCTCTAGTGCTGTGCCAAATAAGATACCTAGAACTTTTTGAAAAAAGGCTATTTTTGGGGAGGCTTATATCTCTGCAACGCCAAGCTCAAATGATCCCAAATTGGGTCACTAACCCGATGCTTCACCCTCCTGAGGCACACCAAATTTCAGAGAAATCCAACAAAACATGTTGATTTTAGATGACTTAGAATGGTCAACTTTTAAACGGAAGTTGTGATACAAACTTAACTTTAGTAATGCTGCCGCACCACTATATTTAAGATGAAGTTCCAGTCCAGTCATGTGACTGTAGCATTAGAGGGTGGTTTGTGACACGAGAAAAATATTTCACTTGTTCTGTTAACATCATATGTTGGGAGCCCATCTGATAATTCTTACTTATACAAAAACACACAGTGAACTGATGTAAGGATTGCTGGGCTGGCCACAATCTTTATGATTTATATATTACAAATGATTTGGAATCTGAAAGATTTGGATAGTATTTTAATGTTAATAGTTTAAACTAACACATTATTTCCACTGGTTTGCTTGCTTTCTGAAATATAATGGCAAGACAAGAGAAAGTAAGGGAATTATTGGGTTTCCTGGTTTCTGTATCATAGTTGTCAATTTGTTAAAAATATAAAAGGTTTGGAATTCAGGAAATATTTGCTGTTGCTATAATAGGTGATTTCCGCCCCTCCTCTTTTTTTAAAAACACCTGCTCTGTTAACCTATCAGTAAGCAACAATTTGATGAAAGTCCCCACAGCAATGGCATTCAGCTAGATACCTCCCTCCTCACAGAACTACAGAGCTTTATTTGAATGCTTGCAACATGCATGCAACTCTGCAAAATAGACAGGAGCACTATTTATTACATCAGAAATGAGATTAAAAATAATCGGCTTGCCAGTACTTGTCCAATTATGTGCTCAACAAAAATAGGTATCCTACTGATAGAGGTAAACTCTTATCATTTAGGGAAGGTTCTATATAGAAGAAGGGCCCGCTGCTTTTGGGAGCTCAGTGCCTCCTGGAATTTGAGAAGGAGTCCCTCTTCTTACAGGATCAGGAGCTAAAAATTATATAAAATAGATCTGGGGGAGGATATTTTCAAAGACACACAGGAGAGTTAAGCACCCAGCTTCCATGAGTTGGGTGCCTAGATTCCCTTTGTGTCTCTGGAAATCTCCCCCCTTACAGATAATAAAACATTAAAGCCCTGCTTTTTTATCCATGTTTTCAGATATAGGTTTGTATCCCTTATATATCCAATTAAGACCAGTTTAGCCAGGCAAGAACTAGAGAAAAATACAATGGACAGATCATAGATCTTAAACGCTACAGATTGTTTTTAGTAAAAAGGTTAAAAGGAAATAATTATGTTGATTTGTTTAATTTCCCACTCACAAACTGTAAAACAAAGAATAGTTTATTGGCTTTCCCATTTGTGAAATTTGGACTTGGTTGTTTTCTCTCCAGTACTGGAGGTATTGGTGTAATGTAAAAGGCTCTTAAAATCAGTTTGTCCTGTTGCATTGGTATCTGTCGCGTTTTAATTGGCTTTTTTGGGGGGTATTTGTATTGCACTACAGTGGAAAGTGATATATATATTATATATATATATATATATAAAATATTAACCATCTCTTCCCAACTGTGGCACCCACTGAATTTTTTTAAAGGTACGCCTCCCAACCAATCAAATCAGCCACATACTCAAAGTGCAGTGCTGAATTTTGGTCCTACTAGCATCTTAAAATAGAGTCATTCTTATGCGGAGAGGCACTGAGCATCCTCAATTTCCACTGAAGTGAGTGGGAGTTGATGTCACTGTATTTTGCATGATTGAGCTCAAAGTGAATATAGGTCATAGAATTTAAGGCCAGAATATCTCCTTGTCTCACTCCTGTATATCACAGGCCATCAACAACACCTACACACTAGACCCAACAACCAGTTTGTAGGAGCTTGTCTGTAAAACACAAATTCAAATTGTACAAATTTGTATAGCTCTGTTCAAAAAATACACTCTGCGGTTTTCAGAGAGATGCCAGTTGACTTTGACCTTGGGGTCCTGCAACACTGCATGTATTTATAGTTTATCCATATTCTCGATCAGTATTTCGTTGCAGTATAATATAAGGTGGTGATAATTGTTGAATTTGTCCCTCACTAGGTTGATATACAGCATTTGAAGTTGTGTGGTTTTAATTGTATTTAAGATGCTTTATGAAATATTCCTCTGACAAGTTTGAATAATTGCTGAGGTGTCAGTAGAATACTGTTGAATTATTTATTGGGTGATGAACTGAGGCTTAAAAAGGAGAGTGCCTTTGCAATCCTGATTGGCATTGTGCATAGTGAGAAAATCCCTGGTAGCACTAAGGAAAATAGGCACACCATGGTGTTTTGGGCTTTAATTGTTAAGGAAAGTGTGGGTGTTGGGGGCACTGCATATTGAGATACGGAGAACCTATATGAAGCCGTAATTTTAACACTACAGTGTGCATCTGTCTCCAGTGGAAAATCTGTCTGTTCTAAAATGCCCACACATTTTTAAGTATTCATGTGCTGTACAGAATATACTAATCTGCAAGGATTTAGAACACCTTGTCCCATTTTCTTCTGACCACATAAATTACATCCTATCAGGGATTGAATTTTTCTTTTTCATTCATATGTAACTGACTCCTGTTCAGTAAGGAAAAACACATCTGGTGCATGAATCAGGTCAAATCTGTATAGCTATGTGTCTTGCCTCACTAGGTCTGTGCAAAGCCTGTGACATTTGCTTTTGTAAAATACCTGTAATTTACTTTGAAAGTATGGGAAAATATGGTTCAGCAATTTTTGTGTCTGTGTGTAAAATCTCTAAGTCTTTCTTTGAATGAGCCTATAAGCAAAATGGGTAGGGGGATGGAAGGTGAAATGTGACCTTTAAATAACTCTGAGGTGAAGTGATTTTACTTGTTCCAGAGCAACTTTTCTTGGACTGAGTTAAAAGTCTTTGAAAACTGCATAATGAAGATGCATAGTAGATTTCCTCCCCCCCCACCAGACTTGTACAGCTAGGGAAGAATTTGCTGTGTGTGCATGTTCATGGCTAGGTTAGCCACATCGTGAAAATATCTAGTCTAACATGTTGCCGCAGTTCAGTAAGGAAACCTAGGAGTAGGGGAAGAGTCTCAAAGACTGTGGAGTGTGTTGTGGAGGCTGCTGGAGGCATTGTAATGGTCACAGGATGCAGTGCTACTCTGAAGAGCCTTAGGAGATATGCAGTTGTGAGAGGCCTCTCTGTATCCCACTCAGATGAAATTTAGAAAAATGAAAATTTAGGCTAAATATCAGGGGCAACTTCCTCTCAGTGAGATCTGTAAGACTGTGGGATACTCTCCTATGATAAATAACGAAAGCCCCGTCTTTGGAGACATTTAAAACTAGATAAGACAAGGTGCTAAAAATATACTTTCTAGAACAATCCTGCATGGCAGGGTAATGGATTAGGTATTCAAGGAGCTCTTTTCCATCTGTTATTCCATCTAAAAATAGATATAAATACTAATTTACTATTTAAATGTGTATAACACACTTGGTGAATACTCAAGCACATGTACATTTTAAATAAAAATATATCAGAATTGTCAGTGTCAGCTATTCTTCCCAGCCCAGAAAAACATCAGGACTTCCCCACTTAACCACCAACTCAGTAAAAGCCTGGGTAAGTAGGTGGGCTTTATAAATACCTCAAGGATCAACATCTTGAGATTCTGTTGGACTAAAGAGAAGATGTGACTCCCAGAAGCTAGGGCCTCTCACCAAGAATTCTCTGTCAAATTTGGGGATTGTCATCTTCAGATACCTTGGCATAATAGGGAGAGATGATATCACTGGTAAAAGGCACCTGAACTATAATGGGCTGTAAGAATGGTTTATGCTATTCGGATAATATCCACTAAGTCTTCCTCTTATTCAGTGGAAAATCATATATGTATATATACACATTTTGTGCTTGCACAACATTCCTGCAGAGATACTTAGCACAGAAATGTAGAAATCTCTTACATTTTTCTTCTTCTTTTTTCCTGACCTCTCTGCAACAAAATCTTGGTAACATTTCTGGTCTTTGTTCAGTTGTATTTCATCACGATCCTTTAGTCTGAACTACTGCATAACACAAGCCGTAGAATTCCACCAAGTGATTTCTGCATCAAGCCCATAACCTCTGGCTGAGCTAATTTTGTGTTTTAGAAAGTCCTCCAGTATTGATTTAAAGACATCAAGAGATGAATTTACCAGTAATGGAAAAATCTGATGGTTTCAAGTCATCAGCTAGAAACTAAAGAGAACGGAAATCTATCCTATTATTATGACACTGGCAAAAAAAAAAGTATAATATGAATTAAAAACACTCTCTGTATAAATAGCCATGTAAAGGCAGGGAAATGTTGGTAAAAGCTTTTTATCTCTGCGTATTTCCTGTTTGGTGATACAGCTACAAAACTTGTATAGTTCAGGGAAGTAAGAAGAGCTAATAAAAAAAAAAACAAACCCAAAAAATTGTCCTGAAGGAGAGGAAGTTGGAAAATCTAAATTAGCCAGTTACTCGAGATGCACCTGGGGAGGTCAGTTAGTTTAAGAGAGAACTGTTGCTGAGCAATGAGTGCTGCATGCACAGGCTTCAAGCGTTTTAAAGTACTGTACTAAGCTAATGAAGTGTTTTGATCTTTATTATGTAGAAAAACTGCCAGCCAGCCAGCCACTTCAAAGAGCTAAAAAACCTCCAATAAGTGAAAAGGTAATGAATAAATTAAATGTTCTTTTTTACGCACTCTGACCAAAGAGATTTGCTTCTGTACAAAATGACACATACACATCATGATACCTGGAGGAACTCTAATTATGGAAATGCTTTGGCAGTTGTAGTATTTGGATTGTCTGCAAACAGGGAAATTGGGCAATCATATGGTATATTTTTAACAGAACTCAAGGCAGCATTAGAAATTGATATTTTTAATAGAGGAAAGTTAGCTTTAAATTGATTTAACAAAGAGAAGCCACAAAATTTCCTCTTTAAACTGTGATAGACCTATTGTGTGTGAGGGGATGGGGAGTGGGCAGCGTGTGAAGAAATGGCCTGTGTTATATAGGAAGTCGGACTAGATGATCACAATGGTCCCTTCTGGCCCTGGAATCTATGAATCTGTAAGTAGAGCGTGTACTTGCAGAAGGGAGTGAGGTAATACAGAACATTTATTTGTATTCTCATTCAGAGAAGAATATTTTCTCATAACTGTCACTGAGGACAGAGGCCACAACTCTTGGCAAACAAAATTAGATTAAGTGCACTTGCTGGAAATGTTAGTTTATCCAGAACAAACAAAATACGTGGCATATTAGGAGGTATAACATAGTTCCTGATCCTGTGAGCACTTATTCATATGTTTAACCCTGAGTATATGAATAATCCCATTGGTCCTGTTGATTTCAGTGGGGCTACTCACATGCTTAAAAGTAAGCATGTGTAACTGGTTGGTTGTAGAAGCAGGGAATTAGTATTGCAGTTCTGCAGTAGGGAAAGGTGTGTGTGTGTGTGTGTAAAGATCTCAGTGTAGGGGTCTGTGGTACAGAGGATATCTTTAAACAAATATTTAATGCGCCCATCACCATGTTAACTAGGTTTCCTGCTATCTCTGGTATCTTTTACAGTTTTTTTTTTAAATCAGACTAAATTTGTTGTATTCCAAAGGGAAACAAATGTATTCTTCAGAAATATTTTTATCAGTCCTAGCGAGGAATCCTCTCTGGCAGGGAAGACTAAGCAGTATGCAAAAATTAAGTGAATTCCGTCAGACAGTGGGGAAATTTGTCCCCAACCTTTCCTTGAATTTAATGATAGATTTTATTATTCAGGAGTCCTCTCCAGCATACCATTGACTCTGTTAATAGCTTTGTGACAAGTCCCAGAGGAAAGCAATTACATTTAAGAGAAACCATGAGGATTTTAAAACAAAGGGTATGTGGTATGTTCTAAAATCAGTGTCTATGTTACGATGCTTGTAATAAGCTGGCAATGTTTGCTAGATGTACTACACCCTATTAGTCGGTGTGGATCCTGTTGGGGAAAATTGAAAGTAGGTTTGGTTGACGTACATCTTATTTGTGCAGACAGCTTGTTGTTCTAGCTAGATAAAGGAGAGGTAGAGTAGTTGTCAGGCACAGTGCATGGGGGACAGGCAGGCTTCCTAGGGCAGTGGTTCTCAATCTTCCCAGACTATTGTACCCCTTTCAGGAGTCTGATTTGTCTTGCATACCCCAAGTTTCACCTCACGTAAAAACTACTTGCTTACAAAATCAGACCTAAAAATACAAAAGTGTCTCAGCACACTATTACTGAAAAATTGCCTCCTTTCTTATTTTGTTTGTATGAAATTTTAGTTTGTACTGACTTCACTAGTGCTTTTTATGTAGCCTGTTGTAAAACTAGGCAAATATCTAGATGAGTTGATGTACCCTTTGAAAGACCTGTGTGTACCCCCAGGGATATGCATACCCCTGCTTGAGAATCACTGTCCTAGGGGTAACTTAGATTGTGGAGAAGGCTTAGCCTGCAGTAAATTAACCATGGGGCAGCCAAGCCTGAGAAGAAGGCTTAGGCTAGGATATCATGCAATATTATTTTGGAAGTATCTTTCTATGAATAAACCAGAGACCAGGCTCATTCTTTGACTCCGTGCATGTATTGCTATTTAGAGTGTGTAGAGGGGGATTCCACCAATTTACAGAGTTGCTTCAGGTCCTCTTCCCCCCACACCCGATAATCCAGTTTGCTTTTAACGTGCACATCCCTCCTGTTAAATTAAGGGCTACGAGAAATAGAATAGCCCAGAGTTATATGCTATCTTAGTTTTTTTATTCTCAAAAAGTGCAGTATATGGGGTTTTACAAATCTTCTTAATCTATTGTATATTTTGCATTATATATTTCGAGTATTGTCAGTTTCTTTGAATAACTTCCATGCCTTAACAAAAATCTACCATTTTACTAATAAAGGTCTTAAACTTCAGCGCTGTTGAGCAACTGCAAATTCCATTGTAGTTTCTGGGAGGATCTGGTGCTCAGCACCTTTCCAAGTTCAAGACCAAAAGGACTAAAATGCTTGATCTGATTAAGTGAAGTTAATTATGAAATATTTATAGTCAGGTCTTACGTCTATATTTTATTCGTCTGGCTTGTGTCAAACATTAATTTTCCATCATAAAATATTTAGAATGAGCTTGGTGGTTTTGTATTCTGAGGTGTTCTTTATTTGCTGGAGTATTCTGGTACAGTACATGCAGGACTGGACCAAGTCTTCTAGATTTCTCATTTTACAGTTCTGTTTACAGTAAGTTGTGTTTCAGATTAATATCTTGACAGTACAATTTGTAAAACAGAATATTGGTAAATTTTTTTGGGGCTTGCGGCAGGGCTGATTTTGCAGTGTTCCCTAAGGTAGACCTTACCTAAAAGCTTGGCTTAACATTTATAGTCTGTGGTAACGTTACGGCTGCTAGTGATCGGAAAATAACATTAAAAGAAACTAGGTGCTGGAATGCTCTCCTTATCTTTTTTCGAGCAACTTGGTTCTAAGGAGTCTTTTGATTCTCTCATCAAGATGAACTCAGTTTCTTGGAATAATGGCATAAGCCTTAATAATCCCCAAACCATGTACTTGTTAGATGGCTGGAAAATGGCTAAGTAGGGTTCTAGATGAAAGTTGTCAAGAGTGCATATGAAACTTAATGTGTGTTTTCATAGGTGGGGGTTATCATTCTTTCTCCAACATTTAAGGCATTTCTTTGTGAGTGTAAAAGAATGGTTAATATAATTTCCTGAAAGCACTGAGTAGCAGGGAGAAACTGAGCTCTGATGTTCTCATTGGTATATATGAAGGGCAGCCAGAATTACATGTTTTCCCTCTATCCCCAGTTGATATTCAATACAATACTTCTACTGTTTTTCTTTCACTGCTTCTTTCCAAAGCTGCTTGACTTCGTTTCACCAATGCTCAATGAGAGGGAAGTGAAGCACAGTGGCTTTGAAGGAGATAAATTGATTTTAGTCAGCTGGGTTGATTTCACAGAGCAGCTCCCAAATACCAATATTCAACACCAAGGTGCTCTCTTCAGCATTGAGTGTCTGAGTTCCCTATGCTTCACCGTCAGTGTCTGGCTTTTCCTGGAGTAACTAAAGAATGAAGAGCCTTAGCCCAATTGAATCAAGGAATAGAAAAGAGGAATTTGTACCAGGCTTGCTGTTCCATCACCTGGCCCTGCAGTGGAGCATGGCATGTTGTCAAGAAATTTAGACTTTAGAAAAAGTGTTATGATATGACCTGGTTTGGTTTGCATAGGTGTCCACCCTGCTTTTTTTAAAAAGGAAACATTGGGAAAAAGTGTAAGGGTGCATGTGATGATCAAGACCAGATCTGTATGCCACCTACAGCTGTTTTCATGTTTTAGGTTAGCAAATATTTGTATTGTCTTCTCATCTATGGTCCTTATACAGCTCTTTGAGCTGAGAGAGAGTGGTTCTTGATTGTTCTGGAGTTCTGCTTGTTTATGTGTTGACATATTTTCATGCCACATATGCTTTGAAAGATCAAGAATGTAAAGATCAAAATAATGTGTTCTTTTCACATGTCCATCATTTCAAGGAGCAAATCCAAATTCTGAAGTAAAAATTAGCATCTAGTATATGATAGAAATGTAACTACCTCACTGAGTATCTTCTATAGTTCCTAATTATAGCATTATAAGTCATTAGTCAGTTAATTTCTCCTATTTAAATACAAATTGCTTCTTTTAAAAATTAAGTTAATTTTTGAGCGACTTTCTTGACACTTTGAGTTGTACTCTTCGCTGAATTGCTTATGTGAGGAGCCAGAACTAAACTTCTTAGACTGTTGTGCGTGTCTGAACTGTGTTCTGTAGACTTGCTCGTATGAAAACAGATAGTTAAAGCTTTTCAATAGGCAGCTAGTCTGTTTGGAACATAGAATGACCTCTGTCCTTGCATGTCACTTCCTGTACTTGCCTCCTCTTCTGTGAATTATGAGTAAAAGTGTTCTGCTGTTTTTAACTTTCAGTAGGAGAATAGTTTTAACTATATAGTTGTGCTTGTTACGCTGCTCTTATTTTATTCTATCCTGGTCTGGTGGTGAAAAGTCGGTTGTAAGAATAAGGTAGAAAGTTCAGTACAAGTGAAGTATGATTTTGTTCAGAAATTCATGGAGGAGCTTATTGCACATATATACTTGGTCATGTTACAGTAGAGCTTTGATTTCAACCATTTTGGGCAAATGCATTTTTACCAGAATAAATATTTGGGCCAAGACTTTTGAAGCTGGGTGCATAAATCCATAAGTAGTTGGCCTGAGCCCAAGTGCTTTTTCAGGATAGATTATGCAAAAATTAATGGAAAATGCTCAGTAGTACCTTGACATGGATTGAAGGTAGACATAAGGACTCATCATTAAGATAAAGATGGGAATCTCAGTTCTCCTACAGATGGGTGTGGTTCTCCTAGGTCATTTATAAATCTGACTTCATATTGCACTGTAATTTTTCTTCTAACCTAAGTTCCTGTGTTGTTCCTCTTTTAGATCCTAATACCCTTGGTTCATAGTGTAATGTTTCTCTATTGGAAAGAGAGGTTGCATTGGTGTTATCTGCCACATTTGGGGTTGTCAGGGTTCCCGCCCCACTCTGAACTCTAGGGTACAAATGTGGGGACCCACATGAAAGACCACCGAAGCTTATTTCTACCAGCTTAGGGTAACACTTCCCCAAGGCACAAACTCTTTGCCTTTGGAGGGTGCGCTGCCACCACCAAGTGATTTAACAAAGAATCAGGGAAAGGACCACTTTGAGTTCCTGTTCCCCCAAAATATCCCCCCAAGCCCTTACACCCCCTTTCCTGGGGAGGCTTGAGAATAATATCCTAACCAATTGGTTACAAAGTGATCACAGACCCAAACCCCTAGAGAAATCAGTCAGGCTCTTAAGAGAAACAGCACTTTTTATTAGAAAGAAAAAAGGTAAAAGAAGCACCTCTGTAAAATTAGAAGGGAAGCTAATCTCCCAGGGCAATCAGATTTAAAACACAGAGGATTTCCCTCTGGGCAAAAACTTTAAAGTTACAAAAAGAAAACCAGAAATACATTTTTCTCTCAGTACAGAGAAAATCACAAGCCAAAACAAAAGTAAACTAACACATTTCCTTGCTAATTCTAATGGAGTTGGATTGCTTGCTTTCTTGATCTCTCTCCAGCAAGCACACAGAACAGACAGACAAAAGCCTTTTCTCCCCCCAGCTTCGAAAGTATGTTGTCCCCTTATTGGTCCTTTTGGTCAGGTGCCAGCCAGGTTACCTGAGCTTCTTTACCCTTTGCAGGTAAAAGGATATTGTGCCTCTGGCCAGGAGGGATTTTATAGTACTGTACACAGGAAGGTTGTTACCCTTCCCTTTATATTTATGACGGGGGAAAAAATCTCTTACTACTTGACAAAATACATTTTGCACTTCTTTTGTCCACAGAGAGGGCACAGTAAGGGACCAGAGAACAGAGGGAGTTTAGGTAGGACTTAAAGAGAGGGGGTCACTTGGGCTGAAAAGGAGAAGGATGTCAATTTTTTGAATGAGATGGGAAGGAATTGGATTGCTCAGTGGATCGATGTTAGGCTGTGAAGATCTTAATCTTTGTCACTGGTTTCTGCTCTGAGATTTGAGTAATGACAAGAGTTATGACTAGTGAATAATTTTGGTTTCACTGGCGGTTTTGAAAAATCAAAACCAAAAATTTTCAGGTCAACTTAAAACTGATTTTTTATTTCTTTCTTTATTTCTTTTTACATTTTCAGCTAATCAAAAAGTTGGAAGAAACTTTTGTTTCATTTTGATTTCAGGCATCTTTAACCATTTTTAAAAATAAAACAAAAGAAAATGTAGAGCTAGAGTCATAAGAGGACTTAAGTGCCATTCACAAAACATAAGAGATAATGGTGATGCCACCTCCCCACCTCTAGCTGTGACCAAATTTGAATATTTGGTTTATGCTTTATATGAGTCGATGGTCTCATTCCAGTGCCCAGCAGGTAGGCATCCACTTCATGGAAGCAACCTTTGCAATTTTTCACTAATAAGCTTCCTTAGCTATAGTCACAAGGAAGCAAAGGTCCACACATAACTAAATACTTTAATCACTCAGGACCTGTCAGTACTACACAAACAATTCTGTTTAAACGTGTTTTTTGGACATGGTTGTGGCTGCATCATGCTGTAACGTGATTAAATGTTTAAGCTTAGGTAGAGTTAAAATATAGTTCTTTAACATGCTTATAACTTTGTTTTTCTGTCCACACTAAGAGAAACATCCATTTACAATATGCTTTGGCCAAAACCATCGTGTTAAATAACATGTTGGTTCTTTTAGCGTAGAAGGGGCCTAAACAAGGTCCCTTGCAGATCACTGTAGAGACACTTTAGCAAAGTAGTGTGGGACATGTTGCATTGCCATTAGCTGTATTTCACCTGTTGTGTGAATAAACAAACAAAAGTTCATCTTACATACAGTTAACCTAGTATCTTTCACAAGCACTAAATGTATTTAGAGAAGTCTAAAAGGATAGAGGCAGGAGAGAGAGAGAGAGAGAGAGAGTAGATTGTGCCTTTTGTGTCCTGGACAAACTCCCCGTCTTTGACTAAAATGGGTTCTAATGTCCAATGCTATGTGAGGGCTACTGCTATGCACATAAATATTGCAAGTGTAATGATTGCTAAGGCAGTCCATTAGCTCATTGCCCTTTGAAAGTGCCTTGAGATTTCTGATGTATGAAAAGCTCTAGGAACAATCAAATTATCTTCTCTTGGCATGTGAGAGTGTGGTAGCTTAGTGGGAAGGTATATGTGTATGTAAAAATAAAATTCTCGACTCCTGGTTGTTCAGTCAATTGACCTACTCCAGTCATATCCTTTAACTTCTATAATGTGTAACACAGCAGAAAATGTATACCTTTTGTACTTTGTGATAGATATAAGTGTGAGTGCATCTTCAAACTAGTGCTTAAAAACAAACATAAAGACAAGTTAAGATCTTGTATAAACTAAGGGGAAGTACTCAGGATAATTAAGTCACTTCTCAAACAGCTCTTTGAGAAAAGTTGTGCATCTGTATGTTGTGAAATTACCAAAAAACATTTGGAGTAAATGCTGTTTAGGACTCTATCAGTAAGAGAATTGGGCTTTGCCAGGAAATGCACCAATCTGCTACTTCTGTATTTTTACTTATCTGTCAACTTTAAATTTTCTTTCTAATAATTCACGCCATTTTGTCACCCGTAGACAGATAGCAGATAGGTGTCAACTTCATGGAAACCACTTTCAAAACTCTGCTATACATCTGTTGTGTATAGTATCTGTTTTTTAGCTTGTCAAATCCATTCCAATATAGTCTTTGTTTAACTAGTGCTTAATGATTATTGTTGTTTTTATTTATCATTTGAGAGCACTCAAAGGCCACAGTCAGGATTATAGTTCCATTGTGATGAGCACTGTACAAACAAAGGAAAAGAAACCATCTCTTCTTGGGACTTCTTATGCCAAGTTCCCTAATTGAGTGCTTTTATTTCCATCTTTATAGACTTCATGCTGCCTGGTCAAGACACTACAGTCTTGTCCTAGACATTGCATTATGGGACATTATTGGCAAACAATTAGTACGTTGATATGTTCTGGATTGTTTCTTCCCCCGCCCCTCCCAACCCTGCTTAAATGAAATTTTCAGCTCTGCAGTGAACATGACTGCTCCAGTGCATTGTACTGGAGATGGAGTCTTCTCTGCCAAAGTAAATGTATCATATAGCATTTCAGTAGCTTGAGTGGTATGCTTGGGGTTCAAGTGGCCTAATGCAATAACAAGGTACATAATATTCCCAGTTTGTGTCTTAGTTGTAATGTTTAACATTAATAATTATTAGACATTGCATTTTTATCTCCTTACATCAGTGGCTCTCAAAGTAGTTTCAAAGGAGGAGTCACTATTATGCCTATTTTACAGATGGGCAAAGAGAGGTGGTAAAAGTGCCCAAGTTCATGCAGCAAAAAAGTCCGGAATAGGAATCTAGATCTCCTGACACACACAGTTCCTTGCTCTAACCTCTAGATATGCTACTTCTAAAGTGGTTTATAGACCAACAAGAAAATAATCTCCACCATACTCTGTATTCGAATCACTTTTAAACCCCCCCCCCCAATGAATTCATAATAACACTAATAAGTCTATCCTCTGGGTTTCCCAGAGAGGCCTGTCATCACTTTGTTGTATTTATGTTGTAACTGCTTTTGGGCAGGGACTGTTTCTGTTCTTTATAGCTCTGTTCTTTATAGCTCTACGGCAGTGGTTCTCAACCAGGGGTATGCAGGGGTAGTCTTCCAAGGGGTACATCAACTCTTCTAGATATTTGCCTAGTTTTACGACAGGCTACATAAAAAGCACTTGTGAGTTCAGTACAAACTAAAATTTCATCCAGACAATGACTTGTTTAGACTGTTCTATATACTATACACTGAAATGTAAGTCCAATATTTATATTCCCATTGATTTATTTTATAATTATATGGTACAAATGAGAAAATCAGCAGTTTTTCCGTAATAGTGTGCTATGGCACTTTTTTGTATTTTTATGTCTGATTTTATAAGCAAGTGGTTTTTAAGTGAGGAGAAACTTGGGGGTACGCAAGACAAATCAGACTCCTGAAAGGGGTACAGTAGTCTGGAAAGGTTGAGAACCATTATTCTATGGAACTCAGCACACGTACTCTCTCACACATGGTGGTGTGAAATGGTTAAATAATGTGAAATTATATGGGATCAAGATGATATTTGTTACAAATGAGAATACATTTTCGCAGCCTTGGTAATCCTTTTTATTGGTTTTATGGACCTACAAATCCTAGAGGATATTTCACTAATCCACATAATATCCTGAGTGCTGGATTTCATATTTGGGTCTCTGAATTAGCTGGAAGGTATTAGAAGTGTATACTTAACCAAAAGGAGTATGTCTGGCTACACAGCTGAGGCTCATAAACATATGTTCATCCAGGAAAGAATTGCCCTGCAAATGACATTCACTAAGGCTCCATGCATACTAACAGAACAACCACGTCAGTAAACTCTGCTATGCCGCCGACAAAATTGTCATTTGTAGCATAGACAAGAATTTAGTTGTGTTTCTTAACTGGGCTGAAGTCCCATGTATGTTACAAATGGTAATTGGTTGTAGCTCGGTCAGCGAACAAGGGGTGTAACCCATTTTCCCAGCTTGGTTTTATTTGTATTTTGGATAAGCCCTAAATTAGCTTAAGGGCCACTCCTTTCTTTTTCTTTCCTAAATATGTGCCAAGCTTAAACAAAAACTGTTTGCCCTTGCTATTGGTTGACCCATGCTCTCTTTTTGGGTGTCGACCATGACAAAACCAGTAGGTGCTGATTTGGTGGCCTGTGTGCATGTCTATGATTTCGGTTTTTAAAATGTGAGGATATAAAATACTGTAGATCAACTGGCTACTGTGGATTATTATTGCTGTAATTATTAACATTATTAGTCCTTCAAATTCTTAACTGTATTTCAAAATTCTGAGATGTGGTCTTGATCTCCTGGAAGCCCTTCGTTAAAACTCTGCAACCAAACTGATGGAGGGTTTGGGTGATTAGGGCGCTCACCCCTTTCTAGATTGTTATTTCTATCAGGAATGGTTGGATTTAACCTAGGGGTCATAAAATACTTCTAAATAGCAATTTTAAGGGCCTCTTGATTGGCCTTTAGAATCAATCATATTGCCCCAGGTGAAAAAGTCATCACCCTGGACTCCCCACAGCAGATTTCACCAGTTCATAGCATTGCTATCTATATATTTTTCAGAAACAAATGATGAACATATCCAGAAAAGTGCAGCTTCATGTGTTTAAGTGGTGTTTCCTTCCTCTCTGATTGCAGCAGTGCAAAAGCATTATTGTATAAACATGAAAACAAAGGGATATTTTACACTACCTCTCAACCTGCCTCTCTACATCCCATGAGGTGAGAGGGTAATTTTATTTGTAGGAGCCTTTTTTGTCAAAATATTGCCAGTACATCAGTGGACAGAATTCTTCTCAGAGTTTGCTTTAGCGTAAAATTTTCAAAAGCATCTGAGTGACTTGGAAACCTTAGTTTAATTGAAAATCAATGGGAATTAGGCTGCCAAGTCACTGACATGCTTTTGAACATGTATCCTGTGTTCCTTAATCATATTTTTATTGAGAGAGCCACTTAAACTATATGATTTCATTTCTACTTTTCCTTTTCTTGAGTTAAGTATGTAAAGTTTTATGGTTCTTTTCCTATTGGTGTTTTGCTAAATAAAATTACCAAACAACTGTTGCATTTTAGGCTTTTATAGTTTTATGACTAGAGAGGTTTACAGGGTTTAGAGAAGAGCTGAATAAGAAGTGGTGTGATAGTTTAAAAAAAAGAATTTTTTTCTGTAGCACATGTTAACTCACAACTTTCACTAAATATGTGAAAGGGCATTCAGTATGAACCAGCTGAAATGCCTCTGAGAAAACTAGCCTATTTACATTGTGGTTTTTATTTTATTAGCAACATGTGCACTTCTGCTGACAGTTGCTTTTTTCCTGTCTTTACTGCTCTATTGGCCCTAATAAATATGGATATTTTGGTGTAGTAGCACATTTGCATACATTAGTGTCTTTTTTTTTTAATGGCTTTGCTGACCAAAGCAGTGGTGTGTTTCACCTGAGGTCTCATTCACTAGGAAGTGATTATCCAAATACTCAGTAAACAAGGCACAGTATAAAATCTCTGTACTCAGTTTACTAAATGCAAAACAAACACCCCAAAAGCCTGTCTATAGAACATTAAGGTTAAATGCTAAAGTTAGGAAACACAAAGGAAAATCTAAAGGCTTTCATAGTAACATTAACTTGCCCATATTGCAAATAAATGCAATATATTCAGTACAGTGACTATTGCAAATCCTTAGATTTTGTTTCCTTGTGTCTTTTGTTAGTGATATTTTTATCTCATTTTTTTGTGTCTTTATTTTGCATTGAATTGCCTTTCTTTAAAGAAAAGACGGAGGTTGAAGGAAAAGAAATGGTCCCAATTCATCTAATTCATACTTCACGGAGATAAACAGGGGAAGAGTGAGTTCACACTTCTGGTGCTCTTTGGCTGGAATAACGGAGCAGCAGCACACCTGCAAAAGCAAGAAGTGAAGGACACAGTAAAAGAAGATGATGAAAATGTTGGACTTGATTTTGCATGAGTATGGAAGTGAGAGAACAGTGCTGAGCCACAAATACTGCTGCTGAGCTTGGAGTTTATGACTAGTAAAGTGGAATAAGGTGTGAGGTATGTTGCTGCTGGTTAATGTGCCATTAGGAATATTGTGCTCAGCATATGTCACGAGGCACTGAAAGCTGTGAGAGAGGGTATTTTATGGGACATGTCAGAAGTATTTTTATATCTGTGTCTGCCCTTCCTGTCTGTGTCCGGTCTCGTTGTCTGTAGGTGGATTTCTTCTGCATATGTGGTTAAAGCAGTTTGCTGGGGCACCAGCAGGAATATTCTGAATGAATGAAAATGGGTAGTCTGGGTGTCATTTGCATGCACAGTGTCCTGCCCAGGCCCTATCTCCTCATCCTCACCCCTGGTACCAACATATAATAGAATCCAATAGGCTAACCCCTTTTTATTGAGTCCAGGGAGTGTTAGCTTGCTAGTTTAACGCTGAGTTCTTTTCAGGTCAGCTTTAAATCTGAACCGTATTTCTCAAACCAGGACACTTGCTAATTCATAACCAACCAACAATTTATTAATTCACCCAGAATCACATTAATATGTAATCAACAGTTTGCCATTCAAACATAGACACAACCAGTACAGTCTTGCAAGCCATTGTCACAGTCTACAGTTTGAGGGCAGTTACATCAAAGAACAATGCAAATCACCAAGATTTCTTATTACATTTACTTATGATCAGCAATTCTCAATTCCTTAGTACTTACCACATTTATCACACTTGTCTTTAAGAGTCTTTGAAGAGTATGGTTACTTCTCATTGACTAGATTGATCCACCAAGGACAAGTTTAGAGTATTAAAAGCAATTGCTTAAAACAATTCTTTTCCATTTCTTTTAGGCCAATTTGCTTGGACTTACAAAGGAGTTAAAATCTAAAATATGGTTACACCCACACCTGTATACTCTGTGCAGTTCTCCTCACCCCATCTAAAAAAAGATTTATTAAAATTGCAAAAAGTACAGAGGAGGGCAACAAAAATGATTAGGGGCATGGAACAGCTTCCATAGGAGGAGAGATTAAAAAGATTGGGAGACAAATTATTCACAGTATATTTGATTTACAAGGAAACAATGTCTGTATTCACAAAAAGAAAAGGAGGACTTGTGGCACCTTAGAGACTAACAAATTTATTTGAGCATAAGGTTTCGTGAGCTACAGCTCACTTCATCAGATGCAACTAAAGTGATTATTTAACTCAAGTTGGCTTGCTGATTTAAATCATGATTACAATTTGTGATTTTTAGATTGCTTCAATTTTAATCAGTCCCTCCTGGGGTTACTTGTATGGCAGAGCACTGTGCCTGTTTCTCTGCACGCCTCTTTGCATTGTTGCTGCTAACCAAAAGCAACTAGTAATTTTAGGATGACCATCTTTTACACCTTTAAAAAAGCCAGTTTTTCAGGGGCTAGGTGGATGCTGAGCAAGTTGGGCATCCAAAAATGGAGGTTCCCCAAATAATTAACCACTTTTGAAAACGTTGTGTTGCGGTTCAAATACAAGGCAGCACAAAGTTTTAAGCAAGCAAACAGGCTGCTCTGCCGACGGACTGGTCCTGTCAGCTTTCCACCCTCTCCTTTATTCTTTCTCTCCCCCTGCGCATTACATTCTCCAACAGATAAAAGGAATACACTGGCTTTGTTTAACATTCTTATTTACCAATTTCTATCTACCGCATTCCTTGCTCTCGGGACTTGAGTCCAGTCCTGGGAGGCTTCCCACGGTTCATGTCATTTGGGCGAGATTCCAAGGTTCATGTCCTTGAGAGGAGCTGTGTGTGCACTGCTCCTACACAACACTCCGGGTGTGCCCTGAATGTTGCCAAGTGCATGGACCTTGTATGAATCCTACAACTTTGGCCATGGTGCATAGAGCTAGTTATTTGCTTCTCTGCATCTCATCCATTGGTACTTAGTAACCTGCAGGGTTGAACCCTATGGAAGCTTTATTTACTTGAATGGGAACAAGATCAGTTTATTTGCATCTTGGGACCATTGTGCTATGTATCTTTAAGCCATGCAATGTATATCTACACTGCAGTGTAAACCCAGAGTTCAAACTCAGGCTGAAGTCTAAACTCTCTTATGTCTACACACAAACCAAGCTAATGCAGTGCTTGGACCCAGGTTCCCACAATGATAGATGGTCCAAATCTGAATGAAGCTGGGACCCAGAGTTCAAGTCCCCCATTGCTTTGTAATGTAGACACAGCCCCACTGATCTTGTACTTTGAGTCATCAAAAGTATGCCACAATCTTACAGGCCAACTTTCTTTGTCCTCTAGACAGAGCATTTTGCAGGACAGTCAAGTTTTCACACATTGCATCATGAACAAAGGGCTAGAGTGGCCATATTTTGGGAAGGCACCAGGAAGTCTGGGATGTGGTTGGTTGGACTTGGGTCTGCATACTTCAGTGTGGGTGCTGGGTGCGGGCCCAGATTAGAACATTCTTAATTTAGGGTTGACAATCAGTGTAGATGCTCAAGGGTCCACTAACCCTAGGCTTACACTGCAGTCTAGACATACCCTCATATTGTTGAAGCAAGCAGCTCCAGCTCCGGACAGGCCAGTCTGGGATGCTCTGCGCTGTGACATAGCAACAATGGCAGGGCTTTGTTAAAATGGATGCCTGTTGTGTCGTGGATGCCTAGCACACTCTTGGGTACTGAAAAATAAGTCCCAGCTGATGCTTTTTGACTATGCACAGAAGTGAAGGGTTTTATATCTATCACTTATAACGTTCCCCACTTTCTCCTTTTCCCTTTTCCTTACTTGCAAAGGGCCAACTCCTAAGTAAGGTCATAGACCGTTTTCAGACATGCAATTTGAAGGCTTTATTGTTGTTTTTTGGGCACTGTTAAATTATTGGGGAACCAAACATTTTCAGAAAGCTGACTAGTTATTTTTCTGTATGAGCCAATAACTGCAGACTGGCTGAAGGGATTTTCTTCAAACTTTCCAGAAATACACTATTGGCTGAAAGAAAGCACAGACAATTTGAACTCAAAATAAGATTTTTTTTCCAATTAAAGCAGGGGCCTTCAATAGGATTTAGGCAACTAACCTGCTTAGGCACTTTTGAAAATTTCAGTAGGTGCCTATCTGCATCTCTAGATGCCTAAATGCTTTTGAAAGTCTGGCCCTTGAGTATACTACTGGTAAGTGCATTTCATTAGCAGCAGTATCCAATTATATAACCTGCTATAATAACAAGTGGTACTGCTAGGCATGAAAAGAACCCCAGCAGCATGAGGGAAGGCTGGAGAACTCTTTTCCTTACAGCTTAATGGTTTTTCATATAACATAATAAATAATGTTGGAGTTGACAGAGAATTTCCATTTTTAATAAGCAGAATGTTCACACATTGCTGTGTCTGTAAAGGAATTAGTTTAGTATGTCCTTGCTGAAATGCCAGGAGGAGGATGGCAAAGATCCCTGGGTGGTTGTTTGCGAAAGAGGAGAATATCTGAATATCATGGGGATTGATTTTTTCCTGTTACTGTGACTCTAATTGGAAGTGGTGCTTTGTTCATGTAAAACAAGCAAGAAGTTCTCCATTGAAAGATGATAATGTCTTTGTATCAAACAGTTCCTGTTCCAGACTGTTATGCTTGACAGTGTGTAACGGGACTGGCCAAGACTTCTGGGAGGAAGAAACTTCTATCATCTCCTACCACAGTTGACCCTTTGCAGTTTCTGACTGGGGATGTCTGTTTCCATGAGTAGGTGGGGAAAACAGGCTAACTAGATTTTGATTTTTAAATATCTGGACATATAAAGGAGGGCAAAGGCAGGCTGAGTATTTGCTGAGATACAAAAAATACAGTGCATCATGTTTATGGTCATTATGAATCCCTCATTCAGTGAGCAGCATTTTGGTACATTCAGCTGTTTAACTGGAATTCTCCGAAATGCAGTGATATGTCATTTTGCCTATAGAAATAGATGTATTTAGATGCCAGGAAAAATGCTTTTACAAGAGATTAGTGCAAAGTGAGCTGCAAAGGAATAGCTTAACTTGCATAAAGTCCAGACAATGTGTCTCTAACCTACAGAAATACTGATTAAGGTTTCTAGAAGTATAAAATGCATGTTTTCCACCAGTGAGAGTTTATTTTAACTGTAACACTGCAGTCCAGGCAACCGAGATTCAGGTGACCTGGATTTGCGTCACAGGTCTACTGTTGACTCAGTGTGTCTCCTTGGGTAAGACAGTGAACTTTTCTATTTTCTACCATTTATAAAATGGGGGTAAGAAAAATTACCATGCTTTGTAAAGAGCTTAGGGATCCTTGGATGATTGGTGCAGGAGTTGATGGTGATTTATTCTGTTGGATATTATATAGTGCACTGTATGTTGGTTGAGGAGGATAATAGAGATATGTGCGCGGTGGATGGTAGAAGGGAGGTAATTGGGAATGAGAAGGGAAACTGAGATGGAGTGTGGATGGGGTGCTGAATGACTTACCTTCTTAGTTCCTTGGGTTTTAGATTATTCATTGGTGGGCATGCAGTCTAGCACCTCAGACTGAAGTTATTGATAGAGCTGTTTTTAAAAAAATGGGGTGAAATTCATATCCACTTCATCAACAATTTTCCTGATTTTCTTTTTGAAATTTTGTTGAAATTTCAACCAGTTCTAGTAAATAAGGTTTTTTGTTTGTTTGGGAATACATAATATACAGAATCATGTTGTAGTATAAGCATTATAGTGAATTACATCTCCAATGCCTCTTTGATCATCTCACTTGCCTTCTACCTACTAATCTATCTCCGCCAAGACTTATTCTAATATTCCAAACCTTTGATCAGTTTCAGACATCTACCATTCTTCTTTTTAAATTAAACAGACAAGTAAACGTTAAAGTACGCTGGCCTGTGACTAGAACCAGCAGTTTTAATCCCAGATGAGTGAAAGGTTTAGTGTCCAATACCTCATGACCTTTCAGGAACTTTATATCACTGAAAAGGAGAGTTTTCTGGCTTTCAAGGTGGCCACATAACATTTGCTTGCAGACCTAAAAGGACCCCAGATACTGTGTCTGACTTTGATTTTGCAGGAGTTTTAAATGTGTTAGCTTTCATTTTTCTCTTCCTCTGGGCCCCACAGAATGAAACTATGGTAACGATAAGGAATTTGGCTTTAAAGTTGGAGGGATACAAGAAAGAGTTGCAATAAAAGTTTTTAAAAACCATGAACATCTCTGAAATATAAAATATGTGGCTTGAAAAGAGTACATGGTGGCATGATGTGGCACAGTATGAAGTTGTGGGCACTCAATTGAGGTGACTTCAAGAAGAACTGGAACTACGTGTTTGAATAAGTTCTAATCACGTATGATGGGTTTTCAAGATAAGAGTCTGCCAACTGTAGGCTCTTCAGGGCAAGGATCTGACTTTTTAAGTGCCATGCATACCTACCTGCTGTACCTTCATAAATGATAAAAATGTTGACCTGTGTTTATTCACTGTACGTTGCTGTGACATTTGGGTGCTATAGCAAAAAAGAAACAGCTATAAAGTACTCTTGTCAGTAGAAACAAACAAAACAATAGATCAGTCATGATGTTAAAGGCCTAAATAAACACAGATACTTTTCCAAGTGTCCAAACAACAGTTCTAGCTAGGCTCTGAGGACCACCCGAGGAATTGAATGAGTGAACGTCTGAAGTTGGTGCCTTATCACCATGTAAAGAACGTGAGGGCTGCAGACATCAGACACAATTGCCATATCAGCAGTGTTTCTCAACATATTTATCATTGTGAGCTGAATATACGGTCCACAAAGTGTTACCTCGGCCACACATTGAGAACCACAGTGCCCCTCACCTAGCCCCACCCCCACAAATGCCTATGCCCAGCACCCTCCACCTCGAGACCCCTCCACAGAGCAGGGCCAGGAGCAAAGAGCTGGGCATGGGGCAGGGACTCCAACCCTGGACCCTGCTGCATGGGGACCTTGGAGCCTGCTGGGTAGGGCCAGGTGGTGGTGGCTGGTAGGGTTGCCAGGTGTCCAGTTTTTGACTAGGCCTGGTCGAAAAGGGACCCTGGCAGCTCTGGTCCGCACTGCTGACAGGGCTGTTAAAAGTCTGGGTCGGCGGGGCTAAGGCAGGCGCCTTGTCTGCCCTGGCTCTGTACAGCTCCCCTCTCACACCTCAATCTCTTACCCCCACCCTGAGCCCCGTCCCACACTCCCTCAGCCCGGCGCCCCCTCCTGCACTCCAAAACCCTCATCCCCAGTCCCACCCCAGAGCTGTCACCCCTCCTGCACCCAAACCCCTGCCCAGCCCAGTGAAAGTGAGTGAGGCTGGGGGAGAGCGAGCGACGGAGGGAGGAGAGCTGGAGTGGTGTGTGTGTGGGGGGGGGGGGGGCTCAGAGAAGGGGCAGGGTAGGGGGCGGGGCAAGAGTGTTTGGTTTTGTGCAGTTAGAAAGTTGGCAACCCTACTGGCCAGCAGCAGGACAGCTGGGAGCCCGGAGCTGCTGCGTGGCAGGTCAGACGGCCCCAGCCCCCGTGGCCTTTAGCGCACAGCTGAGCTTGGCTGCAGCTCTGTGCTAATTGGGCCGTGGGTTGAGAACTGCTGCAGTAAAGCATACATTTTGGGAAAACCTTTGTCCTTCAAGTTTCTAAAACACAAGCCGCTACCACTTGAACTAAAGAATAACTTCTTTCATTGGTAGCAATAGGGAGTCCTTTATCCTTTCTGTAAGCCAGCCTCAGATGGGTCTTCACTAGATCCACTAAACTGACAGCATTGATCGCAGCAGTGTCAATCCTCCAGTAAGTGTAGACAAGCTCTTACCCTTTGGTTGCCAGAGGGGAAGGACTCTAGAGAAAGAAGTATCAGAAGGAATCAGGGATTCCCTTCTTTAAAAATTGTACATGTCATTTCATTGTTCCTTATTTTTATACTGAAGTGAGAAAATGCAAAAATTAACATTGGTACAAGATTCTACTCAACATTGCATGTGTTTTGATTGCTGGTTAGACAGATGATAGGTTTATCTTTTAATACAGGTTGCAGAATAGTGACCAATTCAATAAACTGATGTCATTTTTAAGCTTGGCATTTCCTGACCCTTTTTGTGTTTACATTTGTAAAGTGAACATTAAATTACCATAGGTTTGTTTCTGCATTAGGTATTGCCTCACAGCCTATTGTTCATTATTTGGACAAAGGTGGTCATTGTTCAGTTAATCCCTAGCAGCATTTAACATGCTTTGACAATGTTTGGGGTCAGGGCCAGATTAAGACCTTTAGAGGCCCTAAGCACTGAAAAGATTATGGTCCCCCCGCCATGTAATTCAAAATAAAAACAATACTGTACCATAAAATAAAATTTTATTTTTCAAAATGACACAAAACTTACATGTATGCCAAAATTAAAATAGCTTCTTTCTAGATTTTCTGATTGCAAAATTCTGGATAAGTTCATTGAAGCTGACTCGACAAAGCATGTCCACTTCCATACACAATAGGGAAAGTGAATCAAGTCTGTCCTCACACATTGTTGTACTCTGAGGGTTTTTTATTATTTTCAGCTGAGAAAAAGGGCGTTCTGCGGAGCAGTTAGTAATCAATGTTAGAAAAATACATAGTGCGATCTCTACATTTGGAAATACACAGAGTATTTCGTCTTTCAATAAAAAAGAAAAGGAGTACTGGTGGCACCTTAGAGACTAACCAATTTATTTGAGCATAAGCTTTCGTGAGCTACAGCTCACTTCATCGGATGCATCTGATGAAGTGAGCTGTAACTCACGAAAGCTTATGCTCAAATAAATTGGTTAGTCTCTAAGGTGCCACAAGTACTCCTTTTCTTTTTACGAATACAGACTAACACGGCTCTTACTCTGAAACCCGTCTTTCAATATTGTGTCATGAAGATCAATGTGACTGAATTTCATTTTTCCTGTTTCATTAAACTTTATGCGCATATAACAGTGGAACTGCTGTACTTCTCCACAGAGATTCATGTTCAAGTCAACAGGGTATGAGTCAACTAGCTTTTGGGAACCTTGTGAATATTGTTCATCAGATAAGTCCATATCATTTAGAAAAGAAAATCTACTTGATACTACTTTGTACACTTCACCCCTCCTCTTCATATGAGCTTCAAGTGTATCAATTATAACGTAGTCAGTAGATACGCAAAATTTGTCTCTAGGATTCTGTGCTGTTTCTGTTGCACTGCTATCATTTGCTTGTTTTTTCCTGATTTGCTTGTGGGGACTGGGCTTCTTTGTAGTTATTATCAGGCAAGATATCTTTTGATATGTCTTCAAATCTTTTGAAATCGTTCCTCAAAGTGTGTAAGTGGTCTGCTAATGATTGACAGAGGTCTGCACATGTTTTCAAATCCAATTCTTTTTCTTGGAGAGCTTGACTTGTGTGGTAAAAGTGTTGTAAAATTTCATTCCACATGGTCAACATGAATACAAACTCTAGTTCTTGCATCTTCTTTGCAATGTTTTCTGCCTCTCGTACAGTTTTTCCCTTTTGAGATTGGTCTTCAGCTATACTTTCTAATGCATCCACAACCTTTGAGTAGGACTCCAGAATTGCACTTGTTGCCACTGCATGTGCCTCCCAGCGAATATTAGAAAGAGATTTCAACATACGATCATTGCCCAAATGTGTTTTAAGAACTGCCCATGGGTGTGTTGAGGCAGAGAAAAATGTATAAAGTAACTGGACTGTTGAGAAAAAACTTACTGCCACCGGACAACAATCAAAACTTACTGCCACTGTGGCCAACAAGATTGAGAGAGTGTGCAGCACGTGGTATGAATATGGCATATTTGTTCTGTTCTAAAAGCTTCTTCTGCATTCCTTGATAACGCCCTGACATGCTGGCAGCATTGTCATAGATTGATCTCTGCACTTTGAGAAATCTATTTTGCAAACTTGGAACAGATAATGCAGTACTTGATTTTGCCATTTCTTCACCAGTGTGGCTTTTCAAATTGAGGAATGTTATAAATCAACCCACATACCAGGATCTTTTCTCCTATTATTTACAGCATGAGCAGGTTCAGTCTCTGACACATCCACACCTTCTAGAACGACGTCTGTTTTACCACCAGGAGTAGGATGATCAGTTAGTCTGATACATTCACATGTTCTGGAATGGTGTTTGTTTCACCAGTAGAAGAAGGGTCAGTCTCTGAAACACCTACAGGTTTTGGAACAATGTCTGTGCTACTGAGAGAAGATGTTGCTTCTGATAAATTCGCTTTGAAAAATGATGTCAGCTTTGGAAGATTTTGGAAAATTCCACTAGTTTTTTGTTTCTTTTCTTCCACCAGTTTACGTTTCTGTGCTCCACTTAGTTGGTTACGTTTCATCCTGCCCCTTATCTCAGTTATCTGAACTTAAAAAAAAACAAAAACAAATTACACAAGGTACACTATTTTTGTGTGTGTGTGTGTATATATATGTGTGTGTGTGTGTGTGTGTGTATATATATATATATATATATAAAATATATATGAAAGAAAAAAATGAATCAATATGTATAACTCAGAAGAATATATCAATAATAAAACAAAAATGTATTGCAATACATGACTGGATCTGATTTCCTCGCATTATTTCAATCTACGTTAGTAGGATGCCCCTCTGGTTTAGCTGAGGATAAGTAATAAAAAAGAGAACAGGAAAACGGGGGAAGAGTGTGTAGTGGAGTGTAAGGAAGTCTAACAAAGTTCTGATTTTTCCCATGATGACTGCTTCAATGCTTTTTTTTTTGAAATATCAAATTTTAAAAAATATATATCTTTTTTTCTTTTTGGTGCCCCCTGCTTTGTTCGTGCTCTAAGCACATGCTTAGTCTGCCTATTGGGTAATCCAGCCCTGTTTGGGGTCAATGAGGGACAAGGGGGAGACGTAACCATGGCCCTGTATTGCTCAGGTGCAGAGAAGGAAGCAGAATGCACCATCATCTAGGTCAGATTCATTGTGTCCATTGAGGTGTGTTAGAGATCTCTTCCATTATTTACAACCAGTTTATTTGGTACTGAAGTAGGGCTCATTGACCTGTAATTCCCAGAAATTAAGCTTTTACAGGGGTTAGCAGTCACAACTCTCTGATTGCGTGGAGAGGAGACTGTTCTCTGTAGGCATTTAAACCATGTCCATCACTTTGGTGTCTGCGTGTCTGAAGTGGATTGTCAAACTATGACATAGAATTGTGTTGGGGAAGAAGATACTGATGGAATTTATTGAACTTCAGATGGCTACCAAGGTGTGAAAATTGGTATTTTTCCTTTTTTTAAAAATAAGAGTGAAGTCTTGGTGATTCCATGAAGGCTTTAAATAGCATATTCATTTCTAGTAGTGGATTGTGTAAGCAACATCTGTTGTTTTAAGAAAACAGTGGAAGACAGAAATCATTGGCGTGGAGGTTTGGGTGGTATAGATTTTTCACTTGTCTTTTTTTGGATTTTCCCACATTAAGCTTTTTATGAAATACAGCCTAGGTTATTAAGCCAACTGGCTAACAAACACAGGTTTGATTCAGTAGAGCACTTCAGCACATGTTTATATCCCATAGACTTCCTACAGGTGACTCAATGGGGCTTAAAATAAGTGTTTAACTTCAAACACATGGTTAAGAGCTTTGCTGATCTACTTCATATAGTTACGTTAGGAGCTTGTGGGCTTTTTTCACTTAATATGTTTTTTGAGCAATCAAAATATACTTAGGTATGTGATAGAAACAGGTAAAGACACAGTTCCTGTTCTGAAGAGATTACAACCTAAATCTGACATGGCAATATAAGTGAGGGGTAGTTAACAGACAGCCAAGACAAAAAATGTGGGAGGAAGGAGAAGATAGACCAGGCTGACAGTAATAAGATTTCATAGTTCCTCAGTAAGGGATGTTACTCATCTTGGTCACTTTTTTTTTTTTTTAAATATTACCTTTCCTTCTCAATTACTGGTTGTAGGCAAAATGGTAGAAATTAGTTTCTAAGGCTAAGTAAGGGGGAATGGCTTGATGAGAATGCATAAGGAGCAGAAGTAGAGGAAGCCGTGGAGGCAAGATTGGGAGTAGAAGCAGTACTGCCACCATTCTTGTATCTGACTGAAAAACTTGAATGAGTGGAGTGATGCTCCAAACACCTACTTTGCCTGCATATTAAAACCAACTAGGAATGTTCATGTTTGTTCCACTCATTTGGTGGAACTGTTGAAGAAGTCCTTATACTCAGGAACTTGGTGCTAATTGTGGTCTTGTTAAGCTTTACTCTGGTCCAGATGTAAAGCTGAGGGGAACATGAGGTGACAAAGAAGCAAAGGAAGTAGAAAGAGCTTCCAAAATCACTGGCCCTCCCCCCATGACAAGTCAGAGCATTGGGCCTCACTAAACCCTGACAGTAAGACCAACAGAGTAGTAAACTAGGTTTGTTTACTGTTTAACTGAAAAATCCCATAAAATGTGTTGGCAGTTTAAACTGTGGTATTGTAATATCTGAGTGATATTTTAGTAAAACTGCAATTCTGTACCTCTAGGCTGATCAAATGGATTTTGGTTTAATAGCTTAGCTCTATTGCCAGTGGAATACCTAATATTTAGTGACATATTTGCCTTTAAATTGAAGAAATACAGCTCTGTATCTGACAGCATGAATCCCTTATATAAGCAGCGATGAGAAGGGAATTATTTTCTTAGAGATATATGAAAGCCATGTGGAAATGACTGCTTCCTAGAGCAACTAGTCCAAGAACACATAACGAGAGAGGCAATTCTTGATTTAGTCCCAAGTGGAGCACAGGATCTGATCCAAGAGGTGAACGTGGCTGAACTGTTTTGTAATAGTGACCATATTGTAATTACATTTAACATCCTTGTAGGGCAAAAATACCAAAGAAACCAACTATTAATTTCAAAAAGGAAATCTACACATAAAAGGAATCTAGTTAAATGGAAATTAAAAGGAACAGTCACAAGAATGAAATGCCTGCAAGCTGTATGGAAAGTATTTAAGAACACCATAATCTGGGCTTAAACTAAATGTATATCTCAAATAAAACAAAAAACAGTAAGAGGATAAAAAAATGCCACCATGGCTAACCAACAGAGTAAAAGAGGTGGTTAGAGACAAAGACATCCTATAAAGTTGGCGTCAAATCCCAGCGGATAATAGGAGCATAAACGCTGGCAAGTCAAGTGAAAATGTAATTAGGCATGCCAAAAAACAATTTGAAGAGCAACTAGCAAAAGAGGCAAAAACTAACAGCAAACATTTTATTAAGGATATCAGAAGCAGGAAGCCTGCCAAATGATGGGGGATGGGGCACTGGATGTCTGAGCTGCTAAAGGAGCACTCAAGCAACACAAAACCACAGGGGAGAAATGAAATGAATTCTTTGCATCCGTCTTCACTACAGAGGATGGGAGGGAGATTCCCACACCTGAAAAATTCTTGTTAGGTGACAAATCTGAGCAACCATCCCAGACTGAGATGTCAGTAGAGGAGGTTTTGGAACAAATTGATAAATTAAACAGTAATAAGTTATCAGGACCAGATGGTATTCACCCAAGAGTTCTGAAAAACTCAAATATGAAATTGCTGTGGTATGTAACCTATAGCTTAAATCATCCTCTGTACCAGATGACTGGAGGATAGCTAATGTAACATTGATTTTTTTTAAAAAAAGTCTCCAGAAGTGATCCTGACAATTAAGGGATGGTAAGCCTAACTTCAATACCAGGCAAATTGGTTGAAACAATTAAAAGAAGAGGAGAACAGAATTATTTGACATGTAGATAAACACGACATGTTGGGGAAAAGTCAACACCGCTTTTGAAAAGGGGAATCAGGCCTCACCAATCTATTAGAATTCTTTAAGGAGGATCAACAAGCATGTGGACACGGGTGATCCAGTTGGTGCAGTGTACGTGGACTTCCACAAAGTCTTTGACAAGGTCCCACACCAAAACTTCTTAAACCAAGTAAGAAGTCATGGGATAAGGGGGAAGGTCCTCTCATGGATCAATAACCAGTTAAAACATAGGAAACAACGAGTAGGAATAAATGGTCAGTTTTCACAGGGGAGAGAGGTAAATGGTGGGCTCCCCCAAGGATCGGTACTGGGATCTATGCTGTTCAACATGTTCATAAATCATCTAGAAAATAAGGGGTAAACAGTGAGGTGGCAAAGATTGCAGACATTACAGTATTACTCAAGATAGTTAATTCCAAAGCTGATTGCAAAGAGTTACAAAGGGATCTCACTAAGCTGGGTGACTGGGCGACGAAATGGCAGATGAAATTCAGTGTTGATAAATGCAAAGTAATGAACATTGGAAAGAAAATCCCAACTATAGATACCATATAATGAAGTCTAAATTCACTCAAGAAAGAGATCTAGGAATCAATGTGGGTAGTTCTCTGAAAACTGCTGCTTAATGTGCAGTGGCGGTCAAAAGAGTTAGCAGAATGTTATGTTTCAGAGGAACAGCCATGTTAGTCTGTATTCGCAAAAAGAAAAGGAGTACTTGTGGCACCTTAGAGACTAACCAATTTATTTGAGCATGAGCTTTCGTGAGCTACAGCTCACTTCATCAGATGTATACCGTGGAAACTGCAGCAGACTTTATATACACACAGAGAATATGAAACAATACCTCCTCCCACCCCACTGTCCTGCTGGTAATAGCTTATCTCATTAGGAAAGGGATAGATAATATGACAGAAGATATCATAATGCCACTGAATAAAGCCATAGTACAGCCACACTTGGAATACTGCGTGCAGTTCTGGTCACCCCATCTGAAAAAAAATCTGTATTAAAATTGAAAAAAAACAGAAGAGCAACAAATATGATTGGGGCATGGAATAATTTCCATTTGGGCTGGGACTGTTCAGCTTAGAAAAGAGATGACTAAAGAGGGATATGACAGAGGTCTCTAAAATCCTGAATGGTGTGGAGGAAGTGAATAAAGACGTGTTATTTATTACTTCTCAACTCAAAACCAGGTATCCCCAAATGAAATTAATAGGCAACAGGTTTAACACAATCCTAAGGAAGTACTTCTTCACTCAATGTACAGTCAATCTGTGGGACTTGTCAGGGGATTTTGTGAAGTCAAAAGTATAACTGGGTTTAAAAAAAAGAACCATACATTCATGGAGGAAAGGTCCATCATGGTCTATTAGCCATGACAGTCATAGATGGAATCCCATGCTCTAGGTTTCCTGAAGCCTTGGACTGCCAGAAACTTGGACTGGATGACAGGCGATGGATCACTCAATAATTGTCCTGTTCTGTTCGTTCCCTCTGAAGCACCTGTCACTAGCCTCTGTTAAAAGACAGGATACAGGACTAGATGGACCATTGGTCTGATCCAGTATGGCCATTTTTATGTTCTCGAGTGTTGTTTGTTTAAGGCTTGGTTCATTTGCTAATGTTTGTGTAGCCCTTTGGAAATGCAAAGTGCTCTGTAAGAGCTAAGTAAGTGTGTTGATTTTAAATGGTTGAGAATCTTCTTCAAGTTGTTGTAAATATTGCACAGATGAATGATTCCTTCCCACTGTGGCTGATTTCCCTATCATCTTTGTTCTTCCTGCCTTTTAGCATGATGCTTCTGCCAGTGCAACTTTGTACTTATACCTTTGCTTAGGCCTTTTCTGTTTGTGGTGTTTTCTTTAGCCACCCATCTTTATTTTGCTTTTCAGCAGCCACTCTTCAGCTGCTACCTTTCGGGGATCAAGGGGAAGGGTTCCACATTTTGAAGTGCTAGTTGGTATATTAGATGAAGATTGAATGTCGGGGAGAGGGAAAAGCAATAGCTGTGTAATTTGTGTCACTACAATATGTAGTGCATCTCTTGCTTGTTTGTTCTGTGCAGCATATTTACCAAGTGTTCATTAAGTGCCACTTCTATCCATGCTGAGTATTACTTTACTTTGCCCGAAAGCAACAAACATCTCCTATTCCAGAAATCCACAGCTGGGGGCAGGAATGAGAAAGATACAAAGTATTGCCTAACAACCTGATATTTTACTGGTATACAGATATTTTACTGGTTTCAGAGTAACAGCCGTGTTAGTCTGTATTCGCAAAAAGAAAAGGAGTACTTGTGGCACCTTAGAGACTAACCAATATATTTGAGCATAAGCTTTCATGAGCTACAGCTCGCTTCATCGGATGCATACTGTGGAAAGTATAGAAGATCTTTTTATACACACAAAGCATGAAAAAATGGGTGTTTACCACTACAAAAGGTTTTCTCTTCCCCCACCCCACTCTCCTGCTGGTAATAGCTTATCTAAAGTGATCACTCTCCTTACAATGTGTATGATAATCAAGTTGGGCCATTTCCAGCACAAATCCAGGGTTTAACAAGAACGTCTGGGGGGTGGGGGGTGGATAGGAAAAAACAAGGGGAAATAGGTTACCTTGCATAATGACTTAGCCACTCCCAGTCTCTATTCAAGCCTAAGTTAATTACATGAATATGAGAGAGAGGCTTAGAATAAACTACATCTTAACACATTTTGAAAGGATGAGTGGGTCTTTTATAATGGAACATATGGTGATAAATCAAGAAGGAAAGAAAACCGACTGTGTATTAGAATGACTAGTATTGGAACAAATGGCTACATATTTTTCTATTATAAAGCAGTGGTTGATATTGCAGCAAGTACTACTTAGGACACAGCGGCATCATGTCCCTATGTCCCCATAGGGATTACCTCACCTTCAGGATACGTACCATTCTCTCCCCCAGTGCTAGGAGGTAGTCTCTATGGCTGAGTACCATTACCTTCTGCTTTTTCACATAAAACAAAAGCCTTAGTTTTGAGCCAGGTGTAAACTGAACCAGGGAAGGCTTCCAAATTCTGCAGGCAATGCCATTGTTACAGGGAGAGGGACTGGGAACTGTTGCTTTTAAGGTGACCAGGGAAGTCTGCCTGTGTTTGTAGCCCCAACCAGCATTACCTAACTGCCCTAGCAGATGGGTCCTGTCACTCCAACTTGGCAATAACATATTTTCGTGCTTCACTGCTCATCTTACTGGTATTGTAAATAGCTTTTGTGGGTAGTTTGGGAGATGCAAAGTACTGAGAACAAGGTTTCAAATGGACTGGACTGTCCATGGTCAGAAACCTAGCCAAAACACCCAGAACTCTGAGGGGGTTGGTCATGGGTGAGGAAATGGAATTCAAAATTCTGCTGCTCAGCTAGATGGGAGTGCAATATTAGCCTTCTCCTCGCTCCTGCTTTCAGAACACTGTGCTACCTGAAATGATGTCATCATGTATGCGATCAGGATAGTGGCACATAAACTGCAGCTGGAGTTTGTGTATATTTCAATTTGTAATCAAATCTTATGAATTTATCTTGGATTGTTTTCTGGCTTTTTTAAATAACTATTTTATTTAGGATGTTTTAGCAGATGTACCAGTAGTGAAAACATCAGAAAGAAAATGTTATTGCGACCCCTGAACTTATTCTTTTGTTTAGAGAAACATCATGCCGTAATGTAATCGTCCAGTCTCTTTTTAGCAGGATGTTACTTTAGGGCAGTGAGCCTTTTTACTCAGGATGTGTTGTTTCTGGTGACTTGATTACATTGAGTGAAACTGCTAATTGTGCTCATTTATAAAACCGGGTGTGTCTATCAAATGTTAATATTTAAAATATGGATTTTGCCGGTCAATTACTTTGTCTGAGTACTGAATAAATGGTAGCCAAATACCTAAATATTTCTTTGTCTTCTTTCTGTTTCGATAGATATGGAATTGATGGGTTAAGTTTTCCATAATAACCTCACATATGTTTTAGAAACATTTTTCTAATTTGGGACTATTTGTTTTTTTCCAGTGAGAGGTTATCAGTAGCCTAGCAGCTACCAAAACACCTCCACTTCTTTGAGTATGACCATTTCTGCAAGGAAGTACCAGGAGGATTACCAAAAAGTCACTGAGTTATCTTATATCTTGCTACAGACTGAGGTTGCGAATCCTCTTTTCCAGATCAAAGCCCGTTACTCTGGAGTAATTTGTCTATCCAAATTCTTTCCCCAAAATGAAACAAGTGCGTTCAAACAAATGACTCAAATGAAACAAGTGCATTCAAACCATGTGCCTGAACATTTTGTTACACATGAATTATTAGTATGTAGTGTCATGCCCAGTTCTATTTTGAGACCAATTTAAACCACGTCACAATGCACAAATGATCAGTTCTTATATTGTCCAAAGAATGTGTAAGAGCACTTTATTGTAGTAGGATAACATAGATGGGAGCCCTTACAAATGAATATTAAGAGACTATATAAAGTAACAACATGATAATTGGAATATTTATTGCTAAAATATTGAATTGGATAACTGAAAAATGATCTAATATAATACATGAATATTACTTGGGAAGTATTAGGCTCTTAAAATTGCCCTTCTCATCCTCACCTTAGTACTAAATAATGCACTTTCTTCAGCCCAACCTGCAATGCTTCTTAAAAGGCGCTAAGTTATTTTAGCACTTTGGTCACTTGCTATATCTGGTTCCAGTCACTCCTTCATTCTCATCAAATATATTCCTTAGCAGTAGAGTTCTTGGCAATAAGGAAATGGATGTGCTGACTGTATTTTTGGCTTCATTAAATGTTCTCTGGATGGCTGACTTTCTTGAATAACTAACCTGGAAAGTTCCCCACTGCAGGATCTAGTTCTTACCCAGTTTACTGTGGACCGAATTGTGCAACCCACTGACATGTGGAAGTAACTTTACTTCCATGTGAGTCAGTTTTCTGACCATGGGACAATGCAGATAAGTGAAGTTATACATATGAGTAAGTGTTTTCAGGATCAGATCTTTCAGCTCCAAGCTTGACAAGCTGGAAGCAGGCTTGAGTCCCTGCTGAGTTTGTTCTGTGTATGAAGTACTCTGGCTGGCCTTCCATTCTGTCAGTCTTGCCTCTTCCACATGTACTTACACTACCTGCATGTGAATTTATATTTGTGACTTTTTTTATGCCAGTGCAGAGAGCTGGGCTAATCTGCCTGTTTATTCATGTGTCGTTTGGGCAGATGGCAGCCACTTTTATTTGGCTATCTTCTAAATTACATGTGCGCATTATCAGGCTTAAGAGGCTGTCTACAGATGTCACACTTACCGCAGTTTTATTTTTGGAGAGCTAATATTGCTGGTGTTGACTAAAAGAACTCCTTTTATTTTAGTGAGTAAGATATTTTCATTATAATGAGGGAGGGATCTACCGAATTGAGCTCTTAGCATGGTCACAGATTTTTAGACAGTCTTTCCTTTTACATCCTCCTTTCTTTACTACAAGAAAGACTGTTTCATTAGTGAGCTTGTGAACTTAACACCCACCATAAAAGTGCATGAGCCAATGAAACTGCGCTTTTCCAGCGGGAGAAGAAAGAGGAGTGTTTTTCATTTACAAGAGCCACATAACTCTGTTTTTACATTCACTTCCACATTTCACAAAGAGTGAGGTGAGGAAAGGAAAATAGGGGTTTATTATCATCAGAACATTGTTTGGTGCTCCTTATTTGCAGTTGAGTTCCTATTACTTTACATAGCATAGATCATTGACACTGGAATTTGCTCTTTTGTATGTTACAGAGGCATACACTTGTCACAGTTGAGCTTTCCCTTTTGTACAGTGACCTATAGGTACATTATTCCACTTGTTTCAGAGAATCTTATTCAGAATAATATGTAATTAATATTATAGAAATTATATATATGTATAATTTATGTACGGGTGTGTGTGTGTGTGTATGTGTATATATATATATATATATATATATATATATATATATATATATATATATATATATATAGACTATTTAGTGGAATCTTCAGAGAAGCCTTTAGATAGAAAATGAATATCAACTGTGTTTCGTTTTAGGGGTGTGCATGTCTGTGTGAATTTAGATTGCTTGTTTGTGAGATGTGCCAGACTAACAGTCCTAGGTATAGCAATCTTCTCTTTATCCACAGAAGAGGGACAGCAGCATTGCAAGCTTTCCTACTGCACTGCCCAATCTATGTGCCTCATCCCCATCCTCATCACGAGCTAATGGGATCATCTTTAGGGTTGGGCTTCTTAGTCTCTAGTACCTGGGCTATGCTGAGGCTGCCAGAGGTGTGAATAAGGTGATTTTTTGGGGGCAACACTTGCCTCTGGGACCTGGACTGAGACCTGCAAGCTTATTTCATAGCCTTTTTTTCATAACTGAGCCAAGGCATTTTATAGGGTGAAAAATTAATTAGTTGCAAAACGTATTCCTTACACAATTTCCTGTATTTTGTTTGTTTGCATCCTGAAGACATTTGTTTTCTAGTTACTTTTCACAATTGTATTGTACTGTGGTGCTACACATTGTTGCCGTTTGTTCATGCTTGTGCCCTGTCAAATGTATTATTTAAAAGTATATAGGAAGCCCGTTTCCTGCAATGAGATCTGTGAGATCATAAGGGTACCTAGAGGATTGGGAGCCTGAGATTATGTGAGCTAAAGTAGCGTTAATGCCAAACTCACCACACAATTTTAAAATAAATAAAATCCAAATTTAACAAGGAATTAAGAAATGTGCACATAGGACCTCACCCAAAATCAACTGACAAAGAATGTGTCTTTTCGTTGACTTCAGTGTGCTTTTGGATTAGCATAACAAGCATAACACATTATCTTTCATTGTTGTTTTAACAGCTATTTCTTTAAGCACCAGACAATGACTCCTCCCTAGAATCAGCTATTACAGTACACAAAAAAATAGTGTCAGAAGCTATAAACTGAAGTTAAAATTTAACTTCTTTGCAGTAAAGGACAATTTCAGCTGTGTCTCTAATAGGAAAGAATGGAATGAGTTGGGAAATCTTACTAATTTACTTTTATTCCTAAAAGTGTATTTTGATAAATGGAGAGATGGATAATGGTTTTTATTAAGTGCTCCTTTAAAACTATTTGGAGAACATTCTCTGAGGTACTTGCATAAATAAGTAGTCCCAAATTAGACAAGTGCTTGTGTACCTTGCTGATTTGGAGTCTCAAAATTTACAGAGAAAGTAAGTGAAATTGAAAAGGATACAAAGTTATCATTTGACTCATTTCCAGTGCTTCATGCTTTGTGTTGACCAACTTCTAAAATGACATACTGGCAACAGAAGTAAACAATGAAACATTTTGAAGGGCTAGATGTGTCAGAGGTTTGGGTCAGGGATTTAGGACTTCTCCCTTCTTTGTCACTGTTTTGAATTTGCTTCTGGTTGTCTGATATTTAGTGATCTCCCGTATGTGAGATGAGTTAGGACCTTCGCTGAGACAGATGTCACAACACCAAAACCGCTGTTACAGTTGACTTTCTAGCTGGAAGCCCCAGAGAAACCAAAATCTAGATAAACGTGGCCAATTCATTTACCTCCCCCAGAATTTCTGCCATCCTGACAGCACAGGAAGTACCAGTATGCATTTTAGACATCAGCTTTGTGGCAAGGGCATACAATTTTAATAACTGAAATGTAGGAAAAGGCAGACAAAAAGGAGCCTCATTTACAATACTCAACACTTTAATTGCCATGGAGAATGCCATTGTGAGTGGAGATTTCCACCGAGCTGATAACATAGGCTGCAATGGATTGGTATTTTTAAAAACTTGACACTAACTACAGAAAGAGGTCAAACAATTTCTCACTGAAAGAATAATAAATTGTCAAAATGGCGTATCAGTTAGGGACTCTTTTTTTTTTTTTTTTTTGAATCAGTCAAACAATTAGATGGGCTCCTAGGGAAATAATTTATTAAAAGGGGGAGGAAGCCTTGATGAGAGCAAGAGTTATGCTTTTTCCAAAAAATGTCTTGTGCCCTTAAAATTCAAAAGGATCTGTAAAGAATTGTCTTTCTTTGCAAAGCATTTGAATGTAATTCGTTAGTACAAGGAAACACAGCTGAACCACATTAAGATTTTTCTTTTTTTAAGGAAGACAGATCCTCAGCTGGTATAAATAGTACAGCTCCACTGAGTATATAGATTTATACCAGCTGAGGATCTGACTCTGTTTTCAATGCAGGATGGGGTTAAAAGGTGGTAAAAGATTAACAAATTAAGCAAGTGTAGTGCTAAGCTGTCTGATTATTCTGTCTCTATGAATGCAGAATAAATAAAACAGTGATTAACAATATAGCAATGGGCTGCTTACATAGGTGTGGCAACATACCGGAATTCTGCTGCACATGCAAAAGTAGTAATGTTCAGGTCATTTCACACTGACGTATGGTGTACAACAGCTTTGTGATGTGTTCAGTATCCCTGAATCCTGATGGAAACATTAAAAAAAAAAAAAAAAAGCATACAGCCTATTTACCATAACTTTAAAATGTAATGTGGCTATTAAAATAAAATCGTAAAGACAAAATTACCATTGAAACTAATTCTGTGTTTTATAATTGTCATGGGTGATCTTTAAGGTTCTGGCAATATAATAAAAGATTATCTATTTATTTAAATTTGCATTTCGGTAGCTGCAGCGTCACTGGAAATTTATATTTAAAAAAAAAAAGACTAGTCAGTGGATCCTCCTAGCAAGCAGCTTTCATTCCTCAATTACTAAACGACTGGCTTGCCTCAGTTTGTGTGTCGGACAGTAATATCATCCTTGCAGCCAGGATGTTACAGATGCTGATGACGCAGCTGGCTCATCTCATGGCCTTGTTTTGTGGTCTTTTGCCAAATCCCGTAATGCTAATGGGGCCTGTCTACACTACAGCAACATAGCTACAGTGCTTCCTACATCAGCAGAAGGGGTTTTCAAATGATGTAGTTAGTTCATCTCTCTGAGAGGCGGTAGGTAGGTTGATGGAAGAATTCTGTTGACCTAGCCACGTTTATGCTGGGGGTTAGGTTGACCTAATGACAATGCTCAGTGTACAACATTTTTCACAGCCCTGAGTGATGTAGCAAGGTGGATCTAATTTTTAAGTTTAGAGTAGGCCTCAGTAACTCCTGTCTTTATACCATTTCCTCTCTGAGCTCAGATTGGCTCAGCTCCAAGGCTGGGAATCTGTAAGATATGCAGCTCTGTCATCCCGTAATAGATACTTTCTATATGGCTTCAAGAAACCTACTGAACATGCTTAGTAACGGACACCCTTCTGGGATTTTCTTGGTACTTAACTGAGACTCCTGCTCTGCTCTGTGAATGTATGCAGAGAGAGAGATTCAAACAAATCATAGAAATGTAGGGCTGGAAGGGACCTCAAGAGGTCATTTAGTTCATCTCCCTATGCTGAAGGAGGACCAAGTATACCTAGACAATTCCTGGTAACCTATTACAGTACTTTACTATCCTTCTAGTTAAGAAGATTTTCCTAATATCCAGGGGTGAAAGTAAGTCTAGGGACTTACCGGTACGGGGCTGGGCTGGGGCCTGCTCTGGCCCCCGTAAGGGGCAGGGCCTTGGGCGGAAGGGGCAGGGCTGGGGGAGGTCGGAGCCAGCCCCAGCCCACCCTGTACCGGCAAGTGCCTCCTTCCCTCTCCCCCTCCCCGGGGTAAAAGTGGCAGCCGGGGGCTCTGGCAGCAGTTTAAAGGGCTTTGGGCGGCAGCGGCGGCTGGAGCCCTGGGCCCTTTAAATCGTCCCCGGAGCCCTGCCACCGCTTCCCCAGGGCTCCGGCAGCAGGGCTCCAGCCGCCACTACTGCCGCGGGCCTTTTAAATCGTCCCCGGAGCCTGCCCCTGCCCCACCACCGCTACCCCAGGGCTCCGCCACAAGGCTCTGGCAGCAATTTAAAGGGCCGGGGGCTCCAGCTGCTGCCTGGGGAAGCCGATCCACCCCGGGGCAAACTGGCTTACTTTCACCTCTGCTAATATCTAACCTAAATCTCCCTTGCTGCAGAGTACTACTTGTCCTGCCTTCAGTGGACATGAAGAGCAACCTGCTGTATGATAGCCCTTAATTTAGACTTGATGTACACTAGGAAATTAGATTGGTATAACTCTGAGCAAGACAGTGAAACTGACCTAACCCTCGGTGTAGACAACACTAGGTCTAGCATTTTCCCATCGACCTAGCTACCGCCTCTCGGGGAGGTAGATTACCTACCCTGACAGGAGAAGCCCTCCCATTGGCATAGATAGCATCTTCACTGAAGCACTACAGCAGCACAGCTGCACTTCTGCTGTGTTTTAAGTGTAGACAGGCCCTTATTTGCAGACTGTTATCAGGTACCCTGGCAGTCTTCAGTCCATTCCTTCTCACCACTGCTGCTCTCCCTTTTGTTATATTGCAACAGTTTAGTTTTTAAGTCTAAAGCATGTGGGTTTTATTAGCACCTGGCATAGATGTTTGGAGCTGCCCAGGACCAGCCAACATTATTAAAAGTGTCAAACTCTGTCTATGTTAGGTGCTAATACATTTTTAAAAAGCACTTAATTAAAATATGTTCGCTAACACATTTAAAAAAAACCTTAATTTAGAGAATGCCTAAATGTGTTCTGGGACCACTTCAGTAACTGACAGAAAGCTAATGATATGTTTGAAAATTGTAAGATTGTTTCTTGATTATTGTGACTAAGATTCAATTGTTTGTCAATCTGATGTGTTTATGAAGGGCCTGATTTTATAGTCCTTACACAAGCAATAGTTGCTCACTAGTTGTCCCCTTCAAGTGACTAAGGATTGGAGAACTGGACCCAACAACGGAATATTTTATTTTTTATTGCTAATGACATTGCTAAAAAAGCAAGATGAAGACATTGGGGAAGCATAAAAAGGGATACAAATTCTAATTCGGAGCTTACTTCATGTGCTTTTAATTTGTGTCTGGTTATTGGTTAGCATTTTTTCATGGTTGTATATTTGGAGACCATTTCATATCTTTACATGCTAATTTCCCTTTTCCTCAAAATCTTGTGTTCATTGGTTTTTGGAGACTTGACTTCATAGGAGAAAATTCAGTTAACATATTAAATGGGTCTGTCTAGGTTTCCGAGTCTGCTGTGGACCTTTCTTGTAAGGTGATTACTGTCCTCCACTCACTCCCACTGATTTCAGGAGCTTTTCAGGAAGTGCTCAGACCATGCAGGATCATGCCCCAAATGTACAAGTTACGGCTTGTCTACATGGTGCATTAGTCTGCACTAGAGAGGTGTAAATTCTAGTGCACCCTAGCAAGTACTGTTTCAACCACTACTACATTAATGTGCACTAGGGAACTTTTAGTGTGTGCTAGCCAGGTCTACATGGGTCAGCTAGTGGGCAAAGCACTACTGTGCACTAGAATTTACTCCCCTCTAATTAAGACTGACACACCATGTAGAAAAGTCCTTAGTCCTCCTGCTTATTCTCCTAACTACATGTTTTAAAATATCAAGAGGAACATGAAATGCTGGTTGGTTGTTTAGTTTAGAAGAAAGTTTAGCCAGGGAGAAAAGAGGTACTTGTCCTGAAAACTTAAAAGTTCTTGTTCTTCTAGCAATATCTAACTGAGCAGGTCATCTCTTTCGATATTGTTTCAGTGTTCCTTTTTATTACTTTCTCCTTAATTGCATTCTTATAGTAAGCATCTCAGATCCATGTACCTTTCATAACTCTTTCTCCTCTGGGTTTTAGTTTTCACATAGCATGGAGGCTGTTTGCTTACACTGGTACTGAAAAGGATTTCTTAATTAACTGCAAATCAGGCTCCCCTTTTCTTGATCCTTCTTACTGCTGGTGCATACTCTTGATGTGATGATCTCATGGCTTAGTGATGCTCGTCGGAATCTGGTATTTCTTAGGTCTGTAATGTAAATCAGCACCCAGATTTTCCAGGGTCTGTTTTGTATTTATTTTAGCTAATATTTTCATCTCACTCTACATGTATCGAAGACCATCAATAGATATATTGTTGGAAACACAGTGAAATCCTCAAAAGGCCATAATCTTATGCATTTAGCAAGGTCCAAATCGGCCCCCCAAAACTGACGAAAGGGCCTAAACAGCCAACTCGTGTGCTGGGAAATCAAGTCTTACGTTGGGCGTTGAGGTGCTTGCATGAATACAGATCCCATCAATCTGGGACGGTTGGTTGATGCCTAATCCAGAAAAGAATCTACCTGTGACTCTCCCTGCGAGTATCAAGGGATGTGAGGTACCTCACCACTACCTGCCCTCAGCATGAAGCAGGCTTGTCTGTGCCTGCTGCCGCAATGCTCCCTGAAACCAATCGTCTCTGGCCACACCCACAAGCCCTAACTTTCATATCTCTGCAGGCCTCAGCCTTTCTGTGCAGAGTAGTGATAGACACACACCAACCCCCAACTCCTCAGAGTGCTCCCTGTGGTACCCAGCCCCTGTCACTGGACGATCTCAGCAATTGCCAGGTAAGCGGTCCCCAGAGAGACAGTGTAAACATAGCTTGACTCGCACAATGCAGGATCAGGTCCTTTATAACATTACAGGCCTGAAATATATCTATAGTGAAACAATCATAAATTTATGTTACAAAATCAAAAGTATAACATGCCTCTAAACTTAATTTTAACAGGCTAAAATCCTTGACTAAAGTAGTTTCTCACCTAAAGCAAGCTCCCACTGTCACCAGCCCACCTGGCTGGAATCCACTGTTCATGGATGCAAAAAGCACTGTCCTTTTTGGTCCCTCAGTGATGGATAAAAAAGGTGTCCTTCTGTCTTCCTCTTAGACCTCAAAGGATGGCTCAGGTTTGGGAATCTCCCTAACATCCTCAGCCATGAAGACTGAAGCAAAGAATTAATTTAGTTTCTCCGCAATGACTTTATCATCTTTAAGTGCTCCTTTTGTATCTCGATCGTCCAGGGGCCCCACTGGTTGTTTAGCGGGCTTTCTGCTTCTGATGTACTTAAAAAACCTTTTGTTATTACCTTTTGAGTTTTTGGCTAACTGTTCTTCAACTCCTTTTTGGCTTTTCTTATTACATTTTTACACTTAATTTGGCTGTGTTTATGCTCCATTCTATTTACCTCACTAGGATTTGACTTCCACTTTTTAAAAGATGCCTTTTTATCTCTCACTGCTTGTTTTACATGGTTGTTAAGCCATGGTGGCTCTCTTTTAGTTCTTTTACTGTGTTTTTTTTAGTTTGGGGTATACATTTAAGTTGGGCCTCTAGTATGGTGTCTTTGAAAAGTGTCCATGCAGCTTGCAGGGATTTCACTCTCGTCACTGTACCTTTTACTTTCTGTTTCACTAACCTCCTCATTTTTGCATAGTTCCCCTTTCTGAAATTAAATGCCACAGCGTTGGGCTGCTGAGGTGTTCTTCCCAACACAGGAATGTTAAATGCTGTTATATTATGGTCACTATTTGAAAGCGGTCCTGTTATAGTTACCTTTTGGACCAGATCCTGCGCTCCACTCAGGACTAAATCGAGAATTGCCTCTCCCCTTGTGGGTTCCTGTACCAGCTGCTCCAAGAAGCAGTCATTTAAAGTATCGAGAAATTTTGTCTCTGTATTTCATCCTTAAGTGACATGTACCCAGTCAATATGGGGATAATTGAAATCCCCCACTCTTATTGAGTTCTTTATTTTGATAGCCTGTCTAATCTCCCTTAGCATTTCATCGTCACTATCACTGTCCTGGTCAGGTGGTCGATAATAGATCTCTAGTGTTATATTCTTCTTAGAGCATGGAATTACTATCCATAGAGATTCTATGGAATGTGGATTCATTTAAGATTTTTACTTCATTTGATTCTACATTTTCTTTCACATAAAATGCCACTCCTACACACCACACGCCCTGTTCTGTCCTTCTGATATATTTTGTACCCCAGAATGATTGTGTCCCATTGATTGTCCTCCTTCCACCACAATTTCTGTCTTAGTGTTATTCTAATGCTGTTTAGATAGAGACTTTGATTGTGTGTTCAGTAAGGAAGTTTTAACTGAATCAAACTGAACAGAGTTTCTCCTAAGCATGCTGTCCTACCATTTCTACCTTTCAGTTAATTTTCATTATAAATCAAGCAGTTTGTGCCCTGAAGTCTCTGGGGGCTGTTTCAAAATCTGGAGTTCATCAAAGCACACTGGTATTCCAACCATGCCTTTTACTCCAGGAATAGGGAGGGATGCTGGTATAGGAGCCTCAATGGCAGCAGAAGGGTTTGAATTTGTTTGGTCTCATTCAGATGCTAAATTTACTTGACAAAGACTTTTCTGGTCCCTCAGGTGACCTTTGTGTATTTATAATCCATAGAAATTGAGACCTGGATTTCTACGTGTCAGAGAATGGTCATGTACATGGACC
Organism: Caretta caretta; assembly: GCF_965140235.1. Taxonomy (NCBI): domain Eukaryota; kingdom Metazoa; phylum Chordata; order Testudines; family Cheloniidae; genus Caretta; species Caretta caretta. The sequence goes on along the minus strand of NC_134209.1, from coordinate 128,325,535 downwards.
ATTTGTGTAAATCAGTGGTTCTCAAACTTTTGTGCTGGTGACCTCTTTCATGTAGCAAGCCTTGGAGTGCGACCCCCCCACTTATAAATTAAAAACACTTTTTTATGTATTTAATACCATTATAAATGCTGGAGGCAAAGCAGGGTTTGGGGTGGAGGCTGACAGCTCGTGACCCCCCATGTAATAACCTCGCGACCCCTTGAGGGGTCCTGATCCCCAGTTTGAGAACCCCTGGTGTAAATGGTACCTGCTGTAGAGATCTGAGCACTGGCTGCTCCCTTCTATGTACACAGGAAAAAGGTAGTAGAAGTCCGTGGAAAATCGATGGGGACAACAGCTTAGCTCCATCCACTCATCTGCTCCTGCTCTCAAACTTGCCTCATCTCTTCTACAGTACTGTTATGGGAATAAGGCTGCCTGCATCAGGAGGGCCAGGTAGCAGCCACTCTACATAGCTGACTTCTTTTTGGATCGTGAGAGATGCAAGTACCAAAGCAGAGATAGTAACTGATACTGGAAGCAATATTAATTTCCACATTGCAAGGTCCCTTCTCCTAGGAGGGAGAAGTCTGACTCAAAGGATGGAGTGATGAATATCAGCATGGCTTATTAGGCAGCTGTTACATACGCAGGTGGTGAGGGGGCAACATCAGCACAGAGGAGAGAATGTCTGTCAGTTTTGGACCTCCTTTCCCCCTGGATCTTGTAAGGTTTGCATGTCAAAAGCTCTGCCACCTCCACTGTCACCAAACTGTGTCGAGAACTTCACACAGTGAAACACAGAGTTTCCCCTTCTGTTGGCTTTTTCATCATGGGAGGATAAATCTGACTCCAAGTAAGACAAGTGCTACAGGAAATAACATCTGTACAATGGATGACAATTTTAATTGAGAACTTGCTTGAAGAAGAAAATAGTGAAGTAGAAATGTGAAGCAAAGAACGTGCCGTAGGGCCTATTTGGGTACCGTTTGATTGTCTTGCATGACACATAAGTACAGCTAATTGGTAATTCATTAATATCTTACATTTAAATGCTTGAGTGTGGATTCACTAAAGCTAGATCATTATAAACATAAGTAACTAGTGAAAAAATGTGCAGGATTGAAGATTTGTCGACGTTCATTAACATAATTAGCTTTAATATGGAACAGAGAGTTGTTTTAGCTAATAAAGTTTTGGAGGAAATGATAAACTAATGTGACCCCAAATCCTTTCTAGTTTGTAATAGGAAGGCATGAGCTGCATTTGTTCCTGGCTGTGCAATGAGATTTAGCTCCTCATGATGAATTGCATAAGGATCAAACTTAGGTCACAGGTAGACATAATGGGATGATTTTTGTAAACAAAAGCTAATAATAAAAAATGGATGATGCTGACTTGCAGTAAGGCAAAATAATGCTGCATTTCAAAACTAGTTTTCTGATGAAGAAAAAGCTCTCCAATTTTAAATCTCATAGGCAATGCTGTTTAAAGATACTCTTTATCCTTGAGTCCGTGCTGTTCTTACTCATCTGAAAAGCAAGAGTTAAACAGATTAGCAAATTGATTTATACTGATTACCTTTTTCAGCTGGCTCTGTGTCTAAGACACATGTTGCAAGTAGAGGTGAGAAAACTATTTGAAATGACCAGTGTATTTGACAAATTTGTCTTTTTTTCTGTTTGCAAATTATCCATGAACAAGCTTCATCTTTTACTAAATCGCTTCTGTGATATTATTCTGTGAAAGGTTTGTGCAGAGATATTTCATCCTGCGAATGTCTTGTGAACTGTTGCTATGGCTGTTGCTTTAAATACTCACCATCAGTAGCTTGCTACTTGTCTTGTCTTAATGGACAGGTTAGTCAGTCACGGGGGCTCATTTTTTCCTTGAGTCAAAGACTCTGAAATCCAAAAGACCTGTTAAAATGGCTGCATGAAACATATTCATAAAAGACTACTGTCATAAATGTAAAGGGAAGGCTAACCACCTTTAAATCCCTCCTGGCCAGAGGAAAAAACCCTTTCACCTGTAAAGGGTTAAGAAGCTAAAGATAACCTCGCTGGCACCTGACCAAAATGACCAATGAGGAGACAAGATACTTTCAAAGCTGGAGTGTGTGTGGGGGGGAAACAAAGGGTTCTCTCTGTCTGTGTGTTGCTTTTGCCCGGACCAGAGCAGGAATGCAGGTCAGAACTCCTGTAAAGGGCTAATAAGCAATCTAGTTAGATATGCGTTAGATTCTGTTTTGTTTAAATGGCTGATAAAATAAGTTGTGCTGAATGGAATGTATATTCCTGTTTTTGTGCCTTTTTGTGAGTTAAGGTTTTGCCTAGAGGGATTCTCTATGTTTTGAATCGGATTATCCTGTAAGGTATTTACCATCCTGATTTTACAGAGGTGATTCTTTTACTTTTTCTTCAATTAAAATTCTTCTTTTAAGAACCTGATTGCTTTTTCATTGTTCTTAAGATCCAAGGGTTTGGGTCTGTGTTCACCTATGCAAATTGGTGAGGATTTTTATCAAGCCTTCCCCAGGAAAGGGGGTGGAGGGCTTGGGAGGATTTTTTGGGGGGAAAGACGTTTCCAAGCAGGCTCTTTCCCTGTTATATATTTGTTAGACGCTTGGTGGTGGCAGCAATAAAGTCCAGGGGCAAAAGGTAAAATAGTTTGTACCTTGGGGAAGTTTTAACCTAAGCTGGTAAAAATAAGCTTAGGGGGTTTTTCATGCGGGTCCCCACATCTGTGCCCTAGAGTTCAGAGTGGGGAAGGAACCTTGACAACTGCTTATATGAATATACACATTTGCATGAGCATTCACAGCACTTTCTCATTATGGAGATATTCTTGCAAACAAAATTGTACAAAATTCAGAGAGAAAGGATGCGTCAGTGCTTAGGGCATTAGCCTGGAACTTCAAAGTCCCAAGTTCAGTTGCCACTCCACGACAGACTTTCTGTGTGATGCTGGGCAATTCACTTACCCCTCTTTCCACTTCCTTTCCCCATCTGTAAAATGGCACTAATAGTACTTCCCTACCTCACTGGGGGGTTGTGAGAATAAATATATTAGAATGTGAAGCGTTTTAACATCTACTGATGAAAAGTGCTAGATTAGAGCTGGCTCTTATTACTGTGTGATTGTTCAAGTAAAGCAAATGGGAGGAGTGTACAAGTGGTGTCAAAGCAAATTCATGGTTATAATCAAAAGATGGTTAGATGGTTCATGAGTTCTTTCTTTCAGTATTTCCCCAAATCTGGCTGTAATCAACTTTTAATAGTATAAATACTTTTCCTTTTCTTAATGAAAATGACCACTGGAAATCATTCACATGTTGATTGTAATAGGAATTCAGCATTAAAAAAATAAGACATGGAGGTTAATATTGCATAAGGGGGTCAAGCGGGGGCTTGTCCGTATGGGGAGAGTGAGCTCCTCTGGCCCTGGGCCAGCGGGGGGAGGAGGGAGGGCACAGAATGTGACCCTCCAAAAGCCTTAAATGTTTATAGCTGTCCATGCCCCTGCATTACAGGGTAGATAAAAATTATTTTTTTTAAATTAAAAAAAATCAGATATTTTTATTTAAATTATATATTTTTTTCTTTTAAAAACAAACCAGTTTTAAAATGAAATCTGAATTTAATACAAAATATGTTAAGGTCTAAACTTATAATCTCTTGAAACATTTAAATAAAAAATATATAAGCTGAATTCATGACCTTTATCAAAAACTTTGAGTTAAAGGGGCTGCTTTTCTATATACAGAATCAGGGGGAAACATCTAACTTTTGAGGCTGAGCTTTATAAATGTGGCAAAATAGGTCATGTATTGTATTAAGAACTTGATCCTGCTGGGGAAGGGCTGTGCTGTGGGATGCAAGAGACTGGCAAAATCATCACAGGTGTTGGGACCCGGCCTCTGACTCTAGGAAACACCATTATGTATCGCATTAAGACCAGCTACTGAACTGAAATAATCAGCTTAATTCACTGACTGCAGTTAATTCCTCTGTTTTAATAACTCATTTAGTTGTAAATGTGAAACATGTTTCAATAAGAGATGTTTATGTATCCAAAACATTTAAGGTTGTTTTGTTTAATAAAAAAACTAAATTTTGGATGCTATTTTGTGGGTGTAATTAAATTCCAGTTACCATCCTAATGCAGTTTGACACAAATCATGAGCAAAAAGTTAATTATATAACAGTATATCATTCACCATTTTCTAACATACCAAAATATACAATTAAGAAGAATCTGAAAATAATAAGCTATAGAATTGCTTAAATAAATGTATATAGTTACAATATACACTCCTAGATAGCAAAAAGATTTACCAAATGTAGCACAAAGGCTCTATTTAGTTGTAAATCATACCATTCAAACATGATATCAACCAATGAGTGTGCCATTTTTAGAAAATAACAAGTACAAATGTACAAGTTGATTAAAATTGATGATTTAAATAAAGGCTTTCCGCTTGGTGATTTAAGTCATGGTTTAAATCGCTGATTTAAATTGCCTTATTTAAATAAATCCACTCTGTAGCTTTCCTGACTATTGTGCGTGTGTTTTGATCATTGATCATTTCCATGGGACTTAGGAGCTTAAGTGCCTTTTCAAAATGGGACTTGGGCATCTAAGTCAGTTAGGTGCTTTTAAACATTTAATATTACTGTACATAAATCATCTAAATGAATTTGGCTTTTCATGGTGATGCGAGAAAGACTACTGATGTGAGTAATGAAGACTTAATTTCACTCGTCCTGGTGAATTTCACTGAATAATATTGATTCCTTGGAAATTCACCCTGTGGGACATGGGGATTTTTAAAGCTACAGCAGATCTATGTGACAAGGATAGAAATGGGAAAAGAAATGCATGAGAATTCTTAACTGTTATTGCATCTGTTCTTGAGTTTGGGGTGGAGAGAAAAAGAGAACTTTGCAACACTGCCACAAAACTCTGTGTGTGTGTGTGTGTGTGTTTGTTTTACTTTTGTGGAAGGCTGATCTTTTCCCTGGAAAATTCTGTCTCCCAGCATCTGCAGCTTGGAAAGCCAGGTATCTTTCAGCGTGGCTTTCTCCACTGTTACCTGTTCCACAGTTTCATGAATGCGGAAATTTGCCAAAATTACTTTTTTCTTCTCCTTTTGGTCCATCTTAAAAAATCCTAAATAAAATTTTGATCTTTGCATTAAAAACAAAGATGTAATAGGTTATTTTTATAATGCATTTGTAAAGCTCTGTAAGCTGACAAGCTCTCAGTACAAATATGAGCTACTTCCCCTGTCTTGTAGGTCCCAGAAATTCTCCAAGTACAGCAAAGTAATAGTGCAGTGTGTTAATATCTGGATAGCTTTTTCCACCCTCTACGCACAGGGCTTTGCTAGAAAGGCAGCCGGGTTGGATGGTTGAACATGTGCTGGCACAGTTTCAGCATGCACTTCGCAGTTAGATAAGTGTAGAGGTAGAAGTGTTCTTGGTGAGATAAGTTAAGCAATGTTATGCTCAGTGACTTACAAGAATTCATCTCCATGTTGGATATTCACGTGTGTTGTGAACAAACAAACAACTAAAAAAGGAAGATTTACATAATCAGCAGCTTCTGTGGCCATAAAAAGTTCTACTTCATATCACTGACTGAGACTTATGGTCCCGTATTAAAGATAGTGGATCTTCCGAGTGCTATCCAAGCTACTTGCATATTCATACAGAAGAGAAAGTATGAACCATTTGTATTGCTTTGTCTGGTGGACACTCAATAAGCAATCAAGGAAGGGGAGACAGGAAGTCAGGAGACTCAGTTTTTTTTCCTCGCAGGCTCAATGTCCATACTAGTAAAACTACAGTAACTATTATATGATTGTGTCTTTAATCTTTCTGGAATATTCTAGATGGTAAAAGTGGTTTCCAAAAGATGTAAATTCAAGGCTTGAAAATTTTAATAATTATTGAGCATTATTTGTCCTACATATAAATTACTGAGAGTAGGGATGGTGTGAGCTGAGGTATGTGTATAGTTTTATAAGGATAGGATGAAGTGGGATGTGACTATTTTAATAAAAAGAAGAAATGTCTATATTTATATATGATTATTCTTACATAAAATTAGAATGCGCCAGGTTTAAAATGTACAAAGAAACATTTACATAAGTGCCATGAGTGTTTGGTTTTCAGAAGAACAGTTTAAAAAAAAAAAACACTACTAGGGCTGTCCAGCAAAACAACAACAAAAAAAACAACCAACCAACCAACCAAAAAAACAAAATAAAACCCTGCACCCACTACTGGGAGATCATCATATAAGCATTTTTTTTTTAAAACTCCAACCTTGTATTACAAGTGAAGTCTTAAACTAAAAGCATTTTAAAAATATAATTTTCTTTTCACTATTTTGTACATATTTTTTTTGTATGACAATGGGCTTGGATAATGAAAATAATCTAGGTTTCAGAGTAGCAGCCGTGTTAGTCTGTATTCGCAAAAAGAAAAGGAGTACTTGTGGCACGTTAGAGACTAACCAATTTATTTGAACATAAGCTTTCGTGAGCTACAGCTCACTTCATCGGATGCATAAAAGTGGAAAGTACAGTGAGTACTCACCAGCAACCACACACCACACAACAGAACCACTAACCCAGGAACCTATCCTTGCAACAAAGCCCGTTGCCAACTGTGCCCACATATCTATTCAGGGGACACCATCATAGGGCCTAATTACGTCAGCCACACTATCAGAGGCTCATTCACCTACACATCTACCTATGTGATATATGCCATCATGTGCCAGCAATGCCCCTCTGCTATATACATTGGTCAAACTGGACAGTCTCTACGTAAAAGAATAAATGGACACAAATCATATGTCAAGAATTATAACATTCATAAACCAGTCGGAGAACACTTCAATCTCTCTGGTCACTCGATTTCTGACCTCAAAGTGACTATCCTTCAACAAAAAAACTTTGAAAACATACTCCAAGGAGAGACTGCTGAATTGGAAGTAATTTGCAAATTAACTTAAGTTAGGCTTGAATAGAGACTGGGAGTCGTTGAGTCATTATACTAAGTGAAACTATTTCCCCTTGTTTATTCCTCCCCCCCTCCCCCGCCCACTGTTCCTCAGACATTCTTGTTAACTCCTGGAAATGTGCTGGAAATGGCCCACCTTGATTATCACTTCAAAAGGTTTTCTCTCCCTCCACCCCACTCTTCTGCTGGTAATAGCTCATCTTAAGTGATCACTCTCCTTACAATGTATATTTTTTCATGGTCTGTGTGTATACATAAAATCTCCTCACTGTACTTTCCACTTTATGCATCCGATGAAGTGAGCTGTAGCTCACGAAAGCTTATGCTCAAATAAATTGGTTAGTCTCTAAGGTGCCACAAGTCCTTCTTTTCTTTTTGAAAATAATCTAGTTTCATTTTCAGAGTCTTGTCCTTTAGCACAATAGTGAAGTTTTGCAATCAGACGCTTCAGGGTGCCACATATTATTGGCATAAGAAAAAAGCTTTCTAGTAGAGCTCTTGTTTAATTCACAAAAATGTTTCTGTTAGTCGTGTGAAAGCTTTTTATAGAACCTATATTTTATGTTAAATTTGGCCTCATTCCTTTTTAAAAACCGAAAACATCGCACCCATTTTATTGGAGTTCAAGATGTTCAACCTTTTTTGTTTAATTTATTAAACTCTGTGTGTGTGTGTGTGTGTGTGTGTGTGTGTGTGTGTGAGAAAACTAAACTTTAATAAAAACAAGAGCAAATCTGCATAGTTTCAATAATACTTTAAATCAGTATTTCTCAATGACCGGTATGTGAAACAGCACCGGTCTCTGAGATCTCCCTGACACAGTTTAGGAAGGCAGCAAGCTGGTCCCTGGTATTAAAAAGGCTGAGAAACACCGTGCTAAGTCATAACTCGAAGTTACACAGTGTATATCTACAATGCAGTCAGAGGTGTGAGTGCAGCCCGTGTAGACATACCCATGCCAACTTTGATGTAGCTGACCCAAATAATGATAATAATCATAGCGAAGCCACGGCATCACGGGCTGTACAGTCCCGCCCAGGATCCCTGAATATATACTTGAGCACTCATGCTGCCATGATTTCACTGCTATTGTTGTTTGAACTAGCTAGATCAAAGCTAGCTTGGGTATGGCTACACATGCTGCAGTAACACCTCTGACTGCTTTGTAGACGTACCCACAGGCTCTTAATAACAGGTTTAAGAACATCACATTTCTTAACATTCTCCTCTCTGAAGACATAGTAGTAACTCCGCTGTATTGCTTTTGGCTCACTTATGTTATGGAAAGAAAACCACGTGCATAGGCCCCCAAAGATCTGCATGAATATGTCAGAGGGTCATGCACACATACACAGATGCTAAACTGAATGTAACAAAGTGTTACCCATCAATATTAGCTATGAAATAAAAAGCAGCATACTTGGAGAAAGACCAACGTGATTTGATCATGTTTAGTTTTGGGTATTGATGTCATTACGTAGTAAAATTGTTTAAACCTTTTCCTGTCAAGTGTTTGAATCATGCTTCACAGGTTTTCCTGTGATACGTTGTTGATTTTCTTGTGTGTTCTGCAAGTTCATAGACTTTTGTCGTTCAATTGATGACACAGTAAAGGGCATTTATCTGTTGTAGGAAACAGATTCAAGGCTTTGTACCAACAATGGTGATGTAGTCACCATGTGAGGAGGGATTTGTGGTGGTTTGTCATGACAATTCAGACAAAGAGAAATTTAAGTTAGTTGCTGTGTATTGAGTGGGACAATAACTAGCAGAGCCAGCCACTGGTACCATCAGACTATGATCCTGGGCCCTACCTTCTCATCTGAGAGATCTAGAAAAGTCTAGGTCATCTCAGTTTTCATTTGAAAATAAAAATCAAGCAAGACAAAACAAACCACAACTTTAATGCTTGTGAAAATATCCTTGAAAATGTGGTCACTGATATTTTCCCCGTCTTCTCCCCAAATATCAATCATAATTTAAACTTCCCTCAGAGCCACCCAGTTCTCGGCCTTAGTTGTCTGTGTAAACAATTGCTACAGGTCCTGTGATTTTTTTGCGGGGGAGGTCCTCAAATCAATTTTCAGGTGTAGATGGGAGATAATGTTTAAACCTACAATCCCAAAGGCCATCTTGTTGGGGGTACCATGGGGTTGTCAGACACAATTACAGTTCAGTGTAGTGTAGTTTAAATTTAAATGATTTTGGAACATATAACGCTTCTCAAACTGACAGTTATGTAATGAATTGGAAATCTCAGCAAAGCTGAATGTTTGAGGTAAGGAGATTACTAAAATGTGCTTCGGTTAAATTTTAAGCACTTTCAGGGCCTGATCCAAGGAGGTGTAATTGATTTTGCTAAGAATTAAGAGTGCACCGCACCTCCCAGGATTGAGCCCATATTTCCTGAAGGCTTTTACGCTCCAAACCTGCAATTGTCTGATGAACAACTAAATACATCTGATCAAAAGAGTAGTTGTCTAATGGCCCCTCTTCTTTTTCCTTCCCCTACAGCTTGTTGTTTTCCTGAGTGTTGAAACTTCACAGCATCTTAGAGATTGTCAGTGTTTGCAATGTCTGTACTGTTTTGAATTAGAACAGAGCACTGCAAATGTTATCTGCTTTTCTGTGGCGCTTATCACCATAGTACCAGAATGCCTCAAACATGAGATGTTTTAAAATTTTAGTACATACAAAATAGCAGCCAATATTGAATAATATACTCAGACTTCAGGGATAATAACATGGATGCAAAGATAGCAACATTGCTATCTTTGACACCAGATGGTGCTATTGCAAATGCTCTTGCAGTTTGTTTATCTGATTATATAACGGGTTAGTTCTTGAAGAAATGCTCATTGTCAGCTGTGAAATTTTCTTTTTCTGCCTGACTCTCTGTGAATCTCTCTGAATTATTTTTGAAATGTAGAGCCCACAAAGGTAAACAAAAACAGTTATATCTGAAACAAGCACCAGATCACAGAAAACGGAAGGTTCCTTGTGGGCTCATCATGAGTCTAATTAATTAATTATAATGTATTCTTTGCATATGCTAGCACCCACGAAAACATCTTCTGTTCTTTCTAGAAACGAATAATTCTTGCCACAAGAAATTCAGTCTAAGAATACACTGTCAAGTACCCAGAGGTTATGGGAAGGAGAACAAAAGGGAATTTTTATACATGTTAGCTAGCTTATACAAGGTTTCAGAGTAGCAGCCGCGTTAGTCTGTATTCGCAAAAAGAAAAGGAGTACTTGTGGCACCTTAGAGACTAATGGTTAGTCTCTAAGGTGCCACAAGTACTCCTTTTCTTTTAGCTTTATACAAGTTAGCTAGGATGGCAGAAGAGCGTTCTTGAGTGATATAAATGTGGAAAGGATTGGGGTGGCATGTTGTGGCTGTGGTCAGAAGCTTGTGCCAGACATAGGAGATTGCATGGAAAGAGGTGATTCAGTATGAAGGTGATTGTGACCTAGTGGACAGAGTACTGGCCTGCTGGGTGACCTTGGGCAAGTCACTTGGCTGCTCTTTGACTCAGTTTCCCCATCTGTAAAATGGGGGTAACAATGCTTACCTCTGTTATAAAGCACTTTGAGATCTACTGATGAAAAGTGCTATAGGAGAGTTAGGTAGTATTAATATAATCTGACAAATGTACGGATGAGGCTGAGAATGTTGGAATGGAAAGATGACAAGTAGGGAAGGAACAAAGTTTATGCAGAGCTTTGAGTGTTAGAAGATGCTTACATTTGATGCAATAGACGATGGGGAGCCAGCACAGGGATTTGGGGAACAACAGCAATGTGATCAAATCAGCAGCAAAGACGGTTATTTTTTATTTTAGCAGCCATGTTCTTTACGGAGTGAAGAAGGGCAATGTGCATGTTTGAGAGGCCAGAGAGGAAGATGTTGCAGTAGTCACATTAGGATATAATGATGACCTGCACAAGACATTTGTGAGGGAGAGAAAAGGACTGATCTTGGAGATGAGTAGGAGGAAGAAGCAGAATGAATTGAACTCTGCCTACGTGTGTGGGGCCAGGGAGAGGGAGGAGTTAAAATTACTCCCTATTTGCAGGCCTGAGTGACTGAGAGAAGGTGGTGTCAACAGTGAGAACGCAGGGGAAATGTAGTATTCTGAGTGGGACTGGAGAGAGAGGGTAAGGTTTAAGGAGGTACCTAGTTGGATGTGACCCATCTAGAGTTCAGGAATGCAAGCTGAGGCCAGACTGCTGTCACACAAATACAGGTCCCTTTAGTCATGTAACACCAGCCTCTTTGTATGCTCAATTAAGATCTTTCCTCCAACCCTGCCTGTCTGCTGAATCGCTTGTTGGTAATGAAACCGTGTCAGGAGTTCTGTTTTGCCCATATTAGTACTAAACGGACAACAAGACAGTGAAGTGGTTTCAGAAAACCAGACTGGGGCTATGCCTACACAAGGATAAAACCCTGTGGCTGGCCCAGGTCAGCTGACTCCGGCTGGCAGGGCTCAGGCTCTGAGGCTGAAAAATTGCTGTGTACACATCTGGGCTCGGTCTGAAGCCTGAGCCGTGGGATCCTGTGAGGATATGTGGACGTGCGTGCACGCATGTCAGAGAAGGCAAGGTCAAAGAAATGCACCTTGCAATTAGAGCAGAAGGTTATCAGGCGTGTGATGGTCCTTAGTTCCTGTGAGAATTAATTCCAGAGTCTTGTGCTGGCCCTCGAGAACATTCTGTCTCCTTTCATGCTTTTTGTACTAAGCTAGTTTAACAATTAAAGTATCATGATTGGCATTTGAATTAGCACCTTTTGAAACAAACAAATGGGGTAGTTCCCTATAAAACTTAATCCTGCCATGATTGCAGGGACTACAGAACTAGATGACTTCTCGAGGTCCCTTCCAGTCCTACGATTCTGTGATTCTGTGCCTTGGAGGTATTGGTTTTCAAGTTCTCTGCAAACACAGGCAAACATCACTGCATTAGTTACATTCAGGTCATGTTTTCAAGGTTTTCTTTGCAGCCATATTGCTCAAGACTATCATATTTTTAATGACAGCTGAGACTCTGGAAGAGTTGAGAGTGCTACCCATTCACTCCTGATGATATTCCTTTGGCCATGCCCCAGGCTTTTGGGAAATATTGAACTAAGAGGTCTTTTCTACCAGTAATTTTGATGTTATGGTTGTTTTGCTTTAGTTTTGTCACAGTGCACTGCAGAAGCTTCGCTCAGACTGTTCTCTACTGAACTGCAAATCAAAACATCTTTCCCTATCAAGAAGGCCCAAGAGTGGGATTAGAGAGAACAATTGGCGCCAGAAAAGTCTGTTAGTTGAGGAAGTGAGGATTCCGAGAAGTTGAGTTTAATGGCACTGAGATGGCAGAATCAAGTGAACATATCTTTGGTAACTGATATTGACTCTACACAACCCAGGCTGGCATAGGGGAAGAGAGTGCTATTAACTCAATTGGGTTGAGAGAAGAGGAGTGATTGCGTGGAGTTTGTAAATATGACAGTTTATACTATAACCAATAAATACAATTGAATACATCTTGCTGTCTAGCTACATGATAATACACATTGACCAGATATAAATGGTCAAAAATATCAATCTAAGTTAGGTAACTTACTGAACAAGTTAACAATTTATGGAGAGGTCTAGTTAGGATAGTCATTTGGGAGGAGAAAAGATTGTATTCATAAGGAAACCAGGAGAATAAACATTCTTTCATTCATCTGTGGGAGCTCTGGCTGACATGTTAAAACTTATTCAAGTAAACAGTATACCCTATTCATTTTCTCCTGTGAGAAATTGATTTCTTGATAAAGAATAATAGTTTCACAGACAGAAAGGATCAGTGCATTTTTCTAGTGAACAACAAATCACTTTTTAAATCCCCTGAATGCCCCAAATAACCAAGCTATGAAGGCATTCAGCTCATCCATGGGTACAGTGTAAAAATGTGTGCCAATTACTGACTACTACAGTTTGCAGTTGGATGCCCCAGTGTGAATTATTCACAAGGAGATTTTAAATTGCATATACAATAATCTCTTGCATACATCAACCAAGCTTTCACCCTTAGGTCGTTGATTATCTTTGTGTGTTTTTTGTCTGTTACATTGGCTAAATCCCAAAGATCCTCAAAATATATTTGAGACTGTTTAATTTGATCTGTGGTCTGTAACACAGCTTGTATTCTGATTTGCTACGTATTAGTTCTAGATTTTGTAATTGTAACTAATTGCTGGTTTCTCTTTTGTGAACCATATTTGTAGTGATGTATTTTTTGCTACTGTTAATATTTCTGAATAAATATCTTTCAGGTTTGTGGATTCAGGGCTGGGCATTTTACCCAAAAATATAAGTAAAAGATTTTGAGGAGGCGTTTTTGACCAACGTGTTTGACTCTCTTGTCATTCCCAGAAAACATTGCATATGTGTGGTGACCTACTTCCCAACATCCTTTGCAGCAAATGTTGGCAGTGTTTGAATCAGTTTTGTTGGCCGTTACTGTTGGGTAGAAGTACATTTTATTGGCATTCTTTCTGTGGTAGGGAGGAGTTTGTAGCTTGTGGATGGAGGATATTTACGCATAGGACAGTTGTCAGTTCCCTGAAATTCTGCCTCTTATTGTTCCATGTCATGCCTATGTCAGTGCTGTTCGAAGCTGCAGAGAGAGAGGCAGTTTGTCCTTCAAGACTGCTTGCTTTTCAGAGGTGTTGTTTTTAAGTAATTCATTTTCAGTTTTAGGCAGGGGTACTGTAGATCTACCCAGTAATGCCAAAGCTCGAGATATTTTGTAAACATCTGATCTTTGCAGGTTGTATGAGGGTTTCACTCAGGGCTCTGATTCAGTGGCACATGCCAGTACAGCATACCGGCACCTCTTTAATGCTGTCAGAATCTAAGCTTTCAATGGGGGAGAGAGGCAAGTCTCTGGCTGAGATACATTCAGGTTACATTTCTGAGGCAAAGTGACATAGGCCTGCATTTGCAGACCCTGAAACAGTAGCTTTGAGGAGTGTCACCTGCCCCATTTGTCTCTGAGTGCTAACGCAGATGCAAGGGAGAATACTTTAAATATCAACACTGTTAACTCACTGCTCATGAAAGCATGTAAGAAAAGGGAGGGAACAAGGATTGTGCAGATCTGTATAATCTCCTTTGAATGCCAGCTCATTTTGGCACCACAGTTGAGTGGGCTTGGGGAAGTACCACCGTTCTTTACACCCCAGCCAAGAAGGAGTCAAGCCCAAGCAGGAAAGGATTCTGAACTCTGAGCAATCTGTGAGTGGCATCTCTGGGGGCGGGACTCTTGTTGTGGGTGGAAGAGTAGCACTGTCTGTCTTTCTCCCCATCTGGTGTTTGATTTCAAGGGAGGGTTGAGAATGGGGATGCTGGATGTTTTACTATAAAAGACAACAATGTATAGACATCACATTTCTTTTTCCTCTCTATTTTAAAATATATATATTCCCAAATGCTTAGGGTGTCTGGCCAGTGTATTAGTCTGGATTTGTGTTTTGGTGTTTGCTAACTTTAAGGGATATTAATTTCAATGATACATGCAGAGGAGCTCGGCTCCTCCTCTTCTCTCAGGCTTTTAAGATGTGCACATGGTATCTAATATGCAGTCTAAGGTATTATGTAGGCTGCCTAACAATATTCAGTGATGTATGTGGGAGTCAGTCACCTGGTTACTCTTCTATCTAGTAAAAGCTTTTATTTGATTATTCTGTTTCCAGAGCTACTTGTGGAAGAAAAACATTGTTTTCAGAACAGACTTGTTAGAAGTACCTTTGTAGACATTAGGGAAAGAATAGTAGTTTTGGTAGGCTTTTAACTGCAATGGTTCCTGCAATATCTCTGGGAATAATGATAAGCACTCCCTAGGTTTTTATAGGTCCCCATTACTTCAGTGTCTGAAAGCCTTGTATTTTAATTTGTCTTCATAACACCTCTGTGAAGTGTAATCCCTATTTTACCAAGGGATTAAGTGATTTGTTCAAGGTCACACAAGGAGTCTGTGACTGGGTTGTGAATTGAACCTGGACCATTGAGTTACTATGGTGTATATCATTTTCCCTGTGTAGATTTAAATGGCCTTCTGTTGCTCAAGGTTACTGCTGCCCTGGGAACTTTTGTCTCAGCAGCTGTAGTGGTTGATCAGATTTTCTGTTTCCGAACTGCTAGGAGTTTTCTCATGTCAGAGGCTTACATGCTGCAGACCTGTGATACCACCATGATTATACAGTATTTCCATTGTTCCTATCCATGGAATGGAGGTGACAAAAACATTTTAAAAACATGGCAAACAATTCATTCCAATATATTTACATTTACTTGTTGCTCCTTATGCAAGAAACTGCCTCCCTGAAGTAATATATAAAGTCAATACCTTGTCCTCCCTTTAAATCCTTTCTCAAGATCCAATTATACTGTGATTCCTGCTGCAAATGGCCTGCAACAATTACTTGTGTTATGTTTTGTCTTGTTGATATAATTAAAAAATCCTCTTTTATTTTGCAAGTTTTGCATGGAGCTAGTCTATGTAACTGTGTGCCTCTGTCATTGTTGATCTCTTCCTCCTCCCCACCCATTCTGCATTTGTTTGTTACATCTAATTGTTACATTTTGCCTTTATTTAAAAGGTAAGTTCTGTGGGGCTAGGGCTGGCTTACTCTGTGATTGTACAGTGTCTTGCACATTGGGGCCTCAGTCTGATTTATTACTGTAGTGCCAATCTTCTTCTTTTTTATGGGTTGGGTAGGTAGTAATGACTGTAAATTTATATCTAGATTTGCTAGCCAGCACATTGCTGCAGCAATGAGCTGGTGAATGTCCTTTAGGCCCCCAGCGAAGGAACGAAGGGGACACTCGGATATGATGTGCTCCATCGTTTGTGCCTGGTTACCAGAGTCACAATCAGGTGTTTGCCTCATTTTCCATTTAAAGAGGGGTTGTCCACATCTTCCATGAGATGTCCTGATCCAATTCAGTCTGCACCAGTCTTTCCGACATAAATCAAATTCCCAGTGGTTCCTTGGCAGGGTCAATGACAAGCTCTTTGTTTTGAGCGGTCAAAACGTTCCACGTGGCTCTCCATTGAGCCTCAGCGTTGAAGTTGGGTGTAAGGGTCTTTATATGGTTCCATGGAGGGTTGTGGGATTTTACTCTTGTCTTCGGCTGGTTCTGCAGGTCATTGTGCAATGGGAGCCTCATGTTTGCATTGACATGGTTTAGAAAGAGAGATGTCTGGGCAGCTCTTCTAATCTGTGGAAGTTGGATGTGTGATGGAACTGGGAGCCAGTCAACTGGAGGCAATTCGAGCATCCCTCACACTATGCACATAGCGCTACTGAGTTGAGTGTCAAGGAGTTTAGTGTGACTGCTGAGAGACCACATCGGCACATAGTACTCAGCCGCAGAATGTACCAAGGCAATTGTTGTGGTTCGCAGGGTCCGTGGACTGAAGCCCCATGATGTTCCTGCCAGTTTCCTGATAAGCGCAACATGACACCTGACCTTATTGCGGATGTTCTCGAGGTGTTGTCGAAAGGTCAAACTCCGGTCCCATGTAATGCCAAGATACTTTGGATTAGCCTCATGGCTGATGCTCTCACTGCAGAACTGCACATCAAGTTTGGCATTAGCCATTTTATTGTTCAGATGGAAAGCTGTTACTATGGGGTTTTTTCGGGTTAGGCCTAAATTTTCAGTGTTGGAAATAATCAGCCATTGTGCTGAGATCTTGAGTTATGGCATGGCTGATGGTATGAAGGCTTGTATGCTGAACAGCTAGGGCAATGTCATCCGCATAGATGAATTTCCTTAACTCCATTGCTGATATGTCCGCGGTGTATAGATTAAAAACTATCGGGGCCAGGACAGAGCCCTGAGGGATGCCAGTCAGCATTCTTTATTGAATAATGCAAGGTCTGTGGTGTAGAACACACTGCAGTGTGTGTACATCTGTTTTAAAGCAATGCTGGTGTGCTTTATTGATTGCTAAAGCTCCTCCATGCTATAGAAGCTAGGCACTGTAATTACACAAATTTTAACAAATATATAAATTACACAGACAACCAGAAGAACTGAAGATTTTAAACTAAAAATACCTCAGCCAAATTCAGTAAATAAGAGCCTCACATTGTGCATTAAATCCTGACAAACTCTAGCTCTAGTAGCTGTCAAGCAAGGGTTGGGGAGGGAAGATTATAGGAATTTGTGACAGAAAATTAAATGCAGATGTAAATCCTTGGAGATATGAAAGTTTATAGGACTCTCTGAAGCTATAAAAAGCCTAGCTGATCAGTGTTGAGGGAAGGTTGTTGAATGTCAAATTGCTGCCAAAACTCCAGACCAGTGGGGCAGAGGAAACCAAGTATCAGAGGTACTTCTTTACAGTGCTGAAAGAAACCAAGAGTAGTGACCAAAAGCCCATATCATACGTTCTGGGGAGTTTGACGTCTAAACCCACACTTTGTGGCTTTGGCCCCAGTTCTGCTTGTTTAAGTGAAGGGTTTTGTTGTAAGAGAAGCAATACGCTTCCATAGTAGGGTGATGTAATCTAGCTTCCAAAACGTGAGAGCACCCTGCAATGTGCACAGATGAGTCCCGCAGCTGCCCCCAGTCTTTCAGATAACATGGGCCCAGGTGACTGAGGGTCTCGAAGATAATGACAACACCTTGGCTAAAATCCAGAAGCAAGTATTGCAGAGAGCAAGATCAGAGATGTAGACCTATATCAATGGCTGTATTGCCCATCCTACTTGAAAAGTCAGTCAGATGTGTTCTGCACCATTTGAAACTCCCTAGTGAGCTCCATTAAGTACAGTGGTTACAATAGACTTGTTCAGAGGTGACAAAGATTTGGGTATTTGTTGCAGGGGCAACATTAGATCAGACTAGTCTCTGCCCCCAGTTTGCAATTAACATCCCCCCAAATTTTGTAAGAGATTCCTGACTCAAGGGAATTATCCTGTGAGAGATTGTTCATTAAACTATTTTGGGCTCATGTAATGCTGTCAAGTAATATTTATTAATTTAACATTTTAATTGTAATAACAGAGAGAGGCCTCAGTCTGGTAAGGGCCTTACTGTCACAGGTTTTTACAACACCTAGCACATTGTATCGTTTCCTGGCTGCATTACAGTGAACTTGTCATTCCAACAAGCAGAGCCATTCAAATGTCAACCGTGGTGCTTCTTGATCATTGCTTTCTGTGGAGTTTGGACTTTTAAAAGTATTATTCTTACAGTTTTTTACATGCCTTATTTGAAAAGAGGTCTCTAATACAATTTAAGGATATGACTACCTGGGACAGCACTTGTGAAACTTCAGTACAGGAAACCTGTGCAGTTTTTACATAGGGATAAAGACATTTGCACTTTTGCTTTCTCCTAAAACATCACAGGTGGTATTTTTAAAAACACTCAGCATTGGCCCAACTCGGCTCCAAGAGTGCTTTCAAAAATTCCATTCCATGGGTCCATTGAAAAGAAAATAGGATTGTCAGTTTAGGAACTTAGTAAATTTGATATTTCTAACGGCTGGTCTGCAATATAGTCAGCACATGATTCCAGTTAATTTGATTTATATCTGATGGCTGGAAACAAAGTATTATTACATTTAACTTATTGAAGTTGTGACTGCTCTCGCTTTACCCATTCAGTCACTATTTATTACAGAGAGAAGAGAAGTGAAGCAGGAAACGTAGGTCATCTGAAGCTTGTGGAAAGTACGCCTTAGGCATTGTGAACTATGAATGTCTTCTTTCACATAGAAAGTTATTGGCTGATTATAAGGGGTGTTTTCTAGAAAACATAGGTGAGGTGGCAGTCACTTTATAAAATCTGCACATTGTACCCTTGCAATTTGTCTTTATTGTTGTGTGTCAGAATAGTGGTAATTTTTAAACCAGGAAATATCCCTTCTTTTTCCAGCTTTCAGTAATGTTGAATAAATGTTAGGGTTGCATATTTAGCACAGAACTACTCTCACTTTTAACAAGCCTAACTATGCTCATTGGGTGGTCTGAATAGCACAGTGAGGTTTGTCAGGTTAGGGAGAATAAAAAGAGGTTTCCTAAAACAGCGTTTCCCTGCTCCCTAATAACCAGGCAAGATGAGCATCCTAGAGAATGAGAAAGCCCTTGTGGCCCACTCCTTGCTGCATGGATGATTACCAGTGTCCTGGAAACTGTTATCCTGGTATATTTAAATCTGGATGACATGCATTGCAAATCTCATGCTGCTCCTGATATGACCATCATGAAATTACTAAAAAATTATAGATGATAATTCTTTGAAACAAAAAGTATATACTATTCAGGATAATTCTATATTAGACTTCATTCTGAAATACAATGATGAATTGATTATTGAACTAAATTAATGGTTACCTATGTGCAAGTGACCATGATCTGACTTCATTTATATGCAAATAGAATGTAGTCCCAATTAGGAAGATATGCATGACACTTTAAAAGGGTCAGTTTACCAAAGCTGAAAACAATTACGAGCAAAGTTTATTAGGAGGAAAAATGTAAACAAAATAGTGTGAATGATAATTGAGCATTGTTTAAGTAAACTCTGCTAGATGCCTCCATACCATCAATTCTGCAATGACAAAGGAAAGCTTTGTGCATTAAAAAGTCATTCTGGTTAAGAAGGGAAGTGAAAGTAAAAAACATAGAAAAAACATTATATGTAACAGTGGAAAAGGGGGAAAGCTGATCTCAGTGACTATAAATTAACAGTAAAAAAAAAAGCAGACAACTGATAAGGGAAGCTAAAGTTATCAATGAGAAATCGCTGTGGCCAGTAGGGTTAAGGACAATCAGAAGGATTATTAAGAACATGTTAGGTAGAAAACAAATCATAGCAATGGTATAGATCCATTACTAGACAGAAATGGTAAAATTATTGTTAATGTAGAAAAAGCAGAAGTGTTCAATAACTATTTTTGTTATATATTTGGAAAGTTGCAGTCTGACTTATGCACAGCTTAGAAAGATAATTCATTACTTTCTGCTTTGACAGTAACAAGGGAGGACATTTAAACAGCAGCTGGTAAAGTTAAACATTTTAAAATCTTCAGGATTGGATAAATTGCACCCAAGAGTTTTAAAAGAATTGGTTATTTGAAAGAAATGAGTTCTCTGAGCCACTGACATTAACATTTAACAAATCTTGGAATACTGTGAAAGTCCCAAAGGGCTTAAAAGTAAACAAACAACCCCCCCCCCCGAAAACTGCATGCTGTGCCAATATTTAAAAGGATTTGGATAACTGTAGCCTAACATCAATACTGTGCAAAATCATGGAAAAAGATTAAGTAAACAAAGACTATCCAGGGCAGGTGTTTGTCTAACCTGTTCTAAAAAGCCTCCAGCAACTGGGATTCCATAACTTTCTTAGGCAATCTGTTCCAGTACTTAACTATCCTTAGAGCTAGAAAGTGTTGTTTTCTAATATCTAACCAGAATCTCTCTTGCTGCAAAGTAAGCTGATTACTACTTGTGCTATTCTCTGTGGATATGGAGAATAGTGGATCACCATCCTCTTTGTAACAATCTTTTACATATTTGAAGACTGTGATTTCCCTCAGACTTCTCTTCTCTAGACTAAACATTCCCAGTTCTTTCAACCTTTCCTCAGAAGACATATTTCCTAAACTACTTCTCCTCTGGACTTCAAGTTGTTCACATCTTTCTTAAAGAGTGGTGCTCAAATCTGGACACAGTACTCCAACTGAGGCCTCACCAGTGCCAAATAGAGCGTATCAGTTATCTCCCATGTCTGACAGATGGCACCCTGTTTATACACCCCAGAATGACATTTGCCTTTTTCTCAGCCGCATCATACTGTTGACTCATATTCAATTTATGATCCAGGATAACCTGCACATCCTTTTCAGCAGTACTTCTGCCTAGCCAATTATTCCCCGTTTTGTACATTTGATATTTTCCTTCCTAAGTGTAGTACTTTGTATTTGTCTTTACTGAATTTCATGTTACTGACTTTTAGATTATTTCTCCAATTTATCAAGGTCATTTTTTTATTTTAATCCTGTCCTTCAAAATGCTTGAAACCTCTCTGCATGCCATCTGCAAATTGTATAAGCACATTCTCCACTCCATGCTCCAGGTCACTATTTTGAATAGTACCAAACCCCAGACAGATCCCCGGGGGACCCCGCTTGATATGCCCTCCTAGCTTCACAGTGAACAGTATTCAAGAGCGATAACTACTCTTTGAGTTTGGTCTTTCAACTGGTTGTGCACCCTCCTTATAGTAATTGCATCTCGATTATATTTTATTAATTTTCTTATGAGAATATCGCGTGGAACTCTGTCAAAAGCCTTATTAAAGTCTAGCTATATCATTTCTACTGCTTCCCCTGTATCCATTAGGCTGGTTACTCTGTCATAGAAGGAAATTAGACAGGTTGGCATGATTTGTTCCTGACAAATTGATATTGGTTATTACTTACCACCTTGTTATCCTACAGATTTGAGCAAATCTGTGAACCTGTTTATTTGAGAATTTATTCCAGTATCTTTCCAGGTGTCCAAGTTAGGCTGACTGGTCTATGAATTCCCCGAGTCCTCTTTTTTCCCCTTTGTGAAGTTAGGTATTATAATTGCCCTTCTCTAGTTCTCTGCATTGGTGAACTCATACTTTTCAGAATGTACCATTTTATAATTTTATACTGTAATTTGGTGATTCTGAATCTAAGAACAATTGGACTAGAACTCTTACTAGAAACTTAAGGTTACCACTAAAATTCATTTTCCTGGACTTTCAATAAGGTTTTCCTTTGTTGTTACGATTTGTTTTTTCTTACTGTTCTGAGGAAGAGAGACAATAAGTCTACTAGCAAGTACAGTATTTCCATTTATAACTGTTATAATCCATCAATTCCTTTTCTGATAGTGGGCATTCATGATAACCCAGTATTCCGAAGTATTTTGATTTTTCTAACCTCACCAAACCTGCTTGGGCTAACAGTGAAATTTGAACCCAGGATCTTCAGAGCTAAAAAACCAAAGACCCTACTGCTAGAGCTAAGGAACTATGTGCATTAGATAAAAACAGTAGCAGACTCATAAATCTCTTATGTGGATCACTCAGGTAGGACAGAGACCACAAATGCTTAGTTTTGGTAACAGAAAAATACTTTATTTTTGCAGCTCTAATATTATTGTTGGATCCTGACTACTGACACTAAATTTTCTTTTGGAAAATTTGTCTACAGTTCAGATGTTCTTACCTTCAAGCATATAAAAATCCCACCGTTTACTAATTACTGTATGCATCCAAAACTCCATAAACTTGGATGTGCAGCATAATAAATGGATGTGTTGTTATGGGGTAACTTTTAAGCATTTTGCTTGTATTGTCCTCCTTTGCTGATTATCATTCTGCTTGCTTCAGTTCTGATTCCGGTTTGTTACTTCTAGTTTCTTCTTCATTTCTGTTCCTACACTATTTAAACAAGGTTCAGTTTTACACTGAGAAGAAGTCTAACTACAATAATTAGCTTACTGTGTTTGTAGTGCCTTAAAAGTATTATGAAACGAAGTCTGCATGATTGGGAATATTTTGATGGTATATAAATATTGGCTTTCACTACATTGGATTTTCCATTTGATTTGAGGTACAGTGTGATTAGTGGCTGCAAATTTATACAAAAGAGCTCAGGATGAAGGCTTTAAATCACTTAACACTGGGCAGTCCCAGTTAATTACTGAACTATGTAAATTAATGTTAGCTAATAGAGACACTAATATTTTTGTCTTCATTTTTAAATTTTTTATTAGTATTGCTGCAAAGCATAGATTTATAAAGATAAGTAGATTATAAAATCTAGTACATAAGAGTTATTTGTCTTCATGAATGAAACTTCAGAGAATACAGCAAGGAGTTTTTATATTATTTCAAATAATCAGATACAAGAGTCAATACTTTTGATCAACTTAATATAACACAATATCGAGCAGGTAGAGAAGGAAATATAGAGGAAGAGGGTGAATTCGCTAACAGGGTATCTGTTTGGTTTACATGTCTGTCTTTTAAACCCCCCCCCAAAAAAAAATTGCTAAAGAACCCCAGAAACATATGGAATTAAAATAATCTAAAATAAAAAACCACAAAACTATTGATCAAAACAAGCTATTAAGCTGAGAATTTTTGTGATTACCTCCAGCTATTATTTTCTCAGGAGATGTTCTGTTTAGCTTTATGAAAAATAATCAGAAATGGAAGAAGATGGTACATGTTGTTTTATGTAAAAGGAATGCGGTGTGTGAGACTAATTACTATGCATTCAGAGTCTATATTACACCAAATGCAGTGTATTGAGCTATTTTCCAAATAGCAATTAGAACTCTACAAGTCAGTTATACTTGAAAGGAGGCTAGATATTGTAAGTGTGATAGATGTATCCATTTTTCCTACAGAGAACAGCAATGTCGTTTTTATGCATCTTACTGTTATCTGGGAATCAATTGAGTATGAAGTAATGTATGATTTAACAGCTTTGGAAGACGAAGGCTTTTTTCCCAGCTGTTGTGTGTGTTACATGTCAGTGATAAAGGGAATACTGCATTTCTTCATATATCGAAGCTGCTGGCGCAATTCATTTCACAGTCATCTTTAAAGCATGCAACCCAAAGGTACTCAGTGTGGAACCTGAAATGCATTATTTAAAAAATAAACCTAACCTAAAGGAAGATGTATTTTTTAAAATATGCATCCCAAACTAAACAAAACCACTCTCAATTCCCCCACTTTACCCCAAATATTGCAAATCCCCAAACCAAGACACTTGTTTCCAAAATAATATTCTTAGTACTTTTTCATCTATATGTCTTGTTTTCCTAACCCCCCTTAGGCATTTTTGAATCTCTCCCCATAATTACTTACTTGCATGTACCTACTGTATTGTTAGGAGGAAGCCTACTTTACAAAAGAGGATAGGTGCTATGATCCCTGTTTTATAGATGGGAAACTGAGACACAGAGCTGTGAAACCACTTGTCCAAAATCACATAACAGGTCAAAGTTAGAACTACGAATATATCCCAGCTCTCCTGACTTTCTATGCATTGCATTATGCACTTAATGTTGCTAACTGATCAAAATGTAATCATGTATAATATTCTTTATAGAACCCGAGTATTCTAAAAACAAGAGAATGAATAATTAAGATGTCAGAAATCATACAGTGCTCACAAATTAAACAGTCTTTCCAAGGATAAAGAAATTGCTGTTTCACCACAACATATCATAATAACCTTATCACTAGCCTGTGGATTATTGGGTTTTTTATGTATTTTTTTCTCGATATTTTGATTGTGTTTTTAAAGTAGTGTGCTAAATGGGAAATAAAATATATCAGTGATTCTAGAATCGTTCAAGTACTTGTAATTGCTGCTTTCGAGGACAACATTGTATATGTAGGAGGAAAATAAATATGTAATTTATTTTTGGTAGAATTACTTACATATGTGGACTTGCATTACATAATTTTATGTTTTGTTTTCCAACAGTTTATGCGGTGGTTACTTTTTATCAATAAATTCAAAATATAGTATTTATTTTGGGTGATAATATACAGAAGCTTTTTCCCCACATCTTAGTTTCTGTGTGATTTTTTTTCTCTTCATTTTATCCAAGGTGGCTTCCTCCTAATAATACAGTAGGTACATGCAAGTAAGTAATTATGGGGAGAGATTCAAAAATGCCTAAGGGGGGTTAGGAAAACAAGACCCACTGAAAGTCATCTAAATCCCTCCTATGTCCCTGAGTTGCTTTTGAAACTTTCCCCCTTAGTTTGCTTTGGGAGAGCTTTAGATATAAGGCATCTCATGTTCTTTATTTAAAATTATGTGGGAGCCATACAATCCTTTTGTCTACTGTACAATGGAATATTTTAATTTTGCTACATATTTAATTAATGGAATAATTATTACTATAAGAAAACATCTGTTTATTTCAGACAGGAGGTTTGTGTGCAGAATGACAGTAAGTTTAGGATTCTGAATAGATGTTACTCTTCCTAAAATGTAAGAACTGTTTTCTGATTTTATTGGAATCAAGACCAAAACTCCCACCCACTTCAATTGTACCAGCATATGACCCCACGTAAAATTTGAATGCAGTTTTGTTGTGTGTGTGTGTGTGTGTTCTGAATGGATGAGGAGAGAGGATGCAGGGATAGACCAAAAAAAAAATACCCGCGCAAAAGCCAAAAATGAGTTAGTCTGTGGTAGAGCTCGTCGGGAAATTTTCAGCAAAACAGGGTCTTGAACTTGGGTCTCCCATATGCCATATGAGTAAACCCACCCTCAGGCTATTTGTGTGGGTGTGATTGATTTATTGATTGTGATTTTTCATCCAAAAATATTGAAAGGTCTATTTTGGGATGATGCAGAATGGGAAAATTTTCATGGAAGAAGAAGACCGTTTCTCACCCAGCTCTACTCTGAGGTTTGAAACACAGTTGGTTTACAGGAAGCTGTCAGTAGCACATGTACGTCCAATAATATAGAACTACGTGTTAGACACCATACAGGCACTGCAAGGATGGTCCCATATAAGTACCTAGATGTATAGTACTGTGTCCCAGGTGCTTTCGGTTGTCTTCAGGAGAGAGCACTTCCTCTGCATCCCTCAGGCAGCTTCTGAGGTATATTAAAAGATGAGTCTCCCTCTGTACCCTACGTACTTTACAGAATGCACCACTGCATGCTTTGTAAAGTGCACATAAGATTCACAAGGATTGAGACAAGGACTTCAGGCCCTGTGCATCTTGTCAAATGCATAATCATGTGTGGGAGGTCACTGCACTTTATAAGGGACTAAAACAAAGGCTTCCAAATGGACAAGCAGCTTAATTCCCCAGTCCCCATCACTTGATGTCTTCAAAGGGGGCTGTGGCTGGCTGGAAGCTTTTAGAGGACAGTGGATTGTCAGGTTGTGGAGGGATGTAGGGAACAGTGTTATGGGGAGAGATGGTTTGCATGAGAAGAAACGCAAGTTGTCCTAGCAGGCACCTTCCACAATTGCAAAACTATTGAGTGTCATGGAATAAGAGCACTCCTATTGTGTGGCTCCTTAACACGCCTACAGCTACAGAAACGCCTGTCAGCTGGTGAAGCTTGTGAGAGAGGTCGCTGTGGCCTCCTAGGAGGTGGGGTCAAGGAGCCATTAACTTTGGAACTCT
The DNA here is from genome assembly GCF_965140235.1 of Caretta caretta. Classification (NCBI taxonomy): domain Eukaryota; kingdom Metazoa; phylum Chordata; order Testudines; family Cheloniidae; genus Caretta; species Caretta caretta. The sequence goes on along the minus strand of NC_134209.1, from coordinate 128,299,299 downwards.
TCTGTGGACATTAGCAGTGTACTTATCTCCTGTACAGGCCCAACAGAGGAAGAGGAGAGGGAAGTCCTCTTTCTGCACACCTTGGGAGGACCAAGCAAGAACAGTTTAAGTCCAGTGGTTTTCAGAAAGATAGGAGAGGCTGTAAACAGGGGTTAGAATGGGAACTTCTATACAATCATAATTTCAGTGGTGGCTGTTCTGCTATAATATTGAACAGAACCTTCACAACAAGAAGGTGCAACCAAAACAAAACTAGGTCCTAGCCTTGTTTCAAAAATGGAATCTGAAATACTCATTGATCAAGTACTACAGGATATATTCATAAACAGAATTGTGAACACAATATTGGAGAAGGATGATAAGTTTGTATGTCTTTTCCATTTCTGTGCACTCATAATATGGTGCTGCTTAATAACTCATATTAGTGTGAAATCAAATTCCCATGAACCTAGGTATGTGGTAAATGTGAGTTTCCTGGGTGGTTTTCTTCACTCAGTGGTAGTGCGCTTGATGTTGCGATTGATGTCCGGGATTGCAGTCTCTCATTCTTAAATATTGTAAATGTATAAGAATTTGCATGCTGTAAATAAAAAGGTCTACATGTTCTCCAGTTTAGTATGTAAAAATTGTTGCAAGGAACAAAATCTCTACTCTTGGAAAATTTCCAGGATCCTACTGCAATTCACTCATGCTTATGTGCTCAGAAGTTGCAGGCAGCTTTACTCTGATTAAATGCTATCAATAGTACCTGAGACAAGGTGGGCGAGGTAACGTCTTTTATTGGACACACTTCTGTTGGTGGAAGGGCTTTTGAGCTTCATTAACCTCTTCCTCCGGTCTAGGGAAGGTAATCAGAGTGTCTTCAATAATACCTGTTCAGTAAGTGGCACCTTATTAGAGTTCTTCTTCTCATCCTCTAATGTCTAAGGCTGCAATTCAGCAAAGTGCTTAGGCATATGCTTAAGTTCACCCTGTTCAGCAAAGCACTCAAGCTTTGAACTGTTTAAAATTAAGTACGTGCTTATGTTACTTCATTCCACAGACCTACTGCTCTCTGCAGTTAAAACCACAGTTTGGATTTGTGTGCTAGAAAATGTAAGACATTTAATTAAAGCCTTGTAATTATTATCTTTGTTAATAGCCTTGACTAGTATAGGCCAATTTATGTTCATAAAGTATTAGAAACGGAATTAAGAAATTTTCCATCTCTTCTTATGAATACTTTATAAATCCTTGCCAAGCTAGTTACTTGCAAGGAGAAATATCCAAGTGTGCTTTTCCTGAAAATTCCTAATAAGAGTATGTGCTGAAAATGCTTCTATAAACTGAGTGTCTGAGACTAGGAAACCATGGATATCTGGTCTATAAAATTGGTTTTAATATGCTTAAACATCAATCCTAAACTGCTAAAATATGTAGTGCAGCCTCCCCAAGGCAAGTGCCTTTTATTTAAGACCATCATGTTCATCTTACTAGATCTATACAAATTGCATATTCCTTTAACAAAAAATCCAAATTTTGAAAGTCTATTATAAATTTTACCAGGTACAAAATAATTTAAAAATAAACAAAATATATACACACACATACAAAATGGGAGGTGACTGCCGAGGAAGGATTACTGCAGAAAGGAATCTGGGGGTCATAGTGGATCACAAGCTAAATATGAGTCAACAGTGTAATGCTGTTGCAAAAAAAAGCAAACATTATTCTGGGATGTATTAACAGGAGCATTGTAAGCAAGACACAAGAAGTAATTCTTCTGCTCTACTCCGCGCTGATTAGGCCTCAACTGGAGTATTGCGTCCAGTTCTGGGAGCCACATTTCAGGAAAGATGTGGACAGATTAGAGAAAGTCCAGAGAAGAGTAACAAAAATGATTAAAGGTCTAGAAAACATGACCTATATGGGAAGATTGAAAAAATTGGGTTTGTTTAGTCTGGAGAAGAGAAGACTGAGAGGGGACATAACAGTTTAAGTACATAAAAGGTGGTTACAAGGAGGCGGGAGAAAAATTGTTCTCCTTAATCTCTGAGGATAGGGCAAGAAGCAATGGGCTCAAATTGCAGCAAGGGCGGTTAAGGCTGGACATTAGGAAAAACTTCCTAACTGTCAGAGTGGTTAAGCACTGGAATAAATTGCCTAGGGAGGTTGTGGAATCTCCATCATTGTCCAACCTGCTCTTAAAAATCCCCAAACACCTGTCAGGGATGGTGTAGATAATACGTAGTCCTGCCTTGAGTGCAGAGAACTGGACTAGATGACCTTTCGAGATCCCTTTCAGTTCTATGATTCTATGATGAAACAATAACAGGAGCAAGCTTACTGATCTAATTTAAAAAAATCCCTTTAGCATCTTGATGGATAGAAGGTTACTTTCATTATGGGTCCTTGACTTTCCCTTCTTAGGATTCACTAAATCATAGGAAAGAGTCTATTGCTGCATGTAGACTGCTGTATTATTAATCTTTGGCTTAAAGGCAGAAGATGAAATCATTCTGTGAAGGAAAAATCTTGGTAAAAGAGACATTTTTTTAAATGGAATCAGTGTTCTCTGCCTGGCAGTTTAGTCACTAACCAAACAGAACAGCAATTGGTTTTGCCTGATGTCTAGGAAGATTCTTTTTAACTGACATTTCTTGCCCACATGTTTTCTGCCTCTCTTTATTTATTCTAATATTTCAGTCATGATGACTAATTAACAATTTTACCTGCTAGAAATCAAGTTGAATCTGAGTAGTATTGATTAATTTTGAAATCAAAGCTGAAATTCTGAATTTTGCATGGAAATTTCTAGTAAAATATAAAATATTTTGCATATAAAATAACATGCCAGACACACTATTTCTTATTCTGAAAGCATATGACTCATGTACCCTAAAGACTTCTCTCCAGTAAATTCCGTATGTTTAGCAGAGAATTGCTTTACATATGTCTGGATTTTTTAGAAATTAGTGGTTTTTTACAGAAGACACAGAAGCATGACTTCTGTTGTAACTTTTAAGCAAACATTAGTCCTCGGACTTTAGACTTTTTCACAGTCCCATGGAGAAAAATTGTTTTTTTTGTATCTTGCATGTTATATAGTATTTATAAAGGTACAACATGTTTATAAAGCTACAGCACAGCATTTATCAGGGACTTGTTAGCATGTGGCTGAAATGTTTCATTAAAGTTTAACATCTGTAGATTGGTAGACATATTATACAGCAATTTCTCATTTTGTTTTTAGGAAGAAAAGTCTAGAACAATCTATTAATCATTTCGGTGATGGTTCTGAAGAAGAGAATGGCTTCTGATGGTGACAGAGTGCATCCTTTGTATCCATAAAAAGATAAGTCAGAAGAAGAGAAATTGGAACTATTGATTGATATTTGTTCAGCTGATGGGGTTTCCTGACACCACTGAAGAAGTCTAATGGATTTTCCATCACTAACATCACTGGAATGGTATGAAAATGGGACACAATCTTTCCTGGCAGAGTTGTTGTAAAATATTCGGTTAGGTAGTATTTGCTGACCACATAAAACGTTTCCCATCTCCTCCCCCCCAACCAAAAACTTAAGTCACCAGTTGAATCTTAACCCATTTTGTAAGATTTTTAATTTTATTTTACATTATTCTTACATGCTTGTTTTAATTTAAAGGGTGATGGTTTCTACCCTGCAGAGGGAATTAATAAGCTGATAATCCACAAACTACTGCTGCAAGGAGAACTTGTCAATATGGGGGGCGGGGAAGAAGGGAGCAGTGTTTCAAATTCACTTTTTTTCCCTCCATCATTTTCTTCCATTTTTGCCATATGATATAATTTGTTTTCAAGTACTGCCAAGGCAATGATACATTCAAAGTACACACACACATAACTCTGACCAGAGACAATGGCAGTTTCCTGTCTTAACGGACTGCAGGATTACACACTGGGTGCTTTTGTGACGCTATATGTCAGGTTGCACCTTGTAAATTTATTAAATGAGCTGTTCAAGCTTCTGAATAGAGAGATTCAAATTTTGCCAAACTCTGGAATATTCTTTCCTTTTTCCAGTGTCATTTTGTTCACAATCTTACTGCATTGCCTCATGCCCTTGATCAAGAGCACTGACAGCTGTGGGATATTCAGCCTGTTTAGGACTAGACCATGGCTGGCCCTAATGCAGCTGCACTGGAGGAATATGGGGAGTAATATACACTCTCTCATTGCATGGCCTACCTGCATCTGGGTGCCGGGTATAGGGTGGGGGTTGAGAACAGGCTATATATGCCCATTGCTCCTCCCTGTGAGGGTGTGAGCAGAGAGGGGCATGGGGAGGGGCAGGAAGTAGGAGGTGCCTGGACTTCTCATCTCGCCAGTGTTGCTAATTATTGTGATTTTGTCATGTGTCACAATATTTGATGATTTGCTTCAAGCTCCAGCTCCTGAAGTCAGGTGATTAGATGATGATCTCCGCTTTCATTTTAATCAAGTTAGTTTCTAGCTCTTGTGATTACAGAGAAAAGCTTGGAAATGGGACCCAAGTGTATGATAAAGGCTCAAAAATCAGGAGGCAAAGTGAGAGAACCCAAATGGCTTTATTATTTTTAAAATCATATTAACCCAATCTCATTAGTTTGGGAGGGGGGAAGGGCATGACTTGTGCAGTACTGCTTCCCTCAGAACACACTGACTGATGGAGGTAGTAGAGTGTGAGTGGGGCATAAGTATCTGCACCAGGTATAAAGCTTGTCAAGGTTCCTCCCCCACTCTGAACTCTAGGGTACAGATGTGGGGACCTGCATGAAAAACCTCCTAAGCTTATCTTTACCAGCTTAGGTCAAAACTTCCCCCAGGTACAAAATATTCCACCCTTTGTCCTTGGATTGGCCGCTACCACCACCAAACAAATACTGGTTATTGGGGAAGAGCTGTTTGGAAACATCTTTCCCCCCAAAATACTTCCCAAAACCTTGCACCCCACTTCCTGGACAAGGTTTGGTAAAAAGCCTCACCAATTTGCCTACGTGACTACAGACCCAGACCCTTGGATCTTAGGAACAATGAACAATCCTCCCAACACTTGCACCCCCCCCTTTCCTGGGAAATGTTGGATAAAAAGCCTCACCAATTTGCATAGGTGACTACAGACCCAAACCCTTGGGTCTGAAAACAATGAAAAAGCATTCAGTTTTCTTACAAGAAGACTTTTAATAAAAATAGAAGTAAATAGAAATAAAGAAATCCCCCCTGTAAAATCAGGATGGTAGATACCTTACAGGGTAATTAGATTCAAAACATAGAGAACCCCTCTAGGCAAAACCTTAAGTTACAAAAAAGATACACAGACAGAAATAGTTATTCTATTCAGCACAGTTCTTTTCTCAGCCATTTAAAGAAATCATAATCTAACACGTACCTAGCTAGATTACTTACTAAAAGTTCTAAGACTCCATTCCTGGTCTATCCCCGGCCAAGACAGAATATAGACAGACACACAGACCCTTTGTTTCTCTCCCTCCTCCCAGCTTTTGAAAGTATCTTGTCTCCTCATTGGTCATTTTGGTCAGGTGCCAGCGAGGTTACCTTTAGCTTCTTAACCCTTTACAGGTGAGAGGAGCTTTCCCCTGGCCAGGAGGGATTTTAAAGGGGTTTACCCTTCCCTTTATATTTATGACAAAGCTAGTGAGAATTACACTCTTATTCCCCCTGGGAGCAAGAGGGGATCCTCTCCAAGTCACAGCTCCTTCCTCTGCCTGCTCCTGAGGTGGCACCGTTGTGTACCGCTCCCTGCTCAGGGTATTGAGCAAAGGTTTAATTTAGCAATTAATGATCCTGGTTACAAACCATCTGATAAGCAATTAAGAGGATAGTGCTGGATTTGCTTGATTTCTGAATCTTTAAACTGGTTTTAAAAATACAGTGGTGAGTGTTACCCTGAGTAGAAGTGATGAAAATGTGTTACATTTATGCAGTTAACCCGAAACTTTCCAATGTAGGTGCCTAAAGTTAGATACCCAAATTCACCTGGAATAAGTACCTGATTTGTCAGAGGTTTTGAGTAATGGCAGCTGCCGTTGAGCTTGAACTCACTGGAGGTGAGTTTTGAAGTCAATGGGAGCAGTACGTGCTCAGCAGCTCTGTAAATCAGGCTACCTGCTTCATGCTTAAATGTGGGTTGAAGTGCCTATCTGTAGGCACCCATATTAAAAAGTTTGGTCTAAATGTGGTATAATATCTCCACATCTTATCTTCATGTGGCACATCCTCCACATGAGGATATCGTAAATCAACTGAAATGGAATGGCTCTGGCTCAGTCAGAGCTCAGGGATACTGTACAGTTAATGACTCAAAAGTACGTGGTAACTTCCAGTACAATATTAACATCACTTCACGTTGACTAATTTCTGTCCTCCACATTTCCTGTATGCCCATGTCAAATAAGGCTACCTTGGTGTTTTTGTCTTTTGTGATAGAAGAACAAATTCCATTTCTAAATTTACATACTAAAATATGTGTAGCTCAAGTGTTCTTACTCTTCCATGTTAAGGTATTTTACGAAAGATCAGATGAGAGATGTAAAACAATTCTAGCAATCCAAACACTTGAGGGCGATTTTGATTTCCTTACTTGGAATTCAATGTGAATTTAGCCTATCATATTTAAATACAATAGGAATTTTGCTTGGGTATGGGTTTCAGGAATAGCTCCTTGGAGAGTATCTGAGAATCTCAGTCTACCTTCAAGTTTAGAAGGAATTCATACTTTTGAAAGCTTTTGTCATGACATAGAGTACTTCTAATTACAACCTCACTTCGGTTTATTTTAACCTCTTCATTAAAGACGGTCCCAGAGGTATGTAACTTTTAAAATTGAATCTGAATCCAAATTTCCCACAAAAGTAGGGAGTAGTGGAGGCAATGTTTTGATTATGGGTCATCTCTAATCTAGAAGATAATGGAATATATCATATGCTGTAGCTAGCTGTTCTCTTTTAATAATAATAATAATTAATAATCATAATAAAGGCAGAAAAAGCCTTAAGAGCCACCTATTCCAGAAAGGGTTCTTGTTACATGGAGTTTGTTTTTTTTGCCTTGAATTTGCATTTACCTCTAGAATCACTGCACTACGCATATGTAATTGCTTTTTAAATTTCTTCTGGCCTTCAGTGTTCCCTTGTGCCATATTCCCAGTCCCTTCAGGGTTACTTCTCAGTTTCTCTGTCTTTCCTTATGGCAGGTGACCTCTGCTCTTCTCCTGGAGCTGGGTAATTCAGGCAGTTGTTACCTCTCTCCTTTGGCCAGGAGTGCCCAGTTCTCCTGCATCTGGGTTGTAATTTTAGTCCAGTGCAGGACCTTAGCCAGCTTATCCCTCAGCTTCCCATGTAGTTCTCAGGCTCAGAGGGTTTGGTAGCTGTCTTCTGCTGGTATCTGACCTTTTTATGAGAGACTAGACAGGATATATGCTAGTCCCCATCCCTGATTGTTTGGGTAAGATGGGAGCCTTGCCATGCTCTCTCTGCAAGGCTCCTCAGATCCTTAAAGATACAGTGAAAAGCACCATTCACTCCCAAGACGGCTTCCTCTCTCTCCATATCCCCATTCCATCCTTATGTTGAACTTCTTATATCCATAAACGGCCATGCCACATGTTGCAGGGGGGACTGACAACTAGGCACTACTACCTTTAAGGGGCAGACTACCCTATCACAATGAGATTTTATGGTTGGAAAGAGGTAGGGGAAGGACTACAAAACAAAACAATTTTTTTTAATTCTAGTCAATTAAAAAGGAGTCTCTGGTCTATTTATACTGGATCCTAATGGGAAACTGAGGCAAATATTCACTAGTAGTGTTGTCTAGTTCAGTAATCAGAGCAAGGGCCTGGGAATCAGGATTCTAGGTTTCTGTTCCTTGTTTGCTACTGATCTGAGCAGAGAGGTGTTACTTTGGGCAAGTCACTTGACTCCTATAAATCTGTTTACCTATGTGTTAATTGAGTATGTTACTTGCATATTATTGTTGTTGTTACATTATAAGTTAATGTTTGTGAACACTTTGTCTATATGTCTTTAATTTAAGGATCTCAAACACCAAGTGCTAAAGACTGTTTTTGTCTTCGGTAATAATACAACCCCTGAATTAGCAAAAACATATTAGGTACAAAAGCAATATTTGTGTGCCCAATTGCAAATACCTTAAGAATGCCATAATTGTGTCATATAATTTGGTGATGAAGACTAAATGGATATTTAAAAAATTGAAGTCAATTTGCCAACTAATTCACTGCCAGGCGTAAGTGCTGCTGTTCCTGCATTCTGTGAATAACTTGGTGTTCCATAGGTGATAAGGAAGAAAATCCGATTTCGTTTCTGTAACTAATCAATATGCAAACTAATCTACAATTTCCTACTTATTTGGAATTAGAGTTCTTTGTATGGTATTGATACACTCCTTGAATATTATATAAATCTGATTTAAATAAACAAACACTTTACCTGGACACATGCTTGGGAATATAATTGGAGTTAAAGGAGCTTAGTATTTTTGGATCTGATTTTCAGGTGGCATGCAATTTTCCATAGCATATGCAACCTTATAATATATTACTATTATAATTACAGAATTGTTTCTGTAAATAATAACTAATAGTGACGTATTTCCTGACTCCCTTAAGGCGAGAGGTTGTAATGGAACTTTAAGTTAATATTGTACAGTTTCCTGTTCTATTTACAACATGAATTAAATGTAATGACGCCTGTTGAAGTCAGTCGGAAACTCCCACTGGCTTCAGATGACACAAGATCAGGCCCAGTGTCAGTTGTGAATGCTCAGTCTCTCTCAGGATCAGGTCCTAAATAAGAAGTGATTCATGTTTTTGTTAATGTCTGCTCTTTAACATGACAAGAAGGAAATCAATTTCTGGGAAACAGGGTTGGAGTGTGTGCATATTTAGATAATGAGGTGTTGTGTGGGGGAAAAGTTACATATGTGCTACTTTTACTTTTCTGGTCTTTGTTTTCTACCTCTATAAAAGCACAGTATACTGTATCTTATTGGGTATGCTAGAGAAAAGTACTACAAATTTTTAATGCTTTTTATGTAATTGCTTGAAGTAACACAGATTTATTTTATAATCCATTCAATGACTTTTGTTTGTTGATGTCTCATTTTGTCAAACCGTGCTGCAGTCTAATAGGTCGGCTTCTTCTTCTCCGTTTCTTTCAGGATATGAGAGAAATCAGCCATGATGGAAAAGTATTACATGCGGGACTGTGTTGAGGACTACTTGAATTGTTAATGTCTAACACAGAGGGTTGCTTGGCTATTGGTTCAGTGTGGCGGGAGGGATTTTTACCGTAAACTTTAAAAATAACTATGTCCAAGAAAAGCCGTGCCAAGGGAGAGAGATCCGACATGGAGATAGAAGCAGTTCAGGCTGCTAATGAGGAACTACGGATTAAACTGACCAACATCCAGATAGAATTCCAGCAAGAAAAAAGCAAGGTATGTGTTTGCATGCTCTAAGAATGCTTCAGAGTGGTATGTTAGGCTATGAACCAGCAGACAATTTGACACCAATGTCTCTCAAAAATAATGTACTTTCAAAATTAGTTGATATTGGCTTGGATCTCCACACTGTTCTGTGGACTGTACACTGGCTGAGGGACCATGGCCAGAATGAAATGAATAAAGAGTGAAGTATTAAACCGTGAGATGTGTAGTGAAATGTAATTGTTCTAGGTCCAGTCTTATTTAAAATCTTCATTAATAACCTGCAAGAGGGAGTAAATGTCTGTTTGTTAAATATGCAGTGTTGCTAAATCGAGAGGTATTAACAAAATGTGACTATAGGAAATAAAATGAATGATCAGGAGGTTTGTATCAGAGCTTAGTTTTTCAAACTGTGAAAGGAATTGAAGGGAAAGTTGAACTCCTAAGTCACATTCAAAGCATTCCACTTAAGTGCATATGCAGAATGCAGACTGACTGTGGTAATCATTGATGCAGTCCTGATTTGATCCCATTAGGTTGCATGTGTTATTGGCTATTTGCATTTGGAACAGCGGTCTAAATGTTGCTCTTCACACTGTAATTGCTCCAGATATGTGAATAATCAGTGGCAAACCCAAGAGATTTTGTTTATTCATCAATTATATATATTTAAACAGCTGTTAGCATATATAATTTTATTTCCTTGCAGCATGTCAGAAGTGGATGGACCAGTAGGCTTATTATTAATTCATTTAGTACCTTCAGTGCACTTGGCTCCCTACAAAACACAAAGAATTTTATAGACTGGCAGATCCACTCTAATATTTTTTCTGCAGTTACAGATAGTCTCAGAAGTGTTATATGTAACCCATAGCATGAATAAATATGGGTGAGATAATGATGTAAAGAATAAATTCTGATCTCTACACTAAATTTTTCACATAGCTGAGTAAAAGATTTCACATACATCCCTTTGTATGTGGATTCAGAGACCTGTAGTCAGAGCAAACATTTTATCACTACCCACTAACACTTCCAGGTGGCTCATCTTGTCTTTTTCCATCATTATTTTTAAGGTAGATTTTGAAGCAGAAGCAAAAAATTCTTTCGGTCTGTCATTTGCAAGATATAAAAATGGTCTCGACTAACACTTTTTTTCTGCTTGGTCTTTCATCTGAAGACTGTTCGTTACTGGAACAGGAGAATCTTCATAGGATCTTTGGAGTTGTGATTCTGCATTAGGCTATCAGCTGATCTCCAGCTCTACTTCCTCTTCTGTGCCCTCTATAATTTTCTGAGAGGGTAATGATGCTGGATCTTAGGCTTTGTCTACACTACACAGCTTTTAGCGACACCGCCGTGTTGCTAAAAGTCGGGCAGTGTAAATGCTGTTTGCTGGCACTTTTGCTGACAAAATACTTCCACCCCCTACGAGCTGGATTCACGTTGTCGACAGGAGAGCACTCCTGCCGACAATGAGCCATTTACACTGCCATTTGCTGCGGCAAAACTTTTGTCTTTCGGGGGCAGCAGCTTTTTTAATCACTTGTGAATGACAAAAGTTTTGTCATTCAATTGGCAGTGTAGACAAAGCCTTACACAGGTTTATTATTTTATATAGTTAATTTAAATAAAATGTTGCAGACGAAAACTCAGATTTCTTTTTCTTTCGAACAAGATCTTGCTCAGTTGCCATAATAAATTCAGTATGGAGCTGGTGGAAAATCAGAATTTCTGTCCCCTGGGAAATTGACATTTGTTTTTCATCACAAATTGGGACAAAATGTTAAAATATTTTGCGGAACAGAAAGTTATGAAAAACCTACTTACAGATAGAAATTTTTACTTCTCCTTCTTGCACATTCCTCCTTAGAGTTTACTTTTAAACTGTGGCGTTTGAGCTGCAGCCTGATCCCTTCTTAATGCTTCTTGTGGAACAGTGCAGCCAACGTTATTGCTGTTTCCCTCTGCCTCCCCTTCCCCCACAGATAAAATGAGTAAACTGTAATGCTGGGGGTGGTATAAAGCTTTCTGTGCTTCTTAGTACAGCAGGCCAGGAAGCTTGCTAGCCATTCAGGCCTGTAAACCCAGGGAGAGACTGACAATTGTGCTGTAGCTCCGCTATCCTTTTATAGTATCTCAGTGCTGCGGTGTTTTAAAAGACAATTCTCAGTTTAAATTTCACCGTTCTATCGAATCTGAAAAAAAAATTTTTTTTATTTCTCAGCTATTTTGCTTCATTTTCGTTCTTAAAGTAGCTCATATATACAGGCAACGCCAGTGGCCTGATAGTGTGACTGCTGCATTATTCTACCATTAGAAACCATCTGCTTTGGAAGTTACCTTAAACTTATATTCTCCCAGCTGGAGGGTTGCCATGGTGGAAACTCTGTGTTTATGAAAGGAATCAGGGATATGTGAATGAAAGAAGCCAGGCTGCATTGCCCTAAAATCCAGCACTTCTTTAATGCAGCCAGAACAATTGCACAGCGATACCTGTATCCCCTACAGTGCGGGTGACGCCATCCACACTTCATGTCCCATACTCTCCCTCAAACCACACACCCCTGCCATCCAAGTAGTGAGGGAGGGGATGCTACCTAATCAGTGTGTCTAATGGAGGAGTAAAAGGGTAGATGTGAGTAAGTGGTAAATGGGTAACAGTAAATCTGAAAGGATTAGGCCACACTAGTTGTTTGTTGTTGTCAGAGTATAGGGATAGGGCCTGAGACAGAAGATTAAATCCTGGTCCTACAAAAGTTAATGGGGCTAGGATTTCACCTAGAGAGAAGTGAGTTTGATTGAGGGAATGACCTCGTGTGCTGTCACTGAGTTCTCTGTACTATCAGATCATGAAGCTCCTGCGCAATGATAGAGAAGAGCTAAGAGACATAAGGAAGGTGAGCTAGTAGCAGAGACAGTCCAACAGGTGGCAACGGATGCCTCAGACACCATAGTGAGACACCACAATGGATGCCTCAGACAGCACAGAGGTCTGTGGCCACAGTGGTGGCAATGTTTAGAGCATTGTAGCTCCTGGCTACAGCTGAGGACTTGCCCTTTGAGAGAACAGAGCTATTTAGCAAGTGAAGAAAATTCTCCATACTCTTGAAAGACTCAAAGGCCACTTTGTGGTGCCTGGGGATTTACATTCCAGCCCTGTTTTGCAAGCCATACTGTATGCAAGCCTACTTGAGACCACAGACGCATCCAACCACCACAGGCCACTGGAGTACCATGCCAAGAAAAACTCAAAATACAACAGTTCTCCTCCTCCTCAGCAGCACGCCCCACTCTTATGACACATCAGCAAATTTCTGGAACCACATCAGATCCAGTCAAGTGAGCACCTCTTTTGGAAGCTGCCTTGCCCTATTCCATCGGGTGTGATCTGCCTTGATGTCAGACAGATCGGTGTCAGAAATCATTGCCCATGACTACCACATCCCTTTCTAGGGCCCGGCATCATTGTTTCATCTAGGAGCCACAGAGGAGGTTCCACCAGAGTTCAGGGGATGGAGCTCCTACTCCAGATATCTCCTCATTCAAAAGCAGAAAGGGGTCTTTGTCCTATCCTAGTCCTGGGAGACTCAACAGATCGATATGCCTGGAGCCCATGTTTTTTGCAAATGTTAAATAACAAAATAAAATGACACAGTTGCTCCTAGGGCTCCTATCCTGTGGGGCTGGACTCAGCTCCCCACTGAACGTGTTCTAATCTAGTCCAAGGGCTCACAGTTCCACTTTCTCAAGTTTGGCCTGGCTGCAGCACCGTCATGACAGGGAGGCAAGGGGGTGCCTGGCCCAAACCTGAGCAGTGCTGCAACCCTGTGCACCAGATTGCAGGGCGTCTGCCGTAGCCTGGTGGGACAGCAGCTGCTGCTGCAAGGTAAGTGCAGGGCGGGCTCACTCTGTAACCCACAGCCTGAGTGAGGAGCTGGACCCAATGTTGTGGGATAGGAGCCACAGGAGCTGCCACTGCAGCCCACATGGGTGCAGGACCTGACATTTATCCTCTCATTTGCTGAGGCAGTTTTGGCTGTCCAAACCTTTTGCAGATGTCCACACAGTCTCCCATACCCCACCAGCCTGCCAGGACATAATATCTCAGAACCAAGGTCAGATGCTCAGTCATTACACCGAATGGCTTGGATGTTGGCTGGTTGAGCATTGGTGGCAGAGACTGCTCCCTACAGGTTCAGGAAGCTGCATTTGTCTCTATGCCTTTCTTTTCTTTTCCCCTTTGTGTTTGTCTTGTTTTGTCTTCTGGGAAGCAGCAGCAACAGCTTCAGCCCATCTTAACTGTCCTTTTGAGGAAAAGAGAAGTTAGTTATTTCTATCTTAGATACCATCTAAAAGACTGTCAAAAAGGATACTTTTCTAAAAACTCTCTGCAGCTAAAGAGAAAGGGATGTTGTTAAAGTGAAAGCCTTATTTAATATCATGTCTTTCAGATGCTTTGCCCAGTTTAACTACTTTTCTGTATCTCTGTTCAAATGTTACAAAGGATTTTTAATGGTGTGTTTACCATGGTGCTAAGCAGGATGAAGCCTCTGAATACTAAACTCTGAACCTTGTATCAAACTGTTTATTATGTTGGACAGTGACTGAGTTATATGAACATCCTTGGCCCATGTATCCACCTAACTTAATGCAACAGTGCTAGCACGGTTTAGGTATGCCTGGGTCATTGCAATTCTAATTTTGGTCTCAAACTTGACAAGTTTTGAGATCTTGAAATAGCACCTGAGATTCAGCCTAAATGAGATGTTTCACCCCAGTGGACTCGGTGTATTAGTTTTATGATTTCTAAATTAATTGGCTCCATAAAATCTCCTCATTTCTTGAAATTTCTTTTGGGTGTGGAAGATTGGTACCGCCAAGATGGAATCTATGGCCAGTACAATGCTATGACTGAAAAGTGAGTTTTTAAAACTTAACTCTTTTGATGTATGAAACTTAAGAAAACAACATGGTGTTGTTATAGGAGCAACAATGCTTTTAAATTTTCCTTTATAATGAAGAAAAGTATGGAAAATGTATATAACGTAAAGAAGAATTTAAAACACTGCTGTTGATAAAAAGCAAGAACGAGATTAACCGGAAGAACTGAACATATATAAATCAGTAGTTCTGTCTGCTATATATGGCAGGTACAAAGGGATTTATCTAGTTAACTTTCTGAACCATAAGCAATTTGCAGAGAAATGAAGAGGTACCAGAGAATTGAAGGGGGAAAATATAGTAACCATCTTCAGATAGGGAAGAAAAGATTATTTTGGTAAATATCCTCTATGCTTGTATTAGATAGTAATAAAAATGTATGCTTCAGGGCGTAAGTTAACCATTAACTGCATGGAGTTAGAAAGAAGCTTTCTCTTTGGGCAAGTTATTCCATGATTGTCTGTTGGGTTTTTTTGAAGTATCTGAACCTGACCAAAAACAACAAGGAGTCTGGTGGCACCTTAAAGACTAACAGATTTATTTGGGCATAAGCTTTCGCGGGTAAAACATCACTTCTTCAGATGCATCTCCTTGTTGTTTTTGTGGATACAGACTAACACGGCTTGAACCTGATACTTGAACCTGACCAGTGGTTAGAGACAGGATATATTGAAAAAGATGGATATTCTGATTTGGTAGTTCTATGTTTGTGTCTTATAAACCTACATTCTCAATCCCTAGTAAAATAATGGGGAGGGGAGGGAAACAAGAGAGTACTTATAAGCATCTGAAGGGTAACAAAATATTGAAAATAAGGAGCAGAAAATTATAAAGAATAAATAAGGCCAGCCTCATTTTGATTATAATGTAAAATTAGTAAATGAAGGGAATACAGTAGATTTGATCATCAGATTTCTGGAACGGTAACACATGATTCAGTTGGGTGTGGGAGAAGGGTTATGATCCAAGGATTGACAGACTTCTTTATTGTTAGGAAGAGCATGTAATGAAGCACATTAATTAAACTCACAGATGGTACGAAGTTGGTATGGATAGAGATACAACACAATGGGACCGAAAAGCATTACAAATATTGCCAGGGATAACAATATAAAATTCAAGCCAGTACTTCTGGGGGAAGATATTAACATTCCCACACATTTGGAGGGAGGGAGATGAGAAGGTCATAATACCAAAAGAGACCTGGAGGTGTTGGAGAACAGGAAATTAGATGATATTGCAGTGCAGTATGAAACAATTTCTAATAATTTTCTAGCCCAAATGTGAGCTAGGTTCCTCACAATAAATACACTGCCCCATGTGAGATTGTGTACCGGTTCTTAAAATCTGTAGTAAGAAGCCCAAGATTTTACAATCTAAGGAGCACCAGGAAGGAGAGTGATAAAGAATGGGAGAGAATAGGGAGAGCAGGAAAGGGAAGTTCTGGGTTGGCATGTGTACATCTTGTTGGGGGTGTGGAGGTGCTAAGAGAGTACTTGTGAGCAGTGAAGTTGGGCCTGATGAGGAAAGGAATACAGAGGAGGGTCGATGTGGTGGGAAAAGGATGGTGATAAAGGTCATATAGATAAAAGTGGGTGGCAGGGTGAGGCAAGGCTGACAGGTAAAATGTCTGGTGGCAACAAGAGAGTTGAAATTGGAGGTATCTGATGGTGGGATGGAAAGTGCGAATTCTGACATCAGGAGGACTGAGGTGGTGGCAGTGTAGCTGTAAACCTTTGCACTGTCTGTTGCTTCTGCCACTTTTAGCCTCGGGTTTGGAATAGAGGCATGTAGAAGGAGGTGCCTGATACAGACTACAGGTTGGGAGGCCACTGAAGTTGGTGTCTGGTCTAGTGGAGAGGCCATGGGAGGCTGGGCAGGCAGTGTCCATTAGAACATTTTCTGTAGGATTTGTGTATAAAAAAAATTAAATTCTATAGGATGGTTAATGTTTTATTTCTGATATTCTGTATGAGATCATATACCACACTCATTATTACTATAGTATCTGAGTGCCTTCCAGGAGAACATTAAGCAGTGGGACTAACTTCTGTCTTGTGTGGTCTCTTATCCTCTACCCAGGGAGAGACGTGTGCAGTGGAGTGTTTTGTTCTGGAATTTTTAAAATATGTAATATAATACATATATATGTATGAATGGGGCTATATAATTATGTTAAAGAAGGCAAGGTCGAAGAAATGTGCCTTACACTGGGAGTGGAAGGTGGTGAAATTTGTGATGATCCTTAGTTTCTGAGGGAGTTCACTCCAAAGTCTTGGGCCAGCACCCCAAAAAGCTGTCTCCTGTATAGACAAGATTTACCCTTACTATAGCAAGTTCCATTTTTCCAGAGGAGCAAAGTTGTCAGCCATGGTCTTCATCTTGGCCATTGAGCTCCTTGAAGAGAAGGACTGAGATCTTGAACTTGGTTCAGTATCCTATGGGAAGCCTGTGTCAGGAGTGGAGATAGGTTTGATATATTTGTGGTACCCAGTGTTGCTGTGGAGATGTGCTTCAGTGTTCTCTACCAGCTGGTCCCTAGGGCCTGCGTGCTACATGCCCAACAATACTGCATTGCTGTTATGCAGCCAAGAGATGACAAAGGTGTGAATAACTGAGGCCAGGCCATTTTTTGCCAGGATGGGATGAGGTCTTCTAGACAATCAGAGATGGTAGAAAGTGTTGTTTGCAGATAATGGTACGTGAGCACTCAACATCGGCAAGGAATCCAGAAGCACTACTAAACTATGGACTGAATTGACCAATTGTGAGCGTGTGCCTTCAATTAAAGGAGACTGCTCCATGTCTGTAAACCCTTCAGAATGCTTCCCTTTGTTCTATGTCTTGCTTGGGTTGCAGGAATATAACATTTAAAAAATTAAATCCCATAGGATGGTTCAAAACCTTACAGAAAGGTTATCATTTTCTATTAAATGTAGAGGGTTTTTAGAAAGAAAAGGAGTACTTGTGGCACCTTAGAGACTAACCAATTTATTTGAGCATGAGCTTTCATGAGCTACAGCTCACTTCATCAGATGTATACCGTGGAAACTGCAGCAGACTTTATATACACACAGAGAATATGAAACAATACCTCCTCCCACCCCACTGTCCTGCTGGTAATAGCTTATCTAAAGTGATCAACAGGTGGGCCATTTCCAGCACAAATCCAGGTTTTCTCACCCTCCACCCCCCCACACAAATTCACTCTCCTGCTGGTGCTAGCCCATCCAAAGTGACAACTCTTTACATTATCAAGTCGGGCTATTTCCTGCATAGATCCAGGTTTTCTCACATCCCCTCCACCCCCATACACACACAAACTCACTCTCCTGCTGGTAATAGCTCATCTAAACTGACCACTCTCCAAGTTTAAATCCAAGTTAAACCAGAACATCTGGGGGGGGGGGGTAGGAAAAAACAAGAGGAAACAGGCTACCTTGCATAATGACTTAGCCACTCCCAGTCTCTATTTAAGCCTAAATTAATAGTATCCAATTTGCAAATGAATTCCAATTCAGCAGTTTCTCGCTGGTTTTTAGAGTGATTTTTATAGAAACTCTTACATTTCTATAGAAGCCTATTGGTTTAAGTCCTACTAAATTCCATAGAGGGTTTGCTGGTTCAGTGGCTCCTGATGTCCCTTCTGGTCTCTCTCTAGCTCAGTACATTTTAGCACTGGAACATCATAATCCAGTTCTAGATGATGGACAAGAACGTAAGAAAGGTCATACTGGGTCAGACCAAAGGTCCATCCAGCCCAGTATCCTGTCTACCGACAGTGGTCAATGCCAGGTACCCCAGAGGGAGTGAATCTAACAGGTAATGATCTAGTGATCTCTCTCCTGCCATCCATCTCCACCCTCTGACAAACAGAGGCTAGGGACACCATTCCTTACCCACCCTGGCTAATGGTAACTCATGTTTTTATATACCTCTATGATATCCCCCCTTAGTCTCCTCTTTTCCAAGCTGAAAAGTCCTAGCCTCTTTAATCTCTCCTCATATGGGACCCGTTCCATACCCCTAATCATTTTAGTTGCCCTTTTTGGAACCTTTTCTAATGCCAGTATATCTTTTTTGAGATGAGGGGACCACATCTGTATGCAGTATTCAAGATCTGGACGTACCATGGATTTATATAAGGGCAATAAGATATTCTCCGTCTTATTCTCTATCCCTTTTAATGATTCCAAACATCCCGTTTGCTTTTTTGACTGCTGCTACACACTGCATGGACATCTTCAGAGAACTATCCACGATGACTCCAAGATCTCTTTCCTGATTAGCTGTAGCTAAATTAGCCCCCATCATACTGTATGTATAGTTGGGGTTATTTTTTCCAATGTGCATTACTTTACATTTATCCACATTAAATTTCATTTGCCATTTTGTTGCCCAATCACTTAGTTTTGTGAGATATCTTTGAAGTTCTTCACAGTCTGCTTTGGTTTTAACTATCTTGAGCAGTTTAGTATCATCTGCAAACTTTGCCACTTCACTGTTTACCCCTTTCTCCAGATCATTTATGAATAAGGTGAATAGGATTGGTCCTAGGACTGACCCTTGGGGAACACCACTAGTTACCCCTCTCCATTCTGAAAATTTACCGTTTATTCCTACCCTTTGTTCCCTGTCTTTTAACCAGTTCTCAATCCATGAAAGGATCTTCCCTCTTATCCCATGACAACTTAATTTATTTAAAAGTCTTTGGTGAGGGACCTTGTCAAAGGCTTTCTGAAAATCTAAGTGCACTGTGTTCACGGGATCCCCCTTGTCCATATGTTTGTTGACCCCCTCAAAGAACTCTAATAGATTAGTAAGACATGATCTCCCTTTCCAGAAACCATGTTGACTTTTGCCCAACAATTTATGTTCTTCTGTGTGTCTGACCATTTTATTCTTTACTATTGTTTCAACTAATTTGCCCGGTACGGACGTTAGACTTACCGGTCTGTAATTGCCAGGATCACCTCTAGAGCGCTTCTTAAATATTGGCATTACATTAGCTATCTTCCAGTTGTTGGGTACAGTAGCTGATTTAAAGGACAGGTTACAAACCATAGTTAATAGTTCCGCAATTTCACATTTGAGTTCTTTCAGAACTCTTGGGTGAATGCCATCTGGTCCCGGTGACTTGTTACTGTTAAGTTTCTCAATTAACTCCAAAACCTCATCTAGTGACACTTCAGTCTGTGACAATTCCTCAGATAATTGATCACATCTCTTGGTAATCTGTCCCTATGGTTAATTACTCTCATTTTCAAAATTTGCATCCTGTTTCCAATTTGAACTTCCTCACTCAGCTTTTCTTGCTTCCAGCTATAATGCCATAGCAGTATGGTATTCCATGTTAAAGTGTGTCCTGGAATTCTTGACAGTGTAGGCTATAAGTCATCCAGTGTCCCAAGACTGAGCTGAGTAATTTCCCATATAGAGACAGAAAGGGGAGAGCTTTTAGCTTCCCTAGGGGTACCTCTTTTTACTTTGCTCCCTTATGTGGTAGGGTTTTTGAGTGTCCTTCACTCTGGCTTGGGTTACTTGGCACTTGGTCTTCATCCTTGTGCCACATACCACCATGATAGAGATGCTACAATCACTCCAAAGCAACATCCTTGATGAATCTCTGCTTTCTCATTCTCCATGGATTGCAGACATGGGAGGCCATTCTGCAGACAATGTGTGATTGATTCTTTTCCAAGAGCAATTCCTTTCAGCATAAAGCCAACTTCTTTGGAAAAGTTCAAACAAAACAGCTTCTTTGATTGGACTGGAACAGCTACAGTTTCAGTGTGATCAATGTGGGTGTATAACAGCATTTCATCAAAGCCTTTCTTGGTGGCCTAGCGACAGCTTATTAGAGTTCGGATCCTCACCTTAATGCCTCAACCCTCAAGCTGGCATTGGCAAGGTAGCTGCTATGTAGGCACTGAAAACAATGTCTGCTAGCCAGCAACCGAGTAGAAGTGATGAACCCCAAATGAAGCATTATTGCAATACTGGACCTTTTGAAAGTGGTTACTGGGGAAGGACAAAGGTGAGAAAAAGGGGCAATGTATAGGCATTTTAGAGTGATTTTTTATAGAAACTCTTACATTTCTGTAGAAGCCCATTGGTTTAAGTCCTGTTAAATTCCATAGGGAGGGCAAGCTTGCAAACCTACAATATATTGAATTCTAAAAGAACTGCATTGAAATTTGGCTTTGAATGTCCAGTAGTACACAGTTAATTTCAGAATGTTTTCACATTTAATTCAGTAGGAAATGAGTGGGCTCAGCACCTTGCTGGATAGAGCCCTATGAAACTATGCATAACAGTAAAATTTTTAAGGAGATAACAATAGTACATGTCACATTAATAGAACAGAAGGACTGTTATTCATTGTGGATATCTTTAGTTAGAAAGACTACAATCCGATCCTGCCAGGTGCTAAGCGTCCTGTGCGTGATCATGAATCTGGAATCACTGGGAGTTGATGATTCACAACAGCTTACAGGAGATGCTCAGCAATTTGCAAGGTCAGGCCCAAGATGCAGTGTTTAACTAGGGCGCAGTCCTACTCCCATTAAACTCACTGAAAATTTTGGTATTGATTTTAGAGGAAGCAGGATTGAGTTTTTACTGATTTGATTTTGGGGGTCAGAGGAGACAGGTGTTGAAAAAAGAGAGACGATAATTCATTCCTGTTCTGGCGTTGTTATTGTGACCCTTGTAATGTTATTAATTATAAATCAGCAACATAGTCAAAAATTACTCATTTCAGAGCATTTCACATACTTTAATGTATTAAGCTTTTCAGGATAGCTTATTTTCAATAAATGTTCCTTTATTTCAGAGAACCCATGATTTAGTCATTAGTGGGCTATTTGATATTTCCTGTCCTGTTACATACAGTTAGAGGTTAATTAATAAAGTTTATGTAAGAAATCATGTTAAGGCTCTGGGTGCATGTTAAAAGAAAAGATGTAAAATATATTCTAAGTTTTGGCTTTAAAGTTTAGGGCATGTCTACACTACAGCCCTAAGTCGACCTATGTT
The DNA here is from genome assembly GCF_965140235.1 of Caretta caretta. Lineage (NCBI taxonomy): Eukaryota > Metazoa > Chordata > Testudines > Cheloniidae > Caretta > Caretta caretta. The sequence goes on along the minus strand of NC_134209.1, from coordinate 128,277,848 downwards.
AAGTCGACTTGCAGCCACAGCCGTGATTACTGCAGTGGCTGATATCCATCATACCCTCCTTCTGTCGATGGTGCTCATCCTCACCAGGAGCGCTTCCACCGACTGACGAGGGGCAGTGTGGGGAGCTGGGAGCCAGGCTTTCAGTTCTGTGCTGTCAGCTGGGAGCAGGGGGCAGCCATCTGGGCTTCTCAGCTTTCTGAGCAGGGAGCCTCTGGGCAGCAGCCCAGCTAGGAGTGGGGAGCCAAGGCAGTCAGGTTCTAGGATTGCGCTGTGAAATTGACAGGACGTGAAATTGACAAGACAGTCAACAGCCAATGTAAGTAGCACAGTGTCTAGACAGACGCTGCATTGCCCTAACTACACCGACATAAGCGCTACGCTTCTCATGGAGGTGGAGTTAGTGTGTCAGTGTAGTGTGGCACTTAGATTCATGTCAGTGTAGTATGGCACTTACAAGGCTGTAGTGTATACATTGACATAATTAGGTCAACATAAGCTGCCTTAAGTTGACCTAACTGTATAGTGTAGACCACGATAATATTGATAATTTTTAAGCATTTTTCTATTTTTATCAACTTAAGTTTTCACAATTCCACAAAAGTATGGGTTTTAAGCATTTTTTTATTTTTACCAATTTAAAATTTCAGTTTCAGAAAATTATGGGGGGGCTGGACAATACATATTTAATGACAGCAGATGTTGAGATTCAAAAAATTGAGACTTTACAACCATTAAAACACAAATTGTCAACATCACATATCAAAATATACAAAATAAAGATCCTTAAATCAAACTCTATTAGTTCTGAAGCAGCATTTTTCTTAATTTGCTTATCTGTAAAGTTTGGTTGTTATTGATGGAAATATTTTCGTGTGTGTAGAGTGAAATCGACATTTACTAACCTTTATCAATAAAAATCTAATCCTTTCAAATCTACTCATGCTATAAACTTTTCCATATGAAAAAAATGTTGGAAGCTTATTGATCAATCTGCCTGTAGCTGGATCAATACAAAAATAACCTGGAGCATAGAGATAAGCTTTGTCCCTCATCTGCAGGGAAGACAGACATGTTTCTGAGATCCCAGCACAAGTTATCAAATTGCAGTCCATCTGTATCTGAAAATACGACTAGTCACATTAAAACGGGTGAAATTACAATATTACATGATAAATAGTTTTATTCATTATTTTTTTGAAGCTGGTGAATATTTAAAAGTATCGGTTTCTTTAGTATAATTTGGCTAGCATTGCTTCTTAAGTAATTATGAAAAGGTACAAGCTTTTCTTCATAGTGTGTGATTTTAGTTCTCCTGTGTAGTCTGTCGTATAACCTAATGTTCGTTAATCGGGTTTGGAAACGTGAACCACAGCCTCTAAACTGTTGTCGACTTTAATGATGATCGTGTCAACTGTGGTCAGTATAAAGCCGGTATGTTTATCACTCTATTCAAGTCCTGGTTTTAGTGGAAAGTATTCCTTCAAAAGTCCGTGTTCGTTTATGGTGTATTAAACTGTGGTGTATGAAAAGCGGTGTTAAAATTACACACTATCACCTTGAATTCTCAGAGGTTTTCTTGGTCCTGCTTCCAGGCTAGGGGGCTCTGAGGGAAGTGTGTGATCTAGGTATTTCAGCAGTCAGTCTTCAAAGATCCAATTTCGAGCAAGATGGGGTGAGTTTTGCCTCTCTGCCTTAGTGAGTAATCTGTTCTCTCTCTCTCTGGTTCTTACGTGTTAAAGTTCTGGATTTTAAGAACTAAAGTAATGTTATGTTGCAACCTTTCTGAAAATTTTAAGTTTTTATTTAACTTCTCTGTCTGTAGGCCTTGAACATGACACAAATATTAATTGAATTCTAAGTTGGTAGTCCAAAAAGTTGTCCTAAAGTGATAGTTTATCCAGGACGGCTGTTGCTGTCACTCTGAGAGCTCTGCTATTGTTTGCGTGATTCACATTTAGAGCCTGAGCCAGTGCCTGCTGTAGTCAATGGAAAGACTGCTGTTTGCTTCAGTGAGCATTGGGTCAGGCCGCTCGTGTGCTGGCAGAAAATAAGTGAAGCTGGTGTACACATTTTGTGTAATGAAGCATACAGACTGGAGATTTTAGTTGTTGGGGAAAGCTATTGCACTTGATTTAAAAATGACCTTAAAAGGACAATAATGCCCTTGGTTCCTGGCCATCCTAATGGACAGTAGCTCAGTTAAAAGTCTGACAATATATTGTATAGGGTAATTATGGCAAGAATGAAGTGTTCTTTAAATGTAAGTTAAAACGAGAGAAAAATATAGACATAGTTCAAGTCACAGTGAGGATTTTAATTATTTTTATAGAGGAGAAAACAATATATATAACTTATGTGCCTGATCAAGTAGGCTGCTATGATAACTATGAAAACTTTTTTAAATTAACAGACCCCAACGGTTATACTGATTTATTTTGTCTTTCACATGTGCAAATGGCTTGTAAAGGGAAACAAAACTGGAATCACATATTCTTCAAGTGTGTAGTCTGTGGGTTAAAGAAAATGTTTCTTTCAGACATTGTCCAAACCTAAACATATACAGATTAACATAAAAATGTATAAGACAGGCAAGGAAGAATGACCTTTAGCATTCTTTTGCCGAAAATCTAGTTATTGCTTTGGCATCATTATTGTATCTACATGCATAGGCTAAAGATTTAATTTACAAAGGCCAGTAGAGTAGATGTTCAAATCAGTGATGTGCAGGGTGAAAAATACCTTTTTTTTATTAGCTGCTGATGTCTTGACAAATTTGTCAGCTTCAGGTTATAGTACATGGGTCCATGCATACATGGTACTGTCTCTTGAATTAAAAAAAAACAATTTCCCCATGAGACTTAGGCCACTAAATCCAAAAGGTATTTTTGAAAATGGGATGTAGGCTCCTAAGTAACTTTGGCCCTCCTTGCTGCTTCTGCTGGCTAAAATAAGCTAAGCCAGCCTGGCTTCCTCTCTGCTTAGTCATTTAAGGGTAAATTCTGTTTGGAAACATGTATTTCAAGACAAATTTCTCAGTTGTTAATAAATTCTCTTGGAAGCCACCACACGCAGGACTACTTTAGGTTAAAAACTATCCTTCACCTACAATATATGAATAAGACTGATTTTTAATTACTGTATGTCTTGAGAAATTCTTGCAACTGATTTATCCATGGGACAGTGTAGGTTTTCTTTCTTTTGTTTTAACAAGATTCCATGAACTTTCTTTTTCCATCCCTAAAATAATAGCTGTGATATATTTAAATCAGTGTGGGATTAGTCCCAGTTGTCAAATTTGGATGCCTAAATCAGTCTTTATTTCTACCTTTGGCCATTTAGATTCGTGGATAGGTGGATGAATACCTAATCTGAGGTCTGAGGTTTATTTTAAGCCCACATGCACAACTAGGTGGCCTCACATAAGCATGGAAGTTTGAAAACTGGACTTGTTGATTACAGTCTTGGAATTAAATATCATCCCTATCGGCTTTTGAAGATACAATTACATATGGATAAAACGTAATTGGGGTAGACCAAGATATGTGATCTATTCCCAATAATGAGATATATTATTCTAGGGCAATATTCTTTTCTCTTTGCATCTATTAGGCAGGTTCTTGGTGTAAGATGATAGTGTTGGTGCAGTAAAATCCTTCTCTAACGTACCTGGTTTAGAACTTTATTGCATGCCTACCTTTGGGTACAGCAGTCATGATCAGTGTTTATTCCATTAATAGTGTTTTACTCACTTTCAGCGTTAGTTTTTCGTTCCCCTGCTGTGCAATAACCTCATTCTAGCAGAAGCACCATGTCGTATGCATGTTTATAGTGTCATTCAGGAGCACAGGTCTTTGCATTCTCTGCTGCTCTGTGACTTTGCGTTAGATTACAGAATCATATGCCATGCCTATGTTGTGGCATTCATTGTGATGGAGATGGCAGGAGTGTGTTACTGACAGTGATCATGTTGGAATATTTTATACTGGGCCAAATAAACTTCTGTAGGGGAAGCAAACTTACCTCTGGACTTTTTTTCTGAATTAGTGTATAAATTCCACATAGAAAAAGCATCACTGTTCATGCAACCTGCTGAGTGTCATTATAATGAGGTTTCATCACAGTGTGCATTGATATAATAGATTATAATACTGCTTTTAACCCTTACAAACCTTGGCCTACATTTTAAAAAGTGTCTAGTGCTTTTCGATGCCTCAGTTTTTAAGTGCCCAATCTGAAACACCTTGAAGGGGCCTTATTTTCAAAAAGCTGTGAGTACCAGGCCTCTGAAAATCAGGCCTCTTTAAGGTGGGTGTCTCAAAATTAGTAAATGAAAATGTAGGTCCTAGTCTTCAGCTTTTACCTCCGAAATCTCACCCTACCAACAGGAGCCTTTCCTCCTTTCTAGTTGCTGCTCCTTTCTTCATCCCTTTATCGAGAGATTATTTCTCACCCCCTTAGCCGTAAGATGAGGAATGGGGGTCTTGTAGTTAAAGCAATGGACCAAAACTCAGGAGTTCTGGGTTCAATTCCCTGCTCTGTCAGGCTTCCTGTGTGAATTTAGGCAAGTCATTTAATCTCTCTGCGCCTCAGCTTCCCATCTATAAAATGAGCATAATATTTCTCAACAGAATAAGAGTATTGTGAGGATAAATTAGTCTAAGGGTTTTTAAATTCTGAAACAATATACACACCATAGAAAAAGCAAATAAGTTATCCACCACTCCGTCAAGCACTGGAATGCTTCCTGACTTCCCCCCCACAAACAAAGAAGCTTCCTAATTCTCCATAATTCCAGCACCACTCTCCCCATCTGACCCATCTCTCTAATCTGGTTCCAGCCCCAAGGGAGCAGTCAAGAACTGGCAGCTTGCGGTGATTGGGTCACATCAAGAAAATAGACTCTGGCAATAGATTTTAGTGGAGGGAGTCAGGAGAAAACAGGATTCACTTTTCCTGAGTCATATCTTGCCATGCCTTCTAACAGCAAGAAATGATCAGCCAGTAGAGTGCCCCCCTAGTGGATTGCTAAAAACCCTGGAAAATCTCTCGTCCATTTTACAGGTTAAAGGAAAATATGCCAGTTTCCCAAGGCTGAAAATATATTAGATTTTGGCTGGAGAGAGGCCCAAGCTACAATGTTTGGATCCAGATGCAAACTTTCCCTGAGTTTGAGGTGCTCAGATCTAGTCTTTCCATTTTATAGCAAGGGCACCTGAGATGGTATGTTTTGGAGAGACAGCATCATGAGCAGTCATGTTAAACCAAGTTTTATTTATTATGTTCCAGGTGGGTAAACTGAGAGAGAGAATCCAGGAAGTCAAACAAGAAAGAGAGCAGGAGCAGCACAAGCACACTGCCTACATCTCTGACCTGAAGGCTAAACTCCATGAGGAGAAAATGAAGGAACTCCAGGCTGTCAGGGAGCTGCTTATCCGGCAGCATGAGCAGGAAGTAGCTCGTATGGTAAAAATAAAAGAGAGTGAAATTCAACGCTTGCAGTCTACGGTGAACGTGCTGCGGGATGGGGCAGCCGACAAAGTGAAAACCGCATTGCTAAACGAAGCCAGGGAAGAAGCTCGGAAAGCATTTGATTGCGAACGCATAAAGGTGCAGCAGGAGATATTAGAGCTGAAGTCTGGTAAAAAGCAGCTTGAAGAAGCTTTGAACAATATTATGCAGGCAGATAAAATGAAGGCTGCTGATCTGCGCATGGCTTATCAGTCCCATCAAGATGAGGTTAATAGAATAAAGCGTGAATGTGAGAGGGATATCCGCAGGCTGGTAAGCTTAATTAAACAATAAATATATTTCAGTTTACAGCAGCTATTAGAACATTATTGCGCTGCCCATGAAAGAGATCGGAGTCTGGTTTGAAGCATATTTAATCGTTCGTTGTTTGGATAATACACACCCTATTCCCACTTCTTTCTTTTCCTACAGCACAGAGGAGTGTTGGCTCCACCCCAATCCACTCACCACACCCCAGTCTACAGCATTACATCCTGTCACATAAAGAGAGTTGAAGTACCAAACCCCTGCCATGTGTTTCCACTCAAGAGATCCAAGTTATTGGGTAGTTTTCTCTTCCTCTTTGCCTGAAATTCCTTTCCTTACAAGACCTTCTCTATTGAAGGATTCAAGATGTGTTCACTCTGCAGAGCAGAGATGCCCTTTCTGTGATGGACGTGCTAGCTATTTCAGATACAGCATATGTGCTGCAGCAGTCTGTCCTTGTGGGAACCGCTCTGGCAGAGTGAAGAGAAGATAGTTCCTTCTGCTTACAAAGTATTGCCCATATCAATCACTTTCTTGAAGTAACAAGGATCATTGCCCCTTGTCACTTGTTCTTGATACTCCTTTAAAGGGCAGAGGTGTTAGTGTGGGCCCAGGGTAACAGAGCTTTTCCTCCGTTATAAGGTTCACCATAGACAGCAGCCTTCCCCTTATGAACAAAACAGAAGTAAAACAGTGTATCCAACCGTACTGATCCAAACCACTACATTTTACACTAGTGATACTGCCATGTTTGGGCAAATTACGACACAATAGTAGACTTACAGTAATATATAATGAAAAGGCCGTTCTGTTTGGCATCATGAAATTTTCCATGTATGGAGTGTTGAGATTTGGTTACTAAAATGAATTAACTTTCAGTATGGTAATAAGAATGCAAATACCATGCAAGATAAATTATAAAAGAGGAATAGTCTCTCCTTTAATGTTAAGGAAATCCTTTATTTGATCTTGTGACAGGACCAGAACTTGAATGGAGTACAGAACAAGAACAGGTTAGTCATTCTATGCACACACACACACTCACTCCCACTCCTGCAGTTACTTTGTCCCTTAAGTCAATTGATTATTGACAGGCTATTGGGTGCTACAACTTACTAAGAATCCTCTAAAGGTTGTCCGGCCTTAGACTTTAGTGAGCATAATTACCCTGTCATACTTCTTTCCCAGTCCCTTAAAATCTGGCAATCCTAAAAACAGGGCTACAAAGTACAGGAGTTGAAGTCCAAATTATTCGAAGTGATCACATGACATAATACATAGAACTCGCATACTCAGTCTCCATGAGAGCACAAGGTTCTCGTTGATTTCTGTATCCTTGCTTGGAAGAAAGCAGCTAAATAGTGCTAGGGGAGGGAGGACACAGCACAAGACTACAGTGTGCATGTGCACACTCCCTCAGAATAAAACAATTTTACATCTAACATCCTTGGCAGTGTCCTTTTTTACTGTTAGAAGATCAAGTTTTAAATAGGCAGAACAGTAATAGAACAGAAGCAGAGTCAGTGTTTCTGCAGGGCTGTCGGAACAATGATGACCTGACAATGATTATAGAAATGGCAAAAGCCTGCAACATTACTCATATGTGTCATTTATAACATAACTACAGTAAGCCCCACTCACAACTGATGGAGCCTCTTGGTCTTCTCTGAGTGAGAGCCATAAGATACCTTTCCAGCCTCATGGTAGTTAAGGTTCTGCAAACAGAATACCTAGTCCATCTTGCTCAGGTTGCCAACAACTGAAAACATCTTGTTACTGAATTACAATTAGGCCAGAATTTTTACTAGCACAAAATCAGTTGGATAAGCTCCACTGACGTATATAAAACAAGACAAAACAGGAATTAGTGGCCTTTCTTAAATACTTGGAAGAGTCTCAACATGATATGAAATTGGTTAGGTGTTCTGAATGGGGTTAGTTCCATAGTCTTGCTTCAGTTTTTAGTTTAAATAGCAGCTCATGGTTGGCGGTGAAATATTTTTCTTTTCACTGTAATACTTCCTCCTAACTTTGGAGGCACCCCAAATGCCTTTCCCTTCTTCCATTTGGCAAAAAAGAATGTTTGCCTGCCTTTCCAATGAAGGTCATAAATCTGATTTGGGTGTGGGAGGATATTTCATTTATTTCCCTTTTTCTGCACAAGCATCAATAATGTCAGCACAGGTCTGAAAATGAGATTCAATTTGTGCACTGTTTGCTTTCATGTCTTGCTGTTTAGCAACAGTACAGAGCACTGCACTCTAATAAGGCTCACCCAATGCCTTAGGGCCAGGATTGGCCTGAGAGTAAAGGATCAAACTCAGGATTCAAAATCTGACTGCCTTATAGTCATTTAAATGTAACAAGGTACTGGACAAATACATGCTTTATCTTGATGAGGGTTTTCTCATATATGGTAAAAAGCTAGTCTCTCCATAGTTATTGCTGAGACTCACTTCCAGTTTTCAAGACTGATTTTTGACACCCTCAAGTAATTTCAGTCCAAGCATTTGGCTTCTCTTATTTGCAACCAAGAAAACTAATATGAAGGAAGATAAGACAATATCCACGCATTGTCTGTCGATCATGTTGGCTATTTGAAAACAAGCAGACTGTACATACAATAAAATAAAGTTGTATTCATTTTTTATTGAAGGTGTGAACCTTGCAAGCTGTTGAAAATGAGCTTTGAAAACTGGATAATGAGCTTTCATATATGTACAGATATTAAAATTAAATTCTTCACATAAGCAATGCTTCTGTAGACTCCTACTGACCTATAAAAAGTACAGTCATAAAATAATATTTTAAAATAAATTCTTTATAAAAGTTTTGCTCATATATCAGTGCTATTCAAATAATTGATTTCAGACACAAGCAATAGAAATGTTTTCATTATTTAAAAAAAATTCCTATGGAAACTGTTTTTAAAAAGCAGACATTCTCTTGCAAAATGTGGAATCTAAACACTGCAGCTCATCTTAGCTAATGTATGAGAACCTGAAAATGAAATTTACTAGAAACAAACTGGAGAGATGAAACTGGAATGTTTTTTCATTTCCCGAGCAGAGAGAAATACGATGAGGAGACAACATGAATAGTAATAAGAAAATCAGCTGTATTGGAATGTATGTATTTGTAACAATTTAAAATGGTATTTTAAAAATTGTAACCTAATACTGTATTATATCCCTAGTCTACATTATCTCATATATCTAAGTACTTATATTTTCCCAGTCACCGAAGTATGTGAACAACATCCAAATAATTAAAATTAGAAATAACAATGTTTATACATAGCTCAGCTGTCAGACATCTTTAGTAAAGTGAAAAATACAAGCTGCCTTCTCTGGAACTGTAGACTATGGCTCAGATTTTCAATCAGATGTGCGCAAAGCCACGTTTGCACTTTTGTGTATATGCAGCTTCAATGTGGAAATCCTCTGAATTGTAGTTGCAAATCAGGGTTGTGGAGGCATGCATGCACCTACATGCGTAACCCCAGTGTGCGTGTGTGCATTGGAAGTTTTGCATATCTAAGTTAAAGCAAAAGTGTCTGTAAACTTTTGTACATGCGTGTTTGAAAATGTCAGTCCATGCTGAAAATCAAAAGGTGCCCTTTACCAGTGTTGACCTTTGGACATTGACCTGATCTTGGGAGGTACATACCTGAGAATAAATGGTAATCTATATGTTAGACTAAATTAAGCTGCTTAAGAAACGCTATAATGAAAGAAGGAGAACACAATAAAACAAAATAGGCTTTACAATAAGCTTAATTAAGGCCCAGTAATGTTATAATGGTTATCATGAGGTTTAGCAAGGACTGGCAGTTAGCATAAATTAGCATAAGTATTTTACCTAGTGTCATAAGGTTTGTAGGAGTTTTTGCAATATGTAGCTGTTGATAAACAAGTACAGCTCAGAAAGACAAAACAACAGATTTAGGTGGATTTTAGTATGTGTAATCGTGAATTTAACCACACTGATACACTAGAAATATTGGGAAAGGTATTTATGCACATGCTTGGTGTCAACAATTGGAACCCAGTTACGGTTTCCCAGACAGCCGTACATGGACTAAAGGCCAGAAAACAATATAAATATGATCCCCAGACATGCGTGGTCAGGAAAAGGGGATATAAGATGTGGTGTTTGATTAACCTTTAGTTGGGACATTAGGGATGACAGAATGGCAAAAGTCTTTGTACTGTCAAGCCCACTCATACTGCTCTCCACGTACTTCCCCTTTTCACTTCTAAGGGTCTCCATAAGGCTGTGAGTATGCACAGCGTAGGGGGTTGTTTGTTTATATTTATCTTGCTTTATTATATTTTTCTCTGAGTTCTATTTTACTTGTATATTCTAAGTACTAAATAAAGTCCTCATGTTTCTATACAATTCACCAATCTCATCTCCCATAATAAATGTATGTAGTTGCCTGAGTAAAGAACCTGTTATTAGTGACTTGTGCAATTTGCACCCTACATTTATCAAAAGCTACACCAGAGAGAAGGCCACCAGCATGTTAGAGGAAAAAATTACAAATTTAATTTCCAGATTGAGCTCTGTATTAACAGCCACATTTCTAAGGAGATTTTCCTCTATCCATCATTGCACACACCTACATCTTGGATTGGTACTGGAGAAACTTAATAGAACTCAGATTAACACTGAAGACAAAATGTTCTGTTTACTGAATTGCTTATAGAGTAGATTTTACTAAAATTAGTGTTTAATGTTTTACTCAATCTAAACTTTTAAATTATTAATTTTTAAAACATATATCTTAGTTGCTCTTACTTGAGTATCACCTAAAGCTTACACATTTTCTATTAAATCCTTTTAAGCCACTACAACCAGACACTTGGTGTGTTTTGTAGCACAATACAAACCATTTTTGTTGACTGTATAAAAGTGAAAGGAGATTACCATTCTTGTATTTGTTGAAAAGAACAAATAAAATTTCATTCATTTTGTGACTCTGAAGATACAGCTACCAGCAGGACCCTTATTAGACAGAGCAAACCTCTTTGTGTTAAAATACACAGTGGATGCTTAATGCTGCTTCCTGTGGAAAATAATGCAAAGGATAGTCATTACAAATGCATTAAATTGATTTGGTCACTCATTTTGCACTCTGTTCATTTGCTGTATTATTTTAGTAAGAGGGAAGCTGAAGTATTGGTCAGTTTCACTTTATGCAGTAATATGCATAAAATTTGGGACAAGTTAGGCACATAGTTCACGTTTACGTGTGTGTATGTGTTAATGAATGAATGTTCATTTTGTTTCTGTTATGTGCTGAAGGTAACTAGACTTTAGTTTGTTTTGGATAGGTAATGTAATTCTTTAATAGAAAAGCCCTTATAAAGTCAGAGCTTACAATCCTTTCACATGCACAAACTTGGTGAGTATTGTGTTCATGTAGTCCTACTAATTATCAAGTCCCGAAAACAGCTCTGCATAAAGTAAATGGAAAGACTCATTGATTTTGATGAGAGTAAGGTTGAGCCCATGGGGCTTGATTTTCCATCCACTGAATCAGTGGCAAAGCTCCTGTTAACTTCACTGGACACAGGATCAAGCCCATATTTACAAAGATTGGAATATTGAACGTGAAATGAATTAGGATTGTTTGTTGCTACTGTATAACCATACATTGTGATAGCCTCACATAATTGGTTGAACTGTAATGTGATATTACTTCACCTTCATCCTGGTAAGGGAAAAAAGAAATCCTTGCTGCAGTGAACTGAATCAGAGCAGAAATACTTCTTTTCAAGAGCAGCATTGATCAGCTGTGTGCCTTTGAAGCTAGATGGACAATTATTAAATATCCTTATTACCTCCAAGTCCAAAAGATGTAATTATATGAATTGGAAAGAACTTCCACTTCAGCGCCTTCACAGAGAGTAGAGCTGGCCAGAGAAACTTTGGCAGAACCTTACTGCATTAGAATCTGTAGTTTTGTCAAAATCTAAATGCGTTGCAAAATCAAGTAGATTTTTCTGGAATTTCATTTAGATGAAAGAGGAGGGAAAAAGTTCCAACAGTGTTGCAACGTCCCTTTTTTACATTGTCAGAACAAAAAAATTCAAATTCGTGTTTTGAAATGACTTTTTGTTTTTATTTTCTTAGTTTGTATTCTGTTATACATGATAATACAAACTTGTACACATAAGAAAGTATAAATTGAAATGAAACTTTTTGATTTTGTCAAAATGAAACCTTTCAGTTACTTGAAACAAATAAATAAAAATGTGGAATTTTCCTCTGTGGCAAATTTCAATATTTTCAGTTTTCATTCCATTTTGTAATGAAGCTAAATTTCAAAATCTGAAAATCCTTCCTGAAAGGGAACTGCCATTCTCCACACAGCTCTAACAGAGATTACTGCGCCTGTCTGTAACAACTCAGAATAATAACATGCATATTTGTTGCACAGGTAATCAGAGTCAGTTTAGAAACTTTTGAGTTCTGTCCAGTTTCTTAAAGGGATAAAACGCTTCTAGATTGATAGTGTGTTCAGAGAAATCTTTTCCCCTTCTGAGCTCTCAGGTAACTATCTTTCATTTAAAAACAAAACAACACAAAAACATCACTAGCAAAAGATTAACTCTCCAGAAACAAATGTTGTGTTTCATCCAAATAGCCTTCTAAGAAAATACTCCAGTTTCCTAATTATAGGCAAGTGGGGCAATTTGCTCTGGGCCCCACAGGGGCCCCCACGAGAATGTCTGAAGTCTGAGGTCTGAGACAGGGCAGGGGCCCCCAAAATTGCTTTGCCCCAGATCCCTTGAATCCTCTGGGCGACCCTGATTATAGGGAGCCCAGGATCTACACATTACATGTGTTAAATTACACCTTTAAGGTACTGCCCACGCTGATGGTGGTATAGAGGCACCTTGTTCCTGTAAAAACTCCAGGAGTATAGGGGGGTCATCAGCCACTGCACCACCTTTTGACAAGGTGCACTATGCACACAAATCCTGCATGCAGCCTGCACCACTGCCTTTGAAGAGCAGGGAAGAGGCTCCTCTTGGCATTCTCCTCTCTCTGAAGCAACAGTGCTGCACTGAAGATTTTTGGTCCCTCTCAGTGCAAGGGCTACAATTGTGCCTTGCTCCTGTACCGGAGTACAAGGGGGCTTGAACGGGGATGTTCCGGGGATCCACCCCGATTTATTCAGTCATGCAGGTCTGAGCAGAGTGGAGTCCCTGGTGTACTTCTTACAGTCTTTCCCTTAAACATGTATGTCTCTCTGTCGTGCACAGCTGTTCATATCAAGTGGTAGCCTTCTGCTGTGGATCTTGCCATCTGTTCCAGAGACAGTCTCACAGTTACATTCCAAGGATAAACTAACCTTCTGCAAAGACCTTACTTCCTCATTCAGCATTTCATTGTTGAAATTACTAGTTGTCTAAACATTCTGAAGATTTTTACGCTTCAGCCCAGAAGCTGAAGGATAAAACATTCCACCATGAGATTTTTTTACCATGAACCCAGCAGATCCAGTTGCAAGCTCCTATATTATGACTTAAGAATCCCTTTTTTATTCTTAGCATTCACACATAACATTGTCAAGGCTGGTAGGCCTGAAATGTGACTCATCTTTCATATCTCTTTACAAAGTATGTAATTCTTTATACTTCTTTCGTAACAAAAATGAATGAAGTAATGAGTGAAGTCCTTAGAATGAAGTATTTTAAGCCAGGGAATCTAGATAGAACGCTGTTAGTTTTAAAAGTTTTAGTTGTTCTTCCTACCCCATTTCATTTTTCCCTGCCATGATAAATAGTAGTTTGGGTTTTTCTAACTTTGGACATCTTTCTCAGTGAACATAAGAATTGCCATAATATATTGGAGCAGTGGTCCATCTTTTAGTCACTATCCTGTTTTTGACAGTTGCCAGTACCAGTTGCTTCAAAGAAATATGCAAGAATCCTTGTAATGAACACTTGTGGAATAACCTACTCATCGGGAAGTTTCTACAAAACGTGTCCAAATGTATGCTCTTAAAGCATTATAGCTTATATCATATCTTAAAAAAAAGGGGGGTGAGGGTTAGTAAAATGTTGGTTAAAAAAGAAATTTAAATCACTGCATGACTTGGCATTCAAGTCACAAAGGGACTTTTGGGCACTTTTAAAAACGTAACTCTTTGTCCATTTTTTACTGTTCCTAGATCTTGGCATTAGATGCTCTTATTTGTATTAGCAACAAAACATGCTTTGAATACATCTACTGTAGAGAATGTCTGTTTCTACAGTCATTGCCCAGTTCACTTCCCCACTCCATATTTTGTGTTCACAAGTAGTATTTATAGAATCATAGATGGCAGAGCTGACAGAGACCATTTTTAGGTCCTCTGAGCTGTTCCCTTGCAGCATAAAGGACATTGTTCTTTATTAATTCCTTCTTTAAATGTTTTATCTGAAATTCACCTCCCTTCTTTGGAAGTCTTGTCCAGCAACTAATCTGTCTCACTGTCAAGGTATCCTTATTCTTAATCTCAAGGATGTAATGTCGAGAAACATTTGGCTTCTGGGAAAAGCACTGTATATTCTGTTCTACAGTTGGCTTGGAGATTGCTTTGAGATGGATGAGTAGAGAGGAAGATCCTATACTTGGCAGTGCAGCACCTGGCCTTTTCCACTTTGAAAAACTGAGCATGTTACTGTCTTGGTAAATCTAGCTTTTGATTCCCTGGTAATTTCTTTCAACTTTGAGAGGCCAAAGTTCCTCTTTTAAAGGTCTCTTTCTTAATCTTATTGTTATCCATGCAAGTATGAGATATTTGCCAAAGGAGATCTTCTTCAGCATGGTTGTATTGAGTCTCATTCATTGAAAGATGCATATTGTCGGTTTTGTTCAATATCTTCATAAATGATCTGGAGGATGGTGTGGATTGCACTCTCAGCAAATTTGCGGATGATACTAAACTGGGAGGAGTGGTAGATACGCTGGAGGGCAGGGATAGGATACAGAGGGACCTAGACAAATTGGAGGATTGGGCCAAAAGAAATCTGATGAGGTTCAATAAGGATAAGTGCAGGGCCCTGCACTTAGGACGGAAGAACCCAATGCACAGCTACAGACTAGGGACCGAATGGCTAGGCAGCAGTTCTGCGGAAAAGGACCTAGGGGTGACAGTGGACGAGAAGCTGGATATGAGTCAGCAGTGTGCCCTTGTTGCCAAGAAGGCCAATGGCATTTTGGGATGTATAAGTAGGAGCATAGCGAGCAGATCGAGGGACATGATCGTCCCCCTCTATTCGACATTGGTGAGGCCTCATCTGGAGTACTGTGTCCAGTTTTGGGCCCCACACTACAAGAAGGATGTAGATAAATTGGAGAGAGTCCAGCAAAGGGCAACAAAAATGATTAGGGGTCTAGAACACATGACTTATGAGGAGAGGCTGAGGGAACTGGGATTGTTTAGTCTGCGGAAGAGAAGAATGAGGGGGGATTTGATAGCTGCTTTCAACTACCTGAGAAGTGGTTCCAGAGAGGACGGTTCTAGACTATTCTCAGTGGTGGAAGAGGACAGGACAAGGAGTAATGGTCTCAAGTTGCAGTGGGGGAGGTTTAGGTTGGATATTAGGAAAAACTTTTTCACTAGGAGGGTGGTGAAACAGTGGAATGCGTTGCCTAGGGAGGTGGTGGAATCTCCTTCCTTAGAAGTTTTTAAGGTCAGGCTTGACAAAGCCCTGGCTGGGATGATTTAATTGGAGATGGGTCCTGCTTTTGAGCAGGGGGTTGGACTAGATGACCTTCTGGGGTCCCTTCCAACCCTGATATTCTATGATTCTATGAAACATTCGTTTCTGGTTGTTTCTCCCAGTGGTTGGGGGAAAATACCTGTTCTTAGAAAGCCGGTTTTGATGTTGACACAGACTACTAATGCCATCTCCTCACCAAAATGATAAAAGTGATTGCTATATTTAATAACTAACCATTTGACAATGCAACAAACGTACTTTAAATATAAATTAGAAATGATATTTTAGAAAATTGTAATTTTAACCAACTGCACAATATTTACTCTAAAATTACATTGGAATACCCTATGCTGTGATTTTGCACTGATATACCTCTGCAGCCACTGGTGGGTGACCCCACTTTTCCCCATAACACTACTTTGGGGGTCAGGGCGTGTAGTAGATTATAGTTATAATCAAAATGAGTAATTTCAAACCAGTTTGAATCCGGTGATGCCCCACCTCTTCCCCCTACATCCGTTACGTGCAAGTGCACTATTCAGTGTTATGTAAACGAAAAGATCAGAATTGTCTAAAGCCTTCGAATGCTATTGGAATGTGAGCAATGGCGAGTGCCTATATCATCCTGTTATGTGGCTTAATTACAGGCATCATGCTTGATCTGCCAAACTGAAAAAGTGTCTTTTTGAGCTCAAAACCTAACTACCCAGTTTGGAAAGAATCTTGTCGGTCACGTAATGCAACCAAATTCAGAATCCCTTATGGTGCATGAATGTTACTGTAATGGAACCACAGATTCTGGCTCAAATGCTCAAGCATTGCAGGTATTTCCTCGCGGGGAGGAGAGATGATGCTTACTCATTTGAATGAGCATACATCAGCAGTAAGTCTATTAAAGCGAATAGTGCTACACTCATGTAAGATAGGTATAAAGAATCAAGCACTTTGTCAAAATGCTTGTGTGTTTAATTAGCATAGTACCTAACAAAGTATCCAAAGAGATTAATTCATTATAATTAAGTCACTTTAATACTGGAACATGTTCCTTTTTTCCCTATTAAATAAAACCTGCACCACGCTGCCAGCACATTCTGCCTGTAAATTCAGTGTGACCAGCTCTGGCAAGACCACTCCTGTGCAAAGGGGGATCCTCCAGTGCCATAGAGTTGGCATGCCCAGCCCTCTGCTACTGCCAGAGGAGATGGGAGTGTCAAGACCACACCTAAGCAAAACCGATGGATACAGTTTGGGCTCCCAGAGGCTTTTATCAGCTGATTTATGTCAGAGTAGCTAGAGGATTGGTCTATTTTATACTAAGTATTGGCTGTGCACACTTGTACATGACTTGTATGTGTGCTCATGTAGCCAAAATCTAGACTACTGTATGCAATATCAGAGGGCAACACTTAACTTTTTTTCCACAAGGCTATAGGCTATGTTAGACTGAATGTACTGTAGTCCCTCTGGCAATGCATTAGTCTTTGTATATAATGGGGAGACAAGTAAAAATGGAGAAGTCTGCTGCTTTTTGGTCAGGGTGGAAGGAAGGCAGAAATCCTGAGGCAGTGGTGGGGACAGGTTGAGGCTGTGAAAGTGAGGAAACAGCTAGATTGCATTAGTTATGTTGGACAGATGAAAGGTGAAACTTTTCATTTGAGGGAAGGGGGGAATTGAATTTTGGCCTAAACTGCTGAAATAGGATTAACCTCTGTCATTAAAGAATATACTGCATCAGATATTTCGTAACTCTCTCTTAGTAAAGATAGAAATAAAAGGATCCAAGAGAAGAGAGTTGGATACAAAATGCATATTTAAATGTTTTTCTTAATATAGATTCACCCAATAAATAGACACAATATTCCTTCACCATTAAAAGATGCAATTTGTCTGTCTAAAACCTTCCAAGATAACAACAGTTACTCTTCTATTATTCCATCTTCAGATATGTTTCTTTTTCAACCTGGAGATACTGTTGCTCATAACAACATAAGACAGATGGGTGTCTAACTGCAACTGTGCCACTGTTCTGTTTATCTTTAGGTATTGAATTAACTGTGCAAGATTGCTTCAAAACTTCCTCTTCTCTCTCTTTGTGGCTGTAATGAAACATGCATTACAAGATGTGTGTGTGTGTATAGATGTGTGTATTAAAAAATAGGTGGAGCAAAGCCTTTAGTAAGGTTGCCCATACATTTCCAGTCAAAGGGGTCATTTCAGTTTCTTATAACTTTCTTGAGGTTTAACTTTTTTGCCTGAAATGTGATTATTTTTGCTTGAAAGTTTCACCAAAATAGATTCTGTTTTTAAGCATGGAAAAAGAGAGGGCTGGAGGGAAGCAGTTTTTCTGCTTAACACCCCTCCCGCTGGCCCCTCACCACACACCCCAAAACATCTCTTGCTTCATGGAACTTCAGTTTTAATATGTATGGGCTTGTGGAATATGATTTGTGAAGCTGTACATGGAAAAAAGACCAGGGCTTGAGTTTCTTCCTCAATGATTGTATGTATTACATAGAACAGAGCATTCTGCTGTTGTTTAGCAAATAGCAACACATGCTGAAATGTCTCTTCATTTTTTTTTAACAGCTACGAAATTCCATTTAAAATTTAAATTAAAAGAACATTAGGGTTGTAAAGTGAAGCGCCCAGAAGATAGCAGTTGCTAAAATTAAGGCTTTCCATGCAACTTTAATTCTTCCTCCTTATGCGTATGCATTATGTTACAGGGCCTGATTCTGTTTTCCGTTGCATGGGAGTGGCTCTCATTGGGTTCAATGGGAACAGCACCTGTGTAACTGAAAGCAAAATTTTGCCCACAGTGTTTAGTTCCATGATCAGATATTATTTTCCCAAAGGACCCCTGGCTGGTTCAGTGCACTTGATGGATGGTGCTCAGTGAATGAGGCAGCTGTTCAATATTTTTTTTATTGTTGTTCATTGTAGCCCCATGCTTCAAAGAGTACACATCATACAAATCGTTCCATGAATAAGAATTTTTTCTTTTTTGAGAACCTTTCCTTTTTGCACTCATCACCATAATAGCTGAGAACCTCACAAACATTAATTAATTTGTCCTCAGGCATTTAGTGAGGTGGGTAAACTGAGGCACAGAACAATTAAGTGACTTACCCAGAGTCCTTTAGGAAATCTGTGGCAGAGGTAGTGGTAGAATTCAGATCTTCTGGGACCAGTCTAGTTTCTTAACAAGCAGCTTGTCCTTCCTCTTACCGTGGATCATGCCTTCATTTGCTTCACAGGGTCCAACTTCTACAGTGCCCGAAGCAAGGTACCAGCCTGAGTCAGTGCATAGTCTTGCCTCATTCACTGGAACTGAGTAAGGCAAGAATCCCTAAGAAAACAAATAGTCTGTGATCATGTAATAAAGAATTTATTGCAGTGCAAACATACAAGCACCAGAGTTACAACTGCTAGGACAGCCTTAATTCTGGCATTTCCTGACTTTTGAGCACTTGACTATTTAAGGTTGATGCACTCTTAATGTAGGATTGGGATAAAGAATATGGTACATATGATATGACTTAATTTGGGGTTTTTTTCCCTAATGATCCCATGGATTTACATTTGGGGGGAGGAAGGAAATGAGGTAATACACTGAAAAAGAAAGCATGTAGCACATTCCCAATAAATATATGGTACATTGTTAGCATACATGTTAAGAAATCTGTTTCTATAGTAACTAGTGTAGATTGTCACTTCCCTCAGCGTTTGGAATATTACCAAAGTCAATTTGTTGATGCTGTGAGGGGCACATCCAGTGTAAGCTACAGTAGTTTACTGCTGATAGTATGCTCTGTGTAGTTTTGAGATGTGTGAGCAACACATTTGGGTAAACATAGATAGGATTTAGGGAAACATTTCTCCCTACCATGCTGAAATAGTGTCTTACCAACTCAGGGTGCTGTGATATAAAACATTTCCTTTTTCATTCTATGCAAAGACTAATCTACGTTGTAATCTTATCACAAGGAGCAAGAAGAAAGGTAGTTAAGTATGTTTCCGAATTTTGGATTAAATGTACACATTTTGGTTTAATAGCATTTGTCTGTGGATACATTCGTCATGTCTGAAATTCACTCCTAGACAGACGGTCAGCGGGAGGCTGAAGTATCACTTAAGCCTCAAAATAAGGCGTAGTTGGGATTTAAACGGTACATTGGCTTCCTCCTGGCCCTCTGCACCACAGGTGAATATCTTTCCCAGAATATAGTGAAGAAAGGTTCTTTTTTTGTCCAGGGAAACTATGCATCCTCAAATAGAGAGTATTTTTTCTCTTTGTTTTATACCTACCTCATGTAGAGCATAATAGGGCAAGCCCCAGAAACCTCTCAGATGCCATCAGTAGGTGACAAATTATATGAATTTATTTATATTCCCATCACCAATACAGTCTTGTGCAGCAAAGTATTTGCAAGGTTTCTGGCTCTGTCCTACTGGGCCAAGCAGGAACAGGCATCTCCCTTCCTTGAGAACTCAGCTAGCCCAGGTCCTTCCCCCTCACTGCCTTCCTGTGTCTTCTTTTATACTTCTCATCTGATGGCTAATTGGTTCACTAGCCTGGTCAGCTAATTTGTTCCATAGACACAATCAGCCTTCTCCAGGGGAGCTGATTGGTGCCTAAGTGATCAGAGTGCTGGCTCATTTATTAGCTTCCAGCACTTTGTTATATAGGGCCTACTCCAACCTCTATTGAAGTAACCATTGATTTCAAAGGGCATTGGATTGGGACCTTAGCAAATGGAAGACTGATGTTTTCTGCAGGAAAAAGAATGTTTATTTCAGGTAGATGCAGCTTGATTTTAAAGAGTCACAATTAGGTGGCCACTGTAGTTTTCAGAGCAGAACTTTCTTTTGTGGGTATGTTTGCTGCCTGTTGTAAATACTTGGAAATGTTACAGAAGTTTCTCTCTTGCTCTGTTCCCTTGCAGATGGATGAGATAAAAGGCAAAGACAGAGTGATTTTGGCTTTAGAAAAAGATCTTGGTGTCCAGGCAGGCCATGCACAAAAGCTGCTTCTTCAGAAAGAAGCTTTGGACGAACAGCTTGTCCAAGTGAAGGAGGCAGAACGGTACCATGGTAGCCCCAAGAAGGAACTTCCTGCTGGAGTAGGGGATATCACTGAAATGATGGGAAGCCCGGTAAGAGAAGCAGATAGTCTTCATAGGTCAGTTACTGTATCTACTTTCTCAGCGTTTCCGGATACTGTGAAACCACAGAATTGTGAGTTATGTTTAATCCTTGCCAAAGGAGCATTGCATTGGTAACAGCACTGTACATTGCATTGTTGCAGTAAAAGTAACTCCACTTTTTGAGTATTAAAAACTCCACTTGCCTCTTGAATTTTGAAGAATGTTTAAAACATTTGACTTTAAACTGGTAAAAAGTGGCCACAATGTGAGGTTATTACTTGTAATTGACGGCTGATTACGTATGTTTCTTCAGTTGCAATGACGAACCATTTGTTTCCTTCATATATTTATTTATTTTATGAATATGAACTATTCTATACAACAGCCGTAGACATTAAAAGGGAATTTGTACTTATTCTTTTCCAAATCTGTACTGTGCTATCTTATAAATATGTTATGTGCCGTGCTATTAACTGTGGCATGAGACTGAGATAACTCAGTACTAAGAACACTAGTAGTAGATCTTACTTTCATAATTTAAGGTTTAATTTAAATTTTTTACGTGATGTAGCTTCGAGTTAATCTTTTGGCTGCTTACCCTTTTTCAACTTATACAACCCTGTGACTCTTATAAGAAATATTTGCAACAGTTCATATCAATTAAAAAATATTTTCCAGTCAATGATACAAATGCCTATAGATATTCTCTACAGTATCCATGCTGTATGCATACACTGAATGCAAAGTCTGCCTGCTATAATCTAAGTACATGTTTCTGTGTAATAAACGATATTTGAAAGGGAAAAAAATCCCTTTTTGGTTTGTATGTTTTTAAAGGAACAGCATATGGATGAACGAGACATAAGGAGATTTCAACTAAAAATCGCTGAACTGAATGCTGTAATACGGAAGCTGGAAGACAGAAATACCCTTTTAGCAGATGAAAGAAATGAACTGGTAAAATAATTAGTAATAACACAGATGATGACTTGCAGGACAATATTTTAATGGCATTTAGAGAAGTTGTGTGTTCAGGCAGAGTTTAACTATTTGTCTCTGTTGCTAACACACTGAAACGTAAAGATTTTTTACTTGGTTGATTTACTTTCCCTTATTTCTTGTCCCCTTGTTGTATGTCCTTTCATCACATGCATTCTTTGCAAGTAGCTTGACTGAGATAATCACTATTTTTTTTCGTTTGATTCTTACAAGGTCCCTTAAGAACTGATTTTAAAAAAATTAACCTTTGTCTTTATTGCTTTTTAGTTTTACTTAATACGTATATATTCCAGGAAGAAACGGTGTTCCTTTACACCCAAACATGACCCCTGTAGAGGTCATCAGCTGAAGTGAAGATGTTTAAATAATTAAATAATAATAAATAATTTAAAATAATTAAATAATTACATAATTTTCTTGCCAATTCAGCATTTCTTTCTTCCTCATGTCTTTCCCAGGAATATTTTTTTCTGTCTCCTATTTCTAAGGTGTCTAACACTATGGTAGCTAATCAGCCAGGACTTTGAAACTGCTGGTGTAGAGAGAGAACAGTATTATGCTATTTTCTGGATGCTTTTCCTTTTCTCTGAATGGTTCATTTGGGCACAAGGATGGAGCATTTGCAGGGTTCAGAGCTAAAACTGTTGTCCTCCAGGCTGTCATTCCATGTGAAAGTCACTTTCTTTTTTCAAAGAGGAGGAAATTTAACATCATAAACTCAACTTTGGAAAAGGTTTTGAAATGATTGCTCCTCCTTTTCATCTTCTTCAGAACTGTCTACAAATAGTTCTCTCACAAAGTGGGCATAAAATTATGAGTGGTAGCTTGCATGCAGCATTTGGTAATATACTGCACCATGACAAGTATGTAATCTATGTAACTAATTTACTGTATTACTCTTTGAAGTAATGAAACTTGACAATGCCACCATTGTTTTGTGAACGTCTTATGCTGGCTAAGAGCTACAAAGCTTGTTTTTCTAATGGAAAAATCTACCGTTGCCTAATCTCCAGGGAAACTCCTGAAATAAGTGGAGGTATTGTGGATGAGAGAGAGCAACTTAGAAATGGAAGGAAATGAGGAGCATTTAAGAAATGTATTTTCCTGCATAGTTAGGGTGCAATTTTCAAAAGCATTCAGTGTTGGTCTAACTCTGCTCTCATTAAAGTTAATGGTAAAACTTTCATTGACTGCAATGGAAGCAGAGTCATGTGTGTTGGCACCGTGTCCAGACACTCCTGGAATTGGTACAGGGGACCTTGGCACCAGGACCTTCTCCAGCCCCTCTGCATTTGATGCCGCAGAGGCTCCCCCGGTGGCATTCGCCACCCTCCACATCGACAGACTTGGGTGCTTTGGTACCGCTGTTTGCACCAAGACTGCCACTGCCTGTGGCACCAGCATGCTCAGTACCAACGGTACCTCCTTCATCGGGGGGCACCAATTCCAGCCTCATTCTGGACGTCAGATGAATTGGACTGCCTATTGGCTCCCTCGGGCATCACTCCACCCTTGTCCCCAAGATCCCAGGGTTCTTATGAATCCAAGTCAGGATCATCATCTTCCCACTTTGCATCACCTGATAAGCTCCAAGGGCCAGTGGATCAATATGGACCAGGGTTGGCACGTGCCCCATGGCTGGGCAGAGGTCCCTGACCCGGCCCCTACTGGCCACCAATGTTCTACCCATATCAGTGGCGTTCTTGGACTCAGTGGGATACTACTTGCTTGCGGAGATCCTGCTCCTTGTTCCGATCTAAGCCAAAGTTACCCACCAGGTTGACGGGGGTGACTGAGGATCAGCTGCAAGCCCAAGCATTGGTGGTCTTCCTCCCTGCAGAGCCACCAGAGTCCTCCCTCCTGGGTACTTCTTCCTGGGAGCAAGAGTCAGTTGTGGCCCAGCCAAGACCCTCATCTTTGTTGCAGGATGGTGCCAGGCTGCCTGATTCACCCTCCCCTTCTATTCCAGAGGACTTTAAAGTGTACCAGGATCTTTTATGCCACATAGTCTCATCCCTTGGCATCCACGTGGAGTTTCTTCAGGAGAACACACTCAAATTGCTAGACATTTTGCAGCCTGCTGTCCCTGGGAGAGCGAGCCTCCTGATTAAGGATGCACTCCTTGAGCTGACATGAGTCCACCGCCTCAGTACCACCAGTGGTTAAGTGCATGGAAAAGCACTATTTTGTTCCTATGCAGGAATTTGAAGGGTTCTATTTCCACCCAGCCCCGAATTCCCTGGTTGCAATGGCTGTAAATGACAGGGCCAAGCAGGATAGGTTCAAATTTACCCCAAAGGACAGAGACTCCAAGCAGTTGGACTTTCTGGGCAGAAATATCTATACCTCCTTGTCCCTTCAGATGAGGATTGTGAGTCAACAAGCTTTTCTGTCCAAGTATAATTTCCTCAGTTGGTCAGCCATGTCTAAATCTGAGGACCAGTTGCCTACCCTGACGTCTAGGATGAGGAATTTCAGGCATTCGTTGTGGAAGGCTGCTTTGCAGCAAAATTATCCTGAAGTCCACCCTTGACTTTGCGGACACCCAGGCCAGGGTGATGGCCCTAGTGGTAACTATGAGGAGGGCTTCCTGGTTTCAAATCTGTGGGCTCACTTTGGACATCCCACAAGCCATTGAAGACTTGCCCTTGCCGGGTCTTGTTCTTGGACAAGACTTATGATACTTTGCATTTCTTTAAGGATTCCACAGCTACCTTGAGGCCTTAGGAGTGTACATGCCTTCTGTGCAAAGATGCCATGATGGGGCACAGCAGCAATACTGCCTGCAGCGTTCCTTTTGCTCAACCTTTCCCTCTGAAACAGTGAGACTACTCTACAAAAAGGGATAAATCCCACAAGAGAAAGCAGTCGGGCTCAGGTCTGCTAAGCACCCATTTTGACTCCTTAGTCCAGAGCACTGGTCCAGTCGTTACTCCATCCTCTTTATCCCCCCATCCCTTTGGGAACAGGCTGGCCTGTTTTTACAATGCTTGGGATTTGATTACTTCCGACAGCTGGAGCCTAGCAGTCCAGTCCAGTTCCTCTCCGCACCCCTTCCCACCTACCCACCACATCTCTCTTCAGGGACCCCTCTCACAAGACACTGCTCGTCGAACAGGTCAGCTCTGTGCTAACATTGGAAGTGGTGGAGGAACTCCTGTAGGAACACTGGGGACCCAGCTTCTTCTCCCAGTACTTCCTGATACCAAAATCCAAGGGCAGGATGAAACCCATTCTTGACCTTCATGGCCTCAACAAATTCATCAAGTACCTGAGATTCCGCATGATCACTCTTTTGGCTATCCTCCCAGCACTGTCTCAGAATGACTGGTTCACTGCTCTGGAACTTCAGGTGCCTACTTTCATGTGGCAATTCTGCTGAGTCACAGGAAGTTTCTTCGTTGTGTGGTAGAATGCCACTTTCAGTTCACGGTTCTCCCATTTGTTCTCTCTTCTGCCCCCCTCCCCAGTCTTCTCCAAATACATGGTGGTGGTCTTGGCGTATCTCAGGAGGAAAAGAATCCACATCTTCTCAGATCTTGACGACTGGTTACTGAAGGGTGGCTACAGAGAGATGTGGACCCAGGCCTTGTAAGGGCAGTCCTGCAATCCCTGTTCCAGTAGACTCCGAGCCCCTGGATTGGGGTACTGCTTGTGAATCACCTAAGTGGAAACACCTCTGTATCTACTCAAAGAAGAAGAAATGGTTACTTACTGTAACTGTGGTTCTTTAAGATGTGATGCAGACGTGTATTCCATGACGCACTCACTGCCCCCTCTGTATCGGAGTCTACTCTCGTGGACTTCAGTGCAAAGGAACTGAGGGGGGATTGGGGCTGTGCCTCATATAGCCAGAGGAGGGCCCGCAGCCATGAGGTGCGAGCACTGCCCCTCTACTGGTACTGACAGGCAAAAGTCTCTTGCTCTGGCACACTGGACACGTGCACACCTACTTCTAGAAGAACCACAGTTACAGTAAATAGCCATTTCTTATCATACACATTCTAAAAGAATCTATATTGGAGCAGAGCTCTGATGCATTCCTTATCTTCTGCTTCTTCAACTGGGATAATCAGTAGGCTGCTTAAGGAAACTAGACACTTTGGCCTTGGTGCAAATCAGGACTAATGCTATTAATGGTACTACCCTAGTATAAAAACTGGAGTAAGTGAGAGAAATATCATGCCCTTCTCCTATAGCTTTTCCCTTCAAATAATTTCCTATATTCTTTCATAGGTGCTGGAACTAGGAGTACTGGGGGTGCTGCCAGATCCCCTGGCTTGACGTGCTTTCCATTATTTACAGGTTCACAGTTTGGTTCAATGGCTCTCAGCACCCCCACTATACAAATTGTTCTAGCACCCTTGTCGTACTTTTTAGGATCATATTGCATGATCCTTAATGGTTCATTTGTATTAGCATAAGGACAGGTGTGGCTGACCTGGGTAAGGTGGTGTTTTGCTGTAAGTAATTGTCCTAGTATTACTCTTGGATACTGAATATCCTTTGTGCTCTTGACTATCTTATTGTTTTGCTCTAGCTCTTCTTTACTTTTTTTCTTTCAATAATACTTTGCTTCTTTTATCTGGTGTGCTATTGGGAGGAAAAGGTTATTTAGTACTTGGATCATTCCCTGCATGTGCTATTTACCTTCCTTCACACCCTTAAGAAATGCTAAAATACTGCAGACTGAAATCTTTGGGGCCTATTAAATTAAAGTAGGATGTGGGGCATGCATGACTCAAACACTTTTCTGGATGCCTGGAGTAAAGGCATCACCAATATGTCTTTAAAAAAGGTAAATCAGGCTTTGCTATATGAGGAGGCACTTTGTAAACTGCTGTACTTGAATTCTTATAAGAAAAATGTATATCCTTCCCAAGATGAAACAAAGAAACAAATCTTTAAGAAAAATGTTATCTTCCTGAAGTTGCAGTTAAAGCCCACTGCATATTAAAGTCTTTTTGATGATAAAAGTAGGGAAACAGAATAGTCCAAGGATTATGGAGATAAAAATAGTAAAATACTGAATACCACAAATTGGGGAAAGGCCAGTAATTTACTTGAGATGATTGTCTGACATCATAAAACCAGGGGAACAAAACTGAGCAGCTGAAAATGTCAGCAGAACCCTGAGATTGAATCTGTGCCCTCTGGCTGACTCCCTGGTTGTGCTAATTACACATTAGGTATAATTTCCTTAAAATAAGGGAGCGTGGTATATTTCTAATAAAGAATATTTAAATGGGTGAAAGGTAACTATCATATTTTGTTCTCTAGGAAAAGGGCTAATAACTCACTGGAAGCACATGCATAATAAGATTTACGGTTTATCAAGAGAGCACTTTTATAAACCATGTGAATTCTGTGTGCTTCCCAAGAACAAAATATGATGTATAATGGCAAAGACCAGCCTTAGCAATGAGGGCATTTTCAACTGTGTTAAATAGTGAGTGCTGCATCCTTGCCATTGATATATTTTTTTTTTACTCAAACCTGCATTGACTGCCATGTTAGTTTCACTTTGGTAACAAGCTAAGGCTATATGTTTTTAGATGCATACAGTATAGTTCAGCTGTGGTGTGTAAGCAGAAAAATATTCTTTATGAATGAATGAATGAAATTAATGAGAAATAAAGGGGGAGTGAAAAGCCAAGTGTTTCTCCTCCTTTCAGGTCATTGTAGCCCAGATTATGATTAACTGACATTTTGGGGTTCCTCCCCCTTTGCAGCTGAAACGTTCTCGGGAGACAGAAGGTCAGCTGAAGCCCCTTGTAGAGAAAAACAAGAGGATGACCAAAAAGAATGAGGACATGTTACAGTGTATCCAGAGGATGGAAGAAAAAATTAAAAATCTCACAAGGGAAAATGCAGAAATGGTAAGTAACTGTCTCATACGTATCAGAGGTTACTTTGTAAGAGCAGCTGCTCTTAGTAGCTTAGAGTTGAAAACAAATGTGTGGCTCTTACTCAGATAAATACTGGTGTGTCAGAAGCTAAGCCATGTGAAAGTGTCAATGTCAAATACAATATGCTAGTGGTGGATAGTATTCTAAAATCAGAGAGTTTATTTTTATTTGCTTTGTCATTTATTAAACAAAATTATTAAGAATAAGGATCATTGTGGCTTTAATGTGTAAAGGGTATAAAATAGAGGGCTAAAATTCACCTTGGCATACCATGGGATTTTGCATGGATGTATATGTCAGAGCTGAATTTGACTTGTATAAACTAGAGATGGTAAAGACCCTTTTCAGGATTGTTCTCTAGAGTATATTCACCAGTGCTTTCTCCATCCTAGTTTTAGATGTCCAAGTGAGATGCAGAATATACTCTGTATGTGTTTAAAGTGTAAATATTTGCTTGGTGGAAATATTGTGCTTTAGTTGTGCTGGAGCATCACGTCAGTGTATCAGAGGTGAGGGTTTTACCTAATGCTGCAGAAAGACATTTAAGAATTGGTTGTGTTAATAATAAACTTGATTTTTGCAGAAAGAAAAGTTATCCACACAGCCAACTTTGAAGAGACACACTTCCTTGAATGATCTCAGTAGCACACGAGAGGAACAAGAAATGGAATTCCTGAGACTGCAAGTCATAGAGCAGCAGCATGTTATTGATGATCTCACAGTGGTAATACTAAACATGTTCAGTACACATACATGCATAAACCTATCATCTGAGAGCAATATTCAAGTTAATTTGGATTGAGTACAGTTAAAACTGGCAGTGTAGTGACATGAAAAATAGTTCTTCAGCACTTTGTTTATTCCCTTTGTAGTAAATTTGAGTTTCCGTAGCGCATCAGTGGTCTTATTGCAGCCATACCAAGTGGTGATCTCATAACTCAGACTTGCCTGGTGAATACCTGAAAAGTTGATTTGTAAGGTACTGCAGAAAATGATGTTGAAGAATCGGCAAGTGGCGCTCTTCATTGCATCATTAGTGATCATTAGAGGTATTGGGGAAGTAAGACATGAAACGGAGATCTTGACCTCTCATGGTCAAAGTACAATACAATACACTACAATACTGTATGCAGGACAGGACGCCAGGTAACATCTTGTGTCTTGGCCAGATTCTGATGTGGGTGACTGCACCGAAAATTCCATCAGATGTATTTTTCACTTCCGACTCTAAACTGTTGTGTTGCTGTGCAACATGAAACACCTGCTGCATTTCACCGCAGAAGCTGGCGCATTTAGGTGAAGATGAAGGGGTTCCCATAAAAGTTTGTAAAATTCTTTGAAGGTGCCATTTAAGTTACCATCATTATTCTGAATTACTGTGCACATTCCCAAATTTTCTCCTCTGGAGCAGTGTGCTGGCAGAGATGGATTATGGATTACTTCACCATTTCAAAACAAGCATTGGTAGTTTACTATTCTTCCACTTTCTGGATTGAATTACTAAAAAGAAGCCCTGACTTGAGTATTCCAGCGGGCTGTAGTTCAATATCGGCAGATGAGAGACAGCTGCTCTAGCAGCAATTAGAGTTAGAAACCTAAAATCACTGTAATCCTTTTAAAACTGGAAGAATTGCAGGGAAGGACACAGAAATTGGTAGGTCAGAGTAAAGCTGGAAAGGATAATAGAATTAGGGTAAAGGGAGGGGGGAGTTAGCAGAATAAAAGAGGATTAAAAAAAAGTTTGGAGGGAGGACCTACACGTTATCTTTTCCTTCCCTCCCTCTTCTTGTCTCTTTCTACCGACTGTTACCTTCTCCTGCTACCCCCTCTGAAGGTTAAGTCAGTATTCTTTGGCTGAATGATCGCAAGATCTAAAAGTCCTAGGCATATTTGTGACCTTCTTATTTTACAACATAGATTTGTTACAATCTTCTTCAAAGCGGATGCTAAAAGAAAGGCACAAGGTAACTGGGATCAGACACCAACAAACTTGTGCTTGAGCTTCCTAATTTGTATTCAGAGCTGAGTCCTGTAAGCGTGAACAGTCAGTGCCTTACCTTCTTAGCACCCCTGCCCTTGGGAGGCTGAGTAACCTACATCGTGTGTTCCCTTATTTATTTATTTATTTATTTTTTAAAAGCAGCCGCAAACAAAAAATATCTTCATATACGTGGTTCTGTGTCAGAATGTATGTGACCGACTGATTTAGGACTAATAAAACTGAGCTAGTCTTTGCTATTGATCGTCAGGCTGAGAAGGCAGGGCACATTCTTGCCTGTCGATGGGTGTTGCTATATTTCGAGAATATTCAGAGAAAAAAGAACGGTCAGAAATCTGTGCCCCCGTATTTTACAAACCTTTTCCTGCCAATTTCAAGATAAACCTGTGGAGTACATTGCTGAATGTTCTTGAGCTTCAAGGGAAAAACATTCAAGGCAATGTTCTTGTTTAAATATTTCAAGAAGTATTTATGCTGTTTGTAACTTTGCCTCATGCTTTAAGAAAACATTTGATGATGTTTCCTTTTGTCACGTGTAATCTAAATATGTGTTAAAGAAGTAAAATCATCTCTTTTACTCTAGGAAAGAGAACGCTTGTTACGCCCTAAAAAACCAAAAAGGAAAAGTTTGAAACCTCCAAAGGTGAGAGTCTGGTGTACCAGCTATTTTGTATCTTGCAAATGTCATACAAACTTTTTGGGTGAAATATGGGCTCCATTTAAGTCAATGGTAAAACTCCATTGAATGATTTTACCCATTATTTCTAACAAATGATAATTAACACTCCCTAAGTCCATGTTCCTAGCCAAAGTTCTCTCACTCACACTCACACTCACACACACACCCCCTTAAAAGAAAATCTAAATAATTTGTAGCCACCAAGGCCTGAATTTTCAAATGTGACTTCAGGCAGCTTTAAAAGGGATCTGATTTTTCTGCGGGCTGGTGCTTAGCACTTCCTAAAAATCAGGCCCTTTGAAGGTATCACAAGTTGGATGCCCCAAATTATTAGTCACATTTGAAAATTTAGCCCTCTATATCTTTAGAAATTTAACTTGAACAGTATTTGATGTATAAGTAGTAAAATGGAGCATAGCTAATTTGAACTGGAGTGCAATATGGAATGCAAAAATGAAAGAACAAAACATGGTATTCATTTATTTAGACAATGGTAGATTTTGTTTTAGTGTATACATTCAAAGTCCAATGGTAGTTGTATCGTAGTAATATATATTTTTAAGTTTTTTATATATATTTTAAGTAATGAAATCTACTATAAAATCTTCCCTGAAAAGCTAGTTGCTAACGCACGCACGCGTGTGTATATACATGCCGCGCATTTGTGGGTTAGCAGAAGTGGGAATTAGTGTGGTTCTGCTGTACATTGAAATAACACTTGCTTTATAATTAAGGCTGCGCTTTAGTCACGGAAGTCACAGAATCCATGACTTTCAAAGACCCGCAGAGGCAGGGAGCTGCGGGGGTACTGCCTCAGACAGTGGTAGCCCTCCTGCAGATCCTGGCCACCACGGGCGGCAGGTGGGACCCCCCACCACTCCCAGCCGCCGCGGGTGGCAAGGGGGTTCCTGGAGCTCTGAGCCCCCACGGGTGATGGGGGTCTCTGGACTCCCAGCCCACTGGCAGATGCCCTGGCTTCCCATTTTGTCATGGATAGTTTTAGTAAAAGTCAGGGACAGGTCATGGGCTTGCATGAATTTTTCATTATTGCCCGTGACCTGTCTGTGACTTTTACTAAAAATATCCATGACAAAATCTTAGCCTTATTTATAGTGTGTTCTTGATGGCATACTCATTATGTCCTCATGGTGGTGCTTTTTTATTACTTTCACTTTTATAGTGTATAGGTTCTGAAAGAACGACTTCGGATATATTTTTGGTTCTGTGTCTCACTAGAAATATTTTTAAACAGTGTTCATAATATTGCATTTGTTTTATACAGAGAGAATAGTTTCAAAGAAATCCATAAGCCTTGCAAAAGTGTGATATAGGGTGAGGTTATAGCAGATCTGTATTATTCAGGCTAGGCATAACAACCCTGGAAGTTCATCTGTGGCAGAGATAAAAGTGGGGCCCTTTAAAAATAAAATTAATATTTCTGTATCTGATCATATGTTCAATATTGTACAATAAAGAGTCCTAACACTGTTTTAAACTGTAGTCTTTGGGATTATAAAATACTTGTTTTTATTAAAAGTAGTTTACTACTTTCATTTCCTTTTAATGAGAGGGTGATAGCCATATTATGTGACACTAGGAATATCAGTAATGAAGGAAAGAGGTGGGATGCTAGCTTCTACAATACTTTAATTATTGGAAAAATCCTGTGTTACTATAAGCGTGTATTAACAAAACATAATAAAACCACTTTGACCACTTTTCTTATACATGGCACCCTTTCCCTGCCCTCTCTCTGGCTGTGAGCGCCTTCTCTAATGCCTATTTCTCTATCTGGAATGTGCCTAGTATATTGTGGGTGCTGCCATCTGTTTACTCTGGCTAGTCAAAATCAGATTTGGAGCAACTTGACTCAGAAAGCAAATGAGGTTTGGTGTGGCTTAGCCCTCATTATTCCAACAAAAACTCTGTTGTTCTACGTTTGTTCTGACCATGTCATGCACAGTTGTCGACTGACTTTTGCAGCGATTACAGTGAGATTTTTCTTTTTATTATTTTGGACAGTTTCACTTGGACATTGAGTGATTACGACTCAATTTTATGTACTTTTATGTCCTCTCATGTCCATGCCTTGTGGTGGCATGACAGCTGGCGTGCTCTAACGATCCCCAGAGTCTGTGTCTGCGTGGTCTTTTTGCTCCTGGTAGGTACAAACATGCTAGATTGGTCTGTGTGGGAGGGGCCAGACAAAACACACACCCTGGTCCTCCAGGTTGGGGGTTAGTCACAGGGCTAACAAACCTGTCCCCTAAAAAACAAAATATGTTACGGAATCAGTGATGGAGAAATCGACCATTACTGTGTGTGATGGCCTTCAGGAATCAATGACCCATCTGACTGCCAGTGATGAAAGCCAAAAGGAAGCCACTGGCATGAAGACTGAAGTGCTCAACACCAAGTTGACAAATCTTTTCTGAAAAGCTAGTTGCTAACGCGCACACGTGTGTATATACAGGCCACACATTTGTGGGTTAGCAGAAGTGGGAATTAGTGTGGTTCTGCTGTACACTGAAATAACACTTGCTTTATAGTTAAGGCTGCGCTTTAACGTGACTTCCAGAATCCGTGACTTCCAAAGATCCGCAGAGGCAGGGAGCTGCGGGGGTACTGCCCCAGACAGCGGCAGCCCCGCTGCAGATCCTGGCCATCACGGGCGGCAGGTGGGACCGCCCGCCACTCCCAGCCACCGCGGGACAAGACAAAAAACAAACTTGGTTTTTGGAACGTACAGACAATGCATGAAACAGGGAAGCTAGCTCAGCTCACAGCAGAGATGAGACACTATATCTTACACATCCTGGGTGTCGGCAAAAGCAGATGGACAGGACAGGAAGATTAACAACAGCCTTGGGAAAACCTTTGCTATATTCTGGAAGGGATGATGGACAACACCATGAGGGTGTTGCCATCCTTTTGAAGAAGGAAATGGAACATTCCCTGCTTGAATGGAAGACTGTCATCAGGAGACTTATGAGACCAGACTGAAAGGGAAACACAATAATATCACCCTGATTCAGTGCTATGCTCTGACAGATGGCAGTGATGAAGAAATAAAGGACAAATTCCACCTTACATTACAGGCAGAGTTAGAGAGAATACCACGCCACTACCTAACTATCGTCATCGGAGACCTGAATGCCAAGGTCAGTAAGGTCAACACAAACAGAGCAATGGGAAGACATGAGTGTGGCACCATAAATGAAAATGGAGAAAGGCTTGTTGATTTCTGCAATATAAACGACTTAGTCATCGGCGGAACCCTATTTCAACATCTTGAAATTCATAAGCTGACGTGGTGTTCTCCAAAGGGCAGAGGTAAGAACCAGTTTGATCATATAATGATCAATGGCAAATGGCGATGCTCACTGACAGATGTAAAAGTGAGAAGGGAGCCGATGTTGGCAGTGACCGCTACCTAGTGACAGCCTCCATCAAGCTAAAACTGAGAAGTGTGGGGCCACCAAACAAGAGACATAGACGTTATGACAGTGACAAGCTAAAGTCCCCTGAAATACAGGAAGCCTTCATTCTGCAGTTAAAGAGCAGGTTTCAGGCACTTGCAGACCTTGATGAAGAGGAGAGGAATGCAGATGAGGAGATCAACAAGAAGTGGGACAAAGTAACAGCAGTTTATAAACAGAGCAGTGAAGCCTGTCTAGGCTACAGGCAGAAAAGAAGGAAGAAGTGGATTATACCCAGAACATGGGACGCCATAGAAACCAGACGAGCCCTGAAGAAAAAAGTTTGATACAAAATCCCAGAAGCTAAAGGACAAATACTGCGAGCAGTATAGCAAGGCACAGCAGGAGGTCAAATGCCTTGTGAGAGTGGACAAAGAACAGTATATTGATAATCTGGCAACACAAGCAGAGGATGCAGCTGCTCATGATGAACAAGGAACCATCTACAAAATGACGCGGCTTATCAGTGGTAAATGGCGGACATCAACAAACACTCTCATCAGGGCCAAACAAGGCCTTTACTAACAACAGAAAAAGAACAAGAAATGCGCTGGACAGAGCATTTCAAAGAATCGCTGAACAGGGAGCCACCTAAAGAGGAAGCAAACATCCAGGAGGCAGAAGAAGATCTTGATATCAGCACAGACACCCCAACTAAGGGAAGAGATCATTCAAGCCATCAAATCCTTAAAAAATGGGAAATCTCCTGGCAAGGATATCTTGAATGCAGAATTGTCCAGGGTAAATCCTGAGTTAGCAGCATCTATCCTGGCACCTCTATTTACATCAGTCTGGGAAAGGGAAAAAGTACCAGATGAGTGGACCAATGGCGTTATAGTGAAGATACCAAAGAAAGGAACTGAACTCTCAGAGATTGTAATAATTGGCGTAGTATCACCCTTTTATCTGTGCCAAGCAAAGTATTGTGTAAGATCATAGTCCAGCATATATCAGAGGCAGTTGATAGCATTTTCAGAAAAGAGCAAGCTGGTTTTCGGAAAGGGTGTGGATCCACAGACCAGATCTTCACTCTACGAAACATAATAGAACAATGCTTAGAATGGCAACCACAACTCTACATAAACTTCATAGACTTTTGAGAAGGCTTTTGATAGCATTCACAGGACCAGCCTATGGCACGTTCTGCAGGCATATGGAATCCCTCTCTGTATAATCAACATCACCAAAAGCTTCTATTTCAACTTTACATGCAGTGTTGATCACAGTGAGCTCCGTTTTGAAGTCAAAACAGGAGTATGTCAGGGGTGTGTCATGTCTGCAATCCTCTTCAGCATTGCCATCAACTGGGTAATGCAGCGTACAACAGAAGACATGACAAGAGGCATTAAATGGACACCCTTCTGTCCCTTAAAGACGTGGACTTTGCAGATGATCTTGCTGTCCTAGCACATACCCAACACCGTATACAAGAAAAAACAACACATTCAGCGCATTCAGACTCCACGCATTCAGCCAGCAAATTTTACTGAAAATCAACCGCAATTAGACTTATATCATGACGTTTAATGTTGCCTCACCATCACCAGTAGAGATAGAGGATTATGTTCTCACCAATGTAGAAACATTCACATACTTGGGCAGCACCATCAGCCAGGACATCCGGAACAAAGTCAGTAAAGCCAGGAACACCTTCAGGAGCTTAAATTACAGTCTGGAAATCATCAAAATACAAAGCCAAAACCAAACTCAAGATTTATCAGAGCTGCGTACTTTCAACATTACTTTATAGTGCAGAATGCTGGGGAATAAGAAAGTATGACCTGTCCAAAATGTCTTCATTCCATACAACCTGCCTCACAAAAATCCTCTGTATCTTTTGGCTTAGACCTATCACAAACCAAGATCCATTGACACAGTGCAGCCAAGAGGATATGAGAACCAGCTTCCAACCAGGAAGCTCTGGAAATGGATTGGCCATGTGCTTTGGATGGAAACTGATTCCATCACCAGAGTAGCAATAAGATGGACACCTGAAGGCAAGCGAAAATGAGGCCGCCCGAAAACAACATGACAAAGAGTTGTGGAAGCCGAGCTGAAAAACCTGGGGCTCAGATGGAGAATCATTGAAAGACTTGCCAGAAACAGACAGCAATGGAGGAGCTTCCTCGCTGCCCTAAATGCCTGAGGCATAATGGGAACATGATGATCATTTATGTAGTTTCTTAACATTGCATTCACTTCCTAGAAGATGTTTTTACTTTACTATTTAAATTAGCTCCTAATGGGGCATGCTTAGCCATACCTTTCCCAGCTGCTGATTTTGAAAGTTTCCCCATAAATTCAACATATTCACAGTTCATAATTTAAAAAAAAAAAACATTATCAGTTTCAATTTGAGTGGTCATTGCCTATCACATCAAAAGCCTATCAGTCTCACCTTTTAAATAAACTTTTCCCACAGTTGCCAAAGAATTTTTTGTGTCTACTCCTTGTTTTCCCCATGAATGGGATGACAATTTAGAAAGGTCCAGTCCAGTAAAGACATCAAAATCCTGAATGGCATTCCCATTATACACTATACCATTTGTTTTGTGACCATAACTGTCAGTAGCTATACATGATTGTCCCTGAAAATATATATTTTGCCAAAATAAGATAAACCACTATGTCTTGTCCTTGCTGATGTTTTAGAGTGGAAAAAGAGAGCTGAATAAACTCTGATTTGGGAAGGTGTAATATTACTAGAAAACCTAGTGAAGACAAATGTCTTGACCTACAGTATTCCAATATCCCCGCCTCCCGCTTGTGTTTTAAAAATTGCTCTGCAGTCAGTGTGTTTTAAAGAAAAGGTCCTCAACTATGGATGTTTAAATCAGTATTTGGGAGCATTTCCATTGTCTTGCTGATTAACATTTGTAAATGGCTGCTGACTAATGTGTCTTCCAATTCTGAGTCGGTGTTCTGAAAAAGATGGAATTATTCAGTATTCTGCTTTCTCATTTTCTGTGCCCCACCACACAGAGCCTTAAGTGAGCACAGAAATCAGTGGGGTTACTCTATTGTTTTAGTAGGAATATAACAACTATATCAGGAAGAAAAGGAGTACTTGTGGCACCTTAGAGACTAACCAATTTATTTGAGCATAAACTTTCGTGAGCGACAGCTTATATATCAAATATATTTGTTAGTCTCTAAGGTTCCACAAGTACTCCTTTTCTTTTTTCTAAGGGAATAGTGACCCAGATGAATGAGCCTGAAGCAGATGGTCATTCACTGGTTAGGACGTTGGAGGTGGAGCCGGAGGTGGAGTGAAGCACCAGGCTCCCATGCACCTTCAGTTGTGCCGCTATCAGTAGAACCCTGACCAAGGGCAAAAAGAGATTTGTTAAATACAAGGACTGGGGAGATTAAATTAACCATTTATGGATTAGTGCTGACTCCAGAATACTGAAAACATGTAACTTTTCTAGATTGGTTGGAAGGATTGCTGTGCAGTGAAGATTTAATTTTGTAACCTGTTAATAAATAGGTGATGGATATGTACGTGAGTGGGAAGGAACTGCATCCGAACAATTGTTTTTTTTCCCTGAGATGGTACCTTTTAAGATCTGTCTTCTATAATTCTCAGCATGCGAAGGTTGTGCGGAAGCAACAACTCCTCCATGTTTGTTTTTTAATGTTGATAGCCTGCAGTCAGCTTTGCTTGTTAGCTAGAACAAAGTACATATCTGATGAAGTGAGTCGTAGCTCACGAAAGTTTATGCGCAAATAAATTTGTTAGTCTCTAAGGTGCCACAAGTCCTCCTTTTATTTTTTGTAAATTCATATTGTGGTACTTAAGACATCTGATAGGAAAAATGGTGTACTTGCCTGGTCCAGTTAGATTTTAGAGTCTTCTCATGTGAGAGTAGTTTTAGTTCAGCTGGCACGCTTTTGGAAATGCCAAAGTCTTACCTGTTTTTCCCAGCTATATTTCTTCTGCGCCAGGTTACTGTTGCTACTGTAGCTTTTGCTGTGCAGTCTTCTAATTGTCAGGGGATGTATGAATCTCTAGAACATTGCTGGCAACCAGCTCAGGTCTCTAAGAGGTAAAGAGGAGCACTGTGGGGTGGAGCTTTATAACATCTGAGTGCAGGGTACTCAGAGAAGAAATATAATCACCACACACACTCAACCTCCTAGATTTTCTTCGGTGAGAAAGAGCAGCCGGAGCTGATAGAAATTTCTTAATAATTGCATGTGACATCAGATTCCTTGAAGTAATGAGAATATTTTAAAGGTCTCTTTTCTGCTTAGGATTCACTGTAGTTCAGGGCTTTTTTCAGTTTTTTGAAATATATGACAAAGAACCATGAAATCCTGGAAAGGCTTTTATCTCTAGAATGGAATTACAATGATAAAATAAAAATTGGAGTCATTGCTTTGACATCAACAAAATTGCCCATAACTGAAACTGTGGGACTCAAAAGACGAATTTCTGCTTTGTAAGCTTTAGTAAATGGGCTGTGTTTGTGATTACAACTGAAACTGTTCACTCTTCAAACCAGCGCAATGGAGTACATACTTCTTGTCTTATATTTCTCTTTTTTTATCTGTCTGTGTGCTCTGGTGTGCCTATATTTTTCTGGCTGCCAGGAAATGACTTATAAACACAAAGGTAAGAAGCTATAAATTAATAGCTGATTTGTTCTAATTACAGCGTAATTCAGTTCATTGTGATTTAGCCACTTCTCCTGTTTTGATTTAATCACTTGAAAATAATGTGTGATACTTAAATCGTGTGGGAAGATGAAGCCACTGAGGCTATATAGAAATTAGGTGGTTCATATGCATGTAGACCTATCTAATTCAATTAAATGTAGTACTATTATATATATAGATATTTGTATGCAATAACATCTATATATTTTATGGCACAGACTCTGCATCACAAATTTTGTCAACATTAATCAAATTGACTAGTTTTGACTCAACAGGAATCACCACTGAGATACAGAATATTTTGTAGATCTTCATGTTCTGAAAATATATTTACTCTGTCATAAGTCCTATTGAACTTCTAAACATTAATTGCAAAAATGTAATGCACAATTATACTGTAAAAGTATGTGTGAAAACATTGGTATAGAAATCCAAAATTACATCCTAATTTGCACTAATTATTGCCAAATATTTCAGATTTTTCTTATGCATATTTTCAGTTATTGAGATGGACATTTTACACTGACAGTTATGATCTGAACTTTAGGATTGCATATGTGTACACAAAAATAACACCTTTAATTAACAACTTTCTAGAATTACAAACAATATATACAAATACAATTTCAAGGGTTTTACACATTTTAAGAAAAATTCTGACATAAATAGTATAGTTAAAAAGAGCAAGCAGAATAATAAAAGGCACATTAGAATACATATATTTTAGAAATCTATTTTAAATCAGATTTTTGAATTAATAGGTATGATCTTTCATGATCTCTATGTGTGTGTGTGTGTGTGTGTGTGTGTGTGCATATATATTGTTTATCATAGTATTTATTATCAGGTAGTAAAATTTTCTTACCACTTTATCAACTTTGGGTCAACTGTCTGTCTGATTTTTTTCCCTCTAGCTGTTTCCCGGTCAGTTTATTTGTTGTGTGTTGTATATGAATCCATTTTTATAGCCAATTGCTACAAATATTAGACTATCACACTTGCAACAATAAATAGTTATTATTAATAATGACAATTGTGTGATTATCTCATGATGTAATTCATAAATATGCCATTAATGTGCAATGGCTAAATACTACATTGTGTCCCAGCAAGTATGTAATCAACGCAAAAACAAACAGGCAAATTCTCCATTCAGGCGTAGTAATTAGCAGTGTTTATAAAAAGTAAATGAAACAGATTCGCTGTAAACCCAAAATATTATACACAAATATGTGTAGTATTTAGCAATCCTTGACTATCCTTGAAGATTTTGAGTGTTTCCATGCCATGGGAATTTCCCCTATCTAATTATCATTTGCATTATTTATTACAATGTCTGGATATTTCCTGGAGGCCTGGTGCCAATGATGTGTTTAAATATGCTGAGTTTAAATGTTTAAATATATCTGTATATTGATAGTTCAGTAGCTATTATTTTTAAATAATCCCTGTAATCAACAAGGCTCTATTACATAAACCAAAAGGACCAATCTTTTGTGTTTGTTTTTATTCCCTGAGATCACCTCTTCTTAAAGCAACAGGTATTCAAGCTGAGTTATTTATAAATCTAGCTATGGTTTGTCTCAATATTTGCAAAGAACATTTCAGTGTTGATG
Source organism: Caretta caretta (assembly GCF_965140235.1). Classification (NCBI taxonomy): domain Eukaryota; kingdom Metazoa; phylum Chordata; order Testudines; family Cheloniidae; genus Caretta; species Caretta caretta. The sequence goes on along the minus strand of NC_134209.1, from coordinate 128,237,858 downwards.
AACACACTTTTGTCCTGAGTTTAATGATGCTACTGATGCTCCCTGTAGGTATTGCTGGGTGTTTCTTCAGTGGTTCACATACACATTGTGCACCATGATTTATTTGTTCTTTTCTAAAGGACTTATAATGAAGGAAAACAAACTTTCTCTAAAGCTAAGGATTATGAAGAATGTGAATGCTAGAGGAGAGAATTAAAATTCTTGGATTAATTTCCATCTTAAATGTCTTGTCTTAAACATAGTTCTAACATATAACATAGAAAAGTTCTAACATACAACATAGAAAAGTTCTGGAGCTTACTGAATAACTAAAAATAGCTGTGTACCTGAGCAGGTTTTAGTACTTAAATCCCTTTTCTTTTTGCCTCCCTCTGTATAGATTGGGTAGCAATTCCTAATGACCCAATGGATTGGAAAGGGAAGGCTGATCTCTAGAGATCTTTCAAGTGCATGGGTCTATATTTGTGGCCTCTGCAGAGTTATGAAGAGTCCAGGCTTTATTCAGGTTTCTACTTTCTTTCAGTTTTTGAACTTTTTTCAACATGAACATAACATCTTTGAAAGGGGATTTTTATACTAGAAACATTAGGCTCTTAATTCAGTCTGTGAGTGAAATTTTTAAGTATTCTAAGGGTTTGTCTTCACAGCAAGTTAGCTTAAGTTGCTCTGCTCAAGTCAGCCTAGCGCAAGTGAGAGTGGCAATGCTGCAGAACAGTAACACCTTGCTCTTTATTGTGCTTTACATCAGTATATCTCAAAACACTTTACGAAGGGGTCAGTATCACTCTCTCCATTTTACAAATGGGGAAACTGAGGAACAGAGGTGAAATGTCCAGTTCACCCAGCAGGCCAATGGCACAGCCAGGAATTGAACCCAGGTCTCCGGTTCTCTACCCAGTAAGCCATGATGCCTGTCTCAACACTCATCCTACGGAGAATGGTTTGATTAGCAGCACAGAATGATTGGTTTAGCAGTTGATGAGTTGTGCTAATTTAAGCTGTGGCCTGTATCCCCTCCTGCAACTGTTGATCTTCAGCAGAACTAAGAGAGTTTAACTTTCACAATTGAATGTCTAAACGATGCTTTTATTTTTGAAGCAGCAGAATTTTCTACAGAGTTACTGTATTCTGGGCATGTATCAAAAACTGAAGTAAGGAGAGCACAGAAAGGTTGATAATTTTAAGACCAGTTTACTTTTTTATCAGTCCTATAAAGATTCATTGCAGTTATGACTTTTTATTTGCCTGCTGACATTGGTAGCTGATCTAATATCTTTCATGATCCGTGTTATGTATACGCTACTTGCCTGTACCTTTTAATGTGGTTCTGTTATATTCTGTACCCATTAATTCAATGTTATGTTATCTGTGATGTAAAAAAAAATTCATTGAAATATTAATTTTCACTAAAGATTAATTTTCCTTAAACATGCTGGTATTTATTTTTTCTTTCTAGAGAATCCATTTTTCTCATTTTTGAAATGATCGTATTTCAGACAAATGAAGATATATGAACTGATATCTTCAAGTTGATTGCAATAATTTTGAAAAATACATATTTTTAAGCTCTACTTTCTGATTTTTTTTGGTTTTGTTTTTATTAATAACGTGAATGACAAATGTCAGTGAATAACTTTTTTGAATACGCTATACCCCTCTTCTAACGCCCTCTTGTATGTTGCATCTCAATAGGTTGGTTACCTAATATCTCAAAACATGGATGATTTTCTGTGTGGTTAAGTGTATTTTATACTTGTGGTAGAGCATGACCGTATTTAGCAGCTATCAAGTGCAATATGCTGTCTGATTCTTTGAAACACTCGAGTAAAAGATGCTGAAAGGAATAATTTCTTTACCAGCATTCAAATGGTGCATACACATGGAGGGAGCAACACTCTTGTCTTCCCAGGCTCTCTCAGTTTGTTACCAGGGACTTAATCCTACAGCCCTTAGTAGGTCCATTGAAATCAACGGGACTGCCAAGGTGTCCCAACTTGAGCCTCTTGTCCTTGTGGGTAAGAATCAAAGCATCTTGAGAGTAAAGCCAGACTAGGATTTACTGAAGACCTTTTTTGCTGTCTATTTAACCAGGTTATAGATTATTACTGAATGTCCTATTAGTAACCTAGAAAAACTGACATTTCAGAGGCATGTTGTGGAGACGTTTTTTGGGTTTGACGAAGAATCTGTTGACTCTGAAACCTCATCTGTAACTTCATATAACACGGACAAAACAGACAGAACGCCAGCAACACCAGAAGAAGACTTGGATGATGTAAGTAACAAAGTGTCTTCATAATAAAACATACAAAATGAATGTTAATATTTTTCCTATTTCTCTGTATTTCTGCATTTGCAGCTTAAACAGTTGTTTTAAGTCTAGTAAAAGACTGGAAATAAGGTGTAAATTTTTAGCAGTAGGAGTAATTAACTTACTGGAACAACTTAGCAAGAGTCATGGTGGATTCTCTATTACTGACAATTTTAAAATCAAGATTGGATGATTTCTAAAAAATATACTCTGGACTTATGTGGGGGAAGTTCTGTGGCCTGTGGTGTACAGATCAGACTAGATGATCACAGTGGTCCCTTCTGGCCTTGAAATCTATGAAAAATACACTAATTTAGCTAAGCCGTTGCAACCCAGCTAATAAATGACAGCATTAATGTCTGTCTGTCTTGATGAGTTCAGAGTTAATTAAATCAGACTTGGTAAATATCAGCAGTGCTTGAGAAATAGAATTCCTTTTATCACAATATCTCTTGCTTGTCAAAATAAGAAAATCAATTGGCACTTGCACTGACAAAATCCATGGCTGCTCCACAATAGCTATTCCTAGACTATTATGATTTATTTGATTATTTTGGTACTGTCAGGCCCTTCTCGCTACGCTTTTGATATCGAGAGAAGTTTTGTCAATTTATTAAGGCTTAAATAGTAAATATATGTAGACATGTTTTTGCTGGACCTGTATGTTATGCACTGCAACCGGGCTACAGTAAGGACTGGCAAGGCCAAGGACAAGATGTAAAATCAAGGTCTCCCTATCCTGTTTGCTAACTCATATGTTCCAGCCTTCAGTTATACCCTCTCTATCTCCTATTCCCGTCCCCAATTCCCCTACTCTACCCAGTTTATTTTATTGTTAGTTTGGGGTTGCCTAACCCTTGTGATTTTTGAGTCTCATGATATTGTTTGGGGTTTTCTTTCTTGGAGCCCCAGTTCCTGGAGTCAGGAGAATCTCCGCTTTCATTTAAAAAAAAATTCTAGCCCTCATGATTGTGGAGAAAAGTTTTAAAATATGAAACCCAGAAGGCAAATGAAAAGACCCCAATGTTTACTATTTTAAAAGAAATCTTAATGATTTTTAAGCCAATGTCATGATTTTTGGACGTGGCATATGTTTTTTGCAAGCCTGGAGTTGGCAATACTGTTGTTTTACTTAGAGCTCTGTAACCAGTATACAACTTTTGCTCATCATCCTGTATTTAAATTACTTTGCCCCAAAACCCTCAGGTTAGATGACTGAGAAAAGAAGAAAAGGAGTACTTGTGGCACCTTAGAGACTAACCAATTTATTTGAGCATGAGCTTTCGTGAGCTACAGCTCACTTCATCAGATGTTTACCGTGGAAACTGCAGCAGACTTTATATACACACAGAGAATATGAAACAATACCTCCTCCCACCCCACTGTCCTGCTGGTAATTACCTACTACTACAGGACAGGCCTAACAAAGAAAATAACAGAACGCCACTAGCGGTCACCTTCAGCCCCCAACTAAAACCCCTCCAACGCATTATTAAGGATCTACAACCTATCCTAAAGGATGACCCAACACTCTCACAAGTCTTGGGAGACAGGCCAGTCCTTGCCTACAGACAGCCCCGCAACCTGAAGCAAATACTCACCAACAACCACATACCACACAACAGAACCACTAACCCAGGAACTTATCCTTGCAACAAAGCCCGTTGCCAATTGTGCCCACATATCTATTCAGGGGACACCATCACAGGGCCTAATAACATCAGCCACGCTATCAGAGGCTCGTTCACCTGCACATCCACCAATGTGATATATGCCATCATGTGCCAGCAATGCCCCTCTGCCATGTACATTGGTCAAACTGGACAGTCTCTACGTAAAAGAATAAATGGACACAAATCAGATGTCAAGAATTATAACATTCATAAACCAGTCGGAGAACACTTCAATCTCTCTGGTCACGCAATCACAGACATGAAGGTCGCTATCTTAAAACAAAAAAACTTCAAATCCAGACTCCAGCGAGAAACTGCTGAATTGGAATTCATTTGCAAATTGGATACTATTAATTTAGGCTTAAATAGAGACTGGGAGTGGCTAAGTCATTATGCAAGGTAGCCTGTTTCTTCTTGTTTTTTCCTACCCCCCCCCCCCCCAGATGTTCTGGTTTAACTTGGATTTAAACTTGGAGAGTGGTCAGTTTAGATGAGCTATTACCAGCAGGAGAGTGAGTTTGTGTGTGTATGGGGGTGGGGGGGATGTGAGAAAACCTTGATCTATGCAGGAAATAGCCCTACTTGATTATGTAAAGAGTTGTCACTTTGGATGGGCTAGCACCAGCAGGAGAGTGAATTTGTGTGGGGGGTGGAGGGTGAGAAAACCTGGATTTGTGCTGGAAATGGCCCACCTGTTGATGACTTTAGATAAGCTATTACCAGCAGGACAGTGGGGTGGGAGGAGGTATTGTTTCATATTCTCTGTGTGTATATAAAGTCTGCTGCAGTTTCCACGGTAAACATCTGATGAAGTGAGCTGTAGCTCACGAAAGCTCATGCTCAAATAAATTGGTTAGTCTCTAAGGTGCCACAAGTACTCCTTTTCTTTTTGCGAATACAGACTAACACGGCTGTTCCTCTGAAACCTGAGAAAAGAAGGTGCGCATCTCTCTGTCCATGTGCACATGCAGAAGGTCCATGGTGGTGAGCAGCGAGGTCTAATGAGAGTCCTTCAAAATTATGGCACTTTTGTCAGTGAATAAAACTGTGCAGAGTCATATTCTCTCTCATCCCTCCCCATCAGTCTCCGTTCCTTCTCTCTTTCACAGCCTCCCTCCCTCACCCACATGTCTTACCTCAGTTCTCTCATTATCCATTCACTCTCTGCCCGCCTGTCACACAAATGCTTTCCATTCAGCACTTTTCTTTCACTATCCATTTTATTTCTCTCCCTGCCACCCCCATTCATACACACTGTCCCCTGTTCTATCTCTATTCTGATACATACTCTGACTCACTTTTTCTATCAAGCCAGTTTATGCTGCACTCAAATTCTAAACATAAACACAGTTAGGGAACTCTGCATTTTTCTCTCCACCCCAAAGTCCACTTGCCTCTAATCTCTGCTGGCGTTTTAAGGCCACATCAAGCTTTGGGAATCTGTAAGGTTCTCTTCCTACATTTCTGTTTTCTTTTGTTTGTATTCTTTCTTGCTGTTCTCTTCCCCCACTCCTCCAACTCCATATTTGCCATTCAGAACACAAGGGGATGCAAGAATGAGAGCTGACGGGAGTGAGGGATTTTTCTCTCCTTATTCCCTCTAGGGTTCCTGGAGTTCTTTCTCAGGTCTAAGGTAGGGGTAGTGTCCTGCAGATTGAGCTAGTCGCAGCGGGTGTCAGGCACATATTTACTGGAAGGGACAGCTACTAGGAATTAGGGTCTGCCAGTGGGGGGAAGAGTAAACAGTGCTGTCGGAGGAAGATTGGTGCTGTCCTTCATATCTCTATATACATGGGTTTGGAAGCAGTCGTTTAACAAACTTTCATGCTCTGGCTGGTAGAGTCTTTGGCCCTTTTGTAAGCCCAGGTCCTGCATAAAGTTCTCACCTGTCCTTTTCGCTCCCTCCCAGCAATTCTACATATCAGTATCTTTACAGAAACTGACAGATATTTTACATGTTCCACTAGCTACTGCATAATCTCTGAAACTACTGCTAACTTTGTTTTACCTGCCCAGAGAGCTTAATGTTTGAAGCAACAGAAGATGATATACTGTTTTGCTTTTCTGTTCTTTTAAGAGTACGCCTAAAGAAGAGGCTGATTTAAGGTTCTGTCAACTAACCAGAGAATATCAAGCTTTACAAAGAGCATATGCATTACTTCAAGAGCAAGTTGGTGGGACACTGGATGCAGAGAGAGAAGCAAGGGTAAATGATTTTTATTGAAACTTCTCAGAAGTCTGATATCTCTCATGCTAAGTGTGCCTTTGCAGGTCATTGAACTGCATGCAGTAAATGTATTACGTGCTTTTGAGGATTTGATGATAATATAGTGAAACATTTGTTCTAGATTTATCAGACCTGTACAGAAAGGAGGTTTCAGAATGCATCTTATCCTGGCTTTTTTTAATCTCTCTCTCTCTCTCTCTCTCTCTCTCTCACACTCACACACATACACACGTTTAAAATAGCCCTGTTTTTAAGTAATGCTTTCTAATTCAAAAAGACAATCCAACAGAAATTGGCCACCTCCATCTGCAGGCACCACCCCCACAGCTCCCATTGGCCACAGTTCCTGGACAATGGGAGCTGTGAAGCCAGCGCTGTGGGTGGAGGCAGCGTGCAGAGCTGCCTGGCCACGCCTCTGCCTAGCAGCTGAGTGAGGGGGATGTTGCACTTCTGGGGAGCCCCCCAGGTAAGCACTACCCAGAGCCTGCCTCACCCCACCCCAGGCCCCAACCTCCTGCTCCCTCCCACATCCAAACTTTGCTCCTGCATAGGGGAGGAAGGCAAGGTGGCCCGAGATTGCGCCAGCAGCGGCCAGTGCATCTGGCACAGGGGCTGCCTGAACTGCAGAAGTCATGGAAATCCATGACCTCCATGACAAACCTACCTGGTGGGTTGTGGGTTTGTCAGGCTCCCAAGCAACCTTAACTCCACCTTGCAATAATGGTTAGCACATATTAATAATAATATCTAGCTTTTTATATAGCATTTTGCAGAGCTTTTTGAGACCTACTGATAAAAAGGAGGCCAGTATCATTATCCCCATTTTGCAGATGGGGAAACTGAGGTACAGAGAGACAAAATAAACTTGCCCATGGTCACCCAGTAGGCCAGTGGTCACAATGGGAATAGAACCTGGATCTCCTGAGTCCTAGTGCAGATCTTTATCTAGGAGGCCATACCAACTTCCTGTTTGTGATCCAAGATCAGATGATGCCTTTTTATCTCTCACTGCTTCTTTTACATGGTTGTTAAGCCACGGTGGCTCTTTTTTAGTTCTTTTACTATGTTGTTTAATTTGGGGTATACATTTAAGTTGACCCTCTATTATGGTGTCTTTGAAAAGTGTCCATGCAGCTTGCAGGGATTTCACTCTAGTCACTGTACCTTTTAATTTCTGTTTCACTAACCTCCTCATTTTTGCATAGTTCCCCTTTCTGAAATTAAATGCCACAGCGTTGGGCTGCTGAGGTGTTCTTCCCAACACAGGAATGTTAAATGTTGTTATATTATGGTCACTATTTCAAAGCGGTCCTGTTATAGTTACTTCTTGGACCAGATCCTGTGCTCCACTCAGTACTAGATTGAGAGTTGCCGCTCCCCTTGTGGGTACGAGTACCAGCTGCTCCAAGAAGCAGTCATTTAAAGTATCGAGAAATTTTGTCTCTGCATTTCGTCCTTAGGTGACATGTACCCAGTCAATATGGGGATAATTGAAATCCCCCACTATTATTGAGTTTTTTATTTTGATAGCCTCTCTGATTCCCTTAGCATTTCATCGTCACTATCACTGTCCTGGTCAGGTGGTCGATAATAGATCCCTAGTGTTATATTCTTCTTAGAGCATGGAATTTACTATCCATAGAGATTCTGTGGAACATGTGGATTCATTTAAGATTTTTATTTCATTTGATTCTACATTTTCTTTCACATATAGTGCTTCTCCCTCCCCCGCCCTCCCGCCACGCCCTGTTCTGTCCTTCTGATATATTTTGTACCCCGGAATGATTGTGTCCCATTGATTGTCCTCACTCCACCAGGTTGGTGCATTTGATTGTTTCCTGTTGTTTTTCCTCATTGTGTCCATTGACTTTGAACATTACTCTTAACGTTCGTGGTCAGAGCCTCTAAAATTTATGATGGTATATAGGAGAGTCGAAGAAAATGTCATGAAAATATTCCACTTTCCAAAACTAATAAGTGGCAATTTAATTTAAATAAGAAAATAAGTCTTCCTGTGCACATCTGCTATCAATTTCTGCCTTTAGTTTGTGCCCTTGCTGTTGGGCACAGTGGATTGCTAACATAATGCCAGCCATGCAGCTCTTAATCACATAATCATGTCTGGCTTTCATTTTTGTCCCCAGGATGAGGAAAGAAGTTATTTTTATTTCTTAAAAATGGACATGAATACATATTTTATTAAAGTAAGATTTCCCAGGAATTTATGTATTTGACAGTTATATAAAACCATTAAATGTTTTCTCTATGTTAGAGGGAGAGGGAGGCATTGGGGATTCATTTTTTCTGCAATAGCATTTTAGACATTTGGAGAAATGCACTTTTATTATAGAATTTCAAATAGTCATTCTTTTTACCCTATGGCCTAACTGGCTTTTTTATCTCTTTAACAGCTGACTGGTCTGGAAGGTTTTCAGTTGGTTATGTCTTAGGCCCAATTCTGGGAGGTAGTGAATGTTCCCCAACATCTATTGGGTGAAATTGAGTGTGATCAGCAAGGGCCTGATCCTGTTCATTACCAAGGGCCAGATTTTTAAAGGTATTAGATGCCTAGAGATGCAGGTAGGTGCTCAATGGATTTTTTAAAAGTGCCTCATAGGGATTTTGAAAATCCCACTTGACACCTACCTGCCTCTCTAGGTACCAAAGGACCTTTACAATTCTGGCCTAAGTGCCTCCAGTTGTCCTTTAGGGATGATGGCCTCAGTACTTTGCAGGAGGCGCTCAGCACCCCATATGTTCAAGCCCCAATTGGGGATGCTTTGCAACTGAAGTAACTCAACATCCATTAGGGAAGTACTTATCTTGAAGAATTGAGACCATATAAATAAAACTGACTGGCTTGTCAGTAGCATATGGCATGAATTCCTATTTTTGGATCGTATGCAGTATTCAGGTACAATGAGCTGTATTTAAGTTTAACATCATACACGTTTTACACACAGCAGACTTATTTAGTACTTATTGCAATACTTTTTTTAAAAAAAGAATCTTGAATAAATGCCAAGTATTGCAAACAGCATCATTACTGGCTTTGTTACTGATTTTATAGCACCAGTTTTTTAGAAAGTGCTTTGCCATTGAAAACGTCAGATTAATGTTTCTTAGTTTATGAAGGAAAAGAGTTGTGTGGAAATGAATGAGGTAAATATTTTATCAAATAAAATACAAATAAACATGTTTGTTTTAATTGAAAACAATTAAAATTCACCTCACTGGCTGATAATGGATAGGAAATATTGAACTTATCAATATTTGATTCTGCAGTAATTGAATATTTGAGAAACTGGAGCTACATCTGAAGTGTACATCCTAATGAGTTGGCCATTGTGACAGCATGTGCACACTTTTATACCTTTTCAGACTCGTGAACAGCTGCAAGCTGATCTCCTCAGGTACCAGGCAAAAATTGAAGATCTGGAGAAATCTCTGATTGAAAAAGGACAGGTAAAAGGCTCTCTTAATGCCCTCTGTCAAATCATCTTCTCTCTTGCATGCAGCAGTGCTCTTGTCATCTTCATTGCTTGCTGGTGTATTCATGTGTCTGATGCAACTTAGTTACCATTCCACCAGTTGGACCACCTGATTAAAGAAACATATTGTATAGACTGGAAAAAACCCTACTGAAGATTTGTCTTCCAAAACAAAACATGCTTAAGTCTAAATGCACATGGTTGTTAAAACCAGTTCCCTTTTCTTGCCCAGCCCAGGCCCTTCTCCTTCCTCTGGTTTTCTGCTTTCACTGGAAAAGTTTTGGCCATAATTTCAACAAAATGAATGTTATGAATTTCCCATGTGAGAAAAATATGAGACCATTTTTGGTGCCCTGGCTGGAAGAATTATAAAATTGTTACTGCCACACACATTTCAGCTGGAAAATAAACCACTGAATGTGTGTTTGATTACTGGGAGCTACTTACAACATTTTATCCACATCACTTACATTGAAATTGGGACCTAGATCTAAATGTAGTTTTTTGTCAGTACTTAGCAAGGATAAATCCTGGCTCTTGGCAGATATAGTGTTCAGGATCTTCAGGAAAATAGCACAGAACTATGATTGTGCACTTTAAAGATGTTCAGTTGCATAACTACAAGTACCTCTTCAGAACTTTTTGGATGTATTATTTTTATACTATGTTTATTGTTGAAAAATTCATTTAAAAATTGAAGTGATGCATAGCAATAAGATGAAAAATAGAGATATATCCAAAAGTATATTTGTGAAAGGTGAATAAAACATAACATTAATATAGTAATATTTCATAAACCTTTTTATTTCAAGTTCACTTCATTTTATAATGATTTATTCTATGCAAGATGTATTCCTTAAGAATGCTGCATGAGTAAAAGGAAACCTTTTACCAAATTAAGGAGAATATAAACAATAGTGTTAGCTTGCGCTTAAGCACCAAGGTTCTTAGTAAATGCTGTGTAAATATAGTGTGTGCGTGTGTGTATGTGTAAAATAAAATAAAACAAAACAACAACAGAATTGTGCAGTAGGTTATAAATTCTAAAATCTTCCAAGTCCCTGAGGGCTCCCAAGAGAAAATAAACTTGTAAGGACTACCTCCTCTTGAGGATCTGCTGTTGTCACTTAAGTATATGGGTAAATAAAGCTGCAGGTATTGAAGACCAATTGCTGCATACCTAAAGCATTAACAAACTATTTGACTCTGAAGATGTAAAGTCTAAACACTAACCATGTAAGTTAGATCGAAGTGAACATGAATATATATGTAAAAAAAATAAATTTTGTGACTTGTTTCCAAATTGATGCATATAACAGGTTTGCTTGGAAATTAGGTTTGATCATTTATTACTTTTTAAGATTCTTAACCACACTACACTCTTTAATCACCCAGTAATCCAGAGAAATTAAATGCGCAAGTGGTGGTGGTATTGTGCAATAAAAAAAATGGTCTCTGAGGGTTTGTATGTAAACTAAGCCTTAAAACATCATCAGAAATCACTCCTGGGGGCTCTGACATATCCACATCTGCTTTCTGGTTGGTTATATGGTAACAATAAATTGTTAGTACCTATATTTGACAAAATAAATTTCTATTTGAAACAAACTCACTTTCTGTGCACAATGTGATTTTTTTTTAATTGTTGTTTAGCTTGGGATAATTATGATTTAGTAGTAAATATGAACTGTTCCCTCTGGGGTGAGGCAGTCCTCTTTAATGCTTAGAGCAGGGCACTATGAATCCGGTGACAGATTTTAAAAAATGGGTGTTTAAAGATTATCATCCTTATTTTTCAGCTAGGGAAACTGAGGCAGAGAGAGTTTACATGACTTTTCTAAAGTTAAACATGCAGACAGTAAAAGAGTCAAGATCAGAAATCTGGGCCAAGATTTTCATAAATAGGTGCCTCATGTTAGGCTCCCAAATCTATATTTAGATGGCTAAATAAGTGATCCCATTTTCAAATGTGGCAAAGGCTCTCATTAACCCCATTTGAGCTCTTTTTGCCAACATTTCCTTTGATGTAAAATAGGAATAATGATAATTATTTACCTCTGTACAGTACTTTGAGGGTCCTGTATGAAAGGCACTAAGTGAAAAGGGTTATTTATCATTTAATAATAATATCACATCTCTCAAAAATATTAGACAACATAAGGCCCTGGAAGGAGATACATAGGGACCTGATCCTGTTAAGTGCTGAGCGCTCTCAGTTTCCACTGAAATCAAGCTCAGACCCCAAATAGCCAAGTTTTGAAAGGATCTTGTTTGTCACACAAAATTAAACTTTTAACGAGGAAATCCATATCAGGCATGTGTTTCACTGTAGATCAAAATAGTCAAATTTGTAGATGGAAAATATGTGCAAAGCAGACTGGAAAGAAAACTGGCCCCTCAGCATGTCAAGTTCTTTCCTGTGTGCTTTGCAGGCCAAAACTGGAGAATAACACTTGCCACTGTATTCCTCCCTTCCTCTGAGCATCGCTAAATGCTTTTTAAATGTTAAACTGCATGTTAGATTGCATTTCTCCAGAATTTACTTTGTCCTTTTAATTCTAGTCAATGCACCTAGTCAATGCAGACTGTGAAGAACTTCAAAAAGATCTCACAAAACTAATTGATTGAGCAACAAAATGGCAAATGAAATTTAATGTGGATAAATGTAAAGTAATGCACATTGGAAAAAATAACCCCAACTATACATACAATATGTTGGGGGCTAATTTAGCTACAACTAATCAGGAGAAAGATCTTGGAGTCATTGTGGATAGTTCTCTGAAGAGGTCCACGCAGTCTGCAGCAGCAGTCAAAAAAGTAAACAGGATGTTAGGAATCATTAAAAAAGGGATCAAGAATAAGACGGAGAATATCTTTTTCCCCTTATATAAATCCATGGTACTCCCACATCTTGAATACTGCATACAGATGTGGTCCCCTCATCTCAAAAAAGATATACTGGCATTAGAAAAGGTTCAGAGAAGGGCAACTAAAACAATTAGGGGTTTGGAACGGGTCCCATATGAAGAGAGATTAAAGAGGCTAGGACTTTTCAGCTTGCAAAAGAGGAGACTAAGGGGGGATATGATAGAGGTATATAAAATCATGAGTGGTGTGGAGAAAGTGAATAAGGAAAAGTTATTTACTTGTTCCCATAATATAAGAACTAGGGCCCACCAAATGAAATTAATGCGTAGCAGGTTTAGAAGGAAGTTCTTCTTCACTCAGCGCAGTCAACCTGTGGAACTCCTTGCCTGAGGAGGTTGTGAAGGCTAGGACTATAACAGGGTTTAAAAGAGAACTGGATAAATTCATGGTGGTTAAGTCCATTAATGGCTATTAGCCAGGATGGTGTCCCTAGCCTCTATTTGTCAGAGGGTGGAGATGGATGGCAGGAGAGAGATCACTCAATCATTACCTGTTTATGGTCACTCCTCTGGGGCACCTGGCATTGGTCACTATCAGTAGACAGGATACTGGGCTGGATGGACCTTTGGTCTGTCCCAGTATGGCCTTTCTTATATTCATCTTAACTATTTCCTGGCCTTTTAAGAATTCAGTCTAGTAAATTCTTTTGAAACAAATCAAAACAATCCTCCATCTTTCAAAGAAGTAACCTCTACATGAAAATAAACGTGAACTTTTCCAGTCTTGTGTCTGTAGAGGCAATACAAAATTAGTAAATACCCTAAAATAACTGATAATTTTATTTTGTGGCAATAGGTAAAAAATCTGTGTGAAATGTGTCTGCAAAGGTTCATTGATGTAAATAGTTATTGCATCAACATGATTTGGGCTGAGATTTTAAAGCAGCTTTGGACTTATCTTGCCCAGCTCTCATTAATTTCTAATGGGTATTGGGTGTCTGAATCCCTTGCCATTTTAGGAAATCTCAGCCATAATACTGAACTAGACCTATTTTAGATTTCAGATACGTTTTCCCTGTTGTTAGATAGAAAATTAATTGGTTGATTTGGAATGAGTATGTCACTCATGTAAGTATTTGAAGTTATGTTAGAGCAATATGGGCCTGATCTCGCAAACAGTATTGAGCAGTGGTAGTAAATTTTTGCAGGATTGGACCTTATGGGCCTTATTGGACCTTATGGGCCTGATCCAAAGTCCATTGAAGGCTGTGGAAAGGGACTCATTGATGTCGGTGAACTTTGGCTCAGGCCCCCATTTTATCAAATGGAAATACAGACCTTTTAATGGGGAAGGAGGTCTTGTATGATTTCACCTACCACCATCACCTTCCCTTTTATTCCATACCTGAAAGGCTGCACATCAGACTCATTTTCACTGCCAGCTGAGGACTGCTAACTGCAGGTCTCTGAACTCTCGTTGCACTACTTATGGATCATTAAATGCTTTCCTTGCACTTCCCCATAAGGGAATATATAATGGAGCTAAAAGATCTACATTTTAAAGCAGAGCTACTGGGCAAGCTGAAACCCTCTGAGTGACTGAGAAGGCACAGTTTCCAATACCAGTAATATTAAACCTCGATGGGCAAATACGTGACAACATATACATTAAATTAACATTGACGACATTACTCCAAAATTGTTAGAGGCTAACATTTAAAGTTTTAATGTGTAAATGATTAGGTTGAACAAAGTAGGAAAGAAGAAAAGCCAAACTAAAAAGAAGCAGGGATTTATTACTTTTTCATCAGTTTTGGAAGTTATTCAGTCCTTAAAATATTTACAACGGGTTTGCTCTTTGATGTGGAACTCATTTTATACTTGGTTGTGCAGTAATGAGTGAAATCATATAATTCTTATTACTGTACTGAGTTCTTTTCTCCCACAGGATTCCAAATGGATAGAAGAAAAGCAGCTCCTTATCAGAACAAACCAGGAGTTGTTAGAAAAGGTATGTGTTCAGAATCTAGGTACCATCTAATCTCTACTCTTCAAGGAAACTGATGTGCTAAGTGTTGAAGTGTTAAGGTAAAATTAACTTTTTTTTTCCTGTCCAAAAACTGTTACACTGAGAGTTTGAGATTAAAGTGTTATCGAATTGTGAGCTCTTTGGGGGGTAAGGGCTATTATGAAATCTATGTTTGTAAAATCTCTAGCTCAGTGAGATGCAATCAGGTTGAAGATCCACCACAGTATAAATGTAAAGCAATAATAATAAAGGAACGGTAGCTGGGCTTTGCCAAAAAAAAGTATAGCAGAACTGGAGAAAAATCTCAGATTATGGTCAGTGCCACTTAATTTGTTCCCTAGTTAATAGGATCACTTGTTTGAATTAAATTTTAAAAATGCAGAACCAAGTATTTCAAGCAAGACTGATCACTTAAAATTGTATTATTGGATGATTTAATAGAATAGAAAATTGCCATTTAGGACCTGAGATGCTGAGTGACTTCTTCAAGGTGCTGAATACCCTCCATGGATTTTGGTGAGAGAGTTGAGGGCGCTCAGAGAATGAGGCCTCTTAATTAGTGAATTAAAATTATTAATTCAATAAAATAAGAGAGCCAAAGAAAGATCCATGACTAAAGAACTGCCACTTGAATTATACTTTATTCAGACACTTTTATTGATGTTATAAGCAGTGCCATATGCTGTATTAGCTGTCATACACCCCCCCCTGTTTTCATATAAATAAGAAGGTCAGACAAGAATGCTTTTGGTTGGACTCAGGAAAAGGTTCTGTAATGTACTTGCAATATTCCATTTTGCTGTTGTTTAAATAGCCTACAGCCTCAAGGCACAACATTTTTGAGCAGGGGGTTGGACTAGATGGCCTCCTGAGGTCTCTTCCAACCCTGATATTCTATGATTTGAGAATTATAATTAGGCCTGAGAGGAAATTGGATTTGATTGTAAAAAGTTAAGTACCGATCCTGTAAGGTGTTGAGAGCACTCAGCACCTCCCAAGATGAGGCCATAGGAAAGAAACATTATACCTTTTGCCCTGAGCACATCACTGAGAGCCAGGAAGTCCTGAATTGTAACAATGGCTCTCAATTTGCTGCATGGCTTTCAGCAAATTATGTAACCTTTCTGTGCTCAGTTGCTCCATCTGTAAAATGGAGGCTGTAAATACTTGCCTGCCAACCTCACAGGGGTGTGGTGAATGTTATTTAGTTAGCGTTGGGAAGCTTTTTAAAGATTTAAAGAGCTAAGTGCAAGTACTATGACTTTAAAAAGTGATGCAAAGTAAATATGAACAGGCTGCTTTAGTTGAAATACTCTTCATTTCTAACCCAGTGTCATTGAGTGTTGAAAGAAGTTCATCATGCATTTTTCCCTTTAGTTGCAGTTTTATACACAACTTCTGATATCTGCTTCCAAAATGGCTTTATGTAGACTTATCTCAGGAAAGCCCCAGGCAAGGATAATCATTGTCCACACTCAGTGAGGAGTTTGTGTCTATTCATGAGCCAGTAAAGTGCTTCCTAATGTGGGTCTCCTTCTTCATTCCCAAGACTTGGGGCCCATCCATCCAACCATGTGGGCCTTACTTGAAGTCAGTGCTTATAAACATTCACTGGTGTGCTTAACTTTATCCACATGAGCAATCAAATCCACTCTAATTGTGATACTAAGATGCATAAAGTAAAGAACATGCATATATCGTTTCCTGGATTTGGAACTTGGTAAGGGATTTTGGGCCCCAAGTTTTTTTACTTAATTTAACTCTTGCTACTATTTTAATAAGGGATTCTTTGATGAGGATTTAATTTAATTTAATTTAATTCAACCATAAGTGTCAAGAATAATGCACTTAACTGAATACACAGATTTTTCCATAGCTTAGTGTTATGATATTTTATTATATCTTAGATTTACAAAATGGAGCTGGAAGAGAATCAGCTGAAGAACGAGATGCAGGATGCAAAAGACCAGAATGAGCTGTTAGAATTCAGAGTGCTTGAACTTGAAGTAAGAGATTCTCTCAGTTGTAAGCTCTCAAATGGAGCAGAAATTGTGTTTGAACCCAAGTTGAAATTCATGTAAAGTTCACTGGTGCATGTGTAAGGTGGAAATATTTTAGGGTTTTTTTAAATGCTGTAAGTTTGAATTCTGAAAATGAATACCACTGCCTTAATATGTTTTGGAGAGAATGCTCACTAATTTTTATGAAGATGTAAAATAGCTAATATATTCTGCATATAGTTTGTTTTGCACCTAATAAAATATTTTGTTTTGCAATATTTTGCCTTTTTATTTATTTCATTTCCATAACTACACCTTTCCTGCATGTGAAATCACTTGGTATGCATATTACAGACTTGGTTGGCATTGTTTCAATTAACACATCTTCTCACATCTTGCATGCAACGAAGTCTAAGGATCTGACACCTCCATCACATCAACCTGTAATTGTTTTTAAGACGATTTTCAAATTGACAACACTAATATAAATAAAACAAACTTAAAAGAGCAAATTTTCTTAGCACATTTTTAAAAGAATTTCACTTACCTGAAGTCTCTTTTCTGCTGATATAGAACGTGGATGAGACATTCATAAATGTCAAAGTCAAATTTTACAACCAGAACTGCAAATTATAGGTGTGAGGCACAACTATAACTTGTGCAAGTGAAAGTAATGTGTTCTTCAGAGCAAGCTTCTTTCACAAATACTTTTCTTTGAGTAAATGGAATAGGCTATTTATTAAAGTAGATTATAAAGTATTTATAATTTCCATGGGGATGGATGGTGCTCATCACCTCATAGATGGGACCATAGGGAATGTTATGATGCTAAACTGTTGCCACAATATGGTGTCATGCATTGTCACACAGTCGCATTAACTGATAACAGCAAATCCAGTTTGAAAAGGCCATCAACATTTTTACACCATTTACATTCTAGAATAAACTCTACAAAACACTCTCAATGTTACTGTTCCATAATTTTCTTCATCCAGTTCATTTCACCAAAATCCTTAGCATGTATAACCTCCATGGTGAAGATGAAAATCTTATTTTCATCATGCTATGTGGTCATTCTGCTTTTAATCTTTGACTCTTCTTAAAATCTTTTATTTTACCATTTTATTTTACCATCTGTATAGACTGATGTCCATAGCATGTAATGAAGATTATACATTGTGAGATATTATTGTCTCACTAGTCATTCTGGAAAATTAAAAATGCAAAGTAACTTGTATTCTGTATACTTTATTAAGCAACTTTAAATTAAAATACAGAACAAGTTAGTTAAAATTGGCAGCTAATTTAACAACCAGTTTTCCAAAATTTAAGTATTTTTGGTAAAAGTAACCTGGTGCATATTACATCTTTAAAAATAAACTCTTCAAACCATGTTTAGCATAAGAACTTCCTACATTTAACTAAAGAATCAAATTAAAACTGAACTGTTCAGTACAATGTATTTGTTCTCCTTGCTGAGTACCTATTTACTGAATAACAACTGAAGGATTTTCATGAAATTGCAAATAAGGCATGCAAAATAAATCTCTCACTGATGGACAAGTGCATAGTCACAAAAATTACAAGAGTGGTTGCTTTAGCAAAATTATGCAGCTGTTGGTGAAAGTATTTTCATGCATGGTGATAAACTAAATTCTTTCAGATGAAAATTAGAGTGGATTAGAAAACAGGGTCAATTGTCTATCATTTAGCACAGGCAAATACTGACAAGTTTAATGTGCCAAAAGACTAAACTTAGATTTCACTTTAAATTAGGTCAATTCAGGATTGAATCCCTCCTTCTGTATATGTTATTATCATCAAGCTCACTTACTGGCGTGGCTATGTTTTTAAATTAGACTACTAAGTAGAAAAAAAACTTTTTAGGAGGCAGTACATGGGGAGAAAGGCAATGTGAAACAGAGCCTTTCACCTCTTGTTTGCAGCTTCAAATTCATTAACCAACTCATTATCCTTTGGTGACCTGTGAAATGACACCGTGGTTGCAGCCCTTTTCCTAAAGGACAAGTGTCCATATCACAAATCAACTAACAAAATTTCCCTCATTTGTAGTTTTGGAAGCAAAACTATGGATGGAATGAGCATGGAAACTGAACTGTCCCTTCACTACTACTTATCTCTGCAGAACAGAGCCAAAACTCTTCTGCAGGGAGTTGTGGGGAAGCTAGAACCGCTGTCTGCCCATGCTACCTCTGTTTTATGAATAGAAGATGGGGGGTGATTTTAATCTCATTTACACTGATGTAATTCCACTGGTTGCAGCAGAGTTACTCTTGTTCTGAATAAGGCCCAGAGCTTCAGCTTCCAGATCTTTTAATCCAGCTACTTTCACAAGCACATCAAAATTTAACAAAAGACCCTCATTTGCTGAAAGTAGGAATACAGCTATTCCACTGAAATAATGGATCATAATGATGAAGTGCGTGAAATGTGCTGAATATATTTTAAATGTTATAATTTTAGAGATCGTATACATGAAAGGATTTCTTCTTGGCACAGAAAATGGTTATAGAAAGTAGAATGTATTCTACAAACTGGGATGAGTAGTGAATTGCTAGGTTTGAGGAATTAAAATGCTGAAATGTAGGGTTTAGCTAACTTCATTGCCGGTTTACTGTGGTTAACACTTAGCTTTATTACTGAAAGTTTTCAGAACAAAAATGCATGTCATTTCAGAATAGATACAATCTCCTCAAGGTCATAATATGATTTGACACTGTTTGATATTTTGTTCTGTAGCCTCTTCACAATAGTCATTATTTGCTCATGAAAGCAATAGATTAAATAAAAGATTCCACCTAACATGAAGTACTTTAGAGGAATGTCTAAGTCACCCATCCCTACAATTGGATCCATACAAGTGGACCTGTGTATCCACATGGAGCCTTGCGACGTTCAATGTTGCAGAGGCTCTGCTTGCATGGATTTGATTGTTGAATCAGGACTTTAGTGCTCAAATTACACCAAAACCTTAAAGGACACTGAACAGCACGAAAACCACCATGTGCTTTGACTGCAAATAAGGATCTATGGATTTCTTAATATTGGTAAATTTAGGTTTGTCTTGAATAACTTGGGATAGTCGGGAAGAAACTGACATTATTGTATAATCACAAATATATTGTTTTTTAAATGAAATCTTTCCTCAGGAGAGAGAACGAAGGTCACCGGCATTTAACCTCCATATAACCACCTTCCCTGAAAACAATGGAAGTGCACTTCAGCTGTTCTGTCAACAGGAAGGAATAAAGGTAGATGTGGCTTCATTAGCCCTTGCGATGGTTAGCTAACCAGGAGTATTATCAGAAACACTCGTGTAATCGTATGAACACTTTAAATCATGGCTACCTTCGAAAGTACAGCAGTGATTCAGATGTAAGAAATATTTTTTTTCTGCAAAGAAAAAGATATGGTCAAGTTCTGAGAAAAGGAGGGTTTAGGATGAATAGCAGGGGAAAGAGGTCTCCTAGACTGTCGTGTATTCTTCTTCCAAAGGAAATGAAGGCCAGTCACTTGAGATATTTAGAAGTAGCTTGAACTAAACCGTAGAAAATACACAGTAGGGAAGAACATAATTGTATGATATGATTAGTTGATTTGTCATACGGCTCCACATTTATTCAATACTGAATGTACAGTTGCAGTCAGAAAAGTGGCACCTTTTCCATCATCGGTTATGATTCCTATAATGTATTCAGGAGGACCGAATTCAGCAAAGCACTTAAGCACCTCATTTCCCACAAATGTCAATAGCCCAATCTGCTGCACTTTTTTTCCCCCCAAACCAGATCTTTTTCTAAGCCTGTTACCCAATTTCAACATTTCAGTGAGTTGATAAATCTAAATGTGCTAAGACACATTCTGTCCTCATTTATACCCAGGTTGCTGGATATAACTGGATATAACCATTTGATCCACTGTAAACATAACAGTAGCATTTGTGTCACTGTAATGCAAAACTAACATTCAGCTTTTGGAGTCTTCTTGCATGCAAAGGGGCATAAAGACGGTGTAAAAAAATTAGTATCTAATGATGTGTTTTCTCCTTTATGAATAATGAATGTTAAAAATATTTTCCAGGATGTGAATATTTCTGAACTTATGAAGAAGCTTGATATCCTTGGAGATAATGGGGTAACAATTTCTTTATTTCAATTACTCCCATGGAATGGCATGCCAGCAAATATGCATTAAGAGACTTTCTATGGCTATATTCAGTACCAAATGTTAGGGCCCATTTTTGCCAGCATAGATGCAATCCCTTCAATGGGAATTGACTTCAGTGGGAGTCACATCTGTGTTTTTCAGGACAGATGTGGGTCGCTGGTGAGTGGCACTAAAAGTTGTGGCACAGGGAATGCACAAGATATGGTGTAATAAAGGTTAGAACAAAATTAAGAGTAGGAAATAAGTTAAAGCTCATTTTTCTATATTGATTCCCTGAAATAGTAACACAGAAGTTTAGATTCTACAACAAAGGGTGCCCTAGAAATACCTTAGAAAGGAGATTTTATCGTAGCTTTAGTCTGATCCACAAAGTTTGAGGGTTGGCTCTAGATTATATTCTATGCAGTGAGATCCAAAAGCACTTTCAAAGCAATCAGTATTGCGCTGTTCAATAGTCTAATTCTTCAGTGCTCCCTTGGCTTTGGTGCAAGATTTTTTTGCATTAGGATGGCAGTCCAATGAATTGACATTTTTCCCATTTTAAAAAAAATCACTAGATTGAGGCCACCCTAGACCATGCTCTTTTTTCAAGGCATGGTGAGAATGATGCATTGAACTAACAAGTGTAGGGACTGTATTCACTTACTTTAGCTTTATTTATTTGTTGTCACTGGACATTTTCTGTGCTTGTCTTTTTAAAAAATAAAGAGAGCCAATGCTCTGTGATACATACAATAAAATCAAGATCTCTCTCACTTGTTTTGGAGAATGGATTTACAATCCAATGTGAAATACAGTTGCATCTTTTCTGTATTTTAGAATTTGAGAAATGAAGAACAGGTTGCAATAATCCAAGCTGGGACTGTACTTTCCCTCTGTGAAAAGGTAGATTTCAGTAAAGTTTTTTGTTTGCATAAACACTGAGCATACCATCCTAGAACCGGAAGGATGATTTGTCAGTGACGCATGACCTTTCTGTTAAATTAACATGGATGTGAGCATGGAGGCATCATAACCTGTGGCTTTATTGGGATTGTACTTGTGGGGGCCTGAATATACATTCAAACATTTAAAATATAACTTTAAAAATGAAAACTTCCTCCGGAGACGTTACCATTAAAACAAAGCTGTAAAAAAACTTTGGGATAAAAGAAGCCTAATCTGGGAAATGTCATCAACCTCAACTCCCAGTGACCTTTTGAGGAATTGAGGGTGCTCAGCACATCACTGGAGGTTCTCAGTGCTTTGCAAAGTTCATACAATGAAGACCAGTTCTGGGCCCATGTCTCCAAGCTTCTGAAAACCTCCTGGAGCTCAATACCATCCTCTACTATGGAAGTCAGTAGAAAAAGAAAGTGCTCAGCACCTCACAGGATCGCTCCTTTCATGTGCCACCTTTGCACTATTTTGTAAGAACACAAGCTGCTAGTTCTTGAACAATTGACCCTTAATATCTTTCCATGACACAGCCACAAATGTATGTCTTTCAGAATGGTCTAAAAATACATACTGCCCTTTAACGTCCCACACTTTCCTTTACCTAACAGTGTGTTAGTGAGAAATTCATTATAACCTTAACTTGCATGATGTTTTACCTCTTGGATCACACAGTTCAAGCACTTTTGAAAATTGCATTAGTCTCTTGTTATCTCCCTTCTTGTGCCACATGGGGAAGACAGAATTATGAAAACATGATTCAGTATTTCTGTTGTTAGGGCTTGGTCCTCTCCTGGGATTTCACTGAGCTAGTACAGTGGAGCTGGTTGTGCTGCTGTGTATTAAGTGGAGAGGTTTCTAAACTCCTTACTAAAGGATGTTTATCTCCCAACTGGTATGCCTGGCAGTCTTCACTAGTATAAAAATAAAGTCAACTGGTCTTGGAAATAGCAATTTCATTTTCCCATAGTCTTGTAGCCATTGGACAACTGAAATGTAATTTAACAAACCATTTATCATTCAAATAATAGTTCTCAAGCTGAGAATTACTTGTATGATATCACTCTCTCACACACATGCACATGTGCACACGCACCATTGATTTATCCTGCTGCCTTTTCCTTCTTGTGTAATAATCATCCATGTCCTTCAGCAACAGATCTGTGATCAAACAGAGCAGATTATTATGATCTCCTGATACTTACGAGTGAAAGAAGAAGGAAGAGGTCCAAGAGGGAATACATTTCTTTTAGTAAATGTGATCTTCGCTTGTTCAACATTGTCATAGGATAGGACCAAAAATATTTTCCACAGGACAGATAAATTAGACAAGTCACCCACTTCAATGTGACTGTAGAACTTGCTCTCCACTTTCTTCATTCGTAGAGAGAACATAGTAATGAAGCCAATAATTATTCTATTTAACTTGGCTAGGAAGGAAGACATTTCCTTTCTACTGAAGAAGCTGCTATATTGCCCCATCCCAATAAGTCTGCCATTTATAGCTTTATATCTATACCTGCACAGGTCCATTTCTGAACTTCAAAATGGAAGTCTAGCATGAAAACTCCACCATTCAGATTAATTGATTAATGATTCAACTATGTTATCAGTGTAAACAAAATAAAACTGAATAAACCATTACAAACGTTGTATCTGTAACTTTGTTACAACAGACAATCATAGATCTTAAACTCTAATGAGAAAAAATTGAAAAATCTATGATAAATGGCTAGATCAGTAGACAAAAGGAAGAGCAAAATTACACAAGCAATAAGGGCTGGACTGTGCAGTCCTCCTCAAGCTGGTTCATATTCACCAGAGCATTGTCACTGAAATCAGTGGGACTATTTGAGAGAGTAAGGGTCACGGAAGCTAGCCCTCTTATATAGAAGCTTAGTGACCTCTTGCAGGTTATTTCCATTAGTGTCCAATCACAGCAATCCTGCCTCTAAGAATAAACTGTGAGTTTGTTGTCAATGTGGGAAATCCTTTATAACAATAGAAAAAGAAATTACAAAAGGGGCTTCGGAAAATAGCAGGTATCTTTTACACCTCCTCTGCAAAAAATCTGTTTTTGGTTACCTCATAGGAACTATTCCTATTGACAGTACTTCTGTTAGTCTTCAGCTGACCAGAGGAGGATTTCTATGGTAGTCTTACTGTTTAATCAGCTTGTTCAAAAAGGTGGAGTGTTTGGTTCTGTCCTTTTAACTAACACACAGGTTGTCTGATTTTAACATGAGAGTCTGTCTATGTACTTTTACACCACTGTCGTTAGAGTGCCTCACAATCAATTAATGACTAAAACTCAGTAATGAATTAATCCACATAGCACACCTGTGAGGCAGGGACGTATTATCCCTATTTTACTGATGAGGAACTGAGGCACGAGGCAGATTAAATTGAACCCAGGTCGTTCCATGTTCTATCCACTCAACCAGGGGGTGGGCAAACCTTTTGGCCCGAGGTCCACATCTAGGTATGGAAATTGTATGGTGAGCCATGAATGCTCACAAAATTGGGGGTCAGGATGCGGGAGGGGGTGAGGGCTCCGGCTGGCGGTGTGGGCTCTGGGGTGGGGCCAGAAATGAGGAGTTCAGGGTGTGGGAGGGTGCTCCGGGCTGGGACCGAGGGGTTTGGAGGGCAGGAGAGGGATCAGGGCTGGGGCAGGGGGTTGGGGTGTGGGAGGGGGTCAGAGGTGTAGGCTCCACGTGGCGCTTACCTCAAGCAGCTCCCATGTCCCCACTCCTGCTCCTACATGGAGGCATGCCCAGGCAGCTCTGCACACTGCCCTGTCTGCA
Organism: Caretta caretta; assembly: GCF_965140235.1. Lineage (NCBI taxonomy): Eukaryota > Metazoa > Chordata > Testudines > Cheloniidae > Caretta > Caretta caretta. The sequence continues at coordinate 128,213,332 of NC_134209.1, read as the reverse complement.
GGTGTTGCCCCAGCAGCTCCCATTGGCTGCAGTTCCTGGCCAATGGGAGCTGCCGGGATAGCGCTTGGGTGGGAGCAGCGTGCAGAGCCCAATGGCTGCTCCTAAGTGTAGGAGCTGGAGGCGGGACATGCTGCTGCTTCCGGGAGCCGCACACAGTGGGGAAAGCCCCGGACCCCGCTTCCTGGCGGGAATTCAAGGGCCAGATTAAAACGTCTGGAGGGCCGGATGCAGCCCCCGGGCCGTAATTTGCCCACCCCTGCACTAAACAATCTCCTAATCCATGGAGGCAGCAGTAACTCACTGAAGTTTCTGCATGTTAAAATGTATCTGTGGGAGACATTTGTGGGAGACAGACTCCTTGGATTTTAATCACAGAGTCATTTAAATCAGAAATCAGATTTCCCCCATCCTCTTTACTGTAGAAACAGCTTCCTGTCACAAGTGTAGGTCATTTGAGTTGCTCTAATTACCAAATCCACCCATTCAGTCCATTGACTCCTTCCTTACCACGTTAATTAGGCAAACGCCACAAATGAAGAATTAAGGGTTCTGGGCCTCCCTGTTAAGCGGCTTTAAAGTGAACTGAAAAGGTGCTGCTGAACATGGGGTCTGATGCTTAAATAGGCAGGATGCTGCCTATTGTTGTGATGCTCTTAATTAAGGTCAAAGGTGCAGTGCAGTTAATGCTTAGGTGTTACTGATCTCAGCTGCTAGCAGGAAAATGCAGAATTCTGTAGTTAGGTCTCATCAGGTAGTGAGGGAAGAAATGACTATCAGCTATTTAAAACCATGACATTTTAGTGTGTCTGTATGTATATATAGGACAGAGGTGAGTGAGGTAATATGTTTTATTGGCCCAATGTCTGTCCTTAAATATCAGTAGAGCCCTAAATCACATCACATATCAGAGTTAAATCAAGCTATTTAAACAAAAGTTACCAAAGATTCATCACTCCCCCCAGAGTTCTTCTACTTAATATTCTAAGTGCCCAACCTTGCTCCTGCTAAACTCAATGGTGAAGCTCCTACCGACTTCAGTGAAAACTGGCCCTACCAAAAAAAAAAAAATATCTAGATTGTGTTGTAAGGGAATCCTGTAACCCAATGAAGAAATGAAATAAAATAAAACCATGAACAAGAATGAGAATTCCCATCCGTCCTGACAGCCCGTAAAGCTGAATGTTAGCATACTCTTAGCCATCATTAATATTCAAGACACATAACTGTAGTTTCCACTGTGTATCATCTTACAGTTGGAATGCAATGACCTTTCTTCTTTTCACCTTGGTCACATTTTTTAAAGCATAATAATAAGAGATTGATCGGATGGTAGCCACTGCATGAATTTCTTTACACAGTTCTTCCTACCCATCTTAATCTTCACCTCCAGGGCAGTGCCCAACGGGGGTTGGGGTGGGGGGGGAAGCAGGGACATGGGGACACAGAACTCCTCTGGCCCAGGGCCTGCAGTGAGGAGAGCAAGCTCTTCTGGCCCCAGGGCTGCAGTGGGGGCACAGAATGTGGTCAAATTTAAATTCCTGCACACACCCCTGTTCACCTTCAATGCCCCTCTCGTTCTAGTAATGAGCTTGCTCTCAGTAAATGCTGTGAATTGCGCCAACTAAAGGATGGATTCTGCAATCCTTCCTCATACAAATACTCCCACTGGTTTAAGTTACCATAAGAAAGGATTGCAAGGTTGGGCCCTGACACCAATGGGGTGGGTTTGTGATGTGGACAAATGTGCCTGGGGAGCAGCAAGGATGAAACCATCAATTAATTTGGTTTCTTGACTCCAGTCACATTTGAACCTAGGCCTTTAGAGGTGGAAGGATTAACCCTGGCACTGCAGCAGCCTCCACTCATAATTAGTCTTCCCAGTTCCCTCCTTCTCATTTATTTATTTGTAGTTTGAAAAAGCTGCACAGTTAATGGTGTGGGGAAGGGGATGAAGCATGCGATTGGCACTGTCATCAACAAAGTAACTTTCAATGACGCCCTTCCAAAGGCTGTATTCTCACCTTTTTCTATTCCTCTTGTTCCTGCCGTGTTCATATAGTGGCTAAAACAAATAGAAGGAACAGAAGCTGCATTGACACAGAAGATGATGGACCTGGAGAATGAAAAGGTAAGAAATGATCATTCTAAAAAAGTCACTCACTCAGCTAGATCTCCATTTCTGAGAGAAGTCGGTAAACGCGATGACATGTTATGTTGTTGCCGTTTTCTTTGTAGTGGGGATGACCTCATGGTGCTGTCAGGAATAGATTTATAAAACACTGTTTAATGGCTAATGCCTTTGATGTGTAGAGAAAAAACTAATTCAACTGAGACTGAAACATGGCTGTACCTGCAAAATATCACCCAAAAGGGTATAATAAGCAAATAGTATGAAACCTGTCAGTGTGCTTTCTAGGTATATTATTTTGTTTGGCAACAGCAGGTTCTTTGGAGTCTTGGAGTCAAATTTCAGTAGAATTGCACCCGGGATTAATTTGGCCTTTGGTGTGTAATATCAACTAATGAAGTCCTCTTCCTGCTTCTGCTTTTTTGCCATAACCTCTCTTCCCTCTCAAGGATGGATGAATTCCAAAGTGCAATTAAGTCTTTCACTACAAATTTGATATGATACTAAGCTCTCCTTTTGCTGTATGTTGTATGAAGATTTTCTGAATGAATGTTTAGTTTTGTTGATTTATCATGCATGTAGCGCTTTTCATCTTCCAATTGATGTACAAATACTGATTAAACCTTGCCATACATTTTCCCAGTAGATAGATAAACAATATTATCCCCATCTTACAGAAAGGGAGACTGAGGCTGATGGGTGAAGTGACTTTCTTGCCTTTGGCTGTCAGTGTCAAGATTAGAATTTGGCTTTATTGGCTCATTGTCTGGTGCACTGCCTTTGAGAATGGGGCATGATACTAATAATCATGTAATGCAAGGTGTGGGCCCTTTTATCTGTATTACACCAAGAATGACTGTATTTGTAACTCTGAGTTGGAAAATGTAAAAAAATAACATTTTTTCAGGAAAAAATGGAAAACACTAGATTATTTTAAAAAGTAAATTGGAACAAATATGTTGCGTCTCTCTAACTTGACATATAGATGTTTTCATTAGCAATCTGTGATATCTGTAATTCATGTTCACTTCAAGCTTCTGAGTATTTACGCACCAAGTAACTGTATGTATTTGCTCAGGTCAGCAATCTGTCAGTCTCAAAAGCAATAGTCACATCTTGCCCGGCATAACTTGTGTAATAAATATGAAAATATATTTTACGGTGAGATTTTCAGAAGTGCTCAGCATTGGCCTAGCTGCTTCCTGTGGGAGTAGAGTTAGACCAATGCCGAGTGCTTCTGAAAATCCCATCCTTATTACAATTTCTGACTCCTATTGCTGGTAGTGGCCACCTTGCTTAAATGATGGTGATATCACCTGCGAGTCAGTGTGGTCCCGTGGCTAGGGCACTAGACTGGGACTTGAGCAAGTCACTTCCCCTCCGTGTGCCTGTTTCCCTTCTCACTCTTTCTCCTGTCTACTTAAGTTGCAAGCTCTTTAGGGCAGAGACTGTCTCTTATTGTATGTTTGTACAGCACCCACTGGGGCCTGGATCTTGTATTGGGCCCTTCTGGGTGCTGCTGTAATAGAAAAAAATAATTAACAATAATTGTGCCATTGCCAATAAACATCCAGCATCCAAGACTGAAATAAGTTCCCATTTTGCTTTTATATTAGTTCATGGATCATTGAAAGAACTCCAGTGTTTAATAAAGTCTGAAAACATTAAACATTACAGTTTGTTTATGAATTATATCAGAATGAAAACAGCATGGAACCTTGTTCTAGTCTCCCATATTTGACTTCCATGCTGCCATTGTAAGAAATAATGGCTTATTTCAACAACTGGGGTACCTCCAATAATAAGGAACAATATATATAATTAGTTCTTATGCTTACTGACACTTCAGACTGTCAGGTTACTGGGCTTAGCAGTTTTCTTTTAAGCCAAATAACATTTCAAACAGGAATTTTGATTTATTACTAATTACTGATGTTTGTCCAAATTCTGTCCCTATACTTATGTGCACAATTCCCACAGACATTATTGGGAATTGCATTTGAAAGCAAACAAAACCCGGAGTCAATCTGAACATCTTTTCTTACTATTGACATAGGCCAATAATTTCTGGCAAAGCTTTCTGCTTATAAAAGCCTTTCGTTATACACACTAGCCCATTTTTTTATTTTTAATGAAAGCTAAAGGCCTTTATTATAAAGTACATGGATTTATATTTAAACTGCTTTTTGTTCCATATGTTGAGGAAACACAAAAGTTCATCTTTAAATAAAAATGACTATAAATGGTAAGTCTGACCAAACTGCCTTTCTGCTTTCTGGACTACTTGTTTATGAGCACCCATCACCACAAAAAGAATCATATAAAGCCAGTATTTTCCAGCCTGATTATGGTGTTTACTTGTGCTTATTAAAAGTTCCAGAGCACTTTTTTCAAGAGCAAGTTTGCTGGTCTCTGTGTACTGGCTAAGTTCTAACTATATAGAGTCTCATTCTAAGACTCAGTCTTCCTAGAGCTTCAGTTTTCGATATTGAGTTCCATGGAATCCTAATCTGTTCAGCATTTCAGTGACAGCAGATATGATCCATGTATAATATACAGGTGGCCGGTAAAACACCTGGTGGCCAGTTGGTCAGGAACAAACGTGCTATAGCAACATACAGATAAGGTATTATTATGAGGATGAGTGAGTTTAGTGATTGAAAAGTACTCAGAAATCCTCAGTGCTAATACTAGCTTCTGCAACTGTGTAGGCAAAGTCCCTTAACTTCTCTGGCCCGCAGTTTACCCATCTCAGACTAGAGTTACCTACCTTTATAGGAGTAATGTAAATTTAGAACCAAATCTTGCCCTCTGCCAGGCAAGTCTGATGGGAACCAGAGGGCATAAAGAACCTCTTTTCATTCTATGCTAGCAGTGGAGCAGGATCTCTGCCTTGCACTAAGGAGGGGTCCTGGACCCCACATCAGCTAGTCCCCTCCCCCCCACTTCCTAATTCAAATAAAATTTGCTGACTAGAGCACATAGCTGCACACTTGCCAAGCTAGTACATAGACTGAGGTCTGCAGCATGAACCCTTCAGGAGCATATATTACTCATTTTCAAAGGAGCAGTGAAGTGCACTTAACAACATGATTTTCTCCCCTCTCTTGGCCTGCCTTGTGTAAATAATGGCTCTTGTACTACACACATGGTGGACATGCTTCACCCGTCTCTCCCTCCTTTGTGTGTGCCTCTGTCAGATAAAGGCAGGATCTTGCCCTTAAGGTTTGTACTGTATTTTAGAGATCATCAAAGGAAAGGTGCTCTCTAGATACACATAGTTAATATGATGGTTTTTGATTAGTATTTTTTTTTAATCTAATACTCTAAATAGCCTAACTATAAATATGACCCATGGCTTTAGGTTCTCAGTTGCTTTCAGGTGACAGTGACTGAGAGATCGCATACCAAAAAAATGGTGAACTTTATGATTCCTCATGACTTAGGATAAAGAACAAACCCTCCATTGTTTTTATTATTGCTCAGGACCTGTTCAGTAAACAGAAGGGTTATTTAGAGGAAGAACTCGACTACAGGAAACAAGCTCTGGACCAGGCTTACATGGTAGGAAAAGAACAGTCATTAAATTTTCATGCTTGATCAGATTTGATAAAATACAGATGAAAAAATTTAAATAGGGTTCTTTTTTAAATGATTTTTTGTTCTGCTAGATTAGGAAACCAAAAATTACTTAAATGGAGGATAGATGACGCAGGAAATGGGTTAAAATAATTGGAATTGTTATTCTAAAATGTGCAAAATGCAACATTTTGGTGGTAGAATTGATTGCCAGAGCTAGGCTAACAGTGTGCACAGTGATCATGAGTAAAATATGCAGAAAATGACTATAAAACATTTCAAATGTTATTTTTCCAGCTATTTGTAAATATTTTGCTATTAACTTCTGCAAACCCAGAGATGTCCATCCTTTCCATCCTATCTATTTTAACCTCTTATAGACTTCTTAAATAAAATCACAGGTTTTGGTCATCTCAGGTTGAGCAACAAAATAAGGAAAATCCTCTGAATTAGCACATTAGTGCACTCAGCTTCATTAGGTGGAGTAAAACCTCAAGAAACAGAAGTATTGTGGCATGAAGGATTGTTTACATATTGTAGGCTTTTCAAATTGGAAAAGAATTCTTAGGGAAGCAGTGTGGTCTAGTGTTTAAAGGAGGTAACTGGGAGATTGAGTATCTGTGTTCCATTCCTAATACTATGTGACCTTGGGCAACCCATTTAAACTCTCTCTGCCATAGTTTATGCATCTCTAAAATAGAGACAATTACCTACCTCACAAAGGTGTTGTGAGGTTTAGTGGGTTGCTATCAGATAATTTAGATCCAAATAATGTTGTTCTGGATGGTGTTCTTTCATATGATCATACAAAACATAATTGTAAAAGAAATAAGATGTCTTATTTTAGTCGGTGAATATAGATTTCTGTTTGGATTTTAACATTCTCTGCTGTTCGCCTCCCAAATATTGCCGCATTTGGTTAGTGCATGAGAAACTGAAAGTAAAATTGACGAGAAACTAACAAGAAACAAAAGATTTATTGGTGTGCCCTAGCCCTCAAGTACCCTGACAGACCAGAAAACACAGGTGTTTCTTTACTTGATGAAATTTCTGATTCTGTGCTTTAACCTTTGATCCCCTTGAGAGACGAGTCTCTGGAATTGCTTATGATAACTCAGAACAAAGAGAATGAAGGAAACCTGGAATAACAGCAGATTAGAACGGTAGGGTCGGAGAGAGAGAAATGAGTGACAGGCTTTTTCTTGCAGTAAGTTGTTATATCACTTGCAGTTCTTCTTTTTGATGCCTTGTAAACAGTTTTATTCTCTAGGCTGATTTAACAATCCAGCTGCAATGAGGGAAAACACTTGTTTGGCACTAACCTTTTAACTTAGAATTGGCAGTGGGGCCCTGGTTGAATTGAACAAAAACTTGGCATCTGGGAAAATGCTGAATCTTTTGTCTTTCCCAACACGTACTGTGAACTCTGGTTAAATTAAACAAATCAATCATTCAAGTGAACAGAACACAAGGCCCATGCTGGAAACAGTCTCATAAGAACATGTGCACGGTGTATGGAATGCTCTTCACTGCTCACGAGTGCTGCTTTTCTGCTCTCTAGCTGTGTCCTTCCTCCCCGTTAAGCTTGGCTTGCAAGCGTTGTTGTCGTGTTGGTTTGTTTGCCTGCTGTATTCAAACGTGAGCCTGTTTGTGTGTGATTTGGGTTGGCATTAGAAAATCCAGGAGCTGGAAGCCACGCTGTATAACGCTCTGCAGCAGGACCCTGGAAGGCGGGCGAGTGAGTCCTTGAATGAAGTGCAGAGGGAGGATTTGCGAGCTGCGGTGGAGAAGGTGCGGAGGCAGATCCTGAGGCAGAGCCGCGAGTTTGATAGCCAGATCTTGCATGAGCGCATGGAGCTGCTGCAGCAGGCACAGCAGGTAACTCACCACTCCTTTGCCCCACATCAGTGTTACCACAACTGTCACCACCATCATCAGCACAAGAGTACTACATCACTGTCACCTTGCTAAATTATTCCTAGTCTTATTATTTATATTGCTGTCATTCCAGGGAGCCCCAATCAGAATTGGGACCGCATGGGCACTGTACATACACAAAATACAACGGACTGTCCCAGAGAGCTTATAGTCTAAAGCCTCCATCTTGTAAATTGTTCCGTGTGAGCAGAGCTATGTTGACTTCAAGGGGGCTCCATGGACAGACTGGGTCTGCCTGCATAGAACACTGTAAGAGGCTGGCCTGCACCGTTAAGGGCCAGTGACCCTGTGTCCAGCCAGCCCTGTTTGATTATCTAATCCAGCTGAGAAGGGATCAGGTGGATAAAGGGCTGAATTTAGTCAGCTGAGAGCTGAGGCTGGCTCTTGTGACTGGCCCTGGAACAGGGAGAGATGCAGATTGAAAGGCTTCTGGACCCCCTGCAACCTGGGTTGGTCAGGGGAATAACTTGGTATTGTGTTACCGTGTGACATTATTTGATTGAGTCAAACTGTGCCCTGAAGGAAGGGTCTGAAAGAGACTTGGAGGTCATGTAATTCCTTCCTTGGCTGGGGAAGATAGGCCAGTAGCCCTATATGTGGTGGAGAATGTGGGCAGGCAGACAGCTTCTGGAACTGAGAGAAAGATGAGGCAGCATAAGAAAAAGTGGAGAACAGGAAAGCAGTTATAGAAAGGACAGTGGCAGAAGTGATGGTTAGCAGGATTTACCTGGTGGATTCCCCCCTTCCTTTTTTAGTAGGATAGGATGGGAGGAGACATCCAGCTGTTGGCATCATAACAGTCAGCCACAACTCCTGTAGGGTCAACAAAAATAGTTCCTGAAGCACCTGCAGAAATGGGCTCCAGGGGGTCTTGCTTTTCCTGAAGAGGGCAGCTCAGGTAGGCCAGGCCATGGTAGGTGAAGTTGGGCTCAGAAGATGACCCTGAGGCTTTCCTCTGCACCTTTGAGTGAGTGGCCAGTGCTGCCAGCTCGAAGGAGTCAACTTGGGTGGCCAGTGGCACCATTTCTGACAGGGGACGGGAGAGGCCGAGGCAGTATACCAAGCCTTGAATGACAAGCAGTCTGGCTCAAATCCAGAGATAAAAGTTACCATTTTAGACAGACTGGAACTGACTCGAGGCATATCCTCACCTGTTCCACACTGAGCCATTTCCATGAGTAGTGGCCCAGTGGTAGTGGGACCTCATCACCCATTGTTTGTGGAGACAATCATGATTCTGAAATGACAAGCTAATGATTCTGAAAGAATTCTTGCAGATTCTGCCTGTGGGAGCCCAAAGCTGGATAGGGCATTTTCAGCCATGATCTGTGGGTGAGGTAGTGGACAGAGTGGGGGTTGAGGGAGCTGAGCAGCAAGGCAGACTAACAGTACCCACTGGGGAAAGTGAGAATAGGAGGAGCTCTGACCTCGAGAGGCTGGGAAAACTCTCCAGGGGACCAAATCCTGCTTAGCCCTGAATATAGCTGTCAAGCTGTCTAGAGTGGCTTACAACCATGAGTGCCAACCTCAGGGCAGACTGTTAAGAAACAGGACACAAACCGATTGTGTGTTCTATACAGTACACCAACACAGTATCAAGTGTGAACTCCTCAAGCACTAGAACAGCCTTAACATGGAGTCACAGACAGCCCTCTTGAGCACTCCGGTCTATCTTGCCACCTAGGCAAGCCTGCCTTTGAGATAGATGGTCCCTTATACCAAAAATCACAACAATATTCAGGTTACTCCGAGTCCCAAAGGACCAGTCACTTACCCCAGATCAGTTGTTCCTCAGATCTCAAATCAAAGACAATGTTTATAGTCAGTCCTACAATGACAACTAAAGATTTACTAAGAAAAAGAGATAAAGGTTAAACATACACACACAAATGAGTTACAGTCTTAGTTTCCAAAAGATTATAGTAGCTGCTATATATGCATGCTCTATATGTCCTTTAAGGCTAACATTAACTAAGCAGGTTGGGGATCCCTTTCTTATGCTTTGAAATATTGCCCTTTCTGAATTCCAATCAGCATAGTGATGGTAATTTCTCCTTAACAGGGATAGTTATTCCCTTTCCCCCAGTGTTTGAGCTGTGATGGGACGATGGCTTCTGCATGTACCCTCTTCATGAGGGGGAGGAAGCAATTAACAGTCTTTTAGCCACTGATGTTCCTCAATGCTTTGTCTGGTGTCTATAGGCCTTCCTTTGTTGAGGAGTTGACGCCTTTTGTGGTAAACTAGTGTTTCGCACTTGGTAATGCTTCTCTCCTGATCATGGGGGTTTACAGTCTTAGCAAACATTTTTATAGTTAAAGAGCAAACTCTTAAATATTATCTTATAACATGGGATACAGATGATATATGTAAGATTAATACATGCAGCATCCTACCCGCATTTCATAAAGTCTAAATTCTAAACACATTCTTTTCAACTTAACATCTATTTTAACAGTACTAGCACAGGCGAGCCAGACTGGTTTCCAGCGATACATTTGTCCATGTTCAGTGAGGCCAGGGGCTGTGGAATGAGCTACGACCCAGTCTGCTAGTGTCGCACTCCCAACACCAAACGGGTGCGGGAAGGAGTGTCACCGATACTCCTGAATACGCCTCAAGGCCCCACCCCCCTATTCTTGAGAAGGCATCTGCCACTACATTTTCTTTCCCCTTGATATGGATTATTTCCATGTTATACTCTTGCAGAGCTAGGCTCCAGTGTAACCGCCTGGAATTGGTCTCTTTACTCCCAACTAATATGGTTACAGTGAGATAAGCTTTAATTGTATAATTTAAAAAATGATGTTTTAGCAGACTAAGTTGCTTAACAGCCCAAATGATGGCATAGCAGCCCCACTCGATGACAGCATAGTTCGTTCAGGGGGGTGTGGGCGGGGGGGTCAGTTTTTTACTCAAGAAGGCAACAGGATGCCTCTCGTCCCCCACCCCAATGTTAGAAATATGAGTGCACAGCACAAAGGGTTTGCTGAAATCAGAGCTGGCTAAAACTGGCTCTTTAGACAAAGCCTCTTTTATGTCCTTGAAGCTTTTCTCCCAGGCCTTGGTCCATACCACCTGGTCTGGCTTCCTCTTTTTTGTGAGGTCTGTTATGGGGTCCACCATATCACTAAACCCTTTACAACTCTCCGGTAATGGTTGGCCAGACCAATAAAGGATTGGGCCTGCTTCTTGGTTTGTGGGCCACACCAGTTCTGAATAGCTTCTACTTTTAAAGGGTCAGGGTGAACAAACCCACTCCTCAACCTGTGTCCTAAATAAGATACCTCTGCACTCCCCATCTTACTTTTGGAGACCTTGACAGTGATGTTAGTGTCTTTAAGCCTCTGCAATACAATTCCCATATCATTCAGGTGATCTTGGCAGGAGTCACTAAAAATAGCCAAATCATCTACATAAGCAGTACTTCATTGACAAGCCTCTAAAAGGTAGCCCCTGCATTAATTAATCCAAAAGGCATAACCTTAAACTCATGTAGACCAGATTCCACTATAAAAAATGATTTTTCCTGGGCCTCAGCATCTAAGGAATTTGCCAATTCCCTCAAAGTGAAATCGGGTGTGCTTATGAATGTTGTCCCACCCAATAAGTCCAGTTGGTCCTCTATCCAGGGTGTGGGGTAAGAGTTAAATTGGGTGATAACATTTTGCCTCCTAAAATCCACACAAAATCTCAGAAAGGGTTTTATCCTTTTTAGGGTATCACAATAATAGATGCCCAGGGGGCTTTTTGATTTAGCTACCCCCTCCCCGTATACAGTATGCTTTCCACTTTTTCCTGGATCTGCTTTTGCATTTCTCCTTTAGCACTAGCCTGAAAACTGGAGTATAAAATAAGACTTTAGTAGAATCATAGAATCATAGAATATCAGGGTTGGAAGGGACCCCAGAAGGTCATCTAGTCCAACCCCCTGCTCAAAGCAGGACCAATTCCCAGTTAAATCATCCCAGCCAGGGCTTTGTCAAGCCTGACCTTAAAAACCTCTAAGGAAGGAGATTCTACCACCTCCCTAGGTAACGCATTCCAGTGTTTCACCACCCTCTTAGTGAAAAAGTTTTTCCTAATATCCAATCTAAACCTCCCCCACTGCAACTTGAGACCATTACTCCTCGTTCTGTCATCTGCTACCATTGAGAACAGTCTAGAGCCATCCTCTTTCGAACCCCCTTTCAGGTAGTTGAAAGCAGCTATCAAATCCCCCCTCATTCTTCTCTTCTGCAGGCTAAACAATCCCAGCTCCCTCAGCCTCTCCTCATAACTCGTGTGTTCCAGTCCCCTAATCATTTTTGTTGCCCTTCGCTGGACTCTCTCCAATTTATCCACATCCTTCTTGAAGTGTGGGGCCCAAAACTGGACACAGTACTCCAGATGAGGCCTCACCAATGTCGAATAGAGGGGAACGATCACGTCCCTCGATCTGCTCGCTATGCCCCTACTTATACATCCCAAAATGCCATTGGCCTTCTTGGCAACAAGGGCACACTGCTGACTCATATCCAGCTTCTCGTCCTCTGTCACCCCTAGGTCCTTTTCCGCAGAACTGCTGCCTAGCCATTCGGTCCCTAGTCTGTAGCTGTGCATTGGGTTCTTCCGTCCTAAGTGCAGGACCCTGCACTTATCCTTATTGAACCTCATCAGATTTCTTTTGGCCCAATCCTCTAATTTGTCTAGGTCCCTCTGTATCCTATCCCTGCCCTCCAGCATATCTACCACTCCTCCCAGTTTAGTATCATCCGCAAATTTGCTGAGAGTGCAATCCACACCATCCTCCAGATCATTTATGAAGATATTGAACAAAACCGGCCCCAGGACCGACCCTTGGGGTACTCCACTTGATACCGGCTGCCAACTAGATATGGAGCCATTTATCACTACCCATTGAGCCCGACAATCTAGCCAGCTTTCTACCCACCTTGTAGTGCAGTACCTGGTGTACCTCACCAGGACACCTCTTTTTGCTTGTGAGAGCCTCTCGGTACAACAAACCTCCTCCTAGAAAAAAATCTACTCTTTCCTTCCCTAGCCAGGGTATTATTCTGAGCTGCATTCCTCTCCTTGCCCAGGAAAGGATCAGCCTGCTGAGCCTCAATAAACTCCTTTGGAGTCTCACTGAAGTTGAGAGCAAATTCTGGCAAAGCAGTGGAATTGTCAAGCTGCTGCCTTCTGCTGACAAAGGAGTGAGGGCATTTCCCTCCCCTCACAGCCCTCCTTGCTGCCCACAAAGTGGGTGAGGCAGAGCTGTACTGGCTGCAAGTTATGACATTAACCTGCTTAGACATGGTTAAAATATCATTGTCTATTAAAATATCAGCAGGTAGAAAATTCCTAATGCCTACAACAACATTTCTCTTAATCGCCTCCCACTTGATGTGGATCTTAGCCAAAGGTACAGTTACAGAGAATTCAGCCAAAGCTAGTATATTTAAATTCTTACCAGAGAGTTTGTCTTCCTCCCTTACCAAACTTTCCTTTACTTGGGACGCTGTGCCCCGCCAGCCCTTACAATCTGTGCCCTTTACCTTAGCATTCTTAATAAATTCTTCACTTCCTTCCCAAGACACCATCTTAATACAGTTCAGTGGGCCTTTTACCTCCTCTGCTAATTTGGTTTTATATGATCAGGAGCCCCACAATGATGACAGATGACTTGCCTTCCCTTAGGACAGGGGGTTTTAAAATCTGGGCTTGCAATTTTTTTAAATCAAAGTTGAGGACAGGTTTATTTCCAGACCCCTTCTCCCTCTTAACCTGGGGCACAGGGGGGTTTCCCTTCCCCTGAGATTTGTGCCCCCCATGAGCCCTTGGTTCAACAATTTCTTTAGCCTCCAAAATTGTGGAAGGTGAGGTTTTTTTATTTTATTTTTTGTCACAGATGGCTGCCTTTAGCTCGTCTGTAACTACCCATAACAATTGTTCCTGGGCCACCAGATCAAGCAGTTTTTCATAGTAACCTTCAGCCCCTGTCACCATTATCTATTTTCTCATAAAATGACACATTTTGTACACATATTCAACGTGTGACATTGTCAAACATTTTAAGATTTCTATACTTCAGTAGGACTCAGGGGTAATCTTAAACCCTTCAATATGTTTTCTTTACATTTCTTATACTTCATAGCATCACCCTCTTCCATATCATTAAAAACTTGTCTTGCCTTCCTGGTTAATCTGGTCAAGAGGATAGGCATCCATTTATTCTCTGAGATAATGTGGATCCCACTCAGTCTCTCAAAGGAGGACAAGAACTCTTCTATACAGTCAGTCTCTTTATCAATTGGGCAGACTTTCTCCCACTCCCTTGTGTCTTGGGGCGGGGGGGCAGAGGGGTTGTATTCACTGGCTGGGGAATCTCCTTTTGCTGCTCCCGTACTCTGAGCTGCAATGTGTGAGCTTCCATCACTTCTGGTGTGCCCTCTCTTCAGCTTCAGCGTTGCCTCTGACTGCTGCTGTTCCATGTGTCTTTGATGGAGACCTGTTGGCTGGCCATGCATCTTTGGCGAGCTCTTTTGTCAGCCTCCTCATTGGCTTTGACTGCTACTTGGGTTGAATCAGTTTCCCTGATCCACAGTTCTTCCATCAGGTTCTCATCCTTACGTTCTTCCTGGGCTGCCAAATCCTGCAGTCAAGCCAGTTCCCCTGCAATGGTCTCTGTGGCATATGGTACAGGAAGGTCCTTGGATGCATGGTCAAAACTTCAGAGTAAAGCTCTCAGTTCCAGGTCTGGGGTTTTCCTTTTATAGGATATTCCCCTCTGCAGGCAGAGATGTTCAAGGTCTTTTGTCTCAAGATTATCATACGAGAGTTGTTCACTCATTGTGTCTAATCTTTAACCTTTAAAACCCCTCAGTATCAACTTTAAACTTTTAATAGTGCTGGGTTATGCTCTATAAATCTAATTGACCTGCAGAATTCTGCCAAGGCTATTCATTTGTCAGTGTTCAGTGAGGCCCAGGAGCGTTGGCATAAGCTGGCACTGGGTCTGCCAGCATCACAGTAGGGTTTCAGAAGGATGACTCCCAGGACAGCGTCAAGGTGGGGAGAACAGCGTAGTCTGTTAATGGAACTGTGTGACCTTCAGGTGCCTGAAGTGAGGCAGGAGGGCAGAGGCGTTCTCCTTTGGTCAGGGGTCCAGGGATATGGGGGAGGGATTGGACTCAAAGATCAACACACATGCAGAAATGGTGTACAGAGCAGACTTAGAAGTGGTGGCAGTAGCCACTAAAACTACCCTGCTGGCCACTCGAGGAATGGGTTAGAGAGATCTGGGGAAGAAGGTTCCTGTGACTGATAAGAATAGGGTGGAGGCCAATGGCTCAAGCTAGCAGCCCGCAGATTTAGATGGCAGAATGCTCTCTTCAAGGGACAAGGTTTTGGAACAAGCAGTAAAGAGGGAACAAGAAGTTGTCCATATGAAGATGAAAGATGCAATTGATAAGCAGAGCACTTGATATTGGAGGAGGAGGTGATGAAACTTCACCGGGAAATCCTCCTGCAGAAATAGAACACATCTTAGAAGGATGAGAAGTTTGGGACCCTGGAGGGAGAAGTTGACTGCCTCCCCCACCCCCAAAAAAGACAGGTATGTAACAGGGTATCCTTCCCCTTTAAGGGCCAGCCCTTTCATCTATCAGACTCAGCTGGGAAGGTAGGTGATCCCTCTGAAGGGCTGATAGAGCTCAGCTGAAGGGCAGTTCTGAGGGAGAGGGGTTCAGCCCTGTGTGATAGCGGCACAGATTGAAAGACCCCTGGGCCCCTGCAGCCTGTGTTGTTTCAAGGGAATAGCTTTATTTTGTGTTACTCTGTGAGGGTTTTTTTGTTTGAATTAATAAACTGTGCTCTGAGGAAGAGACTTGGGCATGGCCTTAGTTCCCCCTGGGTTGGGGGAGAAAGGCCAGCAATTTCCTACTAGCATGTTCCAGGATTGGGGCCTAAATAGAAACAACATGCAAGAGGAGGTTGTTAGAAGCACAATCGAGGGCGAAAGACAATACAAGGATGTCAGTAATACGAATGAAGTGTAGCACATATGTCATGTCTTGGGGTTCAACTCAGACCAGTGAGAGGTTGTGTCATCACCTGTCCTGTAATCCTGGGTGCCTTAAATGCTCTGTTGCAGTGGCTCACGGCCTGGATACCAACAGTCGGCAGACATGTATGAAGGTGGGCGCTGTAATTCATGTTTCATAAATTATACAGGGCTATATAATGCCATCAATTTTTAAGCAAAGCTCCTCATCGAATCACTGTGGAGTTTTACTTAAACATTAGTGGCATGATATGGCCTGCTGACAAGAAGCTGTAGACATAGTAATTAAAGAAACAAGCCCTGAAGCATGCAAGCTGGCACTATATACTCCACAGCATCTTTCAAAGGAGCAAAGTTTCAAATGATAGTCCCTCAATTTAACACTGTTGCCAAATGGGTTTGTTTTTGTTGAAACACCATATCAGAAACCTATGAAATTAAATATAAACATCTTGGGGCCCTTTCTGGCCTGAAAGAACAATATTCCTAGAGCTACAGTCACACTACTGCAGATGGATTAGGTCAGCATTTCTCTGATAGGTTCCTATTTGCAGGCATTGATCATTCCTTCTCTGTTAAAACTGAATATAGAAAATATAAACCCCAGGGAACCCAATGCATATAATCTTAATACAAATCGTTTCTGGCCAGATTTGAGCTATGAAAGTACCAAAAGAAAAGTTCTTGGCCTCAAGCAATGGGTACTGTGTGTGATGAGCACTTCTGAAAATCAGGTCTTATGTTTTAGGATTTTTTTTTCTTACAGAACTCATCTCTTCTCTCCAGGCTTACTCTCCCTCCCTCCCCAGAATCTATCAGGTCTTCCTGGTGCACCTGTTGGAAGGAGAAGATCTTGAAGAAACTTTGCTAAATGTCCAGTTTCAGAGTAGCAGTCGTGTTAGTCTGTATCCGCAAAAAGAAAAGGATTACTTGTGGCACCTTAGAGACTAACCAATTTATTTGAGCATAAACTTTCGATGAAGTGAACTGTAGCTCATGAAAGCTTATGCTCAAATAAATTTGCTAAATGTGTCCATTAGTACTTGACAGCTTTTTAGTTCTTACTGGTTTTGCTGTGATAGGCATTGTTCTTTTAGCCACACCTATATTTATATCTATCCATTTATCCATCTATAGTTACCTGAAGTCTTTGTACAATGCTCATCACCATATACAGTATAACTTTGTAGAATGCACCCGTGTAAGAACAGCAGGGCATATGAAATTGAGATCTAGTACCAACAGGTACTTAATATTTTCAAATATCTATTATTCCTGAATTACAGGTGGGGAAACTGAGCCAGGGAGGGTAAGTAATTTGCCAAAGACAACGGAGAACATGTGAGTGGCCGAACTGGATCAGAACGTGGAAAACTTCCTGGCTCCAGTTGGGTACACAGTCCGCTAGACTACACAGTCTCAAACGAAGTTGTGTTTTTTTGCTTTATTTATACCCTCAGTGTTGTAACAGGAAACAGAATCAGAATTGTTCATAGCAAACCCATTTATTCTTAATCAAGTGACAGTATTGGTGGGTTTCCTGTGAGGCTAGTGCTTATTAATAACATCCCCAAAGTTCTGTGCACTTATTAAAAAACAAATGCTGATTAACAGTGTCACGGGGATTCATAGATTATAAAGCCAGAAGGGGGTCACTGTGATCATGTAGTTTGACCGCCTATATAACACCGGTCATATGACTTCTCTGAATTAATTCCTGTTTGAACTGGAACATATCCTTTAGAAAAATATCCCATCTTGATTTAAAGATTTCCAGCACAAACCTTGGTATATTGTTCCAACAGTTAATTACCCTCACTGTTAAAAAATTGTGCCTTTATAATAGTCTGTATATTTGGGCATCGTCTACTGTATTAAGAGCACTGACCATTCTTCCTGCCCCTTTGTTAACTCTTATGTCAGGGCAGGACTAAGGAGAATGAGGTGGCCCCTAATGGGGCTGCAGTGGTTGACACAGATATTTCCTGTTTCAGAGAAACTTTGAAAGAACTTATAATAGAAACTTCATTTTGTCATTTCAAAGGTCTGAGTTTCTCTGAAATTGGGTTTTCAACACCTACTTGTCTATACAACTCCTACAAGGCCTCTGGCCTGGTCCCCCTCTGACGCCCTTCTGATGCTCTAGCCATGGTGGCTTCTGGAGCACAGCTCCATGGGCCCTGGGAGAATGGATGCAGCTTTTACTTAACCTGAATGGTTGCAGTTTACAAGCAAGCTTAGTGTCCTGAGGGGAGCGGAGAGAAGGTCCCATAGTGGAGGAAGACAAAGGTGAGTTCTGTGCTTCTGCATAAAGTGAGCCTTGACAGCATGGCAGGTGGGGAAGTAGGGGCAGGAAGTGTGCCTAATCAATGAGCATGGAGTTGTCTGTGTCTGAGATGAAGGGAGCTGGTCTCTATACAGGTCTTAGTGGCTCAATATGAAAATGGCATTTGCTTTATGGGGGAGCTGCTGAGTCTCAAAGTGCTCTTTATGAGGAGTGCTATGTTGACTGAAATTGGCAGGGTGTGTGTGTGTGTGCGCTTTTACAGCTCTCCAGCTGCCTCTTGGTCCAGATACAAGGAGTGAGTTCTCAGCCACAGGATGCTGTCTGTGCTTCTAGTGAAAACACTTGAAATTAACTTAGTATGGAGACATTTAAAACACTTCAGATTGGTAGTATAGTTTCACCCATCAGTACATAATGGGAATCATTCATGTATCCCCGCTGTGCATTAAGGAAACCAGGCCTTTCTGTGGAATTATACAAGCTCACAACATCATACTTTTATTAAACTCTAGCTGCTTTTATTAAACTCTAACTGCAACATGCAGACTTTGGGCCACATCCTCAGCTAGTGCAAATTGGCAATGCACCATTGAATTCAATGGCGGTGCATTGATTTACACCACTCCTTATACTTGTGGGAGGCAACATATGTTAATTAACAATCTGTCGTGAGCAGCTTGTGATATTTGCTACTAGCAATAAGGTCCAACTGCTTCTACTACACGTTGCCACAAAAATGTGCTGATGTGTTGCACAGCTCTTTGAAAGCTAGTGGTGGGTATATTATTAAACTTTTTAATGAAGAGCTTCGTTTAAAAGAATTAATTTGCACCTCCAGCCAGCACAGCAACATGATTTTTCGATATTTGGCAAAGGGATCATTTTAAATATAGTAAGCTTCATAGTAAAAAAGTATATATATATATTAGAAACTGCCATGCTGCGGCTACAAAGAACATTGGACCGAGACAGCTGTTTAATAGAATGCAGTGTACTGGGTTACCAGAGCAAAAGCTACAGTGATGTTAAATCTCATTTCAGAAAGCAGATTTAATCAAAATGATCAGCGTGTATCAATGCACTGAAGTAATTGTGTGAATTGATGTTCTCTGCTGAAATGAGTAAGTTATTGAGGATCAGGTTCTGCCACCCTCATTGACACTGAGTAGGATCTTACTCTGTGAGCATTCCCAGGGTGTTTGTGGAGTAGCGACCTATCTAATGTGAACAGAACCTGGCCTTAACTTAGGATAGGTTAATTCATTTGGCAGTATGCAAACACAAGAGAAAAACATCATAAAACCCGAACTACTTCTACCTTTATTTTTGTTTTTACTGTATTTTACGATGCAGAGGAAGGTCTGGAAAATCTTTAAAGGACAGCAGATTGATACGCACCCAGCTCCAGACACGGTTGCTGTCAATCGGAGAGAGGGAGGGAAATTTATTTATGCAAAAAAGTAATTTCCTCCTTGCAGTCTCCTCTGTCCCAGCTTCCTTTTATCAAATCATAGGAGAAAGAAATAGAAAAGACCTATTAGTTCAGCTTATCACCTCTACAAATCAGATTTTCTCCAATGCCACATTAGAATTTAAATATTATAGTGACGGGTGCTTTATAAATATCTAAAAGATGTTCTCTAGTGCTGGGCCCAGCTTTGCAGAAAGAAAGGAACCATAAAAAAAAATTATATCTTTACTATCCCAGACCTGAGCATAAGACATGTACATAAGTGGAAGATTAAGATCATAGGCATTCCTGCCTATAAACAGCTTAACCATGTTTACTTTTGTCATGACCCCAGATTTCCTACAACCCAGTCTCAGATACTTGCTGAGACTACCAAGCTTCTCTCTAAAAAGGGGCACCCTTCACCCTACTCCCTTGTTACAAGGACCTGGTATGGCCCAGAGTGGTGGCATGAGGGTGGTTCCCTGATAGGTATGGTACCTGTTTTTTGACAGCTGCTGTAGAAACACCCTGTTTCCCACAGCTCCACACCAGCCTGAATTAATAAACTTGTAATTTACTATTTACTGTTTACAATTAACACCTATGAATGAACTCCAATTTTGGCCACCTGGCAGTGTCCTTTTCAAGCCCTGTAAAGTCTTATTTTATACCCCAGTTCTTAGGCTTCCTTTTCATAAACCCTGGCATCTGATGTTTTCTCAGTCTGGTCTCACCACCACCCTCTCGGCAGCCTCTGCATCCCTGAGGTACCAGTCTCTGGAGTCTAGAGCGGCCTCTCTTGGCACCTTTAGCCAGCACGGACACCTCCAGCAGGCAAGTCTCCATATTCACCACTCCAATGGTCCTCGTCCCACTGCTGACTTTTGAACCAGCATTCTGGGGTAACTTCTAATAACCCAGTAGATCATCACAGAGTCCTTGGGTTTCAACCACTATCTTACTTTCACCCACATATTTTAACTCCCACATGTCTCATACCTAAAATAATATAATCGTAACACATACCCTCACATTCTCCACAACTTTAAACCACAGCTTTAAAGTATATCCTTTAGTCATATAACCCCATTAGACCATTCAGCAGTGCATTACACATAACAGGAAATTACAGCAAATTGAATGGATATGAACAGAAAATGAATTATACTTCACCTGAAAGACAAATGGCTATACCCCAAAACTGAACTATCTATAATTTGCCAAGGGAATGACCCATTTCAAATGCAGTCCTCAGATATTTTCTTTTCTTTCAGCAATAGTCAAAGAGCCAAGGTCCTTATTTCCAAGATATCCACTTTACCAAAGACGTCTCCTAGTTTTGCAGAATATAATATTACTGCTTAATCTCTATTGGTCTTTTCATTATAATAGGATATCCAGACTTAAGTGGAAGAGAAATGAGAATAAAAAAAATTACAATGTATGTGATTCTTGTGTTAGCTTTTTCAGGACACTCCTTAAAGATGTTTTGGTAGGAACTTTCCATGAAGAAGACTTCACTTCTTTCACATAAAGATCTAGTAGTCATGGATTTGGTTTATCTATATAATCCAGGCTTTGAGTATCTCCCTGCATATTCAGAATCCCAACAGCCTATGTGTTCAGATTGCACATTTGGGCTTTCAAGGTTTCCTTTTTTTTCCTCTTCATATTTAAAACTATCTTAATTGTCAGCCTGGTGCAGAGGCATTGGATTCAATAACTGATGTATTGAATAAGCGCAAACAGATCTCGGGCGAATCCAGGTGGTGGTCTATTTCTCCAGGTATCCATATAATCAATTATGGCAGTTGTTTCCCCCACTAGAATCATTAAAGTACTCTGTTTTAGTAGGGAGAAATTAATTTATCTCCCTAGAGGCTTTTCCAGTCCTGAACTAGAAGACACTGGCTGTAAGGAAGGGGACATGATGAAGCCTGGGGAGTTGTCCTGAGCCATAAAAATCCTGGCCTGTTTATGAACTCATAGATGGATCATAGAATCAAGAAAATAAATAAAAGTATGACCACTAAGTTTGCTATCTGCATCAAGTGAGCTCAAGGTGATGTATAGCTACTGCCCTACAAAACCAGGATCCATCCTTTCTCGCGCAATTTCTGATTTTAAACTATTTTTATGAAATGTACAAATTGAGGACAGTTCTGCCACACTTGCCAAACATTTACATTCAAAGAGTAATAGAGAACAATGCAAAATATAACCTTTTATCCCAAGTTTTGGATCTTTAAGAGAAATAGGATGACACCATGCCTACCATCAGGGAATGCTGTTGTCATTGCGTTTCTCGTTTCCCCATGTACAAGAGAGAGATCAATCTGAATAAGTTGATAGTTGAGTGCTCAGTTCTGCAATATGCAGAGCCCATTGTGGGAGCTGCTGTGCATCCTCATCTAACAGTGAAGTTAATTTTGCAGAATCAGGCCCTAACAGTCTGAGTAAATGCATCTGTTTTTATGAGTAAGGCACAAGGAAAGTGCACTGAGAAATGTTTTAAGCATTTCTGATGTGTGGTATGAAATACAGTGCAGATTTTTACACGGGAGCTATTTTGTCCAGTACACATTCTTTAACACTCATATAATATTTGTATTTAATCAGCCAAAATATCCAGTTAAAGGTTTGTTTTAGTTTGCAGGTTAGTAAATAGATAGAATGTGTGGTTACTAGAGCTTTAAAAATATGATAGGTTAATAAAGAAGTAAAAAGAAGGTCAAGTAAGAATAAATTTAGTTAGAAAATATGGTATTTATTGCCATAAATGAATATTACTCATCAGCTTAGTGATCTGAGTAATTGCCAGAGACAAGTCAGTCTACAGTAACCTCTGTGATAATCTATACATTAAGCTACAAGTCCCCACATTTCTACTGAAAATTATTTTGTTGCATTAACATTTTTAAAAATCAGACACATCTGTTTATTAATATTGTTGAGAAGATGACAAAAAGTTTGAATATAACAAAACAGTCTTGCCTCTTACCGTTCATTATACGTGGTAAAACATTTCCCTGGCTAATCTCTGCTTCAGAATTAGATACACTCTAGAGCGTAGGTTGGTTGCAAAATAATGTTTGTATCTGAGATAGCCCATCCATAGTGCATATCCTGTAAATGTATATCAAACTGAACCTCTCAAACATTTCACAGCCGAGTATCTAATCAGCTTAGCAAATCCTTCTTTGTCTGCTTTGTGCTAAAATTACCAAATAGTTTTCTTGGATTTGCTGATGAATGCAAATCCAATAAGAATGAGTCACGGGAGCTAGTAAGGTGATTTCTGAACTCCTACTTAGTACATTCTTCTTGTGTTTTCACAACTCCAGTAGCACTGCTAAGAGAACATTTCTTGGCCGGACCAACATTAGTTGACCACATTGTTTTCAGTCATATAATACATTTGTTAGGATATGCAGGAAAGCAGACTAATTGGTCAAACATATAAATGAAGATGCAAAAACCTTTGTTACACTGCTTAACACAAAAACTATCCACTGTCATTGATCACATAGATATTGACTTTAACATAAAAAATACAGCGACCAAGTTAATAAATGCAAACTGTAGCTTGTGTAACCCATACACCTCCTCTAAGTGGTCTCGGTGCCACTAGAGGGGACAGAACACCACACCCAGAAGGTGTGTGGGTTACACTTGTATGAAATATGGGAGTAATATGGTAATTTAGACAATAGTCACCTTCAGTGCTAAGATGATGCTGTATTGAGGGTGAAAATCACCCCTTTCTGCACAAAGAAGGAGTACTTAAGCTTGGTAGAGGGGATGGAATTCAGACCAGAATTCAGACAGGTTGCAACTTAGCGTATCCCTGGATACTGCTACATGTCTGTGTATGCACACACTTGTAATACACACACACACACACACAACTCATCAATACAATCCAGCTGTTTTCACTGCTCTGGTGCCTCAAAGCAGCCATAAATTTGTCTTAACTTCCCCCAGGAAGATTTTCACTATGTTGGGCAGTCTCTTTGCGGTGTAGAGCCATCCTAGCTGGTGTAGGGAGACATGAGTGTCTGGCTGGCTTGAAGTACCTTTGCCCCAGTCCTCAATTCCTGGCTCTTGCCTCATGTGCAGCTCTGCCAAACCAGACAATATCTCTCTCTCAGTACACTCTCTAACAAATATAAAACATACAGTGATAAAATAGCCAGATCAAAGCAATTCCTTGGAATCCATGTTTCAAAATTTATTTGTATATAATATATGCATTTATGTGCATGATAATCTAAAAAGGGATCAAGAAGAAAGAAAAACAGAATTCATCCATTTCTGGCACTCTGCATATGTAGAAAAAAGACATGGTCTGTACTCAACAGGAGTCTACAATGCTACACACACATTTAAGAGAAAAGTGAATAAGGTCAAAATATAATTAAAATAATTGATCCTACTTTATACAATATGGACACTAATTTAAATTGCAACTTCCTATAATTTTTTTTTACAAGAAATCCCTCTTGTATCAAAATCTCCCAAACCATAGAGTTGATTTATTACCACCTACGTTGAATCCAATCCAGTGCCCATTGAAGTCAATGGCGGGACTCCAGTGTCTGTTGGAACAGGCCCTATATACATGGAATCAAACTTTTAACATGGATGGATCTCTGTTCTGCAATCAACCCTGCAATTATTTCATCATGCATAGTACTGGGAATGCAATCCACTTATCTTTTGAATGGGATAGATTTTTTTATTTCAGTTAAGCCATGCAAGGGTATTAAACAACTGGAGCACAGTGTTATTCTTTTCACTGCTAGTGCCATTATTTATGGTCCTTGCTTCCATAAAAGAAACTCAATTATCTAAACCTGTGTTATCAGAAACTCCTTGTTATTGGAAACAGGGTAATGTTCCCAGACGTCGATTCATTACATGGTTATTCTCTTGTTTATCTGAAACTTTGATTTTCAGACCTTATTTAGTGGTCCCCATGACATTTGTCTAATTGAGGCTGAACCATAAACAGTGTGACTACAAACCATGCTGAAAATTAGAGCAGTTTGCTTGATAAATCAATTGTAAATTAATATAGCTCCATTGGATCTGGCCAGATATTTGAACAATCTGCTTGGGATCCATTGCCTTTTATGCAATATTTTAAACCATAGTCAGTGTTGTTGAGCCTTTCTCCCTGAATTTGGAAGTACTTAAAATATTATATCCCAGTATTTGGTAATGACATTTTCATTTAAAGCCCTCTGATCAGTTAATTGCGGTTTAGGGTATGTCCGCTATAGGACTGCACTTTGCTTCTGGAACTAAATGTAGCATTTTTAAAATCTATTTATTTATTTAGGAAGTTTTAACAGGTTTACAAATCCTTGTCATGTAAATATCACAGACAAAATTATGATAATCACAAAAGAGAGCTTTTTTTAGAGAAAATTATACAGAAATATAATCCTCTGTATTCTGTTTAACAGGTTGATGGCAAAGCCAGCTTCTTTCCACTAGCTATCATGTTGTTTCTGGTCATTTTATTAAATTGTGCAAAACTTCTGATTATACACATTCATCACAGCATGCAGGTGTATCAAATGCTAGTGTTCAAAAAATTGGACAGGTGTGCTGGGGTTTTTTTGAAGGTGAATGTACTTTATCTGAGTGCTGAATAAATGGTAGCCATTATCTAAGTATCTATTTGTGCTCAGTCTATTTTGCTGGGTACACAATTGGTACATTGGTTTTCCAAAAACTACAACCTGTCATATTTTTTCAAAAAATTCCTCTAGTTTTAGACTATTTTTCTTCTTCCAATGAGAGGCTATCAGTAGCCTAGCAGCTGCTAGCAAACGAGATGTCAGTTCTTCATTTCTGTTTGTGTGACCATTTCCATTAGGCAGCCCCAGGAGGATTACCAAAGGATCATTTGGTAATAAATGCCAACAATTTGTAGTATTGGGCTACACATTTTTTGTATTCTCTTCAAAGCTGCTGGAGCCAGTCTCAGGGCTGCTCTAACCTAGGTCTATTAGTAATTGCCCTTCCAGTGGCATTACCAGGCAGACATGCTCCCCTTCCTGGAGATAAGAAAAATGGCAGAAGTGGGCATAGACACACCTATGTTGGCTTTACCCCATCTGAGGATTCTGCCACACTGGAAGATTCCCCTTGGTATGGTAGTTTTACAGCCTTTTGCACTGCCAGAGCAATGGACATGATCTGGCCTAAAGTTAGTTCCAAATTCTGACCAGATTTCAGAGAATGTTGAATCTGGGGTTTTATCTCAGTCCATTAGAGATTTCAATCAGCTGTGAATGTTGCAGCTCTCTGTATCTTTAAAAAATCTGAAGACAATGATCAATAATAAATTGCCAGTTGAATGCTCTGTTCATTTAAGTCATAAATCACTGTAGATGTAACAAGTTCTTTAACAGTCATTCAATAATGGGCCCTTTTAATTGTCTCTAAACATCTATGGTATTGAAAACTCCTATCTGCCTGTCTTAAATTCTATATGCCTTTTTTGTGTCTCTCGCATCTAATCTATGGCATTTCTATGGTGCCCACATACTCTAGTATCTGAGTGCCACCTAGTTTGCTTGTGTATGTAATCTAAATGTTGCATAAGAATTATATATATAAAACTCTTAATTAAGCCCAGTAATAAGTAAATATTTTAATGTTGAAGCATTTGACTTTACAGCTATCAAATCAGTTAAACAAATTTTATTTTTAATACTTATTTCTAATGATTTGTTTAATTGTACTTTGCAATTCTGGTCATAGCTTGACCTGCAGAGACATCTGCTGGGTGATTCCGAGATTAGAACAGCAATAGGCTCTTAGCACAGATGCTTTGTAATGAAATGCTAAACTATATTACACTGTTACACCACTACGTGGTGCCATACATAACAAACCTTAATTTAACTTCATTCAAATTCTGTAGTGTTTAGTTTACAGCCAGCATCTGCTCAGAACTGGCAGGAGATGTTTTTCCCAGTCCAAGATAGATGGTCAACTCAAGTAATGTTCCCTCTGATGTAGAGGGCCAGTGCAAGGCCCTTTGCACCACTTAGGTGACCTGTGGGATTGCATAGGATATAGAATCATAGACTCATAGGACTGGAAGGGACCTCAAGAGGTCATCTAGTCCAGTCCCCTGCACTCATGGCAAGACTAAGTATTATCAAGACCATTCCTGTCAGGTGTTTGTCTAACCTGCTCTTAAAAATCTCCAGTGATGGAGATTCCACAACCTTCCTAGGCAATTTATTCCAGTGTTTAACCACCCTGACAGGAAGTGTTTCCTAATGTCCAACCCAAACTGCCCTTGCTGCAATTGAAGCCCATTGCTTCTTGTCCTATCCTCAAAGGTTAAGGAGAATAACTTTTTTCCCTTCTCCTTGTAATAACCTTTTATGTACTTGAAAACTCTTATCATGTCCCGTCTCAGTCTTCTCTTCTCCAGACTAAACAAATCCAGTTTTTTCAATCTTCCCTCATCGGTCATGTTTTCTAGACCTTTAATCATTTTTGCTTCTCTTCTCTGGACTTTCTCCAATCTGTCCACATCTTTCCTGAAATGTGGCACCCAGAACTGGACACAATACTCCAGTTGAGGCCTAATCAGCATGGAGTAGAGCAGAAGAATTACTTCCTGTGTCTTCCTTACAACACTCCTGCTAATGATGTTTGCTTTTTTTGCAACAGCATTGTTGACTCATATTTAGCTTGTGATCAACTATGACCCCCATATCCCTTTCTGCAGTACTCCTTCTTAGGCAGTCATTTCCCATTTTGTATGCGTGCAATGGATTGTTCCTTCCTGAATGAAGTACTTTGCATTTGTCGTTATTGAATTTCATCCTATTTTCTTGAGACCAATTCTCCAGTTTGTCCGGATCATTTTGCATTTTAATCTCAACCTCCAAAGCACTTGCAACCCCTCCCAGCTTAGTACTGTCCATCAACTTTATAAGTGTACCCTATACCTTTATCAAAATCATTGATGAAGATATTGAACCGAACTGGACCCAGAACTGATCCGTGAGGGACCCCACTTGATATGCCCTCCCAGCTTGACTCTGAACCACTGATAACTACTGTCTGGGAATGGTTTTCCAATCAGTTTTTCACCCACCTTATAGCAGCTCCATTTAGGCATAGTTGCTGGAACTATGGCTGTGGGGGGTGATGCCCGGACTTGAAATGATGTCAGTTATATACAGGGTTTACAATTTGGTTCAATGGCTCTCAGCACCCCCATTATAAAAATTGATCCAGCACCCCTGCATCGAGGTTGTATTTCCCTAGTTTGTTAATGAGAAGGTCATGAAAGACAGTACCAAAAGCCTTACTAAAGTCAAGATAGCCCACATCTATCCCTCTGCCCCCCCCACCAGACTTGTTACCCTGTCAAAGAACGCTATTAGGTTGGTTTGACATGATTTGTTCTTGACAAATCCATGCTGACTGGACTGTTACTTATCACCTTATTATCTTCTAGATGTTTGCAAATTGCTTGCTTAATTATTTGCTCGATTATTTTTCCAGATACTGAAGTTAAGCTGACTGGTCTGTAATTCCCTGGGTTGTCTTTATTTCCCTTTTCATAGATGGGCACTATATGTGCCCTTTACCAGTCCTCTGGAATCTCTTCTGTTTTCCATGACTTTTCAAAGATAATTGTGAATGTGTGGTAATTGATGATATATGTTTGGCTGGAATGATCATTTGGATAGAATGATTAGAGGAGCCTATTCACAATCTTACCAATACTGATATTAGTTACTGAGTCCTGTTTGATGATGATCCCATTTCTACAGCAATAAAATCAGCGAAACGATTTTTTTTGCAGACCTTAAATCTTGTTCTAAATGCAGGAAAATCATGTTAAGAATCTGCACTGACCTTGTTGTTACTGATGTTTGCTCACCTCTCTTTAAGGGTTACATACCCATTATGCCGTTTTGTGTTCACTGTGGCTCTTTGTTTGCCTACAGTAGTTCCTTTGTGTGATTCTTAATAATCTTAAATTTATTAGACACATTTTTCTTCTCAATTGCTGTTGTTCTATGTTAGACAACACATCTTTTGTCGATGTTCCTGTTTTCCTAGTTTGGTTCTTTAATATTTTGTTCTTCTGTTTGTATGAAAATGCACTACAATGTAACTGCTCAGTGTCCCAAGAGCCTAGGCTAGGACATAGGCTTGAGTAGGTTCTTTATTAATACAACTGTTATAAAATTTTATAATATTATATAATGATAGGAAACATCTTTCTGTCTCAGCTGGTCATCATCTTCTGCTCTAAGGCATGAGTTAGCAGTAGAATAGTCCTATATGGTTTGATGCCAGATTTCAGACTTTTGAACATGCAAACCAATTAGAATTAATTTGCAGGCTTTTAAACAAGTACTGTGAAGCTGGGAGTGAATTCAGAACACTGAAGCACTACTGAAGCTGGTATGCTGTTTGAATATTCCAAAAGCATACAAGTGTGCTTTGTGGATATATTCCTCCCTTATGCACAGTATGCTTTTTAAAAGAGTAGTTGTCACAGCTGATCTTCAGTGTTCTGCAGAGAACATCCTTGCACTGAAAGAGAACAGACCAGATCACCTAACAGTTCACACTGTGAAACTGCTGTACAAATGAAGATGGACTAATCTTCACAATACCACTTTCAGGTAGGACATTATTATTATTCTTTCTTTACAGTGGGAAATGCAAAGACTCAGAGAGGATAAACAGCTTGCCCAAAGTCACAGAGTGGTCGAGTGATAGAATTAGAACTCACGACAAGATTTGAAACAGCTGCTCCGTGCTTTAATCAATAGACTACAAAGCCTCTACAATACACACTGCAGCTACAGCAGCTTGATAGTGGGCACTTTTACAATAGAGAAATGCAGTATGTTGTTATTAATAACCATATTCTGGATCAGTTCATTGGGAACCCTGGGTTGGCAAAGTTGTCACATGACCAGTCCAACTAGAAGATGACCAAAAGAGCTCCCCCTTGCCCAATCAGAAAAGAGAATCATACCTATCCATGTGCACAACATAAATTGAACAGTCCTCGTGAGCCCTTTCTGGGACAAAGTCATTGTCTTGGGAAGAAACTCTCTCTTCTCTAAGGCTTTTGCTTGTATTTAAAAAAAATTGAATACACATGCAAACAATCAGTCCCACAGAGGCACAAGCTACTGCTCAATATACCTTTTGGGCACTGGACAGTTGTCTATTCTGTGTTGAACCTTAACTTAACTCCTATCACATTCAAACAATCATCTTTTCTTTTGTCATGCTTTATATATTATGCTGATTCACTCTTAATGTTAACGTGCTTAGCAAACACACCAAGTGCAAGTAAAGGCACACAACACAAGTAAAAAGTCTAAAAGAGAAATTCAATATTTTAACTGGAGGTGATTACACTGAATAGTAGAACATGAGCTGGTTGATGTTTAGCTCCATCATCTTACTTATTTGTTATGCAACTTAAAAATGATAGAAGAGGGTAATTTAATTAGAAAAAATTTGATCAGGACTATAGCTGGTTAAAAAACAGGGAGAAAGCTTCATAAATCTTTAGTCAAAAATTGCCCTGATTTTTCTCCCCATATTGAAATTTTGTCAAAATTTGAAAAATTCTGATCAGTCCTAATAAAAATGTTCTTTTATATAAAGCATTTGCTACGGTGCTTGGGGTTTCCCTCTTAAGATTAGAAACACATTGGGTCAATAAGGTGTTCTTTTAAAGTTCTGACATATCCATAAGAGACAGGTTTGAAGGATATATTTAAAAAGTGTGCATGTGATAGGATATTTCTTCCCCCCCGCCCCCAGTTATCTCAGCATGGTCAAATTCTATCACAAAGACCACAGACAGGCAGTGCAGGGAATTAAACAGTCTGTCACTCAAACTTGGGATATGGTTGTAAGTGGCAATCAACAAAACATAATTTAAAATAATATGGAGGGAAACATTATCATATATTCATAATCTCAAAGGTGATTATATTTGCTGTTTCTCATCACATGGGCTGCTTATGGTGACAGCAAAATCCCTGCAATATATAGAAAAATGATCATCTGATAGCTTGATATGTCTCAATTGAGGCATAGATAAAGCATTTATTAATCCAGATCTAACGGGGATGAGTGAAATTAATTCAGCTCTGCTCTGGGCATTTATTACTGTTGTCAAAGGTACACATGCCACTTTCGCATGACAGCAATCTGGTTTTTATATTTGTATTAATTATTTTCGGAATAACTCTGAACATCCATCTGTGTCTCTGTGGCTCAGCATGATACAACAGGAATTTTGGTTGACTATATTTCAATCACGTCATTCAAAACCAGTATTGATACAGAAACGTACAACACTGTGCAACTGTAGAAGCTGTAGCTGACCACTTCTCCATGAAATATCTGTGTGCAAAGTGACATGTTAAAGTAAGACTAAATAGAGATGGGCCAAGATGTGAAAACACCTAAATTTGGAGCATTGTCTCTGGATTTGAAATGTATAACTCCATCTTTCTGTGATTCTCAAGACAATTCTGTATTCTCATTATACTTGTTTCTTCCCTGGGACTGTTGCATGTACCTAGGGATGTGTGGTGCATTCTCCATCATTCAAACTGTTTAAATCAAGGCTGGATATCTTTCTAAAACACCTGCTCTAGTGCAAACAGAAGTTATGAACTTAAGGCAGAAGTTATTGGGTGAATTTCTATGATCTGTATTATGCAAAATTACCATAATTATCCTTTCTGGCCTTCAGATCTATGTTCGCAAAACCAAATTTAGCTATAGAAGAGGTTGAGGAGAAGTTTCTCTACATGTGACAAGATATAAAGTTACTCCCTGAGTCCCAAATTTTCAGGGGTTATTAGGAGAGCCCAGTTCTCTGCTTACCACATAGGTGATCTGGGATGGGCTATAAAAGTGAAAGGAGAAGGAAGGGCTTGTGCTCTCCCTGCCCGACTTGCTGAAAGCTAGAAAGGCCTCTGGTGGTTGAAACCAATGTTTTGAGTTGCTTTTGATCTTGTTTTTGAATCTTCCTTGTGTTAATAAAGTTCAGTTTAAGTCCCTTTTCTGATGAATCAGTCAGAGCGAAGAAAGCTGTGGTTGTTTTTCAACTCTTCCTTAGCCCAAGGACAACATTTTCAAACCTGCTCCAAGATTCCATACTAGGACCAGTGTTCTTTGTTATATTTACCACTGAGCTAGAAGAAAGGGTGGATAGTGAGGCGGAAAAAGGTTAAATTATTTTATGTCATATGAGATTAATAAAGGCTAGAGAGGATTGTGAGAAATTTCAGAAGGATTGAACAATGCTAGGTGGTTGGGCAACAAGACTGATTAAATTTAATGTTATTTATATAGGACCCCACAAGCAAAGCACTCAGAGCAAAGTACCTGTAATTAAGACAAACACAGTATACTAAAAACATAATAAAATACCCACTCTAGAAGGCCTAGAAATACATAAAAGGAAATGAAGGGATGTGATTTATATACAGGAGAAAAAAAGGACTGAAGGAAGGTAGGAAATGTAGAGCCAACACTTGTCATTTTAGGAACCCTTTCTGGAAACAAAACGTGAGATAATTCTTAATGGTAGGGATGGCAGAATTATTTTAATGTTTAATAATTTTAAAGAATCGTGTCAATGTTTATTTGTAAGCACTTTTAAAATTTTCATCTATTTAAATTTTCACCATTATGGGAAATTATCGGGGAGTGGGGGGAAGACAATAACTATTTAATGACAGTAGATGCTGAGATTCAGGAAATTAAAGCTTTTATAACCATTGAAAACACAAATGGTCATCATCAACTCTCAAAATATACAAAGTAAATATACTTAAATCAAACTCTAATAAGTTCCCAAGCAGCATTTGTCTTACTTTGCCTATCGATACATTTTGATTATTATCTATGCCAATTTGTGTGTGTGTACAGTGAAATTGACGTTTACCAACAAAAATCTAATTCTTTGAAGCCTACTTAAAAATAGGGAGAACTACATCCTCATTTATAGCCCAATTTAACTCCCATTGAACCTCTCCACTGACTTTGGTGGGAGTTGGAACTGGTCCTTACATAGGATGAACTTTTCTCAGGATTCCTGCTCAGAGCATTGTCAAGATGATCTTCTCAGGCTCTATGAGGAATGACCGTAGGCCCAGATCTGCTAGCATCTTCTACTGATATCACATGAGTATCCCCAAAAGAATAGCTATGTTGTAAAAAAAAGAGAGAAAGGGGATTAAAGTGAAGTAAAATATTATCCACTAGAAATTAGCTGGGTAAGTGAAAACCCTCCAATAATCCCGGAAAAGGTCATTTCACTCTTAGCCACAAGATTTTGGTACTAATCTTGCCCTTTGTCTGTATGTAACTGGCAATATGGTGATGGGGAAAGCCCATATTCTAAGACTTGAGTGTTTCTGCTAATAAACAGAATGGGCCAGATCCACTTCTGTGGTAAATCACTGTAACGCCATTGAAGTCAATGAGACAAAGATTTAAATGGCGCTACGCTGATATACTCCAGATGAGTATCTGGCCTAAACTGTGCATGGTATTTTGTGTGTATAAAACTCCTGAATGCATAAATGAGTATCTTTTCATCCATGGTTTTTAAAAGTTGCATTTTCCTGGATAAATATTGGTTTTTACAAACATTTTACATTCTATTTTGCCTGTTTGTTGTAGCGGATTCGAGAGCTAGAAGATAAAATAGAACTTCAAAAGCGGCAACTCAAAGAAATAGAGGAAAAGGTAAATGTGCTGAGCAATAGTCATACCTGAGTTTTGTCCTATAATGTGGCCTTCTAATCTCACAGCTTTTGTCCTCAAATGCCAGAGGTATAATTTCTAGGCATGAAAGATCTAAGTTTGGAAACTGCTCATCATTTTTTTAACCCCACTTCCTTTTCAATGTACAGTTTTCTGCAGCTGCTTTCAGGAAGCCCCAGTGCACAGTGGAAGTGCAATGCCATGTGCTGTCACTAGATCTGGATTACCTACATTAACATGTAAACTTTTCTTACTCAGATTTCAAAGAAACTTTCAAATTAACAAAGAATTGCCATGCACTTTGGGGTTTGAGTATAAACCTTTTGCGTCATTACATATTGAGAGAAACCCAGGTCAGAATACCCATTGATTACATTTTCACTAACTGGGTTTTGGAAAAAAAAATCTGATTTACATGGACTAATATATGAATGTCCTTTAACTTAGATTTAAGAAATAGTCAATTACCATAAATATTTTCTGGGAAAATTCCAGACACCTGAGCAACCCCCCGCCTCATTGGCTTCAGGGCACCTTTAGTCTGAGTGGCTCAGTGAGGCATAAACTTGAATGACTCAGACCACACCTGTTAGGTAGGGAAATTGTCTTATCACCATCATATGGCATTGTAGGCCTGTTTCCAAATGTGAGTGCCCAAAATAAGGAAACCAAATCTATATTTAAGCACTAAAAAACCTGTATTGTAAAGTGGATATTCAGGTGCCTAACTTTAGGCTCCCAAATTTGAAAACTGGGCCTCGACAGATTGAGGTCCTAATTCTTAAACCAGGTTACTATATGCCCAAGACTTCCACTGAAGTCATAGGGTCCTATAGATTCACACCCAAATTGATTTCCCCAAGTTTACAAAAGAAAACTGTGGCAAAGCTGAGAATACAACCAGTTGTCTTTAGTCATAGTCCTATAGAACAAAACTGTTCTTCCTCCTTATTTTATGGATAGCAGAATTTGGCCCTCCGTGGTTCATGCGGCCTATTCTCTCCATATCCAATGCACTATTTAAACTATAAGAACATGTGAATATTAACTTTTTGTAATCTGCACACAGTTATTATTTTGCTACCTCGTTTTTGGCTGTACATCAGATTTAGAAAGGAAGTAGAAGGGTCTGAAAAAAGATGTAAAGTAGGAGGTATTGTGGGGGTGGGGGTAGCCCAGATAAAAGAAGTGCACAGATTTACAGGCAGAAAACTAGACAACAGGTTTAAATTTGGCAACACTGGAGTCATCTTAACATCAGGGTAACCTGGGTATGAACAATTGCTCAAATTGTTTTAGACACAGATAGTTAAAGGAGAATGGGAAAGGAGCAGACTTCATATTGTATGGGATGACTGTTGGAGGTAGGGTATATTCCTTGCTTAGGAGTAGAGATGTCCCAAATCGATACCCTAGGTTCAAACGCCGCCATGCTTTGAAGAAGTTCACATGGTCTCAGATGACAATCAAAAAGCCTTGTGTCAGTGGGGTCGCCAGACACATGGGGTCTCAGGACTGCAGGCTTCAATGCCTCCTAGTTTTCCTGATTGTAGACAACTAGTTCTGGAGGACTCAGCAGGGAAGATGGAGTGTTGAGGTACTTTAAGCACTGACTCTCAGTTAAATCACTTGAGAAACCCAGGGCTAAATCACTTGAGGCTTGCTGGGCCAGCTGGACTTGGAGAAGCTAAGTGAGAGTCCCTTTGCCAAACCTCGCTTATCTGACACACCCTATTGGCTGAAACATGGTCAGGTTCCCAGCTCACGGGACATGACACTATTTGGATTACACAAACACACACAATTATGTTACTAGAATTATTAAAGTTGCAAAGACAAGCAAAAGTTAGGAAGCACCAGAATTAAGATAGCATTTGCAACCTTAATTAGGCCCCCTTGTGGGTATTCATTACAATACAGTCTCTAATTACATAATCACAGCTATTTTTCCCACGGAACTCCATCCTCACTCAGTATACAGAATGGACCTGCACTGGTGATGAATCAGGGGTACATAGTAAAGGAGGCTGTTGTCCCTGAGGACTCTTGCCTCACTTGTTTTAGAAAATGGAAGGGGTGTAGTGAATGAGGCGCACATGTACAGGAAGAGAAAGGATGGTTTCATGTTGAAGGCAGTTGAATGCTGCCTTGGAGAATTGGATTCTATCCCTGCCTCTGCCACAGAGTTCCTGTGTGATGCTGGGCAAGTCATTTAAACCAGACTTTTCAGAGGTGGATACTTAGTGTCTATTCCTCATTTTCTGGGTGCCCAACTTGCAATTCTATGGTTTGATTTGCCAAATGTCAAGTCCCTCCTCTGAAACATGGCGGTGCTAGAGCATTCAAAAGAAAAGTTCTCAAATTTTTACAACATGGGCAAAACCATGTATTTTCCCCTACCCTTATCTTTGGCAACCATTTTGGCTGACATTTTCCAAAAAAAACCCATTTTCCCTGAGATAGACAACTGGCATGGAGAACTTCAACTCAAATTATTACAATTTAACAAAATTGTAAGCAACAGAAAACAGGGTCTTATAATGGTAAGTGTTGGAGAACCTTAATAATAGGCAGTGACACCAGTACCACCTGTAATAAAAGGGGCTTTCAGATAAGTAAGGTTTATAAAAATGCATTTGTGCTATATACACAAATCCTTTAGAAAAGCAAACACTTAGCTCTTTTGCAGAGATTAAACTGAGCAGTCAAACGTAGAGGAGTGAGGTGCCACTTTCATTTAGTCATTCATCTGTAGTGGTACCGTGACTCCTCCTTGAATTACCAGGACTCAACCCTGGGTTGGTTTTAACAAGCTGCCTTAAGAGAAAGGATGGGGCCTCCTATCCGTGCCTGGAGTGGTGCTCTTTCTCTCTATTCCTCGCTTTGTTCTTCTCTAGGTGGGCAGGGGATGCTTTTCTCAAGTGGTTTTGATCGCCATTGAAAAGAAAGTATTTGCCAGTAGTTACCAATCAGTGATGTCCGAGACAACATAGTTAACATCTAACCTAAGTACAGAAGTAACACTGTGGTATCTCAGCTATCACTATATTGGACCTATTCCCCCATGTTGACTTTTCCATAGTATCCACTCCAAGGTCATTCCACAATATTAGAATGAGCTTGATGTTAATATTTAATATGAAGAGATGAATTCTGACAAAAATATATTTTATTAATCCATGGGCACAAAATGATTATAGTTCATGAAACAGATGTAAGAGGGGGAGTGCTATTTTTTAGATGGATGTTGTCAATATTTCCTATGCTGACTCGCCAAGACAGTGAATGAAGGGAAGTATCAAAAGAGGTTACGGAGAAAAAGCTTAACCACATTCACTCCGCAGAATGTTGGTTGCAGGTTACATGTATTTATGTTCCATATTGTACTACTATAGCAGGAAATTATCCAACTGAGAGCCATCTTCTTTGGGGGACTTCCCTCTATCTGGCATAAACTGGCATTGTTACTGCCAGTGATTGCCCACTCTTCCCTACAGAATTATTTTTGTGATCTCCAGCTTCTGTCGCTGGACACTGCTTCTGTGACTACTTTCAGATATAACAGAGGTGGGCAAACTACGGCCCGTGGGCCACATTCGGCCCACGGGACCATCCTGCCCAGTCCCTGAGCTCCTGGCCGGGGAGGCTAGCCCCCAGCCCCTCCCCTGCTGTCCCCTCTCCTCCGTAGTTGTGCCGCATCACGGGCCGCGGGGCTGCGAGCTGCTGCTGCTCTGAGTGGCATTATAAGAGGGTGGGGGGTGGTTGGATGGGGCAGACGTTCTGGGGGGACAGTTGGGGAAAAGGGGGGGTTAGATAGGGTGTGGGAGTCCGGGGAGCCTATCGGGGGTGGGGGTGTGGATAGGGATTGGGGGGGCAGTCAGGGGGCAGGGAGCAGGGGGGTTGGATAGGTGTGAGAGTCCCAGGGGGCCTGTCAGGGGGCAGGGGTTTGGATAGGGGTCAGGGAACAGGAAACGGGGATGGGGGGGTTAGATGGGGGTGGCGGTTAGGGGCAGGGGGTGCCGGGAGGGGGCGGTCAGGGGACAAGGAGCGGGGGGGGGGTTGGATGGGTTGGGGGTTCTGAGGTGGGCAGTCAGGGGGTGGGAAGTGGGTGGAGGCAGATAGGGGGCAGGGGCCAGACTGTCTGGGGTGCACAGCCTTCCCTACCTGGCCTTCCATACAGTTTTGCACCCTGATGTGGCCCTCGGGCCAAAAAGTTTGCCCACCCCTGAGATATAACATTGGTATAGCATTT
Source organism: Caretta caretta (assembly GCF_965140235.1). Taxonomy (NCBI): domain Eukaryota; kingdom Metazoa; phylum Chordata; order Testudines; family Cheloniidae; genus Caretta; species Caretta caretta. The sequence goes on along the minus strand of NC_134209.1, from coordinate 128,175,838 downwards.
CTAACACTCTTTGATGTTTGTGCATGTGTGTGTGCCCTAAGCTGTATTTAGGCTTCTTTCTGTGGGCTACTGACGTACTAAATTCCACATTTGACTGCACCCAGAGAAGGTCAAGCAGCCAGTGAATCAATGAATGGCATCAATTCTGGTTCATTATTCTACTGGAAATGTATCATGTCAGTGAATGCAGTGTGATTTGTGCATGCAGATGACACTGAGCATAATGAATTTGCGGCCAAGTGAAGTGGTACATTTTTGACACAGTAGTAATTTATTCCTGAAGTCTGTGGTTGTGGGTAGGTTTCTTTGTCACTTGACTTTCTGTTTTTGTAATTTAGCATTTTTGCACTTTGGGTTCTTCAGCCAATCTGTCTCCTTCCTTAAGATTATGCACAACAATGTTGTGGAATGCCAGCCTGCCTACTCAACAAGGAAGAGACTCCATCAAAATATATATCTAGAGAAAAATACATATCAAAACTTGTTTTGTATTCCATCAGATTATATCTGAGGGGAATTTCCTGTTTAAGATTGCACCCACCTATTATAATTAATTTATTACACCTTGGCTTCCATTTATTTGTACCTGAATCAGAAAAGCACTTAGGAACATAATTAACTGTAAGCATGTGCTCAGGTCTCATTGCCTAGACTCATATTCCTTAAATTTAGAGTCCATAATCTTTGGGTGTTACAGTTTGCAAAGTTACCATCAAGTATTGAATTTTACATATTGCTAGTTTTCAGTGTAAGATCAGAAGAAAAATCCCAGAATGCTGTATATACTTTTCGCAATCAATTCAATTGGGGCTAACTACTGTAAAATAATGTCACTGAATTCCTTATTACATATCTTACATCTTTTTTCTTTTCTTTTTTCTCATTTTCTTTTGATCTTATTTTATAGTTTTTGTTCCTTTTTTTGTTTTTCTCACTAGCATTCATTGTGTGGCCTTGATGACACGCCTGAGCCAAGAAATGTGGTTGGTATTCTTTATATTTTATGTACTTAATATCTGACTGTTAGATCTTGCTGCATTTTGAGACTCTTCTTTGCAAGGTGATGAAGACCATAGTGAAGAGTGCCGTGAAGAATGCCTACATGAAGAGAAACAATAACAACCAACATATTCAAACCAGGATCATAGAATTGTAGAATATCAGGGTTGGAAGGGACCTCAGGAGGTCATCTAGTCCAACCCCCTGCTCAAAGCAGGACCAATCCCCAACTAAATCTTCCAGGCCAGGGCTTTGTCAAGCCTGACCTTAAAAACCTCTAAGGATGGAGATTCCCCCACTTCCCTAGGTAACCCATTCCAGGGCTTTACCACCCTCCTAGTTAAAAAGTTTTTCCTAATATCCAACCAAACCTCCCCTACTGCAACTTGAGACCATTACTCCTTGTTCTGTCATCTGCTACCACTGAGAACAGTCTAGATCCATCCTCTTTGGAACCCCCTTTCAGGTAATTGAAAGCAGCTATCAAATCCCCCCAGTGTCTAATATGTGGCTCCTAAATTCTGACTTGGGTACCTAAATAAAACAACCTTCAAAGATGCTGAGTACCCACTGCTCCTATTGACTCCAGGGGGGTTGCTGGAACTTAGCACTTCTAAAAACCAGAAAGAAAAGGAGTACTTGTGGCACCTTAGAGACTAACCAATTTATTTGAGCATGAGCTTTCGTGAGCTACAGCTCACTTCATCGGATGCATACCGTGGAAACTGCAGTAGACATTATATACACACAGAGACCATGAAACAATACCCCCTCCCACCCCATTGTCCTGCTGGTAATAGCTTATCTAAAGTGATCATCAAGTTGGGCCATTTCCAGCACAAATCCAGGTTTTCTCACCCTCCACCCCCTCCCCCCCACAAACTCACTCTCCTGCTGGTAATAGCCCATCCAAAGTGACCACTCTCTTCACAATGTGTATGATAATCAAGGTGGGTCATTTCCAGCACAAATCCAGGTTCTCTCACTCCCTCACCCCCCTCCAAAAACCACACACACAAACTCACTCTCCTGCTGGTAATAGCTTATCAAAAGTGACCACTCTCCCTACAATGTGCATGATACGGTATGCATCCGATGAAGTGAGCTGTAGCTCACGAAAGCTCATGCTCAAATAAATTGGTTAGTCTCTAAGGTGCCACAAGTACTCCTTTTCTTTTTGCAAAGACAGACTAACATGGCTGTTACTCTGAAATCTAAAAACCAGGTCACTGTCATTTAAGTGCCTAAGTATGATGCCTAACTCTAAACTCCAGGGATTAAAACTGATGGCCCACAAATTTAAAAAAAGGTCATTTGTTCACTCTTTATCTCCCTTTTCCTCAAACTTTTTTCAGCCTGAAACTAACATTATGCATGCCCTAAATATTTCAACCTTTACATTTTTGCTTAGAGAAGAATCACCTGTGTGCATCTCAGCAAAGCAATATGAAATTTCACCCTGTGCTATAAAGGTTGTAATGCAAATTTACACAGGGCCTGCCTTATACACCTGCACAAGGGAAAGGGGTGCAAGGCAGCTCTTTACTTCTCTGTGTGTTACTTTCATCACCAGTTTGTATGCGAGCGGAGAAAGCGGCCACAGAGCTGCTAGCTCCCTTCCCGTTCAGGTAGCTGGGATGGAGCCAGCAGTAATCTGAGCATTGGCTCTTTCCCCAACCCCTCCACAATATGCTGGTCAGCAGAGCTGAAACAGTGTGAACGGGAATGTAATTTGTTCCATGTGTAGCTGTAGATGGCTTACTTTTCCCTTTTTCCAATGGGAAACAGGGCTGACTTGTGACTCCGAAGGAGTCTGATAGATTTTTTGCAAGGCTTCATTATCAAACAGGTGAAAATGCATCTGTTAGTAGCATTCTGGAATCCTTATCCATATCCACTGATGATCTCCAAAGATCCTGATGCAGAAATCACATCTTCTGCCCTCTTACTTATTTTGACTGGTGCTGAGAACCCAGTAATCCCATTAAAGTTAATGGAAACTGTGAGTGCTCAGCACTGCTTGCAATCAAATGACAGGAGGGCAGGTGTTTTTACTACATTTGGCTCTTTTGTGAACTCCACTGATGGAAATTGACTACAGTGGGAGATGGAGATAATCAGCACCTCTCCAGGGCAAACCCTTGATACCCAGACTTTCATATCACTATGCAGAGGAGGAGATAGTATAATGGTCACCCCTGAAATATTACCAACATATTTGATTTATGTTGAGATCTAAGTTTGAACCCATGAACGTTCTTCTGCATATTGAGGTCACAGGAACTTTTGTTTATTGACTTTTACAGAATATGAAATTTCAATCTCACTTTGGCTTGTACTCTATTTGGGACTTACTGGCTCCCAGTAAGATCAGTGGTTGTCTCTTCATTGCTGTAAATGGGAGTTGGGGCAGGCCCTTCAATATGTTGAACTGCTATGTGTATTTTACATTTTCCTTGTGCTGTTTATTGATCTTCAATAAAATAATGGTGGGTATTGATGGGCACAATATATTCCAATATTATTTGTTAGTGAAACAAAAGACCAATGAAAAATCAAAGCTGAAGTTGAACATCAGCCACTTTTCCAGTACTGAGCAATGTTATACCTAAGAAAAGGATAATATTCTGTATTTACCATATAGTTTTGTTGTCCAGCTTTTTGCTTGCCTCATTAATTAACTAATTAATCATTGTGGGTGTCCACACATTACCGTGACCTGTGAGTAATACAGCAATAAGGAAGGGGGCTAACGCATCTGTGTGAAATCCCTATCATATGGATAAAAGTATATTCCCGTGCTATGACTGTGGTTGAGACAAAAGTTATTCTTATCCTCTGCCATCGCCCCAGTAAAGTCTTGTGGAGATGAACTGTTTGGAGCAGTGGAGAATCTGTTGGGATGTGACTTGCCTCTTTGAGTTGAGTTTTCTCACTCTGAGGAGATTTTAATCTGTTTTGCTAAAAATCAAAAGAAACAGAGCTAATTTGGCTGGTGGTGGGTATGAATGGGGTATAGAATAAAAGCAACCCCCAAATCATTTTCTCTAGCAAAGTTTCATCCGATTTTGTTTAGTCTGGCTAGTCACAAAATGCTGAACAATTTTTTTCAAAAAATTGTGAAAAAATATTACCATTTGAAAATTTAGAAAAAAGCTAGTAATAAACCAGTTTTTTTGTATGAAAAAAAAGTCACTAAACATTTTTTTCAATTTTGAACATTAAAAATAAAACGTTGACCAGCTCTAGCTATAGTTCTAGGCCTGGTCTGTCCATAATTTCTGTAGACGTACAATTACGCCAGTTCGGAGTGTTTTTAACTGCTATAGTTGTACTGGTACAATCCCTAGTGTGGATGCAGTCATAGTGGTATAAAGATGCCTTATACCGATATAGCTTATTCCCCTTCCCATACAGGAATAAGCTATGGAAGCACATGTATAGTAATAGTATTCCATCTGCAGTAGGGAGGTTGTACCACTTTAACTACTGTGGTATAGCAATACGACTTGTGTGTGTAGAGAAGATCTTAGTCATATTAAGGGAACTGCATTCAGCTAACTTTTAGCTGGAGTCTTGTACCTCATGGTGAAGAGAAGCAGGGACGTTTGGAATCTATTAGTGATGCCAATCTTTCATGTTTTCTGTTGTAAAGACAGGAGGATCTCCACCCTTTAAGAAGTTGTTGTGATGTTTGGGTGTTTGGGATGGGTGCCAACATAAATTTCTAAATAAAGCAGGTTTAACTTATAATGTTCTCTTTGTCCTGTAGGATATTAAAAGAGCCTATGGAGTGAACAACTGAATCCATGTGCAAAAACCAGAAAATAATTATTTGAGCAGCTTTAAATTGGAGCATTTTTGTCATGAAACAGTTTGCATAATACTTCAAGCGGCAAGATATTTGAATTAAAATTAGGAATTTTGTAAAGATATAGTTTCAAACTGGAATGATTTGATAATCAGATAAGGACCAGCACACCATGAACACTAAGAAAATCTATACAGAATTTACAAAAAAGAATCAAACACTGGGAAAAAATATCAAGTGCAATTACTGACTGCTTTATGAACTATTATCTACCAAATGGTTTTATTATAATACCATGTCCTTATAATACCATGTCTTTTGTTTCTCCATATTGCATGCTTTCAGCAAAGGTGGTTTGTATTTCACAGAAGAACTACAGAAGCTCCTTTTTAAAATATATATATAAAAGTTAAATGCTGACAGTAAATGCCATAGTAAATATCTGAAGGGGGAAAAACTGTACAAAATTGGAAAAAGAGATTTAGAAACACACTGGTAAAATTCATACTAAATTGTTAGACTCTGAAACCACACAGATAGGAAAAGAGAGGAAATAACTGTTTAGTGAAAGCAACCCAATAGGTGAAGTGGAGTTCTCAGAAATTAGTGGTTGTCTATGAGACATAGAGAGGTAAACATGCAGCAAGAGAAGGAGCTAGACTCATTGGATTAAGTAAAACTGTGGGGAGGATAGGAGTTGCATCAGAGAATCAAATCTTTGAATGCCACTTGAAAATTAAAGCAATCACTTAGAAGGATTTCATTGGAAGAATGAATGATCTTGAGATGAAATGGAAGCTCAGGAAAGCACAACATATGACTGCAGAGCATACAGTACACCACAGTCAATTATGTCTTAAATGAAGAAGAGGAGATTGACCTAAAATTTCAACATAGGAACAGGCAAGTACAGGAACATGATGGTAAAAGAAATATCTGAAAGGGAATGCAAAGAGAAACACAATGGGCTCCTGGGGGAAATAAAGGAAAAGTATAATTACATTAACCACAAAGAAGTAAACATGACACTACCCCCAACCAATAGAGTTAGATAAACACAAATGTTGACATTGACCATTTGAACTAGCAGACAAAATGAAATTACAGATTAAAAATAATCAGATATGGAGAAAGTTGTTAAAGATGGACAGTGATTAGAATGCCAACAGAGATCCTATTGTCAAAGGAAGGATAATAAATTATAGTGCATTATTTCAGATCTGGAAAGACAATATCAAGAAATAGAGGTAGTTCTCATAGTTTCTAGCACTTTAGAGGCAGGATGAAAATGATAATGACAAAAAAAACTGAGGGAAAGGTATATGATGGGAGCTGAATACTGGATGTGAAAGAGGACTAGAAGGCTCAGAGTAGGAGGATCCACCTAGTTATTGGTTGGGCTATGAAATAAAAGGAACATAGACTTCAAATAAAGATATCAGTCAGGACTAGCTGCCGAAGAAATGTTGGGACTCCAAGAGGCTAACTCACTGTTATGCAAGAAAAACTGGTTTATGTGGGGAGGTAAACAGAAGGAAGATGATTTGTTCTAATGACAAAAAGCACAATTGAATTTATATAGAATCAAGCAAGTCAAAGGCATGATCCAATAGGCTGGAAAATTCTGAACCCCTACAGAGTGCATGAATCAAATAGAAAATGGAGTGTTTAGAGAACTTGTCCTTTTAAACAATAGAGAAATTTCATATCTAATTAAAGACTTCAGCAGTGCAGTGATGGAACTTGGAACGAAGACATCTTCACTGCAAAAAAGAAGTGTAGGCATTAAAAAGGAAGGACATAACTTGAGACTGTTGAAGAAAGCCAATACCTAAAGCAGGTGATGGGAAAGAAGCAAGGAGAGCACAACTGAAAAGTGCATTTCACATAGAAAAGAAACCGAAACTCTGCTTGTTTATCACCAATTTGGAAATAAAACTAAAAGCACAAGAACAAAACTGTCACTCAGCATTTGGTTCAGCAGTAAGTGCTCTGGAAGGACAGGAGATGGTCTCATTGCAAAGCAGCAAAAGTATGGAACAGGTTTGTTTTTGTACCTTTTAATTCTTGTGTTTGAATTGATGTGTTATATTTTGCAGCAATGGAATCTGCTGATACAGGTGGAATTTTCCTTATAGAGTTTGTGGCATTTTGTCTTGTCTTTTTGCTGGGCTGATGGGATTCATGGTTTTTGAAGTCTGGGATTTTTACTTTCACCTTACTAACCTTTCATAATTGGTATCTCTTGTAGGAATGAGAGTAACCATCACTTGTTAACTGATTGTATTAAACCCTGTGAAAAATATATTGGGCCTCCTTGACACAAGTTTTACATCAGTGTAGACATCTGATTCTCTCCCTCCCCATTCAAATATGCGAAGGCAAGAATGCATTGCATTCTCCGTGATCAGGTGTGAAGCACATGGGTTGGAAGCTGGTAATTCTACTGTTACCTGTACTGTAATTGTCCTGCAGATAAAAACCTTAAACCACACTTAGCACCCTTGCGAGGTGCTGCATGGCCTCAGTTTGCAGGATAGATCTAAAGTGAGGACATGCAATGCACATACACTAAATTCATGTTAAAAAAAATTAGAGGGGGAAAAAAGAACACACATCTAATGTATTCACAAAGCATATCAATGGGATGGGGTACACCTAGAATCTATTAAACCTATTTCTAGTAGACACAGAAATCCAGGTTAGGTTAATCCTCCTCATTCGAAGTGTAATTAACTAAGGGAAGTCCTTTCTCTGTCAGATACTTATACAGAGTTGGTAATACTTTTGAAATATGAGCCTTGCGCTGAAGTTTGTTCCTATTATGCAATGGAGTTGTCTGGATTTTTATGATCAATAGGTTGTGTAAATTGCCCACATAGTTGTATGTTCAGAATTCATAGCGTTAATGTGATCTAAAAATACCAAGTTATATTGATGGCTGTAATGTATTACCCTCTGGGCCTATCCAACAAAGCATTTAAGCATGTGCTTAATTTTAATTACACAAGTGGTCCCATTGAAGCTAACAGAACTACTCAGGTGCTTAAAGTTCAAGGAGTTGCTTACGTTCTTTGCTGAATTGGGTCCGGAGCACTCGGCACGTTACGGGATCAAGTCATGAATGTACTAGAAGCTTAGTGGTGCTTAGTTCTAGTTCTAGACAGTTCATGATGCTATTTAAATATGTTGCATCAGATTTCATTATATTCATATTGATGAATAGAAATTCATTTATTAGCAAGGACATCTAATGGAATTATGTGGATGGAAACAAATGCAGATTTTTAAATTGATGCTTATATCATGGCCAATCCACCCTCTCCTCTTATATCTGTAGGATACTTTTCACAATACATGATACACTGCACTAGGAACTTTTTACTCATTGTTTTCATGTTGCCATTTGAGCTACATGTTATGGCAGGACACTAAGGGAAAAAAATTAAAAGGCCCTTAATTATTTATGCGTATAAAATCACTAGTGTGCATAGGTCCATTATCAGCATTTATTATATGTTTCTATTATATGTCCATTATCAGTTACACCTATGCAAACTTATGGAATGCAATGGAGTTGCACAGATGTCACTTATAGGCCTATGATGAAGATTAAATGTGTAAATTAGGATGTAATAGGGTCTGAAGAACTTTTAGCAATGTTGTTGATGACGATGAAGTAAAAAATGCAGCTTGACTTTCAAAACCCAGGTTGGCTTTGCAGGGCTGGCAGTTAGGAAAAAACAACAATATCCTTTTACTACAAACCTGGCAAATTTCAGCAGGAAATCATTATGAGTAGAGTGACCATATTTCCCTATGCTGAATACGGGACACCTGGTAAAATTACTCATATTCAAGCGAGTCCAACGGCAATCAATCAGAACTATGCAGTACAAACGTTCAGATTAACATCCAGTTGACTGAGCCCCTGTTAAAAAGAAATCCTGCGTAGCTGGATTCTTTTTATTTAATTTCTTATCTTTAAGGCTTTAGGGTTTACACAGGGAGGGGTGATGCACACCCACTCCTGTAAGCCTCTCTTACACAGGGAGCGTGACTGACCAACCCAACTCTCCCTGCCCGATGATCTCTACCCTCCATGCCTGGCTGGGCCCCTGGAATGGACCTGTACCTGGTGCTATGTCTTCCCGAAGTAACATGGGGGACACACAGGGTCACATGCCCACCTCCCCAGATTTCTGCCAGGGTTCACACCAGAATGTGGCCAACAGCAGCCTGTTGGCACTGTGCGGGAGGGAAGGGATAGGAGCTGCTTTCAGCCACAGGGCAGGAGGACGGGGAAGGGATGACCTGGTCTGTGCCTTTGCAGAGCTCATCTCTCACCCCTGCTCTCCAGTAGCTGGAAGCAGATTGTCCCTTCCTGCCTGCACAGTGTCGAAAGGCAGCTAACACCTCCAGGCTGCTGCTGACCAGCAACATAACCCAGCTGCCTCCTGTCCCTCGGCTCCAGCACGGGCAGGAAGGGGTTAAGCCCTAAGGATGCATTGTGCACCAGGGCCCAGAAAACCTGACTACAGGGGCTTCAGTGAACCCAGCCAGAGAGGTGGCTCAGCAGAGGAAGGTGCCAAGGGGAGGGACAGGTGAAGAGGGAGCTAAGCCTCTGCTCGGGGGAGCTGCAGTGGAGCCTGCAGGGCCAGGGTGTGAACAGGCTTCAAATTGCTTCCCTCCTTGCCCCCGCCACTCCAGGGCTTAGCTGAGGGGTGGAGAGGCTTCCCCCTGCCGGTGCTGTGCAGGGCTTTGGCACATGCAGGGCTTGGCTCCTCCTTGCTACTGCTCCGGGCCAGACAGTCTTGGGCTTTCCCAGGGTACTGGCCCAGCCAGAGGCCCTGGGGAAAGGAAGGAGCCTGCTGGCCAGGCTATTGCTGAGCTGAGCACTCTGAACAGGGTCTGGTTCTCTGCACAGCACTGGGAGTGGGACGCGCCCGCTGGGGGTGGGGAGGATATGGAGGAGCAGTGGGGCTGGAGGGGAGGGGTGAAGGGGCAAAGCAGGGAGAGGACAGTGAGAGGAGGAGCATGTAAAGGGACGATGGGTGGACAGCAGAGGCGACACATAACCGGACGCTACCTGGCGCCTGCCCGCACTCACCGGCTGCCATAGCTTGCAGCATGCAGCCAGTGCCAGCCGGAAATGGGACAGGGGGGCAGAGCCCTGCTGGCCGAGAGACAGCACACAGTGGGGACTGTGCTGATGCACCAGCAGGAGGAGTAGCTGGCCCTGCACGCTGCAACTTCTCTCCCCTCCCCCCGCCACTAGCCTTGCACACCCACCCCCATTGCTGGTGGGCGGGTGGCTAGCAAGTAGGGATCTGGCCAGCAGCAGGACCCGCCAGTACTGATGAGGGGGAGACAGAAAATATGGGACAATTTGCCTGTTTGTAAGAAAAAGTCAGGACACCTGCAGGAAGGCTGAAATAGAGGACCGTCCCTTTAAAAACGGGACATCTGGTCACTCTAATTATGAGGCGGTAAACATGGAAACCCATGGTGCAAATTTTAACATTTTTCAGAGTGGAACCACACTTTGAGCAATATATAAACTATTTGTCTTTGTAGAGTAAAGTCCTGATCCTGCTTGTTACAATGTGTGAGGGAACCCCTGTGCCTGCATGGAGCCCCACTGAAATTAGCAGGGTTCTGTGAGGGTGCAGGAACAAACACATTCTACTTGCAGGACTTGGACCTAGGTTTAGAATGCAAGCTCTCTTTAGACTGCAAACTCTTCAGGGCAGGGGCCTTCTCTTTGTTGTATGCTTGTACAATGTCTAGCACATTAACACTCTGGCTTCTCGGCAGTACGACTATACAATACAAATAAATAATAATTAATATATTTTCCAAATGATATACTTGAAATGTGGAGATAAAATCCTGTTAATAAGTAATGGAATTTTTATGTGTATCTTCTCATACCATCTTGAAACCATTCTTCTGTAGGCTTTTAGCTGCAAGCAAGACTTTCTTGTTTTCCTTCTGTTGCAGAGGAGACTTTTTAACGTTACGAGAGGTCTGTATGACAGAAGACTTTAGCCAGTATTTCTCAGGTTGTGTGCGAGTCGCTTTATCTCTGTTGTAACATTTTGTGTTCAGAAAATACTTTGGGACATAATTCTATAAAAGACCAAAGCAGAAATACATTTTCACCCTGACCCTTTTAACTATCAATTAAAGATTCTGAATGTTTCTCATAAATATTCATAGTTTGCCTTTTGAACCAGTAAATGCCTCTTCTGCTTACTTTCTGTTTTTCTGCATTCAGACAATCCAAAGAATGACACAGTCGTGCTAGGAGTGGAAGAGCTATTGTAAACCCGTAAATGTACTTCATATTGTTATCTTCCTCTGTGTTTACCAGGAAATTACGTCCACTTCAGTCTCAGGTGTGATGCATAATTCCTCCATGAATTTGACTCATAATGTCTTGTCTGGAGTTCTCTTTTGCTGCAAACTGAGACTTCCTTCATACATTTTGAATGACTTTTGGGTGAATGAAATGTATGCGGTTCTCTCATGAATAATAAATGTGTTCATTATCAACAAAAGACGTTCATCCGAGCACCATAGAAGTTAAGGCGAGCACTTAAACATCTTCTGAAAAAAGGAAACATTCAGATTGCATTCATGTGGTGAAACTTAAACAATATATATTTTTACTCATGGAGCCTTCATCTGAAAGAGGACAAGAATTTTGTTATTGTGTTAAAGCACCAGTAATGAAGGATTTGATGTTCTGAATCTTAATGTTAAAATTGATACTTCCTGGATTTTCCAGGATTTAGAAGATGTGCAAGGGAGTGCAAGGGAGTCTGAAGGGGCAGTAAACAGTGCTGAAGTGGAGATGTTGAATCTCAGAATAAAACAGCTGGAAAAGTCAGAGCAAAAACTGAAAGACATTTTAGAGGACTACACAAAGTCAAATTCTGCACTAGGAAACAGGTAAATGCATGTTTTGTATTATAGACTTTTAAAGTATGTAAAATATGTGCTTTTTCTATTGGATGTCATAATATAGTTTAACAGTTCTAGAACGAATAAAAACGTGGATTCCAGATTGACTGAATTATCAGATTATAATTATAATGATCAAAGTCTATCATTTTATTACATAAGTCACACATTTAAGACCACTGGACTGATTTGAATATCCTGGTAACATAGTTTATCTTTCTTCGTCTTTTTAAAGTGAAAAGTTTATTTGAAATCAAAAAATGGTTGATGTCAGCTATGTGTACATTTGTAATTATGCTTTGTATTGTCAAACAAAATCAGCGTTTCAGAAAGCTAGGTATAATTTAGTCTGCTGGTCCTAAGTAACAGTATTGCTCAAACCAATGACTCCATTAAGCATCAGTTGCCCTGGGTGAATGTTTCTTGATGCATGGCAATAGTGCTATTCAAAGCAAAGCTAGATGAGATAGAAGATATATGGGTAGGTTCAAAAGGACGTTCAAAGATAATTGTCTGCATCAGTATCTTTTATTTGTTTATTACCAAGGGTCTCAGTCTGTACAGAGTGCACACCAATAAAGACAGCCTGAAGATCTTGCAGGATGCACAGAGAAATCTAGAGGAGGGAAGGACTTTGTGAGGTTGTTTGTTTGAGAAGTGAGTGTATAATTATTTTAAACATATGCTTTGGAAAGGGCTCTTCACACATAGGAAACTATATGGTAAAATGTATGGAGATGGGATTGACAAAAGGAGAGGAATGGGGCGTCATTGTTGGAGGCCATAACAAGGAGATGAGGCCTAAGGTAGGACACAGGCTGGCGGAAGATGAGGCAGGTATCAGAAAGGCTGGAGAAAAGGAGGTTGTGCTATTTAAGACAGGAGATGATCAGAGACTAGGAAAGCATTTTTGCCCATAAAACAGAAGATGATTTGGGTTTTAGAAGTGTTTAGAATGTGGAGAAGATTTGGATATGTCCTGGGTGAGAGGAAGGAGTCTAAGCTGGCTCCCATGTTGTGAGCCTAGGCTACAGAGAGGTTACTAACAAGGAAAGGAACATATTTTGTGCTAAATCTCAGCTTTATTGCCAAAAGCCAAAGCAGATGGGTATAAGTCATAGCAAGCTTTAATTTCCAGTATGAAAGATACCTTACAAGAGATGTTACAGGGCAGTATGTCTTGCATTAAGCCAGCATAACTCATGGTGCGGTACTTCCTACTGGTTCTCTAAACAGGAGGAATATATGACGTTACTGTTGCTGATGGTAACATTTACATTCACCAGTCATGGGGCTAGCAGAATCCTGTTGTCAGATAACCATGTCTCTTTTGGCTACAAAGTATGCCCATTTACGGTAGGTGTCCACTTTGTATGCCACAACAGGCTGCCATAAACCACTAATCAAATGCTTCTGTTTGCTTATGGATTTCAAACTGCAAGTATCCTTTCCTCCTTGTGCACCTCTGCATCCCAGAGAAAGATTGCAATGTAGACATTTACAATTCAGTAGAGCCCCGTAAAGGCCTTTGAGAGTTTCCAGTGAAATTTGCTACATGCATGCAAACACTATTTGTAATTATAATGCTGGAACCACTGTTAATTAGTTATCAATGATCAGTTATTAATTTTCAATTCTCAGTGATGTAGTGTTAATTACTATTATTGATGAGAGAGAAAAGAGTGTAACTGGAGAATTGATGATAGATTATTTCTCTGGAAACAATATTGTGATGTATTGATTCAGAAGCAATCCTATTTTTCAATAATGTAGAGCAAAGGAGCTGGAGCTGTCACAGAAGAAACTTTTCGAAACAGTTGACCAACTGAATGCAAAGCTACAGCAAGTAGAAAATGCAAACCTACGTGTTAAAGGGAAGCTCCGAAACCTTCAGGTGGAACTGACAGATTTGGTAAGTTGGATATTGTTTAAATGAAATGCTTTTGCTTATCTCTATGTGGATGACTCACAGATCAATCTCTCTACCACTAAACTGTCTCCTTCCATCGGTTCTCGCATCTCAGCCTGTCTGGCTGACATGTCTTCAATAACTTGTCATCTTAAACTGGATCAGAGCTCCTTCCACTTCCCCACTTTTCTGTCACTGCTGACAACACCACCATTCTCCCATCACTTATGTCTACAATCTCTAGGGTACTTTTGATTCCTCCTTTTCCCTTGCCCCAATTTTCCAAACCATGCAAGCACCACTGAAAAAACCCACTAAGCCTACACCACTCAATCCCCCTCTCTCCTTCTGCATTTCTTTTGTCAAATTTACCTACCACTGCTTCTTCTGGGCTCCTTTCACTAACAAGACAGATTAAATCACCATCAACCACTAACAAGGTGTGACTCTCAACCCTAACCACCAGCTCTGCCAGCTCATTTCTGAAGCTCCTCTTCTCTTCCATAGGTCCACCTTGTTCTGAAACATATGCTGACATCACCTATCTAACCCTATTCTCTGTCCTCAACCATATGACTATCAATTGGTCTTCTCTTCTTTCTACCCTTGTGCAATCGCTGGGATCATGACAATAGCAACCCCTTTCGTTTCTTTTTTTCCTCCAGACCAAAAATTTTTAAATTCATCTTTCAAGATTTTACTTTTGCCTCCACACCACATAGTTTCATGCAGACACAGTATATGGATTTTCCTTCTAGCCATTGTCCCAACCACATATCCTGACCCACCCATAACTAAATCTACATTCCAGGTCCTGGCCAATTTGTCACCATTACTTGGAAAATGGAGAATCAGTTACCCCAGACAAGGTAGCAGGTTTTAAACAACCCACTCCACCCGAATTGAGAACCATTTCCTATTCTGAGGGCAAAAGCTGCTCTATCCTAATTGCTCCTTTGCTTAGTTAGCCATTGGCATTTTTATAGGGTTCATTGCTTATACTGGTGAATACTTGGTCTCCAAAACTGTATTTGCCACTCAATGAGTGCTCGCACTCTCTACCAAGTGGTGGTTACGGTTGGGGTTTTCCCTTCATTGGAGCTGAGACCATAGTAGCATTATTCAAACTCCTCCATATACTTTTAGGGTGTCTCAGTATAACAGATAATATTAAATTCAGTAATTTCTCAATCAACCTGTTTAAAACTAGAATATATTTTTCAGAATTTGTCTAAACAGTTCCTATTCTCCCATCAGAAGGTAATTTCATTTAAACCTAATAGTCTGATCCTGCCTGACATTGCGTGACTTTCATGCTTAGTGTTAATCTCATTACTTTGTTTCATCAGCAAGCCCCCTAAAAATCAATAGGCTAGAGTGTAAAAACACTGAGCTGAAACAGTATTAATGGGATACTGCAAATGCCTCATTCAGACTGTCTCTGTGCTTCAGTACCTGCTGAAAAAGTCCCAAGTTTGCATTATGTTATTTGATGGCCTTTAGTTGGTTCAGGACTAGTTAATAAAATAAGAAATGTTTGTTTTTCTTTCATCTGACACATTTGGACTTTATATCACGACCCATGCATTCATGTAAAGTGTAACATGGTTCATCTGAAAATTAAAATTATCCATATTCATTTACATGTGGAACACTCTCTGTGATCTGACTAACAAGGCCCACTATGCTTTCCTTCTTTGCATTGCTTCCTCATTTCCAGAGGCCTTGGAATAGTTGAGCTAATTAATGATGGCTAAATTAGAGGGCAAATGGGTTAACTGACTCTTATGAATATACAAATTCTGATTTATATATTTCATTGCACCTCTTCCCTCCACACTTCATAGGTCACTTGTTATGTTAGATTGTAAGCTTTTGGGGACTGAAACTGTTTTTTTCATATGTGTTTGAAGAGCACCTAGTACAATGGGACTAAGAACCTAATTGTGACCTCTGGACACTACTACAGTATAAATATTAAAAATAATATGTTGCATAGTTAGGAACTGATTATGTGCATTTTAATCCATAAAAGGGTTTTGATTTGATGAGTATCCTACATTATGCAAAATGAACTAAAATATTAAATATCAAAGCAAACATGGTTTTTAACTGAGATGTTTTGATGGTGGTTGAAACGACAAGCTAATGGGCCAAATTCTGCTCTGACCGCCACATCATATAGTCCTATTGATTTCTAAAAAGTTTTTGTTCAGATTATTCCTGGCCTTTGGCCAAAAGATGGTTCAGAAGAGATGGGAAAAATTATTGCTTCATTAAGAAAAGGAAAAAAATATTGTGAAAAGAGATTCTGAATCATAGATTTCCCTATTGTTGTTTTCATTCCCATACTAATCCCTGAAATTTGCAGGTTCAAAAACAAGAAAAGGCAGAAAGAAAACAAAAAGAAAAGCTATGGCGACTTCAGGACCAATTGAAGACAAAAGAGGATGAAGTAAAGAGTCAGTCAGCATATTTCGAGCACTACAAACAAAAGCAGAAGCAGAAGACAGCAGTGTTGAGAGAACGGGAGTTGTCCCTTCAGGGTCAGGTTTCCAGGCTGGAAAAGGAAGTCCTAGATCTCAATGCCACTACAGCTTTTCTGTTCTCTGAGCTAGGAGAGGGAACTGTACAATATCTCCGATGCAAACTGGAAGCAGTATTCAATGGAATTCAGGGGTCTTTGCACTTAGATGTGAATATAACTAAAATAAAAACTCTCATTGAAGATGTGGGTCATTACATGAAAAGCCACCTACAGACACTGCAGCAAAATCTGAAAAGGTTACAGGAAAAAGAAGAAGGTGGTAATAGAGAACAAGCAGACCTACTAACTAAACTTCAGCTCTCCCAGGACAATGAAGATTTCCTGACAAGGAAATTAGAGGAATCTCGCTGTCGTGTTTATGAGCTGAAATTGTCTGAAATCAACCTTCAGGAACGCGTGGAGGAACTTATGGAAGAAAACATCACTTTAAAGGACAAACTGCGAGCAAAGTTACCAAGAGAAGCAGAAAAGGAGCTATTGCCTGCAGGAATGGAAAATGGAGAAAATAAAGCTGTCAGTGGTAACTGGGTAAGTGAATGTAATGCAGACTGTGATTAACTTTTACTTTTATATTCATTAGGGAGGGGTGTGAAATAAAGCCCCACATGTTTAAGAATAACCTCGTTGCATGTGTCTCCTTGACAGTTCCGGGGTGGCGGGATGACTGGTTACCATTTCTACTTGAGTGGGAAGCATCACTCTTCTGCTCACTGCTGCAACATAGGGCCCTAAAGTGATATTTTACATCATTTGTTGACTTCTGGTATTACAAGGGAGAGCAAAAGGCAGAGAAACTTGAAAGCTAATATGTTGCTTCCTAGGTACATTATTAGAGGGGCAGAGAGGCACTCAGACATGGACAATGAAGCGTGCCATGGAGGGACTGCTTATTTGTATGGTCTGTATCGCTGAGACTGGGAGAATGCATATGTCACAGTTCAGGGCAACTGCACCTGAACTCCCCCTCTGTGGTACAACATGGGCACCACTCTCAGGCTTCCCTGGCTGTCACATCTCATAGGTGCCACAAGTACTCCTTTTCTTTTTGCGAGTACAGACTAACACGGCTGTTACTCTGAAACATCTCATAGGTGGAGATCCATGTCTCTCTCTCTCTTCTGAATGGAATATCTCCAGGCTGAACAGTTCCCTACCCTCACTGTGTTATTCCAGCAAAAGACAAGTTATCTAAGCAAGCTTCTTTTGCCTTCTCTTCAGAGACTAATACCAGAATGATTGCCCACAGTTATAAGTGTTCATCCACAACTTCCTGTGCAAGCTTATTTTATTCTTAAGGTAAAAGCACTACAGAGAAACCCTACTGAAAATAATAAAATAACTTACACACAGGCTAATAAACTTACCAGACGTCCCCCCGTCCCAAGTATGGAAGGAACAATCCTTCAAAACCCAACCCAAGGGTTTTCTTTGTAGTTTCAGGTTCATCTCAGCTTCAGGTCAGAACAGCACACTCATGACACATTTAGTCTGCCCTTCCTACAATTTAGGGGTCTCCAATTTGGAATTTCCAGGATCAGGTAATTAATAGATAATTGGTTTCTCTTTCCCGAAGGTAGCTTCAAAAGGATGCATTTTGAAGTGTGTCATTAGTCCTCCCCTTACCCCCAGGTATTTCCTAGGAAATCCACTATACACGCATTGTCCCCAATAGTCCTTTGAGGTTCCTCATATCTCCCAGAGATTGCATTAATTCTGTCTTCCAGCTGAGGAAGTTCCATGCAAGTCCATGATAGTACATAAACATTTGCATTTTTAATACAACAAGCTTAATTTAATAAGGTAGGATATTATTGTCAGTCTGTCACAGCATGTTTGGATATTGAGTCAGGAAAAAATATCAGTATAAAGCTGTTAAGATATGAGCGTTGGTTCTCTATTAGTGTTGGTTACAGAAGTTAAAGCTGCCTAAGAAACAGGAAGCCCATCTCTTTCGCCAGCTTTTTAAAATATGCTGCAGGGTATATAAAAGGAGAACTTGATGGACAGTTTTGTTGCCTTATCTCTGGGCTAACAACAAAGGTGCCTTCATGGCTTTATTAGTAAGAAATAATAATGCTCAATTTTCTTCTTTCTTTGAAGTTCCACCTTTGTAGTGTGTGCCTGGGAAAAGGTCAACTTGCCATTACACCTATTGCAGGATAATGAGATTAATCTTGTCCTATGGTTACTGTATTCAGCTGATAAATTTCACAAGAAAATTCCTACTTCTCAGTATTCAGTAGAACAGTGACTTGTTTGAGGCAATTGAATTTGTTGATCCTCTCCCTAATTCTCTGCCAAAGCTTTGTTTTACCTTTCAAAGGCTTCAGTGAGCCCAGTGTTCATTTAGGACCAGATCCTGCCATCCCTATTGAGGCAGAAACTCCCACAGAAGTCCAGTGTTTTCCAACTATTGAAGCCAGTAGGAGTTTTGCCTGAGTAAGGAGTTAGAGGACAGTAGCTTACCTTTGCATAACTATGGTGCTGTTAGGCTAATAAGAACCATAACTAAAGAAGAGAGTGAAGTCTATTTACTGTGGAGATGTGCCTCACATTGGCAAGGGGCAATGTGGGCTTGTTTCTTTGTGTCAGTGCAAGTTATCACTGGCCATGAAGTCTTGTGGAGACACTGACATCCAATTACGAGAGGCTGACATGGCATATTTTGCAAAATCTCATCTCACACTGAGTATCTAAAGAAGCAACATGCTCCAACACTGTACTATATTTGGGTGTGATGGTGTTTGAACTTAGAACACAGGAATTTAATTATCTTGCAGGTTAACTCTGGACACCAATTATCTCTTGGGCAGCCTTCAGATACTCCGGAGATGTGTTATATTATAAGAACCTTGATAGAAAGACAGAATAGTATGTTATACTAAGGAAACTGCTTTAAAGCGTTTGGCAAATGTTTATAGGAAGTTGGTGGATCATGTTTAACTGCCTCTTGTAACACATTTCTGAAGTATGGACTGAAACCCCATCTTGCTCTATCAAAAATGAGCAAATGAAAATCTTTTAAGCCATAAGCATACATTTGAATTTCTTTATTGTCTGGATCAGAGGAGTAGAAGAATGATGTTTATAGACAGGCACAGTCAAAGATGACAATCACATTACACTGATAAAGACAACATTCATCAATACACCAAGCAATATTTGAGCAGGTCAAAGTAAGCGGACGACATGGCGTGCATAGCAGAAGGAAGTGACAGTCAGCAAGTCAGCCTTCTCCTGAGCATGTAGTTAAAGGGAAGGAATATGGAGCCTCTTGTTAGTGGAGAACCTGGTCATATCTCTGCACCCTATCACAGTCAGCACCGTAACCCATCAATTAAGGATTTGAAAAATCCATTTTATATCGCAGTAAATAAATGTGTGTGGGGGCAGTATAGGAGGCTAAGGAAGTATTTTATCCACATTAAATGCTTGGAGCCCTTATCATTTTCCAGATGTAAAACTTTAAGTGCCAGAAGTTTCCATTGGGCAGGGTTAGGTGATAGGGTGGGGTGACAGTGAGTGATGAAGGGTTATTTGACAGTGGGGAACTGGCTGGATCCCATAAATCTTCATTTACAGGCTTATTAACATTTGAAGTTTTTAAAAGATATGGCTTTGTTTTGAAAGTGGACTTTGTTTTACATAGTTAGCTGGGCTTCATTGAAACATATTGATTAATATTTATATTACATACACACCTAAAGGCTCCAACTGAGACTGGGACCCTATAGTGCTAGGTGCTGTACACACATTAAGGAGCAATTTTTGGTCTGGGGAATTTACTCTCTAAATAGACAAGGCAGATAAAGGTCCAGATAAAGGAAGTATTTATTCTCTCTATTTTACAGAATGGAAACCAAGAGGTTAGGTGACTTACCCAAGATCACACACACGAATCAAACCCAAATCTTCTGAGTCCCACTCCAGTGCCTTAACCACAAGACCATTTTCCCTCTCATATTAATAACTCCTTTTTGACAGGTTTTTGACAGGTTTTTGACAGGTTTTTGATTGGGACTAATATATACCCTTGTATTGTAGGAAGATGTCAAGAGCCAAGGAACAGAACTATTGGTATCCTTCAGTGTGCAAAGTGTCCCTAAATACATTAATGATGGATTTACACAGCATATTTCTTTCTGTTTGATAGATGGTTGAATCCCTTAATGTGATGTCAAACAGCAACAACAGCACCACTTGTAATTTTCTGGATTGGTGGTTATATTTTTTTCTCTTTTGTAAAACATTAATGAGAATTATTCTAGCATGAAACATTACTTTAGGATACTAAGGCAAAGCTTTAAGCTGTGTATAAAAAGGAGGAGGGAGACCTCCAGTGGTATATTGTAATACTGGTGAGGGGTTCTTTCCCCCTGTATTTCAGTAGGGTTCACTGATTTTCCCATTACACTGGTCTTGTAGTATCCAAGAGGGAGTACTTGCAAAGTGTCCTGATTTACATGTTAATCTCATTGGTCTTCCACCATTACTGTAAAATGACAAACAGTTTGAAATATAAAAAGGAGGATTTTAAAGTTTACTAACTTTTCAGCCAGTCCATGTGATTAATCATTATTTAATACTTGTTAATGAAGCAATGAATGGGAACATTTGACTGTTCCTCACTCAGAAAGGAAATGTGCCTACATACATATATCATAGTAAGGCATGAAGGGTGCTAAAGCTATCAGTAAACATTGCATCAATAGCATGTCTACAATCCTTGAAAGCTAGTATAGTTGCGAAACTTCTTCATGCAATATTACTGAATTAGGCCCTGGTCCTGCAGTGAGCTCCACATGGGTCTGGGTTCTAATCACCCAAAGCTCATTGAAAGATCTGGATTCTTATGGAGCACTCTCAGAGATATGAGCGGAGCACTGAGCTCAGCTCTGGCTGTTTTCCCCAGTGTGTACATGAACAACAAATTCGGGACAGGCAACTGACTGAAAACATCAGTTCCTTTCTTAATTAGGTATTCACAAGAAATAAAGATCAGCACCCAGGGGAATGGACGGCATGGGGGAGAAGGATGTGGGAGGGGACAGCTGAATTGATTTGGTAGGCAATGTAATTCCATAATACATATTTTCATGTAACAATCTATGATGTCTCAGCATTTTCTATTATATCATTGCTGTGTAGCCATCTTACCTTTTGGATTATTTCCTTATAAAATATGGACAATGTGACACCACTGCGGGGTGTTTAGGCATGAAAAGTCACCCTGAAATTTAGAAAAACAAGGTTTAATTTTTTTAAAAGGTTGCCTGATGTACTTTTGTGAATTTATCAGATAACTTCAAAATTCCTGCGCTGTCACACACATCTGTGAATGCTTCTGTTCTGAAATGAATGGAACTGTCAGGCTGGAGGGAGGTTACCAGTGGAGTTCCTCAGGGATCGGTTTTGGGACCAATCTTATTTAATTCTTTTATTACTGACCTTGGCACAAAAAATGGGAGTGTGCTAATAAAGTTTGCGGATGATACAAAGCTGGGAGGTATTGCCAATACAGAGAAGGACTGGGATATCATACAGGAGGATCTGGATGACCTTGTAAACTGGAGTAATAGTAATAGGATAAAATTTAATAGTGAGAAGTGTAAAATCATGCATTTAGGGATTAATAAGAAGAATTTTAGTTATAAGCTGGGGACACATCAATTAGAAGTAACAGAGGAGGAGAAGGACCTTGGAGTATTGGTTGATCACAGGATGACTATGAGCCGCCAATGTGATATGGCCGTGAAAAAAGCTAATGCGGTCTTGGGATGCATCAGACGGGGTATTTCCAGTAGAGACAGTATGATGGGATAACATGATTTTGGCAATTAATTGATCTTTAAATATTCATGGTAAATAGGCCCAATGGCCTGTGATGGGATGTTAGATGGGTGGGATCTGAGTTACTACAGAGAATTCTTTCCTGGGAATCTGGCTGGTGAGTCTTGCCCATATGCTCAGGGTTCAGCTGATCGCCATATTTGGGGTTGGGAAGGAATTTTCCTCCAGGGCAGATTGGAAGAGGCCCTGGGGGGTTTTTCACCTTCCTCTGTAGCATGGGGCACGGGTCACTTGCTGGAGGATTCTCTGCACCTTGAAGTCTTTAAACCATGATTTGAGGACTTCAATAGCTCAGACATAGGTGAGAGGTTTATCGCAGGAGTAGGTGGGTGAGATTCTGTGACCTGCTTTGTGCAGGAGGTCGGACTAGATGATCATGATGGTCCCTTCTGACCCTAATATCTATGAATCTATGAAATGTGTGTGATTCAATACCTATATCTTATCATAGAATCATAGAATATCAGGGTTGGAAGGGATCTCAGGAGGTCATCTAGTCCAACCCCCTGCTCAAAGCAGGACCAATCCCCAACTAAATCATCCCAGCCAAGGCTTTGTCAAGCCTGAACGTAAAAACATCGAAGGAAGGAGGTAACGCATTCCAGTGCTTCATCACCCTCTTAGTTAAAAAGTTTTTCCTAATATCAAACCAAAACCTCCCCCACTGCAACTTGAGACCATAATGCAAGTCATTTAAATGGATCTCCTCTGCTGTGGCACTCTGCCATGAGTAATGGGTGATGCATGATCAGAAAGACACAATTCCTTCTATGCTCCCCTTCCTCCCAAGGGTTAGTAATTTGCTATTGGTTTACCAGCTCAGCTACACTAGTATGATTGCTGTCATCTCAGCTGACACCAGGGACCTCCAAGTTAAATGCATAATTAAATAGCTTCTTACGTCTAGGAAAGGAAGAATGGTCTTTGTGGCCTTTACAGGATTGCAAGTCACAGAACCTGGGTTCTACTCCTTCAAACTATTGCTATGAACTTTGGCAAGTCCCTTAGCTGTTATGTGCCTTAGTTTCCCCATGCATAAAATCAGGCTAATACCAACCTCCACTTTCTTTGTACATTTATAAAGCATGTCGAAAACATTAGATGGAAGGTGCTATAGAAAAGAAAGTATTTATTGTTACAAAGTGTGATTGGTTGGGAAGCAGAAATTGGGGTTGGGAAAAAAATGTAAGGAACACAATAAAGAAAATTGTGCAGTAGTTTGTGATATATTACTAAAACTTCTAGTTTTATTATACTATTTTTCTTTTCCTTTCCCCATTTTTTCTGCATTAAGAATGGTGACCTGTTTTTCCAGGATGAGCAGATAAATCTGAAGAGGGACGCAGTCTTGGATCCAGCCAGAAACAAAGCTAGTCAAACTCCATCTTTTCTACAACATACCAAACAGTCTCGTACAACAGCAAGTAGGAATACTGCTTTATTTCATATACACTATAGTTAAGGAAGAGTTTCATTAAGGGGTGCATATGTATGTGTCTAAGGGGATGTTTGGATTGATCAGATGCATATGGTTTGCTGCAGTGCTATTGTGCACTCTGATCCCAACATATCTCATAAGCTCAAGAAAGTTGGGCTTTGGTAGTACTTGAATGTGAGACCTCGAGGAAAAGCCTAGGAGCTGCAAGAAGTTGTAGAGGTGATTCATTAGGAGACACATCTCCCTACAAGTCACTACTGAACCAATGTTGCAGTGTAGTATTTGTGTGTGCTGTGCGACTGGAGGAGTTGTCTTTCAGATCAGATACAATACCAACGTCCTGATCACTTGGATCTCAGAAGAGCTCAGCATTCACCTAGCTGTTCCCATTGGAGTCAATAGGAGTTTTTCAGTTGATTTCAATGGAAGCAAATGTAGGCCATTTTTGAAAATCACATCTATAACTTCTCTGTGCCATCTATAAAATGTGGATAGCACTTAACCTCCTTTTGTAAAGTGCTTTGAGGTTTGTGGATGAAAAACCCTATATAAGAACTTATTAATATTACAGTAGAACCTTGGTTTTTACAAACATCAATCTTATAAATGACGGTTATACGAACCATTTTTCTAGATGGAAGAAAAATCACATAATGAAAGTTATGTCGATAATAAAGTTGACATCCCTTCTGATGCCTTCAGTGCATTGGAAATTACTTTGCACTCATCTGAAGGACAAAAAGAAAGTGTACCATACTGCAACATATGCAACGTACCTACTATAATTTTGACATGTCCAATTTTATGAAAGTTTTCATTTTATGAACTCCTCAATTCCCAACTAGTTTGTGAAAAAGGGGTTATATTGTAAATATTATTATTTATTAGTATATTTTATTATTAAATCACAGTGTTCATCTGCCCATTAAAATGTGTGTGATTAATCACATATCACATTGGTTTTGCATGTATAGAGCTTACAATATTTTTCATTCTCATGCTTCATGCCAGATTTTTGTTACTTGGCGTTTTTCATTCAGCAGCCTTACACCTGTTTAAATGCTCTATCGTAACAGAGATAGCATCAGAGTGTGGCTATGGCTGGCTTAATAATGTGGAGGGGTTGCCAAAGGAACTTCTCATACCATTTTTGGAGCACAGCTCCAGTGCCTTGGTGGAAACTGGTGAAGAACACGGGCTAGCTGACGCTGAACAGGTGAGAAGAAAGTTGTTGCTATTTTTTGCTAACTTTGCAAGCACAGCATTATCTGTGAATCACAAGATAAATAAGGAGCAGACAAAGGGAATTTAGGAATTAGTATAAAAGTATGTCTTCCAGAACAAGCTGTCAAAATTTTGCTCTAAGGAGAAGACAGATCTACCCAGAAAAATACTGTTTACATGTTGGTATTTTACCCTTACAGACATTATTACTATGCATATATAACACACAGATTTTCTGTTTGTATAATAAAATAATGAATTCCGGTTCTTGGATCTTGACTGTGGCTCCTGATGACATATTCTGTGTTCAGGGTAAAGTCTTGGCTCCGTTGAAGTCAATGGGAGTTTTGCTATTGACTTCAATGGAGCCAGGATTTCACCTTCAATGGCAGGGATAACTCCACATAATGTTCAAGTGCCGAATAGGCAACAGAGAGCAACAGTGCATATCGAAAGGTGGGTTTTTATCCTAAGGACTTATGTTAAGTTCTTGCTTAGAAGAGAAAACTTACTTTGATAAAACCTTGGGGATTGTAGTGTTGTACTTAGCATATTATGAAAACCAGTGGACAATTCACACAGTATTTAATAACAAATATTGCTCTTATAGTGCAGTAAGGCTGTCTGTTCTGTCCAGTGATTGGAGAGTGATCATCATTGCAGTGTTTCTAGTCATCAGAGTTATACCAGTGCTAGTGAGTTCACTCATGCAGTCAGTTCCTACAGGCATAGTACAAATGTTACCTAGGACACCAGAGGGATATATATGAAAATATATGTATTTGTATTTTAATACCACAGTTTCTTGTTTTTATAACAACGTGTATCGTGAGAACAACCCTAAAGATATGAAACTGGCTCCTGGTAAACAACTATTTACTGTCGGGTAGACAACACATAGTCAGCAAACAGTCATTTTCCTTTGCACTAATTACACTTTAAAGGGGCCCTTACTATACGTGTATATATATTACATACAAAAAACTACATTAAAAGGACACTAAGGTCTCAAATGTTAAGAAATGCCTTGTGTGTATGTGTTATGATACGGTCTTTAATTACATGATCACATGTATTTTCCACGCAAACCCTGCCTCATTTAATGCACAGGATGAGAGTGCTTATTGAATGAGTATTTATTCAATATTTTGATTTCTCCTCATTGTTCAGTGTTTGGTCCCCTGCCGTATTACTGCACACTATTCAAACCCTGCACTGAAAACAGAATTATTAATTTCCTCATGGACTTTTCTATGATACTTATCATAATTGTATCTGAGTACTTCACAAACATAAATGTGTTAAGCATCACAATACCCTTAGTATTATCCCCATTTTACAGATGGGGAACTGAAGCACAGTAAAGATTAAGGAGAAAAGTAGCCACTAATTTTGGGTACCCAATTTAAGACTCCTAGAGTCTGATTTTGCAGAGTACCTAGCATTATCTAGCACTTTATATGTTCAAAGCACAGTTCCCATTGACTTCACTTGCAGCTGGGAATTCAGCACTTCAGGCCCTAGAGGTGTAAGGATGCAGGAACTCTAATGCGGGTCTGCAGAGCCTGGTAGACGGATGTTCTCACAGTGCCACCGGGAGACCATGCAGAGCCACACCCAGGGAGCACTATGGAGAATAGAAGCTACTGGAAGTACCGCCCAAGGCAGCCAGCTGTGGCCCTCTGATTGGCCAACCACCCTGTTTAAGCAAGGAGGGTGTCCCAGGAAATTGTTTCGGCAACAGCACAGACTTCGGGCCTCCTGGGACCCCAGACATCACCTCATATCTTGATTGCTGGCCTCTGATCCCAGGCTGACTCTGACCTTGACTCTTGTATCCTGACTATAGCCTGGTACTACCTCTGATTTACAGTCTCCAGCCGGCCAGACTTTGACCCCAACTCTTGCTACCATCCCTGATGTGTGAACTCCAGCCCAGATATGGTTGCTAGGCCAGATCGCCTATACCCTGGTCACTTACACCAGGGTCTCATTTGGGTGCTCAGAAAAAGAGGACCAATCAGTGATCACCTGTGAAAAATGTGGTTTAAGTGACTTGATTAGCATCATGTACAAACTCTTTGGCAGAGGAATAGAATCTAAGTCTCTAGGAAAGCATTCAACTGCCTTAATCCTGGGATCATCCTTCCTCTTCCTACAATTTCCCACCTCATTCATTGCACAGCTTCCTTCTTCTGTAACAAATGAGGTGGAATTCCTACAATTAATCAGCCCTGATTCATTCCCAGACCAGGTCTAGCCTGTACCCTGAATGAGGCAGGGATCCTGTGGAAAAAATAATATGTGATCATGTAATTAAAGACTGTATCATAATGCATACACACCAGGGGACTGAATTAAGGTTGCATGGACAATCTAGGAAGACCTCATTTGGAATGCTGTGTACTAGTCTGGTCACCTGTGTTCAAGAAAGATGAATTAAAACTGAAACAGTTGCAGAAAAGGTTTCTCCTGTGGTCTGAAATACGTTGGTCAAATTTCAGTTGCTGGATTTATTGTGTGGGTGCTGGGTGATGTTGGTGGCCTATGATACACAGAAAGAAAAGTAGTA
Organism: Caretta caretta; assembly: GCF_965140235.1. NCBI lineage: Eukaryota > Metazoa > Chordata > Testudines > Cheloniidae > Caretta > Caretta caretta. Next base: position 128,148,518 of record NC_134209.1, on the reverse strand, counting down.
CTTGTGGCACCTTAGAGACTAACCGATTTATTTGAGCATAAGATTTCGTGAGCTACAGCTCACTTCATCGGTGAAGTGAGCTGTAGCTCACGAAAGCTTATGCTCAAATAAATTGGTTAGTCTCCAAGGTGCCACAAGTACTCCTTTTCTTTTTCCGAATACAGACTAACATGGCTGTTACTCTGAAACCTATGATACACAGGAGGTCAGACTTGGTGATCCAGTGGTCCCTTCTGGCCTTAAACTCTGCCTCCTGACTTTGGAGGTTGTCCTGAGCATGGGCAAACTGAAATTTTTTAAAGACTTATAACTTAGCCAAATGTGGGTAGTTTTTCACGGGGACAGCAAAAGATACATCCCTGACACAAAGAGCATCCATTCGTGCACTTTCAAGTCCCTGCTCCAAAGCATGGGGACACTAGAGCTTCTCAAAGAAAAGGTTTTTAGTGGAAAAGCAATGTATTTTTCCCTTGCCAAATTCTCAAAAATGGTGGAACTGTTTTGGTTGAACTTTCAAGAATAATTCAGCCTGAGGCAGATACCCAGCGTAGAAAATTTCAGTCTAAACAAAGTTTTGCAATGAAGCAACTGAAAACAGGGTCTTATAATGGGAAGGGTTGGCCTTCCCTATAATACTATCCCCATGGGTTTTATTCAAGGACTTCTTTAAAGAAAAACAATTTACAAATGTAATTAGTATTATTTCCACTTTTGTTAGAAGACTCTTGCCTTGATGGGTCAGTGACTATGCAGTACCTTTTTAGTGCAGGTTTCATGTGAGGTTTGTGTTTGTGAGTTTTGTGCTGATGAAAAGTGTCACATTGATAGCTCTGGAGGCAGAAGAAAAAGGCTTTCTGAAGTCCACTCTCCATAGAACATGAACAGACATCTCCAGACTTGGCGGGAATCCCTTAGAGGTTCAACTCCTTGTCTTTACTGAGTCTGCAGACAAGGATATCAATTTTTGCCAGTTGTGGTAACATATGTGATCCAGATGCTCGTGCTGAAATTCTGGCCTCTTTGAAGGCAATGGAAGTTTTGCTATTGACTTCAGTGGAGTCAGGATTTCACCCGTGTTCACTAGTGACAACAAACTTATATCACATTGGCCACCCAGCAGCTTCACGAGGATGTCAACTTTCATTCTTTACCAGTTCCGCATACTGCACAGGGCTGGATGCCACCATGGCAACGCTGATGGTCTGTCGAGCATACTGCCTGGTGTCCCAAGTTGCCCAACTCTATGGTGTTGAGTGGGGGTGGGCGGGGGGGGGGGGAATATGTGACGGGGCAAGGCCTGATGGCTATAGAAAGGAGTGGGAGATAGATATATTAGCTCCAGGCTAAACAAATCCCTGGTACCAGGATAAGTGAAATGGCAGCTTCTCCAGGTCAATTAAGACACCTGGGGCCAATTAAGAACTTTCCAGAAGGCAGAGAGAACGCTAGGTTGATTGGGACACCTGAAGCAATCAGGGGCTGGCTGAAACTAGTTAAAAGCATCCCAGTTAGTCAGGTGGGCGCGGATGTCAGGAGCTGTGGGAGGAAGTTGCGCTGTTGGAGAGACTGAGCAGTACACACCATATCAGGCACAAGGAAGGAGGCCATGAGGTAAGGGTGAAGTGGAGCTTGAGGAAGTGAGGGCTGCTGTGGGGGAAGTAGCCCAGGGAATTGTACATGTCATGTTTCTACCATAGCTGATACTATTCGGGTCCCTGGGCTGGAGCCCGGAGTAGAGGGTGGGCCTGGGCTTCCCCCCCCCCCCCGCCACCCTTTTGCCTCCTGATTAATCACTGAGACTGGGAGACAACAGAGACTGTGCAGGAAGGGTAGCTTCTCCTCACCTCCCTTGCTAGCTTATGATGAATATGGCTCAATAGACTGTGACCCTTGTCTCTAGAGAGAGAAGGGTTACATAGAGGGTCACAGTGAGCCTCTGAGGCTAGTGAAATCCGCCAGGAAACGTGGGACCCATGGAGGCAAGGACAGAGCTTTGTCATAACACATACAAAGAACAGAGGTTTCCACACTTTAACTACTAGTAGATTTCCACAAGGAAGATGAGCATGAGTATAAGACATTCATAGGTTATATGATATTGGCTAACAATATATATATATATAATAAAATGTTTCAAGATGGTCAAGTCAAAAGGCAAGTATATATGAAATAGCAACATGGCAACTTTCCTTATAGCTTATGTTTTTCAATTTGAGACATTCTCTTTTCTTTATTACCAGGTCATACTTGGCACACAAAGATCAGATGGTGCTTCTCCGTTGTTTGGATGTACTCCAAGCCAGCTTAAAAACAGACAGCTAATCTTATTTTGCTCTGAGAGGCTAAGCAATGATGGGAGAAGTAAGGGGACCAAAGAAAAAGGATATTTCTTTCTCTTAAAGGAACAAGCTATAAATCAACCAGCTAATCCTTTGCCTGTCTTCAAGGTTGCCACTTTGATTGATCCTCAGTTTGTCTTGCTAGAACCTGAAATCCCCAGGGTCCTAGGTGTCAGATCAGCATCTGTTTTCCCAGTGAACAAAATGCTGAATTTGAATTACAACCAGACATATCACAATAACTTTTGTCTTTCTAATGGTGTCTTGCATGTTGTGAAAGGAGTTTCTTCTGGTAAAGATTCTGAAGCTCTAAAGGAAAAGATTGCGAACACTGAGACTGAAATTTTCAAACTCCAGGTTGAAAAACATTATATGGAAAAATGTTTGCAAAATAAAAAAGCTATACAGAAAAGCACAGATGAAAAGAAAAACCCGAATAAAGAAATAAATGATGAAAAAAATCAAAGTAGAAATGGTCCAGAGAAATCTCAGCGAGAAGAAAAAAGGGATGAGAAAGCACAAATCAGAACAATAACTTGCATTTCTGAAAAAGCCACCAAAGTTTTAATTAAAATTGCACATGATGAAACTGGGGAGCAAGAAGCAGAACCAAAATTTCATGCAGCAAGCATTCCAGGTGACCAAAACATGTCTGTCCTACACAAGGAATTAGAGGGATATCCTCAAGAAAACTCTGAATTTAAGGATGAACATGGAAAACATTTAGCAATCTCTACCTTTGATGAAGTAAACAGAAGATGCCTAGGAAAGAACATTTTTGTGACAGAAGAGAAGGGTAAACAACCCGAGAATCTAACTGACCAAATAAAAGTGTGTCGACAAAAAAGTGTTGGACTGAAAGAAAAGAGAGAGCAATGTTTGAAACTGTCTGAACGAGAAGATGAGGATAAGTCATCATGCAAACAAATGACTGATCAGATAGAGGAATATAGTAAATGCTCTCAAAAACTGTCTGCACTGAAGGAAGATAAATATATGTATCCACTGAATATATTGTCTCCTGCACAAGAGAGAAATATATACTTAAATGAAGGGTTAGCACAAGAGGAAGAATATTTTGAACATGTTCATTATCTATCTGCAGCAGAAGAAAACAATGGATATACCCTGAAAACAGATAAGTTAGAGAAGCTCATGGATATATATTCTCAAAGAATATCTGCACTGATGAAAGAGAATGGGAGTTACTCACAGAAACTCCTCATGTTACAGGAAGAGAATGATAGATATTATCAGAAGATGTGTGCACTAGAAGAGGAGATAGATGCATATTCTCAACACATATTAGCAGCACATGAAACTGATGTTGACTCTTCTCAAAAGTTATTAGCCAAGGAGGAAATATATGGTAAATGTTATAACAGTGTTTCAAAAGAGAAGAATTTTAAGTGTCCAGGAGCGATTTGTGTTCTCTTGGGTGAGACTGAAATCCTTTCCAAGAATGTGTCTCACCTGGTTAAAAAGGAAGATAGAAATTCTGAAAAGGAAATACCAGTGATGGAATCAAATAAATTTCTCAAGAAAATTGTAGCTCTTGATGAAAAGAAGATTAAATATTTCCAGCTGCTTTCTGGTCTCAAAGAGGAGAGAAATAGCTTTTTCAGAGAAATAGCTAAACTATTACAAGACAAAGAAAAATACATTAAAAAAACTCATGAATTGGAAGAAGAGAGAGAGAGAAATTTACAGATAATATCTCAACTAGAAGGAGACAAAGAAACTTTGTTGGGAAGTTTGAGTGAGCTAAAATGTGAACAAGACAAACACATGACAATGATTTCTGAATTGAATGAGTGCAAAACCAAATGCTACCAAACAATTTCTGATCTACAAGAGGAAAAATGTATACTGAAAAATGATATGAATGGAGTCCGTAGGAAAAGTTCTGAACAGCTTCTAGAATCTCAGAAAGTAATTGAGAACATTCTTCAAGAAAACAATGAATTGAAGGAAATAATGTCTGCTCTTGGAATCAGCTATGAAGACCCGATAAAAGATAAAATTTCAGGAATAGAGGGAAAGTTGCTAAGATTGAAGCAAGAAAATAAGAGTGTACCACATAGAATGCAAGAAAAGGAAACAGAGGTGGCTTCTGGTAAAACACATACTAAAGAAAAAGGAATTCAAGTTATAGAACCCTTAAACTATCTCACTAGGAAAGATAAAGACACCTGTTCAGAAGAGGAAATTGGTAGCATTAAAGGATATTGTCAAGTGGGATGTTCTAAAAACACTGAGACTTCTAAATTCCATTTTAGTAATGCTGGGATAAGTGCATTTTTGGGTGATCAAAACATTGCGATCTCCAGGGTGCTCCAAAAGACTTCTGAGAGACCAGAGGTGGCAAAGTTAACCTTTGAAACAGAAGATAAAATATCAAGCAACAGTTTTTCTCAATGTTGTGTTAAAGTGCTGGAGAATATGGAACTGCTACAAGAGTCCTCAAAGGTAAAATGAACCCAAATGGAGCAGTTTTCAATTTTTATGATAAAAATACATTCTTTTCACAAATGTCAGAATGGCTAGTGTAGAAAGCCACTTTATTTACACTAGAGTTGGTTGGACAATTTTAGCTGAAACAAATGATTTTTTAAAAACATCAATTTTTGACCAAATGAAGCATTTCAATGTCAAAATGTCCTGTTTTGACATTGTCAGAACAGAATATTTTGATTTTTTATTTTTTGAAATGACTTTTTCAAACTAAAAATATTATATAGAAAACAATGATTTTGACCTTTTAAAACTTGAAATTCATAATGAGACATTTCAGTTCTATCACAACTAAGTATTTAGATCAAGCTGAAATTTGTTTTCAGAATTTTGTTTCACAGGAAATTTTGAAATTTTTTGGCTTTGTTCCATTTTTCAATGGAAATCCAGTTCCCTCCTAGTTCTACTGTCCATGTACATATTCCATAGAAATGAAATCTTTAGGGCCCCCTAGCAGTGATGTCTTATGGGAAACTGTGGAAAATGTTCACATTTAGAAAAAAAATTGTCTGTTGCTCTTCATTGTTTTGATTGCTAGGGATATTTGCCTGAACACAGGATCTTTGTTTCTTAATGGTTCTTCTGCTCCTGCTTTTTCTCCCCCTAAATTAATAAACCTCACCAACATCACAATTAATTTCTGAGGAGAGTATTGTAATGTCATAAACACAGAATTTGACTGCCGCTGAGGATGATCAGCAGGAGCAGATTTATCTCCAAGATCTTATTTTCATGCAAATATTCTTAGTAATTTAAATGAAAAAATAAGAAAAAAAAACCCCTGCCTTGAAACTATAAACCAGCAGAATTATTCCTCCACATTGGCCCAGGTTTACCCCATAAAACAGGAATAAATGTACTGGTGAATCAGGTCCAAAATGTTCTCAGATATTTTTGCAAGAAGTGTCTGTATCTCTCTAAAAAGGGAATCCAAAAAATGTTGAGTTTGCCCTGAGATACTGGGAAAGATACAGGGCTAAATCCCTACTTGCAACAGAGCAGTGCTTAGCGTACCAGGGGAGAAGAGGGCAATAGTGAAGCAAGTAGATTCCTGTCCTCGATACAACCCCTGCCCACCTCAGCTTGGCTCCTGGCTTCCATTGTATCAAGGAGCCAAGAGCAGCTGATGTACGCTAGTTGAAGATTCCCCTATACTAGGAGAATCCTCTGCTGATTCCTTAAGGCAATTTTATGTCTCCTTTGTGCTGTTGATCTGACCCACAGTACACAGAGATGGAAATACCATACCTAGTTTACTCTTACACTTCCTAAATTAAAGCCCTCCTTTCAAGAGCTGAAAATAATTCACACACACCTTTAAGAAGTTGTGTGTTACTTTAAATGTGTGAAGGGAATTGTTTCTTTTTCTGCCCTTTATCCAGGGCAGCACATCTGAAAGCTACAGTGCAATGCAAGAACAACTGGAAAGGTCAAAGGAAGAACTAAAAGTACAACAAGGGGAATTAGAAAAGGCCAAAAAAGAGGTAATCTCCCATTTGATATATTTATGTGAAGCAAATCCGTTTCTTGTTTTCTTCTCGTACTTTTCTTGTTTCCACCAGTGTTCCAAAGAATTACAAAAGGAAAAAGTCTCTGATCTAGAGAACCAACCTGTGTCTCTTTGATGCCCACAGTTAAGTGATGACTTGCACAGTCGTTCATTACTGGTCAGAATTTGAATTACAGTTGCATTGCCTTATCAGAGTCACAACAGAAAGTGCTTAATAAGGAGACCCTTGCACAAAGAATCTGTCATCTAGATTCTGGGCAGAACGGCTTTCCCCCCATTAGGAAAGATAAATATGAATGGTTGTGGTAACTTAGAAACTCTGATGATTTAGACAGTGCTAAATGCAAAGTTTCCAGTTTTCAAATGAGAAGGGTTTGTTCAAGACACAGAAGCATGAAAAACCTGAGGCACACATAAAGCCATTTCCTTTACCGAGGGATAAAGAGAAACAAATTGCAGTATCCACTCACAGGCCACACAGTAACCATGAAGTTCTGTATTACGGAATATCTTCACTGAATGAGTACCCTTGCCTTTGGAAGTCCACATTTTGTTGTGTGCAGCCATCTAATTGAATCACAATGCCAAAGATCACCCCAAGCAAAGGAAACTTCTTCTTGAGTTGTGCCTTTCATAACAGACCAACTTCAGTGTTCCTCATCTTTTTCTGTTGCAAAAACAAACCACATTGTCCATTATCTAAATGGGAATATATTCCTCCAAAGCTTGATGGCAAGTTCACATTTCCTAGATGCTGCAAAACAGGTGTTGGCAAAAATAATTGTAGACATGGTACAATAACTCATAGTAACAAGTAGACATGGTGAGCAAGGAAAAGGGTAACAGTAATAAGATTGCACAGTGGCAAATTTATGTATGGATAGTTTGATGAAAGATTTATTTAAAAAAATTGTTTTAAAGATAAATTAATTTCTCTCAGGAATAGAAGAAGTGGCGGTTTTTTTTATGTCTTTGAATGAGTGATGCTGTTCATGCATTTGTCTGTTCAGATGATGACCAATAACTTTTAGATTGCATGTGAAGGGACTGTCCCAGTAATTGGCTCTTTATCTGACCAACTTTGGTCCTTTTATAAATAAAAGAAAATGTTAAAAGTACAAAAAACTTCTTTTGTTAAATTAGAAGAAGGTGTAGCCTTTGTTTTCAAACAGTCAGAAGGAAGAAGACTTGAGGTCTTACATGTAAGGGCGTAGCAGAATAGTCAGATGTTTAATTGCATGCTGTCGTGCAATTACATTTTCAAAATTACAATTAATAGTGGAATCTATGATAATGCATCATGGAAATAATGCAAAAACAGACAGATGATTTTTTCCATTTGTGTTCCCCATTCCCAGTGTTTTAAATGCAACATTTTATTATTTTTTCCTGCTAATAAAATCCTATTTTTAGTCTGATTTTCACTTAAGATACTTTGAAATATCATATATCATTTATTGAGCTTCACTCGGAGTTTTCAAGTGCATGTATTTCACATGGATAATTTTCTTTTAGGATTTATTCCAAGGGCCTGGTTCTGTTTTGGTCGTGTTTTGGTCGTGGGGCCAGCTTTACATGGTCTAATTCCATTTAATTCAGTAAAGTTACACCCAGTGTAAAGCTGGTGTCTGCAAGATCAGAATCCAGCCCGTAGGTTGTAAGTACATATTGGGAAGTGATATTAACTCCTATCTGTAATTTTATTTTTTCATTCCTTTTCTCTGGTAGGCTCAGAAGTGGTACCGAGAACTTGGCTTTGTAGAAGCAAGATATGAAGAGGTCAGAACTCAGTTGACACAGGCACTCTCTGAATTACACCAACTTAAACAAGCAGATGGCGGGGAAAGGCTTAGAAAGCAGTGCTGCCAGTTAATGGTATGTGTGTAAGTAGAATGGAGGGAAAAGGTACTCCTTGGGAGAAGACGATTTGGATGCAGAAAATGGGTTAGTGTTCAGAATAACAGATTTTGAAACAAGCCTGAAACACCTAGATTTACAGAAAGCAGAGGTTCAAATCCAGGCAGGGATGATTCAACCTTTCTAAAATAGATAAACTGACTATTGAGCAGTTTACTGTGCATACTGTAGATGACAACTTTAAAAGCAAAGTCCTTTTGCTCTGCAGGAATACTAAAGAATTCACATAATTTTTTATAACAGGGATCACCGTGCTATCCTTGGCTAAAGTTTCCCCTTTCCTCACCATTATGCACTGTGATGTACCAGGGTTATTTGCCTGGCTGATGTCTTCTCATTCCATAGGGGTATTTCAGTGCTGCTGCTGTTGGCATATTACTATCGTTTTTTGGCTTGATCTTGGAAGTGCTGAGTACCCACAAATCCCACTGAGATATGGATGCTCTGCATCTCTCAGGATCAGTTTCGTTATTTGGACACATTAGGTGAAATCCTGGCCCCGCTGAAGTCAATGGGAGTTTTGCCATGGTGCCAGCTAGGCTTTATGGAATCCTTTACATCTATATATTCAACTTTGGGGTTAATAAATACCAGTTCAGGGGAGCTGAGACACAATCCTAAAAGGAATGATAGGAACAGCTGGACCAAATTCTGCTCTCAGTTCAACCAGCATAAATCCTGAGTAACTCCATTGACCAGTATGTTTAATTATATAGTTAAAAAAGTAAACAGCAGAAATTATATAATAAAAGTAAATGAAAATTCAAGCAAAATAAATATAAAAACAGATTTATACATGGACTTGATAAGAGGTTGAGGAACTAAACTGGAACTCAGAATATGTGGATTCTATTTCCTGGCTCTGCCTCAGGTTCCTGTTTACCTTGGGCAAGGCACTTAATCTCGCTGTGCCTCAATTCCTCAATGGTGAGATGTGATAGTAATTAGAGCTGGTCATGCTCCCACTTTCCTCTATAAGCCATCTCCCTGGTAGGTCTACATCTCCCATGATACACCACAATCTCTCCTCTTTGTCTCACTGGACTTGTGGGAGATGTAGTCTAGGGGAGCCCAGCCCATAGAAGAGAACAGGGACACGAGGTAACTGAACTTCATCTCCCATGAGGCATGTGGCATATCTGAATCTAAATATTTTGGGTTTTGTCCTTAAACCAAAACCTATTTGGTTTTCAGGGGGTTGTTTTTTTGATGAAAGATCAAAAACTTTGAAAAAAGCAGAGTTGTTTCTTGAAAACTTTCATTTAGATGAAAATCCAATTTTCTATCCAAAACCAGTTTGGATGGAAAATTTTAAACCAGCCCTTCAAGTAATATTGGCATACTTCACAGGAGTGTCATGAAGGTAAGTTAATTGAATGTTCATGAGGTGTTCAGACAGCATTGCAACAAGCGCGATGGACAAAGTTTTAAATAAACATTTGTACTGAAGAACTCATTCAAATAAATATCACCATCAAGGCAAATCCCAAAGAGACATAACCTCCTTGCAGATTGAGTGCTACCCAGATCCATCTCTAGCTAGGTCCTTAAGACAGCCTTTCTGGATGTTCAGTCTTTGTCCGTCATTGGCAATATTATCTTGCCACTGACACTTTTGTCGATCATGTGATTGCCAGCCCTGTAGCAGCATTCCTTAGTAAACACTCTATGTAATTTGTTGGTCTTCCCTCCTAATAATATGTTAATGCCTGAGAAGTTGCTGAAACCAAACCATAAATATCTTCATTGCTGATCTTGTCCTGCTTTCATAAATTTTTTTAGTGTTTGCTAATTACTGATGTTCACTTATGCAATAGCTTCCCCTTCCCCTTTCAGAGTCACTCTCTTTGTCCAATTCAAACAGGTCGTGGGATCAAATTCTGTTCTTGGATGTACACACTCAGCTCCCACTGAGATCAAAGGGGCTACAGACATACATCTGAAGGCAGAGTTTGCCCCCTCATGAGTATGTGACACTGCAATTATTTCCATGGCAAGAGTTTGTGATGCCTTAAACACAGGATATTGACTTCACTGTCAGGATTAAACAATAGGGGAAGCTGAACTGAAAGGGAGAAAAGCGCTTATTATACACAAACTATCCTAACAATAGCCAAGGCTCTATTGCTGAGATACGGAGTGAATTTATTTTAATAAATGTTCTATTCTCAATTTGCTTCCGTATGAATTTTCCGTTTTACAAGAAACCTTTTTACAGCCATGAAGCTCTAAATAATAGTGGCTTTTTGTTCAATGTGAAGGAAATGATCTGAATTTTGCTTGGTAGAAAGTCATTCTCTTAATTAAAACAAACAAACAAATTTAAGAGTTTTGGCATGGTGATTAACATGAGCTGCTTTTCTGGGCATGTTTCCCCTCCTGATTGTAACTGGTTGGGCTGAGGATTGCAGCTGTATTTATAGTAAGTTGCCACCACAGTTGCCAACTTTCACGTGGCAAATAAGCACCCCGGCTTTCACAATAAGCCAAAAATCAAGCTAATCCCATTTCAAACCAAGGCCAAAACAAGCCAATCCCTAAGAACACCAACACTATGTAACTAGATCCCCCCAGCATGCAGTCTGGGACTGTGGTGGGCCCGCTGTGCACCCCTGACTCTCTCCCTCCTTTGCTCTGCTTGCCTCCCCTTGCCCCTGCTTTCCAGGAGCTGAGCAAAAAAAAAAAAAAAAAAAAAGCCACAAGCCAAAAACTAGCCAACAAGCAACTCACAAGCCAATTAAGCCAAAAACAAGCCCAATTTCTGAGTTGTTTTCTTTTTTGTGGGTTTGACATGTCTGGTTGCCATCATAAACAAAATATTGCACTTCACCCCAGGAAGATATTAACATAGTCAATTTGTAAATCACGATAGCTTAATTTCAGTGCTAAGCTACCCTACCTCACAGACTTTATCACAGACTGTATCATCTCTGCAGAGCTTGAGAGAGGATGCAAGGGTGGTTAGTGGTCTAGATGAGAAAGATAAGATATCCCACACATAGAGCTAGGATTGCTTGTCAGCTTGCTCTTAAGCGAGTATTTGTTGCTTATGGGAAGCACTGGCTGAAGTCTATCACTTACCTCAGAGTCTGCACATGTCATGGTATTAACCGGGGTGCTGAGTGCAGATGCAAGACTTTCTGCACCACCATGCAGTAGGTTGATATGGGGCTCTGAGCTGCCGTACAGGAGGTAATCATTTTATAGGGGAGGAAATGAGGCACTGAGAGGATAAGTTCAAGGTCCTATAGCACATCAGTGGCAGAGCCCACGTAAACTTCTGACTCCAAGTCCTGTGCTCTAACCACTAGACATGCTCCGTCTCCAATCTTGAGACAGTTTTTCAGAATTGCTCAGTATTCATAATCAGGGCCACTTATTTCAGAAGAGCTCTCATTTAGAGAACTAATTATGTGCCCAGTATCTTTTTTAAAACTTCAGCATGTTGAGTATTTTGAAAATCTGGCCATAAGTTTCACAGTGGGAGATGCTGGCTGCTGAGCCCTTTTGAAAATCTGGTCCTCATTTGGGAGTTTTGAAAATCTGGCCTTATTTGGGGGTTTAAATGGGAGTTGAGCGGTTATGAAAATCTGATCCCAAAACAGGTGATTTCAATGGCTTTTGTTATTCAGGAGGTTATTCAGATCATAAATTGTCCTTTCTGTCCTTAAAAATCTACGAACAGTACTATATTTGCTCTGGAAGTTCTTCTGGTTTCAGAGTTGGTCAGCAAATGCACAGAAAGAGTCAGTGTCTTTAAACTAAACATAATGCAAAGAGAATCATATTTTATGATACTGAATTAAACCTCCTCAGTTCAATCAGCAATTACATCCTCCGCAATCACTGGCAGGCATTTACTTAAGGAATAAAAAGGTGGAGGATTTCAGTAACATAGAAAAACCACGTCTTATCTCCGTACCTTTGGCTGTTGTTACCCGTAGATACCATCAGATCCTGATGTCTCGACCCTAATCAGCCTGGCTGCATAAGTCTAAAAGACACTTGTGTTCTGTTTTCGAAACACAAGAGGGAGCTAAAAATTAGAGAGACAACACATGGTCACTCATTAAAATTCCAGTGAGAAGGGGTGAGTTTCATGACAAACCTCAAATTTTATCTATGTAGGAGGTGTTTTATCAGGGTAGCATGACGATCACTCCAGTTTACTATTGTTTCCTATGAAACAGAGCCTTCTCTGTACTATGGTCTGATATGGTAAAGTGCCCAGTGATGTAAAATTCAGGATGTTGGTCACAGAATTAAGAAAAACACCATATATATATTATATATATATTTATATATATATATGGTGTTATATATATGGTGTTATATATATATATATATATATATATATATATATATATATATATCTGCTACAGACCATAGATGAATAACAGTTCTTCTACCAATTATATAGTTATAAATAGCTGCTGAAATTAAACTACATTCCTGCATGTGTAGTCACAAAAATACTGTAATTTTAAAATGGTGTTTTGATGGATTTAACTCGAGTTTTTAAATTAAGGTTTTAAAGTTTAATCAATGTAAACATTTACTTTACAACACAGTGTGGGAAAATTGAACAGTACTACATGCATCTAATTAATAATTCCAGACTTTTGTGTATATAAGGTCGTAAGACCATATATATTTTTCTTATGCACCCCCATTCTGAGTCTGTATATTCTACATAATTTCTTGGTGATAGATCTTGGAGTTGATATATTGGTTCAGACTGTGAATTTAAAGTCCTCACAAATCCTTTCAGTTTAAATGTATGAAACAGAACAAATCAAAAGAGCAGGAGTTACATTCAAAAGTTTGTCTTCCTCCACATTCCATAACCTCTTATATTACCTTTTTAAATTAAATAACATGTTAGATGCTCAGTTAATTTTAATGGTTTTCAGAGAATAAAATAGATGTGTGAGAGAGAATACTGCTGTTTGAAATGAATGTGTGTGGGAAAGAAGGGATGTGTTATACAGAGGTAGTAGCAGTGGGTGGGGCACTCCTGGACTGTTCTTGTTTGGCACTTACTTGTTTTGTGACCTTGGATAAGTCATTTAACCTGTCTGTGCCTCGGTTTTCCCATATGTGAAATAGGTATTCTTATTATAGCCATCTCACAAGGGTGTTGTGAACTCATTGTTCCAAAGGTGCTTTAGCATTCTTGTTTGACAGACGCTAATATATTTATGATACTTTAAGTTATACACCTCCACTGGCTTTAAAGGTTAAAAAAATAATTTTGACATATGAGGTAAGTGCACATTTTGATTGACAGATTTTGGGTATTCTTTTCGCATTCTCTACTAAGAATAGTTGTATGAGTTTATACATCAAGCTTAAAAATATATGTATATTTGTTTTCTTGAATACACACAGAAGGAAGTCCAAGAACTGAAAGAGGATAGGATAGCCAATAAGGGATTAGAACAGCAAGTGCTGACCTTGAAATCCCAACTAAGGGACCAGACTGTATTACAAAGTCAGTTTCAAGACTTGCAAAACCAAGTGGAATGCCTTCAGGCTCAGCTGTGTGACAAGGTATAATAAAGCTGGCTTTTACGTGCTTAACTGAGTGGACTAACATGGGCTTAGCTTGCTGATTCCACTTTATTCTTCTGACATGAAAGGACCAAAATATTCTTCTTTCTAAGGAATGGTTATAAGGGCAATAAAATGGTGTGTACAGTGCAGCCACATAAAGCTGATCATGGCTAGGGAGTGAAAAGATGGTGGTAAAATGTCTGAGTGCCTGTCATGGAAAGATGATAGTCTTTCCATGGTTAAGGCTGCTGCCAAGCTCCATTATAATTCCTGTAGTCTAACTGCAGGCAAAATGGCATCCAAATTTCTTCTCTGGGGAATCTTGCTCTCCTCTCTCCAATATCTGGATTTCTAAAATTCCCATCACTGTAATATATAGATGCTGTACAAGACTACAAAACATAGCAAAGTCTATCCAAAGTTGTGCCAAGATCCATGCACACATGATCTATGCACACATTTGAAATCTGTCATCAAATGCTCATGGAGAAAATTCCTCCTGTTACCACACGTTATAGATGAGGAAAGGGGAAACTACTCTCTGGAGAAGCTGTATAAAAGATTCATAGGGTACAGGAGGAGATGCATACATAATGATGGATACCAGAATAAGGCTTTTAATGTGGTGTTGCTGTGATTAAGTAACCTGAGGTGGCCAGTGATGAAGCAGCTCCTTAAACTACCAAAACATTGTAAAGGGAATCTTGAATAACTGAGTACAAAATGTTTTTCATTGTTTTAGACTGAGGAACTTCAGAAAAGAAAGACTGAAGCTGACCTGACAGTAGCTCCACTCAAGGTAGTTTATTTTGCTGAAACTGTTGCAGCATCTCTGACCTTTTTCATTGGTTCCAAAGCAAGCTTAATTTGCAAAAAGAACGAGGAATGCTTGTGGCACCTTAGAGACTAACAAATTTATTTGGGCATAAGCTTTCGTGGGCTGAACCCACTTCATCAGATGCATGCCCATGAAAGTTTATGCTCAAAAAAATTTGTTAGTCTCTAAGGTGCCACAAGTACTCCTCGTTCTTTTTGCTGATACAGACTAACACGCTATCACTCTGAAGTTTAATTTGGTTATTCTTAATAACAGTATGCTTAGCCACACTCTTTCTGTAGTGTGTTGTATGCCTGCTTCCAGTGAGACCCTCGTGAATGTTAGCCATTTGACTTTAATTGGACTGCAGGCCCGGGGTTAGGAGGGGAAGCTGATATCATCGCTACTATTGCTGTTCACCTTGCCACCAGAGGGAACTAGTACACAGAGAACTGAACTATCCATTACTAGTTTCAGAGGAACAGCCGTGTTAGTCTGTATTCGCAAAAAGAAAAGGAGTACTTGTGGCACCTTAGAGACTAACCAATTTATTTGAGCATGAGCTTTCGTGAGCTACAGCTCACTTCATCACTTCATCATCCATTACTAGTTATCTGCATGTGTTTTTTGTGGTTGTAATGCTGCGGAGCTTGATGGCTCAGAAATATAGGAATATGAGCTATGTCTTAAACCATGATATCAAAATCTGCTTAGTCAGATTAGACCAAAAATATAAACACACTAGGGAACTGATGTCTATTTGTTTGTTGTTATGCTACATAGGCTAAGCTATCTTGCCTTGTCCGGAAATGCCATGAAAGAAACAGCTTGATTACCCAGCTGGTCAGGGAATTTCACAGGCATGGAATTATGGATTACATTTTCAGTGAAGAGGCAAAGAATTTAGTGAACGACATGGCGCTAGCAGAGCACACTACCACCTTTACATCTGTTCGCAATCGAGAGGTAAATGCATACAAATTCCCAGTTGCACCAGTCAATACCGGCGCTCTGTATAAAATGTATGTAGCCAGATGGTGAAATGTGTATTCTTAAATTTTACTGACTTTTATTAAATCAGTGGTGGGGGGCCCAAAGTATAATTTATCAGAAAATAAATGGGTCCAGATTCACAGTTGCGGTAAATCAGCGTAGCTCCAGTGGAGCTCTGCCAATTTACCCCCGCTGTACACTGGGCCGTCGTCTCTGGAGGAGGTCACATGGTACGTCTGCCACCCGTGTGACAGTCAGATGAAGACATAATAGACATAATATGCCCAAATTCCCTGAAATGTCTTCTTCACCCATCTCCAAATATAGAAAGAGAGAGAGAGAGAGATTTCTTTTCTATTTTGTGATAAGAAGTGGGGCATCACTGTAAGTTCAGCTTGTGATGGAATATACCTAGTGCTCGGCTAGGTGAAGATACCCCCCAAAAAAGTACATAACTGCTGATGTTGAAAACTGTTGTTAATAGAGTGGAGAATTACCCATCTAGTCTCCATTCTTCCCGTCCTCCTTTGCTCTTCTTCCTCTTTTCCCACGCTCTCCTCAGCCTGAACATAGTATGCCTCCAGTAGCTCCCCTCACCTTATCTCTCAAATATTACCTCCCGCACCTTGTCTCTCAAATACTTTTGGTAAGTGCAAGGGTTCATAACACTAGATAGCCTCATACAGAAGCCTACTATATGGCTGGAGGAATAAAGACATTTGGGTTAGAGATGTTTTGTAAAATTGGAGTGCTTACCCTGTAGATAATATTACCAAAAATT
Organism: Caretta caretta; assembly: GCF_965140235.1. NCBI lineage: Eukaryota > Metazoa > Chordata > Testudines > Cheloniidae > Caretta > Caretta caretta. Next base: position 128,132,091 of record NC_134209.1, on the reverse strand, counting down.
AAAGAAGAACAATATATGGTGCCTTATTTTTTCTCCAAAGTAACAGCCGTGTTAGTCTGTATTCGCAAAAAGAAAAGGAGTACTTGTGGCACCTTAGAGACTAACTAATTTATTTGAGCATAAGCTTTCGTGAGCATCCGATGAAGTGAGCTGTAGCTCATGAAAGTTTATGCTCAAATAAATTGATTAGTCTCTAAGGTGCCACAAGTACTTCTTTTCTTTTTTCTCCAAAGCCTCCCAGAATTATATTGAGGATAGCATTGCAGGACTGGTTCCTAGAAACAGTTTATTCATTTTTCAGTTTTGAACTGCTAGTTTATTTACCTGCAGAAACAGAGATGGTTCAGAGTGGATATATGCCAGGTTAGTGCAGATATGCCTGTTTACAACAAAGCTTAATTACATTTTTAAAGCATTTATTATTAAATGGCCTTTCTGCTAGGAATGTCCATTAAGAGATTGACCAAGGAACGTTTTTTTTCTCAGTACTGTACTTCATTTGTTTGGCAGACAAATTGCACTAAGAAACTCAAGAGCAGAAGTGACACACATATGCAATAAGAACTACTTGTTTCATGCTTTTAAAGCTCTTTCTTAGCTCCTGCTGTGCTCAGACATATATAAACAACATGAAGATGTATGGGGTTTTGGAATGTAATACCATTCAGGCAAAGGCAACACAATGACTTATGGCAAAGTATGACCATAAGGTTATGCTGGTGTTTCTTTTCTGCATGTTCCACTGTATTTCATGTATTTCTGCATGTTCCACTGTGTTTCACTGAAGAGGTTTGTTTGTTCTTCTTATCCATTACATTTTAAGAGCTGCCAGAAATAATACTTGCTTCTCTATCTTGTTAAAAGAGTGAGTTAATTGTATGTTAGTTGTACATTGGGGCCTTGATAAGACTCAAAACTATGTTCAGTTCAACTACTACAATTAGGAAAGTGATATAAGATTGTCATTTGGTTCCATAATCTTTTGGAGTTTTCACTTTCCCTTTCTCCCCAAAACCAAGCAGGTTTTTATAGTTCAGCTATTGTGTGTGTGTGTGTGAGTGGTGTTGTACTAGAGGAATTAGTCTAGGCTCTGTTCCTGGTTCTGCCTTATGCTTTGAGTATGACTTTGGACAAGTCACTTATTTTCTCTGTGCCGCAGTTCCTCATCTAAAATGGAGGTAACATTTCACTGCTCCCAGTAGCTGTTGGGGAAACAAATTAATTAATATGTGTGAGGTGCTCAGATGTTGTTGTGGATGAGTGCCATGGAAAAGCCAATCAGTTACTGTATATTAAAAAATACAGTGCTAAAAGTTGTTTTCCCAGTTGTGTTCAGACCTGTTCAGTAAACACAGGTACCAGCATAAAAACAATGGATTGAGTTTTTTAATTGGCCTCGCTGTCAGCAGGATCAGGCTCATTAAAAATATATATCCTGTAATAGACCATACATGTACATGCCACTTAACAGACAAATAAAAGACAGGATGTCTGCCCCAAAGGGCTTCCAGTCGGTAGCAATGGGACTCTATACAGGTGCAGATGGTCCAATTTAGTAGATTGCAGTGCAGGATTGGAGCCTAAATTAATTCATAATTTAACAAATACTGATTGCAGTGGCTGAGGAGACAGAGAGCATACATTTATATCCATGTGATACATTTTTGATTTTCATAATCAACTATTAAATAATGCAGCCCTATCGTAAATTGAATTTATTTTGCATCTTTGACCATTTCACCAACATTTTGTTACTATTATTCTCAGCAAAAACTACTTCTAACATTCCAAAGCTATGACCAGCTTTCAAACTGAAACTAAACAATCAGTCAGAAAGGAATCTAACACAAACATTTCCTTCTTTCCCCATAAATCATCCTCAAAATTTCAACGGGTGCTATAGAAAACCCCGACATAGACAGAGTTCCCCCTCCTAAGATTCCTGATAGATAATTGATTTTATTCATTTCTCAACCAGAGATCACTTTAAGGTCTGATATCTTGAAACTCATCAGGCCTGAACACACCTTGTTTATCCTATCGGGGAACTGGAACTCAAGATTTTGCAATGATATAGGGGCTGTCCTGGAAACCCATCAAAGTCTATGGGAATCTTTCCATTGACTTCAAGAACCTTTATATGAGGCCCACGAACTCTTTGTGTCAGGAGATATCAGACTTAAAAATTATAACAGAAAGAAAAGCTATTTAAGATCTCTTTTTAAAGTGCTAGTTTTGATTCTCCACTTCATTTGAGTTAGTACAGTTCCCAATGCAGCAAGGGGCTTATGCACATCAATAGGGCTCCTCAAATGCTTAAAGTTAACCTCGTGCTTAAGTGTTGTGCTGAATCAGGGCCGAACTGGCTGGTGGCCATTCCATTAAGTATGAATTTATTTTGACTACTTGACAAAAAATGTTTTCTTTGCAATAAAAACCCTTTCAACTAAATTACATATGAAAAATTGTTAACAACATTAAGGTTATATGATATAAAACGAACAACCTGGAAGATGCGACTTTGAGTTAATAGGGCTGGCTAGATCCTCAACTGGTCTAAATCAGCATTCTCCAGTGACTTCAAGGAGTTTTGCTGATTCACACCAACCGAAGATCTAGCGTGAGTTAAGCACAGGTTAGCAGACATCACTCTGAATTTCCTCGATTGGTTAGTTTTACAGCCCAACATTATATATTTAAACCAGTTTTCAGTGACACAGCAAATTCAGTTGACTAATGAGGTTGTATTTTCCTAAGTTAACCTTCAGTATCCTTGTTTATATACCAGGCTTTCCACTAATGCCAGGATACAAATTGAACTAATAAGCTTAAGGGAAGGAACACCTCTAGGATCATGGTCTAAGTCCAATAAGATGGGCAGCTTCAGTTTAAATTGTGCTGGAAGGCTTTCCTCACTTCAAAACAATGCACCACGTGCAGTATTGTTTGCTATCATTAATTTACTTGCTTAGAAGCCACAACTAAACTGTAAGATTAATTTCAGCTATTGTTCATCCCTAGAATGTATTTCAGTATGGTCAAAAATAAAGGCCTGTGCAAGAGACCTTTCATCACTTCTGTAAGTTGTGTTAGAGGAGCATATGCTGTTTGGGGCACTTTTAATGTACATTTGTGTCTGATATAAACAGGAAGAGCTAGGCAGGCGGAGAAATAACTAGTTTATTTCTAAACATGGTCTCATTGTGAATTCTTCCAAAAAGCCTAAACTCCTCAAGACTCCTTATAGTAATGGTAATTGTGATGGAGTGGGAATTCTGCATAATATTTTGTATGAATACTGTGTGTGGCTCAGTTTCCCCTATGAGCTGCATAGTTAACTAGGTTGGGAGCGGGGGAGGAGAAGATTGTTTACTCTTTGCAGAGATCCAAATGTGACTGACGCCTGGCTGTCTGGGGTTTGGGCTCTGGCCCATGCCCATGGAGAGCCTGAAAAAGACAATGGCCACTCCATTTGTCAGGACATTTGGTACCTGGCAACTAACAACCATGGATGGCCCACTCTCTGCAGGAAGCCAGCTGGAGTGACCAGCTGGAGAACAAAGGGCTAAGGAGGATGGCCAGGTGAACTTGTTTTCCAGGAACAAGAACAAAGGAGTAAGGAGGGGTCCCTTAGGGTTGTTCATTGTGGGCTGTTGAAGGGGAGGAGAAGCTTCTGGACTGGGACTATAGAGGGGTCAGAGAGGACTCTTGGCTCAGGACTGACCCAGATGCTCTTTGCTGTCACTTTCTGTTTTCTGTGTTAACTAAGGACTTCCTATGCTGGGTTCCAGACGTCTAATAAACCCTCCTTCTTTTACAACACTGACTGAGTGTCACCCCAGTTTAAGCAAGTTGGGGGTGCATTGCTCTCTTTGGGTGTGTAAGTCTCCCTCAGGTGCCTGACGCAGGTGGACTTACAGAAGGGCGCTCATGGCATGAAGCAGGGGTGCTGAAGGCTCCGAAGTTTGGACCCAGGAGGCGGTGAAGCCAAGGGGCTTACCCCAGTGAGAGAGTGTCACTATAAGGGGATTGACACACTGAATGGGTCCTGCCAGGGACTGTTCCAGAGCAATTCAAGAGCACTGGACTTATGGATCCATAACAGTAATTAATTAGACAACTGAAAATCGTAAAAACAAAACATGATGAGGTTTTAAAAAATAGAAAGTATGTAACTAATGGTTACTTAGATTATAAGCTTTTTGGGGCAGGGACTGTCTTTTTGTTCTGTGTTTGTACAGCGCCTAGCACAATGGGATCCTGGTCCATGATCGGGTTACCTCGGTTCTATGGTAATACAAATTAATAATAATAATAATAATTAATAACGTGGTCAATTGTTGCATCCAGTTTGTCTGTCCTTTCTTTGAGTGTGGCTTGTTTAGATTGGAAGATATTTCTTCTAAACAGCTTTTCTTCCTACCTGCTTGTAACGTGCCTTGCACAATAATAATAATAAGGATAATTAATAAATAAGCCCTTCCCAATAAAGAATATGTCAGTGTGCCCTGATCATTACGTATCATTCCTCCCTACTCCATTCCATTCTGTTCTGGACCATAACAACGCTGTCAGGAGCACCACCTCTATTGTGTATTTTCCAAATTTCCTGAGATCAAGTTCTGAGGGAGAATCTGGAGGACAAGGAGACAATGTGACCAGAGTTGGAGATAATGTTCTAATCTGGGCTGGATCTCAGTGAAAATCAACCTGTGAGCCTTCAGGATAAATAGTAATAGTTTAAATGGTAAGAACACCAGATTCACCTGGCATGAATGGGGACTGTTTATATCTCACTTTTGCTTCAGATTGCTAACCTGTGACTGACTTGCATGGCAGTGCAGGGGACTAAGACAGTTTAACATGGCCTCCATCACCCCCTGCCCATCTACACAAATACACATGTAGCTATGCAGGATCCGCCTGGATCTTTTCTTGAGTCCAGGCATAGAGGGGACATTAGAGGCTGCAGATTCAATACTTCAAGTGGGTAAGGAGTGGGCATAGCCATGGCTCCACCTCTCCAACCTCTGTGCTGAAGCAGGCAATGAGCCAATGCAGTGTACTCCCCCCTCTTCTGTCTCCTTCCTACAAACCTGGAGCTCTGGAGGAATTGTGAATGAATCACATTTCCTTTCTGGAGCTGCTTCGGAGACAATGCAGGCCAGCGTTTTTCAGCTTTCATGGGACACATTGGTTTTTATACATTTTCCTGAAGCTTTAAAGAAAGGAAGAACCAGGTATAGAACTTCTCCAACTGAGTGAGCACTTTGATTTGTAGGACAGGGGCTAAATGATGAACAGAACAGTAGAACTGCTTCCTCCATCATATTAGGACAACTTTTTCTGAGGCCTCTTGGGTGGAACAATGGAATCTGGTCTATATTTGTATAAATACTGCTTTATCTCCTACTGTCATGTGTATCAAACTTGAAGAAAATAGGCTTGAAATGACTTTCCAAAACCCCATAATAAAAAAAATCTCCGCATAAATGGTCAGAATCTGAATTTACCCAGCATTTAGGGAGGAGAGTTGGTCTGGATCTTGGAGGCTAGTTCTGGTTCAGCTCTGAAGCCTGTTCCTATCAAGTGCTGATCACTCCTGGAAGGGGATGAGTCCCTTTGACTCCCTTTTTAAGGTCCAAGATTTGTCACAGGATCAGGCCTCTAGTTATGACACCACAGGAGCAGACAAAGATGACTTTTGTTCTATTAGAAAGCCTAGGGGGAGAAGGGGAAGGAATAGAGAAGACTTTTTTTTTTCAAATACAAGAGGGCAAATCCATTGGGCGAGGCATGCTATCATTAACCTTCAAAAAGATGATTGAAAATAGCGGGATACAAAATAACATATATATTAAAAAGGTGCTGGACCCAGTGCCCTCTTGGATGTCATATTTGATTCAGATAAGCAGTTCTGATCAATAATTGTTTTAACGTCTGTTCTTGCAGAGACAATCCCCGCAATTTGCAATGCCTGAGAAGACAGCACACAGACGAGGTTAGTATCATTTTTATTTTAAAAGAAAATTGTTTGTAGCTTAGGTAGTTTGGAAATTGTTTTCTGACCTCACACATAATACACTATAGCTGTCTTGCAACAGTTTTTGCTTCAATGTATAAGCGGGAAAACAGTTGTCTAGAGCAAAAAAAAAATTCTTAGTAGAGTAGCATCCATAATCAATTGTTAAAGTATTTTCCTAAACTACTTGATGGTCTTTTATTTTCCTGGTAAGTGTTGCCTCCTAGCTTCAGACAAAATGTGCAGTGAAAATTGTCCAGAAGCATTAACTCTTTCTTCTCCAAACATGTGAAGGTTTAAAAAAATGTGGGTGCTTTTTAGGTCTTACCAATGTGTGACCTTACTGGTGGAATGGCAATTTCTTTGAACTATTCCAGCAGATGCTTCTCCTACACCCCTCCCATTTGGCATAGTCTGTAGAAACTATAGAGGAAGACTAAACTCATTCCAAAGGGAGTTTGGAAAGGTGGAATTAATTATTGAAAAAATAAAGGGGCAAAAATTAATTAATAGAAGAAATTATCTGAAAATTCAACATGTAACTTTGAGGACGAAGCACATGTACCCTGAGAGTAAGATAGGGAAATGACTTGTGGTAGGGTTGAGGCACATTTTGGGAACAAAATTCTCAGTGCTGTCTGTAATGCACTAGGAATATCTCCTGCTCTCCCCGCCCCCCCCCCCCCCCCCCAGGTTCTTGACCAGGATTTCAGAACAATTAAAGTAGAGCCTGTCCCCAGAAACTCATCCAAGGTTTTAAATGTAACCCAGTGTATACTTTGGGAGTTTAGTTAGTATTGTAAAGATAAACATCTAGAGCATTCTTGTTCAGTAATGCTCATGGTTATATACCTCACTACTGAGTTTCAGTACTTTGACTCCTGGAGCCCTCAGTATCCTGAGACACAAAACAGGGCTGGTACTGAGAAACAGATACTTGTAAAAAGGACATTTCATCACTTTAACCAAATGCCAAGTGGATTTTTATGTAGAGTGTAGGAAACTAAATGTATGGTAAGCTTTTGATGATTTGATGCTGTGTTTTTCTGGTAGCTTCACAGACTCTTATGCCTACTGGGGAAGACAGTGATTTGCATCTGAGTGGGTCATTGCATTCTAGAACCTGCACCGCTACTGCTGACTTTCATCTGTCACCAGAGATGCCTCAAACTGTGCTTCCTGTTGTGAGTAAATTCTGATCCACTAATTTTAGAACCAATCTCTTCATGCCCTAGAATGTTTGAATACTGCCCTTTGTAATCTCTCCATCCCTTATGGCCTGTCAGCATTCTAATGATGTATGTGAGTATTAGGCAGACCTGCTGTGACTTTCTGAAGCCTTCTCTGGCTTACCTCACTGTCTCCATACTAGTCTTGTTCGTAAATTTAATTATAACTAAGGGCTTGTCTATACTACCGCTTAAATTGATGTAACTTTTACGTCGCTCAGAGGTGTGAACCCCCCCCCCCCAGCGACGTAAATTCTATCGACTTAAAGCAATGTCTACACCATGTTACATAGTCAGGAGACACTCTCCCATTGACATAGTTTCTGCTTCTTGTTGAGGTGGAGTAATTACATTGATGGGAGAGCACTCTCCCATTAACATAGCGCATCTGGTGAAGACAAGCATTGAGGCAGTTGCGCTGATGTAGCACAGTAGTGAAGACAAGACCTAACTCATTAACAGTTTGAGTTAACCCCCATTGAAAATCAAAAGAAAAGACTCCCATTAACTATTAGGCCCTAATTATTGGGTGCCCATCAATCGTTAGGCCAAAATTAGGCCCTAGAATGAGAAATAGCATCAAGTGATCCAAGATCTCTGCACAAAGTAGGTCGGGGGTTTTCATTTGTTTGGTAGGAGAGCTATTGATATTTTCACTTAGCTTTTTTATTTTGGGATTGAAAGTGGGGCAGTGAGAGAGATTTCTAGGAGCTATCTAGAGTCAAGCATACACTATGGTAAGATTTCAGAGGAACAGCTGTGTTAGTCTGTATTCGCAAAAAGAAAAGGAGTACTTGTGGCACCTTAGAGACTAAACAATTTATTTGAGCATAAGCTTTTGTGAGTTACAGCATCCGATGAAGTGAGCTGTAGCTCATGAAAGCTTATGCTCAAATAAATTGGTTAGTCTCTAAGGTGCCACTATGGTAAGAGACATTTCCACTTTGGATTGACAAAAGGTTGCTTCCAGGGTACTTAAAAATGTTCGAAGTAAAATTAACGTATTATCCTTCTTGATTTTTGTGAATGTGGATTCTGCAAAATTGTTTTTATAAATGTTCCTGCAACATGTTTAATATAGTGACTACTGTTGATCCAAAAACAAACCATTCCTATGAGAAACTTTTTCTAACCTGAATTCCTAATAACAGCATTCTTGGTTGCAGTTACTGCGTCCTGCTGGAGACATTTCACAGGTCAATGGATTGCCAAATAACCATGGGACCTACCAGGCTGAAGCGAATGAGAACGCGAGGCCAATTCCTGCAAGCTTTCTACAGAAGTCAGATGACATCTGCTGTGCTCACACAACTCAAAACAAGTGTACTACTTCTCCTTTAAAATTAACATGCCTAGAGAGGATCATAGCCTTACATCAAGAGCTTAGACAAAACCATCACAGTAATTACGAGGTCAATAAATCACTTTCATAGTTATTAATTTAATGAGATCAATTATTCTTAGCCGTCACTTCATGGATCACATAAATATTTAAATAACCTCTTTATTAGTAGTTAGGACAATCTGAGGAAGATAAACACACAGTGTATTTCATTATGAATCTTCTTACCTTTTGTTTAAGAATTGGTAGTTGCTCCTAGAGAATGTGAAAAAAAATCTGAGGTTTCTTTTCACCCTTGCAGTTCTCAGTAAAATCAGCTTTGGAAATTCCAGGATGGTAACAAAAAGAAAACAGCAAAACCTAACCAAAATGTAGCTTCTGATCTGCCTTTTTCTTTCTTCCCTTTTTTTTAATGATCCAATTATTCCTGTACCCTGAAGCTCTTCGGAGTAATTTCCATTAACTGCAGGAATTCTGTTAAGGACAAAGCTAATCAATTGCATTTGTGACTGCTGCTGTACTAAACAAGCAGGAGATTTTATCCACTTCAAGGCAATACAGCCACCCTTTAACTGTACAAAGAAGATGAGAGACTGCTAGATTAAAAAACATCCATGCCAGATCTTGCAACATGACGTTGTTGAATTTTCATGATGACCTGAAAAGAAATAACTGAAACAAACCAACCAAAACCACATTCTCTATTTTATCACAGTAGCCACTTAAAGAGTCAAGCATGTTCCAAATGATGTGTGTTTTAAGACAAGAAACTGCTCCTTATACTAATAACACAGTAACAGAAGTATTATTCTGATAATGTATTAACAAACAGAACCATTTAGACAGCCATATATTTGTGCCACTCAGCCCCTGCTTCCTGGTAATCTATACTACAGTAAATCATGTATATAAAGGACTAATGATGTTACCATTATCATCAAAGAACTATAGATCTTAGAGATGGCAAAAAGCAAAGAACTTTTTGATCATCTAGTCATTTCCCTGCTAGTGCAGGAGCTTAAGAGTTAAATTCCAATGAAAGCATAACAGACATACTGTACAGCTCATAAAATGGAAAAGTACTGCTGACAGCAGTCGTTATGCACAGAATCACGTGGTCTGTTTTACTATATCTTGATATATGCCTTTTTTGTGGTTGCGAACATTCAAAAGTTACATATTCTTCTCCTCTGTCCTCCTCAGATACCTTCATTTGCCTCTTCCAATTCAAAACTGAAGGCGGACTGCAATTTGTCCTCTGTCTGTCATCCAGCCCAAGATGTGACCTCCGAGTCGGTAGTGTCAAAAATGAACAATTCACTGAAACTTTCAGATAGGAGCTCTTTCCATCTCATAGATGGGAGGGACCAGTTGTCTAAACTTGGTGATGTATTCCACAGTCATACAGGAAATCAGCATGCAGGTGCTGTTCTCCAGGGAAGGAGAAAGAAAAATGTCATTATGAATAACACATGGATCTCGGGAGAAAAACCAGATGGCTCAACCTCAGCTACCACAGCAAAAAGCTATTTGTCAGGTGTGTTGTCAGCAAGTAATAAAGGTCAAAATCCTACTGGGGAGAAATCAGCTGCACTGGAAAGAGTAAAAGCCTCAGAAATAAAACAAGGTAAAAAGCCTTAACCATGTGATTTCCCCATTGTTATAAATATATTAATCTTTTCTGTCTGCTCTCTGTGAGACAGACTAAGGGAACGTGCCAACTTTCAAATAATCTATTTTAAGCAAGCAGATTCTCTGACCTATGTTTCTAATAACTAGAGGTGGCTAGAAAATGTATTGGAAACAAAATTTTTACAACAAATTGAATAACATTTTACCAACATTTTTCTTCCATTTTTTCACCACTTCTGCTAATAAGACCGCAAACCATCCAAACCTACAGAATTTTCAACATCTAATTTACCTTCCAATTTTCTTTCTGCTGTTAGTTTACTATTTTTCATTTTCTCAGTTTGGATTGTGAAAATCAATTAAGTCAGTTTCACATTTATTTATAGCCCTTTGCTTCAATATACAATGTGAAGTACTACAGGAAAGTCTTTGTTTAATGACTGTTTCCTTTGGAATTCAAGGAAATATATAATGGACATAGGTTCTATGAAAAGCAGATTTGTTTTTTGTCAGTGTATCTTAAATTATACATTTTTCTGTTTAGCTGAATGATAAAGCAGTGTATTCCTATAGGGTTTAGGATCTGAAAAATATCACTTAATGACAGTTTAAGTTGTTTCCTAAGGACCAGACTGGACGCCCCTTACTCATATTGGAAAATTCGCTCACTCAGGTAGTCCCGTTGACTGAAATATGAGTACTGGTGAGAGTAACTTTTTATCAACGTGACTAAAGGAAGTCACAATCTGGTCTAAGTGATGTCTTCATCCACACATTAAGGTTAGCCTGTTGTATCATCCCTGCAGTGTAGCGTTTTTCTCTTGTCCTCTATTCTTAGTTGTGGATAGCACCTGGAAGAGATGTAAAAAAGCAGAAAACCCCACAAATCAGTCAGTGATGGAGGCTGTTGGTTCTCAGAGTCAGAGTTTGACATGGACATGCGAATAGATGAGATTAAAAAGGCAATATAGGATATATAGGGCGATACAGGGTAGTCATAGTGCTTCAAGAAGAAGGATTAAGTGATTCAGTGGAGTGGCTCTAAGAGTTTTAATTACCATTTGGAAAGCTTTATTTCACAAGGAATAACTTTTAAAATTACATAAAACTGTATTAGATGTCTGCACAAGTGAATTTTAGGAAAACATTCCCACCAGTACTGTCACCAGTTTACCATTTTTTTAGCAGCTTAAACCATGAACATGGTGGTAAAAATGCCAAAGCCACTGGAGCCTTGGATTATACTGAGTTCCCAGTATAATTCAGTATAATCCCAGAAATTCTCTATTGTGTAGCCAGTTCAGGAGATGTAAAGGAACCATCATTCTGTACTTTTTAAAACAGGATTTTTATTTTTTTTATCAGTGAAGTACCCATTTTGGCATGTATCAGTTACGTACTCCTCCTTTCTGAGCTGGTTGATCATTCTTTTGGCCCAGCAGGTGACTATTTTGCCCATTATTCTGCCCATTAAAGATCAGAAATGCATGGCATTGACTTGTTGTGAGGACGCTTTAACGCATATGTACAAGGGCTGTATTTTCATGGGGAAACATCTGGTTTTTGCTTGGGACGGTAAGGGTGCAATTACACATGACAATAATGAAACTGATCCTTGTTCGGCACCTTCTATAATAAATACACACCAGTTCCCAAGGGAAAAGCAGAACAATATCTCAGCATACTCTCCAGACAGATAAGATCCCCTTTGGCGCTCCAAAACTCAGGCTCCTGCTGCTGATGGTCAGAATAGCACTATGGCATCTCTTAGCTTAGCCAACAATTCTATAGACACAAACACATAGTAAATAAAATGTCAAACTACCTTGCTTAATGCTAACAAGCTTCCAATATGAAAAACATGTATATTTAAAAAATGGCAATATTTGTACTGGTAAAATGATAAAGTACATTAATAGTCATTTTTATTGAAGCTTTGCCTTCCTGATATCAGCTAGGAGATGGATGTTTACTCATAAATTTAGGCCAAACCCTGGTATATTAAACATGTTAATACATAAGACGATACGCCCTATAATGGGATGGTGGGGCCAAATTTGTGAATAATCCGTGGGAATACCTGTGTGAATAGGGTTACTTACCGGAGTATGTTTTGCATATGTGCACCAGGATATATGGTGTAATAGATTCTGATAAACATTTCCTTTGAACACCACTACTATAGTGTAAAAGAGAATTATCAAATAAAGCAAATGGATTAATTAAACAAATGCAAGATTATGTCTTTTTATGTCTTGCCACCACCAACCGTGTTAAACAAAGAACAGGGAAAGAGCCCACTTGGAGACGTCTTCCCCCCCAAAATATCCCCCCAAGCACTACACCCCCTTTCCTGGGGAAGACTTGATAAAAATCCTCACCAATTTGCATAGGCAAGCACAGACCCAAACCCTTGGATCTTGAGAACAATGAAAAAGCAATCAGGTTCTTAAAAGAAGAATTTTAATTGAAGAAAAAGTAAAAGAATCACCTCTGTAATCAGGATGGTGAATACTTTACAGGGTAATTAGATTCAAAACATAGAGATTCCCTCTAGGCAAAACCTTAAGTTACAAAAAGACACAAAAACAGGAATATACATCCCATTCAGCACAGCTATTGTACCAGCCATTTAAACAAAACAGAAATCTAATGCATATCTAGCTAGATTACTTACTAAGTTCTAAGACTCCATTCCTTTTCTGTTCCCGGCAAAAGCATCACACACACAGACAGACCCTTTGTTTTCCCTCCACTCCAGCTTTGAAAGTAACTTGTCTCCTCATTGGGCATTTTGGTCAGGTGCCAGCGAGATTATCCTAGCTTCTCAACCCTTTACTTTACAGGTGAAAGGGTTTTGCCTCTGGCCGGAGGGATTTTATAGTTCTGAATACAGAAAGGTGTTTACCCTTCTCTTTATACTTATGACAGTCCTCCCGCAGTAAGATACCCTTTACTTGTGGTATATGGGTTTTATTGGCATTCTTTTACAATGACCTTCATAACTCATTTATGGCCTCTCAAGATAGTGTTGTGTCTTTTTAAATTCATAGCCAAAAAAAAAAAAGAATTGGACAGGTCCAAGAGCAAAAGGTAAAATAGTTTGTACCTTGGGGAAGTTTTAATCTAAGCTGGTAAGAATAAGCTTAGGGGGTCTTTCATGCAGGTCCCCACATCTGTATCCTAGAGTTCAGAGTGGGGAAGGAAACTTGACAGCCACACAAACACTTTTAGCATGAAGCTGCCGACAGAGTCACAAGACTTTCATTTCCCACCCAAATTCTTGCAAAAGTTCACAGAAAACAAATAAATAGGGTTGATAGTACCTTTTGAAATGAGTGTTCATGAGCATATTTTTGCAATATTTGCCCAGATTTTATTATTTTTTACACTTGAGATTCCCAGTCTTAAAGCCAAAGCATTTAATCTTAAGGGCAAACTCTTTTAAAAAATCAATAGAGAATAAATATAATATGAAGTATATAGTGATCTGATGAATAAAGTATTGATAAGCATTGTCATGTGAGAATGGTAAAAAAGCATTCACTTTCTTCCAACACTGAACAAGAAACTTTATTAGAACAAGAAAAACAATAATATCTCTAAAGATGCTTCCTCCCTCTTTGACTCTCAGTTTCACTAAAAAGCTCATGCCTAAATCCTATCCTATTCCCTTCCTGTCCAATTCTTTTTTTTTTTTTTTGGCTATGAATTTAAAAAGACACAACACTATCTTGAGAGGCCATAAATGAGTTATGAAGGTCATTGTAAAAGAATGCCAATAAAACCCATATACCACACCATCATGCATTCTGCATATCCCACATATTTTTCAAAACAACTATCTTAGAATTGTTTTAAAAATATTATTCACACAATTTTTCATACCTCACCACCTGCAACTCCAGGCTTCCTTAGTGTACAGGTTTGAAAGTGAAAATTGAAATGATTATCAATAACATTTTAGAAACCTCTAAAAAAGGCATGAAATAGCTTTCCCATAAATAATAAAGTTCCAGTTGTAGTGTCATTAATTCCAGGACATTCAAGAGATTCCCAAAGGAACACACATGTCTGTGTAGCCCTTTGGGAGTCAAGGAATCTCCACGAGGGAAGGGGGAGGATCTGGAGAACCTTTGAAAGGAGATAAGTTGGCAAAACTCGTGGCTTTCATTACAGAAGTGGTGGGTTATGCCAGCATCCACTGTGGTTCACTTGCAGATTTTGAGTTCCAATAAAATGGATATTAAAGTCCACTATAACTAAGGACTATATTATGTCCTCATGTCCTGCATATCTTGCATTTTGTATCATGTAATTTGCATAAGAAAACCAGGGGTCAATCTTCCTCTGAGTCCATCAGGTCTGTGAAGAAACTGAGTTAGTGAGGTTACTCTTGATTAGCATCAGTATAAGTACAAGGAGAATTTGGACCCCTATATTTAAGGTACATACAACATATTTCTTCTGTCCTTAAGAAAGCATATGTATCTAGTGGACATCACTCCTGCTGTAGAAAGACACTGACTTAATTTCTTCTTAGAGATAGCTTTTTCGTTTAGGCCTTAAGCTGACTAGCATTAAAGCCACTTATTGAAGCCAGATGAAGTGTGCAGCAAGATTTCTACAGTGCAGTCCTTTTGCTAAAGGCCTGATTAAATCAAGAAACGCCTACCTCTCTTTGTACACCTACAGTCTCATCAGGTCAGCCAGCTGGTAGCTTTGATTTTAGTCCATTTCTGTTGAGACTTCTTCTCCAGGGGAATAAATAGGATGACAGAAGGTGCTAGAATGGAAAACTGACTGTTTCAGAAGCTCTGGCTCATAATATTGTGCTAGGAAGATTACCATTGTCCTTTCTGCGGCCTTGATCCTGGATGTCTTTTCATGGTGAAGTACATTGTGTGTAAGGTTGTTGCCTTCTAGTACAAGTGTAGGCTTGTTATAAACACCAGGGGCAGAGCTCTTTGCGTGGCCCCCTTTCCTACTTGCAAATGCAAAGGGAAAAAAGAAGGGGGGCATGAGGAGAGAACGAGTGCCTTTTAGGCTATGTCTACCCTCTGAGCTAACCCTGAGATTCCCAGCTCCCATACTGATACTCACACTAACTCTCCTTGAGCTAGTGCAAGTAGAAATAGTGTAGCCATGATAACATGGGCAATGGCGGCACAGCTTAACCATGCCAAGTACAAACCCACCTGAAGCTGGTGGGTACATACTCGGCACTGTCCAGCTGTGTTGTCACTGCTGCTGCCTGTGCTACCACAGCTACACTGCTATTTATACTCACACTATGGGCTTGTCTTCACTATGGGGGTAAGTCGACCTACGTTATGCTACTCCAGCTACGTGAATAATGTAGCTGAAGTCGACGTAGTTTAGGTGGACTTACCCGGGTGTCTTCACTGCGCTGCATCGATGGGAGATGCTCTCCAGTCAACTTCCCTTACTCTTCTCAGAGAGGTAGGGTACCGGAGTCGACCGGAGAGTGCTCTGCCGTCGATTTAGCGGGTCTTCACTAGACCCACTAAATCCATCCCTGCTGCATCAATTGCAGCAGCGTTGATCTCCCCATAGTGAAGACCAGCCTTAACTCAATGAGAGTTATGGTGAGTATGTGTATGTGAGCTGGGAATCACACACTTAGCTTGTAGTGTAGACATAGCCTTAGAAGACCTATGTTTAAACCCAATCAAACTAACAAGGGACATAGCTAGACATTCCTCTCTTAGGCCTCTCTACTTCCACAAGACAGGAGTATTTTTGCAGCTATGAATCAGCATTCTCAGTAATGAATGACTGGGTCCATGTGTCCTTCTCATTATTTTTTTTACCACGTGTTTATACCTTACACTCTGCACCTTTGCTGTCCAGGATTAAATCTACCTGGGAAAATCCAAACTCAGATAGTTAATCACTAGAGGACTTTTGTTAACCCTTCTACCCCCATAATTCAAGCAAAATGATGTGTTCACTCCTTACAGAATTCAGGGTTATAAAACAAATGCTGAAGCGATAAAAAGTTATAACTTCTGGACAAAACAGTTTATAACAATCCAGTGGCAAACCAGAGTATCATATGATAGATGATGGGTCAGATTCACCGTTATGTTTTAGCAACTTTGTGCCACTCTGGTGATGCAAATCAGCTGTAAGTCTGGCTTACTCAGTCGGTTAAAACAGAAATGGCTCAAAGCAGCCAGTGTACGGATGAAACTGCCCCCAAATCTCAATATATTAAATGTTCCCTTCTACTCATTACTTGGAACAATTAATCAGCATCATCAATTATCTCAGATTAGATCACCTGTGTGGTAGGCTATGCATCTGATTTGGACAAGTGATTCCCTGCTTAACATCAACAGATAAAAGCAAACAAAGACTCTTGGTTTCCTGTTCTCACAAGAACAGAAATAGGTGCCCAAACACAGTAGTGATGGGCATGGTATAAAAACATGGATGGAGGGACTGACAGAAGTCCTACTCTTGTTGCTTGAAAATTATATTACAATACAGAGATTGTCATGCCTCCACCTTCCTTGGGTTTTTACTAATTTTTTTTAGACAATAGCAAGAGCATCTGAAAGGCCCAGGCCTCACAATGTGATGCAGCACATTCATGACTGGCTGGTAAAAGCTGCTTCAGGTGGGAAGCCCCGTAAGCACATTCTCACTTTTTTGTAATACTTCTCAGAACCTGAGAACCACAATAAATTCTTTCTCCCATGTTTCCAACCAGCCACTCTACCTGCAAAGCAACAAGAAAGGCAGGACCTTTGCTAGCTTTTATTGCTGTCCACTATCCTAAACTCTCTGCTTTCCCATTTCTGGGTTTAGGACTACATCTCTGAGTAGCCCCCACCTGCACTTACAGCTAGTTGCAGGCAGTCCCTTCTGGTGAGCAGGCTTCAAAAAGCCAGAGGTGGGGCAGCAGCTGGATGACACCAGTGCTGTCTGTCTCTTTGTGATTGGAGCTTTGCTTGGGGCTATTGCTATTTTTCTTTCCTCTTATATGATTTGCTGTATAGGAAGAAGTGTTGAATAGGGGGCTGCTGTGTGGCTGAGTTCTGTACATCTCTGCCATCTTTACAGTTCTCTTGCACTCCTCCTCTCCTGGGTATGATCCCTTTTCCCTCGTTTTCTGGTTGTTTGTATTTGTTATCAGCTTTTCATCCCTATGTTTTCTATTATTTGGGAACTGGCTCCTTTTGTGAGGTTTGCCTGAGGACTAATGGGTTTGCCCTTGTCCTTTTGGTTCCCGTTAACCATATGTTTCTGCCTTTATTTTGACACTAATGAGCTGTATTGGTTTTGTTGTAGGTATTCAGGTGCCGATTGGTAAATGTCTTACAGTTATGTGAAATACAAAGGAAAATCTCATTTATGTACGTAGAGGCCTTCAATTATACATACCTGAGAGAGGTTCTCTTCATGTCCAGGAAGTCAGAGATTATGTGCACATACAGGTCAGGCAATAGGCATCTGTCAGGTCTAACAACTGCACTAATACTCATGAGCCCATGAGCAAGGAGAAGACAAACTCACTGTTTATCTGAGAGCTGAGTACATATTTCCTCTTACATAATATTAAATATCTCTGCTGCAGAAGGCAGAAGAACAGTGTATAAAGGGACATAGTCAAATACATGAAGGATTAAGCCTGACCTGTTGTGAAATCCCTTCTGTAGTTAAGTACCTTCCTCTCTCTATGAGGCTGTTTAAGCATATGTTTTTTTTTCATATTGGGGTCAATAGGCCTGCTTTGTGTCCTCCTCCTAATTCCCTTAATTCCCATGCTGCTTAATTGAATAAGCAGCTATTAAAAAGAGAATGAAGCTGGTTGATACACTTCTTTGGTGGCGCCTAGGCAGGGGGAGGGAAGTCAGAATAAAAATAATCTCGCCTATTCCTACAAATTACCAGAAGAATATGTGTCTGCAGAGGATGAGCGTGACTGTCCACAATGGCAATGACTGCTGGGTGCTGAGCAGAGAATAATAACACTGACAAACACAGCCTCCAGTTTCATAAATTGCTCCGCCATGAATAAAAGAATTGGCCACCTCAGATAATGGCAGTAAATGAAAAAGATATCAAAATTCTCCAGTGAGGGAGAAGCTCTTTCCTTTCTATTTTAAAAGGACTATATTTAAATTGCTTGTGCAACTCCCTGCGTGCCTTGGAAGTGAGGCACTTTGTAAATAAAGTAATTGTACTATTATTATTATGCAGTGGTAATTTGTGTTGATGGTAGATACTAACCCTTTTGAATATAAAGAAATTCAGATTTTGTTCCCCAAACCAACTCTAATCAGAAAAGAGGTCACATAATCTCCTCCATATAATTTACATATTGGACATGGAGAACTAGACTTGAATTCTATGCTAAACATCAGATTGTGCCTATTTCTATGTTCTCTGTTAAACCAAGGCCATAATACTTCTGTTTTCTGTCTCTCCTCACACCCCCTGGAAACTTAGGGGCTTGTTCCTTTTAATTCTCACAAAATCACTTAACTGAATAACATAACCAGGAGACTGAGGCAGTGCCCCTTGATATCAGTGCAAAGAATCCCATTTCCATCAATGTGCTTTACATTGGGTATGCATAATATCCTCCATACCTTCTCCCTACCTTCCCCTTCTCTATCATTTAATCTCTTTGTTTCCTGACCTTTTGGAGGAGCATATTGTGCAACCAAGTGCAGTGTGCCTGTTGGGCTTACCCATGATACTGTGGTAGTGGGACACCATAGTAATCATAGCTCGTGCACAATTTACGGGTATCAGTTCCAGTGTGTCACTGTTTGAGCACTTTTGTTATTAGATTGAACATTCTTACGTAGACTCCAGAGCTGTGAGTAATGTTATTGGTGCTTTGTTCATTTTCACTTTCTTGACTCTTGCTTCTCTTCCTTTCCTGAAACAGTGGGATCCCTGATATTTTAGAATTATTGAAGCTGAAGGACTTGAGGGCACCCACCACCTTGAAGAACGGTAGTCCTTATGTATCAATTTAGGCCCTGCCCCATAGCCCTATGTCACTAGTTTAACTCAAAGAGTAATGGAAAGTAAAGGGCTGTGTTACATGGCCCAGTCAGACAGGAAGCATTTTGTCTAATTCTGTCACTCAGCCACAGCTGTTCTTGTATAGCAGTTCTCATCTAAAAGGCTGGACCTGCATAGTATTAAGTTTCCAGGCTAAAGAAAACCATGTTACAAGAAAAAAAAACAGCCAGGAGACATCCATCTGACTCAGTAATACAAGCGATAAATATTAATAAACATAAGAAAATGCCTCTTCAGGCTTCAATTACAGAGAAATAATTTTATAGTATTAAAAATGTTACAGAGGAGCTAAGTGCCCAGATCTCATTAACTTTTCATGGGAGCTGGGTGCCTAACTGCCCTTTCTGCCTTTGAAAATCTTCCCCCTAAATGATTTAACTCAGTCACGGATTCATACTGGGCCAAGCATTCGGTCTCCTTATTAAGGGAAGCTTCCATTGAAGTGTCACACGTAGTAAAGCCACCTGAGCAAGGACACCAGGGTTTGACTTATTGAAACTGAGGGTTTGTTTTTCTTAAAAACTCATTAAGCAATAGCACTGCTGGAAAGGCTTGTACTGTGAACCATCAAGAGGCTCTGGAATTGACTCCCAATTCACAAAGAAAATGTAACTCTCAACCAAACGTTGGAGTTAATGGGAAGCTGTAAGGATTGTAGTTTTTAAACAAATGCACATTTGGATGGTGTTCAGTTGACCACCATTTGCTTGGAGAACCGATGACATTGTCTTATTGGCTCCATTTGGTGAATCACTGCTGCTGATGGCCAATTTGGTCAGGCAAGAAGGAGCAGTTATGGTCTTGTTATTAATCCAGATAAAACTAAGTCCTTAGTCATTACGCTTAAGCAGTGTCCAGCTCCAGATTACAACCAGCTCAGCGTTAACCTGTCTCAGTGGGACAACAAACAAGTGGCAATTGTCAAATACTTGGGCAGTGTCATAGGCAGTGCTGGAGGATAATTGAAAGATGTGAGCACTCATGTATCAGCAGCTGTTACCATGTTTGGGGCCGTTCAGCAGCCTCAGTGGGGACGTTGTGACGTTAAACTTGCTATGAAGCTGCAGATCTATAGAACCATGGTTATACCGACTATGTTGTATGGAAGTGAAACCTGGAACTGAGGAAGGCTGAAAAGCACCAGAATGATGCTTTTGATTCTCATCATCTTCATCAGCTGCTCAATAGTAGTGGCTGGACACAATCAAGAATGGGGATATTCAAAGCCAAACCCAGCAACCACCTCCCTCAGCACTGGTTCAGTTTTGGAAGCTTTTTTGGTATGGACACATAAGGATGGGAGACCAATGAATTCTGAAGCATGTTTACCATCTGATGCTGCTACACAGCCAGTGTGCATATGGTTGCCAAAAGTTTCAGTGGCACATAAACTGAATATCCAGCCAGACCACCTTAAGGACCTAGCTGGTGCTCCATCTGCAATGAGGCTTATGTCCCTTTGGTATTTGCCATGATGATGATGACATATTGAGAAAGGCTTTTTTCCCCCCCTCTCAGGTGATATCAATCCCTTATTGGGGAAGCCTTTAAATGTGCTGTGTTTTGAATGAGTGAATGACAAATGGTGCTCTTTACCACTCTGTCTGCACGGGGGACCTGGCCACAATAGAACCCCCTTGTAAACTGAGTGATCAGTAGAGAAAAGACCTTCTGTGAGTAAAATGTGCCAGTTGATACTTTTTATGTTCTCCATCTGGATGGAGTTTGCTTCCTTGCACTACGGAAATGGGGTTTACATATTTCTAAGCAATCTGTTCAATTTCTTTCAAACCAGAGGGCAACTTAGCTATTCCATCCATATGGGGTGTGCATTATTACATTTAACACATATGTTGCACTTTGTTTGTCTCTCACTTATGAGTTGCTCAGGTTCACCAAGCAGCTTTCTTAATTTTTGGAACAAAAGACTCTTTTCCCGCAGGTGCAGACTTACATTTAGTTGTCTCAGGTGGGTGGCAGGAAAAGGTATTGGGTGCAGGTAAGTTTTTGCTCTGTTTTGGGTCCATATTCTTCCACCGAGGCAGGTGGTCATTGCTTCTGTAAAATATGAGACATTTTACTGGAGCAGAAATATTTTTAAAAACATAAAATAGATTAGAATAAAAGAAAAGACTGTTAGATTAATGGTTTTCATATTGGGGGCCACTTCTTAAAACAGAGATTTTCTTCAGGTTTGGGAGGAGAGATATCCATGTCATGCTTTCCATGTGTCAACTATAGGAACATAGGAATTACCATACTGGCTCAGACCATGGCCCATCTAGCCTATGTCCTGTCACTGCAGTAGCTATTGCCAGATGCTTCACAGAATGGTTCAAGAAACTCTACAGTGGAATAATCTGCACACTGGGGAAGTTTCTTTCTGACCCCAACATTATATACAGATATTAATTAAATAACCAGCAGAAGGATGCATATGAAAAATAAAAACATAAATAATGTAAATACTATGACATTTAGATTTGTTTAGTACATGAATCTTCCTTTTCTATGGCCTTTGGTGGGACTGGCTTTCTAAAAGATGCAAAACACCTCCTCCTTGCCCTTCTCAGACATGCAAAGACGCATGATCACATTAAGAGTGACCTCAGACAACTTAGACTTTCAGTGCAAGCTCAGAAAACTTCACCTGACAGCTCATTCATTTCAGTTCTAAAATGCCCTCTTTGATTTTAAAATCCTCCATAGACTCACGCCTGGCCATCCTACAGGCCTTCTGTCTCTTTTAACTCCTTCCCTCTCCTATTTCCCAAGAGCTGGCCACATAAGCTTGTGTCCGTTGGTATGAGAACCTTCTCTCCTGCAGCTCTTGTTATCTGGAGCAGCTATCCTGTATCCTTTCACTGCTCAGATTTTCCATCTCCTTTCAAATCCTAGTCTAAAATATGTGTTTTGTCTGACATATATCTCGTAAATTCTCTCTCTGCCTTTGTCGTTTTTTCATTTGACCTTACAATTCTGTTATGGACAGCAAAGCTGTGAAGTCTTGTGAGAGATAATTTGCAACGCTATTACACAGAAAATTGTGTTTTGTTGCAATGAAATTGCTGAATTCTAAATGCAAAATATTAGGTTACATTGGACCACTTAGAAATGATTCTGTTGGAGTCTGAGAAAACAGCTTTCACTTTTCAGTCAAGGAGATCCTATTCCATAATTCTGTGCATGTTTATGTAAAACATACATACTGAGTCCTATTTTCCCTTCACAAGATATACTTGGAGGTGCTAGTACTTTGTAGCGAAAGGGCCCTCTACACAAATCAGATAAACATAGATCGACAAATGGCCTATGGTAAAATTTTCCAAATTGCCTAATATTCTATTTTCAAAAGTGACTTAGGCACCAAAGTCCTATTGCCTTTCAATTAGTTTCTAAGCCACTTTTGAAAATGTGGTTTAGGTCCTAAGTGACTTGGGTACCTATGAAAATTTTACTTTATTTCTATACCTAATTTTTAATCTGGAGACTTCTACCTGGGATTTGGAATTATGGCTGATGGATCAATATCTTTATGGAACCTCCTTTTTTATCTGAGGGGAAACTGTTATCTTAATACTTGGGATGCTAATGCCGTGTTACTCATAGAACTAATCTGAGGGCAGGAACTCATATTTTCAGTAGTCTTTTCTATTCTTATCTTTTCTGTCAGGTACGGTGAGGTTATTTGATTGCTTAGTGATCAGAGGAGAGACCTCAGAATAACTCCACTATAACATACCAGTGGGGCAATGAAGACTGAAATCTGTTTCCCGTTACTGAGCAAGCAATTCTAGCATGTTACCAGCCCCCTCTTACAGAATTTCTATTGCAGATAATGTCATAAGGTAGATAAGTGCTTGCAATGGACAGCACTGCTTTAGCCTGAAAAATATTCACAGTTGGACCATTGTGTTATCAGCATAGTTCTGTGAATTGAGCATCACTGGTATCTATTCCCTTAAACTTCTACAGAATCCATGTGTATGTAGAAGCAGGAAGGAGTGTGTGAGAATTGCAGTCCTTCTGGCTGGTGGCTGGAGAGGAAAGGCGTACTTCCTTAAAGATGAAAAGCAGGATGGGTAACATTGAGTGTCTAAAAAACACTTTGCATTGGAAACATCATGTGTTGCACTGCTGCAAAAATGACACTGCAGCATGACCAGATGGAGACCAGCCAAGGAAACTGTAGGGGCTTAGTCTGTAAAAAAAATAGACAGTGAGTCATCCCTGTCTAGCATTCAATCCTGTATGTTTTTGATCATTTTGGCCTCTCTCTTTTCACCAGGTTTTCTGTGTCATTTTCTCTTTCCCAGTTTTGTTCAGATGGCTGGTTTCTCTGGGCATTAAGAATAGCGAAGTTTGATTTCTGTTTAATCATGTACATCTGAAATGTAGTTATTGGAGATGGATACTTTATAGCTCTAAGTAAATATGATCCTATGCTGGTTGTTTTTTAATTAGTTGCCATAAGGAAGAGTGGCTGATCAGCCTCAGATTACTTGGAAACTCACCCACTGAATTGCTCTAAATTAAAATAGCTTCTGCTGCTTCTGCTAAATTGCTGTGTCAGAAGACAACCCCACCCGCGCTGATCAGTGAGAGCATGTACTGCTTCCAAAAGTGCTGATTCAGCATCAGATAAGCAATTTAGTGGCAGCTGTTTCTTGTATCTGGAGTTTTGCTCAGCTTCAATCTTTCTCAAACAGTTGTCACTTCCTACTAAAGCCTTTGCAAGGCAGTTTTACTCCAGTGTAAGTGCAAGTGGAGGCCACAAATGAATTCACATGAGGTTATATGCTAAGTATAGTAAATCTTAAGCCCTCTGTACACCCACTTCCTTTCAAGAAGGCAGGTTGAAAAAGGCTAGGAGAGAGAATTGACAAGTCTAAGGAAATTGACCACACTGCACCTGAAACAGTGGGCCGGGGGGAGGAGGTCAGAAACTGCTGCAAAAAAGAGGGTGATGCTCAGCTTTGCAGTGCTCACTCACCGCCTGGAAAGGCTTTAAAAGGGGCAAGCCCTGGCGTTGGAAGCCCTTTCTCCACGCAGCAGGCAAGGCAGCACCCACCCTCCCTCATCCCAAGGTGTGAATATCAGGTTAGGTTAGGACTTGCTGTGGGCATAGACACTCGTTTGTGAGGGGGCTGGGAAGGAATTTTTCCCTCACCACCATATTGGCTTTCTGGAGTGTAGTTTTTTCACTTTCTCCACAGCGGGTATCAGGGAGGACCTATTATGGTGAGGAGAAAAAGTGGTTAGGCTGCATGTCACAACTTATTTTGTAAGTGTGGGGTGGATGTCCAGTGCAGGTACTCCATGGGGAAGGCATCCAGTGACCAGATAAATGGCCTGGTAAAGGAGGTGCTGGTTAAAGAAATGAAACAAGTGTGTTGGGGTGGGGGGGGGGGAGATGGGGCACCTATGAATGGTACAGCAGAGACCCAACCCCACTTTCTTTTAGCCCACCTTAACTCTCCTATGATGGGGGAGGGGTGGATGGTAAGGTCCAAGCCATGGGTTGGCTGGTGGACCTGGATGGAAAATGAAAGGGAGCTGATGGAAGCCCTGGGTTATTATTTGAATGAACATGGAATTGCCTGCACTGTACACTTTTATCTGCCAGGTAGTCCCAGACCTCTAGTGTTAAAGATGTGGCCTGATTAAATCCATATCAGTGTCTCATGTCCTTCTTTCAGTATAGCCGGACAAGGGCTTGACTGCAGTCCTCCTCATGATAATGAGCTAAATGCTCCTGTGAACAGATAGGGCTGACTTGATGGTGCTCTCATTTATGGAATTGGTTGCCCTGTGCCCTACACTTGACTTTGCATTTATACTTGTAATATCTGCATCCTCTCTGTGTGGCATCAATCTCTAAATGTTTATGCTGTGTCCTTGAGTTGAGTGCCCAACATAAAATGAATAATAAGAATAAATAATCCAAATGACTCCACAAATCCTGGAGCTGAGGGAATGGAGGAGTGAGCCTTTAGCCCCAACCCTTCCTGAAAACCCATTTTGTATCTACTCCTTACCTATCTCCATTGAGACCTCTTGCCAGATAGAGCAATGTCCCAGGCATCCAGCAGGAAAGTCCACAGATCCCATCCTGTTTGCAATCATTAGGTTTCCATTGCAGTGAAAATGGAAATATAGCTCCCTGTGGAGCTTATCTTCCATTTCCCCAAAGTGCAATGGAACAAAATGTACCCCACACCCTCTTCAGAAGCTGTGAGAATCACTTTCTCAGTGCTTTTGGACTCCTCCTTGGATGGAGTTCTGCCCTGAGTCCCACATAAGACTGTTTGGGTGTCTCCTACAAAGAACAATGTTATAATCTATAGGACAGGGTGTACCAGGTCTTCATGACCCGCTGCTGGAGGTCCCACTGCTTTGCTATACCCTGCCCCAGGAAACAGATTTCTGAGAGGAAAAGAACAGCAAGTACTTTTAGATCTTCAGGCTTGCCTAGAAAAGCATCTTGGGAGAAGCCATTTTGGGAACCATTGACATCTGGTCCTCTAGCAACTAGAAGGGCTGGGGCTCAGGAATAGCCAATCAAAGCCCTGCAGGCCAAAATAAAAGGAGCTGTCTGCTGATAGCAAGGCAGTGCCTGACTGGGGCCCATGGAGTGAAGAGAGATGCTTCCTAGGCCACAGCCAAAGAGGCTAGGTTAGGGCCTACTGATGGCCACAATTGTTGCAGGAGGAACCCTGCTGATTTAATTATTTGAAGGGCCAGGAGCTTATTCTGTTTGAGTTAGTTGTTCCCTGGAAGGGGGTTGAACTGTGTGACCCAGCCAGAGGGCTGAGCCACAGAAGATCCTCGGAGGTAGGCTGAAAGCTGTATGGGGTGCTGTGAGCTGAAGAGAATGGCAACACCATGCCCAGACCCCGGGGGGCACTCTCAAAGGTGAGTGCAACCCACCACAGTCTAGATTTCACATAAGAAGCCTGTGGCGAACGAAGAAAATCTAGGTAGGAATTCCAGTGGTAGGGAACATAACTGCGGATACATTAGAGAGAGATTCTAGAGGTTTAGGCTTGGCAGTATGAGGAGGCCCAGTGCAGAAGTGAGAAGTCCAGAGACTGTTTTTGGAGCCGATAAGGGGAGACAAACTGAGAGGAATGATCCAACTGGGAGTCTGAGAGGTGCTTGGAGGAGGAAGATAAAGGAGTCCCAGAAGGCAGGGTGGTTAGAAGGCAGAATATATGAACGTGGGGGGCTGGTGAGGCAAACATTTAGTGATCCGGGGTTCCATTCCATCCACCATATCGATAATGCATTGTTAGTGCTCTTGAAACTGTAACATTGCTAATTTTCCAGTGAATCCCCTGCTCATCCAGGGAATGTGTGTTTTGCAGTGAGGCTCTTACATGTATTGTGGTAGTTGTATTTATGACAGGAACTGTAGTAGCAGATGCTTTGGAGAAACATATCTGAGCTGCTCTCATACCGTCATTTTCACTGGTGAGAAAATTTTACACTGAGACATCAAGTGACAGTTATTTCAGATATTTATGTAGTGTACTCTATAATATAGTGTGTGTTCCTTTGGTCAGTGTTTTGGGATAATGCTATCAGTTTGGTTTTGGATAAGGACCAATGTGCCCCTTTTAATGTCCAGAAATATTCTGTTTTGGCTTCCCTTATAGATAGACTATTTGCACATTTTAAAAAGCAAATATTGCATAAATGTTAGAACAAATGGGTTTTTTACATGTTTGTTTGTAGCCTCTCTATATTCTCCTGAGATTTTTTGCATCTCACTGTTTAGATTCTCCTGCCCCCCGAAACTTTCTGTCCGAGAATCATCAAACTCTTTGTCCCTCTGCAATATTCAGACATGATCTAAAAAAACTATTCTTTAGGTAAACAGAAGAGATTATGCAGTATGGACATAGCAATGGGAGGCATATATGCAAGGACTCAACGGGCAAGGACTCAACTGGCCCTAGCTACGGAAGAACGCCTTGAAAGAAGATGGTCAAAAGAAAGGAACAGATGTTGTCTAGGCAGGGGATTCTCATTCAGTGTGTTTGATTTCCTAGCCATATAGTTGTATAATGAAAAACCCATGTAAAGAACACACATATTTGATTAATGATCTAGACTATTTTGTTAAAATTCAGCAGGATAACGCTTTCCATTTTTGAAAGAAAGAAAGAGAGCTGATGTTCGTTACCAGCATATTACTTTTGGACAGCTATGGAGTTCTTTCTTTTTTTCTCTCTAAAAGTAGCTTTAGCTGAGACAGAAAGCAAACAGAATTAATATTTGATTATTCAATTCATAGTAAACTGTCATTTGATCCCTGTTGCAGATGGGGTGGCACTTTGTGTTTAAATAAGATTATTGTAAATCTCCTAATTTTCTTTCCTTTCCAAGATCCTCTGTGCCTATTTGTGTGCTCTTTGGAGCTTTCGTCTAGACCAGGCTTTTGCTGTTTGCAATGGTGTATGACAGTTTGACCTGTCTAAGAGTTTTCTATAGCACCCATCACCTTACAATCTAAGCACTTAATGGGTTAGATAAGGAAGTAGCATCATGATTAAATTTCTTCTACTTCCTCGCCATTTACTTTGAGAGAACCAGTGTCTCCAGTAGCACAAAGGACTAGAGAACGCACCGTCCTGTACTGTTTCAGTGACATATCGCTCCTTCCATGAGGAAAGAAGTCTTCAAGTTTGCACTCACAGTGTCATTCACCTTGTTTTGTGGGCATGAAGGCTGGGTTCACCCCACACACACCAAAAAAGGAGAGGAGCTGAATATGTCTAGATCTGCCAGAGGTTGGGAACACCCACACTGTGTGCCTGTGCTGCCACCTATCCTGCCTGTCGGACAACATACCAGGAACACGCTTTCTGTTGAGCTTGTGCTCCGGTGGGTTCCTTCCCCAGTGATGGCTTCTGGAACGCCTGTCAGAGAGGTTCCACAGTCCAGACAGAATTTATTATCTAGGTGAGAAATCCCGGTGGGTTAGGATGCCATCCTCCAGCTTTCCGTATAACTGAACCTAAGTCCTGCAGAGAGGCTTTTGCAGGGGAAGTTAGTAATGACACTGCAGAAGTGATGTTCCTATATTCCTCGCCTCCCCTCCCTGCATCTGCTGGTTATTCTGTACCAAAAAAATAAAAAAATCTGCCCCCCAAAATAATAATAGATTCTGCGCACAGTATTTTAAAATTCTGCAAATTTTATTTGTCAAATAAATGTGGAGGGTTCTGCGTGGCACTAGAGAGCACAGGCCACTGGCTGCACAGAGGTGGGAAATCACTGTGCAGCTCCTCCCGGGACATGGACTCAACGATTAGGCTGCACCCAACCCTGACAAAGTGCGAGGACTGGGCCTGCCCCAGAAACACCCCTGGGTCCTGCCCCACTGTGCCAGGTGCATCAGGTGTGGGCAGGCAGGCTCAGCACAGCAGGATCTTAGTGAGGGAGGATCCAGGTGTGGGTTGAGAGGGTTCTGTGTGGGGCAATCTGGGTGCAGGTGGCTCAGTGGGGGATCCAGGTGCAGGGCGGGTCTGGATGCACAGAGGCTTGTTGGGGGCTTCTGGGTGCAACGGTAATGGGACTCTGCAGGGGTATCCAGGTGAAGGTGGTTGGGGCTCAGCAGGGATGGGGGGTCTGGGTGTGGGTAGGATAGAGCTTGGCAGGGGGGTATGGGTGTGGGGGCTCAGTGAGGGGGTCCAGATGCAGCTGGTTGGGGCTCAGTGGAGTGGAGATCTGTGTGCAGGTGGCTTGTCTTGCTGATGCAGGGTGAGTGGGGCTCATTGTGGGTTCTGAGTGCAGCGGGGTGAGGCTTGGCAGGAGAGTCTGGGTAACAGGGGATCTGGATGCACAGAGGTTGGATGAATGGAGGAGCAGCTCCCTGTACAGGGATCCCTCCCCCTGCAGCTGAGGAGTGATGGGTGCAGGAAGCAAGGGGGGGAGTTTGCAGAGCTTTCTTAAGCTGGGGGAGAAATCTGGGGGTGAGTCTGACCCGACCCCAGATGCTGTGCAAGGGAAGAGGAAGTCCTGTCCTCCCCAGCCCAGCTGGGACTAGCCGCTGAGCCCGGTGCAGGGTAGGAGCCACCAACCAGGTCTTCCCCAGTCCCTCCTCCTGCCCCACAGTAATTTCTCTCTCTGCCGGCTCTCCTGGGCCCTCAAAACATATGTCTAGGGAGGGTTGCATGGCCGCTCTTATGGCTTCCCTTTGCTTCCCTGTCAGTCATTTTTCAATGGGGAAGCAAATAAATCTGTGGGGGACATAAATTCTGCACATGTGCAGTGGTGCAAAATTCCCCCAGGAGTAACTGGTTCACAGAGGCATTGTGAATAACTTGGCCCTCACCAATAATCAAGAGTGATGGAGCTGAAACAAGATTTGAGAGAAAAATTTCCTTAGATCTTTACTGTGTAGCATCTTTTTCTGGCAATTCAGCATTCACACATGTTAAGGATGGAAAGAAACTCCTGGATATGCTGCCGCATTGCAAAGCATGGGGCAGATCCTAAAAGCAGACCCAATTACTGATTTTGAAATCTACACTTTAAACCGTACGGTGCTCTTAAGAATATCATGGTGATCTGTATGTGCAAGGGCTTGGTTGCAGCATGTGGGGAGCTTAGAGGGGTTGACTTAAACATATACTTAATTTTGATATTTGTAAAAAGAAAAGGAGTACTTGTGGCACCTTAGAGACTAACCAATTTATTTGAGCATAAGCTTTTGTGAGCTACAGCTCACTTCATCGGATGCATATGCTCAAATAAATTGGTTAGTCTCTAAGGTGCCACAAGTACTCCTTTTCTTTTTGCAAATACAGACTAACACAACTGTTACTCTGAAACCTTTGATATTTGTGGCACAGATGATGTAAACAATACGCAGAGATACTGTGTTTTCACTCTTCCAGCTGAACTCCGCATCATAGCTGCACCATCCATATCATTCTAGATACTATTGTGAAAGGTGCAAGATATGAGAGGGAATATGCTGACCTTGTTCCATTCAACTGCCATGCATTGATCAATCAATAGCTGATTTCAGTGAGGTTAAGTGATAATACCCTGTTAGCCAGTGAAGGCAACAACACTTATCAGGACTAAAGAAAACAATGGTATGAAATAAGGAATAGCCAGTATGCCTCTGGAAAGGGGAAGAAAAACCCAGCACATCTAAATCTCAGGAGGAGGGTGTGGTGTAGCATGGGACTGGGAATCAAAACTCTTCCGTTCTATTATTGGCTTTCCTTTACTTGGTGTAGGATCTTGAGTAAGGCACTTAACATCTCTATGCCATAGTACAGAACTGCAAAACGATAGGCAATCTTTTAGTCCTAGAGAAGTGCTTTGACGCTTAGGATTTGCAAAAAGCTTTGAGATACTTGGATAAAAAAGCACCATGTAAGTGTAAATCATTATTATTTGTTATGTACCAACTTCCAGGGTTTTAAAAAGCAGACAAATCCTTCCAGACAGACTTCGGAACAGAACAATAAATCCCTTCCCTATCTCAGTAAGTCTGGCCATGCCCTTTGTAAATTTAGCTTTATATATACAGTCTAGGAGATTTTGCTGATGGGAATGGCTAAGAGAAATTCCAGAAGGACTTTTTCCCCCAAAGGAAAGGGGAGCGTGAGTGATTTATCATGATATTTTCTCCCATCTTCTTTATTTTAGGATTGGGGATGTCCAACAACAGAGGAAGGCCATCAGCTCAATGAATTGTAAAATTAGGTTAAGGAAGATTTTATTTTTTATATATGCGTTTTAACCTACAGTTGCATTTGATTGGACCTAAATTTTACCATAGTACAGTAACTTTTTATACCTGACTGTACAATTTATGGCTCGCAAGGAATAATGACAAGAGAGTGACAGCATAAAGGAACGAGCTACTAGCCAAGAGTGAGGGTGAGTGCTTAGATGGATTGATAAACTCTTTCCATCATACAGACACAGGTTAGCTAAGCAGAGAAACAACAGGAGCTAACAAGAAATGCAAAAGTCGGAGCCCTTTTTCCACTTCTACAGAGCCCTTAGTAGAAAGCAGGACTAATTTATAATAACTAGAGGGAGAGACAATAAATTATATTACACTAATTTACTTCTGTGTTCAGCTTCATATGCACCAGTTAATCAAGTGGTCAAGATGATCTTTTCATAGGGGCCCCCTTCTAGATATTATGGGCCATGATCTTGGCACTTGTTTTGGCCCCCTCTGCCACCAGAACGGCACAGGAGGACTAGAAAGCTGCACTAAGTGGGGACATACCAAGAACAGAAGCGGGAATGGATATGGTGCACTGTGCTCCAGCAATTCCTGTCAATATAATGGTTCCTTAACTATGCGGGGTATGGGCCAGCGGAAAGGGTATGTCTACACTGCAGTTAGACACCCGCAGCTGTCCCATGCCAGCTGAGTTGGGCTTGTGGGATATGGACTAAGAGGCTGTTTAATTGCGGTGTAGACATTTGAGCTCGGGCTGCAGCCTGAACTCTGGGACCCTTCCCCCTCACAGGCTCCTAGAGCCTGAGCTCCAGCCAGAGCCCGAGCATCTACACCACAATTAATTAAATCAACTGCTCTGTAGACATACCCAAAATTGCCCTAGGATCAGGGAATTGTGAATAGCTCCTTTGCATTTTTCTCTCTTAGCTGTGCTCAGCACTTACTGGGTGCACCTGAGGATCCAGACCATTCTTCACTTATTCCAAAAGTGAACGAACTCCAATTGTTTGTGCAAACAGAACATGCAATAAAAAGCATGATCTCATAGTTGGTCCTGGATGGGAATACTGGTGTCACTGCCCTGGAGTCATAATTCACACAAATGTACAGACTCTTTCTATTTAATTTGTACCATGAAAATAGAGAAAGGTGAAATGTAATAAAGACATCAATACTCAGGCAGTGCAGTCAACCTAAGGAGCTGAGCTCGCTCAATAGGCCAACATCTATGGAAGTACCAAGGTTATGCTTTGGGTAGATTGATGGTGACAGCATTCAGGCAACTGATGCTGCAGTTTTATGAATCATTTCCTCAGAGCTTGATTTATGCTTACCCAGGCAGTTGCATCCTTTAAGTATTCAGCTGGTGTATACTAGAGGTATCTGGGGACTGCAAATAGCCATTTAAAAAAATTTCTTGCCTGGAAACTGGCAAGATACATTTTAGAAGAATACTCTTATGTTTCCTGAAGCCCTTCTTATACTAAATTTCTTTCACAAATAAACAGCATTCCACTTGTACACATAGAATATATTCTTGGTTCTGTCTAGCAGTCAACAAAGGTAGGTCGTGTTAACTGTTGGCATCTTTGACCAAATTTTCAAAATGGCCTCAACCAGAACACTGAATTTGGTGCCTGCTGTTTACGGTCAATGCATGTTTTTAGGCACCCAGAATGATGCCCCAAAATCATCTTCAGTCAGAATTGCAGGCACTAGTTTAATGGCCAGTTTTTTGTCCCCTGTCCCTTCTTAAATTTAAAAAGGCTAAATTCCAGCTCACAACCAAACTCTTCTGTATTTGGGAGGTGTGAACCTTGTGAAAAGATAAGTTCCTGGCCTCAAGGGCCTTACAGTTTGCTAGATAAATCATAGACAATGATAGATGAAGGGTGAGGGGGAAGACAACAGTAAATGGGGGATTGAAGAACTACTCTTTACGGTTCTGATTGGGCCTGCTTCTCTCTGCCAGCTGACCTCCATTTGCCACAGGCTATGCCTACTTTATATCACTTAGGATTCCTCTGTGTCATGGGACTCCTCAGTTACCTCTTTTTGAAAGCTCTCCAGCTGCTCTGTGCCATTTCAGGGCAAAGCAGCCCAGAACAGATGCCAAGGTTCTAGGCCTGAGTGATTAGATAGGCCTTAAAACTAGCCCTGAAGGTCATTGACTCAGATTCAATTTCACACTGATGGGGAGTGAATTTCAGAGTCAAAGGTAAAACCAGGCACAGAGTACCCTCTCTTTCAGTTCTTCAGAGTTCAAATATGGGCTTCTAGTTTCAGTGTTCACTATGATCTCATCTGCCCTTCTCTGTTATCTGTCCTAAATTAGGCCTTTGTGGGTTAAGTGCAACTATGTTTTTAAGTCCTGCTTTTGCTCTTACGCAAGCACAGAGGAGTTCTGTCATTCATTATTATAGGTGCAGGATCGGCCTTCTCTGATAAAAAGTGTCACTTCTTCCAGTTAATGCACTGAGGATTTGTCAGCTCTCTTTCTCAGACATTATCGTGTTTGCTGTATATTCTACAATTTCATCTTGCTTTTCTCCTTGATATTTCTACTGCGTGACTGTTAAATAGGAGTCTCCTTTAACCATTCTTCACTGAAGAAATCAAATGGAGCATGCATGACTCAACAGTTTGATCCAAATGATGACAGACTATGTAGCTTTTAATGTGGAAAGGTAGTTATTGGCTATAATTAGGAACAAAGATAAACAACAATGCTTTTCTGATTGCCTGAGATGGAGAAATAAGAAGGGAAATTATAGTGATACTTCTACTACTAATTAATTATAAAAAACTAAGCAAATGGTGATAATAAAAACATAGGTCCCAGTTCATCAAAACTCTTAAGCATGTGCTTAAGTTTACAATGCAACTTGAGAGCTTTTCTGACTAGGGATGAATTTACTCACTTACTTAAAGTTAAGCATTTGCTTGAAATGCTTTGCTGAATTGGGGCTATAAAGATTAACCCCCTTCCCTCTCTAACCAAGTGAAAAGCAGCAAAGGACCAGCTCCTGCTTAATATTAGTGGGTATTTTGTATGCATAAGGAAAGTAAGAATGGGCTCAAAGTACCAACTGCTCCTTTCTACTCAACTGCATGTTTTTCAATAAGGTTGATGGTACAGGAATGGAACAGAATTGTGAAAAGTGTTTAACAGTGCGGGAGAGTGGCATTGTCTAGGCTATGAGGAGGCCACAATTTGGGCCTATAACAATTTAAACCATATTGGCCATTCTGCGTGGTGTCAAGAGCTTACTGAAATTCCAGACTTAGAGTGGTTGCCGAGAAGGGCTGGGTCTGTCATGATCTGACCATGAAATTTCATTTGCTCATAGCAGTTGCCCCTAGCTGCCTCCTCGTCCCTGTCCCCCCCCACCTTTCTTTCCTCCCTATGATTAGAGGGCTGTTACCTGGCCACTGCACCTTGAATGGTCCCTTAAAATATGCGTTAACTATTTATGCTAAACAATCTGTTTCATCTTTTAGTTAGCTGTAACATTGAGTATGTTTCCCAGACTTGAAGAAGAGCTCTGTGCCAGCTCGAAAGCTTGTTTCTCTCACCAACAGAAGTTGGTCCAATAAAAGATTACCTTGCCCACCTTGTCTGTCTAATATCCTGGGACCAACACTGCATTACAACATGTGTTCATAACAACATTTTAGACTCAGTTCCATTTTATTTATAATGCCCCATTGAGAGCAACTGGTTCACCTCCCTTTTATTTTGTCAGGTCTGCAAGCCCATTTGAACTTTGTTGTTAAGAATATGTTATTTTTGGAATAAAAGGAGGGACAGACATAAAATGTCAGTTTCCATATACCCTCTATAATTTGTACTATTGAAGGTGTGCACGTAAAACCCTGTCCCTGGTTGTTGCTGGAGAGAAAAAGGTAGCTTACCGCTGTTAGGACCATGCTATGTCAGTGGTTTAAAAAGCTGTTGGACAGAAACTTCTTGCTGCATTACTTTTATGTTTTCTCTCTCTCTAGGGTCTCCTGCTCCAGTTGGTTCGGTCTATATTATTAAAGCAGTGGGAAAAAGCAGCATGATGATTGGCTGGGAGAGACCGGTAGTAGATGAATTAGGATGTAGTAATGGAACTTTCATTACAGGATACAGGGTAAGTTTAAATACAAAGTAAAACACTACATCAAATTCTTTATGCCATGATAAATAGGAAACATTTATTTAATATTCGTGAGTAGTTTTTGTCACATGCATAATTTTTTTATTTCAAATACTCAAAGTGTTAATATTTGGATGCTACCTAGTACAGCACATTGATTGTAAATACTCAGTAAAATCCATAAAGTCATGTTTTATTACAAAGGCAGATCTTATACTTGTGTTCAAAGACTATTGACACAAAAGCTACTGAATTTAATTTAGAAAAAAACCAAGTAGAAATAATATGCGCTTCTGTATTAGTCTTGATATTGCTTAAATATCATAACATTTTAAAATGACATTTAAGAGTATTTCTTTTTCAAGGGTCTAACTAAACTTAAAATTCCCATTTAATGAACCTAGAAATAGTGAGGGGTCATTATTAATTGCAGAAGTTTAGGTTTCAGATTCTTCATTTTGTATCTTCTGCAATGCTTGTGAAAAGCTCATTGTCTGCACTTCGCAGATACATTAATGGAGCCTGATTCTGCTACACTTACATTGGGTTTGCTGAATATTTCAGGTCTATTGTAGGTATTTTTATAGCTCCCATTACTGCCTCACAATCTTTAATGTATTTACCCCCGTAACACCCCTGTGAGGTGGGGCAGTGCTATTATCCCCATTTTAGAAATGGGTAACTGAGGTACAGAGAAGTATACTTAGTGACTTGTCTTAATCACATAGTAAATCTGTAGCAGATGAGGGAATTGAACCTGGGTCTCCTAAGTTAGTGCCCTAACCACTGGATCATCCTTTTAATAGGGCTATTTGAGAAGTGAAGGACTACTCAACATGAGTAAAAGCATCATAATTTGGCCCATAATAATGAGGGAAATTGATTTTACTTTATTGTTAAGTGAATTTAATTCTTGTACAAGGTGCCAGATTGATAGCCCTGAAGATAGAAATCCTTTATATCTCTGCAGAGCAGGTCAGCAGTACAGTGCAGGCTTCTCCAGACCTGGACGGCAGATACTTCTCAGGGGAACAGGGTACTTCAGTCTCCACGCTCCAGTTCTTTGGTTTTCCCTGGATGCTGAATTGCCACTTGTATGATACATTTTGCCTCTCTCTCCAGCTCATTTCAGGAGAAGAAAGATAGCAAGTAGTTTTCCCCTTCATAATTCTAGGGAGAAA
The DNA here is from genome assembly GCF_965140235.1 of Caretta caretta. NCBI lineage: Eukaryota > Metazoa > Chordata > Testudines > Cheloniidae > Caretta > Caretta caretta. The sequence goes on along the minus strand of NC_134209.1, from coordinate 128,095,749 downwards.
ATGGCTCTAATCAGAAATATAAAATATGCTAATGCAATAAGAAAAATATTTCATTTGCCATGGTTGCCAGGATATACAAGGTTGTCAATAACATATGATGTTCTGCAATATAACATGCTACCTCATAACAGCATGTAAAATTAATGTGAGTTACATGTCCAGAATAAGGGGTGAATATAATTTCATTATATTATAAGAATATTTCATTATATTTGCCATCATTTGAAAAAAAAGACGTTCAACTGTAACCTGGCAAGAATAAACTCAATTAACTATTATCCAATTATTCTAATTGGTATAAATGTGTATCCTTTTTCTTTAAAAAGCTATGAACAGTTCCCCTTTGAAGTGACTTTTGGAAACCCTATTTCATTGTCAATTTGTGATTGTATAATATATAACATCCCAGTTGTACCAATGACTAATGCATTTAAGACCTGTGGATGTATGGTATATTTTGTTCTCATTTGCTGTAGTCAAAATGGTATAATATTAATAATTCTCCTACATCAGTTATATGCTAATCAATTTTTAAAGAGATGCTGTCCCTGCCTTCCCATCTCCCTTATTGTAGTTTCTGTGAGAGCAATAAGTTATCACACATTTCTTTTATTCATGCCTGCACCTGAATTCATGTGTATATATAGGCTGAGCTGGCTGAGGAATTTTTAAAGGCATGTGATTGCAATCTCCTAACCAAGGACTTGAACATGTCTTATTAAAGACAATGGTAAAACTCCTCTTGATTTCACTAGGAGCAGGTGCAGTCTTCAAAGTATATAGTTTGCAGGCTTATGGCAGACACAGGTATATATTTTTATATGTGTGTGTGCTTTACTTGAAACTGCCTTAAATTGTACCTTACATGTTGTCATAAATATAAAGGGAAGGGTAAACCCCTTTGAAATCCCTCCTGGCCAGGGGAAAGTTCCTCTCACCTGTAAAGGGTTAAGAAGCTAAAGGTAACCTCGCTGGCACCTGACCAAAATGACCAATGAGGAGACAAGATACTTTCAAAAGCTGGGAGGAGGGAGAGAAACAAAGGGTCTGTGTGTCTGTCTATAGTCTGTCTTTGCCGGGGATAGACCAGGAATGGAGTCTTAGAACTTTTAGTAAGTAATCTAGCTAGGTATGTGTTAGATTATGATTTCTTTAAATGGCTGAGAAAAGAATTGTGCTGAATAGAATAACTATTTCTGTCTGTGTATCTTTTTTGTAACTTAAGGTTTTGCCTAGAGGGGTTCTCTATGTTTTTGAATCTAATTACCCTGTAAGATATCTACCATCCTGATTTTACAGGGGGGATTTCTTTATTTCTATTTACTTCTATTTTTTTATTAAAAGTCTTCTTGTAAAAAACTGAATGCTTTTTCATTGTTCTCAGATCCAAGGGTTTGGGTCTGTGGTCACCTATGCAAATTGGTGAGGCTTTTTATCCAACATTTCCCAGGAAAGGGGGGGTGCAAGTGTTGGGAGGATTGTTCATTGTTCTTAAGATCCAAGGGTCTGGGTCTGTAGTCACCTAGGCAAATTGGTGAGGCTTTTTACCAAACCTTGTCCAGGAAGTGGGGTGCAAGGTTTTGGGAAGTATTCTGGGGGGAAGGACGCGTCCAAACAGCTCTTCCCCAGTAACCAGTATTAGTTTGGTGGTGGTAGCGGCCAATCCAAGGACAACGGGTGGAATATTTTGTACCTTGGGGAAGTTTTGACCTAAGCTGGTAAAGATAAGCTTAGGAGGTTTTTCATGCAGGTCCCCACATCTGTACCCTAGAGTTCAGAGTGGGGGAGGAACCTTGACACATGTGTCATAACTTTAGGGCAGTAGTTTTGGAATGCTATTTACATTTCCCACTTTACTACTGTGTATGTATTAGACTTTGGAAATTTTGAAAAAAAAAGCAACAAGATTTTTTGTGTAAGGTCTTTGCACTGTGGTACTCCTGTGGGAACTCTGGCAAGTGCAAAACAATGCTCCAAACCCTGAAACCCTTGCTCAGCGCCATCTTCTGCTAAATAGTCCCTTACTCTTTGAATAGTCCCATTGAAAGCAATTACTGCTTGTGATGCATAAGTGTGGCAGAACCTGGTTTGTGGTCCTTACTTAGGCTACGTCTACCCTGCGCTGCAGTGCAGCCTATGGAGGTGTGAATTGCAGAGTGCAGCAAATTCTCTGCGCTCTAACTGATGTTTGTGTACACTGCTGGAGTGAACTAAAATGTACCTAGTTCTCCTTAATGTAGTACTCCTTCAAACAGGACTCTGTTAACGCGAACTAGGAACTTTTGAATTCGCACCAGCAGAAACCACATTGGGCAGTTTGTGCACAGTGTGCACCGCAATTCACAGCCTCCTAATCTGAACTACAGGGCATTATAAACAAGCCCTTAGCCACTGGTTTCAGTTGGTGTTTGCTTGAATAGGAACTGAGGATCAGATTTGCAAAGGTATTTAGGTGACTAAAGATGCAGGCAGGTGCCTAGTATTTTCAAAATTGCCTAAGAAGGTTAAGTGCCTAACTTCATTAAAATCTGACTCGGAGTAAAAATGGTGCAAGTGCTTTAGGATCTGGCCCAATATGTTTAAAGGCTGGAGTTTTTTGGCACACAAGTTACTCTTTCACAAACTAGTGTCAATGGCAGTTACCCACGAGAACACTCTCCACATTGCCAGCGTCATAGAGCTCCTGTGAAATCATTGGCAGAAAACCAGAACAAGGGTATGTGCCTCTTAATCCCACTTAATCAAATCACCCTAAATGAAATGTCGTAAAATGTAAATCACTATTGAATAAGCACCTAAAAATTCATAGCTATAGTAGGTAAATTTCCAAATAGCCTCCACAACCTAAATTAGGTAATTTAAACAAGCTATTTATTTTCTCGTTAACCTTTAACTGAACTTTATATTACACTACAGATATATACAGATGGGGAATTTTGTAAATCTGTTATGAGTTCAGCATGCACGAAGGTAAGCAGAGTTTTTTGTAGAAAGATATTATTTGTTATCAGTATTTAATTTGGAGAAACCATTGAGCTGAATAATTTCATAGGCCATGCAGTGATGGGGGAGGGGATATTATTTCCTTGATTACAGGGTAATTTTTGAAGGTAGTGCTGCTTAACATCATCCTTTTGCAGCAATATAACTAATAGAAATAATCACTGGATTTTGTGTTAGAGTGAAGAGCAGGAACCTGAAACAAGATCATTGTACCTGGTATTACATATATATCTCCTAAATCATTTGCCTAAAATTCTTTTGAGGATATGGTTGCTTGTTCTACCCAGTCTACTGGGTTGCTTATGAGTTGCGAGACATCATAAGGTCAGTTCCTAGGACATCATAGATGATGCGCATCATCAAGCACACATTAATTCCACCTGGGGTTTGTGAGCTTCTCTCCTATCACCTCTTGAAAATCTGCCATCAGATGCGTTGTGGCTTTTCATAATCCCAGGTGAGAACGAGTCGGCTTCCTTCCACCCAGCATGATTCCTGGTTAGTCTTTTCAGCATCAATCATTGGGCTTTAATGCCAAATCTCATTCCGAGTCAACTGTTGGCAGCAATTTCGTAGTATCATTTCCAGTTATTACTGAAAGTATACAGAGACCAGTGCTATCATGTTAGGCAACAGAGATTAACTGAACATGTGAGTCAAGTAATTTGTTTCACGTAATATCATGGAACATTCAGCCATGCTTTTCATACACGTCTCTCTCTTTCCAGACATCTTAGTTGTCTTTGACTCAGTATGAAATTTATAAATAAATATGTGCTTACTGTGTATTTAGTATCCTTGTGTGTTGTGGTGAACACATTGCCTTTAAAAATTAAATAGTATGCTTTTTCTTAAGTGACCGTTAGCCAATAGATATATGCTAGCTGTAGGGCATACGATATTAATATTGTATTATGCCCAGCATGTAGTCAGTTATGTTAACTGAATGATATATCTTTCCCACAACTCTGTTCACTTTGTTCACATGCATCAAGAGATATATATACTTTGCAAAGCTCAGTGTAGCTTTTGGCATTAGCAAATATAAAGTCTGTCAAAGGCAAGATACATCTGTTCTGTGTCCTAGTATATGTACCTTCAGGGGCAACTGGTTTCAAGTGTAATATCCAAAACAGAGATAAGGAAAGGAACAGAACAAGTTAAGGAACTGGTACAAACTCATGGGTTGGACCTTAAGTGATGTATAAATTGCTTTCAAACTTATAAGCAACTGTGCTATAAATATAAGTGGTTTGAGGGACATATTTTGAAGCACACCTTCTATGTAAGATGAACTACATGCTGTGAGAAAAAAAGCATTCTCAGAAGGATTAGCATGGTATTAATGCTTTCCTTTCTGTATTGTACTGCTTTGTCTTTAGACAATAAATTGGAACATTTGGTTATTTGGTCTTTTAAACATGTTTTGTAATGAACTCCAAGTGTAGTCAATCAATTGGAAATTCTTTTAACAGAACTGATTATGTGGATTAGTTTTTCTCGGTCTTCCTGTTTGTGTATATACCACATATGTGTAGGTAATATGCATTAGGTAGAGGAAAGATGTGCTAACTTGCAGAGACATAGGAGAAATTAATTTATTGTGCACCTTTGACTGCCTTGCCTGCACTCTACTCTGAAGACTTATTTCAACATTCCAGACCACTGAGCAACTTCAAACAGCTGCCATTAAAAACAAAACAAAATAAAATTAAAAAAAAAACCTACTAGAGAAATATTTTTCTCCTGCCCCTTCCCCAACATGTGGCATTCTCCTGCCCCACACATGCAAATTATCCCTCCCCGAGGCCTAGGATGGGCAAGATGGGCCTGGACCAGCAATGGATATTCTAGACATAAAAATATCAAGCTTGAAGTCCAGAATTTTGTTTCTCTCTACCTCTGGAAAAGGGGAGATTCCCAGCTTCCCTGTGTGACCCTGTACTGTTTCTAGCCCTGGAAGGGACTGAGATCACAGACTTGACAACAGTGACATTTTTATGAATGGAAAAGCTTTTTTAGTGCTCTTTTAAAGGGTTTTATGACTCCCTCTGAGCCCTTTACAGCTGGGTTCAAGGGGCCCACATATGCACCCAGGTAGCCAATAGGTGCTTTGCCCTCCCCACAAAAGGGGAAGATGAGAAGAAGATAGTTTAAAATCTTTCTAAATCGTGTAAAATGTTTTCTTATGTAAGATGTGACATATACAGAATATGTGAACAGGGGGGTGGGGATGGTGCAAAGGCTTTCTTGGGATGACCTGCATTACTCATGAGTGGTTTTCACACTCATGAGTAATGTGAACATCCCAAACTTATGCTGATAAAACCTTTATACCATTTCACCCTGTCCCCATTGATGTACTCCTTATTTTACACAGGCACATGTGCACACACACTGGGCCAAATTCTTTGCAATGTAAAAAGGCAAAACTCCATTGAAATCAAAGGAGCTTGTGCCCATTTGTACCAGTGGAAAATTGGCCTAATATGTGTTACATAAAGTTCTATGTGAATAGTAGTATTGCTCTAATGTGTGACTTCAACTCATTTTAAAATGGAGATCTCCTCTCATTTCAGACTATTTTAGAAAATCTGGATCTTTCTGTGCCGTTTCAAATCAGCGTTCAGACTGTTGGTTCTTCTGGTTTGGTATCTGAGAAGATGAATGTTCGATTTAGTTGTCCTTTAACAAAAAAGGAAGCTTCATCATTTGCCTTTAGTGTTTACCCCGAAGACCAAAAGCCTGGTGCCAGCTCCCATTAGGTAGCAGAAACTGCATCTGTGTTATCAATGGAAAGTCTTATCCTCTGGTCATTTTTGACTGAATACATTTTACTGTCCTCATGACAAACACCTGTTTACAACTTATGAATGTTTGTGTTCTAATCAGTAGGCACTTGTAATACCAAAGAACTGTGAGTTATCAGTAATACACTGTACATCAAAGTAGTTCTACAGAAATGAAAAGCTTTTTTTCTGCTGCCTTTTTGGTGAAACATATGATGGCTGTTCATTAATATGTACCTTGCATGCACACGTTAGAGTTTCATTGTCTTAGAAAAGGAAATTCATAATGTAACTGTAGATGGAGGTGCTGCTGGAGCACAGTTGCCAACTTTCATGCAGTAAATAAGCACCCAGACTTTCACAATAAGCCAAAAATCAAGCTAACCCCATTTGAAAACAAGGCCAAAACCATCCAATCCCTCAGAACCCCAACACTCTGTGACTAGATTCCCCCCAGCGTGCAGTCTGGGACTGTGGTGGGCCCGCTGTGCAGCCCTCACTCTCTCCCTGCCTTGTCCCCACTTGCCGCTTGCCCTACTTGCCCCCCCCCCCATATCCCTGCTTGCCAGGAGTTGATAAAAAAAAGAAGCAATAAGCTACAATCCCAAAACTAGCTAACAAGCAACTCACAAGCCAATTAAACCAAAAACAAGCCCAATTTCTGCATTTTTTTCGTGGGTTTGGCATGTCTGTGCTGGAGTTAATTTAATGATGAGGAAAACTGGGATTGTGGGTATCTGCTTCTTGTCCCTCCGAACTTTGGGGGGTAAAATTATCCGACTGACTTAAAAGTAAGACTGGTTCAGCTCTGGTATTGACCAATAAGGAGTAGATGATCTGTAGTGTGGTGTTAAGGGGTATCTTGGATCAGTGACTGTGAGCAGATTGAATTCACTATATCCTAGAGAGGGTTTATTAGTAAGGATCTGTACAAAGGTATTCAGCTATGGGAAAGCACAGTTAGAGGAATTAAAACCATTAATGTTCAAGGTCGCATGGATTAGAAATATAAGGAACTAAAAGTTTAAGTATTTTGGGAGACACTGTAAGTAAAAGATGCACAAGATTTCTATCTCACTGAGGAAGAATGTAAGTAAAACCATAGTACATTTTGTGCAGAGGGGAGATTAAGGTTGGCCTTGTGGTTAGGGTGTTAGTAGGTTGCAGAGTTTGGATCTGGATTTGGACCTGAATCCAAATTTTGCTAGTGCATGTTTGTTGCTGGTGTGCCAGCTCAAGGCTACAGAAACACATACCCCAAACATCCAAAAACTCAGGTTCACCCAAATCACGAGGTCAGTAAACTGAGGAGTCAGAGCCCCTCCCCAAGAATGTCTTGCCTTTAATTCCTAGATGTTGAAATCTGGGGTTGGGACAGGGTTTTGTTGTGAATCCTTCACATGACACGATTTGAGACAATAAGCAGCTTATCTTGTTCAGATTTTCCTCCATTCCCTGAATGATTCTGCATTATATACATCCCAGAATGAAAATGGAGGCAAAGTGTGAGTGTGCTGTTGTGTGAACGCAGTACACAGCATGCAGGGTAACTCAAATTCAACATACTTTGTCAAAGCAGGTAGCTTGCATAAGCTTTCCTCTTGCTTAAGGGCTATCTTCAGGGCTTCACATAAATATAAGATAATCATGAGAGGTGTGTTAGCTTAAAAGACTATATAATGAATTATGACTTTTTATGAATGCATGACATGATATTGAGGCATAAAGGCAAGTTTTACAGAGTTCAGCATGATTAAGGCATGAACATTCTTTACAAGGTCCCTTTCTTGGTCCTAATAGTATGGGACACCAACCCCTGATGCGGTGGGTCGGGTGGACTGGCGGGACCCTAGCTCCACGGGCCAGAGGGACCCTGGTCCCAGCCGTGTCATGCCAGTGTGACACTGGCCCTGACTGCGCTGGGCTGGGCAGATCGGCAGGACCCCAACCCGCGCCAGGCCAGGTGTAGGAGGACCTTCCCTCTTATCCCAATACTGCCTACTTTGTTGAAGAGCCTTTGATGAGGGACCTTGTCAAAGGCCTTCTGAAAGTCCAAGTACACTGTATCCACTGGATCCCCCTTGTCCATGTGTGTGTTTGACCCCCTTAAAGAATTCTGAAAGATTGGAGAGGCACGATTTCCATTTACAAAAGCCATGTTGACTCTTCCCCAACAAACTGTGTCCATCTATGTGTCTCATAATTCTGTTCTTTACTATAGTTTCAACCAAACTATGAACACTAGGTCTGACTACCTATGTTCCAATCCATAACATAGGCAGAAATTTTGCACTCTGCTTGCCTCTCGCCTGTGCTATCAGTCCTTTATACCCATTAGCATTAAAGTCACTCACAATATTTTAGCTGCTTACCATTTTTGGTTTAGTATTTGAAGCTTTCAAAGATGGTGAAGTTCAAAGCTTTCAAAGGTGTACAATATATAGAGAGAACAACTATATATAGTACTAATCTTAAATGATCCAAACTGTACCATAGAATCTGTATGGATAGAAATTCCATGCTTGAATAATCAGAATATAGCAGTAGGGATACATTACCAACCACCTGACCAGCATAGTGATGGTGACTGTGAAGTGCTCCAGAGATTAAAGAGGCTACAAAAATAGACAAGTCAATAATAATGGGGCATTTCAGCTATCCCCATATTGACTGGGTACATGTCACCTCAGGACAGGATGCAGAGATAAAGTTTCTTGACACCATATATAACTGTTTCTTAGAGCAGCTAGTCCTGGAACCCACAAGAGAAGAGGCAATTCATAGAATCATAGAATATAAGGGTTGGAAGGGACCCCAGAAGGTCATCTAGTCCAACCCCCTGCTCAAAGCAGGACCAATTCCCAGTTAAATCATCCCAGCCAGGGCTTTGTCAAGCCTGACCTTAAAAACCTCTAAGGAAGGAGATTCTACCACCTCCCTAGGTAACGCATTCCAGTGTTTCACCACCCTCTTAGTGAAAAAGTTTTTCCTAATATCCAATCTAAACCTCCCCCACTTGCAGCTTGATTTAGTCCTAAGTGGAGCACAGAATCTGGTCCAAGAGGCAAATGTAGCAGAACCCAGAGTCAAGAGTCAAGGGGTCAGGGGTCAGAGATGGAGTCAGAAGTCAAGCCAAAGATTGGAGTCAATGTCTGTTGCCATGGGTGGGGGATTATAAGTAGATATTTGGAACAGGATGGGACAGGTCCAATATAGCAGCCAGTCAGGGATTCCCCTAGTTTCTGAGACAACTTCCTGTGCCTTCTTTCTGGCTTAAAATGAGCCAACCAGAGAAGATGGATATCTCTTCCAATCAGGAGCTTCATAGGCAGTCCCTCTGGTGAGCTAGGGTCCATTAGCCCACACTCCTGCTGGTACAAGTATGCTGACGGATGGTGGCTGCAGTCTGAGGACCCACATTCAAGACCCATGATCCCTGACAGCATAGTTCTGACAATGCACCTCAGTGCTGACCTGCAGCATCCCCACTAGCCCAGCGTGTGAGTAAGAAAGGACTATCATACTGACCTGGCTGCTGGTTTGGTAATGTGGATAAAGTGAGACAACAAATTCATGTTTACTTATTAATCTCATCTCTAATGCTAATGCTCTTACCCTCTGTGCCACCTAATATTCCTTCAAGCCCTTTGTTCCAATTGTTTGGTTTAGAACTGTAGTCATCTTAGAATATTGTGACTGCCTGCTTTTTCATTCTCCCATCATTATAGCATCTAGGCATCACTAATCCATGCTAAAGGGCATAAGGGGAGGATACACAGTGAGGTCTATGGATTACTGAGTGCCAGAGCCAATGTGAGTGAAATAATTCTCCTCACAGAGCAGTGTGGGACTGTGTGTAATCTGTACTATTATCCAGTAATCCCCAAACTTTACTAATCCTCACTAGTGCTCCAGTGCAGACTCCTGAAACAAGGCTTACTGCACTGCTCCATGTGCTGTGGGCATGAAGGGGGACCCGCAGATGTTGTCAAAAGAGGCCACCCAGTTGATGTCTAGGAAGCCTTTTAAAAAGGCTCCTGCGTCATCTCTTATCCTCAACATACAAGGAGATATTGGGTTAAATATCATAAGAGCCTGGCTTGCCTTCAGCTTTCAGAACCAATGCAACTCTGTCCTGTTGTCCACCATCTTCTCTTCCCAATGTCAATATCCTATGTTCGTCATGGTAGAATTCTCCTTTACCGTTCCTCCTTGTTTTGCATAGACCGATTGATTTCCCACTAATATCTTTTCAACTCATGCATCATTGCTGCAAGTGCTTCAGCCTGGTATAATCTTACATCATGTAGTTATGTTTGTATTTGTTCTGCTCACATGCTTTTTGCCCCCACCTCAGTTTATGATCGGTGAAAATGGCCTTTGTTTGTCCAGGTGATGACCAAGCCAGCATCCTCTTCTTTTGCTTTCCAGTCTTCATTCTGTTTCTATGGTCCAATATTTGCCATATGTTCAACCCTGACTCCTTGGTTTTGTGGTTGACCAGTGTATTGTAATCTGTCTGCAACACTGCTCTAAGCTATGCACTAGCTTGCTCCAGCACCATTTCCACCAATGTTTATACTTTGCAAATTCTTTTGCTGGCTTCACCAAAGTGTGTGTGTATGTGTGTGTTAGCTGTTCCGCAGCTGTGTGGAACAATCTACCACATACAATCTTTTTAGTATATGATGCAAACGTCTTTTTAGTATGAGGAAAGAGCAGCGGTGCACTTGGACAGTCAGCCATTCTTTGCTGATGTGTGGCTGGTGAAATCAAGTGGGTATGTTACACCAGCTATGATTGACTGCAGACTAGGGCAGACAAATTTATCATGGGCTGGCTGTTGCATTGACTAGGCTGCACTTTCTGTATAGCCTACCTTCTGTAATGGATGAAATGAGACTCTGAGAAGACTAAAATGGACAAACACACACAGTACACTAGCTATTAATTTACAAAACTAGCAACTAGCAAAATAAAGCCACTGATGATGGATGACATAGTTGAGTTATTTGTGCCCTTTTCGGTCCAACTTTCCATACACCCTTAAGCATCTGCCTGCTGCACATTACTCCAAGAACAAAGCGTAGTTTGCCTTTTACATATTTTAAGTCAAAACTTTAATGATAGGATATTCTTGCAGTGGGACTAATTCATCCATGATGTGTAGCTGCACTGACTTCAGTGGGGTTACACCAAGCGTGGATTTGGCCTAATGTGTTTTAGAGCTGTATTTATAATATATCTGAATCCGTTGGGCCATTAATCTTTAAAGTTTCCCATTCATGCCCATAAATACATTAACTAACAGCTCTTCCCAGCTATCTTGATTATGCAGGTCACATACAGGTTGCTATAGTAACCTTGCAAGCCACGTAAGAAAGGGAGGAATAATATATATATATATATATATATATATATATATATATATATATATATATATATAGGCACACACTCCCTGATTAATGTTAAGGGTGGGTAGATCATTGGATTAGGCCCTTGTCTTCCCCTGCATCAGAGAGAGCTCTGAAACCTAAGACTTTGTGTGGCTGTTCATGTGGGACAGGGTACTAATTACAAAGGTGCCATTCATTGAAGAGTCCTGGTGTTATGATACATTATTTTAGTTTGTTGCAGTCTACGATTACATGTCCTTGGAAGATGATCCTAAAATTCACCTCAGGTGTGAACCTGACTTCTGGAAAGGAGATATTGTTTGGGTATATTTGACCAAGAAAGGATGTTTTTTGTGAGGCAAAGGTAAGTCCACTAAATTATTGCACAAAAGGCTACACTGAGTACTGATAAGATACCAAATTACAGAAAGTTAAATGCAATACCAATAGAGGGCCAGATAGTTTCCTCCTATAGAAAACCTTGCTCTGAGCAAGGTTAGACAAACCAGTGATTAAAATGCAGGCACCCTTTTCTATCTAGCACTTAAATTATTGTTACTCCATTGAGGGAGCTGTACCAATTGTAACATTGATGGGAAAATAGTTTAATGTAGACACATCTGAATTGTACTTTGGAATTTCAGAGTGAAGCAGCTCCACAATGAAATAACTCTCACGTGTAAGCCAGCTAAATGAAACAGAGTTAAAATTGTTCTCTCTTGTGAACCTTCTTGACATCTTCTGTTTTACAAAGAAACCATTTCATTTCTTTAAAAGGATCCCAGCTCTCTTCTTTGTGTGTCACCCTGAAAAGCCAGATCATTTTTGCTACCTGCTTTGTTGAGACTGTCAACCAGCTCTCTGAGAGTGTCTAGTACTGTATTGGCTGCATTTTACATTTAGGAGGGGGGAAAAGGACCCTGCATCAGAAATTCAGCTTGTATTGCTTTCCTTCCCTCCAAGTACAAAGGATGTTTTGTTTGTGCTCAGGATCCTGCTAAAAAGTTTGGCTGTGAAATTAACTCTGCCTTGAGAATGGGAAATGGGTAGAGAGCACATGGCCTGAGGCTGTTGGATGCTAAGTTCCCTTCACCGCTGCTCTCTTTCACATTCTAAAAGGACTTTTGTACTATGTCGTAGATTGTTCCTCACAGCTGCTGAACAGCTAACAAAAAAGCACACACTTTTGCTGAAGCCTTGATAGGAATGATTTCATGATCCCATTGAATATAAAAGACTCTTGAGAGAAAGTACTTTCCCCATATTTTGGTCTTTATTTTTTTTAGCTGGTTTTAAGAAATGGCTGTTTGTTTGTTTGTTCATCCAAGTTTTTGTTATTTTTTAATAAGACTGTAAGCTTCAGAGCCGGTCAAAAAAATTCCACTGAAACTAAGTTTCATCAGGAAGTTGGCAAAAAGTGGAATTGTGAACTCCCCACTTCCCTTTGTTTCCAAACAGCTCCAGGGAACATTCCAGATACTGCATGGGGAGATGAACTTTTTTAAATGAATGAATAAAGTAACTAGTCTGACACCTATTGAAGTTAATAGACATTTTCCCATTAACTTCAATATGAGAAGGATTGGACCATAAACTCTGTTGATAAAAGACATGATCTTGAAAACCCCTTACTCAGGCTGGAATTAAACTGTTTGCATCAAGTCTAGTTACATGAATAAGTATTCACAGGATCTAGCTTATTTATTCTATCTCTTAGATAGTAGATATAGATATAGATCAGAGTGGGAGTTGTTGTATACATTACCTTTATGTAAAAATTGTTTCATATGTAGATGTGTAGAGCAAACACTCAGAAGCGCTGAATACCTATCAAAATCTGTCACAGAGAGTAAAAGAGAGAGACACCCACTCATACATTGGGATATACATAAATGCAAGAGTTCATACTATTTAGATAATTGAAATAGCAGCTATATGCTTAAATCATTTGCACATTAACGGTGGTAGGTGGGGATGTCCCTCATTTAAAGGCACACACATTTCTCCCCACAAAAGACAATGGTTCACGTACTTTGAATCAAATAAAGAATGTGTAACTTCTCCAAAACACATGTAAGCATTTCAGTGCATTGACAGCATACTGGAAGCTGTCTGGTGTCATTCTTAATAAATTCCACAGCATTGAACTTGAGAAGAGACAAAGGATTTGCAAGGATAATTGGGCATAAACTGGAAATCCAGAATCCTCAGCAACTTTTTAAATCAAGAGACGGTATGGGGTGCAGAGTTCAGGGTTAATGGGTTATGGCTGTTTCCTTCCAGTTTTGGGGCTAAAATGGCTTATTGATCTGACCTTTTGCTCTCCTGTCTGGTACCACAATTTTAAAAGCTGTCTTGGGATTAAAACTTTGGAGTGCTTGGTTAGCTTGATGATCATAAATGTATGTACAGGAAAGTGAGAAATAAGCCAGACTACAATTTGTCACATCATTCTACATCTGCCAGGAATCCTATTACTTTAACTAGTTGCTGTATGTCAATGCTGCAATTAGACTTGAGGAAATAGAGAAGAAAATCATAATTGTTTAAAAAAATGTTTAAAATGTTCTCATACATGAAATGGAAAGTTTATTTTTTCAGTATGTTCTCCCCATCAAGCCCTGATTCATATTTCAGTATTGTTTGCTTACAATAATGTGACTCTGTTAGAGGTAAAGAAGATTTGAATGGTCTGCAGAAATAGTGGCTATCAAGGGAGATGCGATATATTTTGATGAGGAGTATGGAAGAAATCTCACAATCTCTAACCTGAGGCCTTCAGTCTCTAAAAAGAGCCATCTGTTAACTTTAAAAAGCACTTGCATTAATTATTTATATTTTCATTTTTCATTTTCTATATTTTTATTTAAGTTGGATTTTCCCCATATAAACACTGTAATGGTTTTCTTAGGAGATGCATGCTGAAACTTAATGTTAAGCTTTCTGATTACATTACTCTGGTACAATTTATGCTTCTGGTATCTTCCAAACAGAAGGAAACAGGATCGAGCACATGTAACATATATTGCTACTTATACATGTTAAGAGAGAGAGAGGTTTTTTCAGTTTTTCCTTTTCAAATATTGCTCTCTGCATGAAAGCATTGGCTGATTGACTGCATGCAGTTCTCTGACCTTGATTTTCATGTCAGCGTGCAGTCACATTTCATCTTAAATGAAGAATAAGTTTAGGTCAAAGAAGGAAATTATTTGATGATTAATACCACTTTTTTTCTTATCCACAAGAGGGGAAAGATAAGGTAGTACTCAAAATCAGCAAATGGGAATGTGAAAGATTTTTGCCCCTTTATGCATCTGTGTAGGAGTAGAGACAAGACATGAAGTGGTAAGCTACCATGCAGATGATTATGTGTAACCTCAACTTTATTAATTAAATTAACCGAACTTTATGAACTGTGAATAGTTAACATTTAACATCACTGCTGTTGTTACCAGCAGCAAATGTGTCCAGTGCAATACACCATACTTAGTAGATTGCAATAAAGGTCATTCACTCATGAGACAGAGACCATCCATAACCTTTCTTCACACAGCCAGCCATCAGGTTTTGGCTTCATACCAAAATCACATCCTCTTGCCTCTTCTTCATACTCAGAATTATGGCACTGATGATGGATGCTTCAGTCTATGCTGGAAGTTGAAATCCAACATCTTGTCTCAATCCTTACTGCTGGTTCTGGCTTTGGTCACTCTCAGCCTTATACTAGGGACTGGAGTGAGTTAAATTGTCCCAGCTAGTGTCCCTGTACCTCACTGGATCCTGCCATTACAGTTGCCAGAGATTAACTGGGACAGTCATTCCTTGAAACCCAATAGGTTAACCACAAACATTTTCAAGCATCTAGGGATGTCAGATATGTCTACATTGCACGCACATCAGAGTTATACACTCCAGCTTTATGAGAGAGATTAGGGAGTTCATCCTTTGTGCCTAATGATTGCCTCTCACCAGCTTCCCAGTGTACGTTGCTATCTGCCTGTTAGCCTCTTCTCTGGACCAATCAGCTCTGTGAGTTCTAGCGGTTCCTCTCCAAACCCGCCTTATACGCATTTCAGCTCATACGTAAGTGAGATGTGGGGACAGCTACGTGGCTGGCCAAAGCCATTAACCTTGATGTACAAACTAACCATGTTGCTGAGTCCAAATGGTTTTCTTCCCAGTGCACTATTACAACACGTTATGCTAAACTGAAGCAACAAGGAGTGGAGCAGAGGCATTAATTAATCTCTCAGCATACCCTTTATCCTGTATTGTGTGGTATTTCACTTCAACTCTGTGTTTCAGTTTCCATATCTGTAAAACAGAGATAATATTTACCATAATAACCTCATAGAGGTGTTGTGAGACAATCAAATAGAGCACGATTATGTCCTTGTCCTACCTAGCCAAGCTGAGACGTGTTGGGGAATAATGTCTCTGGTCTGCCATGAAACACAGACATGGCTCTCCAAGTACTCCCCACTGCGAGCAAGCGGGGGAAAGGGGGAAAGGGGGAGATTGCACAGTGAGAAGTAGGAAGTGGACAGATCCATGGCTCTGCCTCCTCCTACTTGCTGGCCTGAGTAGCTGGCCATGTGAGCAGAAACAGAGCTGTACCTTCTTCAAGGGCTACTATAGCTTACTTACCCATCTGTGGAACAAGAAATGGCAGAGTGTGTCCTGGAACCATTCCTGGGGTGGGTAATGGTATGCACTGCCTCTTGCTCAGAGCTGGGGCCGAAGGTATAAACTAGTCCTTAGTGTCAGCGAAGTGCACATGCAATAACAACATTGCTCTTTAATAAATTCTGCTTCTTCTGTGGTTGATTATATTCCTTGTCTGATTTCATATTTTGACTGAGTCATTAAGCCTGATTAAATGTTTCCATTACTTGCTGTGACATTGTATTACGTATAACAGAAGTATGCATTTTGGAGCCCTTATGTATATATTTTACTTTGGAGAAAACCTAAGCTTGCTTGACTGTTTGTCTATTTCTTTGAAGGTGAATGGAAGGCAAGGTTTAGCTCCATTGTCCTTCTTGAAGAAATTAATTTTGGATGACCAAAGAAACTAAAGAAAATACAGTGAAGGTACAGCACTCAAGGTATCTGCATGGATTATTTATATGAAATAGCTTGAAAGTGCAAAGCAGCATGGGGAAATCAGTGTGGAGTTGCAATTCACTTAATACTTTGTTCTTTCAATTAATTGTTTCTGCTGTAGTGATCAGTAAAAATAGTGTATATCTTAAATCAATATGATTGTAATTCTGAATTACATTTACTATTCATTTCTATGTCTAAAGTCAAGGTTAACTGTTACACTAAATGCGAAAACAAAGGTTAAAAAGAGATTTTCTTTTTTTAGCTTTGTGCGTTTCCCTGGTGTGATACAGGAGAGCCAGGGAGCAGTGGGAGAGTGCTAGAGGGGAAATATGTAAGCTCAAGGCTAATTCAGGCTTGGTTCCCCGTAGACTAGGGAAGGTGGCTGCAGGTTAATTGGAGGACCTGCAGTCCATTAAGGTCCTGTTAGGAACCTAATAAAACCCCCTCCGTCAGGCAGACAGAGGAGGAGGACGAAGGAGAAAGGATGGGAGCTTGGAGGTGTGTTGAAAGATTTGGAAGACCTGAGAATTGAAGTAAGGGGGACGCTGCCCAGCAGAAGAGGGAGACTCCCTTCCCTCCAGCATCTAAGGACCAAGGGTAACCCCACCTAAGGGGGACGAGGGTGAGAAACCCACAGGGGTTGAGAGGGGCTGGGACTCAGAGCGAGGAGCAAACCCAGACCCCTCCCCCGCTTCCCACCT
Organism: Caretta caretta; assembly: GCF_965140235.1. NCBI lineage: Eukaryota > Metazoa > Chordata > Testudines > Cheloniidae > Caretta > Caretta caretta. The sequence continues at coordinate 128,078,751 of NC_134209.1, read as the reverse complement.
CTACCACCTTCCTGGGCTACTGGCAGGGCTCTCGGCACCCAAGAGCAGGGGCAAAGGGGGGCATCTTAGCTCCCCGCCCAGAAAAGCGCAGGACCCACCACCAAATCGGCCATCTTGCCACACTAGAAACAAGAAAACAGCAAAAGTAAGGTCAGTAAAGCAGCTCCATGCCAAGTCATTGCTTCAAATTTGTCAGTCTCATCTTAGGAGAACTGGATAAATGAAACTGCCAAGGAATCTCACTCTTAGCCAATTTGGGCAGGTATTTGATTTGAAAAAATAAAGTGTGCTATGTTTGTTTACTCTGGTAAAAAGAATCAATGAGAATAGTTTACTGCAAAGACTCACTGTGTCAGGAAAGCATAAAAACAATGTTCTTTCATCCTGGCGTATTTTCCTGAGTAGCTTTACACTATCACATCTGACTATCAGCTGTCTGAATCTCAGGACTGTATTCCTTCCATCTTTCATATACTGTATGTCAGCCAACACACTTCATATTATAATGGTGATCTCCTTTTTGGTTATGTTCACAACATTTTCAAGGCATTTAATTCATTTTTTCAAAAGATGAAAATGTGTTTTTTCAAAACCTAGGGAAAACAGGTTTTAATGTTAGTGTAAAGGTCATTCCTAAAGGTTAATTGCTTTATAAATAGTCAGATTGAAAACGCGTAAGAAATGGAGGGAACAATCCGCTTACAATATGCCAAGTCAGGGAAAAGCTATAAAAACAGAGTCTAGGAAATGTTGTTCTTGCCCGGGATTAGTTATAAAACTGTTTGCAATAGTTTATGGCCAACAGAACTGTCACTTTCTAGTACTTTGGGCCAAATTGTACATGTCATGTGAATACAGAGCTCCACTTCTCTTTCTAAAGCACTTCAAGAGAAGTGAGAGGAGAGTTTGCAGGATCAGTCTCTTTAACTGAAGGTCACAGATGTCACATGATCAAGCTGTTCATTCTAAAACTTGGCAAGCTGTTCATTCTAAAACTTGGCTAGCCCACCGAGTCATTCTTGTTGATGCTATGGGTGCCTGCCTCAAAGAACATGAAGGGAGCTAAGACTTCGTGGCCAAAGGAGCCTTTCCATGTCACCCCAGCTCCTTTGTTACTTGGATGGGTCCTATGCCCTAAAGGATAGATAACTTTTTTTCTGAGAGAGAAAATTTAATCAGATGGAACCCCTATTCTTGTGTCTGGCTGAGCAGTGCTCCTCAGAAGATAGGTGTGCGGGCACAAAGGTGGCTTTATGGTCCTTTGTTTGGTTCTCTAATTGTGGCCTGACCTGGGTCAGGTAGACTTGAGATCTACATTTACAGCAGTCTCAGGACCACCCTAACTTATGTCTAACTACTCATATTCCCAAGAGGCCACTTAGGCAGACAGGAATAATCAGAGTTCAGAGGTTGTCCATCCACACCCACTTTTCCCTGGGTTGTACCCCATCAATCAGGGGCTACAGATGGGTTGGCATAGAGCCACTGCATTAGCCCCATACATCACCTAGGGATTCCTGCTGTACTGGTGAGAATTCCATAGTGGCCAGATCCATTGGCTTTCACTGCTCCTTTGTGTTGGTGGAATGTTGCTCAGGGAGTGTGTGGTGGATTCTAGAGCAGGGTTTCTCAGACTGTGGTCTGTGGACCCCTGTGGGTATGCAAGGGTACTCCAGGGGGGTCTGTGAGTCATGTCAGGATCCGCTGGCCCCGCTGATCAACTCCTCCCCCACCCTCCCAGTGCCTCCTGCACTCCGGGGAACAGCAGTTCAGTGGTGTGCCGGAGGCACTGGGAGAGAAGGGGAGGAGCAGAGATGGGGCATGCTCAGGGGAGGTGTGGAAAGAGGTGGGGAAGAGATGTGTCAGGGGTGTGGCCTTGGGGGAAGGGGTGGAGTGGGGGCGGGGCCTGGGGCTGAGTGGGGGATTTAGGGGTCCGTGAAAAATTTTAAAACAAAATGGGTGTCCTCGGGTTGCTAAAGTTTGAGAAACACTGTTCTAGAGTCAATCCTGCAGGCTTTTGCATGTGGCTATGTAAAATGTCTTTAAATACATTTAGGTGATCTGCCATCCGAAGAGCTACAGTTTCTCTCCCAGTATGACAAGCCCATTATTAAATATTCGTTTCCCATATAGGTACTTACAGACTGTGATTAAGTCACCCCTTAACCTTCTCTTTGTTAAGCTAAATAATGTGGCAAACCTCCTTCGTCTCGTCACCCTCAGTGTTTCTCCCTCTGGTGGTTGGGGGTGGACCTGGAGTCAATCCGTCCTACTTTGGATGTTTTTAATTATTTGCTTTGGTTTATTTTTCAGCGTTTACAAGGTGGGCCTCAGGATAGGCCTGAGTGTTTCCTTTAAGCAAAAACAACTCACAATACAAAAGATATACATTTGCTTGTCCCCTCCACAGAAAGCCAACTTATTACACTGGCTTATGGTTGCCAGCCCTTCCCCAAACAGAAGTAAACTGGATTGCTTCCACTAAGGGGAGAAGACCAGCCTTCCACCTAGAAGAAGCCTTTTCTCCCTGCTGCAGCTTATTTCTCATCCCTCGTCCCTCTCTCTCACCAGAAGAGGAGTTTTTAAAGGTCACCAGCAGTCCTTAATTGGGCTCACGTATCTAATTAATCTGAGAGACCATTTTTGCAGTTCATAGGGAAAAGGGTCTTCACTATTCTAGGACTGATATACCTGCGTTCCACCACTCTCCTATAGCTGTCTGGTCTGACTTTGTCACATAAGATTGTGCTCTTCGAGTATATCAGTATAAGGCATGGCTCTTCTCTGAACCTTCTCCAATTTATCAAAATCCTCTCGAACTGTAGGTTTATAAAGTCTTAGATTATAAGACCAGATGGGGCCACTAGATCATCCATAATGACATCCTGTATAACACAGGTCATAAAATTTCACCCAGTTACCCTAGTATTGAGCCCAGTAACTTGTATTTGGTTTTTCAGAAAGGCATCTAGTCATGATTTGAAGACATCAAGGATGGAGAATCCACTAATGCCCTTAATAGGTTGTTCCAATAGTTAAATCACCCTCACTGCTAAGAAATTGTGCCTTATTTCCAGTTTGAATTTATCTGGCTTTAACTTCCAGCCATTGGTTCTTGTTTTGCATTTCTCCAATGAAGAGTCCTTCAGTACTCAGTATTTTCTCCCCATGAAGGTACTTATACACTGTAATCAAGTCACCTCTCCATCTTCTTTTTGATCAATTAAACAGATTAACCTCTTGAAATCTCTCACGGTATGACATTTTTCCAGCCCTCAAATAATTTGTGTGGCTCATTTCTGCACCCTCTCCAGTTTGTCCTGGGAACTGTACAAACAGAAAGTAAAATATTGCCAGTGTCCTGAAAATTTCACAGTCCAGAAGAAAAACTATAGTAAATTCAGCTGACAGCAATAAAAATGCAGTATTTGCCACATGGCAACAACTCTCTTTCCTGTTGTAAATATCAGATGTTACCGTGGTTACTGCAGGTACTTGGAGTATTGAATGTTGTGGTTTCAGTGGTTCCCACTGAATGAAAGACACAGGGTATGAAGGCATAGATGAGCAGGGACCCAGTTTTATTGCAGGAGTATCAGCATACTCTGGCTTACTTTCTTATTTGGGGTAGAAAGCCAGATGCATCACTGTTACATAAGCCTGCTGGCCAGACTGCAGAGTTTTGTGCTGATAGGAATATGAGAAGTGTAAGTCCCTTTCGACCTAGCAGAAGTGAAGCTAACATCTATTTAGGTGGTGGTAGCTGTTGAGCAGCTGTTGTTATTGTTGTGCAGATATACATAGAGTTAGGCAGATACATTTTAAAAAGACAGTGACTCTGCCCTGAAGAGTTTACAATCTAAAATTAAACAAAAATATTGGGGGGGGGGGGAAGTAACAGATCCTTAGGAAGGGGATAAGGGGAAGGGAATGTGAAAGTGAAAATATAAGCTGGTAGGTAATGAGAGTTCTGTTCATCTTTAGGATCTGAGTTTGCGACATGCTGCACACCAGCAATATCCGTACACAGTAGCCCCATACTAAGAACTTGGCCGGTTAGGTCTTTAAACCACCTTTGTGATCTGCTGATGCTGGGTCAGCCATGCACTGGGCTGGCATCTGTGTAAATTAGAGCAGCCTTAGGACTTCTCTAACTTATGCTAATAACCAGTGGCCACAAAGGAGCTATTACAGAGATGGGGAATCAGTGGGATGCAGGAGGTCTGGCCTCTCCCTTGGCCATGTTCCTATGCCAGCCATGAGGAGGGTGCTGGAACAGGGTACAGCTGCCCTAAGCTGCTCAAGGATCCCCTTCACTGGCGTGATCCTCCCAATACAGGCTGTGCCAGCTTTAGAGTGATTTTGCACCATTGGTGCAGTGCAAAACAGCTTAAATGAAGGGGAGACTTGGGGCCAATATGTTCAGCTTGTCTGGTTTCCATGTTTCTCAGTGCCCAAGGGGAAATGATCACAAAGAAGTTTGACTTTTCACTATGGAGGTCATACGGTGTATGCTGAATCCTCTGCTACAGAAAGTAAAACTTAACCATACAGCTCCTTGCCTTTGTAACTATTGATGCAAATAGCAAATTTCTTTGCTTAGCTAATAATTTTCAAGTTATTAGATTCTAAGAAAGATCTACATGTTTATTCTTTTTAATACGTTAAAGTATGTCATGGTAACACTATGTGTTGCCCAACCGCTCTGTAAGTAGTAATATTGCTGCTTATGGGTGAAATTCGCTCCTGGTTTGGAGGACCTTCATAAGACCCCCTGCATGAGGACTAACTATGGGGATTGCCAGTTGAGAGCCTGTGCAAAGGCACCTGCACACACCTTACACACTCTACATTGGCCCTGTAAAGACGGGTGCAGAAATCTCTTTTAGGGACAGATGGGGTTGGTCTGAACAAGGTCAGCTTCCAGACTGCTGTGCTGGGCATCACAAAATGGGGAAGAGATGGCCAGCCCTCTGTGGAGATAGAGGTGGTTAGGGACTATTTAGAAAAGCTGGACGTGCACAAGTCCATGGGGCCGGATGAGTTGCATCCGAGAGTGCTAAAGGAACTGGCGGCTGTGATTGCAGAGCCATTGGCCATTATCTTTGAAAACTCGTGGCGAACGGGGGAAGTCCCGGATGACTGGAAAAAGGCTAATGTAGTGCCAATCTTTAAAAAAGGGAAGAAGGAGGATCCTGGGAACTACAGGCCAGTAAGCCTCACTTCAGTCCCCGGAAAAATCATGGAGCAGGTCCTCAAAGAATCAATCCTGAAGCACTTACATGAGAGGCAAGTGATCAGGAACAGTCAGCATGGATTCACCAAGGGAAGGTCATGCCTGACTAATCTAATCGCCTTCTATGATGAGATTACTGGTTCTGTGGATGAAGGGAAAGCAGTGGATGTATTGTATCTTGACTTTAGCAGAGCTTTTGACACGGTCTCCCACAGTATTCTTGTCAGCAAGTTAAGGAAGTATGGGCTGGATGAATGCACTATAAGGTGGGTAGAAAGTTGGCTAGATTGTCGGGCTCAACGGGTAGTGATCAATGGCTCCATGTCTAGTTGGCAGCCAGTGTCAAGTGGAGTGCCCCAGGGGTCGGTCCTGGGGCCGGTTTTGTTCAATATCTTCATAAATGATCTGGAGGATGGTGTGGATTGCACTCTCAGCAAATTTGAGGATGATACTAAACTGGGAGGAGTGGTAGATACGCTGGAGGGCAGGGATAGGATACAGAGGGACCTAGACAAATTGGAGGATTGGGCCAAAAGAAATCTGATGAGGTTCAATAAGGATAAGTGCAGGGTCCTGCACTTAGGACGGAAGAACCCAATGCACAGCTACAGACTAGGGACTGAATGGCTAGGCAGCAGTTCTGCGGAAAAGGACCTAGGGGTGACAGTGGATGAGAAGCTGGATATGAGCCAGCAGTGTGCCCTTGTTGCCAAGAAGGCCAATGGCATTTTGGGATGTATAAGTAGGGGCATAGCGAGCAGATCGAGGGACGTGATCGTCCCCCTCTATTCGACATTGGTGAGGCCTCATCTGGAGTACTGTGTCCAGTTTTGGGCCCCACACTTCAAGAAGGATGTGGATAAATTGGAGAGAGTCCAGTGAAGGGCAACAAAAATGATTAGGGGTCTAGAACACATGACTTATGAGGAGAGGCTGAGGGAACTGGGATTGTTTAGTCTGCAGAAGAGAAGAATGAGGGGGGATTTGATAGCTGCTTTCAACTACCTGAGAGGTGGTTCCAGAGAGGATGGTTCTAGACTATTCTCAGTGGTGGAAGATGACAGGACAAGGAGTAATGGTCTCAAGTTGCAGTTGGGGAGGTTTAGGTTGGATATTAGGAAAAACTTTTTCACTAGGAGGGTGGTGAAACACTGGAATGCGTTGCCTCGGGAGGTGGTGGAATCTCCTTCCTTAGAAGTTTTTAAGGTCAGGCTTGACAAAGCCCTGGCTAGGATGATTTAATTGGGGATTGGTCCTGTTTTTGAGCAGGGGGTTGGACTAGATGACCTCCTGAGGTCCCTTCCAACCCTGATATTCTATGATTCTATGATAGCAAGCCAGGGAAGGGCCAACAGAGACTGTGACCCTGTCACAATCACTGTGGATTGGTTGCAGCACCAGCCCTGGGGAACTGCTTTAGCAGCCTTGCACTCTAGTCCTGGATTTAGAGGTGAATTTGGACTCCATGAACTCCAACTTCCATGGACTCCACTCACATAAAGCCTGAATATTTAGATGTGATGTGGTAGGGTGAATTTCACCTTGTGTGATTGAGATGACTAAAGCTACCTAACTTGAAGAATGCAAAGTTCTTCCAGCTGTTATCCAGAGTATCTGAACTCTTAGCCCACCAAACACAGCTCTTTAGTTAAATTAAGAATTAGACAGAACTACAGCTAACAAATCTAGCACCTGTTCACTGGAGCTATGAATCTGTGGTTAGCGTCCTTCTTTATTTACAGAATAAGCATATACGGTGCAAGTCCAAATCTTTATTATTAAAAACAAATGGTAGGCTGGATTCTGATACTCTGGCTCACATTGGATCATACCTTGTTCTTTTATGGTTTCAGTAGAAATAACTGAGTAGTAAAGTACTACTTAATGTAAGGGGCTAGACTTGGGGGGGGGGGCGGGGTTCATGAGCAGTATGTATTTATAAGTAGATTAACCTTTTCTAAACTTGAACTTGGTCCTGGATAAATGATTTAGTGAATCTGTTTATAGTAAAACTGAGCTATTGTATGTGAATTTTTTTAAGCTGTAATAGGATTTGTTGTTAACTAGCTAACATGTTCTTACTGATACTGAATTGTCTTCTGGTTTAAAACAAAATTCAACCTACTGCAGTGTCTTTTGTTTGTAATAGGAATTTGTAAAGGTCAGTTGAAAAAGGCATTTAAATTGATCAGAATGTGTGACAACCTGCTGAAATTTTAAGCCATGGTGCAGTGCACCTACAAATCTTCCTTCTGCTGCATCATCTGTTCTTTGTGTGAACACACGTCATTTCATCAGTGTGCTATTTATGGGGAAATGGAATACAGAAACTGTCTGATGAAATGTGACTTCACTTAGAAGGCAGTGTTCTCATGTGTAAGAGGTGCCATGCTGTTATTTTATCTGTTGTATGAAGTTAATATGTGGTTGTTAGCCTTTAAATACATTATAATTGTTTTAATGAGAGGTAAATAACACTAGATCCATGTTCTTAGTTTACCTTTGGAACAACAACAACAAAAAATCTAAACTATACCTAATAAACATCTGTAGAGATTTCAAGACTAATAAAAGATCTGTGGTATAAAAATGGAGCGATGGCTTTACATGAAAATGAAATCAGTAAAGGAACAGAGGACCAATGATAGGATACTTTGAAGGATGTCTTAATTGTTTCTTATTTTAAGCTGGAATAGGGATGCTCTTTAATTAGACACTGAGCTGGGTGAACATGTAGTGAATATTCTTTTAGCTGAATCTAGCCCTTTTCTTTGCTTCAAAATTATCTTCAAAGAAGCTTTGTTTTTTTGCTATTTTGTTTGTTTGAATTGTTTTGATTGCTTTACATAAATGTATTTCAGCCTTTGTGTTACTTGCAAACTATCTGCCTTGACTGCATCTTCAAATATTTTTTGCTGGTGATTGGTCACCTGAGTCACATGGTGTTGTTTCTACTCACTGTTTAAAAAGACTAAAATGTTCAAAAACAAGAGGATAGAAATCAGAGTGATCATGGATTGTTTTGCAAGCATTTCCAGCGTTACTGTTGTGCCCCAGCACGCATACATGAGTATTCGCAAGAATATCCACTTTCACAGATATTCTTGCAAACAAATTTATCTGTCCTATGCATGTTCACAGAACATGATAAAATAAAAAAAAGGTAGGTTGCACTTATAGAATGGCAATCTATCCAAAGGTGAATTTCACTGTTCATGCAAATTTGTGCAGATTATATTTGCACGTCCTTTTTGTTTTACTGTGTTCATCCAGCCCCAATTAGAACTCTATAAGAATTGTTCTTCGAGCAACATGAAAATTAGAGAGCATGATATTCTACCCAAAATTTCCATAACCTCAGCATTGGGGGTGGGGGGGCACTGTTCATAACTGTTACGTACTTTGAATCTGATGACATTGTTTAAAGAACAAACATTTCTTCTTCGAGAGCCCTCTGCATATTCCTGCTCTTGGGGATGCACAGATCCTGTGCAGCTAGGACAGTAGAATTTTGTAGCGGTAGTGCCCGTTGGAGGCCCCTCGTCCCACCCTTACTGTCCCTAGCACTTGAACCAGACATGGGAGCTGGCTATAGGAAGGGCATTGGTGCCATTGCTGCCTCAGTTCCTTCCAATAGCTGCAGCATGAGGACGGGAACTATCTTACATCTGCTTCTTTCTATAGTTTGTGCCATAGCCTAAATTAAAATAAATTACATAAATAATAAATAAAAAAATAGGCTAGTGATAGTTTTAGATGAGTAGATACTGTAGCAACTTAGTAGTTAAGTAATTAGTATATTTTATAGCTATAACAAAATTTATTTTTCTTAATTAGATTAGAAATTGATTATAACTATGATGGACAAGGGACTACGGCTTCAAGAAATATGCGCCATGTCCGGCAGTCTTTCCTTCCTCTGATGCGCATGTACAATGCTTGAAATGCTTGTGTGAAAAACACTCACGGGCATGCTGCCAAATATGCAGCACATTCACCCCCTGAGCCAGGAAGAAAGGACAAAACAGGCTGCAGGTCCTTCTGTTACAGGAGGCACTAACTGCTATGCCTGCCAGATCTGAGACCTCAAAGGGGTCTGGTGGAAAAAGTAGGAGACTGGAGTCGGCTGTGTCTACTTCCAGATCCAAGAAGTCATCCAGATCTGTGATAAGAGCTTCAGCTTTGGTGCCAGACTGCGATTCCAAGTCAGTTGAGGCTCCGATGGTCAGATCCTTGGCTCTGACCTCAGCCAAGGTACAACCTACACCAGCCTTGGATTTGGACAGGAGTCATAAGGATCTGTGCTCAGAACATCTTCTGGAGTTCTGAGAAAGAGGAAGACTAAGCATATCTCTAGCAACTCTTCTGGTCACTCATATAGGGTGGAACCAGAGTTCAGGGTCTCCAGTTCCAGACCTGTATCCAAATCTATGGGCCTAAAATCAAAGCCTGGGGATCCATCAACAAAGGATCACCAATGCACGATTGAACTGATGGCTCAGATTCAACTGGATCTGCCTGGCTATGTTCATCTTCTCTCCCACTAGACACCAGGGCTAAAATAGAGGACTTACCTTTCAAAGGAAATGGATTCTTTATCATTAAGATAGATGATACACTGGGAAAATTAAAATAGACTCAGTCCACAGCTAGCTGTCTAGGACTTATGCCTAATAGTAACCATGGATGTATCAAAGACTGACTGGAGGGCACATGTCCACACTCATATAGTAAAGGGCTTTCAAGGAGTTTCAAAGAATCCCAGTTAATATAAATGTATTGGAGCTATGGGCTATCCATTTGGTTCTAAAAGCATTCCTTCCACAGATATGCAATTTAGTTATCCAGCTTGTTGCAGACAACATGGCTGCAGTTTTTTACATGAACAAACAGGGAACTCATTTGATCCACTTGTGCAATGAAATGATAGAGCTATGGGACTGGTGCATAATGTACAACATTTACCTGATAGCTTTACATGTTTTAAGATAATACAATTAATTGCCAGATAGCCTCAGCAGAGAATCATTTCAGATGTATGAAGTCTGTAAAAAAAACCAGTAATTCAGAATATCTTCAAACATTGGGATTCTTGACTATAGATCTGTTTGCCACCAGTCTCACTACAAAATGCCCTCTGTTTTGCTCATGAGTGGAGCGGACAGCCAGTCTTTGACAGACACTTTCCTCCTAAACTGGGGAATGGATCGGATTTAATGTATGCATTTCTCTCATTCACTTTGGTTTCCAAAGTTCGAAACAAAGTAAAAGCAAGATTTGACTAGGATGATCTTAGATGCTCTGGAATGACCAAGACAACAATGGTACACCAACCTACTCTTCTTATCCAAGGGCAACTACTGGACTCTGCCATTATCAATGGATTTTTTAATCACAGGAACAGGGGAGAGTGCTCCATCCAGACCTTGAATCTCTACATCTAACAGCTTGGGCAATAGGACTTTGACAGAAAGAAATTTCCTGCTCCACTGAATTTCAGCCAATTTTTATTAATGCTCGGAAACCCTTGACTAGAAGGTGTTATGACTGCAAATGGAAAAGATTTGTTATATGGGTAGAAATTAGGAATGTAGATCCAGTTTCAGCCTCCATACAGATAATCTTTGAATACCTGTTACACTTAAAAAAGAGGGTATATCTGTGTCATCTATTAGAGAACACCTTGTGTCTATTTCATTGGTAAATACAGAGGTTAGAGAGACACCATTTTCTCACATAACATGGTGAAGAAATTTTTTGAAGGCTCTATTGAATTTCTATCCACCCACTAGAGATCCTGTCCCCATGTGGAAGTTGAAGTTAGTATAGACTCAATTGATATCTGACCCTTTTTGATCCATTATAAGATCTCTCCCTTTTTCACCTTGCAATAAAAACAGCTTTCATAATAGCAATCATAGAATCATAGGACTGGAAGGGACCTCGAGAGGTCATCTAGTCCAGTCCCCTGCGCTCATGGCAGGACTATATTATCTATATCATTCCTGACTGGTGTTTGTCTATTGAACCTCGATCTGCCCACTAGACATCCTGTCCCCATGTGGAAGTTGAAGTTAGTATTGATTCAATTGATGTATCACCACTGCTAGAAGAATTAGTGAGTTGAATTCACAAATGGCTGATCCTTCCAATGCTATTTTTCATAGGGACAGGGTGGTCCTTACGCCACACCTCAGATTCATTTGAAAGATTGCCTCCAATTTAAATGTAAATCAATATATAAACGTATCTTTATTTTTTCCTGAAACCTCGTATGAGTGAAGGAGATGCTAGATTACATTCCTTAAACATTCCAAAAAGAGTTCTCATGTTACCTGGGTAGAGCCAAGGTCTTCAGATCTTCTTCTAAATTGTTTATCTCTTATACATGTTCTTCAAAGGATAGGGCCACTTCAGCTCAGTCACTATCTAGATGGGTCAGACTTTGTATTGAGGAGAGCTTTAGATCACCTTTGCTTTCCCCTCCTGATCTTCTTAGAGCTCATAGTACAAGTGGGGTGGCCACATCTACAGCATTTCTAAAGCACATTGCTATTGTTGAGATTGCAAGGCCACCACCTGGACAACAATCTACACTTCTACAACTCACTATGCTCTTGATTTAGAATCCAGGTCCAATGCTTGTTTTGACAGGGTGGGACTTCAATCATTGTTCAAGTAGGGCTCTGTCCTTCCTTCCTGATTGAGATGCTGTTCACCACACTTTCCCAAGAGTGGGACTATGCAGAGGGCACTTGAAGAAAACATGGAAGTTCCTTACCTGTAACTGGAGTTCTTCAGGATGCACTCTGCATATTCAAGCTGCCCACCTGCCTTCTCTGCTTCTGTGTAGTCCTAATTATGTCATTATTTGGTATTCCAATTACTGTTTGAAAGGAACTGAGGTGCAACTGAGCCATACCCCTCTTGTAGCTATGCTCAGGATCTGGTGGGAGCACTAGGGACAGGAAGGGAGACGCAAGGCACCTTTAACAGGCACTGCTACTAGAAGGTTCCACCAACCTAGCTGTTCTCGATTGGAGCATCCCCAAGAGTGTGGATATTCAGAGTGCATCTCGAAGAACTCCAGTTACAAATAAGTAACCTCCATATTTTACACACAGTCAAACTAAAAAATGCCTGATTCACCACTGCTTTACTCCAGTTTTACACCAGTGTAGCTACCTTGTTTTCATGGGAACAAACTGGCATATACCTAGAGGAAAGCAGTGTAAAACCAGGTCCATAAACTTTACGCTCTGTGCAGTTTTTAAAATGAAAATAGATAATAATCTTACACCTTGCTAATAAAGGAAAAGATAATTGATTCACCACAATTTCAACAACTGCAATGCTTTTTTTCTTTTCCATGGATGCAACTGGGAAAGCTTCTGCATCTCTGTGAAATATAAGCAAGCTTTGTTGTCCTTTGTAAGTGGGATCAATACAGCTCTGCTGCAGTTTAATGAGAATCAGCCCATCTTGAGCTCTCCCATGAATCCATCAATTAGAAATGAAGTTTAAGAACAGCAGGCCACTAATGAAAAGAGTACATGGAATACCATTTGATTTTTTCAAACACAGAAATCAAAGGGTTTTCATAAATATCAATAAGCCACTAGTAACATAACAGTTTCTTACAGTGCTGCTGAGAATTCCCATTGTTTGATTACTAAATACAGATTTGTTCTATTTACTTTTCTTGCAACTGTACATTTTTTGTCCGTTTTGTCATTGATGGGTCATCATATTTATTGCAAACAAAGATTTTTTGAATTAGAAAATACCCTGGAACACGGAAGAAATCATTTACCATGGATCTTTTTCTGCTAAGATAATGCCACATAGAAGTTTGCTTTTCTGCAATTTAAATGGAAAAGTGCCTGAATATAGCTCTGTTAGCTGTATTGCATGAAATATTTGTTCTGCCCTTGGAGTTTTCAATGCATCTGTTAGTAAATGACATTAGGTGCACAAGTCTTTAATGCCTGTTTCTCCTTTCACACTGGTGTAAATCAGGAGTCATGCCATGGAAACCAGTAGACCCTAGTGGGTACAAAAGTGAGAGGAATTTCTAGTCCTTAGGAAGGGCAGAGCTAGAGCTGAGCAGCACTTTCAGCTAGAAATTAATAATACTTGAAATTTGCCCTTCAGGAAGAGTGAACTGCTTCCTGAGCCTTCGTGTCTTCAAAACGGTGTCACAGCAGTGTTATTTTCACCAATGCTTAACATAAAGAGCCAGATGCACTAGTATGTCATGGTCTGTTTGTACCTCTCTAGTGACATAAAGCAGCTGGAAACCTGGCTTGAAGATGGGTTTATGGGTGTTATTTGTCCATAGAGCAGCACACAGCACCAGGAGCGTACTGATGAATGTGGCCCTAAATGTGCGAAGCGTCTGAGAACATTGTGAGGCAGCGTTCCAATGCATCCCAAGTTGGAAGTTTTTTGCTGGGATTGCTCACACGGCGGAAGTGAAATGGTTAGACTCATGTGCTGTTTTTTTCTTGTTTACTGCTGAGCTGAGCCTACCTCACATACTCGGAAGGGTCAGCAGAAGCCATTTTGATCATCTTCTCAGAGGGAGTGGCTGTACTTTGTCCTCTCTGATACAGTCAGAAAAAAAAGCATGCCTCTGTGTTTTGCCATCATTTAGGATCCTAAATAAGCCTTATCTTTATAGGTATCTACAAGGGGAAGAGGTATTTAGCTGTCACCTGAAGTCTCATGAGTGTGTGTGCCATGCACAATTCCAAAAATCAATAATGCTTTGAAAACACTCTGAGAGGGGGTTGGGAACAGACAGCTTTGCTGCTGCAGATGCTCCTTTTGGTGTGCAGTTCTGCACATACTCCCTTTTCTTTTAATCCTCCTTCTGGTAATGTTTGTTGCTGAGTTTTGCTGAACTGTGTGTTGGATCTATCCACCTGACCTTGATTCCATCATACTCGCTCTGTGGCCTTCTTGCAAAGCCGGCAAATGTGCAAAGTGTTGATTTTACTGCTGTTCTCATTTGTTGAGTTGGAGAGCTCGGTGGAGAAGATACACCTTGCAACAGACATGTTGACGGACTGGCTCATCTTTGGAAAGTTAAATTGCACACAGACACTGGGCAAGAGGGCTGACAATATGTACACTGACAATTTTAAGGAAATCACCCACCAGTGCACGAGCACTGATCCTGCTCAATTAGTGCTAGCAATAGTTAAATGCTTGTGTAGACCAGTTACTCTCTTTTACCACCATGTTGTCTAGACCGGATCTGAGCAGGGTTGAATTATACAGCATTAAAATCAGTGCTGGCCAGTCTCAACTGTCACTTCCATACTTGCCAGTACTATGTAGGGAGATTTCTCTAAAATTGTCATTGTAGATGCAGCCCTTAGGAACACCATTCTGCAGCATGTATCTCTATCTACCTGCTTCCACATATCATCTGGTCCAAAAAAAAGAAAAGTCAAAGCTGGAAGATTGGCTGATATCACATCCCCTTCCTAACACCATTTTGAGCAATGTTGGCCTTTGTGCATGTTTCAAAATAAAGAATAAAAAAGAAAGGCCATTGTGAGGGGCTGAACTAGTGTCAGTGGCCCCCTGCTGAAGCCTTGCAGTCATACCCCACCCCCAGAAAAGGAGCAGTGAAGGTGAGTCTTCCAGGCTGCCTAGAGTGGCTGTGGGGGAAGCAGCCAATTAGAAAGAGGCTGCAGGAGCAACCAGTCAGACTCCAGCAGGCTCATCTAAAAGGAGCTGCTGGACAGAGCAGAATCAGTTGCTGGCTGGAGCTAGAGGAGTAAGAACAGTGCTCCTGGCTGGTTCCACGACCTGGTCAGACCAGCTACTGGCAGGGATCAAAGGAGCAAAGAAAGTGATCCTGACTGACTGCTGGCATGCAAAGGAGATCTTTAGCCCTGACCTAAGGGTTAAGGTAAAGCTGCAGCCATGGAAGAGTGTCCCAGGGAACAATAGCAGCACAGAATTAAAAGGGACGCAGCAGGTGGCTGCTAATTGTAGGGTCCCTCAGTTGGGACCCAGAGTAGTGGGCAGGCCCAGGTCCCCAAAACAGGTGGAGTGGCCAAAGCTCTGAGCAAGGGAGTTTAAACATGTCCAGAGAAGGGGCTGAGGGCCCAGAAGAGAGTCAACATTTGTTGAATTTGATAACCCCTCATCCCCCAGAAGGGGTCCGAACTGACCTAGTGACTCAGCTGGAGAGTTGGGTAAGAGACTGGCCACCAAAGTCAAAAGATTACAAGAGAGGAAGCCCTGGAGGCACTGCTCCACATCAGAGCAGGGACAATACTACAGTGAGCCCAGAAGAGGCTGACCATAAATGAAGGTACATTAATAGGCCCTGTGAACAGTTTGAGACCTGAGCCCAAGACAGGGTGGCAGGCAGGCAACAAGCAGGGTACTATGATAGGTCCTGTTGGACTGTTTTGTTGCGTACATATGGCCTGTGTGTGACACGGCCAGAGGGCTGAGTCAGTGAAAACCTGCTCAAGAAGTAAACTGCCAGGGGGATTCACCACAGACAAGCAGCACAAAGCAGAGAGTGCAGGCACACACCCGGCCAGCAGGAGGTGCTCACAAGAGGTAAGTGGCCCCCATCACAGTCACTCATCTGAAATTCCACAAGAAAGGACATTTTCAGGGGCATGGAATGTCGACATCCTTTCACATCAAATTTCCTGAAAACATCTTTATAAATGTTTCACAGATATAGTACATTGAGGGAGGAGGGGCAGGAACAGCTGGAGCAAATAAGTGCAAAAAGTTCAAAAACACAAAGGTCATTAAAGGTTTGGAGAATGTCAGGTGAGCAAACGGAAGCTGCCCCTAGCTTTTATTATGAGAGAAATAATCCAAATACCAATCCCAAACATATTGTGGAGATAATCCTTATGTAAAAATATACTCCTCTTGAAGAATATCTGCAATTCACCAAGCAGAGCCAGGTTTCCATTCAGCATCAGGCATTCTTATCTTTCTATTAATCCTGTGCTTTCTTGTTAAAACGTTATTTTGTCCAGTTCAGTGGTATAATCCTACTTCTTATTTGTAATTAAATCCTCTCATGTCCCTCTTGCAATGTTCCAAGATGTTGAAGGAGTGCAGGGATCAGGTTGCACAATCTTATCTTTTAGTTTATAAGAGTTCCTTCAAGATTTCAATGTCACAGAGAAACAGGTCTTGTTTAATGACCATCTGCACTAGCAGTTCCGTATTTTGGTGACTGAAATGGATTGCCCTTATACTGGGATGTGAAAGAAAGAGTCTAGCCTTTGCGTCATTACCCAAGAATGTGTACTAGCACAAACAAAGAATATGGAGCCAGTAGCTTTCAGCACATCAGAAGTACAAATAAATATTAGGATCCTTAGGAAGCTATTCTGTTCTATAATATGAAATCAGCCAGCTCCTGAGTACTATGATTGAAAGCTACACCCGTGTGCCTAACCACTTTGCAAATGTTTATTCAGCATTAGCATTTGATAAAACAGCACCATTAAACACATCTTTCCTTTTCCACAAACCATGTACAAAAATGCAGTACCTATCTGACAAGGCAGCTGTGAGGACTAGTTAGTTAATATTTGCAAAGCACTATAATAATGATATATGTTGCCATTGTTGCTTAGAGTGAGAAAAGGATCAGCAGGGATTGAATGGAGCAAAAGTGAGCAGCAGAATTTCCAGAAAGATAGGAACGCAAAGGGGCAAAAAGAACAAAATAAGAGAATCAAGGAAGAAATAGACAATGTTTCATGGGAAAGAGCAACAGGGCTATGCAACATAGGATGGAGTGACTGTGAAAAAGAAGATGATAGAGAAAAGAACAAGATGCTATTAAAAGAAAGAGGAGAGCGAAAAAGAAGACAGTAGAAAGAAAAGAGAAAACAGTGATAGCTGAAGGGAGATTAATAGAATATGTTGGACATGGAAGAACCAAGACCTCCCAGTCCTGTTTAGACATTCTTCCCTTTAAAAGGGTTAGTCAATGTGGGCAACTGTGATTGATTCCTGTGCAAACAGCTGAGCACTGCTTCTGAAGAGCAGCAGCCCACAGAGCAACCCCTTTATATTCTAAAATGAGACTAAATTTTAAGAGGGCCACATAATCATCTGACTGATCCTCCTCCAAATCCTTAGGTTGGTCCTGTGCATAATGATGAGATCACAGTGGAGCAGCTTTAGTTGTGTATAAAAGGAAGTGAATGAAAAATACTTCTGCAGACTGATTTCAAAATGTTAGCCTGGCTCTGCCACTAAGATATCAGATACTTCTCTTGGTTAATAATTACTAAATATCTATTAGATGATACCAGGGTGCATGGTGACATCTCTTGGTAGTTGCAAACATCTCTTGGTAGTTGCTGATGGTGAGTGCTGTAATATCTAAGATATTGTAAGTATGTTTTATTTGTTCTAGGTTTGATTATGGTCTTCCCAGAAAGGTTGTAATCCAAAGAAGAGAAGAAAGCCCCAAAAGACGGTGTTTTCATAGCCACTTGCTCACCAGCTTTGCTTTATTTGTTTTGGAGATGAGAAGGAACTCCAAAAGCCTGTGTGTGCTTTAAGAGGAAAGCAGTCCCAAAGACTGTTTGTTTATAGCCTAGATCCAGCCTTTGCTTTACTTTGCACTGAGAGGAGAAGACATCTTGGGAAGGCAATAGGAAGGTGTTTGGCATGGGGAGGAAGCAAGTCTCAGCTGATGCGTTATTATGGGCCCAAGATGGAGTTCAAAGGTGTAAGGTAGGTGGGGACTCCACTGCACTAAGACCTGGTATCCCAAGGGTACTTAGGTGCCTAAACTCCACATTTAGGTATCTAAATCTGTGTTTAGATGCCTAAATCCCAGTTTTAAGGTCCACCACGATTCACAAAACTCCTGCCAAACTCTGTAGGCACCTAAACTCATTTAGCACCTAAGTATGTAAGGGTAGAAGTTCCCTAGGTAATTAAATTTCTGCCTTTGAGCACACACACTGCTACCTCATGCTAGGCATCCAGACACCTATCTTTTGCCTAAGCCCCACAGCAATTCATGAACCAAGGAAAATAGACATTTGGCCACCTAATTCACATGCAGGATCCGATCTGGTAGGCATGCTCATAGGCTGCCTTCTGGATCAGGTCCCACTCAAAGTCTGACCAGAGGAGAATATGGTGGTGCTGCCCACCTTATAACTTTTAGCCCACTGGGTTAGGGTACCTGACTGGGATTTGGGAGACCCAAGTTCAAGTCCCCCCTCTGCCTGATGGGGAGAAAAGATTTGAACAGGGGTCTCCCACTTTTCAGGTGAGTTTCCTAACCACTGGGCTATAGTATATTGTGGCCTTAAACTGTATGAGACTAATCACTCTTTAATTATTTATTCATAGTGGAACAGCTTCAACAGGAGAGATTGAGGGTAACTTACATTAGACTATCCCATAGCTCAGTGGTTAGAACACACTCCTGAGAGTTTGGAGAAGCCTGTTCAAATCCTTTCTCCCCATCAAGTGGCAGGGGGGAATTGAACTGTATCTTCCACATCCCAGGCAAGTAATCTAACCACTGGACTAAAAGTTATAAGGTTGGCACCCGAACCACCTCCTCCAGCTGCTTTGTATGATGTGAGGTGCCTGCCACACACATTCTCACGAGACGAGGCTTAAGTGCCTAAGCCATGTCACTTCAGGAGAGGGGAATCACTAGCAGAGGTAGGTGCCTCCCTGCAGCCTGGATTTAGGTGCCTATCTCCATGAGAGGGGTGGGGTTTAGGTGCCCCTTGTCATCATCTCCCATTGGCTGCCTCCTGTGCTGGCTTTTGTGAATTGCAGTCTAAGGCACCTAGTTCTCCTCTTTCAATGTGCAGGGAGCATAGGTGCCTAACTAAGGCTTTGTGGATTGCTTCATGTTCCTGTAATTTTCTAGATGCCTAAAAGTTGGGTAATGTAATGCTCAGCGTCACTGTTCCTACGTATCTGTGCTACTCTGAGCCTTAGTAGTGGTGTAGTGGGGCCGGAATGCCATTCCAGCAATTACACAGAAACAAAATGGCATCCTCCTTGCAGCCTCATGGTTGTCCTCCACACTGAGGCCTCCACAGTGAGGCCTCACATGCAACATATGTGTGAGGTCATGCTAGTGAGGGCAGGGCACCTGTACTTCCAAAAATCAGTACTATCCACCTGCTCAGCACTAAGGGACCCAACTCAAGGCCTATGAACCACTTAAGTCCTAAATATTCCCCATTTTGAAGATTTAAAAAGTGAGACTTATGTGCTGCTTTGGATTTGTGCTAGCCTGCTGCATAGGGGTGAGTTTCACTTAAGAATCTTCAACACAGTTAATCCTACTTCAGGAGATCTCAATTTGGAGATGGCAAACTGGTGTCAGGAGATTGACCATCTTGTTCTTCCTGCACTGCTAAGTGGGCCCTGGTAGGGAAAAGTGGGTAGTGATCCAGGCAAGGTTAAGAAACAGTCTCCTAACCTAAAACTTCCAGAATCAGCTAGAGAATGCAAGTATTCAGGATAACTCCATTTTCAGTGTATTTGTGTTGTCTCCAAACCAGTCAATATTGCCACTGATCATAATCTGCCTAGAGCTTATAAATCCTATGAATGGCAAGACATGCTGTACAAGAATAGAATTAATGTAATATTTATTATCAAATGTTTTGTCTTGGACTTACTTGTATAACATCCCTATATAAATAAAATGTGGAACTCTAGCTGCATATTTATTTCATAGCATTATAGTTACTTATTTGTATTTTTCCTTCTTTTTATGCAGGGAAGAACGAATCAGACATGAAAAGAAAAAGCAATGTAGTGCTGAAGGTATCACAAAGGGTGTTTCTAGTCTGGAAGCCTCCATAGCTGCTTTGCTAAGGAAAAAACTGACAAGCCACAATGACTTACTGACCCTCATCCTTCACTGGAAGTTGGTGTTGCAATCCAATTAAATATAGATCTTTTATAGAATCTTAATAATGTAATGCATTTTTAGGAAATTCTCATGTTTTGCTCAAATCCCAACCTTTGGATGCCTACATATGTGGTTATAGGGAGCTTGCATATATGAAAGTCATATGGGACCTCAATCCCACTGGCTTTTATGGGAGTTCAGGGTACATAGAACCTCTCAGGATATGGCAGTAGATGGACTCATTTTTCAAGGTACCGAGTGCCTTCAGCATCCACTGGAGTAAGTGTCATACTCATCCCAGACCTGTAGGCACTGAGAAGTTGGAAGAATTGTGCACTATGGCCTTAATTCAGTAAAGCACATAAGCACATACTTACCTTCAATCCTGTGAGCAGTCCCTTTGAACTTTAGTTGGATTACTGGTGTGCTTATGTGCTTTGCTGAACCAGGTCCTGTGTGTGCGCCCACAAACTGGTAACAATGCATGCAGAACACACACTGATGCGTCCAAAATGGGTAAGCACATATTATTGTATCTATCTGCAGATGCAGATATGTTGGATATACTTGCACACATGAGACTGGAGTGTAAGGGTACATATGAGTGTTTACAGTCCTACTTCAATGACTTATGCATGCTTCTATTGAAGTCAATAGCAAAACTCCCATTGACTTGAATGGGAGCAAAATTGGGTACTAATTTACGTAACTTCCCCCTTGTTGTGTAATGCACTGTCAGTTTTGATAACTATTTTGAAATCTTTTATCATTTATTTTTTTATCATTTATTTTATTTTAATTGAGCTAACCTTTAGAATATGCTGATCTCTACAGTGGTTAGTCTCCCAGTAATTTCAGAAATTCTTTGAAGGGGGGAGGTACAAGGCTAATAAAATAAGGAAACCCATCTCAGATTAATTTCTTGTGCATTTTTAGATTATGGTTATCAAGAGATGACAAGTTGGCATGGCAACATTTGAAGCTTAACTGCTAATAAGCGCTCTTAAAATAAATTGGTGTCATATGTGGGTTTCTTGCCATTAGCATACTCTACCACCTGAAGAGAAGCAACACATATATCATTTGCAAAACACGCATACAATTAGACCCTCGTTCTTATTTCTGAATGAAGTGTTAAACTAAGACATCATGCATGTTTCCTGGTATTTATGACCAGTCTCCCACTATGAAATATAAATGTTGAT
This sequence comes from Caretta caretta, assembly GCF_965140235.1. Taxonomy (NCBI): domain Eukaryota; kingdom Metazoa; phylum Chordata; order Testudines; family Cheloniidae; genus Caretta; species Caretta caretta. Next base: position 128,057,396 of record NC_134209.1, on the reverse strand, counting down.
AATGAACTTGTCCATTTTTAGTGTCTCAGGCCTTAAGCCATTCACTCCACGTAAAAAATGATTGTGCTATGTTTCTTTTGTGGCACATGCCACGTTCACCTCTCTTAAACTGCACACCTCCTAATATCAGAATTGTCTTCCAGTATTATAAAAGACTATTCACTCATTAAACTAGTAGATGGGTGGATTCATTCTGTGTGTCACAAGATTTGGAATTGAAATCTCATCTTTAACGCAAATGATGATGATAAAGCAGCAAAGCTATGAATGTGAGTTTGTGGGTTGTGATTAGACCAGGCAGGGAGCATAAAGATTAATTTCCAGTTTCCTTGTGGTGAGCAGAAAAAAGCAGTGTCTAGTTATTATAGAATCTGTTCAGTTTGAAATGCGTTCACTAAGCAAACTTTGTGCAGGACAAAGGAACTATTTTTGCCTCTCTTTCTAGTAGGCTGACCTGCTAAATTCAAACAGGATAAAATGGAACAGCTACTGATTATCTGTATTTGACAAGGTGCTGCTTTTCTTGTGTATGGTAAACTGCTTCTCAAAATGTAAAACTGGGCACTTTGGTTGGCTTGATTTATATGCACAATATTTTTCTGACCAAATTAATTGCAATTAATGTTAAGATGCTGCTACCAAGTCCTCCTATGTAAATATACTCCTTTGCTCTCACTTTGAACAAAATACACAGATTGACACTGGACATTTTTACATATAAAATATGGTTTATTTCTTAATTCACTTATTACCATACACTCTACTGTGCAGAGCATTACAAGATGTTAAAAATATATCTCATGACATATTTCTAATCAACCAATGGTCCTTATATCATCTTGGAAAATTGAATTCTGTTATTTGCACCAACACAGTTGACAGATGCTGGAAGTATAGTGATTGAATCACCGAATGATAATTATGTTAAATGTATGCTAATACAATTGGCTAAGAAATATTTTATGCACACAATATAATTCTCAAAATAACCCTCCTATTCAGGCAGCATTGATATTTGTCTGTGGCCTTTAAAAAGTGGAAATTCTCATCTATATTTCATAAATCTACCTGTCTTTCTAGTATGTAGGTGAAGGATTTTAGTATTTTGAATTTGCATTGGTGGGAAAAACAAGTGCATGTTGGCTTTTGCAGCTAATCCTTTGGAAATCCTTTAGTGCCTTAAGGAGCCAGAGGGGGAAGAGACTTTGGGATTACGGTATAGTAACTTGTGCAGACCTCTTTCCTGCTTCAGCAGAATTCCTTTAAGACATATTGTGCCTTGGACTCCAAACATATTTGCATTAGAAATCAGTAGCCATTATATTATGGGCAGGAATTTTTGCCCCTTTACATATCCTAGGTTATAAAATCTATTGCGGTTTCCAAAGTAGGATACAAAACTAAAACATCAAATTCAAATTCTACCATTGGAATCCATGGTATCAGTCATTATCAGCAAACTAGGAATGTTAAAGTTGGAGTTAAACCAACAAAGAAAGTTCAGCTTAACTCTGATGTGCTGCATAAATCCTGGTTCCATTGAAGTCCATGGTAAAACTCCCATTGATTTCAATGCGGCCAAGATTTCACCCTATCTTTTACTTGTGCAGCACATATGATATATAAATATCATACACTCATCATCACTGCCTATGCACAGCAGGGACAACATGGTCAAAGGAGAAAGGAGCTAAGGAGGTATAGAGGCTTGACTTGATTTAGAGTTGTTACTGTCTGTGGTGTAAATCTGTGCTCATCATTGTTTTACTATGTCACATGGATTCTTGCTCTGTTAATATGATATGTAAATGTAAAATGCAATGAAAGGGGTAACTGTACACGTGCAGCAGCTGATTTCCAAATATAAATATGTCAGCATCTGAACTGTTTAGATTTGTTTTTCTATGTTGAGAGAGAGATTAATCTATATTAGGTGAAATTCACTCCTCTGCAGAGAGCCTACACAAGGCCCTAGATGCCACTAATTTAGAGTTTTAAATGGATCTTAAGTGGTCTTATGTGGGATGAATTTCACTTATTATGAATGAAGGGTTTGGCAATGATGGATATAGACATGAAAAAAATAAAGCCCTCCAACATTGTCATCTTCTGTTCTGCTTCCTGTGACTAAAAAAGGGGGTTGGAAAATGTGTAAATAATATCACTCCTTGGCTTACACTGTAAATGCCAAGATTCAGCGTGGCATAGATTTTTGTAGCTTGTTTATAAATAAGGCTTTTGGCTTTGTTTTGAACGCATGAAGCCCATGTAAATTAAAGTAAGGAGTAAAGACTTATAAGTATTTGTTTGAATTGAAAAGGATGGATATTTTCTCACTTCTTGGGACCAAATTTAAATTGAGAGCCTTGGATGCACAAAATATGAATGAGGTCTTATCAGCTTTTCATCTATACAACAGTGTGATGTTAGCTCGGAGTCATGAAAAGCTGATTGTAAGGGACACAAATTAGAACCAGTTTGATAAAGTGCCAAAGCATGCACAAAAAACGTGGGCTTCATAGTTTGATATAGATTACCCAAAAGTTACAGCTCGATCCTTTTTTAAATTGTTGTAAATAAATGCAGAAAGTTTGACACCCCTACCAGTGGGGATTAAAATGGAACAGCTAATTGTGTTCACTTGAGTGACATAAAAGATGCTTTTATCATTTTGATGTGTTACACTGAAGCTATCTTGTTTACATTTTTCAGCAATGAATTTCACTTTAGGACATTTCCTTCATGTAATTAAATGTATATATATGTTAATTTCAAAGTAACTAGAGAGGAGACGGACAGAATTGTAATGCAGTCACAAAGTCTACCTTATGATTATTACAGATTTGTAACTATCACTTAAAATTGTGTACAATATGTTGACATTTTATCTTGTTATCCAGATGTATTTTTCTATGTTAGTTAAATGTATAATTTGCATAATTTTGTATATTCAAATGTATGCATATTTTAAATTAAAAACTTTCTTTAAACTGTTTAATTATTAGTTATTCGTTCCACTGTGGTGATAGAGCTTTTGAAGTATCAGTATAAATAAAACTCTAAAAAATGCTGTTGATTTTGGCGGGGAATTATATGGCTATATGAAAAGTTAAAAGCCTGGTGCTGCACACTAGGGAACTAAGATCCCAATCCTGCAGTGCATAATATACATATGCTTAATTTGATGTATGGTGAGTTATGAAGTTAAGCACAAGTGTAAGTGTTAGCAGGATAAGACTACTGACTTGACAAAAAGCAAAACATGAAAGTAAGTCTTTGAAGGGCTTGGGGATCTAATTATAGGACATTTGTTGGATTCAAAATAACACCATAGACCCAATTCTGTGTTGTGGTCAATTCCCCCTGCAGCACTGAACAAGAACAGTCCCATAAGATTTAAATATCTGAACTCTAAACATGATTTCCAAGTCCCTGAGAGAGGAAGCCAGCACTAGGCCTTTAGACCCTGAAAATCCCATTTAAGATCATGAATTTTGCCTTCATTGCTGAAGGGTATTAAGATTAAAATTGAGGATCTCCTGACGTATGTTTTGCCAACAGTCAGGCTTTTTATAAGATAAAAATTGTTTTTAAATTACGCAAACCTGCTTATGTGTTACTTCAATTGCCTATCCTCAGGTATCTAGCCTGCTTTGAATGGAACATATGTCATTGGTATTAATGATAGATACACATATAGATAGGAGATCCATTAATAGAAACATAGTGTGCATGTTCCCTTAAATTCTGCCTCATTTTTCCAAAATGTCTTGAGACAAGATTAGAAACAACATCAATAAGAGAATTTTGCCAAGGTGGTATATTTAAACAACCTGACATCAGACCACACACTTTTCTAGATAAACCCCACAAACCGAGGGGGCAACTGAGAATCAGATTGTGACTCAGAGTAAGGTCTGTTCCTGTGCAAACTTTGTGACAAAGCTGCAATTTAGACAGGACAGGACTGTAGGCATGTAAATATCTGAGCATTTAGAACACAGTTATTAATACAATAAAATGTCAAGAGGCTTACTTTAATGAAGGATTTTAATTTCAAAGCAATGAACAATGTTGACAATATTATGTGTCCTGGATTTTTTTCTCTGAGTATAAACATTATTTCCTATTTTAAAGCTATAAGCCAAGTAAAGCACAAATTGGTTTAGTGTCATATTTTATAATGGTGCAATAGTACATTAATTATTACTTTGGACCAGAGAAAACTCCTGGTTCACGCTCACCTGAAAATGTTAGGAGATTTGTCAAAAAGTTTGTATTGTTTACCTCCATAAAAGTGAACAATCTTTACCATACAGGTCACAAATACAAATGAGGACATCCCTGGTGACTTTAGATGATTTTGGCAAAAGATAATGTTCATCCTTGAGTCGATTAGAAAAATATGCACATCTCTGCTTCCTGATTGGCCAGTCAAAGGTAAATAATTTTTTCTGGAGGTCTAATTTCCTCTCCTGACTAGCATATTAATTGGAAAGGAAAATTAATTACACCTTTACATTTTACTGGAGAACTTTCCTGTTATTTTTGAAGAAGACATTCAGAATGTATGTAATATTACACACACTGACCTCATGTTTCACTGAATATGAAGATTTGTTATCCCTGGGAGTAAAATACTATTTTTTTTCACCTTGCTCAATAAGCCCTGATGCTACCCTCAACAAAAATCAATTTCTGCCCATTATACAAGAGAAGGATTTCAGTAAGTCACAGCCTAGAAATAATTTTAATTATTTCCTCACAAACCCATGAAATCCTTACAGGATGTATATTTTATAGCATGGGGCATTAATAGATGATGCAACTCCTATTAAAGCCAGCTCTGAAAAGATAGGAGTATGTGTGTCTAACTATCTCACTCCTTCCCCCTGTGATTGTCACAGTCAGTCAACCAACCATCAGGTCACTATCAGTAGTTAACATTCCAGCCCCAGTTATACAAACAATCTACCCAATTTCCCAGTGTTACTGATAAGTCCAAGAGGGCAAAAATCTGTGCTCAGGAGAGAAATTCCTTTGAAATGTTATATCTGGAATTGGTATGTTATATCACTACTTCATATACATTTTCAATCTGTGGAAATGTATGTATGAGAAAGTTAGTCTCCTGAACTAACTTCCTTCCCAGACTCCTAGGGGACTTCTACCATTGACTTCAGTGGGGTGGGGGCATTGTTTCACCCCTACTCTTCCACTTCTCCTGTGGCCTGTCGAACGTTTGATCTTCAATTGCTTTCAGTTTGTGGCCCACCAGGAATGGCTGTAAAGGCCTTAGACAATTAAAGGGTGAGTGTATTGTGGTGGTTGTATAATAGCAAACATCTCTATTGTTTCCTTGTATACCAACAATCCATAGTTTTTCTGATTGATTGAAATGCTTCAGCTTCACTTAGCCTATTAATCAATCTCAGCAGCATTTTGCTCAAGTGTATTATTGCAGAGCATAGAGAATATCCCTTAGGCAACTGCTGCGGTACAAAGGGCATTTCCAAGGTTTATGAAAACAGTTTTAACGGTCAGAAAAATATCATTGTTTTAAGTTACTTGCCTTAAACCACCAAATCTACCTACGGATGTAAAAGCTAGACCTTCTGAACCAATCTACATAAAGCAATGACAGTCGCTCAGCTTGCCCCGCTTTACAAAAATGACCCCTAATTTGTTTTGGAAATCCGGGTCACAATTCACTCTTTGTTGACTACAAGGGCAGTTAAAAAATCGTTATCGGAATAAACGATTAGTCCTGATTTAAATATAATGACCCGATTCATCCTTGGTATAAGAAGGCGCAACTCCATTAAAATATTTTATATAAGTTTTAAAATATGTGTGTGTGTGTGTGTACGTGGACCTGTTTGCAAGCCCAGTGTTGTATTTTCTGCTGTTTTCTTTCACTCAGACTCCTGTATGGCTCGTTTAGGGAGAGTACTTTACTGCAGTGCGATTCTACCCAAAGTCGATTTCTCTACCAACTGGGCTGTCAACCTTTCCGTGCGCAGGCCTGGGGCTAGCGGCAGGGCGGGTCATTCCGGTGCTGAAGGGACAGCTCCCAGCCAGGCGCTCTCCCGGCTCTGGCTACAGACAGCGGGAAGCCTGGGGCAGCGGTCGTGCATTATTCTGCTCCTAACGCTCCAGTCTTTTGTCCGCTCCCCTCCCCGCCCACTTCCCCGGGGCAGTTTTGCAGGCGCAGTCTCCTGGCGCAGCGTCCCGGCCGCTCCCTGCAGAGGCCTGCTGGCGGGGAGGATTTGCAGTGCAGCTCGCACCCGCGCCGGGCGCTATTACTTCCGTGTCAGAGGCAGGCAGCGGCGGCGGGGCGGTTACCTCCCCGGCACGCTTCGGCCTCACCCACCGCCGCCCTCCGGGCTGAGGCTAGACTGGAGATCGAGTGGCGGCCGGGCTCACGGATATCGCCCCCCCCTCCTTTTGCAGCTGCTGCTGCAGGCACCAGAGAGAAGCAGGGAAGCGGCCGTAAGGAGCAGCGGATTTTCCCCTTCCTGCTCAGGAACCAGGAGCTGTGCGTGGGTCCCCCCCCGCTCTGCACCTATTGCCACAGAAGGCCAGTCTTCGCTGCCGCCCCTGACCAACTTCTGCTGTGGGGGGAGGGAGCAGCAGCCAACCCAAAGTTGCTACATAGACCGAGGCTTCCCGGCGAGATCTGGCACCAAGTCCAGATCCTTTGAAAGAAGAAGGAGCCAGCAGGTGCTTTGCGGTGTGGACGTGCCCATTGCGCACCCCCTCCTCCCCCCCCCCCCCCAGCTGGGAAGCCCTCGCCTCTCCAAGTGCGCCAGCACGGCGATATCTTCCCCCGGAGACGGCGGGTAATGCGAGTGGGTGGGTCGGTGGACGCAACTCCATTCCCAGCGCTTCGCTGCGAGCCAGGCAGCCGCAGGGGATCCGCAATCTTTGCTGCGGGGCAGGAGGAGTCGCCAGGAAGGGCCCGCTTTGCCCAGGGTGGGGGGGTGAGGACACCCTCCCTCCGGATCGCTCTTTCTACCGGCGGGCTAGTGCGGTGCTTTTCCTATTCGCCCAGGGCTTTCCAGTCGCCTAGCGCTGCCATCCTCTCCCCCGTTCCCTTTGTACTTTAGTTCACGTGCTGCCTACTAACTCACCGGGCTGGTTTGAAACCCCCCGTGAGATTTCTCTTCGCGGGTGGGGGGCTTGCGTCTCCCGGATCCCACCAGCCAACCCCAGCTCTGCCACTGCGCTGCCGCAGCCCTTCACGCGTGTTTATGGTCGCCAGCCGCCGATCCCGGTAGTGGCAAGTGCAGAGGCGCTGGGGGGAGGGAGAGAGCCGGGCAGAGAGAGAGCATGGCCGAGAGAAAGAGGAACTGGAACAAGGAAGATGACCTGCCCGTGTATCTGGCCAGGCCGGGCACCACGGCTCAGACCCCTCGGCAGAAATACGGGGGCATGTTCGCCTCGGTGGAGGGGGCCTACGAGAACAAAACCATCGACTTCGATGCCTACAGCGTGGGGAAGAAGGGCTCCCGGACCCCGCGCAGCGGCAGCAGACACGACATGATGCTGGATGCCGGGGACAGTTACAGTGAGACCGCCAGCGATGTCAGCGAGGTCTCCGGCTCCGTGGTCAGCTCCCCCGGGGACCGGGACGACAAGACCCCGGGCATCGAGATCAGATACCCGGCGGGGAAAGAGCTGCTGCAGGGCCAGGACAATGGGAAGGTAAGGGGACAGCGGGTGGCAGGGTCTCGGGACCGAGCGCCGGCAGGGGGAGAGAACCCATTCATGGCTACAGCGCTCACGAGCCCTAGGCATCAGGAGCGTCGCAACTGCAACAGCGAAGGGTGCTGGCTTCCCAAGCGATGCAGCACAAGCCCCGCCGCAGAGCTTTACTGCGGCTTGCCGGTAGGCCCAGGGCTATTGCAGGGATCACGCGTTTGAGCATAACTGCCATGTATCCCAGCTTAGGCTTGGCGCTGCAGCTCCCCTGTGTGCGGAATAAATACACCAGGACGCTGTTACTGCAGCCCGAGTAGGGCTCAGGCATAGCGCATCTTCCGAAGCCTGGGACGTCACTCCTTCAGCTTCTTTTTACAAATCTAACTAATCAAAACAAAAAAAATCAAAAGGTCGTGGCAGTTTGTCCCTGGGAAATATTTCTTACAAAGGGCTCCTGCACATTCTGGTTGGGAACACACACACACACACACACACACACACACACACACACACACACACACACACACACACACACACACACACACACACACACACACACACACACACACACACACACACACACACACACACACACACACACACACACACACACACACACACACACGTTCCTTTATGGCTCTTTAAGAGGCACCGTATTCAGAATCTACAACCATACTGGCGCAGATCCCACAAGGCTGTATTGAATGGCGCCATCCAGCACAGCAAAGCAGGGTGCTCAGTCCTAAACTGAAATCTCTGAGCTGAGGGGCCTCTCCTAACCTGGGAGCCGTCAGTTTCACTTTTCCTAGCGCTGCAAAAGCCCTGATGAGTCAATCGCACCCACCCACCTCTACATACACCAACTCCACCTCTCTCCCCGTCCTGTCTGTCTTGTGAGATTTGTTCGGTTAATGCTGATCTCAAGCCACCTGGGTCCTCCCGGGGTTTCATTGTATCTTTAGCAGATTGTTTATAGCTGTAAGCAAACAGAATGGGGTCCCAAAGCTCAGGCATTTTCTTTAAAACGACGATAATTGTCTAATCTCTGGACTGCGGAGCTAAGCACTGGATAATGGCCTGATTCCTGACTGGGTTGACCTCTGTTTCCGTGGCGGTAAGCGATTTTCAATCCCCCTCCCACCCATTGGAGCAGGACAAAGACTATACCAAGATAAATTAGGAAATTAGAAATGCAGCTGGGTTCTCTAACCAGTAGCTTCTTGCAGTCTGGGCAGTCCCACGTCTGTAGCATACAAGCCTGTGGCAGAGGTCATAAATAAGAGACCTCTACATCACAACACACAGGGGACTGGCTTTCCTGGGAGATGATAGCGTTTTTCCCTCTCTAAATAAATAGACCTTTGCAGTTATTTTTTCACTTTGGTAAGTGGATCTCTGAACACATTTGCTTCCCATGCACACACACTCCAAACAAGCACAAATAAATCCCTTCCACTTTTCACTCCATTTGGCTTTTAACACACACAGCCAGAATATATGTCAATAAGATTTCTTTTATTTTTTTTTGCAACCTAGGAGCGGAAATCTTTTTTGTTTGTCTTGAGCCAGGATCTGGTACACTTTCCTGGTGTGTAGACATAGGAAAGAGCATAAAGATGGTACTGGTTATTAGATGTAGTTTTGTGCCAGATGAAATATGTTACTTGAGAAACTGGAATCACTTAATACTGTATAGGGGTCTGGTTGACTGCAAAGGGCTTCCATCAGGCCCTAGGTGTAGCCAGCTGTGCTGCAGTCTTCCCTTCCCTGTCTATTTCCTATTAATTACTTCAACTTTATGTCAAAATGATAACCCTCCCTGCACAGTGAGGATGCCTCATTGCATGTGCTTTGTACTCTTCCCTCCTGAGTTCTGCCTCCTATTTAAAATTGCACAGGTCAGGCAACAACATGTACTCTAAACTTGCCCAGGAATTATGTATTTATGTGATTCCAGATTAGTAATGGGTTGGCTTCTCCTGAATTGGGGGGAAAGGTTTGAAATCATCCCATAATCTATATTTAGATAATGGCGTGGGAAGAGGGGAGGAGAACCTGCAGCCATACCCATTCTGTGCGCACTCACCTCCACCCCCAGCTGGAACTTTGAGCACGGAAGCCAGATTTCAGTGGAAAAGTGATAAAGTGTCAGGGATGTGTCCTGATTTTAAAAATGACTCGGTGCAATTTAGCGCGGGCCTGGTTCCAGAACTCATTTTATGAAAGGGCTTCCGGAAGGATTTAAACTTTTGGGTCAGTGTCTGAGCCTTTGACTTCCGTTACTCTGGTCCCCTGAGGAGCCTTCAGCAGCCAGCAAGGGAACAATGTAGGTGAAATACGGGGAAAGGAGAGGCTTCACTCAGCACTCTGCTGAGTTCTCTGCAATGAGGGAGACCCACGTGAATCCCACCTGTTCTCGCCTATCTGCGCTGCAATGTGCTGCCCGTGGGTCTCTCGCCCGTTATCTGTGCAGACAGGGAGGGGACATTCACACGGCGAGGTAGCGGGGCTTTGTCCCAGCCCTGGTAGAAATACAGCCCGAGAAGCGGTCTGTGGGAGAGCAGGCGTTGGGGATCTGCCCGCTGCTAGGTGGGGGGGGGGGGGGGACGGGGGGGACGGCGTTTTCCAGCCCCGGTATTGGAGGCCACAGATGGATTGATGGGTTGGGGAGGGGGAGAAGGGAAAGGAAACGCTTCCTGGGTTGCGCCGAGCGAATCCTGCTCAGCTTTGCAGCCAGGAGGGCGCTGCTGCAGCCGCTGCACGGAGCTCTGGCCAACTCCCTCGGGGTGGCGCGCCCCTGGGTTATTGCAACCGAAACAAGGGGGCTAGATTTGCCTTTCCCGGGAAGGAAACGCTGCCTCCATTGAATAGCTCCCCCGCCCCCCCCCTTCCCCGTATCTCTGCATTGTGCTGTTCCCGGGGTGCGTGGTGCGCGCAGGGCTCGCAGGCGGCAGCATGTCTTACCAGGGCAAGAAGAGCATCCCCCACATAACGGTAAGCGGAGCCCAGGGCCCGGGAGTGGGGTGAGGGGTTACCCGGGAACCACAGGGCGGAGAGGGGGCATTGCTGCTCTGCCAGGGCGCTGAGCAATCAGGGATCCTGGGGGGTGGGGATAGATGGTCGGTTATGGCGGCTGGTTGATTTCAGGGCGAGGGCATATTACAGCATGGCAACGAAGCAGGGTTCATACGGATCGGAATCCGGATCGAGAGCGGCTCTGCTGGAGGGAGCCCCCCCACTGAGCGGCGGGCAGGGGAAAGGGAGTGTTCCGCTCCCCTCCCCTCCGCTTCTCCCCCCCCCCCCCCCCCAGCCCGCAGCCCGCGCTGTGTGTGAGTGATCGCTCGGTTAGAAATAATCGCAGTGGGTTTCTGGGGGGCGGGGGCGGTGGCAGATCTGTCTTGGGGAGATCAGCGGCTTTATTGCCCCTTTTCCTCCCTTGGATCCACGCAGGGTGTGGGGGGGGGGCGGAGGGGATGGCAGTAAATTAAAAGATGTCTCGGGGGCGGGGGGGGGGGTGTTCGTGTGCTTGGCGCTGAAACGACAGCGGTTCTTGCTAAGGTGATAGTCTTGGGGAGAGTCAGCCACTGATGTGAAGCAGAACAAAAGAGGGAGGGGAACCGGGCAGCCAGCACAATGCCTCGGAGAGCCCCAACGCACGTAGAGAGAGAAATTACATCTTGCATCCAGAGCAAAAAACTGATGTGGGGGAGGGGGATCGGAAGGGCAACAAGCCAAGAGTGAATTAAAAAATGTGGAGACGTAAAGAGCGCCATGATGAGAGAGAGCCAACACCTCTCGGTGCTATTAATTGATCTCTGAGAACAATATTACCAAAGAGATCAGGAGTCAAAGAGTTAATCGCAATTCCCGGGGACCTTCAGCTGGCTATTTGCATCCATTTGCAAGATGGTTTTCCTGCAAAGGGGATCTGGGTGCTTTGATCTTGCATATTGTTTCCCTCGGAGATACAGCGATGAACAGCGGCTGAGCATAAAGACTAGACAGAGCTTCACATAAACTGTAGGAAGGAGGGTAACCTCCTTGGTGTTTTCGACCATTTTGATTCTTTCACAAGACCAACGCCCTCCACCAAAGGCCACAGAGTCTGACTCAAAAACGTCACTTACACACACAAAAACGCCCCCCCCCTACACACTTTGTTTTTGGCAGAAATGTATTTATTCGGGCCACATAGGATCCAATGGTGTGAGTTGGTTCCATGCTGCAGCATCCCATGGGAAGAGATAAAAGGCAGAAATCGAGGTGAGCTCCAACGAGGTTCCATTTCTTTGGGCTTTTATTGGGGAGCAAGCAATGCTCCGGTATCTTGGAAACTGGCCAGTTCCTAGTGCAAGATCGTAATTGATGAAGGATGGGTTGACAAGCGGGTGTGAAAACTTGTTAAACAGCTCTCACTGCAGGAACGTTGCTAGACATTATTTCAGCCAGTGTTGCAACATTTGCAAGCACTTCAGAGCTACAAGGGCTTAAATATTTCAAAAGTTATTTTTTTAAAATGCCATAAAGGGATGTGTGACTCCTTCAGTGCCCAACTGCTTACTGGTGTGTCAAATTATCGAGAGGCAGTGTAGTCTAGTAGCAAGGACATTGGACTGGAAGTCCAGAAACCGATGTTCTGTTTCTATCCGTCACAAACCTTCTGTGGAACTTTGGGCAGTTCACTTTGCCTCTGTTTTCCCTCCACCCTTTTTCTGTCTAGATTGTAAACTGTTCAAGGCAGGGACTGTCTCTGCTAAGTGAGTATGTATATTGCCTAGCACAAAGGGGAGCCAATCTTGGGTGGGGCTTTAAGGTGCTACTTTTATACAAATGATATGCAAATGTGTACCCAGCAACAATAGTGCACTATCCAATTTTGAGTAAAGAAAGAAACTAGAAGAACTAGTTTGGGGGGAGGCATAGCTCAGTGGTGTGAGCATTGGCCTGCTAAACCCAGGGTTGTGAATTCAATCCTTGAGGTGGCCATTTAGGGCTCTGGGGCAAAAATTGGGGATTGGTCCTACTTTGAGCAGGGGGTTGGACTAGATGACCTCTTGAGGTCTCTTCTAACCCTGATATTCTATGAACTGACTGAGATATTTGCCTCTAAATCCACAGTGTGTTATAGCTTTCACTATTTCCTGTTGTCTTAGGACAACATAATCAAGAACAAGGAAAGAGAGCCCCAGATATGGAAGGTGCCCAATTCTCTCCACATGCATATCCATTAGTACCAGTGCTGTTTTTGTGACCAAATTAAAGGCAAAAAGAACATAGCCAAAGTTGGCAGACCCAGAACTTGAACTTTGTTTCTGTCCCTTACTCTTCCCCTCGGGTGTCGGGGAGCAAATTATGCAAATAGTCTTGGTTCTGTATATTGTGAGGTGTGTACATTTCCTGCCCCAGAAGAGTCTACAACCTAACAGGAGGTGTCTGTGTCTATGTCTTTATAACAATAACACAGCTCATAAGATAAACTCTACATTAGTGAATGAGTGAAAGGGAAAAATTGGTAAAGAAACATTTTGCAGCTTCAAGCCTCCAGGGCTCTTATTGAACATAATGAATGCTCATTGCAAAATTATCAAACAAAAAATCAACCAAAACCACCCTTGATAGCATCTCCAACTTTTTTCCCCCTGATCTTTTGGACCTGCCACCAGCTCTGTTTTCGTTATATCAGTTGGAGTTTTGCTATTGGGGAAGTACAGATTGATCCTTAATCTTGCTTCCTGAAGGCTCTGCAGTGGATTTTCAGTACTGCTGTCCGATGTACTAATCATGTGTCCCAAACTCTCACAGAAGTCAGAAGGAATTCTGGATGTGCAAGCAAAGCAGAGGCAGGCCTCAGTATCCTATATTGTACCAACGACTGGTGGTGGTGAGGGGTTGCGTTGGCTCTGTTTAGTCAATTGTCAAAGATTCCAAAATGGTTTTGGGAAATGTTTTGTTGTTGTTCCCAGTTCATGATTGAAGGGCATCACCAAAAGCCATATCTGCAATCATTACTCAGACAAAACTTCCACTGACTTCAGAGGGATTCTTCCATGGGTGAGAACGGAAACATCAGACTCTAAGTGTGTATTATACACGTAGAGTCGTGTTGGAACAATTTGCATAGCGGGGGTGCTGAGAGCCATTGAACCAAATTGCAAACGCTGTATATGGTGGAAACCACTTCAAGCCAGAGAGTGCTGCTGTACCCCGTCACTCCTAGTTCTAGCATCCCTGTACATGTATCCTTGTGGAAGAACCAAGCAACATTCTCAGTCTGACCAGTCATGGCAGAGACTCAAAAATCATGATAGGAAATCAGCACAATAGTAGTTACCTATAGAATGCTCACTGTGATCTGACAAGGGAAATAATTTTGCTATTCCCTACTTGTCTGACTTTGCCTCTTACTGTGTCGCTCCCGGACTCCTGCTCACTGCTTGCAATGCCAGCTCTGATGCCCTCTTCATCCATTTCTCCCATGAACCTCTCCATGTCTTTCTTTCATGCATCCCCCTTTGTATGGAACAAGTCTAGTCTAATCTGCCAAGCCCACGCCCTCTTCTCATGTTAATCACTCCTGAAAATTAATCTCTTCTGTGATGCCCACAATGAATGTGTGAAAAATAGTTACTATCTTAAAATCTCTTTTTGTTCCTTATTTTTATACTAGGGCTGTCAAGCAATTAAAAAAATTAATCGTGATTAATTGCATGATTAATCGTACTGTTAAACAATAATTGAATACCATTTATTTAAATATTTTTTGATGTTTTCTACATTTTCAAATATATTTGATTTTAATTAGAACACAGAATACAAAGTGTACAGTGCTCACTTTCTATTTATTTTTGACTACAAATATCATGTAAATATCTTGCGACGCTGGCTACAACAGTGCCATGCGAATGCCTATTTTCACTTTCAGCTGACATTGTGAACAAAAAGCAGGCAGCGTTATCTCCTGCAAGTGTAAACAAACTTGTTTGTCTGAGCGATTGGCTGAACAAGAAGTAGGACTGAGTGGACTTGTAGGCTCAAAAGTTTTACATTGTTTCATTTTTGAATGCAAGTTTTTTTTTACATAATTCTTCATTCATGATAAAGAGATTTCACTACAGTACTCATACAGTACTTCAACTTTCATGGTAGAGAGATTGCACTACCGTACTTATAATGGGGGGATTGAAAAATACTATTTCTTTTGTTTTTTACAGTGCAAATATTTGAAATAAAAAATAATAAACATAAGAACATAAGAATGGCCATACTGGGTCAGACCAAAGGTCCATCAAGCCCAGTATCCTGTCTGCCGACAATGGCTAATGGCAGGTGCCCCAAAGGGAATGAACAGACAGGTAAATATAATATAAAGTGAGCAGTGTACACTTTGTATTCTGTGTTGTAATTGAAGTCAATATATTTGAAAATGTAAAAAACATCCAAAAATATTTAATACACTTCAATTGGTATTCTATTGTTTAACAGTGCGATTAAAACTGCGATTAATTGGGATTAATTTGTTGAGTTAATCGCGTGAGTTAACTGCGATTAATCAACAGCCCTATTTTATACATTTTTTAAAAAATGAACTCTGAATTGAACCACAATGCTGTGCACATGCCGAAATGCAGGGACCATGTGAGCATCTTGTTACCTTCACCCTTTCTCTTTGTCTCTTTCCTACTGTTCATCTCTCCCACTTGTTGTGTCATATCAATGAAATTAATTACTGGTGAGGTATAGTGCTACCCAGTGTAAGGGTGGCAGAATCCAGCGATTGGATTGCAAACACTTTTGGGCAGGAACTCAACCCCCATCCAAAATTGTACTTAGGCTCCTAAGTTCCATTGAAGTTGATGGAAGTTAGGAGCCTAAATACCTTTTGTGGATCTGGGCTTCTGTCTTTCTGTCTTCTTTGACAGACCTAGTAGACTTCTGGGTCTATAAAATAATAAATAATGACACTAAGCCTTTTTCCATAGGGTTCAGCAGGGAGTGTAGCATGGTTGTGTTTCTGTGCAGGTGTAAGCAGAGGATGAGAGTTGGTGCGAATAAGCTTGAGCACATCACGTAGTCCTCTGCACTGAGTGAAAGTAAATCCCAAGCCCTTAGTGGGCTCTCACCCTGTTGTTCTTGAGTGCAGAGTAAAGAAGAGGCAGGGAATGGACCAGGAGTCCAATTAGAAATCTGCTTAATCATCATCCTCATCATGAGAATAGGACAGTTAGCGACATACTCCCTTCTTAGACTTTTCTTGTGTTCTAGGCAGGAATCGTGTTGACTGTGCAGCTGCACTCTCATTAAAGTAGGATTGAGTTCTCCTGCATCCATGGTCCTGCCCATCACTTTTGACCTGGTGCTTGTACACATCACAATCTACACCTCTTCTGTGCAGGATGAAGCTCCAAATAATGTTGGGGAATCAGGGGCTCTGCCACGATGCGATGAAGCATTGAAACATCTATCATTGTTTGCTGTTCATTATTACATTTAGAACATAAGAATGGCCATACTGGGTCAGACCAAAGGTCCATCTAGCCCAGTATCCTGTCTTCCGACAGTGGCCTATACCAGGTGCCCCAGAGGGAATGAACGGAACAGGTAATCATCAAGTGATCCATCCTCATTGCCCATTCCCAGCTTCTGGCAAACAGAGGCTAGGGACACCATCCCTGCCCATCCTGGCGAATAGCCATTGATGGACCTATCCTCCACGAATTTATCTAGTTCTTTTTTGAACCCTCTTATAGTATTGGCCTTCACAACATCATTTGGTAAAGAGTTCCACAGGCGGACTGTGCGTTGTGTGAAGAAATACTTCCTTTTATTTGTTTTAAACCTCCTGCCTATTAATTTCATTTGGTGACCCCTAGTTCTTGTGTTATAAGGAGTAAATAACACTTCCTTATTTACTTTGTCCACACCAGTCACAATTTTATAGACCTCTGTCAGATCCCCCCCTAGTCAATTTTGTGTGTTTCTATAGCGCTTGGTATTTTCCAGGCATGTAGGAAGATGAGCTGCCAGTTTAAATACACAAAATACAGGCAAAAGAGATGTGACACATTAGCAAAGTGCCTGGTACATGCGTTGTTTAGTTCAATGATTTATTTACATTTTAAATTATTTCATGTTGTCATTTGAGCTCAGTTAACAGGAGGACAAGGAAGGGTGTGCAGCGAGTGGTGGACAGCTAGCCACGAGAAGTGAGGATTGAGGCAGGACCAGTAAGAGAGATGTTTCTTAGTCTATTAGAGATGAGGATCTCTTCCAGAAGAAGGGAGTGGCCCAAACAGTGGCCTGGAGTCATCAGTGGGAGAAGGAGATGAGATGCAGTGGAGCTGGTAGAATGTAATGTATGGGGGTGTAGTATGGGGTATAATAGGAGACAAGAGGTGAGATATATCAGGGGAATTTTGAATTTGATGTAAAATGCGGTAGGAAGCCAACATAGGAAGATGTTCATAACAATGGGCAAAGAAGATAATTTTAGATGTAACATGTAGAATTGACTGAAGTGAGCAGAGCTGAGAGGCAAGCAGGCTTGAAAGAAACAGGTTACAAAGAGATCACAATAGCATTGTCAGTATTGTTCTTTCTGGTGACACAATCCTCTAAAACTGGTCACTGATGGTCAAGATGGGTAAATTGCAGACTTCCATAAGGCTTTGTCTTAGACACGTAGCCTTTAAGGTCAGAAGGGACGATCATGATCATCTAGTCTGACCTCCTGCACATTGCAGGCCACAGAATCTCAGCCACCCAATCCTGTAATAGAACCTCTGGCTGAGTTACTGAAGTCCTCAATTTAAAGGCTTCAAGTTACGCAGAATCTACCATTTACAGTAGTTTAAATTTGCAAGTGACCCATGCCCCATGCTGCAGAGGAAGGCGAAAAACCCCAACGGTCTCTGTCAATCTGACCCGGCAGGACAATTCCTTCCTGACCTCAGTTATGATGATCATTTACACCCTGAAGATGTGGGCAAGACCCACTAGCCAGACACCTGGGAAAGAATTCTCTGTTGTAACTCAGAGCCCTCCCTATCTAGTGTCCCATCACCAGAGATTGGAGATATTTGCTAGCAATCACAGATGGGCTACATGCTATTGTAGGCAGTCTCATCATACCATCCCCTCCATAAACGTATCAAAATAAGTCTTGAAGCCAGTAAGGTTTTGTGCCCCCACTGCTCCCTTTGGAAGGCTGTTTCAGAACTTGACTCCTCTAATGGTTAGAAACCTTCATCTAATTTTCAAGCCTAAACTTGTTGATGGCAAGTTTATATCCATTTGTTCTTGTGTCCACATTGGAGCTTAAACTAAATAACTCCTCTCCCTCCTGGGTATCTTCTTCCTGTTTGTATTTATGTTTCAGAGTAGCAGCCATGTTAGTCTGTATTCACAAAAAGAAAAGGAGTACTTGTGGCACCTTAGAGACGAACATATTTATTTGAGCATCATGAAAGCTTATGCTCAAATAAATTTGTTCGTCTCTAAGGTGTCACAAGTCCTCCTTTTCTGTTTGTATTTAGTATCTGTAAAACTGCTAGGGGAGATTGGAAGATGCCATCTCCTGAAATGCCAGCAATATGTGATCGCTCAACGATACATTTAATTCACTTCCAGTGTCAGCATCATCTCCCAGAGATTTAAGGCCGTATCTATGCTAACACTTTCATAGCTTCTCACACCATAGTTCTAGTGCTGGTGGAGGGCTGTAGATGACCTGGTGGTAAAAGCACCTGAGCCTTTTCGACACTAACTTTTCCACTGGAGATAGCTAGTTAGTGTATCTATAGTGCAGGAGTCTAAGTGAGATCAGTGCTTGGATGAACATGAACTGACTGAAGCTAAACTCCAGGGAAGCTGGAGATGATGCTGGAACGAAGGCGAAAAATGTTTAGAAGGATTAGCTAATGCTAAACATCACCATCCAACAAAGACATATTACCTGTGATTGTTAGAAACAAGGGGGTCCTTCTGGAGCTCTTTCTGCTACTGGATACCCAGTTAATGACAGTCCCAGAAAGGCCTGCTTCCATCTGTGGCTATTCAAGAGATTTAGCTTCATCCTGATTGTCCAGCACTTGGCTTTGAATACCCATGAAATCATGACCTCTAGCCTTGATTACTGTGATGCACTGTACTTGGGTTTGAATGTAGGAGCTTTGAAGATACTCCGGTTAGTTCAACATGGAGTGGCCCACAATTAAGCATTATAAGTTGCTGCAAACACATTGCCCAATGTTCTAGTCACTACTCTTGTCAAGGTTCCTCCCCCACTCTGAACTCTAGGGTACAGATGTGGGGACCTGCATGAAAAACCTCCTAAGCTTATCTTTACCAGCTTAGGTCAAAACTTCCCCAAGGTACAAAATATTACACCCGTTGTCCTTGGATTGGCTGCTACCACCACCAAACTAATACTGGTTACTGGGGAAGAGCTGTTTGGACGCGTCTTTCCCCCCAAAATACTTTCCAAAACCTTGCACCCCACTTCCTGGACAAGGTTTGGTAAAAAGCCTCACCAATTTGCCTAGGTGACTACAGACCCAGACCCTTGGATCTTAAGAACAATGAACAATCCTCCCAACACTTGCACCCCCCCTTTCCTGGGAAATGTTGGATAAAAAGCCTCACCGATTTGCATAGGTGACCACAGACCCAAACCCTTGGATCTGAGAACAATGAAAAAGCATTCAGTTTTCTTACAAGAAGACTTTTAATAAAAATAGAAGTAAATAGAAATAAAGAAATCCCCCCTGTAAAATCAGGATGGTAGATATCTTACAGGGTAATTAGATTCAAAAACATAGAGAACCCCTCTAGGCAAAACCTTAAGTTACAAAAAAGATACACAGACAGAAATAGTTATTCTATTCAGCACAGTTCTTTTCTCAGCCATTTAAAGAAATCATAATCTAACACATACCTAGCTAGATTACTTACTAAAAGTTCTAAGACTCCATTCCTGGTCTATCCCTGGCAGAAACCAGTATATGACAGACACACAGACCCTTTGTTTCTCTCCCTCCTCCCAGCTTTTGAAAGTATCTTGTCTCCTCATTGGTCATTTTAGTCAGGTGCCAGCGAGGTTACCTTTAGCTTCTTAACCCTTTACAGGTGAGAGGAGCTTTCCCCTGGCCAGGAGGGATTTCAAAGGGGTTTACCCTTCCCTTTATATTTATGACAACTCTGAATCCTGTTCAAATTCACTGGCTCTCCAAAGTTCTCATTAGATCTCATGAGATACTCTGGACAAACAAGGGTATCTAATGAAATGCTTTTCTTTCTGTGGCCATGAGCTACTAACTTCTTTGCCAGAATGGCCATTGAACACCCATCATATTGTGAGTCAAATTCAGACCTGGTGCAGCTCTACACCAGAGCCAAAGTTGTCCTTCTGGCCCGATTCATGCTTCCAAAAAGAGCATTAGTAAATTTGATCTTTGATTCTGTGGTTTACAACATGAACAAGCTGTGCTGGATTGCTTTATTTTTTTCCTCTGGGATGAGACATTTCCGGGACTAGCCTGTTGAGATTTGGAAATTCAATTTGAATTGCCATAATGGAAATGTTTAACCCAGAAGGCAAATATAATGACAGCCAGTGGAACACATTTAGTGCTGTATCCTCCAGTCCACACTCAGGTGACTCTTCCACTGACACCGATACGTATTGTTTTGCCAGAATAGGGAGTGTGAGGGGTCTACACGATTGATATTGCTGAAGCAATGAAAAGATGGCATTTATTGTGAAGAATTTACACAGGTTTGTTTTTTACAGTGTAACCCTTTTACGCTGCATGATAAAGGAATGAGATTTTGCTAGATGAATAAATAGCTAGGTCCCCAAAAGAGAGAAAGAAAAGGAACATCAGATTGTTTAAACGAATAAACATGAATGAACTTGGCTGTACACCAAGCTATGGCATTGCTACATTTGATGAAATCCCTCCTAAGTGAATTACTGTATAGAAGAATAAATTCGTTAAAAAAATAGGCTTAAAAGCTTTTGGGCAGGTGAATCCATTAGGGTGCTAGCAGAAATGATGCCTCAAGGATATAAATGAGTTACAAGCTAGGTCCTTAGATAATTTGGTGTTCACACTAGCTGAAATATTATGAAATATGAAGATTAATATTACACTATAACGTGGTCATGGAGATTACAAAGAGAGAAGAATGCTGTTTAAAAACTAAGATATTTTAAAGTTTTGACACAGACAGTCCTTTGTGGAATCCCATTTACAGGGTTTCTTTGATCCTTTCCAGAAGGACACAAACGCTTAGGAAGGGATGGCTTTCTTCATTTGCTGCTAATATTTTGAAATCATTTCCTTCACCTTGCTAAAACCAAAATGGCTTAATCATAACATAACACATCCAGTATTAAAACTGACCATGTTCAGGGAAAAAAAAGCTCTTCTGTATATTGTCTCTTAGAGAAATAACTTTCCGGGGGGAGATATTTTAAAGGCACAAAGAGGCGTGGGGCTTTCAATGGGAGGTAGCCTTTGAAAACCTACCCCTAGCCAATATTAATCCAAGTAGTTTTTATTGTTGATGTTCTGTTAGTCTAGGAAAACACAAACATCAGCATATGTATCTTCCCTCTAAAGCAGAGGAGCCAGAGATATTTTTAAAGGCTTAGTGGCAGACTATTCTACTTTGGAAATGTTAAAGGAGCAAAGAGGCACGTATTTGAAGCCTAATAACTTCTCAGATCACCTCTCTCAAATCACACACATTCATAGGCAGTGAATTGGAAATACAAGTGGATTTGGAACACAGAAAAGACCATTTCTGATTATGATGCATGGCAAGATACATAATCATATTAAGGTCTATATGCTACCTGAGATTTCGGTGTAAACCGTCCATTGTCAGCTGTGGAACTTTAAGAATTGTGATGACTGGGAGTCAGGTTTATCGCTGATATAACTCCACTAAAGTCAGTAGTGTTACACGAGAGATGAATTTGGCCCTGGGCGTGGCCACCTTTGAGACCTGGAATATTGTGGGTTGGGAGTCATTTCAAAAGACTTGATCAATTGGCACTGGT
This sequence comes from Caretta caretta, assembly GCF_965140235.1. NCBI lineage: Eukaryota > Metazoa > Chordata > Testudines > Cheloniidae > Caretta > Caretta caretta. The sequence goes on along the minus strand of NC_134209.1, from coordinate 128,035,627 downwards.
TGCAGTTGGAGCAGGAGCTAGAGACTGAAGCCAAAAATGAAATGGTTCTGGACCTGTTCATTGTGCTAGCCTGATCTGGTTTTGTTTTGTTATTGTTGTTCTCATGCAGCTAAAGTAATTGTAGTTAATTAAAAAAGGATGATTGGTTTATTTGGCTCTGGGGACAACACATGAGTGGGAGTTCCACACGTGGAACAAAGGTACAGATACAATACTAGAGGTACTTTCTGTGCTCCATTTTGTAGGGATTTGGATGTGGTTTTATATCGAAATAAACTATGCAGTTGTGATATGATTGGAATGAATACAGTAGACAATGTGTGTCAATTCACTCTGATGCACCGCTGCATTATTTTCATTGGACACAGTACATTAATTAGCCATGATAACCCATTAGAACATTTCATGTTGGGGGATGGCATTTTCATTCCTCAGTAATTTCAGTAGCAGACTAAGAAACGTCAGTGTAAAATATTTGTTCATATTTTGATGTCTGTATTTTTTAAAAAGATCACTCTAGCTCAGCAGAAAAGGTGGATATGAAGACAGATGGCTTTTGACTTTGTTGTGTACATCCCACCATAACATCTGAATCGGATTTTCCAATAACCCAAAGCTTGGTGGTGTACTGATCCAGCGATTTTTTTGGATTATCCCATTAAAACTACAGGGAGCCATTTGCAAAATTCAGGACTGGAGCTGGGTTTAAACTTTGAACATTAGGGGTGGGTTCAGATCTATCTCTTATCTCTACCAGGCATTTTGCCATTTGTGGGTACATGGAAATACATTTCCATACTTAAAAAAACCTGTGTATAGATTGTGTCAGACTTGTAAGAAAAGACCTTTGTACAGAAAGCATGAGTCTCCAGCCTACAGATATTTGCTCTTTCTGATACCGTGCAGACAATAGTCGTATCTGGATAACAGCCTGCTTTCTCCTAGCAGACAGCCCCTCCTCCTGCATGATCCTGCAGCGAATGATGCTGACTTTGTGACATCTCCTTCTGTTGCCATGATAATTGCTGTGTTGTCACAGACTAAGCTCTGTGGCTTTACTGGCAGATTAAAGCAGGAGAAGTTAGGCCGTGATTAGGAGAAATCACCAGAAAAATGCTGCAAAGCATTTACAAGCAGGTGGCTGTCCGTAGTATGTAAGTGCTGTGTGATATACAGCAGGGAGCTCAGCCGTGAAGAGCTGGAGAGTCATGCACTCATAAAATGGAGATGCCGGGAGCTGTCCGCTAAGCGCTGCATGATGCGCTGTTGTTAGGTTTGCACCATGTTGTTTCCGGGGATGACAGTGTAACATTGTTGTGACCATATCGTCACTTATATTGCAGTGATGGGTGAAGTAGGAATACTTAGGGCCAAATTCTTCCCTTGATTCCACCAGTATAAATGCAGACTAATTGCACTGATTTCAGTGGAGCTATCCCACATCTCTGGTGTAACTGAGAGAGGATTTAGCTTTAGGTAGGTTATATTGGTACAATCTCAGGTCAGTACTTCGCTTTGTTATCATTTTGGATCTCTCCCTTAAACCTGATATCTCCTTTTCATCTTTCTCCTTCCACCTTCCAGATGCTGGCAGGTCTTCCCCCTTGTTCCTGGCAGCGTGGCAGGAGGGGTGGATGCCTGCAACTTGCTTTTGCCATCCCAGCATGTGTGAAGTAGCTCTAAGCTGCTCCCACACAGTCTCCCACTAATGTTCTCCAGGCTGCTTCATGTGTGTTGAGCAACATTTGACTCAGTTTACCTAAAATTGCGGCTGAGCAGGGCTCTGACATACCCTGGACTCTGAAGAGCTACCTGTGGCTCATGAGCCTGGGGTCAGGTAACGCACTATTTGAATATTTTCTAAACAGTGGCAGACCCTCTTTACACTGTTGTCTCCTCTTGAGCCTGGACTCTAATGTATTATTTATTATTTCTATTGTGTTAGCACATGCTGGCCCCTGTCAAGATTGAGGCCTCGTTGTACAAGGCATTGTACAACAAGAGACACTCCCTGCCCTGAAGAGTTTACAGTAGAGAGAACAGAGGCAGATGAAAGGGGGGAGAGCAGAATACAATGTAGAAGGGAAGGAAGAGGGAGCAGAATACAACATAAAAGGGATGTAGACAGGATGATCAGAGAGAGATGTATTGTTCATTGTTTTCTCTGGCCTTTATTCAGCGAAGTGCTTCAGTATGTGTTGAACTTTAAGCCTGTGCTTAAGTACTTTGCTGAATAGGGATGGCAGTTTCACACGTTGGTCTCATTTTATATTAAGGTTCCATTCATAAATAGTTTATAAAGGGTTAATCAATATTAATAGATGTTTTAATAATTGGTCAGTTATTCTAGATCATTATAATCCGTGGTTATAAGCAACCCATTGACCTGTACAACTCTGTAACAATCTGTAACACTTTCTACAGATGTGCTTATGACGACAGCTGGCTGGAAAAATTCCAACTCAATAGTTTGTCGTCAGAATTGGCTGATTCGTTTGCAGAGAGCGTTCGATTTTGACAAAATTCCAGTGAAAACCAGGCAGGGTTTCATCAATCCTGTCTTCTTTCCTGCCACCTTGCCAGCTCCGCTCCTCATCAGCTGCGCTCTGGCTCCCTAGGCTTCCAGGGAGAATGCAGAGTGCCTGTGAGTCAGGGACCGCAGGGCTTTCCAGGGTCCATGGCTCTGGGGCAGTCCATCTGGTAGATTGCTCAGGAGTCAAGGCACCATTTCCTGTCACAGAGAATATCAATTTTTTTAGTTTTCTTTCTGAAGGAGAATGAAACCAAATTCCAAAATATCATCATTCTCTTCAAAATGGAATTACCTCTCTCTACCACGGTTCACTTAGAACCATCTGTATCACAGGCTACTCATGTCTCTAACACACCTGTGACATCTGTTAATCATTTATTAACGCTTTACAAACTATATATGAACTCTTAAGATAAAGTGTGACCCAGACGGTTAAGTGTTTTGCAGAATTTGGGCCTGCATAGTTTTTTGTTACAAATTACTATATTGTGTAGCTTTTGCTGAAACAAAATAATTCTTATAGTCCTTGCTTGTTCCTTCTGGGTTCTACTTTTGCCTCTTTTCTGTCTGTCTGTTAATAAGATCCCTGACCTATTGCCTTTGTTGTTTGTATTGTTAACCTTTGCCTGTTTATAAAGAAAAATGTAAAACATCTTGATGCATGGAAAGCTTTGGTGACCCATTAGCAGCAGCAGACGGGATGTTTTTAAATGTTGGTAATGTTCCCCCCAACAGATAAATGAGATGCTGTCTCTTTGTAGTGGAACAATATTAATGTTTTAAAAGGAAATTGAATGAGCTGAAAAAGAGTCCACAAGATGATGGTCTGTCCAGGTCAGCAGGCACAGTAGTAAATCACCATGGTGAGGTGGTACAACCGCCAGCACACTTCAAAATAAATCATTACCTTTCAGGCCCCTCATTAAAAAATACTGCAGTTACTACTGACAATAGAGAGCCTGAAAAATAGCTGAGATCAGCAAGGCAAATTCTAGGGTGGGGACTTGCATTCCTCTCCACATTTTCATAGTCAAAGGTTAGTAGCATCTGAGACTGATCCCATAGGGATCATATTTCATTGTAGTTCAGTGCCTTGATTTTACCCCGGAGTCCCCTGCATACTTTATCTCATGAAAAGTCTCCAACCTTTTGTGTACATGATCTTTCCTCATGTATTATATTGAAAACTTCTTTCTTCAGGATGGTTAGATTATCAGATGTATCTTTCACAGAAAGACAGAACAGTATGGCGGGCCTGCTTCTGAAAAAAAAACCCACAACCACTTATATCCATGCTGAATTTTAAGCATGTGCTTAAAATTAAGCAAATAATTAAATGCTTTGCTGACCAGGGGTTGACATCATAACAACTAGCTCTTGTGTAGCATTTTTCATCAGCAGGTCTCAGAACACTTTACAAAGGAGTTAAATATAATCCTATTTTTACAGGTGGGGAAACATAAGTGTGTGCTTAAACGTTTTCTAAATTGAGGACTCAAGTATTTGCGTAACTTTAGGCACGTGAATAATCCTTTGTTTAGTCTTTGCAAGTTCAGGATCTAGAAGAGATACAAGGCAAAATGGGAATCCTTATTCATCTTTTTGAAAAGAAGCAACAGAAGAATCAGAGGCCCCTTATTGCTGAATGGAACCAAACACATTATTTATAATGGATATTTTATTCAGTTAATGTAACCTCTTCTTCTAATTATGGAAGAAACAGGTTTTGCTTCCTCAAAGTTATTCACTGTTCACAGTTATTTGACTAATATCTTTCCAAATTCAATATGTATTAATCCATGAATGGTTGAAATCTGAGCTGTGTTGCTCAGTTGTGATTGATTAGATAAGTCACATGATATTATTCCTGTTTCCTGGCTAGGTGAGGTGTGCTACCATTTCCAGCATGACTCCTCGAGTGCATGAATTTAAACTTTAGTTTCTGTGCAATTTTGAAATTTGCTTTCTGCAAACATTTTTGCAAGTGTAAATTGATTACTTGAATGTTCACAGAAATGAGAACACCTAAGCACTAGGAACAGGGCACCAGCAAATTCTTTGAACTTTTGAACAATTCTTCACAAAATATTATAGATATATATATTTGGCATTATTTGTTCATCTCTAACACTGAAAACTTGCATGCAAAATGCTGACCGACTCTTATTATTCCTATAGTGAACAGTGCTCCGCTTAGGAGTTAGGCTACTACAAATTAATATAAATTCTTCCAACTCAGACATGAATTACTATTCCTAAGCATTTACACACAAGGCTTGACATGGGCTTTTAGTAATTCAGCTTTCATCAACTTTAAATGGATACTAGCAATTAGTTTAGGATTTTTATGAGGTCTACATATGCCCTATTGCTGATTTTTTAAATGACTATGTAAAAGCTCTGTGTATTTACATGTTTGCCAGCAGTGTTCAAAATCCAAACACTGCTGCGTGATGCTAGTACATCAGAATCAGAAACCTGACTAAAACCAGTTTACTTTTACAGCTGAGGCCAAGGGAAGTGAAAACATGCTGAGTTAGTTTTTACAAAAGTAACCTTCAGTTGTGGATATGTGTGTGTAACTCTACTGCTCATTCAGGTCAGAACTCACTCTTTCCCTCTTCTCATCTCATACCAACCTGCAGAGCTAGTAGACTACAGAGAATGGAGCGTGCTGTACCTCCCAAGAGAGATTGCGTGGCGCTCACTCCCTCTTTTTCCCTGTGCTCTTTGAAATTCTGGGTGGGATTGGGGATGGTGGAGTGCATATAGGACACACTCAGCAGGCTCTCACTTTCTGCTGCTGACCAGCTCTATGGCACTGTGATGAGCTATAGCTCTGCCCCCTGGGAGGCTCTTTGAGATCACAGAGGGGTATGGAAAAGGGACCCTGACTGGCTTCTTGTTTCTCATGGGAACTCTTTCCCCCTATTAATTCCCTTGCACATCTCTGCTAGAGCCCTTACTCAACACTAGATTCACATATAAAGACATGCACACAGAATTAACTCCCTCAGAAAACTAATTCATTTCCCCCCTTTTATGCATGTCACTCAGCTTGGGCCATGAAGGCAAGCCAAGTCAGTAAACTGGTCTGTTTACTGGTAAACCAGTCACTCTCATTCCGTTCTCAAGCACTTATGTTGCACAGCCGAGTTTGGTTGGGCTGGCTGTAGCCCTCCCAGAGCTCGCCCTGCAGCAGTGCCATGTGACAGTGCAATTAAATCTAGCCCTGGAGACTGAACTGTTCCATTCACAGAATGGATACTGAGCAGGCCGCAGCAGTGCAGACTTCCCTGAACTGCGTGACTAAAGTCCCCTGAAATGAATCTGGAGGGATCACCTGGAGGGGTGAGAAGGTAGTTCAGTCTCCATGTCCATTGAGTCCTTCATCTATCTGCTGAGACAGTCAACCAGAGACCAGATTCCATGTTGTCTCTTGTGAGGCACAGCACAGAATGTATAGATCGGGGAGGGGGCAGGGAAAAGGTGTATATTCTTGGCTACTCTGGGGAACCAGCACAGTTGAGCTTACCGGGCTGCTGTTAGTTAAGGCAGCTTCCCCACTGTAGTCAATAAGTTGTTCTGGGACCAAGAACTACTGGAGTAAAGACTCTCTGGCCATTACTGGTTGTATTTCCAACTCTAGCCCTAACCCTGGCTGGCCCTGTGACAGGGGCTATAAAGGGGGCATTGTAGGGCCATGTATGCTAGGTCTATGCTGCTCTTGTGTTGAGGGAATTGTCCTGGGGGTGATTGTTTTCCCTTTATGGCTCCTGTACATTATGGTAGTGACATAAAAGAGTTGTAGTATGATCTGGCCCAAGATTGAAAATTACTATCGTATGTGATGGCTTTGGCATTTTTGGACATTTGTCCTCTAGGAACTAGGTTGTGCCCACAAACTCATTTCACATTGGCCACTTAATATCCATCAGATGGTAATACATTTCAGTCCACTGTCCATCTGGGCTGTATGTCAATGGGTGTCATCAAGGCTGGAAAAGACATCTGTTGGAAAAGTAATATGGCAAAACAAAATTTTCAATAAATTCTTGGAATGTATGGGAAACTTTTGTATTTCAAAAAGTGGAGGAAGTAAGCAGGGGGACAGCCATTTTAGACTTGATTCTGACCTACAGGGAAGAATTGGTTGGGAATCTGAAAGTGAAAGGCAGTTTGTGTGAAAGTGATCATGAAACGATAGATTTCATGATTCTAAGGAAAGGAAGAAGTAAGAACAGCAAAATAAGGAAAATTGGACTTCAAAAAAGCAGACTTTAACAAACTCTGAGAATAGATAGGTAAGGTCCCATTGGAAGAAAATCTAAAGGAAAAAGAATTTCAGGAGAGCTGGCAGTTTCTCAAGGAGACAGTATTAAAGGCACAACTGCAACCTATCCCAATGTGAGGGAAAGATAGGAAGAATAGTAAAGGGCCCATATGGCTCCATGAGGAGCTCTTTAATGACCTGAAAATCAAAGAGGAATCCTAAAAAATGTGGAAACATGGACAAATTGCTAAAGTGAATACAAAAGACTAGCACGAGTATATGGGGACAAAATCAGACAGGCTAAGGCACAAAATGAGTTATACCTAACAAAGGACATAAAAGACAATAGGAAGAGGTTCTTTAAATCTATTAGGACCAAGAGAAAGAGGACGGAAAATGCAGGTCTTCTACTTAGCAGAAAGGAGAGCTAATAACTGATGCATCAAGAAGGTTGATGTGTTTAATGCCCATTTTGCTTCAGTCTTCACTGAAAAGTTTAATGGTGACCAGATACTCAACACAATTAGTACTAACAACAAGGGGGAAGGAATGCAAGCCAAAATAGGGAAAGAATAGGTTAAAGAATATTTAGATAGTTGGATGTATTCATGTCAGCAGGGCCTGATAAGATTATTCCTCAGGTATTTAAGGAACTAGCTGAAACAATCTTGGAACCATTAGCAATTATTTTTTACAGCTCATAGAGGACAGGTGAAGTGCCAGAGGACTGAAGAAGGGAAAACATGGTACCTATCTTTAAAAATGGGGAAGAACTGGCTAGGTGAAAGTATGGCTGAAAAGGAGCTGCGGGCTATAGTGGATTCCAAATTAAGTAAACAGTCTGATGCAGTTGCAAAAAAGCTAATATCATTCTGGAGTGTATTAACTGGAGTGTTATATGTAAGACACGGGAGGTAATTATCCCACTTTGCTTGGCACTGATGAGGCCTCCGCTGGAATACTGTGTCTAATTCTGGTTGCCTCACTTTAGGAAAGATGTGGACAAATTGGAGAGAGTCCAGAGGAGAGCAACAAAAATGAGAGAAGTTTTAGAAAATCTCACCTATGAGGAAAGGTTAAAAAAACTGGTTTCTGTTTAGTCTTAAGAAAAGAAGACTGAGGGAGGACATTGTTCTCCATGTCCACTGAAGATAAGACAAGAAGTAATGGCCTTAATCTGCAGCAAGGGAGATTTAGGTTAGATTTTAGGAACAACTTTCTATTTATCAGGGTAGTGGAATCCCCATCATTGGACGATTTTAAGAACAGCTTGGACAGACACCTGTCAGGGATGGTCAAGGTTTACTTGGTCCTGCCTCAGCATGACTTCTGGAGGTCCCTTCCAGCCCTGTATTTCTATGATTCTATGATAAGGTGGAAGGCTATGTTACTCCATTTGTCATTGTTAATTGTATGAGGTGTTATTAGCAACACAGGTAGCATTTATAAAAAATGGTATGTGGTTTTCATCTTGATGGCATCACTTTGATGGGAGTGATGAGACTAAAACCCAGACACAAAACTCAGAAAATGTATGCCTTTCAGGTGGCATGATTACATGATAGGTGGAATGTATAAACCAGGAGTGGCCAAACTGGCTCGTGAGCCACATATGACCCTATTACCATTAAAGTGTGGCTCGTGGAGTCCTCCATGCCTCCCCTTCTCCACCTACCAGACTGGGGCGGGCAGGGGGGGAGAGGGTGTTGGAGCTCGGGACCTCTACCTTGCAGCGGAGTGGTGGGATAGAGCTTCTGCCCAGCGGGTAGGGGCATCTTGGGTCTTCAGCCCTGTGGGGCGCACCTGCTGGGGCTCAGGACCAATTTTCCATCCATGTGCAGAATACATTTTGTTATGTGCTTCAAGGTAATGTGCGGATGTGCGCCACCAATAGAAACAAAAAACCTAGATACAGTATATATTTTTAAAAAGTTACCAATAGGGATAATTACTCCAGCCAGGACAAGCTAGGCATTTTAGAACTCACTACTCAAAGAAAGAAAAGGAGGACTTGTGGCACCTTAGAGACTAACCAATTTATTTGAGCATAAGCTTTCGTGAGCTACAGCTCACTTCATCGGATGCAAAGAAGCAGTGCAAGAGAGAAATAAAAAATATGAAATGCATAGATCAGTCTCAAAAAACTAAAATAACACACTTTGAAAGAATAAAATTAGAGAGACTATATGGGGGTTACAGGAGTACCAAGAAGGAACAACAATAACAACAGTGTTGGGAGGTGTGTGACACGGACACTGTGTGTGTGACACAGAGACTCTGTGTGTGACACTGTGTCTGTGTGTGTGAGACACACAGACTCTGTGTTTGTGTGTGTGTGCTGGCTGCTGGAGAAGTTTCTGAGAGACGCCTGTCTGCTGTCTCTTTAAGGCACACACTGAAAGCTCTCCTCCTGAACTATGTCCTGCCCTACATGGGCGGGGAGTGGGGAAGAGAGAGAGAGACAGACAGAGACAGAGATTGTGTGTGTTGGCTGCTGGGTAAGTCTCTGAGAGACCGAGAACTGTCTCTTTAAGGCACTCACCGGAAGGCTTGTTCAGACCTCAGACTACTGCGAGTCCTGATGAGCCCTGTCCCCTCTACCCTGCTCTGTGGAGATGGGGTACAGGGACTGGGGGAGGGGGACACCCTGACAACAGCAACCTCCTTTCCTACCTCCCCCACCCCCCGCTCTGCACAGCCAGCAGGAAGGTCTCAGAAGCAGCTGCAGGAGCAACGTGGCTGCAAAGCAGCTGGGGCTGGGGGGCACCGGAACACACGCTGGATGTGCGCGGCTCTGCTCATCACCTGCGCGGCCGCCCAAGCGTGCAGCTCACAGGAAACGCATCTTGGGACTTCAGCAGGAGCAGGTGTGCCCTGGCTCTCGAACTTCTGAAGATTGTTATATTTGGCTTGGAGGGCCAGTAAGTTTGGCTACCCCTGGTATGAACTGAGTGTCCCTGGCACTTCTGATGTTAATGGGTCCATGGTATAAAGGTTAGGTTTGTTGTATTTGACTTGATTCCATTTTTGTTTACTTCATAAATGTTTCTTCTTTTTTCTCCCCTCAGAGTGATCGACTGCTCATTAAAGGTGGAAGAATTATCAATGATGACCACTCCTTCTATGCAGACATATACCTGGAAGATGGACTTATAAAGTTGGTTTTTAAAATACTGAACATTTTTGCATGCATATTAATTATAACAGTGAGCTTGACTCCTCCAGCTTGCACACCTCTGTGGATGCCTGTTAATGTTGTATGTTGTAGAGGAATATTTTATTTATTATAAAAATCTGCTTTTCATCTTTGCTAGTGTCAGGCAGGTAGAAGATGCCGTCAGTCAGTGTGACTGGAGTTCTTTGCACCTGCAATGGGTCCATTTTCAGTTACTTCTGACAGGACTTAGTCTGTGTCAACACCTGTGCAGTGCAGGTAGTCGCACAAGCCCAGCCGAGCTGTCAGGTATCTCTAGTGCAAGAGATCCCAGGCGAAGATGAACGGTTACTTGCTCAGTGGGCTGTGGGGTGCTTGTTACAGCTATTTTCTCTTGATGATATTGGTGCCATTTTTGTGCTGTATGTGGAAACTGAGTCCCTACATAGGCACTTTTCCTCACACGGAACCCCTAGTATGTGTCCCATGTACATATATGGCTGCTCTCTTGTACACCAGCATTGTGTACATCGCTGCTTGTGCACTGAATATAGATGCTCTTTGTGTTCTTTCTTCTTACACACTTATATAGAGATGGGCAGGTGTCACGTTCCTCAGGGTACAGTCTGGACTGTTGAACAGCTGTATCCCCTCAGCTCTAGTTTTTTACACTGCTTTACTGTGAACTGCCACTGCTCGCAGCCCGGCTTATACACAGCCACTTCCATGTAAAATAACTCCCAGCTGAATACATGAATGCTCTCCCAGCCACATATGAGTTACATACAGGGTGACACCTGCATGTTCTTAGTCCCAGCCTTGACCCCAGAAATGTGCATCTTGTGCTGTATAGAACCCTCCTGGACAGGACAAGCTCATTGTGAGTCCGTCATTTCAACAAAGGAAAATGATTATGCTCCAGCCTCAAGTGGAGTTTCCCACACAGTCTAATCCAAACACACTGGTTAAGATAAAACAATAAGATAAGTTTATTAACTACAGAAAGATAGATTTTAAACAATTACAAGGCATAAAGTCAGAATTGGTTACAAAAGAAATAAAAAGATAAAAACGCAAGCGAATTCCTAAACTTTAACAAGGTAATCGGATTTAAAGCAAGTCTCTTTCTCTCACCACAAACAGAACCTGCAACAACTTCAGGATGCCAGCTGCAGGAGCAATACAGATTTTCTTTGGATAAACATATTGCTTCAGAAACTCATATTTCAGATAGCCTTGAATGGATTCAGATAGTTGAGATGCAAGGTTCCTCATGCAGTTCTGTGCTTCCCACTCTGGACCTTGGCTGAGAAGAAATATTGCTAATTTTGCTGAATTGTGGAAGTGCAAAGATGTTGTGATATTCACAAATATCCAATAGAGACTAGTTTGTGCCCACCAAACTTTCTTCACTTGTGACATATGCAGGTTTTCAGTGCACGTCTCCAGAGGCCAGAAGCTAGGGCATGAAAAAATAACAACGATCAATAAATAATACATTGTTTCTCTGTCTTAGGAGCTCCTTTTTTGTAGATGGACACGGTCAGACTAAAAATGATGTTCTTTAAATAGTTAGCCATACCTGTGTTGTTAATAATTCTATAGATTATTACAACAGAAAGAATATAATAAATGTAATCCACCTCATTCATCTTGGACAATGAAAGACTATTCTGTTTTATGTTTCTTAGTTTCTAGTCAGTTTCCCTTTCTGACTCTTGTGCATTTGCTCAGCATTGGACATGGCCATTGCAAAAAGGAAACAGGAGTGCTTAAATCCCAAGAAAATCTCATTTTAATTGGAGCTAACAAAACTCTTGGGAGCACCCATGTTGGTCTGCACAATCAGCCAATTAGTGTCCCTCTAAAAAGAGTGTTACTTCACCTTAGCGCTGCCCTTTTTTGTTCAGATGCACATTCTCTGTGGTCTCTGTAAACATGTCATATAATAAAACAAATGAGTTGACCTTTGAGCTACCGTGAAGTCTGAAACCTCTTGTGAATTTTAGGCACTGATCCTGCAAACACTTTGGGTGGGATCTACAAAGAGACTTAGGTGTTGCAAAACTGAGCATCACGGCTTCTAACTTTTTGGCACATAGAAAATCACAGGAACAAACACTGATCTGCAAAGCCTGAGGGAGATGCTCAGGCTCCATATACAATGCAATAGACTGTGATTCACAAAGCCAGTATGGCACGGGAGAAGCTGTCTAAACTAGCCAATGGGAGACACCAACCAGAGGGGTATGTGCTAAGCCCTGCCCCTCTCAGGGAGATAAGCCCCTAAGTCTGGGCTGCAGGGAGGCGCCTAGCTCTCCTAGTGATCCACAAACTTAGGTGGCTAAGCACTTATCTTCCCCTAGATGCATGTGGGACATTCAACAAAACAGCTGGGGGCTGGGGGGGGGGGGGAAGAGGACAAGGATGTCCCTTATAGTCTTTCGCTCAGCAGTAGGATACTCACCCAGGATGTGGGAAACCCCTGGTTCATGTCCCCGCTCCTCCGTAGGAGAGAAGGCATTTGAACAGGGTTCCACCACCTCCCAGGTAAGTGCCCCAGCTGTGAGTCTATGGAGTATTCATATGTGGGGCTCCCTCAATCTCTCCTGCTGAAGTTGTTCCATTTTAATTAAACAATGGAATTCTTAAATGTGATATGGGCCACAGAATGAGTTAGAGTGATTCTATCGCAATGCTAAGAAGTGGCAGATTCCTGTTCATATCCCTTCTCCCCCTCAGGAGGGGATGGGGGGCAGCTTGAATCAGGGGTCTTCTACATCCTGAGTGAGTACCCTAACCCCTCTTTAACGATTACAAGGGCGGTCTTGCTCCTGCAGCTGTTCTGTGTGAACTTGTCTGAGGGGCCCAATCCAGTAGGCATGCTCGGAAGCTGCTTACAGGGTTGGACCCCTGTGCATGACTTGGGCAGCCAAACACTAGTGTTCCCCAGTCTGTGAATCACTGTGGGGCTTAGGTGGGAGATAAGTTTCTGGGTGCTTATCATGAGGCAGTAGTGAACATGCTCAGGCCTAGAGAGAGGCTGTCTAAAGTGAGGCTGTATACCCAAAGGAAAAAAACGTAGGCACCTACAGGGTTAGGCAGCAGCCATGTGGGTGTTTTGTGGATCGCAGTGGTGCCTAAAAACAGGACTTGGGCTCCTAAAAATGGGACTTAGGTGCCTAAGTACCTGCCTGGTTCCTACCCTTTGTTCTTTGTTTACAAATTTGAGTAACTGCACTGAGCTCAATGGGGATTTCTCGTGTGCATAAATTTAAGCATGTGAGTAAGGGGATTCAGGATTGGGGCCTCTACATTATGCCCTAGTCAACTTGTTCATGTAGTATGACATTGCTTACTTGCTTTGTTCACAGGAAATTATAGAGTATGGCAACTGTTTGAGAGGGTGAATCTTGCAAGTTGCTAATGATTACTGGTGCATCAAATGGTGTCTGGGGGCATTGGCATGGTAACTTTAAGCATAATTCCCTTTCTCTCTCACTTGTAAGCAGCAACTAAATGACCCCACTTTTTCATTAGCATACAAATATTATTCCAAAATGAACTGTCCAAGAAGCCTGACACACCACCTCTTGCTCAGTGTTCCAGTCAAACAGTCAGAATAAAAATCACTGAGCAATGCCAGTGAGGATCAGCCTTCTTCCAGCAGGCTTAACCTGGGTGGCAACACTAGAAGTGAGACAGGCTGTCTAAAAGTGGCACCACCTTGCTATCCGCACCAGCCAAGTGTAGTGAAATCCATTCACTTCAACATAATGGACTGCAGCAATGTTGAGGAAGCTGACGCTCTGCAATGGACTGAGAATGGCTCAGGCCCTGGTTTAGCAAAGCACTTCTACACATGCTTAACACGCTTGGACTTCAGCGGGACTGAGGCCCGTGTTTAAATGCTTAACTTTAAGCACATCGCAAAGCCTGTCCTTTTTCGGCAAAGCATGTGCTTAAGTGCTTAGTTGAATCAGAATCTGAAAAGATGATATTTTTAAGGGGGAAATAAAACCAGCTTACTTTTATTTTTTGATTTTCTTGTTTTTCACAGTGTTCACATGTAGTCTTTGGAATGCTATTCTTGTTTCAAAGTAGAATTTAAAGGAGATGGATCTTAGTTCTTTTTTTCCATTCTCAGATCTCCTTGCCACACAAGGAAAGCAATGTAGCTCTGATTATAATGTTAAGGACAAATGATCATCTGGTGTAAATTGACTTAGTTCCACTGAAAACAATGGAGAAATGCTGATTTAAACAAGCTGATGATCTTCCCCCTATTTTCATTTGTTGAGTACCTTATGATATTTCTTTGCAATTCAAATTTGAAGAATCCTGAAGCATCTTAAGTCCCTTTTGTGTAACCTGTTGTGCTGGTCTGCTTGCATTCATGCAGCTGTACTAATTCCCTACCTATTTTTCACTCTATAATTAGCTACATTAATATTTATCATAGTTGTAAACATGTTACAGCATGCCTCCCAATGTAATGCAACATTTGGGTGACTATTGGGCATTTTCACACACAGCTATATGGCCTCAAGCTGAGCTGGCATCAGATCTCACTAGCTAAGCTTGGTTAGTACTTAGAATGGAGACTTCTAGCAAAAGTCCAGATATTGCAGGAAGCAGTGTGGTTAATTCAGAACCTGGTGCTCTTCCCTCTAGACTAGAACCGAGCCCTGTGTCCCACTGTAGTATGGGACACGGTGCTGTTGGATGTGGAGTCCTTTGGATGAGGTGTAAAAATGAGCTCTTGATCTCCTGTGGTTCTTTTTAAACTCTGGTTGTTTGGCCAAATTCCAGTTTGAGTAATTACTAGTAGTTTCCCCTGGGTATAATTAATAGTTATATTCATTTCCCACCCTAAATTGTTGCTACAGGCTGTTAAACAGTTGCCAAGTTTCATTTCACGGGTAGCTGTTGCATTTTAATGTTGGGCAAAATAAATTCAGGATCTATATATGTCTGGGATGAGTACACATATATGCACATAAATATTATTTTATCCCACAGAAAATCTATATTGAAAGGGAGTTAGGGCTAAGAGAATGTATCAGTAATTTAGGGGAAACTACATTACAGGGGTGTAGTAATTATCCTAAAACAAAGTAGTATAAGCCCAGGATGTTCACAGTTAATGTTAACCAAAAAACAAACCCAAGCAAGCTGAGGTGTGGAAATGCAGTGTTGTGGTACCCATAGAACCTTTACTTCACCCTGTATTGACCCCAGGAGGGGTTAACAATTTTTGAAATCTAACATGTTTTTAAAAATCAGTTTTAATCTAAGTGGAGTCCACAAACACTAAAATGCCTTCCTCGTGATTGTATGGATTTTGCATTGTGTCACTGTAGGACAGAGTTGAGATTTCTTTTCAGTTCTGAAGAATTACAAGAGGAATTACAAGACCTGTAATTCATATATATTGAAATGTAGCCTATGCACAAGATTGAGTTTTAACTATAGGGGAAGTTTGAAGAAACTATGACTAGAGTTTGTTTTGGTGCCCTAACTGTGCATTTTCATACCTTAAAATGAATTGAATTTCTTTTAAGTTTAACTTTAATTTTGAATGTCTTGGGTTTAGAATGTTTGGTTTTGAAATAATTGCAACTTCCCTGTAATATAGTTTACCTAAAATGGTAATACAAATATTAATAATACAAAATTACTGATATGTGCGCTCAACCTTGATAGTGTCTTAATTTAGTTTTTGTCTAGAAATTTCCTTGTGCTTTTCCTGCTGTTTAGACAAATAGGAGAGAATTTGATTGTTCCTGGTGGAGTAAAGACAATTGAGGCTAATGGGCGTATGGTTATCCCTGGGGGAATCGATGTCAACACTTACCTACAAAAGCCGTACCAAGGAATGACTGCTGTTGATGACTTCTATCAAGGCACAAAAGCAGCTCTAGCAGGCGGTACCACCATGATCAGTAAGTACTAGATACTCTCACCTCTCAAATCTAACTATCTTGGTGCTGAGCGGAACCTGCTGTTTTCAGTTCACATGATGTTCACTGGGTTTATCGGTGTATATTCTACATAGCTGTTTTCAGAAGTCATTTAAGATCAGATCAACTTCTGGGTCTTGTGCGGCTTGAATCTCCACTGATTACTGTAGACAACTTTACCAGGATCAACATGAAAATGAGGTTACCCTTAGAAAAAGCAGCTGCACATAGGGTAGTGTTGTTGGGATTCCCTCTGAAACTTTTTCCACCCGACTTATCCAGAGCACCATGTCTGCTTCTGGGAGAACACTTCATCTAGTTCTCTGGGAACCAAAACACTCAGTTCAACTCCAGAATTTGTCACTCTCCTTTTGTTTGGCAAACAGCAAAGCTACGTTGAGTTGATCAGACTCAAGCGTAGGAGATGAGTGTAGGGTGTACCACACATCCAAAGTTACACAGAAAACCTCTTCCTTTATATATATTTGCTGATTACATTGCATTTGCTATATATTACATCACACATTTTTGGGTTGGCTTGGTTACTTTGCAGGAACCAGTCCGGCATGCTCTGTCCATGTGCTGTTCATGTGGGAACCTGTTCTTTAATTTGAGATTTATCTTGTCAGTTGTCCATAGTATTACGGTGTAGCTGCTTGCGTTAGCTAGCACAGACATCCTGACTCCAGCATACTGCTTGTCAAGCCCCTATTGACAACTTAACTGTCCGTGCACCTTGCCTCATTTCTTAGTGGCCATGATTGGGAAGTTATTTATGTCAAGCCAGCTCTACAAGTGTGTCCTGTATTTCTCTCACATAACACTCATGAGATCTACTATACTTGCTATCACTGATTTTTTTTTTTAATCAGTTGATACAGGCAGTAACAAAGCAAAGCAACAATTCTAATAAAGTGTTGTGCTTACAGTGTCATATCAGATACTGGTAAAAATGTGGAAAGTAATAAACCAGTGGTATAAGAAATCAGATATGAGACCAAGGAGGTATGAAGCCTGCTTACAGCTACATCCTGGAAGCAGGATGTGCTGGTAGGATGGTCCTGGCTGTTAAACTCGTCCTTTGCGCATCAGATTGCTGAGCAAGCTGCATCTTTTCTGCCTCGCATTTGCTTGGCTCTGGACTAAGATTATGTGGGGCAGAGCCTCAGCTGGGGTAAATGGCCAAAGCTGTCTGATGCTGCCCCATGGAGCTGTGTTCCCTTCGAGTTGGAAGTGGGTCGTGGGGGATGGCTAGTTTTTCTGGATGGTGCTTTGCTTTGAATGTGTGTCATGCACCAAAAGGCCATGAAAATAGGCACACAATACATTATTGTTTTTTAATAGTGGAAAGGGTTGCTTTTTAGTATATTTTCTTCAGTTGGGTGCTCCCGTATCTTTTAGCCTATTTAGAAAGTCTAAATAGGCTTTTATTTCCATCCTCTCTGGACTGGAAAACCAGATTCACTTTTAAGCAGGTGGATAATATTGTTCAGTATATTCCAGTAAAGATGGCAGAACAGCATTCTGCTAACAGTCCCTCTGCTGGACTCCACTGCACACGGTTGTGCAGACGTTTTAAATGGCTGCTCCATTGTAATCAATGGAAAGTTCAAATGCATCGAGAACATGAGGTGGGACCTGCCAGCTATATTCAGTACGTTTGCATCAATGAAGAGGTTAAAACAGATTTCTTTCTGGACAATCGTTAAATAGCTGTACTTTTCCTTTTGGAAGTTATTTCATTTATTTAATGTAGCTGCTAGGACTGTTTAATTTAAGGATTTCTCTACTTTATTAATAGTGTGAAGTTTCTTAACATGCTTTTCCTTCTTTCAGAATTGAAAAATGCCCAGTAAAAGGCTCAGTTCTATACATTCAGTAATACACCAGAAGGTTTGCATATGTTAAGATACAGTACACCTTGCTGTGTTTTCATTATTCAAGTAGAACCCAACCCTGCAAACATGAGTAATTCTACATGCATCATTAGTCCCAGTCATTATCACACTGACTCTGAAAGCCAGCGTGACTGAGTGGTTAAGACTTGAATCTGCTATTTTGGAGCCCTGGATTCTATTCCCAATGCTGCCTGAAGATCTCTTCATTAATTTATTGGTAAAGAGGAATGGGCTAATTCATGACAGCCTTCTAGAAAAGGATATAAGGCTTTGGTCAATAATGAGAGTTATGAAGTGCATAGAAATGTAAATGGCAGTCAGTAGAGACCAGAATTCATGATCTCCGGCGTGCCAGCTCAGTGCACCTTCCCTAAGATACAGGGTGTTTAGATCTCTCTCTCATGTCTGGGAACATTTCCTGATTTCATGGTACAGCAAAACAGGCTGCTAGATTCAGCTTCAATGCAGAATGTTCTGCAAAAGCTGGAATACTTGAAAGGTCTGTATCTGTCCCACATCCTGCAATTTATACTGTGTCAATAAAAATCCTGCTTTGTTGTAGGTACACTATAGATAATCACTGAAACTGCAGAATAGGAAATATATGCAATTTGTGTAACAGGTGCTTCATCTATATTTCAGTTGATCATGTGCTTCCTGAAGCTGGAGCGAGTTTATTGACTGCATTTGAAAAGTGGCACGAGGCAGCTGACACCAAATCCTGTTG
The DNA here is from genome assembly GCF_965140235.1 of Caretta caretta. Taxonomy (NCBI): domain Eukaryota; kingdom Metazoa; phylum Chordata; order Testudines; family Cheloniidae; genus Caretta; species Caretta caretta. The sequence goes on along the minus strand of NC_134209.1, from coordinate 128,017,079 downwards.
TGATTACTCTCTCCATGTGGATATCACCGGCTGGTATGATGGGATCCGAGAAGAGATGGATATCCTGGTGCAAGATAAAGGTTAGTTAATGAAAATAAAATGTTTTCATTTTCTCTAAGCAATGTGCAAATTCTCAATTCTGAAGTACTCCAGATAGTCCTGTTATTTCCCACAAAAGAGGCATATAGGTACTAGATACCCTGGCCATGAACCTTTGTATTCATTTACCCCTGTGTAAAGTGGGCCTGAAACTCCATGCACTGCAATCAATCAGGAGTAACTCCATTAGAGGCAGTAGAGTTATGCCAGTACAGATGAGGAGAATTCAAATCAGCAAGGGGAAAAGGTTATCTGATTAAAAATGATAGCACTTGACAGATGGAAATAACTCTATGCAAAGTGCAAGGCAGGCCTTATGTTAAGATAACATAATTAGGAGACCAACCTTGAGTGCTTGGACAGTCGTCATAGGCTATACATCTTTGAACAACAATGCCACATGGCACTTCACCTGCTTTGACCTGAAATTTGGAAATATATGGCTAATTTTCAAAATTAAGGCCAAGATTTTCAAAACTTAGAACCTAAAGTTAGGATTCTAAATCCACATTTAGGTATCTGGGGGAGTGACCTGATTTTCAGAACTGCTGACCATTCAGCAGCACCCACTGGAAGATAGTGGAGGCCCAATATTTACGAAAATCCGGTCACTTATTTAGGAGCCTAACTTTAGACACTTAAAAAAAAATATCTTGGTCTAGGTTCCTAAGTTGTGCCCACAAAACACGCATTTATATAGTTCATTATCCATTGGTTCATGTGCACTCAGAGTGCCTGAGTACCAACTAGGTATTTATTGCTAAAAGTATAATCTGGCTATATATGCTGACTCTTGTATGTCAGAAAGCCAAATACATACATGCAGAGTCCTTTGTAGAGTGTTGTGATGGACCATATCTGAGATGCTCTATTTAAATAGAACTGTACTGTATAACTATACAGACAAAGCACAGCTTGTTTACTGTGTAGACAGTTTTTCAGTGAGAAACCACACAGATGGAGTAATATAGGACTTTTCATCCTGAGCAGCACTACTGTAACAGTACACCTGCTGTGTAACCAGATTTTAGGCCACAAAATATTCTATCAACCTTTAAAGTCTTTAATCTTCAGGATAATGTACAATTTGGGCAAAATGAAGCTAATTTTACAATGCTTTTTATAATAGGGCTGATTTTATAGGCTGACAGCATTTGCCATTGTTGACAGTGCCAAATCAGTCCTCTGCCCCTGCTATCATCTTTGATCATGTGGATTTAAATCTAGTTTCAGCTGGATTTACTATCAAGCAAGTGTACTGCAGTTTGTATCAAAGGTTAGCTGTTATTTTCCAGAGCTGGCTCACAAATGGCTCTCGTATGTGCTTGAGGGCTTACATTAAGAGCCGGGTGCAGACAACAGGGTTAATAGTTTGCTTCCAGTATAAAAATTTGAGTTTTCAATACAAATATGACCTGGCATTTACTTTAAGAAAGAATCTGTTCATTGGTCCAGAAAGCAGAATGTATTATGGGGTCCTAAGTGGATTGTTTGAGAGATATACCATTTGGAGGTCAACTTCGTTCTCACTGATGCTGTAGTAAAAAGAAAAGGAGTACTTGTGGCACCTTAGAAACTAACCAATTTATTTGAGCATAAGCTTTCGTGAGCTACAGTTCACTTCATCGGATGCATAGCTGTAGCTCATGAAAACTTATGCTCAAATAAATTGGTTAGTCTCTAAGGTGCCACAAGTCCTCCTTTTCTTTTTGCGAATATAGACTAACACGGCTGCTACTCTGAAAACTGATGCTGTAGTGTGTCTCAGTCAGTGTGAATTACTCATGTGTGATAGGAGACATAGAGGTAAAGCACAAATAAAATAGGATACTTTTTTCAACATGGCAGGAGCTTTAAAAATTAATATATAATATCTGCTGAAAACTGGAAACATCTAAGCCACAATCCTCAGCTGGTATAAATTGTCTTGATGTGAATCTTCATTGCTCCATTGACATCAACTGAGGATCTAGACCCTATGATGTACTTTACACTGATTGACTAAATGATCCCAGGTTAGTTAAGAAGCAATGCTTAGTTATCACATTTCAACTTTGAGTTTGTCTAATATGCTCTCCAAGGATCGCCAGGGAGCTTTCAGGGCTGCTGATGAGATTGGCCCATCATAGTTGGACAGTTAATCAGTTCTAAATCAATAGAGTGCTCATTCAAAGAGGTTTTGGCTTTAGAGAGGTCGAAAATTTTGCAGGAGCAACTATTCATAAAGGTACAGACAGCTTCCCCTGACTTGCAATCATTTCAGCAGCCAATCTACATAACCCATGAATCTATTTGGCTCTCACATATGATGTAAAGAAATCACATAGGAAAGTACTATATTGGCCAAGAGGATCCACAGATTGCTCTACCCATTTCTTTGACTATCTTCAGGATTCCATGGGCATGACTTAAATGGTACTTTCATAACATGTGGGATGGGACCTTGCTGGGTCTCACTGGCATGAGAGAAGGCATCAGGCACATTTTTAAAAGTATTTGTTTAAATAGTTAGATTTATAAGTAATGGGCCAGATCCTCAGCTGGTGTAAATCCATGTTGTTCCATTGACTAGGTCAATGTACACCAGCTGAGGGAGGATCTCTGACCCTATATGGCCATATAGCCAGATGGGTGCCACATTACCAATCTGCACCTTGGTCTCTGAGCATCAATATATGGGCAATCCACTAACTGAAAAGGGCAGCTTAAGCCATATCCATTTTCAGCTGCAAGAACAGTATTGTATTGACTTCAGGGAGAACATTGACTTCAATGGGATCACAACACATACTGATGCCAATGGGTCAGGGTATGGCTCTAAGAGAGAAAAAGGAAAATTGCAACAGAGAATTTGAATTACTTGGTTAGGAGTATATCTTTTAGCCTGTCTATCCAGTGAATGCTCACATAGGATTATAATTAAGTTAATTACCTTTGGCTGGGTTCCCTTGGATAAGAAATGACTACTGGTTCTGCGTTGGCAGGCTTAATGTATCTCTTTGGTCACACATATATATCTCATATATATCTCAATTGCAATGGTGGTTGGCTTGCTCCAGGTCTAGTCTGGAATGGGAGGCGGGCAGTAACTGTACATTGGGGCCCAGCAAAAGGGGTCATCACTTAATCAAGGTGAATATCCTGTGTCAATTTTCCTGAATAATCTTTTCCTCCAAAATAGACCTTCAAAAATACTTTAAGAATCTACTTAACAACTCCCTTGTGTTTTGTCTTGGAACAGGTGTTAATTCTTTCCAAGTCTACATGGCCTATAAAGATCTCTATCAAATGTCTGACAGTCAGGTATTCTTCAGCATGCTTATCGTTGTTGATATACGTAAACTCCTTTCTGTTGATTAGTTAAGAAGTTTAGAGCTACCTGAGACAGTCATAGTGCTTTTGAACTGAACTTGAGAAAATGCATACATATGAAATTTGTCTCTCTGGAGGCCAAAGCCTGAGAGATGCTGAGCATCTGTATTTTCCATGGAGGCGCTTGGGAGCACATGGCACTCAGCACCTTGCAAAGAGGTGACCAGTGTTTCATGGTATCAAGCTCAATGGAAGTAGCAGACACCCCTCAAGATTTTGCCCTGGATTTATATCATCACTTGTTGGCTTTGGAACATTCAATCTGAGTTGCGGGGGGAAAAGAGATGATACACTAGTGGAAATATTAAAAGTGACATAGCTTTTGAAATCCCACATGTTTCTCACTCACTGCAAACTGCTAAAGCGCGTTCTTTGGGAAAGGTTGAGTTCAGTTGTTGGAGTTGGAGATTACAATGAGCTTGTTTGTATAGCACTTGTTTTAGACCCAACTTCTTCAGCTTTCTAATTCACAGACAGCAGATCATTGTAATTGGACAATGGCATCTGTTAGTAATAATAATGTTTGCTTATTCAGTTGAGCAAATGCTTCATTCCCACTTCGTTCCAGAGCTGAGTTTCCTTTTCTCTTAAAGAACTTTTGTTATACTTCCAATACACGTGGTTTTCATTAGACTTTTAAATGTAACAGCATCCTCTTGAGAAGAGGTGCATGCTAAGTCCAACTTCTTGATGGAATTAATTACAGCAAAATATATTAAGAAAAGGTGGAGAAGGGGGCAAGGGATCCAATATTCAAACTTGAATGGCTAAAGCAGAGTGCCCATTTACACATTTGCATGCTCAGATCAGTGCTCACATGCCCCAAGCCCATTGAGTAGTTGTTTGAGTGACTCAGTTGAAGACCAGATACCATAAGTTTAAGTGCCCAAGTTTGAAAACTGGGCTCCCAATATTACTTAGTGAGACCACATACAGAAAATTTAGGGTGGGGTTTTCAAACGTGCTTAAAGACATTAGGCGCACAAGTCCCATTGACTTTCAGTGGCAGTCCCTAAACTCCCTTCGGTGCTTTTGAAAAGCTCACATGTAAGGAATTGAATCCATTGCTTCCCTTTTGTAGGGATTATTTTGAATGTTGGAAAGCAACTAACATGGAAACCCATGAGAGAAAACAGTAGAATTCTTTAGCTGTAAATGAAAGACATTCATGAGATTGAAACTGTGCCCACACTTACAGAAAGGTGCGTGAAGTGTATACTTCAGGGAATATACAGGTACTGTAGCTGTACTAAAAGTGTCCATAGCTTAACTGCTATTCCAATTTAGTGGACTTATTCCTTGTTCATTCATGGAAGCTTTTTTGTATTTATTTAGTTAGTTAGCTGCCTGTACTCAAACTGCATACCAGAGAACTGTCACGAGGCACATGACTGTATTGGAGGTAGTGGGTAGTTGCCTTGCCTTAGAAGGACCTCAGGGAAACACTTTGCCTATAGGTGGCACATAGTTCCTCAGGACTGCAGCTGCTGCACCACTTGGTGACAGGCTGGTGTGGAGAGTGGGGACATGGAATAGCTAGCAGCCACAGAGGTCCTAGCCAGGACTGTACATGGGGCTGGTGGTGGCCGAACACTTCTGCAAGAGCCAGCATAAAAATATGATTCAAAATATGAGGAGAAATGTTTGTGAAATAAGTAACATATTACCCTTATTCAGTAACATGACCCTCTTTGTACCACTTACAGCTTTATGAAGCTTTTACCTTTCTGAAAGGGCTTGGAGCTGTAATCATGGTCCATGCTGAAAATGGAGATTTGATAGCTCAGGTGAGTGAGTCGCATTTCTTCTTCTGTTTCCCTTAGAGAGTGAATATGTTTCATGTGACAGGGGAGAAGGGAAACTTGTCTGCTAGTACAGCAATCAGAGAAAGTGTTGGTGGGAAAACAGACTGCCTAGTAAAGCTTCCTTGCTGAATCTAATTTCTTGTAATGATAAATCAGTGAGTTATGGGAATGCCAGTATAGAATTCCATGTGTGTAATGATACAGCATGCAGGCTGTAAGGTGATACTCCTGACAGCTCCCTGCCTGGAACGTAGGGAGTCAAAGAAGGGGCCTTGGTGGGAGGGACATGGGGATGCAAGAATTGGTTCCCTGGGAGCAGTGGCAGCTGGGTGGACAAACAGCAGGGAGAATCCTGTGAAGATGCTGGGGAGCGGTTGAGGAGCTGGGAGGCCTTACCCCAGTATTGTTGTTGCTGAAGAAGTCAGTGTATGCAAGGGGGGCAAGGCTATGGGCCCAAGCACATTGATGGTGTTGCTCTCAGACCTGTTCGTGTTTCTTTGCTGAAAAGACCCTTATAAACATATACAAAGGGAACAAAAAAACCAACCCTGTAAAACTTTCTAAAAAGTGATTAAAAATAAATTAGGCCAAGTTCTTGAAAGGGAGCTCTCTCTGAATCTGGAAATCAGTCAAGTTAAGGAAATTCAAATACTGTGTCCCTTTAAAATGTCCTCTGAGACACGAGAGTGTGCTCTTCCAGGAAACCATGGCCTAATGGTGTACAGCTGTCCCAGTAGCACGGGATGCCACAGCAGTGATGTGTAAGACAGCAGATGCAGGGTGAAATCCTGGCCACAGTGAAGTCAATGGCTGAACTCCCATTGATTTCCAGGAGTTCATCCATAGACTCAAAATGAAGAGGTTGTGGTGATAGGATTATTATTTTCTTAAAAAAAATATATATGGTCATAACATTACATGACACATTACAGTGATTTAAAAAATATGGCCCCTGCCCTGAAGAATTAACAATATAAGGCCCTGATCCTGCAACGGAATATGCATCAGTGGAGACCTGTGTTTGTGTGGAGTCCCATTGACTTCAGTGAAGCTTCACATGGGCTCAGGGATTTGCCTGCATGGCTCTAATTACAGTAGATAATAGAACTGATCAGGAACTGGAATTTCTCTTCCATGGGAAATCCCAACATTTTCAGGTGAAAAAATCATTTCAATTTGGGGGGAAAAAAAAGGCTGAAATTTCATGCTAAATGAAAAGAAAAGAAAAAAAAAAGAGTTGTATTCTACAGCAAGATACTGGTGGTGGAAAGAAAGCTGCTCACGGTGGATGCTTGAATGATTAACCAGTATGTAAACCCAAATCTTTATCTCATCAAACTCATGTCCTAGTTTATTAACACTACTGAATCCTCTTACAGTGGATAATTTTGTCACTCTGTCTGCTTCATTCTGCCATCTTCTGGATGTGACTAGCCTATTTTTAAATGATGCCGTTCTTTGTCATCCCGCTTCTTTCATATTATGTATTTGTAATATTTTATTATTGCATTTTAATTGTCTGCAGCATCCTGCATGCATAGGTGACAGGTGCATTTTATTTAAAATTATTTTAAAATATATGTGCAAAATACTTCTGTTTTCTAACCCAAATGTGTCTCATGGACACAGGCTGGTTAGTACAGTGTATTTATATATATGATCATGATGGATTGTCCATTTGTCACCCAGTGTAGTGAAGACACAAATCTATGTAAAGGAGCACCTTAGAGACTAGGTGCCACAAGTACTCCTTTTCTTTTTGAGAATACAGACTAACGCGGCTGCTACTCTGAAACAAATCTGTGTGTGTAATCTGAATGATTCTTGTTGGAGCAGGTTGGTAGTATGTTAGCTTTTCACCCCCAGAGACCTGGGATCAAATATTCATTAGGTTACATATGAAAATGTGTTAGATGATTTCATCCCTGTCTCTAGAGGACATTTGTCTATATCACAGAATCATTACATTTGGCCAGCTCTGCTCATTAGAGACCTAAGGGTGAGACAGGTCAGGATTTGTGGGGCATTAATAGCTCTGTGCTGTGTCTGCAGGTCCTATTAATCCATCACTTTTTTTGATCAGAAAGTTTACTCCAAAAAACACCCTTTGCATGATCTTTATATGAAATCATAAGGATTGCCCACATGTCCTTTCATAAGAAGCTTTGGCACAACATTTTGCTGACAAACATCAGCTGACTGAGCAATGAATACTTGGAATATCCATTTTTAAGATAACATTAAGTAGTAATATAGCACCAAAGGGGTGCATTTTTAGTGGGGTTAGAGGGCATTTAGTTCTGCATCTTCATGATCAACTGTAAAAGAGTTACAGAAAATTTAGATCATGTAAGCAAGACCCCTGAAAGGGTCGGAGGAAGAATCAGCAGGGTAAATAGGTATTGTCAAAAAGGTTGAGAAAATAATGATACTACCTAGGAGGAGAGAGAGAAGAAAAAATATTGTGTAAGTAAAGGAGGAATTACAGTACAGGGTTGTCCTTAATAAGTACAATATTTGCCTTAATAAGTACAATATTTCATGGCATTGAGTGTTCTTCTCTCATAAGACTCCTTTTTAGGGGAGGACAGTAGCATTTTTCTCATGGGGCAGTCACAATAGACCAAATTCTATACTGCCTTGCAGCCACAAATCTTCCACTGAAGCCCATAGCAGGTTGCATGTGGTGTTTGTCAGTGAAGAATCTGGCCCAATATATTTAGGGCCGGTCTTTTCGTCCTTGCGTCCCTTTTTGCAGGCACTATCAGTTGCATATACAAAAAAGGGAGGCAATATGAAAACATTTCCCTCGGTACACTAAAGGAAGTTTAACATAAATGTATGTTGTTCTAGAGGTGGTCAGCATTTGTCTGTTACATTCTAGGAACAAAAACGTATCCTGGAGATGGGAATCACAGGACCTGAGGGACATGCCCTAAGCAGACCTGAGGAGGTAAGAGGCTTAACTAAGTCTGTATTTCTTGGAAATGTCTTCTGGCATCTACATACATAGGAAGTAAGTTTCTTATAAATAAATAAAAGAGAAGATGGTAGATGGATGGATGGTTGGAGGAGAGGACAGCAAACCATCTGCTTTTCACGGCCTGTTCTGATAATGCCATTCTCTGCAAAATTTTCTAAGTATGAGACATCATGCTAAAAATTAGTAACAAAGTCTGCAAAATATTCACAGGACATATTGTACATCAGCTGATCAAGACATTTCAGCCAAAAATACTTCTAATAAGTGTTTTTCCTACTATCTGTACATATTCACAAACATTTACATATTGTAATATTGTGAATTCATGAGAATGGAAGGATTCTGTGGGTCAGCTTGATTTATGCACTTTTCTCCTATAATAAAATCCGTTCATGCATGGATCAGCGTAGGTCACTGAAAAAGGATTTTTCTAAGGCCATGTCTACATCATGGGTACTATAGCGGCATAATTATGGTTCTGTAGCTATGCCGGCATACCCACGTATGTAGATGGAGCCTACACTGATGGCAGAAATGTGATGTAGGAATATCACCTCCCCATATGACAGTAGGTAGGTAAGCAAAAGCATTCTTTTGTTGATCTAGCTCTGTCTACACAGGGAGTTAGGTTGGCATAGCTATATCATTGAGGGGTGTGGATTTTTCTAAATTAATGAGTCTTTTCCTGTTAATGGGAGTGCCGGCCTGGGGAAAATCCTAGCTGGATATTTGCCAAAAAGTAAGCTGAAGTATTTCTTACCACCACATGTGGTAGCCCCATTACTGAGGTACAAAACCTCTCCACTTCTTCCTCAGGTTTGCCTGGTGATGAACCATTCCCATATTAAGATATGAATCTACACTCTGGCTTGTCATGAGGTGTATATGTTTGTAATAATGGCTCCTAGGAGAACATCAGGTGAAAAAAATAATTGCTGGGGTGAACATTTTGATTTTAGGAGAAGAGAGTTAAAAGAAGTACTTAAACTGTAAAGATTTAGGCCATCTGCTTTTGGAGATGCTGTCTTTACAGATTTGACTGATAAAGACTTTGAAGAGAATTATCAATAACCTTGTGTCTAATATTTCGGTCACTCCAGTTTTCTGGATTTTGGGATGTAGCTATACTGAGAGGGTTTGGGCCAACCACTGGACTAGTGGCAGTGAAGAGAGGCCTCTAGTGGCTCTGGAAAGACACTGCCGCTCCAGCTGAAGACAAATTATTTGTATGCATGTCCCAGATGGCTCCTTGTGGGAGATTGCTTGGACACTGAGGAACAGAGGGGACTTACTGGAGGATGTTTGAAAGCCTTCTATGGATTATGGGCTAAATTCAACCTATACTGCTGATGCTGTTCCTTAGAAATACTTATATTCACTGTTGTCTTATCCTTGGGTAGAGATTGGGCCTAAGCCTGCATTGTCTGAGGGTACAGAGAATTTCTATGAATTATGACACTGTTTTCCCCTTCCTTTTTCTTTGTGTTTGTTTGTAGGGGGAAGGTAGGGTGACCAGATAGCAACTGTGGAAAAAATGGGACGGGTGGGGGGTAATAGGCCCCTATATAAGAAAAACTTCCCCAAAACGGGACTGTCCCTATAAAAACGGAACATCTGGTCACTCTGGGGGAAGGCCATGGGGCTTCACGAAGAAATGTGGATTTGGAAGAGTTAATAGGGGAGGGAGTTAATAGGGGAGCTTTGGTTCTAGCAGCAAAGTCCTTTATAACATTTCTTTGTTACTATTTAAGGCTTGATGGTGCCATTAGCAAGGGGCAGTGGGGTACAGAGCTGCATTGCCCTGGGATAGCACAGAGAGGCTTGGTGCTACACTATTCTAGCATATCAACCCCCAGGCCAGCAGTACTGGGTAGCTAATGCATGGAGTTAGGGGCAGAGCTGTGTCCTGGCCTTCTCACCACCGCTCTGCCCCCATGAGGCACCATGTGCCTCTGGAAAAGTAGAACGGACACACTCTAGAATTGTGTTTGGCCTTTACACAAGCTGTGCAAGGCTGTGTGTGACTTTTTTCTCCCTCCCATCCAACACTGCACAGCAGTATATGAGCCAAGCAGGACAAGGCCTTTGTTGTTGTTGTCGTTAAAAAGAGAAAAATCTGGCTCAGTCCTGGATTTCACTTTCACCTCCTTCCGCTTTTCAACTTACATTTTTCTGCCTGTTTTCTTGTCCATTTCAGCTTGAAGCGGAAGCTGTTTTCCGTGCCATCACCATTGGCAGTCGAATCAACTGTCCGGTGTATATCACCAAGGTGATGAGTAAGAGCGCGGCTGATATCATTGCGCTGGCTAGGAAGAGAGGTATGGAACTCAGTGCATTCCCCTCAAAGGGGGCGTGCATTAGGTATCATTTACCAAATGGAAGCTCTAGCAACTAACCCAATTGCTGAATGCAGGGGTCAGTATCCACTGACTCAAATGGCTGCTGTTGTGCTAACAATTTGGTTTTGGGAAAATGGAAGTGAGACCCCACCACTCTATTCAACCTTGACACTCTCCTTCCTACTGCCCCTTCCTCCACCTACCTGAAATGTGCATCTTAATCCTCCCTTCTCACACGCTACCTCTTACCCTTATCCCAAGCTGCTGGCTATTCATTCTTGCAAAGATTATCTTCTTCCCTTGTAAGGCCTAGCACGGACTCTCAGCCTTTGTGGGGCAGCTGCCAGAATGTATCTCTCTAGCACTTGCTGACAGTTACTGCTAGTGCTACAAAGCTTCATGAGCTAGCAGTGGGTGGGGGAAAATAGAACGCATGCACTGGACCTCAGAGGGAGAGGTTTTGCTCCCTGCAGTGTTGAGTGTCCCCCCCATGCTCTGCTCCTTCGTATTTTTAATACTCACCGGCTGCAAGTCCTGCTTTATTGCTGACTCCGCTCCTTGTCTCTCCTCTTAAGGCATGTTCTGTTCTTCTCAGTTGTCTCTGCTTTTCTCTTTTCTCTCATTTTCTTTCCTCACCTGGTCCTTTGCTGGTTCTATTTTTCTCCCTCAGCCTTCCACACTTCCAGCACCTCTCACTTACAGTTAGGCAGGTGAGAGGCAGGCCGCAGAGACATAGAAGTGCAAGGGAAGGGCCGCTGTGCTGCTCTATAGTGCTGTGGCGTATGGGTTACCTTGGGGATCACCAATGACAGGCCGCAGGAGCAGCAATTAATTTGACTCTGGAGCACTGGCACCTCAGCCACTGGGCAGTGCAATGAGGCCAAAGAGTGAGAGCAAACTCTCCTCTGGATCTTTAATGTGTCCCCTTCTGATCAGACTTGAGGTATACCAGGGAGAAAGCCTGCATTTCCGCTTGCTTGCGCTGCACATGGTCTGTGCGTACATAAAGAACTTCAGTCTCCAGGGCCTTCAATCCACTGCACAAACTCACTTAAAAACAGAGAAAAGATGGCGCTGATAAGATTATTGAAATTAAACACAATTTTGAACTCCTCTCCTCCCAGATTAGAGAATTTTGTAAATATTTCGATCAAAAGCATATGTGGCTTGGCAAGCTGCCTGATTAAATTTTTATAATACGGACAAAGCCAGGGCTGTTTAATTTCTTAGCAGTTATGCTGTCCATGTAGCAACATGTAAATTATGCATGGCTGTTCGCAGTAAGCTGCATAATGCATTGGCAAGTGGATTTTAACCATTTACTGTATATTCTTGCTTTTCCCCAGGTCCTCTAGTTTTTGGTGAGCCAATCACTGCCAGCCTGGGGACAGATGGGACACATTATTGGAGCAAAAACTGGGCCAAGGCTGCAGCCTTTGTGACCTCACCACCTCTGAGTCCTGACCCCACCACACCAGATCACTTGAACTCACTCTTAGCATGGTATAACCTTTAATTGTTTATAAAAAGTCAGTCAGTCACATGAGTGCAAAACCCATGCCAGATGCAACATCTCGAGACTGTTCCAGAGCCCATTGAAGTCAATGGGTATATTTCCTCTGACTTCAAAGGGCTTTGAACCATTATCCTAATGTATAAAATTATGATGGACAAGAGATGTTAGGTTACAATAGAATTAGTCCTTAAGAACTCAATCTTGCTATCATTAAAGTTAATGGCAAAATTCCCATTGGCTTCAGTGGGAGCTGGGTCAGACTCAAAATTATTACTAAAAGAAGCTATAGTAAACTGACAGTGCAACTTTCTGAGGCAGGTTTCCTTGGCCTGCTTTATAGGCTGGAAGACTATGTTGTGTGCATAATGCACATACAGCAACAGAAGCATAACTAAAAAGAGCCTGCCTGTTTAATGCTGTAGACGTAGGGGAGAATTAGTGTTGTATGGATGTATATTGTACAGATGTTAATCTACTGATCTATTGTGAAGGTGACAGAACAAACAGGACTTGATGTGAAGAGTGATATGTTATTTGCAATTTTAACTGAGGAAATGTGGTACAGGATTTATTCAGCAATGAGAGTTATTTATTATTAAAAAGCTTCCAGGTTGAAAGGTCAACAACCATCACTCTCACAACTTCCACCAAAGTAAATGTAACCCTGGTTTTCGGTGCATGCATCATCCCAGCCTTTAGGTAGTGCTTCGGTACACGAGAGAGAGGAGACTTGTGGATTTTCTCTTAGGTGATCCACTTCTTTCACTAGAGGACTCCTGGCAGGGAGGAGTAAAGTCAAGGAGGGAGCGTGGCCATTTCTAATGTAACGTTGCATTTGAAAGATAGATAGGAGTTTGATTCTTATGTGTTTTGTGTTAACCAGTGAGAAGGTGCCATATCTTGGTGCATCTTCTGTCCTGAACAGACCTCGTGTTGTACTTTTCCCTTGAGCTCTGCTAATAATAAAACAGTCCCACGCATCAACTTGTCCTTACGTGTGAAAATGCTTATTGTAATCTGCGTGCACGCATGTGCACACACATGAGCTCTTAGGACAGGGCCATGAGGCAGGAGGTTGTCTGGCAGCTAGGAGGCCTGATTTCCTGAGTGTAATTCCCAGCACAGGTAGAGAGACTTGTGCTAGCTCAGCTTGAGCTAGCATGGTAAAAATAGCAATGGGGAGGTTGTGGCACAGGTTGGTGGCTTAAGCTAGCTGCCCGTGTCCAAACCTACCTGGCAGCCTGGGTCTGAGCTCAGGTGATTAGCCCAAGCCACCACCAGTGCCGCAATGTCCATGCTGCTATTTTTAGCACTCCAACTTGAGCTGAGCTAGTGTGAGTCTGTCAACTAGGCTGGGAATCGCACCTCCCAGTGGCAGTGTCAACATTCCCTTAGGCCCCATCCTAGCTTACCCTCCTGTTGTGCCCCATCTCTATTGGTCCCAGACTGTTTCCTCAGCTGGAAACCAGCAGGGGTAAATGGTTCACATTTGGAGGGCAGCTGAGGGGTGGGGAGGAACTGGCATAGATGCCAGAGCAGCTTCATTTAGGGATTCAAGTTTGCATTTGGGAAGAAACAGACTGGGTATAGGAGGCTGTCAGCCCACTGATGGGAGGTGGGGGTGTACTGGCTGTCTGCAAAGGGATCAGGAGATGGTGAGAGAGAGAGGAGGATTATCATCAGAGAGATGGGAGGGGGTAGGAACAGTGAAGAGATGGGTATCCCGCTGATGGGGCTGGGAAAGGAGGGGTGGGAGCTGAGTTGTTTTGCTGAGAATTTTCTGGAGGAGGTTAGTCATTCCAAGGGTTAGAAGGGGTAATATGACATCTGTCTGCCCACAAAGGTTCAGGTAGCTCTGAAAATGTTCAACAAGTTACCAGCAGTGTCTTGGCAACCTGGAATTGGGTATCACCTCCAGAAAGTGTGTACTGCTTCTAGCTCATTGCGATGCTTCTTTGGCTTAAGTGGTGGAGCTGCTGCTTTGGGGTGATAGGGGACTTTTGTTTGAGTCCCAGCAGGACAGAGTGCTCACAGTAGAGTGAGTAATTGTCTGCCAGCCAAGCCACTAGTTAACACCAGGTGGCGGCACTGTGTCCCTAACTGTGCTGATTCCTGCTTCCAGAGATACCCATACATTGGATGAAGTACATTTTTAGAAGAATTAGAAATGGTCATTTGCTTGCAGATCACGTTTCTTCCAGAAGTGAGGTTTCCCCACAGCAGGTTGACAGGTTATGTACATGGGTGATATAAAAGCATGGGGAGACATCTGTCTAGGCACTTGTACATCAGAGACTATGTCCATGCGTCTCTGTATGTGCAGTAGAGGATGACTTCTGCTCAGTGACACCTGTGTAAATACAGAGTCACTCCACTGGTGCTGGACTTACACAGATGTTAATGAGAGCAGAATCTGGCCCTAAGTCAAATGTATTTTTGGTGGGGTTATACAGAATTTGGTTCATTTCTGACTGGTGCTGGCCTTGGGAGCAGATGAAATTAGCTCCCTTATTTGATCTTTCTGTTCATTAAAATGAAAACAGGAAAAAGGTCTTTTCTGGCCTGATCTTGCACCATTGACATCATTAGCAGATTTGCTGTTGTGTTCAGTGGGAACAGGATCAGACTTTTAACCAGCTCATGCAGCAATGTAGAAAAAAAAATATTGTTTTTACTGCAGCAGACACAGCTGTGTGTTCTCCACAAGAGGCTTCCAACATATTAATAATATGTGGGTCAAACTGGCATAGCTAAAATGGCAATAGAATTTTTAGAATTGTAACCCAGATAAAGCCATCTTTTGATACCAAAATCATGCAAAAAGACTGGGAAATCAGGGAAATTTTCATTATGCTCCAAACATGCAGAAATGTCCCCCATTCCCCACTGGCTTAGAGTCAGCGATCTTACATGACAGCAGCTTAGCCTGCTTTCAGGTCTAATACTTAAATCAATACATTGAAGCTTAAAAAAATCCTATATATTAATACTTTGCAGTGCATTTATATATGTTTTTTTACCCAAGAATGAATATGATTATGGTTAATAATATCTTCTATAGCACTTTTCATCAGTAGATCACACATTTTACAAGCATTAAACAAGCCTCACAACATAAAGTTAGCATGCTTTTGATGGTTGGTTGAAAATTTGCTGTTGAAACTGTTTTGACAGAAAACTGGATTTTTGACTGAACAAAAAATGTCTGCTTTCCACAGAAAATTTAGATATTTTTTGTTGAAAAACTGCCTGGAATCCAAAATACCACTGCGATGCCTCATGGGAGATGTAATTCAGAGACCTCATGCTCCCACACTTATGTATGGACTGGGCTTCCCAGCCAGACGCCATCTCCCATGATGCACTTCTTCCCCTCACCAAGAAATGAGATGGTGGTGCTTCATAGTAGATATAATATGATCAGGCCACTAGTCAATGAAGGAGAATGGGAGCATGACGCATCTGAACTACAAATCCAATGTGCCACCATAGTGACATTTCAGAAACAAAATATTTTAGTTTTTTGATATTTTTCACCAAAAACTCAAAATTTTTCATGGGAAAAAACAGAATTTTTCTGACCAGTTCTAATGTTTATACCCATTTTACTGATTAATAAACTCAGGCAATGGGACTGTTCACGTGCTTAAAGTTAAGCATAGGTGAATATTTTTTGTTGAATTGGGGCCTAAGTGATGCTCTTGAACTAAGAAGACTAAGCACTGTGGTCTGTTAGAGGGCTTATTCCTTCACCCACTTACTTCCCTGGTCCTTCTCACATGAACAGAGAGCAACAATACCCAAAGTCCAAAGGTGCAAACAATTCGATGTTTATTGGGGTGAACTTCCAGCAAGCATGATTCCAGTTTCCTTCCTTAGTATCCTCCTTCCCAGCTCTGACACCACAGAGCCTTACACCTGTGTCCCTGTTCCCATTCCTACCCTTAGCCAAACATGATTCCAACTTCCTTACTCCCATTCCCTGTTCCCATTTCCCCCTTTAGCAAAACATGATTCCAATTTTCTTACCCCCATTCCCTGTTCCCATCTCCCCCTTTAGCAAAACATGATTCCAATTTTCTTACCCCCATTCCCTGTTCCCATCTCACACACACACATGCCCACCCCCACCCACACCCAGTCACTTCCTCATTGACTACAGATTATATAGTAAAACTTGAGTTCTGCTTAGCTATACCTTAACCAATCATTTTCCTGAAATTTAACTAACCAATCCTAACATATTGTAACCTGATTATGTAACCAATTATATCCCACCACCTTAATTAGTTTACACCCAGCAAAATTAATTATACAGCAGACAGGAACAATCACAGAACCAGACAGAGATTATACAGACAAACAACAGCAAAGTGGGAACTATAATGACAAAACAGTACAGAAGTGAGGATTTCACATCCCAGCTATTGATAAGTGAGTTCTTGCCAGACAGGATGCATCAAACTAAGTTTCCTTTTACATTTTCTAGGCACTTCCCTTTCTCTGGAGGTGATAGGAACTATCAGGACAGGATTGTATTCCTAACAGCCGAATAGCACCTTACTTCAGTGTGACTAGTTTGGAATGTGAGGATGTGACTGTTTGCTTCCCAGCTTATGGCTGCCTCTGCTGCTTAGCCAAAGGCCTTAGCCTAAGAACAGGGCCTCAGACTGTCACAGTAAGAGAAGGCCCTTACACCAGCAGACAGTGATTTTGATTCTTTCTTTTATACCTCTATCACTAGCCAAGTGATAAGAATACACCTAAATTCTTAGAGTATAGGCCTTTACAGACAGGCCTGAATATCTATATCCTAACATGGTCCTCAGCAGAAAAACTTCACACAAAGGGCATATGGAACAAATCACTGGGAAAGGCAACTAAAATAAAGCATGGACAAGAGAGAGAGAGAGTCCTAGACTGTTTCTGGTGCAGTGAATTAATAGTGTTGTGGAAAAAAGGACTGCATTGTAAAGATAAACTTGGAATGGGCAGGCCAATTGAGCTGGAGGAGGGTTTCTTGTCCCTACAATTGTATTTATTAATATGTGTAGAAAATTAAAGAATCCAGTATGTCAAATTAAACTTGCATACAACAAGACAGTGATGAGCTTAGAGGACAGGACAAGGACAAGATAAAATGGAAAGCAAATCCTGTGATGCCATTGGTGTGTTTAGTAATTTGCGGTAACACAAGAAAATCATTAATATAAAATTACTTGTAGTCTAATCACTCTTATTTCACTATTAACAAAGAGGTTTGTCTTCTAATCAAAGGCTCATGATGTTGCTTGATTCATTTTTTTGTGGATAGGAAAGGATCAGAAGATGATGCAGAAAGTTTCACATAAGTGAATAGGATTGGCACCTCAGTAAATTGTACTAATGTGGCAGATAACGGACCTTTTTCTTCATTCACTTGGTTATTTATAAAGCTGCTGGGATTTTAACCTCTGAATCTAAGGACTCTTGATGTTTGAAACCTGCAATTTACACACTAAGATGGGGAGGGACCACTGGTTCAAATCCTAGCATGGTCAGCGCAACCTTCATCCTTTGGAGACCAAGAAACTGCAGTGCAATATTATGTGAGGCTGAGACCTTCAAAGCTGAGGTGTTGTCTTTTTCTGGGGACAACTAATTGGTGTCAGAATGATCAGAGTGCAGGCTTGCCTGTTCATTCCCTGTTTTCTGTCAGAAGGTACAAAGAGAGAGCTTTTCTTGTACAAATTCCATGAAAAATTTATAGACCAAAAAAACCACAAAAAGCCATCTGGTATTCATCATGTTACTTTTATTTCACATGATTATGGATTTATCTTTAAAGTAGAATATTTAATACAGGGTTTTGTTAACCTTTGTTAACACTAATAATGGAGTCGTCTCCTCAGCCCTGTTGCGTGGGCTTTGTACCAGTCTCGTGGTGAAAAACAGAGCAAAACCCAGCTGATCTCGGCAGTAGTTGATTATCTTAACATGCCTGGATGGTGTAAAGCTGAGGACAGAGGGTTTTCTTAAGGAAAGGTGATCTCACCAGAGCACCCCTGCTCTTCAGTGATCCTTAGCCACCAGAATAGCATGTGGTGGCTGTTAGTGGCTAGTGTGGGTTAGAGCATGCGCCTCTCATGTCTAGATTTGAAAAAACAAATTCACACCCAAATTGATGGCAAGTGAGTCTGTGTATCCTGCAATATCAATACACCATGTGTTAACTCTTCTTAGTGGGGACCTGCAGGTGACGGGAAGTGGGCACTGTCCCTACAGCACTGCCCAGAAAGCCATCGGAAAGGATAACTTCACTATGATTCCTGAAGGAGTTAATGGAATTGAGGAAAGAATGACTGTTATCTGGGACAAGTCTGTCGTGAGTAATTGCTTATCTTTATAGACTAAGAATTGGCTGTTAGCTGGATAATGAAAGCCACGGGGCTCTATGCCAGCATTCATGTGGTTTCCCCATATTGTGAGAGCTCCTATAGAACAAGCTACCATAAGATTATTATTTATTTTTAAATACTTAGTAGGAATGCAGTTAAAAGCTTTGTATTTTATTTCTCTTTTACAATGGAAAAACATCATGTTTTATGAGTCCCGAGGCTTAATTGACTCTACATCATTTTTGGGTATTGTGTCAGATTGAATGTTTGGAGCTGACATAATAGTCAAAGCAGTTTAACGCTTTTGAAATAGACTTTGTATAAACTTGACAAATAGATCATTTAATTTGGGGAAATGTCACATCATTTTTGAGAAACTACAAATGGATGGGAACCAAAGCTTAAGGTTATAATATAAAGCCATTTAAATGAGGACTTTTTGTGTAATTTATGCTGGAGTATTTTACAGCGTGATGTTGGCATAAGAGAGCAATTTGTTGGATGTTTCATGGATCCTAATATACAATGCATTCTCCCCACCCGTACACACAGGTGAAGCTGATATGCATATTACAAACTGTAAAACTCTGATTGCATTTATAGTGCACCTCTGACCACCTTACTTGGACTGTTCCCCCGTCCAACTTGCCAGGGACTACTGCTAGGATTCCAAACACTGAAGCAGCTTCAAATAGCTGCTGTTTAAAAGCAAAATGAACAAAACCCAATCAACCAGAGACGTTTTTTCTTCTTTTCTCCCGCAGAACATGGAATGTCAGCTGCAAAACTACGTTGGGCTGAGAGGCAGTTGGGGCAACATTCAGTTGTGGACTTGGTAGCTCATGTTATATTTAGGCTAGAAATGGGTGTTGTTATACCGTACAACAGGGAGAATGGTCTGGTTTTCATTGGGGCACGCTGCTCTTGTTTCTAGCTTGAGAAAATCCAAAAATATTGGACTGTAAAATCACAACATTGTTCTGTGCAGCAAAGATTTTGTATGTCTTTATTAGATATTTCTAAAATTTGATCATTGATGATTTTTTCTCTCCCTTTAAGCCCCTGTACAGTGGACTTGTGCTACTAAAGCAACCTGGATTTGCAGGTGTAGGGATAAGAATAAAGCAGTCTGATTTTTCAGGTATCCTGCTGCTCCTTTATGCTCCTCTGGCAGTATAAAAGTGCCTTAAAGCAGATATAAATCATTTACACCGATATTCCAGTACCTTCACATGTGAGACCGAGGGAAAGGAGACTTAGCAGAACTGAGACAAGCCTTTTATCTGTAATAAAACATGTAGCATACACAGCATACATGATGGTGTGGTCTGGATTAAGGGTTTAGTGGCTTTTGTTTGGGATGATGTGAATAACTCACTCATCTGTTTGCTGCTCCTGAATAATACAGACCTCACAAATTCATGCTAATAAAACCTTTGGACCATGCAACTCCATCCCTTATTTCCTCTGTCCAGTCTATCTACGCACATGCCCTTATATGTTGACATTACCAATTCTATCTCCGTTTTGGAAGCATAATTTACTCATGTCAAATTGCTTGTAGGCTACAGGCAAAATGGATGAGAACCAGTTTGTTGCTGTTACCAGCACCAATGCTGCCAAAATCTTTAATCTGTATCCAAGGAAGGGCCGGATTGCTGTGGGCTCAGATGCTGATGTTGTTATCTGGGATCCAGATAAAGTGAAGACTATTACAGCCAAAAGCCATAAATCGGTAAGAGAAAAATTGCATATTGTCATTATAAACACAACTGCTTCGGAACTACCAATCTTCTAACGCAAATGAACTCCCAATGTGCTAGATACGTAAGAGCTGGATAATGTGATGTTCTGCATTAAAAAGTATGATTGTTCATATTAAGATGAAAGTCATTAAATCTGTTCTTTCAGAGAATAAGAAATTTACCACTTCAGTCCGGAAGGAATTTTTCCAGCATGTAGAATATTGTATAATTGGCTAAATGAATGGGCCAGTTCCCCAACAGCTGTTAATCAGCATAGCTCCACGGACATCAGTGAAGCCATGCCAATTTGCACCAACCTTGTAGCCAGCATCAGATTTTTAAAGGTATTCTGATGCCTAAAGATGCCAGTAGGCATGTAGTGGGATTTTCAAAAGCACCTAAGCAGGTTAGGTGCCTAAATCCTATTGATTTAGAAAGTCCCACTAGGTTCCTCCTTGCATCTTTAGGTGATTAAATACCTTTACAAATCTGACCCCAACCCACCCTTCTTTTCTTTTCTTTTCTTTTCTTTTCTTTATTTTGCCTACTTCTGAAGCATGAGTTATCATCCATTGCCTGAGCAGATCGAAAAATGTTCTGAAATGTTATGCTTAATTCAATGTTTCTATAATCTGGGTTCTAGATTACGGATGGGTTTGGGTTTTTTTGGTCTTGTTTAATTACGAAACTTTATAGTATATTTCTTTGATTCTGTGTCCCAATTTGCATAAAATACTAACTGTGTATTCTTTCCAAACACTTTGATCTTTGTGTAATGACTACACAAGGGACAGGATAATGGAGAATCAGGCCCATGTGTTTGCTTTATTTTATCTAATCTAATCTAATTTACATATCAATCTAGTGGAAAGACAGGTGGATGAGGTAGTATCTTGTCTCTCTAATATCCTGGGACTGAAAAAGCTACAATGACACTGCATATGTATCTAGTCGGTATTTTACATCCTGTCCATCACCATACTGGGTCACAGTTCCATAAATATGACTGATTTTCATTAAATATTTGTGATAGTTTACTGGATAGCCAATAATATGTTTTATTTAAAAAAGGCTTACATGTTCAAAAATGACAAATGAGTTTGTGTGCCTCAATTTGTGTTTTCCCGACCTTAAATGGGGCTGAGCACACCAGTCTCTGAAAATGAGGCCCCTTTAAGATGTTTCAGGTGGGACACATTAAATCACTAGGCACTTTTGAAAGTAAACACCTTGCTACCCAAGTATTTTTTCTAGCTTTGGAGGGCAGGGGTGGTGCAGTGCAGAGAATAGATCTAAATCATTCAGGCTCCGATTCAGCAAAGCACTTAAGCACATGCTTATCCATAAGCATGTTCCCAAGTCTCATGCTTGTAGTTAAGCACTTGCTAAAGTGTTTTGGTGAGTCAGTGCCTCTAAGGGTTATGCAATTAGGGACAGCACATGTAGGCATACCCAAGCTAGTTTTAATTAAGCTAGCTTGCTAAATATAGCAGTGTAGCCACCAGCCATCAGCAGCACAGGCTAGCTGAGTACAATCTCACCTGGGACTCTAGGTCAGGGATGGGCAAACTTTTTGGCCCAAGGGCATATCTGTGTATGGCGGGCCATGAATGCTCATGAAATTGGGGGTTGGGGTATGGGAGGGGGTGAGGGCTCTGGCTGGGGGTGTGGGCTCTGGGGTGGGGCCAGAGATGAGGAGTTCAGGATGCAGGAGGGGGCTCCAGGCTGGGGCAGGGGGTTGGGGTGCGGTGAAGGTGAAGGTGAGAGCTCCAGCTGGGTGTGCGGGCTCTGGGGTGGGGCTGAGGATGAGGAGTTGGGGGTGCAGGAGGGTGCTCTGGGCTGGGACCGAGGGGTGCAGGAGGGTGGGAGAACGATCGGGGTGGTGCAGGGGCTTGGAGCACGGGAGGGGGTCAGGGTGCAGGCTCTGGGAGGGTGCTTACCTCAAGCAGCTCCCACAAGCAGTAGCATGTCCTCCCCTCTGGCTCTTATGTGGAGGCACAGCCAGGCGACTCTGCACCCTGCCCTGTCCACGGGCACCACCCCTGCAGCTCCCATTGGCCATGGTTCCCAGCCAATGGGAGCTGCAGGGGCAACACTTCAGGCGGGGGCAGCGTGTTGAGTCCCCTGGCTGCCTCTATGCATAGGAGCAGGAGAGGGGACATGCTCCTGCTTCTGGGAGCCTCACGGAGTGGGGCAAGCCCCGGACCCTGCTTCCCGGCGGGAGCTCGAGGGTCGGATTAAAACGTCTGGAGGGCCTGATGCGGCCCCCAGGCCGTAGTTTGCCCACCCCTGCTCTAGGTATATACTCTGTTGGCTAGCCTATGTAGTCACCCATGTCACTGAGGCTACACTGATATTTTTAGCAAGCTAGCTGGATCAAAGATATCGCAGGTGTACCTACATGTGTTGAAAGAAGAAAAGGAGTACTTGTGGCTGCATCCGATGAAGTGAGCTGTAGCTCACGAAAGCTCATGCTCAAATAAATTGGTTAGTTTCTAAGGTGCCACAAGTACTCCTTTTCTTTTTGCAAAGACAGACTAACACGGCTGTTACTCTGAAACCTACATGTGTTGCAATCACACCTCCCAACTGCAATGTAGACATACCCTAACTGACCTGTGTTTGATACGCAACAGGCTTGTATATTACTTTATCTACCCCAAAGCATTTTTTTGGTTTCTGTCCCTGGGGAGTAAGTGTATTTTGAACCCTTTGATTATGCGTAAAGGTCGCATTTTCATCTAACCTTCAACAATGCAACTACTAAATGGAAATAAATAAATCTTTATGTGTGGAAAAGCAGTTATTTTTTCATCCAAACAAACAAGTGTGCTTGCACGTTTTGCAGGTGCTTTGCAGGTGCATTAGTGGAACCTGAATTAAAATAGGGCCATAAAAGTGTATTTCACTTTACCAAAGAAAAACAGACTTGAGATTGAGCTTGCATGGAGTTTTCAGTGGATGTCGTTTGATCCTCAGGCTGTTGAATATAACATCTTTGAAGGGATGGAATGCCATGGTGCTCCCCTGGTGGTCATAAGCCAAGGAAAGATTGTGTTTGAAGATGGAAATCTGCATGTAAATAAGGGAATGGGCCGTTTCATTCCTCGCAAACCTTTCCCTGAATACCTTTACCAGCGCATCAAAATCAGGAATAAGGTAGGTTCAAACTTGGCCTGTTATTTAATACTCCACATATCTTCTGGTCTCGCTCCAGGCTCTCTTGGAATCACACGAGAAAACATTTTGCATCATTATTGTCCTAAGTGAAATGGATCCATGTGGGACTGGAAACGCTGCCAAAAGACTATGGGCCACAACCTCAGCTGGTGTAAATTGATGTACTTTGACTTCAGTGGAGCTTCAGTGACTTACGCCAGCTGGGAATCTGGCCCTGTATGTCTATG
Organism: Caretta caretta; assembly: GCF_965140235.1. Taxonomy (NCBI): domain Eukaryota; kingdom Metazoa; phylum Chordata; order Testudines; family Cheloniidae; genus Caretta; species Caretta caretta. The sequence continues at coordinate 127,993,436 of NC_134209.1, read as the reverse complement.
ATGTACAGTCTTCTGAAGGAAAGAGAAAGATAATAGAAGACAATTTTAGCTAACAACAAAGAACATAGGACGACAATTTTTGCGGGGGTTGGGGTCAGGACAGGCTGTCATTTTAAATTGTTACATAACTTAGCATGTTGGATAAGCAGATCAAGTATTTCTGTTTCCCATGTACGTGCTACATTGGAAGCATTCACTGTATTTGGCATTTTATCAGCTTTTAACAACTGTTGTGGGCGAATTAGATTTAGTTGGGTTGTTTTTGTATATATAACACAAAACTTTCCGGCCTTTCTCTTTTGTGAAGCAGGTGGCTCGGGACAGATGTTTTAGCAAATGAAATGCATACACCTTGCAAAGTGTCCTATTTGACCCTGACTAGGTCAGTTCTGTTTTCAATTTATACCAATGCGGCTCCTCTGGAGCCAATAAAAAGGGCTTGTTACTAGATGTGAATTGTCTGAAAATTCTCTTTTGTTGTTCTTGTACAATGAGATCTCTTTGTCAGGGAACACAAACATCAGTGAAGAAAAGGCTGCTTTTTGGTTGTTTTTACTCTAATTTTTTTTTTTACTATAAAAATTTTATATAATAGATTACAAAGGGCAGCAATTGAAACGTACTGTAAGCAGTTTGAGATGGCAACCCACTTCTTTCAAAGGCCTTTTCTCCTCACCGTTCTCTTCATACAAGTGGTGTCAAATTATAGAATTCAACATATCGGCTCCTTTGGAAAAAAAAATTACCAACAGGACATATGCATCAACTAAGATGTGCTGCAAACATTGCTGCCCAGTCACGGTTTCTGTCTCATCACATTACCTACTTGAATTAGAGACTTTGAAACATGGACCTGCCTGTCAAGTGTCTGGCACTCTGAGGGTATGTCGATACTGCACCCAGGAGCGAGCCTTCCTGCCTGGGTCCACGGACTTGTGCAGTGGGGCTTGTGCTAGAGTAGAATAGCTGTGTAGGCAGTGCTTTGACATTCTGTCTGGGGCTGGACATTGCGTTCTCAAGCCCACCCTTCTCCCAGGCTTGAGTTCACTGCAGGAGTTAGGCTAGTAGCTCACTGTAGGAGCTGGATTTTGGGGAAAGACCTTTGTTTTCTGGTGGCTAGTTAGGTGGAGGGGAAGCAGGGGTGAGCACTGACTTTGGTGCTCTTAGAGCTCCCTCTGCTGACTGATTCCTGGAAGTGAGATTGACCTCTGAGGCATGTTCCCACCACTGCTTCTCTTTCTCTCATGTAAAATCAATGAAATCCCTTTATTTTGAAACCTACTGACGATCAAATCCACTGTGTGGTCCTCATTCGAATACCCTTGCACAACAAAGTAAGATGTGATAGAACATCAAACAAGGATCTACACAGCAATTTCTGTCACAGATAAAATCCTGGAATATTTACAGGGGTGTAAACTCCTGCCTTTGTGACACCCCCCTTGCTGTGTTTGGTGTCTGCTTCCTCTGCTGTCTGTGGCGCTTCACTCTCCTGGTAGAGAAGGTATACATTTGGGGAACATCGCCAATGTTATCTTTGGGTCAGGCTGCATGACAGCTTAGCTGTGATCCTGATCCTTCTGTCATTGACAACACTGGAAACACTTACATTGACTTAAATGGGAGCAGACTCAAGCCCTCTTCTCAACAGCCAGGCTTTCCTATATTTCCATGTCTCTTTCTCAAGAACATATAGGGGGCGATCTTTCTAAAATGTCTTCTAAAATCCTTAGACTGAATATCCAAATAAGCACTGCAAATTCGTTGGAATGCTTTTTTGAGAGCCTTGGGTTCTGTAAGACAACTTTTCCTGAGGGGGACACACCTCCAGCTCTTCCAGTTATTACCTTTGATAGCGGTAATATTGTTTTGTAGATTCATAGGTTTTGAGGCCAGAGGGGAACATTATGATCATCTAGTCTGACCTCCTGCATAACATTCGTATGAATATTACAGAGCTAGTGCCTAAAAGTCATCAGCTGAGACAAGGGTCCCATTGTGCTAGGTGCTGTACAGACAAGCAATAAAAGGCAAGGCCTGTTCCAAGGAGCTGACAAATTCTCATGATTTATGTATGAGTAGAGCTAGTTGAAAGTTTTTTCAAACTGTTTACCAAAAAAAAAAGAAAAGATTGTCACCATTTTTCAACCTGGTCTAATGATGAGAGACAACAGGAGGGTAAAACAATTGAACAGGGTTGTGAGGAAGAAAAGAGAACAATGATATAATCATGATTAGTATAATATGGGTTGTATAATATAGCATAATAGGACACCACCAGCTGTCCTAGCCATTGTTAAGTTTTCGGTAGGTGTCATGGCAGAAGTGAATGTTAAGGCTGTAGATAATACTGTCCATTTCTCAGATGATACTATGCTCTTGTTCCAATAAAGGAAAATGCACCTTTTGTTCATTGACAATGTGGCACCAATACGCTTTGCTAGGTATACTTGTGCCAGTATGTAGTTTTGGAGAACACAAATTCCAGACCTCCTGCATTAAATCCAGCTGTCCCACCATGTGATTCTTGAAGTAGACTATTATTTCTTTGGGAACAACGCTGGAAACATGACTTTGGATAAAATTGACATATATAATAGGTTTTTATAATAACCTTTTAAAAGTATAAAACAGCCCTATAAACTCAGATAAAACCACTGACATGCTTTTTTACTTGGGGACTGTAAGTGAGTGTGGCCATCCCTCTGCATCGGCCTCTGAGGGAGGCCACGCCTCTTCGCAGTCTGGTCTGCTGGAATACTCTTAAAACAAAGAAAGGGGGAATTAGCGGTATTCGATGGGCCCTGGCTTTCAAGCAGGCGGGGCTGCAAACCCTGGGCTCTGGCCGACGGTCAAGACAGGGTGGTAACAAGTTATAAGCCCAGCCCTCAAGCAGTCTGGCTGCAGTCAGGCGAGCTGTAGCAGTTCATGCAGAGCAGGGCAGCACACAGTCAGGACTCTGGCCTGCAGTCAGGCAGAACTGTGGCACCAAATACAGTCTATGGGGCTCTGTCAGGGGTGAGCCCAAGCACAGTCTGTTGTCCTAGCTCTGGTGGGTGACAGACAAGGGCAGGTCTCTTGGCTTCAGGAGGGGGAGTACTGCCACCCCAGGGGGAGCGGTGGCAGGGAGAGGAGGACCCACTCCACTGTATCCCAGCCCAGGCCCTAACAGTGGCAGAGTGGTCTGCCACTGGGCCAGCGGGGAATCCACTCACAACACGCTGACCGTGTTTCTGGCAGCAACACAGCCAGATGGTAGTCTGGTTCCCCTGGGCTCCTTCCTACTCTCCCCCTCGGGTGTAGCTGCATTCAGGGGTTGTCCTCAGTCTTCCTGGGATACACCGCCAAGGGTAGCGGTAGCAGCTCCTCAGCATTGGGAGTGGCAGATCTCTCTGGAAAATCAGGCAGCTCCTTGGGGCAGCCACGGTTCACCTCAGCATCCCACTCCAGCAATGGAGAAGAAGCTTGGGGAACTGAGCTGCTGGGCCGGCTTTTTCTACTTCCTCTTCCTGCCCTACCCCTCTGCTTCCGGCGTGTGCAGCATGGCCCTCCTAGTTCTGCCCACCAGGAGGCTCGAGGTGTTCCTTCCATGTCCACCTCTGAAGGAGGGCACGCCTCCTCGCTACAGGGACTGTATATGATACAGCTCCATACATACTGTGAACTCTATGTGTGACTGAATATACTGTCAGGTGGGAATATCAGTGCATTCAGTGTTTGAGTTGTTCTGTTCTTTTATTTTAGGTAACAGGATTGCAAGGGGTGTCCAGAGGAATGTATGATGGGCCAGTGTATGAAATCCCAGCTACGCCAAAATATGCAACGCCTGCACCTTCAGCTAAGTCCTCCCCTGCCAAAAATCAGCCTCCACCAATCAGAAATCTCCACCAATCTAATTTCAGCTTATCAGGTAAACCAAAATGACCGATTATGAATATCTGAAAAACCTTGAGTACTAATCATAATTCTAAAATACCCCATGTGTCTCCCCATTTAAGCCAAAGCACCATTGCAGGATATTCCCTCACATAATAAGTAGACTAGAAATATGATTTTGGGGGGATTATTCTAGACAACTTCTCTCCTCAGTGGTTAAATTTTGATGCGATGTAACTATAACATCCAAAAGTCAGCAATAGAATTAGTACACCAGTGGTTCTTATCTCTTTAAGAAATTGTAATGGATGGTCAATTGCAACCCATTCCAGTGAGAAACAAGAGCAATGCTTTTATCCCTGAAAAGTCTCATCTTTAGGAGTCCAATTAAACCATTCAAAGAGAAGAAATAGTAGAGAACCCAAGGAAAATTTCTGATTTTTCATATCTTTTTGGCAGTTTGTAAAGTTTGATACACCCATACATTGGGGTACTAGTGAGACTGAGCATGTACAAATATACAGGAACACTTTTGTTTGTGCACTTATAAAAGTTTTCCCTCATAGTGAAAACTTGTGGGTGGGATTTTCAAAAGCATATCAGGAAGCCTTGTGATTCTAATCACTTAGGACCATATTGTTAAAGGTATTTGGGCATCTACCTACCATTGAGTTCAATGAGAGTAAGGCACCAAAACATCTTTAAAAGTCTGGTCCTTAGACACTTTTGAAAATCCCTACCCATATTTATATAGCATTTTCATGCAGAAATGTCAATGCATGCCACAGAGACAAATTATTACCTAGAATAGCAACCTGTTCTGATCCCTCAAAAAGAATCCACTCACAAGGCATTCACTCGTCCGTGGAAGTGAATGGAACTCTATTCAAGACAATAACGATCTAAAAATAGGTTCTAGAGATGAAAGGTCAAAACAAAGTGGCAAAAACATTGAATCCTGGATAGAACCAGTCAGGTGAAAATTCACCGTTGATTGGATTTTTTTCTTCAGATGTTTCTGTTCCCATTTTATTAACTCTGCTGCTTTGCTGGCTGGATTGCTATTTTACAGGTGCTCAGGTAGATGACAACAACCCTCGTCGCACTGGACACCGCATTGTTGCGCCCCCTGGTGGTCGCTCTAATATTACCAGTCTTGGCTGAACAGAGATGATGGGCAGAATGGCAAGAATGAAGGATCATGGGAATAATGTCTGTTCCCTTTGATGTCCATGTTATTGAACCCACAGTTTTATTCGGTACTAATGAGGGGAAAATGAGTTGTCTTTTTGTTTTTCTTTTCTTTTTCTTTTTTTTTCTCTTTTTTTTTTTTATATTTGCATAGGAAGAGGTGATAATAGTGTGGTGTATTTGCTTGGAACTACTTGCCTCACAATTGTGCTTTCTTGCCATAGTCACCTTAAAGCATGGTGCTTCCATTGCCCCTTTCGTGACTACAGGTTTTAGCTTTGTCTTGTAACTAAATGATGGTTCCTTTGCACCTGTTAGCTGTACTAGAGTAGTAAATGCATGTTACTAAGTTATTTATGCAAGTTGCAGTCTGTGAGTGCATCTGTTTAGAACACGTTGCCAATAATTGACACAATGCCAAGATCAATGCCCCTAAAATACATAAGAAGGAAGAATGCAGACATTTTTAAAGTATGCAGTAGAATAGCGTAAGTGGCTTCTGTTAATATCTTTAATTTATTATAAATCCATGAAGCACTGCTCCCAGATACAAAGAAACAACTTCAAAATGTGTAATGACATCGTGGCCTCTGTAGCAATTCTCATTATCCACTAAAGTACATTCCAAGTATGTGTCTTAATTGTTTTCATTTTAGACGGAGCCATAACTTCTACGCAGCAATGCCATTGCCATCCCATTCAGAGATTTCTCCAGCTGGGCAGTAGTGCTCTCCTTGTGCATGAGTGTTTTGGTACTTAAGAATAACTCAGATTACCGTTGGATTTTTAAACTTTTTTGTACAAAGTTTTTCCTTTGTAATCACATGCATTTTTACTTATTATACCCTATCAGATCTACTAGTTGTGGTTCTATTTCTGAATTCAAAGCTTGTGAAATAAAGGAAATGAAAAGATCATTAAGTGTCTTTCTCTGCCTTCCAGTGCTCTTGCTCACCAAAATGATTTTTTTTTACAGTGGAGGTGTTCCCTGGCTAACCAGAGGAAGTTTTCTTCTGGGTCCACATCATTTGAAACTGCATCCTCAAAGCACAAAGATCGTTCATGTATAACTTTCTGCACACACTTGAAAATTGTTTTTGCATGTTCCAATTCAGCTGAGCTGAATAGAGTTTGTGGTAAGAATATAAACAGTTCTAGTTGCCTGATCTTTGGCCCACTAACAGCTAGCTACATTGGCAGTCTGCCTGCAGCTCTGGGGCTGTATCGGATTTACATAAAGTGGAGCAGATTGCTGCCATCCTCATTTTTAATATGGGACAGCAACCACCAGAGACAGCCCAGAGTCAGCATGCAATGCTTCATCTTGATCCAAGCCATCTTCCAGTTGGCATTGCCTATTGTGATCCATCTCTCTGTGTGTTCTTATCAGGAGCACATCACAAACTAATGCACAAATGGACTGTCTTCTTCTTTGGGAGGGTGATGGAAATGTCCTCCCTCCTCTTTTCCAATGTGTGAGTGTGTGAGAAAGAGGCCTTCTCCTTGCCCCTCCTTCTATTTCCTTTTCCTTATCTGCTTGTGCTGCTGATGCTAAGGGAAGGCCAGGCTAAAAGAGTGAGGTTGGGGGTTGTCAAAAGAGCTGAAGTGATTTGGGACCATAAATTCCATTGTGCTTCTTAGGCTTAACTACTCTAGAAAGTTGTACTGGGGTAAAAGTTCTGCTGGGGCAGTGCCATCAACAAAACTATTTAGTCGGAGCTCATTCACACTCAACCGCTTGTGCCAGGGCATTGTGCCCACACAGCATCAAGCTGCATTGACAAAAGGCCTGTAACACTGCATGTAGGCGATGCATGTGGATAGGCACAGTGTCCATTGATTTCAGCGGAAATTAGGAGTCTTAACTACCTTTGTGGATCTCAGCCACAGAGTCTTTTGAAAATCCACCTGCCTTGCACTTTGTGCTGAAGACAGTGGGGTGTCCAGAAGAGGAGCCAGTCCCCTAGAAAGCTTTGCCTTCCACCTCCACGTTTGACCCTGATATTGACAGTCGCGCCGTTTCTGTGGGACCTTAGCACTTGAGCTTTTACTTGACTAAACAAATGAGAATAAACACAATGTAACTCACATTGACAAAGATGCCATTTTTTGCTATTTGGAAAATATAAAAGATTCATGGCTAACCAGAGGAAACGCTTGCTCTACTGGCTATTCATATTATTTTTCATGCTGAAGTGGCCGTGAACACACACAAGGCAGCTTTGAAGCCCTCTATTCTGAACTTTAATGGTTCTGAGCTCAATACTTGTCAGTGTAGTTATGCTTTGATTACTTTGAGGACTGAGGTGCTAATGTGTCCATGTAAGTTGTAACCTCCTAGAAGCCCTTCTACCTTTTCCGTGGTATTTATGCTGCTTCTTTAAGGAAGTGGAGTATAGGACTTGGATTCTGTACTGTGTCTGTTTTATCCCTCCCTGACCGGCAGTAGTACCTGGGAGTGAATTAAACACCTCTCTTCCTTGTGCAGAGTTAACTTGTTACATCATCGCCAATCAGTGATCAGGAGTCTTCTCCTGGACCCTTGCTTTATTAAAACATCCAAGTGTTGTCATGCTGTTCTCAGACTGGCTTTGAGCAGGCTGAGGTAAATGGTCTCTCCCCTCCCCACTGAATAAACAAAAGGCCAGATTGTGACACTGTCTATAGTTCCATGCCAGGGAGTAGGAAGCCCCCTTGCTTCTCACATCATAGGTAGCCATAAGGAGAGGAGCGCAGCCTCCATGTGACTGCTACTCCCATTGTTGTGCGTGTGTGTGTGTGTTGTGGGAAGCGGGGGGAAGAACTGGCTCCATTTCCCCTCTCCCTACAATGCTCCATCCAGCACATGAGAGGAACCAGGGACAACGTTATGACTCTCTGAGATGGTTAACATGATGCCCATGAAATGATGTGTATCAATTCATAAAGCTTAAACAGCTGTAAGTCCAGCAGCTTCTTCTGCATAGAGCAGGTTAAACAAACGCAGATCTGCAAGGCCATGAAGAATAGGAGCGCTATTTCAGGAAGTAAGTTAACAGCTTGTCATAAATATAAAGGGAAGGGTAAACACCTTTAAAATCCCTCCTGGCCAGAGGAAAAGCCCTTTCACCTGTAAAGGGTTAAGAAGCTAGGAGAACCTCGCTAGCACCTGACCAAAATGACCAATGAGGAGACAAGATACTTTCAAAGCTGGAGCGGGGGAGAAACAAAGGTTCTCTCTGTCGGTGTGATGCTTTTGCCAGGAACAGAAAAGGAATGGAGTCTTAGAACTTAGTAAGTAATCTAGCTAGATATGCGTTAGATTCTGTTTTCTTTACAAGGCTGAGAAAATAAGCTGTGCTGAAGGGAATGTATATTCCTATATTTGTGTCTTTTTGTAACTTAAGGTTTTGCCTAGAGGGATTCTCTATGTTTTGAATCTGATTACCCTGTAAGGTATTTACCATCCTGATTTTACAGAGGTGATTCTTTTTACTTTTTCTTCAATTAAAATTCTTCTTTTAAGAACCTGATTGCTTCTTCATTGTTTTTAAGATTCAAGGGTCTGGGTCTGTGTTCATCTATGCAAATTGGTAAGGATTTTTATCAAGCCTTCCCCAGAAAAAGGGGTATAGCATTTGGGGAGGATTTTGGGGGGAAAGACGTTTCCAAGCGGGCTCTTTCCCTGTGATATATTTGTTAGACGCTTGGTGGTGGCAGCAATAAAATCCAAGGGCAACATTTAAAATAGTTTGTACCTTGGGGAAGTTTTAACCTAAGCTGGTAAAAATAAGCTTAGGGGATTTTCATGCAGGTCCCCACATCTGTACCCTAGAGTTCAGAGTGGGGAAGGAACCTTGACACAGCTACACATTCTAGGTGTCAGAGGCTTGATCCTTGATCCACGCTCCAGGGGCTTTGCACTGCTCCAGTGCTGCCAGGGTGATGGAAAATCAGCACAAGCAGCTATCTGGGGATTCCCCTAGTATAAAGGTAATTCCCAGGTAGCATCAAGCCAGTGTAGTCAGCGCCATGCCATGTCCCTCATAACGCTTGGTTTAGGGGTGTACGTAGGGGAAAGACGCATGATTAGAGTGCTACTGTTCTTCTGTGATATTTAGTTGCCCAAACGGCCTCTTGGAGATTGGTGCAGCTGGGCACCACTTAGAGCAGCTCTGAGATTGGAGCTCTGGAGGCTAAACTAGTGCCTGGCCAGGGTTGTGTGTGTAAAACGCTATTTTTGCACCCCTCTCAGGTGCATGATGCTCCTAGCCCTAAATCTCTAAATAAAACATGACTGTCCTTCATGAATTTGTGCCCAATGAATTCAATACACAGAAGTATTTGCTTTAAGTCAGTGATGAATCTGTAGCACACTGCATGTTTAGCTGGTCCCAGGCTGCTAGTATCAGGTTGTGATGAAGAGGGACCTTTCTTAATGTTTCCTCTGAATATTGTGGGGGTGCCTCAGTTTCCCCTATGCAGTTCTTAAGTATCTAGGTGGTGGGATAAGGGTGCGTGATCCTTGCAGAGCCCTAGAGGGCAGGTGTGTGCAGGGGTCTGGACACAGAGAATGGCTGACACCCTGTTTCCTGGCAACTGATGGCCTGGGCCCTTCCCCCCTTCAAGGTGAGAGATGGGTTGGAGAACAAAGGAATCCGGTGACCTCCTGGCCAGGGAAAGGGACAAAGCCCAGAGGAGGAGGGGCTGGAGAGAGTTTCAGTTTGGGGCTGGCTGGAGACATAGAGTGAAGTGCAGATGTGGCTGTCTGGCTCACTGCCCCCCAAAATGGACCCAGCTGAGGGGTCCTGTTCTCTGCACCTACAAACTCTGTGTTAGACCATGTTCCTGTCATCTAATAAACCTCTGTTTTACTGGCTGGCTGAGAATCACGTCTGACTGCGCAGTTGGGGTGCAGGACCCTCTGGCTTCCCCAGGACCCCGCCTGGGCGGACTCGCTGTGGGAAGCGCGCGGAGGAGCAGAGGATGCTGAATGCTCCGAGGTCAGATCCAGGAAGGTGGAAGTTGTGTGAGCTGTATGTCCTGAAGACAGTCTGCTCACAGAAAGGAGACTTCCCCAGAGTCCTGACTGGCTTCGTAGGGAGCAGTTCCAGAGCATCGCCCGGGGACTCTATGACACAGGTTAAAGTAAAAGTGTTAGGAAGAGGCTAGCTGTGTTTATGCCCAGGCTTTATACAGGAGACAAATGGATTGATGGCCAGCAAAAAGAACACTATAATTCCCAGACACACTCATCCATACCAGTTGATAGGATCCTAGTCCTACAATATGCTTTCAGTAGGTGGACCCTACTGACTTCGGTGGGGTCTGCCCAGGCAGCACTCATTGGAGGCCTTTGATGGATTCACTGATTAAGGCCAGAAGGACCCATTATGATCATCTAGCCTGATGTCATGCATAACATGGGCCTCATGCTGTAACTCAAACAGAAGTTATGAGCTTGATGCAGGAATTACATCAAATCTTTTATTATAAGGCCAGAAGGGACCATGGTGATCATACAATCCGATTTCCTGCATCACACAGGCCATAGGAGTTCCCTGGATGACTGCCTGTTTGAACCAGAGCACAGCTTTTGGAAAAACATCCAATCTTGATTTTAAAATGGCCAGTGATGGAGAATCCACCACGACCCTTGGTAAATTGTTCCAATGGTTAACGAACCTCACTGTTAAAACTCTGGCTCTTATTTCTAGTCTGAACTTGTCTAGCTTCAACTTCCAGCCACTGTTTCCTGTCATGTCTTTGTCTGCTAGCTTGAAGAATCCTTCAATATCATTTTTTTTGTTCCCCTTGAAGGTACTTCAGACTGTGATCAAGTCACCTCTTAACTGTCTCCTGGAGATACTAAATAGATCAAGCTTCTTCAGTCTCTCACTAAAAGGCATGTTTTCCACATGTTAATCAGGGTTTAGATGAATACCTTCCAGTGCTTAATTTGTAATGAAAGAGGTGACGGGGCTCCTCTTTTTTAAAAAAAATAATTTTTTTACTTTCGTAACTGACGTGGAAGCCCAGAGGTGCTGGGGCTCTGAACTGCCCAGCCTAGGGGCGCTGGGGCTCAGCCGTGGCACAAATTAAGCCCTGGTACCTTCCCCTTAAGTTTGCATCGACTATATCCTGTGACCTTGCGGTCAGCTGGCAAAGCTACTTAGCAGCATCCTGAGGACTCTTAGTACTGGGAATCATGCTAGGCAGTGCACTTAACTAAAGCAGGAGCAAAACGTTTCTTCTAAGGCCAACCCCTACTTAAAAATACTTTTTAAAGTGTAACAAATATTCAGAGGCGGGAAGGGACCTCAACAGAAGACCAGTGCGGATGCAGAAATGTTAATATGTGGATGCCAGTAAAGCATTAGATATAGTGTCACTCTGCTAGGGTTTACAGACACATAAATGGAGTGAATGGGCAATACCTGGCCAAGAGGACCCCACCCTGCAGGAGCTGCATCGCATGCTCCAAATGGAGGATCTGCTCAAAAGGGGACTCAATGTCAAGCAGGGGGAGTGGATGAGGGACTGTCTGAAGGGAGGAAGCCAATGTGCAGCTTCTGGGGACACAGCAACCCACAGAAGAAGAGCCTGGATTGAGGGTAAGACCTCCCCAGCTGGGAGGATAGGGGCCTGACCCTTTTCCCATCCTGACTCCCTGCTTACAGAGAACCACTGAGCACTGTGGAAGGAGCTAAAAATATTTGACCAATTGTGCTGCTGAGATTGATTGGGAACTCTTCCTAGGAGTGGGGGGAGTAGGCTCATGGCCCATACTGAAAAGACAGAGGGGAGGTATTAAGCGACCCAGGGGAAGCTAGGCAGGTGTACTAGGAAGAAGGAACTGAGACATTCCATGCCTCTCCTCCCTTGGCCCTGGCTTTGGACCCAGTGGAGAGGCGGGAATTGGGTTCACTTACCTTTTCCGTGCCCTGCCCCAATCCATCTTGCTGGAGAACTCTGGAGCATTGGAAATGATGGATCACGGCTTGACCACTACATCTTCTGGCCTCTGAGTGAAATGCCCTACCAATTGGCAGGAAGGGCTGTTGAACCACAGCCTGTCCACTGGGTGTGGTGAAGAGATCGGAAAATTTGGAATGCAAAAAGGGTGACTTTCACTCCTGTGCACAGAGGAAACAAAAGGACTACGAGCCATTTACACCCTCAAAAAAGGACTGAAGTGGGACTTAAGTCATGTAGTGCCCTCTGCACACGTGTGAATTCCACTCAAGTGGTGACAGTGGACAGTGAATTAGAGTCTATAGGTACAGGAAGAGTGTCACCATCAAAGTGGGAGTGGGCATATTTACCATGGAAAAAGGGAGAAATAACTAGGAGTAATGAGTTGAAACTGAAAGGGAAATTTTAAGTTGATTACTAGGAAAATATTTTTAAGAATGGAATTGTCCTATTAGACAAGGGAATAATTTTCCAAGGGAAGTGAGAAAATCCTTGTGTGGCAAAGACACAGATGGCATTTCTGGGGAAAAGGTGAGGGGATGGGTGAGATGGTTCTATGCTCCAGCTGTTGGAGTGGCCAGGGGAAGCCAGGCTTAAGTTAGAGCAGTGTTTCCCAAACTTGGGACGCTGCTTGTTCAGGGAAAGCCCCTGGCGGGCGGGACCGATTTGTTGACCTGCCACGTCCGCAGGTTCGGCCGATCGTGGCTCCCACTGACCGCGGTTTGCCGCTCCAGGCCAATGGGGGCTGCGGGAAGCAGCAGCCGGTATGTCCCTCGGCCCGTGCCGCTTCCCACAGCCCCCATTGGCTAGCAGTGGCAAACCGCGGCCAGTGGGAGCCACGATCGGCCGAACCTGCGGACATGGCAGGTAAACAAACTGGCCTGGCCTGCCAGGGGCTTTCCCTGAACAAGCGGCGTCCCAAGTTTGGGAAACACTGAGTTAGAGTAACCCTGAAGCTTCTCTGTCTTATGGGGGGCGGGAGCTGACATAGTCCCTGGCCAGCCCTAAAAGCCAGGGAATGAAAGGTGATGTGAAGCTACATTTGCTCTCTTTGGCCCTACCAGAGAATCTGGATCTACTTTTTATCAGAAGGAACAACTATATTTGCTGCCATAAGGGGGCACTGCTGGCTAGATTTTGAGGTCTTTTGCACATTTCCACATTCCTGAAGAAAAAATGTCATCTCCAGTCTCTCTTATTAAAATTCAGTAATTTCTGGATGAGTCACAATGGCTATAACGTGACTAGGTTTTATTGATTAAACTACATATTAATTGTGATGGGATGCTGCATCTTTCCTGTATAATTTACAATAGTGTATAAAATATATGTGCCACTTGAACCTTAAAAACTGCATTCTTGCTAGCTGCATAGCTCTGATAGCTGAGGGGGGTCAGCAGGGCCACGCTGCTCAGATATGGGCAAATATGTTCCACCAATTTAAAAACACTTGAGAAATAGGTGAGTAAAATGTATAGCCAGTAGGTTAATATGACTGTTGCAGCTCAGCAATCCATTGAAATAGCAGAGCAAAACTCTGTAAGAGGTACAATTTGGAAAGACCATGCATTATTTTGACCTTGACTGACAGAATGATTAACCTATTTACAGTGGCATGTAACATATTTAATGAAGTGCATGGTCTGGTTATTCCATTTTCAGAAATTAACTGCAAACACTATATTCTACTTTATTACACAGATGGGCCATGTTGTGATTCGTAAAGTATGAATCTATTTTAAGTAGGTAAAAAAAGTGCTTTTAAGGAAAACTTTACAATTGATTAACTAAATACACATTTCATATGATATAAACACAGTTAAATACATTATCTAGGTACTGTACGCAGCCAACAACAATTAGCTGCTTGGAATGAATTTTTTTTAAAAAAGAAGAAAGATAATGAACTATAATAAAAAGGCATGAAGAAAACTGAAAGCTGACTTAAAGACTAGGGAATGCAAAAATGTAATAGATACCACATCTTGCTTCTGCTCCATAATAATAATATACAAATCTGAAATAACCATGAAGAATAACATTTCTACAAAATCTTGGTGCAAATAGAAAAACAGCAATATGTAAAACACTGTTTCAAAATAAAATAAAAAATAGATCAAATCCCACTCTACTGTATTTACGGTAGATGCCTCACGTCCATTTAAATATCTTTTAGACTTTTATTGATTCTGTTACTCTAAAACAGCCATTCTACAATGTTAAGCATTAGCACACCACATCTAAACTCAATAAGCCCTTGGTGTGCCACCATTGTAATTTTAATGAGCATAGCTACCACCTGGTTGCAGGCTGCATGCTACCAGCTCTGTGTGGGAAGCACTGATCAAAACCCAGACATTCAAGGTAAGAGCTTACATTGAAGCTAAGGCGAAATGCCACGTGCAATAATGGTAGCACACTTTTGTCTAACAGTAATAACTTCCACATTGTGCCATTGCATCAACTCTTTACCTAAGTATTGTGCTAGATCCTCAGACGGTGGCATAGCTCCATTGACTTTGACGGAGTGACACACCACTTGGCGCTGGCTGAGGCTCTGGCCCTGTAACTATAATTACAGTTATCCATTCTGAACACTTCTATACTGGCCTAGCCTTTAAAAAGGCTACTGTGATGGCTCTTTTGGCGTTCAGGGGGAGAAACCAGCCATGGTGAAAGCACACCATAATTTGGTCCCTGGAAATAAAATGTACTACCCCTCTCTACACACTACAGGGTGGTATCCGGACCAGCCGGGGTTAAACATTTAGGAGTACTTGGGAGATGGCCCTTGTTAATTAGCCTTACACATCAGGAAGTATATAACCTGTTGGCCTTTGCTAGGAAAGACCTGAGAGAGATCAGCAGAATATGCCAGAAGGCCTGTACAAGGACTATGGCCAAAAGAGCTGTGGAGGGGGGATTTAGTGATGGTTTAGACTGCTTCTTTTTTTTCTTGCTGTTTAATGGCTCAGCAAGATGCATCTGACCTGAGATGCTAGGTGGAAAGGGCTTATAAGAGCCTTAGGTTCTGCTAAATAAATACAGTACCCCAGGATAAGGAAAGGATGGGGGGTGGGGAAAATGTAAAAGGAAACGTTTGTCATCAGTGTCCGCTCTGTTTCTTACAATGAGAGAGGTTGGGCTCTGCTGCCCTAATGAACAGTCATCTCACCTCGGTAATCATGGGCTTAAATACCTGTTGCTTTGAATGCTGTGTACTATTCTTGCTCAGACAGAGCCCTCTCTAGTAACAGGGCTTCACATGTCAGTTGCTTCAGTTTCTATGGGAACAAGTCACTTTGTCACAGGTTTCCCCTAGATTTAAGTTTTCATCTAGCATCTCATATTCAAACACTTGTCAGGTTTTCAATTGTTGTCTCCATCTGATTTTCAGAAGTGCTGAGTATCTGACTTCAGCTGGGGTCATGAATGTGCACTGCTTCTGCATTCTCTTTTGAAACTGTTTGTCTGGTTTTTCAGAAGAATTCAATGGGAGCTGCAGTGGACAGTACTTTTGCAATGAGGCCTTGCTATGTTTACTCCTCATTTTTAAGGCTGTCTACTGTTAACTAATACTGCTTATTATCAGTCAATACTTACAAATGATTTTTATTTACTTTGTAGTTTGACCTTTCAGAGCTACCATCTATCCTCTACAGGCTTCGTTTCCCATCCCCACCCTGCCAGAAAGAGGCCCCCTTTGTACCACTGCCCAACACGATGGGCTTGAATTTGCTTGAGGCTACACTCAGATCTTTATTCAACCTAAAGGCACAGATTTCTAAGAGAGACCCATTACCATACGAAGTTTTTATGCCAATCTGGAACTCTGATTCCTGGATCCTGGCTGGTCAAAGGGTCAGAATATTCTTCCTCCCCTCCATCCCCCCCGCTCTAATAAGCTCTCCTTTTGGAGGCGGTGTCCCCCCTTTTCTTTTTCTTGATTTCAGCGAGCTGGGGACTTTCTGCAAATCCAGCTACTTTTCACAAAAAGGAAACCTTTCTCAGAGCTCTAGCTGGTGGACACAGCTGGCTTCCTGTTCTTTTGTACAGAACCAAATGGGAATGTTTCATGATCAGCCTAAGGAAGATGGCCACATGCTGTATCTCCATGTAGTGGAGTTGTGTTTACACTGCTTCACAGTTGTGGAATAAGGCTTCTTAGTTTTTAATGAGGTCCTTATTTGTTCCCCAAAGATCCTGCTCAGTAAATATTTGCAGTAGTTCAGTTTGTCCAGAAAAATGCTTTAGGACTGAACATTCAGGCTGACAGACAATTCTGAGAACTCTTTTCACTACATGTTGCACCTCTCCTGCATCTCTGAATTCTTCCCTCGATCAATTTCAGTTTCATGCTGCCTCTGCAATTTGTTTCTGATTAGAAAACAAAACAAACCCAACAAAATAAAATTTCAGACCAAAATTCTCCATTTTAATAACAGAAGGGAGTTTGTTTCATTGTAATATTAGGCTTTCACTTTCTGGCTGCAACTGACTTAGGCCTGCCAAAACATACAAGATAAATATACACTGATCTGCCCAGTGCTCTTTCCCCCTGTTACAAATGTCTTCTGTTTGCTGAAGGAAAGCGGGGTGCAAGAAAGCATGGTAATCATGCTATCAGGGACAAGAGCCATCTTCTAAAAGCAATCCAAGCCCAAGGTCACTCAGGGGATAAATACTCTTCTTAAAGGCTCTATAGGGTTCTTGAAAAGCAAGATATATCTGCTGGATATATTTGTAGTGCCTGTCAGAAGGATCTGTTCAATGCATCAAGCCCCAGCAACCAGTGAACCAATTTGAGCTGTCCTCCCAATAATCAGCTGGCATACTTCAGCTTTGAGCCTCTTTCTCCTTGTCTAGTTAGCACCCTAGGAGATGTTTCAAACAGTGATTATGTTGATAGCAAAAGCTGTCAGCTCTGCTCCTCCAGAAGCCAACAATCAGCACCTGCTTTTGTCCAGGAAACAGAAGCAGTGGCTATTTAGATACTAGTGGCCAGATTTTGTCTGTTGTAAATCATCGTAGTTCCACTGACTTCAATAGACCTAGGTTGAATTACACCAGCTGTGACTCTATCCCCATGTGTAAGAAATACCAAGCTTGGACAGAAACGTACAATTTCTTATTGCTATCTAAAATTAAAGTGAAAATTTAAAAAAACAGACTAGTGGGTTAAAATGTGGGTTAAAATCACCACAGTAACTTCTTTCAATTATGATTTACCATGCAGTGAGCATGGTAATTTAGAAGCTCTTCCTGCATTTAAAAAGGATGATGGGAAGAGTATGTTCATGCTTTAACAAGAATATTGGTCAGAAGAGGAAAGAATGTAGATACTGTATTTTTTCAATCAGATCAATGTACTTTCTTAAGAAACAGATTTTTTATCAGTTATTATAAACATGCTTTTCAGTAGGCATCCATTTTAGCTTCTGACTGATACAGAAGTCTGTTCCTGGGGCATCTGGTCATTTTTCATTGAAGTCACCAGAATCCTCTTTTCCCCAGGAATGGGAGTTCTTCCTTTTTGATTTTTGGCTTTTTCCTGAAAAGGCATGGAAATGTGGGTTAAAATCACCACAGTAACTTCTTTCAATTATGATTTACCATGCAGTGAGCATGTCTTTCTTTTCACACCTGTCAAAGGCTGACATGTTTTAGAATGTGCTTTAAGACATTATGCCAGAATTAGGTAATTTTTAAGCAGATAAGTGCATTAGCAAACTAATGGAGATTGCTGTGAGCTACAACCAAAAGAATAAGGCCATTGCTTTGTAATTTTAAGGAAACGTGTAGACAAACTTTTGATGTTAATGATCCATATTTTTTGTGTGGTCTCAACCGTGCCTCTAGTTTTGCATTCATAGTTAAGGACCCACAGGGACAAGCAATGGTTGCGGGGAGGATGACAGCATGGGGATGAGGTAGGGTGGGTTCAAAAGTGCCTAAATGAGTTAATTAGGAGTATTCGTGCCATTGACTCTTAATTGAACTTGTGGTCCTAACTGAAACCTCACCCTAAATATTTCACTACTGCAATTGATTAGTGGATTCAACTAGGTCCTGGATTTTCAACCTGGAGGTTGCACACTCATTTAACTGCACCTGCAGTTTTGGCTCCACAATGGATGGTAGGCACAAAACTAGATGTCATTTTAACAAATTTGTCCATGTCAGTTTAAACAGTGAATTAATTAAGGCTGCAGTTAATTCCTGTAAGTATGCAAAGCCCCTATGATTGTACTTATTCATAGGAGTTTACTTTTTTAGGCTGCTGGTGGGGAATGAAGGAGGATTATTCCTTCCTCCCCATCCAGAGAGAGAAACCTGGGTGATTCAGTTCTGATGCTTGTTTGATTACAAATAACTTTAATCTGTGAATGGAGTCCTTCTTTATGGTCAGGTGTTTCTGAAGAGGATGCCGAAGGTGTCAAAGTTATTCTGGTTTGAAGAATTAAGCTAGCTAAGGCCTTAAGCTGCTGGATATATCTCTGGTAAGACTCACACAAATGTGTAAAATGATATGGTAACTTTCATGAAGCAGCTCTACTTAGCAGAGTTTCTCTCTTTTCCCTGATGCATGTTCAGAGCTGAATCTTTTTATTTGGTGCCTATATCTATCTTTTACCAGATGTAACCCAGCAGGAAAGTCCACCACTCTCAGCTAGGAGTGGCAGATAACTTGGAAGCCTTTCCTACTCAGGGGGAGGTTTTCAAAGGTACTAATGGCAGTTATGTCCTCAACTCCCATTGATTTTCAGTGCGAGATGGGTGCCTCGCTGCCATTTGTGCCTTTCAGAATATCCTTCCTAGTGTGGTCAGGCAGGAGGATAGCCAGCAAACTAATGTCTTGGGCTTGAAAGAGCTTAGGAGAGTCCTCTGTTAGATAAATAGTTCAACCCATTTAAACAGAGGGGTCCCCAAGAGCATTTATTTTTTGAATACCTCTCTCTCTATTTTCCCACTGAGTATACACTGATCTGGGGAAGGTAAATGGGTAAAAGTGCTGGCCCGTAAATCTGAGGCCCTATATCAGCCTGGATTGGAATCTAAATTGGCTGAACATATTGCCTGTTTTCAGAGCTAATTTTATAAGAAAAGAGGGTGTGTGTATAATTTGCAAATCCCTTGCCATGCATGAAGCTTTAAAAAAAACAAAAACAAAAAACCCCAGACAAGCAAGCATCTCAACACTAACCTGATTGAATGCTCCTATTTAAAGGCTGCTTGCGCACTGTGAGGGGAACTCGGGCCAGCGCAGCCAGCTCAGTGATGAAATCCTGTTCTGCTTGCTGAACACAAAGGAAGACTTATTATGATACTTTATAAAAAGAGAAGAATGCTAACAAAGTTCAAACAGTTTGATTCCAGGCCATCCTAGCCTACTCATAGGTGGGTTTGGAAGTGTGAAGAGCAAGGCAGTCACCAGGGTCACATCTGTGAACCGAAGTATGTACTAGTAGTAGTAATAAGAAGGCTATGTCCTCTGCTTTTGCTCAGCAAAGAGAAAGTGATGTGGAGATGACAAAAATGTTCTCTCTATGATAGGGTGGGCATGCTCACAACTGGCTCCAGAGGGAACTTGAGGTGAGAAAAATGCACATTAAAATAAAAACTACTCATCAAATGTTGTACTCTGTGCTAATGGAATACCCTTTAGGAGGATTGGACTTAACACGTTATTTGGTCTGCTCTTGAAAAGGCTTCTGCAAACTTAGAGAGCCTGATCCACAGTCCACTAAAGTCAATGGGGCATTTCTCTGTTGA
Organism: Caretta caretta; assembly: GCF_965140235.1. Lineage (NCBI taxonomy): Eukaryota > Metazoa > Chordata > Testudines > Cheloniidae > Caretta > Caretta caretta. Next base: position 127,973,642 of record NC_134209.1, on the reverse strand, counting down.
CTTCAATGGGCTTTGGAAAAAGCCCTCAGAGCCCCTCAGAAGTTTTGCCACTGACTTCAACAGAAGCAGGAGCAGGTCCTCAGCTAGCTATACCTGCAACTTGTTTTACCTTGATTTACCTTTAGCTGATTTTCAAGCTGTGTTTCTAGATGATGCAATACCAGTATCTTCTGTTTTAAGGAGTCCAGACGAACCTGCTGCTGCACATCAAACTGAGCCAAGAATTTTTGTTGTTGTAACAACATCCTGGTGAAGGAAAGCAGGCTAGTTCAAGAGGGTTTAGTGAGTTTAACCTAGGGAATAGATCTATTTTTGTGCTATTTAGAAAGTTTCTTACAGAGTGAGAAACTCTGACTAATGAAATCACCCCTTGCAGCCATAAAAAGACCATTAATTTTGCCAAAGCAATTAATTTTAACAGCTTCCATAGTCACTAAATGCAATATGATTTTTTTTTCTTTTTTGGTAGGTTTGCTCTTCCTCCAAACTGCAGGGGCATATGTTGCTTTGGATAGTCTTTTGGTAAGATTTAGGCCCTCTTTTGTAATGTTCTAAGGTTAGAGGCTGACCTAAAAAACAATGTTATATTCTGCATGGTATTTTCAAATCAGCTCTTTTGTCTTTCCCTGTATCCTCCACGTGCCAAGAGAAGTTACTTGTGGAAGCACAGCTAGAAGAGAAAAGAATTAGGAATTTCACTCTTGGCATTACACAGCTTAGTTGAGACTGAGCCAAACTTGTATTAGCAAATGTATTCTTTGCTTGGCTTGTTTTGCTAGCCAAAGATTAATATTAGTACAGTAGAACCTGAATGTCTGTAACTCTGCTGAATCTGAAATACTTCTTTCCTCTGATCAGTTATTAGCACTATTAATCACCCACAAGATTCCTGAGAACTATTAGTGCCTTTGATCTCCTAGAGCAGTGTTTCTCAACCTGGGGGTTGCGGGACAGGTTTAGGTGGGGCAGGGGCAGCTTCTGCCCCAGGTAGCAGGGATCAGGCCACTTCAGCCCCTACCTTTTCAAGCTTTAGTAAGGGGGGAGGGAGGGGTCATGATTGGTTTTTTTTTTTTTTTTTTAAGTCCAAAGGGGGTCGCCAGCACAAAAAGGCTGAGAAACGCTGTCCTAGAGCATTCTCAAATATGAACGCCACCTGTACACCACCAAATTAAATGATCAAGGCCCATTTTAATGTTGAATGCTTATAGAATGTTGGCTTTTTCTAATTGCTCTTTGAGCATGGAATGAAACAACTGAATTGAGGCCCTAAACCCGCTACTGGTGAAATCAATGGGAGTCTTTCCATTTGTATGAATAGGAGCTTCCCCACTGATTTCCTTAGAACCAGGATTTGGCCTTAGAAGAAATCACAATGACAAGTGTGGTGCAAGTGTTGATTGATTAATTTCTAAAATACTACTTTGGATTAACCAAAAACTTCATTCTCCATCACTATGTACTTCTGCTTGTACTAAGGTTGATTTCATTGTTTTAACCAGATTAGACAGAATATGATGTATCTGAAAGTCTCAATCTCATATTTACTCCAAAGAACTTTTAAAAGTTTAGTAAATGGTTTAAATTTTTTTTTTTTACAAAAAACTGTTCTGATAGCAAGTGCCTTATGTGTTACTTTATGTATTGTGATTAATGAACATCAAAATGTTTAATTGTGACAGAGCAATTCTCTGAGCTCAGATACACACAAATTGAGAATACACTTTCCTTTTTCTTTAAAGGCAAAACACAAACAAATGTCAAGAACAAGTTTTTGTGGTCTGTTGTTGGAAGTTATTTAATCACAGCTCAGTTCACAAAACTGAAACAACTCATGATTTAAATATCAAGAATAAGTAATATTCCCGCCTGCTCTCACCTTTGATGGACTGCTGATGACCTGTTCAGGGTGCTTTGATTCACTTTTTCTTTCAATGTTTGTTCATTTTCTTCTTTTTTTCTGAGTCTGTTACTTTCAGTTCTTTCTGCTAAAATAACATTTCTGTAAAATCTTTTGCTCAAAATAACAAATCTTGTGACATTTTTACTTTGAGTTGTGACAATATATTAATTTTCTTATCAGCACAATTCAATACAATGCCAGTCTTTCCAAAGTTAGTGCTGTTTTAATGTGTAAAGTACATCTTACATACACCTGGTGTGTATACTTATGCTACTGTAATTTGTTGAAAAATTGGTCAGTCTTTTTGTAAGTCACTTTTTCAGACAGGCTCAGATGCAGGTGGTAATTTTCAGGCAATTATTATTTTTATGCACTTTTTCCAGTAGACTGAAAAGAAATGTACAAGAAATTCAAGTGACAGGTCATAGAACTCAGCTCAGGTTACAATCTAGACTTCTGCTAGCCACAAGTCCTTCATACTAACAACTAGGTTGTGAAGTTTTCAAGGCATACCCATTTTGATTTCTTTTTGAGGGGGCGATGAAGAAGGCAAGAACAAGCCCGGCTAATCTCAAGGGCCTAATCCATTCTGGGTTTAACTACACTAAAGTCAAAAACAAGGAATGGATGTAGTCCCCGGTTTCTAAACTTGTTTAGTTTTATTAGTCTTATGCTTTAATGAAGAGCACAGGCACCGCTTATGCTAACCGCTGCTGCAGGCTCCTTGTTTTCCTAAGCACAGGGGAGCACTTGATGCAAGCACAAGCCCAATCCTCTCCTGAAAATAGTATGGCAGACTTCCAAGTGGATGAGATGGCAGCTGTTTCCAAGCAGTACGTCAGGCACAGTTGGACCTAGAGTAGACAGTAAGATAAGGAGAAAGCAAAACAAGAGGCAAGGAGCAAGAAGCAGCTGTCACAGGGCAGCATCTGAAGAAAAGGCACTAATTTGAAGTTTCTCAGACAGGTTATGGTTAATGACCGGTGGCAAGAGTTAAAAGATAGATGAAAGTGCTATAGAACTCTGTCTCCTAACGTAATAAAAACAAGAATCACAAAAGAGAAGAAGTGGTTCATAGCTATTAGAAACCTAAGATGGATAGCAGTAAAAGCACATGGGTCTTCACTATTCTTTCACTCTAGTAATTCATGATTGCTTTTTGTTTGATTTGTGATTCTTCACTGGGTGTGTCTTGGGCCACACAGGTCTAGACAGTATTATCGAGGGCCTGATACACTCCTGTTTTTATTACCAACATAAATAAATTTCTGCTCTATCATGCTAGTAGGTTTATACTCAAGTAGTGCAATGACAGTATTTTTCCCCCTAACTGCATCTTCAATCAAAGAGCAAAACCACATTCTTAGCAGCTGCTTATAAATTTAAATCTCACACAGCTTGTAAGCAGTAATACTCATGTGCTGAACCATTAATATTACCCAAACAGACAACAAAATGAGTAACTGCCATAACTCTCACTCCATATTTTGTCACTCAGTCATGAGTGATATTCAAAGCCCTGCTTAAGCAAACCGTTTAGACATATGTTTAAATACATCCCTATTAGGAAAATACTTCGGCACATGCTTAACTGTAGCCAGCTGCTTAGACCCATCAAAGACACTGGGATTTAAGCAGGTTTTTAAGTTCAGAGCTGACTAGGGATGCACTACTGAATCAGGGCCAAAGCCTTCAAGAGTTGAGGACACTCGCTCAGCATCTTTCAGGATCAGACCCTGGATGACACATACCGGGACCCTTTACTGCATGGCTCCTGTTCAACAATGCAGGCTCTAAAATGCATTGGAGTTCCTACCCCTTATATCGCATGCTTCAGCACAGAAAACTGAATGGGAGGTGGTGGTCATTGTCTGGTATAGCCACGGTCTTAGTTCGGTGAACTGGTAACATTTTGGAAACCAAAGCCTATCATTATTATACTTCCAGCACTTTGTATTGTTTTTGAAGGTGCAAGCAGATCTACAAATTCAATTTACTTTGTGATGTACTGTTACATTCTGTAATGTTTAAAGATATCTTTATATGCTGTGACAGGGTGCTAAGAGCAGCACCCTGATCACTGACAATGCTGCAGCCTAGCTGAGGGCAGGCCCAGCTGAGGGCAATTAGATACTTTCTGGTAGGGGATTGTGATCACCTGGGTGGCAATCACCTGGGTTAACAAGGTAATTGGGGGGTGGGGAGGGAGAATATAAGGAGAGGAAACAGGAAGCAAAGGTGACTGAGAAGGAAGCTCAGGTGGGGGTGGGCTGCAGGGGAAGCTGGTCCTTGCCACAAACCAATGTTGCATAGTTTTCTTATGTAAGAAGGCACACCTTGGCAAAAGATATACATTTGTGACTGCAGAACCACCTGAACTGGCCAGGCAGTGAGGTTTACCAGGTAGCAAAGAAGGGGGCCTGTCACATACTGCATACACGCTAATGGCATTTGTCAACAGTAAAGCTTAACACCCCATAATTACTGCTATTCTTCATACCCTGAAGGGATTTCAGTTGTTGAAGTTTTCTGTCTTCATGCCCGTCCATGATTTTTTCTATTTGCTGGTAGTAGCTTTGCACCAGTCTATTGACACCATTGCTGGTCACATATACACTCTCTACAGTTGCTTCTATCAGTCTCTCCTGCAATACACAGTACAAGTAGCTATGAATTTATTAAGGGAAGAACTAAACTGTCTGTCTGCGTCAGAAGCAAAAATAGAAGACTTGCAGAAACTTCATTTTCTAAGTGTGAGTGTGTATGTGTGCAAGTGCATGTCTGTGAATTTAGTACTTGTGAAATGTGCCAGATTGATGGTCTGGAAAATAGAGCCCTCTGTTTATCCACAGAACAGTACAATATGAATAGTGACAGTGCAAACTTCCCTACTAATATGCTTCAATCTGCATCTGGAGGGGACCCCTTCTATGAAGGAGGGGTTCAGTCTCCATAACCCATTCCACACTAGACTGCTATTGAGCTACAATGCACACACAGCTCTCCCATTTTTCACCGTACAGTAAATTAAGCAGCTTCTCCTCTTATCTCTGTCAATCTTGCTATATACTTTAATATGGATCAACCAATTTTCATCTTGACTGACTTGGCAATCATTCTGTTTAATTCATAGTATTTATTAACTTTAAACTCCTTGTAAATGGGCAGTGTTGGGTAGTAAATGGTCCCAATATGCTCCTAACCATACTAAAGCTGTCTTGGAGAGAGCTCTCAACTCTCTTCTACTTCTGAATTGGGCCTAAGACCTGGTCTGGCTGCCAGGATGAGTCAGCAGAAGAGCTCTGCGTCTCTATACAGCATTTGTAAGATCATATAACAGGTTGTAGTTCTTCCGCTTGTGATGCTTTCTTATGCTGGATAATAAATTACTCTAGTGTCCCTCCATTTTATCGAACAAAGTATTTCCCATTTCCTAAAAAGGCTGATCAAATACCTTGAAGTCCTCTCCGTCCTCGGAGCTTTGATTAGCAGCTTCTTGCCGGGCATGCTGGAGCAAGGCCTGCCCAGTCACTTGTTCCATGTGCTGCTGTACAAGCTGAAGAGCTTCTTGAATTTCTGCAACTAACTGCTGATGAAATTCCAAACGTGTTTGTTGAGTTTCCTCCTCCAGCTTCTCCTCTTCTTCCAGAATGTGAGATTCCTAGTAATCACATAAAAGCTATGAGAGCTACATACCTTTAATGCCAAATAACAGGACATTAGACTCTTGATTCTTTAGAAGACAAAGACATCCTTGGGATAAGTCCATTGATCTTAATAGCTATATCGAAGTTGACCTTATTGTATATGTGGTTTTTAAAGGAAATTCCCTTCACCCCTGCAACAAGGCTGTCTTTTGACTACATCTAAATGTACCTATTTCTGGCTCCCTCCAGAGATGGGTGAGTGGTTGTGTATTTAGAATGTTCATCATGTGTACTATTGGGGGGTAGTGTGCTGCCGAAGGTGTCCTCTTTCAGATGAGATTTGAAATTGAGGTCTTGACTACTTCTGGTAGCTAAGCTTTCAACAGCTAGTGTGCTAACCTCAATGACCTGGCTTTATTCCAATCTGGGTAACTACAATTGCTTACCACGGTTTCAATTGTTTTGTATTTTTTTTTCTATTTTGTCCTAAACTTTTGTTCAGTTTTGCTAGGCACTGTTAAATGGATGATTTGTTTCATCCCAGAGGCAGCTGCATTTTGAATGAAACAATTTTTATATGGAAAGTAGGAAAACTACTTTGGGATCCTTTGCAGTGCAAGACACTAAGTAACAACTATGCTCAGGCACTCAGATAAGAGGGTGATGAGGGTAGTATATTGTAAGGTCTTAGAAGATAACAGTAATTCAAAACACCTGTTTTCTCTAGCAGAGGGTATAGGAGGAGAGAAGGGGAAAATGAGGCACATTTTAAACATAAATTCAGTAAAAGACAGAGAGAATAAGTAAGGTAAAAAGACTTTCTACAAAGGAACATGTTCCAGGCATTGCAATTATTTCTATATCCCTTGACTTGGTCTGCTATAAATATTATTTACTTAATTGATACCTATTAGCGATGGCAGAAGCTGGTCAGGTGCTGCTTGCACGCAGCAATCTAGGGATTTGCTGGATCTCAAGAAGTCCCCCCCGAAATGGGAAGCACTGAAAAGATATCACATTTTTGAAGCAAATTCTATGTGCTACCCATCTGTGAGCATACAGAAAGCTAACACATAACATGGCATAGTTCACTGCTGAGTGACCTTGGGCAAGTCACTTCACTTCTGTGCCTCAGATTTTCCACCTGTAAAATGGGGATAATGATACTGACTAGAGCTGGTTGAAAAATTTTCAGCAAAACTTTTCCATTGAAAACTGTTTTGCCAAAACTGAAAAGTTTTGTGCAAATGTGATGGTTTCAATGAAAATTTCATCAGGAAGTTTCTCGGGTCCAGGCTGGAATTTCTGAAAGTGGGGAGAGAGGAAACCAACCCACTCTGAATTGGCAGAACAGGGAACTGAACCAGGTCTCCTACATCCAATGTAAATGCTCTAACTACTAGGCTACTGGCTGGGGAGGTGTGTGGTGGGGAGTGGTTGGTCTCTGTCTCTCATGTTTTTTGTGAAAAATTCCAGAAGCTCTAATTTTTGTTCTGCATTGGAACAAAAATTAATTTTGAAACCTTGAAACTTTTTGCAAAATTGAATTGTTTACCAGCCAGTCCTAATACTGACCTCTTCTGTAAAGTGCTTGGAGATCTGCTGATGAAAAGTGCCAAATAAGAGCAAGGTACTGTCATTATAGCAGACAGCTTCCAGGAGAAATAGTTCAGTGTTTAAAAACAGTATGTTATGTAGAGCTCAGACTATTCAGATGAGTCCCATGATTACAGCAGATTTCAAATCCTTCAGATTGAGTCCTTATGCTGTGACACATCTTGTCCTTCCAAAATATCATACTAATATGAACAAACGAGGAGTCCTTGTGGCACCATAGAGACTAACGAATTTATTTGGCATAAGCTTTCGTGGGCTAAAACCCACTTCATCAGTGGGTTTTAGCCCACGAAAGCTTATGTCCAAATAAATTCGTTAGTCTCTATGGTGCCACAAGGACTCCTCGTTTGTTTTTGCTGATTCAGACTAACACGGCTACACCTCTGAAACCTGACACTAATATGAGTAAGGGGATAGGATGGGATAAAACAGGAACAACACTGAAGAGAGTGTTTACAAAAACTGCATTTCAAATCAATGCTATTTAGAATTAAATGTGGACATTCTTTCTTTTCTTTTCTTTTTATTTTGAGGGTAAGCTTCCAACAAAATAAAATTAATCTGGCAGCTGCTCGAAGTAACTACATTCCTCACGGAAAGTAAAAAATGAGAGTAGAACTATAACTACCCACAGTTATTTTGGAGAGTGAGGGTGCCTATGTTAATGCTGGACTGTTTTGACATATCTTTATTTATAATTCAGGCAGAAGTTTCTGATTTCTTTCTGTCTTAAGCCAACAGGAATTTTATTTACCTGTTTTTCTTCTTTTACAAGGCACAAATGTCATCTCATCATAGTTGAACTTTGGGTTTGTGTTGCTGTTTTCCTAAATGACATTTACATTTTTATACTAAATTAGAAGATTCATTGCCCCCATTACGCTATCTAGCAGCTCATCTAAAACGGCATATGCTCAAATTTAAATGACTTTTAAAAAAAGACTGTAAAAGTAAACAATTTACAGACTCTCAGTCAGACAATCTGTTATCCCCTCCCACCCTTGCTCATGTAAGGGCTCTGGAGTCTAGTTTTGGAGGATCCCATTTAACATTCTTGGATTTTGTCTTTTTTTGCTAGTCAGCTCCTTCCCCTTTCTCCTGTGGCAGGGGGAATTATAAGGTGTTGTTCTTGGCATTTCTTTAGAGGGCCAGTTTGTGGCTGGCCTCTACAGAGCAGTACAAGACGGGGGTGGTGAAAAGAATATGCCTCATACCCTGCACCTGATCTATCCAGAATCTTGCTGGGGAACAGAGTCTCTGCTGCTGATCAGTGTCCATGTGGGTATCAAGTGGGAGGTAGGTTAAATGAAAAAAACAGGAGGAATGTGGTAAAAATGTGTTTGTTTTAACCTGAGGCAGTATTTATAATATCCAAGACTTTTACATTCAATAGGGAATATTTTGATGGACAAAGCCATACCAAATGGGTATCCAAATTATACTGGCATCTGGTTGCAGACAAAGTTGCTGACCCTCCTACTTAAAGCACAGAATGAAAGATAGAGTCAAATAATAGGCAGGCAATTGAAGAAAGACCAGGGCTGAGTTTTACAGAAGCTACTCATCTGCTACAGTTGTAGTTAGCTTCTGAAGGCACTTTCCATAGGTCATACAGCTACATTGTGTTTCATAGGAAATTCAACCTTGCATATCCAGCAGTGTTGGATAGGTTGGGAACGAACCTGAGTGCCTGATGGGAACGTTGATATTTGAAATCTATATTAAGTATACATTAGAAAATAATTGAACTGAAGATTAACTTTCCAGAAAGGTCATGCAGATACAAACTATACTTCTTTCCCAGAGACAAATATATTCATTGGCCGTTCTTGAGTGTCTAACTCCCATCAACTCTAGAAACACATAAAATAGATCAGCTAGAGGACATTGCTAAGTTAGGGAAGGAAAAAGAGAAGATGGTCAGCTTCTCGAATGGAGTGAATGACCACCACAGAACATATTTTTGGGTCTGTTGAGAGACATAGGAACCCTTTACCCCAACGAAAGGTCTTTACAGTGCACGATTACTCGCGGCTCTGGTGGGAATTTCTCACCTTGTTGCATGGGCTTGTTTCCTTTACATGCTCGCACTGTATGTTTCAACTGTTGCTTTCATATCAAATAAAAAACAAAAATCTTTGTTGTTCTTGCTAGAGGAGCCTTACAGTTAAAGGAGGAGTGATGTCCTTTGTATACCTAAGGCTGCAGGAAACCGTAATTTTCTATTGAAATGATACTTGTGCTAAGCCACCTGACATGTCAATGATGGGTATTTCTTTAATTTTTGGGACTCCCTAGGCTGCTTTCAATGCCAGACATTATACAAGGGAAGAACTATAGTGAAAACGGTCAGGAAATGATAAATACCATTGCTTTCTGTAGTTGCCATTGGTGTTCATCTTGACAGTGTGAGGAACTCTTTTGAAGAGTATGTTGCTCTCTTAGCTCCTGAAGCAAGCTTTTCTTCTGGGACATTTTCATGTGAGTCAGAGTAGCCATAGCAACATTTCGGACAGCTAACCTTCTGAGAACTGTACACAACAAGAGCCTGTGTTTCCGTAATATGTATTTAGCAGACCTGTGAAAGGGATCATGGCTTTTTAATCTCCATTTATCAACCAAACTACTTTATTGTGCGTATTTATGTTCAACAGTGATGGTCATAGCTCACAGATGAAAGAGTTACAACAAATACAATGCAGGGGCTGTCCTACAAATGATATCCCAAAATGCTTTACAGAGTTATACAGTACGGATGTCACTATGACAATTTTCCAACTTTGAAGTGACAAAGTAAAAATAAAAAGAGAGGAGGGAAAGAAATTAAGAAGCCTATATAATGCAGTAAAAGATCTCCTCATTTGAAATGAGATGGAAAGTGCATGTGTATACGGGTGGATATATGGGAAGGCTATTCCAAATTTCAGGAGCTGCACAACACTCTTTGCCACCAGCAGCGATGGTACTGTGTTGTGGGACAGAGATAAGACAAGCGTTTGAGTGGAGGGGAGCAGGTAGAGGAAGTTCATGGTGCATTTTAAGAAATAAAGAGGGCAATTTTGAGCCACCTCCTGACATGGATGGGGAGCTAATGGAGTTGTCTCAGGATGTGGGGCAAGGTAGGCATGCTTGTGTGTGTTAGAAGGGTGGCATCAGCTTTCTGAACATAATGGAGACTCAGGATGTGGAGGTCCCAGAGAAGAATTGCAATAGTCAGAGGAAATAAAGGACTACATGAGGACTTATGCAACGGTGGTGTCAAGACGGTGGTATATAGTGGTAATATTGCAGAGATAGTGATAGGCAGATCTGCATGCATACTTTAGGAGAAAGATTTCAAAGTAACACACAATGTCAAAGTTATGGTCAAATGAAGACACTTGGTGTCTTAATGAAAAAAGACAGACAGAATACGTGGAGTTGTTTATTGAGAAGGCTACTCCTGCCCAAAGGAACTGTATCTCTAAGACATTTATCTGAAAGATGGGATGAAGTTGTAGTTTTCTTCATCAAGACAGGAAGAGAGAGTGGGCAGGAAGAAGTAAGTGTATTAACAGATATGTACAGTTGTGTATCGGATTAAAAGCAGAAAGGATTAAAGGTCAAGAGAGAAGACCAGTGAACTGAGCACTTCATCTTGTGGGAGGCTATGGTTGGTGTATAGCAGGAACCCTGGCCTGCTACAAAGTGAGGCAGAGAAATCCAGTTCCTAGGTAGCAGGCGAATTTATGAGTGCAAAGTTAGGGATGATTTAGAAACAAGAATAAATATACTGAGAACAAACCCTTTGACAAACCACAGATTGTCCTACCAGGAGGAAAGGTCCATGTGTAACCCATCACTATTACTAGTAAGCGTTAATATGACACAGTGAGGATGTTTGCTTTTCCTTATCATAGGATTTTTGCAGTTTTAGCTAGTGAAAAATTAATGCTCATTCAATTCAAAACCTATGGTAATTCTCTCTTGGTATGAATAACTGAAGAGTCCCTCTTTATCACTCCCACCCAAGCCTGGATTATCCTAGAGTTTTGCATTACACCTGCAGTTTTACAGCATTTCTTAAAAGTGATAAGACCATACTCACTCCTCACTGAGGCCGCCTAATCGGCTTAAAACACCTTGGATAATCTTCTCATGTTTCTCATACAGGTGTTTTTGCATCACAGCAGACAGAGCATACTCCTTGGTCCATAGCTAAGAGAAGAGGGGGGAAACCCCACAATGTTAAGATTTCCTCATTTTAATCACTTTTAAATGGTGCAATACTATGAATTGGGTTTTTATTCTGTCATGTGTTTATGAATACTGTTACAGACCCTTATTTCCCTTGCTCTCAAATACAGAATTCATACTGCAGTATTTACAGATGCCCCTGCTGTCAAGCTATGCTGTTCAGGAGTATTTTTTTCCAGTACATATGGACCTGATCCAAAGCTTGGATCAGGGCTGAGATGTGCTTCCCATTGATTTGACTTTGTGGTCTCTTCATTTGTCTGGCAGAGGGAAACCAAACAAACAGGCACAATAATATTTTAATGAGTGATGTCTGTGAGCTTCAAAGGATTTTTTTTGGGAACACCTGAATAAGATCATACCTGAAGACCCTTTCTGAAGGGCAGTGTGTTTTTTACTTTCCCTGAACAAGGTGAAAATTTTGTCATCTTGCATCAGATGCCATATTACATACAGAGAGACAAGGTGGGTGAGGTAATATCTTTTATTGGACCATATCTTTTATTACCTCACCCACCTTGTCTCTCTAACATCCTGAGACCGACAGGCTATAACAATAATGCATATTTTATACAGTTCACAAGGTAAGGGAGATAGTGTTGTCTATTGGTTGGAAAAGGAGATCGGGGTCTGGACTTACAGATTCCATTTACGACTTTACCGTTCAGCCACTGTGCTGCTTTGGACATGGAGTTTAATCTACTGGGTGTCTCCATTTACCCATCTGTGAAATACAATTTAAATTAGCTCTCCTCCCCTAGCTCTCCCAGTGCAGCTGGTTTGATCAATATATCTGTCTTTTAGACTGTAAACATTTTGGGGCAGGGACTGTCCTTAACTTTGCCTTGTGCTGTGCTAACAATGCTGCCGGCACTAAACCTATGACAATATGGGTACTTATGCCCAAAGCTCTTCTATTACTGAAGGCTGAAGCATTATATTTTTAGGCTGCACTGGAGTCAAATGACTGTTGGGTGAAATTCAAGGTACTAGTTAGCCTGAGAGAGATACTTTAATTTAGAGTTTTATATCTCAAAAACTGCTTCCCATCCACTTTGTGATCTGTGCTCACTCCAGCAGAAGATGTTCTGGATAAGTGGACAAAGCACCAGTTAAGTTGAGAGAGCTGAGCCCATTAACCCCAGCAGAGAGTTGGACCCTGGAACAAGGGGAGACTCTTGCAGGTGCAAGAGAATTGGACAAGGTGAGAAGCTTGCAGATGCTGATGGTAAAGCTTGATACTGAGTCTTCCTATCTCATATTCACTCCTTGTGGACATTACTGAGCCCACCTAGCCACTTTTGGAAGGGCTGCAAGATGTACCTATTTGGCCAGGACATCCAAAATGATGAAATTCTGGATTCATAGCTGAATGGTAAAGCTGCAAGCAGGTGCAGCTGCCGGCGTCAAATTAAACTTTAAAAGCCCTTGGATACAACAGGGATGGGTGCCAACTAAATGCCTGTAATAATAAAATAATTGTACCAATATCTCTCTTTGGGTCATTCTGTTCATGGATAGGGCAGTGACACAAAGACCTACCTGCGGTTCACTACTCTGTATCAGCAGCTTTCGGCAGGACTGACATACTCGCTATACATAACACACTGTTGTCATAATCTGTAGCTAAATGATGCCATGTAAGATACCACTGGAAAACTAATAACTCCCTGATCATTAATAGTCTTCCATGATGTGAGTACAGGGTATGTACAAAGTTATCAGTATGTGCTAGAATTATGTTCTGGAAATGTATTTGGCAAGCAGTACATAAGCCCAGTCTGTCCTAGACAAAGAAAATGTGTATTGTATTGTCCTCAGGCACAGATCATGAAGGCACATTTACACAAAATGGAAACAAAGCCATCAACCTTGTGAGTGTGGGAGACTGCCTCGGGGTGGATAGGGCTAAAAACTTCAAATAAATAACTGAATCAACTAACTGTATACAATATTACTGTATTGTAAAAGTGTATCAAGGAAGGTCTTTTCTGGAAGCTAATGACACACTGGTGATCAATATAATTGTGAAATATATGTATTAATACTATATGAGGAAATGTGGATAATTAATAATATTAAACTTTAAAGTCTGTGCCCGAACACAGAGAGAAACCGGTTTTCTCTCAGACAGAAGGGAAGGAAGCTATCTACATGTCTCCCATGAAATTAACCAAACTGTGACCCAAAACATGGAGGATGGAAGAACAGGAGGGGAAGAACAGCATGAGGTCATCTCGAGTGTGGGGACAAAACTATGAGTTTGGGAAGTTTTAAAGGAAGAGAATAAGCCATTGTGGCATCCATCACTGAATAAGGGGCCAGAGCTCTGGCAAGCTGAGAAAGATGGGTCCTTTAACCAATGGGGTTGAAGTGTCCTAGAAAAAAAGATTGATAACAAATCTACCTTGAACCAAGACCGTAACTTATTGAATTAAATCTTAGCCATTAGAAAGTGCATTTTTACTTTTTGTTTGTAACCCTCTCTAACTTTATTTCTTTTACTTTGCATCACGTAACCTATGTCCTTTTTGCTAATCAATTTGGTTTACTTTTAAGCTAAACCAACCCAGTGCTGTGTTTGAACAGAAGTAATTGTTAACTGCAGTTAATGTGGCAAGCTGCTGAGTATTATCTCTTTAAAAGAGCAAACAAACCATATTATTTCTCTGAATGGTCCAGAAAAGGGCTGGACGTTGCAGACCAAACAGGATTTTGGGAAAATTCAGAAGGAGGGTTTTGGGGTCTTCTTGCCAGGTGTAAACAAAGCTAGTGGAAACCAGTGTAGGGCTGTTGTGGTGTAGGCAGGTTGCTGAGTTCAGTATACTGAATCAGGGTTGCAGAGCACACAGACACTTGGGATACTGTATGCTTGTCTGCTGGTGTCCAGGCTGTGAGCCACAGCAGCAGAGCAGTTAAGCAGTCAGTGTTACAGAGCAGGGAGTAACACAAACCCTTACTGGTCTGAATTGCACCTTAGGTTGTGAAAAGGTTACCAATTGTTTCCTAGCTAACTGCATATCCCTAGAGAGCCCTTTCATTTCTAAAACTTCTCCACTATGCTGTGTATTGTGCACTCACTCTCGCTCTTTGAGCAGTTCTTATGAGAAGAGCTGAGCAGACTTTTTTTAATTTTCAGAAGGGGAATTTAGAGATGGACAGCAAGAGGCTGCTCTCTTGGCATTGTTTTTTGGGATACCTGGCTATTGACGGAGAAGTCATTTTTAGGTGTCTATATGCCAGTTTATTCTCTAATATTTTGTGGATTAAATTATTAAGGAGAGACTCTATTTTTTGTAATCAAACAAAAAGCCAAATTTGTCCATTCCAGACAGGCTGCAAACAAGCCAAGTGACTCAGAATGATCATAAAGAAGGGAAATATATTCATTGATGTTAATTATTTGTTGAGCACCACCATTGTGTATAAGGCTAGGTAAACTCCCCTTTAGAGAAAATGAGTGAGTCATATTTTTCACTGAGAGAACATCTAGCACAAGATCTAATCATAAATACTGATAAAGGTTCCTGTGGTGACTCCTTAGACATGGAAACATATTTTTCAGCTTCTTAATGGTCCTTGTTTCCAAGGTTCCCTCTCAGTGAAAACCCTTGCAAACAGGCTTGCATAAAGAACTAGTCACGTAGGCCCAGATCCTCGGTCATAAGAAAGAGGAACGCACTGCTGAGAGGCCATGTGCACAAAGATAGCGTGATGCCTCCTTTGCGCTCCTATCCTCAGTCAACTCGGCACTGGTCTGTTCCAGCCTCCAGCTACAGGCCAGAGCAACATGTAGGCTTCTTTAAACTATGCCAATGACCAAAGACCGCAGCTGAGCCTTGCTGGAGTCCAGGGAGCCCTAGCCATATCCCCTTTCTCCTGGTTCACCTGCTGGCTCTATGCCTACAGAGGGTCTCCCCTTATATGCACCACTTCAGAGCTGCTTTGTACTACTGATGTGGCACAATGAAACCCAAAGTCAAGAGAGAATCTGGGCCCTAGTCAGATAAGTGTTTGTCAGGCAAATTGAAAGGGAAGGCCTGGAGAGAAGACTGGATTCTCTGCTGCACTGAGCTTCCACAGCTGCACCAGGCTGTTAGGGAGCTGTGTAACATGTTAACGCTTATAGCTGGTTACAGTTTCCCCCATTCTCAGAGTGGCTCTGTGTGACTCTGAGCCCCAGCACAGGTTAGAGATGCCACGGGGCTGCTCTAATTTCCACCACCTGAGTATGGCACCTGAGTGTGCTTGTTACTCCATGGCCTTGCCCTCGTACCAGGAGCACTGAAGGAAGAAAGTGGGACTATCAGGAAGGCTGGTGCAGCCTATACCATTCTCCTGTGCATGAGGCTGCACGGGGAGGGACTATTTGCTCCTGAAGCACAACCCTGAACTCTCCTGATGTGGCATGCCACAGCATTTCCCCTTCAGTACACACCTGTGTCTAAGTGGTTCAATTTGGCCCTAAAGACTACTAAAAGCTCACAGGTAGGTTAGCAGTATATCCAGTTTAAGGATGGGTAAACTGCGGTACAGTGGGTGGGTTAAATGACTTGCTCTGTGGTACTGAGAGTCAACGGCTGGACTGGAACTTAAAAGCTCTGATTCCTCATCCCCTTCGAACCACTACAGTCCACTCTCAATCCAGGAACAATAATTGAAGTGGGAGTATTAAGGTTGGAGAGGGATGTAACTAAAAGGCATGCTAGACTACTTGAAAAGAAGAGCTATTTCAGTCACTGAAATACTGAGCATCCACCAGACTCAGAGAGGGAAAGAAGATTCACATGATATGTCAAAATTGATTGAATAAGCAGACTCTGACCTTTGTGGGAGTCAAACTAGGGATCTGGAAGGCTCACTGATGGAAGCCCCTTCCTCCTCCTCCTGTCTCTGTACATTTTGCTGCAGCTTTGTTTCCTGGCAACAGGCCAATTATGTGATCTGCTGAAGCTGTGGGCACTGCTCTCAGCCAACAAGAGAGTGGAATAGCTCTCCACTATGCAACCAAAACCACATAATTTTGTGAGTTACCCTCAGACACAATGGCAAATTGAACACAGCTATGAGCTCACTTCCATATTCTCTTCCCCCTTCCCCCCTTTTTTCCCCTCTGGAATTTAAAAAGGAGTAGAGGACGCTGACATTTTTAGCACCTAGGAAGGAATGTTGCTCTGCCAGCCTGTAGATGGTGTGTGATGCATACTGAATGCCAGGTAACACAGTTAACCAAGCCCAGCATCTGGCTGTGTATAACTAGTGCACAGACCTTAACTTTATTTTCTCTAAATTGTGAGCTAGGGGGCTATCATGCAAATTGCACAGCACTTCTTTTCTTTCTTAATTTATTCCCATTTGCACCTGTTTGTGTCCTCTAGGTTGCAGGCAAAATTAAACTATCAAAATGTCTCTTAAAAAAACCACAAAGCAATGAAATAAAGAGGATTTTTTTCTAAAGGGACTCCCATCCTAAATGTGCTCTAAATCGCTAAATGCAAAGAAAAATACACTTAAAAAGAAATACAATCCACTACATGTTAAAGGCATCTTGAATCATCTTGGTAAGAAATCTGCAGTCCCCTTAGGAAAAGTACTTTGGAAATGAAGAGACTAAAGAATTACATAGAATAGCTGATCATATGCTCTTACTTTCTTCAAAATGCAGATGAGAGCTTTGTGCCCTACATAATTATGCCTTGTAAATTTAAAATGTATGTAAATTATATTTTATATGTATATATTGGTTCCTATATAGTACTGTAGTAGCTGAGTGCCTTCCAGTAGGGTATTAAGTGACATGACTAACATTTGTCATGTGGTTCATTCTCTCATCCTTGCCCCGGGGAAAGACTTGTGTGTGCGGTGAAATGTTTGTTTTGGTTGAGTTTTGTTTGTTTTAAACGTGCACACCAGAGAAGACAGGTCGAAGATGTGCACCTTACACTTGAAGTGGAAGGTGGTGAGGTCTTTGATTCTTAGGGAAATTTACCAGCACAGCTATGCAGGTATAATTATATTGCTAAGCTCTGCTGTATACCTGTGTGGATGCTCTCTTCGGGGATTGAGTACCTTTTTTTTGGGTTTAGTTTAAACCAATTCCAATGAGACAAAAAAATCAACAACAAAAAAAGAAACTAAATCTTGGAGAGCATCCACATGGACAGTTATACCATCACAGCTATAACAGTATAATTATACTGGCACATTTCTGCCTGTCCATTTCCCAATGCAGATAAGCCCTTAGTTCCTGTGGAAGTTTGTTCCACAATTTTGGACAGGCCCTCGTGAAAACTCTTGTATAGACAAGTGTTACATTGAAAAATGACCTGTCAATTATGATGGCAATTTAGAGAGGGGTGTGATGATTGTATTATAGTAGATATTCCTATACTATAATTCTATGATGATTAACATAATTGTCTGCTAAACCTTTATTCTTTAAAAAAGAAGTATATGAAACATTATCCTTTTACTCGGCCATCCCATTATGAATGTTGAGATGCACTAAAACTGGAGGGTATTCAACAGCCTCATCTACATTCGGAATACATGCTTGGGATTGAACTGAATGGCTGCTGAATTCTGTCTTATAGTGCTGTCTAAACATCCGTTATCTAGCAGCATTAACCCCTCTGAGGCTATGTCTACACTACCGCGGTAAGTCGACCTACGCTACACAACTCTAGCTACGTACCTTAGGTCGAGTTACCGCAGGGTCGACTTACCTTACTCTTCTTGTTGGGGGTAGAGTACAAGGGTCAACTGGAGAGTGATCTGCAGTTGATTTGGCAGGTCTTTACTAGACCCGCTAAATTGACCGCCGGTGGATTGATCTCAGAGTATCGATCCCTGCCATAGTGTAGACCTGCCCTGAGGAAGATATGTAATGCACTCTTCACCATGCAATGACGCATACACACAGATACAGTTATTCTGAAGATGTGCTGGAGGCCCCTAAGTCACGGAGGATAAATATAAATGACTTTTTGAAATAAGGCAGTTTGGAGAGCAAGCTTGATATCTCAATACATTTTATCACTAGCTAATTTCAGATCTTTAGAAGATGAGCTAATGGAACTACCTTCTTAGCGCTCTAGTCAATGAATGCCAGTGGTATTATGATTGAGAGTGCCTAAATGGCATCATTATTATGGGATTCCAGACTATTTGTTCTTTCTCCATCAGTTTCTTTGTTTTCCCCTTGTAGCTCTTCTCTCCCTCCTCCTCTGCTCCATTTTCTAATTTCCTTTCTTCTTTCCTCTCCCACTTACAACTCTGAATTTCTCTGCTCTCTCACTTATTCCAGGCTAAAATGCCACCTTGTCTTGATTTTTCCATTTCTGGCCACCACTTTCAAACATTTGTTTTCCCTGACCATGCACAGCTGTTTGATGGCAATTCTGTATTGCAACTCTCGTTGGGCTGGGATCCATTCAACGAGAGGGAAATCTGGCTCATGAAATCTCAGTCCCTGAGTTCAAACTCCCACCTCCTTTTCTGTTAATAGTGGGCCTAATCCAAAGCTTCCTGAAATCAATGGAAAAGCTGTCATTGAGTTCTCTGGGGTTTGGATTAGACCCTAATTCCTTTGTCACTTCATTGACTTTAAACATGTATGTCGCCCAGGACTGATTACCTTTCATTCAAAGAGCTGAAATGACCCTTTCAAAAGCTTCCAAAGACTGGGTCTTTCTGTCAAATGGAGTGCAGTCCAGTACTGGCTTTATACATATTTTAAAGAGACTTTCTCCAACATATAATCAGAGGGTAGAACAGGTTTTATACATTCAAGAAAGGTAGGGAAATATAGGATTTACATATGATCACCGTTAAATAGACTTAGACACTGGCAAAGATGTAAAGTTTTGAAGTCAGATGTTCTCTCATTAGTCACTACCCTTCCTCTAGCATTTCAGCTTCTAACACTCAAAAGCTAACTTAAGCATTTGCAGAATTGGAGCCTAACATTTTGGAGTTCCAAATGTTTGTGCAACATAGAAACAGAATAGGTGACTAAAATAACTATTTGTCAGAACAGCTGAAATAACAGACTAGCTATTTGTTCCACTCTCCTATGAAAGAAAAGATAAAATCACTACCTGAGATGCACATGGAAAAACTCAAAACCATGGAAAAGGCAGGTGGATCATACTTTAATTTATTGTTTAAGCTTTTTATATTCTCAAGTTTTCTAAATGATGTAAAACCACTGTATGGTAAATCACACAACTAGCTTTAGTAGGACGCTTAATATGGTCTCACACACACATCACTTATACACACATTGTATAAGTAGGGGCATAGCGAGCAGATCGAGGGACGTGATCGTTCCCCTCTATTCGACATTGGTGAGGCCTCATCTGGAGTACTGTGTCCAGTTTTGGGCCCCACACTTCAAGAAGGATGTGGATAAATTGGAGAGAGTCCAGCGAAGGGCAACAAAAATGATTAGGGGACTGGAACACATGAGTTATGAGGAGAGGCTGAGGGAGCTGGGATTGTTTAGCCTGCAGAAGAGAAGAATGAGGGGGGATTTGATAGCTGCTTTCAACTACCTGAAAGGGGGTTCCAAAGAGGATGGCTCTAGACTGTTCTCAATGGTATCAGATGACCGAACGAGGAGTAATGGTCTCAAGCTGCAGTGGGGGAGGTTTAGATTGGATATTAGGAAAAACTTTTTCACTAAGAGGGTGGTGAAACACTGGAATGCGTTACCTAGGGAGGTGGTAGAATCTCCTTCCTTAGAGGTTTTTAAGGTCAGGCTTGACAAAGCCCTGGCTGGGATGATTTAACTGGGAATTGGTCCTGCTTCGAGCAGGGGGTTGGACTAGATGACCTTCTGGGGTCCCTTCCAACCCTTATATTCTATGATTCTATGATTGATTCACTTTTCATGGAGGAACCCATAAGAATGGTTGTGGAGAACAGTTTCTTAAACACCTTGTGGCAGCTGATTTGCTAATTTCTACCAATCATTACCTTAATTTTTATCCAATTTGAGAAAATAATTTCACTGGATTCTATGTATTTAATCAGCTGAAGAGATCACTGCAAGGTAGTATTGTGTGACTACTACATATGCAAATTATATCCAGAGGTGCTATATAATCAAGCAGGACCATTAATACATTTTAAAAGGACAGCACAAAGTGAAAGCCAAAACAAGTGGTTAAACCAAGAACATTGAAAAACTAGTGGTAACGGACTATAAGTATGAAATAGTTTGTGACATGAGAATTTTGATACATGCCACAATTTTTGAATCCATACCTGTTTTTCTTCTTGCAGTTGTTCTTGGAAGAGCTTCCACTGCTTTTGTCTACAGCTGTCCCATTTCTCTAACTGAAGGATCAAATTCTCCTGACATTCTTCTTTTAGAAGTTCACATTCTCTTAAAGACAGACCAGTCTTGGTAGGAAGAGTCTGAAGAAATAACTCTTGCACCAACTCATCTAAAGTGTGGGAGGTTCCAGAACACAGTTCCTAGCAAAACAGAGACACAGATTCATTTGTCATTGCTTACATCTCATTCCCTTGTCCACCTCCTCTTGCTCTCTCTTGGCATCCCAATTCTCCTGCCTTACACAGCCCTTCATTTCATTCTCCTACTTTTGGTTTAGTGACTTCTATCTTGCTTCTTCTATCTAGCTGCCTGTTCTCTTATACTCTCTCTCTGTCTCCTTGAAAACTATCCTTATCTCCCTCCCTCCCTGCACAGCTCTTTAGGAAATACTTCTCCCTTATTATTAGTAACTCCCAGATCCTCCTCCTGAACTGTTCCCCCATATCTTGTTTTATTTAGGCCCCAATTCTGCCATCACTTAAGCACATGCTAAGTTTTATGCACATGAGTAAGTCCACTGGAGTTATGGGAAAGGACAGGTCTTGTGGTTTAAGCTCTGGCCTACCACTCAAAATATATCTGTTTAATTCCTGGCTATGCCACAGACTTCCTGTGTGATGCTGGGCAAGTTATCTAATCTCCTTCTGCCTCTGTTTACCATCTCTAAAATGGTAACTATACTCCCTGTCTGTCTTGTCTTTTTTTTTTTTTAAACAGTAAGTTATTTGGGAGAGGAACTATAAATACAGCACTTAGCACAATGGGACCCCAATAGGGCTTTTTAGACCACTGTAATACAAATGCATAGTAAAAAGTTATGTACATACGTGTTTACATGATTACGTCTGTGAATTGTAATATTCTCAGTGTGTTAATGAGTCTGATCTTGATTCCACAAATATTTATTGATGTGTTTAACGTTAAAATATGCATAATATCACTGAATATTTAAAAAGAAAATCTAAGTAATTCAAGACCAAGTGGAGGACACAGTGAGATCAATGGCAGTTTTGCCAAATGACATTAGGGTAAACAGGATCTGGCTGTTACTAAATGTTGTGCTTGTAAAAGATGCAAAAGAATAAGTACCATACTGTGTGTGGAAAGGGTGCTATCCCTTTAAAAGCAGGGCAGGCTGGGAACCTCCTCCAGGATAATAAAATAAGAGATTTGCAGCAGAACAGCAGTTTGGCTCAGGCTCTGATGAAGGACAGGCTTGCAGTACTACAGTAAATGGCTACTAATGGACCCCAGGCTGGAGGTATGGGTCATGTCAGATTTTATTTTTGTTTGTTCCTTCCTCTCATTGTTGATAAATGGGGATTTGGCTTTGTCTCTTTAATCTTTACAATTCTTAGCCTCTGAACTCTATCTGATTCTGCATACACCTATATGTCATGGTGAAAATACCTAAAATGTTATGTCAGACACACAGACAAATAAGCTGTGGGCAGTTGTAGGGTAAACTTCATTAGTCTGCCTATGTGCACCAACCCAAGGAACTACCTTATGACTGAGAGGGGAGTTCAGTCTCTGTACCCATTTGATCCTTGGCCCCAGTGAGAGGATTGGGCAGGTGGTAAATTCTGACCAGTGCCAGATACAGGTTTTTGTGATGTGGACTTTTATGAACTGAGTACCAGTTCATTCTATGTAATATATAATCTTGCCAAACAGCCATCAGAGGTCATCATCCTGGATCTGAACTGGACATCTAGATATAACAGACTCCATATCCCATTACCAAACGTTCAGTCATCCCCCATATTTCTTCTGAACCGTAGCATTCAATGTGTGGCTCCTGCCCCATCTACTTCATTCTGTCCAAATTGTGCACTAAATGCAGAATTATTAATTTTCTCATGGGCTCTTTTATGGCACTCATCACCATACCCTCTGTACATTTCAAAAAGTGAGTTTATCATCACAACATAAGAATGGCCATACTGGGTCAGACCAAAGGTCCATCCAGCCCAGTATCCTGTCTACTGATAGCGGCCAATGCCAGGTACCCCAGAGGGAGCGAACCTAACAGGTAATAATTTAGTGATCTCTCTCCTGCCATCCATCTTCACCCTCTGACAAACAGAGGCTAGAGACACCATTCCTTACCCATCCTGGCTAGCAACCCAGTGAGAGAAGGTGATATTCACATTTTACAGATGGGACATTAAGGTACAGAGGTTAAGGCCAAAGTGTCCACCAACCATTCAACTTGAGATGTCTTGGAGCTGGTTTTTCAAAATAGTTACCATTTTTATAGCACTTGATATGTTCAGAACACACCCCTCACTGACTTCATTTGATTGTGAGTGCTCAGCACTTTAGCAAGTTGGGCCCAGGTGTCTCAAGTTGGGCACTCAGAAAATAAGGAACACAGAATCGGTGGTCATGGATACAATGATCAGCTAGAACAGGTCTGGTACCATTTTTCTTCCCCTATTTCTGGTTTTGGCCCATTGCTAACAATCAATGCAATAATTTAAAAAGGTAAAATGATCTAGAATGACTGTGGTAGCACTTTCAATATGCAATTATTAGTGAAGTTATATTACTGGACATGAGCATATTTGGTCCAGAACTTCTCCTCTCATGAAAACACCCACAGGGGGATGAGGTTTGGAGGAGAGTCAACTGGTATCTCCATGCAGGTCTCCTTGCAGAGTTTCTTCTCTATCCTCCCCAGCTTGGGGAAGGGGTTTCCAGCCCCAAAAGGCTCTTGTTTTGATAAGCACTTGGGAGACCTTTGCCCAGCCTAAGTAACTAGACTGGGTACTGGGAAACATGGAAAGGGAAAGAATCCCTCCACCCCCATTCTGTGGAGCAGGAGCAGAGTTGCTCAGTGGCTCCTTGTGCAGTCTAATGGATAAAGTAGTCTCTGCAGGCCTAGCACACTCCTGCCTGCCCAGGAATGAGGGCAAAGAGAGGGAGGATCCAAACAGTAGTGGATTTTCTGGTCTGTCTATAACTATCAGCGCACATAGAATCTTCCATTCAGGCGGCTCCATCTTGCAAGGCCCCTAACCTTGCCTCTACACCCCCAGCTTATGCTGGTCCATAAGCTCCCATCTCACCTGTGGGGGCAGGGTTTGCACCTTTGTAGTTACTCATCTAGTCTGTGAATCGGTTTTAGCTTAATCTCTATGCAGAATGGCACGTTTGCATTCTCTCCTCGGCTGCTGTTTCTTTAGTCTAAAATTCAGGTCTCCAAACCCTGGGATTTAGCATCAGCTCAAAAAGATTCCATGTCTGATCTCATGATCCCTTTTAACGTTTTAACAATGTCAGTTATCTCTCTTCTAACCCATCTTTTCCCTGAGTAAATATCGGGGGGGGGGGGGTTCTAGCTTTTTAATAGCAGTTAACTCTCCCGATCCTGTTACGGTTCTTATTGCTTTCCTGTGGACTAACATGGTTTAAAAGGAATCTAGAGTAGTCTGCAGCCACACCTGTTTCTACTGCACCTTCACTAGCTCTCAAGCAGAGTCAGACCAGGTTGATATTTGAATGAAAGACTTCCAGGTACCACTACCACACCACTTAGTCATACTGGGCTTTCTATAGCTGGCACCCCAGATTTATTGCCCTAGTATGGTGCTGGTATCGCATTGCTTCTCATAAGGAAATCTCCTGCATGAAATGGAAAGCCGAGGTCTTGATCGCTTGCTGTCATTGAAAATCTCATGGCTTTCTGCTTAAGGAGTAAAGGAATTATATCCTGAATATTTCTCAGGGGCCTGGGTTCTGCCTGTACCTCCTGCAGGCTCAAACGGATCTTGTAACCTGTCTTGCACTGCTTCGCAGGGCACAGCAATTCTACCCAACTGAACTGTGGTTGTGTTTTGCTTCACAGAACAGCATATGAGAGAGAGAGAGAGAGGTGATCCCTAGATCAAAGTGGCTTAATTATTTCTTTGTAAAGCACTTTGACATCTTCTGGTGAAAGGTGCTATGGAAGTTCAAAATACAATTATAGGGACAGTTTTTCAGATGAGCCACAGCCAGACCTCCCTCTTTTATTTTTCCCAAGAACAAAACTATGGGTATAAATACAGTACGCAAATAGGAATTTGGACATCTAATGACTAATAATTGCACCCATGATGATTTGTATATGCAAAAATATGAATAACCTTTAACTGCTGAAAGTGTGTGAATATTTAATTTGTAATGACACCCCCTTCTCAAAAGTCCTACCATAAGGGGGAAGCTCATCTGTCAGGAGCATGTTGTGCGGCTGATCTGAGAATGAACTGTGGAATGAGCTCTCATAAGAACTAAGGACCATCACAAACCTCATCTATTGCAAGTGCAAGGCACACATTTTCCACCTGCCTTCTCTAACATACATGTAGAGCAGTATGTACATTAAAAAACAAACCCCACATGATCCACCACCTTACCAAACCAAACAATGCACTGCACACACAGTTTTATCCTATGGCTGGAAGTGGGGAAAGAATGAACCACATGTGACAGACCTTAGTCATGTTGCCTACTGCATCATAAGAAGATCCTCAGTTACTATGGTGATGAGGGTAAAGTAAGAACCTACCTAGGAAAAAGCTTCTGTATGTGGAAGTGCTAATGGAGGCCAGATTCTGCCAGTCTGACTCAAGCTGAGTATACGCTTGTTCTGCAAGGAACTACTTTCAGAGTAAGGTATTACTCAATGTAAATAAGGGTGGTGGAATGTGGCTCTAAACAGAGAAGTTGCTTTGTATATTGCTATTTAATAAGCCACTGCAATTTTAAGTTTCTTTTATACAAGAGTAACAAAGTACTGTTTCCAATACGTATCTTATTTTTTTATATTTTTTTTCGTCCGTAGGATGGTCATCAAATATCTCTTGACATATCTTTTTTTTTTTTGTCTTCAGAACTTTTACTTAATGCAATTTATTCAAATTGATTCCACTAATAGAGTAGCTGATTGCAGACTTAAATGAACATGTTTGTAATGACAGCCAACCTCAAGCTTTTTCAAAAATCGTCCTTAGAAATTCATCACGCATAAATAAATATCATAATTTAAATGCAGAAGTGAAATGGTCTTGGATAAATGCTGGATGCCTTTGAATTTCAAAGGAGGAGACATATATAATCACACAGGAAAAAGAAGGGAAATATACAGCTGATGGAATTTCACTACCCACAAACAAAAGAGCAACATTAAAATACGAGACACATTGTAAACTTAGATCTTGGTGAGGTGAGGTGAAGAATGATTATAATGGAGAAAAAGCCCTTGAGAAACACTGAGCTGGATTCCAAGTGCTGACTAATACATATTATGTATTGTTGGTTTATGCCAAAAAGTGACTGGAAAAGAGGGAAGTTGGAGGGAAGCTGCCTGCAGTTGGAACTTGTCTACAATGTATAGTTATACTGGTACAACCGCCTGGGTGGACACTCTTATTCTGGTGTAAGAGTGGCTTTTTTTCAGTTTAGTTTGCGAGGGCGGGTTAATCTCATATTCTGAACCAAAAAAAAAAAGGCCCTCTCATGCCAGAATAAGAGTGTCCTAACAGAAGGTTCTAGTGGTAAAACTAACTTTACAATACATTTTTGGTAAATAGATCTAAAGAGAAGGCCTTTATTAATAACTCTATTCATTGATGCACAAATCAGAACAGAAACCAGCTCAAGCACCTATAGCAGTGTAGAACCAGAACTGCTAACAGAACAAACAATAGTAAAAACTTATTTTAGTGATTTAAAAGTAAGCAGATATGAGTACACACAGGGAGCAGGTCTGTTGGGGAAGAAGGAATCCTATTACAATTTTTCTTACCATAGCTGCACTTAAAAATAAAACAAGTGCACTCTTGTTATGCCACTACTTGTTCCACTGAAAAGTGATGAATAACAAACGGAGGTAGGCATTTATGGTAAAAAGTCTTTGTGGGGGTGGAGAAAGAAAAGGGACTCCCAAAAGAGTAGGAAACAGTGTCTAGCTTGGTGTATAAAGAAGGGGAAAGCTTAAATTTAAGAAGATAATCAGGTTGGTTTTAAAAATGAATCTGTTTACCCACCTGGCCAGAAAATAAAACAGGTATCTTGTTTGGAAGCCTACCCAAGCAACTCCACAGAGGTGTAGTTCATATAAACTGGGCATTGGTAAGTGGGAAGAAGAGTCTCTAGCTCAGCAGTTCTCAAACTGTGGGTTGGGACCCCCAAGTGGGTCATGACCCCGTTTTAATGGGGTCACCAGGGCTGGTGTTAGACTTGCTGGGGCCCAGGACCAAAGCTGAAGCCCGAAGCATCAGCCCTGGGTGGCGGGGCTCAGGTTACAGCGCCCCCCCCCCCCAGCTGGGGCTGAAGCCCTTGGGCTTTGGCCCCCCCAGCTGGGGTGGTGGGGCTCGGGTGGGCTCAGGCTTCAGTCCCCCTTCCTGGGGTCGTGCAGTAATTTTTGTTGTTGGAAGGGGGTCGTGGTGCAATGAAGTTTGAGAACCCCTGGTCTACATACAGTAAGTGGCTGTGGCAATATCTAAGACCAACATTAGAGAAATGCCTCACAAGGGAGTAATTGACTGTGCAAGGCACTGCAGAATTAGGCTTTTTGTTAAGTTCAACCCTCTGATGAGGGAGGTAAACATCAATATCTCTATCATACCCTGAGGACGGGATAGCCGCCCCGAGTGTGTGCCCAGCCAAGACCCTAGGCACTTATGCAGGGCAGAGAGCTGTGGTGCATATTCAAAATCACACCCCAGCTTGAAGTAAGATTAAAATGACCTGCTTAAATTTAATCAGCAAATTAGTGCCAGAACCAGGATTAGATACAACCCAGACAGCTGGGTTCTAATTTCTGTGCCTAATCTATTATTCCACACTGCCTTCCAACACTTCCTAATAAATCACAATGCCAAACCTTTAAATTTTGGGTCTTTCAAAGTTTGGTTGCTCAACCTGAGACCTCTATAGTCTGGTTTTCATAGGTTTTGAATACCTGCAGATCCACCTGAAGTAAATGGGACCAGTGAGTACTCAGCACCTTGGACATCTAGCTCAAGTGGGCACCCAAAATTACAGTCCAGTTTAGAAAATGCAACCCTTCTATTTTAGTTAATAGGGTTGCACAGAGAATATGAAGGAAAAATAAGGCTCTAGGCCCCAGATCCACAGAGGTCTTTAGGCTCCTAACTTCCACTGAAATCAATGGAAGTTAGGAGCCTAAAATACCTTTGAAGATCTGGGACTAAGAACCTAGAACAGTTACAACATGCTACCTCCTGAATTTCATATTTTGCCCTTTGTAGCTGAAAAAAATCACACTTAACACTAGTTTCATATTACTGTTTAATCACTCAAAAATGTTTATTGCCTTATCTGTTAATGTTATCCACTAGTTACAATGTTTTAACTTACATTCCTATGCATCTTTACTTCTTATCAAATGAGAGAGAGACAGGATACTATTTTCTTGAAGTCCTGTTAGAAGCGGAACTAGAGACAACATTAAAGTGTGAGATTTCCATAGCCTCCATGCTAAACTTGATGAAGTATACTTTAAAAATGAGTCCTTTACAAGGGACTTTGTAACTCTCAGCTGCTAGTTACTTGTTTTGGTTGTCCTCAAATGAACTTCTGTTTCCCCCCTAATGAATTGTTAGCCCCCAGCCTCTTCTCATATGGCTGCAGCATAGCACACGGAAGAGGAGGAGGACAAGATTACAGATTAGGTAACATTTGAGGTACTAAAATTCAAGCAGAACTGCAAAAAGCACCTCATTTTCTTTTTTCAGAGTCCACAAGAGGGCAGGACAGGAGGTAACTTTTACTGCCTGATAACAGAGAATGACACAATAACCCCCCCCTGCAATTCATAAGTTACACAAACCTGCAATATATTCTGTTCCTCTAACTGATCAGGATTTCTCTGATACCTTTTCTTTAATCTAAAAATTTCAGTTAATTTTTACTCCTCCATTCTATTATTGTAGACTGGATAAATTAACATTTGTAAAAAGGGCCCAAAATACCTGCATGACTCAAATGTCAATTAACTTTTTCACAAATTATTTAAAAAGACTGTAACAGTTCTCCCCCCCTCCCCCCCCCGGCCCCATCACAGTCAATCCCCACTGTTTGAAGTCCACTACTGTTAGGCTTTCCTGGCACAGCCAGAGTTGTGAGGTACCTCGACACCACCCACCCTTGCTGTGAGGAGATCTTGTCTGTACATGCTGTGGATCAGCTTCCTGAAACCATCAGCCTCTGGCAACAAAAGCACTACCTTCCAGGCCTCTGCGGGCACTGCACTCAGTGCCTGGTCAGTGGTAGGCTCACACCCCGACCCCTGAGTCCACCTAGCTTCCCTCTGGAGTGCTCAGCCTCTATCCCACTCACAGAACTCTTAGCACCACTATTCCCAGAGGAATAATACAAATTAGATTATAAAATGCAATTGAGGATCACAAGTTTACTTCGTATGTAGTCAAAACAAGAATAAGTTTATTATCAACAAACAGATTCAAGTGCTGGAGGGCCTGTCTACACTTGAAATGCTACAGAGGTACAGCTGCAGCACTACAGCTGTGCCATTATAATGCTTCAGTGTAGACACTCCCTACAGTAACAGGAGGAGTTCTCCCATCAATGTAGTTAATCCACTTCCCCAAAGGGCAGCAGCTAGGTTGACAGGAGAATTCTTCTGTTGACCAAACACTGTCTACACTGAAGGTTAGGTCGGCTTCACTACATCGCTCAGAGGTATGGATTTTTCATACCCCTAAGTGATGTACCTGGGTCAACTTTTGCATGCAGAGTTGGCCTCAGAATAAGAATACTGAAAGCAAATAGTTGCATATAAAACAAAACCGTAACATGCTTTCTAGAGCCTAAATGTAACTAACAAGGCCTTCCCAGATCTCCTACAAGAGTGGTTTTCAACCTGTGGTCCACAGACCCCTAGGGGTCCCCAGACTATGTCTAAAGGCTAGCCTACACTGGCAACACTAAAGCGCCGCCATGGCAGCGGTTTAACACGCTTTGAGGGAACGCAGCAGAGCTCTCTCCCAGCACTCTAAAAAAACCCACCTCAACGAGGGGCTTAGCTATGAGAAATAGTAAGTGGCGTGTACAATGAATTGACATTCTTTCATCTAGTCACCAGGGAGGTCATTCAGTCAAACTCGCGCTCCCCTTTCACAACGCTTTAACGCCAATACCCGCATAGAGATTATCCTGTCATTCTGCATGATCTTGAATCTATGGGACAGGTTCTCTGTTCATGTATACCAAGGTAAATCAGGCAGAGGTGCTGGAACAAGTGGGGGTGCTGAGAGCCACTGAACCAAATTGTAAATTCTGTATACGATGGAAACTACTTCAAGCCAGGGAGTGCGGCAGCACCCCCAGCACTCCTAGTTCCAGCATCTATGAAATCAGGAGGAACTGCTGAACTGAACAGTTGCATCGGTATAAAACTGTAAGCGACAGGAGCATCCGGCAGACGGGCTCCATATCGACTACCATGTTTAGCTTGTCTATCCACAATAAATGCCAGATCCTTTCTCCCATTTGTTGTAAGGGATTATGGCTTGACTGGCAATTCACTTGCAAACCACCACACTACTGAACAGACTCTTAAAATGCAGAAGCCAGTGAGCTGATCAGAAAGGGCAGAACCGGCAGCTTCTTAAAAAAAAAAAATCAGCATGATAGCTCCATGTCGCTAGCCTTCTGCCTCCTCCCTGGCGGATTCCTTCAGGCTTAAAACAGTCTATAGTATACATTTAATGAACTGTTTAAATGCAGGGTTGGATGGTTCAGATAATTAATAGTGGAACAGAGGCCTTTGTGCCATTAGGTCACTGGTTTAAAAACTGCCAGGGCCAGAAGTCATTGCATTTTTACCAGCTGAAATTGTCCCTCAGGAAACCACATGAGTCTATATGACTGCAGGATTTCTTGCACCTTCCTTCAAAGCGTCTGCTACTGGTCACTGTCAGAGACAGGATACTGGTGCAGATGGACCCATGAGTTTGATCCAATATGGTGATTCCTGTAATCTGTCCATTTCCTAAAGGATTACTGTCTATTTTATTCAAACTATCATCCAAACTGGCTCTGAATTCCAGGAGGACTGTTAAAAATAACTTAAGGGTTTTTAATTAGCAGCCATAGACTGAAAGGTCTGATTATGTACACTGGATTCCTCCCATCCCTGTAGATGGTCCAGGTTGAGGCACCTCCAGGCAGGGCGCCAAGGGGAAGTTTGTATTGCTGTCTGTGGTGAATGAAACCTTAATTCACTCTCAAACACTTTAAAAAGAGAAGAAACACAACCACCCTGTTCAATATGGCAGACTCTGCCAGGCTTTACATGACAAAGGGCATGATTCTACTGCCATTTTCCACCTTCCCTAAATATGGCCGGGCTGCTGAGATTCAATCCTCTAGCTCTGAGGGTCCCTGGTTCAATCTGTGGTGTGAGCCAAGATCGCAGCCAGCATTAGTGGTGTCTTGTCTGGGATTCACACTGCTGTGAGCCTCAAACGGTCAGGACCAGATTACATATTTCTTCTGGACTGAGCAATGTAATACACTAGTCACTTTGCACTGTGTCCCATTCTGTGTCCGATCCACAGAAGATGTGAGAGTTGTAACAGACGCACATCCCCAGTGAATGAGGCACAGAAGAGGACATGTAACTGAGTGACCAGTGGGTTACACTTATTAACCTTTCATGAATGTAGCTGGGCTTCATTTTCCAACAAGATTCTAAAAATCAAATGAGAGAAGAGGACTTTTGTTTGCTTTTCATTAAATAGATTGGAGCAATTTTTTACTATTTTACCCTCCTTTGTAACGTACATTTGCATTTAGAAAAAGGTGAAGTTTTAATTGAACAACAAACTAATTATTTGACTGTTTCTTCACCTCTTGAATTGAGCCTCTCACTTGCTCATGCCTCGGTGATGCATGCCATCTTTGTCTTGGCATTGTGAAGGAGTGTGGAGATATCATGGAATGGCAATGGCAAAATGGAAATGAAGGGCCTGATTGTGCCTGGCCGTAGCACAGCCACGCAGGAGAATAAGCTCCCTCATTCCTCTAGGCAGCCTTGCAGCACCTCACTTCCAGGCATTATGGGTGGGAGAGTGGGTTGTGCATGGCATCTGCAAGACAGTGGAGCGTGGGCAGGGGGAGCCTTGATTCTGGCTTTCTAACGTGCTAGCCAAAGCATCTGGGATTCCAAGATAAAGGAACTGCATAAATTACTCTTCCCCTGGAGCAAGAGGTGCAACAGAGGGAGAGGAGAGGAGAGGAAACGGAGAAGAGACTGTGCTTCTCTGAGACATAATTTCTTCCCTGGGATTCTCCTTTGCCTTTGTGTCATGCCCCAGGTAATAGACATTTTTAATAACGACTATGCCTTGTACACTCAAGCTGGTGGAAATCATGGTAGCTCTGTTTGACTTCAGTGGAGATACACTGGTTTACTCCAGCTGAAGATCAAGCCAGTTCTTAAAGCTTTTGGAGAGTACAGTAAGTTTCTTTTCATTCACAGCCTATGCCTCTTATGTAGTGTACTTTCTGATGTCATCCTTTTAATACGATCAATAGCAGCTATGCCTAGGAGAGCGAGGGGGACCACTATTTGATATTGATGCATTAGCTGATCACATTTGATGGACACGGATAAAAGGATGCTTATTGTAAAAACAGATGTGAGTTTAGTTTCCTGAATGTAAATTCCTGGTAGATATCAGTCAGTTTGCTAAACCATTGAAGAACTTGCTTTAGTTTTACATGACTGGCAGTCTTAACTCAGGACGGACCCAGGAGTGGAATAGCAGGTACAGTATAGAACATAGCAGGTTATGGCTGAGTGAGAGGGAGCTTTCTGTCAGCCTGTCAATATTAGAAACATTTAATTCACCCAAATATTTTTAATGGAAAACAAAACTTAGCCAAAAGCAAGGCTGCAAGAAATAGGATTTTAAGCTGGTCCTAAAATGTCCGTGAAGTAGAATTTCCAATAATGGAATACAACTTCCATAAGTATTGTGTTCAGGGGGAAATATCTTTGATGCTAAGGACATCAAATGAAATGACAAAGGTTAATGACTCCTATACAGAGCATACATATCACATGTAATACCAGTAGACATGCTGACTTGCTCTTCTTAAATTAAAAAATTACCGGAAGAAAGCACCTACTCAGATTCACAAACACAACCATCCAAACCATTTTTCCCCCATTCTGAATGAGTAGTTTGTTCCTCCAATATACTTTTCCTAGAACCGTTACACAAACTTACTCCAGCAGGCGTTCATCCTCTACTAACTACAGTGCCACTGCTCAGTTTTTTCAAACTTTATCAAAACCTGATAGACAAAAAATGCACAGGGCAATGAAAACTCTGATAAAGTGAAACAAATGCACAATCCTATAATTAGCATTTACTAAGATGCCCATGAAACCAGGTGTGATATGGTCAAAAGATATCCGTGACACACCAGACTGGTCACAATTAATCAAAACAGAGCCTGTTAGACTACAACTAATCACTTTCAGCTCAATCAAAGGTCACTGATTTTTGCTACCATTAGATAGCATTAATCTTACACACATAATAACAAGATGACAAAGCATGAAAACTTCGCCAATAACAACAATTTCGAATTAGCAAGACCAATACTAAATATTACAAATTCAGATCCTCATTTAAAAGTGTCAGTGAACCAACACTGTGAATAAATTAACTCAGTACCTAGAGCTTTATCAGTAAATCAAGAAGCCTCATATGCTTTCCTTGTCTCTCTTGCATTTCCTCTATGACTGGGGTCACCCTAGCACTGGGGTAGGCAACCTTTGAGAAGTGGTGTGCCAAGTCTTCATTAATTTAAGGTTTTGTATGCCAGTAATAAATTTTACATTTACGGGGGCCCCCTGACGGAACCCCAGACTGGCAGCGGGCTGAGCGGTGCCGGCAGCAGATGGAACCCCAGACCGGCAGTGGGCTGAGTGTCTCAGCGTGCTGCCGATCTGGGGTTCCGGCTGGCAGGGGCCGGCAGACAGGGTCCTGGCCACTGGCCCCACTCAGCCAGCTGCCGGCCTGGGGTTCCGTCTATTCAGGCTGGCAGCGGGCTGAGCGGGGCCGGGACCCCGGCTGGCAGCAGAGTGCCACTAAAAAATCAGCTCCCGTGCTGCCTTTGGCACGCGTGCCGCAGGTTGCCGACCCCTGCCCAAGCACCTTATCTGGGAAAAGTATTAGGGCATGAGATGCGTTTTCCCTTTCCTGCCTTGTATCTGGCACTGGTGCCTTCCTGCTGTAAGCCTTGTTTGCTGTTGTGATTGCAGAGTCCCCTGGTTGATGGGTTCACCACTTGGCTATACTCTTAGCTGAATACTGCAAGCTGAAAGAAGGGGAGCAGGCACTATAGGGTGGCAGGCTGTTGTAGCAAGTTGGTCTACCACGGCATGAGCTGTTGTCTCATTTGATATACTATGCAAACAGGATCCAAACCAAGGTAAGCTGGCAAGGTAGACATGTATTTAAAAATGTTTCCTAGTTCTAATTACCCCTGGGAGATTGTGTAGGCAAACGTTTCTAGTGGAAGCATAAAGGTGTGTGGTCACTTAGAGAGGAAACATTCTGCAAGTCTACAAAGGAAAGTTCTCCCTTATATTACCAAGAGATGACTTGTGGTCAGAGAATAAGTCATGAGTGTTTTTCATCTAGAGTGCTAGGAACCCCACATCTATCACAGATTAGGAGGAGACCAAATTCATTTTCATTTGTGACATCCAGGTCTCCTAGAGTAAAAGACTAAATCCCAAGCCCATTAGTGCACTAACCTAGCCTCTGGAAAGCTGCAGAATATCAAATGAATGATAAATCTCTGAAGTTTCTATGCCTGAGGTCTAGCTCTATTTTGTAACTGGATTGGAGATTTTCAGACTTTTCGCAGCCATTAGCACAAATCACCTGATGGAGCTCTGCAACGGCCTCAGTGCTTTGGCAGTCATCCTCTTCTTCCAGATCATGCAGTGTCTGTCTCTGCTTCTCTAACATTTCATGGCAGGCCTAAGATTAATAGAAATAAAATAGGGAAAAAACCGTGTAAAAATATGTGTTTTAAATAGCTGAAACTATGGTCAGCATGAAAGCTACTGACTGACAAATAAAGCAAGGGTACTTTTTTGGCAGCATCAGGGATCCAAATACTGTAAAAGCTAGTAGGGAAAAAGCTGTCCTAGCTGACTGGTAGAAGATCATTAGCAAGGACTGAAAAGCATTAGTACAGTACAGTATAGCTGAAAACTGGCCTACACAAAGTAAACTGGTGATTTCTGTACCTATTTAAAGTAGGCAGGTGTCAACAAAAAAGTCTTTAGCAAAGAAGAAAGGGTTAAATCAGCATAGTCTGAATTACTGTCTCACTCCAAAGAGATAATCACTCCAGAACTGGGTTGAGAAAAATCGGTGGGTCACAGAAGACATGTTTAGTCTACCAGTCTGTATACAAAGCTGTTCTGTGAACTGATAATTTCACTTTCTAGTATTTTCAGTCTGTCCACCTTTCATGGGCACTATACTCAATATAAAAAGAAGCAGCACTAATCCTAGGTAATGCTGATGATAGTAGCTCACATACTTAGTCATATATCATTACAATCAAAAGACAGACTGTATGGGCAGAATGGGCAGAAGAATTCACATGACTTCATATGACTTCCTACATCTCACATGCCACTGGACTTCCCTGAATCAATTCTTGCTTCAAATCCAATAGCTGAATAGGTTGAACTAGATCATATCTTTTAGGAAAACATCCAATCTGTATTTTAAAATTTCCACTGATGGAGAATCTACCATGTCTGTTGAGTTGTTCTGCTGGTTAATTACCCTCACTGTTAAAAAAAAAAAAAAAAATTGCATCTTATTTTTAGTCTGAATTTGTCTAGTCACCTTTCTCTTTGATAAACTTGTGAAACAATCTAATTAGTTTCTCACTATACGGCATGTTTTCCGATCCTTTAATCATTCTCATGGCTCTCCTCTCAACCCTTTCCAATTTTTCAACATCCTTCTTGAAGTGTGGACATAAACTTAGAGGGAAATAAATATTCACCATCTCTGTGACAGCTTAGACAGGTTTGAACTTGCAACCACTTGAACACAAAGCATGAAAATTTCCACTAAGCTACTGCATAGTATTAACAAGAATAACTTATTTGGTTGTTAATCAAGTCATACCGAAGGAAGGTGGTTCATTTGTTGCTCCATAGAGCATTTGGACTTTATCTTAGAGTGGAGGAGAGAGTCACCTGCTCACAAGGACCCATTTCACTATTGGGGCAGAAGGGTGAGAGCATCTCATGGCTCCGTTATATTTCATGGAGGAATTTCTTAACATCATAGTTTTATATCCTGTGCTGCAATACAAAAGCTGAAAAAATTGGCAAACAGCTATAAATCCCCCAGCCTGCAACAAATGTATTATTAGTTACAACTGTTACTATGCAATTTATTGGTTAGATGACAAAGTTATTTGTAAGACTATGGTATGTAAAAATGAAGGCATTTTCTTTGCACGACTGAATTTTTCTTGCCTTTGCAGAAGAAAGTCTTGATACAAAATTTCTTAATTTCAGTTAACATGCTCTGGGTGTCTACCAAGAAGTCCATTAAACAGGAGTACAAACAAACATTAAAGTGTCCAGTGAATAGAAAACTGCATAATAAAATTAACTGTTTATATTTGATCAAGACAAAGAGCCTAAGAGATATAAAATTCCACTACAGATACACATGTGTTTTTAAATGGCTGGAAGCCTGCTCCTACACTGTTTTTCCCCCCCTGTACATTATGGAGAGTGTTCTTTAACCAAACTTCATCAAGGAAGCACTGCAGACAAAATATAGTAATTGCATTATCTAACTTACACAATGTAATTACAAAGCTTGGACTGCAATAAGAAGTTGTAGCATTAAGGTCAGCAAAATCTGTCAGTTTGTTGTAATGGGAAAAAAGTTTTCTCGAACAATCTAGCTGAGTTTTTACATTTTAAACTGTTCTATTAATTTTAAAAAACAATCTAATATTGTGGGGTGGTATCTTAGTAAGTAGACATGCTGCCCTTAAATCATTTCTTTCCCTGATAGTTGAGGATGAATTTTAAAATAAAGTCTGTAGTTCTCAGCAATTACAGAAGTCCTGTCGCTTTCAGCATTTAGGGTTTCATCATTCTGATAACATCACTGTTAACTTTGCCAGTTTTGCTGTAAGATTATATAATTGTTGATCAAAACACCATGTCTTAAATCAAAGTATCCATGAACAACCACTAATCTTAATTCAAAGCAACGTGCCCTGCCAAGTGCTGTGTTGCCAAAATTATTAACAGGGGACCCCTTCAATTATCCCCTCAGGTGACATTAAATATTCTCCTCTACTTCACAATCTTCCAGCATAGATTTTTAAGGCCAGAAGGCACCATTAGAACATCTATTTTGATTTCATGGATAATACAGGCCACAGAATTTCACTTAGTTACCCTTCTGAGACCAAAATCATGTGTGTGACTAAAGCATATCTTCCAGAAAGGCATCCCGTCTTCACTGAATCCCATCCTGTTCCTCTCCCAAATTCCACAAATCCTTTCACCCAACACACCCACCAGAGCCATTTCCTTCACTCCTCTTGACCAACCAAAGTTCCCTGTCCCCAGCACCTGAAGAAGGTCTCCTTTGGATGTGTCCCCCTACCTGGCAGCTGTTCCTCACAGCAGCACTGGTGGGGTAGGCAAGTCATCCTAGAGCCTCTGCTGTCAGTGGTAGCAGCAGATTGGTTATCGGGATGGGTGACTGTAGGGACTGGTCACTTAGGGAATAGATTCTTGAGAATGGCAGCTCTTCCCTGACTGGTGTTGGCCTGTCCTAAATGGTCTGAGGGGGCCAAGAGGAGGAGTGTGTTTTCCTATTGTGGTGGTGGCGGGAAAGTTGGGAGAGGCAGGCTCTGGTCCCTCTCCCAGTGCCAGCTCTTTAGCTCCATGCTGGAGCTGGGCAGGCAAGCACCAGCAAGCTACAGGATTTCCACTCAATATGGAAATAGCCTAGGGAATGTCTACACTACAAATGTAAGTTGACCTCTGTTAGGTTGACTTACAGCCATCACAGTAATTACTGCAGTGGTTCATGTCCACTCTACCGTCCTTCAGTTGGTGGTGTGTGTCCTCACCAGGAGCATTTCTGCCAACTTAAGAGGGCCAGTGTGGGGGGCTGAGAACCTAGGCTCTCAGCTCTGTGTGCAGCTCCCTAGCTCCCTGCCAGAAGCCTGACTGCCCCACTGTCTCCCTCCCCTCCCCCCCCCCCAGATATTAGCTCCCCACTCCTCACCGGGAGCCCAGCAGCTGCACCAAGGCAGGGAGCCCAGCAGTTGAACAGAAGCTCCCAGCTCCCCACTGGCTGCACAGAGGCTTCCGGCTCTCCGCTTCCTGCCAGCAGCCTGGCAGCCACACGGACGCTCCCTGTTCCCTGTGGGGAGCCTCAGCACCAGCCTGGCTGGGCGCAGGGAGCTAGGAGACAGCCACCCTCTAGCTGTCTCCACCCATCCTGGGGTGACAGCCCAACTTCCTTGTCAATTTCACGGCTCCAGCATGTAAGTAACCTGCAGTGTCTACCCAGACACTGCTTCGCCTTCACTATGCCGCCATAACTCCACCTCCACAAGAGGAATAGGGCTTATTATGTCAGTGTGGTAGGGCACTTACATCGGTAGGAGCAAGGCTGTAGTGTGGACACTGACATAATTAGATCAATGTAAGCTGCCTTACGTCAGCCTAACTCTGTAGTGCAGACCAACCCTTGGCCCTGCATCCTCTCCTTCTCTTTGCGTGCTGCTGACAGTGTGGAAACTTCAGGGTGCCTTTTGCATGGACTTCCTTTTGGCACTGGTTGCAGACACAGTATGAGAGTTCCCATTGCAGCAGTTGCTACAGCAATGGAGGGTACCACCACAGCACTGTTATTCCTTATTATTAGTATTACATTAGCACTTAGAGGCCCCAGACATGCTCTGCCAGGCCAGGCACTGTACATACCCAAAATAAGAGAGATTCCCTGCCCTGAAGAACTCAAAAGACAACACATCATGAGTATTATTATCCCCATGTTACATGGGGCGGATCTGAGGGACAGAGATCAAGTTGCAGTGGGGGAGGTTTAGATTGGATATTAGGAAAAACTTTTTCACTAAGAGGGTGGTGAAACACTGGAATGCGTTACCTAGGGAGGTGGTAGAATCTCCTTCCTTAGAGGTTTTTAAGGTCAGGCTTGACAAAGCCCTGGCTGGGATGATTTAACTGGGAATTGGTCCTGCTTCGAGCAGGGGGTTGGACTAGATGACCTTCAGGGGTCCCTTCCAACCCTGATATTCTATGATTCTATGTACCCCGGAAGTTTATAGAAGAGCTAGGAGCATGGCAGCTGCCCAAGCAAGCGAGAGGTGGCTAAGTCCCAATCTCAGAGAGGGCTTTAAAATTTTAAAAAGCAAAGCCAACCCTAGTATTTTGGGGCAGGCCTATGCAGTCCTGTCCCCCATCCCCAACTCTGACCTAGGCTACTGAAGACATGTCATGAGAACACAAGCTGGCAGTTCTGGTGGACTGGGAGAACCTCAGAGAACGTTACAATGGCCCTAAAACAAACCAAATAGTGAATATAAATCTTTACACAGTCACCTTCAGAAACTCATCGAGTTCCCCTATTTTCTGAGTTTTACTGAGGAGATCCCCTTGTTCATCCTTCTGAGCTTGTTTGAGCTCTCTTATCTTCCTTGCACGACATGCCAGGAGTTTCACGATTAGGTCTTTACCTTGTTGGACACATTCTGGAATATAAAATGTAAATGATTAGGTGTTACAAATCTATAATTTGGGGAAAATAAGTGTGCGAACTTTCATTTCTGGTTTAAAAATGGATATAGTGGTAAAAAAAAAAAAAGCCTGTGTTCAAGCAGTTTGACTTTTATTTCTTAAATAAATATATGCTATTGTAGGGTGGCAGCACTGTCCAGTGTATAGGGCACTAGACTGGGTGCTAGGACTTCAGGGTTCTATTCCTGGCTGTGCCTCTGACTTGCGGCATGATCTTGGACAAGTCACTTAGGCCAAAGCTTTCAGTATCACTGATTTTTTTGTTTTATTTTTTTGGTGGGGGTGGGTGCCAGCTTGAGATATTTGAGGCCTAACTTTCAGACACTCCACAGCTCCAGATGAGTTTGCCTGGCAGATCCAGACATCTGCTATCCAATCCTCCCTTACCTCTGTCTTTTCATCTGGTATTCATCTAACTCCCTCAAAAAAATACTAACCTTTTTTTCCTATAGATACCTAAATAATTCACTAGTCCCCCAAATAAACCATGCAGCTAAAGATGAATTCAGAAAATGAATGTTACATTGTGGCAGCTATTCTGCCACCATATCAAGGTGTTTTAGCTATGGGAAGTTCCTTGTTGTGGGGAGATAAAGCAGTGCATTATATAAACTCTGCACATTACTCATGCCCAGTGCTAATTTATTATAAACATCAGCCTGCCGCCGAACATAAATTCCCTGACAAATCATTTGAAAATGCACTTAAAGTCCTTAATTAAAAATCCAGATAGTGCAGTGCCCATTCCCCACCGCCACCCCCTAAAAAGGTCTACACTAACCTTGGAGGTTTAAAAAAACATTTTGAAATACAGTCCTAGTCTACACTACAAACTTATGTTGGCAAAACTTTGTCGCTCAGGGGTGTGGAAAATCCCCCCTCCCGAGTGACACAGTTCTATGTCGATGGGAGGGCTTGTATGCAAGAAGTTTGAGATAATCTTTTAATACAGGAGGTTGCTTAATATGTGTGTACAGATTTTACTCTTGCGGACAAAAGGACCTACTTCGCATAAAACTAAGGCCTTATCAGCTGCATCTCTGTCTTGCAGCAATGCAAATACGACTGTGAGAAAAACAAAAGGAATGAACTCAAACTTTAAGGGCTTACTTTTAGAAAAACACAACAGCCCCGAGGTAGCCATATATGTCCTCCTTTTAAAGAACTAGCAGGGCGCATCCATTAAACTCTTTGCTTAAACTGTTGTTCATATGACTACTTACCAATATTTTTAGAGAGGACAAAACCTGCGGAATGGGGATTGATGGCCTTTAGATATGGCAAAACTCACACTTCGAAACTAGCTGAGAATACGAGCAACTCTCCAGTGAGAGTATTTACATTCAGTATTTACATACATACATACATCTGATGAAGTGAGCTGTAGCTCACGAAAGCTCATGCTCAAATAAATTGGTTAGTCTCTAAGGTGCCACAAGTACTCCTTTTCTTTTTGCGAATACAGACTAACACGGCTGTTACTCTGAAACCATACATTCAGGCTGTTCAGCTCCTAGAGCTTTGACAAGGACAGCATGCCAATAGGGCAGGTAAAGAATCAATTATCCTAAGAAAGCCAGATTTGCTTTGCTAGCAGACAAAGGATTTTACTCCAGACTGATCACTTTAGAATCAAAATCATTTAACAAAGACAGCAAGGATTTACTTTCAAATATAAATATATAAAACCAGCTTCCAACCTTACCCCACTTGGTGCTTGACCCAATGCCCACTGAGTTGAATGGAAAGATTCCCCATGACTTTAATGGATGCTGAATCAAGATGTTATGAAGGGGACGAGAGACATAAATACTCTTGTGGCAAAACACGGAATTAAATCAATACAGAATAATGTAGTGATATGTTAAACCTTTGCTCCTAACTGACTAGATACTCTTTATTTAAAGTGACAGGTTTCAGAGTAACAGCCGTGTTAGTCTGTATTTGCAAAAAGAAAAGGAGTACTTGTGGCACCTTAGAGACTAACCAATTTATTTGAGCATAAGCTTTCGTGAGCTACAGCTCACTTCATCGGATGCATAAAGTGGAAAATACAGTGAGGAGATTTACATACATACAGACCATGAAAAAAAGTGAGGATGTT
The DNA here is from genome assembly GCF_965140235.1 of Caretta caretta. NCBI lineage: Eukaryota > Metazoa > Chordata > Testudines > Cheloniidae > Caretta > Caretta caretta. Next base: position 127,931,900 of record NC_134209.1, on the reverse strand, counting down.
TTTATACACACAGACCATGAAAAAATGGGTGTTTATTACTACAAAAGGTTTTCTCTCCCCCCACCCCACTCTCCTGCTGGTAATAGCTTATCTAAAGTGATCACTCTCCTTACAATGTGTATGATAATCAAGGTGGGCCATTTCCAGCACAAATCCAGGGTTTAACAAGAATGTCTGAGGAACGGTGGGGGGGAGGAATAAACAAGGGGAAATAGGTTACTTTTTATAATGACTCAACCACTCCCAGACTCTATTCAAGCCTAAGTTAATTGTATCCAATTTGCAAATTAATTCCAATTCAGCAGTCTCTCGTTGGAGTCTGTTTCTGAAGTTTTTCTGTTGTAATATCGCAACTTTCATGTCTGTAATCACGTGACCAGAGAGACTGAAGTGTTCTCCAACTAGTTTATGAATGTTATAATTCTTGACATCTGATTTGTGTCCATTTATTCTTTTACGTAGAGACTGTCCAGTTTGACCAATGTACATGGCAAAGGGGCATTGCTGGCACATGATGGCATATATCACGTTGGTGGATGTGCAGGTGAACGAGCCTCTGATAGTGTGGCTGATGTTATTAGGCCCTGTGATGGTGTCCCCTGAATAGATATGTGGGCACAGCTGGCAACGGGCTTTGTTGCAAGGATAGGTTCCTGGGTTAGTGGTTCTGTTGTGTGGTATGTAGTTGCTGGTGAGTATTTGCTTTAGGTTGGGCTGTCTGTAGGCAAGGACTGGCCTGTCTCCCAAGATTTGTGAGAGTGATGGGTCATCCTTCAGGATAGTTTTTAGATCTTTGATAATGCGTTGGAGGGGTTTTAGTTGGGGGCTGAAGGTGATGGCTAGCGGCGTTCTGTTATTTTCTTTATTTAAAGTGGTAAATATTCAGAGCAATGCACAGGTTCACAACTCCCATTAATGAAAGTGGAACTCTGATTCCTAAATTCAACTTGTATCACTCCAAGATATGGTTAAAACTCGGTAGGCTTCAAAGTCAGTTTTAAAAAAAATCAAATACACAACTGTAATAAATTCCTCACACGTGATGAGCAGAGCGATAATGATGGTTAGATATGTCTGTCAAAGTATTTTGATTTAAGTCAAAGTAGAACAGTTGTTAATGAGAACAGGACAAGTCCCCTACCCCCTCCTATACCCCAGCCATGGGGCATGGAGGCATGGGAAACAATAAAGAGCCTGCAAAGTAAACTACAGTGCTCTTCTCCATGACCCCCCCTCACTCTTTCTTGAGTTGGCTGGGAAGACATCTATAGCTCTGTGGCCAAGAGTCAGCATTCATCCATATTGAGTAGGGAACTATCATGTGTTGCATCTATTCATATGGGCTTAGCAGTAGGGGGACAAGATTTGGTTCAATCTTGTAGATAGTGAAAACCCACCAAGGGATGTGAAAATGCAGAGCAGGGCCAAAGGAACTGTGAGCTGCAGGATCAGATGTTTTCATCTTGCAAATAGATGCAGGTCCTTGATACATGGGAGCTGGTGGGAACCATGACTGCATGAACAGAGTCTAAGGACACCGTTTCCAAATTACTAGTAATTGTAGCTGCCTGAAGTATTGGGTGTCCAACTTAAGACAACTTAGAGTCCTGTCTTTCAGAGGGTGGCTACTCAGCACTTTCTTAAAGCCAGGCTTCCTTAAGCAATATCAATTTACACACTCCAAAATTGAGGCTCCAAAAATTATTATTCAGTTTTGAAAATATTGGCCTACACTTCCTATTGTCCTGCATGTGTATGGCACTGAATATATGAAAACAAGGCTCTTTCATCCTGCCCTTGAAAAGCATAATGGGGAACCTGGAATACCAGGAGTTATTAGTTTGTTGGGAGATCCCAGCTTCTGCAATGCATGAGGGACTTCAGGTTAGTGAGCCATTCTGCTCCAGATTTTCTAGCTACAAAATACCTGTCTGTTTAAACAAAATTTCATGGTGGAGGAAGGGAGGGGAGAGAGCTAAAATGCCCCCCCCCTTCAAAGTTAGTTTAGTTCTTTGGGTGGGGCGGGTTTATCCCTCAAAATCTAAGTCTGAACACTCACTTTAACCTCAGCAAGATGGAGAGATGAACTGAATTGCGATTATCAGCCCCGAATAGCCTTTTATAAAGGGCTGATGCCACAACTGTGTTTTTTGTTTTAAACTTTCCAGTTCCATCTGCTGGTAGGCGAACATAACACAATGGTTTGCACTTATGCAACCGCCACTGGCCTTAAACTCTATGATGGTATGAACACCTTTTATCCAATGATTTCCAAGCCCTTACCAAACATTAATTAGAAAACCCTCCCAATACCGCTATGTCATAAATATAAAGGGAAGGGTAACCATCTTTCTGTATACAGTGCTATAAAATCCCTCCTGGCCAGAGGCAAAATCCTTTCACCTGTAAAGGGTTAAGAAGCTAAGGTAACCTCGCTGGCACCTGACCTAAAATGACCAATGAGAGGACAAGATACTTTCAAATCTGGAGGGGAGGAAAAAGGCTTCTGTCTGTCTATGTGATACCTTTGCCGGGAACAGATCAAGGATGTAAGCCATTTAACTCCTGTATAGTACGTAATCTAGCTAGAAAATGTGTTAGGCTTTCTTTGTTTTGGTTTGTAACTTCGCTGAGCTGGAGGGAATGTGTATTCCTGTTTTTGTGTCTTTTTGTAACTTAAGATTTTGCCTAGAGGGATTCTCTATGTTTTCAATCTGATTACCCTGTAAAGTATTTACCATCCTGATTTTACAGAAGTGATTCTTTTACCTTTTCTTTAAATAAAATTCTTCTTTTAAGAACCTGATTGCTTTTTCATTGTTCTTAAGATCCAAGGGTTTGGGTCTGTGTTCACCGGTACTAATTGGTGAGCATATTATCAAGCCTTCCCCAAGAAAGGGGGTGTAGGCTTGGGGGAATATTTTGGGGGAACAAGACTCCAAGTGGTCCTTTCCCTGTTCTTTGTCCAAATCACTTGGTGGTGGCAGCATAGTGTTCAAGGATAAGGCAAAGTTTGTACCTTGGGGAAGCTTTTAACCTAAGCTGGTAAAAATAAGCTTAGGGGGTCTTTCATGTGGGTCCCCACATCTGTACCCTAGAGTTCAGAGTGGGGAGGGAACCCTGACACCCTATGAGGCTGATGTAACTTATATTCATTTTACACATGGGCACAGTGAGGCACAGAGAGATTACACAGACCACACAGGAAGTCAGTGGCAAAACCAGGAACAAGACCTAGATGGCTTTACTCCCTGTTCCAGAGCATATACCCTCCCTAGGAACAGCAGTCCAGATCCTCAAAGGTATTTAGGCTCCTTACTTCCATTCCTTTGAGCATCTGGGCCAGCATTCCTAGTTCATCCATTAGTATGCTTCGAAAGAGTGAGATTTCATGTACTGTTGTCTCTCTTTGCCATGAAGAGTAATAAGTCAATAACAAAATGAAGCTCATAAGTCAATGAATTTTAAAGATGAAGGTTGGAAATGTCTGTTTAAAAAGTACTTACCGTTACTGTAATGTGCTACTTGCTCCCAGAAGGCCTTGTGCAGGCCTGTTAAAAGCTCTTCTTTCTGCGAAAGAGAGAGGTTGCTCTTTATAGTTAACTGGTCCAATATGCCAGCTACAGCATCTAGTCTACATTTACTTTCTTCTTGTATCTTTGTCTTCAAAAAATCAACCATTTTCACCATTCGCTCCCAATTAAATATTCTTTCCTGAATGTCCTGAAAACAAAACAAAAATACTATGTAAAAAATTAAGTGCAGGCAGAGTGATGAATCTCTGTAACATGCTGAGCCCTTCATTAACCCATTCAATACTGAATGATGCAAGAGACAAAACCAGTGACACTAGACAAACTGTGCCCTCCAACGACCCATTCATTTGATTGTGTGTGCTCACTTGCACCATGGAAGGGGTTAAGCAAAGCTGTCTAAATTTTTCATCCAGTGCTTCCTGGCTCCTTAAGGAATGAAAATAAATCTAAAATGAATGAAGCAACATGAATAATAAGTTAGCACCGCACATTTCAATGTTGAACACAAGCTGATGCTGAGGGGGAAAAGATTCACTAGATGGAGCAAAAGGATAAGATCTAAGGATTTTTTCCTCCTAAAATACTGCCCAACTGGTCAGTTTTCATTTAAGAATGAGCACGGCTATAGGATTACAATACCACTGTGGAGTGAGTCCTAATACACTGAGATTGCTTAAGGTATATAAAACAGTGTAGCTCAGTAAATGATTGAAAAATAAAAGCCATTACAGACTGACAGCTTCCATTACACTATGGTACAGGAAACCCAGGTTCATAGCCCATCTAAGAAATCTTGCTCCTCAGGTTAGTGGTGCTTACATAATGGCTTGAGATGGGGAGGGGTGCATGATGCTGGTAAACCAAGTGTCAGCTCTACCCAAGGCTGTAGGCTTTAGCTAAGAACTTACAAACTCATAGCTGGAAACCAAACCAGCTCACCTATATGTTAGTTTTGTTCAAAATAGGTATTAGTCTTAAAAGAATGTAGTTAGTGTTTAGACTCTGTGAAATGCTCGTAAGTTGCTGCATGCACTAACCTCATTAGTAATGGCTGTATTCCATGCTATAAGGAAATATGTAAGTTATGCTTCATAACTTTAAAAGTGTTTACAATGAACTTGTGAACCCAGGTATGGGAGTTGTCCATCCCCATTAAGGAGGCCTATCAAGATTAAACAGCCATTGAGAAACATCACAGTGCAAAAGATTGTGAATGGCCCTATCACACCTTGGAAATGCTATGTGCAAGAGAGCTCATATCATGGATAGAAAGGCCAAATGTAAAAGATAAAACAGGGTCACAAGAAAATTTGTCATCTCTTTGCTTGTCTGAACTGTCACAGAGCCAGAGACATTAAACAAAGGCAGAGATCCCCAAGGGTTATCCCTGGGTCTGCTCTGGGGATATTTTGAATTGACAGATTACCACATCTCTGCCATCTTTAGGAATCATGGATGGTTCCTTTGAGTATATGTCTGCTTGCTTTAACCGTTTCTTTTTACCTAGTTAATAAGCCTTTATTACAGGACTGGCTACAGGCATTGTCTTTGGTGTAAGATCTAAGATACAAATTGATCTGGGGTAAGTGCCTGCTCTCCTGGGACTCGAAGCAACCTGACTAGTGTGTGATTTTTGGTGTAAGTGACCACTGACTGTATCACTAAGTCCAGCTTGCCTGGTGGTAAGATAGACTGGAAAGTCTATGGGGACTCTCTGTGACTCTATGTTAAGACTGTTACGGTGATCCAGGAGTTCACATCCATTACAGAGTTGGTGAAGTCTAATTATAGAAAACACCACCAGTTTGGGATGTCTGCCCTGTTTTTGACAGTCTGCCCTGAGATAGGCACTCGCGGTCGTGAGCAACTCCAGACAGCGTAACAGGGTGACCCTTAGCAACTAAAGGAGAAGATGGTCCTTCTCCAAAGAGCTAGAAGGTCCATGAAGGCAATGTCAGGCAGAACAACTTATTAAATGTTGGACCCAAACATGAGAAATAATTCATATTGAACCAGGCACAACTGAGGAAAGTCTTTCTGTGGACCACGGTGCAGAGAGACCACCTATAAAGATTATTGGCCAATGTGGGTCATTTTAGGAGTCGTTTTATTTGACTCCTACATTGCACAATCATAAATCATTAGCTACTAACCACTACATATTTTATGGGTGAAAAAATGCATCTAGAGGCCACAGTGGGCCAGATTCTGATCTCATTTATACTTCTGTAAATCCAGAATAATTCCAGTGACTTCAGTGGAGTTACTCCACATTAATATCCCGTATAACTGAGAAGGATCTGGTCCAATTACATGTTAATTATGCATAACAGTATGTGTTTTTTGTTGCATTAAAATGAATACACTTGAAAATGTTACTGCTTCCTCTCTTAAGGCCAGGTTAGTCAGAGGTGCTGAGGGTCTTCAATTCCAAAGGAAGTCAGGAGAGCACTTGGAACCCTTCTTAATCTGAAGTCTGGCCATCCAGGCATGGTGGAATACGTACATTTTAAAAAGAGGTCTCAATGCGCAGGTTAATGTTTCCCTTCCCCATCATTAGGTATAGCTCTTGCTGCTTGCTCATTGTTCTCATTAAATCTTGCAGAGCATTTTTATTCCACCACGACTGGATAGTCGTGTTTTCAGGATCAGAATCAAAGCGATGAGAGGTCATTCATTTAAGAGTTTTTACAAACTACCAAGAAAGCTAGCCTCCTTATAACAGGTTAAAGTAAACAGGCCACCGCTGGTAAGTTGTCTACCTAATTCATAAACTCTGACTGACATAAACATTACACATTCTCATTATGCTCTAAGTTAGGATTGACTGTTTCAGTCTCTCTTCAGCTTTCCCTCCTCTTGTACTTTACCATTGTTTGCAAATCCTGAGACTGGCTTAATAACCCTTCTACTGCAATCATTCTCTCAGTCAGATTCATCATTATCTTTCCTCTTTTGGCACTTGAGCAATTTGATTGGTTCAGGAGAAACTGCTCGGCTTTGTCTGCCTGGTTCCAGAAAGCTTCCATCTGCAGAGTAGGAATTAAAACACATCAATTATTTCCTCCTTTTCCTAACCCCCCCCCCCATAATATTTAAAAACCTGAGAAATTAATTACCCTGCAACACAGAAAGGTGTTCTTTTCTGGGAGGCAAATCATTGTAATTCAAGATGAACCCATTACAAAGTCACCATTTGGCAAAACCATTTTCACAAAAATCTCATATTTTAAAACATGGGGATGCACCCTTGGTAATGTCAGATACCAGTGTATGGTACCTGTTGGCTAATTCTGAGTCTTTATGGAGGTTAGTGTACACAATTTTATTTAAGATTGCTATTTAAAAGAACTCCCCACACACAACACACTAAAAACAGGCTAATTCAGTGGTCCCCAAACTTTTCAGAGTCACGCACGCCCCCACCCCTGGAGCCAGGGCCAGGAGCAGGGATGCGGCTCTCAGGCAGGGGGGACATGGACAGGGATAAGGGGGTCGAGGCTGGGGCTGCAGCTGGGGGCGGGTCTAGGGCCAGGAGCAGAGCTGCGGCAGGAGGGGTCTGGGTGGCGCTCCCTCCCAGTCCCTCATGGGAGCTGGCCCAGGCCCGCTGCACCCCCAAAGCATTCCTCTGCACTGGGGGTGTGCCCCACAATTTGGGGACCTCTCAGCTAATTAGTACAATTGGGGACAGATGAAAGGCTAATAGCCAGTCATTACTTTCTAACAAGTTACTTTATTAACCATGTTGCAGCGTGGGAGTGCATGTCTAGAAAGATTTTAGTTTAAAACTCAGAAGATTTTTACAGCTGAGGTTTTTGCAGCTGTTCAGTTTGTAAACATTATATTAACTTCTCAGAAATTATAAGCACATTATGTGGTTTAGAAAGTTATATGCCCCACCTACAGATCACCAGCTTTAGGCTCTAATCCTGTAGATACTTGTGCACACGCTTAATTCTATACACGTGACTCATTCCATTGACTTCAGTGGGATTACTTACATGTACAAAGCTAAACACATGTACATCTGTAGAATCAGGGCCTTATATTGTAAGCTCTCCAGGACAGGGGCTTAGGTCTGTGCAGTGTCCAGCCATCTAATGGTTTTATATTGCTGCAACACAAGGGTGCCCCAATCCTGACTGGAGCCTCTAGGTGCTATCATCATAAATATTTATTAGTAATAGTAATAATAATAATAAAGGGGGAGATTGTGAATAGCGACTGGCACCTGACTTTCAACGGGACTTGTGCTACTAAATGTTCCCCAAAATAGCTAAGAATTGTACTTTGACATTCTAGGTGCTTTTTCTGGAGGTGCCAATCTGCTGTGTATGGTGAGGAAAGGAAAAACTGTATAGTACTGAGGGAAAAGAGGTGCTCTTCAAGTGCCTGATCCAGATGTGGCTGAAGTCAATGAGAATCTTTCCATAATATAGTAACTGTGATGTGAGGAGCAACTCCACACATGGGGGCAGATCCTCATCTGATGTAAATTATTACACCTCCATTAAATGACATTTTACATTAGCTAATGGTTTGTCCCATGGAGCTCAGTAAGGCTAGATGACACTAATAATATCAGTTTCACACATGATTAACTCTACAGAATATTAAACAATCAGTTCTTTAAAGAATTGCCTTCACAGTCTCACAAGAAATGTCACATGCTTCTATCTCTGTCAGCCGGACTTCTGTTATCAAGTGAAAGGAACAGAGATTAAATAGAAAATCATAGAAGTTCTGGCTGGCACATTTCACAAACTACCAGACAGGTCAGAATTACTGTCGGTTTCTCTGTCAGAGAGGCCCAGGGCTAAGATATGTGGGCTGTTCAAGTCAGGACTAAAGTGCACTGACAGATTAGGGTGGGGAAGCTTATACATAGCCAGCCAGTATGACTGGTCTCTCATACTCATTAACTCAAATGTTGGAAAAAAAAAGGGAGAGAAAAAGACAGTCTGAGAGATTCTCCTCTTATTTTCCAGCAGACTAGATAAATAAGATCTTTTTCCACCTCCAGGTTTCCTGGCTCAGAAATTAGTTTTGACACACTAGTGCTATTGAACTGAAAAATTATCATTTCATGAGGATCAAATGTCAACAGTAAAATTATATTTTTGCATTTAAAAGCACTTTAAACGTGTTACACTGTGCAAAGCAGTGTAGCCAGAAGAGTTACTGAGGCGTTAGTAATACTTTAAGTATATCAACTGAAAAAGTTTATCTATGAAGTGTGCATACTTTACACGGTACAAGTGAGCATCAGATGTAAGGAAAAATATTACAGGCCACATTCTGCCTTCATTGCACAAGTACAATCCCACTGAACTCAGATGGGTATAAAAGAGTTTAGAGTCTATGCCTGTATGGTTTATTTAAACAGTGCAATTTTTGAAAAACAGTAAATGCACTAAAAATGAAAACTAGAGGAATCACTTAATTCTGACTACTAGCCTGCTTATTCCACTCTAATGCCACTTCAGTTACAACATGATTTTAGCAGCCTTTGTCTTGAGAACCACTACAGCTAGCATTTCATACAAGTGCTGAAGATGTAGCTAATCTGAGATTTTGTGATATACAGCATTAATCTATTACATTATTAAATACAGTTCTGTCACCCTGAACTGAAATATCTTTTACATAAAAGTGTACCAGTCATCTTTTCAAGATATATAATTAATTCTCTTAGTGGCTCAAAAGATATATCAAGTCCTAAAATCCTATTTAAATTAAGGTGGGGGAAAGAATGTAAGATTATAATAAGAATTATGGGATAAGGTCCGACAGCTCATATTATACAAAGGCTTGAAATATTTTACTAGTCCAACAGAGCCATAAGCATTTGACATCTCTGTGTATTGTGCAAGAACCAGTGTTCAGAAAAGAAAGATGTTAGTTGCTGGCCAGAGTTAGAAACACTTTGCTAGATGAATGTACGCATGCTTTCAGAATGAGTGGACTTGTAAAACACTGATCCTGAAGTAGTGACCACAAAGAAAAAAATGTTGACTCCCCTATCAACAGAACTATGTTAATTAGAAATACAGAGATGAATACAAATGATATAGGTACATTATCTAGGATATGTTCAGAATATTCCCTCTCTTTCCTTTCTAAGTCTTCCAAGGTCTGGTACTCTGAATTACGAGCGCCCGACATCTCAGTACTCAGTAGTCTGGAGGTAAGTTGTTTCTGTAACTCTTCCAAATCCTGGAAAAATAAAAAACCTGTTACACAGGAAAATAGCTTGTTTGAATTGGAAAAAAGTATTACTTGGAAAATAATAATATACATACAGCTTCTGTTTAAAAAAATGCTAATTTATTAGTGTGTTTGAGTCTTGCCCATGATTCTTCATGAAAGTAAATTCAACAAACAAGTTCAGGAAGTTTTATTTCTAGGTACTGCCATTCTTGCAGTAAATAGAGAAAACCTCAGACATTAGGCATGAGTCAGACCTGATTTACACTTTTTTTTTACACAGGTGTAACTCCACTTAACTCAATTTAAACAAGTGTGAGATCAGAATCAGTCCTGGTGTTCATTTCCGCTGACTTTGGATACCATTAAGCATTGATCCAAGTCTTCATATTTTTAACCCTGAAAAAGTTTTAAGAGTTTTTACAATACTTTAGTGCACCCACAAGTATTTTCAAGAAGATTGCAATTTTGGCTCTCCATCTTTAACTGGCCTCTAAAACGCACATGCAGTGCTTGGGGATGGTAGGTGTATGAATACCTGATCCATGTGTGCAAATGCAGGTGGCTAGCAGTGGGTGCGTGCGCACACACACTTACTTTTACTTATACCTGCCAAAACTGTAAGGGGCATTTTTAGATGCCACTTGAAAATGTTGACTTTTAATGTTTGTAAGCAAATACTTTTAAATGGAGTAAGTGAAATAATGTCTTCCCAACGGATTTAATAAACAAAAAACTCAGTCCTTCATCCTTCTTCCATGGGTTGCCACCGAGATGCATATTTCTACACTTTCCCAAACATGCCTTCTTTCTCAAGCCTTTTTCTACCATATGATTTTGTCTCCTAAAGAATTACATTAATATCTTATGTCTTAAAGAACTGCAAACACATTTTAGTGACCCTTAAAAATGTTCTGTCATCAAAACCCCATTAAGCTTTCATGTAGAATCAGCGAATGAAGAAATAAAAAATGCTTATTACAGCAAGGTGTCTTGTCTACTGTCCTGCTAATGCAGGATTAAATATAATATTAAATGTAATATTTCTGCTAATACCAGTGGTATTGCTCCTTGCCAAAGTAATTTTCCCTTTATGCAAATACAGTGTTTGAGGATCAGGATCAGTCTTCTCCATTCAGTCATGCCACAACCCAATGTTTGTAACTTTTGTAAACATTACAGGCCAGATTGTCAAGAGCTCAGTTCCCATTTAGGCATCAAAATAAGTGGCTAGATTCTTTTTCAAAAGAAGCTCGGCATGTTAGACACTGATCTCCTTAGAAAAAGTCTGGTCATTAACGCCACAACGGGAACTTTTGAAAATCTGACCCTTATTTTTTAGGTGCCTCACGGGAGCTGAGCTCTTCTGAAAAAAATCTGTCTCCATGTGAGTTAATGCTTCTGAAATGTGCTGGGCTGATAGTCCCAGAGCTGGAAGTTCTCTAGCTGTTATTAAACCAAAGCCCCATAGCACCATTTTGTCGACTCGCTGTGAAGGGCAACCGTGTAGATTACAACTTGCGTGTCTATTACATTAGGAAAAGAATAGAGCCAGCTGTGATTTGTGGTTTTCTGAGCTACACAAGTGTCCATTTTGAAGTCATCTGAGACTGGAAGCATTCTGAATAGAAAACTGCTTTTCAGCAAATCAGAGTTTCTCATGAAAATTTCACTTTTCTGTCTATAACTTTTGGATTTTTATGGAATAACATCACTATTTTTTTTTTATTTTTATTTTGGCAACTGAGAACTGGAAAATTTCTTGGCTTCCATTTTGACAAATTCTAAGTATTTTGTGGAGGGGGGGGGGAACACCTGGTCTGTGAGTGGGAAAACGATAATCCTACAACTACCATCCTCATGCACTCTATGTGCATGGAGATTATTAGTCCCATTTTATAGCTGGGGATCTGAGACATGGAGAAAGCAAGGGTGTGTCTACATGCAATGTAAGCCCCTGGTCAAACTCAGGCTCAAGTTTAACCCCCTTTCATTTACAAAGAAATCAGGCTAACCCAGGATCACAGGACCCCACAGAGGTGGAGGGTCTGAGCCTGAGTCAAGCTGGGACCCAGGGTTCAAGCCCTATTGTTCTGCTGTGTACAAGCAGTCCCCCCTGACTAGGCTTGGGGTTAGCCTGAGCTCTGGGACCCTCTCACCAGACAGGGTCCTAAAACCGCAGCTCCTGCCTGAGCCCAAATATCTACACTGCAATTAAATAGCCCCTTAACTCCAAGTCAGCTGGCATGTGCCAGCTGTGGGTTTTTCATTGTAGTGTAGACATAACCTAAATGACTTGCCCAAAGTCACACAGGAAATCGGGGGCAGAGCAGGGAATTGAACAATAATCTTCCAAGTTCCAGAGTAGTGTCCTAACCACTGGACTATCCTTCCTCCGCAGGCTCCCCCAGACTGCACTGGCTGCCTCAGATAAAATCAATATTTAACTCTTGACATGTCTTACAGTAGCTCTGTTAGATAAAGGAAGAGACCAGTGCTTTCAAACATCATTACCTAAAGGTTAGGAGACATTATGGAAGTGGTCTACCCCGGTAATATTCATGTGTCTAAAGTTTGTCCCTATCCAGCATCTACTTCTGAAACAAGGATTTATTCCTTTAATCTCTTTTCTTTCTAAATACGATTAACTTTTAATATTAAATTTGAGGATCAAAGGCAGTGAAGTGATCTTAATATAGAAAACCATGGAGATATAGGCTATCAGATACAATTATAGAGAACTCCAGTGTTAATCCATTGACTGCGGGATTACATGATCAGTCTAAATCCCTACTGACTAGTGCTGACGTAACATGAGAAATTTTAATTCTAGACTAACTACCTCTTTTTTTTAAAAAAAAGGGATGCAGAGCTGGTAACCTTCCAGCAATTTTTTCTTAGTGCTGAACCATTTTTTCTCTTCTGTTCTCTCACAAACATAATGTGATCCAAACTGTGACTAAGAGCAGCTTTCAGCAATGTACATTAATTGTAAGTGTGGAGTGTGAAAAGCCTCAATCCCAGAAATGGAGTTTGATAAAGTATATGGTAGGAGAATAATTGCACAGAGAGAAAAACAGGTACATTTTCTTGATAATAGCTTAGAATTTCCTTCAGGTACTGCACCCCCTAGTATGTTGTTGTTGACAATAATAGGTGAGCCCAGATAATGAATTTACACCTAGGCCTGTTGAGGCTACGAGTTGAGGTTAAATTTAGCACCGTTATCTCAATTTAACCCTGCACCCATCCATACGACAAAGTCCTTTTATCGACTTAAAGGGCTCTTAAAATCATTTCTTTACTCGACCCCCGATGAGGGGATTAGCGCTGAAATCGGCTGGGTTGAATTTGGGATACTGTGGATGCAATTCAACGGTATTGGCCTCCGGGAGCTATCCCAGGGTACTCCACACAGATGCACTGGCCAGGTATATAGGAAAAGGCTCGTGAACTTTTGAATCTCATTTCCTGTTTGGCCAGCGTGGTGAGCTCACCTGCACAGGTCACCATGCAGAGCTCATCATCACAGGTGACCATGCAATCCCAGAATCACTGAAGAGCTCCAGAATGGACCGAACGGGAGGTACGGGATCTGATCGCTGTATGGGGAGATGAATCTGTGCTGGCAGAACTCCATTTGAAAAGGCGAAATGCCAAAATATTTTAAAAAAAGTCTCCAATGGCATGAAGGACAGAGGCTATAACAGGGACCTGCAGCAGTGCTGTATGAAAATTAAGGAGCTCAGGCAAGCCTACCAAAAAACCAGAGAGGCAAAGAGCCACTCCAGTTCAGAGCCCCAGACATGCCGCTTCTGTGATGAGCTGCATGCCATTCTAGGGGGTGCAGCCACCATTACCCCAACCATGTGCTTTGACTCTGTCCAAGGAGTGGGAGGTAACACGGAAGCGGGTTTTGGGGGTGAGGAAGATGAGGAGGAGGAGGAGGAGGAGGAGGTTGTAGATAGCTCACAGCAAGGAAGCGGAGAAACTGGTTTCCCCAACAGCCAGGATCTGTTTATCACCCTGGACCTGGACCCAGTACCCCCTGAACCCACCCAAGGCAGGCTCCCGGACCCTTAAGGCGGAGAAGGGATCTCTGGTGAGTGTACCTTTGTAAATATTATACATGGTTTAAAAGCAAGCGTGTTTAATGATTAATTTGCCCTGGCATTTGCGGCCAGTACAGCTACTGGAAAAGTCTGTTAAAGTGTCTGGAGATGGAGCAGAAATCCTCCAGGGACATCTCTATAAAGCTCTCCTGGATGTACTCCCAAAGCCTTTGCAAAAGGTATCTGGGGAGGGCAGCCTTATTCCGTCCTCCATGGTAGGACACTTTACCATGCCAGGCCAGTAGCAAGGATAACTATAGGCATTTCAACATCCGCAACGGTTATTTTCTGGTCTGGAAAGTAACTCCCTTGCTGCAGCTGTTGAAACAGACCAGAGTTCCTGAAGATGCGAGCGTCATGAACCTTTCCCGGCCATCCCATGTTGATGTTGGTGAAACGTCCCTTGTGAGCCACCAGTGCTTGCAGCACCATTGAAAAGTACCCCTTGAGGTTTATGTACTCGCTGCCTTGGTGCTCTGGTGCCAAGTCAGGGATATGGGTTCCATCTATCGCCCCACCACAGTTAGGGAATCCCATTGCAGCAAAGCCATCCACTATGACCTGCACATTTCCCAGGGTCACTACCCTTGATAGCAGCAGTTCAGTGATAGCGTCGGCTACTTGCAACACAGCAGCCCCCACAGTAGATTTGCCCACTCCGAATTGATTCTCGACTGACCGGTAGCTGTCTGGCGTTGCAAGCTTCCACAGGGCTATCGCCACTTGATTCTCAACTGTGAGAGCTGCTCTCATCTTGGTATTCTTGCGCTTCAGGGCAGGGAAAAGCAAGTGACAAAGTTCCATGGAAGTGCCCTTACGCATGCGAAAGTTTCGCAGCCACTGGGAATCGTCCCAGACCTGCAACACTATGTGGTCCCACCACTCTGTGCTTGTTTCCCGGGCCCAGAATTGGCGTTCCATGCCATGAACCTGCCCAACTGAAACCATGATGTGCACATTGCAGGGGCCCATACTTTGAGAGAGGTCTATGTCCATGTCCTCCTCACTCTCGTCACCGTGCTGCAGTCGCCTCCTCCTCGCCTGGGTTTCGCTTTTCTTGCAGGTTATGGTTCTGCATATCCTGCTGGATAACGTGCACGGTGTTTATAGTGCTCATAATTGCTGCGATGATTTGGGCGGACTCCATGTTCCCAGTGCTATGGCGTCTGCGCTGAAAAAAGGTGTGAAACAATTGTCTGCTGTTCCTCTGATGGAGGGAGGGACGACTGGCAACATAGCTTACAGGGTTGGTTTATAGGCAATTAAAACCAACAAAGGGGGTGGCTTTGCATCAAGGAGAAACAGAATGGCCCCCTCAAGGATGGAACTCAAAACCCTGGGTTTAGCAGGCTGTTGATTTCACAGAGGGAGGGAGGGAGGAGAAAATGAATACACAACTCCTCTGGTCTATTTCTTGTTTTGATCCACTTCATCTATCTTTATACATCTTGCTGGCAGCGGACTGTGCAGTACGACCACTAGCCATCGTCATCTCCTGGGTGCTCGGCAGAAGACGGTGCAGTATGACTGCTGGCCATCGTTGTCTCCTGGCTGCTCATTAAAAGATGGTGCAGTAGGACTGCCGGCAGGACTGAATCGCCATGAGAGGAAACTTAAAAGAGTAATGACCTGGCTGAGTCACTCCCATGTTTGCTCAGGTGCCCCTGACCTCATCAAGGTCTGTTAAAAGAGCACCCTGGACTACGTCGACGATGACTACCAGTCATACTGCATTGTCTGCTGCCAAAAGACAATGGGCTGCTGCTATGTAGCAATGCAGTACCACGTCTGCCAGCACCCAGAAGACATACGGTGATGGTGAGCTGAGCAGGCTCCATGCCTGCCATGGCATGGTGTCTGCATGGGTAACCCAGGAAAAAAGGCGTGAAATGATTGTCTGCCCTTGCTTTCATGGAGGGAGGGAGGGAGGGGGGTGCCTGACAATATGTACCCAGAACCACCCACGACAATGTGTTTTTGCCCCATCAGGCATTGGGATTTCTACCCAGAATTCAAATGGGTGGCAGAGACTGTGGGAACTGAGGGATAGCTACCCACAGTGCAATGCTCCGGAAGTTGACGGTTGCCTTGGTACTGTGGACACACTCCGCCAACTAAATGCTGACTAAATGCACGCAGAGCATTTGTGTGGGGGGACACACAATCGACTGTATAAAAATGCTTTCTACAAAACCGATTTCTATAAATTCGACCTAATTTCATAGTGTAGACATACCCCTAGAAATCATTCATGCTAAGGTCTAGAAAACACTGTTTTCCTGATAGGACTAAACTGTGAAAAAGGCTTTTCTCGTAACAGACTGGAGACAGCACTGTAGTAATTGGCATTTTTTGATACAGACAGACATTCAGCCACAAGTTGTTATGGACAATCCACCACAGGGGTTCAGCAATCATGTCTTTCACTTAATTTTGCCTCTTCCCACTCCCAAAAAACAGGAAAGTTTGAAATACACTACAGATGACATTATTCCATGTAAAAGAGATCAACACAGGAGGGGCATATTGCTGAACTTTCACAAACTGCTTGCATTAACTTTTATTTTCTGTTGGCTGAAATATTAAACAATGGAGACACTTACAGTTTCCTGCATCAAAATGATTTGCTGGTATAAATCTTCAGTAATCCTCTTTTTAAGGTAAAAATCAGAGAGGTATGTTCTGAGAACCTGAATAAATACCTAGGTGAAAAAGGAGAAATAAATATAAAACGTAATCAATTTGATAAGACTTGTAAGGTCACTGTGGTAATCATTACTGGTGATTACATCTATGAATGAGGATGAGTTGTAAGTGAAAATATATTAATAGCAGAAAAGATAATTTACACTTAAAATAGTCATGCTCGGACTCTCCCAATTTGCCTGGGATAACATTCATTATCTTCCAGTATTTCTTACACTTCCTACACTCCTACAAAGACAGATGTAATTTTACATATCTAAGGCAACTGACAAATTTTAAAGCATACGCAAGGCCTTTCATCGAAGGATAACAAAGGGACTCACAAACATCAGACTTCATGTCTCTGCTTTGGGTAGCTATCACACAATGGCATGTTCAAAGTAGGGTGGATCTTTTCTAAAACTTTATGTGTGCCCAAGCTGTCGTGTCCTCACAAATGCCTGTAGTGTAATGCTTTCACCTTTAAGCTGCCATCTTGGGATTGCTCAACTGTATTTGTTTACCATTTGTAACCAAGCCACTCATTTGTATACCATCTGTAACCAAAGAGTTACAAGATCTGGGAAAATCCCAGGCTCTGGGAAGATCTCTCGAAAACAGACCTTCAATTAAATAGACTCTGATCAACTTCCCTGATCACAATATCGACAATAGCAAAAATATAACAAATTATATTTTAAATCTTTGGCAGAATCTTCACCCAAGTCCCTCCCACTTATCTCCTTGAAAGCCAGAGAGAAAAGATAGTAAATGGATTATTGTGGGGTTTTTAACTGTTAATCTTGAAAGTGAAAAAATAAAGTTGTTTGAATGTGTTCAGCTTAGCGGCAGGATATATGACTCTCTTTTTTCTCTCTCTCTCATTTACACCAAGCAGACGCCATAGAAATCTCCACAATACATATTCAAAAAGTGGAATAGCTTTAAGTTAACACTTGATGGCTGAATTCCAAACTCTTTGCCATTAGTGTGGCTTCAAAGGACAAGAAGAAAGGGAAACCTTAGCATACTGGATCCAAAATGGGGGAAGCTATTAAAATCCTTTGGGATGGATTCCTTGCTAACAAAAAATAATTCAAGGAGTCGCTTGACAAGTCAACATTGCAGTTGAGTAGAATTTGGAAAACTTATTATCAATAGACTTGCTGGTAAAACAAGACTCAGTAGGATGGAAAAAGATACAAGCGATGATGACTTGTACCTCACCTGCTGACACTATGGATATGAAAGGCAGAATGCACCCTCTGAAAATAAAACTGGAAGACAAAATGCTAATATTTCAAATACTGTCAAAAATATCAGAATTAAAGCAAACTATGAAGATAATGAAGTCAAAACTGAAGTTTCCTTCTTTGATACCTGACTTTCAGAAGCACTAACATGGAGGGCAAAAAATGGAACCTTCAAGACTGAACCATCCACTGTGCCTTGGACCAAAAACCTACTAATAAAAACCAACTCCTGCTACTCAGAGTGCAGTTTTATGACTCAAAGTTTTTCTCTGCCTTTTGTGGAATCGTGGAGCTTCTGGTCAGCAATCAAATGGTCTAATCAGCTGCCTTTCAAGGTTTCTGTTACGTTATGGCACAATGTTGTCTACAAGTTAGTTATTGATCTTGAGATCAAATTCGTTGTTCTTAATTCACACAAATTGAAGATCATCTCAGACACTGATCCCAGAATTCTTTTGGTCTCCCATAGATGCCTTTTTAAGAAGATGGGGAGGACCCCACCAAGAGAGGACACGTGAATGGGTCAAATCTACTCCCCAGGCTTACTCTGGTTCCTCTCCTTCCCAAGAGTGTTTAAAAGTCTGTCTAGAAAATGCTACCTCTTGAAACATGCTAATTGCATTAATCAGATTTACTTGTTTCTGACATAATGTGAGCATAATGGAGGTTTGGGTGGGGGAGAGGGGTGTGAAAGGATTATATCCAGTGTTTAGATTGCTTTAGTTAGGCTATAATTGTAATGTTACCCCCTTTTGACCTGAGCAGTTAGCTAAAAATTCAGGGTTTTGTGGATTGATCCAGTTAACAACAGAAATTGGTGATGGAGTCAGGTGTTTCTTCAATGTAATCTTGTTTATTTACAAAGCATGTAGGATGTCTCATTTCCCTAAACACAGCAGGGATCAAACAAGAAATAGTATCCTTTCTCACAGTTTCAAGCCCCTTTCTTCCATTTAGCCCAAAAGCTTTATCACAGCTTTTTTTCAGGGCCACATTCCCAGTGCTTGTCCTGAGTCCTTGGCTTTTTTTCTGATGCTTCTCTCAACATACACACCACTCTACCAAGCAATACCCAGCATAAGGTCCTGCCCACATATATCAAATTCCTGAGCAGACTTCCCAGTGCCTTTGTGTCGGGTGGTACCATAAGGCCCTCTGGGTCTAGAACCCAGGCCTACAGAAGCTACCAGGCAGCTAGCAGCTCCAGGCTGCCACCCAGCAGCAGATGTAACCATGGTGCGCTCCACTTCCCATAACCCTCTGTGGACACAGACTGTGGGACATTCCACCACAAGGGTTTGACAGACTGCAACCCCATGGCTCTTGATTGGCTCCCTGCCCTATATAAATCCAGGGGATGTTTCAAGAAGTGTTTAGGCAACAGTGGGGATCTTCTATGGTTGCCATGATTGTTCCTGCTCTTGAATTCCTGGCTTGACCTTGGACTGATTTGGACTTTTCCTCCTGACTTGGACCCTGACCTTTGGGACCCTGGCCTGGACTTGACTGTGAACGCCTGTGCTCCTCCCAGACCCAGGTTTGCCCCTACTCTGACTCTTGGCCCTGACTGCCCTTGTTGGGATCCTGACAAGTGACATGTATCTGTGGTTTGGTTGGAGGCACCTCTTGCTTATTTCAACTTAAATGAGGGTAGTGGTTACACCCTCCAGTTTGAGTGTGGTTTAACCCCACCCATAACAGTAACAATGATTCTGTATTGCACCATATCTGTATAAAATCCCTACTCTTTTGTCTTAATCACAGAAGTCCAGTTTGCCCAGTTTGTCCTTCTCTCCTTGCTAAAGACTTCTTTTATTTTTATTTCCCCTTCTACTCCTCCCCCATCCACTTTTTTAATTGGGGTCAGGTTTTATTTTTCTCTCCATTGGAGAAGAATAGAGCCTTAAGCTTTTTCTTTTCCCCTCCCCCTTTAAAAAAACAAAACATTGACTCTGGCTTACAAATCATGAGAATATTTGCAATTTGTGTTAGCAAGAAAATCATCTGGTTTGTTTATTTAGAGCTACATGGTAGCTTTCCAATGGGATGTGAGAAAGGGGTGCTGCATACCTGGGCCAACGCTAGAACAGACCAGCGAATCAACTCTGACTCTCAGAGGGTTAAACAATCCTCTGTAATACCAGAATACTTCTCATTCTGCCCCAGCTCAGTTGTGCTGCCCAGTGCATTGTGGGGCGCAATTAAGACTCCATCCACCCTACACCCCTGTCTGCCCACTCCCAACCAATGGAGGCTGCTCTCTTCTTGTAACTTGTAATATGGGTAGCCCATGCAGCAGAATAAAGGGGTACTTTGACTTCTGTACCAAACTGAATCAGGGCAATTGTGCTCATCACAGTGGTAATGAACATGTTATATTGACTTTTCTTATATTACCTAGAGAATGCACAATCCTTGACACTGCAAAGCATTAACACCCATAACTGAAGACATACATGTATCTATAAAATGTTTGTTTCTCTACATGCTATAGGATAACATATTTTATGCAAAATTTATAGTTTTTCTTTCTTTCTTTTTCTTTTTTAAGGCCAGGCAGGACCATTAGATCACCTAGTCTGGCCTCCTGTATAACACAGGGCATTAAATTTTACCCAGTCACCCCTGTATTGAGCCCATATATTCATGACATACAGACAAATAAAATATAGTGCAGTAAAAATACAATACTTTTCTCAATGGAGTCTGATAGGCAGAGTGAATTATGTTGACTAGTTCCTAAGTTTTCTAAAGGAGCTCCCATCTCTAATTCAAACGGCTATATATAAAAAATTTGTACCTACCACCTGTTTTTCCCTTCTTAGTTCGGTATCAAGCAGCAGCAATTCTTTCAAAAGAAGACTATACAGGCACAGTTTAACATCAAAACTAAAATAAAGCAGAGGTTTAGCATTCATTAGCAGCAATCTACTTACACTGAGCCAAAGCATCACTGCAAAAACAAAACTGATAGAAAATGGTAACGCTCTTGTAATTTAGTTTCCTTTTTTCTTTTAAGTGCTGAATTCTCACAAAAGCAGTTTTCCTGGAACAACAGTCAATTCAATTTTCATATTGTATTTTTTTTTTATACAAAGTACTTCAAAATGTTGCGGAGTATGAGATAAAAAGACACAATGCTTTAACACATTAGCGACACAGCAAGCCTAAACAGTATGGATGGATGGGTAGAATAAAGGGGGAGGGGGAAAGCTGTAATTTAAAACTGTAATAATAACACTTAGTATTTAATGTTTTACATCTCCAGTCATGCTGCAGTAACATTAACTGACTGATCCATGTCCCACCCTGTGACAAAGTTTCTTATTCCCTATGTTGCAGCTGGGGATACAAAGAGGTAAAGATAGATATTTGCCTACAGCTACACAGCAACTCAGTGGCAGAGTGAAAATTAGAACCTGGATAGACTCGGTGTTATTACAGCATGGCCATCCTATGGTATCTGAGCAGGGACCTATTTCCCTCACTGCAGGATGAGTAACCCCGATTGATATGGGCAGAGTAGGCCCCCACGAGTTCCTGCCTTCAAGTCCCATGATACAGGGCTAGATCCTGCAGGGTAATGACCACTCTGGCTCCAATTCAGCACATGCTTAAGGTTAAGTATGTGAGCTGTCCCACTGGGCTGGGAACCGTGCCCTGGACACTTTGCAGGACTCAGTTCGCAGTTATTAGTCATTTACTGAAGAGTAAGGTACTGCTCAGTCTAAGGGCTTGTCTACACTGGCAATTTACAGCGCTGCAACTTTCTCGCTCAAGGGTGTGAAAAAACCACCCTCCTGAGCGCAGCAAGTTTCAGCGCCATAAAGCGCCAGTGGAGACAGTGCCCCAGCGCTGGGAGCCGCGCCCCTCGTGGAGGTGATTTTTTTAGAGTGTTGGGAGAGTTCTCTCCCACCGCTCTGCCGTGACTACACAAGCCACATTAAAGCACGGCCATGGCATGCCGGTATAGACTAGCCCTAAGTAAGGGTTGAATCTGGCCCTAAATATGTGCTTTGTTAGTATTAAGAAGCCAGTTCTGACACCCTTACTCATGTTTGTTTCTGTGCTACTACTGATTGGGTAAGGAACTAATAAGCATGACAGAATCAAACCCTAAGTTACAAGTATATAAAAAAAATTGCTGTCCAGGGACTGATCCTTAGTAGGTGGAAAAGATTTTGCATCCTGGTTTTAAAAGACTGGGAGGTGTTGAGAGGAAAGTAGTAGCAGTTCAGACTTTGTACTATGTGCATTGCTCATCCATAGTTATTTTTATGTATAAATTTGTATCAATGCTTTTAAATCAATGAAGACAATAAAATGATTGTATCATCAATGCAGTTTGGAGTGAGAAAGACAATAACAATCGTTTTCAGCAGGAAGTGTTTTAGGAATCTTTGAAAATGTTGCTTATTATGAATCTGATCCTGGGAGGGGCTGAACGCTTTTAGTTCCCAATGATTGTAATGGGAGTGGAGGGGGCTCAGCATCATGTACAAAGCATGCTCAGTATCTGGCGGGATTGGATTCTATCTGATCAACAGCCTTTCAAAGCTAATATTGTAGTATTATCACAATACAGTAACAAGGATTTTTTTCTTATGATAATGCTGTTACACAAGGCTATTGTTGCCTGTACTCCTTTCCCCGGAATTCTGTCATAAGTAAACTAATTTGCACACAATAGTATGCAGTTTACTTGGTTTCCAAGAAGGTTTAGCTTCCTATAATTAAGTTTGAACTGTATGCCTTCAACACATGGATTTAAGAACCCTGATTCTTCATCCATACCAAATCTATAGCAGTTCGTCTGAAAAAACCAAGCGTGTGTTTTCAAATGATCAAACTTTATCGCAAGTTGTTTCTGTACCTCTCACAAGTCAGAACTTCAGGGAAACAGGTCACCTTCAGGAAGGCTCGGTCCTGAAATCTGTCGTCACTAGTTGCAGAATGTATTGTTGTGGATGAACTACAGTCCTCCTTATCTCCATGACTCAAGGATCCAAGGCTGCTTGAAGTAGAAGTTTCCATTATCTGATTAGGCAGAACAGCCTGCTTTGGATTCTCATGCAAAGATGGATTGGATGATCCATCTGCCAGGGGCTAGGGACAAAGAAAATGTATGTGGTTCATACCAAATAATATTAAGACGATGAGCAGCTCATGAGTACTGGATACTTTCACAATTTTTTGCAATACTGTATACAACAAAATGTCTATTCAGAACTTATGTTTTTAACTGGGAAATATGTTTTTCTATTAAATTATGAACATATTGCCTGTTTAAGGGACAGATCTTGCAAAGTGCTAAATGTCTCTTGGGCCAAAGTCAATGGAAAACTTCCAGTTGACTAGAGTGGAAACTGGATCAGGCCCATGTGAAGTGCTGAAGATTTCCCTCCCAGTTGAGGACAGCTAGCACCACATGGGATAAGGCCTGTATCAATTTGCTATAAATAAAAAACCCACTGTAAGGTAAGAGGCTTAATAGTAAATTTCTTCCAGTGTTTCCCACTCTACAATTTACAGTCACAGAATGATTGTCACTTCTTTTCACAAACAGTCTAAACTCTTACCCTAAATTTTTGATTGATTGGATAGACGACTTTTGCTTTTAATGCAAATGCTGTGATGTTACTGTTCAAAGAAGACTCATTTCCCTGTATGGAAACAACAGAAAAGTACTGTAAGCTTAAGTAAGAACAGCAGCTATGATTAGATCTTTAGCAGAAGTTCCATGCAGCCCTTTTGGCTGGATAGCTTAGGAATTTTATTGATCACAGATTGTTTTTGGACTTACACTCTGACACAAACCGTCTTCTCATGGTCCAGGTCAGAGCATGAAGCCCAAAGAAGAGGAGAACCTTCTATGGTTTTGTAATTGTTTTGGAAGTTTATTACCACAGCTCCATCTCCAAAAAAGAACTTTGCTCCAACAACTGATGATAGACCATAGCTCATTTTCCTTCTCTTCCCCGCCCCCCACTCCAGTGAAAGAGAAATCCAGTTTTCCTATGAGATTTTGAAATTACTTTAATATATATGGCTAATGGAGATGCCTGAGGATAGGCTACCATGGTCTGACTAGGAATTTTGAATTTAAATACAGAAACAATAGATGAAATAAAACTAAATTAAGTAATTTTTCAAGAATGACTTAAAATATAAATACTGGAAAACCCTTAACTATGCCCCGAGAAAAGACAGAGGTTCTTTCAAAAGGACTTTTTATAGATAATATATTCTGTTCAGCCTGTTGGCTGCAAATTACAGCCAGTCAGACTTCCTGTTCATGCTTTTTAGTTCATTTCTTCTTCACGCATAGCTGCAGTGTGGTGATCAGCTTTGGGTTACACAAAGTACACTGGGAATGTGGGCTACATACAATAACTGAGACTGTTTCAAACAAAGTTTTAGGAGGGTTTTTAACTCTTGCATTTCTTGTATTACCAATGGAACAATCTGGTTTGCTGAAATGTATGCAGTTGCTAGTTCCAGGAGTTTTGTAAGAAATGGCAAGGCACTAAGGGAGCCCAACAACAAACACTGAAATGAGCAGAGAAAATCAAAATGGGTCATGCATTGTGGCTGCACATAATGTCGGTTTCACTTCCAAACTTTATTTTTTGTTTCAACAACAAGTGCAAGACGTAGAGGGCCAGGCGGCTAGACAGTCATACCCCCGCTCACACTGAGTAGTCCCACTGATTTATATGCATATATGCATGGTGTAGGAGACGACTGCAATGGATAAGTACTAACCTAACCAAGCACATTTTTCATCTATGCTAGTTAATGACTTGGTGGCTTAGCCTTTGAACACCTTTTGTCAGCAGTAATTGGAACAGATTGGCTTTGTTTAAAAAGTGGTTTGGCAGAGAGGGGGTGAAACACCCTTCAAATAACAAGGCTATACACTAAGGGCTTGTCTACGCTGGCAATTCACAGTGCTGCAACTTTCTTGCTCAGGGGGTGTGAAAAAACACCCCCCTGAGAGCAGCAAGTTTCAGCGCTGTAAAGGCAGTGCCCCAGCGCTGGGAGCTGCGTCCCTGGTGGAGGTGGTTTTGTTTAGAGCGCTGGGAGACCACACAGGCCACGTTAAAGCACTGCTGTGACAGCGCTTTAGCTTTGCCAATGTAGACTAGCCCTAAATGTGTTACAGAAGTGCTCTCATATTTGTGACATGTGTACTATAGAAATTACTGTAGTTAAGGGCCTGATTCTGCCCTTCAATGGGACTACTGCTATGCATGAAGCTATGTACATGTCAAAGTATTTGTACAAGACTGGGGCACATGACTTACGAGGAGAGGCTGAGGGAACTGGGGTTATTTAGTCTGCAGAAGAGACGACTGAGGGGGGATTTGATAGCTGCTTTCAACTACCTGAAGGGGGGGGGGGCGGTTCCAAAGAGGATGGAGCTAGGCTGTTCTCAGTGGTGGCAAATGACAGAACAAGAAGCAATGGCCTCAAGTTGCAGTGGGGGAGGTCTAGGTTGGATATTAGGAAACACTATTTCACTAGGAAGGTGGTGAAGCACTGGAATGGGTTACCTAGGGAAGTGGTGGAATCTCCATCCTTAGAGGTTTTTAAGGCCTGGCTTGACAAAGCCCTGGCGGGGATGATTTAGTGGTTGTTGGTCCTGCTTTGAGCAGGGGATTAGACTAGATGACTTCATGAGGTCTCTTCCAACCCTAATATTCCATGACTTTCCCCCAAAGGAAAAACTAATCATTGATATGAATAGAAAATATTTTCTGTTCATGACTAGTCCAAGAACACTCAGCCATTCAGCCATAAATTTGTCATCTATCTTGGACACATCTGAAATGAGAATTCATTTCCCATCAGAACTTTACAGTACATTTAAAGTGTCTATAACAAGTACTGGCTACAGTTAAAATGCTTGTACCTACTTCCATTTGCAAGCTAACGACTGGGCCAGCTAGACAGGACCGACATGCTGTGGGTGAGCATAACTTATTTTTTATAGGCAGAATGAGGAGCACAGTTTAACTACAAATTTTTAAAACAGTTGCATTCCTGACTCCCTTTACTGTGTGGAACGCAGCCAACTCAGTTTTAAATGAAAGGCAGTGAACTGAGATCATCAAAGTAATTCCTTTGATTCCTTTACACATTTTGTGGGTTTTGCAATAGTGGACCAACTCCTGACTAAGTTGGAGTACATAAGCCCCTGGTACCACTACGGGGGTGCTCCAGACCAGTCTGTCAATCCTACAGACAGCCATATGAACATCTTAGTAACTACTGGGTCCTATGGAGCTGCAGAAGGGGGTGTAAAATTAGCTCCTCTCCCATCGACCAGTCACCTGCAGACCCTGGCCTCTGTATCTCCCACGATCATGGAGCTGCAGTAACCCCACCAGAGCATCCTGTGAGTGGGGAAAAACGTGGGCCCTAGCAGAAAGGGAGGCTCAATCAGACCTCTTCAAAAAACCCAATCCTTTTGAATTTTTGGTTGTGAGTTGTTGAATTTCTGCTCTCCCTGTTCTCAATTGTCTCTGGAGGGGGTTCCTTGCTCCCTGATAGTCCTCTAGTCCCAGCTGCCAGCTCTGGTGTTTCAACAGGGTTGTTCATTTGACCCTGCACTCTGTCTTCAGCTGCCACTGGAGAGACTGCTGCCCATGTATGGAAGTCTGAGGAGGGTAGGCGGAGGGCTAGAAGACATAGCTAAATTTGTGGAGATTGCAGGGGAGCTAAGGCAAGTTGGATTTGCTGAATGGGTTGGGGTAAAATGAGGCAAACTGAGCATATGTGTAATCTGCCTTAACTACCCCCATATTCCACACAGATTACCACCCCCCCCCACAAACTTAGCTGCCTAAGCTTCCAAACTTCCAAATACTCCCCAGATACTCTTCAGATGTCAAAATTTGTTCAGCTCAGTGTCTTACCCACACCACTGCTTGGGAGGGAGTGTATTGACCTTATATGACCATTGACATTATATTCTTCCACTTAATGTAAAGATAAATTCGATGTATTCCAGAAACAACTCTGTCATATGAGCCAAAGAAAGAATCTCATCAGTATAGTTTTCTTTTAAAGGGTTATGAAGTAAACACTCTGTAGCATGATAAAAGTTGACCTGCCCTTCATATTCAAAGCCCGTCACTTAAAAAATGAATGAGCAAACCTGTACCCACATGCACAGAAACAGGTCAGCTAAAATACATGGAACAATAGGATTGCAGTAGAACAGGACTGAACCCTAAGAATCCAACTCCCAGTATCTAAACAAACTGAGTGGAACCTTAACATAGCGGTTTTGTGATCCATTTTACACAGAAGCTGGATATTTTTGCCTCAGTCCTGCAGTTCTTACTCAAGAAAGAGTCCTAGTGAGTTCAATGGGAGTCTTGCCTGAGTAAGGGCAAGAGCAGTGGTTCTCAACCTTTCCAGACTACTGTATCACTTTTAGGAGGCTGATTTGTCTTGCATACCCCAAGTTTCACCTCACTTAAAAACTATTTGCTTACAAAATCAGACATAAAATACAAAAGTGGCACAGCACACTGTCACTGAAAAATTGCTTCCTTTCTCATTTTTACCATATAATTATAAAATAAATCGATTGACATATAAATATTGTACTTACATTTCAGCATATAGTATATAGAGCAGTATAAACAAGTCATTGTCTACATGAAATCTTAGTTTGTACTGACTTTGTTAGTGCTTTTTATATAGCCTGTTATAAAATTAGGCAAATATCTAGATGAGTTGATGTACCTCCTGGAAGACCTATGTGGATTAAAGACTTGATGCTCTAGTCCAGTGGTTCTCAATCTTTTATAGTAAACTTCCCTAGTTTAGTGGATTTGTGCAATTAGATTACAGGCTCCTCTTCAGCTGTGAATTCTAATAAAGTCAGAAGAAAATGCTTCACAGGAAATACCCAAATTTGCTGGGTGCTGGCAAGGTAGTTGTGGGAAAGAAGTGGGAATATTGGCTGCTACCCTCAAATTCGTAATATGATGGTAGAGTGGGAAATAATTCCAATGGATTTGAATGGGAATTTTGCCTGAGTAAAGACTGTTAAATTGTGCCAGGTAAATGTAAGTGAAATCATATTTCCAGGTATCAACAGATTATAGGTTCAGGGCCCTTATTCCTTTGTTCACTGAGTCTCTGATTTACTGTGTTCAGTTTCCAATCTCTTTATTACATCTGTATGGAAATTATCATAACTTTTGAAGGGCCAGATCCCAAGCCTGCTGAAATCAACAGCATTTGGATCAACTGCTAAGTAAGCAGGCTAGAATATCAGACAAAACAGATGTCTACAAAAGGAATAAATTCTTACTTCGAGCACCATTTCCTTCTCTGACATTCGAGTTTGTGTTTTCTTCTTTCTGGGTAAGCGTACATTTTCATCAAGATGTCCGTGTACATTCGAGTGAAAGCTTTCCAGAAGCCTTTGGGAATCATCTTTCTGAAATCCCAAAGCAGGAAAATAAAATAAAATGCAACTCAAACCACCTCGGTTCATCTGACATCTTAGATGGTCCTGTTTTATTTATAGTAATATCCTGTGCAAGTTACAAAGTAGGTACAAATGATTATTTTAGACAAATTATTTCAGTTTTCTGAAAATGAGTAATAAGCTTACAGACTGAGGAAACATGTTTTAGTTTCTTTCTGCATTGGATTTACTCTCCTTCCCCAGAGCTGGAGACTTGGCCCATGGAAAGGTGAAAGACTCTGGTAATTGTACATTCAGTGCCAAGAAGCCTCCTTCCCACCCCCACCCCACAGCATCAAATGACTGCAGTATTGAGGAGCGGCAATGGAACTACTCATGTGACGAAGTTACACAGGTGCACACAGTGTTTTGGACCCAAGTAATGGACTAGGAAAAATTAGTGAGAATAGACCATGCACCAGGTATAGGATGGGTCAGAAAAGCTACAAGTTTGAAACCATCAGTGCTTAGGAAACTCCAACCAGTACAGAATGCTGTAGTGTGTCATCTCAGTAGTACGGGCTACTGCATTCACATCAAACCTGTCCACCACTCTCCAGACTAGCTTCCATAGACTAATGAGTCAAGTTCCAGGTCTTGGTCTGTATCTTGAAGGCACTCAGTGACGTGGGTCTAGGATATCCAAAAGATCACCTAAAGCTCTTGGATGAGGACCATTGTTCCATGCTGCTTCTCAGTGAAATGTTTTTTAATAAGGGTAAATCCCATTAATGCAGGTGACAGAACTTTCTGAAGGGGGGGGGGGAGAATCTGAGACTAGGGAAAGGATATCTGGGGGAGCTAAGGACCAACACCAACTTCCACTCCAAGTGTAAGGTGCATTTCTTTGACCTGTCTTCTCTTACAATCATATAGCAACATATATATTAAACAAAACCACGCACCAAAACCTCCACTGTACGCACTTTTTCCCTGCAGAGAAGATGAGAGAACAAACCACACTTGACATATGGCATAATAAACTTTAACGGGAAGGCATTCAGATACTACGGTGGTGAGCATGGTGTAAGAACCTATACAGAATGTGATAATATGGTACTCATGTAGCATTCATGCAAGGTTCATGCACTTGGCAACATTCAGGGCACACCCGGAGTGTTGTGTAGGAGCAGTGCACACACGGCTCCTCTCAAGGGCATGAACCTTGGAATCTCGCCCAGATGACCTGAACCGTGGGAAGCCTCCCAGGACTGGGCTCAAGGCCCGAGAGCAAGGAATGCGGTAGATAGAAATTGGTAAATAAGAATATTATACAAAGCCAGTGTATTCCTTTTATCTGTTGGAGTATGTAATGCGAGGGGGGAGAGAGAGAGAAATAAAGGAGAGGGTGGAAAAGCTGACAGGCGGAGCAGCCCGTCGGCAGACCAGCCTGCTTGCTTGCTTAAAGCTTGTCCTGTCTTGTATTTGAACCGCAACAGTACTCAGTTTAGGGAAACATGATGGTTCAATGCTTTTTGGGGGGCGGAAAGAAGAAGAGGGGCTCTGCAGCCCCTGCAAATGCCCTTCAAAGTACCTACAGTGACTTCATTTCCATCTCCTGCCGCATGTCTCCATTTTACTAGCTGTTTGTTGAGCTGTTGAAAAGATATTGCCAATGCCACTTTTCACCTCTCAGTCCAGTCTTGTTATAGAAACTTAAACTCTCCTTTTAGTAGTTGACTGGTCGCACAATATAGAATGTAATTAGTTCTTTTAGTACCTTTCCATATTATTCAATCCCTCCAGCCCCTACTTATCCCAATCATTTTTGTTGTTTTCCACCGACTTCCCTCCCACCATCTCTCAGACACTAGAGGTGTCCAGAACGGTACATCATATTCTATATACAATTTTATCAGTGCGAGATAGTTTAAAAAAAAAAAAGCTTTCATCTTCCTAGTATGGTGACAAGATGTTCTTGCACATGTAGCCCAAAAGAGGCATTTGCTTTTCTTGTCTCATATTTCCTTGCAAGTTCACAGTTTGCGGCCCACTTTCAGCCATAGTATTTCTCACCAATACTATTCACAAGCATTTCTTTCCCACTGAACACCTATAACTTGGATTATTTATCCCCAGTGAATACTTCATTTTTCCAAGTTGAATCTCTTTAGTTCCTTCCCACATTTATCACCCCATTAGCTCCCTCCTTTCCATTGCTTTTTGTCCTCCCAATGTATTATGAATGTAGTTAACATGCCATTTCACCTCTTCTTATAGATCACTAACAAAGATGTTGAATAAAATAAGATCTAAGAACAATCCCGGTAGTGCCTCATCAAACTAATCTACCAGAATCTCGTGACTGGACAAGCTCTATCTCAACAAGGAAGTTTGCAGGTACAGGGTAAAACTGACTGGAGGATATTACAGAAGAACAGAACACTGCTGGAAGGCACTGGCAATAATGACTTCTTTTTAAATACTCATACCTTATGACCACAGTATCGGAATGACCAGACAGGTGAAGACAGCAAAAGGATAACATTTGTACTTTGCTATACTGAGCCAAGCGTGACAGCAATATAAAAATTGAGGTATTGACTCAGAGAAGCTTCCACCTCTATAGGATGCATTGATCTCGTACCTGAAGTGCATCCATTAGCAGGCAAAAGCATGGCTTCAAGCAGCGTTTCATATCTTCCTCTTGAAAGCAGATGGCTACACAAGTATTCTTCTCTCCCACCAGGCCTAATTATGATCAGTCTTGTTCTCTCTCTCTCCCTGTGTGTGTGTGTGTGTGTGGAGTGGGTTAGTTATCGTTGTAAAAGAGGTGTGGCTAAAGAATAACAAACCACCCACTGACTGCAGAGAGAACACTCTGCATGGCACTGGATCCTCCAACTCTGTAAGTGCCAACCACTGTTACATTAAATTAACTCAATATTATATAGGTCTAAGTCTGATGCAAAAAAAATCAATAATGCTGTTCTCTGAAAATAACCTGATTATTATATAAATCTATATATAAATTATATAATTTATATATTATTATATAAATAACTATTATTTATAATAGAATTATAAATAATTCTATGGATATATACAATGTAAATAATGCTGGAGTCTCAAGAAACATTTGTGATAAAGAGCAAGGAACAACCAGGGTTACTTTTTAAAAGATGATGAAAATGTACATAGTTCTCCAAAGAGGACTAAAATCAGAGAAATACATGTTAAACATCAGAAAGAGCATGTGCTTTGGAACACGCTGCATAGCAGTTTCACCCCAAGCAAGTTGTAAAATGTATACAATATGCCTCATTATTATTCTACTTCTATATTTCTAAAACACCATGGGATCTAGGTGCATAGTCTCAGTTTAAAAGGGAGAGTTCTCTCCATTCTTCCATTCATTTTGCTGCTTTGTAAGTGGAATTGTTCTTGTTTCTGGGAGAAGACATTGACAGCTATTCTGTGGTCAATGTTATCTCAGGAAGACATCTGCAAACCAGGCAAGTCTTCCGTTGTGCCCTAAAGTGAAAAGCCAGAGGCCATGTCCGTACAAGAAAAGTTACAGCGGATTAGCTAAATCGATTTTAAATTAATCTAATTAAACAGGTCTCTCTCGTGTGTATGGCGTCTGCAGAGCAACAACTAAACTGGTGCAAAACTCCTAACACACACCTACTTAAATGAGTTTAATCCTTGCTTAAATCCCAGCTTGTGTCAGTACATTACCAAATGAAGCTAAATTCATTTAAGCAAGGATTAAAATCAGTTTAAATGCATGCATCTATATTAGAAGTTGGATAGTTGAGAGTCTGTAGCTGAGAATGTTAGGCTACCAAGAGTTTCACTTGAGACTCTGTCAGCCTTATCACTCCTGTTGATTGGGGCTGCTGAGGTGGGTGACAGAGAAAGAGACACTTGGATACAGACTGGCTCCAGTCGATTGAGGGCTTCATCTGCTAGAAACAGGCTCTTGATGAAGATCCACTATTGGATAGGGAGCCAGCAGAAAATGTAGAAAACTGGGGTGATGTCCTCATGTCTGTCTAAATATCCCAATAAGCTGGCTGTTGTCAGGCCATCTGAAATGTTTGTATGGCCTTCAGCTTGAGTCCCCTCCCCACACACACACATTCTGTCTAGATACTTTTACAGCCCTCATCTCTGTAGTACCTGAACATCCTGGAGTACAATGTAGTAGAGAACACCCTGACGGAGTGTAGTGGAAAGGTGGTGCATATGTGGACCAGAATGGGTAGTTTGCAGTAGTTAAGAAAGGGCACATTTTCCAATCGAGGTGAAATTGGAAAGTGGCACTTCTGGGCCGCTGCTTTTTGGTGTCTAGGAGCAAGCAAAAAGTCTCAAAGGAACCGCAGGCTGTGCCCCTTCTTGACAAATAGAGTAAATACGTCTTCAATGGGTGATGGAGTCAGACCTGCACAGGTCCTTTAACTACAACCTAATTCCTACCTCTGTTTTACAGACTGAGTTTGAGATAGCTGCTTTTCATCCAGGTGCTTATCTTATCTCATAAGTAATGTTACTGACATATGGGGTCCCAAAAGGTATCCTGTTGTTCAAAGGAGAGGATTCTGTATAAGTGAAAACTCCGATTTGATAGCATGATAATGTTCTAATTCGGATGCTCAGTGCCAAAACCCAGCTTGACCTAGCTGAGTTCAGTTGCTCACAGTGGCTCTTGCAGTGTTGTTGCCCCATGATATCTGGTAACTGGCGTTATTGTGGTGGACTAGAAGAAGCTGCATCTGTGTTAAATATAGATGGTAAAACTGAGGAGTGAAAAATTGCCTAGATCAGCGTTTGTCAAATGAGCAGCAAAGGCCTCCTGGGCGGGGATGGAGGAGGGTGGAGGGGCGGTGAAGCAGCAGTTGGGCCCTGCCCCCCTCTGGAGCCCGAATTGGCAGAGGAGCAGGCAGCCAATGTGAGTTCCCCACCTTCCTGCAGACAGTGGGGCTCGGGCTTCTGGCTTCAGCCCTGGTGTGGTGGACAGCAGGCTCCGGTGATGAGGCTTGGGGCTTGAGGCTCCAGCTATGTGGCAGTGGGCTCTGACCCTGGGCTCACCACTCCCTCCATCACTGCTGGCCCCCGCTGCCTCTTCTCCGGCTCTGGGCTTCGGCCGCACAGCAGCAGGCTCCATCTCCGGCCACGCAGCTCCGGCTCCGGCCATGGGACCCCAGGATTTGGCTGTGGGCTTCAGGCTTTGGCTCCAGGCTCGTACCCCTCCATCACCCCAGCCCCCGCTATGTCCTCTGGCTCTGAGCTTTGGCTGTGCGGCAGCGGGCTTTGTCCCCTGGGGTTCAGCTGCGGGGCCCCAGGATCTGGCCATGGGGCATTGGGCTCTGACCATAGGCTCATGACCCTCTGCCTGTCATCCCTGGCCCGCACTGCCTCCTCCATCCCAGGCTCCAGCCGCAGGACCCAGGATCCAGCCATGGGGCTTGGGCACTGTTCCTTTGCTCGCCCCCCCTGGCCACTGCTGTGTACTCTGGTCCTGGTCCCCGGCCACAGG
Source organism: Caretta caretta (assembly GCF_965140235.1). NCBI lineage: Eukaryota > Metazoa > Chordata > Testudines > Cheloniidae > Caretta > Caretta caretta. The sequence goes on along the minus strand of NC_134209.1, from coordinate 127,898,133 downwards.
GTTTCGGGCTCCAGCCTGGCCCCTGGGCTTCAGCCCCAGGCTCACTTCAACACCCCTCCCATCGCTGCTGGCCCCCACTTCCTGCTCCAGTCCCTGTTCCATCACCCCTGGTCCCCGCTGCCTCCCCACCCACTCATTTCCCAATCCAGGGCTTAATTTGTCCCCCAGTTTGCTGGGACTGAGTAAATCTGCTGTGAAAAGTGATATTTGTATGTTTGTTAATATCACTTTTCACTGCCTCCCAGCTAGCTAGCAAGCCTGCTTCTGTGAAAAATGATATTAACAAACATACAAATATCACTTTTCACAACAGCAGACTTACTAGCTAGCAAGTCCAAAAAAAAAAAAAAAACCAAACAAACCTAAAGAAACAACAACAAAGAACATGCAAAGCACCTTATTTTTGTTTCTATTCTGTTTAAGTCCAGTAAAGAACTGAGACAACTGTACACTATTTTTATTATTGAGTTTGCAAAAAAAAACAAACAACCCCAAACCCCTGTATGATAAATTACAATGATTTGGACATGTATATATGCATATTTATTTATTTTTCCTAATGTTAATTAAGTATTTTAGGAAAAACTGTCAGAGTGGCCACCAGCAAGAGTTGCTTCCCGTAGCTCCCATCGGCCAGGAACGGAGAATGGCGGCCACTGGGAGCTGCGGGCGGCTGTGCAAATGTAAACAAATAGTCTGGTGGCTGGCCAGCAGATTACCCTGGAGGGCCGCAGGTTGCCCACCACTGCTCTGAGGCCACCAAAAAATTGGTTGTGAGAACCCTTTGCCTAGATCAAATCAGAGTTTTTGCCACTTTCTTGTACCAGAATGTGTCAGTGTTTTAAAGAGTGATAGAAAAGTACACTTATCCTTAATTCTGCCAGTGTAATTTCTGGGGCGGTGCACAAAACTCAGTGGGGTCCAAAAGGATCCCAATGCTGAATCCAAGTTTTGTGGCATTTCTGCTCTGGGGCATGCCAGAGTCAGTCTGGAGTTTTAAGGTGCAGCAGGCAGGCTAAAGATGCTTTGTATACAGCGAGTGGAATTTGGACAATTGGGGACAACAACTGGCTGGATGCATTGATTAGAAATGTGTTTGAGCAATAGGAGCACCTACGTTTGTTTTCTATTTAAGTAAAGGAAGTTGAGTAGTGAGGGCCAAAAACTGGCTGCATCCAGCAGGGCCTATGTGTCAGACCTGGGATTTTGAAGCATTATTGTGGTTGGGTGCAGATTTTCTTGTGCTGCCAGCTAGATCCAGTAGAATCCAGGTGTCAGCTGTGTGGTTGCAATGCTGTTGCACCAGAATGTGTGATACAATAGAAGCATTTACATGTATTCTCTGTGAACCCATTACAATTTGGAGAGTTAGAGGCCCAAAGCAGGCTTGATTCAGGAGGTGACAGACCCGGTGTCCTGTGTTGCTGTTGTGCATCAGACACTGGTTTGGGTTTTTTTAGAGCAAGAAGAGTGGCCTGACAGTTTGTTGTACTCCAATTTGGAAGGCGGAGGCCAAGGCTGGCAGGATCAGGTAGGACCAAGAGTATATACCCAAACCCACTCAATCCGCCCGAAGCCAAAACCTTCTACTGCAAAGATCCCATCCAGCAACGCGTACCTTGTTTTGCAGAAGAGGCCCGATCACATAGAAACACAGCAGGAGCGCGGCGCCGACGCCCAAGGCGACCCCCAGCAGCACAGCGGGAGCCAGCAAGCCGGGAACCAGCTGCAAGGATTCCACCCAGAACTGCAGCCCGACCTCCCCTCGGCAGGGCCCTGGCAGCGCCTCGCCAGCCGCAGAGGCCATGAGCGAGCCGGCACAGAGAGCTCGGGGGGGCACCAACTCCGCTTGGGACGGGGGAGGGGCCCCGGGCTAGGACCCAGAGCAGCGCAGCGAGCTCGGCTGCTGGGCAGCTCCCGTTTGGCGAGCCCAGGGCATCCCGGCTCCCAGCCCTCTCCCTGCGGGCCGAGGTTCGCGGCTGGGGACCAGGGCCTCCAGCAGGGCCTGGGGGAAGGGGAATCTGCGCTCGGGACCGGCCCGCCAACCCCTCCCCGGGCCGGGAGGGGAGCGATCGCGGCTGAAGTCGATTGCGCCAGATCTGTGGCTCGGCGCCTCGGCAGCTCGGCCTGGTTTGGAGCCGGACCCCCTGGAAAGAAACTTTCTCCGGGCCAGTAACTCGGCCGCGGCAGCCGCGCTCCACTGGGGGGCTCCTGCGCCCGGGGCCTTGCGGCGGCGGCTGCTTCCTCCCCCCCCCCCCGCGCCCCTCCAGCGCCTGTCTCATGCGAGCAGCGGCTCCAGGGGGGCTCCGCTCCCCGCCGCTGGCTCTGCTGGCAGCCGGCTGGTTTGTGCGAGTGCTGCTGCTGCTCCCAGCCCGGGCCTCCCCGGCTGCAGACCCCCCTCGCCTCGGGCAGCATCCTCCCCATTGCAAAGACGTCGCTGGGAGGCAGCGTTTGCCCGCCAGCCGCCCGGTGCACGGAGATCCCCCTCCTCTCGGGGCCGGGCGCGAGGTCTCGGTGGTCCTTGCCGCTGGCTCGCGGTTTCCTTCCCCCGAGGAGTCAGCCCGCGGCCGGGCTCCCCGCCTCCCGAGCGGCGGATGGTGCCGCCAGAAGGCAGCCCAGGTAAGAGGACGCTTCGCCGAGGCGTGTGAGCTCCTGCCTAGGAAGCCCTGGGGAGATGCAAAGGGCTGCGGGTGATCTGATACCGCTTTGCCCTCCCAGCGCACCCTAGTCCCGCGGCCGTAGCGAATCTAACCTCGCCCTACCTAGGGCAGAGGCGTTGAGCCCCATTTTATCAAATGAGGAAGCTGAATTGTAGAGACGTGAAAGGTCCAAATGCTCAAAGGCATCCACTAACCTGGGGTGCCCAACGTTAGCCTACTTCAGATCTGATTTTCAGAGATACTGAGAACTTGCTTGGCATTTCTAAAATTTAGGCCCTTGGTATTGGGGCACCATTTCAGATTTGGGGGCAGGGGTAGTGCTTAATTTGTCATGAAAGAGGTGCCAAGGCCCAAGCAATTTGGTACTGGGACTCAAGCAATTTTTTAATTTTCATAACTGATGCAGCAAGCCCAGAGGTACTGGGGCAATGAACTGCCAAGCCTAGAGGTGCTGGTGCCCTGGCAATCCCTGGCACAAATTAAGGGGGTGGGGCAACTTTAATCATGATTCCAGGGACTACATAGGCACTTGAAAACTCTAGGCTTTTTTTTTTTTTTTAAACACATAACATAGAAATTAGCAGACAGGAGCAGTGTATCTAAATTTTGTGCAAAGAACGAAAAAAATATATACAGACAGCCATTAAAGCCATATGTTAAATTTATATGTAAATTTAGAACAATCCAAAGATAATACTGCAAGATAATCCCAAGCCTTGAGGTATCCGCTTTGAAGCCTTAACACAGATATCAGCAACATAGCTTGTACACTATCTTTAGTAGACAGAAATAAAAGTCAATAAAATCTGCTTATGCCTGCAACTGTTGTTTTGTAAATGTCTTGTGTTCCAAATTGCGAAGAGGAGAATGAGACAGGTAATTTGTTCCAGGAATGTTTAAAGGTAAATTATTGAAAACAAACACACACTCCAGATAGGAGCTAAAACAACGGATAATGCCATGGTCTCATCTTGGCAAAATCCAGGTGTTCTGAAGCTTCACATTGACAGGCTAAAATTACCAAGTCTCTTACATGCCCATCTCCCATTGTGGATCTTAAGTAGTCCTTAACTCTCTTGAGCACAGATTAGTACCTCTCTTTTGATGCTGTAGAAATTGGAAGGCTCAACACAATAATCTACAGTAGACAGCAAAGACTGGTAACCCCTTGGTAAGTCATTGAGAACGTTCCGGAATTCAGAAATTGAACTCAGATTGTTGGTGCAATGTGCTTCTTGGCAACTTTGATTCTGCATCCAGATCGCCATAAAATTGGTGCCTGTCATCCATAGTGATCTGCAGTTATTTTCGGTTTCTCATAATCAAGAAAATTTTCATTCTTTGGGTCACAAGCAATTACTGCAGAAAGCAAACTGGAGTTGGAGGTGAATCGTCTATCAAGCTCAGAAAGAATTCTGTCCAGAATAGGATAGTAGAAATCAGATTTTATAGGTTCTTGAGTGCTCTTGGGAACATCATGTGTCGATGACTGACCCCGTGTACTATAAACAAAAACCAAGGCCAGCTTGGAGGATATTTTGTTAGGTCTTCTTGCCGTTTTTGTATTGCTGTGCTCAGCAGTTGCAATTGTCAGACCTGGAATATCAATTTCAAGTTCTTTGGCAATGATTTCAGCTTCATCACACATCTCCTTCCATTTACTTTCAGATGTTATCATTTATTGAAGAGCAGCAACATTGTTTGCTACTAATTCCATGGTACTCGATAGATTCAAGTTTTCATTTTGCAGTTCTTCTGAAGCCCTGTGCAAAATCTTGAATAGTCTTTCCAAAACCAAGAGCCTCAACAGAAAGGAATAGCTCTTTATCTTTGCCATCAAGCCCTTTGCAATACTAACTGATGGTCCATCAGCTCTCTGAACTGAAGTGGCTTCCAGTATTTCCACTACAGTGCCAATTATGCATGCATTTTCCAGATGGAGTCACAGCGAGTTTCATATAATCTACCTAGTTCAGGTACCTTCTGGCCTAGGTCCTGCTGTGTCTTAACAAACGGTTCCCAATACTTGTAATTACTGCTAAAGAAGATGTACAGTGCCTGAGCAAATGTAAAGAGTCTCTGACACTGGGTGATGCTGAAACATGTCATTGCAGACACAAGATTAAGCCTGTAAGGACAGCATTTCCCATAAAAGGCATGTGTAATCCTTTCCTGAATTTGAGCTTGTACGTCTTTTAAATGTCCACTCAGCACAGAAGCTCCATCGTAGCACTGGGCAAAAATGTAATTAATATCCAGCCTCAAATGCTGTAGTTTTTCAATAATCGTTTTTGAGACAGATTCAGCATTTAGATTTTCCACGTGGAAGCAGCCTCCCGGAGCTCTTTCCTGAATGGTTCCTTTTTCCACAGAAGCATAAAAGGAGACACAGCTGTTCTTTTTTTGGTGCGTCTTTAGCTTCATCAACAAGGACAGAAAAATACTTGGTGTGTCGTCTTTTACCACTGGCACTTAGGTTGAGTCTACACAGGAAAAGCTGTGCACAGGTTAGCTGTGAGGTAGCTTGAATCCAGCTAGCCCAGGTAGTGATAGCAGTGAAGGCAGTACAGCCAGGCTTCAGGCCGGGTAGTGCAAGTCTGGCATGGACTTTTGGTGCATGCTTGGCTGACTTGTCCATTCTGAAGCCTGTGCTATGCTCTCTTCACTTCTGTTGTTACCCATGCTAGCTGGATTCAAGTTGAACAGACAAGCCCATGCACAGCTTTTGCTGTGTAGACAGGTCTTTAAATCTGATGATAATAGAGGCTGGTGGCACCTTGTCTGCACCAGGACTCCCAGCTACATGGTGGTAGCTCCGGTGGGGAACTTCTTCTACAGTCCCTTCCTATGGACATAGCCAGCTCTAGCACTGGGTGAATTTCCTAGTGCAGACAAGGCCATTGTCAGACTTAGTATCTGTGCATCAGTTTATTCTTCTGGAAAGTAGGATCGTATTACCTACATCAAGAGTCACCTCAACCCATCCTCTGTGAGGCTGTCAGATTTTAATTTGTGTGCACTCTTCCATTTGCTCTGGTAATGGGGGAGGGGTAAATAGTCTGAGAGCTGAACTTCTGTTCTGTATGCAGTGATGCGAGTAAGTTTTATTTAAGTCTTCATGTTTCCTATTTTGATTTATTCTTACAATTTAGATCCTCAATACATTAGCCTCCACTCCAAATCTAACCACTCAGCCCTGACCAAACTGTCATTTGCCGAGGGGGAATCAATGATTACATATGAGGAAATCACATACCACAAGGGTGCTGCAAGTAGGGGTGCTGGGGGTGCAGCAGCACCCTTTGACTTGAAGTGGTTTCCATCATATACAGGGTTTACAGTTTTATTCAATGGCTTTTAGCACCCCCACTATACTAATTAATCCAATGCCACTGCATACCAGTAAATCATTTTCTAAGTCACTAAAACACAGATCTCTATTTTAACTTCAGTTCACTGACTTTCATAATCTCATTTTTGCAGTTAATATTTTTATTGTACACTGAAACTGTGGATTACATTTGTAACCACACAGATCACTTTAAGTCACATTTGACAACTGGCGTTATACAAAAGACATTTTACAGAAGTATAGACATCTTTGCCAGGAACTAGGTATTTACTGTAAATCTCAAATGAGACCACAGAACAATGGCGTACTGGTTAGAATGTATTTAAAAATGAACCTTTGTTTTTAATTAATTTTAGTTCATCTTAGTTTATCTCCTTTTAACTCATGTTTACAGATTAATATAATACTTTGTAATTTTACGTTTACTTCATGTTTAAATATTTTATTTACTATTTAATATTTAAATATTGCTTTCCCATAGCTGCTTGTCCTCTCACTCCAGGTTAAATGTGATCAATTAACAAGGAAGATTTTTAAATTCCCTGCCCTTGCTTAACCCTGAAAGGCAAATTGAGTTCTTTTTGTTTCTTTCATCTTCATCAATAGTGCATTGAATAATTCTGTTGATGTATGAGGCCGGACAGAATACAGCTTGCTTTTCGTGACTGATATTGGTTTCTGCACCACTGAAAGTAAAAACATGTTTGTATCCATAAAATAAACAGATTTGATGTGAAACAGAGAAAGTATGTATTGAATTGTGGTGATGTTTTTTTACAGAGCTGCTTTTCTGACCACAACTGGACTTTAAAGAAAATCCCACGTTTATTTTGGGCAGGCTGGACATACAAGATATATCAATGAACAATCTTCTTATCCATCATCTAAGTCATTAGCTAGGAGAGTGTGCGGTCTTGAGGATAGAGTAGCAGAATGGGGATCAAGGTTGAGATACATTTCTGGCTCTAATACTAACGTGTTCGGACGTCTTGTGTCAAGTCACTTAAGGGACACTGGTTAGGTTTAAAATGTTGATGTTTCTGCCCCACAGATCTCAAATCTAATCTTTATAATTCCATATGGCAGGCAGGCAAGTATTATTCTGGTACAAATTTCCTTAATGTAGACAGGGCTTAAGACTGTCAAAAGAGTTTCTGACAAAGCCAGTCTATAACATACACATCTTGGAGGTTTTTATACTTACGTGGAAGCTACTATCAGTGCTAGGGCCAAGGCATAAGAACCCCAGGTCCAGTGTACTATTCACTATTCACTGCCACTTCTGATAATCTTATGAGTTTTGAGTACAGAAATCAGAATTTGTACTTTAGTGTAAAGCACATCTCCAGTTTGAGACAGATTAAACTGTATTAGAAATGTATTTTGTAAAGAAGGTCCTGGGTTTATAGTCATTCTTCTTTTGTGTTAACTGTAGGTTGTTACAGATAAACTGCGGATTCAAAAAAAGAGAGACTGCTTCGGTATGACAGGTATGTATTCATTTTAACTGCCCTTCCAATTGTTCTAAACCTCGAAGTGCTGGAGAATCCTGGGAGCCCAGATGCTTTTAAAAAGTTTGTTCTATAATAACATTTGCCATATCATAAAACACGATACACCTCTGTTTCTTAGTCGCTATAGCTATGTCTGCACTTCATGGTAATCCAGGGCCTGTAAGATCCAGGCTTGTGGACTTAGTCATTCCAAGCCCATGCTGAAGCATCCACGCTGCATTTTAAACCAGGGCTTACGGTTCCTGGACCTAGGTCTCACAACTGTGCTTATGTGTCCACACTGCACTAGGCAGACCTGACTTGGGTCTGTGGTTTGAGCTGCATTCACACTGCAAACTGACAGGGTTTGGGCCTGAGTCACAACAGGACTTGGGGTCTGACCCACCCAACCAGCAGGGTCTAGAATCCAGGTCCTGAGTGCTTGCTGATCTGAGTCAGACTGATTTGTGTATGGATAGAAGGGGGGCTTGAGCTCAAAGCTGAGTCAGAGATTGGTCTTAGGATATGTATATACTGCAGTAAAAGGCCTGTGGCTGGCCCTAGTCAGCTGACTCAGGCATGTGGGGCTCAGCCTGTGGGGCTATAAAACTGCAGTATTGGTGTTCGGGCTCAGGCTGGTGCTTGGGCTCTGAGACCCCACAAGGGGGAATATCTCAGAGTCTGGGCTGGAGTCTGAGTCCAAACACCAGGCTGGAGTCTGAGTCCAACACTGACATTTTATAGCCCCACAGCCTGAGCCCGGTGAGCCCAAGTCAGCTGACCTGGGCACTGTGACTCGTTGCCTTGGGTTTTGTATTGCAGTGTAGACATAACTGGAATTTCACAGATTTCCTCCAGACATATAGTGTCTGAAAAATATTTTAATGGAAGCTTCATTTGCTTCAGACAATTTCCGCTGTAATAAAATCAGCTTACAGTTTCAATCTCTGTGCTCTCCTGAAGTCTGACAGAGGCTGTGTGCCCCAGTCAGGGGCCAAGCTGTGGTCAGGAGATCAGTAGTGGTTCTGGGGTCGAGCTGGGTGAGGATATCAGTGAGTCAGGGTCAGCCACTGGGTTACAGACAACAGGCAAATAGTAGAGTCAAGGACAAACCAAGGTCAGAAGCAGATTCCAGGGTCCACAGCCAGGCAAGGTCTGGAGAGGAAGCTGGCTGGCAGTCTGTGTCATTGCTCACACTGCTCCACACAGTGGCTTCCTGATTTATATATCAGCATAATACAATCAGTGGGCTGTGAAGGGGCTGCCACTCAAGCCCTGCTGGGCGATTCTTTCTGTAGTGCCTGTCCTCATAGGGTCCTCCAGTGGAAACTCTGTCTTTGCCTCTTCTAGGTGATTCCTGAGTTTCTCCTGAACGAGATGGAGCTGTTGGATTCACTTGGTGGCTGGTGGTAGCACCAGGGAGGCTGGCGGTAGTGCTGGGTAAAAACAGGGCTGGAACCCATAATTAGCAAAGAAGAGGCCCCAACCTGTGGAGTGTAACACTGACAGACACTGGTTGGCAGTGGGCGGGATTGAACCTGGGACTTCTGAAGTTTAGTGCATGAGTCTCTATTGCATGAGCTAAAAACCACATGCTCTTAGCTAAGGCTGTATCAGACTCATTAATCTCTAGATCGTCTAAGTGCTGCTAGAGGGGGATAGAGCGCCACATCAAGCAGGCATGGCTTACATATTTCTCCTAGCTGAGGAAGCGCGTCCCAAGCTTCAGCAACTTCCCAGTTGATATCCCGGATGAGCCCTCGCTTGTAACGCTGATAGAGCCCAGTCATTGGGATCAAATCTAGGACCTTGGAAGCTTAGAGTATGAGCCGCTACTACATGAGCTAAAAGCCACATGGCTCTTAGCTAAGGCTGTAGCAGACTCAATCTCTAGATGATCTAGGTGCCGCTAGAGAGGGACAGAGTGCCACATCAGGCAGGCATGGCTTACAGTTATCTTAGTGACAACTTACAAAATGCCTCAAGTACTGTTCCAATACTTGGTTCACCCTTTCAGTTCATCCATCTGTTTGTGGTGGTAGATGGTGGAGGTGGAGATGCGGACATTGAGTAATCTGAACGCTTTGTGCCGGAAGCGGGAGGTAAACGTGGGCCTTGTCTGAAACTGTGTGGTCTGGAAGTCCATGGAGATGGACCGGGAGTTGGGTTGTGGTCTCGACACAGGTGGTTGCAGGAGATAAGCCATTTTAGTCAGATGGTCTATGGATGTTAAGAATATTGTGTGATCATCAGACGCTGGGAGTTCCACAAGTCTCGGCTGATGGTGGACAAAGGCCTAGCTGGGGTCTCCAGGTGTACTAAGGTGCTGAGAGGTCTGGTCCAGGACATCTTGGTACATTCACAGCACTCATAGGAGTCTGTGTAAGGTTGGGTTTTGGCCAGCATGCAGGGCCACCATAAAAAAGGGAAACCATGCAGGAGGTATAGGGCAGCCAAAGTGACCCACCAATGGATCACCGTGGCACAGCCGTAGCATCTCCTGTCAAGGCACCCCAGGGGAACATTTATGAGTTCATCAAAATATGTCATCCCATCCCGCATGGAACTGTGAATCTTAGCTCCTAATAGCATAGACTGTATTATTTGGGCAAGTGAATCTTCTTTTGAGGCAGATCGGCTAAGGGAGAGCCCATCTTGCTGAATTGTGGAGGAACAGGGTCTCAGAAGTGGGTCCTCCTTTTCCCAGTAGTGTTCCCCTTTTCGTGATAGTCAGTTTTCACGATTATCAGATAGATAGTGTCAGTTTTCCCATTTCAATTTCCTGGGTGGCAGGTAGTTGTAAACTTGAATCAAAAGAAGAACAGGTCTCACCTTAGTTGCCTCTGGTTCAAAGCTCAGGTCTTGTGGAGGTAATGGAGGTTCTTATGGGCAGTAAATACCTGTACTGCATGCTGAGCTCCCTCAAGGTGGTGATGCTATTCTTCTAATGCAGTTTTGATTGGGAGCAGCTTCTTGCCCATATTTCATAGTTCATCTCTGCAGGGATGATTTTTTTGAGAGTAGAATGCACAGGTATGAAGAACTGACTGGGGTCTGAGTCACTGAGAGAGTCCCACCCTGAGGGCCACGTTGGATGCATCTGTTTCCACTATAAATGAGTGAGTTGGGTCAGGGTGTGCCAGAATCGGGGCAGTGGTGAAGGCAGTCCTGAGCTGGTTGAAAGCAAGCTGGGCTTCAGGCAGTCAAGTGAATCAAATGGCTTTATGAAGGAGGCAAGTCAGGGGGGGCTGTTTGTTCACAGTTCTTGGCGATGAATCGCCTATTCAAATTTGCAAAGCCTAGGAAGCACTGAAGTTCTCAGTGGGTCTGGGGTGCTGTCCAGTTATGGATGACTTCCACCTTCTGCATATCTATCTGAATGCCCCATGTAACTTAAATATTCAGTGGTGGTCTGGTTGAAGGTGCACTTCTCTAGTTTGGCGTAGAAACTAAGCTTTCATAGTCTCTCCAGGACAGACTGACATTATGGCAGTACTGCTCAGGGCTTCTCAGAAAACACCAATATATCATCAAGGTAGATGACTATGTAGTGATCCAGGATGTCCCTGAACATTGTTTATGAAATGTTGAAATGTTGTGAGGGCATTGGTTAAGCCAAACAGCATTACTAAATATTCAGAGTGCCCATATCAGGTCTGAAAAGTTGTCTTCCATTCACCCCCCAGGCCTTATCCATGCTAATTGTGTGCCCCTGAAAGATCAAGTTTAGTGAAAAGGTCCTGGCAGTCCGGGAATTCCGGGATGAGGTGCAGGGGGTACCGATTTGAATAGTCACCTGAGTCAATGCATGATGATCTATGCAGAGGCATAGTGGCCCATCCTTTTTTCACACAAAGAGGGCTAGTGCCCCTCCTATGGAAGTGGATCTGTGAATGAAGCCCATTGTGAGATTGTCCTGCTATACACGTGTCATGCATCCAGCTCTGGTTTAGACATAGTGTCTATCCATCCACAGGGCACCTTGTCCTGGGTTATAGGTCTATTGGACAGGTGTAGTCCCTGTGTGTGGATAATGAATCTGCATTTTTGTTTTCAAACACATCCAGGTAGTCTCAGTACTTGTCGAGGAGGCTGAGCTTCTGGTCTGGGGCTGCTCTCTTCTGGTTACCCCCCACAGTCCAGGGTCTTGCTTCTTAGGGTCTTATCCAATCCTGGGACCCTGGATGCGACCACTTGGGGTTGGTCGATTTGTTGGAGGCAAGCTATCTGGCAATATTCGGAAGAGACGCTAATGCTCCTCCGCCACCAGGAGATCCATGGGGAATGTAGCTCCAACCAAGGAATGCCAAGAATTATTGGAAAGAATGGAGAGCAGATCACATCAAAACATACTATTTCCTGATGCCCTTCCATTTCGGCCTCGAAGGGGACTGTCTCTTAGGTCACCAGTCCTAATGATAGGGATAACCCATCAATTGTGTCCACCAGATCCGGTGTGGGTTTTGGCAGGAGAGGGATCTGGAGGGTTTGGGCTGTCTTGACATGTATAAAGTCAGCAGCAGCCCTGGAGTCTGTCATCGCTAGTTGCAGGGGAGTCTCCTGTGCTCGCTCCAAGACCCGCAACTGCAGTGGCAATTGGAAATGCGGAGAGAGCCCATGGTTCCTGAGTTGGGTTCTACAGAGCGTGGAAGTCTGGTGATGCCCGGGTTGTACCCCCACTACTGGGCCTGGGCTGGTCTATTTCCCTGAGCTCTTTCAAGCTAGACAGGAGGAAAGGGTGTGTCCTGGCTCCCCACAGTGAAAACAGGTTCAGCTACTGTGAACATTCCTTCTCCTCCAGGGTCAGGCATGACCAGGGTGACCCAGGTTGACTTGCACGGATTCAGGACTTGGTTCTATAGGTTTGGTGTAGAGGGGGAGCATAGCAGTAGTAACATAAGTTTTTGCTGAAAAGCATCCTATTTTTTTCTGTTTTGTCCTACCTCCTACCCTCTGGTTTATTCTCACTGTGTCTTTGACTTTGAAACAAGAAAAGCTAATGGCAACACTGGAAATTGAAGTGCAGTAAATTACTACCTTTGTCTGTTCATTGGTGTGTGTAATTGAAGGGACTTTAAATTCGTTCTTGTGAGGGCTGCTTTTGAGGACACAGAATAGCTCCAAGGGGGGAAAAACAAATATAGTAAACAAATGCATTTTTGAAAAACAAAAATAAGACCAGGTAACTGAAAGGTTTGTTGATGTTAGGACTCATTAGGAAAAACAGATTCCAAATTTCTTTACAGATTCAAAATATTCAGCTTTGGGGGAAGGGCTAACCGTTAGAATTACTGTATTTTTTATTAAAAATGCACATTTTTTTTTACTGGTAACTGAGCATCAGCACTGAGCTTGGCACTTTACACCTAAGACCTGGCCCATGCCCTGAGGATCTTACAATCTGCTGTAATTCTGACACTGACAACACCAGTATGGTTTGTATGAGTTCGGATGTGGTGCAGAAGTTTATGAATGTCAAAGAGTGGACTTCCAGGGTTCTGCACCCACTGCTTGCCAGACTATAGCTGAACCTCTTAAATTCCAGATTACTGCGTTTGTTTTTGTGACTAATAGCTGCCTCCATTTCAGCTTTCTCTTAAAAAGAATGTGTGACCCATTTTACTTCATGTGTGTCATTCATGGATTTGTGCTGTAAATGGCCCAACTTGATTATCATACACATTGTAAGGAGAGTGATCACTTTAGATAAGCTATTACCAGCAGGAGACTGGGGTGGGAGGAGGTATTGTTTCATGGCCTCTGTGTATATAATGTCTTCTGCAGTTTCCACAGTATGCATCCGATGAAGTGAGCTGTAGCTCACGAAAGCTTATGCTCAAATAAATTGGTTAGTCTCTAAGGTGCCACAAGTACTCCTTTTCTTTATTCGTCCCCTTATAATGGCTGGTCCTTAGAGGATAAAGTCTACTACACATGACAGCTACAGAAGTCAATCCTCTTAACACTGGAGTTCCAAGATTCGGTCCCTAATGATGACCAGTAATTGAGGTTATTGCAAATGCAAGATCCACCTCTTTGCACATAGCCATTTGTAGTCTCTTCCATTTTGGTAATCTAACAGATTCCTCTCTTACGTATCTATCCCCTGGACTCATAGGAAAGGGAGCAGAGAATATAGTCTGTACTTGGACAGCAAAGATTTTTCTTAATAATTCATGTATCTGACACCTAGGTAATACGATATTGTGCATAATATGAATATATGGGATTTAGTGAATCCAACTGTAATCTCGATGGCAAAATATTCAGTCACCTTTCACCTGTTGCAATGACTTTATTGTTTTAGTTTTCTAATATTTTTATTTTGCAGTTCAATATAAAGTGCTTCCTGAGCACAATAGGGTTCCAACCTTTGCAACTGATAACAAGTTTTGACTTCTGCATATGAAGTCAACGGTTGCTTCATAGGTATAGAAGTCCATCTGTGTACTGTCATTTCAGGGTTGGAGTCTATATTGGCATCTCATTTATTATGGTAATCATAATTGTTTAGTTAAATCCTGCTCACCAGGGCTTTGATTTAAGTCACCAATTCACTTCTAAGGGCTTAGTCCTGAAAGGTGCGAGGAGGTGTGAGGTGCAAACAGAACCTTACAAAAAGTAGTAAATACTACATGGGATTGGGCCATAATTCAACATAACTAATCCCAACAAAATACAACAGAAAAATATCCTTTATAATATGCAGAAAATATGCTGTTTGTTTCACATTTCTTTGGTTGAAATTTTTTACACACATTTATTTTTTTGTTGAAAAAACCGCATTATTGAAATGAAACTTTTAATAAAAAGTTGTGGACATTATGAAAACCTACTGCTCACAAAATTTTCCAGAATATTTTTACTGCACTATTTTAATTGAAATTCATATGGAAATTTTTTTCAAAATTATCAAAAGTTTTACTAAAACAATGGGTTTTCAGTAAGCAAACATGTTTTTTGTTTAAATGAAAGATTTCAAACATGAGTTTGATTTAAAAAAAAATCAGTAAAAAATAGTGAGAACATTTCACAAAAGATGAGACACATCCATTGCGAACCCCGCAAAAACAAACAATTTAGAAATTTTTAATTTAAATTGTCTTCTAATTTATTGATCAGCTCCAGTTTGATTAAACTAAGTTTTAGCATGAGCATCCATTCGTAGTAATACTGGACCTTATCCCTATCTGGAAGATGTTTAGATAGTACAGTGATGAGTGTGATATAAGAACTTGTGTTGAATAGACTAATGCTATTAAATTATTTTGGTTTATATTTTCAGAGGTATTCATCATGGGCAAATCTTTTTTCAGCATGTTCTAAGATAATATTGGCATTACTGTTTTACAGAATTGGGGCCCTTGATTTGGTTGCGTTACAATTTAACGAAAACTCATTTGAGAACAAAGCACCAATTAGAAACATTTTAATACAGTCTGAATGTTTAATGGTTTACTAGCAGACAGTCTTTGAAGCACAAGTCTTTTTATATTTAGGTAGCTCATGTTTATAAAGCTCTTCAATTATTCATGCTTTTCTGAAATCTTACTGTGGGCTGAAATTATTAATAGTTGGTTTAAGCCTGAAACCTGTTAATTGAGATATAATTTGCTTTAAATCTGAATGACAAAATTCTGCTTTTGGAGATACAGTACACATACAAAACCTTTTCTCTGGGCTCCCAGTGAGAGTTGTGTGCACATATCTGAGGGCAGAATTTTGTCTGAAGTTTATTATGAATAGTTTTATTATTTCAGAACGTGACTCTAGTTTCAATGTTGTACACACTTCCCACTGAGAACAGAACCTACTAATTAAGGTTGTTTCCTTTGGTGTGAGAGGGAGTAAGGTCCAGCAGTTATGGCAATAACTAGACCGGAAATAAGGAAACCTAGTTCTGTTCTTGTGTTTGCTACTGACCTGCTGCCTGATCTTGGGCAAGTCACTTCACCTCTCTGTTCCTTGGTTTTCTTCTTGCCCTGTGCCTGCCTTGTCATGTTCCTTCAGGGAGGGATTGTCTCATACTGCATTTGCCTAGCAAAATAGGGCCCTGTCAAGGTTCCTTCCCCACTCTGAACTCTAGGGTACAGGTGTGGGGACCTGCATGAAAACCTCCTAAGCTTACTTTTACCAGCTTAGGTTAAAACTTCCCCAAGGTACAAACTATTTTACCTTTTGTCCTTGTACTTTATCGCTGCCACCACCAAACGCCTAACAGGTATATAACTGGGAAAGAGCCCGCTTGGAAACGTCTTTTCCCCCAAAATCCTCCTAAACCCTACACCCCCTTTCCTGGGGAAGGTTTGATAAAAAATCCTCACCAATTTGCATAGGTGAACACAGACCCAAACCCTTGGATCTTAAGAACAATGAAAAAGCAATCAGGTTCTTAAAAGAAGAATTTTAATAGAAGAAAAAGTAAAAAGAATCACCTCTGTAAAATCAGGATGGTAAATGCCTTACAGAGTAATCCGATACAAAACATAGAGAATCCCTCTAGGCAAAACCTTAAATTATAAAACAGGAATCTGCATCCCATTCAGCACAGCTTATTTTCTCAGCCATTTAAAGAAAACAGAATCAAACGCATCTCTAGCTAGATTACTTACTAAGTTCTAAGACTCCATTCCTGTTCTGTCCCCGGCAAAAGCATCACACAGACAGAGAGCCTTTGTTTCTCCTCCACTCCAGCTTTTGAAAGTATCTTGTCTCCTCATTGGTCATTTTGGTCAGGTGCCAGCGAGGTTATCCTAGCTTCTTAACCCCTTACAGGTGAAAGGGTTTTTCCTCTGCCCAGGAGGGATTTTAAAGGTGTTTACCCTTCCCTTTATATTTATGACAGGCCCCAATCACAGAAATGAAGGGCTAGAAGTGACCTCATGAGGTCATCTAGTCCATCCCCCTGTGCTGAGGCAGGGCCAAGTAAACGTTGACCATCCCTAACAGGTATTTATCTAACCTCTTCTTAAAATGGTTGGATTCTCTTTGCTACTGCTAGGCACAGTTGCAAGTTTTTGCCACATGGGATCTAGAGTTCGTGAGACAGATGCTTTAGTTCTAACATAGAGTATTACTTTCACTTTCAGCTGTAGAATTACTGGGACCAGAATTAAAGGGAACAAATGAAGACTATGATCTGCTTTTGACTTCTGCAGCACCAGATATTTACGGGATCCATTCACTGTTTGCCTTGATCCCCTCATGGACAAAGAAGATTTTGTTCAAACGAGAGTCTACCATTAACCAGCAGCTGGTCAGTAAGAGGTGGCTGATGTTTAATATCTGAAAGGGTTGTAGAGAAGTAAGATCAGCAGTAGTCTATCACTGGGAATTTACTACCTAATTAGTATATAGTTTCTAATTGTGTCTCATATAATTATGTTCACCTTCGGTACCTTCAGCAGTAACATCTTGTAAATGCATGAATTTCTTATAACTGAGGTGACAGGTACAGTCAGGTGTATGTCATATAAATTCTAACTCTCTCTAAGTAATAAAATGAATTTGTACCATTTGATAAATTTGTTTCTTTGTGCATTTTGTCATGGAAGTCTGGTCACAGAATAATAAACATATGTCACTTAGGTTAATAAGTATGTGTGGGAGTAGATAGTTTAAACTAATTTGTATAAACAGATAAAAGAAGATTCATTGATGGTTGGCAGAGCTCTTAAATGCCAAGGTTGTGAACCGGTTTAACTTTTTTCTCTTTCTCCATTACATTACACAACTTGTGTTGTAGTTTTGTATTGAGATTGGTCCATATACAAGATTTTTGTTTTTTCCCTCCCCAGCTGGAAGATGTGCCAAGAATTTCAGTGTCTTCTGGGTATGGGATAACTCTTCAGAAATGTGCAGTGGTAAGTTCTGAGATACTGCTTTGTCTTATTTGAGGAAGTAGTAAGATCCAAATCTTCTGTGAATATTTTTTGTCCAGTTATATAAATAAGAACCCTAATATAACCCAAAGCCAGTACACACAAACAAATACTTTTACATTGTATAATAAAGGGAGTAAGTTGTTATACAGTAAATGTAATCTAATACTTCAACATTATCTGTGAGTAATGAGCTTTGAAACAATAGTCAGCAGCATTTACTAGCTTTGTACAGAGTGCAGAACATGACTGAGCTGTCTAGTCTTTATATTATTGATGAGTTGATATTGCCAGTGGTATCTTAAATATAGTAACTTATGCCATGTGTTCATGCTCCCTAAAGGCTACGGTATCAGAATTAGCAGGGTGAGAACCACTATTAGAAATATCATTAGTTCTGGAGACTCTAGGAGCCCATGAGGAATGATAGCAGTAACCACAGCAGCATCTGCAAATGATCAATCTCCCCTTTATTAAAAACCTTACTATACATATAATCAATGCCGCAGCTATAGATACATAAGTGAAGATGGCAAAATATCATAAAATATCCAACATCAATGTTTTCATACAGGTTGAACCTCTCTAGTCCAGCACTCTCAGGTCCAGCAACATCTGTGTTTCGTCATGATTTTATTTTATGTTTTTTATGCTTTATCTATTTATTTCCTTGTGCCATACAATAAAATTGTGCAACAACACTAACACTTTGTTATGAAGAGAGCCAGTAAGCCTTGGCTAGGCAGTGTTGCAAGCATTGTTCCGTTTATTCGCCTCAACGAGATAAAAATAAAAAGAGACCCACTCGCTACAATATTGACCTCCTGTGGGATGGCAAATTCTCTGGTTTGGCACCGGTCAGGTCCCGAGGGTGCTGGACTAGAGAGGTTCAACCTGTTCTTGCATCCCCAAGGGTATCATCACAATAGTTACCTGTAGAGCAGTAGTTCTCAACCAGGGGGCCAGGGCCCCCTGGGGGTTGTGAACAGGTTTCAAGGGGTCCGCCAAAATAAACCAGAGAGCAGGGCCAGTGTTAAACTCACTGGGGCGCAGGGCAGAAGGACCAGTTCCGAGCCCCACTGCCCAGGGCTGAAGCAGAAGTCTGAGCAAATTAGCTTTTCAGACCCCTCCCTGCCCCACAGTGCCATGGGGCCCTGGGCAGTTGCTCTCCTTGCTACCCCGTACTGTCGACCTGGCTTTTAATCTACTGAGAAATAGTTGTTGTGGCCTAGGAGGACCATGGAATTTTTATAGCATGTTGGGGGGGCCTCAGAAAGAAAAAGGTTGAGAACCCCTTCTGTAGAGGGTCTTCTGATGGATTCTTCCTCCCTATTCATGCTGAGGAACCCTTTTTATTCTGTGATGAAGTGAGCTGTAGCTCACGAAAGCTTATGCTCAAATAAACTGGTTAGTCTCTAAGGTGCCACAAGTACTCCTTTTCTTTTTACTCATGCCAATAGCCCTTATGCATATGCATTCAGGCTCCAACCCCTTTTCCCTTATCTGGACTTCCACCCCATAAAATTTGGGGTCCCTCACTTTTCATAGGCTATCCTCTTAGTTCCCCTTATTTTAATTAGCATTTATATCCATAAATTCCCATGGTAACCTGCCGTCACTGCAGATTTTCCCATGATGTTACAATCAAGCATCTTGCAGAATTGATGGGTACGTAGCGGCATGTTTTCCAGACTTCACCTCTTAGCATATATTTTACAGTAACCTTGTAACTTCACTGATACCTCCTTGGTTACCTGCTCATGCCTATCCTTTAAGGCCTAATGTGTCTAAGATTAAAATCTTACAGGCCTCAGCCTGCTGGCCTTGCATTACAGCCCGACTTTGCTTATAAACCTAATGCGCACTCATAAATGCTTGTCAATCTTATACCTCTACAATACTATCCTACTTATTGCTATACCTATGCCTACAATTTAAATCTGTTCACCACATTTAATTATATATAAATTAACCACAACAATAGATAACACCATTAGATGTTTATATAAGGTGATAAGTCACAGCAGATACTAGTAGGAAATCTAGTGTAAACATAGAGTGAAAGAGACATCTGGCAATATTTGGGGCTTTACAATCTCATTTTCCAATTTTAAAAAAAATATTTTTTCTCTCCTTCTGCTGTTTGAAAAACTCACAGAAATGGAGAGAAACTGACAGGGATAACAGTGAAAATGACTATACACAAAGACTGCTGTCAGATGCACAAAGGGCCAGATTTTCAAAGATATTTAGGTACCTAAAGATGCAGATAGGCCCCTAGTGGGATTTCAAGAGTGCACCAGCAGTTTAGATGCCTAACTCCCATTGAGGCACTTAACCTGCTTAGGTGGGTTTGAAAAATGGCTGTTTTTCCAGTTTGTTTATTTTGGGCCAGATTTTTAAAAATTTAGCCCAAAATAAACTAACTGGAAAAATAGCCATCTTTTCTTTCAGTTTTACTTGTAACATGAGTAGGTTTACAAAAATGTGTTTAACTGCTTGGGGCAATATTTTCAAAAACATTCAGCTCTGGCCCATCTCTACTGATGTCAATGAGACCAGAATCAGACCATTGCTGAGCACTTGGGTGAGTCCCAACCTTGATTTTTAAGAAGATGTTTTTAAAACAAAAGCACTTTTCTTAATGTGCAAACACCTGATTCAAATTCTGATTTCAGTGACTTTGGCTCAGGGCCGAAGTGAATAAGATGACCAAATAATGTGAACCTGTATAAATATGAATACGTAACAGTGAACTGTATATAGTAGGCAAGAGGCTGGGTATTGAGGGATTTATAAAGACCTTCTTTCAAGAGCAAGATAAGGGCTCTCCTCTGTAGATGTTGACTGAAGCAAGAGCATCCCATTGAGGCCAAATGGGGTCTCCCAGCAAAGCAAGGAAGCACCCAGGAGCAATTGATGACTAGGTACAAAGGGAGAAAACACAGCCTTCAGTTTCTGTTCCTGATTTTTTATCTACCTAGCTCTGTAATGTCATGTATAACCATTAAGACTCCTTTAAACCCTGGGCTAGTTGTTGTAGAATTAACCAAGTATTTTATACAACTCTAAAAAGTAGCTACCCACCTAAAGTAGGTTTCGTTTGACTACTGTCAAGTCTGTATGGCAGGAAGAGTCCATCTTATTTGAAGAAATTTTAAATGTGTTTAGGTGGAATGGGTTAACGGATCGACCTAATTTGGTTTTTCGTTTTTACACTGGTCAGATCAGGTTTGAATATTTGTAATTACAGCCAATTCACTCTGCCTATCCCTTGCATGGAGAAAGATAGCGTGTCGTGCTTTACGTCAAGCTTGGATTCAGCCTTTCAAATGACCTAGCGTACAAGCATTGGGAATTTAGCAGCTGGTTTGAAAATACTGACCTGATGAACTGGATCAGATCATATGCACAGAGTGGAAAATAGGAAATGGAGAATACATATGCATTACATTGCAGAGCCTAATTAACTGTAATGTTATTATCAAAATGGCCATAGATCATAATTAGCAAGACTCAGTGTTGATAATTTCAGTTACATGAAGTGGTGTGACAAAACCTCCCACTTCAGAAAGCTTTATAGAGCAGATTCACTACTCCTTTATTATAAGAAGATCTTGGAGAGAGAGAGTTTTGAAACACTTGCGTATTTGATTCTGCTACTCATAGTACAACCTAGGCAGTCTCGTTAAAAAGGGCCAAGTCTTGCTGCGCAAGATCAAAGCTAGTCTGCTCCAGATGGTAGGATTATCAGGAAATAATCTTTCAATGCTGCCAGTTGTAAATTAAAAAAAAAAAAGTGGTTATATGTGAATTGTCTTCCACCTTTGGATCAAATTAATATTTTATTTCAGTTTGCTTATCTCGCCCTTTTCTTTGAATCCTAATACATCTGAACAGATATTTTCCTCCTAACACCTGGCTGACCATATGGCAGTCTCTAGTAATTTAAATGGAAGAGTAAGATCTACTTTGTTCTCCCATCTCATGAATGTTTCTGAGGCATTTCCTTTGCAAAACCAGCGGGGAAATGACATACATTTACTCATTCAGGGACAGATTCTGCAGTCCCTTCCTCGCGTAGATAATGCCACTGAAACCAGCGTGTACGGATGACTCACATGTAATGGGCCTGGCTCCTCCATTTGTACGTTGGGGGTGGGGGGAAAAGGGGCCCAGTTTTATCAGTGTGCCCTTTAAACTGTGTCATTTACCAAATGGTGAGAACATCAGTGTTAGTGCTTCACAGTTGCAATAATCTTATACAGGGCCCTGGTAAATCTTTATAAACAGAATCAGGGTATAAATGATTCTTTTCCTTTTTTTTTTTTTTTTTTTTGGTGAATGACACCGCTTACTGTCACCTGAATTCCCATGTCTTGCACACCAGATATGTGGGAATCATTCCTAAAGCTCTTCCACCCTTTCCTCAACATAAGATTCTGTCTGTAAGGTCCTGATCCTTCTCTCTTCCCTGATTACTCTCCCCCTCATCCCTTCTGTCCTGACTGTTTCCTCTCCTTTCCACCCTTCCCCCATTGTTGCTTCTTCACCCCAGTCTCCTGTGCGCTAGTCCAGGGGCTGATAGCATTTGCTGATTTCCTTTTAGAAACAGAGGACAAAAAACCCTGGAAGCTATAGTTGCTCAAGTGTCTCTGTGAGATGCTGCTTCTGCTTCAGGCCGACAGCATCAGGGTCTGCTGTAGGAACAAGAGCTGCAGGTTGCAAGTGAATGTGAGGACCAGCAGTTTAAGGGAGATTGTGGCCTCTGGGCATCTATTCCCTATGATAGCTGCAGCTGTAAGAAGGTCTCCTCAGTGAAGGTGAGGTATAAGGGTTTTCTCTCTCCTTTGTTATCTGTTTGAGTGTTTTCTCTAGTGTTTGTCAGTGAAATATCTAAGCTCTCCTATTACTCCCTACTACTCACCTTCAGGTTCTTTCTAATCAGAAGTGAGGAGGGCAGAACTCCAATTTAACTATTATTATAGCATTCAAAAATGTGCAGATGTATCCAAAGACATCATCCCTTTGGCCAGCTGAGGAGAATTGCAATCAGAGGCAAGAGCTGTTGTTGTGAAAGTGATAAGGAGTTGCTAGGGCCAAACACTGAATGAAGGACTTTATTAGAGTATGGAAAATTGGATTATCCGTTAAACTACTTTCTCTTTTTACTTCACATTAGGGAATTTGCCTAGAATTTTCTCCAGGTTCCCTTCCCCCCCCCTCCCCCCCGATACAGGTGTAAAGAAACAGCACACGTCTGTGTACACAGGAGCCACACATGAAAGGTGGCTATGGAAGCCTGTTTGTGCCCCTGTCCTCACAGTGGAGACATTTTTTGCAGAGCATGGGAGGAATTAAGCGTGTGGGGCCTGATCCAGTAGGTGTGCTCTGAGCATGCCTACCTCCACACAAAACGGCGAGGGAGCAGGAGGAAGCCTCCTTTGTAAGCTTTAGCCTAATGGTTAGGGAACTCACCCAAGGTGTAGGAGACCTCAGTTCAGTTCCCTTCTCTGCCTGATGAGGAGAAGAGTTTGGAACAGGGACTTCTCATCTCTCTGGTCAGGGCCATAACCACTGGACTGTGGGATATTCTGCTGGGAAGTCAGTCTCTCCTATTTGAAGTTTTATAGAAATAGTATTTATTGGGCCGGATTGAGAGAGAGATGAGAATGACTCTGTAGTCCACACCCCTCTTGTTTGCAATTCCCATTGGCTATCTTAGGTGGCTCCCCCACCTAGTGTGTGCTGACTTTTGTGGATTCCATTCTGAAGCACCTGTCTCTCCCCGTGCATTGAATAGTAGAGAGCATAGATGCCTAACAAAGGAGTTGTGGAGTTTTGTGATTTCCAAGACGCAGATTAGTTAGGTATTATAACAGCTAAATCCCTTTGTGGATCCAGGCCAAGGCCTGCTAAATAGAGATGGAACAGTGTTGTGGAAGGTTTGAATCTATGTAAATATGTGAGAGAAGAAGCTCCGGTTTTAATTATTGCGTGACAGCCGCCTCTTAGCCAATGCTGAGTGATGTAACTGTGGGGTAGACTGGAGGCCACACTTGCAGGTTGGGAGATTCCATCCTGAGAAGCAGTGATACTGAAAAGCAGTGACACTGCAGGTCATGGTGGATAATCGGCTAAACATGAGCTTCCAGTATGATGCTGTGGCCAAAAGGGCTTGGATGTATAAACAGGGGAATATGGAGTAAGAGTTGAGCAGTTATAGTACCTCTTGTGTGACTGCTACTGGAACACTGTGTCCAGTTCTGGGTCTACAATTCAAGATGGTTATTGAATAATTGGAGAGGGTTCAAAGAATAGCCATGAAAATAATTAAAGGATTGGAAAACATGTTTTGTAGTGAAAGACTCAAGGAGCTCAATCTGTTTGGCTTAATAAAGAGAAGGTTAAGGGGTGACTTGACCACACTCTGTTAGTACCTACATGGAAAACAGAAATTTGATAATTGGCTCTTGAGACAAGGGTATAACATGATCCAGTGGCTGGAAGTTAAAGCTAGACAAATTTAGACTAGAAATAACAGTAACGGTAATAATCTATAAAAACAAGAAGAATCAGAGTAAGGGAGAGAGCGTAATGATGTGTGTCTCCACAGTGGCAGTCTGCCCTAAACGTCCTCACAAAATGGCTGCTTTGAGCTGTAGCCTAGACTCCTAGAAATTTAAAGGTACAATACACAGAAAGCAAATAATAACAGATACATCCTACATCTACTACAGACCCTGAACACCCTGGATATGGCTGGGAATGCCCCAACATGTGAGCTGAATATGGAAAGGCTCCATGTTTGGGAGGAGGAAGAGTTACGAGGGTCAGAGTCTAGCTGACATGTCCCGGTGACCAACTATAGGCCCCAGAGAGCAAGTACATGGTTTGGACTTCCCAGTAGGTGGGCTGAGCCCAGTAAGGCCAGTGTTTGTTGGAGAGAGCTGGTTGCAAGGAGGAGCAGCCAGAGGAAAAGCAGTCCAGGAATTGTGCCCTGCAGCAGAACAGGGCAGTTCCATATTGTGTCTCTCAGCCCAAGGAATTGAGGCTGACTCTGAGCCCAAAGACTCCACTGTGCCTGTACCCAGCAAGCCTCAACTGTACCAACAACCAGGGCTTGAGATAATCTGGGATCCATTCCACCCTAATGGGAGAGCTGTCTACTCCCCAGCAAGGAAGGCCAGCATTTTTCATTGAGCCCCAACTCCACTAAACCCCTAGGGTCTGTGGGGGAGACCTTGAACACATATTTTTTTTGTGTTATTTTTACTTAATTTACTTAGGGCTATGGTATTGGTTGCTCATTTGATATCCTTGATTTCGTCACATGTGTCCATTCACTTCTTTCAATTTAACTCTATCCCTTTGGAGAATAAAATGTCATTTATACTTAGAAATTGTAATGTCTTAGGCCTGGTCTACACTGGTGGTGGGGGGGATCGATCTAAGTTACGCAACTTCAGCTACGTGAATAACGTAGCTGAAGTCAACGTACTTAGATCTACTCACCGTGGTGTCTTCACTGAGGTGAGTCGACTGCTGATGCTCCCCCATTGACTCCGCCTGCGCCTCTTGCCCTGGTAGAGTACCGGAGTCGATGGGAGAGCGCTCAGGGGTCGATTTATCGCGTCTAGACTAGACTTGATAAATTGACCCCTGGTGGAATGATCGCTGCCTGCCGATCCAGCGGGTAGTATAGACATACCCTTAGAGGTCATAACTATTGTCCATTAATTTATGCACCTGGCCACCAGGTGGAGGCAGTTAGTGCCAAGGACCCAGGACCCATTGGTAAGACTGAAAGTTTGTCACGGTTATTTTTAGTAAAAGTCACAGACAGGTCATGGGTAATAAACAAAAATTCACAGAGACCATGACGTATCCCTGACTTTACTAAAAATAACCAGGACAAGGCTAAATATGGGAGAGGAATGGAGTTCAATGGGTGGGCAGGGGACTGATAGGCCAAGACCCCCATTAGCGTGGGTGGCGTATAGCACCCGGCTCCAGAGATGGCTACAGCTGTGAGATAGGGGTATGTGGCCCCAGCTTTAGCCCCCCCCCAAGCCCTGGCTGCAGCCAGGATGGGGCGCATGGCCTGGGGAGGCCGCAGGGCAGGGGTGCACAGCCCCTGCTGCAGCTCCTGCCAGGTGGCTGGGATGTGTGACC
The DNA here is from genome assembly GCF_965140235.1 of Caretta caretta. Taxonomy (NCBI): domain Eukaryota; kingdom Metazoa; phylum Chordata; order Testudines; family Cheloniidae; genus Caretta; species Caretta caretta. The sequence goes on along the minus strand of NC_134209.1, from coordinate 127,872,572 downwards.
CCAACTGCCACCCCCGGCAGAAGCCACATGGCTGGGGCGCATGGCCTCAGCTGCAGCATGACCCCGGGCTGCGGCACAGCGGGGGTGGGCAGTCCCAGCTCTGAAGCTGGCCATAGCCAGGGGGGCGCTTAGCCCTGGGATGCTGCGGGGCAGGGCGCACAGCCCCCCCGTTGCAGCTGTGCCACAGGGTTGGGGCGCACGGCCCTGGCAGCAGCCACTGGCAGAAGCCACGGTGCTGGAGCACAGCGGGGGATGCGCAAGCACCGCTCTGGAGCTGGCCGCAGCCGCGGGGGGTACACAGTCCTGGGATGCCACGGGGTAGGGGTGCACGGCCCCGGCTGCAGCCCCTGGTGGAAGCTGCGGGCTTGGGGCTTCAGGGTCGAGATTCCAGATATCCAACTTGCAGTTGCAAGCTGTTGCAGCAGGGCAGGGGCACACGGTCCTGCCTCGAGCCCCTGCTTCAGCTGCCAGCAGCTGAAGCAGAAGAAGTCATGGAGGTCCAGTAAAGTCCAAGAATCCGCGACTGCCGTGACCTCTGTGACTAAATCGTAGCCTTACCTCTAGGTCCTAAGGTGGGTTAGCAAGCCCCTAAGATGGGAGGAATAAGGGGCTGTATAACCCTTGCAGACCGGGGTGCCCCAGAAGGGGGCTAAATAGGAGATCAAACTGCATCAAGAGAATGAAGTGATATCAAGTGTGAAGTGCATTAAGGGCCCTCTCTTCATGCTGCCAAAGTTGAGTGTTATGAATTTTCCAGAACCTGATTAGAACATTGCATTACAATTCTCCTGTATGAGGTCTCTCTGGGATTTTCAGATTCTTGTTTTCACTCAGTCGTTTCTCTACATGAGCTGTTATCCTGGATTTCAAACTACAGGTTTTTCTATTGCACTGTCGCCAAGCAACAGCTTGACGTGTAGGAGATTAAAATCTCTCTGGGAGTCTGAAATCAAATGGAGTGTGATGTTGTCAGCAGGTCACTCAAAACGCCCTAGAAGAAAAAGCTTTAACACACACATGCATGCACACACTCTGAACTAAGTGGGCCTAGTAATTTGCAGCTAAATACTACCATTTTGCTCCAAAACAAAACGATTGGTATTTCTGGTTTTAGGTGGCTACTCAACATGGTCTCCAAACCGCATATGTAAGACTTCTGATAAATAATACCAACACACCATCTGCATCCAATGTCACAGATCTCATTCTGCTGGACAATATTACTGGCCTCCATGTTCAAGGAACCAGTGGTAATAAGACTACAGATGGGTTCCAGATATATAAGAGAGGATTCCTGAAAGGTAACGAATTATGCAGTGGCTCTGCTTTTCAATATGTGAAGACGATTTTTGTGACAAGAAAATTTCAAATTAGGATATTTAATTGTTTATTCTGGTGATTTAGGTTAAAACAAAAGCACTTTTTAACAGTTAATATATCTTAATTCCAGATATCTTAATTACTCTACAATTGTAATATTCTTTTAACTCAGAGGTGTGCGTCAGGCCAAATTTGTCTCCAAGCTTGGAGCTGTCTCTAATGTCAGTGGATGCAGAATTGGACCCTTCAGTTGTGTAACACTTAGCCCCTTCAAAACCTGACACAAGTAAAGAACGTTTCTGTATTACTTTAATTCCAATGGAAAGATTTTTTTTTTTTAAACAAAATCCTGGATGATCAATATCAAAGCAAATCTGATCTGGATAATTTCTTTATCCAAGCTGAGAGTCATGCAGATGGTAACCAAATAACTTACTGAGTAAAAAGTTAAATTTTATGTTTAAAAATTCTCTCTTAAAATAATCTAAGACTCTGATCCTGCCATTGGGTTTGCCTGGGCATGAGTAAAAAGAAAAGGAGTACTTGTGGCACCTTAGAGACTAACCAATTTATTTGAGCATAAGCTTTTGTGAGCTACAGCTCACTTCATCGGATGCATACTGTGGATCAATTTATTTGAGCATAAGCTTTCGTGAGCTACAGCTCACTTCATCGGATGCATACTGTGGATCCACAGTATGCATCCGATGAAGTGAGCTGTAGCTCACGAAAGCTTATGCTCAAATAAATTGGTTAGTCTCTAAGGTGCCACAAGTACTCCTTTTCTTTTTGCGAATACAGACTAACACGGCTGTTACTCTGAAACTTGGGCATGAGTGTTCACCTGCTTGAAAATGACTGTAGAATTTGGACCTAAAGCATTGTCTGAAATATAGATAAGGGAGATTTTTGAAATATATAGGGTTCAACCCACAAACAAGAGCAAGTCTTTATAACCATAAATGAAAGCAAAATACAAGCCCTCTCTAGACTTGGTTTCAACCCCCTACCTAAAAACTGGGTGTGGAGCCCTGCCCTCCTGCAGGAAATCTCCCCTTGCTGATTCCCAGTAGCTGTTCTTATATCCCTTATTTCCATGTGTGAGGGGAAAGGAAGGAAGCCATGATTAACTTCTTGCTTCCTGGGGTCATGCTATTGGCCCTGCACCCTCTTGAAGTACATCTTCAGAGCTGTTAAACTATGATTACTTTTTTAAAGTAAATAAGCAATGGCATGATAGCTAAAAACTGAATACTTTCCAAACTTGGAAGTAAAATTAGTCCATGTGGGACTTTAGCATGGTAGGGAGTTAATAACTACATCCCATTTCTGATAATGGAGGCCTGGTTGGTGGCACAGATCATGGGGTATTGGAACTGTTGGCAGTGAGTTACTGGCTTTCAACCCAGAGATTCTTTAGAAAGAATTACCCCCCCGAGAAAAGAAACTTGACTTACATTACTGAATTGGCAACCAAAGCTGGAACAATTGTCACATCTGGCACAGCTTTTATTAAAGCTGGAATTGATTTTGTTTTCCATGCCAATGGAAGGTGTTTCCATCATTATGAAGAAATCTAAACTAGGATGACATAACAAGAACAAAGCTCATTTGGTTGTAACTCTCATTCATTGATATGTCAGCCCCCAGCTCAGCCTTAAACTGATCTCCAGGCACAAAGATAGTGCCATGACTTACATATGTGTCTGCAGATAGTATGTGTTATACACAGTTACTTCATTGCTTGGAGGTGTTCTAAGTTAAAATTCCATTTCCACTTCAGTGAAGTCAGTGACAAAACCTTTTGGCTTTAGTACACTGCAGATGTATGCGGTGCAGAGAAGATTCGCCTTCCTCTGAAGCATCAGAGATTGGCCACAGCTGGAGACTGGACCCCAAACAGGGTGGACCAGTGCTGTGAGGTGGTACAGAGAATGCTCTTTCTTAGATGCCCGGTTCGTGTGTCTTGCCCATATAATCAGGGACAAACTGATTACCAGATTTGGGGTCGGGAAGTAATTTTCCCCCAGGTAATATTGGCAAGGTTCTTGGTGGGGGTGGGGGTTCGTGTTCCACTGCAGGATGGGGTGCTGGTCACCTGCTAGGATTGACTAGGCATATCTTGCCTAATCACTTCTTTGCCATGTAGGGGCCTCGGGCATTGGTAACACCATCGTCCCTCTTGTTCTCTGCTCGTAGTACACAACAGTTCAGTTTCCTGAGGACTCAAATGCTTTGGTCTAACTAGACTGATGGGGCTTAAAATAAGGGTATCTGTGTGAAGGTTAATGTCCTGTGTTTATATAGGAGGTCAGACTAGATGATCTGATGGTGCCGTCTGGCCTTAAACTCCATGAAAGTATAAAACAGGAGCAAGATCAACCCCAGAATCAACTACAAGCCTGTACAGGAGACCACTCTTACTAGTTGATTCTCATTTCAAGAGGCCATCGCAAAGTATTTCCCCCAAGTTATGAGTTCAGTTCTTCTTCACTTTTATTAAGACCATCTCTATGAAGCAAATGTTTATTGGTGTCTTGAATGCTCACTTAATACAGATTTCATTGCAGTTATGTCGCAAAACGTACTGGGCCAGATTTGCTTTTGTAAGTACAAAGCAGGGGGTGAACTGTGCATGTGAACACCCTGTAACCGCAGGGACAGCTAAACATGTGTTGGTGGCGGGTGTGTGTGGGCTTGGAGGGAGGAGGGGTTTATCTTATTGGAAAATGGAGGCTGTGGTACTGCTGCTGGCCTTCCCCACAGATTCCACCTAGGGAAGGGCGCTCCGAGGTCCATCCAAGTCTCCATTGGAGCCTCACCAGTAGAGGCTTCCTGGAAGAGAGAATGAACTTTCTCCTATCCCCTTCTGCCCTGCTTTTGCCCATGTTGCACACTGTGTTCGGTGGCCCTGCCCCTCATGCCTCTGGTGAAATGAGGATTGCAAGTGGCTTATGCTGCTGCATCCATGTTTTAAGGGGTCTTTCTGCTGATGCAGACTCTCAGCTTGGATTCTACAAGTGGAACCTAAAATGGTATTGCCATCTGTTATTTATGTTAAGCCTGAGTTTCAGAGGTGCCGAACACCTGCAGCTTCCATTGTCTTCAAGTGGGTGGTCAGCACTTCAGAAAATCAAGCCCATTATTTTCCTATAAAACTCCAAGGATGTGTAACTCTACTGGATTCTATTCAAGCCTTTTGTATTTACCGTTTTAATAAAGAAAATAAAGACATGACTCTGTAATACACTCATCTACATTTAGTTAACACACTGATTTTTTCTCTTATAACAGTTGGAGAATACTACTCAATCCACTACATTGCATTTCTTGATGCAAAAGAAACCTGGGATGGCAGAGTCTTGACACTGCCTGCTAAACTGACCTTCAACAGTTCATCACTGGTATTTCATTTTCCATTTTATTTTATCCTTTACAATTTATGTACACACAGTATGGGAATACTGGAACCTGCTCTTGGCTGCCTAAATGATGAGGTCAGCACATAGTGATACAAGATTTTAGACACTATTCTCTGAGTGACTGTGATGAATCCGTAAATACATGAGTACTATACAATAATGATGGGAGTGACTTATAGCACTGGGCCTCTCAAGTTCAATAGATGAAAGAAGCTAGAGTTGTATTATTTGTGTATTAGCCTATAATTTTCTCCCTACATTTGGGATCTCTCTCCATTTTATCTGTGCATTCAGAAAATAGCAAAGTTTCATCCATTTGTTTTATGTGTTTGTTATAATTTAACCTGAATGTGTGAATGTTCACGCTTGAACTCCTTGTAGTCTCCTAGGAGTTGGAAGTTGTGCCATATGCTGGTGGAAATGTAATTTCATTTGACTTTATAATATGGTCTCAGGTTTACCCTGTGGCTTTGCTTTCCTAATTGTTGGCATTCTTAGCCCTGGTCTATTCTAGGACTTTAGGTCAAATTTAGCAGCATTAAATCGATGTAAACCTGCACCCGTCCATACGATGAAGCCCTTTATTTCGACTTAAAGGGCTCTTAAAATCGATTTCCTTACTCCACCCCTGACAAGTGGATTAGCGCTTAAATCAGCCTTGCCGGCTCGAATTTGGGGTACTGTGGACACAATTCGACGGTATTGGCCTCCGGGAGCTATCCCAGAGTGCTCCATTGTGACCGCTCTGGACAGCACTCTCAACTCAGATGCACTGGCAAGGTAGACAGGAAAAGAACCGCGAACTTTTGAATCTTATTTCCTGTTTGGCCAGCGTGGCAAGCTGCAGGTGACCATGCAGAGCTCATCAGCAGAGGTGACCATGATGGAGTCCCAGAATCGCAAAAGAGCTCCAGCATGGACCGAACGGGAGGTACGGGATCTGATCGCTGTATGGGGAGAGGAATCCGTGCTATCAGAACTCCGTTCCAGTTTTCGAAATGCCGAAACCTTTGTCAAAATCTCCCAGGGCATGAAGGACAGAGGCCATAACAGGGACCCGAAGTAGTGCTGCGTGAAACTGAAGGAGCTGAGGCAAGCCTACCAGAAAACCAGAGAGGCGAACGGCCGCTCCGGGTCAGAGCCCCAAACATGCCGCTTCTATGATGAGCTACATGCCATTTTAGGGGGTTCAGCCACCACTACCCCAGCCATGTTGTTTGACTCCTTCAATGGAGATGGAGGCAATACGGAAGCAGGTTTTGGGGACGAAGAAGATGATGATGAGGTTGTAGATAGCTCACAGCAAGCAAGTGGAGAAACCGGTTTTCCCGACAGCCAGGAACTGTTTCTCACCCTGGACCTGGAGCCAGTACTCCCCGAACCCACCCAAGGCTGCCTCCTGGACCCAGCAGGCGGAGAAGGGACCTCTGGTGAGTGTACCTTTTAAAATACTATACATGGTTTAAAAGCAAGCATGTGAAAGGATTACTTTGCCCTGGCATTCGCGGCTCTCCTGGATGTACTCCCAAAGCCTTTGCAAAAGGTTTCTGGGGAGGGCAGCCTTATTGCGTCCTTCATGGTAGGACACTTTACCACTCCAGGCCAGTAACACGTACTCAGGAATCATTGTACAACAAAGCATTGCAGTGTATGTTTGCTGGCGTTGAAACAACATCGGTTCTTTATCTCTCTGTGTTATCCTCAGGAGAGTGAGATATAATTCATGGTCACCTGGTTGAAATAGAGTGCTTTTCTTCAGGGGACACTCAGAGGAGCCCATTCCTGCTGGGCTGTTTGCCTGTGGCTAAACAGAAATGTTCCCCCCTGTTAGCCACAGGGAGGGGGGAAGATTGAGGGGACAGCCACGCGGTGGGGGGAGGCAAAATGCGACCTTGTAACGAAAGCACATGTGCTATGTATGTCATGTTAACAGCAAGGTTTACCCTGAAAGAGTGTAGCCACTGTTTTATAAAATGTGTCTTTTTAAATACCGCTGTCCCTTTTTTTTCCTCCACCAGCTGCATGTGTTTCAATGATCACAGGATCTTCTCCTTCCCAGAGGCTAGTGAAGCTTAGAAAGAAAAAAAAACGCACTCGAGATGAAATGTTCTCCAAGCTCATGCTGTCCTCCCACACTGACAGAGCACAGACGAATGCATGGAGGCAAATAATGTCAGAGTGCAGGAAAGCACAAAATGACCAGGAGGAGAGGTGGTGGGCTGAAGAGAGTAAGTGGCGGGCTGAAGAGAGGGCTGAAGCTCAAATGTGGCTGCAGCGTGATGAGAGGAGGCAGGATTCAATGCTGAGACTGCTGGAGGACCAAACCAGTATGCTCCAGTGTATGGTTGAGCTGCAGCAAAGGCAGCTGGAGCACAGACTGCCACTACAGCCCCTGTGTAACCAACCGCCCTCCTCCCCAAGTTCCATAGCCTCCACACCCAGACGCCAAAGAACGCGGTGGGGGGGCCACCGGCCAACCAGCCACTCCGCCACAGAGGATTGCCCCAAAAAAAGAAGGCTGGCATTCAATAAATTTTAAAGTTGTAAACTTTTAAAGTGCTGTGTGGCATTTTCCTTCCCTCCTCCACCACCCCTTCTGGGCTACCTTGGTAGTCATCCCCCTATTTGTGTGATGAATGAATAAAGAATGCATGAATGTGAAGCAACAATGACTTTATTGCCTCTGCAAGCGGTGATTGAAGGGAGGAGGGGAGGGTGGTTAGCTTACAGGGAAGTAGAGTGAACCAAGGGGCGGGGGGTTTCATTAAAGAGAAACAAACAGAACTTTCACACCGTAGCCTGGCCAGTCATGAAACTGGTTTTCAAAGCTTCTCTGATGCGTACCGCGCCCTCCTGTGCTCTTCTAACCGCCCTGGTGTCTGGCTGCGCGTAACCAGCAGCCAGGCGATTTGCCTCAACCTCCCACCCCGCCATAAACGTTTCCCCCTTAGTCTCACAGATATTGTGGAGCACACAGCAAGCAGTAATAACAGTGGGAATATTGGTTTCGCTGAGGTCTAAGCGAGTCAGTAAACTGCGCCAGCGCGCCTTTAAACGTCCAAATGCACATACTACCAGCATTCTGCACTTGCTCAGCCTGTAGTTGAACAGCTCCTGACTACTGTCCAGGCTGCCTGTGTATGGCTTCATGAGCCATGGCATTAAGGGGTAGGCTGGGTCCCCAAGGATACATATAGGCATTTCAACATCCCCAACAGTTATTTTCTGGTCTGGGAATAAAGTCCCTTCCTGCAGCTTTTGAAACAGACCAGAGTTCCTGAAGATGCGAGCGTCATGTACCTTTCCCAGCCATCCCACGTTGATGTTGGTGAAACGTCCCTTGTGATCCACCAGAGCTTGCAGCACTATCGAAAAGTACCCCTTGCGGTTTATGTACTCGGCGGCTTGGTGCTCCGGTGCCAAGATAGGGATATGGGTTCCGTCTATGGCCCCACCACAGTTAGGGAATCCCATTGCAGCAAAGCCATCCACTATGACCTGCACATTTCCCAGGGTCACTACCCTTGATATCAGCAGATCTTTGATTGCGTGGGCTACTTGCATCACAGCAGCCCCAACAGTAGATTTGCCCACTCCAAATTGATTCCCAACTGACCGGTAGCTGTCTGGCGTTGCAAGCTTCCACAGGGCTATCGCCACTCGCTTCTCAACTGTGAGGGCTGCTCTCATCTTGGTATTCTTGCGCCTCAGGGCAGGGGAAAGCAAGTCACAAAGTTCCATGAAAGTGCCCTTACGCATGCGAAAGTTTCACAGCCACTGGGAATCGTCCCAGACCTGCAACACTATGCGGTCCCACCAGTCTGTGCTTGTTTCCCGAGCCCAGAATCGGTGTTCCACAGCATGAACCTGCCCCGTTAGCACCATGATGCATGCATTGGCAGGGCCCATGCTTTCAGAGAAATCTGTGTCCATGTCCTGATCACTCACGTGACCGCGCTGACATCGCCTCCTCGCCCGGTATCGCTTTGCCAGGTTCTGGTGCTGCATATATTGCTGGATAATGTGTGTGGTGTTTAATGTGCTCCTAATTGCCAAAGTGAGCTGAGCGGCCTCCATGCTTGCCTTGGTATGGCGTCCGCACAGAAAAAAGGCGCGGAACGATTGTCTGCCGTTGCTCTGACGGAGGGAGGGGCGACTGAGGACACGGCTTACAGGGTTGGCTTCAGGGAGCTAAAATCAACGAAGGGGGCGGCTTTACATCAAGGAGTATTTCAGGCAGACTTCACGGAGGGTTCCAATAAGAAATGGTGCACCTAAGTTATTGTTCTTATTGGAACAAGGAGGTTAGCCTGGCCTCTGATTGATACATGGCTAGATTTACCTCGCTGCACCTTCTCTGTGAGTGACTGCAGTGTGACCTAGAGGAATGAGTCCCGTAGACAGGGGAGGAGGCAAATGAGTACAAAACAAATCTGGTCTATTTCTTGTTTTGATCCACTCCATCTATCTTTTACATCTTTGGCTGGCAGCAGACGGTGCAGAAGGACTGCATGCCATCCACATCTCATGGCTGCTCAGCAGAAGATGATGCAATAGGACTGCTAGCAATCCGTATCGCCTGCCTGCTCACCATGAGACAGTTCAATAGGACTGACTGCAGGACTAAAGAGAATGACCTGGTCAAGTCACTCCAAATTTAGTCCCTGCGCCCATGTCTGCCCAGGCGCTCCCAGCCGATGTGGCCAGGAGCACCTCGGACACGACGAGAACGGCTACCAGTCATACTGCACCGTCTGCTGCCAGAAGGCAATGGGTTGCTGCTACTGTGTAGCAATGCCGTACCGCGTCTTCCAGCACCCAGGAGACATACGGTGACGGTTACCTGAGCGGGCTCCATGCTTGCCGTGGTATGGCGTCTGCACAGGTAACTCAGGAAAAAAGGCGCGAAACGATTGTCTGCCCTTGCTTTCACGGAGGGAGGGAGGGAAGGGGGGCCTGATGATATGTACCCAGAACCACCCGCGACAATGTTTTAGCCCCATCAGACATTGGGATCTCAACCCAGAATTCCAATGGGCAGCGGAGACTGTGGGAACTGTGGGATAGCTATCCACAGTGCAACGCTCTGGAAGTCCACTCTAGCCTCGGTACTGTGGAAGCACTCCGCCGAGTTAATGCACTTAATGCACTTAGAGCATTTTCTATGGGGACACACACACTCGAATATATAAAACCGATTTCTAAAAAACCGACTTCTAGAAATTCGACCTTATTCCGTAGTGTAGACATACCCTTAATGTACTTGTTTGTTTGTGGCACTTCTTTTACCATGTCTTTGTATATATGTAAACAAATACATATTAAAATCCCTTTTATGTAAAGACTGATTGACCATCTTAGTAAGAATGATTTATGACAATTCTTTAAATGGCTCTTTTCATTCAGCATTTAATGACTAATTGGAACAGACATAGTTAAAAAGAAGTCAACCATTAATTGATGGGGGGCTAGGAAACAACTTCCTCTATGTACAGGTTTTTGCAATATTTCCTTTTATGGGGGTTTTGCACCTCTTCCAAAATATTTGGTACTGCCCACTGTCAGAGACTAAATGGACCACTAAACTGATTTGATAGTGCAATTTTTTTATGATCTGAAGATGAGTTGTCTGTGAGCGTTTTCCTAAGGGCTAAGGCCATGCATGAAAGGAGTGAGGTATTATGACGCATTATATCACAGCATCCAGAAAATCACTGATTCACAAAACCTGAGTTGGATGCCCAGACTCCTAATACAATGAATAGGGAGACACAAATGCCTTAGACAGTGATCCACAAACACCAGTATGCTAGGCAGGGAGCCACCTAAGCTAGGCAATGGGAGATGCTGACCAGGTGTGTGTGCACTAAGATTCACCCCTCTCACAGAGTTAGGCACCTAAGTCTGGGCTGCAGGGAGGTGCCTATCTCTACCAGCAATTCTCAGCTGTGAACCATTTCCTGTATTTAGGTACCTACGCTGTTTTAACAAGAAGCTGGAGGTGGGGGTTGGGGAGGGAGGACCTCCTGCATAACTTTTAGCCCAGTGGTTAGCATTCTCACCTGAGATATGGGAGACCCCCAGTTCAAGGCTCCTTCTCCATCTGAGGGAGAGAAGGGATTTGAACAGGATTTTGCCACCTCTCAGATGAGTTATGAGGGAGGGCTGCCTCTTCCCCGACCCAAACCCACTCCACTGTTTTTTTGTGAACTCATCTGAGGGACCTGATCTGGTAGGTGTGCTTAGACAGTGCTTACTGGATTGGGTCCCACACACAACATAGGTGGCCAAATGCCTATCATCTCCTGGTTTGTAAATTGCTCTGGGGCTTAGGTGGGAGATGGGCCTCTGGATGCCTAGTGGGAGGCCTTTGGACACCTAGAGGGAGGCAGCAGTCTTTACGCTCAGAGGCAGGAACATAGGTGCCTCGGGAACTTTTACTGAAAAAACATTAGATGACAAGTAAGTTCAGGCGCCTACAGGGTTCAGAGGGAATTTCTTGCATTGCTGTGGTCGCAAAACTGGGAGTTAGGTACCTGACTCCTTTTGTGCATCCAGGCCTAACTGTATTTCCTGTTGTCTTGGTTTAGAAGTTGCTTGGGATTGAGTTTTCTGAGAAGTTTGAAGACTAAGGGCCATATCACATGGGCATAGACAAGTGGGGCTTTGAGGTCTTTTTCGTCCTCCTCCTCCCCTTCCCCCCTCACCCCCAAATTAGGGATTCCATTAATAAATAAAGGAAATACTGAGTTTGGAACAAAAGATCATTTTTCCCACTTCATTAAAAGTGGATTAATTTAGTCATGGTATAAAACTATTAAATCATAGTATTAAAGCCATATTTAACAATTATATTTAACAACTATATACAACTATATTTAACAGCTGTTGTTTTATTATTTAACTCTGGCCCTCCCCAAATAAAAAAAGCTGTCTGTCCTTTTATCAAATCCCCTTTACTGCCTCTAGCCCACTGGAAAAGGACTGGAGGCCCAGGAAACTCCCCATGGTTTATCTCCCATTGCCAACTATTCCTCTTTTAAGGGGGAAAGGAGTTTGCTAAAGGGGGAGGGGGCTCACTGAGGAAGTAGATTGAACGGTGTCCAAAATCAGGGGATTCACAAGAGAAGCAGCTCCAACTATGCAGTAAGTCTATCCCTCTGATTCTGCCTGGTTTTGTGGCATCATGGTCCCTTTGAGGTCTTTCATGGTATTAATAAGACAAGTGGTTCTCAACCAAGGGTCTGGGGCCCCCTTGGGGGCCACAAGCAGGTTTCCGAGGGTCTGCCAAGCAGGGCCAGCATCAGACTCGCTGTGAAGAAAGCCAAAGCCCCACCACATGGGGCTGAAGCCCAGGGCCTAGAGCCCCGCCACCCGGGCTGAAGCCGAAGCCTGAGCAATGTAGCTTCACGGGGGCCCCTGTGGCATGGGGCCCCAGGCAATTGCCCTACTTGCCACCTCCTAACGCAGGTCCAGGTTGTAAAAGATGTGACGAAGGAAAGATGGCCCAAAGCTAACATAATTCAAGACAAAGAAGGGAACAGTCTTACTGAAGAAAGGTAGACAAACTACTGCTCTGATCTATACAAACACCAGACAAATGGAGATCTTAGTGCCTTAGACAGCCCAGATTCAACAGAGGAGGAGAACTTTCCAATTCCACATGAAGAAGTGGAGACAGCTGTGAAATCACTCAAGAACAGAAAGGCTATAGGTATTGACAACATCCCAGCCAAATTGATGAAATTCAGAGGAGAAATAGTAATAGATGTACTCACCAAGATCTGCAACAAGATCTGGCAGACCAGTGAGTGGCCCTCCATGTGGACATAATTCCTAATCATCACACTGCCAAAGAAAGGCAACCTGCAATTGTGTCAGAATGACTGGATCTTACGCTTAATTAGCCATCCCAGCAAAGTGATGCTGAAAGTCATATTGAACAGATTGAAGCCACAAGCAGAGAATATCATTGAAGAGGAACAGGCTGCCTTTCGTGCTGGAAGAAGTACCACAGAACAGGTTTTCAACCTTCGTGTTCTATGTGAGAAGTAAAAAGAAAAGGAGTACTTGTGGCACCTTAGAGACTAACCAATTTATTTGAGCATGAGCTTTCGTGAGCTACAGCTCACTTCATCAGATGTTTACCGTGGAAACTGCAGCAGACTTTATATACACACAGAAATCATGAAACAATACCTCCTCCCACCCCACTGTCCTGCTGGTAATAGCTTATCTAAAGTGATCAACAGGTGGGCCATTTCCAGCACAAATCCAGGTTTTCTCACCCTCCACCCCCCCACACAAATTCACTCTCCTGCTGGTGCTAGCCCATCCAAAGTGACAACTCTTTACATAATCAAGTCGGGCTATTTCCTGCATAGATCAAGGTTTTCTCACATCCCCCCCACCCCCATACACACACAAACTCACTCTCCTGCTGGTAATAGCTCATCTAAACTGACCATTCTCCAGGTTTAAATCCAAGTTAAACCAGAACATCTGGGGGGGGGGGGGTAGGAAAAAACAAGAGGAAACAGGCTACCTTGCATAATGACTTAGCCACTCCCAGTCTCTATTTAAGCCTAAATTAATAGTATCCAATTTGCAAATGAATTCCAATTCAGCAGTTTCTCGCTGGAGTCTGGATTTGAAGTTTTTTTGTTTTAAGATAGCGACCTTCATGTCTGTGATTGCGTGACCAGAGAGATTGAAGTGTTCTCCGACTGGTTTATGAATGTTATAATTCTTGACATCTGATTTGTGTCCATTTATTCTTTTACGTAGAGACTGTCCAGTTTGACCAATGTACATGGCAGAGGGGCATTGCTGGCACATGATGGCATATATCACATTGGTGGATGTGCAGGTGAACGAGCCTCTGATAGTGTGGCTGATGTTATTAGGCCCTGTGATGGTGTCCCCTGAATAGATATGTGGGCACAATTGGCAACGGGCTTTGTTGCAAGGATAAGTTCCTGGGTTAGTGGTTCTGTTGTGTGGTATGTGGTTGTTGGTGAGTATTTGCTTCAGGTTGCGGGGCTGTCTGTAGGCAAGGACTGGCCTGTCTCCCAAGACTTGTGAGAGTGTTGGGTCATCCTTTAGGATAGGTTGTAGATCCTTAATAATGCGTTGGAGGGGTTTTAGTTGGGGGCTGAAGGTGACGGCTAGTGGCGTTCTGTTATTTTCTTTGTTAGGCCTGTCCTGTAGTAGGTAACTTCTGGGAACTCTTCTGGCTCTATCAATCTGTTTCTTTACTTCTGCAGGTGGGTATTGTAGTTGTAAGAAAGCTTGACAGAGATCTTGTAGGTGTTTGTCTCTGTCTGAGGGGTTGGAGCAAATGCGGTTGTATCGCAGAGCTTGGCTGTAGACGATGGATCGTGTGGTGTGGTCAGGGTGAAAGCTGGAGGCATGCAGGTAGGAATAGCGGTCAGTAGGTTTCCGGTATAGGGTGGTGTTTATGTGGCCATTGTTTATTAGCACTGTAGCGTCCAGGAAGTGGATCTCTTGTGTGGACTGGACCAGGCTGAGGTTGGTGGTGGGATGGAAATTGTTGAAATCATGGTGGAATTCCTCAAGGGCTTCTTTTCCATGGGTCCAGATGATGAAGATGTCATCAATATAGCGCAAGTAGAGTAAGGGCTGTAGGGGACGAGAGCTGAGGAAGCGTTGTTCTAAATCAGCCATAAAAATGTTGGCATACTGTGGGGCCATGCGGGTACCCATAGCAGTGCCGCTGATCTGAAGGTATACATTGTCCCCAAATGTGAAATAGTTATGGGTAAGGACAAAGTCACAAAGTTCAGCCACCAGGTTAGCCGTGACATTATCGGGGATAGTGTTCTTGACGGCTTGTAGTCCATCTTTGTGTGGAATGTTGGTGTAGAGGGCTTCTACATCCATAGTAGCCAGGATGGTGTTATCAGGAAGATCACCGATGGATTGAAGTTTCCTCAGGAAGTCAGTGGTGTCTCGAAGGTAGCTGGGAGTGCTGGTAGCGTAGGGCCTGAGGAGGGAGTCTACATAGCCAGACAATCCTGCTGTCAGGGTGCCAATGCCTGAGATGATGGGGCGCTCAGGATTTCCAGGTTTATGGATCTTGGGTAGTAGATAGAATATCCCAGGTCGGGGTTCCAGGGGTGTGTCTGTGCGGATTTGATCTTGTGCTTTTTCAGGAAGTTTCTTGAGCAAATGCTGTAGTTGCTTTTGGTAACTCTCAGTGGGATCATAGGGTAATGGCTTGTAGAAACTCGTGTTGGAGAGCTGCCGAGCAGCCTCTTGTTCATATTCCGACCTATTCATGATGACAACAGCACCTCCTTTGTCAGCCTTTTTGATTATGATGTCAGAGTTGTTTCTGAGGCTGTGGATGGCATTGCGTTCCGCATGGCTGAGGTTATGGGGCAAGTGATGCTGCTTTTCCACAATTTCTAACAAAGAAAATAACAGAACGCCACTAGCCGTCACCTTCAGCCCCCAACTAAAACCCCTCCAACGCATTATTAAGGATCTACAACCTATCCTAAAGGATGACCCAACACTCTCACAAGTCTTGGGAGACAGGCCAGTCCTTGCCTACAGACAGCCCCGCAACCTGAAGCAAATACTCACCAACAACCACATACCACACAACAGAACCACTAACCCAGGAACTTATCCTTGCAACAAAGCCCGTTGCCAATTGTGCCCACATATCTATTCAGGGGACACCATCACAGGGCCTAATAACATCAGCCACACTATCAGAGGCTCGTTCACCTGCACATCCACCAATGTGATATATGCCATCATGTGCCAGCAATGCCCCTCTGCCATGTACATTGGTCAAACTGGACAGTCTCTACGTAAAAGAATAAATGGACACAAATCAGATGTCAAGAATTATAACATTCATAAACCAGTCGGAGAACACTTCAATCTCTCTGGTCACGCAATCACAGACATGAAGGTCGCTATCTTAAAACAAAAAAACTTCAAATCCAGACTCCAGCGAGAAACTGCTGAATTGGAATTCATTTGCAAATTGGATACTATTAATTTAGGCTTAAATAGAGACTGGGAGTGGCTAAGTCATTATGCAAGGTAGCCTGTTTCCTCTTGTTTTTTCCTACCCCCCCCCCCCCAGATGTTCTGGTTTAACTTGGATTTAAACCTGGAGAATGGTCAGTTTAGATGAGCTATTACCAGCAGGAGAGTGAGTTTGTGTGTGTATGGGGGTGGGGGGGATGTGAGAAAACCTTGATCTATGCAGGAAATAGCCCGACTTGATTATGTAAAGAGTTGTCACTTTGGATGGGCTAGCACCAGCAGGAGAGTGAATTTGTGTGGGGGGGTGGAGGGTGAGAAAACCTGGATTTGTGCTGGAAATGGCCCACCTGTTGATCACTTTAGATAAGCTATTACCAGCAGGACAGTGGGGTGGGAGGAGGTATTGTTTCATGATTTCTGTGTGTATATAAAGTCTGCTGCAGTTTCCACGGTAAACATCTGATGAAGTGAGCTGTAGCTCACGAAAGCTCATGCTCAAATAAATTGGTTAGTCTCTAAGGTGCCACAAGTACTCCTTTTCTTTTTGCGAATACAGACTAACACGGCTGTTCCTCTGAAATATGTGAGAAGTACTTATAACACCAGCAGGACATCTACCACGTCTTTGTTGACTTCAAGAAGTCGTTTGGCAGAGTATGGCATGAAGCTCTCTGGGCAGCCACGAAGAATTACAATGTTGGTCATAAGCTTATTCTTACCATTATACAACTGTATGCCAAGGCTGGCAGTGCAGTTCTCGTCAATGGCACAGTAGGAGAGTGGTTTAGCATACACTGTAGGAGTACGGCAAGGCTGCCTTCTTTCGCCCACACTGTTCAACATCTACTTGGAGCGCATAATGACTGATGCGCTAGAAGATCACATATGCACAGTCAGCATTGAGTGGTGACCAATCTCAAATCTTCGGTTCACTGATGACACTTATGGCCTGCCAGGTAGTGAAGATGAACTTGCCAACCTTGTGAAATGATTGGCTGAAACCTCCCTAAAATATGGCATGGAAATCAGTGCAGAGAAAACCAAGCTGATCACAAGCAAACATGATGGGATCAGCTCATCTATCACTGTCACATCAGACACACTGTCACTGTGGAGAAGAGCTGGAGACAGTGGAACAGTTCAAGTATTTGGGGGCAGTCATCACTGATGAAGGATCCAAGGCAGAAATTCAGGCAAGAACTGCGCAAACAGCAGCAGCAGTGGCAAAGCCAAAGCCAATTTGGGGGAATAAGAACATCTCTCTGGAATCCAAACTGAAACTGCTGCATGCATTGGTCATCTCCATTTTTCTGTATGTGTGCGAGACATGGACCCTTACAGCAGAACTTTAATGGAAAATACAGGTAGTAGAGATGAGATGCTGCCGTAAAATCCTGGGCATCTCCTACTTCGACCACATCACTAATGAAGAGGTCCGCAACATCATCACCCAATGCGCTGGGTCATATGAGGACCTCCTGACGACCATGAAGAAGTGCAGGCTGAAGTTACAGCCATGTAACAAGATCATCTGGCCGATCCAAGATCATCCTCCAAGGGACAGTACAGGGGAAGAGAAGAAGAGGTAGACAGAAGAAGAGATGGACTGACAACGTAAAAGAGTGGACAGGAATGGACTTCGGAGACTCAAGCACTGACACACAATTGTCAGGGGTGGAGACAATTGGTTGATTGCTCATCGATAATGGTGCCTCAACGACCAATGCAGTTATGGGAGTGATGATGATGAATGCAGGTCCTGGCTTTTTTATGCATGAAATTGGTTATTGTGGCACAGGTGGGCCATTGAGCTTTTATAGTATGTTGCGGGGGGGACCTCAGAAAGAAAAAGGTTGAGAACCCCTGAATTAGACTAGTTGAAAGAAAAGGAGTCGAAGGGGACTGGCAGTTCAAGCTATTTCAATGCAGAGAAAAGAGAAGAAGAGCCACAGGAGGCCAGTGTGGCTGCACAAAGAGCTTTTTAGCTATCTAAAAAACAAAAGGGATACATACAGGAAATGGAGGGAGGGGCATGTCACCAAGGAAGCATACATGGGAATAGCGCAAGCATGTGGGGACAAAATCTGGAAAGCTAAGGCAAAGAATGAGTTACAGCTGGCAAGAAATGTTAGAGACAACAAGAAGGGGTTCTTCAAATATGTCAGACAAAAAAGAAAGATCAGGGATGGTGTAGGTCAATGGAGAAGGGGAGTTGGTAATGGAAGATGATAAGAAGGCAGAGCTTCACAATGCCAACTTTTTTTCAGTCTTCTCACAAAAAATAATATGTGACCAGACAACTAACTAACAAAGTTACCCTGGACAATAAAGGGGAAGGAATGCAGATTGAGATAAGTAAAGAACTCATCAGAGGTCTTCTGACCAATTTGAATGAATTCAGGTCAGTGGAGCTGAATGCTGTTCACCCTAGGGTGCTGAAGGAATTAGCTGAAAAAATCTCAGTGCCTCTGGCAGTAACACTGACAAACTCATGGATGACAGGAGAGGTCCTGGAAGACTGGAGAAGGGCTAACATAGTGACCATCTTTAAAAAGGGGGAAAAGGAAGGGCCGGGAAACTATAGACCAGTCGGCCTGACCTCGATACTGGGAAAGCTACTAGAGCAATGTATAAAACATTCAATTTGCAAATACCTAGAGGATGAAGGGGTGATCACTAGCATCCAGCATGGATTTACTAAGAACAAATCATGCCAAACCAACTTGATTTTGAATGGGTTCAAACTATAGCATAGCAGATTTAGATTAAAGCTCAGGAAAAATTTCCTCACTGTAAGAAAAAGTAGGACAATGGAACAAACTGTCTCAGATGGTTTATACGCAGCAAATCCTGCGTCTTGGCAGGGGGTTAGACTAGATGATCCTTGTGGTCCCTTCTAGCCCTATGATTCTACTGTGGTTCCTTTAGGAGCCATGCTGCCTTTGGATTCACCTTCACTCCTCCAGGCAGAAGTTAATGCTATGAGGAGCACCATTAACTTCTGTGGGGCCAGACAGTTAGGAGGGGAATATGCCCCATAGAACAGCTGCTTCCCTCCCTATTAGCAGTAGATAAGTATGTTGCATTTTTCTATTAGACTTTTGTAGTTATAAATGGTGATAATAGTTAATAAAAACGTTTGCCTCTGAGTTGTGTGTGAAGGAAGCTTCTGTACAGTAATTGAACAGTATGCCAATTTTATAAATTAAGCTAAGTTTGTTTTATAATATTGTGATACTTTTCTATATCTTTTCCAGAACAAAATACAGCATAGTTTGACTGCATCATTCACCATAACAGGAGAGGAAAAGACTAAGGTAACACTGAATCATAGATAATTGACTATATGTGGTACTTCTAAGGATTCCTCTGCTTACCTCTTTTGGGTAGTAAAAAAGTGCTTTCTGGGTGCCAAATTGTGACTCTTTTACTTATAAATTAGTCCCATTGAAGTCAGTTACAGGAATTAAATTAAGGAACTACTTGTGTGAATAAGGCAATCACAATTTGGCCTTTGCTTTGTTTGGCCAATGCTTATGACTGTGAATTGCAAATGAGGTTTTTCCTTCTGTTACCCAAACAGAGCAGGCAGAAGAGAGGCTTATATTTAAGCACCAGAATTCTTAATGTAGAAGCTATGTGGCTTTATGCTATATTCAGATCCAGTTTTCCAAATGGAAGGCTGTGCAACCCCAGAGAATGGCAACGAGCATGCTAACTTGCTGCTGGGCATATCCAGCATGAATTGGGTTTTTTGTTTCCAGTGCTCATTCCAGAAGGGTGCAAGTTGTCTTACAGCTACTAAGGAGTGGCACTACACACTATGCTGATTCTAATACCCGTGCTGGGGGACTGGATGGGGAAAAATTCAGCAGAAAAGGAATAGTTTAATTTCCATCCTGCTCTTTGATCAGTCATGCCTCCAATATGTATTTCTGTTCTTTTACTAGTGACGTATGTGGCTGCTAATGGTCCAAATAAGCCTGCAGAATAACATTGATTTTAGCAAGCAGTGCTGTTTGTCTCTCATTTTTCCATTAGAGAACGTCTCGCTGCATCTATCGCTTACCTTGCTAGAGTAATTTCTTCACCTAAACTCATTCTCTGTCTCCCCCATCTCCTCCCCCTTTTGTTACCCATGCAGGCTGTTTCATTGTAGGGAATCTTTATTAAGTAGTGGTGGCCAGAGTGGTGGGAACACTGATCACTTGCACTCAGGCAGTAGAAAATAGTTTATTTCACCGCAAAGCTATGTTGCCATGGCTGTGTCATTTAAAGTCTAAAGGTCATATAGATAGGACAATTGCCGAACAAGTGGAAATGGAGAGGAAATATTGCAGACGCGTACTGCATAAAAGCAGCAGCATTTGTGCAGTGTCTGAGTAAACAGGAATTGGCATTCCACTGTGAAGGTGAAGTTATGGAATCTTCAAGGAAAGAGAACAGTGAGAATTAAAGGGCTACTGTACGAGTTTGATATTTTCTTTTCTGTTGTATGATTTGTATGGGGAAGAGAATTACTAGCAAATACTCCACCGTCTCGGATTTCTCAAAGCCAAAGGGATAACAATATGTCCAGGTAACTTTCAAAATTGAAATCGTTTCTTCTGCCACCAGTAAATGTTGGCTGACCTTTGAGCTGATTTCATATTTTTACAAAGTAAAGAAAAGTTCCAGGGCAGATAAAATATTTTATAGATTCGGAGTGAAAAGCACCTAAGTGCCATTTTCAAAAGGGACTGAGGAGCCTAAGGACTTGTCGAAACAGGGACACTCAGGAAGGTTAATACAAATTAACTAAAGGTGTGAATTTAAGGTGGGTTAGTTAAACGGTATTAAACCCCTGTATGTATGCTCTTACTCAGAATTAAAGTGGCCTTAATTCAGTTTAGTTTAATTCTCAAAGTTTACAGGACTACATAATGCAAACGAGGTACCATTTAGTTCACTCCCACAGGGTCTACGCAGGGCAGTTATAGCACAGTGCAGCACACTAGTGTGTGCTCCAGTTCACACCTGATTGGTCCAAACTGCGGGGCCATGTAGACAAACCCTTAAGCTCCTAAGTGCCTAAGTTTCTTTTGAAATTTCTGAACACTCAAAAGTTCCAGAATTAGGGTTCTCTGAATGTTGCTTTAAAAAGGAGGTTAGAACAAAATATTGAATAGCTGCTCCTTAAGTGAGGACCATCTCCCCTACTCACTGAATGAGGCTGGGATCGGGATCCTGTGGGGAAAATAATATGTAACCATATAATTAAGCACTGTATAAATAATGCATAGAGACAAGGGGACCAAATTAAGGTTGCACAGTCAACCTTAATTCTGGCATTTCCTAGCTTTTGAGTGCTTGACTTTGCAATTTAAATAATGTTCTTTTAATGTAATTTGTTGTATGTAATATAATTTTGGCTGCTTTCAAGGTGATCAGTGTTTTGTCCTATTGAAAAAAATAAGTTAATAAGATGGTTTCCTTTTGCTCTCCTTTTCCCATCTATTTTATTCCTACCCTAATGCTCATTGATAGAGCATAAATAGAAAGAGTCAGGAGATGGACCACAAAAATGATTTAGAGGCTTAGAAAGACTGCTGTTTATGGAGAAAGTGTGCATATTGGAACTGTTTTAGTTTAGAGATGGGACAGCTAAATGGTGCATGAGAGAGGTAACCAGAATAATGATTGGTATATTGGAAGAGGTAAGGTGGGTAAGGCAGTATCTCTTACTGGACCAACTTCTGTTGGTGGAAGAGACAAGCTTTCAAGCTCCACAGACCTCTTCTTCAGGTCATGGAAGTAAATCAGGAACTCTTATTTGCCATTTTTTTTTCATAATACAAGAAGAAGGGATCTTCAGTTAAATTGAAAGACAAAAAATTTAAAATTTATAATGTGAAGTATTTTTCCCATAGTGCATTATTAAGGTGGGGGACTTAGTGCCACTGAATAAGAGCTTAGAATTTTTTGAAAAAATAGGCATTTAAATGGATAACAACAGTATTCACAGTTACTTTAGAGAGAACTTTTAAAAATTTAGGTTCTAAGCTCTCTTGCTAAGGGGCATTAGTCATTCATTAACTGACAGGGTTAAGAAAAACATTCTTTATGGGTAGCTTATAAGTTCGTCTGAAGCAGCTGCTACTAGCCATAGTGTGAGACAAGGTGCTGGGCTGCTGGTCTGATTTAGTATTGCAGTTCCCGCAGAATATTACTATAACTTCAAACTTCTGTACTACTATTTTCCAATTCTGGCCTGATTCTTAGACCTCATTGAGATCTGCAAAACAGGCGATATTCGAACAAAACTGGTTCAACTATTTTTTTGGGCTACACGTGCACATTTGTCATTAGAACTTAAAGGGGAAAGTATGTGGTATATTCTGTTGTTTAAAAATATATTTATAGAGCTCAAAAAGGCTGAATGGATTTTGTTTTCCACACACAATATTTCCTTATGGGCT
This sequence comes from Caretta caretta, assembly GCF_965140235.1. Lineage (NCBI taxonomy): Eukaryota > Metazoa > Chordata > Testudines > Cheloniidae > Caretta > Caretta caretta. Next base: position 127,850,344 of record NC_134209.1, on the reverse strand, counting down.
GAGACCAAGCATGAAACATTTCAGAAAAAATCGGATTTGCATGAGAAAACTATGAGTAATGGAAAAAAGGAGAGGTGGGTTGTAGTTCATCCTTAACAACAGCTGTCACTAATGCTCCCGGTCTAGTTTCTTATATGCAAGACTGCTCAAATCTAAGTGCATGCAATCCATGTGAAGGCAATGGTTTTACATATTTGGGCGGTAATTTGACTTTTAGCACAGAGTGCTAAATAATTAATTCTGTATTTATGATAGCGCCATGTTTTAAGTTAGTCCCAAAGAGCTGTCAACCCTCAAATGGTCTGATTACTTACATGGTTGAAAGAAAAGGAGTACTTGTGGCACCTTAGAGACTAATAAATGTATTTGAGCATAAGCTTTCGTAAGCTAATGTATCCGATGAAGTGAGCTTCACGAAAGCTTATGCTCAAATAAATTTGTTAGTCTCTAAGGTGCCGCAAGTACTCCTTTTCTTTCAACCATGTAAGTAATCAGACCATTTGAGGGTTGACAGCTCTTTGGGACTAACTTAAAACATGGCGCTATCATAAATACAGAATTAATTATTTAGCACTCTGTGCTAAAAGTCAAATTACTGCCCAAATATATTTGTTAGTCTCTAAGGTGCCACAAGTACTCCTTTTCTTTTTGCGGATACAGACTAACACAGCTGCTACTCTGAAACCTTACGTGGTTGACATGCCACTCTTTAAAGTTTTATAAACCTTGTATATTTTCTCTTTTGCTTCACTGGAGTAAAATGCTTGGTTGCCTAAAACAAGTTAGTTCCATGGCCTGGAAAAAAATGTGAGTGCTATTTGAGTGGCATGCAGATGCCTTGCAACTCTGCTCATTAGGGTCTGTGAAAACTGCTTGCCTCTGTTTCTGGCTGAATGTTTTTAATGCTAAGTAAGAAGCTGTTTAGATAGCAAAAACTGCACGCAAAAAGTTCTCCTGTTATGTGCATCTCATGGTGGGCATAATAATAAATACTGTGCACACCTATGGCCTGACTTTCCATCATTGTCAGCACCTATAGCTTCCATTCAAGTCAAAGGGAGTGCAGCATCTCTGAAAACCAGATCAATAATGACTTCTGGAAGTTCACACCATGAATGAGTAGCAGGAGTAAGAGAGAGGGCAAAAAATAAACCTTAGTTAAGCAGTTGTTTAACTGATTACCCATACCACCTTTCTTAGGGTTCTCTGAATTTCTATTGCTTAATGAAAAGGAGTACTAGTGGCACCTTAGAGACTAACCAATTTATTTGAGCATAAACTTTCGTGAGTTACAGCTCACTTCATCAGATGCATTCAGTGGAAAATACGAGGAGATTTTCCACTGAATGCATCCGATGAAGTGAGCTGTAGCTCACGAAAGCTTATGCTCAAATAAATTGGTTAGTCTCTAAGGTGCCACTAGTACTCCTTTTCTTTTTACAAATACAGACTAACACAGCTGCTACTCTGAAACCTATTGCTTAATGGTGGATGGTGACTTTGTTTCAATGTTTTGACTAAGATCATGTCTACACTACAAACTTTGGTTACTGCTGCAGTTAGTATATCTCTTGTGCGCATGCATACTTGTCTCTGTGCGTCGGTGCTGTGGGTATTCACCAAGAGTTCTGATATTGATGCACAGTGCAGTGCACCATGGGTAGGTATCCCGGTGTGGAAGCTGCCACTGTCCAGCCCACTGTCTTTTGGGAAGTTGTGGCAATGCATGGTGGGGCCACAAGTTGAACAGAGGTGACAGGGTGCAAGGGGTCGACTTCCCAGCATGCAACTGTTTCCACCCCATAAAATATCATCTATATCCCATAATTTTTTCAAAACCACATGAATTCACATGGCCTGCCTCGCTACCTGCCATTTCTGGCAGAAACCTGGAGCCTGAACAGCTCTTCACTGTTGTCATAAGGGTTGCAAGCACAGGACATGCAAGCCTCCAGATTTTGCAGAGCTGCAAGAATAACTGAATAATCAGGGCACATGATGATTTGTTGCAGAACAGATTTCTGTGGGACATAGCGAGAACCAGTTCAAGGTTGTTGGTGGCAGTCATGGAACAACTGCAGACATTGCATCGCCGAGAAACAAGCCCTGGCCAATGGGATTGTATCGTAATGCAGGTTTGGGATGATGAGCAGTGGCTTCAGAACTTTTGGATGCACAAGGCCACATTCCTGAATCTGCATGCTGAGCTTGCCCCAGCCCTCCAGTGCAGGGACACCAGAATGGGAACTGTACTGACAATGGAGAAGCAAGTGGAGATCACACTGTGGAAACTTGCAATGCTAGATTGCTACCTGTCAGTGGGAAATGCGGTTGGAGTTGGAAAATCCACCGTGAGAGCAATTGTCATGCAAGCATGCAGGGCCATTTATTGCCACCTGCTATGCAAGACAGATTCTTGGCAATGTGCTGGATGTAGTGGATGGATATGCAGCAATTGGGTTTCTGAACTGTGGTGGAACAACAGATGGCGCACACAGCTCTATTTTGGCAGTAGACCACCTTGCCACAGAGTACATCAACAGAGAGGCTACTTTTCTGTGGTTATGCAAGCACTGGTGGATCACTGGGGATGCTTCACCAAATTTAGTGTGGGTTGATCAGGGAAGGTGCATGACACTCGCACCTTTAAGAACAGAGGACTTTTCAGAAAGCTACAAGCCGGGACTTTTTTTCCTGACTTCCAGAGTACCACTGGCAATGTTGAAATGACAGTAGTCATCCTGGGGGACCCAGCCTATCCCTTGCTCCTGTGTGTTGTGTAGCCGTACGTTGGCCAACTTGATAGAAGCAAGGAAAGATTCAACTACCGGCTCAGCAAGTGCAGAATGACTGTGGAATGTCGTATTGGTCGATGGAAGGGATGCTGGCATTGTTTATTCACAAGATTGGATCTCAGAGAGAAAATTAACCCAGTGGTTATGGGTGCCTCCTGTGGCCTGCATAATAGGGGGGGGGAAAGCAAAGAGAGAAAAATTGCTGCTGGAGTGGAGGGCAGAGAGAGATAGAGTAGCTCTGAGTTTGAACAGCGAGACACCAGGGCTATTAGAAGAGCTCAATGAAGTGCTCAGTGCAGAGCAATGTGGCTCATGGAGGCTTGGAAGGAGCTCTTTAACAGTGAGCTTCAGTAACACTTAGTGGTATACTGTGCTCTACCTTTCCCTGCAGTTTTGGCGCCTGTTAAGAATTGTATAGTGCTTGATGTACATCTATGAATATAACACTGTCAATGCAGTTATTAATTTTGTGGTGCTTACTGTACATTTATTATTATTACACTGTATATGTCATTGATCCTATGAGTTATGTCACACTGTACAGTAACAAGTAAGTGGAGGTTTTTGGGACTGCTAGGCACCCTGCAGCATTTGTTGTGAACTAATAAAGATGAATTATGTTCCAAATAATGGAATTTTATTCAGTAACAACATCATTTGAAAAGAAAAATCAGTGCAATATAAAAGAAAATACGTTTAAAACTCAATAAAGTAATAGAACTTTTCAAGAGGAAAGAACATTTATGACCATTTTAGCTACACATACAGCTAGCTTGGCTTTCACAATGTGAAGCCGTCATTGTCCTTAATGTCCCCCGGTGTGGAGTTGTGGGGGAAGAGCCTGTGGGCAGGGTCAGTGCGCGGAGGCTCCCTGGCCCCCTGCCTAGGAGCTGCTGCCAGAGGGATGTGCCGGTCGCTTTAAGGCGCTGCAACCTAAGTAATTAGAGGACTGGAGATAATTGACATATGATGAAATATTTTTGAAAAGATATAAGTATGTATAGGTTAGCTAAGTGACTATTCAAAGTGTGTGTGGAGTGGAGGAGATATAAGTCTGCAGCTCTGTGAAGGGCATAAGAGAGAGGAGTTGTTGGACATTATACAATAATGTTACAAATGAATATGATACAAATATTTGATATTTCTGTGCTGAAAAAAGTAACTTTAATTAAACCCAGAAAAAGATTAGTGTGGGGTTTGGAGTAGGGATAATAACAGGAGGGGGATAAGAGTGGTATTAATATCAGCCTGTACTTTCTGAATGTACTTTTTAGGAGTAGAAGATAATACAAAGGGACATAACTGGTAGTAACTGGCTGAACTTCAGAAAGGAGGAAATTTAAGATGAGAAAAAACTTCTAGATATTAAGAAGTTAGTAATTTATTAGTGAAATGGGTAAATGACTGTTGGTACTTTTTTCATTTAGTAATTTCAGGCATTGATGGGCATATGAAAGGATTCAAGACATAGGAAAATTATTCATATAACTATTTAACTCATTTTGTACTAATTGATTTAAATACTCCAGGTGTTTCATTATTGTAGAATAAGCATGACTGAAAATAATACAGATTTTTGTCAATTAGATTAATTGTCAGTCAAGAGCTTTTCAAATACAATACTGTGAATTGAGCCTTGGGACCCACTTTCTAAATCTCATAAAGTAGCAAATTAATGGCCTGTGTTAATAGTTCAAGTATCTTCTAAATACAAAGAAGCTACTAAATTTGAACTTAGATAGACTATTTTAGGTTTGGGAATGATTCTTTCTTTAGTGAACTGGACCATAGTCCAGAAATATATTAAATATATTAAACAGTCAAAATGTGAGTTAAGTTTGCAGGATTTTGGCCCAAACCTGAATATAAGGTACTAAATTCTGCTCTTTTAGACTGACATAAATCCATTTGAAAACAAGTGCCAGATTTGATAAATGCTTCACACAAACACAGTTGCCATTGACTTCATGGAGTGCTTTCACACTGAATGCACCATGCTTACCAGGCGGCATGTTAAGAAATAGAATGCACCATGCTTAGAGATCGCATGTAGTTATTTAAAAGTTGCGGACATGATAAAAGTGATTCCTCTGCAATGAAACATTATCACAATGGCTATATGTTACCTTTCATCCAAAGATCTCAGAGTTGAGTTGTATATTCCCATTCTCATGTGAGACATGCCCATTTTATAGAAACAAAGTGAATTTAAAAGAGGTTAACTAAACCCTGAACCGAAGGTTGTGATTGAAGGATATATTTGAAAAGGAAAGCAGTTTGGCTTGTGGCTCTTGACTCCTGGATTCCATTCCTGATTCTGGCACATGCAGTTAGCATAAGTGTGTGACCAAATTGAGTAGCTTTGTCGTTTATGAATAAAACACTCATCACAAACATATGCTGATTAAAACCTTTTTACCTTGCTGATTATTCTGTTTAGGAGCAAATTTTTTAAAAGTGGCCTTTAATTTCAGGTGCTCAGCTTCAGACTGGGTTTCAAAGTTGCTGAACATTCCCAGTTGCCATTAACTTCAACTGGAACTGTGAGTGCTTAGCACCTCTGAAAATTAGACAATAAGTATTTGGCCACTCAAAAGTTGCATTGCCTAATATTTAACTTGGAGAAATTCTATAGCTTGTGTTATGTAGTTGGTGAGTCTTGATAATCATAATGGTCCCTTCTGGCCTTAATATTTATGAAAAAATAAACTGTTTTTGAAAATCTTATTGTAATTATGTCTTACTACTTAGTAATTCCATATTCTTGTGAAGATTGTTAAAAGTAACTTACTGTATTGTTTACAGCTATAATCTGTGTCTGCATAATTTTTATGCATATGTATCTCTGGGAAGAAATGTGGTTTACAGATTACATTCTTTCAATTTCAGATTTTGTACAGCCATGGCATCCATGCTTCAGGATTCTTCGTTGCTTTTGTTATTTCTCTTGTATTAACATGCGTTGCATTTTTTGCTGTTTACAAAACTAGAAGATTAAAATGGAGTTTTCTCAATAAAAACCAGGTGAGTCATATTTTCTACAATAAAACTTTATCTCATCTTCTCATAAATGGTCTCTCAAAATGGTTTCCAGTGTTAAGAAATGCAGTGACTAGCCTGAAATTTTGAAAAGTTGGCAGTGGAAAGATAAATTTAAATATTGTCAGAATCTCAGCTGATGTAAATCTGTATAGCTCCATTGTGTTTGGCGTGGTCAACCTTAGAAGGGAACCTAGGACTGGCCATAATCATCTATCAAATTTTAAAGGTGTTAATCTATGTCTACAGTATGTGTTAAATTGTGTTGAAAAATATATGAATTATTAACACATTTTAAAACATGACCATTTTTCCTAATCTAGACATGCTGATAATAGATAAATAGCTGTTCTTTCCTTGCTTGCAGTGTGGATTTTGCTGGTGGCCTCAAAATTTAACAGTATACTGTAATCTATCAAATGAGTATGAGGGATAATTGATAATTTGATGGCAAGCTATGTAAATGTGTATGGGTTTGAGCAAATGTGAGTTTTATGCCTGGAAGGAGGGAGGTGGTATTAAAGCCAACCCATACCTCCTTCATACTAACTGCAGGCGTGACTGTGTCTTATTTCCTAAACTGGAAGATTTAACATGATGTTTCTTTTTGGCTCACCTATTGACTTCTACAACTTAAAGCTTTCTCACTGTTTTTGCTAAATCTCCAGGGTGAATGGCTGAATGAAGGCTTTTAGAAAGGTTTGTGGTATATGTAAAGTAGGATTTTTGTTGTTGCGGGGGGAGTGTTTGTGTGTGTGTGTGTGGGGGGGGGGAGGCTGGCTTGGAGGCTGTTTTATTCCTTCTGTCTGAATTAGGTTTAAATCCAGAAGAGCCCGTTAGCTGTAGTTCCCTGGGGCAAATATTGTACTACAGCAAATCTGGAGGACACCAGATAGGCACCACACTGGGACAAATATACTTCGGAGAATCCTTTGATGCTTTGGGTTTGGTTCAGGACACTAGAACTTGGAGAACAGATTTATTCAACCTAGGGGAAGCTGCTGTTGCCTAAGGGTCTTCCTTAGTTTTTGCTGGTGGGTATGGTGCTTGCTGCTATCTGCTAAAAATGGCTACTTTCATCACAGGTTGTCTGAAGTATTCATTTTAGTCTGAGACTGACTGACTGAAGGGGATAGGGAGTTGCCCAACACTAAAGTCCAGTGGAGGCGGGTGACACAGGGAGGGCATACCTTAGATGGGACGCAGAAAAACTGTATGGGAAAAGTACAGTAGTACTTCAGAGTTACGGACACCTCAGGAACGCAGTTTGGGCTTCAGATCCAGCAGCTGACACTCCAGGCCAGGATTCAGCAGCAGCTGAACAATCTAGTCAGCCCCAGCATGAGTTTGCAAGCTTGTCCCTGTGTGTGTGTGTTGTCCCCCTCCCCGTGCTGCTCCTGGTCTGCTGTCTCAGGCTGCCTTGGGCTGGCAGCCCCAGTGTCTTGTTGTAAGTGGCTGCCCCACGAATGGGGGTTGGGTGGGGACAGGTAGCCCAGATGTGCCTACCTTTAAGATGCAATAGAGGCACAGTACAATACTTGCTTTGTTTTTTTAATCTCTGCTGCTGCCTGATTGGTTACTTCCGGTTTCACAGGCTGTCCGGTTGCCAGGTCAGTCTGTAATTCTGGTGTTCGTATCTTTGAGGTTCTACTGTAGGTGATTTGAGACTCCTGTTCTTGGGGACAGAAGTTCTGGGAAGTGTTCCTGTGCAGCATATCAAATTTCAAAGGCCCAGAGGGCCTAGCTGGCACCAGTTTATTTTGCTGAATTCCTGTATGTACTTTGATTTGTACAAATGTGCAATATTTATTTCCCTTGTCTTAGTGAAAATGACTGCGGGCCTTGCAACCTTGTTTTTTTAACCAACCATTCTTAAAGGCAAAATGTAAAGCAAAAAATAATTAATTTTAAAAAATCCCCTTTCTCCTTCTTTGTGATATACAAAGAATGTCTCAAACTCTTTTTAAGTTGCTTTGTTCTACTTTTCACCATTTACTGTAATTATTTAAATTAAAATATTAGGTTTTCATGACCCTCTCTTTGCTCAAGGATCTTGGCAGGATCTTTGAAGGACCTGGTTAGTGACGTTTCATAATGCTGGAACCTCTCCATCTGCCAAAAGAAGGGCTTGTCTACCCATCACGGCAATGCACATTGGAAGGGTGTGAATTCTGAAGCACACCAGTGTGCTGCGCACTAACTGGCCCATGTAGACCTTGCTGGGCCACACTAAAATGTCCCAATGCATGTTAACATAGTGCTGTTGAGGCCTACGTGGGCCAGTTAGTGCAAAACATGCAGTGTGCGTTAGAATTCACACCCCCTAGTGCACATTACTGCACACTGTAGGCAAGCCCTACAGTTTGTCTACACTTGCACTGTACCCTGGGTCCATGTACTGCTAGGACATGTACCCCATACCAATGCCAAGTGTCCTCATATGCTATGCTGGGCACAGGTATATGCTTGTATCCACACTGCCCCTTTTTGGTATGCAGTCGTAGCACTGCCATTTCCAGGTAATATCCCAGAGTCCTGTGCGTCACAGGAGACACTCTGGGAATCACCTTGCTGCGTGTTCCTGGTCCTGTACGCCTCCTTCACATGTTTGTTGATGGCAGTTCCCGGTCATCTCTTCCTTCTGCCTAACTGTGTTGAAGAAATTAAGCAAGTCCATGATGATGTGGTTCTGCTCCTGTTCGCAGGACAGATGGTTATGTGGTGCAGTGCCGGATTCTTAACGGAATGGGTTCAGAAAAATCGGAGATGACAAAGACAGCGGACTGAGAGAGTGAATGTAAATCCACTGGGGTCCCATGGAACAGATGCTTTGCATGGTGGGAAAGCAATGGTATTCCCATGGGTGGACCTCCACTTGGGGCCTTGGAGAACCAGCATGGTATGTGGGACCACATCATCTTGGAAACCTGGGATGACGACCTGTGGCTGCAGACCTTCATGGAGTTGTATGAGCATCTTGCACCAACCCTCCAGCACCAGACCATTTGATTTTGGAAACCCATACCAGTGCAGAAGCTGATGGCTATTGCCTTAGAAAGCCAGAAACAACTGATAGCTACCTGTCCCTTCCCAGCCCTGTGAGGGGTTTTGGGTGCCAGTTGAGTATGTAGTGCTAGGCATCCAGCATGCTCTTCCCGGTGAGGTGGTGGGTGGGATTTGTAGCCTGGGCAGCAGCTGGATGAGGAGGAAAAGCTGCCCGATTCCAGAGAGGAGCAACAGCCATGGTGGCAGCAGGCCCCGAAAACGTTCTATCACCAGTTGTACCAGGGAGTGCATGGTCCCATTTCCTCTGGGCATACTCCTGCTCCATGAACTGATTTGTGAGAGCCTCCTCCTGCCTAAGAACCCAATCCTCCCTTGTCCTAAAGCACTCAAATTGCTCCTGACTCCTCCTGTCAGTGCCAACGAGCAGGTCTTCCGGGATCCTTCTCAGTCTTCGTCTGCTATCTCTGCAGTGCCTGGTGGAATGGGTTCCCTGTTGGCATTGGAATGTCCTTGCAAGTCAAACACAAGCCTAGCATTCTCTGTCATTTCTCCTTTGAAGGAACCTAAGAACTCCCCCGCCACGTATCATAGCTTTGCTGCCTAAGGCCACAATATTGATACTTTTTAGCATCCCAGAAATGCCTCCGTCCTTCAGACTATTTTTGTAGCCCAGCAGGAACCAGCTAAGCCTAAAAGTGAAGTACAGTTGTTAAAATGTTGCACGGTTTACAGTGCATCAAGGGGCTAATTGGGGTGGGGTTTGGTGCCTAGTTACCTATTTCTTCATTAAAGGCTGGCCATCATTTGGAGAACATAAGTGTTCAAGGTACCAGAATGGAAAAAAGAACTCCTTCCAGTCCTGTGGAGGACACCTAGCCACCAGTGCTGGAGAGATGTTCCTGTTGATGGTCAACGCTATACATATTGCTCAGTGGAGAAATGTGATGAGCTACGAAGGTGGACCAAGTACATTTGTCCTTTCATTAAACCTGAAGAACCAGCTTGAATTTCTTCTAGACTGAAAATTTGCTGAATTATGCTTACAGGACTGGGAGGCAATTCGAGAGGAGATTGACCATATTCTCAGCTAGTGGAAGAGGTACAAAGAACCACAAAGAATGTCAACACATCCCCCCAGCCTCCGCTTCATCACCAGAAAGTCTTGGCTCCTGTGTCCAGTAAACAGTATTTGAAAGGAACATAGAAACATAGCACCACAAGTGTATTTTCTTCCCAGAACTTTTGGATTAGAACCACAAGCCAGTTGCCTCTATATTGCTAAGGGACGAGATGCTGTGTTTGTGGAACCATGAGAGTGGATGCTTCAGCCACCCACCCCCACTTCTCCTGGCTTCTGCAGAGTGGCTCAGCACAGAGAGAGGCCACACACCAGGGTCTGGGAACAGTAATAAATATTTGCAGTGGTCACAGGGAGAATGGAACACACTGACTTTCCTCAGACAAACAAACAGTTCCGTTTCCCTTCCCAGACCTAGGCAGGCCCTCACCAACCCTCCCACCCCCACACTCTCCTGTTTGGAAGGGGAAGGAAAGAGGGGGTAGGGAAGGAGGTGGTTTGGGGTCTTTGGACAATCATAAATGTCATAAAATGATTCTTTCCCCACCAGCAGAGGTGAAAGTAAGCTGGTACGTCCCTGTACGGCGTACCGGCAAGAGTCGGAGCATTGTACTGGGGCAGCCAGGCTTCCCCAGGGGGCAGTTTAAAGGGCCTGGGGCTCCGAGCAGTGGCTGGAGCCCCAGGCCCTCCTTAAACTGCCTCCAGACTGGTTGGAGCCCTGGGGTAGCGGCTGCGGGGCTCTGGCAGCTATTTAAAGGGCCTGGGGCTCCCCTGCTTCTACCGCCCCAGCCCTTTAAATAGCCACCGGAGCCCCGCTGCCGCTACTCCAGGGCTCCGGGGGCTATTTAAAGGACCGGGGCGGTAGAAGCAGGTGAGCTGCAGGCCCTTTAAATAGCCCCCAGAGCTCTGGGGTAGTGGGGGCTCCAGGGGCTATTTAAAGGGCCGGGGCTCCAGCTGCCTCTGCCACCCTAGTCCTTTAAATAGCCGCTGGAGCCCTGCTGCTACCCCAGGGCTCCGGCGGCTAATTAAAGGACCGGGGCAGTAGAAGCAGGGGAGCCCCAGGTCCTTTAAGTAGCCCACGGAGCCCTGGGCTGCTGCTGCTACCCTTGGGGAGAGAGGCACTTACCTTACAGGATGGGCTGGGGCTGGCTCTGACCCCCTCAGCCCCGCCCTAGGCCCCGCTGGCCCCAGCGTACTGGTAAGTCACTGGACTTACTTTCACCTCTGCCCATCAGGTCCCCTCTTTCCCTCCCTTTTCCCCTCTGGTCCATGTGGCCCAATGACTGTCGCTGTTCAGACACAGGGGCACAGTGACTGCATATTAATAATCTGTTATAGCTTCCTCTAAATGCTTTATGATGGTTCATGGGTTTTCAATAAAATCATTGATTTTACAGCTGTCTTGCTTGGGGACCATGTCGTGGTAGAGCATGGGTGGGGCATGGTGAGGGGGCTGGCTTCAGGTGTGTATTACCAGAGCAAGAGAGGCTATTTCCAGGGAATAAATCCTTACCAGCCTTGGATTCTGATTCCTGCTGCAGCTTGGGGCTCCCTTGGCGGGGGGGGGCAGCTTCCTCAATCGGGTCCACCCGGTAAAGGTGCAGAATAATGTGCTCCTCTTCCTCTGAGGTCCCTGCTGCCTCCTCACCCTGCCCCTACTTGGCATCCGCTCGTACAATGAGGCTAGCGGGATTGAGGAAACAGTCATGATTTACTGTAGTCTCAGTTCTCTCAGCCTTGGAGAGCACCCAGGCCAGGCCCCAGTGGAGGCGTATATACCCACACCCCTTATGCATGCTAGCTTTCCTGCACTATGCTATCTTTCAGGACTGTGCTTCAGGGCTTCAGATGTGAACAATAGGGGTGAAATATGGAACAACAACGCACATGTACCAGGTACAGTTGCAACTGTAGACATACATTTCGACTAAGGTTCACCTAGAGATGATGATCTGATATTTCAAATATAATCCTCCACATTACAGAATAAACCTTCAAGAAAAAAGTATGCAAAGCCATCTTTATATATCAGAAAGGAGCAGCAAAGGGAGGGAGGGAACAATGTACTGTTATTTTGTCTTTGCAGTTCACCTTTTCTAAACCATTCTTTCAGTGTCTTTTTTTGAATTTTTGTGTCTCGTAAGCTTCTGCTGGAAGAGTTCTGCAAGTGGTACAGAGAAGGATAGGCATGTGTCCTATTTACATTTACAATAAATACTGCATTTATTATAAAATAATGGCTTACTAAGAGAAAGAAAGTTCCATACGTATCAGTGTGCATTGTGTTTGAAAAATGGCTCTATTAACTTTTTCATTTCTCTTAATTCAGAAAAAATCACAGAAAGTGAAAATAGCTCACATCAGTCTCCCTTTTACAAATAAGGCTTGATGCTGAAATCATAAAAGTGTAACAGAATCGTTCCAGCACCAGAGGTTTATAAAGGTTTTCTTGTCTGGTGAATTTATTAATCCTTAATCTCAAGAGAATCCATAGGTACTGTATACTATCTGAACCGCTTTTCCTCTTCCATAGAATCATGTGCTAATTTCTGTTGATGGAAGCAAGCTACAGAGCTCTTCTTTAGGTTTGGGGAAGAAGAGCTTTGTGTGGCTCCAAAACTTGTCTCATCCACTTACAGAAGTTGGCCCATTTGAAAGATACTACCTCAGCAACCTTTTCACATCAAATGCCTGGTATCCTGGGACCAACATGAGTATAACAACACTGCAAACATAGAATTATGTGTGATTTTGTTCAACAAGTGTATATAAAAGGTTGTATGTACCATAATACAAATAGAATGGTCCTAGAGATTTAGAATGGAAAATAATTCACTGAGGCTGGTCCAAAGCCTATTGAAGCCAATGGATAGACTCCTATTGACTTCAGTGGGCTTTGGCCCAAAATTTTAAAGCTGTTTAGGTGTTGCTGTGCTTAGCATTGCAATGCCTAACTGATTTAGGAGCCTAAGAGCTAAGAGCCTAAATTCCATTGATTGTTTTAATCATTTAGGTTCCTGCTCAGTTATATACCAAAACATAGCATCCACACAAACTCCTGTTGAAGTAAATGGGAGTCTTTCCACTGACAACAATAGGAGTTGTATCCACACTAAGGGTTGATCTGCTATAATATAACGTTTCTTTTTTTGTGTTTACTTAGGAGATACGATATGATCCTACTCTAGATCGCAAACTGGAGTATTCACAGTTGAATTCAGGAGATCTGTTTAATGAAGATATCATTATGAATGACCAAATCATTGAGATACTGGCTTTTGAAGACTCAGGGAACATGCTTCAAGCTTTAGAAGAGTAAGAAGTCACTATTATTGCATTATACTTCATATCAACAAAATGTCTCATAAAGATGATACTGAATATCTGCCCTGTAGTTCTCTCTGATGGAGTCTCTTCAGACACGCGTCTGCACTACCTGAAGCTGTTGACCCCTTTAATAAAGGGGCATCCATGGTAACTAATACAGGCATATTGTACATTGCTTTATATATAGAAATTGCAGCTCAGTCTAGATCCTGTGCACATGTTTTCTGAGTCAAACACACTGTAAGGGCTCGTCTACATGGCAAGTTAGTGCATTGCAAGCCAGGGTGTGAATCTACAGTGCACTAGTTTGCTGTGCACTAAATGGCCTCATGCACCCTACCGCACACTGGAGGTTCTATAGTACGCTTAGATGTACTCCCATGAAACGTTTACTGTGCCTGTCGCAGGGTCCATGGTGGAGGGGGTGCTGTCTTTCAGTTATTAAAAATCCTATCATCCTTCTCATCCGCCCAAGAGCAGTGGATTTAGCTTGGGTGTCCAGACAAATTCCAAATAAGGTAATGACACTCTGTTAACCTAAAGTTTACAGTGCACATAGTGAGGGGCAAAGTAGTGTGCGGTGGATTCACACCTTGGCTTATGGCGCCCACACTCCCTGTGTAGGCAAGCCCTTCGTTAAGGTGCTAAAAGAACAAATCCACTATTTCTGGTCTCAGCCCCTTAAGTGTTCACCATGCCAAAGGGTACTTTTCTGAGCACAGAAAATGTTGTAGAGAGTCTGTTCTGTTATTCTTGAGCACATTTTGCCTTTAGAACAGCATGGCCTTGTTCCTACACAGAAAAAGGATGTGCTCTGCACATGTATATTTGTGCAGCAGTATTTCTTGGAAAAAATTTTTTTTAACGTTCATGGGCCTTTAAATACCTGGATCAGAATCTAAAGAGCAACAATTTGCAGCTTTCAAAGGAAAATATTGTGTTTGTGGAGTCAGAAAAGGCAGTAGACAACAGCTAGGAATCCTGCTTATTTTGTTGAAAGGGAGGTCAGGATTATATGACAGACACACAGCTATTAAAGGTCATTTCTTTTCTCTGGCAGAACTTGAAAAAGGTCTGTTGTGAGAACAGAGTGGATTTGTTTGTGCAATCTCATGATGACCTTCCTGAAAGTCAAGTGGCAGGTAATATTCTGCAAATAGAAAATAAAAATGGAATAATGTCTGTAAAAACCAAAAACAAAGTTATGAGAGTGCTGGAATATTGATACTTTGGCAGGGAAGGGTTCTGTTCTTTTTCTAAAAAGTTACAAAATCCTAATGAGCAGTATCATTGCCTTTCTTATATTTTGATTCAGATTGAAAAAGGAAGTGAAATAAATGAAACCTTGACTTGTGTAATGCAGTGATAATGTGGATACTCATCCCTGTAAATTGCACAGCAGGTCTTGTCTTTTCTAGCTATATAGTAACTTATATTATTTTTTCAGAAAATTGCTGTGTGATTGTTAAGAGTGGCAGGATCAAATATCTTTGTAGCTCATTTTAGGATTAGTATATTTCATTTGGAAATGAGAAATATTTGGCTAATTTGAAAAAGAAAGTAAACTCTTTAATGTCTTACTTCTCAGATATAAAATATCTCGGAAAGGTAAATATTCTTGCAAATGGAATGTTTGTGTAACTAGAATCAGACAGTGGATTAAAGCCTCAGTTTGTGTACATTACTTAGGAATGTGCTATTTTAATATATTCATTGGCTTAAACAAATCTTTGTCTGTCTTTGCCCTTCACCTCTTTCCTCCCAAATTATTTTTCTTATTCTCCCTTCCATTTCTATGTTCTTATAGCTGCACTCCCTCATTTATCTCTCCCTTTGCCCAACATCCTTCCCCAGGTGGACAGTTTGAATCTGTATAATTATTTTAACTGGGTTTTTTTTATCATAGTGTTTAAGAAAAGTGTTTTACAACAATAGTAGAGTTATTATACAGAGCACTGTTCATGTAGTTAAGCTCCATTGGACCAGAGGAGGTCTTCTAAGAAGTCCTTGTGACAGGCTCTTTGGAGTGATGGTTGGTCACAGGGCAGACTATGCAGGTAAATCATGTAAGTGACTTAATACCCAATGTAACTTAGGTGCCTAAGTCATGGAGGTGATTTTGAAAATATTACCCTGCAAGTGGTGGGTGAGTTGGTGATCGATTTTAAAACAAAAGTGCAAAGAATGCCCTGCCCTTTGAAGATCCAACAAGAAAATAATAGGGTTTGCTCCAGCCATAGTGCCTAAAATAACAGCGGGGAACGGCCTTTGCAAGTTAAAAGACTGACTGAGTTACTGAAGTCCTCAAATCTTGATTAAAGACTTCAAGTGACAGAGACTCCACCATTTACTCTAGTCCAAACCAGCGAGTGACACAGGCCCCATGCTGCAGAGGAAGGCAAAAAACCTACAGGATCTCTGCCTGGGGGAAAATTCCTTCCCAGCCTCAAATATGGTGATCAGTTGTACCATGAGTATGTGGACAAAACCCACCAGCCAGATGTCATCAGATGTTTGGCTGCGTGTGTGTGTTCTCTCTGCATGCTGTACTGACTCTGGCCAGATAGCCCGTACAGCAGGCTCCGACCGAACTGCCCAGTAAAGCCACAGTTTTCAGTGAAGGCACTTGGTCAAGTTTATTGTCAACGAAGCCCCAACCTAGTGCCGTGGCTCAGTGGTTCAGGTATGCTAACACATATATGCCCGTTGCAATGGACTAGCTCAGTTTGTGGCGGGACTTTCCACTATCCCCTAACCAGCCAAAGACACTCTCTCTGAGACTCCACTTTATACGTCAATACCAACAAGTTATGTACTGCCCCTCTAACATAGCCGGTTACCACCCATCAGCTTATATATTTCTATCCATCACCCTGTCATCCTGACCTTATCTTTAGGATGGGTCAGCCTGTTCCTGTTCTCTTTAGGGAATGTGTTGGTATCGAGGTGTTCTGATACCACCCTTCTGGAATGTGTTTGCGTCAGTGCTCTGGGCCTCACACCTCTGAGGAATGTGTGTTTTTGCAATATCAGCCCTGTTACTCATCATCCCGGAAAAGCATAATGCATGGACTGGAGATGACCCAGTGGACTAAACACTGTTATGTGGTCACCTTATTTTACCATCAATACATTCATGCCCCATCTGTCCCTTGGTCTGCACAATCGCTTGTATGACTGATGGACAGATTTTATTTGCCAATTGTGTCTAGTCCCTTATGGTGAGCCTGGGAATGTTAGGCCTGGGACTTTGAGGAATGTAGTTTTATGATTGAGCCTTGGGGACACACCCAGATAATTAACACAGCTAAGTAATATGGCTATGATGTGTATATATTTGTAGTGTATATGGGTATATATGTATAGTATGTATGTGTACATAGGACACCACCTTATTTCCAAGCATAACAATTTTTTTCCAATCTGGGGTTGTAGTCTGTCCCTTTTACTCTGGTGCTGCAGATAGCAACACACTCCTATTAGGGCAATTACAGTTATCACCTGTATCCTCATTAGTAGTAGACTGAATGTTTGAAATACTGGGATAGGCATTGTTATAGTGTGTCCCACTGTGCTACGTTTCTAAAAAGTAAAACAGAAATTTGAATAGTGACATTACAAATGAGGCCTTTATATATAAATGTTTTGTAATTAGTTACTACACAGTACTGTCCATTCATGTTATAGGTTACCCTTACTGCTGGTTGTCATCTTCTGGTAAACTTCACAAGGCAGGAAGCAGGAATGTTTAGCTTCTCTGTTCTGTTCCATGGGTTGCATTGTTCTGTGATACACCAGTCGTTGACGTAGATCCAGGTGTTTCTTATGGATGCTGTCTTCCAGATAGCCTACTGAATGGACAGTAGCCAATTTATTAAATATTTGTGTGTCAGGATTTAACGTTGGTATCCAGACACTGAACAAGATTGTTTTGAATAACGTGTGCCTTACTTAAGATCCAGTGTCACTGACCCAAATTATGTCTAATACTAAGAGGGAATTTATTTACCCAATTTGTAGTTACTGTGTAACTTAATTATTTTACCAGGTTTTTTTTCTTGCCTTCATGTTGTACGCTGCCATTCATTTCTTGATTTTTATTTGTGTGTTGGTTAAACAGTTTAGCAATGTTATGCACAGTGTAAATGTTGTACAGCAACAATACAACAATAATAAAGCAATACAGCAATAATACAGTTGCTTTTAAACAGTAGCCAAATTCAAATTAAATGACAGTTTAATCTGGTCCAGCTCATGGCTTCTAGCTGATTGCCAACTTAATTGTCCAAGTATGGTAGACTGAGGTGTAGTTGACCAGTGTGTTGTTTACAAAGCACTTCATTTTTATTTTCTTAATGACTGGGGGTTTCTTTACCGTGTACTGATATCTTTTGCTGTCTTCAGGGTATGATATTTTCTGGTGTCTTTGGTCTGTGGGATGCACCCTTAAACATTCTCTTGACGATTTTTGTGACCAATGATAAATATCAGTGTACAGCTACACAAATTAATACTAGGATAGAATATTAACGTTGGGCAGTCCAGTTCAAGGATGGAGATTTAAAAAGCTGAAAATAGAGCGATCGCATTTGTGTTTTACTACTGAACTGTCACAGCTGCAATTCCAATGGACTTTATACTGAAAATGAATGTCTTCTTTACACCAAATTAAAACAAAAAACAAATTCTAGTTACTTAGGGGTCTGATTCTCCACTGCTTTATTTATTTGTATTACGGTGACATCTAAGAAACCTTACGCCTTGTGTTGTCGTACTGCTGCGAAGTGGGTACGTAATGCTACCAAATTAGAAGGGCTGAGTTTTACACCACTCTGCGTATCAGTAAATGGCTATGCAAGATGTACGGCAGTGGAGAATCAGGCTGTACTTGTATAACAGGAACTGGCAAATAGGCTGATATTCAGAATTGGGGTGAAATTCATATATGGGGTCATATTTTGATGAAACACGCATAACTTTTGTGTGCATCTTATTCCCCACCTGGGGAGCCCATCCCCTGTCCAGGGAGGAAGACATGAGCTAGTTCTGGGTTAGAGAGCAATTTAACTAGATGTTTCTCAGCTCCAAGCATCTTGGGCCCAATCCAAGTGAAGTCATTGAGAATTTTGCTGTTGACTTCATTGAAAGCAGGATATGCAGGAGCAAGTGCATAGCTTTTATTCATGTGTATAGGAGATGGCCTACTCTTAAGCCCCGCTCTTAGGAGCAGGTCTAAGGCTCCCTGACCTAGGACTAGCTTTGTCATTATTCCCTGCCAAAAGATGGGGTATTCAGGTAGGGAAGTTGTCTTCTCAGGGATGGGCTGTAGGTAGCATGAATATTAGCCAGTGTTTTCAGCTTGCCAGAAATATGGCCTACATTCATTGTATTCAGATTTGATTCATTGATCCATTCTCTTTGTGTGACTCTGTCTGTCTGTCTACACATATACACCTGTCATAGTTATTCATGTTTTCCTCTCAATTTGTATTGGAATGGACTTGGTGTTTTGTTCGCAGTCTATACACAGCTAAGGAGATGGTTCAGGAGTTCATAAATGGCAGAGTTTTTTGGTCTTTTGTAACTACTGCGTCAAATAAGCGTGGTATAAATAAACTAGGAGAACTAGATCAGTATTTATATTTCGGGACATCTTTGGAATATGGACATGTTGCAATGTCAAGAGAATAACTTTGAGAACCAAACTTATTTTTAATATTTCTTCAAGACATTTCATAGGTAGTTATTTATATGTAATTTATAGGTACTTATCTCGTTTGGTGATCTGGTGGTCTGTCATATCCTGGATGCCCATTATAAGATATGCCACAAATATGGTTGCTTTGCATTCTCAGTAGATCCCTTCCTGCTTATATTTCCAAGAGCTAGATCATTGGCAGTGAATGCTAACTAGAGGAAACTTAATAAACTGTATGTATGTTAAAAAAAAACAAGGAGTACTTGTGGCACCTTAGAGACTAACAAATACGTGTGTTGTAATAGTATGCAGTAGGAAATCATGTTCAGAATTGTTGTAGGTCTTCTCTGCTATGTCTGAAACAGAATGAAAGGAGAGCTGAGGGGACTGATCGCACCCTCAGTGTGATGAGTGCTATTAGTTAGGACCTCTGCAAAACCCCTGAAATAACCATTTTTTCAAAGGTATCTTAGAGTTTCCAATGGGTTACCCTTGCTCTGACTTTATTTATCCTCATTTTGTACATTTTTGCCTTCCCTCGATGTAGACAAAGCTCTAGTTGAATATGGCACTTGATCCTACTCTCGGATACACGATACATATTGCCAATTATCTTTGCAAATCACTAATACGTATGCACTGCAGTTGATTTTCTCTCATGGCACAGGGTAATGAGGGCAATGTATTGGAGGATAGGATCAAACTATTTCCTGAGAGCACTGGCAGGGAAGTCAAAAACAATTTACTCCTATATTAGAAGTTCAATTTTTCCTTCTAAATGTAAATTTCTCACTGTACATCTCAATTTAATTTGCCACTAAGGAAATGGATTCTTTTTATCACAGAATTCAGACGAAAAGTAGGAGTAAAAGATCAGATTGTCGTTACATCTAGAGTTTGAAGTCACCAAATTAGAAATCGGAAATAAGCAGTTGAAAGTTGCTTTCAATTTGGATGCCAAAACATAGGCACTCAAAGCTTCTGGATTTAATACACTGGAAACATTTATTATAGAATCATAGAATATAAGGGTTGGAAGGGACCCCAGAAGGTCATCTAGTCCAACCCCCTGCTCGAAGCAGGACCAATTCCCAGTTAAATCATCCCAGCCAGGGCTTCGTCAAGCCTGACCTTAAAAACCTCTAAGGAAGGAGATTCTACCACCTCCCTAGGTAACGCATTCCAGTGTTTCACCACCCTCTTAGTGAAAAAGTTTTTCCTAATATCCAATCTAAACCTCCCCCACTGCAGCTTGAATTGTAGATTGTAATCTCTTTGGGACAGGGACAGTCTTGTTCTGTGCTTGGACAGTACCTAGCACAATGGGGTCCTGGTCCATGACTGGGGGTCCTAGACACTACTCCAATATAAATAATTATTAATATTTTAATAACTGCATACTGGGAGTATGTGCACGTAAGCACATGCAAACACACAGCATTTTTAGCTCTGTATCTTGAATGACTGTACAAATTTAGTTCCTACAAAAGCTGCACATTTCATCCACCATTCAAACTCAAGTTATCAGAGAGTGAAATGTGATAGATGTTTAATATGTTACAGTGAAACTGCACAATGTTTATAGGGGGAAGGGGGAAATAACTATTTGAAATTACAGGTGGCATCTGGCCAAGATTACCAGGATAAATATCCTTATTCTTCCAAAAAGAGCCATTGGATCTTTGATTACAAGCTGTGAGAGCTCAGTTTACATATCATCTAAAAGCAGATGCCACTGGTAGAACAGTGCCCCTTCATATCAAGGTGGGGCATTTGTTAGGCACTGATATGGGGGAATATTACCACTTCTGACAACACTTAGTGTTCCTTAGATGTCTCCCATGCAGATATTCACACAATGCACCCCTGCTTAGCTTGTGAGATCTGAGTGGATCATTGCAAAAGGTAGAAGGTCTTCAGGCGTAATGCTATAATATTTGTCTGTATGTGGTTTTGTTAAGTTAACAACATCACAGGCTGATCCTGATTCTTTAAAAATCAATGGCAACATTCCCATTAACTTCATTGGAAGAAGGATTGTGACATCAGCTTGCTGCCTTCAGCATGATAACTGTTTCATGAAATACTACAATTCAGAATTATAACTCCTCCATAGTGATAGCGTAACTAGTATTATTGCTAAAACTGAACTCTTGAAGCTAGCCATTAATTCATAATTCTTCATGCATATGAAATCTATATAAAGGTTCTTAAACTGACTTTAACCAGGGGTCTTTCTTAAATAGTTTTAAAGAGGTAAACTTAGTAATTGAAACACCTTTTCTCTGTTCAGTAAGCCATAGGGAATCAAAGGGTTTTCAGATTGACACCTGTTAGCACAGCTATAGTTTAGTCTGTTGACATTTTTACCATGAGTCATGTAAGTTTCCCATTTTTTCCTCCCTGGAGAGCATGAATTTTATCTAATAATCTCTTATCTCAGTTGGTCATCTTGTCCAAGTTATTTTTTGCCATATACCATAAGAATTCTCTTTCTGATTTCATCAGTGCCTTGCAGTATTTTTTTTTTGAAGGTTTGTTCAGTCTGTGAATTTTCTAGTGAAATATGTTTGCAATAAGGAGTGGCAGACATAACAAAGATCAAGGCTGGAGGATCCTCAGATAATCATAGAAGGTTTCTTAGTGACTTTACGACTGTCTTGTATTCAGTGGGTTAGTCCTCATCCATGCTGAGTTTACGCTGGAGGAGCTGAAGGGATGTGGAAGATGGCTCTAAACCACCTTCTGGAGAGCGGTAAATAGAGGGGTCTGTACTGGGACCAGTCCTATTAAGCATATTCATAAATAATCTGGAAAAAGGGGTAAACAGTGAGGTGGCAAAATTTGCAGATGATACTGTGACCCATCATGCCCGGGGCAGCCCTCACTGGAAATGCCAACGTCAAGGCAGGCTGAAAAAGGGAGAGCAGATACCCCAAGATTGGTGGGTAACACTGAAGTTATTCTCCTCAACCAGTCACAAACTGTGCTTCTGATCCCCCACACTGGTTATCAAGAGCAAAAATGAAATCACACAGCCCCCTTTATTGCATTCCAGTTCCCTGGCTCCCAATCAGCACCTAGGTCCATTACATTGAGAAGTTATTTTAAACTCTGTGCACATATACAAAACAGACCCCAAAAGGTCAGCCACATCACCAGGTCAGTATAGGTTTGGATCTTACCAGCCAATCCTTTACTATCTAAAACTAAAGGTTTATTATAAAGAGAAAAGAAAGAACAAGAAGAGAGATGTTAAATGGTAAAACAGTCACAGACATATAAATACTTCAAAGTCCATATATCAGGTTCCTAGCAGTATTGGTGAGTTTGCTGGCTTGAAAGTCCCTCTGGAACACATCCACAGCTTGGATGGTTCATTCAGTCCTTTGTTCAGAACTTCAGTTTGTAGCAAAGTTCCTCCAGAGGTAAGAAGCAGGATTGAAGACAAAATGGAGAAGGTGCAGTTGCCTTTTATAGTCTTTTGCCATGTGGCTTGTGCTTCCTTTGTTTCAAACACATACTGCTCAGCACATGGCCTGGAGCCTTATAGTTCTGTCCATAGGCATGCCCCTGCATGGCTTGCTGAGTCATAAGGTATATTCCTTGCCTTCTCTCAATCGGTCAGTTGTATAGCTGATTATCCTTAATGGGCCATCGAAGCTAGGCAGTGCTCATGCCAAACTGTCTGGGGGTGTCACCTAGAAACATAGCACAAGTTTTGTAATACATACATATCTATAACCCAAAATACAAAGGTTTCAGAGTAACAGCCGTGTTAGTCTGTATTCGCAAAAAGAAAAGGAGTACTTGTGGCACCTTAGAGACTAACCAATTTATTTGAGCATAAGCTTTTGTGAGCTACAGCTCACTTCATCGGATGCAGTGATGCAGTAGCTCATGAAAGCTTATGCTCAAATAAATTGGTTAGTCTCTAAGGTGCCACAAGTACTCCTTTTCTTTTTCCAAAATACAAAGGTGATATAAACGCATAAATGAGATTATCATATTTGGCAAATAATAACATTTCTGCAGATATCTGACATGGCATATCTGGCACAACTCATTGCAAATTTTACAATATTAATATTCATAATATCCTCAAGTGTCCCCCAGATTCCATACAGCGTCACAGATATGAAACTACTTGAGATAATTAAGTCCCAGACAGACTGTGAACTGTTACAAAAGGATCTCTCAACACTGTGTGACTGGGCAACAAAATGGCAGATAAAATTCAGTGTTGATAAATGCAAAGTAATGCATGTTGGAAAGCATAATCCCAACTATACATATAAAATGATGGGGTCTAAATTAGGTTTTACCACTGAAGAAAGAGATCTTGGAGTGAATGTGGATAGTTCTCTGAAAACATCCACTCAATGTGCAGTGGCAGTCAAAAAAGTGAACAGAATGTTTGGAATCATTAAGAAAGGGATAGATAATAAGACAGAAAATATCATATTGCCTCTATATAAATCCATGCTACACCCACATCTTGAATACTGCGTGCAGATGTAGTTGCCCCATCTCAAAAAAGATATATTGGAATTGGAAAAGGTTCAGAAAAGGGCAACAAAAATTATTAGGGATCTGGAACTGCTGCCATACGAGGAGAGATTAATAAGACTGGGACTTTTCAGCTTGGAAAAGAGATGACAAAGGGGGGATGTGATAGAGGTCTACAAAATCATGATTGGTGTGGAGAAAGTAAATAAGGAAGTGTTATTTACTCTTTCTCATAACACAAAAACTAGGGATCACCAAATGAAATTAATAGGCAGCAGGTTTAAAACAAACAAAAGGAAGTATTTTTTCACACAATGCATACTCTACCTGTGGAACTCCTTGCCAGAGGATGTTGTGAAAGCCAAGACTATAAAGTTCAAAAAAGAACTAGATATATTCATGGAGGATAGGTCCATCAATGGCTGTTAGCCAGGATGGGCAGGGATGGTGTCTCTAGCCTCTGTTTGCCAGAAGCTGGGAATGGGTGACAAGGGATGGATGACTTGATGATTACCTGTTCTTTTCATTCCCTCTGGGGCACCTGGCACTGGCCACTGTCAGAAGACAGGATACTGGGCTAGATGGAACTTTGGTCTGACCCAGTATAGCCGTTCTTATGTCCCCT
This sequence comes from Caretta caretta, assembly GCF_965140235.1. Lineage (NCBI taxonomy): Eukaryota > Metazoa > Chordata > Testudines > Cheloniidae > Caretta > Caretta caretta. Next base: position 127,826,267 of record NC_134209.1, on the reverse strand, counting down.
CTCCAGAACTGGCCAGGGGCTGAAATGGCTCTTGGCATAATTTACAGCAGTGCTGAGGGTGCTCTTGGTTATACAGGCTACAGCCAGTCACTGCTCTAGGTGGGGATCTGGCAGAGAACCATGCATTCTGGCCTGCACCCACAGAGGAGAGAGGTGGCATAGAGTCAGCTTACATGGATTTTATACCAAGTGAGGGTTCCCCTGTGGTAAGAGGGATCCTTAGCTGCTCCTTTAGCACGGCTTTATTAGTGGCTTTGTGCAACTTCAGAAGCATGAAGCTATTGGAATAGGTGCTGAGAATTTGGCACTTTATCCGTTAATGATGCCTAAACCTGATCCATCTGAAGCATCACAAGACCTGTTCTCAGGCCTGCTTACTAGTTATGTTACTTACTAATTATTTGTATTGTACAATTGCCCACAGGCAGCATAGGTCTGCATACTGTTCAAACTCATAGGAAAGCATGGTCCCTGCCCCTAAAAGTCTCATTTCAGACTAGGCCCAACAAGAAAGTGTGACAGACAATTGGAAGGGAAACAGAAGGTGAGGGTAACCACAACAAGATCACACGGTTAGCTGCTGCTGCACAACTTGAGGGTTCCACATCAGCTGAACAATTATCTAGTGCTGGAAATAGAAGAATTAACAGCAGTACGAACTGAATGTTTATCAGTGAACAATTTCCTATAGACTTTACTGTATAAATAGGTTTTCAGGAGAGATTATTGGTATCTTCTCTCTTCTTTCTCTACTTTAACTGCAGCTAATCCTAAAGCTGGACAATTTTATAAGACTTTAATGTTGGTACATGTAATGGTAAAATACACACAGTATTCTGTGGAATTGAAAATCTTCAGTATAGCCCTGAAGCTTTATATATTTAAAAATACAAACAAACAAACAAAAAATCTTTCTAGATTCTTATGGTATTAATCCTATAACAAGTTTATGATTTAGCGAATAAACATTATTGCTATTTTATTATTCCTTTCATACCTGTTTTAATCTGTCAACAGCAGTAAACTAATATTTGCTTTTTATAGTGAGTGTTCTTATCTTAACATTTTTTTTTAATGCTAGAGAGGTTAATGAAAGGAACAGATGAGGTTGTGGTGAAGACACCAGACTGGGATCTGGATTCAGTTGCTGGCTGTGCCGTATGTCTGTGTCTACACTGCAATTGTATATAATCTTCATAGTGTGGCTAAGAATAGCATGGAAGATGTGGCTGTGCAAACGTGTTCTTAGCCCGTGCTGGGGTCTGTGCTGCTGTGTCTTCACGGCTATTTTTAGCCATGCTGTATAGATTACAGCCGGTGCGGGTACGCCTACCTGAGCTGCAGTCACACCTGCGATTGCAGTTAGCTATACCCACGTTTTTCTTGTGAGACTTTAGGGAAGTCCTTTAGAATCATAGAATCATAGACTATCAGGGTTGGAAGGGACCTCAGGAGGTCATCTAGTCCAGCCCCCTGCTCAAAGCAGGACCAATCCCCAATTTCTGCCCCAGATCCCTAAATGGCCCCCTCAAGGATTGAACTCACAACCCTGGGTTTAGCAGGCCAATGCTCAAACCACTGAGCTATCCCTCCCCCCCTTTAATTGAGATGTGTCTCAGTTCCCACGCTTTGTCTGCCTTTTGTATTGAGGACTAATTTTACCGTTAACAATCAGAGCAACAGGTGGCATGTAAATGCACCTTCCTGCTCTTTGCTCTCAGTCTACACCTTTAGGAGATTGCTTCCCCTCACTGGCTGGAACTTTGTGGAGGCAGAGTCAAGGCCCTGCTTGTTCTTCTCCCTTGCCCATTCTGCGCCCAGCTGTGTGGGAGAGGCAGTAGCAGCCCCACAGAGGCTGCTTTCCCCATCCCATGATGTGGGTTGCCAGTACAAGGGACTGGGGGGGGCGGGCAATTGCCTGATGCACTTCTGGGAGGGGAGCAAGGCAAGTCACATTCGTCTCCTCTGAATGTCCGGGGCTGGAACTGTCTCTTGCTATGTGAGTGTGTACACACCTCTCATCATTGGGCGTTACTGTAATGCAAATACTAATCACTCACCAGTCTTCCACAGCTAGACATGAATGTCTACTGAAAATAAGGTTGGTCTCATCTTAGTGAGAAAATGTTGTGTGGGGAAAACTTGTACAGAGCTTGCCTCTCCTCTAGCCTTTTGAAGCCAATGCCACTAGAGTTCCTCATCTTCATGAGCTCTGGACTCACACAGAAAATTTCTTAAAATGAATGTCACAAGGAAATAAATTCGTTTCTCTTTTTTTAAAGGCATCACATTTGGCATCTATAAATGTGTTCATTCAAAAATTATAAAAAACCTATGTACATCCCAAAAACCTATGTACATCCAGTACTATCTGTAGTTTGAGTGATGTGCTCTGATTAACACCCCTTTCCCTACAACTATTTTAATAGTTAATGAAAGATTTCATTTTTTATCACTTTATGCTCAGTTCTTTCATGACACCGGTTGCTTTGCTCTCTTCTTTCATTAGATGCTCAGGGCTATTGAAAACATCAAATGTTCAGCCACTCTCTACCTCTTCACGTTTGACACCTGGGATTCTCCTCTCTCAGTACTTCTCTGGCAGCACTTTAAACCTTGTGGCTATTCAAGTGAGTTAAAAAATCTGTATATTTGATATTTGCAGCAGCCTTTTCTTTGCATCCCTTCACTTTTTTTATTTCCCTTCCCCTTCTGTCACCTATCTCTCTGCTGTCCTTTACTGCACAATTTGTCCAACTGGAACTTTGATCTCTTTCATCAATAGATTTCCATCTGCCAATTGTGTTTCATTATCTTTCATATTTTGTGGTATGGTGAATTCACTCAGCAAGAGGTGGGAGACCTTTTAAACATGAATAAGATGAACAGGAAAAATACAGAGAGTACAAGGCATTTTATAACACCTGCTTGGATCTAGAGACGCACAGACTCTCAGGTTATGAACTTTTTCTCAAGAAATATGTACCTCAAAGTGAAGGCACATATGATCCAAGCAGTTGTAAACATTGCTCTTTTGGGGGAAACTACTTGCCTTATTACTTATTAAGGGTTTGTAGCTAGGTGCTAACAGTGTGCTCCCTGCTGTACAAGACACAGAGATTGTTCTTTCTGCCCCCAGTCCTGAGCAAAGGGATGACGGGGTGGCCAGACTTACTGACCTTCTGAGCTGCATATGACAAATCTTCACAAGTTGGAGAGCTGGGGGGCGCTTGCCGGGGCTCGGGGCTTTAGCATTGTGGGGAGGGGGTGTCTCAGAGCTTCAGCCCTGTGGAAGGCACCTGCCCAGGCTCGGGGCTTTAGCTGCTTTTGCTGATGCCTCTCCCCAAAGTGCTAAAGCAGAGGTTTTTCCTTGCAGAGCTACTAACACCTGGGAGTTAAAGGGAGGTGTCGTTGAGGGTAAGAAGGGGGGATTTGCCTGCTGGTCTGTGACTCAAGCTGTTGGAAGAGCCGAACCTTTAAATTGTGCCCCCTCCCCCTACTCATAGCAGGCAGCAGTCGTCTCTGGCGGAAACCCCTAGCCCAGTGGTTTTCAAACTGCAGGTCGCCACCCAGTACTGGGTTGCAGAATGTAAGGCACTGGATCACGATGGCTCTGGTCAGCACCGCTGACTGGGCTGTTAAATGTCCCGTCGCGGGTGCTGCCCAGCTAAGGCAGGCTAGTCTCTACCTGTTCCGACACCGCGCTGCACCCTGGAAGCAGCCAGCAGTAGGTCCTAGGTGAGGTCCTAGTAGCTCCTAGGTGAGGGGTCCATAAGGCTCCACAGTCTGCCTCTGCCCCGAGCTCTGGCTCTGTACTTTCATTGGACAGGAACTGACCAATGGGAGCTGGGGGGGAGGGGGCGGTGCCTGCGGGCGAGAGCTGTGTGGAGCTGCTTGGGTACCTCCGCCTAGGAGCTGGACCCACTGCTGGCTGCTTTGGGGACACAGCACAGTCCGTGGTGCCAGGACAGGCAGGAAGCCTGCCTTAGTACCCCTGCTGTGCCGCTGACTGGGAGCCGCCTGAGGTAACCCCTGCCCTAACCCTGAGCCCCCCCAAAGCTGGAGCCCCTTCCTGCACCCCACACCATTCATTACTGTCCCCACCCCAGAGTCTGCACCCCCAGTCCAGAGCCCTGACTCCTTCTTGCACCCCAACCCCGTGCCCCAGCCCAGAGCCCCCTCCCACACCTGAAATCCCTCACCCAGCTCCACTGGGTCATGGACATCAAAAATTTTCTTCAACTGAGTCGCCAGAAAAAAAGTTTGAAAACCACTGCCCTAGCTCCACTATCCTGCCACAGGGCAAAAGCCCTGAGCTCCAACCCCCCACCCCCTATCTGGTAGGTGGGAAGTGGTGAGGTGTGGGGGACTCCTGGAATCGCACTTTAACTTTAAAAGAGACATGGTTTGACCACCCCTGGGATGTGGTATGGCCGTGTTACCCCAGGAGGAGACAAGGGAGGAGTTGTGGCTCAGTTCATCCCTTGATACTCCCCCCCCCCCGTTAGAGCAGATGATGCGAGGGAGAGTATAAATTACTTTGCTCCATTTTGTGGAGTAGCTCACTTCTTTTTCCCTTCCACTGTGTGCCTGCCCAACTGCTCTGCCTGGGGAGTGGAAATGGGAGGTGCAAAGCTAAGGCTCTTCCTTATCCTTGGCCATCTCAGCCTCCTTCCAACCCACTTGTTCATAAGGGGAGCATCAGGCCAGCAACTGCTGCTGTCTCTCCTGCCTTTGGCATCACAGTCTGAGCAGCCCTTATTCAGCTGAGGAGGAGAGTAATCTTGCTCTCCTTTGCAACCAAGTAAGGGGATGTGAAATTCTTGCTCAAATTAAAAACAGTCCCTGTCCAGAAAACCAGACAGTAAAGAAGAAGACAGGTTGCCCTGTTAAGGCATGGAGAGGAATAACTTAGAGGACTTTTTATAATGTTTGGTTTTGTTCACTTCTCGTGGGTATCACTTAAGTGAGTCTGTAAGAAGGACCAGAAAGCAGAGTGAGTGGTGGATGGGTGAATCTGTATCTGAAGAGTGAGCTTTCAGGCTATTTCAGGGTTCTCTAGACTATGTCTGATTCTCTTGCATTAATCATTCTCTGTTAAAGTGTGGATCCACAGGTTTTGCTGTCCATGAATGTTTTGGATATTGAAAACTTGTTTATTTTTGCTGTCTTCTACTAGTTCAGTCGCAATTTGTACTGATATTACTTACAATCATATGCAAAAAAATTCTTAAATTCATGTTGCTATGAAGAAAAGTACAAATACAATGCATGTTATGAGTTGATGTAGATGAAGGTGAAACTCATTGCACAGGCAGTCATCAAGGGGTAAAGCACCCATTGTCTGGGAAGTCTGATCTTTTCTGTGGTTTCTTTGTGTTGCAAAGCAGCTGCACAAATGAAGGGTTGACACAATGCTTCTGTTTTGAAGCCATGTGGTTCTAAGTGAGCAGGTTTGGGCTAAATGGATTTCCAGATGGAAAGCCCAGGGGCTAAGAGAGAGATGTGGAATAATGTATTGAAGAAGAGGAGGGATTTCAGGAGACTCCAAGAGAGACAGAAGCTCAGCTGTCAGTTTAAGATTGACCTGTAATATCTTAGCTTGTGTCTCTGCAAACATGTAGTTTGTGGCCACTTCCATTGGAGGAAACAGGACTTGTGTATAGTTCGTAAATATTCAAATTACACTAAGAAAAAACCCTGAGTTTGGCTCACCAATTTCTGCTTCAAGTGGGAAACTGACCTGGAAGGCCCCAAAATCTGCTTAGCAAAGGGGAAATACTACAGTGTTACCCTGAGATTTAGTCACACAAAATCTGTGCACTTTAGAGATAAATTTCATGGAGTGACCTTAATGCAACCCTCTTGCATGTGTGTATTACAAAGAATCTTGAAAGCATTCACACAGTGAAAGATCTTGTGGTAATGCACAAGAGGCCAGTGAAAGTTACTGTGAGAATAATATACCTGCAGCCATACCTCATTGGGGTGTACTCTTGTCAGATTTTTACTAGCCAGTGAGTGTAGGGCTTGTTTTGTGTCACCTCAGAAGAATACTGAAAGCGGTAATGAAGAGAGGAGAGAGCAGTAGGAGATGTGGAGAGTTTACAGCCCTGCAGCTGTACATTTGTATGTATTTGTATGACAACCAATTCACCACTCCTGCAAATATACCAGGAGTGTGGGGGCAAGGTAAAGGGGCTGGTCTTGGCTGCACTGTACCCCTCTGATGATAGAAATAGGATGAGAGATGGCTAGAAAAGAAATGTATATGTGACAAGCTCATAGCTTTTGAGCAGATAAAGAACTAATAATGGGTTAAATATATGGATATTTTAAATTTAATTTCCTTACTGGGGATTTTTTTTGATTGCAGGTTATAATAGAACCTAATGTAGCATTCATAGCCTTGGCCAAGTTAGCATGACCTTTAAGTAGTGATAATCTGTCGAGTAGCTTTGAAGCGTGAAATATACTTTGTGGGAATTACCTATTTTCTGCTGTATTTTCAAGAGAAATCAAAGATATTTTAGGTGGCTCACATAGTGATACCTATAGCTGAGGTTGCTTGATGCATCCTATTAGAAGCATCTGAAAACAGGGTTGTATAACTTTGCCAAACTGTATCTATTTTGGGGCTGAAATTTTTCATGCTGGAATTCTGCCCAAGGCTGAATTTGTTTGGAAAACTTCAGCAAAAGTGGCTTCCTCCTTTCCAAGAATGATGCTAGAGAAAAATATTTTTTGTCTATGTTAAAAAAAAAATTGCATAACCATTGTATTGAGAAGCTTACGTGCTCCCCCCCTTCCCCCATGCTTTGGAGCTGTGGTTCTTCAACCAGAGGTACACGTACCTCTGGGTGGACACAGAGGTCTTCCAGGGGCTACATCAACTCATGTAGATATTTGCCTAGTTTTACAACAGGCTACATAAAAACTAAAGTACAAACTAAAATTTCATACAGACAGTGACTTATTTATGATGTATATAATACTCTGAAATGTAAGTAAATATTTATATTCCAATTGATTTATTTTATAATTATATGGTAAAAATGAGGAAGTAAGGAACTTTTCAGTAATAATGTACTGTGCGACTTCTGTGTTCTTATGTCTGATTTTGTAAGCAGATAGTTTTGAAGTGAGGTAAAAATTGGGACAGATCAGACTCCTGAAGGGAGTACAGTAGTCTGGAAAGGTTGAGAGCCACTGCTTTGGAGCATGGACTTGAAATTTGGCAGAGAAGTGTCCTTGTGTCAAGAATGTGCTTTTTGCTGTCCCTGTGAAAATGTGCCCAATTTTGGCTGAATTATGAACCTCTAAAAATCTGTTTGCACGTGTTCAGTGGAGACTTAGGGCTTGGCTACACTTGCAAATTAGAGTGCATTAAAGCAGCCCTGGGTGCCCTAACTCCTGATGGGTCCACACTGGCAAGGCACATAGAGTGCCTGGACTCCGCAGCTGGAGCGCTCCTGGTAATCCACCTCCACGAGAAGCATAAAGCTTGCTGTGCCCCAGCTGAAACGCCTGGGCATCAGTGTGAACGAGGTGTTGCATTACTGCGCTGTGATTGGCCTCTGGAAACGTCCCATAATCCCCTGAAGTCAAGTGGCCACTCTTCTCATTGTTTTGAAATCGGCTACAGGAATGCAGATATGCCCTTTCATAGCTCCATTTCTAACAACTGGCATGCTTACCTGCTCCGGGACAAAGCAAGCCATTAGTGTGGAATGCTGCTGTTGTGAGTGTGTGTGGGGGGGTGGCGGGGAGGTCTGCTGCTGTCTGAACTTACAAGACAGCATGCTGACATGCTCTCAGCCCCCCAAAAGCCTACTCTCTCCCCCCACATAAACACAACACACTCCCTGTCACACTCTACCCCCCTCCACCCCCATTTGAAAAGCACGTTGCAGCCAGTTGCACACTGGGATAGCTACCACAATGCACTGGTCTTTGTGGCATTGCAAGAGCTGCTAATGTGGCCACGTCAGTGTGCTTGCAGCTGACAGTGTAAACACACGGCAGCGTTTTCCTTGCTGCGGTCTCCGAAGGCTGGTTTAACTCCCAGTGCGCTACCTCTGCAAGTGTAGACATGCCCTTATTAGAGTTTGGCAGCTAAATTGTCTGAAGATTCCATCTACACCGAGCATGCTCCATCCCCTCATAGCTCCTGAGTACTGACTAGACTATATGTATCAACCCCACTGAGCAACTGATCATGATTTAATTGGGGATTGGTCCTGCTTTGAGCAGGGGGTTGGACTAGATGACCTCCTGAGGTCCCTTCCAACCCTGATATTCTATGATTCTATGATTCTATGCTTCGTCCTGGGGCTGCAGGGGCTGGACCAGAGCTGTTCATACAATTGCTTCTCTCAGCAGCCAGCTGATGCTGTGGCCTTGAGTGCCAGAATTCAGAGCAGGGAGATAATTCAACCCCCTTTTATATATGCATTATTTACAGTCTTTAATTACATGATCACAAACTATTGCACAAGCATCCTTAATTTCAGTATTTCCTAACTTTCGAGTGCTTGACTTTGTAACTGTAATACTCTTTTAACATAATTTTATTTTTTGAGTTGGGGGAGTGGCGAGGGGGATTCACGTACGCACAAAAACATAGTGTGTGTGTGTGTGTGTATTGCAAACCTGTTGTTTCTGCAGAATCCTATGAAGAGTAAGAAACCATATTTGGAGAGTTAAACATGTTTGATATCTGAATATATGAGTGAAATAAGGTTATTGGCACCATCTAATTCCATGGGGATTGGTGTGCACTGGTTGTACAACTGACTGTAGTATTTGCAAAGAGACCAAGGATTGAATGTTATAGAGCTTAAATAGCCCCTTCCCTTCAGTTGAGACATAGTTGGTAGTATGAGTTTTAAAAGCCATCATTGTAGCTGCCAATTCAGTACCTGTTCCATGGATAAACGGAGGAACTTGCTGTCCAGTCCTGTTGATCAACTACTTTTCCCAAAAAAAAAACAACTTTTTTTAATTTAAAAATGAAGAATTGCTTGAGAAAGAAACTGAACAGTTTGTAGGATTTAATATTTAGGCTCCTTGGGGTAAAACAGCTGCATTTTATTATTACAGTAAACATGTTGCAAATTTTTCCAGGGCCTTTGCTGTCTCATTTGAAACTTATCAGAGATTTAGCTTGAAGAACCAATCAAATCAGTGATTTGCCATAACTGGAAAAAATATTTATTATGTGCAATACATTTTATTTTCATTTTGGTTTAATTTTTATATCGATCACACTTAACCAGATTTAAGCTGCAAATATGTGTTCAAGACTTACATTGTCAAACACGTAGAAGTGATAGTATATTAAAATGTACTTATAGTCTGTGTGCAAAAGCATGCAGTGCTATCTTTTCATGCAAAGTGCATGCAAGGGCAAGAAATCCATTTCTCTAATACTGAATTGACTTCCAACTAGTGCAGGAATGGCAGAGCCAGGGAATTTAGAAAAGAAATATGCTGTAAAAGGTAATTGTCCTTCTGAATTAATTAACTCTAGTGACAAATGAGTGGCTCTTCACATGCAGCATGATATTTATTGCCTGTTGGTCTTTTGTAGAAAATATTATTTTTCTCTGTGTTGCTAATCTCTTTTCTGGAACTAGATTAATTTCCATGTGAAAGAGATAATGGCTATATTAATTTGTTTTATCAACAGCTAATCAAAACGCATGCTTTTTGTTTTCCTGTGGTGCTTTCAGAGGAGTGTAAATACTTCAGGCAAGACCTGTATTACTGTGGGTGGATAGTGAGTTTGGAACCATTTCATAAAGTCTGTGCAGCTTACACTCGCTAAAATATTTGATGCTGTATTTCTCTTCACAGCATTCATTTGTAGGATGTTTTTGTTTGCTTTTAATCTGAGAGATATGGGTACTGTCTAGGAACAGAAGTCACCTTCTACAGGACAGGCCCAACAAAGAAAATAACAGAACACCACTAGCCATCACCTTCAGCCCCCAACTAAAACCTCTCCAGCGCATCATCAAAGATTTACAACCTATCCTGACAAATGATCCCTCACTCTCACAGATCTTGGGAGACAGACCAGTCCTCACTTACAGACAGCCCCCCAACCTGAAGCAAATACTCTCCAGCAACCACACACCACACAACAAAAACACTAACCCAGGAACCTATCCTTGCAACAAAGCCTGATGCCAACTCTGTCCACATATTTACTCAAATGACACCATCATAGGACCTAATCACATTAGCCACGCCATCAGGGGCTCGTTAACCTGCACATCTATCAATGTGATATATGCCATCATGTGCCAGCAATGCCCCTCTGCCATGTACATTGGCCAAACCGGACAGTCTCTACGCAAAAGAATAAATGGACACAAATCTGACATCAGGAATCATAACATTCAAAAACCGGTAGGAGAACAGTTCAACCTCTCTGGCCACTCAGTAAAAGATTTAAGGGTGGCAATTTTGCAACAGAAAAGCTTCAAAAACAGACTCCAAGGAGAAACTGCTGAGCTTGAATTAATATGCAGACTAGATACCATTAACTTGGGTTTGAATAGAGACTGGAAGTGGCTGGGTCATTACACGTATTGAATCTATTTCCCTAAGTTAAGTATCCTCACACCTTGTCAACTGTCTAAATAGGCTATCTTTATTATCACTACAAAAGTTTTTTCTCCTGCTGATAATAGCTCATCTTAACTAATTACAGGTTTCAGAGTAGCAGCCCTGTTAGTCTGTATTCGCAAAAAGAAAAGGAGTACTTGTGGCACCTTAGAGACTAACCAATTTATTTGAGCATAACCAATTTAACTAATCAATTTATTTGATGCATCCGATGAAGTGAGCTGTAGCTCACGAAAGCTTATGCTCAAATAAATTTATTAGTCTCTAAGGTGCCACAAGTACTCCTTTTCTTTTTGCGAATACAGACTAACACGGCTGCTACTCTGAAAACTATTGAAATTGACTCACTCTGACAAATTTGTGTTATTATTATTAGACTAATACTGTGCGATCTTCCTGCTCTGATCTGAATGCCATTCAGTAGTATAAAATCTAATGATGCTAGTTAACTTTTTTTGGTGATGGAAATTGTGTGTCATCGGAAGCCCTAAGCACTCCTAACTATATTTTACAGCTTGGAGGTAGCAAACCTGACTCGTGCAGATGCTGATCTGGAAGCCTATCGAATGCAGATGTGCAAAGAGGCGATTGCCATGTTGATGAAGAACATGGTTTTCAGACACAATGTCTCTCCTAATGTGGAGAAAAGGATGGGTTCAATTTTCAAAAAACAATTTTTTGCAATGGAGAATGAAGTTCAGGAGGAGTATAGAAGAAAGATGGTGGCTTTAACTGCCGAATGTAATCTAGAGACTAGGAAAGAAATGGAGGTTCAGCACCAACGAGAGAGAGCTGCAAATGATGAGGCTGAAGAATTAATTAAGCGACTGAATGAGAAGGTAAATCAGGTATGAAAGTAACATAACAATTTGTATGGTTACCCTTTTCCTACTATTCCATGTTATTTTTCCTGTGGTTTCTCTTTTAGACTGTAATGGCCACACTGGTTTTGTTTTCTTGCTATTGTAGCTGCCTAGTGAGAATTCCAGTAGTCTTTGTACATTTCACCCCTGTTAACCTAAAAAAGAAAACTCCCGAATTATTGTTTCATATTTGTCAAACCTCATGACTTCGATTAAGAAGATGGCTCAGAAGGAGTAACCAACACAATTCATGATTTGCCACTGGTGCTGCGCTTCCGCATGAACGTGTATTCCTATGTATTGAATAAAGAAAAGGAGGACTTGTGGCACCTTAGAGACTAACCAATTTATTTGAGCGTGAGCTCAGAGCAGAGGCTGTTCCTCTGAAACCTATGTATTGAATGTAACGTTGCTGCTGTTCAAGCTTCCCATTTTCCAGTGAGTTGTAGAGATAAAAGAATTCATATCAGGAACATATTCCCACAGACCAAGATGTGAAAACGTCCACCTCGGTGTCTTAAATTCTTTGTCACATGCTTGCATAGGCTACCAAAAAAAAATCATGTTTTATTTGAATGCAGTGTACTTGTTGTTGTTTAGTGCTTTTATGGTCGTTAATAAAACTGATTTTTTTGGAGAAATGGTTACTTTGATAAAAATGACCCACCAAAGATAATAGCAGCGTACAGGGGTTTGTGAGAAAGGGTTTGATGCAAGGCCTGTTGGATGGAGAAGTATTGTATGAGGATGCAGGTTGGTGCAGACCTGTTGAGCTCTTCCATAGGAACAAATAAGTATATGAGCTGTGACTCTTGGGAGGGTTTGCTTTTATTTTGACATATTTACACTAGCAGATAGGACTCAGCTGAAATTTGCTGGCCATGCCTCTCGTTGAAGCTGCTCCAGCTACCTTTCCTGCATTGTACCTTTTCTAGTGCTTTGTCCAGTTTGGTTTTAAAAGTCCCAAGTGATGGGAGACACTAAAAGATCCTGGCTTAAGGATAGGGGCTGGGGAAGAATTCAAAGCCAGACCCTTCAGTTCTTGTTATGATCCACTTATCTCCTTCCTCCCTCTCCTCTGCTTACCCCTCAACTGTTGTGCTCTTTGCACTCAGAGAAGCAGAGAGAAGTGGACTAAAATCTATAAAAGAATCTTTACTAGCTAGAGATACTATATTTCATGTCATTTACTTTTCCTCTGGAATGTGGAGGAAAGTGGCATTGCAGGGGAATAAAACGAAGCAATCCAAAGTGGAGAAATGTGGGTGAGACACCAGATGCAGAAGAAAAGGAGTACTTATGGCACCTTAGAGACTAACCAATTTATTTGAGCATAAGCTTTTGTGAGCTACAGCTCACTTCATCGGATGCATAAAGAGGAAAATGCAGTGAGGATGTTTTATACACACAGACCATGAAAAAATGGATGTTTGTCACTTCAAAAGGTTTTCTCTCCCCCCACCCCATTCTCCTGCTGGTAATAGCTTACCTAAAGTGATCACTCTCCCCACAATGTGTATGATAATCAAGGTGGACCATTTTAACAAGAATGTCTGAGGAACAGTGGGGGGGGTAGATGTGCAGGTGAACGAGCCTCTGATAGTGTGGCTGATTTGTTCACCTGCACATCTACCAATGTGATATATGCCATCATGTGCAAGCAATGCCCCTCTGTCATGTACGTTGGTCAAACTGGACAGTCTCTACGTAAAAGAATAAATGGACACAAATCAGATGTCAAGAATTATAACATTCATAAACCAGTCGGAGAACACTTCAATCTCTCTGGTCACGTGATTACAGACATGAAAGTTGCAATATTACAGCAGAAAAACTTCAAAACCAGACTCCAGCGAGAGACTGCTGAATTGGAATTCATTTGCAAATTAGATACAATTAACTTAGGCTTGAATAGAGACTGGGAGTGGTTAAGTCATTATGCAAGGTAACCTATTTCCCCTTGTTTTTTCCTACCTCCTCCCCCTCACCCCCCGCCCCCCCACTGTTCCTCAGACATTCTTGTTAAACCCTGGATTTGTGCTGGAAATGGCCCACCTTGATTATCATACACATTGTAAGGAGAGTGTTATGGATAGATGAACGGGGCTTTTCTGTTGAATATTGAAAATATGATTTAATGTTAATATTATTTTATTTCAAAATAGCTGCTCATTTCAGATCACTTAAAGAAGAATGCGTATAGTAAGCATTGAATACATGTGAGCTTAGTCTCAGTAATACATTAGTCTCAGTAATATTGGTACTTTTAAAATATATTAAACACGGGTAATCATTTGGATGTTCTTGTTTTTTGTCCTCTCCCAGTCTGCTATAGAATACAGATGTCTTCTGGAAAAAATTCACAAACTTGAGCAGAGCCACATGAAGAGGTTCCTTTTGGTGAGGCAGGAGGAGTACTTTGCGAAAGCTTATCGACAACTGGCTATTTTCCAGAGAACAGAGATCCATAATATCTTTTTTACACAGATAAAAAATGCCATTTTCAAGGGAGAATTGAAGTTAGAAGCAGCCAAAGCATTAGTGCATGATTACTCTAAAATACAGGTAATGATGTAACTATTCCACTCTTTAACTTCTCAACAGATAGCGATCACATAGTAATGTTTGTGAAATGTTTCTCTAATTATCTCCACTTGTAGAACTTTGCCATGTTATCACTTTTATAACTGATTGACAATAGAAATAAGATGCAAAACTACAGTCCCATAATTTTGAAATTTTAAAGTCTAGACAAAAATTATTAATTCATGTACGTAACCGTTCCCAGTAATGATGGGAGTTGTGCATGTTCATTCAGGCAGTCTGTTCCGGCTAATTGGGTTTTACATTACAAATCTGAATAAAACTTGACCTGTTTTTTAAATTCTTCAAAGGTGCTTAAGTGACTTAGACCCTAAGACTTAAGATCCTAAGTTACATAGGCACTTTTGGAAATTTCACACTATATCTTAAAGTGAAAATTGCTCTAGGGAAAGAGAATGTTTTTTCAAAAAGAAAAGGAGTACTTGTGGCACCTTAGAGACTAACCAATTTATTTGAGCATGAGCTTTCGTGAGCTACAGCTCACTTCATCGGATGCATACCGTGGAAACTGCAGCAGACTTTATATACACACAGAGAATATGAAACAATACCTCCTCCCACCCCACTGTCCTGCTGGTAATAGCTTATCTAAAGTGATCATCAGGTTGGGCCATTTCCAGCACAAATCCAGGTTTTCTCACCCTCCACCCCCCCACACAAATTCACTCTCCTGCTGGTGATAGCCCATCCAAAGTGACAACTCTTTACACAATGTGCATGATAATCAAGTTGGGCCATTTCCTGCACAAATCCAGGTTCTCTCACCCCCTCACCCCCCTCCCAAAAACCACACACACAAACTCACTCTCCTGCTGGTAATAGCTCATCCAAACTGACCACTCTCCAAGTTTAAATCCAAGTTAAACCAGAACGTCTGGGGGGGGGGGGTAGGAAAAAACAAGGGGAAATAGGCTACCTTGCATAATGACTTAGCCACTCCCAGTCTCTATTTAAGCCTAAATTAATAGTATTTGATTAATAGCAAATAGTATTAATAGCAAATGAATTCCAATTCAGCAGTTTCTTGCTGGAGTCTGGATTTGAAGTTTTTTTGTTTTAAGATAGCGACCTTCATGTCTGTGATTGCGTGACCAGAGAGATTGAAGTGTTCTCCGACTGGTTTATGAATGTTATAATTCTTGACATCTGATTTGTGTCCATTTATTCTTTTACGTAGAGACTGTCCAGTTTGACCAATGTAAACGGCAGAGGGGCATTGCTGGCACATGATGGCATATATCACATTGGTGGATGTGCAGGTGAACGAGCCTCTGATAGTGTGGCTGATGTTATTAGGCCCTGTGATGGTGTCCCCTGAATAGATATGTGGGCACAATTGGCAACGGGCTTTGTTGCAAGGATGAGTTCCTGGGTTAGTGGTTCTGTTGTGTGGTATGTGGTTGTTGGTGAGTATTTGCTTCAGGTTGCGGGGCTGTCTGTAGGCAAGGACTGGCCTGTCTCCCAAGATTTGTGAGAGTGTTGGGTCATCCTTTAGGATAGGTTGTAGATCCTTAATAATGCGTTGGAGGAGTTTTAGTTGGGGGCTGAAGGTGACGGCTAGTGGCGTTCTGTTATTTTCTTTGTTAGGCACAGACACACCCCTGGAACTCCGACCAGGGAGATTCTATCTACTACCCAAGATCCATAAACCTGGAAATCCTGGGCAAACTGGACAGTCTCTACGTAAAAGAATAAATGGACACAAATCAGATGTCAAGAATTATAACATTCATAAACCTGTCGGAGAACACTTCAATCTCTCTGGTCACGCAATCACAGACATGAAGGTCGCTATCTTAAAACAAAAAAACTTCAAATCCAGACTCCAGCGAGAAACTGCTGAATTGGAATTCATTTGCAAATTGGATACTATTAATTTAGGCTTAAATAGAGACTGGGAGTGGCTAAGTCATTATGCAAGGTAGCCTATTTCCCCTTGTTTTTTCCTACCCCCCCCCCCAGATGTTCTGGTTTAACTTGGATTTAAACTTGGAGAGTGGTCAGTTTGGATGAGCTATTACCAGCAGGAGAGTGAGTTTGTGTGTGTGGTTTTTGGGAGGGGGGTGAGGGGGTGAGAGAACCTGGATTTGTGCAGGAAATGGCCCAACTTGATTATCATGCACATTGTGTAAAGAGTTGTCACTTTGGATGGGCTATCACCAGCAGGAGAGTGAATTTGTGTGGGGGGGTGGAGGGTGAGAAAACCTGGATTTGTGCTGGAAATGGCCCAACCTGATGATCACTTTAGATAAGCTATTACCAGCAGGACAGTGGGGTGGGAGGAGGTATTGTTTCATATTCTCTGTGTGTATATAAAGTCTGCTGCAGTTTCCACGGTATGCATCCGATGAAGTGAGCTGTAGCTCACGAAAGCTCATGCTCAAATAAATTGGTTAGTCTCTAAGGTGCCACAAGTACTCCTTTTCTTTTTGCGAATACAGACTAACACGGCTGTTACTCTGAAACCTGTCAGAATGTTTTTTGTTTCTTTAAAAGAGCATGGCTCTCCGTATGCTTTCTACTGAGCATAGAGCCTACTACCCTTGGGCCCCAGTTCAGCAAGCATGTGCCTAGTTTAGGCACATGAGTAGTCCTGCTAAAGTCAACAGGACTGCTTATGTGCTTAAATTTAGGCACATGCTTCAAGTATCTTGTTGAATCAGGACCCTGAGTAGTCTCATTGGCCTCCATGGACTACTCTGGGTAGTAAGCACCGTGCTCAGTAGCTGGCTGTTCAGGCCCAAAGATCAACAAACTGTGTTAGACTGATGCAACTGTAATAACATGACACAATCATCTAATTTACAATACTTTTAACTAACTTGTATGGAAGTTCACTGTTGTTTTTTATTTGTAAAGGCTGTTTAATATTATTATTTTCTAATGCACAAAACTGGTCTAAATAGCACTCTCTCCGGTGTTAGTTAAAATGAATGTAACTTCTAATTAAGACATATATGTGTTCACATTCTTTCCTATAGGAGGACATTGAAGAGCTAATGGATTTTTTGCAGGCTAATAAGAAGTATCATCTGAGTAAAAGATTTGCTTTCAGAGAGTACCTAATAAATAATATACATTTATGGGATTCTCAAGCCTCTTCTCTCTTGAACACAGCAGCAAGCCAGATAACAAGTCTCATTAACAAGATGGAAAGGTAAATATAATCTCTATTTTAACTATTCCTGGTGTCTCCACTCCTACGTTATCTGAGTGACCTGTGGTATTCCTCAAAAATAATTTTAGCTATATCTAATAAAGGTTAATGAATAGAATTTAAAAGTTTACTGAGAAGATTTATTATTTTTAAAATAATTCAATGAATATTTAGTAGCTACCATATTGGTTATTCAGCATCAGAGTGTAATATACTGTCTTTGGCCCTGATCCCTCAACACAGAAATACTGCTGTCTCACATACCCAGTTAGAGCTCATTGACTTCAGTGAGGCTCTAAATGGGTACATCAGTTTATTTCTGTGCTGCATGTTACAGGATCAGGGTCATTGTGTGTGAGTGACTAATATTGCCCTCTGGTAGCAGTCCCACTGAGAGAAAAAGGTACTTTCTACTAATATTAGTGGCTAGAGAGATTCTTTAGCCCAAGTGGTAGAAGCATGTGCTTTTGGAGCTATTAGTTAAGGGTTCTAGTCCCAACCCTTGTGTGTGATCTAGATCTGAATTATGTGTTGCTGTGAATGTGTTCAAATAAGATCTTGGTTATTTTCTTTTCTCCCAGCCTCACTCCATGTCATACAAATACATGTCCAAGAGAATGACTTCCATGTTTGATTATAATATGTGATTTGCTTAACTGGATCATTTAGTTTTAGATTGATGCAGTGTCTTATGAGTAGAGTCAGATAAAATGTTTTTGTCAGTTTCCTTGACTGATGGGAACACGTACAGTTAGACTTATTAACAGATGCCCAGATTCTGCTGCTGGAGGATTATGGCTCCCACTGAAGCCAGCAAAAGTTTGGGGCTGATTATAGATCCTTTACTTATTCAGATAGTACTCACCCATGTGAATAACCCATTTAAGTCAATGGGAATATTTTTAATAAGAATTACTGAACAGGACCCTATGTACATGAAAATCTAGACCTAGATGAAAAGTGCAACTCTGATTCACTTCTAAATTTAACATGTAGGGTGAGGAGCTGGATATATGGTCTCAAATTGGCATGCATAAAAGTTTTCCAAAGGAAAGATGATCTCCACAGTTGACTGAGCTTATAAATAATATAATTGGTATAGATCTTTATTAGCAGACAAGCCACATGCTGCTGGGAATAGTAAAGAATAAATGTTGGCTAAAGTAATAAGTAAAAATGAATTGCAGAAAAAATATTTATTTAACTGTTTTGGGGTATTTCTTTTAGGTCATATAGGCTCTGGGCTGATTCAGATACAGTATTTGAGGATACCGTAGAAATATCCCTGAAGGTAATATGGAGACATAAAAATGATGAAATGGCGCTGGTGAAATGAGCAGTTAAAATTACATGACAGTATAGAGCAGTTTGAGGGAGAACTCTAGCTAGTACCAAGAGAGCTGAAGCATCTGCTAGCCTGGCATGTGGAGAAACTACTGAAAAGTATGCCAGAAAAGTAGAATGTGTCAGTGTGCAGGAAAACAAATTACTAATTTTTCTGTTGATCCTGTGCCCACATCTTTCTTTATATATTTTAGACATATATTGGTGCCAGTTGCCAGTCATCTGGGTGCCATGTATTGCAGAAACAAATATAAAATAGATTAATATAATCCAAACTTCTCAGCCAGTAACAGGACCATATAGACATATTACTATTTAAATTGTTTTCTTTCCTGCTGTTGTTCTCAATTGAAAGGTAAAAATAATAGAAGATCTAGAGTAGGGCTGTCAAACGATTAAAAAAATTAATCGTAATTAATAGGCATTAATAGGCATTTTAATCACACTGTTAATAATAGAATACCATTTATTTAAATATTTTTGGATATTTTCTATGTTTTCAAAGATAGGATCGGGGCTCTGGACTTCAGCTCTGCTCAGTGCTCCAGTCCCGCTCAGGGCTCCGGGCTTCATCCCCCATAGGACTCGGGGCTCCGGTCCCATACAGGGTTCAGGCCTTCAGCTCCCCCTCGGGGTGCGGGGCTCCAGTTCAGCACTTCAGCGTACCCGTGGAGCTGCACACTGGGACTTCAGCCCCCATGCTGCCCGCGGAGCTGTGGGTTGGGGCTTTAGCCTTCCCTCCCTCCCCCCACCGCTGATGCATCCCTCCCAACCCAGAGGAATGCGATTAACGCATTAAAAATTAATGAGTTAATTTTGTTTTCAGTTCATTGCAGGCATTAACTGCTATTGTTTGACAGCCCTAGTTTAGAGGCCCAAAGGAAGATTGATATGAGATACCAAAAGATCATGTTCTGTATCTGCAAGTAGTGCAAAACTAACAGCACTTCATTAGAGACTGGATAACTGTTCATTTAGAGCCAAGTACCTTATTTTTGTAACCTTTGCTCTTCTAGTTAGCCACCTATTGCAATAGCTGTCACCTGTTGAGTCATGACTGCCATTAGACTGTAAGCTCTGTTGAGCAAGGACAGTCTTCCTGTATGCCTGTACTCTGCTTTGCATGTTTTGGATGGTACCATAATGTATGTGCAGCTACGTGTCCAAAACCAATCTTACCACCTCCTTTGTAATGTAATGAAGACCCCACTTCTGCAGCTTGTACCCTTCCATATTTTCACATCACTTTCAAATCATATTAAGCTTTTGGTCTCCTTGAGAAAAGTTCTTTGGTTGTTCTGTAGACATTGTTACTTTGGGAAGGCCCTTAATGAGAAGCTCTAATTAAATAGGCCACTGTGCAGATTTAATCATGAATTCGTAGGAGCCGATTACTAAAATGAAGGAAGAAGTGGGGTTTATTAAACTGGAAAAGTAGCTTTAGTTCATTGTTTAATAACTGTATTGAACTTGAGATGCAAAATAAAAGAAAAATCAATGACTAGAAAAGAGAGAGAGGAGAGTTAGAAGAAAAAAATCTCAGTAGTGGAAAGGCAAGGCCTGGGTAGTTTTTGGTGGTGATACAGTGTGATATTCACGTGCACAAAATACTGCAGCACGAACACGAGTCGTAAGGAAATCCTAATGTAAAACAATGCTTTTCTCTCTCTAACTTTGCATGCTATTCATTGGCTATAATGTTCAGAGGAGTGAGGAAGAATTTACAAATTGGGGGAGGGATGCAGTTCTACTTTCCAGAGAAATCTTGCGATTGAGTTTCTTACAACAGGATTAGTTTTGCACCGAGAGCTACAAACAATATCAGCAAATGGCGTTTCCTCTCACCATATAAGTAATAGGAAGGTTGGATGGAGGATTCCCCAGGTTTTTTTTCATAGTGTCAAATTTTAAATAAATTCTGCAAAGTTAGACACCCTCGCAAAACAAAGTGACATTACTCAGTTATCTTGTGTGACCCTCCTATAACTTCAGACACCCCCACACTCACGCAGCATGTTTGCTTTCAGAAGATTGGCAAGACCTGTGCCTATTTTTTCATTCTTTGGACGTTGATATTGTAAAACTACACAATGTAGTATTTCTGAACATTCTCCAGAGTCATTCTGCTGCAGGCAAAGCTGAGAATCATGCCCAAAACCCAGAAGAAGAATAATTCCATGGTAGGTTGGCCAGAATTTCAATCTTTAATTATAAGGGGAATTGGGGAATATTTACAGACCAGAACAGAAGAAATGTTAAGAGCAAGAAAAGTCTGAACCAAAATTCTGGTCCTTTTAAATTGTATCATTAATCTCGTCTGCTTTTTCATCTTACCCTTCAACTCCCACTTCTCTCATTACAAATGTAGATGTTCCTTTATCAAAACCAGTACACAGTAGATTAGGTACTTAAACATATACTTATGGATGGGATTAAAGGGAATTTTGAGATGCATAATTGTTTTATATCTAGAGATGAAATTGGGCAAATATGTGGATGAGATAGAATACACATAAACAAATTCAGAGGTAGCATAAAACAGGCAAGACATAAATGCTGTAAAGGACTTTTAAAAGCAGAGCTCAATAGAACGTTTAAAATATATTGGATAAAAAGTCAATCGAGATTCATGTGAAAAAGATACTGTAAGAATGTTAACAAAATAAGTAAATGGTGGGTTTCATTATAAAACAGCCACTCTAGGACTCTAGAGAAAATTTCAAACAAAATCTAGAGGCCAGTATTTTCAAACTTGACCATCTAAAGTTAGCATTTAAATAAGAAGCCTGATTTTTCTGGACAGCTCAGCTCCTTTTGAAAATCAAGCTGCTGATTTGGGTGCCTAAATATGGATTTACTCTAACTCTAGGTATTTGCAGTGCTGTTGTAGTTTTGTTGGTCCCAAGATATTTGAGAGACAAGGTGAGTGAGGGAATATCTTTTATTGGAACAACTTCTGTTGGTGGAAGAGAAAGCTTTTGAGCTGGTCTCTTTTTGCCAACAGAATTTGACCCAGTAAAAGATATTACCTCACCCACTGTGTGTCTCTAACTCTAGGTATACAAGTTTGAAAATTTTGCCCATAATATAGTAGGCAAGGATGGATAGTCAGATGTCTCTGGGCCAGATTCCCTTTCCATTCTGCCCTCTTTGCATCACTCAGCGCAAAGGGGCTGGAGTCTGGCCTGGACAACCTACTGAGAATTCTGCCAAGGGTTAGGGAGCTCTCAGTTGGCATAAAGTCGGTGTAGTTGGTTCCCATGCCAACCATGCCCCTTCGCTCCCCCCATACAAACACTGGCTTAAGGGTTGAGGGGGAGTGTAGCTGCATTCTGCCAAATCTCAGCTGGCCCCCTTAGGGAGCTGGGCTGAAGCAGATGTGATCTGTGAATTATGGAGCTGTAACCAGCCATAAACAGCTCCTAGGCTGCCTCCCTTTCTCTATGCTGAATGTGGAAGAGAATCTGACTCTGTCTTTTCCAAAGAAATTTTATACTTTGAACATGGTTCCCTAGACGCAAGAGGACAGGTGTGACGTCTGATTAAAGTATAATTACGCAAGCCATTATTTCTACCACTGTTATATAATTGCAGTGAATCTTATGCAAAGTGTAACACGTGGCCAGAAAGGGTTAAACAGCTTGCAGGCTAAGAGTATGTCTACCCTGCCCACGTTACAGCGTGGCTGCAGCAGTGCTGTGACGTGGGCAGGATAGTCGTGCTTTATCGCTGGGGGAGAGCTCTCCCAGCAATAAAAAATAACCACCTCGAATGAGGGTGGGTAGCTTTATTGCCGGGTGCACGGCTCCCGTCAATAAAGGCTGTCTATACTGCTGCTTTTCAGCACTAAAACATTTGCCACTGGGGGGGGGGGTGTTTTTTCACACCCCTGAACGACTAAAGTTTTGGCGCTGAAAGTGGCCGTGTAGACACAGCCTAACTAACCATGACCTTTAAAGACATTTTAGAAAGGTATGCGAATGGAAATTAAGGCCATTCATGCTAAATAGGCTAGAACTTTGAAATGCAAACCTGTATTGTTAGAAGTGATACTAATTGTGTGTATCTTTAATTCTAGCTATGTAAATAAACAGTTCCTGTCTGTCACTATAGCTACTGATTCAGAGATCAAAAGGGAATATTAACATTTAGATGAATCTTGGGTAAAATAATGTCATTGTCTATATGTCTCTGAAGTTTATAATAGACTACCTGATGGATAAATTGCCCTATGTTAATTTGTGTAACTACAAAATGAAAAGGAGTACTAGTGGCACCTTAGAGACTAACCAATTTATTTGAGCATAAGCTTTCGTGAGCTACAGCTCACTTCATCGGATGCTGAAGCTCACGAAAGCTTATGCTCAAATAAATTGGTTAGTCTCTAAGGTGCCACAAGTACTCCTTTTCTTTTTGCGAATACAGACTAACACGGCTGTTACTCTGAAACCTGTAATTACTGGTGGTGTTCAGAAAGCACAAGGTTACATCAAAAGCCTATTGTTTAACCAGAACTGTGTGGTCAAGTGGATGCTAGAACACTGTATAAAAAGACCCTCAGTAACAGTAATAACAGTAATCAGAGGCCTATCCACCATTGTGCAATATGTCACTGCAATATTTTCTGCTGTTGTCTGTCCTTTAATTCATAGAGCCATTTTATTTGTATATGTGCTATTGTGAGCAGATATCTGCATTGAACTCTCTACAATCTAACCTCTTCTCTTGCTTCAGAAGATTCCACAGCTTCAGTGCCCCTCAGCATGTTAGGAGTTTAGACCATTGCTGCTAATACACATTTTCTTACATTTATGCAAGTTAAATGTCCTCTGCTGTCAAATTGTCCATTTCATTTATATATTTAAATCCATCCAGAGTTTCTCATAATCCTCCATTTTACTAAACAAATTGACTTAGTGTCATTATCATACTTTATCAACTCCTTTTACTTTTTGTTCAAAATCTATTTAATAATTTTTATCAAATACTGACAATCACCTTGGTACCCTGACATTTGACCTGTAGAACAGCCTTCGCTGTAGCTTTTTAGTTGCTTTACTGGTTCGAACTGCAGGACTGCCCTTATTCATTTATTAGTCATTTTCCTTAATAGTCTCGTGTGAGAGACCTTTTCAAAAAAGCGTTCGGAAAAATCTAAGTGAATTACATTCATGCTGCTTTATCTACCATTTTGTTAACATTTCCGAAGAATTCTCCTAGATAGAAAGCTCTTTTTATCATTTTCCTTACAAAAACTATGCAGGGCTTGACTTGTCCAGGCAATACTTGTCCAGGTGTTGTACTACTTTAACCTTACTTTTCCACTGCATGCATCCGATGAAGGGAGCTGTAGCTCACGAAAGCTTATGTTCAAATAAATTGGTTAGTCTCTAAGGTGCCACAAGTACTCCTTTTCTTCTTTTAACCTTACTGGAACTCTTAATAACTGGTTTCCCCAGTAGCACAATGAGCCCCACCATTCTGTAATTCCTGTGTTCTAGATAGTCAAAAAGGCACCAGATTAGTGACTTCACAGCTTTTTTTTTCCGAACAATTGCTAGTTTTAAAGTGTATGGCTTCATTTCGCCAAGCACTCTGCTCCTTCACACTTCATTTCTTTCATAACACTTTGATAACCTTATCCAGTCCTGGCAATTTACTGGACTTGAAGAACTCCTATTGCAGTATGAATTTCTCCATGGATTTTAATCTCTAATAAAACCACAATAATTTCCTGTGATATGTGGCCTTAAATCCTACCATCATCTACAGTAAAGTCCAAATCAAATCATTCCTCTTATTGATGTCTTTTAGTAGTGTACTTTTTATTCTTCTCCATTTAAGTGGAGTCTATTGCATCAATAAATATTTCTCCAAACAGTCCTTTGATATCCCCTTCCACCAGGTAGAACTGGGGTATCTAAGCTACCCATTGTTGTTGTTATTGCGTCAGCAGAGCATAAACCTTTAATGTCTTGGGGCCTGACCCCACCAGGTGCTGAGCACCTGCTATCTGCATTAAGATTAATGACTTGCTTAGCAGCTCTTTGTGTCTGGATTTTACTATGAGGAATTACTCATTGCAATTCTGATCTGGACATCTGCAGAATACTGATCCAGTTGGGTGAAATCCTGGTCCCACTGAAGTCCTTGGCAAAACTCCCATTGTCTTCAGTGGGGCAAGGATTTCATCCATTGTTTCCATCATATGGGCTTTCTAATCAATTAGATTCCATCCCTTAGTCATTTCCACACTGGAGTGATCTGTCTAAAATAGTTGTGGTTTCCTTTACTTCTTCAGATATAATACAACTATACACAACCTAACCTACCCATCAGACAAACTATAGTTTGAAGTCTGAAGCCCTTTTGCTTTTTTTTTTTAATTGTCAATCATAACTCTGAGTTGCCAATTATACTGGGCATTCTAACTGGCTCCTTTTTTAATTTTGACTTTTAAGTCTTGAGCTGTAGCCTGGAGACGCTTTCATTTTTGTCTTAGAGGTACAACCATTATATTATTAGTTTCAGAATAGCAGCCGTGTTAGTCTGTATTCGCAAAACGAAAAGGAGTACTTGTGGCACCTTAGAGACTAACAAATTTATTTGAGCATAAGCTTTCGTGAGCTACAGCTCACTTCATCGGATGCATTCAGCTGTAGCTCATGAAAGCTTATGCTCAAATAAATTTGTTAGTCTCTTAGGTGCCACAAGTCCTCCTTTTCTTTTTATATTATTAGTGTTATTTAGCTGACACTCTGCTTCTGCTTGAACTGTTGGCTACACGTCCTTGTCTCTATTGTTTGTGTCTTTGGAAACTCAGTCCATATTCCTTTTTACTGGCCCCCTGTAGTACCCACAACTACCTACAATTTAATCTGAGTGCCTTTTAAGATTTTTACACGTAAAAAAATTCCACAGAATAAATCAACTTGGAACTAATGAGATGTGTGTCTATCATCGTCCCCATAGTCAGTGTGTGTACTATCACCACCCTGTTCACTTAGCTGGCATGTTACATCAGTTTCCCTCCACCTTTCATCTCATGGCCCCAATTCTGATTCCTGCTGCAGGCCCTTTTACTCCACTCTGGGTAGGGATTGTAAAGGGGCTGCAGAGACTCCTTGGTAATTCCCCCAGCACAAAATAGATTAAAGGTATTTAAAAGTAATATCTTGATTGATTATTATTTTGCATAACTTGCTCTTCCTCCTATCTAATTCCACCACCCACATGTTATACTACTTTGTTTTCCCTTGTATTTGGCACAGAAAGGAGCCTAGATATGGAATTTGCAGTTCACAAAGCTGAAGGGAGGCTTGGCACTGCCCAATCTATCTGTCACATCATTGGAATTTATAATCAATTGGTTTCAGGCAAGGACAAATATTATTTGGCTTCAAGTAGAGCACGTTGACAGTTGGTGGGATTGCTTTGTGGGCTTTTTCCCACAGAAGATTTTTTTTTAAAAAAAGGTGATGGATGGAAGTTGAAAAAATTGAGTTCTGCAAAACTTATCAAACCTACGTGATAAGGAGGGAGGCTGAGCTGAGCTCCTCATTAGAATTTAAAGCAAGTTTGATAGGCAGGGGATAGTGTTCTGTTGCTCATTTAATTGACTGTAAACTCTCAAACAGTAGATGGAGAAGCAAGTGCTGGCTTTGAACAGGAGCTCTCTATTCACTTTGGGTAAAATGCAAAAGCCACACAACTAAATAAATGTTCTTCAACTTCGCTTTAATTTGATTATTTTGGGAACTTGAGGTAAAATCTAACTTGGAACAAATGTGGGACAGCTAAATTCATATGGACAAATCCTAGGTAAATTCACGAAATCAATGGGAATTGGTCTCAATCCTTTCCTGAGAAAGGTCTGAATAAAGGACTACAAGATTTCGCCCACAGTCAAACTGTTGAAGTGTGTTGGAGACTTTGCTGGGACAGTGGCATGTGAACCCTATATGTTATTAGGTCCTGATTTTCAGAGGGGCTGTGCGCACACAATTCCATTTGAAACCAATGTGAGCTGCACAGTGCTCAGCCCTTCTGAAAATTGGGTACTTGGAGAATAATTGAGGAAGGGTTTGAACAAAAATCCAGTGTTAGGGATAGTACTTTCAGCCCAGGTTCCATTTTGACCCTTTTAACCTCCTTTTAGGGAATACTCAGTATTTAATATTAGAAATATTTCTTGTGAGTCATGGTAATAACAGCGAAAATCCAAAAGCCTAACCTGGTTGATTTAAGATCCTCCTTTATATCCCTATTGTTCAAAGGTATTTTGGGAACTCTTGAGTGACAAGAATAGCAGCAGTCTTTATAATGCAATTAGAGTTGTTAATAGGGAGAGAGAGACTTACCTGACTATACTTTATTGTGTCTAGCCCATGCACTCATGTGAATTAGAGAAGTCAGTGGAGTTAGACTGGTGTCATAATCTTGCAAATCTATCCTGAATCCAAAAGATGTCCTGTATGTGTAAGACTGGGAAAGTTTGGTCTGTGGAGTTGCTATATTTCTCTTTTCATCCAAAATCCTGGTAATTCTTTTGATTTATTTTGAATACTGTAGAAGTGAGTGAAAGTCTTTACACAGGTTTTGCTAACTATCATTTGTAGTGTGTATAAAATTATTGTGCATGTGTGATATATATATATAAATGTAACATTTAAGGAGACTTCTTACATTTTCAGACTATAATGTATAAATATAAAACATGTCTAATTTGAAAATTCTGTACAATACCCTTCTTTTTCCTTGCATTAATCCCATCCTACACTACAAGTCCTCTCCTTCCAAAGTGCTCTTTTCAGTGCCATATCCTCTATCACACCACATGCTAACATGTTTTCCTTTATGACGTACCACCACTTCTTCTTGGGTTGGCATCTCTGTCTTTCAGTCTTGAGCCATTGGACTCTTCCTCACTAGTTGTCAGGACTGTGCTTTACATGAGGACTGTGCTTTACGTGACCAAACCACGTGAGCCTGCACTCCCTAATTTTTTCGTTTATGCACATTACTTTGAGCATCTTCTGTCTAACACTAACTCTATATATGTACGCATCTCCTTGGTTTTTTCCCCCTCCTTCCTTCCCAGTCTCCCCTCACACTCCCATTTGTTTATTCACCTCTTGCGTATTATCTATATGCTAGACTGTGAGCTTTCGGAGGCATGGACTGTCTTTGTATTATTTGCTTGCATAGTGTCCAATACAGTGGGATCCTGAGCCTTGTTAGGGGCTGTTAAGCATTACAGCAACAGAAATAAATAATAACTATGTGCCTTTGTACAAACACACACACTCAGTCTCTCTCTCTCTCTACTGTTAAGTATTCAAGGTAACAGGTATTAAACACTCTTATTACAGAGCTGGTCATTTGTCTGAAAATCATTTGGGACCACTTCTAGATCAAGCTCAGGCAGAAGTTCATTCTGTTAAACAGAAGTTGGATCATAATTTAAAACAGGAAAAGCAAAGGCTTCACCAGAAACTCGTTACTAAGAGAAGACGAGAAATGTTGCAAAAGGTAATTATGTACAGTGTAACGGTTTACCCTGGGATTATGCTGAAAAAAGCCCTGATTGAATTGAAAGATAAGGTCTAATTCTTTTATGACGATGAAGATAACAAACATCCATGCTAGGATAGTAGAGGAAAATCAGTCTTCAGAATTTTTAGTGGCATTACCACATTATACAGTAGAACCTCAGAGTTATGAATACCAGAGTTACGAACTGACTGGTTAACCACACACCTTATTTGGAACTGGAAATACACAATCAGGCAGCAGCAGAGACAAAAAAACAAAAAGAGCAAATACTGTACAGTACTGCGTTAAACGTAAACTACTAAAAAAAAATAAAGGGAAAGTTTAAAAAAAAAGATTTGGCAAGGAAACTGTTTCTGTGCTGGTTTCATTTAAATTAAGATGGTTAAAAGCAGTATTTTTCTTCTGCAGAGTAAAGTTTCAAAGCTGTATTAAGTCAATGTT
The DNA here is from genome assembly GCF_965140235.1 of Caretta caretta. Classification (NCBI taxonomy): domain Eukaryota; kingdom Metazoa; phylum Chordata; order Testudines; family Cheloniidae; genus Caretta; species Caretta caretta. The sequence continues at coordinate 127,797,668 of NC_134209.1, read as the reverse complement.
CAGTTATAAAGTTTTGAAAGAACAATCATAGTGTTTTGTTCAGAGTTATGAACATTTCAGAATTACGAACAACCTCCATTCCCGAGGTATTTGTAGCTATGAGGTTCTACTGTATTGTCTTAACTGAGCAGTTATTCATAGCCTGACAACAGAAGACCAGATCATTCCCTACCATTGGGAAAACCTGCAGGTAAGTGATATACATGAAGAAAATGCTGAGTTTCCATTTGTGAAATCTGATATTTCATCAGGTCGGGATCATAGGGTTAGATTCTACCACAGTGGGACCAGGTGGCATGACCTTCCAAACCCACTGAGCTTCCAAACTCTTTGGAATAAAATGCCTTGGAGCTCTGGCTATCATGCAGAGGGCCAACACTTCCATTGTATTCTCTATGCTTCCCACTGGTGTGGTCTTAAATGATAAATTGTGTTAAAACAAGGGTAGCTTTGGCTAGCTTTACAGTGAAAATATTGCATAGTGTAATATGAAATATCAATAAAACTTTTTTCTTTTCTTTCCTCTATTTCTTTGATTAGAGTTTGCATTTGGAATTTTACCAGTTCATTAGATTTCTGACCCTTTCAGACATTTGAAAATGTGTCAGGGCATGAGATAAATTGCACACTGCATTTTTGTTGGTGTTAGCATTCTGTCTAACTTCAACCTAAATTAATAGTGGCCTTTTGGGCACATATGAATGCAGTGCTGATAGTATGCAATGAAATTGTCATTTTGAGTATTACAAAAAACTGTTATGTATAATTTCACCTTGGTATGAAATATGTATATAGGGGATTGGAACTAAAAAGAGGTTTCTTCTATTTACCTTGTATCTTTTTTTTTTTTTTTTTTTTGTAAATGAATCAGCAGAAAGAACAAAGAAAGGAGCAGATGTCGATAGGAGACACTTTCAAAACCACTAAAGAGGTTAGCCACTACTTGAACCACTGGCAAAAGCTCCTGACTGAACATGCTGTTGAATTTGAAGAGCTTATTGAAAAGCTTGATAATGATGCCGGTGAAGAAATAAAAGTGCTTAGATTTACTTTGACAGAGAAAGCTATTGAAGAACTTAAACGCATTCAGTATGGAGTAATCACTCAAGAACTTTTAAAACTGAGTGTGCCAAAGCCGTTCCTGCAACAAATTGTTGAGGAGCATAAAAAGGAAATTGCTATTCAAATTGAACAGCTTGAAAAAGAAGAACATGACAATAATATGGCCACTGGGGAATGGCTTGAGAATACCAGGCAAAAACTGAGCCAAGAGCTGGAGCAGAGCATTGCAGAACAAAAAAAACTAAGGAGTTGGGAACAGTTAGTATTCATGTAAGTGTCTGTCCATTTTCTTTTCTTGGTTATGCCTCTAGTAAGTATGAGTTTAACAAACATGTGGGCTTAATTTTTAACTATCAATTCTTTGCTATAAACTTTGGACCTGAGTTTCACAGGTTCACAGTACCCACCACTTGTACTGCAGTCAATATGTGCTGTCTTTGCCCTGTGCTAGTGAAAATTAGACCCTTTGGTTTGTTTGGGGATTTTTAATGAAAATTCCAAGAAGCTGAAATTGTTAAAGTTATAAGGGTGATTTAGAATTTTTAGGCTTTAATTCAGTGTATGCCATGCTTTATTTGCAAAACTCTCAGTATTCAAAGATTCACAGATCCCAAGACCAGAAATGAGGATTATGAACATCTGCTCTGATCTCCTGTATAACACAGGCCGTAGAACTTCCCCAAAAATAATTCCTAGAGCATATCATTTAGAAGAACATCCAAACTTGATTTAAAAATTGTCATGATGGAGAATCCACCCTGACCCTTGGTAAATTGTTCCAATGGTTAATTACACTCACCGTTAAACATTTATGCTTTATTTTCAGTCTGAATTTGGCTAGCTTCAACTTCCAACTGCTAGATTGTGTTATACCTTTCTTTGCTAGACTAAAGAGCCTATTATTAAATATTTGTTTCCCAGGTAGATACTTATAGACTGTGATCAAATCACCCCTTAACCTTCTCTTTGTTAAGCTAAATACAGTGATCGTCTCCAAGAGCTCAAACTAAGGCATGTTTTCTAATCCTTTAATAATTCTTGTGGCTCTTCTCTGAAACCTCTCCAAATTATGAACATCCTTCTGGAATTGTGGGCAGCAGAACTGGTCATAGTATTCCAGCAGTGGTCACACCAGTGCCACATATGGAAGTAAAATAACCTCTACTGGAGATTACTCTGTTTGTGCATCACAGGATCACATTAACATCACAGGGGGAGTACATGTTCATCTGATTATGCACCACGACCCACAAATCTTTTTCAGAGTCGCTGCTTCCCAGAAAAGAGTCCCCCATACTGCAAGTGTGGTCTACATTCTTTGTTCCTAGATGTATACATTTATATTTAGCCATATTAAGACACACTTTGTTCGCTTGTGCCCAATTTACCAAATGGTCCAGATTGATCTGAATCAGTGACCTGTGCTCTTCATTTTTGACTTCTCCTCCAATTTTTGTGTCATCTTCAAACTTTGAGTGATGATTTTATGTTTTCTTCCAAGTCACAGATAAAAATGTGGAATAGCGTTGGGGCAAGAACTCATCCTTGCGGGATCCCACTGGAAACACACCCTTTTGATAATGATTCCCCGTTTACAGTTATATTTTGAGACCTTATCAGTTAGCCAGTTTGTAATTCATTTAATGTATGCCATCATGTTAATTTGATATCATTCTAATTTTTTTAATCAAAAAGTTGTGCAATAACAAGTCTAACCCCTTACAGAAATCTAAGTATGTTACGTCAACACTATTACCTGTATCAACCAAACTTGTAACGTCATCAAAAAAAAGGTATCAGGTTAGTTTGACAGGATCTGTTTTTCATAAACCCATGTTGAGTTGCATTAATTTACATTACTCTCCTGTAGTTCTTTATTAATTGAGTCCTGTATCAGCCACTGCATTATCTTGCTCAAGATCTCTGATAGACCTGTAGTGACCTGGGTCATCCCATTTGCCCTTTTTAAAAATCGGCACAACATTATCTTTCAGTCTTCTGGAACATCCACAGTGCTCCAAGACTTACTAAAAATCAACATTAAAGGTCCAGCAAGCTCCTACCCCAGCTCTTTTAATACTCTTGGGCGCAAATTAATCTGGACCTGCTGATTTTAAAATGTCTAACTTTAGTAGCTTCTGTTTAACATTGTCCAGAGACACTAGTGGGATGGAAAGAGTGTTATCACAATATGATGAGACTATATCATCTGTTTTTCCCCAAATACAACACAGAAATATTTATTGGCAAGTAAGAGAAGTGTAGAGGAGGCGATTGCGGCCCTACCCGCCTCTATCCCGCAGGAGGACTTCAGGGCCCACCAAGAACTCTTAAAGAGGGTGGCAGCAAGCCTCCACCTCCAGGCAGAGGAGATGAAGGAGCCCTGGGTCTCCCTGTTTAACGTGTTGTCCCCATCGGTGCCAGGTAGGGTGGCCTTGCCTCTCCATGAAGGGTGGCTAAGATTTCAAGTGCCCTGTGGCAAACACCGGCCTCATTGGCCCCCATCTCTAAAAAGGCAGAACGCAAGTACTTTGTACCTGCTAAGAGGCATGAGTACTTGTTGGTCAACCACAGGAAACAGCAGGGTCAGCCAGCCCTGACCCCAAAGAACAAAAACTCTCGGAGACTGGACTCTTTCAAAAGGAAAGTATATTCATCTTTGAGCTTCCAGTTACGAGTGGCAAACCATCAGGCTCTCCTGGGCTGGTACGAATTCAATCTGTGGGGCTCCCTGCCCAAGTTTGAGGACTCCCTCCAGGAGCGCGATAGGAAGGAGTTCAAGGCGCTAGTGGAGGAAGGGGCAGTGGCCGCTAGGGTGTCGCTGCCGGCAGCCTTGGATGCTGAGGACACAGCCACACGATCAATGGCCTCTGCAGTGTCCATGGCTCCTGCTCTCTGGGCTGTCCAGCGAGGCACAGTCTTCCATGCAGGATCTCCCGTTTGATGGGAAAGCTCTGTTTGTAGAGGAAACAGATACAAGGCTGCATGGCATGAAAGACTCCCGCATGACCCTCCAGACTCTGGGCCTCTATGTCCCGTCTCCAGCAAAACCTAAGTTCAAGCCTGTCAAAGTCAGATTCAGGACTCACATAATTTGTCAGACCACTCTGTTTATTAGCAAAGCGCTTTGCCAATGCACCCAGATATGTGAGCCCCTCTCTGAGGCTCAAGCTAACTTATTTATACAGCTAAGCCAAAGCCAATTTAACATAAGAGACAAAAGGAAGCAGAAACTGACAAATATACATACATATCTTATTTGCATACTAACGTTTACCAATCTCCTAGCTCAGTAGGAGCGCTAAGTTAATTAGTTTGAGCACCCATTGTCTCACACTCCTTAATGTTTCTCTTCCTGACAACTATATTTCAACAAATCTTTCAAGCAGCATTTCTTTAATGAATTATAATTTCAATATAATTCATTCTACTTTCACAAGCCGCAGCAGACTCCCACCCAGGCCACCCTGCCGAAGTATGAGGCTGCCCATAAGAAGCAGCAGGACTATAAGAGGCAGTCTCAGCCTGCCCCCCAGCCTGGGTCATCCAAGGGCAAGCAGGTGGGGAAAAGGCATTTGTGACGGGACGCTCGGGGGCACCCCACCAGTCCTCATCAGGGATCCACCCCCAATAAAGCTTCCCTCTCCAACCGGTTGTGTGCTTTCCTCCCGGAATGGTCATGGCTAACCTCGGACCGATGGGTCCTCAACACCGTCTCCCGGGGTTACACCCTCCAGTTTACTTCATCCCCAACCAACCACCCCTCACCCCCATCCCCCTTGGGGGACCCCTCGCACGAAGCTCTGCTCGAGCAGGATGTGGGGCAGCTCCTACGTCTAGGAGCGATAGAGGCGGTGCCCGAGGAGTTCATGGGCAAGGGATATTAATCCCGCTATTTCCTTATCCCGAAGGCCAAAGGGGGGCTCAGGCCCATCCTGGACCTCCAAGGTCTGAACGAGTACATGGTGAAGCTCAAGTTCCGCATGGTCTCCCTGGCCTCCATCATCCCCTCCCTGGATCCCTGGGACTGGTACACTGCCCTTGTTCTGTAGGATGCGTCCTTCCACATCCACATATTCGAGGGGTACAGGCGCTTCTTCCATTTCGTGGTGGGACAGAATCATTGCCAATTCACGGTCCTCCCATTTGGTCTGTCCACTGCCCCCAGGGTGTTTACAAAATGTATGTCAGTGTTAGCGGCCTACCTCAGATGGCGGTGGGTCCAGATATTGCCCTATCTGGACGATTGGCTTGTCAAGGACACCTCCCGGTCACAGGACAGGGATCACATGGCTCTTCTCCTGTACACGTGCACCACCGTGGGCCTGTTGGTAAACAACACCAAGTCACGTTAGTCCCAGTCCAATGCATAGAGTTTATCTGAGCGCTCCTGGACATAGTGTTGGCCAGGGCCTCTCTCTCGCCAGACAGATTCGAGACCCTCATCGACTCTGTCACAAGGTTCCCGGTGACAACAGCCAGGGTTTGCCTACAACCCTTGGGTCACATGTCAGCGTGCATGTATGTGGTCCATTACGCCAGACTCAGGATGAGGCCCCTCCAGCTCTGGTTGGCCTTGAAGTTCTCCCAGGCCACAGACAGGATGGACACGGTCCTCACCGTGCCGGACTCTGTGATCACCTCCCTACAGTGGTGGTCCACCCCAAACAACATGCTCCAAGGGGTCCTATCAAGGGACAGGGCCCCGTCGTTGGAGCTGGTGTCCGATGCGTTAGACCTGGGTTGGGAGGCCCATGTGGGGAAGTTTCAGACTCAAGGCCTGTGATCAGCTCAAGACCTGACCTTACAAATAAACGTCAAGGAGCTCACACCTGGAGTGCAAGGTAGTCAGGGTCCTCACAGACAACATGGCCTCAATGTTCTATATCAACAGGCAAGGTGGGGCTCGATCCTCTGCCATGAAGCCCTCAGGCTGTGGGACTTCTGTATAGCCCATAATATCCACATGAAGGCCTTCCATCTACCGGGTGCCCAGAACGAGAGGGTGGATCGCTTGACCAGGGACTTTTCCTCACAGCATGAGTGGTCCCTCCACCCAGAAGTGGCCCACCAGCTCTTCCGAAGGTGGGGAACTCCCCAGGTGGACCTGTTCGTGACTCGTCAGAACCAGCGATGTCCCGGGTTCTGCTCCAGGAGAGACCCTGGGGAGGGGCGCTATCTCCGATGCCTTTCTCCTATCCTGGTCAGGCCAGCTTCTCTATGCCTTTCCCCCATTCCCTCTAATCAGCAGGGTCCTGGAGAAGATAAAGACGGACAAGGCCCGGGTGCTCCTGATTGCCCCGGCGTGGCCCAGGCAGCATTGGTACATGATCCTAATGGGGCTAGAGGTAGTTCCGCAATGGCCATTGCCACTTCGCCCGGACCTGCTCTCTCAGGACCAGGGCCACCTCCTCCACCCCAACCTGGCAGCTCTTCACCTCGCGGCTTGGCTGCTCAGTGGTTAGGTGGAGAGGAAAAGACATGCTCAGAGCAGGTTCGCTGTGTCCTCCTCAAAAGTAGACAGCCCTCCACTCGCCATGCTTATTTGTTGAAGTGGTCCCAGTTTTTTGTCGAAGTGGTCCCAGCTTATCCTTGATTACCTCCTCCACCTGAGGGCCCAGGGCCTGGCACCCTCATCAGTCAAGGTGCACCTGGCAGCCATATCGGTCTTCCATCTGGCAGTGCAAGGGCACACGGTATTTTCCTATGCTATGATTGGCCAGTTCCTTAAGGGTTTGGACCGTCTTTTTCCATATTTTAGACCCCCCGGTTCCACAGTGGGACCTAAACCTGGTGTTGGCTCGTCTCACAGGGCCCCCATTTGAATCACGGGCCACGTGCTCCTGGTCTCACCTCTCATGGAAGGTGGCCTTCCTGGTTGCAATAACATCAGCCAGCCGAGTCTCGGAGCTCAGGGCCCTGACCTCCGAACTGCCGTACATGGTCTTTCATAAAGACAAGGTCCAGCTCTGCCCACACCCCACGTTCCTCCCAAAGGTGGTCTTCGCCTATCACATGGGTCAGGACATTTTTCTACCGGTCCTATGGCTGAAGCCTCACGCGTGCAGTGAGGAGCGCCGTCTCCACACTCTTGATGTGTGGCGGGCTCTGGCTTTCTACCTCGAGCGGACCAAGCCGTTTGGAAAGTTCTCGCAACTGTTTGTCGCCTTGGCTGAGCGCGAGGGGCCAGCCGATTTCCACTCAGCGGCTTTCCAATCAGATCACTTCGTGCATCCATTCCTGTTATGAGCTGGTGGGTGTCCATCCGGCTACCCATTGTGAGGGCACACTCGACTAGAACGCAAGCCTCGTCGGCTGCCTTCATGTCCCACGTCCCCATTCAGGACATTTGTAGGGCCTCCAAGTGGTCTTCGGTTCAAACGTTCACCTCGCACTATCCCCCAAATCGTCCCCCAAACCAGGGATGATGCCAGGTTTGGCAGGGCTGTCCTCCATCCTGGGAACTTGTGAACTCCTACCCACCTCCAACAGATATAGCTTGGAATCACCTATTGTGGAAAACACATGAGCAATCTCTCTCTCGGAGAAAAGACAGTTACCTTTTCCGTAACTGGTGTTCTTCGAGATGTGTTGCTCATGTCTATTCCACATCCCACCCTCCTTCCCCTCCGTCGGAGTTGTCTGGCAAGAAGGAACCGAGGATGGGGGGAGCAGGGAAAAACTTCTGGCACTGGTGCACGTGGCACGCACACCTGTTGTGGAATAGACATGAGTAACACATCTTGAAGAACACCAGTTACGGAAAAGGTAACTGTCTTTTTTATTAATAAACCCACCTTGAGAAAGGGGACATGGAACTGAACTTGAGGGTTTGGGCTTTATTTGGACTGCCCTGGCTAATAAATCTGCCCACTGTCGTACGGACATGTATTCATTAAAAAAAATGGACTGTAAAGCATTACTGTCAACTTAAACAACTTCAGGTGAGGGAGGAAGAATTTTCCTTTTCTCTAAAGAAAATCAGATACACATGAGACCTACTGGGCCAAATATGATGACCTGACATTGTCCCAATAAGTTTGCCTACTGCACATTATAGAGCTATAGAAAACAGATCTATAGGAGTCTGCCTGTTAACTACAGTGTTTGAAAATCCATTCATTTCTAACTTTTCAGTGACTTTTGTTTTTTCAAAATTCAAAATAATTTTCCATAAACCATTTCAATGTATCTTTCAGATACTGTCTTCTTATCTCTAAATATACTGTAGAGAACAATCCTGCACCAGTAGTGAAATGGATTAGATGATCTAGGTCTTTTCCATTTCTAACTTCTATGATTCTATGACGATGTATTCCAGTTGGCAGTGCTGCTGTTACACTTGTCAAATACCATCTTTATTCACACAGCAACAGTAAAAATCAGATCCTTAAAAGCTACTTATTTTTCCAGTACATTTTTCTACACAACAATAATACAACATTCCATCAAAAGCTCTTTAAAAAATGTCTGTCTTTACATTTTCTGACACTGTTAGTTTTGATATTTTGATCACCAGACATCAGCTCTAGTCTCTTACCAAGAATTATTTTGACCGATAGCTTTTTATTTTTGTTAATCATTCAAAATACTATGAAGTCGTTCTGTGCCAAAAATATTAACACTTTAAAATCCTTTCCTAACATAGGCATGGCATAAGAGATCTGCCATAGTTTCTAATCCACTGTTTTTTCTGGCAGTGCTACCTTTCTATGTATAAATCTAAGGCAATATTGTGGAGCAGTAAGTGCTGCCTATTGGGAAATGATGCCTTCAGATAGGTGTCTTAGGTGGATGAAAACAGTGTAAATATGAATATTTTAATTTAGAGACTGACTACAATCATTTGATTCAGAGAAGAATTTCTAAAAGCGTCATAGGCATATTTTATGGAAATAATGACAACCTGTTGGCACTGTGATTAAAGTAAAATCATCCTTCTAAAACACTGGAGACAATATATTGTAATTTTAAAATTGAAACTCTTTGTTAGTGCATCAGTGTGCTGTTTTTAAAAACTGCTTGAATTAGTTATTGTTTAATCTTTAAACAAATAGGCTATTTCCTCCTTTTTAGAACTACTGGGGCAGGGGGAAGTTTATTGCTGCAAATTTTATATATATTTATAATTTTTATTAATTTTTTCATATATAACAAATATATCAAAATACAAGATTCAGCATCATACACAAAGTAAATAAAGAGGGTCAAGCTAAAGGGAGGGCAGGTGAAGCAAGCGATCTATCTTCAGGGTCTGCGTTAATCATAGTCCTGTAAAAAGTCAGCACAAATTGCTTTGAATTTTTCAGGCATTCCCCTTCTGTGGAATGCCAGTAATTCACTAGCTGAAAGATCAGCCATATCATTGAGCCAGGCATTGATGTTTGGTGGAGATCAACTTTTCCACTTTTGCAGGATTAATATTTTAGCGACCAAAGCTGCATGTTGGAAACACGGTGCCTTGTTATCAGGTAACCTTCAGGTATCAGAAATATATCCAAGAATTAAATTTAAGAGGGAGAGCTCCAACTTAGCATCCAATATCAAATTGGTCCTTTCACCCACAGTTGCTGCAAAATTAAAGTTAAATGTGTTTTTTCTGAACTGTTCCTGACCCAATGGCATGAAAGGTATTAAAACTGGCCTTGTGGTAGAGCAGCACATTGCCACTGCAGAAATCAGAATTTGGGCCTTGAGGTCCCTTCTGGGCTGGTTGAAGCTTGGAGTGATCTGGTGGCAGTCCACATTACTTGCGCATGGGGAGCACCTCAGTTTGTTTTCTATCAACCAACCTCTTTTCGCTCACCCAAGACTTAGTAGTTATGTTGATTTACTCTAAAGGGGAGAGGTACCTAATATACCCTAACCAATCCAAGGTGGTGTTGCTGGTAAGATAGAATGATGAAAAGGGTAAAAGTAGTGGGGAGTTTCAGGACTCAGATGATTCCCTTTTGTTCCCCTGGGGAGAATCAGATTCTGATCTCATCTCCACCAGTGTAAATCTGGAGTAACTCCATGACCCTGGTTATAGTCACACCCAGAGTTACTGAGATCAGAATCTGGCCCTCTGTGCCTCACTGAACTGTTCATAACACAAAGATAAGCCATGAAATAGTTTAAAATGTCAGTGTCTCCATGACCCTGGTTATTATTCCCACCCAATAGCTTTGTTGAAAAAGGTAGGTACATAAAAAGGTAGTATATAGTTTATCAGATTGACATTTGCTTATTTTCTGTATATATACACACACACTGAAAAATAAGCAATACCAATCTGCCCTTTTAAAAATTAATTCTCCCAGCTTCTGAGCTGGTTCTGTTTGTAGAAATTTAGGGAGACAAGAAAGAGAATGTGTCAAAATACAGAATACTGGGTTATGACATACCATTACGGTAAATATTATATATCACAGATTAATAGTCAGTGGTTACATGAACTCTAGAACAGATAGTAAACAGACTAAATTTGAGAGGAATCTGTCCATTTTTGTAACAGATCCATATACATCCAACAGAGAGCTGGCAAATTTTCCTTTTATAGGGATATGACAAATAATTAGCATTCTCATTTATTACTTATCTCTATGGTATTTTGAAAATGTTACCAAGAATTCTAATAATTTCTAGTGTTCCTTCTATTTAAAAAGCTGATATAGGGATGTTGGGGATTGGTCCTGGTTTGAGCAGGGGGTTGGACTAGATGACCTCCAGAGGTCCCTTCCATCCCTGATATTCTATGATTCTATGAATGTTTACAAATGTGTATCTAAGAAACTCTGGTTTTCTATAGTGATCTAAACTGAGAATTTACCAGTAAACATTCATCATATCTGGTCCTTATATGGGCCCGTAAGGGTAAGGAGGGCACAAAGGGCTTTACTTCTTTATACATCCTGTTCAGGAGATAAGCCTTTACTGAAGTCCATGCACACCCCTGACAGTGCACTCTGGGTTGCAAGCCCTCAAAGTAGCAAATGATGATGCAGAGAAGAACTGGTTGCAAAATTTTCACCAATGTTACCCATTGAAAAATGGATTTTAGAACTATATTAGAATCTTCCTGGGAAATGTTTTGTATCATTTAATTTTTTTTTTCAAAACAACTCAAAAGGTCCTTCCCCTTCCCTCCCCATTTCCAGGTTTATTTACACGTTCCCCCCAATATCTCCCTATGGAAAAATGAGAGAGAGAGAGTGCACACACACAAAAACCACCCTGAACATTTTTCATTTTGATTTATGTTGACAATATTTTAAAATTTTATGTAAAAAATTCATAACAATTAATTTCTTCCAAAATCTTTTTTTTTTTTTTTTTTTACCAGCTCTAACACCCTGCTGTCTGGAGAATCTGGCCACCTGGGAAGGGGAACACACTTTGCAGGTTCCTAGGATCTCTGAAGATAGTTTGGTTTTGGTTTTTTTTCTTCCCTGTGCCAGTTTGCATATACCACAGAACAGCGTGTGTTTGTTTTTGTTTTTTAACAGGAGACTTTTAAGTTTGCCCCTGTCGTTATCTGAAGAGGAATTGCTTAGAATGAGGCAAGAGATCCATTGCTGCTATTCTCAGATGGACAATAACTTAGCTTTGCCCAAGATTCGGAGAAGAGCTTTGCTTCAGGTGTATCAGTCGGCGTGGAGGGAAGCAGAGCTGCTGAAAGTGGATCAGAACTTAGCAGTATCCGACAAACAGGTGGGATCAGTATGGGAACGTTTTACATTTCCCAAATGTGTGCTTTTACTCTCTGCCTCTTTTTCAGGAGTGGGTTTCCCCACATGTGCCATTTTTCATCTGTTTTGGAAGCAGAATGTAATTAGGGTCAGTTCCCAACTGTATGGCCTGATTTATTTGTCAGTTACTGTAGGTAAAAGCTGGATCCTGGCCTCTCCCTGAGTCCAACATGTTAGCAGGGTGCCTCTTGTGATGACTGGTGTGCGTGTTGCCTTCCTGATCCCTGTTCTGTTTTGTTTCCTGGTTCCTGCTACCTGGATTCAATGCTCTTGTTCCTGTTTGTGTGCACACACAGAGCCTTAGCATTGTGTGTGTGCAGCTACTCATGGCCTGCTGCTGCATATCTGCAATTCAGACTGTTATCAAGATTTATTCAGACTGTTGCTGACCTTAACAGTTCATGGTTATTACATGTTTTGACTCACAGTCTACTGGCATGTCTTACTTGGGGTGATTTTTGGACTGCTATTCTGGGGTGCACCAGAGTATAACATGGCAATGAGTGCTTCAGTTCTGCAACTCGTGCTGCCGGCACAGCCTTCGATGGTGATACTTTATTCAGAATTTTTGGAACTATCTGCAGATTATACAGCTCTCTGATGCTCCATGGTGCCACGTGATGGCATTGATATTTATGGTGGGCTCCTGGAGCCCAAGTCTTCCTTTGATGCAGCTATGCAGCACCGCAACAAGTATTTTGGCATTGGATAGTCTATTCTGAAGCAAATACTCACCACACAACAAAAACACCAACCCAGGAACCAAACCCTGCAACAAACCCCAGTGCCAGCTCTGTCCACATATCTATTCAAGGGACACCATCATAGGACCTAACCACATCAGCCATACCATCAGGGGCTCTTTCACCTGCACATCTACCAACGTGATATATGCCATCATATGCCAGCAATGCCCCTCTGCCATGTACATTGGCCAAACTGAACAGTCTCTACGCAAAAGCATAAATGGACACAAATCTGACATTAGGAATTATAACATTCAAAAAACAGTAGGAGAATACTTCAGTCTCCCTGGTCACTCAATAACAGACCTAAAAGTGGCAATTCTTCAACAAAAAAGAAAAAAATAGACTCTAATGTGAAACTGCAGAACTGGAATTAGTTTGCAAACTGAACACCATCAAATTAGGACTGAATAAAGACTGGGAGTGGTTGGGTCATTACAAAACCTAATTTTCCTCATACTAATTTCCCCGTACTGTTACTCACACCTTCTTGTCAACTGTTTGAAATGGGCCACTCTCATTACCACTACAAAAGTGATTTTTCCTCCCTTGGTATCCTACTGTTAATTGAATTGTCTCGTTAGACTGACCTCTCACTTGGTAAGGCAACTCCCATCTTTTTATGCGCTGTGTATTTATACCTGCTACTGTATTTTTCACTCAATGCATCTGATGAAGTGGGTTCTAGCCCACGAAAGCTTATGTCCAAATACATTTGTTAGTTTCTAAGGTGCCACAAGGACTCCTTGTTGCTTTTGCTGATACAGACTAACACGGCTACCACTCTAAAACCTGTTCTGGTAAAGAGGAAAATGTTTTTTGAAGCTCTCCAGGAATCCTACGAAACTATACACGAGTTTGCATGTCATCTGCAGTAATGGGTCAGGGACTGTGAATTCGGGGATTTATGATGATCATGCTCAGGGATATTTTTCTGATTAACCACACTGGATGAACAGTTACTGGTTGAAGATGTGAGAATGCTAACTTTTGATGCAACGGTTGCTAAGAGGGAGGCCTTTGCTAGCACTTGGGGTGAAAGTTGTTCTGTGTTTCAGTCTGCTGCTACCTTTGTGTCTCCTCTTAAGCCATCAGCTCCTCCGCCTGCTTCCATCACCGAGAATCCTACGATGCTACCTATTCCCGTACCATGGCCTCAGCAATGAAAGTTGCCAGCTCCTCACTGTTTCTGCTGTGATAGTATGGGTCACTTGGCCAATTTCCCTGCCTGCCCAGTCAGGCTTGTGAGAAGGAAGGACATGTTTTAACTTAGTGCGCCGCAGACACTGATTCACAAAGATGGGAGGCCTGTGAATGTGGAGCTGGTCGAGACCACTTTTATTGATGTTTCCTTTAGTATGATCTTCACATGTGGTAAGACGCTGTAGGTGGTATCCTGAAATTAATGGCACACTGCTGAAGTGCATGGTGGATACAGGTGCTGAACTTAATGTTCTCCCTTCTGGGTTAGTTCACAGTCTGGACAGTTGCCTGACAACGGTAATTATAAATGCTTAGAATTTGTATGTCTTGCAGACAGTGGGCAAAGCTGTATGCTCTGCACCCTACAAGGGCATAGCCTTGACTGCAAAGTTTTACATTGTTAAAGGCATAGCTGCGTATGCATTTCCATTATTTTCCTTACATCTTGGTATAATGAACTTGCACAGGATATTTCAGGTGGGATTATGTTGGCTAGAACAGAAGGGAGTGTGCAAAGGATCATTGAGAGACAGCATAGGATATGCATACTCTCTGCAGGTGGATTTGAACATGGAAATGTGCACCACCTGCACATTGCATACTTCCTGCACTTATGGAGAAGATCCAAACAGAATTTAGTATGTTTTGGAAGGTGGAAGGATTGGATCTCACCCATTGTGATCATATACAATGTGACAGGGTCGGGCTGGATGGCTACAGGAGAGTAATCGAAGGCAGATAGATTAGCCCCAGGCTAAGTAGGTCCCTTTTCCCTGGGTAAGGTAACAGGGAAGGTTCCAGAACAATCAGGAACCTTCTGGAGACAATTAAGACAGGCTGATTAGAACAGCTGCAGCCAATCAAGAAGCTGCTAGAATCAATTAAGGCAGGCTAATCAGGGCACCTGGTTTTTAAAAAGGAGCTCACTTCAATTTGTGGTGTGCGTGTGAAGAGCTGGGAGCAAGAGGCACTAGGAGCTGAGAGTGAGAACGCAGACTGTTGGAGGACTGAGGAGTACAAGCATTATCAGACACCAGGAGGAAGGTCCTATGGTGAGGATAAAGAAGGTGTTGGGAGGAGGCCATGGGGAAGTAGCCCAGGGAGTTGTAGCTGTTGCACAGCTGTTCCAGGAGGCACTCTAGACAGCTGCATTCCACAGGGCCCTGGGCTGGAACCCGGAGTAGAGGGCAGGCCCGGGTTCCCCCCAAACCTCCCAACTCCTGGTCCGACACAGGAGGAGTCGACCTGGACTGTGGGTTCACGAAAACGGCCAAACTGAGGGCTGCCGTGAAGCTCCAAGGCGAGCAAATCCGCCAGTAAGTGCAAGACCCACCAAGGTAGAGGAGGAGCTTTGTCACAAGAAGAAGAGTGGTGATATTCATTTGTGCACAGATTTTAGGGACCTTCATAAATATGTGAAACATGAGCAGTTTCAATTGCCTTCAATGAGGTGACTTGGTGAATAAGTGGATCCCAGATTTTCTCTGTGTTGGACTACCAATCCGGTTATTGGCAAGTACCTGAAAGTTTGCAGTTGTTGTTGACCTGTCAGCAAACCATTTGGGAGTATTGCTATCAACAGCTCCCTTTTGGATTAGTCTCTGCTCCTGAGGTATTACAGAAAGTGGTCTCAGCACCCGGATAATAACTAGGGTACAAGTTGCTATTTGGATGATATTCTCATCTTTGCTCAGACTCCTCCTGAGCATAATGTTGTTCTGGACCTGATGCTAACCCAACTCCAACAAGCTGGCATAAAGTTGACTGGGCCAAGTGCAGTTTTGCAAAGGTTGCTGTGGAGTTTCTCGGGTATTCTTTGTCCATCAATGGTGTGAAACTGATGGCCTAACAGCTACCAGCTGTTGCTCCGATACTGATTTATGTTTGTTCCGTGGCCTACCTCAATATATAGGTGGTTGTGCTCTGCCCCCTTTTAGTACCCTTGCTAAACTGCTGTGGGGTTTAACCCAGAGCCAGGGGCAGTTGGTTTGGACTAAAAAAGCAAAGCAAGCTTTTGAAACCCTGCATCAAGCCCTCTGGTGGATCCAGTCCCAGGCTTATTTTGATCTATAGAAACCCATGGTGAGTCAAAGTGAAGCATGCAATTGGGAGCTGGGTGCAGTTCTGTTCCAGGAGGGACTGCCAGTTACATTTAAATCCTGTACTCTCACCTGAACAAAAGTGACGTATTCCCAGACTGAACCACAGGTCTTGGCGAGGTTTTTTGCTATTGTACACTTGAAGTTTTACTTAGTGGGAAGACATTTCACCTTAGAAACTGATCATTTGTGTCCCATTGATCAGCTGAGCGTGAGGGTCCAGTGGTGGATTATTCAGCTGTAGCAGTATAACTTTGATTTGGTATATATCCAAGGAAGACCTAATTTAATTGTTGATCTCTTTTGAGAAATTCTGCTTTGTTGGCACCCTCATATGCAGAAACAGCCACATACCCCATATGCTTTTCACTGAAAGATGTGCCAACTGATTTAGGGTGGACCACTAATGCCACTCTTCAAGATGCTGACACGTGCAAGGTGATACATGCTGTACAAGCAGGTTGGATGAACCTCGTTCTTAAGAAAACTTTATCTATGTTCTTCTACAAAATTCGTTCTGAACTCACACTGAAGGTATGTTACTCAACATATCTTATACAGAGGAGTGTGGGTGACTATTCCAGCAGCATGGTGACAAGCAGTCCTGGACGTGGCTCATTAAGGACACATGGGAGTTATGAAAAGGAAGGAACTTCGGTGTAGTTTATGCTTGGTGGCCAGGGCTGCATTTAGACATTGAGCATCATGTGAGGGCATGCCCAGTCTGCACACTGCATAGTTGTAAACAGACCGCGGCAGAGAATTGCAGTGGATATTACTCACCCCGTGATTGCACTGCTAACTGTTACAGCCGATTACTGATGTCATCCCTTTGCATTCATAATTTCTAGGGCTGTTAAGCAATTAAAAAATTAATTGTGATTAATTGCACTATTAAAAAAAATGATCGCAATTAATCAAATGATTAATCGCACTGTTAAACAATAATAGAATACCATTTGGAATGGTGGCCGAAGCATGAAGGGGCATATGAATGTTTAGCATAACTGGAATGTAAATACCTTGCAATGCTGGCTACAAAAGTGCCATGCGAACACCTGTTCTCACTTTCAGGTGACATTGTAAATAAGAAGCAGGCAGCATTATCTCTCATAAATGTAAACAAACTTGTTTGTCTTAGCGATTGGATGAACAAGAAGTAGGACTGAGGGGACTTGTAGGCTAGTCTAAAGTTACATTGTTTTGCGTTTGAGTGCAGTTATGTAACAAAAAAAAAATCTACATTTGTAAGTTGCACTGACACAATAAAGAGATTGCACTACAGTACTTGTATGAGGTGAACTGAAAAATACTGTTTCTTTTGTTTGCCATTTTTACAGTGTAAATTTTTGTAATCAAAAATAATAATTAGGGCTGTCAAGCGATTAAAAAAATTAATAGCCATTAAAAAATTAATCGTGATTAATCGCGCTGTTAATAATACAATACCATTTATTTAAATATTTTTGGATGTTTTCTACATTTTCGAATATACTGATTTCAATTACAACACAGAATACAGAGTGTA
Source organism: Caretta caretta (assembly GCF_965140235.1). NCBI lineage: Eukaryota > Metazoa > Chordata > Testudines > Cheloniidae > Caretta > Caretta caretta. Next base: position 127,780,300 of record NC_134209.1, on the reverse strand, counting down.
CAGTGCTCACTTTATATTTATTTTTGATTACAAGTATTGACATTGTAAAAAAACAAAAGACATAATATTTTTCAATTCACCTCATACAAGTACTGTAGTGCGATCTCTTTATCATGAAAGTTGTACTTACAAATGTAGAATTATATACAAAAAAACTGCATTCAAAAATGAAACAATGTAAAATTTTAGAGCCTGCAAGTCCATTCAGCCCTACTACTCTGGCAATCACTCTGACAAACAAGTTTGGTTAAAATTTGCAGGAGATAATGCTGCCCGCTTCTTGTTTACAATGTCACCTGAAAGTGAGAACAGGCATGCGCATGGCACTTTTGTAGTCAGCATTGCAAGGTATTTACGTGTCAGTTATGCTAAACATCTGTATGCCCCTTCATGCTTCGGCCACCATTCCAGAGGACATGCGTCAATGCTGATGATGCGTTCTGCTAGATAACGATCCAAAGCAGAGTGAACAACCTCATGTTCATTTTCATCATCTGAGTCAGATGCCACCAGCAGAAGTCTGATTTTCTTTTTTTGGTGGTTTGGGTTCTGTAGTTTCCGTATCTAAGTGTTGCTCTTTTAAGACTTCTGAAAGCATGTTCCACACCTCGTCCCTCTCAGATTTTGGAAGGCACTTCAGATTCTTAAATCTTAGGTTGAGGGCTGTACCTATTATTAGAAATCTAACATTGGCACCTTCTTTGTGTTTTGTCACACCTGTGAAGGTGTTCTTAAAACGAACATGTGCTGGGTCATCTCTGAGACTGCTGTGACATGAAATATATGGCAGAATGCAGGTAAAACACAGTGCAGGAAATGTACAGTTCTCCCCCAAAGAGTTCAGTCACAAATGTAATTAACGCCTAATTTTTTTAACGAGCATCATCAGCATGGAAGCATGTCCTCTGGAATAGGAAAATATACTGCCTACTGAAAGGGGAACAGATAGGGAAGAGGTCACTCTTTCTGCGTACATTGATATCATTGACCAGTTGGGGAAGTTGCACACAGCAATAGCATCCATCTCTTGAGCTGAATCAGAGGTATAAACCTATGACCCTAGGATCACCTGGTGCCTCTGGCCAGGTACCACTCAACTTTTGGAGAGAAGGAAGGAAATTGTGCTGACTGATGTGTTCCCTTCCTGCTTCCTCTTCTCTGTTTCTGCTCCTGTTTTGTGTCCTGGTTCCAACTCCTTGAACTCGGTGTTCCTGTTCTTGTTTAAGGCTCTGTTTGTGTGCTGAACAGTGGGTGTGTGCATCTACTCAGGGTCTGGTGCTACATATCTGCTGTTCAGACTGTTATCATGTTTTGTTCTGACTTTTGCTAACCTAACTAGTTCATGATTATTACATGTTTTGACTGGCAACCTACCTGCATGTCTTGCTTTGTTTTATTTGTGGTTTGGGGCAAGGAATGGTGTCCCTAGCCTCTGTTTGTCAGAAAGTGGAGATGGATGGCAGGAGAGAGATCACTCGATCATTACCTGTTAGGTTCACTCCCTCTGGGGTACCTGGCATTGGCCGCTGTCGGTAGACAGGATACTGGGCTGGATGGACCTTTGGTCTGACCCAGTATGGCCATTCTTATGTTCTTATGGGTTTCTATTCCGGGGTGCATTGGAGCGTAACAGCCTCCTTTCCTATAAATGCTTGATGCAGCTCAGATTTGTTCAGAGGTCCAGTGCACCTTCCACTTGCATAACAGATTCCCTGCCTCCTACAATGTGATTTGTGGTAGTTCAGTGCTGCCTTGTCATTAGTATCCATCTTTTCATGCACTGTGTATATACACCTGCCTACTGTATTTTCCACTCCATGTATCTGATGAAGTGGGTTTTAGCCCACAAAAGCTTATGCCCAAATAAATGTGTTATTCTCTAAGGTGTCACAAGTACTCCTTGTTGTTTTGGCATTTAAAGATGCTTTTCAGGCAGCAATGAGAAAATGTGTTTCCTCCATCCTTCCCTTCCTATGTAGACTAATTGTTCCAGGGCCCTATCCCCTATAATGGGAATAAGCAGTAAGCCAGGAGGTGATCCATCTCTAAGGAGGCCCTTTCTGAAGCCAAAAAAATGGAGCTGTGTTTTGTCTGCTCCCAGCCTATTGGATCCTTAGTCTGAAACTGGAGATTTGTTGGGACCGCCATATCCCAAACTGAGACTCCTCTGGAGACATATCCACAATGCTGAGTCATTCTTCTTCAGCATCTGGGACTCAGTCTGACTCTACTGCTGAGTCAGTTAGATATTGTCTGGGGGAAAATCCAAGTCCATTCCAATCCACTTAAAAACAGAAAAGCTTGAGGGTCCCCTTTTCTGTTCAAGAGTGGGTAGTGGGTTGCTTTTAGACTTGCCGTTCCAAGAGGAGAATCATGACTCTCCTAAGGATGTACTCTCTCATTTTTTTCTAATGTACGTAACAGAAGCTAGGGAATACTCATCTCAGAAGAGGTCAGTTGGTGTAAAGAGGTCAGTCCCAGCCAGGAAAGTATTAGCTAATTGGGTAACAAATTTTCTATTTGGTTATTTAACTTTGTGTAGATGATGCTTAATTGTCTTGAATGTTATAAACTACAGATTAATTCTTTACCTTAACTTTCTCCATAGAAAAAGAAACATGTCTCTTCTATGAATTGTAGGTCATAGCAATATAACAAAGGGTGATATGTCTCCCCTCTGACTGCAATTTGATTGACTGTGTTTTTCTTAATGTGTAAACTAACTTAGGCTAATTGCACTAGGAATTAGCCTAGTTCAAAATCTTAATGATTTCCAAAATGCTCTGTATTTCAAAAGGGAAATGACTTTGCAGAGCCATAGAGTTGAACAGATGTTATCTTTTCCCTGAGAGCACATTATGCTCAGTTTATATTCCTGTAAAGAATACAAAGGTCAAGAATAATCAGATTACGTAGTAGGGTGCTCCTTAATATTATCATGGGTCATTTGTGATTCATACAGTGCATTTTGAAAACAATTTAATTTTTAAATGAATATGATATCTCGTTCTTTTTTTATGGCTTTCAAAAAGGATGAGGAAAATTTCATCAAGTCATTGCATATAGCATTCACTAAATGTTTGTGTAAAACCAAATTTGTCACTCCTATGCTAGCAGGACAAAATTACTATATTGCAACTTGGCAATTGCATCTTCTTTTCATGGAAGGGATGAATATGTAAACCTGCGTTAAAAAAAGTTAGGCACATTTTGTGGCTTGGTTTGAAATTACTGAATGGGTCCTCTGAAAGGCATAGGTAGAACATGCATTTCCAAGGAACATTTTGTCATGAAAGTCAAGATTTCAGTTTTGTATTATTAACTGGGGAATTGCCCACAAATAATAGTAATAATACTAACACATAGTAATGTCATATAAGTTTTAAAAATATTAAACGATGTGATGACTTTTTACAGCCACAGCCCAAGATCAAAAAACAACGATCCAAGAATAGAAATAAGATAGATGTTCTGAAAAAATCTTTGGAGGATAAAATTCACATCTATGACGAACCGATTACAGATGAAAATTTGAGCAAGGTAAATGTAAATGTTGTTCTGTACATTGATGCTCAACAATTACAAAATAACAATAATTTCCTGTGAATACATTCAAGACCAAGACAGAGAGAGGCATGGAGCTCAGACTAGATGATCATGATGGTCCCCTTCTGGCCTTAAAGTCTATAAGTCTGTGATATGCATAAGTATGGAAAATATTTCATCTTTCTTTTGTGCTTGTCTCCTGGACTTTCAAGATTATGTTGCATTTAAAATAGATTATCACCTGTGATTTTAGTTGTAAATTTTAGAGTTCATTTTGTTTGTGTGAAAGGTGGCAAGTCCCCATGCCTGAATGCTGGTGTTTCCTGTTTATCACAAGAACACAGCGATGAAGCTGCCTCAGACAATGAGCTTCTAGAAAAATTTCTCATCTTGCCTGTGACAAACTCAGTATTCCAGAGGTGCAAGTACTCACTAAGACGAGCCTGGAGGAACTGGGGAATCTATCAGTTTGCTTACCCCTTTCAGTAACAATGCTTATAGAGCAACCTGGAAAGTTTCTTTCTCTAGGAAAATGTTTTCAAAATATTTGACATTTGCTGTATTTTAAAGGCAAAATAATTTACTCTTTGAAAGTATCTTTAGGAGCAGCATAGATAAGTCTATTCCAACAGGGATGATTCAAGAGTATCAACATAGGGATGAACTGAGGCAGAGACAAGGAAATCAGGGTGGCAGAATTTTAACAAGGGACTCCCTGCAAGATCCACAGAGCTCCCTCCAGTACATCTGTGTCAGAGCAGGGTATAACAATACAAGTCCCTCACAGCCCCTCCAGTGTTCCTGAAGTACTCTGCTCTAGAAAGCTCACTTCACAGCTGAGAGAATGATTCAGGTTCCAGACTGATTTGATCCTTGACCTTTCTACTGAAACAAGGATGCCGGTGATGATGATAGGAACATCTGTTCACTGGGAACTGAGTGTAGGCCATTACCTCATTTCACATAGATCACCAAAATCCTCCCTCATTAAAACTCAGATCCTCCTGCTGAAACACAGCCTGAACAGCTGGGTTGGACTGGGTGCATGAAGGGGAGGAATTCTCCCTGTGCCAGGAAAAATTAACCCTCTGTGACTTCAGCACAGGTAGAGAATAGAGTATCTGTACTGTAGCAGATCCCGAGGCTCCACATGTCTCTGAATCACCCGTGTTCCACACTCTTCAGTGTGCATACACACAAGGAGCCCTTGTGAAGCAGGTTGCACACCACACAGGAGGTGCACACCCACTGCATGACTTCCACAGATGCTGCTGCTGCTACCTTGTACAATAGACCTATCAGAAGTGGTGTAAAAATTTCCCTTAGTGCCCACTGTCTGTCCATTCAACTCATTAGTTTTGCCACTGACTTAATGGAGCAGGATCAAGCTCTGATAGCTCCAGCTCCACTGAAAGCTAGGCTCAGGAGTTTAGAGTGTAAAGCCAGAGGGGCAGGGACCAACTTTTACTTTGGTTTTGTACAGTGAAGATTAAGATGGGAGCCTGCCTCTACTTTAAGATAAAGTAGAATACTACAATAAGTATAACAATACTGACAGGAGGAAAGAATGGTCCTGCAGTTAGGGTGCTAGCCTGGAACTTGGGCAACCCAGATTCAGCACCCTGCTCTGCCAGAGACTTCCCACGTGATAGTGGGCAAGTTACTTAAACTCTCCATGCCTCTGTAAAATGCAGGTAATAGCACTTCCTTACCTCACAGAGGTGTTGTAAGGATAAAAGCATTAGACATTATGAGTTGGGTGTTGAGATACTATAGTAACGGGTGTCATATGAATACCATAGATAAATAATTCAAATAATAATCTGTTAAATGATTGCCTTATCAAGATTAGTTTTCATATATTTAAGATAGACAGTGTAGTGTGTTTGATTACATTTCCTGCAATCTGTATATCCTTTACCAGGAGGCCCAAGAGAATAGGAAATACTGGATGCAGTATGTTTTATTTATGGAAAATTCTGCTTTAATGTGACACTAATATTTTGAGGCAGTAAATGTGCTTGATTTGTGTAACTTCTATAGCCCTTTTTATCATTTCATTGATGGAGAGTTTATTTCAATTTAGATACAGCACCAGGCTCGCTCCGGAGTTCTTTTGTAATGTCCTTGCCTGTCTTCTTTTGAGTTGAACCGCATGTTAGCTACCAAAGGCCACCTAGTTTATCCCAATGAGGAGGGTAGATTATTATTAAGGAAAATGATCGCATATTATCACTAGTATACCAGAAATGTAACAAAAAACTTTATCTTGTGAGTATAAATAAAGTTTTCATTCTTTCCCTTTGCAATTCATTGTCTAGGTTCTCATTCAAATTCCTACCCATTAGTATTTTTTATATTTTTTTCTTTAATATAAATGGTTTTCCTCTTCTCACTCACTGTTGTCATCCAAAATTGTATGACCAGTTCAGGAGGGTGAGGGAGAAATGTAAAAATGGAACAATGTTAAGTCTTACTACTTTCCCATTGACTACTGCCACTTCCTACTATCCTGCTGAGCTTTTTTTGAGAATTTGAATGCTGTGTGAGAGAGTTGGCTCTGAGCTGCTCAGTACTGCAGAAGGCTCCTAAACTCAGTGAGTGGAAGTGATGCCTGAAGAAGAAAGGAGCAGGGGGTTATAGTCTTTCTTACAGACTTCCAAGAGGGCTGTGAGAGCAAGGATTATAGATAGGAGGTAATGTGTTAGGAGGATATGGAAAGAGTTTTGAGGCCTGATTCTGAGAGGTGCCTGCAAATCTGTTATATAGTTTTCCAGGTTGGACTCAAACAGAATATGTCCTTTCTTCTCTAGTTGTGTCTCTAGTTGCTCAGCTTTCAGGCTGTCCCATGTACATGGCATGAGGAAGTGACAGTTGTACAAGACAAAAGACAGGCAAGGGGCATTATAAAAAAGATCCAATACGAGTCTGGTGCTGTTCTGCAGATAAGCAAGAAGACTATAGGACGTACAGAAATCAAGCACAAAATATTTACAACTTTTAGCACGATGAGCCTCTGTCCCTAACTAGGGCCTCTTGGTACTATTGGACTGCAAGTAGTAATTAATATTAATTATAGACCTCATCAAAGATGGTCAATGCATCTTAGGATCAATTCCTTTATTTGTAAAAATTAAGTGAGAGAGAAACGGCACAAGTAGCAACTAGAGTCAGTAACGAATATGGAAATTGGAAGTTAACACTTTCAAGTGAAGGGCTTATTTTATTGGATTTACGTTGTTCAGTTAAATTTAAAGAAAGTTAGTTGATTAGGAAATTGCAGAGGGAATCAGCAGCAGGAGAGTATGTTGAAGACGCATAATTTGATGCATTTTCAGCAATGATCTGAGGAATGGAAAATCTACCTTATGAGAGGAGACTCAAAGAGCTTGGCTTGATTAGCCTAACCAAAGGAAGGCTGAGATGAGATATGATTGCTTTCTATAAATACATCAGAGGTATAAATACCAGGGAGGGAGAGGAGTTATTTAAGTTAAGTGCCAATGTGGACAGAAGAACAAATAGATATAAACTGGCCATCAACAAGTTTAGGTTCAAAATTAGGCAAAGATTTCTAACCATCATAGGAGTGAAGTTATGGAACAGCCTTCCAAGGGGAGCAGTGGGGGCAAAAAAACTAACTTCAACTAACTTCAGTTCAAGACTGAGCTTGATAAGTTTATGGAGGGGATGGTATGATGAAATTGCTGACAATGGCATTAGCCAATCTGCGACTGCTAACAGCAAATATCTCCAACAGCCAGTGGTGGGACACTAGATGTGGGGGGAGCTCTGAGTTACTACAGAGAATTCTTTCCCAGGTATCTGGCTGGTGGGTCTTGTCCACATGCTCAGGGTCTAACTGATCACCATATTTGGGGTTGGGAAGAAATTTTCCCCCAGGACACATTGGCAAACACCCTGGGGGGTGGGGGTGGGGGTTGCCTTCCTCTGCAGCGTGGGATACAGGTCACTTATAGGTTTAAATTAGTTTAAATTGTGGAGTCTCTGAAGCTTGAAGTCTTTAAGCCATGATTTGAGGACTTCAGTAGCTCATCCAGAGGTTATGGGTCTATTACAGGAGTGAGTGGGTGAGGTTCTGTGGCCTGCAATGTGCAAGAGGTCAGACTACATGATCGTGATGGTCCATTCTGCCCTTAAAGTCTTTTAGATTGTTAAAGTAGGAACCAGCATTTTATATGCCTGTTTTCACTGTCTAGTGCTACAATAGTCCTCTGCTTTTGGCTAGGGGTTATTTAATTGGGGGTTTGATCCAACTTCCACTGAAGTCAGTGTGACACATGAGTTGACTTCAGTGAGATTACTCAGATGAAGCAAATATATAAGTGTTTTCATGATTGTGGCCTTTGAAGCTGAGAGGGGGAAGAAGGTTACTCTTAAGAAAGAATTTGTGCTGATGGTCACATCTTTGAGCGCCAGTCTGAATAGCTCTACATTTTGTTTAGTTGAGAGTTGTTAATTATATAATGCTGTACATAAATAAAAAGTGGCTAAACACACTTGAGTGAATCCCCATTACACAATAACATGTTTCTTATTGAGGATGGTGTTTAATAACATGCAAGTGGAATCCAAATTTCTACTTCCTCTGGCTATTTTGGTTCTTGAGTAAAATAATTCCTATAATATACCAAACTGGATGGAGAGCAACAAAACCTTAGAATGTTGTGTCATCTGATTCTTCTACTGAGTTACAACAAAAGTATGTGTATTTCTGCCAGTGACTGTCACCTTTTTTCCCCTTCGAATTCCACAACTATCAAAGCTCACGTCCTTGCCTCAGCTTCAAAGTGAATGTGAGCTATCAAGTTGTATTTTCTTGCTTATTCATTATTTATTTTAATATTTTAATGAGTTTGAAACCTGTATTGATGGTGACCAGTCATTTACTCATTCATCTATGCATTATTCATTCATTCACTTCCAGACTACATGCATGTATAATTCATTAAATCCTACATCTAAAAGTGAGCTTCCTGTGAAGAAAGAGGGAAACATTTAGTCCTATTGTGTTTATACTTCTATCATAATAATTTTGTGTAGCTTTTTACAGATGCACTGTAAACTTCTTTGAAGACATTCCTTGCCCCACAGAGACCCCTCAAATGTTACTGCTGTTGTGCCATATGAAACAAATCATCCTTCAAGCATGTTTTTCTCATTTTGAAGATATTGCAAAAATAAAATGCATGCTGGTGGTTAGTATCCTCCACATGTACATAAAAGCTGGAAGAAAATAATGGGCCAGATCCTCAACTTACATAAATTGTCATAGCTCAGTTACGTCTGTGCAGCTGCAACAGTTCACACCAGCTGAGGAACTGGCCTAATATGTAGAATGGATGGCATAACAGAAGCAGATAGCGTGCTGGATTAGGACTCCAGAGACCACAGTTCAGTTCCTTGCTCTGTCACATGCTTCCTACGTGACTTGAGCAAGTCACTTAGGGCCAGCCTTTTAAAGGTATGAATGTGCCTATCTGCTTCTTTAGGCACCTAAATACCTTTAAAAATCTGGCCCTTAATGTCTCTCTGCATCTCAGTTCTTGGTCTGTAACTGCACTTTAGAGTTCTCCCACTGACTTTAGTGGGGCCAAGATTTTACCTTTGGCCTCTTGTTTCAAGCTGGGCAACCTAAAATTGAAGCACCCCTGTCATAAATATAAAGGGAAGGGTAAACCCCTTTGAAATCCCTCCTGGCCGGGGGAAAGCTCCTCTCACCTGTAAAGGGTTAAGAAGCTAAAGGTAACCTCGCTGGCACCTGACCAAAATGACCAATGAGGAGACAAGATACTTTCAAAAGCTGGGAGGAGGGAGAGAAACAAAGGGTCTGTGTTTCAGAGTAACAGCCGTGTTAGTCTGTATTTGCAAAAAGAAAAGGAGTACTTGTGGCGCCTTAGAGACTAACCAATTTATTTGAGCATGAGCTTTTGTGAGTCTGTCTATATTCTGTCTTTGCTGGGGATAGACCAGGAATGGAGTCTTAGAACTTTTAGTAAGTAATCTAGCTAGGTACGTGTTAGATTATGATTTCTTTAAATGGCTGAGAAAAGAACTATGCTGAATAGAATAACTATTTCTGTCTGTGTATCTTTTTTGTAACTTAAGGTTTTGCCTAGAGGGGTTCTCTATGTTTTGAATCTAATTACCCTGTAAGGTATCTACCATCCTGATTTTACAGGGGGGATTTCTTTATTTCTATTTACTTCTATTTTTATTAATAGTCTTCTTGTAAGAAAACTGAATGCTTTTTCATTGTTCTCAGATCCAAGGGTTTGGGTCTGTGGTCACCTATGCAAATTGGTGAGGCTTTTTTATCCAACATTTCCCAGGAAAGGGGGGGTGCAAGTGTTGGGAGGATTGTTCATTGTTCTTAAGATCCAAGGGTCTGGGTCTGTAGTCACGTAGGCAAATTGGTGAGGCTTTTTACCAAACCTTGTCCAGGAAGTGGGGTGCAAGGTTTTGGGAAGTATTTTGGGACTCCAAACAGCTCTTCCCCAGTAACCAGTATTAGTTTGGTGGTGGTAGCGGCCAATCCAAGGACAAAGGGTGGAATATTTTTTACCTTGGGGAAGTTTTGACCTAAGCTGGTAAAGATAAGCTTAGGAGGGTTTTCATGCAGGTCCCCACATCTGTACCCTAGAGTTCAGAATGGGGGAGGAACCTTGACAACCCCAAATTAGTCATTTTGGAAATACCTTGTCATATTGCAATACTGATGTCTGAAAAGTAGTAATATAGAAGCTATCCTCAACAGTATAGTACTTTGTCCAGCACCCTTTCCAAAAAAGACTTAGCCCATTGCAAGTCAATATGCTCGGGCTAAGGGTAGGTCTGCAATGTAATCAGAGATGAGACTCTGATTCAGACAGGAGGGGAAGTTACTAGGAGTTCCTCAAGGATCAGTCTTGGGACCAGTCTTATTCAATATTTTTATTAATGACCTTGACACAAAAATTAGGAGTATGCGTATGAAATTTGCTGACACGCTATGGGAGGCATTGTCAATACAGATGGGGACAAAACATTATAGAGGAAGTTCTGGGTGGCCTTGAAGATTGGAGTTGCAGAAATGGGATGAAGATCAATTGTACAAAGTGCAAGGTCACGCACTTAGGATCTAATAGGAAGAATTTCTGCTACAAGGTGGGCTCATCAGTTGGAAGTGATTGAGGAGAGAGACCTGGGTGTGTGAATCACTCTCAGGATGACTAGGAGCCACCAGTGTAATGCAGTTGTGAAAAAGGCAAATGAAATCCTAGGATGAATGAGGCATTTCCAGTAGTGATAGAGAAGTATTTAATATCATTTACAAGACATTGGTAAGACCTCACTTGGAATATCGTGTACTGTTCTGGTAGCCATATTCAAGAAAGATTAATTTAAACTGGAACAGGTGCAGAAAAGAGCTACTAGGATGATCAGGGGAATGGAGGGCCTATCTTATGAGAGGATACTGGAAGAGCTTGGCTCGTTTAGCCGAGCAAAAAAGAAGACTGAGGTGACATATGATTGCTGTCTACACATAAGTTAGGGGAGTAAATACCAGAGAGGGTGAAGAGCTATTTAAGCTAAAAGACAATGCTCGCACAAGAACAAACAGATATAAACTGGGCGTGAACAAATTCTGGCTAGATATTAGAAGGTTTCTATCCATCAGAAGGGTGAGGTTCTGGAACAGTCTCTCAATAGGAATTGTAGGGGCAAACAACGTAATTAGTTTTAAGAGCAAGCTGGACACATTTCTGAGTGTAATTGTATGATGAGGTTATTTGTGATGGTAGGGGCAGGGCTCGATATCCCTGGGGATCACTTCTGGTTATAATCTTGTTTCTGAAGCTTATGGCTTCAGAGTTTCAGCCAGCCACCAGCAGGGGTCAGGAAGGGATTCTCCCTCCCCTCCCAACCCCCATGTATTCTGAGAGGATTTCTTTTATCTCTAAAGCATTAGGAGAAGGCCACAGCTGGAGATGGGACATTGTGGGGTTGGTCAGGGCCTCTGAGGTGGCACTGAACATTCTCTTTTTCTCAGGCACTTGGCTGGCTGGTTCTTGCTCACATGCTCAGGGTCTAACTGATTGCCATATGTAGGGTCGGAAAGGAATTTTCTCCTAGGTCAGCTTCATGGTGGACCTTGTTTGTTTGTTTTTTCGCCTTCCTCTTCAGCATAGGGATGCGGGTCACTTGTCAGGATTATCTGGGTATATGTCACATAATTCTTTCCCTGCCATTGCAGGGGCTTTGGCCTCTGGTGCATCTTAGTCTCTCCTATACTCTGCCTGTGGCACATAATATTCTAGTTTCCTGTGAATTGTAATACTCTAGTTTCTTTTCAGGTGGATTAATGTGCAGGTGCTGAATGGTGCTATACAGGAGGTCAGACTAGGGCCTGGTCTACACTGCAAAATTAGGTCAACATAAGAACATCAGAATGGCCATACTGGGTCACGCCAAAGGTCCATATAGTCCAGGGTCCTGTCTTCTGACAGCGGCCAATGTCAGGTACCCCATAGGGAATGAACAGACCAGATAATCACCAAGCGATCCATCCCCTGTTGCCTGTTCCCAGCTTCTGGCAAACAGAGGCTAAGGACACCATCCCTGCCCATCCTAGCTAATAGCCATTGATGGACTATCCTCCATGAATTTATCTAGCTCTTTTTTGAACCCTGTTATCATTTTGGTCTTCACAACATCCTTTAGCAAAGAGTTCCACAGCCATAAACTGTGTTAGGTCGATTTAATAATGTATGTGTCTACACTGTTGAGTCCCTTCCGCCCACCTAAGTGGCCTGTAAAATCTACTTCTGTATTCCACCTCCACGAGAGGCATTGTGCTTGTCAACATGGGGTTAGTGTAGACACTGCGTTGTATAATTCGAATGAATTGGCCTCCAGAAGGTGTCCCACAGTGCTCCGCTGTGACCACTCTGGAGAGCACTTTCAACTCCACTGCACATCAGTCAGATACACAGAAAACAACCGCTCCACTGTTAGAGCTCTGGGAACTTTTAAAGGTTCAATTCCTGTTTGACCTGCGTGGAGAGCTCATCAGCACAGCTGGAGCACATGGAGACTCAAGGCTGGAAATGCGCTCCAGCATGGAATACACAAGAGGTTCTGGATCTTACTGCTGTGTGGGGAAAAGAGTCTGTGCAGGCAGAGCTCTGATCTAGTGGTCCCTTGTGGCCTCAAACTCCATCACCACAGCATATGTAGACACACCTGAGTTAGCTTTGATCTATCTAGCATGGGTACGGATAGCCGTGAAGCTGTGGCAGCACAGGCTAGCTGCTCAAGTACATACCCAACTCATGCTGCCGCAGCTTATCTGCTATTGTTATTTGAGCTAATTACATCAGAGCTCTCTACATGTGCTGTAATCACACTTCTGATTGCAGCATAGACATATGCTAAGAAAACGTTCAATTTTTTTGCCTGGGTATTGAAGTAAGGCACAGTCCTGCCACCTGGCCTTTCTTACACAGCTAGTTCATAAGTAAGAGTATCTTGAAATAACATTCTGAATTTTGAAAGGAAGTTCGCTTTGACAAGATAAAAATTCTGATTCATGGTGGAACTGGCTGTCTTGTATAATCTAAATCAAAGTCCTGATTTGCATGATGTTTTGCGGAAGTTTTTATCTTTATTTGATTTCCTATCAGGGCTGCTGGAATGCAGCATACATCTCTGAATGCTCATGAACTGCAGAATTGTGAGGATATGAAAGAAATGGTAAAGTTATTAGCATTTCAATGGAAAGCATTGCGCAGAGACCAAAGGACCTCAATTCCATTTTAACAGGTTTCTTACCTTTCTGCAAAGAATATACAGACTTTTCTATTGTTTGAGTCCTCCCTTATACAAACCGAGACATAAAAATGAGAAACGGGTATGTCTGGGCCCAGACTGAGATACTTGGGCTGTTCTCCAGATACCAAAGGCAGCTCAGATTTGTCCATAGAGCTCCAAGGTTTGCCCATGCACTTTCCACTTTCTCTCCCATTTTCTACCACAGTAGTTCAGCAGTCCTGCTTTAGTCTTTAGCATCCTGGCTTTGCACGATAATTTGGGGGGCAGGAGCGAGCAGTAGTCTTCCCACTCACTCGCTCCTCCTGCCCCCAATCCTTCTTCATGTATGAGATGAAAAATTGTGGTGGGGGGATTGTTGCCTTAATGAATGAGAGCAGCTGCTGAGCTACTTCCCTTCTCCACTCTGGCAGAGACAGTCAAATAGATCAGTAGAAAACAAGCCCACATAGTGCACGCACCATGTGTAAGGAGACTGCAGGAGCCACAACAGGAGGGCTCTGCCACTATTATTCCCAGCCTGCAGACCCTTGCTCTGCCAGGAGGAAGGTGCTGAGAATATGGACTTACTTGTTGGGCTTCCCACACCAGTGGATGTGCTCTGCAAGGGCATGTCTGTCCTTTTCAGCCCATAGGACTTAGTAAACTGGATTGTCCTCACTGGTCAAGGCCTCTCCAAAGTAAGTCTAAAAACTTCCCCCAATGTCCTAGTCCAGTCTGCTTCTGGAGGAGAAAGGCCCAGGTCCCATCGCAAATTCTTTAGGGTATGTCTACACTGCGATAAAAAACTCTGCTGCACAGAGTCTGAGTCTGGGTCAGCTGAATCAGACTTTGGGGCTAAAAACTGCAGTGTATATGTACGACCCACCTGCAGGGTCTGAGAGCCTGGCTCTGACTCGAGTCCAAATATCTACACTTCAATTCTATTGCCCAGCGAGCCCAAGTCAACTGACGTGGGTCAGTCACAGCCGTGTCACTGATCTTTTATTGCAGTGTAAACATACCCTAAGTGGACAGTGGAGCCATTTAACATCATTTTGGAGTCTCCTCCTTCACAAGAGGAGTATCTGGGGGGTCTCTGAAGGACGTTTCCCTCTGCTTCTTCCTCTGCCAGTACTGAGACCTACTATGGTTATGTTTGGTTTTTTTAATGTGTTTCAGTATTGTAAAGAAGCATTTGTGCAGCTTGGCAATTTCCCCCCCATGTTGAGCTGTCTGCACCATTGTAAACATCTGACACACTCCAGCTGCCCCTTTGCAAAACTGTCTGATCTTCTTGAGATGCACACAGGTACAGAGAAAGTATCGACTGCACAGTTGGAAAAAGATTATCATGAAACAACTCTTCTCTATTTCTGTCACGGAAAAATGTGGTAAACTGAATATAGGGCATAAGCAAAGACAAAACAGTACCAACCCCACGCATTCAAAAACCATGAGCTGGGCCCCAAAATCATGCAGTTTTTAAAAATAATAAATGTTGCATTCTTTTTGTTTTCCTTCTGGTAAATTTTTCAAGCTTTTCTCCACAACCATGAGGATTTAAAATTGTATTATTTTAATAAAAACCTAGATTCCTCTGTAATCACTGGATTCCAGGAGCTGGGTTTTTAATGAAAAACATCAACAATCACAAGACTCACAATGAAACCATGGGAATTGACAACACTGTATCACCACAGCCAGTCCAGTTTATTTCAAAGTAAACTTCCCTGATAGTCTAGAACCAGAGTTTATATTTGGTCCCATGTGACCATCAAAATCGAGGCCCTCATAAATTCCACAATACTGTGAAATTATGAAAGCAGCATTTATTTTAAGCCTCCTTTTCATTTCTGGGCCACTAGCTAAGGGCTGCAGAATCTACAGGTTCTGTGGGGAGGGAAGGGACAATTTCATATTTTCCAGATATCTTCCCCATTTTTGCTTTGTTTTATTGTTTAAGATAGAGATTTATATTGAATAATAATATGATTAAGATACATTTTTCTGTCTGTTAAGGCAGAATTATGCTAGTAATATCTAGAAGGTACCTGTTGCATGCACCTTGCCTCTTTAACAGGGCTTTGTACTGCTAGGCTTAGTTGATGATGGTCAGAAGAATTTTCTGCAGATAACTTTCTTCCTCTTGTGTTCAAGGTCATCCCATATAATTCAGTGGAAATTTTAGATAATGTCACGTGAATCCTCTTGAATAAGATTCGGTTAAAATCACATTTTGAATTTAGCTTTATATATTGGATAACAAAATTTGAATGATATGCAATCCACTCTTGACAGCAGTCTTGTCAGTAATAATGCCAGAGAAAAATTCATGTGCATCACATTATCTGTGTGTCATTTTAGGGCTCTGAAAAACCTTGTGACAGTCTGTTAAATTATTCTTAAAAGGTAATGAATGGGGTTAATATATTGTTTAATATAATTATGATTAGCATAAATAGACAGGTGATATAGTTATGAAGTTTGAGAATAACTACGCTTTGTCTCTGTTCATTAGTGCAGAGATAACTAGGAATATAGAGCCAGTTCCTCAGCTGGTGTAAATTGTAATTACCATTGACTTCAGTCTAGGCTTCAGGCTATTCCATTGTACACCAGTTGAGGATCAGGCCCATAGACTCCTTCGCATGTTAACACACAATTCCCATTCCCATTAACAGGAGTGGTGGGCTCACCAAAAGGAGACAATCCAACAAAATGTCTTATTGGGGAGAAGGAAGGATTTATATTAATTTGAAACACCTTGGAATTAATTAGCTAACTTTAAACAAAACTCCTTTGAAATACAATAACTTTAATATTTTATAACTTGAAACTTTTATGATGCCTTACATCTGAGAATCTCAGAGCACTTCAAAAGCAATAATTGTGTCCTTGGATGATGATGATTGATTAAATCATTGGATTAGGAATGTATTATTCCTGTTTTACAGACAGGTGAACATACATAGAGAGATTAAGGCCCAAATATTCAAGTGTCTGGTAATTTGAAATGCCTCAAGTGTTGGGTTCCTGACTTAAGATACCAAGCTCCTGATTTTGGAGGTGTTGAGCAGCTCCCATTGACTTCAATTGATTTTTTTGGCAGCTATGAAAATCAAGGCCTCCATATCTATTGTGCATCTGAAAACCTAGGCACCAAAAGTTAGTGGACAATTTTGAAAATTTGGACCCATAAGAAATGCTCAAAACCATAAAAGAAGACTGAAGCAGAAAAGCAGAAATTGGTCTAGAATTCTGATCTCTTGATTCCCTGTGCTTTAACCACAAGATCGCTGTCTCACACACAATACCCAGAATTACTACTAAACTTGGGTATTTTTTGAACGTATCCATTGTTAGATGAAAAAAACCTTCTCTGACATACTTTTATCCACTAGACATTGGATCTTTTTTTCCCCATTATCTGTACTGTGGCATACACAGAGATTTTTTAGTCTCAAGTAAGGCAGAAATAGGAGAGAAGTAACCATCTGAGAACTGAATCCAAGTCAAGGTAATTGAACAATCCCATCCCACATGGTGTTGCAAAGAAGCAGACATAGGCTAATGCAGGCATGGGGAAGAACATAAATATGTTCAAGGTTCCAGACGTGGCTACCGTCAGGTACCATAATCACTGGTGGCAATAAATTCATCCAAAACGTATTAAAGTTTTTGAGATGTCTCCTATGAGTCTCCCATTCTGCAATAGTTACTTTATGTTTTTATTATTTGTACTACACTAGCACTGGGAGGCCATGGTTGTGCTAAACTAAAACACAGTCCCTTCCCAAGAAAGCCTATGGTTTAAATTTAAGACAAGAGACCGCCATGGATGGGACAAAAAGACAGGGAGAGCACAGGGGACTGTCCTACACAGCAATAAAAACAGTAAAAGTTTCAAGGTTCTGCAATGATAGTAATGCACTTAAAAAGTTGTCACTTACCTTAAATACCAATACTTCAGCATTATGCAGTGTTTTCCCAAGTATAGTGAATTGTGGGACTTACATGAAATTCCGAGGCAATGTTATCTAAGGCAAACTTATGTATATGACCACTGTAGCTAAGAAATCTGAATTTTGTTTTAAAGAAAACAACTATTTTAAATAAAATTAATATTTTTATGTGTTGAGTAATGTGCAAGCAATGACTGTTCTTTTTCTCTCTCCTCCTCTCCCCCCACCCCGGATAATTTCCTTGCATATTATGTCAATCGTGTGGCAGCCAAATAATTATATATTTTTGAAAACCCTAGAAAAGCTTATCAGGTTTTTGTTGATTTTATTACATTTGGTGTTTCATTGTTGTCCAGGTCCATAATGAGCTGCTGCTTGAAAAGGAGCATCAGTTGCATTCTCGGGAGAATAAACTTGGAGAGTCCATTGCTGCTGTACAATTCCAAAAGACTGATAAGAAGTCCACAACATTGGAGATTTACACCGCTATCATAAGTGTACAAGCTTTGCTTCTGGAAGAATTGAGCACATCAAAAATACTGTCAGAGTCAAAATGTACCCAGATTTTAGAGGCACATAGTCCTGTAAGTAACAAAGTGCTGAGAAGGGTAAACTGTTCATGGGCCAGATCATCAGCTAGTGTAGCTTCATTGACTGCAATCAAACTAGGTTGATTTATACCAGCTGAAAATTTGGCCCATTATTTATATAGCTTTGGCAGGGTGTGTGTGTGCATTTATATGAAATCTTTATGTGAAAGAAATACAGATAGAAAGTTACAATACTGTTTAAACAGAAGATATTAATATTATAGCTAGAAAGATAATATTATTTATTATTTGTATTACAGTAGCACCAATAGGTCCCAATTGATATCACAGCCTCTCTTGATAAGATGAAGTAATATTTTTAATGGGTAACTAACTAATATTTCATTCTCTTGATCAAACAGTAAAGGGCAGGGGAGTAACTTAGAGCGAAGACTGGTAAATAATTTTCATGACCAGCTTGCAAAGTTTGTCACATTTGTGGTAGTGAGAGCTATGTGATAAATTGCACAGTCATCTGATAAGCTTGAGTTATTGTGCACACAGAGTATATCCAGTCTATCTCTGGCACTCTCTCTCGTTGTGCATGTGCACACAGTTTAAATAACAAAAACTTCAGAAAAAGCTTTTGCTTCTGTCAAGGTTCCTCCCCCACTCTGAACTCTAGGGTACAGATGTGGGGACCTGCATGAAAAACCTCCTAAGCTTATCTTTACCAGCTTAGGTCAAAACTTCCCCAAGGTACAAAATATTCCACCCGTTGTCCTTGGACTGGCCGCTACCACCACCAAACTAATACTGGTTACTGGGGAAGAGCTGTTTGGACGCGTCCTTCCCCCCAAAATACTTCCCAAAACCTTGCACCCCACTTCCTGGACAAGGTTTGGTAAAAAGCCTCACCAATTTGCCTACAGACCCAGACCCTTGGATCTGAGAACAATGAACAATCCTCCCAACACTTGCACCCCCCCTTTCCTGGGAAATGTTGGATAAAAATCCTCACCAATTTGCATAGGTGACCACAGACCCAAACCCTTGGATCTGAGAACAATGAAAAAGCATTCAGTTTCTTACAAGAAGACTTTTAATAAAAATAGAAGTAAATAGAAATGAAGAAATCCCCCCTGTAAAATCAGGATGGTAGATATCTTACAGGGTAATTAGATTCAAAAACATAGAGAACCCCTCTAGGCAAAACCTTAAGTTACAAAAAAGACACACAGACAGAAATAGTTATTCTATTCAGCACAACTCTTTTCTCAGCCATTTAAAGAAATCATAATCTAACACATACCTAGCTAGATTACTTACTAAAAGTTCTAAGACTCCATTCCTGGTCTATCCCCGACAAAGACAGACTATAGACAGACCCACAGACCCTTTGTTTCTCTCCCTCCTCCCAGCTTTTGAAAGTATCTTGTCTCCTCATTGGTCATTTTGGTCAGGTGCCAGCGAGGTTACCTTTAGCTTCTTAACCCTTTACAGGTGAGAGGAGCTTTCCCCTGGCCAGGAGGGATTTCAAAGGGGTTTACCCTTCCCTTTATATTTATGACAGCTTCCTTTTGTCAAATTTTTACAGATTTGGCAATTTCAGAATCCTGTTGGGTTTTTTTAGTTCTATGCTATATAGTCAAAGGGAAGTGTGGGTTTGTTTGTCTCCCATTTGTGACTATCAAAGTGGGAATTGGCAGAGCACTGAAGCAGAAGAAACAGAATGGGTTTTTAAAAGTTAAACCTTTTTCCTAGAGGGCATCATTAGACAGATATCACTGTGAAAACTCCAACTTAAAATTTAATACTGTCCTCTCCAGAGAGCCTTTCTTAAAGTGACAGTATGTTAGTTTAAACGTGCTGTTCTGAGTTTGTTTAATGAAACAGTGTATTAAAACTGTAATAGCTATGTACAGTGACAAGAGAAATAAGATCAATGCTGATAAAGCATTAAAAGTAATTTAGAATCATAGAATCATAGAATATCAGGGTTGGAAGGGACCCCTGAAGGTCATCTAGTCCAACCCCCTGCTCGAAGCAGGACCAATTCCCAGTTAAATCATCCCAGCCAGGGCTTTGTCAAGCCTGACCTTAAAAACCTCTAAGAAAGGAGATTCTACCACCTCCCTAGGTAACACATTCCAGTGTTTCACCACCCTCTTAGTGAAAAAGTTTTTCCTAATATCTAACCTAAACCTCCCCCACTGCAACTTGAGACCATTACTCCTCGTTCTGTCATCTGCTACCATTGAGAACAGTCTAGAGCCATCCTCTTTGGAACCCCCTTTCAGGTAGTTGAAAGCAGCTATCAAATCCCCCCTCATTCTTCTCTTCTGCAGGCTAAACAATCCCAGCTCCCTCAGCCTCTCCTCATAACTCATGTGTTCTAGACCCCTAATCATTTTTGTTGCCCTTCGCTGGACTCTCTCCAATTTATCCACATCCTTCTTGTAGTGTGGGGCCCAAAACTGGACACAGTACTCCAGATGAGGCCTCACCAATGTCGAATAGAGGGGAACGATCACGTCCCTCGATCTGCTCGCTATGCCCCTACTTATACATCCCAAAATGCCATTGACCTTCTTGGCAACAAGGGCACACTGCTGACTCATATCCAGCTTCTCGTCCACTGTCACCCCTAGGTCCTTTTCCGCAGAACTGCTGCCTAGCCATTCGGTCCCTAGTCTGTAGCGGTGCATTGGATTCTTCCATCCTAAGTGCAGGACCCTGCACTTATCCTTATTGAACCTCATCAGATTTCTTTTGGCCCAATCCTCCAATTTCATCTGGTTTACTGCCTGTTTTGAAATCTTTGCTGGGATATCTACAAAAAAGCCATTGTTGTGCTGAGACCACTGTCTGTCGTGCTGACCAATGATATTTCATTGTTTCCTTGTACTTCTCCATCTGTCTGTCTGTGTCCCTCTGTCTCTTATGTTATACTTATATTGTAAGCTCTTTGGAGTAGGGGCCTCCTTTTTGTTCTGTGTTTGTACAGCGCCTAGCACAATGGGGTCCTCATCCTTGACTGGGACTCCTAGGCCCTGCAAAAATACAAATAATACAATAATTACAACAGTGTAACAGGATGCAGAGACACTACCCGGTTGCTAATACACAAAGGGTTAACTACAGCACTTGCACAGGTGTTCAGAGGAAGGGGTATAAATAGGGCTGCTGGAGACATAGAAGAGAGAGAGAGAGAGTAGGTAGGTTTCTTATCCAGGCTGTGAGTGCTGGGTTGAGCCCTAGATTGGGGAAGTTTCTGTTGGTTACTATTTGTGCTTATGCTACCTGTTTTGCTTGGTTTATATAGATTGTCTCCTGCTGAATAAACTTCCCTGCCTGGCACGACATTTTTTAAGGTCTTAGAAACCTGTTAATTAAAAACCACTAACACCACATCAGATGATCGCTTGTAACTCTATTGATGTTGCCATTCAGTAGAACAAATTAATGGTTAACTGTACGTTAACTTCATTAATCTCTCTACAAATAGCATGTTTTTATTTCCAGCACTAGCAGTTAGTCTGCATTTGTTATTTGTGTTATAGATGTGCATAGGGCCCCATTGTATTAAGTGCTGAACATAGATAGGGTGACCAGACAGCCTGTTTTTAAAGGGACAGTCCTTTATTTAAGCCCTCCTGCAGATGTTCTGACTTTTTCTTAAAAACAGGCAAATTGTCCCATATTTTCTGTCTCTCCACTTCCCTCCCCCACGCCCCCCCCACCCCCATCAGTACTGGCAGACCCTGCTGCTGGCCAGATCCCTCCTCACCAGCCTCCTGGCCACCAGTGGTGAGTGTGGCGGGGGGGGGAGGGGTCCAGTAGCTGACAATGAGGGTGGGTGTGCAAGGCTGGTGTCGGGGTGAAGATGTAGCGTGCGGGGCCGGTCGCTCCCCCCTGCTGGTCCGCCAGTGCAGCCCCCACTGTGTGCCAGATCTTGGCCAGCGCTGCATGTATCAAAGCCCTGCACAGCACTGGCATGGGGAAGCCTCTCTGCCCCCCAGCTAAGCTCTGGAATGGCGGGGGGAGGGTCAGGAAGCGATTTCCAGCGCATTCAACCCCCCCACCCCCCCACGAACCTGCAGGCTCCACAGCAGCCCCTGGGGCAGAGGCTTAACACCCTCTTCACACACACACACCCCGCCCTGGGTTCTGCCCCCAGGGAGCATGGAACTGTTCTGTCCCCTAGGCACCCTCCCCTGCTGAGTCACCTCTCTGGCTGGATTCGCTGAAGCCCCTGCAGTCAGGTTCCCTGGGCTCTGATGCACAATGCATCCTTAGGGCTTAACCCCTTCCTGCCCATGCTGTAGATGGAGGCAGGTGGGTTACATCAGTGGCCAGCAGCAACCTAGAAGTGTTAGGTTTCAGAGTAACAGCCGTGTTAGTGGGTTTGTGGGGGGGGGGGGAGTTTGAGAAAACCTGGATTTGTGCTGGAAATGGCCCACCTTGATTATCATACACACTGTAAGGAGAGTGATCACTTTAGATAAGCTATTGCCAGCAGGAGAGTGGGGTGGGGGGAGGTATATTTTTTCATGCTTTGTGTGTATAAAAGATCTTCTACACTTTCCACAGTATGCATCCGATGAAGTGAGCTGTAGCTCACGAAAGCTTATGCTCAAATAAATTGGTTAGTCTCTAAGGTGCCACAAGTACTCCTTTTCTTTCTAGAAGTGTTAGCTGCCTTTCAACACTGTGCATGCGGGCAGGAAGAGACAAGCTGCTTCCAGCCACATGGAGGGCAGGGGGGCAGGGGGGGGGAGGGAGAAGAGATGAGTTCTGCAAAGACATGGGCCAGGTCATCCCTTCCCCACCTCCTCCTCCCCTGCAGCTGGAAGCAGCTCCTGTCCCTTCCCTCCCGCACAGTGCCAAAAGGCTGCTGCTGGCCACATTCTGGTGTGAACCCTGGCAGAAATTTGGGGGGCGGAGGGGCATGTGACCCTGCACGTCTTTCCATGTGTTGCCTTGGGAAGATGTGGCGCCAGGTACCAGGAGAGACAGGTGTCCCGGGGACCCAAACGGGCATGGAGGGCAGAGAGTGCCGGGCAGGAAGGGTCGGGTCGATTGGTCATCCCCCATGTGTGAGAGAGGTATGCGGGAGTGTGTGTCACCTCTCCCTGAGTGAACCCTAAAGCCTTAAAGATAAGTAGGTAAATAAAAAGAATCCAACTACACAGTATTTCTTTTTAACAGGGGCTTAATCAACTTTATGTTAATTTGACTATTTGTACTGCATAGTTCTGATTGATTGCCGTTGAACTCACTTGAATGCAAGTAATTTTACCAGGTGTCCAGTATTCAGCCTAGGGAAATATGGTCACCCTAAACATACACCTAGTTAGGGACAGTCCTTGCCCTTATGATCTTAGTCTTCGCAGAGAAAGCATACAAAGGATGGGAGAAAGGAAATATTTATCTTCTCTACTTTACAGATCCATAACAGAGGCACAGAGATCTTAAGTGACTTGGCCATGGTCAGAAAGGAAGTCTGTGGCAGAACTAGGAACTGAACCCCATCTCCTTAGTCCTAGTCTAATGGCTTAACCACACAGCTATCCTGATTTCATATTAATTATGCAGTTAAGACAAGGATTTTTTAAATGACACTATTAAGCTAAGTCTCCTAAATGATTTCTGGGAAGGGTTCTTGTTTGAGTGTAGAGATATTGTTTTGTTACTCTGATTTTGTTATGTTGAGTAGTGGTATATATTTTCCAATTTGAAACCTATTTAGTATTAGTAGTAGATTCAGCATAACTAAAAACTGTCTGCATGAATTTCTCACATTGTGTTTCAGTAATTTTACCCTGCTTATAAATGAGGTAGCTGTCTGACCTTTCAATCTTAGCCATATGGATATTATACATTCCAAATGTCTCCTACATTGCAACGTTTCAGACATATTGCCCTTTAGCACAGCAACGATTTACTGATATCTTTAAGCATTGTTCTGATGCTCATTGCATACTAGTCATGTTTAGCGAAGCCATCACAATGAACTGGAAAGTGTAGTGATCACAAGCGATTGGGAAGAATGAGTACAGAATAAAGTAATATTGCAAACCAATGATGCCATCTTTTTCTTGACTCCAAATGAAAATTGTTCTTCCAAGGTGAATTGTGAATTGTTCTTATCATTGTACATTTTCAAACTCTAGGAGATTGAAGAACTTGACAGAAAGTTGGAATATGAAATGTTACATAAGGAGACGGCTCAGCAGCAGCATCTATTGAACAGGCAAAGATGGACTTCAGACGGATTGGGATTTTCAGATGAAGTTGTGGAAATGAATGCAGAGAGACAGGTGTCTGCTCTGCTGTATCAGGCATTGAATAAGTGTAAGCAATTAGTAAATCTTCATTGGCAAAGGTAAGGCTTTTTGGTATTAAGTATGACAGCCTTTTTCTATATCTTAGTCATTGCAAGCAGTCTTCAGAGAATGTAACATACCATATCGAACCAGCAAGCTAAACGTTCATTCTGTAAACACTTCAGGGCAAGGGTTTTCCTCTTCATGAAGAACACCCTTCTCTGCTGGGGAATTCTGGGCACCACTGCAATATACCCATTAAATAATAATAAATCTGTTGACTGTAAAAATGTATTTGAAATGCAGAGCCTTACCTTACAATCAGTCTCTTTGGGATCAACCAGTGGGCTAATGCTAATACCCCACATTATCAAGCAGGAGACCAGGGTTGGTTCCAATTCAGTCAAGCTCAAGAGAACAGAATGAAAGCCACAGTCTCTGGGAAAATGTTTCCAATCAAATGCAAACCACTTGAATTTCAATTCCACCACCACCCTGCATCCATTTTGCTGCACATTGAACATACTTTTCTGTTATGAGTGTTGCTTAGATAATCAAATTGTTCTAGTGAAAGAGGCCATTTTTAGTTACCACCATGAGCAAAACCACCATCTTTTAAAGCAAAGATGTTTCTGCAACAAAAATGTAAAAGGTTTTTTATATTTTTTATGTGGTAACAGCCATCTCGACAAAAGTGTCACAAAGCAAACTGGGTGAGATTTTTGCAAAATAAAATAATATATGTATGAATCACAGAGACCTGCAGACACACACATGCTTTGAGTTTTATGTCGCACTATGAGAGAGAGCTTTGCATTACTAAGTAGGTGTCACTTGGACTGATTTGTAAGGAGTGGCATTGACAGGCTTCAAAAGGAGTCCTGTCCTCTGACTTCTGGATCAAGA
Organism: Caretta caretta; assembly: GCF_965140235.1. Lineage (NCBI taxonomy): Eukaryota > Metazoa > Chordata > Testudines > Cheloniidae > Caretta > Caretta caretta. The sequence goes on along the minus strand of NC_134209.1, from coordinate 127,755,214 downwards.
ATTTCAGATTGGGTCCTTTGCAGCCTGGGGTATGTGAATCCCCAGAGCTATTTTAATTTTTAAAGGGCCAGACCACAGTGGGCTCTAGAGGAATGTTTCTATGTCTTGCTGCAGAAGACTGGGGAAAAAAAGTAGGTAGGTAGGTCATTACTCTCCCTCCAGCCCCAGAAGTCCAAGCAAACCAGTCAGCAGGCCCTTTAAAGAAACAGTAAATAGAGCAATCTAACTTTAAAACTTGGTGGAGGCAAAAAGTGTCCAACCCAGTTCCAAAAGACTTAGAAAGATTAAAAATTGTCTTTAGGCTTGCGTCTGAAAAAAGAAAATAATCAGTTATGAGTGAGCAACTCTTAGCCTGAGAAAACTCACAACCTGATAAGTAAAAAGAAAAGGAGTACTTGTGGCACCTTAGAGACTAACCAATTTATTTGAGCATGAGCTTTCATGAGCTACAGCTCACTTCATCGGATGCATACCGTGGAAACTGCAGCAGACTTTATATACACACAAAGAACATGAAACAATACCTCCTCCCACCCCACTGTCCTGCTGGTAATAGCTTATCTAAAGTGATCATCAAGTTGGGCCATTTCCAGCACAAATCCAGGTTCTCTCACCCCCTCACCCCCCTCCAAAACACACACACACAAACTCACTATCCTGCTGGTAATAGCTCATCCAAAGTGACCACTCTCCCTACAATGTGCATGGTAATCAAGGTGGGCCATGTCCAGCACAAATCCAGGCTTTCTCACCCCCCCCCTTTTTTTTTTTCGGTGGGACACACACACACACACACACAAACTCACTCTCCTGCTGGCAATAGCTCATCCAAACTGACCACTCTCCAAGTTTAAATCCAAGTTTAACCAGAACGTCTGGGAGGGGAGGGGGTTAGGAAAAAACAAGGGGAAATAGGCTACCTTGCATAATGACTTAGCCACTCCCAGTCTCTATTTAAGCCTAAATTAATAGTATCCAATTTGCAAATGAATTCCAATTCAGCAGTTTCTCGCTGGAGTCTGGATTTGAAGTTTTTTTGTTTTAAGATAGCGACCTTCATGTCTGTGATTGCGTGACCAGAGAGATTGAAGTGTTCTCCGACTGGTTTATGAATGCTATAATTCTTGACATCTGATTTTTGTCCATTTATTCTTTTATGTAGAGACTGTCCAGTTTGACCAGTGTACATGGCAGAGGGGCATTGCTGGCACATGATGGCATATATCACATTGGTGGATGTGCAGGTGAACGAACCTCTGATAGTGTGGCTGATGTTATTAGGCCCTGTGATGGTGTCCCCTGAATAGATATGTGGGCACAGTTGGCAACGGGCTTTGTTGCAAGGATAAGTTCCTGGATTAGTGGTTCTGTTGTGTGGTATAAGCAAATACTCACCAACAACCACATACCTGGATTTGTGCAGGAAATGGCCCAACTTGGTTATCATGCACATTGTGTAGAGAGTTGTCACTTTGGATGGGCTATCACCAGCAGGAGAGTGAATTTGTGTGGGGGGGTGGAGGGTGAGAAAACCTGGATTTGTGCTGGAAATGGCCCAACTTGATGATCACTTTAGATAAGCTATTACCAGCAGGACAGTGGGGTGGGAGGAGGTATTGTTTCATGTTCTCTGTGTGTATATAAAGTCTGCTGCAGTTTCCACGGTATGCATCCGATGAAGTGAGCTGTAGCTCATGAAAGCTCATGCTCAAATAAATTGGTTAGTCTCTAAGGTGCCACAAGTACTCCTTTTCTTTTTGCGAATACAGACTAACACGGCTGTTACTCTGAAACCTGATAAGTAGTGTGTGTGAGCTTTGAAAAGGTCACAGAGGGAGAGGGGAATCAGCTATCTGCATGTGTTCAAGATGTTTCAGATCTGAGTTTTGTAACTCATGCTCTGCACACTTGCTGAGTAGCAGGAAACTATTGCTCTTCGTTTTTCTGACTCTGTTTTTTATTACACCACTCCAAGTCTCATTTCTTCTTCAGTTCCAGCATTAAAGTCACCCAGAAGTAGAAGATTGTCTTCACTGGGTATAAATTTGATTGTCATCCAAATCAGAACAGAACTGTTCTTTTATTTCCCCTGTGCTGCTCATAGTTGGTGTACAGACTCTGATAAGAGTCTTAAAGATGTCACTTTCTTTGCTCTGTTCTGAAGATCTGCTGGAAAGGCAGTGTCAAACATTAACACCCTTGAAAGAGCAAAAACAACCAGCATTGTGGTAGTGATTATTAAAGCCCAGCTTAGATGAACAGGTAATGTTATCAGAGTAGGTGCTGATAGATTCCTGAAAAACATCTTCTGTAGTGAGCTGAAACTCAGAAACCGCAGGAAGAGTTGTCAACATAAAAACTTTCAGTAGAATCTCAACTCATGCTGCATAAATATAGGGAACAAAGAAGACACAGCCAAAGACAGACTTGAATGGAAAGAAACTATCGCTAAAGGTTGTAAATACTTTAAGACAGATGTGAAAACTGATAGAAAAATGGGCCACGCTTCATGCCAAGTCTTCAGCAGGAGTCTACTCATTCCCATGCAATATTTGTTCGTTACCTTGCTCCTTGTAGATTGGAATATGCAGCCACAACAAAACACATGAGATGCCTTGCTGTCATCAGATATGTTGAACAGTAACACAGCAGGGTCTGGCTCTTGAAGAAAAGGGGAAGAATTGTGGTGTTCTTAGTTTATTTAAAGATGTGTGCGGTAAAGCTGTTAACAAAATCTACCAGTAAAATGTTTTCTGAATGGATGAATTTTGGACGTTGATTTCTTATCACATTAAATACTATGCCTGGGAAGATAATACTAATTTCATCTTTCCCTTCAGCTTACGAGAAGAGCAATGGAATGATGTTGTGCTTGAAGATCTTCTGGAGAATATAGAAATGGATACATTTTTGGCACTTTACAGCCAGGTAAGGGTGTATTTAAATGATTTCCCACTTTTTATCTCTGCTGTATCTGGAAATCAGTTAAGTGAACAAAAAGACTAATTTCTCTGAGATCATAATAGTAAACACTGTGCTCAATAGTAAATATTTTCCATCGTTTATCATGTCTGTATGCAATTTGCATTTCACTCAGTTTGGACAGTGAAAATTGGTGAGTTACTTGTGTATGGACAGTTTCACTTTCTGGTTTTCATGTGTTAGAACAATGCTGTTGTTTAGGTTTCTGATGCTGCTAGAGAATATTTATATTGAAAAATGTATATGTACACATATAGAGATGTGAATATTCTCCAACAGTATTATGAACATTAATAAACACCATGCTCTCTCTCTTTTTATATATATATATATATACACACACATGCTCACACACAGTCATTTAAGAAGAAATAAACAAGTGGCGACATCACAAAACCACATCTTCAGCTAACACTATTCATCACCCCTGTTGGCTGTCTGAGCTTAAATGGCATGGAACAATTAACTACTGTCCCTCACTCAGAGGTTTTCCCTCCAGGCCATGACTGAGGCATCTGGGCAGTGCTATGAAATTTGGCAGTTTTACTACCTGTGTTCTTCTTAATCCACAGAAAAGACAGCCTCCAGGGCTCTCACTCTGTAATCTTTCACATACACAACAGATTATTTAAACCAATTTAAAAAAAAAACCAGTGGGCTCCTGAAAGTAAAAAGTTTAACAAAATAGCTGTATTTTTAGGAGCCCTGACTTTGGCAATGTCCCTTTAACTATTATCTCTTTGGAGTTAAAGAAACAAATTTCATAATCCACATTCAAATACGTAAAGTCTCAGCCATATTATCTCCCTTCCAAATTTTTCCTCCAAGAAAGACTTGCTATCTTTTTACTTATAGTTCTTTGGGACTTAAGTCACTTATTCACCACCATGATGCAGGTTATATTGTTCACTTCATCTGTGAATTAACAGAATAGTATATCAACTGTTGATTACTTAGCAAAGGATAAACATTGTTATGATGATGACAACATACCAGATAACCTGTCTGTTTGTTTTTTTTACTAGGTTGTTTTGTGTGTCTTTGACTATGTCTACACGACAGACCCAACAAGCGGCGGTAGCTATGTTGGCCGGAGATGCTCTCCCACCGACATAGCACTGTCCACACCAATGCTTTTGGTAGTGAAACTTATGTCGGTCAGGCTCATGTGTTTTGCACACCCCTGAGCAACAAATGTTTTAACAATAAAAGTGCTGGTGTAGACAAAGTCTTAGTGTGTTTTAAAGCTCATTATTCTGCTGTATGTTTGTGCTCATTGCATATGAAAATGTTTTCTCGAAGTTATCATGACCAGCATTATCAACCTACTTGTTTTAAATTCAGACGTTTTCATTCCCTTTGCTGTGTTTGATTTTCTTCTTTGCTTTTCTGTCTCTAAAACATTTTATCAAACCATCTCCACAGCACGCTGGCTTTGACAGTTTGACATACGGAAAGCAGACATGGCTGCCAGTAATCACTGAATTCTATTTTGTCAATAAATTCCCTCCCATTATATTTCCATCTCCACAGCACACATCATACACATTGTAAGGAAAGTGATCACTTTAGATAAGCTATTACCAGCAGGAGAGTGGGGTAGGGGGAGGTATTTTTTCATGCTTTGTGTGTATAAAAAGATCTTCTACACTTTCCACAGTATGCATCCGATGAAGTGAGCTGTAGCTCACGAAAGCTTATGCTCAAATAAATTGGTTAGTCTCTAAGGTGCCACAAGTACTCCTTTTCTTTTTGCGAATACAGACTAACACGGCTGTTACTCTGAAAACAGCACACAGAGTTCACAACATTTTGTCAGGACTCTATTTGTGCAAGTGATAGGAATAAAAGCTTGCAGCCAGAGAAAAAATTTCCACTGCATACTTTTGTAGATTATTTCCCACAACATTATAAATTTTCATGAGATGGTAATTTTTAAGCTTAGTTCTAAATTTGTAAAACTGTAAATTCTGTACATGCTCATAACCTTTTTTTGTAATTTGCACAATACTGATAAGAGACTTTCCAACTTTATTTTTAATAATTTATTTATTCATGGAACAAAATTCTGTTGACAACAACAAGAAGCTGCATTTTAAGGAACAGCTAAACTTGCATCATCCTTTGGGTGGTTTGTTCAAGTGAGGCCCTTTCTGCTAATCCCTGGTGACAGTATGCTTGGTAATTAAAGATTGCAGGGTACTTTTCCAAGAGAGAAGGAGATAAGCTTTTGTCCTGTTCAACTTCCCCTTTCTTAATAAAAATGATTAGGGGAATGGAACACATGACTTATGAGGAGAGGCTGAGGGAACTGGGATTGTTTAGTCTGCGGAAGAGAAGAAGGAGGGGGGATTTGATAGCAGCTTTCAACTACCTGAAAGGGGGTTCCAAAGAGGATGGATCTAGACTGTTCTCAGTGGTAGCAGATGACAGAACGAGGAGTAATGGTCTCAAGTTGCAGTGGGGGAGGTTTAGGTTGGATATTAGGAAAAACTTTTTCACTAGGAGGGTGGTGAAACACTGGAATGCGTTACCTAGGGAGGTGGTGGAATCTCCTTCCTCAGAAGTTTTTAAGGTCAGGCTTGACAAAGCCCTGGCTGGGATGATTTAGTTGGGGATTGGTCCTGTTTTGAGCAGGGGGTTGGACTAGATGACCTCCTGAGGTCCCTTCCAACCTTGATATTCTATGATTCTTCCCAGCACCTTCTTTGTCCTCACCACAGGACCTTCCTCCTGATGTCTGTTAATGCTTATACTCCTCAGTCCTCCAGCAGCACATCCTCTCACTCCCAGCTCCTTACGCGCACACCTCACTGACTGGAGTGACAGCCTTTTTTAAACCAGGTGTCCTGATTAGCCTTAATTAATTCTAGCAGCTTCCCAATTGGCTACAGGTGTCCGAATTAGTCTGCTGCTTAATTAGTTCTATAAAGTTCCTGAGTGTTCTGGAATAGTCCCTGTTATCTTACCCAGGGAAAAGGGACCTGCTTAACCTGGAACTAATGTATCTACCTTTGACCACTCTCTTGTAGCCATCGGGCCTGACCCTGTCACAATATTTATTCTGCACCATATGATGTTGCTGCAAACACAGTGCAGACTTTAAACAGCATAGGTCCACTGTTCCACTATTGGCACTCCCAATATCTTCTCTTGGTTGAATTACAAGCATTTAAATATGCTATTGTCTGATAAACAGACTAATTAGGAGAATAGTTTAGAGCTTCAAATTTACCATCATATAGTTTATTTAACAATTAAGTAGTCTGGGGAATCCACTCAGCGTTTGTGGATCGAGAACACTAAAACCAGAGGATGAATAGTACAATAGGGTCTCAGTCTTGGTGTTAGCTTGCCATGTTACTGAGCATACATGGGTAAGCATAGTTAGAGGGTGCACAAGACAAGCCAGCTCCTCAATTCCATAGCTCATTTACAGAAGAGTTCTATCCTGAAATGTTCCCTGTTATAGGGAATGCTTTAGGATGTTTGGAGAGGTTGTTCCTTTGTTGCTGTTATCTGGAAGGATCAGAGTTTGGATAAACACTATCTCCACTACAGCTCCAGGCATCTATATCGCTGATAGTGTGTGTGTTTATTCAGATTCTGTGGCATTTAAAGAGCCAGCGGTTGGTGCATTCACCTAATGCATGATGAAAGGTGGAAAAACAACCCCCTAACAATAGCTGAGTACTACCGTTGCTGATTCTCATTCGTTTCAATGGGAACCTTTTCCCCAAATCAATTTTGTCCTTGTGTTAGTTTTTAAAGGAGTTTTCCACGTTTTCTTTCCATGAAAGGTGGTGTCTTTCTTTTGGGGTCTGTATGAACTGGAAAGGAGGTCCAAAAGCAAATAAAGACATTTCATAACCCTAGTGACCACAGGAATTAGGAGTCCTGTAGCTTAGCAGTAACTAATTCGCTGATTGAATGGAGGGGGAGAGCATATGGCTCTTCTCTGCTAGTTACCACAGAAGGATGATAGGAAGTTTTGGAGCTCTCTGATACTCTTTGTGATGCTGCTCCAGAAATCTCGCATCACCAGAAAGTAGATGGACAGTGCAGCCAGCTAGAAGGTATTGCCTTCCTGTGCAGGCGAGTCTCATCTTACACTGGGGTTACGTTCTGCAGTCAGCAAAAATCGTGTATAGTCAAAATTACATTGAGTGTAATGGTGGGCGGAATCGCGCGCACTACAGGTACAGTATTTAAATTGTTGTTTTTTCTTTTTTTCTTTTTTTTTTTCCGACCGCACAAAGCTGAATTCACGCATGTTAAACTGTAATGAGTTTTGCTGCGTTTCTAACAAGTGGCACAGATGCATTACAAAGCAACTTGGAAAGAACATAGTATGAATTTTTCTAAGTGGAAGTTTCAAAGCATGGTTCAGCAGATGGATAATCTTGCTTGTATGTATCTTGTGGTTTCCTCAAACTTAGCACTCTAGCAAGTGAACAAAGTGACCCTGGATATTTACCAGTTTAGTAAGACAAAGGCATTTGTGATCAGAGAGAATTTACAGCACTTTATTATAATTGAAATTCAGCTATTCTATACAGCATGTGCTTGGAGAATTGAGCTTTAATTTGGTTATATAAAACATAAGCAAGGAGCTGTCCTTTGCTTTGAGCATGCTTGCGTTATCCAGCTTCCACAATAAATGTACAGATACAGCCTTACAGATGTAGTACACAACTAAAATAAAATCCCACTACACAACAGCTATAATAGTAAAAACCCACCAACGCTCAGCCTGCCAACTTGCCATATGCCTGAGAAGAAAGATGAGCCTTGTAGCATGAATAGTCTATTAATAAAACATATAGTGTAGCATGTTCCTAGTCTTTGTGTGTTTAATCCTGTGTTATAGAAAGCAATGCAATAGTGTTGGAAACCATATAAAAATCTATGATTTACAATGTATAGAATATAGATTAGAATGGCAAGTGTTAGGCAGCCGTAATTATAGGAGTTGCTACCTCTGTCAGTCATCCATTTTCCTCTTAACATTAAATGGAATTTTCCCCATTGGGCAAATATTCAGCACTGCCATAAGTGGACAGATCTCCCACTAAACTTAATGGGCACTCCAGGTGCTCAGCAGCTCTGAAAAAGCAGGCCACTTATTCAGATGCCTAACTTAGACTGCTATGTTTCAATGGTTTGGCTCTAGTGTTCCTATTTAGGAAGATTTCCCATTTAAGTCAATGAAAGGTTTGTTTGAGCACAGGATCTTTTGCTGCCCATAGAGAGGTTAGTTTTGAGTAAGCACACAGTTATACTCCCAAGTACTCTAGTTGTTGTTTGTAGATACAACAGATGATACAGGAAGACATTCGTGTGAAAAGGGCAAAGCAAATGTGAAATCACGGCATGGACAGAGCTCATTGATTTTGCATTAGTTGTTTCAACATGTGTTACTCAGTCCAAATCAATGTGATGTCTGTACAGCAGTTCTGCTGTTTTAAATTACAATTTTACATTATTGGTTGTTTTGACTGAATTCAAGAAACACAAACTCCGATGCTGCTGATGCAAGAAACCTCTGGTGTTGTCTGATACAGTTGTTCCCTTGGGGCTACTGTATAGCACTCATATAGCATTGAATTCACCCCATCTTCGAATGCCAGAGGACTTTATGTAGCCTATCACAGCCTTTGAGTGGTGCATAGACCATTGAGTATGTCCTATCACTTGCAGTGAATTTATTTCAAAATATTGCAGTTTTCAACCAAACTTTGCAAGAGTCGGCCTTCTTCTACAGCATGGGGCACAGGTCACTTGCAGGTTTAAACTAGTGTAAATGGTGAATTCTCTGCAACTTGAAGTCTTTAAATCAAGATTTTAGGACTTCAGTAACTGAGCCAGAGGTAATAAGTCTATTGCAGGAGTGGGTGAGTACGGTGGGTGAGCAATGTGCAGGAGGTCAGACTAGATGATCACGATGGTCCCTTCTGCGTAGGGTTGCCAACTTTCTAATTGCACAAAACCGAACGCCCTTGCCCCACCCCTTCTCTGAGGCCCCACCCCACTCACTCCATCCCCACTCCCTCCGTCATTTGCTCTCCCCCACCCTCACTCACTCGCTCATTTTCACCGGGATGGGGAGGGTCCCTTTTCGACCAGCATGTTCCAGTTGAAAACCAGACACCTAGCAATGCTAAATAAGACCCCCACTTGGGCTTTCTGCAGGGATTTAACTCTGGACCTCTCCATCTAACAGTCCATTAGTTCTAACCTCTTTATGTGGTCCAGCCACTCAAAGGGGACTCTAACCGAATGGCTGCCACCCGCGCCCTGCTTCTTGACCAGGGGTTCCTCTTCAGTGTGCCCACCCCTGCTTTCCCCTTCTTCGGGGTTCCTTAAATCACACACCGTCTTTCTCAATAAGTCACAGAGTTTCCTGGGGTCTGGTTTCTTTATTTACAAAGTTCCCCCCAAAAAACAAACACAAAACAAATCTTCCACGCTACCTCCTCTCTGAGGTGCGGTCTGAGCAGCCAACTCTATTCTTCAGGGACCACTGCAGGAAATCATCAGCTACAGCCCTCCTCCTAACTCTGCCTTAATGAACAGCCTCAGACCCTTTATAGCCCAGGTGCAGCCCTGACCCCTTAATTGACTCAGCTGGGAGTACCTGCTCTGGCCCAGGGCAGCTGAACCTAATTTAATCACAGGGGCCAGCCACGTTGTGACAGGGACAGAGATCTACACTAATGTGGGTTACAGCTGCATGCTGGCATGGGTCAGCAGATCTGTAGCCACCAGAGAGAGAACCCAGTAAGGTGGAAACTGGGTGCCCCAGTCTGGCCCCTATCTAAACATCAGAGTCTCTGGTTTACAGGCGCACTGTGATATGGAGGGGAATCTAGCCTGGTATCCACTGTGGCATCTGAACATCTATCAGGATATATGAACAGCAAGTGTAGTCCTCAGATCAAGGCCTTTGTGCTCCCTGACCAGCAATACCAGCTTAGCACACCCACCCTACTTCCCTTTCGCACATTCATTGTTCCCAGTTAGTTGAAAGGTGGCTGGGGGCATCTGTGTGGGTGCTGTACGCAACCAGAAAACAGACACACATCAACACTTTTGTGTTCAGGCAGATACTGTGTGCACCTGTTTAGTGGGTGTCACTCTCCTTGTATTTTGACAGAATTTTGACACTTTGCACTTGACAGAAATCATGCCGTTACTGAATACTGCTATATTAGAATACCAGCACATATTTTTCTTCAATCCAAATGATTCTTGATACAGAAAGTTAGGGGTCAGAGAGTGTGAAAAAAGTCTACATCCAAGAACATTTAAGAGTAAACTGCTGAAGATGAAAGCCAAGAACTCAGTCATAATTCTTTTGGCATCTATGTATATATACATTATTGAATTAAATGACTTACTGAAGGCCCTCTCGCTTTTAGAGAAAGGGGATGGTGGTTCATAGGCTGAAATAAGAATTTTATTCCTACCTTAATCCTCAGTGGTTCTTTTAAGATTTCATAAGAGCCAACGGTGTCCAAAACCGTCACACAAAGTTCAGGATAGATTTTTTTTTTCTGCTGCCCATCATCATATCTGAGGACCTTCTGTGTAAAACTGATAGTATTAGTGAAGTCCCTGGCTCTGCTCCCTTTTCAGGGTAAAATTTCTGCTTGGGATAGGATTATGTTTTAGTCTGGTTCATTGATTATTAATTTAATTTTGTTTGCGTCTTTGATTTTGGGTTGAGGGTTGTGCGTGTTTGTTTTTTAATAGAGGTAGAAGGGGAGTAAATGTGGAGTGTTGTCCTTATGATAGAAAGGCTTACTCTGCAAAATCTTCCCTTTTCTGAGAATCCTAACAATAGTCAAACTCTGGATTTGCCTGATCTCTTCTGCAAATTCATTCTACACTGCTGTATAAAATTCCTGTTACAGAGAAGAGTGAGACTTCTAACAGCAGCTGTAACATTTTGAATCCTCTCAGGACAAAGAAATTGATTTTGGCTGTTTTCCTGTTCTGTATTCATTTGTTCCTGGCGGTTTCTTGTGCCTGTGACCTGGCTTTGGTACTAATCTCCCGCATCTGCTACACACAGGCTGGTAAACAGTGCAAAAGTGGTGCTGGCTTTCTAAGGACTCCGGGGGATTATCACAGGCGTGCTTGTGCTAGCCGTGGGTGGTTTAGAACAGCTATAACTGATGGGAGCTGGCCCAGTGTTCCTATGGCAGATCTACTGGGAGCAGATAGAGGAGCTGAATAGGATAGAGAGAGGGAATGGCAGTTAATAATTGTTAGAACGGCACATTATTGCTACATTTACGCAGTGGGACATTTCCTGAACACATGGTATTGCCCTCCCCCCATCCTCACTAACTCCTCTCATATTGTCCAATGCAGCATCCTTTGTGGTGGTCATTTAATTTGTTGTTTTCATCTAGCCCCAGGTTTTCAAAGTGCTATAGATTTTTGTACTGAAATACACAGGATCACTGTCGAAATTGTCAGGTGGATGCTGGAGTTTTCACAGCTGGACCGGACATACAAAGGGCTCTTGGCACCCGAAAAGGAGTGGGAAATGGAGTGAGTTTGTTCGTAGTATCCAAGAGATGACTGAGTATTTCTGATTTTTTTTCCGCTTTAGACAGGAGCAGAGATGATTTTAAATTTGAGGGAATGGAGGTTTGAATTCCCATCACAAGAAGCCCCTGGCAGCAGGGCCGGGGGGGGGGGCCAAGTCGGGCAATTTGCCCCGGGCCCCACAGGGGCCCCCACGAGAGTATGGTATTCTGTAGTATTGCAACTTTTTTTATGGAAGGGCCAGTGGCATAGCCAGGTGGAGCGAACAGGGGGAGCGATCACAAAAGCGCTTTTACTGACAGGGCGGCGCTTCTACTGACAGGGTGGCACTCTGGGTCTTGGGCAGCACTTCGGCAGCGGGTCCTTCAGTGCCGCTGAACACGCCCAGAGCGAGTGAAGGACCCGCCGCCGAAGACCCAGAGTGCCACCGGGTGAGTAAAACTAAAGGCGCTTAATTAATTAAAGGGCCCCCAAAATTGCTTTGCCCCATGCCCCCTGAATCCTCTGGGCAGCCTGCTTGGCAGTAGCCACATGCTCTTGTTGGCAGCCTGTGCCAACGTCTGCCCTTCACCCGGAAACAGTGGATAAGCACACAAGCTCGATGCTTCTGCCGAAATGAAAAGCAGTGAAATACTTAACATTGAAATTGTCATCATTAGACTTCAGAGTTAGTAGCCCCTTTGAGATGAATGGCCGTCATTCGCACTTCTCTCCTAGCAATTGCTCCATGCTGTCTGCCGATTGAGGAATACGCATAGTTGTGCATTCCATTCCCATTTTGAAGGTTTTCTTTTCCACAATAAGGGCTAGAGACTTAATTTTTTTAAAATAAAGGCTTAGACTCTAGAGCAGAGGTGGCCACCTGAGTCTGAGAAGGAGCCAGAATTTACCAATGTACATTGCCAAAGAACCACAGTAATACGTCAACAGCCCCCATCCACTCCCCGCCCTTCTGTGCCTCCCGCCTGCCGGCAGCCCCCACCAATCAGCACATACTCCCCCCTCGCACCACAGTCAGTTGATTCACATGCGCAGGAGGCTATGGGGGAGAAGGGAGAGGAGCGAGGGCATGCAAGTCTCAGAGGAAGGGGCCTTGGGAGAAGGGGTGGAGTGGGGACAGGGCTTGGGGCAGAGCAGGGGGTCAAGCAGTGAGCACCCCCCAGCACATTGGAAAGTTAGCATCTATAGCTCCAGCCTCGGAATCAGTGGCTAGGTAAGGAGCCGCATATTAACCTCTGAAGAGCCGCATGTAGCTCCGGAGCCACGGGTTGGCCCCCCCTGCTCTAGAGCACAGTTACATGGTAATTTCCAAACAATGGGGCATTGCACAGCCATTTATGTGGCTCCATAATGACTTAATGCACAGAGTCAGGCTGTCTATAATCCTGCAGTCCCAGTGTCCAGAAGTGAAAGATCTTCATGCACACACTGGTCCATGGTGGAAGTGATGAAGCAAATGATAATAGCACTAGTTTCTAAAGCCATTGACTTTAAAATGATTTTCATTGAATTGTTTTTCCTCCAAAGTGGTAAATTTTGTAAAGTTTCAAATTAAAAGTTACTGATCATTTATTTTGTTGTAGTGTTGTGTGATGGGGAGGTCTGCCCCTTAAGGATAGTAGAGTCTAGTGGTCAGTCCACCCTGCCATGTGGCATGGCTCTTTAAGGATCCAATAGAGAGATATAGAGACATAAGGGGGATAGAGCTAGAGGGAAAGTGTCTCGGGGAATGAATAGTGTTTGGAGAAGAGATCCTGTAACTTTAGGCCCCAGGGCTAGGAGCCTTGCGGAGAGGGTGGGGCAAGGCTCCCTTCTCACCCAGCCAATAGAAAAATGAGCTGGGAGAAGGGACCGGTATAAATGCTGCCTCTTCCCTCAGAAGCCAGGTAGATGCCTGTAGATACTGCAGGGGGTGAAGAGTTTCCTACAGGACCCTGAGTTAACAGGGAGAAGACAGCAGCAGGGGTCGGTCTGCCTGCTGAACCCTCCCAGCCTGAGGCTAGGATGGATTGGGGAAAACGGGTCAGGAGGAGAAGCTGCATAAGACCCTACTACTGTCCTGAAGCCTAAATCCAACTTCAAGGAGGAGATCCAGGAGGTTCTAGTATTAAGGAGAGGGAGAGGGAGAGGGACAGGGTTGTTGTGTGACATACAACCCAGCCCTGGGAGGAGGGGTGGGCCTTCTGAACGGTGGAGGAAACTGAATAGGACTTTTACATGGTCCCAGAGAGGGCATGAACTAGAGAGGCTAAAGGAGTGAGTTACTGCTGTGGAATAAACCTGACTCTGTTAAGGGGTATATGTTAGAATGGTAAATAAACCAGACCCTGCAAAGAGGGGTTGAACTAACGTGGTCTGGGTAATTGTTTGAAAAGATCCAGAGGGTGCTGAGTACAATGTACCGGCAGGGCATAACAGGCCATAATAGCACATGCCGGAGAGGCACGCCCTCATGGTATGCCGAACGTGTCTGAACTTTTATCATTGATTCCTCTAGGAGCTCCAATTGGCAGCTTATTTAACCAAACTGACAATGGTACCGGTGGGGATGTTGCACAGACTGCTGAACTTACTGCTGCCTTCGAGTTCACAGACTGAGCTTCTTTCTGTTCTGGATTCAATCAGTGACAAATATTCAGACAGTGTTATTGAAAGTGACATCAACGGGGAGGAAGCTGACAGCTGTAGAAAGAGGTAAGTGTGCGTCGGTTTATAGCTGAAAATTCCAGCTGGAGGTTATTACTTTGAGGGAATATATATCCATTGGACGGACAGGAGCAGAAGTCAAGCAAATGAATGGGTTTTCCTGCTGAAATGTTCTTCCTGGGGGGGACTAAATCATTTTAACTAGATCACTTTTTCATAGTTATAAATATCTTAACTACAATCTGACTTTAACAGAGGAAAAATGTGATCTGTATAGTTCATAGATGTAACAAGTCATTCTTTGCTTTTAGATGTTCTTCCTCCATTTTCTTATTTGCTACATTTTCTTTTGATGTATTTTATTGGTTTTAATTTGCATTTGCTTATCTATACACTTTTCTTTTCACCATTTATTTTAGTAATATTTATACTAAGTATAGCAGGCTTCAATTGTTGTAAACTGCTGCTGTGACACACTGAGGTAGGCAGTATATGGAGTAATAAGATCTGTAAATTACAGTCAAACCTCCGAGTTACGGACACCTCGGGAATGGAGGTTGTTCGTAACTCTGAACAAGACGTTATGGGATGCTCCTCAGGGTAGACTGCTCGGAGTTGGGGCTCATAGCTCTGCAGTGGCTGCCTGGCGAGTGAGGGTGGGGACAGACAGCTGGTTCTAGCCCCCTGTCTGCAAGGGTGATGAGTAAGGCATCCTGGGGCACTGCAGTGCCGGTGAGCACGCAGTGCAGGCTGTGGCCCTTTAAAACTGAGCTACTTCTCCAGAGCACAGGATGCAGGCAGGAGCTCGGGCTCCGGCTCCAGGCTAGCTTCCAGTAGCAGCTTGGGAAGTTTCTTTCCCAGGCTCTGAGCTTGCAAGTTTGTCCCCCTCCCAACCCGGCAGGGAGAGGGGAAAACAGCATTCACTACCTCCTACCTGTAAGAGGCTGTGGGGAGTTGGGGGTGGGAGTGGGGACAGGCAGCCCAGATGTGCCAACCTTTAAGATGCAAATACAGGCATGGTACAGTATTTGCTGGCTTGTTTGTTTTGGGTTTTTTTTGTCTCTGCTGCTGCCTGGTAGCTTACTTCTGGTTCCCCATGGTGTCCAGTTGACCAGTCAGTCCATAACTCTGGTGTTTGTATCTTGTAGTCCTTTCTAAAGTTTTTTGTTTATTTTAAATATATTTGACCTTATGTGTAATAAGAAATAAAATGTAAACTAAGCAATAAATTGCAGTTTGATGCTTACAATTCTAAGAAAGCACTATACACAGAAGCTCGAATCTGAACCTTTACAAATATATAGGTATTTGTGGCTTTAGATCCAGACAGGGCCTTAAGATTCTGGTGTTCTGTGGTTGAACAAAAATCAAGGGCTAACATTTCCAGTTCAGTTGCAGAGATGACAACTCGCAAGAACAGCTGTGCTTACAAAATTTCAGCCCAGGATGACAGCGATCTTAGGAGAGGAGCTAACCTAGCTAGATTTCCACTGTTTTGGCCAGTAAAAATCTTACATAATCAACTGTCTCATGAGATCACTGTCACTTTGATCCAAACAATTAATGAGGCTTCAGTATCATCATATACAAACCCAGCTTTAGCAATCAGTTCCCCTTTTAAGTCCTTGCAAGAAACACCATAGATCCATCCCTGGCCAGCTTTTCATCAGCTTGGACAGAACAAAGTGTGTGGTTCTCCCTGAATCCTAGAGGGTAATATAAACACGCTACATAGTGGGCAGCGCTGTCTTAGGTTTTGCAGAAATCTTTAAAATGTTCACAGAGCAAACTCAATAACCAACTGTTAATTGCTCATAACTTTTCTATTTTAGGCCCCAGTCTCCAAAGAAATCAATGTAGACAAATTCTTGTGTCCCACCTGAGTCCCATTCAAGCAAGGGGGACTTCATGCTTATGCAGATGCTTTTGCAATATAGGGATCTTAATTTTTTCTTCAAGTGCTTGCTCATGTCGATTCCATTCTAGGTGCGTGCATGCTCACGTGCACAGTCGTTGGATATTTTTGCCTTAGCAGTATCTGTAGGGTCGGCTGTGAGGCCTCCTTCAGTGCTGCACTCATTCACTGGTATATTAAGCGCCACCGACCCTACGCCCTCTCAGTTCCTTCTTACCGCCTGTGACTGGCAGTGCAAGAGCGTAAGCGGTTCTATACAACCCATTGTCTGTTTTCTTTGTTTACAGTTTGTAGGTACTTAGTTAGCCATTAAGTTAACTGTTAGGTTAGTTCAGCAATTAGAGTCCCAGCTGGGACTTCGCCCTGGGGTGGGGCATAGCCGTTCTCCAGCTTCAAACCATACTCGTCATGCAACAGGACGATGCCTATTAGTGATGCCCACAACAGCTGTGTGAAGTGCTTGGGGGAATCCCATAGGAAGGACAAGTGCAGAATCTGTAAGAAATTTCACCCTACAACCCAAAAGGGTGGGGTATCGGCTTGAGGGCCCTCCTCATGGAGGCTGCGCTTCATCCTGCGTTGGAGCCGTCCCGCTCGGACCCTGCGCCTAGCACCTTGGCATCGGTGTGGAGTGCTCTGCCCAGCACCATTTCCCCTCGCTGGTGCCTAAGAAGCTGCAAAAGAAGAAGAGCCCTGGAGCTTCACAGGAGTACCACTTCATAGGGGTACCTCTGCAGTCAGACTCCCTAGGCCCCTAGCCTGGCCAGGTATCCCACTCCCAGGAGCTGCAGGGGACCCTGGCTTCTCCTGGGGCCCTTGTTGCCCAAAGTGGCCCTGGTGGCGAAAGATCAAGCAGGCCAGCCAGCACCGCAGATGCCACACCAGGCACCAGATTCAGCTAAGACCCCAACACTTAAGGGCAAGCCGGTCATGGAACTGCCCCATAGGGCAGCGGAGCATCCTTGCTCTCCAGATTGCAGGTGTGGAACCCCATCTCCACGGCCTAGGACTCCAGCCCCGCACACTTGGTCTCCGGTCAGTAGGCTCAGGTTCCCGATGCCGCGCTCTCCCTCTGCAAGGCATGGGACACTGGAGTCAAGGCACCAGTCCCTGTACCTCTGGTACCGGTGAGCTTCCAGCCTAAGATCACCGCAGTGCAGGTCATCATCATGGTCTCCCAGACATTGGTGCCCAACAGAGCGGGAGTGCTCCCATTCACGGCACTGGTTTCCACCTCTCTGTTTCCTCTCATCAGGCAGGGACCGATCCTCGCCTTGCTGGTCGCCAGCCAGGGTCATTTCGCAGACTCAGGCCTCGACGACTCTGCCCTGGTCACCGGAAGGGCAATGGTCCAAGTCGGACTGGGAGTTTAGCCCCTTGCTGAGGAGCGGTGATTCGCCCCCAACCCGCGAAGCCGGCATGGTGCCTGCAGTGGTGGAATGGCCTTAGGGACAGTGGCTCAATAGCCACACTGGAACCAGTGGGGCGTGCCCATGATGCCGACCCCGTATTCCCACCGTTCTTCCCTTGCCGCCTCGGACAAACCGCCTGCGGCACTGCCGTCATCAGACTCAGAACACAGGGAGAGGGATTGCTCAGTGGTTTGAGCATTGGCCTGCTAAACCCAGGGTTGTGAGTTCAATCCTTGAGGGGCCCATTTAGGGATCTGGGGCAAAAATTGGGGATCAGTCCTGCTTTGAGCAGGGGGTTGGACTAGATGACCTCCTGAGGTCCCTTCCAACCCTGATATTCTATGATTCTACTGAATGTGACGCAGGGTCAGCACAGCAGGTTACAATGCCTAAGGAGACTGAAGGGGAACCCGTCCCTCCACTGGCAGTGCAATCATCATAGTTGTCTCCAGACGAAGCGGTGGTGTGCCCCCAACAACTTCAAGGAGCAACAGGCGCTCCATAAAAGAGTTGCTACCAATATGAACTTAAAAATTGAGGAGTTGGCAGAGGAGTCTGATGACCTCTTTAATTTTATATCCTCTACCACCCGAGCCTGGGTTACGCTGCCCATCCACCCAGGGGTCCTTAAGATAGCCAAATTGCTGTGGCAGACCCCCCCCCTTCCATTCCGCCTACCTCTAAGTAGGCGGAAAACAAGTATTACATCCCTGCAAAAGGGTTCCAATAGCTGTATACCCATCCTCCAACGGCATCACTGGTCGTGTCTGCTGTTAATGAAAGGGACAGGCAGCGCCAAGTCAGTGGCATGCCACGAGACTGGACTTAATTTGTCAGAAAGATTTACTCGATGGCCAGCCTGCAATTTCGGGTGTCTAACCACCAGGCCCTCTTAGGCAGATACAGTTTTAATCTGTGGGATTCCCTTAACAAATATAAGGAGGCCCTCCCACAGGACCGAGCCCAGAAGTTCGATGTTTAGTTGAAGAGGGCACAGCGGTGGCGAGAGAGGCCCTCCAGATGGCTTGGGATGCTACAGACTCGGCAGCCAGGATGGTTGTTTCTGTGGTGGTCATGAGGCGCAGCTCCTGGTTACAGTCCTCTGGGTTATCCCTGGAGATACAGGCCACCATGCAGGACCTCCCGTTTGAGGGGGCAGGGCTCTTCTCTGAGCTCACGGATGCAAAGCTCCACAGCCTTAAAGACTCCCACGCCACCCTTTGTTCCTTGGGCCTTCACACCCCTCAGCAGGCCAGGAAGTTGTTCCGTCCTCCACCTCTTCTGCCTCCCCAGTCTAGGTCCAGGGGAACTTCGCAGCTGAGCACCAACAGGAAAGATAAAGACAAAGGGTCTAAGCGGCATTACCCGTCATTTTTCTGTTCATCTGCTCAGCCTGGCCCTTCCAGGAACAAAGGAGGCCAGAAGCAGTCATTTTGAGAGTGCACACGAGGACGACGCCCCAGTGACATCCCAGGATCCACCCTCCTACTTTTTCCTCAACCGCCTGTGCCCCTTCCGGTCGGCCTGGTTGCAGCTTTTCTTGGATCGTTGGGTGCTCAACATAATATCTTCGGGTTACACCCTGCAGTTCATGGCCGACCCTCCCTCCCAGCTCCCTGCCTCGTCCCTCCTCATCCCTCTTCTCACTAGCAACTCCTCGTTCAGGAGGTCGAGAATCTCCTGTGCCTGAGGGCGGTGGGGGAGGTCCCTGGGGACATGAAAGGGAAAGAGTTCTACTCCCACTATTTCCTAATCCCAAAAGCAAGCAAAAAGGGAGCCTCAGACCCATTCTGGACCTGCATTGCCTCAACAGGTCTCTCAAGACGTTGAAGATTTGCATGGTATGTCGCCATCGACTTGAAGGATGCATATTTCCATTTTCCCAGGACACAGACGCTTCTTCCGTTTTATGTTGGGCCACCACCATTTGCAATTCACGGCACTGCCCTTTGGTCTCTCGTCAGCCCCAAGAGTGTTCACAAAGTGCTTAGCACCAGTGGCCACTTACCTGAGGCGTCGAGGTGTTAAAATTTACCCGTACCTCGACAACTGGCTAATAAAGGGCCGGTCCCAGGATCAGGTGTGGCGCCATCTCAATCTGATTTACTCCACCTGTTGCAATCTGGCGCTGTTAATAAACAAGAAAAAGTCAACCTTAGTTCCAGTGCAGTGCATAGAGTAATTGGAGTGGTCCTCGACTCTACTCAGGCCAGAGCCTTCCTCCCCGATGCCGGGTTTCGAGCCACGGTGGACTTGATCTTGTGCATGCAAATCCACCCTCTCACCACTGCTCACACGTGTCTGCAGTTGTTGGGCCAAATTGCAGCCTGCACTTATGTGGTCTGGCACGCATGGCTCCACCTCAAGCCTCTGCAAGCATGGCTAGTATGAGTCTACGTCCCCAACAGACACAGCATGGACCATGTAGTCAGAGTCCCAGACCAGATACCGTCATCACTAACATGGTGGCAGAATCCTGGATCGGTGTTGGAGGGAGTTCCCTTCTCTGCCCCATCGGTGACCCTTGTCTCCAGTGTCTCAGGGTGGGGAGCCCACCTGGGCAATCTCAGCATGCAAGGTCGATTTACGATTGCTCCCTACACATCAATGTCAGGGAACTTAGCGTGGTTCACTTGGCCTGCCACGCCTTCCTACCTCACATAAAAAGCAAGGTGGTCCAGGTCCTGAAGGACAATACAGTGGCTGTGTTTTATATCAAGAAGCAAGGCAGAGCCAGATTGTCTGTCCTTTGCCAAGAAGCCCTCAAGCTCTGGGACTTCTGTGTTCAACACGACATCCATCTCGTAGCCGCATACCTCCCCAGGGCCAGGAACACTTTGGCAGATCGCCTCAGCAGGACCTCCTTATCTCACCATGAGTGGTTCCTCCATCCAGAAGTGGTCAGCATCATCTTCCAGAGGTGGGGGACTCCCCAGGTGGACCTGTTCGCATCCAGGCAGAACAGGAAATGCCATGTTTTCTGCTTGATTCGGGGGATCAACAGGCTTGCTGTTGGATGCTTTTCTGCTCCCCTGGTCGGGGGCTCTGTTAATTCCTCCGGTGCCATTAATTCAAGAGTCCTCATGAAGATCAAGCAGGACAGGGCAAAGGTGATCCTTATAGCACCAGCTTGGCCTTTCCAGCACTGGTTCGGCACGCTGCTGGACCTCTCGGTGGCTGCTCTGTTACAGCTATTGCTCCGGCCACAACTGTTGTCCCAAAACCACGGCAGTCTTCTGCATCTGAGCCTGGTGGCACTGCACCTGATGGCGTGGCTGCTGCATGGTTAAACACAGAAGAGCAGGAGAGCTCAGTTGGTGTCCATGCGGGTCCTGTTGGGCAGTAGAAAGCCCTCCACTAGAGTGACCTACCTAACCAAATGGAAGCGGTTTGCTTGTTGGACTTCGAATAAAGCCCGAGTGGGCCTCGCTGCAGTTAATCCTGGACTACCTTCTGCATCACAAGCTCCAAGTCCTGTCCCTTTCATCTATTAAAGTCCACTTGGCCGCTATCTCGGCCTTTCATCCGCCCCTCTAGTGTAGGTCGGTTTTCACCCAGGACATGACTGCCAGGTTTCTCAAGGGCCTCGAGTGCCTCTACTCACACATCAGGGACTCCGTCCCTCTGTGGGACCTGAATCTTGTGCTATCACAACTCATGGGACACCCCCCCTCCCACCTTCGAGCCTCTAACTTCCTGCTCTCTCCTTCTTTCTTGGTTGCAATAACTTCGGCCCACAGGGTCTCTGAGATTAGGGTGCTTACCTTGGAACTGCCCTATACAGTCTTTTACAAAGACAAGGTCCAACTGCAGACACACCCGGCTTTCCTCCCCAAAGTGGTCAGACAGTTACTTATCTGTCTTTTTTCCAAAGCCACATAGGTTGGAGGAGGAGCGTAGGTTGCATTCCCTAGATGTCAGGAGGGTGCTAGCCTTCTACGTTGAAAGGACCAAGCCATTCCACAGATCAATGCAATTGTTAGTCATGGTGGCTGACCGGATGAAAGGTCGTCCAGTGTCTGCTCAAAGAATTTCTTCTTGGATCACTGCCTGCATTTGCTGTTGCTACGATCAGGCAAAGGTGTCCCCTTTGGTGATTGTCACTTCCCACTCAACCAGGGCGCAAACCTCTTCAGCACCTTTCCTAGCCCAGGTGCCTATCCAGGACATCTGTAGGGCGGCCACTTGGTCGTCCATCCACATGTTCACATTCCATTATGCACTTACTCAGCAGGCCTGGGACAATGCTGGCTTCAGTAGAGCAGTGCTGCAAGCCGCAAGACCGTGAACTCAGAGCCCACCTCTGAAGATACTGCTTGCGAATCACCTAGAATGGAATCAACATGAGCAAACACTTGAAGAAAAATCAGTTACCTTTCTTTTCATAACTGTTGTTCTTCGAGATGTCTTGCTCATGTGCATTCTATTACCTGCCCTCCTACCCCTCTGTTGGAGTTGCTGGCAAGAAGGAACTGAGAGGGCGTAGGGTCGGTGGCGCCTAATATACCAGTAGATGAGCGCAGTACTCAAGGGGGCGCCACAGCCGACCCTACAGATACTGCTAAGGCAAAAATCTCCAATGCCTGTGCACGCACCTCGAAAGGAATGGACATAAGAAACACATCTCGAAGAACAGCAGTTACGAAAAGGTAGGTAACTGTTTTTTTTCTTTTAAATCTAGCAAAGTGACAATACCTCATGGAGAACTAGCTGCATTCCAAGGCTCCTGTTTGGCAAACATTTATGCACTTGTCCAACCTCATAATTCACAGCCCCGAGGCACAGTTTGGTTCCTGGTTTCCCCCTCACTCCCTGGGGAATGTAATCTTTCCCCAGTCTTTCCTGGTTGAGATTACTTTTGTTAGGGGGCTTATTCCTTCACCCACTTACTTCCCTGGTCCTTCTCGCATGAACAGAGAGCAACAATACCCCAAGTCCAAAGGTACAAACAATTGGATGTTTATTGGGGTGAACTTCCAGCAAGCATGATTCCAGTTTCCTTCCTTAGTGTCCCTCTTCCCAGCTCTGACACCACAGAGCCTTACCTGTGTCCCTGTTCCCATTCCTGCCCTTAGCCAAACATGATTCCAATTTTCCCACCCCCATTCCCTGTTCCCATTTCCCTCTTTAGCAAAACATGATTCTGATTTCCTTACCCCCATTCTCTGTTTCCATCTCCCCCACCCACACACCCACCTCCTCACTTCCAGATTGACTGCAGACTATATAGTAAAACTTGAGTTCTGCTTAGCTATACCTTAACCAATCATTTTCCTGAAATTTAACTAACCAATCCTAACATATTGTAACATGATTATGTAACCAATTATATCCCACCACCTTAATTAGTTTACACCCAGCAAAATTAATTATACAGCAGACAGGAACAATCACAGAACCAAACAGAGATTATACAGACAAACAATAGCAAAGTGGGAAATATAATGACAAAACAATACAGAAGTGAGGATTTCACATCCCAGCTATTGATAAGTGAGTTCTTGCCAGACAGGATGCTATCAAACTAAGTTTCCTTTTACATTTTCTAGGCACTTCCCTTTCACTGGAGGTGATAGGCACTATCAGGACAGGATTGTATTCCTAACAGCCCAATAGCACCTTATTTCAATGTGACTGTTTTGGAATGTGAGGATGTGACCGGTCGCTTCCCAGCGTATGGCTGCCTCTGCTGCTTAGCCAAAGGCCTTAGCCTAAGAACAGGGCCTCAGACTGTCACAGTAAGAGAAGGACCTTACAGTGATTTTGATTCTTTCTTTTATGCCTCTATAACTAGCCAAGTGATAAGAATACACCTACATTCTTCGAGTACAGGCCTTTACCGACAGGCCTGAATATCTATATCCTAACAACTTTCCTTTCTGCACTGGCTCAGTTGTGCTGGCTGGTATGTTGTGAGCATGGAGTCCAGGCTTTGCACAGTCCTGGCCCCTGCCCTCCCACTCCTTGACCACCTGCACAGGAAGGGGGATGGCAGATCCACAAAGGCTAATGCAATCTAGAATGTGGGAAACACACAGAGGATGAAGGAGGAAACTTACACTACCTCACTTCCTTGCCGGGGAGCACAAGGTGAGCCAGGATCTCTCCCATAATAAATATTGTTGGGCAGGAAATTATAGCAAAAATAACTGAACATTCCTGCAGAATGTATTTAAGTTATTATTAACATTCATTTTAATACCGAAAACCAGACGGTGGTGGTGATTTTTGTTTGTTTGTTTTTGGTGTGTTTTGTTTTGAAGGTGGGGATGTAAAATTCAGGATTTTCTTTTGTTTCCCTCCTTGCCCCCCTTACTCCTTCAGGAAGCACCAAGGGTCATGGCAAGCATTAGAGAGCAAAGTAAGGCAGGATCTGATAAGCAAAGGCTTGGAAAAGATGCATTCTGCAAACAGGAGAAAAGAAAGGTAAAGAAAAATTGGTACTTGATATGGGGGAAAATACAACTCCTTGTACCTCATATCTCCCAAGAGTCGTCCTTTTTGTGAGAAGTGTTTTAGAATTCATGAAAACATTCACAAACATGTGTCTTCTACCACTGTTGTCCCAGTTCTCGGAATGCATGTGAATATGGAACTCCTGTTTCATAAAGCATCCTGTACTTTTACTGTACAATAATATTAAAGTCCTTGCAAGGGAAATATTGATGCTCCACATGTTTTGCCCACTTGCGTCCTTGTATGTAACATTTGTTCTAAGGCTGCTTACTCATTGAATGCTATATTTCATACAGTGAAGTGGAAATTGGGTTAGGGTGGCGAAAATAATACATACAGTATGTCAACTTCTAAATATGGTTTACATTAGTCTCCCAAAGTACAATGAATATTTTTTGCCAGGATATGACTATACAGTCAAGCGAACCATTTTGTGCCGGAACTATTATAAATCATTTTTAAATTCAATTTCCGTTTCTTAATATAGCCTGCTAAAGAAGAAGCAACTTGCACTCATGGAAAGAGCATCATTCTCTCATCTCGGATGTTTGTCTAGACACCCTCCTGTGGAACCTTCTGGCCAGCCTGATTCATTGAACACTTCTGCTGCAGAAGCCATTGAGCTATTAGACACAGGGGAGAAGATATTTCTGTTCCGTGATCAAAGGGATCCCATACTTGCTTTGCATAGTTCTCCAAGAAAAAAGAAAAAGAACTTCCTAAATTCCAAAAAGGCTGCATGGGCAAACACAGGCTAATGAGGTAGATAGCCATTTAGTGCATCAATTAGTGAGACGAAGGTTATTTCCAAATAAGGGTCATGAAAAAGGAGCTGGTGTACGTTGAAATCATCTGAATCATTGTTAAAAAACAATTTTTGTATAAGTTGCAATAGTTTGATTTTTGCATTGTAAATAGTTTTTATTCTTAGAACTGGATTTTGTGCTCTTGTCATCCAGCAGTGCACAATCTGTATCTATTAACTATTGTTTTAGTATGCGCAGGAGCAGTAGGTGAATTTTTGCCATACTCTGTGATGCACATTACATAACTGAGGGAAGGATGTAGTGCTCATATAATTCAATGCACCAGTTTTGTACTCTCAGCGTATGCGCAGTGTGCCTAGCCTTTTCATAGCATTGTCTTCAGCCAGGTGAAGAGCTGGTAGCTCGCAGTCAGCAGGCACTTGTCATGGATCTGCAACATACTCTGAAGTTGACCGCATCTACATTGTGGGTCGTTAGAGAAACCCCATTTGAAGAGATTGGCCGCACAATTGTCCTGTCCTGTTTGAAACCGGTTCAGGGAAGCCCACATGAGCCTTGGCAGGTCAGATGGTTGGGTCGGTGATGAGAGAGTGATTTACGACTATCATCGCTGACTCATTATGCCAAGCAGATTCCACCGTCATGTCTTGTGGTGGTATAAGTGACCATAAAGAGTATCTAGAAGACAGGTGAACTTAGCAGGTGGTTGAAGAGGTCTGAGTACAGAGGCAAGTCACATTTCTCACAGATCTTGGCCGGGAGCATAATGGAGGCCCCCTTGTGGCGAATATGGGGCGGTGCTATGTTACTAAGCATTGGCAGCCATGGCAACTGAGTTGCACATAACATCCCAGTAACACTGCGCATAGCTTTGTTAAGCTGCATGTCAACCAGCCTCATGTGAGATGAGCAACAGCAGACAGAAGCACAGTACTCTGCTGTTGAATACTGATTTGACTGTTTGCTATATTTTTATTATTGTTTATATGTTGTGGTAACTAATGTGATGTCAACCCTGCTTAATTATTGCAGGATACAGTACTAAATACAGATAAGGATAAGGAAAAACTGTATACCAGATAACTGTGGTAATTATTAATAAATAGTTTGTTAATAACCACTATAAATTTGGTTTTATTTTTGCAAACTGCTTTCTAAAATTACAGCAAGTGGGCTAAATCCGCCAAACACTTATGGGTGTGCTTAATTTTGCTCACCAGAGTAGTTCCATTGCCTTCAGTTTTTCACCAGCTTCCTTAAACTTGACTGTTTAAACTCGGCTCAGGCATCAGTGTGTGAAGAATTTGGCCCAATCTTTGTACTAGTGGAGCAACAATATTGTATCTGCTCACAGACAAAGGGGGAAAAGGGTAATTATATTATTTTCCGGCCAATGTTCTTTCGGTGGGTCTTCAGAAGTTCAATCCTCTCGCTGAGCCTCACACACTGTCCCTCCTTCTGGGGTATACAGTCCCGAGTTCTTATCATGACCCTGGTATGGAGCCGTAGCCCTTAGGCTTCCTTTCAGATGCACTGCCTTCAACTGCCCAGCCGGGGGCCATCTCAGTACCCTCAGTTAGTGTCCTTTCAGCAGCCCTCCCTGGTCTCAGTCTGCAACCAGACCAGCAGGGCCCATTTGGTACCCTTGTTTGGTCTGGCCAGGTTCTGTGCTCAGTCCCCCGGGCTCAGTCTGCCCACACTGACCTTGTCATGGTCCTGCTGGTGCTGTATTCAGCCAGCCAGCCAGCCAGACACCCGGTCTTTGGCAGCCTTCCCTAGGCTCTGCTCTGCTGCTTGCCTTTTATCTGGCCCTTCTGGCCTCTAATTGGTCGTTCCAGCAGCCCCTCTGATTGTCCACTCCTCTGCTTCCACTCTAGGCTGCCTGGAGGACTTCTCACTGCTCTATTGTGGAGCGGGGTGATGCAAGGCTGCAAGGCCTCGAGCCAGGGGGCCTTTGGACCTAGTCCACCCTGCCACACCAACTCTTACAATTGTAGGTGTTTTCTGAAAGCTCTAGCTCCTGGATTCACGTGAAGCCATGAGAATCTGCTCATTATTTAAGAAATAAGATTTTAGCCCTCAAACGGGGGGGGGGGGGGGGCGCTGAAAATATGAACCATAGAGGCACTGACACCAGAAGGCAAATAAAAACAACCCCAAATGTACTATTTTAAAGATCTCATGATGTTTAAGACAATCATGATTTTTAGAGCATAAGTCATCATTTTTGAATGCCCAGTGTTAGCAATGTTATGATCACATACCCTGAAGCTGTTTGTATATTAGTGCTGTATATTTTTATATAGACAAGATGTCCATTTCCTTTGGGAAAGTAAACACTAATTGTATTTGTTTGCATAATTGGTCATAGAATTGCATTTATTCTGAACCTAAGTGGAAAGGTCACTTCTCTTTATAAAGTTAGGGACTTTACAGACTGTACAATAAAGAACCATTAACAGTTTTCAGCTACTAACACAGTTCCTGATCATGTGGATTAATTAGCATCACATCCTGATAATCCAGTAACAATTCTCAACCTGTTCTTCATTATCCTCACTGAGTCAAAAGTGAATAAGTTTGTACCATGGTAGAAAAAGGCATTTTCAAGTAACGATTGAGTTTGGATATGTTCAATTTACATCCTTCCACTCAGCCTTAGGGAGATGCAGTAGGTCTACTTCTGCATTACAGCCCTAATCCTGCTCTTATATGTAGCACCCTAGGCAATAGAACCCAGGGAATGAGCACATGATACCAGCGTGGTGGCTAGTTATAAAAGGGATTTAGTATAATGAACTGATTAATGTGTATATTATATTTTGTGTGAGGCTTGGGTTGGGTGTTGGAATTAAATTACCCTTTTATTTATTTAGATTTATACAAAGTTAAATTGTTGAAAGCCTGTTATTGATCTGATAATAAATTATCTTAATTTACTGGGACCTTGGAGAGAACTGAATATTATAGGAAGGAAATTAACTTTTTTCCCCTCCTATTCCTACCAATCTGTCAGGAAAATAAGATAGATGGGAAGTCCTGTCCTAACATCTGAATGCCCGGAAGGGCCATGCGAACAGAGAAGTTCTACAGAATGTATTACAGCCAAACAGCATGAAAAATGCAACAGTACAGAACAGACAATGGAAAGTGAAATTGGAAGTTCTGGAAAGTCAATTTATAGACACTAATAAAATAAGAAATAGATTAGTGCACTAGAATATAAATATAATTGAATTTACAAGCAATACTGTCTGTCTTTGCGTTCATATTAAATGCAAGCTGATGTTTTGAAAAAAGCAAAACTGATAGTCACTTACCTACTTATATGAAAGAATAAAACAAGAAATAAAATTGCTTCACTTAAACCATCTGACGATAGGTTTTTTTAATAAAGGACAAAGCCATCAACAAAATTTTGAAAATGTTACAGCTAAACACTCCTGAGGCTAAAGCATTCTCTGAGATGTTCAAAGCATTTTTTTAAAAATTCCCTAAAGTAGCCTTAAACCTACCCAGCAGCAGTAACGTGTATGCTCCCATACCTAATAAAGCAATAACAGAAATGAATAAAGGTTTTTTAAAAGCCCCAGGGTGAGATGGCTTCCCAGCAGAATTCTTCTCAAAGTAGAGAGAGATTTTAACCCGTACATTGTCAGATCTTTATAATGAATTCTTGTCATTAAAAAAACCCACAGAATTGTTTTCAGAAGCATTTATTACTGAAAATCCCAGTAGAGATTCCACTAATTGGATGGGATAGCTATAAATTATGAGGATAAAATGTATGCCAAAATTCAAGATCTTGTGACTCAGAATCTCATGTGTAAACTCACCAGGTTGGATTTATAAGAGATTATCTGTGTATCCAATAATGCAAGGATTTTTTGCACATCCAGCTCACCTGGCCAAAAAGCTAAACAGCTCAACAGTTGTAATCTCCTTGAATGTGGTAAAGGCATCCCATAGATGAAATAATAAAAATCACACTTCCATAATGCATTATATTTTTAAAGAACTATATAAATATTGAATCTCAAAACATCTATATTCAATAGATAATGCCCCAGTCCTGCGCTGATTAAACACACATGCTTAACTGTGTATAGGCCCAGTGAAATTATGGGCCTATGACAGTATGTGAAGGGGGGGGGGGTGTCTGTAAGTGTGTCCAAGTCTTTGCAGAATCAGGACCTTAGTAAATATTCTCATCCCCATTTTACAGATAGGAGATAACGCTGCCACGGACTCTGTAATAGCTGAGCACTGTAAATTAAATCCATTTGGACATTTCTATTAGTTTTAGGGTTGTTACCAGTTACAAAGAAAAGTTTTATGGAGGAAAGGGCCAGATCCTGCAAGATGCTGAACACCACTTGGGAGTCAGAGGGAGCTGAGGGCATTCTGCACCTTGCACAGCCGGGTCCCAATGTGCTGTCATTCTGGTCTAATACCCTACTGAAAAACAGATGGAGCCAAAGTAGAAAGATAAAAGGATCTGATGTGCGAGGTCTGGGTCTTGTGAAGCTCACTGCACTATTGGGACCTAAAAAATAAATCCCATTCATCTGACAACTTTTCCTGTATGTTCTCCACCTGGGTACGGAATTCACTTTATTAAACAGTGGAGTCAAAGGTTTTGGAAATGGGGGAATGAACAGTTCAGTGATCCTGGAGGAGCTCACGTGCCTTCCCTTGAAAGCTTTAAATATTTTTCACCTTTTCCCGACTGTTGATAAGCAGCAATACAATGTACTTGGACTATTTGATCTCCTTAGGGACTCTCTCCCCTCCCCCTGAGAAAATAACATCCACTCAGTAGGTGGAGGTCGGGCAGAACCAGCAAATGTGACATTCCCCTCCCCTTACCAACAGCCCTCCTGCTTATCAGTGGACTCACTAAGGTAAAAAGAGATCCCACTTTAAACTGTAGAAGCCCTAGAAAAATAACTAATGAAAAGAATCAGGGGAACTAATAATAAATTCCCTTTGTCAGGGAACATTACTCCAGGACACAACAATTTCTGTAAATCATTAAAGAAAAGAAAATAACTCCTAACAAAATGACTTGCATAGTAACCATGTCAGTTTAATAAACATTGGTAGCTTTAGCCTTCATACCTGAAGGGTGCTTTGCCAGCATTTACAAATTAAGATGTTTATAACTAGCCATTTTAACCCACTGGTGAGCACAAATTATTTTTCCCCTATGCAGTGAGGGGGTGAGTCTAGTACAGCTCCCAGACACAGAACCAGGGCCCAGATCCTTAAAGGAATGTAGCCCTTTATCTGCATATTTAGGGGCCTAAGCTTACCGTTCAGGCAACACTGACATTTTCAAAGCCACAGCTCAGCTGCTTCTGAAACCTGGATGTGCCCATGTCTCCTAGGTACCTACGTTGCTGCTTGTTGGAATTGTCAAAGCCACCTAATTGCTGATACCATCCCACAGCTAATGAGATGCTTAGAGCTCAAGCCAAAGGCCTGGAGGCCCCAAAGTGGGATTTTCTAGTCTAGGTAGTCGGGGGCTTGCCAATCTCTTCAGCAAGGCCCATCCCACAGGCAGACTCAGAACAGGCCTCACATCTGTTACCTGCCAACCCCCACAGCAGGAGGGTTGGAGGCAGCCTATCAGTAGGTAAAGGGGCACACAGAAGACAACCAGGGACACAGATATGTAGGGGAGTGGAAAGAGGTCTCAATGGTGAGAGAAATGTTTTTGGCTGGTAGGACATGGGCTACCTAAGCAGCTGACCTACCTTAGGTGCCTATCTCCAGGAGAGGGTTTGTAGCGGAGGATTTCAAGCGGAGAGGCATGTATCTCTGGCATGTCAACCACGGCAGCTGATTAAGCACCTAAGCCCTCCCCCCCATCCCTTTTTTAGGCATTTCACTCCTGGCTAGCTTAGGTGGATCACCTTTGTCCAGCTTGTCCTCGTCCGTCCCTCCAGAAACACAAGTCGACGCCAGACCATTCCATTTTGTTGTGAAGACATTCTTTCCATTTCTGGCCAAAGAGTTTTGTCATGGGATCGACCCAGCGCATTTTCAGTCTGCAGTTGCTTGTGGTCTCTGGGGATCCAGTCACTGATGCAGATTGTCCACCTATTGTCTTACCTGCGAACTACATGACCCGCCCATCTTCACTTTGCATCGTACATCTCCTGGACTACATCGGTCACCTCTGTATGCCTTCTGATCTCTTCATTTGGTATATGGTCACGGAGCTATATCCTGCACATTCGCCTTTCCATTGCTCTCTGGGTGATAGCGAATTTTTCTTCCTCCACTTTAGTTGTTGACCAGCTTTCCAGCTTAGGTAGATGGTATCTGAAAATCCCTTCCTCGAGCACCTAGCTCTCCCCACGCCTTGTATGGGGAGCCTGAGTGCCTAGCGTGGGGCTGAAAGTTCCCAGGGCAGCAGGCTGCCAAAGGGTTAGGCACTGCAATACTGACCAGAGCAATGTCTAAGTATCTTTAACACCTGGGCCCTGGTTCTTTATTTCAGGTTATAGGGACTCTTGCCTATAGGTCTGGAGGTCACTGGTTTGGTCCCTGGTCTTGGCCAATATGGTGGCCATCACAAAGGCTTCCTCGGATTTAGTATTAAATAGCAATAAATGTAGTTTGTGGTTTACTGTTCAACAGCTATGAATTTCCATCCCTATGAAAAGCCAGACTGTGACGTTCAGGTATAGGTCCACCATGGGAAAGGAGTATAGTTAATCTTGCAGCTCCTGTGGAGCAATTTAACTCAGCCTTAGGGAGATGCAATAGGTCTACTTCTGCATTGCCTTGCATCTTGTTACTTACAAAGTGTGTGCTGTGAAATCAGAATGTTACCATTTCACGCTACATGCAAGGCAGTGAAAATCTGGTCCAATGCCTCCTGGAGCTTGGCCTTTTAACAGCCCTTTAGGAGAGATGGGTACGCTATTCTCTATGGCTCATACAAGTGGTGGTGGACCCTCTGGGGAGCTATCAGGGAGTAGTTCTTGTGCTCAGCGGAATATAAGAACTGCTGTTGCTAGTGGCTTCATATGGAGATGCTGGCTTTTTGGCCCAGATCATCAAAGGGATTTAAAGCACCTAACTCCCACTGGGCACCTAACTACCTTTTAGGATCTGGGCCTTTGTGCCCGCCACTTTGTATCGCTGCATGAGACTCAGGCACAATCTAATCCAAATGCTGCAATCCATCCCTTCTTAAACTCTTTAAAAGCAATATTGCCAACCCCAAGCACTGATTGGCTTTAAAACAATGTTTCTTCTTAGTTTCCTTCGGATTTTTGAGCCTTCATATTTTCAAGCTTTTTTCTGTGATCATGAAGGCCTAAAAAAACTTACTTTTCCTTACAGTGGAACCTAAGAGTCCTGTGTAATCACATGACTCCAGGAGCCTGGGCTTTAAAAGAAAATCACCAATTATCATAACGAGACTTGTGGTAAACTGCAAGAGTTGGCAACACTGGAAGAGGTCCATATGTGGGACCTGTGCAATCTCTTCTGCACTGATGTGAATATCAGCCAAAATATATAGATATTATATTAAAATATTCTTTTGTGTGTGTTACACCTTGTAGCTTCACTAAG
The DNA here is from genome assembly GCF_965140235.1 of Caretta caretta. Lineage (NCBI taxonomy): Eukaryota > Metazoa > Chordata > Testudines > Cheloniidae > Caretta > Caretta caretta. The sequence continues at coordinate 127,722,884 of NC_134209.1, read as the reverse complement.
TATATTAGTTAGCAAATTCCACTTCATTCATTTTGAGTGACCAGAATCCTTTCTGTCTCGCTACCAGTCTGATTGTGGAATTGAAACAATGTCTAAAATCACAATGTTACAAGAAAACAGTGTGCAGGTGGCCTGGTCCTCTTTATAAGGGCTGAGGTTTAAAACACTTTATTTTTCCTGTCTCCATTTCTCTGGTTGGCAATGTCAGTGGTGTTGGTACCCATTTAGCAGGTAAGAAATTACTTAATCAATTGTTTGACCACAGTATAGCGATATTAGACTATGTACAGAGTCAATGTAAATCTGGCTCCAGATTAAAATATTGTCGAATCAAGCTTTTATAAAACAGCAGACCAATAGAAAGTTTCCACATTTTGCAAACAAATTCCAAGGAGACAGTTGTGTGTAAACAAAATATTGCTCTGCTGTGGCTGGAACCAAAGGGTTGCAGTGGTCAGACAAGTATAACTGTATGTAAACAAAAGTGAAGCTTATTGAAATGTAATGTCTAAACTGAGAGAAACAGAAGCAAATATAATCACTGATAAACTAGATCAATAAGATCAATTCTGAAAAATAATTATTTGCTTTTATTTGAATCTAGTGAGTCATGCCACTTTCATTTATTCTCTCTTCTTCCTCCAGTTGCTATTTTAGCACCTTTATTTTTCAGGGGGAGAGCTGAGTTTTATGCTGTTGTTCTAATACAGCACAGTACCAATAACTGCACCCCTTCCCATCAATGACTCTCACTTCCTGAGTCTCTGGCAGCGGGTTAGTCCTCTTGAAATTAACTGACCCAGTTCTCCAGCCTGTTCTACACTTAAAAGGTTTGCTCATACAACTATGGCCTTGGCTATGTTTGGTGAGGGTGGGATCCCTGTGGCTACATAGCACAGTGAAAGGCAGGCTGCATCCACACTCACTGTGGTGGATAGCTACACATGGCTGTGACAGGCTGTGGCAGGGGGAGCCAGTGGGACACTACACTGCTAAAAATAGAAGTGTAGATGTGGGGAGGCATTGCTTGGGTGTGTAGAGAGCCATGTCAGGTACATACCCTAGGCTTCTGATGTGTCTGTACTCTACTTGCCTAAGCAGCACGCTGCTATTTATACCCATGCCCGCTGCGTGTGCAGTGTCTGCTCTACATGCTCCTGCAAGTGGAGACCTACACTATAGCAGTGTGGCTAGTGCAGATGCAGCACAAAATTACTTTTGGTTGTGTAGGTTTATAGCAGTTCATAGAGTGAAACAAGTATATCAGCAGAAGCATTTTAATGCCACTATAAATGTGTCTGCACTAGAGGTTTTGCCAGCATAAAAATGTTACAGAAAATAAATGGAAAAATTTATAAATAAATAAATCACACCGCTAACCAACATTGCTATACTGGCAAAAGATTCTAGTGCAAACCTGGTCTCCATTGCCTTGCACTTTTCTAGTCCATGGCACCTATGCAAAGTGGATGTGAAATGCTAACAAAGCAGCACTGTTAGTGTTTTGCACCCACTTTCCACTCATCTTGCACTGCTGTAAGTAGTTATATAAGGAACAAGGTTGTGAAGAGACAAACCTAGTATTTGCAAAAAGAAAAGGAGTACTTGTGGCACCTTAGAGACTAACCAATTTATTTGAGCATAAGCTTTCGTGAGCTACAGCTCACTTCATCGGATGCGTACTGTGGAAAATACAGAAGATGTTTTTATACACATAGACCATGAAAAAATGGGTGTTTATCGCTACAAAAGGTTTTCTCTCCCCCCACCCCACTCTCCTGCTGGTAATAGCTTATCTAAAGTGATCAGTCTCCTTACAATGTGTATGATAATCAAGGTGGGCCATTTCCAGCACAAATCCAGGTTTTCTCCACACCCCACCCCACCCCCGCCCAAAACCCACTCTCCTGTTGGTAATAGCTTATATAAAGTGATCACTCTCCTTACAATGTGTATGATAATCAAGGTGGGCCATTTCCAGCATAAATCCAGGGTTTAACAAGAACGTCTGAGGAACAGTGGGAGGGGGGGAGGAGGAATAAACCAGGGGAAATAGGTTACTTTTTATAATGAATCAACCATTCCCAGTCTCTATTCAAGCCTAAGTTAATTGTATCCAATTTGCAAATTAATTCCAATTCAGCAGTCTCTCATTGGAGTCTGTTTTCTAAGTGTTTTTGTTGAAGGATAGTCACTTTGAGATCAGAAATCGAGTGACCAGAGAGATTGAAGTGTTCTCCGACTGGTTTATGAATGTTATAATTCTTGACATCTGATTTGTGTCCATTTATTCTTTTACGTACAGACTGTCCAGTTTGACCAATGTACATGGCAGAGAGGTGGCACATGCTGGCACATGACGGTACATATCACATTGATAGATGTGCAGGTGAACGAGCCTCTGATAGTGTGGCTGATGTTATTAGGCCCTGTGATGGTGTCCCCTGAATAGATATGAGGGCACAGTTGGCAACGGGCTTTGTTGCAAGAATAGGTTCCTGGGTTAGTGGTTCTGTTGTGTGGTATGTGGTTGCTGGTGAGTATTTGCTTCAGGCTGGGGGGCTGTCTGTAGGCAAGGACTGGCCTGTCTCCCAAGACTTGTGAGAGTGTTGGGTCGTCCTTCAGGATAGGTTGTCGATCCTTGATAATGTGTTGGAGGGGTTTTAGTTGGGGGCTGAAGGTGACGGCTAGTGGCGTTCTCTTATTTTCTTTGTTAGGCCTGTCCTGTAGTAGGTGACTTCTGGGAACTCTTCTGGCTCTATCAATCTGTTTCTTCAATTCCGCAGGTGGTTATTCTAGTTGTAAGAGTGCTTGATAGAGATCTTGTAGGTGTTTGTCTCTGTCTGAGGGGTTGGAGCAAATGCGGTTGTATCGCAGAGCTTGTCTGTAGACAATGGATCATGTGGTGTGGTCAGGGTGAAAGCTGGAGGCATGTAGGTAGGAATAGCGGTCAGTAGGTTTCTGGTATAGGGTGGTGTTTATGTGACCATCGTTTATTAGCACTGTAGTGTCCAGGAAGTGGATCTCTTGTGTGGACTGGACCAAGCTGAGGTTAATGGTGGGATGGAAATTGTTGAAATCATGGTGGAATTCCTCAAGGGCTTCTTTTCCATGCAAATACAGACTAACGCGGCTGTTACTCTGAAACCTAGTATTTGTAAAGCTCTTTATAATGTGTTACATTAATGCTAAATATCATTATTGTATTCTAGGTGACGTGTAATATAAATGATAAATTAATGAGAATTGAGAGCATTCATCACTGTGAATGACTGGGCATTCTACTGGACTTGGTGCATTTCTACTGAACCGTTTTTTCCACCAACATTGTGGCAAAAAGTTTGTGATTTAGGATATCACCTGAAATAAATTAATATCCCTAAAGACACCCTCAGAGAATGTTTGTATCACCTTTTTTCTGGGGAGCAACTGAGAAGGCTACCTAAATTACACCCCACTTAGGCTTTCAGTAATGTGAGTCTCACTCATTTCCTTTTACTTGTTTATCATAGAGATCTGACAGATTTAGTACCCCATTTTCCCATGGCTTCTGCTTGCTTCACCCCCTCTCAATTTCAACTGCATACATTGTTCTTCAATTCATTCTTTAAACTGTTGTGTGGAGTTTTTATATGTTATCAAACAGCTGCCATGTTCCACAGCAGTGGTGGCTTCATTTTGATGTTAGGTGAAGAGATTCCTTCCATATGAGGATGTATTGTTACTAGGGGGAAACATGCTTAATGCCTACTTTGGTTTGTTTATAGAAAAAGTAATCCATAATTGACCATAAGTTACTGAGCTTGCTTTTCTCTTTTTTAGTCTTGCCTCTACATCTTTATTTTCCTAGCTTTGTAGCTACAGTTTTAGAATTGTATTGTTCATTGTTAGTAACCTGCATCTCACTTCTTCAACAATTACTTTTGGATAAACTGTTTATTGAAAGGTGCCGGGATCTTTTTCACATATCTCTGCTCTTCTTCATTCCAGCTGAAACTAAAGACGGAAGGACTGGAATATCAACAGAACAGGCTTTTGTTGCACGACTTTAGGCTAGTTTACAGACTCAACAGCTTTAGAGAAAGATGGCCACATATTCAAATCAAACTTCCAGACTTCCAGGGAGGCTCATCATCTAGAAGTATTACAGAAGGAGACTGTGAATCAAGAGATGTAGGTTGTATTCTTGATTCTTAACTTTGTCATTGTAAGATGGTTAGCTAAATTCTCTGATTCCTTATCTGTAAAATGGGATGGTAATGCTGCAGGTGTATTGATCTCATGGTAAAAGGCTACAGTGTGTACTTCTAGATGGTGCAGTCAGAAGGTTTATAAAAGGATGACTTGGAACTTCAGTTAAATCAAAAGGATTTCCCAGTATTTAAGGTAGATGGAAGTGTTAATGGTGAGAGCAGAGGTCTTGGAGACAGGGCTCCTAGGTTATCTGAACTGTTTTAACACTGGCTTTATTTGTGACCTTGGGCAAGTCCTCTCTGTGCTTCATTTAACTCATTGTAAAATGGGAATAACACTTAGCTAGAGGGTGTTTTGAAGCTTAGGTTATTAATGTTTATAAAAAAGAAATCTTGGATAAAAATGCTGTGTAAGGGAGAAATATAATAATTGGCCTGACTTGGGTCTGCTACTTGTGAATCAGGTTTGCTGTCCTCATTTATTGCCATTGCATTTTATATGTTCCAATACAAGATGATGACACACATCTTACCACAGGTTGTAAGCAGAAGCAGATTGCTGATGGTAAGATGATGTTTGCTTATTCCTTTGGGATGTGTACTCGTTTGGAGGTCTTTGAATTATACAGTCTGCTGTGTACGTTCTTTAAACTACCAATGTTCTTGAAGAAGAAGTTGGACATTATTATGTACACCCTTTGTGATTTAAATGCAGTACATCCAAGGAAACCAGTTTTAATAGGAGTTAACTTTACAACAATAGAGAAAGATCTGACTTCCAAACAGATGTGCTTTTCTTCCACCAGCCTTTTCTGTGTTCTTGGTTTGTTTGAAGGGAGATTAGTGAGTAAAAATATTTAGTAATACAAACACTGAAAACAACAACATTAATGCAGTATAGAATTGTACATTATACATAAATTCATTGTGAACACTGACAAAGTCCTAAATCCTGGATCCTGTGAAAACGTACATGCATGGGGAACTTTGCACATGTGAGTAATTTCATTGAGTTTAATGGGACTACTTACATGGGGAAAGTTCCACGTATGCATAAGTGTTTGCAGGATTGGGGCCTACATGAAGTTTCAGAATGAGTAAAAACTGCAAACCATTAGTCAATGTTATGAGCATGAAGAGTTCAGTGACTGTAAAAATGAATAATTGAAATTAATTTGTAATTGCTGGAAAGTTTTTTTTCCTAATATAGTTTCTCTTCTGTTTATGGAAGTGTGCATAGTTAGTGATTAAATCAAGCAATGTATACTGACAGGATTCTTATTCTTAATTATACATTTGCTTGAAGTTCTTTTGGAAGTTCATTTAAAAAAAGCGTGATCCCAGTGGTCTATGTAAACTTCCTTTGACATGCATGCAGGAATGCTTTTGTCATTGATAACACTCTTATCTGGGTAATCTTAAGGGCTACATTTTCAGAAGTGATCTCTAGTTATGGATGCTTTAGTTTTGGGGTTTTTCTAGTTAGGCATCCAGGATTACAAGCCACTTTTGAACATTTGATCCGTAATACTTAAACTTTTCATTTTACCTTAAAAAAAATTAAAGCTTTACGACGTTAAGGTTTTTCTTTACAAATTCTCTTTCACACGCTCTGAGTAGTAAAATTTGCATTGCAAAATGTTTCTTTTTCACTTTAGAGAAATGTTTGCAGTATTTCACAAGTGGGGCTATTCCTCTATGCACGACAAATGCACCCACTGTTGCAGCTGAGCTCATGTAGTTCTTCACGAGGGTTAGGATACTGAGAGAAATCGTGACACACCGGAGGTCCATTTTCACATCAGGATTGATGCAAGAGTTGTGTGACCTGCTAAAGATTAAATCCCTCAAGACACCAGTATACCACAGGGTAGTGGAGCGGTTTAATGGAACCCTGAAGGCAATGCTGAGGAAGTTTGTGGTCCGTTACCAGGACTGACTGCTACCTCCCCTACTGTTTGCCATATGGGAGGTCCCTGAAGCCTCCACAGAGTTTTTGTTGTTTGAACTGCTGCATGGGAAACAGTCCAGGAGGATTTTGGACCTCCATCAGGAAGCCTGGGAGGAACAGGAACCCAGAGGTACAGGCTCACGGGAGAGGCTAAAGTTCTAGAGTGTTTTCCAAAGGAAAACCTCACTTAAATCTCAGCATTTCCAGGAATGCACCTACAGTAGAGAAACCCAGTTACATGAGTTCAAGCCCAGTGATAGGGTATTGGTGCTACTAGAACTGCGAGTCAAAACTGTTGGTCAGATGGCAAGGACCATGGGAGGTAGGGCTGGATGACTGAGATTCATCAACCTGGGTAGAGAAAGGAGACACAGATATACCTTGTTAACTTCCTAAAGGCCTGGAGAGATCAGGAAGGCCTGCTTATAACATCACTTCCACTCAAGCTGGAGCTATGGCCCCAAGCCCTGACATCTCCAGGCCTGAATGTGGTTCAAACAGGGGAAGAGCTCTGACATGAACAATGGTCACAAATGCTACAACTGGTCCAGACATTTTCCTCAGTGTTCTTAACTCGCAGGATGGACACAGTTAATTTACCACCACATTGTGATCAGCTAGGGGCAGAAAGTCCAGCAGAGCCATCAGCGCCTGCCAAGAAGGATATGGGAAGTGGTTCACAAAGACCTGAAGGCTATGCTAGATTTAGGAGTCATCAAGGAGTCCCACAGCAAGCAGAGGAGCCCTATCATGCTGGTGCCAAAGATGGACAGGTCAACTATATTTTACATCAACATTAGGAAAGGTCAGAAGCTTTGTCTAAAGGTCTTGTTCTGTGCTGGGGTCCCCACATGGAAATTTGGTACCCCGTGTGGAGGAATCTGCAGGACTGGGTTGAGCCAGCAGCAGCAGAATCAGCAGAAACTCTGCAGAAAGCCCTAGATGGATAGGAAGGGGTGGTGGAGCAGATCTGATGTCATGGCAAGGCCTGACTGGACCCCCAGTGGTAACAATACTGTGCTGACTTCACAGCGCTCTGGCCTACCAAGCTGGTTGCAGCAGAGTCAAAATCACAGAACTGGTCCAATCGTAGTTCTGTCTGGTCTGGTGCAGAGAGAAGAGAGCAACCATGAATGCCCTGACTACCACTGAGATTTATTTGCCCTATGAATAGGGGTGGCAATAGGGGGGTGGCATTGGTGGAGACCATTCTGGACCCCTATAATATGGACATTTATTATTTCGAGTTGTGGGTGGGGCATTGAGCAAACTACTGAGGTGTTGATTGGAGGTGCTGAAATTTCTCATATGCCAATATATATGCTGGGTTTTCATGTTTCTTGTGACTTATTTTCCCTTTTTCCCCCAAATAAAAAGATACTTTTATGTGCCATGTTTCCAAAGGACTTTGGAGTGCTTGTGGGGGGCGGGGAAGGGTGAGGGAAGATGTCTGCAAAGGTGACCAGAGAAGTGTTGGGTTTTTTTAATTTCCCAGAGCCATAAATGGTAGTATGGCTTTGTGAGGGGCCTCAGGCCATAGCTTTATTTAATTTAAGAAAAGGAATCCTGGACAGATTGAACCCACCCATTTGTATCTGACAGAAGGTTACATATAGAGTCCTATCTTCTATTGTGCTTACTACCTGCATTTAGCCCTAGTGAGATAGGCTGCTGACTAACTATTTCCTTAAATCACTCAGGTCCCAACTGAGCTGGTTTGCTTCAACTGAAGAGGACTTTAAGCTGCACCCCATTTGTCTCCCCACAACGCATTTATGCAATACCATAGATTTGCTGATCCCTCACAGGACCACTTTGTGTTCCCCATCTCAAAGTGGCCTTTCCTCAACAGGCCCTTCAGTGGCACAGGCATTCAAAAACTCCTTGAGCTAATCTTACAGAGTACGGTACAGTTCCCTTCTCTATTCTTTTCACCCAGGGGGATGATTGGCCCTCATTACTGAGTTGAGCCAGAGTAAAAGCGTCAGGACTTAGGTCCACTGGGGTCACAATGCGACTCTTGAATAAAACATCCAGTGAAAAATCATGCAGCCTCTGAATAAGCCAATTTTCAGCCAGCCATAAAATATGCAACACATTCCCTTGCGAGAAAAATCTCACGTACAGTGCCGTAGTGAGCTGTTTGAGAGAGATTAAAATTCTGTTGCACAAACCCCTCCAAGATTTTCTACAGAAAAGTTACTGGCATTCTCCTATGGGCGCCTGGTACATGGCAGGATGCTGCAATACTGCTGAGAAAGATATTGAAAACAATCTCCTGCGTGTTGGTGCCAAGGGTGCCATTACTGTGCTGATGAGCTCATAGTGACATCACCACAAAATGATTTTATCCGGCAAGCCGTTTTTCTGCCACATTTCAGAATGTTCAGGTGTAAGAGAGAGAGAGAGAGAGAGGTTTTCTTCCTTGTTTAAATATATATATATAGGGAGAAGTATGAGAAAAATATTTCCTCTAGCTATCAGAAATAAGATTTTCCATTAGAATGCAAGAAAGGACAGTGCTGCATGTCTTTGAAGGTAAGGAGGTGACAGAATCAGCCAGGTTGGGTCTTCCAGTGTTTACTCATCTGAGCTGTCCCGTTGAATTCAATAAGACTATTTGAATGAGTGAAGATTGCAGGATCTAAAACCTATCTAGCTCATTACCACTGTCAAGGCTGCCCTATACACAGACATTGATGTATTAACTTTGGCAGCACTTGTGCATCTTATCATGCCAATAAAGTTCCTGAAATTAAAATTGGATTGAAGAGAGTAAGAGAGAGATTATTACATCAAAGGGAGGCCTTTGTTAACTAAGTGAAACCAGGGAGGTAAAGGAGCTGGAGAATTCAAACTGATCCGAGTGTGGGAAGAAATGATTTCAGAGGAGAATTTATTTCTCCAAGGCCCATGTATACTAGAACTTAGTAAAGTGTAGATTGGACTTCAGCAAACTGGTTGTGCGTTTTCATTTAGATCTGAGGGTTTTTTCTTAAGAAGGGTTGTGTTACAGTGTCTGAGAAAGGTCAGGCTTGGTTTACACGCAGGGGCTGGGTGGTAGGGCAGTGGCAACCCAGACCCCAATCCTGTGCCAGCCGGCTGCCTCCCTGGACTCCCGCCACGCGGCTGCCCTAGTCCCCAGAGCTTGTGAGGCCAGGCGGCTGCCCCAGACATGGATCCTGCAGGGCCGGCTGGCTGCCCCGGACCTTGTGGGGCAGGCTGACTGCCCCGGTCCCCTGACACACAGCTGCCCCGGACTGGCTGGCTTCCCTGGTCCCCCGCCGTGCAGCTGCCCCGGAGCTTGCAGGGCTGAGCAGCTGCCCCAGGCCCTCAACCCCACTGGGCCCACCAGGAGCCCTAGACCCCCAACCGTGCCGTGCTGAGCTGCAAGGAAACCCAGAACCCTCCGTGAAGGGCTGCCGGGAAGCTGGGACCCTGGCACGGGAGCTGGCCTTTAGTACACAGCTGAGCTGGGCTGCCGCTGTGTGCTAATTGGTCTACGCTATGGCTTGTAACTGCACTGGCAATGGTTTTCAGACTCATACTTTAAGGTCAGAAGGGACCATCGTGATCATCTAGTCTGATCTCCTTCACATTGCAGGCTACAGAACCTCACCCACCCACTCCTGAAATAGACCCCTAGCCTCTGGCTGAGTTACTGAAGTCCTCAAATCATGGTTTAAAGACTTCAAGTTACAGAGAATTCACCATTTGCAGTAGTTTAAACCTGCAAGTGACCCGTGCCCCATGCTGCAGAAGAAGGTGAAAAAAACCCAGGGTCTCTGCCAATCTGACTTGGGGGAAAATTCAGTTTTCAAACTTGGCTATAACTAGAGCTGATCAATATGTTTTATTTTTTTTATGAAAGGTTTAGTTGAAAAAATGGCCTTTATTTCAAAATCAAAAAGTTTTGCAAATAATGTTCATTTTAAATGTTTTAGAACTTTTGTAACAAAATGGAAAATGAAAATATTAGCTCCCCAACAAATTAGTTCTCCCCCGTCTCCACTCTTCCTTCTCTCCTTTTCCCTATTGCTCTTTCTTTTTCAAAAATGGCTGAAAACCCTATTTTCCTCTCATTTTTAAAAAGGGGAGCAAGCGGAAGGGAACAGAAAAATAAATCATGAAAATTTCTGCATAAAAACTACTTCTCCATTTTGAACCCTGAAAAATGAAAAACATTTCAAACATTTTTATGAAACTGATTTTTCCTTTTTTGCCAAGCTGTAGTTATAATGTGACACTGAATGGGTTAAGAGGAGCTGGAGAGCTCTAGTAGTGCACACAAAGGATATGCCAGGATCACTTTCAGATGAGACCCAGCTGTAGAAGTAGTTACTGTAAAGGCATGGCAGAAGGATGAGGAAGCCCAGGGGAAGAGTAGGTCTTGGGGTTCTTTCTTGGGAAAAAATTGGTGACATGGAGCAGCTACCAGGGTACCACAAATTCCAGTGGTGAGCTCTGATAAAAAAGGCAGGATCTGGACTTCCAGGGAAAGAGCCCTGGGAGGTGCTCAAGCAGGGGAAACTTAAGAGGGGCCAGATCTAAACAGACACACCTTGACTGCTCACTACAGTGTCCCTGGCCTGGAACCCAAAGGAGAGGGAGAGCCTTGGTTCCCCTGCCAGTCACTGGAAAAAGTGATGTAAAGTCCCCAATATAAGAGGCTAAGGATTCCTGAGAGTCCTGAGATAAGAGGTTGTAAGGCCCACTGGGCCCAGAGTTGGGGCCTGAAGATCTGGTGTACATTGGACTTCTATTTACTGGACTCTGTTATCCTGGACGGGGGGGTAGGGGATTATAAGTAACCTGGCAAGAGGGCTGAGTCATGAGAAGAGGAAGACCACTAGAGGGCTGGAGTGGCCATTGGCAGGAGGCGCCAGATAAAGAGAGCCTGCTATGCCATGTCCAGGTGTGAGAGGGCACATATGTGGTGGGTCTACTTTTCTCCAATCTCTTCTACAGCCTTACATGATGGATCTCAGTTAAATCTTATTAGTACATTAGCAGCAGGTTATTGCACTAGCTGGATTACAACAGTATTTTGAAACCTTGCGAGAAACCTACAGCTCAGTCGTGTTCCCACTGAATTTGTGTTATGCCAGCAACTTCAATGGGAGAAGTATTAGGCCTTTACCTTCTAGCATGGTTTCAACTAATACAATTGTAATGAAAGAAAGGAGCCAATCAATTTACTCACAGTGAGCAGAGAACTTGTTTTATAACAGATCTGACCTCTCAGTCCTTGTTCTTTAAGAAAACCTGAATGACACCTTCAAAAGACAAGTCTGTGAGCTTAAATTCATAACTTTGCTAGACACTAAAAATCATGGATTCAAATCCATGAACTGGATTTATGGTTCATTACAACAATCTGTAACCCACTAACCCTCCTTCCTCCTAGGACTGCAGAGCTGTGAACTGCCCTCTTCACCCTGAATGGTGTCTTGCAACATGTGTTAACGCCTTATGCTTAACAATCTGTTCCACCTTGTATTAAGCTGTGACTTCTGAGTACCTTTTCCAGACCTGAAGAAGAGCTCTGTGTAGGTGGAAAGCTCATCTCTCTCTCACCAGCTGAAGTTGGTCCAATAAAAGATATTGCCCCCCCCCCCCACCTTGTCTCTCTAATATGACGGAAAACCTAGTCAGTGGCTGAGACTGACGCAGAATCACAGAATATCAGGGTTGGAAGGGACCTCAGGATGTCATCTAGTCCAACCCCCTGCTCAAAGCAGGACCGATCCCCAGCTAAGTCATCCCAGCCAGGGCTTTGTCAAGCCTGACCTTATAAACCTCTAAGGAAGGAGATTCCACCACCTCCCTAGGTAACCCATTCCAGTGCTTCACCACCCTCCTAGAGAAAAAGTTTTTCCTAATATCCAACCTAGACCTCCCCCATCCAACCTAAGCCTCCACATGTTCATGGACATTTGTGTTCGCTGTACCCAAGATCAGATAGGGAGTAGAGAGAGACTTTGAGCCAGACCAAAATCAAATGATGTGGCTCAATGAAGAAGGCTCAGGAGTGGGAGACTGGAGGTCTGGAGTGAAATCCTGGACACACTGAAATCAATGGGAGTATTGGCATTGACTTCAGTGCAGCCAGGATTCCACCTTTGAATTTTATTTCTGGCTCTGCAAGCAGACTTCCTGAGTGACTTTGGGTAAACTGCTTTATCTTTTAGCGCATCTTTTTCACCATCTGTAAAATGGCAACAATAATGCCTACTGACCTTTGCAGATCTCGAGGTCCAGAAGAAGAAAAGCTGCAATATATTATTATTATTATTCCTTAATACTTGTAGAATCTCTACTAGTTTGTTTTGAAAATGTTTTTAATTTATATCTGAGATTAGTTAAACAGAGTGGAAGATCTTATAATTCTAATATTAAATCGCATGTTAATCATCTTTTGTTTTGTTTCAAGGGTACAATTGTTTTCTGATGCCTTTGAGTCAGTAAGAATAGAAAGACTTTACAGAATGAGAACAGATGTAAAACAATTGTTTTAATTTGTTCATTCTTGGAGAGTTACATATTGGATAAAACATGGCCCTGGAATACGTACCAGGCTGTAATTTACATTATAAAACAGCAGCAACATAACTTGAAAATGAGCGTATTCCCTCCAGCCACTGTGGTTTCCTATCAGTGATGCAATGGTGGCCCTAATGCTTTTCAATTGCTCTAGACAACCATTTAGTGACATTTTCAGAGATGGCCTCTGACTTGGGGTGCCTCAGTTCTTGGGTGTCCAACTTGAGACTCTTCAAGCTTGATTTTCAGAGGAGGTAGGCACCCTCAATGATGGCCCTGGGTGCCCTAGCATCTCTGAAAATCAAGCCTGGAGGTGTCTCAGGTTAGGCGCTGAAAAATTAACATCCCCCCGTCAGTGGTCCCTTTTGGAAAATTTTAGCCTAAATAAGTATTTACAGTCAACTAACCTCCATATTTGTATGTTCAAGACATTTTGTATAGTAATCATAGGAAACACATGGAACACTGCTGGTTCCCATATCTATTAAGCAAAAAGTTAAGGACCATGAGTTTCTTATGTTATAAACCATCTGCATTAATGCATTGTAGTTGTCAAGTGTATAAAGACTTAAAACCAGATTCTGCAACTCTCACACTGAGAAGCACCTTACTCCTCAAATAGTCCTGTTGAAGTCAACTGATTTCAGCGCACTCAGTATATCCACCATTTCTGTAGTTAGCAGGAATGTAGACCCTACTGCTGCACTGACTGACCTCAGTGAGAGTTTTGTCATTGAGCAGAAGCAGGGTTGCGCCCTACGGTCTGATCCACTATCAGGAGATCAGAGAAAATTAGAGAGTCAATATGCTACAAGAGCTGCAATATCTAGATACAATGGAATGTGTTGGGGGATAGAATCTTGGTTTTATTTCTGAATACTTTGTGAATTCAAAGTGGCTTCTCATCTTTCGACACCATCTCATGAGAATTAATGTCCGGAGAGCCTATATTTGACTAATAGGGCCCATTTGTATTGTTCTACGAATTCACTAATTCTTTTTTGTTTCAGATGATATTGCCGTGTATGGGAACAGATGCTCAGTTGTACAATAATGACTCTAACTGCAAGTTGTTCATCATGAGCCATACAACTGCATTACAGAAATTAAGAGTATTGATCATGTCTCTGGGTATTTTTCCATCAACGTTAAGAGGAAATTCTTGTTTCCGAGGCTTGACACAAACGCAAAGGAGCCAGTTATGCACTCTGGAATTTGCATTACCTGTAGAGTCGGATACTAACATTTCTTTTTTTAAATCTGAATTGAAATTTTTAACACATGTAGCATAATACAGAGAGCCAGATCTTCAGCTGGTGGAAAGCAGCATGGTTCCATTTACACCAGCTGAAGCCGTCTGGCTTTTTTTTTTTTTAATTCATTTTTTAAACTTTAATAAGCACAGGTAAGTGGGGGGAAATATTGTTTCCTAATTTTAATTTTGTAACTGGATGTATGTGCTTCAGTGTTTGGAGGTCTGTCTGACTGCTATATTTACCCCTTTCTCATGATAACTTAGAAATTGTTCCCATAGTTAATTGTAACCTCCCATTTTATTCTGTGTATCAAAAATTACTTTTCTACAAGATACAAATTCCCTTATAGCTGAAATCCATTCCTCCCTTGTATAGACTCATATACCCTTCCAGCCCCTAAGAAATTCTTGTTTGATTCTTACCACAATTGAGCAGAGTAAAACCCACTTGGGTCTTCGCATTTTGATTGTCTGAGAATACCAAGTAGTTTGCCAGGATATAAATTGTTGAGGAAGTTGGAATGTTAGTTATCTCTTTATGATCTTAAAAATTGCCACTTGGATATTATTCCAGAACTTCATGTAGGGACCGGGGCATGGGTGGTCATGCCTAATAGTTAGTCAGGTGCCAAGTCAGCAGTCAGAGCTGGAGACAGAATCAGGCATATGAGCAGGAACCTGGAGCAAGGCAGGAAAGCAGGAACTGGACACAGACAGGGTTCTGGGATAAGGAGTGCAGGAACAGGCTGGTAGGTAGGGCTCAGGAATCAGACAAGTAGACAGCATCCATAGCAGCCAGCCAGGGATTAGTCTAGTTGCTCAGACAACTTCCTGGGCCTCTTTTTGGCTTAAGTGGTGGGTCCCAGCCAATTAGTGGGGCTGGACATCTCCACTAGTCAGGAACTTTGTGGGTCTGACCGCTTGTGAGCTAGAGCTTCAATAGCCCCCTTCTCCAGTGGGTCAGGTTTGCTGCTGGGTGGCAGCCATGGTCTGTAGCCCCTCTGAGCACCAGTTATATACAGGACCCCATTGTGCTAGGTGTGGTTCAAACACAGAACAAAAAAGACATTCCCTGCCCCCAAAAGCTTACAACCTAAATGTAAGACAAGAGACAACAGAGAGGTACAGATAAAATGATGGAGAGAGAAGTATGTAACCCTTCTGCCTGTCAGAGTTGGCAGCAACAAGGGCCGGGTTCAGTATCTAGGGGTTCCATTCCAATAACACAATGCAAAACCGGCTCGAGCCCCCACCCAGTGACCTGGGACAAATATATACCACCCCCGCTGGGCGCCTCCAAGAGGCAATACTTCCCTCTCGCAAGCACATAGTCTGAGTGTAACAAAAAGCCTTTTAAGAGACACAATGTGGCATTATGTTGGGGAAACACCATGAACAGGATTCATAACACAACCCATGAGCAAAAAACCCACCCTAAGCAAATTGGGGCATGTCCTTTCCCTTTAGTTCTTGAGTCCAGCAACCCAAAGTCCCAAAAGTCCAACGACCCAAAAGTCTCTGTCCCTGGTCAGGGCAGCCCCAGAGTCCAAAAGTTTTTCTGCAGAGTTTTACTCCCCAGTCTGGGTAAAAAGGTGCCCGGGGTGGGGGGGCGAGAGGTAAGGGTCACCTTACGTGGCCTGAAGCTGACTACCCCACAGCTCCACAGGGCTCCGCTCCGCTCCGCTCGCCATCTCATGAATGCCTCCACTCTGCTCGCCATCTCATGAACGGCTCTGCTCCACCAGCCTCTCTGCTCGCCGTCCCGCAAACTGCTCCACCATATATCTTCAGGCTCCCCCACTGCTTAACACAACACTCAGTGATTTCAGTTCTTAGTAAGTTTAGCTCTTTTGTGACTTCAGCTTGTAGAAGGGAAGCCTCAGTGCTGGTGTACCAAAGTGAATTCAGCTCAGCAGCCTGTAACTAGACTCCTAATGGAATCAAAATTAGCTCTGATATTTCACAGTGGAGAGAGGAGGAAGTGCAATTAGCATGTAAGGCCCTCACTGGGGGGCCCACACCACCAAGTATTAATACCTGTTCCCAGCCTCTCTCAATTCACAGAGTTTTGGAACCCATGTCCCTTGCCTAGCGAGTGCTACTTAGTTGATGGCGAGTCCCTCCATTATAACAAAAGGCCAAGTGCAGTTCCACTGTCCTTGATTCCCATAATTAGGGTAATAACAATTTATTCTTCCTGCCCCAATAACAGAGACACTGGGGATCCCACAGCAGCCAAAGTGACCATTTGGGCAGCTATGGCCTCATTCTAGGCGGGGTGGGTGTGTCTATGCAAATGAGATCAGCCCCTGAAGTTCTTTTCCACAACTTGCCACACCTCACCACCAGATATCAGGGTGGAGCTCATGCTGACTCTGCTTACAAGTACAAAGAAACAATGAAACAATATTGGTAGGCAGAGGTCTTGGCACACCAGTAGTTTATCTGTTGTCAAGTTCTTTGTGGTCTTCATGGCAAAGTAGTGTGTGGGGGCCCCACTCTGTTAGGCATTTCAAAAGAGTGTTCACTTTAAATAGACAGGACAAAAGTATTGTTATCCCCATTTTACAGATGGGGGAAATGAGGCAAAGAGTAGATTAAATGAGGCCAGGTAGTGAAGGAAGATTGTTCTTTCAAATAAAGTCTATTTGCTGATGTGGTGCCTATCAGAGTAATAGCTGAGAACCTCACAATTATGAAAGGATTTTGCCCTCCCACCATCCTCGTGAGTTAGGGACGTACTATCCCCATTTTACAGGTTGAGAATTGAGGCAGCAGGTAGATTAAGTGAGGTGTCCATTGAGACACATGGATGCAGGCCTCTAGGCCACTGCCCTTTCCATTACACCTATGACTTAGCTTCAGTTCATGGCCCTTTTTGTTAGTTTTTGTCACCATTCTTACAGGTGATTTTTTTTTCCCTCGTGCATGAGTGCTTGTGGAAAGTGAAAGCCTCATGTATATGTACAAATGTGTTTGCATGAAGGTAGATGCAAAAGTGTTTGCACAGGCCTTACTGAAAACGATTTCCTTTCTCTTTTCCTGTTTATGTGATCCAGTGGGGGAACAGAAACAATGCCATGTGACTTAGGTGACCAAGTGCATATTGGGACCAGGAAAGAGCCTAAGGTGTAGCTGAGTTGAATAGTTCATGAACAATCATATAGGAAGAAATATGTTTGTGTAAAACATTTGTGAATTTCTGAATCATGAACAAACTGATAAAAATCAAAGTCTGTTTGCGGTAGACTGAACTGCCGATGTAAGCGCTTGCTAGCTGTCCATGGACAGAGCTTAGATTCTCATGATGGGGGGGTCAGGGGGAGGGGCTGAAAGGGAGGTGGAGCAGAAATGGGAGGGGAAAAGATTTTTTAAAATCCTCAGTTCAGATAAAGATTGAAGTTCTTTCTCTATCTTAGACTGGATAACACAGGTTGGATGTTTAAAGCTAGCATTATCTTTGGCATCATTTCAGTTGCTTTTTAGGGAATATTATGTATAGTGCATCCACAAAGCATTTCAGTTTCTGTACCATTGTGAAGCTGAGCACCTTATAGAAAAAGAAAGGATGATTGCAACAAAAGCAATTTTAGCTAACTGGGTTTTTTCGATCCCTTTCAGTGGCTAAATTTCACTTTGGTTACCAGCAGGTTAAATACATGTTCTGTCAGACCCGAAATTTAGTAATATATGCAGTATGTGGAGCATAAAAGCTATATATTAAAAAAATGGGTCTGGATACATCATTTCTGAAGCTATAGTGTTTCAAGAGACCCTTCTGGAACACCAACAGATTTTCATGTGGCCGAGCTGAATGGGCAGGGTCAGGAGGATTTGAATTCTAATCTCTGTTCTGCCAATGGTTTCCTGTGTGATCTTGAGCATGTCACTTCCCTTCCTCTGTAAAATAGGGATAGTGAAACTGACTGACTAAGAGCTGGTGGGGAAAATAGTGTCCTGTGCCCTCCCTCTGGTAGAAAATTTTGATTTTTTTGGCCAAAAATTTATTTTTTAAAGTTTCAAAATGGTGCCACTGTGCTTCATGGGAATTGTAGTACATGTGCTTTATGTTCCAATTCTTTACTATGGGCTGGGATCCCTGGGGAGCCCTTTGAGTCCATTTGTTTTCATTGCATTTGAGTTTGTGATTGCTGTTCTGTTTATGTTACTGTAGTAGGTTTCTCAAGGTGTATGACAGATGCCAGGGACCTGGCTGGTAGAGAATATAGTCTTGCCAAAGTGGAGGTTTCCTATATTTTAGATTTTTTTTTCCTCAATAAGTTGCAAACTAAATTCAATTTTTAACCATCTGCAGGTTTTTTTCACCTCTGCAATCTTGCTTTTAGTAAACCTAGAATACATCTGTGCTTTAAGAGATGGTATGGTTATCTTCGCTAAAAGAGTTGCAGTCCAGGGGACAAATTGTTTAATCTCTGAGAACTCTTTCAAACTTTATTGCTTGATCCTATAGTCCTTACCCACCAATATAAATGGGGTTTTTCCCTAAATAAAGACTTCATGATTGGGCCCCTGTAAAAATACCCAGTAAGCATATGTTCTACAAGTTCTGCTTCATGGCTCGCTCTTCATGTAATATACATTGTCTCTTTTAATATTGAATTAATTTTTTTAAATAACAATCGGAGTGATGTGAAATCCACTGCAGCATTCTGCTAATAAGGGACAGATGGACCTTCCTATGTGTGTGAAGTCGGGTGGAGGGGTGAGCGGTGTGGGTGAAAGGAAACTGTCTTTTCCGCACCTGGCACAAAGTCCAGAAACAATCACAGTCCCTGTACTCAGGGGAGCACAGGGACAGCTCCCACCTTTCACCCAGGCATTATGGGTCCAGCCATGCTGCCAGTGGCAATAGTCCCACTGACTTCAGTGGAATTGGTAACAGGCCCCAATGTTCCCCCACCTCATGAAGCAAGTTGAACTCTCTGGGTGGGAGTAGGCTGCACCAATCACGGAGAGCTCTCTGGAATGGCATGACTCTGACAGTGCCTAAGTGGCATAATCTAGCCCTAAAATCTTCATGGAGATGTGAGGTAAGACAGGTGGCTTTTTGAGAGTGTCACCAGGTTTGCAGATCAACATGTAGAGAATTATATCAAACATGCATTATCTACTAAAGACCATTGCACCAGCCAGAGTGACTGCATTGCACCAGGCATTGGGTAGTGAAGCTCATACAGAGAATTGGCGGTGTTCAACTGTAAGGAGATTTGGAAAGAAAAATTCTTTGAAAAATATAATGTGGTGAATCTGGCTCTTTTAACAGTGTCAGGATTTTTTCTCTTGAAATGCTCGTCTTGGGCTTACTCTCCACTTTTCAACCCTCAGCATTTGCTAGTGCTTCTGCTGACAGATGTCAAATGTATTAGTCATGTTGAGTAAAACTAATATATGACTGAACTAACTCTGAGTATCTTGTGGCCAAGATATTTATTTTCCTTTTGGATCTCCACTCTTCACCCACTTTTGAAAACAGAAGCAGTGTTACAGTCACTTATTTAGTAAATATACAGTTTTGAGTTCTAGATTGTGTATTTGTTACCCTTACTACTGGAGCAAGCATAACAACACATCCAGAAGTATAGCAGGGAGGGCATTTAAGTTGCGCTCCCTGCAATATTTAAATTATATTTGTATTTGTCTTGAAACTATGTTCTCTGCATTTTCTCCATGACAATGAAGTCTTCTCTACTAGAATAGCTTGGTTGCTCTAAAGGGCTCAGTTCTCCGCCTGACTTGAATGGGAGCCAATTGGGCCCCTTATTTCTGAAAAGAGAATCACCTTCGGCCCTTGTAATGTCCTTTGAAGTCAAAAAGAGAGGACTCAATTCAATACAAAATGGATGCTTTACTGAAGTTGCTAGACTCTGGTTCTGTAGCTCCCAAGTTGATTATCACTGTTTGTATTGTATAGCATCACCGTACAGGATCACCCTAAGTCCTGGCCCGACCTGAAGAATCACAGAGTGGGCTGTTGAATATACAGTAGACGCTGTATGCAGGGATGTATGTGGGATGCCTTCATGAGTAAGGTCTGTCTGTCAGAGTATAAAGGGGACAGCCGTATCTAGGTGAAGCAGACTCTTGCTATATGACCAAGAAATGCAATATTGATGTTGCACTTAAATCTCATCTAGAGAGGGCTATAAATAAAGGCCTTGATTCTGCAATTATCTGCAGTTAGACTCTCCAAAATCAAGGCATCCCAAATTAGTGGGTGGTCTTGAAAATTTAGTCTTAGATATCTGGGCCTTCCTTTTTCAAATGTAAAATGGGGCAACAATCTTTTCTCACAACACCTGTGTAAAGTAAGCATACCTGTATTATTGTTTGTGAGGTGCTCAGAAACTGCACTGATGAGTGTCATAGCAAAGACTATCAATTCACTGTTGTTAAATGATGATACTTGCATAGTATGTTGGCAACTGACATACTCAAATGATAAAAATCAGTTGACTTTTCATTGCAAAGGCATGACAAGAAGCTATTCATTGAGTAATTTCTTTTTTTCAGAGTTAGGGCTTTGTAACACCAATTGGATTTTGCTTTTAGCCAACTTATAGCACCCATTCACCTGCTAATGGAAAAGAGGAGTTAAAATGGCCCTCCTTTTTGTCAAATAATGTAAAAAGTGACTTTTTAATTAAATATCTGACAGCCGTACTGGTGAGTGACAATGCAAACTTCCCTTTACCTTTATTTATGATTTTCTATGGTGCTCATCATCAGAGTATCCAAACATCTCCCCACAATTCCTCTCTAGGGAAGTATTATTCCCATTTTACACACAGGTCAGTGAGATTAAAGGTCTGTTCCTGCACCCATAGAAGACCATGACAAAGCTGTTTGCTCAAGATCAAAAAGGGATTCTGCGGCCTCACTGGGAATAGAATCCAGATCTCCTGAGTAAAAGTCTTGTACCTTAACCGCAGGACCATCCTTCATCTCTCCTTTCTGTCTCTTTCAGGTCTTCTGGGTTCTCATTTGTCAGCCTTCATCCATTCGTCTCTGTCTCCCTAAGATACTGCATTATTTAAAACATTTTGACATCTGTCATGTATTTTCTGCTTGGTACTGCAATCAGTTCTAACGCATAGTTTCAAGAATGACAGACCACTGGGCAAATGAGCACTGGAATAATTTTATTTTCTCTAGGGGATTTTAATATATTGGCAACATCAAACTGTTACATTTCTCTTCCTGGATTTTAACTTCGAAGCTGAGATAGAATTACTGTATGCCTCTACTGTCTGTAATTCCTAACTTTAGCGAAGATTTCATTCCACAATAATTGACAAAGAACTTGGCTGATAGTGTCCTGGGAGCAGGCCAGATGACAACAGATTCCTAATGTGACCAATAAAGGCCTCTTATTTATTCTATGCTGATGGTTGCAAACTAAAGAAAAAGGCATATTATCAAACCTCCTCTTTTGTCTTAGTCACACACTGGGCCAGTGGTTTTAGTCTCTCCAGGATAAAACTGTAATTGTATTTTAAGATGTCATTGCAAGCTTAAATTGAACCAATCCATCACAGTTTGTGCATTTGGTTCTATTTTCTTTTGGGTTTGAACAAACTCACTGTTCGTTCTATATAGTCTCTTAAGCAGTTTCTGGCTGTATGGGGATTTTTTTCTTCTTTCTCCCTACTAATTCCTTTTAATGGCAGGCTGAAAACTCAGATGAGGGCAAATGATGTGAACAAACATGGCTGGTGTCATAAATATAAAGGGAAGGGTAAACCCCTTTGAAACCCCTCCTGGCCAGGGGGAAGCTCCTCTCACCTGTAAAGGGTTAAGAAGCTAAAGGTAACCTCGCTGGCACCTGACCAAAATGACCAATGAGGAGACAAGATACTTTCAAAAGCTGGGAGGAGGGAGAGAAACAAAGGGTCTGTGTCTGTCTGTATGCTGGGTCTTTGCCGGGGATAGACCAGGAATGGAGTCTTAGAACTTTTAGTAAGTAATCTAGCTAGGTATGTGTTAGATTATGATTTCTTTAAATGGCTGAGAAAAGAATTGTGCTGAATAGAATAACTATTTCTGTCTGTGTATCTTTTTTGTAACTTAAGGTTTTGCCTAGAGGGGTTCTCTATGTTTTTGAATCTAATTACCCTGTAAGATATCTACCATCCTGATTTTACAGGGGGAATTTCTTTATTTCTATTTACTTCTATTTTTTTATTAAAAGTCTTCTTGTAAGAAACTGAATGCTTTTTCATTGTTCTCAGATCCAAGGGTTTGGGTCTGTGGTCACCTATGCAAATTGGTGAGGCTTTTTATCCAACATTTCCCAGGAAAGGGGGGGTGCAAGTGTTGGGAGGATTGTTCATTGTTCTTAAGATCCAAGGGTCTGGGTCTGTAGTCACCTAGGCAAATTGGTGAGGCTTTTTACCAAACCTTGTCCAGGAAGTGGGGTGCAAGGTTTTGGGAAGTATTTTGGGGGGAAGGACGCGTCCAAACAGCTCTTCCCCAGTAACCAGTATTAGTTTGGTGGTGGTAGCGGCCAATCCAAGGACAACGGGTGGAATATTTTGTACCTTGGGGAAGTTTTGACCTAAGCTGGTAAAGATAAGCTTAGGAGGTTTTTCATGCAGGTCCCCACATCTGTACCCTAGAGTTCAGAGTGGGGGAGGAACCTTGACAGCTGGGATGTGAGGAAGTCTGACTGATCACTGGACTCTGCAGTACCCAGGCAGGTTTGGGAAGTATTAACAAATACAAGGAAAAAGAAATAGGGGAGATCATAGCTCACAGCTGAGAAGCTCTTACTGTTAGGATTAAAATTTGGATGACGCAACAAGCATCTCTGCACATGAATGCTGAAGATCAAATAAGGACAGGGGAATTAGCTTATTAAGAACTGTGCTTCTAACAAATAAAGACGTCATGTTGGTCTGAGCAGAAAGAACCCTAGAGTTCAATTGTCAATAGGAAATCAGTGTTTACTAAGAGATACCCACCCTCTGGTACATGAGGTACTAGAGCTATTGCCCAGTATTCAGTGCTGGAACTAAGGACCTGATCCAAAGCAATGGCAATCTTTCAAGTGATTTCAAGTTTGGCTCAGACCAGAATTTATTTCAGACTGTATTTTTGTTCTGTGTTTGTAGAGTGTCACACACGACTGGGAATCTTAGCTGCTACTGCAATGCAAAGTAAATAATAAGTAGTTATTCTGGGAGAATGTGACTTAAAAACCGTGACCATTGATTGGATATATAAAACTCAGTATCTACAGTGTATTTCTCAAATAAGAACTCTGCCGCCATAGGTCTCCTTCCTGATTTTAGCAGATTAAAGCTGGTTTCTTGAATTTGCCCATTTAAACCCTGGGGTTCAGTGCAGCCACTTACTATACTGTTAAACTACATGATTAGATTCACTAACTACCCATATAATAGGACTTCAGCCAGAACGAAGAATGTTCAGATAAAACCATTACAAAAACCATTACTGAAGCAAGTTCATTTTAGTATCAGATGCACTTAATTAAATAACCACTTAAATAATGAAGTCTACATTTGCTGCACAGTGTTGAATCCTTAGGTCCATATTTATGGCTTCCATTGGCCTCTGCTTCATCCAGATTCCAAATTGTCTGTTTGCTGTAAGTCTCGCTTAACTTCACAAAGTAGAGAGTGATGAATTGAAGTCTCAGGTACCTCAGGTTCTGTTGACTCCAGAATAATTCAGCTGATAGTTAAGGTGCTGGACTGGGAACAGGGAACTCTGGTTCAGTTCCTGGGTCTGGCACAGACTTAATGAGTGGCTATTGTTAAATTACTTAATCTCTCTGCACCTCATTTCCTTCTAAAATAAAGATAATAATACTTCTTCAAGTAGTGTCCCTGTGGTTGCTGCACTTCACGCGTGCATGCGCCTCTTGAGCCCTTGGCAGAGATTTTCTGCTGGCAGTGTTTGTTCCGCTCACGCAGGTGCTCTATACAATCTCGTGCCGTGCTTCGAGAGTATATAGGGCTGCACGGGCAAACCGCCCTCAGTTCCTTCTCTACTGCCTCAGCCTGAAATGGAGCTCTAGCATGTCTGCACTGTGTATGCCTCAGCTTGTTTTGTAGTTGTTGTTTAGTATTGAATTAAGTAGATAGTTCTGAGAGGTATCAGTTTTTCCTCGCCTCCTCCTTTTTCCCACATTTTTTCCCAGGGAGCTTATTTGGCCTATCTGAACTTGCCTGGTTCACCCGGTTTCAAACACTGCCTCCCTTGTCAGGAGCCTATCCCAATCAGTGACGGCCATTCTAAGTGTAGCCATTGCTTCGCAGAGTCCCATATCTCCCAAAAGTGTAACTTTAGCCCAGTTCTAAAATCCAGAGCTCAGAAGACTCAGAAAACCAACCTGAAGCTGCTGCTGTGGGAGTGCTTCCTTCAACCTGCTTTCAGGTAAGGTCAGGAGACCCTCCCCTATACATCTGTCTCCAGACAGATCCAGTTCCCCTTCGACTTTGGCTAAGGTCTCGCCTAAGAAAGGGAAGATCTCAGATGACTCAGGGAAGGCTCCAAAGAGGAGGAGCTTAGGCACCCACCACAAGAAGCCAGCTCCCAAGAAGTCCCAATTTCCTGTTACGTCTATAGTGTCAGAGGTCTCGACCTCTTGACTTAGTACTGCATCATTATAGGAACCCATACTTTGACAAAGACCCTAGCCCACATCAGAAATGGTGGGATAAGTCCTGGGTAGCACCTCCTCTCCCATATAAGTCTCCCCAGTGGCAATAATGGGATCCTTGGGCAGTGTATTGGCAACAATTTGCCAGACCCCTGACTCCACTGCACCAGGAAACTAGGGTTACACAATCTTCTCCACCAAACCCCCAACACAAGGAGACCTTTGATACACATTTTAAAACAAAATTTCATAGTGGAAACACAGATAATTTTGATTTCCCAGCTTGACCCTGATTAACTGTTATGTTACCTGTGAGAAGATCTCATGGTAGCATGATAAATCTTCAAGGAAACTGGGTCTTCAGGATTGTAGAAGTTCTTTTTCTCTGCTTGACATCACAAATGCAAGCTGCCAGTCATATTTATTATATGTCAATGTGAAAAATAAATAGTGTAATATGTATAGTGTATGTAAATATTTCCATATCTTGGCTACTCTGTGTACACTGAATTTTGCTGAAAAACAACCAAGATTTTTAAAGAAAAAAATCATAAAATATTAACTATGATGAGTGAGCAACAGACATTCAAACAAAGAGAATATATTGTTTTGCATGGCTCAGCTTTATCTTAGAACTGTCACATGCTGCCTGGCGTTCTGGGTTTTTGTTTTGTTTTGTCAGGCTTTGAATAATGTCTTTTAACATGGTTGATGTCTGCAAAAACCTAGAAACATTCTAAACTGCATCCTTCTCAGAATGCAAGTGTGACAGACATACAGATACAAGGAAGAAGATGTGAAGATACTTGTCTATATACGTGTTAAAAAGCTAAATACCCAAGACACCAAAACTTTACTGGTTTCTCCATGTGATGAAACATTTCCTTGAGCTGTAACACAGACTAGGAAAATTAAGCTATCTTAAATACAGAACATACAGAAATATCAAAAAATAGGTTAGTATCAAAAACAGGGAGTAAACTTTCTCAGATTCCTGCACAGCTGCATTTGGATGAGACATTTGATGTTACTGAACACAAACCAATAATGAATCCACGTCAGCTTAGGAAATTAGTAGAATACTTGATCAGTAACAGGATCAGAGGAAGTGTTATTAACACTGACTTACAATGGCAGTGCAGTGCAAATGACAGAAACTAATGGCATCTTATAATTGTGCCGATTATCATTTCAGTCCCCACTTTAGTGGCTGTGTGTTTGCATTTGGCTACACTGGATACAATATCTCTACTGAGTTTTTTGACCACACCATGTGTTTTTCATTGTTACCAAGGTGTTAGACATTTTTAATTTGTTGCCATATTGCCACTTGCTTTTATTTTAGTTTTTAAATCATGGATGTTATCCAACGAAGTTTACTAATGATGGCTGACTAATGAAGTGTCTGATCCTCCAGACTTTATTCATATGACTAACTTGAAAGTCATGTGAGTAGGATGGAACATAGAGCCTCTAGTCTAGAGTCACAGGGATTCATGCTCCACTTGGGTGGATAATCTTTGATAGGAATGTAAGAAAAGAGCCTAAGAAGATGACTATAATTGTTCAGAGAATCCAAATCAGAGTAAGGAGAATGTTCAATAGTGTCACAACAGGCAAGACAAAGAGAAATGAACACAACATATTCATATTTAAATAAGTCAATATTTACTCCTCAAACCTTACACAATAGCCAGGATTGAGTATTATGAAGTTATGCAATTTTTTGCCAAATCCAAAATTCTGATTAAAAGAGCAGGAGAGACAAAATACCTGACCCAGCTGGTCTTTTCCTAGAATTGATGCCTGCAGACAGCTTTGTATGCTTTTCACAAAGCTGGCAGGACAGTCCTTTCTCATTGATCATGATATATTACTAACAGCCCATCCATGTGCTCAGGTGGCTGCTGATTACTCAGATGGGCTGCCCTCATGGTTAGGAGTTTTTTAAACATGAGTGATGCAATCTCTCACCCAAAGGTTGGCTACCCATCAGTTTGCAGAAAACTCAGTGAGTGTTCCCCTGACATGAGCTGCACAATTTACTATTAGGATTCCTTCCAATATTCATGTCAGAGAGCTCTGTTTGCTTGGCAGAGACTGCTTGTAAAGGATTTGGGTCCCAATTTGCAACCCGTTGAAGTTAATGGGAAGATTTCCATGGCTGTCCATGGCTTTGGATCAGACCCATAGTAGACTATCATTCTTTATAGCCTCTTGTATGTGTCTCTTGTTGCAGCTGTGTGTATTTGGGGGGAAAGGGGGGGGGAGAGATGTGGGAGAAGATAAATTCTTTTTAGAGAAGCACTAAAAAATGTTTATCAGACAATTCTCCAGGATACTCTGCTACATTGTTCAATTTTTGGAAACACAAAGGTCAACACTGAAGCTGTGCAAACTTCACTGACTTGCGGTTCTTGGTTCTGGGTCTAATTTTTGCTTCCTTATCATTGAAGAGTGGATGGGGGATCATGACAGCTGGCCTCACCCTAAAGCTGTCAAGGAGGAGGCGAGGAAGGGATATCAGGTAACAGGCTATTACTTCACCTACCTCTACAGGAGATGTTAACAGGCATGTTATGGAGAACATGGGGATGTATGTCTGGTTTCAAGTTTCTGGAATATTTTGGACAATCCCTAGACACATTCAATTAAACCGGAAGCTAGGAATACCATAGTGCACGACAAACAGGTAAATCCCTGTTTACCTTTTTACCAGCCCATCCTTTCTCACAGGACATCATAGAATCATAGAATACCAGGGTTGGAAGGGACCTCAGGAGGTCATCTATTCCAACCCCCTGCTCAAAGCAGGACTGATCCCCAATTAAATTATCCCAGCCAGGGCTTTGTCAAGCCTGACCTTAAAAACTTCTAAGGAAGGAGATTCCACCACCTCCCTAGGTAACACATTCCACTGTTTCACCACCCTCCTAGTGAAAAAGTTTTTCCTAATATCCAACCTAAACCTCCCCCACTGCAACTTGAGACCATTACTCCTTGTTCTGTCATCAGCTACCACTGAGAACAGTCTAGAGCCATCCTCTTTGGAACCCCCTTTCAGGTATTTGAAAGCAGCTATCAAATCCCCCCTCATTCTTCTCTTCCGTAGACTAAACATCCCCAGTTCCCTCAGCCTCTCCTCATAAGTCATGTGTTCCAGTCCCCTAATCATTTTTGTTGCCCTCCGCTGGACGTTTTCCAATTTTTCCACATCCTTCTTGTAGTGTGGGGCCCAAAACTGGACACAGTACTGCAGATGAGGCCTCACCAATGTCGAATAGAGGGGAACGATCACATCCCTTGATCTGCTGGCAATGCCCCTCCTTATACATCCCAAAATGCCATTGGCCTTCTTGGCAACAAGGGCACACTGTTGACTCATATCCAGCTTCTCATCCACTGTAACCCCTAGGTCCTTTTCTGCAGAACTGCTGCCTAGCCATTCGGTCCCTAGTCTGTGGCGGTGCATGGGATTCTTCCATCCTAAGTGCAGGACTCTGCACTTGTCCTTGTTGAACCTCATCAGATTTCTTTTGGCCCAATCCTCCAATTTGTCTAGGTCCCTCTGTATCCTATCCCTACCCTCCAGCGTATCTACCTCTCCTCCCAGTTTAGTGTCATCTGCAAACTTGCTGAGGGTGCAATCCACACCATCCTCCAGATCATTTATGAAGATATTGAACAAAACCGGCCCCAGGACCGACCCTTGGGGCACTCCACTTGATACCGGCTGCCAACTAGACATGGAGCCATTGATCGCTACCCTTTGAGGCTGACAATCTAGCCAGCTTTCTATCCACCTTATAGTCCATTCATCCAGCCCATACTTCTTTAACATGCTGGCAAGAATACTGTGGGAGACCGTGTCAAAAGCTTTGCTAAAGTCAAGGAAGAACACGTCCACTGCTTTCCCTTCATCCAAGAACCAGTTATCTCATCGTAGAAGGCAATTAGATTAGTCAGGCATGACTTGCCCTTGGTGAATCCATGCTGAGTGTTCCTGATCACTTTCCTCTCCTCTAAGTGCTTCAGAATTGATTCCTTGAGGACCTGCTCCATGATTTTTCCAGGGACTGAGGTGAGGCTGACTGGCCTGTAGTTCCCAGGATCCTCCTTCTTCCTTTTTTAAAGATGGGCACTACGTTAGCCTTTTTCCAGTCATCCGGGACTTCCCCTGATCTCCATGAGTTTTCAAAGATAATGGCCAATGGCTCTGCAATCACATCCGCCAACTCCTTTAGCACTCTCGGATGCAACGCATCCGGCCCCATGGACTTGTGCACGTCCAGCTTTTCTAAATAGTCCAGAACCGCTTCTTTCTCTACAGAGGGCTGGTCACCTCCTCCCCATACTGTACTGCCTAGTGCAGTAGTCTGGGAGCTGACCTTGTTCGTGAAGACAGAGGCAAAAAAAGCATTGAGTACATTAGCTTTTTCCACATCCTCTGTCACTAGGTTACCTCCTTCATTCAGTAAGGGGCCCACACTTTCCTTGACTTTCTTCTTGTTGCCAACATACCTGAAGAAACCCTTCTTGTTACTCTTAACATCAGAACATGGCATCTCTCTTATCCAACTTTCCAACATATTTGTTGGGATCCATACATACATCTGCTCTTCCTTGGGAGCTGAGGCTTTTATCTAGGTGTACATTTTCTCTTTCCTATTAGTGTATTTCAGTGAGTCTGAATGTTTGTGTGCTGTAGAGTACTAATGTCCCGCAGGTATCTGTCTGGGAATCATTACTTTCAGCTTGATCTTGTGAAAGCACATGCTGACTGTAGAATACAGAATTCTAAATAAAAAAACAGCTAGGAACAAATATCTGTATAGAAGTAGCAGCCAAAGCCCACAACAAGAGCTGTTTCCATTTTTTCTCTCCTCCCTATAATTATAAATAATAAGTAACCAGGGGGGTTTCAGATGCCTGTCTTTCCTAGTATATATCTTTAATAATATGTGCACTTGGTATACCGCTCAATGACTGTGGCTTGCAGAGTTTGAGCCCATGGAAGGCAGGCTTCATGGAATATGCACTTGATAAATAATTTCCCCATTGAATAGCCTGGGGGACATGTCTAGAGCAATGCTTTGGCCAACCTATTCAAATGTTGTTGTAGATAAGAGATCAATAAGGGACAGCACTTTAAAAAGTCAATCTCAAATGGTAGGGCCCCTGGGGGGAATGTAAGAATTGTTGTAGCGATAACTGAAGTAAGAGTAAATACTATTTTTATCTCTGCTCAGTTGCTGAGAAGAATTCTGGCCTAGCAAAAGGAGCCTGGAGAAACCATGTCTAAGGAAAAGCTACTCTTCTTTATGAATCCTATTGGGAGCACTAGACCTCACTTGTCTCAGTTGTGATCGGTGGGGATACATGTATATGCTCTTCAGTAGGATTGACCTAATTTTGCCCAGTTTAGGACCCTGATGGCTGTGCTATGGCTGACAGACACTACAGGCTGCATTATATCACTTTCCACCTTGATGCGGATAAGTCAAATGATAGTACCAATCAAGCACAGACCTTCCAAAGAGATTCATAGTCATGCTGAGACTGTGCAAGGAAAACTTCAGCTTTAAAAGACAACTTGAGCAACTGTAAAGGTGGGTTAGAATGAATATGTGAACTGTCTGTGAATGCTATAATCATAAAGGCCTCAGTTGTGCCTGATAGGCATGGATCTGAACCGGGGGCCATGAGATGTGAATTAATATCCTGCCCCAATGGGAACAGCAAGAAATAGTGTGCCCCAAGGGGCACAGTGCTGCTCTAATTTCATCATGCGCCCCAAGAAATGAGAGCTTCCTAGAAATGGAGAGCTGCTCTCCAAAGGAAGAGAGAACTTGTGTCTGGACTTCGTATATCTCATTCTGTATGGAGAAATTATTTCAGGTATGTTTTAGGTGTCTAGAACTTTTCAAAGTTAATTTTGCTCTTTCTTCAAGGCTTGCGCTAATTGAACTCATGACACTAAGACAACCTGGCTTCATAGAAGAAGGAATATGAAAAAAATACCACCACTGACATTTTCTTCAATAGTTTTTCTGTCAGAGGTATGGCATAAGCAAAATGCATGATGGTTTGGGGGTGATATAAAGGCTTTGTTGCTTTCATTCTAGGATGGCAACTTTCTTCATAACCTAGAGGGCCTATTTACTGCCCAAGGTTGAAAATAACAAAACAATTTCTTTTGATTGGCTTTCAAAGAACTGTCAAAATATTTCAACCAGCTCTGCCTGAAGGCCTTGATCCTGCAAGCTGTTCCTCATGAAGGGGCTCCTTTGCCATACAAGGTACACAGACAACCCTTCTGGTATTTCCTAACTTCTGAGTGTTGGACTTTGCGACATTACTAATAGTCTTTTAACATTGTTTTGTTGTGTGTAATTTTCTCGGGTTTAAAAAAGCAAACTGGAAAAATAGATATTCCATCATATGTAGAGCTGGTCAGAGACTTTCTGATGACATGTTTTCCTGTCAGAAAATGATGATTTATAGAAAGTGACTTATTCCATGCAATGAAATTTCATTGCAGCCTTTTCTGCCAGCTCACCCACCTTCCTTTTTGACTCCTGAGTTGCATGTGGTTCTCCAGGCTAACTGGCCTGTCAGCAGCTTGTCTGGCAGGATATCGTAAAGCTGGGGCTCCAAGCTTCCAGTTCCTGGAGACCATATTTCATTTGGAAACTCTAAAAATCATTCCTGCAGTGGAAACATTTTGATCATTCTGAAATAAAATATTGCAACTTTCAGTTCCATAACATTTTTTTTTCATCCTGAATTGTAGCTGGAAGTGTGTTTCCTGCCCAGCTCTACTCATG
The DNA here is from genome assembly GCF_965140235.1 of Caretta caretta. Classification (NCBI taxonomy): domain Eukaryota; kingdom Metazoa; phylum Chordata; order Testudines; family Cheloniidae; genus Caretta; species Caretta caretta. The sequence continues at coordinate 127,691,470 of NC_134209.1, read as the reverse complement.
TGGCATCACATGGTTCATCAGCCGCTTAACCATCTGACTCCTCAGTAGCCTGCTTGCCAAGCTGTGGGAAGCTCAGACTCTATTGATTCTAGGGCTTCTAGGCTCCCTGACTCCTCATCAGGTTGCCTGGCAAGCTGCTGCAGAGTCATGACTCCCAGGGCTTCTGTGCTCCAATTCAGGACAAAATATTTTCCAAATGCCCAAAGTTTTTCACAGAAATGGAAGTCCATTTTCTACCCAGCTCCAATCATGTAGCATCATATTGACATCCACACGGTTTACCATCAGGGCTGGAATGGGTAAATCCACAGCACAGGCTTTTGCCTTATAAGCTAACAGTGACTGACAGTGCTAGTACGGTGTCATCCTCTTGGTGGACCAACAGTAGCGAGGCATAAGACACGCACTTTGCCAGTTGGTGTCACAGCTATTTGTTGACTGTAGAGAAAAGGTGAGACTTGGGAATCTTGGCTTCCATACCAGGGTCTGAAAGGAAATGTCCTCTCTAGTGGGCACAGACTCTTCTGCTCATCCCCACCCCACCCCCAAAACTTGACACCTTCTGCCTTGTCCCCTCCAATCTGCTCCTGTACCAGTCCTCTCTCTTGCCACCCCTGGCTCCTTGTCCCAGTCTCAGGCGCCTTGTCCAGACAGTCCTAAGTTTCCTCCGCCATGTTCACTGTCCAAGTCCCAAACTCTCCTTACTCAACCAGTCTCAGTATCCCCTTTCATTGCCTTGCCACTCACAGTTTCTCTCCCCACCCCTCCAGTCACAGTCTTACCAGGCTCCTTGTCCCTTTCTGTTAGCTCACTGGTTTGAGCATAGGCTTGTTAAACCCAGGGTTATGAGTTCAATCCTTGAGGGGGGCCATTTACAGATCTGGGGCAAAAATTGGGGATTGGTCCTGCTTTGAATAGGGGGTTGGACTAGATGATCTCCTGAGGTCCCTTCCAACCCTGATATTCTATGGCTTTGTATTGAGCAGATTTGCACCTTCAAAGCAAATAGAAACTCCTTACTTTAGCTGACACTGTTGCTTTCATCATTCAGAGGAAATGGATCCATAATAGCACCAGTAGCTTCTCTTGTATCTTTTAAATTGAAATGAACTTTTTAGGTTTCTTGATGATATTGCTAGAAGAGCTCCTATGTTGTGCCCTGACTCTTTCCATTCCTTTCCCCTCCATTTTGTTGTCCCCGAGACTCTCATTTACAGACCCACTCATTAATATTTAACCTGCCAAATCATTTTACAGCAAATGGAAGGCACTCTTTGATTGCCACCATTCCTGTCCTCTCCTGTGGTGCACAGTTCTGTCTTCCTGGCCAAAAAACAGAACAAAACAAAGGCTTTGTTGTTAATGAGAAACACTCACCAAACTGAAAAGGAGTACTTGTGGCACCTTAGAGACTAACCAATTTATTTGAGCATGAGCTTTCGTGAGCTACAGCTCACTTCATCAGATGTATACCATGGAAACTGCAGCAGACTTTATATACACACTGCAGTTTCCACGGTATACATCTGATGAAGTGAGCTGTAGCTCACGAAAGCTCATGCTCAAATAAATTGGTTAGTCTCTAAGGTGCCACAAGTACTCCTTTTCTTTTTGCGAATACAGACTAACACGGCTGTTACTCTGAAACTCACCAAACTGCCTTTTAGAGAGAGGTTAAAAAATCGTGGGTTTTTTCCCCTTTCTGTACCAAAGTTCTCAGAAAGCAGAAATGATCACTAAATATAATTGTTTTCAGAGATAGTATCTAATCACAGTGAGACTATCCAGAGTAGTATGGCAGCATCTCTTAAAATTGGAGGAGTGAGATGGTTTTGAACATGCTTTCTTAAACTACTCATTGTTTTCTATAACCCCTTATACTCAAAGTAACATAAAATGGGAAGACCAGCACATACTGACATTAAGGTTTTTTTGTGCAAAACATTTTGTTCCAACCTAGATAAAAATGCCTGAAGTACTTCTGGGCTAATATCTGACATGAGGTTCATAATAATTTAAATTTCAGTGCTCAGAAAGTTCTATCCCCTGAAGAACCCCAATCCTGGCTTGAACACCATAATATGAATACAGATTGAACACTGGTCCCGTTTCAGCATGTAGCTCAAAGTGATGTGGAAGTTGCACTTCATATCATTGACATGTAGTTTGGTACATTTCCAATTCAATATACAGTGTACGGTTCAGTGTATGCACTTTTCCTATATAAAATACATGTATTTTCCTCTCTGCCATGTGACAGAGTCAGGCCAGATGGCTATAGGAGAGTAATAGAAGGCAGATATATTAGCCCCAGGCTAAGTAGGTCCCCTTTCACTGGGTAAGGTAACAGGGAAGGTTTTTTTTTTTTGAAACAAAAAGAAAGTTTATTGGTAACGCTTACAGAATTACCAAAGAAACAAAACAACTATGCAACAAAACAACGCAATCAGAAGGTACAACACAGCAGCTTTCAGGAGGGAGAAGTGTTCAGGCTAGCCTGGGCCCAGAGCGGGGGGGCTTCCTCGACACTCGTGGTCTTCCACCCTCCTGAGTTACCTGGTGGCCTAGAGCGGGGGGGCTTCCTCGACACTCGTGGTCTTCCACCCCCTCGAGTTACCTAGTGCCGCGCCCAGTGTCACCGATCCTCCCTCTCCTGAGAGTGCCCGGTAAGATGGGCACGGCTGCGGGGTGGGCGGTTTAGGGAGGGGGGGGTAGACACCCATGTATTATAGGACCCCTCCTAGATGACAGGAATGATGGTATCCCCAGCGGCGACGGCTGGGGCTGGCGTCTCTCGCTCTTACCCTCAATCAAAGGGTCAGACGGAGGGAACCGGACGGGGTCACCGAGCAGAGAACCCCAGACAGCGCCCACCGCTCCTCGAATGCTTCAAGGGAGTCGGTGGATGCCGCCCAGAGGAACTCCGCCCGGATACGTGAATGTACTGAGGATCGGAAAACGGCCCCACAATCGCAGGACGTTTCGTGGGCCAACCTCCTCTCTCTGGTTTTATAAATGGCTGTTTTAGCCAAAGCTAGGAGGAGGTTGACTAAAAGATCCCGTGACTTTGTGGGGCCACGGATGGGAAGTGTATAGATAAAAAGGTGGGGGGAAAAATGAAGCCAAAAGCGTAATAAAATATTTGTGAGGAGCCGGAAAAGGGGCTGCAATCTGGCACACTCTAAATACACGTGCGCCAGGGTTTCCCTCACATTACAAAAAGGACAAGTGTCCGGAATGGGGGTAAACCGTGTCAAAAACACGCCCGTGCTCACAGCTCCGTGAAGGAGCCGCCAACTGATGTCCCCGACGGGCCTTGGGACCAAGGTGGAATACAGGCTGGCCCACCGAGGTTGCTCACCCTCCAAAGGTGGCAGGAGATCCCGCCACTTTGTATCGGGGCGGGACACCAGGGTATGGGCATGAAGGGTGTGAAGCGTAAGTGTATATAAGTATTTCCGTGAAGCAATTTGAAAGCTTACCGGCTGCAGTTCGTGCAGCCGGCTTGCAGTGAAAGGGTGAGGGGTTTGTTGGGATCTACGGGGTGGGGGCCCGATGGAAAGGTCCGGCGGGCCTGGGGTAAGGGATGGGCGGGGTGCGCCCTCGCACAAGGCTCGGCTAACGTAAGCCCGAGCAGCGGGGGTCAAAGCGGCCTTCACCTCCTGAAGTACGCGCCGGGGGGTTCGGAGGCTGGAGAGCCCCATGCGCCGAGCAAGCATCAGGGGATCCAGCCAGTCTCTCCGGTCGTAGTCCAGGAGGTCTCCGACCCTCGTGACTTCCGCCAGGACCAACCTCTGGCGCACCGAGCGGGACTCCGCCACCTGCACACGGAGCTGGGGATTGTGTAGCAGGGGCTCCGTGAGGAGATCTGCTCCCACGGTGGCCGCCACGGACCTGGTTGTTAAAAACAGTTTCCAGGCCCGGAGGAGGTCCTGGTAGAAGACCGGCAGCCCAGAGAGGTCTCGCGGAAAACCCCTCGGTGAAAGAAAAAAGAGCTGCCGGTCATATCGAAACCCTTGGAAACGGCGCAGGAAGGCGTGCGCCAGTATGCTCCATGCCGAACTACGTGCACTATAAAAGAGCCTCTGCAGGGCCTGGAGGCGGAAAACGCGGACCTGAGTGTACAGACACTTCAGGCCCTGCCCTCCTTCCTTCAGGGGTAGATGAAGAACTCCAACAGGGGCCCAGTGCATTCCTGACCAGAAGAACTCTAGAATCAATCTCCGGAGGTGGGTCAGGAAACCCGGGGCCGGGGCCAGGGTGTTGAGCCGGTACCAGAGCGTGGACAGGACTAGTTGGTTAAGCACCAGTGCTCTCCCTCGGAGGGAGAGACATCGGAGTAGCCTCGTCCATCTCCGGATCCGCTCTATCACCCCGCCCTCTAAATTTTGCCAGTTCTCCGGCGGGGAAGGATGCGTGGCGGAAAGGTAAACGCCGAGATAGAGCAGTGGACCCGCACTCCACCGGATGGTCTGAAGTGCAGGTGGGAGGGAGCTTACCTGCCGCCAGTCCCCCACCGCCAAGCCAGAGCTCTTGACCCAGTTGACTCGGGCGGAGGAGGCTGCCGAATAGATGGCTTGGCATGCCTCCACTCGCGCCAAGTCTCCCGGGTCCTGGACCACGAGGAGTACGTCATCGGCGTACGCCGACAGGACCAGCCGCAGCTCCGGCTCCCGCAGCACCAACCCTGTCATCCTCCTGCGGAGGAGACAGAGGAAAGGCTCGATCGCCAGAGTGTACAACTGGCCCGAGAGGGGGCACCCCTGCCGCACTCCTCGCCCGAAGCTGACCGGTTCAGTCAGGGTCCAGTTGAGCCTAACCAAACACTCCGCGGAGGCATACAGCACCCGGAGAAAACTCACAAACTGAGGTCCAAATCCAAACGCCTGCAGAGTGCTCAGGAGGTACCCATGGTCTACTCTATCGAACGCCTTCTCCTGATCAAGAGACAGGAGGGCGAACGATAGACCATCTCTCCGCCCGAGTTCCAAAAGGTCTCGGACTAGAAAGAGGTTATCGAAAATGCTGCGACCTGGGACAGTATAGGTCTGGTCTGGGTGGACCACGTCCGCCATCACGGACCCTAGCCGCAGCGAAATTGCTTTCGCTACAATTTTGTAATCCGTGCTAAGGAGTGAGACGGGACGCCAGTTTCGTAGATCGCGGAGGTCCCCCTTCTTCGGCAGCAAAGCGAGCACCGCTCGCCTGCATGACAGAGGGAGGACCCCGCTCTGCAAGGACTCAGCCCAGACGATGACTAGGTCTGGGCCGAGAATATCCCAGAACGCGCGGTAAAACTCCACGGTCAGCCCGTCCATGCCCGGAGATTTATTGGTGGGCATGCGACGGAGGGCTTCCGAGAACTCGGCCAGGGTGAGAGGCAACTCTAGTCGGTCTCGGTCGCCCACGCTGACCGTGGGGAGTTCCTCCCAGAGCACCTCACAAGCGTCAGGATCGGTCGGGTCCGGGGAGAAAAGGCTTGTGTAGAAGTCACGGGCCCTCCCACACATCTCCTCCGGATCCGTGAGGGGGGTACCGTCTTCTGCAAGAAGGCAGGTGACGTGTTTCTTGGCCCCCCTCGTTTTCTCCAGGGCATAGAAGAAGCGGGAGCTGCGGTCCATCTCCCGAAGGAGGCGGATGCGGGACCGAACAAAGGCACCTCGGGCCCGGTGGTCCTCAAGGGCCTGAAGCTCCTCCCGCTTCTCCCGGCACGCTCCGCAGAGGGACGGATCCTCGGGATCGGCGGCCAGGCGCCTCTCCATCTCTAAGACCTCCCGTTCCAACTGCTCTATCGCCGCATTTCGCCGTCGGCTGGTGCCCCGAGTGTAGTCACGGCAGAAGAGCTTGGCGCGCACCTTCCTGAGATCCCACCATCGCCGCACCGAGGGAAAGGCACGCCACTGCTCCCGCCAGGCCAGCCAAAACTCCCGGAAGGACATCACAAAGCTCTCGTCCTCCAACAGGCTGTTATTAAAGTGCCAATAGGCCGGCCCCGGTCTCTCTGCACAGAGGGAGACCGTTACAGTAACTAAATGATGATCAGAGAATGGGGCCGGCCGAAAGGCGGAGGAGTGGGCTTGTGAAAGGTGGAAACGGGATAAATAAATACGGTCCAACCGAGAGTGGTGTGACCGATGGGCCTCCACCCGAACAAAGGTGAACGTGGAGGTGTCATCTGGGTGATGGTCATGCCAGACGTCCACTAGGGAGTGATGGTCAACTATCCCTTGGAGAATATTTGCAGCGGCCGGACTCGGTTCGGCCCCTGAGCGATCCCGTTCCTCGAGGGTGGTGTTAAAGTCCCCTCCCAGGACCAGGCACTCGTGCGAATCCAGGGTGCCGAGAAAGTCGGACACCTGCTGATAAAATTGTGGCCGCCTGGAGCTCATTTGCGGGGCATAAATATTGACAAAATTAACCACGAGCCCCTCCATACGGACTCGAAGGTGCAGCACGTGGCCCGGCACGGCCTCATTAACCCCTAGCACCTCAGGCCGTAGGTTGGGGGAGAACAGGGTTGCCACTCCAGCCTGCCAGGTCGCGAAGTGGCTAAAGTATACCCCGTCCCCCCACTCCAGCCGCCACCTGTCCTCGGCGGTCGGGTCCGTATGAGTCTCCTGCAGGAAAACTATAGAATACCTCCCTTCCCGAAGGTAAGAGAGCACCTGGGACCTGCGGAGAGCCATCCTACAGCCCCTGGTATTCAGGGTCGCAATAATAAGAGGCGTCATGCAGAGGGCTGGGGGGGTGGGGGCCTCATATTGGCGGGGGGATTCAGGGCCCCCGGCGGGTTGCGCAGCAACCCATGACCCATCCCGTGGGTGAGTAGATCGTGTCGGAAGCTGCGGGCTCGCTCGTAGGCCGCAGCACCGCGCCTTCCTTGCCCCCTGCCTTCCTTTATAAGGGCCCTTGTGGCCTGGAGGATTTGATCAAAGTCCCCCCATAGCTGAAGAGCCAGCTGTGCTCTGTCGCGGGCGCCACGGGTGTGTTCTAGGAACTTCCGTAGCGCATGCCGCAGCTCATGGGGGGGTGGGGTTACAGTTCCCGAGGTATTCCCTGATGGGACTCTTAATACAGCCTCGTGGTCCGCTAAGGCAGGTAGACAGGGTGCGGACCACCGACGGGGCGTCTGACAGGCTGGGGTTATTAAATTCATTTCATGCCTTGGGGTGGAGGGGGATGGCAGGGGAAAAATTGCCACTCCTAATGGGTCGCGGCTAGAAAGTGCAAAGACTGCTCCCTGGGGGGAATCTGCAAAAGGCGGAAAGGAAATAACCCCAGGGGCGGCATTAACATTACAGGAGGAGGGACTTTGGGCAGGGGCAGGGGTGGGGGCAGGGGCAGAGGTAAGGCTCTGGGGTGCAGGAGGCAAGCAGCTAAAGGAAAGTGCCTCCTGAGCAGAGTCAAGGGTTAAGGGGTGAGGGAGGGGGCTCCCAATAATGCTAGATGCTGGCTCCATGGTGGTCTTGGCGGCCATGGCATCAGGTGGTGGACCACTGTCTGCAGAGTGCTCACCCGGGAAGACAATTAAGGGGAGGGAGCATGGGGAAAGGGAGGCTGGGGTAAGGCTGCCCAGCTCAAGGCCAGCCGGCAGCAAATCATCCCCTCCCTGGGTGACCGGGGTCAAATCTAGGGCCTCAATCTCCGCATACACGGGGGAGAGGCCAACTCCTGCCACCCCGGGGGCCTCTCCTCTAGGGCCCGCCTCAATGGCCACCTCAGGATCCGCGGGGGGTTCGGGTAGCGTCCAGGCAGAAGGGGCGTCCTCAGAAGTCTCGGAGGGGAGGGTCTCCCGTGGAGGGGGGATTCTGCCCTCCAATGCCAGTCCGTCTTCCCCTCCCGACACCAGCGGATGGATCTCGCTCACGGCCGTGGCGGGAGGCTCGATAGCAGTGCCTCCTTTCCTGGTCTTCCGGGGGGCTTCTGCGTCGGGTGGATGCAGCGGAGCTCGTGCCTTCCGCTTGCCTCGCTTCCCCTGGACTAGGGTCCAGGCCTCCATAGCATCATCTGGGGGCTGGTTAGCAGGGGTCGTGTCGGGGGGCGGAGGCAATGGTTTAGGGGTTCGGGGAGGCAGCGGTGGGGCAACATGAGGGGTGGGGGCTTCTCCTTGGGGAGGGCCCTCTCCTATACCCGATAATATCCTTGCCCCACCCTCCTCCATGGGCTCTGTTGGGTTGGTACTAGCAAGGGTGAAACTCCCTTGCTCGTCCGGGCGTTGTAGGGAAGGTATCTCCTGGGCCCGGACGGGAGCAGCAATGGGTCGAGTAGGAGGAGGGTTGGTTTCAGGTGCCGGGCAGCCAGGGGCGTCGGCAGCAACGGGGCCGATGTCCGGCTGGGTCTCGGGGGTTTCGGGTGCCCCTCCCCCCCGGGCCAAAGGGCAGTCTCTGCGGACATGCCCCGCTGAACGGCAGAGGTAGCACCGGGCCTCTCCGGTAGAATAAAAGACCCGATAGCGGGCTCCCTGGTAGGGGACTAGAAAGGACCCCTCAAGCGCCTCGTCGTCACGCGCTCCTGCCGGTGGTAGAAGCTGCACTTGCCGGCGGAACGAAAAAATGTGACGGAGGGTGGGGTCCTTGCAGCCCAACGGGAGAGGGCTGATGACAGAAACAAGTTTCCCCAGGGTGGAAAGAGCGGGTAACAGGGCAGCATTGGGTAAAAAGGGAGGAACGGAGGTAAGGACGAGGCGGACGCCCAGCTCTTCTAACGGTTCTAGGGGGACAAACACCCCCCCCACCGTCAGGCCCCTCTCTACCGCCTCCTGGGCGGCATCCTCCGAGGCTAAGAAGAAAACAACCTTCCCATACATCTTGGAGGCCGCCACAATAGCCGTGGGTCCTACCACCTTCGCCAACGCCTGCACGTATGTCTCCACGTGGGGCGAGGCGGGCACCAGGAGGCAACGGACGCCGTGCTTCCTGGTCAAGGCGGGGAAAGGGCCTCGGCCGCTGGTGATGGTGGCGGAGGCGGGGGGGGGGGGCGAGATGACGAGGCGGCAGGTAGGGAAGAGCCCGCCGCCGCCCGGGCATACGTCCTGGGGGCCGGGGGAGGGGCAATCGCAGAGCTGGTGGAGGGAAACACAGGGAGGGGCGCCACGGTTGATGATGAGGCCGCAGCGATGGGGGCAGCCCCTGCCATGGCGGGCTCAGTGGTTTTAGTGGGGCCCTTTCCTTTCCACCCGCCCTGGCCCTTCCGGCGAACCGGGGGGGGTTTCCTAGAATCTGGGTGGGCGGTGGGTGCAGCAGCAATCACCCTGGTGCCTCCTGCTACCGGTGCCCCAGCAGGGGGCGTGGCAAGTATCTTAGCAATAGTGGCAGGGGGGGGACCTTGGGGGTCGGGCAGAGGTGGTGGTGGGGAAGGGACAACTAATTTTGTGGAAGCAATCTCACCCCTCTCGTTCCCCGCCATTGTGAGCAGGGAAAGACAGGGAGACACCGGAAGGAGGAGGGGGGGAGGGGAGAAAACGGAATAGCCCCTCCTTCCGCTAGATTGCAAACAGAAAAAGAAGGAATGCCGGGGGGGGGGACTGGGAGGAGGGGGGGGGACAAAATCGGGGTCCAGTAATAGGGGCAAGCTGTGGGATAAGCAATCCGGGGGGGGGGGTGCAGACCCACACACGTTTGTCCAAAGAGTCTCAGTTGGTCGGCTGTTGTGTCCGGTCCGGAAGGCAAAGTTGGCTGTGTTCCAAGGCCTTCGGCATGTTAAGAATGTTGTAAAGTCCGAGCTGCTGGCAAGACGGCTGGGTCTGGGGGTTTCCACTCCCCCCCCCCGGACAGCAAATCGGCAATCTTCCCCCCCCTCCTCTGGGGACCCAGCTGAGGCAAGTAGCTGCGCCCGAAAGCAGGCGTGGGGGGGGGCGGGTGCTGGCGAAGGACGTAGACGGAAAAAAAAAACACAAAAAATGAAAAGAAAAACCAAAAAGCGTCTGACCCGGTCGGGGGGGGGACTAAGGCAGGTGCAAAAAGTAAGAAAAATCCGGGCCAGGGGGCTTTAGGAAAGAATAGAAAGCAGATAGCTGAGGAGCAAGCAAAAGACGTTCCGTTTCCTAACAGGGAAGGTTCCAGAACAATCAGGAACCTTCTGGAGACAATTAAGACAGGCTGATTAGAACACCTGCAGCCAATCAAGAAGCTGCTAGAATCAATTAAGGCAGGCTAATCAGGACACCTGGGTTTTAAAAAGGAGCTCACTTCAGTTTGTGGTGTGCGTGTGAGGAGTTGGGAGCAAGAGGCACTAGGATCTGAGAGTGAGAACGCGGACTGTTGGAGGACTGAGGAGTACAAGCTTTATCAGACACCAGGAGGAAGGTCCTATGGTGAGGATAAAGAAGGTGTTGGGAGGAGGCCATGGGGAAGTAGCCCAGGGAGTTGTAGCTGTCACACAGCTGTTCCAGGAGGCACTCTAGACAGCTGCATTCCACAGGGCCCTGGGCTGGAACCCGGAGTAGAGGGCGGGCCCGGGTTCCCCCCAAATCCTCCCAACTCCTGGTCAGACACAGGAGGAGTCGACCTGGACTGTGAATTCAGAAAAACGGCCAAGCTGAGGGCTGCCGTGAAGCTCCAAGGCGAGTGAATCTGCCAATAAGCGCAAGACCCGCCAAGATAGAGCAGGAACTTTGTCACAGCCAAGATATAACTTGTAGAGATGCTCAATATATGGTGAGGCTAACATATTCAATAAGATATATGATTCCTTTCTTAAAAAACAAACAAACAAAAAAACCCTTGCCATCTTGTTCTGCTTTTTAAATGGCCACTTTCCTATATTGTAACTTCCCCTGTCTCTGTAGTTAAAGTTGTGTGAGTTACTCCAATTAAACACTAGCTTCGAGGCTTTGCAATGGATTTACAAAATCCCCCCTGAAACCCATTTTATTTCCTTTACTTTCCTGCTTACAAAATTAGATTATTACAAAATGGTCAGTTTAGCTGGCAAATGAATGTGTTTTGGTTTGTTGTGGATGCTGCTCTGCTTTCTCCTAGCTATCCAGCTTTGCTTATGGCTATTAAAATCCATATTTTCACTGATTTACAAACTGAAGTATCCACACTGAATACTGATACCACCTTTAAATCTCTCCAAGAGAGCTGCAATCTATTTAGCATGTCAACATTCCCAGGCAGAATGTGTCCATAGTAAGGCTGGTCTAAAATAATTTTGATGGAAAATGGCTTGTCAACAAATTGAAAACTTTTGCAAAACTATTTCTGTAATTTTTTGTTGTTGTTGAAAAAACATAAAACAGAACTGAAAATGGTTGGTGGGGGATTTGGGAAGCCAAAAATAAACTTTTTCTGTTTTTAAACTATTTTTTTTCAGTTTTCTGACCAAAAAAACCCTGAAATTTTTTAAAGAAAAATAATTTTCTGACTAGCTCTAGCACATAATAGGAGGGGTTGACATTATGGACATGTAATGCATTGACTAGGGGTATTTGACTATGTCTCCAGTTAGTGGCCGACCAGTATCAGGATAAGAAAATTACTCTTAGGTAGCGGAGTTACTTCTTTAATTCAAGTACGATGATTTTTGGTGCTGACAGTCTTGGGCTTGACCCTGATGACAAACCATCATGTCTATATGAATGTGGCCATAGGAATGTTAAACATGCTTGTACACCTTAGAATAGAATATTAAATAGAATATTTTTTGTCACTGTGCACTATTCTTTATGTGCTGAATGCCTTAGTTTCAGTGCACTAATAAGTCAAGCACTGCAACCTATGTGTGTGTCCAAAGAACAGCCCAAGGGACTTAAATAATGTGGCTGGAGGAAGAGATCTTGCAAGTGTGGCAGCACCAGACTTTTGAAGATATCGTGTCTAGAACCTAGTCACTATAGACATAAGCATAGTGTGGGAGCCTCAAGGCTCGTAAATAGCCCACATCTGCCTATCTTAGGTTCTGGCAGCCTGAGTAGAGATGGATGAGAGCCAGGAAAGGGAATACATACAGACATCTCTGGAAGACACTAAAGTGTAGATAAAGAGAGAATGGAAGGTAAGGATGGTACCTGTAAGAGAGAAATTAAAGGGTATGATGGGAGAGAAAAAGGATCGTGGGATAGATGTGTGGGAGGTGGAGAAAGGAGAGTGGAAGGTTTGGTTGTCTTCCATCTTACAGGTTTATGACACGGAGTGACTTTTGGGGAGTAACAGGCTGAAATTATATGTTCAAAAGATATGGCTCTGAAGATGATATAATCTAAAGTGACCAATTTCTGCAGTATCCTGGAGATGGCCGGGTTTGGGAGAGGGGGAACGGATATAAAAGGACTAACAAAGATTGCAATGCTTGACCTATTAAAACATAAAGAGCATAATGCACAGTGACAAAAAATATTGGGTCTATTCTAAGGCATACGAGCATGTGTAACATACCCATGGCTACAGTCACACAAAAAACACTGCACATATTTAATCTAAACTTTATTGAAAGGATTTGCAATAATATTCTGATGCAGAGCAACTAATCCTCTCAAATTAGCTAATAAGTAGCCTTCAGGTGTAATAACTAAATTTTATTAGTAGCAGTCTCAAATAGTACAAAATGGTGAGGGATTTTTTATGGACTTAAAAAAAGTAGAAAAGAAAATGAATTATACAATATGAATTTCCTTTTTATTAAAAGAAAATAGTAATGGAGAAAAACAATCAAAATTTCTCATATCGAGCCATTGTGTTAGAGAGGACAGAAATACAAAAAAATATTTTGTTTAACCCCAAAAAAATCCCAATGGCCAGAGTGAACTAACACATGTAACATGTTATCATTAAACAGGTTAAGGAAGAGAGAGAATTCACATATTCAAAATCTACTGCATTCTTTCTATGGATCAAGCTTTAAAAAAAAAGGGCCTTAAGTTTAGGTCACTATGGCAATTTACAATAACTGTTGGGTGCTCGGCACTTCTGAAAAGTCAGGTCAATTTTTTTTAGGGACTCAGGTAAAAGCTATGGGGCCAGATCTTCCACTGGTGTAAACTGGCAGAGCTCCATTAACTTCCTGGGTACTACAGCCCATGGAAGTAGTTGAGCACGTGGCTCCAGGAGCCTAACTTTGGGCACCCATTTTTGAAAATCTTGATAATCATAAATAAATACTCACTTGAGGACGCAAAAAGAAAAGGAGTACTTGTGGCACCTTAGAGACTAACCAATTTATTTGAGCATGAGCTTTCGTGAGCTACAGCTCACTTCATCAGATGTTTACCGTGGAAACTGCAGCAGACTTTATATACACACCGAGAATATGAAACAATACCTCCTCCCACCCCACTGTCCTGCTGGTAATAGCTTATCTAAAATGATCAACAGGTGGGCCATTTCCAGCACAAATCCAGGTTTTCTCACCCTCCACCCCCCCACACAAATTCACTCTCCTGCTGGTGCTAGCCCATCCAAAGTGACAACTCTTTACATAATCAAGTCGGGCTATTTCCTGCATAGATCAAGGTTTTCTCACATCTCCCCCACCCCCATACACACACAAACTCACTCTCCTGCTGGTAATAGCTCATCTAAACTGACCACTCTCCAAGTTTAAATTCAAGTTAAACCAGAACATCTGGGGGGGGGGGGGGTAGGAAAAAACAAGAGGAAACAGGCTACCTTGCATAATGACTTAGCCACTCCCAGTCTCTATTTAAGCCTAAATTAATAGTATCCAATTTGCAAATGAATTCCAATTCAGCAGTTTCTCGCTGGAGTCTGGATTTGAAGTTTTTTTGTTTTAAGATAGCGACCTTCATGTCTGTGATTGCGTGACCAGAGAGATTGAAGTGTTCTCCGACTGGTTTATGAATGTTATAATTCTTGACATCTGATTTGTGTCCATTTATTCTTTTACGTAGAGACTGTCCAGTTTGACCAATGTACATGGCAGAGGGGCATTGCTGGCACATGATGGCATATATCACATTGGTGGATGTGCAGGTGAACGAGCCTCTGATAGTGTGGCTGATGTTATTAGGCCCTGTGATGGTGTCCCCTGAATAGATATGTGGGCACAATTGGCAACGGGCTTTGTTGCAAGGATAAGTTCCTGGGTTAGTGGTTCTGTTGTGTGGTATGTGGTTGTTGGTGAGTATTTGCTTCAGGTTGCGGGGCTGTCTGTAGGCAAGGACTGGCCTGTCTCCCAAGATTTGTGAGAGTGTTGGGTCATCCTTTAGGATAGGTTGTAGATCCTTAATAATGCGTTGGAGGGGTTTTAGTTGGGGGCTGAAGGTGACCGCTAGTGGCGTTCTCTTATTTTCTTTGTTAGGCCTGTCCTGTAGTAGGTAACTTCTGGGAACTCTTCTGGCTCTATCAATCTGTTTCTTTACTTCTGCAGGTGGGTATTGTAGTTGTAAGAAAGCTTGACAGAGATCTTGTAGGTGTTTGTCTCTGTCTGAGGGGTTGGAGCAAATGCGGTTGTATCGCAGAGCTTGGCTGTAGACGATGGATCGTGTGGTGTGGTCAGGGTGAAAGCTGGAGGCATGCAGGTAGGAATAGCGGTCAGTAGGTTTCCGGTATAGGGTGGTGTTTATGTGGCCATTGTTTATTAGCACTGTAGTGTCCAGGAAGTGGATCTCTTGTGTGGACTGGACCAGGCTGAGGTTGGTGGTGGGATGGAAATTGTTGAAATCATGGTGGAATTCCTCAAGGGCTTCTTTTCCATGGGTCCAGATGATGAAGATGTCATCAATATAGCGCAAGTAGAGTAGGGGCTTTAGGGGACGAGAGCTGAGGAAACGTTGTTCTAAATCAGCCATAAAAATGTTGGCATACTGTGGGGCCATGCGGGTACCCATAGCAGTGCCGCTGATCTGAAGGTATACATTGTCCCCAAATGTGAAATAGTTATGGGTAAGGACAAAGTCACAAAGTTCAGCCACCAGGTTAGCCGTGACATTATCAGGGATAGTGTTCTTGACGGCTTGTAGTCCATCTTTGTGTGGAATGTTGGTGTAGAGGGCTTCTACATCCATAGTAGCCAGGATGGTGTTATCAGGAAGATCACCGATGGATTGAAGTTTCCTCAGGAAGTCAGTGGTGTCTCGAAGGTAGCTGGGAGTGCTGGTAGCGTAGGGCCTGAGGAGGGAGTCTACATAGCCAGACAATCCTGCTGTCAGGGTGCCAATGCCTGAGATGATGGGGCGCCCAGGATTTCCAGGTTTATGGATCTTGGGTAGTAGATAGAATATCCCAGGTCGGGGTTCCAGGGGTGTGTCTGTGCGGATTTGATCTTGTGCTTTTTCAGGAAGTTTCTTGAGCAAATGCTGTAGTTGCTTTTGGTAACTCTCAGTGGGATCATAGGGTAATGGCTTGTAGAAACTCGTGTTGGAGAGCTGCCGAGCAGCCTCTTGTTCATATTCCGACCTATTCATGATGACAACAGCACCTCCTTTGTCAGCCTTTTTGATTATGATGTCAGAGTTGTTTCTGAGGCTGTGGATGGCATTGCGTTCCGCATGGCTGAGGTTATGGGGCAAGTGATGCTGCTTTTCCACAATTTCAGCCCGTGCACGTCGGCGGAAGCACTCTATGTAGAAGTCCAGTCTGCTGTTTCGACCTTCAGGAGGAGTCCATCTAGAATCCCTCTTTCTGTAGTGTTGGCAGGGAGACCTCTGTGGATTAGTATGTTGTTCAGAGGTATTTTGGAAATATTCCTTGAGACGGAGACGTCGAAAAAAGGATTCTAGGTCACCACAGAACTGTATCATGTTCGTGGGGGTGGAGGGGCAGAAGGAGAGGCCCCGAGATAGAACAGCTGCTTCTGCTGGGCTGAGAGTATAGTTGGATAGGTTAACAATATTGCTAGGTGGGGTGAGGGAACCATTGCTGTGGCCCCTTGTAGCATGTAGTAGTTTAGAAAGTTTAGTGTCTTTTTTCTTTTGTAGAGAAGCAAAGTGTGCGTTGTAAATGGCTTGTCTAGTTTTAGTAAAATCCAGCCACGAGGAAGTTTGTGTGGAAGGTTGGTTCTTTATGAGAGTATCCATTTTTGAGAGCTCATTCTTAATCTTTCCCTGTTTGCTGTAGAGGATCTTGATCAGGTGATTCCGCAGTTTCTTTGAGAGCGTGAGGCACAAGCTGTCAGCATAGTCTGTGTGGTATGTAGATTGTAATGGATTTTTGACCTTCAGTCCTTTTGGTACGATGTCCATCTGTTTGCATTTGGAAAGGAAGATGATGTCTGTCTGTATCTGTACAAGTTTCTTCATGCAGTTGATAGATTTCCACTCCATACGGCTAAATGCAGTGCAGGACAGTGGGGTGGGAGGAGGTATTGTTTCATATTCTCTGTGTGTATATAAAGTCTGCTGCAGTTTCCACGGTAAACATCTGATGAAGTGAGCTGTAGCTCACGAAAGCTCATGCTCAAATAAATTGGTTAGTCTCTAAGGTGCCACAAGTACTCCTTTTCTTTTTGCGAATACAGACTAACACGGCTGTTCCTCTGAAACCTGTCACTTGAGGACTTATCCACAGGGCAAGCTAGTGCACAGCAAGCCAGGGTGTGAGACTACAGTGCATCAGATTGCCCCACACTAACATCACATGTGGACACCACTACAGCACAAAGTCCTGGAATGCAGCTTAGTGTATCACAACTTCCAAGTATATTACACTAAGCTGCATTCCATGACTTTGACTATGTCATAGTAGTGTCCATGTGGGACATTAGTGCAAGCTAAACCAGTACAACCAATTAATGAAGCAAAGACAGGTGCATATTCACACACCTCTGTAAGAAGTGTAAATACTTATAATCACCTATCCTTTTCCCTTTGACTATTCCTTGATATTATGCTGCAGATTTAAACCCCCCACACACTCCCAAATCATGTCAACCTGAGCCCAATCCCTCTGCTGAAACTTGATAAGTGCCTCCTAGCTAAACGATAGTCAGTTCTGCCCTCTCCTTTTCTAAAATCCTGCCAAATGTATGGCTGGATGGCAGCGAGTGTTATAGTCCCTTCTTGATCATGTTAGCCTTGGTTATATATGATTTCAGAGAGCTGCCTCTGCCTTTATCCTGGAAGGATTGTTAAGACCTACTGATATTTCATCATGGAAGTAGAACAGAACTTAACTAGGGTCAGGGAAGAAGGTTTAAAGAGGAACAAAGAATAGGAGTCACTGGATCTCAGCCAATGCTGACTAAACTTTACTTGGTGGGAAGCAGAGGGGCTGGGTTTGCAATGAAAAGGTGGGAGGATAAAAAGGCCGTGACTGGTTGTGGTAGGAAGTTATAAAGAGACGATTATGTAATGGAGAAGTGAGGTGAGGAAGAAAGCTAAAAGGCTTCAATAGACTTGGATGAAAATTCAAGCTGAGGTTCATCTATTGATCATTGCTATTTATATTGTAGACTGTCACACCCAGTTTGTCACATAAACCCTTCCTTTTTAATACAATGTAAATAAGTAACATTAACATGTTTAAATATCAGTGTCAGGCTGAGCCTTATCTATTTATGTTAAAGAAACTACCCTTATTCATCAAGCTGCAACATTCAATATCAAAACATTGTAAATTCCAAAAATGAGGAATATAAATCCTGGAAAAGAGTCTGCACTACTACCTTTTAAAATCTCTTCTCCCCCCCACCCCGCCACTTCTGCCTCATCTAAATCAGTTTTCTATCTAATAGATATTTTGCAGATCTCAAATCCTCAGACACGGGGATAGGGGTATATATTACAATCTTCTAGCTTTGGTTTGTGTTATGTTTCATTATATTTTAGGCTTCCTGTTTGGCATGAAAGAGCAAAGCTTCTTTGGCTCACTTCTCAGGAAAAAAATCTGATTTTTACTTCCCTGAATGTTTTCCTTTGCTCATACATTTTGACATGAAGATGACTCCTTCAAAGCTGACGATGAACCTGAAGCAGATGGGCTAACAAGTGTCATTCACAACTAATTTCTTTTAATTAAGATACCTCTCCATTAAAAAATGAGCCAAATGTATGATGTTTTACTGTAACTTTGCCTTAATAAAAAGTTTAAAATGTATCTATGTCCCATGATGAGATTGCTATTGTGGAAAAGATTCCAGGAATCATACTTCTACTGTACAGAGATATTCATGATTGGCTTCCTCAAGTAGTTTAAGTGCATTTGTTTGCTGTCCAAATGTCCTCAGCAGATATTAAGAAAAACCTTTTGCCAAATGTACACAAACTCACTGAACAATTAATGGATAGTTGGAAGGTCAGCTTCTTCTTAATCAGGCTACTAAAGAGAAAAAGGTTTAGGCATTATTGCTATCAGCTGCCAACAAAGTAAATGGCCCTACTTTATTAAAGAATTAAAAAAGAATCAATTGTGCTATTTGTCTAGCTATAACCAAATGATATGGATATGATCGTCAAGAAGACTGATTTCTCAGTGATATGGACTAAGCATGTTTTATTTATTTTTCTAACAAAGCTAGATGACTCACACCAGAGGGTAGATGAAATTCAAGGTAAAGGGTGTTGGAAGGAACAATCTGAATAACTCATATGCATTGCTGGCCTCTAAATTAACAGAAAAAAGATCAGGGCTTCACTGTGCAAAGTTCAGTGAAAGCATCTGCTCAATGCACAGTAGTGACCAAGAAACAAAAATAGTATTAAGAATGGGACAGAAAATAACTGATATATTAAATAACACTACATTCTGATCAGGCCATCATAAAGATGTAGCCCAGGTAGGATGGTTCTAAAGATAGTAACAACATTTATTAAAGGTATGGAGGGATGAATATGATATATAGAGATGAGGAAAGAAGGAAAGTTTAGGGTGTGTCCGCTTAAGAGAGGAAATGAATAAGATAGGACCTGATACAAAGTAATGAATGGTACAGAAAAGGACAGGAGAGTGCTCCCATTTATCCTTTCTCACAATACAAGAATAATAAGCCACCCAAGTGAAGGAAAGGCAATAAGAAGTAAAGCTGATAAAAAAAATTAGTACACTTTTTTACACATCTCATAATTTGACCTCTGGAATTCAATGTAACAAGATTCCATTGTGGCCAAAACTTTATGGGTTTTTCAAAAAGGATTAGAAATGTACATGGATAATGAGAATAACAGCAGTTTTATGTCAGGTCCGATAACGTAGATCCTTCTGAATCTTTTTTTCTTTCTTCAACAAAGAGAGGAAGAAACTTCCTTTAAGACAAGTTATTCCAAGAATTTAGAATTGCAGAGTCTCTTATACCTAAGAACCAGATTTTCATGAGGCCCTATAGCTTGCCTTTGAATCAGACTCCCATAATTCTATAGAGACATGTTAAAAAGATGTAAAATAGCTTGCTAAAAATTACCAGGAGAGATCTGACAACCTCTACAAGAATTGTTACACGAGGAATATTATTTTTAGCAATGTACTAACAGCAAGTTACAGATGCTTAAGTTAGCAGAATTGAATATACTCACCAAAAAGTTAGATAAATAACAGATGTTACTGGAAATTTATGAGTGAAAATAAGAGGGTTGTCTGTGGAATATAGGAAATAATGAAAACAAAACTGTGAACAGGTTGTCTATAAAGATGCTAAGCTGTAAGCCAATGGCAGAATGAAAAATCAGACAACAATGCAAGCTGTTTATTATCAGGTTCCAGATTTGGTATGTATATAGAACATATGAATGGCCATGGTGGGTCCAGCTAGCCCTATATCCTGTTTTCCGACAGTGGCCAATGCCAGGTGCTTCAGTAGGAATGAACAGAACAGGTAATCATCAAGTGATCCATCCCCTGGCACCCATTCCCAGCTTCTGGCTAACAGAGAGTAGGGACACTCAGAGCATGGTTTTTGTATCACTGACCATCCTCGTTAATAGACATTGATGGATTATCCTCCATAAATAGAGCTAGTTCTTTTTTGAACCCTGTTATAGTCTTGACCTTCACAACATCCTCTGGCAAAGAGTTCCACAGGTTGACTGTGCTTTGTGAAGAAGTACCTCTTTTTGTTTTAAATCTGCTGCCTATTAATGTCATTTGGTGACCCCCTAGTTCTTTTGTTATGAGGAGTAAATCATAGAATCATAGAATATCAGGGTTGGAAGGGACCCCAGAAGGTCATCTAGTCCAACCCCCTGCTCGAAGCAGGACCAATTCCCAGTTAAATCATCCCAGCCAGGGCTTTGTCAAGCCTGACCTTAAAAACCTCTAAGGAAGGAGATTCTACCACCTCCCTAGGTAATGCATTCCAGTGTTTCACCACCCTCTTAGTGAAAAAGTTTTTCCTAATATCCAATCTAAACCTCCCCCACTGCAACTTGAGACCATTACTCCTCGTTCTGTCATCTGCTACCATTGAGAACAGTCTAGAGCCATCCTCTTTGGAACCCCCTTTCAGGTAGTTGAAAGCAGCTATCAAATCCCCCCTCATTCTTCTCTTCTGCAGGCTAAACAATCCCAGCTCCCTCAGCCTCTCCTCATAACTCATGTGTTCCAGACCCCTAATCATTTTTGTTGCCCTTCGCTGGACTCTCCAATTTATCCACATCCTTCTTGAAGTGTGGGGCCCAAAACTGGACACAGTACTCCAGATGAGGCCTCACCAATGTCGAATAGAGGGGAACGATCACGTCCCTCGATCTGCTTGCTATGCCCCTACTTATACATCCCAAAATGCCATTGGCCTTCTTGGCAACAAGGGCACACTGCTGACTCATATCCAGCTTCTCGTCCACTGTCACCCCTAGGTCCTTTTCCGCAGAACTGCTGCCTAGCCATTCGGTCCCTAGTCTGTAGCTGTGCATTGGGTTCTTCCGTCCTAAGTGCAGGACCCTGCACTTATCCTTATTGAACCTCATCAGATTTCTTTTGGCCCAATCCTCCAATTTGTCTAGGTCCTTCTGTATCCTATCCCTCCCCTCCAGCGTATCTACCACTCCTCCCAGTTTAGTATCATCCGCAAATTTGCTGAGAGTGCAATCCACACCATCCTCCAGATCATTTATGAAGATATTGAACAAAACCGGCCCCAGGACCGACCCTTGGGGCACTCCACTTGATACCGGCTGCCAACTAGACATGGAGCCATTGATCATTACCCGTTGAGCCCAACAATCTAGCCAGCTTTCTACCCACCTTATAGTGCATTCATCCAGCCCATACTTCCTTAACTTGCTGACAAGAATACTGTGGGAGACCATGTCAAAAGCTTTGCTAAAGTCAAGAAACAATACATCCACTGCTTTCCCTTCATCCACAGAACCAGTAATTTCATCATAAAAGGCGATTAGATTAGTCAGGCATGACTTGCCCTTGGTGAATCCATGCTGGCTGTTCCTGATCACTTTCCTCTCATGCAAGTGCTTCAGGATTGATTCTTTGAGGACCTGCTCCATGATTTTTCCAGGGACTGAGGTGAGGCTGACTGGCCTGTAGTTCCCAGGAGCCTCCTTCTTCCCTTTTTTAAAGATTGGCACTACATTAGCCTTTTTCCAGTCATCCGGGACTTCCCCGGTTCGCCACGAGTTTTCAAAGATAATGGCCAATGGCTCTGCAATCACAGCCGCCAATTCCTTCAGCACTCTCGGATGCAACTCGTCCGGCCCCATGGACTTGTGCACATCCAGCTTTTCTAAATAGTCCCTAACCACCTCTATCTCCACAGAGGGCTGGCCATCTCTTCCCCATTTTGTGATGCCCAGCGCAGCAGTCTGGGAGCTGACCTTGTTAGTGAAAACAGTGAAATATTAGTTAGTGAAAATAAAACTTCCTTCTTTAGTTTCTCCATACCAGTCATGATTTTATAGACCTTTATCATTTCCCCCATTAGTTGTCTCTTTTCCAAGCTGAAAAGTCCCAGTCTCATCAATTTCTCCTCACAGGACAGCCCTTCTCTACCCCATCATCATTTTTGTTGCCCTTTTCTTTACCTTTTCCAATTCCAGTGTGTCTTTTTTGAGCTGGGGCAACCAGAGCTGCATGCAGTAGCCGAGATGTGGGCGTACCATGGATTTATATGGAGGCACTATGATATTTTCTATCTTATTAGCTATCCCTTTCCTAATGACAGGGTGACCATATGTCCCATTTTGGCAGCACAGTTCCCTTTTTAAGCACTGTCCCTGACATCCCACCTTTTTTGGCAAAACTGGGCATTTGTCCCGTTTGCTCTTACCAACTTAGCTGTTGGCCCTTCCCACAGCCTCCTAATCAGCTGGCACATGCAAATTTTGCCCAAAAAGTGGGTCAATGACACCCTCCCCCCAGGGGGGCACAGCGGAATGGTCAGGTATATTTTGGCGGGAGAGGAACCTGGCCAATGTGTTTCCCCTAGGCCCTGCCCCTCCAAACAGTGATCGATAGAGTGTGATGTGCCCACTGTGCAGCCCAGTCATAGAATAGTGTGGTCAGGACCCTAATTCAAACTTGTCTCTGACCAGGCCATGCAAGCAAAACTCATGGGTGCTGGGCCCTACTGGGCAACTCAGCTGGTAAGTGCACAACTGGGTCCCACAGCATGTACTGGTGCCAGGGCACTGAGTGTGGCATGGCCCTCCCCACTGCTCCCTGATAGTCCTTGGGGCCTGCACCCTGACCCTGTGTCCTTTCCACAGACAGTCCTTCTGGGCCAGTCCCCAGAGCTCTCACCAGACTCCCCTGCGCCAACCGGCTTCTTTCCTGCCACAGGCCTCCTGAAGTTTTGTACCACCGGCCTGGAGGGACACCACCTCCCCAGTCCCCACATTGCTCACTTCTCTCCCCTCACTGACCAGGAGGTCCCGCCTCCCCACCATACCAAAATCTGAAATGGTGGCCCTGCATCACAGCATCCCCTCCACCTCCCTAGCGCTGCTCTTTGGTCTCTCCTGCTACCAGGAGCCTCCTTCCTGCTATCCCAGCCCCCAAAGGGGCATCACACTGCTAACTGGATCATAGTCCAATAGCTTCCCTGCCTGGATCTGAGCCCAAAAGCAGGGCTGGCCCACAAAATTTTGGCACCTGAGGCGGGGAGCTCAAATGACGCCCTCCCTGCCCCCTCACTTGGGCCAAAACTTTGAAAGGTCTCAGTTCTGCCTTCTTCCTGTTCTACTCCTCTCATGGTACTGCTCTGCTACCTACCCCAAGAAAGGAGAACTAACAACTTAAAATGCCTTGTTCAAAGATTTTAACTAACTCTTAAAAATGCCTGAATAGCAAATGTAACTTTTCTTGTCTGCATAGTAAACACTGGCATTTTTATCTGTTTGAATAACCAAAGTGGTGCTTTCCATGCCTTCTTGGTTGCAAAGATTTGAACTGCTTCCTAAAGGTCCACAGTATGGGCCAGTTCATGCTCTATTGAGACGGTTGCAAGGCTGACCAGCCTCTCCTGTGTCATTGTGGAGCGTAGATGTGTTTTTATTAACTTCCGCTTGGAGAAGCTGCGTTCTCTACTGGCAACTGTTACAAGAAGTGTTAGAAGTATGCGCAGAGCAACAAAAGCATTTGGAAAGAGGGTGGTCATCTTTTTTGTGCACATATATTCCAGAACTGCTGAAATGTATCTTGAAAGGGCTTTCAGTTCATCACCTAAATCACTTGCATCAATATTGCGCATGTCATCATGTGTCAACCCTGTCTCTAGTGCCCTGCATTGCTGGTGTAGGTCTTCTTCGGGTATAGTGAGGAGTTTTGGAATATCATACAACATCCCAAATATACTGCTGTGTTCCTTGAGCTGCATGAAACATTCTTCAATTGTCTGTATTGCACAATCTAGCACCTGGTTAAAGAATTCAACTTTGAATTGTTTGGGGTCTCTTATGGGATTATCCCATGCCTCGTAATCAAAATGTTTTCTTTGGTGATGCTTGTATTCTTGAATGGGTGGGAAAATAGCTTCAGTGTTAAGTTCCTCTGCCAACTTCTGTGCACTCTTCAGAACGTTTTGAAATCCCTCATCTGACCGGTAATACTGTCGGTATGACTTTGCTTTGTCCAGTTGTTCCATTGCTCCAGATATAGCAAGGTCAACACCTTGGAGTCTCTTGCTTACAACATTTATTTCAAACAGTACGTCATGCCACAACAGTAAGCCACACAGAAATTTGGAGTTATGTATGTTACTGGTGATTCCATTTCCCACTGCCACTGTTCTCCCATGAACAGTTCGTGTCATAGCATTATCCTCCATAAAGGCAACTATGGCATCATCTATCTTCCCAATTTGGTGTTTGATAGGCTTTATCGCCTCCACTCGACTTTCTCATCATGTGGTTTCAGTGTCAGAGGGGATGTTCCCAGATGTTGCTTCAAAATTTGCCATCGATGAGTTGATGCAGAGAAAAATACAAAGATGCTTTGAATTACATTAAAAAATTCAGCAGCCTCACTAGAAGCTGATGCTGCATCGCTGACCACCAAGTTCAATGAATGAGAACTGCATGGGACAAAAAAAGCTTGAGGGTTTAACTCTCAGATCCGTGTCTGCACTACTCTCTTCTTGCCTCTCATGTTGGCACCATTATCGTAGCCCTGACCTCTCATGTCAGCTATCGCAATTCCTGTATTTTCCAGCTTTTTAAGAAGCACATTTGTCATACCAGCTCCTGTAGTCAATAAATTCTAGAAAATGCTCTGACAGTCACCATTGCAGGGACATTTTCCCTAGGTTCTGTTGTTACAAAACGCACCATTAAAGTCATTTGCTCCGTATGGCTGATGTCAGGTGTGCAGTCCAGAATAACAGAGTAATATCTTGCTGACTTCAGATCTGCCACAATCTTCTGTTTGACTTTTGTTGCCAGTAACTGTATGATCTCATTTTGAATTGTTTTTCCAAGGTAGTGTGTACATTTCTTCGGTGGTGACTCGTCTTAGATGCTCCTGGAGTACAGCATCAAACTCAGCCCTCAGCTTCACAATTTTAAGGAAGTTTCCCATTGTTTGGCAGATACAGCTGAGCTGAGGTGCCACGCAGTGCTAGGTTTTGGGAAGCAAACATTCTCACAATGCCAATGAGCCTTTTCAGAACATTTTGCCAGTAAAGAGACTCTGATGCAATCTTCTCTTGATGCTGATCATCTATGGTGCCCTTTAACCGTAGTCTCATCTCAAGCTCTTTCCACCTATGGAATGCTCTCTGGCGATTTGCTGCCTTCTCATGGCATGCCAGATTTCTAGCCAGATTTTTCAAGCCCTTTGTTTCTGTAGAACCCAATGTGGCTGGAACTTTAGCCTGGAAGAGTCTGCAACAAAAACAGTATGCAGCATTCTGGGTTTTTGAGAACATAAGCCATGGCCTCTCCTCTTTGTCACCACTGGGGATTTCATGCCAGTCATGTGTTAGATGGAAACTTCTATTTTCACTGTCTTTGGGGAACATGAAGTTTTTCACTTGCTGTGGCCCATGCAGTACAAGGAAGTCCCTCTGGCTATTGCTTAAGTGGGTCCACAGTCCTGGATCATCTAGACTTAAGGAACTAAACTCAGCAGCAGCTGTTTCTTGCGCCTCCACCACACTCTTCTCTGATCTACATTTTTCTTCAGGAATGTGCATGGTTACATCCATTTGAGATGGAGATATGGATGCTGCAGTGGCTGCCAGGTCACCTGCACGCTGACTAACTGGAAGATCAGGCATCTCCTCACCACTCACATCCTCACTGGGGCTGGAAGGCTCACCTTCAGGAAAGCTCCTTTCTGCTTAGATAGAAAAGCTTCCTTTGCTTTCTTTCTTTTATTGAATGCGGCTCCAGAAAGGCGTTTTCTTCTCTCACTCATGACTGCTGTTCTGTGCCAGCTATAATGGCTCTCAACACTCAACTGAAGGGAACAAATAAGAGGGCTGGTAGCAGGGCCTGCGTGAGGGAAGATATCAGCGTCTTAAGGGCGTAACTGGCTCCTACTACTTCACTTGACTGCCTGTTCTCCTCAAGTGGGTTCAGGGAAGCAGCAGGAAACAGGAAGCTCCCTGAGAAGCTGGTGTTAATCAGTCCAGGCTCCTGGGGCTGCTAGAGAGGTACAGAGGAGGCTCCTCCTCCTCTCTCTTCCTGCAGCTCCTGCTTCTTTCTCACCTTTTCTCCTGCCTGCCTGTTATTTCTCTTGTGCCCTCCTTCCTCCAGCACAGCACTCCACCATCTCTGTGCATCTAGAGCAGAGAGAATGCATATGCACCAGCAGCAGACACAATTTTCTACACTCTGGGTCCTAGTGGTGCCCCCCACGCCCCAACAGTCTGGCTGCCCACATCCCAGCCCAGACCCATGCCGCTTCCTCCCCTCCCCCATCTCTGCTATTTGGCTCAACAGGGGGCATTGAGGAACATTTAAGAGTGTGCAGGGGATGGGTGGCAACACCAGGCGGCTTGGGGCAGCCCCATACATCACATTTTCAGTATAGGGAAATACTGTCACCGGAAAGCCAAGGTCTTCAATCTGTGGGACACGACCCCCTGCGGGGGTGGGGCGTGCAGAATAATGTCTGTGGGGGAGTGCCGCTGAGGTCCGGACAAATTCCGATCGGGGCGGGGGAAAGGGAGGGAGCGCTGCCCAGGCCTGGCTGCCGGCCCCTTATGCAGGAATCAGCTCCCAGCCACAGCTAAGCACTCTGGGTCTCAACACCAGACTTCTTTTCACTCCTTTCTCCAGCACTAAGCAAACATCTTCCAAAGGCCATGGTTGAAACTCAGCAGCTTTGGTATTGCTAATGCACGCTGAGGGAGGCTGAGAGCAAGATACTATTCTCCGTGCATATATTTTGTCATCTAAACTTTATTCACCTCCCTTGTTCATTCTATCATGCAGCTGCTGAGATTTGCTACTAATCACTGTGTTCCAGTGCGCCCAAGTTAGACCAGAGGAAGGGTAACAACAGCAGCAGCCAGTAGAATAATACACTCTTCTCTCCTGCCCTCTATATTCCGCTACACACCAACCCTGAAATTTCAAGTGAAAGTTGGGGGGAGGGGGTGAGTGAGTGGTTGAGGTGTTGGGGTGGGGGGTGGTCAGAGAGGAAATCAATAAGGTGTATGTGTGATTTAACAGAGAGGAAATCAATAAGGCATTTGTATATAACTGCCACCTATTATATCTAATATGATTTCTCTGTTAGCTGCTTCTCTAACACACCTTTGCCCCGTTTGCTTCTCTCGACCTTCATGTTATATCGCAAATGTTTAGAGTGTAAGTTCCTTGGGGTAGTAACTGGCTTTTGTGTTTGGCATGAGTCCCTAACTGGGGCAATACAAACTAATAATAAAAGGCTCTATAGAAATTACGCTCAAAACATTGAAAGGTGAATGAAATCCCTGCTGTGGAATTCTATTTGCTGGTTTAAGGGAAGTTATAATTGTTAATAAAACTCTACAGGATTCGTCCATGAGGGAAGCTTCATGTCAAAAAATGAATGCCTGCTGGAAAATTTCAAGAGTGCAAAATTGTCTACAATAAAATCAATAACGATTTTCAAGTGACAGCCCTTCCCAAGCCCAAAATGTTGGATCATATTAAAGAAGTTCTGTATTAAAATCACAAATGAGTTTGATTCCTCATAGTTTAAATTCCAGGGTATTGCTAATTAAGAGGTCTCTTGGTTTTTGGTCTCTTGTTTTTACTGTTTTACTGTTTCTCTCCCTCTATGTGTGAAACTTGCAAGCTGCTAACTGTGTTAGTACATTCTAAGACAGAGTCTGTTCTCAAAGCAATTCTTTGTAACAACAACTACTCACACAGAGAGAGACTCAAAGCTATACTCTGTAACAACAGAAACAGCACCCAGAGACTCCCCGCTCTTTTGTTGTATTAACAATTGTGATTAAAATAGAGATAGAGGATATATGTGGATGAATGCTTGGTGTGGATAATAACTGAATGATCAGGGAGGTGCCAGCCTAAGAATGCAGTGTCCATCAGCTGAAGAAGGCGTCAAGTGGAAATAACCAGAGGACCCCTGGAGGGCAGACTGGAATCCACCCAACAGCCTCAAGAATGGGAGAACCAAAGAACAAGATAACATCTGGCAGCACGGAGCCGTCAGGAATGTGCCATCTGCTGATTGATTCAGCGACAGCATGATGAAGCAATTCCCACAGGCTGGCATAGGAAGAAATTCCTATAAAAATGGACTCTAGAAAGTGAGAACTTTGGGGGTCTGATTCTGCAAACCATCTTCCAGGAGCATCAGATGTGCATCTGACAAGGCCCTGCTCCCTCCTCATGTCCAGGCCACCTGGCCAGTGGCTTGGCATGAGCAACTCTAAGGCTGGTAACTATGATAACAACCTTGCAGAACCTGTGTGTATGAATGAATGTGTGAATAAATATGAAATTGAATGGAATGTTATAGCTATAACTAACTGCTTACTATGATTCTTTCTGTATTCACAATAAATGTGGTATTTTGCCTTTTCCCCTTTAATAAGATCCTGCTGGTTTTTATTTTATTGGTATAAAGAAGCCACACACCCGTTTTTCCAGAGCTCAAGCGCAAGACTGGGCCTAAACCTGGAAACACTGTGAGTAAATGTATTCATGTGAGTAATTCTGTTCCAGGCAGTAGTCAATGGGACTGCTTATCTGAGTTCACTTATTGGGGGGCATGTGTGTTTCCAGGGGTGGGCTTGTGGAGTGGGTCTGTCCTTAGGCCTGTTTTCTTCGAAGGGATGTTAAACACCATGTGTGTCCTGGGACCTTTACATGGTTCTTTATTAATTTTTTTAAATAAAATCTCTGAACAACAGAAACTTTCTGTTTTTAGACTATTACATTTGACTCTCTGAAAGGACTTGTGATGACTACTTAGCTATTCTGTAAAAAAAATGCTGTAATTGATTAGCCATATTCTTCCTTGCAAATTAAAAATAAAAAAATGAATGGAGCCAAGTGCATTACCATACAGAGCATAACTAATACCAGGCGCTATTAAAGTCCTGATTGTAGAGTGTGTTTTCTCATAAACATGATTATAACAACCTAATTTGCATTACTAAATGATTGCTAAAAATATCAAAACATTTTTTTCCTGCTGGTCAAAAAAAAAAAAAGTTGATCCAATCAGTAAAATAGAAGGAACACGACTGCGATGGAAGCAAAGATGATTAATCACAATTTGCATAAGAGCGTAGTTATTATTTAGCTAACACTATGCACGCCAGAAGAAGACTAATTGCAAAGCATTTGTTTAAGAATCAGGTCAGTCTCTCACAATACTAGTGTAGTAGTAGTCAATACTACTACAGAAGAGGTAGCTGGGTTCACTCATATGAAGCGTAGGTTCCACAAAAAGATCTGCACGAATATTTAGTCAGATTTTAAGAACTAAATCATGGCTTTGCTACAAGCCCTGAGCAAGGAGCTGCACATCGTTGGATCACACCGGGATCAGCTCGTGCTTGCTCTATAGGGAATGGCATCTGTTTCATTCCGATATCATAGAATTGTAGGACTGTCATGCAGATGACTTGCCCTCCTGTGCCGGCTCAGATGTTCTGGCTAGCATGTTGGGAGACTGGAGCCAAGGCTCTGCGTACATCCAATTCATGCCCACTCCCCTCCTCCCTGCATGGTATGGGGAGTAGCAGCCCGCAGAATCTCCTATCTCCTATAGAAGTAGCCTATGCAGGTGAATGAAGAGGGTGCCTTCTGCTCCATTGCTCCCCTGAATAGGAGGGTAGCCAGGGTTGCTGACTGGCTCTAAATGAATTTACGTTGGCCAGGCTCTGTTATGTTTGCTTTCTACCTGCAGCCACACAAGGGAGATTTCCTGGCACGAATGCTCTTAAGTTGGCTGTGCAAAAATTGGACACCAAATTTACATTGGCATGTGCAAACTTGCACAGTAAAAGTACTTGTGCACTTATCCAATCAGATTGTGGCAACAATGCCATGTGCCTTACCTAGCCGCTAATAACTCACCAATGCAGCTCAAAGAGTCGCAGGCTGCTATTGGCTATTCAGTCAGAGTCCAAAATATATAAATAATTTTGAATAAACAATTGTGATTGTACACATTCTGCAACCAGAAAAAAAACTAAATTAATTGGCTAGCTGGATTGCGGCCTGTGACGTACGCTGGATTATATAATTCTTTGAGGTATGTGCCCATAGTGTGCTAGGATCCATTACCAAAACCCGGGAAATAGTCCATTAATAATTTTTGTCATGATTGCAGATGACAAGAGCCAGTTGTATTTTAAGCCAGTTAGTAATTAAGCATTTAAGATAAAGTGCCGCTATTTAATATACAACATAGAAAGAGAAAACCGAACAGAAGGCAGTCTCTGGAATATTTTATCATGGAGAGATTGTGGGACTGTGCATCTTCAGTACTGTAATTTTACAAAATCAAGTGCCACTGCAGTAAAATGTGGTAATAAAAATATAATTCCCCCCTCTGCTAACAGCAAACTGGTTAGACTCCCCTTATCTGCTCAGAACAAAAGTGTGACCCAAAACTTTACCCTTGAAATAAAGTATTGCTCTGATTTGAGTAAACAAGACAAGCCCAGTGATCTGAGATCATGTAGGATGGTAAAGTTATAAAGGATGAATGAGCCCCGAGGAGCCCCTTTCAGTTTTATTTCTTCCTTACTTTGACCTCCCCCGTATTATTCTTGTGTTTTGGAATAATCATCCATAACTTGGCTGCATCTTGCCCCTGGCCTCTTTTCCTGGTCCCATTTCTGCAGCTAAACAAAAGGTGTATCGACTTCAAGGAGACATAAAGCACATTTACAAGTTAAATTAACTCTTTCTTTTCTCTTGCCTTCTACCACCTTAAGCTGGAAATCAGACAAATGACCTAAGCCCACTCCTATTAAAACCAGCCGATTGATTTCAAGAAGAGTTGGATTGGGTCCAAAGTGTGTATGTGAGCTCCAGAGTGACTATACCAAATGCCTCCTCAGCTTTGCCTGGGGGTAGGTCTTATCTATGCTGATGGAAATGAGTTTCTTACAGCTCTTATCAACCCTGTGATGTCAATACTACTACAGAAGAGGTAGCTGGGTTCCTTACTTTCTTGTGCATCATCATCGGACATTCCAATAACAGGCCAATCTGCTACACCTGCACAAACATGTGGATGGTCATGATTTTGCACAGGTGTCATTAATGTCATTGCTGGAACTCAGTGGGGTTCCACAAGAGTAACTGAAGGCCTAATTTGATTCGCAGAAGCTTTAGTGGTGATGATGATGTGCAGGATGGCAAGGCCCTAGCTAGACTTTCAATGCCCAGTGAATGGGGAGGGATGGATGGAAGGGGATGACACTCAGATCCGGGGAAGGGTGTGTTCTAGGTCCATGACCTTTCATGCAAAGTGAACACATTTGCCTCATAAATGGAGCGGCACTAAGCATAGAACCCAAAATGCCGGTTTAATAGTCGCCTTTTAGAGCAGAACTGCACACTAGAGAACCAGTCCAGGAGTGGGCTGAGTACCTTCTGTGAGTAGGGTTGCCAACTTTCTAACTGCATAAAACTGAACACCCTAGCCCCGCCCCTGCCATGAGGCCCCCCCGCCCCAGTCACTACAGTCCCCTTCCCTCCCTCCCTCACTTTCACTGGGCTGGTGCGTGGGCTCTAATTTGGGGTGCAGGTTCTGGGGATGAGGGGTTTGGGGTGCAAGAGGGGGCTCCAGGCTGTGGGGGTGGGGCCCAAGGGATTCGGAATGTGGGAGCGGGCTGCAGATAAAGGCAGGGCGTTGGAGTGTGGGCTCTGGGCTGGGGATGAGGGGTTTGGGGTGCAGGAGGGGGATCTGGGTTTGGGGGGCTCAGGGCTGGGGCTTGGGGTTACCTTGGGCGGCTCCTGGTCAGCGGCGCAGTGGGACTAAGGCAGGCTCCCTGCCTGTCCTGGCACCACGCTGTGCCCCGGAAGCAGCCAGCAGTTCTGGCTCCTAGGTGTGGGGGCCAGGAGGCTCCTCACACTGCTCTAGTCCACAAGCACTCAACTCCCATTGTCCATGGTTGCCAGCCAATAGGATTGCAGAGCCAGTGCTCATGGTGGGGGCAGCGCGCAGAGCCCAGAGCCCTGTGTTCCCCCCCGCCTAGAAGCCAGACCTGCTGGCCACTTCAGGGGTGCAGTGCAGTGCCAGGACAGGTAGGGACTAGCCCGCCTTAGCCTGGCAGCATTGCTGACCGGAGCAGCATTGCTGACTTTTAACGGCCCGGTCGGTGGTGCTGACCAGAGCAGCCAGAGTCCCTTTTCGACCAGGTGTTCCAGTCGAAAACTGGACACCTGGCAACCCTATGTGAGGTGTCAGGACACCGAACACCTGGCAACAGACTGTAAGGCATCAGGCCCCCTTGTCTCCAGCTGACTATAATGGGAACTGAGGTCTTAGCACCTTGCAGGACCAGACCATATGCTCCTGCTGCTAATTAAATTCCACCTTTAGGAGAAATCCTCTGTTTAGGCTATGATTGGTTGCTGAAGAAATTTTGCTATAAAGAAATTTTGGAGTGGATCATTACTTTCCTTACATTTCACTCCATGGATGCAGAATCCCTTATGTTGCCAATGCTGCTCCAGACCGAATATGGGCAATGGTAATAGAAATGTAATTTCACCCAAAACAATCATAATTACAATGTGTATAGCCATTGTTCTGGATTGGTCATGCTCTTTTCAACTTAAACATAAATAGTGCATGACATACTTGTAATCATAGATAGGGCTGAGACTGCAAATATTTACTCATGTGAGTGGTCCCATTCACTTCTATGGGACTACGCAAAGAAGTAAAGTCACTCATATGGGTACTTTCAGGACCATTTCCTGTATGTTCATTTAAACTACAGTAGGAATATGGAAGTCTCTAGAAACCACATGAAATGGTATCAGCTGTGCTTCCTCCCAAGAGAAACAAACGTTAAGCAAGAACAAGGTCATTCTAAAAAAAAGTATAAGCAAAAAAGTTTATTTTGGACAATGAAAGCTGCCTTCTACAGGCCCAGAAAAACTCTGCTCCTTGTCTTGATCCTGTTTATTCCAAGCTATGCCACAGCTAAGCAATTAACAAACATCATTTTCAGATGACAGATCTAAAATAATTTTATTTCACTACACTAGACTTGTAAGCTGCTAAGTTCTTCATGGGAAAGCTCTATCAGTTTGTGGAGCTGCAAGAATCTAAATTATGAATGTTTTATGCCAAAAAATTATATGTAATGTGCAACCAAATCTAAAAATAGACTCAATTATAAAAAACAAAGAGGCTTTGCGTAAAAAAATTAAGCTATAATCAATACAATAAAATAGAATGCTTTAAATAAAATGTGCTTCTTATCACTTCCAAAAAGTCTAATTTATTTTTTAAAAAAGTTGAAAATGAACATTTGCTTACAGATGTTGATCTTAAAAAATATTAAAAGGACACAGCAGAACAATCATGCATTTATTAACAAAATGTGGATGTACCAAATTATGAAAATACTATAAATATATGGAGGTGTCCATAATTTTTTTTTTAAAAAACTGTTATGTATCAGTGTTACTCCTAAGTAAGTGGATGTATTTTTCCCTACCCAAGACAATTCTTAACCAGAACAGATCACTGGAAACACAGACATTACTTTTTCACAGTTTATAACATCTTTCTCTCTAAATGTTATGTACATGAGCAAATTTCTAACAATTTTAGGTCTCAGATTTTGAGTTCTCACTTGCGCAGCCTATGATCTTTAACCTTCATAATAATACACTATCCATGTGCCTGAGTCTGCTTCCACTAAAATGAACAACAAACCTCTCATTGACTTTAATGAGACTAGGATCAGATCTTCTACTATCAAGCAGAATGCAAAAAGTTAAAGAACAATGTGAATACATACATTCATGCTATGACTCCTTCAACTCATTTCAGGTAGTTAAACGAAAGTATTAGATATTTGGTCTATTTCACACTACATTAATATATTTACATTGTATACATACTTTATGACCTTGATGGCAAAGTTTGGGCTGTGTTTAGCAGTCTCCTGAAATTCTATATTTAAGTAGGTTGTTTTAATTAACAGAGATGGCAGAGTATTTCCTTTAACATTTGCTAAGGTAAGATTTTAAGGACAAAGCTGGCCCAGACATAGCACTGTATCTTGCAAGTAACCAGAAACCTGCCAATCTTGGAGACTATGTCAAAATGAATTCTTTCAAGTTTTGTTCCAGGATTTTGAAGATGTTACAAAAGGAGGGTCAACACATAAAACCCTTATATTTTGCTGCTGATGGTAATTTTTCTGGTAGTACAGTCTAAAGAGAAACAGTGTCATCTGTGTAAATTGAGCTCCCAATCTGTGAGCTTTGTATCTTTGAACTCAGCAATGGGATTGCACTTTTTGTAGGAGTCAGTTTTCCTAGGGGAAAAGGTGAAATATCAAGCCGTGCACAGAGACAAGTGTTAAACTGTGCAACAAGATGTGTGTCCAACTAGCTGCTGCAGCCTTTTGTACACCCATGTCCCAGTAGGTTGTTGTTGTGTCCATCCTGAAGTCTTCCATGTGTTTGAAGAGATGCTCTCCTGTCCAAACTAGACGTCGGCCCACTTTGTTCCTGCTGTCTTCTCAGTCTACCAGGGATTAAAATGATACATATATTAACTGTGGACAAATAATGATATAAGAATAAAAGTACTGTGCCTGTTGGCTTAGGGATATGTACATATTGCCACTGCACACTGGGCCCAGTTTCGCCCCCCAGTTATACCTGTTTGATCTCATTGACTTCCCTAGCTCGCCCACTACTTGCCCAATACCCACTCTACTTTGAGTGAGTGGGAAGGGGAGGGACAAAAAAGGAATGTGCAAGGGGAGGAGCCGTGGCGCTGCCCACTCCCCTATGCTGATCAAAATGACTGGGGAATTACTGTGATGGTATATAATTACCGGCCTTTTTTACCTTGGCCAAACAGTACTTCTCTGTGGCATGAAGGACTTTTCACAGAGTTGGGAATTGGCAGGTCTGACTCCCTGAGGGGCTGTGGGTAAGTCACTGTGGTCTTCGCCCTCTTCCCGGTGTGTAAAGTGGGGGCGATGATCATACTTACCCAGGGGTGCATGAAGAGTGACATGTTTATCTGTGCAATGCTTTGAATATATACATGACGTGGTACCATTACCCCAGCATTTCCCAGTGCTTTAAAAACTGACCAGAGCTAACTGCAAATCTGATGTGGTCATCTAAGGCAAGTGGCAGCGTTCTAAGACTTATATACACTTTTTGTTCACAACTATTGACCTACTTGTTGCTGAGACAACACCACTGGTCATACATAATTGTTCCAAACTCTGGTAAATCACTGGGGGAAACAGGAGAGGTTTGCTGGGGAGCAGGCACTCAATGACCTGCTGGCAGTTGCCCACCAGGATCATTCTGGGCCTGGCTAGAGGGCCATTCCACATCCAGTCTCAGCGCATGTCCACTACCCACTGCCACAGGGTGCAATTAACATGCTGGTCCTGAGAATGCAGCACAATAGTGCCACCCAGTGGATGCTGCAGCACAGTGTGTGGAGAACTTCTCGGTTTCATGCGACAATTTATTTTTCCAGGTTTCTCTGGCAAATGGTTTCACTCAGAGTGAAAAGAAAATCCTTTAAAAACAGGCTTTTATAGTAAAAAACCATTATAATTTGCAAATTATGCTGACAACACAATGATATACAGGCGTTCCACATTGCAGTTACTTATCACACCTTTTGATGGCTGGTGTCACACGTCTGTTGGTTGGACGCTGGAGAGCATGAATAAGGAAAAGGTTACTGTGTTTTCTCCCAGCCGGCAGTCCTACCCATCAAGTCCCAATGCACCCTACTGCTCCCCGCCTTCTCCCATTTCCTAAGTGCTTATCTTCTGTTAATTTCAATAGGAATTAAGCACTTTTGAAAATCTTAATTCCCATTGAAATCAACAGGAGTTAAGCACCTATGTGTTTCTGAGTGCCTTCCTCATAAAATCAGTAACAACAGTGAAATCCTTAGCAGACTTCATGGAGTCTGTCACTTCCCCCTTTTTCATGTCAAAACTCTGATTGGGGTTGGTTTTTTTTTTTCTTTTGATTGGTAGGGATTTGGGATTAACAGGATGTTCATACTGTGAACATCACTTATGGTGGAAAGACTTCCTCCAAGAGGAAGGATTCACAATGTTTCCTAAAGATAGACTCTGGATTCAGGGTTTTCAGACTTTTGAGAGTCTCTGAATAAACTGAGGGGTTGTGCTTCTTTTGACCTTCATGCAGTCTGTGTTGGCAGTGAGTTGCAACTGCACACTCACATCAGAGCTTGGCATGGTCTTGCCCTCTGTGGAGTCCTTGATAGTCATAGTTTATAGAGGCCAAGAGCATTGTGATCTAGGCTGACCTCCTACATAGCACAGGCCATAGAAGTTCTCCAAAATAATTCCTAAAGCATAATTTTTTTAGAAAAACATCCAATCTTGATTTTAAAATAGTGATGGATAATCTACCATGACCCTTGGTAAATTGTTCCAGTGCTTAATTACTCTCACCATTAAAAATTTATGCCTTATTTCCAGTCTGAATTTGTGTAGCTTCAAATTTCCAGATACTGGGTTAAGTTATACCTTCCTCTGCTAGATTGAAGTGCCCATTATTAAATATTTGTTCCCCAGGAGGACTCTCACAGACTGTAATTAAATCATCCATTAACTTTTTCTCTGTTAGACTAAATAGATTGAGCACTTTGAGTATTTCACTAGAAGGCAAGTTTTCTAATCTTTTAATCATTCTCATGGCTCTTCTCTAAACCCTCTCTAGTTTATCAACATCCTCTGAATTGTGGACACAGTATTCCAGCAGCGGTCACACCAATGTGAAATAAAGAAATAGAATAACCTCTCTGCTCCTACTCAAGATCCCCTGTTTATGCATCCGAGGATCACATTAGCGCTTTTGGCCACAGCATTGAGCTGGGAGCTCATATTCAGTGGATTATCCATCACAACCCCAAAATCTTTTTCAGAGTCCTTGCTTCCCAGGATAGAGTCCCCCATCCTGTAGGAATGGCCTACAGTCTTTGTTCCTAGATATATGCATTTACCCATATTAAAACATAGTAAATATTGTCTGTGTGCACCTTGTTTACCAAATGATCCGGATTGCTCTGAATCAGGGATATATAATCTAAAGGAAAGATTTCTACAGGGTTTATGATTTACATTTCAGTGGGGAATCTCATGTGACAGACACATTTTGTGATTTACCTTTACAGGCTTAAATATTTGGAATTCACTGACACTGAAGTGGTAGTGACAAATTCAGCAACCCAGGTGGCAAAGTGCAGATGTAAAGTGCAGCTGCCCACGCCAACTAAACCTGCTGCACCAACAGGGGCTCTCATCCTTTTGCAGGTCAGCCCATGGCCCAACCACCTCCCCACCCTAAGCCTCTGCCAGACATACAGATTTCATTTCCAGCAGGACCATCCTTGAGGTTTTATGCAAGCTTCAGCTGGGGGTGAATTTAGCTTTTTATGTGCTGCAGCGATCCTTTGTTTACTTCCACGGGAAGCTCGCCCACACCCACAAGGGTGCCCACACTATAATATTAGGGCAATTTTTGAAAAGTCATTGTCAAGACCTACAGTATGTGCACGTCCTGTAAAAATAATGGGCTATATGCACCTCTTTGAAACCCTCCCCCATTATCTTTTGGGCCATCATTTTACCATTGATTGTAGACAATGGCTGTCTGCAGTAGAAGAAAATATCCACATGGGAATACGATTACTTGGACAATAGGCAGGTTGGCTTGATGGCTGGCTGCCACTGTGGAGCATAAGAATTAAGCTTCATACAGAAACACTTGATAAATTCTCTGTCTGCATTTTCCTAGCAGGTTTTTCTCCTCTTAGGAAATGGCTTTTGCTGTTCTGGGTATTTGTGAAACTGAACAAGCTGGGAGTATTTTGCAGGTCATACCTGAATTTTATTGTTGGCCTTACACCTGCATCACTGCACTTAATTCTCATCTGCCAGCTTTTATAGCTAGCTGCAGTTTGAGGAATAAAAGAGACAGAAACAAAGAGAAACAGACAAACTCTGCTGCTGAAGTTGCTACCAATTTGCCTCACTAAATCAAAATTTTGGGGAGTTATCTCCCCTGCTGAAAACAAACTGATCAACTGGGTGATAGGAGTGTAAAAATCCTTGTCATTTCTTGGGTTTTTATTATTATTTAGATCTTACAGCAAAACAAAAGATGATCCTCTTGTTAGATAAACACACTTGCTAATGCTGCATTTCCATACACAACGAGGAAAATATTTACTTCCAGTTGGAGGGAGTTTTAATTTAGAGGAAAAACAACAAGAATGAACAGCAGCAAGAATGAACAGTCTCCATAAGAGAACAGTGTCTCCTCTGTAACAGATACAGAATGGCAACTCTATGAGCAAAATGGCTGCTATCCCTGTGCTAGATTCATAGAAATTTAAAGGCACAGATAACAAAGGCATTCCCGTGTCATAGCTAAATATATCAGAACTGATGTAATAATAATTTTACATTAAATTGAGTTATCAGTGTGATGCTGGCACATCACGTCACTTCACTTGTGTATTAGTACAGATCAAAGTAATTGTTAAATGGATAAGAGTGTATTTGGCATTTAAACATCATGAAAACTAATGGGATGTTACATAGATTGTTTTCACTTCTCTGTATCCTGTTATAATGTAATAGCAAACATTTACATTGTAAAGACCCCTGTAACTAAATAACCCATCAGACAAGAAAGAGGCCTTGTGAAATGCAAACGAAGAACTTTAACAGAAAAGTGCTAATTTGAAAGCAAGTGTCCATTGTGTGTGGTGATTAAGGCTGTGAGTCTGTCATGGAGATCGGGAAGTCACGGATTCCGTGACTTTCCAGGACCTCCGTGACGTCTGCGTGGACAGCTGCTGGGGTGCACCACAGGGCCAGCTGGTGCGGTGGCCCTGAGCAGCTGGCCCCTGGGCTGTCTGATCAGCAGCTGGTGCCACTGGCCCCAGAGGCTGCCCAAACAGTGGCGGTCCCAGAGCAGTGGCAGTCCCAGGGGCCCGGAGCTGGGGCCAGTTGGCCCTCAGGATCCCTAAAGCAGCAGTGTCCTGAGGCCACCCAGAACGGGGACTCTCTGGGGCCCTGGAGCTGCTGAGTTTTAGTCAGGGTATTTATAGTAAAAGTCATGGACAGGTCACAGGCCGTGAATTTGTATTTATTGCTCGTTACCCGTCCATGACTTTTACTAAAAATCCCAGTGATTATAAATCTTAGCCTTAGTGAAGATCGGAGGTCAACGACTCAAAATGCATTCCTCACTCGCCATCAAAGGAAAAGCTCACCCGGGTAGTCACACTGTCAGCTTGTTTTCTCTGAGACGCAGCTATAAGAATGGATTAAAGAAAAGATCCTTCATCTCTGGATGATTTGGATTGTAACAGGGCAGAATAACTGAATGAGAAGATGGCGATCCCCAGAGTTATTCTGGGTAGCCCTCAGAGACTTTTGGGAAACTGGCAGTCTATTATATCACTGCTACCATTTGGAATTATAGACTGTGACTCACCTGTACATACATTTTACTGCTTTAACATCTCAGTAACTCATTTCCTTTTCTTAGCTAATAAAACTTTAGTTTGCTATAGAATTGGCTGCCAGCATTGTCTTTGGTGTAAGAGCTAGAGTACCAATTGATCTGGGGTAAGTGATTAATCTCTTGGGACTGGGAGTAAGCTGATGTGATGTGATCTTTGGTGTAAATGACCATTTATCACTAA
This sequence comes from Caretta caretta, assembly GCF_965140235.1. Taxonomy (NCBI): domain Eukaryota; kingdom Metazoa; phylum Chordata; order Testudines; family Cheloniidae; genus Caretta; species Caretta caretta. Next base: position 127,651,787 of record NC_134209.1, on the reverse strand, counting down.
GTCCAGTTTGGTGGCAAGATAGACTGGAACATTTTAGGGGACTCTGTGACTCCATAGTAAGACTGGTACAGTGATCCAGGAGTTCACATTTGGTACTGGCTTGGTAAAATCTAATTATTGAACACACCACCCGTTTGGGGTGTCTACCCTATTTTCTGACAGTCTATCCTAAGGTAGGCTCTCACAGTTGTGAGCCACTCCAGAAATTGGGATAATCAGAATTTTCCCTTGCATGTGGTGCTGAAGTTATCTTTTGTACATCTCCCACAACACACAAACACTTCCCACTGTCCATTAGGACCCAAGAGGCAGGCTCTCGTGGCCAGCTCCCCAGTCAGTAAATGGCTTCAAGCTGTTTTCATGCAAAAAAATTCAACACACAATCTCTGAACCAAGCTTGAATTTTCTGAGGATTTTCAAGTAAATGGGAAGGCACCCACCCTAATGGGGCAGATTTATGGAGGAGGTACAATCTTTCTGGAATATGGTGGTTATGTAAGTGTTGAGGCATCTGCTTTTGGGTGGAAGTATGTACTGTTGGTTGCCTTAACTATTAATTTTTAGCTTTCTAGACTTTGTTAAGGTTGACTTTTAGATAATGCATCTGAACTACCCCACAGTGCAATATTTGTGTGTATATGAACAGGGAGAGCTGTGTAGTGCTATCCATCTTTCTTGGGGTTTTACAGCGCTGCCCATCATTGTAGTATCTGAGTGCCTTCCACGTATAATCAATAGCATTAGCAAAGTCTCTAGTGGACTTCCAGCAGTCTCTGGCACTTCCCCCTTTATGGGACCAAATCTCTACTCCTATTCTTCTTTGCTTGGTTATTTTAGGCCCCAATCCTGCAAGGTGCTCATTGAGGGTAGATACCTGAGCCAGCATAGGGACTCAGTGAAGTCAGAATTCCATGTGAACACAGGATCTACCAGTGTCATTGAAGGATCAGGGTCTTAGATTCTAAGCTCTTTGGAGCAGAAACTGTATCCTCCTATGTGTGTGTGAACAGCAGCCATTACAATAGGGCCCTGACCCTGATAAGGTCCTCTGGGCACTACTGTAATAAAAACAACAAGAATCATAATATACCATAATAACCTATATGCTACATCACTTCCCAACATTGTTTTTGCTTACTAACATGTGCGTTTTGGTAGCTCATTAGCTTACCAGGTAATCACATACGTCTGTTTAATTTAATTCAATACAATTGATAGATCTGTTTTACCTATAGCTTAACATTACAGATAAAATTCTGGTGGAAGTGGCCCTGCAAACTTAAATACCTTCTTGCACTGTTGGCACTCCTATGACATTTACTCCTACTCATTCTTAAAATCCTCAGGGAAACATGCCTACACCATAGATAATTGATTCAGGTTGATGGTTCCTGTTGAGTAATTATGTTCAGTAAATGTCTGTGAATATAATTTGCCATCAACTGACACTTTACAATCAAGTATAATGGGTTCAGGTGCACATAAAGACTAACTAACATGTGAAATACTGGTATGTGGAATTCAAGGGACAAATTAGACCAGATGCTGTGATACTGTGACCTAGAGTGCCTTGAAATCTCAGGCTTACCATGGGAATAGACAAAGCAAAATAAGACTCAAGAGAAGGAATAAATAAATGAAAACAGCAACTGATGTGCCACCATTTTAAAAAAAATGAAACATAAATGCCAAATTAGCATTAAGGTTCAACCCAGACTAAGAAAATAGGTCATGCTTAAAAATATGTTCCCAGATGACTATGACCAGATATGCTAGTCTACAGTAGTGTTTAAAAATGTATTAGTTAAAACATGATTTATTTTTCCCAATCTAGGGATGGCCTTTGTAACAAGTATACAAGCAAAGTGGAGGCTGCTCCTAAAACCTTCCATAGATCTACAGGGTAATAAGTCTCTGTGGAGCTTAAACAGGGACAATGGTTTAATCTATCAAAGCCATGCTCTCCGTTCCTGTTCATACATTGCTCCAGGCTCTTGTTTACGTATGTGTATTATTCTCAGAAGCAGACGACCTGCCAAAAGGTATTCCAAGCAAAGACACATTTCCCAGCCTGCCTTGAATGACCACTGTGGTAGAGTGAGGTTGGGAGCAAGAGCCTTCTCCTTTTGAAAGACAGTCAGCAGACTACCCACAGCAGGTGCTTTGACCTGCCCACTACCAGGACCACATCCAAAGGAAATTATGGGGGAGTAGGACAGTGCTTTGCCTGCAACCACATGTGGAGCTGTTTGCAATAATTATCCCCCCAGCCATTCAAGGTTCATCGAAGGTTAATCTCCACCTTGATCTTGGAGCTCTGAGTCTGGGGCCTTAAAAAAAAAAAAAAAAGCTATGAAAGACAGGCTCATTAAGAAGCTGTACCATATTTCCCCCAGACTTCTCCCTCATCTCAGTGACCTTGTAATATGTCACTGGCCAAAGGACTTAAAAGAGATAATGAGTCATCAGATCCTTTGTGATGCTGGATGGATATAAAGACATGACTTCTTGAGGTTGCACTGTTGATATATGCAATGCCGCAGCTCACTGTCAACATGTAGTGATGTAAAGCCATGAGACAGTATGCCACAACCCCACAACAGCAATCCATCATTGCTTTGTGACTCTCCTACCCTCTCTTCCCTCCCCCCACTTCCTGGCTCCTGAAAGGAAGGGCATGGTATTGTTTTCTGGTGGCTTTAGATGTGGTTTGGAGGCAGGGGAGAAACTCAGCGGTTTTTGCTTATTAGTACCAAATTGCTTAATGCTGTATATCTGTGCTGCCGCAGGTATGCCAGACAGGCGCTGTAATCAAAACTGTGGACCCACGAGAGCGGGTATCACAAGAAAAGAGACGCCCAGAATTATGGTGTGTGAAAGTCTAAACTGACTACATGTGATCATAAATGTGTGAATATAAACTCTGCCTGACAGTCAACAAACATGTAGGGGCTGGATGGCTTCGATGATATCACTCCTTCTTCCTGTCTAGCAGCAATAGACCGCCAGGGAATCAGAAACAGCTATTAGCTGCAGCCTGAAAGTGGCTGTAAACATTGTTTTACAGGCTCTCCGAGGTCATATTTATCTTCCTGCCCTCCTAGAAACACCTGACACCGGACAGGAGTGCGCATTACAAACAAGAGACAAAACAGCTGCTACAACTCTTAAACAGTAACCAGCCTCCACCTATGAGAAACCTCCAATCGACAGAGGAGCCCTGGGCTCCTCACTACCTGTAGGAAGCAGAACACGCCCTTTCCTGCTCCCCACCTCCCCACTTGGAACCAACTCCTTCCTGTGTGATCTTGGGCCGGTCACTTAATCTGCCATCTGTAAAATAGTGATAATACTAGCCTCTCTCATGGAGGTGCTGAGAGGATAAAATCCATTAATGACTGTGATACACTCAGATCCTGTGGAGATGAGTGCCAGGTAAGTATCTAGAGACAGAGAAGTTGTTGGAACAATTGTCCATTGAAATCGTCTATTTATCTACCAACCAAGCCAAGCACAGACAGCAGCTGGGCACGTTTCCACATTGCTCTATCAATATGCCTCAGCTCTGGCTTGGAGGAACCCCCTGTAGTTCAGTCTCTGCAGACCATGTCAACTCTGCTGAATGCTAATAAGGACACAAATAAGCATGGTTGTTCATGATTATTTGAGACACATGTCCACTAGGAAATGGAAATTATTAACTCTTTCCCCAGAGGCTGAGTAGTCAAGAGATTACCCCAGTTTGGTATATCCACGACCATCTAGCTACATCATTTTAATAGGGTACTGATTAGTTTGCACGGGGTTTGTTTTTGTTCTTTTCATGGGTTCAGTTTTTTATAAGTGGGGGATTATTATGAGAAATGTAGGTCAAAGGAGCGGGATTGCATTTTGGTCTGCTGTTGCAGAGGCTCATGGCCATTCTTATCTCTTCTGGGATTATGTTCCAGACTCATAGGCCAAGTGCTGAGAAAGCTCCATCTCCTGCATACACAAATTTCATGCTCGAGGTTGATAATTCTGTTTTTCCAGTGGAAGGTAGCCATCACAGGAAGTTGTGATCATGTGGTATGAGGTAGCTCCCCAGGTAACTGTGGTCAGGCCCATGGAGGGTCTGAAGATGATGATCCAATTCTTCAGCTAAAGCGAATGTTCCATGGGGAGCCAGTAAGACAGCATGACAGTGAGGTGATAGGCTTTCAGTGGCCTGTGTCACTGAGCTGATTGGATCGTTCGTTCTTAACCAATTGTAGATTTTACGGTAGGCAGTTCCATACCTTGGTGTAGAGAACTGAGGCCAGGCATGCACGTATCATTGTGACTAAGTCTGAATCTGACAGGAGATGGCAAAGCCTTACGCTGCAGACAAGAAAAAGCCCTTTTTTCATGGTCATGGCTATCTGGGTAGGTGCCCAGATGTATGGTTAAGGGTGCCGTATAGGAAGCTAAATAGAATAGAAAGCAGTGAGGAGTTTTGGGCCCTCTGATGATTGGAACCACGCTTGAATTGAAACGTGAAATTCATCCACTCGCAGAGTTGGATTTGGATATAAACTCCATGGCTCAAGCCATTTTATGTAAAGAACGAGTAGGGGGAGCCATTGAATTCCTAAGCAGCAAAGATCCTGTTTTCACACCAATGTTCCCATTAATTTAAATAAAAGGGAGAAGACGAATCCAGAAAAATCTCTGCTATGCAAACAGAAAGACCTTTCAATAGAAAGTTTTTCTAGATTTTCCATCAGCAGCTAATCCTTTGGGACCTAGTGCTACCATTCTGAGTGAATGTAAATCATATATATTCTAAAACAGGTCTGTTTTAATAAGTGTGTAGACTGATGAAGGGGATAAGGGCACCATGCTGGAATTTCCTAGATTTTAACTAACATTTATAATTACACTAAGGATAGAATATTTAGAGGGTTTTTTTAATGCTAATGAAAATTTACATTACTCAGTCTTATTAACTATAGTGCCATGACCACATGCCTGTAACATGCAGGATTCAGATTCGACCCTCAGATGCCTAAATGGCTCCCAATGATTTCAATATGACTTGCTTCATATATAATTGACAGGGGAATTTTGCCATAAATTTGCATTCCTTTTCCTATGTGTACAGATCTCTCAGCTTGTTCCACTTCCAAGCTACTCGTCCAATATCCAGCTATGGCATTTATTCCTCTCTTCAGACACCAGAGTTGGGTGTGTTCAGTGCAGCCAATACATGAGGCTAACGTCACCCTTAAATTTGTGCAGTAAGGGGCAAGTCTGCAATTTTCTTCTTTTCCTCCTGTCATTCTCTAAACAGCTCTCCTATTTGGACACCGTTGGCCTGGTCCTGCAAGGTGCTGAATGCCTCCTGGGAAGGGCTAAGGGCCCTCACCTCCCAGAGAAAACAGGAGTAGAGAAGTCTCAGCACTTTTCATAGATTTTTAGATAATTTTGATCATCTAGTCTGATCTCCTGCATAACACAGGCCCAAGACTCACCCAATAATTTCTGCATCAGGATCTGATCTTTGTAGGATAAGATTTACTTTACTTGTCCTCTGTAATCCCAGTCCTTTTCTCCATTGCGATTTAAACACAGGTTTCTTGTGCATACTCCTAAGGATTTTAGTTTGATTGGAGTTGAATTATTTTATCATTTAGCGTGTGTATAGTCATCTAGCCAAGTGATGGCATCTTCAGTTGCATGATTCAGTTCTTCTAGGCCCCACCGCTGACCCTAGTCAGCAGGCATTCCTTGACAATGTATGTCATTGTCTGTGTTGGGCTGCAGCTGCACAAAGGGCTGTCACAAAGGCCCCAGCGATACTGGTTAGCTGCACAAAGACCTTGCCCGGTCCGGAACCTGTTCAAAAGGGATCATTGGTGACGGGGCAGGTCAAAACCAGGCAGGCAAATTGTGGGGTCGGCGACGAGGGACTGGTTGGGGATTATAACTGATATCCATTCCTCTCGCCAGAGTGTTTCCACCCTAACATCCTGGTGTGGCAAATAATAATGGGCGATGTGATGGCAAACATGCAGCTGGTGGTTTAAAAAGGTTATTGTGCAGCAGCAGGCTTGAGTTGGTGCATACTTTCTCCAGTAACTTACCAGTGGCAACCTCCTTGTCTGATATAAGGAGGAGCAATATTCCTCAAAACTGGAAGCCATAGGAGCGGAGTTGGACGCAGGGTGCCAGAGATGATGCGCTTGGTAACATGTAACTGTGTATCCACCAGTTTGGTGTGTGACGATCGACTCCAAATACCACAGAATACAAGGTGGCAAATGCCACTGAATATGAGGTGGCAAAAGCTGACATCCGCGAAGTTGGAGCACGAGCACCCATGATGAACTTGCTAGTTTTCTAAGAAGATTGTTGCACGTCTTAACTTTAGCTGCTGTCTTCTTCAGGTGGGCATGGTAACTCAGTGTGAAGTCTAAGGTCAGACCAAGACAGACTGGTTCTACTTCATGCTTCACCATTCAGATAAACATTCAGTTCTCGGGTTGCACTGGCATAGTGAAGATGGAACAAACTGGAGACAGTTTTTATGACGCTTGGCTGGAGGCACCAAGTCTTACAGCAGTCAGCTAACTTTATCACATCCCGTTTAAGGTGGCATCAAGCTCATGAAACATCTGGTCCTCAGTATTGCAACAGATGTCGTCTATGTAAATGAACTTTTGTGACTCCATTGTTGACAGGCCATTGATGTAAAGGTTGAACAGGGTCGGAGAAAGCACGGAGCCCTAGGGTAACCCATTGCTCTGTCGTCTCCAAGCACTCATCTTCTCCCCCATATGGACTCTGAACTGCCTATCGTGGAGGAACAGTTCAGTGACACCTGTGACCCAAGGTAGCGGGAGCCATACCACCTTCATGAGCAGGCCAGTGTGCCATACCTTATTGTACGCCGCTATTAAATGGATGAAAACAGCGCCTGTTTTCAAGTGGAGTTGAATACTCATAATGATTCATTCTGTACCTGGTTGGATTTTCTTTTCTTAATAGGGGTTTCATGTCTCTGTAATGTTTATCTAGGTATTTATATCACTCATCACCACAATAGCTGAAAGCTCGCCTTTTTTTCTTCTTTCTTTCTTTTTGCCACTCAAAGTATGCTCTGCTGACCTTGCTTCATCTTAAATCTCTCTCCCCACCCCAGTATTTCAGGTCACTGTGCTACTTCTCACTAATCTCTTCCTTGTTCCTTTTGGAATGGACCTGCCTGCCTTTCTTCATCAGCCATCTTACCTAATTAAAAAGATGCCTTGCTAAGTATTATTGAGTCTGGCTGGCTTCTCAGGACTAGTAACTGCTCCTTAGCAATGAACTTCTCCATTTCTGTGCAGTCATTTGTGTTCACCATTAATGATTTAGAAGTACCAATCCAAACTCAATTCTTTCCCCCTTAATTGAGTTGCTGCATGGTCAGGGACTGGCGTTTCATTTGAAGACAATTTCCACTTCAAGACAGCAACTCATCAAATAATGCCAGGAGCTACATAATAGTAATTAGAGCCATACCCTATGCTTTTTAATATTAGTTCTACATCACACAGCATCTATGTAAGGCTTTCAGCATTAAGCTAGAGGCCCTGCCACCAGGAAGTTTACAATGGAACCAAAAAGTGAACGGTACCAACTGGGCAATGAGGCCAGAGAATGCAGGGGTGCTGGAACAATTTGTATACTGGGGGTGCTGAGAGCCATTGAACCAAACTGTAAACCCTGTATATAATGAAAACAACTTCAAGCCAGGGGGCACGGCAGCGCCCCCAGTTCCAGCACTTATGAGGGAATGCACTGTTTTTCCACGTACTATGCTAGAGAGCTGAGGCAATGCAGCTACCTTCACTTGGGGTGAATCTCTCATGGGGCCCAAATGTACACCTATTATGCCAGATGCAGTAGTCTGCCTCATCACCCTATTAAGCCTCAGGACACCTCTGTGAGGAAGGCAAAGGTGCATTAAGCATGCATGGAAATTGAGGTTAGAGAGTTGAGTGAGTTGCCCAAGGTCAAAGCGCCTGATCTAAAGGCCACTGAAGTCAGTGGCCGAGAAGATCTTTCTTTGGATCATGGAGGATAAGAACTGGGTGTTCTTGCTTCCCAAGCCACTAGCCCAGACTTCCACCTCCATTGTGTTTTTCTTGTATTTTTGGCTATTTTGGTTCCTTCTCATTTGTTAATAGAAGCAGCCAGATGTGAAGATTTCTCTAGCGATGATAATATTGGAAGAATAGCAGGAATAATCTGTGTTCAGCCCATTTAATAAAATCATGAACCACCAACGTGATTTTGTCTTCACAATTTTTTTTTGAAAGGAATTGAAAATATAGCTTTCCGCTATGCTTTCGCATTAGGGGATTCCTTTTATTAAGGCTCTACTAAACAAAATCAGCTTCTTAAGAAACTGTTGGCAAAACTGTTAGAATACAAATTCAGATACTTCTGCAAATGTTTGGGGTAAAGCTATCACTGGCTTTTTATAGAAATAATAAAAATCCTAACAGTAGAAACAGAATTATGGACTTAAAAACCTTGTCAACAGAAAGGATCAAAACATCACTATGAAATCTATGTTTCAGATAGTGGGTCTTAGCTAGAGAAAACAAAGGGGTAATAAAGCATGATACTGATATTGTTTATAGAGTCTCTCTTTTTTAACTGAGGCATGTTAGTATAGCTCTTAAAGAACAAAGGGAAACATTTACTCTTGTTATCAGCTTTAGACTACATCTACACAAATCCCATTTGCCCATTTTATTTGGGTTTGTGTTAGACACATACACATATATAATTGCTCTGCAAAGTGCTAGTATTGGAGAAGGTAACCAGTGTGAAAATGTCTCTGTCATGAGATTCTCTCTCACTGCAGGTTGTGCCTCCTCCAGGCTGCTCTGGTGATTAGCTCTCTTCCAGGTTTGATGCCTCCCCTTGGGGTCTCTCCACCTGATGTCCTCTCTCTCACTCTAGGTGTCCCCTGTTTTGCTCCAGGAGCTGTAGATTCCTCTTTGTGACTCAGCCCTCCAGCCAAGTCACTGTGTGGTTTCCCCTTCTGGGGTATGCCCTTCCCTCAGGGCCAGGGTCCTACTCTTTTCCTGGGTTCCCTCCTTCACTCTCTAATACACAGAGAGGGGCTGAAGACATCCACACAACAGCCCTTTCTGTTGCCAGCTTCCTGGCTTTATCCCAGCCCATACCTGCTCAAGTGAGTTTCACCCTCCAATCTGGGGCTGCTCCTCCAGTCTACTCCCTTCATGTGAGGCCTATCACACTAATTGGCTCTTTCTGAGCTTCCTTCCAGGGTTGATGTGGGGTAAACCCCCCATCACAGTCCCGTAAAATTAGTTCCATAATTTGTGGCTCATGTTCAGCTGAAATAGGCATGCTAATAAAAATAAAGCCTTTTATCCAGTGACAGTTCTGCCATGGGCCTATATGAGCACTGGCCCATTCAAAAAATAGTAAAGTATATTAAACTCCATCCCAACAGCACGTGACAGTCAGCGCTCTCAAGAGTTCCCAAATTAAACTGAACTGATGCAGTAATAGGCCAAGGTTGCCTTGGTTTTTGGTGCCCAACTTGAGATAACAAACAGGGGCCTGATATTTTAGAAAGAGTTGAGCACCTTCCCCCTATAAGTAGGCCCCTCTAAGAAGTCTTAAGTGGGACATAATTAAAAATGGAGCCCTACAAAATCACTCGTTGCTTTTGAAAACCTTGGTTATGTTGCACAGGGAGGGAGGATTTGGGGAGCCTGTGGAGAAAGTGTGCACCACCTGTGCATAGCTTTGTAGGGACTCCCAAAGTGCTATTGTGTGTGTGTGTGTGTTAGGGGGCAGAAGGGGGAGGGGGGTTAGGGACATGGGTGTCCCAAGGAAGGAATGGGAGTGAGGCTGATAGATTGGCTACTGTGCAGATCCATGGATATTGCTCACTGTATAATAAGGCAGGGGTGCCACAGGAACTATCTGTTGCCTCAGGAGTGGCTCCATGGCCATTTTGCAGCTTGGGAAGGAGGATTTGTTTTTTCCTTGTATTCAGGGAATGATCATGTTATTTTACACTCTGGAAAAGTAGGGTTTTTTCTATTTCTCATGATACTTGGCACTTACATGGAAGTGTCCATACTCTGTACGCTGTATCAATGTCTGCATGCTGATTACAGCTAGGTACATTCAGTCTTCTGCAAAAGACTGCTTTCAGTCACGCATTTTACTGCTTTTGCTCACTACAATGTTTTAAATCTGGGTGCCTACAGTTAGGCTCCCACGTCATTATTTAAGTACCTAAATAAGTGGGCTGATTTTCAAAAGTGCTGCTTCCCATTTATATCAGTGGACGCTACTGAGTGAACAGCATTTTTGAAGATTTGGCCACTTATTTAGGTGCCTAAGTAGGTATGTAGATGCCAAACCTTAGGCACCTATTTCTGAAAATCTTGGCCATAATGCACTTGTTTATTTGGTGAGTCCTGTGCAGTTAAACCAAACGTGCAGGAAAAACAGTCAACATCAGCCCAATTCCTCCATTTCCAATTCCTAGTTTACAAATACATATCACTGCTTCCCTGTGCCAACTCTGCATGCCCTGATACTCCTCAGGTCACCTTCACCCACAACTGACCCTGGGCCTTCTTTCACGCTGCACTCTCAGCCTGTAACGCCCTCTCTCATCTTATATGCCATCCTACCTCTCCATCAAATCTTACCGCTGTCCAGGACATGTGTGTGACTCAGCAGCCATTTTAAAAGGCTGTCCAGAAAAAGGAATTAACTTCAAGGTAATCTCCAATTTTACTGGAAAAGGACAGTGCTAGACACAGCTGGTAACTGTTGAAGTACTGCAGGATTAGTCTATTGAATTGAATCCACACATCTGAATGGAATACTGGGTCTTTTCTGACTCTACCCTCTTGATGTTCACTGTGCTCATAACACTCACAATCACTTCCTTTCAGTGGAGATTATCTTAGAATCATAGAAGGTTAGGGTGGGAAGGGACCTCAGGAGGTCATCTAGTCCAACCCCCTGCTCAAAGCAGGACCAATCTCCAATTTTTGCCCCAGATCCCTAAATGGCCCCCCTCAAGGATTGAACTCACCACCCTGGGTTTAGCAGGCCAATGCTCAAACCACTGAGCTATCCCTCCCCCTTTATCTAGCCATCTGCAAAAGTTATATGTGACACAGCATGCAAATTCCATCTCTGCCAACTCTGATCTGCTAGATCCTAGCTATGCAAACACTGCAAAAATGTAGTCAGTTGACAGTTATACTTTTGGTGAGAGTTATGACAGTTTACAGAGCCCATTCTTGAATCTCAAAGTCCCATTGACCTTCCTTTAACTGTAGTCAAAAAGTTCCTTGTCAAACCACAAACTGAAAAATATAACACAATAAATACTGTATATTTTCTGCTGTGTGATATCTGATGCAGGATGAAAGGTACATGGTGAGAGAAAGTCACACAGTCTAGGGATACTCTCAGATGTCAGAGACAATAACAACTGACTTGGTTTATCCACAAAACAGAATTGATCTAGATTTTGGGGGGATTAAATGGAAAGGTGTTGCAAGGCTGGCAGAATCCCTAATCCTACCTTAACTGTACCACATTATCATAGAACCTACTGCTCAAGAAAAGATTATCTGATAAGAAAGCTCATGAAGCTTTTCACAGATATCTGTTCTGGGGTCTTACCATCCTTTCACCTGAAAGATGCATGCTAAATTCTGACCTGATTTATACCTGTTTCTATGCTACTGAAGTAAATGAGGCAGAAGGTTTAAGTCACAGCAGGATTTGGCTTTTTATAGTGAAGGTTCACCTGAGGTAATAATCAAATATTTTCAAACAGATGAATTATAAAGGCAGTTCTGGTGTGTGCAAAGAAACTGATAGAAAAATGCATAATCATGTAAGAAACAGTGGTGAGTTACCTATGTATGATGTAGCAGTACCAGCACTTACAGCTGCAATTTAATATGAATGTAAACAAGGGTAGTAAGGGGAAGAATGAGAAGATAGAAAAAAACAATGATGGATGGATGGAAGTGGTGACGATGGGTAATTAATACGGTCACATAGTATCTGATATTGCACATATATGAAGATTTTATGTCTGTCATCATCTGTGGCTAACCACAAGAACTAGATTCAAACCAAGCAGGTTTGAAAGATCTGGGTCAGTAAACTGGCTGGAAATGCATTGTTTGGAAATCTCTGAAGAAAGTCATCTTGAGGACTATGCTGATTTACTCTCTTTGTGCTCTGTTCTTTCCTGTATGTCATTGCTTTGATTCTGTTCACACAAACTTTAATTCACTTTCTGTTTCAAAATCTGATCTCTCCTCACTGTTATCAACTTAATTTAACTTCCTTGTTCTCTGAAAAGTACATGAAGCCCTAATGCAATTCAGTGCTGAAAGTAAAACAAAACAATACTGTCAATTAACTTAGAACAACGTAGGGCCTCTTGCAGACCTACATGTGGGTCTCTCCCCTTTACACGGTCAAGCCAATCAACCAATGACTGAAACACATGATAATTTGATTGATGTGCAGATACGCTCCAGAATTTTCCTTTTCTTCTAGTGAATTTACTCCTTTCTCTGTTGTTTACTCACCCATCTCACAGTCTGTCTAACATTTAGTCTTTTCAGTCATTGTTTTTCATGACATGCAAGAATTAAAATAGCTATCATCTATGGGCTGATAAAAAATAAGGATTTTCAGGCTGATGAAATAAAGTGAAGTAAAAAGGAATTACTCACCACAAGTGAGCTCTCCAGTAGAATTTTGCAAATTATACATTCACAGATTAGATTATGAAGCCAGAAGGCACCACTGTGATCATTTAGTCTGACCTATGAATCAATTCCTGTTTGAACTAGTCCACAGTTTTTAGGAAAACATCCAATTGTGATTTACAAATGGCCAGTGATGGAGAATCTACCACAACTCTCAGTAAGTTGTTCCAATGGTTAATTACCCTCACAGTTAAAAATATGCACCATATTTCAAGTCTACATTTGTCTAATCTTTAACTTCCATTGGCTTTTGTTATTCTTTTGTTGGTTAGACTGAAGAGGAGTCTGCTATCAGATTTCTGTTCCCCAGGTAGGTACTTATAAACTGTGATCAAGTCACCCTTAATCTTCTCTCTGTGATGCTAAAAAGACTGAAGTCCTTAAGTCTTGCACTATAAGGCATGTTGTCCAGTCCCTTAATTGTTCTCCTGAATGTTCTCCAATTCATCAATGTCTTCTTGAGTTGTGGACGCCAGAAATGGACACAGGGCACCAGTGCCAAATGCAAAAGTAATATAACCTCCCTGCTTCTGCTTGATATTCCTGTTTATGTATTCAATGATCACATTAACTCTCTTGGCTGCAGCATCGCACTGGGTGCTCATGTTCAGCTGATTTTCCATCATGACCCCCGTGTCCTTTCCACAGTCACAGCTTCCCAGGAGAGAGTCCCCCATACTGTAAGTATGGCTTTTATTTTTTGTTCCTGTTACAAACCTTAACAATCAATCATATATGATCTGTGAAATTACTACATTTTGGGCTCCCCTAATGTATGATCCTGGAATAGATACATTGGCATCCACCCGGAGACTATGACTCTAAATATGGGGGGGGAAGGGGAGAAGGGCGTAGAGACTAGGGATTGGAATCGCAAGGGGACTTATTTGCCTAACTGCCACCTTATGTGCCTAAATTCCAGAATCTGGCCCTACCAGGATTCACAAAACTTCTGTCCAGCTGCCGCAGAACCCTGTAGGTGCCTACACCTGCTCTGCACCTAATGTTTTGCAATAAAAGTTCCCTAGGCACCCGTGATTCTGTCTCTGAGCATGTGCACTGAAGCCTCCCTCTAGGCACCTGGATATCTAAGCCTGAAAGTGATGCACAAACCATGCCTGCAGGGCCCGATCTGGTAAGTGTGCTCAACACTCACCTACTGGATCAGGTATCTGTAAGTAAACTCTCACAAAACAGCTGGGAGGAGGACTCCCTCATAACTTTTAGCCTTGTGGTTAGTGTACTCACCTGGGCTCTGGGAGACCCCCAATGCAAGTCCCCCCACTTCCTGAGGGGGAAAATAATTTGAATATGGATCTACCACTTCTCAGGTGAGTGCCCTAACCACTGGGCTAGGATATTCTGATGTAGAGATCCCTCAATTTCTCCTGTTGAAGCTGTTTCAAATAAATAATTTTTAAAGTACAGTTATTAGAATTGGGGAGTGGATCCTGGGTCTCCTACCTCCGGAGTGACTGGTCTGACCACTAGGTGTGACAAAGTGGGGATTTTTTGTGATACTTTTATGAGATCTATGTGTGCCTCGGTTTCCCCTTTATGCCACACTATTGCACAGTAGGACAGTTTGCTCTCCGGGCATGCTAAGAGACATAGATGTGAGTGTCACCTAGCAGTCTGGGCTTTAGTCCCCATATCAAGGGAGCACTTGAGAAAACAATGGCAAACCCAACTGTCATTGACACCTAGTAACCAACAACCCAGAGGGATCTGGATTTCCCCACCTCTCAGCAGGGATGCTGCCCAACAGTCCCCAGCTGGAGAACAAAAAATTGGAGAGGTCTGAGGTGGGGATAAGAGCTGGCTGCTGGAAGGAGTCGGGGCTCTCCTCTGGAATCTGACCAAGGAGGTCAGATGGAGAGACAGAGATCTTGAACAAAGGGAACAGCTTGTCTGGGCTCTGGGCTAACCAGGATGGATTATGCTTTAACCTTCAGTTCTGTATACTACCTTAAGGTCTTCCTATACCGTGTTCCAGTTAATAAATCTGCCTGTTTTGACAATTCTGTTTGAATGTCACTGCAAATGCTTGGTGAGGTGCATTAACCCAGGAAAAGTATACAAGCATCTACCAGGAGTCTACCTCAGTTAGACTCGCTGAATGCAATTCACAGTGTGAAGCAGGAGTCCTGAAGGCTCAGAGGTACAGTCCAAGGAGGCAGTGAAGCTGCCTGTCTTACCCTGGAGGAAAAGTGAGACCCCCTGTAGGGTCTGGCACACTGAAGGGTTCCTCCTTGAGACTGTGCCAAAATTGGGTGCATTGCAGCGATCCTGTGGATCTGTGACATCAAGCTACAGATTCATCCTTGTGCATGCTCTCTCTCTGGCCTAATGACACTTTCAGATGAAACTACTGAAAACAGGCAAAGAGTCCTGTGGCACTTTATAGACTAACAGATGTATTGGAGCATAAGCTTTGGTGGGTGAATACCCACTTCATTGAATACATGCATCCGACGAAGTGGGTATTCACCCACGAAAGCTTATGCTCCAACATGTCTGTTGGTCTATAAGGTGCCACAGGACTCTTTGCCACTTTTACAGATCCAGACTAACCCAGCTACCCCTCTGATACTCAAAACAGTGAGATCAGGGGAAAGGAAAATTTGGCCAAGGAGACTGGGGTAATCCATTTCTCTTATGAAAATTGCCACGGGATCTTTAATGTCAAGGTCTACAGTTTCTATGGTTATACTCAAAAGACCCCCCACACAGTAAACTACATGGAATCCAATGTATTATTAGGACAAAGGAGGGTGTCTACCCTCTTGGGATTCAAACCTGTTTCCAGTGGTTCTAGCTAATGCTTAGACCACTAAGGCATGCCTGCCAGCTGTAAAGAGATATCACTTTTCTCTGAATGTTGAGTTATGATGAAAAGAAGTAAAGGAGTCTTGGTTTTTGGAGGCCAAGTACACAAAGAATATCCACATTGCAACACTGCGGCTTACTTCATTAAAATTTCATGAGTTATCACCTCTTTTGGCTTTGTTCTACTTGTATAATAGTCCTTTTGCTTAATTGTTAACCGCTTCTCTGGAGACCGCCAGTGACATTTACCTCTTCTTTCTACCACACATTCACTGTAAGCATTCTGCTTGTTTTCAGAGACGGAAGAATAAGAAAATTGCTACACCACAGACAGTACAGCAGGGAAATCAATGAAAGTCTAGCCTTTTATTTCATGTAAGGGCTTTTAACTCATCCTGGTGTGATCATTAATCATTTTTGTTAAGACTGAGGCGGGGGGGGGGGCACTGAATCCTCCTCCTTTTGAAATTAATTTCAGCTGTGTATGTTAAATGGGCATTTAAGGAATGCACTTACTTTTCTCTGTTGAATATAATGAATTCTTTCCTCACAGTTTCCAAGCACTGCTGCAGGTGTACATTCTTTAAAAACAGCATGAATATGTTGATTATATGAGACAGAAAATTGTACACAAAATCACAACAATAGAACCTGTGTTGAACAAAACAGCTTACAAATTAATATGAACAAGAGGCATTTTCCAGATTCTCCAAGCTGTATATATTGTGCTGTCAGAATTTTTTTAAAGGAAGATATTCACCTTTAAAGAATGTTTGAACATTTTAAAGTCTAATGGCTCTAAGACGAACACAATGTGTGAGCGTTCAAAACCACCTGACGCAGCAACAGAATGTATAAAACATCATTGCATTGAAAATTTGAGCCTGGAAAATGATTACTTTTTATCTCCTTGCAAAGTTTAGGATCTTTATACAAAGAGCCTTTAGATGTGGGATGCATAAATCAAGACTGGTAAAGAGGAGAAAAATCTTTTAGACTTTCCTTAAAACTTTTATAAACATGCAGCTCGTGTGCTGCACATTTGTCATTCTCAGTACCAGCTGCAGATAAGTACTCCTTCTGACTTCTTCCATCCATGTGTGGGAAGTGCATTTGCCAATTGGCAGCAATTTTCTTACTTTAAAGGTGTATATTTCAGCATTTTAAATCTTAAAGTTGCTCAAATTATTTTCATGACTGAATAAATCATTGCTTTGTGCCTTGTTTTGGAGGTGTTTTGGGACTGCAGATTAACCAACAGTGGGACCAGAAATGCTAAAACTGAACTCGATTGATCAAATCCTTCAAAGAAAGGAAATGGAATGCTAACTGACGACACCCATAGTCCATGACTTACCAGTGAACAGCTTTCTTTTGCTCCATCTTTGGATTTGTTTTTTGCAAGTCGCTTTTTCTTTTTATGAAGGGGTTTGGACTCTAAAATCATTTCTTCTAGTTCAAATGTAGGGTCACAATTCAGTCTTCCTTTCTGTTACAAAAGGGTACAAAGTTATTTTTCAGAATACCATTATGTCTTTTGTTTGCTTGTTCAATATTAGTTCAATAGATACAAAGGCCAGAAGGGACCATGCATAGGGGCAAAATTCATTCCCGATGTAACTCTACAGAAACCCAGTATATTTGGCTGATTTTAAGCATACCAGCTGTGAAACAGAAACTGTAACCTTCATTTCTAGTAATGAAGTTCACAGTTTAAATGATAGAGTAAAACATAGAAATGTAAAAAATTATAAATGGTTAGCTTCTCTTCTCGCTTATACAAGTGTAAATCTGGAGTGACTCCAATGAAGTTACTCCAGATTTACACCATTGTAACAGAGAGGAGTCTAATCCAATGAATGCAGAGTTTTCTCCACTTTGTTAAGATAACCTCAGAAATGAGGCAACGCCAGGAAGTGATTCAGAGGCATTGCTTGTGCAGAAAACATAGATGCTGATTGATTTTTCCAAGAGCTGAGTGTCAGTTTAACTACAGGACTCCCCGGTGATGCTAGGAATTGTGGCTAAAATCCTATGCTATGCCCTGAACACTTCATGAAGAACTTTAATATTTTTCCCCCACATGGAAGATCTTTTAATTTGCTATAGAGAATGTGGTGCCAACACAGACTTAAATTCAGTATCGGGGCCTGCTCCTGTTGCTATCAATGATGGGCCTTGTCTATGCTAGGAAGCTGTAACTATACTGGCAAACCCTCCTTGTGGAGACACAGCTTATACTGGCAAAAGAGTGCTTTTGTGGATATAGGTTAAACCAGTTTCCTGAACAAAATAAGTTTATCCTGTCAAAAGGACAGTTTTGCTGACATAATTACACCTCTGCTAGGGATTTTGCTGGCACAGCTATGCTGGGAAAACATAGGGTAGACCAGGCTCCTGGTTTGACATTAGCTTCAATTGGAGTGGAATCCGCTTATTTATGGCCCTTTCTCATAAATCAAGAGCACTAAATGGACCGACTTTTAGCAAGAGGGAATCTATTTCCATCCAGTGAAAGTGGCTCTGCTTGAACAAGGTAGTTAAGCATGCGAGCAGCCCTACGGAAGGCAAATTGTTTAGAAACATACATACGCTGAACTACCTTGCTGAAACAGGGCCAGCGTGAGCCGAGAGCCATTCTATTGCTGCAGCACAACACAAGCAGCAGAGTAGCCAGTGAATAAATCAGTAGGAAAGCTTAAGAGTAAAATTATAAATGGGTAGATTGTATTTTCAGCGTGTACCCAGGTGTAAAACTGGAGTGACTCCAGTGAAGTTACTACAGATTCACACGACTGTAACTGAGAGTAGGATGTTTCAGAGTAGCAGCCCTGTAGGACTTTAGCATGAAAGTTAATGCAGACTTTTCCTTCTGTGGGAAATTGAGATTTTGAAATTATTTTCCATTCTGAATTAGAATGAAAAGTCATAATATCAAAATTTTCACAAAATTAAAAATTCTGAAAATTTGGTAATCAGAAATGTCAAAATGGATTTTTTGGACATTTTCAATATGAAAAATGAAATGATGTAACATGTCAAAACAAGTTGTTGGGTTTTTTTTAATTTCCATTCTCCTGATCAGAACATCAAAAATCTTGGTTGAGATTGACATTTTCCCCAGGAAAATGTCAATTTCGACAGAATGATATTTTGCTAGGAGAAAAAAATGGTCAAAGAATCTCAACTAGCTCTAGTGCTGTCATCTGGTGAAATGGACACAGTGCTGGGATTCAGGAACTAGTCAGTTCTGATCCTGGCTCTGCTACTCAGTAGCTGTTTGTCCTTGAGAAAGTCACATCATCTCTGTTTTTTTCCCCCAGATGTAAAATAGGGATAACCCTGACCATGCTCACCTCATACAGGTGTGAAAGTTAATTAATGAATGTCTGTGCAGAGCTTTGAACATAAAAGTGCTACATAAATTCTAAGTAGGAGTCATCCAGAGACTCAGATGTTGCTGTTGGAAGAAGCTTGGTTGGCATCAAGACTTTAGAGCTGCAGGCATGAACCTTCCATTGCACAGCTTTGGGAAGAAAAGGATGACGAAAAGGAAGAAAAAACCCAGCTTCTGGGCATTTTCAGTTTTGTAAACAACCGAAAATATGACAGGATGTAGAAACAAACAAACTGATCCCAAAGGCCAATAGCAAAAAAAACATTGATATAAACTTAAAAAAAATATAACTGAAAAAAGTCACTGGTTATTTAAAAAAACAACAACATATTGTTGTGGGAGCAGAATATTCTGTGTGCTAAACTGTTTCATATACTGAAGTATAGGAATGTAGAAAATACCTGAAGTGTCCTGTCCTATCTTTGACTTTTTAGTTAGCTCTGTTGACAATCATGTTGACCCTAGGATTATGCAAACCATCTCAAATCTGACAGTCCTTCCTTACCGTACAAATTGTCTAGAGGAACACAGTGATCATTTTAAGCTGACCAAACAAACATGGGTCAAAAATGGCTTTGCATGTTCCCACGCATTGTGTACCTAAGGTCTGTTTGAGCCCATGAAATTTTTAACAGTCACAGCTCTTGGCTGAACAGATCCTCACCTCCCAGTTCATGTGCTGATTTACTACCGGACAAGGTAAAATAGTCATACAGTGATTCTTTCGGAGAAGTGTGTGTGTATCTGTGTCTGTGGATTTCAGCAAGAATTCATAGACTTAATTCAAAGAGCTCATGTAAATCCAGTTAACTAATAGCAGTTCCTTTCTAGCATCTCAACGACTGACTGACACCTACTTGTGACAATGAAGTGCTCCTCTTCCTTCTCGGGCTTATTTAGACTTGCCTGTTTATATATATATATAGTTAAAGTCACTGTAATGTTTGGATGTGGAATCCTTACAATACCTTTTGAGGTATGAAAAGCCTGATTTTCCACAGTGCTCAGCACCCAGCAGATCCCATTGTGAACAATGACAAAATGACACATTTTCAACCATTTTTTTTGCCTTTTTTGTCCAGCTTAGTTTCTAGCACCACTGAATAAGCTAATTAATTTTCTACACATTTCACTTGCATATTTTAAAATGAGTTCTGCACCCCGAATCTGAGTTTGTGGTGCACATGCAAGATCTAAAGTAATTTGATTATATCAAGCAGAGAATAAACAAACAAGGTGTCAGCTAGTGTCTTTCACACACAATGCCTTTTCCTCTGCTGACACTATCCTGAGGTCTGAATCGCAGGAGAGAAAGTTCACAGGAGGTCCAGATTATGCATAAAGCAAACCCTATCTGGGGTTTAGGTTTATTTATAGGTTCCCTTTTCTCTCTGTAAGTGTCAGGGCCATAAAGTGGGCTGTAGGATCTAGTGGCCAGAGCCAGGAGAAGAGTCAAGGCTGTGGCCACCCAAAGGGTCAACACCAGCATCAACAATGATGGTAAGGGTGAGGAGACAGGAACAAGGCAAGTTAGCAGGAACCAGGCAAGGACTTGCTCTCAGAGGTCTAGGTAGCCACAAGCCTAGCAACTAGGTGCTCAGACAAGGGATCAGGAAGAGGAAGCTTTATACTCAGTGGTGTCCAATCAGCAGTCTGTTAATCATCTGATCCCATACATAAAGTACATACATAAAGTACATAAAAGGTTGTTATAAACTAAAGAAAAAGGTAATAAATAGTTCTCCTTATTATCTGAGGACAGGACAAGAAGTAATGGGCTTAAATTGCAGCAATGGAGATTCAGAGTAGACATTAGGGAAAACTTCCTGTCAGGGTAGTTAAGCACTGGAACAAATTATCTAGGAAGGTTGTGGAATCTCATCACTGGAAGTTTTTAAGAACAGGTTAGACAAACACCTGTCAAGGATGGTCTAGATAATATTTAGCCCTGCCTCTGTGCAGGGGATTGAACTAGATGACCTGTTGAGGTCCTTTCCAGACCTAAACTCCTATGATTCTGTGGTGGAGGACCCCTCCTCCCCCCACGTCAACAGACACTAAAAGACCTCTATGACCTAGCCCATTACAGATTCATTGATATAGCTGTTTGTGTCCCCAGATGCAAGGGTTAATTTTCTAGGTCAGTTTACTATCCTCCTTCCTATAATGTTTTCTGTTGTTTAATTATTAGAACGAGTATGGCATATCCACATCTTAAGATACCCTCAAAATATATTTAGCTCAAATATAAGTTCTGCTGGAGTCTGTAGCAATCACTATGTTGCTGTTTTTTATGGATGCCTCTAGATTAGAGCACTTTATAAATAAAATGCATTCTTATTTTTTTCAAACACCACTTTCTTTTTCAGGTTATATAGTTTAGAGACTTGTTCCAGCATTTGAGAAATTTTCTTTCTGTAATTTTGAAGCCTATTGAAAATAAAAATTACATTTAAAATTACCTTCTTGACTGATTCCTCCAACATTTAATACTAAACAAGGAAAATGTCTAAGAGAAATACAGGACTTGACACTGCCAGCAGATGACTAGAAAGTGACATGATGACATGATGGTGAAACAACAACAGTATAGCCCCTTCTGACATAATGCTTTCAAAACAGGAAAACCATATATATATAGGGTGAAATTTCATGTCCCTCTCCCCCCCATCATGGGCCTTGCAGGAACAAAATCCATTTGTATATGGAAAGTGGCAAGAGTATTGTGCACATGCACATGGGAGTGCTGAGTAAAAGCACCCAGAGTAAAGTAACACTCTACCCTAATAATAAATAGTTCCCCCCACCACCACATCAAAACACCCACAGTCCTCAAACCATCACCAAAAGCCTGGAAAACAAGACGAGATTTGTTGTGTGCCCCAAAAGTTAACTAATCTGGATTCTGCCAGAGTCAGTGGGAGGATAGGGTAAGGGGAGCAAATTCCAGGGAAAACACCTTTCCATCAGTCCAGTCCTCTGATCTTCAGTCAGACAAGATGAAGACATAAAGTAGGGTGGTGTTATCACAAAGGCACTGTGACACCTACCTCTTCACTAGTCTTCCTAATGACCTCATACACATGTTCAGCAGAGTGGAGTGAACCCTGCTATATAAGCAACTAGCCTGAAGCCTCTGGCAAAGCTTTTAATTGAATCTTTAACTAGGTCTGAGAGTATCTGAGTGCAGTTTTACTTCTCTCTTCCTTTAATTGGAGAAGTGTATTTCATTATATTCCCTTGTAACTAATCGGAAGGGTGTTCTTTTAACCCCTGACCATAGACTTGGAGTTTCTATTCTGAATTAGTTTTCGCTGTTATCTGAATTAGTTACATCTGGTATAATGGTTTTTCCCCCCCTTAATGTGCCTTTGTAAATTGAAGAATCTTTTTCTAAGAGTAGCTCCAAATGCCAATGAGAGCTGGTGTTTTAGCTAGGGAAATTGTTTTACTTGTAGTAGTGGAGGATTATGGTTTTTTCCCCTTTAAAAATGTTTTGACCTTTGATGGCCAGGAATTTTTTTTATCCTTCTATGGGAAGACCATATTCAGACAATGTTAGCATTGGAATGATTTTGCATCTTGATGTCTATGATATTGCTTTCTTTTCGGCTCTGATCAGAAAAAAACCCAGGTACATTATATGTATGCAATGCCTGCTAGACATAGACAAACCAAACCAAAATACAATAGGGTGATGTGTTTTTAATGGCAGACACATCAGTGTTTCCACATGGGATGGAAATTGTGAACAGGAGTCCCTCTTGTTTCACAGCCACCATCACCTTCTCTGAAATCAACTACAATTATGGAGGCGGTTCAGTTGTCTGAGAAACAGTACCAAACAATTAGCTTCTACATCTGCCTCTCAAATTACTTTTAAATAACTTTTTGTTGCAGCAGAAGGTTTGGAAACTTGTCTCAACTCTCTTGAAAACAAGACAGATAAGGTGCCCTCAAAAAGATCTTAATTAGGGAGGAACCTCCCCCCCACCAAAAAACTGCCAAATATATATTAAAGTTAAAGAGAAGTAAAAAACTGTGGAAAATAAAAAAGAACTAGGGGTGAAATTTTCAAACTTAGGTGCATGAAATTTTTAGGCATCTGTGGTAATGCATGTTCTTAAGGTCAGATAGCATGCATCTGACCCCTTCAAATTTATTATAAGTTTTTCTACTGGTTCAAATTCCACCCTCATGTAAGCCAAAGGACTTGTGTTGCTCACACTAGGGCTGAATTTGGCTCAGTGACTTAAATGTAAGCGCTGGTTTAAGAGAACATTATGTGCAGCACTGAAAATATAAGGAATGGAGGTAATCTTTAGGTTTTGAGTAGTTGAGCTGAACTTCTTGTCAAAAGAATCCACTCCTGGTGTGAAGGACTGGTGCAAGGCAAACCCTGCACAGAGACTGCATGAGGTTGGGGGGGACCAGCTGAATGGCTGGAAGGGGTGCCTGTACTCTCCTTGTGTCTCACACACATGGCTTCTGTGCTGGCCCTGAAGAGTCTGCTTTGGGATTGAGCCAGGGAGGATCTAGGCGTTGGTCAGGGGAGGGTCCATGGATCTGGTACCTTGCACAACTGGGAGTTGTGTGGAGTGTGGCCGTGGCCATTATCCCAGGCCCTAGGCTGGAGCAGAAGCTGTGGGTAGGAGTCCTGAATCCTGGCCCTGGTTTGGTGAGGATGGAGCTCACCTTCCAACGCTCTTCTGCTGTACCCATATGGAGGCAAAATGTTCTGGCTCTGTGGGTGTGTTGCTAAGAGTGAATTTCATCCATCATTTCCTAAAACAGGTTAGATGGGCTGTTTTTCTCCCACCCCCTTCTCAATTTGCTTGAAAGTGCTCTTTCAGCTACAACTGTTATGCTCTTTTAAGCTCGTTGCTAGAAGTTGTGCAATGTCCATGCACTGTACACTTTTGCTGAAAGGATAAGAACATAAGAATGGCCATACTGGGTCAGACCAAAGGTCCATCTAGCCCAGTATGCTGTCTACCGACAGTGGCCAATGCCAGGTGCCCCAGAGGGAGTGAACCTAACAGGTAATGATCAAGTGATCTGTCTCCTGCCATCCATCTCCACCCTCTGACAAACAGAGGCTAGGACACCATTCCTTACCCATCCTGGCTAATAGCCATTAATGGGCTTAACCTCCATGAATTTATCCAGTTCTCTTTTAAACCCTGTTATAGTCCTAGCCTTCACAATCTCCTCAGGCAAGGAGTTCCACAGGTTGACTGCGCGCTGTGTGAAGAAGAACTTCCTTTTATTTGTCTTAAACCTGCTGCCCATTAATTTCATTTGGTGGCCCCTAGTTCTTATATTATGGGAACAAGTAAATAACTTTTCCTTATTCACTTTTTCCACATCACTCATGATTTTATATACCTCTATCATATCCCCCCTTAGTCTCCT
Source organism: Caretta caretta (assembly GCF_965140235.1). Lineage (NCBI taxonomy): Eukaryota > Metazoa > Chordata > Testudines > Cheloniidae > Caretta > Caretta caretta. Next base: position 127,627,331 of record NC_134209.1, on the reverse strand, counting down.
CTTTTCCAAGCTGAAAAGTCCTAGCCTCTTTAATCTCTCCTCATATGGGACCCATTCCAAACCCCTAATCATTTTAGTTGCCCTTTTCTGAACCTTTTCTAATGCCAGTATATCTTTTTTGAGATGAGGGGACCACATCTGTATGCAGTATTCAAGATGTGGGCGTACCATGGATTTATATAAGGGCAATAAGATATTCTCCGTCTTATTTTCTATCCCTTTTTTAATGATTCCTAACATCCCGTTTGCTTTTTTGACTGCTGCTGCACACTGCGTGGACGTCTACAGAGAACTATCCATGATGACTCCAAGATCTTTCTCCTGACTAGTTGCAGCTAAATTAGCCCCCATCATATTGTATGTATACTTGGGGTTATTTTTTCCAATGTGCATTATTTTACTGTAAGCAGTGTCAGGATGAGCTCCACCCTGACATCTGGTGGTGAGGTGTGGCAAGTTGTGGAAAAGAAAATCAGGGGCCGATCTCATTTGCATAGGCACACCCACCCCGCCTAGAATGAGACCATAGCTGCCCAAATGGTCACTTTGGCTGCTGTGGGATCCCCAGTGTCTCTGTTATTGGGGCAGGAAGAATAAATTGTTATTACCCTGATTATGGGAACTGTGCTTGGAACTGTACGTGGCCTTTTGTTATGATGGAGGGATTCACCATCAACTAAGTAGCACTCGCTAGGCAAGGGTCATGGGTTCCAAAAGTCTGTGAATGGAGAGAGGCTGGGGACAAGTATTAATACTTGGTGGTATGGGCCCCTTGGTGAGGGCCTTACATGCTAATTGCACTTCCTCCTCTCTCCACTGTGGAATATCAGAGCTAATTTTGATTTCATTAGAAGTCTAGTTATAGGCTGCTCACTTTGGGCTAACAGTGCACCAGCACTGGGGCTCCCCTACTACAAGCTGAATTCACCTAAGAGCTGAAATCACTGAGTGTTGTGTTAAGTAGTGGGGGAGCCTGAAGATATATTGTGGAGCAGTTTGCGGGATGGCTGGAGTGCCTTGTGGACAGGCTGGTGAAGCAGTTTGACGCGGAGCAGTTCGTGGATGGCAGGAGCTGCTTGCGGGCCGTGGAGCGGAGCGGAGCTGAGCGAAGGAGTTCGTGGGGCGGCTGGCGGAGCGGAGCGCAGCTGAGCGAAGGAGTTCGTGGGGCGGCTGGCGGAGCGGAGCGCTGCTATAGGGCGGTCAGGTTCAGATCATGTAAGGTGCCTCTTACCCCCGTCCCATCTCCGCCCAGGTTGGGAGGTAAAGCTCCGCAGATAAACTTTTGAACTCTGGGGCTGCCCTGACCAGGGACAGAGACTTTTGGGTCATTGGACTTTTGGGACTTTGGGTGATTTGGGGTTGCTGGACTCAAGAACCAAAGGGAAAGGGGCATGCCCCAATTTGCTTGGGGTGGGTTTTTTTTGCTCATGGATTGTGTTATGAATCCTGTTGGTGGTGTTTCCCCAACATAATGCCACATTGTTTCTCTCTGTTATTAAAAGGCTTTTGCTACACTCAGACTATGTGCTTGCGAGAGGGGAAGTATTGCCTCTTGGAGGCGCCCAGCGGGGGTGGTATATATTTGTCCCAGGTCACTGGGTGGGGGCTCGAGCCGGTTTGCATTGTGTTATTGGAATGGATCCCCTAGATATTGAACCCGGCCCTTGTTGCTGCCAACTCTGACGGGCAGAAGGGTTACATTACATTTATCCACATTAAATTTCATTTGCCATTTTGTTGCCCAATCACTTAGTTCTGTGAGATCTTTTTGAAGTTCTTCACAGTTTGCTTTGGTCTTAACTATCTTGAGCAGTTTAGCATCATCTGCAAACTTTGCCACCTCACTGTTTACTCCTTTCTCCAGATCATTTATGAATAAGTTGAATAGGATTGGTCCTGGGACTGACCATTGGGGAACACCACTAGTTACCCCTCTCAATTCTGAAAATTTATCATTTATTCCTACTCTTTGATCCCTGTCCTTTAACCAGTTCTCAATCCATGAAAGGATCTTCCCTCTTATCCCATGACAACTTAATTTACGTAGGAGCCTTTGGTGAGGGACTTTGTCAAAGGCTTTCTGGAAATCTAAGTACACTGTGTTCACGGGATCCCCCTTGTCCACATGCTTGTTGACCCCTTCAAAGAACTCTAATAGATTAGTAAGACATGATCTCCCTTTACAGAAATCATGCTGACTTTTGCGCAACAATTTATGTTCTTCTATGTGTCTGACAATTTTATTCTTTACTATTGTTTCAACTAATTTGCCTGGTACTGACGTTAGACTTACCAGTCTGTAATTGCCAGGATCACCTCTAGAGCCCTTTTTAAATATTGGAATTACATTAGCTATCTTCCAGTCATTGGGTACAGAAGCTGATTTAAAGGACAGGTTACAAACCATAGTTAATAGTTTCGCAATTTCACATTTGAGTTCTTTCAGAACTCTTGGGTGAATGCCATCTGGTCCCAGTGGCTTGTTCCTGTTAAGTTTCTCAATTAATTCCAAAACCTCCTCTAAGGACACTTCAATCTGTGACAATTCCTCAGATTTGTCACCTACAAAAGACGGCTCAGGTTTGGGAATCTCCCTAACATCCTCAGTCGTGAAGACTGAAGCAAAGAATTCATTTAGTTTCTCTGCGATGACTTTATAGTCTTTAAGTGCTCCTTTTGTATCTCGAGCATCTAGGGGCCCCACTGGTTGTTTAGCAGGCTTCCTGCTTCTGATGTACTTAAAAAACATTTTGTTATTACCTTTTGAATTTTTGGCAAGCTGTTCTTCAAACTCCTTTTTGGCTTTCTTATTACATTTTTACATTTAATTTGGCAGTGTTTATGCTCCTTTCTATTTACCTCACTAGGATTTGACTTCCACATTTTAAAAGATCTCTTTTTATCTCTCACTGCTTCTCTTACATGGTTGTTAAATCATGGTGGCTCTTTTTTTGTTCTTTTACTGTGTTTTTTAATTTGGGGTATACATTTAAGTTGAGTCTCTATTATGGTGTCTTTGAAAAGTGTCCATGCATCTTGCAGGGATTTCACTCTCGTCACTGTACCTTTTAATTTCTGTTTAACTAACCTCCTCATTTTTGCATAGTTCCCCTTTCTGAAATTAAATGTCACAGTGTTGGGCTGTTGAGGTGTTCTTCCCACCACAGGAATGTTAAATGTTATTATATTTTGGTCACTATTTCCAAGCGGTCCTGTTATAGTTACCTCTTGGACCAGATCCTGCACTCCACTCAGGACTAAATTGAGAGTTGCCTCTCACCTTGTGGGTTCCTGAACCAGCTTCTCCAAGAAGCAGTCATTTACAGTATCGAGAAATTTTGTCTCTGCATTTCGTCCTGAGGTGACATGTACCCAGTCAATATGGGATAATTGAAATCCCGCACTATTATTGAGTTCTTTATTTTGATAGCCTCTCTAATCTCCCTTAGCATTTCATTGTCACTATCACTGTCCTGGTCAGGTGGTTGATAATAGATCCCTACTGTTATATTCTTATTAGAGCATGGAATTACTATCCATAGAGATTCTATGGAACACGTGGATTCATTTAAGATTTTTATTTCAATCTCTATCAATAGACTCTCCTCTAAGAGAAGTCTCTGTCCGCCTCTGCAGCCATCGGCTTTCCCCCATCTCTTAGTTTAAAAACTGCTCTGCAACCTTTTTAATGTTAAGTGCCAGCAGTCTGGATCCACTCTGGTTTTGGTGGAGCCCATCCTTCCTGTATAGGCTCCCCCATCCCAAAAGTTTCCCTAGTTCCCAATAAATATAAACCCCTCCTCTCTATACCATCATCTCATCCACGCATTGAGACTCTCAAGCTCTGTCTGCCTACCTGGCCCTGCATGTAGAACTGGAAACATTTCTGAGAATGCCACCATAGAGGCCCTGGATTTCAGTCTCCTTCCTAGCAGTCTAAATTTGGCCTCCAGGACGTCTCTCCTACCCTTCCCTATGTCATTGGTACCTACATGTACCATGACCACCGGCTTCTCCCCAGCACTACACATAAGTGTATCTAGATGCCTCAAGAGATCCGCAACCTTCGCACCAGGCAGGCAAGTCACCATACGGTGCTCCTAGTCATCACAAGCCCAGCTATCTATGTTTCTAATGATCGAATCTCCCATTACTAACACCTGCCTTTTCCTAATGACTGGAGTTCCCTCCCCCAGAGAGGTAACCTCAGTGCAAGAGGATACCCCAACATTATCTGGAAGGAGGGTCCCAACTATGGGAAGGTTTCCCTCTGTTCCCATTGACTGCTCTCCTTCTCCGGGCCTTTCATCCTCCTTAACAGCACAGGGGCTGTCTGACCGGAGGTGGGACAAACCTACAGTGTCCCAGAAAGCCTCATCAACATACCTTTCTGCCTCCCTTAGCTCCTCCAGTTCCGCCACCCTGGCCTCCAAAGCCCGTACACAGTCTGAGGGCCAGGAGCTCCTTGCACTGAATGCACACATCTGCCATCTGCCCACAGGACAGGTAATCATACATGCTACACTGAGTGCAATAAACAGGATAGCCCCCACTCTGCTGCTGGACTTCTGCTTGCATGCTCTCCTACAGCTACCCAGGTTAATGATAGGGTTTTTGTTTAAATCAAGGAGTTTTGATTATAGTTTAGTTTAACAGTTTTAAAGAATGGCAAGTGTACCTCGCCCCCTTTCCACTCCCCTTCCCAACTCCCTCTCGAAACTCCCTGTTAGCAGTCCCTGGTTGCTTGCTCACTGCTTTATAAAACCCTGGCCTTCTTGATAGCCCTGCCCCCTGACTATGGCTTAGCCAATGAACAGAGGCTTCTAGATTTCAAACCTTGTTTAGAAGCTCACAGCTTCCAACTGCCGGCCACAGCACACGGTCCTTCAAACAAACAGATAGACAGACAGACAAACACAAGCTCAGCACACAGCAAGTAACCCCCAAACACAAACACACACTACAGACAGCCACTTACCTCAAGGGTTCCATATTTGCTCCTCCTTCACCTGGAGAACTCCCTCTCGAAACTCCCTGTTAGCGGCCCCTGTTTGCAAAACTCCCTAATCGCTTGCTCACTGCTTTATAAAGCCCTGGCCTTCTTGATAGCCCTTCCATTCCTGACCCTACATATGGTGAACAGTTTGAGCAAGAACCAGCCAAGCACCTGAGAGGGAGAATGCTCAGTGCCACCTCACAGCACAGGCCCACGCCAACCATTGTCCAATAACCTAATGGAAATTTTGCTCTCTGTTACGGCAGAGTGAACAAGAGCAGAATGCAATTTAGAATGTGCATCAGGAGGAAAACACTGAAACTTCCTTGGAGAAATAAATGCAAATGTCTATTAGTAAACAGTTAAAATGACAGCAATAATTGGATAGGGGATTTGCAAATTTAGTTTAACTAGACTATTGACTCACATTAGGAACAAAGCCTGGTGTCACAGCTTTCTCCAAGACAGCATCCCAGTTGATATCAGCTAAGTACGGAGAGCTCTGAATGTCTGCAAGACTTGAAAGGCGGCACTCAGGGTCCTTAGTGAGGAGCTGTGATCAAAAAAATGCATTTTCTAAGACACTGTATGCCATAAAGATTTCAAGAAGAGTAAATGCATCTTACTAATGTGGATAATAGCATTTTTAATTAGGGAAAGCTTGGAGAACCATCTCATACTTCTTAGAAGTTCCAGTATTTAAAAAAAATTAACTTATGTGATGATCTGAATACATTTCCCAGACCTGCAGAGGAGCTCTGTGTACCTCGAAAGCTTGTCTCTCTCACCAAAAGAAATTGTTCCAATGTCAGATATTATCTCACCCAGCTTGTCTCTCTAATATCCTCAGACCAACATGGCTACAACAACACTGCATATAATATTAAGGTAATGTAATTACCATCTGAGGGCTATAGAACATGAAGTGAGTTATTAGCACTAGTCCATTTACTAGTGGACAAGAGTCCAAGTGATGAAAAATACCTTTCCATCATAATTTGGCACTACTTGCCATCTTACATGTATTCTTTCAGTTCATTATAATATGTTTTTGCAGTGAGCTCCCTGACAACAGTGAAAACTGACCATCTCAATGTTCCATATAACAAAAACCAGACTGCTCAAATATAAATCTGTAATTTATCTCCCAGTGTTCCAGTGGTACATTTAAAAACACTTCCTGCTTCGGGTTGCCGGGTGTCCAGTTTTCAAACAGAATACCTGGTCAAAAAGGGACCCTGATGGCTTCGGTCACCACCGCTGACTGGTCCATTAAAAGTCCAGTTGGCGAGGCTGGTAGGCTCCCTACCTGGCTCCACGCGGCTCCCCAGAAGCAGTGACATGTCCCTCAGTTCCTAGGCAGAGGAACAGTCAGGGAGGCTCCATGTACTGCCCCGCCTCAAGTGCCGGCTACACAGTTCCCAGGGGCCGGTAACCACAGCCAAAGGAAGCTGCAAAGACAGCACGCAGAGCCACGTGGCCATGCCTGTGCCTAGGAGCTGAGGAACATGTCACCGCTTCTGGGGAGCTGACCGAGGTACGCATCATCAGGAGCCCGCACCCCCGCCTGCCTCCCAACCCCCTGGCCCAGCTCGGAATCCTCTCCCACACTACAAACCTCTTGGCCCCTGCCCGGAGCCCACACCTCCAGCCACAGCCCATACCCCCTCCCACACCCTAGCCCCCTGCCTCAGTCCAGAGCCCCCTCCCACACTCCGAACACCTCGGCCCTGCCCCCCATCCTGGAGCACCTTCCTGTACCCCAAACCCCTCTGACCCAGGCCCACCCCAGAGCCCGCACCCCCAGCTGGAGCCCTCACCCCATCCTGTACCCCAACCCTCTGCCTCAGCCCAGTGAAATTGAGCAAGTGAGCGAGGGTTGGGGAGAGAGAGCGACAGAGGGAGTGGGGATGGAGTAAGCAGGGGCGGGGCCTCAGGGAAGGGGCGGGGCAGGACAAGGGTGTTCAGTTTTGTTTGAAAGTTGGCAACCCTATTCTTGCTCAAAGATATACCTTGCAGTGTAACTGGAAGAGGAAGAAATATGGGCTCAGGTGGACTGACAGAGGAAAGCTAGTTCCAGTGTCATGGGGCTTCATGCAGAATGTCCAGCCTGTGGCTTCCAGTTACATAGTGAGGAGGCTCCATCCTGAGAACCTTTGCTGCTGCAATTATGAGAGCATGGCACAAGGAGAGAGGCAGTTCCTAGGTTTCTAGGTAACTTTGCTGGCAATCTCAGCAGAGATGCAAAGAACTGAATGGGAATGCAGAATGTGGTGCCCCCAAACTATGGCTGAGGCAAGAACAGGGCAACACAGGAGGTGCTACCGCTGGACCTGTGGAAAACAGACGTCCTTGGTCTGTAGGTCTGTTTCAGGAACACTAAAATTCCTTATAAAAATGTAATTTAAAAGATAAATTGAACTGTTCTTTCAGACCGGTATGAGAACAATAATAAACCAACTTCATAAGAGACAATGCCACATCTCTGCTGTTCAGAGAAGGCCAAAGAAAGGCACCTTTCCCTCTATCCATGAGATTTAAACAACCTGATACTTGTATGAGCTGTATCTTACCTGAAGGATATCCACTGGATTATTTGCGGGAGGAGGCAAGTGCAACTAGCTCTTGTACTGTCTTACCTTTTTCAGCAATGCTATCATACCCTTGCACCATGTGGATGAGTAATGAACTCTTTCTATCTTGAACATGTTGAGGATCTCATCAATTGGAGTGGCTGAATGAATTTCGTATGGCCTCTGTGGTAAAGTTAAAATAATATCAATGTAAAATCAATAAGGAAGGTTATAAACAGAGCATACAAAATCTTTGTTTTCCTGAACTCTGTATTGCTTACACTGGAAAACAGTGTTTCTCTAAACATACAAGACTTATAATATCTTAAAGGCTAACCCTTCTCATATGGATTGCGTTTGCATTTCTTTGGTACTAATCAACTGAAATACACAGTGGTTTTATATCTTTTTTAGATTTTATTTTGTAATATTTATGTCAGTAGGAAAGTTTTCAAGGTCAGTTGAAATTAGATTTATGAATATTTTTGTCTCTGGAGCCATCTGTCTGAGGTGTAGGTTATTTTATGAGCCACTGTTGCAATAATCAACACCCAGCCCCACAACACACCTTTGAAGATCCATGGGTCCTACACAGCCCTATCACAACATGTGATGTGCGTCATCAAGTGCACTAAATGACCCAATAGCGACTATGTGGGTGAAACCAGACAATCACTACACTCTCAAAAGAACTCACACAGGAAAAATGATAAAAGACAAAACATCACATCACCTATGGATGAACACTTTTCACAAAGTGCTCATTCTATATCTGACCTATCAGTCCTCATCCCCAAAGGGAACCTGCACAACACTTTCAAAAGATGAGCCTGGGAGCTTAAATTCATAACTTTGCTTTAAACTAAAAATCAAGGACAGAAGAAAGTCACCGCATTTATGGCTTATTACAACAATCTGTAACCCACTAACAACCTCCCCAGCAGCTTCTCTCCTCCCTTCCTTTCCTCCCTATGATTGGAGGGGTGTCAACGGGCCACTACGCAGGGTGGTCCTTGAATGGTCCCTTGAAATATGTGTTAACTACTTATGCTAAACACTCTGTTCCACCTTGTATTTAGCAGTAACTCCCTGAGTTAGGGTGTGACTACACCGGCACCTTACAGCGCTTCAACTTTTTTGCTCAGGGGGTGTGAAAAACCCGAAGAAGAGCTCTGTATAAGCTGGAAAGCTTGTCTCTTTCCCCAACAGAAGTTGGTCCAATAAAAGATATTACCTCACCCACCTTGTATCTCTAATATCCTGGGACCAACACAGCTTCAACACCACTGCATACTATTTCATCTATGACTGACTGATGCCCCATTCTCAGACAGTGAACAATACAAAGCACCAGCCTGAAGGTCTGTTCATAGTCAGGGGAGGAATTCCACTCCTGTGGTCCGGGGTGTGACACCATGGCTCATCTCTTGATATCCCTTTGCTATGGCAGCTCACACACTCTTGAACAAGAATGCTACTGCCCCTTTACCATGCATAGATGATCAGCGCTGCCTGGAAGCTCAAAATTATGAACTTACAGAGTGAAAGCATCAGTGGGAAAGAGAGTCTAATACACTAAGTAAATTCACGAGTACATCGCTGCACCTGCCTCTTTGCCCACTTAATCACAGTTCTTGGACAAGTCTCAAGAGGTTACTCTCTGGCTTGACCAGAGTTGCTGCAACCATGCACTGGTTTTCTCCCCCTGGTGTGACGGTGGGGCACCGTCACAGACAATAGCTCATGTGATGGAAATGTGCCCAGTCCGACATCTGAAGAGTGGTCTACAACACATAGCCTGCCTTGATAGAGAGGCCACACTCTGGTAATGGAACCTGGACACTGAGCTCTGATATCGGCATCTGAGAGAGAGAGACAGGAGTGGACAGACTTATACCATGGCTACCATAATGCACAGGTTTTAATTTCCCGGGGGGTTAACTTCTTGCAATGATTTACAAGTTAGCTTCTCTTTTTAGACAGGTCTTTTATAATTAACTGGCTAGCTACCTAGCTGTGTCTGCTGTGTTGTGTGAATGGATGGACTACACTAAGAGATTATGTAATACACTGGAAGGGAGCAATGGACTGAGCAGTCTAGTACAAAGTCCAAATTGCTATGGTAGCTATTGTCCTGCTTCCAATAACGTGCTGTTTTGGCTGACTGGTATTGTGCAATACAGTGCAACAAGAAAGCTGTGAGGATTATGACCCTCCCCCCAGCACAAGATTAGTTCTATCTAACAAGGGTAGAGGCAAACAAGAACAAAAAGTCAGCACAAACAAAAACAATTAATTTTTTACATAACTTATCTTGATCTCCATCAGACCATTTTGTAGGTTACCCATATTCTATCACCAGTTCCAGAGTGAGAAATGAGCTAACTGGCAAACTATTTGGTCACACAACAGCAGATTTATGCCTCTCTCCTCCTCTCCTCTTTTTCCCATTGGTGGTTTTGTGGGATTCCTGCAGCTTCCTCTGAAGCATCTGGTGCTAGCCACTGCAAGAGACAGGACTAGAAAGAACATGGCTGTGATCCAGTATAGCCATTCCTTTGCTCCTATGGAAATGAGCCGTATGTGCTCTTGCAGCTGAGCTGAGTGCTGTGGGAGCACAGAAGAGAATTGGGCTGGCTGCCTGCTGCCTGATCTTGCAGCCCTGTAAAGCCCTGCTTCCTCACAGAGGGCCACTACAGAGGCAGGTGGGGGTTTTGAAGCTTGTGCTTTTAATGGGTAGTAACATATGTAGGGTTGAATACATTTACTCACCCCTACTCCTCCTTCTTTTGCGCTTTGTGCTCCTCTGCTTGGCCTTGTCTAGACTAGTAAAAACGGTGTTTACAATTTAGAAAAACAAGTGCTTTTCCCCTACTCTAGACAAGGCCATGGACTAATCTGTCCCCACAATGACAGCCTGCTCCATAAGCAACAAACCCTGCTCAATAGGGCAGAAATGCCTGGCTGGGTCATCAGATGGATGGTGGTGTTTTTATTTTAACATGGTTTTGAAATTCAACCTCCGTTCCAGCCTTGTTTTGTCTCTAGTCAGAGAAAATCATTCTGGGAAAATTGTGCTGAGCTTGGCAAATAGATACCTACATAATCTACATAATTATTAAAGTAATTGGCAACTCTTGGTGATCAGGGCTGGGACTCCAGGTCTATATCCTCTGTTGTGCACTCCATCACAATGTTCTCTTCCTGAGAACCCCCTCTGCCAACAGACAGCTGTTAAAGCAGTACGGTGTTATTTCATTGGTTTTTATCCTAAGCAGAGCTGGTAGCAGTGCTTTTCATTAAGACTGCCTGACACTTCCCATTACGATACCCTGTGCATGACTTTGCCGACATGTAACCATTTGAGCTAAAAATTTACATGCCATCCTTTCTCTGCCTTCTCTAATTAGAATTTGAATTCTTTAGGTCAGGGACTGTTTTATACTACATGTTTATACCATGCCCGGCATGATGGGGAGCTGATCTCTACTGGGGCCTCTTGGTGTTTCTGTAATAAAAATAGTAACTATGACTTCTCTAAAGAACATCTACTATGTATGGTGACCACCATGCAGCAAGGAGTTATAAAATATTCTTCCCCCCTCCCCGCCTCCAAAAAAGAAATGAAATATAAAATGAAAATGCTTAAGCTACAAGTAACTGCACGGATATCTTATTTAAAGTTCTATCTTCCACGGGGAATGGTAAATAAATATTTAACACTATCAGGTTTTATTCCCTTGGAAGCAAAGTGGAATGGAATTTTTCATTATCTTCTGTGAAACTCAACCATGCTTAGGAAGATTTTTCATCAAGCTCATTCACATAATTGATTAGATAAGTAATGAGTGGTCTGGCAGATAAGCCTCTCCTGTGGTTGGTCCAAACATCTTGGCATATTATATTAACTCTTCTAAGATATTGCTCAAGAGAGCAAAAATATAATGGAACCCCATAATGCCTAACTTATATATTGAAAAGCTGTAATTGCTTCCAATTTGGTACACTCATGTATCTGGGACTCAATCCTGCTGCCCTTACTTATGTGAGCAGTCCCGTGAGCAAAGCCTGCAGAAGTAGCCCTTAAAAATATTTCATTTGAACACATCATGCAATTTACGTCCTTTTTTGGTGAACTGCCATGAAATAATTACTAGAGCTGGGTGAAAGCTTCATAACAAAATGTAAAACTGGGAAGTTACCCCCAGTTGGAGAGTGCACTAGAAACCCAAATCTCATGTCATGTTCACCCAAAGTTTGTCATGAAAGTTAAGCAAAATGAGTCAGACACTCTGCAAACATTTCAACTATTGTCAGGCAATACTTTAAATAAAACCAAAACCAAACACTCTTACCCAACCCTGCAGCAATTCATATGCTGTAATTCCTAGTGACCACCAGTCTACTGGGTATGAATATCCTGGGCCTCCATCCATAAAAGCCTGGAACACTTCTGGAGCTAAAACAAATAAATCAAATCTAATGAAGTGCATTGTACTTTAAGGTTAAATGGTAGCTTGTTAATAACATTTGCATTTGAAAAAAAATGCATAAGTGTGCAGTTAGGTGAAAGTAATCACCCAATATGCATGCAGAGATACACAGAATTGTTTTCAGGGATGCACAAAAGAACATAAGAATGGTCATACTGAGTCAGACCAAAGGTCCATCCAGCCCATTATCCTGTCTACCAACAGTGGCCAATGCCAGGTGCCCCAGAGGGAGTGAACCTAACAGGTAATGATCAAGTGATCTGTCTCCTGCCATCCATCTCCACCCTCTGACAAACAGTGGTTAGGACACCATTCCTTACCCATCCTGGCTAATAACCACTAATGAGCTTAACCTCCATGAATTTATCCAGTTCTCTTTTAAACCCTGTTATAGTCCTAGCCTTCACAATCTCCTCAGGCAAGGAGTTCCACAGGTTGACTGCGCGCTGTGTGAAGAAGAACTTCCTTTTATTTGTCTTAAACCTGCTGCCCATTAATTTCATTTGGTGGCCCCTAGTTCTTATATTATGGGAACAAGTAAATAACTTTTCCTTATTCATTTTCTCCACACCACTCATGATTTTATATACCTCCATCATAACCCCCCTTAGTCTCCTCTTTTCCAAGCTGAAAAGTCCTAGCCTCTTTAATCTCTCCTCATATGGGACCCGTTCCAACCCCCTAATCATTTTAGTTGCCCTTTTCTGAACCTTTTCTAATGCCAGTATATCTTTTTTGAGTTGAGGGGACCATATCTGTACACAGTATTCAAAAGTGTACGCAGTATTCAAAAGTTCCCAGTTTAACTAGAAATAAGGGGTTTTGCATGCCCAACTGCACTGTTTGGTGTTCAAACATAAAAAGAGAGATGGTCAAGAGTGCACAACATTCAAGCTTTAGTCCTTCCTCAAACACTTCCTGAAAGTAGAGTTCTCTAAGTTCCTAGTCATTACCCTATACATAAGTATATTATAACAACCCCCATTGGGAAGCTATATATTGTAACATGCCTAGCTCAGAATGCAGATATCCTACTGTACTCTGAGAGTACGTAAAGCAAAATATTATCAGTTATTTTGAAAATACCTAATTGTGCATTGAAAACGTCATTAGATTTTAAAAAGAATCCAGGGAAAAGATATATTAATTGTTTATTAAATGTTTCTAGATACATAGAGGCAAGCACATTGCTGAAGTGGGGGAACTATATATGAAATATGTTTGCTATATAATGCCTGGAAAAATAAAATGAATAAATGATCTTCGTGAGCCAAGTTCAGCTCTAGTGTAAGCAGACTCAATTAAATTAAATTTAATTTTAACTTAAATTAATGGAGTAAATGCTTTCTTAACACCGGAATGAATTTGCCCTTATGAATACAGACAACTGGTAGAAACAACAATAACTTTAACCACCGTACTATGACCACCAGACTCATTTCACTTAGGTCATTCGACACCCATCACATAGAATCAACTTTTGGTCACTACTGACTTGAGATGGATTGGAATTGGTGACCAAAAGGTGAAAGGCTGTATAATTCTTTGCCAATTCCCTGAATCAGTCATTCCCTCAGTATTGAAATGGATATAAACCTCCTGCTTTAGAGTTTAAACCAATCTCTAAGAATTAAAGATTAAGATGAAAACTTCCTGGGGAACATCTGCTGCTGCACCTGCTTCTGCTGATGGCCACTGTCAGAGAACGCATATTGGAATAACTGGACCGTGACTCTGATCCAGTGTGGCAATTCATACGTTTCAACACACAGTTAAAGATCCTGAGAGGCTTTATCATCCATGTTGTTATCTTCCAGGCAAAACATTTATCAGGATTTTTCTAGGCCATCCATTTTATATTTCAAATTCTATCTGGATTGTTTGGGTTTGTGAATTAAAATAAATTAGAGTAAACCAAATTTGTAGGAGTTGAAATGTAACTAAATATTTTGGGAAACACAAAGTTCTCCAACTGATTTCAATTTCTGTGTTGAACAAACTGAAATGCAAAGAGTCACTTTGACTGTATTTCCACAGAGGGTTAATTTAGTGGTTATTTTATTTATTCGATCTAGAAAATAAAACAAGACATAATAAATCTCAAACTCATGTATCATACATCCAAAATTCTATATTAGGATGGAATTAAGTTAATTATTTTTTAAATTAAATATAAATCCAGATACTGATACAAAATCTGACCTGATTTGAGATAAATATACTCTTTATGAAGTGATAAATGCCATAGAAATAGCTTGCCCACAAAAGAAAGCCTTTGATCTTATCAAAATCAGATATATTATTAGTTAACTTTAGTAAGAAAAAAATCCTCTAAATAAGACATCTGTAGAATCTTTTGAAAACCACAGACAACTAAGGTATGAAATGAAGAGGAAGTCATGCTTTTCTAATTATTCCATAGTATAATGTCAGTAAACTCTGTGAGAACACCACATTCCTTGGGTATTTTCTAAACAATGGTAACGCCAAGCAGAACCATGATGCTAGATTGCAATTACCAGGTGAGTTCTTCCATAGCTGATACTGAGACTAATGCACTACATTACCGTCTCATCACTTACAATCGCACACTAATGTTAGTGTGGCAGTAAATGATCTATTCTCTAATCTAGTCACAACTAGTTCAGAGCGGCAGCCAGGGGTCTGACTATCTCATTTAGGGAATCTGCCTTAACTAAATAAAAGGAGTTCCTTATGGAGAAGTATGTGACTTTTGGATCATTTCATGGGACATCCTGGAGACGTAGATTAAAACTCCCTTAAGTGATGAATTCAGAAAGTCCATAAACCTATTATTTACATCTTAAGCCGTACTTACATACAGAGCAGTTCTTTATGAAATATACAACTGGAATATAACAGCTTGTTTTTCTTACACACACACAAGTCATAATTGTCCCTCATTCATATTTTAGGACAGTTTAGCAATTATTGGGTTGAAAGTCAGTGAAGAAAGCTTGCTTGCTACATAGGCATATTACTCTGTTGTAAGGTGCAGCATGACCCTCACTATTTAATTCATAGCTCCACTGTTGCAATGTGGTGAGGGGGCCCTGGTTCATTTCTGTGAGGTAGTGTTGAAAGTGTGTCATTAATGTAATGTTTAGAGTTGTGTCTGAGGGTTGTAGCACTGCCAGACCGCTACAGCTGGGTTTTTCTAATTCAGTGCCTGGGTTATTTATTTATTTTATTTTATTTGTTGTGTCTGAGAGCTGCAGTGAACAATGTCACCTCATCCCCGAATTAGGCTAATCAGCAGGATGCGCTTGGAGTTTCAGCACTGAGCCAACTGTTTGTTTGGTTTTGAGGTCTATTTAAAGGTGCTCTGTTTTCCCACCTTAAGCTGGTGACAGTGTCCTCAGATCAGAAAATGAACATTTAGGCTCCTGTTTTCTAAAGCAGATAAGCAGCTTTTCTCTGCTTTAATGGTATTTATTTTCCTTCCAGAGCAACTCTCTGTAGTCCAACAGCTTGAGTGACAGTTTTAGGATTTAAGCACTTGCTCTACCAGATGAGAAGAGGCTGAATGAGTTAAGGTGTTGCATCAATTATGGCAAGTTACGTGGTATCTTATATGGCCCTACTGAAGTCAATGGAAGTTTTGCCATTAACTTCCATGGCACCAGGATTTCACCCTTGGGCCCTGATTCAGCAAAGCACTTAAGCATATGCTTAAAGTAATGTGTTTAAGTCTCCGAATGCAGTTAAAATTAAGCATGTGCCTAAGTGCTTTTCTGAATTGGGATCTTAGGTCCATAGGATACCATCAGATCTTTTTTGCAAAGCTCTGTGATTTGGCAATAGTGGTGCACTTCAGGGCCTGACAACAGCCTTCTTGCTGAATTTTGGACCCATAAGAGGATGCCTCCCTGAAAAGGAGTGGCAGATCCTACATATGAGCTTAGAAGAGCTTTGAATTGAGGTGTATGGAATAATGAAGAGAGACTACAGTAACTCCTCGCTTAAAGTCATCCAGGTTAAAGTTGTTTTGTTGCGGATCAGTTAGGGAGGATGCTCATTTAAAGTTGCACAATGCTCCCTTATAAGGTTGTTTGGCAGCCGCCTGCTTTGTCCAGTGCTTGCAGGAAGAGCAGCCCGGTGGAGCAAGCTGGTGGGGGCTTGGAACCAGGGTGGACCGGCAGCCCCCGTATCAGCTCCCCGCCCCCCTAAGCTCCCTGTGCAGCAGCCGCCCAGCAGGCTACCAATTGCGGCAGTTCAGCTGTCCCTCCCCCCACTGCCATGTGCTGCTCCTGCCCTCTGCCTTGGAGCAGCTCCCAGGAGCCTCCTGCTTGCTGTGCAGGGGAGGGGGGATGAGGGGTGCTAGTGTCAGGGTGTCCCCCTCCCCCCTACTCCTGCCCCCTGCTTACCCCTTCTCCATATAGAGCAAGGTGGGGACAGGACAGGGCTCAGGATGGAGACAGCTTGCTGGCCTCAGCTGCTGTCTCAACCTCCTGATCTTTTTTAAAGGCAATGTACTTAGTCAGTGTACTTAAAGGGGCAATGTGCATCTCTATCTCTCTCCCACACACAGGATGTGTGTCTCTGTCTGCCATGCTGTCTCCCCTCCCTCCATTCCTGCTGCCTTGTAGAGTGTGAGGCTACATTAACAAAGGTAACCCTTCGGGGTCAGTCGAATGCTAGTTCATCATTTAGCAGTAAGGCATTCCGCAGGAAACACTCCATCCTCTTTTCAGAGTAACAGCCGTGTTAGTCTGTATTCACAAACTTCACTACCTCAACCAAGCTTCACAATCATCATTGCTGTGTACAGTATTAAATTGTTTGTTTAAAACTTATACTGTGTGTGTGTGTATATATATAGTTTTTTGTCTGTCGAAAAAATTTCCCTGGAATCTAACCCCTGCCATTTACATTAATTCTTATGGGGAAATTGGAATTGCTTAACATAGTTTCGCTTAAAGTCACATTTTTCAGGAACATAATTACAACGTTAAGCGAGGAGTAACTCTATTCTGTGGAGGCCAAATTCTGAGTACAAACTGTTTGGGATAAAAGCAAGTAAAGAGTTTGCAGGGGAGCTTTAAAAATTGCCACTGACTTTACTCATTGTATTTATTGAAATATGTAAAACAATTATCCAGCGCTATTAAGAGTAAAGGTCAAATCCAGCTCTGACGCCAGGGCTGTGGAAATCCCCCAGTAACATAACCAGTGTGGTTCTACAGTGTGAATTGAAAGAGCCCAGGTAAGAGGGAAAATTCCACTTCTGCCTGGTCCCAGTGAAATCCACCCACCAATGCTCTTCAGCAAGATATTAAGTTAAAATCACCGAGCCTGATCTTACTAACATACATCATTGCATTGAAGTCAATGGGGTTTTGTGTGGTAGCAAGCATAACTCTTACTGTGAGGTTAAATGCTTCACTAGCTCCTTCTAGATGTCTGGTACCATGAGCTCTGGGGACTACAACCTCACAGAGGAGAGATGAAGTGCTGCTGCAGGCACTAGGCTCTACAGACTCCAGTTCTTGGTGAGTTCCCATAAACACACATTTCAAGCAAGTAACAGAGGACTATTTTACTAGGGCTGGAAAAAATAAAGGGTACAAATGGCCCTAGGCATAAGGACTTCAACAGTGATAATAAAGTTCAAACCAACAGTCCCTAACTCAACCCCTAAGAGCCATCCAGAAAAGGGTGAGGAAGCTAAGGGTCTCCCTGGAGCCACGCCATACCACCCTCCTCCTTGCAGGTGGCTGCCTATTTCCTCCTGCTGTAGTTACTGCTGACACTGTACCTGCAACAGCATTTACACAGCCAGCTCCCAGGCTGGACCTCCAGTCCCTACCTCTCTCCTGAACTGGTCCCCTCTGACTTCAGGAGATGCTTCTTCTTCTTCTTCTTCTTTTTTTTTGGCTGTACCTGTGATTATGAGCTTTCTGGGTACTGGGGACCTGGTAATATAGCGCGCTCCTCTGGTTAGATACTTTCCCACTCATTCAAGTGACAGGAAGGAGGCAACAGGTTCATTTAGTAGTATAAGAACAAGTGATCATTTGCTGACTATTTGATGAGGCACAACAGTCTTGTTAGTTTGTAGAAGCAGAAGCCACACAGAATTAAAACAAAAACCTGATTTTCAGAGGTTGTGAGTGTCTGCAGCTCCCATTGAATCCAAGGGATTTAATTTTTGTCACATTCTCAATCAGCATATTCTGCCTTCCGATCTCCATACCTTTACATCTACTTACTGTGCATTAGCCAGGATAGTAGTTTTACTCGTCCTTTTGATGGTTGAACTCAATTAAAACTGCAGGTGTTAAGGACTTCTGGAAATAAGACCCTAAACTGGGCACTCAAAGACACAGGCACCCAAAAAGGTGGACACTGTTGAAAATGAAGATCTCAGGGACCAGACAACTTTTGGCCTAGATAAAAAGGAATTTCACTGTGCACACCCCAGCGGTGTTATTGCTTATGGTCAAACCCTATTCCACACAATACTGAATGAAACTGAAAGCCTACAGTGGTCATAAATCAGAACAGGATAGAGAAGAGTCCATGTCCCATGTTACGACACCTGTGCCAACTTTAACAAGGTAAGTGAGATCAAAGATGATTTACTGGCAGGTTTAATAATAAACAAACTCACACTTTTAACTGCAAAGGCTCTCTGAGTTATAAATCTTAATTTCTTTCTCATCCACCTCTACGCTTTTTCTCTTAACATACTTTTAATCTCACTCTGTTTTATGCTCTTGTTTGCTTTCTTGAAAACTGACACAAAATGAACCTGTTTGGGTGTAAACAGAGTCTGTTTGAATGTATTCAAGGGTCTCCAATACATTTTCTTTTTAAATGAACTAATAAATAAAATAATATACCATCTCCTTTTCCAGAGTTCTATATGTTAAGATTTTTGTAAATCTTAAAATATCTTTTGGCATTCAAAGATCTACAATGCTGAATCATTGAAGATCTTCATAGATTCTAAGGCCAGACAGGATCATTGTGATAATCTAGTCTGACCTCCTGTATAACAAAGGCCATAGAACTTCCCCAACATAATTACTGTTTGAAGGAGAGCAAAGCTTTTAGAAAAATATCCAATCTTAGTTTTAAAATTTTCAGTGATGGAGAATCCACAACCACCACTGGTAAATTGTTCCAATGGTTAATTACCCTCCCATCTCTGCATCCAGATCTCTCAGTATAGCATTTTATGATCGATTATCCCATTGCATGTTTTGCTTTAGAGTGAAATCATATTTGGAGAACAGGTAATAACTATAATTAAGCATAAAAACTGTAAAACATGTTTCCTTCAGGTTATTGCATTCATTCTGATGGGTCTGCCAAACATTGCTAGACATGGCTAACTTCAAATTACCTTAATCTAGCCACATCAGTGCTCCATGCTCACCATTATTCATTTTAATTGTGTACTTTGAGCTTCAAGTACATTTTGTGAAATAGATCATTTCTGACAAATTAATTCATAGATAGTCTTCTGCTCTGCAGTTGTCATAGCAGCCAAATGATCTATACTTTGGCAGAACAACAGTGATGCAGTTCATGGTTATAGGTATGTTGTAGAAAATGACAAAGCTGACTTGAATTTTTACTTAATCTACTGATAATTCTGCTCCCTACTTGTGACAAGTCCTCAGTATCCAACATTACCTTGCACAAGCAATAAAAGGAATATAAATATAATTGCAAACAACATTGTACTCACTTTTCTATGATCACATAAAACTTTATTTAACCAGAAGCAGTTTTTGTAAAAGACACTACACATAGGCCAAAACATTGCCCATAGTTAAACTGAGGTTGCCTGAAGTTAGGCACCTGAAGAAAAGTTGAACTCAATGGCCAAAATGTAAGTGCTTAGCACTTTTGAAAATCAGATCATTTTTAATTAGGTGCTTAAATATGAGTTTAGGAGAGTCACTTTAGGCACCCGGGTTTGAAAATGTTGAACACGACAAATTAATCGACTTGAGGTTTGTTGCTTTCAAGAGTGACTGGCCCAAACAGAGAATAACTATTACCTTCCTTGATAGATTACCTTTCTGATCACACCAGTGGGCACTATCGGACAGCATTATGAAATCAGGGCCTTGACATGCCTCTGGGAGGAATCCCAGTTGTCAACAGGAAAGGAGATTTCTTTTTTGATGAACTGTTTTAGTTTCATTCGTTCAGTAAGAACCTAATTGAAGAGGCTCTGGTGTGCCTGTCCGGTGCTACTTTTGAAACTGACAGGTGTTGATTAGGGAAGCTTTGGGAGGCTTATAGCAGAGATTTTTCACACAGAGAAGCATTATTGTGTTCTCTAATGGGGCAGGTTAGAACTGTACAAAATCAGTGAAGGGGGGGGGAGAAGATGCAGTGCAGACCTTTTCAAGTGACCTTTATTTTCTTCTAATGCATCTCCTGGTTTGCAATACGTGTAAGCAATAATGATAGCAGTGCAAGGCAAATCCTGAAGATTAATTACTGGTTGGTCAGAGTTGATGGCCTCAGATGCAGCTGAGTGCTACTAACCCAAGCTGGTCATTCATTCCTCTGAAATGTCCTGTACTGAGGTTATCATTGCTACTATAAATTGAAAATATATTTTTTAAAATCATAGTTATATGGCCTATTATTTAACAGGTGAGGGAGTCTGAATTTGTACGCACAAGGTTATTGCTAAAGAATTAATGCCGTGGTATATTAGACAACCAGACTGGTGGTGGTGTCGTCTCTCAACATTATCTCCAGCGGGTAAGCATCAGTGAAAAAGTGAGAAATCTGCATACCACTGTGTGCGATGGAAATCATTTAGGTTCATAGCATATAAAAACAGCAGCACACTCTGCTCATTCAATGGCACTCATATACCACAGCGATGGAGGCTGCATGAGAACCTAGATAGATAAGGTAATTCAAATAAATAACAAATGGATTCCAGGATAAATACTTTCTGTGTCATATAAAAGTCTGCATCTAAATTGTAGGCATTAACCCTGCAAAAATGTACTTAACTTTATGCACTGGGAGTATTCCCATTGAGTGAGTAAAGTTAAGCACATGTGGAAGTCTTTGAAGGATCAGGGCCAAAGCTTGTAGGGGTAGGGAATGTGTCTTTTCTGTATGTTGGCAAGGACCATGCACTTGTGAGTATTTACCAATGAAATAGCAAAATACAAACAAACATGCATACTCTCTGGCATTGAGCCAAATGGTCTATGGTTAATTTTAACATGCTAAAATAGGGGAGTTCATTGAATTATAATCCTCAAAAAATGCCCTACTAGTGCATTAGACTAATCAATGGAGAAGAATGGAAGCCTAAATTGCAGCCATGGGAGACAGCAAATTACAATGTAACTTCCTCAGTTGCTATGGCGATGAGTGTTATAGAAATGCCTTTAAGTACATAAAATACAGAGTTGCGAGAGATAACTTATTAATTAGTCCAACAAAAGACATGCTTCTATGAATCAAAGTCTCTTCATCGGGCCATGATAAATAGCAAGATAATCTACATTGTGTAGTAGAAGATTGTTAATTCAGAGCCACAATCACAGTCTGATCAAAGAGAGATGGGGCCAGATTTTCAAAGGTATTTAGGTGCCCAAAGATGCACATAGGTTCCTAGTGGGATTTTCAAAACACCTACACAGGTTGGACACCTAATTTCCATTGATTTCAATGGGAGTTAGGTGCCTAAATACCTTTGTAAATCTGGCCCTTGGTGTAGAAAGTTGTAAAACAATCATAGGTGTGGATTGGAGCTTCCCAGCATAATTAATAGTTTTGTCAGGATTACAATGACACTATGTTCTATCAATCAAACCAAAAGCATAGGGTGAGGACAAAACAAATCAATATATTTGAAAGCACACGGCCTTCCTCCTCATTTTAACAAAACAGCATTAGAAGAACACATCTAATAGAGAGACTACTCCATTTCTAGTGTGGCCATATTGGTGGTAAAGGAGACACATTGCAGTTGAAGACTGATCCTTGGGGCACCAATGGACCTCAAAATCTGGGCAACAGAAGCACTGATCTGACCTCCACAGATCCACCCTTGTCTCCAAAGCCATCCTCCTGCTGGAGCCCAGAATGACTAGGATGTGGGGCAGCTCCCACACCATGGATTTCTGCTGCAGTGCTGATTTGTGCTCTGTTTGCCAGCAAGCAGATAAATCTGATTGTCCTCTCCCCTTGGCCACAACAGAAAAAGGTGAAACTCTGGTCCATTCTTTGCTAAACTGTCATGAAGGGACAATGACTTGGCCCCCATCTTCTCTGTGGGAGAAGGAGCAGTGGAGATAAGCAGGTGAATACATTGCAGTGACTAAAAAGATTCCTACTGATTTCAGTGGGAACTGGATAGGACCCTCAAACAGCTCAAGCAGGTAGAATTACTCACAATGGGTGAAATCCTGGTCCCATCAAAGTCAATGGCAAAACTCCCGCTGACATCAATCAGGGCCAGGATTTTCACACCATGCTTTTTTGATTGGGTCTGAGAAAGCAGTCACTATTTTTATAAAATGCATATCTAAAAGAATATATTTTTTCAACTATTATCTAAAATCCAAAAGGCATTCTTCACCATATAACAACTGGAATTAGGTGCCTAACTTGCTTAGGCACTTTTATAAAATAAACTAGATGCTCCTCTGTATCTTTCAGCACCTAAATCCCTTTGTACATCTGGCCTTTAGGCCCAATTCAACAAGGTATTTAAGCACATGCCTAACTAAGTCGATTGAAGTCATTGGGGCTACTCTTGTTTCAAATTAGACAAATGCTTAAACACCTTGTTAATACAGTCGTTTCAATGAAAAGGACAAATGGAACTTGGTTTCTGAAATCTCCAGATTTGTAGTTTTGTACATGCTCAGAGGAAATGCTAACAGCTTTCTCAGCATTTGCACAGAGGCATTCCAATATCAATTTTCACTTCTCATTAAAAAAAAAAATCTCAGAGAAGGTTAGTACTTCTGCCAACTGAGGTTTAAATAGAAAGCAGGAATTAAATCAGAGGGGTAGCAATTAATTTCCTATTTAGAAGAGTAGCAGTTTAAAAAATGAAATGAAAGAAAACAACTTTTCCCCTCCACTGGAAATGTAAATATCAACTTGTTTGAACAGTAAGTAGCAGTTCACCTCCTATTGCACAGAATTTACTTTTCCCTTTTGCCTCCCATAAGTGCAGCCCCTTCTCCACATGGTGGGATGGTAGAAATGGGGCCAGTAGGGGATTTCCCAGATTCCCCAAATCTGGAAGCAACATAGAATCTATATACAGACAAAATCAAAGTCGATAATGCTGTTGTCCTCATAACATTGATCTATGGGTGTGAAACATGGATATGTTAACAACAACACATTAAAAAGTGACAATTTCGATTGGCAACAACTGTGACAATTGCTGGGCATCAAATGGCAGGACCAGGTTTCCAACAGTGAAGTCCTGAAGAAAGTTGGCTTAGTCGGCATCAAGGCTCAGCTCATTTGATCTGCACCCAATTGAGACGGATTGGTCACGTAGTTTGAATGCCTGAGACCAGCCTATCAAAACAAGTCTTCATTCTGAATTAAGCTCGGGAGCTTGGAGGGCTTCAAAGACACCCTGAAACAAAATCTGTGCAAAACAAACATTTCTGATTTGACAGTTGAGCAACTGGCATTGATCATATTGCACCGTAAGGGCAGGTGTCTGAGACTTTGAGAAGACTTTGAGACTTTGGAGCAGCTGGAAGCAAAGTGTCTGGCACAGAAACAACGTGCAGCCCGGCAACTAGGCAAACGGCTCTGTGGCCAATGCCACAAATGTTGTTCTTCCCAAATTAGTCTATGGAGTCATGCAGAGACCCATTAGTACAAACTATGACTGTCAACATCTGCTCCACAATCAAGGTAACCAGCATCACTTTTCCTTTTTACTAAAGAGCAAAAATCTAAATTATAATGACTAAGTTTCTGGTTGAGTTCTATTAATATATGTGAAAGCTGAAATAAGAACATAGGAATGGCCATACTGGGTCAGAACAAAGGTCAATCTAGCCCAGTATCCTGTCTTCTGACAGTGGCCAATGCCAGGTGCCTGAGAGGGAATGAACAGAACAGGTAATCATCAAGTCATCCATCCTCGTTGCCCATTCCCAGCTTCTGGCAAACAGAGGCTAGGTACCCCATCCCCACCCATCCTGGCTAATAGCTATCAATGGGCCTGTCCTCCATGAATTTATCTAGTTCTTTTTTGAACCCTGTTATAGTCTTGGCCTTCACAACATCGTCTGGCAAAGAGTTCCACAGGTTGACTGCACTGTGTGAAAAAAAAACACCACCCTTCCTTTTGTTTGTTTTAAACCTGTTGCCTATTAATTTAATTTAGTGGCCCCTAGTTCCTGTGTTATGAGAAGGAATAAACATTTCCTTATTTACTTTCTCCATACCAGTTATGATTTTATAGACTCTATCATACCACCCCTTCATCATCTCTTTTCCAAACTGAAAAGTCCCAGTCTTATTCATCTATGCTCATTCGGAAGTTGTTCCATACCCTAATCATTTTTGTTACCCTTTACTGAACCTTTACCTAGTGTATATCTTTTTTGAAATGGGGCGACCACATATGCATGGAGTATTCAAGTTGTGGTCGTGCCATGGATTTATAGAGGGGCAATATGATATTTTCTGTCTTAAATGTGTGTGGTACATGGTAAAATGGTACTTCAAGTCTGAACATACTGGTAATTTCTAGTGATTGGTTAAGGGCTGTTTTAGAAGGGTAATGTTTCTTTATTCACACCTTCAGTAGTTAATATGCCTCAGTAGTTTTTAAACCTCATACTTTAATATGATTACATCAGAGCAAATATTTATTAGATTACATTAGCTGAATACATACACTGATCCTTTAGCACCTTACTAATCTGCCATGTAGTTATACAGCCTCTCTTGCATCTATTCTTAAATATGGCCCACTAAACAACTTAAGTCCTGAATGTAACTCTGTGTGTGTGTGTGTGTAATCACTAGACCAGCTTCAATAAGGCAGCATTATGCTGATGTCTAACACACAATGTTGGTCCTATACATTTGAAATGAATATATAACCGTCTCAGGCTAATGAATATGAAATGTATCCATAACTAAGTGTCCTTCTTATTTTGTGTTCTAAAAGGTCTCATTGCAGTTAAACTGTCACATCTTTTCTAGTAAGATATTTGAGCAATCATTTGCATTAATGTCTGGCAGAGTATTATGAGCTAATGGATTGAGTATAAGGCTCGGACCCAGGAGCTTCCATATTCTATTCCCATCTATGCCACTGACTGGTGTTAATAATATTGGGTTTATGTAACATTATAATCTTTAGTTTGTTATTTCAGAAATATTAGTTTGCTATTGCCTCACAATATTCCTCTGGGGCAGGCAAATTTCATTGCCCCCAGTTTATATGTGGAGAAACTGAAACTTGGACAGGTTAACTGATTTGCATAAAGTCACACAAGAAGTTAGTGGAAGAACCAGAATTAGACCCAAGTACCCTACCCCCAGTTCAATGTTTACTCCACTACACCATAGTGTTCCCCAGATAGGTTTATGTGACTTATCTATAGAAGGGCATTATTATTTGCCTGCCCACCCCCATTGGAGCTCTTGCTTAATCCCTTATGAAGATGAGCACTCAGAAGTTAACTTGCTCTTGCAGGAATCATGACTTTTTCTTGCATTCCAAAAAGCACTGATAGATCAGCAGTCAAACCATTAAATGTTATAGGCTAAGGGTGGGATTTCCAAAAGTGCTGAAACATTGGCCCAAATTAGTTCCCAAAGCAGCAAATGCCAAAACCTCTCATTAGTTTCAGTGAGAGCAGAATTAGGCCAGTGCTGAGTGTTTTTTAAAAATCCCACACCACATTCACACCCAGTGTTCTACACTTCACCCAATGTAATTACATCAGAATAGAATTCAGCCCTACATGATATTTTTGCTTTACCTGTGAGGTTTAAGGTTGATTTCAGAACATTAACTAGCTTTCTTCTGCCTCTGATAGTACTTCTATGCACTATTAATATATGCCTGACTCAATGTATATTAAATGTTGAATAGGACTCCTTGTAAATCCAAATTTCTCTAACATTGTCAATTGAACAGTCATAATTCAGTGGGACAATGACCTCTAAAATGAGCTGTGGAAATCAGAGATAACCAGCATGCAAGGTAGCTAGATGTAGTTATGACTTTTTCAGGTAATGTACTGTAGATTTTATTGGCTCTGTAATTTGTTAGGTGGATTTGAGTCCTGAAAGTTATTTTATTAGTTGATATTAAATGAAGCCAAGCTGCATTATTCAGATAACTGAAACAGAAGAGAAAACAATAGGAAACCTCTATGTGGGAACTGAACTATCCTCTACAAACTGTAATGGACGATGTAACGAACATATACGTGCAGAAACTCTGCCAAACAAAACAGAGTTATAGTTCAGTCACTAAATAGAGATTTGTAGGACTCGAATAATGTTAATGTTTATGAAAAATAAATAAAATGATATATAGAATTAAGATAATTCACACATTTTAATACTTTTAAAAATTAACTAAACATATTGGAGGGACATCGCATCAATATTATGAACAGGCATGCCCTATAATAGGATTTGATATTTTATGTAGTAAAATGTTGACGACAACCCATATCTGAGGCCCACTTTGTACAGTTAATAACTCGTAGATTCATCGACTTTAAAGCCAGAAGGGACAATTGTGATCATCTAGTCTGATCTCCTGCACAATGCAGGTCACAGAACCTCACCCACTCCTGTAATAGACCCCTTCCCTCTGGCTGAGTTACTGAAGTCCTCAGATCATGATTTAAAGACTTCAAGTTACAGAGAATCCACCATTTACTCTAGTTCAAACATGCAAGTGACCTGTACCTCATGCTGCAGAGAAAGGTGAAAACCCTGCCCCCCAGGATCTCTACCAATCTGACCTTGGGGAAAATTCCATCCTGATTGCAAATATGGCAATCAGTTTGACTCTGAGCATGTCAGCAAGACTCACCAGCTAGACACCTGGGAAAGAATTCTCTATTGTAACTCAGAGCCCTTTCCATATAGTGTCCCATCTCAGGATGTTGAGCATATTTGATATTCATTTGTTCTTGTGTCAACATTGGCACTTAACTAACTCCTTTTCTTCCCTGGTATTTATCCCTCTGATGTATTTATAGAGAGCAATCATATCTCCCCTCAGCCTTCATTTGGTTAGGCTAAACAAGACAAGCTCCTTGAGTCTCCTTTCATAAGGTTGGTTTTCCATTGCTCTGATCATCCTATTAACCTTTCCCTGCACCTGTTCCAGTTTGAATTCTCATCTTGTTTAAACATGGGAGACAAGAATTGCACCAAGTATTCCAGATGAGGTCCCACCAGTGCCTTGTATAATGGTACTAGCACTTCCCTGTCTCTACTGGAATTAGCTCTTCTGATGCATCCTAGGACTGCATTAGTCTTTTTCACAACCACATCACATTGACAGTTCATAGTCATCCTGTGATCAACTATTACACCTAGGTCTTTCTCCTCCTCTGTTGCTTCCAACCCCCAGCTTATAGCAAAAATTCTTCTGGTTAGTCCCTAGTGCATGACTTTGCATTTCACACTATTAAATTTCATCCCATTTTTATTACTCCAGTTTTCAAGGTTGTCCAGATCTTCTTGTATGATATTCTGGTCCTCCTCTGTATTGGCAATACCTTCCAACTTTGCGTCATCCGCAAATTTTATTAGCACACTCCCACTTTTTGTGCCAAGGTCATTAAAGAAAATGTTAAATAAGATTGGTCTTAAAATCAGTCCCTGAGGAACTCCACTAGTAATGTCCGTCCAGCCTGACAGTTCACTTTTCAGTATGACCCATGGTAGTGTCTCCTTTAACCAGTTCCTCATCTACCTTTCAATTCTCATATTAATTCCCATCTTCTCCAATTTAACTAATAATTTCCCACATAGAACTGTATCAAATGCCTTACTGAAGTCCAGGTAGACGAGATCTGCTGCATTTCCTTTGTCTAAAAAATCAGTTATCTTTTTAAAAAAGAGATCTGATTGGGCTGGTATGATCTACCTTTTGTAACACCATTTTGTACTTTATCCCAATTACCATTTACCTCTATGTCCTTAACTCCTTTCTCTTTAAAAATTTGGTCCAAGACCTTCTCTTGTTGCTAAGAAAGCTCTGTTGACGCTGGAAGTGCCTAGCAGTTACACAGCATCTTCCTTCATGAAATATCAAAACTTTTTAAGCACACTCAAGACCAAGTAATCATCCGAAGGAAGTAAAAATGAAAGTCATATTCCAGCTGTGGACTTGGGATAGTGACCTTACAAGAAGTAAAATCTCTCCAGTAAGGATCATCACACTCTTATTCTCCTCACAGATACGCACACTGCAGGTTTGATGTGACCCATGTCACTAAAACATTTCAGTTAGTTGTTGGTAGCAGATATGCCTGTCAAAAGCCAGCCACTAAATAAAAGATCTGACATATGAAGTGACCTCCTCCAGTGACTGCCAGAGAAGAGGGGCATGACAGCCTGCAAGCCTATCCGTTTTCTGAGGTGTTCTGACAATAAAAAATTGTAGTGATTGTTTTTCCAATCAGCACCCTCAAGCTACAGCTGATGTAGGAGATTTGGAACTAAATCTTTCAAAAACTGAGCAGTAGGTGAGAAACATGATTTCTAATATATATTTCTTGGGAGCGCTCTGGACACTGATCTCCACAGGGCTGGAACTGCCTGACCCATGCATTAGACCCCACTGTAGTTAAAAGATTCCCTTGGTGGGGAGGGGAGTTAATCAGAGACTCCCTGAGCTATTCTGCTTTCTTCTCAGCACAAAACTCAAAGCGCTAAACTGTACCTGCAACTAAAATTAGTCTCTTCTCTCTGTCTGAGTCAGGCAATCCCATCCCAATGAGGGGCTGAGAAGCCCCAACTCATCATTGGCCCAGCAAACTGCTCAATCCCTGTTGGCCTCAGCAGAAGTTTCTAGCCCAAGCATGCAGGGAAATGGTGTCAGAGGGCTCCGGGAGCCATTATTATTGTAGTCCACAGGGTAGGACCCCCTAGAGGCTCAGTAAAGTGTTCCAGGAAATGGCAAACTTTAAATGGGGGTTACAATTGCAATGTGTTTTACTTGTGTCTATGCATGAAGATCAATTGAAAACATCAGCTACTGGGGTAAAATGCAGGGAGAGACTGTCTAAAGTAGCTAAAGTTTCAATCTAACATGGCTTTATGAACAAAAACGTTTATTTGTTTTTTTAAATGAATTGGTACATAGTCAGGGCAATCCCTGAAGCAGAGGTGCAGTGTGCTCCTTGGGATCTGCTCCAGTGAATAAGAAGGCACTTATTTTATACATAAGG
Source organism: Caretta caretta (assembly GCF_965140235.1). NCBI lineage: Eukaryota > Metazoa > Chordata > Testudines > Cheloniidae > Caretta > Caretta caretta. Next base: position 127,597,831 of record NC_134209.1, on the reverse strand, counting down.
AAACAGGCATAGAGAAGTTTAGGGCCAGATTCTGAAACCATCGCATGAAGTTGTACTAAGATAATGGTGCAGAATCAGATGCTAAGGCAATGTCTAGACTGGGAAAATAGGCTGTGTTTTCAAGTGCATTGACCTCAGCCAGTATTGACCACAACCAACTAACACATTTTTAAAACACAACTTACCCTGTCTATATTAGGTGCAAAGTCCTGTTTAAAATTATGTTAAAGCATGTTCCCCAACATGTTTTAAAGCATGGGCTCTTCTCCTACTTTAGACCTGGTGTAAGTGACTTGCCCAAAAGTATATAGAAAGTCTGTGGCAGAGCCTGCAAACTTTTTAGAAAATATTGTTGATTCAAATAACTAGCATAAATAAAAACCAAAACTTTGATACCAATGTTGCAATTAATTGTTAGTATTTTGCTAAGGGTCTGATTTTCCTCTGACTTAACCCACATAAATCAGGAGTAAATCAAGCAAACTCAGTGAAGTTACAAAGGCAAAACCAGGAGAAGTGAGATCAGGATCAGGCCCTGTCTGTCATAGTGGTGTTTTTTTGAAGCCTCGATGCACATCATAATCTGCAGAGCATCCACACTCCTCACTTCTCACACTGAAACAGATAATTTTAACAGTTCAAAAAGCCCTGCTGGCTATGCAAAAAATTCTTTCTCACATTTACAAATGAATCCAAGGCTTGAAACTCCTCTGACAGGCAGAGTGGAGAAGGCTTTGAACTTGTGGCTTTTGCTGTATTTTGGTACAGTAGGGAAGATACAGTAGAAAGAAAGCAGGATGATGGAGGGGCTTGATAATCTCTAGTTAAAGGGCTAGATAGCATTTCTATTTTGCCATTTCTTTTGTACTGAGGTTTTTCTGGTGTTTTGTTTTGTTTTTTGGGTAGGGGGTCGGGGAGAGGGAGGAATCAGACTCTATGCTGTGTAATTGAACTAAATTCTGAAAGGAATAGAAAAGAGAGAGGATACCAAAGCTATTTATCTTAATGTTAAATCAAAGACGAGGAGGCAGAATGATAAGGGAATGGGGTAATTAAGAGATTTAGGAAGAATCTCTTTAGATACTGGTGTGGCCAGTCCCTGACCTGGGCACAAGGAGGAAGGGTATATGAAGTAGGCTCTAACCATAATTGCAGCCGTTATTATTATTATTTATTTGTATTACCACATACATTACTGAGTACAAGAAATGCTCCTCGCTAGCATCACTAGCTGCCCTAGAGGGGGATTGAGAGGCATTTTGCTTCCTCCTGCACTGGTCTATGGATTGTGCCAACTATAGGGAGGAGCATATGTTGCTCCTCCTGCATTCTTGGAAATTCCAGGAGACGGTGGCTAGTGCAGGCCACTGGTTTAAATGCACACGCTGGCCCCTAGAGTAGCAGTATGTAGTCAATAAACTCACAGCAGAGCCTTGTGTACTCATCCTTTACTGCAGAATTGTCTTGCAGAATCCAAAGTTATGTTTCTAGCTCTTACGTGAAGAAACACTTCCAAACATGAACCAAGTATGAACTCAGGAAGTGGGATCTGCCTGAGTGTGCAGACAGACTGAATCAATATTTTTAACCAATTCACTGCAGGTAATTTGAACAGCCAGACAATCTCTTTATTCCACACACCCAGATAATCTGCCACATCATACCAAAGCTAAAACCCCACCTGTCCACTCACCAAATACCCAAACCTCCAGCTTTCCCCGATCACTTATATAACAGTTGTGCATTTTCAATATAAATTTCTGCAGCCCACTGAAGATTAAAAATTTAAGGATATAATAAAATTCATTTAATTAAATATAAAAGAAGATTTGACAGTTATTGTTTTATTTATTTTTACATTTAAATCACTAACCCCCTCTCCCCTCTATTTTTCATTTATCTGAGGCCGCTGAAGGATCTCCAGTATTCAGGAGTCTTGGTGAAGAATTTAAGTAACAATAATTTGTGCATTATAGTGGCATGGCAGCCTCACTATAAGTTAAGGTTGCTTCATAACATCTATTTAAAGACGGACCTTTCTAAATCCTCTAAAATTGACATGCTTAGATGTATTTCTTTGAAAGTTGATGTGCCTTAAGAGGTTGCAGTGTGGAGTTAGTGACCCAAACTTGGAGTCATTTGAGGCACAGGTGCTGGAGCTGTGGTGGGCAACCTGTGGCCTGTGGGCCACACATGGCCCATCAGGGTAATCCACTGGCTGGTCGCCAGACAGTTTGTTTACATTTGCGCGGCTGGCCGCAGCTCCCAGTGGCTGTAGTTCACCAGTCCCAGCCAATAGGACCTGCTGGAAGCGGCGGCCAGCAAGTCCCTGCGGCCCGTGCCGCTTCCCACACCTCCCATTGGCCGGGAATGGCAAACCGCAGCCACTGGGACCTGCAGCCAGCTGTGAAAATGTAAACTAACTGTCTGACGGCCTGCCTGCGGATTACCCTGATGGGCCGCGTGTGGCCCATAGGCCTCAGGTTGCCCACCAGTGTTCTGGAGATATAAGATATAGTTGCAGGGTTTTTTTGTGTGTGTTTGTTTTGGGCTTTTTTTCCCCTCAGAGCTTGAGATCAAACTACTGATGTGGTGTGGCTCACAATAGTCTCAATCAAGTTTTCAATCAAGGTAGTGCATGTCACCCACTAAATCTTTGGGGGACCCAAATTAAAAACAGTATTTAAGAAAGTGTACATTTTTTATACTGTGCATCCATCAATATAGAAAAACAGCTAGAGGAATTCCATCCCCACAATTTTAAAAGGTTTAAACATAACTCTTGTGAGTGCACTAAAATCTGAATGGTTACTCAGATTGTTTTGAAATTCTCCCTCTGGTGGTTGTGGCCTGGAGTCAATCAGTCCTACTCTGGAGGTTTTTAATTCTTCACTTTGGTTTATTTTTAAATATTTACAAGGTGGATCTCAGGTTATGCATGAGTACTTCTCTTAAGCAAAAAAAACCCCTAAACTCACAATACAAAAGAAATACAGTTCCCTGCCCCATCCCTGGGGCGATGCCTTATTACACTGGCTTCTGGTTGCCAACCCTTCCCCAAACAGAAGTTAACTTGATTATTTCCCCTAAGGGGAGAAGAACAGCCTTCCACCTAGGAAGACCTTTTCTCCCTGCTGCCCTTAACCCTGCTGCAGCTTGTTTCTCATCCCTCCCGCCTCATTCTCACCAGAAGAGGGTTTTTTAAAAGGTCACCAGCAGCATGGGCAGCAAGTATAATAGGCTGGGAGACACTGTGCCTCCCCAAACAGCCAGGCATGGTTCCGCCCCCATTCTGCCCCCCCCCCCGACTCTCCCTTCCTGCTTCCGGCTCCGTTTGGCAGCGACTCCAGTCTCCCTGAGGCTGCGCCACCCGCCCTCCCACCGCTTCGGGGCCGGGGATGCTGTGGCCACACCCACCCACCCTCATGGTGCTCTGGGGCTGGGGCTGTCACGCTCATGAGATACTCAGTAAGGCCCCAACTCGTTAAGCACATGAGCATGCGCTTAAAGTGTTTAAAGCTGATATTCCCAAATGGTGGAAACAGGAACAAAACTAGTCATTTATCCATATCTTCAAACTCGGGGGATTCAAATGAAATGAGACGTTGGTTTGAACCAAAGCCACTGCTGAGTAAAAGTTTTGCAAAACCGTACTCGTCCTCTATTTCTGCATCCTTAATGCATTTCCAGTCGCACTAAAGCACAAGTAACAAGTTGCTTAGAGTTATCATACATGCACACCAGAACATCCTTGTTTAGACACACTTCACTGAAATATGCTGTATGTATTTTTACAATGGTCTTTAAAACTTACCCATATAGGGCTTAGTGCCAGCCATAGAGGAAGCTTTTTCTGATCCTTTGACTATAGTCGCTATGTTAAAGTCAGTGATGTGAACATGCCCTGAAATTAAACGAAACAAAGTATAAATAGAACTTAAGACATGCATATGCACATGAATCCTCCCTGCTTCATTGATATTTAGATGCTAATACGAAGAAATGAAATGGAAGATTTGTGCCTCTTAATAAAAACTAAATGGTCTGCCCAGGTAGTTGGAAAATAATGGAATGCAACTGTTGCCACCCAAATGGTGGAATCAACCCTTGTGCTGCTCTTTAGGTATCAGAGGGCTCCACTCTCTTGTTTGTGGAATGGTTCCCAGTGCTGAGCTCCATTTAGTGGTACCCCTGTTCCTGCTTCTACCATGGCTGCTACTGACAACATTTTTTCAGGGGCAGTAGCTTTTGTTCAGGAACAGCCCTAGGTTTTGTGCGGGCTATGTGGAGATATATGGGTACCTCTCCCACCTATAACCAGTCCCCTCCCCAACACCTTCATGTATTTGTGGCACCTGTCTACCTTCAGGTTCTCTTCAGATTATAGTGACCCCTCCATCCTGGTCCTTTTCTGAGTCTCCCCAGGCAGGGAGGAAGCCAGGAAGAAAGAGGCTATACAAGAAAATTCCATTAGTTTCTGATTCAGTAACCATAAGACTCAGACTGGCAGGAGTGCGTGTGAAGTCAGCAGACAGGCACCAAATGACCAGTTATTTGACAGCAGGGTGTAGGACAAAGGGTATGTAGCGGAAGTAGGCAGGTGCTCTCATACTCTCACTCACCATTCTGATTTGAACATAATGAATTGAGTTGGATGGTCCAAGCCTGCCACCATTAAGTTTTTCAGTAGGACAAATCACTGCAGGCTGACTCAGTCCTGTTCATCTGGCTGATGCCTTGGCTCCTACCTTGTGTGCCCCAGCAGACTGTGTGGACATGCCTGTTGACTACTGGTGTCATGCACCATGCTGGGGCAGACAAAATGGAGGGAGAACAAGCCAGGAAGCACAGTTAACATGTAGCTGTGGGAATGGAGGAAGTAGGGAATGCTAACTTTGCAATGGATTTTTGGTGTTAAAACCATGAGAGAGCAAATGAGGATGACAGCACTGTAGTTGGCTGCCAGGCTGGAATGACACACATAGAACACAGTTCTACACTCCCAGAAGCCCTATGTGATGCAGTGTGCCTTGCACCTGGAAAAGAATGTGAACCAGTCACTCCTTGATCTGCACAAGCTGGCAACTGACAAGAATGACCCTCATTTGTGTGACTTCATTGAAAGAATTATAACATTCAAAAACCAGCCAGAGAACACTTCAATCTCTCTGGTCACTCGATTACAGACCTAAAAGTTGCAATTCTTCAACAAAAAAACTTCAAAAACAGACTCCAATGAGAGACTGATGAATTGGAATTAATTTGCAAACTGGATACAATTAACTCAGGGTTGAATAAAGACTGGAAGTGGATGTGTCATTACACAAAGTAAAACTAGTTCCCCTTGTTTATTTCCCCCCCTACTGTTCTAGTCAACTGCTGGAAATGGCCCACCTTGATTATCACTACAAAAGGTCGTCGTCCCCCTGTCCGTCCCCCCCGCTCTCCTGCTGGTAATAGCTCACCTTACCTGATCACTCTTGTTACAGTCTGCATGGTAACACCCATTGTTTCATGTTCTCTGTGTATATAAAATCTCCCCACTGTATTTTCCACTGTATGCAACCGATGAAGTGAGCTGTAGCTCATGAAAGCTTATGCTCAAATAAATTTGTTAGTCTCTACGGTGCCACAAGTACTCCTTTTCTTTTTGCGGATACAGACTAACACGGCTGCTACTCTGAAACCAGTCACTGTAGAGTAACCTGTTACCAAAGTTATCACCACTTTCATTCCTGTATAGTACTAGATTTCTAATATTGCTATCTACTTAATTGAATAGAATAAAACACAAATGAATTATGTTAGGACTCAACTTAAAGCTTCATATTAATTTTCTTTTATAAAGAAAATTTTCCTTGTCAGTGCAAAATTAAAGGCCCTAACCATTGAATCCACAACAGTATTCAGTTGCAGACTGCCCCCAGATGTGTGTGATGCTGAAAGCATTCTAGTGTGTTTGTCAAAGAGCATATGATGATCTAGCCTGATGGTCCAGTGACTGTTTCAAAGCATGATACCTTATCAGTTACCAAGGGTAGAACTATGGCTGAAATTTTCAGAGCTTCTATTTAAATTAATTGGAATTGAGCACTGAAATCCCCACGTAACTTGGATAATCTGTAGCTGTGCAGTTTTCCAATGTTGTTTAGCATTTTTTCCCCAGCTATCGTAGGGCGTAAGCTCCCAACAGGCCATGGCTGGTCAGGTGCTCAGATGCTTTGGGTAATGTGCACAGTATAAAAAGAAGATTGATGTATTATTGATTTGTATTATAGTAGTGCCTTGGGGCCCCAGTTGTGGATCAGAGTTCCATTGTGCTAGGCACTGTACAAACAGAAAAGTAATGGTCCCTGTCCCAAAGAGCTTGTATAAGATTACACACAAATAAAAACTACATGTTATTAATGTTAAGGTTGCAAAGTCAAGCATTGAAAAGTTAGGAAAATGCCAGAATTAAGGTTACATGTACAACTTTCATAGAATCATAGAATCATAGAATATAAGGGTTGGAAGGGACCCGAGAAGGTCATCTAGTCCAACCCCCTGCTCGAAGCAGGACCAATTCCCAGTTAAATCATCCCAGCCAGGGCTTTGTCAAGCCTGACCTTAAAAACCTCTAAGGAAGGAGATTCTACCACCTTCCTAGGTAACGCATTCCAGTGTTTCACCACCCTCTTAGTGAAAAAGTTTTTCCTAATATCCAATCTAAACCTCCCCCACTGCAACTTGAGACCATTACTCCTCGTTCTGTCATCTGATACCATTGAGAACAGTCTAGAGCCATCCTCTTTGGAACCCCCTTCCAGGTAGTTGAAAGCAGCTATCAAATCCCCCCTCATTCTTCTCTTCTGCAGGCTAAACAATCCCAGCTCCCTCAGCCTCTCCTCATAAGTCATGTGTTCCAGACCCCTAATCATTTTTGTTGCCCTTCGCTGGACTCTCTCCAATTTATCCACATCCTTCTTGAACTTTAATTCAGCCTCCTTGTGTATGAATTATGGGACAGTCTTTAATTACATGATTACGCACTATTTTTTCCACAGAACCCCTATCTCATTCAGTGCACAGGATGGACTTCGCTCTGGGGCTGAATCCGAGTTGTATAGTGAAGGAGGCTGTTGTCTGTAGGAACCCTGCATTCATTGGGTGTGTAGTGAATGAGTTGCTCTGAGTTCTGGTACCCAGCACCACACCTAGCCAGTTCATTTCTGGTAGATAAAGACTATGGGAAATGCCTTATTGAAAAAGATAATCATACTTCGTACAACCAGCTTGCCAATCTTGTGGTGCTAATGGCAACAGATATAAGCACTTCAAAATGCACAGTAGAATGAAAAACTACATGGATTGCTGTAGAATAATAGCCTCATTATTTCTTTGGCAGATAAATATTGAGCTCTGTAACTCAAATGATAGCATCACCAGTGATTGTCCCTGTTAGAGTACCAGACTGATGGCCTGTCACAGAATATCTATCACATAATATCCACCCAGACTGATGCAAATATTTGATTTACAATTCAAATTGTCACTCTTATGCTGCATTGTTTTCTCTCTTTCTTTTATTATATTTATTTTTTCATTTAACAAAGCTAAAACTACACCCCACATACTGTACCAGAGGTCTGCACATTTGTGGATATCATGTAGCAGACATGTCTTTTCATAAATTAAGGAGAAAAACCAGGAAGATGTGTTTTTCCTAATTTCTTTACATCTTGCAGTAGATGTACAAAAGCAGTAACACTGTCCATGCATATATATAGCACCTCTCAGCAGGGGATCTCAAGTGCTTATGAACAGCAAGGACTAGTTTTGCCTGGCACTTGTGTAGAGGCCAGACATAAGTGCCTGGGTCAATCTGAGTCCCTGAACTCCCTTCCTTCTCTGCCTCTTCAAAGATGCTAATTGCCTCAGAGGGAGTACGAAGCAGATGAGGCCATGTTTCTGTCCCTCTTCTGCATTGGGCTGGTTGCTGGGGGATAGCAGTCTGTATCATCCCAAAGGATGCAGCGCGCACACACTCTCTGTGTGCCAGAAAGCACTTTCCATTCCCCATGTTCCCCCCGGGATGGTGCCACTCTGCTCAGGGCGGTGCCTCAATGGCATGATATGGTCATACATGCTTAAGCTTCACAATACCCCTCTGAGGTACAGAAGTGTTGCCCTGCCTGTTGTTAGGTGAAATTGCCAAGAGATCCACTAGCAGAAAGAGGATAATAGCACAGATCCTTACTGAGTTGATGGACATTCCAAAGTAATTTGTTAAAGTGGACCTGATTATATCAAAAAGATTCAGTGTGTTTGTGGAGTAGTAAAGCGTCTTCTAAGGAGCTCAGGGCAACACTGTTGATCCCGGTACCAAGAGAGGGAGAGGGTGAGGGGAAAATGCTGTTCCAAGGTACACTATTACTAAGAGATAATTCCAAAGAGACTTCATAGTTTCATATATTTTACGGCCATCCGGTGGTCTACTCTGATCTCTTGTACTCTGACCTCCTGTCATAGAATTTCAGCCAATTACTTCCCTACTGAGCCCAATATCTCGTATCTAAGTAATGCATATCTTCCAGAAAGGTATGCAGTCTGGATTTGAAGACTTCAAGAGATGAAGAATGCACCACTTCTCTTGTTAGTCTCCTCCATTAGTCAAATCAATCTTACCCACAATATTCTATGTATTTTTGCTACAGCCATCACATATAGGAAAAGTAATGAAGGAAAACGTTGACGTGCAAAGTCTAGAATTTTTCATATTGGTTCAAAAAGTTAAGAACACTGTGACCCTTCTCTCTAGCTTCATAACTTCTGTCTATAAATGCCTTCTAGATGACATCTTGAACAAAATTAAGAGGATATTCAGGGTAATTGTGAAAAACATCATCAAACATTGTATCCTGGCACCTATTACAGATCTTAGGTACAATATTTTGTACCAAACAATATATCTATATTGTTTGTTTCTGGATAGTGAGAGCGGCAAAATTGGACAGTGCAAGACAGATCCAAGGTGTAGAAGTAGGTCTGAGAGTCTCTAGCAAAGAAATGATACTTTAACCCAAAATGCACGAGACCATGAAATGATAAAGATGTGGAACATAAGAATGGCCATAGTGGGTCAGACCAAAGGTCCATCTAGCCCAGTATCCTGTCTTCCAAAAGTGGCCAACGCCAACTGCGTCAGAGGGAATGAACAGAACAGGTAATCATCAAGTGATCCTGTCGCCCATTCCCAGCTTCTGGAAAAAATAATTAAAAAGAGGAGAGGACCTTTGATGAAGGCCTATGTGACTAGAAGGGAAGTCATAAACTGTCCCAAAATATACGGATTTCATAGACTTCAAGGCTAGAAGGGACCATTTTGATCATATAGTCCAGGAGTTCTCAAACTTTTGTACTGGGGACCCCTTTCACATAGCAAGCCTCTGAGTGTGACCCCCCCCCCGCCCCTTATAAACTAAAAACACTTTTTAATATATTTAATACCATTATAAATGCTGGATGGAAAGCGGGGTTTGGGGTGGAGGCTGACAGCTTGCGACCCCCCATGTAATAACGTCGCGACCCCCTGAGGGGTCCCGACCCCCAGTTTGAGAACCCTGATCTAGTCCGACCTCCTGTATAAACATGGGCTATAGAACTTCCCCAAAATAATTCCTAGACCATATCTTTTAGAAAAAAATCCAATCTTGATTTAAAAATTTGCAGTGATGGAGAATCCACTGTGACCCTTGGTAAGTTGTTCCAATGGTTAATTACTCACTGTTAAAAATGTATGCTTTATTTCTAGTCTGAATTTGTCTAGCTTTGACTTCTAACCATTGGGGACTGTGTTATACTTTTCTCTGCTAGACTGAAGAGACCGTCATTAAATATTTGTTCCCCATGTACACACTTATGGATTGTAATCAAGTCACTCCTTAATCTTCTCTTTGTTAAGCTAAATACAGTAAAAGCTGTTTTATACAGCACTTCTCCAACCAGAAAGCTCTATAAACCAGTATTTCTGATCTTCATTGAAAGTCCCATTTATAGTTTGGTTGGCGTGGGACCGGCAAAGGGTTGGGGCGGGCTCTGGGAAGGAATTTGGGTGTGGGAGCAAGCACGGGAGTGGGTGCAGGGTGCCAGATCCAGGAGCTGCTCACCACGGGTGGTTTCCTACAAGTGTTGACCTGTCCCAACTGCTCTTAGGTGGAGGTGTGGCAGGAGGCTCTGCAAGATGCTACCCCTGCAGCTCCCATTGGCCACTGTTTCCGGCCAATGAGAGCTGCGGAGGCAGCGCTCGGGGTGGGAGCAGCACGCAGAGGACCAAGAAACAATCCCTGCAGGGCCCCACTAGAAACACACCTGCTTGATTATTATGATTCCTTGTTTACAGTTACATGTTGCCACATTTTAATCCATTTAAGATGTGCCACGTCAGTTTGATTATTAATCAAAATGTTATGCAGTACAAAGTGAAATGCCTTACAGAAGTCTAAGTATATTGCATAAACACTACTAGGTTTATCAACCACACCTGTAAACTCATCAAAAAAAAAGGATCAAGCTAGTTTGACAGGATCTATTTTTCTTAAACACATGTGGAGTGGCATTTATTGCATTACCTTCCTTTAATTATTTATTAATTGAGTCCTGCATCAGCCACTCCATTAGCTTGGCCTGAATTGATGTCAGCCTCTGTAATGGGCTACATTCACTGCTGGGGTTGTTATAAGAGCCAAGACCGACACATACACAGAGTTATGATTACTGTCTGCTGCCTTACTAACAACTAAATTATCCAGGCACCCCCTTGTGACTGAGTATGGGGATTAGCTCCACCCAGTCTGATGCTGCCTTCCTTTCGTCGCTTGTGCTGTGGGCCCTGGTGCTCTCTAGGGGTGACCTGTGGCTTGGCCCTCTGGCTGGGTCACTATTTTCCCCTTCCAGGGGTAATAAAGTCTCACCAGCCCAGTTGTACCTGTACCATTCCAGATAGTCTTGCTGTTCAAGACTGTGCCGATTTCCTAGTGGCTGGTAAAGGATCCTGGGCCCACCCACTACTCTGGGATCCTACAATCAGCAGCCAAGGTCTGTACCTTCTCAACCCTTTCTGCCATTTCCCTGGGCCTCCTCGTGCTCTGACAACTTTCATCACCACTCTTCTGAGTAAACCCCTTCCATCAGGGTCAGGATCTCAGTTTTTTTGCTCCCTTCCTCCTCCTGGGTCTCCTCTTTCTCTCCTCACAAGGCCAGAGAATTACTACAGACTTCTACACTACAGCCCCGTTCTGCTCTCACTTCCTGACTTTCTACAAGCTCAGCCTGCCCCAACCCAGCTGGGCTTCATCATCAATTAGTGTCAGTGAAGCCTAAGTCTCCCCTCAGGTGTTTCCTGTAAAGTTAATTGGCCCTTTCTGAGCCACTTTAAACCTATCAGGGTTGGTGTGGTGTGAACACCCTCATCACAGTCTGACAGGCCTATAATTATTTGGGTCATCCTGTTTATCTTTTTTAGATATTGGCACAACATTAGCTTTCTTTTGGTTTTCTGGAACTTCTCCTATGTTCCAATACTTATTGAAAATCAATGTTAATGGTCCAGTGAGCTCCTCAGACAGTTCTTTTAAAGCTCTTGGAAGCAAGTTATCTGAACCTGTTGATTTTAAAATGTCTAACTTTAGTAGTTGCTGTTTAACATCCTCCTGAGATATCTCAGGAGGATGTTAAACAGCAGCTAATGGAATGGAAAGAGTGTTTTCATCATATGAGACTATAACATCTATTTTTCCCCAAATACAGAACAGAAGTATTTATGAACACTTCTGCCTTTTCTGCATTATTACTGTTAATTCTACCATTTACATCTAATAATATAGACCAATGCTATTGTCAGGATACTTTCTGTTCCTAATATACTTAAAAAACTCATTCTTATTGTCCTTATCTCTGCTAGCCATAGATTTCTCCTTGTATCCCTTTGCTTCCCTGATCAATTTTCTACAATTATTAGCTTCTGATTTATACTCATTATTATCTACTTCCCTTTATTGCCATTTGGTATATTTATTTGTTATAGTTGCCTTTACTTCCCCTCTAAACCTGGTCAGTTTTTAAACCAATATGCCATCTTCCCCAGTTGTGGCTTTTGGGCATCCCATGAAGTGTTCTTAAACAATTCCCAATTATCATTCACATTCTTCCGATTAAATTCTTCCTCTCAGCTGATGTGGCTCGTAATTGTTTTCAGCTCTGTGAAACTGGCCCTTTCAGGTGCATCAATAAAGAAATTCTAAATAGAAACAAATCTGAGTAGAAATTTTAAAAGTTAAATTCCTTTGCAAAAAAGTTGCCAGCTTCTGTAATCAACATGTTAAAAATAAAAATATAAATAAATGTCCATGGCACAATATGTATCTTTAAGAAGCTTAAGTTTATGCCTCAAAAGTGGCATATGGACTGTCAGGCCCGCTGACAGCAATTCCGGGCCCCAGGTCAGAACAGTCAGTAGGCCCCTAGCCCGTGCAGACCCGGTCCGCCTGATATTTGAGCGGTGTTGCACCTGTGCTGGCTGGTGCCCAGTGAGCTGCCAGCTGCGCTGCTGGGCGCCCTCTTCCGGCACAGCCAGGACTTACACATGCTCACTCGGCTGCCTTCGCCGGCGGTACCATCCCACGTGCGCCTAGGAGCCTTGCCATAGGCGACTAGTGGAAGGGACACAAAGGGGGGCACTAGCTAAGGGGGGGAACACGTGACACCTCCATGTGACCTCTCCCACATGACCTTCCACCTGACTCCTCCCCTCTCCACCACACCCCATATCCAGCCCGGGGCCCCTGTCACCTTCTCCCCATCCCACGTTACCTGGGAGGGAGGCTCTGTCCTCCTGCTGTGCCGGCCTGGCTCCTCGCCTGACAGCCAGGCTCCGGAGCCACTCCTGGATGCTGTCCAGTGCAGCACAGCAGCTGCTGGGAGAGCGCCTGGCTGCAGCAGCAGCAGGCCGCTCCCCAGGCTCAGCTTCTGGTGACAGTGGCTGAGTGAGCCGGAGCCCCCATACCCTCTCCAGCATGCTCAGAGTTGGCTCCTGTCCCCGGACATGAGGACTAAAACTTCCTTATATTTTTAAACTAAAGTAGAGATTTCCACATAATTACAGAATTTCAGGAACTGCGGTTTTAAAAATAAACAAACCCAGAACATTAAGTGTCGTCAGATTTGCAATCAAAAGACTTGAGAAGACTGGAAATAGAAGCAGATGAGATTGCCATTTTGAATGGCCTGCCAGTCTCATACCAGAAATTGCTAACGCACAAATCCAAGCTGTATGTGAGTTTATAACACATAGTCGTCCCAGTTACTTATCAAAGCTCGAACATCCAGCCTGTGTCTTCTATACAATGAGAGAGAAATGCTGCAAAACTGAAGATCTAATTTGTATGACAATAGGTAACGCTACAATCTTCGTAGAATGACATATGGGAAAGAATACATGAGGGAATATGTGAATGTTAATTGTTTGGGTGGAGTCCACCCACATGGCTGAAGAGCACTCTACTTGGAGCCTATCAAGACAGCTGACAAACCTGACAGACAAGTTGCTGCAGAGAAAGACCAGACTTGGCACATGAACCCAGTCTCTCAGATAAACTCACGCAGCACTCATCACAGAGCCACTGGGACAGCCCATGACATTAAAATGTTGGGAATAAAATAACGGTAGGAACTCACCGTGCTCATCCAGCAGTATGTTGTCAGGTTTGATATCTCTGTAAAATAAGAAACGGAAGTGCATTATATACAGTACTGAACAGACGTGTGCAAATTCAGAAGTGTTTCTCTTCTGTGCAGGAGAGCTGGGTCAGTAAAACTATTACACTTCCGAAGGAAACCACACATTACCCAAAGGCAAACGATTCTATTGATGTCCTTTTACTGACCTGAGAAAATGTGCATGGTGAGCAGATTCAGTTCGCTTCCATTCGACATGGCTTTATATCCACATGGCTAGCACCGAAACAGGTAGCTTTTAGAGATCACATGAATTATTCCTTGTAACAGGGGACAGGGAGAGGGGCCAATTTGCAGCTGGAGGTGCCTGTTTGTCTTGGGGAGTCTTTGTTTGATAGACCTGAGCAAGGAGGACATGGACAGGGCACTAACAGGGGACATGGATGACCCCTCCACCCGTCCCACTCTCCACTAATCTCCCATGTCCCCCCACATTGCCACACAGTCCTGCTAACCACCCCTTGCCACCACTCCCCAGAACTCCTCACATGGCCACCTACTCCATGGAGCAGTAGGTGAGTGGGGATTTGGGTGTTATTAAGGGGGGCACGGTTGTGTGTGCGGAATCCTGGGATGAAAGGGACTGTGACAGTGCTGGGGGGCAGGGTCCCAGTGGCTCTGCACCAAGGCATTGGCACTTGCAAGGCTCCCCTAAACTGCTGCCTCCGGTTTGGAGGGCATGGAAACAGCATGGCCATGGTCTGGAGTCTTAATATGCTGATGCCCACGCAGAAAGATGCTAAACTCCCCATCATCCCACCTTGAAGTCAAGATGCCTTGGACTGAAGTTTCTATTAATCTCATGAAAGCAGCCATTACAAACTCTCAAACTGAGCAGGAGAACTTATCTATAATTTATGAACTAGTTTTACTTGATAAATAATAAAAACCTTGATACATGAGTTTCCATTTACCCAAGGGACAACTTGATTACTCCAAGTTAAATACTTATCAGGAAATATAAACTGGATTATAACAAGCCTGTAAATGACTTTAAAATATGCTAATGTGTACTTAGATTTCACTAATAAGTTTCAACCTAGGTGCCTAGAAATAAATTGAGTCAATAAGTGGTTAAAAGTGGTGAAACTGGAAAATTTGTTACACTAGTTCAGAACACTACTTTTTAAATGAAACTGTACACAGCAAAAAGACAGTGGCAGCAATTATACCCTAGAAATTTTCACATAACATGATTTGTAATATCATGCAAAATTGACAGCTTTTCAGACAAGAGAAAGAAGCTTGATGGCTGAGTTAAGAGTTATAAGATATAAAGTTTTAATTGCTTTAACATTTGGTAAGAATCCTAGAACTCATAAGTAAATTAAAACTATGACTGCAAGTTAGCTGTGGTAGTAACAATGGTGAATTTCAGGAAAAATCAGAAATAGCTTTGAAACATTCAGTGCATACTTGGGGATAATGTGCATGTGTAAAAGGTCCGGCTGTAAATTACTGTCTGGAAAGGCCATTTAGAATTTATATTTCCAAGTTTCTAACTTTAGACTTGTTTTTGATTGAACTGTCACAATCAACTCCATAAAATTTTGTTTTGTATAACTCGATTGGCAAATCAGTAAAAACCTGTTTTAAGGATCTATAGTTTCAATGAAATCAAATATACCCAATGGAGTCCCATCTATGAATGCAAGGCATGCACTGCATGCCTGACCTGCTGTGTATTGTCCAACTTTCACCAGTGGACCAAAT
The DNA here is from genome assembly GCF_965140235.1 of Caretta caretta. Classification (NCBI taxonomy): domain Eukaryota; kingdom Metazoa; phylum Chordata; order Testudines; family Cheloniidae; genus Caretta; species Caretta caretta. The sequence continues at coordinate 127,582,345 of NC_134209.1, read as the reverse complement.
CTGATTTGCTGGATGATTCTGTCCAGCCCATGAGGACACCATTTTGTAGAACAAATCTCCGCACAGCGTGACCTCACATGCAGTGTATGTGCGAGTTCGTGCTGCACGGAGGATGCCATTTTGGACCACCCACGGTATACAAGTGAGCTGGTGTGTGCCTTAGTAAAATTGTCACAGCACGCCATTGGATATACCCATTAGTATCAAAATTGCCTCCCCAGAATGGTACACAATCTGAATAAATTTACCACTTTGTGACTTCTAGATAAACTTAAGCCTCCTGGGGCAGATCCTCAACTGTTGTAAATTGTCATAGCTTTGGTGATTTCAGTGAACATACAACAATGTACACAGACTGAGGATCTGTTTCTTCAGGTAATTTACTTAAACTTTGTCTCTGCTGTCACACAACCATTTTTATATTACTTTTTCTAATTTATTATTCATCCTCATATTTTGTTAATCAATATATATATACACATTAATTCTCAAGACTTGGCTTTAGTTTAAGATACCCAAAATTCAACAAATTCAAAAGAAACATGGAATAGGTAACTGATCAATTAACATTATTTAGACAGTATATGCCGTTATAATATTTACCCAAACATTCTCACAGTCTGCTATATTTTCATATTTAGAGCCTGATCCTGCACTTCTCAAGTGAGTAAAGATAGTTCTGCTTAGGTCTTTGCAGGCTACAGCCTTTTATTTAATAATGAAGCAGGGCTTAATAGCATTTGTGATATAATTTAAAAGATCTTAAGCTATATTTCTTGAAATGAGAAATCAGTTAAGGGCTTGATCCTGCTTCTATTGAGATAAATGGAAAAACTCAACATGGCTTCAGTGGGAGTAAGATTGGATCAGATTTTTATAAAGTTAATAAAATGGTAATTCTGCTTCATAATCTATGCTAGTTTTTCATGACAATGCAAAAAGGCACCCAAGAGTTTAGTTATCATAAACTCAATCCTTTTTAAATTTCAGATTTTGTGAATTTTAAGAATGAGATAAATATCAGAAATGGTTTATAAGCATTAAATACTTATTATGTAAACATAAAATATTACATTAAAAGAAATTGGATCTAGTCTGGCAAATCCAATGTTCACGCTGTATATTGCCTGACAACAGATGTGTTCTACTTGGTGAATGTATCTGTAATGTTCTGAAGCGGTCAAATGATAAAATTAGATCTATGCTAATCTACCTAAGACAAATTCAGTGAGTGGTTTACACATGATACCCACAGATCCACATATACTGTAGACAAGTGTTTTTCTCCACCTGGGGGAACTACTATAATTCCTGCTCCATTTATTTTGTTCTTTTGATTCGGAGGCAAGGCAGGGTGTGGCTACAGTTTAGGGGCAGGTTACCCTGGGTTATGTCTTATTCTGGAAAGCAAGCTCATCAGTCAAAACCTGAGGAACTGTGATACATACATACCACTGCTTTGTCTGGAAAGAAATGCATTTAAAGCAAGTACAAGTCAGGAGCTAGCCAAAACCACTAGAAAAACATGCAGTTATTGTTATTGGGTATTCAGTACCTGGAACATTTACCTCCAACAGACCAAAGTGAACCAGTCTCTTGAAAAATAAATGGCCTGGTCAAAAATATCTAAATGTATGAATAAAGCATAGTGCAAAGCATGAAAATGTTCAAAAGTGAGACAAGCCATTTGATTAGGCAGCATCAATTCGGACATGTTAATTTATATGAAAAATCTATTTGTTATGATAGAAAGTATTTTGGATCTTAGCATGCATCTTCAAATAGCAGTATGTGAAATTGCGTGCATTAACTTCAAGGTTTTTTGTCTATTATGAATATCCATACAAATGAACTGAAGCCATCAAATCAGGATCCAGAACCCCTGATTCAAGCTCACAATAGAAATTCCATTACACCTGCAAAAAGCACACTAAGACAGACATTGAACTGTGCCTATTCCTTGTGCTGCTTTCAAACCATTTGCTGTGTAGTGATTAGCAGTGCTACAGTATTCACCAGTTTCCATAAGAGGGGAAGTTCCTTCCATCTACCATCTTTGCTTAGTGTGAATTGATTATGAGTCAGCATGTCCTTGTAAGGAGCAGATTGATCCTAGCAGCTCAATTGTCATAATCATGTATAGGACAGAAAAAAGAGGTGTGTGTAAGCTTTTCTTGCTTACCATTGCCTGTAAAACCATTTCTGCCTCCCTTTGTTCTCGATATTAGAGTGTGTCAGACTGGTGCTGCCTACAGAATATAAATACAATTGAAATAGAAAATACCCCACCAAGATTCCAAATAAGAAATTAACTTCTGCTATGAAATCCAGAGCGAGTGGAATCCCCATTGTGAAGATGTTCACTGTGTAGAGACCATACCATGTTGCTCATAGTATACTGATCAAGCTCAGCCAAGGCACGATTCAAAGCCCACTGAAGCCAGTGGAATAGCTCAAGTTGACCTTGAGGGGCTTAGCTTCACGCCCTGAATGTCTCCACTGCTCTTTCCTTTCTCTTATCTTCTTTCTATGGCTCACGTTGGAGAGTGGGGTAGAAGCTGGCTTTTACACCAGGAAGTCAGCAGCTGACAGGAGCAGAACAATTGGATTTACAATCCAAAATCTAGAGCACTGGAAAGCATGCATTCAAATAAGCAAAGTTAAAATAACAACAACAACACATAGTGCATCTTAATTTCCTTTTTTTCCTGTTTGTGTGCAGTTTATTGTTGATGACCAAGAAACTTTTCTTCAGGAAATCAATCAGATGGTTTGAGCATGGTAAAGGTTGGCATGGTGGTCTGTGTGAAGCCTAGTTTTGAATCTCTGCCCTTGTCTCTTACTTATTGGCCTGGAAGGATGGCAAAGGCAGCATGCTGAACCAGTGAGGAGTGGGAAGGCTTAACCAGATGGAATGTTGTCTTTTCCCCTTTAAAAACATAAGAACAGCCATAGTGGGTCAGACCAAAGGTCCATTCCGCCCAGTATCCTGTCTTCTGACAATGGCCAATACCAGGTGCCCTGGAGTGAATGAACAGAATAGGTGATCATCAAGTGATCCATCCGCTGTTGCCCATTCCCAGCTTCTGGCAAAACTGAGGCTAGGGTTTTTAGCTGAAAGATGATTATGGCAGGAATCAAGGAAAATAGATAGATATAATGTACTTGGACTTCAACAAGTTTAAAGTCTCTCCCAGTAGGCTATGAAGGATACTAACTAGTCATAAAATGAGAGGCTACGTTCTGGTGTGGACTAGATTAACTGGCAGAAATAAAAGTAGGACTAAGTGGCAAATCTTCAATGTACAAAGAAGATAATTGTGAAGTGCTCCAAAGACCTGTATTGGGGTTACCATTGCATAACTTCCTAACTGTCAGGGTGGTTAAGCACTGGAATAAATTGTCTAGGAAGGTCGTAGAATCTCCATCATCAGAGATTTTTAAGAGCAGGTTAGACAAACACCTGTCAGGGATGGTCTAGATAATACTTAATACTGCCATGAGTGCAGGGAACTGGACTAGATGACCTCTCGAGCCCTTCCAGTCCTATGATTCTATGATAATATTTATTAATGATCTGAACTGATAAGATTTCCAGATGATTTAATCTAGAGAGGACTGTGAGGAACTTCAGAAGGACCTAGCAAAGATTGGTGATTGGGCAATACAGTGGCAAATTGTAATGAGGGAAACTCACCTCTTGAATGCCTCCTGCTGGTGTGTGTGGTACTGCAGTCCTTTTCCTGCTCCTGGTGCCCCTGTAGGCTGTCAACCTTGCTTAGTGGGTCTTCAGTGGCTCAGCCTTTCAGCTGGGTCACACAATCAAAATGATCTCCTTCTGGGGTAGCAAACAGTCAGAAATAACCTGTCTATCTGCCCTCAACAGGGTCTTCAGCCCCAGCTCTGGGCCCTTTAAATTCAGCCTTTTGCTTGGGCTTCCAAAAGAACCTTTGTCCCCTTCTTGGGGCTTACAACACTTCACTAGTGGGGGAACCTGGAACTGCCCACTACTCCATGTTCCAACCCAGGGACCCTATACACAGCAGTCACGTACCGCTCACTTTGATTCGTTGCTGCTATTTCCCTGGCCCTTTTCTCAACTCATACCTCACCTCAGTGTTAAAGTCCTCAGGTCCTCTCTCAGTCAAATGCAGCCAGAACAAAACTCTGGCTATCCCTGAGGTTCCTTTGGCCAGACAGGAACACCCTTCCTTGCCCCTCTGGTCTCAGCCAGGAACTGAACTGCTGAGGCCCTGCAGCAACTCTTATCTGAGCCTGCTGGGCTTTGATTGGCCTCTCTAGGCAGGCCAGGAAGGCCCACCCTTTTTACTCCTTTTTTAGGGCAGGTGTAATAGGACCGTGAACTCTCCTGTAGGGAGCTGGAAAGACCAGGTACACCTTACAGAAGAAATTGAGAGTAGACAATTCAAGATAAAACACATTGGAAGGATCAGTTTGAACTACTCATACACATTAATGGTTTCTAAATGAATCATTCTAGAGAGAGACCTGGTGTCACTGTGTGCAGCTAAATGAAAATATCTGCTTATTTGCCTGCCATTATATAGTGAGCCAGGTTGCATTAAAAAAGGGATAATGAATAATATTGAAAAATTTTAATGCCATAATATAAATCAAATGGTATGATATAAATATAAATATGTATATTATAATATCTAATATTATATATAATAAATATAAATATAAATATAAATATGTAATAGTATGATACAAATATAAATCAAATGGTATGAGTTCATCTCATCCCCAAAAGGACATGAAAGAAATAGAGAAGGTCCAGAGAAGGGCAAAGCATATAGATCCATGGGAAGTACTTGCCCATGAGAAGACATTAAACAGACTAGGTCTATTTAATTTACACAAGAGATTTGTAAAAGGCAACATGATGGGGCAAATAAAATAATACATGGTACAGAGCAGGTCAATAGCGCACTCCTGTTTATTTTTATAATTCAAGGACACGGTGATACCAAATGGAATTGAAAGAAAACACATTTTATATACAAGGATGTAAACATTTTTGCACATTTTTAATTAACCTGTGAAACTCACTGCCACAAGACATAATTGAGACAAAGGCTCATTAAGATTAAGAAAAGGGTCAGACATTTCCACGAGTAATAGGAATATCAGCTAGAGTTCCATTAGCTAAGATAAATATAAGCACCTTAGGAAAGCACTTCTACAATCAGCACAGCTGCTGGCTCTTCTTAGTTTGTTGAAACCCATTACTAATAATGTTGTTATTCAGCCTGAGGGAACTGAAGAACTAACACTGGCCATCTGTTTTTTCCTGCTTTCATATTCCGCAGCAACCACGCAATTACCACAGTCTTGGTTGTTGCCATTTTCCACTTTGTTTGTAATTTCCTACTCATGCCATAATTTCCCTTCTACTTTGTCCAAGTACTTTTTTCTAGAGAACAGAATTATTTTAGGTGGTAGCTGTCCCTCGTCAACCTAAGCTATTTTCTGATATTCCTGGAGAAGATCTTCACACCTGCATTTACAAACAGTTCAGACTGTCCATTATCTCATGTTTAAGGATTGCCATCCCTTTCCTGGGCTCCAGCAAAAATCCAGGATATATTATTTTAATTTCCTGTCTGATGATCTCCCATTCTTTTCCCTGGACTTCCTCAAGATTTCCTCAATGATATTTCCAGTCTCCCAAGCTTTGGAATCTAGGTGATCCCCATAGAGATGTGTCGAAGCAAGTTCAAATTGTATCTGACAGATGTTTTACCGGCACATGTTACTATAGCATCAAATTCTAAAGACTTATACTATGATTATGTCAGCACTGCTAGCACAAACCTCGGTTTTTCTGGTGATTAGATATTAGCTTTGAATGGACAATGAAAGCCAGTGGTGGGATTCAGCTTTTCACTGATCTGGGGCAGACTTACAAAGCAAACTCCTGTGTACACAATATTATGAAACAAAGTCTTCGTCCTTATGAGTCATTTAGAATCACATCTTCAAAAATGGACTTTAATTTTAAGTGTCTCCATTATGGTTACCCAAGTTAAAGCTCTTACAAGCCTGACTTTCAAGGGCGATAAGCCCCTACTATTCCAACTAAAGACAATGGGAACTGTGGTTTCTCAGTATCTCTGGTTGTCTCAGGTTGGAAGCTCAAAACTGAAGGGCCTATAATTAAAGGCAAGTTTTGAAAATTTGGCTATAAGTTCCCAAGGCCACAGCTGGAGTCTGCAGAATTAGTCTGCAGAATTAGAATTCATGAATTCCTTATCTGTGGATGTGTATCCAAACCACTAGGCCACACTTCTAACAACAGCTTCCCTCTGGCAAGTTTCTTTTCTCAGGTCATTCTAGAATGCTGCTTTTGTTCAAAGGGCAAAGTCTAACATGCTAATAGGGAGACAGTATATGCTCTATGCAGACTCCCCCTGGAGGTCAGTCTGAGTATCCAGGCTTGGTTGGGTCTTGGTTGGTGAGTGGAAAGCAAAGGGAGAGGGCCCTTTCACCATACACCTGGCCAGAAGCACCTTCTGAATTGCTCCGTGAAACCTACTCTTGCCCAGTGATTGGAGTAGACTCTGCAGCCCTCTATGCAAACCCCTTGCAGCGAGGGGAAGGCAGGAGCCACTCAGTTATAGATTCCCATTGGCCTGCTCACACACTGCATCCTGTGCACTCAGAGCTGAGTTCCACACTGCACACAAGGTCCTTACCCTGCCTGCACAAGTCTATTGGTTCCAGTCCCCACACTCACCCAATGGAACTGCACTGGCTTGTTCCCAAGCAGCCTGTGCACTTGTAGAAGAGGGGGCTGGGTTTGCACCTAAAGAATAATCAAAAATAGTTTCATCAAAGGAATTTAGATTAAAAATTGAACTTTCATTTTGAAGATGATTTTTGGTATTCTTAGAGCAGATGATCGCTGCCTGTAACGTAATTGTTTGGCCTCCCACCCAACCCCCACTCCCAACTGCTAAAATTTACAAGCTTGTTATTTTAAATAGCAAGACACCATCTATGGAATTTTTGATGGATGAACTTTTCAGAATGGTTTTTCTCAAGCAGGCTCACTGTGTTTGTTCAGCTCCTACAGTGACCTGACACGAAGGACAGGTCTTCACTACCCGAAGTGATTGAGCTATCGGGGATTGATTTATCGCATCTCATCTAGACACGATAAGTCGATGCCCGAATGCGCTCCCTATCGACTCCGGAACTCCAGCTCATGAATGCTGGAAGCAGAGTCGACGGGGGAGCAGCAGCGGTCGACTCGCCGCCATCCTCACGGCCTTGTAAGTTGACCTAAGATACGTTATTCGCGTTGCTGAAGTTGCATATCTTAGGTTGACCTCCCCCCCCTCCACTGTAGACCAGAGCTATGTGGCCTTAAGCTTTACACAATAAGGGCCTGATCCAAAGCCCATTGAAGTTAATGGAAAGGCTCCTACTGGCTTTAGCAGGCATTGTTTCAGCCTAACCAAGCTCTAACTGGTATGTTCATGGCATACACACAGAACAGTTAGGGAAAAACATTAATACTCCTGCTGGAAGGCTGCAGCATAACACCTCTTTATTTCTTAAAATTCAGAATGATTAACACACAAGAACCCCAAAACAGAGAAAAACAAAAGCAGGCTGCTCCCTCAATCAAAGATTCACAATTCATCCCACATTACTCTAGGGTAGCTGCCTGCTGCTAGGCTTCCTCAGAGAGCCACCAGCTGGCGAGCTATTAGAATTTAAAATCATAGATCACAATTTTAACACAATTTTCAATAAACAACAGTAGCTATTTTTTTTTTAGTGCTGACATGTAATTAATGAAAATAAACCCATGCTGCTAATTTAGCAAATGTGTCATATGGGACCAACAGAGAAAAATCAGGACAGAATTCACTGTACATTAAAAGTACAGTCAAATCTCTATTTTCTTAGTTATACAGCTAATCGCTTATATTAATATTTTCCTTTTTCAGCAGAAGTAGTCCATGGAAGTAATTCTTATTATGTCACTTAAGAGAAAGACAGGTACAAAATGAAAGAGAAACAACGCTTCAACAACCTTTTAATCTGTAAGGTGCCTCACAATCTTTTTGTCAGAACCTATATGTTTCCAGTTTGTTAAAATATTCCCCATAGCAATGGCCAATCATGTGCACAAATTGTAGTCTAGGATATGGAGAACACTGTACAAAGAGCAGCTGTCTGGAATGAATAATAGTACAAGATGATGTCTGGAAGTTAGCTGCTACCATTAAAAAAACAAAAGCACAGGTAAAAAAAATAAATTATGGATGATAAATTCAAGCCATGCAAGGACAATTCAAATAACCTGATCCCCTGGTGAGTATCTGAGCAATTCAAAAAATAAATTATTCCAGATTAGTTCTTCTCTACCAGTTTGATGCAGCACACAAAATACCTGACTAGATCTTTTTAATATTTTACACTCAGTTACACCAAAGATATATTGCACATTCACCTGCCATAGCATAAAGGGCTACTTTGATGTGTGTAGTTCAGGACAAGTTTAATAAAGATTAATATTACCTGTGTGACATTTCTTAACAATCATAAAATAATAGCAATGAGTTGGGAAATGGAAGTTCCAGCTAGAGAACATTCAGTTCACATGAGATTTACCATTACCTGAGAGCACTGAGGTAATCCCCACCAGGTGGGGAACTATGGGGTGGTGTTAAACTGGTTTCTACTGACTTCAGAAAGGACTACGAATGGGTTTTGATGTTCACATTTGGGTTCAGGGGCTTGGCACTGTGCTTTGCTTGTATTTGGTATAGATATTCAGAAATAACAGGATTTTAAAATCACACATCCGAGGAAAGCAGATTACAAAATGCAGTGTGGGTCTGACATTCTATATCTGGTAAAGCCTGAGATGTGGTATACATCACTATTCACAGGCTATACTAAAGCTAAGACAGGACTTTAGCCGGATGGTATTGTCTCTGGATGGGAAGCACAGTAAGGGCCCAGTGGTGATGAGTGAACTCAGCTGTATTGAGAAAGCATTGCACTGCCAGGGTTCCATCCCCAGCACGGATCTGCCTGTAGAACACACTACAGTGAAAACTACTATGTTCCTTTCCTGTGCACCCGGTAGTTCAATCACCTTTTTCTCACTCCTGCCCCCCACAACATTCTTCCCAGCAACTAGAACTGCCCAATGGCATTAATCAAGCAGCACAGCAAAAGTATTAAATAAAAAGTGCTACAGCCCACACCCTAGACAGCAAGTGTGAAAAATCAGGCCGGGGGGTGGGGTGGGGTGGGGTGGAGAATGGGTTATAGGAGCCTATATAAGAAAAAGACCCAAAAATCAGGACTGTCCCTATAAAATTGGGACATCTTGTCACCCTACCACACCCTATCTGAGTGGAAATCGCCACCACTGCAGCCCAACCAGATCTCTGACTGGCAGTCCGTGTTCCCACTATATTAATCCTGCTCATTACTGACTGCCAAAGGCTGTCCCTCCATAACTAAATCCTTCAGAGCCATCAATTTCTGTATTAATTAAAAGGAGTACTTGTGGCACCTTAGAGACTAGCTCACGAAAGCTTATGCTCAAATAAATTGGTTAGTCTCTAAGGTGCCACAAGTACTCCTTTTCTTTTTGTGAATACAGACTAACACGGCTGTTACTCTGAAACTGTATTAATTAATGGTATGATAGGATGATGTGTCCCTTTAAGGCCACCATAGTGTTGAATCCTGATAACTTCAGCAGAGCTGGAAATGATGTGTCCCTTTAAGGCTACCATTGCTAGATCTTTGTCTGCAAAGAAAGAGCTTTTACTTGTATGGGGCTGGGTGTATGTGAGTATGTATCTGGTTGTACTTCCACAAGATAATCCGTGTGGTACCCAAATAAACTTAATATTTAGGTTCTGAAACAGACTTTAAAACAGGAGGAAACAAAGGGAGAAGTTGGTAATCCAATCCCTGGTACCTTTATGGATTAGTTCCGATGTAGGTCTATTTTAATTATATCGACAACCAGAGGCAAGTGCTACAGATGATTAACTGTAGGATAGCCTTCTGATGAACTGAGCTATTTATCCTGCAGAACATGTTTTTAAAATATTTTTCTCTCCAATGAGCTGAAAATCCTAGCACAGTTGATATCCATTAATTCTGCTTGAATTTTTTTTTAAAAGGACTATTTTGCACCATGGTATCCACACATAAGTTTATCATTTAAGACGCAAAGGATGCAAGAACTTGCTTAATCAACCTAGCCACTTCCAGCTGCATTGTCTAGAGGCCGTTATGCACAAAGAGTTTGAAATAACTTACAGTGTCTCATTCTAATCCAAAATGTCAAAAAGCCTAACATTAATTGGGGCCGAATTTGGCCCAATGAAATTTATTTAAGTTTTATACAGCTCTCCCCTCTCCGCCTCCCCTGAAAAATTTACATTTCAGACCTAAAATAATGGAAAGCATCTCTTCAGAGTGACTCTGAGCTAGAATGGTAGTTTCAGAGCCATTTAAGGGAGAAATACTTTCAGAAACAAGCTTTTTATGTGAACTTTCCAGACTCTGTTCAGTTACTTGAGTGAAACATGTTGTACACCATAGAAAAGTGTATTGTACTGTATTATATATTTGGACAGATATCAGTGGTAGTAAAAAAGATTAAACTTTTTTTTCCTCCTATAAGAACTTTGGACCAATAAACATTGCAAATCCACAGATGGTCTCTTTCAACCATCGTATATTATTCATTTTATATTGTTCAAATCTTGAGGCAAATTTGGCAAAATTGAGGCAAATTTTCCATTCTTAAGTCTGGACATGAATGGACATTTTATCTTAATGAAAAGTGAATAAAGATTTCAGGATGTGGAACATTTCTGAATAAATATCATACACTATAGCCAAAAGTCTATAGATTTTACTCTAGATCCTGAATAAAATCTTAGTGTCACACTTTAGAAATGCATAAAACCATAAGTATTTTATGATGGTATTGTTCCACAAGTCACTCGTGCAAAGATCTATTTATCTTTGTTAGGGCTAGAGATTTTCCTCCCATTTATAGCATTTGGCATCTTTGTAGTAACTACTCCTTAGGCTCTAGTGTAAAATGCAAAGCCATTATTACTCCATATTAATTAGCTGATAGGAAGTGCTCATGAGACACTTTGGTCAGACTGCATTGCTCCATCCGTGTTCACTATGAGACACTTTGGTCAGACTTCCATTGCCCCATCCGTGTTCACTCACATGTCTGATCGCTTTCTATGTAATGTATCGCCTGAGCAAGAGGACCATTTCTGATGCACATACATAATGTAACTGTACTGAAGTTATCACAAAATGGTGAAGTAGTCTTTATGAGTCTGTTTAAGGATTCTGAAGTGCTGTAACTTTCCTTTTGTTTTTCTTTAAGGCTCTTCTTTTAAAAACAAATGAACAAACCAGAACACATCAGGCCTGAAGTCCAAAATATCTATGATCACACTCTTTCTAAATGACCAGTGAGTGTACTACAGATCATGACAACATTTGTGCACTACATTTGGCCTTGTCTACTCTGAATTATTTTGGGAAATCACCCACCATGGCACTATAAAAGCAACATGTGAACACTGGACAGGGGACTGGCATTTTTAGCATGGTAATCTGAGCAAAGTTAGTAGTAAGGATGCTGATACTCCATCAACACTACAGTTAACATGCTGCTACCTCCAGTACAGCTGGTACCAGTGATAATGGAAAGATGGGAGATTTCCATTGACTTCAATGAGCTTTGGAGCTGGCCCTTCTGTGGGCTTAATGCAACCCCACTTCATGAAACCCTCATCTTTGTCCAGATAGGAACCAATTTTCAAGCTCCCTTACTTTTACAAAATGGAACTCAGCTCAAAAGCACCCCCTAAAACTCACACCAATGTACAAATATCCTAACTGGAACAAATTCAAACAAATGTTTTTAGCAATTTCTCATCTTTATTTGGGAAAATGTGGACTAGTCAAATACTTTCAATTCTCTACTTTCATCAATAGGTGGCAGTAGTGATATCTATATTTGTAAAGTATAGATGTGAGGTGGTCACCCTTAAAAACTTATTGATTTTGCCTTAGAGAAACAGATAAACTTATTTCATTACAAACAATGGCCATTTTTAAAGGGTGACCACTGTACTTGGTCTTTCCCACAAGTAAAGACTGGCACTATTCTGTTAGTCTTCACTGGGCTTGTACTTTTACAGCTGCTGAATTTACTTACATAGATTCTAGCACAGTATTAAAACCTGACTAATACAGAGATTCCGTCATTGCATTGTATTTCAATCATATTTGCTTGCAGATCCAATATGATTTTATTGCAGATTTGATTAAACTTTGCATCATAGCAGTGAAAACAGATACAGATTGCAATACAACATGACACCAGCCCCATGAAAGTTTTCTAATGCTACATGGGCTTGATCTAGAAAAGAGGTGAGCACAACCACAGGGTACTGCTGAGCACAGTCAGCTCCCATTGTGTTCAGTGGGAGTTGAGGGTGCTCACTGCTCAGGGGGAGTTCTCAACACCTCTCAGGAAGGCACTGTGAAGGTTCCAACACTGCTAGTACTAATAAGCTGACCAAACAATGGAAGACTGAACCCTCCATTATGGGCTGAAAGGCTCTGTGAGGAGGAGTTCCCTAGAGTTCACTCTGATTGTTGTGTTAGACATTTTGGTTACAGACAGGATCTACAAAGCAGGTGTACAAAATCAGGCAACTATTATGTATCAAGATTTTTAAGACCATAAGAACAGCCATAGTGGGTCAGACCAATGGTCCATCTAGCCCAGTATCCTGTCTTCTGACAGTGCCCAATGCCAGGTGCTTCAGAGAGAATGACCAGAACAGGTCATCATCAAGTGATCTGTCCCCTGTGCCCATTCCCAGCTTCTGGCAAACAGAGACTAGGGACACTTCAGAGCATGGTTTTGCATCCCTGACCATCCTGGCTATTAGCCATTGATAGACCTATCCTCCATGAACTTATCTAGTCCTTTTTTGCATCCTGTTATAGATTTGCAAAAGCAACTATGAATGCCTCCATTTTTGACTGCCCAACTCAAGACATCTTAAGTTGCCTAATTTTCATAAAGCACTGTGTTACACCCAATGAGAAGCAGGGCCCTTTATGCTTTCTCAGGTTGGGCTCCCAAAAACGGGAGTGACCCAAAGCTTCTAGTCATTTTAGAAAACCTTGGCCATTCTCTAAGAAACACTTTCTATGGAGCATTAATGCATGCTGCACTTAATACTGAATGCAAAATATAAATGAATGCAAAGATGAGATTTTTACCACCACAAAAGTTGGGACACTTACTGATAGATCCCACGGTCACTATAATACTGCTTCCTTGTACATGTACATTCCAAAGGAATCTTAGTTTACAGAATGGCACTCTTTTTAGAAGATTTATGCTGGTCCCTAGCAGAGTATGCCTTATGTTAATTCCTGCAATGCATAATTCATCATTACAATAAATGGTGACTGATCAGCCACTTTAGCTAGGTTGTAACCATCAGGCATGATATGTCTGGTTCATCCTAACAGATTTCAGTTATGCCCACTAGGTTATAATCAGACTGGAAAAATTTTTTTAAACTTTTCTTTTTTAAAAAATCTGTGCATGGAAGAAAACTGCAGGGATTTTCCCCAATGTTGGAGAGATTTTCTATGGTTTTATTGGAGAACTTTTTACAGTTTTTGAAGAGAATTTTGAAATGCATTACAATGGCCTCTCAAATACTGATATAATCACAGTTGATAGCGCCGTAATCTTTTCAGCTTCCTAGCTTCAAGTGTTTCTAGGACGTTCAACATGTGTGAGTACAGATTCGTACTCCTTGAGTGAATCACCTTTCAAGAACACATATAGTCTCTAATAACCATAGGAAACATAGCTCACTGGAACCATAGGAAACATAGCTCACTGGAACCAGATGGTAGGTTGGCATTGGAGAATACAGCAGCTGATACGGCAGAAAAGAATACCTTTGTCAGATGAGAGTTGCTTCTGACATCAGAGCTCATGTAGTATCTCTGAAGACTAAGAATAAAGTTGCCACCAAAGCAGATGAAGAGATCAGCAAGTGTCCTATCAACAAACATACAAGTATCACTGGATCCTTCTACATACAAAGTGGACAAAATGGGCCAGGTCCTTTTCTCACTTATACCTGTGCAAATGCATATACAAGTGTAACTGAGAACAGAATTTGATCCCATGAACATTGTCCTGTGTAAGTGGTCTAAAAGAAGGGCAGAAGGAGCTCATCATTATTGACTTTGCTTTATCAATCAGGAAAAAGTGTAGTGTTTCATTCTGAATGACAGAATGCACGTATGTTTTTGGCTTCCTGCCAAGAATGCCCTATTTCCTGCACTGTCAAGTTTCACCCTAGACACAGTCAACTCTAGAGCCCCAAAGAGCCTAACTGACATGGAAGGATAACGTCACAAAGAGGCAGGTTGTTTGAAAAGATATCTCTATTGCTATATTTTAGTTGAAACTCGGGAACAAAGATACCATCTAATGACTGAAATGGGTGACTAAGGATTTTGAGGTGGCAGACAATGATTCTGACTGGGACTGTGCTTCTTTTCAAGGAGACAATTATTCTAGTCTGATATGTAAATTATTTTTGCGTGAAACACAGAGATAGGTATTGCTTAATAATTCTATTTCTTCAGTGTTAGATCTTCTAAAATGTAACTTTTTGACATGAAATCTTCCTCCCCAAATCAAGTATTAAATAGTCATGGTGCAGATTAAGATTAAAGGGTATTGGCTAGAAAAGCACATCTTTGTCCATATATTCATAAGTTTTAGCTTCATGTGCACAGCCCTTTTATGGGAGATGGGGAAATGGGCTACAAATTTAAATTAGTGTGGAACTCTGTGAGAGTCTGGGTCTGTGTGTAGGTTTGTGAAGAAGAGTTGAAAGAGCACCCTACATGGAAAATTCTGCGGGGCTAGTGCCGAAAGTTAAAACTAGGCAGAGTTGCAGAGTTTTATAGCTGAAACTCTTAAAGCCAGAACTGTAGATGACTAAAGCACTTAATTAGCACAATAGCTTGGAAGTGTGGCATTGCTGAAGATAACTTTTTACCCCAGCTTGTTTCGCTAAAATAACTATATTACTAACAGTCATTGACTTTCTTTCAGAAGAGAGGCCTGTTGTTCCTTGAGTAAACATGTTGATCAGCTCTTCTTTACAGAGGGCAATCTCTCAATGTCTGCAGTAAGCAACTTGAGAAGCAATGTACCAAATCTAGGAGTGCATTTCTCACATCAGTACCTCCTCCATGATTACCTAAGAGAGAAAATTTCCTCTGACAGTGCTTCCTTCTTCTCTGTATTAAGTCCTACATAGAATACGCATGATGAAAAAGACTGGATGAGAATTCTTCAAAGGTACAGATTAAGGGTGTGTGAATTGTTCAATATGAACTGCAAAACTATTCAAAATCATCCTGGCCTTGAGTTAAAACAACTCTGTTCATCTGTTCAAATGCATGCCCACGATAGTGAAAAGCATCTGAAAGTGAGTAGGCACAGTTACTTTTTCTTCTTTTTCCAGCTGCCCCTGGTCAGAGTCCCTCATATTCTCTCCAGGCACAGTTCCCCCTGCCATCACCCCCACTCAATATTCCCCTATTTGCCCCTCAGTTCTGCCTCAGCAATTAGGTTCCCCCAGCCTCCCTATTATCTCTTCAGCTATACCCCATTCTAGTTACTCCTACTTTCCCATTCTCAACAGCTTTCCCACTAACTCCTTTGAGCAATCCTACTCTCCCCAGCCTCTCTCATTCAGCATTCCCATTCATGCACACCCTGCTCTTACCTGCCCCCCAAGACTTTGTGCAGGAATTGCTCTCGGTACAGTCAGAGGCCCTCCCGTACATCCACATTCAGCATCCACTCACTCTCCACAGATGCCTCCACTTCCCATTCTCTTACCAGCTCCCTTCATCATCATTCCCCTCACTTCTTCCCCAGCTGGCTCACCATTTACACTTCCCCCATTCTCATCCCAACCCCTTCTGCAGTCAGAGTTGTCTCCTCTTTCTTCAGTCCCCCAAGTTAGAGTCCCCTTTCTCTCACCACCAAATCCTTAATTTGCCTCTTGCTGCTGGCTTCCCTGAGAGCTGCTGGGGCTCAAACACCTCTGAAAATCAGGCCACTTTTATTTAGGAGCCTAACTTTAGGTACCCAGCATTTGGCATTTTTGGCCATTTTGTTTTTTCAGACACTGCAAAAGAAGTATGATACTTTTTTGCTATATTGGTTATCGTGTTCTCTCATTATTCCTACCATTCTTCGTTGTTCCAATTCTGATGCAAGTTATTCGGCATTTATCAGAGACATAAAAAGTGATGGTATTATTTTAAATAACTTTACTATTTTTAATAAACTGATAGTGTGCTTATGGCTAGAGAACAACATGCTTCCTGCCTGAAGGTGTTTGCAGTCTCATTTGAATAAGACAGAATAAAAAGTGGTTTATACACTGGGAGTCCACATTTAAAATAAGAGAGTAGAAATTCCTTTTGTAGTAGGATCCAAGTGTTCTTCCTCCAAGGGCACCACTGAGCACTTAAACTGTACATGGAAAAATATTTTTGAGTGCTGTATGTGAGAGAGAAAGAATCACAGAAGAGAACCAGGAGCTCATTCTCCCTTTCCCCCCAATAACACATTTAGATTCATGAAATCAGGGTGAACAAATAAGAAATATTTAGATTGTTTTCACTTATTTTGAAGAGCATCACCTTTAGTGTTTATAAGCCACAAAGCAACACCTGCATGTTCTGGGTTAAAGGATATGCTGACGTTTCAGAGTCAAAATGCACAATGACATTGAGAAGAAATAAGGCCTGATACGAGTAAGATACATAATGAAACAAACTAACTGTCCCCCAAAACAAAACAAAATGCAGCCCGTTTCTATTTATTTACCATTATCACCACTATTATAGTGTAAGGGCCTGATTTTGTTCACATTGTAATGGACCACTATTCCCACTCTATTTTATTTACTAGGCTTTAGTTCATCAAAATTATTAATTATTGTTCACTGGGTGCTGAGAATAATCCCTCTGCTGTTCCAACATCAAGTAAAACACAATTTTACTTCAGTATGCCTACAGTCTAAGGCCTAAATTTTAAACATGTGACCATCATTAAGAATCTGCATTGTCCGCATATTAACTTCAAGTTAGACATGTGATTAAATGACTTATTGTATCACTTGAAGTCACGCAGAAAGCTTCATTCATTCCAACTAATGCAGGGACCTATAAATTGCACCTCCTGGAGCCAGCAGGAAATTCTCCCCTGGACTGACAGTAGGTTGCGTTTGCACATCTGGAACATGCTGACACTGGGTAGGGGGACTCACATTCAGAATCAGAAACATCTAACTGCAGCGGTGCTTCATGCGGGAAAACTACATTGCTGTTAGAATTGAAATTAATGGAGGCCATAGAAATATTTGAAAGCTGCCACCTAGAGAACTCCCAGAAGGCATATGAGAATAAAGGGGAAATAATGGCGCTTCAGAAAGAGAACTCTTGAAAAATAAATACAAAATCAATCACATTTCGCACATAAAGCTCTCTGAGTCAATCAATAGCATGACTCATATTTTGACTCTCCCCCTCTCTCTCACTCTCCATACATCCAGCTAAGTCAGAAGTTACACAGCTCATGCCAAGCTCTTCTGGACTCTCACAAAACTGTCTTGGAATCTGCTGAATACATTTATGAGTGAAGGACAAGTTTAAACTGATGCTGTCCTTTAAGAAAATTCCTTCCACCTCATCAGCTACACAGGTGGCTCAATGCTACAATAGTGGGTGTCTGTGAAATATCTATAGTAAGATAGTATACAATGTTATTATAGCCATGTTGGTCCCAGATTATTAGAGACAAGGTGGGTGAGGTAATATCTTTTATTGGCCCAACTTCTGTTGGTGAGAGAGACAACCATTCGAGCTTACCCAGAGCTCTTCTTCATGTCTAAGAAGAGCTCTGTGTAAGCTGCAAAGCTTGTCTCTCTCACCAACAGAAATTGGGCCAATAAAAGATATTACCTCACCCACCTTGTCTCTCTACAGTAAGATAGCTCAATAGACAAAAGAATTCCTGCAATCACAAAAATTCCACAAAAATCTGCATTTTCTCATCTTCACTTATTGCTAGTCTGACAGTATTAAAAAAAGCTTTCACTATAAAGAAATCCTCAAGAGAAATAATAGGAACCCCCAAAGAGACACTCACAGTAGCTGCAGAGTAAGGTAATGCATTTTTCACCCACTAAAACTGAGACATGAGGTATGTGCAAATGGCCCATCTGTTGCTGTTGGGTCTAGTTTATTCACACTGTATCCTTATCCAACTGCTTAAACTTTTTTATGTCTTCATCAAAAATGCAAACCAGAATAATTCAAGAATAATTAATGCAAAACTTCTCCTTTTCCCATTATTGGACAGAATGAGCCCGTATGCAGGAGATCAGAAGAGGTGCACATAGGATAGTCCAACTAGGGAAGATCAGTTCAGGAAGCTCTGAACTTCCCCCAACATGGCTGGTAGCTAAAAAACACACCTGAGTCATACAGAATACAGATAGCACTGTGAGAAACAAATGAACTAGGTAAATGACAATCTCTGTTCTTTCGTCACTGTTGAAGATTCTGGTTTGGATTTTCAAAAATGCTCTTATTGAATTCCCAGCCAACACTGCAATACATCAGGGGTAATATCAGAGCGTCTACTGGAGTTACAGTAGCAGAAAAGTGATATAAGTGAGATCAACTCTGGGCCTGGAGACATGAAACGGTTTCGAATCAGGATATAGTGTTTCATCTCTGTCAGCTTATCCCAATTCATACCAAATGAAGCTGTGGAAATGATGATGTGTCACATTTTAAAACAGGAAGAGGGAAGGAAGGAGATTATATTTAATTCTATTTCCTATGTATGGACTGGAATGACAAATGTAAGAGAAAGAAGGTGGTCCAAGGGCCCTGTCAAAGAATCCAGGTGGAGGATAGGCATAGAGGAGAAGAACTCTCATACACTCCCCACTCTGCGCCACAGCAGTGAGCGAGAGGTGGTAGGCGCAGGGCCTGGAGGCTCTGGAGCCAGCAAACTAATGTAACCTACTGGTTAGTGTACGTTAGAGATTCCCCTCTGTTTCCAGTCCCCTGAGAATATGGGTAGAATCATAGAATATCAGGGTTGGAAGGGACCTCAGGAGGTCATCTAGTCCAACCCCCTGCTCAAAGCAGGACCAATCTCCCATTTTTGTCCCAGATCCCTAAATGGCCCCCTCAAGGATTGAACTCACAACCCTGGGTTTAGCAGGCCAAAGCTCAAACCACTGAGCTATCCCTCCCCCCTATATCCACACTGCAATAAAAACGCCCACGGCCAGCCCATGTCAGTTGACTCAGTTTCACAGGGCTCATGCTGTGGGGCTATAAAACTGCAGCACAGACATTTGGGCTCAAGCTGGTGCCTGGCCTAGGACCCCACAATGGGGGAGCATCCCAGAGCCTGGGCTCACTCCAGCTTGAGTCCAAATAATTACACTGCAATTTTCTAGCCCTACAGCTTGAGTCCCATGAGCCAGAGTCAGCTGACACAGGGCAGCTGCAAGTGGTTTTTTTGTTTTTTTTTGCAGTGTCGACATATCCTAATAGTCTGTTATAGCCCCAGCTAGTGACCGTTAGCTCAATCTCTAGAGGCACATGTTTTAGCTGTGGCCTAGTGTATGGGCCAAAGTGGGACCTGTCATACTTGCATCAGCAGGGAGTTCTAGTCTCAGGGAATCCCTCCTGGCTATTTGTGGTCCATTTTCTAGCCTCTTTCCACCTGGTGAGTTGCACAAAGTAGTTAATCTGATTAGAGCCCAGTCTCACTAAAGTCAGCTATTCTTGGTAAAGAGCAGCTCTTTCTTTCCCCTGCTTTACCCAGAGTTGCTGCTATCAAACCCAATCTCAAAAAGAGAAGCCAAATAAATGGAGTATAGTTTCATTTGAGCAGGCCTGAACTCTTTGGTACAAAAACATTTGGATTCCTGCGAAGACTGTTCCCTCAGCCCTACTTAGCATTGATGGGTTTGATTCTTTCCAATTGTTTTTTTCTGGACATACTCATATTTTAAGTCATAGTCACTAGTACCCTGCAGATATTTAGAAAAGTAAAAAGGGTTTTGTGGTCTTCAATTATGAGAATCATGAGAAAAAAATCCTCTAGTTTGTTGCACTGCTCCACCCAGCTTATATTTAATCCTTTCCGCATTTTCCCAACAATGAAAAAGGATAGATGTTTACTCCGATGAACTTCACTGATGGGTTCTTTATCTTGTTCCAGGACAGAAATATTTTCATGAAGCATGGAGTATAAAACAACTAATGACAGGAAGTCTGAGAATCCCGGGAGTCCACAGTCCTCTAATTATAACATTATCACATACTTAAGTCTTCATTTTCCTTTTCTAAAATCATAAGTGTATTTATGTACTTGACAATGGGAAGACAAGAGATTCAGAAAGAAAAGCAAAAACAGTAAGTAAAGATCAAAAAGGAAACCAGAAAAAAGACCACATAATAGTAGCTCACTTTGCAAGTACTAATAGTTGAGTGACTGTGGAATGGATATATAAGAATATTATTTAGCACTAATATAGCTCTTTTATCTTCAAGGACCAAATCATGTCTACACCTACTTGGGTGTTTCATAACATACAGAACAATAGCCTCTCAAATAAGAGGCATGTATTATGGAACAGCTACAGCTACAATTACAAACATAGCTTGAGTTCCAGTTTTGTCTCCCTTTTTTTTAAAAAACCAATGACCACACCCTGTCTTCATGTCTATGCGGCACACAGAGACAGCTGGTGGCTGAACAATATACTGCAAATAAACATTTCATTATAAAGTGTGGAGCAGTGGCATAGGGAATTGCATAAAGTGCCTTCGCTTCCTCGCCTCCCTGTGCGGAGTTCAGACACAGTCTTCATTCTTGCACTTTCAGGATGTAAGGAACAAAGGAGTCTACTACCAACAGCAGCACTTGATTCCCCAAAAAGGTATGGATAGATGAGGTGTGAAAGTGGGTCCTTCTCTTTCCCCTTCTCAATACCAGAGCAGAGTTGACCCCAGCAATGACCACTGGTGTGAATGGTCTTTTTCCTCACAGAGATATGCATGGAGCACCTCAGGACACCTCACAGAATCCTATCATTGATACATACAACTGCTGATTTTATCAATTGAATCTATGCTGTAGATACCCAGACTTCAATATTATTTCCCACCAAACTTTGTTAAAGGGACGTAAGTCATCTAGCGAATCATATGATAACACAAAGGGTTTGGGGCTGTTTTACAGCTTCAAAATGAATAACTAATGATAACTAACAATAAAACTAGAACTCATTTGCATGGGTGAAAAACTCAATTCAAATGGTGAAATTTATGATTTCTGAATATAAATAATTTCTTATTCCTTTAAAAGGTACCATTTGAGATTTCATTTTTCTATGCCAAGAATTACATTCTTTTTTGTCAGTACTGGGCTTACAAATGCTCAGTATTTTTTCTGCTATATTTTTAACTAC
Source organism: Caretta caretta (assembly GCF_965140235.1). Lineage (NCBI taxonomy): Eukaryota > Metazoa > Chordata > Testudines > Cheloniidae > Caretta > Caretta caretta. Next base: position 127,560,662 of record NC_134209.1, on the reverse strand, counting down.
CACTTACACTTTAAGTGGATAATTTTATACAGGAATCACTCTACTTGGGAGTTTATAATATTGGCATATTGTTTTTGGAGCCCTAAGTAAAAGTCTGCATAAAAGATAGAAGTTGTAAAGGCATAGAAATGTTACATAACTTTACAGAATTGTTGGTATAATCACTCTCTGAATGGGTCACCAGTAGCATAGAACTTGTGAACTTTTGCATTGCAGCATAGATCTTTGCCATTTGAACTAAAAGAATAACTCCTGAAGTTAGTAGCAATGGTAAGCTGTTATCTGGTAGTGGAGTGGCCACAAGAGGGAGTCACACACTTTGCGAGTGTGTCACACTGGCAGCTGTATAACCTCCCATGATCTCTTCACTACCACCCATGATCATAACAGATTTGCTGTTTTCTGTCAAAAGTGGAACTTTCAGCAGTGCCAATCAAAATGGTGAGGACAATAAAATCACGAGATGGGTAGGGTAGGCGAGAGAAAACAAATGCATCACACACAAAAATCACAGCAGATGGACCATTTAGTGCTTTACACTACAATACTGCTGGAAGGCTATTGTAATTTTCTTTCCAGGTATCTGTCACATCCAGCCACAGTGTGGAACAGCCAAGTGATGATAAAATTGTAAAGGCAACACAGTTAACTGAGGGCCATAAAAACCACTTACCCCAATGAGAGAGAAAAATGTAATTCTATCAACATGGCATGTGTTACAAATAAAGCATCTATAGAATTATGGCCCTAACATTCCTCAGAGCTAAGCCTCTATCTGCAAAAGCACCCAGGATTCAACTCTTCAAGTAAACATGGTAAGAAATAGCTGGCTGAAAATACACAGCTCAAGTTACTCAGACTGAAATTATGTAGCATATTAGGCAACTGCTGGTGGGTTTTGTTAAAATCTACGAGCAACAAAGCTTGTGAGGGGAGAGAAGGTGTGTTGGTCATGCCTGAAATAATACTAATTTATTCAATCTTTAATTGGCCAAATAGATTATTTACTAATACTTTTCATCTGGCACTAGCCACAGTATAAAGGACCTAGTCATACAGTCTTAGAATCATAGAATCATAGAATATCAGGGTTGGAAGGGACCCCAGAAGGTCATCTAGTCCAACCCCCTGCTCGAAGCAGGACCAATTCCCAGTTAAATCATCCCAGCCAGGGCTTTGTCAAGCCTGACCTTAAAAACCTCTAAGGAAGGAGATTCTACCACCTCCCTAGGTAACGCATTCCAGTGTTTCACCACCCTCATAGTGAAAAAGTTTTTCCTAATATCCAATCTAAACCTCCCCCACTGCAACTTGAGACCATTACTCCTCGTTCTGTCATCTGCTACCATTGAGAACAGTCTAGAGCCATCCTCTTTGGAACCCCCTTTCAGGTAGTTGAAAGCAGCTATCAAATCCCCCCTCATTCTTCTCTTCTGCAGGCTAAACAATCCCAGCTCCCTCAGCCTCTCCTCATAAGTCATGTGTTCCAGACCCCTAATCATTTTTGTTGCCCTTCGCTGGACTCTCTCCAATTTATCTTGAAGCTTAATATCAGTGAGGAAAGACGTCAGGATTCGATCCAACATGTGGGAGTGAGGAAAACCATGCAAGTTAGCAGAAGATGCCTTTCTCTGTTCTATGGCTCTGGTGGTCTATGGGAAATGTTTGTACAGACAGCTTTTACCAAATCACTGTACCCAAAGAAAACATTTTACTGTGCTCTAAATTCCAGCAAGACTGTGCGAAATGAGTGTGAGTTAAAGTGAAAGGTTATTAAGTGCCCAGATGAGTTAAACTATATAGTTTACATGTCAGAGTGAGGATGGGGGCCAAGTATAGACTGCAAAGCAGAAAATGCTGATGAGGTTAGAATTTTTTTTAAATTACTATTTAAAATACTAGTTAAACATCTATACAAAGGCAGACATCTCTGGCAGAACTATAAGCAAGATATCTTGTATAGCACTCACGGTTGTGCGATATTAAATAACACCTCTCTTATCCTGAAGATTTATTTTGCAGGGTTGTGCATGCAAAACACTTATTGTGACAGGTGGCTTGGAGGGCTAGGCAGCCTAGTGGTTAGAGTGCTTTGCTCTCAGCCCTCTGCTTGGTTAAGGAGCCTCAAGCTTTACGGCCAAGGAAGGTAGGGGGACCTTGGCCCTCCCTCTCTATTGGGTCCCATCCCAGGGTCCTGCATATATCAACTGGGGGGGGATGGGTCCCTCCCGGGCCCTATGTATGTCAACTGGGGTGATGGGTCCCTCCCAGCAGGGAGACAAAATCAGTTGCCCTGGGCTATTTTCTACCAGACTCTTCAGTTTGGGGTGTGGCGCCAATTTGCTAGGCGGCTTGCTTCCTGTAGGGTCCACTCTTGGGTCTTGGACGGCACCAGGCTCCTTCAGCAACACCAGTTGCTGAGGGCGAGCCTCACAATGTCTCTGGGGTTCACTCGGTTACCTCATGTGTTGGAAGCTCCTTTGCAGTCTCTCTTGGCTGAAGAGACAGTGCTTACTCCCAGATGGCTGCCATGGCTGGCAGGTTAGCACTCCTTCCCCTCAGGTAGGGAGACAATTAGCTCCTGCCTAGGGTGACCATACATCCCATTTCGTCTGGGACAGTCCCTTTTTTGAGCCCTGTCCCAGCCATCCTGACTTCCCCGCCACCCAAAATGGGCATTTGTCCCATTTGCTCTTGCCAACTTGATCAGTTGGCAAGAGCAAACGGGACGAATGCCCACTTTTGTCGGGGGGCAAGCAGCAAAACCAGCCCTGCGCAGGGTGGGAGGCAGGGCTTGGGTGGGGCACAGGCAAGGCTCAAAGCGAGCAGCAATGCCACTGTCAGCCCCGCACAGAGGGGGAGGCAGAGTTCGGGTGGGGGGCAGGCAGGGCATGAGAAGCAGCAAGGCCAGGCCCGCATGGGGCTTGGGGCTTGGGTGAGCAGCTCGGGCCAGCCCCCCGTGGTGTCCTATTTTCCTTTTGGGAAATATGGTCACCCTACTCCTGCTTCTTCACCAGTCAGCTCTGAACTGAGCCAGGTTCTCTCCTTTTCTCCCTCCTCCAGGCCTGGCATCGGCTGCAGGTAAAATGGGGTGGGGCTGTCTGGGCCCAAAGGCTCTTTTTAACCCCTGCTGTACTGGCTGGCAGTTTCTCTGCTTCATCACAGTTATGCTGAAATATGTATGAATAACAGAAAGTGAGGATTGACACAGATATACTCTGACATTAGCCCTGCATGGAGCCACAATGGGATAGCCACACTTCTCAAGGAGATGGCTACAAGAACAGAACTTCTGTTGCTCACAGCGAGAATTGAATCAGGCACCACTTCCACATTAGTTCATACTTTCCTGGTCCCTCTATATCAGATCATCAGGAGGGATACGATAACCAGAGTGCTATGGCAAAATTCCAGCTTTCTGATTGACATTTAACAACCATCAGCCAATTAGTATATAGTCATTCACATAATGTATGGTTATTTCAAAATAGCTTGAGAGTAGTTACACAATAGCTTTAGAGTAGTTACCAATCAAGGTGCTGGGAACTGAATACCTATGGAGGGGCAGGAGGTGCATTGTATAGTTTTCCAATAGCTACTGTACACTACATGTGTACTATGTTTGGCTGAGAAATATTAATTTTGGCAAAACAAGAGATAACAATATAGCAAAATACAATTCCTATAAAAATGTATTTTACTAATTGTCCACAGGAAAAATTTATTAAAACGCTATAAAGTTCACAGAGCAGCTGAATAGGAATTAGTGTGTTTCTATAAAGTATGGTAGATAAGAACATAAGTATGGACATTTTCTGTGGAACTGCATCTCAGTTTCAAGCTTGCACACAAAGGAGAAATGCTCAACAATTTCTTCTTCATCAAGGAGCATTCCTTAAATCATAGAAATAGACTATGCTGAGCTGTACTTTAGAAGCATTCACTGTGAATGCAAAATGTGTGCAAAATTTATAGAAATCTACAAAAAAAATTAGCATTATGCAGAAGATGGAAAAGTTCAGAGAATTCCCGCAACATTCATCCAAATGTAACCTGCAAAAAAATCAACAGCTACAAAGCTTATTTCAATTTTGTTTTGTGTGGTTGCCGTAATACAGAATAAGCCTTTTACTCTTGCCCGAGCTTAGATTGGAGAAGTATCCTACCAGCTGGAATAGATAGGATATGATTCCGCCCTCTCCATGTTGAGTCAGAATGTCCTTGTAATCAGCTTTCTCATACACAGCACAAGGGAGTACTAGTGGGTGGACAGGATGACAGGTCTCAATTAATTTGTTTAGAAGAACCTATTTATATTGATTACTGTCAACCCCATTGCATGAACAGTTTCAGTTTGGCCTCTGGAATTCAGATGAAACAATTCTGGTGATGCATGAGGCCAGCTTCTCTTTCCACTTACACTAATGTAAACCAAGAGGAAGCCTACTGAATTCAATAGTATTACACCACTGTAAAACCAATGCAAGTTAGAGCAGAATCAGGCCCAGGATTTTTTTCTTCCACAGTTTGCTATTATTGCCATCACAAGGGAACCCACCTCCATGCTCAAATTAGTTTTAGAATCATTCAGGAAAAATGGAGAGATACCTGATGTGGGGCATGCTTGACAAAGAGGCATCATTAACACTGACTGGTATTGTGACTCTTTAAATAGTTTAAGAGACAGCAAACTAACAAACAGATCATTGCAGCATAGGAAATGCCACAGAGAGGGAAAGAACACAGAGCCTGTAATTTCTGCCACTCTGTTCCTTTCTATATCTTTTATTTTACTCCATGCACATTTTTAGCTGTCTGGAAACTGACAGCTAATTCCCCATCATCAGTCACTGTGATGCTCTGTTTTTTTTCCCTGCTGACAGTTATTCTATTGATTTACAAATGTGTGTGTTCAGGAAAATTATAAGGGAATTAAGAAAAATTAAAACATGTGGCCTTCAGAGTATTGTGTCTAACATTAAATAAGCATGCATCACAGCTCTTGGATAAGAGGATAAACAAAGGGAGTATAACAAAGAAAGCGGAGTGTGGAAACAACAATATTGCAAGGCTGAGAAGAGGGGATAAACCACACCAGGGCCAAACTCAACTCCTGTTTACATTTATGCAGCAGGAACTTTGCATCTGTATCCAGGCAAAATTTAGTTACACAAAACCAACAATGTAATAAATGAGACACATACTGTACAAGTGGAGTAAATAAATCCCAGTGTGGCTAAGTAAAGAAGTCCTCACTTGTGGCATGGTCTACACTTTCTCTCCTAATAGAATGAATGCTGTTCACTTACCTGTGAATTATTTGGTATCTCTGCAAATAATCCAGTGAAAGTGCCAGTTCACAAATATATAATTTAACAGTTCCTTCCTTAAAAGGCACATTCTGTTGTAGGTGGTAACGCAGATCCCCTCCAAGTAACAGATCTACCACCATGAACATGTCTTCTTCATCTTGAAAAGAATACCTGGAAGAAATAATTATGAAAATGAAAAAAAAAAAAACCTGTTATTCAATTCAATTAAATTCAGTGAGTTGTTTTTGGCAAGGCAAGCTATTAAAAAAAAACAAAAAAACAGCCAGACCCTTCCGTTATCTAACAGAGGTAGATCTGCCCACGGTAAGATTACAGTTTGCTCAAATGCAACAGATTGTTTTCTCCAGTGCTACCAATACTAGCCCAACCCTGTGTTCCTTGTGCCCCCGCACCTCCTTCTGACAACAGCAGCTCCCTTGGGTGCATAAGGAAAGCAGAATTGGGCCCATGGACGTCACCTGGCATTTTGATTTTGAGAAACACAGATCACCACTTTTAACACTGATTTATTGCTGGGCAGTATTTAGAAAACCTTTTGGGATTTATGTATTTTAAAATGAGTATGTATCTTCTGAAGTCATAAATTGCCCTGGCAAGTATCCGGAATAAAAATAAGGCCTATAAAAACCATGCTTGGTATTTAGATAAGTGCAGTCATAAGTTGTGAATCATAGAATCATGGGGTTAGAAGGGACTGCGAAGGTCATCTAGTCTAACCCCCTGCCAAGATGCAGGGTTTATTGTGTCTAAAACATACAACACAGATGGTTATCCAGCCTCCTTTTGAAAACCTCCAGTGAAGAAGCTTCCACAACCTCCCTAGGCAGTCTGTTCCATTGTCTTACTGTTCTTGCAGTTAGGAAGGTTTTCCTGAGATTTAATCTAAATCTGCTATGCTGTAGTTTGAACCCATTGCCTCTTGTTCTGCTCTCTATGGCACAAAGAGAACTTTTCTCCATTTTTATGGCAGCCTTTCAAGTATCTGAGGACCTCTATCATATCCCACTTAATCTCTCTTTTCCAAACTAAACATACCTAGTTCCTTCAGCTTTTGCTCTTATTACTTGCATTCCATCCCTTTGATCTTCCTTGTCACTTGCCTCTGGATCCTTCCAGTTTCTTTACATCCTTTCTATACACTGGAGACCAAAATTGGACACAGTACTCCAACTGAGGCCTAACCAGCACTGAGCAGAGCGGTACTGTCACCTCCTGTGACTTGCATGCTATGCCTCTCTTAATGCAACCTAAAGTTGCATTTGCTTTTCTTTGCAACAGCATGACATTGCTGACTCATGCTGAGGTTGTCATCCACCACAACTCCCAGATCCTTCTCAGCAGTGCTGCCTCCAAGCCAGTATTCCCACATTCAGTATTTGTGCATTTGTTTTTTCTTCCCTAAGTGTAGCACCTTACATTTGTCTTTGTTGAATTTCATTTTGTTGTCTTTAGACCAGTTTTCCAATTTATCGAGATCCCTCTGAATTTTAGCTCTATCTTCCAAAGTACTGGCAACCCTCCCAGCTTTGCGTCATCTGCAAACTTGATCAGTATGCTCTCTATGCCTACATCTAAGTCATTAATACAGATGTTAACAACATTCCCAGAACAGATCCCTGTGGAACCCCACTTGAGATCTCCTTCCAATCCAACATCATTCCATTAATAGTTACTCTTTGTTTGCGGTTGTTTAGCCAATTATGTATCCACTTAACGGTAGTTCTGTTGAGCCCACATGTCTCCAGTTTACTTATCAGAATATCTTTGGGACTGTGTCAAAAGCCTTGCTGAAGTCCAGGTATATTATGTCCACCACATTCCCCATATCTACCAAACCAATTACTCTGTCAAAGAAGGAAATCAAGCTGGTTTGGCATGGTTTGTTCTTGGTAAATCCATGCTGGCTGCTAGAGATTACTCCTTCATCCTCCAGGTATTCGCAAATTGAATGTTTTATACATTACTCTAGTAGCTTCCCCAGTATCCAAGTCAGGCTGACTGGTCTATAGTTTCCTGGCTCCTCCTTTTCCCCCTTTTAAAGGTGGGCACTATGTTAGCTCTTCTCCAGTCTTCCAGGCCCTCTCCTGTCATCCATGAGTTTGGAAATATTATTGACAGTGGCTCCAATATTTCTTCAGCTAATTCTTTCAGTACCCTTGGGTGAATTGCATCCAACCCTGCTGACTTGAATTCATTCAAATTGGTCTGAAGATCTCTGACATGTTCTTTGTGTATCCCAGTCTGCATCCCTTCCCCTTTATTTTCTATGGTAACTTTGCTAATTGTCTGGTCATATCATTATTTGGGAGAAGACTGAAGCAAAGCAGGCTTTGAGCAGCTCTGCCTTCTATCATCTTCCGTTACCAGCTCACCTTCTCCATTGAGCAGCGGGGACACACCATCCTTTATCGTGAATTCAATCCTTGAGGGGGCCATTTAGGGATCTGGGGCAAAAATTGAAGATTGACCCTGCTTTGAGCAGGGGGTTGGACTAGATGACCTCCTGAGGTCCCTTCCAACCCTGATATTCTATGATTCTATCTTTCTTTTTTGTCTGACATATTTGAAGAACCCCTTCCTGTCGTTTCTAACATTTCTTGCCAGCTGTAATTAATTCTTTGCCTTGGCTGTCCTGATTTTGTCCCTACGTGCTCACGCTAGTCCCATGATGACAGCTAGTTCCTTGGTGACATGCCCCTCCTTCCATTTCCTGCACGCACCTTTTGGTGTTTAGATGGCTAAATAGCTCCTTGTGCAGCCACATTGGCCTCCTGTGGCTCTTCTTATATTTCCTCTGCATCGGAATAGCTTGATGTTGAGCCTCTAGTATTACATCTTTTAGGAACTGCCAGCCCCCTTCAACTCCTTTTCTTCCTTATTGGTCTTTCCATGACACCTTGCCTACTATTTCTCTGAGTCAGTTGAAATCTGCCTTTCTGAAGTCCAGAATCTGCATCCACAAGTATTACCTTGCAGGATTGGTACCTTTTATCATGTAGGTTATATTCCCCACTCTGTGTATATATCCAGCTCCCATTAAGACATATCTACCCCATATCTTGTATTATGGCCCTGAATTCACACAGCAGAGAAAATAAAACTGGGATTACACTGCCCACCATTACATATGTTCTCCATATATAATGACATTTTATAAAGTGTTAAATTCTCCATGGTCACTGATTGATTTCTGATTAACCCTTTCCAAGAAGTGCTTGTGGAAAACTCCAAGGGCCAAATTCTACTCCGTCTTAAGCACTGTAGATCCAAAGTTTAGCCAGCTAACCCATATAATGTGGTTATTACCCGGACAAAGGGTAATTTCCATGGATTTCTACTTACCATGCCATTGCTATATTTTTTTTCCATCAGAAAACACTGTCAGGAACTCACTGGTTTTAATTTCTGAACAGTGTAGTTCTACAAGATGCTGTTTTTCCTCTTCCAAATGGTACAATGATGAACGGCTTATTTATTTTTTAATATAAAATAAGTCTGCTTAGATTTATCTCTGATGGAGCTACACCAGTTTACACCACCTGAGGATCTGACCCACTGACTACTAAACAACCATAGTAATATGTCTTTGACACATATTGTGTGGTGTGCAATTGTGCATGCTATCTATGGGACATCTTCAGTACTACAGTATGTTGTCCTCTAATTTCTAAGAGTCCCTAAAAATATGTTACATCTAGAAAATCTGTAGCAAAAATATGAGGCAGGGAAGTCTTTATTAGATTATTTTAATCAAACAGCTTTATACAGTCTCACTTCTATTCCCAGACTCATGCTTTGTGAAATAAGGTACTGCTTAAGGGTTGTCACATATTTAAACTCTTTCCATTCTTTTAGAGCATGATCTTCTGTTGCACTTCTGTGCATCTCCCAAAAGTTTGGTTAACATTTCAATTATTACATCTCTCTGCATCTGTCATGACTGGAAGTAGAGAGCTTAAACAGGCAGCAGAGCAAGCTGTTGCTCCAACCTTTGAGGTAGTGTAACAGGCTATACACAACCTAGCTCTTGAAGATCCGAGTAAGGTCTCCTCACACAACCCATCCTCACCAGAGGTCAGATTCTCATCTCACCTACATTGATGTAAATCTGGTGGTAACTCCACCAACATCAACGGAATTACTCTAGATTTATGCCACTGTAGCTGAGGTCTGAGCTGAACGGATCCATGGCCCTGAGGAAGACTTGTCCGCTCACCTGAAATGTCTGAACCTGTGGACATGCTGGAAGTGGAACAGACACCACAAACTGAATCACGGGATACAGAGAGCAGCCATTCTCATTGGCACTATGTCTCACCTTAAGGGTTTGTGCACAGGCAGAGTCATATTGCACAGAGATACTGGAAAATCATGGATGTGTGTTTTGTGTTTCATATATAACACCTGCCAACATGCTGTGTCATAGTATCATCATGTCAGGAATTAGGGCCCACAGCAGAGCTAATCACCAGGCAGTCTCATCAGGATAGCTGGCCTTCAGCAGGCTGCCTGATTGGCCACACCCCCTGATTGGCTGCAGGGGTCAGCAGGCTGGCTCTTAAGCTAGCAGCACCAGCAGCTCACTGGCTTCGCAATGCTCATGCCCACCACTGTGCCTGCTCCTATGTTATCTTGTTTCTCCTGCTCCTGCCTTGCCTCTGCCTGCCTCTGCCTTGAACCCCTCCTTGCCTGATACTCCACTTGCTCCAGTTCCTGACCTTCGATTTGATCCTTGGCTTTGGCTCCTGACAACTGACTCCAGCTAGATTCTTGGCTCTGGTATCCAGTTCCTGCCCTCCAGTTGACCCTTGGGTCCTGCTTCCTACCACTGACTCTGGTTCTGACCCTAGTCCTCGGGGTCTGATGCCTGCTCCAACCACTAGGCCTGACACCTACTTCAACTACTAGGCTAGAATGCCCTCCTCCTGATTGGCTAGCAGATTGAGAAGCCCTCGAAATTAGGGCCAGGAGTCCTTGGCGCTAGCATGGACCCTACTAAGGCCCCAGCAGGACTGGTGGACACCATTCAAAACCTTCAGGTGCGAATAACACAGAAGGCAGCCCTGCAGGCACAGGTTGCTCTCCTGGCTCCTCCTATTCCACCCTTCCCAGAGCCAAAGATTTCACGGCCCAACAAATTTAATGGAGACTGGGACAAGTTTCAGGGTCCCTGAACCAATGTCGGCTCCTGTACCTACTGTGCCCTCAATCATTCCCCATGGACCAGGCCTGCGTGGGACTCATCTTAAGTTTGTTGACTGGGGAGGCCTTGGCCAGGGCTTCCCCCTTCCTTTCCTGGAACAGTCCAGCCTCATCTTGCAACAATTAGAGGAATTCATTCAAACTATGCCCACTATCTTTGATGACCCCCAACCATGTGCAGACCTTAGGCCGACTCATTGGCAAGTATACTGCTGAGTTTTGTTGTTTGGCTTCCAACACTGGGTGGAATGAGGGGGCACAATACCACCATTTCCACCTGGGGTTAAATGAGGATATAAAGGATGAGCTTGCACAGGGGGAGCCTCTGTCCAGTTGGAACAATCTGATTGAGAGAATCAGTGTTATGAGCATACCTTGATTTTCTTGAGGCTGCCATGCATCCTGCCCACGACAACCCAAATGTGCAGGTCTGCCCAAGCATCAGAGCTTGTGCAAGCCAGCCAGGTTCATCCACACCTCTCCAACTTGGAGAAGCACCGACACCAGAGTTAGGCTTCTGCTTATATTGTGGGGAACTTAGCCATCTTGCCTTGATGTGCACAGTGAAGACTTGGGTGGAACCAGAGCTAGGAAATGCCAGGTCCCCAGCCCTTGGGAGTGGGTCCAGGCCGAGCTGGTTTTCTCCTCTCACGGATTTGCTGCGAAAGGGAACCTGTTTTTCCTGGTCCCGGAAGCACAGGCTGCCTTTGATAATTTGAAAGCTCCCATCTTGATCCACCCAGACCCTGCCACGCTGTTTACAGTGGAGGTAGATGTTTCGCATTTTGTGGTAGGGGCAGTACTTTTCCAACCCACTGCTCCTGCTGGTCAGCTTCACTTGTGCACCTTTTATGGGTGAAAACTCACTCCTGCTGAGATGAATTATGACATCCTGGACAAGGAACTGATGGCCATCAAAGCAGTCTTTGAAGAATGGTCCCCTCTTCTGCAGGGTGCTGGGTTTCCAGTCCAAGTCCTGACATAACATAAAACTTGCAATATCTAAAAATGGCCAGGTAATTGAACCAGCCGCAGGCACTCTGTTCCCTCTTCTTTGCGTGATTTGAGTTTGTGGTCACCTACGGGCCAGGGACTAGGAACTGGAAGTATTGATGTACTGTCATGAAAGCGTGAATACTACAAACCTGGTGAGGAGATTATGTCCACACTTCTCAAGCCCTCAAACATCATTTCTGGTACCACAGCCTCCGTCTGCTTTCAGTTATCTAGCAATCCCCTTGTCATCCAAACCTGTCAGCCTTAGACCATCATCAAGACCAGTCCTCTATATTCTTCACCTTCCAGGACAGGATCCTACACAATGAGGGACACATCTATGTTCCTGAAAGGGCCACTTGGCTTCAAGTCCTACAGTTCTGCCACAACACTTCTCAGGCCACTTCAGCTATTCCAAGACCCATGACCAGGTTTCCAGGAACTTTTGGTGACCTGTCACAAGCACCTCTGTTGCATCCTATGTAGATTCCTGTGAGCTGTGCGGCTGTGACCGAGACCCCCTGTTCAAGACTGCTGGGTCTCCTCCAGCCCATACCCAATCCACTTCAGCCTTGGGTCATCATTTTCATGGACTTTATCATGGAATTACCACACTTGCAAGGCCACACAACCATTCTAGTGGTGGTTGGCCATTTAACCAAGATGGCACATTTTGTTCTACATTGAGTGCTTTCCTCTGCCTATTTGTGAGCAATATCTTTTACCTCCATGGCTTGTCTACAAATGTGGTATCTGACTGGGGATCCCACTTCTACGCCATTTGAGTATCGAGGTCCTGAACTCAAGAGCCTATCATCCTAGCTACAATGGGCAAGCAGAGTGGGTCAGTGTGGTCCTGGAACAGTACCTACGTTGCTTCCTAAATTACCATCAAGATGATTGGCTGTACCTGATCGTTCATGCTGAGTTTGCTTAAAACAATGCCCATAGGCCTCTACCAAGCAGACTCTCTTCTTTGCTAACTATGGTTTCCATCTTTGTGCTCATCCAGAGATGCCCTTGGAATCATCGCTGCCTGCTGTTACTGAATTCACAGACCACATCCAGCAGGTGAACCAAGAACTCCAGAGGCAGTTAGAAGATACCAAGGTATCCTACAAATGATATGCTGACTGGTCCTACCAGCCAACACTTGGCTTCTGGGTAGGGAATAAGCTGTGGTTGTCTACCTAGAATCTGTGGTGGACTGACCCCTCTGTGAAGCCTGACTACAAGTATCTGGGGTCTTTCCAGATTACAAAACAGATTAACCTGGTTAAATTCAAGTTACAGCTACCAGATTCCCTCAAGATTCACACAGTCTTCCACATCCCTCTTCCAAAATCATTAGTCAAGGATCCCTTCCCACGTTGTACTACTCTTCTCTGCCACCTATAACCGTTCGGAGCCAAGAAGAATATGTGCTTCGGCAGATTCTAGATTCTTGTTGGGTCCAAGGAAAATTACAATATCTAATTGACTTGAATGGGTTGGGCCCTGACCAACATCCATGGGAACCTACAGAACACACCCATGTGTTCCTTTCAGCATGCTTACACTGAGAAACCTGGTCCTGAGGCCCTAGACATACTTCTCAGGGAAAGGGGGAGGTACTATCAGGAGTCATGCCTGGAGCAGAGCTAATATCCTCCTCAGTAAAACTGCCCGACAGCAAGCTGATTAATTGGCCATGCTGCCTGATTGGCTGCAGTGGCCAGCAGGCTGGTTCTTAAGCCAGGAGCATCAGAAGCTTGCGGGCTTCTCAATGCTCCTGCTCACCACTGTGCCTGCTCCTGCCTTACCTTATTCCTCCTTCTCCTGCCTTACCTTATTCCTCCTTCTCCTGCTTTGTCAGCTTTCCCGTTTGCTCCAGTTCCTGACCTCCAGTTTGTCACTTGGGTCCAGCTTCTGACTACTGACTCTGACCCACTCCAACCACTAGGTTAGACCACATTCGTCCTGGTTGGCTGAAACATCATTAGCCATGACTATAGACATTTTTCCTGCATAGTCACTACTTGACTGAGACCTGAGTGTCTGGCACCTCTCTCAGGGCCTGAGTGATAGGGTTCTGGTAACAGTTGTTCTGACCTTGTGCAGTACGACAGCACTGCCTGAGATTTTTAGAGCAGAATGTATGAGGTCAGCATGGATGAGAGATGTGTACCTATCACATGAAGGAACAACTGGCCATTCCTACCAGTTGAAGGCTTCTTACCCTGGCAACCCATGCCACTCCCCATCAGCAGCTGCTTAAGCTACCTACCTTTGTGTTAAGAAACAAGGAGTAGGAGTTCCTCCAACTGTACCAAGTAGCTGGAATATTATAAGACCAACCTATCTGCCAAAGTTCTGAATAGAACTCTATGTAGCAACTCCTAAACTCCGATGGATTTTCTTTTGAGGGTGAAAATGTCTTTCCTTCCCTGAGACTTTCCCTTCTACAGACCAAATATCCTTTTTAAAACAAATAAAATATTCCCTTTTAACTCCTTTCCATTTGACATTTCATGTTACTAATGATTTTGATTTATTGTTGTAAGAATTGGAGTTGACAGGAAATGAAATACCAGTCACCTGAAAAACAAATCTTTGAGATAAAGTTATGCAGGTTTGGGAGAAGGGGGAAGGGCACATGGCAAATCAGCCAAGTGGAGATTAGCTTTTTCGCGTTAGCACTGTAATTTTACTTCAGAAAACTTCTTTATCTGCTCAATGGCAAATGACATACCACAAAATGCTGATTGATTCTGAAGTAAATCAGAGGCTGGTTTTGACTTTTATGTTTACCAGGTAGCTGGGGAATACCTTTCTGTATGAATTACAGGCTTGTGCTAATACTGACTGCCACATTACTGAGGGATTGTAAAACCACATTTTAATCTACACAGAAATGAAAGCGTAAATGGCTTATAGCTGATTGCTTTGTCTGGGTTCAAAAATCACACAAAAGGAAATGGTAGCATAAAGCTGTTATAGAAAATAATTCTAATTACAGAACTATGTTCTGCTTGCTTGAAGAAAAGTTTTAATGCATTATAATCAGCTTTCTCTGAATTAAAATAAAGTATAATGCCTTTAGCAACAGTGAATTGGTTTCACTTTTGGGGTATTTTCAGACTGGATGATAAATCATGTCTTGAGCAAACCCATAGAAACCAAACTAAACAAAACATTAGCAACGGAGAATTGGTTTAATGGTTTGGCATTTTTCAGACTGGAAGATCAATCAGATGTTGAGCAAAATCACAGAAACAAAACTAAACACTTTATAAATTAGTTAATATCTGATTTCAGATTTGAATACACATATTATTGCACATTAGGGTAAAGACTCCAAGTTATTCTGACTCATTTATATTCCATATTCTTTGTGTTAACCCCAAATAATTTTTAGGTTTCAGAGTAACAGCCATGTTAGTTTGTATTCGCAAAAAGAAAAGGAGTACTTGTGGCACCTTAGAGACTAACCAATTTATTTGAGCATAAGCTTTCGTGAGCTACAGCTCACTTCATCGGATGCATACTGTGGAAACTGCAGAAGATCTTTTTATACACACAAAGCATGAAAAAATACCTCCTCCCACCCCACTCTCCTGCTGGTAATAGCTTATCTAAAGTGATCACTCTCCTTACAATGTGTATGATAATCAAGTTGGGCCATTTCCAGCACAAATCCAGGTTTTCTCACCCTCCGCCCCTCCCCACACAAACTCACTCTCCTCCTGGTTACCAGCACCAGAGAGCACCAGCCAGTTAAACTGGGCTTACAGTTACTTTGCATCACTGGTGTAATGCAAAGCAGCGAATTGTACTGGTGCACTTGGCCCTTCGTTTACAATTGAGTTTATTAGTTTACAGGGCTGTATTAGTGAGAACCAACCCAATGTCTATCATAAAATCATAGGACTGGAAGGGACCTCGATAAGTCATCTAGTCCAGTCCTCTGCACTCATGGCAGGACAAAATATTATCTAGCCCATCCCTGACAGGTGTTTCTGTCTAATCTGCTCTTAAAAACCTTTGGAGATGGAGATTCCACAACCTCCCTAAGCACCTCCCAGTGCTTACCCCTGACAGGAAGTTTTTCCTAATGTCCAACCTATCCCGCCATTGTTGCAATTTAAGCCCATGGCTTCTTGTCCTATCCTCAGAGGTTAAGAACAATTTGTCTCCCTCCTCCTGTAACAACCTTTTATGCACTCAAAAACTGTTATCATGTCCTCTCTCAGTCTTCTCTTCTCCAGACTAAACAAACCAATTTTTTTCAATCTTTGCTCACAGGTCATGTTTTCTAGACCTTTAATCTATGTGCCTTAAGGACTCCCCGTATGTTCCTGTTTTAGTTCCTCTAGCAGTGCTACTTCAATGCACAGAAAAGGAGGCTTTCGAGGACTGATGCACAAAGTAATGTGTAGCCATGGAACCTTTTGGCCTTGTCCACCTTACAAAAAAGGTATATTTTTAACCTGCATTAAACTAATCCATGTTATCAACCTAAAGAGGACAAGGCCATAGTTGTTTTAACCTGTGTTAGCAGGTCAAAGTAAAGCCCAAGTTCCCACCCCATCAAAGAGAAATCCAAGTGAGTGTCCTGGAAAACACTGGTCTTGAGTTGAGGGAGTTAAAAGTTATTGAAAATTACATATGATTCGTGCATTGCATTGACATGTCTTGCTAAGATCATAAACTGTGCAGTGAAGGAAGGCCATGCTGCATATATGTCGGGCTAATTCAGATGCATGCTGACCATTATACTATGGATGTGCAGGGGTGAGACATGGGCTCCTCACATAATCTTCTACAGAGCTCTAAAGGTTTGCAGAGACAAGCAAGAGAAGCATGGGGGTGGGAAGAGGATCCTAGGAAATACTAAATTAAGAGATGAATAAAGTTATTCAGTTAAGTGCATAAAAATCAGGAAATAGAAAAAATTATGTTGCATATCAAGCCTCAACTCTGCCCCCTTGTTTGTATGTATTACAATTAAGTTTTTAATTATATTGCCACATACTCAAATAATACAAGTGTACAATTATTCAGGCTACCACTTAGATTATAAACTGTTTTGGGCAGAGACCACCTTTTTGTTCTGTGTTTGTACAGCACCTAGTGTAGTGGGATCCTGGTCCACGACTGGGGCTCCTAGGTGCTATGGTAATACAAATAATAAACCACAGTAATATATTTCCTAATGCATATATGCCAGACAAGCAGGGCCTGATTATTCACTGCCTTTCAACTTGTGTGCTCATTTACAACTGTGCAAAGTGGGTATTACACCCTATCAGGTCAGAATAACAGCATTTTACCCTCAGTTTACGAAGTGGAAATAACTGTACAAGATACAAGACAGAGGGTCAGATTCCAGGGGTAGGCGGAACACAGTGAACAATACCTATGCAACATATGCCACAGAATAAAGTAGAACATAGAGCAATACATTTATTTTGCTGGCATACACAGGACACCAAATTTTTCAAGTAAATTAGCTTCATACTTAACTGCCTTATCCTCCACACTGCACCTTAGGAAGGCTGGGGCTGGTAATTGAAAAGAAAATGTACAGAACATGGAGACTGACAAAATTATTAAATTACATGTGTGCCACAGGGATGATCCTTTAAGGAGATGCAGCTGCCCAGTCTACCTGTGACAGGCTCTGCTGAAGAGAATGATCCAGTCAAGGTCCACCTGGTTATAACTGCCTTCCAGCTACATACCAGAAGGAATGTTCTGTGTAAGCTTGAAAACCTGTTTCTCTCACCAGCAGAAGTGGCCCAATAACAGATATTAGCCCACACACCTTGTCTCTTCTAGCTACTTAGGCAGTTAAAGTAAGGAACACTTGGGCCTAATGAAAGGCTTAGGAGAGTTCAGTTGGGGAGGCTCCTGAGGAGAAGCTCTGGGGGAAGGCGAGTTCCCAGGGAGACTGAACTCGGCAGAAGGTGGTGCCCCTAAGGCAGGGAGAGTCAGGATTACAGGGCTCTCCAGGCAGAGAGGTCTGGGAGAGACTCTGAACAAGCAGGTGGAAAACTGTAGAGCTCAGTAGAGAGCAGAGAAGCCTGAGAACTTAAACAGGAGACGCTGTTGTTGGAACCCAGGGACTTTTGAATTCTGTCTGGGCTCTGAAGTAAGGGCCTTTAATAATTTTCCAATTGCTCCTTTCAGAAGTCTTTATTAAAGGGAGACACACTGCTGTCAAGGAAAGTAGAATGTTTGGCTTTTCTGTGACCAGGCTGTTAAAGTGACCTCATTGTTACCTCATTGAGGGGGAAATTGAGGCAGTGTAAAGCAGAGCCAGACTCAGCTGCAAGATGGTGTTCAGGAAGTCATGGGTGTCTCTTTTACAATATGGTGAAGAGCAGGTACTACAGTATATATAACGTCTCAGATAATAAAGGTTCATAGATTCCAAGGCCAGAAGGGACCACTGTGATCATCTAGGCTGATCTCCTGAATAACACAGGCCATAGAACCTTCCCAAAATAATGCCTACAGCACATCTTTTAGAAAAAGAGCCAATCTTGACTTAAAAATGGTCTGTGATGGTGAATCCATCATGACCCTTGTTAAGTTGTTCCAGTGGTTAATTACTTTCACTGTTAAAAATTTACACCTTATTTCCAGTCTGAATTTGTCTAGCTTCTACTTCTAACCCGTGCCTTACGTTACACCTGTCTCTGCTAGATTGAAGAGCCCTGTCATAAATATAAAGGGAAGGGTAAACCCCTTTGAAATCCCTCCTGGCCAGGGGAAAGCTCCTCTCACCTGTAAAGGGTTAAGAAGCTAAAAGGTAACCTCGCTGGCACCTGACCAAAATGACCAATGAGGAGACAAGATACTTTCAAAAGCTGGGAGGAGGGAGAGAAACAAAGGGTCTGTGGGTCTGTCTATATTCTGTCTTTGCCGGGGATAGACCAGGAATGGAGTCTTAGAACTTTTAGTAAGTAATCTAGCTAGGTACGTGTTAGATTATGATTTCTTTAAATGGCTGAGAAAAGACCTGTGCTGAATAGAATAACTATTTCTGTCTGTGTATCTTTTTTGTAACTTAAGGTTTTGCCTAGAGGGATTCTCTATGTTTTGAATCTAATTACCCTGTAAGGTATCTACCATCCTGATTTTACAGGGGGGAGTTCTTTATTTCTATTTACTTCTATTTTTTATTAAAAGTCTTCTTGTAAGAAAAGTGAATGCTTTTTCATTGTTCTCAGATCCAAGGGTCTGTAGTCACCTAGGCAAATTGGTGAGGCTTTTTACCAAACCTTGTCCAGGAAGTGGGGTGCAAGGTTTTGGGAGGAAAGACGTGTCCAAACAGACGTGTACCCTAGAGGACCTGCATGAAAAACCTCCTAAGCTTATCTTTACCAGCTTAGGTCAAAACTTCCCCAAGGTACAAAATATTCCACCCTTTGTCCTTGGATTGGCCGCTACCACCACCAAACTAATACTGGTTACTGGGGAAGAGCTGTTTGGACACGTCTTTCCTCCCAAAACCTTGCACCCCACTTCCTGGACAAGGTTTGGTAAAAAGCCTCACCAATTTGCCTAGGTGACTACAGACTCAGACCCTTGGATCTTAAGAACAATGAACAATCCTCCCAACATTTGCACCCCCCCTTTCCTGGGAAATGTTGGATAAAAAGCCTCACCAATTTGCATAGGTGACCACAGACCCAAACCCTTGGATCTGAGAACAATGAAAAAGCATTCAGTTTTCTTACAAGAAGACTTTTAATAAAAAATAGAAGTAAATAGAAATAAAGAAATCCCCCCTGTAAAATCAGGATGGTAGATACCTTACAGGGTAATTAGATTCAAAACATAGAGAATCCCTCTAGGCAAAACCTTAAGTTACAAAAAAGATACACAGACAGAAATAGTTATTCTATTCAGCACAGTTCTTTTCTCAGCCATTTAAAGAAATCATAATCTAACACATACCTAGCTAGATTACTTACTAAAAGTTCTAAGACTCCATTCCTGGTCTATCCCCGGCAAAGACAGAATATAGACAGACCCACAGACCCTTTGTTTCTCTCCCTCCTCCCAGCTTTTGAAAGTATCTTGTCTCCTCATTGGTCATTTTGGTCAGGTGCCAGCGAGGTTACCTTTTAGCTTCTTAACCCTTTACAGGTGAGAGGAGCTTTCCCCTGGCCAGGAGGGATTTCAAAGGGGTTTACCCTTCCCTTTATATTTATGACAAGCCCATTATTAAATGTTTGTTCCCCATATAGCTACTTATTGATGTAACCGAGTCGCCCCCTTAATCTTCTCTTTGTTAAGATAAACTTGAGCTCTTTGAGTCTATCATGAAACTCAAATAGCATAAGTATACAAGAATTT
The DNA here is from genome assembly GCF_965140235.1 of Caretta caretta. NCBI lineage: Eukaryota > Metazoa > Chordata > Testudines > Cheloniidae > Caretta > Caretta caretta. The sequence goes on along the minus strand of NC_134209.1, from coordinate 127,540,782 downwards.
TTAAAATTACAAGATGCTACCCATGTGTTTCTTAGGTTATAGATAAACTATATGATCTTCTGTTGTATTATTTGGATGAGAGTATATGATTGTGTAATTAAAAATACTGTATCATAATGCACATGAAAAAGGAGATATAATTAATGTTGTATCTCCAACCTTAATGTTGCCATTTCCTGACAAGACTGCCTTGCTCTAAAATCTTGACATTTTCTTAATGTAGTTTCTTTGTTGAATATGCTAGGCTATGATAATAGCATCAAAACAACAAATGGACTAAAGGCAAAGAGAATTACTAAAAAGCCAATAATAATTGTTGGCCTTATGTAGCAATTTATACTTGGTGAAGTGCTGGATGGATAAGAGCTAATTAGACCACATTAGCTCTGTGAAACAGGTAATCTACAGTATTATTATTCCATGTTATAAAACTAAGACTGAGACACTAGATGCTTAAGTGATTTTCCCAAAGACATACAGCAAGTCAAGGCAAAGCCAGGATCAGTACTCCACAGCTGCTTATCCCAGACCTGTTGTCTAACCACTAGATGATTCTGCTTCTCTGAAATTTAATAGTTTGGAAAGTGAGGGCCAGATTATCCTGTCCCACAAAAGAGCAACACAGGCATGGGTTCAGAGAGAGGAACTCTCAGCTAGGAGCCCCAGGTAGCATTCCTTTCCACTGGGGTCTGTCCCCAATGAAACAGGCTCAGGGACCAACCCCAAACTTCCAGGGATTTTTTTGCGGGCCAACACTAACCATGAGGAGGACCTGTGCCTATAAAGGGGCTCTAGCCCCTGCAGCATGGCTCTATTTCGTAGGGACACTGCCTGGCTTTAGCTGCCCCGTACTCTCTTATCCCCTCCCAGCTGGAGTCTGCAGAAAAGATTATACAGCCCTAATTGCTCCTGAACTCCCTGACTCAAATGCCCCACATCCATCTCATGAGGTGCTCTTCAATGTCTTAGCATGGATATATATCCAGATTTATTAACAATTCAGTGAGAGGGAAGGCTGGGTTGTAGGATTGCCCTCGTAACCCTCCTGCCAGTGATGCTGGCAGCATAAAGGGCTGGGTCCTCACTTCCTAGGGTTTTTTCTAACACATACAAAACTCCAGTTCGATCCCCCACTCAACTACCTGGGAACTTGTATCCATCTATCTTACTCTGGGTGCCATTGATAGACAATTTATTCCCCACTTGCAAGCACAGCGACCAGATTTTAAACAGGAAAACTTTACTGGGGAGAAGGAAAGGAAATTACAGGGTAAACTTAACAACAACTACTAACTTCTGCCACTGTTACCCCAAGGTCACAGTTCTAGCCTGTGAGGTTTTTACCCACAAAAGCTTATGCTCAAATAAACCGGTTAGTCTTTAAGGTGCCACCGGACTCCTTGTTGCTTTTGTGGATACAGACTAACACGGCTACCCCCTGATACTTGAGTCCTAGCCTTTGTGCATCCCCATATAAGAGCCATGAGTTGCCGGTGCAGCACAGTCACCTTTCCAGTTCTCCACTCAGTTACTTGGTCAGAAAGTCCCAAGGAAAACCTTCATCTGACTGCCTGCTCTGAAGCTATGCTATCTGACCCGCTAAAGTGACATTCTGTGGTGATGCTGGATCAGGGAGCCAGCACACAAGTTCTTAGGTAGATGAAGACTGGGGCTTATAACTAAGGCTATGTTTTAGTCATGGGTATTTTTACTAAAGGCATGGACAGGTCACGGGCAGTAAACAAAAATTCACGGCCGTGACCTGTCCATGACTTGTACTATATACCCCCGACTAAGACTTGAGTGCTCGGGGGGGGGGCGCGGGAACAGCCCAGGGGCATGTTCAGGAGGGGCGCCACAGGTGCTTTGTGGGGACATGCGGTGGCACCTGGCCTTGGACCCACACAGGTGCTCCGGGGGCTGGCAGTCTCCGCATGGCTCCTGGAAGTGGCCAGCATGTCCCTGCAGCCCCTAGGCAGAGGCGTAGCCAGGGGGGCTCTGCGCTCTGCCCCTGCCCCGAGTGCCCACTCCACAACTCCCATTGGTAGGGAACCATGGCCAACGAGTACTGTGGGTGGAGGCAGCACATGGAGTCGGATATGCTGTCCACTTTTGGGGAGCCCCCCGAGGTAAGTGTCATCCAGAGCCATCACCCCCTCCCACACCCCACACCTCAGCCCTGAGCCCCCTCCCACACCCAAACTCCTGCTGCTGGGGGGGTGCATGCTCAGGTGGCCCCCTGGCCAGCTGCATTGGCCGCTGCAGAAGCCAAGGAGGTCCCAAAAAGTCACGGAATCCATGACAGACTCGCAGCCTTACTTATAACCCCTCAGATATTTTGCCTCCATAGCTGGAGCAGCTGCTCTCTGTATACGCAGCCTTCAGTAATGCTGCTCCCCATTCAGCACTGTTAGTGGGTCATACTCCACTCCATCCTTTGCCTGGGATTGTAGCTGTCACCTAGATGCAGCTGGTGGCCTGGGACTGCTACTTTGTTCCGCTCATAGACTATCTCTCATCTGGAACCAGCTCTGTTGTTCTGCTCCACCTGGAGACCTCAGCTGGGGGCCAGATCAGCTGCTCTGCTCTGCTCACAAGAAACTATTGTTCTCAATTCAGCGATATTAGAAAGGGAACAATAGTATATGGGATCCTACACAGAGTCACCACCACCAGGGTGCCCCTTCCAACAAGGCAGAACTACAGACTCTTTCTTCCACTCTTGGCTCTCTCCAAGGCCTCTTTCCCAACCTCAGCAAACATAAGCCTTAATCAGGGTGACGCAGAGCCCAGTCATTGTCCAGGCCTTGCTCAGTTGTTTCCCAACAGGGTGATCTCCAAAATATTGGCCCCAAGTACAAAACTTGGGCAAAGTACACCCCAGTGTTCTTAACTATCCACAGTAAATATGTAGATGAGGCGCTGCCTTGATCAACTGACTCCCCTTGCTCTGTAGCAGATGACAGCAAAGAACACAAGCTGATATGTAAATGAGGTACTGCAAAGAACACAGTTGATATTTAAATGAGGCACTGCCTCACTCAGTCACCCTTGTTCTCCAACAGAGAGCTCACTCAGTTACTTCCCTTCCCTCATAGGCTTCAGCCCACTGGGCTAACCCCTGTATGAAAAAAGGAGTCAATGCAAGTGATGCTCAGATTGTGATTCTAGAGCTTCATGTCTCAGTGGAGCTGATATGGGGAGTTGCTTGTCCCAGTAAGTTCTGCTTTGTGAGTGTGGGTACAGGATTTGAGAGAGTCATTGTAAAATTAAAACTGCAACCATTTTAGTCTGAAAGTAAATAACACAGAATGTTTTTATGATAATGGGTGACATTTGCTCAAACATTCTAAAACTATTTGTCTTCAGGCCTGGAAAATTTCAGGCAAATAGGTAAAAGTTACAAGCAAAAAGAGGAATTTAGACTAGAAACCATAGTCCAACATAAATACTCTTGGTTGCTATGCTACAATAATGTTTTCTGTTATGCTATAATAATGTTTTCTGTTGTGTCTGAAGACTATGTACACATACTCTTTCTTCACGTGATCCCTCCCAAAAGTGCTCTCTGATAATTTGTTTTTCCGGAGTCTAATTATTTACTCTCCTGGCTCAGCTGCCAGAAATAGACCCACATACTTGCAGACTTAATGGCACAGATCTGTGGATGAAAAGCATGCAATTTTCTCACATATTAGCAGGCCAATAATATAGTAAAACTTGCAAATGAATGCAAATTAATCCACACCTCAGTCTCTTTCTCTGTACAACCTTTTAGCAGACTCAGATGCAATCAATTCAAAGCTCATTTTAATTGTACAGCTTTCATGCTGGGTACTATGGTGAGGTTTACCAAGTTCAGCTAGTCCTTATGCTCACAATCCTGTGTCAATTTCAATCTCCATCAACTTATTTTTTCCAAATGCTTTTCCAAATATTTTTTTCCATTCTCATTTTGGTGAGAAGATTAAATAAAACACCAGTTCCTGTGCTGTATAAACAATCCTTATAGAATCATAGAATATCAGGGTTGGAAGGGACCCCAGAAGGTCATCTAGTCCAACCCCCTGCTTGAAGCAGGACCAATTCCCAGTTAAATCATCCCAGCCAGGGCTTTGTCAAGCCTGACCTTAAAAACCTCTAAGGAAGGAGATTCTACCACCTCCCTAGGTAACGCATTCCAGTGTTTCACCACCCTCTTAGTGAAAAAGTTTTTCCTAATATCCAATCTAAACCTCCCCCACTGCAACTTGAGACCATTACTCCTCGTTCTGTCATCTGCTACCATTGAGAACAGTCTAGAGCCATCCTCTTTGGAACCCCCTTTCAGGTAGTTGAAAACAGCTATCAAATCCCCCCTCATTCTTCTCTTCTGCAGGCTAAACAATCCCAGCTCCCTCAGCCTCTCCTCATAAGTCATGTGTTCTAGACCCCTAATCATTTTTGTTGCCCTTCGCTGGACTCTCTCCAATTTATCCACATCCTTCTTGTAGTGTGGGGCCCAAAACTGGACACAGTACTCCAGATGAGGCCTCACCAATGTCGAATAGAGGGGAACGATCACGTCCCTCGATCTGCTCGCTATGCCCCAACTTATACATCCCAAAATGCCATTGGCCTTCTTGGCAACAAGGGCACACTGCTGACTCATATCCAGCTTCTCGTCCACTGTCACCCCTAGGTCCTTTTCCGTAGAACTGCTGCCTAGCCATTCGGTCCCTAGTCTGTAGCGGTGCATTGGATTCTTCCATCCTAAGTGCAGGACCCTGCACTTATCCTTATTGAACCTCATCAGATTTCTTTTGGCCCAATCCTCCAATTTGTCTACGTCCTTCTGTATCCTATCCCTCCCCTCCAGTGTATCTACCACTCCTCCCAGTTTAGTATCATCCGCAAATTTGCTGAGAGTGCAATCCACACCATCCTCCAGATCATTTATGAAGATATTGAACAAAACCGGCCCCAGGACCGACCCTTGGGGCACTCCACTTGATACCGGCTGCCAACTAGACATGGAGCCATTGATCACTACCCGTTGAGCCCAACAATCTAGCCAGCTTTCTACCCACCTTATAGTGCATTCATCCAGCCCATACTTCCTTAACTTGCTGACAAGAATACTGTGGGAGACCGTGTCAAAAGCTTTGCTAAAGTCAAGAAACAATACATCCACTGCTTTCCCTTCATCCACAGAACCAGTAATCTCATCATAAAAGGCGATTAGATTATGAGAGGTGCCCCGTAGCTATACATGATACATGATAACCACATTCAAATTACATGAAAAACAATACACTGAAACAGCACTGGGATTTACTGATCTCCTCAGCTGAACCCTGACATGACATGTCAGTCAACTCATGGTGCAGATGTACTGTGGCTAGATCTGTGAATAGATGTGGATAGATTCATCATACTTTAAAAACTATTCTGCAAGTTCTTCATTATCATTTCATGTTATCTCCACTGCTTATTTATATCATTTTAGCTGTACATGGCACTATAGCAGTAGTAATTATCATATGTATACAGCCAGTGAGCAAGGAACCCCATGTGCTACTTGGCACAAACACACAAAATGCAACTAAAGCAAGGGAGAAGTCAGAGGTTTTTACCCCTAAGCATGTGGGTACCCCAAGACACAGACTGTATATGGAGACCTTTCAGAAAGGTGGGATTTCAGGAGTGATACGAAGGAAGAGAAAGTATGGTTAGGAAATATGATGAGATAATTTCCCAAGTTTGGGAGTCAGCTGAAAAAAGGGTCAGTGCCTAGTCTTCAGCTCATGTAACTTGACAGCTCCAAGGATCTGGCTTCCTAAGCCAGGAGCATGTAACAGACAAAAGCAGCATTTAGGAAAGGGACTTGGGCAGACCCCAATGTTGCATCCTGGGGATTCAGGATAGTCATTTTAGGATAGTCCCTAAACATGTATTCTAGGATGGGGAATTTTGCCTGGTTGCTAAGCAGGTTTTGAGACCAAACCTGGCGTGTTGTGCTCCCACCATACACTGTGCTGCTGTAACATATTGGCAATGAGTTACACTGACTGATGTGTGCAAAGCACTTAATGCGTTGCTGTCAATGGCTGTGGTGCTCCTAAGGAGCTGCTTCCCAAGATTCTCTGTCTTCCTGAGAGAGGACAAGGGGCCCAGCCACCCTGAAAAGCCAAAGTGAATACCCGGGAAAGCATTGAGGTGCAGACTCTGAGTTCTTCCACCACACAGGGGAATGGTGCAGTACAGCAGGGAGGATGAATTTGAGTTGCCGAAGGAAACAAACACGTTATGTAGAATGCTTCTGCTGTTACCTATTGGCTAATGATGTGATGGATGAGACAAAATAGAAGTTTATCCTCCTCAGTGTTGCAAGACTTGTGGACTGATTCATGATCTCCAGGAGCCACAGACTCATGAAATGGTGACATTTCTATAGCTAAAGCAGTGACGGATGATTATGAACCCAAACCATCTGTTAGTGTCCTATGGTTTAAACATAACTCCTATATCCAGGTGCCAAATGAATATGTCTCAATTTGTGGCAAATTTATGCCAGCTGGCAGCCCAGTGTGAAACTGGAAATGGTTGGGAAGATATGTTGCACAACTGCATTCTTTGTGGCAACAATAATGAAGCAATGCACAAAGGATTCTGGCAGAGCCCTTTCTGCTCTATAAGCCTGGACCAGCAATTGCTAATGTAGATGGCCCCATGTCATTGTCAGTAGGTAAAGAAGATACTCCAGTATCTCAAAAAGTGGTGCTACCTTTAGTCAGAGTAGAAGAAGCTTCACTAACAGCTAAGCAGATCACTCTGTGGATTAACGGAGACCTTGTTCTGTCGCAGTTCTATCATTTCATATAACATGGATGGCCCAAGTTGATGGTACCTTCAGACATACATCCTTATTTTCACAGGTGTTGGGAACTAAATCTCCAAAGCGGAGTTCTCCTCTCCAGACAAGAAAGTGAATACTAGAAAAACTGAACAGAACTCACCCTGGGATGACCTGAATGAAAACTCTGGCCAGATGTTATGTCTGCTGGCCACGCCTAGTTAGAGAAAGCAAGCGGTACTGGGCTGTGCCACACAAAGAAAGTTGCCTATGGTAACAGGTCTATCACTATGGGAATGGACAGGAAGGCTTTGGATCAGGCTACAGATCAACTTTGTTGGTCCCTTCCTTGGGTCAATGTTTCTTGTGATGGTGGATGCACATTCTAAGTGGATGGAAGTCATTCTGGTCAGAGTAGCTACTTCATCTGTAACTACTGAGGAGCTATGTTTCTTGTTGAGCATACATGGACTGCCTGAGACCGGTGTCTTTACCCTTTCCCTGCACTTCTAGTTGGAGTTCCAGTTACTATATTGAGCTGTTGATTTTCCTATCAAGGAACTTTGTTGAACTTTGAGGGGGAGAGATGTTGTATCCTGGGGGTTCAGTATAGTTCTTTTAGAATAGTCCCCAAAGACATATTCAGGAGTGGGGAGTTTTGCCCAGTCCCTGGATGCCATTTTGTATGTTAATAAAGAAGCAGTTGTTGAGACCAGATCTGGTGTGTTGTGCTCTCTTCATACCCTGCACAGCTGTAATAATGTCCTAACGTGTTTCTTCTCCTATTTCTTAACAGAAGGACCTGTAACAATATGAGTATCTTTCCCATCAATTGTTCACAGCACTTATTTCATCAATGTAAGGGTAAAAAAAAAACCCTGCCAGCACTTTTTATTAGAAATAGGCACAAACTGCACAATAGTGATTCTAACCCAGACTGCGATTATGAACGACCCAAAGTTTTGGGGCATTCAGATCTAGAGTTTTGAGCCATTCACAATGTTCAATTTCCAGATCAGGGCTCAGACTTCGATAGCTCCCATAGTTCAGGATGATCAGACGTGGGAGGGAGACATAAGGGCTGCCTCAGACCCAGCTCTATTTTTAACACTAAACGTAGTTCTGTTTTTGACCCAAGTACATTCAGATTTTTAAAAAATTCTGGCTTTCAGAATTATTATGCAAAGCAACATCACAGTTGCAACATTCACAGTCAGGCACTGATCCTGCGAAGACTTGTGTATATGCTTAACTTCAAGCATGTAAGCAATCCCTTTGCACTATGCACGTGCTAAAAGTTAAGCACATGTGAGAGTCATTGCAGGATTAGGGCCTTAGATATGAGAGTAATACTTTGCAGCCATATAGATACAGCTAGAAAGCACTCTCAAGGTTTTGTTATACCTTTGATTTAGCAAGGCGGGGTCAGATTCTGTTTTGAACTATATTAAAAACCTTCAAATTTCCCTCTGTTACTACTGTGACCTAGAAAAGGCCATCCAGGTTTTCCTAGTAGATCCACCATGTGGATGACAGACTTTAGCACTTGCTGTCCGTTTTCTATAGCTAGTTATCCTGTAGGAGTTCGATGGTCCTCCTTTTATGCCCTTCACTCCACCTGACCTTGCCTTAGTCCAAAAAAACCCGCTCTCTGCTGCTGTCATAAACGATTCATGTTCTCTTGCTTTTGTATTAGAAGTACCACAATCCTTCACAGACAGTATCTCCTCTGGTCTGATGCTGGCATTAGTTATTAAAGCTAGCCTGACCTTGCTAAAGAAACACTTCACACAAGAAGCTCCACTCATTTCCTGAGACTAATTTACCTAATTTAAAACCACCATATTTGAAGATGCTTATTTTACCTCATGTAGCTGTCAACTTACATTTTCTAGGAAATTGAAGCACTTCTCCTGGTGAGATCTATCCCATTAACAGGCTTTTTGTTAAATTTGTGAGTGGTTATGAAAGTGAGAAACTAATTACACTAGCTTGAGCAAGACATTTTGCACACAGGTGCTGTTGAATCGTTTGCCACACATCTCTACCAGTACACCTTAGTCCTGACATGCAAGCATCTCAACTTATCCAGAGCCAAAGGAAAGGCAAAGTCCTAAACAGCAGTGTAGGGAGCATAATACAAGGTAGAATTTAGCTTATTGTCTTCAGTGGGGTTGCACAGATATAACTGAGGGAAAAATTTTGCCCTCAAATTCCAATTCAGAGCCCAATTCTCCCCATGTGGAAAAAGAGATTCAGTTAAGTTTCCTTGTAATTCTTCTGCCAGTGTGAATTTTGCTTCTCTGGGGAAGAAGTGAGGGATGGCCTCACACATGGGGCTTCCCCAGCTTCCATATAGACCTCAGGAGATCCCCAAGAGGAAATAATCTCATGTACTGGGACCTCACTGTTGCCTGTCATCCATGCACCAACTGCAGAGCTCTCAACAGGACTGAGAGATGGACTCTCTCTTGTTCTTCTTCCTAGTATATTAGTCCGTAATCCAGAGTACTCAGCCCCAGTGAGGTGAGGAGCATCCTCAACTCAACTGGGGTTTGAGCCACTTTGTGTTCAGTACATTTCAAGACTAGGGCTCTCTAGTGTGACTGGTCACCTGAATTTGTAGCCAGTCTAGGACTCTCAGATACAGACACGACTGCTCAAAACTGCTAATAAAACAACGTGCCTGGAATCTATAACTTGGCACTACTGTCTTATTTTTTAAACAGTGAGTCAAAATCAGATTCAGTCCCTCACTCAAGTCCTGAGTACAATTATGCTCTCACACACCTTCCTTTCACTCTAGGGTTTATCTTGATTCCGGGGAGGTCTGCAGGATGAGCACTGCAGGAGAAACTGCTTTATCCAGGTACAACAGATGGGAGCAGTGGAAAAATCCCCTTCCTACTGCCACTGTACCTCAACCTTGACCTTGAGAGGCTATTTTGTTAATATTTCATTTAACATACTTGTTACATTTTCCTTTTCCCCAACAGCAACTGAATTTGTTGTAGGGCAATGTGGACAGAGTGATAAGGCCCCTAGACCAGGCTCCTGCGTCCATAGAAGTTCCTGTCAAGGCACACAGAAGAAAATATAGGAATAGTTGAAAGGAAATAACCAAATAACCAAAATCCATTCCCTGATTTTAAATATCTACAAGTGAAGGGCTTAGGCACAATTTGGTCCTTCCACAAAGGAAGTCATTGACCACATAGGAAGAAGAGCCATTCTTGGTGTAATCTTTTCCTTTTATAGTGGGGTGGCCAACCTGTGGCTCCAGAGCCACATGCGGCTCTTCAGAAGTTAATATGTGGCTCCTTGTATAGGCACTGACTCTGGGGCTGGAGCGACAGGTGCCAACTTTCCAATGTGCCGGGGGGTGCTCACTGCTCAACCCCTGCCTCTGCCACAGGCTCTGCCCCCACTCCACCCCCTCCCCTAAGCCTACAGTGCCCTCGCTCCTTCCCCCTCCTACCCCCCCAGCCTCCTGCACACCACAAAACAGCTGATGGGGAGGTGTGGAGAGGGAGGGGGAGACACTGATCAGTGGGGCTGCCAGTGAGTGGGAGGTGCTGGGAGTGGGGGTGTCATAAATATAAAGGGAAGGGTAAACACCTTTAAATCCCTCCTGGCCAGAGGAAAAGCCCTTTCACCTGTAAAGGGTTAAGAAGCTAGGATAATCTCGCTGGCACCTGACCAAAATGACCAATGAGGAGACAAAATACTTTCAAAGCTGGAGGGGGGGGAAACAAAGCATTCCCTCTGTCTGTGTGTTGCTTTTGCTGGGACCAGAGCAGGAATGCAGGTCAGAACTCCTGTAAAGGGTTAATAAGCAATCTAGTTAGATATGCATTAGATTCTGTTTTGTTTAAATGGCTGATAAAATAAGTTGTGCTGAATGGAATGTATATTCCTGTTTTTGTGTCTTTTTGTAACTTAAGGTTTTGCCTAGAGGGATTCTCTATGTTTTGAATCTGATTACCCTGTAAGGTATTTACCATCCTGATTTTACAGAGGTGATTCTTTTACTTTTTCTTTCATTAAAATTCTTCTTTTAAGAACCTGATTGCTTTTTCATTGTTCTTAAGATCCAAGGGTTTGGGTCTGTGTTCACCTATGCAAATTGGTGAAGATTTTTATCAAGCCTTCCCCAGGAAAGGGAGTGTAGGGCTTGAGGGGATTTTGGGGGGAAAGACGTTTCCAAGTGGGCTCTTTCCCTGTTATATTTGTCAGACGCTTGGTGGTAGCAACAATAAGGTCCAGGGACAAAAGGTAAAATAGTTTGTACCTTGGGGAAGTTTTAACCTAAGCTGGTAAAAATAAGCTTAGGGAGATTTTCATGCAGGTCCCCACATCTGTACCCTAGAGTTCCGAGTGGGGAAGGAACCCTGACAGGGGGTGTGGGGGTAGCTGAGGGGGGGTGCTGCTGATGTATTACTGTGGCTCTTTGGCAATGTACATTGGTAAATTCTGGCTGCTTCTCAGACTCAGGTTGGCCACCCCTGTTTTACAGCTTCTGTTCCAAAGCACAGATTTCGCCTTCAGCATGCAGAGCATGCAGATTCTGACCTAGGTCCTTTTCTTCCTTTAAGTACTATAGTTGTGAAGCATGGCAAGAACTCTTCTATTTTACCTCTCTCCCCCTGCCCCAAGGATAAATGTGTTGGATGGAGTTTTCAAAGCCACCTAAAAAATCTGGGATGTCCCTTAGAGATTTTTAAGGCCCGGCTTGACAAAGCCCTGGCTGAAATGATTTAGTGGAGTTGGTCCTGTTTTGAGCAGGGGATTGGACTACAAGACCTCCTGAAGTCTCTTCTAACCCTAACCTTCTATGATTCTATGAATTCACATTTATTTCTAATGGAATCTGGGCATCCAAATCCCACTGATTAAGATGTCAAAGCCTTTCCTCCTAACACAACGTCCATCCACTAATCAGATGCCCAGACTTGAGTATCACACACACAGTTATATAGCACGTTACTATAGATAACTTCCCAATAAGGGGCGTTATAGTATGATAGTATGCTTACATACAGGGTAATGTGTAGGGACTTTGAAAATTCCATTGTCAGGAAGTGCTTGATGGGAAATACAGCATATGAGGATGAAGGAATATTGTCTGATTGTTGCATTGTCTTGGCTCTTATCTTATGCCTGAACCCTGAACACAGGACATGCGTGCGCGTGCGCACACACACACACACACACACACACACACACAGGGCTAGTGCAAGGATATTTTGCGCCCTAGGCGAAACTTCCACCTTGTGCCCCCACCAGCCCCTGGAGCATCGCTTATTATAAACTTTCAAAAATGAATACTGCATAATGTGGCATTGTTCATTAGAATTAATATACATTTGGCTTGAAAATTTATTAATTTCATTATTTAGTTTACATATTTAACGAAAATAAATGAATAACCTCACAGTGTTGACATTGTTATTGTTTTCACTTTGCACAACATAGCATGGATCTTAACATAAATCACATACATTGTACACAATACACTATTGCAGAGTAACACGTTATAATTTAGAATTTATTTTTCGGCGCTTTCAGTTTAGCAAATTTAGAAACAAGTTCCTCCAAGTCAATGCTGCAAGCAATGTCATGTTCTATTGACCAGGTAGATAGCCCAACAAGTCTTTGTTGCAACATTGATGTTCGCATGTATGTTTTTATCAACTTGAGCTTCGAGAAGCTTCGCTCACCACTGGCCACAGAAACTGGGAGAGTCAAGAGGATGTGAAGAGCAATATCTGTGTTGGGGACACTATCTGTCAGCTTATTTTTTCAGATGAAGTTCAATACATCTTGTGGTGATGCACTCTTTTGGACTTGTCTTGCAATAGCTTGCAATTCATTGCACAAGTCAAAGGCATCAATATCTTTGGATTCACCATGTTGCAAAGCTTGCTCCAGATTCAAGCAATGTTCCATAATTTGCTTTGGTGTTGTATTTTGCAAACTGTAAACATGATATAGGAAGCCAAATACTGAACTAATTTGCTGCATCAATGCCCTACACTCCTCTCCCTCTCCAGTACCGCATAGTTGGAGCCAATCAATTGCTATTTGCAATTGAAGCCATTACTGCAGCTCTACATTTCCCTTCAGCTCTGATCCCTCTTTGGCGCACAGTGTCTCTCTGGCTTTGTCCCTCTCTCTCTGCCTGGGTCCCAGTTTGCAGAAAGCCCCAATCCAGGGCAGCTCTAACCATTCCCTCACTGACAGAGGTTGGGGCAGGGAGAGGGGCACCGGGGCAGCTCAGCTCTGTGGGTTGCCGTCCTCTCCAGCCTCCTGCGCAGGAGGGGAGCGTGGATCAGCAGGCGCCTGAGCTGTGGGGAAGCGCTTACCTTGGCCAACACTCCGGCGTCCTCTTCCTCCACCGGGCTGCCGCGCAAGGCTCTTTTGTTCTCAGGGCAGGGGAGGGGGTGAGGAATGTGCTCTCCATGCCCCCTGCTGGGGCTGAGCCTGGAGGCTGAGCCAAGGCAGCCGCCCGTTTCCTTGTCAAGCCCCGCTGCCACCAGGCTCACTTTTTGGCGCTCCCAAATCTTGGCGCCCTAGGCAGCCACTTAGTTCACCTAGTGGTTACACCGGCCCTGCACACACCCACCCGCCCACCCACACCAAAGAAGCTTATTATCTTGCATACTTGGTAGTTACCTATGGGTATGCTATCTGTTATTCTAATGAGGAAAAAGTGTTAAGATCACATCCATTTCTTACTATGGTTTATGCAATAGTAAGTAATCCATTTTTACTAAGTTTTCTTCTACCTTTTTTTAAAGAAAAAGAAGAGAATCAATATAATACGTATATTTTATTCAAATATCTAAACAGTTCTGTACCTGGCATGTTTTGGACCAAATACTATGCTCTTTTACACAGATGAAACCCCACTCAAATCACTGGGGTTGCAGATATATAAATAAGAAAAGAACAAAGACCATGTTAGAAATTAAGATTTACATAAGAAGAGACTGAATAAATACTTTAATGTGTCGAGAGATGTGTACAACGTTGCAAATGAGCAGAAGGGAAGCTTGGGGATAATGCTCAATATTAATGGAAATCCAAATAATTCCTTCAGCAGCACAGGACTGGATTGCTCAAACAGTTTTAATTTACGCACCTCTCCCCCCTCCCTCACTGTAGCCATTTTCATACCTTTTGAAAGAGGGAAAGTTAATATGTAGTTTGTTATACTCTCCCAATTAATTTTTCTTAGGAGCTAACTTCTGTGCTCTGCTGCTTTTATCTATCTCCAAGATCTTAGCAATTGAGTAATGCAGATTATTGGAAGAGCAGAATGTTATTTTCATTTACCTCCCCCTGGGACCCACAAAAACATTGCTCACATATTCCATATTACTTGAAAAACTGTGAGTTTTGCTAATGTACTGTATGGGAGAATATGGCTCCTAAATATTCGGATCTTATTACCTCACCCAGCTGCAGCACTTCATTCTCTCAGCTCCCATTATTGTTACAGTAAAAAGGAGTATTTGATATAAAAATGAAATATCTCCTGTCTTTTTAGCTAGCTGCTGAGTTTATCAAATTGATTCAGGAGGGTCTGAGGAAGGAACCTAGATCATTGAATACTCTGATTTGATCTTGCACTAGACAATTAAATATGTCCCACAGAAATTGGTTGTCAGCTTGGAACAAGTGTACAAGGTACAACAGCTAATCCCTGTTACTTAATGTTAACAGGGGTTACTGATGTGATTTGTGATAAGGGAATCAGGGCTGTACGTTAAAGGGGGAGGGGAAGATCACCAGGAGAAGAGGAAGGGAATAAAGAGGAGCATCCTGGAGGTTACTTAGATTGCACTTAGAAGGGGTCATTTCTAAAAGCCTGTGGGGAATTAGAAAGTATGAAACTGCTGCCCCAATCAGCATCATCTTACCTGATCACTACCATGCATCCCATCAAAGCTGTGCTGCACTAACGGCTGAGGGGATAGAACAGGCAGCATTACAAATGCACTCGATTTGTGTAGCTCTCAAGATCCATTGTATTGGGGCTCACAACCACCCTGTCCATTCTACCAGTGGGAGTGGGGTGGACAATTCCTCTCTCTGACAGATTAACATGGTGGAAACTCATACCATTTTCTGTTCCCTACCTATTCCTCTTCCCCCCGTGAATGAAACGATCTAGCTCTAAAGCTCTCTGTATCTGTTTCTTCATCTATAAAATGGGGATTATTACACTTACCCAGGGGAGCTGCCATAGAAGTACTATTTATATAACAGCTAAAGCTGGTTGGGAAACAGAATTTCTGTCCCATGAAAAATACAGAGTTTAAAAAACAAAACACTCCTAGACTTAAAATTAAAAAATATTTTCATTTTAGAAACACTGAACCATTCCCAGTACCTGGGCAGCATGAATGTTTCAGTGTTTCTGAAACAAAATATGTTCCCTGGGTTCCTGGGGCTGCCTGGTGGTGGAGCTGGGCAGATGGGGAACAGACGAGAGCCCATGGAGCTAACCGGCCCAGAATCTACAAGCTGGGTGCAGGGCAGCTCTCCAGGTGGGCTGTGAGGAAATTGCTCAGTCCAGGAAGTCTGGGAGGCCAGCAGCCTGTCAAATGGGGAGCCAGGCAGCCTAGAAACCCAGGTTGCCCAGCGGATGGGCTGTGGGGGGAATCAGGGATCCTGGGGAGGCAGGCTACCTGGGAAGCCTTGGAACCCAGAGAGCCCACACCAAGCAGGCTGTGGGGGAACCAGAGATCTTGGGGAACCTGGCAATCCACCAGGTGCAGAGATCAGAAGACCAGGGAACATAAGGACCCCAACTCCTTGGCTGCCCACCAAGTGGGCTGTGGAGCAACTGGCAAGTAGCCTGCCAGCTGAGATGGCAGGGATGCTGGCAAGTCAAATGAGCTGGCAGGGAACCTTGCCTACCTGATATCCATCAAAAGTTTTGATGGAATTGACGTGTTCCCACCAAATCTTTAGATTCTATTGAATCAGCATTTTGTGATGGAAAACTGTTCTGTTGGAAATTTTTTGACCAGCTCTAATAGCACATTTATTTTAAATGCCTTGCTAATAGGAAATCACTAGAAGATCCAGTTACGAGGGCTGGGGGAGGGGTAGAAAGCCACGTTAATGTGATATAATACATGCAGCTGGTATGATTACTGGCTCCAAGACTGGATTCTGTAGCTAGGTTGGGGAGGACAATAAGAAACAGTATTTGGGGGTTTTTAAAAGTATGTTCAAGCTGAAGAAATTCTGGAAGGTGGCTGGAGCTAAGTAGGAAAAGCAACATGCAGTACTTACGAGGTGTTAAATCAGAGCTTCTAATGGGATGGGATTCAGGAACTCCAGTAAGTGCAAATGGAAGCATGCTTTTCAGTATAAACACTTGTTTTGCATTAAATGATCTGAGCAATCCTCCATCAGTTAGAGGGAAGCATAAAGATATACTAGTCATTTTCATTTAGAACATTTGTGTTAACTAAGCTCTGACTAGTGGCTGTGGAGATACAGGGGCTGAGCAAAACAAAATCACACTCAGAATTAATTTGAAATTCTGAGAAAGGCACAGAGTAATGGTTTAAGCATAGGACTAGCAATGAGAAAGCCTCAATCCCTTTGTGGTTTCGCTAACTCCCTTAGGCAAAATTTTTCAAAATTAGGTGTCTAATGTTAGGCATTTAAATCCATAATGAGGCACCTCAATAATGGACATAATGTAACTACAGCTACATGTTCCATTATTTAGGTGCCTCATTATGGATTTACATGTCTAATATTATGTATCCAAGTTTGAAAATTTCAGGCTGAATCTCTTTGTGCCATTTTTGCCATCTTCAACAATAAGAACAATTCTCATCTACCTTATAGGTCTGCTGTCAGTGTTTGATGTTTGTAGAGCACATTGAACATGAAAAGCATCCTGTAAAGGATCATTCCTGAGCATTAATACCTTATATATTTGCAAAAAGAAAAGGAGTACTTGTGGCACCTTAGAGACTAACCAATTTATTTGAGCATAAGCTTTCGTGAGCTACAGCTCACTTCATCGGATGCATACTGTGGAAAATACAGAAGATGTTTTATACACACAAACCATGAAAAAATGGGTGTTTAACACCACAATCACTACTAGAAACCTATTTTCGACGTCTCCGACTCAAGGAATATTTCCAACACACCTCTGAATTGTAAGGAGAGTGATCACTTTAGATAAGCTATTACCAGCAGGAGAGTGGGGTGGGGGGAGAGAAAACCTTTTGTAGTGATAAACACCCATTTTTTCATGGTTTGTGTGTATAAAAACATCTTCTGTATTTTCCACAGTATGCATCTGAAGAAGTGAGCTGTAGCTCACGAAAGCTTATGCTCAAATAAATTGGTTAGTCTCTAAGGTGCCACAAGTACTCCTTTTCTTTTTGCGAATACAGACTAACACGGCTGTTACTCTGAAACCTTATATATTTGGGCTCAATTCTGCCATGAAACGAAACTCCCTTGGAAGTTAAAGGGAATGTGTAGTACTATGGGGTAGAAAGGGGTAAACTTAATTGTAAATTTAATTACACCGAGTAATTTTATTTTTTAAAGTAGTTCGTTTAGAGAAACAAGAAATAGCAGGGCCAACTCTTACTAATTGTTTCTTTTACTGCTAATCAGGAGTTTGACTCCTACTATTTAGAGCCAGGGATTCTTTTATATAATTTAGGGGATACCATGATCAAGACCAAGCAAAATAATCAATGATTAACCATGGCTACTTTATTATTAACAAAAGTAAAAGAAATCATTAAACAAAACAACACAAAACAGACTATAAGTGATACACTGGTGACTTCTGCTGCAGCCTCTTCTGTATGCTCTCTATGGAGAATTTTAACAGAGTGAGAGTGAATTACCTGCAGGACATTCTTCATTTGGTAAGTTAAGGACAAAGTGTATTGTTTCCAGAATTATTGTGAATTCCATTTAGTATCTTATTATATACTTAAAACTGTTTACATAGTGGCAAAATAATTTGTTTAAGGGCAAGTGGATGCTGTTGGTTATTAAAAAAATAACAAACAGTTCATAATTGGGGGGAAATAGGCAATCTTAACTAAATCTTATGAAGCTAAAGAAAATATTTAATTTTTTTTTTTTTTGGTTTTGGCTTTTTACTTAAAAGAAACCATTTAAGGAGCTGTCTTGAGACAGGTCAAATAACCAATATTATAAATCTTAAATCCAATTAAATCCTGATGTTCAGCCCAGTCTCCTCTCTAGGAATATGTGGTCTAATCATCTGGTGATTAACAGGAAAAATGATTAGTAATTTAAATTTCAACAGCATTTTAATATCCCAATAAAATCATTACAAGATTTTAAATCTAATCCCTTGGCAGTGTCTAGTTAACTTTCTCTCACCAATCCATGTTGAAGTTTGGAAAAGGTTTTCTTTCCTTGGCTTGGTTTCTTCATCAGTCTTCTTTGTTTTTCTTATCTGCCTGTGGCAACTTGTTTGTGGAGATGGACAGAATGAGTTCTGTCTGCTTGCTGTTTAAGCAGAGTAGCCAGGAAGGGGAGGGGCAGGGTACTCACTTCAGAACCTTTTATACACTTTCTCTTCCTTATTTTTATGAAACTATAGGACAACACTCTTCTTTCATGCATGTTTAGATTCAAACTGGTTGCTGTCACCCTCTCACTGGCTCCATTCCTTCATGGATAGTCCTTAGGCGCCTCTTCGTCTTATGAATACATAGTGTATTTAAGAATAATCAACATTTCTTTAATTACCTTTGTTCTTCCTGTGGCAGGAAAGCACCAGACAACTTTCAAAGCCAGTATTAACTCTCTTTTTATTTACTCCATTCTCAGAGATACTCTTTCACTTTTTAAAAATAATTATAATTTATTATTTCTTCGAAATACAATAAATGTAACAAAACACCAGATGCATCACAATACACAAAGTAAATAAAAAGGGTTAGGATTAAAGGAGGCCAGGGGAAGCAACATATCTATCTTCAGGATCTATGCTAATCGTAGACCTCTAAAAAGTCAGCCCAAATTGCTTGCATTTTTCAGACATTTCCTTTCTGGGGAATGCCAGTCATTTGTTAGGTTTCAGAGTAGCAGCCGTGTTACTCTGTATTCGCAAAAAGAAAAGGAGTACTTGTGGCACCTTAGCTCACGAAAGCTTATGCTCAAATAAATTGGTTAGTCTCTAAGGTGCCACAAGGACTCCTAGTCATTTGTTAGCTTATTTAGCAACCAAAGCTGCATGTTGGAACCATACTGCCTTGTTATCAGGTAATCTCCAAGTCTCAGGAATACATCCAAGAATGGGCTGCAACTTAGTATTCAATATCAGTTTAGTCCTTTGATCCATCTCATACCAGAAATTCTTGATACAAAATAATCTCAAAACATATGAGCTAATGTAGCACCAAGGAAGTTGAAGAAGATGACAGGACAAGGAGTAATGGTCTCAAGTTGCAGTGGGGCAGGTTTAGGTTGGATATTAGGAAAAACTTTTTCACTAGGAGGGTGGTGAAACACTGGAATGCGTTACCTAGGGAGGTGGTAGAATCTCCTTCCTTAGAAGTTTTTAAGGTCAGGCTTGACAAAGCCCTGGCTGGGATGATTTAATTGGGGACTGGTCCCTGCTTTGAGCAGGGGGTTGGACTAGATGACCTCTTGAGGTCCCTTCCAACCCTGATATTCTATGATTCTAAGTTACATTTCAATGAGCCCTGATGAGGCCCACTACCATTAGCCTACATGAGGACCTGCATATTCAAAACAGTGTCTTTTGGTGAATAAGCTACAACTTCAGGTCTAGGGTTGCTTTTTTAACATTAGATCTAATTGTATTCCACTGGGTTGAAGATAGTTGTGTATCCAAATCTCTGTTCCAGGCAGCTCTTAAATTTTTAACTTTAGCAGAGTTTTTTGGGGCCAAGAAAGCATGAAAGTATACGGATGGCCAATAAATCCAGGAAGGTTCTTCATAAATAATAAAAGTTCTGGAGATTCTGTAGCTCCCAATGCATCCAGTCCAAATACATTCATAAGCAAATGCTTTAATTGGAGATATTTCCATGCTCTGGAGCAGTGCAATCCAAATTGTTGCTCAAGATCTACAAATGGTTTAGATTCATCATTACCAACTAGCTGCAATACAGTCATAATTCCTCTGTCCATCCATGTGATGGGGTGTACCAATCCACACTGGCAAGGGTTAAGGAGCTGCTCTGAATGCAGGAAGCCACACCTCCATACCTGTGCTGGGCATGCTCCCAGTGGAGGGAGTGTTCAAAGGGAGCAAGCCAGCTCAGTCTTGGCTGACTGAGCAGGACAGCAGTTGGGTGCTATAGCCTCCTGAAAAGAAGCCTCTGGTACTCCAAGGGACTGAGACCATGGCTCACTGTCAAGCTGCTGGTGGCCTCTCAACTGCGTTGGCCAAGGGCAAAGAGTTGCTGCAGAAAGAGGAAGACTGACCAGAGAATGACTGAGACTACTCCAAGGGGGACCACAGAGCTGTGGCGCAGATGGAAGAACAGAAGCAGGTGAAGGAAGTGACCCAGGTAACAGGCATAAGGGTGCTCTCCCCAGCCATGGATTGGGACTATTATTTTGAAGGGCCCTGAGTTGGAACCCAGTGGGCCTGACTCTCACTGCTGGGCAACACTGCCATTGATTCTAACTGCTAGGCAAGTTTGCCACAGACTTTCACGGCTGGGTGACTTTACCACTGACACTAGCGGAAAGGCAAGGCAGCCACAGACTCTTGCCACCAGGTGACAAAGCCTGATGTATGGCCACTAGGCATTACTGCTGGCCTTGAACACAAAACACCCCCAATAATCCAATCCCTCCACATCAAGGTTTTGCTATTGATTTTAAGGAAAGGACTGCTCCATAGGACCACCTCTACATGGAAGAATGGATGAAAGTAGAACTTTCCAACCAAGTTTGATCAAGCTTGTCCCACTGCCATTATTGTGGGAGTGCTAGAGCCACCTAATCTATAATAATTTGATCCTACAATGCCTGAAAGGGGGAGAGGGTTTCCCAATTCTTGTTCATTCTGAACCCAAAGTGGGGTCTGTGGGGTCATATTTAATAGCCATAAAGATGCCTAGCTTAACAAAAGGATAATTTTTCAGGTTGGGAAAACAAAATCCAACTAGAGATTGGAGGAGTTATAATTTGTTCAGAGTCTGTCTAGGTTTCTTACCTGCACCCCAAAGCAACTTCTGAAAATATTATTGAATTTCTCAAAATAAATTTAAGGAATAGAAAGAGGCAGACACCTCTGGACATACAAAATTCTGGGAAGGACATTCATTTTCAGTATATTAATTTTACCCCACAAACAGAATGAATGAATTCCATCTCCCCAAATCGCTAGCCACTTGGGCAATAACTGGTTCTATATTTATCTTAGGGATGTCCTGAATATTTTTGGGACTCAGTATTCCCAAATATTTCATATAAGAGAATTGTCACTGAAAGTCCCAATTTGAGAAAAGGCCTTTGTGGACATATTTGTGAATGCCCAAGATTTCTGATTTACCCCCCATTAAAACGTATTAAGAATGGTTAGAAGGTTAGGAATAAGAAAAGGAGTACTTGTGGCACCTTAGAGACTAACCAATTTATTTGAGCATAAGCTTTCGTGAGCTACAGCTCACTTCATCGGATGCATACTGTGGAAAATACAGAAGATGTTCTTATACATACAAACCATGAAAAAATGGGTGTTTACCACTACAAAAGGTTTTCTCTCCCCCCCCCACTCTCCTGCTGGTAATAGCTTATCTAAAGTGATCACTCTCCTTACAATGCGTATGATAATCAAGGTGGGCCATTTCCAGCACAAATCCAGGTTTTCTCCCCCCCACCCTTTTTTCCACACACACAAACCCACTCTCCTGTTGGTAATAGCTTATCTAAAGTGATCACTCTCCTTACAATATGTATGATAATCAAGGTGGGCCATTTCCAGCACAAATCCAGGGTTTAAAAAGAACGTCTGAGGAACGGGGGGGGGGAGGGTTCGGGAGGTAGGAAAAACCAAGGGGAAATAGGTTACCTTGCATAATGACTTAGCCACTCCCAGTCTCTATTCAAGCCTAAGTTAATTGTATCCAATTTGCAAATGAATTCCAATTCAACAGTCTCTCCCTGGAGTCTGGTTTTGAAGTTTTTCTGTTGTAATATTGCAACTTTCATGTTTGTAATCGTGTGACCAGAGAGATTGAAGTGTTCTCCGACTGGTTTATGAATGTTATAATTCTTGACATCTGATTTGTGTCCATTTATTCTTTTACGTAGAGACTGTCCAGTTTGACCAATGTACATGGCAGAGGGGCATTGCTGGCACATGACGGCATATATCACATTGGTAGATGTGCAGATGAATGAGCCTCTGATAGTGTGGCTGATGTTATTAGGCCCTGTGATGATGTCCCCTGAATAGATATGTGGGCACAGTTGGCAACGGGCTTTGTTGCAAGGATAGGGAATGGCAACCTCAGGCTTAGATACAAATGTAATAGCATTATCCTCATAGATCATAATTTTGTGCTCTATTTGGACCACCCTCATACCATGAATATGTTGATTTGCTCGGATGGCTATGGCTAACTGTTCTAGAGCTCAATCAAACAGAAGAGAAGAAAGGGGGCAGCCCTGCCTTGTACCTCTCTGTAATGGAAATGGGGTGGAAATAATACCATTGGTCACTACCTTTGAAGTTGGGTTAGAGCATAAAGAAATAATCCAAGCAATACACTGGTTACCAAATCCAAATTTTGTAAACATGTGAAAAAGATACTCCCAACTATGTGATCAAAGGCCTTTTCAGCACCTAAAGAAATGGGTTCTTTAGAATCTCTTGAAGTGGCAATACTGTTAATCAGTTGATGCAAATTATAAGTGTCATTTCCCAATACATATTCTACAGGAGTGGGAAGGAAATTCCCAGAGTGGGAGGGTAACAGGAGAGGGACAGAAAAAGGAATGAAGTAAGTGAAGAGATAAAACAGAAAAGATGGTGAAGAGAGATACACATATTAGTACCATCTGATCAGAAAGAAGAATCTGTTTAAAAAACAGTCCAAAAATACACACTTGACACAGAAAGAGGGTGGCCGGATCAGGCAAAACTTAGAGATCCATTCCCTGTCGCTCATTCCCAGCTTCTGCAACAGAGGCTAGGGACGCCATCCTGGCCCATCCTGTCAAATGGTCATCGATGGATCTATCCTCCATGAATTTATCTAGTTCTTTTTTTAACCTTGTCATAGACTTGGCCTCACAATGTCCTCTGGCAAAGAGTTCCACAGGTTGACTGTGTGTAACGTGAAGAAATACTTCCTTTTCTTTGTTTTAAACCTGCTGCCTATTAATTTTATTTGGTGTCCCCTACTTCTTAAGTTATGGGGAATAAATAACACGTCCTTATTTACTTTCTCCACACCAGTCATGATTTTATAGACCTCTATACCCCTTTAGCCATTTCTTTTCCAAGCTGAAAAGTCCCAGTCTTATTAATCTCTCCTCATACGGAAGCCGTTCCATACCCGTAATCATTTTTGTTGCCCTTTTCTGAACCTTTTTCAATTCCAGTATATCTTTTTTGAGATGGGGTGACCACATCTGCATGCAGTATTCAAGATGTGGGCGTACCATGGATTTATATAGAGGCAATATGATATTTTCTGTCTTATTATATATCCCTTTCTTAATGACTTCCAACATTCTGTTCGCTTTTTTGACTGCTGCTGCACACTGAGTGGATGTTTACAGAGAACTATCTACAATGACTCCAAGATCTCTTTCTTGAGTGGTAGCAGCTAATTTAGACCCCATCATTTTATGTATAGTTGCGATTATGTTTTCCAATGTGCATTGGATCCTGACAGCCCCAGGAGCCAAAAAGGAACTAACATATCAAGATTCACTAGCACCCATCAACTTGTTTAGCACAACCATGTTGGATCTCAGAGAGTAGTACATAAATTCAGTATGGTTGGATCATTCCATAGGTGACTCCTCTTGTAAGGGAGGAATTAGCAGATTTTTTAGGTATTTTTCTGCGTCCTGAGGGGAAATGAATGATCCTATGATCTCACCATTCTTAATATGGAGTATTGGTCGGTATTTAATAAAATACTTCATGTCCATCTCCCTGGCCAGTTTTTTGCTTGGTTAAAAGCTGCCCTCATTGCAATCACATCACAGGTATAACACTGAAAGAGTAGTATTTTAATTGCTGGTTCTCTCCATAACAGCTCCTTTTTTCCTCTGGATTTCAGCAATATAAGCTCCTTAGTGGTAAACTTCAGGAAGTTCACAATCAATGTTCTAGGCTGACCTCCTGGAGCTGGCTTGGGGGTCAGGACTCAGTGTGGCCATTCTATATAAAAAGCAAGTCTACCAGCAGACCCAACAACTTAGTTAGCCGTTTAGGGACAAATTCAGAGGTTTACCTTTCTCTGTTCCCTCAGGGACACACATAATCCTGACGTCACATTGTCTTGAGTGGCTGTCTAGATCAACTAGCTTGGTCTTAATATCATTACAGTTCTTCATAACCTATAATTTGTTCTCTTTGAAATCATCTTCCACTTCAAAAATTCTGTGTTCTGCTTCACCCAGCTGTCTGGATAGAGGGTGTAGTGCGCTCTGAATTACAGTCATGGTGCTCTTTAGGGTGGAAACTGTCGATTTAATTTCAACAGTATCTGCAGCAGCCTGCTGTAGTACAGCCATCAGCTCCATTCCATCAGGCTCAGGCTCAGGCATTCTGCTTGTAGAAGAGATGGAGACACATCTCCTCTGTTTTTTTGGTGCTTTCCAATTGGGAGAGGAAAATGAATCTTGGGGGGTTTGGTAGTCAGCCACAATATTTTTGGGGGTTGGATGGTGGTCTTTAGGGAATGATGTGTGGGGATTTCCTGTGGGTGGATTCAGAGCTCAAGCAACTTACATCCACCTTGGTCACATCCACTCTGGTGTACTCTTCCATTTTTGTTAAAGTTTGACAGGAAATGAAATTCTGTTTTCAAAAAGTCCAAATACTTCTGTTCTTCCTATGGTTCTCAAAACAGTCTTTTACAATTAAATAACTTTTTAAAAGTCTTTAGCTTAAGTTGTTGACTCTACATGGCAATTTTTGGAACAATGATTTTCTTATCTTCCTGAGTTAAATGAGGATTTGCTTGTGTACTGCCAGTAATTAATTAATTCCCCATTAATATCAATATTCTATACTTAAGTTACTTCTTACACTAGTATAGTTTAGCATCTAATGACAATGATATCAGGCAGTTATTACATAAAGGCTTGCATTTAATATAAAATACTTACAAATATACATTTTAAAAGAAACTTATGCTTATCTTAAGCATCTGAGAAATAACAAAAAGTTTTCACCTTTACGTGGAAACATTAGCTGGAAGTAATCAATATCTTCTGTAAACACTGCCCACCATAAATGTTTTCCAAGTTTAAAGAATGAAGCCATTAGTGTGTTTACAAAGGAAATCAATTTCAATAAGGATACTTCTTGAATCCTTTATGTGTATTTAAACTCGGGTTTTTGTTTGAAAAGAAAAGGGTTGGGATAAGCCCACTTTAACAACCTACATTTATGGCTCTACATTCCTTTTTACAATTAGGCTTCTACTTATGAAAGTAACGTTGTACATGTTTTTCTTCTTCATGTTTTCTTGTCTTTGGAAGATAGAAGCAGAAAACTTCTGGAACTTCTTTGATGAGCTCTAACATTTTGTAATCATAACTAACTAAACATATGGATTGTTATATTTCCAAGCATCCTGGATATAACATACTTGTAGCTTTATCTTAATATTCGGTAAAGGTGCAAAAAAGTTTTAACAACTTAAAAAATAAGTTATAATGATTATATTAATATCATTTTGCATTTAGGTCTCTCCCCAAAACATTATGACGGGTCCCTCCATGAACTAGAGTAAAACAAAACAAACCCCTATAGGATAGAATTCTGCAGTCAGCAATAGGCAAGGAAAATGTTGGCTTTTTATTGTTGTTCATTCTTCTAATGCCAGTGTCCTGTTATGTCATCATCCCTCTGCTGAACAGAAGCAGATGTCTGGAGCCTTGCAGGTTGTCTTCCCAGTGGAGGAGAAATCAGTGATATGGAGTCTGGCTATATTTGAAATGTAACTTGCCTTATTTATACAAATACATGAGCCCTGGAACAGAGGTGGTCACAAACAGAATGCTGGGCAATCACTTCTATCAAGGAATCTCTAGATGCCTGGTTCACAGGGAGCAACTCTGCCTTGAAAAATTACTCTAAATGAGAACCCAGGGCACAAATCAAACTCTCCAACTGCTCACACAGCTCCCGCTACACAGAATCTTATATAACTAAAACCTAGCACTATCACAAACATTTCTTTCAAGACTTAAAACTTGCTCATACACTAAGAAAAGGAACTTGGAAGACTATATGTAACAGCACAACCTGGTGATGCCAGATATAGTAGTACTCAGCATATGGCCAAAATAGTGGTTCAAACTATGGGCTGATGTCAAGTCAATGAGCATGCAAGAAAGAATTACAGGAAGGTCATCCACTAGCATTTTACCTTAATGTATTACCAAGAAGCAGATTTCCTGGTCAATTTTTAGTCTGGAGGTGAGAAATAATCAACTCATGCTTTGTGATTACAGGAAGATGGCATCAGTGCAGAGACAGTCCTGAAGAGATTCCCATTCATTATGAACATCTAAGGGCTTTCATGAAACCAGCTTTCCTATTAACCATCCTGGACTTAACTATTCCTTATCAAGTGACTGGATGGCCCACTGACTTACTTACATTTAGAAAATAAAACCTACCAAGTCACACAGAGGCTTGGCCCTTTATAATTCCTTCTGTCCTGAAGGGTGGCAGTTTCTTTTAAACAGGAATTTGGTACTGATCAGTGTTCCTGACCAACATTTGTTACATGTGCAGTGAGAAAATTCAGCATGTCAACATAAAGGACAAAAATGACCACATATTTATAAGACGGCATATAAGCTAGTGATATATGTTAAGATACATAAGGAAGGACAGCACATAACACACAATTCACCCAAGTGAATCATTGAGGGAATGCTATTTAGCACAAAAAGGGCTAACACAATTATTTTCCAGCAATGCCAAACTGTGAATCACTATCTGATAATACCAAGGATGCTGTCACAATCATGGAAAAAAATTATAAAAATGTGCCTCACATTTATATCCACAGCGTGAAATCTGACAGAAAAGTACAAACAGGAATAAGAAAAACACTACAAAAGAAGAGTGTAATTTTCAAGACATTTTTACTATAGGGAAGGATGAATCATTTGCTGCTTTTATTTGCAGCTATTGCTATCATAACTAGCTAACTTTGTTGCTAGCACCACTGATGCAACGGTTGTCAAAAAAAAAAAAAAAGATGATCCAACGGGAGCAGAAAAGAAACAGAAGAACACAAACAATTAGTGTTGGGGGGGGGGGGGGGGAATTGAACTATCAGCAGAAGGCAGCGTGAGCTCAATGTGTCAGAGGCATTCAGGCTTGGTTTACATGCTAGTCACAAATTCTGTATGAAATGAACTTTAAGAAAGGTAGAAAGGAAGCCCTTTAAAACAGCAGGGTTTCATCAAGCAACACAGCTGGAAGTCCAATGAACAGCATTATGCTTAGGGAAAACATTGACAGTACTGCTAGCTGGGGAAGATAGTGGATATTTATTCCTTGCTGCATTGTCTCTCTTAAACTATTAGATAAGGCTCATCCTTTTATCCAAAGAATGACTAAAATCTGGTAAAGCTGGAGTGGGAACTTAAAGCACTACACTATGTGAACTGACAATATATGCATGGCTACTGTGTGAAAATGTGACTATTTTGCGATAGGAAACTGTAGTGAGGCAGAGAGGCCTCCCACTGAGCCAGTAGGGGAAGGGCCATTCTTTGAACCCAGGTGGGCAAAGCCAGGCCATGGTTGCCCCTCCCACTGAAACTCAGGAGACGGGACAGGAAGTGGGGGTTCTGTATCTCAGTTGTGCTGCCACCGTCAGAGGAAACAGACGCCTCCTGCTCACTCCCAAGCTAGGAGACAGTAGCGGAGCCTTGGCAAGCTGAGGGCTGGCCAGAGCTGCTGAAGCCACCTGCTGACCAAGGCACTGAGGAGTTGCTGGGACTGCCATTGACCTTCTACCTCGATGAAATGGAGGACCCCCACGGATCCAGGTACACCCCAAAGGGAATGTAGGAAGTGGCCTAGGGGCAGCTGACCCCAGTCTGGCTGCATTGCTGCTGGAGACCTGGTCAGGGTGTTTTGGCTGGATTCCCCACTGACGCAGTGGCAGACCACTCCGCTACTGTCGGGGCCCTGGCCTGTGACTTGGTGGAGTTGGGTGGGTCCAGGTCCCTCTACCCCCTGCTATCCCACCCCTGGGATGGCAGCCTCACCTCTCTAGGCCTCTCTAGGGCTGTGTTTGTCAACTGTCCGCCGGCGCTAGGACACCAAACCCCTTTGCTGCTCTGCTCTGATTGCAAGCCAGGGGCATAGACTGTGTCCCCGCCCTAACAGAGGGCCTGGGCTCAGACACTCCTTTGCTGCTCTGCCCTGATTACAGGCCAGAGCCATAGTCTGTGCAGTACTCTGCCAACTCCCTGACTGTGGGCAACGCCCAGTGACATAGTGAGGTGGAGTAGCCTCCCACTGACTCAGAGGGGAGAGGGACCATCACTAACCCACTACAGAAACTATGTTTGCCCTCTTACAAGTATTAGCAGTGACTCTGCCCCAATTCAAAATGAGAATTAAATAAATGTAGAATAAATTTACTACCTCCAGCCTGATCCAGTGTGACACTCATGGCTGTTAATAGCATCACTGTTTCAGATGCAGGTTCTAAGCGAAGGTAGCTGCTCCATTGCTACAAACTCCCATGCCATGCTCAAAAGCAGCAGCAGGAAAACGTCAGTGAGAGTGCACACCTTTGTTGAATAACCCAGCACCCACAGCAGCCCAGGGAAAATGAAGAAGGGGCTCAGCAGGTGGTCACTGAAGGTGGAAGGGCAAGGAAGAAGAGAAGAGCAGCTAGTCCTATAGGAAAAGGGGAAGAGTCAATGGAGACTACACCAAATATGAGTCCCAGGAGGATACAGGATGGGTTGAAGAGGATTACAAGGGAGAATAGGAATAGACGGAACTTGCAGCCAGAGGGAATAGGGGATAGACTGGAGAATAGCACAGTCACCAGGAAAAGGCAGGTCTACGTGATCAGGGACTCTTTACTGAGAAGAATAGACAGGACTGTAACCAGAGCTGATCCAGAGAATAGAAGGGTGTGCTGTCTTCCAGGTGCTAAGATACAGGATGTAGAGCTGAGGTTGAAAAGGATCCTAAAGGGAGCGGGAAAGAATCCCCTAATTATCCTTCATGTGGGAACAAATGACACCGGTAGATTCTCACTGGAACGTATCAAGGGAGACTATGCTAGGCTGGGGAAGACGCTTAAGGAAATCGAGGCTCAGGTGATCTTTAGTGGGATTCTGCCTGTTCCTAGAGAAGGGCAACAAAGGTGTGACAAGATTATGACATCAACAGATGGCTTAGGCAGTGGTGCTATAAGGAGGGCTTTGAGATGTATGGCCACTGGGAGGCATTCATGGACAGAGGACAGTTCTCTTGGGATGGACTTCATCTGAGTAGGGAAGGAAATAGACTTCTAGGATGGAGGCTGGCACAACTGATTAAGAGAGCTTTAAACTAGGAATTTGGGGGAGATGGTTGGGAGATGTCCAGGTAATCTCCATGCCGGATTTTAGCATTGAGAGGAAAGAAAACAAAGTAAGAAAGGATACAGCCGTGGGTAGGAGAATGGACATAAGGAGGAAGGGCAGTGTGGATACCAGTCTAATAGGTCATACTGGCTGTAGAATGACCATGCCTAATCAGGTACAGAATGTAAACGAGGCCAAACAGCAAAAATTAAGATGTTTGTACACCAATGCAAGGAGCCTAGGTAACAAAATGGAGGAACTAGAGCTACTGGTGCAGGAAGTGAAACCAGATATTATAGGGATAACAGAAACATGGTGGAATAGTAGTCATGACTAGACTACAGGTATTGAAGGGTATGTGCTGTTTAGGAAAGACAGAAATAAAGGTAAAGGTGGTGGAGTAGCATTGTATATCAATGATGAGGTAGAATGTAAAGAAATAAGAAGTGATGGAATGGATAAGACAGAGTCCGTCTGGGCAAAAATCACATTGGGGAAGAAAACTACTAGAGCCTCCCCTGTGATAGAGCTTGGGGTGTGCTATAGACTGCCGGGATCTAATTTGGATATGGATAGAGCCCTCTTTAATGTTTTTAATGAAGTAAATAGACTAACTTCCCAGATATAGACTTGAGGACGAGTGCTAGTAATAATACTAGGGCTCAGATCTTCCTAGATTTGATAGCTGATGGATTCCTTCATCAAGTAGTTGCTGAACCGACTAGAGGGGATGCCATTTTAGATTTGGTTTTGGTAAGTAGTGAGGACCTCATAGAAGAAATGGTTGTAGGGGACAATCTTGGTTCCAGTGATCATGAGCTAATTCAAACTGAACGGAAGGATTAACAAAAATAAATCTGCAACTAGGGTTTTTGATTTCAAAAGGGCTGACTTTCAAAAATTAAGGAAATTAGTTAGGGAAGTGGATTGGACTGAAGAACTTATGGATCTAAAGGCAGAGGAGGCCTGGGATTACTTTAAGTCAAAGCTGCAGAAGCTATCGGAAGCCTGCATCCCACGAAAGGGGAAAAAATTCATAGGCAGGAGTTGTAGACCAAGCTGGATGAGCAAGCATCTTGGACAGGTGATTAAGAAAAGGCAGAAAGCATACAGGGAGTGCAAGATGGGAGGGATCAGCAAGGAAAGCTGCCTAATTGAGGTCAGAACATGTAGGGATAAAGTGAGACAGGCTAAAAGTCAAGTAGAGTTGGACCTTGCAAAGGGAATTAAAACCAATAGTAAAAGGTTCTGTAAGGACATATAAATAAGAAGAAAACAAAGAAAGAAGATGTGGGACCACTAAACACTGAGGATGGAGTGGAGGTTAAGGATAATCTAGGCATGGCCCAATATCTACACAAATACTTTGCCTCAGTCTTTAATGAGGCTAATGAGGATCTTAGGTATAATGGTAGCATGACAAATGGGAACGAGGATATGGAGGTAGATATTACCATATGTGAGGTAGAAGCAAAACTCGAACAGTTTAATAGGACTAAATCGGGGGGCCCAGATAATCTTCATCCAAGAATATTAAAGGAATTGGCACATGAAATTGCAAGCCCATTATCAAGAATTTTTAATGAATCTGTAAACTCAGGGGTTGTACCGTATGATTGGAGAATAGCTAACATAGTTCCTATTTTTAAGAAAGGGAAAAAAAGTGATTCGGGTAACTACAGGCCTGTTAGTTTGACATCTGTACTATGCAAGGTCTTGGAAAAAATTTTGGAAGAGAAAGTAGTTAAGGACATTGAGGTCAATGGTAAATGGGACAAAATACAACATGGTTTTACAAAAGGTAGATCGTGCCAAACCAACCTGACCTCCTTCTTTGAGAAAGTGACAGATTTTTTTAGACAAAGGAAATGCAGTGGATCTAATTTACCTAGATTTCAGTAAGGCATTTGATACCAAGCCACATGGGGAATTATCAGTTAAATTGGAAAAGATGGGGATCAATATGAAAATTGAAAGGTGGATAAGGAATTGGTTAACAGGGAGACTACAGCGGGTCATACTGAAAAGTGAACTGTTAGGCTGGAGGGAGGTTACCAGTGGAGTTCCTCGGGGATCAGTTTTGGGACCAATCTTATTTAATCTTTTTATTACTGACCTCGGCACAAAAAGTGGGAGTGTGCTAATAAAGTTTGCGGATGATACAAAGCTGGGAGGTATTGCCAATTTAGAGCGAGACTGGGATATCATACAGGAAGATCTGGATGACCTTGTAAACTGGAGTAATAGTAATAGGATGAAATTTAATAGTGAGAAGTGTAAGGTCATGCATTTAGGGATTAATAACAAGATTTTTAGTTATAAGCTGGGGACGCATCAATTAGAATTAACGGAGGAGGAGAAGGACCTTGGAGTATTGATTGATCACAGGATGACTATGAGCTGCCAATGTGATATGGCCGTGAAAAAACCTAATGCGGACTTGGGATACATCAGGTGAGGTATTTCCAGTCGAGATAAGGAGGTGTTAGTACCGTTATACAAGGTACTGGTGAGACCTCATCTGGAATACTGTGTGCAGTTCTGGTCTCCCATGTTTAAGAAGGATGAATTCAAACTGGAACAGGTACAGAGAAGGGCTACTAGGATGATCCGAGGAATGGGAAATCTGTCTTATGAAAGGAGACTCAAGGAGCTTGGCTTGTTTAACCTAACCAAAAGAAGGTTGAGGGGAGATATGATTGCTCTCAAGAAATCTATCAGAGGGATAAATACCGGAGAGGGAGAGGAATTATTTAAGCTCAGTACCAATGTGGACACAAGAACAAATAGATATAAACTGGTCGTTGGGAAGTTTAGACTTGAAATTAGACGAAGGTTTCTAACCATCAGAGGAGTGAAGTTTTGGAATAGCCTTCCAAGGGAAGCAGTGGGGGCAAAAGACCTGTCTGGCTTTAAGATTAAACTCGGTAAGTTTATGGAGGAGATGGTATGATGGGATAACATGATTCTGGCAATTAATTGATCTTTAAATATTCATGGTAAAGAGGCCCAGTGGCCTGTGATGGGATGTTAGATGGGGTGGGATCTGAGTTACTACAGAGAATTCTTTCCTGGGTATCTGGCTGGTGAATCTTGCCCATATGCTCAGGGTTCAGCTAATCGCCATATTTGGGGTTGGGAAGGAATTTTCCTCCAGGGCAGATTGCTTCCTCTGTAGCTTGGGGCACGGGTCACTTGCTGGAGGATTCTCTGCTCCTTGAAGTCTTTAAACCACGATTTGAGGACTTCAATAGCTCAGACATAGGTGAGAGGTTTATCACAGGAGTGGGTGGGTGAGATTCTGTGGCCTGCATTGTGCAGGAGGTCAGACTAGATGATCATAATGGTCCCTTCTGACTTTAATATCACTTAATACCACTTAAAATATTGAGCTAGAGTCTGTGATGCTAAATATGCAGATACATTTCTACCTGAACCCAGAAAACTAACTTCAGAATGGCCATATTGGGTCAGACCAATGGCCCATCTAACCCAGTATCCTATCTTCTGACAGTGGCCAATGCCAAGTACTTCAGAAGGAACAGGCAATCACTGAGTGATCCATCCCCTGTCATGCACTCCCAGCTTCTGGCCATCAGAGGCTAAAACTAGTGGAACTTCCCAACACCTTCATGGAAATTAATTGTTAGGTCCAATCCACACTGTTTCTGAGGGATGCAGCTGTAAACTAATTCTCTCTCTCTCTAGTCAGTTTAAAGAGCTAGACTACACGTCTATTATATTTTCAGATGTACTATCTGCTCTTTTCCAGTCTTATGGTACTTCCCCTGTTCTTCAGAATTTGTCAACACTAATTGACTAAATAATTTATGATTGGTAAATTAATTGATTTAAGATTCTTGTATGCATCTTAGGCAGATCTGCTGACATATGTTCCAATTTTTCAAGTAGTCTCTTACTTGCACTTTAGCTATATTTATACACTTTCCTTTATTTCTTAGTTGCTCAGAGCTTAATTTACATCTTTTTCTTGTTAAAGTCCAAATTCCAAAAGTGGCTAAGTAGCTCACCATTGTAGAATCATTATTAATTTCACCTCTCATGTATTCATGGATTATTAGACCTCCTTCTTTTGAAGCCAGGACTCTCCAGGGCTGCTAAGCTCCCTGAACCTCAGCAGGGAGCCTGCTAGTGTGAAATTAATGTGCATGTCAGTTGCTATTCACCATCCCTCCATTAAACTCCCTTTGAAAGACTCCCACACTAGCATCAACTTCCTGGACATAGCGATCAGCTTCAACAGTGAAACCCTACAGACAACCACAAACAAGAAACGCATGGATCACAGGTCCAGAAACCACCCCAAATGCACCAAGAAATCTGTTATCTACAGCCAGGCACTCAGATACACAGAATATGCTCTGAGGAAAAGGTCCGGGATATACTCCTTAACACACTTAAAACCACCTTCACCAAACAAGGACACTCCACCAGAGAAGGAATTGTACCATGGAACACCCAAATACCCTGAGAGAACCTGCTTCAATACAGAAGCAAAACCCCCTCTGACTGCACATCCCTAGTTCTCACCTTCTACCCTACACTGGAACCCACGCAGGGTTTCAAGCAACTACAAACCCTTACTCAATGGGGACCTCATGCTGAAAAAAATCTTTCCTGAACCCCCATTTCTGGCCTTCAAACAATCCCCCAATGTCTCCAAGCTAATCATCAGAAGTAAACTCCTCAAAGACCAGGACACACCAACTCAAAGCCCTGGTCTACACTACAGAGTTAGGTTGACATAAGGCAGCTTACGTCAACCTAACTATAAGCGTCTATTCTAAAATGTCACTGCCACTGACGTAACTTGCCCATACGCTGACTTAACTCCACTTCCATGAGATGCATAGAGGCAATGTTGATGAGTAGACACTGCGTTGCTTACATCGACTGTTGCTGCCTTTCAGAAGTCATCCCACACTGCCTCACACTGACAGTTAAATCGGTGCAAGCGCTCCCGGTGAGGATGTGCACCACCAACACAAGCAGCATAGTGTGGATATGTAAAAGCAATTTATTTACTGCAATGGCTGTGCATGGACATAAATTAGGTCAACATAATTTGGTAGCACAAACATACCCAAAGTGGCACCAGACCCTGTCAGAGCAACAGATGCAAAACCTGGAGACATATCTCCACTGTTACAATGATCAACACTCCCCACAACACACCTTTCAAGATCCATGGATCCTACACATGCCTATCACAACATGTGGTATATCTTATCCAGTGCACTAAATGCCCCAAACAACAACTGTATGGGTGAAACCAGATAATCACTACGCTCTCAAATGAACTCACACAGAAAAATGATAAAAGACAAAAAATACCCTATCACCTGTGGATGAACACTTTTCACAAAGCGATCACTCTATATCTGACCTATCAGTCCTTATCCCAAATGAGACCTGCACGACACTTTCAAATGACGAGCCTGGGAGCTTAAATTTATAACTCTGCTAGACACTAAAAATCATGGACTGAACAAAGACATTGGATTTATGACTTATTAAAATAATCTGTAAGCCACTAACTCACCATTTTTTGTCCTGTGACTGCAGAGCTGTTAATAGGCCACTCCACCTTGACTTAGAATATGTGCTAACTATGCAAAACAATCTCTGCCATCTTGTATTTAGCTGTGATGCTTGGGGCACATTTCCCAGACCTGAGAAGAGCTCTGTGTAGCTAGACAGCTTGTTCCTCTCACCAACAGAAGTTGGTCCAATAAAAAGATATTATTTCAGCCACTTTGTCATTCAGGCAGAATGTCATGTTCACGCTTTGTTTCAGGAACACCATATTCCATTTCTTCAGAAATGAAATTTTTGGAGTATCTCAAGTTTGTGTGGAAATTTCAGTAAATTTGAGTTTATTCAGAATTGGAACTAAAGCAAATTTGTAAATACCAAATCCCCAAATTTTGGCCAATTCTACTCTTAACTTTGCTAGCAAGCAAAGCTGACTAGTCTGACCACACAGGGCCCTGTGTTTTTTGCAAGTTCTGCTCCATCAGCAGCTCTTTCCAGCATATAGTTTAGACCTCCACCTTCTCACCATCAATCACACACCATGAAAAATCATTTGGAGAGGTCTAAATCTCCATGGTATCACAGTGATAATACAATAGAACCTCAGAGTTATGAACTGACTGGTCAACCACACCCCTCATTTGGAACCAGAAGTAGGCAATCAGGCAGAAGCAGAGACAAAAAAAAAGGGGGGGGGGGCAAATAAGTGCACTACTGTGTTAAAAGTAAACTACTAAAAAAAATAAAAGGGGAAAGTTTAAAAAAAAAGATTGTCAAGATAAGGAAATGTTTCTGTGCTTGTTTCATTTAAATTAATATGGTTACTATGCAGAAGAAAAATGCAGTTTTTAAAGTTTCAATACTGTATTAAGTCAATGTTCAGTTGTAAGCTTTTGAAAGAACAACTATAATGTTTTGTTCAGAGTTACAAACATTTCAGAGTTATGAACAACCTCCATTTCCAAAGTGTTTGTAATTCTGAGGTGCTATTGTACTCCCCTTCTCCCTAAGACTGACACTAATGCATTACCCAGTTTCTAAACTCTCCTAGTGTTACCACTTTCTGCCTACAAAATATGTAACGTAGATTATGGAAGTCTTCCTCTGAGTCCATGTCTTGTAGGTCCAGACAAAACCTAGGGCTGGCTCTGCCTACACATATTAACTGTGTGTATATCTCTTTGGTTTCCTAGCTGCTCCATTTCCAGTGTATGTTCATTTTTACTCTCAGATCTTTGATCACCGACTCACAAACCGACAATTATTGCTTCTGGTTCCTTGGGTTGTTTTTTTTTTTTTAATTTCAATTGAACTGCAATCACTTGCATTTTAATATGGTGGGCAAATCCTGAATTCCTTAATCTAGAAACACTTTAACAACCCTCCTTTCACCATATGTATACACATTATTAATATGGACAAAACCTGGAGTGATCAGCACCGATAGCTAAGGTTAAGTAGTAACTCCATTAGTTGTCAATGGCAGCAGACTCTTTATCCTTTTTTTTAGTTGACCACTAGAGGGAGACATGGCCACCCACACTCCTCCAGTATATTATACCAGAAGAGCTGAACCTTCATCTTGCCTTTCTCCACGCTTAATGATTCCAGTACAGAAAAGCTCTGTTGTCTCAATTCCTCAAAATGTGCCTTGTGATGTATTACTGTTTTCCGTGACCTATTCCTTAATTGAACAAAATTCAAATAGCTCACGCTCCACTAATCTTGCCTATTAAATCACTGCCCCTCAAAAAATTCCAGGCCCACTTTCTCTCACAGATTTTCCTCCCTGGTGCCTGAACATTCCATGGATAGATTCCATTCAGCAATCCGTGCCTTCCTAAAAATAGACTCTTCATCCCCACCCCATCTCTGTCCCCTCTTCTGCCAGGTTCTTTTCCCAACCCAACCCCTCCCTGCTAAGCTCCCCATCCTGAGTTTCTTCTGGACCTATTTCCCCACTCCTGAACTCCTTCCCTCTACCTCCTCCCCATATCTTCATTTCCGCCCTCCACTGAACTCTCCTCAGTTTCTTGTTCCCTTGGCGAGTTTTCATCTCCTCCCACAGCTAGCGTGAGAAGTGGGAGTTCCCTGATAGCAGGGTGTCAGGGTCTTTTGATAAGGCCACTGCACACTTTGTGCCTTCCCTGTTGCCCTGTCTACTCTGCTACCTACTGTGGTCCCTTCCAATGCTGTGAGGGAGCCATGATGCATAGTGCAAGCAACTATATCCTTCGAAGCCAAAGATCCTGAGACCCTTGCAGAAGGAGTCTTCTCCCCCTAACGCTGTACAGGACAGGGAGGCATTTCTCACCAGTGTGAGAGTACTATGATATCACTCTGACATGAGTTATAGAAACTAGCATAATAGAAAAATAATACTAAGCATTATATAGTTCAAGTACAGAGCCCTGTACACATTTTAACTAACTAATCCTCATAACATCTCTATGAGTTACGTGCATAAAGTATTTTGTCCCCATTTTACAGACAGGGTAACTGAGACAGAAAAATGAAATTATTTCCCTAAGGATATACACCAAGTCAATAGCAAAGTCAGGATTTAAACTCATGACCCTTCTGATTCCCACCACAGAGATCACTCTGCCATAGCACATTGGACACCAGAGATCATGTCTGTACTAATTTTAGATGAAAGATAACGTGGTTCAATACCTTAGCACAGTAGTTCTCAACCTTTCCAGACTACTGTATCCCTGAAGCCCAAGTCCCGCTGCATGGGGCTGAAGCATGTAACTTAGCTAAACTGGGACCGCTGTGGTGTGGGGCCCCGGGCAATTGCAACCCCCCTAAATCTGTCCTGTGACCCCCAGGTTCAGAAACATTGATCTAGATGAGCTGACGTACTCCCTGGAAAAAGACCCCTAGTTGAGAACCACTGCCTTAGCACTTACGCTGAGTCAGTGAATGCAATCATCTCCTTCTAGCAGCTGATTCTAGCAACTGTATAGCTTGTAACTACCCCACAGATAAGGGAATTTTTCTTTAGATCAAATAGAAAGAATCTGCACTTTTGGTGATGAAGGCCCGGGGTTTGATCCTTAGTGGGAATGAATGTAGCCATAGTCTGTTACACCTATGTAATTGTTACTATGACAAGTCCTCCATGGAGGAACAATGACTCTTAAAGAATCAAGCTAATTAGAATCATCCCTGCCTATAGCTAAAGAGGCTCTTTAGGAAACAAAGAAGAGGCTATAATTTGTTAGATTAAATAATAAAAACATGCTACTGCTCTAGTTAAATTAACAGGCACTTTAAATCACATCCACCAGTAATGGTTAACTACTGCTCATATGAATTTGATCACTGTAATTTTTGTAATTTTAAAATTGGTTTTAAGTCTATTTTAGTGGCTAATATATTAGTGACAGGATGCTCATTTTGTTCTACAGATTATAAGTGATGTCAGAGAGATTTAACATGATTAACCAGAGATTTTGTGTTTGCCTTTATTTATTTACACACATAAACACACACACTATAGATAATGGTACATTACACAGAGACATAGGCGCCAACTTTCCCCAGCACCGGTGGGTGCTTGTGCCCCCGCCCCACCCCTCTCCCATCCCTACCCCACCCCCATTCCAATCCTTCCCCAAAGTCCCGGCCCCAACTACGCCTCCTCCCTTCCCGTATTGGACCCCTTCCCCAAATCCCCACCCTGGCCCCGCCTCTTCCTCGAGCGCGCTGCGTTCCCCCTCCTGCTCCCTCCCTCCCAGTGCTTACCACGCAAAACAGCTGTTTTGCAGCACAAGTGCTGGGAGCTAGGGGGAGAAGCAGGACGCAGTGTGCTCGCGGAGGAGGCAGAGGCAGAGCGGGGAGCTGCTGGTGGGTGCAAAGCACCCACAAATTTTTCCCCAGCCCTGGAGCACCCACGGTGTCGGTGCCTATGCACAAAGAGGTGTAGAATAATGACTTTTTTTGGCTATTACTGAGATTTACAGATCACCTAAGGACAGTGCTGGCAAAAATTTTGAATCAAACCATACCATTGTGTATTCTGTATATACCATATAATTTATAGAAAAACTATTTGAAAATATTTTATAAAACTTAAAAAATGCTACTGGGACTACTTTTCTGTATCCCTCTGCCTGTAAGAGGGAAGAACCATCATTTCAACTGCAGATCTTTGAATGAAAGAGAAAACAGACATTTTAACCCTTCTGAAACCAATCAAAATAATTTCTCTATGCATAAAAATGTTATGATTTAAAATACAATTCCTTGGATTTTCAAGGACTGACAGCAAATGTACTGTGTACCATTGGTAGGGTGTCCAGCTTCCCAATAGCATTATGCTATTTAGATAATGGCACAGAGAGTTACAAAGTTTGCAGAACCACTGTCAGGTGGTTAAGCTGGGAAGGGTTGCAAGTTCTTTGGAGGATAGGATTAAAATTCAACATGATCTGGACAAACTGGAGAAATGATCTGAAGTAAACAGAATGAAATTCAATAAGGACAAATGCAAAGTACTCCACTTAGGAAGGAACAATCAGTTGCACATATACAAAATGAGAAATGACTACCAAGAAAGGAGTACTGTTGAAAGGGATCTGGGGTTTATGGTGGATCACAAGCTAAATATGAGTGAACACTGTAACACTGCTGCAAAAAAGCAAACATAATTCTAGGATGTATTAGCAGGAGTGGTGTAAGCAAGACACAAGAAGTAATTCTTTTGCTCTACTCCGTGCTGATTAGGCCTCAACTGCAGTACTGTGTCCAGCTCTGGGTGCCACAGGAAAGATGTGGACAAATTGGAGAAAGTCCAGAGAAGAGCAATAAAAGTTATTAAAGGTCTAGAAAACATGACCTATGAGGAAAGATTGAAAAATTGAGTTTGTGTAGTCTGGAGAAGAGAAGACTGAGGGGGGATATGATAACAGATTTAAGTACATAAAAGGTTGTTACAAAGGGGAGGGAGAAAAATTGTTCTCCTTAACCTCTGAAGATAGGACAAGAAGCAATGGGCTTAAATTGCAGCAAGGGAGGTTTAGGTTGGACATTAGGAAAAACTTCCTAACT
Organism: Caretta caretta; assembly: GCF_965140235.1. NCBI lineage: Eukaryota > Metazoa > Chordata > Testudines > Cheloniidae > Caretta > Caretta caretta. The sequence goes on along the minus strand of NC_134209.1, from coordinate 127,500,512 downwards.
GTCAGGGTGGTTAAGTACTGGAATATATTGCCTAGGGAGGTTGTGGAATCTCCACCATGGGAGATTTTTAAGAGCTGGTTAGACAAACACATGTCAGGGATGGTCTAGATAATACTTAGTACTGCCATGAGTGCAGGGGACTGGACTAGGTCCCTTCCAGTCCTACAATACTATGACTCTGAGTTATCGTTTCTGGTCCAGATAGCTAACAAGATACCGAATTTTACTCCATCACTGGTCCAAGACTGACTAGAGCCAACCCTGGATCTGGGACCAGTGTAATTTGGGGGAGCAAGGGAGAAAAAGGGAATAATTTTGTGCCAAGTTGATTTTTTCCAAAATGGCAGCTGTTTCAAATGTTAGAATGAGTCCTGGTGACACAGCTTGGTAAGTCCATTTTAGCTCACTAATCTATTTTGATCTCCCCATCAACACTCTGTGCCCCCCATCTTCCTCCTATGGGGAGACTGGGATCATGGTTTTTGGCATGAAATCTTCATGGTATTGTGAAACCCAAATGTTAAAAAAATCGTGGAATCAGGCCCCCAAAATCATGAGATCTAAAAAAAAAAAAAAAAAAACCCCACAATGGGTTCTCTTATTTATTTTCTGAGCCCTTAGGGTGCATTCATTTTATATATTCAACCTTTTCTCCATAACTCTGAGGTCTAGAAAACAAACTTTTTCATAATGAAAGTTGAGATTCTCCTGTAATCACTTAACTCCTGAAGCTGGGGCTTTAAATAGTACTTAAAAATAGGGATAGTTGGCCACATTCACTGCAGATCTTCTTAACCTGCTGCGGCAGGATCCTGTCTTCCTTGTTCACCAGCACCTGCTGCCCCCTCGTGCTGCCACCAACTCCTTAGACCATTCCCATTTCCTGCTTCTTTTAAAAGCAGCAACAATGTGCTGGGCTTTAGCGGTGGGCATTGTTTGTTGATTTCCAAGTTGCTATGCCAAGGCAGGGTCAGATGTTCCAGAGAGAAGCCCACCACAAAAGTGAAAAATTAAAATTAAATCCCATGATGTGGCTGCAAGTTGAAGCTAGACAAATTCAGACCAGAAATGAGGCTTAATTTTTTAATGGTGGGAGTAATTAGCCATTAGAACAATTTACCAAGGGTCATGGTGGATTCTCCATCACTAACTATTTTTAAATCAAGATTGAATGTTTTTCTAAAATATATGTTCTAGGAATTGTTTGGGGAAAGTTCTGGGGCTTTCTAGAACTTTTATTACGTAGGAGAGCAGACAAGAAGCTCAAAACGGTTCCTTCTAGCCTTGGAATCTGTGATTTTCTCATGTCTTCCACCAGCCATTTTTAAATTAATAATGAAATGTCACAAATTTCATCTACCCCATGTGGAAAAAGAAAGGACTTGACAGGGCTATGTGGTTTTTCAAGTCATTTTGATGGCCTCTGTGTATGTGCAGAAACTTTCCTTGTTTGTATTTTACTAGTTTAAAAAACTTCCTATTAAGCAGATTAATTTGAATTATTTTATTGCTCCACCTAACTTCACACCCAAAATATCAATGGTGGAGAGATAGTCTTGTGGTTAAAGCCTAGCTCGGGAACTAAGGAGATCTGGATCCAACTCCTAGCTCTGCCAGAGACTTCCTGTGTGACTATGTGCAAGCCATTTCTCCTCTCTGGCTAAGTCCCCTTTACACAACTCAGTGCATTATTCCCAGTTTACAGATGGTGTGCAGAGGGGCAGATTCTCATTTACACCAAGGCCTTTTTATGTCACTCTACTCTTACTGTAATGCCATTTTACAGTGCTGAACTACATTTAATCCCCCCTCTCCCTTTATGCTGCTGGAGTAACTTAATGGTGCCTGAGTGCAAAAGACAATCTATCCCTCATCTCTAAAATGAGAATAATCATCCTTCCTTTCTCCTACTATTTGTCTGTCTTGTCTGTTTAGGTTGGAAGCCCTTTGAGACAACAACTGTCTCTTACTACGTGTATGTACTGTGCCAAGCACAGTTTTGCTTATGGTATCAAGGTGCTACTGTACGGAAAATAATAATACGAGAATTATTTATTGACAAACATTTGATTGGGCTGGTTTCTGGTTATTATGGTAAATCCTGAAACCTATTCTCAGGATGTTTAAATTGTTATACAGTGATTCCTGGAACCGTGTTGCCTCTAGGCATGGAAATTGGATTTGAGAGGTACTGTATATTCTGCTCGTGATGTGAATATGCAACTCCCATTAAAGTGGAGGGCTAACATGCATGCATCGAAGAAAGGATATACCCTAGATTTTCGAACTGAATCCTAATGAAGCAAAGCTACAAATGTGTTGTTAGTTCGGAAGTATGTACTTATTGAAATGGAAAGGAACTATAACTGGAGGTGGGATGTGATTCAAGCTTGACAATGGGTTTTGAATTATGGATGACGTGATCTTAGCACAAATGGAAAAGCAAATTAACGGCCTTTCATTTGCCAGGGAATCCTGAACTAAAAAAGAGAAGTGATGTGACATTCCAGACTTGACAAATTTGGCAGATTTTTAAGGCAGACTGGAAAACAAAACCTAGCAAACAAAATGGCTTTATATATATATATATTCATCCTCAGGTTATGAGCCTGGGAAAAACTTAAAATCAATGGGGAGAATTAAAAGGTGGTGTCATAAATATAAAGGGAAGGGTAAACACCTTTAAAATCCCTCCTGGCCAGAGGAAAAACTCTTTCACCTGTAAAGGGTTAAGAAGCTAGGATAACCTCGCTGGCACCTGACCAAAATGACCAATGAGGAGACAAGATACTTTCAAAAGCTGGAGGGGGGGAGAAACAAAGGCTCTCTGTCTGTGTGATGCTTTTGCTGGGAACAGAACAGGAATGGAGTCTTAGAACTTAGTAAGTAATCTAGCTAGATACGCGTTAGATTCTGTTTTGTTTAAATGGCTGAGAAAAATAGTTGTGCTGAATGGAATGGATATTCCTGTTTTTGTGTCTTTTTGTAACTTAAGGTTTTGCCTGGAGGGATTCTCTATGTTTTGAATCTAATTACCCTGTAAGGTATTTACCATCCTGATTTTACAGAGGTGATTATTTTACTTTTTCTTCTGTTAAAATTCTTCTTTTAAGAACCTGATTGCTTTTTCATTGTTCTTAAGATCCAAGGGTTTGGCTCTGTGTTCACCTATGCAAATTGGTGAGGATTTTTATGAAGCCTTCCCCAGGAAAGGGGGTGTAGGTTTTGGGGAGGATTTTTGGGGGAAAGACGTTTCCAAGCGGGCTCTTTCCCAGTTATATATCTGCTAGACGCTTGGTGGTGGCAGCAATAAAGTCCAAGGGAAAAGGTAAAATAGTTTGTACCTTGTGGAAGTTTTAACCTAAGTTAGTAAAAATAATCTTAGGAGGTTTTCATGCAGGTCACCACATCTGTACCCTAGAGTTCTAAGTGGGGAAGGAACCTTGACAGATGGAAAAAAGTCATCTGAAGAGTAAAAAAAAAAACCCATGAAAATACAAAAGAGGAGAGCAATGAGTGAAGAATATATAGAGTGTCTTTTTAGTGAATTATTGAAACTATTCAGCGATCACACTCAGAACTAACAAGCCAACTATTTCCTAACAACTGGGAGGTACCCCTAAGTAAGGAAAAAACCTCAAAGACAGTTCATTTTAAAGAGTCAACATTTTAAATTAGGGTGAATGAAGAGAAGATAAAATCTGAAGTCACTTGAACTGGCTATTTTCCAGCTTACTGAACCTCAAATCTCTGAGTTTATGATTGGAAGATAAAGCTTCACAACTTTGTCAAGGAGCATCCAGCACTTTAGGACCCTCTCCTAGGAGCACCGACAAGTTTCTGAGTTTGGATCAAGTAAACGATGTTTGAATTTATATTTGAGCTTGTCTTGGCTCAGATATGTCACCCTAAATTCCCAAATTACCCTGAAGAATAGTATACTGTATTTTAAATTTACTAAATTTACTAAATTTACTTAGTATACTGTATTTTAAATTTAGAGAGGACTGTGACACTCTGTACCTCGGGGAAACACCCTGCACCCCCATGTTCATCCTTATAATATAATTGTGTGGTATCCAATGCAAAATTTGTCACGTTGGGTGTCTTCGGAAGGCTCATGATGCATTGTTGTTATAGTAATGTTAGAGATTGTAATTTTATGTATATAGTTAAGAGGCTGACAGTGTGTCCTCATGGCTTAAAACAAGCCCAGGCAAAACTCTCCAGGAGCAGAGGGGCAGTTCACACCTCATCAGGCAATGTATGGGACAAACCCAGCCCAGCCTCACAGGAACAAAGGATACTGTCTTAGGCAGCAACAAAGAATCTGTTGGACTCTCGAGTGAGGCACCCCCCGCCCCTTGGTCAGTGTGGGACTACAATAAGGTAATGCTCACCTGACTCTGAAGGGGGGGGCAAAACCAAGAGGGAAGAAAGGACATGATAAAAGGGAGAGGCGTTTGCCACACTCTCTCTCTTCCACCTCCATCAAGCGACTAAAGTATTGATCACAGGGGAGAGCCTGGCTGAAGGGCAACCAGCCAGCTTGTGGTGAGAAGCATCTAAGTTTGTAAGGGCACTGAAAGTGTTAAGATCAGCTTAGAATGCATTTTGCTTTTATTTCATTTGACCAAATCTGACTTCTTCTGCTTTGACTTATAATCACTTAAAATCTATCTTTTGTAGTTAATAAATTTGTTTGTTTATTCTACCTGAAGCAGTGCATTTGGTTTGAAGCATGTCAGAGACTCCCCTTGGGATAACAAGCCTTGTACATATCAATTTCTTTGTTAAATTGACGAACTCATATAAGCTTGCAGCGTCCAGACAGAGGTTCCTAGGGTTGTGTTTGGGACCAGAGATATTAGCTAGTGTCATTCAGTTGCACAATACAAGCAGCGGCTGGCCAAAAGTGCTCACTCACTTAGCTGGGAGCAGCTTACATGCTAGAGGTTGTGCGTGAACAGGAGTAGGGATTCTCACAGCTGAGCAGGAGTGGGGGTTCTCACAGCCGAGCAGGGTAAGGTTGGCTCCCAGAGTTCAGGATTGGAGTGACCTAGCAGATTACCGGTCCAAATAACACCAGGGGAATGTCACAATGAGTTTTTTTCTCTCTCTCAAAAAAACCCCTACTTATTTAATTTTTGAACAGATCTGGTATATCTTGCTAGAAAAACTTCTCCTCATTTGACCATCACATCCAAACACAGAATCACACCATACCGGAGCAAAACACGTACTGTCTGTGAGAGGTTGGATCCTCCCAGGTCCGGGATGGCACTGGATGTGCTGGGGTCCCACTGAGCCTACCCATTCCACCAGCCTGGGCTTCCTCACCTTGTCCTTGCTGTGCCAGGCTCTCGAGTCTTCTCTAGCACACACACAGGTAAAGCCACACCCAGCTGCAGACAGACTGCAGACACAGCTGTGTGTTGTAGGATTCAGCTCAGGGATTTACCCCGCACTCATGTGCGTACCTCCTTTGGGGTGCAAATCCAAAATAATATTGTCTTGTGCTGTAGAAAGAGATCTGTACAGTGCAAGATCATAAATATCACCCCCTCCCTCAATGTGGAGGGGGATTTTCACAGCTTTTGCCCTCCCCCGCCCCAGATATGAATTCTTATTGTTCTTCCTAATCACCCTTTGAGGCTAATTGCTTACTGTCTGGTGGGCGTTTTCCAGCTGCAAATACTTTTGCGATTGATACAGAGCTTATATTCCCAACTTCAGACACAGCAATGATACATGCATAGAAATAGAATAATCATATTTGGTAAATCATAACCTATCCAATGGTATCTCACAAGACCCATCTTGCATCAAATATAACTTAGTTATGCCATATTCATGTTATAATATTTCTATGAAGAATCAGGGTGTAGCATCAGACTGTCCTATGCATTATGCATTACCATGATTTTTTTTTGTAAAGAAATGAAACATTCCTGCCAGTGCCCCCTTATTTCACACCCAAAATAGGTCCAACTACGAGTGAAACCACATTACCAGTGTGCCAGTAATCTGCAGTGCTAATGCTCTGCAGTTAGGAGACACCAGGAATTTGCTTGCCCTGCTCATGGAATCCAGCTTTTACAAACTCAACTGACCCCACAGCTCCCATTTCAGCTGAAAATGGAATATTGCTAATCAGGTCTTTCAGGAATGTCACTGCAATGTCAAAAATTACACTGAAATTCAAATTACACTGAAATTCAGAACATAAAATCTGGGTAATTTAAATGTTCGATTGGAAATTGTGATAAATAAAGTGGGGGAAGGGTAGCTCCCTTTGATGGACACCCAGCCAGCCAGTTAGCTGTAAAATCCCTCTTGGTAGCTGTTCTTTACTTGCTTTACCTGTAAAGGGTTAAAAAGTCCCCCAGATAAAGAAAAAAAAAGTGGGTACCTGACCAAAAGACCCAATGGGAAAGCTAGAACTTTTTAAAATGGGGAAAGAAACTTTCCCTTTGTCTGTGGTTCTCTGGGCTGCAGAGACATGGACCAGCAATGCTATAAGCAGAAGTGCTGTGAAAGGTTTGAACCAGGTATGAAAAAGTATCTTCCATACCTAAAAGAAATAATTTAGATAGGGAATGTTTACTTAGACTCTATCAGGTTTATTTCTTATTTTGGCTTGTGGATCTCCTCTGTGCTAACCCCTGATGCTTTTGTTTGCTTGCAACCTTTAAGCTGAACCCCCAAGAAAGCTGTTTTGGGTGCTTAATTTTTGTAATTGTTTCTTTTAAGATCTAGCAATAAGCCTAAGTTCCAGATGTATTTTTTTTCCTTTTTGTTTTTAATAAAATTTACCTTTTTTAAGAACAGGATTGGATTTTTGGTGTCTTAAGAGGTTTGTGCGTGCTGTTTTATTAGCTGGTCGCCACAGCTAATTTCCTTTGTTTTCTTTCTCAGCTCTTCCCCAGAGGGAGCGTGAAAGGGCTTCAGGGTACCCCCCAGTGAGGAATTCCCAAGCACTCTTTCCTGGGTTCAAAGGGGGTTTTTTGCATTTGGGTGGTGGCAGCGTTTACCAAGCCAAGGTCAGAGACAAGCTGTAACCTTAGGCATTTAATACAAGACTGGAGCGACAAGTATTAATTTTTAGAATCCGTGCGAGCCCCCACGTCCTGCACTCGGAGTGGAAGAGTGGGGATTCAGCCTTGACAGAAATCTTGGCTCTCCACAGTATTACACAGTATTTGGTAAGTGTAACAATTAAAAAATGAATTCAAGTAATCTGCAAATGCTTTGGGCTCCTTCAGGTTAAGAAGGTGTTATATGCCACTATTGCTCTAATAAGTTAAATGACCACCCTGTTTAAAGTGGCGAGACAATGTTGTTGGTAGTGACCTGTATTAGCTGCCTCTTTGAAACTGTCTTTAGATCTTTCATTTTCCTTGATTAGTTTTAAATACGTTAACCAACATAAATCACCAAAAAGGAGTAGGGTGGGGAGGAAAAGCACTTAAAATGCTCTTCATTTCATTTCCTTTGTTTGTAATTAAAAAGATTAAAAATCCCTATCTGAAAGCAAAACGTTTTGTTTGACCTGAAACAAAATGTTCCCAACTTCTTCAATTCACTGAAAAGTCCTAATAATTATAGTTTTGGTTCTAACTAATTTTTTTCTCCAGACCTCCCAGTGTACCAAAACCAATCAGTTCTTAGCTCAGTTCTAGTGTTCAATAGAGGATAAACGCTACGCTGATAGGGCTGGTCAGATTATTCATTGTGAATAATTCATCCAATGAATTTTGGCATTTTACTTTGAATAAATTATTAGCAAATACTTTTTGCCATTATTCAGCCAGCTCTATCAGTGGGCAAATAATATTAGATGAATAATGTATGAATCCCATTTTATCACTGAATAAAGCTCAGTGTATTCATAGTTTCACTTACTGACCAGCTAGTGTCAGCTAAACATAAGTCCTCTACCTCAGAGGCCTGTGGATTTGCAGAGTGGTGATGTACACATTGCATCCATGAAATTTGATCAGTGATCTTGATGTCCGTGTGTGCTAACGTAACAGTGACACCTATTCAGATATTTCTTAGGGTGAGGGGACAAACTCCAGTTCCTCCCACCCTCTAGCAGGGACCCTGTTCCAATCCCCACTAATTTCCTGCCACCCCTTCCCTCTTACTCACACAATGCATGAGCCAGTGCCCCCAGGAGTCAAGTTCTCAGCAGACTCCCATGTGCTCCGCTGTACAGTTACAGACTCCCTGTGCTCCAGGTCACAACACCATTTGGCTCAGCTTCCCCTCCATCTGGACAGAGGTGGGTGGATAGGTGAAATTTCAGTGGTGTGACAACCCTGTGCACCAGGTCGCAATGCTACTCACAGATATTTGACCCAGCCGCCCCTGTCTGTATGCAGGGGCACCTGGGTCAGATTTCAGTGGTGATGTGACCACACAGCTGGAGCAATTCTCTGGGCTGCTACAGCAGCAGCCATACTGATTTAGTACAGGACTTGAAAGTGATCGGGCCATGGCTCATTGGCTGGGCGGCTTATAGAACTCTCAGCAGTGGAAAACTGGGGAGGAGGAACTTTGCCTCCCCTCCACACACACTTAATTGACACCACTATAACATGACAACCACCATTGTGACTGGCACTGGGTATTAAATCAAGGATCTCCAGAATTAAAAGCATAAGCATCTATAGCTGAGATAGGGTCCTATAATCAGGAGCTGTAATGGATTCACTTTCTCAGTAGATCAGGCCCAGAAGAATAACATAGCCAAAAGCTGGATCACATGAACATCCTAAAGTTAGATGAACATTCTAACCATCTATACTGCAGATCCTGGATTTCTGGATTGCACATCAGAGATGTACTAGACATGAAAAGATGCTAAGCAATTATTTCAGTGGGACTATGCACGTGGTTAAAGTTAGGTAAGTACATAGGTGCTGAACTGGAGCCCAACTAGGTTACCCAAACTAATTCTCAAATAGTTTATCTGAATGGATGTTAGAAGGACCTATAACATAACCCAGCAGAGCACAAAGTAGTGGGATCACATTAAGTGGATGAATGGTAGCAATGGTTTCTTTTTTAAAAAAACAAAAACAAAAAAAAAAACCCACCCTTTCTGTTTGCTCATCAGTCAATCATGTGGAAAATCCCGAGGGCTAAATTTTCTAAATTACATGCACCAATGAGTGATTAAAGACAGGGAACATGCTGGCATTCACAAACAGATGTTCATAAAATAGTCCATACATGTGTTAGGTGTAAACTGTTATAAATGTGTGAGCACATTGTATACCTTCCCAAAAGAGGGTGGGAATGTCAGTGATCAACTAATAATGTGCTCAGCAATAAATTGGGCCATATGTCAGTGTCGTGCGAACACATGGGAGAAAGTTTTCAGTGTCCATGGGTTAATTTAGAGGAATACAGAGCTTGAGTAAATAATAAGTGACAGTCTAAAAATGCAGGACATGTCTGCACACACAGAAGCAGCCTCATGACAGCCTGGAGAAAAATGTAGTAGCTTGAAACTTAGGAGATCTGAGTTCCATTCTTTATTCTGCCAAGGCCTTCCTGAGCAAGTTATTTAATCTCTCTCTGCCTCAGTTCCCCATTTATAAAACAGGGATAGTAAGATGGAAAAAGGAAGAATTATTATGTGTATGTCCAGTGCCCAGCACAATGGAGTCACAATCTTGGTTTTGCATTCTAGGGGCTCCAGTAAAAAACAAACAAACAGAACAGGAGAAAATCCAGGTCCTCCTGCCCAGAAAGCCCAGTTGCGCTAAATCTATAATGCAAACCTGAACAGTTCTGACTGTATCCCATAGAGGGCAGTAACATGCAGACCCACTGGTCAATTCACTGCTATATAGGGTATGAATGTTGTATTATGAAGAGGTCAGCAGTGACTCCATTCTACAAGTTGTGCTGAGATTTGCATTTAAACCAGCATTAAAATCCCTCTATTTCACCGTATTCTGACTGAACTTAGTTTGGAAATTTAACACTATTTTTTTCAGATAACTGAATTTGGCATGATGTTTGTTAGTATTTTACTAACTTTTCCAGAAGAAACATTTAAAAATAAAAGCCCTTGCTGAATTTTCTCCTTTGGTGTCTAGTATTTTGGTTGCCTGCCACTGAAGACCCACAGTCACTTTAAACACAAACTTCACACACAATTACATTCTCATAACATTTCAGGGATCAAACACTTTACAAATCTTATATTTAAGCACAAAAAAATTTTCCTCTGATTAATCACAACCTAACTGATCTCTGCAAAGAAAAGACAGCAGAACTTCCCACATCCACCAGCTACTGAGAGTCTACAATGCTGCTTCCATGATTCACTAGATCTCCTGTCCCATCTCCCTTTTGGATTATTCATTGATTTCAAGGCTAAAAGGAACCATCACATCATGTTGTCTGACCTCGTGTAAAACACAGGCCATAGCATTTCATCCAGTCACTCCAGTGTTGATCTCAATAAAATATCTTTCAGACTCTCAAACTAGTAAAATCTCATTTGCTAGACTATTTACAGAAAGCAAATGCACAAGGGGTTCAAATACAGAAAAAGCACATGTATTTAAAATGAATATTCATGCAAGATGTTTGCAGCATTCGCTAACTATTAGCAGCATTCAGGTTTTGGCTCCTATCTTAGCATATGCTTAAAATAACAGTTAAGCCATAGCTGCGTAATGGGATCTGAAAGCTGAATGCATTGGCGTTCTGTTTTGACCAACAATTACATCACCCAGAGCTATATTTTAATCACATGCCTACTTTAATAAAGAATAACTAACGGAGTAATTCAAAGGAAAAGTAGTCAAGATATTAGTTTCCCCCTGCAATTTATGGCTACAGTAGCAGACCATGTATAGATTTTTGTAATGATTTTTTTTTTAAATCAGTCCTGGGAGCTGTAGATACTAACTTCTAACAATGACTTCCTGCTATACACTGTAATAAAAAAAAATCAATTCACATTATCCTACACTTATTGATCAATATAGATTTCATGAAAAGACGACAAAAAGCAAAGATGTTTTGGCCAAAGTGGTCTTCCCCAGAGATAGCCACATACAGCTGACAACATTAACTGAAATTAGAATCATAGAATCATAGAATATAAGGGTTGGAAGGGACCCCAGAAGGTCATCTAGTCCAACCCCCTGCTCGAAGCAGGACCAATTCCCAGTTAAATCATCCCAGCCAGGGCTTTGTCAAGCCTGACCTTAAAAACCTCTAAGGAAGGAGATTCTACCACCTCCCTAGGTAACGCATTCCAGTGTTTCACCACCCTCTTAGTGAAAAAGTTTCCTAATATCCAATCTAAACCTCCCCCACTGCAGCTTGAGACCATTACTCCTCGTTCTGTCATCTGATACCATTGAGAACAGTCTAGAGCCATCCTCTTTGGAACCCCCTTTCAGGTAGTTGAAAGCAGTTATCAAATCCCCCCTCATTCTTCTCTTCTGCAGGCTAAACAATCCCAGCTCCCTCAGCCTCTCCTCATAACTCATGTGTTCCAGACCCCTAATCATTTTTGTTGCCCTTCGCTGGACTCTCTCCAATTTATCCACATCCTTCTTGAAGTGTGGGGCCCAAAACTGGACACAGTACTCCAGATGAGGCCTCACCAATGTCGAATAGAGGGGAACGATCACGTCCCTCGATCTGCTCGCTATGCCCCTACTTATACATCCCAAAATGCCATTGGCCTTCTTGGCAACAAGGGCACACTGCTGACTCATATCCAGCTTCTCGTCCACTGTCACCCCTAGGTCCTTTTCCGCAGAACTGCTGCCTAGCCATTCGGTCCCTAGTCTGTAGCTGTGCATTGGGTTCTTCCGTCCTAAGTGCAGGACCCTGCACTTATCCTTATTGAACCTCATCAGATTTCTTTTGGCCCAATCCTCCAATTTGTCTAGGTCCTTCTGTATCCTATCCCTCCCCTCCAGCGTATCTACCACTCCTCCCAGTTTAGTATCATCCGCAAATTTGCTGAGAGTGCAATCCACACCATCCTCCAGATCATTTATGAAGATATTGAACAAAACCGGCCCCAGGACCGACCCTTGGGGCACTCCACTTGATACCGGCTGCCAACTAGACATGGAGCCATTGATAACTACCCGTTGAGCCCGACAATCTAGCCAGCTTTCTACCCACCTTGTAGTGCATTCATCCAGCCCATACTTCCTTAACTTCCTTAACTTTCAAAAAAATGAAATTATCTCATTTCAGCCCGAGTAACTATCTTCAAACCCCTCCCTGAAGCAGCTTTTCGTTGGGTGACTTACGCTAAAATTTTCAGTCCTGCGTGTGTAAAGTTAGGTTCCTAAATCCATACTTTAGCACCTAAGTCCCTGGAGCGCCTATTGATTTCAGACCATTTGTTTAGGTACCTGTGTTTCAAATAGTCGCCCATAGTACATATAATTAAATTATGCATTTTAGAGAGGTGAGAACTTGACATATAAGGAACCTCAGTGAACGGAAGGCCTAGTAAAACATTCTGACAATGAAATTATGGTAAACGTAAAAAAATAGACATATGAATATCAAAGAGCCTCATCCTGACTGATGCTGAGAACCTGCAACTCCTGTAGAAAACTATGCTAAATACCTGTGAGAATCAGGCCCTGAGGGGGTAGAAAATTTGTATATTCAATTGTATTGTTTGAGAAATAGCATATTATAATTGGCCAAGCAAAGAGAGGTCCTATACTAAACTTGATGGCATTTTTCCATTTTGTCTGTATGTCTATTGTGAAACTGCTAGACCAGGTGCCAGCTCATGCCCAGGCCCTAGGCCTCACTGAACAGTGACAAATGTGTAACTGGAAACCAGTCTGGCTCACCTGTGTGTTAGTATTGCTAAAATAGGTAATAGATTTACAAAAATATGTTTAGACTTTATGAAATGCTTGTGAGTTGCCGCATTCATTAATCTCACTTATGATACTTCTATCCCATGTTATAAAGTAGTATTTAAGTGTTTGCTCCAAGTCAGAAGAGAATCATTATCAAATATGAAATACTAGTTTTCTACAAGAAGTGTCACTTCCTGCCCAACAAAAGGTCTTTAGACACCATGCAAGCCATTGTAGAACATCAGAGGACAAAAGACTTTGTTAATTACTCCTCCCACACCCATGAAGAGGTGATGGCAGGCTCCTTCCATCAGCTTGAATTCTGGGGGATGGGACTAAAAAATCCCTGACAAGAAGGAACTGGGTCTCTATGCTGCTTGAACTTTGGGAGGGCAAAATTTCTAAGCAAAAGCAAGGGGATCCCCAGTGCTTGGCTGGGGTTAGCCCTAAAGGACTTCTAGACCATGCTTATTATAGACACTTCTTCCACCTTTTGGAACCTAAGACTAACTCATTTGTGTGTGTATGTTTACCTGTTTTAACCTTGTAAATAACTAGTTTATTTTTCTTGGCTAATAAATCTTTAGTTAATTTATTATAGTATTGGCTACAAGCATTGTCTTTGGTATAGGATCTAAGGTGCAATTGACGTAGGGTAAGTGACTGGTCCTAACCTGAATATTGTGATTTTTAGTGTCACAAAGGCAAGTTTACCTGATTGGTGAAACAGACCAGAGTACCCAAGGGGACTGTCTGTGACTTCATGTTTAGGCTGTAATAGTGGTTGAGGAGTTCACTCTTGATACTTGGTTGGTGAAATCTAAGTATAGAACTCACAATCAGTCTGGGGTTTGTGCCCTGCTTCTTCAGTCTGCCCTGAGGTTGGTACTCATGCTCGTGAGACACTCCAGACAACATGACATCGATAACTTAATAACTTTTGAAGTCAGTGCTGTAACTGTCTATGGATCAAAGAACCAGTTGGTAACAGCTGTAAATACCGTCCAGCATAATAGTACCATCCATCTTAACTCTGTCCATAGTCTCAATACAGTTTAAAATGTTGTAAGAACATGATAATGGCTATACTGGGTCTATTTAGCCCAGTATCATGTCTTCTGACAGTAGCCAATGCCAGGTGCTTCAGAGGAAATGAACAGAACAGGCAATCATCGAGTGATCCAACCCCTGTCGTCCATTCCCAGATTCTGGCAATCAGAGGCTAAGGCCACGCAGACCATGGGGTTGCATCCCTGACTATCTTGGATAATAGCTACAGATGGACCTATCCTCCATGACCTTATCTAATTCTTTTTTGAACCCTGTTATAGTTTTGGCCTTCACAACATCCTCTGGCAACGAGTTCCACAAGTTGACTATGTGTTGTATGAAGAAGTACTTTCTTTTGTTTGTTTTAAATCTGCTGCCTATTAATTTCATTCAATGACCTCTGGTTCTTGTGTTCTGAAGGAGTAAATAACACTTCCTTATTCATTTTCTCCACATCAGTTACAATTTTATAGACTTTATCATATCCCCTCGGTCATCTCTTTTCCAAGCTGAAAAGTCCCAGTCTTTTTAATCTCTCCTCATACAGAAGCTGTTCCTTACACTTAATCATTTTTGTTGCCCTTCTCTGTACCTTTTCCAATTCCAATATATCTTTTTTGAGATGAGGTATGTTAGGATTCCCTCCAAGACTTTTTCTACTTGGCTTATCCTTATTCAGACACCTTGTCCTGTTCCGGGACAACACTTTATCCAGTTCTCTGGGATCCAAAACACTCATTTCAACTCTAGATTTAGTCACTCAGGTTCCTTTATTTTACATACAGCAAAGAGACACTCAGTTGATCAGACGCAAGCGCAGGGGGTTGGTATAGGGCGTATCACACATCCAAAGTTACACAGACCACCTCTTCCTTTATATACATTGACACATTACATTGCATTTGCTATACATTAAATCACTCACTTTTGGATTGGCTTGTTTTCTTTGCAGGAACCAATCCCTGCACAGCATGCTCTGTCCATGTGGAAGCCAATTTTTATATTACAGGTTTATCTTGTGCATAGTCCCTAGCATCAGAGAGTTACTGTTTATCTTAGCTAGCACAGACATCCTGACTCCAGCATACTGTTTGTCAAGCCCCTATTTACAACTTAACCTTCCATTCACCTTACCAATTATGCCCACTGAGAAATGAGGCAAGTTACTTATGTCAAGCTGGGTCTACAAGGTGACCAGAACTGCATGCAGTATTCAAGGTGTGGGTGTGCCATAGATTTATACAGTGGCATTATGATATTTACTGTATATCCCTTTCCTAAAATTCTGTTAGCTTTTTCGAACTGCCGCTGCACATTGACCAAATGTTTCCAGAAAACTATCCACAATGACTCCAAGATCTTTTCCTTGAGTGGTAAAAGCTAATTTAGACCCCATCATTTGGTATGTATAGTTTGGATTCCATTTTTCCAATGTGTTTTACTTTGCATTTATCAACACTGAATTTCTTCTGCCATTTTGTTGCCCAATCACCCAGTTTTGTGAGATCCCTTTGTAACTCTTTGCAGTCAGCTTTGGACTTATCACGAGTAATTTGTATAGTCTGCCAATTTTGCCACCTCACTGTTTACCCCTTTTTTCAGATCATTTATAAATATGTTGAATAGTACTGGGCCCCTGGAGAACACCACTATTTACCTCTCTCCATTCTGAAAACTGATAATTGATTCCTACCCTTTGTTTCCAATCTTTTAATCTGTTACTGGTCCCTGAGAGGATCTTCCCTCTTATCCCATGACTGCTTACTTTGCATAAAAGCCTTTAGAGAGTGACCTTGTCCAAGGCTTTCTGAAAGCCTAAGCACACTATAGCCACTGGATCACCCTTGTCCATATGTTTACATACCCCCTCAAAGAATTCTAGTAGATTGGTGAGGCATGGTTTCCATTTCCAAAAGCCACATTGACTCTTCCCCAACAAATCGTGTTTATCTGTGTGTCTGATAATTCTGTTCTTTACATACGCCTGGTACTGAAGTTAGGCTTTTTGTTCTTTACTATAGTTTCAACCATTTTGCCCAGTATTGAAATCAGGCTTATCAGCCTGTAATTGCCAGGATCAGATCTGGAGCCTTTTTAAACATTTGTGTCACATTAGCTATCCTTCTGTCATCTGGTACAGAAGCCAATTTAAATGATAGATTACATACCACAGTTAGCAGTCCTGCAATTTCATATTTGAGTTCCTTCAGAATTCTTGGATGAATACCATCTGGTCACAATGATTTATTATTGTTAAATGTATCAGTTTGCTACAAAACTTCCTGTATTGACACCTCAATCTGGGGTAGTATCTCAGATTTGTCACCTAAAAAGAATGGCTCATATGTGGGACTCTTCCTCACATCCTCTGCAGTGAAGACTGATGCAAATAATTCATTTAGCTTTTCTGCAACGGCCATATCTTCCTGGAGTGGTCCGTTAGCACCTTGATCATTAAGTGGTCCCACTGATTTTTTTAAGTACATTAGAAGCAGGGCCAAACAAAGTTTTTGCTGGTACTTCTTGAGTCTTTGGCTAGTTGCTCTTCAAATTCTTTGTTGGCCTGCCTAATTATATTTTCATACTTGCCTTGCCAGAGTTTATGCTCCTTTGTATTGTCTCATCCCTGGCCATAAAAGTGCTGACTCCGTGGGTGCTCCAGCGCTGGAGCACCCATGGGGAAAAAATGATGGGTGCTTAGCATCCACCAGCAGCCCACCTATCAGCACCTCCCCCCAACACCTCCCACCCACCAGTGAACCCCACGGATCAACGCCTCCTCCTCCCTCCCGCCCACCGTGAACAGCTGTTTCACAGCATGTAGGAGGCTGGGAGGGAGGGGGGAGGAGTGAGGATGTGGCGTGCTTGGGGGAGGGAGAGGGACTGGGTGGGGTAGAGCAGGAGCGGGGTTGGAGCGGGAGGAGGCAGGGTGGGGCCTTGGGAGAAGGGGTGGAATGGGGGTAGAGCCGGGGATGGGGCATCTCTGGCACTTTTGAAACGTCGGCGCCTGTGTCCCCGGCCCCACACCAGAGGCACCCCCCTGCACTCCAACCACCTACCCCAGCCTGGAGCCCTCTCCTGCACCCTGAATCCCTCATTTCTGGGCCCCCCCCGAGCCCGCACCCCCATCTGGAGCAGTCACCCCCTCCTGCACCCCATTCTCCACTCCAGCTCCTAGGTGGAGGGATGGCCACAGGGCTCCACGCGCTGCCCCTGCCCTGCACGCCAGCGCTGCTGCTCTCAGGAGCCAGAGGGACATGCCAGCCACTTCCAGTAGCCACCTGAGGTAAGCGCCGCCCAGAGCCCGTGCCCCAACCCCCTCCTACACCCCAACCCTCTGCCCCCACCCAAACTCCCTCACGGAGCCCGCACCCCATCCCATACCCCAACCCCCTGCCTCAGCCTGAGCCCCCTCCCACACTCCGAACCCCTAGGCCAAACTGCCCAGCCCAGAGCCCTCTCCTGAACCCCAAGCCCCTCATCCCTGGCCCTACCCCAGAGCCTGCACACCCAGCCAGGGCCCTCATCCCCTCCTGCACCCACCCCCTGCCCTAGCCTGAAGCCCCCCCCCACACACACACACTTCAAACTCTTTGGCCAAGCCCTGGTTCCCCTCCTGCATCCCAAACCCCTTATCCCTGACCCCACCCCAGAGCCCACACCACCAGCCAGAGCCATTACCCCCTCCAACACCCCAACCCCTGCCCCAGCCTGGTGAAAATGAATGAGTGAGGGAGGATGGGGGTGAACAAGCGATGGAGTGAGTGGGGCCTCAGAGAAGGGGTGGGCAGGGGCGGGGTGTTATGTTTTCTGATATTAGAAAGTTGGCAACCTTCAGGCAGGTCTACACTATGGGGCTCAGTCGACCTAAGTTACACAACTCCAGCTACGTGAATAATGTAGCTGGAATCAACATAGCTGAGGTCAGCCTTTTGCTGTGTCTACACCATGCTGGGTTGATGAGAGAAATTCTCCTGTCGACTTACCTTATGCTTCTCGTTCCGGTGGAGTACCAGAGTCGACGGGAGAGCGATCTACAGTCAATTTCACTAGACCTGCTAAATCAACCCCCAGTGGATTGATCGCCATGCATTGATCCCCCAGTAAGTGGAGACAAGCTTTCTCATTTACCACTGAGCAGTAATTACTGGTGAAGACTGACTTTTCAAAAGGCAACTTCTAACATTACTAACGGGCTAGAGAGCCAGCTCTCTCCCAACCTGGATGTGTCACTCACTTGCTTTATCTTGCATTTTCTATTCTTTCAAGAGCTCTGTTGTGAGGATGTAGTGTATGAATATATTTTGGATCAAGTTCTAGCTACAGGAAAAGTAATTTTCTTTGCCATAAAAATCAAAAGATATACACATAGTATGGACAAATTCATATTAGATAGCATGAATCCTAGATACGCAACACATGCTTTGTGAAGAAAGAAATGCCAATTATAGATTGTAGTGTTTGTAATTATAAATTTGCAAACCCCCAATTTAATGAGCATTCATGGCCCGCCATACAATTTCCCTACACAGATATGGCCCTTGGGCCAAAAAGTTTGCCCACCCCTGCCATAGACAGTAATGGCTGAAGTGGCATTATTACATCTTAATATAAAAGACCTGGAAAAACAAGCCCAGGATAGGAATAATTGGCATTGTTTGACTTATGCCTTATGCACTAATAGTGTGGGTAGGATGAGGATTGTGATAGGAGAAATATGTTCCCCATCCCCATTCTCCATCTGCAGCTTACTTTAAGAGGCCACCTTGATTTGTTCATCTACACAAACTTCATTCACCTATATCCATCACATGTAAATGCACTAAAATTTTTTTAAAGGATAGAATTATTCATTAAATTTATACAATATGTTACTGGTTTGGAGGAGACTCATACATGTTGTTTGGTTAAATTAGATCCAGTTGGCAGCAGCTTTACAGATGCCATTCAAATCTTCCACCCAACCCACCATGCTTTGACAAAATTTCTTCTATACCAGCTTTTAGATCAATTCCAGATAATACAGCATTACTTAAAAGGAATCTAGTTGTCCTTCATCTCCCCACATTCTTACAATTATACAGTGGGAAGCTTAAAGCTAATTAATCATGATTCAAACTAACCATGATTATCAAATACTGAAAACAATTACAGAAAAGAGGGTGCTAACAAGAAGCTTTCTAATTTTTTCCTAGGTTTTCTGGTTTTAACAAGCAATCTTCCCCAAAAAGACAGGGTCAGATCTTCAGGTTTTCCTGAATTCCTCTTGACGCTCTTGGAGAGGAGTGCTTAGGTGGACTTAGGTCACCTCTCTGCTCTTCTCAATCCTGGGGAATGACGGGGGAACAGCAAATTTCACCTCTCTGCACAAGTTAGAATAGCTCTGAGGCTTCTCTAACTTATAGATGGTGGAAGGACTCCATATGGGCTGTTCCACTGGCCCAGAATACAGTTCCTTTCCATTTCTCCTCCAGCTCCCTTCCACTGTAACATGCCCCCAGAACACCCACTAGGTCATGGATCCAGGAGAGGGTGGCACAGAGCCAGCTATACTAGCTACATGCCACCTGTGGCTTCTCCCATAAGAGGGAAGTCCCCTCATCCCAGTCAAAGCAGCTGCACATCCCCTTTGCAATGTGGGAATGGTGCCAAGAGGATGGTGTGTGGGTTGAGGATCTGTCCCATAAGTGGCAAGTATCTCTTGAAATACTTAAGAAAAGACTTTTATACATGCGTTCGTTTCTTACATCTTATACATTGTTAGAAAATTCAGTTCAAAGTTTTAACAAAAATAGTCCAACACAACAAGTTTGGATCCAGATCTGAACTTCCTCAAAGTTTGGAGGAATGTTGATATTACACTCATGATAGTGATATAAAAAATAACCAGATAGACAGTTCTGAATTAAAACCCTAGCTCTGTCTTTTGTGTTCAGATGCTTAAGGCTTTGAGCTGTGTAGGCAAAGCCAGTCAGAAAATGGAATTTTCTTGGGCATTTTTTTTTAAACCAGAAATTGAAACAGACGTATTTTGATTCTGAAACAGCACCCTGGTGCCTCATGGGAATTGAAGTTCATGTTTTTCATGCTCTCATGCTCATCTGTAGGTCAGGCTCCATGGTTGGACTACATCCCCCATGGGGCACCACAGTCTTTTTTTTAAAAAAAGTTTTGTTTAGCCAAAAAGCCAATTTTCTGTAGAAAAATGACAATATTCCATTAAAACAAACATCTTATGTGCACGTTCCTATCATGCAGATATAACATGTACTGCTAGCATACATATAGCACACACAGTTCCTTACCTGCCTTTAAATGTTGCACATTTAAAAATGATAAAAAAAAAAAATAGCCCATTCAGATCACAAAGATTTGCTATAAATAGACCAAGTCAGACAGCTGGAAATTGATATCCCATAGGGTTTTGTGTTATTACAGAAGCTTATTGGAAGATGAACAGTCAGCAGCGTAACATGTGACCAAGCACTCAAAGAATCTAATTATTTAAATGCACATCACATTTTTTAAGCTGACGACCAGAATGTAAATTGTCAGTTTTAACTACTGGCTTTGATAAATTTCTCCCCCTCTGGAGTCATGGAAACCTGCATTAATAAAGGACAAAGTAACAATGCAACCTTATTAATGTACCATGCATCTTCCACATGGCAGACACATTGGACAGTTATTATTATTTATATTGTAGAAGCACCCACAATGTGCTTTTCAAACACAGACCTTGCTCCAAAGAGCTCACAATCTAAGACAAAGAGCAAACAAACAGGATGCAGGGAGGAGAGGGATAAATCATACAGTCAATTTTATAAAGTAAATATCAGCCACCTGCAACCGCCCTTCCATCCAGCCGTTACCAGCTGAGTATTGCTTCTAGGCATTATGGCAGAAGTCACTCTAGAGGAGAGGGTAGAGGCCTCACAGATTAGCTTGTGAAGATGTTCCAACTATGAATGGGGATTGGCATGTAAAGAAGTGTGAAGGTGTTGTGGGAGAAGCAGACAAATGTGGAGGGAAGGTGTGCTGAGGCTGGCATAATTGACTAAGGTAGGCTAATGGGCCAGATGGTCTGTTCAAACAGAAGTTGCTGAAGATAAAGGCAGGAGATGTGAGGAATGGAAGAGGAAGATCTAGAATCAAAATCAGAGAGGATAGTAGATGTGGAGGAGATGGGGGAAAATCATAGAGGTCAGCACCATGGTGGGGGAGAGGAAAGGAAACCAATGGAGCATTATCAATGGAAGATGAAAAAAATGTGGAAACAGAGGAGTCAGAGAGAAGACCAGTGTCAAGTCTATGATGCTTCTGGACAAGGAGTGCAAGAGCTCACTGTAAGAGAAAGCAAATGCAGGGCTGTATCTCAAAAAAAAAAAAAAAAATCCAGACTTGACTAAGTGGAAGGAATGGAAAATTAAAAGGTTGTGATGGAATGCAAATTCCAGAAGGAGCAGGAGAAGAGAAGGGAAAAGTGGAGGAAGATGGAGAGGAGGTTTCAAAAGTAGGAGCCAGACAATATTTTTGTAGTTCTTTAATATTCCACTGAATAATGTTTAAAAATTGTGTTTCTTTAGGGTTTTTAAATAATAAAACTAAAGCCCCCTAAAGAAGCAATCAGCTAGAATGCTTCTGAATCACTAAGTATTCCATCTTTAATCCTATGCCAGGCTGAGTGTGTGTAGCTTTCTGAGAGGCGTACATTTAGGATTTGATCACTGTGCATCTTGAGTCTTGTTGCAGTGGTTCCTTCTGTCAGGCTCTACCTGGTAGCTGTCAGTCATAGTAACAATGACATACATCCTCTTTAAAAACCCTGTCTGTACAAGGGACATTCCATCCTTCCTCATTTGGGAGGGAGGGGATGGTTACTGTAATTTTCATAATTTATTTATCCCAGGATGCAATTGGGAATCTGACTTCTATGTAGTTCGGTTTGGTTTACATTTTATAACCAGATGCACAGTTGAAAAGCAGAAAAAAGTTTCAGATGGTTAATGTTGCTGGACAGGTGAACTGAGCAATCATAGCATAATTATAAGTTGTGGTATGTAGAAGTATAATAAAAAAGTTGTTGAATGCTTTATGGTCTCTCCTAGCTCCCTTGGTCAGATGTCAAAGATGCAAAAGCATGTTTCCTTTGCTGTTCAGTAAAATGACTGTCGAAAAGAGAACAATGTGTTTCTTATCAGTGACAACAAGCCTCCTGTGTCTTAGGCCAAGCTTGTTGAAAACAGGTGCCTGAAATTACAACTTTAGGAACTCATGTAGGGGCCTTTAAGTTGCTGAATTTTGAACATTTCTGAAACGGATGGACTTCAGTGGGAGTTTCTGAATGTTCGGCACTTCCGAAATTCAGGTCACTTATTCAGGTCCTTAAAAATACATGTTGGAGCCTAATTTGAAAAACTTGGCCTTTGTCATCAGAGAAAAGGGCACTGAATTCAAAATGGCAGCCACAAACAAAACAAACCAACCTCACTGGAGAGTGTTCATTTTGATGGAGCATGCACTGGCATTTGATAACAAATTTATGAAAAATGTTGCATAACATGTGCATAAGCTGTTAGTTTCAGACAATAACAAAAATCATGTAAACTTAAGTTAATAACTGGAATTAGTCTAAAAGCCTCGTCACTTGCGAAACACACTCTGGAAAAATAAACTTTATTTTGGAATGAAGAAAACAAAATCTGAAACCCACAAAACTTTAGTTTGTGTGTGATTGTTCCTATAGCTCAAACACAGGTGAATGTATCGGATTTGAACAAGTCATTTGCTGCCAGGCCAAGTTCACGTACTGAAATGGTTTATTTGCAGAAAGAGAATACAGGGTTTCTCCTTCCATCTTGAGAATACCACTGCCTTCATCCCCTTCCTTCTGTTTCCTCCTCCTCTCACCTGCAACACCAGCCACTTATCCTCTCCTCCCGCCTATCCTCCATTGCTCCCCTTCTCCTGGCTCATCTTCTCTTGGACAATCAGCAGGAGCAATGAGGCTTCAAAGACGACGTTGCTGTGGCTGGCTTCACTCCACTTATTTGTTTACTAGTCACAGGGCTTTCAAGGAAAATCAACATCTCCTCCACTTTTTGCAAGAACAGAGGTATTAACCCTAGTGTCCTGGGAAAATTCCAGTTTGGTTATTGGTATGCAGACTTCAGTTTCCATTTTCTTCTCTTTCTGTTCAAAAACCATTTTGAAGTGGTATTGTGCACTACAAAGTAGCTACTGCCCTCCACCCTAGAGATGGCTGCATTTTAATGCCGAGTCAAATGTTCCTTTTCACTCTGTAGTTTGTAAAGACTTTTAGGGTCCCTCTGGAGGAAAGGGGCTATATAAACATAAGTCCTTCATTAGAACACACCATATAATGAAACTCAGCATTAGTCTCCTTTGTAGCATAAAATTATTATAAATGTAATTGATTAAACTATGATCTTTATAAATTAATCACTTCTTTTAACTCTGAACATAAGCTCCTCAAAGTGCTTTAGAAGTATAATAAAATATTTCAGATCAATAAAATCCAATTAACTGCCCAGTTATACCATAAAAAACTCTTTAGTTTACTTTTAAAAGTAACTAAGGCTTCTACTAAGTTTAATGAACTGAGGCAAAGAATTCCCAAAGCAAGCAGTATTACAATGATACATTATAAAACTTATTCCTTTGCTTCAGTTCTATTACTTCCCATTTTAAAACAGCTCCACTTAATGTGACTCTTACAGCATAAAGTTTTAAATTACATTACACACAGGAATTTGTTACACCTCTTATGTAGCTCTATTATAGCTTGAGCTGCTGTTTTGCCTCTTTAGGTAACTGGTGGGATCAGTCGCTGTTATTTGTACAGCATCACCAACATGCTAGGCTTTATGGACGGGTAAAGAGACAGGGTTCCTGCCCAAGAGAGCTTCTAATGTAACCTGAAGAAGAGGTACAACAGAAGAGAGTATTGAGATATTTACATCTCTGGTAGTTCTGGGATTTTTGCTTTTAATAAAGATTTTGCTTTGTCAGGATTGAGGACGCACTCAGATTATATCTATTCCCTTGCAAATGCGTAAGATTTCACCCGTACCTTTTAGTTGCAATTCAAACTAAAATATCATGGATGTCAAAGCCCCAGTGTACTTTTAACAAGGCCAATGTGAATTATTTACAAGCTATAATACGTCAGCACAAATTCCTAAGGAGAACAGTTAATCTGAGACATTTCCGGAGTTGGGTACAGATTTTTGAGGAATAAGATGTTCAAAGCAATGTACAAAGTTAAAGCCGCGTAAGTGCTTATTTCAGTTATTTAGCACTAATAAATGCCTTCATCACATGTTTTATGTACACCGAATCTATCCACTGACTGTAGCCTTTTGCGGAGTGTGAGCACCACAAGAAAGCCTTAGTATGTGGGCTCTGTGCAGGTGGAGTGGTTGTGTGGTGAAATGCATCTGATCAAATCTAGATTAACAAATTCATATATGTGAACTACCCCTTCACTTCATTCTGTAGTCAATACTGAAGACCAATGCTCTGGGGGGCAGCAGTGTCCTAACAGGAGGTCTTGGGTATGCAGGGGCCCATGCTGCAGCCACCCCTTCATGAGTCTGCTGGGGTGGTGTCAGAAGGGATCACTCATTGCAAGAGCACCTCTTCCTAGTCAGGCATGGCATAGAAGCTTCCTCCTATATGGCACCCCCTGCCAATGGTCACTGCATGGTCTCTCTTCCCATAATTCACAGATCTCTCTCTTCACAACATAGCCCTCTGCTAGGTCACGATAAAGTCCCCACTTCCAGGGTACCAAGGTCCCACTGGACCAGCTATCCAGGTGGCACCTCCAACAGTTCTGCACCACTTCCCAGGAGCTAGTAGACGAGCTCAGGCCCTACGTCTACACTGGGTGCCAGCCCAAGCACCCTATAACCAGGGGCCAAGATCTACATAGTCCCCTTCCTTGCCGCTGTTTCCCTGAGCTTTTTCCTACCCCGTCTTCTCTTTTCTCACAATTCCTCTGGGCTTGACCCTTCTTCCAGAGATAGGGTCTCTCAGCTTATACACCCCACTGAGTTTATTCCTTCCCATCTCTCTTCTGTCAGAGAGAGAGTACAGACTCTCTCCCTGCAGCCCCTTTCTGCTCTCAGTTTACAGAAGCCCAGCCTGCTCCTGACCAGCTGTGCTTCATCTTCAGTTAGTCTTTCCAGTCCCTGATTCTCCCTCAGCTGCAGTCTATATTGTTAATTGCCCCCTTCCGAAACACCTTCACACCACACTAGCCCTGAAACTGTTAACACCCCATCACAGGTCCCCTAACACAGAAAGATGAGAGTCCTCCTTCCTTTGGGAAGACCTCAGCTGACAGAGTAAAGAAATCTGGGCAGACCTATCTTGCCCAAAGAGGTATGGTGGGTAGACTGACCATAAACCCACCAGATTGCTTTTGTATAGGTGGCCCCTCCCACTACGAAGAAGTGGCATAGCCATGGTGACACCCATGAGGGGTATGCCTAGGGTTCTGGGTTGTCTTAGTCTGGCCATGCACAGGGAGTGAACATGCCCCTAAATGCACAAGAGCAGTTTAGTGTCTAAGATACAATGGAACACTCACAGGATTATTTTAATGAAACAGTGCGTCATTAAAATAATTTGGGATTAATACAGTAGATTGGGATTTTTTTTCCAATGCACTGGTACAAGATCTAGTTGGGAATTTTCCAATGCAACACAATTTCAGAGGAAAATGCTGATATGTCAAACCCAAAATATTTCATGGAAGCACCTCAGGTTTGACTAACTTTTGTCGAATCACAGAGAGGATTCTGACAGAAATTGTTGGGTTTCCTGGTGAGGCTGCTGGGGCATCCAGGCTCCTAGGGTCTGTGGCTCCAGACCAGTCCTGCCATGCGAAATTAAACATTTACCTCAATAAGGATGATGCAGAAGAAATTAGACCTACAAAGAACTCAGGACTAGACACTACCTGCACCCCAGAATGCAGAGAGAGATAGCAGATGAAATAAAAATACCTACAGCAGAGAAAGAAATCAAATTTAGCCTAAGGCTAATTCCAATTTATGCCCCTTAACTTGTGTTTTAAGATGAAAAGTCTGATATAGATCAAGTAGCAGTGATTGCTCTCAGAGAGCAATCATTGCTACTTGATCTATCACCAGCACACAATTCAATAGTTGGATTTAAAACCCAGCAGGACAATTCAGCACTTTACAGTTATGTAATTCTAATAATCAGCATAAACAGACAAACAAGGAGAAGCCTCGTGTCAAGTTATACATTCTGATCACATCTGTAAATACAGAAATTAGTAGTTGATAAACTTTGATCAGCTACTGCTATTTATTTAGTTGGAGTTCTACAATACGAGCCCACGGTAGCCTCCGGGCTCATGCATGTTGAAATGGATCTTTAATGGCCCACAGCTGGGCGGATTGTTACCGGTACCAGTGAGAATTGGAAACCAATAAGCGTAATGCTCAGTAATTTATTTGAGAAAGAATCACACAAGCAGTTAAGGTTACGCATTATACAGCTTTTCCAATAAGCGTCAGCTACCCAAGTATAAACCCTCAGTAACTATGTTAGCTTTACATAGTATCCTGATTGGCAAACAAAGCAGGTATATCTACCAATTCTAGATGGAGACTTCTCTTCTCTTCCCCTCTCAGGTACTTGGTCTGTTAGTACCCCCGAAGCAGGGTCTAAGTCAGCTTGAGCCCTTCTGGTTCTAGAATCCCACAAAGGTCCCTCAAAGCAGGGCCTAGGTTGCCCTAGGCCCTCTGACTCACAGTGTTTTCAGATGTTAATTGGGAAACTAACTTAACTAATTTACCTTGCTTAGCATTTATACCTTTTGTTCTCAAAGGAGTCACACGTCCCAGAAATATGCCCTGTGGGCGTTCATGACTGGTTTTCTCTAATTAATATTTTAGAAAGGACTGCAAAACAGACACAGACCAAAGCTCAATCAATGTTTACCCTCTCATCAATCATTCACTTAAACTCTTAACATGATGCCATCCAGAGTGGTCATTTTGACCCACGTCAGCTTGTACCAAGCCCACTGATCGCATGTTTTTACATCTTCTTTACTTTGTGAGCTGGTCCCCCAGCTGATATTCAAAAGTTTGATGTTGAAACATACACGCAGATTGAGCCTTTATTAACCATTCAAATGCAGTTTCAGCACTTCCAGTAATTTTCCACATCATTTATTTAATGCTAAGAGAATCCTGCTCCCAGAATCCTCTAGCAAAATCAGACATACCAAGCCATCCCAGACTCATGCTTGCCACATTCATTCACATCAGTCACAGCAATTCATAATAACTTGGTACTGTCTCAAGAATATATAGCACCTGAATTGCCAAATTTCAAATAAGTTGACCCATTCCAACCTCTCATAGCCACTCACAAACTCAAAATCATCTTACACTCAAGCAAAAGCTCCTCTTCCCACATCCTACCCTGCTTGTTTCCTACCCCACTTCAGCCCCTTTCCCCTTATCTGTCCAAGTCTTTGGTGGATCTAGCTCAGTTTTCCCAAACATACACAAGTTTCTGGTAGCTTTGCCTCTCTCCACACTTCCCCTATCCCTTGTCTCTCTGGCCCTTTCTTCACCTCCATTCTTATGTTAGGTACCTTGCCAGTCAGCAGTGGATATGCTAACTAGACAAAGCAGTTACTGCTACCATCTGCCTTCTCATATGTCCCTCCTAAGACTGGCTGCTCCAGATGGTGCCAGAAGAACAGAGAGGAGGCTCACAGGTAGATGGTTGGGCAGACTAAGAAAACCCTATTCACTCTGCAGAAAAAAGTAATTTCCTGCGTGAAAATAGGGATTTACCAGCTTTCCTCACCTCCTGTTCTTGCTTCACGGCCCCTTATTTTGCCATTTGATACTTCAGAAAGATGGCCAGGCTTTGAAGCTTTACACTTTCCCATGTGATTGTAGCAGCAACTGCAGGACCCCGACCCTCAGAGAGGCTGCTGGTATAGGATTTATGCCTAGCATATGCTGTTTAGCTGATGTGGAACTGTTGTGATAATGGGGTCTACACATGTGCCCTAATTGTGAGTTCAACTGTAGAAAGAGTGAAAATTTATATTGTGCTGCAAGTGGAAAGCCCTGGCTGGGATGATTTAACTGGGAATTGGTCCTGCTTCGAGCAGGGGGTTGGACTAGATGACCTTCAGGGGTCCCTTCCAACCCTGATATTCTATGATTCTATGAATCCCACAGGGACTGGTTCTTGGCCTACGCTTTTGACCATTTTTATCAATGACCTGGATGAAAACATACAATCATCACTGATAAAGTTTAAAGATGACAAAAAAAATTAGGGGACTGTTAAATAACGAAGAGGGTAGGCCACTGATTTACAGCAATCTTGGTAAGCTAGGTGCAAGCAAACAATACATGTTTTAATATGGCTAAAAGAAAATGTATCCATCTAGGAACAAATAATGGAGGCCATACTTACAGAATGGGGGACTCTATCCTGGGAAGCAGCGACTGAAAAAAAAGTTGAAGGTCATGGCAGATAATCAGCTAAATAGAAAGAAAAGGAGTACTTGTGGCACCTTAGAGACTAACCAATTTATTTGAGCATGAGCTTTCGTGAGCTACAGCTCACTTCATCAGGTTAGTCTCTAAGGTGCCACAAGTACTCCTTTTCTTTTTGCGAATACAGACTAACACGGCTGTTCCTCTGAAACCAGCTAAATAGAAGCTCCCAGTGTGACACTGTGGCCAAAAGAGCAAATGTGATCCTGGGCTGTATAAACAGAATAACCTTTAGTAGAAGTAGAGAAGTTATTTTGCTTCTGTTTGGCACTGATGCAGCCAGGGCCGGGATACTGTGTCAATTTCTGGTGCCCACAATTCAAGAAGGATGTTAATAAATGGGAGAGAGTTCAGAGAAGAACCATGAGAATGACTAAAGGATTAGAAAATATGCCTTATAGTGAAAGACTTAAGGAGCTCAACCTATTTATTTTAACAGAGAAAGTTAAGGGTTGGCTAGATTATAGTCTATATAAGTATCTACATGGGGAACAAATATTTAATAATGGGCTCTTCAATCTAGCACAGAAAGGTATAATACCATCCAATGGCTGGAAGTTGAAGCTAGACAAATTCAAACTGGAAATAAGGCATAAATGTTTGAGAGTGAGAGTAATTAACTATTGGAACAATTCACCAAGGGGGGTGGTGGATTCTCCATTACTGCAAATTTTTAAATCAAGATCTTCTCTAGGAATTATTTTGGGGAAGTTCTATGGCTTGTCTTATACTGTAGATCAGACTAGATGATCACAATGGTCCCTTCTGTTGTTGGACTGTAGGAATAACCTACAACATCTAATGAGGAAAAATGCAAAAAGCAAGACAGACTGAATTAAAAGGTCCACTGATGTAACCGAAGAATTGTGCTAAGATCATGCTTGATAAACAAGAGATGTGTGAAAACAGAGATCAGTAAACCAAAATTGGTATGCTGAAAACTAGGCCAAATTGATGGATCATTTTAGCAGGGTGAGCACCCGCTCCAGCCCTGAAGGGGTTGGAAAAGCCCTGCAGAGGGCTGGAGCGGGGGAAGGGAGTGAAACCCTGGCTGATTGGGGGAAGTGGTGGCAGCCTAGGGCCACGCCCCAATCAGGGCCCAGCTGGCTGTATAAAGGCTGTGAGCCAGAAGCCCCAGGGAGCACTCTCCCTCTGCCTGTAGAGGGAGAAGGGCCTGGCTGCAAGGTGCCGAGCGGGAAACCTAGGTTGGAGCAGGGTTGGGGAAAGGCCAAGGGAGCCGGGGAGCTCCGGCCTAGGAAAGCCCTAGGCTGCGGGCCTGGGAAGGCCTATTAGGTACAGGGGTTACAGGGGCAGCCACGGGTAGGCAGAGGCAGCAGGTCCAAACCCCCTCGCCTGTGATGAATGGCTTATACTGCAGTCTGCCCCAGGGAGCAGGGGCTAGTTGGTGACTGGCAGTAGCCTAAGACTGAGGTGAGGTTGGGATAGTGGGTGGGGGTTCCCCTGGGAGGGGGAGACCCAGAACTATGGGGGTACTGCCAGGGGGCAGCGCCCAAGACAAGGGCACCGGGGTCCGGGAGGGACATGGGGGCCAGGGGTGGCGAGATACCGGCCTGAAGGAGGCGCTTCGGAGGCTGGGTGCTAAGTCCCCAACGATGACCAGCAGGAGGCACTGCCGGGAGAGTCTGTGCTCCTTGACAATCCTATAATAAGAGAACTGGCTATTTAACCTATCACGCCCTTTTGGGGTTCTTAAAGAGAGAAATTCTGGGAGAAAAATTGGCTATTGGAGCAAGATTCACTGTCATGGCTGACACTCCCACCATCTCCTGGTCCCCGAGCCTTACTCATTCTGGTCCTGAGAGATGTCCTGACCAGACCAGGCCCGAGAGAGGGAACCAGATATCAGTACCACCTCTGCCAGAATTCAGCCAGTACCAACCACTACCCAGATGTGAGACTTCTGCCTCCCTCCCACCTGTCCTTTTTTCCCCCCTCACCTTATTTTTATCTCTTTCCTATCTCTCTCCTATTTTCTTCCATATAATAAGGGTCTGGCTTAGTCAGCCAAAATAGCATATTTTTCAACACGGCTATAAGCCTGTGACCAGAAAAAGGCAGCTAAATGTAATACTCTAAATTACCTAATGATGGTACAAATTTGCCAGGTCTCAGAGTGACTAGTAAGACGGGTGCTGCACCTTCCCGCAGTGAGGCTGCAAGGGAAAGTCAACACCAGAGACAGAAGCTGTATCTTCTGTCTTTGCTATTCTTCTGTCTTCCCTTATGTACGTGTTTGTTTTGTCTTCTTAGGAAATGGGATCAGACTAACCGCTCCAGCTCATCATAGTTAACTTTCTATTTCCCCCCTCAAAAAAGGATAGTTATTACTATCTTTGCTACCATCTAAAAGACTGTCAGACAAGGTGTGGTTTTTTTCCCCCTTTTAAAAACTCTCCCCAACTAAAGGGAAAGGAAACAGGGGATGTCGTTAAAATGAAAGCCTTACTTAATGCTTCACATTTCAAATGCTTTCCCTGTTTTTTCCTTCTTTTCTGTATCTGGAATAAAAGGTTAAAATGACATGTTTGCAACGGTACTCAGCAAGCTAAGCTCTCTATATGCCAAACCTTGTTTAAAACTGGGTTAACACCTTTAACTCCCTTTATTCCATCTAAATTAATACAAGTGAACTAACCACCACAGTCTCTTAGTCTCAAAGTGTTTCCAGCATGCTTCTAGAACTAATTCACTACAAATCTTTGGGCTAGATTGTGGCTTTAAGTAAAAAGGGGCAACAGAGAGTAGTCCAAGGACAATCCACAGGGAGACCGTGCCTTCAAGGGTGCTGCTCCCTGTGTATGTGGAGTGCACAGTCTAGTCTATCCATTAGAATAGATTATTCCTCCTTATCAGCCCCTTTTTGGAGCATTGCTCCTGAGGACGCAGGAAGCAGCGGGACTGCTATTGTGAGGGGCCCCTGTGTGTCTGTGAAAGAGTGGGGAGAGTTTCTTGTTTATGTCTCTGCAGCCAAGCAGGGACAGCTCACATTCTGAGCCGATGATGGAGATAAATAAATATTGCTGAAAACACTTCACTGTCCAAAAATGCACTTTTGGTGCCGGTTTAGTGTTGCAAAGTGCTCTGGCTCTGCAGAAACCAGTATCGAGGAGTCCCACGTCAGAGCCAGTGGAAAACTCCAAAAAGCGAAAAACATGACATGTTTTTTCCGATGGGAGCACTTCATGTTTGAGCTTAAACAGACAATTTACAGTTGACTTATTCAGTAGCATAACCTTGGTTATTATGAACGCAGCAGACAAGGTGTTAGCAAGAACCTGGGAGACTGGCATCCATATTTTGGCTACAGTTAATATCCTTTATAGGTTGCTATTTCCAATTTTAATTGATTTTGAAGCCGCTTTAATCTGGGCTAGTAGTCTACAGCAGTAATCTAAAACCAGTGAGACTCCTGTAAGCTTCTCTTATGAAACACACACACACACACACACATCCCAGACGGTGCTGCGCTGGAAGGAAAATATATCAAACTATATCGCTCCCCTGACAATGCAGCCAACCCTACTTTATGTGGTGTAAGTGTATTAACCATATAGCTTGGAGTAGACTAGGAAAATGGCCTGTATGTTGACAATGATAGATTCCCAAAGCTGCAGAGGAGCCAGCCACAGCAGAAGCTGCCAAAGCAGGGAGTGCTGCCCTGGAGGGGAGGGGTAAAATGGGTCCCAGCCAGGACCACCCCTCGCCAGAGTACTGCCCTGGGCCCAGTACTATGCAGGGGCGCTTTTCTTTCCATGTAGCAGATCCCCTTAAGTAAATACATCCAAAATCATAGTCATGGAACTAACATGTCCGATGCCATCAAATTGTTCACTCTGCTTGTGTGTTCTACCTCTTCCCACACCCTGTGTCTTGTCTATTTAGATCGTAAGCTCTTTGGGGCAGGGACCTTCTATTATACTGCCTAACAACATGGGACCCCATTCTCGAACATTTTCTGAATAAACATAATTCACAATAATATTCCCCTCAACTGGCATTGTAAACACTTTGCTTAAAAATATATCCTGTCAAAATTGTCAATTAAAGTTACAAAAAACTCAGTTGCTACTTTGTCCCAACAGATCTCAGTCAGACTGTCAGGAATGTTGCTGAAAATGTGTCTCTCCCTTCTATGCCAACAGTTAAGCCATTTTCAACACCTGAGTTGTTGGGCAGGGAGGATCTACTGCCAGCAACTGGTCTTTATGGTTTTCCTGGAGGAGCTAGTCAATCCCTTCAGACTCCAAAGTTGTGCCAAGTGGGCAGTGCAATGTATTGGTATATAGTAGATTTAAACTTGGGTTCTTGGCTCAGTCCTAAGGTCAACTGGAAGAAAGATGGTTTGTGGGCCTCTTAAGGGTAGGCAACAGAGTCTGGCCTAGAGGACCCCTGGGTGGAGATGGGAATGAGTAAGACGACTAAAATATTACTGACCAGTATAAAGTAAAATGTTGAAGTCTAGAGTTGCGTGCTGCAGTCTTAGCATGAGATTGTGTTAAGAATCAGCATTTCTACAGCTCATTCATCTCAGAGAAGAGCTGATGAAAAGCTGGGCTGCTTTTCATTTTAAAAAGAAATCTCTATTACCAGAAATGCCTGTAAAACAGATAAAGCTGGTTATAAGGCTCACATATCTTTACACACATTTATTCAGTTTTATTTCCTAAGTGTAGGCTATAAATCAAACCACCGAACCCTTTTTGAAAAACTGAGTTTTACTCAGGCTATTATTTAACATTGGGACAGAGGGGGAGGGAAATGACCTCTCTCTATATCAGACATTATGAAATGCTGTTCATATTTCAAATAATACGATTAATAAGTTCTGCTTGTGGAGTTAAATTTAATTTAAAAAAATGAGACAAGATGCATGAGCCTCATAAAAAATTTTTATCTGGCTCTTCTGAAGGAGAGGCTCTACCTTGTTTAATATTGGCTATTCTGTATATTTTACATGCACTGGGCCAAATTCTCTGCTGGGGTTATCGATTGACTTCAGTGAAGTTACTGACCTCAATGGACTTAGCCCCACCATAGATTTTGACCTAATACCTTAAAACTGTTGACAGACAAATTGCACAATCACCTCTCATCACTTTCTTGTGGATTTCTGATTCAAGACCTAACTGCTTTCCAGTAGTTGTGTTACAGAGGGGGAAAGAAACATGAAATTTTGCATTGAGCTACGGATTAACTTTTTTTCCTTGATAATTTAATTGCACGAAGAAAGATTTTTTTTAAAGCGTAAGGAGATTTGTCATTATGTACTACTATTATGTAATTATGTATTACTACTTTCATGGCTACAATTGTTAATATTTGGAAGTACCTATTCTGTCTAGGGAGGCTCCAGAGAGCCTATAATTAAGTTGTCTTGTCTGGAGATGTCAAAAATATAAAGGGAAGGGTAAACCCCTTTAAAATCCCTCCTGGCCAGAGGAAAACTCCTCTCACCTGTAAAGGGTTAAGAAGCTAAAGGTAACCTCGCTGGCACCTGACCAAAATGACCAATGAGGAGACAAGATACTTTCAAAAGCTGGGAGGAGGGAGAAAAACAAAGGGTCTCTGTCTGTCTATATGCTGCTTTTGTCGGGGATAGACCAGGAATGGAGTCTTAGAACTTTTAGTAAGTAATCTAGCTAGGTATGTGTTAGATTATGATTTCTTTAAATGGCTGAGAAAAGAATTGTGCTGAATAGAATAACTATTTCTGTCTGTAAAAAGAAAAGGAGTACTTGTGGCACCTTAGAGACTAACCAATTTATTTGAGCATGTGCTTTCGTGAGCCACAGCTCACTTCATCAGATGTGTACCGTGGAAACTGCAGCAGACTTTATATACACACAGAGAATATGAAACAATACCTCCTCCCACCCCACTGTCCTGCTGGTAATAGCTTATCTAAAGTGATCAGCAGGTGGGCCATTTCCAGCACAAATCCAGGTTTTCTCACCCTCCACCCCCCCCCCCCCACAAATTCACTCTCCTGCTGGTGCTAGCCCATCCAAAGTGACAACTCTTTACATAATCAAGTCGGGCTATTTCCTGCATAGATCCAGGTTTTCTCACTTCCCCCCCCCCCCCCATACACACACAAACTCACTCTCCTGCTGGTAATAGCTCATCTAAACTGACCACTCTCCAAGTTTAAATCCAAGTTAAACCAGAATATCTGGGGGGGGGGGGGTAGGAAAAAACAAGAGGAAACAGGCTACCTTGCATAATGACTTAGCCACTCCCAGTCTCTATTTAAGCCTAAATTAATAGTATCCAATTTGCAAATGAATTCCAATTCAGCAGTTTCTCGCTGGAGTCTGGATTTGAAGTTTTTTTGTTTTAAGATAGCGACCTTCATGTCTGTGATTGCGTGACCAGAGAGATTGAAGTGTTCTCCGACTGGTTTATGAATGTTATAATTCTTGACATCTGATTTGTGTCCATTTATTCTTTTACGTAGAGACTGTCCAGTTTGACCAATGTACATGGCAGAGGGGCATTGCTGGCACATGATGGCATATATCACATTGGTGGATGTGCAGGTGAACGAGCCTCTGATAGTGTGGCTGATGTTATTAGGCCCTGTGATGGTGTCCCCTGAATAGATATGTGGGCACAATTGGCAACGGGCTTTGTTGCAAGGATAAGTTCCTGGGTTAGTGGTTCTGTTGTGTGGTATGTGGTTGTTGGTGAGTATTTGCTTCAGGTTGCGGGGCTGTCTGTAGGCAAGGACTGGCCTGTCTCCCAAGACTTGTGAGAGTGTTGGGTCATCCTTTAGGATAGGTTGTAGATCCTTAATAATGCGTTGGAGGGGTTTTAGTTGGGGGCTGAAGGTGACCGCTAGTGGCGTTCTGTTATTTTCTTTGTTAGGCCTGTCCTGTAGTAGGTAACTTCTGGGAACTCTTCTGGCTCTATCAATCTGTTTCTTTACTTCTGCAGGTGGGTATTGTAGTTGTAAGAAAGCTTGACAGAGATCTTGTAGGTGTTTGTCTCTGTCTGAGGGGTTGGAGCAAATGCGGTTGTATCGCAGAGCTTGGCTGTAGACGATGGATCGTGTGGTGTGGTCAGGGTGAAAGCTGGAGGCATGCAGGTAGGAATAGCAGTCAGTAGGTTTCCGGTATAGGGTGGTGGTTATGTGGCCATTGTTTATTAGCACTGTAGTGTCCAGGAAGTGGATCTCTTGTGTGGACTGGACCAGGCTGAGGTTGGTGGTGGGATGGAAATTGTTGAAATCATGGTGGAATTCCTCAAGGGCTTCTTTTCCATGGGTCCAGATGATGAAGATGTCATCAATATAGCGCAAGTAGAGTAGGGGCTTTAGGGGACGAGAGCTGAGGAAGCGTTGTTCTAAATCAGCCATAAAAATGTTGGCATACTGTGGGGCCATGCGGGTACCCATAGCAGTGCCGCTGATCTGAAGGTATACATTGTCCCCAAATGTGAAATAGTGAAGGTCGCTATCTTAAAACAAAAAAACTTCAAATCCAGACTCCAGCGAGAAACTGCTGAATTGGAATTCATTTGCAAATTGGATACTATTAATTTAGGCTTAAATAGAGACTGGGAGTGGCTAAGTCATTATGCAAGGTAGCCTGTTTCCTCTTGTTTTTTCCTACCCCCCCCCCCCCCCAGATATTCTGGTTTAACTTGGATTTAAACTTGGAGAGTGGTCAGTTTAGATGAACTATTACCAGCAGGAGAGTGAGTTTGTGTGTGTATGGGGGTGGGGGGGAAGTGAGAAAACCTGGATCTATGCAGGAAATAGCCCGACTTGATTATGTAAAGAGTTGTCACTTTGGATGGGCTAGCACCAGCAGGAGAGTGAATTTGTGTGGGGGGGTGGAGGGTGAGAAAACCTGGATTTGTGCTGGAAATGGCCCACCTGCTGATCACTTTAGATAAGCTATTACCAGCAGGACAGTGGGGTGGGAGGAGGTATTGTTTCATATTCTCTGTGTGTATATAAAGTCTGCTGCAGTTTCCACGGTACACATCTGATGAAGTGAGCTGTGGCTCACGAAAGCTCATGCTCAAATAAATTGGTTAGTCTCTAAGGTGCCACAAGTACTCCTTTTCTTTTTGCGAATACAGACTAACACGGCTATTTCTGTCTGTGTATCTTTTTTGTAACTTAAGGTTTTGCCTAGAGGGATTCTCTATGTTTTGAATCTAATTACCCTGTAAGGTATCTACCATCCTGATTTTACAGAGGGGATTTCTTTACTTCTATTTACTCCTATTTCTATTAAAAGTCTTCTTGTAAGAAAACTGAATGCTTTTTCATTGTTCTCAGATCCAAGGGTTTGGGTCTGTGGTCACCTATGCAAATTGGTGAGGCTTTTTACCAAACCTTGTCCAGGAAGTGGGGTGCAAGGTTTTGGGAAGTATTTTGGGGGGAAAGATGTTTCCAAACGGCTCTTCCCCAGTAACCAGTATTTGTTTGGTGGTGGTAGCGGCCAATCCAAGGACAAAGGGTGAAATATTTTGTACCTTGGGGTAGTTTTTGACCTAAGCTGGTAAAGATAAGTTTAGGAGGTTTTTATGCAGGTCCCCACATCTGTACCCTAGTATTCAGAGTGGGGGAGGAATCTTGACAGGAGAGTCCCCAAAATTTGCTCTTAATTTTATATTTGGGGTTCCACATTTTCAATTACTATACATGCAGGATTTTTGTTGATATGCGTTTGATTTTAATCTGTTGAAATCTCAGGGTTATGAGACAGTCTGTGAATACACTCAGATTTTGAAGGCCTAGAGGACAGGTTTGTAAGCAACATAATTTGGCCTTGAGTTTTTTAAAAAATGATTCTGGGCCCTTGTCCTTTACCTTTAAGGTTTATTTTTATTATTCACTCCAATTTTGAGTGTATTATGCATTTATCATGATACACTGAACACGTGTTTATTAATAGAGCTGTTTAGAAACCAGAATTTCCATCCTGTGGAAAATTCAGATATTTTGAAATTAGTTTTCATCCTGAATTGAGCAAAAAAAAGTTGAAATACTGAAATTTTTTTCACAGAACAGAAATTCTAAAACATTTTAATCTGGAAATGCCAGAGTGGTGTTTTGACATTTTCAATCAAAACAAAATGTTACGACATTCTTGAATTGAAAATTCTTCATGTTGGTTTTGTTCTACACTAATCTGTGTCCCCTGTGTTGCCTCATGGGAGTTGTAGCTTGGGTTCTTTATGCCTCATTTCCTGTATTGGAGGGAGTCCCCAGATGGACTACAACTCCCATGATGTACCATGTCACATGACTCTCATGATGCACTATGGCATCTTAATCAGAGAGGAGAAGGGAGTGCATTATAGAACTTGTAGTCCAGACAAGAAGACCAGTCCATAGAGGAAAGTTGGACATAAGGCACCATAGCAGCTCCGGCAAACACAGGTTAATGTTAGACTGACCCAAAATGAAACATTTTGATTTGGTTTAACCTGACCCAAAACAAACTAAACTATTTCATTTTGAGTCTCCTGAAGGAAAACCCAAAAATTTTGCATAAAATTTTGATTTTATGGAAACTGCATTTTGATGGAAAATTCCTGACCAACCAATTAACATTAACGCTGAGCAACAGAACACTTTTGCTGGTATCTACACACATTTGACTTCTATCTTTACTCCAAACACTGTTCATCACACTGAGCACTTGTTCCACTGATTGTTCCTGGCAAACATAGAGCAAATCCCAATCAGTGTAGAAATATCTTGAACAAACATTTTGTTGTTCTTAAACCCCTCCCCCCCACCACCACCACACACACACCACAATCACTTTGATGTAATGAAAAACAAGATAATTTCAGGCCCCTTAGGGAAGTTCCTGGGACACCAGGACATCATATGAAAAGTGGAATATATGGTCATTATATGTCTTCTGGTTTTGTTTGTGTCACTTTCCAAAGTGCTTGTTCACCAGATAACTCACTGCTAGAGAAATGCAAACAGAATGCCGATTAACCTTGCAAACCAGCCAGCTTTAAAGAGTCCATGCTGTGTGGAGTATAGACATTGTGGGTGAAATCCTGGCCCCACTGAAATCAATAGTAAAACTCCCATTAGGATTTCATATAGAGTTGGTTGGAGAAACATTGACAGAACCACATTCTGTCAGAATACTGAGTTCCACCAAAACGTTTTGCAAAATTGGGTTGATGTCACTGGAATTTCAATTTGGAAGAAAACTGGGGGGGAAGTTCCAATGAAACATTCTGATTTTTTATTTGGAAATGACTTGTCATTTTCAATTTTTTTTTTACTGCATTTTGTTTTATAACATAATATAAAATAAGTCTAAATCAAAACAAAGCAAAACACATCGATGAACGCAAAACAAAAAAGGTTCAGAATTTTCCTTGGTGGGGAATTTGTTCGGATTTGGAACAAAACCTGATTTTGAAATCTCAAAATCCTTTGCAAAACAGAACCTTCATTCTCCACACCATTCTAACTTAGCCAGTCTACAAAGCTAGTTAACAGCCTTCACTGCTCTTCAGTTTTCGGAAGCCCAGAGCAAAACCTATTTCAAGCCACAATAATTAAACATACTTTCAAGATATCACATTAGTTTCAACAACATGTCGCCTTTAGAAGCTCAGATACTATGACAACGGGACATGGTGTCTAGACAGACAGACTATTCCCAAATGTGCCTAGCCAGAAAGAACACAACAGCTCACATGGATTCCAGCTCAGTCCATGTGCATATGTAACCCACACACCTCCTGGGTGGGGTGCTCTATCCCCTCTAGTGGCACCGAGACCACTTAGAGATTAATGAGTCTGCTACAGCCTTAGCTAAGTACCATGTGGCTGTTAGTTCATGCAGTAGAGGCTCATGCATTTACCTCTAGAGGTCCCAGGTTCAATCCCGCCCGCCAATGACCGGGGGTCTGTTGGTGTTACACATGCACTAAGATGATTAATCCTTTAAAATTCATATGCTAATCTGTAAAATGTACTTGTTGCAGCCTGTAGGCACATATACAACAATGTGAAAAAAACATAAAATTAACATAACTAATTGAAATAATTTCAGCTCAAAAGAACTAAAAAACTGCCAAAACCAAAAAAAGAAATGCTAGTTCTTGTCATCTACTTTCCCCATTAGTATGGTGAAAAATTGACTCCCCCCAGAGACAATCCCGCTAATCAGCCATGTGAGTTGTAACTAACATGGAAACTTATTTCATGTAGATTACTACTGCAAACTGCAAGTGATAATGTATTGAACAGATTGCTCATTTCACAGGTGATCAATGAAAATTCCATTATTTTAAGACATATTAATACTTAGATCACAGAAAATACATTTAGGAGAAACATTCCTTTCATATTTTCAGTAGTCTATTTAATAATTTGTTACTTTTTTATTAAATAACCATGATGTAATAGAGGACTGTATCTATGTATACACTTTAGTCTGGAACAAAAAAACATTCTTATGACAGACATACAGATGTTTTTTATTGGTGCCCTCACAATACAATAAACAAAAAGGTCAGGACCTGAAGTTAAGGAGTGGGATATCTTATGAGCTTCAGACAGAACTGCATTACACAAACAAGGTTTGTAATAGAGAACAAACTACAAAAACCTGCAATTGTTGAAATTTGAGAGATCCAGTTGGATTCTGGAAGCATGCTGTCTACGCAAAGGCCAACTAAACTTGGTCCAGTGAAGGATGGTCCAATGCTTAGGGCACTAGCCTAGTACTTGGGAGACTGGGTTGCAAGTTCCTGCTTTGCCACAGATTTCCTTTGTGACCCTGGGTGAATTACCTAGCCTCAATGTAGCTCACTGTAAAATGGGGATAACACTTCCATACTTCACAGAAGAGTTGAGAAAATAAATACTTCAACAATTATGAGGTGCTTGGGCACTGCAGTAGTGGGCACCATGGAGTACAAAAATCTATCTAAGGTGCCTGTATTAGCCAATTTTAGATCATCATCAAACATTTTTCTCACGCAGGTCTTTTTGGATTTTTCTGGTCTTCCTTTGACCCTGAAATTTTCCAGTATTTTATAATATTAAACGTCTCTAGCGGAGTTAGGGCAACATATACACAGGATATATTTCATGTGAATCCTCAGATCATGAGATTATAGTCCCAGGAGTGTCATAAAAACAGATTAATTATTTATCAAAAAATCTTGTCATGAAAATGAATACATTTTGTGGTATTGCCTGTTCCCAGTTTTAATCTGTGTCACAAAAAGGAAAAATAATGAGAAGAGGAATTTGTCAGGCATTAAAATTCTGTGATAAATCAGTCTCACTGTTGTGAAATCAAAACCTGGCATACAATTTGTTTCACAACAGATGTTTGATCTTTGGGACTGATCCATTATTAATATTGCTAAAGTTTCTTGTAGCTTATATGGCCTAATGGTCCAATTAAGAAAATGGTTCTGTCCTAAATCGGGATCACTTGTGCCCATATATACCAGAAGAAACACTGGCCCTTAGCATTCGTGAAAGGTGCCAGATTGACAACAAGTGAATCAGATGTCGCTCCATTATTTACCTATGTAGACACAGAATGAGCAAAATGAGAGCCAAGAGAGGGTAGGTTAGCTGTCCATATAGTCAGCTAATCTTTGGCCTCTCTGCCAAAACAGCCAAAAACTGTAGCAAGCCTGCGTAGGCCTTGCTGGAGCCCTGGGCATGGCCAAAGGGTATGAGCCAAGGCTATGAATTAGGGTAGGGCTTGTTAGAATAGGAATATTGGGTGTCAGCTAAGCAAGTAAGCGCATTCCTGACCTGACAGGATGGTACAGAAACAGACAGAGTTCTCAAGTAACTATGTAAACACATTCTTAAGAGATGGTACAAGAACACACTGATCTCTCATAAAGGTAAATAAGGGATGACAGGATAATGGATGAGGATGTTACATTCAAACCACCAGGTACAAGGATAAAGGTGGTAACTAACAACACCTGGAGTGTAATTCATAACTTGTTTGTATCAATGTTTAAAAGGAGCAGTCATAGGAGAGACATATTTGTACTAGTCTAGGGAACACATCCTGGTGTGCTGATTGAACTGGTACGTTGTCATGGGTATATATATGTTAGTGTACCTGCAGCTAGTACTGTGCTTTGTCAACGATAAACTTGGCTGAGCACCTTTGCCACTGAACCAAGCCTGTGGTCTCTCTTTATGACTAACATTGAGGTCTGCTGATTCAACATAGAATATCAGGGTTTGAAGGGACCTCAGGAGGTCATCTAGTCTAACCCCCTGCTCAAAGCAGGACCAATCCCCAATTTTTGTCCCAGATCCCTAAATGGGGCCCTTGAGAATTGAACTCACAACCCTGGGTTTAGCAGGCCAATGCTCAAAGCACTGAGCTATCCCTCCCCCATGGTGCAGCTAACACCGGAGCTCCAAGAAAAGCAACACTCCAAA
Source organism: Caretta caretta (assembly GCF_965140235.1). NCBI lineage: Eukaryota > Metazoa > Chordata > Testudines > Cheloniidae > Caretta > Caretta caretta. The sequence continues at coordinate 127,458,546 of NC_134209.1, read as the reverse complement.
GCACTAACAGCAGCCTGTTTGCCCAGTGGACACTTGCAGACCATGAACCTACCCACTAAGTGAAGAGCTATGAAAAGGCAATGACTTTTGATCCCCATAGCAACTAATCCAGATTATTTTCAGATCAGAGGTGAAAAACTTGCATCCTATTGCCCAGCATCCTCAGACATAAGCAGTACAGTTTATGAAGTCACCAGAGGTATATCTGATCTACTCATTGTCTCTTTGCCAAAAAATTCTCAGATCCACCATGCGAGGCTGAGACACTCAAATGCCATAATGACAAAGGTCATGAACGTACCTGGGGATGGATAGATGTTTGAATTCTATTTCCAGCCATTAGTTCTGTTTCCAAAACAGAAGAGTACTTTGGGGAATGATAGAGATTCTGTTACCCGTGAAGCTAGGACAAGTCAAATAGCAAAATACTTTCCCTACTGCCACATCTATGAAAATATTTGAATCATCACTGGAGTCAGGCATCTCCTTTTGAACTTTCCACCTGTCACCTGTTGAATGATACCTGTTATTCTCCTTATTTCCAGACTACTGCAACTCCCAGCTACAGTCAAATGTCATATCACTATCTTTATTATAACAATGGCTGCCCACAACATCCATTATTCTCAGTCTTATGAAGTAAACATCCAGAATAACTGAGTAATTTGCTGAAGTTGTACAATGTACCAGAGGAGAAAACAGCCATTTCGTCTAGTAGAAAATGGTCCTTAACAACATTAAAAAGGAGAGAAGCTTCTGGAGATACTGTAGTTGGCATTGGCAAGATGAGAAAGGGAAGGGAGGGCCCACTGACATATTCGGGGGGGTGGGGGAGGGTGCGTGTGTGTATTTATAAATGGCATCTGATCCAGAATTTTAGTCTCATGGGCTGCCTAGTTAACTCTCCTTAGACAAAAAGCTTTTCCTTCCTTTAGTTTCATCTGCATCGAGAGACATGCTTTGAGCAAGGAGCTATTTTATCCTTATAAGTATTCACAATATCCATATACCAAAATCTTGTAATCAAACACCTAGCAAAACTAGTGTCACAGAAAATGATAAACCATGGGAGACCAAGTTTTTTTAACACAGTTACTGTAGCAATTTAGAAAGAAAACACACCAGAAAGTAAAAGCACATTGTTATGTTTAACCATTCCAACATGAAAGGGCACCTTTAAAATATTTACGGAAGCAAAACTACCAAAAAAATTGAATGAGCTTAAAAAAAAGTCTCAAAGAATCTTTTCAAGATTTCAACTCCCAGCAATTTGAACTGATTCAGCAATAAGGAGACAATAGGAGCCAGATAAAATTTTAAAGGTTTGCTTACCACAGATTGACTAGGAAGGGATGCTCAAGGCCCTGCATGATCTGTAGCTCCCGAAAGACATTCCGGACTTCATCTCTCTCAATGCACTTTTGTTTATTCATGTATTTCATGGCATACATTTTCTTGGTGTCTCTCTTCTGCACAATGCACACCTAATAGACAGCAAAGTTAAAAACATAAGTTTCACAGCTATTAGCCTTTTGGAATCACAGAAAAATATAACATTGTGACTTTAAAAAATATCCTTCTTCAATAATGATGATTACTTTAAGACTCTTAGGAGGAGTAAATGCTGGTAACCAGCAGGATCCTGAGTGAGACCTCAACTTAGCTTGTCTATAGCACTTTTCATTCCTAGATTTCAAAGTACTTTACAAAGGAGATATTATTATGTCCATTTTACAATGGGGGAACTGAGGCACAGAGAGGATGTGACTTGCATCACTTTGCATTAGTTGTGACTTGCATTAGTCATCCAGCAGGCTAATGGCACAGCCAGGAACAGAACCCAGTCTGTTCTTGAGTTCCAGTCCAGTGCTCTGTCCACCAGGCCACACTACCCCCTTTAGTTTAAAGCAGCAGTCCCCAAACTATTGAAGACTGCGCCCTCCCCTTATCCCTGTCCATGCCCTGCCCCTCCCCCTGCGTCAGGAGCGGGTTGCAGCTATGGCGATGTGGACAAGGGTAAGAGGACAGAAGCTGGGGCCGCAGGGATGGGGATGGGGATGGGGCCGGAAGCAGGGCCAGGGACCAAGGCAGGAATGGAGTTGCAACCGGGCTGCAGTGGGGGCCAGCAGCCAGGCCCACAGTCAGGTGTGGCTTCATCACTCCTGGCCCCACCCTCAGCCCCAGCGAAGCCCCACCAAGGCTGTGGACAAGGCCAGGCATGGAGCTGGGACTGTGGCTGGAGGCAGGGCCGGAGCAGAGCTCAGGGTAAGGAGGGCTCCCCACCCCCACCCCCAGGCCCACCACACACCCCCAAAGGTCCTGCCTGCCCCTCTAGGAGAGCATGCCCCATACTTTGGGGACCTCTGGTTTAATGAAAAGATTGTCTAGTGTCCTCATTCACAGAAGCACATGCACATAATAATTTCCTCATATAATGTGCCACAAAAGTCATCTAACTATCAGAGCTGTTCTCCAATTATTGTTAAGGAAAAGATGATCTTGCTCAAACTGGATTATCAAAGATTTTAAGGCTGAAAGAGATCATTGCAATCATCTAGTCTCAGGCCATAAATCACTTTGCTTTGGTTTCTTTTACAGCCTCAAAGAGTAAAACAAACTAATGCAAAGTGATGATCTAGTGTAAGCAAAGACTAGCTTAACTCTGATCTGGGTAAAACTGGACTGACAGCCATATTCTTAAATAGCAGGCATTTCTAAGAACCATCACTCTGAAACACCATTTGTGGTAACATTGGAACGTGGGGTTAAAATATATCTGGGCCTGAAAGCAGTGAGTGATCTCACATTCGCAACAAATGCTAAATACAGCCGCAAAACAATGTGGGTTAAGGATGGACTGAGAAGCTTTCCCATTGAATGCTCTTGTTCCTGCAGGGTTTTTTAAAGTCACCCCCTTGAAAGTGCTCTAATATACTTTTTGCTAGAATTTACCATGTTATTCCAAGTTAGTATTTGTATAACAGTAGCATAAACAGGTTCCAATCAGAATCCAAGTCCCATTCCACTAAGCACTGTACAAATGCATAAAACGTTATATGAGAACGTCACCCATGCTCTAGCCAATTTATGCCACATAAAAAGGGGCAGAGCTCTAGCATGAAGGGGATCTAAAAGCCCTGTATCCAGCTAAAGGAAGGATTTCCCCAGTGCAGGAACCATTGAAGACAGCCATAGGGCTGCCTTTTGAGTACCCTTTGCCTGCCCGAGCATAGGGTGTGTCTTCTGGGGGCAGGAGGGCATGTCAGAGATGGGGCCAGAGGAGAGACAGAGCTGCAAAGATTATATGCAGTGCTGTATCCCATATAGCAGCCCAAGTAGGCTGCCATAATTTAGGCTCCCCATGGCTAACTTACACCAGGTGCTCCAGAGCAGCCAAGGTTTTGGAAGGTGCAAAGATGGCTTAAAGTCACTTTAGGACTCCCTCCCTCTGGACTGCAGGTTCAGTGCACCAGCAGTCTCAGCCACTGCAAGTGTTCTGGGGGAAGGACAATCTAAGGGACAGATTTTGACAATTTTACTCACATTGAATAGCATTTTACACATCAGTGACTTAAAGGGGAATATCTGGGGGGTAAGGTACAAGTAAGGGGATCAGAATATGGCCCTTAGAAATCCTGACACACAAAGAGTAAGGGAAGGAAGAGAAATAGAATCAAATTTACACAATGTATATATATTTGCAATTTTTTAAAGATAAAGTGAGTTCCAGCTAACTCCATCTGCCCTTCAAGACATCATAAATTGATTGATTTCTTGTAGGCATCGCAACAGAGGTGGGTCTTGAGGAAAGGTTCAAAGAAGGAAAAGGTAGTGGCACTAAATCTATAAAGCTCTTTTGCAGGGCAGCTTTGGGACAGTGCAGCAATGGGTTGCCAGCTTCTATGGAATGTGTCCTTCAGACCTAATCTAGTCCTGTGATGGAGTGTATGATCCCCACACTGATGGACAAGTTTAAAGAAGAGTTCTGGGCCCAGAAGGCTGTATGTGCTGGGCATGCTCACTTTGGAGGTTCAGCTGTGAGCTGGGCTCAAAAATGGAGCGACTCAGCTCAGTCTAGGTGGACACAACAGGGGAGCATTTGAGGCTGAGGCTCCACTTAGCTGAGACAGCTGCCATTGGCCCTTCACCCCATGGAATCTGGGATGCAGCGGACAGAGGAAGACTCTCTGAACGCAGTCAGAGAGAACTCCAGGGGGAATCCAGAAGCTGACAAGTGACACTGATGGAGGAATCAAAGCTGGGTAGGAAGTGTCCCAAGGAACAGGCATAAGGGTGCCTGCCCCTAAGCCACATATTTGAGCTATTATTCAGAGGGTCCAAGGCTGGAGCCTGGTAGAGCAAGAAGGGTCTGGGTACCCCTACCACTGCCCACTGACTCTTGTCACTGAGCGGCATGGCCCAGATCACTGCCACTAGGTGGTGCTACCAGGCTCAGATATCAACCCCCGGCCCCCAACAATCCCTAAGGCATTATATTCTGTTCACATATAAAGTTAAAGTCACATTTTCCAATGTGAATAAATGCAGCTTCTGATTGCCTTTCTTGATGATAGAAGGCAAGTTATCTAGTTATCAAGGAAAACAAGGATGATAAAGATTTGGCTAAACCTATCACTGACGTATAACGGTGAGCGCAATAAAAGTTAAGTGTTTTTTTCCCTCTGAGATACCTAATGGAAGTCTAATGATTAGCGAAAGAACTCAGGAAAACTACAGGCTGAGTGCCAAGATGTCAATACAGCAACAACACAAGCGGTTACTTTCTCCCCCCCCCATTGTTATTATTCTCCCCCATTCCCTATATGTGTATAGGAGCATTAAAAAAAATGGGGGAGGGAAGCTGAAAGAGAGGGAAAATGTTCAGACTTGTCCAAGCTCTGCAGGATTGTAAAAAGCAGGAGTTTCAGTAGACATTCTTGATTCCCAGTCTGAAATTAAGTGAATGCTTATAGAACGCTAGATGTTCCAAACCAATTTCCCAATGCACTATGTAAATCAACCAGTAATGGATTTTTTGCTCACCACCCAAAGCCCAGAAGTCATTCATTTACATGAACATCTGGCTTACTTTTTTTCCTTCTAATCCTTGGCCAGGATTGCATGGTTTCCTTAGAAACTACCTGTTCTGTTGTATTACGAGTCTAAGGGCCCCGTTGAGATTTCTGAGAGATTGCTCAAAAAGTAAGGTGTTACAGTTTAAAGGTGGCAGGAACCAGTCTTAAGATTGCAATATAGGATCATGCACTCGGCATCTCAAATCTGCTCTAACATTTGAAATTAAGATAACACAATATTTATAAAAGTTTAAATTGATGTTAAAAGTGTTTTAAAAACAAGGACCTGCTCCTGAAAGGTGCTAAACTCTCTCCGTTCCCACTGAAGATGAGGGGGTTGAGCTATATGGAGGTGCTCATGATGGGATCTGACCCTCTGTTATTATCGGATACACATGTAACTTGTAAAGATGTGTCTTTAAAGAAATTTAAAAGGTACTGTTATAACAACTTGTTCCTACACACTTTTCAACATATAATTTTTTTTTTTGAGATTAATGAGAATTTTCATTAAAATACTAAAGATATTTTCTGGAAATCATGGAATGTTTGTATTGCTTAAATACTTTCAAATGCTTGGAGACATTTTGAAACATGGGCCACAACAAGTGGAAAAACAAAAATGGGAACACAAATCCAACATTTGTAAAGAGAAACAGGCTAACTGATGTGTAAAGAGGGAGGCAAGTGAACAGTTCCCTCATTTGCACATAAGTGTGGGATTCTGCACCTGTTGTGCTCACATTACAAACATTATCCATTTAGAATTTCCTTGTGAATATCAAGTCAATAATTAGAGTTCTGCACAGTTGGTACCTTCAGCTTCAGTATCAATGACACCTGCTGAATTTGTCTATCAGTTTGGTTTTGGGACATGTGATGCTTATTTTTAAAGTGTCCCTTACGAAAATGTTCAAATAAATTTGTTAGTCTCTAAGGTGCCACAAGTACTTCTTTTCTTTTAGCCACAGAGAGTTGTTTTTACATGCCTGAACTGCTGTCACTGGGAGATGGAATAGTCCCTTTCACCTGATAAAATCTAAAGACTGATTTGTTTCCTCTAATTCTGTTCTCTTAAAGCTAACAGCTGTCAAAGAATCTGACAAGGGCCATATTCATACAGAGTTGCCTTCCCCATGGAGCCCGCTGGAGAGTTAAACTGATGTGATTGCACCCGATGAAGCGAGCTGTAGCTCACGAAAGCTTATTCTCAAATAAATTGGTTAGTCTCTAAGGTGCCACAAGTACTCCTTTTCTTTTTACTGATGTGATTATGACTTCAGAGCTAGCTTGAACGTTTGAGGCACAATCCAGAGTAAAGTCCAGTGCTGGGCTGTATTCTGCCTCTGAATTCTCCAACATGCAAAGGGAGGACACACACTATTACACAAATTTGAGATCCAGTTTACACCCCTTGCTCAACAGGTCCCCAGAGTGCAAGGACTGCAATTCTACCTGGCCCTCACACCGTTGTGTAATGGAGGTGGGGTTTGGAAAAGGATTTATTGTATAAAAAGAAGGCAGAACTTGTCTCTTAGCCAGTTTCAATCTGCTACCTGTACTCTGAGGAGAAATTCACTGTGCTGCAGTATTCCCACCTAGTCACGTGGTCCTAAACAAACACTTCCTCTACCAATGATGGGGATTGCAGAGAATCACTTTCCCTGCTGGAGAATATATACCTACTAAGGGTATGTCTACACTATGAAATTAGGTCGAATTTATAGAAGTCGGTTTTTTAGAAATCGTTTTTATATATTCGAGTGTGTGTGTCCCCACAGAAAATGCTCTAAGTGCATTAACTCGGCAGAGTGCTTCCACAGTACCAAGGCAAGCGTCAACTTCTGGAGAGTTGCACTGTGGGTAGCTATCCCACAGTTCCTGCAGTCTCCGAAAATGAGATTCAAAAGTTCGCGGTTCTTTTCCTGTCTACCTGGCCAGTGCATCTGAGCTGAGAGTGCTGTCCAGTGTGGTCACAATGGAGCACTCTGGGATAGCTCCCAGAGGCCAATACCGTCGAATTGTGTCCACAGTACCCCAAATTCGACCCGGCAAGGACGATTTAAGCGCTAATCCCCTTGTCGGGGGTGGAGTAAGGAAATCGATTTTAAGAGCCCTTTAAGTCGAAAAAAAGGGCTTCATTGTGTGGACGGGTGCACGTTTACATTGATTTAACGCTGCTAAATTCGCCCTAAAGTCCTAGTGTAGACCAGGGCTAAGTCTCCCATCCACCCAGGAGAGTCGCAATTCCAGGTGTTCTGTGCTGGGCTCCAGAGCAGCTGCCTAGGGGAGACAACTGGAAACAGAGGTGAGGTACTCTATCTCCACACACTGTTAGTCCCAACTAAGTTGTTCCTGTCTATGTCTGGGACAAACTTGCTAAGACAATAGATAGTAGATGTGTATAGGGATACAGAATCTATCCTCCACTCCTGATCTGTCCCCTCATGCTCCAAGCCACTAATATCCATGGTCTCAGCTAGGTGGCCCTGGCCATAGACTGGAGAAACTTAGAAAAGGGTTGGGGGCTGGGTGTTACAGACCTGGCTTTACACCACTAAGGAATTTCTCTGACCCAGGGAACCCTCAGCTGCCCTTTTAAGGCATGACCAATACAAAACAGCTGGAACTGAGGCAAAACATCTAGCCCAGAATCTTCTCATGTCACTTCAAGCTCAAGAATATTTGTGGCCATATTGTCAAGAAACATTATTACTCCGCGCTGGTGCAGTATGTTGCTGTTGGATAAACTGCAGATTATTAGAAAATACTTTACCAATTATTCAGTCAAGCAGGCCCTGACTGTGGGACTGATTCTGGTCTCACATCCGTGTTACACCAGTGGTGCTCCCTTGACTTTAGTAGAACTATTCCTGATGTACACCAGTAAGCATCAGACCTCAGCCCTGTGTCTCAACACCTGAGATATATAGGAGGAGGAAATGTTTGTACAGTCAAATCATAATTTAAATTTAAGGAGGTCGTATTGTCAGGGTTTGTTCTAGGGGCAGGCAAGCAGGGCAATGACCCTGGATGCCAATTTCCAGGGAGTGCCACACTGCTTTGCTTTTTTATTTTGCCTTTTTTCCACTCTGATTGGCTGGCTGTGGGGTGGTATTTTGGAGGGGTTTTGTTCTTTTTGGTTTGGCTGCTGGTGGGGTGGTGGTTCCACAAATGTTTTCTGCCCTAGCTAGTAAAATAGGGGCCAATGCTGCAGACTGTTCAATGTACTTGACAATTTGAACAGAGAATTTGAAGAAGTCTGGTACAATATCATCCGTGGAAAGTAGACCCTGCACCTGAATTCAAATTATCCTGCCAGTGCGAGCCTGCAACTACATGGTTACATCTGCAGTAAAGCTAAATGAAAATTATAGTATTTCATTCCTAGTCAATATTTGATTTATTGAATATCCAGATATATAATGTTTACGGTAATTTGTTTGATTAGACTCACATTTTGCAGAACTCTATTAAGGAAGAAAAGAAAATCTAGTTTGATCAGATGCAAGCACACACTTGCAATATTTGACAGGGTGTAAAACAACCATTACCTGGACTTATCTTAGGAATTTGCAGTTTGAATGATTTTTTAAATTGTGTTCCCTGATGGACTTCTTTTACAGGTCATAAACCAGGAAAAGAAATACTGACTACCAAGCGGAGGACTATTCTTGAGGAATTTCTGACTTGGCCAGCTTTGGGTATTAGAGGAAATACTAATGGTATAGTGCCCTGAACTTTGAAAGTTCCCTTCACCCAGAGATCTCAAGATACTGTGAAATATCAATGCCCTGTGGTACAGAGGAGAAAACTGCGAAAGTAGCTACCCAAAGCCAGAAAGGAAGTTAGGGATAAAGCCACTGAGACTGCTCACTTGTTTAAAGGTAGATATATGCTTGCATACCTTTGTGAATCGCTACCTAAATCAGGCTCAGAACTTAGGTCACTTGATATTTAAGCACATCCTTTGCTGAATTGGAGCCTTAGCTGTCAGAGCAGGGTAAATAAACCTTTCTATTTCAGGAAAACTAATTTTACTCCTTTTTTCCTCCCCCTTTTTATCCATGGCCCCTTCCTATCCTGCTCACAGCCATTGTGGTATACCTTTTCACTTTCTCTAGTAAAAGAACTACTACTGTAGTTACAAGACTGCATCTGCCCTGTCAATCTCAAGAGAGATACTGCTCCTTTAAGAAAATGGTACATGTTGGTATAGGGTCATTTGAAAGTCTGGTGACCACTTCTCAAGTCTTTATGTCTCAAGAGCTCATCCTCCTATCTGCTGAGTGGCCTGTGAATTCTCATACAACAAATACTATTGCAGTCAAATATTGAAGATAAACTGCCACTCAGATGTCAACAAGAAAAGGAGTACTTGTGGCACCTTAGAGACTAACCAATTTATTTGAGCATGAGCTTTCGTGAGCTACAGCTCACGAAAGCTCATGCTCAAATAAATTGGTTAGTCTCTAAGGTGCCACAAGTACTCCTTTTCTTTTTGCGAATACAGACTAACACGGCTGTTCCTCTGAAACCTGTCAGATGTCAACAAAAGTCAGGAAAAATGCTTTCTTGTTTTTTGAGGCTGTCTCTAGGGAGACAGGGTAGCTGCTGAGGGAGTTAGCTCCAGAGGGGAAGAGAAGGACAGCTGATGGAGAGAATCACCTTGAGCACTGCGCACAAAAGCATGCTGAGATGTGCAAAGTCTTTGCCTGGCTGTCATATCAGCTGCCACCTGCAGCTGAACCCTGCAGAGGCCTAAGGTTGCTGTAGCAACCCTGTAATTTTAAGATATATCTACATAGACACTGCATCCCAGTAGCAGTAAAATATAAAGCTAGGAGTGTCATAAAAAGTCTTGCAGCTGTCAGAAGACAAAAGAGGCTGGGGTGGCCAGAAGAGGGGAAACAACAAACACTGCTCCTTAACATGGAAATTTAACAACATGATGAAGGAAGCCAGACTGAACAGCAACATCTACTTCCTGAGCAGATGCAAGAAACACATCATCATCCCCAGAGGACTGTCCATCTATAACCCTCTGACTACTGCATACAATTCTAAGTGTGTGGGAAAGCTCTGCAAAGGGACCTCAGAAAAACTGAGGAACCATCTTACATACTCCAGAAGGGAACTCCTCAAACAAGAAATTATCACATGCTCCCACAAACTGGGAGAAAAAAAAACCCTCTCAAAATAAACAGGAAACCTACTTGGAGATCATTCAGGAAACCCAAAACAACTCTAAAAAAAAAGGCCAATGACAGCCATCCAACACAAAAATAAAATGTGGAACCACCTCTGGGAGATACCATGACACCAGGACCCCCACACAATACACAACACCTCAACATCATCAACATATCAAGACTGCCCCTAACTGGAACTGAAGTATCTGTACTCTCCAAGAGACTGGTTTTCTGCTCCACCACAGAATCTGATACCATACTATCATGTGGAGAACCAGAAGAATTCTTCTGCTGACACCACCTCAAGGAATTCTGTCACAACAAAGATACCACTACCCACAACTATCACATCCCCATCAACAGTCATAAGGAAAAAAAAAAGAAAAGCAAAAAAAAGAATAATCTGACTGGACACCCTCCAGCAGACAAAGCCAGACATTGGATCATAACATCCATTGCTTTAGGGGAAATAAATCAGTGATATTCTCAGCAAATATTGCATCTATCACAGTCTCTCCACTACTGACACAGGATAGCTACACAGCCCATGAAATCCAACTATCAGATAGCGATCAAACCAGCAGACAAAAGAGGCGCCATTGTAGTCTTTAATTGTGATGACTACATCAATGAGGCTAACAGACAACTCTCGCAACCTACTATAAAGAACTCAAAGGAGACCCAAACCACAGTTTACACAAGAATTTAAAGGTACCATCAAATCCTTCCCCAAACAACTCCAAGAGAAACTCTACAACCTCATCCCCCATGAACCCACCCCACAAGGTGCGCCACAAGATACACAAACAAAGGAATACAGGCAGACCCAGCATACCTGGCCCTGGCACTCTTACTGAAGGAATATAGGACTCATATAAACCATCTTCAAACCACTTACCACACAAAGAGCCAGCTTCCTCTAAGAAGCTCTGCAACTTTAACAACCTCCCAGAGAACACCACCCTTGCCACAATGGATACCACCTTCATATACACCAACATCTTTCACCATGATGGCATCACTGCCTCCTTCAAATACTTACAAGATAACGTGCAGCACTCTGAAATCCACCCCAAATGAATTGCCAAACTCACCTACAGCAACTTCACATTTAACGAACATTTTGTCCAAACCATGGGAATAGCCATGGGTACTAGGATGGTTCCTCATTATTCCAACCTCTTCATGGGCCACCTTGAGGAAGGATTTCTGGAAAAAACGGACCATGAAACCAATGATATACCCGAGTTACATCAATGAGATTTTCAACCTCTGGAGAGATGACCTAAATGCCTTCTGATTTCCACCATAACTTGAATAACCACTGTCCATCCATCAAATTCTTTCTAGAACACTCCCACACCAGCATCAGCTTCAGCAATGGAACCCTATAAACAACTATCTGCAAGAAGCCCCTGATTCACCACACTTACCTCCACAGATCAAGCAGCGACCCTAGAAACACCCTAGAAAAATAAGTTTCTCAGCCAGGCACTCAGGTACCACAGAATTTGCTCTGGAGAGAAAATTCTGCATACACACCTAAACACATTTAAAACCACCTTCACTAAACAGGGCACTCTACCAGATAAATGGACCACATCACGGAAAGGGCCACCCAAATTCCCTGGGAGAACCCATTACAACAGGCAAGGGGGAACCACTCACCACACTTCCCAATTTGTCATACCACCTCACAGTGGAAGAAATCTTTTCTGAACCTACTCTTCTGGCCTGCAAACAACCCCCCACCCTCACAAACAGAAGTGAGCTCCCCACAAACCAAGGCACACCAACTGAAAGCAGCACCACACTCTGCCAGAACAGCAGATGCAAAACCTGCAAACATATCTCCACTGCTACAATGATCAACACCCCCCACATAACACACCTTTCAAGATCCATGGATCATACACATGCCTATCACATGTGGGGTCTCTCATCCACTACATGAAATGCCGCAACGACTGTGTGAGTGAAACCAGACAGTCACTATGCTCTTGAGCTCACAAAAAAAAGACAAAAAACACCATATCACCCATGAGCAAACACTTTTCATAAATCGATCACTCCATATATGACCTCTCAGTCCTCTTCCTCCAAGCAAACCTGCATAATACCTTCAAAAGATGAGTCTGGGAACTTAAATTCGTAACTCTGCTGGACCCTAAAAACCATGGACTTAAACAGAGACACTGGGTTTATGGCTCATTAGAACAAATTGTAACACACCCTACTGCCTGCTAGCATGCGTGAACCCCTTGTGCTTAACACTCTGTCTCAACTTGTATTTAGCTCAGATGCTCTGGTTACCTTCTCCAGTCCTGAGAAAGGGCTCAAAAAGCTTGTCCCTTCCACCAGCAAAGGTTGGTCCAGTAAAAGATATTACCTCACCTATCTTGACACTAAGGCAAGTCAAGAAAAGTGCCATGCTCTACAAGCACAAAATAAAATACGGGACATCAATCGGGGAGGGTATTACAATAGGTTCAGGCACAATTTACCAAAATAAGGAAATGATGAGGCAACAACACTGTGTTGCTGCTTTCCGTCATGAGGAGGTTCCAGAAGGAGATTGACAGGTAAAGTTGGGATCAAAGTAATTCCTGAATGGATGGTAGGGGCTGAAAGGGATTTGCTGAAAAAACTTTTTTGGAAGCTGTGCTTTTGACCCGCCCTCCTTGTGGATACTGTAGGACAGGTCATCTTAACATGTGTTTTCTTCTTTTACTGTTTGTGGAAGAGACAGGATATGGAGTGGAACTTTTTTGTGTTGATTTGGGATAAATGAGTACATTATTCAGAAGACTATTTTGTTGCACTAACAACTGTACATTAAACAAATTATGTTAAAAGATGAGCAGCATGTGTATATTTCTTCCTGTTGTTCAGTGGATGCTCTAGGGGACTGTGAATCTAAATCCAAATGATAAAAAGATTCAGAGAACACTGTAGCCAACTGCACCCCAAACAAATACTCAGCACCAGAAAAGGCTGTCGTATCAGGAATTACAAAAACAGTGCTTCATGAACCGGTCTCTTTTAGGTAGCATTGCCATAGGCCCCACATGGCCCTGACAAGAATGGATCCACCAGCTAGCTCCTGAAGAGCTCAGAGGGCTGTAGTGTTCCGTTTTTCCTTCCCTTACAAACAGGCTGCATCTGGCATGAAGAGCCAGGGCCTTTTGGGGAAGGCAGTCATATCAGGGTAAGGGGGCAACTCTGAGGGAAAGATAGGAATGCAAGCTCCGGTCAAAGGTTAGGATCATTTGGATATACCTATGAATACTTATCCTGGATTTAACCTGTACCCCAGACAGTGGAATCACGAAGGACCTCTGTAGTTTCAGTTTGATGTGACGTTCTAGTAGTGCTGTGTGATAGTAAACAGTTACTGTGTTCCACCCCAGAGGTGGCTGAACCTCAGTGGTATGGGAGAGGATACTTGGATAAGTTTTGCATATGACACTCATTCCTGCAGTCTTATTCAGGCAAAACTTCTCATGAAATTCATTGGTCTAAATTAAGATTTACAGCCAAAAATTTGAAAGTCAGCTTGCAAAGTGATTTGGGTTTCTGCTGGATGAAATACACCATTACCCATGTAAGATCACCGATCCTGCAAAATTTCATATATGGACTTAATCGTAAGTGTGGGAGTAGCTCCAAAGAACACAGTGGGCATATGCTTAAATTAAATATCTCCTGAATCAAAGTCTAACTCATTATTATTTGATCTGCTGTCCAAGTTATATGCAAGCTTCAAAATTTACCATTTCAAGTAATATTCTCTCTCTAACATTTTCTTAACATGACTCCATCTGACTGCATAGCCTTGTATTTATCCATATGAAAATTTAAAATCTTGGTTATTACCGGCTTCTTTATTATATACTCATTTGTAAACAAGTCATTAGTTTTCCCTGTTCTAGCACATGCTCATTGAATTAAAGAAACATTTTCTACCATAATTACATTTCAGCTTATAGAACTTTACATGTATTTGAATCAAGGTAAAAGTATCTTTGTAATTTAAATATTGAAATAGATAAGAATGATCTTGTTCTGATCCTGATTCATCTGTACAACCTAACTGAGATGTCTGCTACTACTTCTTTCATTTATTTATTTATTTGAAGTGGATTTCTTAGTCCTGATAAGCCCTGTGGAAGATATTATAATCATATTTACACAATTAACTTAAGCAAATGTCAGAGTAACTTAATTTAATGTACAACCAAAGTTGCGCTTAATTTGATTGTGATCAGAATGCTACAAAAATGCAACTCTGTTAGTCTAACCAGAGTGAATGAGCACATCATATTAGTATGAAGAAACCTGCTGCTAGATTTACCACCAAAAACAACAACTAAACATTGATTCTTACCTTTCCGAAACTCCCTTTCCCAATAGCACGCAGTATTTGAAAGTGGTCAAAATTAACTGTAAAAGCAAATAGAAAAAGAGAGGAATAATAGTTTGTAAAATGCAGACTCAGAAATAATTATTTAAAAATTAAAAACGATGCAATGTTGCCTACTCTTGTGACTTTATCACAGATCTCATGATATTTACTGTTTTTCTTAAAGCCCCAGGTCCTCGAAATGAAATATGTTTGACTGGGGGAAAAAAAGCATTGTTTGCAGTGTTGTTGTAGCCATGTTGGTCCCAGGATACTAGAGAGAGAAGGTGAGTGAGGTGATATCTTTTACTGGACCAGCTTCTGTTGGGGTGAGAGAGAGAGAGAAGCTTTTGAGCTTACACAGAGATGACCTTCCCTCTTTAAAAATAGTTGCAGACAAAAACCTGAAAGTATGAACGGAACGGAACCTAAATACTCAGAAACCAGTAAGTAAAATAAATTAACCCAATTAAAAAAAAACACCTCATGGGTTTAAAGAAAATCTCACCTTTTTGTGGGGGAGGGGAGGGGCGAAATCTAATTCCTGGTTTTTGAACATCTGGGATTGGCAATATTGTACCAATTGGAGGGAGAATATATCCCAGTGAGAAGGATGACCACAGCTGTTGCTTCCGCCCACACACCCCACCCCACCCCCACCCACACACACACAAAAGAGAGGGGTGTGAATTCTGGCCCATGAGTGAATTTTGGGTTGCCTGATTCCACTCCGCTCCTGAGTCAGTCTTATCCACTTTTGATGTCACTGGCTCCAGTCCAATAACAGTCTACAGTTCCCCGGTGCAGCAGAGATTGTTTAGAATTTTTACCATTTCATCCACCCAGCAAAATGCATTTCGCAGGGCTCCAGAATTAATGCCAACCTCAAAGGGATATTTCATTGTTCATACAGCCCATCAGAGATCTTCAGACAGAAGAAGCTACAGAAAGTGCAAAGTCTAGTTTAAAAAAAACCAAACGTGTTACAGTGAGTATGTATGGAATCCTTCCCTCACTGCAACAACCCTAGACACTCAGGGTATGTCTACACTACAATTAGACACCTGTGGCTAGCCAATGCCAGCTGGCTCAGGCTGCAAAGCTGCTCATTGTACTGTAGACATTCAGGCTCAGGCTACAGAAGACCCTCCCACCTTGCAGGGTCCTAGAGTCTGGGCTGCAGTCCAAGCCCAAATGTCTACACCACAATTAAACAGCCCCACAGCCCGAGCCAGCTGACAAGGGCTAGCCACAGGTGCCTAACTGCAGTGTAGACAAACCCTCAGTGAAAGCAAGTTACTTCTCTTCAGATCTGATTTATTATTGAAAAGGTAATTCTCAAAATACTAATAACTAGTAAACTAAAAATTCCACACTAAAGTGTATCTGCTCTTACAGGTTTCAGAGTAACAGCCGTGTTAGTCTGTATTCGCAAAAAGAAAAGAAGTACTTGTGGCACCTTAGAGACTAACCAATTTATTTGAGCATAAGCTTTCGTGAGCTACAGCTCACTTCATCGGATGCATACTGTGGAAAGTGTAGAAGATCTTTTTATATACACACAAAGCATGAAAAAATACCTCCTCCCACCCCACTCTCCTGCTGGTAATAGCTTATCTAAAGTGATCACTCTCCTTACAATGTGTATGATAATCAAGTTGGGCCATTTCCAGCACAAATCCAGGTTTTCTCCCCCCCCCCCCCCCCAAACCCACTCTCCTGCTGGTAATAGCTTATCTAAAGTGACCACTCTCCTTACAATGTGTATGATAATCAAGGTGGGCCATTTCCAGCACAAATCCAGGGTTTAACAAGAACGTCTGGGGGGCGGGGGTAGGAAAAAACAAGGGGAAATAGGTTACCTTGCATAATGACTTAGCCACTCCCAGTCTCTATTCAAGCCTAAGTTAATTGTATCAAATTTGCAAATGAATTCCAATTCAGCAGTTTCTCACTGGAGTCTGGATTTGAAGTTTTTTAGTTGTAATATAGCAACTTTCATGTCTGTAATCGCGTGACCAGAGAGATTGAAGTGTTCTCCGACTGGTTTATGAATGTTATAATTCTTGACATCTGATTTGTGTCCATTTATTCTTTTACGTAGAGACTGTCCAGTTTGACCAATGTACATGGCAGAGGGGCGTTGCTGGCACATGATAGCATATATCACATCGGTGGATGTGCAGGTGAACGAGCATACCCCCACCCCCACCCCCAGACGTTCTTGTTAAACCCTGGATTTGTGCTGGAAATGGCCCAACTTAATTATCATATACATTGTAAGGAAAGTGATCACTTTAGATAAGCTATTACCAGCAGGAGAGTGGGGTGGGAGGAGGTATTTTTTCATGCTTTGTGTGTATATGAAAAGATCTTCTACACTTTCCACAGTATGCATCCGATGAAGTGAGCTGTAGCTCACGAAAGCTTATGCTCAAATAAATTGGTTAGTCTCTAAGGTGCCACAAGTACTCCTTTTCTATCCGCTCTTACAGTTTCTTCATTCCTTCCCTCAGGTCCCAGCTCAGGCTAACACCCAAGCTCTCTTGTACCCATAATGAGCCAGCTGCACCAGTGAGTCAGCAAATCAGTTAAATTAACAGTTTCTAGCAGTATCATCATCTGCTAATAGGCAAACACTGCCATCCTGTTACAGATATGCAATAGCAATGGTAGCACTAACCACTCTCAGGGCCTATTCCTGTCATCTCTTTATTCAGGCAGAAAATCCATTGAAGTGAAAGGGAGTTTGGATGGTGTGAAAGGGTCTGCATCAGGCCTTCCCTATACGGTTTGCTAACCCAGTGCAAAATGTAATTTAAAAAGAAACACACATTTTTCTTAGACGTAATACAAAGCCTACTTCAGAAGATTAGCATAGAATAGATTTACTCCAGAGTCACAGCAATATAAATTAGAGACTACACTGGCTTTGCATAATCATAGAATATCAGGGTTGGAAGGGATCTCAGGAAGTCATCTAGTCTAACCCCCTGCTCAAAGCAGGACCAGTCCCCAACTAAATCATCCCAGCCAGGGCTTGTGAAAGAGCAGATTTTGGCTTTCAGAACCTTTCTTAGCGGTAGTGTTGCATGAGCTAGATAGAATGCAGTGTGACCTTCAAAGCCTAGGTTAGGTGGTAGGGCTGGTAGTTAAGGGAAAAATCCCTCATTATACTGGTAGTCTGAGCAAATTTGATATTGAGACACAACCATGGGAATGTGTGATTCAGTTTTTACAATCACTTGTCAGAACAGAATCACACTTTAAAGTGAAATCCAAAGGCTACAGAACCACGTGAACTGAAATTGGCAACATTTATTGAAACTTATTAAACAAACAAACAAGAACTGGCAACTTGTGTGTTGTTCTAGCTTTGGCTGTCCATTTCCAGTGTGCCCTCCACTGTGTTAACTGGGCATCTGCAAAATTATGTATAGCACCTTTGCAAAGTTGCTCTGAAAATGTACCACTTCAGGCAAAAAAAACTACTCACAAACAAACAAAACTTCGAAGTGAGACGATATACATCCCTGTTAAAATATCTACCAGCCCAGGTCGAATAGGAGAGTAGTGCCTCTTAAGGTCGATACCAGTTATATGAGATGGTTGCAATTGTACAAGGGGGCTGCCTGTGGTAGCAGGAGACTGGTCTTGATGACCCAGGAGCTCCCTTGCAGTCCTAAGTCCCTATGTATAGCAAGTCAAAGAGAAAGGCTGACGACTCAGTGTCTCCCTGTAACAATGCTTGTAGTTTCAGAGGAACAGCCGTGTTAGTCTGTATTCGCAAAAAGAAAAGGAGTACTTGTGGCACCTTAGAGACTAACCAATTTATTTGAGCATGAGCTTAGTGTTTATGTTGACTCAATTAATGCTACTATAATATATTAATATTATATTATATTAATAATATAATATATTAAATATTAAATATTAGATTATTAAATTATTAAATATATTAATATTATATTATATTAATAATATAATATATTAAATATTAGATTATTTTTTCTAGCTTTCAGCATCTTCAAGAAAGCATTGTTGGTCCATTTGTTAGCGCTGCCATAACAAATATCTGCACGATAATCACCAGGAATTGAACCTAGGAAGCTAGAAGCAGGGTACTAGAGTGTGAGCTAAACAAAGCAGTAGGTTAATAGGGTGCAGTAGCAGAGTCATATCATCTGTGGAGCAGGCACAGTGGGTATGCATAACACACACTGAAGAGTGGGCTACAGTGCTGTTGGCGGAAGGCTTATTAAAGAGATGAGTCTAATATTTTGATCCAAATGAGGGCCTATGCTGAAAAGGCTGTGCTCCTCTCCCTTAGCACTAGGCAATCCATGGTTATTATTTATCAAAGGTGGTGTCCCGGAATCTGTTCTTTCAGTGATCCAGAGCTCGCGAGACCCCAATCCACAGAGGCTTCTGACATTTTATGCCCTGTCCCGGCTAGTCACTCTGCACAGGTGCACCCACTGAAGTCAGTGAATGGAGTGACTTGCAGGATCAGTGACCAGGATCTTGAAGCTGATCAGAGATGTACATCCTTGTAGCATGTGAAAGGCTCAGAGAGATGTGCTCCCCTTTCCTCTTGTTAAAATGGTAGAGAGTGATTTTTACTCCACTCTTTGACAGCTTTTCTCCTTTGCAAACAAGCTTATCTCTGTAACTCACATACTACACCCCTTTGATATTTCTTATACATTTTATTGATCTGGTTTTAAACCAGACACCTCTGTTTAAAGAAAATGTCATTTGATTGAGCATGGCCTGCTGCTTGCACTCCTTAGGCAGGTAAAAGTCCTATTTATGTGAATGGGAGTTTGGCCTCAGAAAGGATACGACTGGGCTCTTCAGCTAGGCCATAGACTGATTTTGACTAGACCAGCGTAACACCTGTTAGACTGGATTTCCTCTCGATATAATTCAGGAGAAAATAAGTCAGAGGAGAATCAGGTTCATTGGCTTCAAATGGCTTACTGCTGACGTACAAACAGGCATAGCTTGGATCAGAGTCTGGGCCACTGAGGCTGGTCCCCAATTACAGCTGGATAGCATTTGATGTAGATTCATCTCCAGCCATTTGAAATTAATTCCACGCAAGTTACAACAGAGATATATTATATTATTATACAGCACTGGGTTGATTTTGAAATTTATCATTTTAATAAGGGATTTTATTTTCATAAGAACCTAGATTAAACATTCATTTTTAGCTAGGGAAGGAAATTTATTAGTGTCCACTTAAATCTTATTTCTCTAAATGTTGTTCTTTAATGGTTAGCATTACTCCTAATGACAATGATAAAATTTATTTATTATAGGGGATTTAAATGCAAATTGGACTTCTTCAAGAAGTAAATGATTAAATGAAGCATTTGTCCCTTTTGGTTTAACTCAGATTACTAATAAACCACATAAGAGTGATTAAAAAATACAGCCACAATAGTTGATTTAATGTTCACAACTTTCACTCTCAGCATGAAGCTAAAGTGGAAGGTTACACTTTTCAACCTAACTTGAAGAGAAAACAATGTTGTCGTTTTGTGGGTTGCTATAAAACAAGCCCCTTACTTTAAATTTTAAAGTGAATATCTACTTCTAGGTACTGAAGTTAAGACGAGCAAGGTGGATCTGCCAGACAATGAAAAGGGACACAATCAATTGGTAGTTGTCAGGCAGATGAAAAGGAATTCTGGCTTCCTATAGCCTTGCCAACCTGAACTGTGATCTTCATAGATAACAACACCACAGGTTGAATCCTGGTCCTATTGGAGGCAGTGGCAAAGCTCCCTTACACCTTAGATTACAACCAGAGTTGTGGAGTCTAGGTCAACGCTTAGATAGGACACCCCCCTCCAGCACCTCTTCTGCAAGAAGCAGTGCTGCTGATTCAGTAGGTGACACTCTTTCCTCTAAGTCCTCTGACCCAGTGCTCTCAGCATGACACTAGAGAAGGGTAGAAGGGACATTTTTTTTTCAGATGAGACATACAGTCAAAATAGCAATATTCAATTGTAGGACTATGCTATTTTAAACAGTAGACCTATCAGAGGGTCAAGATGAACAGAAAAACATTAATTATAGCAGAGAAAAGGTGGGTGGGGTCATATCTTCTATTGGACCAACGTCTATTGGTGAGAGAGACAAGCTTTGCAGCTTACACAGAGCTCTTCTTCAGGTCTGGGAAACTTACTCAGAGTGTCACAGCTAAATACAAGATGGAACAGATTGTTTAGCATAAATAGTTAACACATAAAGAAAAGCTCTATGTATACTCTAAAGGTGGTCCAATAAAAGTTATTAACCCACCCACCTTGTCTCTCTAATATCCTGGCTACAACAACACTGCATACATTAAGCAGAGCAGTCAGCTTGGCAATAGAGCTGTAACTAACAGAGTATTGCAACCTAAACTGAGTGCTACCTTAGTGTTATACTAGTCCATTGTCCTCAGGTATTGATTTTAATCCTTCCTTCTGACTTGCTTTTTTCCTTGTACTTGCCTTTTCTTATTTAATCACACAATTTTTATGTTATTTTAGTGTGTTTTTCCCTGTTGTGAACATTCGAGACTGCAATGCCACAGCAGATGCTGAGATGAGCCATGGTTGACCATGAGCTCCAATAGCTTCTGTGCTTAAAATATCATCAAGATCAGACAGTGTCTGTGCAATGAGGGTATCACAACTACAGAGTTTTCATCCCATAAAGTATTACACATCTAACACTCTTGCATAGACTGGCAATCATAGAATCATAGAATATCAGGGTGGGAAGGGACCTCAGGAGGTCATCTAGTCCAACCCCCTGCTCCAAGCAAGACTGATCCCCAATTAAATCATCCCAGCCAGGACTTTGTCAAGCCTGACCTTAAAAACTTCTAAGGAAGGAGATTCTACCACCTCCCTAGGTAATGCATTCCAGTGTTTCACCACCCTCCTAGTGAAAAAGTTTTTCCTAATATCCAACCTAAATCTCCCCCACTGCAACTTGAGACCATTACTCCTTGTCCTGTCCTCTTCCACCACTGAGAACAGTCTAGAGCCATCCTCTTTGGAACCCTCTTTCAGGTAGTTGAAAGCAGCTATCAAATCCCCCCTCATTCTTCTCTTCCGTAGACTAAACATCCCCAGTTCCCTCAGCCTCTCCTCATAACTCATGTGTTCCAGTCCCCTAATCATTTTTGTTGCCCTCTATTGTTGTATCTAATGATGTTTTGCTAATGTAACTCACTCACCTCCTGGGTGTGGTGTTCTGTCCCATCTAGTGGCACTGGGACCACTTAGAGAAAGAGCTAAAATGAGTCAGCTCTACAGCCTTAGCTAACAGGAAGTTGGCTTTTAGCTTATGCGGTAGAGGCTCATGCACTAAGCTTCAGAGGTCCCAGGTTCAAGCCTGCCTGCCTGCCAACCACCAGGATCTGTCGGTGTTACACTAGCACAGAATCCAGGTGAAACAACAGTATGTTTGGCAGGGGAAATCATTCTTTACCAGCAGTCATATGACTATTGCTTTTTTTAAAATAGTTTTCTTGGTAGCCTTTACTTGGGAGGAAAAAATTTCCTTTCCAACTTTTGGGGAGGTTGATGCATTTTATCTTTACTAGTTTTTTAAGCAAGCACTGTTTGCAAGTGGGTTATCATATGTAGGATAATAGGGGTTAATGGTGTTTTACAAACATGTAGGAAAATAAAGTATCTCATGGAGACTGCAGTCTGAGAGCCTGATCTAGCATTTGTTACTCATTCAAATTTCCAACAAGCATGAGTGGGAGCTTTGACTAAGGATTCCAGGATCAGGCCCTATATTAGATCCAGCACAACGATTAAGGATTAAATGGCAGGAAGGGATTCTTTCCCCCAATGTATTGTTTATTTTATTTTATCTTCTTCCTCTGAAGTATCAAGGATGGTCATGGCTGGAGATGGGACATTAGAGCTCTGATGTAGCACCGAGCATTCTCTCTCTCTCAGCTGCTTGGCTGGCTGGTTTTTGCTCACATGTTCAGGGTCTAACTGATTGCTATATGTGATGTTGGGAAGGAATTTCCCCCCAGCTCAGATTGGCACTGACAGTGGTTTCTCACCTTCCTCTGCAGCATGAGTATGTGGTTCACTTGCCAGGATTATCGGGGTATATCTCACTTAATCATTTCCCTGCCACTGTGGAGGCCTGGGGCACTGGTGATACCTCAGTCTTTCCTATTCCTCTGCACATAATAGTCTAATCTCCTGGGGGCTATAATACTTTGGTCTAATTTTGGTTGTTGAGTTTAGCATGCAGGTGCTGGGTCTGGTTGGTGGACTGTGATATACAGGAGGTCAGAGTGGATGATCTGGTGGTCTCTTCTGGCCTTCAACTCTAAGACTATATTTGAGAGTGGGAGCAGATAGTGCTAGAGCAGAGGTTATGAGTGTAAAGCAGGAAGTGACTCTTATGCTGAGTGTCCAGATGAGATGACTGTAGCAAGAAAAGCAGCTAAAAGAATCTTGTAAGAATGTGTAAATTATAGTAGGCCTTCACACACACTCTTTAACTTAAATCTTTTTCTGACTTGGCATGTGGATTTCCCCAAAGCAGAGTCCCTTACACATATGTAAATGAATGCCATTTTAGAGAAGTAGTTCCAAGAGACTTTAAGCAAGCCTATAGGAGATCTAACTTGCTCATCAGCTCTGAATCTGGCCCTTACAATATATATTTTACTTGGGTATTTTACAGAGACTAGAAATTAGTTTGGATTCGCCCCGCTCATCCCTCTTCTCCCCAAACAGATTCAGAAAACTTGAAATCAAGCCCCCTGGAATGCCACCTGGAACTGAGGTACATATTTAGATCAGTCAAAACATTTTGTAGATTCCTGTCAATTTCAGCAAATTGTTTCAGATAAAAAAAGGGAAAAAAATTCAGAAATGTTGAAACCGTTCCCAGTCCCAGGTCTCCCATCTCTCAGGCCAGTACCTTCACAACCAGTCTACAGGGTGAGAGACCCACTGCAGAATAACCAATAACACAGTGGTCTGGGCACTCCCATGGGGGCCCTGGGTTCGAGTTCCTATGCCAAAGTGAGAATTTGAACACGGGTCAAATAAGATATCATATCAGATAAATGCCCTAACCACTGGGCTACTGGATAGAAGGGGGTAGGGAGAGTTCTCCCTTCACTTCCAAATTTCCTTTCCTTTGATTAAAAAATGAATTTGTAAACCTGTTAATACTTCCTAAATAAATTTAAAATAGTGTTAAAGGTGTCTAATATCAAAATAAAACATTCTGTTTTGCATCAAACAGAATTCTTCATTCAACCCAAAACTATTTTTATTGACTTTTCAATTTGCAGACAGTTCCAAAACATTTTGGTTTGGGGCTGACCCAAAATGCAATTTTCTATTTTGGAACTGGCAACAAAAATAAAAAAAAAACCAGTAGCTATTGGCACAGCTCTGGTTGTGAGGTGCTCAGATAATATGGTAATGGGGTCCACTTCAGTACTAAGAAACAGATAAAATAATTCTCGGAGTTAATATAAATTAGCCATAGAGTTGAGAACAGAACCCGATGCCCAGTCCAGCCATACCACCTCTCAAATGACATTGGTATAGCTGAAAGAATATAACACAGCAGAAAGTTCCTAATGCAGTAAAAAGATATATATTGGAAAGTAAGATATACACATTTCCTGGTCTCCCACCCCTCAAAAAAAGAAGACCATTAGGAAAATAACATTCACATCACAGTCTATTGACTTTTTACTGCCATGCTGCAGATAAACTAGATAATTTTCATGGAAATGTCTATTACTTATCCTTTTGCATAGACTATACAGAATTATATGCATAATGTTGTGTTAAAATAATAGAGTCCTTTACATGCATTCACCCCACTTGCATTATTCATGAATGGTGCAGTGATTCGAGCCAAATAAAAATAAGCAAACCATTATTTTGATACAGATCATTACGTATTTGATTCATGCCACATCGGATAGGAACACAAAATTTCCACTCACTGATTTGTAGGTTTACTTAGGAATTTAATTTAAAATATTCTCATTTTCAGCATCATTTGTTCAATTGTAAATTACATGTGGCTGAGGTGATGATATGAAAACAGGGTGGATTTTGTAGAGCGCTGACTTACCTATTGTGTGCTCAGTGTGCCTGAGATATATCTATTGTGCAAATATATCATTAGACCAAATACATTAAGAAGTGTTATTTGAAGAATTTTACACTCCATAAAATAAAACATATACCTCATCTTAAGTGCTATAGATGCAGATATATACAACTTTGGCATTGCTGAAAAGAATGCAGAGGAATTTGATTTGAAATTGTGTAAGCAACTTGGTAGATGTTGGTATCTAGATGTTGCTATTCTGAGCTAGACTTTTCTTAATTTTTCCTAGGTAATCCCACTAACTTCATTCGATTGCACAGGTGTAACTGAGGCCGAAATATGATCCAAGTTCATAAATCTGAAAAAAATGAAAACCATGACTGAGTCCTTTATGAAGCATAAGCAAAAACCACATGGTGTTTGAAGCAGAGGAATATTAGTTTCTCTATTAATTCCCCATATAAAGTTCTAGAAAGCCAAGGAATTTGGATGAAACTGTTTCTACTTTGCATGCATCATCCATTTCACATGATACAGAACTCTAACAAATCAGTTACCGCCTAGGACTACACACCAGAACACTCTGCTGCACACCACGCTTTGAACTCGACAGGGCTGCAGCGATTGAATGGAGACCTCCTGCTTTAAGAACACCATTTGTTTCCCCACCACCACCACTTTACCTAAATGACCCTATTAGCTGTTAGAAGCACAGATTTTTTGACACACAGTTGAGCAGATCTGATTGCACACAGTAGAGAACACTAGAACCTGGGGCCTGATCCTGCAATGTATTCCTCTCTGTTTACGTGAAGTTCAGCATGCCTCTGTATTTCACTACTGTGATACAGATACACCACCTCTCTGTTTCTTCCAAACTAGAAATGTTACAAAGTTGCGTTTGTTTTTTAAAATGACAAGGAATACAAAGGGAACAGTGTCTTGCAGCTCTTTCTAGCACCAGTTTCATATGCCATAACCTAGCCATAATTTTCTTCCAGAAAAGTCAGGGTTACCACATTACAATATATTTTAAAAGGTTTGCCTGGAGACAATGCTTCACAATGAAACATTCAGCCAAGGAGCTAGATTTTGATTCAAGTCTATTTTGTGCCTTAGACATCTGCTAATTTTTTTTTACATTCTGCGTCCATTTCGTATGTAACTCAAAGAACTAGAATAGCTAAATATTATTTTTTCCTTGTGGATTCGACATGTACCTTTTACTCACTTGGCAGTATTGTTATTGAGTTTTCAAGGGTTCTCCAGCATGCTTTTGCCATTTGGTTATGTTGTAAATTCTAAGGCTTTTTGAACAGACAGAGATGTGACAATTACAAGCCACAAGGTTGTTCTGGCATAAATTTGAGCAGACATCACAGCTTGTTCAACTGCTACTGCACTTGCATGCACAAGCACAGAAGATGAATAGCCAGCTATATGCAGTTATGTATTCAGCGGCCATAATGGAGTCTTGAAGGTGAACAAATATATACAGGAGAAACATGACAAATACTTAAAAATTAGACTAAGGGGCGTAAAATGTTATATTAGATGGAATCATAGTCCATATTGCTCTATTTATAGAAAATACATTAGCAAAGAGAAAGAATGTTTAAACTGAGTATAAAACACAAGCTTTTGTTGACAGAATGGTAAAAGCAGCTGTATCTTTTGAGGCAAGCAGAGAATAAGACTGGGTACTTAAATGAAGTTTGAAATAGAATATGCCACCAATATATATTCATTTGATTAGGAAGATGGGAAGAACATGGTAATTAGGAAAACAATAGGTATTTGGAGAGAAAGATAACAGCAGTTTCAAGTGATCTTTTATTTCACTTAATGCTACATTTTTCTATCATTGCATTTCAGAGCTTTGCATTTAAACTGTTTGAAGACATTTCAATTCTTCAGGCTTAATGACTGTTTTAAGTCAAATTTACCTGCTGTTTCTAATTACTGTTTTAATCATTCTCTTAATTTTTTTCTTAATTATCTACAGTCTGTTTGGATTGAGGAAGTTCTGAAGACTTTTGTATGTGCAGTCTTTTGATACAAAGCTGATAACCAGAGCCAAGTGAAAAGTGGGAAAAAATGGTTCTGTTAATATTTGAATTTGAAACAAAATTTCAGTTTGACCATTTTTGCGAACTAGTGGTGTTCAGAAAATGTAACTTCTATCCTAAAGGAAATTGGCATTTTAACATTTGTTTTTGTCCCAAAACGGGATGAAATATTGAAATATCAGAAATGTTTGCAGAATGAAGTGTTGAGAAATCTATCAATTTGGAAATCTCAAAAAATTCTACTTTTGGATTGAAATGAAAAGTAGGGTTTTTCTGACATTTTGGATTTTTTTTGACATTTTGAAATATCAAAATTAGTTGAGCAAAAATTGGAATTTCCATCCCACAGGAAATTCTGATATTTCAACATTTTTGTCATCCTAATTCAGGATGACAAATTGAAATATCAATTTTATTTGTAGAACAAAAAATTCAGAGAAATTTCTGTTTGGGAATGATGAACTGTTTGTTTCAGCATTTTCAGTCAAAACAAAATGTTCTAATATGCCTGAATGGAAAAGTTTCATTTCAATTTGTCGAACTGATCAGAATTGTTTCATTTCAAGTCAGTTCAACATTAATCTGTATTTATAAATGCACCTTATAATGGTGTATTGCCTCAAGAGAGATGTAGTTTGGGTGACTAATGCCCTCATTTTCCCTTATGGACCAGGCTCCATCTCCCATGATATAACCACAGCCACATGACTCTTATGATGCATGACACCACTTAGTCACAGGGAACATTCTGCTTATCATGGGTGATATAGTCCAGCCAGGGAACCCAGCTCATAGGAGAGAATGGGGACATCAGTCACCCAAATGACAGCTCCCATAAGACAATGCAGAACAATGGGGAAACACAATTTAATGTTAAACTGACTCAAAATGAAACACTTCGTTTTTGGGAAATTTTTGAGTTTGTAGAAACTGCATTTTCAGCTGAAAAATCATTCCAATGGAAAATTCCCAACCAGCTCCAGTCAAAGTGCCAATTCAACATGAAATGTTTCATTGAGAATTTTTCCAATAAAAAATTGTCATTGAAATCAACATTTTCTTGCTTAAATAAAATAAATTAGATTTTGACAAAACTTCTTGGCTTTTCACAGAAACTCTTTCCTTTAATCCTCTTACCAGTAAGTACATCAAATATCACCACCAAATTTGTCATACATTTCCATGTTGCATAGTCTGAGGACAAGAATGGGAGCCAGTAACACTTGGGATGAAACCCTCTGCCTGTTGAAGTCAATGGGAGTTTTGCCAGTGGAACCAGGGTTTCACTGTAACTGGCTCTGTTACTGAACTTGTGTATCGCTTAGGCCAAAGTTTGAGTGTCAATTTTGGGTGTCCAACTTGAGATTTAGGCCTTAATTTCCTTGCCCCAGTTTCCCAGATATCTTTAGAGAACATCCAAATATTAATTTAGGTTACTTTACTTAAATAGAAAAAAGATGTTTTCTCCCCTGCCCCAAAGAATGCTGCACCTAAGTACTATTTAAATGCCAAAATGTGGGATCTGGTGTTCATATTTAGGTGACCACATATGAAAATTGTTCCCACACTGTGTCATACAATAAAAGTAATTTCCTGAAACCAAAATACTTTGTGTTTACTTGTGCCCTATAAAGTAAATATGATCAATTTCAACCACTTAGAAAACAGAAAAATGTTACATTTTCTGGCATAAAATTGAATGATTGTTTTTATTCTAGTAGCTTTGGTTTCTGTTTGCCAAGGACATACAGAAAGAAGACTTAGCATTATGCCCATAACAGTTATTCTAACCACAGATTTCAATTATATCAAGATCATCCAAAACATGTAGTCCTCTTGATTTTTTTTTTAAATTTCATAGCTTTAGACTCACTGGACATTTTAATAAAAAGCCTCCCATTGACTCAATCTTTTCTCGATTAAACCACACATTTACTTTTACCAGCTGCCACCACTGGACCAAGGAACAGGATTTCTGCACTAGACTCTTTTTCTTCATGTATTTTAAAGTACATGGTTTACCTGAGTAAGTGTGTTTATTTTAATATAGGGTGAAATGTTAAAATTCTTGATGTAAGAGTTCTGAATACCTGTTTATAGGTATTCACATTTTAATCAATCACCTAGTGCACTAGACTTTCTTTTCAGAAGTAAACTACTGGGATTAGACAGAGCACCATTATAAATTACTGTCTAGAGCTTGTGCCCTGAAAAAAGTTTTCCCCCTTAACTGTATTAATTTTGGTGGGTTACGCATTTTGGAGAGGCACTAGAGTGACCTGCCATTTTATACTAAGAATCCTATTAACAATAGACTAGAATGATAAAGTGTAGTCCACTAAAGTAAAGCAAATCTTGGTTATCTAACAACAATACATCACCTGTGCCATGAGTACAACAATGTGAATTTGAAATCATTAAGCAGAAGGCAGCATCGGGGGGGGGGGGGGGAACAAGGTTGCTCAAGAAGAAGCTTCAAAGGATCACATTCTCAAAGCCTAACTTCCCTTTTGAGTCCACAATTTGCAACCACAAAAAACTGCCAGTGCAATTTTGCATCCACAGTTATGTACCGGCAAACTGTAATCATTTAGATATTCAGCTATGATTGTGTCTGACATTTAAATGATGTAGGTTGTACCTACAATTATTTTCACCTACAAAAATCATACTGTTAAATGCAAATAGGCAGTAAAAATACATCAAACAGCTAATTAAGACCATTAATTTTCCTCTTTCAGCAAGGTACTTACAAATTGCAATTATTACAGCTAGACTGTGGCAGGGATTTAGATACAAACTGTAAGGGCCTGACTATGCCACAATCTCAGGGGCCATTTCTAATGAAAACCAAGATAAGTCAACAAAACCAACAACCCCCCTATTTCATACTGAAGCACTGAGGGAGGCTGTTCCATACATTCTAGGTTCTCAGAGAGCAAAGAGACTTGTTGCAAAATCACTGAAATAAATTTCAGAACTGCTATTGCCTTCTGTGGGACCAGGGTTTAGCTCCAAGAGTCCAGTTGTATCCTTTTGCCAAAGAGCCTACTGGAATCTCGAAGGTGCACTTCATGGTAACCTTAGCAAAAGCTGCTTCAGAAAGCCCAGGCACTGAAACTAAAGGGTATTCCTAAAGTTGTCCTGAAGAAAAGAGTATTGTATCAGTGGAAGGTCATGGTGTTTAGCTTGTGCACTGCTCCATATGTATTTATAATGGTTATTAGATTAGTTATTTGTCCTCTTAGAGTAGAGAAGTCCATTTACTTACATATCATGATTGCATCAGTCAGAAGAGCCATATTTCTCTGCCACCGTCCTTAAGTTCACTAGGTTTACTAGTAAATAAACAAAACTTTCCAGGATCCACCAGCCTTGAAAACTAGTCATTGGTTAGTCCAAAACAGAATTTGTAAAAATCTGAGTCTGGTTATGGTTATGGGTGCTTCTGTCGTATTTAGTAAGATTACTGTATTACAAGGCATACAGGAATATTCATTAGATGTCAGGAAAATAGTAAGTATTTGGAAAGCAAATCTTTAATTGTCATAGCCTGGTTGAGTACACATGAGTAGTAGGGTTGGCTAAGTTTATTCAGAAAAAAATAATTTGATGAAAAATTGCTTTTTGGAGGATATGAAAATTCTCAAAAAAAATCTGATATTTTTATTAAATGGTTTGAAACAAAAATGTCATTTCAAATTGATTCTACTGAATTGAAATGAGAATTTTTCATTTTGAATCAAATAAAAAATTACTTGGGTTTTGGGATCCCTCTGGTCTCTCTCTTTTTCACCTTTCTCCTTTTCCAGTGGAAAAGAGGGAGAGAAGGGGGAGGAGAGGAAAAAGGAATAGACAAACAAACAAACACACACCACAACAGAAAGTTTTCATTATTATTTGTACTGAAATGAATTTATTGAATTTCAAATTTATTCTAAAATACATTATGTTTCCAACCATTTAGTTTAAAAATCAGAACATTTCAGGAAAAATGTTGAACAAAATGAACATTTGTCATTTGGTTTAAAATGTTTCATGGAAAAGAATCCCCAGTTTTCAGCTAGCCCTTATAATGAGCCAGAATCTCTATTGCCCAGCACCTGTGTTGTCATTTACACCAGCACAAAGTAGATGTAAAACACAGCTAAATCAGAATGCAAATAATTGGCGTGGACTTTGTACTGGCATAAGTCACTACACAAGGTGCAAGCAATGAAGTCCCTGGCCCATTGTGATGGAGGGGCTACTTATTAATCAAGTTTATTATGGTAGTACCTATGGACCAACCAAGAAAGGGGCTCCATTGTGCTAAGCACTGTCTAAAACACAGTAGTAGACATTCCTGCCCTAAAGAGCTTATAATCTAAATAGACAAAGACAGACACAGGGTGGGTGAAGGGGTGGAACATACCAGAAAAGCAAACAACGTGATGGCAACAAACGTGTTACTTCCATGTTTTGTTTTGGTGGTTTGTTTGTTTGTTTGTTTTTGTGGGTTTAGTTAGGAGACGATCAGTTAAACAGAAAGAAAAAGGGAAGGAAGAGAGGACATGAAGAGAAGGAGGTTGAGAGGAACAGCAGGAGAGGAGAGAAGAGAAGAGAAGAGAAGAGAAGAGGGGCCAGTGTGTAATGAAGCTGAGGTGAAGAAACTGTGAGGGAGAGGGAGAGAGGGGTTTGGTGCAAACAACCAACCAGCATGGGGCAGAGAAAGAACAATCAAAACTGGAGAAAGTTTTCTGAATGTCTGAAGGTTCCTGTTTTGGCTGCTTCTGCTTGGGGAATAAGTTATTACTCCACCTAAAGGTGGCAGAATATCTAATCTGTTTTTAATCCTACATCAACTACCCCAATTTAATAGAAAGGACAAAAAAAATCTTGTTAAGAGGGAAAAAAGGAAGAGGATGAAGTAGGGTGACCAAACAGCAAATGTGAACAATTGGGACAGGGGGTGGGGGGTAACAGGAGCCTATATAAGAAAAAGACCCAAAAATTGGGCCTGTCCCTATAAAATTGGGACATCTGGTCACCCTAGGATGAAGTACTTAGATAATTCGTATAGATCTATATCTATCAAATTTATAATGTTACTACTGAATAGAATTCATAAAGCCCAGATTTTATCCCTTTTCATTGATGTAGAATCAAACTCTTCACCATACCACTAAAGTACACTGACTCTGATCCTTCAAATTTCTCATAATATATGCCAGAAATAAACTTTGCTTTTAAATGACCTGCTAACAGGCCTTTTGACTTAGATGGAAATCTAAGAAGGGCTACACTCCAACCTTCCTGAATGTTACTTGGAATGGTACATGTGTCAGTGCAATTTAAATTAATGTAGTCTAAGACAGGACTGCCGTTATTCAAAAGCAAAGTTGTGGGAAATATAAAGTCCTAATAAAACCTATCAACTCATTTATGAGTCTCATCTTAATGGGTTTTAAATCCTTCAACATTAACAAAAAAGGAAACTTCAAATATAGCTGAAAAAGTTGAACAGAAAATACAAGGAATGCACAGTCTGTCCCAGCTGCAGTAAGCCAGCTGGTCAATAAAATAGGGGTCTACCCCTTTAGTGGACAGTATGTGCTAAAAGGGACAGAAATATGGAGACTAGAAAGTGTTCACCTAAGACAAGAATGGCTTTGTAATGTAACTGCTGTGATCTGAGCTGCAGGAACATACATGGTGGATAACATGCTCTACCTGTTATCGCTTGGGCCAATTCTAAATACCAATCAATGGTGTGTGCACAAGCAAGGTAAAATTTCCTTGACAAAAACTTTGGATTAAAAGCAGCAGTTGTTGAGACAACCCTACAGGAGAAGTGACAAGAGGAATCCAAAATAACTGCTAATAGTGAATACTATTACAGAGGGGAAATACAGGTTGGTGTAATTTCCAAATGACAATATAACATAAGCCAAAAAGGGACCAGTGGGTTCAAAAAGGTACAGGTGTATAAGTGAGTTAATGGATGATGTTCATAACTATGAGTCCTCAGATTCTACAGCAAAATTGTACCTAGCTGACTGAAGATACAAAAGAGAGTCTGATTTCTAAGCCACAGCTCTGAGTACGGGGCTGTGCAGAGTTGTACCATCCCAGAAGGTACACAAGAAAGATCATTCTCTGCTGCTGCTCCTCATGCATGATGGAGTGCAACCTGACCCAGCCAGAGGCAGTAGGGTGAGGAAGGCACCAGGGTCCCTGAGCATGAGCGCAAGTCCTTTACATGGATTGCTGTGGCCTCCTATGGATCATGTGGACAAGAACTGCACTTATTTTGCATAACCCTCTTTTCATTAAGCCTCCCTCCAAGTCAACTGTTCTGGAGCAATATCTGAGGAGTACCCTAAGGAGATTTCTTCCCTTTTAGCCTCCAATGGGTTTTCCTGCAGGAAAACTGATCAAGTGTGCACTGCAGTTAGTTAGAAAGGGGATCATGCTTGATGTACGGGTTCTTGTTAATTTATAACACTTAATATTCAAGGGGAAAACATTTGTTTGGACTTCTTATATAGTCATTTTCTACATGCCACCAACAATCATGGAATTATTGAAAAACCACTATAATTACTGACTGGTTTCAGAGTAGCAGCCGTGTCAGCCTGTATCCGCAAAAAGAAGAGGAGTACTTGTGGCACCTTAGAGACTAACAAATTTATTTGAGCATAAGCTTTCGTGGGCTACAGCCCACTTCATACCATGTGATCAGCAGGTAAGTATCTGGTCATTTCTGCTGTCAAAAAACCCCACAGAAATGTAGCAGCATGATTCATGGGTTCTAGAGATTAAAAGTTACATCCCATAAATTTAGTCACCTGTCACAGGCCACCGGTGTAGACAGACCCACAATCTACTACATCAAAATTCAGTAGACTAGTAGTATTTATGCAATGTCAAAATATTCAGGATAACTCCAGTTTAGTTTACCATGTTTAGGAGTTGTTGCTACTGATCTCATGGGTGTGTTTACATGCAAAAGAATATAACATTTAGGTAATCCATTTTACACAGTAAAAAGGCTATTTGTATATGGATAACTTGTTTGAGTGGAAAGTAATTGGAATGTAAGTTACAATCTGAATGACTCTGGCATACAGCCTTTCATAAAGTAGTAATTTATAAAAATCCATTATTGAAAACTCATAAGTGAGTGAATTTCAATTTTTTTAATATCAAATATCAATAAAAGTTTAATTAAAGATTCTTTTTTGCTGCAATTGAGAACTGTTCTGTTTTGATACAGGACAGTTTTAGTTCAAAAAAGCTATTAACCTAGTAGCAACATTGGAAACATCAGAAGTCACTGGAGAACAATGGAACCAATGTACAAGACCTTATCACAGACACAGAATAGCAGGCAAGCCTTTGTGAGTCTATGTGCTGTTCGGAACCCTTCTGAAGGGTAAACGTGCCATTGAAACCAAGTAGAAAAGTTTCGGACTCTCTGTCCAAAATTTAAAATATCCTAAAGACCTTTCATAACCAAATACAGCTCCATTAGTTGAGTCAAAGGGGCTTCCAATGGATAAGGGTTAGAACTGGGTGGGAAACATCTTTTCCATCTGCAAAAGTTTGAGATTTCAAAAAGTGTTCCCATTCTGCTTTGGATGAAACCCAGACCTTATTAACTTCTTGTGAAAAAACACAAAACAAGACCCTATTCCAGAGTAGCCCAGTGGTTAGAATATTAACCTAGCAAGTGGAAGACCCAGGTTCATGTCCCTATCTGCTTTTCAGCAGGACTTGAGCCTGGGTTCCCTACATCCTAGGTGAGTGCTCTAACTAACAAGCTATTTGTGGGGTCAACAATCTCAATCTCTTCTGCTGGAGCTGTTGCATTCTGTATAAATAAATAAATATTCATCGGGTCTGAAGCAGGCCGGTTTGTTCAGTCAGCAAGCCTAGCAGTCTGGGTCTCTGACTGTAGTCTGTCAGTTTGTCCCAGCATGGTTTAGTTGGCTGGCAGGCATAGTTGTCTGGGCTGCTGAGTCCAGTCCTTCTATCAGTCTGTAGAGGGGTGGTTTGGGCGGTCAGCTGGCCAGTTGGTCTGGCCCTCCAATTCTAGCCTTTCTGCTAGTTCAAGGTGTCCCCGCCCTCTGGATGAGGTTTTAGAAGCACTGGCCTCTTTGATGGTGGTAACCCCTAGCTCTGCCCTACTTGGGTAGCTCTAGGGTGGGTAGGGGAATCCAGGCCCTCCTTCTGCATCCGATCCTGGGCCAGGGACCTGAAAATGAGGTGGTGTGCACTGGCCTAAGGTCAGCCAACCCACCTGCTCACCTTCCCCTGAGCCACTTCCTACCACCATTGCATCTCTGACTGGAGCATGGTCACTTAGCGTCTTTACTTCCAAACCACCAGAGTTTAGGGCCAGTGCTTGCAGCCTTCTTGAACCCTTGCTCACAGTTCCCCCTTCCCCTTGGGCATCTAGGAATGAGGGGGGAGGGAGACTCAGAGTTAGTTCCCCTCAATAGAAGCTGCCTCTCCTGTTGCTGCTGACTGGTGTTCCTCCAGGAAATGGTCTCTTTCTGCCCTCCTCCTTCCCCAAATGGGGCTGCTGGTTTTCTCCCCAGGAATATGCGTGGCAGTGCCTGAGGGGTGGGGCCTGCCTGGCCTAGTACTGCTCCAGCCCTTCCTCTGTCCCTGCTTTAGTGAGGGGTTTGTAAATGCCACAACAGGGTCAAAAAGAAAGAGAGTGATTCTAGAGCTTGGTGGTTAGGGCACTCACCTGGGAAGTGGAAGATGCAGGGGCTTGCAGCTGGGTTTCCCACTTTCCAGGTGAGTGCCCTAACCAACTGGCTATTCTGAACTGATGCCTTTGTTTCCTCTACCCCCATTCTGGATCTGAGAAACCTCTTTCAATGCAAATTTTGTGAAAACAGATACATTGCCACAAAACGTTTCAGTTCATATCCAAAGCCAAAGAGTTGTTATTTTCTGGTTCCAGTTAGGCTACCTCCCATTCCACTGTGGGATCAATTGATTTCATGATTTCCACCATTCAGCCTGCCATTTGGGATCAAAATCTTTTGAGAGCAAGGTTTCATTACCATCAAATCCAAACCCAAAAACTTGAACCATGAGCCCAATTTTAGTTGGGATCCCCAAACCACCACCTTGTCCCATCTTCTTTTGATAAGATATTTGGCGATCACAGCCATAATTCCCTTATCAGAAACTTGGAGACCTATTTTAAAATATGATTTTGAGATCTGATGAAAATTCTGTATCCTGTTAACTACACAACTGTATTGTGTGAGATGGATGTAATCTATTTAAGGATAACATTGGTACTTTTGGTCCTGATGAAGCAGGTAAATATCTAGATCACTGCAGAAAGTACATACAGTGACTACCCTTAAAATGCACCGGTTTTGACTTTGATCAAGTTACCTCACTTTTTCTAAGCTTCCCTGTACTTTCTCTAGGGAATAAAAATGCTGATATAAAACTTTTTTCAGATGGCTAGCAATATTCTTAATCACATCAAATAGCACTGAAGTGGAGGAGACCAGTCATGAAGTAAGGAGTTAGTAAATATGAGTAAGGACATAGGAATCTGGTACATATATCTATAGTTATGGCACTAGTAAGTCAGGAAGTGAAATAAGCAAGTTTTAAAGCAAAGCTAATATGGCATGACACAGGAGAAGTGAGTCAAAAGAAGGAGCAACAAGAATATGCACAGCTGGTTAATGAAGAATATCTAGAACACAGCTTCTTCTTTTAATGACAGAAGTTATTAGCTGCACAGTACAGAGAGCAGTTCACAGAAGATAAAACTGTTCATTGCAGCATCGGGGGGGTAGTCTAAAATTTGAAGCACACATACAGTAATAGTAAACCCACTCAATCCAGTTCCTTATAATCATGGTAATGCAATATCAGACACAAGATGTTTAATTATAAATATTCAATAAATATGGGGCTCAATCCTGCAGTCCTCCAACTTGCACACAAATATATGTTGAAATCAGTGGGAGTATTGAGCATGCAAGAGCTCATATGCATATGCCATATGTATATGGTTTATATTTATGGGACCTGGGGTAAAATCTTGACCCCATTTGAAATCAATGTCATTAACTTCAATGGGGACAGAATTTCACCCTGGATCATAGCCATGTTGAGATTCCACACTTTGTCATAATAAGAATAAGAGTACAGTAAAACCTCATTATGATGGCCCTTGCTTATGGCACCCTCATAAAATAGTAGTAGGATTTCAACTATCCCCATATTTATTGGGTACACGACACCTCATGACGGAATGCAGAGATAAAATTTCTAGACCTCGTTAATGACTGCTTCTTGGAGCAGCTACTCCTGGAACCCACAAGGGAAGATGTAATTCTTGATTTAATCCTAAGTGGAGCACAGGATCTGGTCCCAAAGGTGAATATAGCTGAACAGCTCAGTAGTAGCAGCCATAATGTAATTGAATTTTTATTTAACATCTTTGTAGGGGAGAAAATATCAAAGAAACCCACCACAGTAGCATATAACTTCAAAAAGGGGAACAAAAAAAATGAGGAAGCTAGTTAAATGGAAATTAAAAGGAATAGTCACAAGGGTGAAATGCCTACAAGCTGCATAGAAACTGTTTAAAAAATCCATAATAGAGGCTCAAACTAAATTTATATCCCCAAACAATAAAAAAAAAAAAACAGTAAGAGGAACAAAAAATGCAACCATGGCTAAACAGAGTAAAAAGAGGTGGCTAGAGGCAAAAAGACATCCTTTTAAAACTGGAAATCAAATCCTATGGAGGAAAATAGAAAGGAGCATAAATTCTGGCAAGTCAAGTGTAAAAAAAAAGAAGGCCAAAAAATAATTTGAAGAGTAACAAGCAAAGCAGCAAAAATATTTAAGTACATCAGAAGCAGGAAGCCTGCCAAACAATCAGTAGGGCCATTGGATGATCAAGGTACTAAAGGAGCATCTAAGGAATATAAGGCTGTTATGAAAAAGCTAAATGAATTATTTGCATCAGTCTTCACTAAAGCAGATGTGAGGGCCAAAATCATGACACTGTTACTTGATTTTTGTTTCAGTCCTTCAGGCAAAACTACACTTAAAATCAATGGAAGTTTTGGATGAGAGTGAATAATCAATCGCCTTCAGTGTTTTCCCTAATTTTGAAGAACTAGAATAAGAACAGTGAGAAAGTAGAAATAAATAAAAGCAACTGAAAATATTAATATATCCAACAAAAGAAAAGAGCTATAAGGTGTGGATTTGAGTCAGATAACCAAAGTACTGTGCAGATTTGATAGGAAGTAATAAGAAAAAGCATATTAATATAGAGATAACAGGGAAAGTATCACAAATATATAAAGGTACAGTATATTTTAAGAATATGGGTTTCATAAAAGAAAATACTTCAGAGGCTTATTACATTTGACAGAACAAATAAAGCTCAAACATTAGTACTGGTGGGCTGCCACTGTCTCCAGTAAATGTTTTATAATTATACTGTGGAGGGCAAGAAGAAAATGTCTGGGTATTAATTAGGAATAAATGAAAGCAAATTCTTCATATTCTGCTGAATAAGTATATAAAAATAGGGTATGATATTCATAAAAGCAGTATGAGATTTTCGTGTTTAGAATAAAGCAGTGTGAGAGAGCGAATAGAAAGTGTAGACAGAGTGGAACAGATTTTGATTGTAGAGAGAATGGATCTTCCCTTATAGTTACAGAAGAAACTGAGCATCTGTGAGAAAATGATAAAAACTGATACATAAAATAAAGAGTGAAATAAAATTTCAGGACTATTTCTTTGGAATACACTGAAAATAAAGGTGCTAGAAAGAGTTTCTGAAAGATCAAAGAATTCCAGACTGGGAAGAGCAGCAAATACAAATTTCTGCATAACTGAACTAGTGGTATAAAAAAACAGGGGCATTGAACTATTTATCAATATCTCCTACAGATCTGAAAGCAGTTGCATTGGCAAAAAACAAGACTGTCCAAGTTTCTTACAGATTCTAGGCTACTCATTTGTATTGGTTGATTTATTTATGGAGATATTTATATTGGTGCCTTTTGCCAATACTCCTGGTACCTTACATCATTAAAATCCAATTACTAACCAGACTACAGCAAACTGCCTGTTAGTTACAAGGCCTTCTCCCTAACATTCCCTAATACCAAAATCAAGCCATAGATGAGCCAGACAAGTCTTACACCATCCATTGAAGGCTTCAAACATAGCCTCTGATGGATTAAGCAGATTCAAGATATATGGTCCTACCATTGAGAACACTGTGGCCAGCAGTGAAAAGTCTGAGCTGCAGAATCAACAGGGAAGGCAACTCAGCCAGTTTTACAGATCAAACCCAACACTGTGAATTGTACTTGGAAATAAATTGGAAGCCAGTGCAATCTCTGGAACACAAACATAATGATAGAATTGTAGGACTGGAAGGGACCTTGAGAGGTCGCCTACTTTAGTCTCTTGCACTCAAAGCATCATTAAGTATTAACTAGACCATCCCTGACAGCTGTTTGTCTAACCTGCTCTTAAAAATCTCCCATGATGGAGATTCCAAAACCTCCCTAGGCAATATATTCCAGTGCTTAACTACCCTGAAAGTTAGGAAGATTTTCCTAATGTCCAGCCTAAACCACCCTTGCTGCAGTTTAAGCCCACTGCTTCTTGACCTATCCTCAGAGGTTAAAGAGAACAATTTTTCTCCCTCCTCTTTGTAACAGTTTTCAAGTACATAAAAAGTCACCATGTCCTCTCTCAGTCTTCTTTTCTTCAGACTAAACAAACCCAATTTTTTCAATCTTCCCTCATAGGTCACTTTTCTGGACCTTTAAGCATTTTTGTTGCTCTTCTCTGGACTTTTTCCAATTTGTCCACATGTTTCCTGAAATGTGACACCCAGAACCGGAAACAATACTCCAGCTGAGGACTAATCAGGATGGAGCAGAGCGGAAGAATTACTTCTTGTGTCTTGTTTACAATTCTCCTGCTCATACATCCTAGAAGGATATATGCTTTTTTGCAACAGTGTTACACTGCTGGCTCATATTTAGCTTGTAATCCACTATTACTCCCAGACTTCTTTCCGCAGTACTCCCTTCTAGGCAGTCATTTCCCATTTTGTATGTGTGCAGCTGACTGTTCCTTCCTAAGTGGAGTACTTTGCACTTGTCCTTATTGAATTTCATCCTATTTACTTCAGACCATTTCTCCAGTTTGTCCAGATCATTTTGAATTTTAATCCTATCCTCCAACAGACTCGCAACCCCTCCCATCTTGGTATCATCCACAAACTTTACAAGTGTACTCTCTATGCCATTATCTAAATCATTGATGAAGATTTTGAAAGGAACCAGACCCAAAACTGATCCCTGCCGGACAGCACTTGATATGCCCTTCCAACTTGACTGTGAACCACTGATAATTACTCTCTGGGAACAGTTTTCCAACCAGTTATGCACCCACCTTATAGTAGCTCCATCTAGGTTGTATTTCCCTAGTTAGTTTATGAGAAGGTCATGTGAGACAGTAACAAAAGCCTTTCTAAAGTCAAGGTATACCACATCTACTACTTCCCCCACCCCATACACAAGGCTTGTTAGCTTGTCAAAGAAAGCTATCAATTTGGTTTTACATTATTTGTTCTTGACAAATCCATGCTGACCGTTACTTATCACCTTATCTTCTAGGTGTTTGCAAATTGATTGATATTTGCTCAATTATCTTTCCAGGTACTGAACTTAAACTGACTGGTCTGTAATTCCCCATGTTGTTGTGCCAATCTATAAAATGGGGAGGAAGTACATTTGCCCTTTTTTAGTCCTCTGGAATCTCTCCCATCTTCCAAGACTTTTTGAAGATAATCACTAATGGTTCAGATATCTCTTCAGTCAGCTCCTTGAGTATTCTAGGATGTATTTCATCAGGGTCTGGTGACTTGAAGACATCTCACATGTCTAAGTAATTTTTAACCTTTTCTTTCCCTATTTTAGCCTCTGATCCTACCTCATTTTCACTGGCATTCATTAAGTTACATGTCCAATTGCGACTAAACTTTTTGTTGAAAATAAACAAAAAGTCATTTAGTACTTCTGCCATTTCTACATTTTCTGTTATTGTATTTACCCCCTCATTGAGTAATGGGCCTTCCCGGTCCTTGGTCTTCCTCTTGCTTCTACGTATTTGTAGAATGTTTTCTTGTTAGCTTTTATGTCTCTTATGTCACTAGCTAGTTTAATCTTATTTTGTGCCTTTCTAATTTTGTCCCTACATACTTGTGTTATTTGTTTATATTCATCCTTTGTGATTTGACCTAGTTTCCACTTTTTGCAGCACTCTTGAGTTTTAGATCATTGGAGATCTCCTGGCTAAGCCAGGGTGGTCTCTTGACATAATGCCTAGCTTTCCTATGCAGTAGATAGTTTGCTCTTGTGCACTTAATAATGTCTCTGAAAAACTACCAACTCTCCTGAACTGTTTTTTCCCTTAGATTTGCTTCCCATGGAGTCTTACCTACCAACTTCCTGAGTTTGCTAAAGTCTGCCTTCTTGAAATCCACTGTCTTTATTGTGCTGTTTTTCCTCCTACCTACCATATGCCCCTGGGACACATGGCTAGAAAGGGTTAAACATCCTGCAAAATAAATAACCCTCAAAAGACATGTGGGGAGATAATGTTTGTGTTTTTGTGTATTTACTAATGTATGAGTAGGGTCCACAATATAATCAACAGTCACTGTCTATTCTGTATTCTGATAGTTCAGAGATCAAAAGAACATCCTCGCAGGTAAATGAATTCTAAACATGGGATAGCTCGGTATCTCTCTCTCTTTGAAATGTACTGTGAATGGTGGAGGAACAAGCAAATTGCCTTATGTTAATTCTATAGCTAAGTACTGGTGATGGACCTCCTTCAAAGTCATGCTAATTACCTTTTGTTCCCAGAGGAACTCCCAACTTTTCAAAGAAGACATGAAAGTGTATAAAAGATCCTTGGATCCTGATTCTGTCATCGCAGATCTGCTTAGGCTTCATCCGGGGAAGTTTGAGTCACAAGACTGAGGTCCCAGTTATGCTGGTACGCCCTGAATATGAGATTTGGACATTGGATTATAACCTCTGAATTATTTCTGAAAGAACTCTTTGAAACTACAAAGCTCATCATCTCTGCTATGAATCTGAACCTCAATGAACTGAACTCAGGTCTGTATGTATATTGATCTTTTAGCCATACTCTCTCTCTCTCTCTCTTTTGCTTTTTAATAAATTTTAGTTTAGTTAATAAGAATTGGCTGTAGCGTGTATTTGAGTAAGACCTGGAATATTCAATAACCTGGGAGGTAATGTGTCCGATCCTTTGGGATTCATAGAACCTTTTATTTTATATGATGAAATAAGATTTTCAGAAATCATCATCATTCTTGACTTAGGTACCTGGATGGAGGCCTGAAGCTGGATCACTTTAAGGGAACTGTGTTGTTTGGACTTCTGACTAACCAGTAAGGTAACAAAGAAGCTGTTTTATGCTGGCTTGGTAAATCTAAGTATTGGAATATCCACCAGTTTTATGGGGATTGTCTGCCCCATTCTTTGCAGTTCACCCTAATTGAGTGACCATAGCTGGCTCCCACTGGGACCTCAGTCACAGCCCATAATCCATAATTGCCATTGTGCTACATGATTTGGTCCTGTTTTTGTTCAAGAACTGTTAGTATCTTCAGAAACACTGTGCAAAACACAGCCCTGTTTACAAACCGAGTGAGTTACAGTTGGGACAAACATGAAGAGACCTATAGAAAGGTGCTACTCTGCCCCACCAGCCTCATAAACTTTGTACACTATGTTGAGGTAGAGAGGACAGTGCTGGGCTAGTGGCTGACCTTCACAGAAGACGCACATCTTTCAGAGTGATGTGATTGAGGGCCAGTGTTCAGGATGGGAGAACTAGGATTGGGGGCAGTTTCAAGCATAGATAGCACAGAAAAAGGCATGGAGAGGACAGTGCTAGTGGGAAACACAGAGCTGCATGAGAATCATGTCACTGATAGCGTGAGTGGACATGGTAGGAAACAATAAAATCATATCCAAGATATAGGCAAAGAAGTAGTCAAAAGATAAGGATGAGACGTTTGAGCTGGCTCCAGTGGGCAGGTGTTCTGAGAAAGAGTGTTACAGGGCCTGACTGGGTCAGGCAGATACATTTAGCAGCTGCTTTTCGGACAGACTGGAGGGGTTCACAATGCGGGAATTAAAACCAGAGAAGGTTACGCTAGTCAGAGTGGGAGCTGACTAGAATGCTGAACAAATCTTTTGGCAATTGAGAGAGAAAAGGATGGGTACATTTTGGAAAACAAATGGAGGAAAGTTAACATTTGCTAACAGTTGCCACACTAGGTTATCTGAGAGATACCAGAATATATCTCTATGCTGAGAACACTTCACCTTTGTGTGGAAGCTATTGGCAAGCGTTGACTGTCTAATGGTGACCAATGTAGAACAGCAGGTTTTCCTGACTTGATGAAGTCCTGCAAACAGGCTATGGTCGACAACTTTTTGTTTTTGCCAGATATCTGCAAAGCAAGACTATGAAAGGAAAAGGTTGGCAGTACTAAAACAAAAAAACAAACCCCCACAACACCACCTCTTGCTTACTGCTCAAGGAACTAATGCCATGATTATTTTCCTGGCCAAAATTTCTGATTTCTGAAGGTAAAACTTCGGGAATTTTACCAGCTGACAACAATTTTCTTGACCAAGAGATTAAGCTGGACTAGAACCTTACCACTGCATGTGCTGACATGTCAGAGGGGAAAGAAAAGGAAACTATTGGACATGGGCAAACCCAAGTGCAGTGTTAGTTTTGCAATATCAAAACCTCACTTATAATTCATATAAATATAATCTTATCTGAACCAGTCCTAATTTGGTTCCAGCTTTGGCCAAACAACTGAAGATCAACCTAAAACTCAACTTTATTCCATGACAGAAAATGCCAGGCTTCTCCTCTCACCTGCACCTACTGGCAGCAAACGTAAAGCATGCACAGAATTCTTGTGTGTGTCTGAAGTAGTTTCCTTGTGCTGAGTGGATACTTCGACACATATTGAAGTTGATATTGTCCTTGGAAATGGTTAGTGTACTGGAGACTAAATTCCACTGACAAAGACAGCTTTATCCTTCTTTACAGGAAGGGGAGGATGAAATCAGTACACATTACCCTATTCTGCTTACAAAGCAACTAATCTGCATTTATTATATATGCAAAACTAATTGGAGTCAATGGGGTTTCAGCCTAAAAAAGCAGTGGCAGACTACAGGCCCAAGATTTACTTAAGGAAATATGTTCATTGCCCAGATAAGGGTCTTTCTGAGGGATAATAGTCTTTAAACTACTTTCTGCTGTTGGAAGGGAACGGATATATATAGTTTTCCCTAGTGACTAGAGGACTGGACTGGGATTCAGG
The DNA here is from genome assembly GCF_965140235.1 of Caretta caretta. NCBI lineage: Eukaryota > Metazoa > Chordata > Testudines > Cheloniidae > Caretta > Caretta caretta. Next base: position 127,414,216 of record NC_134209.1, on the reverse strand, counting down.
AGACCTGCATTCTATCTTTGGCTCTACCATCAGCCTGCTGGATGACATTAGACAAGTCACTTCACCTCTGTGGCTCGGTTTCCCCATCCGTGAAGTGGGAATGATGCTTACCTCCTTTGAGATCTACTGAGGAGAAGTCTATGGGAGAGCTTGGTATTATTATATACACACAGTTTTGGGGAAAAAAAGGCCCCAGAACTGCAAAGACTTTTACCTGTGCCTAGCTGTGCACTGTGTGTGATCCAACTGAAGTCAGTGGGGCTGCTTACAGTACACAAAAGTTAAGCCTGTGCGCAAGGCTTCTCAGGACTGGGACCTACCTTGGTATCTTCGGGTTAGGTTATAATATCTGCCAGTTTGCCACTTTCCCCCTTCCTATTAACATTATCTCAGTCTTCTTGTAGTTAAGCTTGAAGTCTTCCATTCAGGATCCAATTTCCACCTTTTGTCTCTTGTACTACACTTCAACTGTAAGCTTCTTAGGAAAGTGACCGTTTTTTAGTTCTTTTTTTGTCAGCCCCTACCATAACAGGATTCTGGTCCTCCACTGGGGCTGCTAAGCACTATAGTTACACAAATAATAAATAATAATGAAATCGCTGCTAAGGGCTGATACATAAGTAGAAAAGATAATTATATAAATCAGCATAGCCAGAAGTGAAAAAATGTTAATAGCTTCTTACTTTTATATTTGATCTCTGCAGTAGCTTGATATTGAGCACAGGTGGTACAGCTTTAAAAAAACTATATTTAATTTATTTTATTTTAAAAAATAAGAAAAATGGATTTGGAGCAACTGTATAGGTTAAAATGGGGGAGGGGTTTATCCCTATCCAAAGACAAATGCTAGTGGGGAGTAAGAATACTCTTCTTCTAAAGAAGAAAATAAAGTGGATTGTAATCACCAAGGTTTGAATTACATAACAAAATATAAGTCAGAGCTAAGGGTGATCCCCATTCTGAATTCATTACTTTCATCTGGAGCTATTATAATTTATCTTGTCCATACTGTATGTATTAACACTCATAGTTAATTTTATTGACTCATTTTACTGTAACTGTTCTTTTAAAGTTATGGACTAACATGCAAGGTTGCTCTGAAACACAGATTTTTGGCCCTAAATTGGAACAGCTTCTTTGCAGTTGTTATGTGGATCTTTCAGACATTATCAATTATAGTCATGTGGCAACAGGCTGATAGCAGCTATCTGATCATTGGCAAGAAGTTAGACACTGCATATTTTGTTTTGCATCAGATTCATTACGATCTTTACCCATTGCTCCAAATTGAAACCTCACATGTCAGTTTTGCCTATTCACTTTTAAATACCTCCAACTTCTGCCATACCTTAGCTGTTATTTACCACTCTGAACCCCCTCAAATCCATGCTAATCCAGACATTTTTATTCATTAGTATTTCTTCATATACTTTATGTATTCATCACAAGCTGTCAGTCTGGTGAGCTAGTCACTTAATTGTCAGTTTCTCTGCATTCTACTGGCAACTTCAAAACCTTCCTTTAAAATGAGGGTCTTCCATGAAGCTTTTCCAAGGATGACATACAAGCCAGAATACTTAAAAATAGCATTTAGAATTTGGATGAATAGATCATGCATTCCTTGCGCACACGCACACACACACACACCCCTCGTTTCAACTGCTTTGGTCCATTATGTGATTTCTACAGTAATAATGCAGAAAAGGCAGAGGTATTCAACAAATATTTCAGTTTTGTTTTGGGGAAAGAAAAAGATGATGTAGTTATATCATATGATAAACTCTTTCCATTTCACTAGTGTCACAAGAGGATGTTAAAGAGCAGCTACAGAAGTGAGATATTTTTAAATCAGCAGGGCTAGATAACTTACACCCAAGAGTTTTAAAAGAGCTGACTGATTTTCAATAAGTATTGGAACACTGAGGAAGTTCCAGAAGACTGGAAGAAAGCTAACATTGTGGCAATATTTCAAAATGGTAAATCAGATACCCAGCTAATTATAAGCCTGTCAGTCTGACACTGAATGTGGGAAAGATAAGGGAGTGGCTGATAAGGGACTTTGATTAATAAAAGTTAAGGGAGGGTAAGGCAATTTATGCCAATCAACATGGGTTTATGAAAAACAGATCCTGTCAAGCTAACTCAATATCCTTTCTTGATGAGACTGGAAGTTTGGTTAAGAAAAGTAATAATGCTGATGTATAATATACATAGATTTCTGTAAGGTGTTTGACTTGGTACCTCATGACATTTAAATTTAAAACTAGACTAAAATAAACATGGCACATATTACATAGATTTAAAGCTGGATAATTGATAGGTCTCAAAATGTAACTGTAAACAGAGAATCATCAAAAGTGGGTGTGTTTCTAGTGGGGTCCTGCAAGGATTGGTTCTTGGTCCTACACTATTTAACATTATCATCAATGACTGGGAAGAAAACATAAAATCATCCTGTATAAAGTCTGGAGGTGACACAAAAATTGGAGGTGTGGTAAATAATGAAGAGGACAGGTCAGTAATACAGAGCAATCTGGAATGCTTAGTATAGTGGGTACAAACAAACAATGTGTTTTAATATGGCTAAATGTAAATACATACATGTACACACAAAAATGTAGGCCATACTTACAAGATGAGAGACTCTACCCTCAGAAGCAGTAACTCTGAAAAAGATTTGGGGGTCAGGATTGATAATCATCTGAACATGAGTTCCCAGTGCAAAATAACTAATATAATCCTTGGATGCACACCAGGGGAATCCCGAGTAAGAGTAGTGGGGTTATATTACCTCTGTATTTGGCACTGTTGTGACCACTGCTCGAATACTGTGTCCAGTTCTGGGTGTCCACAACTCAAAAAAGATGTTGATTAATAATTATCTTAATAATTAGCTCTTTATTTAGCTTAAATAGCTTAAGGGGTTAACTAGATCTCGGTCTACAAGTACCTACATGGGGAAAAAATAATTAATAATGGGCTCTTTAGTCTAGCAGAGAAAAGTGTAACACAATCCCTAATGGCTGGAAGTTGAAGCTAGACAAATTCAGAGTGCAAATAGGGTGCACATTTTTAACAGGGAGGATAATCAAAAACTGGAATAATTTATAAAGAGTTGGGGTGGATTCTCCCTCACTGGCAATTTGTAAATCAAGACTGGATGTTTTTTTAAAGATACTCTCTAAGAATTATTTTTGGGAGGTTCCATGGCCTGAGGTATAAATGGGTCTAACTAGAGGATTACAATGGTCCCTTCTGGTCTTGGAATCTATAAATGTATAAGATTATGATTGTGAAAGAAATGCAGCAGTAAGCCTATGGTCTTTGTTTTCAGCATAATTGGAGGCATTGCCACTGACTCAGGCCTTGATTTAGAAAAGTCAGTTGGACTTTAGCAGATGCTTAAGTGCTGTACTGAATTAAGAACTCACTGTATAGCCCTTAGCCAGGTCATTAACGTCACCATACCCCATTTCTATTACACCAGATTACAATTATATTGTGCAATAATATACAGTAATATTGACCAGCCTTACAGGGATTTTGTGAATCTAAATGTTTTTAAAGAGCTTTGAACACCTCAAATTAAAGTTGCTATATAATGCAAGTTTACTATGGATGTAATGTCTCTTATTGTAAAAACATACATGTGGTTTATTTGAACAATTTAGCAAAATTTCTTCTAAAACTCATTTCACAGTGATGTTGGAAGGCTAAGCCATTACTATCCCAAACACAGACATAGGTGGAGATAATTTTGAAGGGGTAAACTCTACTGTTGGATTAGACCTGGGAATGGAGCCTCACAATCAAACTCAATTCTCCTTTGAGGGAGAGGGGGATTGGTGACTATGACGACTGAATTGCCCAGGCTTTACCAGGCAATAGTGTGGTGCCTGTTGTCTCCATGCAGTTTCACAGTGACCCATCGAGAAGGCTTTAGTTGTAAGGGATCCATTAGGTTATATCTGTTTACATTAACAAAATGATAGTATAAGACAATTTAATGCCTAGGTTTTTATATCATATCCATCACTATGATGTGTGAGTGCCATCTGAGTGCCCACCACATGGAGAAACCAGCAACACCATGTCCAATACATTGAATCATTTTGTTCCAGTTAGGCCCTCAAATATGCATATACAACTCCCATTCATTTTGATTATACCTGTACTGATCAGTATTGTTATTATCAGGCAAAATTAGCCCATCTCAAACAGTGAAGCTACCCTCGGTTGTTACTATATTTTTTCCTGTTCGTATTTCATTTTCAGCACTCTGCATAGCACAGACTCTGTTAGGTAAACAGTGACACACTTGGATCTGGTGACACTATGAAGTACAAAGGGTTTTGTGCTCCTAAATCACCTACTGGAGGTAGCCATGTTAGTCTGTATTAACAAAAAACAACAAGGAGTCTGGTGGCACCTTAAAGTCTGTTGGTCTTTAAGGTGCCATCAGACTCCTCCTTGTTTTTTTCTAAATCACTTAGGCACTTTGGAAAATCCCACCTTAAATGCTTATTTATAACTCAGCAATGCCATTATATACTGCCATTATATAAATAACAGAAACACTGTTTCTAATAAAATAAGCTAGCATTTCAATATAAATGAACTCTTCTGAACTGGAAGTCTGTTATAAACATACTACTTTAAAAGCAAACATGAAGTTGATGTTAGAAGCTTCCAGAATTAATAAAAGCAAAGAATAAATAATAATTTGATAGACATCTTAGTACATTATATGAAATATGATTTTAGTATAATTACTAATAACTGCACAATGGAAATGGTTTTCTGTAGGAAAAGGACAAAGTGGCATGAAGTTGTCTTCATAGAATTCACAGCTGAAATGTGTTTATTTGCACTGATGACTGAGGCTTCATTGCAAAAAGTGGTGTGTTACATTGAGACAAGCTAACTCGAGATAGCTCTCCTGATGTAAAATCCTAGTGAAGACAAAGAGCAGGTAGTTTTTACTTTGATGTAGCTACTGGAGGTCAACACAATGCCTTCCACCTGGAGTCTGTCTCATCTAGCTACATGGACTTAGACTACCTGTGCCTTGTCTCCAGTAGGATTTTACATCAAGAGAGCTATCTTGATGTACGCACACCACTGTTGCAATGAAGACATAGCCTGAGTGACCCTTGCTGAATTACTCAATTTTGCCCCGATGCTGAACAATCAACAATATCAATCCACAAAACAGAGTCACCTACAAAATAAGCTGTCATGTATTTTGTAAAAGTAATGAGGTCTTATTATTATGATCTCTCATCTCAGTACTCTGCTATTAAATCTTTGCTGAGAAGTAGGGAGCAACAACTGGGTTTTGTGTCTGAAATGAGAATTGATGAGGATCTGCTTTTTAAAATACTTTAAATTTTCCACAATTCCTCTATACTGACAGAACAATAAAAATGTCTTAAGTGTCTTCAGAAGATCATATTACTGGAGAGTTTTGAAAGATGTATTGCAGACACATTACAAATAAACTAAGGCAGTGCAATGTAATCTGTTGTGCCATAACATCCCTTGAATAAAATCTATATCTTTTAATGAGTTTAGAACTATTGGGAAATGAACATGTTCAAAATTCAGTATGAACTCTCCATATATACAAAAATAGCTAGCACAGATATATATTCCATCAAAAGCATTACCAGTGATGACATACTTAAAAGTACAACATAATTCTCTCTACTTCAGAAAGCTAAGGTGGTTGAATTCAAGCAGTTGCAAAATTTTAATTAAACATTGTTTTTAAGAGAAATATACATAAATTTAATATATAAGTATTAAAGAACCATCATACTTAATAAAAGCTCTTCTACTACTTCAAAGCACTTCTTTAAATATAGAATACAGAGTGCAGGATTATCTGTGAGAGAGTGAAATCTCCAAGTAACATAGGAGACTCAAAGTTTCAAAAAGTAGGGGGGAAATGTATAATGTTGATGGGACCATGCATCACTATTTAAAATATGTAATAACAAGCTAATGCAAAGAATCAGTTGGACAGGAAAATAAAAAGAAACTCCCCCCCCCCCCCCGCCCAATTCAAGTCAGAACTCCATTCACAAACATATGCCACTACATGTGGTGTGAATCCTGGTGGACAGTGTGAAATTGCAATTAGCTACATTAAGAGTGAACAATTAGTGCTACATAAAGATAGGATAGACACGATTTTTGTTTACTGAGTCCGTTTATTTATTGTAACCCAAGGACAATAAACCCCTAAGTGACCCAAACAAATCTTGGACTGGAGATTATTAAAAGGGAAGGGAGTGTTACCAAGCCCCTGAACCGCTAAGGATGATCATGTTGCTTTGAACCTAAGGATTTAATACAAATATTTGACACGTGAAATAGGGAGGAAAACACAACCTATGAGGCGAGATGGGAAGCAGCAATGAAAGGGCAGCTTGGTGAGAAGAGGGTGGGGTGGGGGCAAAATCTGAGGCCGGGGCAGCACAAGGGACAATGGACAGCTCCTTACTTACCATCTTCATTCTCATCAAACACGGGAGTTTTGTGGGAGTGATTGCCACCCATATTATTCCACAGCTTCTTCCACATCCCCAGCCACAATCTCCACAGGGGGAACGGCCAGCATCCCAAGGGGAGAAGGGGGCGAATTCCAGCCAAAGAAACCAGCCCAACTAGCGGTGAGGGGGGGGGGTTGATCGCACTTCCCAGCAGCGTCCCGGGCTCGGAGCCCTCCCTGACTCCCGCTAGCTCTGGAACTAGGAGGGAATCTCCGCATCCCCTTCCATGCTCTCACGGCTTCAACCTCCCCTCCACGCCCAGGACGCTCTTCCGATCGCCGCTCCGAGGCGGGCTGCGGCTGCTCGGGGAATCCTCGGCGAGGTTAGAAATCACCCTTTGAAATGAAAGTGATCCATCTGCCTCTGACAGGAATTGCTGCTGCTACTTACTAACTTGATCCATATTTCATAGCAGACAGTCAGGGGAAGGGGGAGAGCTGAAGGGAGGGAAGGAGGGAGAGGGCGCAGGTCCTGCTGATGGTTGCCTTTGGTAAAAGGTAAAAGCTGGATCTACCTGGATCCTGCTGAGTTTGGTACCCAAGATCCCAAATTCCGCTGCCTAAAGTGAGGACATTATAGCCACTCCTATTGTTTCCGGACCCCCGTGCAGCCCAGCGCGTTAGAGCTACAAACACCAGGCTCCAGCACCAAGATCCTGCTAGTTCCAGCCAACTTTTGGCCCCACTCCCCCCAGTTCCACTGGTCAAACGGAGAAAAGTAGACCCCCCCGCCCCGGTTATGGTATCGAAACCAGGACTCTGACGCAACGCGGTGCAACCTCGCTGCAAAAACTTGCCAAGCACAGCCTCTAAACACAGAAATCCGATCATCCAAAGAGACAAGCGTTTCCCCTTTTCCACAAAAACAGCTCCCGGTTGTAAGAAAGCTGGACCCCAAATCTGAACTCCAACGTCTGCTGTAAGAAAGCTGCAGAAACTCCGGTTCAGCATCTGTATCCCCCGGGGTGGGGCTAATATTAGGTGGCAACCCCCTTCCCCCACATACTTTTGTTGTCTACATTTAGCAACTAGGCACTTCTTCATGTCCAGAATACTCTGGATCCCAAGACACTACGCTGCAAAAACTTGCAGCCAGGCCCGGAGCTGAGTTTTTGAGGTGCTGTGGTGTATGAGGGTCTAGATTTGAAAGGTGAAGTAGGAGCAAATAAATAAGATCTCCATTTAAGTGGTAGAATTTCGCGACTGAGACCAAAAATTGTCTGGATCCAGGTGGCGGATCCGCGTTTTTTTGTGGCACTGTTGTGTTGGGGGCTGGGAGGTTTTTTGGCTCACTAGGAGCGGCTGGACTTGTTCGCCATTTGGATAATGGAATTTGGGGATCTGGGGTTAAAATCTGGGAGGATCCAACTTTCCCCAGACACGGCCCAGTGGCAGTGAAGGGTGTGGTTTGTGCATGAGGGCGATCTCTATTGACTTGTTCCTGCTCATCCTTAATAAGCGAGGCTGCAAACGAATGGTCCATCACTCAAGGAATCGCACAGTGATGTTCTGGGAATGGCCGGTTGCTCACGTTTGCTGCATATCTCACCCCTTGGGGCACGCAAAGCCGTGGACTTTGGGCCGGGTTGGAGGTACAGGTTGGGCACGTCTCTTCAGCTGCGTGTGCCAAGTGATGGAGTCATACATGAAACGTGCTGGGAAACAAACTGGCCCATGGCAGATCACGGCACGTTTATTTCTGCTCCTGGGCTGATCTTACAGCTGCAGGTGAGGAGGATCTGCCGTAAACAACATGCAGTTAAACAAATGGGAAAAGACAGAGCCCAGCCCAAGAGAGCGTGGGGATCATTAGCTGGACTTGATCCTAGCACAGAAAGGGTTGAGTCTAAACAAATACCGCCTCCCCCAGTAAACATTTGAGATATTCAGCCTTACAATGCCACCTGCTGGCTCAACTAAACACACTCTTTTCTGTGCAATAAAATGGTCAGTTGTGTGATCATTATTGTTAGGTACAAGGGGAAGTCAGCCTAAGGTACCTAATCAGGGTACAACAACAGTCGTCTGGATGCTAAACTGCTGCTTTTTGTTGTGGGTACTGTTAAATAGACAATCTAATTCTCTTAAAGAAAAGGAGTACTTGTGGCACCTTAGAGACTAACAAATTTATTTGAGCATAAGCTTTCATAAGCTACAGCTCACTTCATCAGATGCATTCTAATTCTCTTGTATGTACAGTTTTATAGAGGAGATTCTCCAGTTCTGGTGGTGGAGGGGGGTGAGTTTATTTTCTTTAATACTGACCCAGTAGTTTCCTGAGCAAACTAACCACACTACAAATTAGCACACTTTGTGTGTCTTATTTTCTGACTCCTGTCAAAATTTTTGCCTCAGTGCTTCAGTGTACACTGAAAAAAACCCAGGAGAGATGAGTGTGAGAAATGCTGTTATAGTTCTCTTGTCCCACAACTATTATAGCAGGCCATGAAGTTCAAGAATGAACTCAGCAACTTTTACAGGGTCCTTTGTAAAGGCTTGATCCAAAGTGTCACATCTGAGGAGTATCACTTTCTTTACAATATTACATTCAAAAGCATGGATGGGTGTTAAAGCCTGCTCCCAACAGTGGATCTCTGTTGATCCCATCTCTAACCTGGCTTTAGCCTTCTTCCCAAAGTGCTTTATCATATGGCCATAGATGAGGTCACCCCCAGGAAATTTGCTTGGTTCATGCTTCCCTGTTGAATCCTCTAGATCATGAGAAACAAGTTTCTGAAGCCAGGGTACTCAACTGGATCTGTGTGCACGTTTTTAAGAGTCTTTTCTTAGTCTTTCCTCTTGACTACTCCACCTTGTGTGTTTTGCAATGGCTCTATCCTCAGCTTTGTAGTGAGCATGCTAATCTTGGCTTAATGTTCAACTAGCATATTTGCAGATGCTTTGTCATCTAAAGCCTCTATACCTACATTTTTCAGGATTTTAGATTGCACAACTTCATCTGTTTGTTGTCAGTTTGCTTTAGTGTCACCCCTAAATCTTCTTCTCTATGAGGATCCAATTTTTCACAAGTTGCTTCCCAATGCTTTCGTCTACATTCAGTTATTTTCACTGTGACTTCTTTCAAGTCTTCATTCCTTTTTCATCTGGCCTTTCCATCTCCAGGATTCCGTTCACCCTCCAATCAAACTTGATTCCTGGGGAAATAGTCACTATAAAATAGCCATATTTATGAACCTTAAAGAATACCGCATTAAGCACTTCTTCCTGAGAGGTGCTGAGCACCTGCTGCTCCCAAGGAAGTCAACAAATCCTGCTTATTTAGTCCAAACCTCTTTCATAGATATTTAGGTCAGAAGGGACCATTATGATCATCTAGTCTGACCTCCTGCACAATGAAGGCCACAGAATTTCACCCACCACTCCTGCGAAAAATCTCTCACCTATGTCGGAGCTCTTGAAGTCCTCAAATCGTGGTTTAAAGACTTCAAGGAGCAGAGAATCCTCCAGCAAGTGACCCGTGCCCCATGCTACAGAGGAAGGTGAAAAACCCCCAGGGCCTCTTCCAATCTGCCCTGGAGGAAAATTCCTTCCCGACCCCAAATATGGCGATCAGCTAAACCCTGAGCATATGGGCAAGATTCACCAGCCAGATACTACAGAAAATTCTTTCCTGGGTAACTCAGATCCTACCCCATCTAATATCCCATCACAGGCCATTGGGCCTATTTACCATGAATATTAAATTACCAAAACCATGTTATCCCATCATACCATCTCCTCCATAAACTTGATTTCAGCAGGAGTTTTACTGAGTGAGGATGTCAGGGTTTGGCTCCAGTTCAGTGGTACTCTCGGACATGTAATCATCCAGCCCCAAGGGTGATCATTATAAGGAAGGAGATGAATTTGAGCAGCTCTGTTACTCTGGGAGTAATTGAGGATTGTTATCATAGCCAAAAAGTCACTACACCTCCCTGTGCCTTAGCTTCCCATCTGTAAAATGAGAGTAATGAGACTGACCTTCTTTGTAAAGTGCTTTGAGATGAATGGATGAAAAGTGCTATAAAAGAACTAGGTATTAAGAGCTAAGTGTTATCATCATCCACTAACAGGAACTTCTAGTTGTATTTACCTCACTTATATTTTTACATGTGGAAATTTTTTTTTACATGTCATTTTCTGGACACTCCTAAGAAATATCAACTTGAGAATCTTGACAAATAATGTCCATTAATGAACCCCTTCTTGGATGACATAGGTATTTATTTACAGAGATTGGCCTGAATTCTACAATCATTTATCCTCAAAATATTATTCATACTGTAATAAAAAATACAAACCATTCAATGTCAAAAATCATATATGTTTGAAAGTCAAAGCCCATATTGCACACTACATAGGAGAAAAACTGAAATTCCACCCACAGTTTCCATTAATTGTTCTAGTGGAAGGGGAGGAAGAGAACACATAGGGGGTTCTACCCCCTAAACCAATGGGTTTTCCAAGATTTCAAGACACCTGTGAGAGGCCAGGGTCATCTGTACAGAGGCCGAAATGCTCCCCCATGCCTACTGCCCACGGAACCCCTCTCCTCAGGAAGAGTTTGTTTGAGAGAGGACAACCCTATGTAAGCTAATGCAGATGGGCTCAGCCTTATCTCACTCCAGGAAATCCTAAGGCATTTGAGGATGCGGGAGGTGGTGTGATAATTGGGCCTACAAATTTACCCAAATTGTGAGCTCAAGTTTAAAAAGTATGTCAAAGTTCATAAGATGCTACAATAACCTATAATAACAAAAGTTGATAGGAAAAGGTATGAAAGGGAGTCAGAATAATTGAATTAGTCTAAAACAAAAAGGCTAAATTGATATGATTCAAGGACTATGTGAAAATTATGCTTGTTAAGAACAGGAGATCTAGAGCCAGAAGTTAATGGGCCAAAATTGGTATATCTGATATTAGGCCTAATTGGTGAACAAAACAATGATGGGGTGGGCTGGTTCACCCATCATTCCCTTTTTGGGTCCTTAAAAGAAAGATTTTGTGGGGACAGTATGAAAGAATAGATAGAGGTGCGAGCCATCCCAACCATCTACTGGGACCCTGGGCCTTCATCATCCTGATCCTGAGAGGTGTCCTGACCAGACTGGGACAGAGTGAGAGAGAGAGAGAGAGAGAGAGGGAGACCCAGATGACATTGCTACCCCTACTGGATCCAGCTGAATCCCAGACATGGGACTCCTGAGATGACAGTTATTACCAGCTAAGAGAGACTGTCAAACAATGCAGGTGGAGGATGGGTTCCTTCTAAAAATCATCTATAGCTAAAGGAAAAGGGATCAAAGGATGTTGCTAAAATTAAAACTTTATTTAATACTTTACATTTTAAATACTTGAACAGTTTTTCCTTCTTTTCTATATCTTTAATAAAAGGTCACAAGATTTTAATGGTGTGTTTGCCATAGTGCTAAGCAGGCTGAGGTCTCTGTATACCACTATTCTTTAACACTATTTAATGTTGGACAGTAACTGGGTTATGTTAACCCTTTATTCCATCTAAATACATACAAATAAAGGGAGCAATGCTGTAGAGAACAGACAAAGACAGCCAGTCCTCCAGCTCCGGCCCCTCCCTATCTCTGGAGACCAGTTCCTGTGATGTACCCACAGAAGGGCTTCTGAGTAATCAAGGAAAGGATGATACTACAGAGTCAGTCCTTCCCCCTCTTCTGTGGCTCCTTCCCAGCCAGATCTGCCTGCCCTGGTTTCTCTCTGCCCATAGGCATGGAGGGAACAATAAGGAGCAAGATTCCTTAACTCTATTATTCATAACAATTTAAATTTAAAAAATCATAACTATAATTTCCTTTCCACTATTTATGTCATTTGTTTCCTTTTTGTATTTCTGACAGCTTGGAAAATGAACAAGTTCGTTTTTGTCTGTAATCAGCTCCTCATCGCTTTCCCTTTCAGATTCATATTTTATTCTACACAGGTTAGCTGTTAGCCAGGATCAGCAGGGATGCAAAACCATGCTCTGAAGTGTCCTTATGCCCCTGTTTGCCAGAAGCTGGGAATGAGCAACACGGGATGGATCACTTGATGATTACCTGTTCTGTTCATTCCCTCTGAAGCACTTGGCATTGGTCACTGTAGGAAGACAGGATATTGGGCTAGATGGACCATTGGTCTGGCCCAGTCTGTCCATTCTTATGTTCTGGGTTCTTATACTCATCACTGTAGCATTTGAGCCTTTCCCAGTAGTGCATTAAGAGACATCACTAACATCTATCACAGGTAGTTCATTCTCTGTCACCCACGTCCTGGGGAGAATTACATGTAGAGTTTTGGTAGGGTATTGTGTTTTAAATATACATGTGGCTATGTGTGTGTGTGTTTGAGAAGGTAGATCAAACCAGAGAGGAAGGTAGTAAGGTTTGAGATAGCCCTGAGTTCGTGTACAAGTTCATTCCCCAGTCTCAGACTAGCCCCAGAGAAAGCTTTGTCGTCTGCACTAGCAGAAAGCTTCCATGTTTGGATTGCAAACAGTGCTGGAAAATGTTTGTTTGCTAATTAACATTAGAATTAAAAAAAAACATGAATGACATTCCCATTAGTGTTATATTTTGTAAAAGCTTATTTTTACAAAACCTAAACTCACAGTTAACTTTGACCTGACCAGCTTTTGCCTTCATGATTTGTGCACTAGAAGCCGAATGCAAAACTCATTGATATTAATGAAAAGATACCCATCTTTAGATCAAGCTCTAGAAGAAAAGCTGCCACAGTAAACTATTCAGTGTCTTGAATGCAAAAGGAGATATACAATAACTACTGGCTTTTTCTGTGGAAAATTTAAATTAAAAACTCTAAAGAGCAGGGAAAATTATTTCGGTCTCTTTGTAAAAATCCCTCAGAGATTTTCTAGGTGAACTTTGATGCTCAGTCAAAAAAATGTAAACATAAACATAAATCCCTCTTTTATGGCTGGATCCAGCAAGGTGCCATGCACTTTGGCCCCGTTCCTGCAAAGCACTTAAGTAACTTTAAGTACATGAGCAGTCCCATGAATGTTAACGGAAATTCTCACCTGATTAAAGTTGTGCATACACTAAAGTGCTTTGCTGAGTCTGGGCCTAATTCCATTCTTAGATTTAAGAGTTATACAATGAACTTGAATTTTTAAAAATTATCCCTGAAAAAAGTCCCTAGCTGTTTGGACCCAATGTACAGTTAGAATAAAATTGTGACATTTAATTTCCATACTGTATGACAGATTCTTGCCTTCAGCAGAGTTACTTCGATTTACGCTGGTAACCAAGATCAAAAGCTGCCCTGGTATCTTCAGGGTTAGTGAGAACTATCAAATAAAAACCTCCAGTCTCCTTGTAAGACCCCAATCCTGCCACTGGATCTGTCTAGGCACACTCCTGTGTCTGCAGAACCCCATGGATTTCAAAGGCATAAGGGTTCAGCCATGTGGCTCCAACTGCAGGATCAGGATTAAACTGAGAAAGTTTAAAGCAGTACGTTAACAAGAATTGGAGGGACACCCTTTAAGAGAATATTTATCAGTAGTGATACACCAGACAATTAAGCATAATATTGTTCGTCATGGTGGTAAATTATGAGTGTTGGCCAATTTGTAAACACTGCGGGCTCTTCTCCAACAAAGAAGTTTCAGCTTGCTATTTCCTTCCAGTGCCAGATAATAGCCTTTACGAGTTCACAGTGGTATTTAATCAAGAGTGTTTTGCTTTCGAATGTAGTCATTGCACTGCATTTTTCACAGTTTCTATATCACAATCATATTACTCTTTCCATTGTAATGTAGGGAGATCATTCTGATAGAAAATCACGCCAGGGAATAGTTGCAACCATGGAAAATAATATTAATTTTTAATCTGCTGAGCAGACTGGGGTAAGGACACTGGGTTCTGGTCCTGTTATGACACGAGACCCACTGAGTTTCCTTGGGAAAGAAATGTAACAAAAGTAAAGTATTGCCCATCTGTAAAGTTACTCAAGTACTTACTAGCTTCCAAGGATGGAGTTTCTGTAAAATGGGGATAATATTATTTTTCACCTGTCCTGTGATTATGAACACACACATTTTTAGCATGTTCTTTCTTAGTTACCGCCTCTCAAAGTATACAGTATCACTGTTTTCAATCTCTCTGCATGCAAAAAATTGTATATGCCTGCCCCTTGTCATTCTCATCTCTTGTCTATAAAAACCCTGCCCCCACCCCGACTCTGGTATAACTTTTCAGGATAAGTTTCAGAGTAGCAGCCGTTTTAGTCTGTATCCGCAAAAAAAAAACCAAAAAAAAAACCAGGAGTACTTGTGGCACCTTAGAGATTAACAAATTTATTAGAGCATAAGCTTTCGTGGGCTTTCAAGATAGGGTGACCAGAACTGACCACATTGGGTGAGATTCTGTGGTACATGTATAAGAGGGTAGCACAGAACATGCAGAATATACAGACTGCTACAGCTGGTTGACTAGTGCAAAAATCAATTTACAACTTTCCATAAATAAAATGTGGTGAGACTGCTTAAAGCCACTATTTTTTGGTTAAAAGTTTCATTACCTGTAAAAACTTCAGAAATGTTGACATGAATGATTATTCATCCAGCTGCACACATACAAAATGGGAAATGACTGCTGAGGAAGGATTACTGCGGAAAGGGAACTGGGAGTCATAGTGGACCACAAACTAAATATGAGTCAACAATGTAACACTGTTCCAAAAAAAGCGAACCTCATTCTGGGATGTATTAGCAGGAGTGTTGTAAGCAAGACACGAGAAGTAATTCTTCTGCTCTATTCCACGCTGATTAGGCCTCAACCAGAGTACTGTGTCCAGTTCTGGACACCACATTTCAGGAAAGATGTGGACAAATTGGAGAAAGTCCAGAGAAGAGCAACTAAAATGATTAAAGGTCTAGAAAACATGACCAATGAGAGACGATTGAAAAAAATGGGTTTGTTTAGTTTGGAAAAGAGAAGCCTGAGAGGGGTTGATACAAGGAGGAGGGAGAAAAATTGTTCTTCTTAACCTTTGAGGGTAGGACAAGAAGCAATGGCCTTAAATTGCCACAAGGGAGGTTTAGGTTGGACATTAGGAAAAACTTCCTGTCAGGGCAGTTAAGCACTGGAATAAATTGCTTAGGGAGGCTGTGGAGCCTCCATCATTGGAGGTTTTTAAGAGCAGGTTAGACAAACACCTGTCAGGGATGGTCTAGATAATACTTAGTCCTGCTATGAGTGCAGGGGACTGGACTAGATGACCTCTCGAGGTCCCTTCCAGTCCTTTGATTCTATGATTCTATTGTTCCCGCTGTGGTATCCCTAGAAACAGAGATACAGCATCAGAAGAGCTGATCTGCCACCCAATCCACAGTCAAGGCCCAATACAACTCCGACTGAAATCAATGGCAAATTTCCAGTACCTTCAACGGGAGTAGCATCACGCCCTGAGAAGGTAAGCTCCTTATGGACAGTGTTTCTGTCTCTCCTTTTTGTTCCGTATAACACTGAGCACCCTCTCAGTGCTTAACAGATGCACAACAAGAAGAATCCTCAGTTTAGGTTTACCCAGAAAATCCTGGACTCCAGTGTACAATCTTAGTCTCCCTCCTTCTTACTCTTGTTGGTCTTATAGAAACTCTCCAGGAACAATTACCCATATGCTTTTCCAACTGCCTTTGAGAATCAGAACCTAAAATTGAATGCCTACAGAATTGTCTCATTAGGCTGACCTCACATTTGGTAAGGCAACTCCCATCCTTTCATGTATTTATACCTGCTCCTGTATTTTCCACTCCATGCATCTGATGAAGTGGGCTCTAGCCCACAAAAGCTTATGCCCAAATAAATTTGTTAGTCTCTAAGATGCCACGAGGACTCCTTGTTGTTTTTACATAAAAAAAAAGTTGATAGGACTCTCTAAAGTATAACTTTTGTGAGACCATTCAACCTGAGACTAAGTTATGTCTAATATGTATTGTTCTGGGACAGATATTTCCTCTGAGCTGTACCAAAGAAAATCCAAAAGGTCTCCAGCTGCTTGAGCAAAATTATTCCAGACTTACCCCATTTAACTAAGAGCTGTATCTAACCCTGTATGCTCGTCAATTGTCTTTAAGGTAAGTACATTTTGGTTTTATCCTTACAGACATGTTTGACAATTGTACGCTGCATGGAAAACGTAGATTTTTTTTTGACATTGTGTGGTAAGGAGGAAAAAGGACAGTTTTTTAGAGCTCGGTACTTTTCTGTGAATGCTTTATTAGACGCTGCAAACTTACTCTTCTCAATCTTAACAGCATCATTCCAACAGAGGTTTCATTTATTTAAGAACTTGTTGTCTTTGATTTCTGTTTATTTTATTGCTCACTTGCTACTAATGTGGCAGGATTACATTCCTTAGCACTATAAAACTTCCCTTAGGGCATTCTTGTAGTTTAGAAGTCAGTAGTTAGCAATTCTGCCGTTAGAGCTTTTACATTAAAATGCCTTTAATTTTATGCCTGTGACCTCACAGTTCTTGATTTCAGAACATACTCAGTTGCAGTTACAGTGAGCTGTAGCTCACGAAAGCTTATGCTCAAATAAATTGGTTAGTCTCTAAGGTGCCACAAGTACTCCTTTTCTTTTTGTAAATTACAGGTTATTTTGTACTGACATTTTACATTTGTTTGAGTACTATCCAAAAGTTAGTTTCTTATATTAATAAATAACTCAATTTATTTTCTATATTGATGGTGTATTTTAAAATGAGGCTCTGACAGGGTCCCTACATGTAGTTGGTTAACCTATGCTTCTTTTTCTGAGAAAAAGATGTGTTTACTGCTTTGTACTCCTGTTAGCATTGGAGAGCCAATCTTAGAGAAGAGTGAAACTAGGTATTGTTCTGGTTCATCCATCATCAACCAACATGGGATTATCAGAAGAGCGTAAGTGATTTAGGATCACAGAGCCCATCAATTTTCAGAATCACCCAAAACCGTCACCTAAGTTCTATTTGCAAAGTCTTCGATAGTGGCAGAAAATGCATAAGGCAGAAAGACACCAATTCCATTTTTAGATCCAAGGGCAAGTTTGCAGTGCAGGGACAAGATTGTTTTTAATAAGCTGAAGTTACATTGGATTTACAATAAGAAAGAATGGGTCGTCTTAGTATAGATCTGTTGTACAAAAATCTAAAAAACTGACAAGGCTCCATAAATGATCCCAGGATAAATTCAGGGTTCCCCACACTCGGCTTGAGTTACAACCCACCCTGCATTTTGGAGGGCCTGTGGCAAAGGATCTAGGCTGACTTCCCAAGTTCTTCTGTGCTCCTGAGATTACTTCCACTCCCCCTGCAACACAATCCCTGTTCCCAAGATACAGTACTAGAACAAAATAAAGTTTCTAACAGTTTTGGCACCAACCATAGTTTTCTGGATCCTCGCTTTTCAGGTGGAGGCTAAAAACCTTCGAACAGGCTTAAGGAAACAGAGAACCAGACACACATCTTAGATCAAATCAGCATAGCTTCAGTGCAGCTACCTGAAGATCTGACCGATAGTCATCTAGGTCCCATTTTATTCAGAAGAGGAACTGAACGTAGTAGTTCCACCACACTGAGGACATGCCAAACAGGTCTGAAACAATCAAAGTGTTTTAAACAGAACAGGACTCACAGTGCAGCTCTTTGTGGGTGTCCAGTGGCAGCAGCACCTGACTTACGTTTCTGTATGTTCCAGCAGGGCTAAAGGGCTTCCACAGTTTTCTGGCCACAGTGACTATCTCCTTCTTCCCTGGACAGAACAGAACCCCAGCTTGAAGTTGTATGTTCAACCTCCTGCCTCCTCCAGGACCAGTGCTATCACATCATAGCCCGATTGTAGGGTCAGAGTAGGGACAATACAATCATTGGCTTCACTGAAAGCTTAGCCTGAGAAGATACTGCAGGAGTGAGCATGTCACATTTGAAACTGATAAAGATACATAGGGCAAAATATAAAGGGCAGAAATGATCATGTCTGTTTAAGTACTATATCATACACTGGAAACTTTTACCAATAAGAAACCCTAAACCAATAAATGAAAGTTAACAATGGCGCTGAGCTGCAAAGTGCACATCCAGGTTCATACTCTTCCCAAATTCTCTGAGCTTTGGATTTGGGGTTCTGCTTTGGATCCATCCCTACTTATTGTATATGATAATTTGTTACTTGTGCAATAAAACGCTGTCCTTCAAACAACCAAACCAGACTGAATTGCTTGCCCTGGTACAGTAGACACATTTTAAAAAATGCATTCAGATCATAGAATCATAGAAGATTAGGGTTGGAAGAGACCTCAGGAAGTCATCTAGTCCAAGCCCCTGCTCAAAGCAGGACCAACCTTAACTAAATCATCCCAGCCAGGGCTTTGTAAAGCTAAGCCTTAAAAACCTCTAAGGATGGAGATTCCACCACCTCCCCAGGTAACCCATTCCAGTGCTTCACCACTCTCCTAGTGAAAAAGTTTTTCCTAATATCCAACCTAGACCTCCCCAACTTCAACTTGAGACCATTGCTCGTTGTTCTGTCATCTGCCACTACTGAGAACAGCCTAGCTCCAATCTCTTTGGAACCCCCCTTCAGGTAGTTGAAGGCTGCTATCAAATCTCCCCTCACTGTTTTCTTCTACAGACTAAATAAGCCCAGTTCTCTCAGCCTCTCCTCATAAGTCATGTGCCCCAGCCCCCTAATCATTTTTGTTGCCCTCCGCTGGACTCTCTCCAATTTGTCCACATCCCTAATGTAGTGGGGGGACCAAAACTGGATCCAGTACTCCAGATGTGGCCTCACCAGTGCCGAATAGAGGGGAATAGTCACTTCCCTTGATCTGCTGGCAATGCTCCTACTAATGCAGCCCAATATGCAGTTAGTCTTCTTGGCAACAGGGGCACACTGTTGACGCATATCCGCTCCTCATCCACTGTAATCCCCAGGTCCTTTTCTGTAGAACTGCTGCTTAGACAGTCGGTGCCCAGTGGGATTCTTCCATCCGAAATGCAGGACTCTGCACTTGTTCTTGTTGAACCACATCAGATTTCTTTTGGCCCAGTCCTCCAATTTGTCTAGGTCACTCTGGACTCTATCCCTACCCTCCAGCTTAGTGTCATCAGCGAACTTGCTGAGGATGCAAGCAATCTCATCATCCAGATCATTAATGAAGATATTGAACAAAACCAGCCCCAGGACCAACCCTTGGGGCACTCCTCTTGATACTGGCTGCCAACTAAACATCGAACCGTTGATCACTACCCATTGAGCCCGACGATCTAGCCAGATTTCTATCCACCTTATAGTCGATTCATCCAATCCATACTTTTTTAAAACTTGCTGGCAAGAATACTGTGGGAGACTGTATCAAAAGCTTTGCTAAAGTCAAGATATATCATATCCACCGCTTTCCCCATATCCACAGAGCCAGTTATCTCATCATAGAAGGACAATCAGGTTGTGCAGGCATGACTTGCCCTTGGTGAATCCATGTTGACTGTTCCTGATCCCCTTCCTCTCCTCCAAGTGCTTCAAAATGGATTCCTTGAGGACCTGCTCCATTATTTTTCCAGGGAATGAGGTAGTAGACTGAGATAGTAAATGTATAAAATTTAAATGGAGTCAGGTCAGGAATGAATTTACCTCAAGAACTTTTGACCATAGGCAAAATCTTCTCACATAGCCTTAGGAGTGAGTGAGAGAGATTAGATGGCCTGTGATGTGCAGGAGGTCAGACTTGATGATCATGATCGTCCCTTCTGGCCTTAATGTCTATGAGTGTCTTTCAAGAGCACAGGCAAGAGCTCCCTTTGAATTCAAAGGCAAAAATCTTATTGGCTTCAATGAAAATCAGGATTAAGTCTTCGAAGAATAATTTTGATTGTTTGGCCACAGACCAGGGCCCCAAATCTGTGAGCAATACACTTCAGTGCTAGCATGACTGGGCCCATTGTAACTTTCTAATAAATTGACATTAGTTACTCTCAATCCTGCATTAGTATATCCTAATCAATATTTTCTCTACAGTATGTAACAGAAGTAACTTACAATAGAAAGCATTTCACTCTTCTGTGGTCCAGTCCTGCTCCTCTGGAGTAATGCCTCCTATAGAGTAAGTATATCTAACCTGTAGTGACACTGTACACCTTTCTCAGCACAGGAATGGGAAAGTTCATTGTTGATAAAGTAAGAGGCACCTCTGAAAATCTGTGAAACATTACTGAAAGTTATATTTTCTAGTACTATTCCTCATGTTGCTATTCCTCGAAGATGGATGGCTCAGTGGTTATGGTGCTAGCTTGGGACTTGGAGGAGCTGGCTTCAATTCTCCGCTCCAAGTTCATTCCGATCACTGGAGTTACTCTGGTGTAAAACTGCTGGTGGGAGCAGAATCTAGCTCTTGGTAATGCTGAAAAAAATGTCAGACTTTGCCTACACCCTACACAGGTGGAGAGAAGGTACCAAAAATACTCACCCTGTCAAGCACTAGTCATAACATCTAACGTTATGCTCAGGGACTCAGTACAAGGACTGTTGGAGGCAGGTTCTGAGAGCACCATTACCCTATCCAGAGTGGGCAGATGTCAGCTCTAAAACAATTATACTTTATTATGGGCAGTTTATTATAGTGCTTGAGAGGCAGCATTCCCTAGATGAGACTGAGAGCCAAAATTCTAATTTTGACCTTGCTGCTGGCTGAGTGTGACCTCTGTCAAAACAGTTACCCTCTCTGCCTCAGTTTCTCCATCTATAAAATGAGACTAATAGACAGAGCTGACCCGTAGCAGCCAAAAGGCTAGTATCAGAGGAGGGTGGGCCAATGGAAAGTGATTGAAACCTCTCCTCTGCTGAGGGAGCAAGTGTCCAACACCACCCAAAAAACATGGATGGTATTGGCCAGGGATGGGCCATGACCGAAACAGCCAAGAGATGCACTGATCCAGCACGTCCGCTAAGCAGCTTCTTCTGGCAAAGCTGTTATGGAGTCCTGAAAACAACTTCTAGCGCCCGCGCCCCCACACCCCATCCCCAGCTCCCAATAGACATCCCAAGGGAAGTCAGGCTGCAGCACTGGGGTGAATCCACAGAGAAGGAAGATGGATCAGCTGATAGAGATTTCCCTGAGCCAACCAGCTTTGGGTGCTTAGCTGGTTTATTTGCAAGCTGTGCAGCCACTTCCCCAGCAATGAAAACAGCTTCAGTCTTCCTTTCTCAAAACCAGTGCTGGTGACCTGTGGTTTACATCCCCTTTAATATTAGGTGTTTAATACGCTTTACTGCTTAATGAGGTAGTAGTCATGATGAGGTAATGATTTTTTTCTCTCTCTCTCCCCCGCCCCCCATGTAATACAGCTATATCTAGAACACTAGGGATGCTTTGCTAACAGCCAGTATTTTGACACGTCTTTTGCTGTGACAGGCAAGTTATCAGTAATTATCATTTCACACCAATCATTGACTTCCCCATCCTTCATTAGCTGACTGAGTGGTGATGGCAGGATGAGATTGCCTACAATAGCATATGACCTATCCCTGCCTGCTATTAACAACAGCCCAAGATGGGATACTCGAGGGGAAGGGCTCTGGCTTACCTGGGAAAGAACTCTCTGTAGTGTCTGGATGGTGGGTCTCGTGCACATGCTCAGGATCTAAGTGATCACCATATCTGGGGCTGGGAAGGAATTTTCTTCCTGGTCAGATTGGCAGAGACCCTGGGGGGGGGGGGGTTCACCTTCCTCTGCAGCATGGGGCTCGGGCCACTTGCTGGTTTGAACTAGAGTAAACGGTGGATTCTCTGTAACTTAAAGTCTTTAACTCAGCCAGAGGTTAGGGGTCTATTACAGGAGTGAGAGAGAGATTAGATGGCCTCCGATGTGCAGGAGGTCAGACTTGATGATCATGATCATCCCTTCTGGCCTTAATGTCTATGAGTGTCTTTCAAGAGCACAGGCAAGAGCTCCCTTTGAATTCAAAGGCAAAAATCCTATTGGCTTCAATGAAAATCAGGATTAAGTCTTCGAAGAATAATTTTGATTGTTTGGCCACAGACCAGGGCCCCAAATCTGTGAGGGTGCTGAATACATAAGCCAGTACACTGAGTGTTTCCGATTCCCCTTACAGCAGAGTATATTTGGTACCTTGCAAGATCAGGCCCTCAGTTTGGAGAGAGGAGCTATTGCAGCAGGTAGGCAGAATCTGTCACTCTGTTGCTGGTGTGTTTGTTCTCAGCAGGGGAGGAAAGTGTTTCTACTTGCTTATCTGTTTTGTTTCAGGACAGTTTGCAGCCTGTGTCTTGATGTGCTGGGAGATTGGGCTCTGGAATGTATGTCTGTGCGTGAATGAAATCAGAGTGTGCTTGCTCTGAGGAAAATTTGTTACTTTTGTTGCTTGCTGTGGAGCCAGGGCTGTTGATTGAAAGCAACCTGCTGTGGCTACTGCTGAAAACTGACAGCACTAATGGGGGGGGGGGGAGAAAAAGCATAGAAGGGAAAATGTTAAGGTAGAATTATACTGTTGGAGCAGTGTGTTCTTTATTTGAATTGGTCCAATTATGGATCCCTCTCACACGGGGGTCAGTGGGACTACTTGCAGAAGTGCTCCACAACACAAGCAAGAGTTCTACAATCAGGACCTACAGTTTACATCAACCTTCAGATGAGAAAACTTTCTGAGGGGCCCAGACCTGCAAGGTGCGGAATGCCCTGAAATCTCATTGAGTTCAGCATGGTTTAGTGGTCAGGATGCAGGACTGGGAGCAGAGAAGGGTTCTATTCTAAGTTCTGCTGGTGACCTTGGGTAAGCCACTTCACCCCTCTGTGTTGTGTCTCTTTAGATTGAAGCTTTTGGGGGCAGCATTGTCTCTGTTTACAGAGTGCTCAGCACACTGGGGCCTCTAGGCACAAGTGTTATACCAACGAACAGGATCCTAGTGATGACTATAGTTAGTTTTACTCAAATGTTTTAGAGAACCACTTTACACACACACACACACACGTGCATTTTTATGTAATTTAATCATTTTTCTTATGTTATCCTAACATGGTGCTGCAGTCCAGACAGCAGGGGGTGTGAATTGTAGAGCACTTTAACATGTCCCAAGGGAACTCCCCACCCCTGGCACATTAAATCTTTTAACCAGCAAGGCAGTTCAAAAACCAGCCAGGTGGCAACCCGAGTTGTCCATCGCTCATGGGTATGATTCATTGGTGCCACTAGGCATAACAGCCAGGAATCCACCATAGTGATATAGATGTTTTTCATCTATTGATTTTGTGAAACGAATGCCAAGCTAGGCATACAAGAGTCAGTCAAGGAAAGATATGTTGTTACTATTAGTCATAGGGAGACAGCCTCTATGAGAAAATGGCCAATGGGTTGAAAATGGAGAAGTGTACAGAGAATACATCATAAGATCGATGGAGGAAGGACCATCTCTTTGTTCTGTGTTTGCACAGTGCCTAGCACAGTGGTATCCTGATCTGTGATTGGGGTCCCTAGGTGCTAATGCACTACACCACCCCCCTCTCTCTGTGGCATGTGAAAATTCATCTCCAGCTTTCAGCAGCAATAACGCATGCAGTCATAGCAAACAATCACATCTATTGCTTTCTTATTCTGTTGCTTCAAGCAAACCTCTGGAAAGTTGTACCTGTAATAGATTACGTTCTCTTGTAGCCTGTTTGAAAGCTCTTAGCTACAAGAATAAATGAATTAAAACAATAAAAGGATTGTACGTAAACAAAAAAGCCAATATTATGTCGGCCTAAACAGTAGCATGTGGACCAATGAGCACAGATATCTGTAAAGATTTGTAACACCACACTGATGAATTTTGCAGTACTGCAATAATTCCATTACAGAACTACCTAAAACATATTTCACCTTGATCAATCGGTCTTCTTCTCCTTGTATCCTGGCCTTCCTTCTCCATGTGTGGCCATGTCTTTTCATAATAAAATCTTCCTATCTCTTTGGAGGTCAGCCAAGTGGTCCTTTCAGTTCCTGTGGGTACCACTCGGCGACAGCTGCAGTCCATCGATTGTCAGTGAGCCTCACTATATATCCGGCCCATTGCATTTTACTGTGCCATGCTCTCAACAACGTCTTGCACTCCACTCTGCTGTCTGATCACTTCACTGGGGACTCAGTAAGACATATTTGACTTGAAAATATGCAGCAGTACACAAGGATTTGGCCACATTTTTTTCTGGAAATACTTCTCCTGCTTCAGCCTTAGGCCCTGATACAGCAAAATATTTACGTATGTGTATAACTCTGAGCATATCCAGTACTCCCACTGAAGTCAGTGGGACTTATCAGATGCTTAATGTTACCCACATGTTAAACACTTTGCTGGATCCAGGCCTCAGTCTGCCTACAAACAAGAACAACATTCTCTTCTATTCCTTCCAAATCAGTCACAGTAGCTCCCCCCTAAGAGGCAATCATCATCAGCTGATGATGACGTTCCATTATATGGAATTTAGGTTTATTGAAACTTGTACATAAATTGTGGGTGTCACTCAAGTAACCTCTTCACCACTAAGAGACATCGAGCATCAACAACCAAATCCAATATTAGCCTGTGCTTTTTCAAGAGATATCTATTATACCTCCTGCTAAATGGCAGCACAAACAAAGCTTGCAATGAAAGTGAAGAGGAACAGACTAAGGGAAAGAAAAAAAAATCCTTATTTGCATAAAATCTCACCCCAGTTATTAAGCATCTGCTTATTAATTACTGTTATTGTAAGAAATGACAGTATGCTCAGTGCTGTACAAGACACTTATGATGACACAGTTGCTGTCCCACGGTGCAGATGATCAAAAACAGACAGCACGAATCAGACATAATGCGCCAAAGGGCTCAGGGGATGGTTTTATCTCAGAGCATAGCAATTTCTTCTGTATCACTGTGGTATCAAACACTGTGTTACCAGATTTTCCCATTACTTCGGGGTATGCTCATTTATTAGGGTTACTCTTCTGGGGGGGGGTGGTTCTGTAATTCTATCAATGTACTGCTTGTGTCACTTGTGTTCTCATACGGAGCTCTTCTCCCTGCTGCAAGTTCCCTCCCAATGGAGCTATCCTGCCGGACCTAGGTTCCCCAGGGCTAGGTTCTTCCAGCCCCAGACTCAAACAAACACACACACACACACACACACAGAGTGCGTCTGAGAAAACCGGGCTAATCAGCACTCCCACACTGACCCCTTATATGTCCCTGGACTCAGCAGGCTGGGTCGAGCAGCACTTCCAAGCTGTCACCCTCATAGGCCATGGGCACCACACTGGAATAGAGCACGCCCGAGCAGGCTGGTTCGAGCAGCAGTTTCAATCTGCCATCCTCTTATGCCCAGGTTCAGCACGTCCTTATCCCCACTTTCATGTTACCATTTTTCTAGTAGTAACCCACTTGAGGAGCAAACCTCACAGGATTTTTGGACCCTGAGGGGATCTTTAGCTTAGGTAGGAGAATCGTTGCTGCAGAGAGAATGGGGAAGCCAAAAAACACCCAGTGGGGGGGGGGGGGGGAGGGAAGAGAGAGAGGCAACCAGCTTAACCATGAAAGTTATTTGTTACCATGTAATAACCATACAAGGGGAGCCCAAACAAAACAGTTATAATAAATATTAAATCCAAGTCTTCCTTCTGATCGGCTTTGGTTCAAGCAGAGGTGGGGGGAAAGTGTCTGGGGTGGGGGAAGGTCTTTCATGAGTCAGACAGGCTGGGTACTGAGCCCTGGTTCCCCAAGAACACAGAGCGGATAGGTAACCACTGGGACAAGTATACTCCTCCTCTATCCCCATGCACTTCATCATGCAAGAGGGATTAGGAAAAGAAAACTTTGATCACATGAGGCTACCAGAAGAAAATCAAGTATTCCCAGAATGATCCCACCACACTGTGCGCAAACTGCAAAAGCCACTATTCTGTCACACCCTTGTGCGGTTTGCACACTCTGGCCCCATATAGCTGGATGCAGATTGGAAAAAGACATTGCCATTTCTTCCTACCTGCTCTGTTTAAACTGAAAATCTAGTGCTAGTTCATTGGAATACATGAAATATTAATGCACAGCCCTGAAGAAGGGGTGGAGCTCCCCAGTATAAATGAAGTGTCAATACCGTGTCATTCCTTAAAATCATGCAGTGTGCATCCCTCCCTCTGGGAGGCCAAGAAATGTTGGCGGGGAGGCTCCATCCCCTGGCTCCTCCCCAACCTTCTTGCCCACTTTGTGTGGCTTGTACTCCAGAGGGCCCCAGGAGGGGCAGTCCCTGTGTTCAGGGGCACAAAAACTGCAATCGTGACTGGCCCTTGCATGGGGTACCGAGGTGGGGAGGCAACCCCCATCTTCATGCACAGCTGCACAAGGGCCTACTATTGTCTGGCATTAAATCTATATAAACTGACCTAAAGCTTCCGTGCAATGAGATTTTGACTAAGTGCCTAGATCCCTTTTGAAAATGAGACCTAGGCTCCTAAATCGGGTAGAAGTGCACCGCTGAGTACAGCAAGGCCTGTATATCTTTAATAATCCAGGCTTTATTTCTGCTGATGGAACCCCAAACAGTGCAGTATGGTGGAAAGTAAAGTTGAAAAATGGTGGCACCAGGACTTCATGCAATCCACCCTAACAGCAGCTACGCCTCTGCACAGTGACAGACATTTAGCATATATTCCTAAGCAAAGGCCAGATCCAGCTATATGTGGCCAGATTCTGACACCTTTTCTCTTATTGAATAGTGCCTTACTATAACAGCCATCCCATTGGTGCAAGTAGCGGTATCAGACTCTATTAGAAGAAAATGGAGTGCCTGACTTACCATGCTTTGTGCCACCTGCCACGAAAGTAACAAGAACATAGAATAATAAATCTTCCTTCACTTTTTCCCCCCATTGCACCAATTTCCATCTTTAAAAAAAAAAATCACATGTGTTCTGAATTCTTTGCCTTAACTTTGACTCATGATGAAAACTGACCTTGGCCACTTCTGCTTCACACATAAGCAGGACACAAGCTTGTCTGATATATATTTCTCTTTAGCCCTACAGCAGCCAGAGGATATGACACTGACCTTGGGCACTGCCCTGTATTCAGAAAATGCATACATTACTCTGTTGATTCAACCAGTAAAAACAAAAAAATAAAGTGGAAAACAAGTTCAATGTATACTGACTTTCAGACCCCAGGGCCAGTTTTCTGGCTTGTTTTCCATTAAAAGTTAAATTCTTCTCATTTAGTTCCTGGTGTGTATGTTTTGGCCTCTGTTTGCTGTAAGGAATGTGTCCACAGCTAAACAAATGCTTCCCTAAGGGAAGCTGGAGCTTCACATGTGGTGCATCAGAGAGAGAAAGAAAGCTTTATAAAGAAAGAAATGGAGTAAGTTCTGTGAGGAGGTAAGAAAAGTTTGAAATCGTTAAACTAGAACATCAAAAAGTAACTTTTAGGAGTGCCAGTTAGGTCTGGTGTTCTGGAACATATTATCTACACCCCTTGAAAGAGTATGAGAAATAACTAATTGCAAAAAAGTGTAGTCAGTATTTTCTTGATTTAAAAGTACTGAACAGTCACCTTCTGCAAACAGATATCCAAACAAACACAGTATGTAAAAGTCCAAACTCTCCTCTTCCTGGTGCTTGGCTGTTGTTGTTGTTAACAAACAGCTCAGATCTTCTAACCAGGCTTGGCTACTGCTAGGTCCTCCCACAGGACTTCTCAGCTCACACACTAGGTTCTCTCACACAGAGAACAAACACCCCCGTCTCCTACATCCAGATTGAACAACACACACACTTAACCCTTTCCCAGAAAGATCAACACCTGATCAGATTTCAAGCAAACTCTTCGACTGTTAAAAAGGTAACAATTTGGGACCATTCGGGCTCTCATTGAGGTCAATGGCTATATTCCCATTGAACTATTTTAGTGGAAGCAGGAACTGGCCCTTTGTATATCTATTCCAAAGGAGGGCTACATTTATAAATACATAGTGGAGTTTAAGGATAGTAAATCAAACTAGGCTTTGTCTGATCACTTTAAAACTTTAATGAGTAACGCTTAGTTCTAAAGGGTCTCTACCTTTGCTTCCATTCCCTTGATGTCTTTGTTGTGTGACAATAAAAGTAATACAGATAACACTACTAAAGTGTCTTGGATTGTTTTACTGCAAAAGCACAACCTGTACCAAAATTATACATGAAAAGGAACTGCACCTCGGTCTGTTTGACATGGACAAAGTCATTGCCAATTAAGTACCACTAATAAATAGAATGGGTTTATTTTCTGAGTTTGGTTCACAATATGATGAGAGTGTTTTGGAGTACATAGAACAGCTGATAAAAACCATTGGGTAAGTGTAACATTGCATTCAGACTGGGGTTCAGTATGCAAGTGTAACCCTCTGGTCAGTGTTACACATCCCCTCTGTGCCTGATCTACAGAGAATATGAAAGTTTGTTACAGCTCTTGGTTCTTTAACTCAAGCTATGAACGGTCACATTATAACTCTGGAGGTCCCAGTTCAATCCCTTGCATCAGACAAGAGGATAACTGTTGCACAATTGATCAAACCAACATATATGTAATGCTGACCTGGTCAGTTAGCCCTGACTCCAGCGTGGGAATGTGGTAAAGCTGGTTTGACTGGAACCTGCAATCCTTGAATACAACGGTTTCTATGTTTTCAAGTGGCATGGATCACATCTCAAGACACTGGTTGTTGTAGTGATTACATCTCCTTCCATTTGCTATAGCAGACAACTCTTACATGGAGAAGGAATATCAGAATTTCTCTTTTTTAATATAAAGAGGATGGGAAGTCAGATGGTACAGTGTAGTTAAAGTGGTACAATTTTCTAGTATCAACAAGGTCTTCATCTAAGTTATGGTTGGGTTAACTGCAGGAAGTTCACTGTACCAGGAATATCAGCAAATACAAAACTCCACAAAAATGTACAAGAATCCTTAACATTAACCAGCTCATTGCCTTCTCAGCTGTCTGGATTTAAAAATAAAAGTTACAGGGACCCTCAGTAATCAGGGTGTTGAGAAGTGTGGTTCCTAAGCAGAAGAGAAGGTTCATTTCTTTTTTGTTTAATTAAAAAAAAATTTGAGATGAAGAATTTGAAATAAAAATAAGGTTTTTAATTGACAAGTATATTTGATACACAGCATACATATTAACACTAATTTTTCTCATGTTCCATTATTTACTTTTCCTTGTCATGCTTGAGGATTTATTTTGCCTAATTCTATTCCTGAGCCTGGCTGATATATTTAATAAGTTTATTCAATTTCTTGAACAGAAAGCAACTCCAGTTATTTTCACAACATACATGACTGTAGTCAGTAGAGCTTCATTCATCCAGGGCCTGTTCTCCATATTCTTGGACTTGGCAGAGTTATTCACACCATGCAAAGTGGAGAAGATCCTTGGTGTCCAGTGTAGCTCGAAGGAGCTTGCAAAGGTGGCTTCCTGATACCTAAAGGGAAATCCTGGCTCTGTGAAGACAGTGAGTTTTGCCATTGTTTTCAGCGGGGGCAGGATTTCATCCATAAAGTTTGTACACAGTATGAGATCTATGTATGTGGAGACAACAGAATAAAAGAGCCACTGTCTATTACATGGATGTGAGCTGGGAACTTTGCTCATCATAGCTAGTTGATTTGAGGATTTGTTTTAGCTCTGCTGTTCAATTAGTCTGTTGGAAGAACTGTTTACAATCAGAGATACACAAAGCAATGGACATTTGACCAGATGTTAGTTTCTTGGTAAAAAAGGATACATGGAAAACAATCTGCTACCGTGCTAAGATGGTCCTGAGAAAGCTCTGCTGCATGCTGTAGCTCAGCAGGGAGGTCTCCCTGGATTTCTGTTTAGGTTGAACCAGTTGATTATACATAGTTGCATTCTCAATCTCATTCATTTCACTGCGTGTGTTTTAGTGAATTAACACTGCTGAAAGGTGCTGGAGAGCTAGTCCTGGGGAACGAATTCCTCCATTTAGCTACAGATCAGGCACCACACACACAGAAGTTCCTTACTAGGATGATCTAGAGGGACATCCTTTACGAGCAAGTGGGTAGCTCAGACCCCAGCCATTAATCTCCTTAATGCGTTTACACCAGAGATTAATTTGGCCCACTGAATGTGCTGCTCCGATGCATTCATTGGTAACTGTTAGTTTCACACCATTCTTCTTTGTGAAGATGACCACAAGGGAAGTGAAGATGACTGGTGTTTAGAAGGCCTGGAGCTATGGAACATATTTTGGAAAAGGGGTGGAGGGGATAGTTTGTTAGTAGATGGGCTTGGTTTCTCAGCTGCCTCAGATTAACAAATATGGATCTAAATCTAAACCAGAATCTAGAAGTGTTGCTTAGGCCTTGTCACTGCTAGGAAATAGTGTGTTTTGACTTCAGGGTCACTAACACACAAGCTGTCCCAGGTAAAAAAACACATTGAAGACCAGGCACTTTAGTTTTACATTGAGGTAAAAGTCTAACCTTTTACAGACACCCCCATACTCCTCAAGGCTAGACCTCACCTAGCTTACTTCAAGGTAAAACTAACGTGTCTGCTTTTCATTGTGTTTTTCCCTTGGCATAGCTCATGTGTATCAGTTATCCTGAGATTTAAAACAAAACAAAAAAAAACCCCACATAACAAAAACCACACCACCCAGTTTTTTTGGTGGTCAAGACAAGTCTCTAAAGCCTAAATTAGTAGAATCAGTAAGTCTAGTGGTCACTGCCAAAATAGGAGAGTCAGGACTAGAGCTGTGCAATCATTGTCAGTGTATTTATCTCAACACCCCTGTGAGATAGAGCATTATTCCCATTTTATAGATGGGGAACTGAGGAAGAGACGGACTAAGACCCAGATCCTCAAAAGGTATTTAGGCTCTTAAATTGCATTGAAATCAGTGTTAGGAGCCAAAATACCTTTTAAGGGTCTGAACTTAAGTAACTTGCCCAAAAATCACAAAAGAAGTCTGTTGCAGAGCATGAAATTGAATGCAGGTCTCCTGAGTTATAAGCTCATGCCCTAACCATTGGGCAATCCTATCTCTAAGACCACAAGGTCCCCCCATCTCCATACGTGTTGTATAGAAATACAACTTTCAAGTAACTTGCAGGTATTAGTACAGTGCCAGTTCCCTGTTAATAGGTCCTCCAGATTTCAGTTTGTGTGGCTCATGTGACATGAACACAGATATGCTCACCCTTCCTAGTCAGAACACCTGGGTTCTACTCTTGACTGTTTCATGGTTTAGTTTCTTTTATTCACTTGATTTAAAATAAATATCTTTTTGAGTGGCAATATCAGTTTGCTCTTAGTATATGGAAACAGCAGGAATGCTGGGGACGAAGATAGGACTATAAAATCATTAAGCACCAGAGATTAAAGCAGCAAAGAGGATTCAATCACCAACATAAGGCATTACTACTGTATAGTAATAATGGCAACCATCATTTCAGAGGTACTGTAAGTTGCTTAGGGCTTGTCTGTACCGGGGATCTGTGTGCCATTGGAGCTTCACCAAGAGGTGCAAATCACTAGCAGAGAGCATGAATATCAAAAATGACTTGCACAAGTCTGGTTTACCCCAGTTTCAAATGAAGGCAAGCTCTATCTTTTACACCTATGCAGTGCATCTGCACTAAAAGTTCATACCAGTGTAGTTACATCAATATAGCTGCATCCATGCAAAATAAATAAATCCCAGTGTAAATAAGCCCTTACAGGTAGTCCTGGTATCTAGAGTAAGCCTCTGAATACCTCTGTGTAATGGAGAGACTGAAGTCTGCTAAAGCAGTTCCGCCCAGCTCTAAATGCAAGGAGTGTTATTTTTGTCACAACAGAAAGCTTAGGAAAGGTGTTTTAAATCACTTCCTAAATACACGGGGCTTAAAGAAAAGCATTTTTCTATATTTTCCCCCTTTTTTTAAAAAAGTGGCTCATTTCATGAAGTGCCTGATGGCAGCCTCTAAATATTAATATAAACATTCACTAGACAAGTCTTCAACTTTAAAGGGATAATAAAGAAAGTTGTTTGGAGTCCCAGTAGACTGTTCATGTTCAAACATGGCAAGAATTTCTGCCCATACAGCAAGCCCTTTCATTTTTAGAAAAATATTTTTGTTTCATTTTTTAGTAATTTAAAAGCAAACAAGACTATGTAGCTCAAAAATGTAGGTAGTTAAGTCATGGGATACTTCCCAATCTCTCCTTTTTCTGTTTGCTTTTAAAAGGAATTTTGCATACTAAAGAGTAAATCAACAAGTTGAATTTCCACCAAGGGTGCTGGTGACATCATAAACCATAAGAGTGAAGATCAAATGGTTGCATGACATGTGATGACCAAGACAGAA
Organism: Caretta caretta; assembly: GCF_965140235.1. Taxonomy (NCBI): domain Eukaryota; kingdom Metazoa; phylum Chordata; order Testudines; family Cheloniidae; genus Caretta; species Caretta caretta. The sequence continues at coordinate 127,381,270 of NC_134209.1, read as the reverse complement.
ATTCACATACAATTATGGTGTTTCTTTATAACAACCATCACCTTGATCATTACCAAAGATTGAACCTGGGTCTTCTAGAGCCACAGGCATGAACTTCTGCAACTTCAGCTAAAAGGCTGAGCTATTCCCCACTGAATTCAGTGGGCTTTGGATCAATCCCACAGTTCCCAACTATGATACTATAGTAGAGTCAGATCCTCTGTGAATCAGGCACAGAAGACAACACATAACACACATTGAACATTAAGTTATATCTTGCTCTCCTCCAGTGTCTTCCTGTCATATGTTTCTCCTGTCTAGGCTTCTCCATTTTGCTACCCCCCTCACCACAACCTTATGATTTACAGACCAGCTCCCTCTCTTCTCTTCCCCTTCCATGAAAATAGTTCTCCTCTCCCTACTCATGTACCTTTTGGTTGCTTGGCTTCTATGGTCCTCAGGTCTCTGACCAAAACCTAGACGTAAGCAGTCAATGCGGAGTTCAGATCTGAATCTGAATTGTATAGCTTAGACACACCTCTGCCTTCTAATGCACTGTCTCCAGATCCACCCCTCTCCACTCCCCCCATGTCCTTGTAGCAACCTTTTACGTACTTGAAAGCTATTCTGTCCCCTCTCAGTCTTCTCTTCTCCTAATATTTTCCAATCTTCCCTCACAGGTCATCTCTTTTTTGTGCTTTTCTCTAGTTCATCCACATCTTTCCTGAAATGTGGCACCCAGAACTGGACACAATACTCCAGTTGAGGCCTAAACAGTGCAGAGTAGAGTCTTCTCCTTTCTCTCTCTCACCCCTTTGTTCCAGCATGTGGGAGCTGCTTCTTCTCTCTTCCCCCCACCAACCCTTCCTTCCTGCTCAGGGTGTGGGAAGGGGTCACATGCTGCATCAGGGGTCAGAACTTGGGGGGGAAGAGGGAGGCTTGTCTTGCCCACTGCTGCTGCCATTGGGCAGTGAGTGTGGTGCTAGGGCCAGGTATTTGGCTGCCATTTGGTGGTACTGGAGTGTGAGGGTGGTTGATGCAGCTTGCTGACTAGTCTGGGTGGCCATTGTGGGCTCCCAGTTTCAGCCTCACCCTTTACCTACCTGCTGGATCCTTGGTGATGCCAGGGGTTTGATTGATCACCAGTTTTGGGGTCTGGAAAGGACTTCTTCCATGTGGCAAAACTGGCTGGCTAACTGCTGTGTGGGGTTTTTCACCTTCCACCCCGCATCCAGTTCTGGTCTGGGGGTGGGGGAGGAGGGGTTAAATTACAATTGTTGCAGTTCAGTAGGTTCCAGTGCAGTTCACGGGTTAGGGAAAAAAAAGAAAAAAGTGTCCAACTAAGGTCCCTGTAACTTATTGGGCTGCCTGGGTAGGATGATGTTGGGGAGGGCAGAAGTGCTTCTATCCTAGGCAACTCCTGGCTCCTCTCATCTCATCCCTACCACCTTCAGCATAGAGGAGGGGACTGGGTCAGGACTCTGGCTTCCAGTCAGAGTCTCTTGGCAGGCTTGAGGGAGCCGAGGACATGGCCTTCATACCCATCCTCAAGCTTATGTCTACCAAGGCCATTAGTGCTCACTGGGAAATGCACTGGAACAACCTTTCTGGGTATTTGGGGTAAAGTTACCTATCCAGTTAGGGAAAAGTTTTAAATAAAGCGGTGGCCTCTGCATTTAACCTTCTTGTCATGTCTGTCTCTCATTATTTCCATGTGCACGGAAGTGCACTTTGTTAGATTGAATACATTAGTCACACAATATTTTTTTCTGTTCTTGGATTAGATGAGTAACTAAGAATCAGGTTTGAGTGTCACATGAAGTTTAAAGTTTTGCAAAATGTTCTCTATTTAGCTTAAAACTTATTTCCATGACCACTCCTGCCAGTAATGTCATTCACAGGAACGTTCTCAGAAAATGGATGCAAGAGGGGAATAGACACAGGTGGAGTGAACTTCAAAATATTTTCCATAAATTATTCAAAGAAAACATGATGTATTAGCTCAGCTCTATTCACTCATTGTCAGCTCACAGTATGATTTTTTTTCTTTCCCTTGTATTAGTCTACTCTGCAGTTGATTAGCAATCAAAACACTAAAATGCTTTGACCATGTAAAGTGCAATCTAAATGCTGTTATTAAGTATAACATGTTATTGTTAAGTATTATGGTAATCAAAATAGACGTTTATGAAAAAGATTCATATGCTTTTAAAGAATTCAAGCACCTGAGACAAGGACAGTTGTTTCTTACAGATCTGGCTTCCATTTCTAGGTTAAGGGAAAAAATACAAAAGAAAGAGACCTGGGAAATAGAGAGATTTTGTTTCACTGTAAAAATTGAGGTTGTAATACAGGGACCTTGAGAGGGAAGAGTGTGTTGTGCTTAAAGCACTGATTAGGACTTGAGATCTGGGTTTGATTCTCATCTCCACCATGTTCTTCCAGTGTGATCTTCGACAAGTCACTTAGGCTTGGCAATACTGAGCAAAGCATGACAGTTTGATACTTCAAAATTTCTCATTCCACATTGGTATGAAAGAAGCCTTTCAAACTTTTTCACAGAAATCTCACAAGAGAGAGTACACAAACAAACCAACCTGAGAATAGCCAATAGCCAAGTGGTTATTAGCCAATAGCCAAGTGTGCCCTTGTTGCCAAGAAGGCCAATGGCATTTTGGGATGTATAAGTAGGGGCATAGCGAGCAGATCGAGGGACGTGATCGTTCCCCTCTATTCGACATTGGTGAGGCCTCATCTGGAGTACTGTGTCCAGTTTTGGGCTCCACACTACAAGAAGGATGTAGATAAATTGGAGAGAGTCCAGCGAAGGGCAACAAAAATGATTAGGGGTCTGGAACACATGACTTATGAGGAGAGGCTGAGGGAGCTGGGATTGTTTAGCCTGCAGAAGAGAAGAATGAGGGGGGATTTGATAGCTGCTTTCAACTACCTGAAAGGGGGTTCCAAAGAGGATGGCTCTAGACTGTTCTCAATGGTAGCAGATGACAGAACGAGGAGTAATGGTCTCAAGTTGCAGTGGGGGAGGTGTAGATTGGATATTAGGAAAAACTGTTTCACTAAGAGGGTGGTGAAACACTGGAATGCGTTACCTAGGGAGGTGGTAGAATCTCCTTCCTTAGAGGTTTTTAAGGTCAGGCTTGACAAAGCCCTGGCTGGGATGATTTAACTGGGAATTGGTCCTGCTTCGAGCAGGGGGTTGGACTAGATGACCTTCTGGGGTCCCTTCCAACCCTGATATTCTATGATTCTATGGTTTGGGCACTCAACAAGGATATGGGAAATCCAGGTTTGAGTCCCTGCACTACCTGATTTGGAGAAGGGATATGAACCTAGGTCTCCTACAGTCTAGTTGTTAGGACTCATGCAGGATATCAGCTATCCTAGAGTCTGTCATTTAACATGAAAAGCTTTGAAAGGTCTTTTATATCACTGGAGAATGAGAAATTTTGAAACCTCAAAAGTTTTCATGGGATGGTAAAAACATTTCCAACCCAACTGTAGGCCTAACAGTGTAAGTCACTTTTGAAAATAGGATTTAGGCCTTGCATTATTAAAGAGACCAACTCCTAAATACCTTTAAAAATCTGGGCCTTGTGTTGGAGCAACCTGAAGGGTTATTAAATCACTGATTGAACTAAAATGCTAGTAAATTAAACTGACAACCTATACCAAATACAATCAGGTACTTTAGAAAGGGATCTACAAAAAGGGAAGATGTGCTACCGAGTAAGTCCTCCAGGAAATGCTACACTTCCTGTATGCTCCAGAGGCAGTCTTTGGTTTCCTGTGACACACACACACACACTCTGCTGGGACAGAAACAAAGCAGCCCAGGACAGTCACAGGCTCAGCTTCACAGAGTAGTTGAAAGTTTAATTACCTCATTCCGTAAATAGTTCCTGTCCATAATCAGGAGTTTATGGCACCGCTCTGCTTATCAGTAAGATCCTACACTACTATTGGCATCCTTTACTCTGTGAGGGAGAGTGAGAATTGCAGCCTAAGATATAGATGGTTTGCAATGTCTCGTGACTGAATAGTCCAATCTGAGATTTGCATGATCTTTGGCAGTTGTTGCAAATATATGTATCTTGGTTAGGAGCTGCTTGCTTCCTATGGGCTCTTTTCTCTTCAAGCTGTAGGAGCCAGCTCCTGTTTTGATGCCCTGATGGAGATGATGGCGCTGCTTTTTACGATCGCTTGCCAAGATTTCCCATCAATCAGGATCAATTCCACATTTTTTCCTATCTCGTTTGCATGTATCTTTATAGCAAAGCTTGGGATGTTTGGTTGTTCTTGTTCCCTCTGATAGATACCCAAGGACATGCTACATGGGGAGCTGTCTTCCAGCCTACTCAGAGGGTCCAGCCAGCGAAGTCATCTTTGCTTCAGCAGGGCTGCCACACTTGGTAAATTTGCCCTTTGAAGAAACTCTGCATTGACTTTATCTTGCCATTTGGTGTTGAGTAAGCAGCGTAAAGAGCATGGGTGAAAACTGTTTAACCTTTTTTCTGGATGAGCATAAGTTGTCCATGTTTCCCCACCACACGAGTGTGCTGAGGACGCAAGCTTGGTACACTAGCATTTTGGTCTCAATGGTAAGCTTTGAGTTGTTCCATGCTCTTTTAATTAGTCTGCTAAAGGTAGTGTCAGCCTTTCCAATGTGAACATTTAGTTCTTCATCCAGTGAGAGGGTGGTGGTCACTGTAGAACTTAAGTAGCTCAACATTTTGACTACTTCTAGCTGGTTTGCATTGAAGGTGATTGAAGGCTTTCGTGGAACCCCTTGTCCTAATATAACAGTTTTCTTAATACTGATGGTGAGAGCAAATGCCTGACAAGCACTTGGAAGGTAGTCCATGAGTTCTTGTAGTAGATCTTCATGGGTGGGTGTGACGTTGTCTAATTAAAATATAATCATGCAAATTATTGCTACCACTGCTATATAATTGCAACAAATCTTATACAAAGTATAATATACGACCAGAAAGGGTTAAACAGCTTGCAGGCTGAATGTCTCAAAGCCAACCTTTAAAGTCATGTTAGAAAGCATGTAAATCGTAATGAGGGCCATTCAATGTTAGAACTTTGAAATGTAAACCTATAGTGTTAGAAGTTAAAAAAAAGTTATACTAATAGTCTGTGTGTACTCATAAGTATTAGCCATGTAAACAGACAATTCTTGTCTGTCACTATAACTACTAATTCAGAGAGCAAAACGGAATATTAACATTTAGATGAATCTGGGTGAAATAATGTCATTGTCTAGATGTCTCTTTGAAGTTTGTGATAGAGTGCCTAATGGATAAATTGCCCTATGTTAATTTGTGTAATTAGTTACTGGTGAGGTTTAGAAAACAGAAGCCTATTGTTTACCCAGGACTGTATGGTCAAGCGGATGCTAGACAACTGTATAAAAGACCCTTGGGTCCCAATCCTTTTTATCTGAGATCTGCTTAAGCTTCATCAGGGGAAGTTTGAGTCACCAGACTGAGATCCCAGTTATGCTGATACACTCTGAATGTGATATTGGACACTGGACTGTAGACTATGGACTAAATTCCAAAAGAACTCTTTGCAACTACAAAAGCTCACCACCTCTGCTATGAATCTGAGCCTCAAGAATTGAATTCGTCTGTATGTATATTGATCTTTTAACCACTCTTTCTTTTTAAATAAATTTTAGTTTAGTTAATAAGAATTGGCTGTCAGCATGTATTTGGGTAAGATCTGGGATATTCATTAACCTGGAAGGTAATGTGTCCGATCCTTTGGGATTGGTAGAACCTCTTTTATATGATGAAAAAGATTTTCAGTAATTGTTTTTTCTTGACTTAGGTATCTGGATGGAGGCCTGAGGCTGGATCATTTTAAGGGAACTGCGTTGTTGGCTTCTGAGCAACCAGTGAGGTAATAAAGAATCTGTTTTGTGCTGGCTTCGTAAATCTAAGTACTGGAATATTCACCAGCTTTGGGGATTGTCTGCCCCATTCTTTGCAGTTCACTCTAATTGAGTGACCTCAGCTGCCTCCCCTCCCGGGATCCTGGTCACAGTGGACTATGAGGGCAGCATCATCAGCCAATAGAAGTCCCCTGATTAGCACCTTTTTGACTTTAGTGAAGCTCTGTGAAGAGATACAGACAGCCTCCGACACAGGAAACCTCAAAGTCATGTATGATGGCCTGAAAAAAGCTCTAGGCCCCACTGTCAACAAGGTTGCCCCTCACAAATTGCACAGCAGTGAAATCCTTACAGATAAAAGCAAGCAGTTGTCTCATTGAACACTATTCAGAGCTATACACACAAGAAACATACATCACCAGCAAATCACTGGACAAAATACCAACTCTACAGGTCATGCCAGAGCTAGACGTGGAGCCCACTGTAGAAGAGCTAAGAAAGGCCACTGATTTTCTATCAAGTGGCAAGGCTCCTGGAACAGATGGCATCCCAGCGGAAATCCTCAAATGAGGGAAAGACAGCCTACTACCATATCTTCATCATCTGCAACTTAAGTGTTGGAAAGAGGGTGAGGTACCACAAGAGATGTGTGACATAAATCAGCACCACTCTGTATAAAAATAAAAGGTGAAAAGGGCAACTGCAACAACTTCAGGAGTATCTCGCTACTAAGTATAGTGGGAAAAGCTTTTGCAAATGTCATCTTAGTACACCTACAACAGCTGGCGAATCGTGTCTACCCTGAATCACACAGTGCGGATTTATGGCTGGAAGATCAACTATAGACATGATAGTTTCTCTGGGTCAACCCCAGGAAAAATAGCAAAAAGCAAAAAGCAAAAAGCAAAACCGACCATTGTACATCACCTTTGTGGACCTAACCAAAGCATTTGACAGTCAGCAGAGCAGGTTTATTTGCAATACTAGAAAAGATAGGATGCCCACCAACCCTGTTAAATCTTTATGTTCATTCCATGACAACATGAGAGCAACTGTCCAGTTTGACAGGTCTTTAGATAGCTTTGAGAAGAAAAGCTGAGTAAAGCAAGGATGTGTTCTTGCCCCTTCACTCTTTGGAATCTTTTTTGTACTCCTGAACTGCACGTTTAAGGACATGAAAGATGGAGTGTATCTCCACAAAAGATCAGACAGGAAACTCTTCAACCTGTCACGACGTAAGTCAAAGACTAAAGTCAAAGTGTTACACTATCCCTTTACCATAAAAAAGGAAATTAATCGGAATCTGGTCCAGTGTTGGGAATTTTAGTATGAAACATATATTCTCCTTTTAATCTCAAAGTACTGAATATGTAGATACAGACAATAGAAACAGTGACTGCAACAAACAAAAAAACCCACTACACTCCCAGATTCAGCAATGTCTACGAGACCAGCAGAGGATGTGTGCCACTACAACCATTTTAAATGGTTTTCCATTTTAACTAATACAACAATATATGGCCCCCCATCTTGCTAGCATTTAGACTTAGAGAAACCTGTTTCTCTTTATGCACGTGAGCAATCACACAATGAGACTACTTGTGTGCATAATGGGAAGCATGTGCCTAAGTGGTTGCAGGAGTGGGGTCTGCAACTCCACAATAATCCTGTGTTGCTTATTACACATACTTGTGTTAGCCTTTAGATGGTTACTGGGTTGTTTTCTTTAGGGAATAAAGTGTACCAGTTGTGTTTGTTTGGTTATCCTCACTCCCTCCTTTCCCTGCTCCAGGACAGGAAAGTGCTAGCAGCTTTGGCTCTCAGGTTGGCAGGAAATTTAAAACGGCAGTGAGCCACTGTTTGGACCAACCCCAATACATTTTTTTCATTGATACAAGAGCCTATTTAAGGTGAGAGTCCACTTGTCAAACTTAGACTCCACTGAAACCTATCAGTAGTTGTGTAACCATTAACATTTGACATACTCTCCATAATGAAGATGCTGCTGAGTTTGGTTGTTCTGCTCTCTGTTTTTCTGTTGATTAGTTCAGCTCCTCCAACATGCTACTCAAGGATTCTATCTTTGAGCAAAGAAATCATGGCATCATTTAAGACTTTACAGAACACTGAACCTGTGGTGAGTTGATCTAAAACACTACTTAGATTGTTGCTTTTGAAACAAATCTCCCTAGGGGAAAAAAAATGGCAACGTCTCTATTCTTTACTACAGGACCCCTGCGTGGAGATGCTGCCCAAGCTCTACTTGGACATACATGTAAGTTGACACTATTCCTTCTTTACAACCATGAATTAAAAGCAGCTAATGAAAAAAAGTGCAATTATGGGACCTACTTTGAGTATGTATTGAAGCTACTTTTTGAAAGTCTAACCAGACTAGAGAGAAACAGTGAAAAGCAGCACTGTAGGATCTCATTTAAAAATGAAGATGTTTTTCTGAAGGTTTTTTTGTTGTGGTTTTTAAATTTTGGAAATGATTAAATCACCATTTAAGTGAATAACATTTGTATATTTATTATAATGGAATTTTACCAGCAAGTAATGTATTTATGGGAATGCATGAGAATAGTGAAAAGGTCAAAAGCAGAATCAAGACCATTGTGTCTTCTTTCCAGATGTGGCATATCTAGCTCATACAAATTGCTATTTTAACAAATTCAAGTGGAGGAGTGCATTGCTGGGTTTCTTTTTTAAAAATCAGCTATCACTTCTTGAGCTCTCTGAAAGTTTTCCATAGGAGACAAACGAATGGCAGCAATAATAATAAATGCATGTCCATCCACCACAAAGGATGTGTGACATGTTCTTTTGTGCAAGCACCTTAAGTTCTAGTGCTAAGCACTAGAATATGCCGTGTTATGCTTTCTTCACAAACAACTGGGAAAAACCCCTAAATTTTGCTGGAGGCAGCATAATCTAAAGTCGTCAGTAAAGGGCTGAGACCCAAGAACTCCTGGTTCTACTCCCAGCTTTGCCACTGACTCACTGCATGGCAAAGTGCAAGTAATTTAACTTCAGTGCCTCAGTTTCTCTGTTTTCAAAATGGGGATGGTAATTTATTCACCTGCTTTACAGGAACATGGTGAAATTAGTTAACATTTGTGCAGTATTTTGACAACATAAAGTGCTATGAACAAAGTTCCACCTGACCTTTACACCACTGTCCAGTGGGAATGAGGCAAATTATGACAAAGATCTTGGTTACTGTATATTGTAACAAACGGAGATGCTCCTATTGAAGGAATAGACCAAATTCTCCTGCATATAATTCCACTAACTCCAGAGGGTTATGCTAGTATTATCCTCTACTAGAGAGCATAAAAAGAAGCCAGTGATGCTATTGAACTATGAGAGCCAAGACTGGAGTGGGAGGGGCAGGGTCTATGCAGTTACCCCAGAATATCCTGTTAGATTGCATGGAATTAAGTGCCAGTAAAACACCAAGTCAGAGATGTAAAACAAAGAGGGAGCAGACAACCCTGTTATGAAATACTGATTGTTTATGTAATAAATAGTTTATTTAAAAACACATACACAGAGCTGGGAGTTCTCCATTCTGATGAAAGGGAATATTTCAGAGTGGCCAATGGGTAGTGCAAACCCACCAGTACTGCATCCAAACAGTTTTACAAATCACCCTTTCCCTGCCTTGCAGAATTATTGTGTGTTGGCAAAACTCCGAAACTTTGTGGCATACTCCGCTTGCCAAAGAGTGCCACAAGTGAGTGCTCTGAAGGAAAAGATCCGGAGCCTGTACACCATTATGATCTCCTTCTGCAGGAGGGTATGTCAATGAACGTACATTGCCACTATAACATCTGCTTCCAGCCAGATCCAACTGCCATTGACTTCAGTGGAGTTGGATCAGTCCCTAACCTTGATATTTTCACTGTCTTCTGCCTCCTTATCACCCATTTATAAAACTAATCATTGCTCTTATTTCCCCAGGACTTAGTGTTCCTTACTGACGATTGTGATGCTTTGGAAATCCCTATCCTGTCTCCTACTGATCCCTCTGTCATTCAGAGCTAAAAGAAAGTCAGACCACAGGAAGTACCTGGGATGGTTTAAAGGAAGCCAAGAGCCACCCAAAAAATGCAATCAACTACAACATTAACAACCTTGTTCTTTTTCAAGCACACCAGCCCTATTATCTCAGGCCTACCCATGTTTCTCAGCCTTGGCAGGAAATGATCTGCATGCCTTGCATACCTATCAAGCTGCTAGCAAAACTATGGTTAGAAAGCATTTTAGTCATTTGGCATTTGATGTTTCAGTTTAGCCAAATTAGAAAGTATGTTTTGTTTGATCAGAAATTAAATGCTGGGTTTGTTACTCTTTCATGAATAACTACATTCATACAAAGAAAAATATGATTCATATTTTAACTTAGTGGTTCCTCTCGAGGTAAACTTGCGATTGTCTGTTTTTTCTAAAGCAATTGGTAGAAGTGTTAGTCTGTAGTCACAGATGTCTCTGTACTTTTATAGTTTGTATACATGTATATTGATTGCTTTTAGCGTCAACCTTGTATGTATCAAAAATAACCCTTCAGCCAGTGGAAATCTCAGTGAAAAACTAAATTAAAAAATCCTTCTATCCAGAGAAGTCAGCATCACATCATGTCCATTTCATGTACACACTGAAAGATATCATCCCTCTAGCTTTTTTCCCCACAATCACCCCATAACTTGGGGTTTTTCCCCCCAGCATGAGCGGTCTTTAGTTTTGTTTCCATGGCAATGCAAACATTTCCATGCCTGCAGAATGAAGCTGTGCTTAAAAAGGTCATCAAGATGTGTTTTTAAACATTTTAGGAAACACCCATTTTTAAATGCTAACTTTATTAGTACTACTATATGAATATTCATTTTTAATTCAGTTTCTGTGTTACGAAAATTTAGCTTGGTGAGAGCAGTTTCGGAAGCTTATTCAGAACTTTGAGTGATAATTGAGTCATAGAAATACAATACATATATTGGATATAAAGAGCCAGACTGGAAACTCCATGAAAGCATCCCATCTAGTAGGAGGGCTTAGTGGCCCTGAAATGTGTACAGGGAGTGAGCCCCTCCCCTTCCAACCTTGCAGATCCTGGGGACCCACTTAGAAGAAACTCTGAGACCCATGGAAGTGGCCGCTATATGCACAGATGGTCCTTCCTCAATTCTGTGCTACTGGTTCCTCCTTCACGAGCCTTGTTGCTGGTGGTTGGTGCGTTGTTCTCAGTTGTTACCAGCTCTCATGATTTTAATTGCCAATCTCAGTGTCGGGTATTTGTTGAAAGCCCCAGCTCCTGGAATCATGTGATTGTGAGAATCTCAACTTTCATTTAAAAAGACAAAAGTTCCTAGCCCTCTTGGCTGCAGTGAAAAGCTTGGAACCATGAACCCCAAAGGCTCAAGAGTCATCAGGCAACTAAAAAGAACCCTCAAATGATCTTTTTTTAAGTGTCAAGGTTTAGGGGACAGGAAAGAACTGACATGTTTTTGGAACATTTGGGGTTACCCAATACCACAGAAACTATAGTCCGTTCTCAGCTGTGGCATGCAGCACTCGGTTCCGCTCTATGAAGAGGGGCCATTAGAATTTTCCAGCTCCTTCTCACAGATTTACGTATCAATAGCAGCTGCTCCACAATGTTTGATCACATTGGGGCTGCTCATGACCAGGAGCACAATCATGCATAGAGTTCTTGGGGAGATGGGTTGCACCTACTGGATTAGGTTCTGAGGAGGGAGAATGTTCTAGTGTTTAGAGAAAGGAACTGGAATCAGGACTCCTACATAATGTTCCAACAGAGGCCTTTGTGTGACTTTGGACAAGTCAATGTAACTTCTCTGTGCATCATTTTACTCATCTCTAAAATTAGTATAATATTTTCCTGCCTGACAGTAGTGCTCCGAGTTTAATTAAAAGGATGTGATATTTTCAGAAAGGCAAAGTATTGAAGTATAAATCAAAAATTACCATATAGATTAATGAAGATCTAAGCAGAAATAAAATATGCCTACAGAAATCAAAATGAGCTTGAGAATTCCAATAAAAAAACATTGCCATAAGCAAGAAAGACTAACTCCTTTGCTTGAAGGATAAGTTTGACCTTGACCTTTGACTCTATTCAGGTGCATTGAGTGTGTATTATTTACCTCTCAGCAGTCCCATGTATTCTGAATATGAGAGATTTATTTGAAAGCCATCCCAAGAACTTCTATAACCCCAGAATATCCTGTTTGACTGCATGGAATTAAGAGCCAGTAAAACACCAAGTCAGAGATGTAAAACAAGCAAAATGAGAGCGAGGTGGTCCCCCTCCACCTTCATATTTGGATCTCAGCCTCTTCCAATTTGTGTATTATCTGAAAAATCTCTATATAGAAAGGCATCTATAAAACCCTAAGGCTTTATCTACACTAGAGAAATACAATGTGCTAACCACCATTTCATTCCCCTGCCATGCCTGGAATACCGCCCCCACCCCAAATGTACACATGTATTCCCCAAATTTCTCCTAACAATGCACAGTCACCCACACAACCTTTTGGTTTAGTCCTGCTTCCAAACAAGACTCACCACCATGTGATCTTCAACTAGTGCACTGCCAGTGTGGATTTAGGTGCTGACTTAACAGTCGTAGTGGTGCAAATAGTCCTTCTCCAGCCACACCACAGTGGGCTGATCACTGCCTAGGTTGTTTGTCTAATGTGTTTTCTGTTCAAGCCTCTTCCCTCTATGGAAAGTACTATACACCCCTTAGAACTCATTTGTAAGCAATTTGCCACTCTAACTTTTTTGATAGCATTGACCTAAGGTCAACTCCTTTAGCAGCACGTGTGTGTCAGAAGAAAACGATTAGCATGCTGGCAGCAGGCCAGGCAGATCACAAGTACTGGTGTCTCTCGGGGGAATCCAAGAAATTGAGTCACAGCTGAACTCTGATAAACAAAAACCACTCATCTATAATTAAGTGTCTGAGCACTTGGACATTTGGTTTAGCAAGCCGTGCTGGGGAAGATCTTAAGGGCCTTACAGTGCAACACAACGAAGCCCCTGATAATAATAGCCAATCCTGGGCAGAGGGGAACATCTGCCCATTTTGGGAAGACCTGGACTTGACCTTCAGTGCAGCCTGATGTGCTACTAGACAGTATAGATCAGGGATCAGCAACCTTTGGCACACAGCCCACCAGGGTAAGCCCCCTGGGGGGCCGAGCCGGTTTGTTTACCTGACGCGTCCGCAGGTTCAGCCGATCGCAGATCCCACTGCCCGCGGTTTGCTGCTCCCTTGCACGGGGCGAGGGATGTGGTGGCCGCCACTTCCTGCAGCCCCCATTGGCCTGGAGCAGCAAGCCACGGCCAGTGGGAGCTGCAATTGGTTGAACCTGCGGACACGGCAGGTAAACAAACCGGTCCGGCCCACCAGGGGGCTTACCCTGGTGGGCCGCATGCCAAAGGTTGCAAATCCCTGCATAGGTGCCAACTTCTCCTGGCGCTGGTGGGTGCTTGACCCTCACCCTGCAACACCTCAACTCTACCCCTGCCCTGCCCCTATTTCAACCCCTTCCCCAAAGTCTCTGCCCCAACTCCACCCCCTCCCTGCCCCTATTGGACTCCTTCCCCAAATCCCCGTCCCAGCCCCGCCTATTCCTCGCCTCCTCCCCTGAGCATGCTGCATTCCCACTCCTCCCCCCTCCCTCCCATAGCTTCTTACACTACAAAACATCTGTTTTGAGGTGGCAAGCGCTGCATGGAGAAGCGGGGATGCGGTGTGCTCAGGGGAGGAGGTAAGGCGAGGTGAGCTGGGGCGGGGAGCTTGGCTGCCGGTGGATGCAGAGCACCCAAAAATTTGTCCCCATGGGTGCTCCAGCCCAAGAGCACCCACGGAGTCTGTGCCCATGGATCCCTGGTATAGATGCTCCCTGTACTGCAATGCTGAGGGATAAGGAAAGGGCAGAGGAGAAGGTTTGCTCCATAGTCCTGGCAGACCAGCGATGAGGAGCTGGACTGTAAAATGCCTAAGAACATATCAATACCTGAGGACAGGGCTGGATTTCCAATTAGACACAGTAGGCACTGGCCTAAGGGCGCCAGCGTTCTAGGACCATCTAAAAGTTGTGGGGTTTGTTTTTTTTTAAATACAGACATGAAAGTCAGCCGCAGAGGCAGGGGAGGCGGGAGAGGAGGAGGACATGGAGAGGCAGGCCCTGAAGATGCTGTGCCTAGGGATACGGAAGGTGCAAATCCAGCCCTGCCTGAGGTCCACAGATAGTATCAGAGGCAATGACCAATCCAGGTTGGGAAGAGGAATTAGGAGACTAGGAATCCTCTACAGCAGATATATACAGCAGTTCATTGTAATATATACCAATGGCGACTGACTTTTGCAGGGTCGGGGGATAATGGAAGGGACTTCTGGGCTCCAGTGAACACTGAAGTTATCTATATGAAATGGACATATGGTATGTGGCCTTACATGATGGGGGAGGTAGCCCCACTTGGGGATGGAAATACCCACTCCCTCCCTTCACATTTGCAAAGTGCAAGCAATAGCTACTGAGCCCCTCCCTCAACCCACTTTGGTACCCCCTCACCCAACTGTCAGCTGCATGAGCTGATGTCCCGGCAATGGCAGATGTGCCCACCAGCTCGTTGAGCTACACCCTAGGATCAGACCACAATGGGGTACAAGTAGGGGATTTCTCTACTCTATTTGAATTGAATCCCATGACCCTATCTTCAGGCTTCTCCCACATTATTCCCATTCCCCCCATATTCCTTCCCCCACTTTAGGCTTATTATATTTGTGAGGGAAGTCTAATCTGATGCCTTTACTATTTCTAGTCCCAGGGCAAAGGGTCTTTCAAGAAGGCTCTAGAACTGGAGACTGAACAGAAATTGTTACTTTTGTATGGCTAGTGACTTTAGCGTTTCTTAATTTTCATGACTGCACCACCGTTGGTACAATCTCATTCATTTACCAATGGTTCAGTTCTCCCATGTCGATACAGCCTTCGTCTGCATGAGCTGGGAGAAGAGGCTGGGTGGTATTTACACCAGGCATTCTAGATTGGATTTTAACAGCTTATCCATTTCCACTTAGTGTTTTATCTTATTCCCAGAATCAGTTCTGTCTGATCTTTGAAGTGCTTTCCCACTAAGTTACATTCCCAGTGGGTTCAACTCAGACTTTATCTGGTCTCAAATGCCATCTTTAATGGAAAAAAATACTGAAAGCAGAGCCAGCACTTCCATTTCACAGCAGCATACAGTGGCCCAGTTCACCCCAGTGAGATCCATGGGCGGGAAAAGCACCATGTGAAAGATGCACAGGCACTTGTGCAGCACAGTTCCTCTCTTAGGTCTCAGTGGAGGGTGCTCTTCAGGATCAGTGGAGGGGTAAGGAGCAGGGACTGGGCAGGAATTAGGGAGACACATTTTAGTTGCCGTGCACCTCATGTAGTCATTTTACATCAGTGCAAAGCAAGTGTAAAATGCTACAAAATTCAATTGGTAGCAATCTATGTTCACGTTGCACCAGCGTACAATGACTGCAAAAGGTGCAGAGCCATGAAGAACCTGGCCCATTGTCTGTCCACTCGCTTTGTGGAAAAAGTAAAAGTAATAAATCCTGGGGCTAGATGATCTTTCCCTGGATCCCCTCTGCATGCAGCAAACCCCATGCAAGATCACTCCCTAGGATAACCACCGGCAAAGAAAGCAGTGCCATGGCGATAGGGTGTGGAATGGGAATGCCCACAGGTAGGGCGGAAGAACACCGCCCACCTTTGGCAACACCTTGAGTTCTCCTGCCCCTTGTCACCCCTCTCACTCCATTTTCTCCACTGGGGAAAGCTTTGTTTTAGTCAGGTTATTGTTGCTTCCTTTACTTGGTCTTTCTCCTTACACTTAGTCCTAATTAAAGCTAGTCTGTGAATGGGGGAGCAGGAGGAGGCTGCAGCAAGATTGTTCAAAACCTTTAATTTTCATCTTTTGGCAACATTGCGTGTTCTGAAAAGTGCTCCAATCAGCTTCGTTCCCAATTCTCTAGAAAACCCCACCCTATGGTTAGTTGTTCAAGAGGCTAATGTTTGCCGAACTCCCCATCCATTGGGCTCAATGCAGAGAGTTGGGCCAATGCTAGGTGCTTTTGAAAATCCAACCCCACATCCTTTACAATAACTGGGTAGAAACGATACTCTTATTTTTCATTTGAATCCAAGAAAATTGGAGGTAACAAACTGTGTTCCATTGGTCTGATGGGGATTTGCTGGATACAGAACACAGACCAAATTCACCCGTACGCAATTCCACTGAAATAAACAGGATTAGACTAGAGATGGGTTTGACCTGGTGTGTTTTAATCCCTTGTATTACTATTTCTTTTTATATGAATTTGTCCAAACTACATACAACCATTGTCTCCATTCCCCTGTGTTTTATGACATCTCTGGGCAGTGCAAACCAAGGACATGATTCAGCTTTTTCCAAATGCTTTGCTAAATCTCCAGGAATATAGCTTTGAATGTTATTTTGCAAACATTTACCCACTAAGGTTATCTACACATCCCCATCCCCAGACAAGTGTTCTAGGGTGGTAGTAAGCTGCTCAATGCAGATCCAAACTCCAAAGAATGACCACCACGTTCACTTGCAAAAACTCTTGGACTTACCTATATTCTCCCCTTAGACTTACAGTAAACAGCAACCCTGAATTACTGCCCTAAACTGCATTGCCTGCCAGCCAGCAAAATTCAAACAGTAAGAGAACTGCTGCTATCTCTTGAAGCCAAAAACATAAGTGTCGCCCCTGCCCCCAGATCAGAATAAGATTGTGATCTCATGAAAACAAATTTTCCTTATCTTCTATGCCTGTGTCCATTTTAAAAGCCTCAGCACTGAAGAAAAGCACATCCTTGGGTGACGTAATATGGCAGTTAGAAAACGATAAGCTCTGAAAATAAAGCCAATAAAAAAAAAATCTCTTTTGAGAAGCACAAAGATAAAAAAGGATGTCTAGACAATTTGAATGTGCTTAGATTTTACAATGATTTTGAGTCTAAACAAGCGGGAAAATTAAGAGAATCTGTCCCCTATATATTTTGTGAAGAATGGGAAGATGTGTTTTATTTGATCATATAATTCAGACCAGATATTTGTTCTATCAAGGCATAGAGCATAAGTTTACGTGTCCCTTCTGAAGACTCTGGACCCATTCTTATACTTTAGAGTGATGTTTGCTAACATATGCAGGAAATATTCTACACATAGGAGTAAGGCGTAAGTATGCTCCACATGTTAAGGTACAACTTCACTTGGAGCTAGGATTCTTAGTTTGCGTAGGCATACTCAAGCTAGTTCTCACTGAGCTGGTGCCATAAAAATAGTAGAGTAGCCAGGGTATCATGGGCAGCAGCAAGGGGTGGCACTGGCTAGCCACGCCATGTACAAACCTGCCTGAACCCCAGGGATATGTACATGAAGCAGCTAGCCTGTGCTACCCCTGCTACACTATCATTTTTAGCACCCTAACTCAAGGAGAGCTAGCTTAAGAATGTCTGTGCGAGCTGGGAATTATACCCACAGCTCCAAGTGGAGATTCCCCCTCAGCCAAGAAAAAAGAAAAAGTCCCCACAGATACACACTGAAGCTACTCCCACTATTATGGGGCCTGATCCAAAGTACACTAAAGTCAATGGGAGTTTTCCATGGACTTCAGCTGACTTTGGATCAGGGTCATACTGCAGAGACTATATACTTCGTACAATACATTAGAAATGATACACTATCAGGCTACTACAGAGATTACCTTACACCATAAGAAACAAGCCCAACAGAGGGAGATGCTTTTTTTCCTGAAAGGCTTATTTTGTCTTCTTTACAGTGTAGAGACCAGGGAAAGGAGGGAGAGAGTTTTTTTTTTTCATCCTGACCACAACTTATAGATTTAGGGCTCATTTATTCACTATACCCACTGAACCACAGTGGCAACTCTGCATAGCTTTAACACCTCCAGGGAAAGCTCTCTGAAACAGTTTCCTCCTCTGTGAATTCAGGTAAGTCATTTACCTCATAAGGGTGAGAGTTAGCTAGCTATTTTAAGGGGTATGTAAGTGTGAAACACCAGCACAGTGTTATCTTGGGGCATCTTTATTATCTTGTCATCTCATCTTGGTGTTCTGGGTTTGTACTAGGCGCTGTACAGTTAGGTCCTGAACCATACGGCTGCTGCAATAAAAATAACACAGGCTCAGTCACTTTTTTGGGGGGCAGAGGGATACAGCACCACACTGAGGGCATAATTCTTCCTAGACCTTCCAGGGATGCTGGGGGCACATGCATACTGCTACATCCCTTCAGGGCTGGACCATACTCATCACACTTTGTTGGGCCTAATCTCTGGCCCTTTCTCCAGTACAGCCCCATGAGAAGCTGGTTCTATATTGATATTAAGGCATAAAAAGCTGAAGAACAAATCAAGGCTACATTTTTAAAAGGAACTTTTCAGCTTCCTCTTGCAGTGGGTGGGGGTTGAAATAGGATGTTAAAATGGAACAGACTATGGCACATATTTGAGATGGGCACCCAATCTATGTAGAGACATAAGCAACGTCACCACCATGTTTTCCAGACATGGTGGCAGTAGGCTAAATCTTGAACCTTACCAGGCAGCAGGCTAAATCTTGAACCCATTTATAGACCAGGATTCCATTGTGCAAGGTGCTGTATAACACAGAACAAAGACAATCCCTGTCCCAAGGAGTTTACAACACACAGTACATACACCACCATTTAATTTAGCTATGTCCACGTGGCATTCGACATCACATAGTGCAGCAGTGTGGGAGAGGGGAGATTTTGGCCACAGACATGAAGACAAATTCCTACCATTCATGGGATCTTTGAGAATCCTGCAGAGCTGACAGGAACTCAGTGCTAGACCCTCCACTGGTGTAAATGCCCCTAGCTCCATTTACCTCAGCAGAAGCTGTCAGGTGCTCAGCACCTTTGAAAACCAGGCTACTTATCAAGCAGCCTGACTTCAGGCACTTATTAATCTTCCTGATTAATTATGACTGTCAATTATTCCCTAGAGTTCTTCATGCCAGGCATCTTGAAATGGCACCTGCCCATTCTTCATCTAGGACAGGTGGTAGGAAGAAAAAGGGGCAATGCAAAAACATTGTGTCATCTTGTTTACTCAGCTAAAGTCCTGCAGCGATGCTTTTCTTTATGTGACAGAAGGATGTGGGCCAATGGTTTTCCTCTGCCTTCTTTGATTTGGTTTAAATCAAATTTATTTTTAAATGTCTGTCATCACTAAAAGATTCATGCCTAGAGTGAAGTTATGCAAATGGAATGATTCTAATCATTAGTACCTTCAAAAGGAGAAGCACAGAGATGTACTCAAAAAATCCATTGATAAGTGTAATTACGTTATCAAGCTTTTTCAGCCATTTCTTTATACATAAACAACAACTACTTTTCACATATATAGAATTTCATCAGTATGGTACAAAACTAGGCAAGTAGCCTAGACAGATAAAGAGGAGATCTCAAAGAGCATTACATACAATTAGTTATTCCTCATAGTACTTCAGAGGAAAGAAAAAGAGCTGCAGAGAGGTTGACACCTGAGGGCTTGTCTACACTTGTGCTACAGCAGTGCATCTACAGCTGAGCTGCTGCAGCACTTCAGTGTAAACACAACCCATGCTGAGGGAGGAATTCTGCTGTCAGTGTAGGTAACCCCCCAGAGGTGGTAGACTGGAAGTATTCTTCCATTGACTTAGTGCTATCTACATTGGGGGATAGGTTGGCTTAACTCCATCGCCTAGAGGTGTGGATTTTTCACACCCCCGGGTGATGTAGGTATGCCACTGTAAGTTCCAAGGGTAGACAAGTCCTACATTTGAAAAGTTTAGTTTTTAAGACACAAATTAGGCTGCTTGTTTAGCAACCTAAATATGGTTTTATGGACCTAACTATTAATGTTGTGGCATAAATGACTTGCCCAAGGTCACACAGCAAGTTAATGACACAGCCAGGAGTAGAATGATCTCATGTTCTCATTATTACCTTTACCTATTCTCCCTGAAAGAGGGAGGCATATCCCTCTGGTTACTTACAGACATCCAGTGTTTTTCACACTGCACTGGAGCTGATTAATGTTGCATTGCATCTAGCATCTCTGGGGTCAAAGCTATGTTTCTGCAAAAGTTTGGTTCAGAATGGTTGCTCAGTTTCTTGTACCAAAACTGGTTTCAAGAGAGTTTTACTCCATGTCAGATCTCTCCACCAGCCCATAGGTTACATGTTCCCAGTCAGACATACTGGTTCCAGTGGGTTCATACAGTTCATGTGAGTTTGTGAGAAGCAGGACCTAATGGTCACAGTAGAAAACACTTCACTCATTTGACTTCAGTGAACAGCATCTAAATTTTAGCAGCAAATAGCAGCTTCAGAATAGCCTCAGATCTCTAGAGAGAGGAGAAATATTCCCAGGAAGCTCTGACAGGCAGCTTGTGGATGCACAACATTCAAATCAAACACTGCTGATTTGCAGATCCAAGTCAAAATCTGACACCAGCACTCAGATTGTAGAAGGAAACAACTAACCAAGGCTTTGGCTGCCTGCAGTCTGGCAGTGAGCTTAATTGGACAGTAAGGGCCTGGGTCTCCTTTGCCTTACCTATGTAATTGAATAACTTCATGAAGTTAAAGGAGAACAACTCTCTCCCATGATTGTAAATGAGAGAACAAGCAGGTTCAGGGAAATGTAGTGAAGATACAAGATGGGGTGGATGGAGGGGCACGGAAGAGACGCAGACAAGCAGCTTCACTCACGGCATTAGAGTTAGATTTTCATCTTGTCTCTTAATGACAAATCATTTATTTTTATATAACAAGCCAGTTTGTTGCTGCAGAGAGGATATAGGATCAGGAGTGGCCCATCAGAAGCTCTCTCTTAAAAAGCATTACAGAATAGGAACACTTGAGCCATTGAATTATGCAAGAGTCTGCCACAGTAACTGATAAACAAATGTTGGTTTCAGTCTCAGTGGCCAATGGTTGTTTACATCACAGCCTAATCTGCAGTGCGTGGAGATCTATTCTCATTGGGATCTCTTTTGGATGTTCTGGTACTTTGGTTCTCCTGCCTTCTGTTGTAGAGGGAAAATCTGACATCTGAGAAAGATGAGCTAAAGCTGCTAAGACCCTTCCATACCCATTGAAATCAAGTGCTCAACACTTTGTAAGATTCAGCCTCCCCCTAGATGAGCTCATGCAAATTAGAGATAAGAAATCCTGGTAGTTCATTTTGTGCCATTGGGCACAACTCATAGTAGGGGTTAATTCAGAGCCACTTTGCCTTAGAGGCACATTCTGTATTGCAGAACTCCTGAGCATACAGAAGCTGGGTGTCACCCCTTGGTTCCCTTTGTGAGGTGCACATTATTGTCCCCTGTACAGCCAGCTAGATCTGATAGCTAGAGAGTGCTGAGAGCAATTTATGATCCTTACCTGCTTTCCTCTCTTTCTGGTTCCCAGAAGACTAGGGAGTAAGCAGTCCCTGTGCTCCCCAAAGTACAGGGGCTTCAATTCTGCCCTTACATGATCTGTGTAAGGGTGAGGAGGCTTCCTACACCCTCTCCTACCATTGCTCAAGCATGTGATGGCCAAGCACAAACTGTCCTTTGAATTCTGGGATGTGATTCAGCTGAGGATGTGTAACAAACTGGCCCTCTTAATCTTTTCCTATTTGGGGCAAGTTGATTTGTAAAGAGACTAGTAACCCAAGTTCACTTCTTCAATTTAGAAAACATGGGTTTAGTCCCAGCAGTTGAGCTCCACTAAAGAGAACATTTCTGAGATAGAATTACCATTGAAACTAATCAATTATGATGAAAGAAACTAGAGTCTCACAATTACATTGAAAGCAGCCACGTCAGCAACCATAACTTAGACCATTTAAACCAAAAACCAAACCCAAAAAAATGAGACTTCTCTGAAATAATTTTGGACTGGTTACTCTCATCACATTTCTGCTGGTTTTACAATCAAAGTTCTTGGCACTTTACTACACTTACTTTTCAACCGTCCACCAATTTATGACTTTTGGAACCACATCCAGATTGTGGCTCAAAAACTTGCTGGGTAAGTGGTCTTTTTTCCATTTATTTCATTGATTCTGAAACTCTCCAACAACCGAGTTAAGCCCTGGTATTAAAAACTAAAATATTTTGAGAACACAGATGCCGAAGATCATTATGGATAGTTGGAAGGAGATCGTGGTAACAAACAAGGGCAACTGGCTCAGTTTTGCCTGCATAAATCTGGAGTATGACGTAAATGATTTCCAAATTTAATTTTTTATATCCAAGTTAGATATCTGAGCTCTAATGAAGAAATAAAACCATCCAGACTTAGTCACAATGAATGCACGCTATTATGAACTTTTTTTTGCCAATCATTTTAATAGACCCGTTCAGTTGAGTCTTCCAAATCCAAACAATGATAGAAATGATGAGTAGCAAAGACCCATTATGTCACAGAAGCTAAAAGGTAGCAAAACCATATTGGGATTATCTCTGTGAAGTTGCAGAATTGTCCCGACAGTACATCTTCTAACGTTTTTAAAGCCTGGACAAAGAGCAAGAAGTCTCAAGAGTCTGACACCTTTTCTCATGCCAAGTAGCATTTTACTTCACAAGTGGTCCTACTAACTTCAGTAGAATTACTTTACGGTATCATAACCTGGCCCCAAGTTAAGCAGCTTCTACTACCTTCTTCTAATGACTATTCCACAGCCCAGTGGGCTGCATCACAGGGTCAAAGTTTTTCTGGATACTCAGAGTAAACTAGAGTTGGTCAAAAATTTTAGAAATGTTTCAATTAAAAAAAATTGAGGAACAAATTCTCTAATCAGCTCTACCAAATTCTCCCTTTTGTAGAGGCCCTTCTCAGATTTCCACATTTGCCAAATATCTTCAGAGCAGCCCACCTTCAAATATCCATCATAAGAAAGGCTTTTGTCTCTTATAAACAGGAAAGAGACATTACTTATAATATTTACTTCAGGGAATTATGCTTCTCCTACAAAAATCTCTATTGTTTGTGATCACCTGGGTTCTAAGACAGGTTTCAGAGTAACAGCCGTGTTAGTCTGTATTCGCAAAAAGAAAAGGAGTACTTGTGGCACCTTAGAGACTAACCAATTTATTTGAGCAAGACCTTTCGTGAGCTACAGCTCACTTCATCGGATGCATACCGTGGAAACTGCAGCAGACTTTATATACACACAGAGATCATGAAACAATACCTCCTCCCACCCCACTGTCCTGCTGGTAATAGCTTATCTAAAGTGATCATCAAGTTGGGCCATTTCCAGCACAAATCCAGGTTTTCTCAGAGTTTCACTCATGCTAAATGTTGACAGCATGCAGTGATCTGTTTCCCTACAACATTTCAAAAGATGCATGTTCCTTTTCTTGATGACTTCCTACCCCTTTTTGAGAGTCACTTTTCATGCTAGGAATGTCCCCCTAAGGGCATGCTTCTGGTTTTTATCTCACCTGGTCTTGCTTCCAGCTTTTTCTTTTATCACACTTTTGAAAGTGTCCTAGCAGTGCTTCATAATGGGAGGGTTCTGTTCCTCAGAGAGAGAGCAGAGATCATTAAGTTAATACTATTACCTCTCCCAGGCAATTATGAAGTGATGAGAAAAGAGAAAATCCATAGTGAAAAGAAAAGGAGTACAAACTAACACGGCTGTTACTCAAAAATCCATAATGTCTCTCAAAGCCCTTAGGCATCCATGTCCCTGGATAACAGAACCATAGAACTGGAGGGGATCTCAACAGGTCATCTAGTCCAATACCCTGCACTCAAGGCAGGACTAAGTAATAACTAGACCACTGCTAATAGGTGTTTGTCTAACCTGTTCTTAAAAACCTCCAATGATGGAGGTTCTACAACCTGTCTAGACAATTTTTTCCAGTGCTTAACCACCCTGACAGTTAGAAAGTTTTTCCTAATGTCTAATCTAAATCTCCTTTGCTGCAATTTAAGTCCATTAACAGAAAGAATTGTTGTCAGCTAAGTGCTACTGCTCTGCAGGGGAGCTGATGGCCCACCAAAGGCATTATCTTCTTTCTCTGAGGAAATGGAACACTCACCAAGCAGGTCAAGCCTTTCTGATGTGGGATATTTGAGGTGGGCTGCAGGAGCAGGCGACTGTGACCCTGAGTCAGTGGAGCATCTGCTTAAATTCATTCCTGTTCAGCTCAGCATTTAGAAGCGGACTTAAGTGCTCTGCTGAATTGGGGTGCAAGACTGTACATTCCTGTAACATAAAGCCTTGTCACAGGTACACGTTTCTCTTCGATTTATCAAATAATAATTGGACTACCTCAGCAAACACTTTACACTACTTCATTATTAACCCTGGTCATTCTTGCTGCTCTAATGTGATGGCTATACTAGCATGTTTATTTAAGCTGTTCTGCTGAAGGAATATGAGGTTTTACTTATGTCCAGCAAAGTCACAATCCCATTTATATAAGTGCACTGTTAAAAGTTAGAATCTTACAGACAGCTTATTAATAATTAATGGTAACGAGCACTAACAGAAGTATGTTATGGCCCTGTACAATAAGAAAACCATGCAATAAGGTTAGGCCCGGGGTAACTTTATTTACTCCGAGTTCAAGGGGCTATTCCCATGAGTAAAATTACTCATGTGCCTCAGTGTCCACAATAGTGGGTCCATATTGTATAAACTGAAAAAAGAAATTAACATTAAAGTTAGTATAGACCAGTCAGTGGAGAGTAGAAAGAAAAATCACACGCAATTGAGCATTTCCTTTTCAAAATTCACTACTACACACAGACTTATATAGTTAGTGGTATTGCAGGCAATGCCTAGAGGCCATAGTTGAGGGCAGGACCCCATAGTGGTGGGCAGAGAATCTCTGCCACAATTAATTTACTGCCTTAATCAAGAGTGTCAAATATACAGCACACTAGCTGGATTTGACCCACAGAATGTTCTTATGTGCCCTGAATAACCTATTCAAAGTCTGGAGAAACTATGTTTTTCTTTTTTAAAAAGTAAGTTTCTAGCCCAAATGGCTACAGAGATGACCTTCCAAACATGACCCAAGCGTAACTAATGCAGTAATATCTGCCTTGGTCTGCATGAAACTGTGACTCAGAGGGGGCAAACTCCCCCTGTACCCTAATCATCAGATTAGAGTGTCTGCTTGTCACAGGGTTCCACTCACCACTGGGCACCTCCTTCTGGTTGCTCTGTGGATTAGCTCCTTCCAGGTCTGATGCCTCCTTCTGCTGCTCATCCGCTTGCCCTGCTGCGCCTCTCTCTCTCTCTGCAACACAGAGTGCTTTCTCTTCATGGCTTGGTCCTCTGACCAGGTCACTATGTGTTTCCCCCCTGCTGGGGTATCAAAGTCTTTCCATACAAACTGTCTCCGGAAGTCTTCCCATTCACTACCCAGACTGTGCTGCTTCCCCAGGGGCTGGTGCAGGAACCCCAGGCCTGTCCTCTACTCTGGGCTCCAGCTTAGGCATCCTATATTCAGCAGTCAAGGTCTGCACTGTCTTAAACCTCACCACCCTTTCCCCGAGCCTTTTCCTACACCCTCTCCCATAAGTAGATAGCCTTCCCACCCTCCTGTCCAAAAAATGGCTACAGACTCCCTCACTGAAGCCCATTTCTGCTGTTGGTTTGATACTAGCCCCACCTGTTCCTTCTCAGCTGGGCTCCCTCATCATTCAGGGGACTACTTAGGCCACCTAATTCCTCTCAGCTGTGGCCTATCTGGTTAATTGGCTCCTTTCTCATCCTCTTTAACTCCTTCTAGGCTATTTTGGGGGTGGACACGCCATCACACTACTCTAAAACCCACTTGATTGTCAAGATTAAACTATTTAACACTGATCAGTTCAGTGGAAAGGATGAGTGTGGCTGGGTGAGTGGAGGCCACTGGGTTAGGAATTGCTGCAGAGAAGAAGAGAAACAGGGAAATGTACAGGCCCGCTGACACAGGGGGCAAAGATGGCAATTGCCCAGGGGCACGGGCAATTTAAAAGGGCCCAGGAGCCCGGGGTACTTTTAAATTGTCCGGGTGGTCCACAGGGCTCCTAGGTGCGAGACCGCTCTGGGCCCCGTGTTTTGGGGGGCCCCGCAGGGTGGCGTGATTGGCCAGCACGGACAGTCCCAGAAGTGACAGATTCATCACTTCCACCCTGGGGCCCGCACCCCCCAGGGACAGCCCTGGCCCTGGGGCCCAGAATTTCTGTCGGCAGGCCTGGAAATGCACCTGGGGAAGGAAGAAAAACAAAGGGCAGGGATAGCAGTGCCTAAAGGGGAGCAGATTTCTCAGACAAACAGTGATGACAGTGACCATAAGGCACTAAACAAAAAATAATTAAATGTTTAATTATTATATAAAGGTCACATTCCCCGCTAGATCTCTGCAACTCTCCTGACATCAGTGGGTGTTCATTCCACAGCTTTGAGTGTATAGACTTCACTTTCTACCCTGGCACACCAAACATAAACAAACTCAGAATCTGGACTACTCTGCCAGATGAGCGAGATCGATGTTCTAAAGAGACAAGACAAACAACAGGAGGGGAAAACAAATGCACAAAAAGGGGAAGTGACTTGCCCAAAGTCACACAAAAGTTCAGTGGCAGAGCTAGGAATACACCCCAGATCTTCTCTCCAGTGCCCTATCCACTAGGATATACTGTCCTATCATTGCCATAATTAAACTACTTCCAGTGCTCCCATTCTGCAGCAGCACTGTCAGACATTCCGCATCGACCACTTCTCTAGAAGCATTTGAGACTTTTGTAACAAAGCTTTCATACCCACCTGGCTTGGGACTTCATTACAAATCTGAAAGTTGGCCAAGATTCACAAACCTTTCTTGGAGTGTGGAACTTTAGGGATTTTGTACCCAAATGAACTGAAATAAGAAACGTTCATGTAAATTCCTATAAACAAATGCAGCCATGTTTCATATAGCTTGGCTTCACTAAGTGAACAGGGTTTGGCCTGTGATCAGTCTTTTGCAAGAAGAGATTAATTCTGCTTTAAAGAAGGCATGATTGCAGTGAGACAGTGAATCTTATTCTAGGAAAGAAGATAGCTATTGATCAACTGTAGTTCCGCTATTTAAAGCTTTACTTTAACAATTTGACTGAGGGATTGACCCTATCTTATGACTCCAAAATTGATTTCATTTTAGGCCCTGCTTGTTGAATACCTTGATTTGTGGAGCCATGGCTTTCATATTTTGGACAAGGTTTACTGGAACTTGCAGATACAGACGCTGATCTGGCAGGAAGATAAAAAAATCCAAATCACTTATGACAAGTCTGAAATGTGAACTGCAAGAAAAATCTGAAGAAAACAGCCTGTGTGAGGAATGCCTTCGTTTCGTGCTAAGCAATAGGTGACAAATATGAAGCTTGCAGACCTGGCAGAAAAAGAAGAAACCTCATAAAAAAAGATGATGTAGAGATTTCCAGTAATTTTTCTTCTGCATTTTATAGTCCAGTGTCTGTCGAGCCTAAATAGGTTCATTGATACCAGCAGCCATGCTTTAGCTCAGATGTCCCACCTGGCTTTGGTCGGGGGGGGGACGGGGGACAGTTTCACTCCCATGTCCTGCCTGGTTTGCTGAGAGGAAGAGGGGGGGGGGGCCCTTTCATCTCACAGCACAGTCTATTTTAAGCAGTTGGGACCCAGCCACTCTCACCTTATGGGACTGATCCAAAACCCATTGTTCCATTGACTTCAGCAGGCTTTAGATCAGGCCCTATACGCAGAAGAAGAGAGAGAGGAATACTAATGGAAAGGACCATCACAGGGGACAGCAAGAGGGCATGGGCAACAGCTTTTGTACATTATTTCCTCTTTAACAGCAAGCTGGACACTAAAATGGTCCTTTACGCCACACCTACTACTTGGGCCTGAAGCTGACCTGGGACAGGAGAATGTGTTTGTGCACTTTTGTCCTAAACAAGTGTTTTTAAAGTATTTGCTGCCCCTTTCCCCCTGCCCCCACACACACACATTAGAAATAATAGGTCTTGATTCCTCTGATGTCACTAGAGGACACTGTGGAGCACTGGAGAACTGGTGACATCATGGCATCCTGACAGACAAGAGAATCAAACCTGGATTTTCAGTCTGACTGTTTAAACCTCTTTAGCTCAGACGCTGACAAGATGTGGGTCAACATCCACAACAAGAGATGTTAATGATACCCCTGCCCTTCAACGGAGGCCTGGGCAGAGGAGCTGGAACATTTTTAATAGTGGGGGTGCTGAAAGCCAGTTCCCTTACCTCTGTCCGCCCCCACCCCCGAGCTGGGGCCAGGAGCAGGGTCATGTCTCTGGGAGCGGGGAACCCAGACAGGGGTAAGGGGGCCAAGGCTGGGGCCACAGCTGGGGACAGGCACAGGGCTGGTGGCCAGAACCCATGGCCCAAGCATGGGGCCGGTGTCCACATGTGGGACCAGAAGCGGAGGCGCGGGGCCGGCAGTTGGGACCCACGGCTGGGTCCCCCGGGTGCAGGGCCAGAAGCGGAGGCTCAGGGACAGCAATTGGGACCCACGGCCAGGACCCAGAGGTGCAGGGACGACAGTTGGGACCCACAGCCAGGACCTACGGGTGCAGGGCCAGAAGTGGAGGCGCAGGGCTGGCCGTCAGGACCCAGCATGTGGGGCTGGGAGCAGAACCCCGCATAAAACCTGGGGGTGCTGCAGCACCCTCCTCACCCTAGTTCCCATGCTTATGGGCGTGGGAAAGGGCCTGGTTCAGTTCTTTGATCCACAAAAAGCCTCCTTTAGCAAAAACAAGGAAGACAAGACTTTATATTCCTGACATTTAAAACAATCCTTTCAGGGGGAAAAACAAAAGCTGCAGGCATATCTTTCCCTTTGCAGGCCACTTTTAAAGTGGATGAATATTAATTTTGGGTCTGTCTGTGGACTTCTTTTATTCAAAACAAAACAAAAATAACCCTCTCCTTTCACCTCCTCCAGACAGTTCCTTGCAGCTTTCCCTTTTCTGTCAGGGAAACAAAGTGTAGTTAACAAAAATACAATGCAGCCCTAATCACAAAGCTATTGGCTATTCTGAGATGGGTCTCAATCTCTCCAGTTCAGGCTAGTTCGCTTTGTATAAAATACTTCAATAGACATTGTGCCAGAGGCAGAGAAGGAGAATAACTTTGTAGCTTGCTGGTTAGAACACTTACCTGGGAGACCTGTATTCAAATCACAAGTAGGGATTTGAATCTGGGTCTCTTACACCCCAGTAGTTCTAACCACTACTCTAAAAGTTAGAAGATGGACACTCCTCCCACATTTTTGTCACATTAGCCTTCTAAAAATGCTTGGAAGCAAAAATGTTTTGGGTTGAATGATGAGTTTTGTTTGACCCAAGAAATGCACGTTTTTGATTTGTCAACGTTTTTCAGATTCAATTCAGGCCAAACTGATTCCCCCCCAACCCCCAGTTTTTGAACTGCAAGTGAACCAAAAAACCCAGTTATTTGCCCAGCTCTAGTTTCTGGCTCTGCCACTCTCCTGCTGTGTCACCCTGGGCAAGTCATTTTGCCTCTGGGCCTGTTTTCATTCTCATCTTTTGTCTCTTTTGTCTATGTAGATTGTTCCTCCCCCAGGGAGCCTACAACCTCTCATTGTGTGTTTACAATGCCTAGCACAAAGGGACCCCAATCTTGGTTGGTGCCTCTGGGCACACTATCATACATCTTGCCTTCCTTGTATCCATTCCTTTTATCCTCTTCTTTTTCTCACGCCTTCATTTTTCCATCTTCCTCTCCATTGTTCTTTCCCAGTTTATTCTCTCTTCTGTTTATTTCACTCTTGTTCTTTGTAAAGCAGCATCTCCTTTCTTTGTATTCTTAGTTCCAGGCTCCAACTTGGAGTTGATGTCTTTGATGACACAGTACTCATCATAGAGCTGATCAAGATCCACTGTTTTCTGGAGGTTTACAGCTGTCATGGCCGCAGACAGATCCTTGTATTTGAATGCCCTATTCACTTTGATGTTCAAACACTGGGTATTGAACAAGTAGCCAGTTGTTGAAAAATCAAACCATTTCTCCAAATATAGGATCGAAGCATCGTAAAATTTCATGAAGTCTGTCTAGAGACATGCAGCAGTGACAGACAGCATCTCAGTTAATGAATTTTCAACTTTGGAGCTAAAGAATTTGTCATTCTTTCATTGCTGAAGTTTAATTCTCATAGTATTCATTATGCCATACACTTCACATGCTGTCATACTCTCATTTTCCAAACAGAACACAGTATCATTGAAGATTTTCAGGACATTCTGAAGGAAAAACAGATGAACCTCAACTTTGCTAGGCCCCTCACCTTGTTCACCGTTTTCCCTGTTGGAGAACAGCATCCACAGAGATTGTGGGTACTTGTCACTGCACAGAGAAACAAAGCAGCACTTAACAGCCTGCCACATATTTACAAGCCTGTTTACAGCTGGGAAAAGACTCAACCAGCGTGCCGGAACTGCGTGGCGCAGTAAAGTGGCATACTCCATATCCACAAAGTCAAACATATCCTTCAGTGCTGCTACTCTCTTAGCAGAACTGCTGAAATGATTGAACGTCTTAATTACCAGAGTCTCAATGTTAACTTGTAGGGTATTGCTAGCATGTTTCACGGCGTTGTGCACAACATGGGCAGGGCAGTTTGCAGGCAAGATATTTTTGTTTTGTTTTTTTAAGTTCTGGTACAGATTGTCGCTTTCCATAATTCACGTTTGCATTATCAGCACAGTAGGAAGACACTTTGTTCAGGTCTAGTTTGTGTGTCGCAAGTTTTTCAAATAATGTGTCGCTTATTGCCTCTGCACTCTCTTCGTTTTGCTCATAGAAGTCTAACAGTTTACCTTGGACCCCATGTTCGGGTGGCCAGTATCTCAGCGATAAGGGGAAAGTTTTCACATGGCCCTTGTTCGATGCATCTGTGGCAAGTGAGGAATAGGGACCATCTGGCTTGCTGGGGTCTTTTGAAAATCCTGTTGAGAGTGGTGACAGCACATTTTTGCCTCCGCTGTAGTCCAGCCACAGCTGACGTGCTTTGCAATCGTTGAATGTGGATACAAGGTAGGCCCCCGTTTAAGTTCACAGTCGCACGAGCGATAGGAGTGCTGATGGACTACTGTGTGGTAAATTTGAGTCAGCTCAGCAGCGATAACCTTGTTATTGAAGGATTCATTTGGCCTGCTGAAAAAATTTGAGACCAGGGTAGTGCTTTTGTGAGTCTTGGTGTTTTGTTCATGATTTTTTGAATCAGCATGATGCTCAACATTGGACTCACCGCCATGGTGAATGCTAAATTCCTTCCAGCATGCTTTACAAAAGGCTTTTGAATCTCACTCGTAGGATTTCCGAATCCAGGTGTAAGTGGTTTCCCATTCTGTCCTGTATCTGCACTGTCTTTTTTGTTTTTTGGTAGTTGGCTCCTCCCTTGCTGTTGCCATTTCAGGTGGGGTTTTTGGCTGAAGACCGTTAGCTAGAGAGCTAGCCACTGAAAGGAACCGTGCAGTCTCTGTGCTGCTTACATGTTATTACGTGCCCACTGTTGTTTGTCCTATGGTATGCACTGTGGTTCAGAACTTACACCTGAAAACAACCTGAAAAACCAAAATTGCCAGTGGATAACACAGAGCACAATCGGGTTTAATGGGACATTCCCAATCAACTAATTTTCTATTTCACTACCAAATTTTAAATTTTACCTGAATATCGGGACAAATGGCATCCCGATTGTACATCGAGCAGATGTCCGCCGCCAGGTGCAATCCCTGCTTGCCAATGTGGGTAAGTGAGCTGGGCAGCAGCTTAGCAGTGCTCAGCCCCAGCCTGCCCTGTGGGGAATCAGCATGTGCAGAGGCAGGTGCCTCCTTTCTCTGGCTCTGCCATGAGCTAGGTGGACCGGTCTGCACACACTCTGCTGCGGGGAGGATGTGGCTATTACCTCCGTGGGGCACCTCCCCCAGGCAAAAAACAGGTGGTGAAAGAAAAGCTTTGAAATGGCAACTCTCCGATTCTAGCAGCCTATCCCATCGAGCACAGAGACACATCTCATTTCAGAGCCGGCAGTTCTAGCCCTTCTGCTGCATCCACGGAGTCGGCTGCAGGGGACTGCCTGCCTGGCTCTGCAAGCCAGGGCCCCCTGAAAGCTGACCTGCCCAGCCCTTCTTAGGTGCCGAGAGCCACTGGAACACTCCAGCCCTGGGCCAGAGGTCAGCATTCACCCAGGCTCAATTGATTGGAAAGCGTAGGGGACAATTTCCTGGCGCAAGTGCTCGAGGAGCCAACTAGGGGGGGTGCTTTTCTTGACCTGCTGCTCACAAACCGGGTAGAATTAGTGGGGGAAGCAAAAGTGGATGGGAATCTGGGAGGCAGTGACCATGAGTTGGTTGAGTTCAGGATCCTGACACAGGGAAGAAATGTAAGCAGCACGATACGGACCCTGGACTTCAGGAAAGCAGACTTCGACTCCCTCAGGGAACGGATGGCCAGGATCCCCTGGGGGACTAACTTGAAGGGGAAAGGAGTCCAGGAGAGCTGGCTGTATTTCAAGGAATCCCTGTTGAGGTTACAGGGACAAACCATCCCGATGAGTCGAAAGAATAGTAAATATGGCAGGCGACCAGCTTGGCTTAATGGTGAAATCTTAGCGGATCTTAAACATAAAAAAGAAGCTTACAAGAAGTGGAAGGTTGGACATATGACCAGGGAAGAGTATAAAAATATTGCTAGGGCATGTAGGAATGTTATCAGGAGGGCCAAATCGCACCTGGAGCTGCAGCTAGCCAGAGATGTCAAGAGTAACAAGAAGGGTTTCTTCAGGTATGTTGGCAACAAGAAGAAAGCCAAGGAATGTGTGGGCCCCTTACTGAATGAGGGAGGCAAACTAGTGACAGAGGATGTGGAAAAAGCTAATGTACTCAATGCTTTTTTTGCCTCTGTTTTCACTAACAAGGTCAGCTCCCAGACTGCTACGCTGGGCATCACAAAATGGGGAAGAGATGGCCAGCCCTCTGTGGAGATAGAGGTGGTTAGGGACTTTTTAGAAAAGCTGGACGTGCACAAGTCCATGGGGCCGGACGAGTTGCATCCGAGAGTGCTGAAGGAACTGGCGGCTGTGATTGCAGAGCCATTGGCCATTATCTTTGAAAACTCGTGGCGAACCGGGGAAGTCCCGGATGACTGGAAAAAGGCTAATGTAGTGCCAATCTTTAAAAAAGGGAAGAAGGAGGATCCTGGGAACTACAGGCCAGTCAGCCTCACTTCAGTCCCTGGAAAAATCATGGAGCAGGTCCTCAAAGAATCAATCCTGAAGCACTTGCATGAGAGGAAAGTGATCAGGAACAGCCAGCATGGATTCACCAAGGGAAGGTCATGCCTGACTAATCTAATCGCCTTCTATGATGAGATTACTGGTTCTGTGGATGAAGGGAAAGCAGTGGATGTATTGTTCCTTGACTTTAGCAAAGCTTTTGACACGGTCTCCCACAGTATTCTTGTCAGCAAGTTAAGGAAGTATGGGCTGGATGAATGCACTACAAGGTGGGTAGAAAGCTGGCTAGATTGTCGGGCTCAACGGGTAGTGATCAATGGCTCCATGTCTAGTTGGCAGCCGGTATCAAGTGGAGTGCCCCAAGGGTCGGTCCTGGGGCCGGTTTTGTTCAATATCTTCATAAATGATCTGGAGGATGGTGTGGATTGCACTCTCAGCAAATTTGCGGATGATACTAAACTGGGAGGAGTGGTAGATACGCTGGAGGGGAGGGATAGGATACAGAAGGACCTAGACAAATTGGAGGATTGGGCCAAAAGAAATCTGATGAGGTTCAATAAGGATAAGTGCAGGGTCCTGCACTTAGGACGGAAGAACCCAATGCACAGCTACAGACTAGGGACCGAATGGCTAGGCAGCAGTTCTGCGGAAAAGGACCTAGGGGTGACAGTGGACGAGAAGCTGGATATGAGTCAGCAGTGTGCCCTTGTTGCCAAGAAGGCCAATGGCATTTTGGGATGTATAAGTAGGGGCATAGCGAGCAGATCGAGGGACGTGATCGTTCCCCTCTATTCGACATTGGTGAGGCCTCATCTGGAGTACTGTGTCCAGTTTTGGGCCCCACACTTCAAGAAGGATGTGGATAAATTGGAGAGAGTCCAGCGAAGGGCAACAAAAATGATTAGGGGTCTGGAACATATGAGTTATGAGGAGAGGCTGAGGGTGCTGGGATTGTTTAGCCTGCAGAAGAGAAGAATGAGGGGGGATTTGATAGCTGTTTTCAACTACCTGAAAGGGGGTTCCAAAGAGGATGGCTCTAGACTGTTCTCAATGGTATCAGATGACAGAACGAGGAGTAATGGTCTCAAGCTGCAGTGGGGGAGGTTTAGATTGGATATTAGGAAAAACTTTTTCACTATGAGGGTGGTGAAACACTGGAATGCGTTACCTAGGGAGGTGGTAGAATCTCCTTCCTTAGAGGTTTTTAAGGTCAGGCTTGACAAAGCCCTGGCTGGGATGATTTAACTGGGAATTGGTCCTGCTTTGAGCAGGGGGTTGGACTAGATGACCTTCTGGGGTCCCTTCCAACCCTTATATTCTATGATTCTATGATTCTATGATTCTATGATTGGGGTGGGTTTTCCTCTGTTGTCGCTGCAGAGTGAGTTTCCCAGACAGCAGAGCTTTCTGGGGGTGCTGCCCCTACCCCTTAAAATAAATGGGCGACTTCAGTTCACTTTGGATCGGTCGGATCCCAAAGCTCATTTGCCAAGAGCGGGTTTGGATCTGATGCAGCACTGAGCCTTGTCGCAAAGAGCTGGCAGGTAACAGCTGAAATGAAGTGTGACTTTTGTTCCCAGCCTCAAGGAAAGGGCAGCTCTTTTCAGTACCTGGTTTACAATGGTGATTCAGTGGCAACAGGCCCACACTCAGAAGGGGCCATGGCATGGCCTTCTCCACTTGTGCTGTGCCCCCAGATCCCACCACGCCTGATGGCTCCTCTCCGCCCCCTGCCCTGGCCAGACCCCAGTGCAGCTCCAGTTCTGGACAGTCATGTGCCCACTACCTCTAGAGCCCTGCCTGTCTTCTCAGAGCTGAGCCGCCTGGAACTGGTGCAGAAGTGGGGTCAGTCTCAGCCAGTGGGGGGAGGTGGGGGGGATTGGCTGGGCTCCTCCAGGCAAGTGGATCCTGAAGAAGCCTTGCAGGGGCAAGCCCTGCCTTGGCTGATCATGCTGTTTCCAAGAGTGATTCCCTGCCCTCAGACTGGCCAGGGCCACACTGCTGGCTCAGCCGAGCTGACACTCACCTCAGGGACCTGCCGGCCACTTCCTGGGAGCCACCCCAGGTAAGCGCTGCCAGGACCCACCTCTGCACCTCCTCCCCCTGCCCCAGCCCTCAGTTGAGGAGGTGAGCAGTGGGCAGGGTGGGGCTGGCCAGGGCAATGGGGCATGCATGTCATGGCCAGAGGCACACTGGTCCGCCTGGTCCTGTGCTACCAGCATGCCCCTTCCTGTAGGGGTGGGCCCATGCTGCCCCACATAGCTCCGCAGCCCAGCACCCCCTGAATCCACTATGCCCAGAGCCCCCCCCCAACCCTTCCACCACAAATGCATAGTGCTGTGTACACCACCACCCCTGCCCAGTGCCACCCCTGCCCAGTGCCACCCCTGCCTACAGCCCCCCACAGCTGCCCAGCACCCCGCACAGATCCCCCCACTCGCTAGTTTCCCAATACACACAGATTTCCCCTCCCTCTCTACTAGTGCCCTTCCCCACAGCCCCACCACCACAACTACACAATGCCCCACACAGACCCCCCCCACTGCCCAGTATCCTGACACACACAAACCTCCCCCACTGTCCAGCACCCTCCACACCCTCAAAGCTCAGCACCCCACCACAGACCTCCCAGACACTCACTCCACCACGCCCTGCCCCTTCCCTGGCCGCACTCACTGGCCCTGCTGGGAGGTCTCTGGCTCCAAGGGTCAGAGTTGGGGGGATCTCCAGACTCCATGTGCTGCACCCGCCACAAGCGCGAGCTCGGTGGCTCCCATTGGCCAGGAAAAGCACCAATGGGAGCTGCCGGAGCAACAGAGCAGAGCTTGCAGGCGGGAGCAGTGTGCAGAGCCCCCTGCTTCCCCCAACCCTAAGAGCCAACGGGACCTGCCAGGGGTGGAGGTGTGGGGGTCCAGGCAGTGCCTACCTGGGGTGGCTCCCAGGAAGCATCCAGCAGGTCCCTCTGGCTCCTAGGATCAGGGGCAGTCAGGGGGTCTCCACTTGCTGCACCCGCCACAAGCATGAGCTCCGGGGCTCCCATTGGCCAGGAAAAGCACCAATAGGAGCTGCCAGAGCCGCAGAGTGGGGCTTGCAAGTGTGAGCAGCGTGCAGAGTCCCCTTGCCCCCCCCCCCCAACCCTAAGAGCCAGAGGGACCTACTGGGGGTGGAGGTGGTGGGTGCCGGCAGTGCCTACCTGGAGCAGCTCCCGGGAAGCATCTGGCAGTTCCCTGTGGCTCCTAGGGTAGGATCGGGGGGGCGGGGGGTGGGCAGTGTCTCTCTGCGCGCTGCCGGCACCTGCAAGCCCCACCCCCACAGCTCCAATTGGCCAGGACAGAGTGCTCATGGCGGGTGCAGCACGTGAAGATCCCCCTCACTGCCTCTGTGCTGAGGGGCCACAGGCTCCTGCAGGCCGCTTCCCTGGTTGGAGGCGGAAGCTTACCCACGTAAGTGCCGCCAACCCAGGATTCCAGGTACGTGTGGTGCAAAACAAAATATCGGGACAAATGGTGTCCCGACTGATGTACGGTCGGGACGCGGGACAAATAACTTAAGATCGAGATTGTCCCAATTTTATCGGGACATCTGGTAACCCTAAGCACATGGTTTTAAGTCCAAGGGAATTCTAGCTAGAGAAAAGTTATTAAACCATTTCTGTGATGTAAAATTACTGAGAACCACAGACAGTTTTAA
Source organism: Caretta caretta (assembly GCF_965140235.1). Classification (NCBI taxonomy): domain Eukaryota; kingdom Metazoa; phylum Chordata; order Testudines; family Cheloniidae; genus Caretta; species Caretta caretta. The sequence goes on along the minus strand of NC_134209.1, from coordinate 127,344,268 downwards.
AAATGACTTTTATATGGCCCGTTAATATAATTGATAAAGATATTAGAAAATAAATCTGTGAATTAGATGTCATTTATGATGAAACATGGTAAGCTGCAGAAAGCTGAAGGTACTTTGTTCTCCCCTTACACTCTCCTCCTATTCCGAAGTGTAATTATTTCACATGTAACTATTCCCTGTTGAGATATTAGTGCTTACTTATATACAATGCAATGATAAATCTCTCTCTCTTATCGGTGTAACATATTTCCTCAAACCTCTGATAAGCATTCACAACACCTGCTCCACAATACCCTAGATTTGTCATCCAGAAATCTGGTCAGCTTATTCCCCGTGCACTAGAATAGTTTATTGTCTTGCTTTAAAGGGATTGTGATTCTACTTTTAATTAAAATAGATTTATATCCTCCTCTTATCACCAGGTTCAGATTGCATTTACTCAAAGGGGATTTGTATCCAGAAAGAAACATGGAAGCAGGTAATGACTTCTATCAGTCTGAAAAATGGACATTTTGGTTTTCTTTACAAGCTAGCCCGGTTTTGAGATTCAAACTTCTTCAAAGAAGATCTCGTTCTTTTTGCAAAAACGAGATTTATATGATTCCCTCGAACAAAAATGGCTTTGGGAGAGCTTCTTTAGTTCATTTTGCATCTTGGGTTCAGTTTCACTAAAATGTTATGTCTAGCTCTTTTGACAAACACACACTAGGGGTCTGATTCTTTGAGATACTGAAAACCTCAGCTCCTGTTGATTTTGGCCCATATTCAAAGCAGCTCTTAAGCACATGCATAAATCCCACTGAAGTCAAAAAGAGTTAAACATGGGCCTCGGTGCTTTGTTGAATAAACCATCAAGGGCGCTCAGCACCTCACAGGACTATGCCGTAGTCAAAGAAAAATAGCAGAACAGACTTGGTTGCTCTAATTGAACTCCTTATGAAGGGGGTGGAGATTTCCTCCTCCAAGTACTCATTTCCAGTTTTCGTATACTTCGGTGAAATCGCCGAAGTAAATGCTGTTTAATTCTTCATCGTAGTACAAAACTCATATATTTTCAGTGTCTGTTTTGAATTCTGCCCTTGCGTTTACTTCTATCCCTCCCTCCCATTGCATCTGGCTCACGCACAGGCAGATAGACATAAATTAAACATTAATTTAAACTCAGTGAGGACTAAACTCAGGTATTCTGGATCTTAAAGCATGACCTGCTCCTGCCTGAGCGAAGAGACACACTTTGTAGCAATCTCATCAACCCGCAAGAGAAGAGGACAGAGCCCTAGACTGAGCAGGTATGGGTTACGCTTCCCAACAAGAAGAAGGGCATTTGGCAGCAGCTGTTCGCTTAAAAGAGTTAAGTACCTTCTATGATCATTAGAATTGCAATGGCGTGCTCTGTGTTTAAGAAATTTTCTTTTACCATTATACATCCTGCCCCATCATTCAGACAATGATATTAAACATTTGGAATTTGAGTGGAGTGTGGGCATACATTAAAAAAACATTAATATCAGGGCTGCCAATGACTGCTTTGATCACTGAGTTTTTCCTCCCTTGTGTATCAGCTGATCGTTGGCAAACTCTCACTTACATTCTAGCAGAAACCAGTATACAAATTGGTGTCTTGGGTACCCACACTGTTTCCTTTCCTCTCTCCTCAATAGCTTCATTCAATAAACTGAGCAAGAGACCACACAGACACTTAAAATATACTGGTTTTCTTGGATTGTGGACTATACACAGACAGTCAATAGGACAAAATGGAATTTAGCAGCTAATTCCTACCCCAAGTATCAGAGTAACAGCCGTGTTAGTCTGTATTTGCAAAAAGAAAAGGAGTACTTGTGGCACCTTAGAGACTAACCAATTTATTTGAGCATAAGCTTTCGTGAGCTACAGCTCACTTCACTGGATGCATCTAAGGTGCCAAACTACCACAAGTAGTCTCTCAGAGGTCCTCAAGTGTCGGTCATTATAAACAGATAAGCATTTAATTTCGGTCTCAGACTAATACACCAAATACTTATTTTTAACCACAAAGTTACTGTTATAACCCTTTGTACTTTTTTAGCTAACTCTAGCATGCTTGCAACATAGGATTGGAGAATCTGGGTTCAACTTTTGGTCCATGTAGTCCAGCATACTGGCAATAACTAATACTGGGGACTTCAGAGGACAGTTAACAGCTATGATATTTTATAGAAGGGGACATAAGGAGACTTCAGAGTCCGATAAGTGATCAGCCCATTCTTGAAAATCCTGTTGCTGCTCCCACTGAAAGCAATACACCCATAGAGTTCAATGGTGCAGGATCAGACCCTTAAAGATTAAATGCAATTACCTGTGTTATTTCAGGGTCACAGCCTGCAAACCCTTAGCTTCAATGGACTTCATGGGACTATTCCCAGTAGTAAGAGTCTGCAGAGTCAGCCTTTACTTTGCATAGCTACAAGTATTACTAGGGCTCATGAAACTACCTGGGAACATAGTAATGTTCCTCCCTAATCCTTTTTTTATGTCTTTTTTTGACATAGGATTTTCCCTTTATGGGCCTCATGCTTGGTCTAAAACTGGTTAAGGAGAGTGACTCCTGCACAATTAAGTTATGTGACAAAGCTCTGTCCTTGTCTCCGTGGGTCCCGCGTTTCCTGGCGGATTTTGCTAGCCTCAGAGGCTCACTGTGACCCTCACTGTGACTCTTGTCTCTAGATAACCCTTCTCTCTCTAGAGACAAGGGTCACAGTCTACTGAGCCATTTTCATCATGAGCCAGCGAGAGAGGTGAGGAGAAGCTATTCTCTCTTGCACAGTCTCTGTTGTCTCCCAGTCTCAGTGATTAATCGGGGTGAGGGGGGCTAAAGGGGAGCCCGGGCCTGCCCTCTACTCCGGGCTCCAGCCCAGGGACCCTAATAGTACCAGCTATGGTAGCTGACCTATTAGAAACATGACACATACAATTCCCTGGGCTACTTCCCCACAGCAGCCCCCACTTCTTCAAGCTCCACTTCACCCTTATCGCAGGGCTTCCTTCCTTGTGCCTGATATGGTGTGTACTGCTCAGTCTCTCCAACAGCACAACTTCCTCCCACAGCTCCTGACATGCACACCCACCTGACTAACTGGGAGGCTTTTAACTAGTTTCAACCAGTCCCTGATTGGCTTCAGGTGTCCCAATCAACCTAGCATTCCCCCTGCCTTCTGGAAAGTTCTTAATTTGCCCCAGGTGTCTTAATTGACCTGGAGCAACTGCCATTTTAACTTATCCTGGTACCAGGGATTTGTTTCGCCTGGAGCTAATATATCTATCTCCCATTACTTTTCTATAGCCATCTGGCCTTGCCCCGTCACAGTTATTAAATCCATTGGTCTAGGAAATTGGTATTTGCATACCACGATAAGTAGAGTTTACCACTTGACAAAGGTGTGGGCCCAGTCCTGTGCAGTGCTGACTCTCTTCAACATCCAGTGGGTGAATCATGCTCCCACTGAAGTCCAAGGCAAAACACTCTTGCTATTAAAAGACATGGGTCAGGTTGTCATGAATGAAAGGTAGAGGAAAACATGACAGAACAAACCTCACTTCTGCAGGATCTTACTGTTCAATTTTCTAGCACTGAGTTTTAGATAGCAGTCTAGCTTTATGTTTCCTTCCCTTCATGGTGAGAAGAGTCCAGCAGGGCTGCTGGTTGTAATGAGAGATCACCATTTGTGCAGGCTTCCTTGAAATGTAATGTTTTCAACATTCGGAATGCACAAAGAATAAATCAGTGTAATAGTTTTGCTTCTGCTATTAACAAAACTCCTCTTCCCCGCCAGCAAACAGGCAGCTCCCCAGTTCACCATGGCAGAGCAAATTAAAGGTAGACAGAAGCTTCTGAAAGGAGGCATCCCAGGTTCACAAGAAAGTTCAACCTTCTCCAAGTGTACACATATCCCTAAACCTCAACATTAAACAATGTTTGGAACAGTGTTTCAAATCTGTTCCAGGTTGACAGTGACTGAAAGTCATTTCCAAGGCATTCTTTATGAGATGGGCTAGTTGCCCCAATATGGTTCCTAGTGGACTAGCATCCAGATCGCAAACACCACCACCGTATTTCAGAAATTTTAAGTCTGGAAGGGACCATTATGATCATCTGGTCAGACCTCCTGCATAACAGAGGTCAGACTGTCTGGGGTGACTCAGGAGTGAGTACCAACCGCAGGGCAGACTGTTAACAAACAGGGCACAAACCCCAAACAGGCTGTGAGTTCTATACTTAGATTTCACCAACCCAGTATCAAGTGTCAACTCCTCAAGCACTATAACAGCCTAACCACTGAATCACAGGTAGTCCCCTAGGGTACTCCAATCTATATTGCACCTAAGCAAGCTTGACTTTGTGATAAACAGTCCCTTACACCAAAAATCACAACAATATTCAGGATACTCTTGGTCTCAAAAGGCCAGTCACTTACCCCAGGTCAACTGCACCTTAGATCTCACACCAAAGACAGCCCTTGTAGCCAATCCTATAATAAATTTTTAAACAGTCTATTCATTTGGAAAAGGAAATATAAGAGTTATTTACAAAGCTAAAGCAGGCAAACATATATATACACTCACACAAATGAATTACAGTGTTAAGTTTCAAAAGATAATAGACGCTTCTATAATAAGTATGCTCTATATGTCCCTTAGGACTAATCAAGGCTAAACACTGCTGATCTCTTGCTTATGTCTAGAAAATCTTGCCCTTGAGAGTCCAAACAGCAGAGAGAGTTTCTCCTTGTCAGGGATTTTTATTCCCGTTTGCCCTTTTTTTATCTGCCAGCTCAGCTGATGGAAGGAATTCATTGCATGTCTCCTCTTAATACAAAGGGAGGGGGAAGAGAGCAATTAACAAAGTTTTTTGTCCTCTTTGATGCTCCACAATAGTTTGTCTGGTGGTGATGGGCCTTCTCTGTTGGACGGAACCCAACACCCTCCTTTGGAAGCCAGCATTTCACACTAACTCTTTCCTGTCTGGTGATTTACTCAGAGAATTACAATGCAAATACTCAAACATCACCTTACAATATGGAATACAGATATTATAAGTGAGGTTAATGCATGAAGCAATTTATAAGCATTCAACAAAGTCTAAACACTAAGCATGATTTTTATTACTCTAATACCTATTTTAACAATACTAACACACAAGTCAGCCAGACATCACACAAGTGAGCTAAGAGACATAGGACCAGACTAAGCCCACACTAGCACAAGAGTTCAGGGATGGATTAAAACATAGGTCCATGCCTAGGGTCCCAGCTTCTGGAGTCCATTAATGGGGTCAGGATCTCAGCTTTCACTTTTAAAATAAATGTAAGTTTCTAGCCCTCATAGTTATGAAAAAGAGTTTGAAAATATGAACCACGCACAACTGATGCAGAGATGCCTGCCTGAGTTTGCAGAGAGCCTGGAACAACAGCTGAGAGTTGTGAACTCTTCCCAGGCAATTGCCCTGCTTGCTACCCCCTAATGCTAGCCCTGGCTTTAAATCTACTGGATATTCAGAAAAAGAGTTGTTGTGGAACAGGTGGGCCGTGGAGTTTTTATAGCATGTTGGGGGGGGGGGCCTCAGAAACAAAAACGTTGAGAACCCCTGCCCTAGATTGCTTTAATCCAGCCTTGGATGTACTACAGAGTATAGAAAGTGCAGGGCAAAACTTCTACTCCTTCCTGATGTAGAAAAGCTGCAGAGAGGAAGCCATTTGCAATACACACACATTTCTATTGGTCCTATGCTGCATATTCCTGAGTGCCATCTACTTAACCTTGTCTGTCAGCTATTTACAGATATTGTTTGCAGTGTTGCTGCAGCCCTATTGGTCCCAAGATATGAAAGAGACTAGGTGAGTGACAGAGGAACAGAGTTCTCCTATAACATTCCCTTGCATTGCCATTCAGGAAGCAATAAGTTCAAATGCAACGGTTCACCGACAAAAAAGCTTGTAAAGGATGATTGACTAGAGAAGGTCGCATGTGGGTCAGAGCAGTGGAAAGTCTTGTTTTAAGATTCAAGATAGCATCTAACAACATCTTTGAAATATTCATGTAGACTGAAGTACTAAATATTAAACGTGAAAAGAAAAGGAGTACTTGTGGCACCTTAGAGACTAACCAATTTATTTGAGCATGAGCTTTCGTGAGCTACAGCTCAGAAGTGAGCTGTAGCTCACGAAAGCTCATGCTCAAATAAATTGGTTAGTCTCTAAGGTGCCACAAGTACTCCTTTTCTTTTTGCGAATACAGACTAACACGGCTGTTACTCTGAAACCTGTCATTAAACGTGAAGTGATTCTAATCCTCAGAGCTCCTCAAGTGTTCCCTATATAGAATAGAATCATAGAATATTAGGGTTGGAAGAGACCTCAGGAGGTCATCTAGTCCAGTCCCCTGTTCAAAGCAGGACCAACACCAGCTAAATCATCCCAGCTGGGGCTTTGCCGAGCCAGACCTTGGTGAATCCATGCTGACTGTTCCTGATCACCTTCCTCTCCTCCAAGTGCTTCAAAATTGATTCCTTGAGGACCTGCTCCATGATTTTGCCGGGGACTGAAGTGAGGCTGAGCGGTCTGTAGTTCCCCAGGTTCTCTTTCTTCCCTTTTTTAAATATGGGCACTATATTTGCCTTTTTCCAATTGTCTGGGACCTCTCCTTTAGAAAGCCTGCTAACATCCTTGTTGATAAGTATATTAAATTTGCTGCCAAATTTTCAGCTAGTTAGAGATTTTGACATCACAATCCATAATCTAGATAGACTTGGCAATTGTGACCAAAAAATGCAGCAATGAGAACTAAGTAATACTAGTCTTAGGAAAGGACACAGTTACATTAAATCTTCATACACAAAGCTTGTTCACTTACAGAGGGGAAAGAGGACACATTTTTGTAGTATGTAATCTCAGTGCTTAATAAACTGAGCAAAGTAATGCATTTATTTAAAGAGAGGACTTTACCTGCAGAATTCACTATAGTCTCAAAAGATGATTGACATAATGATTACATTGAGGAGGGAGAAAAAATACTGCCAATGCATTCATTTGTGTGCGGTAAACCAGCAGGTTTGTTCACTGTGGCATTTTACAGTGATAAGCATCTCAAGACATGCTGACAGACAAGGAAAGTATAAGACATGAAACCGACTAAGTGGGACACAAAGTCTGTGTCACATTCAGCCTTGCTGCTTAGAAATAGCAATGACAGTGGAGGATGAACAGGAAAAGGAATAGATTGCAATCACTTGTGTGTCTGGAAGGATGGGGGACAAGTATAAATGGTCTCCTTGGGTGGTGCAAGGCAGTAATCTCCCTCACAGTAAATATGGATATTAAAATTCCAGTGGCAATGATAAAAATAAAGATAAAACTTATCTCTTATTTTCACATAGGCCTAATGGCACCCATGAAGCAATGCATGGCAAGATTCTCCCATTCACATAATTCCATTCACAGTCCTCCTGCTTCCACTCATCTTTTTAGCTGTGCCGAAGCTTCATTCCTAGGTTATATATGTGAATTTTGCTCACCCCTAACTTTGTGCCATCTTCCACAACACTCCATACACCTATAAAAGCCCCCTGTGGCATACAGAGCTCTGTAATGAACTAATGCTTCCATCAGAGAGAGCAGAGAGCCAGCTTCCTCTGTAACCGCCTGTTTCTGAACTGAATACAAAATGTCAGCTACCTCCCACAGAAAGCAGACTCCTAGGCCTTGTGTACACTATGGGCTAAATTGGTACCACTGGGATTGATTTAACGGGTCTAGTGAAGATGTGATAAGTCAATGGAAGAGCGCTCTCCTATTGACTTAATTAATCCACCTCAATGAGAGGCTGAAGCTATGTCAATGGGAGAGCATCTGCCGCTGACATTGAGTGGTGTAGATACCACTTTAAGTTGATGTATGCTACGTCGATTTAAGTTACGTTACGTATGTAGCTTAACTAGCGTAACTTACATTGACTTAGACGCTAGTGTAGACTAGGCCTTAGAGATTTCAAAGCACAGTACACAAATCAAAATCAAAGTTCTTCCTTGTTTTTCCTCACTATAAAACAAAAAAGTAGTTCCAGCTAAACAGGTTTGTGTGTACAGAAAGACAAAAACCCATCCCTCATTTCTCTTTAAAGATAAAATTATTTTTAAGACTCACCTATTCCATGACACACTCCAATTACAACCACCCGCTGTTCCATCTCTGATTTTGAATTAGTCTGTAATGTACCAGCTTCTAATAAAAATGGAGCAGAATTATCAATAGAGAGCCATTGATCTCTTTCTAAATTGTGAATGAATTACACCAACCTGTCTAAACTGGACCCTAGCAAATGTGAAGCTTACTACCTGCATTCATCAGTATCTCCGGTGTGAATTATGTTTGATGCACACCTGGTACAAATTTTATATAATACATGTATTCTGCAAAACCTCCTCCGAGATCTAGTCCTTAGTGTACTAACATTGGGGGATCATAGGTGAACAGGAGCATAACAGATGTGAGAACAGGTTCGAGAAAACAAATGTGTAATCCAATGGCAGTAGCACTCACCTGTGAACTCTCATCAGCAGTAGAAAAGCTGATAAACTTGTGTTTGGTTCAGGTGCTTTGGCAGGATCAAACTGTGCTTCCCCCTAGGTAGGCCTATCACACAATCACGGCTTACTGGCATCCCCCACTGGAAGCCAATTGGTTCTCTCTCTCTCTGGACAATGATGAGTGCAGTGTGCCCTTGTAACCTGCATCTGCAGCTCAGAAAATCATGTCAGCTGCCGTGTATGGAAACAAACGAGTGGGCAGACTGCTGAGCTTCTAGCACTGTTTGCTAAGTTGACAGCACAGTTGCAGGTGAAAGAGAGCCATCAGGTGTTAAAGAGGAAATATTTCCCAGACAATGACATCACAAAATGCAGCAACCCATGTAAGAGACAACCTGGCTTCTAGTTCCTTGCAAAGACACATGCAGAGATGACCCTCATATCCTACCCTTCTTTCGAGTGGGGAGTCTTGGCTAGTGGTTACAGCACAGTGACTGGGAGTCAAGGCTCTTGGGTTTAGTCTTTGTAATGTGTGTGTTCATGTAATACTTGAGCTAACTCCAGGAGTCCTGATTCCCTCTGTTCTGACATAGGACCACACACCCCCAGAGCTGGAAATAGAATCCTGGATCCTTAAATCCCAAACTCACCTGCTCTGGCCACTACAGTACACACTCATGCCTCTAATACACGCCAAGAATTGGGAGTGTGAAGGTTGTCTCGGGATGCTTTTGCGGAACCTAGACACCACGAGCCCTTTGCTGCTTCCCTGTCCACTCCCACTCTGCGCCTTCACCTCCAAGCAAACAGAGGCAGTGCTTAGCTGTTGCAAAATGAACAAACCACCTGTCCTACAAACTGACTCACATCTTTGGGACCATATGGAGGCACACAGAATTTTTTTTCTGTACCTCTGCTATGCACTCAGATAACAGAGAACAATAAGGCTTGTTTGGCCTTTTATCTTCAGGGCTGTTTTCAAAAGTATTTGATGGGAACACTGAGCCTTGTGGTGGCTCTAGGGGATCAGATTGTTGCTTTGGTGGGTGTGAATGAAAACTCTGTGGGCATGGGGGAGGCAGTTACACCTTGTGTAAAATTAATATGGCTAATATAACGTTATGGAAGTTAAACTATACGAAAGGAATGTGCATTTTCGCAGGACATGTGCAGTGTATATTGGAGAAGGGGTAAAAGAAATGCACATAAAACATGGTACTTCATTAAAATCCTATTAGGGCTCCAAAAGGAGACACAATAGGTTGTGCTTTCTTTTCAGATCTCTGTTTTGGAGCAGGAGATGAAAGTGGAAAGTAATCAGAACTCTAGTGGAAGTGGAATGTTTCTCTTTTAAGACAGTCTCTGAGCTGCTAATAGCTTTGGATCCAAAAGCAAGCTACTAAGCCTCTGTGTAAATGCAAATTACCTAGCTGATGGGCACAAAGGAGCTGCAAATAATGAATACATCTGGTCAGCAAACAAGCTACTAGAAGACTCATATTATGGCCCTCCAGGAAAGGGAGGTGAAAAAACAAATCAAACCTGAAAATAAGGGGGACAGGTTAACCTTAAGGGGTATGTGTGTGTGTGTGTACAGTGCTAAAATCTGAAGCTGTGTCTCAGCTATTACCTGAGAATAAACTTAAAGCTTGGGACAGCAGAGAAACTATTGCAAACATGGTCTGTTGTACAAGGGGGAAACTGAGGTACACCACCTCATGAATTTCATAAATGACCAGTGAGAGGGGTAATTCACTAGCCTGACTACAGAACAAAATAAGGACAGCCTGGAGGTAATTCTTCTGTTTTTCCTGCAATTAGCAAGGAAATTTGTAAAAGAAAGTGGTATTATTATTATTAAGCAATAATCTGTCCCCACCAGGGGGGTGGAAATTGTTTCTTTTGTTTTTCAGACACTCTACAAGTAAGCTGGCTCCAGCGGAAAAATAACCCACAAGACCATGGATCTATGTTTTGTGTTGTTTTTCTGTGGTGTTTGTCTTGTCGCTAGCATTGTTGTGTTTTAATGAACAGAAAATCTCATGACGTGGGTGGGGGATGGCTTCAAAAGGCTGACCTTGGCGGGGAGATGTGTATGGGAATACAAAATGCTCAACTAGGAAGCCAGCACCTGTGTAATAGCTACCATGGTACCTGGAAATGGAATGGCAACTAAGGTGGTCCCCACAAGCCCTATGGAAATAATGAGAAGGGGAGGAGCACACTGGGAATCAATGGAGGGGTGTGTAAAATAGTGTAAATCAACGGAAGATGTTTGGATGTGCCCCTCTCCTATGACTTTGGAGGAGCAGAATCAATGGCCTATGCAAGGGTTGGACAATTGGATGTACTGTGTATAAGGTGTTTTGCTGAGAATGTACATATTGCTGGGGGCACAATTACACCAGCCCATAAAGCAAACTACACCCATCTATACGTTGCTATCTGGACTTTGGTGCACAAATGGATCTGTGAATCTTATTGCTGTGAATAATCAAACCAGGGCATACTGCCTGATTCCATACCTAGTAGTTAAGCTGGTTTGGACAATAACCCATTTCTCTGTGAACATTCAATGGACTTATGATATGGACAAAAGCATGCAAAACTTGTGGGAGCAGCTTCTTGCAACTGCCAGCAACTGGACACACACAATCTTGACCCTGTCGAAGGAGGAGGGGCAGTGTTTTGGGGGTGTCTCGGATGTTGGACATTGCTGCAGTGGTCAGGACTCGGTGTTGCTGTGGATTTTGTATTGTTAACTGTACTTGTGTTATGTTGCATATGGAGATAACCTATAAGTAATGTAGGTTACTCCAAACCCTACAGTGTACTAGACAACCCGGACCCAACCTTCTCGGGCCCACTGTAATGGGAAGTCTGGAACACTAATTGGAATAGGTGTGGTATACTCGTACGAGAGAAGGTGCAGGGCACTATACTACACAAGGGGCAGTGGGACAAATGGAATATTGACACCTTTCACCTCGATGCTTGGCCCTATCAGGAAATGTGTTGCCATATGTCCTACGCTTTTCCAGGGATACCTGGGCAGGAGGATCCCAAAAGAAAAAGAAAAAAAAGGGTGGAGTGTTAGGATATATTCAGGCCTGTCTGTAAAGGCCTATACTCTAAGAATTTAGGTGTATTCTTATCACTTAGCTAGTTATAGAGGTATAAAAGAAAGAATCAAAATCACTGTCTGCCGGTGTAAGGTCCTTCTCTTACTGCGACAGTCTGAGGCCCTGTGCTTGGGCTAAGATCTTTGGCTAAGCAGCAGAGGCAGCCATAAGCTGGGAAGCGAACGGTCAGATCCTCACATTCTAAACCAGTCACATTGAAAGAAGGTGCTAGTGGGCTGTTAGAAATACAATCCTGTCCTGATAGTGCCTATCGCCTCCAGAGAAAGGGAAGTGCCTAGAAGATGTAAAAGGAAACTTAGTTTGATAGCATCCTGTCTGGCAAGAACTCACTTATCAATAGCTGCGATGTGAAATCCTCATTTCTTTGTTGTTCTATCACTGTAGTCCCCATTTCCCTATTGTTTGTCTGTAGAACCTCTGTCTGGTTCTGTGATTGTTTCTGTCTGCTGTATAATTAATTTTGCTGGGTGTAAACTAATTAAGGTGGTGGGATATAATTGGTTAAATAATCATGTTACAATATGGTAGGATTGGTTAGTTAAATTTCAGTAAAATGATTGGTTAAGGTATAGCTAAGCAGAACTCAAGTTTTACTATATACTCTGCAGGTTTCAGAGGAACAGCCGTGTTAGTCTGTATTCGCAAAAAGAAAAGGAGTACTTGTGGCACCTTAGAGACTAACCAATTTATTTGAGCATGAGCTTTCGTGAGCTACAGCTCACTTCAGTCAATCAGGAAGTGTGTGTTGGGGGGAAATGGGAACAGGGAATGGGGGTGGGGAATTGGAATCATGTTTTGCTAAAGGGGGAAATGGGAACAGGGACACAGGTAAGGCTCTGTGGTGTCAGAGCTGGGAAGGGGGACACTAAGGAAGGAAACTGGAATCATGCTTGCTGGAAGTTCACCCCAATAAACATCCAATTGTTTGCACCTTTGGACTTGGGGTATTGTTGCTCTCTGTTCATGCGGGAAGGACCAGGGAAGTAAGTGGGTGAAAGAATAAGCCCCCTAACAGTATTCAATGCCTCAGTGTAAGGGGGCAGTTGCATTTTTATGAAACAGAAATTGTAGCCGGAGAAGGATGGTTGAGGTGACTCACCCTGATAAAAGAAAAAGGCTCTCCTTTGTGCCCCTTCCTCCCTCAGTTTTCTCCCCGCTTCCTGCTTCTCGGAACATGGGTGGATGTGGAGCATGGTTCGACGGCTCTTGTAGTCCATGTTGGAAGGCAGCGTTCTTTGCTACATATTGCTATCTAGTGGTAGAAATGCAGATGTTCGCTTTTTACCAAACAATCCTTACAAATGCAGCTGTTTGTGTGTATTGAGGTGCATGTTAACACATACTGTGACAATAGAATTCCTAATGCTATCAATACCTGTGTTTCCTTAAATACCCAGGACAACTAAAGGGAACATAAGAATGGCCATACTGGGTCAGACCATAGGTCCATCTAGCCCAGTATCTTGTCTTCCAACAGTGGCCAATGCCAGGTGCTTCAGAGGGAATGAACAGAACAGGGAACCATCAAGTGATCCATCCCCTGTCACCTATTCCCAGCTTCTGGCAAACAGAGGCTAGGGACACCATCCCTGCCATTCTGGCTAATAGCCATTGATGGATCTATCCTCCATGAACTTACCTAGCTCTTTTTTGGAGGAAAGATACTTGGTAAAATATCCCAGTGTAACCCATCTGCCAGGTGGTGTCAGCAGCAACAAGGGCTGGGTACAATTTCTAGGGGTTCTTCTTTGCATTTCAAAAACAAAACAAAACTGGCTCAAGCCCCCACCTAGAAATCTGGAAAAACTAACCACCACCCCGGGTGCCTCTAAGAGGTAATACTTCCCCACTCATCAGCACTGAATCTGTATATAACAAAAGAAAACTTTTATTAAGAGAAGAGGGAACACAGCAACAATGGTTCAAAAGTATTCAAACAATAATTAGACACCTACCCCACCATATCTTGGGCAGTGTCCTTTGCCTCAGTTTCTCACCTGTGCTGTGAAAGTGCAACAGACAAATGTCCCTTTCACAGGCCACTCCCTCTGCTGCACCCAGCTCATTGTTTGTTGTTCAAAGTCAGTGAAGTCCCAAAGTTCGGGGGTGCCGTCAGGTGAGTTCACCTCCCACCCGAAAGAGGGTGTTGAATGATGCCTTCTGTAGGTGCCAACCTCATAGGTGCTCTGGGGCTGGGGCACCCATGGGAAAAAAATGGTGGGTGCTGAGCACCCACCAGCAGCCACCCATCAGCTGCTTCCCACCTCCCCCCATACCCCGCACCTGCCAGCAACCCCTGCAGATCAGCACCTCCCCCATGCCTCCCCACACCTCCCACCCGCCGCAATCAGCTGTTTTGCTGTGTGCAGGAGGCTGGGAGGGAGAAGGAAGGGGGCGGAACTGGGGGTGGAGTGGGGGCAGGAAGAGGCGGGGCATGGGTGGAGTCTTGGGGGAAGGGATGAACTTTGTTAATTGAGTCATCTGTCTAAAAATTGGAACATCAGGTGTAAATTAATTTAACCAACTGCTGTCCCAGCCCTGGACTCATTCTGATGATCTGCGTAACTGGAACAACCACTAAGCCTGCAAGATGTTATTCTACACCTCAGAATAATTCAGATAGCTCTGTTCTTGTGATTCGGTATTAAACAACATCATGCAGAACATTTTTCTGTGCACATTATTTACTCTCTCATTATGAGACAATAGGCTGCAGTAGATGAAGTTATTTGCCCTTAGAATTCATTCTATGAGCAGTTATCTGAAATTACTTTGCTTATACAGCCTCATGATGATACATAACCAGTGTGGTGCACGGGTAGCAGTACTTCTGACAATTTTCCTAATTTCTCCAAATTTTCATCTCCACAAGAAAGTTCAGTTTATTAGCTGTCTGTTGCAGGTATTTCCAAGGTACCCGTCACCGTGTTATTGAAGTAGGAAAAAATTGGGGCATTCAAAATGGGCTGACCGTTGATTCATATAAGATGTTTTTCTTCAGCATTCAGAAGAGAAAATAGTTTGGAGATGTGGAATATCTCAATCAGATTGCTGCAAATGTGTTTCTAAAGAGGAGCTGAGGTATTAATATCTGCTCCACTATCAGGCATAATTAAAGAAGACGAATGACATTCAGATTTAAAATGAACATCTGTTTCGATAACGAGCATCAGTGTGAATTGTTGATTGCTCTTGAGACAAGTCAATCAACATATCCTCCCCTCCATATCAGCAGCCATAGCAATTAAGTGTAAAAGGAAAACGGCTGGGGGAAACGAAGGGGAATGGCAGTGGACAGCAGTAGATGGAAAGCCACACTGGATATCTGAATACCCAGCTTTAATGTGTGAGACAAAGCTGCAGAAAGGAAGTCAGGAAATTCTGGATGACCAAAGATAAAGCCGTTGTGGCAACGTATTATGCTGCTCCAAGTCCTGTAGTGTAATAAGAAAAGCAGCTAGACCTTCCTTCTTCCTCTGGCTGTTGTTATTAGCCTGTTCTTTTAGCCTTTCTGGGCCACATAGTGGTGTATACCAACCTCCTCTTCCTGAGGGCCCGAGTACAAGGGCCAGCCATAACTGCAGTGCTACTATCGCCTAAGTCCCCACAAGACTGCTCTCTGCTAGGACACAAATCCCCCTAAAGGGGACATGGAGGAGGTGGGACCAGCTCCTTCATGGCACAAACCTTTGTGGTGCTTGCCAGCCACAGAAGAGATCACAGGCTGCACCCATTTCAGCAGCTGCTGCTTTTCCAGGTGCCCTATGAGATGGCTCTGGAACTCCCCTGACCCTCAGTGTTCTTGCTGAGCTGGTGTACAACATTGCGCATGTGAGCCTGTGTAGTATGTACAGTCTAGCCCGTTAGCTTTCATTAGGGTAATGTTAAAGTATATGTTATATAGAAGTGGCCTGATCCACCATTTGCAATGGCATAGTCTGCCCCTTAATAGTAGTGGGGCCTACTAGTCAGCCAACCCCCTCACATGTCATGGCCCTTTAAAAGTTTGAAAGGTCTGACTCTATATATACAAGGACCTGGGAGGTCTTGGAAGGCAGGGAGGGCTCACCAACAGCCCTCCCTCATTTCCCTTCACATAGCTTATAAATGAGTCCAGATAAACCATGTGAGGGGGCCATTTAGGGATCTGGGGCAAAAATTGGGGATTGGTCCTGCTTTGAGCAGGGGGTTGGACTAGATGACATCCTGAGGTCCCTTCCAACCCTGATATTCTATGATTCTATGATTCTATGACTATGTTAAATCCAAGAGCACCCCTTTTCCAAGGGTTTATTTATTAACAAGAGCCATAAATAGAAGTTGGAGACTCTTCTTCCCTATGCCTGTAAACAGTCTGTATTTCTGGAACCCTTCCCACTTTAGTCCTCCCTTAAGCAGAAAGCCCCAGCTCTCCTCCCTGGAGCAGGGGTCTGTAAATCAGATTTCCTGATCCTTCTTAAGCAGGAGCCCTCAGTTCTCCTGTCCAGAGTCGAGTTGCAGGTTAGCCAGCTGTAAGGCCGTTGCCACCTTCACCCTCAGCTGGACCCTTTTCCTTAATTAGTCTAGCCTTTCCCTGCTGGTGTCTTCTGGAGTCTCTCTGCTATGAGGGAGAAGGCAGCACTCCTTTTTTCCCAGTTCATCCCCAATCCGTACAGGGGAGAGGGGAGCCTTACTATACTCTCTCTGCCAGGCTTTTGGCCCTGGGCCCTTCAAGAAAGAATAACACTGTACAGCACCGGCTGTATCTTAGATTGGCAGGAGGGATGAGGTGAGCAGCAGATAAGGCTCGAGAAGAGAATGTTACCACAATCATAGGGAATGATAACCGAATCATGGACAAGCATTTTGGCAGTAGAGATGGAGAGAAAGGGTTGAATGTTGAAAATAGAGAGAAGACACAGGATTTAACAAGAGTCCTATCTCTTAGTTTTATCTCTACAATGGGTTGAAACAAAGAAAGAATCAACCACCGCCAAATTCTGGGGTATTTGAAATCTGCATCCATACCCAAATCTGGGGGCCTGGTTTTACTTCTTGTAAGAATCTAGCTGATTGGTTAGTGGGGCAGGTTCTTAGGGACAAAATCTTCTCTGGGACAGTCCCAGTTTCCCCAGTTTAAAATGTAATGATTCTGCATCACTTTTACCTCATCTGATATATTGTTATATAAGCGATACCTCCAGCATTCAACCTTCTCAGAGATATTAAACTAACTGGCTACATCATAAAATACTAATCCATCATCCAGATTAAAAAGCAGTGGGCTAAGAATTAAATCACAGGTAGTTCTCTGGATGAAGTATGCATGAGGTTTTTATGACTGGAAAACCACAATACAATCGTCTTAATCAGCAGCCTAATAAGTGGCATGCCCTGCTAACTGAGGAAGTTGCCAGGGAGCAGATTCAGAATAATACACCCGAGTGACTCTAAGCAATTGATAAATGACAGACCATATTAGCTACTATAATCTATTTGAATGTTGTATATAAGATGATTCACAGTCATGTACAATATGATGAAATCAGCAGTGTTGGCATATATTTCCCAATTATTACATTGCATCCTCTGTTCAATTCAGGCTGAGTCATTGTGTTACTATGGCTGAAAAATGATTCAGGCTTAATATCTTTGTTTAATTTAATATACTTTACAATGTTTGGCCCATAGTCTGCTCTTAGTTACACCAGTGTAACTTGTGTTATACAGGGCCATTCTCAGTACCAGACTAAGGTAAAGCTGCAAGTGCATCTGTTATACAGTGGGCCCATTGCTTCAGGTTTTGAAAAGGCTGCCATCTCCCTAGAAGCTTCTACCACGCTCACTCCACAAAGACTGAAGGTAAGTAAGTTGTAGGTCTATCCACACCACGCTCTTAAAGAACCCAGGTAATGGCATGGAGCCAGCCAGCCACCCCAGAAAGCCATTTAAGGTGATAGGAAGTTTCAAAGCACTGGGCCTATTTTCTCCACATTCCCTGCTCAGAGGAAGCCCAAGTCTATTTGGGGATGATAGAGATTCTTTGGGAAGGGCAATTTATGAGATCATGTAAAGGTGTGGAGAAACTCATTTGATCCTGAAACTCAAAATAGAAACACAGGAAGGTACAAACCATTGTCACTGAAAGCCCTCAAGAAGTTCAGAGAATCCCCTAATTACTGAAATAATTAAGTTTTATATACCTCAACCAACCAGTCTACTATAATAGAAAACACTGGAGGGAACATGTAAACATAAAATCCATCGTAACTCTAGAACATTTCCTAAACTGAGACTCAGATCCTCAACAGAGCTAACACTGGTTTAGTTCTATTGAAGTGAATGAAACTATGCCTGTTTACACCAGCTGAGGAGTATGTTTTCCACAAACTAATGAAGCTTTTAGAATACTGTGCAGAAAAAGTACTGGAGAATTGTCTTGTTCAAGAACTAAATATTCCTTCCTCTTGTAACTTACATTACAGGGATATGAGCCCTTGAAATTATTTTACAGAAAATGAATAAAGACAAATCTAACAATTATTTTAATACTGTATTTTTGAAGAAAAATTATAAATAGAATTTATCAGCACCTTTGCTAAAATTAAAAGCACAACTGACCTCTAGTGGTCATTGGTCAGAATTAAAGCTGTTGAACATATTCTAGGCAAGATGCATTTTCTACCTGGTACAAAAGTCTTTGAAATGAGGGTTCAGAACTTTCTTCCTCCCTTTCCCTTGTTTCGTTAGAACGTGGCTCTTATTCCTTTTCTATTTCACTTTTCCAACAGCCCCAGGCCTTCCCCTGATGGTATCAGGTTTCTGTGGGGCAAAGTTCAGGTCCTTAAATAAAATTCTAGAGTGGGTTGAAATTTTTCCGTTCCAATTTTTTTTTTAAATGTCTTTTTGGCGAAAACATAACTTTCTGTGGGAAGTGTCAATTTTCTTCAGGTTTTCATCAGAAAAATGAAAACTGAATTTCAGTTTTTGGCAGCCACGAACTGAATAATTTTAGCTGGGCAAGTGAGAATTTGGGGCTTTACTGAAAACTCTGATCTGACCAGTTTTCCAAAAACTGAATATTTTTAATAACTCAGCCCCCACCCAAACAAAAGTATAGTAGAAAAACATTAGTTAGAGCAAAGTATTGTTTTCACTAAAATTGTTAGCAGGAAAAGAAAACACAAAACAGAAACAAAACATCCTTTCCCAACCAGCTTTATTAAATTGAGTCAGGACTAAATGACATTCTTCCAAGTAGAAAAGGAGTACTTGTGGCACCTTAGAGACTAACCAATTTATTTGAGCATAAGCTTTCGTGAGCTACATCCAATGAAGTGAGCTGTAGCTCACGAAAGCTTATGCTCAAATAAATTGGCTAGTCTCTAACGTGCCACAAGTACTCCTTTTCTTTTTGCGAATACAGACTAACACGGCTGTTACTCTGAAACCTGTCATTCTTCCAAGTGTTCTAAAGGATGAGAAGTCCAGAGCCAATGCAATTACTAAAAAGAGAAATCCCCAATTACTGTCTTCTGCCCCTTTCAATATCCACCCTAGGGAAGTGTGTGACCAACTGTAGAGAATGCCCTCATTGTAACTGGTCTAACTGGTCTCTTTACCTGGTATGTGCAGCCTACCCCTTTTCTTGTAGAAGGAGCAGATTCCAAAAGCTGTACATTTAAAACGACTTTATGTTTTTTAATTTATCTGTGGAGGTCACTGACATTGTTCAGTGCAATAAGGGAACTTCCAATCTATGGGAAATGGTCGTTAAAAGTTATACTGAGACTTTTCTCTAGTACCAGCATCTGGGGCAGCACATTGCTGCTCTGTCTCTGGAGAATCCTCTGCTCCCCTCTTACTCCTGAGAGAAGTAACTTAGTGCAGCTTACATCTCCCCCACCCCACCATGCCAGCAAGCAGCCAGCCAAAGCTCCATCCACTCCCCTTCCTCTCCACCCACCTGTTCGAGGTAATGAACACTGGGGGCACAGGCCCTGCTTTCTCCCCTGAGCCAGAAAGCAAGGATCCCTACCAAGGTTACTAAGCTGGTGGATCTGATCACCAGGCTGGCACAAACCATCAACCACACTCAGTTCCATTTATAGCCTGTGGACTTTCCTAGACAGGCAAGGGGGTCCTCCCTGGGGCAGGCCTGCCTTCTCACAGCCTTCTGCTACAGCCAGGGAGAAAGCTTGTTTACTTACTCATCCCCCTCAGGGAGCTGGGGCCGTCCTTTATATCTTCAAGCTGGGAATCAACCCCAATCATTAAGTGCTATATAGTCATTCAAAAGGTGAGAAGCCCATAGAAGATTGAGGATCTTCCCTGATTGCAACAGGTAGGACAATATCTTGTGCCAGTTCTGGGATTTATATGCAGTGTTGTAGTCACGTCAGTCCCAGGGTATCAGAGAGACAAGATGGGTGAGGTGTTGGTCCAATAAAAGATATTACCTCACTCACCTTGTCTCTCTAATTCTGGGACTTTATAGTTACAAATTTTGCAACATTTCTTTTAGTGTACAGTTGAACCCTTCTACCAACCCACCTGTTTCTGCGTGGCGGACAGGAGTTCTTACTGAGCAAGGACCATACTTTTTGCATTAGATGCAACATGAAAGCTATGCCTGTCTGGATGACTCTCACAATCCCTACCCTGGAGAATATTTTCAGCAGTTCAGTAGCTACTGCCTGTGCGATGGCATAGTGCAAGGCCATGGCCGTGAGGTACCAGGTGGCATAGTCTACAATCACTAAAATAAATTGACACCTGCTCGAACTTGGCTCAAGTGACCCTATCAGGTCTTCCCCAATCCACTCAAATGGACTGCCCACTAATGGGAGAGGGCCTAAGGGAGTCCTGTGGGCCAGTCTGGCACCCACTGCTGGCACTCCAGGCAGGATGTAGAGTAAGCCTTAATATCTCAGTAAACACCTGGCCAAAAGAACCTGGCCAGTACCCTTCCTTGAGTTTTCTCCATCCCCACGTGGCTGGACCACAGTACATCATAGTCCAGTTTTGATACTTGGTCCTGGTACTGGTTGGAAACCAGGAGCTGTGCTTGGAGGGCTCCAATCTGTTTGCCTCAGATCACCCTCATCAGAAGATCCCCCTCCAGTTCAAAATGGGGGTACTAGGAATCCTGGGCAGGGTCATCCAGCACTCCATTTGCCCTACCCTGTCAGCCATATAATAGGCTGAACACTGGATCTGCTCTCTGACTTTGAACAAAATTGGGATCCCTGTTTGAGCTGGCATGTCTTCCCCAGGCAATGGGCTAAGGAGAGCCTGTTCTCGGACACATAACTCAGAGGAGTCCAAACTGCACTGTACCCCGATGCCTTTCCATGATCTCTTCCCAGGGACTCCTTCAGACCTGAGTGCCTCCCTTCTGCCTTGACGCAGTTCTTGGCATGACTTTGGCCAGGCACCAAACAGCTGGGGGTTGAGAAAAGGAAAAATATCTTCTGCCTTATCTTCCCATTGTGTACTGAGGGCAGGTTCTGATCCTGCCTTCGCAGCCACCCTCAAAAGACTGGTTCTAATCTCGGCTCAGCACCACCGCATAAGCTAGGTATCGAGCTAAAGCCATATTCATTTTGACCTCCTGATCTCCCCCAGTCAATCTAACTTCCATTGTAGGGTAGGGCCAGACGTCCCCGTGAATGCAGCCTACATACACCCACTCTGCACCTACTACAACCTCTGGAGCGATCAACTGTTCCTGTATGACTATCTGGCCTGAACTCGAATCTACTAGATCCAGCACCTTGTTTCTAGCTATTGTAACTGGGGCAACTTATCCCTTTGAGCCAACAGGCTCTTCCTCAGCATCTGAGGCACCCTGCTTATGGGAGCAATCTTTGTACCTATAGTCTTCCTGTCCACGTGTAAAATAAATTAGGGGACCCCCTCTTCCTTTCCACTGGGGACTCCTCCACAGCTGGTCCTTAACCCTTCCTACCCAGCCTGCTTACTGGGACTTATCCTGGGTTTCAATCTCTTGGGAGACTGTAAACGTATCTCACAGCTCAATGAGATCCTTCCTGGAGGAGACTTTTAGCTTGCATCCACCTCTCATAAGACCCAGACACAGGAGAATTCTGTCTTTCAGGTTCTTCTATTGGCTCTCAGTCTAATTGTGCATCAAGAAAGTTCTCCATGAGGCCTAACTGCCTCCTCCAGGAGAGTCACCTGATGGAAACAGACCCACTCCTTGGGTCCTGCCAGTAGGATCCAGAAGAACTGTTCTAAAGTCACCAGCTCAACTATTTCCATTGAGTGTGTCTCTGATTTCAACCAATGGGAGCAAAAGTCTCTTAGCCATTGGGCTACCACTGTAGGCTAGGAGTTTGAAGTAAATGGTTCCTGTCTGAATTGCCAGCAATACTCTTCTTCACTGAGCCCCAGGCAATCCAGTATAGTGACTGTGAGTGTCCCATACTCTTTTGCCACAGTTACACCCAGAGCACGGTATGCTGCCTGGGCTTCCCCTGGTACATACAGTGCTATCTTGGTGGCCTCTGCTTCCTGGAGCCTCAGCCACGCAATCAAAAGGTTTCTAAGAAGGCCTCAGGGTCATTTTCTGGCCCCACCTTAGTGAGGACGTCTCCCTTCCACATAGGTAACTGGCACCGCTTCAACCTGTGGGTCCTGGCCATCCTGCATCAATAGGTAAAGTATGAACTGCTGCTGGTTTTCCTGCTGGTTTTCCTGGAAAAGCTTCTTCTGTAGTTGTAGCTTTGCTGCTGTAACTGGTGCTGTACAAGGGTCTGCTTCAGCTGCTGGTGTTGTTGCTCTCTCATCCATTTTATTAGAGCTTCAGGATCCACGTTTACCCTAGGCTGTGGCAAACTGTGCCTGCATTCTCCGCCCATGTAAGCTAATAGACCTGATCAACAGCCTAGGACAAACAATCAGCCACACTCGGTTGCATTTATAGCCCCTTTCCTCAGAGATATAACAACACAAAACAAAAGGAATTTTAGAACTATACCAAGTGCAATAGCCCAGTTCTTGGCTGAGATTGTGGGGTCCTCTGTCCTCCAGCAACTAAAAAGTCTGGACCTCCCAAGCCTAAGGGATGGGTACATAGGGCCTGTTTGCCCTTTTACAGCCTTCTACTTCAGCCACAGGAGAGTTTTATCTCATCTCAACTCTCACCTAGTTCCCCACCCCCTCATGGATCTGAGGCCCTCCTCTATATCCTCCAGTGGGGATCAGACCCAGTCATTAGGCGCTGTTCAGATAATTCAGCTGATTGCCTACTGGGCTTCCCTCCAGAACAAGTCTGGCTGCTCCCTGACCCTACTGGCCCTTAAAGGGCCAGATTGCCCTGTTAGTCCCCTACAGGGATACGAGTTATTATTTTTCTTACTCTCGGTAGGTCCAGTCACAGTCTGGCACAAAGTAATTGATCAGGAATGTAACAGCAGTCCAAAACCGGATTTCCAGAGTGCCTGAGATGTCTCAGTTTGACCTTTTAAAACAATGTTGTGAGCCCTCAGACCCTTCCAGAGGGCACATGTGCTAAACTTACTGGACCCAACCTGTTTCCCATTGCATGCAATGATATAAATTCCTCTTAAAAGGTCTTGTTTTGAGGGCTGCAGTTAAGTCTTCCTTCCCAATTTAACGAGATGCTGGGCTAACACCACTTCCCCCACATATGCCCAGGAAAGTTCTCCCATGATACATTGCAAGAGAATTCATAAAGAGGCTTATAGTGCAGCGCTGTGAACCACAGGATGTTCCTCCAGAAGATTGGGCACACACATAAGTGAGTGCGATGCCAGTGTGGACACAGGAGCTCAACTGTTATTTGCAGTGTGGCCACTTTCCCTCATGCTAGGCTAATGTGAGGGTGGTAGCTTGAGTGTAGAGCACTCGAGTTAACTCTGCAGTGAAGCTGTACCCTTTAAGGAGGAAAGACCCATTTAAATTCTGCTCGCTTGGCAGGTTTTACTTTAGAATGTTTCTTTCTTTGAAAGCATCCAAATCAACTGTCAATACATCCAAATTCAGATACAGGCCCTGACAGAAGTTTTGCTAAAAGGTGAGGAACTGGGTATTTTGCCCATATTGATTTATGTTTTCTGTGTAACTCTGGTTACTATTTTTTAAATAGTGTTTAATATCAATGTCTGTAGAGGAGATAAGATCTAAAACTGCACATGTTAAAGAGAATGTCTGGCCAAGGAGATAGGTAAAGGATTGTGGTGTTTCTAGCTGAGTGATTAGAATTCAGCCTCGGATGGAAGTGACTGAAAGATGGTACTTATCTGATGGCTTTTCAGTGACTTGTAGGACACAAATTTGTTGCCTCAGTCCAGATTCTAGTGTCTTTGTTCCAAACTGGCACTCTAGAAAGAATTTTTAACATAAGGCCAAGGACTGGATAGGCATGTGGACTATGGGCTTGTCTACACTTACCAGGGGATCGATGAGCAGCGATTGATGCATCAGTGCTCAATTTAGTGGGTCTAGTGAAGACCCACTAAATCGACTGCAGATCTCCCATTGACTTCTGTACTCCACCGGATCAAGAAGAGTAAACAAGGCCCAAACAACCTTCTGACTCAGGCCTTGTCTACACTATAGGGGGAATTCGATCTAAACTACGCAATTTGAGTTATGTGAATAGCGTAACTCAAATCGACGTCACTTAGATCTACATACTGCGGGATCCACACTATGCCATGTCGACAGGAGACACTCTCCCGTTGACTCCCCCTACTCTTCTTGATCTGGTGAAGTACAGGAGTTGACGGGAGAATGATCTGTGGTCAATTTAGCGGGTCTTCACTAGACCCGCTAAATCGACCGACGATGCATCGAACGCCACTCCTCAATCCCCTGGCAAGTGTAGACAAGCCCTCAGTCTCTCTAGACCAGGGTCAGCCCAGAGTGGGGATACTTGCACTACCTCTGTATCTGTTTGGTAACGGCCTGACCCAAAGCCCATTGAAGTCAATGGAAAGACTCCCATTTACTTCAGTTGCTTCAGATCAAGCCCTCAGATGAAAGACTTCAATCTTGCAGGCTGCCAGTCTGGCACCTTTTTACAAATATTGACATTTTTAAAAACCCAAGAAAATAGAAGTGTTCGAAATGGAGCCTGGATACCTAATATTTTTCTTGTGATTAGGTCTCAGATACTGTGCAGTACTGGTACAAAGCCACAATGTGCTAAGAAAAAAAATTGCACTGACCTGTCTTTGAAAAGTTCCAAATCAAGTCACAGTGATACTGTATAAAAATAACTAAAATGGAAAATCATCAACAAAAAATGTTAAAATACCTAACACTAAATGATCTATGTTATTATTCCCAGAGTGATTAATGCACTGGCATTTTCCCAATCTGCTGTAATTTAATAGTCCATGTTTTTCTATAACAGAATCAAATATTATTTCATTATAAAAATCTTTGCTTGTTAACAAAAAAATTCAAATTAACTGTCAACATATGTTACTTTCACTTTTCAAATTAGAGTACACAAAATAGCTCTAATTGGTTTCCTGATTAATGACTGGATGGTAAGCAAGAAAATTACCTTAAGAACAATTTCCAGTTTGCACTGGTTAGAAAGAAGTAAAAAAAAAATAATTTTCAACAGGGATCAAATAAATCTACAGAACCCTATTTTTTTACAATACTGTGAAAATATGCCAGGCATTGCATTGTAAAATGCTGGTTAGGTCACTGGAATGGGATGAATAAATACTGTTTGCCATATGAAATTGGTCAGTTAAATGAAGATCACAAAATTGTTTGTTGCTATATAAGGCTCATTTTTGTTGTAAAAAGAGCAATTTTAATTTACAGGGGCTTAAGGCAATTTTCCATCTAATTTTATGTTTTATAATGTCTGCTAAAACACTGGTGCCTTATTAATTTGTGTGGTCGAATATACATTGTTTTCAAATTTCAAGGCCATTGGTTCATCTTGAGCAAAATGAAAACAGGCTTACTTTTTTTTTCCTACGTGGTAAAAACATGCAGGTCGCATCAAGGCAAGACTAAATTAACTCTGTATTGGGTATATGTATTTGTACTGATACATGGACAGCTCCACGATTTATTTGGGGGTGGGGGTTATGGCTCAACCTCACTGATCAAAAGCAATGATCCTTCCTATGCCATCTGTGCAATCTCAGGACTAAGGGCAGGGTCAGGTAATTGAATGATGGCACAAAGGAACGTCTGGATGGACATACAGCATCATTTCTAGATCAAAAATACTTAAAGTAATCACAGGGTTGAGGTGCATGAGCCACACTCACACCTAGCCATGACCTGAAAGTCAGATCAGATGTAACTGAAGGCTTTTTCTTCATCCTGAAAGTCAGGATCTATAATTCTATACCTATAAACCCTTGAAGACATCAGTTTATGGAAAACTGAAGCCATTGCACTTTCTTTCCTTCAGCCACAAAGATGGATAAATGCCAGCCTTTGTGCTCAACCTCAGTGGCTATCCCAGTTTTGGCGTGTCTCTGTGTGGAAGGGCCACAAGCAGAGTGATCAGACATCAGCCCATACTCGAAAATGCTCATGGATTCTAATTCACCAATTCTAACCCTAGTTTCCATCATGGCTGTAAGTCGCACTGCTGACAAGTCTCTTGCTAGGCTCTAACTAATCTATTCTGCACCAACTTTAAATGCCTCTTTCATTTTTATTTAGAAACATGTGACACTTTCAGATGGTGGAAGCCCAATCTGTTTTCTCTCTCCTCATTCCTTCCATTTTCTCTCTTTCCTCAGTTCTCCTCTCATTCTTTTCCCGTTCTTTCTTGTGCAGTGCCCACCCAAAGTTCCATCCCCACCTCTTTCACTCTTCTAATCACTCTTATTTTCAGGATTGACTTTGACAGGAAACAGGGTATCCTGTCATCTCCAACAAGGTGACTTGGCAGTCAGCTTTTAATGACTTATTTCTTCATCACATAGCTGTGTTTCCAGAAGCAGAGATTTTTCTAGTTACCATGAAGGGGAGGATGAAGGGGACACATCCCCTATCCAGCTTTCAGGCAGGAGAAACCACAACTTCATCCCCTCTTGCCCCTATCAGCTTTGATCAGATGGTGGAATGGAGGATGGGAAAAGAAAGTTATTCCATACACACTTCACTCCCCGCCTTCCTGTGGGGCTAGTAGCTGATGAGCAAAGACTCCCTCGGCTTAGAAGGCAGTGCCAGATTCAGCCAGCAGGGGTGCTAGAGAGAAAAGTCACACCTCCCTTCTATTGACTTTACTCTTAGTGGCTTTTGCACACTGTGGGAGGAGCAGTGGACCCCTACCAGCTCCTTTTCTAATGTGAAGAAGGAAAGTACTGCTGAGAGGAGAGGAGACACCCTCTAGTGGGGAGACTTGACCCAGCACAGAGCAGAGCAGGACGTAGGTGGACTCAGAACCTTGAGAGGGACTCGGAGCCCTGGGAGGAGAGCACTATACATGGGCATGGGCGTGGGCATACACACACACATCCCCATTTGTATGGATTAAATAAAGGATGTGGTGCTCCTGGAGGGCTTTCTGTGGGGCCAGATTTTTGTCATTTCCACCCCTCTCTCTCTCACACACACACATACATACACACACCCACACCAATTTTTGAGGCCAAAAATGACTCCATTGGTTCTCCCAACTTCTTTTGTAGCTGCTCCTGGCTGTGTTTAGTCAGTTGGGAATAGAATCAGGGAGAAGTACAAAATCCTGTCACTGGTCTGACTAAAGAATTGCCTTTATATGCTTTACAACTGAGTCCTGTCTCCACCACTGCAAGGGAATACTACAACCTTAACCTCTTTGTGACTGAGCTTTCCAGTCTGAAAACTGGCAACAACTACATTTCCCTGCAAGATAAGTATTGTTCACTCATTGGATGATAAAGGCTTTGAGGTGAAAGGTGTTGCAGAAGTGCAAAGTATTAATATAGATATCAGAGCTAGCATGGTCAGGTACTCTGGTCTCTTGCAACTCTTTCCTTCCTCCATGATCACAAAAATAGAACTGTATAAACATTTAAAAATGGAGGCTTTAATTTTTTAAGCTAAGTAGGGTTTATTGTCATGCAGAATAATTGAAAAGGCAGATTTTTTTCCCTTGGCAAGAAAATTCTTGGAGCAGCATGTAAACAGACCTTCTTGTGGTATTAATATTACCCCATTTAGGTTGAAGCAACGCAAGCAGAGACACATAAAATTGTGCTCCTAAAAAATGTAGTGTGGCAATAAATACTTTTACCACTTTTAATTTATACTGTTTGCAACTTTGCCCCATTGCATAAAAGTGATACCAGAATACAAGCTAAGTTATATAAAGGTTACTGGAGCCATCAAACACTTATAATAGTGATCATTTCTGTTCCCATGAATTCAGCCTATTGCCCCTCACACTTCTTTATGGTCTGTTCCAGATTTTATAATGGTTACAACTAAAGCTGTAGAAAATCAGCATATTTCTTTAAAGCCCAGACCCTTAGGGTATGTCTACACTAAAATAAAACATCTGGGGCTGGCCAATGTTAGCTGAATCGGGCTCTCAGGCTGCAGGGCTGTAAAATTGCAATATAGACATTTGGGCTTGGGTCTGAGCCCGAACAGCTACATTGCAATTTTATAGCCTCGCTGCTTGAGCCCTGCAAGCCCAACTCAGCTGACACGGGCCAGCCACGGATGTTTTATTGCAGTGTGGATATACTCTTAGTTTTTAGCACTGCCTCTTCTCTGTGGCATTGAAGTTTTTACATAGATGCCAAAGTAAATATCAGGTCAGGGGTATACCGTTGACCTCATCTAGCTATATCTACCTGTGTATGTCCTTGGGTAAATCAGTGGGAGTTTTGGAATTCTTGGCCCCTTAGAAAAATCAAGCCACACTTATTTTGATGCCTGTATAAAGATTGAAGTACCTAACACTTCTTATATTGCATTCAAAATCACTCACCAAGTCCTCCCAAAATCAGAACGTTGACTTAGAAATGAGATTTTAAAAAATAATTAATTTGGGCGTCTTTTATTTACCTTCAGGTTTGAGAGCCACAGAGTTCACATTTTCAAGCTTTGGGCTTGAAACTTGGTTTGTTTGTTTTTAAATGAAAGATGAAATTCTCACATGAGCATAGGATACAGGAGCAGGGGCTTTAAGAAAATCACCAAATATTGCAGTTTTCACAATAAAAGCGCAAGAACTGGCAACATTGGACATCACTGAAAATCAATTTTGAACCATAGAGTGACAAGGTAGATGAGGTAATATCTTTTATTGGACAAATTCTGTTAGTGAGAGACAAGCTTTCGAACTTACACGGAGCACCACAGAGCCCTGTGGAAAAAGGAGAATATGATAATATAATTAAAGAGTATCATAATGCATACACACAGAGGGGCTGAATTAAGGTTATGGGCAACCTAAATTCTGACACTTCCTAATTTTTGAGCGCTTGACTTTGCAACCTCAATCATTTTCTTTTAACAGTTTAAGATTAGGTAGATAGACATGTCTACCTACAAGTAAAAAAAATCAACAATAATTATCAAAAACAGTTAAAAATTCTAACTATTAAAAAGCTGGAAATAAAAAATGTAATGCAAATAAATATTTAAATACACTTTTTTGTACATTAAACTTACAAAAGTCTACCCATTTGAAAACTAACATTATACATTTCAGTAACAACTTTAATTTAGACTCACCAGGATATAACTACCAAGAAATATAGTGCTTCTGTTTTTGTTATGGAAGGACAGTGGGAAAAAGAACATAAGCACTTGTTTAATTGTATAGAACTTGGTCCAGTGCCCATCAAAGTCAATGGAAAGACTCCCATTGACTTCAGAGGGCACCAAATCAGGCCCATATAGCACTAATATGTCTATCTCTAATGTATGTGTTTGTGTCTTGTCTCAGGATTACCCTTCGATTGTATATCTTCCATTGCATACCTTCTGTCTTCTGAATACTAATATTTTAATCAGCAAAGTATGTAGGTATTACACAAAGAACAGGCTTTTGTATCCAATATTGAATTATAGATAGGAAACTAGTAAGTATCTTCCTTCAGTACATCTTCTAGAAAGGTATGTATATAATATGTTCTCATTTTCATACTGTTTAATATTATAGGACTTGTAATTGTGACGCTCTTGGTATTATTTCTTCTATCATTTGTTACTTACCGAAGCAACCAATTATTTTAAATTACCAATTATTTTTGTTTGAGAATTTCCTTAGTTTTAAGTTGCATTAAAAGCATAAATGCGGCTCCTGCAGGATTTACAGGATCTGCCTGAGGCTCCTGCAAGCTTTTTGGACTTCAATACATAAAGCTTTTTTCATTGGCAAACTCCAGCTCTCCTTTTGCTCCAAGCTTCCACTCCTTGTTCAGACAAAAACAAATCTGAGGTCTTTGTAATTACAGTTTTGTGTTTGATTGTTTCTTAGTTATATGCTTAAAATTCATGTTTTAAAAACCTAGCCCTAGATGTTGCCTCTGAAAACTAGGGGTCTGCAATGGGGTGTACTCCCCACACCGGCCCTGAGAGAGTTGAATTAGCCCAGGAGGGCCCAATCAGTCCATTAAGCTGCAGATGGGAGAAGATTTAGGCTGTGTGGAGGGTGCTAATTAGTAGGAAACTTACAATGTGACCTGACTAGAGGGCCCAGTCACAAAGCAGCTGTACTGCAACTCAGTAAGCAGGAGCAGAACTGCAATGGTAGAAGAGAGCAAAGAGGTGCTGAACTCGGCCCCAGAATTGCCAGAAAAGGGTGCCACCAGCGGTGAGTAGAGCACCCTGTGACAGGGTCAAAACTTGCCATAGCACAAGCAAGCCAGGTCAGCAAGAGAGTGCAGAAAAGCTGGCACATCCATCTGATGCAAAAGGAAAGCTGCTGGACCAGGGCAATGCACTGTGTGGTGCATTTTGTTGATCCTCTGAGCAGGAGCAATGCATGTACCCCCTCGTCACTTTGCAGCTGAGAACACTCTTTGTCCTTAAGACCATACCTCAGTGGGGGTGTGGTGTGTGGTCTGGCATATTATCTTCATATCTCTCCTAGCGCACTGTTGCATATGATGGTGAAGTTCTACATGGCAGCCAAACCATGACTGTGTGGGTTTTTGTAGTTGCCTACACCCTTTTTGATTCCTCTGGAGCAACACAAGCAAGGGCAGGATTTACACCTGTGAGTGGAACAACAAATATTAAAAAAACAAGCGTAAGTGAGCCCAGTAAAAACAGGCAAAAAGAGAAAAGCAAAACCTTAACAAAGATCAATGGCGATGAAGGTCACTGAGCTGGTTGGTGGTTAGCCTTTGGCTGTGCAAATAAAGGACTTTGACCATTTACACAGTGCTTTTTTCTAAGGTGCCACAAGTACTCCTTTTCTTTTTGAGAATATTTTTCTAGCAAGGTTATGCTTATATGTACTGGGGGCTCTACAGAGTTGCATCGTCCCAGGGGCAGCACTGAAAGATGTTCTGCTCAGGAAGGTACAAATGCCTAAAGAGCTCCTAGACGTGGAAGGAAGACACTTTATGCAAACATGTTTCAGTCTATGGTTCGTTTGCAAACAATTTGCTTAGACTGCATCTTCAGCTTTCCCTATTCAGTCGTTGTGGTGCATAATTGGTCACCCAAGCATTCAATAACCATGTGTTAGGATGTTAGAATATAGATATGCAGGCCTGCCTGTAAAGGCCTATACTTTAAGAACTTAGGTGTATTTTTATCACTTAGCTAGTTACAGGGGTATAAAACAAAGAATCAAAATCACAAGTCTGCCTGCGTTTGGGCCTTCTCACACTAGGAGAGTCTGAGGCCTTGTTCTTAGGCTAAGGCCTTTGGCTAAGCAGCAGAGGCAGCCATAAGCTGGGAAGCGAACGGTCACATCCCAAACCAGTCACATTGAAATAAGGTGGTTTTGGGCTGTTGGGCACTATCAGGACAGGATTGTCTTCCTATCACCACCAAATAAAGAAACAGATCTTAAGATGGTTACATCCTGTCTGGCAAGAAATCACTTATCAATGGTTGTGGTTGTGAAACCCTCATTTCTGTATGTTTTATCTTTATGGCCCCCACTTTTCTATTGTTAATCTGGTTCTCTAATTGTTTCTGTCAGCTATATAATTAATTATGGAAGGTGTAAGTTAATTAGGGTAGTGGGATATAATTGGTTAGAGAATTATGTTACAATATATTATCTTGGTTAGATAGATTTCAATAAAATGATTGGTATAGCCAAGAATATTACTATATAAACTGGGGTCAAACAGGAAGTAGGTGGGAAAATTGGAATCATGCTTGCTGGAAATTAACCCCAATAAACATTGCATTGTCTGCACTTCGGACTTCTGGCCTTTTGCTACTTGCTGTCTGCGTGACAAGAACCAGGGAAGTGGGAGGGTGGAGGGAATGCCCTCTAACACAGGACCCAAAAAGTCACAAAACTGACTTAACAATCATGAGACTTTAAAATAATAAATTTTGAGGTTTTTATTGATCTTCTTTTGCATCTTTACAGATTACATTTTCATACTTGTTCAACAACCTGAAGGGCTAGAAACTTTCTTGTTTTAAAGTTAAAGCTGAGATTCTGGTGAACTCACATGACTTCAGGGTTTAGGGCTATAGAAAAAACATCAAATACCATGAGACTTGTGATGAACTCAGGAGTCTTGGCAACACTGCCTAAGTCACATGGTATTGTTTCTGCTCTCTGATTAGATGATTCAAACATTTGCAAGCAGAAGGAGGGAAATCAAAGAGGCTTCAAGATGGCCATGCAAACATATCTCAGGAGTACCTTCATGTAAACACATATTCACATGAGAATTTTCAAGAATGTTGCTTTCTGCCAATATTACTTTTGAACCAAAACTCGCTTGTACTAGTATTTGTGTGAAATGAATAAAAAGGGACAATGGAATTGTCTAGCCAAATTTGTACTGTTAACTCAAACAAATGTTTGGACCTACTGCTGTGCAGAATTCCCTGAGCTCTGGACCTGACAAGATCCCTTTAATTAGATGGTTTAATACAAACAAATACTGCATAGCATTTACATGATTTTACAATAGCTGCTATATAAAGATTTCATTTCTAATCCCATTTGTAAATCGCACACATAGCATGTCAAAAAATAAATAAATAAAGTAATGGGAAAGGGAGGAACTTGAAAGCCAGCGTTTCTACAGCAGAATTTTAATTGCCTAGCAAAAAATGTGTTTGGTTCAATATATAGCAAAACAGCTTGGATAGTTTAAGAGTTACTGAATTCCCCTAATAACCCTCATTGTTAACGCACAGTAAAAATACGCAGCCGTTATTGCCAGCAATAATATCAGATGTTTTTATTATCCAGTTTTAGAACACGCCTAAAACCAGGCTTCAGCAGGGAAAACTACATGAGCTGGGGAAGCAGAGCAGAGCTCCCATGGGTGAAGCCAGCCCCTGTGAGATACAGGGTTGTCTTCTGGAGCAGCTGAGGATAGTAATTTTTCTAAATTAAAACTTTCAAAACACTGTGGGGTTTCTTTGTTTTTAAATGGCATTATAACAGTAAAGTATTGTTCATTATTGCTAGGCGCGCCTAGGAGCTCCATGGACCAGGACACCAGTGTGCTACATGCTGGACAGACAGAAAACACAAAGATGATCCTTGCTTACAGTCACAGCAGTGATTCAGACCCTTTGATTCCAGAAAAGGGGGGCTGCCTTTTTAGACTGTCACTAAGCTAACAGTTTACCCTATAGAAAGATGTGTGTGGCATTTAGGAACATTCCAAATATCTTTACAGCATTTGAGGGCTCTTTCAGCCAGACTATCTACATTCTCATACTGTACACATTACTTCAGAGCTGCCTGACAAATTTATTTGTAACATAAGTAGGCAGGGCCCAGAGTATTCTAGGCCACAGAATTTCACATGGAAATCACCTCTTGTCACAGAATTGTGCTCCTGAATCTCAGCTTTCATTTCTTATAAAGTATGTTTAAAGGATCATAAGGTGATAAATAGCCAACATGGATTCGTCACGGACAAATCACACCAAACCAACCTAATTTCCTTCTTTGACAGGGTGACCAGCCTTGTGGCTAGGGGGGAAGCAGTAAAAATTATCTACTTGGACTTCAATAAGGCTTTTGACAGTCCCCCATGACACTCAAACAAATTAGTGGAATATGGCCTAGATTAGGGGTTCCCAAACTTGGTTCATGGCTTGTTCAGAGTAAGCCCCTGGCGGGCCGTGAGACACTTTGTTTACCTGAGCATCTGCAGGTACGGCTGCTCCCAGCTCCCAGTGGCCGCAGTTCACCGTTCCCGGCCAATGGGAGCTGCGGGAAGCAGTGAGGGCTGGGCCACCACTTCAGTGCAGAGTTAATTTGGGTGATTGGCACCCAGGTTGGCCTACCTTGGGTGCGAGCAACCACACTGCAAAGCCACAGTCAAGTGCGTTCACTCAGCTCTGTGCACAGTATTACTGTGGACGCTCGGATGAGGTGCTAGGACTTTTGGGGGCATATACCATGGTTCTTAGCACTGCACTAGGCTGTGCTGCTCTGTGAATTCTTTCGCAGTGTATTGTGGGAGAACTGGTCTTTATTTCCTGGGCACCTGTGCTGAATTGGTCTTAGTCCACAAACTCAATAAAATTCAGGGGCTATACCCTATCACTGGAGAATTGCTAATATAGTTCCTATTTTTAAGAAAGGGGGAAAAAAATGATCCAGGAAACTACAGGCCTGTTAGTTTGACCTCAATTGTATGCAAGGTCTTAAAACAGATTTTGAAAGAAAAGTAGTGAAGGACATAGAAGTGAATGGTAATTGAGATAAAATACAACATGGTTTTACAAAAGGTAGATCATGCCAGACCAACCTGATCTCCTTCTTTGAGAAGCGACCTGATTTTTTAGACAAAGGAAATGCAGTAGATCTAATCTACATGGCTCTCAGTAAGGTATTTGATACAGTTCTACATGGGAAATTATTTGTTAAATTGGAAATGGGGATTAATATGAAAATTGAAAGGTGGATAAGGAACTGGTTAAAGGGGAGACTACAACTGGTGATACTGAAAGGTGAACTGTCAGGCTCAAGGGGGGTTACTAGTGGAGCTCCTCAGGGATCAGTCTTGGGACCCATCTTATTTAACATTTTTATTACTAACTTTGGCACACAAAGTGGGTGAGCGCTAATAAAAGGTACAGTTGACTAATTTGGGAGGTAGGGCCAATATGGAGGAGGACCATAATATCATACAAGATGATCTGGATGACGTTGTTAACTGGAGTCATAGAAATGGAATGAAATTTAATAGTGCAAAGTGCAAGGTCATGCATTTAGGGACTAACAACAAGATTTTTTGCTGTAAGCTGAGGACGGAAGCGATAGAGGAGAAAGACCTGGGTGTGTTGATTGATCACAGGATGACTGTGAGTGACCAGTGTGATGTAGCCATGAAAAAGGCTAATGCATCCTTTGATGCATCAAGCGAGCTATTTCCAGTAGAGACAGGGAAGTGTTAGTGCCATTATACAAGGCACTGGCAAGACCTCATCTGGAATACTGTGAGTAATTCTGGTCACCCATGTTTAAGAAAGATTAATTCAAACCAGAATAGGTGCAGAGAAAGGCTACTAGGATGATCAGAGAAATGGAAAACATACCTTAGGAGAGGAGACAAAGAGCTTGGCTTGTTTAGCCTAACCAAATGAAGGGTGAGGGGAGATATGATTGCTTTCTATAAATACATCAGAAGGATAAATACCAGGGAGGGAGAGGAGTTATTTAAATTAAGCGCCAATGTGAACACACGAACAAATGGATATAAACTGGCTATCAACAAGTTTAGGCTTGAAATTAGATGAAGGTTTCTAACCATCAGAGGAGTGAAGTTCTGGAACAGTCTTCCAAGGGGAGGAGTGGGGGCAAAAACCTAACTGGCTTAAGATTGAGCTTGATACATTTATGGAGGGGATGGTATGATGAAACTGCCTATAGTGGTATGTAGCTAATCTGTGACTGCTAGCAGCAAATATTTCCAATGGCTGGTGATGGGACGCTAGATGAGGAGGGCTCTGAGTTACTACACAGAATTCTTTCCCAGGTGTCTGGCTGGTGGGTCTTGCCCACATGTTCAGGGTCTAACTGATCACCATATTTGGGGCCAGAATGGAATTTTCCCAAGATCAGATTGGCAGAGACCCTGTTGTTGTTGGGTTTTTTTGCCTTCCTCTGTAGCATGGGGCATACGTTTAAACTAGTGTAAATGGCAAATTCCCTGTAACTTAAAGTCTTTAAATCATGGTTTTAGGACATCAATAACTCAGCCAGAGGCTAGGGGGTCTATTACAGGAGTGACTGGGTGAGGTTTTGGGGTCTGCAATGTGCAAGAGGTCAGACTAGATGATCATAATGGTTCCTTCTGACCTTAAAGTCTATGGCCCTGTCTACACTACAGAGTTAAGTCGACTTTATGCAAGTCAACATCGAGCCTCCAATTTAAGCAAATCTATCTTGTATGTCCACATTAAGCTTAGTGTTGGTGGAGTGCATCCTCAAGAGCAGGGCTTGCATCGACACACGGAGCACTGCACTGTGGGCAGCTATCCCACAGTGCACATAGCTGTGTTGAATTTTGGGTTGGGCTTGCAATGCCTTATGGTACCAAAACATTGGTGCGGGTGGTTATGGGAACATGGCGTTAGCCTCCCATTATGCACTTACCTCCCTCCCTCCCTTCTTCCATCCCTGAAATCAATGGAAAACAAACCAAGCCTTTTTTGCACCTTTTCTCGTAAGCCTGGGTTACCCGCCATAGCACGATAAGCATGGAGCTCGCTCAGCTGTACACTGTTGTTGTGAGCATTACAAACACCTTGCGTCTGAGCCTTCAGTATTTACACAGCCAATAAATGAGCCACTGCGCGGAACAATGTGATACCACGCAAGCAGCCCTGCTGGAAGACATAGAGTGGAGCCATTCACAGTTGCTGGCAACAGTCACACATCACCTTGACATGGCTGAGTGCCATTTCTGGGCCTGGGAAACAAGCACTGACTAGTGGGACCGCATCATTATGCGGTTATGGGATGATGAGCAGTGGCTGCAGAACTTTTGAATGCACACAGTTCCTGGAAAGTGGCCTTATGAAGAGCTTTTCCCAGCCCTGAAGTGTAGCAGCACTAAAATGAGAGCTGCTCTGACAGCGGAGAAGCGAGTGGTGATAGCTCTGTGGAAGCTTGCAACACAAGACTGCTACCGTCTGTGGGGCATCAATTTGGAGTGGGTAAATCTACTATGGGATCTGTTATGATCCAAGTTTGCAGGGCCATTAACAAGACTTCTGCTAAGCAAGGTAGTGACTCTGGGCAACGTGTAGGGCACAGTGGATGGTTTTGCCGTGACAAGGTTCCCTAACTGCAGTGGGGTGAGAGACGGAACGCATATCCCTATCTTGGCACCAGACCACCTTGCCAAAGAGTACATAAACCAAAAGAGGTACTTCTCAATCGTGTTGCAAGCGCTGGTGGATCACAGGGGCTGTTTCACCAGCATCAGCGTTGGATGGTCAGGAGAGGTGCATGACGCGCGCATCTTTAGGAACACAGGTCTGTTCAGAAAGCTGCAAGCAGGAACTTTCTTTCCCGACTGCAAAATAACCATTGGTGATGTTGAAATGCCAATCGTGATTCTGTGAGACGCAGCGTACCCCTTGCTCCCGTGGCTCATGAAGCTGTACACAGGCAGCCTGGACAGCAATAAAGACCAGTTCAACCATAGACTGAGCAAGTGCAGAATGAGGGTGGAATGTGCCTTTGGACGTTTAAAAGGTCGCTGGCGTTTGCTTACTAGGTTAGACCTCACTGAAAGCAATATCTGCATTGTTATTACTGCCTGCTGTGTGCTCCATGATATCTGTGAAACAAAGGAAGAAAAGTTTCTGCCAGGGTTGGGGGTTGAGGCAGATTGCCTGTGTCAAGGTTCCTCCCCCACTCTGAACTCTAGGGTACAGATGTGGGGACCTGCATGAAAAAACCTCCTAAGCTTATCTTTACCAGCTTAGGTCAAAACTTCCCCAAGGTACAAAATATTACACCCGTTATCCTTGGAATGGCCGCTACCACCACCAAACAATTACTGGTTACTGGGGAAGAGCTGTTTGGACGCGTCTGTCCCCCCAAAATACTTCCCAAAACCTTGCACCCCACTTCCTGGACAAGGTTTGGTAAAAAGCCTCACCAATTTGCCTAGGTGACTACAGACCCAGACCCTTGGATCTGAAGAACAATGAACAATCCTCCCAACACTTGCACCCCCCCTTTCCTGGGAAATGTTGGATAAAAAGCCTCACCAATTTGCATAGGTGACCACAGACCCAAACCCTTGGATCTGAGAACAATGAAAAAGCATTCAGTGTTTTACAAGAAGACTTTTAATAAAAATAGCAGTAAATAGAAATAAAGAAATCCCCCCTGTAAAATCAGGATGGTAGATATCTTACAGGGTAATTAGATTCAAAAACATAGAGAACCCCTCTAGGCAAAACCTTAAGTTACAAAAAAGATACACAGACAGAAATAGTTATTCTATTCAGCACAATTCTTTTCTCAGCCATTTAAAGAAATCATAATCTAACACATACCTAGCTAGATTACTTACTAAAAGTTCTAAGACTCCATTCCTGTTCTGTCTCTGGCAAGAGCAGCACACAGACAGACACAAAACCTTTGTTTGTCTCCCTCCTCCCAGCTTTTGAAAGTATCTTGTCTCCTCATTGGTCATTTTGGTCAGGTGCCAGCGAGGTTACCTTTAGCTTCTTAACCCTTTACAGGTGAGAGGAGCTTTCCCCTGGCCAGGAGGGATTTCAAAGGGGTTTACCCTTCCCTTTATATTTATGACAGCCTGGCAGCCAGTTTTGAGCAGCCAGACATCAGGGCAATAAGAAGAGCACATCGAGGAACTCTGCGTCTCCTTGAGGCTTTGAAAACCAGTTTCAGCAATGAGTCAGAGTAACGTGACACTTATCTGTGTTGTTCCTTACCAAACTGCCCCCTCCATTGCATTTTCTCCCCTGTAAACTCCACCCCCACCATCCATGATGGGTTGAATGAATAAAGAGCCTTCTCTCCTCAGTCTGTTAAGTTTTATTATGCACACAACACAAGCACACAGAGACAAAGAAAAGTAAGATAACTTGGGGCAAAAAGGCTGATAACACCATGGTGGGAAGAAACAAGAAAAGCTTGCTTACAGATGCACTGCAATAACAACCAAAGAAGTGGGAATGGGTGCCTTCGGGTCCTTTTACCCTCCCCTGGTGTTGAGGGCAAGGGATACCAAACTTCCTCCCCTCTCCCCCACCTCATAGGACTTTTCGGGGAGGAGGATGTACAACTGGGCATTGATGGCAGCAGGTTCAGCATACGGACTCTAGCATCCAGCTGCCTTTCTTGAACCTCAACCAGATGCCTCAGCATGTCTGATTGCTCCTTCATAATCCACAGCGTCTCTTCCTGCGTGGCACGCTCTTGTTCCCTGCAAGCTCTCCTGTCCTTATGCAGGTTCTCAGACAGTGTAATCCTCCATGTGCTGAGCTCCGTCTTGTCACTCTCGGAGGCGCGCATTAACTCACTGAACATGTCCTCCTGAACATGTCTTGTTTTTCTGCCTTCTAATCTGGGAAAGGTTTCAGAGTAACAGCCGTGTTAGTCTGTAATCGCAAAAAGAAAAGGAGTACTTGTGGCACCTTAGAGACTAACCTAAATGGCCCACCTTGATTATCATACACATTGTGAAGAGATAGGTTTCAGAGGAACAGCCGTGTTAGTCTGTATTCGCAAAAAGAAAAGGAGTACTTGTGGCACCTTAGAGACTAACCAATTTATTTGAGCATGAGCTTTCGTGAGCTACAGCTCACTTCATCAGATGAAGTGAGCTGTAGCTCACGAAAGCTCATGCTCAAATAAATTGGTTAGTCTCTAAGGTGCCACAAGTACTCCTTTTCTTATTGTGAAGAGAGTGGTCACTTTGGATGGGCTATTACCAGCAGGAGAGTGAGTTTGTGTGTGGGGGGGGGGAAGGCGGAGGGTGAGAAAACCTGGATTTGTGCTGGAAATGGCCCAACTTGATGATCACTTTAGATAAGCTATTACCAGCAGGACAGTGGGGTGGGAGGAGGTATTGTTTCATGGTCTCTGTGTGTATATAATGTCTTCTGAAGTTTCCATAGTATGCATCTGATGAAGTGAGCTGTAGCTCACGAAAAAAAAAAAAAATAAATAAATTGGTTAGTCTCTAAGGTGCCACAAGTACTCCTTTTCTTTTTGTAATCTGGGAAAGTCTCTGCCCCACTGTGGAGGATGTGCTGACAGTTGAGGTTTCAGCTGCAAGGAATGCAAAGCACAAGGGTAACACTGACATACATTGTTTCTGGTGCAAGGTTAATATCTTTTTTAAAATTTTTTAATAAAAAATACCCCCTCAATACACTTCACTGCAAGCCACAACATAATCACAACCCTTGGCTATTGCAAGAGTCGGTTTGCTGCCATGGTGAGTAAAGCCATGAGACATGGGCGAGAGGTCTTGTGCAGCTGCTGCTTTTCTGAAGACATCCTTGGGATCACAGGTGGAACTTGAGAAAAGCCCTTTTCCCCTGGCAATCTAGATGGTGC
Organism: Caretta caretta; assembly: GCF_965140235.1. NCBI lineage: Eukaryota > Metazoa > Chordata > Testudines > Cheloniidae > Caretta > Caretta caretta. The sequence goes on along the minus strand of NC_134209.1, from coordinate 127,303,890 downwards.
TTGAGAACAGGCACCAGTGTAAAGCCCCCCAAACAGTTGTTTTTTTTTTTTTTACAAAAGTGGCACTGGATTGGGGGTAACAGAGACAAACAGGAAGCTGCCACCCCCGGCCCTTTTTAAATGCTTCTTGCAATACATGGTGATCCCTTCCAAACACAAACACAGCATGTTTTGTAAAGCATGGTTCTGACACCCAGATTTCACCAAAGGGGCGCGGATTACTTGTTGAATTGTTTGCAGCTTTAAGGACTAGCATTGAAAACTTCCCCCATTTTGCATAGGTGACCCTATGTGATATCACTCTGAGATAACAGAGGAGGCAAGGGAGCAGATGCTGCAAGCGTCTGGGTACAGACCTGGTCCTTCTGTGACAATGCTGTGTGCTGCAATAATACCTGCAGAGTTAATACCGGAGTGGCGCGGGAAAGCGTCCTACTGCAGTGGACGAAATAAGGCAGCCCTCCCCAGAAACCTTCTGCAAGGGATTGCAGAGTACCGCCATGAAAGCTTCCTAGAGATCTCCATGGAGGATTCCCAAGCCATCCCTGTACACATAAACTGTCTTTTTCAGAGAGCACCCTTTGCATAGCTGGAGTGGCCACCGATACCCACTACACCTATTTTTTTGTTCAGATTAAAAGTAAAAAATAATAGCATGTAGCCCCCACAGTTTGACTGGAAACATGTACCCACCAGAGATGCCTTCCACGACATCATGCTCTGCCACCAACTGGTCCTGTGGAGGGATTGGTTCCAGAGTTAAAAACAGTTCTTGGCTGTTGGGGAGAATGGATCGTCCGCTTGCCTGCCTCACATTCTCCTCCTTCTTGTCAACAATGTTCTCCTTGTTGTTGCTTGAGGTTGCCCGGCGCTCCTGGGAGGTATCTACAGAGAGTTTTGGGTTAGTGGTGGGGTTGGTGCCGAGAATCGCATGCATCTCCTCATAAAAGAGTCACAACTGTGGAGCAGAACCAGAACGACTGTTCGTCTCCCTTGTCTTCTGTTACCCTTGCCTTTATTTTCACAAAGCACTTCTGTGTGTCCCTGGTGTAGCCCTTCTCCCCCATGCCCTGCACGATCTTGGCATAGATGTCAGCATTTCTTCTGTTAGATCAGAGGCTAGAGCTCTGCCTGCACAGACTCTTCTTCCCTCACAGTATTTAGATCCACCACCTCCTGTGTACTGCATGCTGGAGCATCTTTGCGGGCTTGAGTCTCCATGATCAGCTGTGCTGGCAAGCTCTCCATGCTGATCGAACAGGAAATTAAAATTCGAAAGTTCCCAGGGCATTAACAGGGGAGCAGCTGTTTCCTGTGTACCTGGCTGACGTGCAGTGGAGTTGAAAGCGCTCTCCAGAGCTGTCATAGTGGAGCTCTGTGGGACACCTCCTGGAAGCCAAATCATTTGAATTACACAATTCAGTATCTACACTAGCCCCATGTCGACCCCTGGATGTCAAATCAAGCGCTACGCCTCTCGTGGAGGTGGAATACAGAAGTCGACTTTACTGGCCACTTAGGTCAGCGGAAGGGACTTGGTAGTGTAGACACATACATTATTAGATCTTCTTGATCAGTGTAAACTCATTAATTAGTTCACTACTCCTTCGAAGGGTACTGGACATGCACCAGCCTCTGTAATCTGAGCAGATCCCCCAAGCACTTTAGACAAACTCACTGGTTTAGGTTAAACATCAAAATAAGTTTAACTAGAGAAAGATCGATTTTAAGTAATATTGGCATATAAGATTAGGACTGGTTAAAAAAGGAAATAAAATAGCAAAACTGCAATCTAAACCTGAAACGTTATCAGGCTAATCATTCTAAAACCAAGAGGATTTCTCTCACCCAAAACTTCACAACAGTTCATGCTCACTGGAACACCTTCCAGTGATTTGCCCCTCCCGAAGTCTCAAGGGAAATCTCTTTGTTTTCCAGATGATCTTGCTTCCTTGTGTAAAGTCGGGGAGGGGGGGAAAGAGGCAGGTGCCTGGGTGATATCACTGTCCTTCATTTATACTTTTCTCCAGGTGCTGGAAAATCCTTGCTGTGTCATGGGGTTTAGGCAGCCCCATCGTGTACATGCTCAAGCAACTGTCTTTGTTTACAGCTCCCCTGCTAAAGAATAGCCAGTGATGGTCACTTAACACCTGGCTGGATGTTGGTCACTCTTTTGTTATCTCTCTCTCAGGAGATAGTCTGTGGGCGTTTCCCAGGCTCACAAACATATAGCAAAATCTCATCACTTCATATACAATGAAGATTAATATTCTGTTGAAATGTATTATGTTCAATACATTGTGAGATTATTTGAAAAGTCACAAGGCATACTTTGTACAAAACATTCACCACTGTTATATGATCATGTTTATATGTGGGTACAGGGGGTTACATGGGGTACAGTATGCCACAGGAAGTAAGGAAGCTTAAGATTAAGGACTTGTCCACATGGGGAAATTTACCAATAGAATTAAACCAGTATAATTATACTGTTGCAGTTATAGTGGTATATCTCCCTATGTTGACACTTATTTCAGAGTAAGAATACTTTTTTCCAGTTTAGCTTGTCATTTTGAAAGTCATTTAAGCTAGACAGGAAAAAACACTCTTATTCCAGTATATGAATGTCACAGGGAGTTACATCAGTTTAGTTCTGATGGTAAATTTCTCCATCTAGACAAGCCCACAGCTATTTGTATAAGGTTGCACAGGAAGTGCAAGAGAGAGGTTGGAACAGAATTCAGATCTCCTGAGACTCAGCCTTGTACATTTTGCCAGACAAGCATTCTAAACTGCGAGGAGGAAGGATAACTCCAGATTTGTACAGATTTGTGTACAGAAAGCCAAAGCAATTGTAAGCACAGTCTGAATGAACTCTCCCCTCACATCTAGTGATGAGCTGCAGGGAAGAGACTTCAGGACCAGACTGCATTCACATAAATACACCTATTCTGCCTAGGTATCTAGAAGACAGAGCTGTGTTGCCCAAGTGATCAATTTTGGCTAAAACACTTTAGGGCCATTGAGAAGTGAAGACAGGAAAGTAACAAATACTTCTCTGATGGATTGTATTTACTAAAGGGACAGAGACAATCTACACTCATTACTATATTTGCTTTCCACAAGCTACTCTTAGTATAACCTTTTCTGAGTGATGTACTTGAGTATTGGATGCTATTATCTAAACCATCGTTAAATTTATGAACATAAATGTGGGATGTTGCAGATTATGTATTCTATGTATTTTATGACTTTTAAACCAAACTTTCTACCTTTGGATTATTTAAGCATTATTCCCAGATGCACAGATAGAGCCCTGCAAATCCGTGGGTGTCTGTTTTGTATCCATGGACCGTTTTTGTGGATAGCGCGGTTGCAGATACAAATTTTGTATCCACGCAGAGCTCTGATGGTAAGAGCCAGGTGGGCAGCTGTGAGGAACCATGGCACAGACCCTCCACCTTCCCTGGGCAGGGCAGGGACACTGGGCAGGGGACTGCTTGCCCCCCCTTCCCCCACCCAAGGCAGGTGGAGGGTCCACAGCTGCCTGTCCAGCTCTTCCTGTGTCCGGGCTGTGGCTCCAAGAGCCACCACCTCTCCTCCCATGGCCGGAGCTGGGTCAGGGAGAGCCACGCTGGCAACTGTGGGGAGCCTGGTTACCTCCACCTGCCCTGGGTGGGGGCTCTGGGGGTCAGGGACACTGGGCAGCGGCTGCTCGAACCAGCATGGAGCCCACCCGGAGAGCTGTGGGGAGCTGCGGCAGACCCTCCAGCTGCCTGCGGTGCGGAGGGGAAGCTGAGAGCAGACCCCAGCTGTGCCCCCACCTCCCAGGCTCCCTGCCCAGCCGAGGGCAGGTGGAGGGTCCGCGACCCCGCACAGGCTCCCCACAACTTCCCCCACGCTGCTCTCCCCAACTGGACTCCCGGGGGGAAATGCCTCAGAACCTCAGCCCGGCCCCGGTGTAGAGCCCTGAAAAGCCGCGGACATCCGCATCCATGAATGCAGATAGCCGCAAATAATTTTTGCAGCTCGGATGCGGATACACGTTTGTATCCGCGCAGGGCTCTCTGTGTATTTTAACATTAGCTTTAACAAAAAAAAAATGCAATCTGAATGCAGGGGTATGAAATGTCATCCTTCCGGTATGAGTCAAGGGAAGCAGGACTGTACTTAACCTGTCCTGGTTGAGGAGGTCACCTCAACTGAACTGAACTCACTCAGCAGGGGAGCGGCAAGAGGGTGGGGAGCTGGTGGTGTGGGCTCTGCTTAAGAGTCATAGGCACCATTTTACCTGCCTGCTGCCCCTCTCCACTGTTAAAGACAGAGCTGATTAGACTCAACTAAGAATCTTTTGTTAGTCAAGCGATTACAGGACGGGAAATCACTGACAATCAGGTCCAAGTGCTAAGCCTTGCTGGGGGACAGCATTTCTGTGGGAGAGACTGCACAGGCTGTACTAGCAGTGAGCTTCCCCCACTAGCTGCTGAAATCACAGAGCTGGGGTGGAACCTCCAGAGACCGACTTGCAGAGGTTGCAGTAGAGAGGCAGGGCAGCAGAAAGTGATGGTGCAGGGCCAGCAGTGGCAGAGCAGATGACAGCGCGGTGATGCGAATGCGGGGATGACTAACGACAGCAGCAGGGTAAACAACGGCGCGGCAGTGATTCAGACTGAATGGCAGCAACTGTGAGCCAGTCGCAATGGTGGCAGCAGGAGCGGCGGCATTGCTCAACGTTCTCTTCCCTCCTCCCGCCCCTGGGAGAGAGGGGAGCTCACATGAGCCCATCTCTGCACCCTGGGTCTTCACTGACCAAGGAGAGCAGCTTGAGTGGGGTGCAGTGGAGGGAGAGGGGAGTGGTGTGTTAAAGGGACATTTATTTGTCAGACTTTCACACCTCAAAGTGAGAAACAGGGACCAAGGGCACTGCCCAATGTACTCTAGGGAGGAGTTTTGCTTATGGTCAGATGTGTTCAAATCATAGTTGTGGTGTTTTCCCAAAATACTGGGTTCCTTTCCCCTCTTAATAAAAGTTCTCTCTGCTACACATAGGCCTGGTCTACACTGGGGGGGAGGGGTGTGTGTGAGGGGAATCGATCTAAGATACGCAACTTCAGCTACAAGAATAGTGTAGCTGAAGTCGACGTATCTTAGATCGACTTAGAATCACTTACTTCGCGTCCTCGCGGCGCGGGATCGACAGCTGCCACTCCCCCATCGACTCCGCTTCTGCCTCTCGCCCTGGTAGAGTTCTGGAGTCGACGGCAGAGCGATCAGGGACCGATTTATTGCGTCTACACTAGATGCGATAAATCAATCCCCGATAGATCGATCACTACCCGCCAATCCGGTGGGTAGTGTAGACGTGGCCATAGACTTACTGCTTGCAAGTAAGAGGGGGAAGTATTGCCTCTTAGAGTTGCCCAAGGGTGGTGTTTAATTTTCCCAGATTACTGGGTGGGGGCTTGAGCCAGTTCTGTGTTGTATTCTTAAGAGAGACCTTCTGGATATTGAACGAAGCCCTTGTTGCTGCCAACTCTACCTGGCAGAAGGATTATACAATTAATGATTTTTCTTTGCTCAGGGATACTGTTTTTACTTCTCTTTTTAACCATCTGGCAAATAAAAGTAAGATACACTTTACACTGTCCTTGAATCTTAAACTCACTCTTCTTGGATTTTTAATTTTAAAAGTGCCCTTGTTCGTATCTTTACCCCCATCTTTGGGCTCAGTTCTCAGTCACTTCTGGACCAGCTTTAAGTCCCTGTTTGCCCTGATACAGAGCAGTGTCACCAGGGTTTTCTCCCCGGAGGATCTTTAAGTCCCGCCCTTCAGTTGAACCCTAAACAAGCCTTATCCCTTTCTTGTGGATTAGGCCACCCTGCCTGTGGCCAGTGTGGGGGACCTAGGCCAGCCCACTACTCCAGGTCCAAACCCAGAGATCCTATAAATAGCAGCCATGTGCTGCTTCTTGTAATAGTTGTTGCTGCAAAACCCAGAGATCCTATAAATAGCAGCCATGTGCTGCTTCTTGTAATAGTTGTTGCTGCTATTTCCTGGGCCATTTCCCATGTAGCCCCTTCCTCTTCATCTTTACCTCAGGTTTGAAGTACCTTCCTTGCTCCTCTGGTCCCCACCAAGAACTGGCCTGGTCAGCCCCTGCAGGTCCTTTTAGCTGAGCCTGCTTCACACTGATTGGCTGTTTCCCAGCAACCTTTCTAGGGAGGCCTGGAGGACCTAACTTGACTACTCCTTTTCCTGGTGCAGGATGAGTCAGGACCATGAGGCCTGCAGCAGGGGGCCTCAAAGGGCCTGGTACACCCTGTCAAACACACCATTTCCAGGCATCATCATTTTCAAAGGTCACATCTTCTGCACATCTTTGTACTCCTGTTTGCTATAGAAAGGACTGCATTTGGCCTAAAATCTTGGGGCAGATGATGGCAACGGTTTCAACACAACTCTCTCGCAGCAAGTTCTTATGACCTTCTGTTTTCTAATAATTTTCTTTATGGATAAGCTTCCCTGACCACAGTAGAAGTGAGTTATTCTGCCTGAGCTTCTGTAGGGGTGAAATTTCCCCCATGTAGAGGGCCAGCATGAGGTTATCCATCACTTTAGGCCCAAGTGAGCCCTCAAATTAGTGTGCTCAGGCTATACCGAGGGATTTTCAAAAGTTCCTCTGTTATTTAAGCGCATATGTCCCATTAATTCAAATCCAGAGGACTTGTGATGCTTAGCAGGGCTGAAAAATTTGAGCAGGGCTCAAAAATTTTCCATCTAACTGTGTTTTGATTGAAAATTGGGTTCTTGATAAAACAGAATCTTATATGGAAAATCTCTGCTTTCAACAGAAAATTGTGGTTTTGTCCAAAAACCCAAAGCCTGGAAACCAAAATATTTTGATTCAGATAGCTTGCCATGTTGTGTCAAGGAACTCTATTGGTTGGGCTACCCAACTGGACTACACCCACCAGGATGTACAAGGGCCAGAAATGCCCGTAATGGAATTGCATCCTCTCACCATGAGATGCATCCAGGAGATGTAGTCCAATCAGGGAACCCAGCCTATACAGAAGAATGAGGCACCACAACTCCAACTCCTAGAAGGCATCATGGCAGCATTTCTGAACTGAGTATTTCAGTTTTCAGCCAAAATGTTTCATTTCTGGCCAAAATATTTCAGTTTTTGATGGTTTGCTAAAAGTGAAATTTTTCTATGGAAAATTTACAAAAAAAAATTCATCATTGTTGTCTAAATGTGCAGTGGGAAACGTCTAATTTTCCAACCAGATTTATGCCTAAATCACTTGTATGCTTTTGAAAATCCCACTCATAAGCAATCATGCCATCCCAACTGAAGATCAAAAGGAAGATAGACAGTGCTGGAAAGAGGGAATGTTAATGAAGAGGGAGAAGTTCAGAACCTTATAGGGACTGAAAGATGGAAAGGATGGTGCAGGGGTTAGGGTCCTAGCATAGAATTCAAGAGCTATGGGTTCAATTCCTTGGTTGGCTACAGATTTCCTGTGTGACTTTGGGCAATTATTTGCCTCAGTTTCCCATCTGTAGAATGGGAAAATACTTCTACACCTCACAGGCATAAGGATAAATACATGAATGACCCTGAAGTGTTCAGATACTATGGTAATGGGTGGCCATATAAATGCCTGAGGGAGCATATATCACTGGTGGGGGACGGTTATGGTGTTAGGAGGATCTGTTCTGCCCACCCCCACTGATTTAGCTGGCAAAACTTCCAACTGATTGCAAACATATCATCTGCTCACAGCACATCTCAAACTGACATTTAAGAAATCAAATGCATTTTCCAATTGTGGGGAGGGGAAGTCTGTATTAATACTGAGAGAGGAACAATCTGGCATTCTAAAACATTCTATATAAAATCATTCCATACAGCTAAATACAATTCCAAATTTTAAATAAGGTAAAAGACTTGCAACATTTTCCTGGGGAAAAGGTCATGCAGAAAGTGGCTGAAACATCTAAATCAATTCTGTCTCTTCCACAGTAAAACTGTTGTGCCTTTAATGTATTGAAGCTTTGCAACTGTACGTTTCTTTATGAAACACAGTTCAGAATGCCAGATTCTTTCTATTTGGGCCAAGTGCCTCGCATTTTTTTTCTTCCTCAATGGTATCTCCAGCATTTATAAATAATGGTGCAAGTTTAGAACTGAGGAAACGTGCAACTCCATCCGTGCAGTCCATTTTGTTTTGATCAGTAAAGATTTTTTTATTTCTCCTTCTTGGTAGTGTATGATAGTGATGTTTTGTTTTTCAGTATCAGGTAACAGCAGGACCAACTAACATGATTGTAAAGGTGTTAAACTGTGGCTACGCTAGGTGCCAAGTGGTGGTTCAAGTCATGTCAGCTAATTTGATTATACAGCTCCTTTTTTCCTCCTCTATTCCTTGGCTAACCAGCTCCAGCTCCAGAACTTCTAATGGAGGGGACTGCAGGCAGCTTGTGGGAATTAAAATGGCTAACAGTATAATATCTTCACTATCAATCAGTATTAGGTTTAAGATTCCTTATTAACCCAGGCTGTTGTGTTTTCTATTACAGGACAGCCCGTCATGGAAAAACCCTATAGAATTTTTGATTGCACGCTCTTGGGGGTGGAAACTATCTTTATTTATTTGGACAGTGCCTAGCACAATGGGGCTGGGATCCTTGAGTGGGATCTGTAGGTACGATCATAATACAAATAATTAAATAGATGTCACACCAGTAAGATTATATACACATTAATATGGTCCTATAATACGATTCTTTTGAATAGAATGAGTGATTGAAGGAAGTCCATATCTCTGTGAGATTATGGCATTTTTCACAAAGTTAAACCCCTTCATGCTCAGGATTTAGCTCCGACAGCATGTATGGAATATGTCTAGCTACTCCAAATCTGCCTGTAAGAGGGGTCAGGTTTCTGACCCATATAGCAGTACAGGCAATACACAGGTTTGGTAGATCCTGAACTTTGTCTCAGCGCAAAGATGTTTGTGTCCATAAGCGAGACCTGGACTCCATGAAGGAGGTGGGAAGATCTAATCAAAGAACATCCCGTTTGCTGTGACCATTTGAACTGTGCTTGCCGCCTAGGTAGATTAACTTGTCAACACTTTCCATGGCACTCGACCCCACCTGCACTGGGGTTTCTGGTGGCCCAGGTCTTAGGTTCTGGACCTGGGACTTCTGCCCTCAGATGTTCAACCCATAGTTCAGGCGGCATCTTGAAGACTTTGGGGGCTGGGGCTGAAATTATCTGACTTCTCTCCAAGCAGGGCAGTGTCCCTGGCAAAGTCTTGGTCGCTGAACACTTCTTGACCAACCTTGAGTCTGACGTTATATTCAAAAGTAATGTTTTATGCTTTTTGGCCATGTTGCCAGGATAGACAAAAACACCCCAGTGCACTATGCTCTCAAACACTCCATCAACACAAGAAGGGGTGAGCACCCTGACCCTAATTGATGCTGTCCACAGAGCCACCCCAGAAATTCATGGATTTGAAGCATTGAGCCAGGTCTAGGAACTTCACCACGTGATGCCTGGTCCAGGGGCGGCAAGTGGTATGGACCCATGGTGCCCGTGCTCCAGGAATATTCAGCGCATGGAGGCCCAGCTCCACCAATGTTTGGGGCCCAGTCTCTCCCCCGGCCCCACCTGCTGCCCCTGCGCGCCTCCCCCAGAACAGTTCCCGGCCCCGCCTGCTGCCCCCGGGTGATTTAAAAGGGGCTAAAGCGGCTTCCTGCCCGCTGGGGGTGTCTCTGCGTGCTGCCCCTACACCGAGCTATGACTGTGCCATTGGAACTGCAGCCAATGGGAGCTGTGGGGGGGGGGGGTGCCTGTGGGCAGCAGCACAATGAGAACCCTGGCCCCCTGCCTAGGAGCTGCTGTCAGAGGGGTGTGTGGGTCTCCTTCAGGAGCCACCTGAGGTAAGCACTGCACCCCAGCTCCTGCCCCAGCCCAGAGCCTGCACCCAAACTCCCTCCCAGAGCCCAATCCCACACCCTTTCTGCACCCAAACTCCTCCCAGAGGCTGCATCCCTCACCTCCTCCTGCACCCAAACTTCCTCCCAGAGCCTGCACCCCAAACCCCCTCCCACTCCCAAACTCCCTCCCAGAGCCCGCACTCCTTCCTGCACCTAACCCCCTACCCCATCCCAGAGCCCGCACCCCTCCCGCACCCAAAATCCCTCCCAGAGCTTTAGGCAGGTGGGGGTGGAGGGACGGGACTTGCACCCGTTCTGGGCATCAAAAATTATACAAACCTGCTGCCCCTGGCCTGGTCTGATGCCATCAACAGTGGCTGGCTGGTGCAATGGTCCTCAGTAGAGAATGTATGTTTCATGATATAATATTACTCTAATAACCCATAGACTTGGATAGAGAATTAAAGCCTTCCTATAGAATACAACAGAGAAATATGTCTTTTCTATGGAATTCTGTAGGATAGCTTTAAATGGTTCCATAGCTCAATTCTCAGCTAAGTATAGATGTGACCTAAGTCAGACACTCCCACTTGCTCTCCTACACCTGAGATACAATGGAAGGAAAACAAATGAAGTGCTATGGGTTTCTGACTCCTTGTCTACTAGCTGGCTGAACTCTCATGGCTCGCTCCTCTGATCATTTGACTTCTGACTGTTCAGATTCACAGAAAAGTCTTACTTCAGCCAATGCTCACAGGAACATAAATAATTTTTAATAGGAGCAAGTCAGAAAAGGGCCTGACTCTGTCCCCCTTGCTCATGTTAGTAGGACCTTACTCACACAAGCAGTCTCATGGATGGTACCAAACCAGACTAAGGATTTATGGCTTTCATGCCCTGAAGCAGCACTTTCCTAAGAAGCATCCCTGTCATCTTTTCCTATTTAAAGAAACAAAAAAGTCTTTCCTACCAGATCTGCTGTACAACATCCAGCGAGTCTGCTCTAGTAGGACAGTGCCTGCTTCTAGTATTTCTTAACAAAAACAGCTCTGCTATATTTACAGGCCCCTGAAGGAGAAACCTGAATCCTGAATAAGGAAAAAGCTGTCTAACTCACTCAATTTCTATAGGAGACAGAGTCTATAAGCACTGATGGTCATGGCAATATCTGTGTATGGGCACTTACATTGGTGCTCCCATTCTGATGTGGAAACCTTTTATATCCACGTGACACTGAGGTAAATGGCTAGACAGGAGAATTGGGCCCAGTGAGTGGCAAAGCCTAGAGTCAGTGGTGCCAATATCAAAGTTTTAGTCCTAATAGCAGCCACTACCACTGGCAAAGCAGCAGCACTTCCCCGCCCTCCATCTTCCTTCTCTGCTCCCCTCCATATCAATGCTTTGAATAAAAGCTTCCAAAACGTCTACCAAGCCCCCTAGTGTTCATAACTAGGAGAACTTTTCCCTGTTTAAAAAAAGAACCCAACTTGAAATGAGCTCAATACTGTGCCAGCAACTTGATGCTAATGAATTACAGAACCAGGGTTGGCAGGGGAGACCTTACGTAAGTTTCATTGTGCTCAACTATATTTACAGACAGGCTAGCAGATCTGCTAAGTGGTGAATTATTCCAACAGAACATAAATCAAAGCAACTGTTTGCCTGTAATTTTTATATCAGATATCATTTTTCAAGAATAAATTTCTTCTTTCCCTTATAATATTTTTCCTGTTAGAGACAAGCCTGATCTGTATCTAGTTTGTGGTCTATAACAGAAAATAGATCACACAGTTGGGTAGATATGGATTCAACAAATTTCCCTTCAGTCATGCTCACCTCAGGCTAAGCTATCTTTGTAAAACTAAGGCGTTGTCTACACTGAGATTTTCCACAGTTATGGCCATTGGGTTTAACTATCAATACAACTACAATGGTACAAAACCCGATTGTAGACTGTTCACACCAATATAAACCATGACTTCCACTGACACAGCTTACCCCAATTTCAAGCAAGGCTAAGCTGTGCTTGTGCAAATCATGGTTTATAGCAGTTTCTGTCTACACTATGATTTTGCACCAGCGCAACTATACTGGTGGCTAGCTTCTGATGACTGAAATCCTGAGTATAGACAAGGTCAAAGAACAAATGCTAATTCTTCAGCATTAACCTATATTTAAGTAACAACATGGATGAGATTTCCAATACCCAGAAATCAAGAAATTCAGAAGTAAGATTTCCACAACAGTCTGAGCTTTGCTCCCTTCCCTTGCCTTCCCTCCCTTCCCTTCCACATGCGTGAATTAGGAGGATTTACAGGGTTGTCGTTGTGGAAAAGATATGCTCCACTTTTCACTGCCACAAGTTGTAAAAGGGAGTAAAGAAGGGGAATGGATTTATTTATGGCAAAATTTTGCTCCCAGGTGCAATGTGGGTCTCTAGGGTATTCTACATGAAATAACTATGCATAATTCCAACTAAGGTCAGTGGGAGTTCCATATTGGGATCCAGCTAAAATATGTACTATGCAAATGTTTTATTTCAGATCTAGGAGCAGAATGTTGTCTTTAATTAGTAAAATATATACACAAAGGGGACTCTATGTCTGATTTATATTGTTTGCATGCACAACATGGCCCTGCTATCAATATAGGCTTATGCATGTAATTTTTGTTTAGAAAATAGTCTTCTGTTTAACTCTTACCATCTTCCCTCCTGCCCCTTTTTCCCTCTTAGTAAGTCTCAATGTGTGTGCACACAAAGTTGACCAGTATAATTAGTGGGTTGCTCACAGATGTAAAGAAAGTATGCATAATCTGTGCCTTCAAGTAAGCAGGATTTTGTATGTGGGCACACTGAATTTACAGAAATGTGTGCACTCTCAACAGTAAGAGTAAAGCTCATCTGTGTGGGAGATGGTATCTTCTTGAAAAGTGGTCCGAGACTGTGGAAGGAAATCGCCCAGGAACTAAGGACCATCACAAACCTTAACACTTTCCACTCCAAGTGCAGGGCACATTTATTTGATCTTGCCTTCTCTAGTATAAAGACATAGCAATTAGGGCTGTCAAAAGAAAAGGAGGACTTGTGGCACCTTAGAGACTAACAAATTTATTTGAGCATAAGCTTTCGAGAGCTACAGCTCACTTCATCGGATGCATTCAGTGGAAAATACAGTGGGGAGATTTATATACACAGAGAACATGAAACAATGGGTGTTACCATACACAGTGTAATGAAAGTGATCAGGTAAGGTGAGCTTATGAGCAGAAGAGCGGGGTGGGTGGGGGGAACCTTTTGAAGTGATAATCAAGGTGGGCCATTTCCAGCAGTTGACAAGAACATCTGAGGAACGGGGGGGGGGGGGGAAGAGGCGGAATAAACATGGGGAAATAGTTTTACTTTGTGTAATGACCCACTCCCAGTCTCTATTCAAGCCTAAATTAATTAATTGTATCCAGTTTGCAAATTAATTCCAATTCAGCAGTCTCTCATTGGAGTCTGGTTTTGAAGTTTTTTTGTTGAAAAATTGCCACTTTTAGGTCTGTAATCAAGTAACCAAAGAGATTGAAGTGTTCTCCAACTGGTTTTTGAATGTTATAATTCTTGATGTTTGATTTGTGTCCATTGATTCTTTTACATAGAGACTCTCCAGTTTGGCCAATGTACATGGCAGAGGGGCATTGCTGGCACATGATGGCATATATCACATTGGTAGATGTGCAGGTGAACAAGCCTCTGATAGTGTGGCTGATGTGATTAGGCCCTATGATGGTGTCCCCTGAATAGATATGTGGGCACAGTTGGCAACGAGCTTTGTTGCAAGGATAGGTTCCTGGGTTAGTGGTTCTGTTGTGTGGTTGCTGGTGAATATTTGCTTCAGGTTGGGGGGCTGTCTGTAAGCAAGGACTGGCCTGTCTCCCAAGATCTGAGAGAGTGATGGGTCACCCTTCAGGATAGGTTGTAGATCCTTGATGATGTGTTGGAGAGGTTTTAGTTGGGGGCTGAAGGTGATGGCTAGTGGTGTTCTGTTATTTTCTTTGTTGGGCCTGCCCTGTAGTAGGTAACTTCTGGGTACTCTTCTGGCTCTGTCAATCTGTTTCTTCACTTCCATGGGTGGGTATTGTAGTTGTAAGAATGCTTGATAGAGATCTTGTAGGTGTTTGCCTCTGTCTGAGGGGTTGGAGCAAATGCGGTTGTATCATAGAGCTTGGCTGTAGGCAATGGATCATGTGGTGTGGTCAGGATGAAAGCTGGAGGCATGTAGGTAGGAATAGCGGTCAGTAGGTTTCCGGTATAGGGTGGTGTTTATGTAACCATCGGTTATGCTCAAATAAATTTGTTAGTCTCTAAGGTGCCACAAGTCCTCCTTTTCTTTTTACACAAAGTAAAACTATTTCCCCATGTATATTCCGTGCCCCCCCCCCATCCCCACACTGTTCCTCAGACGTTCTTGTCAACTGCTGGAAATGGCCCACCTTGATTATCACTACAAAAGGTTTTTCCTCCCACCCCCCCACTCTCCTGCTGGTAATAGCTCACCTTACCTGATCACTCTCGTTACAGTAAAAAGAAAAGGAGTACTTGTGGCACCTGAGAGACTAACAAATTTGAGCATAAGCTTTCGTGAGCTCATGAAAGCTTATGCTCAAATAAATTTGTTAGTCTCCAAGGTGCCACAAGTACTCCTTTTCTTTTTGCAAATACAGACTAACACGGCTGCTACTCTGAGGGCTGTCAAGCGATTTTAGAAAACAAGAAGCAGGCAGCATTATCTCTTGTAACTGTAAACAAACTTGTTTGTCTTAGCAATTGGCTGAATAAGAAGTAGGACTGAGTGAACTTGTAGGTTCTAAAGTCTTACATTGTTCTGTTTTGGAGTGCAGTTATGTAACAAAAAAATCTATATTTGTAAATTGCTCTTTCACGATAAAGAGATTGCACTAAAGTACTTGTATGAGGTGAATTGAAAAATACTATTTATTTTATTTATCATTTTTCAGTGCAAATATTTGTAATCAAAAATAATATAAAGTGAGCACTGCACACTTTGTATTCTATGTTGTAAATGAAATCAATATATTTGAAAATGTAGAAAAACATCCAAAAATATTTAGTACATTTCAACTGGCATTCTATAACAGTGTGATTAAAAGTGCAATTAATTGTGATTCAATTTTTTTAGTAAATCATGCGATTAACTAAAAAAATTGAACTGTGATCAATTGACAGCCCTCATGGCAATAGGCATATTTAACAAAAACAAAACAAAACCCTACCAAAATGAGACACTCCTCTGCATATATTTTTCCCTTTGCGGAGAGGAGAGAACATGCCACAGATGTGTAGGCACATTGCTTACTGCACTATTGGAAGGCGCTTAGATACTACCGTGATAAGCACAGTATAAAAATCTATTTAGAATAGAATAAAATAGAATTCAAAACTACCTACTGAACATGAGCCACCATCAATTTGAAATTTTATTTCCAATCCACTTTAATGTTGTGTCTATGCCAGATTTCTTCTGACATTTGAAATAGTGTATCATTTGAGACTATGTGTATGGTGGCTTTAAAATTAAAGTCCTTACCACTTGCCTGTGTTTAAAAAAAATTGAAATAGTTTCTAACAGTCAAAAGCTCTTCTTTTTTTAAAGTTTGGATCAAAAACAGCCAAATGGACTTTTATCTAGAACAACAGGACATAAGCTTTCCTGGTTTCCATTGTGTCTTCCCAAACACAGGTCCAAAACTTGGAGATTATTGGATCTATCTGGCAGGTGCTTGAATATCAAAAGGTAGGCAAGCTGAGCGTGTTACCTTGGAGTGTAGCCTCTCTTCATTCAGTATTGCAGATGTGGGTGGATAATGAAATTTCATCAAACAAGCATGCTAGATATACACATTAAATGTACTTTAAAATATTTTAAATATCTAGTCACATTATTTTCTGTTTTATTACAGTGAGTTGGTTAAAGCATAATTGGAAGGCTTTTATTACTACGATCATTATGTATATAGTGTCAAATTCACAGAATTTTACAAAACAAGGTCCAAATCTGGTTCATGTGCGTGGACCCTTATGGCCTCACAGAGTTCCATATGCTTCAAGGGTGCTCTGCCCAAGAACAGAAAAGTTCTACCAATATGGATCAGCTTGCAGGATTGGCACATAGGAGAGACCACCACATCTCTGCCCTGCAGAATAATCAGTCTAACACATACAAAGCCAAACACATTTCAGGTATAAGGCGGGTTGGAGTGGATATTGGTGAAGAGAACTGTCTGGAAGAACGTGTGCAAGAAAGAGGCTTTGAAGACTAGGATTCGAAGGAGCGGACTCGGCAGACAAGAGGTGGGAGGATATTCCAAGAGTAAAGGGGGGTAAGACAGTTCCAAAGGCAAGAGTGGGGAAAGGAGAGGGAGGAATCAACAAGCACATAGGGTTGGGAGGAGTGTATGGTTTGTGGGATTCAGACAGTAGGAGGGACTGTTTACCAACATTTTTGTGCAAACTGTGGAAGGAACATCTGCCATCCTGAGACAGTGTCGTTCTCCATCTGTTGTGTTTTCTGGATGGTCTGACAACCCCTGAAGTTTTCCAACTTGTCACAGGAAAAGGTTCATGGAATTTCCTCACTGCTCTGGAGGGCCCCCCTCCTTCTCATTTAACATTTTTAGTATTCAGATTAGAAGATTTTCAGCATCCCAGGGTGAAACTCAAAGGACTTTCCCTAGGAAGCCTGGAAGCATATTAGAAATAAATGGCATGGAGGATGGAAAAAGTTTCAAAAATGTGAGACTGGCAGGAAATACTGGCACATTTCTGTTTGATATTTATTTTCTTGGCACAATATGGCTCTTTTAGTGCCAATGGAAAGTCCTTGGGTGCCAAGCCATTTTCAGATAATCTGCACACAAAACACACTTTGAATTGGCATATAGCATCTGGGATTAAGGTTTAACCCTAGCCAAAATATATATTGTTGGATTCTAACAACTCTCAAGCAAATTAGGCAACTTCGTAATACACAAATGCTACATGTAACTAATTCTGAATCGATGCATCTGAACCGAGCCAAATCAAGTTAACGGTGGAGACTGGAGACACCTGATAGAGGAGCAAAACCAACCCATTAAGGCTCCTTGCCAATTTGTTATTTAGTGAGCACAGACTGTGTGCCTGATATTGTCTAAAAATACAAGGAAGACATGGGCCCTCAAGGGGTTCACATCCTGAATCTAACCTTCAATAGTAATTAAAAGTCTTACTGTATCTTACTCAAAAGAAGGTTGGTAAAGCATAACCTGTCAGCACAGAAGAGTCTTCCCTGATAACTGAGTGGAGAAAACAGAATCTTCTCACCCCAGAGGAGTGGAAGTCAGGAGGCCTGGGTTCTAACCAGGGCTCAAATCAGTGATGTAAAGCAACTTATTTAACTGCCTCAGTCTAACCATTTTTAAGATGCCCATGTAAGCACACCAAAATCAGGGGATAGTGCAAAGCTGCCTTGGCCCCCGGGGAGCACAGGAAGGCATTGCTGGAGCTCCCTGTCATGTAGGTGTGTGCCTGCTACTGCTCCCTATTATGAGGACAGTTTACCTCCCCCTGTGTGACAATCCTGACTTGCAACCCAGCACAAAGAGGGTGGAGGGTAATGGATCAAGGCTCTACCTCTTCCTCACCCATCCCCTGCTCCTTCCCCATTGGGGTACAATGCAGAGCAGTCCTAAGGGTGGGGTCTGCAATTGTCTGTCCTTTACACTGACCATACTAGGGGAGGGAAGATTCCTTGCACCCTGTTCCTTCCTCACACTCCCTGCCACTACAAACTTGTGAACGACCCAGGCAGAGTACTGGTATAACATGGGCCTCATAGGAGCACATGGAGTCTTTGTGCTACTGCGAAATGATTGGCTTCAGTATGCTGTTTGCATCATCAGGAAGTGGGAAAGGGCATATTTTCCCATAGTCCGTGTCTAGCTGTAAAAGAAGTTACAACCAATTGCAATTAAATGGAAGGTGTTACAGTTTTATGTTCACTGATCGATGAGATTAACTCAGAGATTCCTTCTGCTATTTTCTTAGTTGAAATGTTATTTTAGGCTGCTTTGAAAAGGTTAATGGTACATTTGCTCACCATGAATTCCAGTTTCCTTTCACCTGGGATTATATCCTTTTTGAGCTTCTCCTATTACAAAGCAATTCCTAAAATAATCTCCATAGAACAATTATTTTGACAATGGCAGAACCAAGATTCTTAATCCTCAATTACAGAAATGGCAAGCGGGGGGAGGGGGGAGGGAAGAGAAGCCTAACTCTGCCTAAAAGGAAGTTGTGTGATTACATAACATCTTTCAGAAAAAAAGAGCAACTCCTATCTTCCTAATTTAGCTCATTGTACCACCACATATGAGCTATAGCCTATTAAGTATACTGGCCCCGATTCTACCTGGATGTGCAACTGCTCTACAATCATGTCATTTCTTGAAGTTATTTATTATTTATTCAGGGTAGCCAAGTGGAGACTTGGGCCCACTAACCTCTTGAACTAAACTGCCAGGCACTGTCCCATTTTGTCCATCTCCCTGTAAAATTGGCACAAAGTCCAGAAATTATAATTATTAAATGAAGAACAGCAGTCAGCTCTCAGCCCATCTTACCTGTATTGGAATAGCTCAGGTCCAATCTACTAATAAAACAAGTTATTGATGAAGTGGGCACTCAAAGAAGTTGAATGTTGCATAGATAAGCAATTTATGTCATTCAAGCAAATTCACCAAAAATATATGAGGAAATAAACCTAAAAAAGCACCTCTTTATAGATCTTCAAATCAAAGATTTCCTTATCAAAAACTTTGCCAGGTTCCTGTTCATCTTTACAGCTAGCAAACAAAAAAATGTAATGCTGATAAAAACAACCCTAAAAAACTTGATGTAAAATTATATGTAAAAAACCCTCAGTCCTTCGAGGTTCATCTAGATGACAAACGTCAAGCAACTCCACAAATATAAGAAAGCTTTGCATACAGTGATTCTAGAGACAGACTGGACAACAAGCTTTTCCACAGTGTATTATATAGACTGTCAGTTTACTATAGATGTCTTAACATATAATTTCATTAGCCACAAATGTTTGTAATTCCCTACAGTTCTCAATAAGATATGGTAAAGGTTGCCATCAAGCTGCCCCAAAATTGCTTAATTTTAGGCCACATTTTATTATTGTTTATAAATGTTTCTATTTCTTCATAACTCCTGCATCGTAATCTACTAATTTTATGGGAGGTAGTTAGGAAATACACATCTTTTACCCTTTCATTATAAGTAATGCATGACAGTGCATTATTTTTAAAACGTGAGGGATATGTTGCAAATTGTGGGACCCACTAAGTTAGCTAGGACCCCAAAGAGGAAGTAGTCTCATGACCATATTTCAATATATAAATGCTTTGTTTGAGTTACAAAATTCTTTTTTCATTTTGTCTATGTCATTGAACAACGCATTTTTAGTTTTGATGAAACAGCATTTTGAGAATCAGTAAATCCTCAAGTGGCATTGTAAATGGATTGGAAGAAATCCAAAATGGTGACCATGATATGATCAATCCATTGCAACACTTATAGGTTATTAAATTTGTTTCATGATTTTTCCACACTTTCAAAAGAGATGGCACTCTATGAACATACAGTTCTAGGAATCTAAATGGACTACTCTAATAGGTAAGTACCACTTTGTATGCACAAGAACTTTTTCAAAGTTTGAGATATCACAATGTCCTGTATTACTTACTTTCCCAGTGTTAGTGTGGTGTTGAGCAATAAAGGGAATGCATGCCAAATTGTAAGTGATAATGGACAATGATTTGCCTCCACTGACACTGCTGTTTCTCTTACAGGAAAATATTAAATGTATGTGTTCATGAGTGTTTTATTCTCAGAACAGGTAAATAAGAGTATTCACAGCATCTTGAAAGAATGCTTTCAACTGCAAAGAAAGGAGAGGAAAAAGCCATCAAAGTAATTTGCTACTGAATTTCTTCATAATTACATGGTAATACCATAAGCAACAACAGTGGGTCTCCTTTTGACCTTTTATGTGGCTGAAAGGTGAAGACCAAACTGAATTGGGTCATTTGTTAATTCTTCTGACAAGCTTGTATGTAAAATAAATCAAGAGTCTAAAAGGATTCCAAGAAGCACACTGACTCTGAGAAAAGCTAAGGTACTCAGGTTCAAGAAGCGCGTGTGAAAATGTTTGGAGCCTTTCTAATTTTAGAATGGTTTCTGCAAGTTCTAGAAGCACTATTGAGATTCTAGAAGGATAAACACAATTTTAGACGCTACTGTATTTGTTAGTGCATGCTATGTCTGTGAATATGAGTCTTCATAATGATAGCATATTATCTACCTTGTCTGCTTGAAGGCCCTAACAACTTGGAAAGCTGCACAACTGATAATTCACCTTGCCTGTGTGCAGTATGCATAAAGTGTCCCAGAGGAAGAAGTCACAGGATGTAAGACTGGCTTCCTGATCCATTGATGTTCTGCTATTTCATACAGTTAGAATTCCAGCTGCCATTAGGTGCATTCATAAATATACATACCGTCAAGCGGATGGAGAAATAATTTTCATAGATTCATACATGAAGGCCAAAAGGAACCATTATGATCATCTAGTCTGACTTCCTGTATAGCACAGGCCAAAGAACCTCACCTGGTAATTTTTATGTTCTGTTTCTTTATAGAAATTTTAGAATTGTTTGTGTTTCTACATTTGAACAGTGAGAATCATATACCATTAAAAGAGCCTTGCATTTCATTGATAGAACTACATGGTTTATTTCCTGAGGTGCTAAGTTACTCACAACTTACATTTACTTCAACAGGAGGTGCAGGTGCTCAGCATCTTTGAAATTCATGCAATCAGTTAGCTAAATTCATCTACTCCACATAAAGAAATTGTGTCTCAAAATGTGTTGGTTGTGTCCTAATTATTTCAAGTTCAATACTATAAAATATTTATCTCCCATTAGTAGAGTTCTCAGGTTGTCTTTTGCATTTCAAAGCCACAAATTCAGTATTTACTTCATTCAAAAAATGTACTATCTGATTCTTCACCCCCTTGCAACTGGTGACGTAATTTATGCCTGTGAATTGTGCCAAGTGGGTGTACTATGCTCCCATTCTGAGTTGGTCAAGTGTTCTGACTCCTGATTCAATGCCCTGTTTGCTGGATCATATTGCCTCTATTTCAATGTTTCCCAAACTTTTTCCCTTGCACCCCCCTTACCCCTGTCCACACCCCACCCTCTGGGGCCAGGGCTAGGAGCGGGGCTGTGGCTCCAGGAGCAGGGGATGCAGACGGGGATAAGGGGGCCCTTGGCTGGGACCCCGGGTGCAGGGCCAGTGGCTGTGACCAGCAGCTGGGGCTAGGAGCGAGCTGGGTGTCATTCCCTCCCCACCCCCATGCGGGCTGGCCTGGACCCCAGCTGCACCCCTCTGAATGGTCCTTCACCCTCCAAGGGGGGCGCACCCCACAGATGGGGACCTTTTAAACCTGTATTTGTTATGTATGGCTTCCTGCAAAATAGAATGCCTTTCCCTCTTAGCTAAAAATCATGGACCGAAAGGCGTGGTTTTACAAGGCATATTAATAGCATTAACTACAAGGTCCTTAAGAAGATGTGTGCTAAATTCTGCCAAAAGAACTCCACTGGCTTCACAGGAGAGATGATTCAGATTTACACTGGTGTAAATAAGATCAGAATCTGTCAGTCTATAGAAAGTATGAGCTGTTTAGTAAATTAATGGCTGTTTGGAACATTGCCTGCAAATAGTTCTGAGCAAATATCCTGTTGGCTTGCCTTTCGACTACAGGAGTAAGATAATGAACAACATAGGGATTTTTTTTAATACTGAGGCACAGAGAAATTCAATGACTTGTCAAAGGTCAAACAGTCTGTGGCAGAGCCTGGACTTGAATCCACGTCTCCTGAGTCCCAGTGCCTTAAATGCAAGACCCTCCCTCCCTCCAGAGTCCAACTAGGTGAAAGTTCAGATCAGCCTGGAGACCAGTGTCTCCATATTAAAGATAAACTCAAATGTACCCTTAATGGCATTAACGTTGAAGGTAAGACTTGGGAAATCTTTGTAGTTGATCAAACCCAATGGAGAGCTATAGTCAGCAAGGGAATGCCACCTTTGAATGGAACAGACACTAGCATCTCAAGGTGAAAAAGCGTTGCTCGTTATGAGTCTGCATGAACTAGTATTTCCTTTCTAATAATGCACCATGTTCACATTGTCAGAATGAACCAGATGGCCTAATAGGTCTCTTCCACTTTGAATTTATTGGTCAGTAATCACCTTAACATGCTGCTTTTCTTGATAACAAGGGCCAATGATAATAATGGTGCACATGCCTTTTTCAGTCTTCGTGGTTTAAAAATGTCAAATATATAAAGTACATAACAGCATTTACAGAACTTAGAAATATGTTGAAAAACTAGTGTAAGCATGCCCAGGTCTGTCTTTCAGGTAAACATGTAGAGTACAAATATGCACAGAATGATTATCATTGGCTTAATGGCTTTTATCATAATGGCATTTAAGCCAAATTTCATGTGGTCTGGAGTTTCTTTAAGAAATATAGCGTCTAAGACAACAAATCACTTCTAAGCAGCTTTCTAACCATTTGGTTAGGCACTAACCCCCAAAAGCCAAATGCCTGGTATGTTTTGCATGTCATAGCAAAGAATTCAGAGACTATGACGTTGAAGATAGGAAGACTGTTATAACAGTTAGATCTACATTGTGTTCATTTTTTGAATTGGGCTGATGTCCTCCCCAAAATATACTCCCTAAAACTTCTTTACATTTCTTAAAATTCCATGTGCTCATAGAGGCTAGGAGGGACTATTCCCTGTCCTGTCCTCAGATTCCTGCCATCTTTCATTCCAAAATATCTTCAATGTAAAAGGAATTTTAAAAGCAGAGTAAAATATATAACTAGCAATACCTAGAATATTAAATATATGGTGCCCCTCTTCTTCTGACAACAGTGTCCCATTCCAGCACCAGCATCACCCCTCCCTCTGTTAAGCAGAAGCAGATGTCAGGGCTTTGCAAATTAACTCCCCCCTGGATGCGAAGTTATTTATTTGTAAATATGCAACCATCCTGAAATGAGATGATCAAACAGCATTCAGAGTAATCCCTTCTTCAGGGAATCTCAGCACCAGTGCCTGGTTCCAAGGGACAACTCTGCCAAGGGCACTGGAACAGGGGGGCCCAGGGATCATGGCCCTATCACTTTAAACGGGAGGGCTTTTTCCTCCTACTTTTTACCTGCCTTAATGGCGAGTGACAGAGGGAGGGGTGGAGAGGAGCAAGTGCGGGGCAGGGCCATGGTTTGGGCACCAGCAGCCTCCCTTCTTCCCCCCCCCCACCCCCGCTTCTAGTGAGCTTCTGGTGCTCCTGACTCTGCCCCCAGAACTGACCCTAATGAGATCCCGAGGCAGACAGCAAAGTCTCCCGCTGCTCACACAGCTCCCTCTCCTGCCATACTGCCTCTACACAAACCCTTGCATAACTCAGAACTAACACAGCATGTCTTTCCAAGAGTCAAAGCTCAGTCACGTTCGAAGAAAAAGAACTTGGAAGACTATGGGTAACAGCGCCACCTTGTTATGCCTGCCATGATAGCGTGCTGCAGGCATGAGGACTGAAAGTCGTACAGACATTAATTCCTGGGATATTGTGTGAAGAGAAGCACAGATGGAGAGTTCATGAGAATGGGATGTTCATATGAGGAGGGCTGGATATGAGGTACTGAGATGCAGAGGCAGAGGTGACTCCTGGACTGGGGGAGAAAGTGGAGATTTGATTGTAATGTTTCTACTGTGTCCAACACAATCTCATTGACTGAACTGTGTGTCTGTGTAAAGATACAAATACAACCATTAAAATTGTGTGTAAAACTCACTTTCACACATTAGTGCCTCATTTGTGGGTTTTGAGAAGAGACCTTTAATGAGCCTATCATTTGTCTCATAGACCCCTGTGAATCTCAGGACTAAAATTTACAGGGCCAGATCCTCAGCTGCTGTAAATTGGTGCACACCATCTAAGGCTTTGACCCAGATTATTCAAGAGCTCATTTGTGGTTTTAAAGTTCAAACATATTAATATTTCCCCGCCCCTCAGGTTAGTGAGAAAAATCAGATTCAACACTCACCAGCCATCTGATTTATATAAATTTTAATAGTGGGGCCTTAACATACTTAAGGAGCCACATGGGATATGAGAACAGGGAAAAGTTGCATGGAAAATCAGTGGGGAAAGATCTGGTTTCTTAATTATAAAGCAATAAAGGGCATGAATTTAAAATGACATATTTTAATATTTTACATAAGCTACACAGAATACATCAGAAAAAGGTTTGGGTCTGAGCCCTGCATGTTTTTTTGGTTGGATCAAATCTATGTGGCAGGCCTTATTCACATGTTTTGGGACTATGTGGTCACGTGTGCATAATGGGGAAAGGGGAGAGCGATGGTATTGCTGTTCTGTATATTACTGTATACTCCAGAGCTGTATATTACTAGTACTTCTGATCTTAAGAAATTTCCTTCAAGGAAGCAACCTGGTTGTGGCTCAGATTCACAGTGGCAAAGAGACTCATTCTGAGGCCCTAGAAAGACAGAGCTCCCCTAACAGAGGCGGAAGGGATGGCTCTCCTTACTCATATTGCATGCCTTGGGAGAGTGGTTTATAAAATACAGAACAGGGGAGATTCATTCAAAAACATATGGAAATCGTTTATGGATTATGTTGCTGGGCCCAGGATTAATGTATGAAAATATGTAATACTTCTATACGTATTGGAAGGATTGCTATATAATGAAGGTTTCATCTTTAAATGGTGTATTCCATCTTCTAGGCATGTATTGCAGAGGTTGTTTGATTTTAGAAGGGGGTCAGTTGGTTGGTTTCAGGTTCATGTGGTTCTGTTTTGTTCTTCAGATCAATTAATAGTTGGGGGACTCATTTGTGGGCAAGGGAGCAATGATTATCACTAGTTATGTTTTAGTTGTATATTGTGGGTGCTCTTAGGATCAGGCTCACATCATACACTGAAGTCAAGAGAACTAATAGGTGCTGAGCACCTCTCAGCATCAAGCCCTTGGTTTATTGTTAAAGCCTTAAATGACTTAGGGCCAAATCCTCCTTATTTTACTCAACTGAGTAGCCATATTAACTACTCACTGAGTGAAATTCAGCCCTGTGTACAGGGCCAGTACAAAGCCTATGCCCTATATATGCTCTCAGAATAGGGAGTAAGAGGTACATACAGTGAAATTCACCTGTGTGCTGTGTAAGGAGAAAGATGGCAGTGAGGGAAGAAAGGTTGTTGGGGGAGGAGGAAGGTAGAAAAAGTAGGAAATAAGACAGGAGGAAAAACTCACGCTGGACAGGGCGCTGGGAACAGGTGGCAGTTCCTAGTGAACCACTCATGATGATGGATGTCATGAGAGCTAAGAGATGACCAGTTCTCTCTGTGGAGACTTTGTACTGTACAAGAGCTACCAGAGAGATTTTTGAGCGACTCCTGGCCCTTTGACCAGACCATTAGGAACAGGATATGAATGAATTATCATTAGCTTGTCTACTTGGGAAAGTTTGCTATAAACTAAGATATAACTATCAGTTTAAATTCATATCAGTATATTGTTCCCTGTGAACAATCTTATTCTGGTATAAGAGGGCCCTTTTGATTCATCATATGCTGCTTTGGGCTGAAGAAAGCTTCTAACTCCAGAATAACACCTGGTCTATATTTAGAAGTTTTATGGTATAACTATTTCAGTTAGTATTTTGGTATTTTTTTTGCGATGCAGTTACATCAGTAAAAGCCCTAGTGTGGACATAGTTATATTGATATAAAGATGATTGATAGTGGTATAGTTGTTCTCCTTTCCATAGGGGAATAGCTATACTGGTTTCAGTACCTTTACACCAGTAGAACTGCATCCACCCTTAGGGTGTTGCACTGCTTTAACTGGTGTAATTAAAGCTGTACAAGTTTTAAGCATAGATAAGCCCTAAGAATGCCTACACAACAAGTCCTACTGGTATAACTATAGCAGTTTGATTATATCAGGATAATTATTCCATCATTACTGGCAAAACTTTCCCATGTTGACAAGGCCATAATTGACATTCCCTGTACGGCCATTAGACGGCTAGTTGGGAATGGAGAGTGAAAAAAAAAGGAAAGACGACTGAAAGAAGGCAACAGCAGAGTAAGAGTGAAGCCAGTTTTTGACAACAAGAGTACCGAGATGTTGCTCATTGCATATATTTCAGAAAAATTCAGTTCTCACATTCAAAGCTTTTACATTTGTCAGTGGCTTCTGCGTCTATGAAGTGCCTCAAGGAGGAAATCAAGAGATGGGCAATCAAGATGATCTGTCAAAAAATTTCAGTTACTGAAGGGTGGCAATTACAGGTTGTCACATAGTTGAACATTAGATAAAATAAGGGAACTCCAACCACCTTGTTAGGAACTACTATATAGGCTTGGAAGGATTCAATTTTTATCTGTGAATGTCAACAAACATTGATTTCACCATACACAGACAAAAAAGACTTACATTAATGATTAAAATTTATGCATAGGCAGAGTAAGAAGAAAAAGAAAAATGCTACTAGAGAACTTAGAGTCTGATTTAACGATATTTACTTTGTATATTTTGAGATGGCGATGTTAACAGTTATAGTTATAAAGCTTTAATTTTTTGAATCTCAACATCTACACTCATTAAATAATTGTCTAGTCCCCCTATTGTCTGACACCCCCCATAATTTCACACAAATGTGAACATTTAAATCAATAAAAATAGAAAGAGTGCTTAACAATAATGAGTTGAATATTATCCATCAAAATTATAAATAAAATAATCTGCCAAGCCTAAATATATGTGTATTTCAAAGAGCTGACCCTCTATCATCCATTGTGTCCTTTGACTGGTAAAGTTTCTCTACCTGCCTATTGCCTGTGGAATACCAGTGTGTGATCTGTAACTTCTTTATTTAATCAATGTTGGACATTTTCTATCAGCAATGATTATTGGTTGAAAATGTATATTTATCTACACATGAAATGTGCATTTGGCCCAGATACGCATCATAGTGTATGTTTCCTAATGCTTTCCTCTGAGAGTGAGGCCATTACCTGTATATCCGAGGCCATGTCTACACTATGGGGACTACAGTGACATAGCTATGGAGCCATATCTGTGCCGGCATAACTCCATAGCATAGATGACCCTTACAGCAATGGACGCTGCCCCTCCATGAACGATGGTAGCTTGGTTGATGGAAGCATCCTTCTGTCAATCTGGCTGTATCTACACTATGGGGTTAGGTCAGCATAGCTAGGGAACTCAGGGGGGTGGATTTTTTCACACCCCTGAGCACTGTGGTTATGCCGATCTACATTTTAAGTGCAGACCATGCCTCAGTGTGATCCAGGGACCTCTTGGTGCCAACTGACAGAGGGAACAGGGGTGCATAAGAGTTACTGGGATCCCCTGGGTCTAGGATCTACATACTAGTTTGCCAAAGAACATCATGTAAGGTCTCTAATGAAAGCCTGTGTCACACTGGTCATCATAATCATTGTGAGATGTATATATAGAAAATATGTGGAGTGATACACAAATTTTAATATATATTCTCCAGGTCTGTGAGTTAAGGCAGGTCACTACAGGATGATCCATATACTCCTGTCAGGCAGCGAGGAAGATGCTTATCTCTGTCTGGCTGGTCATGTGCAAATTGAGTACCATAGGATTCACAGTGGATACCCATTTACAGTCTGAACAAACTGCTAATCAACAAGTTGTGGGGGCTTCAGGAAAAAATAGTAGGAGTTATCCTCTTCTGAAGTAAAGATGGTGAACTTTGGAACTGTATCTGGGGTGCAGATGAATCCCCAGGTGTTCTTCATCAAGGGGAGACAAGTTGCCAGTGTGCATGGGCTCATGAAAGAAGGGTCTCAGCCATCCCAGTTGAAAAACACGGAGAAGGACTCTGGGGTAAGCCGTACGTGATTAGACAAGAGGGCATTTTGTTAGTGGAGTGTAGGTTTAAAATGGATATTGTTTTATATGGAACCCTTTGTCTCCAATATTTGTTTGCTATCACATCAGCCTCTATTCTTTGTTACATAAACTTACACTCACTTTCTCTATAAAGAAATCAAAGTGCTGTGTGTCAAGCAGAGCTGTGTTCTAAGGTGTAACTAGTAAGCTGTGGTGTATTGTTCCTTTTGGAACAGCAGGCATTGCAATTCTGAGAGTCTCCTGTGGCTAAGGGATGGAACAGCATAGGGGGATGCTCAGAGGACTTATGGGTTGGAGTGTGCTTATGTCCAGCCTGCATGAGGGACAGCGGAGCCCATGCGGACTGAGAGAGGAGTGAGTGAGTGAATGTGTGAGGGTGTTACCTGAGGCTTGTGGAGTCAGGGAGCTGACCCCCCGACAGGTACGGACAAGGCTTCCTCATGCCACGGGCAGGTGGTAGCGAGGTGTTTTGTGGCCCTGGGAAGAGCGACACTGAGCTCCTAACTGAGCAATACAGAAATTGCTCACTGAACAACTTTAATAGCCACCGGTAAACAGCCTGACCACTTAGTGGTCTGGTTATATCCACCCCCAGCATTTGTACTAAACAGGCAAAAGTGGGTGCAAGAAAAGAAAGAATGTAACACATCTTGAGAATCTTCCTTTCCTCTTCACTCCTGCTGTTAAAATCCTTGTTCAGAGTTGACTACACTTAAAAATTATGTTGGCATAGCTACATCAGTCAAGGGTGTGAAAAACCAACATCCCTGACCGACATAGCTAAGCCAACAAAAACCCCAGTGTAGACGCAGCCATGTCAATGGAAGAAGGCATCTATCAACAGAGCTAACATCATTCATGGGGGTGGTATTCCTATAAAGAAGACTCTTTGTCAGCGTAGGCTGTGTCTACTTTAGTGGGCTTGTAGCAGGGCAGGGCATTCCTGCTGGTCAATCCAGGAATTAGCTGATCCAGCTCAGGCACGCCCTCCTCTGGTCGGTTTCTCCTCTGCCCTTACCTGCCCCTCTGCAGTTCCTTTATCTCCACCAGTTCAGGCCTCGCCTCCCTCTCAGACCATGGTGCCCCATACCCCATGGCAGTGTCCCCACACTCTGGGTCTCCCCTCCCAGGAGAACCCCAACCCCCTAGACCCACCTTGCCTCAGTGGCTACTGCCAGTCATCCTCTAGCTCCTTCTCTCAGGGGCAAACTGAAGTCTGAAATGGCCACTCACTGACAAGGGGGTTGGACCTGTTGCCTTTTCTTGCCCTGGCTGCCTCCCTGCAGCCCTAGAACCTCCTCAAGCCTTCACTCAGGTGGAGCTGCAAATAGTCAATCATCCAAAGCTCTGGTTCAGAGCAGGGCAGGAAATAAACTCACTCAGCTCCAACCTGCACTCAGGTGGGGCTGCAAACAAAGTCAGTTAACTCAGGCTTTCCTTCAGCTAGCCTCTGGGAGGGGGAGACTGCCACCCACTGCTTGGGTGGCAGGGGGGGATGCAGGCCTTCCCTCTCTACTGCGTCCTGGCCCAGGGACCCAAGGGTGGCAGGGGGGTCTGCCACTGCATCAGTAAGGGCCCAAGTCACAACACGCTGACTCACCCTCTGCCAATGTTGCAGCCAGACAGGTCTACCACCCCTGGGCCGCTTCCACTCTCCCCCTCCAAGGGTACCTGCTGGTCCAGTGAAGCAAGATGAAGCTCTGCCAGGGTTGGGCCAGCTGGCGGTCTGGGCCAGCCATCTGTATCCTGCAGGATCTGGTAGTCCAAGGGTCCAGGCGGTCCAGGCCAGCCGTCTGCTTCCTGTGGGGTCGGGTCATCCAGAAGTCCAGGCGGTCCAGGCCAGCCGCCTGCTTCCTGTGGGGTCGGGTCATCCAGAAGTCCAGGCGGTCCAATTGTCTGCCTCCCTCGGGGTCAGGTCAGTCCAGGCCCCTGGTGGTCCAGGCCAGTGGTCCACACTCTGCAGGCCTGCTGCCACCTCCCAGCACAGGCGCTCAGGGGACTCGTTTGTCCCCTCCAATGGCTGGGCCCCTACTGAGCTTCCGGGTCCCGCCTTTATACTTCCGGCAGACGGAGCTTGGAGCTCGGGGTAGGGATCTGCCCACAAGGGGGTGGAGCCACCCTCTTCTTTTGTCTGGGGAGGGCCAGTCCACCTCACTACAGGCTATGTCAGCATAGCCCTATGTCTACACTATCAAGCCTTAATCTCCCACCTAGACTGCTGCCAACTCTTCTCCAGTTCCCTGACACTCACCTCTGATCCCCGCCAATCTATCCAAAAATGCCACATCCAAGCCTTAAGTATAGCATTCACAGGTCATTCTGCAAAGTGTATTCGTAACCCACAAAGCTGATTGACTATGGCCTGTGAAATGAATATTTCATAACCAAGGGAGGTGAGTTTTAGATGTGGAAAAACTTCACCCTGCCAGGTGGGGCTACCTTCTCCAGGGATAATGGGTTAGGACATCAGAAGCCACACAGACAAACAGGATTCTACAATGCAGCCCATGACCACCCTCACCCTTATAAAGGTCTGCAGCCTGGCAGACTATAGTGTTCCAGGATCAGTGAAACTTCTTGATTTGACCCCTGAATAGCATTGTCTA
The DNA here is from genome assembly GCF_965140235.1 of Caretta caretta. Lineage (NCBI taxonomy): Eukaryota > Metazoa > Chordata > Testudines > Cheloniidae > Caretta > Caretta caretta. The sequence goes on along the minus strand of NC_134209.1, from coordinate 127,273,197 downwards.
GGGTGAAGACTAGCTGAGGACCCTGTGGAGGGGAACTACTACCACTTCCTTTCTCACTGCCTATAAGGAGCTTTCACAGGAGAACCATTAGTAAATAGTCTGAACATCAACCAACTGTCTAAGGACACCCTACACACTGGAACTTAGTTTTGGTAACAGGGTAGGGAACAGTACTACTTGTTTTGACAGCTTGATGCTACATGTCTATTGAGAAAAGTTAACTGTATGCGATTTATGCTGTGTCTAACCTTGAAAAACAAACTATTACATTAACTGATTTGTAAGTAAATATAATAAGACATATACATGTGTCCCTAGTTCAAAGTAGGACTTCCTAGTTGTTTGAGCTAATATAGGAATTAATTGATGATTGTTTAGGACGATCTCATTACAAGGCAAAATTCAGATGTGCCAGCTTAGTCTGGTTTGCTCTCAAACACTTAACCCGCTGTCTTTAGTTTGTTCCATTTTTTATTATCCCTATCACAGGAGTTGTTTTGACTCCCCACAGTGAATTGATACAGCTGTCTTACAGACGTTAATCAAATGTTTAAACTAATTGAAGTTTCTTCCTCTGGAATAGTCTTGCCATTTTAAGCAGTAGGAGCAAAAGACCTATTGACAAAATAAAAGAAATCCTGTTCATTAATAAAGAACAGGGGAAGAGAAATAAAAAAATAGACTATACAAGCAAAGTTACCCCTAAATAGAATAGTTTTCTAAAAGGAGTCAGCAACTGTCTGTCAAGATACCTTCAACACCTGAAACAAATTATGACAAGCACTACAGCAGGAGATCTGAAATAGGAGATGGAGTCTTTCACCTCTAGGTCACTGGTTTCAATATGGCCCAAGTTAATAGTGACTGAAAGTCATTACCATCTGGTGGTTAGTCAGTGGCCTATGTGAAATGAGTTGGTGGTCTCAATTCTATTTGTGACTGACAGATGTCCATCGCATAGAAACCTCCTCTATAATTAGAACTAATTGTCAGTATCAGCAAAAAGGCCAGGGCTTGAGTGACCATGGAAACGAAGCTGCCTTCTCAGTGTTAAAGGTGCTTCAGCAAGAACAAGTTGGGGTGCTTTTCGGGGACAGTCTGAGGTAGCTTGCATTGCTGATGTCTGTGTCGGATCTGTTCTTTGAATATCCTTAATCTCCAAGCTCGTTGTCCAAAAAATTTTTCAGGAGTACTAAATTCACTTCATTTTTTATTTGTTTTGCTGAAGCCCCTTTCCCTGGTACACAACTTCCCGCAGTCTGTGGTTATTTTAACAGCATTCATTCCACGTGACATGAACCCTTGGGCAACCAGTTCAGAAGAGACATGTTGAGGAGGATCCTTGGCTGGTGTGAATTGTTATAGCTCCAGTGAAGCCGATGGAGCTCTGACATTTTATGCAAGCTGAGCATCTACCCCACTAAGTTTGGTATGTCAGTGATGAGGTTTGTATGGTTTGGGGACTTTTAAGGAACAGAGGCAGTGGTTTGGTCAGACCGAATGAGCATCAGGAAGTCCTGCCTTTTAACCTCGACTCTGCCACTGAATCATGGTATGGCCCTGGGTAAGCCGCTGCATCTCTTGGCCTCCATTTTCCCAACTGTAACATAAGGATGAAATTTACATTTCTCACAGCAGTAGTGGAAGGAATAAAGAGGTAATGTTTGTACAACTCTTTGGAGAATGGGAAGTGAGAAATATTGATTTCCATTTGCTACTGATTCCTTTTATTTCTCAGCTGTTCTGAAAATCTGAACAACATTTTAGCGAAGAGGAGAAACTCTTAATGCAGGAAGAAATCCTCTTTCAATGCATTCTCACTTCACACACTCAAAAAAGCATAATTCTGTATAGTCCTCTATAGACTACAACATCTGACAGGTAATTTGTTTTGTAAAGACATTACACAGACTACTAGTTTCTATTATTTTTATAGCTACCATAGTACATTCTACTTTAGCAGTTAGCCAACTGTAGCTGGACCCCAGTTGGACAGCAGATGGTGTCCTAATGTAACACTATCACATACTCAGAAGAATCTTTAACAAGCCTTTAAAATACCCCTTTATGTTTAGCCAGACAATGAAAATAAGTAACATTTTCAAATGCCCCTAGGTGACTTAGAAACTTACATCTCATTTTCAAAAGTGATTTAGTACTTAAAACTTTTGAAAACATTACCAGCATCTATTCTGACATTTAATCATATTACTAACAGTGTAAGTAGAGATTTTCAAAAGCACAATGGGCAGTCATCAAAACCCCATTTAAAGTCAATGGGAGTTAGCAACTTAATTCCCACTAGTGCCTGTGACATTCTTCTCCACAGATCATATGTTATTTATAATTAGAAATATGAAACTATGGGTGTACTTGTACTGTAAATTATTGTAAGCTCTCTGTGGCAGGGAATCGTCTTTCTGTTGTGTTTGCACAGCACCTAGCACAATGGGGTCCTGGTTTCTGACAAATAAGCTTTAACTTATATCTTGTTATAGAACTTCAACAGGGATGAGATCCCATGCTCTGCATCTCCCTAAGCCTCTAACTGAGGGATGCTGAGACTGGACAACAGGGAATGGAATCACTCCATAATTGCCCTGTTCTGTTCATTCCCTCTGAAGCATCTGGCATCTGCCACTGTTGGAAAACAGTATACTGGGCTAGATGGGCCCTTGGTCTCACCCAGTATGGCCGTTCTTAGGTGCATATGCTTTAATCTAAAAACTGACAAATGAACACTGGTACTAAACTTACCCCTAAGAAATTACAGTGAGACATTACTACAGTTTTGATTTCTGCAATTTTATGTTATATGAATCAATAGCCAAAAGCATTTTTATGTTATATGAATCAATTATATCTGCTGTGTATCCCAAGGAATCATTTTGCTAGCCTTCCCCCCTCAAAAAAACCCGTGTATTGGAACTCTGAATAGTGGTGTAATCATGGTGGTGGACAGAAATCTGTCCCAACAAGAAGGAAGAGGGAGTAAAAAAATTATTCTGCTGACCATGGGTTTGTGACATCTGGAAGTGGACAGGTAAAACAGATAAGTACAGGCAGGCTCAGAACCTGTTTCTATATTACCGGGCAGCGGATTCAAAAACAGGGTGACAAAAACTAGCCTTCCTTTCCCCACTAATGATTTCCCATTCATATTGCTCACTGAATTGAGGCAGTGACCAAGCTCTGATGCACTACTGAACAGGCTTGTGTAACTCAGCACTGGCTTATCATGAGTTTACTAGCCCCACTTTGATTTGCTGTCATTAAGAAGGCAAAATTTATTTGAAACAGCTTTATCTTTCATGCTTGCAGTCTGACTGTGAAATCCTTGCCCGAGGTTATACAGCCATCATTTTGTCTGGCCAAACAAGTTATCTAATGAAGAATCATACACTGTTATTCATCTGATCATTTTACATGCCACTGAATCACACATCAAAGTTAAAGAAATAGTTCACACATCAACATGAAATCAGCTTTTTTTCATTGCAGTGGATCTTGGAGTCCCGTCCCATTCCATTTCCTCTGCTCACATAATAAAACAATTGATCCTGCAGCCCCTGCTGATGTAAGTGGTGCCACTGACTTCAAGGAAATTACTCCTATGAATAGAGGCTGCAGGACTATATAGAAATAAGATAATCCTGGATATTTGAAGCCATACCTGAGCCATGGAAAATACAGAATTTTTTCAGCTTCTAAGAATATGACTGAGGTCAAGATTATCAAAAAAGCATTTACATAACCTCAGCAAAGGCAATAAAATGATGAAATCCAGAATCTGCTGGCTGAAGTGACTTGTAGGTCTTTGATTTATGGTCCTATTGGGTTCAGAGGGAACAAGTTCTACAGAGACCAGCCCCTCTAATCTGAATTTTACAAGAAGCGGATGTGCTAAAAGAAACAGAAAGCTAACAGGGCTTCTGGTTACATTTTCAGCCTGATTTATAGAGCTGTAAAACTCTCTGTATCAGGGAGCTCAGCTGACACCAATTTCTGGAGAGCTGTGAAGGTTTGTTTTCATCTGATTTTCCTTTGAGGTTTCTGGGCCTACTTCACTCACCATAGAGCCCAGTGCAATCTATGTCAGGAGTAAAGACAGTGGGGATGCAGGAGTTGCATAGAAGCTGGAGGTAAAGGTTTGAACGGAGAAAAACTGATATCAGACACAAGCTGGGGATAAAAATGTAGCTTGGATCAGAGCTGATGATAGGACTGAGTCAAGCTGGAGTTGGGAACGGATGAGGAAATGAGACTGGAGCAGATATCACCACATGAGGGTCGTGGACAATGAGATGAAAATGGTGCCAGGACCAGCTGCAGAACTGAACTGAGCTGGGGCAAGAGGTGGTCCCAGAGAGAAGACAAGAAACCAGATTCTGCTTTGCTGCAACAGTGAAAATCTAGAGTGACTCCACTGGCCTCAGCTCTACTTCAACAGAGCACCTCCCTGGTTACACCTTCGTGTAAACTAAGTAGAATCTGGCTGGAGATGCTCTCATGGCAATGGAGGAAAGGTTGTGAAAATTAAGTTGAGGAAGAGCTGGAAAGATGCTCAGCTTTATGATCATATCTAAGGCCCTGATCCCACAACTCATTGCACACTGACAACTCCCTATGCCTGAAGGGGCCTCAGTGAAGACAGTGGGGCTCTGAGCAAGCACAAGTGTCTGCCCACATCGTAGATGTTGCAGGATCAGGGCCTAAGCTTTTTGTATATTAATTGGCATGTTACCATAAATGACATCTTCTCCTCAATTAAGATCTCAGGGAATATGTTATAAGGATATTATGCTGTTTAACAAACTTTATTTTAAAATCAAATACAAGAGCTACAATACATCTGTAGTATGACTATTCTAAATAGCTCAATAATGTGTCAATAGTTTCATTTACGATGTCAGAATAGAAAACATTTACTAGTAAAAAACAAAGTAAGTTTTCTTTGAGTGAGTACAGCTCTTAAAATGTAAGAATCTTCCAAGATTTACTTTCTCTATTTTAAAAATAGAAATGTAGAGATTTTTAATATGACTATAAAGATCAAAGTTACAAAAAACAGTCCAGAACCTGGAAACACTCATGTTCATCGGTAGTGTTACCCTACATGAGCAATTCCACTTAGTTCAGTGTGACACACAAGATGGAGGTCAATGGTTATTCATGTCCATAAAGATATTCATGTGCATAAATCTCTGCAGGATTGAGGCCAAATACAATGCATACAAACACCCAAAATAGGAGAAAAGGAAAATGGATACACCACTGTACTATAAAAAATTAAGTATACCTTATTCAAATTTCAAACAACTAAACCTTCAAGAACTGGTGCACTAACAGATATGGGCTGAGTGATGAAGGGTGGTCTAACCATCATAAAATGGAAAGAAGGAAAGAAGTAGGTAAATAGAAAGATAAAATGACACTTATTGCCTTAGTCTCCCACTGACTGAACTGTTTACGCATAGCTGCTGTTCATAGGAAGTACACAGATAAGTAACAAAACATTCAAAAACAAAACAGGACATGGGGCCTAACCATTACACCAAGACAAAGATTGGGGCTCTTCATATTGAGCCTGAGTTCACCCTCACCAAAATGTGTATGAGTTCATTAGGCCCATTGTATGTGCACTATGAACGCATGATGGATTTTGGTAAGGCAATCTGCTAATAGCTGGTATAGCATTTCTCTCTGTTGGGCTTATTTAGCCTGCAGAAGAGAAGAGTGAGGGGGGATTTGATGGCCTTCAACTACCTGAAGGGGGGTTCCAAAGAGGATGGAGCTAGGCTGTTCTTAGCTGTGGCAGATGACAGAACAAGGAGCAATGGTCCCAAGTTGCAGTGGGGAAGGTCTAGGTTGGATATTAGAAAAAACTATTTCACTAGGAGGGTGGTGGTGCAATCTCTATCCTTAGAGGTTCTTAAGGCCAGCTTGACAAAGCCCTGGCTGGGATGATTTAGTTGGGGTTGGCCCTGCTTTGAGCAGGGGGTTGGACTAGATGACCTCCTGAGGTGTCTTCCAACCCTAGTCTTCTATGGGTCAGCAGGCTTTTCTGCTGTGGTACAGACAAGAAGTTAGCCTTTTCAGGACTGGTATATAGACATATATTACACAGTGTTAAATCTCTGATAGCAGAGCAATAAAACCTCTAAAGGACCAATATTTACTAAGATCTATATGTATAGATAATTTACTTCTAACACAAAACAATTCTGAATATTGTCAATACCTCTCAAAGACAAGATATTCAGGGGGCATTTCCCCAAATTTTAGTACTTGTTACTATTGCAAGTTCAATTGCAAAAATGTAATTTATTCATATGCACATGTGTTCCCGCAGGGCTCTTCTCTGGAAGGATTTACCCTTCTCAGACTCTGTGGGATGCTGTCCAAACTCTCTGTAAGGCACACAAACTTCTTAAAGTCTGGAAAACAAGTCATAAGTCTCCTTCAAACTCCTTTTGTATCTCTGCAAGGACAAGCTGCAACTACACACCCTGTCACACAATTCTAGTCCTCTTCTCTTCTGGTGGGCTGAGGGCACCTACAGTCTAAATCCAACAACTGCTGAAGTACCAGGAATACAATTCTTACAGCTGACCCTTCTGCGCCCTGTACTGCCCCACCACTGAGTATCCTAACTCCTCCCCAACCCCTTGGAGTTCCTTTTGGTTCCACTGTCAGTGACTCTGGGTGTGTCTTGACAGGCTACTTGACCACAATGGAAATCAACTAAGCAGCTTCAAACAGCAGACCCAGTGCCCACCATGCCCAGTGTGGGGATGATTCTGGCCCATCCAGCAGAGTCACCCTACCCAGCTCTGGTGAGTCTGTTGGCACACAGTTCCCCAAACCAAAGAGCAACAACTGTGTGTCCTTCTTGCTGTTTCTTCCCTTATTTACGCCACTAAATACTGTGGTGCAAGCATGTGGGCTGCATGTGTACGGAGCATATTGCTCTGGAAGTTTACTAAGAGTTGCCAGTATTTACGATGCTGTTTCACCATTGTTTTCATGTGTGTTTACCTTACCATCCTGGAGACATGTTGCCCAAGCATGTTTGTGACTTACCCTGTGTTTTTTGGACAATTCCTGCTCCTGTTCCCTTACGAGAGTGCTTTATGTTGGTTTTCACCTCTCTGCTCTGCACCTTGTATTCTGACAATCACCACATAGTGTTGACTGGTTAGTAAAGCTGGCAGAGAACCAATTTAAAAGAACCTCTCCCCACCCACATATATCATTGCGGTTTGTTGTTAGCCCCCTTAAAAAAAAGTAAACCAACTATGATGTGTGGGTGTAAACACCAAGATATTTATTAAGCCATCAACAGTTCTAAACAAGGTACACCAGAGGTGAACCAATTGGATAGGAACACAGGTAAAGCAAGGACCCCCACAACAGGTGACTTAAAGGTAAGTAAAGGGCCGATAGTATGCTGACTGTGACTGAGGGTAAATTCCCACCCCTAGGACGGGACCCAGCTAAGAGGATGTAGGATCAATGGACCACTACCATGTCTTGCAGCTCTGAGGACCCTCGCAAGAACAGGACAGCTCCAGACACCATCCGGGTAGGTGGAACCCACAGGGAAGGAGTCCTGTTGATAAATTTAAGGCACAATGCAGCACTTGCATGTATTTCACAAGTGAGGCTTGATCCTGCATGTTTTTTTCATTCGGGCCAATATTTCACTGAAGCCAACAGGAATATTGCCTGAAGAGGGATCAATCATTGTAGGGTCAGAGCCTAATAGATGAAACAGAAAAGAGACATAACTAATTTGTATAGCATCATCCCATCCACTGAAATGTTGCACATTCTGCCTTCTGTTTATGTGAAAGCTTTTTAGAACACGAGCCAACATCACTTATCTGCACCCAGAAAGCATGTCCCTACGGGGTCAATACTGGTGAATGCTGCCAGCAAGTTGTGTCCTATACTGAATGCAGTAATTACAGAGATGCAATTTTCCAGTAGTGCTTGACAGAATAGATCAAAGGCACAGAAACGGTTTCTGGATATTGAAAAGATAAACTTCTGATACTAACTGATGTGTCCTTTGGTTTTTATTACAGTTCAGTGTAAACAGATTCTGCTGATTTCTAAAGTATGTGTTCAGGTCTGTCAGAGTGTGTATGTTACCGTTGTGCTATCTACACAGTAAATGTTGATGTTTATCATAGTGCATTAATACTTGTTTCAGTGGGCATTGTGACAAATATTTTAAATGAAAATATACACTTCACATATGTTGTGTGTGCATACATATGAAAATCTTTATATACACACCAACACTCATATGAATTAAATGAAAAACTCCTTAAGTGGTTTCGCAACCAACCCACCACAATTCACCCATACACTCACACACATTGGGCTCTATTTAACTTTCACATAAGCAGCTCAACTCCACCATCTACAGTGAAGTTGCACAAGTTTATGAATCTGATCCAAAGCCTGCTAAAGTTCATGGAATGACTCCACTGGATTTTGGATCAGGCTCAAAGCCAGTGATGTATTTGTCTCTCACCAACAGAAGTTGGTTCAATAAGAGATACTAACTCATCCACCTTGTCTCTCACATGTATTATAGCATTCACTACTAGTAAACTCTAGATAAACTATTGGGATTAGGATCTCAGTTTATAATGTTTTCAAACTAATTCCTCTTAGAATGAAAATGTCTGTTTGGTTTCAGTCCCAAATTCTAGTTTAAAATAATGTATTTTATTTCTTTATTTTGACAATAGATTCCCTCTTGTTTAAGGTTATGAAAGCTTGGGGGAAAAAAATCACTGTCCTGTCTATTTCAAGTGATATTTTTGGGCATATGTAACTCAAAAGCAAATGCAGTTAGGAACGTCAAACCTACCTGGTTTTATACTCCTCTTTGAGGAAGGAAAAATCATGTACATTGAAGAAAATTATTTTAAAACTATGAATGTTCTAAAGTTACATGTCCATCACACCTTTCTATTCCCCATCCCAATGGTTTTGGCCTGGATTAGTTTAAAAATGAACATATTTAAAGATGCATTTGCTATGGAATTTCTTTATTAGGTTTCAGAGTAACAGCCGTGTTAGTCTGTATTCGCAAAAAGAAAAGGAGTACTTGTGGCACCTTAGAGACTAACCAATTTATTTGAGCATAAGCTTTCGTGAGCTACAGCTCCCTTCATCGGATGCATACTGTGGAAAGTGTAGAAGATCTTTTTATATACACACAAAGCATGAAAAAATACCTCCTCCCACCCCACTCTCCTGCTGGTAATAGCTTATCTAAAGTGATCACTCTCCTATACACATTGCAAGGAGAGTGATCACTTTAGATAAGCTATTACCAGCAGGAGAGTGGGGTGGGAGGAGGTATTTTTTCATGCTTTGTGTGTATATAAAAAGATCTTCTACACTTTCCACAGTATGCATCAGATGAAGTGAGCTGTAGCTCACGAAAGCTTATGCTCAAATAAATTGGTTAGTCTCTAAGGTGCCACAAGTACTCCTTTTCTTTATTAGGATACCTTTGCTAAGGCCTCCAGAGCAAAAGACAAGTTTGTTAAGGATGCTTCAGTTAATTGTAGTTCAGGTATCCTAGTGGTTAATAAAAACCACAGTTAAGGAGACTTCATATTAGGATCCATTTGTGACTCTGTCCCTCAGTTCAGGATGCAACCGTTCAGAATAAATCTATCAAATACTCATTTAGCAACGCTGATGTGAAGGATGCCTTAGTTAAAGATTCCTAAATTAAAGATGTCTTAAGCTCTAAATTTCAGAGCTTTCTGAGTTTAGATACTGGCTTGTCAGATAAAGGTACTTCAGTTAAATATACATCAGTTAAAGCTAAGTCGCTAACGTTATTTAGCGCTGCTTATCTCTAAATAAAGTCTGCATTCAAATTACTATTCATGTTGTTATCATTGTTATCTAATATTATTTATCTAGCACTTATACAGTGCTTTGCATGTTCATGCTATTGTACAGACCACACCATAATGGTTCCTTCTGGCTTTAAAGTCTGTTACTCTATGAAGGTCTGTTGTCTATTCCACATTTAACTCAATTCCAAGGCACAAGTATTTTGTAATCCTGCTTTCTTTTTTAAAAAGAAACACATACTATTTATGTAATCTATCACCAAAATAGAGGATGGACAATACAGCAGAATTAGAAATCTTGGACCAGATTATCTGCTAATGTAAATGGATGCAGCTCTATTCGCATAAATGTGTTTCATCCACTGGCTCTGACAGAGGATTTAGGCCCAGATCATCAAAGATATTTAGGTTCCTAACTTCCATTGAAATAAATGGGAGTTAGATGCATAAATACCTTTTGAGAATGTGGGCCTTAGCCCTTTAATTTTTCAAACATCTCAGCTATATTTCTGAACTAACATTAGCTGATCTTTGCATATAATGTCAAACATACACCCTTATATAATTACATGAAATGGAATTAGTATTTCACCCCCTCTGATCTTTTTAAAACAATTATTTCCCCCCTTCCTGAGAATTTTCAGACCCCACTTACACCTTTTCCAATTCTCTTAATTTTTTCTACCCCTTGCTAGCAGGGTGCTTTCAACAACCGTAAATCTTCCATTTTCTCTTCCACTCCAAATGGTTTGTGGAGAACAAAACGCATAAAGTAATTGTCTTAAAGTATACCCGTTTAATTGCACCTTTAAAACTTGCATCCTTGGGTTCCAGACCTGGGAGATGCTGATCCCCCTAAAAGCAGCTGAGCACCCTAAGCTCCCATTGGCTTTAGTACAGAGGTCCCCAAACTGAGAGACACCTCTCCCCCCACCCCCAGGGGGAGCAAAGAGGAATGTTCAGGGGGAGGGGGCTGCAGCAGAGCACAGGCCAGCTTTCACTCCCAGCCTGGCCCCAATCCTGTCCCCCCACCCAGCCACAGCTCCACTCCCAGCCCCAGATCTGCTCCCAGCTGCAGCCCATTACCCCTGTCCATGCTCCCCCCCAGAGCCCTGGCTCCTGAGGGGGCACAGACAGGGGTAATGGGGCTCACAACCATGAAAAGTTTGGGGGCTACTGCTTTAGTGGAAGTTGAAGATGCTCAGCCACTTTCAGATTTGGGTCCCTATTCCTGTGGAACATCCTTCCCAGTAAATCCAGCCATGCTAAATCAAATACATTTGGGGCCTAATCCTACAATACTGATGTCAATAGGCTGTACTCACCCCTGGACTGCACCACCTCCTGGCAGATCTGGGGATTAGCTCTGACAGAGCAATGCCCCTTCCAGTGGTCCCACTCAATCACTCTGTCTTTTCCTCTCTCTGTAGCCCCTCTCTCATTCCAGGAACTGCAGCCTCCTCTTCATGACTCAGCCCTCCAGCCAGGTCACTACATAGTTTCCCCTTTCAGGGGTACCAAAGTCCTTCTGCACAAACAGTTAGTCTGAGGCAGTCTTCTCCAGCACTGCCCTGATGACTCCACTTCCCAGTCCCACTCCCTGCTCGGAGTTCCAGCTCAGGGACCCGCTAGACAGCAGCATGGTCTGTTCCCTCCTGAAGCTTGCTGCCTTTCCCTTAGCCTCTTTCATGACTTCCGGTTCTTTCAGTGCCTCTGGGTTTGCCAGCCCAAATTCCCTCCTCCTAGGGAGTAATTGCAGGCTATCTGCTCTAAATAGCTTCCAAAACACACCTCCCTTTTCCCAGACAGTGATTGTAGATTACTTCCCTATAGCATAGCCCCTTTCTGTTGCCAGCTTCCTGGCTTTATAAACCCCATCCAGCTTCTCCCTCAGCTGGACTTCCTCATCCAGCTAGGCCTTAGCACACCCTGGCTCCAGGTTATAGGAGTCTATAGGTTAATTGGCCTAATTTACCCCTTCAGGCATTGCGTAGGGGGGACACCCCGTCACAAGGAGGTTCATTCAGAGCCTCAGACTCACAGGGTGTTTCTCTTACAAAGAGAAGCTGTGAAATATATAACAATAGTTCCATTTAAATTCTCATCATTAAGCTTCAGAATCAACAACCTAGTGAGATGAAGGGGCAGGGCACATCACATCTGTCTAGAGCAAAAATGCAGCTATGGTAGGTGACCCTGTTATAACACAATTGTCTCCTTACTCCATTACAACACAGCTCCAATTGTAGTGAGGGGAGTCCTTAAATGTATTGCATTACCAGGAAAGTAAAATGGGTTGACCTGGTTAGGGAACACTGTTAGTTGGAATCATGTTGTAACCCAGTCAGTGGCCAGCTGCACTGTATATTGAAGTCACTGATACAGCCATATTTGTAATATGTTAATATTTATTATTTGTTGTATAGGTGGGCCCTCAGGACTATAGCTCCAGTTTCACTGACTACACACTTACAATTAATTTTTCAAAAGTTCCTAAATGACTTAGGAGCTTGAGTCTCATTTTCAATAGTGACTTTGGCCTTGTCTACATACAAAAACTCCACTGGTTTAACTATACCAGTACAAGCCCCCTAGTGTCGGTGCAGTTCTGTGGGTATAAGGACACACAACTATTTTGATAGAAAAACGATGCTTCTAACAAGAATAGTTAAACTGGTACAAGAACTGTGTGTAGTCATGGACTTGGGCTCCTAAATACCTAAGCGCTTCTGAAACTTTTACCCAACATGTCATCGGGGTCACATTCAGAGGGACTAGACACTAAACTGCATTTCAAATTCAATCTTAAATTCTGCAAGAAACATTGAAATAACCAGAAATTCACTAAACACCATTAAACCATGCTCTAGTGGGGCATTTCTTCAGCAGGTTTTTCCAGTTGTTTGCTGTATGTGTAATGGGCAGTGTGATCCTAAATTTGAAGCAGCCTGCTTCCCTGCTTTTTTAATTTCACCTTGTGACAGGAGCCTTGAATTTTGGCTGTCCACTTACTATGTGGACAAGCCCGCTTTGGTGTTGGGGGCGGAGGGGTTGCATGTCGTTTTGAAAGTATGGAGATATATGCTGGTTGGTCACGTGTATTTAAAGGCTGAATTCTTGTGAGTATAATGTAGACATAAACAAAATACTGCAACTGGACTCCTTTCGGGGGGAAGATTTACCAAAATGGCTTCCTTTTTCGTTTGTTTACACTCCCCCTGGTCTGGCTACTGTGTGTATTATTTCCTCTGTAGAGATTTGCATTAACATGCTACTTCTTACATGGGAGGCGCCCTCTCGGGCTTTGTCTGGTTTGCTTTCTCTATAGCACAGTGTGGGGGGGGCCGAGGGGGGTCTTACATGCAGTGTTCTATAGCTGGGGGATTTGCGGGGAAATCTCCTTGTGTTCCGTACGTTGGGTGTGCATAGCCTCCATCGATATGCGTCGGGATACGCTGTTTGTGTGAGAGGGGATTGCCTGGCGGGAGGAGAGATATTAAGCAACTTTGCTTTGGCTACTCTCTATCCTTGGGGCTGCGTGGCGCCAGCACCCTCAAGTTGAAAGGAAAACAGCCATTCTCATTTCCAACTGCCCACTGAGATCCTTAAGGCGACAAAGACACCAAAGTGAGTTTTATTTGCTGGTAAGCCAGAGGGAAGAGAAAAGAAAAGCCAATCCCCCCTTAAAAAGAGCCGACAAATCCTTTTTGCTCTTTTGTGTGAGCTTTTCCTATTCACATGGCGCGTTCATCCGTGTGATTCCCAACTTATTGTCATTACTTAGTTATTAATTGTTCTCATCTGGGTTTAATTGAGCAACCAGGGACTTTACCCCAAGGGTCGGGGCCGGGGAACCTAAAGCACAGGCGCGGTCGGTCGGACTCGTTGCTTCAGAGATCCACCCCAAGTTGGCACAGTGTAAAAACCAACAACAACAAACGCGAGAGAGATGAAAGGGCATGGCTCTGGTGTCAAAGCTCAGCGTTCTTTGGGTGGTAATTAATTTAATATCCACCCAGAGGTGCAGGCAAAGGTGAGGGTGGCAGGCAGCCCCTGCTTTCCCAAAAGCAAACAGTGTGTGTTGCCTGAAGACCTGGGGGTGACTCCTGCCTTCTGATCCTTTGAAAGGCCCTTCTCAAGGTGAATTCTGGTACGAGATCTAATCTCACAGGGGGCAGCGTTATCCCAGGCCACTCTCTTGGAGCCGGAACGTGGGAAATCGCCAGCATCTCGGTGTGTCTCGCCACCGTGCAGGGCTCTGCCCTGTTGTCGTTATTGCAGCCGCTGTCCTTTTCACACAGCGGAGAAAAGAAAGGACAAGAAGACGGGCACGCAAGAAAAAGGAAAATAGCGGGGGGAGGGGGAGATGAGGAGAAAGATGAGAGCGGGGAGATTAGAAAAGCAAGCGCTGGAGAGAGTGGCAAGGCGCAGGTATATAGTGCTGAGTTACTGAAAGCATCATTGATAGTTAGAAGATGATAAAAGTCTCGCCCACAGCTACAGTCTCGCTGGAGCCATGTTGTGCCTGCCTGCAGAAGATTGCCCGGGCTCATTACGGCAATTATTTCTCTTCTAACTTTGCCTCAACCTTCATGTTTTAAATTGCTGGCAAGGCGAGCAGGGGAAAGCCCGGTGCCATTGCTTGGACGTAAAGACAAAACGAGAGAGAGAGAGAAAAAAGTCTTTGCCGAACGATCCTTCCCAAACCGAAATCAGATTGAGTGGCACGGTTAGAGAGGAATTTATGGGGAGCATGCATGTCAAAGCAACAATGGGCCCGTGTAGCGGGGGACTTCATTGTACTGAAACGCGGGAGGATCTCGGGGGTTGAGCTCGAGTCTGTTGGTCCCAGACGAAATGCTTCCCTACGGCCAGAGGGTCCCCTATTTGTTCCAAGCTCTGCGTCCACAGGGAGAAGAACAGCCTCATACTTGTGACCTTCGCGTTGGGCAAGCGGTGTTGTAGGTTTTGCTTTACAATACCAAATAGCTGCGTGAGATCGCCGGGAGTTGGCCCATGGATGACTTACACCAGTTCCCCCGCGGTAACTGAACACCTTTAATATCGCTAATATTTTCTTGAGAGTAATTTTGACAAGTCCAGACTTCAATCAAAGCCGGTTTGAAATTGACCTTTGTAAGAGTTACGGAGCCCAGAGAACCTGAGGGCTGGGGGGGTCCCCCCGAGCTCTCCAAGCGCCAGCGCGAAGCTGAACTTCAATCCTACAGGGCCCAAGGGCAGAATTCCTGAGCTGCTAGCTGTCCCCACCCTTTTCCTTTAAGAGACTTGCGTCCCTAACCCCACCTCCCACCCGCAATGCAAGGTCTGTCTCCTCCACTGCCCAGTCCCCAGCCCGCCTGCTGGCTCTCCCCGCTGCCCACCCAGTCACCCAGCATAAGGCCTGGAGGTGTCCAGTGCCCCTCTATACACCAAACGGCCTTGCCCCTCAACCCAATGTCCCGTCTCCCTCCTCACACACACCAGGCCGGACTGGATCCTATCCTTTATCTCTGCAATGTTCCCCCACTTAGCACACCGAGTTACCTACATCCTCGGAGTAACTCCAATAGCTTTCAACCAGAAACTGAATAGAGCCCCCTGCACATTCCCCTCAACCCCATAGATCCTTCAAAGCCCCAAAGCCCAGCCTGGAGGAGAGGAAGCGGTAGCCCCATGTTTCCTGTGAAATGCTACCAACTTCTATTTTGCTTGTAGCCCCGATAACTTCAGATGAGAAACCAGTTTAACACTCCCCCAATACTCTGGGAGTTTTGAACTAGACAAACTGCTCGGGATTGGGTTTTTTTAATCTCACCAGCAGCACTCGGGTTAGAAATGTACCACCTACTTCACTTAATCGCACAGAAAATTGGGGCTCGTGAAATGTGAGGATATAAAGGAAATTATTCTGTTCAACTGGACTTTGAAATAATCTGGGACAAGAAAGGGAACACACTCGGTTCCTCAAGCAGTCAGCTGAGATCAGCATTCCCAGTGCGTCTGACCTCTTCATTCCAGGATTCTGACAGTTACCGAGCAATTCATTTTGAGTCCCAATTGTTAGATGGGTCAGGATATTTCTTTCGCATCAGAGAAAAAGTGGGGGAACTTTTAAGTAAAATTCAAATAAATCCGGGAGTACACCCTAAAATATGTTACAGGCTGGGCAATACAGCACCATGTGGATAACCCTGGCCCAAGGAAAGTATTTTTCATGTGTGCTCGCTGCGGAATCTCATCTACAAACTGATGTCTTATTTGGGAGGAGAACAAATCCAATCCGTTAGCTCAGGTCTGGTGTGGAGACAAAGGGCAATCAACATACGGCAAGCACTGTAGCTTAAAATTAATTTATTTAACAAATATAGCTATAATATAAATGATAATAAAATTTCAAATATACAGTATATTACATAGTACACAGGGCCCCTTCCAAAGGAGCTGTTGGAGGAAGAAACACAGATAACAGACAGCGCTGTTAAATGAATACGAAGAGACTATTGTACATTTTGTCTCTTTCTTGCGTAAGAGAGAGAAAAGTGTTCCTGGCATTCAGCCTTTGTCATTTCAATTCCAAGCCAACCCTTCCCAAATAACGCAGTGGTCTATCCCCAAACTCTTAGCTCTGCCTGAATGTCTGGGAATTAACCTGGGAAGGAATCACAGGGCTTGGAGCCACGGCCCCTTGTCTGAGCTGGAAGGATGGTTGATGTTTTCGGTTTCTCCTGGTTTGGGGATCTGAGGGAGGAGCAGCTTGTAGAAACCACTGGCGAGATCGGATCAACGTTTAAACGCAGGGAGGGTGCCGAAGAATAAAGAGCTAAAAGAGGCAAACAAAGCCAGACTTGACCGTGGAGCCCGATGGCTGGAAGTCTCTGCAAAGGGGCTGTTAGGAACTTCGCAGAGTGTGAGGAGCGTGGAACCGGGGCGAGAGATGCAGGGAAAGGGCCGGGGGGGCGGGGGGGGGGGGCGCTTGAAAGCCAAGCTGAGGGTTGGTGGGGACAAGATGGCTAGGCAGGGACAGGAGCTGGCCCGCTGGCTTTTGAGGGAGGGGGCGCCCCAGCCAGGCTGCTGTCGGGTGGGTTCCGTGTGCCCCGCTGCGCTCTATGTGAGGTGGTACATGCTGTATCCCACGTGAGCCGTGTACAGTCCCACGGGCGCCACTGGCAGCCCTGCCCGCTGGAAGGGGCTGGAGGCTCCGTACAGGGAAGCGCCCGCCACCGCCGGGCCGCCCAGAGGAAAGGAGATGCCGAAAGCGGCCGGGGGCAGCATGGGCTTGGCTGCCATCTTCAGCTTCTCCAGCTCGGCCTCCTGTAGTCTCTTGGCCTTGGCGCGCCGGTTCTGGAACCAGATCTTCACCTGGGTCTCGGTGAGGCTCAGCGAGCTGGAGAACTCCGCTCGCTCGGCGATGGACAGATACTGCTTCTGCCGAAACTTCCTCTCCAGGGCCAGCAGCTGCGCCGTGGTGAACGGGGTCCGAGGCTTCCTGTTGGTCTTGTGCTTGCGCAGGGTGCAGGCCGGGGGGCTCAGCCGCCCTGGGGGGAGGGAGAAGGGGCAACAAGGACCAAAACAAAAAGCCAGCTGGTTATCAGCACATCGCACCTGGCACGAGGCAACGCTGCAGAGCCGCTACCGGGCGCAGGCTGCTAAATTCACAGGAGGTCCCCCCCACCCCCCAGCCACACACACGCATCAGGGAGGGGTGGAAAGAGGGGTTGAGTCTGGGGGCTCACATTCAGATCCTAGCCCCTGCCTAGATGCAGGGGGCTTTGGAGCGGGCCCATCTCCAATGTCTATAGCACTTTTGAAATGATCGCCCGCTTTCTGCGGAGCAGCGCTGTGTGTTTTTCAAAGAGTGTGTAACAAAGGGTTCAAAACTCCCCCCAAATGGTCACAGCCCCAATGATGCTAACTAGTACCCACTGAGGGCTCATAGCTAGATCATCCATCTCCCTTCATATAAAGCAGCCGACAAAACGCTTTGCACTGGGACAGGTAGCCATTTATCCTCAGTGTCCGCTTACTTTTTAAAATGTACAAGGACATAAAACGGGTGCCGGTGTTAGCCTAGGGCAGAGGGGGAAGACTCCCAAGAAAGTGTCTGTGTTGTCTTTTTTTTAATTGGACTAAATTACAAAAATAAAACAAGCAGGCCTTCTCAGGCTCACACCCTCTTCATTAGGCCCCTGGGAAAGAGATTAAGCATGTAATTAATTATGAGCTCTGAATTAACACTCTGTCTCTCTATTGCCCTTCATATCCTTCTGCTTCCTGTGGCCTAATTTAAAATGTAAAAAAGAGACTCTTCCGAACCCTGGCCTGTTTTATTTTGAGTTAAAAATACTTCTGCTAATTTTGTAATATAAATCAATGAAAGCCACAAAAATATGCACACAACTCACTTTTGGAGACTGTCCTCTCTCAAGGGCCTTTGAACGAGTTTCACCGTGCTGAACTCTATATGGCAACATGGGTATACATCAAATTCTGCTCGTTTTATTTAGTAAGGGGAGTAGAATTGGGCCCACAAAGAACCAGAGAGAGAATCCTCTGTACTGAATTTCTGGAACTCTGCACAATAATTAGACATGATTTTTTCATCTAAATAGAGCTCATCCGGTTTGATATTTTTAGAATTTTACTTATATCAAGAATAAAGTGAAAAAATCTAAAATTGCAGATTTACGTACTTTCAAAATAAAACGCTTGCAATTACCGAGCCTGCACTCATGACGCCTGTAACGAGTCCCGGGACTGAAGCATCAGGATTGAAGAACCTGATCTCTATGTGTATCGCTACAAAATAATACAAACCACTTTCAACAAGAACACCACTGAGCTGAAGCCATGATTGGAGAATGTGTATGGTTCGTTCAAATCAAAACTTGAACTGACATACGCAATCAAGTATTTTTCCCCCAAACAACGTTTGGTAGGAGACATTTCAATTCCCCCTTTCCACTTGAAACTCTGAAGCCATCTTCTGCCATTAGAAACGTTTTAAATATTTTTTTAAAGAAAGCATATTAAACGTGCTGGGGAAAGAAATTGCACGGGAACTTCAGTATAACTAAGTCCGCTTAAGCGGAACTCCAGTTCTAGCGATCTACCAGGAGTGTCCCAAACTGATTCAACGCAATGCGAGGTGCAAATAGCTTTCGGGGAGCTTTTGCTTTTTGTTGGAGGGGGAGGGACACGAAGGGAAATAGCGGCTTCTTTGTAATGAAATTTAAAACTAAGAGTCCCAATCATCAGTCCTGTGGAATTCCCCTTTGATCAGGACTCTGGAGTTTGCGTTCTGGTGCCCACAACATACACGGCGCATTGCTGTATTTACACATTCAATTTAGCCACACGAATCGGATCTCCTACTTACTAGGGGGAGGTGGGGAGAACCTGGCGTTCTGCATCCAGGCCGTCCTCTCTTGCTTCTCGGGGCTTTCCGATTTGACAAGTGCATCTTCGGGCAATTTTACTAGTCCCCCGACAGGAAAATGGCTGTTGATCTGCAGCGGGGAAGCCGGCGTCTCTGCTGCCACCGATAAGGATCCCACCCTGGGACTGAGGGTCTGATGAGTGGAAGTCCCAGCAGCCTGGGGCACTGCCCCTTCGGGGCTGGTGGCGATGCTCTCTCTGGCCCCCGGCTTCCTGTGATCAGCCATGAGCGCCTCCACGCTGAAAGGCAGGAGGGATGGGGACACTTTGGGCTTGTCACCCTCCTCCTCTCCTCCCATCGCCGCCACGCTCGCCTGGGTGCAGCTGCTGGGCTTGCTGAAAGCAGACGCAGGAGACTCCTCGATTTTGACCCCGAGCTGTACAGTAGTCATATCAACACCGGGGGCCATGCAGAGGCAGTCCTCCTTCCCGACCTGAGCGCTGAGCCGCGGCAGCCGCCGTTCATGGGGGTTGTGACCAGCCAGTGCAGCAGCGACTCCTTCGCGTCGCTTTCGGGGCGTCGGGCGCTTTTCAGCCGCGGCTCCCGGCTGGACTTGCTAATAAGGCCCAGCGAACTCCAGAGCTGTCCAACCAGCGCGCAGAGGGGAGGGACGGCCGCTTCCCATTGGACGCGGCGCGGCACTTCGCTACTATCAACAGGCCGCTGCCTTCTTGCTCCCCCTGAACCGCGAGGATGTTAGTGGGAAACTTTCCTCTGGAGTAAATTCTGTGCCCGTCTCTTGTCTTTTGCAAGAATGGCTCCTATTCAAGCCGCTTGCGTTCCATTCACTCCGGGGTTTTGTTTGTTTGGTTTTGTTTTTACTGCGATGGAAATTCTCTGAGCTGCACATTTCTAACCCCCAGATTGTTTTTTCAATGTAAGGAACATGGCCGTTGATGCGATACAAATACGCGTCTTGTTGTTGGGTTTGTTTTTAAAGCTATGGCAATGAGAAATATAACATCAACTCCCACGTATAAAAGTACCCTCCGGGTTCATGTCCAATAAGCGCCCGGGGCGCAGTGTAAAGAGTAGAAAAGATCCAAAGGGATAATATATGGATATATTAATACACTCCTGAAACTAAGTCCAATTTTGTTTGTTATTGACATAAAAAATGTTAACATAAACAAAACACCGGGCTGCCAGTAGTGTGACCTCACAATGTGAGTCCTTATATAGAGTCCATCAGCTGTCCGCGCGTTTAAAACACGGAGAGTATTTAAATGAGCACACATCGTGTAACAGGCAGTGTTTACATGTCTACATGTCTGTACGCATATACATATATAGTTGAAGTATGGTATATTTCATTCAATAAATATGTCTGGATGGGCAGATACAGTAACATAAAATAAAATATGCATTCATGTGAAAAGAAACCCTAACTTTCTCGACCCATTAAAGACTTGGCTATTTTGTTTTGTAACTTTGTTTTACGATCCCTTATCCTTGTGCCCAGGACGGATGTGCAGTAAAGCTGAGCAGCCCTCTAATACTGTGATTGGCCACTCGCTGAGAAAAGTTTATTGATAGCTGCAGGGCTCTAATCTCCTAGAAACACAAGAGGCTCTTGCAGTCATTTAAGGGGAATTATCTAATCGGAGAGGGACAGCGAATTCCCTTTCATTTTAACTGGATCCAATAAAACGTGTAGGTTATGAGCATATAGATTATGAAATGAATTGATGTAATGGAAATTTTATTATCAGATACGTGACAGATCTGTTTGATATGAATTATCATGTATATGCACATATAAGATAATTCATTTATGCATCCATATCTGTACAAATCATCTTTAAATAAAGGAACATATATAATATAAACACAAATATTATACTAATGTAGGGTATAGCGTATTTTGTTGCTTATATTATATATGATCCCTTACAAAAAGATTATTTGTATATGTATATTAAAATCTACGCACATATTGATGCCCACACATCTATACACAAGAGTACATGTGTTAAATGAATTGCATTTTACTACCACATTTCATTAATGTAGGACCCTTACATTGTCATTGAAAAGCTGACGGTGAAAACGGTTTCCAACAATGTGATCAAACTCTAGTCTGTTGTTGTTGTTACTTTTTCAAAATCCATATCCCCTGCCTCCGGAGAGCCATGTGGAATTTACCAGTTCTGCCCAGCCTCCCTGCTGCAGTCTGGTGGGAATGAAGAACGATTTTTCCCCCCTGCGGCTCTTATCGATCCTTCTGAGGGGCTGGGTCGGTCCGCTGGGGTGAGTGGCTTCTGCGAGAAGCGGCTGCATTGCTAATTGCGAGAATAAACAATCTGTCACGATTAGTCAGTGCCTCTAATAGGCAGACAAGTGATGTTGTTTTTAGGCGCCAGCAGCGGTCTGATCAAAGGCTTCAGCTGGAGGGGGACTATTGAGGACGTTAACCCGCATCAAGGGAGCAAGACGCCTTAGCCCTGGGACATCAGCACATTCAGCCTGATAAAATTAGTTTGCTCTACCAATCACAGGACATTTTCCCAAACCCCGATGCTGGATGCGGGGCAACATTGATTTTTATTTTTCAAATATAATTTTTTTTAAGTTGCCTCTTGATCCTACAGGTAGGATCCTTATTTCTGGTTCCCAAACACAGTCGTTCAATAAGACGGGGGTCATGGGTTTGTTAGACTCACTGGCAGCTTTTAAGTTGCTTCCGATCTCATTGTTTTGATGGAAACATGAATGGGAAATATATTGTTTACTCTTTTGTAAACTGCATTGGGGAGCGGTGGGTGTACTTGCTGGAGTTTTAGGAGATGGGTGTGTAGCCCGCTCTCCCTGAGAGTTGTCAGTTTGAGATAATTGCGTCCTTGTTCATTTCCCAGCAATGAACGCTTTCTGTTTACGTTTCTGTCATATTTGGAGGTATTTTAATCAGGATAGCATAGCAAGGGCTTGATTGTAATTCACAGGCTGGCAAGCGCTTTGCTTGAGAAGGGGAATCCAAGAGTGGTTTTTTTTCTTTTATCTTTTTTTAAATTAAACATACAAGCTCCCAGTTCAGGAGGAAGAGATCAACTTTACCTCCATGCAAGGAACTCTTCCCTGGTACTGTTTTTTGTTTTTTTGTTTTGTTTTGTTTTGTTTTTTTTACGATTAACAGAAGGATTTGAATGTCAAAGCTTTTCCTGAGTGAGCTGCTCTGCTATGGCGGATCTAAGCACTGAGGGATTTTAGACCATTTATTTTGCTTGTGTTATGATGACACTCTGACAGCTGCTTTTCAATAGCTCTCAGTCATTCCCCTTTCTGGGCTCTCTGAAATTCCGAAGTGAAGTGGGGGCAGTAGGCTGGTTTATGGATGTTTGTTTCCGTTTTTATTGGAATTTGCGGAGCTTCAGTAAGGCGCTTGCGTTGGATAACAATATTGGGCAATTAGCATCCTACACAGTCCCGTTTGATACAATGAATGTGCTATGAAAACCGATTACCTATAGCATTTTATTTCAGTGTGTGAATACAACAAATGATCATGGGAGGGGGGAGAAAAGGCAGCTCTAAGCCAATTCAGGGCATTGTCTGCCTTTTGTAAACGTTACCTTTGAATTAGTGCGGAGAAATAAGAAAGAAGGGGTTGAAAAGACGGCAGTTCTCTTTTGTTTTAGGTTACCGGAGATCAGACAGCTCTGCAAAGTACATGACACCCTTTGCAGACAGGGGAACGGGCCACTCCATAAACCGAAATGTCAAAGCACCCTGGACCTGGACTCAAAGTGGCCATGTGCTCGCATTGATAACCAAGGATGCCCTATACTGAAGATCGTTTGGAAAGATACATCACGATATTTACAGACGTCTAGTTCGTTTATCGTGTGGCTGGGTCTTTATGGAAACTTCCCAGAGATCAACACACATTGCTAGTGTTAAAATTGCCCTGCAGACTTATTACCCTTTCAGAACTCTAAGCTTCCCACCCACCCCACCACCCCTCCTCTTTTCCACCCCTGAACCTTAATAAAGTCAAACGAGCTGATCAAACATATTCTTAACTACTTTTAAGGTTAGAGCCATCTGGTATGTTCCTCCTGAGATTATGAAGAGTGGTAATTTTGTTGGTCAAACAAGCCCCAGTTGCAAAGACGTCCTTGTCTCTTTAAGACTTGGTAGGGCTCGAGGCTGAATGGAAGGCACTATTTCAAGTGGCCCAAATTAATTTGATCGCGACATTATGATGCACTTGGAAAAGATGAAAGAAAAGGCCGGCCGTCTCCTCCAAGATCTCTATAATTATAGATAATATATCCTATTTCAAAGCAATTAGCTCAATCAGGCGTAACGAGGCACTTTGCTGCCAGGGAGTAACAATGCCTTACGGTTATTTAAGCTTCAAGATGTCAAACAGACTCCGAGACTCTTTGCTTTGCCCAAAAGGGAACTTGGCTCTCTTGGTGAAAGTCCCCATGGCAAACGCAGTAGCTTCCCTTCAGTGACAACAAACCTTTAAAAAAAAGGGGGGGGGGAGAGGAGCTTTGATAAAGGTGCCAACTTTCCCCCAAAGTACTTCAGCATCATTCCTGTCGGCGATTGTGTCTGCGATGGTGAAAATACTACTATACAATTAACACCGTATCACTCACTACTGCTCCTACCTAGTGAGATTAAACCGACCCCCGTGTAACGTTCCCCCCCCCCCCCAGCATCACTCTGCCACGCTGTTGACCATTGATTTTAGGCTTCTTTTGTTTCCCAAGCCGCTCATTCACTCCTCCATTTGACCTCTTTTTTCTTTCTTTCTTAATATTTTCCATTTGATCTAGAGGATAAAGCATTCATTGGATGAGTTAATCGTCGAGTCTCGCCAGCAAATATGATCTAATTTGATTCAAAACAACTTCCATTCATCCATTTTCTTCCATCAATGGGCCTGAGCCTCCCACCATTTAAGCCAAAGGGAGTTTGACGGTCGACTTCAAAAGGAGCAGCAGTTTATTTCTGCTCTGGAGCCGCCTTCCACGTGTGTACCTGAGACTTGGCATTTCCCTATCAGCGGAACCTGAGTGGTTGCTCTGAGGCTGTTCGTTTAAGCCACTTTAAGTGTTAAAATTAATTGCTCTCCCATTTTTTATCTTAAACCTTAAACACATAGCGATGACCAGGCTCCCAAAGGAAAACCCAGCACCCCCGCAACTGACTATAAATTATTTCCTTCTGCGCCTTTTATATATATATATATATATATATATATATATATATATATATATATATATATATATATCTGCTGGCGAGGGGGGGAAGGTTCAGAGTTTAAATAGCGACGCTAAAATCCACCCCGTCTGATGTCAGAAAGCTGAAGTTCAGTGCAATAGCTGACCAGTCACAAGACACCGGTCAAAGCGATGCCGTGATGCGACTTCAGGCGCTGGCTGTCTGCAAATGTTTAGGAAGTGTTGTGTGTGTGTTTAGATACATATGCCTGGGGCCCGATCCTGCCCCTGCTAATGCCATGAAGTTGTGGAGCAGGATCTGTACATCACCGTCTTGTACCAAGTCATCGTTTTTTTATCTGCGCTTGAATTAAGCGACAGTGAGGCAAGTAAGCCCCAGAGCCAGTGTGTATTTATAGCTCAGCCATATCCAGGCGTTATATCTGCAACCATGTTGGGCAGCCAATTCCACGAGAAACAGCGTTTTGTGTAACTGCATTAGATTTTCCTGTTCAATCCAGCCACGTTACTAGCCATTACACACACAACGTGAAACTCCGCTCAAACCAGCCCTGACTCCTTGTCCAGCTTTGCCGGCCAATGACGTGCGCTCCACGAGACCTTAGTAAAAAAAGGGAGAGTGTTTTATACCTCACCCTTAGCTCCTGGCATGCCCCGCTAAGCAAAAAGTTTAGCTTTGAAATGTGTTAAAGAGGGGACTGTGCGGGCCCAGTCAGGGCATGCTTAGCTGAAACACTGACGTATGGCAATTATGGTATAACTGTGCAATTAACCTGTCAGCTATCGTTCCGATTACCTTTATTGTGAAAAAGGGGTGATAAAGCGAATATCACAACGGTTTAGTGCTTTGAATGAGAGGAGATCAACAGAGAGCTGGGAGGATATAAATATGAAGTAAATAAAGTCGAACCCGCCCTCTCTTTCTGTCCTCTTTGCACAAATGGGAACCTTATTCCATGACTCATTGTGAAGCGAGATCGAATGCGGTCATTACGAGTAAATATGGTAGTTAGGGCTCCACTGGTCTTTTTTTTCTAGAGGCAAAATTATAAAATATGAAGGATGTAAATTATGTTCTCTCTGCTCTCTTATAAAGGAGGCTCATTCAAAGCAGAACTCTCTCCCCCAACCCCCTCCCCTTGAGCCTAGCTGAATTCCACGCAGAGCAAGGTAGATTTCATTCATTTGTGTTTGTTTATTGGCTAAATGTCACCAGACGCAATTTGTCCCGAATTCTGCAACATGCGAAAACAGTTTGTGGTTTAAAGAGCCCACGCTGGTCCTGCCAGCCGATGAGCGTAAATTCATCCCCATGCTATTTTACAGTGTTCCCATGTTTACTCCATGTTTCTCAGAAGCATTTGACATAGAGTTGCATAAGAAAAGGATTTCGCCAGTGCCAGTTACGAGATTTGCTAGATGTTTTAACAGGCAGAGCTCCCTCACAAAAGCTGTATTGTTTGCCTGCGGTCTGGGTTTCCATTTGGGGTAATTATTGTATTCCCAGTCTTCTTCTAATCATTTGCTCACAAGGCCATCGGGGTTTTTTTTTTTTTCTTTTGAAGAAGATGAAATGCTCCAAATTGTAAAACCATTGGAACAATCCCCCGCTTCTTTTCCTATTGTGAAACAGCCAATCCTTACACGACGATAAATCACTGGAAAACGTATGATGCAAAGGCCATTAGAAAAGTATATAGCAGGGGGAAAGGCATGTCGCCACATTTTCTTAAATTGCAAACTCTAAAAGTCCCCGGTCGAAGTCTGTTCCCAATAGAGATGTTTCCCTTTTGCAGCAAATGTGCCCACAGAAAAGAATAAGCGAGCACTACTTTATAGTGGGGGTATCTATTTCAGCTAGATAATAATCAGTTCCTGGGAAAATACATACGAAGGAAAATACAGGAAGAAAAAATCCCCCGAATATGACAGATTTTATTTGTCTAGAGGATTTTCTCTTCCATCAGCTGACCGGTGTAAATCGGGATATCCCCCATTGCAGTCAGAGGAGCTCCGCCGATTTACGCCAGGCGAGAGCCCTGCAGATATCTAATCTGAAACTGACGATACTTTCTGCTGCACGTATTTTTAACTTTCCTATTGGCTTCGTGCAGCTTTCCAGGGTAATCTTCCTTTACTTTGCGCCTTCTTGGGTGTGTGTGTGTTTGTTCAACCCTGGGGACCGACCCGTCGGAAAATTCCCACTGTACTCGATGGGAATAAGGTCAGCCCAGAGATTTCTATCTTGGGAGAATGGGGTTGTAAAGTGATTGCACTAAGCCATTCAGGCGAAATATGGATATCAATTTCCCTCATTGAAAAGGAGGCTATAACTGTATAGAAACCGACGCCAGGTATCTTCTCTACAGAATTCAAAGGGAAAACATATACTTCTAGCGCTTTCGAAGTCATCAACAGATTTTAAACTTCCCTAACTGCGTGTAACCTCCTGATTAGAAACTCCAGCCCCTTATTATATTTGCCATGGGATCTCCTTTTGCTTAATGGCACCTGATGGCTCGATACGATACTGCCGAGTGACATCAGTCTAATAAATCAATGTGACCTTATGTGCCAGAGGAGAGGGGTGGAAATCCACAGTATTTTGTACAAAACGAACTTTCGTCTCAGACTTTCCATCAACCGCAAACCGAGACATAATCTAAACTGGCCCTGGCTGGCCTGCTGCTGGTGTGATTCGAATCTGGAACTGCGGAGATAACAAGTTTGAACACCAGCACGGCTCCGGCTGCGTTCATGCTATTCCCGGGATGTGTGTTATTGACATTATTTATGTAACAAGTGTGAGTGCCCCATGGGCGATATCACTTTTCTGCTCAACAGCCAGTCGTTTTCTGTCGATCAACGCAAAGCCTCTTCCAGCCTTTCAAATAGCATCAAACCTGCTATACACAAACTTGCTATAAAACCAGCTCTATGATAATCCTAGTTCACTGCCCCGCGAGAAGCAAGAAAAGGTTACCCCATTAAAGGAGAGTAGCTGTATGTTCCTTTGCAGCAAAGGCTACTGTGAACCTAGCTCTATGATCCCCCCTTTACTGATGGGCTGGTAGGATAGAGAGTTTGAAGATATGGTCCTGATGCTATTAGAGCTAATGGCAAGATTCTCATTGACTGATTTGGGGATTTACAGGATGGGGTCTGTACTCTACCGCTAAATTCCAATAATATTCCCTTGCTAGATTCTCATTCTGGAATGATCAGATAAATGCAAAGTGCACAGACCTGTGGACATAGGTGCCTGTGTGTGTATGTGTCTGTGTGGTGTTATTGTTGTAGCTGTGTTGGTCACAGGATATGAGGAGACAAGGTGGGTGAGGAGAGGTAATATCTTTTATTGGACCAACTTCTGTTGGAAGCTTTGCAGCTTACACAGAGCTTCAGCACTATGTCTGCATAACAGTCAAGGGAAGAATGTATTAATCAGATATAATTCACATGTCTATGTCCACAGACCTAGTATGGCCTAGTAGATAGAGCACTGGCCTGGGACTCAGGAGATGTGGCTTCTAGTCCAGATTATCTACTATCCTCCTGGGTGGTGTTGGGTAGGTCATTTCACTGCAGTTTCCCCATCTGTAAAATGCATATAACGATTCCTTCCTTTGAAGCTAGGTATTAGTGTGCATGTGTGTATAAATACACACATATATATTAATAATATATCTTTATACCAAAATACTAATTTACCATCTTTGATCATAACCCTATCACTTAAGTAGTAATATATTTTAATTCTTCAGTGTGGGTTCTGAAGTTTTAAGAAAGAAAAATAAACAACAAAAATAGAAGGTCTCAGAATTTATTTTAAACTCATTCTGTCCTCACTATTAGGTTTGGCTTTCTGTAGTACCTAGAGAGAACTACATTAGCACACTTTTAACTACACTTTCTACCAATGTGTCAACCGAATTATGGTCCCATTGAGCGGAGTGGTAAAATTGTAACAGGATTTGATTTTGTGTGTGTGTGTGTGTGTGTGTGTGAGAGAGAGAGAGAGAGAGAGAGAGAGAGAGAGAGAGAGAGAGATTACCCAATAGCTAAGAATATAGGTGGGTCCAGAATGCATTCACAGGACGAGGCTTTTACAGAGAAATTTACCATATTGCCGTGCTCACAAAGGCAAAATTCCCTTGGCGAGAATAAAGGTTGCAGGACCTGGCCCTAAATTGCAAACACTTGGAGACCTAAGAAAGTTATTCACAGCAGAAGTCCTAAGAACTCAGACAGAGGCTCCTGAATGATATTTATCTGTGAGACATCAGCCTTGACTTTTTCTTGACAAATGGCTGTGACTGAGCTCACCTGACCAAATTCAGGTCGCCCCCTTCATTTTTCTTTTGCCATCTGCTTCAGAGAGCAGTGGGTGAACCGGAGGCTGTAAAGCAAAATGGTTGTGTAGGAGCAATAGAAGTCCATAGTTTGTTTCCTTTCTCTGTGCTGGGGCTCTGAGAATACGAACTGTGGGCCTGACCCGTGCAGCATAATTGTGTATTTTGTGAAAATTAATGGTTCAGCTAGACAGGTTTCTGTGCCACCATCAGACCTCTTAGGAAGGTCGCTCCTTCGCCAAGGCTCCTTCCCTGATGACAAATAAAGGCACTTTGCTTCTTCCACAGCTACACAAAAGAATAAGGTCCAAAATGTTCCTTCACTTCAGTGAGAGTTTGGGATCAGCCAGAATTGCAGAACAGGGGCACGAAAGTATTGAAGATCGTTCAATTCTGTTCAGAAGAAGGCTTCAATCAACAAAGGTTTTGTAGTTGCATCAAACACATCCCACTTGCTACGTTTATATTCAGATTTTAGAAGCATGTGTGAAAATGCCAGGGCATTTGAAACTCACCAAACTAGATCACACATTCCACTGAAAGAAGATTCCGTTTGAATAAGAAAACTTAAGCACTTAATTATGCCAGACACGTTAACTTTAAAAGTCAGAGCAAAATATCTCATCGGTCTGAAACTCAAAAATCATAGATGGGTAAATGCTTTTAAAACGCCATGCAATGAATATGCTTTGGAAATACTGTTTGCACAAAAAGGAAATCCACCGCGTTAACTGAGCAGTTACTAATTAAATACAACCTAGCTTACTCCATGTCCTGCTCTGTCCCCCATGCGACACTCCATAGACTCTGACCCGGTATATAGGAAGCAAGTAATAATTTGGCGTGATGAAAGGGTGAGCTCTAAAGTTCCCATTAGATCTCAGAGATGTTAATCTTTATCTGCTCAATGTTTATGGGCTTTTATCAGCGATCATACACGGAAAATAACCCCTTTGAAGTGAGCTGTAGCTCACGAAAGCTCATGCTCAAATAAATTGGTTAGTCTCTAAGGTGCCACAAGTACTCCTTTTCCCTTTCCCAGACGAATTCCATCCTGCTCTTTTCTGTATTCTGTACTGGCCACTTTCTAATGACTTTTTTCAGTTGTGACCTTTAAGGATAAACTTCCCTTTAGTTGGCTACTTCGCAGACAAAATCTGAAGCCTGCCTTAATTTGTAGTTTACTAGTCCTCTGATGTGAGACTACATAGAAAGCTCCTATCTGATCAAACGGCTGGTACCCTGACACAGCCCAATTATGTGAAAATATATCCTGGCTTATCATTTCAAACATCATATCAGCGGGGAAACCGAAGTCGTTCCCTGTCCGTTTGATTTTCCTGTTCAGACACGCTTGTTTAAACAGGCACCATAATGATTTTCTGCAGTCTTCCTCCGAGGAGTTCAGCACGCGTTTTCCCCTTGGAAACTCCAACGCGGGGAGATGGCCGGATTGGCAAGTGGAGGTTCACACTCCCTAGCTCAGTGGAGGGTGTGCCGGGTGGGGAAAAAACAATATCCCGGAGTGCAAAGATCTGAACAAAAGGTAGGTCTGGAATTTTAGAAAGCAAAGTTTTGACCCAGGCTCATGAAGTGTCTGGCCGGTACCTGAGCCGAGTGCGTTGTTCTGGTTTCAGTAATAGCGGGGGGTGATACTCGAACTACAGTGAAAACTCGGAGTCGGGCAAATCTAGCAGTGTATGTGTAATGGCCCGGATCCGGGACTCCTTACTCCTACCGTAAACCGAATGGGAATTTTCCCTGCTACCACCTGCAGACTCCGATAACAACATTCTCTCTGTGTGTGTGTGTGTGTGTAATCTAACCATGTACAGTTAAACACACCCGCACACATAGTGCGCAAATGTTGTTACCTATTTCTAGGCGAAGGGGAGCACTCAGGAATTAGCCCGTGATTCGAAAAGAGCCAAACTAACGTTTCCCGTCCCGTTTCTCCTTGGTTGTGTCACTTTACCCGGGCGGGTTTGCCGGCCGGAGGAGCAGAGTGGAGAAGCCGCGTTGGAGCGGCTGGCAAGGCTCGCCCATGCGAGCTCCGGCTCTCGCTCTTTTAGACCAGTTTGTGTACCGTGTCCTCTGCTCCGGGCGCCTCGATAGCTGATCAGGATACACCATAAAGCGGGAAGGAGGCTGAAATAAGGGGCCGGGCATTAATTCTGACCCATCTGCCGCAACTTGTGAGCCTGGGGAGCAGTGAACCAAGGGCTGGTTTGGGTTATTTATTTGAAAACGGCTCTTCGTCCCCATTCAGATAGCTGGGGGCAAAGCGGGGGGGGTGCCTGCCTGTTTTCCCAGGTGCAACAGGGAAGGCAGCACGAACGCATACGGGATCCCTGCAGTCCGGACCCAGGCAAAACTTCCCCAGACTTTGCCTGTTTGATTTCAAAAGGAGTTTTGCAGAAGCGCGGGCTGCAGGATCGGGCCCACAATCTCAGCCCCCGGCTCGGGAGAGGGCAGGCACTCGGCTGGACGTGGCACCGGAAAGGCTGGGGAAGTTTGCACCTTGCCGTTTAACAGCGCGGACACCGGGGCTGTGAAACCTGATCGATGTCAAGCGATGCGCCTGGTACCGCAGCTCCTGCCTCCGGACCACGAAGCGGTGCACCTGTAACCCCGCGTCCTACACACAGCCGGCTGGCCCTGCTTCCTTTGCACCCACACCGAGTTAGTGACACTTTTATTTGATCAAGGGGGCGTTGTGCTGCCCCCTCCTCTTCTCCCAGGTGCCCCAGAGATGGCACCCACAGCGCAGTAACAGCCATTAAAGCAGCCGGTCCCCAACTGCTCACTAGCCTGACCGTGTTTATGACACCCTGGAGCGGGCAAACACAAAAACCAAGAGAGCTGCAGTGTGTGGCTTCAACAACATGCTGCTTCGAGAGGGACAACGAGACCAAACCCTTCTGTGACGGGGCTAAAGGATTCTGCCTCTCTCAGGCCATCATCCCCCACCTTCCTTCTGCATCCCGGGGTGTGGGTGCCCCTGGGAGCAGAGGGCATGACTTTTAACAGGTCAGCCACTCCAGTCCTCACTCCTGTGGAGTCCCGTGCCTGGGGAAGGATTGAGCCCCGTGATGGAGTCCAAGATCAGGTTTATGATTTTAAAATCTCAATGTGTGTCTTGTCTCCACAATGGAATTTTCCGCCGCATTGAGACAGTCAGTCAAGGAGCAGAATTCATTGTAAAACGAGATTGTGGGGTTCTATCAAACCTACAGGGTATTCCAGTTGTTTGATCTGTAAGGGGCTGATCCCAAACCGATTGAAATCAATGGGAAGTGTTTCCACTGATTTTAATGGGTTTTGGATTAGGCCCCAAGCGTTTATAAAATGATGTTTTAGACATCTCGTTTCTCATGTGATAAGACTAGGTGCCACTCCCATTGAAATCCATGGAAAAATCAAACTGGCTTCCATAAAACAGGTCCTTGGTATTTTAAGTCGTTTCAAATAAATTAAATTTAAACATTCCATAATTATCTTATCTTCAGGTTACAGGACAAATGTAATTAATTTCATGCTACTGTGTATGGAATCCCTTAAAAAAACACAGAGAGAGACAAATTCAACATAGTGATCAGTCCCTACCTTTTTAGAATTGTTTTTCCTACCCATTCTGTCTCCTCCCCCCTTTCTGTTTTTTTTTTCCCTTTTAATTTATTTCCTGTACATATATACATATACTTGTAACTGATTGAAACCATGTCTGGTAAACTGCATCCTCATCCCCGGCATAGATTTCTTCTCTATTAATTTTTATATATACACCGTTATGTCACACACAGATTAGTTTAAAATTCTGAATAGTTTTTGGTTGTTGTTTCTGTTTGATTTTTAAAAACTGATCATTGATCTGTTTCAAAGGACTGGAAATATGGAGAGTGGAAATGCAGATATTAAAGGTAACATTTCAGTAAGTTGGCAGGGTTAGAAAAAGATTGATCATTAAACAATAATACAAGAACAAGTGTAAAAAAAACCAACCCTTGAAATGTACAGGAAGATCAGAGATGCTACCAGAGGAGTCAATCAGGTGGTCCTCAAAAATGAAGATGAAGGAGATCGTTTGGAATGTGCTCACTCTTTGCTTTTAAAAGGTACACATTTTATTTAAAGCTTATTTTCCAGTAAAATTTTTATGGTATCTTCCAGGGAGCTGGGGACTGACTGACTGAAAGAAAAAAGTTTTCAAGGTCCAATCCAGAAGTGATGAGTACCATCAAGTCTCATTAAAATGAAGAGGAGTTAAGCGTGCTCAACAGGTCTCTCTCAGTGTGTACTCTAAAACATAAGAAGTCAATCTTTGCTCAGATGAAGGCTATGTTGTCAAATTTCTGGAAGCCGAAGGGCCACATGTAGTTTGCATAAAATGGACCACATTGCAGAGGATCCCATCTTTAATAAGGATGTAAACCCTACAAGACTACAGGTCACAGCATGCCATAACCTGGCTTGATTTGAGCAAGTCTGGGGGAGAATTGTATTCTTGGATTTGTAATCTCCATATCTATCTATTACCCTGAGATATTTCATAGATTCATAGCATTTAAGACCAGAAGGGACCATTAGATATTACCAAGTCTGACCTCCTGTATGTCCCAGACTGTTACATTTCATCCAGTTACCCCTGAGCTAAGCTCAGTAACTGACTAAACAAAGGTTTCAGAGGAACAGCCGTGTTAGTCTGTATTCGCAAAAAGAAAAGGAGGACTTGTGGCACCTTAGAGACTAACCAATTTATTTGAGCATGAGCTTTCGTGAGCTACAGCTCATTCGTGAGCTGTAGCTCACGAAAGCTCATGCTCAAATAAATTGGTTAGTCTCTAAGGTGCCACAAGTCCTCCTTTTCTTTTTGACTAAACAAAGTGTATGTTTGTGAAGGGCATCCAGTCTTGATCTGCAGCAGGAAGGAGCAGCACTGGCCACCCCATTGCCCAGTGTGCCCGCTCAGATTTGGCTTTGTGCTTCCTCCAGTCGTGACAGGGGACTGGGGGGCAAAGAGTGACTGAGTGACTTTGCAAATTGGCAGCAGCAAGAAGGAGCAGTGCTGGCCACCCCATTGCCTGATCAGGTTTGGCCCTCTCCTATCATGACAAAGGGGTGGCAGGGCCAAACCTGAGTGAGCAGCGGGGTGGCCAGTGCTGCTCCTTCTCGGGGCTGCCCCTAGTGCATATCATGTGCACGGGCGCAGGCACCGCTGCTTAGTCCCTATACTCAAGTCATCTCTCAGACTTTTTTTTTTTTTTTGATAAACAAAACACACAGACTGAGCTCTAAGTCTCTCACTCCAAGGCATTTTCACTAGCAGTCAAATCGTTTTTGTGGCTCTTTTCTGCACCTGTTCCAATTTTTCAACCTCCTTTTAAAAACTAGGACACCAGAAACTGGGAATGGGTGAAAGGGGATGGATCACTTGGTGATGACCTGTTCTGTTCATTCCCTCTGGGCCACCAGGCATTGGCCACTGCAGGAAGACAGCATACTGGGCTAGATGGATCTTTGGTCTGACCCAGTATGGTCATTCTTATAGTCTTATGTAGTCTTGCATTGGCCCATCGTACTTCTGTGGATGGCTATAATGCCCAGAGGAAAGGCTGCGCTCATGGGTGATTGTTGTCATCTCATTGGCTGTCAGAGTAACGACATGCCTACAGATCCAGAATTATCCACTGACCAGGAAGCCTGCCCTCCAGTGTGATGGGTATCACCCTACACACACCTGTGGAGAATGCGTCTGTGACTGATTAACATAGATGGATGAGCTAACATCTTTTATTAGACCAAAACATCCGTTGGTGACAAAGACAAGTTTGTCTCTCTAATATCCTGGGACTGACAACAACATTGCATACATACTGATTAACATAGACAGCTTCTTCTCTGCCTGTCTTCTCTCCACTCACAGTTTACACCAGGAACTGGGTTGCAATACTGCCTATTGCTCAGATCAGTGCCTCGAGTCCTCAGTAAGGGCCAGTCCACCCGAAGTGAGCTGGTAAGGTACTGCATGGGGCAAAACAGGTCCGGAGTTAGGACAAGTCTTTTCCCACCAAGGATCTTCCCCTTTTCCCTTGTGCAACCAAGAAAACTTCCCCCTGCATAGGAAGGCTCTGTGGAGGGTGTACACTCTGTGTTGAATGTGCAGTTGCATTTATTCCACCGATTTGTCTGAAAATATCACAGAGAGTACCATCACTCACCCAAGATCTCAGAATGCTTCTCTCTTTTAAAGCTCTGAACTAGGCTCAAAATTAACAGTTGGGAGTCATAGAGCAACCTGTAATCTACTCAAAAGGTTATGTTAATTCAAGGTATAATCAGTTTTATACCCTCTATTTAATTATATATTGTAGTTTCTCCCTTTAATATGTCTAGATAATTTGCATGCTCCCCTTATCAAAATCAAATATGTTGAATAGATTGTAATCATATCTATACTGATTTCAAAAATCCAAATTGCATTTATGTTATTATCCAGCTGTATTCACATGGAAATGTAAGTTTATTACAGCTTGCATACTTTGCCTGTCTCTCAGCAACAGCAGTAACTGTTCCAGAGGTAGTGGTGAGTCACTGTAATTTATCCTTACCAAGCATTTTAAATAGATATGATAAAAAGAAAATGAATTTATCATCTAGGGATAACAAAGACTTTAACAGAGCTGATCCAGTTCACTTACCCTTCAAGCTATGCAGTGATTGCTGTAACAAACTCAGTAACACCCCCTCCCCCTCCCGAAAAGGATACAGTTCAGTAAGAAGGAACCCACTTTCTCATTGTCTGACCTTTAAGGCCAAATTCTGCTCATCTTATTCACCCCCAAGACAAATGATCACAGCTGATCCTTGGTACATGAAACTCACCCCTCCTACATAGAAGGGTAGAATCAGCTACCTTTGTGGCACCATGTGCGTTTCCTAGAACCTCACAGAGGACTCTGTTGGGGTCAGGATCTAGTGGGAAGAGGTGGGGACTGGATGTTTGGTGGGGCTGAGAGAGGGTAGCCCCTTGTTGGGAGAGAGCAGGGCATGCTGACTGACCCCTATGGCTCTTGGGGCGTACCTGAAAAGGTGTGCTGAGGCTGTGCTCCCTTTTCCATAGGGGCCCCGTCCTGGTGGGGATCTCCCTTTAAGGGAAGCTGTTGAAGCAGCCACACTGCCAGGAAGAAGGATGGGGAAGGGGACCTGCTGGTAGGACAGTGAGAATGCGAGAGAACAGAGCCTCTGAGGAGATGGCTCTTGCCCCCCCTGGGGATTCATATGGATCTATAGACAGGTCTCACAGTTCGTTCTGCATGGATGCAAGTGCAAATCCCACAAAGGGGACCCAGCCAGAGAATTCTGTCCCCTTCACCCCTCCTGTGTGGGAGAGGGCAAGCTGGCTCTCTGTTACGGCCCAATCCTTGTAAGGTGCTGAGCTCCTTGTTTGAGGCGCTGAATACCTTCACCTCCCTTTAAAGGGCCTGATCTTGCTCCCATTCATGTCAATGGAAAAACTTCCATGGACTTCAGTGAGAGAGCAGAACTGGAGCAAAGATCAGTGAGAGTTGAGGGTGCTCAGCACCTTGTATGTTTGATCTTGAAGAAGGCAACACTCATTCAACAGGAGATCTTTTTTTGGATGAATACTTGGTCCTGGATTTATCAAAAATTACAATACAAAATAATTGACCTATTCTCTTCAAACATTAGAGGACCAAATCCTCAGCTGCTGCTAGTCAGTGAAACCTCCACCTCAATTTACACCAGCCAAGGATCTGGTCCTACATATTATAGATGGTTTCAGATCATATGATACATTCATCAAGTACTGGATCTTCTAAAATAAAGCTACTGCAGCACTGGGAGGGTTTTAAAACCCATTCTATTCAAGGAAAATGGATAAAATTAAAAAAAGGCTCAAGAGGGGGAATGATATAACATCAAAGAGCAGAACTAACATATTCATTTAGATTTATATTCCTATGCCCTTTTTTTTTTAACTATGCACCAAACTGGTTTAAGGGTCTATTCGCTCTGTGATTCATGCATGTGCATAACTACCGTTGATGTTGAGTTTGCAGGTGATTTGATGTGCATTCCAAATAAGGCATGGTATCAAGTGTGGGATCCTGACACAAAAGAGCAGACCATATGGGGAACCATATTTTGGAAGATTCCTTTGCTTACCATGTAGATTTTAGCTGAGCAGATTGCCTCACCA
Source organism: Caretta caretta (assembly GCF_965140235.1). NCBI lineage: Eukaryota > Metazoa > Chordata > Testudines > Cheloniidae > Caretta > Caretta caretta. Next base: position 127,236,100 of record NC_134209.1, on the reverse strand, counting down.
GATCTAGGGAACTGCCACCACCAGGACTCTTGGATTTTCCTGGATCTGGTAAATATTTGTGGGTCTGGCTGGGAGCGAGATTTCCAAGTGTGGGGCCCAGTCTTGCAAGGCATTTGCACATTAGACTCCTGTAGAGGAAGCATGACAGCATGTGTACTGACTCCATTAGGAACTGAAGGTGTTCAGCAGCACATCACAGAACGCAACCACTTGGGACTTAGAACCTGTGTTTCTGGTGCACAGGGCACTAAACAAATAACACAGAGATCTCTACTGCGTTGTGTCTATTTGAGCATTTTTGTGTCTACAGTGTGACTCATTCTGGTTAGCCAGCCCAGAATAAGTTTCCTTGGCTGCAGCCGATACAATGAAGACAATCATAAACACAGCAGCAATTAGCATGTGAGAAATAGAGGCATAGCAGTAAAGCAAGTTAAACATAACTATGGCCAAGAAATGATATTAAGAAATGATATTATGTCAGGAGTGACTCCATAATTCAGTCTGTGTTGAGACTTATGCTTAAACAGACTAAAAAGCCACTGTTTCATGTTTTACAGTTGTAATTTACTCTCCAAATTTGGTACAATGACTTTTCAAGGGACAAGTGAATTTGCTGTCCAATGTTTTCCCCAGCAAAATATTTGTTGACTTTTGTATAGAACACATTTTAAAATGCTTCATTTTTGAAATTTTACTTTCCCAGTTCTGCTCTACTTCTTTAGGTTCCCCAAACTTAAAAATAAACAACAAAACCAACAAAAACCATAGTCTCCAGGAGTTCCAAACTACCCCCTCCCACCTGCATACACTTTACATCTCAGACATAGGCCATTGTTGAAAATTTTAAATGAAAAGACAGCCAGATCTTGAGCAGGTATAAATCAGCCTAGCTTTATTGATGTCAGTGGAACGATGCTGATTTACAACAGCTGAGTATCTGACCCTGCTGGAACTGCTCAGATCTGTCAGTTACTTCCAATTTTCTGGACCCTGGTTCATCAGCTGTGTTCTCACGTACTCCCCTGCTGAACCAGAGAAGCAGACTGGACAGCTGCAGATGTGATCTGGAGAAAGATGGGACTCTGGGTGGAGGTGGGGAATGTGGGTTGAGGAGCAGGTTTTGGAGGACTGAATGAGGAGACGGGACAGGCAGAGGGAGAGAGGTTTGACAGTCATGAGGTGTGAGCAGGACTGTCGGTAGATAGAGCATGGGGATTAACATAGATGTGTGGCTGGGTTTGTGGGGCAGGGAGAGAGGTTTTCGCTCAAGAAGAAGGGATGGATGGGGTAGTACGGATTAAGGATGTGCATTGATCCCACTGTCTCTGTGCTGCAGCATCAGTCCTGACACTGCTGCCTCAGCAGCCTGCATCTGAACACATCCCCAGTCCCTCACTCGCGTCCCCCAAACCTCCATCCCTATTTGCAGTCTTAGACTCTGGCCATACATATAACACATATGCAGCTTTCAGTTCTGAAATTTCTACAATAAAACCCAAAGCTCAGTTTTAGAACAGTCCCTATCAACACAGATGACCCAGTCACATAGGTTTTCAGAAGCATGAAATGAAATATATCTCGCAGCCACCATACCTCGCTCACACATACCCCTACAAAACCACATACAGCACTACAATGCTGCCACTGTAATTTATGAAAGCCCTGGTAACCCTACACCAGTCATCAAAACACATGACATGTTACCAATGGACACAGGCAGAACTCAAGGGCACCCACTGGTTGTTCAGAATGAGGGTGGAGATACGTAGGCTGCAGTTGGAGATAGTTGAGGTTTGGAAGGGGAACTGGTGAGTGGAGTGTAGATGGAGTGCTGAATTGCCTAATTGCTTATTTCCTTGCTTTTTATGGTTTGCCTTGATGAGCTATGCAGTCTAGCAACCTCAACTCAAAGTGAACAAAGGAATAGATAGATCAATTCTGCAGTGCTTATATTCTAGTTACAACTGTTCAAAATAAAATACATATAGCTCACTAATATAGATACCTGACCTATTTTCTATATATGTATTTTCAGTTGCATGTTTTCTATAATGTTCTGAAACAATGAAGCATAGAGTATTAAATGATACTTATACTCAGATAATAATTTAATAGTACAGTGAAAGTATTAATAGTACAGTGTATTGTATATGTTGCAGATTCTAAAAACTACACAATGGGATCAGTTTAATCCATTTATTGCTCTATAGATCCCAAGTCCAATGGAAAAGCCCCATAGAATCATAGAATCATAGAATATCAGGGTTGGAAGGGACCTCAGGAGGTCATCTAGTCCAACCCCCTGCTCAAAGCAGGACCAATCCCCAATTAAATCATCCCAGCCAGGGCTTTGTCAAGCCTGACCTTAAAAACTTCTAAGGAAGGAGATTCTACCACCTCCCTAGGTAACGCATTCCAGTGTTTCACCACCCTCCTAGTGAAAAAGTTTTTCCTCATATCCAACCTAAACCTCCCCCACTGCAACTTGAGACCATTACTCCTTGTCCTGTCATCTTCTACCACTGAGAATAGTCTAGAACCATCCTCTTTGAGGACCATCCATGTCCTTAAGTTTTATATTTTGCATATGGCTCTCTGATTTAGCTAAAAGATTAGCAAGACAGTTCCCTGTTTACTACACATCTGAAGCAGTTTGAATTGCATACGCTTTTAAGCCAAGATCAGCTGTGACTTATGATGACCAAACTGGTTAAACCGTCTCCATTTCAGAAGGTGGCATATAGATAGAACTCATATATGCTGACATCGCCTGGAAAACATTCCTTCTCTTTGCTTTTTGTACTAGGAACATGTACAAGAAAACAGGATGTTCATTGCTTTGGAATTCATTTGCTCCTGTTAGCTATTTCTTCCTTGAAGATAGAATCCCATTTGTGCCACCACAGCTAGTTACTGTGAAGATGATGGCGATATCACCGAGGATCATGATGACCTCAGATGTGAAAGCAGCAGCAGAAGACAAACTAAATACTACGAAGATACTATGCACATATCTGAAGAGATTAAAACCAAGAGCTCAATTCTCTCCTACTCAAGAATGAACCTTATAGGGAATTAGAAACTCCTCATTTCCAGTAATTTTTTCGCTTAATAAGGCTACGCCCTTCTCTACTGAGGGGGCTGGGGGCTGGGTTCCATCCTAAGATAAAGTGGTGTCTTGAGGTAAAGTGGTGTCTGCACAGAAATTCCTTGTCTCCTTACTCTATACCCAGCTCCCTACTCCTCCAGACAGCATGGCGTAGGTCCTCTAAAACATTCCTCAGTGGGATATAGTTACCTAGCCCCAGAGGAAAATAGATCCAGTCATGTTGAACAGCAGTCTAATTTCTTCCTGATCTTTTTAGGACACTCTTCAGAGTTTCATAGCAATAACATATTTATCTCATCATGCACTTTCCTCACATCAGTCGTACACATCCATGGCCTGGTTCAAAGCCCACCAAGCTCAGTGGAAAGATTGCAATTGACTTCAAAGTGGGCACTGGATCAGACCCATGTGCTGAAAACAATGAGGTAACTTGTTAGGGCTGAGAGACTATAGACTGGATTAGTAATCCAGTGCATTGCAAGTTACCTCCAGTGCATTCCCCAGAAAGCATGGCTGTACTCAAAAAGGTTGCTAGTGGCTTAGTAATTGTGGAACATACAAGACACATATTATTTTGACTTGTAAGCCCCTTTGAAGGATGTAGGCAATGAGATTTCCCATGTAGAAATGAAATATACCTATTTTGTGGATCAGACTGGAAGAGAAGAATTCATATAAATAATATGTCAGCTTGATTTCCTGGTATGAATTCAGACACATCTGTTTAACCAAACATACATGCAGGTTTAACAAAACATTCACGGGGGTTCTTGTGGCTAGTCCAATAGCGTTTGTCATATTTTTATAATAACAATATGACTGCTCATCATGCTCAGTAAAACAATTTCTGAGACTCAGCCTCAGAACATGAGGCTCATACACCATCTCGGATAATAGCATTGCTTGTTTGCACTGTTCTTATTGAACTTTCTAAATATATGTCATTTTTCTCTTCGTTCTAGAGTGATTGTACATTACAGCAATTACAGACAAACCCTTCCAGACAGTTTGAAGACCAAAACTTTCTTTGTGTGGCAGTCCAAAGGCAATTATTGGCATTACAGTTTAAGAGAGGCATTCCATCTCTCTGATGAAACAGTAGCTTTCTGTGGCATGTTAAATAAAGCAATTTGCCCTGTAGGAGACTACAGTGCATGCAGAGAGTGATGAAAAAAATCACGCAGCTGCTCTAAAGGGAAAAGCAGCCTCTTCTTCAAAAAGATATAAACCTTGTTCTGGCACCATTTTACTCTCAAGATACCAACAGTTTATAACTTTTGCTTTTACTTTGTTGTCATTTTACATATCATTCGAAGCCCTGGATTGCACAATCATGATAATTACCAGTTGAGTAGTCACAACTTAACCAAATACAATTGGTACTAATGGAAGATGACAGAACGTTCAGACCCCTTGCACAAAGCATGTCGCAATATCAGATAAATAAGCACAACCTGATCAGTGTGTTCTGATAGCAACTTGCTTGAGTCTAACAAGCATCAGGGCATGGACTCAGACTTGGATTCCAGTCCCAGCTCTGTCATGGCCTTCTTGGGTGATAACAGGCAAATCACTTAATTTCTCTGTGTTTCAGTTTCCACATCTGTAAGAAGTTGATAATATTATCTCCTTATCTCAGGGACCGTTAGGGTTAGGCAAATAATGAAGTGGTGACTGGGGGAACCCTTCAGATATACGATTCAAAACATTTAATTAAACAAATAAACTAAATTATTCATACAATATATTTTGAATTATTTGCCCAGCTCTATAATTTGGGTGAATAATGGGAAAAGAATCAAATTCATTTATTTCAGCATCACTCAGAATTCATCAGATATGTTATTCTACTTGTTCAGCCAAACCAATGATCATTTATAAAGCTCTCTGAGGGACCCTCAGATAGACGGAACCTTAGGCCTGATCTTAAGTTGGTATAAATTGGCCTTGCTCCACTGAAGTCAAATTTATACCCACCGAGGATCTGGTCCTATAAATGCAAAATATTAATATAATCATAATAACAAGCTTGTGGGTATCATGTGGAAGAGGCGAGAAGGACAAACACTCTGTACTTAGTATAACTGAAATCAGCACAAACTGAAATAAGACATGGGGGCAAATCCTCAGCTGGTGTGAATGGAGTTATGCCAATTTACACCAGCTGAGGATCTGCTCCAGAGGATATAGCAAGTTTTAAGAAGAAAGGGTCTAGAATCCCTTAACAACTGTATTACAATTAAGAAGAGGAGCAGTAGCATTTTTTTCTGATCTAAGACACCATGAAAGATCTCAGAGTTTTCTACTGCTCCTCTTCCAAACTACAGGTCAATTACAGGTTGGACCCCAATGTGGAGTGCTGAAATCCTCACCTCTACCGGGGGGGCATTTCCTCACTGTCCAGTCAGAAGAATCAGACACTTCCAGTTATATGTGAGTGCTGGTTATGGTACTGGAAATGACACCAGGAAATCTAGCAACTCCAGTGCAAGTTAGGCAACTAAATACCTTTGAGAATCTTGGCATGTGAGTGTTTTGATTGTGTGGCTGGCAATAGTTGGTGACATATAACAATAGTCTGGGAAAACGGACAGGGAGATACAAGGCAATAGGCTGGGATCACACACTGTCTGACTCACAACAGGACAGGCTCTGCCTACCACTGCTTCTCTTACTCCCAGTCATCCAAGCCCCTACCTTCTTCTCCTATCTCCTTTATACAGTCACCCCTTTCACCTCCTTTCATTTTCCCCTTCAGACTCTATAGAGGGGGAAACAAAGTGAAAAATAGGAACATCTGGCATGGGGAGGCAGTAGGGTGACCAGATGCAGCTACCCCAGTGGCTAAAATCTCAGTTGACAACACCTTACCTGGCATCTGGGGTGGGTGCACATGTAAGGGTTAGAGAAAGAGGGTGCCCACTTCTCCTTCTCTCCAGAGAAGAAACTGGTTACTTCTTCCTCTCTCCCTCTCTTCCCCTGCCACCCCATGGATTTGACTGTGGGGTGAGTGTGTGGAAGGGAAGGGGCAGACTCACTGGAAGTTCTGGAGAAGAGAGGGCAGGATATGAACATGTAACAGGCCTAGTGCAGGAGGTCCTTGACATATACACACTCTCATCCAGATGGTCATAAATTTCATGAGTCATTAGGCAGACAATTCCTTCAGGTGGCCAGTCTTCAGGGGTTTGCAAATCATAGGACAGAACATTGAGTTAGGCCCTGAGGATAGGGACAAATGGCCTGTAGGATTCCTAGATCAACTCCATTATGCAAAAGGCAGGGGAGGTGGTTGAGAGAGAAATCCTAAGAGGTCTTCCAAAACCTTCTCTCCTCTTAGCCAGAAAGCTCTGCACCTTTATTCCTACTATTGCTTAACTACTCTGATTCTTACATTATAATAATCAGTTCTTCCACGCACAGTTAGTGAAAGTAAAGTTCTTTACATCATATTCATGTTCTGGAAATAATATTTTAGTTAGTTAACAGCAAAATGGTTAAGTTCAGTTCAAAATGGTTCAGTTAAAGAGGAATGTTTGATGCATTTTTTTGATCATTAATTAAGAGTTTCGTATGTGCTTTGAAAGGATTCCATTTTTATTACTACCATCAGTCTTATATGAAGTTAGTTTATACTCTTGGTAACAGCTGATTTGAAATCCTATTGCATTAACTATGAGCCCAGATTAGCAGTGTACACTGACAAAATGCTCTCCAATTAGCCCCCAAGAATTGCATCTTGAAAACCTTTCATCTTCTAGCCTAGGACTTTGACAAAATTGGTCTCTTTTTAGATAGGATGACCCTTCACAAAGCAAGAGGGCATATTCCAAGAAAATATGATTCTGACGTTAAAAGGGCAATCTGAAAGTTGTTTGGTTTCTTACACATGTTTGCAAAGTTGATGTAATTCTCTTTAGTCCCCTCACATACAATCCAAATGTTGCACTGTGGTTAATTTCTTAAAAAACAAACAAACAAATCAGCATCTCTTACTTCTGAACAGCCTTAAATAACTAGTCAGTGCAAAGAAAAAAGAAGAAAAAAAACGTTTGGTGCAGCAAACCAGCAGAAAACTTCCCAGGAGTTATGACAGAGAAAAAAAGTGGTAAAATCTTTGGGGGCAGAGACTGGGGCCCAGGAGGTAGGAACCTAAATACCTTCAAGGATCTGGGCCTGTCTCTCTATATGCATTGGTACCAGTTCCTAGCACAGTGGGTCCTGTGTTCTGATAGGGACCTTTGAGCACTGCTGTAATATAAAGAAGTGATGATAATTTTCAGAATTGTGGAAGATGCTATGGTCCTGTCCTCAAAAAATAATCAGTATAAAAACCGCTGGAAAAGCCAGGTGGGGAAAAGTTCCTGCCTAACATACAGTTCATAACCCAGAACCCCATTTTGCCATCGTCTGCCCCTGAAAATATTAAAGGGTGCTTTGAACTGCAATACATAGCTTAATTCTAGCTCATTCACAACAAGAAAGAAAGAAAAAGAAAAGATTACTGTCTTCTACAGTTAGCCACAATTAAGCTACCATAATAATGCCAGATCCTACAACCCTTATGCATTAGAATTGTCCTTATCAACAAAAGCAGTCACACTGAGGTCAATAGAACTATTCCTCTGAGGAACGGTTACCCAGGTGAGAAATAGTTGCAGGATCAGGCCTACTGTGATTTGACCCAAGCTATCAGCTGACCACCACCAGTGCTGCAAGACAGATCACTGACACCATTACATCTTTATATTTCCCCTCAAAGCCAATTTGACTGCATATAAGCCCTCCATTCAGAGTGTAGGAAAAAAAATACATTAGTGAAACAATCTAGCATACTGTACAACAAGGATTTTCCTACACTGCATTCTCTGCAGCTCAACAGTCAAAACCACTTCTCTTTATTCCAGTTCCCCTGGGTGTTACATGGAGACACCAGTCTTGAGACGGATTAACTGTGACTCTTTCATCAAGTGGAACTTGTCTTCACTATGACTCTGAAACAGAAAAGACATGCTATTGCCCTTCTACTTTAGAAGAGAAATGAATTCTACCTGCATTCCTTATTCAGTTCTAAAGTTTAGCTTGTGAGGATTAGGATTTGCAAGATGTAGATAAACCAACTTTCAAATGCCTGATTTAAAAAAGAGAGGGGCAGAGATTTAAGTTATTCTTATTGGATCTTTATTAGCCTTAATAATAAATATTCCCCTTTCATTCTAACTTAATCATTATCTTTCATTTCTGCAGGCAGTTTACAGCTGTAGTCTGAAGAAAAGACTGTAAGAGTGATGTGGCAGCATTCCAAGTTTATTTTCTCTCAGTGACTTCCCGAACAGATCTGGTTTGTTTGCAATTCATAATATAATAAACAATAATAATAGACTGGTGATTTTGGGTGCCTCCATTCTGGACATTCAATGTTAGGTACTTTAAAGGGGCTCTGTTTTCAGAGGGCAGGTGCTCACCTTCTTCTGAAAATCAGGTCCCATTAAAGAGCCCCCCGGTTCAGCGCTCACAAACCAAGGCAGCCAATATCAGTAGTCACTTTTGAAAACCTTGGCAAGTGCCCAATCCTGACAAATGCTGGGTGTGTTCTGCTCCAGCTGATTCCAATGAGATTTGAAGGTGCTGAGCATTGTGTAAGGTCCAGTTCCACACGATGATTTTCTAACTACCAGCATTGTAAACTTAGCTTGAGATCTGAGAAGATAACCAAGCCCTTGTCTTTCTGGGCTTGATCTTGATTTCATTGAAGTCACTTTCAAAACTCCCACTGATTTTAAGGGATGCAGGGCTGGACCTCTGGACCTCCATTGCCAGTAAGAAAGGCCCTGCAATCAGAGACACGGCTGACGCATTTGTTAACGATGTATGAGGCAGAATGGAGTCCAGCTGGCTTTTCCGTAAGTGTTTGGGCTCTGTGGTACTAGTGGTCATAAACACACATTATGAAGTGAAGTAAGCAGACATGCTTGAAGGCATAGAGATATATAGAGTAAGGTGGTGGTGTCGTTTTTACCCTGGGCCAGATCCTACTGCCATGAAAGTAAAAGGGTATCCTGCCCATTGACTCTGACAGGAGCAGGACTGGACTCACAATATCTTTATTTGCTACAACTCCACTCTAAATGATGTTGATTAATGTTCCTTTTGCTGAATCAATAAATTTGGATTGTTTGGCTAACTGCCATTAAAATGTGTTATCTCCCCCTAATAACTCTATAGAAACAGTCTGGTTTTAGGGAAACAAAATACTGCAATGTAACAGTCAGGGGGAAGTTCTGTTTATCTCCACTGGTAGTGTCCTTGTAATTTCTTCAGACTCTAATACAGTGGGTCTAATGCAGACTCTAATACACTTTCCGGCCTGAGGGCTGGACATACTATTTCAAAAAGGCCAAGAGACCACAGGTAGCACAAAATAAGCAGATGCCACCCATAAGTCTGTTGCTAGTGGTACCCCAGCATGGCAGAGTCCCCAGTAGGCATCCAGCTGCCTGCATTGCTGGCTACTATGCCTTCCTCTCAGCAAGTCCTGGTGCAGAAGGACGTGTCAGAAGCAAGAAATGAGAGTCGCAAGAGTGTATCATGTTCTGTCTATCACTACCAGCGGGATGGCAGCTCTAACTGGGCTGGGGTGAGAACCGGAAACCCATAACTGGTTGTTGGTTCTCAACTTCTCCTCCTTTCCCAGGCTGCCCTGGGTGACTATGCTAATCACGCCTCCAGGCTCAGGCAGAGCCAGATGACATCCTATCCTGTTCTCCCTGGGTATGTCTACACTGCAATAAAAGACCTGCAGCAAGGCCAGAACTGGCACCGAGTCAGCTGACTCAGAACACGGGGCTCGGGCTGTGGGGCTAAAAATTGCAGTGTAGATGTTCGGTCTTGGGTTGGAACCCTGGGCTCTGAGACCCTGAGAGGAGGGAGGATCTCAGAGGTGGGGATCCAGCCGGAGCCCAAATGTCTACACTTGCAACTTTTAGCTCCGTAGCCCGAGCTCTGCAAGCCTGAGTCAATTGACCCAGGCTCTGAGACTCAGTGCTGCAGGATTTTTTATTGCTGTGCAGATGTAGGGCTCCCTCAGCTCAGCAGGGAAACAGGCTAGGGTGACCAGATGTCCCGATTGTATAGGGACAGTCCTGATATTCAGAGCTTTGTCTTATATAGGCACCTATTGCCCTCCCCAACCCCGTCCGATTTTTCACACTTGGTCGGTGGTCACCCTAAAACAGGCAGTGGAGCAACCAGCACTTCTCTCCTCTTGCCCCTGTGAAGCAACAGGTAGCTAAAAGGGGAGCCGCTGAGCAGCAGGGAAGAGACAGCAGATGCTCAGAGCACTCCTGGCTCAATGCAGCATTGCTCCTGGAGCGCCCCTCACTAAATCAGACTCTGTGTGTGGAAAGCACCGGGTAAGGCTCAGGGATCATATTTTAACTCCTAATCAAATAGACATTTTCTCAGCACAATCACTCTCAGGAGTAACAGCTTAGAGCCTTGGGGATCACATGTACCACCTGAGCCATAGATTGGCCACCACCACTCTGATACAGCCACTGCCTAGATATCTGATACAAGAACAAGGGCCCAGTCCTCCAATTCCTTTCTTATGCAAGTGATCCTTCTTCTGGCATTGGGGTCAATAGGGCTGTGCATATGAATAAGGGTTAGAAGGACTGGGCCCTAAAATTGTGTTTTTATAATGCCTTCCATCTAAGACTGTCAAAGGGCTTTACAAGCTTTAGCTAATTAACTCTCGCAGCACATATGTGCAGTCAGTAAGGATTAGCAAGGGAAGCCCTTCACCTACCTCCGTAATGCAGCCATCTCCTGGGTAGAACATGGCAGCTGTTCAATGACATGTAGGAACAATACACAATAGTTTAGGTCAGGAATTGGAGATGCATCCAGTTGAAACTATAAGGGGAATAGAGTCGGAATCTGGCCACATTACTGGTATTAAAACTTTATTCATAGATAGATAGATAGGCAGATAGATAGAAACCAAACCATGGGATCATTAGTGGGCCCAAGCGCTCAGGAGCTCACTTCCTTCCAAAAGATGGCATCTCCCACAGCACAATGCCACCTGACACCACGCTGGGAGACTATTTCAGTTGTGAGGGATGAGAAGAATGCCTGTGAAGGGGTTTACAGGCCCCACACTAAGGTAAAAGGAGTGGTGGAACAGTATTGGGACAAGAAGGCCCCGCTCCTCAGTAGCTGCCAGGCATGGTCCCAATGGAGGACTGACTTAAAACAGAGCATTGGCAGAGGGCAGTGTGGAGGAAAGACTGGTTGTGAGGAAGTAGACAGGCTGCAGCTGCTGAATCAGAGTGAGCTATAGGGGAAGGATTGGGGCGGTGAGCAGGACTTAGCTAGGATCCCCATTCCCCCTAAATTGGGGGGGGGGCGCACTGGACCATGAGGCTGAGCTTGGAAGCATCTCTCCATCTGAAGCCCTGAACTACTGAGAATGTGTAAGCAGAAGACTGAGGCCATGCCCTAAACCAAAGGGAAAACAGGGAAGATAGGAAGTTGTCCAGGGGAGGCTGATCTGGCGTGTCATCCAGAAGAGACTGAGCCACCCCTTGCCTCTCTCCCCTTGAGCCTGGGCTGAGACCTTGTGGAGAGGGAAGGCCTGGGTTCCTCTATCCTCCCCTCTGCCCCTGGGCTCCTGAGAGATCCTGGAGGCCCCCAAGGGGAGGTGTGATGAACTGTGGCTTGGCTACTGTGCCCCCAACCTGGACAGAAGAGTGCCTCAGGTCTTGGAGAGACTGTTTGGTTGTGGCCTGACCACTAGGCTTGCTGGCCCCCAAGGAAAGGCTGCTACAATGCCACTCACTGAATCACCAACACCCCTATTTTATGTGTATAAAGCAGTTGTTTGATTATCTTATTACTGAAGCCCTGTATAACCTGAATCAAAGATGAGGAGTGTCACTTAGACCACAAGCAATAATACCAACAGACTGTCACAGTATTAAATCTTGCTGATTCTTTCCACATCACACCTCTAAGATACAGCTTTTCTTACCCATTCACACAGCGAAAACTCTCATCCAGCTCTCAGCAGCTCACATCCTGATTACAGCAACATCCTTCTCTGTAGCTTTGGCAAATGCATCCTTGTCCCACTCATATTCATTCAGCATGCTGCTGCGGTGAGGGTTTCCCTATCGCATTACTTTGACCCTTCATTAGCTCCTCCTTCTCTATTTTTCATTATCCGATTTCCCAGGAGTGAAATTCTGCCATCAGACTTTTCTCTCTTGTGGAGTAATTCCCATTCTATTTCCTGGAGTGATCCATGTTCCCCAGGTGAGGATGTGCAATGTCACTGGCCTTTGGGGGCAAGGCCCTCATTTCTAGTGTTGGTATGTTCCATGTGATTTGAATTTTTCCCGCCGGCGACTGGATAGAGACCTGTGCTAGTAACGCTTAGAGGCGAAGAGAAAGCTCATGTGGCCATTGTCTTCTAGCTGGAACTACCAGAAAATAGCGATACATAGCTCATCGTTGGTGGGTTGGAAAGATAAACCTCTCCTGTTTGTAGTGGATGATGGTACAATTCAACAGATATTGAAGGTAAATATTAAATAAGAGGAACTAGACTGGTGGTAACCATTGCCTCTGTGCTTGCTGCAGTAGGGCTGACAGAGCCAAGAGTACTGGACACGGTTCTGGCTCTGGAATATATCAGCAGCTGATGCGATATAGCATCTCCGTAGCCAGCGTGATCCGGTTCAGCTGAACCAGGACGAAATTAATTGTCATTAAATATATTTCAGAGCAAGCCCAATTCTGACTTCTAGTCAATCTTAATTTATTATTAATAAGAGGAGAAGGAGAAAATATAGAGCCCTCCCCTACTCTTGGTGACACTCCCCAGAGGTCCTTGGGGTTGGGAAGCACCTTGCTAACTCCTGCCCTTAGCATGAGGAAGCCTTGTGTGTGTGCCTGCCTGGTACTGACAACAAAAGCACACCTCTCCAGGCCTTCATAGGCCTCGCTCTCTCTTTACAGAAATATTGGAAAGAAAGGTTTACATATAAAATAAAATCGCAACACTCATTCTAGAGTCTAAACTCAACTAACAAGGTGCCCTCTTGTCTAATAAGGTACCGCTTACCACAAAGTTCTTCTCAGAGCGTTCTTCAACCAGGATGGCTGAGACCCTTCTATCAAGAGATCAAGCCTGCTGGCTCCCCATGACAAAGGAGCCTAGGGCATCTTTCTGCACCCCCAGATGTACCAGAGCAGTCCTTTGTTCTTCACCTCTAAAACAGGGTTCACCTCCTCTCTGTTTACTTCTTCCTGTTAACTTTCCTTCTGAAATCTCTGGAATATCTTCATTAATACTGGACTCAGTAAATTGACCACGATTTTAAGACATACAATGCACAATGGTCAGCTACAGAGATCAATGTTTCCCACCTTCTGCCTGGTGGAAACTGACTTAAGGCACGCTTATCTCCCCTCCCCCCATACTCTATCTGCACATACATTTTGTAAAGATTATGATGACCTGGGTGACACAGGCTTTCCACAAAAACCTTACGTGACACTCTTTGGTGAACTGAAATGTAAATACCAAACCCAGGGGATCCCTGTAACCCTTATGTACCCCTGTGCCCTCTGCCAGTTGGCATCAAGAGGTACCTGGGTCTCAAAACCCAACTTTAGCTGGTTTTGGTATATACATTTCTGAACATAATATTTAGCAGATTCGTTCCATGTTTTGCTGCATCCAGTTAGCATTTCAGCTTTATATTACACATTATTCTTTGTACGCTAGTCTGGATATATCGCTTTTGTAAACTAGTCTAACATGACAGTATTTCTAGAAGAATATACATTCAACCAGGCAAGTAAGCAAAGTGCCATTATCATATTTTTCTTGCAAAGGACTCTGTATGTCTTCACTTGTCTCATGGATTCTTTTTTCTTGTGACATCTCAGTGAAAAGCAGGTTTGACATTGAGTGCATATAAATAACGTGCTAATTAAAATGGCATCAGTTCTCTTCAACAACAACATTTCTGTGTATTGTATTATTATCACTACTATTTAACACTTACATTGCGGTGGCACCTGCATAATAAAGGTAAGCAAAAAGGAATCTACATGCTCATGTAATTTTTTCTGCATCATAATTCTGGCATCTATTAACTGCATCGGTCTAAATATCATTATATTATTAAAAGAGCTATGAACAATTTATGGGACCTGCAAGCATAAATTATCCTTGTGTTTGAGTATGATTCTAAATTATTGTTCATTTTATGTGCAAATTGGCATAATTAACATTTTCCCCCATTTGTTTGGGGAAGACTGTTCTAACATGATCTATGCTACATGCTGGCAAAGAAAGTTCACTGTAAAAGCTATAGCAGGCTTCTCTTAAGCTGTCAAACTAGTTGTCTGAGTGGGATTTTCAAAAGTGCTTAAGTGACTTAGGAGTACACAGCACATGTCCTATTGAAAATCACCTCTTTATTCATTTAACGAAGAAATAAACTCTAAAATAAAAGCAGCTTAAATGGTTTAATTCCAATAGCAGATAAAACCTTTCTCTGGCAGTTTTAAAAGCCATGGAGTGAAATTTACAACAAAATGTATTTAAACAAATGTATATTTTTTTCCAGTTGTTTACTATAGACCAATTATTTTTCACTATTCTGTATATATTTCACTAAGACATACCTCAGCTGCTGTTTGGCTGGGGAGTCTGGAGATATAAGTATCAGAATGATTGTATGAAGACTCTTAGGGCCAAATTATCCTTTAAGGATATGTCTACATTTGACTTTTAATCTTATTTTTAATATGCATAGGCTCGCATTATAAATGTTAGTGTAGACAGGATACATTACAAACACTTATTCCTTAAACAAGAATATGAACAAATACTTGTATCCTTTCTATACTAGAATGTATAATAATGTCAGTGTAATACAAGTTAAAATCTAAATAATAATTCAGGTGTAAAAACACACAATTACCGAAGTGTAAATCTGGAGTAGCTCCATCATCCCAGATTTACACCTGTGGAACTAAGGTCAGAATCTCTCCCTAAAACTAACAAGAGTGTCGTATAATATCTGAAAGGTAATTTTCCCTAGATTTGCAACAGTAAGGTCTCAGACTTGACCTATGACTTTGTTGTCACCAAGTATTATCATATGTATGATTTGAACTCTCGCAATTGCATGAAGGTTTGGCCTTGAACTCCATCTCACCTTCTAGGAGCTATAAAGATAACTTTCTTTAAATTTGCAATAAGGTGTCTGATTTGACGTATGATCCACATATACAATAATTTGTTAATATTATCATTCCTGCAAAGCATTCCTCTATAACAGTTCAATAATAAGGCAATACAATGTCTTTCAATGCAGATTCATGTTAGTCTAAATTCTTAAGGTCTGTGCTTCAGGGCATGCAGTTCATCACATTTTTGTGTTGTTAAATGGCATCATCAAGCCATCAAATATTTCCAGAACCTAGCCCAAAATGAAGGAAAGGACAAAAGCAGTGTTCTGTTTAGTGTTCTGTAGTCGATATATATTATTAAACTAACTAATATCTATATGCTGACAGTGCTGAGGACAATAAAAAGTTTTTTCTAAGTAGATTAGGAACAAAATAAATCCTGTTAATGGTATAGGCTCATTACTAGATGGAGATGGCAAAATTGTCAATTCAGTATTCTGTTCTGTATTTGGAAAGAAGCAGGATGATGTACTCATATCACATGAGGCTGACAAAGTATTTTCCAGTCCATTAGTAACCAAGGAGGATATTAAACAACATTGACTAGGGCTAACAATGTTTAAATCAGCAGTCTGAGATAACTTGCACCTAAGAGTCCTAAAAGAGTTGGCTGATGAAATCTCTGGTCCACTGATGTCAGTTTTTAATACATTTTGGAATACCAGGGAAATTCGAGAAGACTGAAAGAGTGTAAAGTTGTGCTAATATTCAAAAAGGACAAGTGGGATCACGCAGGTAACTTTCTTATTATTTTGTCTGGGATTTATGTCAGGCTGCTTAGCCTGACAAATCCCAGGCAAAATAATGAGAAAGTTGATACAGGTTTCAACTGATAAATAATTAAAGGATAGGAATATAATTAATACCAGTCAACATGGTTTTATGGAAAATAGGTATTGTAATCTCATTAGCATCTGGTTGATAAAGATAATTGCATGTCTATGCTGCCATTAGACACCCACAGCTTCCCAGCTGACTCAGGATTGCAGGGTTTGGGCTAAAGGGCTGTTTATCTGTGGTGCAGATGTTAAGGCTCAGGCTGGAACCCGGACTCTAGCACCTTGCAAGATGGGAAAGTCCCAGAGCTCAGGGTGCAGCCAGAGCCCAAATATCTACACCACAATCAAACAACCCCTTAGCCCAAGCCCTGTGAGCCTGAGTCAGCACATAGCCGAGCTGGGAGTGTCTAACTGCAGTGTGGCCTTACCCTTAATGGAATTTGACTTAGTGCCATATGCCATTCTTATTAAAAATACTGAGCACCACATAATATAATAACTCACCCATGAGATGGATTAAGAATTGGCTATTTGACAGATCTCAAAAAAAAGTTGTCAATGCGGACTCAACGGAGCGAGGGAGGCATGTGTCTCTAGCAGAGAAAGGTATAACAAGAACAATGGCTGGAAGCTGAAGCCAAACAAATTCAGATTGGAAATAAGGCACAGACTTTGAACAGTGGGGCTTGATTAACCCGTGGAATAAACTGCCAAGATATTGGTGGATTCTCCATCTCTTGATGTCTTCAAGTCAAGACTGGCTGCCTTCATAGGCTTTAGCCAAATACAAGTTATTGTGCTTAATACAGTGGTAACTGGATAAAATTTGCTGTCCTGTGATATACAGGAGGTCTAATGACCCCTTCTGGCCTTAATTTCTTTGAATCTATATCCTGAACTCCCACTTTAACACAAGATAAAGGGCCGGATTCCCCAGATAGGGCCAAAATGCACAAAGCACTAGTCAATGGGTTTTGTACAAAGGTGGTTTAAAGTTCTCCTCTGAGCGCCCTGGTCCAATGTTGCTGCATACATACCATTCCCCTTGCACTGTGTTAGAGCAGCCTGAGAACTGCTGTAGCTTACACTGGCCTTTAATCACCAAAAAGGCAGTGGCAGATTGGTGTGACATAGGCTCATCCCCATCAAACTCTTTTTGCGCTAGGTACACCTCCTTCTCCCCAGGATCCCAGCAGCACAGACATTGTGTGGGATGCAAGCCCTCTTGGCAGCTGTCACCTTTGCACTGGAGCAATTCTCCCTGAACCAGTATGGCTGGATTTCCAGCCAAATTATGCTGGTGGTGCAATACAAACTGGTCATGCCGCACTCGGTGATCTGGCCTGGTATATATTAAAAGACTTTTCACCTGCCTTGTTCGTGTATCGAGGTATGTAACAAATTCAGAGCCTGGCTGAAAGCAGATAAACCAGTTAGGGTTTTACAAGACAAGACAACAAGCAAAAGCTTGTTTCACGGGCTGATCACTTGCCCATTGAACTCAAGGTGGGGAAGACCAATAACGGGAGTGTGTTCAGGATTGGACCTCTGCTGCTTTCATCCTTTCCTGGTTCATCGCCTTTAATGAATCCAGTTTTCTCAAGAAAAGCTAACACTCCCTCCCCCCCCCCCCCCCCAGACTTAGGCTTTGAAGCAAGCAAAAATATGGGTGCTCCTTGTCAAGAGTTGTAGCCACATAACAATTGGTAATAGCTTATAATTGAGGATTTGAGGCTTCTGGCCAAGGATCCCAAAGCATTTTTGTAAACAATAATGAACGTAGCTTCACAACAGCCCCAGGGAGTATGTAATTATTAATTGTATTCCATTAGCTTCTGGGTCCCAGAGAGCAGGACCCCACTGTGCTAGGTGCCCTACAAACACATAAGAAAAAGATGGTCCTTGCTCCAAAGAGTTTATACTGTACTCTAAAGGTCTACGGCCTCACTTGAAACACGACAGCCGCGCAGCTGCAGTGATG
This sequence comes from Caretta caretta, assembly GCF_965140235.1. Lineage (NCBI taxonomy): Eukaryota > Metazoa > Chordata > Testudines > Cheloniidae > Caretta > Caretta caretta. Next base: position 127,217,952 of record NC_134209.1, on the reverse strand, counting down.
TAACACTTCAGCGCAGACACTACCTACGCTGATGGGTGGGCTTCTCCTGTCCTCACAGGTACTCCACCTCCCCGCGAGGCCGTAGCTCGGTCAGTGAAAGAATTCTTCAGTCGACTAGTGCTGTCTGCGTGGGGGGTGAGCTCAGTGTAGCTACATCTCTCAGGGGTGTGGATTTTTCACATCCCTAGGAGACGTAGCTGAACGGATGTAAGTTTCTAGTGCACATCGGCCCTAAGTGCAAAAATGAGAGGCAGCAAGAGGGTACACCACCTGGAAGATTGTAAGCAGTTGGATAAGCCGGGGTTGCGGAACACTGGCTGCCTAGTTATTGTTGAATTTTTGCTGGCATTGTGACAGAGGAGAGCTTGAAGGAGGACATTAAGCTGGCTCGGCAGATGTTCCATGCATAAGGGGTGGCCTGGGAGAAAGCATGGCTGAGTCTACACTACAGCTTACACTGGCCGAACTTATGTCACTCAGGGGTGTGAATAAACCATCCCCCTGAGCAACAAAATTTACACCAACATAAGCACTGGTGTGTGCAGCACTGTGTCGGCAGGAGAGCTTCTCCCACCAACATAGCTTCTGCCATTCACAGAGGTGGTTTTATTATGCCGATGGGAAGGCTCTCTTCACCAGCTGAGCTGCAGTGCTGTACATGTAGACATGCCCTTAGGAATATTTTAGTGAGGGCATGAGGAAGAGTGTCAGTTTCTTTCTTTCATTTGTGACGTTTCACTTTCCATATGTTTCTCCCCACCACCACTTGATTGCTGATTCCCAGCTACTTTGGGCCCATCTTACTCTCTTCAGCTATTCAGGAAATCCTCTTTTTGTAAGAATGAATCTCTTCTGCTTTTCTCCTTAGAGCTAGAGCATCTTTGTTGTGGCTGCTGATTTTACGATATAATCAATGTGAAGCTCCTCCTTCTACAAATTGCTTCTTCCTAGCTAGCTATCTTGCCATCTTAAATACTTTAACCCTTTGCAAAGGCTGGTGACATAAGACTAACACAGTCACCTCCCTCTAGATCAGCCTGAGTACATAAAACTATACTGCAAAAAAAAGGGCCAAATTGTATCTTATATCCTTTGCTAACATGGATTCCAGCCTAAACCTTCATGCTTCTCTACCTCTGTGCTTTAAATTAGTGAGTTTACATACTCAGATCATAGCAACAAGGGTCACACTACATAATCACTGGGAGGTCAGCTACTAAGGTAAGGAGTGGAAGCTTGTAAACTGAACGATGAAGCGGCCTGTAGCTAATCAGATCTGTCCCAAACAGCAAGTGTTTCTTTGGCAATGAGAAAATACTGTGGGATTATCAGACTATAGTTTGGCCAGCCAAAAAAAACAAAACATTCAGAAAAGTTTGGCTCCAGAGAGTATCTCTATCTTGAGTAAGCAGATTAGGAATCACTTTTTCTACACTGTTTTCCCAACAAGAAGAGCTTTACATGTATGGCTTGCTACAGCTGTAGAAGTCTAGAGTAATTTAAAACAAAAAGGCCCTCAAGGAAGAAGTTTAAAAATCCCTGAATTCTGTTTCCAATTCAGGCCTTCCAGAGAAGTATAAAATGACAAGGTTCTCAAATCTCTGTTCTTGAGGCACTCATTAACTTCATCAATATTTTTAAAAAATACCCAACCCGCCCTCCTTCCCTCCCCAATTAAAATACTCCCAAATTATGCTTCTGTTTGCATTCAAAGGAACAAAAGTTGAGCTTGTTTGGTATCCTGTCAGTAAATGCTGTCTCAGACCTCATCTCTTGCCTTTCCTGGGTCCCCAAGGCTGAGTACTGTGGAGATGTCATGATCAGATCCTATGCAGAGGATGAGTTCCATCTGTACTGATCTTGCAAGGCCTTTTCATTCAAAGGTCTTCAGCAGCTCTCAGAAGGTCTCATAGGAATGAGCTCTAAGAAAGCAGCATTAATCAGCTTCCACTGGAGCATGATCCAGAATGTTCTAGCAAAGTGTGATATCTTTGCAGAGAAGGGGAGCGGGTTATAGGGTGATGATGACTCCTATTTTTTGAGTATATCTTATCCCTGCTGAGCTAGCAACCCAGAAGCAGCTTTAGGGGTCAGTGAAGCCAGAGGAGGTAATAAAGAATGAAAGCAAAAATACACATGCATGTAACATTAGCTCAGTTGTGTGAAAAAAGCATGAAGAAAGATTTGTATGTTCTCAACCTTCCATACTAAAATGAGGTACAGACCCCTAAACTATAGGGATTTTGAAAGATATTGACAGGGCATCTGAAGGTGTTTTGCTGCCCCAGGTGAAAAACATTTTTGGTGCTCTCCCAAATGCAGCCGACCCTCCCCCAAACCCAAAAAAGTAAAACACACAAAAAATGGCCTACCAATGTGGCAACCCTCCTCACTCAGAAATTGGCTCTCTCCCTCTTCCAGGGACCCGGAAGTAGGATGTCTGGCAAAACATGGGACGCTAGAGAATGCTTTACAAGCATGAATAGACTAAGCCACACTACCTGGTGAGCTCTAGGGACATATTAATATCCCCAATTTACAGATTTAAAAGCAAGGGGAGTTGTCCAAAGAAGGCCATGGCTTAGTTGGGCAGAGAACCCAGGTCTTGACTTCCACTCCTGCACTTTAACCACAAGCTCAGCTTTCACCTTTTGTGGAATTTGAGAAGTCATGAGGCCCATCCTTGTGTGCACGGTCCTAACCAGGGAAAGACGGGCCCTGTTGGAGCACATTGGAGGACAGATGGATCAGTTGGCACTAAGTCACACTGGGGTGACATTGGAGGATCAACGCCATCTATGGAGAGACTGTATGTTCTCCTGAAAAAGTGGATGGAAATATGTGTTGCCTCTGCGTTTGACAGCAAGGCTCAAGCGCTAACTTTAGTAGTCTCGAGACAACTACAGAGGAGAGGGAGAAAATCACGTCTACACTACATTTCACTTTCAGAGTCAGACACAGTGTTCTGTCTTGAGATAAATTAAATGACCTGAGACAGACATTTCGTATGTTTTGGTTTTTGCTGCTGGTATCTATTCTGGTGTGCCTGCTGCACACTGTAAATACTGCTGGGCCTGGGGCTTTGCCTGCTGCTATGAACTGTGCGGTGCTTGTACATGTATAAATACGGCTGGGTGTTTTCCTGAGACGATGGATTTTATGGTGCCTGGGAGGGGCATTTATAGTCACTGTTTGTTTGTTTTTTGAGTGCTGCTACACATTCTGTAATATTTGTTGCAATCTAATAAAGAGACTTCGGTTATCCAGAAACAGAACTTTATTGAGTGCAAAAATTCAGTGCACAAACTCAAAGTGCAGACAAGCCCATGCTGTCATAAAAATGTCAAACAATTTAACAGGGTGAAATTTTTAAAATGCCAGTTGAAAAGAAAGTAAATAATTATGTCCATTTGTAGAAACGAAAAGGTAGTTCTCCATATGCATACCCGTAGTGGTAGTTTTCACAGGCCAGAGTATGTGAAGCTGTGGTTTTCCTTGCTGTCCCCTGTCCTGGAGTGGCAAAGATAAGGATGTGGTCCATGATGCCACATGGTATGTTAGCGGGGTGTGGGGAGCAGTGACACTGGAGGTCTCCAAAGAGAGCAAAGGCTGGTGAGTTCAGGATTTAAGCCTAGGCTTGCTGCATTTGGGTTCATAGGTGCCGACTTCGTGGGTGCTCCGGGGCTGGAGCACCCATGGGGAAAAATTAGTGGGTGCTCTGCACTCACCGGCAGCCAAACTCCCCCCCCGCCTCACCTCCACCTCCGCCTCCCACCCTGAGCGTGCTGTGTCCCCACTTCTCCACCTACCTCCCAGCGCTTGCCACTGCCAAACAGCTGTAGCAAGCTCTGGGAGGGAAGGGGGAGGAGCGGGAACGTGGCGCATTCAGGGGAGGAGGCGGGACTGATGCGCGGATTTGGGGAAGGAGTCAAATAGGGGCAGGAAGGGGGCGGAGTTGGGGCGGAGACTTTGGGGAAGGGGTTGGAATGGGGGCAGAGGGGGCGGGGAAGGGGTGGAGTCGGGGCAGGGCCAAGGGCGGGGGGGGGTTGAGCACCCACCAGCACCATTAGAAGTCGGCACCTATGTTTGGGTTTGCTGCCTGAGAAGACCCATCATGTCGAGATGCATTTCCTGCTCCTTGTCCTGCTGTGAGTGCTAGGCCTTTTGCCTGGCCTCTCTGTTTTTCTCCACCCTCTCAGTCATATTGGCCCTTCAAGCCATTTGTTCACAGTCCCATGCAGCCCTGGCTTGTAGGAGCTTACAGAACATCTCCTCCCTGGTTTACTTCCTTCTTCTCTTCATCAGGGTCAGCCATTCTACAGGCATGGAGGGGACACATGTCAAGGCCTCCACACCAGAAGCTGCTGATAAAAACAGATGCAGGTACCATTAGATTTGCAGTTAGAATGGAAAGAGAAAGATAAATTTCCAAACTCCCTCCCCTGATTCCCATAAATACTGTTAATAAGAAACATTTACTAACCATTCAGCTTTGGAGCGTCTTGACACAGCACCACTCTCCAGCGCCAGCCCTGGTGAATGTGGCATGGCACGGAGGATGGGGTGGAGGCAGGGTTTTCTGCCACATAAAGCTGTACAATGTGTGGCCCCTATTCCATGGGTATGAGCCTAGGGCAATGACAATGAATACTGGCAGTATTTTCCACAGGCAGTGGTGATTTTGGCTGATATCTCACCCCTGAGGGTCACAAAGGCACAGAGAGCCCAGCTGCCACTGACATCCGGAAGCCACCCGGGACCACATGCCGCAGCCTGTTTGCTGTGATGTGATGTCATGCCATGAAGAGTGGCATGGGAAAGTGCCAGCTGAAGTCGTGCCTCGCAGAGTGGCCTGGGAAAGTGTCCTATCACAGAGGAAGAAATGATGCCGCCCTCCCTAGAAACCTTTGGGAAAGGATTGGAGAGTATGGCCATGAAAGTTTCATCAAGATCTTTAAGGAGGATAAAAGGGACATTCCTATTCACATGCACAAAGTGCTCTGCATGACCCCATAACCACCACCTACCCCCGCAAGTGAATTAAAAGCAGATGCCAACTCTACCTCTGTTTGTTCTACCTCTGCTTGAACATAGGAGAACAAATCAAAAATGTTCTCACCATATACCAGTAAAGCAATGAAAAGTTAATATGTTTGTCTTGTGTACTTGGGGATGGGGTAGCTGCCATCTTCTTTAAATGGCAAGGAGATGGGGATGGGGAAGAGGAAGAAAAGCACATTAAAAAAAATTGTAAGGAAAAATGCATGCACTCACTTACCCAAGGTCCCTTCCCCTACATCAGTGGATTCATCTGCACTCACCTGGCAGGACTGGCTAGACTCCTGCTGAGTTTCAAAAAGGTTTTGGCTTGCGGCATGGTTTGAGTCCCCCACCCTGTCTCCTGTTTACTGCAACTCTTTGTTCTCACTGTTCATGGCAGGGTTCTCTGTCTTGGGGTCCTCCAAGGCACCCACAGTGGTCTGCAGGCTGATGATGGGTCTCAGCTAGCATAGCATGCAGTTCATTATGAAAGCAGCACGTCTGTAGAGACGCACCAGATTTCTTGTTGGCCTCCTTCACCTAGTGATATGGCTGTTGAAGTTCCTTCCCTTTCACATCACTGCTGCTGATCCTGGTTCTATCCCTTTGCTTGCATCCCCCATACAATCTGCTCGTAGATGTCCATGTTTCTATGACTGGTCCGTAGCTGTTCCTGCACAGCCTCGTTCCCCACAGGTCCAGGGGATCCAACGTTTCTTACCTGCTCCAGGCAGAAATGCGTCAAGTAACTGTGTGCATGGAGACGACATGGTCAGTTGGACGCACACAACAAAAGTCAACTGCTAGGTGGCATTCTGGACAACCAGTAAAGGGCATTTCAAAAATACATGGGGCTTTTAAGGCAGGGTGGGCAGGCTTTCAGTCCCTGTGACCCCTTGGCATGGAATTTTAAACTGTGAATGGAGTGGTCGCTGTTGCAGGGACTGGGTCATTGTGGGACAGTGCCTGGAGGACTTTTAGGATTGACACAGGTCACACAGCATCTACATTCTCATTGTGTTGGCCAAAGTAGTTTGATCATGGCTCTGTGCCATTTGGAGAGGTGGTTTGACTGTGTCCCCGTAATGGGCTACTTATGTCAGCTGGAGACAAATTTGAGTGTAGATACATGCCTAAATAGGTCAACCCAAGGTGACTTACATTGACCTAACTTTGTAGTACAGACCAGGCCTTAGTGTTCTTGTGTCTGGCTAGGGAGGTGGTGGAATCTCCTTCCTTAGATATTTTTAAGGTCAGGCTTGACAAAGCCCTGGCTGGGATGATTTAGTTGGGGATTGGTCCTGCTCTGAGCAGGGAGTTGGACTAGATGACCTTCTGAGGTCCCTTCCAACCCTGATACTCTATGATTCTATGATTCTATGATCTGCTCCAGGACACAAAGCAAACCATTAATGTGGAAGCTCGTGCTGTTGAACACAAAGGCGTTTGTGTGTCGGTGTGTGTGAGAGAGAGAGAGAGAGAGAGAGAGAAAGAGAGAGATTGCTGTGCAGAGAGCCCAGGGAGGGAGGCGAGGGCTGATGTCGGGGTTTCCCCCACCCCCTGTCTCAGGACTGGTTGCTTCCTGCTGCTGTCTGAACTTACAAGACAGCATGCTGACCCACTCTCCATCCCCCATAGCACACTGTCTCTCTCCCCCCTCCATACACACACACACTCCCTGTCACACATTCTCCCCCACCGCCACTTCAGTTGAAAAGCAGCTGGCAATGTAGTAGGATGCCCATGGAACAATGGGTTTGCGAAATCTGTATCATGTGATGCTATACCTGCCCCATGAGGCATTGCAAACCCTTCCCAAAGCACCCTGCGGCCAGTAGCACAGTGGGATAGCTACCACAATGCACGGCTGTCTTTGCTGTTCAAGAGCTGCTAATGTAGATGCCCTCCAGCGTCACAAGGAGCACAGCGTGGACACGCAACAGCGATTTAATTCCAGCGTTTTAATAAAAATGGGATAACTTGTGGCGCAGAAACCTGCCAGTGTAGACGTACCCTAAGGCAGTGCTTCTCAAGCTGTCTGATGTGGGGGACCAGCATTTTTTTTTCCAATGTGCGCGCAGACCGGCAGCCGACGGCTCGCGGACCGGCACCGGTCTGCAGACCACCACTTGGTGTAGCACTGCTCTCAGGGACCTAGCTCCTATTGACTTTCAGCGAGAGTGGTCACCTAACTTCCCTGCACTTTTGAAAAGCTCCACCAATGTGAATGAGGATAACGTACAGTGCTGAGCGTTTTATTAGCTGGGTACTTTTTACTCATCTAAATCAAAACGAGAGAAAAAAATCAGGGTAGGTCCCTTCCCTTTGAAAACAAAATTCAGTCATTCCTCCCCCGCCCTACACACTGCCACTCTTCTGACCCGGTGCTGCGCCTTGTAGCCACGTCGGTCCAGAATATTAGAGAGACAAGGTGGGTGAGGTAATATCTTTTATTGGATCATCTTCTGTTGGTGAAAGAGACAAGCTTGCAGCTACACAGCGCCCTTGAAGAGGAAGAGCGCTGTGGCGCTTGAAAGCTTCTCTCTCATCAACAGAAGATATTGTTGATCAAACTATTACCTTACCCGCCTTGTCTATTTTATGCCCCTGGCCAACATGAACGTTTTTAAGGCTGGCCTGGAGAGGCTGCTATAAAGCAGCTTGGCTGACACCGAATCACATTTAAATTAGCAGTGCAATAACCTGCACCAAGAAGGGCCAAGTAGTGATTCAAGGACACTGGCTTTTTGCATAATTTTTCCAGTGCCATACATTTCTGTAAAGGGTGCTAGCAGAATAGAAATGCTCCAAATGTCTTTCATAAAACATCCTACACGGAACAGAATTACAGTGTCCCTATCACATTTCTTTAAAATTAGCCCAATTTAATATATATAAAATGGAGCCGAACAGGATGATTTTAAATCATTGGTTCCTACATCCACTGTAACATTTTACCTTCCTGAGAGCTCTGTGTTTAATCACTGTAAACACCCTTTAGCTAAAGTATTTTGCTAAACAGAGAGGTGGATTATTTAAACTCTTTCGGCATGGAAAACCCACAGTTTGTCCACCTCTAACAATCTATTCTCTCCTGGAGTTGTCACAGCAACAACTTTAGCATTTGAAAGGAATCTACTTCAATAATCTAAACCTCTGATCTTTGACAGGCTTATAATGAAGGAACAGTTTGTTAATGCTGACAAACATTTTGAAAAACCTAGAGGTGTGATTATTTCATGTTGTTTAGGAAGTCAGCACTACCCAGTCAACAGAACAGCATTCTATGAAAATATTTACTCATGCAATTTCCTAGGGAGAAAAACAAATGCTGATTATACAGCTGAACTGAGATTCAGGCCCTGTGATTTAAGGTCTGAAGGTTTTTCTTTGTCTCCTGCACATTTATAGCACACATTTTCCCACTGATTATGTCATGAGGATCTTCAGGGTAATGCTAAGCAGATACAATTCTCCAACAAATCTTTCTGCTTTAAAAAGTTATGATAAAAAAAGAATGAATTCGATCTACTGCAAAGTTGATCTCTTGAATACCACGTTTGTAACAGAAAAATAGCCAGAACTGTTTCATCAATCAATTGCCGTTGCTAAAGTTGTTTGTCCATTAGGAAAATAAAATGATCCTTTTCTTGGACAAAGAGGCAGAGGAAGGAAAGACGTCAGGAGGAAGAAGTTCTTTGTGGTGTTCTCAGCAGAAGGAGCCATGAGCCTTGCAAAACTGCAGCTATGCAAAGCAAAAACTGCAACACGAAAGGAACTCTAGCTGTACTTTGTAAGTCAAAGATATAGTTACATTGTGGGGGACCATTACTCTTGGAGCAATTTTCTACTGTAGCTAGAGTGCTCCAACTGTCCTCAGGGGTGAAATCCATCATGCTGCAGGCCGCATTCTATCAAGCGGTGCTCAGAGAAAGGGTCAAGTGGTCCGCTGCCATGCTGTTTGAGCTCATCAGAGACATATTTAATTTAATTAAGGTTGTCAGCACTATTGATTTTGGCAGTTTCAATTACCGTGCTGTTATGGCTTCTGGATCTACTGATCTGTGATGAGCCCTATCAGCACTGGTACACATTGAGGAAAAAGCCCTTTGTCTCTTTTAAAACCTGACACATCCTGCCATAGGCCATAACTTATTACTTTTATCCAGCCCAGCTCCCCTTCTGTACCTCATAATTAATTTCTCATTAGACAGCTCTTTATTGTTTAATTTGTGCAGTTTATAATCAAATTGGGCACATTAATTGTAGCTGAATTTAAGGCTAATGAAAAATAAAGGTTTTCAATAACTTACTCTTCAATTATTTCAGACAAGATAAAATAAAACACTTTAAGAGTTGTCAGCTTTTTAAATTATAAATTAGGTTGTTTAAAGAGCATGGGCATTTAGGAAGCAGTTATCACACATTTAGTAATTATAAATCCTATGCTGCAATACAATTATTAGGATATATTTACCGTTCCCCTTAGTTTTTTTCACCCTGTTATTTAACTGCATAACATCTTATTGTTGCTAGGCAAAAATAACTGAATTTGAAGGCTCTGGGCCCAATTTTCCTCTCACAGCTGTACATCAGGAGCAACTTCAATGGGGCCAATAGAAATATACTGGGGTAGGAAAAGGGGGAGAGGATAATCAGAGTTCATGGCTGGAAATCATAGCAAAGATTTTACCAAATGTTGATTTTTCCTTTAGACAGCATTGGAGAATTTAGTCCTCTTTCTTCAAGGAAAAAATATAAAGTACAGCATTTAATTCAAAATGCTTTTTACACATATTAAGGCCAGATCCTCGACTGGGGTAAGTCAGCAAGCTACCTTTGATCTGGCCCACTAACTAATTTACCAGTGTGGAGCAGACACATAAGTATCATTGTCCTCATTTTACAGGTGGAGAATCCGAGGCAGAGAAGTTAAGTGACTTGTTTCAGGAGGTATGTCAGAGAGAAAACTAGTCCTTAGGAGTTCCTGGCTCCCGATCCTGGTTTGTCCTGTAGCCACTGGACCACACCTCTCACAGTTTCTCAGAAGTAAACTACAGTGGCATGCCTAGCTTTTTCCAGTCTGTAACTGATGAGCATTATCCACCTGGACAGCACACTTCAAAGGCAGAGGACAGCTGTCCCTAAGTTCTACAGAATGTGCTTGTACAGTACTGCTCAAGCGAGTGGATGCTTTATAGACTTGTTTCTATCAGCCAGCAAAAGTACAGGATGAAATACTACACATACAAGACCGAAGCCAAAACCCAGGTAACTCCTGGTTGGAAGTTCAGTTTCTGGATATCTTTTTAATTAAAGAAAATCCCCCACAACCTGCCACTTGTAAAACAGGCATTAAATCTGGGCTGTGGCTGCAAGGTGAAATTCAGGTGCTCAGATAAGGCCAATTATAAAGGAGTGGTGTTATACAGGAGGCAACTCTGGGAGGGCTTCCCTCGTTGTAGCAGCGTCACATATAAACTGGAAATACTTTCTGCTATAATGAAGTGTGTTTGTCTGCAATACTCTGGGTGAAATCGTGGCTCTGTAGAAGTCAGGGTGAGTTTTGCCATGTACTTTATTGGAACCATGATTTCACCCTATGTATTGACTGTGAAGATGGTCCATGCTACTTAACATTTTAGCCCAATTTGTCTTCATTGGCAGAAAATGCCAGGAAAGTATAGGGGGGGGGGGTGTTTGATCGAAACATGCAATGAAATTTAGGGTCACAAATTGAACGTGACCATCACCCCAAGAGACATGCAAGCTGCTTGGAGTGGAAGAGGTGCACAGATAGCCTGAATAAGGACAGAGGGATTTTGAGAGACTTGTGGTGAAAGGGGTTGTACTCACGACCCCAACCTTGCAACCAGTGTACAAGAGAGCAGATCCAGCGATTGAGCCAGGGGAGTGGTATGGCATATACTGCAGCATAGCATGCTGGACAGCAGCAGCATGAGCGCAAGTCAGAGTGATGAACACACAAGCAGGGGGCTGGAAAGGAGGCGACTGACATGAATCATCAGGAATAGCAGGAAGACAACAGATCAGCAAGACTTGAGCTCTATGTGGTGAGGAGCTACAGTGCAGCTTCTCCTCACGCCCCTATGACATAACACAGTCAATGAAAGCACAGGCCCACCAGATGGATCCCAGTGCCCCACTCATACCTCTAAATTAAAGCTTCCTGAGGCTGCTTTAACTTACAGCCTTCTGGCATTGCTAAATTCACTTTTGAAGGGCAGAGTATATGGTATGGTTGGTTTTTCCCTGGCTGCACTTTCTCATTTGTTAGCCACATCCTCTTTCAACAGGCCAGGATCGGGGTGTGGACTGCTGATATCCTCCCACATGCACAGGAGCAGCAGAACTGCATGCCGGTTTTCCACTCCATTGTCCAACTGACACCTCTTTGGCCAGTTTTGCGGCCTACAAACCACAGGACAATCAGACCCTTTAGCTGCTAGTTGGCCTATAACTCTAAAGAGGGCTGCCAGATTGGTTGTACATGTGCTGTGTAGGCCTCTCCATCCTTTAATTTAAAAGCAACAAAGATTTGTAAAGCAAAATTTATTTTAAAATATTAATAATAATCGTTCCCAGGCAAAAGCCATTTTCAGCCAAGTTTCAGCTGGGGAGTAAACTTTTATTAGCCAAGAAATGAACTCATGAAAAGAGTGGCTTATAATGGAAACATTGAGAAACTTCGGCAGCACTATTAGCAGGTGCCACTATTATGAGCGTGATAGTGTGAATAATGCCTTTAAAGATGCAACTGCTATAGCAATGCCCACCCATGCACCTAAAGATCTTGTCCCTATTGCTGTTATGAACCTCAGTTTAAAGAGGTTGGATAACTTGGCCATAAAATTATGTTCCAGACTGAGACTGGGGAAGTAAAGACACAGCACTGCAGGGAAGTTAAAAATTAAAAAAAAACACATGGGCATTTTGGAGCACATTTTTGTTCCTTTGTTGCTAAAAAGACTGCTGCTTTTTTTTACAATGAAACTTGGCAGGTTATCAGTCAATAACATGAACAAAAATATTGGGAGACGTAATTTTTTGTAAACCTTGGACCCCATAACAAATCACTGGCACGTTATATTATTTATATAAAATTTACTGGTACAGCACCATTCAAGTTTCAAAGCACACTATTGTCAGAAGCGGGTATTGTACAAAATCAAACCCAACTAGACAACGTACAATCAAAACCCACTTAGAGAATGTTGGAGTTCTCTCTCGGACTCTCAAAGACAAGGGCACAAAGGCTGAAGTTACCTCCTTTACCCACAGTAAGCAGTAGGTAAGCACATACTGCAAAGTATCAAGACCCTCTCAGCCTAAACCAAAAGGCCAGTGAAGTCGATGGAAAGACTCTCATTGGGATTTGGATTAGGCCCCGAGTGATTTTATCTGATATGTTGCAATTGCTAATAGACCTATTGGGATAGATTAAAGATGGAGTTTCTGCTTCAGCTCTGGTTTTCATATCTTTTGTGGGGCTGTTAGATTCTTAGAGCCTGATCCTTGAAGATACTGGGAACCCTCAACTCCCATTCATTTTCCTGTGTTCAACAGCACAGGCCCAGGCCCTTAGAGCCAAATAGATACATGTTTTCAGCTCTCAGTGACCAAATCAGGGGCAGTGTACACCTATCTGAGGGCAGGAATTGGCACTAATGATTTTTGAGTATGCAGGAGTGAGGGTGTCTGTTTTCATGCATGTTGAACCCCTATTCAAACTGCCTTAGGATATGACAACAACTATAATGCAACTATTCCAATCAACAAAGCAAGACCAGCACGACCCATGATCCTGGAATGACAGTAAGGTATTGAGAGAAGGGCAAATAGATAGGGAAATAGCCCACTTCTTGCTATTCTGGGGGGCTGGCCTACCCAAGCACAGGACTCACCGGGAATACGCACTTCCCCACCTAACCATTCCACAGCTATCCACAAACTCTTCTAGGCCACACTGCCAATTCAGCTGAACTTTAATCTGAGCGTATGAATTTGGTTCAGCGGACTCAAATCCAGCCAGTTTGGAATGGATCATATTCCCTGCCACCCCGCCCCCCCCCCCCCGCCCCCACCAAACTATTTACCCAGCCCTCAGTGATTTTGGCTTAAGAAGTACACAAGCATAGCATAGGATAATAGGACCCACACCTTCAAGGCCTAAGAAAACTGACATAAAAGAGGCACAGTGTCCCCTTTGGAATTGAATGTTGACAGAGAGTGAAGGGATTGAGCCCAGCTGCAGATACAATATTCGTTGAAAACTAGAATCCCACTCTGGGGTTTAAATGAATTGTACTGAAGTAGCATGTAGCGCGTATAGGTATGGGCACAGGTAACACTTCAACAGCTCAAAAGACATACAAAAGCGAGGTCAACCTCCCAGTAAAAAGTGATCAATTAAAATTTATCTACCTCATTCTCACTGCCAGGCCTGCTCTATATATACAGATGCAAGTCAAGCCTATGTAGTTACTGACAGCTGAATTGACCATGATTACTTAAACCAACAGTTACTCAGAGAGGATTTGGAGCAGCTCTCAGCTGCACTGAGTTTATACTTGGTACAGCTGAATGGGAAGGAAAGGTAGTTCTAAAATGCCCTCCACTCCCCAGTCCTTTGCAACCAGGGACCAAAATGGCCCCTGATATAACTTAGAGCAGCCTAAAGGCTGTGCTAAATTGCACTAATTGAATTGGTCTTATAGCGACCAATGGAGTACAATACACTCAGTCCCTGAAATACACTTTGTATGTAAGGGGGAATCCCTGGCTTCCCCTTTAGGGCAGCTTTCTAGCTGATTTTCACTGCTGAGACAACACAAAGCAACTGGCACTCAGGAGGTGCTCTTTTAATCTTTTAAAGCAAATGACAAAAGGTCTGAACTGTTTGGTTTATAAAAATAATGTGAATGTCATTATAAAAATTAACAGTAATTATTTGCTTGACCTTTAATTCTGAGTCAGTAATGAAACTGCATCACATTTCCTGTATACAGGATGTGGGATGCACAATGAAGGTGGAAAGTAAGAACTTTGAAAATGGACACATACCCTGCTTATTCTAATAGTCTCCACTTCTATTCATTATGAGCAGAATCTGTTTTCAGTACAGGGCCTGATGGGTGCAGATGTATATTTATTTTATTTTACCAATTCATTTTTATGGCGCTTATGATGTTTATATGGTGGTAGAGTATAGGAGAAGATGAGAATAGGTTGTAAACTCAGAGGACTGATCCATGTCCACCATCTGTCCTTATTTAGAAATGACTGTCCCCATTTCTTTTTTAAGAAAACTCCTTTTCATTCTGTCCTTCAGACAAGTTCATCGAGTCCAGTACATGTCAACAGCTGCTAAAGACATGGCTTTATTCACCCACCCCCAAAAGGTCCTTATTAATTGCTTTCAAATGTTGGCAGCCAGGTGAAACCCAGCCTAGCAACTCTGGCTCCTTATATGATTTTTTATTAAAATTCACTTTGCACACAAGGCACATGAGATTTATGGCTGCAACTAATAGGTTGATTCTCACTAAGACTTAAATCCACGGGCTGTTTATTGAGGCTCATGGACATGGAGCTCACAGGTAATTGTTACTGTGAGAGTTCAGCTTAAAAACAAAAGGAGTACTTGTGGCACCTTAGAGACTAACCAATTTATTTGAGCATGAGCTTTCGGATGAAGTGAGCTGTAGCTCACGAAAGCTCATGCTCAAATAAATTGGTTAGTCTCTAAGGTGCCACAAGTACTCCTTTTCTTTTTGCGAATACAGACTAACATGGCTGTTACTCTGAAACCAGCTTAAAAACAGTCAGTCACACCTCTGAGTAAATTTGTTTAAATAAACCATACAGGCTTTTGGACAATTATTTTAGCAAGGGGCGTAGATAGAGTGGTTGAGGGTGGGGAACCTCTCTACCTCTTCTATGGCATTTAATTTCGCTAACAACGCTTATCAGTTCTCCCTTTCAAAGTGTGTCTTGTACTCTGAAAAGTGCCCCTGTAAAAAAAGGTATAGAGTTCCATGTTTATTTTCTCTCAACAGATCTGGCATCAAATTTGCTCAGTTTACAGATAAAGAGGGGAGTTTTCCTGCTTTCTAAACCTACAAACCCAATCTAGGATCTGAAAGATAAGCAGGGTTCCTTCTGGCTTACGCATCATTACCAGTAAGAGAGAGTTTGCCATTGGAACTCAGTTAACAGTTCTGCCTGCATTGCACTAAGCAGAAAGGAATCTCTCTCTCTCTCTCTCTCTTCATTATGTGGGCTCTGTAAGGCTCAAAGGAGTTATCCTCCACCCCACACGCCCCTCAAAAAACAACACAAAACACCCCTGTATGTCAGAAAAGTAAGCCATCCTTAAAACACAAATATAAACAGTCATTTTTCCTGCATTTTTAGAACATTCGTATTTATTGTTGAAGTATTACCTAGTCGCCCAATTGGTACTGGAGACTTCTGTCAGGTGCTGTGCAAACACAAAAGAAGACATGATCCCTGACCTGAGGAGCTTGCAATCTAAGAAGTCCTTGGATGGGGTAAAAGGATGCAACTCCTTCTAATGTGAATCTGATTGTATACTCATATATATTATTTCTAATTTACATGTTATTTTTAACATAATGAGTTGTGTTAAGAAACTCTTAAGACTCCAGCATTTCTCAGTAAATAATCAAGCTCCAAGTCTCTATCCAGCAAGACAAACCTGGAAGACTAGATAATCAGCATGAATATGAACTTCGTCTATTTGATTAATATCTGATAAACCGTACCCGAATGATGCCTGTTCTTATAGAATCATTGAAGATTAGGGTTGGAAGAGACCTCAGGAGATCATCTAGTCCAACCCCCTGCTCAAAGCAGGACTAACACCAACTAAATCATCCCAGCCAGGGTTTTGTCAAGCCAGGCCTTAAAAACCTCTAAGGATGGAGATTCCACCACTTCCCTAGGTAACCCATTCCAGTGCTTCACCTCCCCCACTGCAACTGGAGACCATTGCTCCTTGTTCTGTTGTCTGCCACCACTGAGAACAACCTCGTTCCATCCTCTTTGGAACCCCACTTCAGGTAGTTGAAGGCTGGTATCAAATCCCCCCTCACGCTTCTCTTCTGCAGACTAAATAAGCCCAGTTCCCTCAGCCTCTCCTCGTAAGTCATGTGCCCCAGCCCACTAATCATTTTTATTGCCCTCCGCTAGACTCTCTCCAATTTGTCCACATCCTTTCCGTAGTGGGGGCCCCAAAACTGGACACAATACTCCAGATGTGGCCTCACCAGCGCCGAATAGAGAGGAATAATCACTTCCCTTGATCTGCTGGCAATACTCCTACTAATGCAGCCCAATACGCCATTAGCCTTCTTGGCAACAAGGGCACACTGTTGACTCATATCCAGCTTCTTGTCCACTGTAATCCCTATGTCCTCTTCTGCAGAACTGCCGCTTAGCCAGTCAGTCCCCAGCCTGTAGCAGTGAATGGGATTCTTCTGCACTTGTCCTTGTTGAACCCCATCAGATTTCTTTTGGCCCAATCCTCCAATTTATCTAGGTCACTCTGGACCCTATTCCTACCATAGCATATCTACCTCTCCCCCCAACTTAGTGTCATCTGTGAGTTTCTCTCATATACCATTGCTGCAGTATGGGAATTAAAAATGAAGTAGCCATTTTAATTTATTTTAAACTTCTTCCCTCTCACCCAATTTCTCTTCTTGACGAACTCCCTATTCCCAATCCCTTTTTACAGTATTTCCTTAGAAGTCTATCAGTTATCATCATCTGGTATATTATTGTTTGCTGATGAAGTCTCAGAGCTCCTGTTTAATCTTATGACTAGATCGGGAAGGTTGCATGTCTTGGGAACTTTAGTGATTGTATAGAGGTGTCCTCTAACACACTCATCAAAGACTCAGCAGCACTGTTTGACTCGTATCAGTTTAATCAGTCAGATCATTCCTCTCCCTTCACCATTCATTTCATTATTTGTATCTTTCAGTGTATGTCTTTCAATTTATATAACCCTGCTTACACACATTCCCTTTTGATCTATTTTGCCTATGCATAAGCCCCATGCAATTTAATATTCATTCTATGTATGACTCATCATTTACATCAACCCTTCTTCATCTGGAAAGGTTTGTGCAAGAACTAGGGAACTCTCTTTTCTTTCAGAGATACAGAAGATCAACATCAGGCCAGAATCATGCAACTTTGATGTGAAATCCACTGTTTTACTATCTACTTGCCAAGAACTAGAGCTGGTCAAATTTCTTTGAATTTTCATTTTTAAAAAAGTCAAATGTTGATGAAAAAAATCAGTGAAACAAACATAAAATATGTCAGAAACCTTCCCATTTTTGACCAGCTATAGAGTTGTTCACAATTTTTCAATTTTTGAAAATGTAGAAATTTCAAAAATTTGAAAAACAAGCAAAATGTGTACACCCACACACATGATTTTTCCTCTGTTGTCAGCATATGTCTTATACCCAAGTGAAGCAAAGAGTAGGCTAAATTACCCACAACAGTTGAGCAAGCAGCTCCCTTAATGTCCAATTGGATAATTGCGTGGGGGAATTTTTGCTGCAATTTTTCAGATAGACCAGAATTTAAGGATATTCTCACATTGTGGGCCTTTCCAGACCATCCAGTGTTAATGTCTATAAATCTGCCCCTCCCCCACCCCCATCCCCATCCCCACCAATCCCCCAAGGTCTGAAAACCATTGAGAAGTAAGCTGTCCTTGAAGCTAGGTGAGGCTGGCACAAAATTGGTACATGTGTCCTGTCAACTGCACCCCCACAATTAGGAAACCCCATCTGCTTGAACAGGACACATAACAGGAGATGCTGAGTTGTCGTGCTACCCTCCATAACAACTGTCCTCATTGTGCATTTCCCCACACCAGATTGGTTCTCCACTAACCCCAGTAACAAACTGAAATGACAGGCTTCCACGCTGTGATTGACGATCACTTCTCCGCACTCAGGGCAGCTCTTATTCTGGAGTTCTGACGCTGCAGGGTTGGGGCTAGCTTGGCACACAGAACTAGGAATGTGGCCTTCACATCCTGAAGTTCTGGACCCACCACTGGCCATCCTAGGTTTTCAAAACAATCTGCTCCATTCAGTGCTTGTTGGTATCTCCAAAAGTATCACTCCACCAAGAGTAGCTTCTCCAAGAAGAGATGAAACAGGAGTACCTAAGCAGCATCAAAGTATGTGTTCTCCTGTGCCATCTTTCTCCAGCTATGGATTCTTCTCATCAGCATCTCAGGTGCAGTCCCATGGCCTCTCCAACATAACAAGATCAGCTTTCCTGTGACAATAGTGCAGTGTTCCTCTGGGGTTCACCCATGGTGGCAGAGAGCAGTTTGGCAATGGTGCAGGCACAAGATGAGCTCTGAGCTACAGCAGAGCGACGTTTGCCTTTTGACCCCTGCTCCTCCATTTCCCATAATACACCATAGAATTTGCCCAGAATGCAGTGAGCTTGCAGGCAGTGCAAGGGGCTCTGGGTTACCCAGCTACACAGCACTGAAACTGATGCAGTGTGATGCTGTGCAGACTCAAGCACAACATTCTGAACTCACTCAGCTGGAGTTGTGTCAGTTTAACTAAACCAATGTAAATTCTACCAGTGCCTCTTCTGTGCAGAGACAAGTCTTAAGAATCTTCTTCTTTCATCAGCACAGACTCAGAGAAGATGACGTAAATTACATCAGCTTAAAGACTAGATTCAGCTCTGAGTTTGGCATGAGGAGAGGCATTCTGCACTGGATTCTGCGGTGAGTATATTTGCTATCTGGAGCTGAGTCCTGCAGTCCTTACTAATGCAAAACTCTTTGGCCTATGATGAGCATAAAACTAATCCTGGCAGAGCACATGTTGGAATAAATCATATTCTCAGTTTTGACAAACCAGATGTATCTGATGTAGAAAGAATTCATAGCTTGCTGTAGTTACAATATATTATGAAAACTGAAAACTCTAATGAAAATTCTAGTCACTCTGAATTCATATGTGGCCAGCCAGACAGCGAGTCCCATTTTTAATGGGAGTTGTCCATTTAAACTAATATGCATGACAATGAAAGATGCACCACCTGATAATGCAAGGCTGGTATTAAGTGCCTTCTGCTTTACTAAAGATTTTTGGCCATTAAATTAATGTATTTGTGCATTCCAAAAACACAGTACCATTTACTAATAATTGTATGTTTAAAAGAAAACCCAACGTATATAGTTATAAATATAAATGTAAAGGAATTGTGGGTTTGTATTCTTATTCTGACACTAGCAAAATATTAAATTGTGCAATACACAGTATTGCATCTAAATACATGACCCTTTAACTTTCATTCACTATTTATATCAACCCTGGGCTACGATGTTAAGACTGCAAAGTTATTTGGGTAGATCATCAGCTGGTGTAAATTGTTACAGCTTCACATCATTTGAGAATTAAATATAGTGTCTTAAACATAGGATTATGACTCCTCGGCAGCTCAAGATGATAAGGGGAAAGCTTTTATTTAATTATAAATATCTTCATTTATTAATATCTAGAGGTATACAGAATAGTAAATTGATTGGGGGCGGGGGGAGAAGTGTTTATATACACTCTCCTACCAGTGTGAATATCCCCTTTGTGGGACAGATTCTATATAAACGCTCTGAGGCCAATTCTGTAATGCATTATGGACCCTTTATACCCTTCCAGTGGCATAAAGGGGTAATAAAACAAGCAGATCTCTCATGCCAAAAATACCTCCAGCATAAGGGGGTTCCCTGGATGACACAGAATTGGCTATCCAGGCCATTGCCATGTATCCCTTTCAGCCCCAGTTGGGCTGAGGGTGTAGTCAGGTGAGGAGGTCATGATGGCTGCATTGCTACTGCACTCCAGCTATGCTCAGATGGCAGTTTAAAGCCACCTTCCCTCTGCCCTCCTATTCCTGCATTAAGCATAGCTCGGGCCAGACACCGCATTCTGTCCCGTGTGCCTGCCATACGATAGAAGTGAATCAGAGCTCCATCAGACTGGTTGTATGGAACACGATACCATTTTCATGGCATTCAATCCTGAAAGAGAAACAATCAGAAAAGACTTAAAGGTGGGCTGAGTTCTCCCCTGTATTCGAGCTCTGCTTGGTGCAGGAGAAGCGGGGGCTTTCAGTGAACAACTTACAGCTTTCTCTACCTGAAGCAGCTCAGTCTCCCCATGGACCGTATGTCAGCAGAGGGTCAGTGGAGCGAAGTTCCACACGATCATACTCCCACACACCCTAATCCAGCATATCCCCTATGATGGAATTGGTTGGGGGGTGGAAATCAGCTGGAGCAGGCACCACCTCCCCCACATTTATTCCACTGGCAAGTCCCCCTCCATAGGATCTGGATCTGGGCAGAATCTGGCCTGCTGGGTTAATTAAAAAAAAGAAAAAGAAAAAGAAGCGTATATATTTTTTGTTATTGTAACTAAGTACATTTTGTAAACAACTAAGCCATAATTAAATATATTATGTTATTCAAGAGTCAGCATTACCGTATGGAAGCTTAATTATTGCACAGAAATAATTGTGTCTTTAATAGACATTACTTACTCATTTACTTTAAGCTGAGTGGAATTTTGCAGTCATTTTGATACAAAGGTATTACTTTAGTATATAACTTTTTAAAAGGAGAAAACTGAGGGTTTTAAAAAATGTTTTATAATATTCAGCTTTGTTCTTTTGAAACTTCTTTTTTAATGCACAACAGACACCAATGGAATGGTTACAATTAAAGAGCTTTCAAAAGACATTTGTGCTTTTGCGTTGTATTGTCATAATACACTAACACTTCTGGAAGGAATTGACGGAGGTTGTAGTAAGGCAGACTGTGCTTTTTAAAAGGTCTTCAAATTAAAGAGATGATTCAATAATATAATAATTAAGTTTCATGTCCACATTATTGTGGTTCCTCTGTTTATTAGAACATGACCTATATGTCAAGAAGTAATATTTTGTACAAGTGCTGGAATACATAATTAAGACTTCACAGAAAGTGCCCTTTGATCCAAATTATATACCCTTTGTACATTAAAACAATTAACACTGAGGCATTTTATGAAGTATGTAAGTAGTTATGGTTATATAGAGTGTTCAAGACACTAAGTCATTATTAAATGGTGCCATACAGGCTGCACAAGAGTCAGTAACAGAAATTAATGAGTTAGTGGGAGTTCTCCCAAGGATACAAATAATATAATTCTTGGGGTTTTGCTTTTATTTGGTCCATAAATAGGGACTTGACTAGGGACTGAGCTTTTTGCTCAAGCAACTTTTCCAAGGCCAAATTCAGAGAGGACAGAAATCATGGTGTAAGTTACACATTAGTAAATTGGAGGAAGCTAGTGTAACATGCCAAATAAGTAGAAAACAACCAGCCAGAGTGTAGAAGAAGCTGTAAGATAAAGTAAATGCCTTTCTGTAAGATAACCTTTTTGACTAAAGCATATTAGGGTCAATATAGGAGTAAACGGATGGCATTCTCTGGCCTGTGTTATACAGAAAGTGGAATTAGCTGATCTTCATAGCCCCTTCTGGCCTTCAACTTTATGAATATGAATCTATAAAGTGTTGTGTTGGGGGAAGAGATGTGTCTTTATCCTGCACTGTCCTTAGGGTGCCATATTAGGTGTTATTTATGCAGGCAGTTGGATCCATCAAGGAAGGCTCTTTGGCCTGTGCACGGGCCCATTGATTTCTGTGGGCTGTCTGTGGGTATCTGATTGTGGGATCAAGGCCATCCTTCTTATTTTAAACATTGTCACTAGAAGCTAGCACTTTGGAAGGGCAGATTTAATCAGACTGTGTACACACTTAATCATAGAATCATAGAATATCAGGGTTGGAAGGGACCTCAGGATGTCATCTAGTCCAACCCCCTGCTCAAAGCAGGACCAATCCCCAATTAAATCATCCCAGCCAGGGCTTTGTCAAGCCTGACCTTAAAAACTTCTAAGGAAGGAGATTCTACCATCTCCCTAGGTAACGCATTCCAGTGTTTCACCACCCTCCTAGTGAAAAAGTTTTTCCTAATATCCAACCTAAACCTCCCCCACTGCAACTTGAGACCATTACTCCTTGTCCTGTCATCTTCTACCACTGAGAATAGTCTAGAACCATCCTCTTTGGAACTACCTCTCAGGTAGTTGAAAGCAGCTATCAAATCCCCCCTCATTCTTCTCTTCTGCAGACTAAACAATCCCATTTCCCTCAGCCTCTCCTCATAAGTCATGTGTTCCAGACCCCTAATCATTTTTGTTGCCCTTCGCTGGACTCTCTCCAATTTATCCACATCCTTCTTGTAGTGTGGGGCCCAAAACTGGACACAGTACTCCAGATGAGGCCTCACCTATGTCGAATAGAGGGGAACGATCACGTCCCTCGATCTGCTGGCTATGCCCCTACTTATACATCCAAAAATGCCATTGGCCTTCTTGGCAACAAAGGCACACTGTTGACTCATATCCAGCTTCTTGTCCATTGTCACCCCTAGGTCCTTTTCCGCAGAACTGCTGCCTAGCCATTCGGTCCCTAGTCTGTAGCGGTGCATTGGATTCTTCCGTCCTAAGTGCAGGACCCTGCACTTATCCTTGTTGAACCTCATCAGATTTCTTTTGGCCCAATCCTCCAATTTGTCTAGGTCCCTCTCTATCCTATCCCTTCCTGCCACCATATCTACCACTCCTCCTAGTTTAGTATCATCCGCAAATTTGCTGAGAGTGCAATCCACACCATCCTCCAGATCATTTATGAAGATATTGAACAAAACCGGCCCCAGGACCGACCCTTGGGGCACTCCCCTTGATACCGGCTGCCAACTAGACATGGAGCCATTGATCACTACCCGTTGAGCCCGACAATCTAGCCAACTTTCTATCCACCTTATGGTCCATTCATCCAGCCCATACTTCTTTAACTTGCTGACAAGAATACTGTGGGAGACCGTGTCAAAAGCTTTGCTAAAGTCAAGATACAATACATCCACTGCTTTCCCTTCATCCACAGAACCAGTAATCTCATTATAGAAGGAGATTAGATTAGTCAGGCATGACCTTCCCTTGGTGAATCCATGCTGACTGTTCCTGATCACTTTCCTCTCGTGTAAGTGCTTCAGGATAGATTCCTTGAGGACCTGCTCCATGATTTTTCCGGGGACTGAGGTGAGGCTGACTGGCCTGTAGTTCCCAGGATCCTCCTTCCCTTTTTTAAAGATTGGAACTACATTAGCCTTTTTCCAGTCATCCGGAACTTCCCCCGTTCGCCACGAGTTTTCAAAGATAATGGCCAATGGCTCTGCAATCACAGCCGCCAATTCCTTTAGCACTCTCGGATACAAAGCGTCCGGCCCCATGGACTTGTGCACGTCCAGCTTTTCTAAATAGTCCCTAACTATTTCTAATAGTCCCTAATAGTCCCTATTTCTAAATAGTCTTTCTCCACAGAGGGCCGGCCACCTACTCCCCATGCTGTGTTGTCCAGCGCAGCAGTCTGGGAACTGACCTTGTTCGTGAAGACAAAGGCAAAGAAAGCATTGAGTACATTAGCTTTTTCCACATCCTCTGTCACTAGGTTGCCTCCCTCATTCAGTAAGGGGCCCACACTTTCCTTGGCTTTCTTCTTGTTGCCAACATACGTGAAGAAACCCTTCTTGTTACTCTTAACATCTCTTGCTAACTGCAACTCCAGGTGTGATTTGGCCCTCCTGATTTCATTCCTACATGCCCGAGCAATATTTTTATACTCTTCCCTGGTCATTTGTCCAATCTTTCACTTCTTGTAAGCTTCTTTTTTATGTTTAAGATCCGCAAGGATTTCACCGTTAAGCCAAGCTGGTCACCGGCCATATTTACTATTCTTTCGACACATCGGGATGGTTTGTCCCTGTAACCTCAATAGGGATTCCTTGAAATACAGCCAGGGAAAGGGAGACATAGCTAAAATCTGTTGCCAAATAGCAGAAAGCCAATAACTGAAAGTGTATCAGAAGACAATTGTATGGTAAAAGCTGAACAAGAAAGGACCCTTGCCAGCACTGTCATTATTTCATATCAAGTTAGCCTTCAGTCAATTCAACAGATAATGATGGCAGATACTGTGGGATGGTAGGAAAAAAAAATCACAGAAACGTTAGACCTCTGTAATTACATTTCTAATCCAGGTTTCCATAAGCAATAATGACTATCGGGAAGGGAATTTCCTGGCAGTTAATGACCGGCTGGAGGATTTGAGGGCTTGAGGTAAATCCAAGGGCTCTTAATACAGTCAGGCATTAATGGCCAGGAAATGCCCAACTCAGGAGGTTATTATTGCTGTTATAAAGCGGGAATAGAAAAATATATATAAAAAAAAAGGACAGCAATTACCTTTTCAAGTGTTGAAAAGCTAAACGCTGAACTGCACATTGCTATGGAGACAGCATTATGTTTACAGTATTGGTCCCTTCCTAGCATTTAAAGGCTGTTCCAGTGACCAATAGCAAAGTGGGAGTTTTGTTCTCAAGGCTCCATTAGGTATATAATTGGTAATTTTGAACATCAGCTTTCTGCCACGGGCCACATAACAGCTGCAGACATCAAGAGTATCGCAAAACTTTACAACACTGATTACTAAATACTGGCAACCACTCAAAACATTTTATAGTTACACATACCTTCAGAAAGCATTTCCAGTAGTTACTGCTTTGATCTGTTCAGTGCATGTCTCTAAATAGGATCCTTGTAATGTCACATTGTGCAGTTTCCTAGAAATTAAGTGGTTAGAGGAAAGATCCTTCCAGCTGACTAATGCTGTGGACTCTTTGGGCCAGACTGTGATCTCTCACCAATTTCACAATAAGAAAAGGAGTACTTGTGGCGCCTTAGAGACTAACAAATTTATTTGAGCATAAGCTTTCATGATCTACAGCTCACTTCATTGTATGCATGCAGTGGAAAATACACAATTTTACAATAGTGTAACTTCACTGACTTCAATGGAATTACTCCTGATTTACATCAATGCAAGTGTGCAAAGAATACAGTCCACTGTATGCATCAAATGCAAAATTTGAAACCCCATTATTACCTTTTAGGTTTCTGAAATAAATTATTCAAGATCTGAAGCAGTTCTTAAGCATTAAAGATAAAAGGTAGCTTTCTATTCATGCTCATTCCCTTTCCCTAGGAGAGAATGTTCTTTTTTGTGAAATAACAAAGTAAAAAATAATATTAGGAATTTGACCGAAGTCTTCAGTGAACACATGCATACAGATGGACCTGTGAGAAAGATGGTTTCTATCAATTGACTAATCTGAGTCAATAATAGGAATTGTAAAGCCCAATCCAGTCACACTTAATCAAGCAATTAATCCTTACTCACACAAATTGTTCTATTGACTTTAATTAGATGACTCACATGACCTACTCTGATGAATATGGGAGTTAAGAGCCAAGCTCATGGACAGAAGAGTCAGATTTTTGGGTACTCTGACTTCCATACCCGAAGCTTGAACCCTATTCTCATGTTTAAAGAAGTACAC
Source organism: Caretta caretta (assembly GCF_965140235.1). Taxonomy (NCBI): domain Eukaryota; kingdom Metazoa; phylum Chordata; order Testudines; family Cheloniidae; genus Caretta; species Caretta caretta. Next base: position 127,192,310 of record NC_134209.1, on the reverse strand, counting down.
AGGTATCTTGACTTGCATGTCTAAATTCAGATGAGGTCTGGGGAAGAGGAATTCCTTCCCTTGCTCCAGTGGTGGAAGAGTTAGCTACAGCCCCTTACCAGAGGTAGCATACTCCCCACTACAGCCAGCTCAGCTCTGTGGATCAGTGCTTTGGGGTGTGTGGCAGAATCGGTGGTCCGCCCACTCCCCAGCCTTTCCCTGCCCATTTGCTTGCAGAAGGAAGTAGTAGCTACAGAACTTGTTACTGCATTTGCACTGCTGTAGTACCTAGGAGCCCCAGTCATGGCCCTGGACCCCACATGCTAGGTCCTGTACTAACATAGAACAAAATCCCTCCCATGCCTGGAGACAAGGCGGGGGAGGCTGAGCAGCGGAGTGTTATTCCCACATATGTCCCAGTTGGGTCCAGCTGTGTTCTTGGCCAAAACGTGCTAGTTTTTTCTTCTTTAACAATCATTTTTAGTCCTCTAACTACAGTTCTCAATTCTCAAGTAATATTTTTAAACTAGTCCTCAGAGCAGGTTTGTTTTGATAGGCCTCATTCATTTTTTAATTCGTCGATGATTGCATAGTGCTTTAAGGATTTACAGGCCTCTAAAAATCTTATGAGTTATTTCTCTATATTGTGTTCTGTAGTGGGATGAATACGGAGGTGATCAAATCCATTCTATTGACATCCCACAAAATCCTGAAGAGACAGAAGAGTGGTAAATTTTACAGTAAATACTGGCAACCCTCTCCATACTTTTCAACCTTTGCCACAATGAACTATTCAGGTCAGTCTGCTGCAGCAGCCCACATGCCCAGCTAAACTCAGTCAGAAGTTGGGTAGGCAAGAGATAGGGTGACCAGATAGCAAGTGTGAAAAATCAGGACAGAAGGTGGGCAGTAATAGGCACCTATATAAGAAAAAGCATAAAATCAGGACATCTAGTCACCCTAGCAAGAGAATACTTTTCTCTGTTTCACTGATTCCTGGTCACTTCTGGTCTTGGCTCCAAAGACTTGACAAATTTAGTACTTATTTTTTCTTTGTAATTTATCAAACAAAAAAGAGTAAGGTTCCTCTGATGCTTTGGCTCACTATAAACTTTTGTCCTTGGGTGCACTGTATGTAATCATTCTTTTGCACTGTGAAATCAGGATAGCTCTCAGATTTGTTTTTGCACTGTAACCCATATAAAATGGTCTTTTCATTTAGAAAAGGTAAAACATTATAATAGTTCCATAGTATTTACAATGGGAAGGTGCATTCCTTGATTCTTTTCATGTCCCTCCTCAGTCTAAATAATAATAATAATGAGCTATATGTTGATGAGTACCTTGTTCCACAAGTGGAACCACTGATGATTTCAATGGGATTACTTGTGAAATAAGGTTAGGGCTAGTCAACTTAAAATGTATCAAAATCAGGTCCAAAATAATTTAAAGAATTAGACATATCACACATAGGGATAACGTCACTTTGCCAACCTACAAACTGCAGCCACTAGAAGGGTGCTAGTTTTAGGAGCAAGAAGTTAAGTAAAATACCTTACCAAGCAGTATGTACACTAGGCAGGCAGAAGGCAATTGCCCAAGCTGGAATGTGGTTAGGACACTAGAATAGACAGGTACTCATATTACTTCAAGAAGTACCATGGAATCTTATCATGAGAAGTGGTTTGGAAAATGGCAATTCAGTAGCCCTGATTCATCAGACGAAAAAATACCACCTATTGAATTACCAAAAATCAGTTCCTGCAATAGTTTGTTTCCACCTTGCTCATCCCCATTCTTGTACTACTGAACAAACCCAGCCATGCATAGCCTATCACATTTTATGAGACCACAGTCTAAGATGGTATGGCTGCAGGCACACGTGCTCTCTTGAAAGAAACAGGAAGCAAATACTGAATGCACAGTTTATCCACTTGACTCAGGAATGTCAGACTGTCAGCAGCTGATCCAACACCCTGTGGATTACTGATTCCCTGGAGCCATCAGAAAGTTGGCCAGATTCTGTCCTTAAAGACAACTTTTGTGAATGACAGCTTTATCATTCATTTTATATTTATATAAATTGGTTTGTTCTGTTGCTTAGACAGGAAAAGAAAAAGTGAGGACAGTCATTTTTAGAGACATTTTAAGATATGCCCAAACCAACAGTGGGAATCTCTTGAGGAGCATTAAAACAAAAGCTAAGGAGTACTAGTGGCACCTTAGAGACTAACCAATAGTACTCCTTTTCTTTTTGCGAATACAGACTAACACGGCTGTTACTCCAAAAACAAAAGCTGTAATTTTATAGTAATAGTGAAAAATTAATTAAAATCTCCTCCACTTTGCAGGTTTGACGCTTGATTTTGTATGGTGCTGAGCATTCTGGCTTTGATCTAGCCAAGCACTTAAGTATACGATTGATATAATGTGACTTCACATATACACTTAAATTAAGCATGTACTTAAGTGCATTGCTGAATCATGGATAGAGCGCTCAGCACGTTGGAAGATTCGGCCCTTGATAAGTTGGAAGAATTTACTAACCATGCAGAACATTCTCAATTCCTCTAGTAAAAATTAAAAACAATAAGTTATTAGGAACTTGGCATCATATTTAATAATTAGGATATTTTCTGTTTCTTATTCTGCATCATATATTAATGTAATTTATAGGGGAAACAATATACCTGATCTTGCAAAAACTGATTAACATACGTTCTAAATTTAGTGTGCCCCAACAACTAGAGCACACAAACTTGGACTCAGCATGTTTCTGAATACTAAACACAAGATTACCATTTCATGGATTTGTAAGGGGCCCATCACTGTAGATACTGAGTGCAGATAAGGTGGTATCATAATCATATACACAGCACTATAACTGATCAGCAAACTTGGCCAGACATTCAAAAATATTCAGCCTCCCTCTCAGAGATTGTGATCAGCTGATTGAATACAAATGGAAAGAACAGCGTCCTTACAGACTTCCAGTGCTAAGCAACCTTTCCATTGAAGAGTTCTAACCTCTCTTGGCCCCTAGCCATAATAATTGCACAGAACTGAAACTAGGTAAGTATTAGAGCTATGTGGAGGATGGAAATTCCATTTTACTAAGGATTTTGAAATTTGGTTTTGTCCCCATTCAAAACAAAACCTGAAAATTTATAAATTCTATGTGAAAGAAAATTCAGGGGGGAGCGAAGAGGGGGACTTGGATTGATAAAAAATGTTTAATTTCAACAAAACAAATTTTTATTGGTACATTATAATATCAAATACAAGTTTTAAAAATTAAACATTCTGAAAATGTTAAAATAGGATGTATTGACCTTCTTGGAATGTTTTTCTCTTCTTTTCCTGAATTAAAAGCTCAGTAAAATTGACAGGATTTGATTATACATTTCAATTTTCACAGAACTGTAGTTTCCAGTGGAAAAATGGCTCCATCCAATATTTTGGCCAGCTCTCATAAGTATATTTTGTGAAAAAGTTTGAAGGAAAATTTTTGAGTGTTATTCAAATGTTTTCCATGAAATTTTTCAACAAAAATATTCTAAATGAAAAATTTTACATTTTTTTGGTAAGATTTGTTTCCCAAGGGAGAGAAAACAAAACAACAACAACAAAAAACATTTACTTTTCACTTCCCTCTCCTTTTTCCACTGGTTTATTTCCTCCACTGAAATGAATTTTTTCAAAACATTTTGAAATTTTGGCTTCATAACTTTCATCAAAACATGAAAAATAATTGACCAAAACGAAAATGTTCATGAAAAGTTTCATTTGGTTGGAAAGGCTTTTTCTGAAGAAAAACATTTTGTTGGAAAAATTTCAATCAGTTCTAATAATTATGGGTACATCTAAACAGCCCACAGCAACAAGCCTCCTTTCCTGGGTTGACAGACTCGGGCTCACACTACTATATATTGGCAGTGCTTTGAAGTTGCATCTGAGGCTGAAGCTCAGGCTCTGAAGGAACCTCCCTTCCTAGGCTTCAGAGCCTGAGCTCCGGCCGGAGCCACAATGTCTACAGGGATATATTTAGCATGGTAGCATGAGTCTGAAGCTGTTGACCCAGGCTGGGAGGCTTGTTGCCATGGGGTGTGTACACATACTGTAAATCATTGATCATCACTGAGGGCTTGTCTTCACGATGTCACAGGCCACACCAGCTAGGGTGTAAATTCTAATGCACATTAGTGTGTAGCTCATTAACTGGCCCTTATGGATGCTGCTGTCATGCACTAAAAGTTCCCTAGTGCGCATGAAGGTAGTCCCATTTGACAAGCCCTGAATTAAAGATACTGAATGGTGCTATCTGTTGACACTTTATTTTTTATGTTGCGGTATATGTGGGAGAGGTGTTTCTAAAATACCACATAACTACATCACATATATTTCATTGATTTCTAAAAAGCACTTTGGGGAAAACATTAACTCATCCACTAATTCCAGCCCATTGATTAGGGAATGATGGGGGAAACTGAGTAGTTGATCCATATACAGTGGAATCCACTTATAGTGAAAAAGAATTAAAGTTCTAAATTGTTTGAAGGCATTGCAATGTGCAAACTTTCAGAGAGACTCCAGTTACAATGAACCTTTGCTCACAGGGTGAAAGTTTCCTGTGTTTAGAGCTCGCCATATCATCCATGCACCATGAGAGTGGAGTGCAGCTGCACCGGCTGCATAGGTGGGCCTTAATGCAGCAAAGGGCTTTGAGGGTGCTGCCTAAGGCAAGGTGGGAGAAGGTCATAGAGTTAATGACTAAGCAGTCTTCACACAGGAGGTATTGAGAGACAGCAACCACTATTCCAACCCAAAGTAGTGCCCACTCACCACCCGACTTCAGTTCAGGTGAATTTCAACAGCTGTTTAGTATCCAGCATAAAATGGGATTAGAGACTCTTTGGGCCAAGTCTTCAACTGTTATAAAACACAATGGAGCTGTGGTAATTTAGACCAAATATGGATCTTGCCCTTTGTGGTGAAGATGTGAATTTCAACCATCATAAAATTGACCTGTGTGAAAATTGATTTCCTTCCCCCAGGGTGCTGCTTGCTGTCCATCCATTTAACAGCTTGTTACAAATGATCTGGTAAGGTGCCTTTTGTGACTCATCAAATAAAACATACTGATTATAGCTGCAGTTGATGACCTCCTGAGGTCCCTTCCAACCCTGATATTCTATGATTCTATGATTCTTCCCACTTAGCACAGAGCAGCTAACTAAGACAACAAGAATGGAAAATGTCAATCCACTGCTCTTCAGGCTTCCTTAGCACCCATGTGTCACTGCCTAAAGTTAGGTGATATCGGCATCAGGGAGTGGCTGTTCTCAGCGTTGCCCACTGTAAAGGGGCACAGACTCACCCGTGGCACCTCCTGCTGGCTGTCAAGGAATTAGCTCTTTTTACTAGCTCCAGAGCACCCTCTGCTAGTGTCTCACCATCACTGGCCCCCATCTCCCTCCTGGACTCCCGCTGCCTTTTATCTGGGGTGCTGCCCCTCCAGGCAAGAGCCCACAGACCTGGGTCTCCCCTCCCCAGGGAACCCTCCCCCTCTCTATCCCCACCTTGCCTCAGCCTATGGGCTACTGCCAGTCACCAACTAGCCCCCTTACACTGGGGCCAACTGCAGTCTGTATAAGCCAGTCATCATATGGGGGGTTTGGACCTGCTGCCTCCACCTACCCTTGGGCTGCCTTGTTGCAACCCCAGAACCCTGTCTTAGGCCGTCTGCCAGACCTGCAGCCTGGGGCTTTTCCAGTCTGGAGCCTCCCAGCTCCTCTGGCCTTCCCCAGCCCTACTTCACCTCAGGTACCCTGGTATGCTCCCCAGCAGCCAAGCCCATTTCCCTCCACAGCTAGAGGAGACTCTTTGCAGCTCCTGGCTTCCCTGGCCTTTATAGGGCCAGCTGGGTCTGTTTGGGGCATGGCCCCGCTGCGGCTGGTTCACCAATCAGCCCAGTTTTTCCTTCCCTACCACAGCCCTCGCCCCAGGCTGTGTTAAGCCCTTTAAGGTAGGAGCAGCTGACCACCCTGCTACACCCACTCTCATGCTTTTATTGAGGGTCTTGCACTAGTTGGTGTTTTTCTTAAAGCCTCAGCTCCTGGAGATCTGTGATTCGGTGAGAATTTCAGCTTTCATTAAAAAAAGTTTATAGCTCTTGTGGTGGCAGAGAAGAGCTTGAAAACATGATCTAATTACACGCTCCCCAACCCCAAACAAACAAAACACCCTCCAAAAAGAAATAACCCCCTTTTCAATCGCTTGTCTTAAGCCAATTCTATGAATTTTTGGAGAGTAACCCATGATTCTTGTATGCAGTGTTGCTGTAGCCGTGTTAGCCCCAGGATATTAGAGGGACAATGGGGTGAGGTGATACCTTTTATTGGACCAACTTCTGCTGGTGAGAGAGAGACAAGCTTTCAAGACACACAGAGCTCCTCTTCGGGTCTGGGAAAGCCACCCCTAGCCAGTGGCGTAGCTAGGTGGAGCGAACAGGGGCAGCGGACATAAAAAAAAGGTGTCACCCGGTTGTACTCACCGGGCGGTGCTCCGGGTCCTCGGTGGCACTGAAGGCCCCCTCCGCCGAAATGCCACTGAGGACCCAAGGCGAGTGAAGGCCACCACCCGGAGCGCGTGAAGGCCCCCCCCCCCCCGCCTAGCCAGAGTGCGTGAAGGCCCCACCGAGCCAGAGCGCGTGAAGGCCCCCGCCCCCGCCGAGCCGGAGCACGTGAAGGCGCCTGCCGCCGAAGACCCGGAGCGCCGCCGGGTCAGTAAAAATTAAAAAAGGCACCTATAAATTAAAAAGGTGCCACTTGTGCTCAGAGGGGGAGCGGCTGCTCCCCCCGCAGCCCCTCCCCCGGCTAAGCTACTGCCCCTAGCATCACAGCAAAATGCAAGGTGGAAAAATCATTAACTACTTATGTTACTTTAAATCCTGGGAGGTGGAGCCCCCTTCAGCTAGCCCTGGGCCCCACGCCCTAGCCAGGACCCACCCCAGCCTGTCCAATGCTGGTCAGGGTGGGCGGAGTAGGTGCCCAGCCCTTGGGGTCTACTCCTCCCAACCTGAGGCAGCACCCCAGGATCCATTACCCCCCTGCCCAAGCCCAGTGTGTCCAGTGTCCACTCCCAAATAACCCCTAAATCCACTCCAGCAAACACCAAGGGAGTCACTGCCCCATCCCAAGCCTGTTGCTCACAGGATCCAGCACCTGATATCTGGGAATCCACTCCCCTAGATTCTAGGGGTCACAGTCCCCAAGCACAACACACTCATGATCCACACACACCCCCTGCCCCAATCTGACCACAGTGCCTGGGATCAGCTCCCTTAGCAAAGGGTTCAGGGGTCCATTGAGCAGCCAGAGGGTGGTGGCTGCTGGCCGGCACCCAGCTCTGAAGGCAGCACCGATGCCAGCAGCAGTGCAGCGGTAAGGGCGGCATGGTATTGTACTGCCACCCTTGCTTCTGCGCTGCTGCTGGTGGCTGAGCTGCCTTCAGAGCTGCGCAGCTGGAGAATGGTGCCTGCTGGCCAGAAGCCCAGGGGTGCCGGGGCTATGAACTGCCAAGCCAAAATAAACTCCCATTACTCACCCACTGTCTCTCCAGTGTTCTTGAATATTTAGGAATGGCAGTATTACAGTCCATCAAACCCCACACCCCCAGGTCCTGGTCTGACCTGCAGTTACATACTCAAGTCCAGAAAGGTCAGCTCTCAACTGGGTTCCAAATCCCTGGTTTTAACAGCACCGCTAAGATCCCCTTCTTGACTCTGGATTTCCTATCTAGCCAGTGTCCATTGTAAGGTCAGGATATATCTTGCACCATTGATATGCTCTTTCGTAATTCGTTGTATCAACAAACAGCATTCGTAAAATCAGAATGTCAAACTGTCCTGCAGGCGCTCCGGAGAGACTGTTAGGTAACAGGGCACAATTTGGTTCTGAGTTCTATACTTAGATTTTACCAACCAGTTATCAAGTATAAATTCCTCAGGCACTATAATAACTTTAAGATGGAATCATAGACAATCCTCTTGAGTACTGCAATCTGTCTTGCAACCCAGGTAAGCTTGCCTTTGCAAAAGACAGTTCCTTACACCAAAGATCACAGCAATAGTCAGGTTACTCCCAGTCCCAAAGGATCAGTCACTTACCCCAGGTCAATCGCACCTGAGATCTCACACCAGAGACAATGCTTGTAGTCAATCCTATAATAAACTAGCTAAAAATTTATTTTATAGGAAAGGAAAACAAGAGGGTTATTGTCAAGGTTACAGCAGGTAAACATATATACACACAAATGAGTCCCAATCTTAAATTTCAAAAATAGTAAAAGTTTCTATGATAGGCAAGCTCTATATATCCTTTAGGGCTAATCCGGGCTAAGCACTGGGGATCTTTTGCTTATGCTTAGTCATCCTTGCCCCTCAGAGAGCAAGCAGTATAAAGATACAGTTCCTCCTTCTTAGAGGGTTTATTCCTTCTCCTCGTCTGCTTCAAACTGCAAACTCATAGCTGGGAGGAATTCACTTGCAGGTCCCCTCTTCATGGGGCAGTGGGGACAGCAATCAACAAAGTCTTTTGTCCTCTTTGATGTTCCACAAAAGTTTGTCTGGAGTCGATAGACCTTCCTTGTGGGGTAGGACATATCTTCTGCTGGAGGCCAGCATTTCTTACTAGTCAATGTCTCTCTCCTGTCTGGAGATTTACACAGTTACAGAGGCTTACAATGCAAATGCTCAAATATTGCCTTACAATATGGGATGCAGATGTTATAAGTGAGATTAATGCATGCAGCAACTTACAAGCATTCAATAAAGTCTAAACACTAAGCACATTTATATAACTCTAATACTTATTTTAACAATACTAACAGATTTTGTCCGTATTTGTCAGAATTTGCCCCAGAATTTGTCCGTATTTGTCAGTATTCAAGTGAAGCATGGGGACCTTGGCAGGAGCTGCCACCTGGTTTGCCAGCGTCATACAGAACACAAACTCCAAATAAATCTACACACTATACAATATGGAACTATAAGTAAGCAAAATTATAATTTATTTAAATGGTCTGTCAGCAGCTAGAATTTTCCTTTTTCTCCTATGGGGGAAGCAAAGAGTTCCATCCCTCTAAACCCATTTCTGGGGTTTTCACCACTCTTATTGTGGATAATAATAATTCTTTTATTATGGATCAGATAGAAAGAGGCAGTGTGGTGCAGCTGATAGGACACTAAAGTCAAACTCAGGAAAGCTAGATACTATTCCTGCCTTTACCACTGACCTGCTTTACGTTGGGCAAGTCACTTCACTTCTCTGGGCCTCTGTTTCCTTCCCACCCTTTGTCTATCTCATCTATTTAGACTGTAAACTCTTCAGAGCAGGGATTATATCTTCCTATATAAATGTAAAGCCCCTAGCACAATGGGGCCTCAGGCTTGGTTGGGGCAATTAACTAATAAAAATACACACAATAACAGTAAATCCAAATGTGATGGGAATTTTACTTAGGTAACAACTGAGGGACTGATCTCAGTCAATGGGGGTAGAGGGCACTCAGCTTCTTGCAGGATTATGCCCTACATCAAGACTGCTAGATTTGGCCCTCCACATGTATATTCTTCATATTAGTCATACAACATGTAGTTTACAAAGTACAATGACAATTAGAGTAAAAAAGCATCTGTAGCTATAAACCAGGACAAGATAGATGTTGTGGCACTTCCTAAGAGACAGAAAAGAGACACTTACAGTCTAGAAGATATAGCTAAGGTATTGCTTCAAGTGAGAATTTAAAAAAACTCAAAATATTTTGTGTTTAGAGTCCAATCTCTGCCATTAAAATGACCATGCAGAAGGTTCCTGTCATAACATGATAATCTCCTAGCCATCTTGTTTCAGTGTTTGATCTTGCTTGTATAGTTGTCACCAAACTTCATTATAACATGAGCAGGGGGCAATCTCGTCACAGCATGATCACTCAACAAAGTAGTTGTTGCAATACATAAGGTTCCACATTTTGAAAAGGAATAACAAAAGGGTTTAAAATTTAAAGTGCAACCAACTTTTTTATTAATTAAGAGGCTGCAATTGTTATCTGAGAAGTGCCTTCAAACAAAGAAGGTATCAGTTCTAGCATTTCTCCCCTAACATCTGCTACCAGTGGTAGTAGCTTTGGTGGTCATAATGATGCGGAGAGTACTGGTGCATGTAGGCCCCCGGCATTTTAACCACCATGTTAGCTAGACATGCTCGTAGTGATTAGATTGCCAGTGGCTGATTAAGGCCTATCTATACTAGCATCCCCACGGTTGTTTCTATGGGTGTAGCTGCATCAGTGATAGCTATGGTGGGAAATTTTAGAAGGGGAAAAGGCTAATGTAGAAAAGGCCAAAGAGACAGAGCCCAATTCTCACCTCACTCTGACTGGTGTCAATCCACCAAAGCCAGTGTAAAATCCATGTAAAAGAGAAGAGAATCCTTTCCACAAGATCCAGTTTAAAATATGTATTTTTATTCTGCCTCCAAAATCTCCATGACTTTTAAAAATCATTTTTGCTATGCTAGCATCTCGGTAGGAGTTTAAGAAGTCAGTTGCAGCCAGTTGTACTTTCTACTCTCTCTCAAAAGGGGATAAAGCTTTCAAGCTATTTGAATAAACTGTGATTACATCTTCATTTGTCAGTAATGGGATTACCACACTAATAAAAGAGACTTCAGACAAACATACATGTTTAAGATTGGTGTAAATTACCCAAGAGAGTCGGGAAAATCCTTTGGGCTATTTAGGACACAACCCCCCTTCTTTGAAAGCTGGCCTGCAGGCAAGATCCTTGAAAAGCCTGGGATCAGCTGACCACTCCCTGCTGTGGGTTGTTGCTGTTTTCCTGTGCACATGCTCAGTGAACTGGAAAATACAATTATACACAACCAAGAGAACAGTTAGGGTTTTTTTTTTACTATGGCTAACAAGCTGAGGATTTTTCAACTAATTGATTTTATCTCTGGAGGAAGATAAATTTGAGGTAGCTAATAACGATTAAGAGAGATAAAGGCAGTTTTAGAAAAATATAAGAGCTGTTGTTGCTAAATGCCGATGGACTCCATGGTGCGATAATCTTTTTAACATGGCGACTCATCCCACATACGAAATGTTTTCCATGTGCAAAGAGCCACTTGTGAAAGGGAACAAATGGGGAAGTCTGAAAGCAAGCAGGGAAGATAGGAGTGAGAAATGAAACACAAATTCAAATCCTGTTAATGCTAAAGAAAAAAAAGGAAAGATTTGAAAATCATGCTTTGAATGTTTATAATGAATGGGATATTACAATACATCATGATCACGCAAAAGGACTCTAAACCTCTTCAGAGAATTAGCATAGGGATTTGTTAACCCTGCAGTAGTCTCCTACTTTATGAAGTCCTGATGCTGCAACCTGTACACTTGTTGAGTAGAACAGGGGGTTGGACTAGATGACCTTCTGGGGTCCCTTCCAACCCTGATATTCTATGATTCTATGAACTTACGCCCCGTAACATCAAGAGACTACCCATGGGACTCAGTCCTACCCATTATATATGTAAGTTGCAGAACTGTGTCCCAAGTGTTTATATTGGAAATTGAGAACTGTCATTGAGTCCGTGGGTCAAATTTTCTCCTGGCATTTACTCTGCTGAAGTCAATGGAATTATGCCAGCAGAGTATTTTGCCAACAGCTTCATATGAGGCAGAAGGAGAACTGCATGCTTGCATGCCTATTTCAGTCAACGATTACATATGACCAATAGCCCTAAGAAGTTAATTAACAGTTTGTCTGTAGCTGAACTGGTCAAAAATTTTCCAATGGAAGTTTCCCAAAAAATGCTGATTTGACTAAATCAAAACATTCTGTCAAAATTGTCTATGGGAAATAAAACATTTGGTTTCAAATTTATTATTTTAACTTGTATTACATATTTTATAATAATAAAAATACCATAGTCAAAAGTTTAAACTTTTTTTAAACATTTTAACCTTATGGAAATGAAATATTTAGATAAGATCAAAACTATCTGGAAGGTTTGATTGCATGAAAAATCCTGAGATTTTGACAATTAGGGCAATGTATTGCCAGCCAGAGTAGGCAAAATTCCTTCCTGACTGGCCTGGTGCAAAGCCTTCCCCTGGCTCTGCTAGTGCATGGGAGACTGGGGTCATGGCCCTGCCTCCTTCATGCCTGCCTTAAGGTTATACATCGGGGTGGTCAACCTGTGGCTCTGGAGCCACGTGCGGCTCTTCAGAAGTTAATATGCGGCTCCTTGTATAGGCACCGACTCCAGGGCTGGAGCTACAGGCGCCAACTTTCCAATGTGCCGGCGGGTGCTCACTGCTCAACCCCTGGCTCTGCCACAGGCTCTGCCCCTACTCCACCCCTTCCCGGGCCCTCCCCTGAACCTGCCGTGCCCTCGCTCCTCCCACCCCCGAGCCTCCTGCATGCCACGAAACAACTGATGGGGAGGTGTGGGGAGGGCTGCTGGTGTGTGGGAGGCACCTCCTAGTAACCTCTCCAATCCATCTCCCTGATTAAGAGTATGTCTACACTGCAATCAGGGATGACCTCAAGAAGTCATCAAGTCCAGCCCCCTGCACTGAGACTGGATGAAAATAAACCTAGACCATCCCTGATAAGTGTTTGTCCAACCATTCTTAAAAACCTCCAGTGGTGGGGATTCCAGATCTTAGCTATCCTTATAGTTAGCAAGGTTTTCCTAGCATGTTACCTAAGTTTCCCTTGCTGCAGATTAAGCCCATTCTTTCTTGTCCTACCTTCAATTGACATGGAGAATAATTGATCACAGGCCTCTGTAGAACAGCCTTTAGCATATTTGAAGTCTGTTACCAGGTCCCCCATCAGTCTTCTTTACTCAACACTGAACATGCCCAGTTTTTTAACCTTTTCTCATAGGTCAGGTTTTCTAAACCATGTATCATTTGCTCTCCTTTGGATTCTCTCCAGTTTGTCCACATCTTTCCTAAAGTGTGGCACCCAGAATTGGACAAGCTAAGGCCTCATCAGTGCTGAGTAGACCCGGACAATTAACTCCCAGGTCTTACATACAACACTCCTGTTGACACACCCCAGAATATTAGCCTTTTTTCTTTATTTGCAATTGCGTCACATTGTTGACTCATATTCTGTCTGTGATCCTCTATAACTCCCAGATTCTTTTCAGCAATACTACCACCTAGCCAATTATTTTCCATTTTGTAGTTATACATTAGATTTGTCCTTCCTAAGTGAAGTACTTTGCACTCGTCATTATGGAATTTCAACATGTTGAATTCAGACCAGTTTCCAATTTGTCAAGGTCATTTTGAATTCTAATACTGGCCTCCAAAGTGCTTGCAACCCTGCCCAGCTTCGTGTCATCTGCAAATTTTAAAATAATATTCTCCACTCCATTCTCCAAATATTAATTAAAATATTCAGTAGTACCAGACCAAGGATTGACCCCTGTGGGACTCCACTACATACACCCTCCCAGCTTGACAGCGAACCATGGATAACTACTCTTGGAATATGGTCTTTCAATTAGTTGTGCAATCACCTTATAGTAATTTCATCTAGACTGAATTTCCCTAGTTTGCTTATGAGAATGTCATGTGGCACTGCTACCCCCCCCCCCCATCCACTAGGTTACTAACCTTGTCAAAGAAGGAAATTAGGTTGGTTTGGCATGATTTGTTCTTGACAAATCCATGCTGGCTATTCCTTATAACCCTATTATCTTCTAGGTACTTACAAACTGATCGCTTAATAATTTGTTCCAGTATATTTCTAGTATTGAAGTTAGACTGATTGATCTATAATTCCCTAGCTCCTCTTTGTTTCCTTTTTTTAAAGATAGATACTATGTTTGTCCTTCTCCAGTTCTCTGGGCCCCTACTGTCCTCCAGAACAATTTCTAATAGTTCTGAGATTGCTTCAGCTAGGTCCTTAAGTGCCTGAGGATAAATTTTGTCAGGTTTGTCAATTTGAATACATCTAACTTATCTAAATATTCTTTAACCTGTTCCTTTCCTATTTTGGCTTGTGTTCCTTTCTTCTTGTTGTTGATATTAACTGAGTTGAGTATCTGGTCACCATTAAACTTTTTAATGGAGATTGAAGCAAAATGGGCATTAAACACATCAGCCTTTTTGATGTCATCGGTTATTAGCTCTCCTTTGCTGAGTAGATGACCTGCACTATGCATCATTTTCTGGCTCCTAATGTGTTTAAAGAACCTCTTTTTATGGCCTTTTATGTCCATGGCTTATTGCCTTTTATAACCCATTTTATGTTCTTTTATTCTAGCTACCACATGTACCACCAGTTCCAGAGAAAAAGTGGAGTCAAAGATGACATCCACCTTATAGCAACAGAGAGGATGGAATTGTGGTCACCAGTGACAGAGAAGAGGGAGAAAAGGGAAGGATACAAAGTGTCCTGTTTTGACCATATTAAATTTAAATGCATAGGAGGAAAGGGTCATAGAGACAGGCTGAACAGCAATACTGGAATGAGGGAAAGAGGCCAGGAGCAGAAGGGCAGATTCATGAGCCATTGGCCTAGATAAGATAGCTGAAGCTATGTGAGATGAGGTCATGTCATGTAGAGAAAAAGGTGAACAGGGAGAAGAGGAGGGAATCCTGTGGGATAAGGGGATGAGGAAGAGAAGAAGAGAAGGACGGTGTACAAGGGAAAGGAAAATGGAAGTTGTGGGGAGGGAGAAGAGGTGAGAAGGAAGAGAGCGGAGAAAAAAAACACAAAAGAGGTGTAGTGAGTATGGTAGAAAAGTAATGGCAGGACACAGTCAATGGGTAGGTGAAAATCTGGGAGCCAAGTGCATAGCGTGCAGGCAAGGAAATTAATTAGCAAGTGATCAGTAATACAATAAATGGAGCTGTAAAACCAGGCAGTATCGCAATTGTAAAAATAACCAGCCAACAGAGTAACAAGGCAGCAAGTTAATGAGAGGTAAGGTGGATGGAGCAGAGAGGTGACTTGGTCATTGAGCTACAGAGGCCATGGTTACTGAGATCAACAGATGTCAAAATCTATGAGTGCCAGAGGGTGGCCTCAGGCTGTGAAGATCTCTCTGCCCATGACAGGGGGTGGTTTACTTCCAAAAGCTTCCTTCTCCCTTATGTTGGTAGTTCTGGTTAGTGCTGGTCATGGACTCTAGGCATTAAATAATTTAACATTTAACCATGTGGTCAAAGGCCTCAATATTTTTCCCGGGCTATTCAGATAAATTCTATCCAACCTTCATAACTCTATACAGCACTCCCAAAAAAGCCTGAGAGAGTAGACAAGCCACATGTCCTGATGATCGAATCCAAGCTTTGTCACACCAAGGATGGGTGTGAGTTCCAGAGGCAGGCACCAAGAGTGCTTTGCCACCCGTTCCAGCCCATTTAAAACAGGAGAATGGTTTCATTCAATACAGTAGTTCTCTGATTCTTTTATGGTGTGTATCGCTTCTTAACAGAGAGCCTTTTTCTGGGCCATCTTCCCTCCTACCCTGACAGTGTGGTTCACTTTACTCCGATTCATAATGGCCACTTCCTCTCCCATTGGCAACTGGGTAATATCCCTGGGCCAAGTACAGCTATTGCTTGGTTGGAAAGTATTTAATGTATTTTTAGCTGTATTTTAATGTGATAAAGCAGGGCAGGGGGGAGGCAGCTCAAGTAATTCCCCATGGGCCTCAGTTCAGAAACCACCTGGATGCCTTCGCTTATCACAATTGTCATGATACCACATTAGAAGATACTATAGCTAAAATTAAATATATTTGGGGACTTAAAGTTAGTTCTTAAAGGCACTTAAATAAGTGGCCTGAGTTTAAAAAGTGTCAAGCATTTGCAGCCCCACTCAGGTCAATAGGAGCTGCTAGACGCACTGCACTTATTCCTACCCTAAGTAAATGACCTCATTTAAAAAGCCCCATTGATTTTCAGTGAGATTTTCAGCTCCTAATTCCCTTATGTGCTTTTGAAATCCTACCCAGAGGCATCTAAATAACCCCTCTGTGCCAAAAGTTAGGCTCCCATTTTTGAAAATCTTGTTCTATGTGCATGTAGCTTCGATGCAAACTATATGGGGCTTTATAGGTCAAATGCAAACCTTAAGCATAATTCAGACATCAACTGAGAACGAGTGCAGATCACAAAGCACAGGTGTTACATATTCTCTGTGTGAAACACTGCTTAACAAACAGCCAGCCAAATCCTGCAACAGCTGCAATTTCTGAATGATTTTCAAGAGTAGCACATCGCAGTAATCCAGCCTCAAAGTGGCAAAGGCAAGGATCACTATCAAGGACTGCAAGCAAAAGAAGAGGTCATAACCTCCTTGCCAAGCGCAAATGATAAAGAGCGCTCTTGGGAACAGCTGCACACTGTGTATCCAAAAGCAGCAGGAAATCTAACAAGACCCGCAGGGAGTGAACCTGAATAGCAAACGGTGGACGTATCCCTTCAATCAAGGGAGCGTATGTAATCTCTGCCTCTTTGTTTATTTGCTTCCCTCAATCTAAAGCATTTTTCAGTCTTATCTGGTTATGTACAAATCCCCACAACCTGCCTGTGGGGTAAGAATTACTATTCCCTGAACAGCTAAAACACAGGACCTGATTCTGATCTCACTTATACCTGTTTCCAATTACTTCTCATTTGGCCCCCATTCCCATAAAATCTGAGCATCTCATAATCTTTAGTGCATTTCTCCCCACAACACTCCTGTGTGGGAGGGGTGAGCTATCATCCTATTTTTACAGTAGGGGAACTGAGGCAGAGAAAGATTAAGTGACTTGTCGAGGTTACACTAGGAGTCTGTAGCAGAGCAAGGACTTGAACCCTGGATTCCCAAGTATCCTAGCCACTGGACCATCCTTCCTCTCTGTCTCCACTTCAGTGGAGTTATTCCTGAATTACACACGTATAACTGAGAGCAGAATCAGGACCACTGTGATGGACGAGACATGTCACAGTTGGCATTAAAGCCCTAGAGATGGAATCATGCTGTGGGAAGAGAAGGTCATCCCTCACTCAAGCACTGTTATTGGAGAGATCATGCATGCGGAGGCGAGGAGAAGCATAATGCGTAGAAAAACTCCAGGAAAGGCGTGCTCACCTACAGCTGTTGCTCCACATATGGAATCCAGCTGAGCATGTGCTCCCTCTAGCATAGCTCTGAAGATGTGATCTGGTGCACAGGGTGAGCAAGGACATGGCTGGGCCTTCACTCGACCCAGACAAGCCCCACTGAGTCACTGAGTGATGCCAAGAAGAGCTAGCTCAGTGTTCCCAGGAGCGCAGATAGGGCAGACTGCCAAATCATGGCTGTCCTCTGAACATAAGCCCTGTGAGTGGGAACTCCCATTTCCCAGCCATAATCTGGTCTTTCTTTCATTTACTGTGAATTTCATTGGCTTATCTACTGAATTTGGTTTTGTGTGTGATTTATTTTTAAACTATATATGAAAGGACTGGCTGAGAAGTACAGCTGCATGGATCTCAAGAGTTTTAACCTAAAGGAATCTATACAACTCCCCTCTCCCCCCGTCGACCCCCCATTTCACTTTCTGTGGCTTCATACTCCTTGAATTTCACTTTGAGCTTCAGTCTGAAATGAGACCAAAACCGCAGTGTGGAAGTCAGCTGAAACTACTGAGTTCTGCTTTGTTTCATAAGAAGCCACTGGATCTGCGTGGTTTTCACCATGCGTGAACTGATCCAGATTCACTGGAGACTCAACTCAACAATACTCAGAGCCAGACAAGTTTCACCTGGTTTTGAGTTCATTATGAAGAGTTTTTCACAGTTCAAGTGAAAACCTCAAATACTCTGACTCCACCTAGTAGATTTACCCTTGGCCACCTGATGGTACTTGCAATAGCTTTTACCTTGGGCCTTCATGGGTGGGGACTTTCCAACTAGAATTAGGTAGCACCATGTGGATGGAGCAGAGTTAAGTAAAGGTATTAACAGAGATTTCAGATGAAGGAATGTGGTAAAATGCAAGACCCCAGTGTAGACTGGCCTTTGAGGAGAAGAGCAAACAAAGCAAAGCAGATCCATCATAAGATACCTGAGTGCCAAACAAAAGAGAGGTTTCAGAGTAACAGCCGTGTTAGTCTGTATCCGCAAAAAGAAAAGGAGTACTTGTGGCACCTTAGAGACTAAAGACAATTAGGTGAATAGACTCAGACATCCTTGTGATGGACTGAAAAGACAGCCATGGGTTGATCTGAACGCTCTAGATAAAAATGCATAATTTGGTCCGTTAGTTTCTTTGTCCCCATGTCCTTTTAGATGGCTATGAAGTTGTCTGTTGTTTGAACTGTTGCATTACTATTTTTTCTCTAATCTCTAAACATCAAGGTCAACCCACGGCCAAGCCTAGATGGCTGGTCTATAAGATGTAAATGTACTTTGGCTGGAAAGAATACTTGTGGCTGGGTCATGTGATATTGCCCTTTCCTTTTATGTGGAATCTTTGGGGATTAAAAGAGTAATGGCCTCGAAAACCCACACAATACTCTGCAAATTAGTCCTTCTGTCAGTCAGTCAATCTCTTCTCAAGCCCAGTCTGGAAGGATACCCTCTGAGAGTAAATGATTGTGAGAAAGACAGTAGGGCAGCAGTTGAAACTCACCAGGGTGAGCCTACAAGGGAAAGCTTAACAGGATGAATCATTTTCATAAAAGGACTAAAAGTTAGCTAATTTTTCTATGACGGTTTTCTTCAGTTCATTTTATAATGGAACTCACCGTGAGACATTTCTGTTCTTATCAGTGTCATTAGTGACTTTTAATCCATTCATGCATCTCTATACACACATGCCATATGTATATGACTGCATGAATGAGTTAAAATTATATACACATTATGTCTGAATATATGTATTTCTGTGTGAGTGTATTAAGGTTTATGGGAGGAAAGGCAGATCCAAATCCACAAACTGTTTATATGAAGACAAGCTGAACAACTGTGGTCAAATAAAGTATAAATAAAATATCACAGCTAGAAATCATTTCTGAGAAATAAATCTTGGAATTGGAAGAAAGTTTAACTTTTAATGTTTTGGCTTTATAGAATACTACTATAATATGGAAAATTTCAACACAATAATAAAACTGCTTCTTCACAACAGGGATAGAATTTACTGATCTGCATCTTTTGAATTCAGATTGACTTTGTCTCTCCAAATATGTTTTCTCACCCTCTTTTGACTCTCTGTTGTAAGTATTATGCCAGTGGAAGAAAAAAAACAAAACTTGAATCAGAGTTCAGATTATGGATACTGAGTAATGGTAATTAAACCTATCTAGACTCAGTTACTTCCAGCTACGAAAAAAAATGTTTCAAGTACCAGTCAAACCTTTTGTAATAGTCTACAGAAATAATGACAAAAGCCCAAACTTTCAAACTTGGGTGACTAAGGTAGATGGCTAAATATGGATTGGGAATATAATCAGGTGCTGAGCATTGACTTTACAGATTTGTCCCCAGGTTTTGGAAGAAAGAAATCATCCCCCAAATCCCTAGCTACTAGTCATAGCTAGCCAGCCACAACAATTGAAAAATTGTTCAATAACATCCATCAATACACATGGACCTCTCCTCCATTATAATACTTTCCCTTGAAAACAAACTCCTAGCCTGGTACCATACCACTGCTTCAGGAGGAAAGGAGAAGGAACCACAAACTATGTCATATATGCCAAAGTAATGATGGGTGAACCTTCAAAGATCTAGGGCCAAAACTATGGTTTCTGTATGCACTAGAAGTGTGATATAATATGTGAATCCTGCCAACTGGTTTGTTTCCAAGATAGATCTTCTCCATCATTTAAATCATATTCTGTGCAGGAATTAATTATGATGCCATGATTCTAGCAAACTGCTGCTAGGTCTTTCTCCCATCTCAGAAGTTACATTTTGTACGAGTGCACAATCGAAAGGAAAGAGCAGTGTTTCTGATCTGGGTACAGCTGTAGAAACATGGTAGGTGTAAGGGGCTGGGGTGGTCTTCCACTGGCAACACTGAGTTTCTATCTGATTGTCCCTGAACTGAAGCGGACAACACTGACACACTATTTCTGTCACTGGGCAGACTCAGTCTTCAGTTAATCAGGACCACACAGGGCACTGAAATAAAATACCAGAGTCTCTATCACCTTGGAATGAAAGAGTATCTTTGTCTCCTGGCAGGAGCTCTCATCATCTGTAACTAGGTTCTTGTGTTTGGGAAAAAAGAAAAGCCACAGATTGGGAAGGGTAGAGAAAAAGATTGCTACTCATCAAATCCATTTCCTACATGTCAGCACCATTGTTCTACCTGCATATAATCAGTTAATTCAGTAGTGACTCATTACTACAAGCAGACTTCCATACGTGGCCATACAGCTGGTATGACTTTGAGCTCCACACTGGTCTAGCTGTATGTCACCAAAGCCCAAAATACAAGTTCCTTGGACACAGTTGGAGAGACTTTTCCTAATCTCACAGATTTTCGGTAAGCAGTTGTTCTATGAAAGCCTTTAAAGATACCATGGCCATGCCATAGGAACCTCAGTGTGTCGCTGATTACATCTCACGATGGCCTCTGCCCTATTCAGCGTACTCATGATTGTGCTAATGATATTTCAAGCAGGAATGTGTCTTTCCCAATCAGTTACACGTTCATGAACAGTTAATAAATGATCCCATAGAGACCTTTCGACTAAATAACGTGTAACTACATAAAACCAAAATTATTTTTTAAAAAAAGTTAAATGAAAATCCCCTGGGAAAATCACCAGCTGATGATACATCTGAATCCAAATCCCACTTTGAGTCAGGGATGTAAATTCATCTGTTGAAGCAGCTGAGATTTCCTAATGGAAAGTGCTCAGGCAAAATGAGTATCATATATCACATAAGATACTGTGCCGCTGAAATGTATTCTGTAAATATTGACCCTATATGAAATAAAGCGCATTTTGAAATGTAAAGTGGGTGAGCCATCAGGCTGTGCAGGGCTATGTTATGTTGTACAAGGTAAAGTCATGTCTATCAGAGTAAAATGTCATTTGACATTCTAAGCAAAAGTAACAAAGTGGAAATTTGGAACAAAAATAGGAAACAAATTCATCTCTCCTATTACTCATATGCCTGTTAACCCCAAGGCAATTCCTTTTTTGTCACTAATTACTTTAGTCAGTTTAGCACATCTCTAGTCGTAATATTATAATGGGTAAGTCATTGATCTAGCCAGCAGAGAAAGAGATTAAAATATTTAACACCTGCTACTTATTAACAGCTGGAATTTTACCAACATAATAATCCTTGTTTGCAGTGTTGTAGCCATGTTGGTCCAGACTTGTGGAACAAAAATAAAATCCTAGTCTCTCTTTTCTACAACCGGGGGAATGGGAGAAATGAGGAAACATATTGGAAACTTACATTCTACACTGAGTGTAAATTATAACCACACACACAACTACATTAAACAAACATTATTAAAGTCACAAAATCAAGCTCTCAAAAGTTAGGAAACTCCTGAATTAAAGTTTCCAGTAAAACCTTAATTTAGCCCCTTTGTGCATATGCACTATGATACAGCCTTTAATTACATGATCATTTACTATTTTTTCCACTGGACCCCCTGCCTCATTTAATGCATAAGACAGACAGTGTTCACATAGCGAGCAGTTATTAAATACTTTATTTTCTCCTCATTGTTCAATGGGTGGCCCCAGTCCTTATTTATTGTGCATTATTCAAACCCTCGACTGTAGAGGGTATTATTATCTTCCTCATGGCCTTTTCTGTGGTGTTCGTCACTACAGTGTCTAAATGCTTCACAAACATCCATTTATTTTCACAATCCTCATGTGAAACGAAAGGGTATTATCCTCATTTTACAGATGGGGAACTGAGACACAGAGAGATCAATGCAAACCAAAAGTCCACTAATTTTGGGTGCCTGACTTTTCAGAGTATGTAGCATTATATAGCCCTTCACATGTTCAAATCACAGCTCTGACTGACTTCACCTGGGACTGAGAGTGCTCAGCACTTTCAAATCAGCTCCAGCATCTCAAGTCAGGCACCCACAAAATGAGAAATACACAATTAATGATCACCCAGCAACTTTAATTTTGGCTTTTCCTAACTTTTGAGCACTTGACTTTGCAACCTTAAAAATGTTCTTTTAACATAACAAAACTAATATTCTAGGTTTTAAAAAAACCAAATTGAAAAAAACCCAGCAACTGCAGCATTATGTGGTGTATTATTGACAGCCACATGGATCAACAGCAAGGCTGGAACCTTTAGATCCACCATACTCTCCTAGGGACTGCCTAAAATGAGAAGGGCATGGGCTGAAAAGCTAGGGGTGGGGAAAGAGGTAAGACTGGGACAGGGATTGGAGGGGAGGGGGCAGGGGCAGAAGAGTCTGTGCCCACTAGAGCAAACTTCTGTCTAGAGCCTGGAGTGGAATTCAAGATTCTTGAGTCTGTTGTCAGCAAAGTGTCTCATCCCCCTGTAGCACTGGTCCATATAAAGGATGGGAACCTACTATTGCTATCAGTTACTCCATTACCTCAAGAGGCAGCTGGGCCAGGACATCCCATTTCCATGAAGAGGCAACAGACAAAGAAGTGCCAAGGAAGTGTGCTGGGAGGACAAGGAGAGAGACAGTGCTCCAGCTTACTGGAAGCTTAAGAGCACCTGGGCTCAGCGGTGGGACCCAAACACAGTAGCTGAGTGTCCAGCTACAGGAGCTCTACCAGGGCTGTGCCACCTGCTTCCATTCCTAGTTTTGTCACTGGCTTACTGTGTGACCATGAGAAAGTCATTTCAGTTTTCCATGTCTCTGTTTCCCCATTTGTAAAAGGGAGCTAACACTATTTTACCCATCTTTGTAAAGTGTTTTGAGACTTATGCCTGGACATTTCCATATACATGCCAAGTATTATTGTAACTAGCCCTGCACCAAGAAGTACCTCTTAATTGGACCCTTTTACAGGCACAAAGGGTCAAATCTTGGTCATGCAAGGCCCATGATGTTATATTTGTGCTCTACAAGAGATCCAGGAAGCCCAGGGGATTCCACAATCCACCATTCACAGTAGAAGAGAAGTCCTTTGTAACTACCTACTGCAAAGGCAATTGTGAGCAGCACAACAAGGGTGTGAGCAGTAGATTCATGCTCAGTGCAGATCTATGAGGCTATAAGCCCATGATCATTAAGGGGAGGGCATGGGAACCGAACAGTAGGTGACATCCATTCTCTTCCCTATACAGACATTATTTGCCCTTAAGTTGGACAGTGCACGAAGTCTGTTACAGAACAATGAATAGGGCATAGTCTCTTCGATGCATAGGTCTCTTTAATGCCAGTTCAATGCCTTAGCCTCAAGAACATCCTTCCTTCCCAGGAAGGAGGGATCAAGAATGAAAAGATTTATTAGAGGAGACCAGTTTTTTTCTTTCATGCACCCTTTTTAAAGTTGTTTTTTAATATTGCACAGGGATTGGTTCAGAAGACCAGCAGGGACAGATTTTGACTATAAATCAACTAATCCAACAATGTTCAATTTATACAAAACTATGCAGCAAATAATGTTAATATTCAGCCTATTCAGAAGAACCCATTTCTTATCATTGTGATATTTTGGGGGTAGATGTCTGCGCTCTAAATATTCACCATGTTCCGGTCCAAATTGACATTATCACAGACACTAGACCAAAACACTTGAGACATGATACCATGTAACACTTAGTGATAAGACATAATACAACATAAGAGTGGGGCCAAGGACAGCTGAAGTAGATGATAGGCTGACATACCATCCATTTTCATAGACTAGTTGATGCCCTTCCTCAGCTAACATTTCTTGGACAGTGCAAGAAGTTTCCAAAATAGATCATGGCAGAGATGGATTACAGAAACGCCAGCCTAATCTAACCCTTGAGGGCCACATTGTGGTCCCAGACTTATGTAGCCATGAAAGGAGTAAGAGCCTCTTCCCCTGCAGCCTCCTCCAGATCACCTCTCCAAGCATCCGGGGGACAGCAGGCTCCAGGGGACTGATCTTTCCTCTTTTCTTTGCAGATGGGCAAGGAGGAGCCAGAGCTGCGATTCCACATCCTCCTCTCTCCCACGTGTGCTGGCAAGTGCAGGTGAGAGAAAGAAACAGATTGCTATTAGTAAAGCACAGTAGCAGATTATAAGATGCCCCTCCCCATTCTCCCCGACAGCAAGGTGGGGAGCAGGGTATGACAGACAATTTTTTGGAATACCCTAAATAAACTTTATTGAATTAGTTTAAGCCATTGGGGTCCATTGTATTAAAAATGTAATTGTGCATGTGTTGTTGTGGAATTGTCTAGTGCTGGAAGTAACACACTGAAGACAAGGAACTCTGCACCTGGAAATACCCCAATCAGAAGGGAAAAAAACATGAGTCTCCACCCAAAAAGGCATTAGCTAAGAAGCTAAAAGCCTGAAAATAAGTGCCCTTGTTAAACCACTGAGGAAAGTACAGGTGCAGTTGCCCTGAACTGTGACACAGGGAAGGAATAATGGCCTTATGTGTCAAAATTCCTTCCCTAGCCTTCACCTGGGGTAACAAAGCTATACATTTCCCTTTGCATAGTACTGTGTATAGTCTCTAGCCTATAATATGTCTCTGACTGAGAGTTCACCTGTGAAGCAGGCAGCATGCTAGCACTGGGATATCAATTCAGTTCTCAGCTGCTTTGATCACTAGCTAATTTAGGGCCCAAATCAAAGCCTTGTTCTGGCAAGTAGGTCTTACTGTCAAGAATAGAGACTACTTGCATGGGGCAAGACTGAGAGAACCACAGTCATAAGTAGGGGCAGGTGCAGAACTCAGGGAAGGACTGCACCTCAGGTGATACTGTCCATCCTCAAACTCCCTGGCATGCTGGGGGTAGCTAATGGACTCCCCCTGCGGGGCTCCCTTGTTCACCACCAGTCAGCTGCACAGTGCATGAGGAAGGGACACAGTCAAGGCGTTCTTCCTGACATCTTTGTAGAAAATTTGCAACCTGGAGCTGAATGGAGGGAGCAGTCTTTGTGCTCCCGTATCACTTGTGTGGGGTATATAGTGTGTGTGGGAGAAAGGCTCCTTGCACATCCCCCTACACATTCGTTCCAGGTCCAGGGATGTGTAATCCACGATCAGTAAGAGTTTGCAGGATTGGGACTTTACCATCTTACTTCTACTTACTACAAAAAGATAGTTGTTTGGTAAATGGTGTCTTGTTTGTGAAGGATGGTAGCTGCTTGAAAAGATAAAACAATTTATCTATCATTGGGAATATGGAGAAATCTATCTGGAAATGATGACCTCCATCCATTTTATTTCATTATATTTATATACAGTATTGTATTAAAATGCTGATCTGATAGGAATAAAGTGTGGGTATCTCATCAATTCATAAATCCAAACCTAATAGTTTTTACCCTGAGAAAGCAACCCAAACTCAGCTACTAGAAACACAGTTCTGATGCAAATGGCACATTAAATACACCAGAGATAATGAATGTGAAAAGAGAACATAGTGCTTCCTGCAACTGAAACATTTGGATTTAAACCAGAAGGTTAAAATTACCTGTGCATGTAGCTCAAACATACACTCCAGTTTCAGTTTAAAGTTAATGTGAATGCTTATTGCTATGGCAAAGTTATACTGATACTAGAATGTTATCTGTTAAATGAGAACAGCAGCAACGGCAGAGGTATAGTTAGAAACATACATGCTTGTCTTACAATTTCATACTTTGGACTAACATTTGGGTTATTAGCCTCACTCATGCTGAGAATTTTAAAGAAAATCCAGAGGCCATATTTAAATTTATAGCATGAGTGCCAATAAGTAAGTAGCAGTTTTTGAATCTATAATTTGCCCTAGTAAGCTCTTACTGACAAACGTATTCCTTAAATAAAGAAATAGCTATAAATAAATAGAAGCTCATGGTTTCAAATAGTTTTGTCTTCTGATCTGAATTTCTGTATCTCACTAGTCCATAACATGGACTGATGCCTTTAGATATTTTAGAAATAAACAAATGACCATGTAAATGTATTTAAAATGTAGCTTACTGTGGATGCTCTCTAAAGTTTACTATTTTAAAAATTCACACCAAATATTTATCATAGGGCCAATTCTGCCACTCTTACTCCTGTTGAGTGGAACCTTGTTTGATTTCAGGTTGAAACTATTTGTAGAGTAATATACTAGAGGATAGCAGAATCAGGCCCCATCTAAGCATATGCAAGCATGTCAATCACAGAGCACAATCCTGCAAAGACTTATGCACATGTGTAATTTCAAGCATGTGAGTGGTTCCAGGCTTGAAATTAAACATGTGCATTGTAGGATCAGGGCCATAGACCATTCATTTAACTCCTATATACTCCTATATACCTCTATGCTCCTATACTCATATAACTCCTATATACTCCTATATACTGAAAAGGATCCTTTTGTTCCAGTAAGTAGATCACTCCCTCCCCTCAACAAACAAACAACCACCCCAACCTTTTTCCAGCTTTCTAAATACAGATATACAATTGCTTGGAGCTGTTATATTTGGTGATGCAAAGAATGCACATCTGCAAACATTAAAACATTGGAGTCTACTGAGCCAATGCAAGATTTAAAAAAAAATCGTAAATGCTTTTCATTTTTAAAAAGTTAACATGTAAAGAAAAGGAAATGTGCACATTAAATATACAGTAAAAAAACAGGTTTCAGAGTGGTAGCCGTGTTCGTCTGTATCAGCAAAAAGAATGAGGAGTACTTGTGGCACCATAGAGACTAACAAATTTATTTGAGCATAAGCTTTTGTGGGCTAAAGCCCACTTCATCAGATGCATGCAGTGGAAAATACAGTAGGAAGATATATATACATATATATACAGAGAACATGAAAAAATGGGGGTTGCCATACCAACTCTAATGAGACTAATCCATTAAGGTGGGCTATTATTAGCAGGAGAAAAAAACCCAAATCTTTTCAGGAATCAGTAAACTCACAGAATAAGTGTAAGGCCCATTCCTGCTATTCTTACTTGGGCAAAACTCCATTACATTTCCCAACTTTAAAGGGAGTTTTGTAGGATCGGTTCCTAATTCAGGGTTAAAACCTCATCCTGAATTAACCCTGTTATTCCCAGGTAACGCATTTGATATACTCTTTCAGGGGACTGTAATATAGTAGGTGATTTTATGTAACATATGAGCTGCAATGTTGAAACACAACAGGGTGAACTAAGGACAGCATTTCAGTCTTAATTTCCTGGCTTCTACGGTTCTGACAATTTTCTAACATCTTTTTTCATGTGTGAGTAGAACACAGTGTTGTGTTCAAAGCCAAGAAAACTGTTTATTATATTCTTTTATTTAAATAGACAAGGTTTCTACATGCAATGGTATTGATTTTAAAGAGTCTTGAGTTATGTGTTAAGAGTAGAGATGCCAGCTTAGATCTGTGAGTTTAACTTTCAGTAGGTACCAGAATAGACTTTTTGTTGTAAAGTACCTTGGCTTCTTGACTCCCAGCTGTAACAAATCTTTGTTTCTTTCTCTTCCTTGATATAAAGGAGATTATCGACTGTAGAGCACCTATTATTTTACCTTTTCATCCACTGTAAACCCTGTTTTCATGCTTGTTGTCTCTTTCTGTGCCGTAGTAGCTTGTGCTAAATACTGACCTTTACTTTGTTGCCAAAGTAAAAGTAGACCATTTTACAACTTCAAAGAACAAGCCTAGTCAGCACAGGACTTATCAACTTTTAAAAGCCAGCTGGCATGAATGCTTACCTGTCTACAGTAACATCTGACTCCCTCTGAATTACAGCGTGGATATCACACCATCGAAATGCAGTCATTTCTAAGGACCTGATCCTGCCAGGTGAGAACACCCTTTACACTTTACGGAGAGTTGAGCACGCTCAGCACCTTGTAGGATTGGGCGCAGAGTCAGTGACATTTGATTAAACGGAAGAGGGGTTATCAATCTTTTACTTAGGCCATGGCTATACTTGGAACTAGGGGTGTGATTCCCAGCTCATGCAGACATACTCCTGCTAGCTCTCATCACGCTAGTATGCTAAAAGTAGCGACGTTGCTGCGGTAGCTAGCACAGGCAGCCGTGAGCAGTGGCACAAGCTAGTGTCGCGGAGTGCGTACTCCGGGGTTCAGACGGGGCTGTACTCGGGGCAGCTCGCCCATGCTGCCACTGCCCGTGCTACTGCAGCTACACTATTATTCTTAGCGCACTCGCTCAGTGAGAGCTAGCAGGAGTATGTCTGCGCCAGCTGGGAATCACACCCCTAGCTGGTAGTGTAGATGTAGCCTGACTGTCAAAGGTAAAATAAACAATCTGACTTGAATGGTGAACCACTGACTGTAGTGGAGCTGCGGGGGGTGCACCTGAGGGCAGAATTTTGCTCTGTAAGGCAGAGGCTAGATGGCTGGTAGCAGATTCAAGCTATCATTATAGAGCGCACTTTGCCAGAGCTAACAGACCATATATCTAGTGGCTTGTGACCTGTAAGGACATCACCTTAAAAACCTTATTAAGATCTCAGGCTGAATCACAGCTTGCAATAGCAAACTGGGATTCTTGTCAAAGGTGTGTCTGCTGCTTTCTGACCTTGAATCAGAATGTGATTTTTTCTTTAAAATAGCTTCTGCTTTGTATTAAAGTATAACTGAGTGTTCGATAATAATGTGTGAATCACGCTTTCCATGCTCTGTTTTTTAAAATGTGTTTACATGGTGCAGGGGAAGTAAGTGATTGACACAGTCAAGTTCTGTGCAAGTTGAACTAGTGGAAGCTGTGAATCCAGACCAGAGATAGGATTGTGGAATTCTGCTGACGGAATTCTGCACACTTAGAATCACAGGGTTAGAGGTACCAAAAGTCTGTACCGTCTGATGACTGTTCAGTCACCCATGTGAAATGAACTACCTCAGTCCAGTTCCTAGGGGATGCAGCCCAAGTTCTATTCTTCTTTCCACTGGTGGAACTCCAGTGAGAATACATTTGGCTGCTTATCTAACTGTTACAAAAAGCCATAACTGACACTAATTAGCAGCCCTGACAGTCCCAGCACAGAGGCTAAGGAATACCTGGGCATGGAGATGGAATTATCCTCTCTCCTCCTTTATACTGAGATGTCCATGGCAGAGCAAGTCTGGGGTGGTATTAGTTTTCTCCCTGAGCTCCACAGGTCTAGCTGTGTAGATGGCATGTACTCCGTCCACCAATCTGCCTTGCCACTGCTCCCCTGGCCCATCTATTGCCTACCTTCCCCATACAGATCAACACATCTACAGAGTGCCTTCAACAGAGTCCAGGCATAAGGCAAGGGGGATGTTTCTCTGAAGGCAGCTGAACACCCCTTTCCACATGAAAGTATGTATGATCCTGCAGAGAGGATGCCTCTGTGCATTGACTGGGGGAGACTGAGCCCATCAGCAATAACATAAATTCCAGTGTTGATCCCATTGAAGCAAATGACAAACCTCCTATTCACTTAAATGGGACCAGGGATTAACCCACCTTTTTACCTCTACCATTCAAGGATTTCAGTTCACAAGACAGACTTTAATTAACTAGGCCCTGCATAGAGTCCCACCCTTCTTATAGAGTCCCACCCTTGTTAAATACTACTGATTATGTTAACTTCCAGTCTTTATTATTAAACATTACCAGCTACAACAGAAACATTTAGGAGCACAAAGAGTATGTCTACACTGCAGCTGGAAGTGGGCTTCCCAATCCAGGTGCGCAGACTCATGCTAGCTCCACTCAAGCTAGTGCCCTAAAAATAGTAATGTGGCTGTTGCAGCACTGGCGGTGGCTTGGGCTAGCCACCCAAGTCCAAGCCCACCCAACCCCCGGGTGCAAACTCTGGTGGCTAGCTGGAGGAGCCATCACCCATGCTGCAGCATCCAATCTGCTACTTTTAGCACACTCGCAGCTACAGCATAGATATACCCACAGATTTGAAACAAAATATTCAAGACTTTACTCTCTATACTCCTACACCTTCATGATGAATCAACTCCCCCTTGCAGCCCCCAAAGTTTAGTTCTGGGATACTTATCTTTGCCCTGTGCTAGGATAGATGTCTCATGTCTCTATGGTCCGCCATTATATTCATTTTATTTCCATGAAATTCAAACTATAAAAGTTTCCCTGCTGCCTCCCCATAAAAGAAGCAGGAGACAAAGAAGAGTGGGAAGGCTGAGAAGTCAAAGCCCCTCTTTGGAGCTAGCATCATTTAACAATGATTACTTTTCAGCCCCTCATCCAGCAAAAATGATATGGCAATGGGTTAGGGTAAGAAAGCGATTACATGAACTCCCTTTCAAGCTGAGGACCAGTGCTGTGACTTGATATGGTTTTTATCAGAGGCTGAAATGCTGCATTACCAAGTAAGCAGTAAATTATGTCTAAAGCAATTATACTACCCCAAGCAGAGATCATGAGTAGAAAATGAATGGAGTTGGGGGTGGAGGGGGCAGACACTGCTTATGCATTTTGATTAGATAGCTAGTTATCATCCTCTGAAAAAAGAACAGCCAGCAATTCATGAAGATAGTATGTGCCACATTGACCATTATATCTTACAGTGTTGTATCTTTATTTTTAAAGGTGGGATGAACACAACAACACATTTATATTGAAAAGAGCTTATCTATTAGTGTTTCTACAGTTTCCAGCAAAGTGGATCAAAGTAAAATGATACCTACTGTAAGGACAGGTGAGCAGTTCATATTACAGTATGTTATTATACACAAAGAGCTAAACGTATGCTTCAAGCCTATTTTGATCCCGTATGCATATGGGATCAAATTCTGTTATCAGTTACAGTTCTGTAAAGCTGGAGTAAGTCAGCGACACCTTCAAAACTGGGCTTGCTACCAGCTTACAGGAAATATTGATATTATTAACCTCTTTAATGCTTTAAGATGTTGAACTGTATTTACATTTACAACTAAAAGGTGTACACTGGGTAGAAAATAGTAGTCCCATCATCAGTGGGTGTGGCCTTGAGAGGAAATCTGATATGAAAGGTCCCTGTATCACATGGGACTAGTTACTCCCATACCTCAGACTGCACTGTGTGACTGAAGCAGACAGACTGGCCTATAAATTCAGCCCTGATTGATATTCCTGCAATCTCAGTAAAGTCAATGTGCTTGGACAGATGTAACTGAAGGCAAAGTTTGGTTCCATGAATATAGCTGTAAGCCTGGTGTAGAAACTTATACAACATGCATCTCCACCTGTTCAAGCAGGCATTTCAAATGCCATCTACAATAGTCTTTAGGTTCTATTACACCAATAAAGCCTCTCTTTTCTGAACCTCATTATTATGGTTTGGCTTTCTTTTCTGACATCAGAATGTACTGAAATGCTTCCTCACTGGATCTCAGTTTCGCCAATGGAGGCTAATTTACCAATGGGGGATTGAGGAGGCACCATGGGGAGCTGGCCCTTTAAGAGTGTTGAGAGTTCAACTCAGTCCTGTGACACTCAATTTCTAAGAATAAATTCCATGTTCCTTCTTCCATGAAGATAAATGGGAGCTTATTCTTTAGTGAAACTAGGATTATCAGGCCCCATATTAAATTGAAAAAGTCATATACTAATAGAACAAACCCCACTACAAATAGGGCAATATTCACCTATATTTGGAGGTGAATTTCCCAGTACTATGCTAATTGCTGGCTTTACGTATGTTTGATTTATACTTGCTCTTGCATGAGAAGCTTTGTAATAAAGACCAACCCCTGTTAAACCAACCACCCCAGTTCTAAAGTATTCTGAAAAAAATCATGATTGAAGAAATGTGGTTGAACTGAAGCACTGCAAGTTGGGATCTAGGTTATTCATCTCTCATAATACAACAAGTAAGTAAAATGATAGTTGATTGGAGGTGAATGCTATAGAAGCAGTGGGCTGTTTTACTTTGCTGTGCTATGGTGTTACAAATGAAAAAAAATATATACCACTGCTTAGCAGCATGCTTGAAAACACCACAAATAGCTCACACCTTTCTCCTCCTACAATAGCGCAGTGTTAAAAGACTGACATGACTGCTGCTATTCTAAGAGGAGAACTTCCTTAAGTGAGGATTAAGGAACTTGCAGTATGTGTTATATGTGTAAAAGCACAGCACAGTCTATCTAATTTCAGTCCAAACACTCTTCCACACAGTAGTAGAATAGGGGATGATGATAGCGGTCTCTTCTGTATCAGCTAGAGTACAAAAAGTAAATGAGATGGTGGGTAAGGATTGGCAGATTTGCTTCACTATAGGACAAAATGGTGGGATACACTTTTCCCCCACCATTCTACGTCCAAAACATCTGTCTGCTGTTGGGTAACTGGGACATAGAAAATCAGACATCTGTGTGCCAGATACATAAAGCAGTTTGACTCATACAACGGCAATACCTGCTAGTTACTTTAAGATGTTTTGGGAGGGAAGGCACATGACAGTGTCAAGGTTCCCATCACTGTTTTCTTTCCAATTCCTTTTCAATAGCTATGCTGGCATGACGAGGTGTATAAAGGTAACTGAAGTCAACACACCATGCATCTATGTATGAGACTGATTTCTGAGCGATAAGGAGGTAGATGAGTCCATTGTGTTACTATACAAGTCTGATTGAGTGGTGCGTTTTCACATACACAAGACTCTTTCTGTTGTCTTTTTCTTTCTTTCAAATTTACACAGACGTTTTCATTCTTTCCTTTCAAGTCATTGATGACATTGCTGTTTCTGGAGTAGACAACTTGCTCACTGGGCCAGTACGGAACCAGTCTCCCAGAATCCTCTTAGTGTTGTACTGCTGGAAATACTGTCTATATAATGTACAACTGAATTCCTAACCACTTGTGCTCATAAAAATTCCCAGGGCATCTCATAAAATTAGAGGATTTATCCATGTCCTGGCCAAATCTCTAATTTGGGTCCTGCGCCCACTGGAGTCAATGGGAGTTTACCCACTAATTTTAGTGAAAGCATATTTGGGTAGTTTTGCACACTTAATTTGCCCTCTGCCTTTTCCTATACTGCTGTGCATGGTGAAAAAACTGTCGTAATTCACACAAAATGTGGTTGTGTTTCAGTAGTAGCCGCAGTAACAGGTGTCTCTGTATCCATGCATGTGCAGTCATTTAAAATGCTCTGGGATCCTTCAGAATAAAAAGTGCTGTATAATAGTCATTACTGTTGCTGTTGGGTAAAAATTTCAGAAGTGTCTAAGTGACTTAGGAGCCTAAGTTCCATTGAATGTCAATGGGACTTAGACTCCAAAGTTACTTAGGTGCTTTTGAAAATGTTGCCTGTTATTGATATTACTGTTGTTATGATACTTTCTCACATGGTCCTCACAGCTTTCTCACAGGTTATATTTTGCACTGTTATTTAGAAAATGTGTCTCTTTCCTGCACAGCTTGTTTTTATTTTATTGCCCCTTCCCCCGTTTTTAAATTTTTCCAATGATTTAAAGACATCCCTAAACTTGTAAGTTTAAAGATGAAACAAAACTGAAGCAAGTTTGCTCCGTATCACATAGGCTCTGTGCTCGGACAGCGCTAGGGAAAATGAAGTTCTCTAATGAAAGGGCCATACAAATGCAGCCCAAATGCAATAGCGCTATCAGTGTATACAAAGTGATAGCGTAGTGTCTGTTCCCTGAGGAGCAGTAGATAAAGTAATCTAACAAAAGAAGGGACTTCAAATAGTAGGACTCAGCTAACAAAAACAAACACCACATCCCACTTTTTTTTTTCTATTTTTTTTTTAACATTTTCTTTGCACTTCTCAGCTTTCCCTTAGGAATATTTTTCCTTCCTCTGGGTTTCATGTTGTCATGGAGACTGGTATGTTAAGGTCTGTGGGGCTCGTAACTGCTTATTTTCAATGTTTCGTATTCACAGTTGATGTGCACGAAGCAAAAGAAGATCTTATTTTTTCCCCAGTAATTCCAGTAACTTTGCAGTATGAAATCAGCTGAAGAGTTGGCAATGTATCCATCTTTCTTCCCCTGTAGCATCTATATTTATCCAGTTGCTCTAATTAAATACTCTGCTAAGGACTCTTAGGTTTGAAGGTCCCAGTATTGTAGACTATACCACGTTGCTTAGATTTGAGGGTCACTCTGCGTGAAATTATGGATGGACCCAAAAGGCAAAATTCAGATTTGGATTGTGACCCGCTCAATTTTGGGGTGTTAAGGCCTAGGGCTTTGGTTTGACTCATTATAGAAATGGCACCCACCTGCCAAATTCAGATGTAGAGCCAAATTCTGAACAAAGTTTTAGTGCTAAAGGGGAGTTCTAGTCCATGGCTTTGCTTCAGGGTCCAGCTCTATGTATATGTTTCATAGAATCATAGAAACCATCGAATCATAAAAGTGTAGGGCTGGAAAAGACCTTGAGAAGTAATTAAGTCCAGCCTCCTGCACTGAGGCAGGAACAAATAAACCTAGACCATCCCTGACAGGTGTTTGTCCAGCCTGTTCTTAAAAACCTCCAATGACAGGGATTCCACAACCTTGATTGAAAATCGATTCCAAAGCTTAATTACCCTGTAGTTAGAAAGGTTTTGCTAATATTTAACCTAAATCTACCTTGCTGCAGATTAAGCCCATTACTTCTTGTCCTACCTTCACTGGACATGGAGAACAATTGATCACAGTTCTCTGTGTAACATTGCTTAGAATATATGAAGACTGTTACCAGGTCCTCCCTCAGTTTTCTTTTCTCAACACTAAACATACACAAAAGTTTTTTTAACTTTTCCTCGTAGGTCAAGTTTTCTAAATCTTGTAGCATTTTTTATGCTCTCCTCTAGACTCGCTCCAATTCATCCACATCTTTCCTAAAGTGTGGCACCCAGAACTAGTTACAGTACTCCATCTGAGGCCCTATCAGTGCTGACTAGAGCAGGACACTTACCTCATGCATCTTACCTACAACACTCCTGTTAATAAGCCCCAGAATGATATTAGCTTTGTTTGCAGCTGCATCATATTGTTGACTTTTATTGAACTTGTGACCTATTATAAACCCCATATCTTTTTCAGTAATACTATCACCTAGCCAGTTATTCCACATTTTGTAGTTGTACATTTGATTTTTCCTTCCTAAGTGTAGTACTTTGCACTTGTCTTTATTGAATTTCATCATGTTGAATTCAGACCAATTCTCCAATTTGTCAAGGTTGTTTTAAATTCTAATTCTGTCTTCCAAAGTGCTAGCAACCTCTCACAGCCTGGAGTCATCTGAAAGTTTTATAAGTATTCTTTCCACTCCATTATCCAAAAAGAAAAGGAGTACTTGTGGCACCTTAGAGACTAACCAATTTATTTGAGCATAAGCTTTCGTGAGTACGAAAGCTTATGCTCAAATAAATTGGTTAGTCTCTAAGGTGCCACAAGTACTCCTTTTCTTTTTTGCGAATACAGACTAACACGGCTGTTACTCTGAAACCTCCATTATCCAAGTGATCAATGAAAATATTGAATCGTCCTGGACCCAGGACTGATTCCTGCAGGACCCCACTAGATACACCCTTCCAGTTTGTCAAGAACCATTGATAACTACTCTTTGAGTATGATCTTTCAACCAGTTGTGCACCCACCTTACAATAATTTCAACTAGACCACATATCCCTAGTTTCCTTATGAGAATATCGTGTGGGACTGTGTCTAAAGCCTTACTAAAATTAAGATGTATCAGATCTACTGCTTCCCCCCTTCAGCAGGCAAATAACACTGTTTAAAGAAGGAAATTAGGTTGGTTTAGCATAATTTGTTCTTGACAAATCCATGCTAGCTATACCTTATAACCCTAAAAGTGGCAAAGAGTCCTGAGGTACCTTATACACTAACAGATATATTGGAAAGCTTATGCTCCAATACATCTGTTAGTCTATAAGGTGCCACAGGACTCTTTGCCGCTTTTACAGATCCAGACTTACATGGCTACCCCTCTGATACTTATAACCCTATTATCCTCCAGGTGCTTACAAATTGATTGTTTAGTAATTTGTTCCAGTGTCTTTCTAGGTATCAAAGTTAGGCTATTAGGTCTATAAATTCCCAGGTCCTCTTTGTTCCCCTTTTTGATGGCACATACTATATTGGCCCTTTTCCAGTTTTCTTGGATCTCACCCATTCTCCAGGAGTTCCCCAAAATAATTGCTAACAGTTCCAAGATTGCTTCAGCTCATTCCTTAAGTACCTAGGATGAATTTAATCAGACCCTGCCAACTTGAATACATCTAACTTATCTGAGTATTCTTTAACCTGACCTTTTCCTGTTTTGGTTTGCATTCCTTCTTTCTTGTTGTTAATATTAATTGTGTTGAGTATCTGGTCACATTTAACCTTTTTAGTGAAGACTGAAGTCAAATTGGCATTATGTACCTCAGCCTTCTTGATGTCATCAGCTATTAGCGCTCCTTCCCCACTATGACAGGTTTCAGAGTAACAGCCGTGTTAGTCTGTATTCGCAAAAAGAAAAGGAGTACTTTTGGCACCTTAGAGACTAACCAATTTATTTGAGCATAAGCTTTCGTGAGCTACAGCTCACTTCATCGGATGCATCTGATGAAGTGAGCTGTAGCTCATGAAAGCTTATGCTCAAATAAATTGGTTAGTCTCTAAGGTGCCACAAGTACTCCTTTTCTTCTTCCCCACTATGTAGAGGATCTATGGCTTCCTAAATCTTTCTCTTGCTTCTAATGTATTTTTAAAACCTCCTCTTATTGCCTTTTTATGTCCTTGTTAGGTGTAATTCATTTTGTGCCTTAGCCTGTCTGATTTTGTTCCTATATGCTTGTGCTATTTTGTAGGCCATGTTTCCAACTTTTGTAGGATTCCTTT
Organism: Caretta caretta; assembly: GCF_965140235.1. Taxonomy (NCBI): domain Eukaryota; kingdom Metazoa; phylum Chordata; order Testudines; family Cheloniidae; genus Caretta; species Caretta caretta. Next base: position 127,155,350 of record NC_134209.1, on the reverse strand, counting down.
TTGATTTTCAGGTCACTATAGAGCTCATGGAACCATATTGTCCTTTTATTATTATTCCTGACTTTCCCTCACATGAGATTAGTTTGCTGTTATGCCTTTATTATTACTCCTTGAGAAACTGCCTGCTCTCCTGAACTCCTTTTTCGTTTAGATTTTCTTCCCATAGGACCTTTCATACCAGTTCTCTGAGTTTGTTAATGTCTGATTGTTTGAAGTCCATTGTCCTTATTCTGCTGTTCTCATTCCCTCCTTTCCTTAGAATCACGAAATCTACCATTTCATGATCACGTTCACCCAAATTGCCTTTCACCTTCCGATTCTCTACCAATTCCTCCCTGTTGCTTAAAATCAAATCTAAAATGACTGTCTCCCGAGCTACTTTCTCCACAGTTGTCCCCAATACATTCCAAGAACTTACTGGGAATGTTGTGTTTTGCCATATTACTTCTTTTCATGAATGAGAAAAGAAAGAGGCAGAATAGAGAAAGGTTGGAAGAGAAAAGTTATAAAAATATAATTGAAGAGTCAAGGAATCAGGGTTGATATCACTGGGGGGCGGGGGGTAGGAAGGAATCAAAATGGCAGGACAAACTCCCAAAAAAGACAAAAACGGATTAGTGAGAAAACCAGAAAAACTCCCAACACATTAGCTCAGCATCTAAAATTGGTCAGATGCTCAGAGTACTGTCATCAGAAATATTTTTATACATAATTACCATTAGTTTGATTAATACATACAATTGGTTCTTATCTTAAATTCTGTGATGGGCAGGATGCCTAACTAGGCACTGCCACCTCTCAACACTTAGGTCGTATAACTTAACCAAGGGAAACACATGTATGTGTATGCAATAGTATAGAACAAGTTTTCAGATATTTTATCCAAAATAAAAAGAATTGTGATAGGAACTTGAGAACATATAGCAAGTGTCAACAGCAGAACAACTTGATTTTTTTCTAAATATTTGGGGCTAGAGTTCACCTGATCTGAACTAATCCATATATTTGAATCACAGGAGGTAAAGAAACCAATAGTTTGCTAAAGAAATGCCATGTTAATAGATTATATATGTGTATAATTGTGTGTGTGTTATATACACATATATGCAGACACATACTCTTAAGATTTCCTTTCTGTACTTTGACAGAGGGGGACTGACTACTTCTTTTCACATGTTTCTGCACATGCTGTTCAGGACTGTTGTGAAATATTTCCCCCCTATTTCTATTAGGATTCTCATATGGATCCCATCACCATTTTTTCTGAGCACCTAATTCTCTTGGATTCTAATCCATTAATTGTCATTTATTTCTTCAGAAGGGTTTGGGGTAGAGGGTTTGAGTGCTTACCCCGTACCATGAGACCCATTTTTCAATCAATGCATGTCATTTTCTTTTCCATCAGTCGTGGTAACTTCCATATCTTTCCAACCCTGAGATGGGAGGAAAATTAATCCATACCTAGATAGTTTTCCTTTAATGATTCTTGGCTGGCCATTTCATAACACACTTGACTGGGAATGAATTGCTGCTTTTCATCTCTTAGGACATATATTGTAGGTCTCATTTTGATGAAAAGGACCCCTTCTATCTCAGTCCACGGGGAGTCAGTTTTAACAGGAGTTATATGCATGAATCTATATGCACTGAGATGAGAATATGCCTGTAAAAAGGTTTTTGTGGGTGTTGTCTTGAAGCCAGCCAATCTGTGTTCCACTCTCTAATCTAGCTGCCATACCTTAGACTATCTCAGATGGATAGCCAGATCAATGGCTAGAATTCCTATAATAGGCTGAAAAACATACAGCCAACAGCATTTGATCTCCTCCCAATCAAAGAAGTAGAGCTAAACTCCACCCAGGAAACTTCAGGCCAAGAGCTTATCAAAATAGGCCCTTTCCTATAAAATCTATTTAAATTGTACATAAATATACATTCAAAACTGCACAGATTAATTTTGATTCCTTCCCAATTCAAGATGAAAGAGAGACCCTGCAAGGAGCTCTTGACACACACTAGCATGTTCAAGAATATGCTATTCAATTAAAAACCTAAATTAAGTGTCTTGGAAGCAAAACAATTTGCTAGCTGATTCACTAAAATGACAAATGATAAAGAAAATCCGGGTGATAGTTCAGCAGAACTGGGTAAATAATTGCCTCACCCCAGCTACTGTATACAAGTCAGAAGTGCTAATCAAAGAAGTGCCAATAGCCCTTGTATGCACCAGGTATTTGCAGGACAAGTTCTGTCATCCCACTGCTCATATGCTGCTATAATTAGCTGTATTTTCATAGGTTGTCCTTAAGTAGGGAGCAAGCAGGAATGAGATGTCTACTATTAAAAAGACACTTTCAAGGCTATAAAGCTAAAAATATTGACCTACAGCACCTTGACATTACTTCAGAGAGGGTTGGACTGACCTTTTGGACCCCCAAGGTGTTTGTTTTATTTTAAGAGATTTTATTTTCGGTTTTCCATGCTGCTTTGGAAATTTACCAGACACAAGCCATGGCCTGACTTTGTCAGGCGAACAATAGGCCAGGAGTCACACACACACCATCTCGGATAAAAAGGCCACACGATGTGCTTTTGCCTGACGTGCAGTGATGGTTTATGTAAGAAAATATCATAAAAATGAAAGTGCATTGACCATGATTTGCAAGTGGGGCTAAGAGAGACAATGCCATGCTATGAACAGCAGTGCTAAAGGCAACCGGCACATTGTGAGCAGGGTTGAGAATGCAACAAAAACTGAAGGCTATAGTAAAACTGGAGATACCCAGAGTACAGTGATTTACATTATGGGATCCCAACAAAATGAAGTGGATACAAAATAAACACAGGTACATACTGCATGAAGGACAATATGTTCTGATCATCCGTCAATTTCAAATTTGTCTGGGTCTCATCATATTGAGGCATGGCACAGAGCAGTATACAAGCCTCTCTTTGCTTCAGTATGACCTGCACTTCTATCCTTTTTGCATATATATGGAATGCTGCATTGTACAGGTAGTACACTATGTCTTTTCCAGCTGTATTTCCACTGCTGTATTTCCTGTATTTCCAGGATATGGACCCTGGACTTCAGGAAAGCAGACTTCGACTCCCTCAGGGAACGGATGGCCAGGATCCCCTGGGGGACTAACTTGAAGGGGAAAGGAGTCCAGAAGAGCTGGCTGTATTTCAAGGAATCCCTGTTGAGGTTACAGGGACAAACCATCCCAATGAGTCGAAAGAATAGTAAATATGGCAGGCGACCAGCTTGGCTTAATGGTGAAATCCTAGCGGATCTTAAACATAAAAAAGAAGCTTACAAGAAGTGGAAGGTTGGACATATGACCAGGGAAGAGTATAAAAATATTGCTCGGGCATGTAGGAATGATATCAGGAGGGCCAAATCGCACCTGGAGCTGCAGCTAGCCAGAGATGTCAAGAGTAACAAGAAGGGTTTCTTCAGGTATGTTGGCAACAAGAAGAAAGCCAAGGAAAGTGTGGGCCCCTTACTGAATGAGGGAGGCAACCTAGTGACAGAGGATGTGGAAAAAGCTAATGTACTCAATGCTTTTTTTGCCTCTGTTTTCACTAACAAGGTCAGCTCCCAGACTGCTGCGCTGGGCATTGCAAAATGGGGAAGAGATGGCCAGCCCTCTGTGGAGATAGAGGTGGTTAGGGACTATTTAGAAAAGCTGGACGTGCACAAGTCCATGGGGCCGGACGAGTTGCATCCGAGAGTGCTGAAGGAATTGGCGGCTGTGATTGCAGAGCCATTGGCCATTATCTTTGAAAACTCGTGGCGAACGGGGGAAGTCCCGGATGACTGGAAAAAGGCTAATGTAGTGCCAATCTTTAAAAAAGGGAAGAAGGAAGATCCTGGGAACTACAGGCCAGTCAGCCTCACCTCAGTCCCTGGAAAAATCATGGAGCAGGTCCTCAAAGAATCAATCCTGAAGCACTTGCATGAGAGGAAAGTGATCAGGAACAGCCAGCATGGATTCACCAAGGGAAGGTCATGCCTGACTAATCTAATCGCCTTTTATGATGAGATTACTGGTTCTGTGGATGAAGGGAAAGCAGTGGATGTATTGTTTCTTGACTTTAGCAAAGCTTTTGACACGGTCTCCCACAGTATTCTTGTCAGCAAGTTAAGGAAGTATGGGCTGGATGAATGCACTATAAGGTGGGTAGAAAGCTGACTAGATTGTCGGGCTCAACGGGTAGTGATCAATGGCTCCATGTCTAGTTGGCAGCCGGTATCAAGTGGAGTGCCCCAAGGGTCGGTCCTGGGGCCGGTTTTGTTCAATATCTTCATAAATGATCTGGAGGATGGTGTGGATTGCACTCTCAGCAAATTTGCGGATGATACTAAACTGGGAGGAGTGGTAGATACGCTGGAGGGGAGGGATAGGATACAGAAGGACCTAGACAAATTGGAGGATTGGGCCAAAAGAAATCTGATGAGGTTCAATAAGGATAAGTGCAGGGTCCTGCACTTAGGACGGAAGAACCCAATGCACAGCTACAGACTAGGGACCGAATGGCTAGGCAGCAGTTCTGCGGAAAAGGACCTAGGGGTGACAGTGGACGAGAAACTGGATATGAGTCAGCAGTGTGCCCTTGCTGCCAAGAAGGCCAATGGCATTTTGGGATGTATAAGTAGGGGCATAGCGAGCAGATCGAGGGACGTGATCGTTCCCCTCTATTCAACATTGGTGAGGCCTCATCTGGAGTACTGTGTCCAGTTTTGGGCCCCACACTTCAAGAAGGATGTGGATAAATTGGAGAGAGTCCAGCGAAGGGCAACAAAAATTATTAGGAGTCTGGAACACATGAGTTATGAGGAGAGGCTGAGGGAGCTGGGATTGTTTAGCCTGCAGAAGAGAAGAATGAGGGGGGATTTGATAGCTGCTTTCAACTACCTGAAAGGGGGTTCCAAAGAGGATGGCTCTAGACTGTTCTCAATGGTAGCAGATGACAGAACGAGGAGTAATGGTCTCAAGTTGCAGTGGGGGAGGTTTAGATTGGATATTAGGAAAAACTTTTTCACTAAGAGGGTGGTGAAACACTGGAATGCGTTACCTAGGGAGGTGGTAGAATCTCCTTCCTTGGAGGTTTTTAAGGTCAGGCTTGACAAAGCCCTGGCTGGGATGATTTAACTGGGAATTGGTCCTGCTTCGAGCAGGGGGTTGGACTAGATGACCTTCTGGGGTCCCTTCCAACCCTGATATTCTATGCTGTGGGGCATGTCTGTGTACTCACCCCTTCCCTTTGCTGTCTAATAACTGATCATACTGTGACTGGAACTAGAGTAAATGGTGGATTCTCTGTAACTTGAAGCCTTTAAATCAAGATTTGAGCACTTCAGTAACTCAGCCAAAGGTTATGGGCCTGATACAGGAGAGGGTGGATGAGGTTCTGTGGCCTGCAATGTGCAGGAGGTCAGACTAGATGATCTCGACAGTCCCATCTGGCCTTAGATTCTGTGAGTCTAATCTTGGTGCACAAAGAACAAGGTGTGCTAAGGAAGGACTGAGATGGTCAGTGGCCACACCCTCCTGATGAGTGGTCTCAGGGTTGGAGGTGGGAGCAATGAAAGATGCTTATTTGCAATCCTTGGGGATAAACCTATAAGGAAAACCAAAACTCTGTTTATACTTATAATTCAATTTCATCTCCTTTGGAACATGACAGAAAGTTGAAAACTAAAATGAAAACAGCTTTTAAATTAAAGACAACCTTTTAAATCAATCAACATTAAAGAAGAATGGAATTGAAACAATAAGTGAATGACATGCACTATTGCTTGGAAAGTTTTGAAATCCTAACTCTGTAAACAAAATTAAAATCTTCTATATTTGTGTATTGAGGGGATTTATTTAATTGTTCACATTCTTTGTAATTATAATACATAGGTTGAGTACTGTCTCCCACGTATACTGCCCCATAAAGTTACTGGACACTTACTCCTATCTTTCAACCTTCCTCTAATCTTCTCACAACTCACTATTTAGTTCCTTTGACACAGAATATCCATCTTGTATAGAATTTGTAAGTAAACCTACTCTTTCTTTAAGAGACAGCACGCTGTAAGGCTCTGCAAGTGATGAATCCCAGAAGGTTTACAGAAGCGAGCTTTCAGCATGGACAGAACCCAATTTTCAATTATAAATGGTATATGTATGACATCTAGAGCTCATATTTGGATGCCCAAATAAGATCTTAAATGCATAAAATCCCATTTTATATGCCTACATGCCACTTTGTGGGATTTGGACACCCTATTAAGGAGTCTGTGTTTGAACACAGAGTTAAAAACAAACCTTGCAAACTACAGTTCTCCACTGTGTTTCATTGAGAATGCCAATAACAATAAGTGTCAATAAGGATAAATTATATGTTTTATTCATAAAAATTTTCCCTCAGTTTCACATTTGGTTGCACAGCAGAGCACATTAAAAATGGAATTGACTTATACATGAAGTGAGTGAGTTTTGCACTTCCTCATTTCCTTTACTTCCATATAGCTCAGTTGTGCACCCGTGGTGTGCCCAATTCCAAGAATATAGATATAGTTGTTTAAAATATGTGTGTATCACTGTCAGAAGGCTCAACTGAAAACACCCACTAAACACCCGTTGAAGTGAGCTGTAGTTCACAAAAGCTTATGCTCAAATAAATTTGTTAGTCTCTAAGTTGCCACAAGTCCTCCTTTTCTTTTTTGCGAATACAGACTAACACGGCTGCTACTCTGAAACCTGACACTAAAATAGAGTATGAATTATTATGAGCATGAAAAATCTAAATGGTGTGTTCAAATTGTTTGGGCTAACGTATATAAAAGGCACCCTTTAATTACAAATTACACTGCCAATGATGCCTGCCTGAACTGCCATCTTCTCTCTATAAATGTCTCTTGTGCTTTCTTCTTTGCCACCCCTTAGGTCTGGAATACCTTGCTTGAAAGCTAGTCTCTCTCCTCCTTCAAATCTCTACTCTATGTTTCTGCCACAACATCTAAAAGAAATCAGCCAGTTTTAAATGGCTAAACTGAGGGGTATTTGGGGCAGATGCCTAAGGGATAATTGGGGAAAGTTAATACTTATGTATTTAATTATGTAGCCAATTTCTTCATTGTATCATTCATTTATCTTCTGATGGTATGATTAATTAACATGTTCTCTTATATATAATCATCATAAATTGAATAGATTTAAATTGTAGGATTAGAATGATAGAAGTATAAGACTGATAAGTATTTAGAAGTGATAAGTATGTATTAAGTGTCAAAATAGGGCTGAAATGCAGGGCGTTAGGCTGAGGCCTGTATGATGTCAGCTTAGCCATACTAGGCCTTAGAGTTAAGAAATGCTTGACATAAGTGACCAAAAAATGACCCTATGCCACAAGTTATGGGAAAAGATGTACCAATGGGTGGTATTGTGAAAAACTGGCCATAAGATTAATTTTGAATCACAAAATGCCCTAGAGGCACTTTCTTTTCTACCACGCGCCCTAGCTGCAGGGTGCGCTATGTGTGCAAATGCTAATGAGAATAAAAGGAACTATAAACAACCTATGAAAAATGGGCACCCCCGTATTGTTGGGGGACACAATACAAATAAGGGAAAAGAGAGTGGACACCTTCACGCACATGCGTGGGGTATGAAGTACAGTCAGAATCACAAGATAAAAGGGGGCTCCCGCATAGGCTAAAATGAGTTCCCTATGGGAAAACTCCAGCAGGAACCATCCCTCTACTTATGATCAGTTGACAAGGCAGCCATTAGACCCGAAGAATCTCATTAAGGATGTGAGTTTGACTGTCTTTATAACTTGTGCATAGGTCTTTATAGGATTTCTATATGCTTGGGTAATCATAACCTCAATTGTAACTTTAATAAAACTTGTAAAGCAGACGAGATCGTGTACTTGTGAAATGTGTGTGGTCACTATCCTTGGTCTTTATGAGTTCCTAGAGACTGTAAATCTGAAGCAAGTACTGGAGGTGACTTTCACTCTGTTGAGCTTGAAACTATAGGCACCAGAGCTGAACTCATGGTGGTGTAATACAATATTACTAAATTAACTTAAAATAAAATAAAAGGCTACAATTACAAAACTAGTAGAAGGAATGTAGTAAAATGTATATGACTACAAAAAACTGTTTAAATTTTATTATTTTTCTTTACATCATCCTTCCAGTGTTGCTGTTCTTAAATCTCTGAAGGGATTATTTTTTACCTCTATCTTTGTACAGCCAGTGCCGGGTTTACAATGGCTCCAGTGGCTCCATGGAGCTGGGCCCATGCTGAGAAGGGGCCCTGGCCTGCTCTGCTTGCACTATGTCCCAAGACCCCGCTGGCTCCCCCCGCCCACCACTTGCTCTTCTTGGCCGGCCTGCCTGCCGGCTGGCCAAGAACTCCTCTCCACTCCCTGGCCCCACCCCCTGTTCCTCTCAGCCCCCTGGCCAGACCGCAGTGCACCTCTGGCTCTGGGCAGTCTCTGCTTCCTGCCACCTGTGACGCCCTGGAGCTGAGCCGCCTGAGACTGCTGCAGAAGCCTAGCCAGTCTCAGCCAGATGTGTGGGGAGACAGTGCAGAGGGCTTGGCTGGGCCCCTCCAGGAAAGTGCGTCTTGAGGGAGCCCGGCCGGGGCAGGTCCTGGCCTGGCTGATCGCTCCACTCCCAAGGGGCCAGAGTGATTCCCAGCCCTGGGACCGGCACTGGCTGCGCTGTCAGCTCAGCCCAGCAGACACAGTCACCTCCCAGCAGGGCCAGTGAGTGTGGCCAGGAGGCAGGGCTCGGGGGAGTGGGCCTGTGGGGAGTATGGGGGGGGGGGGTGCTGGGCTGTGAAGGGGCAGGAGGATCTGTGTGTGTGTTGGGGCATGAGGGAGTGGGGGTTCTGTGGGGGATGCTGGGTAGTTGTGATGGGGCCGTGGGCAGGGGTGGTGTTGTGCAAGGCGCTGTGCATTTGTGGGTGGGTCTGTGGTGGCGCTGGGCATAGTGGGTCCAGGAGGCCTCTGGCCATAGGGAGTCGGGGGGTGTTGGGCGGGGGGTGCTGTGTGGTGTGGCGTGGGCATGCTGGCAGCACATGCAACTGCCGGTTTGTAAATAGTGCCCTCGCATTGGGCAGAGCAGGGCCGCCCCTGCCATGCCATGCCCCATTGCCTCTGGCTGCCCCCCCACTCAGGGGACTGACCTCCCCGCCCCACGCTCCATTGCCTCCATGGGGGCCCAAAAATATGTTTGGTTAACCCGGCCCTGTGTACAGCAATTAGGACAAAGGGGCATTGATCCTGATTGGAGTTTCTGGGTGCTCCTGTAATAGAAATATTAAATTATGAGAATAATAATCTCTGTTGTCTCATGCAGTCACTCAAGGCTGATTCTATTTCTGTGGAAGGCCTTGGGGCTAATAACCTGACTCCATTGAAGCTGATGGCAAAACTCCCATTGACTTCAATGGGACCAGGATTTCACCCCAGGAGTTTTACCACTAACTTCAATGGGTGCAGGATTGCGCCTTTTTTGAGTAAATCGACCTCTGACATCTGCCTAAATGTTATGCTCAACTAGGACGAGTACTCAAATCTCAGATATAATCTACACTGCAATCCTTACATGAAGTCAAACAATGAATAGTGAGAAATACTACAATAAACCCTTTTTCGTGACTAATGGATTCCCCTGTTTGGATTTCTAAACATGACTTCTACCTAGACATCTGCCACTAGGTAGTAGCCCTGATGCATAATAACCTTGCTCAGTTCAGGAAATATCCATTATTCATTTCCAAAGTACCTTCTGGCTGATCTACTGAATCTACCTTCTGTTTGAGAGTTTATGAGTAGATTGAATTAATCCTGAATACCTACATGTTTGATTTTAGTTTTATCCTTTGCTGTGTTCCATGGATGTGTAACTGCAGCTGACGTCAAGGTAAGGCTTGGGAATTTCCCACAGGAAATGCTTGGCCCCGCATGAGTAGGCACCCTCTTGTTGTCTGCTGTTGGTGTTTAATTTTGAACACCAAGCATTCCTCCCTTCATATATCTAAAAGTATTTCTGTTCTGTGATTAAGGCTGGTATTAGATGACCTTTACTCTTCTTTCCCTTACTTTCCTCTTAAGAGTTAAATGAAAGCCTTCCGTTCCTCTACAGGGTACTTAGAACTAAGGCACTATGGCGCTGGCAGCAGGTTGGTTTCATTATACTGATAGGATACATGTGCTGTTTTTTATCTCTAGCATTTTCTCAGTAATTCAGCACTTTAAAGTCTCAGCTGTCTACCGATCTGCAGACAATTGTTTGGTGTAATACTATCCGGAAAAAGCTGATAAAATGCAGATGTGACTAGGTCTCTGAAATTTGTGGTTTGCTAAGTGGGGTTTTTTTCTTCTTCTTCTTCTTCTTCTTCTTTTTGCCATTCTTGCCCATGGCAAGTCAGCTTCCCTGCCAGGCATGAAGGCAGAACTTTTATTGCAATGTTGCAAAGAGGAGGTAATTGATAAAATTTTCTATAATTAAGGAAGTTAGTTGAAATGCAAAGCAGCAGAGTTACAATTTTCTCCCCCCGTTTTTGGGGTTTTTTTTATCATATCCATTGGCAACCTCTCTCTGTGTTTTGGCCAATCCATGTCTAATAGTTTTCCTTTTCCAAGAATGTATGTGTAAGTGTAGCTCTCTGACAACTTTGTCCAAATACTGTTTTAGGAGGCTATTTTCAACTCTTTTGCTAATGAAAAACCAATGGCCTGATTTTCAAAGGTGCTGATCTCTTATAGCTCCTGTGGGGCTCATCTACATTACAAGAGTTGATTGTTTGAAAAAGATTGGGAACAGTACAGTTAGATGGCAGGATTCTACCATGACTTGCATCTGAAGAAGCGTTTTTTTTACCCAGGAAAGCTTATGCCCAAATAAATCTGTTAGTCTTTAAGGTGCCACCGGACTCCTCGTTGTTTTTGTGGATACAGACTAACAGGGCTACCCCTCTGATACTTACTGGTTAATATAGACCAAATTATATTTAGCATTATAGTATCAACTCACCATGATTAAATCCTGAATATCACTTTTCCTGGGCTACACTGACTTCTGAGTCATGGTCAGCTTCCTGTGTCATCCAACTCAATTGTTCACAATTTGAAAATCACAAAATCTCAAATATTGCTGCAGATTGTATAACTTGGACTATGTATGGTGTAAATTTGCTTGTTAGCACTATTTACTTTGATTTAGTAGAGTTGCCGTGTAACATTTTCCAAAGGCCTGATCGATACACAATATTTGGACCAGTAGGTCAATAAGGGGTGTGATTTTTTAACTGATAATTATACTGTGAAACTTCTAGTGTGCATGCAGTTATAACAGTATAAAGGTACCATTTATACGTGGGGGGAGGGGTTGTACCACTTTAAATATTAAATATATAGTTGTATATTTAAGTACAGTAGTATATTGAAAGTGGTACACCTTTTGTGTGTAGACAAGACCTTAGAGATAAAGTCCCATTTTGAAAAGTGATTTAGGTACTGCAGAGTCCAAGGCCTGTTTCATGTTTTCTGTGTATGTAAATCTCCCCACTGTATTTTCCACTGAATGCATCCGATGAAGTGAGCTGTAGCTTACGAAAGCTTATGCTCAAATAAATTTGTTAGTCTCTAAGGTGCCACAAGTACTCCTTTTCTTTTTACATAAAACTTAGATCAGCCTAGTTACATGACTCAGGGTTGTGGAAAATTTTGTGCCCTGAGCTCCACCCTGGTGTAGACACAGCTAGGTTATTGGAAGAATTCTTCCATCCATCTAGGTACCCCCTCTCAGAGAAGTAAATTACCTACACAGATGGAAAAACCCCTTTTGTCTATGTAGGAAATATCTACACTACAGCACTACAGCTGCAGCACCTAGCCATGCCATTGTAGCAGCTGAAGTGTACACATACCCCTGGTCCCACAGACTTTCAATTAGACTTTTGGCTCCTGAGCACCTTAGTCACTTTCAAAAATGGGATTTACGCTTCTAAGTCACTTAAGAACTTTAGAGAGTTTTAGCCCCTGTCAATGAAAGTTCCAAACAGATGAACATTTCCATAAGAAAAGTATCAAGTAATATTCTCTTCTGGGGTGGAGGGAAGAGGAGTAAGAATTTGCAGAAAGGTGCTGATTGGCATCTATGATTCACACACAGCTTTAGTGATTTATGCACTAGACAGGGTATCCCTTCCAATTCAAATGAAAAGCCATTTTGCAATTAAAGGCTCAGTTTGCAGTTCCTGATTTCTGAAGGAAGAGGGCGTTTCTATTTATTTCAGAAACATTTAGTGGTTACATGCATGGCTGGCAGCAATTTCCCACAATGTGTAAATTAGTCAATCCCAAAGTCAGTAAACTTTTGCTTTGAAGTGGACATTAATGAAGTGCACCATTAGAGCCTAATGATTGTTCACGTTTGTATTTTAGGGGCCTCTCTTGCTTTTGATGTCTTAGTGCCTTGGTTTCTTGACTTTAGTTATCTAAATGCCAGGGCTGCACAACTCCTAAGAGAACTCAAAAAAAAAAATTTAATGAAAAAAGTTAGTACTGGCCTGACTGATGTTGGCACTTCAAAGCTGGAACAGACTAAATTGCTGTAGACTGCTTAATTCAAAAGTGCTCCCTTGTGGATGACAGTGCATGGTGACAAAGTTCAATTGGCAACAGGAGACAGGCAAGATCAAAGGCTCCCTATTGTAATAGTTTTGTTCCATGAAGAATTGCTTATTGTCAGTAGTTTTTCAAGCTTTTACAGGCTCCAGCTTCATATCAGAATTCTCTGGTTCAGAACCAGCTTAAATAAATAATTGTAATTACATCCTTCTGATAATACATTTCAGTTCTAACTGTTGCATGTTGTGTCTATCTACAGGTCCACAAAACCATTGTGTGTAATGATTAGGGGGACGGTTCTCTTTTTGGGTTGTTCAGAGGAGTTAAAAATACAAAGGCTATATAAAGTTAACGCCATGCTACCACTTAGGGTTGATTCCAGACAAAGCCACACGGCCTTTAATATGAGGATGAAAATGGTGCCTTTTCCAGTTTGCATCCTTTCCCCGTCTACCTAACCAAATTGAATCTCATCCTGTAAATAGGGCTTGCTCTCTTTCTGTGGCAGTCTGTGATTTAAGTGAATTCAACAGAAAGGCAGAACTTAATACTAACGAACAATTTTATGATTCTATAAATCTAAAAAAAAAGTTCATCATCATTCACACTGTAGCAGTGTGTGTGCACTCGTGTGTTCTCCTCCTCAAAAATACCCTTTAGGAAAATAAGACACACTTTAGTTTAGAAGAAGCCCCTTTTTTAAAGCTATCTAATTACCAAAGAACACACAATTTTTAGTATTATTATTTGTAGTCCAATAACATTCACAATGTGCAAGCCACTGTCCAAACACAGAAAGGACTGTTGTCTTTCAACATTAGTTTTTAAGGACATTGTCTCATAAAATGTACACCACGTTGTCTAAATCGCTTGTCTTGAACTAATTATGGAAACATGTTTGGTGACAATTAAGAAATTGCCCGTGTATGATCATTGTGATGCATCATGTTGACAGAAGTTATTTTTATATTTGTGTAACCACAGATGCCTTAGTATTTTCCAAATAAAATAACACCACTTTGGTTTTAGCATCAAATTAGTAAATATATCTAAATAGAGAGGAGGAGACAACAAAAGGAAATGCATTACAATGGAATCATACACTCTACAGACATAGATGAGTTTATCTAGTGTCTTTTTTATTTAAACAAACTAAAAGAGATTCCAGGTTGTTCCAATCATTCTTTAATCTTCATTTATGTAGAGCAAGTGTGGTTTGTTTTTTGTTTATTTGTTGTTTTTTTTTAACTAGGTCTGAAATACCATTCTAAAACAAGATTAGAAGTGTACTATGCCTATACAATTTAACTCTATCAACTTCACGGTTGTAAATTATGATGGAACACATCATTAGCTGCAGACTTGTATGTTCCCCTTTAATCACGCTAAAGTACTCATAAGCCCCAACTGAGCAATTATGAATAATTAAATCAATTAGAGACAGTCAAACACCAGGTCTTGTGGCTAAACTGGTGTCAGCATCCATAATATTTTAACAGTGAATGCAAATGTCTGCATTTGGATGTGGGGAAGGAGGAGGACAAAAGCTTATACAAATGCCAAAGCATGTTGCTTAGTGATGGCTTTACAATAATATCATGAAGATTATAGGCTGCCTTCCCAAGGAAAACAATAGTAATGAAATTCCAATAAAATATTTTTGTACAAGTTTGAAAGCTTTGAAATGAGTTAATTAAAAAAGGATAAAATGTGGATCCTACAGAAATATGCTGAATAAATTAGTACATTCATCTGAGTTAAATACTTTCTTGCATGAATTGGACCTAACCCCTCTTCTTTTCTTTTGGTACAACAGTTTTCTTCAGTATGGCGCTTAAAACAAAACAACACTCCCTTAGAATTCTGTCCTATACAATTAAATTTTGGAAGCACTTTTGGAGTACAGAAAAGGGATTGATTCCTTTAAGGTTTCAAAAAAATATGCAGATTTTGCACCTCATCCAGATGAGTATTTGATTATTTGATATCATGTTGTGCAAATTGCTACAGCCATGGTGTTTACCAACAAAATCATGGCCCATCCTGCACACTAGCTCCAGTGAGCAGAGGGGGTGAAAGGAGCCCCCTTGCACTGGTGCACTGTACCACTGTTTCCTGCATGGTGGGGCTGGGGGAGTAATCTCTGCAGAACTGCTGTGTCTCACCCTTGTGCAGCTGGGCAGAAAGGGGTGGGGAGGGACAGCCTTAGATCCACCCCTAAACTGCTCAGTGGTGTAGTTACACCAGCGCATCAAGGACTGTATAAAGTAATGTGATAGGTGTATATTTGTCACCACTTATCTCCTCACTGGAGCCAGGAGGAGACTGGGAGGGAAATTGTAACTTCCCAAGTCAAAGTCTCCCTGGGGACCTGCTCCAGAGCCAGCCCAGCAATGAGCTAGATTGCAGACTAGTGATCCAACCCAGAATTAGTATATTAATATTAGCATATTAGAGGCCTGTTCCCTAAAAAAAAAACCTCACTGGGCCAGATATTTAATTAATTTTCCTTAGGTCCCCAATTCAGCAAAGCACTTAAGTGTGTACATAACTGTAAATACATATTTCAACTATATTGAGTTCAACAAGGGACATAAGCACGTGCCTAAAGATGAGAATATGCTTAAGTACCCTCTGAACTAGGGTGTAGGTTTGTACAAAGTAACAAGGGGACTTGTTCAAGGCGCTAGGCACCTCAGCCATAAGTTACAAAAGCCAGTGACACACGAAAAGAATAGTAACTAGTAATTTTTTTCTACTAGTCTATTTAATTTACAAATGAGATAGTTCATAATGATTATTTGCTTTAATAGATTGCACAAATACTGAATCTTGTTGTTGTTATTATTCATCAGTTATCTTATGGTACTGTCCAGAGGCCTCATCATAATTGGGGTGCCATCCCACCAACCAGTGTACAAACTTGGATGAAGAGACCGTTCCTGTTTTGGGGAGTTTCAGAATAGTTTCCTGTACATATCAAATGTTATTATAGGAAATACATCCATAGCAAGGTAGTGCCTAAATGATTATAAGCTCATTTAGTAATAATCAGAATTAAGATTTAACTTGCGCAATATTTCTTATGCCTTTCTGACCATATAGATCATATATATGCAGTTGTTCTTGCTTTTTCCAAACAATAAGATCTAGCTCTTACATAGCACTTTTTATCCACAGATCTGAAAGTGCTTTACAAAGGAGGTCAGTATCATTATCCCCATTTTATAGCTAGAGAAACTGGGGTACAGCAACTACCCACAATCAGCCAGTAGAAGAGCTGGGAACAGAACCCAAATCTCCTGTCCTAGTCCAGTGACTATCCACTACACCACACTTCCTCCACACCAGGGCCCTTTCTACACTCTCATTCACGTGGGTCAAGTCCCAATTAAACAAATGGAGCAGCAAACAGGTGCAGAAATCCAGCCTCCCACAACAAATTGCAGGCTCCGAACCAAAGAGAATGGCTTTTCTCTTTGGTAACAATCAGCACGCAAGGCCCCATTGACATTAGTGAGAGTTTTGCCATTGATTTCAGTGAGGCCAGGATTTCACTCCAAGTATTTGGTAGATGAACATACACACTTAGGACCTGATCTTGTAATAAGATTGGCCATTGCAAAACTTATTGCAGGATCCAGACCATAAACTCTATAATAAGAAAACATATCAACTCTGTGGAGATGTAGCAGCAGGCCCAGTTTTTGCAATTTACCATCTTACATTATACACAAAAAGTAACAGTTTCCACTCATCTGGTACATATTTTCAGTCAAGTCTCATTGTTATGATGGACTTGATAAAGAGTAAAAACAAATATTAACACGATAAAAAATAATTTCTGGCAAACAGAAAACTTGTTTAAAATACACTATTTATTCCATCTGTAAATAATTCGTTAGATGTGTTCATTAAATTCAGAATTGCTTTATCATACTCTACTGATAAAATACAGCTAGTAAATTCCATGGGTGAAATCTTGGCCCTATTGCAGATAATGGCAAAACTTCCATTGTCTTCAGTAGGGCTGAGATATCACCCCATAATTTTACTAGGTATAATTGCATACTTTGTTGATGTAGACTTAAAACAAATTTTAAAAATGATCACTTGATTCAGAGACTAGAATATGGTCAATTTTGACTGCAAATTTGCATTACAGTAAAGACAAAAAAATCTTAAAACAATATATATAGAGAGAGAGAGAGAGACTCCCCAGCTACAGGAAAATGAGAACTGTCTGCTTTCGCTTTTCAAGATTGCCTTTCGGGAAAAAATAATCCTGGAAAGAGAACTCTTATATTAGCCTGCCATTGCTATTACTTTGCTTATTCTTGTTGGTGATTTAATAGTCAGGTTGTATTGATATATATATATATGTTTGGATATAGCTATGTTTGGATTTTTTGTTTTTAGTGTGGGGTTTTTGTTCCAGAACATTTTTGTTGGCATGTTTGTTTCATACTCTATCAGCCTACATCAGGGTATATGTTTGCAATGTTATACCAGCTATTGGTCCAGTCCTGTACCCGTACTCCTGCAATCCCTTAACCATTCAGAGTCGGCTCCTGCAAGATGCTGATTGCCCTCACTGCTCACAGAATCTGGCTCTAAATTCATAGAAACCAGTAAAACTAGACTGAGCCTGTCTGCCCATCCTTTAGTGAGGGGTAGCATGTAGCTGCACCCCTAGCCATAGACCCAGGAATAAACTGTGTCTTGAAGAGTCAAAATTCATCCTTTTCTCCCTGACTGCTCTTAAGAGGAAGTTGACTTCACACCTCTTTACTGGATTCATTTCAAGAAAGATGTGGACAAATTGGAAAAAATCCAGAGAAGAGCAACAAAAATGATTAAAGGTCTAGAAAACATGACCTATGAGGGAAGATTGAAAAAACTGAGTTTGTTTAGTCTGGAAAAGAGAAGACTGGGAGGGGACATGATAACAGTTTTCAAGTACATCAAAGCTTGTTACAAGGAGGAGGGAGAAAAATTGTTCTTCTTAATTTCTGAGGATAGGGGCAAGAAGGAATGGACTTAAATTGCAGCAAAGGAGGTTTAGGTTGGACATTAGAAAAAACTTTCTGTCAGGGTGGTTAAGCACAGGAATAAATTGCCTAGGGAGGTTGTGGAATCCCTGACATTGGAGGTTTTTAAGAGCAGGTTAAACAAATACCTGTCAGGGATGGTCTAGATAATACTTTGTCCTGCCATGAGTGCAGGGGACTGGACCAGATGACCTGTCGAGGTCCCCTCCAGTCCTACCATTCTATGATTCAGTATACTTTCCATCCACCCTACTATCCAGCTCCACAGGCTAGTGCACTAGACTGGAAGCAGTTCTGGCCACTCCCCCTTCCTGTCTGTCTTCTCCTCGACTACATGTTTCTGGAATTGGGTGGGATTATCCAGAGGGCAGGGGCTGAGATTTGCCCCACAGCTGGACTCAGATTTAAGATGCAGGTACTTCAGTCTTACCAAGATGGCGCACGTTTTGGTGGGTTTAGCTTTACTTCTCTGCAAAGCTGAGTATGGGGGTATGTTTACACTGCAAAAAAAAAAGTTTTTAACTCAGATTAGCTAACCTGAATTAGTTAACTTGGGTTAAGATGGCAGCGAAGACACAGCAACTCTGCTTCTAACTTGGGTTATCAGCTTGAGTTCAACCACCATCTTGCCTATAGGTTTTCATTCCAGCTGTTAACATGAGTTAAAAGCCAAGTTGTTGTGTCTTCATTGCTATTTTACCCACAGCTAGCTAACCGAAATTAAGAAAACACCTCTTTTGTTGTGTTGGTGTTGTGTAGACAAATCCTAAAACAAGGACATAATCTGGGCTGCTGAAGTTAATGGGACTATTCCCATGTGTAAAGCTTACAGACTTGGGCCCTATCTTGGGCAGATTTGTTCCATTAATTTCAATGGAACTATTCACCTAAAATTAAGCTTTATAGAATCAACTCTCACCTGGATTGCCTTCCCTAATATAATGATCATTAATATAAGCATTGCTGGGAATGCCCATGGGCATTCAGTGGAGAGCAAAGTATTAAGAACAAAAGATATTTATATTTATGAATTTCTCATTAGTAACATTTTAAGTTTCTAAAGCCTCTTTCATCCTAGTGCACTTTGCAAACTATATACAGTACATACTAATGTGCAGCCTACTCTCGGGTGGAGGATGATAGCCAGGTCCCACACACATAACAGTGCAAGGCAATAGGAATAAAGAGTAACTTCTTGGCCGAGGACACAGGACAAACCCCTACTCTTAAGAAAAGTGCCATCATTTAATAACCATGCAGATCAGACCGGACCTTGATTTAAAAATATATATATATATTTTTAGGGTCTCATTTCAACCTAAAATTGTCCCTTTTAAACACATACCAGACAACTGCATTCACAGGATACTTGTAAGATATAGAAATATAACAAATGTTGCACCATCATCTGTCACTCAGTGTGATCTGAATTAATCTTATTGGGTATGGTTTTTTTTTTCTTGTAAGTTACAGAAGTCAGGGTCATATCTCTCTTGAAGTGTAAGAGATTTATTTGAACAACAACTATTAACTCTTATGGAGCTAAAAGAACAAATCACTCACATTGGGCCTGATTTTGCAGCTAATTCTATATGAAACTGAATAACTCTAATAGGCATTTAGCATGTGGAGTTGCTGCAGAGTTGGGCTCATTGTGGGTGGGGTATGCTGCACAATCACATTTAAACAGACCATGAATATCACATGAATAAACCAAACTTCATCCTCATTATTGCTGGCAGGCTGCATCTAAGTCACCAGACTTTCTGACTGAACATCATAATAGCCTGGCAGTTTTGTTGGTGCACGTCATGTGTGTGTAGCTGAAAATGGAAACCTTGTGTGGGAGGATATGGGCTTGGGAAGCAAAGAAGAATGTTTGTTTAGTCACTTTCTACATTCAAATTTAGGACCTCAGCCAGCAGCAGCCCTTCTGCATTCAAAACTGTACAAGGAGTGTAGAAATCTGGTTTTTAAGAAAAACCCTGCTCCACTATGCAGGAATCAGGACAGTGAGAAGGGGCAGGGGGATACATCCTGAGTGTCTCTGTGGACCATAGCTCTGCAGGGGCTCCTGCACTGAGGATCAAGGCAAGGTGGGGTTGTACAGTACCCAGCCTGGTTGAGGGCTCTAGGCCCCTGTTCGAATATGAATAGTAAATGAGCTGACGATGGGTCAGGCCTATCCTCATCTGCCAGCCTCTCCTCCACCACTGTTGGAAAGGGAGAAAAGAGCAACCTACTGCAGTCATGAGGCTTCAATAAGCAGCCTCTGCCTCTCTGCTGCCATTCCAAGGCCTGGCAGGAGGATTACTCCTCCCCCCACTCCAACCCCTTGCAGAGTTTCCCTGTGCCAAGCCTCTGAAATCTGCTTTGGTGCAGGGACACGGTTTGCTTCTTAATGCTCTTAAGATGCGTAACCAGGAATCACAGTGTTTTAAAGGTACTACCAGCCTTAAAAAAGAGGACATATTCCATAGTTTCAGTATACTTGCAACCTAAACCTGTGTCCCTGTTCCTTGAATTTATATCACTCAGTGAGAGAAACTATTAAGCTGACCTAACTTAGGAACTAAATAAAGTGAGAAAAGAGAAAAACAGTATTTCATGGGAGAAGGCACTTCAAAAAACAAAAGAGATACAAACATATGAATTAAACATTTCTAGGATGCTTTGCTATACATGTAAATTCATTTGCTTAACATTTTAATTGTATGTAGGGTAACGAGAATGATCAGATGGTATCTTTATTTTAAAATGACATTTCAGTTTTTTACAGACGTTATTAATGTAGCATGATTAGCTGGCTTGGTGGGGAAAAAAACTGAGGATAAATTATATGGTTATCAACTGCAGGTTTATTGGTCTGAGACTTCCACCGCAGGGAGTGGCTGCTGTATGGAATTGATAAACGTAGAGATTTATAAGGTCAGGTTTTATGAGTCTACAGATTCCTTGTGGTGTATTACCACATCCTTATTACAAGCCCCCGCTGCTGTCCAGCTAAGCCAACAGAGGTAATATATTACGCTTGCTTGTCTATGCTTCAGGGTTTTTTTCCTAAAGAAAAGAGGAACCGATCAAAATAGAATACAGCTTTCCAGAATTATACTTGCACAAGGAGAGGTTTTTTGGGTAAGGGAAGGATCATTTTCAGAAAGGTTTGAAGACGTGATGGTTGCATTGAGAGAAAGATATAGTGCAAACCAGAAAACAATATTGATTTTGTTTTAAGAAAGATTAAATTATTCAGTGACAGCTCTGGAGTATGAGTGAATCTGGAATCTGTGTAAAATAATAAATGTAAGATGCCAATTTTAATGTTGATGTCTTGGTAAATGGCTGTTACTAGTAACTGTAAAGTAAATTTATTTAAAAAAAAACAGTCAAAATACTTTATCATTACAAAGTATTACAGCATTTGGTAAAGTTTTATGTGGTTTCAATATGCAACTGTAGGGCTGTTATTTGTGGGATTAAGTTAAACGGCTGTGATACAGCACCACACATCAAAAGGAAATGTTACTCTGTGGTTTTGTTTGCATCTGTTTTCCAAAATTGTTTCTTTTACATATTATCATATTATGCCTCATGCTGTAAATGAGACTGATTCTCAGGGACTAATCTATCAGTAAGTACATGGTATGCCAATTAATGGCAATGTGATTGCTCACTTATTACAGTACATTTTCTAGGCTGTGTGACAAAAGGACATCTGCAAGATGACTCTTTGGAAGGGATCTGGTGTGTATTTTGGTAATTACTCATCCTGGGCTAAAACTTATACACTTTACACAGGCAAAATGCCAGTTGAAGTCAACATGATTTTTCCCCCTGAGTAATGCAGGATTTGGTCCTTTTTTATTGAAAAATAGAGTTACAAGCCCTGCAGAACCCATGTAACATGTTTGTATCTTTAGAGTGATGCTGAATATATTGTGCATAGACAACAGATACAGTGGTGACTGTTATAAATAAAGGGATTGATAGATATAATAGCATTGCAGGTCTCACAAATGACACTGAAAACCCTTGTTGATTCATACAGTATGTAGGTGATCACATAATCCTTTCGAAGAAGGCCCAACCTGGTGTGCTTTGAGGCTATTAATCAGGTCTAGCTTCGCTCATGCTGAGTTATTAATGTCCACGCCCCAAAGTGTGTTGATCTGTCACTAGAATCTGAGACAGATGTTGAGTACTACACTGAGATCCTGGTGGAAGAGAAGCACATTTCTGTTCTTTTTTGCGCTATAGTTTATTGTGTAATTGTGACTATCCCCCATTGCTTTCTAGTATGCTCACAATTAACAGCCTTAGAGATGGAATAAACATCTCATCTTTGCTTTAGCCATCAATCAAAGTCATTTATTGTTTGAGTACTACAAAGCAACAGAGATTATCCCTTAACTATAATAGGCCAAATTCTGATCACCACAATAAAACTGAGGCATAGACCACAGAAGTCCCTGGTAGACAAAGGAAGTACAAGAAAATTCTTCCCCCCAAGACATTAGAGCGGTAGCATAGCCTTATCACAGCTGCAATTTCAGCAATAGAGCTGTGTGCTTTGGCAGGCAGATTCTGGGCTGAAATAGTCCCAATTTTTAGGGGGCACGTAGCTATCTTATTTAGTTATTAAAATGGAAAGTGTATTGTTCATACACAGTAGAGTTTATAGGGGTGTGATCATGATGGACAAGAGTTAGTTTGGGAAAGAGGCTTGGAAGGCTGAGATAGGAGTCAGTTTTTGGGGACGAAGAGGTTATGGTGGCAACTTGTTTCACAGGCCTACCAAAAAAGTGGAATCCTGCCCTGTTTTCAATACACACTTCTGCAGCACAGTGAAAATTTAAAAATCGAGAGGCTATATAAAACAAGTAGAACATCAGATTAAAACCAGATCTCTTTTGATTGTATTATAATAGTTCATATTTATTTCACTAACAAATTCAGTTTTAGAGCTGGTTAAAAACTGGAATGAAGATTATTGTGAATAATTTGTCCTGTGTTTTTCAGTCAACATTTGAAATTTCAGCAAAAGATGTCACCGGACTTTTAACGGCCTGGTCAGAAGTGCTGACCAGAGCCTCCAGGGTTCCTTTTTGACCGGGCATTCTGGTCAAAAACTGGACTCCTAGCAACCCTAGTGAGAGAGAGAGAGAGAGAGCTGACTTCCTTCAGAAGCAGCAATCACTTAACAGCACACAGCAAAACTTCATAATTGCTCAGGGTAGAAAACTGAGAATACTTTATGAAGAGTATCTAACCTACTGGACACATTAGGTAGACTGGAACTTGACCAGGACACCAGAGCTAACTTTTTTAGGTGCTGAGGAATTTAGATAAGGAGGGATAGGAAAGCAAAGCTGGGGAGATGCGATTTCTTAGTAAAAGAATGATGAAACATAAGACTTTGAAGAATATAAAATTAATTAGTTAAAAACTTGATGGAGAAGATGGAAGTAACAGAAGAGAAGGCGGATGGAAATTGAATACAAAGTCTTGAACACAAAGATAATAAAATGATGGGGAATAAGGGACAAGCAGAGAAAAGTGGGGAGGCTTCAGAATATTTAACATGTAGCTGTTCTAGGTGGTGAACATTGTGGTGAACCCCACGGGGTCTCTATTTGTTTGCAGTGAAGTATTTCTCACTGTGAGGGGTATTCACTCTATCTGTGGGTGAGACAACTTGGATTTCTATCAGCCTGTCTTTTGTGATGGCCAGATCATGACAGGAAAAATATGGAGTTTTCTTTGTTTAAGTTTTGGATGGTGTCATACTGAGGTTTTGGAAATGTTTTGGGACCTTTGGATTATGACCTGTGAATTGGACCTATGTCCTTCTAGGCTGGTGAAGTCCACTGGTGAGACTTGTTTCCTTTCAGGAAGCCATGACTTCCTGTAGTGATGGCTTTGGAACTAAGGAACAAATATTTAGAGCTTTGAATATGCTCATTTTAATACATCTACATAAAAATAATGGAAGGCTGAAGAAAAATTGTTGAAAATGTGGGAAAAAGA
This sequence comes from Caretta caretta, assembly GCF_965140235.1. Taxonomy (NCBI): domain Eukaryota; kingdom Metazoa; phylum Chordata; order Testudines; family Cheloniidae; genus Caretta; species Caretta caretta. The sequence goes on along the minus strand of NC_134209.1, from coordinate 127,131,621 downwards.
AAAGAAAAGGGGATAGTAAAAGAAGGTGAAAAGGGGGGGTGAAGGAAAAAGAAGAGGAATTAATACGGAAAGCAGGAAATAGAGGAAAAGAAGGTTTGTCCTTCTTGTCTCTCCGTTCCTTTTATTTCTCTTCCCCCTTTCACTTATCTCCTTCATATTCCGTCTCCTTTTTTTTTTTTTCTTTTTTTTTTTGGGTAGGGAACTGGGCATGATTTATATTTAAGATGAAAAGTCCCTACACCCTAACACTCAAAAATGAGATTGAAAGAGATCCCTGTATGGCATGCAAGAGAATGGAAGCTCTCCTTTTACGTCATACGATATCAGTTCAATACTGAAGGGGAAAAACTGCTGTAAGGCTGTTTAATGTGTGTTTCCTGACCCATGGGACTTGTCAAATCCTCAAACAGTTACTACTTTATTAAGAAGTTGTTAGATGAACTAGAAAGCACTTTGACCTGTTGGCACATCTTGAACAGCCTCAGAGATTCTTTTATACTTAAACTAAGCACTGAAGCAACATTAAACTGTTGAAATTTCAAGCTCCTTTCCTTTGCTCTTCCCCTCCTCCCAAACTCAGGGGAAAAAAACAAAACCGTGTATTTGCTCTTAAAAGTGTTGCCAGCTGTACAAATTACTGCATATTTTAGCCTGTTCACTGGGATCAAACTAGATCAGCAATGGTTTAAAATTGGCAACATTTAATCTGATTAGAGTTAACCATACAGCAAGCTTTATAATAAAGATATAAAGAGGGTAGTGATGATTTGGAGTGGGGGTGGGGAAATCTAACCTAAATATGAAAGCAAATGCCAGGGTTCTCACTCATAAAATAATGTATTTCTTTTTAGTTTTTAAAGTGGCTATCAATAGTTCCAGAGATGCACAGATACCCAGATCTTCTAACCATAAGGAAGGTATAAATCATCACTATCCTATTTGGTAAGGTAGCATGATTATTATTATTAATTATTGTTATCAACATTTGTGTACATGGTGTAATAGACGTACATGATGCTTTGCACAGATAAAATGCAAAAGCATGCTCACTCCAGCTTTGTTGCACAGTGGAGTAAGTTATTTACATGGTAAACAGAGAGAGAACACACACAAGTACTTGGTTTTGTTTTGTACAACTATGTTAATGGAAGTATGGCCCCAAGGCTCTCCTACATTCAGTGAAGCAGAACATGGCTGACTACTGTAGAAATGCTGGCAACTCTACTGCTGTAGTAATTCAAGGAACGGGTAGCTTGGTCCAAAGTTCAGTAAAGACAATGAAGAAACTCCCATTGATGTCGGTGAGCTTTGGATTAGACCCCATTCCTGATTCTGTCCTGACTTAAACCAGTTTTAAACCTATGGCTCTCCATTGTCTTCAGTGGAATTTCTCCCGATTTCCACTAGTGAAACTGAGAGGAGAATAAGGCACCATATCTCTTAAGTTCTTAACCTTCCTCCACCTCTGTTTTGGATCACAGAGTTTGGGTTTCAAACCAAGAGGCATAGCTATGTTGACATCAACAGAGCCATGTCCATTTATACCCACTGAGGATCTGTCCCTCAGTTCTCTGAGTCACAGACATATTCCTGTTTATCTGTGGCTGCAGGTCAAAGATTATTCCAAACACTGTCACCTCATCCACTTTAAGATCAGTTGTCATCTGTGTTCAGTAAGCATTTCTCATGTGTTCACTGGAACACTGCCCTGCGAGTGACATGCCTGATGGGAGGGGACTCCTTATTTGTGCTGTTTTGACTGAGAATCTCAAATGAAGTGGACTTTCTAGGATGGGTCTGCATGAAATTCCCAATCCACAGAAGAGGTCCAGAGGTCTAATGAAAGGCTAGAGAGAGAAGATCAGAGTAAAACAAAGGAGAGCATGCTGAACATAGTGAGTCTTAAAGTTTGCAAAACTTATCCAGACAAGTCTTCCATAGGTTTATTTCATGAGGTTTTTTTTAAATAGCTTGCATGTAGAAGGTAACATTTTTCCTTCTCCTAGCCTGACCTTTTCAGCCTCCCAGCCATTCATAGCTACATCCCTCTCTTCACGTTGGATATACCATCTGACTTGAAATGTCTCAAAATACCTCTTCCCAGTCATCCCGTCTGCACCCCTGTTCTTTATGGTCTCAGGGTCTGAGACCATTTTTGAACATGAAACCCATTAAAAATGTGAATCCATTCTCAGATGAGGCATGCTGATTGATGTTACATCAGCACTTAACGTAAGAACGGCCTGTCACCTTGCCTCAGTGGGTCACAGCTGAAGATGCCAGATTCAGGACAGACTGCTGAGAAACAGGACAGACTCACCCCAAACTCGTGGGTATTCTATCATTAGATTATACCAAGTTAGTAACAAAGGTGAAGTTACTGACTCACCGCACTGGTTAACGAGAAGTCAAAAATGCAGTCTCTGTAGGTATCACAGCCCTTGGCTCACCAGACACTGGAGTTTATGATGTGTGGTTACTGAAAACCAATTTCATCAAATATAGGGTCCTTCTAATCCCAAGGGATCAGCCACTTAGCCAGGTCAATATATAACTAAAATCTTACCCACTAATTATGTGATGCCAATCTTTTAATAACTAAAAACTAAAGCATTAATAATAAAGGTAAAGAAGAAGAGAGAGAAAAAATTAGTGGGTACTTAGCACCCACCAGCAGCCTGCTGCCCCCCTCTTTCTGCAGAGCCTCCCATCCACTAGTCACCCTGCTGATCAACTCCTCCCACACCCTTCTAGCACCTCCCTCCCGCTGTGATCAGCTGTTCCCCGGCATGCAGGAGGCACTGCGAGGAGGTGGAGGACAGGGCACACTTGGGTGAGGGGGCAGAACTGGGTGGGAAAAGGCGGGGCAGTAGTGGGGGTTTGGGAGAAGGGGTGGGGTGGGCCCTGGGGTTGAGCAGGGGGTTGAGCAACCCCAGGGCCTGGAGGAAGCTGACGCCTTTGAGCTGTTCAAAACCCCTAATAATTTTTGTTGCCTTCTCTGTAAAAAGATCTTTTTTGAGATGGGGTGACCACAACTGCAGACAGTATTCAATGTGTCGGCATACCACTGCTTTATCCAGTTGCATTATAATATTTTCTGTCTGATTATCTATCCCTTTCCTAATGGTTCCTAACATTCTGCTTGCTTTTTTGACTGCTGCTGCACGTTGAACAGATGTTTTCAGAGAACTATCCACAATGACTACATGATCTCTTTCTTGAATGGTAACAGCTAATTTAGACCCCTTAATTTTGTATGTATAGCTGGCATTATCCAATGTGCATTATTTTGCATTTATCAACATTGAATTTCATCTACCATTTTGTTGGCCAGTAACCCAGTTTTGTGAGATCCCTTTGAAACTCTTCTCAGTCAGTTTTGAATGTAACTATTTTAAGTAATTTTATATTGTCTGCAAGCTTGGTCATCTCTCTATTTGCTCCTTTTTCCAGATTATTACAAATTTGTTGAACAACACTGGTCCCAATACAGATCCTTTTGGGACCCGGGTATCTAGCTCTCTCCACTGTGAAAAATAAACCACTTATTCCCTACCCTTTGTTTCCTGTCTTTTGTTATAGATCCATGAAAGGACCTTCCCTCTTATCCCATGACTGCCTACTTTGCTTAAGAGACTTTGGTGAGGGATGTTGTCAAAGGCTTTCTGAAAGTCCAAGTACACTATATCCACTGGATCCCCCATGACCATTTGTTTGCTGAGCCCCTCAAATAATTCTAATATGGTTATGAGGCATGATTTCCTGTTACAAACACTGTGTTGTCTCTTCCCCAACAAATCATGTTCATTTATGTGTCTGATGATTCTAGAGACATTGGTAGGTGAGGTAATATCTTTTGTTGGACCAACTTCTGTTGGCGAAAGAGACAGGCTTATGAGTTTACACAGCGCTCTTCTGCTGCTGCCACTGCTCTGTGTAAGATTGAAAGTTTGTCTCTGAAATTAGGCTCATTGGCCTGTAATTGCAAGGATCACCTCTGGAGTCTTTTTTTTTTTTTAACTCAGCATTATATTAGCTATCCGCCAGTCACCTGGCACAGAGCCTGATTTAAATGTTATATACCACAGTTAGTAGTTCTGCAATTTCATATTTGAGTTCCTTCAGAACTCTTGGGTGAATACCATCCAGTTCTGGTGACTTATTACTATTTAATTTATCAATTTGTTCCAAAACTTCCTCTATTGTCACCCTAATCTGTGACAATTCCTCAGATTTGTCACCTGCAAAAAATGGCTCAAGCGAATCTCCCTAACATCTTCTGCAGTGAAGACTGATGCAAAGAATTCATTTAGCTTCTCCACAACAGCCTTGTCTTCCTTAAGTGCTCCTTTAGAACCTTGATTGTCCGGTGGCCCTAGCAATTATTTGGCAGTCACATAACAAACGGAGCTGCCTTAGCGAGGAGTTGGGATGAAGATGAGGCAGGGACTTTAACAATTTTGCTTGAAAAATTAAGGGTGTGATTTTGCTTCCAATGAAGTCAATAGTTTTGTCACTGAATTCCTTTGGAGCAAGACCAGTTTTTGATGTAGATATTTCTCAGTTTTTGGAGCGCCTAGGCAGCTCCAGAACTCTGACCTAGAAGGCTCAGAAAGGATTTCTCAGAAGGTTACTTACATTACAGCCCTACAACTGAGCCAGCTAGTTATTACCAAGTTTGATGCGAATGGGTGATTTTCAGGTGGAAGATTGTCTAAACGATCTTGTTGCTCTTTAGTGGCTGGTCCATATAGAAAGTTAATTATCCCTGGTCTACACTTTGAGTTTAGGTTGGATTTAGGAGCATTAGATCAGTTTAGCCCTGCCCCCGTCCACACTACAAAGCCATTTTTTCCGACTTTAAGGGCTCTTAAAACCAGTTTCTGTACTCCTCCCTGACAAGTGGATTAGCACTGAAATCAACCTTGCTGGGTCCAATTTGGGGTAGTGTGGACACAATTCGACGGTATTGGCCTCCGGGAGCTATCCCAGAGTGCTCCATTGTGACCGCTCTGGAAAGCACTCTCAACTCAGATGCACTGGCCAGGTAGACAGGAAAAGCCCCGCAAACTTTTGAATTTCATTTCCTGTTTGGCCAGCGTGGCAAGCTGATCAGCACAGATGACCATGCAGAGCTCTTCAGCACAGGTGAGCATGCAGTCCCAGAATCGCAAAAGAGCTCCAGCATGGACCGAACGGGAGGTACTGGATCTGATTGCAGTACGTCCCTTGGCCCGTGCCACTTCCAGCAGCTCCCATTGGCCTGGAGCAGCGAACCGCGGCCACTGGGAGCTGCGATCGGCCGAATCTGCAGATGTGGCAGGTAAACAAACCGGCCCGGCCTGCCAGGGGTTTTCACTGCACAAGCAGCAGAACAAGTTTGGGAACGTCTGTTATAAAGGAATGTATTTTACTAAAAGTGAGCTAATATGTTTCAGAATAATGATTGTTGCAGACTTTAGCTGGAAAGTTCTGCAGTATGCAATGGGAGCATTTTTAAAATAATGTCTAAAATTTAAATGAATGCATTTGATTTTCCTACTTTTCTGGCTTATTTCTGGATCTGTTTTAATTTTATACATGAAGTTGGTTGCTAAGTCTATATATAAATATCAAAAGGAGGTTAAAAGAACATTAAAATTTCAAAGGAGGTTGTGAAGGCTAGGACTATAACAGGGTTTAAAAGAGAACTGGATAAACTCATGGAGGTTAAGTCCATTAATGGCTATTAGCCAGGATGGGTAAGGAATGGTGTTTCTAGCCTCTGTTTGTCAGAGGGTGGAGATGGATGGCAGGAGAGAGATCACTTGGTCATTACCTGTTAGGTTCACTCCCTCTGGGGAACCTGGCATTGGCCACTGTCGGTAGACAGAATACTGGGCTGGATGGACCTTTGGTCTGACCCAGTATGGCCATTCTTATGTTCTTATGTAAAGTCAAGCACTCAAAAGTTAGGAAATGCCAAAAATAAGGTTGCCTCAGCAATCTTAATTCAGACCCTTTATGCATATGAATTATGATGAAGTCTTTAGTGTCATGTTGTCATAAATATAAAGGGAAGGGTAAACCCCTTTGAAATCCCTCCTGGCCAGGGGAAAGCTCCTCTCACCTGTAAAGGGTTAAGAAGCTAAAGGTAACCTCGCTGGCACCTGACCAAAATGACCAATGAGGAGACAAGATATTTTCAAAAGCTGGGAGGAGGGAGAGAAACAAAGGGTCTGTGTCTGTCTGTATGCTGGGTCTTTGCCGGGGATAGACCAGGAATGGAATCTTAGAACTTTTAGTAAGTAATCTAGCTAGGTATGTGTTAGATTATGATTTCTTTAAATGGCTGAGAAAAGAATTGTGCTGAATAGAATAACTATTTCTGTCTGTGTATCTTTTTTGTAACTTAAGGTTTTGCCTAGAGGGGTTCTCTATGTTTTTGAATCTAATTACCCTGTAAGATATCTACCATCCTGATTTTACAGGGGGGATTTCTTTATTTCTATTTACTTCTATTTTTTATTAAAAGTCTTCTTGTAAAAAACTGAATGCTTTTTCATTGTTCTCAGATCCAAGGGTTTGGGTCTGTGGTCACCTATGCAAATTGGTGAGGCTTTTTATCCAACATTTCCCAGGAAAGGGGGGGTGCAAGTGTTGGGAGGATTGTTCATTGTTCTTAAGATCCAAGGGGCTGGGTCTGTAGTCACCTAGGCAAATTGGTGAGGCTTTTTACCAAACCTTGTCCAGAAAGTGGGGTGCAAGGTTTTGGGAAGTATTTTGGGGGGAAGGACGCGTCCAAACAGCTCTTCCCCAGTAACCAGTATTAGTTTGGTGGTGGTAGCGGCCAGTCCAAGGACAACGGGTGGAATATTTTGTACCTTGGGGAAGTTTTGACCTAAGCTGGTAAAGATAAGCTTAGGAGGTTTTTCATGCAGGTCCCCACATCTGTACCCTAGAGTTCAGAGTGGGGGAGGAACCTTGACATGGTGGCATAGTGGTGGGATTAACCTGAAATCATTTTGAGATCCAGTTGAGATTTTTTGAACTAGAAATACAGATTTTAAAAAGGAAATTTTTTTTTTCCTTTGGAAAGGAAGTCCAGAAAGCAGCTGAAACTGAAAGCAGCTTGGTTTTTCTCTGCTTTGTGGCCAAGCAGAGACAAAAGGGGATTATCTTTGTGAATTGCAGGTTTTCTTTGCCTGGAGGCAGGGTACTTAACTCCTGCAGGGAAATTCACAGTCTTCCAACCCAGAGTGTTTTTTTTTTCTTTTCTTCCTAAAAGTAAATAGGGGGTGTGTGTTCTACCCATTTGCCTGGAGACAAAAGTGGCAGGGTTTTTTTTTTTAGGATTTTGATTTTTTTGTTTTACAAGGAGCACAGGTTTGAAAAGGAATTTTTTTTTCCTTTGGGTGCTGGTAAGCAGGTTTCCAAGTAGTTGGAGGTTTTTTGCTTTGATTTGGGCCCAGAGCAGAGACAAGGGAATTGTCTTTTTCTGTAGGCTGACAATCACTATCAGAGAATAGGTATTCTATTCCAGCACAGCAAAATTTTACAGCCAAGTTTTGTTTGTTTATTTCTAAACCTTGGGTGTAAAGTTAGTTAAAAACAGAGAGGTTAGAATGACAAAATCCACGGCTTGACAAAAGCTGGAACTAGCCAGATTTCAGGCTGCGGAAAAACAAAGGGAACATGAAAGACAGATAGAACTCATGCGGCTGAAAATGGAAGCAAGGGACAAAGAAATGGAAGCAAGGGCCAAAGAACTGGAGGAGAAGGAAAAAGAGAGGAAGCATGTGGAGGAGGTGGAGAAGATAAAGGCTCAGCGGAATATCCCAACAAACCCTAGCAATCCTTCTCCAAGTACCACTTCCCATCCCAGAAAGTTCCCCACCTACAAGGCAGGTGATGATACTGAGGCCTTCTTAGAAAACTTCGAAAGGGCCTGCCTTGGGTACAACATCTCTACTGACCAATACATGGTAGAGCTGAGGCCGCAGCTCAGTGGACCCTTAGCTGAGGTGGCAGCTGAAATGCCTAAAGAACACATGAACAAGTATGAACTGTTTAAATCCAAGGCGAGAGTCAGAATGGGGATAACACCCGAGCAGTCTCGTCGGAGGTTCAGAGCCCTAAGGTGGAAACCAGACATGTCATTTACCCGACATGCCAACCACATTGTGAAACATTGGGATGCCTGGATATCAGGAGCAAGTGTTGACTCTCCAGTAAATTTGCCCTTCCTAATGCAAATGGAACAATTCTTAGAGGGTGTTCCTGAGGAAATAGAAAGATACATCCTAGATGGGAAACCCAAAACTGTAATCGAGGCAGGAGAGATTGGAGCCAGATGGGTGGAGGTGGCAGAGAAGAAGAAAACTGGTCGCAGTTGGAGCGGAGACCAGAAGGGACCACCCCAGACCACACCCTATTACCGGGGGCCGCTCAAAGCCCCACCTACCTCCCAAAGAACCCTCCAGACCCCTTATCGTCCCACCACCCCGTTCTCCAGCAACCCTCCTCGCCCCAGTGACCCGTCAGCTGGATGATGTTTTAAATGTAACAAGCTGGGGCATGTAAAGGCCAACTGCCCCAAGAACCCCAACAGATTACAGTTCATTGCACCGGAATCACACCAGAGGTCCACAGGCCCAGATACCTCCCAGATACCCTTGGAGCGGAGGGAAACTGTGAGTGTGGGCGGGAAGAAGGTCACCGCGTGGAGGGACACCAGAGCACAAGTGTCAGCTATCCATGCTTCCTTAGTGGACCCCAATTTAATCAACCCAGAGATCCAAGTGACGATTCAACCCTTCAAGTCCAACTCTTTCAATTTGCCTACAGCCAAGTTGCCTGTCCAGTACAAGGGCTGTTCAGGAATGTGGACTTTTGCAGTCTATGATGATTATCCCATCCCCATGCTGTTGGGGGAAGACTTGGCCAAGCATGTGAAGCAGGCCAAGAGGGTGGGAACGGTCACCCGCAGCCAGGCTAAACAAGCCGTGAGGCCTAGCTCTGTTCCGGAAACTTCTATCAGGACCCGGTCAGAGGTGATGGACCTGGACCCCAGGCCAATGTCTGCAACAGCAGTAGTGGATCCAGTCCCAGAGACCCAGACGGAACCAGTCCCAGAACCGGAACCAGCCGAACAACCAACACCAGACCCCGTGTCAGCACTGAATCCAGTACTTGCAACCTCAACACCAGAGGGCCCCACCGAACCTGAACTGGCAGCAGCCGATAATCCTACACAAGAGGCTCAGCCGGAGCCTGAATCCCAACATAGTGCACCAACGGAGAGCGGTTCACAGTCAACAGAAACAGCTCCATCCCCTATATCGCTTCCAGAGGGACCAAGCCTAGGTCCACAATCCCATGAGGAACTGATGTCTCCAGCATCAAGGGAACAGTTCCAGACCGAACAGGAAGCAGATGAAAGCCTCCAGAGAGCTTGGACGGCGGCACGGAGCAACCCACCGCCTCTCAGCTCTTCTAATCGATCCAGGTTTGTTGTAGAAAGAGGACTTTTATACAAGGAAACTCTTTCTGGTGGACACCAGGAAGACTGGCATCCTCAGAGACAGTTGGTAGTTCCAACTAAATACCGGGCCAAGCTCTTGAGCTTAGCCCATGATCACCCTAGTGGCCATGCTGGGGTGAACAGGACCAAAGACCGTTTGGGGGGGTCATTCCACTGGGAGGGAATGGGCAAGGATGTTTCTACCTATGTCCAGTCTTGTGAGGTGTGCCAAAGAGTGGGAAAACCCCAAGACCAGGTCAAAGCCCCTCTACAACCACTCCCCATCATTGAAGTTCCATTTCAGCGAGTAGCTGTGGATATTCTGGGTCCTTTTCCGAAAAAGACACCCAGAGGAAAGCAGTACATACTGACTTTCATGGATTTTGCCACCCGATGGCCGGAAGCAGTAGCTCTAAGCAACACCAGGGCTAAAAGTGTGTGCCAGGCACTAGCAGACATTTTTGCCAGGGTAGGTTGGCCCTCCGACATCCTCACAGATGCAGGGACTAATTTCCTGGCAGGAACTATGAAAAACCTTTGGGAAGCTCATGGGGTAAATCACTTGGTTGCCACTCCTTACCATCATCAAACAAATGGCATGGTGGAGAAGTTTAATGGAACTTTGGGGGCCATGATACGTAAATTCGTAAATGAGCACTCCAATGATTGGGACCTAGTATTGCAGCAGTTGCTCTTTGCCTACAGAGCTGTACCACATCCCAGTTTAGGGTTTTCCCCATTTGAACTTGTATATGGCCGTGAGGTTAAGGGGCCATTGCAGTTGGTGAAGCAGCAATGGGAGGGATTTACACCTTCTCCAGGAACTAACATTCTGGACTTTGTAACCAACCTACAAAACATCCTCCGAACCTCTTTAGCCCTCGCTAGAGAAAACTTACAGGATGCTCAAAAAGAGCAAAAAGCCTGGTATGATAAACATGCCAGAGAGCGTTCCTTCAAAGTAGGAGACCAGGTCATGGTCTTAAAGGCGCTCCAGGCCCATAAAATGGAAGCATCGTGGGAAGGGCCATTCATGGTCCAGGAGCGCCTGGGAGCTGTTAATTATCTCATAGCATTCCCCACCTCCAACCGAAAGCCTAAGGTGTACCATATTAATTCTCTAAAGCCCTTTTATTCCAGAGAATTAAAGGTTTGTCAGTTTACAGCCCAGGGAGGAGACGACGCTGAGTGGCCTGAAGGTGTCTACTACGAAGGGAAATGTGCTGGTGGTGTGGAAGAGGTGAACCTCTCCATGACCCTTGGGCGTATGCAGCGACAGCAGATCCAGGAGCTGTGCACTAGCTATGCGCCAACGTTCTCAGCCACCCCAGGACTGACTGAACGGGCATACCACTCCATTGACACAGGTAATGCTCACCCAATTAGGGTCCAACCTTACCGGGTGTCTCCTCAAGCTAAAACTGCTATAGAACGGGAGATCCAGGATATGTTACAGATGGGTGTAATCCGCCCCTCTGAAAGTGCATGGGCATCTCCAGTGGTTCTAGTTCCCAAACCAGATGGGGAAATACGTTTTTGCATGGACTACCGTAAGCTAAATGCTGTAACTCGCCCAGACAGCTATCCAATGCCACGCACAGATGAACTATTAGAGAAACTGGGACGGGCCCAGTTCATCTCTACCTTGGACTTAACCAAGGGGTACTGGCAGGTACCACTAGATGAATCTGCCAAGGAAAGGTCAGCCTTCATCACACATCTCGGGCTGTATGAATTTAATGTACTCCCTTTCGGGCTGCGAAATGCACCCGCCACTTTCCAAAGACTTGTAGATGGTCTCCTAGCGGGATTAGGAGAATATGCAGTCGCCTACCTTGACGACGTGGCCATATTTTCGGATTCCTGGGCAGACCACCTGGAACATCTACAAAAAGTCCTTGAGCGCATAAGGGAGGCAGGACTAACTGTTAAGGCTAAGAAGTGTCAAATAGGCCTAAACAGAATGACTTACCTTGGACACCAGGTGGGTCAAGGAACTATCAGCCCCCTACAGGCCAAAGTGGATGCTATCCAAAAGTGGCCTGTCCCAAAGTCAAAGAAACAGGTTCAATCCTTCTTAGGCTTGGCCGGTTATTACAGACGATTTGTACCGCACTACAGCCAAATCGCTGCCCCACTGACAGACCTAACCAAAAAGAAACAGCCAAATGCTGTTCAGTGGACCGAAAAGTGTCAGAAGGCCTTTAACAAGCTTAAAGCGACACTCATGTCTGACCCTGTACTAAGGGCCCCAGACTTTGACAAACCGTTCCTAGTAACCACAGGTGCGTCCGAGCGTGGTGTGGGAGCAGTTTTAATGCAGAAAGGACCTGATCAAGAATTCCACCCTGTAGTGTTTCTCAGCAAAAAACTGTCTGAGAGGGAAAGCAACTGGTCAGTCACTGAAAAAGAATGTTGCGCCATTGTCTATGCTCTGGAAAAGCTACGCCCATATGTTTGGGGACGGCGTTTCCACCTGCAAACCGACCATGCTGCACTGAAGTGGCTTCACACCGTCAAGGAAACTAACAAAAAACTTCTTCGGTGGAGTTTAGCTCTCCAAGATTTTGATTTCGACATCCAACACATCTCAGGAGCTTCTAACAAAGTGGCTGATGCACTCTCCCGTGAAAGTTTCCCAGAATCAACTGGTTAAAATCGTCCTTGAGATGTGGAAAATATTGTTAGTCTTTATGTACTTGGTAGTATATTTAGAGATGCATGTGTCTTATTAACTCTGTTTTTCCTAGAGCTCCAGGAAGAAATCCCAGCCAGTGTTTCACCCTAGCTGAGATTTGGGGGGCGTGTCATAAATATAAAGGGAAGGGTAAACCCCTTTGAAATCCCTCCTGGCCAGGGGAAAGCTCCTCTCACCTGTAAAGGGTTAAGAAGCTAAAGGTAACCTCGCTGGCACCTGACCAAAATGACCAATGAGGAGACAAGATATTTTCAAAAGCTGGGAGGAGGGAGAGAAACAAAGGGTCTGTGTCTGTCTGTATGCTGGGTCTTTGCCGGGGATAGACCAGGAATGGAATCTTAGAACTTTTAGTAAGTAATCTAGCTAGGTATGTGTTAGATTATGATTTCTTTAAATGGCTGAGAAAAGAATTGTGCTGAATAGAATAACTATTTCTGTCTGTGTATCTTTTTTGTAACTTAAGGTTTTGCCTAGAGGGGTTCTCTATGTTTTTGAATCTAATTACCCTGTAAGATATCTACCATCCTGATTTTACAGGGGGGATTTCTTTATTTCTATTTACTTCTATTTTTTATTAAAAGTCTTCTTGTAAAAAACTGAATGCTTTTTCATTGTTCTCAGATCCAAGGGTTTGGGTCTGTGGTCACCTATGCAAATTGGTGAGGCTTTTTATCCAACATTTCCCAGGAAAGGGGGGGTGCAAGTGTTGGGAGGATTGTTCATTGTTCTTAAGATCCAAGGGGCTGGGTCTGTAGTCACCTAGGCAAATTGGTGAGGCTTTTTACCAAACCTTGTCCAGAAAGTGGGGTGCAAGGTTTTGGGAAGTATTTTGGGGGGAAGGACGCGTCCAAACAGCTCTTCCCCAGTAACCAGTATTAGTTTGGTGGTGGTAGCGGCCAGTCCAAGGACAACGGGTGGAATATTTTGTACCTTGGGGAAGTTTTGACCTAAGCTGGTAAAGATAAGCTTAGGAGGTTTTTCATGCAGGTCCCCACATCTGTACCCTAGAGTTCAGAGTGGGGGAGGAACCTTGACACATGTTCATATACTATTTTTACCACAGGACCCCACCCCAGGTGCCTAATCCCAGCCCCAATCTCTTTACCCAGTAAGTGCACATCTCCCTCCTTCCCCCCACCCCTCTGGCGTTCATGTCCCCATCACTTTTCCCAGCTTTCCCAGTATCCTCCCCTGAATAGCCCAGCTCTCAGCTTCTACCCTAGAGGCTTTGTCCCAATCTACTCCCTCTGCCCCATTCCCAATTTCACCTCTTACCCCTCTTCATATCATTCAGGTGGCTTCCTCTTCTATGCTGCAGGAGGGACCTTGAGAGCACAGGAAAGTCAGTCTCCCAACTCTCAGTTACTGTGCCAGGCACCACAATGGCCCCCAGCTGCAGCAAGTTCAGGGAAAGTCCTGTTCAGCTTCTAAACCCCTGTGATCAACCGTACTCAATGTAAACAGGATCTTTGGAAAATCTAGCTGCCAAACTTTACCAGTCTCTACTGAGCATGTGCACAGTATGATTTTTCTAAAGCTTATAACATGGCCAAATCAGACTTTTTTTTTCATTCCTGACAGCGGGGTGACACCTGACTGCCAGCCAAATTTCAAGTCCCTGCCACAGACCACGGAGATGCTCAACAAATCAACTCAACAAAAAGATTCCAAAAATTCAGCTTGAGGCAGGCCCCCAGCATGGAGAATTTCAGCCTGAATGGTTAAAATTTGGCAAAGTTATAGGCAAATTCAAACAGAGTCCTATAATGGGACATGTAAGGCAACCTTACCTGTAGGTGGTGCTGCCAGTTCCACCAACATTATCAATTATTATTCTTATTTATTTGTATTGCAGTAGCACCAAGAAGTCCAAATCATGGACCAGGACCCCATTGCGCTAGGCACTGTACAAACACAGAACAAAAACTAACTCCTGCTCCCAAAAAGCTGTATAATAAAACCTTTTTTTAAAAAACGATTCTGAAAATATGGCAGAAATAAAGCACTATTTCCATTTTGTAAACACCTGTAATTACAGCCTTGCCTACACTGGGGGTTTCAGCTATTAGGGACTAGCCACCAGTATAGCCATGCTAATCAAACCCTTACGCCTGGTCTACAGCTAACATTTATGTCAACTTAGCTCCATCACTCAGGGCTGTGACAAGTGTTATGCCCTGTGTGACACTGTAAGATCCACCTAAATTCCTCTCTAGATACAGCTAGGGCAACAGAAGAATTCTTCCGACAACCTAGCTACCGCCTCTCAAGGGGGTGGATTGACTACAGTGATGGGAAACCCCCTTCCATCTCTGTAGTAAGTATCTACACTAGGCAGCATAGCTGCAGTGCCTGTAGCACTTGTAATGTAGACATACCCTTAATCTATGTGGGAGCAGCTGTGATTGATGTGCCAGGGTGCAGGTGTTGTTGCAGAGACCAAAGGTATCCTCCATTTTGGAAAGTGAGGCATTGGACTGTAGGGAGCTGCAGTCAAAACCAGCCTCTGGTGGCTGTTTTTGAAGTTACATAAAACACCAAAGTGGAGATAGGCAAAACTGCTATAAACAAGATTTGCATCAGTGTCCCTGCTTGAAACTGCTGCCTGGTACAAACTGTGATTTATACAGCTTTGCCTGTCTACATTCAGGGTTTGCACTAGTACAGCTATACTGGTGGCCAGCCCTCAATGGATGTAACTGGGGCAAGTCCCCAGTGCAGACAAGCCCCATGTTTCTTTCTTTGCATGTTCTCCTGGTGATGATAATGCTGCTGACAAAACAGTTTGGTAAAAGATTTGCTGCTCTCTCCCTCAGTACATATAACTTTAAGTCATAACGCAGTTTGCCGAGAATAAAGGTGAGGAGGAGCAAATGTTATGTCATTTCTCAGCTGAATGTCACCTGCCCCTGGTTGGTTGTTTCATTTCATCATTGGACAGCATTTCTAGTCAGTGTCATTTTGCCCAGCAATTACAATTTTAACAAACTCTGAATTAGCCAGCAATTGTGTTCTATGAGACTTGAGCTTTTCTGAATAACAACACATGCACTACAGTTGCCATGAAATCTGTTTCATATTTAGTGTAACAAATTATGCAAAGAACACAAAATAAGAACCATTTAAAATTCCAGTGGGCCTTTCTGGAGTAATGTTTGTTTGGCTGTTTCCCTTCTGCTCTTATTAAAAAGGTGATTCACTAAAAGTAATTGTGTAACAAACCAGAAAGACAATCAGTTCAGGAAAGCGGCCTAAGAGCCTATAGAAAACCAGAATGAAAGTCTTTGTTTCTTTTATGCCAGGGAGAGTTTTACTACATAATCTTGAATGGACACTTGGCTTAGACACCACACATCTCTCGCCAACAAGGAAAATTCCAAATATTTCTCACTATCAGATCTTTCAAACGCTCCTTCTACCACAGTCCTTCTGTACAGAAAATGTCCTTTCCTAAATGAAGAATAATACTAAGGGGATGGAATGGCACTGAGGACTGGTAACAAGAAACAAAGAATTTTAACTTTAACTTAATTTTAACTTTTAATTTTATATACCAAGATGCTTTAGAAATAGCTGAAGGAGGGAGAGAGAAAGGACAGACAGTTTATATAGATATCCTTGGTTCAAGTCAGGCCTGGGCAGGTGATTACCAAAAGTTATTGCCATTTAATGGCTGCTTTTATCCAGCTCTTTGGGGAAATGGGGACATAAAAAAATGGCACTGTGATGGGGTGGACTAGTCCCAAAAGCCCCCTTGCTGGAGGCCTCAGGGTTCTGCCACACCCATCCCAGGAAAGGAGCAGGCTGGACTGGCTGCAGGGGAAGCAGCCAATCAGGGCCCAGGAGGGCCATATAAAAGGAGCTGTAGAGCACAGCAGTAGTCAGTTGCTACTTGGAGCAGAAGAAGAAGGACTGTAGGAGCAGCAGGGCCAAGGATGGTTTGCTAGCAGAGACTAGGGGAGCATTGAGGAAGCTCCTGGCTGGTTCCAAAGACTGAGTGGGGACTGAGCCTGGGGAGGGCTGCAGGAAGATAGTGTCTCCAGGGAGGAAGGCCTGGGGATACAGCCCTATACCAGAGGTGGACTACTACCACCAAAGGGATGCTGAGATAGGCCCTGGTGGACTGTATACCCTGGAAGGGGTTTGTGCTGGTTAACAGGAAGACAGTGTAACTTGGCCGGAGCACTGTGTCACTGACAAACCCAACTGAGAACCCCCGAAAGGGGTCACCAGAACTAAAGAATGCAGACATGCCCAACCAGAAGGGGGCACTCATGAGAGGTGGGTGCCAACCCCATTACAGGCACTAATTCAGTATTAACAACCTCAAGTGTTGAAAAATCAAGCTTCAGAACATCCATAGCTAGCTGTTCTGTTGTCACAGTACAAGCCCCTATGAGGTCATTGGCTCAACATCCTTGGCTATCTGTTCCTGCATCCAGGTTCAGGCCTCTGTGAAATCCACTAGCTCACCACTGCTAACTTGATGGACTGATGTCATAGCACAGGTCTCTGAGAGTATTTGCTCGACAACTCTAACTGGCTGGACCTACATCAAGGTTTCTGCTCCACTTGCTGGTGGGAAAGTCTTGGAGATCAGTACACTCTTGAGTCAGGCACAGTTTCTCTTGCTGCTCCTACATCAGATTCTCTGCCTGATTTCACCAGGCAATGCAGAAACAGCAATAGGAGTAGCTCTGGAGAAAATGAGTTCCCACAAGCTCAAGAGAGGGAGATGAAAGGGAATTTCCTCTCCAATTTCAACAGCAGAGGAACCATCTTCATCCTTAATTTAAACGCCGCTATTTCGTCCTTGCTTTTTTAACAGAGAATCCAGAATGGTAGTTTTCAGAAACCCTTCCTTCATTACTGCTTCTTCACTGGAAACAGGTGAGTGCTTTTACATAAAATGACTATCCCAAGTTAGCTCTCTGTGTCTTTAAAAAAACCACAACAAACTTTTTTTTTTTTTCAGTGAAGACCAAGCCCCTTAGGCTAAGCATTATTTCATCCCTTCAGGATGACCTGAAAGAGATTTCCCAAGGACAGTGGGTTGTAGTAAAACAAGATTAAATACCAGGACAGAAAATCAGCTTGAAAGAAAAGAAATAGTGTGTCTAACACATTTAGTCTTATACTTTGCAAAAGCTAGTCTGGATAACTATTTGGGTTATCATCCTTGTCTCTCTTCTCTGTGCTTTGCTCAATTTATATATCTTTCTGGCAATGTGGTAGGGTATCCAGTGTGGTACTAAGGTGGGCAGGTGGGCCAATTAACTCCACAGGCTGCACCTGGAGGAGAAGCCAGGCAGATGGGAATTGACTGGAAGCAGGCTCAACTGGACAGGAACAGGAGGAACATCATACTCCTACTCCTGAATGCATGTTTGGTTGTATTTGTTACTGAGCAGCTGTATGGGTGTATACAGGATTCCAAGAAGAGGGAAGCCAACGAACAACAAATGCCCCCTTTAGGAAGGCCGCCAAGCCAAGCCCTGCTAGCAGAGTTCTTAGTTCCCCTATCGTTCTAGGAGGTAAAGTGGCTTTCTCCCTTTCCCTTAGCCATTGGGGTTAGGGGAGAAGCCATTTAACCCAGTTCATAAGGCCTTTACCTCAAAGCCTTCAATCAGAGCAACCCAACTTATACACAGAAAAATAAAGCATCTTGTGCTCAGGTCAAGCTAGTGGTCTGGGGCCTGTAACAGCCAGCGTTGTTCCTAGCCCCAGCATTGTTCTGTCTTGCTCAGCTTCCTTTTCTTGTTCATATAGCCCAGCCCCAAGGACAGGGCAAGGTGTTCTTTGACTTTTTCCCCTTTTTTGTCTTGGTTGTAAGTATCAGACTATCCCTTAAAGAGGTAATACGCCCCAACACAGGATATTTAAAAATCCCTTGGGTTTGGTGTCATGTGGTTTAGAGTGCTTTAGCACCCAGACACAATGGTCACTGGTACACTAGAAATACATCTAGAGATGTGTAGCGAGATTAGCAGGCTGACTTTCAAAAGCGCTGAGCTTCTGCAGCTATTATTGACTTTAATGGAGGGGAGAATATCAGACATTCAGCAGCTCTGAGAACTGGGCTTTAAATGTTAGTCCAGATATGTTTGTTAGCACCACCACCCACTGCACTGTCAAACTGTAATTGCTAACACTGTAAATATTTTTGACACTGAGTGCACCTCTTCTTCCCTTTTGATCTTTTCCATATAGCTGTGCTGACGCTCCATTTGAGAATTAACCCACCAAGGCTCAGTAATGCTCACTAAGTAAGCCATAATTCCCATCATCTAATATATCTAGGTTGTCTTGCTTGTTTTGCATCCGTACAGACCATGCTAGAGGTTAAACTCATCTACTCTTCTTATTCTCCTTCATCTTTTATTTCAGAACAACCCTATTTTCCACCTTATTTTGTATGTTGCAAGTACTTATACGATCATTTGAGTTAACAAAACTTTCCCCTTCTTCTGCTCCTACTGATTTAAAGTATAATTAAAGAGGTCTGAAAGGTTTGCACCTAGGAGGTTGATGCCCCTTCTGCCAAAATGAAGATTATTTAACCCAAATAGGCTCTCATAATGGCAAATCCCAATGGGACGTAACCTCCTGGCAGATTGAGCAACACCCACATTGATCTCTAGCTAGGTCCTTAAAGCTATCATCACAGAAACCATTCTAATGATCCATGAATCCAAAACCCTCCTCTCTTACCCTAATCAAGATTTCAAATGTGGGGCATGATTCTTCCTTGCAGCCCACATCTGCTCTTCTATCTTCTTCCAACATCTGTCCATGCAATATTCCAAACTTCTTTATGAAGCCAGAAAGTTAGCCAAAATTGTTTTTATCTAAAATGTGGGAGTATGAGTGGCATATCATGGCATTTCTGAGGAGCAAAATTTGATGCTAGTTGAACTATACAATATCTGGATTAAAATATGCCAGGTTCATGAAGACTAAATTGCATTATATAGAAAACTTATTGAAATAAATGAAATGCTTAAATAAATGAAAGATAAGGCCAAACACACTAGCTTATCAGCCTTACTTATGAAATGCCCATGAACTTAACTGAGGGTAGGCATATTACCAACAATGTTGTTCAGGAAAGTGGTTTTTGAATAGTGGGCCATCTGGTGATTTGATAAAAGTATTTAGTTTCTCAAGGCAATCTGAGTGTATACTCCCTAGGCGCCACCGTTTATAGACTAAATTTGACTTGCATGTGGATTCAGCATTACAAATAAGAAACAGCAGCCGTTGGACATGTACACTAATGTAGTCCTTTCATCACCCAGTTACCCTTAAGCATCTCCTTTCCTATTGTAATTTAGGTTAAATGCAAAGCATTAGTCCCATCAATAAAAACTAATGGTTATACTTAAAAAAAGAGGCTTATTTAAAATAAATAAATAGCTTGCTTTTCCCCTCCCTACCTGACTGTGTCATGTTGTATTTGGAAGCCGCAGGAAGTTTGCTGGAGGGTGGATTGCAATCTTCGACTGCTAAATACAAGTCGATCAAAGCAGTGCCTGTTGGCACCGCTGTTAAGGGTCAGTCTGCATTTCTGGTCTTAATCCTATTTTCTAGGGCAGTTCTAACTCACCAGCTAATGCTAATGTTGATATTAAACTAGGGTGACCAGATGTCCCAGTAAAACAGGCATTGTCCTGATATTAGGGGCTTTGTCCCCATCCCAATCAAAGTCCTGTCAGGACGTCATTTTGCCCAGATTTTTCACAGTGCTGAAGGAATCCGAGCCATGCCACGTGGAGGAGCTCAGGCTTAGGCTCCTTCAAGGAGGCCTACTTTGTACTGTAGGGCTCCTTCGAGGAGCCCTGTGTGCACATTCTACTTTCAACTTTTTAAATCTTATATACACAACTCCCCCCCCGCACCCTCCTGGAAATGTTTTTTCCCCTTTTTCCACACTTGCTATCTGGTCACCCTATCTTAGACAGGCAAAGACAGAACCAGGGGATGCATTTTTTCTTTACCAATTTAACATAATCATATGTTATGGCACTGGTGTGTATGAAGAACCTATTGAGAGAAAGCAGAGTTGACAATATGAGTAAAACATGTGCACTGCAATATCTTGTCACAGTGGGAACAGTGTAACATTAACTCCTATGTATTCTTGCCTCAGAGCAGTTAAGTTAGTAACTGAATGTTCTTTAACTCTAATATTTCAGTTGACATGGCTCAGGTTAGAACCAGGGAATTTTTATAAGGAATCAAACATAAATGATATGCCATATTTTAGCAAATCAAGAGAGAAACAGACATTGTGGGCAAGATCTTCAGCTAGTATAAATCAGAGTAGGTCCACTGACGCTAACAGAGCTACCCTGATGTACAGTCAGTGAAGATTTTTATGGTACCACCGAGTCTGAAATCACACAGAACTGTATCAAATAACTTTCTGTTTCACAGTAGCTGAGATCTGCCTAAAAAAGGAATTCATACAATATTCTATTTTTAGTGTATGTGCACACTTCAGCTACAAATATTAAATATGCCACTTATGCCTATTGTTGGGGTTGACCTACTGTACACTAATACTGACTCCTGACTCACTACTCATGAGCAGGGTAGAGTTTCCTCATGAAGCCAATAATGAGATCAAGTGCTGAAGGCAGGAGGCCCACGCAACATTTTTTTGCAGTTAGTCGTAGTCACAGAGTTTAAGGCCAGAAGGGACCACAAGAAAACCATTCCCAGAGAGTAGTTATCCGTGGTTCACAGTCATGCTAGAAGGACATAACGAGTGGGGTCCAGCAGGGATCAGTTCTGGGTCTGGTTCTCTTCAATATCTTTATCAATAATTTAGATACTGGCGTAGAGAGTACACTTATAAAGTCTGCAGATGATTCCAAGCTGGGAGGAGTTGCAAGTGCTTTTGGGGACAGGGTTAAAATTCAAAATGACCTGGACAAACTGGAGAAATGGTCTGAAACAAATAGGATGAAATTCAATAAGGACAAATGCAAAGTACTCCACTTAGGAAGGAATAATCAGTTGCACACATACAGAATGGGAAATGACTGCCTAGGAAGGAGTACTGCAGAAAGAGGTCTGGAGGTCATAGTGGATCATAAGCTAAATATGAGTCAAGAGTATAACACTGTTGCAGGGGTGGGGGCGGGGGAAGCAAACATCATTCTGGGATATATTAGCAGGAGCATTGTAAGCAAGACACAAGAAGAAAAGGAGTACTTGTGGCACCTTAGAGACTAACCAACTTATTTGAGCATAAGCTTTTGTGAGCTACAGCTCACTTCATCGGATGCATACTGTGGAAAGTGTAGAAGATCTTTTTATACACACAAAGCATGAAAAAATACCTCCCCCCACCCCACTCTCCTGCTGGTAATAGCTTATCTAAAGTGATCACTCTCCTTACAATGTGTATGATAATCAAGGTGGGCCATTTCCAGCACAAATCCAGGTTTTCTCTCTCCCCTCCCCCACCCCACACACAAACCCACTCTCCTGTTGGTAATAGCTTATCTAAAGTGATCACTCTCCTTACAAGGTGTATGATAATCAAGGTGGGCCATTTCCAGCACAAATCCAGGGTTTAACAAGAACGTCTGGGGGGGGAGAGGAGGAAAAAACAAGGGGAAATAGGTTACCTTGCATAATGACTTAGCCACTCCCAGTCTCTATTCAAGCCTAAGTTAATTGTATCCAATTTGCAAATGAATTCCAATTCAGCAGTCTCTCGCTGGAGTCTGGATTTGAAGTTTTTTTGTTATAATATCGCAACTTTCATGTCTGTAATCATGTGACCAGAGAGAGTGAAGTGTTCTCCGACTGGTTTATGAATGTTATAATTCTTGACATCTGATTTGCTCAAGAAACTCCCTGAAAAAGCACAAGATCAAATCCGCACAGACACACCCCTGGAACCCCGACCTGGGATATTCTATCTACTACCCAAGATCCATAAACCTGGAAATCCTGGGCGCCCTATCATCTCAGGCATTGGCACCCTGACAGCAGGATTGTCTGGCTATGTAGACTCCCTCCTCAGGCCCTACGCTACCAGCACTCCCAGCTACCTTCGAGACACCACTGACTTCCTGAGGAAACTACAATCCATCGGTGATCTTCCTGATAACACCATCCTGGCCACTATGGATGTAGAAGCCCTCAACACCAACATTCCACACAAAGATGGACTACAAGCCGTCAAGAACACTATCCCCGATAATGTCATGGCAAACCTGGTGGCTGAACTTTGTGACTTTGTCCTTATCCATAACTATTTTACATTTGGGGACAATGTATACCTTCAAATCAGCGGCACTGCTATGGATACCCGCATGGCCCCACAGTATGCGAACATTTTTATGGCTGACTTAGAACAACGCTTCCTCAGCTCTCGTCCCCTAACACCCCTACTCTACTTGCGTTATATTGATGACATCTTCATCATCTGGACCCATGGAAAAGAAGCCCTTGAGGAATTCCACCATGATTTCAACAATTTCCATCCCACCATCAACCTCAGCCTGGTCCAGTCCACACAAGAGATCCACTTCCTGGACACTACAGTGCTAATAAACGATGGTCACATAAACACCACCCTATACCGGAAACCTACTGACCGCTATTCCTACCTACATGCTTCCAGCTTTCACCCTGACCACACCACACGATCCATTGTCTACAGCCAAGCTCTGCGATACAACCGCATTTGCTCCAACCCCTCAGACAGAGACAAACACCTACAAGATCTCTGTCAAGATTTCTTACAACTACAATACCCACCTGCGGAAGTGAAGAAACAGATTGATAGAGCCAGAAGAATTCCCAGAAGTCACCTACTACAGGACAGGCCTAACAAAGAAAATAACAGAATGCCACTAGCCGTCACCTTCAGCCCCCAACTAAAACCCCTCCAACACATTATTAAGGATCTACAACCTATCCTTAAGGATGACCCAACACTCTCACAAATCTTGGGAGACAGGCCAGTCCTTGCCTACAGACAGCTCCCCAACCTGAAGCAAATACTCACCAGCAACCACATACCACACAACAGAACCACTAACCCAGGAACCTATCCTTGCAACAAAGCCCGTTGCCAACTGTGCCCACATATCTATTCAGGGGACACCATCACAGGGCCTAATAACATCAGCCACACTATCAGAGGCTCATTCACCTGCACATCCACCAATGTGATATATGCCATCATGTGCCAGCAATGCCCCTCTGCCATGTACATTGGTCAAACTGGACAGTCTCTACGTAAAAGAATAAATGGACACAAATCAGATGTCAAGAATTATAACATTCATAAACCAGTCGGAGAACACTTCAATCTCTCTGGTCACGCAATTACAGACATGAAAGTTGTGATATTACAACAAAAAAACTTCAAATCCAGACTCCAGCGAGAGACTGCTGAATTGGAATTCATTTGCAAATTGGATACAATTAACTTAGGCTTGAATAGAGACTGGGAGTGGCTAAGTCATTATGCAAGGTAACCTATTTCCCCTTGTTTCCCCCCCCCCCCCAGACGTTCTTGTTAAACCCTGGATTTGTGCTGGAAATGGCCCAACTTGATTATCACACACATTGTAAGGAGAGTGATCACTTTAGATAAGTTATTACCAGCAGGAGAGTGGGGTGGGGGGAGGTATTTTTTCATGCTTTGTGTGTATAAAAAGATCTTCTACACTTTCCACAGTATGCATCCGATGAAGTGAGCTGTAGCTCACAAAAGCTTATGCTCAAATTGGTTAGTCTCTACGGTGCCACAAGTACTCCTTTTCTTTTTGCGAATACAGACTAACACGGCTGTTACTCTAAAGACACAAGAAGTAATTCTTCCACTCTACTCTGTGCTGATTAGGCCTCAGCTGGAGCGCTGTGTCCAGTTCTGGGTGCCTCATTTGAGGAAAGATGTGGACAGATTGGAAAAAGTCCAGAGAAGAGCAACAAAAATGATTAAAGGTCTAGAAAACGTGGCTTATAAGGGAAGATTGAAAAAATTGGGTTTGTTTAGTCTGCAAAAGAGAAGACTGAGAGGGGACATAACAGTTTCCAAGTACATAAAAGGTTGTTATGAGGAGTGGGGAGAAAAATTGTTCTCCTTAACCTCTGAAGATAGGACAAGAAGCAATGGGCTTAAAATGCAGCAAAGGCAGTTTAGGTTGGACATTAGGAAAAACTAACTAAATGGGTAGTTAGGCACTGGAATAAATTGCCTGAGGAGGTTGTGGAATCTCCATTACTGGAGATTTTTAAGAGCAGGTTAGACAAACACCTCTCATGGTGGTCAATTATTTTTTGTCAAGGTCCAAATTTCTTGGCCAAGGTATACTGAAGATCCAGACTCCAGAAAAAATAATAAAAAAAATAACAATGATAAGTAAATAAAAAGATTATGGGGTCCATTCAAAAGCATCTGGTGATCCAGCTTTGACATGCAGTCTGCCTATTGACTGCCCTAGTCTAGATAATACTTAGACCTGCCATGAATGCAGCAGACTGGACTAGATGAACTCTCGAGGTCCCTTGCAGTCCTATAATTCTAAGATCATCTAGTTCCTGACCTCTTGTATATCACAGGCTACTAAATACCCCTCACACCAAGCATAACCACCAGAACTAGACCAAATCAGTACAGCACTCAGTAGATTAAACTATACAAACTTTCAAAAAAAGGCTTTTGTAATATAAGGGCTTCCTCCTTCCAGATATGAGTCTGACATAAAATTTCCAAGAGTCACCAAAACTGAAAAGGACAAATACCCATGATTATTGGTTATACAGTCTTCTGCCCAATGTCACAGTGCAAGTCAATACAGCAGAATCCCTGTCCCCACTTATAGGGCAAGATGGAACTGTAAGTCAGACATAGTAAATGGGTTGACTCTAGTCATGTACATTAATTTAAGCATACTTGCCTCTGTTCTATTAGGCAAAATAGATTGAAGGCAAAAACACATATCAGATCTGATCAGTGTGGAGGAGGTATAGACTGTTTGCATGTTTCCGCTTACTGTTCCTTTTCACGCTGAGAGACATTCAGCGTAAACCACCTCTGACTTGAGAGATTGGCAATGTTCCTGGTGTTGGATATCTTCAGTTGTAAAAGCTGTGGAGGATAAATTGAAAAGACTGGAAAATAAAACTGCCAGTCTTGGTGACTTTATACACCTTTGGGGTAAGGACCGTGTCTTCTATGTAACGAACATCTCCAGGCACATCAAGAGAGCTCAACAAATAGCTTCTCATCCTCACCTCCAAGGCTCTGCACAGCTCTCCCAAGTTGCACCCTCTCTCTTCCAGCTGCCCTATGATCTGTTGATCCACCTCTCCTGATGCTCCCTGGGCCTCTTTGCCCCTCAAGAGCTACCATCTTTTCTTATGCCATCTCCATGCTTGGAAGATTCCCTCCACCCCCATCTCTAGACCATGCAACCTCACTCTCCTCCTTCAAATCTCACCTCAAAACCCACAACTGCCAGTTAACCATCCAGTGCTGAATGAACTCTCCCCAGCTTTCATCCCACTCTCCTCCAATTTCAGCCAGCTGTAAAAGGGGGAACTGACACACTACATCTGTAGCAATAAGTATATCTGACCTTTCACTGTTGCAATAATCTTTGTCTCCCCACCCCTCTTCTAAACACTCTCATCCCTTTTGTTGTTGCTGTGTTCGACCTAATTTAGATTGCCAGGGACAGGGCCCTGTCACTTTTTTTAACTGGAAGAAGAGCTCTGTCTGACGCAAAAGCTTCTCTCTCACTGACAGAAGTTGATCGAATAAAAAATATTACCTCATCTACCATGTCCCACTTTTTTAAGCATCATACATACCTATGTTGCTGGATACATTAAAGAAAAAATTAATAATAAACAATGAAGTTAAAGTTCCTGTTAAATGGTTTCACTGTAGCATTCACAGTACACTAATATCAGGCAACAAGAAAATCAGGTACGGAGTATTAAAGCAGGTTTTGACATAATTGATAAAAGAAACTATAGTTAAGAAACTCAGAAATACTGGAAAATACTGGGAATCTGGGATAATCGAGTATGTGGAATGTGTCTGAAGCTGGGAAGCAGCTTGTTGGAACACCCTGCGTTATTGGAAAATATAGGCCCACAGCTGACAGGTGCTCAGCTCCTTGCAGCAATTGGCTGGAATCTTGGTATTTTTTGAAACAATGGGTCTAGTTCAAATCCTTACAGGACAGAGCATAATATTAGCAAGAAAAGCTGACCCATTGTTACTTTGCGGGGAGGAGGGTAAAGAAATGTTCTGGTTTCCTGAACATTCAGGGGTGGGGATAGAACTGGGTGGGAAGAGGCAAGGAGAGGGTGGGGACCTGGGGCAGAGCGGATGCGGGACAGGGCCGGAGGCTTGGGGCAGGGAGGCGGGACCTGGGGCAGAGCAAGTGGTTGAGCACCGCCTGAATGTTCTGGCGTCCTGCCATGGGGGTGGAACAAGGCACAGCCTGTTCACTTGTGTGGTGGTGTCAGGGTTATGGCCAGTGGTGAGCTGGAGCTGGTTCCTACCGGTTCGCTGGAACCGGTTGTTAAATTTAGAAGCCCTTTTAAAAGGGCTTCTAAATTTAACAACCAGACAAAAGTGGCTCCTTAGGCACCGACTCCATGGGTGCTCCAGGGCTGGAGCACCCACCGGCAGCTCCCCGCCAGGCGCCCACCCCCAGCTCACCTCCGTTCTGCCTGCGCCTCCTCCCCTGAATGTGCCACCCTGCTCTGCTTCTCCGCCCCCCGGTTTCCCGGGAATCAGTTGTTCACGCGGGAAGCCAGGGGGGCTGAGAAGCAAGCGGCGACTTCACACTCAGGCCCAGGGAGGCAGAGGGGAGGTGAGCTGGGGCGGGGGGGCACGAGGAGGGCCCTCCGCGCAGCAGCAGGTAACCCGGGGGGGTGCAGGGGAACCCCTTCCCGTCCCAGCTTGCCTCCGCCTCCCTGGACCTGAGCGCGAAGCCGCCACCTGCTTATCAGCCCTCTCCGGCTTCCTGTGTGAACAGCTGATTCGCGGGAAGCCGGGAGGGGGCACAGAAGCAGAGCAGGGCGGTGCGTTCAGGGGAGGAGGCGCAGGCCACGCAGAGGTGAGCTGGGTCCGGGCGTGGGGTGGGGAGCTGCTGGTGGGTGCTCTGCACCCACCAAATTTTCCCCATGGGTGCTCCAGCCCTGGAGTCAGTGCCTAAGGCGCCACTTTTGATGTGATCAGTGGGGGGAGAGGCCGCTCCCCCCCCCGCCCAGCTATGCTACCCCGCCCCTAGGAGCCAGAGGGACCTGCTGGATGCTTCCTGGGAGCCGCCCCAGGTAAGCACCACCGGGACTCCCCACCTCACCCCCCAGCAGGTCCCTCTGGCTCTTAGGGGCAGGGTGGGCACCCACTACAGTGGCCCACGAGACCCTCCTGCCCGGTTCTAGGGGCAGTCAGGGGACAGGGGAGGGGGATGGATGGGGCAGGGGTCCCGGGGGAGGGCGTCAAGGAACGTGGGGCGTTGGATGGGGCAGGAGTCCCGGGGGGCGGGGGTGGGCCTCAACCTCCTCATGGGGTGAGGAGGGAACCAGTTGTTAAGATTTTGGCAGCTCATCACTTGTTATGGCCCCACTTCTCCCTATCTCCGTTGAGGCAATATTCATGTTGGAGAGCACACAAAGGCAGTAGCACAGCTCTGCCCTGAGTACAGGGACTGTGATTGTGCTTGGCCCTTGGGTGGGGCAACTGAGGAGGAAAAGATCTCTCACCATACACCAGCGTCACATCTGGCCCTTTATATTTCCTTGACTGAGTCATATGGCTGCAAAGAGTTATTGTTCCTGTGAAGCCAAGAAGTTCTTATATGCAAAAATACCTAGCTTGGAGCAAGAAGCAAAACTAGCTCAATGATCAACTTATGAAAGGAGGACGCTATAAACAATTATCTTCCCATATGTTATGGTCATTGGTGGCTTTTACTGGGCAGTATCTGGTTCTAGACCTGACTGTGTCTCTCTTTCCTTACATCTATCTAAGATATTAATGTGGCGCCCATTACTATAATACCTGAATGCCTTTCAGTCTTTAATTGTTGTACGCAGTGTTGTAGCTATGTCGGTCCTAGGATTTTAGAGAGATAAGGTGGGTGAGGCAATGTCTTTTATTGGACCAACTTCTGGTGCTGAGAGACGAGCTTTCAAGCTTATACAGAGCTGCAGAATAGCTCTGTGAAAGCTTGTCTCTCTCACCAATAGAAATTGGTCTAACAGATATTGCCTCACCCACTATGGCTCTCTCAATCTTCAATGTATTTATTATCCTCCCTAGCACTACTGGGAGGGCAGAGAGACAAAATCTCTTTCCCTAAGTCAGATTGCAAGTCGGTGGCAGCACAGGAAAATGAACCCGAGGCCTTGTCTACACTCCAGAGTTTTGTTGACAAAAGTCATGCCGCTTTAATTAAAGCACTGGTGCATGTCCACAATATGCTCCTTGTGTCAGCAGAGCGCATCCACACTAGCAGCTTTTGCATTGACACAGAGAGCAGTGCACTGTGGGTAGCTATCCCATTGTGCAACTGGCCACAGAGTGCTTTGGAAAGGGTTTGCAATGCCTCATGGGGCAGATACAGAGTCACATGATGCACGCAGGTTTCTCAATCCCTTTGTTCCATGGGCATCCTACTAGATTGCCAGATGCTTTTCGACTGAAGTGGAGGAGGGGAAGCAGAATGTGTGACGGGGAGCGTGTGGGAGCAGGAGGGATAGCTCAGTGGTTTGAGCACTGGCCTGCTAAACCCAGGGTTGTGAGTTCAATCCTTGAGGGGGCCATTTAGGGATTTGGGGCAAAAATTGGGAATTGGTCCTGCTTTGAGCAGGGGGTTGGACTAGATGACCTCCTGAGGTCCCTTCCAACCCTGATATTCTATGATTCTATGATTCTATGAAACAGACAGAGTATATGTTGGGGGCATAGCACTGACTTCCTCCGGGCCGGGGGGGGCGGTGCTCAACCACTTGCTCCGCCCCAGGTCCCGCCTCCTTCCCCCAAGCCTCCAGCCCTGTCCCGCATCTGCTCTGCCCCACCCTCTCCCTGCCTCTTCCCACCCAGTTCTACCCCCACCCCTGAGTGTGCCCCATCCCCACTCCTCCCCCTTCCTCCCAGAGCCTCCTGCATACCAGGAAACAGCTGATTGTGGCAGGCGGGAGGCACTGGGGGTGAGGGCAGCTGGCTGCCGGTGGGTGCCAAGCACCCGCTAATTTTTTTCTCGGCGCCTATGGTCAGGGGAGAGTGTGTTGGGGGAGAGTGAGTGTGTCGGCATGTTGTCTCTAAATTCAGACAGCTGCTGGAAGCAACCAATCCTGAGGGAGGGGGACACCCCTGACATCAGCCCCTGCCTCTCCCTGGCTTTGTACAGCAGTCTCTCTCTCTCTCACACACACACACACACACACACACAACCCCTGCCCCGGCCTGCCTGCCTCTGTGTTCCTTGTGGGGGACAGAGCAACATTCCACATTAATGATTTGCTCTTTGTTGCCTGCAGCAGAGCAGCAGGCTCAGCTGTCAGAACTTCCTGGAGCTTTGAAAGGGGAGGGACACATGCCTGCAGGGCAGCTGAGTTCAAAACAGTGAGCAGAGCGGTCACGGTGGGCATTGTGGAATACTGGAGGAGACCAGTTAAGTCGACATAATGAATGGCAGCGTCTGCACTGACACTTGGTCGTTTTAACTTTGCCGCAAAGAGCTTTATGCCTCTTGTCACGGTGGTTTTATTTTGTTGGGAAAACAGCAAGTTTTGCCACCAACAGTAGATTTGTAAAAAGAAAAGGAGGACTTGTGGCACCTTAGAGACTAACCAATTTATTGGAGCATAAGCTTTCGTGAGCTACAGCTCACTTCATCGGATGCTGTAGCTCACGAAAGCTTATGCTCAAATAAATTTGTTAGTTTCTAAGGTGCCACAAGTCCTCCTTTTCTTTTTGCGAATACAGACTAACACGGCTGCTACTCTGAAGCCTGGCAGTAGATTTGTAGTGTGTACTTCTCCACTGTTGCCTTTTGCCGACAAACCTGTGTAGTGTAAACAAGTACTCCATCTCTCAAATCCCAGGGAAGTATTCCAACCCCTAAGCCACCCTTCCTCTCCTTATGTGTTGAAATTATTTACAGTGGATACACTTAGGCTGGAATGTACTTTGGCCTGTAAATATTATAAAAATAATTTTTATAGTGCACTCCATTTAAGTTAATATTATCAATGCATGATCCTTTCATGCACAGAAGAGTCACACAGTCCCAATCAAGCCCCATTATCCCATGTGATCCTCTGATTAATTGCAAATGGTACATCCTACAGGATCATTTGCTTTATCTGCATGCCAAATTCAGATCCAGCTATTGCTCTGATTATTAGATTAATCCTCAGATTTTTTTCCCATTAATCTGTCTATCTGTAGGAAAAAATCTCACTGATATATACAAACATTTTTGTGACATGAAAACCATCCCCATAATGGTGAGAAGACTGTGCAAAACTTTAGGTTGAACCAAGTGAGGGTTCAATTGTCTAATGCTCTAAAGGAGTGTTCATTAGAGACTCTCATAGACACCAGTGGCAGTTTGATGGGGCCCTTAGGTGGCTAAGTTTTGGAAACTACTATATGCTCCATTTTCAGGGTATAGTCCTGTGATTATGTCACTACATAGTGTGAGTGTATATATATGCATATAAACTGTGAGTGTTTTATATACACAAAACACATAGACCATTCCAAGTACAAGGCTGTACAATAGTCACACAAAGATAATTTTATATGCATAAAATTTATGTGGAGTAAACTGTGGCTATAAAGATAACATGTAAACATCTTTCTTTCATTTAGTACAGTATATAACAAATACTGTTAGGGGTTTTTTAAAAGACATTTGCATGCATAAAACTTCTTAATTTTATTAAGACTTCAGAAAAAGATGAGACCCAGCAGCCTGTAGACAGGGGTAAGTCCTACAAAAATGTGGTTACCAACATTCTAAAAGCCAGCTAACAGCTGTCTGACCATTGGATATGGCTATTTGCATGGTTAACAATTGGATGTCTATCTACTATTTGAATGGCCTGCAACAAGCTGTTTGTTTGGAGACTATTCATAATGGCACAGTCAAAAGTCCCCTGAAAGGCATACTCGTTTCCATTTCTGTTCTTTACCCCTCCAAAATTGGCAATTTATTACATCAAAAAATAGCAGTCACCCCAGAAAAGAACAAAATTGACACAGTTCCCTTTTGATCTTTTAGTTTTGAATAGGCACTCACCAATGAACTTCCCAATGAATATTCAGTGGATGCAAAAGAAGTCGTCCAGCATTTTTATAAATAGAGAATTTACTCTAAATATTTAATAAAAGGATGCCAGTTGGTTCTTTAAATGCTATGGAACCCAATTACAAATATCTTTATAAGAGTAAAGAGAGAATCTCTCTTTACGCATTTATTACATTTTCTCTATTTCCATTTTTTTTTACATTTCTATTCTTGTGAGCAGGTTATTCCATAACTGCTTTCTGCAGAATTTCTTGCACTTTCCTCTGAAGCTCCTGGTACTGGCCACTGTCAGAAATGGGACTGGACTCTAGATGGACCACAGGTTTGATCCCCTATGGCAATTCCTAAATTCCACTGAGTATCTATATTATGATTCAGAAGCTTACAGTACAAGGGAGATATTTGAAGTTTCCTATTCCTGCAAAAAGACAATGGTCCCTACAGAAATATGTTCACTTCAAACTACATGCAGTACCATCGAAATAGTTGTAATATGGCATAGTAGTCTTTGTTTCCATATCAAAGTCATTTGAAAGAAGTGTTCAAAAATGTTTGAATGCTGTGGAATACTTAGCATGATATGACACAAAGCTTTCGCTTGAAACAGACCAATAGAAGAACTATCTGAGTTTTCAAATGTGCACAATTCAGTTTCACTAGATTGTAAGTCTCCTATGATGTGGTTCCCACTGAAATCAAAGTGAGAAGTAAGCACTCAGATACTCTGGTGATTAGCACAGTATAAAATCCTAGGTAGGACAGAATAGTTGTGTCACTGGCATAGCAACATGTGGTGTGAAAGATGCCACATTAATTGTAAATTGGAGCAAGTACTTTTGTCCATGGTTCTGTCAACTCTTTTTTGTGCAGTAGAATAAGTCGTATATACTGTTACGCTTTGCCATTGTTATGTTATCTTTTTTGGCAATGGCAAAATACAGGGAATTTTGAACCCTCATTTGCCCCTGTATTTTCCAGTGGTTTGTGAAGTCTTTTTTTTAACTGATCTTGGGATGACATGTTCATCCTTTTCTCCCACATGTTGACCACAGTTGTTCTGTATTTTTGCTCCACTGACTGGATTACTGTGCTGCCTTCTGAACACATTATGCTCTTGAAAGTCTTGGAAGCTCCAGCTAGTGAAGAATGCAGTGGTCTAGTTGCTTAGTAGGATTGGAGAAAGGGAGAACGTAGTATCGGTGCTCCAAAGATAACTATTAATTTGCACTCAGAAGTGACGTAGAAACTAAAATATTGACTTTTTTCTTCTCTAGAGACTTACATGATTTAGGGCCTAACCACCTTAGAAACCAGCTCTCTCTCTGTGCACTGCTGCAACAGTAGAGATCAAATGAGATGCTGGCTAACAGTCTTTAGAGTCATGTCTGGGGCTGAGGGCAGAATATTCTGAGAGTCCTCAGCTATGGAATTTCCAACCCCATTTAGTCCAGTGGAGCCCAAGGGTTTGTGTACTGCACAAAAGTTGTACTTCTGTATCTATACCTGTATAGTTAAAGTGCCACAACAGTGCTAGTGTGGATTCAGTTGTATTGATATTGCTTTTTTGCCCCACACACTGGGAATTGAACCAGGAACTTCCAGAGTCAAAAGCATCAGAAGGCTAGAGCTAAAAAGCCAAGCTTTTGTACCGGGAGTTGTAACAACACACTGACTATGGACTGGCACAGAAGTGGACTTGTAACACCCACTCACCAGTGGGTAACACACATACTGGAATAGCTTATTCCCATCTGGCAAGGGGAATACATTATTTAATGTACCAATATAACAGTGTCCACACTAGGGATTGTACCAGTATAACAATAGTGGCACAAAATCATACCTCTATATATGAAAAATGTCTTGTGTAGACCAGACCCCAGTCTGCACACCTTCAGAGCACAGCCCATTTCTTCATGCTTTCATCATGCTTTGTTTTAGGACTGCTCAAGGTAATGGATTAAGAACTTTATGCTTGTCTTTATTTTTATTCTGTCAGAAGTAGCTGTAAATTCAAGGATCCAGAGGAACAGCCGTGTTAGTCTGTATTCGCAAAAAGAAAAGGAGTACTTGTGGCACCTTAGAGACTAACCAATTTATTTGAGCATGAGCTTTCGTGAGCTACAGCTCACTTCATCAGATGTATACCGTGGAATTCAAGGAGTTCATCTTGTTGCTGCCACTTGGTGGAATATCAAATTTTATTTCATGGTGTTTCAATGTCTAGCTACATTTAAAGGCTTAGGTGATTCATAAATTGAATCAAAATTGAAATAAGCATGTAGGTTTTTTCTGCCCATAGTCTATTAATTTAGAACCTTAAACAGTTTAACCAAACTTTGTAATTCACCTATAAATGTTCAGACTGGCTTTTGCTGTTTGGGTGCTCAGTGGTGGTCCTACAAGACCCTAAAGGAAGAAAACATGGTACTGTTATGTTCACAGTTACAGTAAGTCATGGATCAGTCTAGTAGCAATTTCAGAATCCCCCTTTAATTCCGCTGCTGAATTACATTTCATTTGACTAGTTAAATAAGATATATTAAGAAATATTAATGCTCCAAATATTATCCACAAAAACGGTCCACTCTTGTAGACTGTCCTCAAGGAAAACTCCCAGATGATAACAAGGTCTTTTGCTTGTGTAAGAACTACAGAATGAGGTCCAGAACAAAGGTGTTTTTGATATAAAGAGGTGTGTAATAACAACAATGCTTGACTCCTTCCCCACCCCCCCCCCCACCAAAAAAAAACAAACTCAGCTCTCATTCTGGCACCCAAATTAAGTGGCCAAGTTTTCAGAAGTGTTCACAATGAGGTTAATACTTTTGAAAATTGGGCCACTTCATGTAGGTGCTTGAATCACAGCTGAGCTCTATTAAAAAAATCAAGTCCCTCCTATAAGTCCTAAGCACTTTTGAAAATCTGTCCTGTTATACTTAACATTTTTCAATAGCACTTTTCTTCTTTAGTGCAATGTTCCACCATTAAATAATGTATCAGCCAAAGACAGGTTAATTTCAGCTCATTCAAAACACAGTATTTTCCATGTTCGTATGAAGTAACAGGACAAAATTAAGAGAGGCTCAATAGACTTTCAAGCTTCTTTAAAAGAAATTACAAACAATTCAATATACAATTGTAAAGAGATTAGCTGAAAATTAAAAGGACATTTTAATATACAGTTTTTCAGTTGTTTCTAGACTGAATCTAGCTCACAGTTTTTCAAGGATTTTTCTTACAATCCACAAAAAATATGTTTCATACTAAATTAGGACGAACGAGGAATAAAACATGTCTAAAGCCTGTTTGCACATTAGTCAAATATTTCTAAATCAGTTCATCTTTAAAAAGAGATCTCTACCCTGCTTATCTATTTGCCATATAAATGAAAATTATGTACTTTAAATCTGAGAGGCTACTTAATTTGCACTCTAATTCCCACAAACTGAGTTCTAGGTTTTATGTTTATAAATTAATAGGCCTGTTTCAGGATTCATTCTCGGGGTTTTGTTTGTTTGTTTGTTTTGGTGGTTTCCCTGCAAATTACCTCCTCCTTGCTCATGGCACTCAAGTGCTGAACCTGCTCCCATTGAAACAGATAGTAAAACTCCCAATGACTTAACAGGGAGTGGGGTCAGAACCCAATGGCTGAGAACCTGTAGCTCCCATTGACATCAGTTAGAGTTTTGGTTAGAGAACAAGATACAAGATTGCTCATGGTTATCATGATTATGATGCCAATGCTTGGAGCAGAAAGGACAAGGGCCCAAAAGATTTGGAAAGACTGGGCATGTCTTAGGGTAAGTGAAATAGATTGCTGCTTGAGTGTTGTGCAGATTGAACCTTTAGGTGTTTATCAGAAATTGAGCAGGAATTTGGATCAGGAAATAACACACCTTTGCTGCCAGCGCAATGGGAGGATTTGTAGCTATCAGGAAGCAGTAGATTTTGTGAGAAGGCTATCTGGGGAAAAGTAACTAGTACCACTGGGGAACAGATGCAGTCTCTCAAACCCAAACCATTCCGAGCTTTATAAATCAAAACCATCTTTAAATTTCATCCAAAAGTCAATCTAGAGTTGTTGCCTTAAGTGGGTTGTGCCAGACTGGGGTTTTGACATAGCTTGTTGTAGAGAAAATAAGTGACCCACATTGCTCTTTTAGATGTCTTGTACCTTGAAAAGCTTTGATCTCAAGAAGTAAAGACACTGTTGCATTTTGGAGTAGAATGACTATAAAAAGGGTTTGTTCCAAATGGAAACAGACGTTCTGGCACATAGACCAGCTTTTCTTTATAAATCTGCAGTAAGCCCTAGTCTCTTCCCTGCTATGCAAAAAAGCCTGTGATGGATTTGTCACAGAATTAATGCATACAGTAAGGCATTTCTTTGAGAAACTATGTGTAAAATACCTGTAATTTACTACAAAAAAACACATCCACTTTTGGTGCACAGCTGGGTAATTTTACCCACTATTTCCAAATGTCAAAATTCAATCCATGGCCAGTCTTTCACCTAGATCAAACAGTGCAAGTAGACCTCTTTTTTACTGATGTGGATAACAATTTAGCCACAGTATTAAAAGACTATTCCATGGAGAGTGTAATATGATATATTAAGATCACAAGAAAACAGTATACAACTTGTGTTAAACTGTCTAGACTTACTAATACTATGATGAATAGTCATGAAACCATTGAAGAAGTCCCAAAAGAATAAAATCCTACATCACCTATTTTTTCCCAAGAATCAAAATTATACAGAGGTGGAAAATAATAATGCTTTAAAAGATACAAAATAACCCAACCCATTGTGTGAGTAAAACCTTGTCTTGAAGTTTCCAGATTTGTATGGTACATCCTTTATCTATTATAGTGCTTTATGCAATATATAAAAAAGATTAACTTGGACAGATTTTCTAATCCTACTGCAACACCCTCCCACCCTCAAAGTGCTTTGTGCCAGCTAAAAATTACTGGAGCAGACACACTTCAATCATCCCCTCTTCAGTACTCAACATGCACCCTACACCAGAGGCTAGGAAGAGGGTGATGAAGAGCCAGCTATGGCATCTTTGTTGCCAGGATCCACAAAGGGACTTAGGCATTGCAAACCTCACTGTTGCAAATGCCTATGTTTTAGGGTATATCTACACGTGAGCTGGGAGCGTGCTCCCCAGCCCAGGTAGACAGACACACAGTAGCTCTGCTCTAGCTAGCGCAGTAAAAATAGCAATGTGTATATTCTGGCACAGGTGGTTGCCTCAGGCTACCCACCTGAGTACAAGCCCACCTAATCCCTTTGGTCCAAGCTCGGGTGGCTAGTCCATACCACCACATTTGCCATAATGTCCATACTGCTATTTTTAGTGGGCTAGCTACAGTAGAGCCAGCAAGCATATGTATATCCAGGCTGGGAGGCTTACTCCCCACTGCAGCAGAGAGAGACCTTTATATGCCTAGGTAATCACTGCAACAAGAATGGGATCCACAAAGCCTGAGTCAGGCACATAGAGTCCCTATACAATGCCTGCAAAGATATAGGTGCCTAAGAATGGGATCCACAAAAGCCAACAAACTAAGCAGGGAGCTGCCTAAACTAGCCAATGGGAGATGGTGAGAAAAGGGGCATATTATCCTAAGTCCCTCCTCCCCCAGGAATTTCAATGCCTAAATCCATGCTACAGGGAGACAGCCATCTCTGCTGGTGACCCACTGTCAGAAACCCCTTTCCTTGAGCCTGATGGCTTAGGTGCCTAAGTCATTTCTTGCAAGAATTAAACAGGTGCCTAACTACAAAAAACAGGGGCCAAGTTGATATGCCACTAAGGCTTCCCTTATACCTTTTATCCCAGAGGTTAGAACACTCTCCCAGAATGTGAGACACCTTGGGTTCAATCCCCCCACTCTGCCTGAATGGGAGAAAGGATTTCAAGAGGGGCTTTGCCACCTCCCAGAGGAGTTCCCTCACCACAGGACTATGGGACAGTCTAATGTTGCTGTCCTTCAGTTTCTCCTGTTGAAGCCATTTCACGGTACATAAATAGTCATTGGAGAAGGGGTTCTGGATTCCATATCTCTTACCTCCCAAGTGGGTGGTCCAACCATCAGGCTATAGAGTCAGTCATTCTCATGTTCCCTCTTTGGCTCAAGGACTATTTGAGTATTTATCCAAAGTGGAATGGCTTCAACAGGAAAAAGTGAGGAAAATCCACATTAGCATATCCTATTGCTCCTGAGATTGTAGGAGACCCCTGGCCAAATCCTCACTCCCCCTTGTCGAGAGAGGAGAACTGAACCCAGGTCTCCCACATCCCAGGTAAGTGTTCAAGTCACTTGGCTAAAATATATAAGGAAGGCAGCAGCCTTTGCTGGCCAGGTTTTGAACAGGGCCCAATGTGATAAGGGCATATTCAGAGCATGCCTACCACATTGGGTCCTGCAGGCAAGATAGGTGGAGGAGTGCCTATCTTCCCCCAGTTCATGGATTGCACTGGGGCTTAGTTGTGAGATAGGCATCCAGGCTCATAGAGCAAGGTAGCAAAGCGCATACTCAGAGGCAGGAATTTAGGCATCCTAGGGAACTTTTACCCCAAAAAATGTAGGCACTGAGTGAGTTTAGAGTTAACCCTACCGGGTTAGGCAGCAGCTGACTGGGAGATTTGTGGGTTGCAGTGGCACCTATTGGGACTTAAGCACCTAAATTGGGGATTTAGGAGCCTATATATCTGTGTGTATCTGGTTTATGCTACCAGAAGATTCCCCATACACAGAAGGAATCTTCAGTTGATGCTTAAGCTGGCAGTATGGACTCTTGACTTTGGAAGCTATGTGGAACTCTTGGAGTACCTGCTATTAGGTATTGAACCTTATGGCCTAGTCCAATATAATAAAAAGATGTCCCAGTGAAGCTCAGGATTTAGCCTGAAATATCTGAGAGACTTCACTTACATTAATGAAAATCTTGTTGTTGTACTGCAAAGAATCAGGGCACATACCCAGACCTCCATTCAAAAGTATTTTTTGTCAAACCCAGTTCATATGTCACATACAAATTACACTTTATAATGGAGTGACTATAATAACACTTTTCAGAGTAACAGCCGTGTTAGTCTGTATTCGCAAAAAGAAGAGGAGTACTTGTGGCACCTTAGAGACTAACCAATTTATTTGAGCATGAGCTTTCGTGAGCTACAGCTCACTTCATCAGATGTATACCGTGGAAACTGCAGCAGACTTTATATATACACAGAGAATATGAAACAATACCTCCTCCCACCCCACTGTCCTGCTGGTAATAGCTTATCTAAAGTGATCATCAGGTGGGCCATTTCCAGCACAAATCCAGGTTTTCTCACCCTCCACCCCCCCACACAAATTCACTCTCCTGCTGGTGCTAGCCCATCCAAAGTGACAACTCTTTACATAATCAAGTCAGGCTATTTCCTGCATAAATCCAGGTTTTCTCACATCCCCCCCACCCCCATACACACACAAACTCACTCTCCTGCTGGTAATAGCTCATCTAAACTGACCACTCTCCAAGTTTAAATCCAAGTTAAACCAGAACATCTGGGGGGGGGGGGGGTAGTAGGAAAAAACAAGAGGAAACAGGCTACCTTGCATAATGACTTAGCCACTCCCAGTCTCTATTTAAGCCTAAATTAATAGTATCCAATTTGCAAATGAATTCCAATTCAGCAGTTTCTCGCTGGAGTCTGGATTTGAAGTTTTTTTGTTTTAAGATAGCGACCTTCAATTCCTATGTATTTACTTTATGGTTGTGCTTTTGGATGCATGTAATTTAATTACCAATAATTCCTATAACCAAAAGTCTAATCGCAGTGTATGTACCAGGGGTTCTCAAACTGGGAGTCGTGAGGTTATTACACGGGGTTCATGAGCTGTCAGCCTACAACCCAAACCACGCTTTGCCTCCAGCATTTATAATGGTGTTAAATATATAAAAAAGTGATTTTAATTTATAAGGGGGGGTCACACTGAGAGGCTTGCTATAAGTATAAAAGTTAGAGAACCGCGGGTATGTACACTACATGTACTTGGTTTTAAAAACATGAAAAAGGGGTAATTAGTAATATTTACTTTGTAGGTGGATTAAAGTTATATGAATTAGTTCCCAGCAGTCAAAGCATAACTGCACTGTAAACGCAAGGCAACTACAAGGCCATTAGTCACTCTGTTAAAAAGTATAACCAGTGTTTCATTATTCATTTATATTAATTATGTTATGAAAAATATCCTCATTTCTAATTACTCTGTTCTTCTTGCCCTGTTCAGCAATATTGCTATCCAATGTTTAACTGTGACTTTCCAATTCACTACCGT
Source organism: Caretta caretta (assembly GCF_965140235.1). Classification (NCBI taxonomy): domain Eukaryota; kingdom Metazoa; phylum Chordata; order Testudines; family Cheloniidae; genus Caretta; species Caretta caretta. The sequence continues at coordinate 127,091,762 of NC_134209.1, read as the reverse complement.
GAAAGGAGAGCTGTGATGTAACACATATGGAATAGTGGGATCACCAAATGAACCAAACTGGACTTATTCACATAATTCATGCTACATTAGGAGGGTTCAAAATGAATATACATACATATATGCAACTCCAATTGGCCTCTACTGGTTGTGTGTGCATAAAGATATAAATAGTTATTGGGTCAGAAAGAGAGTGAGTGATTCTCTAAGCCTAGTGATTAGAGCAATCTCCTAGGAAACTCAGGTTCCAGTCCTGGCTCTAATGAATATTAGATTATTAAATAAATGTCATACAAAGCAGAGTAGGAGAGAATGAGCAAAGATACCCTATAGCCTAGTGGTTAGGACACTTACATGGGAGAACTGGCTTCAAGTCAAATCAGGTAGAGTGGTATTTGAAGCTGGGTTGCCAACAGCCTTGGTGAGAGCTCTAACCACTGGGTGAAAGGGAACCGGGACAACATCACCATCACTTTTTAAAGAAAGGGCTGATGTGGTTTAGGCATCACAGTTGTGAATCCAAACAGAGAGGCACTAAACCTCTTTAAGGGGTGTGACCTAAGCCCTGCCCCTCTCCTTGGCATTTCTTATTGGCTAGTTTAGGTGGCCCCCATTCTGCTTTCTGACTTCTACAAATCCGATTTTAATTCTCCCTGTGCATTGTATAGGAAGCCTGGATGCCTAACTTAGGGCTGTGATTCTGCTATACAGCAGGGCGCATAAAAGTTAGGTATTGGAACGCTGAGCCTTAGTCCCCTTTGTGAATGTATCCCTAAGTGAATTAATCAAAGTCACACAGGAAGTCTGTGGCAGAGCAAAGAATTGTATCTTGGTCTCCCAAGTTCCAGGCTAGTACCCTAACCACTGGATAATCCTGCCTCTCAATTTCTTGTTCCAACCACAGATGGAATAATGGGGGTGACATTTCTAAAGAAATGCTGCACAGTGAGATTGGATATCTCAAGACCTGAGTATAAACAAATGTCCTTGCTGAAAGAGGGAAATAAAACCACATGATTGTATCCTTTTGGCTTTATAACATTACAACCAAAATTAAAAACAACTTACATTTGCTTTCTCCCAGCATGTAAAGCATCCTTACTCTCTGCCTTCAAATCCCTCCTGAAAACCCACAGCTCTTGGCACTGACACACTATCTCTCTTTTTCCATTTCTTTTGTCTTTCATTTTGCATGCCTGGTGATGGTGAATTCTGACTGGATGCTGCTGCAGTGTCATTCATTCTAGATGTAATTCCAGGAAAATATAATGACATGGCAGTTTGGCAGATCCAGCTGTGTAAATATTCTGTATTCCTCTGGGGAGTAGAAGTGGGTTGTTCCCATATTTATTAAAAAAAATAGTCTTTGTTCCTGTCTGGTCTCCAACCATCCTTGCCTGCGGCATGGCTGTTCTCCTTAGTGTGATGTCACAATTCCACCACTCTAATTATTTTACTGAACAGGTGACTTCTATGATGTCACAATTCCTCTGCTCAGCATGACCTGTTCCTAAAACAAAGCAGAGGGAAAGGAGCGCCAACTCCAGTGGCACAGGTCCACCATCCAAGGATTCCCCCCAGGTACCAGTGAGCTTTAAATATCACAGAAATGCTCACATTTTGATTGTCGTGTCAGAATCACACACTTTTCATCAGGTTTCACAGTAACAGCCGTGTTAGTCTGTATTCGCAAAAAGAAAAGGAGTACTTGTGGCACCTTAGAGACTAACCAATTTATTTGAGCATAAGCTTTCGTGAGCTACAGCTCACTTCATCGGATGCATACTGTGGAAACTGCAGAAGACATTATATACACAGAGACCATGAAACAATACCTCCTCCCACCCCACTCTCCTGCTGGTAATAGCTTATCTAAAGTGATCACTCTCCTTACAATCTTAATTTGTGCTGGAAATGGCCCACCTTGATTATCATACACATTGTGAAGAGAGTGGTCACTTTGGATGGGCTATTACCAGCAGGAGAGTGAGTTTGTGGTGGGGGGGGGGGTTTGAGAAAACCTGGATTTGTGCTGGAAATGGCCCAACTTGATTATCATACACATTGTAAGGAGAGTGATCACTTTAGATAAGCTATTACCAGCAGGAGAGTGGGGTGGGAGGAGGTATTGTTTCATGGTCTCTGTGTATATAATGTCTTCTGCAGTTTCCACAGTATGCATCCGATGAAGTGAGCTGTAGCTCACGAAAGCTTATGCTCAAATAAATTGGTTAGTCTCTAAGGTGCCACTAGTACTCCTTTTCTTTTTACACTTTTCATCATCATTTGAAGAAGATTGGCAAGATGTAATGTTCAAAGAGATTGGTTTTGCACACTGTATAAAATAATACTCTCTGTATCTTATTTGAGTAGACAAGGCTTGGCAATTCATGGCCATCAGATTGATGAAGGGAATTTTATTGAATTACTGAAGCTTCACAGCAATGACAATGAGACCCTGGGAAGCTAGCTGAAGAGAAAACAAGATTACACAAGTCCAACAATTCAGAATGAAATCATCAGTCTAATGAGCCATGAAGTTATCCACACTATTGTAAAGGAAATTAATTGTGGTTCACAATGCCATTCTGTCATAGCTGATGGAGCTCAGGATTACATAGATATGGCATGCAGTAAGAAAGTGTTAGTCCCCACCATGTAGACCCTGGCACTCAGCATTGGGAGGAATCAATTATATTTTACCAGCCAACAGGCAGTTCTGGGGATTTCACTGCAAAAACGACTACATCTATATTGAATAAGCCAAGTCAATACTTTAAAGGTGTCCAGGTGCACATGGTTTCATAGATGGGACCATTAGATCACTAGATGGGACCATTCGATCATCTAGTCTGGCCCCTTTCATAAAGGGACAGCATCGTTAAAAGCTGTTATCCAGCCATGTGACACTACAGAAGAAATTAAATTGGGAGATGTAAAAACAAAGGCCAGCTGTCTCTGAATAGGATAATTCAATTGTAAATGGGTTTGCTTTAATGTCCCTCACTTGTAGAATCCTAGACACCTCTGGAATGAAAGTTCACAGGAGAGCCAATGCACTGTACCAAGCTGGGTATGTCAAGTAAACTTTGTCAAAGAAAAATTAATGAGGCAAAAGAAGTGATTCAACTGTGTCTATTATTAAATAAGCAGAAGAAACTGTCTAAACATTGGACTTGGATCCAATAGCACCTCCACAGCCCAAAGCTCCCTATGGCGATGTGCTGCTAGCAGAGGAGCAACTTGATAGACTAATGTCTGAAGCGTTTTTCAGCCTGTAGTACTTCAAAGAAATTGTGCCCTCTGTACAGCTGGAGAACCGGTTCCCGGCTCCTGAACTGAATGAGGATCTGAAACTGGAAGGAATGCTTCATGCTGTCGTGAATGAGGAATTTGTTGGCTGTGAACTTGAGGGGAAAAGATTCATGACTGAAGAAATATCCCCCACTCAGAGTCTGAATGCTTGAAATGCAGCTCGAACTACTGTTATGAACACACAGCCCGGGAACTGTCATAGTAGATCCTCTGTTGCATCAGTGTGAGTGACAACTGCACGGGCTTCTGCCATAGAAAGGCTGTCTGCAGAGTTCCACAACTGATCCATCTCCAGATTAGACTGCAGCGGAGAGACTGCATCTCTTCTTTGTTGTTTTACTCACCAGCAGAAAGATTCATAGCACATGCTGTTCCCCCTAAGGTCTGCGCTGTTATGAACTGATTGGCTTTTGAGGCTGTATTAATATCAGATCACCAGTACAGGCCACTTTAGGGTAAAAGATCCTTTAGCAATACCCCTTGTCCATCATATGAAGTTGTACACCTATCCAGAAAAACAATACATTTTTAGATAGCATGCTTAATACACAGGGCTAGATTCACAGGGCGGACTTAAGCATTGCAACACACAGGGCTGCAACACCTAACTTTTAGATACCTGCTGCATAGTGGAATTCCTAATCTTGAGTTCGGCACTCAGGCTCTCTATACAATGCATTGAGAGAATTAGGTGCCTAAGCAAGGGATTCACAGAAGCCAGCAAGCTGAGGGGGAGCTGCTTAAGCTACCTAGTAGGAAATGCCCAGGAGGTGGTGGGGCCTGAGTCCCACATCTCTCAGGGAGTTATTAGCCTTTTAAATCCTAGCTGAAAGGAGGCACCTCCCTTCACTCAGGATTCGCAGCCATAAACCTCTCCTCAGCCATGAGCCCTCTCCTGGGGATAGGGCTTATCTGGCTTTGGTGCCTTTCTCCCAAAAAGCAGAGGGGGAACCTATACATCCCTAATATTGACAGCATTCACCTGGGATGTGGAGATCCAGGTTCAAATCCCCACTCTGGCTGAGGTGGAGTAGAGATGTGAACCCAGCTCTCCTACTTCTCAGGAGAGCATCCTAACCACTGGTTTAGGGGGTACTCTGGGGTTAGGGAGCTCTCCCAATCTCTCTTGTTGGAGCTGTTCCACTCTGTATGAAAAAAATGTATAAATATTCATTAGCCTAGGGACTAGAACCTGGATGTCCCACATCGCAAGTGAATGCCCTAACCACTGAGCTATTGGGTATAAAGGGTGATGAGGACACAATACCTCATCCTCAGCCATCTTTTGTGTGGGGTAGATATGCTCTGAGAATGCCTACTGAATAGGGCCCCACAGGCAAGATAGGTAGGGAAATGCCTAGCTAATGAATCTCACCAGGGCTTAGGCATGAGTTAGGGGCTGAGGTACTAGGCAGTGTCAGGACTTAGGTGGGTTCCCACATGCCCACAGGAACAAACTCAGACACCTAGGGGACTTTACCAATGGAATTTAGGAGCTTAGGGACTTTAGGCACCTCCAGAGGTACCAAAGGCAGCTGAACAGTGGCTTTGTGAATGCCAGTGGCACCTGAAGGGGAAGTTAGGCGGTTAGGTCCCCTTTGTGAAACTAGCCCAATTCTCTATTAGTGGGTCATTAATAGGAGCTCCAAATTCCCTATTGCCACTTATGTGCTTAAGTGCCATATGAATATTCAAAAGCAAGGTCTGAGCAGACAAAAGATGGCCTAAGGTTGCCATATCTGAAAAATGGGTCCCCTGTATCACACACGTTTTTAGAGACAATTGTAAAGCAAGATATAAAGATGGAGTTCCAGGCAGATAGAACTAGTGACCCTCTGACAACTGCCTCCCCCGCATGGTGATGTGTTAGAGGAGGCTCTGAGGAGACCCTTGGTAAAATATCAGCACCATGCTGAAGGGAGCGTTGGGATAATTTCCCTGCTTCTGACACCACTCACTCCCACTCTGGATGTGGGTATATCATCCTTGCCAGATATGATATTCCTTTATATAATGCCAGACTTCCATTCCAACTGACCTCTCCTCTTTTTCACTCCCTCTTCTCATTGTTCCCACCCCCATCCCTCGATCCCCTCCTTCCCTTTCTCACCTATTTGCTCATGTTGTCTTCTTTTTTTATATTATTCCCCCATTCTATGGCTGTGTAATATTGTCTGATTTTGCATTCTCTGATCTTGCAGCATTGACAATGTAAGCGGGGAAATGGTCCCGCTATTGTGGGGAACTTTCCTGGCTCTGCACTACCCCAGTGAAATGGGCTAGCAGAAGGATCTGAGTCCTCGCTCCCACTTTCTTTACCCAGAAGCCTCCCTGCCCTCAAGCACTCCCCTTCCACTCTCCTGTCTGGCAGATTCCTTGTAACCCCAACAAGGCTGGGCCCAGGATTCCTGGGGGCTCAACCCCCCAACCTTACTGTAGTCACCTAAGACAGGGGTGAGGGTGTCCCCACTCCGGGGTACTCTCTCTGCACTGGACACTTCCCTAACCATTACATATGACTTAAAGCAAATACAATGTATTTAATCAACAATTAGTTTAAAAAGGAATAAGGAAAAATGGCAAAGGTTAAAGGAAAACATATCACCCCGCTCTGTGGCAGGGAACATCACAAACAGTGTCTCTGGAATGTCAGGGCAGTTCAGAGTCTGTTCCTTGTAAGTCCCAGGCCTTCTTCTCAGGCCTTGGCTGTGCTGCAGGGATGCTGTGGGTTGGACACTTGCTCTGGTGGTGGCCACACGCTCTCAGGCTCTGAGTGGCAGGACCCTTCTTCCCAGTGTTGCCCCCGCTCTGTCGGGGTTACACGATCCCTCTCCAAGCCTGGCCTGCAGAGCCTCTTGGCTGAGGCATCTCCCTGTGCTGGGCCCGTTGCCCAGGGTCCCCCTCACTCTCCGCAGCTGCTCATGACACCCGGCTCCGGGCTGCTCCAGCGCCAGCCCCACCACTCTGTCTCAGCGCTGCTGCTGCTCTGCCTCCAGCTCCCTGGGCTGCTTTTTTGGCCCCTCTGGCTCTGGTTGCTGCAGCTCTCCTCCCAGAGCAAGTCTGCTCTCTCCAGGCTGTGCCTCTGGCTTTGGGGCTGCAGCTCTGCTCCCAGGACAGGGTCTGCTCTCTCTGGGCTGCTTTTCTGGTCCCTCTGCATCTGGAATGGCTCTGCTCCCCAGCTCAGTTTGGACCCCTGCTTTCTCCTTAACTTGGCCCCACTCAGTCTGACGCAGGCAATTCCAGCTTACATGGAGGACGGGACCCCCTGGCCTCCTGACTCACTGATTAGCCTGCCCACCCTGTCATTCAGGCTGACCTGGAGCATTGGCTTCTCCCTATTGTTCCTGGGGACTGCCAGTCTCAGGGTCCTGATTTCCCAGTGACCCTTCCCCTTTTAGTACTGGGAGCTAGCCAACCAAAACACCCCCACTGAATGTTAGTAAGGGGGCAACAGTCCCCTTACATTCCCCCTTGCTAAAATTCTGCTACAGCCACAATATTCACACCAGCACATCTGGGCCCCATAGTAACAACATATATCCACATCATGCTATATCAAAAACCCATTAACAATTATCAAAAGAACATTTAACATATTTAACATTCCACATCTACTTCTTCATACTATACATGACAATATTCATTAAAATACTACATAGAACCAATAACATAATCATCTCTAAATTTAACAGGCAGTACACCCTTATTAGCCGTTTGGGACCTTCTTAAGACTGGTGATTCGTTACCGGTCCCTATGTACTACTCTCTCAGGACCTCCTTGTTCAGGCTGGATAGTGTACACTGGCAGTTCGGGACTGTTGTGAGTGACCACAGTGTGGGGATTTGGCTCCCATTTGTCCTGTATTTTATTACGTCTCTGGCATCTGTGGCTACGAACTGGTACACAGTCACCAGGTCTGATGAGAGCCCCACTGGACTTGCAATCATAAGTCCTTTTTCTACTTTGGGCTGTGTCTTTAGTTGTACTGGGAGCAACTTCACTTGCTGTCTTTGGCCTGTCAAGGACACCTTTGACCCAGTCATCGAAATTGGTCATCCCATCCTTTGAAAAGGCTTCTTGATGCTTCTCTGGCAACACCCTTAAGTTAGCCATCTATGCAGGAATCAGCCCTTGGCATGCTGCTTGAACTGGAACTGGCAGTCTCCCACCACATCTTTCCTGAAGAAAGGTAACTTGTTCTCCCTTCTCCCCAAATGTTACCTTCACCTGAGGGATCACCTCCTCAGGCTGCAACTCCATAGCCTTCACGCTTGAGTTTAGAAGACTCACTGGTACTCTTCCTTTGATGGCATTAGTCAGTACATTGGCTGACTGAAGTCCATTAGGTAGGTTTACCCCAGATGTAGGATCTACAAGAGCTCGATATCTATTGGTATTTTCTGATACACAGCAGTGTTCGTCAAGGATCTTCCCTTTCCAAGGACGAATAACAGTCTTCTGCTTTCTGCCCACTTTAACATTTCCAATCTGCCCCGCAGGGCCCAATGAATGGTTTTGTCTCTGTGCTCGAGCCAGTACTCTACTCAGCACAGCATTCTTCTTAGAGTGCCCATGACGATTCATCCTCCTAGTTCCTTCTAATGGCAGTGGCAGCTCCTTCAGCTCAGGATGTTCATCCCTAGAATCCCTGGGACTCCTTCTCCCATATGGCTCCCTTCAGAGTCTTTGTCTTTCAGGATGAAGATGCATTTCCCTAGCAGTGTCTGGCCCATGTAGTCTATGTCTGCTTCAAGATATCCCACCACTGGGATTGCCAGTCCATTAACTGCTGTTAGATATACAAACTGTGTGCTGTGCATGGTCAGCTCCTTGTCTTTCAAATATTTTTGAAAATGCGACTCAGTAATGGTGGTGACTTCTGAGCCAATATCTAACAAACATCTGGTCTTCACCCCTGCTATACATACTTCACCAGTTAGTCTCCAAAAGTTCACTTACAGAAGTCACTAGATATGCTGGCATTGCCCACATTCCTTTCAACACTGTATGCAGAGTGATTTTCTACCAAGGAAAGGCCTAGGAATCCTTCTGCCACTGCTTGGCCTTCTACTGTAGATGGACCACTTGCTCCTGGTGCCCCACTGGTTTCCAGTGCCTGGGACTCTGTTCTCCTTCTCAGTGGACATTCCCGGCTAGTATGCCCTGGCCTTTCACAAGTGTAACAGAGGTACCTTCCCAGCTCATCCTTCAGTGGGGCTCTTCGGGATCCCAGTGCCCTTGGATACTTTGACATACTAATGGGATTTTTTTCTTTCATCAACTCAGTTATCACTTTCATCATCTCCTCCTGTTGGACTGCCAGTTTTTGGAAAGCCTCACTTAAACTTTCCAGTGTTAACTGTGTTTGAGGCAGGGTCTTTTCCTCAGTAGTTGCATTCACTAGGCCCCCACTTGGTGTATGGGGGTTAGAGTTGGCCCTCTCTAAGAGGGACTTCCTCTTCTTCGGACCACATAATGGCAGCCTGTATGAGTTCATGGAACTTCTTACTGGGCTCTTCTTTAAACCTCCTTTTCATTTCATGTCGGAGGGAGTCATCCCAGAGCCCCAGCACCAACTGCTCTTTTAGAACCATATCTGGGTCTGGAACTCATTGAGGGTCCCGCCCTCCACTTTGCTCATTCTCTCCTGGAGGTCATATGCGTATGCCCGGACAATTTCACCAGGCTCCTGCTTCCTCTCAAAAGACTCCTTTAGTCGAGTTCCAATAGGTACCTTGTCTCCATACACTTCTAGGAGGAGTTCAAATACCTTTTCCACATCTTTCTTGTTCGCCATTGCCATGAACTTTATTGTGGCCTTGGCCTGGCCCTTGAGGTGTTCCTCTGTGAAGTCTACACAATCTTCTTCAGGTACTCTTAGCACATGCAGAGCTGCCTTCACAGACTTGACCCACTCCTCTACCGTAATGTCTCCTGGTCTTGTCGGGAAGCCACCAAACTCTATGCCCTTCCGCTCCTATGAGACATAAATAGTAGGGGGTTTCTTAGCTTCTGCTGCCTGTTGGTCTATTACTGCCTTAGCCGGTGATAAGGCTTCTCTCTGTTCTGTTCTAGCTTGTTGTAATGCCTCAGCTACAACAGTCCCCTTACAACAAGTTGTAAAGTTGCATAACTGCATCATTTTATTGGCTATCCTGTGATATGTGTGGTATTTGGTAACACATACAAGCTGCAAGTTGTTTTACCTTTTTGTATTTTTTATGGTTTCTTTTTTTATGAAAATTAACAAAAAAATGAGGGAGAAAAAACAAGTGATACTCTTGAGGCTCATAAAAATAGATCTAAAGAGCAAATTTTGTGGATTTGGAAGGGTCCAAATTGTCCCAAAATATTCAAAGTACGTGGGAGACTGGTATAGTCATTTTTTTGTTTGTTTTTTGTGTGCTCAGAGTCCAACGAGGATAGAGGAGAAAGTGGTGTCATCATAGTTTACTGTGAGATCAAGAAGGATGAGGTAAGAAAGAGATCAATTATTAGAGGTAAGAAATAGGTTGTTAATTACAAACAAGTAATAGGCAAGATTCAGAAACGATACAAAGTGGGTGTAACTCTACTCATGGGACTTCAGTGAAGTACCGCAGGTCTTAATTTGACACATAGTGTGTGTATATATATATATATATATATATATATATATATATATATATATATATATATATATAGGGCTTTGAAAAAAAGACTTGAATGTTTAAGAGGTATCTAAAATAATTTTTTAACCTGAAAATTAACAGAGCTTGGCCTGACACATGACTTCAACTTTTACATGTAAAAAATATCTTTATTTTCCTTTGGATCTGTGAGACTGTTCTGAAATTCATGGGCCAATGATAGTATTTGGGGAGGAGGTTGGAGAGACAGATTCTTACTTCAGATGTTTTAGTCCATGTTGAAAATATACAAATATAAAGGGTTTCAGAGCATTTTCTAGATGATTACTTTTTCATGCTTTCTGTGGAAAGAAACTTTTTAAACGTAATTCTCCTTATCTACAGTAGAAGTTCTAGCAAGTTTTAAACTCCACTAAATTTTGTACTGAGATGTCCAATGTACTTCATTAGAGTTAACTCAAGATAGGAGAAGAAATAATATTTTGAACTTTAACGTTACTTTAAGTACATAAAAATTGCCATTGCTAAATTAAACCAATGGTTCATTGAGTTCAGCATCTTGTCTCTGATCGTGACAGGTGCCAAATGTTTCAAAGGAATAAACTTTCCATGATACTGTACCATTGGGCACAGCAATTTCTTCCTGGCCCTATCTGTCAAGAATCTTATACCGTGTAGCATGAGAGACATACACAAGTGTCATAGCTGCATAGACACTTGGTGCATACAATAGTTAATTTTGAGGTAAGGTTATTAAACTCATCTCCTACCAACACAAACCATAAAATGTATTGAAATGAGCAGTTAAGTCATTCAGTGGTCCATTTATATTCCAAACATCAGTTCCCCTTCTCATCCTCAGTTACCTTTCCTTCCACCACCCACATCAAGAACAAGCAGTCTCTCTGAAGAACCGTAGGTGCTTTGTCAGAGTGGGGATCTATACTCTCCAATTCTTCCTGTAAGCCCTGTAGCCTTAGAGAGTAGAGAGCTGACTAGTGACACCTGTTGGTAAACAGGGAGAAGAGTGATCTAGAGCTGCTTGAGAACTCCACATGGAGAGAAGTTCCATATGGGAGGGAGCTCTCTGCTGGCATCTGCTGGTGAGCAAGGCAAAATGACTGAATGACACAGGTCTTACTTGCATCTTTGTTGTGTAACATTTTGGGGCCTTTTGGTCAAAATTCATTTATGTTTAAAATATGAGAGTAATAAAACAGAATTATCCCTGTTAGGTAATGATAGTACAGGAGAACTGCACCAAATGATTCTGGGGTAAACACTCACCCTAACCAAAACAGCATGGTTGGGTAGTGGAGCCTGGACAAAGCTAAATAGAGAAAGATGGGGAAAGGGGTATCTGTCTTCTGGTGGAGTGCATCCCAGGACTCTGCTCAGGGTCCTAGAAGCCATTGATCCCTCTCTGAAGACCAACTGAAGAGGCAATTTTGAGGTGGGTGGTGGTACTGAGGTGGCGTTTATGGAAGCCATAAAGAGCAACAATATAGCTGTGCATCTCCAGTGAGGACCCCCCTATGCAGTAATCACTAAAGCTGTAATCATTACAGCTGGGTTAGGTGGTAGAGGCCCCTGGAGCAGAACTTAGGGGCTGGAGGTGGGCCTATCTGAACTCTGGACTCTGCTAACCCTGAACAACAAACAGTGAGTGGGGGATGAAGGGAAGGAGGGAAGTGACTATTTTAGGATCACATTACTTTACTGGATGCTCACAATGCAGGTGGATGAATTTATTTAAGACCATTGCCAAGACACCTAGGGTTGGGGAGTCTCACTTACATACACGCAGATATTGTTGATATATTATTACTGGCTTTCCCTGATTTATTTGGTGCCCTTTTTTCCTCCAGTAAAGTTTTATTGGTTTTGTACAATGGACTGTGTGCTTGTGTACGGGCAACTATTGCTTATCAAGGTCATCCAGAGGAGGCAATATAGTTTCCCCAGGTTTCTGAGCAGGGTCTCGAGCAATGTTATTTAAGTTTTCAGAAGGAAACATTAGATAATTGAACCTGGCCCTTGTTGCCGCAGACGACACCTGGGAGAAGGGTTACGCCCCCTCCTAGCTCAAGTCCTATATAACCGTCCCACCCCCGGTCTTCCCTCTATGCCCCTCACCCACCATTATACACCTGTCTTGCATCTCCTCCCCACCAGCAAAACCCTCAAACCCCAATATTACTCTTTCCCCGACTCCACCCCACATGCTCATTCCCCACCATGCCCTGTACTTCCCTACCACATTCAGTTCTCAAACATCAATATATGTCCCTGGGACTATTTACAAATATTGATACCCATCAACATTTTAAAAAACGATTGTGATGAGGAATGGGGATAAGAGGGGAGCATGTTGTGGAGCAGGGCATGATCGGGGGGGAATGAAGGAAGCAGGTGGCTTCAGGGAGAGAGCAGGGAAACTATGAAGGCATGGGGGTAATGGAATACAGCTCTATATTGGGGAAGAGGAACAATGGGGGTCTGCCTGGAGGCATACAGGTGATAATACGTAACCGGTGATAGCTATTTATAACTGTTAACACTGATACAAAATTTTTAAGTATCTGGTAAATTCCCCCAAAAAACTTTGTTACCTTTTAGAGATAGTGGATGGACCCCATATTCCACCAATGCAAACTGTAAGAAGCAAGAAAACAAGCAGTTAGGACATTCAACACCTCATCTATACTCCAACAATCAGTTCCCTTCTCAGACTCTGCCTCTACCACCCCCCTCTTGGCCCATATACCATGCTGACATCCTGAACAATCACTGTGCAACCTTCACTCCATCCATAAATGTAATACACCAAAGCACATGCAGATTTCAATACTGTAATTTCCTCATAAAAATTAATACCAAATGTAGAACAATCGCCAACATAGATCATCAGACATTCAGACATTTCCCTGAACATTCAAGAAATATAGTTTATAGCTACTATTTGCAGTCTGACACTGTGTGTCTTACTTACACACCCCAATAGAAAACCACATACAGAATCACTTAGAGTGTAATTCATGAAAGCCACACTAGCCATAGAGTAATCATTAAAACATAGGAACTTATAACCAGTAAACCTGGCCAAAGTTCAAGAGTGCATGTTGGTTGTTTTGGTTGGAGGTGGCAAAATGTGGGCTGCAAGTGGTGGAAGGGAAGTAGTTGGGGTTGAGAAGAGAAATGGATGAGTAGACTGTAAATGGGGTGGGAAATGATTTAACTGCCTTGTGTTTTCTTTTGTGGGCTATGCCCAACATTCACAAAGACTTTTGTGTGGTGTCTAATATATAAATAGATACACACTTCAACACATTGAATTTTCCCAGACAGAAAATAAATTAACCTCGCAGAGTCTGGTTCTTACTCTCACTGGTACAAAAGTGAGGTAATTTCATTTTGAAGTTATGGCGTTGGTGTGAGAGGAGAACCAGAGCCAGTCTATACATGCTTTGTGGGCCTACTGTTTGCTAAAAGGTTGTATAGCAGCAAGCTAAAGGAAAGATACAATAGGATCTAGAAGCCCCCTCTTGTGTTTGTCCTGAAAACTGCAAGTCTGCAATATTTTGATATTGTTATGGCTCTTTTCAGAGTAACAGCCGTGTTAGTCTGTATTCACAAAAAGAAAAGGAGTACTTGTGGCACCTTAGAGACTAACCAATTTATGCTCAAATAAATTGGTTAGTCTCTAAGGTGCCACAAGTACTCCTTTTCTTTTTGTTATGGCTCTAATTCATTTCAAAACACTTGAACGCTATTTGCTATTGTTAACTCTGTTTCTTTTAAAACAATGTGCTTTTGTGGTAACTTTTCTTAAGCAACAATTTAAAAAAAATTAAATATAGTCTAACTTTATTTGCAAACCCAAACAGTGTATAAAGATTACTGTAAAAATGAATTTCAATGCATTGGTTTCTTTAAATGTTACATGCATTGCAAACAGATACCTAAAATCTCTTGGTCTCATATTAAATCACCACAGGGGGAAAAGCCCTCAAGTCTTTACCCAGTTCTTACTCGGGCAAAACTCTCAACACTGCTTTGAAGAGACAAAGTGCCATGCAAGTGTTAAGTATCATTATTAAAGTGCAACCATGCTCAAATGGCAAAAAAAAAAATTATAAGGTAAAGGGATATTTTGTTGAAAGAAGCCAAAATTGTTATACTGCAAAGCCTGGAGGTTCATGACAAAAGCAAAGTCAAAAGTGTCTGAGAACTTCATTCCAAAAAAAGATCAGCAAGGTATTTTCCCTTGCTCAAAACAAACTCAAATCACACAAGGTCGAGACTCCACTTCAGATTTTGCCTGGATATTTGACAGCTATGAAATTGCAGTATATTTTGTTAAAAGTTTACTGCTTGTGGCTTGAAAGTGCTAATATTAAGTATAAGAACTTTTAACTCAAAGAAATAGCTGCTTGGTCACATTTTTACAGCACGCATGCTTGGTGGTCATTTAAACAATGATCCACAGATTACTTTGATACAGACTTGCTCGCTTGTGTGCCAGTGATGCTATTGCTTGTACATCAATCTAGTCAGTCAAATCAAGTAAACATGCTCGAAGGACCAAGCATTTCTACCATTAAATATGGCTCTAATGACATTTTCAGGCACAAAACCTAAAACAAATTCCGTACAATGAAGGCAAAGTGAAGTGGTTGGGAGGGAGGGAAGGAAATGGCTCTGGGACATGAAAACAGTGTGGGAGATTCATCACAAGGTAGGGAATCCCAGAGTTATCTGTATACCCAGAAAAATGAAACACAGCAGACAAAGAAATGACTAAGGGCTTGTCTACATAGTATGTTAGTCCACACTAGTGGGGAATAAATTCTAATGCACACCAGCATGTAGTGCATTAACTGGCCCGGCTGAACCACGCTGGCATGCACTAAAAGTTCCTCGTGCACGGTAATGTAGTACTGTTTGAAATGGGACTACAGTAATGTGCACTAGGAACTTTTAGTGAACACCAGCAAGGTCCACACAGACCAGTTAGTACATGAGACACTGGTGCGTACTAGAATTTACACCCTTCTCGTGCAGACTAATGCCTCATGTAAACAAGTCTTAAATACTAATACTTGGAAAGTATTTTCTCATCAGTCATGTTCTTACTGCTTCAACAATGCCCTGTGTATAGGTACTTGGGTTGAAACACAAAATAAATGCATATATGACCAGATTGAATTTAGTGCCAGTTCCTGCAGTCTTTACTAGGTCCTTATGCAATTTCAATTAATTTTAGCATGTGTTTTGATTGAAGACTTAGATATCCTGCTGTCCTCTGTCTAGGTTTTATAAAGGCCACAGCCCTGCAAATTCTTATTCATGTAAATACCTTTACAAACATAAGTTGTGCCATTGAGCTCAGCAATACTACTTGCATAGACAAAGGTACCTGTGCATATATTTTTGCAGGATTGGGACCATGGTGCCCATCACCATGGTATCTAAGTACACATTGGATAGTAACTTGGTACATGAAAGGGTAAAAGGATAGTTATAAATGTACTTTGAATGGAGAGCCATTATATGTTGTCAGCTATTTTTGGAAACACTACACAGCTCTTCAGATTTGTTTTTATACAGAGAACAAATTTGAAAGGACTAGCTAGAAATACTGCTGTTAAATCAACCCTCTACTCTCTGTCATTCACCACCACATATGGAACAGTTAAGACCCAAATAGTCAAATGCTAGACTGACTCATTTATTTCCTTTCTCAAAAATGTGTCTTTAAGAAGTGTTAAAGGTTAACCAAAATAAAGGCAATCATTTTTCTGTGAGTTTATTTCAAACCTAAAGATTAGATCATTCCCAATGTGTTCGTAGACTCTGATGCTGGGTAACCAGTTTAGAAACATCATGCTTAATTATTTTGATTGAGATTTACAAACTCTTTCAGATTTTGGTGGCATCCAGTTTTCATCTATCACACAGTTCTCTCTGTTTTCCAGTGCCAAAGAAACCGGGCACCTTCTAAATCTCACCTTCTACATTATTTCAAGAGTCTAGCATAGATACCAATAGCACACGCTACTTTTTCTTGCAGCCTCCATTCAGACGCAATTGTGCTTATCTTTTCAGAGATTCCATACTGTTTTTTTCATGTTGCTGACCACCAAGATACATGCCTCAAATATTTGTATATTGTTTCCAGATTAATATGAAAATTTCCAATACAAACAATAGTTTTATTACATTCTACCAATATTTACATTTTTTAAAAAATCAAATCCTCCAGTATTTGATTCCATGGCAGAGGAGGAATATAATATGCTATAAAATTAGCTTTAAATCATGTAAATATCCCCTAATTCCTTTAGCTGCAGGCAAAAGATTGTATCTCTAAGAGAGAAGATTTTTAAAGCTTAAGGACATTTTGCATCCAAGCAGTAAAAGCCACTAAAGTATTGCTGTTACCTTTGTATTACTATTTGTGAAGAACAAAGGCCTTTCTAAGCACTGAAAAGCATATTGGTGCAATTAAGGTCTGCTAATAACAATTGAAAGTATTTTCATAAGCCAGTGTAAACTGGGGTTTTGGTCTTTGATGAAAAGATTTAATCAGGAATTTCTCACACACTGTAATTGCTGTAAAAACTGTTAATTTGGTAAAGAGTTAGAAAGAGAACTTACATTCTGTTGATGTGTCTATACTTTTCCCATCTAACTACTCCATGAGCTCATTCTTTATCCCCAACTTTAATTACATTCTAATCCTAGTTTTATTGTCCCATAGAGTCAATATGGCCACAACTTGTTTCAAATCTTAAAATTAGTTGCATCCTAGTGAAATCCTATTTGGAAGCATATTGTGTTGTAGATGCATATCAATTAAATGCAAAATATAAACATGCACCAGGAGAGCTACAAAGCAAGATGCATACATAATACAAAGGGAACGTGGGAAAGGTGGACAGCTTTTTAAGAGAGTTATGTAGAAAGGATTCTCTGAATATTGCTAATGGACCACTCTACAATTTAAAGTTTGGTAAGTGTATAGCAATATTTGTTGCATCAAAGTAACTCCTAAAAATAAATATTACCAGTATAAACAAAAGCTGTTCTTACTTCAAGGTCTATTTACCAGTAGCAAACCAGGCACATTCTAACTTGCTGAAAAGGTTTGTTTAAATTTCTCATTACCTGGAAAAGCCAGTGGCTTTCCAGAAGCTAGGTCTTCCACTGTGGAAGGAGCTTATCAAGTCACTTCACCAAAGCCTGACCTTGCTGACCTCTACTTCATGCTGCAAAGTCTGTTTGTTCTCCCAAACTTTTCCAAGCAGTAGGGATGAGCAGAGGGGATGGGAGAGCTTTGGTTTTGGAGGCTATGCCCCATGTAAAACAACAATAATAGTCTTGCCTTTACCTTGACCTTTGTCTCTTTTGCCTATTTAGATTATAAGATCTTGGGGGCAAAGACTGACTCTCAGTATGGGAGACACTCTCACTTACTTCAATAGGCTTTGGATCAGGCTCTGTGTGTGTGTACACCCATCTCACTTGGGGCCTCTGGGCATTATTGTAATTATGGAGGTGCCAGTCATGAAATCATAGTTGAGGCTGAGTTCTGTTTTTCACTTAAAGCAAGGATTCAAGCTCTGTGTTTTGTATGACATATACAGAATATCCTCCCCAAATCTGTAATATGTACACTTAAGGCACCCAAACCACCTTAGCTCTGTCCTGTTGTGATGCTATGAAGGGAGAAAAATATGAACAAAAATTAATGTTTTTAAAAATTAGTTTAATCTAATCTGGGACCCCAAATATTAAATACCGTAATCATAACTACATGGTTATTGCATGGCATCACTACAGGGCATATTTAAGGCTGTTTGGGTGCCTTAACTGTGCATTCCTTTCCTTAACATGCATGGATTTCTTTTTAGATTAATCTTAACTCTGAATTTCCTGGATTCATAATGGTTGGTTCTGACTTCATTAAAACATTCCTGGAAAGTATTTTACCCTTAAGTTACTGATGTGTATTCTCAACCTTAACTCCATTTTAACATAGGTTACTGGGTTCTCTTGTCTCAACATATAAATAATATTTTATTTCTAAAATAAGTGAACATAAGTCTAGATCAATGGAAATATGAATTTTGAAAGAGAGAAATATATAAATATATAGAAAGATATTTAGCTAGGATTGGAATTAAAAGCCATAGTAGTAGAGTGTACAGAGAAGTGAAATTGGTTTATAGCAATAAATGTAGCTTTATATGTAAGCTAAATATAATCTTTTAAATAAAAATCGATTCAACATACGAAGATTTTTTTTCATTCCATTATTACTCACAGTGTGAAACACTTGGCCCACTGAAGTCAATAGCAAAACTCCCATTGAGTACAATGGGGCCAGTGTACAGTTCATTAAATAGTTACAATTTTGTGACCAGAACTTGAAAAGCTAGTGCTCAAGTATGCATGATTGTGGCTTATGTATTTTTATCTTAGAAGTATATGACCTACTCTCTAAATAGGTTTGTTTATGTGTATTCCATCCAGTGCTACAAATTGCTCTGTCAATAAATGTCCATGATTGAAATCGAGGGAGGAACACCATTCTTGGATTACTAAACCTGGGTTTTAAAACCATCCAAGGGAAGGAGTTGATAAGACCAGAGATACAAGGTTGCCACCAGTCTGAGATCTGGAATGTAAATGATACCCAGAAGCCATTTGGGTGCTTTATTTTAAAAAAAAAAAAAAAAAAAGCACTGAAGTCAGAAACACTACTTGTGTGTGGGTTTTTGCATGCATGGTCACTAGGATTATCCTTATGTAATATCTGTGATGACTAAAGATGAAAACGGTACTGTTTTGTAAAAAGGTAGTAAATTTAAAGGAGGAATTTTTAGGACAATGGTTTGAAAGATTCACCCATAAAACTGCTCTAATTATACTGCTTTTTTCTGAGTCATAAGGAGGTCTAGACCTGGCATACAGGAATAATACCTATAGTTGTAAAACAAAAAAACAGTTGTAGTCGAAAACAAAAGTGAGTATGAGAAATCTTAAGGCCTGGCCCTGCAAGATGCTGAGAACTGCCGAGTCCCACTGAAGTCAAGAGGTGGTGCTCAGACCCATGCAGATCAGCCTGTTGGAGGGAAGAAAGATAAAGCCATTGCTAAAAAATAGTCTCTAGTATATTATATTAGTAACTTTGCAGTAACTCTCTTTGGTGAATGAGACCATGCTTGACGGTGAATGGGTGCCCCTTAGCAAAAGCCTGATGAACTAGTAGAATATTATTTTAAAGGCAACTTGCTTATTGGGTAGATTTTTTTATCTTTAATGAAGATGATCATTTTCACACCAGAAACAATCTCCAGGGCCAGATTCTGCCATGATGAGCTAATTATTTCTTTGTTCTATAAGTAGTCCCACTACTTTAGCAGAAAGCACAGAGGCCTAGATCCAGCAAAGGGCTGAAGTCAATCGTACTGCTCACATGCTTAAAGTTAATCTTGTGTCGAAATGCTTTGCTGATTCAGGCCTAAAGTCACAAACAGGAGAAAGAGACTTAAATGAAGCATTAAGGAGTGAGCAGAGTATAGGAAAACCCCAAACCAAACCCTATTCCATAATGCTGCCAGGAGCCAAGCTCTAAACACAAACCAAAATTTGGCACAATCACTGTATAAAGTAATTGGTGGGAGGGTGGAGAGGTAGTTATGGTTTTAATGACAGTCTGCGCTGCTCAGTTTTTTCATAGCCCAGCTTCATTTTCTGCTGGTTGGTTCAACTTCAGATTTTTTTTTTTGAGTCCCTCCTTGTTCTGTGGTGAAAGGAACCACCACATTTAGCTTAGGTCTCTGGTCACTGCTGATCCTCCTGTTAGGCACTACAGGATACAAGAGGTTTTCCTTGGTGCTCTTTAATGGGACATACCCCCATCCCACTGATAGAAAGGACAGAGAGCATTCCTGCACTCAGGCAGTGCCAGTTAGGTGCACCTGCAAAACACGAGCCTCGAAGAGAAGTGGAGCTTAAAAAGTTGAAGCTTGCCACTGTGGGGAGTTGAGTTTGCCTAGGAGGAGAGGCTGCAGGGGATTGCTAGTGAGCTCTGGTAGGAAGTGCAGCCCAGCATTTCTGCCTGCCCCTTGCTTGGGGTAGACAGACACTGCAAGCCTGATATGGGAAAGGAGCCCTGGAAGGCTGCTTCCAGCAACTGGTGGTGAGACCTGGGTGGGGAACACCACCAGAGACTCAGAAGTGAACTGAACTCCTGCTGGGAATAGTGAGATTGCCCAGATCTGGTGGGAGGGCTTCTACAGGGATCTAGGAGCAAGAGACTGAATTTGACTATGCCCCAGTCCAGAAGGCTGAGGCTGGCTCATCATGCTTTTGTTAACTGAATGCTTGGAGTCCCTTTTCTGTACTGCCTGCCTTGGCTGCGCAGAGGACACACAGGAAAGTTGAGTGAAAAGTTGAAAGTGAAAGAACCTACCTAATGTTAGGCTGAGTTCAGCTCCTTGCCAAAGCCATAAACAAAGGCCTCTACCAACATAAAAGGAGAGGTTGTTCCTGCCTCCAGTTTCTGGTTCATATGAAACAATTATTCATGGACTCATGAAATGGCACTGGAACTTAGAGCTTGTCTACGCCTGGAGTTGTTCCCGATTAAATCCAGTGGTGGACACTCATACTGAATGCAAGTGCCTTGTTACTGTTGAACTTAACCAGTTTGAAAGTGGAAACAATGCACTCTTATTCTAGAGTAAGTGTCCACATGTGGAGTTAACTCCCAGTGAAGCCAAGCCCCTGACTTCATTTACAAATGAATGCTTTTCATACAGTTTGTTAAAAAGCTCACACTTACTACTGGTCATTTGAAAACAGCAAACCACTTATCAAAGATTTCAAAGTGAAAGTAACTTAGAAAATCTATTCTGACTGGTCAAGAACATGAAAATAAGAGGTAACCTAAGAAAGAAAAAACAGTAATTTTACAACTATCCTAAAAGCTGAGCTTCAGTATAGTTATTATGCACTGAAAACTACAGTAATACCTGGATCTCATATGTGAATAGTTGTTTGGTTTATTCAATTAAAGTTGTACACAGTCAGTAGCTTGTTATCTCCAAAGTGAGTGACTTGAATGGGTAAGTATCAGGGTCAAATCAATGACAAACCTCCTATTGACTTCACTGGGCCTAGGATGTCACCTTAGTTTTATAACACCTGAACTATAGAGCCACTGGTCTGAATCTTGATGGGTTGGGCTCAGCCCTTCTTACTCAGCAAGATAATTCAAGCTCCTTGGGGGAGACTGTCATCCCAAGTTCTGCATGCAAAGTCTCTCCTCCCTGTATGAATTCCCCTTTCCCCTGGGAGAAGGTCAATGGCCTCTATGGCACTATTTCTCTTCCCAGACCTGTGGGACCTCTGTTAGGACCAGGGTCACTGTTAAGAGGATGGAGTCTGGGAGACAGGTACACTCAGGTGTTGTCTCAGCCAATGATGAAGCTTCAGAAAAGAGTTGCTAAGCTTTAAGGTGCATGAACTTTTCTGTAAGCTACCACCATGACTTGGAATTGCCCTCTAATGGAATTCTAGAGACAGCAGTGAGCAGAGCAGTGCTGCTAGAGAGCCAGCGTAGGGAGCAGGGGATAGGAAATCCCTCACCTTCATTCTGACACTGCTATAATCATTTTCAGATCAAAGGTTTCTTTCAGATCAAGATTTAGGGAAGCGTGAGCCCAATTCAAAGCTCACTCAAGTCCAGTGAAAATTTTTGCTTGCTCTATCCACTTTTCATGAGAATATTCATAACAAATTAAAAGATCCATCACTCAACGTTGCTGTAGTTAATGTTGCCTATTTGTGCCAGGGGTATGAACTGTCCCTTCTGACTAACAGTACCTAAGTGGAATGCTTCAAGCTTTCACACTATAACCTTGCCAGTCACTTTCTACACTCCCATATTTGTGAGTGGAGCTCCTTTAAGCCTTTTTTCTGTGCTACTACTCCATACTTTTTTTGTATTTTAAAGCAGATATGAGCACAGTCAACTGGCTGATATCTTGTTCTAGAGCCATTTCCACCGCCTGACACATTCTAATGGCCTTTTCTAATGCTGAATCTATCCACCCTAGCAAATGCTCTTCCATTTTCTTCACACTGACCCCCCACTTCCTCTCATCTTGCATGAGATCTCGCATCTCACTTCCCCCGCTTCCTCTCATCTCGCATGAAAGTTGCACAGTCCGTCAAAATTACCAGGTTGATTCTTTACCTTTTATTTATCACAAGTCAATTAATAGTGGTGCATTCTTTTACCTTCTTCAATAAAGGCAAACAATGTTTCCAATGTTGCAGCATTCTGGGTGAAAGTACTATACCTGTAATAGTGTAATTTTAAGGGACTGTGTAAACTGCTAATTCATTCAGGCTCATCTACATGGTAAACTCCCTGGGGTTAGGAACTGTCTTCTTACTACTTGTCTATACAGCATCTAGTACAGTGGGGCCCTGATCCTTGATTGGGGCCCCTGGCTGTTATTGCAATATAAATAATAACCTAGGGGTAACCAATGTTACCAACTCTCTTGCTTTTGTAGCAAATCTCATGATATTTGATTTTTTTCTTAAAACTCCAGTTCCCAGTGACTACTTGAGAATCTTAGATTTCATTTAAAAAAAAAATATTCTTAGCCCTAATGGTTGTGGAGACAAGCCTGAAAACATGAACCGAGTGCAACATAAAATAAACCCACAAGCAAATTTAAAGAACCCAACATTCATTATATATATCATGATTTTTAAACCAGTCTTGTGATTTTTTTGGAGCCTGACTCATGATTTTTGTTTACTTAGGGTTGGCAATACTGAATACTAATTTTCTTCTGGCCTAGCTAGCACAGACCGAACAACCATGTATTGTTTGATATATTGATAATGAGGGCAATTGAATATTAACATATAACCAAAAACTGCCCCCTGTTGTAAGTAATTTTCAATGAAAATATCATCACTTAATCTGAGATTAAAGCAAAAGAGATGCCATAGGGAGGATATACACTGTAACCTTGAAGAGCCAGACTACTGCAATACACAGAGCTAGGAAAGCATAGTAGAGTCATCGTAGATTTATTTGTATATGCTCAGGTGTTTTGACATGACCAATAGGAATTGATCTAACCTAGCTGTCCATCTAACTTTCCAGGAAATGGGTGTACAGGGAAAAATCTTAAATGTCAAATGGCTATTTACTGAGAGTCAGAGGGGAAAAGAAGAATGATGACTCTGTGCACAGTGAGTATCAGGGCCGAGGTCTAAAATAGAGAGAGAAATGGTAAGATTTAATTTTTGTTTGTAATTTTCTTATACTTTGTTTCATGAATCTATCTTGTTTTTATACCTTTTTGGATTCTTATACTGACAGATCTAAATGCAATAGAAATTCTGTTATCTTATTTTCAACAAGTATTTTCTCTGCACTAGTTCTTTATGAATATCTATAAATAATAAATACCATTCTAAAGAGATCTAATGGTTATCTGTTGTTTCAAATAAAAGTCTGCATGTAATTAGCCTCTGAAGGGAGATATTGTACATGAAAAGCCATATAGTGCCAGATTTTAGACTTAGAGCCTAGAGAGATTCTATTTTCTCTAGAAGAAGAGGCAATGCATAAATCCAGAGCATAAACCAAATAGTCAGGGAAGATAACTACACACACAAAGTGTGGATTGGAAACAGGGAACTTCATGATGCATCTCTTTCAGGGTATATTGTGTTTCTAATTCTTACATTAATGGATTCCTATATTTTCTTCCTCTGTATGGTAAATATGAGAGAGCTATAAACGTGACTCAAATGTATCTGACCCAACTAGCATGAGTGACAAAGAGCAAGACAAGGCAATCTTCATTTCTCCTCTTCACCAGTTACTCTCAACCTCCTGCCCCCCAGTTTTCTTCAATATTTCCTATAACAATAACCTCCATGGGGCACAGCAAGGCTCCATTCTCTGCACTGCTGCACGCAGTTCACTCCTGGCACTTTGCCGTTTATAGCTGCGCCAGGTATTTCCCATTCAATGTTTTGCCATGTCAGAAAATTAAGTCCATCCACTGAATAAAAACATCATCTCCCAACATTATAATGGGGTGAGCATTGTGTGTGGTCTTTTAGTGCCTCCTGTCTTTGTTACCTCTGAATATGCATACTGCTTATGGAAAACAGACGTTCCCCAGTCTTGAAGGAACCAAATACAAATGGTGTTTTTTGCCAGGGCCATGTAAAATAAATAAAGTAGCTTTCCAATTTCAAAGTCATTCAGAAGGCAGTGTCTGAAATAAGTGTTAGTTATGGGTAAATAACTAAAGGGTCAGTTTAGATATGCTTCCAAAATATCGAGGGTGAATTCCTGGCCCTCTTGAAGTCAATGGAAAAATTCCCATTAACTTCAGTGGGGCCAGGATTTCATCCCCAATGTTTATCCTAATTATCCAACCTTTACACTGACTTATCACCAGCCCCAAGCCTGGCTCTATTATTTGTTGTGTTCCCTCTTTATGGAGACCAGCGGCCTACAACATTCATGGGCCCTCATATTGAGCAGCTTTAGGGCTGGACTTTCAAAAGAACTCAGCGTCCAGTTAGGCAACTGGAAGTGGCCAGAGTTTCAAATGTGTTCAGCACCTAGCCGCTCCCTCTGTTCTCGATGGCAGCTTCTGGGTTCCGAGCACTTTTGAAAATCTGACCCTTAAAGTTTAGCATGACTGAAAAGTCTCTGCAGTTTATGCCCCAGCATGCACAGTAGGATACTGAAAGCACAGAGCATTTAAGCTCCCTCCCTCCTTTCATATAGGAAACACTAATACCACAAGTAATGTTTTCACTCACTCTAAGCTTTTTCTGCACTCTGGGAAGACATTCTAAGAAAACCCAACATTTTAAAGTAGCCACTTCAGCATAGGGTTGCCAGTTTTGGTTGGACGTATTCCTGGAGGTTTCAATCTTTAATTAAAGATTAATCTTTAATTCCTGGAGTCAACCCTAGTTCAGCAGGCCCATTGGCATGGGTCTTCATGGAGCAGAGCAGATAGTGACCTACGAGATCAGTAGTGACCTACTTGATCAATGTCTAAAAAGTGCCCCACAGGAGAAGGGAAGGGAATATACTATCTAGCTATTGTAGCCTTCAAGAAGACATGCCACAACAGGTCAGTAGTGTGATGCATAGGTCCTTAGGGATGGGATCCCGAAGACAGGAGAGCATGTCAGGTCAAGGAAGCTTTCTCTATGCTGGTTAGAGACTAACCAATTTATTTGAGCATAAGCTTTCGTGAGCTACCGCTCACTTCATCGGATGCTCATGAAAGCTTATGCTCAAATAAATTGGTTAATCTCTAAGGTGCCACAAGTACTCCTTTTCTTTTTGCGAATACAGACTAACGCGGCTGTTACTCTGAAATCTATGCTGGTTGGTTGACAGTGGGGAAGTGGTCACTGGTAATGGAGGGATTAGGAGCAGAGGACAAGTATACCTATCTCTATATCCTCAGTATTGTATGCTGTTCAAAGGGTTAACACATTGCTTTCTGACTATTTAAATGGTCAGATAAGCAGACCTTGGGTCCATCATATCACAGCTAAACTGACAGAGTATTTCCCAATGAAGAGATGGCTAATGTGGAAGTCATCCTGTCTTACCGCTGTGAGAACTTAACAAGAGACTCGTAAAAGAGAAAAAAATAACTTGTGATGGTGGTACTGTGAGCTGCCTAAAGGAGGATGGACACTATGGTTTTTAAGATGTAGCAGTTACAATGACATTTGTGCCTCGAAATAGTGACACTTCAAAGTTATTGCATGTCATTTAGTTTTTTGCAGTTTTATTGGCTCTATTTTTGAGGGGTTAGGAGGGGGGTGTTAAATGAAATTCCATGGGATTTTGCTCAAAAATAGGATCAATGTGGAGTGAAAATGGGCTCTGGTTTTGATCAAAACAATTTTAAAAATAAATTGCAGAATCAAAATAATATTTTTGCCAAAAAAAAAAATTCTACTTTTTTTTTTAAATCGCACTTATGAAAATTTTCCATGAGTTGATGCACAGCTGCCATTTTTAGAGATATTTTGTGACAAGAAACATTAGGTAGGAAGCCTGCAAAAAAGAGTGACACATTTTTGACTCCATTTTCATTTACTCCCAGTTCCAAATGATAACACCAGCAGAACTGAGCCAATGAGGGGAGAAATCCTATCCATGGGGAATACTGGTATCTTACCTTGACTGAGAAAAAGCAGTTGTCTTAGAGAGGCAGAAAATGAACATACGGTCAAGTGTTTTTGAAAGACTATCACCTCATGCATCACTAGGAATGAAGAAATTCCAAGCTAATTCAACATCAAGAAAAAAAAGTACAACAACAAAAACAGTAAATCAGCCAAGCTTGAATAGTACTAAGGAGAGTTCATAGCAGTTACTAGGTAACGTGTTTTACATGATTATATAAGTGTTAAAACTGATTTAACTTGCTCTTGTAAATAAAGAATACCCATCCAAGTATGCATGTTTATCTCCCTGGAAAAGATAAAAGCGTTCCATCTGCCAGTAGCCTCTGGTTGGGTTTTATCTGTATTTCATGGGTTCCAGATCTGGTATTCAGCAGTGAGCTCTCCCATGTGGAATAGTTTTGGCACTCTGACTTTATTTTAATCTTGTTTTTAGTTATTTAGAATTGTACTTCGGCATATTACCTAGTCATACATGTAAAATTAGGCTGCCAGGGAGCTGGGTCCCGATGGTCAGTTTTGTGGCACTTTGTTTTCCTGTACTAGCGGTTAGAATAAATCACTGATGCCACAATGGATGTAATGCTAATTATCACCTGTATACCTCCCTTACCCTTATCCTCTTGAACACAAGACAGTGAGTATCAAAGCTATCCTCTTCAGTGAAAACTAGGTGAGAAAAACCTGAACGTATTGAAAACCCCAGAAAATTTTATGTGTTACGTTGTTTAAGCTAGAAACACTGATGTCTGATACCCATTTATGATAGCATTTCTATGAAGAAATATGATCAGACACTTCCTTATGCAAGTTGTGTTTTCACTTAACCTCTTTATTCCATTATACATATTTGGGGGGTTTTTTTACTACAAGCTTAATAAATTCTAACATCCCTGGACTTCCTGACCACCACTGTCCTACACTAACATGTAGATCTTTGGAAACTTCAGTAACTAGATATAACTTACTGTTCTTGCTACCTTTGCTACTTATGCTTTAATCCAGTATAAAACAAATAAACTTTCATCTTCTAGGCACTTAAGCTAATTACATTTAGTCAAAATTTTAAAGTACTGGAATCAGTTCTATATACAGCCATTACAAAGCCAAACATCATAAAATCCAGATGCAAAACTCACAGCAACTTAGTCTAACAACTTTTCTTTCTCATGAAGTACAAAGCCCTACAAACCATTGCACTACTTCAAATGTCCAACTGTTAATCAAGCCTTTTAAACCCCTTTTTATTTTATCATTATTAACATACATTAACTTTCTATAGAAATATTAACAAGTCTGAGTTAAAAGACCCATTTGGATTTCGTCAGCCTCTTATCTGTGTATTTATTTTGTCCCTATTCCAAAGATGTTAATCATATGTTATAAAATCTACTTGATCCTGATATAAGATTGTCTGTCATTTTTGCCATTGAAAGGATTTCCCATACCTTTTTTTTCCAGGCCACTAACGTAAGGGGATCTGTCCTTTTCCAAAAGTGAATGAGCTATCATATTTGGCAGCAAGTAGTAAATGTGTTATCAACTGGTCCCTCCCTGGTCAATCAGTCTTTTAAGGTCCAAACATAACATTTGAAATCATCTGCTGGAGGGAAGGGATAGGATACAGAGGGACCTAGACAAATTGGAGGATTGGGCCAAAAGAAATCTGATGAGGTTCAATAAGGTAAGTGCAGGGTCCTGCACTTAGGATGGAAGAACCCAATGCACAGCTACAGACTAGGGACCGAATGGCTAGGCAGCAGTTCTGCAGAAAAGGACCTAGGGGTGACAGTGGACGAGAAGCTGGATATGAGTCAGCAGTGTGCCCTTGTTGCCAAGAAGGCCAATGGCATTTTGGGATGTATAAGTAGGGGCATAGCGAGCAGATCGAGGGACGTGATCATCCCCCTCTATTCGACATTGGTGAGGCCTCATCTGGAGTACTGTGTCCAGTTTTGGGCCCCACACTACAAGAAGGATGTGGATAAATTGGAAAGAGTCCAGCGAAGGGCAACAAAAATGATTAGGGGTCTGGAACACATGAGTTATGAGGAGAGGCTGAGGGAACTGGGATTGTTTAGTCTGCAGAAGAGAAGAATGAGGGGGGATTTGATAGCTGCTTTCAACTACCTGAGAGGTGGTTCCAGAGAGGATGGTTCTAAACTATTCTCAGTGGTAGAAGAGGACAGGACAAGGAGTAATGGTCTCAAGTTGCAGCGGGGGAGGTTTAGGTTGGATATTAGGAAAAACTTTTTCACTAGGAGGGTGGTGAAACACTGGAATGCGTTGCCTAGGGAGGTGGTGGAATCTCCTTCCTTAGAAGTTTTTAAGGTCAGGCTTGACAAAGCCCTGGCTGGGATGATTTAATTGGGGATTGGTCCTGCTTTTGAGCAGGGGGTTGGACTAGATGACCTCCTGAGGTCCCTTCCAACCCTGATATTCTATGATTCTATGATCCCATAACTTGTTTCCCAAGCCATACTAAATAGTTTTAAAAAGTAGAACCAAAAAAATCATTATCTTAACTCAAATCAGATCATCATAACTGATCAAGAGGAGTATGAGGATAATTCCCCACTGCCTTGTCCTTCATGGAATCATTTTATTCTGTGCAAAGTGGGTCAGATATACCTCCCACCCACTGTGCACAGGTGGAAGTGCATTTTCATTTGGTGCATTTTACACCTACTCTGCACAGGTGCGTATGACTTCAAAAGGTTCAAAAAGGTGTTATATAATCTCCAAGTTACAAAAAGATCAGTTCAGCCATATAAAGGTATACGGAGCCTGATTCTTCTTTATTTGCACCAGTGTAGAACTGCTGTAACTTCAATGGAGTTACTCCCAATATATCTACCTCTAGAGGATGGTGTCCCTAGCCTCTGTTTGCCAGAGGCAGGGAGTGGACAGCAGGGGTTGGATCAGTTGGTGGTTGCCTGTTCTGTTCATTCCCTCTGGGGCACCTGGCATTGGCCACTGTTGAAAGACAGGATACTGGGCTAGATGGACCTTTGTTCTGACTCAATATGGCTGTTCTTATGCACCCATCTGTCCTAGGGTTTTATACCACTGTGGTATCTGAGCACCTTTGACATAAAATCAATTAACAGCAATGTTTCTATTGGATTTTGTGGCGTCTCTGGCACATCTCCCTTTTTGGGGTAGAAACTTTACTTGAGGAAGTTTTTGTTTTCCTTAATTTATTTTTTAAGGTTGATTTTTTTCCGGGTTATTTTTTGTTTTGTTTGAGGGGTTGAGGGTTTTTGGGGGGTTTTTCAGAGGAATGGGGTGTCAATGTTGTGGTAATCGTATGATAGAAAGGCCTTTTCAAAGAGGAAGGTTTTGCAGTGATAGCAAGATAGCAAGACTGTTTCTGTCTGGTTTCAAAGTAGGGACCACATGAGACAAATGTGATAACCAATAAACTACAAGAAATTGGAAACCTGTATGTTAAGTGAGAGGCAAAACCAGCCTAATATATCTTTTAAAAGGAGCTATGCTAGAAAGGGTTAGCCATCTAAGGATCCATTCCTGCTGCCCTTACTCAGGCAAAATGTCCACTGGTATTAATGGAAGTTTTCTGTAAGAACAAACTGAGCAAAAATTTGCTATCTAGTTTCTCATCTAGACCCCATCAGAGCAGTAACTGATCACCATATTAAATAAACTGGATTAACTTGACTACCCTACTAGGGTTAATAAGCTTATATACAGGATCACCAAGTTAGCCCTAATTGTCTTATTTCACTTGACCCTTTAAATAGCTCAGGGGTAAATTAAGGGCAGAGAAAAATCTTTACCTCTGAATGTCCTGGATTTTGTTCCTTTAAGCCAGACTCTTAACTTCTTTAATATATTTTTTGTATGTAATAAAATGATATTTTGTCTAGCTTAAGATATTTCCTCCTTTATATGTTTTTAAATGCAACTTATCAGCAAGAGTTTCATATGGTTTTCCTTTTTGTGAGTGAATATTATTGCTGGCATGGTCTGACACACAATTAATTCCTGAAAGGCAAATATCCCATGAAGACACAAAAATACACCAGAAAGAGTAATAATATTGGCATTTTTGAAAAGAGCAAATACCACACAGGTTATACTTCAACGTATTTGCAAGTTTCAGAGTAGCAGCCATGTTAGTCTGTGTCCACAAAAAGAAAAGGAGGATTTGTGACACCTTAGAGACTAATCAATTTATTTGAGCATAAGCTTTCATGAACTACAGCTCACTTCATCAGGTGCATTGAGCCTATGCTCAAATAAATTTGTTAGTCTCTAAGGTGCCACAAGTCCTCCTTTTCTTTTATTTACAAGGGATCATCAAGTCTTGCTGGAGTTTAAAGGGTTTCTTTCCTTCATCTAAGCAAGCAAGAAACCAGTGATGCCAATTTTATAATGTAATCATAGAATCATAGGACTGGAAGGGACCTTGACAGGTCATCTAGTCCAGTCCCCTGCATTCAAAGAAGGACTAAGTATTATCTCAGTGGTTCTGTACTTCTGTACTGGTGACCCCTTTCACATAGCACTTCTGAGTGTGACCCCCCCCCTTATAATTTAAAAACATTTTTTAATATATTTAACACCATTATAAATGCTGGAGGAAAAGCGGGGTTTGGGGTGGAGGCTGACAGCTTACAATCCCCTATGTAATAACCTCACGGCCCCCTGAGGGGTCCCAACCCCTAGT
Source organism: Caretta caretta (assembly GCF_965140235.1). Lineage (NCBI taxonomy): Eukaryota > Metazoa > Chordata > Testudines > Cheloniidae > Caretta > Caretta caretta. The sequence continues at coordinate 127,060,846 of NC_134209.1, read as the reverse complement.
TTGAGAACCCCTGTATTATCTAGACCATCACTGACAGGTGTTTGTCTAACCTGCCATCATGGAGTCACTGGGTCAATGCTCTCTGGAACTACTCCATACAAAGCCAGTCAGGACACTGGGGTGCCTCCTCTCTGGGAGCATACTGCCTCCAGGGCAAGAAGCTTACACAGCTTCGACCTTCGTGGGTCTGACCTCGGAGCATTCAGCATCCCCTTCCACACCATGCGCTTCCCGCAGCGAGTCCGCCCAGGCTGGGCTCCTGGGGAAGCCAAAAGGCCCTGCACGCCAACTCTGCAGTCAGATGTGACTCTCAGCCAGCCATTAAAACAGAAGGTTTATTAGTCAACAGGAACACAGCGAGGACAAAACTTGTTAGCACAGAAATCAGTGATTTTCAGCCAGTCCATCTGGGGGGGGGGGGGGGGGGGAGGGAGCCCAGAGCCAGGGCTCTGGCCCTCCCCCTGAGCCCCAAGCCAGCCGAGACTGACTTTCTTCCAGCTGCCTGACCCCTGCCCTGCCTGTTGCTCCTCCTCTGGCCTTTCTCTCGCTTCCCAGCCAAGAGTCACCTGGTCACATCCCCCTCCTGGATCTCAGGTTACAAAGCAGCAGCCATAGCCTTGGTGCAGGCAGCTGGAGCAGCCTCCACAGAAGTCACACCCCCTTATTCCCACCACCTAGACATTGGTGCAATACACAGGGAAACTGAGGCACACACAGCATTCATGCAAAACAGTAAGACTCACATAGGCTAACATACAACCTAACAAGGGAAAATCCCCACTTCATCACACCTGCTCTTAAAAATCTTCAATGACAGAGATTCCACAACCTCCCTAGGCAATTTATTTCAGTGCTAAAGTACCCTGACAGCTAGGAAGTTTTTCCTAATGTCCAACCTAAACTGTCCTGTTCCATTTGTGTGACATGCTTACATGGTCATTGGGCTAGAGAGAGAGAATGACTCTCTAGACCACCAGTTAAGGCGCCTATGTGGGAGAAATGGATTCAAGTCCCTGCTCTGAGTCAGGCAGACCAAGGATTGAACCTGGATTTCCTGCCTTGTGGCTGAGTGCCTAACCGCTGGGTTATTAGGTATAAGCCTCCTTCAGTTTTCCTGAGAAAGAATTGATGTGAGAAGGTTCACAGTGTAAATCCCAAGTGGAGGTAGTCCCTGCCTCCCTCCAGCCAGATATTAGGCACTTAATGTCTTTTGAGAGGCTGGGTTTAAGCCACATCCCTTTCCTTAGCTTTTCTTACTGGCTAGTTTAGGCACTTGCCCACTCATCATATTGGCTTCTGTGAATCGCTTTTTAGGCACCCAATTTTCCACATGGATTGTATCGGGAGCCTAAGTGCCTAACTCAGTGCTGTGAATTCGATGAAATAGTAAGGCATCTAAGGTGTTGCAATGCTGAACTTTGCAATGCTTAAATTCCTTTGTGAAGCAGCTAGCCCCTAGACTCACACCTGCTTACCACTGTATAATTTATAATCCACCACTTGCACATCACCTATCAATTTGGCCCAATAAACTGAATGTAAGAGAGTCTAAGACCATGTCTATACTAGAAATGTGCACAGATTTACCTAAACGTAGTTAAAACTTGATCTAGTTAAATTGGTATAAATCCCTCGTGTAGATGCATTTAACCAAGTTTCACCCTTGCTTTAATGGGATTAGCTTGCATCTCTAAATTGTGAGGCAGAGACTGTCATTTATTATGTCTCCACAGCATCTAGCACAATGGGGCTCTGATCTGGTTGAGGCCTTTAGGCGCTGTTTCATTATGTTTATATGAAAAAGATATTCAAATGTACCAGTGGCAGTTAATCATCTAAATCCAATTAAAAGTCAATGGCAGCCACGAGCCTAATTGCCATTAATGCCTTTGACAATGCTGTTTAATGGCATTTATTTTTCATAGCCAGTAAGTTCCTAAACTACAAATAGACTTTAAGGCAAAGTATAAGGAATGCACTTTCACACACCTGCCAGGTAACAGCTCAGAGCTGTTTTCCCAATGTAACCTTTGGTGCTCGCTATCAGAGACCAGGACCTGTGCCTACTGTGTAATTACTATAGCACTTATTGATGTCATGCCCTTAAACTAAGCTCTTGATTGATGAAGCAACCCCTTAAAAGGCTCCTTTTCCAATGGGATACAAGAGAACCTACAATACTCGTTATTACACCTGGTCAGGAATGATCCAAAAGAATGGGCCAAAAGAAATCTGATGAGGTTCAATAAGGATAAGTGCAGGGTCCTGCACTTAGGACAGAAGAACCCAATGCACAGCTACAGACTAGGGACCGAATGGCTAGGCAGCAGTTCTGCGGAAAAGGACCTAGGGGTGACAGTGGACGAGAAGCTGGATATGAGTCAGCAGTGTGCCCTTGTTGCCAAGAAGGCCAATGGCATTTTGGGATGTATAAGTAGGGGCATAGCGAGCAGATCGAGGGACGTGATCGTTCCCCTCTATTCGACATTGGTGAGGCCTCATCTGGAGTACTGTCTCCAGTTTTGGGCCCCACACTTCAAGAAGGATGTGGATAAATTGGAGAGAGTCCAGCGAAGGGCAACAAAAATGATTAGGGGTCTGGAACACATGAGTTATGAGGAGAGGCTAAGGGAGCTGGGATTGTTTAGTCTGCAGAAGAGAAGAATGAGGGGGGATTTGATAGCTGCTTTCAACTACCTGAAAGGGGGTTCCAAAGAGGATGGATCTAGACTGTTCTCAATGGTAGCAGATGACAGAACGAGGAGTAATGGTCTCAAGTTGCAGTGGGGGAGGTTTAGATTGGATATTAGGAAAAACTTTTTCACTAAGAGGGTGGTGAAGCACTGGAATGCGTTACCTAGGGAGGTGGTAGAATCTCCTTCCTTAGAGGTTTTTAAGGTCAGGCTTGACAAAGCCCTGGCTGGGATGATTTAACTGGGATTTGGTCCTGCTTCGAGCAGGGGGTTGGACTAGATGACCTTCTGGGGTCCCTTCCAACCCTTATATTCTATGATTCTATGATTCTATGATCCATTGAAATGTTTATTCAATGGGAAATGCAATTTTCCTCTAGAAAACTTCACTTTTGCTGATTTTTTTTTAATTTTCTACTGAAATAATTTAAACAAAATATTTTGTTTCAGATCAGGTAAACCTGAATCTAAACATTTCAATTTGTCAAACTGAATTCAAATGTTTAATTTTGGATCAGGTTGACATTAATTTTTGTCTGCCTGAGTTGCTGTACTGCTTCATGAGCATTGTAGTCTAGCCAGAGTGAGAGCCTGGCCTGTAGAGGAGGGACTTGGGGCACCTGAAATACTTCTCCCATGATGCACTATGGTGTCCCATCTGGCTGAACTGATTGTGGTACATCATAGGAGATATGTGAGCTTGGTGCCTCATGGGAGAGTTAGTCCGATTGGGGAGCCCAGCCTATACGAGTGAATTAGGATCTGAGGCTTTCGAACTACAGCTCCCATGAGGCACCATGGTAGCTCAGGGGGCACAGATTAATGTCAAACTGAGCTAAAACTAAATGTTTTGACATTTCCAAAACAAATTGTTTTTGGAATTACCTTAGAACAGAAATTTCCATTTTTCAACCCAGCTCTACTTGTTATGCAGCAAGTACAATAGCTGTTTCATCATTCCATCCCATGAAACTCAATAACCAGACAAACAAATAACTAAATGCAACCATCTGCTGAATCCGGACGATGCTTTAATTGGAATCACAAAGAAGATTTTTAAAGCAAGATTTAAAAAAGGGGGGGGGGGCAGGGAGGCAGGAGAGCAAGGATTACAACAGAATGTGAATAACTCATGTAAAGGACCATGTTGTATCATATTCCTTGTCTTCCCCAAAATGGGCTTCAGCATGTGTTCTCTTTCCAAACCGTTTATGAAAATGGCTTCTTATTTTGGGTGCCCTTGATTTCTGATTGCCTAAGTTCTGATTCTTTGAGTCAGAGGTGCTTTGCAGCCTCAGCTGCCATTGATTTCAGCTGGAGTTTTGGGTGCTCAACACTTCTGAAAATCGAGCCCAAGTTATTCAAAATTAGAGGCTATTTTTGAAGCATTTGGCCTTGGTAATCTTGTGATATTTAGGCCTAGACCCTCTTTATCTACTGCATTGTTAGAGGGCACACAGGTTCATGTGGTTACATACTATGATGATTGGTGCTATGTAAATACAGACACATATGCTAGATTACACAGTTAACAGTAAATTGTCCACTTATAACTCACGAATTATCTGTGTTCCTCTACATGTACAGTAATAGTTAAACTTCAGGGAATTGTGCAACTGTGACTAAACAGTCCCATGGAATAAAAAGGGTTAATGAGTTCAAATATGGTAGATGCCTCCAAAGTGATGCCAATGGCAAACTAACCACCATCCTTTCTGAGGAAGAATACATGAGGCAGCATTCAAACCTTTACTGTGTTCTTTTGTAAAATTTATTGGAGAAACCTTCCATCACCTTGACATTTTCCCTAACAAATGAGTTAATTAAACAAATTCCAAGTGCAATGGGGGAATCTCCAGGTGGCTATTTAAGGAAGCTATGCGGCCAATTTGTACTGCCAGAGCAGTGGGAAAAATTGATTTAAGTAGAGCTGTTAAGCTTTACACCAGCTGAGCATCTTTGTTGGTCCCTTACACTTCTAATTCTTCATATTAATTAGTAATATTAACAACATTTCTAAGGTACTCTTCATCACAGTATCTCTGCTCCATTAAAAGCACTGATGCCTTCTGAAAAACTAACCAAACTTTCCTCCAGATTTTACTTTTCTTCTTTTCTATAAACATGCATATCTAGGGTGGGAATGTTTCACTAAGGATTGTCATTATTTCAGCTTGCCTCGGGACTGAGCCTTTTGTGAGGGATGTTATGTGACTTCACTTTAGAAGAAAAGTGGGGTTTCTGAGTAGTTAAAGAAAAAAATTGAATTTGTTAATGGTGCGTTCCTCACATGTCTTTGTAACTGGCATATAACATAGCACCAGATCAACCCACATAACTAAATTGCAACATACCATTGTTTTTAGTTACTAATAAAACACAGGCATGTGTCAAATGTTTTTAATTATGTGTTTATTATTAAAGTATGTTTTCTCTGCTGTGTTCCTATAAAGTTTTCATGTAAGTAAAAATTTATGCTCTGAAATTGAAGCTTAATTGTATAACTCCGAACACTTCTGGATTGGGCATACAGCAGCTAATGGCCATTATCAACATGTGTAGATAATGTGGTGTCACCACCTCTTGAGGTGGTCTCTCAAGGGGCCTCAGCTTCTCCTGACTGACCCTCCTTAGTTTTTTCTCAGTCCAGTCAGTTCCTGGATCCTTGCCATCAATTAAGCCTGTCAGCCCTTCACTTTTTGGGCTTGTCATCTCTTTCCTTCTCTGTACTCTTCCCTTTATAGCAGGCCTTGTTTCCTCTGGTTGCAGTCTGGGTGCCTGCCTCCATCATTGGCATATATGCTGCCAATCTAGTATACTATGTATACTGGCTTACTTCTCTCATCAGCCAGGATGTGAAATTTGTCCCTGATCTGTCAGGACCTCTCTAGGAAACCCATGCAAAGACTTTCGGCAACGCATTAGGAATAATCTTAGCAGTTGTAGACCAGAGTGGTATGGCTTCCAGGTAGCTGGTGGCATAGTCCACAATGAGAAGTATATGGTGATGTCCAAAGGCCTTCCACCCGCGGGCATCACCCCTGCAGCTCCCATTGGCTGCGATTCCCCAGCACCTGCCCCAAGCACCCATGGCACCCCCCCACCAGCACTTGCGGCACCTCCCCTCCCCCCAGCACCCACAGCTCTCTGTTCTACAAACAGACGCATCTGAGGTAGGACTGGGGGGGGTCTTTCCCAAGAGGCAGATGGAGAAGACCATCCGATAGTATATGTCAGCCAGAAACTCTTTCCCTGCGAGAAAGTATACTGTGTAGAAGAGATGGCAAAAGACCACCCTGGCTTAATCAGGAGATCTTTAATGATCTTAAACGTCAAAAAAGAGTCCTACAAAAAGTGAAAACTAGGTCAAATGACAAAGGATGAATATAAACAAATAACACAAATATGTAGGGACAAAATTAGAAAGGCCAAGGCAGAAAACGAGATCAGACTAGCTAGAAACATAAAGGGTAACAAGAAAACATTCTACAAATACATTAGAAGCTAGAGGAAAACCGAGGACAGGTTAGGCCCATTACTCAATGGGAGGTGTGGGGGGGGGGAATAACAACACAAAATGTGGAAATGGCAGAGGTGCTTAATGACTTCTTTGTTTTGGTTTTCACCAAGAAGGTTGGTGGTGATTGGATGTCTAACATAGTGAATGCCAGTGAAAATGAGATAGGATCAGAAAAGTCTAAAATAGGGAAAGAACAAGTTAAAAATTAATTGGACAAATTAGATGTCTTCAAGTCACCAGGGCCTGATGAAATGCATCCTAGAATACTCAAGGAGCTGACTGAGGAGATATCTGAGCCATTAGCGATTATCTTTGAAAAGTCGTGGAAGACGGGAGAGATTCCAGAAAACTGGAAAAGGACAAATATAGTGCCAACCTATAAAAAGGGAAATAAGGACAACCCGGGAAATTACAGACCAGGCAGCTTAACTTCTGTACCCGGAAAGATAATGGAGCAAATAATTAAGCAATCAATTTGCAAGCATATTCTAGAAGATAGTAAGGTGATAAGTAACAGTCAGCATGGATTTGTCAAAAACAAATCATGTCAAGCCAACCTCATAGCTTTGACAGGGTAAAAAGCCTTGTGGATATGGTGGAAGCGGTAGACGTGGTATATCTTGACTTTAGTAAAGCTTTTGATACTATCTCTCATGACCTTCTCATAAACAAACTAGGGAAATGCAACCTAGAAAGAGCTACTGTAAGGTGGGTGCAAAACTGTTTGGGAAACCATTCCCAGAGAGTAGTTATCAGTGGTTCACAGTCATGCTGGAAGGGCATAATGAGTGGGGTCCCACAGGGATCAGCTCTGGGTACGGTTCTGTTCAATATCTTCATCAATGATTTAGATACTGGCGTAGAGAGTACACTTATAAAGTTTGCAGGTGATTCCAAGCTGGGAGAGGTTGCAAGTGCTTTTGAGGATAGGATTAAAATTCAAAATGACCTGGACAAACTGGAGAAATGGTCTGAAACAAATAGGATGAAATTCAATAAGGACAAATGCAAAGTACTCCATTTAGGAAGGAACAATCAGTGGCACACATACAAAATGGGAAATGACTGCCTAGGAAGGAGTACTGCGGAAAGGGATCTGGGAGTCATAGTGGATCATAAGCTAAATATGAGGCAACACTGTAACGCTGTTGCAAAAAAACCAAACATCCTTCTGGGATGTATTAGCAGGAGTGTTGTAAGCAAGACACAAGAAGTAATTTTTCCACTCTACTCCTTGCTGATTAGGCCTCAACTGGAGTATTGTGTCCAGTTCTGGGCACCACATTTCAGGAAGGATGTGGACAAATTGGAGAGAGTCCAGAGAAGAGTGACAAAAATTATTAAAGGTCTAGAAAACATGACCTATGAGGGAAGATTGAAAAAACTGGGTTTGTTTAGTCTGGAGAAGAGAAGACTGAGAGGGGACATGATAACAGTTTTCAAATACATAAAAAGTTGTTACAAGGAGGAGAAAGAAAAATTATGCATACAGAGGGGTTTGCCTCTCTCACCAACCTTTGCTTTTTCCTTTCTCTCCTTTTTTCTTTCTGGGATTATCTGTTGTTAGGCTCGGAGGTAAAAAGGTCAGGGTCCTCAAAAGGGAATAAGAACCCTAACATCTCTTCTAGGATGTTTTTCTCAGGCTCCTGTGTTAATGGAAGTCTCTGCAAGAGCTCAGGGAAATACGGCCAGTCTTGGCCTAATGTCCACTGGGTCCTTGTTCCTATGTAGGGGTGGGGCAAGGAGCTGGCAGGGCACTTAAAGGCACAGGCCTACTGTTGCAAGGAAATATTACTCATGAAACTTGAAGCATTTGCCTGCCCCCATCCTGTCCATCAACCAGTCAGCTGTCAGAGTTTTCTTGAAGTTTACATGAGGGGGCCACCACACTTGGATCCCTGGCCCATTTCCTTCCTCAGTGTAGCTGCAGCAGTTATTTCTTCTGGAGAAAATCCCCAAATGGCTTGTGTAGTCCATGAGGCAGGTGGCCTCAGCTAGAATTACCAGTCGGTGTCTACAAACCCAGTCTCAGCCAGCGGGTAGAAGAATCTGTATGAACTGTTCCATTACTGAGATCAGCTATCTGGGGTCCCATCCGGGACTCTGGCTTTAATCTTAAGGCTTTGGGCAATTGCCTGTGGTCATTCCTTGAGAGGTAGCACTCATGGCAGAAACACTGGTGGTAGATCTCTTCATCTAGTCCAAGCATGTCCAATATGGTTGCCTTCACTTGCTCATAGTCCTGGGCCACTGCATCACCGAGCCCCAGGTATGTGGCTCAAGATCACCCACTGGGCTGGAGGCCAGTGGAAAGCCATGGCTATCCTCTCAAAAGTTGTCAGGAATGATTCCGGGTCATCATCTATTGTCACCTTGGGGAGCATCATAGAATATCAGGGTTGGAAGGGACCTCAGGAGGTCATCTAGTCCAACCCCCTGCTCAAAGCAGGACCAATCCCCAACTAAATCATCCCAGCCAGGGCTTTGTCAAGCCTGACCTTAAAAACGTCTAAGGAAGGAGATTCCACCACTTCCCTAGGTAACGCATTCCAGTGTTTCGCCACCCTCCTAGTGAAAAAGTTTTTCCTAATATCCAACCTAAACCTCCCCCACTGCAACTTGAGACTATTACTCCTTGTTCTGTCATCTACTACCACTGAGAACACTCTAGATCCATCCTCTTTGGAACCCCCTTTTAGGTAGTTGAAAGCAGCTGTCAAATCCCCCCTCATTCTTCTCTTCTGCAGACTAAACAATCCCAGTTCCCTCAGCCTCTCCCCATAAGTCATGTGTTCCAGTCCCTAATCATTTTTTGTTGCCCTCTTTTTTCCAATTTTTCCACATCCTTCTTGTAGTGTGGGGCCCACAACTGGACACAGTACTCCAGATGAGGCCTCACCTATGTCGAATAGAGGGGAAGGAACATGTCCCTCGATCTGCTGGCAATGTCTCTACTAATACATCCCAAAATGCCATTGGCCTTCTTGGCAACAAGGGCACACTGTTGACTCATATCCAGCTTCTCGTCCACTGTAATCCCTAGGTCCTTTTCTGCAGAACTGCTGCCTAGCCATTCGGTCCCTAGTGTGTAGCAGTGCATGGGATTCTTCCGTCCTAAGTGCAGGACTCTGCACTTGTCCTTGTTGAACCTCATCAGATTTCTTTTGGCCCACTCCTCTAATTTGTCTAGGTCCCTCTGTATCCTATCCCTACCCTCCAGCATATCTACCTCTCCTCTCAGTTTAGTGTCATCTGCAAACTTGCTGAGGGTTCAATCCACGCCATCCTCCAGATCATTTATGAAGATATTGAACAAAACTGGCCCGAGGACCGACCCTTGGGGCACTCCACTTGATACCAGCTGCCAACTAGACATGGAGCCATTGATCACTACTCGTTGAGCCCGACAATCTAGCCAACTTTCTATCCACCTTATAGTCCATTCATCCAGCCCATACTTCTTTAACTTGCTGGCAAGAATACTGTGGGAGACCGTGTCAAAAGCTTTGCTAAAGTCAAGGAACAACACGTCCACCGCTTTCCCCTCATCCACAGAGCCAGTAATCTCATCATAGAAGGCGATTAGATTAGTCAGGCATGACTTGCCCTTGGTGAATCCATGCTGACTGTTCCTGATCACTTTCCTCTCCTCTAAGTGCTTCACAATTGATTCCTTGAGGACCTGCTGCATGATTTTTCCAGGGACTGAGATGAGGCTGACTGGCCTGTAGTTCCCAGGATCCTCCTCCTTCCCTTTTTTAAAGATGGGCTTTTTCAGGATTGCAGTGATCCCCTGAATTATGGGGGAGGCATTCCCCGCAGGGGCAGGACTCTGGGGATTAGCGGCCAGTACTAGTGCTGCCAACCATTGCAAAAACAGTTGCTGATGGGCTGCCATCTGTTCAAATACCTGTTGTTCTCCCTATTGTTGTTGTGCTTGTGAGTCAGTCAGCCATTGCAGGCGCTGATTCACCTCCATACTTCCCTTGTGTATAAAGAAAAAAAGGAGGGAAGGGCTTTTTGGTTTTATTTTTCAATCCCTTTTTACAGGGATGGTTAACTGCAATTGCACCTTTAGTAACACACTGTCACTGCCTCTTGGGGTGGTCTCTGAGGGGCCTTAGCTTCTCTTGATTGACCCTCCTTAGTTTGCTCTCAGTCAGGTCAATTCTTGGACCATCATCTTCAATTAAACCTGTCAGCCCTTCACCTTCTGGGCTTTTGGTCTCTTTCCATCTCTTGGCTGTTTTCTTGGAGGCAGCCTGTTGCAGGACTGTCACCACCTTGCTGTCCCAGTCCTTTCTACCTCCCTTTCCTTCTCTGCACTCTCCCTCTTTTGTACCAGGCCTTGTTTCCTCTATTGGTTGCCGCTGTGGGTGCCTGCCTCCATGATTGGCAGCTCTGGCAGCTGCGTATGATTGTGATCAAGCTGCTTGCTTGTAAACAGAAGAGACTCTCCTCCCCCCACTGTCTATGCTCAGGATGGGGTTTGTAGACCCCATTTCATGTAGATATACTTGTAGATAAAAGAAAAGCCACTTTTGAGAGTGTGATCGGTATATAAACCTCACACTGGGACAGAAGGGGATAAAAGACTATACTGGGCTCAGATAGCTCTGCCCCTCCAACCCTGCAAAGCATGCTCCAACTGGAAACAGGGTTGAAAAGGGAGCAACCCAGCTCAGAAGGGGAGAACTTGGAGAAGAGTGCAGACCTATCCTGCAGGCTCCTGTGAAAGGAGTCAGAGATGCCTCCCTGAGACACTAAGACTGGATACTGAGCCCAGTTGGGACTGACAGTTTGGTTTCCCTTTTATATTTTCTTTCTCCTTAGCTGGGACTGGAAGCAGAGAGAGCAGTGATAGGAAGCGACTCATGAAGGATAGCATAGGGGGTCCACAATCCTCTCCAGGCGCCAACATTGATGACCCTCATATGGCCCAGAGTCAGAGCCTGTTGGAGTAGGTGGGCCCAGGCTCCCCTACCACTAACCCCAACCTCCATCTGGGGAGGGTGCTAACCGCTAGGCCACCTACCCTACCGCAGACCCCACTACACAGAGATGGAATGTTTTGTTCAACCCAAAATTAAATTTTTCCAACTTTTTTAATTTTCTGAAAATTTAAAACAAAAAAAACAGTTGCCTTTCAACCCAAAGCTATTTTTTTGAACTGCCAATGAACCAAAAAAATCAGTTATTTACCCATCTGTAATTTCTATGCCTTTCCTTGTGAAACCGTGTAAAATGACCACTAGTGATGTCTCCCGCTGAGATTAAAAACCCAATTATCCATACTTTTGCAGATGTGGGTTTCTGTTAAAGTTTCACCCTACTCTTAATTTCCTGGATTTCGAATAGTTGTTTTGACAATAATAGCATCCTCTATGTGCCAGAGTGACTTCACCTGAAAGGGTCAGCTAGTGCCCAATTGCTGCACAGGTACAGGAGGGTGCAAGACACCATTGCTCACACCAAGTTGGCATGGACAAGACTGTGATCCCACTATCACCAGTCAATCCCTACACACTGGCCAACAGAGCTAGCTGGACTCAGAGAGGGGAGTACATGGGACCAGTCTAAAGGATCGTGCAGTGTGCCTGTTTCCTTCTGTATGCCAGGGAACTGTAGGAAGGACTGTGGAACCCTGAAACACAATCCCACCTAGAACACCCTCTGGGGAGATGTGGCTACTCACCCTCCTAATGCACATCTGGTAGGTACAAGTGAGCCCTAAAAGGAGGTGGAGGGAATATGAATCCCCTACTTCAGAGGGGTGTTTGAAGTCTACATCTGTTGATGTTGGTAACAGAGGTTTAAAATCCTTGGATGAAAGGCAATATAAAAATGCAAAATATTGTTAATTTCCTGATCCTGCAGCCTTTGCTCACAGGAATAGCTCTCACAATCTTTAATCCTTGAAATCCTTATCCTTAGTCACATGGGTATGGGTGATAAAACTGACCCCTAAAAGAAGAACAGAATCTCAACTATATTTAAGTATATGAGACTGTCAAGAGGTCATATTCCTGTTTTATTATTTGTTAATTATCTTTAAAACCTTTTTTCAGTAACTTATTCTTCTTTGTAATTAAAGGTGGTGAGAAGCATATCATTTATATTAAACTGAGATTTCCTTTAAGAACAATGTGATGATGTACTGTACATTCTGTGATATGGTTTGGAAGAGCCTATAGTAGAATGACTCCTTTTGTATCAAAACTTTGTAAGCCTCCAGAGAAAGGGGAATGGTTTATTTGAAAATATAATGGATTTGTCATGGACCATTAAAATGCAGAGTTTTGAACTGATAAGAATACACAGACTACAGACCGGTTATTTAGAACCTAACTGTCCCTGTGTCCCTTCTTCATATTGTTGTTTTTGGTGTAAAAAGCAAAAGACATAACACATACCTTATTGTAAACTAATATAGTACAAACCCTGTTAAACCATATATAAAAGTGATGATAGTTTTGTCTACACACTCTGCAGCTAGCATTTTGCTATCAGTTCTTGCTACACATTACAATTACTAGCTATTTTATAAGTTTAATATACGCCTTTTACCTTAAAAAAAGCATTCCTGTCAACAGAAAATATGTTACACGTGGCTTAATTTTTTTTCTTTACAGGTCCAGTTATAAATGTTTGTGTGTTCTGTTAAGCAGATTGTATGTAGTAATCAAAAGAAACAGATATGCCTTTGAGAAAAAGCTAGTTTGGGAGATATTGTGATCTGGGACCTCTTTCTGGAGCCTTAACTCAGGTTGGTAAGCACTTGGCCATCCAAATAATCCCCTTGGAGGTATTTACAATGAGGCTTTTTTTGCTCCAAAAGGTCCACCATTGTTTCCAGTGGTTTAATTTCTCCAGTACTAGCAATGTTGTGAGCTTTTGAGTAGAAGGGGCTTGAGGCAGCAGTTGGTATCTTAAGCATTGTGTTGCCTAATTCTGCCAACAGCACATCTACATGACATGGCATTTAGAACACTGGCACCCTGTCTTCATTAGTGCTTCCAACGTCTAACCCTAGGTAGAGACATCTTAGAGAACTAAGTTTAGTGCAGACAAAGCTAGTGAACTACTTGTGTAAACGCTCACCAGGGTGATTAAAGGTTGCACAAATGAGCCTTAAGTGATAAATGCAAGTTAGTACATTCTCATCAAAATGAAATAGTTACTTTTAATTCAGTGTCATGAATACAGCACCAAAGTAGATTAGTTTATAGATTACAAATTCCAGCCTTTCAACAGTGATATCAATGCATATGATTTAACTAAGGCAATTATTTGAGAAAAGTAATTGTAATGATCTTAAATTAGTTTTTGTTTCATTTCCTTATGCTGTGTTGCCTTGATTTGCAAAATACTTACACAGCTCTTTATGTTCCTCTTTGAGATCTAATGTGAAATGGAAGTTATATTCACTCTAGCATGATAGGGTGATTTCTGCCTTTCACATCGTCCAACCCCTACGCACACAGACCCCTCTATTTTTTCTGACTGAGTGGTTTTGCAGAGCAGAGATCAAAAGGAAATTTATCAGTATCTGTCTCCCTTCAGACCATTGAAGCCAGACTTCTGACAACGTGTAGCAGCCTGAAAGCTGAAAAAGGCACCAATACCAGCAAAAAAAGAGAGAGAAAGAAAAGCCCCATGACTACATTGTAATTGTCAGATTACGAAGGAGGAAATTGCTGTGTGAGCACCCACAGATGCTTTGAAGGTAGGGTGGCAGAGCCTGGGTACTGTGGCCTTTGTTGATTGTTGGTTTGTCCTGCTCAAAAGGCTCCAAGGTCACAGGCCCCTGAAGACCCTTGAGCTTATAGCTCTGAAGTTGAAACAGCATCCTCTTGTGTTATAGAAACTTGTGGTTAAAGGTGAACTGAAATGCTTTAAATATACACACGCACAGCTCTTGGAGATTCATTTCCCTAACAGAACACATATGTAGAGTTAGAAGTTAAAAATATTACACTGTAAATGTAGCTTAAAAGAAGTTGTTAAAAATTAGTTCTTTCTTCATGTAGCTTCAAAAACATGAGTTAAGGACAACGGAGTTCTGAGTTTCTTATGCCTGCTGTGCTCTCACACTCAAATGCTCTGGTGATGGGTGAAGTAAGAGAACCTAGATAGAGAAATCACTGACACCTAAAGCGCTTACAGATTGCTTTGAGCTGCAAAATTTGGATCTTGATTTGAACTTTTCCAGACTTCAAGGGGGTTTGTCTTGGGATTGTCTGCAGTCCCTTCCCTGACTGCTTAGCCAAGGCCTGGCATCATGATATTAGCCAGCAGACTCTTTTTAGCTAGATTGGAGCTAGAGTGTCAGAGAGCACTACAAGGCCCTGTCTATCAAATGTGCATGGTATTCACTCAGTCGTATCCTGTCTCCACCGCACTGCAGGGGCCTCCTCTAAAAGCACTATGAAAAACGCAGCTCCTGCATTACTTTAGATGATCACGTTAGTGACATGATTGTTACAAGAGGAACAGACAAATCCCTGAGCTCAGGACTTGAAATGTAAAAACAAGTGGTAGGTGAACCTTCCATTTTGGCAACTCAGTTGGAGTCAGGTAATGAATTAAATGGGTAGATGCTTGTCCAAACCTCATCCCAACTGAACAATCCAAAACAATGACATCTGCTACCCCTGGACCCAATCCAATTCTCTTTGAAATCAGTAAATGGCCTCTCACTGACTACAGCAGGAAGAGGATCAGGCCCTTGGGCTGGAATTCTTAAGCAAGTATGGTTTCTTGAGGGATTTATGGCTCTTTCCAAATTCGGCACAAAATGGACAGAAGGCTAGTATTTTGACTCTTGTGCTTCTAGCCTCAGGTACAGCCAGGAAGGATAGAGGCAAGTGTAAATGCAAAATAATGTCATAACCCTCCCCCCGAAAAAATTAATGGAACTTTTTATTAACTGAAGAAAAAATTGGTTCTGTTTGACTCTTTCAGTTTGAGTCAGTTTCAATTTTATCTCAACTGGTTCACCCAGCACGAGTAAAAAGAATTCATTATGAATAAGTAATTGTTTATTTTCTGTCTAAATATTTATTTTTATTAATGAGTTAAGATCTCAATGGACATTTTAAAAAAAAGTTTTATCTCTAAAGTAAAATAACACCACAACAACAGAGCAAATTCTCCATTGATCGTAAATGAACATTTTAGAGGTTCCATATGGCAACTGGCACCAGACAAAAGGAAGTTGACCAAAGAGGTTAATTATTTGGGACACATCTCCGCAAAGTTTCACACCATGTTATTACTATCCAGATATTCAGCAGGATGTGGTTATACTTCTCATTCAAGGCATTTCAGAAATGGTTAAGACAGCATTGCTGAGCTTTTTCCAGATTTAAAAACTGTCATTCCCAATATTTGTGTTTGACAGTGTAAATGACAAAACGGATATTTGCTTATAGGGTTCTCTACATACATGTATTTAAAGAAAAATCTTTACTTCTATTGCTAGTGACTGTAGTTGGTCAAAAACATTTTTACCATGAGAAATTTTGAGCAAAATTTTTTTTATTTTTCATGAGAAATTTCTAAAAGCAAATTTTCATTTCTATTTGAATAGACTTTTTTTTAAATGAAACAAAATACAATTTGAAATTAAACAAATTGTCTTTTCACTTTGACATTTCAAGGGGAGGGGGGAATAAAATCAAAGGCTGATTGAAAATTATTTTCCCATCAAAATGTTTGTATTTCATGAAAAAAAATTACCACATTTTTTTCTGAAACACAATTTCAATCAGCTGTACTAGCAAACAGCTTTGATTTTCAAAGACATCTGGGCACATTCTAGAGCTCTTTGGGTTTCCCTTTCAAAAAGGCATCATTGTTGGTGCTCAGGGAAGGCAAGAGCAAAGAAGTTTTGCAATTGTAGTCTCTCTTAATGTGCCTTGGGATGCTAGCCACCCCAAAGGGGGTGGGGAAGAGCAGTGAGGAGATGAGATCATGGCCTTCCAGAGATCCCCTGTAGTAGTGTAGTTCTTCACCACCCCCAACAGCAGTCTGTGCTCATCAGATACAACTGAGCCCTTTAGAGCACCGACTGTGGTATTAGTTTTGTGCCTCCTATGGCCCTATGCACATTATCTCTGTTTAGATGATTTTTTCCAGGTGCATGTGTCATCTGCAGGACTATGGCCAGGCAAGAGCATATACGAGTTTAAATGAACATTCCTGGCCCCTGGACCTCACAATGAATGTTGCTCCATGATTCTTTTCTGAACCTCTTGCAGAGGCCTGTGATATGGTCTTTCTGTAGGTTTTGGGGGAACCAGATTTGGGGTGCTTCCTTATGCAGCTAGGTACAAATGCCAACCAGAACTTGGCTCAAAGGATTTCTCAAAATCTACTTTTCTTTTTATTATTGATACCATTTATTTACTTTCTCTCAGCTGCATGAAATGCAAATTGAAAACAGTCATCAGTGTCACTTTTTTTTTTATACTCACTTTCTGGTAATGTTCATATTCTGGTTTTCAGGCACTCACATTCCAGAGTGAGCTGGACTCACAACGTGGCAAGTGATGTTCAAATGCAAAATGCTTTTCATTATAATGAGAACAAGCCATAACGACTTTTCCATTCATATTATTCTTAAAAAAAAAAAAAAAAAAAACCTTATAAAAAACTAGCTTGGGGCCTTATGCCAAACAGCAGTGTCCTTGTAAAGGTAACATTTTCATCTATTTATGTTGAAAGTTAGAGATTTCCTGAAAAGTGCAGAGAACTCTCAATTCCCACTGAATTCACTGGGCATCTAAGACCAAATCCTGACATCTGTGCTCATCCCTCCTTCATGAGAAACTCTCACTGACATCAGTAAGGACTTTGGGTTGACCCTTAATTTCTTAGGACAAGATTGAGACTTTACATCTCAGCTAGATAAGGGATGGTGCATAGCTGCACCACCTTTGGAGCAGTCCAGGGAAGAAATTGTGACTTGAAAAAGTACATTTCCTTCCCTGGTTACTCCCCAGTTGGACGTAATCTACTCATGGCCCTTACCAGTAGCAGATTACTTCTTCACAAGCTGCCTCAGTTGCCTGTGTACAATGTAGATAGCTTGTGAGAAGATAAAGCGTGTCATGCCGTGCTGGAATCACAGGTGTGTGATATGCCCTTTGCGATATTCACTGTAGTTCTATGAATGAATCAGGTGGAAATCCCAACCAGTTTGAGTGAGCTGAGCCTAACACAGTCACTGTGAGGTCAGGTTTAGCAGACACCGTGTTGCTCGCATTGTGGCACAGATTCCAACACGTGCCAGATCCTTATATTCTGGGTGACCCTCCCCAGGCTGAGGGCATGAAACTAGGGTTAGATACTTCCTCAGAAAGCTGAAAAGTGAGAACATCACCACCGCAGCACAAGGGTTAGAGTAGGGCCAATAATTTCTGAATGTGACTGATTAAGAGCCCTGCACTCTGGGAACCTATCCTTGGAGCATAGGGTGCAGAAGAAGTTCAGTTTCAGAAACGTTTATGATGAATAGGAGAAGCCAAACCCAGACTTTCCTCAGCTTGCCCATTCCCCCCTGTTCAGTGCCAAAATGTGCTACAACTTTTTTTCAGACTGTGTATAAACAGTTTCAATGGTTTGTCCTTCCGCGGAGATGAATTCTGATTTCATTTACACCAGTATAAACCCTGAAAACCTTCACTGAATTCAAAAGTCTTACTGTGGGTTTGCACTCATGTAACAGAAATCAGCCCTGGCCCAGGGGGTTTGTTCACACAGTTATGAAGTCAGTGCTGACCATGCGAGTTTCAACCCTGGTGCTACAATTTATCAGGCATCTGTTCTTTTTTGTTTTAAACAAAATATGAAGTGAAGCTGGTGCGATTGTGCTGACAGAAGATATTTCTTTTAAACTGTCCACACACATTTCAGAACCAGTCAAAAGTCTGACAGGGAAAAATGTGCTTGCAACTTTAATTAATTAATCTACAGTCTGAAACAAGATCATGCTTCTGAAGGCTCCAGCTACAGACCACTGGGAAGATGTTCTCTTAATTAAGTGTCTCAGGCAATATCATGCTCTTATCTTTGGGTCAAAGTGCGTTATGTGAATGAGAATCTGTGCTGCTCCCTGGGAAAACATCCTACTGTGAAAAAAAGGACTAAGAAACAATAACAATCACAGTGAAACGCTACTGACATGTCTCGTGACGGGAATAATTCTGCAATGGTAACAATGACCTTTGAGGTCTTTTCCAGCTCCAATCTCAATGGTCCAAATCCTGAAGTTCTTATTCAGTTTTTACTCATTCTCTCTTCAGGCGCAATCAGATGCCAATCTGGCTTTTGTCAGTGTAAGAACTGAGTAAGGACTTTGGAATTTGGCCCAATGTCTTTTATGATAACTTACTATGTGCCTAAAATTTTCAATCTTGGATGCCTAGACACAGACACCTAAATCCATGTGTAGGTTCCTAAATGAGCGGCCTGCCTTTCAGAGGTGCTGAGCGCACACAGCACCCGTTGCTTCCCATTGAAGAACAGCATCCCTTTTTTCATTGTTCTCTATTAACTCTCCTTCCCTTCCCTGCATCCTTTTGTGATTGTTTACCACTTTTTAATAGTAATCAAGATTGCAAGGTCTTCTGGGAACAGAAGATGTTGTCTTGCATGTCTACAAAGCACCATGAACATCTATGGAACTCGATACATTACGCATAATAGTAAAAATCTATTTTAAAAGCCTTCTTTTAAATTGTAGCTTGGAAATAGTATTAAACACCCTTCACATTAAATCACTTAAGTCTGGAGCTGGGCTTTTGTGTTCTGTTACTGTTACACCTATTTCCAAGAAGTCCAAATGTACTTGTTTGAAAAATGTTTAAGGCTGATCATTGAAAATTTTAGAAAGCTTGTATCATAATGAGCTACTAACCTTCTGTGCCCTATCTTCTACCCACGGTGCCAACCACAGCTCTCAGTGCGGTGAGTAAATGTGTTAAGTATATACATGAGCATGCATGTTTGCAATGTGTTCAATACATGTTTACCTTGTGTTTTTCAGGTGACATGTCAGGAGGAGGATTTAGGGGTGAGAGTTAAAGTAAAATTAGTTTCTTCATTAAAATTGAAAAAACTAGTTTTGAGATGGGAAGAATTGTTACTGTTTGTAAATGGGATTTTGACTTTGGTTTTTAATTTTAAGGAACCTGTTTGCATCCTGCATGACTACTCCCTTGGAGAAGCAGGGGGGTGATTGGCAGGAGGACGACCAGCTGAGCACTCCCTTGGCTGCTCCTGAACCTGCGTGCAACAGAGGACTGGGGGTAATAGGCAGAGCCAAGAGCTTCCTCATGCGTGCAGCCAGTGGTTGGGTTTGACAGGTGATAGAGCCAGTGCTCTGAGGTTTGTCACTGAAAACTGATCAAGAACATCGTGTCGCTGTGCTTGAAGAACGGTTGACCAAGTGCAGCTTCGTTGCCTGCACGTCCGTCTATGCTAGACTGAAATGCCAGCTTTGCTTGGTTCTGGTGCAGTTGCAGTGGTACCTGGAATGCTTGGGAAGCATTTGGAGCACTTGTATGTGTTGACATGAAGTCTTTCACGAGTGCTTCAGCTGGTGCTGTTTGCACTAAAATTCACTAGTGTTGACAGACCTAGAGGGTCTAGTGTAGACAGACCCTCTAGTAAGGGTTGAATATGTTACAACCCTAATAAAGGAATGGAGTTAAGCCTCCTGTAACTGCAGTCAATTGCACTGTTAAAATTTCTATTACTTACTACACTATCTACTTTCCCATGTTATTAGGGTTACTGGTTAACACCTCCTCCCATATTCTCTTCAAGCAAAAGGCTTAATTGCCCAATTTAACAGCCCAAAAAGCCCCACGGAACAATATAACATTCACATAGTTCACATAAATCACTGGAGTTTGCAAGGAAAGCTGGCATGCGCAAGTCGAAGGCACTGAAAGCAGTGACGAGTGTCAAAGGTCTGTATGTGAAAAGTCTGCTTATGCCCTTTACTCATTTTTCAATTCTCCATGGAGAAAACATGTCATTTAGAGCTCAGTCCCCTAACTACCCCTGCAAGGTATTAACTTAACTCCCATGGAAGCCAAAACATTTGAAGGTGGAGGCGCTTGGCACCTCAAAGAATTGGATCCTGTACATGTATTTCCTTAGAATCACCCTCATCATTATCCACTTCTGTCCTGTTTGGGATTTTTTTAAGTTGCTTTGTTTGTTTCACAGGTCCAGATCCTGACTGGGGCCTTTGGGCGCTCCCATAATACTACCAATTAATAAATAACTAGTAGTTTGGGTGTATTGGAAGGCTGACCCCACATAATTCATGCAATGTGACATTGTATACTTTACAGTGCCAGCAGCAAGGGTGCCATTCTCCAACAACCAGAACTAATTGTAAGCAGTGTGTTAGTTCTCACACTGGCTTATTTCATTGTTGTTTGTTTCATAACAACCAATTTAAAAGTCATTTATAATATTGTCATTAACAAAGGGCTACCTCGAATGAAGTGCTCCCCCTATGGCATGGGTAGTAAGTAACTGGAGAACATACCAGCTTTCCATGTGCACTTTGATTAATCCAAACTGGGCAGGACACAAGGCAAATAGAAAATATCTAACAGGCAAGAGAGAGAATTACAGAGCTGGTATGACTCTGGCATAAGAAGTAAAGGGATGGATTACAGAGTACTGTAATAGTCCACAGCACTTTGCAAATACATGGATAACAAAGCCCCTTCCTGAGGATTTTATGGTCAAACACCAAACCTATTATAAAAGATTCACGAGCAAACACTAAATTCACACCAGAGTCAGGGGCATCAGACTGGTGTAAAACTCGGGTAACAGAGCAAAGAATAAGCCCTGAGTTCTTTAAACCAGAAAGAAGCGCATGTTAACCCACCCTACATTATGAAATCTCAGCATCCTGACTACGCGGTGTAGTTACGAACTCAGATAGCATTATTATAGAGAAGGAAGAAATGTTGAGAAGAAATTATAAAGTGAAAAAGTTAGTTCCTTAGGGACTGCTCCTGCGATGTACTGAGCACTCCATTCCCGACAACTTCAAAGCTAAATATTTGGTTCACATAAAAGCCTCTTTAATTCCCCATTACTGTAAGGTATACTTGTATACAACAGTGGGAGCAATTGTCATTATAAATCAGACAATTTATCAGGAGAGCTATTCTCTAGGGCAAGGCAGATTCTAACGCACCACGACAGACTTTATTTGTAAGCCTCAATTCCACAGGAATTTTATTCAGGCAGACACCTCAAGGCATGCATCTTTTCAAAGTGTTTAGGCAGGAAACGAAATTCAAATTAGATACAGTCACGATGCAAATGCATTATTATTTAGTTCAAAACGACTGCGGCTCAAGGGTCGTAAATCCTCCCATAAAGAGATCCTTCAATTACCTTCTGTTCAGTGAATCAGAGAAGAGGAACCCTTTCCCTAGCTTTTTTCAGGCAGAACAAATTTGACTCCCCAGCAAATATCAATCAGCATAAAACTCCTGTTCTGAACATTTTGTTCTCTATATAAACCTAACTCCATATAAGATTTTTTCTAGAGATAATATCACACCAACTCCTTGGATCATTGAAATCTTGAACCAATATCTGAATTTGGATAATAGACCCTATCTTTCTGAGCTGAACCACAACTCTGGAGTGGAGGATGCTTGAAATCTGATTGATCCATCTCTGGATCTGAATGTGACCAGGCCATTCTCTAATATTTTTCTTTCTTTTTAAATTGCATCTTCATCTGCAACTTTTTGGTCTCCCTGACCCAATACATACAGGCCATGGTCGAAATTTTGCCACTCTTCCTCCATAATATTCTAAGATCTGAACTTTTCTTGCTGCTCACGTCACTAGAACTCTCATTCAAGCCATCATCACCTCCTTGTGTGATACTGAAAACTCCTCTTCTCTGGCCTCCCCAATACCCACATCCTATGCCCCTGCCCCAGTCTATTCAAAACCTTGTTACTATGGTTGTCATCCACCATACTGACCATGTTATCCCCCCACTCCCCACACACACACAGTTTGAATCCTTTAATTGGCTCCCCCTTTTTCACTGCATCAAATTCAAATTTCTTGTCTACAGTTTCAAGACCCTTCACAACTTTGCCCATCCATACTTATCTGCTGTTGTCTGAACACCCCCTCATCCCTGCAGCCCTTCCAACTTTACCAGTGATATTAGTCTTATCCCCCAGCATTGAATGACTGGATGAGGAAACATGGGCAAATTGCTAAGAATGAGAACAAAAGAATAGCACAAACATGTATGGACAAAATTAGAAATGCCAAGGCACAAAATGAGTTATACCTAGCAAGGAAAATAAAAGGCAATAAGAAGAAGATCTATAAATATATTAGGAGCAAGAGAAAGATGAAGGAAACTGTAGGTCCTCTACTTAGTGAGGAAGGTGAGCTAATAACAGATAACATCAAGAAAGTTAAGGTGTTTAATGCCTATTTTACTTCCGTCTTCACTAAGGTTAATGGTGACCAGATACTAGCACAATTAATATTAACAGAAAGATGGAGACAAATCAGAGAGTTCAGAGAAGAGCAACAAAAATGATAAAAGGCTTGGAAAATCTGACCTATGAGGAAAGGTTTAAAAAACTGGGCATGTTTAGTCTTGAGAAAAGAAGGAGGGAGAACCTGCTATCAGTCGTCAGTATGCTAAGGGCTGTTATAAAAAAGATGATGATCAATTGTATTCCACTGAAGGTAGGACAAAAAGTTATTTCCTTAATTTACAGCAAGGGAGATTTAGGTTAGATATTAGGAAAAGCTTTCCAAATATAAGGATAGTTACACTCTGGAATAGTTTCCAAGAGAGATTGTGGAATCCCCATCATTGGAGACTTAGAAGAACTGGTTAGAAAAAAAACTGCCAGGAATGGCCTCACCGCAGGGAGCTGAACTAGATGAACTCTCAAGATGATGGTCCCTTCCAGCCCTACATTTCCATTATTCTTTTTTCCACTTCTCCCATAACCATCTTTGAGCTTTATTGCATGAAACCTGGGGAAATGGAATGTGCTCCTAGATGTGATCTGTAAGACCACTATCCTTTCCTTCAAATTCCTCCTACAGGTCTACTTCTGCTTGAGGCTGAAGCTGAAGCCTGAGCAACTTAGCTTCATGGGGCCCCCTGTGCCGTGGGTCCCCGGGCAATTGCTTTGCCTGCATCCCCTATCGCCAGACCTGGCTTTTAATCTACTGAGAAACAGTTGTTGTGTCACAGATGGGCCATGGAATTTTTATAGCATGTTGGGAGGCCTCAGGAAGAAAAAGGTTGAGAACCCCTGCTTACGTTATCCATGGTAGACTGCAGTCTTCTCATAGTCCCCTGATAACGGTACTGAATGGTGTTGAAAGCTTTTGTGTGATGTAGACCAAGGACAAGTTACATTCTCTGTTACACATGTACAAACCCACTAAACTTCACAATGGGCCCATGTCTCTAAAATGGGCTAAACTAGGAGTTCTCAAACTAGGGGTTGGGACCCCTCAGGGGGTCCCAAGGTTATTACATGGGGGGTCGTGAGCTGTCAGCCTCCACCCCAAACCTATTTTGCCTCCAACATTTATAATGGTGTTAAATATATAAAAAGTGTTTTTAATGTATGCAGGGTGGGGGGCGCACTCAGAGGCTTACTATGTGAAAGGGGTCACCAGTACAAACATTTGAGAACCACTGGACTAAACCAAAGCCTCAGATCTAAAAACTCCTGACCTTTGAAAAAAATTCAGGTATCTTTCCAAATCTGAATCTGAAATTTGAAGTTTGGGTCCATCTCTAATTTATAATAATTCACTCATTCCACCAACATTTCCTGCACATCGTGTGTGTGTGTGTACATACACTTTCATATTACACATGTAAAACATGATGGAACGTGAATCAGACTTTCTAACACAGACTAATGTTAATTGGAGTTTTAATTAATAGGATTTGTTTACAAAATGCTTCACTCAGTGGAACAATATTTATGCATGACTTCTTAGAAAAGCTTGTTGTCAATGTCCAGATATATTCAATGCAAACATTTGGTTGTGTTCCAATTGTACATACGTGTTTTCTGAAATATAGAACTCATGACCCAGAACCGATATCTTTGAACTACGCTCCTTTTTTCCCAGTACATTTAAAATTGTCGTGCTCTTTTTAAAAATGTAATTATGTGACATTAGTGCTGGTCAGAGGTGACAGTTAAATATCTGTAAAGTTTGAAGTTCTTTGTGGGCCTGATCCAAAACCCCTTAACATCAATGGATTTTGGGGGAGGTCCTATTAGAGGAATTATGGTCTTTTGGTTAAGACACATGATTATGAGTCAGGAGATGTGGGTTCAATTACCCACTCTGCCAGACTTCCTGTTTAACCTTAGGCAAGTCACTTGATCACTCTGACTCAGTTTCCCCATCTGTGACAGAGATAATATAGTCCCTACCTACTTCATAGGAAAGTGATGAGACTGATTTCATTCATGTTTGTAATGTGTTTTGTATGGAAGATATTACAGAAGTGAAAAGTATTATTCATTTATCCACAGAAAAGATACAGCACTCACAATGACAGTGCAAGATCTCCCACACTGCTCCACCAATGAAACTCAGGCTTTGTCTACATTGGCACTTCATCAGCAAAATTTTTCCCAGTCAGGGGTGTTAAAAAAACACACACACCAAACGACAAAAGTGTTACCGACGAAAAGTGCCGGTGTGAACAGCGCTTTGTCAACCGGCGCGCACTCCTGCTGACAAAGGTGTGTGGAAGTTTTTTGTCGGCAGAACAGCAGTTACACTGTGCGCCTTTTAGCAGCACAGCTGTAGCAGCACAGCTGTGTCACTAAAAGGTGGGTAGTGTAGACCGGGGGTTCCCAAACTTGGTTCATGGCCACTGGGAGCTGCGAGCGGCCATACCTGTGGATGCTCAGATAAACAAAAAGGAAAGGAGTACTACTGGCACCTTAGAGACTAATTGGTTAGTCTCTGAGGTGCCACAAGTACTCCTTTTCCTTTTGCGAATACAGACTAACACGGCTGCTACTCTGAAACCAGGTAAACAAAGCGTCTCGCAGCCCACCAGGGGCCTACCCTGAACAAGCTGCGAACCAAGTTTGGGAATCCCTGGTGTAGACAAAGCCGCAGTTCAACCTAGAAGGATTGTTGTCATTTTCAAAAAGAAAAGGAGTACTTGTGGCACCTTAGAGACTAACCAATTTCTTTGAGCATGAGCTTTCGTGAGCTACAGCTCACTTCATCGGATGCATACCGTGGAAACTGCAGCAGACTTTATATATACACAGAGAATATGAAACAATACCTCCTCCCACCCCACTGTCCTGCTGGTAATAGCTTATCTAAAGTGATCATCAGGTGGGCCATTTCCAGCACAAATCCAGGTTGTCATTTTGTAACTTCACCAAAGCATTTATTCCTTTTTTCCATGTGCTCCTCTCCTTCTTCCAATTCAAGTGAGTCTGCTTTTCTTGAGACAAAACATAGAGATTAAAAGGCAAATAATCTATATTTCAGACATCTTCTCTTAGCTTCAGCCAAAAAAAATTACCCTCACTCTAAAAATATGCCTTATTTCTATTCTGTACCTATTTAAAATGAACTGACAAATCAGTCTTCATGTAAATTAGGCTTCATGAGTAGTACTAACAGATAAATACAATGTATGGGATCACAATGCTGCACTTTAAAAGATAATATCATTCAGTGTTGAGCCTGTGCAGCCTATTTCTAGTTAGGCCATTATCTGTGATTCTACTATCTAAACAAAAGCTAATCTTTGTTTGCTTTTCTTATCTTGTTCGTCAATTGATCGTATGTTAAGTGTCTCAATGAACAAGGCTCAAATAAAAACAACCATTTACATATAATTTGTTTGGATCAGATTACACTGGAATCAAGGTAAAAGTGGGAGACAGAGAAAGTAGTGTGGACCCTACAAACAGCTAGCGGAGGTCAAAATGAATTAGCAAAATCATTGTTTGCAGTTTTCTTCTCTTCCCCCCCCCCCCACCCCTCCAATCTGGTTACTCTAAGTACTTTATGGGGGTGTACTAGTTACAGTTACATGTCCAGGAGGAACTATGTGGATTTGAAAACCTTCCCATAACTTTGTAATGTAAGTGAGTCTGGAATTATTAAATTTACCAAGGATTTTCCCCCTTGGATAGAATTAAAAAAAACCCAACACATAATTACAGCGAATGTAGTTTCCTTGGACTCTGCTGCCTGCTGACAATTCTTCCAGCTGCTACTTTTAGTTTCTGCTGTATTGTGAAGTTCTCACATTGCTTCGTTTTACTGAAGTACGAGTATAGGTCTTGATCCTACACTTCCTGCCCCCCAGAAACTCCAGGGATGCTTTTTGTGGAGGAGGAACTAGCAATGACAGAGAAGTGCTTTGATGTTGTTTTTGTAACACAGTAGCATCTGGAGGCCCCACCTGAGAGTGGGTTGCTAGGTGTAGTACAAGCACATGGTGAGAGACAGTTCCTGCCTTGACGTTTACATTCCAAACAGATAAGACAATCAAAGCATGCAAACGGGACAACAGACACAGAGGTGTGTAGTGACATGCCCAAGGTCACACAGCCAGTCAGTGGCAGAGCCAGGAGTTTTGAGTCCTAGTCCAAAGCTCTATCCATCCTGCCAGTACAGCTGCCGTCCCAACTCCTAATGTCCCCCAAGCTGCATCTTAACTCTCCCTACTCAGAGTCATAGATTTTAAGGCCAGAAGGGACAATTATGATCATCCTAGTCTGACCTCCTGCAAAATGCAGGCCAGAGAATATCAACAAGTGGTTCCTGCATCAAGCTCATAGATTCTAGCTGAGCTAGAGCATATTTTTAGATATACATCCAATCTTGATGTGCTGATTTAAAAACTTTGCAATGGAGGAGAATCCCCCGAAGTAAATTGTTGCAGTGGCTAATTACCCTAACTAAAAAATGTGTCCCATATTTCAAGTCTGAATTTATCTAGCTTTATCTTCAAGCCCCTGGATCTTGTTATGCCTTTGTCTAACAGATTAAAGAGCTCTATACTATCAGAAATCTTCTCCTTGTGTAGATATTTATAGATTGTGAGCAAGTCACCTCTTAACCTTCTCTTATATAAACTGCACAGATTGAACTTCTTTAATCTATGACTGTAAAACAGGTTTCCAGACCCCAAATAATTCTTGTAGCTCTTTTCTTCAGTTCTTTCCAATTTGTCAACATTCTTTTTGAAGTGTGGACACAAGAACTGGACACAGTATCTCAATAACTGTCTAACTAACTGTATACAGTGGTAATAGCACCTCCCTACTTCTGTTTTTATATTTCCTTGATTGCACATTCAAGCATCACATTTGCTTTCTTAGCCACAGCATCTATGTTCATGTTCATTTGTTATCCTCCATGACCCATAAGTCCCTTTCAAAGGGAGCTGCTCCTTTCTGAAATAGTCCCCCATCCTATAGGATTCAGAGTAACAGCCATGTTAGTCTGTATTCGCAAAAAGAAAAGGAGTACTTGTGGCACCTTAGAGACTAACCAATTTATTTGAGCATAAGTGAGCTGTAGCTCACGAAAGCTTATGCTCAAATAAATTGGTTAGTCTCTAAGGTGCCACAAGTACTCCTTTTCTTCATCCTATAGGAGTGACTTTCATTCTTTGCTCCTAGGTGTGCGACTGTATGCTTAGCTGTATTGCAACACATGTTATTCAAGTGAGTCTCATACCTTCACCCACACACCATTGTCCTCCCACTGCCAAAGGAACTATCCCTCCCTGGTAACCGCACTTCCTAATTTACTGAGGCCCTTCCCCTGAAACACAGGAGGGAGATACCAACCAACCAGTTCAACCTCCCTCTCAACCACCCCGGACAGGGGTGAAAAGACTTCCGCCCCGCCCCCCAAAAGAAAGAAAAACACCCTCACAATCCCTCTCTATCAACTTTCCAGAACATCCTAGTCCCTTCTAGTTATGGTGGCCTCCAACCAAACCCCTCAAACTAGTTACTCCTAAGGTAGTTTTCCTCCCAATTATAACTTTTTCACCCATGGACAGGAGGTCACATCCAGCTCAAATCAACCTCTTGCTGCACAGGTGGGACAGTAGGGACTAACCCAAGTAAGAAGGACCTGGCCTTTATTTTCCCCTTTTCCCAGTTTCCATAGAGAAAAAGGCAATGGAAACAGAGAGGATGGGCACAGAGGGAAGGGGAGCATAAAACTCCTTTCCCACACACTCATAACAGCCCCATGAAACCCCACCCTCTGCAGCAGCCTACATAAGCAGATGTGCCTTGTGCATGCCCTGAGAGGCTATTTTGGCCTGAGGTGTGGGGAGGTAAAGGTTGTTACAGAACTCTCTGCTTCCAGTCCCTGCTCTTTTATAGCGAGGTGAATTGGTCTTGACCACCTGCTCCAACTACAGCTGTGTCAGGACAGCATGAGGCTAATATATCTCCATTTCCTAACAGTTATTATTAAAATGAAAATCAGGTCAGCTTTGTCTTTCTCATTGACTGGGACCTCTGCACAGTGGAATTCAAAAGTGCTATCAGACAGCCCATTCCTGAAGGGAAGGTTGCACTGTGGGATTGCAGCTGGAGGACTGCTTATATTGGTACAGGTGTATGTGCATCCACGCTGCCACTGTGCCAAGTAAAACTATACCAGCTTATGTTACTCCATAAAGGAGAAAAGCTATGCTGGAGAAAGTGGAGAGTTTTATTGGTGGGAGACAAAAGGAAGGGCAGGCGCAAGCCAGGCTGTGCTGAGGTTTGTTGATACAATTTTCTACTGTAGACCAGGCAAGTCTGACCTTCCAAACATTGGTCTGGTTGGAATCTAGGCCTGGTCTATATGAGAAAATTAGTTCAGTTTAACTAGGTCAGGGGTGAAAAATCCACATCCCTGAGCGGTGCAGTTAAGCCAACATAAATCCCCATGTAGACAGAGCTAGGTTGACGGAATAATTCTTCTGTTGTCCTAGCTACCGCCTCTCAGGGAAGTGGATTATCTACACCAACGGGAGAACCACTCCCTTTGATGTAGGTAGTATCTACACAGAAGCGCTACACATTTGTGCCACTGTAGCATAAATGTAGTCAAGCCCTAATTCGTAAGTCTAAAATGGAAGCTGTTTAGAATATAGGCCTATAATACAGCTCGACTTATTTCTCACATACAAACTGATACAAGTTATAACACTAGTGCTCCATCTCTAAAGTTGTATTGTTTCCTCTGTCCATGAAACCAATCGTCATTCATTTGAAAGTCAAACTGATACAAATATTTTGTGCAGCTGTTATGATTATTGTCCGTAACTGTCTCTGTTGTTCACACACAGGAATTCCTTTGGTCTCATAAATGCTAAACAGAGTTCTTCCCCTCCCCTGCTCCCTCCCCCCTTTAACTGTCAGATAATTACACAGTTGGCTTTAGAGTTTAACTTGTCAAAGGAGTTGCATTACTTTGTTCCTTTTGGGCAGCTTCTCCTATTGTGCTCTCTGAACACTAAACAGAACCTATATTAACTGTCAGTTAATTACACACCGTTTTCTTCAGTATTTACCAGTCAAAGGGGCAGGTAGGCTGCAATCCTATCATCTCAATCACTGTCTCTGCTCACAAAAGAATCAATAAAGATGAGTCACTTAGTGTCACCCAGTGTCTGATACTCAAAGCCACCCATTCCTAATTGCCTTTAGAGATGGATGATAATACAAACTTTGAAGTGATAATCAGCCTAATGAGTGGCCTTGCTGAGAGGGTAGATCATGTGTCAGAACAGTTTGCAGATGCTTACAGGCAAACAAAGCCAGCTTTCCTTTTAGAGCGGGGAGGACCATGGCAAGTCTGGTACCCAGAGCCCAGCACAATGGTAGAGACTGGCCCACAGCAGGAAACTGAGCCAGCTGATCACAACTGACTCCATCCATCTTGCTCTTTGCCTTTAATCACCACCGTCAGAACAAGTCCTCCAGATTTTCTGCATGTTTACACTGGATATTTAGGCAATAATTGTATAACAGATAAATTATCCAATTCTGAATCATTGGATTTAAATAATAGTTATTGGACTTGATGGGTAATGATCAGTGAGCCTGGAAAAAACTATCGAGTAAGTGTAATTAAATGCAGTTGGGTGCAGCCATCCAGGCAAAGGCAGACACCACAAAAGGGTCATTCAGACAGCAATGAAAACAAATAACAGCAGCAAAAACAAAGTCAGTGTTTGCTTTACTAATAAGAGCATGCTCTGAGGCCTGGTCTACATTCAGTTTTTCACTGATTTGACTAAATAATAGAAAAAACTATTAAATTGGTGCAACCCCTAAGTGTGGCTGGAGTTATAATGACAGAAAGGTGTTTATTTTGGTTTAGCTAAGTTACATCAGATAGTCAGTTGTGATCATCTAGCTATATGTGTGTGTATATATATGTAACTGCATCCACATTAAAGAGTTGTACTGATTTAAAATCATGTTCTATGCCAATTTAGTTTAAATTGGCACAGGAATTGAATGTAAACAAGCCCTCAAAAAAATTTCCACAAAGGTTGTTACTTGATATGATTTAGTTTTAAATTAAAATGTGATATGCCCATGTGTGACTGGGTTGGCTAATATAGGGCTTTGCACATCAATTTGAAAAAAATCTGTGGGCCATAATCTGAAATCTTTACTTACTTCTTTAGGACTAATTCTAATGCTAGTATTATCCATGATTAGGGTGACCAGATGTCCCAATTTTATAGGGACAGTCCCGATTTTTGGGGTCTTTTTCTTATATAAGCTCCTATTACCCCCCACCCCCGTCCCGATTTTTCACACTTGTTGTCTGGTCACCCTATCCACGATGTACTAAAGTGTTCACATTTAGGTAGTGATAACACATGTCTAGTACATCTTTTTGTTTGTGAAATGTACACATATCATAATCAAATCAGGTGCTAGTAATGTATTAATAATTGACCCAACCCCATATTCCTTACTGAGACAAAACTCCCAATGAGGAGTGTCATAAATATAAAGGGAAGGGTAAACCCCTTTAAAATCCCTCCTGGCCAGAGGAAAAATCCTCTCACCTGTAAAGGGTTAAGAAGCTAAAGGTAACCTCGCTGGCACCTGACCAAAATGACCAATGAGGAGACAAGATACTTTCAAAAGCTGGGAGGAGGGAGAAAAACAAAGGGTCTGTGTCTGTCTGTGTGATGCTTTGGCCGGGGACAGAACAGGAATGGAGTCTTAGAATTTAGTAAGTAATCTAGCTAGATATGCATTAGATTATGATTTCTTTAAATGACTGAGAAAATAGCTGTGCTGAATAGAATGAATATTCCTAGCTGTGTGTCTTTTTTGTAACTTAAGGTTTTGCCTAGAGGGATTCTCTATGTTTTGAACCTAATTACCCTGTAAGGTATTTACCATCCTGGTTTTACAGAGGTGATTCTTTTTTTACTTCTATTAAAAGTCTTCTTGTAAGGAAACTGAATGGTTTTTCATTGTTCTAAGATCCAAGGGTTTGGGTCTGTGGTCACCTATGCAAATTCCTGAGGATTTTTACCAAACCTCCCCCAGGAAGTGGGGTGCAAGGGTTGGGAGGATTTGGGGGGGAAAGACGTTTCCAAACAATGTTTTCTCAGGAACCCAGATAAAGTTTGGTGGTGGCAGTGGAAGTCCAAGGGCAAAGGGTAAAATAGTTTGTACCTTGGGGAAGTTTTAACCTAAGCTGGTAAAAGTAAGCTTAGGAGGTTTTCATGCAGGTCCCCACATCTGTACCCTAGAGTTCACAGTGGGGAAGGAACCTTGACAAGGAGCTAGATTTATCCTTCTCAAGAACATTGTAGGAGAGGGTCAGACAGGCAGAAAAATACTGTGAGGTTTGACTTCATGGCATTTTCTATGAACTATCCCTTCAGTAGGAAGGGGCTTCTAGGGCCACAAAGATAAGTCCTGTCAGTACCGTGGATCTCCAGGGTCCACAGGGAAAGACATCCCAAATCTTGGGTGCATAGAGTCATTTATATAGGGGATGCCCCTCAGTACTACTTCATTCCATAGTGTTCTCCCCTGGACTCTCTTTTGGCTTCTCAGTAACAGCTCTGAATGGGACCCCCCCTTTGTTCTTTGCAGTATTTTGGGGGGGAGGGATAGCTGAGTGGTTTGAGCATTAGCCTGCTAACCCCAGGGTTGTGAGTTCAATCCTTGAGGGGGCCATTTAGGGATCTGGGGCAAAAATTGGGGATTGGTCCTGCTTTGAGCAGGGGGGTGGATTAAATGACCTACTGAGGTCCCTTCCAACCCTGATATTCTATGAGCAACTATGATCTATGACCCACAGGGAGTTAATAAAGACCCAGCTGGTTTTCTACAAGTCTGTATAGATTGGTATCTCAGAGAGCATGTGTTACAGTTCTCCATCCCTTCCTGCCCCCAAAGCACCATGGAACATTATATTCCAATGGAAACACATCTGCAGGACCTGGCGCAAGAGGTTTGGTGCTATACAGTCAGTATTCCACATTCCACCCAAACAGTGAAGGTCCACCCATGAAAGATCACCTTGGCAGTGTTGAGGTAACACTTAACCCAAAGAATTTCTAATTAACATAATTTTCTCGTAGCCAAAAATTATATTCTTATTTAATCCCACACAAGCCCCCACTTTAAATGGACAGTTAACATTGCTGAAGTGTGTTTTCTAGCAACACAATCACTAAAATTCAAGGAAATCACCAATTAAATGAGCATCCATAAGCACACCAATCTCAACTCACATGCCACACTACCCTAACATGTTAACACATAAAGACATTTTACAGCTCTCTCCACTCCAAAACAAATTTCCCTGTCAATTCCAACTACATACCCAGCTATTATGCTCACATTTAGTTCTTCATAATCACACTCAAACTTAGCTAAATTAAGGTAAAAATTACCTATTGACATACCTGTATCATTGAAGTCTACAATGTGTTGTTTGAAAAACAAAAAGTATGGAGATCCGAGTTAAAATTGTGCATTTGAGCGTGTGTGGTTATAGTTTAGACCTGAAAGAAAGTTGTGAAGCTGGGAAAGTTGTATGTATTTTGGGGTATTAATATTGACAAGTCTGAGATCGGTGTAAGTAAGCAAGCTGAAAGAGAACTTAAATGAACCTGATTTTTAGAGGGTGTGTGAATTTAGCCCTTTCTGACAATTTAAAGTGTCTCAAATTGGATACCCAAAAATTGAGGCTGCCAAAATCACTCATGACATTTGAAATTCTTGGCCTATATGTGTATTTGCAGCTTGTACTGTGCCAAACACTAAGCTGCTTGATAAATATTTCTCTTAAATAAAACAAATGTTCTGACTTTGCTGTTGGGGTGGAAGAAAGAAATAGGAGGGAGGAGTCTGGGGAGACAATAAAGGAGTTTGAGTTAAATATTTATTTCTTCTAAATATTTTTAAATGTATAATTGCAGTTTAGATTTATAATAATAATGTATTTAAAATAGAATCTAATTTGCATTTCCATCTCAAGGTATTTTACAAACACTAATTGAGTCCCACAAAACCCCTGTGTGGTAGAGAAGGTGTATATATACCTACCCCTGAAATGCCAGCTCATCTGGGAGGAAGCATAGCCCATGTGAAAATGAATAGCACTAGTACACAAATATTGGACAAAGTAAAGAAAAATACTATAAATAACTGAAACTGCAGGAGGAATTTAAAGTAGGTAAATATGAGTACTGGAGTTGAGTTTTGGTCAGGACAGTAGGGCTAACATTCTTATTCATATAAAAAATGCTATGGAATTGTTAATGACCAATAGTAATTACAAGCTCCTTTTTATGCACCTGTGAACACCACGTAAAAGCATAAATTCCGTACTGATTTAGGCCCATCCTTGCTCCCATTGAAGTCAATGTTAATTTTATCATTTGACTTCAATGGGAGCAGGATCAGACCCTCAGAGAGAAGAGTGTCACTGAGTAAATCACCAAGCCACTTCCTGCAGGACCTACATGGTCTCCAACTGAAGCCCTGGCCCAGTCCAGCCCTGCTTCATTTGAGCTTCCCCCTTTCTGGTCTTACAGCTCTGACAGCCAACAAATGTAACTGAAATGTATTTTGAACAGTTTTTTTTTTAAATGTGTGCAATGTGCTAATATAATTTTTTTGAGCAGATAATCACAAAAAAACAAAGGTGCCTGCTTTTGCTATGGTTTTCTTTCCTTTGCTGCTTTTTTTATTTAAAGAAAATATGTTAGCATTGGAATGTCAAAACAGGGCTTTATTTAGCAAGTCGCTGTATACTCTTGATTTCCATTGACTTCAAAGTAAATAGGATCAGCCATGGAGTTTTTGAATTATCGCTACTCAGGCATCGCTACATATTTCGGCTTGGCAGAACTCAATTTTTTTTTTCTAATTTTGACAGATAATATTGATGTTTATTTTTGAAACTTTTTTTAGTTTTAGCAAGTTAAATTTTTGCAGTTGTGGGAAATTATGGAGGGGGTAGACAATAATTATTTAATGACAGTAGACGCTGAGATTCAAAAACTTAAAGCTTTATTACTCTCTAAACACAAATTGTCAACATCACATGTCAAAATATACAGAGTAAATATCCTTACATCAAACTCTAATAAGTTCTCATCTCTAATCATGATTAAAAAAATTAATCATGATTAATCGCGCTATTAAACAACATTAGAATATCATTTATTTTAAATATTTTGGATGTTTACCACATTTTCTAATATATTCATTTCAGTTACAACACAGAATACAAAGTGAACAGTGCTCATTTTATATTTATTTGTTATTACAAATATTTGCACTGTAAAAAACAAAAAAAAATTATTTTTCCATTCACTTCATACAACTACTGTAGTGAAATCTCTTTATCATGAAAGTTGAACTTACAAATGTAGAATTATGTACCAGAAAAACTTCATTCAAAAATAAAACAATGTACCTTCAAGCCTTCAAATCCACTCAGCCCTACTTCCTGGTCAGCCAATCACTCAGACAAACCAGGCTGATTACAATTTACAGGAGATAATGCTACCTGCTTCTTGTCACCTGAAAGTGAGAACAAGCATTCACATGGCAATGTTATAGCTAGCATCGCAAGATATTTATGTGCCAGATGTGCTAAAGATTCATATGTCCCTTCATGCTTCAACTACCATTCCAGAGGACATGCTTCCATGCTGATGATGGGTTCTGCTTGATAACGATTCAAAGCAGTGCGGTCTGACACATGTTCATTTTCATCATCTGAGTCAGATGCCACCAGCAGAAGGTTGATTTTCTTTTGTGGTGGTTTTGGTTCTGTAAGAGTGTTGCTCTTTTAAGACTTCTAAAAGCATGCTCCACACCTCGTCCCTCTCAGAGTTTGGACAGCACTTCAGATTCTTAAAACTTCAGTTGAGTGCTGTAGCTATTTTTATAAATCTCACATTGGTACCTTCTTTGCCTTTTGTCAAATCTGCTGTGAAAGTGTTCTTAAAACGAACATGTGCTGGGTCATCATCTGAGACTGCTATAACATGAAATATATGCAGAATGCGGGTAAAACAGAGCAGGAGACAAACAATTCTCTCCCCAAGGAGTACAGTCACAAATTTAACTGATGCATTGTTTTTTTAACGAGCATCATCAGCATGGAAGCATCTTCTCTGGAATGGTGGCCAAAGCATGAAAGGGGCAAACGAATGTTTAGCATATCTGGCATATAAATATCTTGCAACACCATCTATAAAAGTGCCATGCGAACGCCTGTTCTCACTTTCAGGTGACATTGTAAATAAGAAGCAAGCAGCATTATCTCTCATAAATGTAAATAAACTTGTTTGTCTTAGCGATTGGCAGAATAAGAAGTAGGACTGAGTAGACTTGTAGGCTCTAAAGTTTTACACTGTTTTGTTCTTGAGTGCAGTTATCTAACCAAAAAATCTGCATTTGTAAGTTACACTTTCACAATAAAGAGATTGCACTTCAGTACTTGTATGAGGTGAATTGAAAAATACTATTTCTTTTGTTTATCATTTTTACAGTGCAAATATTTGTAATCAAAAATAATAATATAAAGTGAGCACTGTGCACTTGGTATTCTGCATTGTAATTGAAATCAACATTGACAATGTAGAAAAACATCCAAAAATATTTAATAAATTTCAATTGGTATTCTATTGTTATAAGTGCAATTAATTGCAATTAATTTTTTTAATCGTGATTAATTTTTTTAGTTAATTGCATGAGTTAACTGCGATTAATTGACAGCCCTAATTTAAATATGTTTTCATTCCTTTGTGTGTATATGGTTAAATTGACGTTTACCAACATTTACCAATAAAAATCTAATCCTTCCAAGTTTATATATAATTTGACAAATCAGAATAAGCATTTTTCACACACCTCAACTCAGTCTATATTCTAAAATTAAAAGAAAGCCTTCTTTAAAAGGACTTTACTTTCTATTTTGTTGTATTGGTGGTTTAGAAAAGGTTTTTATTTTCTTCTTTGAATAAATATCAAAAAGTCTAATGGCTGACTAATTGATAAGATAAATGCAGTTATGTATCTTCCAGTTTCGGTTGTAAAGCCAGTGATTTCATAATCATGAGTTTATCGGGAAAAGAGCACAAGAGCCAGGATATCAACATTAGTTAGACTGATGGGATTATTCAACTCATGTTAACACACTGATTATCATACAGTAAAGAGGAATGTTTCAAAAGAATACTCCAGTCTGAGACATAAAGTGAAATAATTTGGACTTCTAGAGAGGTCATGGTTGAATTATCACAAAACTCTCTTTACTCAAAGCAGATGCTTATTAAGATGAATTTAGTGTGAAAAGTGAACCAGAATGCATACAAAAGACATTGTCTCTTCAATTATGTAATAAGACACCTCCTCATTGTATTGTGTTCACTGAAAAGGATTGTATTTTCCTAGGGGATGTATAACTACAGTTTGCCAAAGTCTTCTTACAATCCTTCTTCCCCGTTTTAGATGAAATATCAGACTGCAGAGGATGAAGCCAAGAGAGTAGAAACAAGAGAACACAAATAAACATCAATTTAAATGAAAAAGAAAAGACATTTCTTATGTTTCTATTATGTTTGTATTCTCAATATACATATTCCAACTAGCAAATCCTAATGATGCCATAATATGAATGCAGTAAGAAATGGAAACAAACTAATACTTAACCTAAGGGTAGGTCTTCATGGGGGATTTAGTGCAAAACTTTTTGATGGGCATCTGATAACTTGCAGTATGCATGACACACCAATAGCATGCACACGGGATTCCTCTTCCATTTTCAGTTTTCATCATCTGAACACATGGGGCGGTTTGCTGCTAACTGAGGGAGTAGCGTTCTTGCAGGGTATCCATGGTCCTTTGCTTTGTGGCGGAGCAGCATGCATCATGGGATTGTTAGAGCTGTGAATTGTGGCATGTGGAAGCCAGGCGGGTTCAAATATTTTTTTAAAAAGTTCTTTCCATTGTCTCCACCCATGCTTCCTTTCTGGGCAAGTGTGATGGAATACACCTCTGTGTCCACACCCTACACACTATTGTAATAATTTTTGTACAAGGTATGCGTTGTAGGGTATCATTTGAAAACACACAAATTGCTGGTTAGTACTGCCCTGATAAAATACGTGTGGTAACACTGAATGTGAAGTTCTAAGATTCCCCTGTATGATGTTATTAACACATGTTCCAAACCCCACAGCCTGCCCAGGCAGAAGTCAGCAAACAGGTCTTACCTAAACACAGAAGTGTGTACTTCTCTTAATTTGCATTTAACCAGCAAACAGAGTCATCAAGCAGAAAGGTAAAACAAAGAAATCCCAAACAGGTGAAAATAACCAGCAGGGAAC
The DNA here is from genome assembly GCF_965140235.1 of Caretta caretta. Lineage (NCBI taxonomy): Eukaryota > Metazoa > Chordata > Testudines > Cheloniidae > Caretta > Caretta caretta. The sequence continues at coordinate 127,022,667 of NC_134209.1, read as the reverse complement.
ATCCTTCCACATAGACAATTTGTCTCCTCGTTCTCAGCTGGAAAGGTTTTTCAAGGGGGATACTAGAACTATAAAAAGGAGGGACAAACACCCCAAGGGATCCCTCACTCTCTCTTTATGGCCACTGCACCTGAGAAGACAAAAGGAAACAGCTGCTGGACTCAGGGTAGTGGGGAGATGTCATGAAGAGTTTGATCAGTAATCTGGCTGGAAGCACTTGGTGAGAACTGTTGCTTGACTCTAATATAGTTTGTTAAGTTAGATACTAGTAAGCTTTATATCTTTATTTTTCTTGAAACCATTTCTGACTTTTATGCCTCATTACTTGTAATCACTTAAAAATCTATTTCTTTGTAGTTAATAATCTTGTTTTACTGTTTTATCTAATCCAGTGTATTTAAGTTGAAGTGTCTGGGTAACTTTATTTAAGATAATAAGCTGGTATATTATTCCCTTAAAGTAAAATAAAACTTAAAATATTTGTACTGTCCAGTAGAGGGCAGTATAGGACATACATTTCTGGGGAAAAATCCAGGACTGTGGGTGTGCTGGGGTCACCCTACAGTATAACCAAAGCTGGTGAAAGCCAGGGTGTAGCTGACTGGCTGCAGATCAACACAGACACTCAGGGTGTGGCTTGTGTGCAGGAAAGCTGTTTGTGAGCAGCCCAAGTGGGAACTAATTCAGCAAGGCATTGTAAGGCACTCAAGGTTGCATGACAGGGGTGACATAGCCCCCTCAATGGTCTGGATTGACTCCGGTAGGTCACAGCAAGCTAGCACTATTTTGAATGGCTGTCTGCCAGCACTGGTCTAAAAATGCACCGTGCTGCTATGGTGGCATGCATGAATATGGAGAGACTGCCTGGGCTGTGTCACAACATTCAAACCTGGACACATTCAGCATTGGACTTTGCCCACCATCAAGCAGATGGGGCGGGGGTGCAGGAGAATATTCAATGACAGCATCAGAGGCTCCTCTGGCAGCAGGAGAACACTGTGAACCTCTTGCGGCAGGTTCAGGATCCTGAGTTGTTAGAACTAGAGGATTTGTTCCAGGATCAACTACACACCATGCAGCACTGTTTCTGTCCCAATCATGAGAGCAAACCAGCATGGAATGGTAGGAGAGGATGGGTCTGCAGACCTGGGACAATCAGCAGTGATGAGAGATTTTCAGGATGGGGACTGCATCCTTTTTTGAGATCTGTGCGGAACTGAGCCCAGAGCTACAGCAGCAGCTATACCAACATATAGTGCCCCATGCCCGTGGAGAAGGGGGACACCATTGCCCTTTGGAAGCTGGCCACCTCAGAATGTAAATGGTCTATAGTCAACCTGTTTAGCTTGGGAAGATCAATTGTTGGGGCCTTTGTCATGCAGGCTTGCTGTGCTATTTTAAGATACTGTCTAGCTGGGTAATGCTCAGACATTGATGGCTTTATATGCAGGGGGTTCTCAGACTGTATTGGGCCAATTGATAGAACCTATGTGTCTATCATGCCCTTCCCCACCTCTCAAAGCACAGAATTTATAAATAGAAGGAGCTATTTCTCCATGGTGCACCAAGGAGTGGTTAGCCACTGCAGCAGGTTTACAAACATAAATGCTGGGTGGTCTGGAAGGGTTCACGATGCTGGGATCTTTCAGAACTCCGTTCTATTTAAATTAATGGAGAAAGGAAGGTTTGCCCCAGGACCACGCTGGACATTGCTGGTTTTGAAGCTGGTCCAGTTATTCTGGGATGCTCTGGTTAATGAAGTCATACACAGGCCACTTGGACAGAAGGAAGGAACATTTTAACTATCCCTTGAGTAGTTAAAAATGGTAGTTGTGTGGGTATTTGGCTGTCTGAACGGGGAGATGGCACTGCTTATGGAATTATTTGCAAGAAGCAGAAAACAAGCCCCAACCATTATAGCTATGTGTTGTGTTCTGTGCAGTAATTGTGAGACCAAGGGGAATGTCTTAATGACGGGTGGGAGGCTGAGGTGCAGAGACTTGCTCAGTGATTCGAGCAACCAGTAAGGCACCCCACAGAGACCACTAGCACCTGAGGGAATATTGTCAGGGTTGTCTATTGTTCATATTTTGAGTCTCATGATAGAACATGTGTAGCTATACATCCAGTTGCTAATCCATGGAGGTGGGGTTGGGATAGACTGTGAGCCAGTGCAGTAGAGTTTGTTTGTAAAACTCTATGAATTATTTTAGCTGTATTTAAAGGATTGTATGTGTTACATGCAGTGATGAGTTGTAATGGGCCAAAATGGATTTGAAATGGTTTTTATTATGAAACAACAGTAATAAAGCCAAAAATAAAGTTTTTGTTGAACCTATGTTTTATTTGAAAATTCATTTAGCAAAGCAATCTACTTACTGACCAACAAAGAGCAAACCTTTAAATAAAAACACAGTGTAAACCATATTGAAAGTTCAACAATGCAGACAGTGCAAAAATAACAGAGGAGTGGGAAGGCTTAAATTAGAGGCCCATATAGGTCTTTCCTGTGCCTCTTTTTATACACAGGGGTCCTGGAGTTGAGTGCCCCAGCATAACATTTTCTGGTGCATTGAAGAGCTCAAAAGTTCTGGGCTTCCAGGAGCCAGTGTTTTCAGTGGGCAGATGTTGGACCTCAGAGGGGAATGGCCTCTGGGACAAGTCCTGTTCGGGTTTGGTGAGGGGAAGTTGGTGTTGGTGCCAGTAGCCAGTTTTGTCCAGGGGCTGAAGGTTATAGTTGGGTCCTGGCCTAACAGGAGCATGTTTTATAGAATCATAGAATATAAGGGTTGGAAGGGACCCCAGAAGGTCATCTAGTCCAACCCCCTGCTCAAAGCAGGACCAATTCCCAGTTAAATCATCCCAGCCAGGGCTTTGTCAAGCCTGACCTTAAAAACCTCTAAGGAAGGAGATTCTACCACCTCCCTAGGTAACGCATTCCAGTGTTTCACCACCCTCTTAGTGAAAAAGTTTTTCCGAATATCCAATCTAAACCTCCCCCACTGCAGCTTGAGACCATTACTCCTCGTTCTGTCATCTGCTACCATTGAGAACAGTCTAGAGCCATCCTCTTTGGAACCCCCTTTCAGGTAGTTGAAAGCAGCTATCAAATCCCCCCTCATTCTTCTCTTCTGCAGGCTAAACAATCCCAGCTCCCTCAGCCTCTCCTCATAACTCATGTGTTCCAGACCCCTAATCATTTTTGTTGCCCTTCGCTGGACTCTCTCCAATTTATCCACATCCTTCTTGAAGTGTGGGGCCCAAAACTGGACACAGTACTCCAGATGAGGCCTCACCAATGTCGAATAGAGGGGAACGATCACGTCCCTCGATCTGCTCGCTATGCCCCTACTTATACATCCCAAAATGCCATTGGCCTTCTTGGCAACAAGGGCACACTGCTGACTCATATCCAGCTTCTCGTCCACTGTCACCCCTAGGTCCTTTTCCGCAGAACTGCTGCCTAGCCATTCGGTCCCTAGTCTGTAGCTGTGCATTGGGTTCTTCCGTCCTAAGTGCAGGACCCTGCACTTATCCTTATTGAACCTCATCAGATTTCTTTTGGCCCAATCCTCCAATTTGTCTAGGTCCTTCTGTATCCTATCCCTCCCCTCCAGCGTATCTACCACTCCTCCCAGTTTAGTATCATCCGCAAATTTGCTGAGAGTGCAATCCACACCATCCTCCAGATCATTTATGAAGATATTGAACAAGAGTCTTCTGGCTCAGCACAATGCCATGAGTGGCCTTTGCATCTCCCTGTCTTTTCCCATGCTCTCCTTGGCCATAGAAATGCTTTGTATTTATGTATTTGAGGCACTTCTATGATGTCAGAGGGGATATGGGGGAACATCAGGGCTAAGCCCCCCTGCATCTCCTTTAGGCTGAACCTAGACTGCGGCGGGTGACTAGGAGGCGGAGAATGATCTTATTCAAAAAGGCAAAGAGCAGACCAGTGACAAACCCTGTGAAGTTGTTCACCAGGATGGCCCCTCCAGAAATGCTGCAGGAGTGGGAGGGGCTTGCGAGCTATGCCATGGGGCATGGGTGTGTGTGGCTATTCCTTACAGTGTGTGAACCCAAAATTGAGCAATTCCTTGGGCTTAAGTTCTGCTTTATTTCTGCAGACAAGAAGAAAAAGTGCAGAGAAAAATAATCAGAGTCCTCCAATGCTTGTCAGCTGGAATACACAGCATTTAAACTTCAGCAGGGAATAGTCCTGTTTGTACCTTTGTACCCCACGCATGCAATGTCCATGTATACCGCAGGTAAACTACAAACACACTAACCAAGCTTCTTTCCCTGTAACCATTGTCTCAATAAACTGTCATGTTTTGCACAAATGATTTTTTTCATTATTCAAATATGCCATGAGAGAGGCGTGGGTTGGGGCAGCAACTGTGCTGCCAGACTCCATATTGGGCTGGCAAATAGGATTTAAGGGGGAAAGGTGTTTGCTAGGCAGAAAGAGTTGAGGGAAAGGGAAAGAGGGGAATGGGCAAGTGCCCTCCATCCCTCGGTCCTGAAAATTGTCAATAGTTGTGGCTTTAGCAGAAGACCGAAGCCGATCGCCCGAGCGGAGCAGCTAGCATTTTGGAAACATGTATGGGAAGGAGGGAGGCAGGGGTTGGATTCTCAAAGGTCACCCAGAGAGAAGGTAGAATGGCAGAATAGCACAATAATAATAAATAATACATTGCAAGCATAGCTACTTCCAGGCCCAAGTTCCCTACAGAGGATCTGCCTCTTCAGTCCCAGCTAGTATTTCTGGCTGGGATTTGGGCTTGCCCGATGCAAATGGGGATGAAGGTATATTGCCCTTGGCTTTTCAAAAAGATCCTGGCTCTGAGGGGACAGCTCATCCCCAGTTGGCCTTGCCAATTGTCCTCATTGAGGGGTAGAGTGCAGCCTGCAGGCGCAGCTTGTGTCTTGGACGGGTTGTGCTATAATTGCATAAGATCCTGCCCAGTTCATCATAAAAATGGACAGGTCACATGTCCCTTGCTGGATTATCCCCTTTTGTTCCTCGTTTCAATGTACTTACTCCTGAGTTGCTTGGTCTTTATCCAGCACTGTTGGTACCCTGGTCATGGCCCCTCTCGGACATCTGCTTGGCAAAGTCTACAAAAAGGTCTCTATTCTGGTGGCTGGCCACGAGAGCTTCCTATGTTGATGAGGCGATGAGATCCAGCGTCTCAGCATGACCTCAAACAGCTTGAGGCATGTTGTAGGGCTTCTGGAGTGCTGTCCTAGTCATATCACAAGAATGCTAATACCCTTGATTCCAGGAGCAAATGGGCAAGTTCTGTCCCTGTGTCAGCTTTTAAAGGGGGGAGGGGATATTCTGAGAACTTGACACCAGACCAGAGGAGGGCACACAGGTGAACAGACAGATCAGTGTTCACCTGCAAAGCACTGTGGGATAGCCATTGGAAGTGAGGAAAAAAGTGGTGCAGAGAAATTGCATCCACCCTAATAATAGACCACATTAATTCAATTTGCATCAAACCTAGTCCACTTTATTCTTTACTGCCATAAAATCAAAGGAGTTTCTAATAGCTCCACTCTCTTGTCACAGTCTCCCTTCCTCCTGACTCTTTCTGTTAGCTCCCTCTAGTGTTCACAGTGGGTCAACTGGCAGAGCCAGGATTCAGCCCTGAATGTTGTAGAAAGCCAAACTTTATAAAGCTCCATAATTTTGTTTATACTATATACAAAAAAATCTTTAGCACTTTGATCATGTAATTTAGATGGTATCTACCATATCAGGGGACACACTTACCATACAGCTGTCCTCCAATACAATTTAAAAATGGTTTAATGTTATAGGGTACCCATGTCCCTGAATAATGATAAAGACAGGTTGTTGTTTTTCCCTAAACCCTTACTCAGACTTTAATGTTTCCCTGGACATCCCATATCACAGAAGATTTTAGGAAATGATACATTGGGTTTTAAGGATTTTTTTGGTGCAGATTGGATAGTAGTGGTCTAGAGTCAAAAGAAATAATATAACTTTGATGTTATTGCAAATTGTATTAGTATCTAGCAGCCACAGAAAATGCAATTTGTTGCCATAGACAATGCAACTTACTTTGTCCAACTTGGAAAGTAGTGTGCTCTTCAGATCCATCTTTCTATACATGAACAGAAGCGTCTGTTCATTGGCTGAGCCTTAGTCAGGGCTACCAAGAAGGCCAGGGCTTTATAAATCAGTGAGCAAGCGACCAGAGAGCTTTGCGACCAGGGGCCACTAACAGGGAGTTTCGAGAGGGAGTTTGGAAAGGGGGTGAGGTACACTTGCCATTCTTTAAAACCTTTAAACTAAACAAAAATCAAAACTTCTTGATTTAAACAAAAACCCTATCATTAACCTAGGTAGCTGTAGGAGAAAATGCAGGCAGAAGCCCAGCAGCAGAGTGGTGGCTATCCTGTTTATTGCATTCAATGTAGCATGTATGATTACCTGCCCTGTGGGCAGGTGGCGTATGTGTGCATTCGGTGCAAGGAGCTCCTGGCCCTCAGAGACCATGTACGGGCTTTGGAGGCCAGGGTGGCGGAACTGGAGGAGCTGTAGGGGGGCAGAGAGGTATGTTGATGAGGCTTTCTGGGACACTGTAGATTTGTCCCACCTCCGGTCAGACAGCTCCTGTGCTGTTAAGGAGTCTGAAAGGTCCAGAGAAGGAGAGCAGTCAACGGGAACAGAGGGAAACCTTCCCATAGTTGGGACCCTCCTTCCAGATGATGTGGGGTATCCTCTCACACTGAGGTTACCTCTCTGCGGGAGGGAACTCCAGTCATTAGGAAAAGGCAGGTGTTAGTAATGGAAGAGTCGATCATCAGAAACATAGATAGCTGGGCTTGTGATGACTAGGAGAACCAACCATATGGTGACTTGCCTGCCTGGTGCGAAGGTTGCGGATCTCTCAAGGCATCTAAATAGACTTATGTGTAGTGCTGGGGAGGAGCCAGTGGTCGTGGTACATGTAAGTACCAATGACTTAGGGAAGGGTAGGGGAGACATCCTGGAGGCCAAATTTAGGCTGCTAGGAAAGAGACTGAAATCCAGGACCTCTATGATGGCATTCTCAGAAATACTTCCAGTTCCACGTGGAGGGCCAGATAGGGAGGCAGAGCTTCAGAGTCTCAATGCGTGGATGAGACGATGGTATAGAGAGGAGGGGTTTATATTTATTAGGATCTGGGGAAACTTTTGGGATAGGGGGAGCCCATACAGGAAGGATGGACTCCACCTAAACCAAAGTGGATCCAGACTGCTGGCACTTAACATTAAAAAGGTTGCAGAGCAGTTTTTAAACTAAGAGATGGGGGAAAGCCGATGGCTGCAGAGGCGCACGTGGATCGGACAGAGATTTCTCTTAGAGGAGAGTCTATTGATAGAGATTCTCTAGGTTTTAGTCAGGAGGAGAGGATGGAAGAGGATAAAGTATGGGCCAGATCAGAAGAGCAACATTCACATAAAGAATCTGACACATCAGAAAAGGGCAGACAAATAAACAGTGACAAGTTTTTAAAGTGCTTGTACACAAATGCTAGGAGTCTAAATAATAAGATGGATGAACTAGAGTGCCTCGTGTTAAAGGAGGATATTGATATAATAGGCATCACAGAAACCTGGTGGAGTGAGGACAATCAATGGGACACAATCATTCTGGGGTACAAAATATATCGGAAGGACAGAATGGGTTGTGCGGGGTGGAGAGTGGCACTATATGTGAAAGAAAATGTAGAATCAAATGAAATAAAAATCTTAAATGAATCCACATGTTCCATAGAATCTCTATGGATAGTAATTCCATGCTCTAATAAGAATATAACAGTAGGGATCTATTATCGACCACCTGACCAGGACAGTGATAGTGACAATGAAATGCTAAGGGAGATTAGACAGGCTATCAAAATAAAGAACTCAATAATAGTGGGGGATTTCAATTATCTCCATATTGACTGGGTACATGTCACCTCAGGACAAAATGCAGAGACAAAATTTCTCGATACTTTAAATGACTGCTTCTTGGAGCAGCTGGTACAGGAACCCACAAGGGGAGAGGCAACTCTCGATTTAGTCCTGAGTGGAGCGCAGGATCTGGTCCAAGAGGTAACTATAATAGGACCACTTGGAAATAATGACCATAATATAATTACATTTAACATTCCTGTGGTGGGAAGAACACCTCAACAGCCCAACACTGTGACATTTAATTTCAGAAAGGGGAACTATGCAAAAATGAGGAGGTTAGTTAAACAGAAATTAAAAGGTACAGTGACGAGAGTGAAATCCCTGCAAGCTGCATGGACACTTTTCAAAGACACCATAATAGAGGCTCTTCAATATATACCCCAAACTAAAAAACACAGTAAAAGAACGAAAAAAGAACCACTGTGGTTTAACAACCATGTAAAAAAAGCAGTGAGAGATAAAAAGACATCTTTTAAAAAGTGGAAGTCAAATCCTGAGGTAAATAGAAAGGAGCATAAACACTGCCAAATTAAATGTAAAAATGTAATAAGAAAAGCCAAAAAGGAGTTTGAAGAACAGCTAGCCAAAAATTCAAAAGGTAATAACAAAATGTTTTTTAAGTACATCAGAAGCAGAAAGCCTGCTAAACAACCAGTGGGGCCCCTGGACGCTCGAGATACAAAAGGAGCACTTAAAGACGATAAAGTCATCGCAGAGAAACTAAATGAATTCTTTGCTTCAGTCTTCACGGCTGAGGATGTTAGGGAGATTCCTAAAACTGAGCCGTCTTTTGTAGGGTACAAATCTGAGGAATTGTCACAGATTGAAGTGTCCCTAGAGGAGGTTTTGGAATTATTTGAGAAACTTAACAGTAACAAGCCACTGGGACCAGATGGCATTCACCCAAGAGTTCTGAAAAAACTCAAATGTGAAATTGTGGAACTATTAACTATGGTTTGTAACCTGTCCTTTAAATCAGCTACTGTACCCAATGACTGGAAGATCGCTAATGTAACTCCAATATTTAAAAAGGGCTCTAGAGGTGATCCTGGCAATTACAGACCGGTAAGTCTAACGTCAGTACCAGGCAAATTAGTTGAAACAATAGTAAAGAATAAAATTGTCAGACACATAGAAGAACATAAATTGTTGGTCAAAAGTCAACATGGTTTCTGTAAAGGGAGATCATGTCTTACTAATCTATTTGAGTTCTTTGAGGGGGTCAACAAACATGTGGACAAGCGGGATCCAGTGGATATAGTGTACTTAGATTTCCAGAAAGCCTTTGACAAAGTCCCTCACCAAAGGCTCTTATGTAAATTAAGTTGTCATGGGATAAGAAGGAAGATCCTTTCATGGATTGAGAACTGGTTAAAAGACAGGGAACAAAGGGTAGGAATAAATGGTAAATTTTCAGAATGGAGAGGGGTAACTAGTAGTGTTCCCCAAGGGTCAGTCCTAGAACCAATCCTATTGAACTTATTCATAAATGATCTGGAGAAAGGGGTAAATAGTGAGGTGGCAAAGTTTGCAGACGCTACTAAACTGCTCAGGATAGTTAAGACCAAAGCAGACTGTGAAGAACTTCAAAAACTAAGTGATTTGGCAACAAAATGGCAAATGAAATTTAATGTGGATAAATGTAAAGTAATGCACATTGGAAAAAATAACCCCAACTATACATACAGTATGATGGGGCTAATTAGGTACAACTAATCAGGAGAAAGATCTTGGAGTCACTGTGGATAGTTCTCTGAAGACGTCCACGCAGTATGCAGCAGCAATCAAAAAAAGCAAACGGGATGTTAGGAATCATTAAAAAAGGGATAGAGAATAAGATGGAGAATATCTTATTGCCCTTATATAAATCCTTGTTACCCCCACATCTTGAATACTGCGTACAGATGTGGTCCCCTCATCTCAAAAAAGATATACTGGCATTAGAAAAGGTTCAGAAAAGGGCAACTAAAATGATTAGTGGTTTGGAACGGGTCCCATATGAGGAGAGATTAAAGAGGCTAGAACTTTTCAGCTTGGAAAAGAGGATACTAAGGGAGGATATGATAGAGGTATATAAAATCATGAGTGGTGTGAAGAAAGTGAATAAGGAAAAGTTATTTACTTGTTCCCGTAATATAAGAACTAGAGTCCACCAGGTTAAATTAATGGGCAGAAGGTTTAAAACAAATAAAAGGAAATTCTTTTTCACTCAGCGCACAGTCAACCTGTGGAACTCCTTGCCTGAGGAGGTTGTGAAGGCTAGGACTATAACAGAGTTTAAAAGAGAACTAGAAAAATTCATGGAGGTTAAGTCCATTAATGGCTATTAGCCAGGATGGGTAAGGAATGGTGTCCCTAGCCTCTGTTTCTCAGAGGGTGGAGATGGATGGCAGGAGAGAGATCACTAGATCATTACCTGTGAGGTTCACTCCCTCTGGGGCACCTGGCATTGGCCACTGTTGATAGACAGGATACTGGGCTGGATAGACCTTTAGTCTGACCCAGTATGGCCTTTCTTATGTTCTTAACATTAAGTATATACTGAACATTCTTTCGGTGAGGCTCTTCATACAGACACTGTACTTTTTTCTAAGTTTAGTTTTAAACTCTGAAAAAGAGTTCTTTACACATCCATGAAGTTGCTGAGTTTACTTTGAATTTGGGCCAGTGAGAATGCATGCAATTTGCTCAGTGATTTAAACAATCTTCAAATACAGCTTTTCTCCCCTTTTGATTTGCCATGATTACAAATGTGATTTGTAAGCAAATTGCCTTACCTTTTGATATGTTGATTAAGTTTTCAACATTAACATCACATAAAAGGAGTTGCTGTTTCTATGCCAAAAAAATATGGAACACATAAAATACATTTGAGGTAGTTTTATATAGTTATGGCCAAATTATTGCTGCTCCAGCATGAGTGTACTGGAGAGGAGAAAGTTCAGGAGCTTCTTTCCCTCTACTGAGCTACTCATGTACAGGAGACTGCATGTGACAGGGAATCTTGTGTTGCAGAGGATTAACCTGTCCCAGATCCCATTTATCCCAGAAGGGCTGCACTGGGGACAGCACTAGATACACCTGTTGCTGTTGCACAGATATATCAAGTTCTGATGCCCACCAAGTTCTCCTCACAATGGCTGGAAAATTATACTTTGCAAAGGCCTAATGCCTCCAGGCATTGCTTGGGTCTCTCTCTGCAGAGGTATAACTGAGGCCTCAGTGTATACATTTTTACATATTTACCTGCTGTGCTTATGGAAAGAATGTAGTTCTTTGTGTGTGTTTAGGAAATTTACTCCAACCTGAAAATCTTAAGTTTCAAGGTTAGTCTTTTTAGCAATTACAGGAAGCTACAGCATGTACTACTGAAACCTATCTGGCCCCAAACTAAGCTTTAAACTTTCAAAACAAGGTGCGTGCCTGTGGAACTGCAAATAACCACTGAGTAGATGCAGTTACTGTATACAGGAAGCTAGGATCAAGTTCAAATAAAAGGTCTGGCAACCAGTTCTTAGCAACTGATTTTAAAGTAGTTGAATCTACAAAGCTATCTGTTTATCTCTGCGGAAGAGGACAAGGGTATTATATACCTAATGAGAAAGACCATTTAAGCAGCCTTCTCTCCAGGTAAAAAAAATATTTTAACTTTTTCCTCTTTCAGATTAGCTACTCAGTCTATTGCTGACAGATGAGATCAGCTATGCAAAATTTTAACACCATGTTGCCACTGAAAAATATATCGTCTTCTGTCCTCATACTCTGAGTAGAAGTTTTAAGGACTGTAAAAGTTCAAGAATGGTTCTGTAATTTTATTATGAATTAACCAATATTATAATTTTGCTATTTTCAGTAAATAGATGAAAAATATCTCATTCTCCACCCACACATTATGTCTTAGCACCTAAAAGCATGCAGGGATCTAACAATACAAGTAAAGACACAATCCTGGTTTGAAGAGTTTATAGTCTTAAATCCTGATCCTGCAAAGAGTTATGTATGTTTTTAATTTATGCATTGTGAGTAATCCAATTGACCTCAGTAAGAGAATTCACAGTGCACAAAGTATGTGCGTAAGTCTTTTCAGAATCAGGACCTAAATTATACTTTGTGGTTTAAAATCTATTTTGCTTTAATATGCTGAAGCTCCCACTTCCCTCTTTTTCTGTTATCCCAGTCACTGCTCAGATTTTTATTTACTTTAGCAAATAGGATTAATATGACCCTTTCAGCCAATAGTGAATCACCCACGGTAATAGTTCAAATTTTCATTCCAAAATCATGTTTAATATACTGTTTAATTATAAGTGCCTACATGCATATAATAAAGCAAAAATGGAATAGGCCATGATATGAAATAAGCACCAATGAAATGCTGTTTCTGAACACAGGAAGATAAGATGAATGTCAAGGTTTCAAACACGTCTTTTATATTCCTAAGAGCTACAGTACAATCAAATAGCATAAGAGCTATATTAGCTACAGTCCAATAATATAAAAACTCTAAATCTTATCCAAAGCCAATTGGAGTCAATGAAAAACTTTCCACTGACTTTTTATTTTTTGGATCAGCCTCCATAAGCATAAGAATACATAGGAACTAGATCCTGATTCTGCCACCTTCTCTCTTTTAGTAATACCTTACTATGAGCCAAGCTGTGAACCTATTATTTCTAGGGGGGAGGAGTTCTGCTCTTTGGGGACTCCCATGGGAGTTTATGGGCCAATAGCAGGCTGGGGAACTGTGGGAGCAGAGTTGGAGGTTACATTCTATGCAGATTCACCAGTTATATCCACACCCTCCTATCCCTTCTCCATGTACAGAAATTAATGGGGGGGGAAGCATCATAGCCTGCTGAGTGAGACTGCATTCCCCTCTATGCCTGCAGTCTCTTCTTGCACAAAGGCTGGCTACTTCTGCTTCCCTGGGGAGAATGAATTTGCCCCAATAATATTAATTAATCATAACAAATGTTATTTCTTAAAGTCTTCTCCAGCCCTTCCATGGAGTTGCTAGTGTCACTGCATGACAATTCAAAGTGCAATATACTATTGCCCCTTCTTTCATCACCAGTGTTATGTTCCGAGACTACCGTTGCCCCTCTGCTGAGTGGTAGCAGATGTCCAGGGCCCTGCAGCTCAGCTTCCCAGTGGAGAAATCATTGACACATTAACTTGTTTTATTTACACTTATACATCAGTCATGGAACAGAGGTGGTCAACAGATTGCATGCAACCCTTTTTTCGGGAATCTCAACCTAACAAAAATGCCCAGTTCCAGAGAACAAACCTGATTCAATCAACTAACCAATTCTAATAAACATGTCTTCCCATGGTTGAGGAAACTAGGGTGGATCTATACTGGGAATTTACATCAGCATAGCTACTTCTCTCAGGTTGTGGATTTTTCACACCCCCAAGAGAAGTGGCTATGCTGACCTAACCCCCAGTATAGATAGTGCTAGATCGATGAAAGAATTCTTCTGTCCACCCTAGTTACCACCTCTTGGGGAGGTGGATTATCTTGCCAACAGTGTAGGTAGTAAAAAGAAAAGAAGTACTTGTGGCACCTTAGAGACTAACAAATTTATTTGAGCATAAGCTTTTGTGAGCTACAGCTCACTTCATAGGATGCATAAAGTGGAAAATACAGTGGGGAGATTTATATACATAGAGAACATGAAACAATGGGTGTTACCATACACACTGTAACCAGAGTGATCACTTAAGGTGAGTTTTTACTAGCAGGAGAGCGGGGAGGGTGGGGAACCTTTTGTAGTGATACTCAAGGTGGGCCATTTCCAGCAGTTGACAAGAATGTCTGAGGAACAGTGTGTGGGGGAGGGGGAGATAAACATGGGGAAATAGTTTTACTTTGTGTAATGACCCATCCACTCCCAGTCTCTATTCAAGCCTAAGTTAATTGTATCCAGTTTGCAAATTAATTCCAATTCAGCAGTCTCTCATTGGAGTCTGTTTTTGAAGTTTTTTTGTTGAAGTATTGCCACTTTTAGGTCTGTAATCAAGTGACCAGAGAGATTGAAGTGTTCTCCAACTGGTTTTTGAATGTTATAATTCTTGACATCTGATTTGTGTCCATTTATTCTTTTACGTACAGACTGTCCAGTTTGACCAATGTACATGGCAGAGGGGCATTGCTGGCACATGAAGGCATATATCACATTGGTAGATGTGCAGGTGAACGAGCCTCTGATATTGTGGCTGATGTGATTAGGTCCTATGATGGTGTCCCCTGAATAGATATGTGGACACAGTTGGCAACAGGCTTTGTTGCAAGGATAGGTTTCTGGGTTATGGTTCCGTTGTGTGGTGTGTGGTTGCTGGTGAGTATTTGCTTCAGGTTGGGGGGCTGTCTGTAAGCAAGGACTGGCCTGTCTCCCAAGATCTGTGAGAGTGATGGGTCGTCCTTCAGGATAGGTTGTAGATCCTTGATGATGCGTTGGAGGGGTTTTAGTTGGGGGCTGAAGGTGATGGCTAGTGGCGTTCTGTTATTTAATTTGTTGGGCCTGTCCTGTAGTAGGTGACTTCTGGGTACTCTTCTGGTTCTGTCATTCTGTTTCTTCACTTCCACAGGTGGGTATTGTAGTTGTAAGAATGCTTGATAGAGATCTTGTAGGTGTTTGTCTCTCTCTGAGGGGTTGGAGCAAATGCGGTTGTATCGTAGAGCTTGGCTGTAGACAATAGATCGTGTGGTATGGTCTGGATGAAAGCTGGAAGCATGTAGGTAGGAATAGCGGTCAGTAGGTTTCCGGTATAGGGTGGTGTTTATGTGACCATAGCTTATTAGCACCGTAGTGTCCAGGAAGTGGATCTCTTGTGTGGACTTGTCCAGGCTGAGGTTGATGGTGGAATGGAATGGTAGTAGGTAGTGTCTACAGTGGCACACATTTTCAGTGCAGACATATCCCGAGAAAAAGAACTGGACAACTATAACACACTGTAATAGCACCACCTGGTGACACCTGCCATAACAATATTGTATATAAGAAAACATTGCATGAAAACACCCCCCTAAGGCCAGGTCTACACTTACAAGTTTTGCAGACATACCTATGTAGTTAGAGTTATGATTTTTTTTACGACACTTATACTGGCAAAAGCCCTAGTGTAGATGCAGTTATACCAACAAAAAAGTGCTTTTGCCAAATACAACTTGTTTCATTCACTGAACCAGAAAAAGAGATACTGGCAAAAGCACTTTTGTGACCATATAACTGCATCTGTATTAGGAGGGTTTGGCCAGTATTGCTATACTGGAAAATTCGTGTGTGTGACCAAGGCTTTAAATTAGTGTTGGCTTGTAATGGCTAAGTGTTTCCTTTACTGTATACAAAATGTTTATTCTAAGAAACAAAAAGTGAATGCTAAACATAAGACTAAACTATGCTCTTGGATACATACAGAGCTGTCATGGAAGTAAATGGGATTAGAGTGCAAAGATCCAAAGACAGATATTGATCTTTTTAGTAAATGCACGAACACTTCCAATTTTTATTTTACATGATTCAATTGAAGAAAAATTATTCCCCAAACCCCAGTCTTGATGGACCTCTACCACTCCTGGAGGGAGTCCTGTTGATATTAGATGGGCTCACCCCTTCCCATCTGACAAACTGGGGCTGTGCAGGGCCTCACTGGAGACTGAAGAGGGGGCTCACCCCCCCGCAATGGGACAGTACACGGTTCTCTGAGTGATGGAGGGGGATAACCCCCCACACACACACAGTAAGGCAGTGGAGAGGTTCACCCCACACACATACACACTGGGGCAGTCCAGAATCTCACTGGGGGTGGAAAGGAAACTCATGCCCCCCCACACACTGAGGCAGTGCAGGGTCTCCCTGGGGGTTCACCCCCCCACATACACACACACTGGGGCAGTGAAAGGTCTCATTGGGGGGTTCATAGAATCATATAATATTAGGGTTGGAAGAGACCTCGGGAGGTCATCTAGTCCAATCCCCTGCTCAAAGCAGGATCAACACCAACGAAATCATCCCAGCCAAGGCTTTGTCAAGCCGGCCCTTAAAAACCTCTAAGGATGGAGATTCCACCACCTCCCTAGGTAACCCATTCCAGTGCTTTACCACCCTCTTAATGAAATAGTGTTTCCTAATATGCAACCTAAACCTCCCCCACTGCAACTTGAGAGCATTGCTTCTTGTTCTTTCATCTGCCACCACTAAGAGCAGTCTAGATCCATCCTCTTTGGAACTCCCCTTCAGGTACTTGAAGGCTGCTATCAAATCCCCCCTCACTCTTCTTTTCTGCAAACTAAATAACCCCAGTTCCCTCAGCCTCTCCTCATAAGTGCCCCAGCCCCATATGCCCCAGCCCTCTGATCATTTTTGTTGACCTCTGCTGGACTGTCTCCTATTTGTCTATATCCCTTCTGTAGTGGGGGCCCCAAAACTGGATGCAATACTCCAGGTGCGGCCTCACAAATGTCAAATACAGGGGAATAATCACTTCCCTCGATCTGCTGGCAATGCTCCTACTAATACAGCCCAATATGCCATTGGCCTTCTTGGCAACGAGGGCACACTGCTGACTCGTATCCAGTTTCTTGTCCACTGTAATCCCCAGCTCCTTTTCTGCAGAACTGCTGCTTAGCCTGTCGGTCCCCAGCCTGTAGCGGTGCCTGGGATTCTTCTGTCCTAGGTGCAGGACTCTGTACGTGTCTTTGTTGAATCTCATCAGATTTCTTTTGGCCCAATCCTCTCATTTGTCTAGGTCACTCTGGACCCTATGCCTACCCTCCAGCATATCTACCTCTCCTCCCAGTTTAGTGTCATCTGCGAACCTGCTGAGGGTGCAATGAATCCCATCATCCAGATCATTGATAAAGATGTTGAACAAAACCGGCCCCAGGACTGACCCCTAGGGCACTCCGCTTGATACTGGCTGCCAATGAGACATCAAGCCATTGATCACTACCCGTTGAGCCCGACGATCTAGCCAGCTTTCTATCCACCTTATAGTCAATTCATCCAATCCATACTTCTTTAACTTGCTGGCAAGAATACTGTGGGAGACCATATCAAAAGCTTTGCTAAAGTAAAGATATATCACTATGTTGCCTCCCTTATTCAATAAGGGTCCCACACTTTTCCCTGACCTTCTTCTTGTTGCTAACATACCTATAGAAACCCTTCTTGATACCCTTCAAATCCCTTGATAGCTGCAACTCCAATTGTGCCTTGACCTTCCTGATTACACCCCTGCATGCTCTAGCAATATTTTTATACTCCTCCATAACTGTGGCAGTGCAGGGTCTCCTTGGGAGTCCCCCCCCCCAACACATACACACACTGGGGCAGTGCAGGGTCTCCCTGGGGGCTCACCCCCCCACACACACACTGGGGCAGTGCAGGGTCTCCCTGGGGGCTCACCCCCCCCGTACACACACACTGGGGCAGTGCAGGGTCTCCCTGGGGGCTCACCCCCCCCATACACACACACTGGGGCAGTGCAGGGTCACCCTGGGGGCTGACCCCCCCCCATACACACACACTGGGGCAGTGCAGGGTCTCCCTGGGGGCTCACCCCCCCATACACACACACTGGGGCAGTGCAGGGTCACCCTGGGGGCTGCCCCCCCATACACACACACACACTGGGGCAGTGCAGAGTCTCCCTGGGGGCTCACCCCCCCATACACACACACTGGGGCAGTGCAGGGTCTCCCTGGGGACTCACCCCCCCCATACACACACACTGGGGCAGTGCAGGGTCTCCCTGGGGGCTCACCCCACACACACACACTGGGGCAGTGCAGGGTCTCCCTGGGGACTCACCCCCCCATACACACACACTGGGGCAGTGCAGGGTCTCCCTGGGGGCTCACCCCACACACACACACACACACACTGGAGCAGTGCAGGGTCTCCCTGGGGACTCACCCCCCCCCCATACACACACACTGGGGCAGTGCAGGGTCTCCCTGGGGACTCACCCCCCCCATACACACACACTGGGGCAGTGCAGGGTCTCCCTGGGGGCTCACCCCCACCCCATACACACACACTGGGGCAGTGCAGGGTCTCCCTGGGGGCTCACCCCCCCATACACACACACTGGGGCAGTGCAGGGTCTCCCTGGGGGCTCACCCCACACACACACACTGGGGCAGTGCAGGGTCTCCCTGGGGACTCACCCCCCCCATACACACACACTGGGGCAGTGCAGGGTCTCCCTGGGGACTCACCCCCCCCCATACACACACACTGGGGCAGTGCAGGGTCTCCCTGGGGACTCACCCCCCCCCATACACACACACTGGGGCAGTGCAGGGTCACCCTGGGGGCTGACCCCCCCCATACACACACACACACACACACTGGGGCAGTGCAGAGTCTCCCTGGGGGCTCACCCCCCCCTCCACACACACACTGGGGCAGTGCAGGGTCTCCCTGGGGGCTCACCCCCCCCCATACACACACACTGGGGCAGTGCAGGGTCTCCCTGGGGGCTCACCCCACACACACACATTGGGGCAGTGCAGGGTCTCCCTGGGGGCTCACCCCCCCCATACACACACACTGGGGCAGTGCAGGGTCTCCCTGGGGGCTCACCCCACACACACACACACTGGGGCAGTGCAGGGTCTCCCTGAGGACTCACCCCCCCCATACACACACACTGGGGCAGTGCAGGGTCTCCCTGGGGACTCACCCCCCCCCATACACACACACTGGGGCAGTGCAGGGTCTCCCTGGGGACTCACCCCCCCCATACACACACACTGGGACAGTGCAGGGTCTCCCTGGGGGCTCACCCCCCCCCCCATACACACACACTGGGGCAGTGCAGGGTCTCCCTGAGGACTCACCCCCCCCCATACACACACACTGGGGCAGTGCAGGGTCTCCCTGGGGACTCACCCCCCCCCCATACACACACACTGGGGCAGTGCAGGGTCTCCCTGGGGGCTCACCCCCCCCCATACACACACACTGGGGCAGTGCAGGGTCTCCCTGGGGGCTCACCCCCCCCCATACACACACACTGGGGCAGTGCAGGGTCTCCCTGGGGGCTCACCCCACACACACACACTGGGGCAGTGCAGGGTCTCCCTGGGGACTCACCCCCCCCATACACACACACTGGAGCAGTGCAGGGTCTCCCTGGGGACTCACCCCCCCCCATACACACACACTGGGGCAGTGCAGGGTCTCCCTGGGGACTCACCCCCCCCCATACACACACACTGGGGCAGTGCAGGGTCACCCTGGGGGCTGACCCCCCCCCATACACACACACACACACACTGGGGCAGTGCAGAGTCTCCCTGGGGGCTCACCCCCCCCTCCACACACACACTGGGGCAGTGCAGGGTCTCCCTGGGGGCTCACCCCCCCAGACACACACACTGGGGCAGTGCAGGGTCTCCCTGGGGGCTCACCCCACACACACACATTGGGGCAGTGCAGGGTCTCCCTGGGGGCTCACCCCCCCCATACACACACACTGGGGCAGTGCAGGGTCTCCCTGGGGGCTCACCCCACACACACACACACTGGGGCAGTGCAGGGTCTCCCTGAGGACTCACCCCCCCCCCCATACACACACACTGGGGCAGTGCAGGGTCTCCCTGGGGACTCACCCCCCCCCCATACACACACACTGGGGCAGTGCAGGGTCTCCCTGGGGACTCACCCCCCCCCCATACACACACACTGGGGCAGTGCAGGGTCTCCCTGGGGACTCACCCCCCCCATACACACACACTGGGGCAGTGCAGGGTCTCCCTGGGGGCTCACCCCCCCCATACACACACACTGGGGCAGTGCAGGGTCTCCCTGAGGACTCACCCCCCCACACACACACACACATTGGGGCAGTGCAGGGTCTCCCTGGGGGTCGGGGGGGTCTCATGCTGGGACTAGGGCTGCCTCTGGCGTCCCCCCCCTGGCGCGGCGCCGGGGCCGGCCGGATAAGGCGGCGGAACCCCGCGCGGCGGGCCGAGTTGCGCGGGGAGGACTGTGCGCAGGGACCGGAGCCGGTCTGTCTGTCTGTCTGGCAGCCGGTGGCCGCGGGCCGGGCCGGCGGGAGCGGAGCGCCATGGCCGTGGACATCACGCTGCTGTTCAAAGCCAGCGTGAAGACGGTGAAGACCCGGAACAAGGCGCTGGGGGTCCCGGCCGGCGAGAGCCCCAGGGACGAGCTGCTCAAGCGGGGCAGCCAGCGGCCCAAGAGCGACTTCTCCTGCCGGGCCCGCGAGGTGGTGAGTGCGGGGGCCGGCGTCGGGACTGCCCCGGGGAGGGGACCCAGGCGTCCGGGGGGGAAGATAGTTGAGGGGGGGGGGGGGTAATAGTAGTCACAGCCAACCGCCCCGTCTGCACCGGCGCCTCTCCGCGAGCCCCCAGCCCCCCTCCGCAGCTCCAGGTGACCCGCAGATGAGTGCCGTGCAGTGATGGGCTGGGGGCTCCCTTCTCCTTCTCCCCCTTTTACTTCGTGCACTTGGCAACCCCCGCGCCCGCCTGGGCGCTGTCTCTCTTTCCCCGCTGTAACCCCCTCGTCCTGCCAGCTGCGGTGCCCGCCGAGTCCCTCGCTGGCTGCAAGGCTCTGCCCTCGCGGGTCAGAGGGCAGGCTGCGGGCTTTAGGAGGAGGCTTTTAAAAGGCTCCGTTCCCACGAAGACCCAGCTGCTGGCCGGGCGCTTCTGAAGAAATCTGCCCGGTGGCCGTTGACTTTCTGTGGTTTGTGTGGGACTTTCACGCAAGAAGACGAGAGAAAGAAAACCTTAGAATAAATAAAATAATAGCAAACAGTATCCTTGTAAAACGCTCAGCAATTGGTGTGGGGACTCAGGAGAACCTAAAATTGCTCTCAACGCTTTAAAAAAAAAAAAAGGACTAGTTTCCAGGTTGACATTATCGCTTTAAAACTAACCCCTCCCCCAAGTGACTTGGCAGATCCTTAGTAAGGCATGCATATTGCTTATAATAATGACACGTAGTACAGTCTCTGGTGATGTTATATAGCCTCTAGTCTGTACTCATTTGCGCTGATTCTGTTGCCTGCAAAGACCAGAATTTCCAAAGACACCAAGTCATCTCCCTTTCTATAGCCCCTGCTCCTGCAAACATTTATGCATGAGTGTAAATGTACTCATATGAATAGTGGCATAGGAGTTACTAGAACTACTCACATGAATAAACTTAAGTATGTGCATAATTAATTTTCCAGAACTGGGGCCATAGACACTGTCAGTGGTTTTCTTGACTGCTACTCATGCAGAGCTGAGTTGCAGATTTATGTATATGTTCTGTGTGCAGGTAAATGTTACACACCATACAGGTATAGCGTCATAACCATGTGGTAAATTGTATTCACCATGAACCTCTTGACAACCTTACCTGCCTTCTGTTCATTAATCTCCCTTTTTGGGTTTTAGTCTATAATTCCAACCATCTTTAAAAGCTTGAACAGCTTTAATGAATTGCCACTTTTTAAAGTCAACAACCAGAGAAATGTTTGTTTCTGGAGTTGCAGTTTTTAAAAAATATATTTAATAGGCTAAATTCAATCCTGGTTTAAATATTGAAGTCAGTGGAGTTGTACCTGCATACACTAGAGGTGACCTGATATATATAAATGAAATATATAACCTGCAGTTACTGGAAACAAAAATATATATATTAGAGAGAAAATGTATTATTAAGAAATAAAAATGTTGTGGCACTTTTGCTGGAAGGTATCTGCAGAGTTTTTGCACTTTTTGGCATAATGTCACAGGAATATTTTACTTTTGACAATATCAGTGATTTGCAGAAGAATGGATTTAGAGGTGGGAGTGAGAAAGTCTCTGAAATAAATATTTTTGTTAAAAATAGTAATGATCTTTCTATCTAGTTTTTTTTTTTATAAACTGAGCTTTTACAGTCTAGCATAGGTAGAAATATTCTTAAATTAAAATCCCATTTAAAGACTATTTTGTTAGTTTAAGATAATTGATAAAGTCAAATTACCACCACAATTTTATCAAAACTGGAAGCTTGTTTCCAGGAAATCTCTCATCTTAAATCACTTAAAACTGTGAAAATTCCTTCCTGACCCCAAATATGGCGATCAGCTAAACCCTGAGCATGTGGGCAAGACTCACCAGCCAGACATCCAGGCAAGAATTCTCTGTAGTAACTTAGATCCCACCCCATCTAACATCCCATCACAGGCCATTAAGCATATTTACTTCTAATAGTCAAAGATCAATTAATTGCCAAAATTAGGCTATCCCATCATAACTGATCTCAGCCACATAGCAATTGCTTCAGAAATGAGTTGAACCAAGGATAAGTGTTCTGCTAAGGATACCTGAGGCTGAGTTCCAGTTTCAACATGATGCCTGGTCAGCGAGTGGTCTCTGGCAACTTCACAGGAGAGATTAGATATGGGCCTGTCAGCTAATTAAGTAGTTCACAGTATTTTTGCCAGAATGGCAACCCACAGTTTAATTTTCCAGCCAAACCAGAGCAGGCTGTGTAGCAACCTTTAGGGCCTTGCAAACTTGGTCGTAGCTGTTTTATGGAGATACAGTTTGATTTTAAGAGGGAAAATAATGCAAACTATAAGCTGCAGTCCGAGGCATTTATTTTTGCTGTAAAGGCAAGAGACTTTTTGCAAATTAAACTAAGTCTGGGTAGGGCTTATAGTAAAATAAACTATAATTTGTTTGCTACTGCAAAACACGATTTGATTATATGGGAGAGAGAGCACCTCTTTCTAATACTTTGTTACAGGCTTGCAATTACAAATGTAGCTGGTTTTGCCAGAGCTAGGCAATTTAACTTGCAAATTAATTGTTGATTTACACATTAACTTAGCCCGACTTGATTATGTAAAGAGTTGTCACTTTGGATGGGCTAGCACCAGCAGGAGAGTGGATTTTGTGTGGGGGGGTGGAGGGTGAGAAAACCTGGATTTGTGCTGGAAATGGCCCACCTGTTGATCACTTTAGATAAGCTATTACCAGCAGGACAGTGGGGTGGGAGGAGGTATTGTTTCATGATTTCTGTGTGTATATAAAGTCTGCTGCAGTTTCCACGGTAAACATCTGATGAAGTGAGCTGTAGCTCACGAAAGCTCATGCTCAAATAAATTGGTTAGTCTCTAAGGTGCTACAAGTACTCCTTTTCTTTTTGCGAATACAGACTAACACGGCTGTTCCTCTGAAACCTGACATTAACTCTTAATTTTTATACAAATATGTTTATGCATACAGGCTTGGTTGATTTAAAAGAAAAAGATGTTGGGAACATATCAGACCACCAGACCTCTTCCAAGAGCTCATAAGTCAGAATCAGCAGAGGGTAATTCTGCAGGCCTTGGGCTAACTAACCATAGTAGAGTATGCTCGGGAACAATAGAAATTTAGACCAAAGCACAGTTTTCACAATTTATGGAACAGTAAATATCCATGTCAGAAAGATGAATTATTTAATGTAGTTTTCAGAAAGTATGAGATGCTCACAGATAAAGGCCATCCTATTGCAGTCTATTCGATTCTTTATAGGTTCTTGTACACCTTCCATCACCAACGTATCAGCGCACCTTCCGATAGTGCATTAAGCAACATAACTAACATCTGTCGTGTGTGGTTTGTTCTCTTAGCTTCTTCTCGGGGCAAAATTCTGTGTGTCATGTATTGTTTAGGTAGGTTTGTTTGTTTATAAATAATTACATGGTGCTGTGTGTTTATCCTAGTGTACCTTGCACTTGGAGCAGAAGGTGGTGAAGGTTGTGACGGTCCTTATTTTCTGTGGAAGTTTGTTCCTCAGTTTTGGACCAGCCTGCAAGAAAGCTCTACATTCTGCATGGATGAGCTTTGCCCTTATGGTAGAAAGTTCCACTGTGTTTGAAAAGTAGAGTAATTGAACCATGGTCCTCATCACAGAGATTTAGGCAATCTTTTAGATATCCTGGTCCCTGGCGATTGAGTGTCTTGAAGATAAGGACCAAGACCTTGAACTCAACTCAATATTCCATGGGAAGCCAATGTAGAGAATAGAGGGAATAGGTCTGATGTGCTCAAGATAGCCCTGGTTGGTGGATGGATTTAAATCAAAGCGATTTAAATATACCGATTTTAATCATGATTTAAATCAGCAAGCAGGAAACTTTGATTTAAATAATCCATTTTAATCACGTTTTGCATTTGTACTTTTTAGTTATTGTTATGAGCTGGGTGAAACCTTGTTATGGGTCGACTTAAACCCTGCTGAGAAGGATGGGTGTGAACTGGTCCTTGAATTAGCATAACCATAAGAATAAATTAATCACAAGCCCCTACCTAAGATAAGGGTTATGTGAACCTCCCTGGGAGTTTGGACTGAGTGGGTGGGTTGGTGGGTGGAAGGGTTTGCTGAGTAGCATGTGAGGGAGTTTGAGAAAATAGGTAGAACACAGAGGACCAGAGAATGAAGGGGGGAGGGATAGCCCAGTGGTTTGAGCATTGGCCTGCTAAACCCAGGGTTGTGAGCTCAATCCTTGAGGGGGCCATTGAGGGATCTGGGGTAAAATTGGGGATTGGTCCTGCTTTGAGCAGGGGGTTGGACTAAATGACCTCCTGAGGTCCCTTCCAACCCTGACATTCTATGATTCTAATGATGCAGCTGAAAGGCCAGTGTCTGACCTTGAAAGAAAACTGGGGAGAGGTTTTCGGGTCAGGGATGCAGGCTGAAAAAAGTGCTCTTGGCGCTGTGAAGAAAAGAAGCTGTTTCCTGCTTGATTCCTTCTGCATTCAGAGACGCATTTGTAAATAAACAAAACTGCCTCAACGAAATACCTGTTTATCACCAATTTCTACTCCCAGCTGGAATATCCCCAGTGCCCCAAAGTTTGACTAGCTGCTCAGGTCGAAAAGGGGCAACATTATTTTCCTTAAGAAAGGTTGATTCTCATTAGTTGGTAGCCATTAAAACATGTTGAAATCAACATATATGTGGCCTCTACATAAATTTGGTGCTTCTTTTTGCTATCTAGGAGGATGCATTGTATCTATACACATTTATTTAAATAATTATATAGCTTAATTTACATTTATTCAGATTCTTAATTTTTCTTTTTTTTTTAATTGTTAGAAAATGGTGATTGATTTGTTATTTGGTAGAAGAGGATTAATTCTTTATTTGAGATTGTTTTGTGTCAAGCTCTATTTGGATGGAAGTTCAATTGAATGCATAAAATCAACATTTTAGTCTTTTGATTAAATATATGGCAATTGACTGTCTTGAAAGACTCTGGTGTAATTGGGAAAGCAGTTCACTTACTGTGTATCAAGCATCATGAGTGGCTAAACAGTCAATTCTCAAGCAACAGTCCATGCCACTTACAATGCAGGCATCAGGCACAGAGAATGAAGCCAGTTATCTGCTTGATGGCTTCTGCACTTTTCTCTCTCGCAACTACCTCTGATCAGCCTCTTTGACTCTGTGGTGCAGTGCAGTCCTCTAGTGTGGCTTGTTGCTACTGCATCTTCCCAGCTTGGGGTGTCAATGATGAAAGTTTTCAAGTCCCTATTGCAAATGTCCTTGAACCTGAGGCTAGGTCTGTGCAGTGACCTTGGGGCATCTGCAAGTTCTCCATACAGGAGATCCTTTTGCAGTATGTCAGTCATCAATCCGGCACAGATGAACAAGCTCATGGAGTTGTCTGTGTTTGCAAATTAGACTTCGTAATTTTTGCTTTCGCAAGTTCTTTGGTGTCATGAGTTTTGATATTTAAAGTATGTGAAAGGTGTTTAGCCTTCTTTTGTGCCTGCTGTAGGTGGTCCAGATCTTGCCATCATACAGAAACATGCTCAGAATGCATGTCTGGTAGACCCATATCTTGATGTTCAATGTTGGTTTCCTTTTATTCCACATATACTTGATCAGTTGGTCGAATGTAGTAGCTGCCTTTCTGATATGAGCAGTAAGCTCATTGTCAAAAGAGAAGTTATCCGATGCAGTTGGTCCTAGATAACAGAACTTGTGCAGAACTTCTACAGTGGTGCTAGTTCGTAAAACTTCTGGTGCAGTCAACACA
This sequence comes from Caretta caretta, assembly GCF_965140235.1. Lineage (NCBI taxonomy): Eukaryota > Metazoa > Chordata > Testudines > Cheloniidae > Caretta > Caretta caretta. The sequence goes on along the minus strand of NC_134209.1, from coordinate 126,996,641 downwards.
TCTTGTACCACAATCATTGTCTTCTTTAGACTGATAGTTAGTTCAGATTAATCTCAGACTTCAGCAGAGCTATTGCAAAGTTGCTGGAGCTTGTTGGGGAATGATGATTAAGGCTCTAAAATTAAGACATCTCTCAAAATACAACACAGGGGAAATTACCAATTGTGTGTGTGTTGTAATGATTTGTAAACATAAGGACAGGTTTCAGAGTAACAGCCATGTTAGTCTGTATTCGCAAAAAGAAAAGGAGTACTTGTGGCACCTTAGAGACTAACCAATTTATTTGAGCATGAGCTTTCGTGAGCTACAGCTCACTTCATCGGATGCATACCGTGGAAACTGCAGCAGACTTTATATATACACAGAGAATATGAAACAATACCTCCTCCCACCCCACTGTCCTGCTGCTAATAGCTTATCTAAAGTGATCATCAGGTTGGGCCATTTCCAGCACAAATCCAGGTTTTCTCACCCTCCACCCCCCCACACACAAATTCACTCTCCTGCTGGTGATAGCCCATCCAAAGTGACAACTCTTTACACAATGTGCATGATAATCAAGTTGGGCTATTTCCTGCACAAATCCAGGTTTTCTCACATCCCCCCCACCCCCATACACACACAAAAACTCACTCTCCTGCTGGTAATAGCTCATCCAAACTGACCACTCTCCAAGTTTAAATCCAAGTTAAACCAGAACATCTGGGGGGGGGGGGGGGGGTAGGAAAAAACAAGAGGAAATAGGCTACCTTGCATAATGACTTAGCCACTCCCAGTCTCTATTTAAGCCTAAATTAATAGTATCCAATTTGCAAATGAATTCCAATTCAGCAGTTTCTCGCTGGAGTCTGGATTTGAAGTTTTTTTGTTTTAAGATAGCGACCTTCATGTCTGTGATTGCGTGACCAGAGAGATTGAAGTGTTCTCCGACTGGTTTATGAATGTTATAATTCTTGACATCTGATTTGTGTCCATTTATTCTTTTACGTAGAGACTGTCCAGTTTGACCAATGTACATGGCAGAGAGGCATTGCTGGCACATGATGGCATATATCACATTGGTGGATGTGCAGGTGAACGAGCCTCTGATAGTGTGGCTGATGTTATTAGGCCCTGTGATGGTGTCCCCTGAATAGATATGTGGGCACAATTGGCAACGGGCTTTGTTGCAAGGATAAGTTCCTGGGTTAGTGGTTCTGTTGTGTGGTATGTGGTTGTTGGTGAGTATTTGCTTCAGGTTGCGGGGCTGTCTGTAGGCAAGGACTGGCCTGTCTCCCAAGATTTGTGAGAGTGTTGGGTCATCCTTTAGGATAGGTTGTAGATCCTTAATAATGCGTTGGAGGGGTTTTAGTTGGGGGCTGAAGGTGACGGCTAGTGGCGTTCTGTTATTTTCTTTGTTAGGCCTGTCCTGTAGTAGGTAACTTCTGGGAACTCTTCTGGCTCTATCAATCTGTTGCTTTACTTCTGCAGGTGGGTATTGTAGTTGTAAGAAATCTTGACAGAGATCTTGTAGGTGTTTGTCTCTGTCTGAGGGGTTGGAGCAAATGCGGTTGTATCGCAGAGCTTGGCTGTAGACGATGGATCGTGTGGTGTGGTCTGGATGAAAGCTGGAAGCATGTAGGTAGGAATAGCGGTCAGTAGGTTTCCGGTATAGGGTGGTGTTTATGTGACCATTGTTTATTAGCACTGTAGTGTCCAGGAAGTGGATCTCTTGTGTGGACTGGACCAGGCTGAGGTTGGTGGTGGGGTGGAAATTGTTGAAATCATGGTGGAATTCCTCAAGGGCTTCTTTTCCATGGGTCCAGATGATGAAGATGTCATCAATATAGCGCAAGTAGAGTAGGGGCTTTAGGGGACGAGAGCTGAGGAAGCGTTGTTCTAAATCAGCCATAAAAATGTTGGCATACTGTGGGGCCATGCCGGTACCCATAGCAGTGCCGCTGATCTGAAGGTATACATTGTCCCCAAATGTGAAATAGTTATGGGTAAGGACAAAGTCACAAAGTTCAGCCACCAGGTTAGCCGTGACATTATCGGGGATAGACTTTGAGTGAAAAAGGCCTTTGAAAACCCATATTTAAAGAAGATTTTAAAAAGCTTTGACATTTTGGGGTCCGAGTGCTCTTTAATTGCTCCCCACTCCACCCCACCAGGCATGATAATACACACGTACTGAACTATGATATTGAAAAATAAATATGAAGAATGGCTAAATGGCAAGATTGAGAGCATTGTTAGTTATATTTTTAATCATTTATAATTATGGATAGTAAATGAGTTTAGATGAGGTAACATTTCAGTCAAGGCCTTGATGGCATGAGTGTGGTTTTGCTGGTTCTCTTTTTGTATAGAATTGCTAATTTGCTTAAAATGATGTTATTGCTGACAGGACAAAGGTAACATTGTGTGGAAGGGTTCAATTTACACAGCAAAGGCTGTGTAAATTGAAGCTTGAGCATGTGTATTGTACAGGTTACTTAAAACAAATGCTTAATGTTGGTTGGGGAAAGGTTTATAAAAATGTAATGAGAAAATGTCCAAAAAGATCCAGGTGAACAAGGCCTAAATTGGAGAAACACTGGATCAGAAACTGAAGGAAAGGGGCTGAAATACCAGACCAGGGATCGGAGGTGGCGATGACCGTCATGAAATAGAGGAGAACTTTCTGCAGTGTGGAAACTGGGACTCCCTACCAGTTCTGTTTTATCTTTTTATCATCTGGCATAAATATGTGTTCAGTCACCATGAGTGATGATAATTCTGTCTGAAATTCTATAAGTAAAGGTGAAAATTGAGTAAGCCTAAATTGGGTGGACTTGTGACTCTGTTTACCACCTTACACTTCCTGGATGGGGATGAGTCCAGGATTTCTTATTGCCACTTCTGGGTCTTTGGGATTGTGACCTAAAGACTTTTGGAGTATTAACAAGGCCTAGGAGGTTGTAGGGAGCCCCTAGCCGTGGGATTGGAAAAAAAAAAAAAAAACAGGTCAGAAAATAAGTTCTCATTATCATAATGAAGGAATATGTCAAACAGTTTATAATCTCCTACAGAGGGGGATTTGATACAAAAGTCTTAGCCAAGGAAGAACGGTAGGACATAGTTGAAAAGACTTTTAAGAGTAATATTCTGAAAAACAGAAATACAAGAACTTCCATAAAAAGGGATTATGTATTGAAGAATTATATTTAACGGTCTTGTGTGTGGGACAAGTTAAAAGGTGTTAGTCCCGCAAACAGTTAAAAGTACAGATTAAAAAAGGCTGTGGCCAGTGCTCTTCGTGAAAATCAATCACAGTGTTGGGACAGCGAGAAACCAAAAACAACACAGAATATGTGTCGTGAGAAGACAAAATGCGTAGTGATGTGCCCAAACGGAGAGAGTGCTATCAAACTATAGAGAATTTAAGGAAACGTAAGGGCACTGTCACTGTTGCTGCATTTTCCGCATCTGCCTCTTTGGGAAGAGGATAATGATGAGCTTGATTTGTGTTCTTCCCCCTCCTTCACTCTGGTGAACTCTTCTGTTAAAATATCGGCCACTGGTAATTTTAATTATTATAGATCTCTCAAATAGTTTGTTAAAAAGTTTGTGTTAAGTCATGGAAGAGCAAATATGATGTTGGATTCCTCATACCACCCAGATCCATGAAAACATGTATGTTAAGTTTTTGCTAGAAACAGAGAAAATGGTCAAGTAAAATTGCAGTTTGGACATGTGAGCAGCTTAAACGTGTCAACAGTTTACAATCTGCAATATACAAAGGAAAAACTTCAGGAACGTCACACCCCATTTAAAGAGGAAGGCATGTGTAAAATTAATAGGCTTTTAAAAGAATTCCACTAAAATCTATTTGCCTTAACAGTCAAAGAATTAAATTTATTCATGATTTTAAATATGTAAAGTCAGTTAATCTTATCATCTTTGGTTCTAAGTTAAAAAGCTGACAGGCAATGGTGAAAGTCCTATGGCAAGCAGACAACATATGGTTGCACACATATGAGAAAGTAGGGGGGAAAGGCAAACATAAAACTTATAAAGTCCTTTGGGTAAAGTAAAGAATTAAGTATATTAAAAAAATTAATCATTTGTTTAATAGTGTTTCTTTTGTTACAGTCATTCAAGACAAACAGAGTCCTGGATGAACTTCATCTGAAGTGCAGTTACTAACTCAAACATTTTTTTTCTTTTCTTTTAAGAATCAACAGTTGGTCTCAGTCAGCGTATGTCTTTTTTTCCCACTGACTAACCCCAATAGCATTTTCTATATTCCTCACTCAGCTTACTATGTTAAATTGTTCATTGTATTTGCTTTGGAAAACTCTGGTTCCACCTGCCTAGCCTTATAGTTTTATATGTTGTATGTTCTGTGTCACGTGTTGTTCTTTTTACATTTCTTCTTTTTCCACTTTTTTCCTTTATGCCACTTTTCCCAGTGAGGGTCGTGGCAGTATCATGGAGAGTAGGGAGGACCAGACCTCCCTTTCCTCCACAACAGTTTCCATCTCTTGGGGGATTCTAAAAGTGTTCCCAAGTGTTTCCAGGCCAGATGGGAGAGATAATCTGTCCAGCGTGTCCTGGGTTGGCCTTGGCGCCTCCTCGCAGTGGGACCTGCTCAGTAGAGTTCCAAAGGAAGCCTCTTCGGGGGCATCCTTATCAGGTGCCCGAACCGCCTCGGCTGGCTCCTCTCGATCCGGAGGAGTAGTGGCTCTACTCTGAGGCTCTCCCGTATAACCGAGCCCATCACCTTGTCTAGGAGAGTAAGCTCAGCCACCCTGCAGAGAAACTTCATTTCCGCCACTTATACCTGTTATCTTGTCCTTTTCGGTCATTACCCGAAGTTCATGACCATAGGTGAGGATGGGAATGTAGATTGACCTGTAACCTGAGAACTTCATCCAAGAACTCAGCTCCCACTTCACCACCACAGACCAGTACAGTGCCTGCATTAGTGTCGCTGCTGCTCCAATCTACCAGTCAGGCTCCCGCTCGTAATTACCACCACTTGTGAACAAGACCCCTAGATACTCTTCCACTAAGGCAGCTGCTTAAAGCAGCTGCTTCCCCTTCACCTGGCGAGAAGAGTCCACTTTCTTCCGGGAGAGGACCATGATCTCCGATTTGGAGGTGCTGATTCTCATCCCAGCCGCTTCACACTTGGCAGCAAAATGTTTGAGTGTGCATCTAAGATCACAGTCTGAAGAAGCAGGGACAACATTATCTGTAAAGAGCAGAGATGCCATCTCCGAGTCCCTGTACCAGATGTACTCCACAGCTTGGCTGCGTCTTGATATCCTGTCCATGAAAATCACGAATGGGAGTTGAGGACGAGTTGCACCCTTGGCGGAGTCCAATGCTCATCTTGAATGAACTTGACTTAATGCCAAGAATACAGACATGACTCGCACTCCAAGAATAGAGAGACCAGATAGTATGCAAACGTGGCATTGGCATCTCAAACTCCTGCAATGCTTCCCACAAGACATCTCAGGGAATGTGGTCATATGCCTTCTGCAGGCCTACAAAACAAAGGTAGACCGGATTAGCAAACTCCCATGACCCCTCAAATATCTTCACGAGAGCAAAGAGCTGGTCTGTTGTTCAACGGCCAGGACGGACTCTGTATTGTTCCTCGTGAAACCGAGGTTCAACTAATGGGCATAGCCTCCTCACCAACATCATGGCATAGGCTTTGCAGGGGAGGCTGAGGAGTGTGATTTCCCCCTATAGTTGGAACACATATTCTGATCTCCTTTCTTAAAGATTGGGACCCCCTAGTTTGCCAGTCCAGAGGTACTGCACCCGCCTTTACTCCGAAGGGAATTGTGCGCCAAAAAATTTAAAAGTATATGCACAATATTTTAAAAATCTGCAAAATTCTGCACATTTTATTTGTCAATAAATAAATGTGGCTCCAGCATGGCAGTGGGGAGCACAGGACACTGGCTGCATTGGGGTGGGAGATCACCCCGAAGCCCCCACCTCGCCCAGTACAGGGACTTGGCAGTGAGGCTGCACCTAACCCTGACACAGTGCAAGGGCTGGGCCTTCCCCAGAAACACCCCAGGGCCCCGTCCCTCTGTGTCATGTGCACCAGGTGTGGGTGGGCAGGCTCAGCTTAGCAGGATCCAAGTGTGGAGGGGATCTAGGTTTGGGGTGGGAGGTTTCTGTGTGGGGCAGTCTGGGTGTGGGCATCTCAGTGGGAGATCTGGATGCACAGGGGCTCATGGGGGGTTCTGGGTGCAGGAGCTATGGGACTCTGCAGGGGATCCAGGTGATGGTGGTTTGGCTCAGCGGAGGGGTCTGGGTGTGGGGAGATGGGGCTTGGCAGGGCGGGCTGGGGGTTCATGGGGGGGTCTGGATGCTGGATGCTGGAGGAGTGGGGCTCAGTGGGGTTCTGGGCTGGGGGGCTTGTCGGAGGGGTCCATGTGTAGGGGTTAGGGTTTGTCAGGGTGAGGGTTCAATGGGCCTGCTTAATGGGAGAGCCCCAGCTGCTGCCGAGGGGACTCTGCATGCCAGGATTCCCCTTCCCCCCCGTGATTCCCCTATCCCCTTTTCTTCTCCATCCCCCTTCCCTCACAATACTCCAGCTGAGGCCTAATTAGTGCAGAGTAGAGTAGAGTAGAAGAATTACTTCTCATGTCTTGCTTACAACATTCCTGCAAATACATCCCAGAATGAGGTTCGCCTTTTTTGCAACATTGTTATACTGTTGACTCATATTTAGCTTGTGGTCCACTATGACCCCCAGTTCCCTTTCCGTAGTACTCCTTCCTAGGCAGTCATTTCCCATTTTGTATGTGTGCCACTGATTGTTCCTTCGTAAATGGAGTACTTTGCATTTGTCCTTATTGAATTTCATCCTGTTTACTTCAGACCATGTCTGCAGTTTGTCCAGATCATTTTGAATTTTAATCCTAGCACTTGCAACCCCTCCCAGCTTGGTATCGTCCACAGACTTTATAAGTGTACTCTCTATGCCATTGTCTAAATCATTGATGAAGATATTGAACAGAACCGGACCCAGAACTGATCCCTGAGGGACCCCACTCATTATGCCCTTCCAGCACGACTGTGAACCACTGATTATCAATACCCCGCACACCCTAGTACAATTCTTATTTCCCAAGTATTAAGGGAAACCCAAAAAAAGGATTAATCGGTTAATTAATCACAATAATGATTAAAACTGGAAATTATAGTAGAGCTAAGGATATAATGTGCAGTGCAATGGGTACATAAACATTCAAGAAGCTTTAAGAGATATCCAAATGGGGAAGATGCCTAGCCTCATCACCAGTGAATATTTGCTGGATTGGTATAGGAATGAAACACAACTAGTCACAGAGATTGTTACCACAGCTAGGTTTCCCAGGATATCAGTGTTACCACTTTACAGAAGATTTTCAAGTTTGTTTTTCATTTTCCCTTCCAATAATTGAAAAGAAGGATGTTTATGAGACAATAGTATATATTCACTTTGTAGGGGTCCTTGAAGACTCCATTTTTAAGGGATGTGTCAGGGTCTCCCAGTTACTAGTAAGACACGTGGATGAAGGAAAACACCAGTATTCCCTCTAATTTTTTACGTCCCTGTGTGGAATGAATTTTGCTAATGGCACCGATATGGAATGATGTGTGACACATCACCTTCATATTGGTGCACATAAAATTCATGTGGTTGGGGGTGTTTTCAGTTTACATGATGATATAATCATTTTTTAAAAAAAGAATTGCCATAATGGGCCAGTGTACACATCAAGAATATGCTAGACTTCTTTATACAGGTACTGAGTAAGGAGGAAAAGAAAAATTCCCCATCTCAGCGGTTTAGTGTCTGAAATTACACTTTACTACAAATCCATAACAAATGACAGTGTATATGCGTGTCTAACATAGCTTTTAACCACCAACCCACCTGCCGTTCCTGATATATTGCCATTGGTAAAAGACAGTTCTCATTGTCCTGTAGCATTGCAGTGGTGACAGTTTTTCCATTTATTTAAAAAACAAAAACAAACAAAAATAAAATCATGCATACACTTACAGCAAAGCAGTCTCTTGGACTTGTTATATGGTAAAACCAAATGGCCCAAATGTAGATGCTTTAATCCCATCAGGCTATTCTTTACTGACTTGAAGGGGGTCTGAGAACAACATTTGTGGACATAGTCCCAGTATGTAATCAGCAGCAACAACAGGCAGAAATAGAACGCTGCTAGTCTAGCTAATTGGATCTAGATTTCAAACAAGATAGCTGTTACCCATAATATTGCAATAGTTTCATAATGTTTGCAGTGTTGTTGTATCCATGTTAGTCCCAGGATATAGGAGAGAGAAGGTGGGTGAGATAATCTCTTTTATTGGACCAGCTTCTGTGGTGGATGAGACAGAGGACTGGTCTATGCTAGAAAATTAGATCGGTGACTAAGGGAAGCTACTGATATCATAGTGGCATGAGTTCCTTAACACTTTATGTATGTTAATATAGTACTGTATTTGCTAAAAATTCAGGCTTGCTGTAGGATATAATAATTGATGAGGCCTAATCCTGAAAACCTCTGCTCATGAGACTAATTTCATTTAAATCTATGAGAAAATTGAGACAACATCAGAACGGAGTCTGTTTCATCATAGTTAATTAGTTTTTCTGTGATGAGATACACCATAAGAATTAGTGCTACAAAATCTCACTCAGAGAGATACTATGGGACAACAAATACTGCCAAAAATGTCAGAATTGAAGTTGTTAGAATCCTTATATATATAATCCTAAACAGATTTACTGTTTAGTTTATAGACTCTAATGGTTACCTAATAATTCCCAAAAGAGAACATATGCCTGAAAATGTAATATATCATATTCTTGGTATTGCAAATTATACTCTTTAGTAGAAATTAATTAATATGACCAATTTTGGACTACAAGTTATTTTCAGTTCACTTTTTTTTTACTGTGGCAATGAGTTAGAGTCTAATAAATTGAGCTCATAGCTGAGGTCATTAGGAACAAAAGAGATTTATTTCTCCCCCTTCTAACTGTTAAAAAGTTCATTATTTCATAACATATTCCTTGATAATGCTGTGTTTTGTACAGTACTTGCACACAAACTTTTATCTTTTGACTGATTCCAAATTGTAAATTTTTTTCAGCACAATTTAAATGCATCTCTTTCCAGTATGAATGTCAGATTCTGCTTCATAACTGAGGTTGAAAGTGGTGTCCGATTTATTCTCGCCCTGATTTTTTATTTCCATCCCCCCTTGCCCCTTCCCTCCCCTGTTGCATTCCCTCCATTCTTCTTAGAGAAGAATTTTGTCCTAAAAAGTTGAGGGAAGCTATGAAGGTCATATTAAAAGTGCTGGAGAAGAAAGAGTGAAAAGCAATGAGAGAAAATGATATAGGAAAGATATTAATGATTTCAGAGTAGAATAAAAAGCTTTAATTCAATCAACTAATGGTCCCCATGTGACTGTTTCTGGTTTCAGCCAAATTAATTTAAGAAATAGTGGCAAGTATACATGGTTAGCCTTTGGAGGATGTAGTTATGAGTGTCCTTATTTTTGTGATCTCTTAAATTTCAGTTCAAATTCAGCTACCTTTTAAAAAAAAAAAAAAAAGAAAAGTAAACTCCTAACCCCATTGTATAAGTTGTTTTCTCAATATAAAATGACAGGGCTGAAAATTACGGTGATTTCTGCCCCCCCCCCCCCCCCCCCCGAGTTGCTAGTCATTTTTGCCACTGTGGCTAATCCACCATCCAGTGGCAGTGAAGCATCCAAAAGTATTCCAAGTCTGCCACTCAATATTGTGAGGGCATATGCCCTCTGTGATGGAGGATATTCATTCCTCCCCATCCTCCCATTTCAGTCTTCCAGGGCTAACTTTGATGCCCCTGGGTCACTGATTTTTTTGGATGAGAGGGGGAAGGGGATTTTTTTACTGGGTTTTAACTATGGGAGGAACTCCCTAGGCTCCTGTTGATGGAGTTAGAGCCACTGTAAACTCTTTTCAGCTGCTGGCTAGCAGTTGAATTGGCTTCTCCTCTGAGTTGCAGACTTGACATCTTGCCACAAGTACAGGATAAGTTCAACAGAGGCTCAGTTACAAGCTTCTAGCACATGGTGGATTGGTGAAGAAGGGAGGATTTTGCCTCCTGCTTTCCTCAGAAGCAGGCCACACTTGGGGCAAGGGATGAACCCCAGGAAAAGGGGAAACAGAAAGGAGAGTGGGGGGAGAGCCTCAGAGGGAGTAGAAGGGGAGTGAACTTAAGTGGAGGAACAAAGTGATAGGGAAAGACAGGCACAGAGAGAGAGAGAGAGAGATGGGGGGAGGACTGGAGATAAAGTGGAATACTGAGTGAGATCCAGAGAGCTAGAGAGAACAGAAGAGGAGGAGAGATAGTTGAACACACAGAGTAGGGAGAGGGACACAACAAATAGGACAAATGAGAGAGAGAGAAAATGAGGGAGAAAACAGAAAATGGCATGGAGAATGATAGAATGGGTCTGAAATGGGAGGAGAAAAAAGGGAATGAAGAAGGGAAAGCAAGGAAAAACCTAGAGAACTTTTAGGTTAGTGAATTTTGTTTGTTATGCTTTATTTATTTATTTATTTATTTATTTATTATTCTGGCAGATGTTCTGTATCTCTAAATTTTGGGAGTAGGATGGGCCGACCATTTTGACCACTTCTATTATGTTAATATTGTTGGCAATTTTGGATTCTGCAATTAAAGAACTCATGAAAAAGGCAAAAATGAAATTTGAAATTTAGCTGAGCAAACAGAAAACCAGCTTCATTCTTTGGAGAGTTGTCCACTGGGGAGTTTTTTTCCCCAGATGTTGCTTGCTTTGAGAATACCTCAGCTCTCTTTCTTCTTCAGGAGAGACCTGAATATTCTCATTTCTCCCTTTTCTTATTTTAGAGGGGAGGGGAGGTAGGCCTGAACTTTTATATGTGTGTATGGCATATGTCCCACATTTTAATTTTATACTATGGTGACGTAAAAAAAGAAAATCATGATGAGGCAGGGAGGGATACCCTATTTGTCTTGGGCATTTCTAGAATGCTGTTCACCATAGTATCTGCTGAATACAGAAGCAGGCCGAAGTGGTTTCCTTTCTCTGACTAACAGAATTTCAGAGAGATCATAGATCTTAGCAACTTTGTGCCGTGAAACTTTTACCATATTATCAGAAATACAATTGTGGTACTGTAGTTTAGGACTCTAGCGTGATTATACATTAAATTTTGTCAGCAACAAAATGGGAGGTTTTTGGTTGACGTATTGTCTCTCTCAGCACAGGTACAAAGGTAGGTGAGTAGGAAGTACTTAAGATGTGGGCATTCAGAGCTGAAAAACCAAAGAAACTGTATTATGTAAACAAATAGTAATATATATTTGCTATCAATATGTGCTCAGATTTATGCTGCAGTATCTTTGGAATTGTTTTTATCACCATAATTAGATGCTAGGGTAAAATCTCAATGTCAAGCTGTTTCCTTGTATTTTTTGGCACCTAATGGATTAAAATTCTTTTTGTTTCAGCATTGATGAAGAGATATTGTATGTCAGTAAAATATTGTGTAATGTTCTTGGTCTTGGGATCTCCATGACTATACCTGTAAAATGTTTTTCAACGTGGAGAATAAGTAGGTTAAGGATTGGAATTACATCTTTAGCAGTTAGAGCAATTAAAGGGTAAAGTTGTGGGGTCGGGGAGAGTTGTTGCCAACAATTTTTGAAAAATGTTTCTAATAACTAAAATATTACAGTTTAAAATAATTGCTTAGAATGATAAATAGTGGCTACTTTACTGAAGACATAAGTTTCCTGATTTCAGGGCAGTGGTGGCAAACCTTTGTCTGCCAAAAATAACACTTCATAGTTGTCAGGTGCCAACCTTTCCGGTGTGTGTTTGCCCCTTCTCACCCTTTCATTCTGCCTCAGCTTCCATCTTTCCCTTTGTTTGGGGGTAGAACAGCAGTATAGTACAAACACATGTACATCATATACTCAAGTTTAAGTTTCTGCCTTTTGTTCTGTTTACACAAATATTTTGTCTCACATCTTTGAAAAAACAAATACATTTAAAGGTAATCCATCCTCCTCCTAAGTATTATTTTCCTGGTAAATAAAGTCCTCATGATGAAGCCCACAATGGATGAAATTTTTTAAAATATTTTCACCCGGTTATCTATTTTTAATTTATACTAAGGTGTCATGGAGGCCATATAAGTGCTTAGATGTAGATGAATATGAAAAAATTAACTTGTGCAGAATCAGCACTTGAATCACCATCTGTCAGGTATTTCCTTTTTTGGTTGACTGTTTTTCTCCTGGGGTATTGTGGATTTAATCTGTTTCTGGTATGCAGCTTGACCTATGTCCACACTGCAAAATGGATGGAAGGGAGGCTTGGGCTCAAACTTGGGACAGGGCCTGGGCTTAGTGTGCAGTGTAGCCGTATCCCCCAGAAGCTCTGAGAAAAAGCATATCAGTTAATTAGACAGATTCACTAAAATTAAGAGCAAGGTCTTAATGTTTTGTGGTCACTAAAGAGTTGAAACTCTGATGTAGAAGGCTTTGAGCTGGCTGCCAACTGAATTTCACTACTGTAAAAAAATTTCAAGGTTTTGGAGATTTTGTTATCCTGAATCAGGATGAAAAGCCAAACACTGGACATTTTTTGCAGAAGTGAAATTCTGCAATATTTCATTTTGGAAACACTGAAATATTCCCACTGGGGGAATGTTTTGGTGTTTTCAAAGCAGAATATCCTCCCCAGGACACTGGAATGCCTGGCTCCATGGCAGCCTGTGAGCTCTGCCTCTGCAGTAGCCCATCAGGTGAACTGAGGGAGAGCTCCAACCTCATAGCATCCCACCAGGTGGGCTGCTGAGGAGACAGGGAGGTGGGTGAGTGAGCAAGAAACCAGACAAGTTTCTGTTGGAATTTTTGTAGAAACTGACATGTACCCTGGAAAATCTCAAATTTGAAGAATCAGCATTTTCTGATGGAAAAACGTTCTCTTGGAGAATTTCCAACCACCTCTCATGACACAGTCTCAGAATTTCTGGTTGTTCTCAGACTGGCACTATGTATGCAGAGCTAAGGTTGCTTGAGTAATTGGATTGTGTGTGTATTTGCATACCTTCAAATAGTTTGGAAGATATTGTAAAGTGGAAACTTAATGTGGAATTTCCAAGCTTTCTAGTGTTTCTGTCACTTGAGGAAACTCCAGCATTCTTTTAAGAGGTTTTTTTGGCTGAACTAAGTGATACATTCCTTCAAACTTAACTCCAGGTTTACAAAGTTTTTGCCTGGGAATTTCTTTCTTTTGTTTTTATTTGATTAGGGGAAGAGTATGAGCAATGGAGGTGAGAGTTGAATAGGTATCTAACAAAACTCTTTGAACTGGAGGTAATATATTATGCAAAGATAGATAAACCTAGCTTACTTTAATTGTAAAAACAAATAACTGAGATAGCAAACTGACATGTGAAATAAAAACGTGATTGTGATGATAACCATTTAAAGATTTGTGGAGAAACAAATATTTATTGAAAATAAAAACCAGGTCTAAAGGCCCTAATGCTGACTTTTGGAAATATAACCATGTTGTGGTATTTGGAATACCCTATGTCCTGTACAGTAGATACTGTTTAAAATTGCTTGGGAACTGGAGCTTGCAATTGTGAGTTTGGAATGTCCTGCGGATAATTAAGTTGTGGTCAGGCTTTAGAAAAATAAAAGGTTCTCGAACTATGATTTTATAAACATGCTACAATAACATTTCTTTATATTTAACAGTTTCTTGTAGAAAGCTGATACTCTCACGAGGCATTGATTAAAGGTAAAACATCAAGAAAGAAAAAATATTAAATTAAAACTTCACTTAGGATGTTGACAGTTGGCTTGTAATATTAAACAGATGTGCGTGTTCTTGGGATATTCTTTCAGAACTTGGTTACAGAGGTTTTATTTTTAAATGATAGCTACAAATTTTTGATTATTTTTAATTTCTTTTTTCTTCAGCTTTTATTCTATATTGTACTCTAGATAGATCCACCTGGATAATATATGTAGTATAATTTTTGTTGTATTATTCAGGGCGGGCAAAGAGTTTCACCGTGTAGATTTAAATTGGAGTACAGCAGATTTCATTATCTAAAGGATTTATTGAAAGTTTTCAAAGATTCATAGGCCAAATTGTACTGGGAGATGTGCAAATACTGCTTTTATTGACTTCATCGGGAAATATGTGAGAGCATAACCTGGCCAATTGAAGATGTACACAGAAATAATGATATTACGTTTTTAAACACTAAGATTTAATTTTAAAATCTAGTTTAATAAAATAAGCAGGGAAATATTGAGTAGAAGTAGGGAGATGGTGTTGTCACTGAATATGGCATTAATGAAGCAGTGGAATACTGTGGCCAGTGTCCACACTTTTAAAAGGATGTTGAAGAATTGGAAGGCGTTCAGAAAAGAGCTACAAGAATCATCTGAGATCTGGAAAATCTGCCTTGCAGTGAGATACTAAATAAATCAACCTATTAGCTTATCCAATAAGAGGTTCGGAGATGACTTGATCATGATGTAGAAGCACTTATGTGGATGATTTCTGATACTGTAGTAGAAGGCTCTTTCATCTCTCAAAGGCATAACAAGATCCAGTGGCTGGACACTGACATCGTACAAATTCCAACTAGAAATAAAGTGCATATGTTTAACAATGAAGGTAATTAACCTTAGGATCCTAGAGATGTGGTAGACGCTCCATCTCTTGAAGTTTTTAAATCAAGATTAGTTATCTTTCTAAAAGGTCTGCTCTAGTTCAACCAGAAGGTGTGAGCCTGATGCAGGAGTTACTGTGTGAGATTCTGTGGCCTGTGTTATTTAGCAGGTCAAACTACATCTATATGCGTACAGTACTATCATCCCCATTATTATTCAGAATGCCCCACAATCTTTAATGTAGTTATCTTCATAACACCCATGTAAGAAGGGAAGTACTATTATCCCCACTTTACTGATGTGGAACTGAGGCACAGAGAGATTAAATTACTTGCTCCAGGTCTCACAGGAAGTCTATGGCAGAGCAAAGAATTGAACCCAGGTCTCTCGAGACCCAGGCAAATGCAGTAACCCGTGGACCATCCTTCCTCTGATCACAAGCATAATGTTCTATTCTGGCCTTAGAAGTTATGAATCTATGAATGTTCTGTCTTCATTTTAATAATAAGAGAACTAGGCAATGATGCATTAATTTAAAGCATTTCTAATGTAGCTGAACCAGTCTTGAATTTAGTCTTGTGCCTAGTTTAACAACTGGTTGTAGAAATTACCTTTGTGAATTAAGAAAGCTCTATTTTCTGTAATAGTTTGGTATTGTGGTTTCTTCCTACATAAATACCAGTGGAGATACTCAAATCCAAAGAATATTTAATCATTCTATTTGAGTTGAGAAGTGAGGGGAGGGATGGGAGGATTAAATAATTATATCCTTTGAACGGCTTTGCTCTTTATACCATCTCAGTTTCATACATATATCAGGTATCCCTTTCTCATGTATTCTACTTCTCATTTCTCTAAAAAAATCATGATACTCAATTTCTGCAATAAAATACGTGCAACTGGCTCATTAAAATATGAATTTTGTTCAATGATATTCTTTGTTTCCTAACCTTAAATTCTTGCCTTGCTTATAAACCCATTATATAATATTACAGATGGGAAACACTTATGAAAACACAGATGCTGCATCTGTATTTTGATTACAGAATCAAAGATGTAAAGAATCAAGAGAACACTGTAAAAACTTACCTAAGAATTAAACAGTTTGAATAAAATCTGACCTTGCATTATCATTTTATTTCATATTTACCGTCCTTATGCTTTGTGGCATATAAAGTGCATTATACTGTGGTCTATGATGGTAGCATTGTTTGAAAATTTATTGTCCCTGTCCTGGAAAATTATAGTAGTTTTAGATGTAGTTTGTGAGTTCACACAGTCCATTTGGAATATCACTTAGCATAATTTTCTTTTGTAGGAAAAATAAAACATTGTACATTTTTAAAAAAGAAAGTCCAGTCCCCACCCACCCCCAAGAATGATGGGCTGAAAAGAAGCCTTTTCCTTTGTTTCCTAAAATGGGGTGTGTGTGTATTTTTATATGTTTATTTTTAACAGTGTTACCCCATATAGATAGCCATATGAACATTATTCTTGTTGTAATGAAATGTAGTCAAAAGCACGCAGGAGAGATCTAGGAAATAATTACAAATATTCATTGTCTAAATCTGCTCTGGAGTGCATGTGAATAGTTGCCATTACACCAATAGGAGTCATTCATGCACATCTGAGGGCAGAATTTGGCTTTGAGTAGGGGTGGCTGTGTTGTCAGCGTTATTAAATAACTATGACTACATAAAAGAAAGCAAAAGAAATATTTTAAGATTCTTCATATTATTTGAAATTTTTTTGCTTTGTGTTTAATTTTGTTACTTGTATGAGGGCATTTCCATGAACAGAACACTTTTTAACTCCTAAAATATAAGAACAACTATTTTATCATATTGTGCAGCAATTATATTAACCATGGAAATATACTTGTAGACTCTTACTGATTTCAGTGGGACTTTGTCACTATATATTACACAATCCATGTATTAGGACATTGGTACGTTTTTGTCATAGAGGTTGTATGATGAACATTATTCTTATATATTCTGAAGCATCTTTCCACTTAAGCTTTTGCAGTAGCTACCTCTAAGTTCAATAAAACCAGGGTTTGGCCCTTAGTGAGAAGAGAAGAATCATTTGAAAGTAATGTGATTAAAATATTAAACATTTGAAGTTCCCTGGAGTAAATGCCATACTTTTCAGCCTCTCTCAGCATCCCATATGGAGACAAGAGGGTTTACATTAACATATTTGATATTATCCTTATTACGAGTGCTTAGATCCTAAATCTTTGATGAAATACTCTCTTAGGGCTTGTCGACAAAAACTAATGTGAAATGAGGCAAAATGTACACTTTCAGTGGATTAACTATGCCCAATTAAGTCTACTTTATTCCAGAATAAAGAGTGCTTTATTTCAAAGGATTAAGGCACTCTTATTCCAGAATAAGAGCATCTACATATGGAAATTAGGAATAACAATTCCAGAATAACTCCCTATGTAGACAATCTTGTCTGATCCTGCAAAAGCAACTGCTTGAGTGTAAGGGTCTGCACAGCCAGATCTCTTCACAGGATAAGGACCTACATGTATTTTTGCTCATATACAGCTCATTCATATTCTAGTTGGAAGATTATTATGCAGAACAAAAAGGCTGAAGTGCAACTTCTGAGATATTAATAGTAAAATATAAAAATCTGTCTTATTTTATTTAAATAATCTTTCCCTTTATGTGTTGAGGCTACAGTCTTCGCTGCTACATAGCATTCTGATTGGTTATTGTTAAATTATTATTTATTGTTTGTACTATGGTAATGGCCAGGGTTCCCAACCAAAATCAGGGCTCCACTGTGCAGGGCACTAGCAGACATAGAATAACAGGAAGCTAGATAGTCCCTTTCATGAACTGCTTACAATCTAGATAGAAAAGGGTTACAGGGGAAGGATATACAAAATCCTGGCCCTATTGAAGTCAGTGGCAAAAGTATCATTAACTTTAGTGAGGACAGGATTTCACTCGTGAAATACAAGCAAAGTAAACAGTGATGGTCAGCAGATGGCATGTCATGTTCCACAATTTTGCTTGTTGCTTTGGGGGATGGGGTGGTTCACTGGAAGGGAAACCTCACTGTTAAAATGTATTTAAGTCCCATTTCTGTAATATGCTTAAGCACATGTCTAACTTTAAGCATGAGAATATGTTTAAAATTAGGAACGTGTTTACATACCTTACTGAATTGGAGCCTAGAAGAGAAGTTTTATCAGTTACTGAAAAGCCTATCTTTTATCAATTACTGTAGGGAGTTGATCTGACTGCTGTTATGAGTAAGAGCATTCATGGTTTAATTGGATAATTTATTGATTCCTGTGTAGATATTTTTCACCCTAAAATATAGTATTTCTAAGAGTTTCTATATACCCCTTGCTGAGTAAAATTTTCAGTTTTCCAAAAAAGTGCAATTTTGAAAATATGTAAGAGATGTAGCTATTAACCTACATGCACGTTTATAATACTAGAAAATGGGCAGCTTATTACATTCAAAGACAGGATCTGATAGGCCCAAATTGCTTAAAACATCAGTTATTGAAGATATACCCCTGAGAATTTGAGAAACCATTTAACAGATGAAAGTACATTTTGAAAAGTTCAACCTTACAGGCAATCATAAAATGAATCAAAACAGTGCTTTCCCCCCCTGAAATGTATAGAGCCCATCTGTGTCTAATCCAGTAATTACAGACAGAGTTCAATTACCTTTTCAAACTTGGAGCAGACTGGAGACTAGGCAGTGAACAAATGTAGGGTTTTGTCTAGACCTCAATTGACCGCAGTCTAAAACTTGAATTTATATCTAATTTTATTTTTTTTGTTTGGTTTGATAGCTCTTAAAGGATTCATTTTGCTACGTAGTTGCCAGATCATGAAAGCTCTTGTTGCTGGGCACAGTGCTAGCTACTGGTCTTAGTCCTTTTGAAGTTAATAAATCTGCACCTACTAGTAAGAATTTTGCAGGATGGGGACCTAGTATTTACTTTCTCAACATTGAGTTAACACATTTGAAGTGCAACAAAAGCTTTTGTTAATCAGCTGTTACAATTCTGTGTCTTTTTTAACAGTGCTGCTTTTAATTGAGACTTTGTTGTACTAGATTAAGTTTTGAAGAGTTCTAACAATGCTAACTCCACCTTTTGATGTTCTCTGTATGTATGTGTATATATATATATTACTGTATGTTCCATTCTATGCATCTGATGAAGTGGGCTTTAGCCCACGAAAGCTTATGCTCAAATAAATTTATTAGTCTCTAAGGTGCCATAAGTACTCCTGTTCTTTTTGCGGATAGAGACTAACACGGCTGCTACTCTGAAACCAATGTTTTTAAATTCTGTTGTGCAGTCACATAAATAGACATTACATCCTGAGAAAATAATTTTTGGTTTATTCTGAAAAATGTAATCAAGATAGGCTTTTCAGTTGCCTAACTTGCCTGTTGGCAGTGATCAGAAACCAGGGTAAAAGTTTGTCATTTCACCTATTTGTTTGTTTGTTTCGGTGGGATTGTTTCAGGTGGGATTCTGGATAAAAGCGGATTATAGCCAGAGTTAATGGGCTATATGTTCAGTCACATAAGCATACTCAAAGAACAGGCTCCACTGCTCCAAATTGCAGTAGCTGGTACAGAGTCCTTGGCTGCCAAGTCCTAAGTCAGACAACTTCTGTGTTATCAGCTCACAAAGTATATAAACCACCAGTTCATTATTTTATCTTTGGGAAATACATGGTGTGTGCTGCATCGGATAGTAATAATATTTCCATTTTACCAGTCTGAGTGATTAATAAGGTGGCTTATATATGCAACCATTAATTAGAAAGTGGTCTGTACAATAAGAATGATATATAGTATGCAAACAGAGCCTGTCTTACTATACAGAACATAACCCTAACAAGTAATGACTCTTGGTGGTAAGGTAATTTCATTCATTTCATACGTTGATGGCAACAGTGTGAAGAATAAATATTGTGTTTTTAACACATGTTCATACATAAGACTTTTGCTGAAACATGAAGAAATAACCTTTGTAAACATACATTATTATGAATCATAGGGGTTTTTTGGAGTGCAAATAGTGAGAGAAAGGGATATGACTATAGTAATAGACATATCTAGTTTAACGTTCTGATTTGTAATAGTGTAGAAATCAATATTGTGTAGTAGTTGGTGTAATTACTTAAGAATGAATGAACCTGGTGATGACTTCTCACGTTCTCAGCTACCATTTTATAACAAAGAAGACCGACTCTTCCAGTGAATAATCAGCTTTTCTAATTTATTGCAACGCTAGGGCTTTTTTTTTTTTTTCATGTTTAAATAGCTTTCCTTGTTGGTCATAAACACCTATTAGCCAGGAAAAACTGATAAGATTGAGATGTTAAATGACTATGAAAGTGAGGTGTCTAATAAAAGTTGAAGCTTATTTTTTGGGGTCTGTGTTGTTCAAAATGTATTCTCTCTCTATGCTTGATAAGCTTGGAAAAAGTCACTTGATGCCAGTTTTCTCGATTAATTAATTGTAGTTTACATTCATTAGCTGGGTGTTCATGTTGCTATTTTTTTAAGCAAAACATAATACCTAAGACATTCAAGATATTATTCCAGAAATGCCATTGTAATATACCCATATTACACACCAAAAATTATGTTAAAAGAACATTAAGGTTGCAAAGTTGAGTTCTGAAAAGTTAGGAAATGCCAGAATTATATATGCTACTCATTTCTAAAGGTTTTTCTCTGAACGTGCTGAGAACCTGTCTCCCCTCCTTTGGCTTCAGTAGGAGTTGCGGGTACTTAACAAGGTTGAAAATCTGACAAAACATTATTTCAGGAGCCTAGCGTTAGGCATCCATTTCAAAATTGTGATTCTAGTTATTAAAGTTGAGTGTATAGGTTCACAGCAGTTAGAAATACAAAAGACCTCCTACCTCTGTGGTGCTGACCCTGTGGCGTGCACCAAAATTTCTTTTTCATCTCCTAGTTCTGCAGAACTTCAGCTTTAATTAACAAATAATTTTTTTAGCCTTTCATGGTTGCAAAGAGATTATTCTGAAAGTAAACTAAAGCAGTGTCTTCCTGAGTCTGTAGACAACCTATATCAATATTTGTGATGTCTCGCAGCCTCCATGCAACTTAAGGTGGTTTAGTTCTGAAGCTTAGTAAAATGTTAAGACTGTTAACAAAAAATGGTTGTACATTGTGATGGATATTATGGTAGTTAGAAACAAATAAAAAAGACATCTTGGGGCTATAGAATACAACTTACTGTATGTATACATAGTATACAACTTACTAGGTTACTTATGGCCCCATCTATACTACCAGTCTATTGGTACCAGTGCACAATTGTTTGCTGTGATTCAGGTTGTCTGTGGGTTAACACAATTTTTGTTTGTAGTGTAGATGATACAACATGGTTATGGAATCCATATTAGGAAACCAGGTTACATTTCATTCTGATACTGCCTGGTGTATGTTTCGTCATTTCCTTGATTACATACTCTTGATATTTGTAAAGCAGGTGTTCAAAAATGAACAACTGTATTTTTAAAAAGAGAAATTCTAGTGTTGATGGGTTTTTTAGTTTGTTTTTAAAAGTGATGGTAAATGTCCTCTGCGTCCCAATGGAAATCTTTCCCTTGTAATATTTTGGACCAGAGTTTCATAAATCTGTCCCTGCAGTTGCATCCACATTTTCCAGACCTAATTTGTGATGGAAATATCATACATGGATTCAGAATCACTGAGTGCTCACATTTTTGGTTTAGCTGCATCCTTTCAACTAAATGTTGAAAATATGACCCTGCTTTCTTGGTGCTGTCATTTCTAATCTAAAAGTAAAATGTTATAACAAACTACAATGGCTGGATTCCTCCTTACTGCTTATTATCCTGTTAAAAAGTCATTCCATTCTCCTCTATTTCATGCTTTCTTAGGGGATCTCTTTTTTTTTTCCCCGTCCCATATTTTTCTTGGTTTATTTCTAATTCTTGATTTTTGTTTTTTCTCTATTTGTATGTGCGTTTTTATTTCTGGCTCTATTTGCTCTGTCACAGTGTATCACTCTTTTCATGTCTGGTTCTGTTGCAGTCTGTATTTCATGTAGGCTTTGTTTCAGTATATTCCGGTCTTGAGTCTCCTTTTGTCTATGGTCCAGGCAGTCCCTTTCTGATACTGTTTTTCTTTCTCTGTACTTCCTTTTCTATTAGCATGCACCATGGAATTAAAAACTACTCATTTAATTGAGCAATAAGATAATTAAAAATTGGCGTGGGGATGACTTAGTGGCCTGCAGATCTCTGGCCATTGTTCTTATCCTCCCTATGCACCAAACGGCAGTCTTTCATTTTTCCAGTTTGTGTGAATGATGATCTAGGATGATGATATGAAAAAGAGGATGGTGTGTGTGAATGAAAACCCTGATAAACAGTAGAAATTCCTTTCCCTTCCTTGTTGATTGCTCTCCTCTCTTCTTCTGTTTCTCAGCCCTTGCTTTTCTGTTTTATTTTCCCAAGAATCAGAGTTGCACACATTTGATTAAAGGTGTGATGTTTAAATTGATGTAGTTATACTTGTGCAAAACCATGTGTGGATACTCTTAGTTCTATTTTAATCTGATTTATGTTGATTTAGTTTAACATGATAAGGAATCTTCTGCCCCTTCCCTTGCCAGCTTCACAGCCTACTAGCGCTCACTGTCACACATTTGTTCCTGATATCCAGCCTATATTTTGCCTTTTATGAATATCTGTCTGTATAACTCAAATAATTCTTCCCGCACCTTTGGTATATACATTCAGATAACTGCAGACTTTTCATATCTCCTTCTCCTGCAACACTGACTTAATACATATCTTGGCTAAGTGATGATTTAGATTTATTTCTTTTTGGTGGTTTTTGCCAACGCTCAGCCCTCGCTCACAGTCCCTCTGCTGCAACTTCTCTCTTACTGCTTTCCTCCCTTCCTCCCTCTTTAGTATTGCGCTTTTTTCCCACTCCCATGTTCCCTAGCTCATCCACTCCCTCTTCTCACTGCTCAGATCATCACCCACTCTGCAGAATTTTAAAAAAGGGACACAAACCCCAACAAAAGATGGAAGTAAAGTGACATTTACTCTCCATCATCCTTTCCTTCTTGGAGGCCCCTTTTTGTAGAATGTTGAATGAGAGTCTCTTTCCTCACCCCCGCCATATGCACTTGTGCTATGCCCCAGATCAGCTGCTGCTTGTTTACTTGTTTCTGTCCACTCCCACTCCTTTCTTCTCTTGTGCCTCCCCTCCACCCTTCTTTTCCTTTTTGTTGTTTTGCTTTCTGTTCTTCTTTGTTTGCATCTCATCCCCAATTATTTTGTTCATTTGCTTCCTCCCCTACCAAAAGGCTACATGCTGCTATGAGTTGGGGGGATGCTCACTGGAGGCTTGGGGCATGGTCATGTGCTCTCACAACCAAACTGTGGGAGGCAGCATGATCTAGTGGATAAGACACTTGGCTAGGAATCAGAGAAGGGGGGTGTATTCCCAGCACTGCCATCAGAGCCATAACTAAGCATTTTAGTGCCTGGGGCGAGCAAGCACATTTATGCCCCCAGAGGTGATGTGTGGGGGGGAGGGGGGTGGTCATGTGGGATCCCCTCCCCCCCGCCCCAGTTTCTGCCTTCCATTTAGCACAGACATTTTCAAACTGTGGGGTGCACCTCCCTAGGGTGATGCGCCCCACAGTTTGAAAACTGTCACCTCCTGCCAGGAGCCAGCAGATCAGAAGCTGGTGGGAGTCGCCCGGCCCACTCGAGTCCCTGGCCCTCCGTGTTGAGGGAGCCGGGGCGCTGTATGGCTGCCTGGCGGCCCTCCCTGCCACCTCTGCGTGGCCAGATGCTCCCCAAGCAGGGCGGATGGCACAGCTCCAAGATGTACCCCTGATATGCTCTTGCCTTTGCCCCGAAGGAACCCGGCAATGGCCAGTGACGCCCCTGGTGCCACCCCCTGCCCACAGAGCCTGGCTGCCATGAGATGCTATGCAAGGTGCTCCCTGGAGTACTTCTCCTACTTGGGCACCTGCCTCTCAGCAGTCTGGTCACACCTTCCTCACAACCCAGGGACCTGCCCTTGCAGTGACATCACTATCCCCACACTCCCTGTGTGCAGAGCGGAACTGCCCCTTGCCCCCCCGGGCTGCCCTGCCCAAGCCCTGTGGCTGCTGGGCTTGTGGTCACACAGCCCGAGCCCAGTACCCAGCTCAGGCTCTGGGGGAAGGTGGCTGCTGCTGGCAGGGCAGACTTGCTCCCTCCAGCTCCAGCAACTGAGGCTGTGAGAACGGAGCGACCCCTAGCCTTACTATATTTCAAGTTCCACACTAGAGGACACTGCTGGGGGGGGGGGGGGGAGTACAGATAAGGGTCACTGGAAGAAGTAGTTGGGAGGTGTTGGAGAGGTGTCTGTGTACTGGGAGGGATATTGGGGGGTGCTGGAGTGGGTACCTGTGGTGGGAGTACCCACTGGAGGTGGGGAGCAGTATTGCTCTCTCACAGTGGCAGGGTGGCTGGTGCAGGCCATGGATGCTGCGCCAGCTGTCAATCAGTGCCTCCTGGGGGCCTCTCCCCCTCCCCAGGGCTGGGCAGGAGCGCCATTTCAGATTTGGGGGGGAACTTTAACTATGATTCCAGGGACTACGTAGGCACCTGAAAACTCTAAGTTTTTTGGTAGATAATTACTTAGAAATTAGTTGACCAGAGCACTGTATCCAATTCCTATATAAATAAAGAAAAAATATATACAAACTAGGGCTGTCAATTAATCACAGTTAACTCACGCGATTAACTCAAAAATTAATCGCTATTAATTGCAGTTTTAATAACATTGTTAAACAATAGAATACCAATTGAAATTTATTAAATATTTTTAGGTTTTTTTCTACATTTTCAAATATTGATTTCAGTTACAACACAGAATACAAAGTGTATGCTGCTCACTTTACTATTTTTTATTACATATATTTGCACTGTAAAAACGATAAACACAAGAAACAGTATTTTTCAATTCACCTCGTACAAGTACTGTAGTGCAGTCTTTTTATCGTGAAAGTACAACTTACATATGTAGATTTTTGTTGTTGTTGCATAACTGCACTCAAAAACAAAACAATGCAGAACTTTAGATCCTACAAGTCCACTCAGTCCTACTTCTTGTTCAGTCAATCGCTAAGACAAACAAGTTGTTTTCATTTACAGGAGATAATGCTGCCCACTTCATAGAATCATAGAATATAAGGGTTGGAAGGGACCCCAGAAGGTCATCTAGTCCAACCCCCTGCTCGAAGCAGGACCAATTCCCAGTTAAATCATCCCAGC
This sequence comes from Caretta caretta, assembly GCF_965140235.1. Taxonomy (NCBI): domain Eukaryota; kingdom Metazoa; phylum Chordata; order Testudines; family Cheloniidae; genus Caretta; species Caretta caretta. The sequence continues at coordinate 126,971,545 of NC_134209.1, read as the reverse complement.
CAGGGCTTTGTCAAGCCTGACCTTAAAAACCTCTAAGGAAGGAGATTCTACCACCTCCCTAGGTAACGCATTCCAGTGTTTCACCACCCTCTTAGTGAAAAAGTTTTTCCTAATATCCAATCTAAACCTCCCCCACTGCAGCTTGAGACCATTACTCCTCGTTCTGTCATCTGATACCATTGAGAACAGTCTAGAGCCATCCTCTTTGGAACCCCCTTTCAGGTAGTTGAAAGCAGCTATCAAATCCCCCCTCATTCTTCTCTTCTGCAGGCTAAACAATCCCAGCTCCCTCAGCCTCTCCTCATAACTCATGTGTTCCAGACCCCTAATCATTTTCGTTGCCCTTCGCTGGACTCTCTCCAATTTATCCACATCCTTCTTGAAGTGTGGGGCCCAAAACTGGACACAGTACTCCAGATGAGGCCTCACCAATGTCATATTTACAGTGTCACTAGAAAGTGAGAACAGGTGTTCTTGTGACACTCTTGTAGCCGGTGTTGCAAGATATTTGTGTGTCAGATATGCTAAACATTTGTATGCCCCTTCATGCTTCGGCCACCATTCCAGAGGACATGCTTGCATGCTGATGACGCTCATTTAAAAAAATAATGCGCTCATTAAATTTGTGACTGAACTCCCTGGGGGAGAATTGTATGTCTCCAGCTCTATTTTACTTGCATTCTGCCATATATTTCATGTTATAGTAGCCTCAGATGATGACTCAGCACATGTTCATTTTAAGAACACTTTCGCTGCAGATTTGTCAAAAAGCAAAGAGGGTACCAATGTGAGATTTCTAAAGATAGCTATAGCATTTGACCCAAGGTTTAAGAATTTGAAGTGCCTTCCAAAATCTGAGAGGGATGAGGTGTGGCGCATGCTTTCAGAAGTCTTAAAAGAACAGCACTCCGATGCGGAAACTCCAGACCCCCGAACCACTAAAAAGAAAATCAACCTTCTGCTGGTGACATCTGACTCAGATGATGAAAGGAACATGCGTTGGTCCGCACTGCTTTGGATTGTTATCGAGCAGAACCCGTCATCAGCATGGACTCGTGTCTTCTGGAATGGTGGTTGAAGCATGAAGGGACATATGAATCTTTAGCGCATCTGGCATGTAAATATCTTGCAACGCCAGCTACAATAGTGCCACGAGAACACCTGTTTTCACTTTCAGGTGACTTTGTGAACAAGAAGCTGGCAGCATTATCTCCTGCAAATGTAAACAAACTTGTTTGAGCGATTGGCTGAACAAGAAATAGGACTGAGTGGACTTTGTTTTATTTTTGAAAGCAGGGTTTTTTGGTACATAATTCTACATTTGTACAATTTTCATGATAAAGAAATTGCACTACAGTACTTGTATTAGGTGAACTGAAAAATACTATTTATTTTGTTTTTTACAGTGCAAATATTTGTTATAAATATAAAGTGAGCACTGTACACTTCGTATTCTGTTATAATTGAAATCAGTATATTTGAAAATGTAGAAAACATCCAAAATATTTACATAAATGGTATTCTGTTATTGTTTAACAGTGCAATTAATCCCGATTAATTTTTTCAATCGCTTGACAGTCCTATTACAAACACCAATTAAAGCCATATTTTAAGCTTATATGTAAGTTTAGAACAATCCAGAGATAATACAGCAAAATATTCCTAATACCAAACCTTGAGGTGGAGTCAGAACTGTTTGGCTGTGTCCTGCCATTAACCGTTGAGACCCTCGTTCAGCTCAGTTGGTTGTGGGGAGGGGCCTGTGCTTTGGGAATGGGAGGAGTCCATTTCAACCCCCATGGCCAGGATAAAGTCCCATATGAGGAGGAGGTGATGTAGTCACCGAAGGGCCTGTTGCTCTCAGGGGAGAATTCTGGATTTGGGAATGAAAGGTCCCAAGATCCCATCTCAGACAAGCCTGAGCAAAGACTGGAAGTTACGGGGTAGAAGCACTTGGTACACAGAGATTTCTTATGTTGATGTCAGAAGTAAGATCTGAACAGCTAGTTCTGAGGGCAAGCTTTGTCTGTCTAGGCAATTGTGTAATGAATGGGCTGGTGTGCATGTGCACCATATACCTTTCGTGGTTGTCCTAGCTGCCACGGTATCTACACTGCTAAGAGAGCAGAGATTCTCTGCTAGCTCAGACATCAGGGCTCTGTGCTTTGGTGCAGGCAATAGCGGTTCTGCCTCAGCTGTGAAGGTCTCCAAGGCTGTTGTGTGCAGCACAGTGGCACATGGCAGTTCCAGCTGGCTTTGTCTACACTGTTTTACGTAAATCTCTCAGGGTGTGGATTTTTCACAAACCTGAGCAATGTCGCTGTACTGATGTAACTTTTCAGTGGAGACCAACCCTAGGGTATGTCAACACTAGAAGCACTGCAGCTGCACTGCTACAGCAGCATTTCTGTAGCACTGTGGTGTAGATGTTTAGTACAGCAGTGGAAGGGTTCTTCCATCGCTGTAGTAAACCTGCCTCTTGGAGAAGAATTCTTCTACTGACACTGAGTTTTGGTGAGCTTAATTACATCGCACAGGGTGTGAAATTTTTTACAGCCCTGAGCAATGCAGTTAAGCCAACCTAACTTTATAGTGTAGACCAGCCCTAAGGGTATGTCTATACTGTGATTAAAAAAAACCCATTGCACCATGTCTCTGAGCCCAGCTCAGCTGACTTGGGCTTTGGGGCTAGGTTGTGGAGCTAAAAACCACAGTGTAGACGCTTGGGCTGAAGCCCAGGCTCTGCGACATTGCCTCCTCCCAGGGTCTCAGATCCCAGGCTCTAGCCCAAGCCCAGTTGTCTACACTGCAGTTTTATAGCCCTGCAGCCCAAGCTTGGGCCGCCGCAGCCATGCGGTGGGTTTTTCTTCACTGTATAGATCAAGGGTGGGCAAACTGTGAGCCGCATCCGGCCCGTCAGACCTTTTAATCCGGCCCTTGAGCTTCCGCTGGGGAGCGGGGTTGGGAGCTTTCCCCGCTCTGGTGCTCCAGCCGGAGAGCGGGGTCAGACGCTTGCCTTGCTCTGCTCCGCTCCGCATGTGCAGCAGCTCCTTGTGGCACCTGGGAGTGGGAACAGCCAGGGGGCTCTGCATGCTGCCCCCTCCCCAAGCGCCGGCTCTGCAACTCCCATTGGCCAGGAACTGCGGGAGCTGTGGGGGCGGTGCCTGCAGATGGGGCAGCGTGCAGAGCAGCATGGACCCGCCTCTGAACGGGGGATGGGCCGCTGTTTCCAGGAGCTGCTTCAGGTAAGCGCTGCCCAGATCCTGCACCCCTGCCTCCTCCCCTTCCCCAGCCCTGATCGCCCTCCAAACCCTTTGATCCCAGCCTGGAACACCCTCCTGCACCCCAAACCCCTCATCCCCAGCCCCCCCCCCCAGAGCCTCACCCCCAACGTGCGCCCCAATCCCCTGCCCCAGCTCAGACCCCGCCCTCCCAACCCCTTCATCCCTGTCCAGAGTGCCCTTCTAAACCCCAAACCCCTCAGCCCCACCCCAGATTCTGCACCCAGCTGGAGCCCTCATCCACCCCTGTGCACCACAGTCCTCTGCCCCAGCTGACTCTTCATACAATTTCCATACCGAGATGTGGCCCTCAGGCCAAAAAGTTTGCCCACCCCTGATGTAGATGTACCTGAAGAGTGAGGTTCCAGTCTCTGCTCCAATGAGGTGCTATAAAGAGATCTGTCGGTAAACCGATTACTTTAGCCTGATTAGTCTGAAAAGAGGCTCTCGCCATCAAATCTCTCACGCGTTTGGCATGAGGGTGGGATTTTTTTTCTCTCTATTTACATTGCTAATTAAAGACTATTTTTTAAAACAAAAACAACTTTTTAAAAACTATTAATATAATGAAATACCGTTCTGGGGACCCTTTCCTTTATCCATCTTTATAGTTGCTACTTCCTCACAGGGTTTTCTTTGGTTAGTGTCTGAAGCTGAACTAAAAATTAATCTATGGAGAAAGTTTGTACTTTTGAGGAGGAAACATCTTAAACAGAAGCTTACAAATTTTCAAACTGAGGAAATGCATCAAGCCTGGTAGAAAATTTATCAGTGTAGAAAGCAGTCCAGATAATGACAGAAAAGGTAGCTTGGCCATGTCTCTAGAATGGTTCCTATATATTTCTAAACTTCTGTTGTTTTCTCTGAAGATTTGCACCATCTTTTCTTCAGTTATACACCAGACCTGCTTACTCCATTCATCATGTAGTAGGAGGTAGGGTAATTATGGGTTCTAATTATGGTAGGCCTCCCAGCCAAGAGAAAGACCTGGAATTATTTGCCTAATGTGTTCTGATATTTTCTCATAATACAGCTGAAGATAGTCCACGGACAGACTCAATGCATTGCAAATGTCATTCCATGTCTTTCTGCAACACATGTCCTTAAGTATGTGGTATGATTATTGGCAAGCTAATAATACATTGTGTCTGATAAAAACTCGACCTATTGAAGGGCTAAAAGGATTTTCGTATCTACTTGGGTAGGCTCAGGTGGAAGGAGTGTGTGCAGGTAGAAAACAGTGTCTCATAATTGGGCTTGGCAGAATTTTATTTTTATATTTTTTTAAATTTTGACAGATATCTATGTTTGTTTATTTTTAAGCTTTTAACATTTTTATTAGTTTAATTTTCACAGTTGCACAAAATTGTGTCAAGCATTTTTTCTATTGATTTAAATTTTCAAAGTTTAAGTTGAAAGTTGTGGGAGATTACGGGGGAAGGGTCAGATAAATATTAAATCTAAACAGATGTTGATATTAAAAAAATTAAAGCTTTATAACTTAAAACACAAATTGTCAACATCACATCTAAATTGTAAGAAAATCAAACTCTAAGGTCATTATTATTAGTGGAAATATTATTTCATTTGTGGATGTTGTGAAATCGACATTGACCAGCAAAAATCTAATCCTTGTAAATCTACATATAATGGACTCGATCATAAAATCCATATAAATTAGAAATGGAAAAGACTACTGGGGACAGCTGCCTGTGAGTTTAAAATTATTCCCAGCTGTATGTTTTCCAGGGCCTTTCCAGTCAAATTTAAGTGGCTTTCACCACTTCCCTTGGGAAACTATTCCAATCTAATATACCTCAGTGTGAATATTTTTCTGGTATTTGGGCTACATTTTCCTTTCAATGGTTTTATAACATCAAACCTATCTATGCTCCCTTGTGTGAACCTAAACAATTACTTTTTCTCCCTTGCCGAAAAAATAATAGATAGTTATGTCCCCCTTAGTTCTCTTTTAACCAAGCTATAAAAAAGTAATTCCTTTAATCTTATAGTTCCTTGTATGACATTGTGCTACTTGTTGTTGTGGCTTTGTAGTTTACTAAGATGTAAAGCATGTAGAGCTAAGATTGCCAACTTTCTCATTATAGACAGCTGGACCCCCAAGGCCCTGCCCCTGCTTTGCCTCTTCCCCCAAGGCCCCATCCCTGCTCCGCCTCTTCCTCAGGCCCCACTGTGCACTTGTTTCTCTGCTTCCCTACCCCATCGCTCACTGCTGTTTCCGCCCCCCATAGCTAGATCCACTCCACCTCCCTCCAGCTATGCTCCCTCTGCTCTGGAGCTGCAGCCTGACACGGAGCCTGCCTGCCTGCCCACAAGAAGCAGGTAGGAGGCGACCCCAGCTGAGCAGGGGCTGGCATGAATTAATGACCCAGCTCCTCTCCCACCTGCGGTAACCAGACTTTTGGTGTCCGGTCAGTACATCTGACTGTACACTGCCGGGTTCCCGTGGCAACCCAATACAGAACTGCTGCATGAAACTTTGTAAATACTTTTATTCCATGATGAAAACTGTTTTTCATAATGTCCTGTCATTTTATAGTCATGCTGACATAAATATATTGCTCAGTCTGTGGTTGTGTCTTGTCTATCATACTTAAGTTTTTTTGTGCTGTTTTCTTACTAACCTCACAATGTAATTGTGATTTTTCTTGGCTGCTTGACATCATTAAAAGAACTCTCCTATTGAACATGGCTTTTTTTAATGACTTTTTTCTTCCTGATTGATGCCCTTTTGGAGTAAAATTAAAATGCATGGAAATCTAAATGCTTTGTTGAAATTGGTTAATTGGGTACAATTAAGCTGTAAGAAGCAGCCCATCAAGTAAAGTCCTATGACTACATACAGAACTTTCTGTTCAATTAAAGAAAAAATACCAACCCTAATTTGCAATAGCAGTGTTCTGATTTTCATTAAATAGATGGTATTTTATGCTATTTTGTCTAAGCTCAAGATTAATTCCTATGGTTACAGGGAGAAATAAATCTCTAGATTGCTTTAAAGAAAGATTGTGTTTGTTCAGAACAGGGTTGACAGCCTCTCCTTAAGAGAAACTATTACTTACATTCTTTCCTAGGTTTAAATGCATAAAAAAAATTTGTAATGGTACCCCAGTGGCATCATAAAAATGTAAAATAATTGTACACTAAAGTAACCAAAATTACAGGAAATAGGCTTTTTAAAATTTTTTACTAGAATTGTTAGCTTGGAGAGGGTGGGAGGAATGGAATGTCATGCTACACAAACAAACTCTATTGTCAGGTATTCAGTGATTGACTGACAATTACAAGTCTTTTCTTACAAATGTTAAAATAATCTGCTGGATGTTAAGAAAAATGTCTATTTCCCATTTTCAGTATCCCTAAAACTGTCCTTATTGATGCATAATGTACAGAATTCTCAAATCCTTCCTTGGGATGAATTTCAGTCTGCACATCTAAGCTATAACTTTTAGTCCTCAAGAGAAAATTATTTACCTGTAGCTTTGCTTCCCTGAAGATCTTCTCATGATAGGCCATAACAGCAGTTTAAGGGTGTATAAGCCTCCCAGCCCAGGTGAACAGGCTTACGCTAGCTTGGCTTGAGCTAGCACTCTAAAAATAGTAGTGTGGACGTTGGCTCCAGTGGCTATCCCACTTCCAAAATGCTTGGACTCATTATTGTAGACCAGTAGGTCTTAAGCACGGTGGAATTCAGATACTCTTCAGTTTGTTCCTATCCCTCCTTCTCACCCCCCTTCCTTCCTCCCTGATCCCTTTTCAGGAACCACTCTCAAGAGGAGATCCTCCTTTGGAAGTTCCAGTCTCCCCTGTTGGAGCCATAGAGGACATTCCTCCATTGCACGGGGGGAGAGGGCTTTTATTCACACAATTTGTCACCCACTGGACATGTGGGTTTGAGTGCCCACAGGAATCTTAGTCCAGTGGTGGGCTAAGGAATCTTAGCCCGTCAGGGTAATCCGCTGGTAGGCCGCGAGACAGTTTGTTTACATTGGCCCTCCACAGGCATGGCTGCCCGCAGCCCTCAATGGCTGCAGTTCACCATTCCTGGCCAATGGGAGCTGCGGGAAGCACATCCCTGCAGCCCGCGCTGCTTCCCGCAGCTTCCATTGGCCAGGAACGGTGAACCGCAGCCACTGGGAGCTGCGGACTTGTCAAGGTTTCTTCCCACTCTGAACTCTAGGGTACAGATGTGGGGACCTGCATGAAAGACCCCCTAAGCTTATTCTTACCAGCTTAGGTTAAAAACTTCCCCAAGGTACAAACTTTGCCTTGTCCTTGAATCGTATGCTGCCACCACTAAGCGTTTTAATCAAAGAACAGGGAAAGAGCCCACTTGGAGACATCTTCCCCCAAAATATCCCCCCAAGCCCTACGCCCCCTTTCCTGGGGAAGGCTTGATAAGAATCCTCACCAATTTGTACAGGTGAACACAGACCCAAACTCTTTTCATTGGTCTTAAGATCCATCAGGTTCTTAAAAGAAGGATTTTAATTAAAGAAAAGGTAAAAGAATCACCTCTGTAAAATCAGGATGGTAAATACCTTACAGGGTAATCAGATTCAAAACACAGAGAATCCCTCTAGGCAAAACCTTAAGTTACAAAAAGACACAAAAACAGGAATATACATTCCATCCAGCACAGCTTATTTTACCAGCCATTAAACAAAAGGAAATCTAACTCATTGCTAGCTAGATTACTTACTAATTTAACAGGAGTTGTAAGGCTGCATTCCTGATCTGTTCCCAGCAAAAGCATCACACAGACAGACAGATCCTTTGTTCCCCCTCCTCCATATTTGAAAGTATCTTGTCCCCTCATTGGTCATTTTGGGTCAGGTGCCAGCGAGGTTATCTTAGTTTCTTAACCCTTTGCAGGTGAAAGGGTTTTGCCTCTGGCCAGGAGGGATTCTATAGCACTCTATACAGAAAAGTGGTTACCCTTCCCTTTATATTTATGACAGGGTGGCTGTGCCTGCGGACAGTCAATGTAAACAAACTGTCTTGCAGCCAGCCAGCATATTACCCTGACAGGCCACAGGTTGCCCACCACTGTCTTAGCCTCTTTGGACAGGTAGATGCACCCAACTGATGTATATATGGAAGTTCCTTTTATTCCCTCCCAACCTACTTTGACTCTGGTTACAGATGCTTCTGCCCTAGGTTGGGGAACTTACCTGGGGACTCTACAGACTCAAGATCTCTGTCTTGCCAGATGAGAGAGTTGAGACCATTTGTCTAATTTGTCATGCTTTCCTTCCTCATATCGAGGGAAGGAATTTATTAGTTCTCACAAACAACATGGCAGCAGTGTTCGATGTGAACAGACAGGGAGGGACCAGATCTATTTTTCTATGCCAAGAAGCGGTACTGTTTTCGGAGTTTTGCATCACCAATTCAATTCACGTCAAAGCCTCCCTCCTTCCGAGTGCCCAGAACATTCTGGCAGATCGATTTAGCAGATATTTCCCCAGTCACCAATAGCAGTGTTTCCAGCCAGATATAGTCAGACTTATTATTCAGACTTGGGGGCAGTCCCCACATAATCCTATTCCCCCTTGGGACTTAAGCTTGGTTGTGACATTCTGTATCCCTATGTTCACCCTTTTAACAAAACTACAATGGATTTTGTACAAAGTATGCCTTGTGAGGTACCATTTGAAAACTCAGAAGTTGCTGATCAGTATTTTCCTGGTAAAATATGTGTGGCAGTGTTGTATGTAAAGTTATAAGATGCTACCATATAACATGACTAAGACATATTCCAAGTTTAGGAAATCAGGCACAAACCAGTTCCCCAAAGGGAAAGGGCAAACTAATGCCTCAGCCAGGTGTCAACAAAATCAAATGGACAATCACCTGGTTAAGAGGCCATTCTTCAGCAGGAAAAAGGGTGTGAGCAAGAAGTCAACATTTTGGAAAAGAAACAGCTGGAGGTTCTCATTCCCCAGACCATCCGTCTCTTGACCCTCAGCTGGAGGTAATTTTTCAAAGAAAAAGAATCATAGAATATCAGGGTTGGAAGGGACCTCGAGAACAATAAGAAAGGAGAACAGATGCCCCCAAATACTCCTACCCTTTTCTCTACTCATTGCATCAACAACACCTGAAGGACAAGAAAGTAACAGTGAACTGTGGGGGGGGGGGGGGGGGAGTCCCTGGCTGAAAGGAGTCCATCCAGTCAGACTGCTAAAGCATCTGGTGAGAGATTCCTTTGCTTTGAGTTCATTTAGCATGTTAAGTTAGATATTAATTGTTTTACCTTTTATTTTCCTGTAACCAGTTCTGACTTTTATGCCTCATTACTTGTAACCACTTAAAATCTTGTTTTATTGATTTATCTAAACCAGTGTGCTTGGACCGAAGTGTTTGGGAAACTCCATTTGAGATAACAGGATCTGTGCATATCATTTTCTGTTAATGAAATGATGAACTTTATATGCACTTGTATTGTCCAGGAGGGTGCTGGGCGGTACAAAACACACATTTCTGGGGGAAACTCTAGGACTGGGAGTTTGCGGATATTGCCCTACAGTGTAATTCATGAGTGGCTGGCTATAGCACTCATACAAAATAGCTGGGAGTGATTTACATGCCAGAGGCTGTGTGTGAGCAGACCAGGAGTGGTGGCTCTCATAGCGAAGCAGTGTAGAGGCACACTAGGTTAGAGAATTGAGGGGACACAGCTCTCCATCATAGAATCAAAGAATATCAGGGTTGGAAGGGACCTCAGGAGGTCATCTAGTCCAACCCCCTGCTCAAAGCAGGACCAATTCCTAACTAAATAATCCCAGCCAGGGCTTTGTCAAGCCTGACCTTAAAAACTTCAAATGAAGGAGATTCTACCACCTCCCTAGGTAACACATTCCAGTGCTTCACTGCCCTCCTAGTGAAAGTTTTTTTCCTAATATCCAACCTAAACCTCCCCCACTGCAACTTGAGACCATTACTCCTCATTCTGTCATCTGCTACCACTGAGAACAGTCTAGATCCATCCTCTTTGGAACCCCCTTTCAGGTAGTTGAAAGCAGCTATCAAATCCCCACTCATTCTTCTCTTCTGCAGACTAAACAATCCCAGTTCCCTCAGCCTCTCCTCATAAGTCATGTGTTCCAGTCCCCTAATCATTTTTGTTGCTCTCCGCTGGGCATTTTCCAATTTTTTCACATCCTTCTTGTAGTGTGGAGCCTAAAACTGGACACAGTACTCCAGATGAGGCCTCACCAATGTCGAATAGAGAGGAATGATCATGTCCCTCGATCTGCTGGCAATGCCCCTACTTATACATCCCAAAATGCCATTGGCCTTCTTGGCAACAGTGGCACACTGTTGACTCATATCCAGCTTCTCGTCCACTGTAACCCCTAGGTTCTTTTCTGCAGAACTGCTGCGTAGCCATTCGGTCCCTAATCTGTAGCGGTGCATGGGATTCTTCCGTCCTAAGTGCAGGACTCTGCACTTGTCCTTGTTGAACCTCATCAGATTTTTTTTGGCCCAATCCTCTAATTTGTCTAGGTCCCTCTGTATCCTATCCCTACCCTCCAGCGTAGCTACCTGTCCTTCCAGTTTACTGTCATCTGCAAACTTGCTGAGGGTGCAATCCACACCATCCTCCAGATCATTAATGAAGATATTGAACAAAACCAACCCCAGGACCGACCCTTGGGGCTCTCAGCTTGATACCGACTGCCAACTAGACATGGAGCCATTGATCACTACCCGTTGAGCCCGACAGTCCAGCTAGCTTTCTATCCACCTTATAGTGCATTCATCCAGCCCATACTTCTTTAACTTGCTGGCAAGAATACTGTGGGAGACTGTGTCAAAAGCTTTACTAAAGTCAAGAAATAACATGTCCACTGCTTTCCCCTCATCCACAGAGCCAGTTATCTTGTCATAGAAGGCAATTAGATTAGTCAGGCATGACTTGCCCTTGGTGAATCCATGCTGACTGTTCCTGATCACTTTCCTCTCCTCTAAGTGCTTCAGAATTGATTCCTTGAGGACCTGCTCCATGATTTTTCCAGGGACTGAGATGAGGCTGACTGGCCTGTAGTTCCCTGGATCATCCTCCTTCCCTTTTTTAAAGATGGGCATGACATTAGTCTTTTTCCAGTCGTCCGGGACCTCCCCTGATCGCCATGAGTTTTCAAAGATAATGGCCAATGGCTCTGCAATCACATCCGCCAACTCCTTTAGCACTCTCAGATGCAGCATATCCGGCCCCGTGGACTTGTGCTTGTCCAGGTTTTCTAAATAGTCCCGAACCACTTCTTTCTCCACAGAGGGCTGGTCACCTTCTCCCCAGGCTGTGCTGCCCAATGCAGTAGTCTGGGAGCTGACCTTGTTCGTGAAGACAGAGGCAAAAAAAGCATTGAGTAAGGGGCCCACACTACATTCAATAAGGGGCCCACACTTTCCTTGACTTTCTTCTTGTTGCTAACATACGTGAAGAAACCCTTCTTGTTACTCTTAAGATCTCTTGCTAGCTGCAACTCCAAGTGTGATTTGGCCTTCCTGATTTCACTCCTGCATGCCTGAGCAATATTTGTATACTCCTCCCTGGTCATTTGTCCAATCTTCCACTTCTTGTAAGCTTCTTTTTTGTATTTAAGATCAGCAAGGATTTCACTGTTAAGCCAAGCTGGTCGCCTGCCATATTTACTATTCTTTCTACGCATCGGGATGGTTTGTTCCTGCATCCTCAATAAGGATTCTTTAAAATACAGCCAGCTCTCCTGGACTCCTTTCCCCCTCATGTTATTCTCCCAGGGGATCCTACCCATCAGTTCCCTGAGGGAGTCAAAGTCTGCTTTTCTGAAGTCCAGGGTCCGTATTCTGCTGCTCTCATTTCTTCCTTGTGTCAGGATCCTGAACTCGACCATCTCATGGTCACTGCCTTCCAGGTTCCCATCCACTTTTGCTTCCCCTACTAATTCTTCCCTGTTTGTGAGCATCAGGTCAAGAGCAGCTCTTCCCCTAGTTGGTTCCTCCAGCACTTGCACCAGGAAATTGTCCCCTACACTTTCCAAAAACTTCCTGGATTGTCTATGCACCGCTGTATTGCTCTCCCAGCAGATATCAGGGTGATTGAAGTCTCCCATGAGAACCAGGGCCTGCAATCTAGTAACTTCCGTTAGTTGCCAGAAGAAAGCCTCGTCCACCTCATCTCCCTGGTCCGGTGGTCTATCACAGTCTCCCAGCACGACATCACCCTTGTTGCTCACACTTCTAAACTTAATCCAGAGACTCTCAGGTTTTTCTGCAGTTTCATACCTGAGCTCTGAGCAGTCATACTGCTCTCTTACATACAGTGCAACTCCCCCACCTTTTCTGCCCTGCCTGTGCTTCCTGAACAGTTTATATCCATCCATGACAGTACTCCGGTCATGTGAGTTATCCCACCAAGTCTCTGTTATTCCAATCACATCATAATTCCTTGACTATGCCAAGACTTCCAGTTCTCCCTGCTTGTTTCCCAGGCTTCTTGCATTTGTGTATAGGCACTTGAGATAACTCGCTGATCATCCCTCTTTCTCAGTATGAGGCAGGAGCCCTCCCCTCTTGCGCTCTCCTGGTTGTCTCCCTCCCAATATCCCACGTCCCCACTTACCTCAGGGCTTTGGTCTCCTTCCCCTGGTGAACCTAGTTTTAAACTCCAGGTTTTACCCTGGATAATGTCACATTGGTGTTACCAAAGCTAATAGCCAGCTATTCAAAGAGTGGACACATCTGTTTGTTGCTTCATCTTTCCGTGAAGGTGGCCTTTTTGGTGGCAGGAGAATAGGAGAATCGAGAATCAGGTATCTGACCCACTGTATACAGTTGTTTACAAGGACTTAAGCCCTCATTCCATATTTCTCACCAAAGTCATTTCTCACATGTCTATCAGGCAATATTTCTTTCCTAAGCTTCATGCTTGGGAGGATGACGAGAAATTACATACATTGGATGTTTGGAGAGCATCAGTGTTTTACTTGGACGGCACTAAACCATTTGGGACATCCTCACAACTGTTCATGGCAGTCATAGACAGGATGAAGGGCCTTCCAGTCTCATCTCAAAGAATCTCATCATGGATTTCCTCCTGTATATGTTTGTGGCATGACATGGCCAGTGTACCTGCCAAACAGGGTGCTAGCGTATTCAATTAGATCGCATACGGCCTCTGCAGGTTTTCTGGCTCAAGTGCCTCTACTGCACATTTGTAGAGCTGCAACTTGGTCATTGGAACAGACTTTTGCTTCTCACTATGCCATTTGTCAACAGTCAGATGTCCGATTTGGATGCATAGTTCTTCATTCTTTATTCAGGTAGACTCTGATCCCACCTCCAGATTGAACGGCTTGTGAGTTATCTGAAGTGGGATCAAGATGTGTAATCACTCAAAAAAGAAGAAATAGTTACTAACCCGTTCTGTAACTGTTGTTCTTCAAGATTTGTTGCTCATGTGCATTCCACAACCCACCCTTCTTTTCCTCTATATCAGAGTCTGTCTGATAAGAAGGAACTGAAGGGGGTTTGGGTGTAGCAGCAGAGGGTACGTGCACCACCCTAATGGGGAAAAATCTCTGCTAGTGCACTGGGCATGCACACACCGGAAGTGGTATGGACATATGCACCACATCTTGAAGAACAGTTACAGAACAGGTTAGTAACCATTTTTTCCTTATACCTAGGAAGCCATCTACTAAAATGCAGACCCAAGCCATCTTCTCAAAGGCACAGTGCCTAATGGAATTTTACCGTCAGCTCGAGGACTCCTGAGTTAGTTCTGAGTGATGATTTGTGCCCATACTCTCTTTTGATAGGATCAACTTTGGCCATTTGCTAAAGCATTGTGAACCATAGTTCTCAAGTAGTTGCACTTAAAATGCTTCTTTTACGTCAAAAGATTCTGCTAGTTTTAAAAAAATGTTTCTTGTACTTAAACAAAATAATTATCAATTCTATTAGTATTCCTGAATCTCTTTTAAACTAATGTGCACACAGTATGTCTGTCAATAAAAGGCTTTTTAATAGGATAACTGAGTATTTGTCTTACCCCAAAGTGCTTAAGGCAAAGGCTTCAAAACTGTAGAACTCTGAACTGGACCTGAATGGAAGGAAAGATTGGCCCAAAGAAATATACCAGATGAGCATCACTGGTAGCTGAAGGATATCTGGAGCAGTAGCTGATGTCACAGAGATCCTGTGTACAGCTTCTTTATTAAGCAAACTGGCCAAAGAACTGATGGGAATGTTCAGAAGATATCACTTTTTACTTAGAAGTTGGTGGTGAATGGTATCCAGTAAGAAGCCTGGCTGACACTTTGCATCTTTGTTTTTGCTCTTAAGGGTCAAAACCTTAACTTCCATCAGTTTGGAGAAAGGGAGATAAGGGTGAGGATCCTGCAAGATGGTATCCTTAGAGATTGATTATATTAAATGTACCCTTTGAAATATTTGTGACAAAGCTTTACAGTGTAGTTTTTCAAAGAAGGCCCTGAGCACAGTAGCATAAATAATGACAGTTTTGCTTGTCTAAATTATACTAATAGCTATCTATAAAATTCTAAATTCAAAAGCCAGTGTACAATTACTTATATCTGTTTTGATGCAGAATTTAATGAACTAAAAGATGCTTGGTTATGATATCTTAAAAGTAAAATCAGTTTCTCTTCTGCTGATTTTCTGTCATATTACACCATTTTTATTTGTGAGCCCTATATCATGCACCACCCTGTTACCAGGTTGTGTTACAGTTTTAGGTCACAGTCTCTTCCGCTGAAGTCAGTCTAGTCCTGGGGCTAGATTCATAAAGGGGGGACTAAGGCATACCTACACTCCCCTGTTTCCCCCACACACACACACCCCGATGTGAATATCAGTGTGCACTAAAATGCTGCAGTGTAATTCCCTGTGTGGACGCTGTGGGTGCAGACTTAAAAGTCCATAGTTCACACTAATGTAGTCCTCTTCAAAAGGGGTTATATGTGAACTAGGGAAATTTAAATTCATGCCCACACAGGGACAGGGCAGTACTTAGTCCACACTGCTATTTACACCCATGTAATCTAAATTGTGGGGCAGTGTAGACGTACCCTTAGGCTCTGCAACACTTAGCCTAACTTTCAGACGCCCTGCCACCAAATGGAATTTACAACCCCAAGCTAGGCTCCCAGGCTTCCTCTGCAATGCATAGGGAGAGTTAGATGCCTGAAAAAGAGATTCACAGAAGTCAACAAGCTGAGTGAGAAGCTGCCTAAGCTAGCCAGTAGTAAATGTAGAGGGCGGAGGGTGACCTAAACCCCACCCTCCTCAGGGAATCAGATGCCTATGTCCAGGCCACATCGTGGCTCAGTGCTCCAGCTACTGGGGTATTAAGTAAAAGGGAGGCACCAACACCACCAGGTGGAGCCCTGTAAGTGCAATAGGCATGGGGAGACCCTCCTTTGTGAATCCCATCGGGGTTAGGCGTAAGTTAGGCACTGAGCTGCTTGACAGTGTCAGAACTGAGGCAGCATGCCGACTAGTGCACATGCCTACTAGCAAAAATTTACGTACCTAGGGGACTTTACAATGGAAACTGAGATGCCTACAGAGTTAGGTGGCAGCAGAGCAGGGGATTTTGTGAATGCAAGTGACCCCTAACTGTTGGACTTAGGTGCCTAAGGGGGCAGTTAGGTTCCTGAGTCCCCCTTGTGATTCCTGCCCCTGCTGATTTCAGTGGGAACAAATAGTCACCTCATTGTTTTCACATGCTAAGTTCTGATTTAACTAAGATTTAAGCACATGCTTAACTTTATACACTGTGGGTAGTCCTATTGACTTTACCTGCTTTTTCCCATGCATTATGACTAGTTCCACTGAAGTCAAGTTAAGCATATTTATGTGCAAGTCTTTTCAGATTGGGGCTGGAGTGTGTAAACTTGGATTCAAAAGTTCATAATGAACTTCAGAAAAAAATCAAAACATTTCATTACTGAATGTGTTATGTGACTGGAAATGTTATCATTTTTAAAAATCTATTTGAGTCAAGAATATTTTATATTAAATGAGTTTCAATTGTGAGAACAGAGGGAAAAGAAAAAATATGTCTTACAAAAAGACACAAATGAAGTTTAATGCAGTTACTGAAAAGTTGCAAAAATTGAGTCTTTTCAACAACAACAGTAAAGGCCAATTATTGCAAATACATATTTTGACCAGTTTGCTTTTATCTCTCAAGCAAAACATCCCCCACAATTGCTGTGGGGTTTGTATTTTAGTCAGTGAGGTTTGGATGGTTGTGTGAAAATATAAATGTTAAGGAAAGTTATGATTGGAGTTGGACAACAAACATGAAAAAACAAATTGGGAAGGTCTATTAAAATCAGATGTTGCCTCTATTTTTTTCTTATTGAATGTGCTTGTTGCCAGAGACAGAGAGAGAGAGAGAGTGAATATAAGCAGACGAGTAGAGCTGAAAATTTAGACTGTTTTGACTATGTGAGATCTTCCATTTATTTGGTCTAGAGTTCAGGATGTGTTCTTTGAGCCCTTTAATTGTCATTGCTTACAGTGCATTCTCATAAAATGTCTGTATAGTTTGTGTACACATAGGTAGCAAACTAATCTATTCTGTTAAGACATTTAAAAATCCCACAAAAGCTAATTGTATGCATTATTACCATTAATTCAAAATGTACTCTACTTTTTTTAAAGTTCCTAAGTTTCTGTTTCAAGTAATCTATTAAATAAAGCAGTTTCTGTCTTCAAATTTTATATTTTTAGCAATTCATAGAATGATTCTACCTATACACTTAAGTAATCATTACACAGATTTTTGTCTGATAAAGATTGTATCTTTTGGCTTTAGAAAACATAAAATATATTCTGAAGCTGTGAAAGTGTTGGGGTTTTTTTGTTTGTTTTTTGCACAGTTCTAGAGTTTGGTTTAAGTACAATGCTAAGTTTCTAATGTATAGCAAAACAACCAGTGACCCACATCCTATAAGATACTGAGTGTTCTCAGTGCTCACTGAAGTCAGTGGAAGCACTGATAGTGTTTAAGTAATTTACCAGGATTAGGACCTAATTTTACCATCCTCTGTCTAGTAAAACTAAATTTAAAATCAAAACGCTAGTAACAATTGCACTCTTCTTAAAAATGGCCTATCCAGCATGTGTTTTTACAAAATCTTCTAGATCCTATTTTGAACTGCTCATTTTTAAGAACAGTATTGCAAAATGTTCTTCACTGACGTAAGTTGAAACTGACTTAAATTCCCCCAAACCTCAGCCCACCTTTATATTGTAAAATAGAAAAAAATGAAAATGATCAGATGCAGCTGCAGAATATATTTTAAAAGTTGTAGTATTTAAAATATGAACTGAGAGTAATAAAAATCGACATCAGTGAGATAATTTTTGAACCTTGTACAATGTATAAAAATAGATGCTTAATAAAGTAAAATTATAAAATGAATAATGTTTCATTCCAAAATAAACTTTCTTTCTTATTATATTAGAGAGTGCTTTTAAAATGTCTTTTGGGTTTTTTTTGGTCATTTTGATACTGTGTAAAATGAAATGTTTTTTTCTATAAAACTGGTAATAGTTTATTAGCTATTGCATCTTAATACAAATGATAAATAATCAGATGATTTCTTTTATCACTACTGGATACTGTCTTTGCAATGGTTAATATAAATTTTGCAGGCATGTGTTTAGATTTTATTTTTTTGGCTTTCCCCAAACAGAAAATATTTGAATGTTCACTAGGTGTATGGAGAAATACATAATAAACACTTTACAAGTACTTTTTTTTTATTATTATTTTTACTGCTTAAAGTTTCATGCCTTATTTACTTTGAAGGAGACCACAATGGAAGAAAGGAATGTGATTTAAGATAATAGAATTCTGAAGTATGGTTTTGGATTTAACTTGGAATTTGGATAATTTTGTTGGCAGAGGTCCTGGTGCTCCATATTGTGTCCTCGTATGTATGTAGAACCAAGAACTGACTTCTGGAACATCCACATATCTCTTTTTTACAGGGATTACTTTTTTCACAGTCAAACTGCATTGGGCTTGGTTTTTGTGTTTTGTTTTTAAAAATAAAACTTGTTTTGTAACATTTATTTCTGTCATAGGAGAAATATTGTTATAGAACAAACATCTGTGATACAATATGTAAATTACATTATTAATAAGGTAGTTCTGAATTATGCTCTACCTTTTAGACTTTCCCTATGGATTGTTGTTGTTGTAGGTGTAATCCTTTTGCTGATGTAAAGCAAAAACCAAACAAGGTAACAATTTTCATGAGATTAGAGGTAGCCAGGCTGACTGTCTCCTGGCTTTCTGTTACCCCATTTAAGCGCAGGGCCACCCGTGTCCTATTGTTTAGATATTACTTGCTCTTTTGGGTTTCAGATTACAAGACCAATTGATCTGTATGACCTATTTTAGGAACTTCAACATTGCAGTGGAAACCTAAACCAAATGTATATCTTCAAGAAACAGATCATCTGAAAACTGGGCAGTTGTCATTTTGATGTAATGTACCTTTTTCAGGAAATTCATATAGGACAGTACCACGTGATGGACTAGAAATAATCAGCCACCAAAAACTATTAGAATGGTGTGAAGCCAGTATTATTTGAACCAGGAAATTCAGAATTGAAGTTGAACATTTGGGTTTAATCTTCATCATATGTTCTGTACTTAGGAATTGCAGCATATATAGTATGGCATATTGTATACTGACCTCAGGCTCCTGAAATGTATAGCTAGAAGTCCTGGAAACGAGTTTGAGAGTCAGCCCTGAATCTCAGCTTCTAAATTGTAAATTTGTGTATTATATGTGCATTTCCTGAAGTGCCTCATAGTAGAGCTTTTGCCTGCTCATCTTAAACTCCCTTCTTAACTTTCATTCCTTGCAAGATGCCAGTATCTGAACCAAGGGATTCTGCAGAACCCATGTGCACCTTTTTGTATTCTTTTCACCACACAGCCAAAAAGACATTGTGCTCAGATACACTTCAGCATTTCTGAGCCACTCACTTAATCAGCTTAAAAAAAAATCCCCATGCAAAATGTGCAGTTTGTGTTTAGTCCTCAATCCTGCAGAGTGTTACACGTGCGGACCGGGGTGTGCTCAGGGATTTAAATGTGACTACTGTGGGGGGGAGGGCACTTTAAACACCACCCCCACAGTGTCTCCGGGCCCTGCTGCCTCTCTCACCCCACTGGTTCTCGCTGCCTCCCCCTACCCCCATTGTCCCGGGCTCCAAACACTTACTGGAGACTGCGGGCGAGGAATGGCGCTCAGTAGGGTTGCCAATTTTGTTTGGACATATTCCTGGAGATTTCATTTCATGATATAATCTTTAATTAAAAAATCATCTTTAATTCCTGGAGACTCCATGACAATCCTGGAGGCTTGGCAACCCTAGGGTTCAGCTGGCTTCCCGGGCCCCCTCTCACTGAACTTTGCTGTCAGCCCAGCTTCCCTGCTCTGGGCGCCATCTAGTGGGGTTCAGGGGCAGCACTAGCTGCCGTGCCTTTCCCAGGCATGTCTCCTGCTGTGCTCAGCCCGACTTCCACCCTGGCAGAAAGGGGGGAGGAGGAGCTCAGGGAAGGGAACCCTGGGTCGGGGCCCAGGGCAGAAGCTGCGGATGATGGTGGAGATGATTACTGGGAGGGCCTGTGCCCCTGCTTGCCCCCCTTTGTGCACCCCTCTGTGTGCAGACTCAGTGGGGCTACCATGCTTAATCACATGTGTAACTTTTTGGCAGGATCTGGGCTTTACTATGAACCTTTGAAAGTGGCACTCTATGAAATCAGTATCAGTTCTCACTGACAGACTTTTCAGTGAGAGCTATTTAGCTATATCCTTGCCAAATGTCCTCTAGTTCTAACTTTTCCTGCTATTTAGTAAAAAGAAAAGTAAAAAAAATAGTAAAATAGTAAATAAAAAAATAGTAGAAAAAAATTTAGTAAAAATTCAATTGGTTAGTCTCTAAGGTGCCACAAGTACTTCTTTTCTTTTTGCGAATACAGACGAACACGGCTGCTACTCTGAAACCTGCTATTTAGTAGTTTTTAAAACGAAATAAAACAAAACAAGAATTTTTTTTTAATTATGGAAAAAGTTCATTGGTTTTAACTCCCCTTGTACTCTTAAATTTTGAATACGTTTCGCTCCAAATTCCCAGAAAAGTTCACCTTTGAGTAGAGGCCAGATTTGGAAAATTTCAGCCAACAAGGTGAAAGTTTTGGAAGTTTAGGTTACAGGGTTTTATAATGGAAACATGTATGCAAGCTTAATTATAGCTGTTGGTACATCTCCCACTTCTACGGAGGCTGTAGCTTTTCATGTTTGAGCCAGGCAGTGTCTGTATATCTTCTGGCTGCTGTTTGAAAGTCACAAATCCTTCTAAAATGTGTTCTGTTGACAGTCAACGGATGTGTTTGAACTAACAAAAATTCCACTGTAGAAAACAAAATAATAATAACAAAGTTTTATAAATATAGCAGTTTTTTTAAAACCTTACATCGTTTGCTTACTCAGCAAGAGGGGTTAGTGGTAAATGCAAAGAAGCTTCTGTGAATCTTTACGTGGGATCTATTGGGTGCTCAAAACTATTGAAAATCAGGACTGTTGTTTAGGTGTCTAAATATGGAGTTAGAGCTTAACTTTTAGGATTCCTTTAAAAAAAAAGACAGCACCTTGGCTTTAGATTTTAACTTCTGTTAAAACTTAAGTTAAAAAGCATACATGTTACATATATGTTACAGAAAACTTATGTAAAAGCTGTTCTATAGTGCATCACTGTAAGGTATTTTAAAGTTTTTTGGGTTTTGTTTTGTTTTTTTTACAAACTGCATCTCAAAAAGTTTTAAAGTTAACGTATAGTTAGCAACTTCATACAGCAGGAAATAGTGTTTTATTGTTCAGATGGAAGTGTAAACTTGACAAAATGCCACATTTGTTCAGTGAAAATAATTATTCAGTACTGCAGAATTTCCCTACAATATGTCATAGAAATACTCCAATCACTTTAATCATAAACCATGCTGCTGCTTCTTGCAGTGGTAAATTTATGCAAATTGGAGCATACAGTTTCATGAGTGCTTGTTGCAAGTAGAACAGAAATTTTGTATATATTGCTGAGATACGAAAATGATACAAGTCAAGTTGTTCAGCCTGATTTGTATGTGTCTTTTGAAGGTGTTTCTTAGCAAATGTTCTCCTGTTTATCTCTTTTCATTTATTAAAAGTATCCCACTTTGAAAAATACAAAAATAAAAATGTATGTACCACTGCTATTCAAATATAAATAAAGTTGTGCATGCCACCTGTGATAGCAGATGGCAACCGTTCACAGCTTCCTTTCTGTTGGACTTGCACTAAATGCAACATTTGTTCTCATGTTTTTAATAATAACTAGATTCATTATTTTTTAAAAACTAAATACGTGTGCATTCAAGATGCTGTCTAAATGAAGATACAACTTTTAAAGTATATAAAGCTTGGGACCTAAAGTTAAAAAAATGCCATATTAAAACTACAAATGTGAATGTACTCTACAGAGAATCTTTGATACTGGCATGACACTGAAACTTTCTGTTGCCATCTAGTGGATGCTTTATGTATCACAATACTGAATTTTCATTTAACTCTTGTCTAGAGGATCAAGAGTCAAGCATTTTCTCTCTAATAGGATTACATGAGAGAATTTTTAAATATTACTGTGATTTGGGTGCTTAGTTTTGTGGTGTTTTAAGATTAGACTGGGTTGCAATTTGTGATATAAGTTATTATTGGAAGTTATTTTTCTTTATAGATATTAGAAATGCTTAATCCTACTCTATTTCTATATTCGATTAAAAAAAAATCTCACCCCAACCATAGCAGGATAAAAAAACTAAATTTAAATTTAAAAATGTAATTTGCAAGGTGCGAGCCTGCAGCAGAATTTTATTACTCTAGTACCCTACTTAAATTGTTGATTTGATAATGTCGTATATGTTTGGTAATGACTGATTTAGAGACTTTGTCTCTCAAGTAATAGTGCAGCAGATACACAGCTGAAAGAGGAGGTAGCATCACGGCATCTTCAGTGAGGGGCCCTCAACTCTGTAACTCTGTTGCCACCTTTTTGGTCCAACAGAGCCTACATTTGTTGAATGCCATGATGGTCTATAAGGCCTGACTAACTTCCCAGATATCTCCTGGAGGGCAGGACAAGATTAAGTCATTGGCACTACAGTTTCATGTCTAGGGCTGCAGTTTCTGGAGTCTTGTGATGTTGGAATCTGAGCTTTCATTTAAAAAAAGTAGTTTCTTAGCCCTCAGAATGGCAGAGAAAAGCTTGAAAATGTGACATTAGTGTAACTGGTGTAGTAATATCTATCTGGCCGCGTCTACACTATAGGGACTAGAGCAGTATAGCTATGGCATCATGGTAATGCCGGCATAACCCTGTAGCATAGGTACAGCCTACATAAAGGGTTTTTACATTGCTGTAGGAACACTTCCCGAGGGATGGCAGCTGAGTGGATGGAAGCATGCTTTCGTAAACCTTGCTGTGTCTACCCCAGCGGTGGAGTCATCATAGTTATTCTCATAAGTATGGATTTTTCAACCCCTGGAGCTCCATAGCTATGTTGTCCTAATCTTTAAGTGTAGACCAGGTCTGAATCTGCTGTCAGCGAGAAACAGTAACTCTCAGAGGTGTAAATTCTTTTGTGCAACTCAGTGAGGTGTTAGCTACACCTGTAATTTGTGGGGGTCCCACCACTAATGCTACAATAGGGGACTCTTTTTGTGTAGCAGGAGGAAAAGAGTGCAATGGGCCCAGCTCACCTACCTAAGCTGATGCATCCCAGCTGCTGGGATATGTACAATTGGAACCCCCCCTCCCCCCCCGGCTGCCACTCCCTACCTCTCCAATGTGTGAAGAAGGCTACTACTGCTATTCCTGGGGGAATAGCAGTGTGTTTTGTGGGGAGGGCATCTTATTTATGGTGGATGAACAAATTATAGCGGATATTCAGCAGGCTGAAGGGGAATGGACTTATGGAGTTTCATGGGTATTTTTCTATGATAGATTCTTTGTGATATAAAATAAACATAGTACATAAAGCATTGGCTAGGTGTTTTGAAAAAGTAAGTAAAATGTCTAGTCCCTTTTAGTGAAACTTTTTCTTTTCACAGTGACCTGTCTGGGTCAATGTATGCCTATGGCAATGACCAGCTGAGCACATGTCAATAGAACACTGCGGAGGCAAGTGAGAAAAGGCAAAAAGAAACAGCATCAGTACATGGCCACAGAGGGGATGCCGTTAGGATTTAAGGAAAGGGGGAAAAACTCTTTTCTGGTGCAAGTCCTGGGAAATAAAAGCCTGATGTGAGTGGAGGCATAACGATGTCAGTCTGAGTCCAAATTCATGGAAATAATGTTACAAATGGAGGAGAGGCAAAGTAGTGTCAATGCAATTTAAAATGTGAGAAGAGAATTTCAGCACAGATAGAATACTTTGCATGCAAACGGCTGAAATACTTCTCTTACCACAGCTTTCTTGCTTGTAATCTAGACTTCTGTTTATGTGAACCATTCCTAACTAAAGTTTGGAAGGACACTTTCATCATGCAGTAATGTTGGCCACTGAGAGAGATTTATATATTTGTGCTAATCTGCCTCTTTTTGACTTTACTGTTTATTTTTACATGTTAATTTAAATGTGAAATATGTCACTATTTTACATTTCTACTTTTTGTTTTCTGAAACAATTTCTTGCTGCCTGTTCAGTAATGTTTTTCTGTGCAGACACTGTATAGAAATACTAATTTGGGAATATATTTTGTTTTTATATTTTGTTCTAATGAATATACTGTATATATAAAATACATGTCACACCATATGGAGTGGGAGGCAAGGAAAAGAGGGCATACAGAAAACAAATTCAAATAAAGATGAGAAGAAAACCACCTGGAAATCCCACACATTTGTAGAAGAGTTTGCCTGGTTCCCCTTCGGGCCCTATTATCCAAGTTACTACTCCAGGTTACTTCTCCTTTGACAACTCATTTTAATAATAAACAGGGTGAAACCCAGCCCCATTGAAGCCAGTAGCAAAAATTCCCTTTGACTTCAGTGTGGCCAGTATTTTGCCCTCTATTTACTACATGGAAAGCCTTAGAAATTAAACTAGGGGAAAATCTTATCTAAAATTATGAATTGTAAGAAGGGGCAATTGGAGAAGGAAGGGGGTAGAGAGCGTAAGGTTTTTTTTAAAAAATACATGCATGTTTTTATGTGTAGTGAGGTACAACTAAATTACTTACATAGTTACACAAATAAGCAAGCTTTCTTCCTAAACTCATGGCAGCCTGGTCTCTCTAAAGTATGCTCATATCTGATCCATGTCTTTGGCCTCTCCCTCTATCATCTTCCATCCACAATCATTGCAAAGGCCATCCTACCAATGTAACTCTTAGGTCTCTATTGCACATGTCCATAGCAGCGTAGCCTAGCCTAGCCTCTCTCAACTTGTTTTCAATTGCAGCAACCCTCATTAAACCCTTCACAACCATTTCATTTCCTACGGTTTGACCATTTCAACATCTTCATTTCCTGGTGGAACATACTGGTTTGATTTCTTGTGACTGGCCAGATCTCTGTTCTGTATGTTAGATTGTGGTCAATAGCAGTTTTATACACTCAACCTTTATACTGGCATCTTTTTATCACAGTAAATTGGGGTCCATTGCCACCATTTGATCCAAAAGATTTAGTACAATACCAGGCATCAGTCAAGAGGGCCACATTATCAGCAACCATTGATCCTAGGTATTTACATTATTTCACTCTTCTAAGCTCTCTACCTGTAATATTATTTTGATGGTCTGCCTCTGTCAGTTACCATAGCCTCAGTCTTACCAATGTTCAGTCTAAGTCAGGCCTGCTCAAAACTGTGTTGCCACTGTTCAGAGTTGGTTTACACAGTCTCACGATCTTCCTTACATATCAGTAGATCATCATCAAACAACAAATTTCAAGGTAGCTCTTCATATAGTTTCACTTATCACCTCCAAGACACCCACAAATAAAAAAGGGCTCAATACTAACCCCATGTGCAGTACAACATTTACTAGAAATTCTCTGCTGTACCCCATTTGGTTTTGATTACAGTAGTCACACCATCACACACATCCTGGATAAGATGGACATACCCTTCTGGCACACACCTCTGTTGCAAACTCCACCAAAGTAATTCTTTTGGTACATGATTATATGCCTTCTCCAAGTCTACCAAGACCATGTCCAAGTGCTGTCTGTTTTCTCTGAACTTCTCTAAGAGGATTCAAATAGCAAACATGGTATCAATTATATTCCTTCCCAGCATAAGTCCTTACTAACACTTCCAAATTTCAACTGTTTCACTCAGGCACTTTTCAATAATCTCCCATATTTTTGTAGCATGGGATGTCAGCTTAATTATCACTCAGTTAATACACAGAATATTATTGCTTGTATTTTTAAAAATGGGCACCATAAAGCTTTTACCCCATTCATCCAGCATTTTCTCTCTTTTAAAAATATAATTGAATGGACTTGTAAAATACTTGATGCCTTCTGTTCCCAGTGACTTCAGCGCATCCACCGGTACTTCATCTGATGCAGATGCCTTTCCCCTTTTTCATTTTTCTTAGTGCCTCTGCAACCTTTTCTTCCTCTATGTAATCTATCACACCCCAGTTCTCAGTTCCTTCCTTAGGTTTACCTTATTGATCACTCCAAATAATCGCCCCAAACTTTGATTCACCATTGTTTGCAATATACCATGTTCATTTCTAATGTAAGTAAACTCATTCACATCCTTTTTCGTTTTCTCTCTTGCCTTAGAAAGTTTGTAGATGGCTTTTTCTCCCTCATATCCACCTAGTCAGTTATTTAGCTCTTCACAGGCCAAATTTTTAACTTTCACAACTTTTTTTTTTTTTTTTTGCCTCCATACATTCCATCTGATCACTCACTGCTTACGCCCACTGGCCTGACATTTTTTAAAAGTTACCTTTTTCTTCTCAACAGATTATTTAACTTAGAGTCCACCTCCATGTCTCCCTTTGTTTTCTTTGAACATTGGTTTCATCACTCCTAGGACTTCATGTGCCATTTCCAGCAATATTGTTTTTAGTTTGTACCACTTATCATTTTCAGATCCCTGTGTGTAATCAGGAAATCTACACATTACTTCCTGTTTAAAGATTTTTTTCATTCCCATCTTTGTTTCCCCCACTTAGACCTTTCCGATGCCCAGAGATTCAGATGTTTCAGAATGCAGAATCCTCAGAAGTCCATAAGAAGTAGTCTGTGCTGATTCACAGTACTCTCATCGCGTATTACAGCTCTTCTGGTTAAAAAGAGATCAATGTGAGACACTGGCATAAGTCAGAGGAGAGAAAACCGGAGTGTGTTTGTAATCGCCATGTTCAGTGCCAGACAAGCCTGTAGGACCCCTGGGGTTTCTGGTTCTTGTGCTATGCCCTCATGGACTGTTTCATATCCAGCCTGTTCTAGCACATGCATTTACCTCTGCTCTCATGATTATCTTCTTGTTGAGTGATATGTTTCCAGTAAGACACACCTCCTCATCAAAAAACTCCTCTTTTACCTTTTGACCCTCTTCTAACTGTGGAGCGTGCCCACTGACTATATGGAGAGTTACCTCTTCCCAACTCAGTTTAATGCTTATCAGTTGGTCTGACTGTCTGATAACTTCTATCACATGTTTCTGGATGGTTCCATCCAGAAAAACTCCAACACCATTTCAGGAAGTTGAACTCCCTGAATAGTGGATTTTGTCTGAAGTTTGACCTTCCCATTAAGTCTCTTGTACACATGCCACATTTACTCTCTTCCTCTTTAAGACCGCACAAAGCTCCAAGCTTCTTCCAGTCAGCATTTCTACATTCCAGCTTGCATATTTCAGCTTACTCACTCCCTTTAACTTTAGCATCCCTTAACCAATTACAACAGCCAGGCAAGGCTGTTGCACTTTGCTTGCAGGGAATGCCCTAACTCTGAGGTACACTTGTCATGGACATCAGTGCTTATGAGCGTATCTAATGGACAAGCTTTACAGGTTGGCTGTCCAATGCTGACAACTTTGGAACTTTGAAATCAGAGTTTTCCTTGTAAATGAGCTGCCTACTGAGACTACTGGAGCCCACCTGCTCCAACAAGATTTATTTTAAGGTGGTCTTTATTCACCTTGACATCCTTGTCATAGGGCATTTTTTAGAGGTAGCCATGCCACCAGCTACCCCATCATGGCCTGATATTTATTTTCAACCAAATGTCATAATTCTGCATTTGTAACAACATAATTTGCTGTACTCTGTAAAATTCCTAGCAAATTTTTGTACACTGAATAATTAATACCATTTTTTTAACATACCTCAGAGAGATTTTTGGTTTCTCCTTTGAAAACTTTCTTTGTTCTACATAGTCATTGTGTACATGTAAAAAATGTTTTTAAAGATACTGAGCCATATTTTAGGCTCAGTAAGGGAATCACATTGGGGATTTCCCTCCTTGGGCTAACAAAGGCTGTATTTCTGAGACTTCTTCCTTTCTCTGTGCCAAATTGCATCTTGTATGGTACCAGCCTCTTTAAACCCAGACTTAAAAGTTGTTAAAAGGCATTGAAGTCTCATAAAAGGTTGTTCATCGTTCCCTTTAAGTGATCTTTGGGAGAGTGTAAAGATAATATAGAGGAAAATGTATGGACTAATGACAGGAGGAGTGTAAAATGGAGAGGTGGGTGGAAAAACAGCTTCCCCTCTGCATGCACATGCACTCAGATATGTTCAAATTCTGCAATTGATCATGAAATGGTTGTGAGGAGTTACTTGATAGGCTTAAGTTTTTTGGTTGAGGTGGAGCAGGGATTAGTCAGTCTGGATAATAAAGCAGTCACTGCAAAAATAGGTAAAAATATTCAGATAAATAATATTGATCAGTTTGCTTCCCTTTTTTGGTGGACATGGGTAATGTAGCTGCTATGAGGTTCGTTCTTACAATTGAACTCAAATTTTTGGGTCAAGTTTTCTGTTTTATAAAGCATTTATGTATAATTTGGTATTTTATTTTTTGTAAAAATCCTTTTTTTTAAGGAACCTGTTTTCTAAAATGTGTGCTTGATCATTGCCTGCCAACATTCAGTTTACATTTAGTGATTAAGTATATACTTCACGTAATCGCCTTTTGAATACAGTGCTTTTTTCTGTTCAAGCTGGACCCTCACTTAAACTTTTCTCCCTTATACGATTTTTATGCATTGGCTACATATATAATAAAAATGAGAATCTTATTGCAACGGGGAATCTGTATAAATAACTTAGAGCTCTGTGTAGCCTTTATAATTATAGTCTCGAATTACAGAATAGGTCGTAGTTTAGTATATAGTTCAAGTGCACAAGACATACTGATATTTGTACATTTAAAATGGAACAGAAAAGAGAAATATATTAAAAATCCATTTTAGCTGATTGTGGAGTTAACATTTTTACTTTACTTTCCTATTTAGATTACTAATATTGGGAAACTGAAAGATTTTCTTCTGCAACACAGAAAGAATTATATTAATGCTTACAGGTAAGTCTGTATTGTGTTTAAATAGTCTCTATGTTTTAAAACTTGATTTTTCAAATGTATAAAACGATTCCACTAAAATTTCATGAGCACACTGACATGATTTAAAACAAAATATACAGTTTGCTGATCAATTTCATACCAGATCATATGCCATTCAGGATAAGCTAGATTTGTTGCCTACTACTAAGGCTATGTCTGCATAGCAGCTGGGAGATATACAGGCACTAGCTGCTCAAGCTAGTGCACTAAAAATAGCCGTGTGACCAGGACAGTGCAGGTAGCAACTCAGGCTAGCCACCTGAGTATAACATTGCCTGCGATCCTAGGTTTCTTCTCCGTCGGCTAGCTTGAGCCACTGCCTGTGCCATCCCTGCCGCACTGCTCTTTTAGTGCACCAGCTCCACAGAGCAAGTATGTGCACCTCTACTCGAGCTGGGAATTACGCCTCCTAGTTGTGCTGTAGACATGCCCGAAGTGATCGGTGGAAAGCCTGAGCAGATCGATGATGAATGGCACGGGATAAGGATTCAAACTCTGGGAAGTGAATTCCAGAACTTAGGGACCTCATTGAGAACACCATATTGGAATACCACTACCTCTGAATTTCTTTCCTTTCCTACATGGAAATTTTGAGGAGTCAATTCTGCATGCTTGAACTTACGGGGAGAATATATTTGGTTTTGTGACAGTAAAACCATCCTTACTTAAGTCAATTTAGGAAACATTTGACATTCTTGAATTTATTTGCTGCCTGAGGAGCAGGTGTCTTGTCTCTTTCAATCCTTTGTCTGTTTACAAGATTGGCGCTGGTAGGAAAAGCTAAGGGGTGCTGTAGCATGCACACTTAGGCTATGTCTACACTGTGAGATAGGGGTGTGATTCCCAGCTGGTGTACACATAGTCACACTAGAGCTAGCGCAGGTTCAGGTGGTTTTGTACTTGGCATTGCTAAGTTGTGCCACTGTTGTCTGTGCTACCACAGCTACGCTACTATTTGTACTTGCTCGAGCTCTCATCGAGCTATGTCAGCCTGAACTGGGAATCAGACCTCTTGCTTGTAATGTGACTGTAGCCTTACATCTACCATCCCAGCAAACTTAGCATTTTCTGTTTCTTGGTAGGTCACAGTCTAAGGCCTGAGGTTTTAATATTGACGCAACCTGAAATTTGGAGTTCTCAGTCCAAATAATCTGTAGGAAACATTTAAAAACAGGAAAATGTAATCTTTAGGGACGCTTTTTGATACCTGTCAACCTTAATAAGTGTATCGATATGTATTTACACACTGTGAACAACATTCCACTCCATGGAAAACTAGTGTGGAGAGTGTAGAGGAAAGGTCTCCCGTTTATCAACTCCATGACTATAAGCAGATGTTTGAAAGTTCAATTTAAAATACTTGATAATTAGTCATATTATTTTCTTTCTTCCTAAAATATGCCAATCCAGTGCCCTAGGGTCATAGCACACTCATTGTGAAGACTATAAACAGTTTGAACCAGTTACCTAAATTCTCCCAGAAGCCTCAAACTAGGACTTACTCCATCTCACTCCAACTCTATCTAATCATTCTTCTCTTCCTCCTTCCTGCCTCCAGTCCACCAAAA
Source organism: Caretta caretta (assembly GCF_965140235.1). Lineage (NCBI taxonomy): Eukaryota > Metazoa > Chordata > Testudines > Cheloniidae > Caretta > Caretta caretta. Next base: position 126,941,004 of record NC_134209.1, on the reverse strand, counting down.
AGTCTGAGAGAGAAAATGAACCTTGCACTGTAACCTGAAAATCAATACATTCAGTCTTTGGCTAATTGACAAGGGAAGTATATTCAAGTGTGGAATACCCCAGATAGAAATTACCATGCCTCCAACCTACTCGCATTTTAAGATGATCTTCTGTGCTATGGTATCATATGGAGGAAAAGGTAGCCTCTGAGGTTACCAGGGCCCTGCCAACAGCTTACATTTCACCTAAAAGTGAATTGGAAGCCCATGCAGATCATAGAACACAGATGTATCATGTGCTTCCTGCAAGAAACACCCTTTAACAAATGGGCCATCAAATTTTGCACGAGGTGACATTTCCAAATTGTCTTGGAGTGTAGCCCTGTGTAAAGGATCATGCTAGAATTCATTCGTGAGATGACAAAAGCAAATGTGGCAATGCCCATATCTGAAAAAGAAGCATACTGGTCAAGCATAAATAATAAAAACTACTTGTGGCTTCTGCTGCTATATAAACTTCCAGCATCAGCTGGAGAGCCATCAGGATTCCCCAACTGGAAACTTGAGTAAAAGAATGTGGGCAGTCTTCTCCAGCTGAGGGCATTGATACCACTCTGTAGTTTCTTTGGTGTTTTTTCCCAGCCTATCAGCATAACTGGGGTTTTGAGTTGCAGCCAGCCCTATCCACTTCCTGATTCTGGCAGGACACTGGGTAAGCTAATCAGTTGCACTAGCCAAGCCAGATGAAATACAGATGTAGAACTTGTTTCAGAGTAGCAGCCGTGTTAGTCTGTATCTGCAAAAAGAAAAGGAGTGCTTGTGGCACCTTAGAGACTAACCAATTTATTTGAGCATAAGCTTTCGTGAGCTACAGCTCACTTCATCGGATGCAGTGATGAAGTGAGCTGTAGCTCACGAAAGCTTATGCTCAAATAAATTGGTTAGTCTCTAAGGTGCCACAAGCACTCCTTTTCTTTTTGCAGATGTAGAACTGAATGTCAACTGAATATTGAAGACCTTGAGTCCCAAATCATCTCTCTACCTTTCCTCCAAAGGCCTCACAGGTGCATGGAAGTGACGACAAGATAGAACCCCTCCCATTAGAGAATGCTGGAAGTAGATGAGCAATCATCCATGCTACCCTTTGGCTCCTCTCGGTAACAGATGAACAGAGCCACTCAATAACGACTCCTTCCAACCCTGTGAGGCTCTGTGGCTGTGTCAGCAATGCCATATGATCAGTGGTATCAAAAGGTGTTCCATGGTGAATTGACAAATTACTGAGTGCCCTTTTTTCCCCCCGATATTGGTAACAAATGTTGTGTGTGCCAAAAAAGGACACTAAGGGCTTGATTTTTCAGAAATGCTGAGCACACTCAACTGTATTCAAGCCAACAGGAGCTATGTGTGCTCTGGTCTTCTGAAAATCAAGCCCATCTGTACATATTGACATACGCCAAAGCCAGACAAAGAGTAACTGTATCTCCAAAACAACAAACGAAACCAGCATAAAGATACTTGGTATAATAAACTCTTGTTTTTGTAATATTGGTTGGAATAGTTAATGAACAACAAAATAGGTGGTGCTGTAAATTTAATACAAAAAAGGCTGTCTTATTTTGTGAAAGCCACAATATGAATGGGTACAGTAGTGGAATTTCAGTAACTGCAATGAGGAAAAAGAGCTGTCAGTAATAATTGGGTGTATATTAACTCTTAAATTATTTGAATATTCTGGATGCACTAACTTTTCATACTGTATTTGGCTTACCTGTCTTGAAAGGGAGATTAAAAGTGAAGTGATGGATGGAGTGAAAAGTAGTCTAGTTTCACGTTGGATTTTAAAAATATTGCCGTGTGCTTTTTGGAAATGCTCTTTTGTAATCTCTTACAGCAGTAATCCTCAATGTTTCTCCACAGATGCTAGCACCAATAGCAATAGAGCCTGTATTTAAAGTGGAAACCTAAAATATACAGTATTGTCAAATGTTTATAGTAGGTTGCTGAATTGTCATGAGCTCATTATTTTCATGAAAAATAATTTCCAATAGATCTCAGTTTCCCATGAATAGATGCCAAGGAGTAGAATAATCTGCTCTCATGACGTAAATGATAATATATCGCAGTGAAAGCATATAAAATTGTAAAAGATCTCATGTTCTGTAACCCAAAAAATCCATCTGCTTTCCTTCCTAATTTATTGGTTTTGCTTCTCCTAACAGTCATATTCTTTTAGAAGTGTCTCTGTGGGTGCTTCACTTCAGGTGTATATGCACTTCTTGAGCTCTTGATTGGAGAGTTTTCCGCCAGCAGTGCCCGTTGGCATGCTCTGCTGCCAGACTCTGAGTCTATATATAGATGTGGAAGCAAACTGCCTTCAGTTCTTTCTCAAGCACCTCAGTCTGAGATGGAGCTCTAGCATGCCCACCTTGAGTGTGCCTCAGCTGTTTTGTATACTTATAGTTGTTGCTTGTTAAGTTTTGATAGCATACCTAGTTTTTAGCATACTTATAGTCAGTTAATAAGTGTTAGTAGCGAGAGGATAATTTTTTTTTCCCCTGGGGAGTCATGTCATTCTGGCATGGCATGTTTGGCTTGCTGGGCTTTAACCACTGTCTCGCCTGTTGAGAGGCTATACCTGTAAGCGATGGCCACTCTGAGTATATCTGTTGTCTGGGGGAGTCCCATGTCTCCCAGAAATGCAATGTCTGCCTAACTTTCAAGCTTAGGGCAAGGAAGAACAGGGAAATTAAGCTCAAATTGTTAATGATGGAATGCTCACTTTGACCAGCATCTGAGTCAGGTCAGACAGACAAACACACACACATGCACACACACCCCTTCTCCCCTCACCCGCACGTACATCTGTCTGTGGACAGATCCAGTGCCCCTTCCACTTTGATGCTGGCTTCCCTTAAGGAAGGTGGAGGCTTCTGAGCGGGCTCCCAAAAAATGGAGTACAGACTTTCATCTGGTCCGGTGCTGTCAGGCTCAGTCCTGTCATTGGCACCTACCCATTCAGCACTTGGTACCGAGCAAGCAATGGCGCCGGACTCCATGGGCACCTACATCAATATGCCTGCCGTCAAAGTTATCATCAGCTTCAGCTACTGCTTCCTCAGCTACCACATTGGTACCGATTCCCTGCTTGATACTGCAACAGTTTGGATACGTGAGGGACCTGTTCATAACAAGTGAGTTGGAATCCCCGCTCCTCATGGGTACTGAGCATCTTTTGGTATTGAGACCTCGGTCTCCAGGCTGCTACCATCCCTGGGTACCACAGGACTCTCCACCCTTTTCTATGGGGACTCCTCCACTGGACAATGTTGAGGAAAGTGAATGGGATTCCCAGTCGGTCTCTTCTCTTTCAGTCCAGGATTCCCCAACTTATCCTGTCAGGAACATATCCTGTCATTGACAGTCACGGAGAAGATCATGACTGTCATTAAGAGCGATGGGACCAACCCTGCATATCACCCCTGCTTCCAGGATGGATTCCCACAGTGCCCATACATTAAGGGGGCTGCTGCAATGGCCATACTAGGATCTCTAGGCTGCTTACCGACAGCAATTCTCCGGACCAGTGGCTCTCAACCTTTCCAGACTACTCTACCACTTTCAGGAGTCTGATTTGTTTTGTGTATCCCCAGATTTCACCTCACTAAAAACTACATGCTTACCAAATGAGACACAAAAATACAAAAGTGTCACAGCACGCTACTACTGAAAAATTGCTACTTTATAATTTTACCATATATTTATAATATAAATCAATTAGAATATAAATATTATATTTACATTTCAGTGTATAGTATGTAGAGCAATATAAACAAGTCATTGTATGAAATTTTAGTTTTTACTGACTTCACTAGTGCTTTTTATGTAGCCTTTTGTAAAACTAGGCAAATATCTAAATGAGTTGATGTACCCCTGGGAAGTCCTCTGCATATCCCTGGTTGAGAACCACTGCTCCAGACCATTGGTACCATGTCAAACAGAGACTAGTGTTGTTCAATCCTGTCCTCTCCAACCAATCTTCCCACAGGAGGAGACATTTGAAGAGCAGGAGGCCAGGGCACATAAAGAGGCCACCCTCAAACACCCATCTCATTTTCTCCTCACCCAACCAGACAAAATGCTTATGCTGCCACCACCTTCCATGGCTGATGTTTTTCAGCAATTTGAAGACCTCATAAAGAGGGTAGCTGATATGCTTCAAATTCCAGTTGAAGAAGTCAGGGATTCACAATACAGGCTGTTGGATATCCTACAGTCAGCAACAACATCCAGGGCGATGTTACCCATCAACGAGGTGCTCCTGGACCAGCTAAGACTGTGGCAAACATCTGCTACTATTCCACCAGTGTGTAAAAGGGTGGATAAAAAGTATTACATTCCTTCTGAGGACTCCAAATTTCCATCCTCCACCATACTCCCTAGTAGGCCATTCAGGAAATGAGTGGGCAGGCAACACTTCTCCAGGTCTACTCCACTTGACAAGAAACAAAAGAGACTGGATCTATTTGGATGGAAGTTCTATTCACCAGCAACCCTGCAGTTCAGTATTGCAAACTATCAGGCACTCATGGTCAGATACAGTTTCACAAACTATAAATAGATGGCCTTTATTGAACAACTGCCACAGAAAAGTAGGAAGCAAGTCCAGTCCATTATTTCAGAGGGCCAGTTATTAGCCAAGACCACTCTTCAAGCATCCTTAGGTGTTGTGGACGCTGCCATCAGGTCCATCTGCATGGGCTTCAGTACCTACGTTTTCAGAGCTCTGTGCTTTAATCCATGCTCTCAGATCTAATGATGCTCTGGGTACTGCAGTATTGTCTTCAGTTCTGAAGCTCTCTCCGCCTTCTGTGGAAACTGCTTGGAAGTCACCTGAAGTGGAGCACCCAAAGGGGCACTGCTCAAAGAAGACTAGGTTACTTACCTACTATCATCCAGTGCACCTTTTTGTAGTAACTGCAGATCTTCAAGATGTGTCTCCATGTGGGTGCTCCACTACCTCCCCTTCATTCCCCTCTGCTTTGGACTGTTCTCTGTGGATATGTTCGGGTGGAGAAGTAGCCGAGGGCAGTTCCACATATATATTTCCCTATGTAGATTTGTATCTGGCACGAGGAGGCATAGGGCACATGTGCGACCTGAACAGGCACTGCTAGTGGAAAAATCGGCAATCAAGGGCTCGAGAGGTGCATGTGCACCTAAAGTGGAGCACCCATAGGGGGACAAACCTCAAAGAATTGCAGCTTCTGCACAAGATGTGTAACCTCATCTTCATAGGAGTATCTGTTTGCATCCTTTGCCTCCCGCTCTTTAGTATTTCATAGCTTCAGGTTCTCCACAGATATTTTTAAAATATGGTTTTGTGCAATCGTTCATTGTTTCTTTAGTACTGAGGTATGCTGCTGGGAGAGTGTGGTGAAGTTTCTGTTGTCCATGATGTACTTATCTGTGGATAAAGAGAGGATCATAGTCTCTAGGGCTATCTGTCTACCACTCTTAATGAATATTTCATTCAGTACCTTAAGAGGTTTTCTTTAATGACTTGAACTATTCAAATTATATCAATTTTAAAAATCAAATTTATTTTTCACTAATTATGCTGGGATTTTTGTTTGGCTAGTGAAATTTGACTGGTCTGTCGATCTCAGTATTTTTTCCTCATGTTCTAGCACAAAAGATCAGTGTAACACAGTGCAGTTGACTTTAAAAATAATAAAAGGAGTACTTGTGGCACCTTAGAGACTAACCAATTTATTTGAGCATGAGCTTTCGTGAGCTACAGCTCACTTCATTGGATGCATGCTCAAATAATTGGTTAGTCTCTAAGGTGCCCCAAGTACTCCTTTTCTTTTTGCGAATACAGACTAACACGGCTGTTACTCTGAAACCTTTAAAAATAATGTTTTCATTAGCACTAAAGTAATTAAATTTATTAGATTTTGTAAAACTTATTTAAAAAAAAACCTTAGACCTTAACTACTTGACTATCCCCTTTTAAATTAGAAGAAAAAAAATCTAATCTTCATTAAGAAGTACAGGCTCCATTTATACATTAAAGTCAAAAACAAGGAGAAGGTGGGTGAGGTAGTATCTTTTATTGGACCAACTTCTGTTGGTGAAAGAGACAAGCTTTTGAACCATACTGAGCTCTTCTTCAGGTCTGAAAAAGGTACTATGAGCAACACAGCAACATGCAAGGTGGAACAGATTGTTTTGCATAACTTGTGCAGACTTATCTCCATTACAGCAATGATCAACACTCCCTACAACACACCATAGGTTCTGTACATTCCTATCACAACATATGGTGTACCTCATCCAGTGCACTAAGTGCCCCAGTAATAATTATCTGGGTGAAACCAAACAATTACTACTTTCTCTAATGAACTCACACAGGAAAATGATAAAAGACAAAAACACCTCATCACCTATGGGTAAGGCTACGTTTATGTCACGGAGGTCATGGAATCCGAGACTTCCAGAGATCTCCGTGACATTCTGTGCTTCAGCCCCAGGGCCTGTGGGACTCTGGAGCTGGCAGCCAGCGGGGCCTTGGCAGGGCTTCAGGGACAGACAACAGACTCCTGAGGGGGCCCTCTTCAGGGTTCCAGTGACAGGTGATAGCTTCTCCCTGCTGCCGTGGGTGGAGGGCCCCCCCACAGCTTCCAGCTTCCGCAGGCAGCGAGGGAATGCCACAGCTCCCAGCCCCCATGGTGGCAGTGGAAACCATGGAACTGCAGCAGCAAAAGTCACAGACAGGTCACGGCTTCCATTAATTTTTGTTTATTGCCCGTGACCTGTCCGTGACTTTTACTAAAAATAACCATGACAAAATCTTAGCCTTACTTATGGGTGAACACTTTTCACAAAGTGGTAACCTCATCCTCAAAGGAAACCTGCACAACACGTTCAGAAGACAAGCCTGGGAGCTTAAATCCATTACTCTGCTAGACACTAAAAATGATGGACTGACCAGAGACCCTGAATTTATGGCTTATTACACAATCTGTAACCACTAATCCCTTCTTTTTGTCCTATGACTGCAGAGGAGTTAACATGCCCCTCTACCTTGAATAGTCCCTTACAATATTTGCTGACTACTTATGCTGAACAATCTGTTTCACTTCGCGTTTTGCTGTGATGTGGAAGTACCTTTCCCAGACCTGAAGAAGAGCTCTGTGTGGCTCGAAAGCTTCTCTCTCTCACCAGCAGAAGGTGGTCCAATAAAAGAGATTACTTCATCTACCTTGTGTCTCTAATATCCTGGGACTGACATGGCTACAAATACACTGCAAACAGCAATCATTAGGCAAATAGATATACCTGTTGGCCCAGTATTTTCACTGCAAAGATGAGAGAAGAAACAGTTTATCAGTAATGTCCAGAGAGTTTTGTTTGATCGCCGCCTCTTGTAAGTCTTACGCTTTGTCTAGACTGGCAAGCGAAAGACGAAACTTCGGGCGTTTAGAGGTGTTAAAAAAACACCCCACCGAAAGACAAAAGTTTTGTCCCCGACAAGCACTGGTGTGAACAGCGTTTTATCAGCAGGAGTGTTGCTGACAGAGCTAACACCACTCATTGGGGTGGAAGTTTTTTGTCGGCAGGAGAGCTCTCTCCTGTTGACAAACAGCGGCTATACTGCACACCTTTTAGCAGCACGGCTGTAGCGGCACAGCCATGTTGCTAAAGGTGCATAGTGTAGAGATAGCCTTAGTTGTCACTCCGCTTTCCTTTTGATCTTTTTTTTTTTTTTTTTAAACTACAGCCACTCTCTGGCTTTACCCTTGTGACACTGCATCCCATATTCTTCGTAGAGATATTGTTATGATATGAATATGGCATAATTAAGAGGTGTTCTATGCTAGATGGGTCATGTGAGGTATCCTTGGGAAGGTTATGGTTTACTGAATATGATTATCCTGTTTGTGTGCATGTATCATTTCTGTATCTGAAGTTAGGAATATTGACTATGTAACAATTACAAGTGGGTTTACACCAGGGGAACGCCCACCAGACAGAATGCAATGGATGGGCCATTAGGGAGAACAATTGGACTTTGAAGATGTTAATCTCCCACCTTCCTGAGAAGCTTCCTGGGATGCTGCTTTGACATAGCAGGGTCATGTGATTATGTCACCTGGTACTGAACTCCATCTTGAACTACTAATACGGGGTGGGTATCAAACTGGGAAACAAAGGATTCCTGCCATATGTAAATTCTATAAGGCAGGGAAGTGAGTTAATCAAGATTCATTCTTCGCTGAATCCCCACCCAGGATGACTCCTGGAAAAATCTAAGAAACAAAGACAAAAGGGGTAGGGGGAGACTGAGCCTAGGCTGGAAAAGGTGTTTGGCCTGTGAAAGAAATATCTGGAGTTATAAGTTGCAAGAAAGAGCAAAACAACATTTCGGGTGAGAAATTACTACTAGTAACCAGATTCCTTAGTGTATTAAGCTTAGTTTGCGTGTTTGTTTTTATTTGCTGGGTAATCTGCTTTGATCTGTTTGCTATCCCTTATAATCATGTAAAGTCTGTCTTTTGTAGTTAATAAACTTCTTTTTGTTTTCTCTAAACCAGTTTGTAAAATTCATAACGGGGGGGCAAAAAGCTGTGCATATCTTCCTCCACATTGAGGGAGGAGGTTAATGTCAATTAGCTTACGCCATACAGTTCTCTGTGCAGTGCAAGACAATACAATTTGGGGTTTATGTCTGTGTTCCCTGTAAGCTGTGCAGTTGGGTGGCCACCCAGGAGAGATTCAAGTGCCGCGCAGTTGATTAGCAGAGCCACGCACATCCAGCTGGCAGCATGTGTTCAGGTGCTCCTCTCCCCTGCTGCTTTGCAGCCATGTTGCTCCTGCAGCTGCTCCTGGGACCCTCCTGCTGGCTGTGCAGAGCAGGGGGAGGAGGGTGCTGATGTCAGGGTGTCCCCCCACCCCCAGCTGCTGTACCCCATCTCCACAGAGCAGGGTAGAGGGGACAGGGCCCAGGACTTGCAGCAGCTCTGAAGTCTGAACAGGCCTTCGGGTGAGTGAGTGCCTTAAAAAGAAAGTGCATGGTCTCTCAGAGCCTTCCCCAGCAGCCAGCACGCACAATTTCCGTGTGTGTGTGTGTGTGTGTGTGTGTGTGTCTCGTGCACACACGCACACTCTGTCTCTTCCCCTCCCCCTGCCCATGTACCCCATCTCCACAGAGTTGGGGAGGGGGACATGGTTCAGGAGGAGAGCTTTCAGTTAGTTTTTTGACTGATCTGTGCATTTCATAATTTTTATTTCTGTCTTACACTTAATTTAATTCTTCGAGTAGTGAGTTCTAAAATGCCTAACTTGTCCTGGCTGCAGTAATTATCCCTATTGGTAACTTTTTAAAAATATATATATTATGTCTAGGTTTTTTGTTTCTACTGGTGGTGCACATCTGCACATTACCTTGGTGCACATAACAAAATTTATTCCGCACGTGGGTGGAAAAAATTAGAGGGAATCTTGGTTTACACTCCAGAGGGGTGTGCACTTGAGTGCTGGGCAGTTCCTTAGCTGAAAGACTCCCCATGAAGTCCTGATTTAAGTGTCTTTGTCTTTCTGCAGCTGAGTGTTTCCCTACCTGTGTGTGTGCTAGAGGAGGCTTGAGGGCCTGGCTCTGCAGGGCAGGGTGAGGGAGCCCTGTCGGGTGGAACAGTGGTACCCCAGTATATCAGGTGGCACCCCAGAGTGGGGGTTAACCCGTCACAATCCTCCTTTTGGGGAGGGTAAAATTTGGCAGTTAGTTATGGCCTTAAATAAATTAGCTAATATTTGAGAGGTGCTATCAAGCTGTTTTGAAGTATTGTTTAATAATAGTATTTTAAGTGCTTGTTAATATCTGGTTTGTCATTGTCTCAACAATTTGCTCATTAATAATTTGTTTCCTGGTTGGATATTAAATTTCTGACTGATGTTCAGAGAACATGTTCTGTTAGATGTAGTTACTTGCGGCATTGCATATATTTTAATGAAAGTAAAAAAATGAACAGAGTCAAAGACTTTCCTAAAGCAGAGTTTATTCGAATTGTAAACACATTTATTTTTAAAGCTTAGTGATAGTTACAAAGAGTGTTTACACCCATGATCAGTACAGAAAATATCAGAAGGTTAAATATTGATTCCTGTCACATGTCAGAAAACCACCATGGTTAAACTGACATTTATAGATTCTTTCCTGTAAACTGGAATTCAGTTAATTAGCTGTTATAATATATGTGAAGTGAGCTGTAGCTCACGAAAGCTCATGCTCAAATAAATTGGTTAGTCTCTAAGGTGCCACAAGTACTCCTTTTCTTTTTGTAGTTATTCAGGCTTTCTCAGGGTGTGTTGAGTGAGGAGGATATTGTTTTAGAGTTGGTGTTGGCTTGGCAGTGCTTAATGTTACCTCATTATGAATTATACTGATTCTTAGATATTTGTACATCTAATATAGCCTGGGTATACAGACAAGCAATATAAATTGGAAAAAAAGAAAATAAGCTTTGTTTTGTTTGTTTTTCATTTTTTTATTTACCAGAGACTTATATTTCATTTATGAACCTAACAGTATTTGAAAACAAACACCAAATCAGTTAACTATTTGTGAACTCAATAAAGCATGCTCCCTTTATACAGCTGAGAGCGCTCAGGTGATGTTAACCAGTAATAGAAAATAAAATAGTTAATTTAGAGACTGAAAATAAAGTCTTTCTCTGGCTCCTGCACATTGCCATACATTTTTTTGGTGCTGATTAAATCACATTATCACAGCACAGAAAGAAGTATAAGTTTGCTGTATTCATGTACTTAAATTTGCAGGTCATCTGGGTCTATTTCAAAAATATATATCTTTCCCTTTAGGAACAGAATATACCCTATTTACTTTCACTAGAAAGATTTATTTTCACATTTGTTTTCCACTAAGGTTATGGACACTATTTTATATTACTTATATTTTAAAAATCTAACTTATTAATGGCATCATTCCAAAATATTTCTACAATATTTTGAGATACTGACAGAAGTCTAAATGGTTGACTGAAGGTTTTTAAGCAGCGTTTTTCCTCCAAATCTTTAAGAAAATCCCTACTCAAATGATATAGCAGATCATAGAAATAACATGTCTTAAAAGCTAGCAACTGGCTCTTTATCAAGACCATGATGATACATCGGTTTACTAGAGCCTTGCCATTGGATAGATGGGTTGACATGGTGGTTTACAGTTGCTTGGCCAGTACAAGTACAGTCATTTAGTAGCATCGTCTGACCTGAACCTTTTGCCAAACCTGGAGGGGTATCTACCTCACCGAGGCCAGGTTGCAATGCTTATGTGTTGTTTACTGTTCATGCCCAAGTCCTGAGTTGAGTGGAGTATTAGGTGCTTCTCACGAGCTAAGAGTTTTTTGGTGGTGATGATGTGTGTTCTCTGGGGAATCGGAATGTCTCCTCACTATCAAGGCTGTGGCTAGGCGCATTGCTGGTTAGTTCCTCTGCTTATTTGATGGGAAATTGCTGTCCGTTATTCCTCTAATTCTCTCTACAAATATACATACTAGATCTTGACACACTACTTCCCTGCCCTGTACCTGGCGTTGCAGAACAGATTGAGACATGTGACAGGAAGAGACAATCACATGTGGATCACATGTTGGAGAAGCCCAGGGGCTGTTGTAAGGTGCTCCAGCTTAGAATCTTGCAGCCCAACCCAAACCTGACGACACGTGTCTGGTTTAGGTTGAGTAGAGTCTGAAAACAACCTGACATTCTTGGGCGCAGGTTGGGTTGGGTAGTCTCTGATCATCTCCTCCGGCCTGTGGGGTTGGTCAGCGGCAGCTGTGTGCCTCGCTCCTGCCAGCCACTGCTACTTCACTATGCTGTGTGTGCTGTGGAGAGAGTGTGCCAGTGAGTCACAACGTGGCTTGCTCTGCAGCACACACAGCATAGCAAGGCAGTGTCAGAAGGCAGGAGTGGGGCACACGGCCACTACCACACTGACCCCATGGGCAGGAGGTGGCTGAAGATGGATTGCAGGCCTGGGCGTAGGGAGTATGGAGTCCCCACCAGACCAAGCCCCAAGGATGAGGTGGCAGTGTTGAGACAGGTTCGGAGGGAAGTATCAGGTTCACATTGGGTCTGAAAATGACTCCTGTCGGATTTGGGCTAATCGGGTTGAGGTCAGGCAGACCTCTACTCCATCTGACAATATTCCCCTAGTGACCATTCACCAGCTATGGATAGCTGGAGTGCATTGTGGTATGCCCCATCCCCAATTACCTTGATATGCGGCATAGCATATCCTTCCGTAGAGTTTTTTAAGGTCAGGCTTGACAAAGCCCTGGCTGGGATGATTTAACTGGGAATTGGTCCTGCTTCGAGCAGGGGGTTGGACTAGATGACCTTCTGGGGTCCCTTCCAACCCTTATATTCTATGATTCTATGATTCATAGCGCAATATTTGGTCTATGTGGAGGCTGGTGTAAAAGCTGGCTTTACTGGCTCTATACCTGTGGGGACGCTAGTGAACCCTAGTCAGAGGAACACTGCCTGAGCTATGGAGAGGGAGTGGAGCAAAGCAGAGGATCTGTCCCAATATGTTTAATGGCATTCATTTTATTATACTGTGGGTGAGGAATTTATATGTACACTGTAAATCTCTCATAAGAAAATAATAATAATAACCAATACTTTGCAGCACAGTTGCATTGTCTTTTTCAGGTATTGACAAAACACTTCGATGTAACACTTTGAAATAATGGAAATATAATTTCAAATAATTGCTGCTATTTTCTTTTATATAATCACTCATGATCTGTCTCTAAATAATTTGTTATGTTTGAAATATATAACTTTAATCTGGCTGTGGGATGGCATTTCTACTGTTTTTCTAAAATGAGACAATCTCTGAGCATTAATCCTCCAAATCCTATTTAAAAAGTGCAAATTAGGAAGACTAGAATTCCTACTGGGATTTTTTCACAGATTTATGAAACCTCTCAATTCTTAAAAAAAACAAAACCCCACAAATAAAATGGCTAACTATGTAAATGGAAGAAGCATACGTGGCTGCACCTGTGAGTTAAAATTTTCCCCATTTCTTCCCCTAATTGGATTAGCTGGTTTATCTTCTATTTAAAGAAACTGAAATAATTTTGTAGTACTTCGCATTTAGAATTGCTCTCATTGGCAACTCTGACCTCCTCAGTGATGCATTTGGTATACCACATAGCTGGGAATAATAAGAAACCAAACAGAATAAAATACAGATTACCAACTATCTCACTTTTTACTTTTATATGCTATACATAAATAGAATTATATGTGCATGTTTATAATATACATGCTGTAAACAAATGGGAGAGTTGGGTCACATATAAAGGTTTGCACTAATTAAAATTGGGGGGAAGGTTTCCATTTATGGTTTTAAAGTGGGTTGTAATGTGCTGTGGTGGATATATAGCCAGGAGGGCTGAGATAAATATCTAATAAATCACCGCAATAAAAGCTTGATCACCCTCTCATGTACAGAGCAACTATGGAATCCCTAAAAAGTGGATACAGTCAGACCGTAGATATTCTCTCCTTGTATATTATCTTACTGGGTATCTAGTGTGTTATATATGTTGTTAATATAATACACTGAATTAAAAAACTAAAGCTATAATGTGGGCACTTAAATGCATTGGACCTGTTTTGCCTTTGAATGGAGAGTTCTGCTTAAAACTCCCTGGTAGTACTTGACCCTTTGTTTGCTTCCAAATGTTTGCTTCCATTTTAGTTTATCTCTGAACTACAAGACTAATTGTAAAATGTTGTTAGAAACTATTAATTGCATAATATATCATCTATAAATAAAGAGGCAAGCAGTAGTAGATGTTTTCAGTTATCTGATAAACCTATATCATGTTAAATATATTCTGTTCCATACACCTTCTTCCAAGTGCTGTCCTTTGAAGTCAGAGATTTTGTAGAAGTGAAGCCGTGTGCATTATAAAGGGCAAGTTCAGAGTATGAAATGATTAACACATGAATTTCAGGGAACTCATAATCTCCACATTTTTATAGTTCTTTCACTATTTGAGTTGGTCCTACATCCTACTGAGTAAGCTAGTGTGCTTCTGAAACATGGATCTTTTACTTTCAGAACCAAAAACTGTCTAAAAAGAACAGGTACTGAGAATAATAGATGGTGGGTTCTTCATAGAATCATAGAATATCAGGGTTGGAAGGGACCTCAGGAGATCATCTAATCCAACCCCCGGCTCAAAGCAGGACCAATCCCCAATTTTTGCCCCAGATCCCTAAATGGCCCCCTCAAGGATTGAACTCACAACCCGGGGTTTAGCAGCCCAATGCTCAAACCACTGAGCTATCACTCTCCTCCCCTCCCCCCCCTTCAGTTGCATGTTTCTTTTTTTCTTTTTTCTTCAGTTTGGTAAAAGAGAATCTGTGGTGGACTTTCATCTAGGGGTTTGATGGGATGAAATAAATGTTTCCACAAATGTTATTTTTCTTACAAATCCCAAAAAGCATGTTCTCAAATATTGATTATTTCATTGAATGTGTCCATTCCACTGTAGGCGTGTGAATGCCTCCTTCACAGTTGTCAGATAACTTTTCTCTCAGTGATATCTGTCAGGGTGGCTCAAGCGCTCTCTGCTGTTGTGTGCCACTACATAGCTTAGCAGAGTCCAGGATAACTCTGAAGCCACTTGGAATCTATACACTATGGAAGAAGAGGAAGCAGTTCCCACCACAGCAAGCTTACAGATATCGGAGCTTGAGCCCCAAGACCTGCAGAGAATAAGGGACAGGAATTACAGGAGGTGACCACCTCCCTTCTCCTCTGCGACAGTAGGTTTCTCTTGATCAGCAGCTCAGTCTAGACACACATTTTGACAGGTTTGTTTAGGGCAATATACCAGTGCCTACAGGCCCATCTTTTCCTACCGATTATGTTTTGCAATAGTCTCTCCCACTTCCTCTGTGCTTGGACTTGTATCACAACTCTTCAGTGGGTCTTAACCTTTGTGGAGCTGGGATATTCCCTTCAATTTGGTTCTATCCCCCTTCCCACCTGCCTTCCCTGTCCCTCTTCAGGAACCACTCTCATGAGATTGTTCTTCAGCAGGAGGTCGAATCTCTCCTTCTAGTGGGCACCTGTGATGTTCCCCTGGTGTTATCTGGACCAGTGATCTGCTAGGTCACTCCAATCCTTGACTCTGGGAGCCAGCTTTACCCTGCTCTGCTGTGAGAACCCCCACTCCCGGCCTGTTCACGCACAGCCTCTGGCATGTAAGCTGCTCCCAGCTACGTGAGTGAGCACTTTTGGCTAACCGCTGCTTGGATTGTGCAACTGAATGACACTAGCCAATATCTCCGGTCCCAGTTACAACCCTAGGAACCTCGGTCTTGCAGTGTCCAGTTACGCCCTCTGGATGCTGCAGGTTTATATGAGTTTGTCAATTTAACAAAGAAATTGATATGTACCAGGCTTGTTATCCCACAGGGAGTCTCTGACACACTTCAGACCAAAGGCACTGCTTCAGGTAGAATAAACAAACAAATTTGTTAACTACAAAAGATAGATTTTAAGTGATTATAAGTCAATGCACAAGTCAGATTTGGTCAAAGAAATAAAAGCAAAACACATTCTAAGCTGATCTTAACACTTTCAGTGCCCTTACAAACTTAGATGCTTCTCACCATATGCTGGCTGGTTGCCCTTCAGCTAGGCTTTCCCCTTTGGTCAGTGCTTTAGTCGCTTGTTGGCGGTGTCTGTAGATGGAGTTGGAAGAGAGAGAGCATGGCAAAAGTCTCTCCCTTTTATCATGTTCTTTCTTCCCTAGGTTTTGCTCCCCTGTCCCGACCCCATCAGAATCAGGTGAACATTACCTTATAGTCCCAAACTGACCAAGGAAAGAGGGGTGACTCACTCAAGAGTCCAACAGATCCTTTGTTGCTGCCTAGGCTAGTGTCCTTTGTTCCTGTAGGGCCGGGCTGGCTTTGTCCCATACGTACCCTGATGAGGTGTGAACTGCCCCTCTGCTCCTGGAGAGTTTTGTTTGGGCTTGTTTTAAGCCATGAGGACACATTTTCAGCCTCATAACTATATACATTACTATAACAACAGTGTGCAGTGCACCATGAGCCTTCCAAAGATACCTGACATGACAAACTTTGTATTGGTTACCACACAATCATGTTATAAGGATGAACATGGGCGTGCAGGGTGTTCCCCTGAGGTACAGAGTGTCACAGCGCCATAGCAGAAGTTCCTCTGTTTCTCAGGGAGAAAGGTTTTTATTCCTGCTGTTTCCTTATTCACAAAGTAAAAGGCAATCTCAGGCCTATTTTAGATCTGAGTGAAACAAATACCTGAGGAAAATAAAGTTCTGCATGGTTACCCTAGTTTCTATTACTCCTTCCCTGCTGGCCTCAACTTAAAGATCTGTTCAGACTACTGGAAATTTCTCAGGTTCATAGTGAATGGAAGCCACTACCAATTTGCAGTACTTCTGTTTGGCCTATAAGCAGCCCCCCACAGAGTGCATGATGATGGTGGTAGATGCATATCTTCGGAGGTTGGGGATCCATGTGTTCTTCTACCTGGATGACAGGCTAGTGAGAGGCCAATCCGAGATTCAAATACTGTCTGCTGTGACCATCATCTAGTCCACCTTCAGCGCCATCAGTTCCGCTCCATGGAGGAGGGTTGGGGGCATCACAGTCCGAGTTCATTAATGGATGCTTTCTTGCTACCATGAAAGAACTCTGTGCTCTATGCCTGTCCTCTGATACCATTACTTCCCAGAGTCTTGTTCAAGACCAAACAGGACGATGCTTACCTCGTACTGAGAGCACCAGCGTTTCCTTGACAACACTGGTTCTCAACCCTACTAGCATTGTCAATGAGATCTCGTCTGCCTTTTCTGTTGCACCCAGATGTGATTTTTCAGGACCAGGGCCATCTGCTCCACTGCAATCTGCAAGCTTGACAGCCTGGATGCTTCCTGGCTAACACCATTAGAAAGGGCTTGCTCAGAAGACGTTCAGGAATTACTTCTGAATAGTAGAAAGGCTTCAACTAGGTGTACTTACCTGGCTAAATGGAAATGTTTTTCTATCTGGCTCAACAGAAACATGTCTCTTCAGTGCAAGCCTCCATCAACCACATTTAGGGCTATCTGTTGCACCTAAAACATCAAGGTCTGACCGTTCTGCTACAGTACATTTAGCAGCAATTTCAGCTTTCCATCCTTCAGTGAGTCATAGATTGCTTTTTTGCAGTCCCAATATCAGATTTCTAGAAGGGTTAGACAGTTATACCCACAGGCACAAGAACCTGTTCCTCCAGGGGATCTCCACCTGGTGCTAGCAAAATTAATGGGATCACACTTTGAACCTTTTGTGTCTTGCTCCGTACTCCACCTTTCTGACGGTGGCATTTATGGTTGTGGTAACCTCAGCAGGCTGAGAGCCTTAGTCTCAGAACTTCCTTGTACAGTTTTCTAGAAGGATAAAGTTTACCTCCACCTCCACCCAAAATTCCTGACAAAGGTGGTTTCCAATTTCCACATTAACCAAGCAAATTATTTGCCAGTTTTCTTCCCAAAGCCTCACATACATAGAGATGAGGATAAACTTCATTCATTGGATGTTAAGAGTGTTAGCCTTCTACTTGGACCACGCTGATATTGGCATCCTTTCATCAGTGAGAGACGGTGGGAATTGCAGCCTATGATGTAAATGGTTTTCAATGTCCCATATGACTGAATAGTCGAATCCGAGATTTGCATGATCTTTGGCAGTTGCAAATACGTGTGTCTTGGTTGGGAGTTGCTTGCTTCCTGTGGGCACTTTTCTCTTCAAGCTGTAGGAGTCAGCTCCTGTCATGGACTTTGATACCCTGATGGAGATAATGGCGCCACTTGTTATGATCACTTGCCAAGATTTCCCTTTGTTTGGGAGCAATTCAAAATTCCTCCATATCTCGCTTGCATGTGTCTTTATAGCGAAGCCTGGGATGTCTGGTTGTTCTTGTTCCCTCTGATAGCTCCCCATATAGCATGTCCTTGGGTATGCATCTGTCTTCCAGCTACTCGTCTGGGCTGGGGGGACCACACTGGGTCCTTTGGATCCTCAGTGTAAGTTATTTGTCATGACTGCAGACAAGATGAAAGGCCAACTGGCTTCCCCTTAGTGAATTTCTTCCTGCATTCATTTGTGCTACCAGTTAACGAATATCCTGTCACTTCCTAGAGCTTCTGCCCACTCAAGCAGCTTCAGCAGCTTTCCTTGTGCAAGTACCTATTTAAGACATTTGCAAAGCAACAACTTGGTCATCGGTTCACATTTTTGCTGCTCATTATGCCATTTCCAGTCAGTGTAGGAATGGAGCCAATTTCTGACGGGTTGTTCTACAATCACTGTTCAGGTAGACTCCGATCCCTTCTCCATGTTAAACTGCTTGTGATTCCCCTACAGTGAAATGGGCACGTGCAATCATTCAAAGAAGAAAAAATATTTACCTACTATGACATTCCGGGGTACAATCCAGCCAGTGAGGGGTTGTGTCACTGCCTGCCCTGCAGCCTGGGGTACCTCACAATGCTTTGCAGATGTAGCTCCCAATTTGAGCCCCTCACAAACAGCCAAACAGAATGTAGGTAACTCCCTGAGTGTCTGTGTATAGCTGCAGCCTGCCAGCATACTCCAGTCACACTCTGGCTTCCACCAGCCTGAGTTACTACTTGGAGGGTGATCCCAACACACTCCCAGTCCTGAATTTTCCTTCAAAATGTGGGTTTTGCAATGTCCAGCCCTTTCCTGGAAAGTTAAAATATTTTAGGTTTGTTGCCCCTGTAAGGGAAAAATGTCCAACAGTTTGCTACTTTAAATGGGGTTACCCAAACAATTCAGTTTGAATGTAACACTGGATTTGTTTGATTCAAGAAGAAAACAAGTTTATTTAACCACAAAGAGAGAGATTTTAAGTGAGTACAACCATACGGCATTAAAGTCAGAAATGATTACAAGAGAAATAAAGAGAAAATGTCTTCTTGTGCTAAAACTTAACAAATTAGACTTGGTTCAAGATCAGATCCTTACCACATGATCCCAACAACACGGCTGTCCAAATTTCAGGTCAGGTTCTCTCCAAAAGTCAAATGGCTGCTTCCTTTTGTTGTCTTAGGTCAGAGAGAGAGAGAGATGGATAGGAAGAGATACCATGAGGTGTTTTTACCCCTCACTTTGTAGTCCAGTCCCCCTTTGAAATGCATTTCCTTGAAGGGTTACCCTGAGATAAAGTTAATTCCTGCTGTGAGGACGGAGACAAGGAGTCTTGTGGTGTAAGAGGTTCCATGCTGTTGTTTGCTAAAATGCAGATCTGTTTGTTCCTGCCCCCATTCCTTGCCAAAGCATGGCCACATGACAGGTGATTGCCCATCAGCTTTGATGACACCTGGCTAGAGGTGTCAACTTTGAGAAACTGTTTTACCCACCCTCCAAACTTGTCTGGTAAACACCTTGAGTCATAATTTCCCCTTATGTTTATAACTTTACCTATAGTGTTGCTACACACATTTCACCATGATCTTACTGACTAGTGAGTAGTTAATTTTCAAATGCTACCTCGCAAGGCTTATTTTGTACAAAGATTATTACTATAGTGGTGAATACAGGGGTACGTTCGGTCACGCCTACCTTTCTGTAAGTGGTGTTCTTCTAAATGTGTTGCACATGTCCATTCCATGACCCACTCTCCTCCTCCTCTCTATCGGAGTCTATCCAGTAAGAAGGGAGTCGGGGTGGCTCTGTCCTCTTATACATGCATGCAGTGGCATGCGACGGCCCAGGGCGCTCAAGCTGCCCTGATAGGTACTGAAGAGGGGAAAAAGTTCTCTGACAACTGCGCACGAGGCATGCACGCACCCACAGTGAAATAGACGTGTAACACATCTCGGAGAACAACAGTCACAGAAAGGTAGGTGACTGTTTTTTAGTGATATTCCACCAGTATGCTGGGTATTGTACTTTGAGAGTGGCCCATTGCACCTTCTTGGTCTTTATGAAAATCAGGCTGAATAACTTGACACAAAAATAAATAAATAAATACATCTCAATGAAGAGAAGTAGAGAAAGGAAGGTCAAAACATACATTTATAAATTATACAGGATTTTAAAAAAATGATAGTATTTCATTTTTTTCCTCAGCCATCTTATGTCTGAATACATTAGGATGACAGACCCAGAACGTGATCAGATTGATCAAGATGCTCAAATATTTATGAGGACATGTGCTGATGCCATTCAACAGCTGAGAACAGAAGGTAAAATTAATAAAATGGTAAATGGATTATGTTAATTATTGAAGAGTTAATGATAAATGCTGATATGACTTTGAAGGTTGAACAATATTCTGAGCAACCTTTAAAAAGAAAGATACATAGGGTTTAATTTTCCATTCACTTAAACCCTTGTAACTCCATTGACTTCAGTGGAATTATTTTTGATGTACATCTGTTTGAGTAAACATTGGCTGGGAATGACGAACCGTGGCCACTGGGAGCTGCGGGGGGCCATGCCTGCTGATGGTCAACATCAGCAAAATGTCTTGCGTCCCGCAATCAGGTTACCCTGATGAGCCGCAGGTTGCCCACCACTGTCTTAAATCTACTCCTGGTTCAAAGCGGGGTAGATCAAAGTGCACTAGGGAACTGTTAGTAGATTCACACCCCCGCTTGCCACAAACTAAACATTCATATAGACAAGCCAAGAAGAATTAGTTGTATACAACTAAGTGACAATGGTTTCATTATGCAAAGTTTTCTTGATAGCACGCTTGGAATATTGTGGCCACTGCTGGATACTGAGTTTGTAAAGGAATATGGCCAATCTTGATAGTATGAGGAAGAAGCTTCTGATATCCAGATGAAAGCCTTGCAGGATATATTTTATGAGGGTTCATGACCTGAGTGTTCTTTTGCCTTTTTAAAATTGATTTGATTGCATGCACCAAGTCATGTCAGTACGTGGCATGTCCAAGGTCATGGTCAATCATGACAGGTCAAGCTACAAGAAGAGGACAAAATTGATTGAACTGATAAAAGATAATTTCTAACTAGGGTTTTGATTTTGGGGGTTTATTAATTTTATTTGGGGGGGATTCTTTTTAGCAATTTTTGAGTTTTATGTAGATGTCCAAAAATTGAGGGAGGGGAGGTTGGGGCTCTCTTTGTATACATTCTTTGTATATTTTACTCAAATATACTGTAATGAGTAATCTGTTTGTAATATTTCATATGCTCTTTAACATAGTACTGTTTCAAACAGCACTACATTAAAGCACACTGGGGTACCCTTAGTGCTCACCAGCAGGATCTGCATGGACCAGTTAATTTGCAACACTTTAGTGCACATTAGAAATCACACTTCTGTAGTCTGTATTACTGCTCTGTGTAGACAAGCCCTTAGAAACAAGTATCTATTTCTTGTCTTTATTGTATAAACACCAATTTCATTTTTTGTATCTGAGAGGTTTTATCTGTGTTTATTGGTTAAAATCTTAAAATTAGAAGCCCGATTTATAACTAATGCCAATGGGAGCATTCCAAAGAGGACCATCAGCACAGGGAGTAGACTATTAAGAGAGGAGACTGGAACACATGGTAAAGATAAATTCAAGGAATGGGTGGGCATACTGTGTCAGGGTTGGATAACCCTAGGTTGACTTGCTAAAAAGCCGGTCTTTCCTAATATGTGATAAGTGTACCAAAGGTTTGCATCAAATTTAAGCTTCCATAGATAGATAGATACACATCTGCAGCACTAATAAGAAATGTATTTCTGTAATGTAGCCATGGGAGCTATATGTTATTAAAATAAAAAACATAAATATTTAAGGGCCAAATTGGTGCTTGGCACTGGGCAAGACATAAATATCAAGACAATCTCTATCCTGGAGAGTCTATAGTCTAGTACGTTACAGGCAAGTTGAGTCTTTAGATTTGTCTCTTTAAGCTTAGCTTCAGCAAAAGTCTATTTTTAATACAAATGTAATTGACACATAACTAGGGAACCTGAAGAAACTATCTACGAGCAATGATAAAAGGTAAACTACGTGATACTATTTTTTATTTTCTTTAACTGCTATTGTGAAGATATAAATTTAATTTCTTAAAATATACTAATAGATTTTTGGAAATATAAAGTTGTATATAAAGAGTATATTCTGTGGAAAACTGAAAAGGTAGGCTTTCATATTCTTCAACACAAAGTGTAAAATATTATCTTGAAATTTTTCATTTCAGCACACAAGAACGTCCAATCCCCACAAGTGAGGGAGCACAGAGCAGCTGTCTTGGATTTCATTGAAGATTATTTAAAAAGTACCTTATGCATGTTTTTCTACAAATGTATAACAGTTCAAAGTGAATAATTATTTGATTGTACAATATTGTCAACCTCTTTATTTTCATATTTTTAAGATCATACTGATAATTTCTGAGAGAAAATCATGGTCGTCTAACTACGTTTTTTTCTGCTCTTCTTGACATTTTTGAACAGGAGTGTGTAAGCTGTACTCTGAACAAAGAGCCATCCGAGTCAAACGAATGGTAGATAAGAAAAGATTGTGAGTACTGTTACTTTAAATTGCCTGGTTCCCTATGTAACTCTTTAGCTGAATAAATGTGAACCTAGTGCATGGGACTAGCAAGTTTCAGCTGATGCACATATTCATTAGAAGCAACAATATGTGCAGCTTTCATTGTGAACGGCTGCATATTCGTACTTTTTATGCCTGTGTCACACCGTGAAGGCTATAAAATGCTGAATGCTAAAATATATAACCATTTGTTCCAGATTTCAGATAAGTATATGAATAAACCACAGAATTGTTAAAAGAAGGATTAACAATCTGACTTGAAACCCACAAATACAAGGAAACTCTTGTGTAGATCTGAAATTGCCTCTGTAATCCATCCTTTTTAAAATTAGATCTATGCTACTGTGTGTAAGATCATCCAGTTTGGGGACAGTGCAACCTGACAATATTCCTCAAACCTGATAGGGAGGATACCCTCTCCGTGTGTAATTGTTCACTCTTCATGCCCATTCAGCTCTGATCTTTCTGCGGACACTGCTAAGAGGGATAAAAGAATGCTTGAGTTAGCATTTTTTGTGATGTGGACTAACTAGAAACTGGATTGAAACCACAAACTCATAGCTCATCAAACAGCTATTGGAAAATAACAGCTTTCTCCTGCCACTAGCATGAGTTAGATTCGAACTAGTCACCTAGAGGTGAAAAGTCTTAGTACTGTTTTACTACTCCCCTGAAACATCTGGTCATCCAAGGAAGGCTACTATGAAAGAATATGAAGGTTGTTGCTTTTTTCCAACCAAGGGTTACAAACACAGCTGCCTGCAAGTTTTTTCTTTTTGGTTTGTTCATTTTCATGTGGGGAGACTGAGTGAGAAAGTTAACAATTTAAAGTTGGTCACTTCTAAAAACCAAAGTCTCTAAAGTTGTAATACTGCCAACTTTTTCTGAGTCTTCACAATGCACATTTTAACCCTGTTTTCCCTGAGGCAAGTTTTCATGTGGAAATAACAAATTGCACAATGTATGTGCCAGTAGTTAAAGTCTCAAACATTTTTCAAAGAACTCATACTCCTTTATCTGGTTAGAGTGCGAACATGTCAGATATTATTTTAATTAAAACTAGTGGGGTGGTCTTTAAATATCCTCTGGGATGTTGTATCTCCAGAATCATACAAAATCTGTAATTAGAGGTGATGGGATTCACTTGAGGCTTTTCCCCTTAGAAATAAATAGCTGTAAGATATATTTTATTTTTCTTTTGTGGAGAGGTTCAAACCAACTATATTAGAAAGTCAGGATAATGCCTTACAATTTTTTGTAACCCATTGAGAGGCAGCTTCTCATACAACACAATGGAAAAAAACCAACCCAGCAATAAAGTCTTGCACATTAGGCATAAAATCTTGTCAGATTCAGTATTCTTCATATTGAATTTTGAAGAAAAAAACAGTTTGATTCCAGCCGTCATCTAATTAAGCTAATAAATGTTCCCTGCTATTCTGCTCACCATGTTGTTGTGCTATCACCTCCATGTGAAGCCCATTTTCAAGATGCCTCATTGAAGTAAATGGGGAAAACAAATCAATTTTATGTGCGCTAACAATGGAGCAAAAGAGATACACTAGAAGTTAGAACTTCTCTCAAGGCTAAACCACAGTATAACACTTAAATAAAATCTTGAGTAAAAGACCAAAATATGTTGTTTTGCCAGTCTTACCCAGTGTAAGGACCAGAAAACAGATGTTAACCAGGTGGAGGCTGTATGCACTGCAGATGTGATGCAATAGCTAAATTGCTATTTAAATTAAAATTCAATTTAAATAAATCACAGGGCATAAACCAATCTTTCTGATGACTTAAAGAAAAATTGGTTTTTTTCATATGCCTTCAACTAGTTGATTTGTAATTTCCCTACGGATTTCAGTAGACACTTCATGTGATAATAAGAATTTGTTTTATTATTTAAACTAGGTTTTGTTAAAGTCTGCTGCATTGCAGACTTTTTATTAATTGTTAATTGAAAATGGGTATGTTAGCATACTCTGGAAGGTAAGGATTACAAAAAATAAAGGGATATATTTATTTAAAAGTCAATTAATCCTTCATCAGATCTTCTTTACTGCAGTTTAGCAGGCATTAAATATATGCTTGTTAATAGGAGCCTTTTTTAGTATTATATAAGTAAATCTTGTTTCTCTTTATTTAGATGAGCATTCTAAATCTTAAACAAACTATCTGGGTGTTGTAATTTCCTGACATAATATAATTTGGCTTTGTGTATTCAAAACTTCTGCCAATTAGATTCGACTAATTTCCCAAAATGAATGTTAAGAGAAGTGGGCTGTTACCCTTCCATTTTATGTTGCTAGGTTACTGACCTAGTGGATGGTGAGGAAGCAGTAGATGTAATATATCTTGATTTTTAATAAGGTGTTTGGCACAGTCCCCTCTGATATTCTCATAAACAAATTAGGAAAATGCAGTCTAGGTTAAATTACTATAAAGTGGGTACATAACTGGTTAAAAGACCGTACTCGAACAGTAGTTATCAATGGTTTGCTGTCAAACAGAGAGTGTATCTAGTGGGATCCTGCAGGGATTAGTCTTGGGACCAGTACGAGTCAGCATTTGATTAATAACTGGAAAATGAAACGGAGAGTATGCTTATAAAGTTTGCAGATGACGCCAAACTGAGAGGGGTTGCAAGCACTTTGGAGGACAGGATTAGAATTCAAAATAACCTTTAGTTTGAGAAAAGAAGGCTGTGGGGGACTTGGTAATAGTCTTCAAATATGTTAAAAGCTGTTAAATGAAGAATATGATTAATTGTTATTCATGTCCACTGAAGACAGGACAAGAAGTAATGGGCTTAATCTGCAGCAAAGGGAATGTAGGTTAGATATGAGGGTAGTTAAGATCTGAAACAAGCTTCTAAGGGAGGTTGCGGAATCCCCATCATTAGAGGTTTTTAAGAACAGGTTGGGCAAGCAGCTGTCAGGGATGGTCGAGGTTTACTTGGTCCTGCCTCAGCAGAAAGGGCTGGACATGATGACCTCTCAAGGTCCCTTCCAGCCCTACATTGCTACGATTTTATGAAATGTGCCTAATCAGTTAAAAATAGTTATATTAATTGATATTTAAAATTATATTTTATCTCCTATTATAAACTGTTCATAGGTACAGACTGCAAACTCTGGCAGTGGATACAGCTTTTAAAGAGAGAACAGATCTTTTATTCAACTCAAGTTAGTTTTCATTTACATGGGGAATTAGTATTGTATTGTTTTTCAGAGCAATTATGCAAATTGTTATTGTCATCTTCAGCAAGTCATAGATTTCTATCTATAGTACAGATGCAGGAGGCTTTTTTTTACTGTACATGCTTCCCCCAAGACCCAGTTCTTGTAGTTAATTTATAGGACCAGAGTTCATGTTACCTCTCTTTTTGTCTTGTTTTAAATATAGTGAGAATGAGCAGATTAGACTTTTTATCCCACTTTCTCCATTTTTTATTAATATCCTAACTGGGTACATACCAAAGGAATTATACACAAGTATTTAGACAGAGTAAAAGGTCATATGTGAGATTTTTTGTGTGTTAGAGAAAGCTACTGCAATACCTAGTGCACTGGGTTGGCAGGTGTTATTGCCTGATAGTTTTTATCAGTCATTTGCATTCTTGGGTAGCAAATTTTCATCAATACTTGAAAAAATATAAAGAGGTCAGATCTGCTATTTAGTTTCTCCATATAACAGCATACCAGTTTAGCTTCAGTCCTCCAGTCCCTTGCTATTAGAGTTCATAGCTGACAAATACAAACCACTGAAGTTTACTGCTCATTTTAAATTCCACTATTACTCTATTTCTGTATTTTTTTAGGAGAAATATGTGTGACGGATATTTAGCAAGAGATCGCTGAATAAATAACTGATATTTTAATTGGTCTTTTAATAATAATAATTAATACATTAATTAATCCCTAGATCTTATGTAGCTCTTTTCATCAATAGATCTCAAAACATTTTACAAATGAGGTCAGCATCATTATCCCCATTTTACAGATGATGTGACTTGCCCAAAATCACTAAACAGGCCAGTGGCTGAGCTGAGGATGCCATTCATGTTTCCTAAGTCCCAGCCAGAGGTGAAAGTAAGCCGGTCCAATCCGGTATGGCGTACCGGCAAGAGCCAGTATGCCGTGCCGGACCAGACCGGCTTCCCCAGGCTGGTGCTTTAAAGGGCCCCAGGCTCCACGCAGTGGCCAGAGCCCCAGGCCCTTTAAAGTGCTGCCCGAGCCCCACTGCTGGAGCCCCTGGAGTAGCGGTGGCAGGGCTCCGGCCGCGCTTTAAAGGGCCAGGAGCTCCGGCTCCTGTGGGGAGCCCTGAGCCCTTTAAAGTGCCCCCCGAGCCCCGCTGCCGGAGCCGTGGGGTAGTGGTGGCAAGGCTTCAGCGCTGATTTAAAGGGCCAGGGGCTCTGGCCGCTGCGGGGAGCCCCGCACCCTTTAAATCAGCCCCTCTGAATCCCCGGGGCTGCCCACAGCGGCCAGAGCTCCTGGGCCCTTTAAAGCGCCACCCAAGCCTCACTGCCAGAGCCCCGAGGTAGTGGCGGCAGGGCTCTGGCAGTGATTTAAAGGGTCCAGAGCTCTGCTGTGGTAGCGGCGGCCAGATCCTGGGGCCCTTTAAATCGCCCCTGAGCCCCGGGGCTCCCAGCTGCCTCTGCAGCTGGTAGCTCTGGGGGTGATTTAAAGGCCCCAGGGCTCCCAGCTGAAGCCGGAGCCCTGGGGCCTTTAAATCTTGATTTAAAGGGCCCGGGTATTTAAAGGACCCGCCTCTTCTGGTTGAGACCACGCCTCTTCCTGTCGAAGCTACGCCCCCCTGCTCAGGACTCCGGAATACAGGTAAGTCCTTTAAGTTACTTTCACCCCTGGTCCCAGCCCAATGCTCTTTTCATAGCACACTTATTAATATTACAGACAGTTGCAGGGAGTTACTTTACAATAAATCTGTACATCACATACAAACTTTCTTGATTTGCTTCTAAGTATCTGCTATGCTCTTTGGCAAACAGTATATGTGAGATTAATTTTCCTTTACTGGCTGCACTACTGGAGTACGTTGGCTTGCTGAATAAAGATAATTATGTTTGAAACCAGATGCTCAGAGTTTATATTTTGTTACCTTTGCTTGATGATATTTTGACAATATATACAGTAAGAACTCAAAGATTACTTGAAAAGTAATGTTGAATTGGCCATTGGCCAAACAGAAAGCATGTTTGGTATTAGAGGACTGTTTAAACAAATTAGTTTAGAATTGACATTTTAATATGCTAGGTTTATCAAAGGAAGTTCATTGTAATCCTTAGTAAGGCTGCAATAAATGGATACAATATTTTGCTTACCCTGAGCAAGTAATTATTTTTTTCTGGAGTGAGTAAAATGTCCTTCATTTTCTTTATTATTCTCAAACATCATGGTAAAGGGTGGTAAATAGATTTTGTGTCTTGGCTGGTAAATTTTCGTAAGAGTTTTGTAAGGCTGACTTTACTGTATGGTATATTTCTAAGTAATCTTTGATCAACTCCTTATTCTCATTTTAGGGAGAATCAGCTGTATAAACTTAGTTAAATTATGGGCTCTTGTGTTGTAGGTCCAGGCTTGAACCTGAACAGAGCAATAAAGCTCAAGCATCCTCTTTCCCTGAAAAAATTGTAAAGAATTCTTCAGAAGAATCTGAAGAAAAACCTGCTTATGAGGAAAACAAAGGTAAGAATCCAATCCTATTCGTTTTTACTTTTGTGGCAGGCACTCTTCACCCAACTGGATACCTTCCTCAGATCACAGATTACACAGTAGCAGCCGTGTTAGTCTGTATCCGTAAAAAGAAAAGGAGTACTTGTGGCACCTTAGAGACTAACCAATTTATTTGAGCATAAGCTTTCGTGAGCTACAGCTCACTCTGAAGTGAGCTATAGCTCACGAAAGCTTATGCTGTAATAAATGTGTTAGTCTCTAAGGTGCCACAAGTACTCCTTTTCTTTTTTCAGATCACAGAGCTATTGTAAGGCTTCCTCTTGTCACTTTTACCTCCTCTTCTTTCTCTCTCCCTTCCTATGGTAACCAGGCTGTCGCAAAGCAGATTCTGAGAGTGAGGCAGCAAAGTCTTAAACTTTGTGGCATGTTTCAGAAGCATTCTTCAGCCAATGGCAAAAACTTTTTTTTGAAGCACATTTTTCCACGCAGAGCTGCCAGCAGAGATCACTATAAACTTTCCCAAAAGCCTTTGTTCCCTGGTTGTTTATAATTTCCTGATTTTTTTCCCCCAATATTTAGGATATGACAGCTCAACCCGTATTAAACCAACTCTGTGAATATCTTGGTTCTCACTTTTTTAGTACTCCTCTAAATGCATCTGCCCTGAGGTCCTGTAAGATTCTGTAGAATTTCCTTAACTGATAAAAGGGCAGGCTGTCTGAAAATTAGCCTCCTATATTATTAAAAGAACATCTGCTCTTTTAAAGCCCAAGGGAGGCACTCAATCTAGCACCTACAACAAAGATTTGGAATGTTAAGAAAAAGTGTGTGTGAATTGAGGGAGAGGAGGCAGATGGGATGGCAAATATCTGGTTCCTGTGAACCACAATCCTGATTTTTGCTCTGAAAGGATTGTGTCCTGTCCATCAGTAGATGAGCATTGCCTGATAGCGAGGTTGTTAAAAATGGTACTTAGGATAAGTATTCAATTCAGCCAGTTCCCTTTAGGCTGGAGCCTGAGGATAGTGTTAGAAATTCTCTAAAGGTGTCTGCCTGAGCCTGTGAGATGTGTCTCACTTTTCTCCTCTATCTGTCAAGATAGCTTTCTCAGAGTATGTCTAAACTGCAAACCACCCCTCTCTCCCAAAAAAGTGTTTTTAACTCAGGTTACCTAACCTGCATTAGCCTGCTCTGGTTAAAATAGCAATGAAGACACAGCATCTTGGCTTTTAATTCAGGTTAGGGAGCCTGAGGTTGAATTTAAGTTGCTAACTTGAATTAAAAGCTGAGTTGCTGTGTCTTTGCTGCTATTTTAAGCTGAGTTGGCTAAGGTGGGTTAGCTAATGCAAGTTAAAAGCACACCTTTTTTTTTTTGCAGTGTAAGCATATTCTAAGTCTGCATCAGGGCAGGTAAACTGGCAGAACTTTTTTGCAGGAAGCCTTTCTGTGCAGTACCAGCAACCTCAAGGATAGTTTCAGGGTTCATCCCCAAAGGGACCTCTATTTTCTAAATGATGTTATGGAAACAAGTGCTTTTCCAGCATTAGTTCTGCCGTTTGATCTGATAGAAGAGCCTGGGTACTGTATGAATATGATATATAGCACTGAAATTCTGTTTAGAGGGAAACAAAACGTGGGATGACTGTTACTTGAAGTTTGGGTCAGACTGCATCTGATAGAGGGGAATATGTACATGGAGACAGTCTATTAATCAGAAGGGTATTTCTGGTCATCAGCTATTGAGTGCTTTTCTTAAACAATTTTGGTGAAAGAGGCAAGCCCCTCTGAGCAGTGATTTTACATGTCATACGGAAGGATGATTGGGGAGAAGTGGAAACTCCATTTCTGAATGAAGGCTTTAATTTTGAATGGTCCCTCAGCACATACAAACATTTTAATCCTCAGATGCTGTAGTTTTATCTACTTAACCAGCTACATTTCTGAAACTTTACAGTAAGCTTTTTCTTCTCAAATTGACCCTGCTAAAAGACATAAAGCTGCAGACTGTGAGTGTCTGTTTATGGTACATGCTACATTTCCATAAAAAAGAAAAGGAGTACTTGTGGCACCTTAGAGACTAAGCAATTTATTTGAGCATGAGCTTTCGTGAGCTACAGCTCACTTCATCGAATGCATACCGTGGAAACTGCAGCAGACTTTATATATACACAGAGAATATGAAACAATACCTCCTCCCACCCCACTGTCCTGCTGGTAATAGCTTATCTAAAGTGATCATCAGGTTGGGCCATTTCCAGCACAAATCCAGGTTTTCTCACCCTCCACCCCCCCACACAGATTCACTCTCCTGCTGGTGATAGCCCATCCAAAGTGACAACTCTTTACACAATGTGCATGATAATCAAGTTGGGCCATTTCCTGCACAAATCCAGGTTCTCTCACCCCCTCACCCCCCTCCCAAAAACCACACACACAAACTCACTATCCTGCTGGTAATAGCTCATCCAAAGTGACCATTCTCCCTACAATGTGCATGATAATTAAGGTGGGCCATTTCCAGCACAAATCCAGGTTTTCTCACATCCCCCCCACCCCCATACACACACAAACTCACTCTCCTGCTGGTAATAGCTCATCCAAACTGACCACTCTCCAAGTTTAAATCCAAGTTAAACCAGAACATCTGTGGGGGGGGGGGTAGGAAAAAACAAGAGGAAATAGGCTACCTTGCATAATGACTTAGCCACTCCCAGTCTCTATTTAAGCCTAAATTAATAGTATCCAATTTGCAAATGAATTCCAATTCAGCAGTTTCTCGCTGGAGTCTGGATTTGAAGTTTTTTTGTTTTAAGATAGCGACCTTCATGTCTGTGATTGCGTGACCAGAGAGATTGAAGTGTTCTCCGACTAGTTTATGAATGTTATAATTCTTGACATCTGATTTGTGTCCATTTATTCTTTTACGTAGAGACTGTTACTCTGAAACCTACATTTCCATAGTAAGTCTGAGCAATGCAGCATGTAGGTTAAAGTCATGTTTTTCCTTAGCTCATATTATCAGCACCTTACAGCTGTGAGGCGCTCCTGCAGAGAACCGGCAATGTAGTAGTAGCGTCAGTGGTTCTGTGTGGTTCCAGACGCCTAGGACACCACTGCAATTTTGGACAACTCTGTGCAGCTCAATCGTCCAGAGCACGGTTATAATATTCAGCTCAGAAATCTGTGTCATGCCACAAGAGACTCTAGTCTTTGATTGCCTGGGGCCATCAGATCTGATAACAAGATTACACTGCAAAGAGGTGTCACTTATTGCACCTTTCACCGCATTTCAGACTTGATTGTGCTAGTTATTTTCATTATTAGCCTACCTTTAATTGTTTAGAAGCAAGTAGCTAAAAGTGTGTTTTATTATATAAGTAAAGCTGATGCAGAGCTCTTAGAGATGCTAATTACTCTTTGAGAACACTGTGAGGTCTCTCTGAAAATAGTTCTACCTGGAATATTTTGTACACGCCTACATTACCCCCACTCACCCTACACCCCGTATTCTTTGTTGACTGTATGAGGTTGACTTAAGAGTTTGCTGCTATTGTTTATAAAACCATAATTTTCATTATGGCATCACAGTAGTGAAAATGATGGTGATGCTATCAATAGGGGATTTCAGAGTAACAGCCGTGTTAGTCTGTATTCGCAAAAAGAAAAGGAGTACTTGTGGCACCTTAGAGACTAGGATTGTGAGTTTAAATCTTTTGACCTTTCATTTCGTAGAAGTGTTTTCTGTAATAAAAAACAAACAAAAGAAAATTGAAAAAATAGAATCAAGGTTATTTCTAAATAGAATATTTTCCATGGGGTATCAGTAGCTTGGGGAATGGTGATCGTTTGCATTTCTGAAGTGTCTATCACCATAGCCTCTGGGCACTCTTACACAAACATCTGTGCTACAAAGATTGTTCCCTGCTGGGAGCATAGCTCTCGCCCAAATCCGCACGTACTCTGCCCTTTGTTAGAACATTTGGAATCTTGGATGAATCTTTTTCCTGAGTTCATCATCGTTTAGTCTGTTCTCTGGCAGATTAGATTACTTTGTTTTGATACTGAACACCTTTTTTACATCAGAATTATAAAAAACATGGATCATTGTAGGAAATGCCCATTTGGTGTTTGATAAGTCTTGAAAGATTATATATTGCCCAATTTTGATTTGCTTATTACAAACAGGACAGTTTGTTTATGGCATGAAATATAAATTATAGCTTCTGAATTAATCCTTCATTTTAGCACTTCTTTCATTTCAGTGTGAAGTAAACCAGTTTGGAAATGGGTTAAAAGGAATTTGATAGTTATTTAAAACAGTTAATGCATCTTTCAGAAACAACAGAGATATGAAGTACTTTATTTCAGCAATCCTAGGAAATAGATATTTTTCTTTCTCTAGGTTTTGCTAGATGAATCATAATCATTGAGCAGCATTAAGGTATACCCCAGGAAAGCCCAAAATCTGCTTTCCCAGTAGCAGGAAACGTGCTGTAGTGACAAGAGCAAGCTGTAGCTCACGAAAGCTTATACTCAAATAAATTGGTTAGTCTCCAAGGTGCCACAAGTACTCCTTTTCTTTTTGCGGATACAGACTAACACGGCTGCTACTCTGAAATCTGGGAAGATGAGAGAATGTCTCTCACCTGCTGCTTACCTTACCTATACCAAATAAGTATTTGCTTATTAATGAACTTGTTGGATACACGTACTGTTTCTTGCCAAGTATTGGCAGTGCCTGTAAATAATTGGTTCCTTGGGGATAAAAAAGGGAATATTTATTATTATTTTATAGTCAGTTCCGTAAACTAATTATCCTCTTTTCTTTGAATCAAGTGAATAAGCTCAGAATGACAGATGAAATCTTGAACAACTACTTCACTGAAAACTGAACAGGATATTTTCCTGAAGTGACGTGTATTCATTATAATTTTGGTGTAACATCTAAATAAAATGATTTATGTCTCTGTGAAATACGTGTAAAGAGCTGATGATGCCCCAGGGAAAATATAACCAGAATTATTTGTAAACAATCTTATATGTTTTCTTATCTTAACTTGCTTTTATTAGTTAGGGCACTTGTAAGAAACAAAAAGTCTGGTTTTCATAAGAGCTAAGCTGATCCTGCTGCTCATTCACAATCCCTTGTTTGTAACATTGCAAACATTTCTACAGAAACCAGTTGTGATGTCAGAAACCAGTCCTATAATTTTTGGAGAAGGAATGAGCAGTAACAGAAGCGTTTTTTTTTAAAAAAAGATGGGTTTCATGCAGATGTTCTGGTAACAAAGAGCAAGAGGAAAATATCCCCTTAAAATATCTCTCATGAAATTGTTTTTAAACAGACTGCTGTCAGAGGTTTCCCAAGAGAAGCTGGTTTCTTAGAAAAAAGAAAAGGAAGACTTGTGGCACCTTAGAGACCAACAAATTTATTTGAGCATAAGCTTTCGTGAGCTACAGCTCACTTCATCGGATCCGATGAAGTGAGCTGTAGCTCACGAAAGCTTATGCTCAAATAAATTTGTTGGTCTCTAAGGTGTCACAAGTCCTCCTTTTCTTTTTGCGGATACAGACTAACACGGCTGCTACTCTGAAACCTGGTTTCTTAGAGTGATGCATCAACATTGCTTATTTAATTGAAAACATTCAGATACAAGATTATAAACAATTACAATAAATCAAATAAAAAAGTATCTAAGCATCTAAATAAGGAAAAATATTATGATTAACAGCAATTCCAAAACCTACTAAAAAGTGAAACAAAATCCTTTCTGCATCTTAGTTTTGTTACTTGAATCTGGTAACTCTAAGCAACCAAGGCATAGAGTCCCTTGTGGGATGGCACAGATCTCTGTGCTGAGGCTTGTAACAACGTCCCAGTTGTGTGGTAGTAAAGAACCTCCCAGGGATATGGTAAAAACTCCGACACTTTGGGTACTGATGCTGCTTCTTGCCAAAACAGACAAAATGTCAGAATCAGTTGATTCCTTTGAGATAAAAGGAATGAAAAGAAAGTGGTATTTTTCTCCTTGTACAGAAGTACCTTGTAGTAGTTAATCTTAAACTTCAATTTCTGTTGTATACTCCATTTTCAGAACTTATATATTTAAGATGTTTTAGGTCCCAGTGTTGCAAATCAATAGGCAACTTCACTTATGAGAGAGTAGCCCTATTGAGATGAATGGGGCTGCTCCAGTATGTAAAAAAATAAAAATTGGTGTTAAGTGATTGCAGGATGGAGCCTGATCTGACTTGTTGCATGTAGGCAGACCCTTTGTGAGGAATCAGTTGATGATTGGGGCCATAATCTTCAGAGTCAACAACATAAGGAAACGAAATCAGTCTTGGGAGGTTTATGCTAATATTTTGAAATGAGGTTCTGGGTTTAATTTTGCAAAATAATGTGAGTAGCAAGGAGGTGGTTTTCTGAAATCTCAGGAAAGGTAATGGCTTCATACAGTTGGTGTCAATTTCAAAAGTGTACATATATTTCTGTTAAAGTGCAAATTATGGGAGAAATTACTTTGTTTCGACTTTTACAGATGTCTCGTTTCCTGAGAAAGGAAACGATGCTGCGAAGGCTTCTGCACGGGCTTAACTTTATGCGCTATGAGTAGTTCTACTTGCTGCAACGTCCATACTTCAATGCAGCTCCTCCCAGTGACAAAATTAAGCGGGTGTATAAATCTTTGGCCCCAGCCCTGCACTTGTACCTTAGCGGTGTGAACTGCTGATAGATGTAGAGCATGAATCTCAATTAACTAGAAATGAAATCTAATCATTTGATAGTTGATACTAAATGAGTAAGCGGTGGTTGTAGCTTCACATTTCAGTATGCTGATGTGTTTGGGATTTTTGGTTATCTTTACAGATCAGAATCTGACAGATGCCAACTCCAACTTTGGGCTGTGGGGGGATGGCAAAGGTGAAGATGAACTGTCACCTGAAGAAATTCAGATGGTAAATTCTGTTTTATATCTTCCCTCCCGCCCACCTTTCCAGCTAATGCTATCTGTGCATATGGTGCATTAAGGAACACAGTACACACTCTCACTTGGCTCTCGACTTGCTTTTTGTGCAGAGGAACTTAATAACAAATGTGCCTTTTCAACTTGGTTTCCTAATTCTTAGTATCAGTTAATATTTAAAATTGCTACAAAAAAAGAGAGATTGCTGTGCAGCCATGGTATTAGTGAG
Organism: Caretta caretta; assembly: GCF_965140235.1. Lineage (NCBI taxonomy): Eukaryota > Metazoa > Chordata > Testudines > Cheloniidae > Caretta > Caretta caretta. The sequence continues at coordinate 126,905,445 of NC_134209.1, read as the reverse complement.
AGAGTATTTTTCAGCAATTAAAACTGCCCATTGAAATTTAAATTTAAATTGTCCTTTTAAATTACTGCTAGGGTTTGCTGTTTAAATCAGCAAACCAAGGAAGTCATGGCAACATTAAGAGAAGCATAAAAAAACTTTTGGAAGATAAAGATAGTTGCTGCTGCTATTGCCGTCCCTGTTCGAGTTGTTCTGTTGCCAGTTACTCTTATGTAATTTTATTCTTTTTATCTGTGAATTTTTAGAGCTTACAAAAGAGATTGAGTAGTTTTTTTAGTGTGAATAGGCAGCCTGCAAGCTTTCCTTCACAGCTGTCTGTGCAGCTCTTTGCCACTTTATGAGGCTTGTTCTCAGAGCAATGTGTTGGAAAGCTAGAAAACTCAAACCCTGGGACTAACAAATGCTCTGATCCCAATTGTCAGAAGGGGGTAGGTAAGGAGAGAGGCAGTCTTTGAGGCTCTTCCTACACTAGGGAAATTTTCTGAATCTTTCCTGCCATTGCTAACACCAGGTTAGCGCTATCCTTGTCAGCCATATTGGGAGTCCTGGTGTAAATAGGCCACTGGCTATCACCATAATTTCATGCTCTGTGTCAGTTAACCCTGCTCTTGGTAGAGCTGATTGACATAGTGCTTTAAAACGCACGTAGCAGCTGTAGCCCATCTACATGAGGTCTCCATGTCACTGAACTTTCTCTAGTGTGGACAGGACCCAAAGTATTCGGAAACCAGGTCTCGTGGGGCTTTAAAGTAAACACCTTGTATTGCACTTTGAAGCAAACCAGAAGCATAACAACAAACAGGCTATAGGTTGTAATGTCCTCAACATGACTAGTGTTGCTAAGCAGAAGGCTGTTGAATGCAGCAGTATCTGAAGTTCCATGATGGTATTCAAGAGTAGCCCTAGGCAATGTTCCCTCTAATTTTTTCCATCCATGTGCGGATTGAATTTTGTTATGTGTATCAATATTGAGGTAATGTGCGGATATGTGCCACCAGTAGAAACAAAAAACTAGATATATATTTTTAAAAAGTTACCTATAGGGATAATTACACCAGCCAAGACAGATTAGGCATTTTAGAACTCACTACTCAAAGAATTAAATGTAAGCGTAAGAGAGAAATAAAAATTATGAAAGGCATAGACCAATAAAAAAACTAAAATAACAGCACTTTGAAAGAATAAAATTACAGAGAATATGTGTGCATTGCAGGAAGTATCAAGAAGTAACAACCACAATAATACAAGTATGTGTTGGGAGGTGAGTGTGAAAGACTCTGTGTGTGTGTGTGTGTGTGTGTGTGTGTGAGAGAGAGAGAGAGAGAGAGACACACACTGAGTGTGTGTGTGTGAGAGAGAGAGACGCATGCTGGCCCTTTAAGTATGCTGCCCGTTTAAGTAGATTGGCACTCACCAGTCTGAAGCCTGTTTGTTCAGACAGAGAAGCAGCTGCCAGCAAGCTCTGTCCCACTCCTGAACCCTGTCATGTCCCCTCCTTTGCTCTATGGAGATGGGGTACAGGGGTGGGGGAGGGGGAAGGGGACACCCTGACATCAGTGCCCCCTTCTCTCTCCCCCCCTCCCCCGCCTCCGCTCTGCACAGCAAGCAGGAGGCTCTCAGGAGCAGCTGGCCAAGGGCTCCAAGGCAGAGGGAAGGAGTAGCGCAGCAGTGGGGGGAGGGGTACCTGAAGTGCAAGACACTGGATAGACTGCTGGGCGGCCATATAGCTTAGAGGGAACTTAGGTCCTAGGTAGAGCACTATAATACTCATCCTAGACATGACAAAGGTATAAATAACTGTGGGAAGGGCTATATCTAAGGAAAAAGGTCAGACTAACTTAGCTAGTTGCAGATTGAAAAAACAAATACTCTTGACCACAGTTGCTGAGTGTCTAGGAGGAAGGTGAGGGACCAAAACAGCCCCCTGAATTGCAGACCATATTGAGAATGAGCGAATGTGGCCCCTCTCAAGAGAAGGGAGCAGACATGATCCTACTTAAAGCCCTTCACAGGCTTCCCTGGATGATGACAACATCCTCCTCCTCACACGTTACCATCTTTTTTTTTCTCAATCTGACGTAAAAAAGCCACTTTTCACAGAGGCCTGTTTTCTTCCAGCAGTCTGCATGCTAATGTTGCAGCTCTCCATGTAAATCTCCTGCAGGTCAAATGGAGGTTAACACCAGCTATTTGAGTTGCTATATATAAAAAATGGTTTTCTAATAGTTGATTAATAACCTTCTTGTTATTGTCTTTTCTTTTGGCTCTGTGCTATATACTAGGTTTTGGACCAGTTGCCATACTCTTTATTCTAGCAGTTTAGGATAAAGTTTCATGGCATCTCTATATAGTATTTCAAGATTTTTTTAAGTGATTGAGAAATAAATATTCACAATGAGATGACGAAAGGAATTCTAGAATTCACAGTCCTGAACTAGCTGTAGTCTGACATTCTGTCAGCTATTCCTAAGGGATAGCTGCTGGATGTTTTTAGAAAGTGCATTATTACTCCATGCAATCTTTCAAACTCCTCCTGCTCTTCATTTTTATTTTTTATATATTTGCACTTGGCATTGTCCATCTTACTAAACCGACTCACTTTTTACACTTCATCTGCTGTGTGTCACGAGTGACATTTCAAATTTGACATATCCAAAAAACCTGCCTAAAAACAACATTGAAGTTCTGAGCTAAATAAACAAATACAAGGCCATCCTGTCACTTTTATTTTTAACATGCCTTGTTCTGCCGACATTTTGCAGGATGATACCCCAAACATGACAACGACCTGACACCCCTGCTATGCCTAGGCTAGTGGAATAACTTGTGTTGGAAGTTTTAACCTTAGCTCCAAATGTAATAGCCTGGTCAGTGGAGCATCAGATGCAGAATGCTACTGAGATTTTTTTCTTAAATCTCTGCTTGCAGAGTAATATATTAACATGGTAAGTAAATTGCTCCTGGGATTGTGCATTAGTTTACTTTTAAATATTAACTACAAATTTTCACTTCAAATGTGTTTTTGTTAGCATAAAAGGAAAAGTAGCTTCCCTTAGTACTGGAGCAAATAGCACTGGAAAATATAGCAGGAAACAAGAGGTGAAAGAAGCATACAAAAGTGAGCTATTGCTATAGTTAGAGTTACCCTCTCTCCTGCCCTAACTTACTTAAAATGTTGCCAAAAGTCAATCCTGAACTGGTTGGCTGATTTTCTTTTGATGGAGGTGTAGGCTACACCATACCTGCAGTTCAAGCGCTGGAGTCCTACCTGAAAAATCACTGATATCTTACCCAGAGTTGATCTCTTTTGCTACACCAGCATTATAAGAGGTGAATATGGCCAACACTAATCAAAGCTGTAAGTAAGGTACTTTAGCTTCTCACCCTCTCAAATGGGATTAGTGTTATCTGCCCTTATGGGTCCCCGTTTTTGGTCTGTTAGCCTCCTGCTTGTGGTCTTTTTAGTGAACGTCACCTCCATGAGGAGAGTAGGTGAGCTGCATGTCCATGATCCTCCATATACTGTTTTGTTAAGGACGAGATATAGCTTAGGCCACAGTTTCTCTCCAAAGGAGTATATGTCTTCCATCTCAATCAGTCAGTATGTTTACTGGTTTTCGTTCCAAAGCCACAAGCTTGTAAGGACGAACCAAAGCTCTACATTCTGGATGTTCTGGCTTTTTCTCTAGATAGAATGAAGCCCTTTCAGATCTCTTCTCAACTATTAGTCTCCTATGCAGAACAATGATTGTCCAAGTGGATCATCAGCTCTGTTGTCATGTGCTACAACACTAAGGTTTCCACCGCTCAAGAAACACCATCTGTGCTTTCAACCAGAGCACGCAACGTCCACAACATTTGTAGGAAACATCCCTATTGTGGACACTTGTAGAGCAGCAATGTGATCGAGACATTGTGATTGCCACCGAGTCAAGGGAAGATACTAATGTAGGGAAAGCAGTTCTGCAGTCCCTCTTCCAGTGAGATTCCTAGCCCCACCTCCAGTGGAAACTGCACGGGAGTCACCTAGTTTAATGGACATATGTAACCACTCAAAGAAGCAAGAACCGTTACTCACCTCTTATAACTGTTGTTCTTCAAGATGCATTGCATGTCCATCATAGAGCTCACCCTCCTTCCCCAAACTTCCAGATGTTTAATCTGAGGGTCGGGTATGAAGGAAGTGAAGGGTGGGCAGCATGGCTCTGCCCTTTAGACCCTTGGCTTGGAGCATGAGGGCACCAGGCAGAGGCATGGCCCCTATGGATACCGCTAAGGAAAACTCGTCAGCACCGGTGCACGGGATGCCCACACATGTAGTGTAATGAACATCTACACCACATCTCAAAGAACAATAGTTATGAGAGGTGAGTAATCATTCTTTCCTGGTATTGCCCTCTTTCCTTCTCTCTCTCTCTTTTTTCATATGAGCAGTAAGAATGTTACTGATATAATCTTTTCCCTCTAATTGATTGATGCTTAAAGTGCTTCTAGCATTTTCTAGACCCAATATGAATAGTTTTATTATTAAATATAACTAGATGACGGTATTTACAAAATGCAGGGATGTGTGTAGTGGTTTGCTGAAATGAAACTGCACTGTCTCCAACACCTGAAAGCATTTTTGAGCAATAGTTCTCCAGGTATGCCTGAGGTTTGGAAACCTGCTGGCACCTAGCCAAAGGATTTTGTGCATATGTTGATGAATTTTAGGTTATTTTAATATTATTGTGTTAATTAACAAGAACTCAAAGCTGATAAATTTACAAGCTGTTCTGAAAGATTTTCTCCCCTGGCAGAAATAAAATGTTTGACAAAACGCTGGACCCAGTTTTTCCATTCATGTGCGAAAACTAAATTCAGTGGAGTTACATTAGTACGAGCAGAAATCAGGCAGCTATATGCTCTTCCCTTGAGCATTGTATTAGGACATTGTACCAGATAACATGCTTCATCACAACACTGCAACAACCTAGTGTCTTCAATGCAAGAATCTCAATGTGCTTTACAAACGTCAATGAATCCTCACAGCATCCAATAGCTGATTTGATAAGGGGTGTTTAGACATTTCTCCTCTATTTTTATGTATGCTATTACAGGAATAGTTAATTTTTACTCTTTTAATTCTTTTTCTGTGAATAATGGTCCAATTGCATGGAAGTTACATTTATTTTAAGTAAATTGACTCCCAAAGGGTGAGAAATACTGTAGAAACTGGAGTATTGGTTTTAAAGTGTTGTGGCAAATTATACCCATAATTCACAATCAGTGTTTCATGATCTTTCTTAAGGGTAAAATAATGAGTTAAACCTCTCTCATATGGCTACAACAGCAATTTAATTCATTATTTCACCCATAGGAGAGATCATTACATGGTCCAAAATGGTTGCAGACTATTGTACGATTTGCACAATAAATCCTAATTTATATCCCATAGTGCAGGTATATTAATGCTTTTATAGTTATTGTAAGCAGATGTCTTGTGGTCAGATTGAGTGGAGTAAAATCCGTTTCTGCTGTGTCTGTTCTGAAAAGGTCTAATTTTCCTCAACTACTTTCATCTTATTATTTTTTGTCTACGGTGAAATCACATACAGACATTTAATGATGTGTCTCTTGGGATAACAAAAAAGAACTCTGATTATTACTTCTATTCATTAAATCTTGGACAAAGTCTAAGCAATTTGTCACTTTGTGCCATCCTTTTGTAGCAGCATAGTTTACTGTCATAAAAAGCGCTTTCTTTATTAAGCCATAGATAGTTGAGCTATATTTAGATTGTTGTCGTTTCAGTTTTATGTTCCTATCATGTAAATTCTTTTGTGACATATTGATGTATTATGTGGTGTGTTCTAACCTTTTGTTCAATTGACTATTCTATCATAGTTTATTACAGTGCAGACCAAATAATTCATCAGCCATCGTTTCAAATTACAAAGTTTATCTAGGGATATTTTTTTTAAATATGAGTAGCGGGTTTGGGATTTCTTTTAAAATACATTCTCAAAGTGGATTTATACTATTTGTAACAGATCACAAGCATTTACTGTGTATTGAAAATCTGACTTTTAAACTGGTTATATAATTCTTACTAGGGTGCTAAAAAACGGTAACATTTTTGGTGCTGAATTTTTAATACAGGACTGTTCCAACTTATTCCCGCAGCAGCATGAACAAGTTTGAATAGTCCTGCGTGAAAAATTCAGCACCAGAAATTTTACCAACAGCTATAAATTGGCTGCCTTCTCCAGTCAATGACTATCTTGACTATTTGGTGCTGGACCTTCTGTACTCGGTACACCACTTTACTTCAGGTTTACACTGGTGTGACTCCATTTAATACTTACACCTGTGTAAACCTGACATAGTGCAATGGTGAATCAGGTCCCACGGGTTTAACTCTTCTAGCCATTCATTACTATAATTGTAACTATGTCTATACCAGTCATTAGATTTTGTTAATGCATGCTCCCTTGGAGGAAGAGTCTCCAAAGACAGGGTCCTTGTGATGGGAGGTAATTTAATCATTTAGGTTGGGATGTTAGAATTCTGCCATGATCTAATCATGAATCTGTGGGCAGGGGAATAGGCTGAACTATGGATGGATTACTGCTGATAGGACTGAACCTCTGGAAGAGACTTTCTAGAGTGCTTCAATGCTTGTGGGGAAAGGGAACTTGTATCACTAGATATCACTCCCCTAGAATCACTCTGTAGTTGAGGATGGGTAGGCCAGGCTGTGAATATTTGATACAGTTGAATATTCCTGATACATGGAATGTAGCTGTTACGAAGCCATCCCTAAAGATATATCTGTAGACAGGATAGGACATTTGGGGAAGAAACAGATGAATGGATTTGCTAAAAATTATCATAGTCAGCACCCACTCTTCTGTTGTGAATGTTGAAGCAATATTAATTGGACACTAGCTCCTTTTAATGGGTTAATGCTCATTTTAAATATCAGAATGAAGTAAATAACACACAGTTACTAAAACAGTATTTCAAAATGTAAGACCATCTGTTGTGGGGTGGTGACTGCTCTGTAACGCCCCTTGCTGGCCAAACCTGGGCACTGAAGGCACCCCCTGCCTCGGTTTTCCTCCCGAAGGTGTAGTGCCTCAGCTTTCCAGACACTAGGTTGTTCTAGAGATGTGACCAAGTCACAAACAAACACTTCTTCCAGGATAGCACAAGTCAGCTAAAATTCCCAACAAACACAAGGTTCTTCTGCCTTTCAAGAGCTTCTCTTCAGCCACAGGCTCCATTCCCAGCCCCTTTTTGGGCTACCTTTGAGAGTCTGTCTGGCTCTGGGATCGAGCGCTCAGCCCCCAGGCCATTTCCCCTGGAATACTGTCCACGTTCCCTGCTGGGCTCTGTTCCTTGCGTCCTTCCCTATTCTGGTATAGAGCACCAGGCCACAAGGCTAATAGCTTTGGAGTACCCAGCCTCCTGCGGACCATCACTCACGGCCTTTCACAGGAGCCTGCCTGCTGTCTGTGATTCCACTCTAGACTGATCTCTCTCAGCCCTTCTTCTGTGACCCAGGTGTACATTAAAGCATCAGCTGACACTCCTTAATCCTGCCCTCTCAGGCTGGGAAGCAGCTAATTAATTATGGCATATACGGGGCTGATCCCAATTCTCCTTAAAGGGACCAGTCACATTGTGACAGCATCTCTCCGTAATGAGTAAATAAATCCCAGAACAGTATATCCTAAAAAGAAATATTCTAAAATTCAGGCTTCCTTTCTTGAAGGGCAAACTTCCTCCTCATAGATCTGCTTGGTATGTTCTATTCCTGGAATGGTCTAATGGTCACTCTATGAACTAAGATCATTTGGAAGGGAAGAAGTGCCTGACTGTACCCAAAAGCAAAAAGAAAAGAATTTGTACTGTTGCTGTGTTGGAAAGTTGGAATAGTGTTATCAGCAGGAAAGAAAAATACTGGACTGTTATACACAGTATTCAACGGCATATCCTAGGAATATGGATCAACTAGTAGACATTATGGAGACAGTGTTGATTTAGCCTCTTGAATCTCTGAAAGTAAGATTCAACTTCTGGGTTAGTACAAAGATTCCAGTGTATCTTCCTGAAATTTACAGCATGTAATCTGTAAATAAAGATTGAATTTTCTGAGGATTTTCAAATTAATGTCAATTAGTTTGAGATAAAAGTAGATCTTTTGAAAAATTTGTGCTGTGAGCATAATCCTTTTTTATGCTAAGAGGACTGGGGGGAAAGTGACTAGGGTGAGAAACGAACATTGTGATTAATTTTGAAAGATGGCAGCATAATGGCATTAAAGTTGCCTACTTATGCAGATTGGAGCTGCACAAAAGCTGAGTCTGATTAGCTCTGTGCCATATTGTGCACATTGATTTACATGCAGTATCTTGAAAAAATTAATGATGAATTAAATGTTTAAATTACTCTGAAGTATTGAAATGTTTACATTGTCCATCATTTAAAAAAATACAGCTTAGTGAGGGCATTTTCAGTAATGTCTGTGTAGAAAGCGAAATGTCTAGCTACCTACATGAGACTAATTTCACATGAATGTAACTACCTGTCTGTCTTGTTAAAGATAGTGGTTCTCAGGCAGTTACTAAATTCCTCTACTTTTTGCATTGACATATAGTGTTCTGAGTAATTTTTGCTTAATCCCTACAGAACTTCTGTTTCTTAGAAATACTTGGCATTTGCTCAGATTGCTACCAACTCCTATTGGACAGAGCTGCGGAGCCATTGCTCCCGGTGGGGACAGCACGTGGAGTCTCTGTGACCGTCCCTCCGCCTAGGAGCCGGAGGGACATGCTGGCTGCTTCTGAGAGCCGTGTGGTGCCAGGCAGGGAGCCTGCCAGCCCTGCCGGCAGCACCACCAACCGGACTTATAATGATCCGGTCAGCACTGCTGACTGGGTATTCCAGTCAAAAACCGGACACCTGGCAACCCTATAATGCAGAAGCATTGGATTTTTATTGCTAATGAAATTGAAACTCGATTGGCTTATGCAAAACACAAAGGAAGTGTTTTAATAGATGAGTTCAGTGTAAACACCAAGTGTTCTTGAAGGAAATGGAATAATACTCATTCTCTTTGCACAGTTAAGGTGCTGGATTATTTCACTCCGCTCTCGTGTCAAATTATTTGGACTGCAAGGACCACATTTTCCACTATTCATACTGCTACGTATGGGGCTCTATATTTAGAAATACAATATATCACAGGCGCATCCTACCTAGGATGTGTCTTATAAGTATTAAGGTTTCATATCCAGTAAAATTTTCACACAAAATAAATCAACCCAGCATTTTCCACCTATAGCTGTTCAGGGACTCTGAAACTTTATAGTGGGCGATTTCAGAAGCATACCTGCTCTTTGAGAAGTAATCAACATAATTCTGAATTCCCCTGGGTGTGGTTTTCAAATGGAATTTGTGACTTTCAATGGGATTTGTTCTCCTAAATCACTTAGGCACTTTGGAAAATCCCATCCCCCATCTACGTAGAGTTTCATCTGGTGATTAGGGCATAGAAACTGGTTCTTCTTGGAACAGTTTCTTTAAGGTGAGGATTGCAGTTAGCCTGTTATTTATATGTTACAGTTTGACTGTGCAGACTTGTTAAATCATTTTCAGATCTCTGTTAGTCTTTTTGGATGAGCATGATGCAAAAACTACTATGGTGAACTGCAAATGAATTGGCAATTAATGTAGTCCATCTCTGAAAGAAGAGCTTATTTCCCTAATAAAATTTGTTTATGGTTGTTTGCTTGGAAAATGTAATGATAATAGTACATTTAAAAGCTATTTCATTAAGTAACCCCAATTTAAAATGGAAAGTGACAAGTTAGAGAGACTGCAATTGTACTGGCCTTTGCTTTATTTTCTAAAGTATCAGTACTAGATGTCAGAAGGTTTCATATTTTGTCAAACTCATGCTCTTAATTTCATACTACACTAGGTTAGAATAATATCATATACTATGGCTGCTTCTCAAGTCAAAACATATGTTAAATCAGGAGGATTGTTGCTTTTATTGTGTCTTTTGTGTACTTGTGTATTGAGCAAATCTGTAGAACCATTTTGGCTCATCTTTGGGGGAAAAGAGGAAAATAGTGGCTTTTCAGGTGGCTGGTTAAAGCAAACATGTTCATGCTGGTTTTTTCTACTTCTCAAACTGGGGTGAGTAATACAGAAAGATCTCTGCAGCTCTTAATTAATTCACTAACAGTCAATGTTTATAATTAATATTGAGATCTTGCTTTCTTGTTTAGAATGTCTTTTACAACAATCTGTGACTTCATGTGGTTTTTGTTGTTGTTTTGTTTTCCTCCTTTAGTTTGAACAGGAAAACCAGCGACTTGTTGGTGAGATGAATAGCCTATTTGATGAAGTGAGGTACAACTTTCTCTTATTTGCTGCGTTTGCATGTTTTATAACCAGCGTCCCCTGTGTTCCAGGGCTACAGAATCCACCCCTTGCTAATATCTTGCTCCAGAATATGAACTTTCATTTAAAAAGCTAAATCCATAAAGTTGGGTATAAACCTTGAAAATGTGAACTGAATGTAAACTCATGCCATGTTGTTTCCCGAGTCTGCAGGCAGCCTGAAAAAAATCTGATGTTTGGTTTCCATTTGATGGGTTATAAAACTCAAATATAGCCATTTAAATATTAATTGTTTCATTGCTGATCTTTTTAATAGATAGATAAATCCAGATTGTGTTTATCCTATAATGCCCAATTATCTCCCATGCTTCTCCAGGTGCAAAAGACCCAACTGCCCACCTACCAAACCTCTCCATCTTTTCTCTGACAACTTCTACCATACATGTGTTGTCAATACAAGTCTTCAGCAATCAAAAATTTTAAACATGGGATCATCATAAAATAGATATGTCAAAATAATTAATTAATCTAAGGGCTACTGTATTTGTATTATTAATTTCCATCTCATTTGGATAACCCTCATTGTTAAGATAAGTGAAGCTGCTACAGAACTTCCAGTATACTCCAGCACCTGTGCAGGCTCCACTCCCTCTCACCATAAATCATGGAATATTTGTACATTACTGCTAACTAAAATTGCTGACAAAATGACTACCATATTAATAGTATGATTTGCTGGGTTTGAGGATGTGAGTCTAGAGTAATCTACAGTGGAAAATCTTTGCACTAACACAATGACATATCTGGGGGGGTGTTTTGTTTTGTTTTGTCAAGACAAATTGAAGGGAAAGTGGTTGAAATCTCCAGACTTCAAGAGATATTCACAGAAAAAGTCTTGCAACAGGTAAAAAATGTTTGCTGCTGTAATGTCAAAATGTCAAGAGAAACAACTGAACTGTATGCTTAAGAGAAATGAGCTTTTCCTGCAGACATTTCTCTGTTGTGAAACTGCTCTGTGTCTTATTTACATTACGTTATCAGAGATGTGAATAAAAGAAAACCCAGACACTGAGGAAAAATGGAACTTAAAAGTTGTGTTTCAAAGCCAAATACCGAATGGCTTTTCCTGCATAATATTCTTAGTAGATACATCTTCCTAGTAAGGTCTCTTTGCTCCAGAACAATGTATTGTTAATGTTGCTTGTTACTTATGCTCAGTTAATGGCATTTTGGAAACTAAACATCTTTCCTAAGACAACTGGTGAAAAACTATAGGCTACACGTAGGTCTGATACAAGGCTACTGAAGTCAATGGAAGTTTTTCTATTGATTTCAGGGTCCTAGTGACATAGACAGAAAATTTAAGATTTAATTAACCCTCAGTTCCTTGAAGATTGGTAAAGATGCACATAAAATATTAAGACACATACTTCTTTACTTCATAGTTGTGATCTATTCTGACCCAGATCTTTACAGTTAACATTTTTCTACAGAATTTGTCATTGTCTTTATGGAACTCTTGCTCAACAGGACACTGAAATTGACAATATTCATCAGTTAGTCGTGGGTGCAACAGAGAATATCAAAGAAGGCAATGAAGACATAAGAGAGGTAATGTTACTAAGTAGTGTTTTGATGCATTTATTGTTCCTAGCTATCAAAGCATTTTTGCCTAAGCAATACCCTATACTATGGCAATATTTACAACTTGCAGGCTGCCTTATGGGCATATCTGATTAGCAATAGCAGTGTGGGTGGAAGCTACCCGGATCCCTTACACTGAAGTGTAGCCTGTGAAACTTCATGTTTCACTAATGTTGATCTGAACAACCACTGGGACCTGTAAACTTTGCTGGTCTTTACCTCCTTGTTAAAGATGAGGATAACCCTGGGCTGCATGTAGTCATCTATGCAAAGGAGTTTGGTGGAAGAAGACACCACTGAAATTGATGGGAATGCAGTCTTGATATGCTATCTTGATTCGAAGAGGCCCTTCCCCATACTGCATAAGGTCTTGTTTACAGGTTGTCTTATCTAAATGCCTAAACATGAATTTAGGACCCTATCATTAGGCACTTATTTTTGAAAATCTGTTTGGGACTTTATTTTCAGAGACTTGATTTAGGATTGTTATTTCTCATATTCAACTATCCAAAAGGTAACATGGCTTAGCAGGCAGAGCATATGATGGCAGGGATGAATTTTTTTAGACTCATTGCCAATAGACTAAATAGATTATTAATAATATTCAGCACTTAAGTACAGTGCATCTCATTCATGGCTCTCAAAGCATCATTATCTTCATTCTACAGCTGGTAGAACTGAGGCACAGAGAGTGTAACTAACTTTCCTAAGGTCACATAGTGTGTCAGTGGCAGAGCTGGGACTAAAACACAGATCTTCTGATGCACGTTAACTTGGGGAAGTCACTTAACCTCTGTGCTTCAGTTTCCCTCCCCTTAAAACTCTGAGATCCACAAATGAAAACTTCTGTATTTAATTGAGACTGATACTATTAATGATAGTCTATTGATATGAAGTCTAAAATAACCCCCCATCCTTCCCATTTCAGTTGAAAAACAAATCTTGGAATCAGTGTTTGGTATTTTAAACTTGGACTTGGTCATTTACAATATTTAAATATTGCCTTGAGCTATGTTAAATCAGCCCTCAGTAACAGCTATTATTTAAATCACTAAAGAGCTTTAATAAACTGTTTAGAGAAGCCATTTCTCTTGTTCTTAAAGTTAACTTTTGGCATTTAAATAGATAATGTATGCATTTTTAATCAATTCTTGTATCGCTTTCTTAGAACATATGCCATGCACAAGAATGAACAGTTCTAATCATTAACTAACCCAACTCTATTGGTGGGATGGGGGATTCCTTTTTTCCCTTCTGCTGACTCTGCTTTTGGAATTTTGAGGCCTGAGTCATGGGGTGAGAATCTAGAGAAATATGGGCCTAACTCTTCTCTAAGTGAAGTCAATGGTGAGTTTTTCCACTGGCTTAAAGAGGTGCCAGACTGGGCCCAGATAGACTGTTGGTTGAGTCATATTATGGAAATCAGTATTTTTAGGGAAAAATAGTCATTGAGCTCATATCTTCCTACAGGCAATCAAAAAAAATGCTGGATTTCGAGTATGGATCCTTTTCTTCCTTGTAATGTGTTCATTCTCCTTGCTTTTCCTGGACTGGTATGACAGTTAGGCTTTGTTTTATTATGTGCTATGTTTGAATAAGATTTAGACATTCCTCCTCTCAAAGCAAGATACACTATCTGCAAATGACATACTGTTGTGACTGGAAAATATTTTCCTGCAAAAAAGTGTGTATGTACCACTCTTGCAGTGAACAGATCAACACCATTTGAGTCCATTCAGCAACTTCATAAAACAGGTAGTCTTTCAAAGCTAAAAACTTTGAGGCAGCTAGCAAGTGAAAAGCAGACTCCAGTTTAGTACGTTGCAAGAAATTTTCAATAAAATGTAAGTTATACGTTTAGGAAATTTTAGCCCACCAAACCAATTAGTGGAAAGTTCACAATGTAGACAGGATGTACAAAGAAGAAAATTGTTGCAATGCAGACAGGGTTGAGCTTTTCTATCTGTTTTCTCAGGTTTCTTTTTTAGTCACATCACTCACTACAAAGTGTAGAGACCTTGTTCATGTATGACAGCCACTCCTACTCCTGTAGAGTTAGTTTGCGCAGGGGTCACTTGTATTTGTTGGGAAATAACTGTCTTTTAAACACTGTTATAAAGCTTTACTTACACTAGGTTCCAAGAAGTTTGGAAAGTGTCATGTTTGTTAAATTATAGTAAACCCCTTGTGATGCAACTGATGTATTGAGATGTTGGAGCAAAGCCGAAGAATAGATAATATAGAAGCCAAACTTTTTGAAGTATTAAAATTAACTACCTGTTCAAAACAAAAACCCACACTTCAGAAACTGTTGGAGCCAGGAGCTTATGAACCACCTCCTGTTGGAGCCAGGAGCTTATGAACCACCTCCTGTTGGAGCCAGGAGCTTATGAACCACCTCCTGCTGAAGTCAGTGAGAAAACTCTTTGACTTCAAAGGGTACAGTATCAGTCACCAAATGAGTTGTTTCCAGCTGCTTGAAATTTTTGAATGTTTTCTTTTGAGGATAGTAACTAGCCTTATTGTTCAGCAGCTGGCTCTACAATGAAGTTGTTTAGTGGTCTAAGGTTAAGGGAAAAATATAGTTTTAAATTACATCGCTAGAGGATAATAATGAGAAGCAAATCTTATAAAATTTGAATTCATGTTTTTGGTAAAAATTTTGATTTCGAAGTTCATTTTACTGTGTGTCTTGGGAAATGTATGTAAACATACTGTATGCAACAGGCAATATCATCCTTATTCTTTATTTTGTATGAAGTGAAAATGTCAAAAGTTACATGTGAATTAATTTACATTCAATAAAGTACATGTCTACTAGCAGACAAAACATGGTATGTTGTAATGTGTTTACAGGAGTTTGAACTTTTTTAAAAATGCAAAGAAAATTTTGGCACATAATTTATTGCTTTTTATGCATTCCACACAGCATAATAACAAAGCTTTTTATAGTTCATAACTATATAATGCACACTCATTGTTATGTTTGGTATCAAACCTATAGAATTGAGAAGCAGTGGCCATTTTGTACTTTATTGGTATGTAAAATTCTTGATACTAAATACATTAATAATGGATTAAAAGAAAACCCAAAAGTGGAGCTGACCAAATTTGTTCTACTACAGAATTAGACAAATAACCAATGATTTCCCTTCATTTTTGTATAGTGCCTATAACAATGAAACTTTTGACATGTCCACTAGAAATATCACATTCAAGTAACATGAAAGGAAAAGTGAATCTCATACCTAAAAGCTTCACACACTTATTTTGTCTAACCAGCAGATTAATAAAATTATTTTTGTAATGCATATTTAGGATTAAATGAAAAAACCATGGTTTCATACAAAATAAGAAATTTGTCAATACAATGAAACATCAAACTTGAACGTGCACCCACAATACTAGGCTTGTCTACATCTTTTTTCCTCCAAAATCATACATAAACAGTTATGCTTCTTCACTCAATTTTGACATGTCACTTTAAAACAGCAAGTAGCGTAAACTAATACACTAGTTTCACTTGTGATGTCGTGTAGTTTAAAAATTAGCAAATTGCAAACAGCATAGTTAACTCAAAGCTATTCAGAATATATAAAAAGGGGAAAAAAGTGTTAATGTTGTATAAAAGGGATTTTTTTTTTAAATGTTGCTCCCTCTGTCATATCAGACAAATTACAGACTATATCTAGAGTGAAAGGCTTTCTGCCTCTTTCTTCAGTGTGATCAAAGGATGTCCTTTCTCATCAAAACACCCTCCAGTTCTTAAGTTGCTTTTACACCACCTGAACAAATCCACAGCTAAAAATGTGTCTCTCTCCCCACTGTGTCCTATCTAGTTTGTGTTTCAGTGCACACCCTAACATACTAAAGCCATAGTGGCAATGTGGTGAAATTTTGTTGACAGTAATAATAAAACATTGAGCATGCCTTGTTGCAGAGAACTTCATTATCACTTACAAATCAACAGTGAAGAAAAATATGCTACCTGACAGTTTCTCCATTCTAATCATTACAGCATGTCCTTGATATCAGCCTTACTTGAGCTGAAAACAAAAGTTTTAAATACAGCTCTTTGCTAAACAAGAGATCACTCTAGTTATGGCTACGGTGGTTCAGTTTGCAAAAATGGCTACATAATAAAAACAAAATCAGTTCAGACAATAAAGCACATTATGTGAAGTCCAAACCACTGAAAAATCCAGTGAAAAATTGTCAGCATCCAGTAAATTGCAAGAAAATATCTAAAGTTAATTTTTTAACATTGAAAATGGTGTCAGAGCTCTAAAGCGACGCTGATATGCACCTTATTTTATGCCCATGAATGTTTTGTAGCAAATTTTATTTTTTGCAAAGCAGTATCAGCAAACAGAAGCAATTGCACCATAAACATGAGTAACCTCTAAATTATCCATAATTATATTTAATGAAAAGTTCCTTAAAGTCCCTTAGTTACCTTCAAATGACATAATAATTAGCTTATCACACTAAGCTGATTTCTCAGCAGCTTCAGTCTCCTGTTCAGACAATTTCTCTTCTGACAGTACTGTCATCCACGGAGACACTGAGCGTGTGATGGTTTGTTTGGCCAGATTGTAGTGGTTTATGACAGTGTAAAATTTCCCTCGAGCACTGGAGTCTTGTTCAGAGTAGTAGTTCTCTAATCCAGCTGGAATGCATTGATTATTCTGGAAGAAAACCCACCATTTACATTAGAGACTGTTCCAAAGACAAGCAACTTCTCTTTATAGTCTACATGATTTTCTTGTGTGTGAGTCTAGAAGCAACACAATATTGTTGAATCGTTGTGATGATACTAGTATACAGTGGTCTCAATGATCCAAATTTATTTTGGAATACATTCCTTACTGTGATAAACCTCCTAGATCACATCTTATTTTCATGAGTCCCCAGGGGACAATAGTCATGCAATTGTATTCCACTATACTTCAGTAGTTATTATACAGACACTCTAAAATAGCAGACAACATCAAGCAGTCAAATTTAGTTTGTTACCCTAACAAGGTTTTTTAAAAGGCTTTAAATGTCTAGAACCAGACATTTTTGGTGCCTCTCAATACAACAGTCAGCCAATTCAAGCAGTTAAAGCTACAGTTCCATAGTTAGATATGGCTGTAGGCACTTTAATAGCTTTTATTCAAAACAGACTGAAACCAGGCTAACAAATATGCTGTTGCCAAACTATGAACACACTATGTCAGTGTAGTAAACCTAATGCCACAGCAAAAAAATATATGCCTGTATGTGTTTACACAAAAAGAAACCAAGATTTTCAAAAATACATGGCTAAAGTTAAGCTCTTAAATCCATGCTTAGGCTTCTAAATATGGATTTCAGAGTCTAAATGTAGCCACCTATTTTTGAAAACTTTGTCAGATGGGGACATGTGCATGCTTTCATTATCGGTTGGCTAGCTATAAGCTATTATTCCAGTGATGATGTAGTAAGCAACACCAGTACTAGCTAAGGCAATTTCAACTCTGCTTAGGAGGCTAGTTCAAGTGAAGATGATGAAGGAAAATATGACTAAAAATAATTTTTTTTCCCCAAGGTATTGGTACTTGCACTACTCAGATCAGTTTGAAGAATGAAGAAGTCTAATTACGTCTACCTCAGCTAGAAGCACATTTAAAAGAAATAGTATGCGAAGTCTCCTTACAGAAATGGAATATTTATATAAATCATGTTCAAATACACAATACATTTTAATAGCATTCTCACAGAACTCCACAACAGCAATAAAGTTGAGTGGCAGCACTTCTCAGGCACAATAGAGGGCATGTTAAAATTACAACCTTAATGACTAGATACCACTTTAACAGTGTTTACTTTTCTGTTTGTCGAATCCTCACCTTAGTAGAAAAGAAAGTGGCTTTTAATTGAGTACCAATAACTTGGATTCCCCAAACAGCTTAATGTTTAAAGAGACAGACAAAAATAAAACAAGATATTCTGGGAGATACAATGAAAAGTATTAATTTAGAATAATTTGTGTCCTAAAATGTTGGGGTAGAGCATGCATTAGATAAACACTAGCCCCATTCTGTAGGCCACACACACAAAACTTAAGGAAAAAAGTAAAGGCAAACCAAAACTGTGAGGTTGTATGTGTTATATCTATCAGAAAGGGTCTGAAGAATAAAATATTGTGGTAGGCCTGACCAGTGCAGGAAGCATTGCTGCCAAAGAGCATTTCAGTAAACACCCTTTTGAAATTCTTAATTTGTAAGAGCACATTGGAGTTGATGACTTTGCAGTTTTAACCCATTCATCCATTCAGTGTTTACAAAAGCTGGATGCATGTCAGATTAACGATAACATAGGACAAGGGACAGTGAATCTTGTTGGATAGACTCAATCTACCTGGATTTTCCGCTTTGTCTTGTCTTATCACTAGCCTGGATCCTACAACTGGCTCCATGAATAAAGTCCTAGCCCCACTGAAATCAATAGAAGCATTGCCACAGACTCCCATGCGGCCAGAATTTCACCCCATATCAGCAGAGTCCTAGGCTCACGCAGAGCCCCAGTGAAGTCAATGGGGCTCTGTATGAGCACAGTGGTCAAAGCACCCAGAGACAGTTGGAGGATGGGAGCCTTGGTGAAGAATGGCAAGGGTAACTCCGGGATAGTAATCATTTAGCTGTTTTTGCTCAGCTACAGCAACCACATGGTCATCTAAAAATATCAATTCTTAATGTGAAAAACTAGAATAGTTTACATTAGCACTAAAACAGAAAAATGATTAAAATGCTTCTGTAGTTGGCATTTATGGCAACTGTGTTTCATTATAGCACAAACTGGAAGCAATGCCTGATTCTTCTCATTATAGGCCCCTATCTTCAGTTGCTTATAACTTTGACAAACTGAGTTAAAATACTCCATGTCAGGTGTCCAACTCATCTGCGTTGCATATCGAAATTACTACATGGATATAGCACATTCTGTATGTGATTCTAACAGAACCTTAATGGTACCATTCCCTGACTTTCCTGCTCTTACATTTAAAACTGATACATCACAGTGAACGTGTAATGTTTGCAGAGTGCTTGGCGTGCCTTACAGATGAAAGGGGCTGTATACTTTAAGCTGTTATTAGTGATTAGGGGGGCACAATCTAGTTACCTAATTAAAATTGCAGGGGGCAAACAGAAGAATTACCAGCATTGGAACCAAGCCAAATCTACTTGCAGTACAAAAGGTACCACAGGATCTTTAATTGATCATAAATGCACTTTATTTCATCACACCCAAAGAATAGCTTCCCAAATGGCACAGTATCCCCTATTAAGGTTTTTTTTTTTCTTTTTTTACAGTCACAGATGTATACAGCACATGGCAGAACAGCTTAAGACACACATACTAGAGATCCCATTTTGACTGGATTCTTACTCGCAATGAAAGGCTTTTGGCCCTTTGAGGAACTCCTAGATGTACCTATTGTATGGCCCAGCCCAGAGTTCTTGAACATTCCCCACCAGTAAGGCACTGGTCAGAGCCACCAAATGAGCTCCCTGTTGTAAATGTTTTGTGAGGCTGGTTCCAGACCTCTACCTGTCCTGCAGCCTGTGTCTTAGTTCAGGACATCATCCTGAATCCTTTTTATCAGTTTTCCTAATGCCCACATTAGAAAAGAAACTAACACAGAGGGGTGACAGAGATGAGGTGTACACCTCAAGTCTGGGGCACCAGTCTTTTTCACAGCCTGCTACAGTAGCTAGTCACAGGCAGAGCCCTTCATGCCTGTGGCAACTGTGGTTTCCAGCTTGACCTGAATTTGACTGCATCAGGATGGCTCTTGAGTTCTCTTGAGGTGGGCTGCATTAATGGCCTCAATGCTTCCTTTAGGAGGAGAGTGACTCTATTCAGCTCCACTAATTTTGTTGTGGAGCTTCAGGTGTAATGTGCAAGGCTGTGCTGGCCTCTAGTTGATCTATTGAAATTGTTTTGACCTGTTGTCTCTGGGTTCATCAGAACGCAAGCACTCTGGCATCTGGGGCTAAAAACTCCTTTATGGGTATGTTAAGGTAACTCCATATCCTGGAGAAACTGACCCAGGCTGTTTAGATGAGAGTGGAATGACCCATGTCTCCAGCTGAGACTCCTGTAAGTCAGACCAGTATGTAGCCAGTTCAGAGTGCTTCAGAGGTGCAGTCTACCTCATAGCAGATATCTGGGTTAGGCTCACAATGTCAAAATTCACCCAGCATCTAAATAAGCCATGGCTTTATGTCTGCTGCCTGGTGGAAGGAGACTTCATTGTGGAAAGGCTTAAAGGCTATAAAGCTATCCCACAAGGCCAAATTAGGAGCCAACACAAATTTATGCTATTGAGCCACTGGCACAGAGCTGCACCATGATTATTTTAGAAGCAACAAGGTTGGTCGTCAGACTCTCTGGGACAGGATCACTGACTCCCTAAAGTGTCAAGATGAGAAGCAGTTAGTTATTTCCTGTGTCTCAGTTCTTGGTTGTTGAGTTACAGAGCTGTCTCACAATCCAGGACCCTCTGGGCCTGCAAGCAGGAGTCAAGACACACGCATTTTATGGTTGTGACACAGTTGCAAAGCTATTCCATAGAGCATAGCTACTAAAGTCTCGATGGAAGTATTTCCAGTGCATAACATGCCATGTGATCCACCTCAGGGCAGCTAGAGAGTCATGTGGAACTGACAAAGCCATCCATGACATTTTATGGTCAAAGCAGGATCTTACTTCCATGAGATTTCCACACAGCTGTGCTCCAAGCATGACCAACAACATTGAAAGCCTCAGATTAGGTAATGTTAATACAGCTGGCCTTCATGGTCTAAGCAGCTGTACCATTGCCATGGGAGATGACAATATAGCATTTTTAAGCCAACACAGACACTTTGAAGCCTTGGATGTACAGAACAACGTAAAGGTTTGAGACCATGGAGCCTGAGGCATCCATGACATGGTAGGACTGCCCATCACAGCCAGGCATCGATTCAACAAGGGCCTAAAAACAAGTTGTTTCAGTCTGAAGATGGCCCACAATGTGTGGACATCAGCGTAGAGTAAACTAAGTTTGACTCAAGGACGTGGCAGCATGGCCTTTTGCAAAGATATCGCATGGCACTAGAACTACTGATGCGGGACACTCTTTACCCTTTGCAAGCAAAGCACATCAGCATCCTAGTCTTGGGGACGTCGATGCAAGAGAACTTCAGTGCAGGCAAAGTTAGCATAGACAGTCTGCCCAAAGGGCTGCATGGTCAATGTAAGACAGTTAAAGTAATCTTTGCTGGTGCAGACTTTTCCTTGGTCTCAGAATGTGACATTTGTGCAGAGCTTTGCCTGATCTTCCAGAAAAGAGGCACAGACATTGGCACCAAAGACAGACTCAAGTCAGCATTGCGTCAGTTTTAGGCCTCATGACATGCAAATCCGTTATTGCAGCACAGCTTTGATATTCTATGGATTTATCTGACAAAATGTAAGTTTACGATCCCTTGTACCATGAGATGGTCATAGATCTACACTTCCTTTTGGAAACAGTCTCCACAAAACCCTCACCACTGGGACCGTAACAAGTAGCAATAAGGGTCTTTGCATGAGCTGTATGTACCAGTGCATTAAACAGCCAGAAAGCTTTGAGAGCCATGGGAGATCCCACCTGTCCTTTGTTAGAAGGACAAGGCCAAGAGTAGGAATCCAGTCAAATAATATCCTCAGAAATGCTGAATTAGAGGTAAGAAGTTTTCCCTTCACTGACCAGTCAAGCTAGAAAAGGCAAGCAAAGACAACAGAGCACATGGGACAGCAATTCAAGTATGGGAGGATGTAGAGAGTTTACTGCTGAGGAGAATATGATACAAGTCTTCCTGGAAGAAACAGCCTTTATTGCAGTAGCATTTAACAGGCCCAACTGAGATAATCATTCTAGGCACTGTACAAACACATAGTCCCTGCTCAGAGAGCTTTCAATCTCAATAGACAAAACGGACACAGGTTAGGAGAAAGTATTATTGTCCCCATTTTAAAAATGAGACAGGCACAGACAGCAAGTGACTTGCCTAAGGTCACACAGGAAATCTCCAAGGCATAAACAGAAACTGAAGTCTGATCTCCTGAACTCAGGCAGAGTTGCTGAGTGAAAGCCTTACTATCTGTGCCACCAGGAAACTAGCTAACACTCCCACAAACAGAGGCTGAACTTGTTGGCTCAACAGGATCAGCTCACTAGCAGCAGACTGCTGACTGGACATATCACAGCATAAAGCGTCCTGTTCCTGACGCAGCCAGTTGCTAACCAGAGATGAGATCTCTAACATGAGATCAAGTTCTGCCTCCTCGCCTGGTTCCCACTCCTTGTGCCTGTTCCTGCTTCCTCACTGCAATTCTGGCTGTGACCTTTGGTGTGACTCCTGACCTCAACTCTGACACAGCACAAGGACTGGGCCTACCCCAGAAACACCCCAAGGCTCTTCCCCTTCGTACCAGGTGTGGGCAGGCAGGCTCAGCAAGGCAGAATCCAAGTGTGGAGGGGGTTAGTGTGGGGGGGAATCCAGGTGTGGGTTGAGTGTTGTGTGGGGCAATCTGGGTGCAGGCAGCTCACTGGGGGGATCGGGTGCAGAAGCTTATTGGGCGGTTCTGGGTGCAATGGTAATTGGACTCTGCAGGGGGGTCCAGGTGAAGATGGTTGGGGCTCAGAAGGGTGGGGATCCAGGTGGCTCGTCGTGGTGGTCCAAGTGCAGGGCGAATGGGGCGGGGGCTCAGTGGGAGGTTTGGGTATGAGGGGGTCTGGATACACAGGGGTTGGGCAGATGGGGGAAGCAGCTCCCTGTGTAGGGATCCTGCTGCATCTGAGGAGCGATGCATTCAGGAAGTGGGTGGGAGGATTTGCAGAGCTTCCTGCAGCTGGGGGAGAAATCTGGGATCTGACCTGGCCCCAGATACCGTGCAGGGGGAAGAGGAAGTCCCATCCCCCCGAGCCCAGCTGGGACTAGCAGCTGAGCCCACCACAGGATAGGAGCCACCAGCTGGGTCTTCCCCAGTCCCAACCCCTGCCCCACAGTGATTACTTCTCTGCCAGCTGCCTGGGCACCCGAAACATACTGCTGGAGAGGGTCGCATGACTGTTGTGTCTTTCCTTTGCTTCCCCCTCAAAAAGACATTTTTCTGCAGGGAAGCAAAGAAATCTGCAGGGGACATAAATTCTGCACATGTGCAGTGATGCAGAATTCCCCCCAGAGCATTAAGAACTTTTTACACACACTCTCACTCACACTATGACAACTTTCATACATCTGTCATAAATCCAAAGTAGGAGCTGAGTCCAGATGCTTCACTCCATGATTTAGATTTATATCTTTGTTCTTTCCTATGGCCTATAAATTTGGGGGCACACGTGATATCCATCTTGCCTAATAACTAAGAACATCTTTCAAACAGCTGCAGGTGAAGATTACCTAATTTTAAGTGCACAGGCATTAAGAATGATGTTCGCCTGATCTCTGGAGCAGCAGCAAAAAGAATCAAGAACATTATGAAAATTATGAGATAGTTGATAAGTGAGGTGGTGAGTATGCAGAAAGAAATAGAGAGAGCCTTATTCTATAAAAAAATTAAATTATGCAAATAAACATAACTTTCCCCAAGGATAAGGAAAAAGTAGCAGAGACACTTTTGCATGTTCTTCTGTTTTTCTAGAATGTGTGTGCTTTACCTTGAAAACGAATCCTTCCGGACAGGTATGATCATACTTGTAAACCTTGTAGACTACTAGAAATACAACACATGTTAGGAATGCAAGGGCAAAAAGGACCAGAACAGTTACCTGCAAGGAGAGAAAATACAACATTCTTGTTACTAATGCATTGCTTATTACATTATCACTCATTAATGTACTTAACACCTGTCTAGTATCAGTGTGCTTTGCAATAAAAGAAAAAAAATCAAACAGGTAATTAACCACTAAGTGGTGAACAGAGTAGCAAGAGTGCCCCTGTTCCTCCCAATTAGAGAAGACAGAAGATAGTTCCAGTCATTTGTTCATTGCCTAGAGGGCTGTTGTGACAATTGGGCCTATAACTGTGTCTGCTTGGGAATTAAACCATGAAAAGTTGGTCAACTAATTACCAGACACAAAAACTGAATTAGTCCTAACAAAAAGGACAATTAGTATAACTCCAGGACTATGTTGAGATCATGCTTGGTAAACAAGAAAGTGTCCGGAAATTAATGGACTGCAATTGGTGTGTTGGAAACTTGGCCTTGTTTTGTCCCTCAGTTATCAGGGGATGGGCTGTTCCACCCATCACTCCCTTTTGGGGTCCTTAAAGAAAGTCTTTGAGAGGAAGAGGAAGAACAGAAGGTGGCTACTGGAGTAAGCTTCACCATCATGGTTGCCATCCCCACCATCTCCTGGGACCCCAGGCCGTCGTCGTCCTGATCCTGAGAGATGTCTTGACCATATCAGGCCAGAAAGAGGGACCCAGATGACATCACCACCTCTACCAGGCCAGCTGAATCCCAACCACCACCTGGGATTCAACGGTATCGGATTTTAACAGCAACGGTCACAACAACTTCTCCTGCCCATCTCAACTAGCTTCTCTTTACCCCAAAAGGACAGTTATTACCATCTAAGAGACTGTCAAACAAGGGGGGTTTCCTTCTAAAAATCTCTCTCAAGCGGAAGGGAAAGGAAACAAGGGATGTTGTTAATATGAAAACCTCACTACTGTACATTTCAAGTGTTCTAACGGTTTTTCCTGCTTTTCTTTAATAAAAAGTTAAAAGAATGTTTAATGTGGATTTTCCATGGTTCTAAGCAAGCTGAGGTCTCTGTATAACAAGCCCCAGACTTTAACACTGTTTAATGCTGGACAGTGACTGGGTTAACACCTCTGCACCATTTATTCCATCTAAATTAATACAAAAGGCCCTTGTATTGAAAGGTTCTGTTGTCACCTTTCCTGTTCAATATGTGCTTAAGCCTGCTGGGACAGAATGAGGTGGTTTGGGGCAGCAGTATCAGGATAACATAAGCTCTAAGTCTAGCTTGCATTGGTTAGGTGTATTTCCTTTCCCAATGCCTTCCCAAAACAGGGGTTTGGATGTCAGCAACTTAAGATCAATCTAGATATGACAGAACTGCCACTGGTGGGTGCAAGAAAACCATCCAGAGGGTATGGAGAAAGTGTTATCTGCTTCCTCTAGTTAGGGGATGTGAGACTTTTTTGTTAGTGACCTTTGCAGTCTGGGGGTCCTTTTTGGATTCTCAGTGCTCTAGAATTCATAGGTTGCACCAGCAACTTATCACATGCAGGCTGCACTGCAGAAGTGTCTTGCCACCTCCAAATGGAAATACAGCAATGTGTTCAAAATAAGGCTACCTTTGAAGACTAGAAACTCCAAATACAACTGCCCAGCTACCTAGCAGTGCATGTGGTAGAGCATGTGACAATCTGTGCTCAACAGACTGCACTGGTTACCAGTCTGTTACTGAGTAAAATTCATGGTGTTGACTTTGACCTAAAAAAGCCCCATGATTGAGGGTCTTTATGCTCACTGAAGTCAATGGAAAGACTCCCATTGACTTGAAAGGGTGCTGGAGCAGGGCGTTAGACAATCTCTTTCCCTAAGCATCATCCTGATGGTTGTGATGTGAGCTCCCGTGTTCAAACTACCCATTCCCAGAATGGAACTGCGGGTGGGGCTCTCCCCTTGTCCTTAGAAACCCAAGATGGTTGAGCTAAAGGGCATGTTGCAGAGCTTATCTCATCAGGCCTTTGCCTGAGAGAGGTGTAGCCTGAGTGTTTTATATTTGTTGTTTGGGGAGTTGTCTTTGAAATGACCTTGTTATTTTTAACTGAAATTCTAAATGGATGCACATGTGCCTAGATGCTGCAAAAGGCTTTTTAAAAAAAAAAAAAAAATCAGAAAAAATAGCACACGTTTCAGCCAGAGAAACAACAATAAACAGAGCCAAACAAAATTACGTGACTTGGAAGACAGGGGACTGGGCTAGATGGACCACTGGTCTGACCCAGTATGGCCATTCTTATGTCCAATCCTGCAATTTTACTGGGAGTTGTAGGTGCTTGGCACCTTGCTAATAAGGCTTTGGGGGGCTGATTTTCAGGGGTGTTGACTATAAATATCTCTCACTGACCTCATTTGGAGCTGTGGGTGCTCAGTGCTTCTGCAGCTCAGGTCCTAAATGACTGGCCCATTGTCACACAGTCCACAACTGGAAATAGATCCCAGGTCTCCCAATTCTCTGTTCCCAGGTCTTACCATTATCCCACACTATTATAAAATATATTACCTAATTAATTAATAATGGCATTCAAATGTGAATTCTTATTCCTGTGATGCTTGCAATTTACAACCATGCTACATTTCCAAATCCCTAATCAGAAATCTCTTGGCTCCTTCCAACCAGGTGTCTTATCCTCCTCCCATCCTTCCCCCCTCCAAGATACAAGTTACTCCTTGTATATATCCATAGAGGCATATGCAAGGAGAGGGAAAGAATAAAGTCCGTAGATTACAATCTGAACTCCCCTCAGTTCCACCCAATTCACTCATCCTCTCCTATAGCCTGACCAAAGCCTCATCTACCTGCCAACAGCCAAATTTCCCCTGATCACACAATAACCCTCATTTTGATATCCCAGAGCAACCCTCCAGACTCTGATCCAATCACCTGGCAAGAAATCCACTTCTCCCACACAACTGATCCTCCCCATTCAAATCCCCATCTTTATAGCAAGTCTCACCCACCGCCCCCCAGAACCCTCATTCGATCCCCATGGCCACCCCCCCCCCCCCAAGAACAACCAATTGCCCACGGCAATTTGAGGGGTGGGAGGATGGAGGCAAAGGACATGAGCAAGGTGCTCCACATCCATGACTCCCAACTGAAACAGTCACTCTACTGCTTCCCTCCAGTAGCTTTTCATCCTCTCCCTCACCTAGGGGAAGGTTCTTTTCTTCCTCCTACAGTGGTCCTGGCAGTTCACCCTCATCCTTTGTTCAGATGGGGGAAAAAGGTAGAAATCCTGGTACAGACACAGCTGTTCTTGTCCCCAAGGGGACTTCACATCTCTTCTGCTCATGGCCGGAGTGCCGACACAGTGGGAGCAGAGAGCGTGTCTGCTAGTGAGCGTGCATGCCCGAGTACTCTCCTGGGAAGCGTTTGGGTCTCCACCATTGCACAGGAGTGATTACCCCTTTAAATGATTTTTATAAGTACAAAAACAGTTCATGTAAATATTTCTATTATATTGTTCTTTAAAAGAGTCCTTTTCACCTGGTTTTAGACAGCACTGTGGTGTGATTCCTCAGACGGAAGAGGTGACAATATATTAAGCATATGACAGATTTCTGAATAGATTTTAAGTGAAAGTCCCGAGGTTAGGGAATACGGAACTATACTGAAAGGACATGGGGAGTGGGAGCCAGGAGCCCTATCCCCTTCAAAACGCAGACAGACTATTCAGTTCTGAGACTCCTGTTTATGCACATGGGGGTCCCCTACAAGTTTTGCAGCACCCAAACAGCAGGAGGCACCTGTCAGTAATCCCAGAATTGTGGCAGAAGCCCATTACGATAATCTAGGCAAGAGATGACTAACAAATGAACCAAGGTTCCTACTGTGGGTACAGTTAAATGATTATGGATTTTGGAGATACTAAAGAAACAAAACTCCCGGGTTCTGACAATTAAACTAACATAGGAAGAGGCAAATGATACACACAAAAATCAAAAAGTCTGAAAAGCAACAGATGTAATGCTACAAGATCTTCTAATCAATCCATTCCCCTACACGTATTGTCGAAGCGGTGTTCACCTCTCTCCTTGACTATTGCAACCTCCTCCTCTCTCACTTTGCTGACATTTACCTTGCTCCCTTTCAACCAACCCAAAATGCTAATGCAAAAAGTTATCCACTGCTCAAACACCGTCTGCCCCTCTTCAAATCCCTTACTGGTTTCCCCTCCCCTTCTGAATTAAATTTAACCACCTTAGCTAAAAGTCAATTTGTTTCAATGCCATGTGCAATTTAGCTCCCATCTCTGTTCTCTTCTCCTTTTACTTTCTCTTGTTCAGTTACTTGGCTTACTGCTCCTTGTGTCCTCACCTCCACACTGTCTTTCAACTAGCCCCTTTCTGCCTGAAGCCTTTGGAAGCCTGATAGACTGGGTTAACCACTCTCCCCTCCATCAAATTTTTTCCTCAAAGCACACATCCGTCAGGAGGCATATAAATCTTACTCCTCCCCTCCTAAAAACATTCATGTTAGTAAACATGGAACTAACATGGCATGCTCTAGGTTTCCCTGCTCAGCCACTTACTTTTCGTCGCATTCCATCCCCCAGTCTCTGTCTCCATATTAAGCAATTTAGGTTGCAGACGCTTTGGAACAGGAACCTCGTTTCTGATTTGTCTGTAAAGTACCTAGCACACTTGATGCCACACTAAAGAGTGAAAACTTGTATTTACCTTTCATCCAAGTGACTCACAACCTATACATCTGTTCCACTTACCACTGAAATGCAGGCACGTCTGGGAGGAAATACAGCAACAATGCAAAACAGTTTAGGCCACACAGAGAAGTCTATTGTTATCCAGGAGAATTTTAGGCAGGCAGAATGTAATTATTCAAGACTAAGTCTGGCTATATCACTGCAGGTTAATGCTGTTGTAAAACATACCATGGGAATAAAGGTCAATGGACTGTTCTGACATATATGGGGTTGCAAAGAGAGACATAATAGGATATCCTTTACCAAAGCAACAAGCTGGCAGCATGCTGTCTCAGGAAACGGGCTGGACACTCCAGGGAGATGCTTGGAGAACTCAGGGGTTGGTACGTTTATCACTAACCTGCAGAGGGACAATACAACCTGCATAGGCTGGGAGGGGAATGCTAGGTGTTGCCCATTGCCAGTGGAGTTGGGGAGCTGACCCATGGCAGGCACAGACAAGGCTTCATCATATTAAGGGGAGGTGGAAGCGAGGTGCCTCACTGCCCTGGGTACCCCTAGGAAGCGCACAGTATCCCATCCAAGTGAGCTCATCCCTCCTAGTTTATGAGCTCTTGTGATAGCACAGCCTGAGACAACACAGCCTGATGGTAAAAAGAGAAAGAGTCAGCCTTGAGAAAAAATGGGAACTGGAAGTCAAAGACTGAATATTCAAACCTACATTAAGTTTCAACCCATATTAATTCTGATTTATGAAACGCTTCAAACTATACATAACAGTTCTATTAAACTGCTACAGTACTGCATATGGTGTATGCTTTTGCTAGTTCAAAAGAGTAACAGGCACCTTCTTTCAGAAGGATATTTCTAACATGCTGTGTCAGATCTGGCCATATGGCCAGCACACGTTGCCCTAGACTTTCCCTCTAAAACTCCCGGTAAAAAGAACTGCCTTTATGGGCAGCCCTGTTCCAAGGCCCAGCCTCTTAAAGCTAAGGAGGATGGGAGATGTCTCAGAATTACTGGCTAGGCTGCTATGCATGATGGGAGAAGCAGCAAGATATTAAGTTTGCCTTTCTCAAAAGAGAGAGAAGGGAGGAGGCAGGACTTGGCTGGGGAGATGCTCCAGGGAAGTGAGAGTTCTGATAAAAGGCCAGCAGCAGAAGAGTCTGGGGAAGATGACAACTGGCAGGGGAAGTTAGCCAGGGACCAGGTGCTTCCAACTAGAGAGTGAGCCAGGAATGGAGTCTATGAGGGGATTGGCTAAAGGATTTAGGAAGAGGCAGATAGATATAATAGGAAGTTGTCCTTGAAAACAGAGAAAGAGGGCAGTTTTAGAGTGGACAGTCTATGGCAGTGGTGTCCAACCTTTTTAGACCCAAGATCACTTTTTGAATTTAAGGGCAACCCAGGATCTACCCTGCCCCTTCCCCAAAGCTCTGCCCCACTCACTCCATTCCCCCCCCCCCCGCTCTCCATCACTCTCTCTCTCCCCCACCCTCACTCACTTTCACCGGGCTAGGGTAGGGGGTTGAGGTTCAGGAGGGGGTGCAGGCTCTGGGCTGGGGCCAAGGGGTTCACAGGGTGGGACGGGGACTCTGGCTAGGGCAGAGAGTGTTGGGGTGCACGACTCCTTGAAGGGGCCAACGTGCCCCTCTGGCCCCGGGGAGGCGGGCAGTAGGTGTCTCTGTGTGCTGCCCCGCTCTGCAAGCACAGCCCCCGCAGCTCCCATTGGCCATAGCTCCTGGTTCCCAGCCAATGGGAGCTGCGGGGCTGTGCTTGCAGAGAGGGGCAGCATGCAGAGGGAGACCCCCTTTCACCCCCCTCTCTCCCCCACAGGCCGCTTCCGGGAGTGGTGTGGGGCCAGAGTAGGTAGGGAGCCTGACTGAGCGGCAGCCCTGCTGTGCCAGCAGAGATCACGATCAACCAAGAGATCCTCTAGGATCGATTGCAATCGACCTGTTGGTGACCACTGGTCTATGGCATAGGATTTAGAGTTAGGGGCTTGTAATTGAGAAGACATAGCACCACCATTTGGTGGTGCTGTAACCTCCGTGACTACCAGTGGTTCTCAACTTGCGGCCTAACCAGCACACAACTGCGGCCCATGTGACATAACACACTGGGCTGCATGTGTGGCCCACAATAGTAAACAGAACCAATGGATTACACAGACAACTCTGGGGAAACCCTGTGACCGTGAAGTGAAGAACCTTGTAAACTCTGTGAGCAAGGACTAGGGCAGGCACTGGGGATGACAGGCTGGGGAAAGGATTATGGAGCCTGAGGAAGGGCCAAGGAAGCGTTTAAGTCTGGAGGCAGCCAGTTTGTTTGTAGAGTGTTGCAATGTCTCAGAAAGAGAGGATTTCTACTGAAACTGAGGCATGGCAGCCAGCTGGTGGACCAGATAAGATGTTGTTACATTCCCATTTTGCGGCTGACATTAAATCTACTAGTTCCCATTGTAAGCAAACACACACCTTTCAATCAGTGATATTTAAAAGTTATATTGTCAACTTGATATTATCCAAAAATACAAAAAAGCAATTGCCCCAGAGCGCCCCTCCCCATGTGCATGATTTTACAATGGCAGTTCTATTGGGAAAAAATAAAAATCCTCACACTTGTTGCTCTGGGAAAGAAAGATTTTCACAAATAATATGAAGACATGACCAAGGCACGAGTCCTGTAAATATTTACATGCATGTAACTTTAAATCACAAGTAGTTCCACTGAAATCAAAAGAACTACTCATGTGAGTTAAGTGTTTACAGGTTATAGGCCTTAATGACTAGACACAAAGGCACTTAAGCACATGCTTATCTTTAAACGAGTGCTTTGCTGAATAGGAATGGGATTACTCATGTACTTACATGCTTTGTTGAATTGGAGCCAATGTGCCATCAAATCCACAAAGTAAACAAACAAAATACAGAAATATATTTTTCTTGTCTCTTTTTCAGTTACAGAAACTTTAGGCGTTATGAATAGGAACAGCCGGCAAAAAGTTGAGATAAAACGATGTCTGCAGTGTTGTTGTAGCTGTGTTGGTCCCAGGGTACAAGAGAGACAAGGTGGGTGAGGTGATATCTTTTCTTGGACCAACTTCTGCTCGTGGAAAAGACAAGCTTCACAGAACTCTTCATTAGAGCTCTTCTTCAGAGCTCTATGAAGCTTGAAACCTTGTCTCTTCCACCAATAGAAATTGGTCCAAGAAAAGATATCACCTCACCCACCTTGAGTCTCTTCAGAGAGAAAGGTCATTCTTAAAATTGATTCTATCCCTTTAAGTAGATCAATAATGAAACCTTTAAGTATGTTGTATACACTTACATTTCTTCCATCTATTAAAATGGCTTATTGAAATAATAGGGAAAAGATACCAAACTGTAGGATGTGAATAATGAAAACTGGGGTTTTTTTGTTTTTGTTTTTTTTTTTTAGGAGGATGCCTCTTTTGCTTTCCCATAACCGCTTGTAAACATTTAAACAACTGTTTGTTACTTCATAGCACATGACTTGTGTTGCAGATAGGCTTCGGACTTTGGCTGTGTAGTTTGATGTGTGCATAGATGTCAAGGATAATGTCTGAAGAATTCATTTGCCTTTGTAAGTACAACATGGATTATAAAATGTACTACAATTTTTTAAAAAAGGCTTGAAATGTATTGGGGAAACTGAAACATTTACTTTCCAAATCATTTAAATTGTGTTTCTGTACCAAGGTTTATTTCACAAAAGGTAAAAGCATCATCTTTCAATAGTGCACCACTTTATTTCTGAAACTGTTGTGTGCAGCTGACAGCGTGTGCATCACTATGCCAGTGTTCAATGGGAGGAATATCGAACATCTAGTGTGAAATCCTGGCTCCACTGAAGTCAATGGGAGTCATAACTGATTTCAGTTGAATCAGTATTTCACTCCTAGGTGTCAATGCACCTCAATTCTGACCTGCAATAGCTTCTTCCTCTTCCCACAATTCCCACCATAGGTCTCTTCTGAGCAGAGACTGCCAGCCATGCTGAACTATGTGTAGTGTTTCTGTGTTGTGGACAACTTGTTGGAGACAAGATAAAAACCTCTACATGTAATTCAATTGAAGCTGGCTTTCCAAAGGTGACAGAATAATTCCCCATATTTCTCCACAGTAATTCCACAGACATCTATTTATACTCTAAACTAGCCATTTAAATTCATGTCCATACCAGAGTGGTTACTTGCGGAAAACCAGAATTGGATTCTCATATATACACAATGTCCATATTCTGTCCATTTTGGACAAATCCTGATTTCAGTTGCATTGAAGTAACAAACAGAATCTGACTGTATATATCTAATTAAGCTATAGGGAAAAATTACACTTTAATTCTACTCTAAAACAATTTCAGCTGTATTATAACTATGATAGTGTAGTCGGAATGAATATATTTTACAACTTCCTATTCACCCAACTGCTGAAACAAATGAGGTATATGACATATGCACCTGTTGTCTGCTTAGTTTGTCATAATGTAGAACTTCTTAAGAAGCACAGCTTTAGATGATCTGCACTACTGAATCCCCAAAATACAATCTGCTTTGTCCTTATTTAAGGACTACATCTTGGAATACACATGTGAATTATTAGGAAATATGTTTGTTTATATTTTTAGTGCAACTTTATGTTTTTAGTCTGCAGAAAGCATATGCATAGCTGATGTACAATACTAAAGTCATTAAAACAGCTTCTGAAGCTTTTTCCATGCACACCAGCCAAAGTCAATATCCTACCAGTTAAATAATGCATTTTATAATTATAGCAAATATTTGACTTTCAAACAAACATCCTTTTGCTCTCTCAGAAATCAGCAGCAGCAGTTAACATGATGGTTCACAATTAATAAGGACCCAGGAGAAAATCCCACAACAATCTTCTTTTCATCTGCATATTTATGAAATTTTATCAATTATTCATGAACTGTTTACTACTGGGAGTGGTGAATATAACAATAGTCTCTGCTGGAGAAGCAGTCAGTCTTTTCTAAAATGTTACAAAGCAGCATAACTTAATCCTAACACTGCTATAAGGAAATTGAGGGACATTTTTAGGGCTTGATTGTTCTGTATGAAACTACTGTTTTCTATTAAACAAACTACAATTTTCCTAATTGGTCAACCCCTCACGCCCTCCCTTCAGAAACCTAGACATACAGCCATAGTGTGATTCATCATGCAATTCCCCAGAGATACAAAAATCTTACAGAAATCTCTGATGCAGCAGTTACCTAGCAGCACTACCTAGCAACCCTGTAGTTTGAGATTAATCCCAGAGAGGTAATTGTAAAGTCATATCTAAAAGACATTTTGTTTCAAGTATGCTTCTAACTGCTCAGCCGTACAAATTAGAAATGACTGCACAACAATATTACAAGCAATGTACTTGCTGCTCAGAGAGGTCTTCTTTGCTCAGCTCTCTCTCAACACAGGCACAAAGACTCCAGTTCCACTGTTGGCTATATGCATATAGCTGTCACTGAAATCAAAGCAAGCTATCTGTACCCTTCTGAGGGCAGCTTTTGGCCTAAAGAACTTTCAGAATCATTGTTCATGCATGGTTGCTGTGTTCTATTCTGCATGCTAAAGAGTATGTTCTTCTCTTGATGTGCCCACAAAACTCCCATTAACACCAATGGGAGTTACACATGTGCACTGGGAAAAGAATATGGTTCTTTATTTCAGCCCAGCATTCTATCTCCAAACTAAACCTTAAACCTTCTAGCCATGTTTTAGTCTGTGCACTTTAAACTGCCATCACACACAAAATATTTTAAAGATGTTTTCTGAGTGAACTTAATGCCTGTGCAAGGTGCCAGACAGACAGGAAATTGAAGTTTGACAGAACAGGTACAGAAGCTTGCCTTGTTGCTGACATTTCAACACTTTGCCTTGCTAATATGGCTTGAGGAACCCTATCCTGGGGCGGAGGAATGATTCAAGTCTTTTCATCCGGTAAGTCCTTTGTCTCTGTCAGACTACCTACAAAGGGAGTTATTGTGATGTGGACACATTTTCACCAAGGAATGGACTTAGACCACCCACTTTCACTGAACAGGCATCAGATGGTAAGAGTTTTCATACATCACCATACTAGGGGATAAATTTGAACTAGTAACAGAGCTGTTCGCCACCATCTTACTAATTCCCTGAGCCACCAAATCAGTGCATTCAAATTCACCGACCATCACAAGGAATAACATTGGGGAAAAGACTGCTCCTTTAACAGAATGTGTTTGATACGGTAAAAAAAAATAAGCAAAAAAGAAAGTGGATGCCTGTACAGTACTTCTCCCCTAAAGCTAATGGGAGTATTAGTCACATAATGGGAGTTACATGCCCGTAAGATACTCGCCACTTAATCATGCTGAACTTCCACGGACAAACTTCAATGGGATTTTTGTCAAAGTAAGGAGTGAAGTACCTGGATGTAAGGATTGCAAGAGTTGGTCCTAATTACTAATGCTGAGATACTGTAGTTGCACTCAATTTTTAAAAAATTTTCTGCCATATCTTAGTTCTTTAAATCAAGTTTTCTTTGACTATAGTTGGTAATTGATTGAGTGTAGTTCTGTAACAGCAACTGAGTTATTAACAGCATAGATAGCCTTGCTTACCTTAAATCTTTCCGAAACTCCTTCAGTTATGCTGATTGTGAATTCAGCTATTTTGGGGGTACGAAATTTTCCTTTCTTGCGATCAGGTTCATATTCTGTTTTCGTTTTGACCACAACCTTATCAAAAACATCAACAAAAAAGCGATTGATTACTAATTAGATCTGCACACCCTAAGGCTTATTTCCCCAAAACACCTAGCTTTGCACTAGACATGGGACTATTCTTGGTCATAGCTTTACATATGAAATAATGTAAATTTCCCAATGCAATTAAAAGGATACCATTGTCACATTCTGGGGTGGAATCTGGACTGGTGAGGAGTTGTCACCACCTGCCCTGTAAGCTTGGGTGCCTCACAATGCTTTCCTGTTGTAACTTCCAACCTGGGCTGCTCATAACTAGCTTACCAACATGCAGATCACACCCTGATTGTCTGTGTGCTAGACAGCCCTGACCCCAGCAGCCTGTCAACAGCCTAACTCTGGCTTTCATCAGTCTGGGTTACTACTTGCAGTGTGACTCCAGCACACTCCCAGTCCCAAGTTTTCCCAAAACTGTGTGCTCTGCAATGCCCAGCTCTGTCCTGGAAAGTTCAGAGAAATAATATTGTTTGTTTATTCCTCTAAAGACACAAAACATCACAGCTTATTAAGCTAACCAGGGTAAATACACACTTCCCTGTAAAACACAGCACTGAGTAAAAATGAAAAAAATTAACAAAATAAACATAGGTTAAGTGAGTTCAAGTATAAGTAAAACAAAACTAAAGCCTAAAACTTAATCTAACAAGATACAGGCTTTATTCAAGATAGTTCCTCTCACCAGCAGGGGTGCTGGAACAAATTTTTATAGTGGGAATGCTGAGAGACATTGAACCAAACTGTAAACTCGGTATATAATGGAAGCCATGGGTTGCTGCAGCACCCCCCGCACACCTATTCCCAGCACCTATGCTAACCAGGTCATTCTTCAAGTCATGGCTGACTTTCCCTCAGTCAGGACCTTCCACAAAAATACAAGGGACTGGCTTCCCTTGTCTTATTAGATGAAAGATCTTTGCCTAAGCAGGTTTCTCACCTATATTCAGTTCCAAACCCCTCCCCTGCATCTTGGTTTTAAGGCCCATCTTTCTCAGCTTGCAAGAACTCTGGCCTCTTGTGTCAGTCTAGTGGTGGATGCCAAAGATGGCTTCCATCTTTACTTTTATTTTCCAAAGTCCAATGAACTTGTTTCAAGAGGAAGGATGACCTCATACTGTTCTTCTCTTCCTGTGGGCTTCCCATCCCCTAGGTGATTTCTATGTAAATGGGATTTCTATTGTTTGATTCCACCATGCCTAATTTACATAGGGACAAGTGGACAGCTGTGACAGTCCCTCCTATCTGGGCATGCATTCATAAAAGATCTTACATGATGCATTAATATTGCATTCAATTTGTTGATTCAATTGCTTATCACTTGAGGTACAGCTCCCTTGTCTTTATAGGCCAGTTTGAAATGGATTCTTCTGAAAAGTAATACCCAGACCAAGCTTCTCTCTCTTGCTGGGTGTAGTAGACACCATCCTGTCTTCTCTCCCACTTGTTAGTGTGTTTTCCTCCACCTCTTGTTAGCTTGATGGGCCTGTTTACATGTAAATTGATGGAAACACAAACTCCTTTGTTCAGGATACACCCGTTTAACAACTCCCCAACACACCTGGTTTACACACACTGTTATAATTGCAGCATAGATTCATAATTCTTAATACCCATTGCATACATACATCATACAAGAATATTAATGAGTGAGTTATTAGTTTTCAAATGATACCTCATACGGCATATTTTGTGCCAAGATTTTTACAATACTGTAGTGTGTAAATGCAGGGGTGCTTTGGGTCACAACCACCAAGTAATTTTTTGAATTCATTTTATCTACTTTCACTGGCATCAGACACACTAGTGATGATAACTAATTCTTCCTATTACATATCATTCCCTCATGGAGGACATTAAAATATCCTTCCTATCAATTTTACCCTTTTTCAACTAGCAAATACTGATGAATTTCCCTTCCATGTGTTTTTGAGGAAGCTGAAGGGAGCATATAATTAGAAGACTATTCCACAAATGATTGGTTTTGTTTAAACGCTGAATTGCTATGTTGCTACATTTTATTTGTGCATAGGGGTGTAGGTGCATGTGAGCCCATCAGAAATGCAATTGGTTAGTTCAATCCACTATTGGTCAAGATCAAATATGATGTGGTGCTGATTTGTTTCCCCATTCCTTTAGTATATTTTAAGAGCAAATATAACTGCACCTGTATTGCCCTTGCTGGACCAGTGAGGGGAATCTACTCTCAGGCTTTCAGCTTCCCAGCTGTTGTCCTTCTGGGTGACGATCCACATCTCTCTCCCTTCTGACTGGGGTATTTCCAGGCAGCACAGTTCTCTGCCTTCACTGTTTCAGAGTAACAGCTGTGTTAGTCTGTATTCGCAAAAAGAAAGGGAGTACTTGTGGCACCTTAGAGACTAACCAATTTATTTGAGCATAAGATTTCGTGTAGCTCACGAAATCTTATGCTCAAATAAATTGGTTAGTCTCTAAGGTGCCACAAGTACTCCC
The DNA here is from genome assembly GCF_965140235.1 of Caretta caretta. Taxonomy (NCBI): domain Eukaryota; kingdom Metazoa; phylum Chordata; order Testudines; family Cheloniidae; genus Caretta; species Caretta caretta. The sequence goes on along the minus strand of NC_134209.1, from coordinate 126,867,661 downwards.
TTTCTTTTTGCCTTCACTGTGTTACTCCCAGCACAGACAGGTTGCCCAAGGACACCTACTTGCTTTCTTTTCAGAGACTGTTACCAGGCGTAATTGCTACCATTATAAGATACCACACAACACTTCCTATGCACGCTTATGTTATTCTTAAGGTAAAAAAGCACTACGAAGAAAATATACTAAAAAACAATAAAAGTACCTATACACATTTTAATAAGCTTACTAGAAATCACCCTAACATGGAGTCTGTCAGGAGCAGTCCTTCAACCCCTCACCCAAGGGGATTCCTTCTGGTTACAAGCTCATCACAGCTTCAGCTCAGAACAAGCACCCAGTCTTATGGGGCCTCATTAGGCCCAGTCCTTCCAATCCTTCCCAAAGGATTGGGGCCCGCTCTGGACCAGGGCCCTGTCCGTTTACTGGATCAGGAAGAAGGTCAAGAGCCAGTTTAAAACCATGCTGTTTATCCCAAAATTCTTCCTTTGTTTGTTGGTCCCTGGAAAATCCAGTTTGAGCTAGTATCTGTGCACCTTTCTGGGGAGGAGGCTGGGGAAGTGGGTTTCAAAGGTCTGAAAACAGAGGCAGTACATTAGCCTCCCCCTCCTTACTAGAGAAGATACACAACAACACATACACAATTGCATTTTTAGTACAATGTACTCCAAAGATATTAACCCAAATTCAATACGATTTAGCTTAATTCAATAAAGTTGATCTTAATTCCATAAGGTTTGTTCAGGATAGTCAGTCTGTCACAGTGGTCATCTCTATCAGCTTCAGGGGAATTCAACTAGTGAGGTTTGAAACCAGAGATTGACTGGATCAGATAGTCAATTAAGAGGTCAGTTTAAAAAAATAAAAATAAAATCGAGCGGATGACAACATAGTAACAATAGCAGTATTCTTCCACAGTAGCATTCTGGGACTGAAAGAAGTGTAGGTCCATCCACCCACCCACCTATCTACATACTGTGTTTTGCATCTATGCTGTGATATTGTTCAAGTGTCAGGCTAACTTTTAAAAAAAATATTTACCTATGGTAGTAACTGCACACAGGCCTTCTCTGTAAAGAGACTCCTGAAATCCCATAAGGCCCTAAAAGCCCCATCAAACAATTCCATCTCATCATCATATCCTTAAAATATTCCATACCTCAGTTATGTCCCTATTAATCTCTTGTATTCTAGTGAATAGAAATCTAGATTCCTTTATTCCTTCACAAAGTTATAGTGCATCATCTTCTACAACTTTTTCCAATACCGTCTCTATAGCATCGCATTCAAAACTGGGCACAATCCTCCCTTTGCCTCCCAAAGCCTTAATGATCTGTTCCATATTTTGTCATCTTCCAAAGATTATAACTCTGTATCCTTTTTGGTTTTAGGGCCCAGTACTGTCATTAGATGAAACCCACTGATGTCAGTGGGAACTATACACCTCTGAAAGCAGAACTGTGACACTTAAGCCAGACACTAAACCAAAAGCTTTGGGTTTGCCTACTTTCTCAGCCAGCTCCTTCTCTGAAACATGATGGTTTGGGCCCAATTCCACAAAACATACACAATATCTTTAGAATATTACATAGATGTGCTTAGTTTTGGAAACTAGTTTCCAAACATCCTATCTTCATTTTGATTATAATTATGTTCAGTGGCATCATGGGAGTTCATTGGTTTTGGGATTTTTCCCCCCCCACCTACCCCCCTTTCATCATATTGCATAATTGCAGGCATTCAAAAAAAATCACATCCAACTGACAGTGATCATAGTTGTAGCTGCCTGGTTATATAATGTTTTCTTTTGTTTAATATAACCAAAAGTATACTTAAATCAATTCAGCCTTTAATTTAGAAACTGTCAAAAACATCAAATTCTTAGCATTAGTCACTACTCTTCATGAAGGTTTTATGCTTCACTGCAACACCAGAGCTTTGTAACTGCATAAGCTTGGATATGTGAAATATGTACTTACATTTATTACACAAGACTACACTGCTACTTCAGAATTTGATTTCTGTCAATCCTTTCTACTACTGGCATCTTTAATATGAGCTCTATTAAAAAATAAAAAACATTTAAGTCTGTATCAGTGGTCTACGAACTAAGAAGCATCTTACCTGGCTGGGCACAAAAGGGACCCATTGAGGCCTGTAAAATACTCTTCTACTCGTTGTAAATGATTGCACAAAGGAACCACCACACACACACAGATGAGCAGTGGGGAAAGAAGAAATGCTAACCAAATGTTTGAGTCCTCTGTTCGGGTCCATAACTTGCCCTTGGTTCTGCTCACACAACTCCTGTTATCTGCAGTGGGAGTTCTGCCCAGTGCTACTTGACCACGTACTAATCAAAGAACAACTTCCAGTAATGACAAACTTAGTACAGCTCTTACTGGATTAACCACAGTGGCTCCATTTTCATTAATCTGCTGCCTGTGGACTACAGGGGTTCCTGGTTCAAGGCTCTGCTTAGCAGCTGAGTAATATAACATGCACACTCAGCAAGTTTGGCCTCTGGATGCAGGACCCTGCTAACTGGTTGTCTGCTCACCAACTGGCAGACACAGTCAGCCACAACAACAGTTTTAAAGCGTTTGGGTCCAATTCTGCCCTCAGCACAGGAATTACATACATGTAACTGAGGGCAGAAACAGGCTCTCAGGCTTTGAAGCCAATGTTATGGGCTAATCCCATCTAAAGTGCCTGCCAAGTGGTGACCACATACTATACAGAAATGTCAATGGAAGTTACACCCATGTAATGGAGGGTATAAATAGACCCTTATTGTCACCATACATGAACGTTTAGACAATTTTACAGATATTCTTTATCTCTAGGGTAAGAGCACATGAGATTTTCAAGATATGCAACCTATACCTACCATTTATCTAAGAAAAGAACTAAGCCTTCAAAGATTATGAAGCAAAAACTCACCATGAAATTTGTTACCATATGTATTTAGTGACCATTTCCAGTTCAAGTTTATGGCTGCTTATATTATTTTTCAGAAGGTATCAACACCAGAGACCAGTAAGCTTTTAACTTATACAAACGGAAGAATGTTTGAAAAAAAAAAACACAAAACACAAAACTGTTTTCTTGTATCTGTTCCATTATGTCCCATAACTGATAATTATTATCAGATTATTTGTGTGGGGAATGAAAAAATGTCTTGAGGTTTCTGCATTTGCCCTTCTGCATCAAAGTTTGAATAATCAGGCTTTGCATAAGGGACCACTAGCAGCGGTCAGGGAGGTGAAATACAAGCCTCTCCCCCAAGTGGGCAGGATAGGGGGTGGCAGTACAACCTTTCTTTGATCCACACTCCAGCCTATGGGCTGGAACAGCAGATACTAATCCACACACCCTATTCAGGAGTTTTGGACCACAGAATCTGTTAATTATGCATCTAGTAGCCCAGCCACTATCCTATCCACAGCTTCCCCTTTCCAGTTGGCTTATCAGCATGGAGCCCCTTCTGAGACACACAAATGGTGTGGAAGTTCCCTGTGTGGCTGTCCTGCCTGAGCCCACCCTGTGGAGTTCTAAAGCAATGCTTCCACACTTTGGGAGGTCTTACAGCCAGCAGGATACATTTCACCCCCAATGAATTTTCACAGCTGCCTTACAGATTCTGAAGATAAGGACATACAATGAAAAGAATGACAACATATCACAGACAAGCTTGCAAAATACTACACCGTATCCCCAAAGCAACAAAGAAATCTAAGGTTTCAGAGGAACAGCCGTGTTAGTCTGTATTCGCAAAAAGAAAAGGAGTACTTGTGGCACCTTAGAGACTAACCAATTTATTTGAGCATGAGCTTTCGTGAGCTACAGCTCACTTCATCAGATGCATACCGTGGAAACTGCAGCAGACTTTATATATACACAGAGAATATGAAACAATACCTCCTCCTACCCCACTGTCCTGCTGGTAATAGCTTATCTAAAGTGATCAACAGGTGGGCCATTTCCAGCACAAATCCAGGTTTTCTCACCCTCCACCCCCCCACACAAATTCACTCTCCTGCTGGTGCTAGCCCATCCAAAGTGACAACTCTTTACATAATCAAGTCGGGCTATTTCCTGCATAAATCCAGGTTTTCTCACATCCCCCCCCCACCCCCATACACACACAAACTCACTCTCTTGCTGGTAATAGCTCATCTAAACTGACCACTCTCCAAGTTTAAATCCAAGTTAAACCAGAACATTGGGGGGGGGGGGGGGGTGGAAAAAACAAGAGGAAACAGGCTACCTTGCATAGGTCATTATGCAAGGTAGCCTGTTTCCTCTTGTTTTTTCCACCCCCCCCCCCCCCCGATGTTCTGGTTTAACTTGGATTTAAACTTGGAGAGTGGTCAGTTTAGATGAGCTATTACCAGCAAGAGAGTGAGTTTGTGTGTGTATGGGGGTGGGGGGGGGATGTGAGAAAACCTGGATTTATGCAGGAAATAGCCCGACTTGATTATGTAAAGAGTTGTCACTTTGGATGGGCTAGCACCAGCAGGAGAGTGAATTTGTGTGGGGGGGTGGAGGGTGAGAAAACCTGGATTTGTGCTGGAAATGGCCCACCTGTTGATCACTTTAGATAAGCTATTACCAGCAGGACAGTGGGGTAGGAGGAGGTATTGTTTCATATTCTCTGTGTATATATAAAGTCTGCTGCAGTTTCCACGGTATGCATCTGATGAAGTGAGCTGTAGCTCACGAAAGCTCATGCTCAAATAAATTGGTTAGTCTCTAAGGTGCCACAAGTACTCCTTTTCTTTTTTTAAAGAAATCTAAAAGTACTTATCACTGATTTTTTCAGTACCATCTAACCCTATAATATGTGTTTTAATGATAACTAATGGCATTTAAATGAAAAAAAAAATCACTTTTACTGAAATGTTTATGATGATCATTGGCTTAATTATTTATTTTTTTCTCAAGAAGAAATAGCCACTCCTTAAAATGCCCTCTAATAAATGGAGTTTTCTAAATGGCTTATTACACAAATGATTCTCCTGTTGTTTGAGAGAGATTGGGTGTGATTCTCTGTGGTGGAAACTGTAGCCTACTGTACCTTATCAGGAGGCGGGAACTGTAGCTGATTGACATCCAGGGGTGTGATCAAGGGGATAGTGTCAAATCCATCCTCCAAAAGGGGCTGCTTTGTGCTCTTCTCACTGAAATTATTCCCTAGTTTCACCATCCTTCCTGGATTAAAAAAATTTAAAAAAAAAGTCCTACAAGTACACACACATAAAAATGATAACCTTAACACAGTGATAGGTCTTAAACTCATATTGCACCAAAAATATGCCCCAAACACACAAATCCTAAAACACGTTTTTGTTTTGTTTTTTTCCCCTCAGGGAAAATTTCTTCTGTTGATCTCAAGTGATCTAATTCCACTTTTTTACATTGCTATTACTTTCTGAATTGTCATTAGGAAGGCATAAGCTATAATTGTGTCACAGTTTGGGAGGAGGTGGAGGTTGGGTTTTTTTTTTTTTTTTGGTTTTTTGTTTTTTAAACAGAAGACTAATTAAAACTCTGTATTCCTTCCCAGTCCAAGGGCGAATGGCATCCTCTCCAGAGCGCTTTCTGGAAGCCCTGAATAACATCAAGTGGAAATGCAACATCCTTCTATGTAGTTTATCCATCCATCCCCGCAGTCCCCTCCATCCACACAGCCCCTTTCACCGCATCTCTCCATCGACACAGCTTTCCCCCCCACGTCCATCAATCCATTTCCACAGTCCCCATCTCTGCATCTCTCTCTGCCCAGCGACATCGCCCCCCTCTCCGCATCCATCCCTTCTCGGCTGACTCTGAACGTGCCCATCTCCAGGAGAGGGGGGCGAGAGAGCAGAGCGCAACGAGAAGCCCTCCAGCGTCCTTCCCCACCACGAGATGCTGGGCATGAAGCTCTCCTCCCCTCTCCCAAATAGCCGCAGCCGAAAGAGTCGCTACCTACGGGAAAGAACAGGCTTGGACTTACCCCACCTACTCCTCTGCCTTTTCCCTTTGTGCGGGGCCGGTGGGTGGGTGGGTGCAAGGCAGGGGATGCTCCAAGCCCTTCTGTTTCAGCTCTCGGAAATGGCGGAGCTGCTGGGACGGCTCTCCGGAGCGGCTTGGGGCGGGGGGGCGGGAAAGGATCGATCGGGGATGGGTTGCCTTGAGGTGAATGGGCTTGTGCGCGTTGCTAGCAGCAGCAGCGCCTCCGCCGTGACGCATCCGCCGCGTGTCTTAGGGCAGATCCGAGCAGCAGCACAAAGGGGCCCCGGGGGAGGCGCGCTACCAGCTCCCCCTGCGCCGGCCACTGGTGCAGCTGGAGGGGGGATGCAAGGCTCCCTCTGCAGCAGCGCTACAAAGGGGCGTGGGGGGCGCAGTCCCCCGGCAAGGTCCTGGGGCGGCGGCGCGAAGCGGCTGGGGGGGGGGGTGCATTGCTCCCGCCAGGGTAGCCGTGGCATGGAGCAGCGGAGGCGCGTCGCTCTTCCCTCCTCGTCGAGGTCAGCGCCCGGCGGTACAAGCGGGCTGGGAGGGGACAGTGACCTCGTGAGGCAGCCGTACCAGCGGGGGGTTGCGCGGCACAAGTATGGGGGTGGGCTGGGGGCGTCGCTGCCCCCAGGCTCCCGGTGGAGCTGCAGGTCCCTCCCCGCGCCTCTGGCAGGAGGCGCGGTGCAAAGGGGCTGGGTGGGGCTGGGGGCTTTGTTCCTGCGGCGCGAGCGCTCGTCGCTCTCTCCCGGGGGCAGCGGCGCTCGGCGGGGGCCGAGAAGGGGGCGTGCGGCGCTCCCCGAGCCTGCCCCCTTCTAGACGGCGATGTTGCGGAGCCGCGTTATGGCCGGGGAGCACAGGGAGGGTCGCGTCGGCGCCCCCTCTCTTTCCAGTCTGCTGACTCAGCCCCTTAGCACGGAGAAGCCCGCCTCCCTCCCCCCGGGGCTCGCACCTGTGAGCCGCTGCCTCCGAACACACCCCTGGAGCCAGGCGCCCGCGCTGCTCGCTCCTCGCCTTAGACGGGGGTTGGTGAAAGGGGGTCCAAAACGCTGCAATCCACAACGAAGAAGGAAAATCTGCGCTAAATAAGCCGCCCGGTGCGCCCTGCTCGCTGGTGCAGCCAATCTATCATTTTAATTGCATTGTTTTCCTGGGCCCTGGTAATTGGGAGGACGCGATCCGTTATTCGGCTTTCCTGGCGCTGCTTGCTTTGCTGCTGATGGACTAGGCATAAGTATTTCAGCACCTGCACAACCTCCTCAATGTCAGAGCCAAGTCAAAAAGCGAGAGGAGGCCCCAGGGAGGGGAGGCAGCCCAAGGCAATGGGCCAGCTTATAACGCTCAAGCTGCCTGATGAGTATGGGTAGGAGATTTTAGGATTTTTGTGCTTCATCATTTGGACAGTTAACTTTGCCCTTAAGTATTTTCCCCCATCCCCAACTGGAAGACAGATCTGCCGTTCACATTAGTAAAACACAGGAAGGTCAAAACAAACAGAAAACTAACTCTTGTACTGAAGTCCTTGGCACTCCAAGACAGACACAGATCACAAAGCCCAAGCAAGAGGCCATTTTGGGTGGGGAAATGTGTTTCAGGTGCACTCTCCTTCTGTCTTCTGTAACCCCAGGCAACCAGTGTGCACTGCTTGTAATCTTGCAGGTGCAGCACCTTGCGGAAAGCAAATGTAGGCATCCTGAGGAATACTGATTTATATATTATGAAGTCACTGAGGGGATGGAGAGGATAGAACAAGGTTGCTTAGCCAAGATCCACTGACAAAAATCAAAGTCCACCCTCCAAAACAAGACACTGCTCACAATTGATCTTTATAATATGATCATCCCTCTCCTTGTGTGCTTGCTTTATGCTGTAGGTTTACACTCATTTCATATGGTGAAGATTTCCTTTGTCACCATAACGGCTAGAGACTAGTTACATGCCTAACTCCCATTGATTTCAGTATCTTTGAGGATCTGGACCTAAGGGTTTATCTATATTTGGGAGTCGGCCATCAGTCCCCAGAAATGGAGATAATAATATGTTGTGAGGATAAATACAAGACGCTTTGAGATCTACTGATGAAAAGTGCTATATGAGAGCTGGGTATCATTACCATTCAAGTGCCAACAAGGAAAGCTGCTATTTGTGAGTTTACCAAGGGTAAGTTCAAGTGGTAAAATCAGTTATTCACCATTGGTAGCTGAGTTGAAGCTACTCCCAAATATGAACAAGACCTTAATTTTAAATGAAAGCTGCTATTTTTATTCAAGGTGGTGGCTGCATATTCACACTGGTGGGATACATGCTATTGCTTCCACTGTGCTGTTGAAATTCAAGAACCTCCTGGAAAGCACTACCTATTAGGGGCATACACGCCTGCTTTTGTGGCATCAGTAGTTTGTCCCAGTACGTCCCTTGGCCCGTGCCATTTCCAGCAGCTCCCATTGGCCTGCAGCAGTGAACCGCGGCCACTGGGAGCCGCGATCGGCCAAAACTGCGGATGCAGCAAGTAAACAAACCGGCCTGGCCTGCCAAGAGCTTTCCCTGCACAAGCGGCGAAACAAGTTTGGGAACCACCAGTTTAGAGCTAATGTTAATAAAGAACTATGTGGTCTCCACTACCCAAAATTTCTTCTTTTTCACAGCTAGCTGCCTTTGCCCAGAACAAGTTCACATTTTTAAATTCTATAAATCCCCTAATTTTTATTGTTTAGTGGCATTAGAGTTAGTAATGTTAGGTGTGTAATGGTGCAAAAGACTTGGGGTGCGATTTTTATAAATGCTCAGCATTGGCCTACCTCCCCTCTTGACTTCAAAGGGAAGCATTGCTAGGCTAGTGTTGAACGCTTATGAAAATCCAACTCTTCGTTTTCATTTGGGCCAGGGCTCTTGGACCACTTCCGTCATGGCCAAACAATCAATTTGTAAGTACCTGGAGGATGATAGGATTATAAGGAACAGCTGGCATGGATTTGTCAAGAACAAATCATGCGCAGACTGACCTAATTTTCTTCTTTGGTAGGGTTGCTGGCCTAGTGGACAGGGGGAAGCGGTAGATCTGATATTGATTTTAATAAGGTTTTAGACACAGTCCCACATAAGATTCTCATAAGCAAGCTAGGGAAATGTGATCTAAAACTGTTCTTCTCAACCAGGGGTTCATGTAGAGGTCTTCCAGGGGGTACATCAACCGATAAAAAGCATTAAGTCAGTACAAACTAAAATTTCATACAGAGAATAACTTGTTTATACTGCTCTATATTCTATACACTGAAATGTAAGCACAATATTTATATGCTAAAAATGAGAACATAAAAGTAATTTTTCAGTAATAGTGTGCTGTGACACTTTTGTATTATGTCTGATTTCGTAAGCAAGTAGTATTTAAGTGAGGTGAAACTTGAGGGTACGCAAGACAAATCAGACTTCTGAAAGGGGTATTGTAGTCTGGAAAGGTTGAGAGCCACTGGTCTAAAAAAAATTACTATAAGGCGAGGGCAAAACGGGTTGAAAAACTGTTCTCAAATAGCAGTTACCAGTGATTCGCTGTCAAACTGAGAGGCGTATCTATTGGGGTACTGCAGGGATCAGTCCAAGGTCCAGTACTATTCAATATTTTCATTAATGACTTGGATAATGGAGTGGAGAGTATGCTTATAAAATTTGTGGATGACATCAAGCTGGGGGGAGTTGCAAGCACTTTGTAGGAAAGGATTAAAATTCAAAACATCCTTGACTAACTGGAGAATTGGTCTGAATTCAGCTAGATGAAATTCAACAAAGTGCAAAATCAGGGCCGTCTCTAGGAGAGTGCGGGGCCCAGGACATAGGTGCCGAGTTTCTATCTGCCGGGGGGTGCTCTGCCCAGGCCCCACCCCCACTCCACCCCTTCCCCAAAGCCCCAGCCCTGCCTCTTCCCTGCCTCGCCCAGTTCCGCCCCCGAGCGCGCTGCACCCTCGCTCCTGCCCCCCAGCAGCTCCAGACGCTGTAGGACCTGGGAGGAAGTGGGAGGCGCTGATTGGCAGGGCCAACCAGCGGGCAGGAGGTGCGGGAAGGAGGGGAAGGTTGGTAGGGGGGCTCCTCCTTGCCCCCCCTCAGCCACCCATCTCACCTCCTTGCCCGCCTTCTCACGAAGCGCGGGACCCCAAAAAGTGCCGGGCTTGGGGCGGTCGCCCAGATTCACTGTACCCTAGGGATGGCTCTGTGCAAAATACTTCACTTAGGAAGGAAAAATCAAATGCACAACTACAAAATGGGGAATAACTGGTGAGGTGGCAGTACTGCTGAAAAGGATCTGGAGTTTATAGTGGATCACAAATTGAATAAGTGTCAACGATGTGATGCAGCTGCAAAAAAAGGCTAATATTCTGGGGTATATTAACAGGATTGTCATATGTAAGACATGGGAAGTAATTGTCCTGCTGTAGTCGGCACTGGTGAGGCCTCAGCTGGTAAACTGTGTTCAGTTCTGGGCACCACACTTTGGGAAAAATGTCAATAAACTGGAGAGAGTCCAGCGATGAGCAACAAAAATTATAAAAGGTTTAGAAAAGCTGACCTATGAGGAAAGGTTAAAAACAAACAACCCATACGCATGTATAGTCTTCCGAAAAGAAGACTGAGGGGGGACCTGATCACAGTCTTCAAATATGTTAAGGGCTGCTGTAAAGAGGACTGTGATCAATTGTTCTCCATGTCCTCTGAAAGTTGGACAAGAAGTAATGGACTTAATCTTCAGCAAGGGAGATTTAGGTTAGGTATTAAGAAAAACGTTCTAACGATAAGGAAGTTAAGCTCTGGAATAGTCTTCCAAGGGAGGTTGTGAAATCCCCATCATTGGAGGTTTTTAAAAACAGCTTGGACAAACACCTGTCAGCGGTGATATAGGTTTACTTGATCCTGCCACAGTGCAATGGGGTGGACTTGATGACTTCTCAAGGTCCCTTCTAGCCCTACTTTTCTGTGATTCTGTGTTTTGCCCCTCCACATTCCCAGAAGTAGACACATACATCTCAGGATTCCCATTTCACAGATGGCTACTCCCAGTGTGGAGCCTACCCTCCTTGAGCCCACACTAATAGACAACAGAGGCTCTATACCTTCCTCTTCTAGGAGGCCATCCTAGTCTATGGATCCAGCGTCAGAGTTAGCTGTCTGTTCCCATGAAGGGACAGTAGGCTGCCTTTGGCTGCAAAGCCAAGCAAGTCATGGACAATCCCGGTGCTGAAAATAGCACTGGAGAGATCAGGACCCATGGCTGTATTGCTGTCTTCAATGGGCACTGAATCTATAGGTGAAATCCTGGTTCCAAAACTCCCATTGAAGTCAAAGGAGCCAGGATTTCACCCTTAATCTTTCGACTGAAAAACTAAGCAAATTTGACTTGGAAGTAATGAGAGAATATACTTGTAAGCCCACAATATCCTACTCCAAGAATCACCTTTAGAGCAATTTAAAGTGATAATACAAAGTATATTTTAATTCTTATTTTTGCTGTCTAAGGGCCAGCATGTAATTTTTTTTCCTGTCATGGTTTCCTTTTTTCTCTTTGGCAAATAATTGATTTACTTTTCCTTCTGTTTCTCAGAGAACACAAACCAAATGGATTTTCCTTCATTGCCTGTGTTGTTGTCATAAGCATAACTGATAACGTCAATGTCGTCAGCACAATTCTAGGAAATACAGTTCATTAGTTAACCTGCTGGGTATGTTGCCATCTTTTCAACAGTAAAAACAAAGCTGTTGGGAGACCAGCATTTACAATGGATATCAATTGCCTATTAAAAGTTTCTTGGTGGAGTAGCAGATTCCAAAAATAGGTTTTTAGGATCCACAGGATACTTCTAAACCAGCATAGAGTATTTTTACGGTAAGTGAAATTTTGTGCCTAACCTGCTTGTCTATATCTCTTTCAATCACTGGGAGATCACGTCTGATCTTTGTTTTGGGGGGAAAAAAACCCTAAAAAAGTAGGTGTATCTCAGAGCACTACAACAGTAGCAGCATTTACCTTATACATTGTGCTATTTTCTTTGGCAATCTTGCATGTACAGAATATCCAGATCCGTGCTCCATGTTCTGACAAATATGGCCACTGTTCACGTCTTACCTCTAGCTAAGTATAGGTTTCCTGTGAGGTTTGTTCTGGTTCTCTAATCCAAGATGGGATTCTAATTATTTTTTTCTTTATAGGTCACTGGTCTAAGACTCAGGAGACACTCTCTATGCCTCCTTTTGCACCCTTTATCCGTCTGGTCTATATAGACTGTACGCTCTTTGAAGTGGGAACTGTCTCTCATTCTTCGTAGAGTGGAAAGTGCAGTGGGATCTGATCTGGGTTAGGGCTGCTGTGTGCTACCATAATACAAATATTAAATAAAAATAACTCAGAACAGTGACTAAGATTAAGTATCAAATTAATTTTAATTTGCTAAAACTGGACGTTCTAAATAACCTAGCCAACATATGCATTAGCAAGAGATACAATTAATATAATATATACTTGTATTCCTAATAATCTATTTGTGATTGATGGAATCCAAAATTATATATAGACCCACAATATTGTATGCCTGCAATACGTACAGTATTACAAGATGGGGCAGTTAGGGTTACAGCTTTGTTTGAACTGAAAAGCATATTACCATACTATTCCTCAGTCAAAAATTGTATGGCTGTTATATTACTAAGATGTATGCTACATGTTTAACAAAATGCTGTTTACATAATATATGAGGGGGAATTGCAATTCCCACTGAGCTGTGTTCTCCCACACAGTGGTGCAATGGATAAATAAGATGAATAATATTTCTACCATATAAGCAACATTTTACAATTTTTTCTTGGCTTTGTTAATAATCAAAAAATATTACCTATACTGTAGTGAAATCTGCCCTGACAAATGGAAATGATAGAGGAAGGACTTCTCTGAAGCAATGGCTATCGGAGTTGATTAATTAACTTTGGCAATGCTTGTATCCTAAGTCCGAGTTTATTGAATTGAACCAATGAATAAACCACAGGTGGGTGAGTGTAATCCAGTCATTGGTTTGTGGAGCCAAAGTCACACAGTGTGTCACAAATCCATATGATGCCCTCAAGTGCACTTGAGAATATACTATAGGGAACAAACTTGCAATGGCAAAGGGATTAACAAAATGACTGAGCAGGTCTTTTCCACCTCTAATGTCTATGATTTTACATTTGGATCCCTGAGTTAGCTAAAAGATGTGAAAAATTAGCATGTACTGAGACAGCTCACTATTGATTATGCATATGAGGAAACTCATGTACGTTTTTTAATTCCAGGAAGTACATTTCATACACTGTACCTCTAAGATATGCCCTTTATTTATTACTATTTATTATTTGTATTACTATAGTTTCTAGGAACCCTCATCGTGAACCAGGACCCCATTGTGCTAGACACAGTACAAACAGAACCAAAATACTGTCCCTTCCCCAAAGAACTTACAACCTAATAATAAAATGAGATGTCAAGGTTCCTTCCCCACTCTGAACTCTAGGGTACAGATGTGGGGACCTGCATGAAAAACCCCCTAAGCTTATTCTTACCAGCTTAGGTTAAACGCTGCCACCACCAAAGTGTTACACAAAGAATAGGGGAAGTGGCCACTTGGAAATGTCTCCCCCCCAAAATATCCCCCCAAGCACTATACCCCCTTTCCTGGGGAAGGCTTGAGAAAAATCCTCACCAATTTGCATAGGTGAACACAGACCCAAACCCTTGGATCTTAAGAACAATGAAAAAGCAATCACGTTCTTAAAAGAGAATTTTAATTCAAGAAAAAGTAAAAGAATCACCTCTGTAAAATTAGGATGGTAAATACCTTACAGGGTAATCAGATTCAAAACACAGAGAATCCCTCTAGGCAAAACCTTAAGTTACAAAAAGATACAAAAACAGGAATATACATTCCATTCTGCACAACATATTTTATCAGCCATTTAAACAAAACAGAATCTAATGCATATCTAGCTAGATTGCTTACTAACTCTTTACAGGAGTTCTGACCTGCATTCCTGCTCTGGTCACGGCAAAAGCATCACATAGACAGAGAGAACCTTTATTTCTCCCCCCGCCCCAGCTTTGAAAGTATCTTGTCTCCTCATTGGTCATTTTGATCAGGTGCCAGAGAGGTTATCTTAGCTTCTTAACCCTTAACAGGTAAAAGGGTTTTGCCTCTGGCCAGGAGGGATTTAAAGGTGTTTACCCTTCCCTTTATATTTATGACATGCCCCCCAAATCACAGATAGGGTGAAACGCTGGCTGTGATTTCTTCCGGGAGGTCTAGGAGAAAACAGAGTTAATAAGACACATGCACCTCTAAATATACTTCCAAGTATATAAAGACTAACAATATTTTCCACATCTCAAAGACTATTTTAACCAGTTGATTCTGGGAAACTTTCATGGGAGAGTGCATCAGCCACTTTTGTTAGAAGCTCCTGAGATGTCTTGGATGTCGAAATCAAAATCTTGGATAGCTAAACTCCGCCAAATAAGTTTTTTGTTATTTCCCATGGTGGTATGAAGCCACTGTAGCGCAGCATGGTCGGTTTGCAGGTGGAAACGCCATCCCCAAACGTATGGGTGTAGCTTTTCCAGAGCATAGACAATGGCAGAACATTCTTTTTCACTGACTGACCAGTTGCTTTCCCTCTCAGACAGCTTCTTGCTGAGAAACACTACAGGATGGAATTCTTGATCCGATTCTTCCTGCATTAAAACTGCTCCCACACCACGCTCAGATGCATCTGTGATTACTAGGAACAGTTTGTCAAAGGCTGGGGCCCTTAGTACAGGGTCAGACATGAGTGTCGCTTTAAGCTGGTTAAAGGCCTTTTAACACTCTTCGGTCCACTGAACGGCATTTGGCTGTTTCTTTTTGGTTAGGTCTGTCAGTGGGGCGACGATTTGGCTGTATTGCGTTACAAATCGCCTGTAATATCCGGCCAAGCCTAAGAAGGATTGGACCTGTTTCTTTGACTTTGGGACAGGCCACTTTTGGATAGCATCCATTTTGGCCTGTAGGAGGTTGATAGTTCCTTGACCTACATGGTATCCAAGGTAAGTCACTCTGTTTAGGCCTATATGACACTTCTTAGCCTTAACAGTTAGTCCTGCCTCCCTTATGCGCTCAAAGACTTTTTGTAGATGTTCCAGGTGGTCTGCCCAGGAATCCGAAAATTTGGCCACATCGTCAAGGTAGGCGACTTTATATTCTCCTAATCCCACTAGGAGACCATCTACAAGTCTTCGGAAGGTGGCGGGTGCATTCCGCAGCCCAAAAGGGAGTACATTAAATTCATACAGCCTGACATGGGTGGTGAAGGCTGACCTTTCCTTGGCGGATTCATCTAGTGGTACCTGCCAGTACCCCTTGGTTAAGTTCAAGGTAGAGATGAACTAGGCCTGTCCCAGTCTGTCTAATAGTTCATCTGTGCGTGGCATTGGATAGTTGTCTGGGCGAGTTACAGCATTTAGCTTACAGTAGTCCACGCAAAAACGTATCTCCCCATCTGATTTGGGAACTAGAACCACTGGAGATGTCCATGCACTGCCAGAGGGGCGGATTACCCCCATCTGTAGCATATCCTGGATCTCCTGTTCTATAGCAGTTTTAGCTTGAGGAGACACCCGGTAAGGTTGGACTTTAATTGGGTGAGCATTACCTGTTTCAATGGAGTGGTATGCCCATTCAGTCAGTCCTGGGGTGGCTGAGAATGTCAGCGCATAGCTAATGCACAGCTCCTTGATCTGCTGTTGCTGCATACGCCCAAGGGTCATGGAGAGGTTCACCTCTCCCACGCCACCAACACTTTTCCCTTCGTAGTAGACACCTTCAGGCCACTCAGCGTCATCTTCTCCCTGGGCTGTAAACTGACAAACCTTTAATTCTCTGGATAGATTAGAAGAGCTGAGAGGCAGTGGGTTGCTCCGTGCCACCATCCAAGCTCTCTGGAGGCTTTCATCTGCTTCCTGTTCGGTCTGGAACTGTTCCCTTGATGCTGGAGACATCAGTTCCTCATTGGATTGTGGACCTAGGCTTGGTCCCTCTGGAAGTGATGTAGGGGATGGGGCTGTTTCCATTGACTGTGAACCACTCTCCACTGGTGCACTATGTTGGGGTTTAGGCTCCAGCTGAGCCTCTTGTGTAGAGTTATTGGCTGCTGCTGGTTCAGGTTCCGTGGGGCCCTCTGGTGTTGGGGTTGCAAGTACTGGATTCAGTGCTGGCAATGGGTCTGGTGCTGGTTTTTCTGCCGGTTCTGGGGCTGGCTCTGTCTGGGTCTCTGGGACTTGATTCACTGCTGCTGTTGCTGACATTGGCATGGAGTCCAGTTCCATCACCTCTGACCAGGTCCTGATAGAAGTTTCCGGAACAGAGCTAGGCGTGACAGCTTGTTTAGCCTGGCTGCAGGTGACCATTCCCACCTTCTTGGTTAGCTTCACATGATTGGCCAAGTCTTCCTCCAGCAGCATGGGGATGGGATAATCATCATAAACTTCAAAAGTCCATGTTCCTGACCAGCCCTGGTACTGGACAGGCAACTTGGCTGTAGGCAAATTGAAAGAGTTGGACTTGAAGGGTTGAATTGTCACTTGGATCGCTGGGTCGATTAAATTTGGGTCCACTAAGGAAGCATGGATAGCCGACACTTGTACTTCGGTGTCCCTCCACGCGGTGACCTTCTTCCCGCCCACACTCACAGTTTTCCTCCGCTCTGAGGATATCTGGGAGGTATCTGGGCCTGAGGACCTCTGGTGTGATCCCAGTGCAATGAACTGTAATCTGTTGGGGTTCTTGGGGCAGTTGGCCTTTACATGCCCCAGCTCATTACATTTAAAACATCATCCAGCTGACGGGTCACTGGGGCGAGGTGGGTTGCTGGAGAACGGTGTGGCAGAACGATAAGGTGTCTGGAGTATTCCTTGGTGTGTAGCTGGGGCTTTGGGCTGCCCCCGGTAGTAGGGTGTGGTCTGAGGGTGTCCCTTCTGGTATGCGCTCCAACTGTGATCAGGGTTGTTCCTCTCTCCTCCCTCCACCCATTTTGTTCCGGCTTGCCCCGCCTCTCTGGCGGTCTGGGACTGCTCGTATCGATCAGCATAAGAAGCAAGACTTTTTGCTGAGTCCATTTCCTTATCCCATAAACACTGTTTTATTTCCTCCTTGGACATATTCAGGAATTGCTCGTGAGCTATCAAATCACACATTTCGTCAAAGCTAGTGACATCCTTTCCTTGGACCCATTTATCTAACAGATCCTTCGTCTGGTTTAGATAAGTCACATTACTTAGTCCAGGCCCTCTCTTAAGGGTTCAAAATTTTACTCTGTACGTTTCAGATGTAATTTGAAATTGCTTTATAACCAAATCACGGGTCACTTGCTGGAGGATTCTCTGCTCCTTGAAGTCTTTAAACCACGATTTGTGGACTTCAATAGCTCAGACATAAGTGAGAGGTTTTTCGTAGGAGTGCGTGGGTCAGATTCTGTGGCCTGTGTTGTGCAGATGGTCGGACTAGATGATCATAATGGTCCCTTCTGACCTTACTATCTTCGACTCTATGACTCTAAATCCTTGAACTTATTCTAGTCAGAAGCCTCATCAATAGGCATCTTATTGAATATGTCCAGAGCTCTTCCAGTCAATTTTGCAACCAATGTGGTCATCTTGTGAGCTTTAGGAATTTTATGGAGAGTGCACAGTCTCTCAAAGATGAGAAAATATTGAGCAATATCACTGGATTCATCATACTGTGGACACAGTCACTCCCATTTGTGATTGTTGGGGAAGGATTGTTGGTTAGGGTTATCCAGTAGATTCTGCTCAGCCCTTACCTTCTCCAACTCCAGTTCGTGCTTCCTCTTTTTCCTTCTCCTCCATTTCTTTTTCCCTTGCTTCCATAGCTCTCCTGTGGGCAGCCTCTTGGTTTTTTTCTGCCTCTTTCGCTGCCTCCAGTTCTCTCCTGTGGGCAGCCTCTTTGGCTGGTTCTGCCTTGGGCTCTGTCATGTTAGCCTCTCTGCTTTTAACTAACTTTACACCCGATAGTTAGAAATCAAACAAACAAACAAAACTTGGCTTGTCAAAACAAAAATAGGTTGTGCTGTAACCGGATACCGATGTTCTTGGATAGTGATTGTCAGCCTACAGAAAAATCCTTTAAAAAACCTAACACCTTTGTCTCCAGGCAAATAGACAGAAAAACCCTCTAGTTGCTCTTAGCTTAAAAAAACCCCACCTCTTCAGGTCTGTGAAGAACTTGTGAATTTCCCTGCAGGAGGTTAACTACCCTGCCTTTAGGCAGAGAAAACTCCAGCTCACAAAAGACAAATCCCTTTCGTCTCTACTCTGGCTGCCAAGCAGAGACAAAAAACTCTAACTGTTTTTCAGCTTAAAACCTGCTTTCAAGCAGCCCAAAGGGGGAAAATTATGTCCTTTTGTTATGCTTGTTGCTTTGTCCCCTTTTACAAAGCCCTTTAAAATCTTTTAAAATCCTTCTGTGCTTCTGGTTCAAAAAAAAAAAAATCTCAAATTGATTTCAGATAAATCCCACCGTTCTGCCACCATGTCAAGATTCCTTCCCCACTCTGAACTCTAGGGTACAGATGTGTGGACCTGCATGAAAAACCCCCTAAGCTTATTCTTACCAGCTTAGGTTAAACGCTGCCACCACCAAAGTGTTACACAAAGAACAGGGGAAGTGCCCACTTGGAAGACGTCTCCCCTCCAAAATATCCCCCCAAGCACTATACCCCCTTTCCTGGGGAAGGCTTGAGAAAAATCCTCACCAATTTGCATAGGTGAACACAGACCCAAACCCTTGGATCTTAAGAACAATGAAAAAGCAATCACGTTCTTAAAAGAGAATTTTAATTCAAGAAAAAGTAAAAGAATCACCTCTGTAAAATTAGGATGGTAAATACCTTACAGGGTAATCAGATTCAAAACATAGAGAATCCCTCTAGGCAAAACCTTAAGTTACAAAAAGACACAAAAACAAGAATATACATTCCATTCAGCACAACTTATTTTATCAGCCATTTAAACAAAATAGAATCTAACGCATATCTAACTAGATTGCTTACTAACTCTTTACAGGAGTTCTGACCTGCATTCCTGCTCTAGTCCCAGCAAAAGCATCACACAGACAGAGAGAACACTTTGTTTCTCCCCCGCCCCAGCTTTGAAAGTATCTTGTCTCCTCATTGGTCATTTTGGTCAGGTGCCAGCGAGGTTATCTTAGCTTCTTCACCCTTAACAAGTAAAAGGGTTTTTCCTCTGTCCAGGAGGGATTTAAAGGTATTTTCCCTTCCCTTTATATTTATGACATGAGACAACACATGGAGAAACAGATAGATGGGGAGACAGTATTGGTCAGCATGATAGGCAGTAGCCTCTGCACACCAGCAGCCAAATCATTGTCAATTCTTTTTATAGACATCACAGCAAAGAAGAGTTTTGAGGATGGACTTGAAGGTGGATAATGAGGTAGCTTTGCAGACCTCTATGGGAAGTATTTCCTAAGCATATGGAGGAGCATGGGAGAACGCATAAATGTGATTGTTTGAAAATTTAAGAAGTGGGCGATGGAGGCTGGCATCATGGGCCAATCAGAGGCAAGCATTGAAAGCAAATGAGAGATGAGAGGATGGGGATTGCCCAAGAAGGGCCTCGGAAGTGAATACAGGCAACTTATGTGTGATTTGATAGAGAAGGAGGAGCTAGTGAACAGATTCAAAGAGAGCGGTGATATGGTCAAAGTGACATGCTAGGGAAATGATCAGTGCTGCAACACTCTGAAGAGTGGGGCAAGATTGCATGTGCCAAGGCCAGAGAGAAGGCTGCTGTAGTAATTGAGATGCAGGATAACACCTTGAGCAAGAGGATTAGCTTTGTGGGTGGATAAGAAGGGCTGTATCTTAGAAATGGTATGCAGAAAGAATCAGCCAGATTTAGACATAGACTGCATATGAGGATTTAGGGAGAGGTCCAGATCAAAGATGACACCCATGTTACTGGCCTGAGTGGCAGGCCTGATGGTGGTGTTGTACGGAGTGATTGAGAAAGGATGTAGTGGGTAGGACATGGAGCGGGGCAAGAGTAGGCACTCTATATTAGTCACATATAGCTTGAGTTGAAGGCTAGACATCCATGAGGAGATATAGGCGAGACAGGGATGTCAGGGAGATAGGCCAAGATTTTAGATTAGAAGATTTAGAAGGAGACAGGTCCGGAGTTGAGAGGTAGTTCTGTGAGTTGTCAGCAGACAGATGATAGTTTAATTTGTGTGTGGATGAGATTACCCAAAGATGAGGGGTGAAGAGAGAACCCTGGGGAAACTCCACAGAAAGTTGGAGGAGGGAATGAAGAGGATCCTCTGAAGGTTGTGCTGGAGGTGCGATTAGAGAGGCAAGAGGAGAAGCTCGAGAGGACTGAGTCATAAAGCCAAGGGAAAACAAGATTTCAAGAGCATGGCTGACTGTCACAGGTGGCTGATATGTGTACTTGGGATGTTCTAGGTCAGTGGTTCTCAACCTTTTCAGGATACTGTACCCCTTTCAGGAGTCCGATTTGTCTTGCATACCCCCAAGTTTCACCTCACTTAACAACTAATTGCTTACAAAATCAGACAAAAATACAAAAGTGTCACAGCACACTATTACTGAAAAATTGCTTAATTTCTCATTTTACAATATCATAAAATAAATCAATTGGAATATAAATATTGTATTTACATTTCAGTGTACAGTACATAGAGCAGTATAAACAAGTCATTCTCGGTATGAAATTTTTGTTTGTACTGACTTCACTAGTGCTTTTTATGTAGCCTGTTGTAAAACTCGGCAAATATCTAGATGAGTTGATGTACCCCCTGGAAGACCTCTAAGTACCCCCGGGGGTACACATACCCCTGGTTGAGAACCAATGGTCTAGGTAAAGTTAGTCTTGCCTCAGCATGGGGGGATGGATTAGAAGACCTCTCAAGATCCCTTCCAGCCCTTCATTTCTATGATTTGGTGGTAGGTCAAGGAGGATGAGGAGGGTGTATTGGTTCTGATCTTTAGCTAGAAAAAAGTCATTAGAGACTCTGGGATCTGCATTTCCAGAACAGTGATCATACTCTAAAAAAAAGTCCCTATATAGGACCCAGTCCTACCCAGAGATATTCATGTCATATAGCAATCTGCTTGCTCAGCACTTTCTGTGCGCAAATAATTTGTGACCGCTGTACTGAATAGCTTGGAGCCATTCGTCCTGCTCAGCCCCAGCTCACCCTATAATGCTACAACCTGCATAGCAGGAAAAGGGGTATATATTAGAGGTTGAGAAAAGGAGTGTCAAAGGCTGACAAAGCCTTGCACTTTGGACACTAGATACACAAAATGAGCACTAGCCATCAGAGAGTTTGTGAGCGGTTTCATCTCCAGCTTATGCATAACTGTTGTTGTAGACAGATTGCTACCAGTGGTTATATTAGAAGAGTATAAGTAATGAGGTCATTATGAAGTACCTTGCCATGTTCACAAATCAGAAATTGCCACTGCAGGACCTCCTAGTTGTATGTTGCTAGATTTCACTTGTCTTCTAGACTTTGTTTTTAACAAAACAAAATTAATCTTCCACTACAGCCCAAATCACTGATGTGTTGTAAGAACCTTCCACAAACACCAGTTTTTAAGTTTAGTTTTGGTCCCCAGGTCTCTTTTCACATTTTCCTGGGCAAGCCATAGAAACAGAGCTGTTAGCTAAAGAACCCAGCGTATTTAGGCTACAGCTAAGTCCACTGTACAGTGGAATACCCATATCTAATTCTCAAGATCCTGACTGCTTTATGACAATCTGACTTGGTACTACCAAACTCTCCACTCCTGGAGTAATATACATCACTCAAATCTTCTTTCTATTGTCTCATAAGAAGGGGAGATTTCCAAATAAGCTACAGAGAAACATTTTAGCGAAATAGTTTTGTGGGTAGAATCTATCTGCCACAACTGTGTGCATGGAAATCTTTTTGTTTATGCTTCACAGATAACCTAAGTCATCAGTTTCATGTTCAGTCCATGTTTCATCAAACTGGTCTAGTCATGACATAAATGAGAGGAGGAATATTCCACATTTCTGCTGCTTTTCAAGGTCATGAGAAGCTGCAGAGCTCCTTCAGTCAGTGTCAATGAAGAAAAGGAATTATGAGTAGAAGTTGTGCTTAGCCCTCAGATCTTTTCAGTCATAGATGTTGAAATTTGGTTTTACTATTCTCTACAAATACTAGACTTGACTAAGACACACTAGAATTTCCTGCAATTTTTATTTCCTTCTCCTATTCCCATGTTTATGTTTTTTTCTACGCTGCTTCATGAATGGAGCGATACATTCCCATGTATTCCCAATACACTGGCTCCCCCCTTGTTTCTCATTCACATCTCTCCTAACAAAACTCACTTCTCCCAGAAGGATGGAAAAGGCAGAATATTAAATTAACTATATATTTAAAAAAATGAATACTGTTCTTTTCTCCAGGTTTCCTGTTGTGTGTCATTTTGCTATGTCTGCTCAATCGATTGTAAAATCCTCCTCCTGATAGTGTGTCTTGTACAGAATCAAGCAAGTGACCAGGGCACAATATATAGTACACATCCCTGGTGTGGAGGAATACAGTCATGGGACAGCAATCTTTAGCTAAAGTTAGTGTTCTCTGAGAATGCTATACTTGTTTGTGCTTTTTTTTTTTTTTTAAACTGGTGGGCAGGCAACAGAACAAACAACCTAGTAGTGGAATTGCTCACCATTGGCTTGACTCATTAAGTCAAATTCTGCTCTGATTTACTTGCTCTGGAATCTCATTGAGTTCACTGAGGTTACAAAGATGTAAATCAGCAGAATTTGGTCCATGGAGTGTGCACCCTGAACACTACCACAAGCAAAATGTAAAAATGATACTCATGTAGTTTGTAGTAAGTAGTTGTAGTGTTACATAGTGAACTGACTGGAAGCCCTGGCTGAGCAAATAGGAAGTATGCTAAGCTTGTCTCTGCTGGAAGTTATTCTTAGAAATTATACTAGAATAAAATCTTGCCTGCTGTAATAAAACTGAGGCAAATTCTGTTCTGAGTCATACCAATACATCTCACCTTTGTAACAGAGCAGACAATGGCCAAATTTGGACCAAATACATCGCTGTTGCAATGGAATAGAGTTGTACCAGGGATGAATGTGGCCTAATCTATTTAAATAATATTAAGGTTGTGACAAACAAAGGTGGTGTGGCGGAAGGAACAAGTAGACAGGGCAACCTATGTTCCGTTGTGACCAGAGTATGTATCAGTCATGTCACGTTCTCAGTCTAGGAGGGGGCCGGTAGTGGCTTCTCTCCATATGGAAATGGAAAAAGTGATACCATTCTAGCAAGAAGAAAAGGAGTACTTGTGGCACCTTAGAGACTAACCAATTTATTTGAGCATGAGCTTTCGTGAGCTACAGCTCACTTCATCGGATGCATACCGTGGAAACTGCAGCAGACTTTATATGCACACAGAGAATATGAAACAATACCTCCTCCCACCCCGCACACTGCAACACGACTGGACAGCAGATTGCTAGTATTTTCATTTTCACCACTGCTTAAGTATACATTTTTGTTTCTTTAAAAAGAGGAGTAAGTCCCTTTCTTCTGAAAAATAATTTAAAAGAGAAAATTACTTATGCATATTGACATTTTCAGCCTTAAAGATGCTGCATATATGTCTGCCATGTATAGTCTTCTTTGCAGTTTGTGGTTCATTGCCACAGTCAACTGAATTGGCTCTTTTAGAGCCATTACAATTTATCATGTCAATGCAGCTGAAAACACTTTAACATACCATGTGTCACACCCTGTCAAGTTATCAGCGGATGCTCCCAAATCAGGATTAGGAACAGTGCTGATGCAGAACAATGCAGCAATTGCTTGTGCAACAAAAGCTTTCATAAAAAGACCCACACTCTGCTGAAATAAAGAAGGAAGTGTTAGCTGTTGTTGTTTGCCAGCTGTCCTACCAATTTATTTATTCAAAGGCACTCAGTCCTCTACATATCTGTGTTTAATCTAAAAGAGGCTGGACCTGAATGTAGTGAAGAGAGAATAGCTCCTTTAAATCAAACAGATCTCAGACAACTAATCCTTTTTTTTTTTTTTAAAACAAACCAATAATCAGTTCAAATACACACTGGCTACTGCTAGTATTGAGCTTATTACATCTGAAGAGCTGAAAACACATGGCAAACATTAGTGAATTAAGCTTAACAGCAGCCTTGTAAGGTAGTTAAGTATGAATTATTGTTATGCAGATGGAGAAACTGAAGCTCAGAGAGGTTAAATGATGTATTCAAGGATACTTAACATGCATGGCAGAGGTGGAAATAGAATTAAATTCCTTGAATCATAAACCTATCCTTCTTCCCTAAGGTACTAACCAAGAAAAGAAAAGTGACAGTGAGTATGTGACAGACTTTTAAGGGTGGGTTTTAATGAAATTGTCAGACATTCATGCTGAAATGGATGAAGAAATATTTGGGTTAATAAACACATCTTGTAGCTAATCTTCAGTGAATGATCAAAAACTATCAGGTCAGAGACAAAGATGAAGACCTGACAATGTTAAAAGCAGTAATATAAAATATTCAAAAAACAGTGATTCTCTGGTTATTCTATATTAATACTATACTAACGCTGTGTCTGCACTATGGAGACTATACCAGCAAAGCTATATGTCAGTGTACCTATGCTGGCATATCTCCATTGTGTAGATGCAGCCTACACGAATGCAAGGGGTTTTTCCACTGGAGTAGAAAAACCACTAACCTAGACAAAGTTAGCTACATTGATGGAAGCATCTTCCATCAACATAGCTGCATCTACACTAGGTGTTAGGTCCGTTCAGCTACGTTGGCCAGGGGTGAGGTTTTTTCATACCCCTGACTGACTGACATAGCTATATCAACCTAACTTGTAAGTTTAGACCAACCCTTAGAGATGACCTGGGTGGGAATGAAGGAATGGTAATAAAGAGGTAAAATCTACTAATTCCAGAATCGTTGAGAAAGGGGATATTAATCTCAGACATATCAGAATTGAGAAATGTAATCAGTGATTAAGAAATGTGGTGTTCTACACTGGAATATTTGACCAAGTGGAAGATCTTTGCCAATTTATTTTTCAAATCTGGATGCCTAAAGTTAAGCTCCTAAACTCACATTTAGACTCTAAATAAAATTTAAATAGCACCCACAAATCGGACTGGAGTCGATGGGAGCTGCAGGTGCTCAGATTCTCTAGAACAGCGGTTCTTAAACTGTGAGTCGGGACCCCAAAGTGGGTCGCGACCCGCTTTGAATGGGGTTGCCAGGCCTGGCTTAGACTTGCTGGGGCTTGGGGCTGAAGCCCGAGCCCCACTGCCCAGGCCAAAGCCAAAGCCCGAGGCAGTGCTCAGGTTGCAGGTCCCCTGCCTGGGCTGAAGCCCTTGAGTTTCAGCGTTGGCCCTCCTGTCCAGAGCAGTGAGGCTCGGACTTTGGCCCCCCACCGGGGCAGTGGGGCTCAGGAAGGCTCAGGCTTCGGTTCCCCTTCCTGGGGTCGTGAAGTAATTTTTGTTGTCAGAAGGGGGTCGTGGTGCAATGAAGTTTGAGAACGCTTGGTCTAGAAGTAAATCGAGATAGAGCTTTTAGTGATCTCTGCACAGGTTATTTTTGCTTGTGATTTAAATTCATTTAAATCACAAAAGTCACTCTCATCTGCTTTGTCAAACACAGTAATGTTTTGGCTAGTATACAAATTGCCACTGCACGTGGCTTTCAGATAGCATCCAAAACACACAAGGTCACATATATATTCAAGTGACTTCTTATTAATTGAGAATATTAGGTGAAATTTTAAGGATAAGACCAGTTTCAACTAAATACCAACTTACCTGCTGAACCACTTATTTAAAAAAAAAAAAAAGAAAAAGTCTTTACCGAGCATTCTGGGATATGATTATAGACTTCTCTTTGGCCTTGAACCACTTGAAATTAGTTGGTCTGGAGCCAAAGGAAGTGGATAATATAATGCCATAGTTTTATATTTAGGCAAAAGTCATTAGAAATGAGAAAGTTATGTAATTCCTCAGAGAAAGCAAAGGAAAAAAATAGGACAAATAATACTCAAAACCTGCAGTTAGCCTGCAGCTAAATCAAATCAATTTATCTTTAAAAAAATATTAGGACAAAGTCTTATATAATGTAGGAAGAAAAAGCTCTTCTGAAACGAAATGTAATTAGACACACATTAATATATTAAACACACTGCCTTTACATTTGTGTACACAATTTTGAGCTCACTCTCATTTGAGTGTGTAAATAGAATTTGTGTATGCAAATAGATTGATCGGGCCCTCATATCTAACGACCATTTTTCTGCATGCTAATATAGAGGCCAGGGTGAACCTCTTCAGATCTTTATTTCGTGTGTGTCCTTTTTAGATCATTTTACAGATACAGCCTGGCAGATATACAATTTGCAAGTAACTTCTGCTTTAATTTCAATAGCCATAGGCTGAAATTTTCAAAAGGGACTCATGATTTTGGGTACCTCAATTGCTAAGTACCCAACCTGAAGCACCTGAGAAGAAGCCTGATTTTCAGAAAGCATTGAGCAGGGACCCTCTTTGAAGATCAGATCCCTTTACAGGTGTCTTAATTTGAGACACCTAAAATCATTGGTCACTTCTGAGAATTTAAACCACAATTCCTAAATGTGCTCAGGTTTCAGAGTAGCAGCCATGTTAGTCTGTATCCGCAGTACTTGATGGGGATAGAAATGTGGTTGCAATTATTTGGAGGCAATACTGAAACTTCACAAGCTCCTCAGGACAGGGACCTTGGATAACATTTTCAAAAGCACCTAAATAGCATAGGCCATATTTACATTTGGAGTGCTTTATCGATATAGGAATACCCGTCTACTATGCTGGCAAAGTGTGTCTAGTGTGGACACAGCTATACTGGCCAAGCTGTGCTTTGTACTGGTACAGCAAAACCACCCCACATAAGTAAACCAAACTATATAACTAAATACACAATTTTGTGGGTATAATTGTATCTGTACTAGGGGCTTCTGCCAGTACAGCTATGTCAGTCAGGGATCACACCTCTTCGCACCCCTGAGCAACACAATTATGTCGGAAGAAGTCTCTAGTGCAGACAGAGCCTTAAAAGCCTAAATTTCATTTTCAAGACTGACTTAGGTTCAGATTTTAAGGTATTTATGCACCTAAAGATGTAGGTGCCTAGTGGGATTTTCAAAAGTGGCTATGCACGTGACTCCCAATGAAACCAGTGGAAAATCACTGGGAGTTAGGTGCCTAGGACCAGAGCTGTTCCTTGGGTACGGCGAATCTGGGCAACCACCCTGGGCCCTGCGCTTTGGGATCCCCGTGGGTAGGGAGGCGAGGCGGGTGGTTGAGCCCAGTGAGGAGGCAAGCAGTGGGTCGGGGGGCAAGGAGGAGCCCCCCTACAAGAACCTCCCCCTCCCCACAGTGCCTCCTGCCCACCAGCAGGCCCCGCCGATCAGCGCCTCACCCTCCCTCCCAGCGCCTGCCATGAATCAAATGTTTCGTGGCATCAGGAGGTGCTGGTTGGGAGGAGCAAGGGCACAGCGCGCTCAGGGGAGGGGGCAGGGCGGGGCAGGAAGAAGCAGGGCAGGCGTGGAGGGGGGGCGTGGCCTGGGTGGAGCCGGGGAGCACCTCATGGCAGATAGGCACTGAGTTTCTAATGTCCTTGGCCCCGCAACCCCCTAGGGACGGCCCTGCTTAGGACCTTTTGAAAATCCCACTAGGCACCTGTCTCTGTTTATGTTTACTTTATGAACTGGACTTTAGGTTGCATAGAGCCTACAGATGCAGGTAAGGGTCTAGTAAGATTTACAAAAGCACCTAAGTGAGTTCGGCTCAACTAGATTCTTTTGATTGAATTACTTGATAGAATGGAATAATGGAATGCAGCAGTGTGTACCACAATTAAGCCTTTTTGCAAAATTTTAAATACAGTGGACTGAAAACTTGAAAAAGGATTGCAAATAAAGATAACTAGTAAACAGCAATTAATTGAGTCAGGAGACATCTGTCAGGATGCCACAGGAAATGATGTGAGGCTGTTTTAATTATAATACTCATGAATAACCTGGTAAGAGGAGGGACATTTTACCTAATATGTACTGCTATTCCTACAGGATACTATTGTGTTTCTACACTCTGGATGCACATGGGTTTATGTTGGTGTAATTTGCTTTAATGGGAAATACATATGAAAAATCTTTCTCCAGAGTGATGAGTGTACCATATGGACACATCTTTATAAGATTAGAGCCCTACTGTCACTTAAAGTGCTGAGTTTCTCCTCTCCTTTAATCCATTTTGGTTCCTTTACACTGACGATCCCTGCAAGTGGAGATCCTTGGAAAAGGCATATCTGAAAAAAATGTAGCAGGTAGTTGTCAAGGTTCCTCCCCCACTCTGAACTCTAGGGTACAGATGTGGAGACCTGAATGAAAACCTCCTAAGCTTACTTTCACCAGTTTAGGTTAAAACTTCCCCAAGGTACAAATTAATTTTATCCTTTGCCCCTGGATTTCCACTGCCACCACCAAACTCTAACTGGGTTTACTGGGAAACGTAGTTTGGACACATCTTTCCCCCCAAAATCCTCCCAACCCTTGCACCCCACTTCCTGGGGAAGATTTGGTAAAAAATGCTCACCAATTTGCATAGGTGACCACAGACCCAAACCCTTGGATCTTAGAACAATGAAAAAGCATTCAGTTTTCTTACAAGAAGACTTTTAATAGAAGTAAAGGAATCACCTCTGTAAAATCAGGATGGTAGATACCTTACAGGGTAATTAGATTCAAAACATAGAGAATCCCTCTAGGCAAAACCTTAAGTTACAAAAAAGACACACAGACAGGAATAGTCATTCTATTCAGCACAGTTCTTTTCTCAGCCATTTAAAGAAATCATAATCTAACACATACCTGCCTAGATTACTTACTAAAAGTTTTAAGACTCCATTCCTGTTCTATCCCTGGCAAAAGCAGCATACAGACAGACCCCAGACCCTTTGTTTCTCTCCCTCCTCCCAGCTTTTGAAAGTATCTTGTCTCCTCATTGGTCATTTTGGTCAGGTGCCAGCGAGGTTACCTTTAGCTTCTTAACCCTTTACAGGTGAGAGGATTTTTCCTCTGGCCAGGAGGGATTTTAGAGGGGTTTACCCTTCCCTTTATATTTATGACAGTAGTATAAGTAGCAACTCTGGGGGGGGGGAGTAAGTGTTAGACCCACAGGACGCTACATGAATTATGTTGCTTAAGGGATAACTCCTGTTCTGTTAGTTGAAAAAATGAAAAGCATGGCCAGTTGCATACAGACAGCAACAGATGTCAACTAGCACACAACTACTGATATTCAGATTTCTTCCTCATGTAATGCAGCCAGAGAGCAAAATACTTGGAAAGAATAATATTTGAAAATCTTTTCTCCTTGTCTTCAATAAAATATTCATCATTGATGGTACTGTATTTAACTGCTAATTTTTATATTATATATTGCTATTTTATATTATTTTATAAAGCTCCCATCAAAGACATCAGATACTAGAAATTTTAGAAAAAACAAAACTAAAAATAAAATGGCTCAAAATGGCTAAAAATGAAAAGGCCCAGGATCTGGCCAGTTTAAAAATACATCAAAGTGGATTGTGATGATTTGGAGTTTTGAAGGAGAATTATCCAAAAAAGAAAAGATTGTGAAAAATAAGAGTCATGACCGAGAATGTACTGACCCAGATAGAAAGGCTTCATAAAAGAATTAAGGACTGCCTAAGAAGAACTCTGCCAAATATATTCAAGAAGTCCCTTGAATCAATATCCTGAATCAGAACTGACAACAAGGACATCCAACTGCCTAAGAGGAACATAGTGGGAGCAAGATATCTCAAGTGCTAGACTGAGGACAGAATGAGGGTAGCAGATGTTACTAATGCCTTTGCCTCCTTCACGAGGAGAAAACCATATTCTGCAGCTTCTGAGAACACTTGCAGAGCACTTTCCATATTCAAATCACTAGACAAACATGAATTAAGTAATCCTCACAAAATCCTATGCAACAGGCAAAATCGAATTCCAGGGAAGTCCAAGTAGAAGCAAATTAGCCAAATGCTGAATGCTTGTCTGAAGGACAAAGAGAGAGAAAAGGACAGCTTCTGGAGTATGTGGAAATGATAAAAGTTAATCAGAGGTACTGATGCAATATGGACTTCCATGCTGAAGCTCCTTATTCTGGACCTTGCACCTCAAAAAGAAGGGTGCACAAATCTCCCAATTTCCTATAGGCATTTTGCTCAATTCACTGAATTGCCTCCAATTAATTCTGATTGAACTTGAGCCAGTTGCCCCTTACCCAAGCAAAAAAGTCTACAGGTTAATGAGATAGTTGAGACAGCTCAACAGGTAAAGAGACAAGCAGCTGTGTATCACTGGTGATATCTCAGCCCTCTACATTCCTTTAGAATATCTCCTAGTATTCTCATATATAAAATCATGTAATCATAAAAAAAATAGGGCTGGAAGGGACTTCAAGACATCATTAGTTCACCCCCCTGCGCTGAGACAGGATTAAGTATACTTAGACCGTCCCTGACAGGTGTCTGCCTAATCTGTTCTTTGAAACCTTCTCTTTATAACAGCCCTTAACATGTTTGAAGACTGTTATCAGGTCCTTCCTCAACCTTCTCTTCTCCAGATTGAACATGCCCAGTTCTTTGAACCAGTCCTCATAGGTCATGTTTTCTAAACCTCTGATATTTTTCTTTCTCTCATCTGAACACTTTCTAATGTGTTCACATCTTTCTTACAGAATGTGCCCAGATGTTGAATATTGGGGGTGAGGGAAATTGTGGCACCCCATAAAGGGAACACAAGTGTCCATCACCAGCTTTGAGGCCTTTTGTAATAAGAATCTCAACCACTGAAGAGCTGTTTTGACCTACCCATCAATACCCAGTTTTCAATGGTATAAAAGCTTGCCAGTAGATCAGTAGCAGCAAGAACGGGATACTTTCTGCCATTGTACACGGATGATTGTTCTCAGTGTGGCCATTGTTATGTCATTAAATGGTCTTGATCCAAATGGAAAGATGTTAAAAAGAACAACAATCTGGAATTAAAAGTCTTGACTTTCTCGGAGATCTTCTCTCCAGTCTCTAATCTTTGCCTTTGGCATAAGATTATCAAGACGTCAATCTAAATAGGTTCTATATGACCCCCAAACGTTTTTAAAGCAGTGGGCTCACCGTGATGCTTTCAGGCTGGGATTTTCAAAGGAGGCTTCGGCCTATTCTATACACAATTTTTGTACTAGTTATAACTGTCATTGATTTTTTTAAAATTGAATAGTTGTACCAGTACAGCCCCTAGGGTGGACATAGTTATACCAGTATAAAGGCACCTTATCCTGGTCTAGCTTATTACTCTTCCCAGATGGGACCAGCTATGCTAATTTAAAGCACCTTTATACCATTATAAATTCATCAGTAGTAGGGGTTGTACTGGTATACCTATGATGGCTTTAATTAAACCAGTATAACTTTTGTGGGTAGACAAACCCTAAGAGAATTAGACATCCCAATTTCAGTGGAAATTGGGGACCAGATTTGTAATGGTATTTAGGTGCCTAAAAATGCTGATAGATAGCTAGATCGATTTTAAAAAACAACTGGGCACCTAAGGAGTTAGGTACCTTTGAAAATCCCCTAGGTTCCTATTTGCATCTTTAGGTGCCTAAATACCTTGTGAATCTTGCCCTAGGGTCTAGGTTTACAAAAGGACTTAAGCACCTAACTTCCACTTTAGGTACTTATATCCCAGAATCAGTCCGCACTGGGATTCACAAAACCCCTACTCAACTGGCTCAGAATCTTATAGGAACCTAAACTCATTTGATGCCTAAATTTTTGCATTAAAAGTTCCCTAGATGCCTACATTTCTGCCTCTGAACATGTGCACCGCCTCACCACACCAAATGTCCAGACACTTGAGCTTCCAGAGTGAGTCATGAATGGGGGAAGACAGGCATTCCTTCACCTACCTTGTTGGCAAGGCGCAGACAAGTAAGCATACTCAGATCTCACCTACCAGCGTGGGCTCCTATAGGTGGGGAACAGAAACAGCAGAGTGGGGGTGGGGAAAGAAGAGGGCTCACCTGAGATAGTGCTCTGGTACATTTCTTGGTACTCATCTGAGATATGGGAGCCATCCAGTTCTAGAGCCCCTTTACCTGAAAGAATTTGAATAGGCATCTGCCACCACTCATGTGAATACCCTAACCACGGGAATATAGGATATTCTGATGTGGGGCTCCTTCAGTCTCTTCTATTGAAGCTGTTTCATGGAGGATAAATAATTTTAAAAAATCATTGGAGCATGAGGACTGGATCTTGGGTCTCTCACAAGTGCTCTAACATGGCTACAGTGTCATTCCCATGGTTTTTCTCTCTCTCTCTCTGGCCCAATAATGAAGCTATTGAAGTGTGGCTAAATAATGGAAGAATCATTGGGCCAGGGACAGCACAAGCACAAGACTGACTCTGTGCTCTTTAAAGCATTGACCTGAGAAACCCAGAATTTAGTCCTCCTGTTCCTATGGATGTTTTAATTATTTCTCCACAGTGGAACAGGTTCAACAGAGGAGACCAAGGGAACCACAACAGAATATTCCGTAGCCCTATGCACTTAGGACATGTAGAAAACAAGATGCTCTTAAAAAGTTAATAACTATTTTAACTTGTGTAATACAGTAGTTAAAATATACCTTTAGCTGCCTTCTAAACTTTCAGAGGTGCTTGTGCTTTAGCAATTCAGTTCCTACTGACTTTAGAGGGAGTTATAGATGGTAGTTAAATCCTGTTCAACTTGGGTAATTTTTCCTAACAGTGACACAGCTAGTAACAAGATAACACCAATTACAATGATAAACATTCTTACTATAAATGACAGGTTTCAGAGTAGCAGCCGTGTTATTCTGTATTCGCAAAAGGAACAGGAGGACTTGTGGCACCTTAGAGACTAACCCATTTATTTGAGCATGAGCTTTCGTGAGCTACAGCTACAGCTCACGAAAGCTCATGCTCAAATAAATTGGTTAGTCTCTAAGGTGCCACAAGTCCTCCTTTTCTTTTTACCGTAAATGGTAAATCAATAAAATGTAATTGGCTTCTATAGCCAAAGTCACTACAAAAGCTGTATTATTTGACACACGGCACTTTATAGTTTCCTTTACAGCGTTTAGTGTTGTAAAGAAATTTAAATCCAACTGAGGTGGTAAGAGCCTTATTTTACTAGCTTCAAAACTACATTGTATATGACCAAATTATAAAGGCATCTGCAGCAATTGCATAATTAAGGTTGTGTTGAGATTTGCACTTAAAAAACCTGTTTCTTAGGTGCCCAGCTGTTTTTAAAAACCCAACTAGGTATCCATCAGCATCTTAGGCACCTAAATACCATTAAAAGTTGAACAGGACTTAACTACCATATAGAACAGGCCAGCAGCAGGACCCACCACTACTGATGGAGAGGGAGAGGAGACAGAAAACACAGGACAATTTGCCCATTTTTAAGAAAAAAGTTGGGACACCTGGGCTTAAATAAGGGACTGTCCCTTTAAAAATGGGACATCTGGTCACCCTACCTGTGTCCAACCAATCAGAGTCGGAGAGTCTAGAATTTGTAGGATTGTGGTTGTTTAGCTAGAGTAACCCAAAGAAATGTGGGCAAAAAGGGAGCATTTGAAAGTGTTTTCTCTACAATAGTAAATATTTTCCTGAAGAAAGTATGTAGAAAAATCTATAAAACGTTATTGTGCCAAATGTGCAGACTAAAATCAAACCTTAAAGTGTAAAACAAGGATTTTAATCCTGCTCTAAGTGCAAATCAGGCTGTGCACATGAGCTGCGGCAGCTGGTGAGTGCAGGCAGGCTCCAGGCAGTGTCCGGTTACGTGTCACCTCTGCTGCCCACCCATCGGCCTTGCTGTCCTCTCTCTGCTTTGCCCCTTCACCTGCCCCCCTAGCCTCGCTGCTCCTCCATATCCCCCCTGGCAGGGCGCCTCCCACTCCCAGTGCTGTGGGGAGAACCAGCCCCTGGTCGGAGCGCTCAGCTCACCAACAGCTTGACCGGCAGGCTCCTTCCTTCCCCCACTGCTTCTCGCCGGGCTGGCGTCCCGAGAAAGCCCAAGACTATGGTGGTGGGTGGAGCCCCACTCTGGAGAAGTTAACCCCCAGCTCCGCCCCTTTCACCCACACCTGGAGCCTCAAGACCTCCTGCACCCTCCCCAGCCCAGAGAGCCCCCCCTGCCCAAAGGAGCCCCAGCTGGTCAAAGCCTTGAGCCTCCCTGCCCCTACACCTGCCCGGAGGAGCCCTGGGCCAGCCGCAGCTCGGAGTGCTCCCCTCACCCTGCCCAGAGGAGCCCCACCTGGGGTAGCCGAAGCCCCAAACCTCCCCTCTGGCTCAGAGGAGCCCCGGTTGGGCTGGCTAAAGTCTTGAGCCTCCCCACACCTGGAGGAGCCCAGGGCTGGCCGCAGCCATGCCATGCCTCCCCTCCCAGGACCCAACCCACCCACTGCCCAGGGGAAAAGCATCTGTAGAAGATGCTTTTTGATATGCCCATGCAGTTCCGGGGCGGCTGACGAGGTATGTGCCTCCCCTGGATATTATACCCACTTCCCAGGCCCAAGATCCTCCGGCCCAGGGCACTGGCCAGGAGGAGCCGAGCCCTGCGTGTGCTAAAGCCCTGCACAGCACTGGCACAGGGAAGCCTCTCCACCCCTCAGCTAAGCTCTGGAGTGCCTTTCGACACTGTGCAGGCAAGACGGGGTGGGAGCTGCTTCCAGCCCGGGGGTGGGGGGAAGGGGAGAAAGAGATGAGTTCTGCAAAGTCACGGCCAGGTCATCGCTTCCCCCCACCTCCTCCTCCCCTGCAGCTGGAAGCAGCTCCCATCCCTTCTCTCCTGCACAGGCTGCGGCTGGCCACATTCTGGTGTGAACCCTGACAGAAATATGGGGAAGGGGGCATGTGACCCTGTGTGGCCGCCCTCCCCCACGTGTTGCCTTGGGAAGATGTGGCGCCTGGTAACAGGAGAGGCGAGTCCATCCCGGGGGCCCAGCCAGGCATGGAGGGCGGAGAGTGCCAAGCAGGGAGGGTTGGGTCGGTCAGTCACACACCCCCACCCCCGCATGTGAGAGAGGTGTACGGGAGTGTGTCACCCCTCTCTGTGTGAACCCTAAAGCCTTAAAGATAAGGTAAATGAAAAGAATCCAACTACACAGTATTTCTTTTTAACAGGAACTCAGTCAACTTGATGTTAATTTGAACTGCATAGTTCTGATTGATTGCCATTGAACTCGCTTGAAAATGAGTAATTTTACCAGGTGTCCCATATTCAGCATAGGGAAATATGGTCACCCTAGACATAGGCTACTTCTGAACTTTTTTAAAAAGTCATTCCTTTGATTCAGGATAGCTGGTTTGAGCTGCACTGAGAGTAGCTGATGGAAATGTCAAGTTCGGCACTTCTTCTGTTTTTCTGATGATGCCAGCCTGCTCACTAGTCCATTCATCCCAAAGACTATAGGGAGATAGGCTGGGCAGTAGCAGGCAAAGCTGGCGCATTGCCTGGGGCTTTAGGGACTTAAGGGGTTGCACAGGACTTTGGGAAGACGGGATAAAATTCTGTGCTGTACCATTTAGAAACCCAGCACAGAAATCACAGGCCAGCAGTAGGATGGACTGAGGAGGTGCTTCCCTTGGGGTGTTCTGGTTAGCCTCATGTTAGAGGCCCCATGGTGCAAATCATATAATTGGCACATTTAAAGAAACCCTATTGTAAACTATGTCCACATTAAAAAAAAAAATCCTTCTAATCACAATCTTCCTACACATCACGCTTCAACATAACCATCAACTGAATATCTACAGTTTACACAAACCTTCTATTTCAGTTCAACTTCCATTTTTAACCTCTCTACGCAGCAAGAGATAAGAGATGGCCATCTTGTGTGGTGAAGGTGGAGGCATGCTATTTTGGGAGAGATAATGAGTAGAAAACAAAATGCTGGGTCTAGTTTGCAAGGGTGATGACTAAATTAGGGATTTTCTGGCTTTTTACGGTTGTAACAGGGCATGCTGACCTATTACACACAGGCCTTTCACTAATTTCATCCCAGAAAGAGGCATCTGGGGAGTTGTACATCTCAGGGATCCTGGGAACTTATGGGAACAGAGGCAGGTCTATAAATCATTTCCCTCTTCTGAGCGAGACCTGTGCTGAAGGAGCTGAGAAAGAGACCAGAGAACTCTTGGAGGAGGTAGAAGAGTAAAATTGTTCATTTGGTAAAGGATGGCTTGTGAGTCCCCCTCCAAGGGGTGAAGATTTGGGATTTGTAAGAAAGGGTGTTCACTTGCTAGCTTTGAGAGTTGTGTTATCTGGAAGGGATGGAGTATTCAGTTTGCTGAGGGGAGCAAGGGAGAAAAAGAAGTGGCAGCAGCACCTGCTTTTAAACTTTTTTTCATTTCTTTTCATTTCATTTCATTTTTTATACATTTCTATATTGTTGTGCTGGAAGAACTTAATGGCTGCCATCTTTGATCTGCAGACAATTGCAGACCTGGTTAAAGCCAACTGGTGTTTCAGTCTAAATGGAAGAAGTAATTAAATACTCCTTTATGTAGTGATAGCTGGGAACAGTAAGAGGCTATTGGCCCAGTGTCTTGAGCAGATGGCAAAGCTTGAGCAGGGCGAAGGCATGTGGTCCGAGGGGTGTCCCTTGGATTGGTTACAAGCAGGAGGGCTGGGAAAATGTTTGTCAAGCTGTGTGTTAGATGCAGAAAGCCAGGATGCAGCAACTGAAAAAATCAAGCATGGCCTTGAGTGAGGGCAGAAACCCAGAGCTCCTGGTGCACAGAACTGACTGGAGGGGCATATTTGGAAATAGTGAACAAGGAAGGCATGCTGTCTGTTCTTATTATGATCAGGGAAACAGGATTTTGAACATTCTTTGTAACAGGGTGGATTGAGCTAAATCAAAGTGATTTAAAGTGCTGATTTTATTATTTATATAACAAGCAGGAAACCTTGATTTAAATCATAAATTTTAATCTTGGTTTATATTTGTACTTTTTCTAAAGAGATGTTGATTCTCATTAAAACATGTTGATTTGCAATTAAATATAACCTTTACACTAAATATGGTACTCTTTTTTGCTAACCAGGATATACTATCTATGCACACTTTTTATACAAGTAATTATTTACTTTAAATTACATTTATTCAGATTCTTAAATTTTACATTTTAATTATGTTAGAAAATGGTTAATTATGCATTTCTTATTGAATAGATTATTTTTTTAACTGCAACTTGCATCAAGCTGTATTTGGATGGAAGCTGGAATTCAATTAAAATTTCACAAAACTAGTATTTTAAAATAGTTTTATGTAAACTAATAAACTTAAATGTGTGGGATACATAAGGAAAGTATCAAAACATGTTTTGCATTTATAACTGGTTTATTTTTAAACAAAGGAAGTTTTGTAGTTGAAGTATTGAACTGATTGCTTCTGGTCACCATGTCCTTCAAGGTTTTAAAACTAAGGCCTGGTCTACACTACGAGTTTGTCAGATTTAGCAGCGTTAAATTGAATTAACCCTGCACCCGTCCACACAACGAAGCCATTTTTTTCAACATAAAGGGCTCTTAAAACCGATTTTTGTACTCCTCCCCAACAAGGGGATTAGCGCTGAAATCGACATCGTCGTTTCGAATTAGAGTTAGTGTGGACACAATTTGCAATGGGCCTCCGGGAGCTATCCCACAGTGCACCATTCTGAACGCTCTGGACAGCACTCTCAACTCAGATGCACTGGCCAGGTGTACAGGAAAAGCCCCGGGAACTTTTGAATCTCATTTCCTGTTTGGCCAAGCGAACTCATCAGCACAGGTGACCACGCAGTCCCAGAACTGAAAAAGAGATCCAGCACGGACTGAACAGGAGGTACTGGATCTGATCGCTGTATGGGGAGAGGAATCCGTGCTATCAGAACTACGTTCCAAAAGATGAAATGCCAAAACATTAAAAAAAATCTCCGAGGCCATGAGGGACAGAGGCTACAGCAGTGACACAACACAGTGCCGCGTGAAACTTAAGAAGCTCAGACAAGTGTACCAGAAAGCCAAAGAATCAAACGGACGCTCCGGGACAGAGCCCCAGACATGCCGCTTCTACGCTGAGCTGCATGCAATTCTAAGGGGGGCAGCCACCATTATCCCACCCCTGTCCGTGGACTCCGATGATGGGGTACTCTCCGCCATGCCTGAGGATTTTGCGGATGGGGAAGATGAAGAGGAGGAGGACAAGCTTGAGGACAGCATACAGCACACCATTCTTCCCGACAGCTAGGGTCTTTTTATCACCCTGAATGAAATACCCTCCCAACCCAATGAAGCCGGAGAAGGGACCTCTGGTGACTGTATTTTATATGGTGACTTATATTTTTAAATATAATACATGTTATAAAAGCAAGCGTTTTTTAATGATTAAGTAGCCCTGAGGACTTGGGATACATTCGTGGCCAGTACAGCTACTGGAAAAGTCTGTTCATGTGTCTGGGGATGGAGCGGAAATCCTCCAGAGACATCTCCAGAAGATTTCTGGGAAGAGCAGCCTTATTCCGTCCTCCATGGTAGGACACTTTACCATGCCATGCTAGTAGCAAGTAATCTGGTATTACTGCATGACAAAGCCTGGCAGCGTATGGTCCCGGTGTTTGCTGGCATTCAAGCAACATCCGTTCTTTATCTCTCTGTGTTATCCTCTGATGAAGTGAGCTGTAGCTCACAAAAGCTCATGCTCAAATAAATTGGTTAGTCTCTAAGGTGCCACAAGTACTCCTTTTCTTTTTGCGAATACAGACTAACACGGCTGCTACTCTGAAACCTCAGGAGAGTGGTATCGTTCATGGTAACCTGGTTGAAATAGGGGAATTTAATTAAGGGGACATTCAGAGGTGGCCATTCCTACTGGCCTGTTTGCCTGTGGCTGAAAAGAAATCCTCCCCACAGTTAGCCACGTGGGAGTGGGGGTGGGGAGGCTTTTCCTTCCCTCCTCCCACACCCCACCCGGGCTACCTTGTGAGTTCTCTCCCTATTTTTATAATCAATTAATAAAGAATACATGTTTTTAAAATGATAGTGACTTTATTTCCTTTGCAAGGAAGCTGTGATCGAAGGGGGGAGGGCGGGCGGCTTACAGGGAATTTAGAGGCACCCAAGGGGGTGGGTTTTCCTCAAGGAGAACCAAACAGAAATGTCGCACAGTACCCTCGCCAGTCATGAAACTGGTTTTCAAAGCTTCTCTGATGCGCAGCACTTCCTGCTAACCGCCCTGGTGTCTGGCTGCGCGTATTCAGCAGCCAGGCGATTTGCCTCAACCTCCCACCCTGCCATAAACGTCTCCCCCTTACTCTCACAGAGATTGTGGAGCACACAGCAAGCAGCAATAACAATGGGAATATTGGTTTTGCTGAGGTCTGAGCGAGTCAGTAAACTGCGCCAGCGACCCTTTAAATGTCCAAATGCACACTTTACCACCATGCTGCACTTGCTCAGCCTATGGTTGAACAGCTCCTTACTACTGCCCAGGATGCCTGTGTATGGCTTCATGAGCCCGGGCATTAAGGGGTAGGCTGAATCCCCAAGGATAACTATAGGCATTTCAACATCACCAACAGTTATTTTCTGGTCTGGGAAGTAAATCCCTTCCTGCAGCCATTTAAACAGACCAGAGTTCCTGAAGGCACGAGCGTCATGAACCTTTCCCAGCCATCCCACGTTGATGTTGGTGAAATGTCCCTTGTGATCCACCAGTGCTTGCAGCACCATTGAAAAGTACCCCTTGCGGTTTATGTACTGACTGCCCTGGTGGTCTGGTCCCAAGATAGGGATATGTATTCTGTCGATAGCCCCACCACAGTTAGGGAATCCCATTGCAGAAAAGCCATCTAGTATGACCTGCGCATTTCCCAGAGTCACTACCTTTGATAGCAGCAGCTCAATGATTGCGTTGGCTACTTGCATCACAGCAACCCCCACAGTAGATTTGCCCACTCCAAATTGATGCTCGACTGACCGGTAGCTATCTGGCATTGCAAGCTTCCACAGGGCTATTGTCTCTTGCTTGTGAACTGTGAGGGCTGCTCTCATCTTGGTATTCTTGTGCTTCAGGGCAGGGGAAAACAAGTCACAAAGTTCCATGAAAGTGCCCTTACACATGCAAAAGTTTTGGAGCCACTGGGAATCATCCCAAACCTGCAACACTATGCAGTCCCACCAGTCTGTGCTTGTTTCCTGGGCCCAGAATCAGCGTTCCACAGCATGAGCCTGCCCCAAATTGCCGGGGACTGCGGTTTTAGAGAAATCTGTGTTCATGTCCTCATCACCGCGCTGCTGTTGCCTCCTCAGCTGCTTTTTCAGGTGCTGGTTCTACATAAACTGCACAATAATGAACGAGGTGTTTATAATGGTCATAATTGCTGCAGTGAGCTGAAAGGGCTCCATGCTTGCCATGCTATGGCGTCTGCTAGGGCAATCCAGGGAAAAGGGCACAAAATGATTTTCTGCTGTTGCTTTCACAGAGGGAGGGAGGGTTGACTGACGACATTTACCCATAACCACCCACAACAAATTTTTGGCCCCATCAGGCATTGGAAGCTCATCCCAGAATTCCAATGGGCAGTGGGGACTGCGGGAACTGTGGGATAGCTACCCACAGTGCACGGCTCAGAATGTTGACGCTTGCCACGGTACTGTGGATGCACACCGCTGAATTAATGTGCATAGTGTGGCCCCATGCACTTGACTTTATACAATCTGTTCCCAAAAATCGACTTCTGTAAAATCGGAGTACTTTCATAGCCTAATAGATCCCATCCTCACATCTCATTTTTATTCATAGAGTGGTAGAGGAAACAAACTTTCATGCTTTTTCAACCACTTGGTTTCTTAACTTTGAATGAACTAGTCATTGAACTGAACTAGTCGAGTAAACTGAAATGAAGACAATACAGTATTCTCTCTGTACCTGCAAAAGAGGCTACTGCTGTCAAAAGCTGGTTTAGCATTTCAACAAATTCTGGTTCCATATGCTTAGCCAGTGATTTCCACCAATTCAGCGGTTTGACTTTCTTTAAAGCTTTGGCAGCAAATATTGGCTTGAATATTTTTTATTTAAACTTTAAATTATTTTAATAGATTATACTAAATTGAGGCCTTAATATAGGTTTCATAATTTCAAATTTATATATATTTTTAAAAGAAATGTATTTAAATTTTAAAAATCTAAATAAATAAACCAAATTTTAAAAATATTTTTAACCCATACTGCTTTGTAAATAAACAGGATTGTACCAAAGAATATATCTGACTCATATAATCAATTTTTCCTCCTCACAGAAACAAGCCTGCAAGGCCCAGAATATTGGCTGATCACCCAGGCCAACTAGACAACAATATCTATGGGGTAGATGAGAACCCTATATTGTTTTTTAATGAAATATTTGGTGAAATATAGCTAATGCAACTAAATAAAACTGAGCATTGATATTCTTTTGCACAGTCTTACATCACTGCTTCTGGTGAACTTAGTTATCCCTGGATAATTGCAAGATATAAAAACCGGAAGAATATATTGAATGTATTTAGATAAATCAGTGGCTCATAAAATATAGCTCTGATTTTTCAGACTAAACAAGAACATAAATTGCCAAGACACATAGTGATAAAAGCTCATGCTCAAATAAATTGGTTAGTCTCTAAGGTGCCACAAGTACTCCTTTTCTTTTTGCGAATACAGACTAACACGGCTGTTACTCTGAAACCATGAAACTTGATACACTATCCATTCATAATAGTCACAGATTGAAGCCTGCGCACATCCTTGCTATTGGTGAAAATGTTGACTTCTCCAGCTTTTACTCTAATAGCAAGCATTGTTAAGAAATCACTGTTACAGTTTACTACAGTGTTACAGTTTAGAGTTCCAGATTTCAATCCAGTTTATTAACTGCATAACCACACACTAATAGAAATGAACGGGTTTTATAATTGCTGATAGTGTACAGAGCAAGAGTTTTCTGACTGCATACAGAGTATGTATAAATAAATAAACCAGGCTTAATTACTGAATTGGAGCCATGGTATCTGTCATGCAGTCATCTGAAGCAAGACAGAAAAATATAATCACCTCTGTTAAATAAGGCTTTTATTGCCACCTGGTGGACAATTGCTAGTAACTGATTTGAAAAAACACATGAAAACGAGTAAAGAGAGATGGACTTGTAAACACAGGGCCAAGTTCATTCCATTCTGTGAGGATTCTTAGGCTAAAGGGGTGCGTGTGACGTTGCACTCGATTTTATAAAATTATGCTAACAAGAGTGAATATAATGTAACTGGACCTTCAGGCAAATGGTCTCTTGTAAGGTATCGTTACAAAGTTTATAATCTACTGAGTGTGGTCATCCAATTTGTATAAACTTATCACTCCTGTATCTGAAACTAGAAATATGAAATATAACTCTGAGGTCCTATTGTAGTTATGCAAAGTGTAGGCCATTAATAGTGGTTTGGAATCTTGATGGCTCCTATTAACCAGGAGAATTGTCTGTAGATGGCTCTGTTTTACTTGTAAGTCTTCTTGTATACGTGTGTGCTGGCAAGTGGGTAATGAAGTCTTACAGTGATGTGATCATGTCACCTGAACTGGAATCCATCTTTAACCTGGTGCTTTTTCATTTAGAAGGAGGGGTGGGAACCCAGAGAGGGACAAAGGATTCCTGTCTTATGCAAAAGATATATAAATGGGTGGAACAGAACGAAGAGGTGGTCATCATGAGAAATCCCCTAGCTAGCACCTGAGCTGGAACAAGGGCTATACCAGGGGAAAGGATTGTGCCCAGACTAGGAAGGTGTTCAGTCTATGAAAGAAACTTATTGAAACATCTCTAAGGGTGTTATGTTGGATCATATTAAAGAAGTTCTGTATTAAAATCACAAATGAGTTTAATTCCCCATAGTTTGAATTCCAGGGTATTGCTAATTAAGAGGTCTCTCGGGTTTTGGTCTCTTGTTTTTACTGTTTCTCTCCCTCTCTGTGTGAAATTTGCAAGCTGCTAATTGTGTAAGTACATGCTAAGACAGAGTCTGTTCTCAAAGCAATACTTCGTAACAACTACTCACACAGAGAGAGACTCAAAGCGATACTTTGTAACAACAGAAACACCACACAGAGATTCCCCACCCTTTTGTTGTATTCATCTCACTTTGTTAACAATTGTGATTAAAATAGAGATAGAGGATGGGTGCTTGGTGTGGATAATAAATGAATGATCAGGGAGGTGCCAGCCTAAGAATCCAGTGTCCATCGGCCGAAGAAGGCATCAAGTGGAAACAACCAGAGGACCGCCAGAAGGCAGACTGGGATCCACCCAACAGCCTCAAGGATGGGAGAACTGAAGAACAAGATAACATCTGGCAGCACGGAGCCGTCAGGAATGTGCCATCTGCTGATTGATTCAGCAACAGCATGATGAAACAATTCCTATAGATTGGCATAGGAATAAATTCCTATAAAAATGGACTCTAGAAACTGAGAACTTTGGGGTCTGATGCTGCAAACCAACTTCCAGGAGCATCAGATGAGCATCTGACAAGGCCTTGCTCCCTCCTCATGTCCAGGCCACCTTGGCACGAGCAACTCTAATGCTGAACTTGTGTGTGTGTGTGTGTGTGTATATGAATGAATGAATGTGTGAATAAATATGAAAATGAATGGAATGTTATAGCTATAACTAACTGCTTACTATGATTCTTTCTGGATTCACAATAAATGTGGCATTTTGCTTTATTCCCTTTAATAAGATCCTGCTGGTTTTTATTTTATTGGTATAATAAGGGTGAGATTTTATCTGTATTCAGTTTTATTATTGTATTAGACATAGACTTGCGTGTTCTATTTTATTTTGCTTGATAATTCACTTTGTTCTGTCTGTTACTACTTGGAACCACTTAAATCCTACTTTCTGTATTTAATAAAATCACTTTTTATTATTTTATCATCACTTATTATTTAACCCAGAGTATGCATTAATACCGGGGGAAAGGGGGACAAACAGCTGTGCATATCTCTTTATCAGTGGTACAGAGGGCGAACAATTTATGAGTTTATCCTGTATAAGCTTTATACAGGGCAAAACAGATTTATTTGGGGTTTGGACCCCATTGGGAGCTGGGCATCTGAGTGTTAAAAACAAGAACACTTCTCAAGCTGCTTTCAGTTTAAGCCTACAGCTGTTAGGGGACCTGGTTCAGACCTGGGTCTGGATTTGCAGCAGGCTAGCGGGTCTGGCTCAAACTAGGAGGGCACTGGCATCCCAAGCTGGGAGGGCAGGAAAGCAGGGGCAGAAGCAGTCTCGGCACATCAGTTGGCAGCCCTAAGGGGGTTCTGTGATCCAACCGTCAAAGTGCGGGGGGGGGGGTGAGAAAGAGTGAGTGCATGCACAAGAAATTTGACTTCTCAGATCATGTTTAAGATCAGGCACAGTTGCAG
This sequence comes from Caretta caretta, assembly GCF_965140235.1. Taxonomy (NCBI): domain Eukaryota; kingdom Metazoa; phylum Chordata; order Testudines; family Cheloniidae; genus Caretta; species Caretta caretta. The sequence goes on along the minus strand of NC_134209.1, from coordinate 126,822,928 downwards.
ACAGGAAGAAGAGTTAAATTTACAAATTAGGGGCCTAATTCTGCTAAATTTATGCTGGTATTTATTCACTCAGTCATATTAATAGATTATAAAGCCAGAAGGGACCATTATGATCATCTAGTCTGACCTCCTGCATAACACAGGCCAAAGAACTTCCCCTCACCTAATTTCTGAATCAAGCCCATCGTTTCTGTTTGAGCTAGGCCATAACTTTCAGAAAGATATCAAGTCTTGATTTAAAGACTTTGAGTGATAGGGAATTCACCACATCCCTAGATCACTTGTTCTGATGGGTTAATTACCATTGCTGTTTCAAAATGTGAACCTTATTTCTAGTCTGAATTTGTCTAGCTTCAGCTTCCAGACATAGTATCTTCTCATAACAGAGGGAGGAAGATGAGGAGTTCAGAGGGGTCATTAGATTTCCTGGCTGTGCTGTATCCTGTCTTCAGCTTCTTAATCCATACTTTGCATTGTTCTGTTGTCCAGTCAATCCTCAGTGCCTCCAGCCACTTGGATATAGCTTTGTAGACATGATAATTTCTTATATTCTTACTGAAGACAAACATCTTGCTTGCCTTATATTAGAGGTTAACAAGAATCCAGCTGTGTTCCTCTGGTCACCTAGCAGTGCACTTGATACAGGACTTCCTCTTAGTGATGGCCACGCTAGTACACAAGAGGTTTAGCTGTTTCCAGTTGAGCAGTCCACATGGTAATGAAGGGTTAAATGCCAAGTAGCTGCATTTGAACCAAGAAGTTGCTTCCAGTTCCTGGAAAGTGAGTGGGAAGTTTGGGGATGAAAGAGCTGGCAAACTCAGCCCCAGAAGATTGGAGGTTAGCATTGGCAGACTCTCCAGACCCAAGTCTGGTGACTCAGGTTTCAGCTGCATCCATACTGCAAAATACCCACATCACAGAACTCAGGCTCTGACCCTCCCTCTAGCAGGGTCCACCGGCCTGAGTCCAGAAGGGTTCCTGTGTGGATAGAAGTGGGGCTTGGGCTTAAAATGGAGTCAGAGATCGGGTCTAGTGTGTTATGTAGACATACCCTATATCTCTAACAGCATGAGAATTTTTGCCATCTACTTAAAAAAACAAAACAAAAAATCCTGAATATTACAGAAATAGAAAACTGTTAATCACCATGATCACTTCACCATTTCCAAGCTATAGAACAACTTTGGAAGAAACCTGGACAAACTCATGGGTTTGTGTCAATCCATATCGTTTTCAGATAACAGTAAGAATGAGCTTTGCTTTGTGGATTTTTGGTTTCATTCAGATTATAAATGCAAAGTGAATTATTAGGATGTGGAGGGTGCTGTCTTACAGTGACAGGTTTCAGAGTAACAGCCGTGTTAGTCTGTATTCGCAAAAAGAAAAAGAGTACTTGTGGCACCTTAGAGACTAACCAATTTATTTGAGCATGAGCTTTCGTGAGCTACAGCTCACTTCATCGGATGCATACCGTGGAAACTGCAGCAGACTTTATATACACACAGAGATCAAAGGAAGATGATGTCTGTCTGTATCTGTACAAGTTTTTTCATAAAGGAATATAAAGTCTGCTGCAGTTTCCACGGTATGCATCCGATGAAGTGAGCTGTAGCTCACGAAAGCTCATGCTCAAATAAATTGGTTAGTCTCTAAGGTGCCACAAGTACTCCTTTTCATCTTACAGTGAATTACTTTTAAGTTAAATTTACAAGTTTCATATAAATGGAGACTACTTACTGTAACAGGAAGTTCTTCAAGATATGTTGTCTCTATCTGTATTCCAAACTTGGTATGCATGCGCTCCATGGTCCTGAGACTGGAGATTTGTAGCAAGTAGTGTCTGTTGGACTGCACCTGGGCAGGTGCCCTTCTTGTGCTTTGGACTGAGAGCATAAAGGTTGGCAAGGACCTACGCCTCTCCAGTTCCTTCTCTTACCTGGAATCAGAGAAGATCCAAAGCAGAGGGGAAGGAGGGCAGAGTAGTCAAATACAGATATGGACCACACATCTTGAAGAACCCCAGGAAACCTCCATTTCTTCGAGTGCTGGTCCCTATGTGGTGGGTGATTTGTAAACAGTATTTAAACAAGAGAAGGGTGCAAGGATGCAGCTAGTATAGATGACTGTAGTACTGCTGTCCCCATAGCTGCATCTGCAGAAGAGGCCTAAACTCAGGTGCAACTCTTCATAATGGTATGGCTGGAACTCCAGGTAGCTGCCTTACAAATGACCTGCATAGGTACCTCTCAAAAAGATGCTGTTGAGGTTGCTTGTGCTCTCAAAGAGTGGGCCCCCACCTTGTCTGGTGGACAAATACATGCCAACTGATTACAAAGAATGATACATCCAGAGATCCACTTAGAGAGTCTCTGGAAAGATGTTTGTCCTTGCAATTGCTCTGCTATAGCAACAAATAGCCTCAATGTTTTCCTAATCAGTTTCGGTCTTCGCAGATAAAAAGCTTAGGCCTGTCTGATGTTGAGGGAACGCAGTCTCTTTTCTTTGCTGGAAGCATGAGGTTTTGGGAAGAATACCAGTATGTGAATAGGTTGGTTCATGTGAAACTCAGAAATTATCTTGGGATGAATGTTTGGGTGCAAATGAAGGGAGACTTTTTCCCTATGAAATATGGTGTACAGCAGGTCAGTCATGAGTGCTCCCAGCTTGCTCACCCATCTGTCTGATGTGATGGCAACAAAGAAGGCAACCTTCATGGAAAGGTGTGACAAGAAACAACGTGGTCATCACTCCGAAGAGTGGTGTGGTAAGAACTGAGAGTACCAGGTTGAGGTATCATTGCAAAGTGGACTATGAGTGGAAAGGCGCTAATGAAACCTCTCAGGAACTGAATCATGGTCAGGTGAGTAAAGATAGAATAGGCTTCCATCAGGGGATTAAGGCACTGATTGCTGCCAGGTGGACTCGCAACAAACTAATAGAAAGTCCTGAAATCTTGAGGGACAGGAGATAGCCTACAATAGCAGGACTACCTGCTGATTCTGGTGATAACTGATTATGTTGTGTACAGGTAGAGAAATGCCTCCATTTAGATAGCAGAAGAGTTTCCACCAGAAAGCATTAGCATTGAGGACAGCTTGGATGGCCTCTGAACATGAATGTTCTAGGTCTAATGCCCATCCAAATACCGGCTGAGATGAAAAGGATCTGGGTTGGGATGTTTGATCCTGCTGTTCTGCTGAGTTAACAGATCTGGAAAGGGACAGATATTGACAGGAGAATGGGATAACATTTGTAAGAGATCCAGAAACCAAAACTGTCTGGGCCAATTTGGTGTAATGAGATTGACCCTGACATAGTGAATTTTCCACAGAACCTGAGGTAGAAGGGAGGTGGGAGGTAAAGTGTACCTCAGATGGTCTGTCCAGGATAAAAGAAGGGCATAACACCTAGAGTCTCTGTCTAATGCTGCTCTGGAGCAGGAGAGATTGAATTTGTTTGTTTGTTTCGGAAGTGAACAGGTCCCAACATGGTGTTTCCCACCGAGTGAAAATTTTGTTGAAGACAGAATTGTGTATTTCCCATTTGTGATCTGTGGATAAGTGCCTGCTGAGATTGTCTACCAGAGTTCTGAACACTGGTAGGCATGTTGACAAGAGTGTGATGTGGTTTCTGGTGTACTAGTTTCATAAACTCACTGCCTCTATGGACAGAGGAAGAGATTTTGCTCCGCTCTGTTTTATATAAAAGATTGTCATCATGTCTGATATTATCTGGATGTGATGGAACAAATAAGGAGCAGGAATGTGTTGCAGACTAGATGACCTGTCCTTACCTCCTAGAGACTGGTATGCATTTTGGCTTCCCGGGGGACCATGTGATTGTTCATGTGGGCTCCCCATCCTATGGGGGATGCATAAATAGAGTTGCTTCAGAGGTGGGTGGAAGGAAAGGGACTCCTGATCGCACCTGTTTCAGTTTTGCCCACTAGAGAGGTTCTGACCTTTTGGGGAATGGTTACCTTGGTATCTATGTTGTCTCTGTCTGGTGAGTAAACAGACCGAAACCAGGTTTGCAGACAATGGAGGTGAATGACATTATGTATGTATGTGAAGCTATGTGGACTAGTAGGAAAAGAGATACAAATTGTGATTGTGATACACAATCACAAAGTCTGAGGGTGAACTGAGTTATCAGGCTATTCATGGCCTGAAACTTTCTATAGGAAAGTAAGAGAATGAGTCTAGGGTTGCTCCTATAAAATCTATAGTTTTTGTGGGAGTCGGAATGGACTTTACTTTGTTTACACAGATCTCCAATGATATCAGAAGGTGGAGTAAGAATAGAGTCGCCAACTGGGTCTACTGGCTCAATCTGCCTGTTAGTAGTCAGTCATCCAGATATGGGAAAATGGTATAGCCACTGCATCTCATCTGGACCACTACCTCTAAGAAAACATAGGTGCTGTTGCCAGCCCAAATGGGAGACTCTGAACTGGTAGTGCTCCAGTACTACCACAAATCTGAGAAACTTTATGTGGGACTGGTGACAATCCACATGAAAAGTAAACCTCTTTCATGTTGAGAGCCACAAACTATGTGTTCTCTTCTATGGAGGGAATTATTGATGCTGGTATCACCCTGCAAAATTTTGCTTTGTGAATAAAGACATTTAGTTGACGTAGATCCAGAATAGGTCTCCAACCTCCATTTTTCTTGGAAACTATGAAAAATGGGGGGTATAATTCATTTCCTGGATGTTGGGATGTCACTTGTTCTATGGGCCCTCATTGAAGGAGAGCCTCTACCTCCTGATGAAGGATTTCCTCATAAGACTGCAACTGGAGGCTGGTTGATGAAAATACTTTCCTCCCAGAAGATCAAGGCATTTAAAGCCCTGGTCAGTTGGAGTCGACTTGGGATGCTGTCCTAGACCTCTCTATAGCCTCCTGCACCACTAAGGAGTTGGGGGCTGGGTGTGTAAATAAAAACTTTACCCCTTTGGTTGGAATGAAAAAGCATTTTTTCAGGGTAGGAGCACAGGAGGAAGGGGTATGCCCCACCATCCTGGTGGGTTCCAAAATGTCCTAGTTAACTGGGAGGGCCACCCTATTAAGGCCAGAGGGTTGCAGGATGTCCAAGAGGCTGTGTTGAGTATCATGGGACTCCTCATGAGGGATCTGGAGCTCAGCTGCCACCCTCTGCAAAAGCTCCTGGTACTGCCTGTGGTCATCAGGTGGAAAAGGGGATGATGGAGCAATTGCCTCATCTGGTGAGGAGGATGACACACCCATTGAGACTGGCAGATCGGGCTTGACTTCCTCCTCTGCAGACTCTGACAGCGGCAGTGTGATTCCTCCATGCATCCGAGAGTATCTAGTATATGGATTCCATGGAGCCCACTAGGGCCAATAGGAAGGATCGGACAAGGGTGAGGATGTGCAGCCAAGGCTTTGGGTACCAACGGTCCCCTGGGTAGTTGTAACCAGGAGGAGGGCAGCTCCAAGACCTCCAGTTTGTTCTGTCTGGACTTGTTTCCCTTAGGGGGAAAGGTTTGTCTGGAACAACAGATTCAGCCAAAGAGAAGGTAGATTCCTGTTCTACCAGCGGTGCTGTCAGCCCCAATGAAAGAATGCTCCAGCTTGTGGTCATGGTGGGAAAGTATCCTCTCCTCCTCATGGTGGTTTATTCTGGTGTTGAAACATCTTTGAGGAGGACTGTCCCAACAGGCGAGGAGACTGATAAGGTAAGGCAAAAATGTTCTCTGTCAGGATCAGCTGATTAGGTGTGTCCAGTGACATGGTACTCTGAGAATCTTATCCGGAATGTACCAGAACCATTGAATGGGTCCATCATAGAACTCCCAGTCAGAACCAGCTGGTGCTGATCTTTCAGCCTGTGAGATCAAGATGAAGCCAGTACCAGCAGATCCCCTTTCCTTTGCGCCTTCCCTTCCTGGAGGGGAAGATTTATGTGGACTTAATTCCTTAGGATCATGCACAAGGACTCACCTGACTTGGACCAACATGGGGAGGGATCATTTTTCTTAGAGCACATCTGGACAGGGATCCTTTCTTATGCCTGTGATCACATCCCCTACTCTCATGAGACGGGTTTCTTACACATAACTAATCTGGCCTCTGTTCTGGAGCTTGTGCTCAGCAGGGCACTGCTCACAGTCTGAGGCTGATGTACAGGAGAATCTCCTCAGCTTGGATCCAACTGTGGTCTCATGGCCTTCTCTGTGAGATGTTTTCACAGACACAGCTCTCATTCCTCACAGGTTCAGGGAGGGAAGGAGCAGCAGATGTTGCACTTAGCAGCCATGAGCCTCCCCAAGGCAGTAAAGGCAGTAAAGTTTGTTGCTGATTGAGAAGGAACGGAGCAAGAGATACTGTTCTTAAATCCTGGGACTCTGCATATTCCTTCTTCACAAGGAGAAGTTCCACCAGGGTGGGAGGAACTAAAGAAACTATAAAAAGAAAAGGAGTACTTGTGGCACCTTATAGACTAACAAATTTATTTGAGCATAAGCTTTTGTGAGCTACAGCTCACTACATCGGATGCATTCAGTTGAAAATACAGTGGGCAGATTTATATACACAGAGAACATGAAACAATGGGTGTTACCATACACACTGTAACGAGAGTGATCAGGTAAGGTGAGCTATTACCAGCAGGAAAGAGAAAAACAGTACTTTTTGTAGTGATAATCAAGGTGGGCCATTTCCAGCAGTTGACAAGAACGTCTGAGGAACTGTGTGTGTGTGTGTCGGGGGGGGATTAAAAATGGGGAAGTAGTTCTACTTTGTGTAATGACACATCCACTCCCAGTCTTTATTCAAGCCTAAATTAATTGTATCCAGTTTGCAAATTAATTCCAATTCAGCAGTCTCTCGTTGGAGTCTGTTTTTGTAGTTTTTTTGTGAAGAATTGCCACTTTTAGGTCTGTAATCGAGTGACCAAAGAGATTGAAGTGTTCTCCAACTGGTTTTTGAATGTTATAATTCTTGACGTCTGATTTGTATCCATTGATTCTTTTACGTAGAGACTGTCAGGTTTGGCCAATGTACATGACAGAGGGGCATTGCTGGCACATGATGGCATGTATCACATTGGTAGATGTGCAGGTGAACGAGCCTCTGATAGCATGGCTGATGTGATTAGGCCCTATGATGGTGTCCCCTGAATAGATATGTGGGCACAGTTGGCAACGGGCTTTATTGCAAGGATAGGTTCCTAGGTTAGTGGTTCTGTTGTGTGGTTGCTGGTGAGAATTTGCTTCAGGTTGGGGGGGCTGTCTGTAAGCAAGGCCTGGCCTGTCTCCCAAGATCTGTGAGAGTGATGGATCGTCCTTCAGGATAGGTTGTAGATCCTTGATGATGCGTTGGAGAGGTTTTAGGTGGGGGCTGAAGGTGATGGCTAGTGGCTTGAATAAAGACTGGGAGTGGATGTGTCATTACACAAAGTAAAACTATTTCCCCACGTTTATTTCCCCCCCACACACACACACACACAGTTCCTCAGACGTTCTTGTCAACTGCTGGAAATGGCCCACCTTGATTATCACTACAAAAAGTACTGTTTTTCTCTTTCCTGCTGGTAATAGCTCACCTTACCTGATCACTCTCGTTACAGTGTGTATGGTAACATCCATTGTTTCATGTTCTCTGTGTATATAAATCTCCCCACTTTATTTTCCACTGAATGCATCCGATGAAGTGAGCTGTAGCTCACGAAAGCTCATGCTCAAATAAATTGGTTAGTCTCTAAGGTGCCACAAGTACTCCTTTTCTTTTTGCGGATACAGACTAACACGGCTGCTACTCTGAAACCTGTCATTAAAGAAACTATACTATCCATTAAAACACTAAGTCTAAGATGACTAAAACTATTTACAATATATACTTACAGCTTCTGAAAAGAGAGAAAAATTCTAACACGCACAGAGGATTCCGATTTGGGCTATGTGACAAAAAGCAGGAACTGGAGAGGTGTCAGTGCATGCCACCCATTATTCCCTTGGTCCACAGCATGAAGGGAGCAACTGTGCAGGTGCAGACCAACCGACACTACTTGCTCCACGTGTCTAGACTCAGGCACGTGGAGCACATACGCACTCACGTGCGGAACATATTGAGGGAACCAGCACTTGAAGAGCTACTAACTCTTCTGCCACTCGAACAGTTGTTCTGTGTTTTACATGTGAACCTGATGTAACGTTATGATACAACTTTTTGTATCTTGGCATATTTTCCTGTATGTGATTCCCCTGTGCCCTAGCTTCTAAAATCAAAATTTAAAAAGGTTCTGGGTTTGAGGGGGAGGGGAAGGAGGAAGGGAAAGAGTGGTGTTGCAAACAGTGTAGACTGTTTGCTTTACAGCATTGTCTTTTAAAGCACATTAGAAGTGTTAAAATATGCTTAAGATGACAGGAGTGATTCATGACTAGAAGCTGCTCAGGCACATCAGTGACGGGAGAGAAATCTGAAATGTAAATTACTCAGAGAAAAAAACCTAAATGCCTTTCTTCCTGGAGCTCAGAATTTAGGAATTATTTTAATGACTCGTGAAATGAAATTCAGTTATGTCCCATGAAGCTGTCAGAATTTCAACCCCCAGACTTGTTTCACAGGCTCTCTCCTTAACAACTTGCCTGATGCGACCACTGTCTCTACTCCTACTCCCTGGGTAGGAAGAGGTGATTCTAACTGAGAGCTAGTGTTCATCTGTCCATTTGCTGTTTTGTTATCTTAGGAAGTTGTGAGCTGAACTCCATATCAGGATTTAAGTGTTTCATTATGTATGAGCACAAGTGAGTACTGTCCTTCATATCAGACATTTAACTGAGGTCCTTCCTGTCTGAGTGGAAGTTAAGATCTGTTTAACAAGAGAAGGGGATAAACTAGTACCCTAGATTATTAAAATCAGTTCTAATGGTGACTGGCATCCAAACCTTAAAACAATTATCAGAATCTTTTCATGTCAGTTTGAACTTTCTACGGTCCCAGATGTGTATCTCTGCCACTGGTATTCCCTGTTGATAGAATACGGTGGTAAGAAGACTGGCACCTAGTCTATACCAGTATTCCCACTATTGCTTCATGATATATTCATGTAAACAAGGCCCAAATGACTGAGTTACTAGCCTTCAGACTACGGTCCCTCATCTACAATAGAGCTAGTACAGTGTTATCTGAACCAGTTTTAAACATAGTTTAAAAACTCTATTTAGCCTGCCAGGGTTGACATGGCCTAAAAATTTTATTAAGATGATGTTAAAATAAAAACAAAACGGTACAGCGTTTAAGAGTAGACATTTCTGGTCATCAGGGAATAAGGTACAGAGTATCAAGGGATGCAAAGTTTGGTTTAGGATCGGATGGCGTAAGGAATACATAATCTGCAATATCCCCAATTGGGGGTAAAAGGTTAACGGATCAAAGTACAGACATTGAAATATGAAGGTATGTTGTTCATATAATGACTATGTTCAGGTGTGGAGTATAATGAGTGGATACGAGGATGAGGCTGGATTTACCCTCATTTGGTGAAATTTAATGTTCAGTGAGTTTATGGTTCCAGTTCATATGGTCCAATGGAAAAAGTCTCTCATACTACTAAGCAACTAAGCTCCCTTTAGAAAAAAGGTTACCTCAGGTACTGGTAACATAGTTTAGATTGCATAAACAGAGGTTTACTGTAGCAGCCCAATACTAGGAGAAGAATCCTTGTAGCTTCCCCAATTTGGTGCTGCAAACTTTACATGCAATGGTATGGAAACATCTTCTAAAAGGCTCTAGATAGCTGTGCTCTGATAGCTCAAAAGCTAGAGTATTCACCCTGCATTTTTTACTATAATTCACTCTTTTTAACTTGACCTTTCCCTGACTCTGTTTACAGTATTTCCTTGCTAATTAACACTTAGGGCAGCTCCACACCCAGAAATAACAAGAAGGGGGAGTTAAAATAATCACCAAAGAAAGTGGTTTTAACTCCCCCCTCTTGTTATTCCAGTGCAAATCTTGATGTGGAGAACACTTATTTTGGAATTGAAGTAACTAAAGTTTATTTGTTACTACATTTTAGTTATAGCAAAATTGACTTTAGCCACTTCTATTCCAAAGTAAGTATCTCCCACCCCAACATACCAAAATCACTAAATTGATTTAGATAATCAATTTGGTTACATGGGTGCAAATTTGTGTGTAGTCTATCCCTTAGTTACAATGAGGGTGAGTTTTCCACTGCTTTGTTTCAGTGGAATACTTATTGTCTACTTGAAATACATGAACTGAATAGATGTCCACTGAGGTTGATTTATTCTAGTTTTGTGATTGAAAGGTTATGAAAGGATGTCTGAGCACAAGCTGGCCTCCCTTTGATCCTCTCTATAATTGCAGGATACATTTTCACATTTAAGATCATTCCCTTCTATCTCAAAGGCATAGAGCTACTTACAAATATTAACTGCAATCATGCTGACCTATCTCTCTGGTTCCAGTCATCTGTTTAATATAGAGTAGAAGGTCAGCTCTACATTAAAAGAGCCTGAAATAATTTATATCACTATACTGACCCCTGCAGAGCTTAACAAAAAGCAGGCAGATGTGTAACTCATGAATGCAGCTCCTCAGAACAGCATTGTGTGGTTGCATTAACAGGGGCTTTGTAACCTTCAAGGAAAAATTCCCTCATCCCAAGAGAACAAAACTATTGGCAAATCACAAAACCGCTGTGAATATCAAATACAAAACCCTTCCCCCTGTATTTAAACAACATTATGGATGTCTTTTTAAAAAATTAAATACTGAGATGTCATACCATTTAAAGATAGTATTTTTATGCAACAGGTAAAATAATTTTTATCTCCATTCACTAGGATAGAGATTTAATAAGGAGAGATGGAGATTGACTATTTAGAGACACCAAATTCAATATTAGGTGGCAGTAAGGATTAAGGAGTCAGGCTATGGGTCAGAAAACACAAGTCAACGTGTATTAACACAAAAAAAAAATCTATTTGCAGTAGAGTGGAACACAGGTCATTCTAAAATCATTAGTGAATTACATTAAAAGACAGCTATGCTTAAGGCTCTTGTATTCTGTTGGCAATTTATTTTCCAAGTGACTCCATTCTCATATTTCAAATCATCCTGTAAAACTCACTTGGTTTGGCTGGCTTTCCACCACTAACTTTCTCTTCAGCTAACATCATCTACACGTATTCTTGTACTTGACCTTTTGAACTCTAAGCACAACTCCCCAAACAAATCAACAAGAAGATACAAAAAATACAAATTATCATTACTCTTCCCTGTTGAATTCCCCACCCCACCCCCCACCCCGTCTGTTTTCACTCTGTTTTGACTGGGGCTGGCCAGAAAACCAGAATTCCATTTAGCAAGAAATCAAGGTTTTGACATTTCCTTTCATTCTGCATCAGAAGGACACCAAGACTTTTTTAACTTTTTCTCTCTCATGCACCAACCCCCACCTCCAAACAATATCTCTCTGTCTCACCCACACCCACCCACTGTGGTTAAGACACTTGCCTAGGATGTGGAAGACCTAGCTTTAAGTCCCTGCCCAACCTGATTTGAGGTGGAAACCACAAAATGAATAGGCAGGTTAGTGCCCTAACCATCAGTCTCTCTCTGGCCCATTCTGGGAGTGGTCTCTTACGTTGACCAGAAACTCTACCTTGGACCTGAGAAATCTTCCCAGTGAAATTTGTGTCAAAACAAAAATGTTTCCATGAAAAGTTCTGGTTTTGACAAAAATGCCCAACCAACTTTAGTTTTCAGGAAATTATATTGTAAACTTCTCAGGACAGGGAGCTGTGCTTTCAAGGGCCATGCAGACCTATTAGTAATAACAGTGCATACAGTTCCCCTGTATGCACACGCGAAGGGTTGTAATCACAGAACTTTACCCTTGGTTCTTATGTAATTAAATCCAGATATTATCCAAAAGACACACTAATATCATTAGAAGTCTAAGCGCTAACACGGTCTAAAGTTCTCTTAATTATGGTGCAGAAATTAAAGAAAAAAGGGTAACTAAACAATGGGCAATTAGTAACATGTATCAGAAGCAACAAGTGATTCAAGTACACAACATAAACTGAATGGGAATGCTAAACTGCAGGATACCTTTTATAATAAATAACTAATTAGTAGGTACTTTATTTACACCACATTAGGTCATATCATTCCAAGAAATATTGATTTAAAAAACCTACCCAAGGTACTTACACTGATCATAATGGCATAGCAGCAGTGCCTGATGCTTATGCGCATGGCTAGGCATGTGAGCAGCAGCTATATGAATTTTCTGCTTGTAGAAACACTGTCCCCACAAAGCTAGCTGAATAATCATTTTGTGGTTTTCACCTCAAAGTGAAGATGCAGCTGCTGGTCTCTGATTTGGCCTTTTCTCCCCAGAGGCAGGATCATTTTAGTTGCGCCACCGTTCCCATTCACACTCAGAAATGCTGCTTTCAGGTTGATTGAATAATTTGTCATAGGATTCTTTCCATATTTCAAGGAAACACTATCCCTTTCAAAGCATTCTTCCAGTGAGAGACCCTGCTGTAAAAGACACTGAATTGCACTTGTTATGGCACATTTAGGGTGACTAGATTTTCTAAATGCAAAACCAGAATGTATTTTGGTGGGGGGGAAAGAAGCATACACACAGCAATGAGGAAAAGGAAGGTGCCTATTTCACCCCTTAGCTTCCGAGATTCCCTCACCAAGCATGCAAGATCATCCCCTTCCTCCACCAGTTTGTCCCTCTGCATTGCTCAACCCCTTCCTCAAAGGTCCTTGAAACCAGCAAGTATAGCTATTGGGCCTCAGTGCTGCTACAGTAATTCCTGCTGCCACCATGACTCTTCCTCCATCATCCGTTACTGCGGGACCCAACTGCGTCTGTGTTGAATGCGTGCTGTTTTTCTCTACTTCCTTACTGAAAATGCATTGGATTATGAGAAGCCTCAAACAGCACTCCGTAATTCATAGCCTGGCAGCAAGTCAGAATTGAATCTTTGTGCATTTGGGCAGGAACAGGGTCGCAGAGGGGACTGCAGAAAAGGGGGAAGAGAGTGTCTTCAACTTGCCCTTTGTGCAATGTGGCTGCACTCATTTGGTATGTCCCCTCTCCAGCTGCCAAGTGGACGTGCATGCAGTGGGACTGAAGGCTGTTGTTTCATCTAAGACAGTGGTTCTCAACCAGGAGTCCGGGGCCCCTTATGGGGCCGCAAGCAGGTTTCAGGGGGTCTGCCAAAATAAACCAGAGAGCAGGGTCAGTGCTGGACTTGCTGGGGCGCAGGGCAGAAAGCCCAAGCCCTGCCATGCGGGGCTGAAGCCACAGGCTGAACAAAGCAGCTTCGGGGGGGACGCCTGTGCCCTGCTTGATATCCCCTAATGCCAGTCCTGGCTTTTAAGCTACTGGATATGCAGAAAAACAGTTGTGGCACAGGTGGGCCAAGGAATTTTTATTGCATGTTGGGGGCCTCAAGAAGAAAAAGGTTGAGAACCCCCTTTTCAAAGAGAAATCCTGCAACAAGAGCCCCCTACAATGTGAACAGATCTACCCAGCATGAAAGAGATGGAGGAAGGAGTTTGCAACACCTACAATGTCCCCCAAATGTTCCTCTATCTGGGGGGAGAGGGACAGACTGTCCCAGGGCATCTCCAGAAGCAGAAGGGAGGGTGAGAGATCCACAGGGTCACTGGTTTCTCCCTTTCTCAGTGACAAAGGCTGCTAGATTTACCTTTCATCTTGGATGGGACAAACCTGCTTGTGGGACCTGACAAGTAAGGGCCAAAAGGCACAGATGGGTCTTCCTTGCTCTTGACTGATGCCTACTCACACTTTGCCTCTGGTACTGGGCCCAAGGATGGTGGTGGAAGTGTGAGAGTGAAAGAGAAACAAACAGGGGACAAAATAAGGTCTGTTGAATAGATGAGCTGTTTTCACAAAGGCCTTTGGTGTTGACCAAAAAGCAATCCAAAAATAATAGTAGGGGGAAAAGAAAACACGGAGAGAGAGAGAGAGAGAGAGGAAAAAGCTACAAGAAAAGGTTCAAAACAGACAGCAGAAATTCTTTCCAATCTTCTCCAAACAGAAACCACTGTGGCCTACCAGTTAGAAGCTTCTGTTTTTTCTTCCAGTCTGCACCTGCTGGCAAGAGGTCACAGTGTTTCCCTAAGCATGTGTGGACTCCCGTCTAAGGGATTATATCAAATCTCTAAACTGTTTTCAAGTGTCTTAGCTTTTGTGTAAAACAAATGATGTTATAGTTGTGAAAAAAAGTTGTCATAACATGGAGTGAAACAGATGCAGAGATTCTGCCTGAGTTTCCAGAGAGTCTGAAACAATAGCTAATGGACACATCCTATTCTTGTATGGTGATAGCATTTTTCTACTTCCCACAGGCCCACATTATCAAAGATGAAGCTGAAAATAAAACAGGGAAGCTGAAACCTTCTAATTATGTTTTTTTCTGGTATAAAATAAAGACATTGTATAAACTGGTACCTAGACCACAGGTGGGTTTCCTAGCTGCATATAAAGCCATGCTTTTTTCAAATAGGAATGGCAATGTCATCATTTCCTGATGAGAACATACAGATCTCATTCACTGCCATAGAACACTGTCAGCAACTCCTTGGACTACTAACTAGGTCTTTTGGTCTTAACTTTCATGCAATCAGTTGTTGTTTCAGGAGTTTTTTTCTGGTTTGACACATGACACTGTGTCAAAATGATGCAGCCTTAAATGGAAATATCTAAATATTTTCAACACAAGTGAGGTACCAAAGCCTAACAAGAAGCAAGGTTATCACATTGGCTAGGGGACATCAGTGCAGAGAGTTATCTTCCCGTGCACAAATCCAGAAGCTCCTTATAAAGAAGCCAACAGTATGCCCTCTAGTTTATAAGAGTCTCCAGACACCAAAAAAACTTCAAAAGAAACAAGATTAGTGGGAGTCATTTAAATTTCAAAGACTTTAATATCTGTAAAGACGTTTTGGCACAAAGCCTGAAAACACACTTAAATGGTTTGTAAACTTGCTTGGCCTGTAACACTTGTTTGACGGCAGCAACCCAGTCTGTGAGGCAGGACCAAAGAGATACTGAAAATGAAAACCATCAGCCGAACACTAAGGCCTCTGGACAACCTCCTTTGAGTCCATTAATCCAAATAATTTGCCAACATTTTCCATTAATTTACCAACAAATATGACAGTTTGTTGGTGCACTGACCATGAACTGTAGTGCAGCTCTGCTTGTCTTAATAGCAACAGTGAGAGAGCCACCTGGAATAAATGGAATTATACTGTTGAAATAGCTACCAACAATTTTCATTGCATCTTTACTAATTCAGAAAAGTGCAACACACTGAACAATTAAGATGTTACGTAAAATAACTTCCCTTTATTCAAATTAAATTATCATTTCTTTACTGTGTTCTACATTCTACAGATAAAACTTCTGTGCAAAATAGTTTATAAAGTACGACAAAAGGCTTTTATTGTAAAAATAAAGTTTCTAGATATACAATTACTTTGCACTATTGACAAATATTGTACAGTATTTGACAATCAGTTTTAATATGTCACATTACTTAAATATATGAAGTCATGTAAACCAATGATCTTACTGATAAGCATTCCATTACTGGTACTTCAGCTTTTTGTGACTGGAACACTATTCTTTTCCCACACCTTACCCTAAGTACTGATTTCGCTTACACACTCTCTATTCACCTTTGTGCACTTTAATAATGAAACTGGGCCTTGGAACAACTCAAGTTCCATTGAAGGATAGAGCATGCACAATCAAATGGGAGGAAGTGAACACTAGCTGGAATATGTGGTCTTAGTCTGGTAAATTAAAACAATTCCCCTAAAAGGTTGTGAATCGGTAACATGAACCCTCATTGATCCAACTCGCTTTCATTCTGCAAGGTCTTCATAGCTAAGCCCCACAGGGTCATACTGGAAAAGAATGGTCCCTCATTACTCCTATATGCAGCAGAAGATGCACGATTGCCCAGTGGGTCACCACAATGACCATCCAGGGTTGTCATTGATGAACGAATCATAGAAATATTATCGGACTGTAGGGGTTCTTCTGCAGATGATACATCTACCTCTGTGTAAGTGAAAGGTGGCTGAGGAGTTTGTTGTGTCTGAGGTTTTGGGAGTTCAGCAGGATCCAGACTCAATTTCTGCTGGATTGTAGACTCCTGGTGTTGAATCATTGACCGCAACTTGCAATAAGATCCTGCAGAACTATCAAATTCATTAGCTGAATTTCCAGCTGGACGAACAGGAAATTTAACAGATACTGGTAACAAAGTAACAGACATTTCTTGGGCAAATGAGTCGGAACCCTGAGATTTCTCAAGATCAGAAGTTTCAATTGCCTGAGTAAATTCCTCTAGAGTATTTGATCCCTCATCACTGGACTTGCAGTGCATTTTCTTGTGCCGCCGCAGAACAGCAGAACGAGTGAAGCATTTGTTACAGGTCTCGCAGGTATAGGGCTTTTCTCCTGTATGAGTCCGCACATGTCTGCGTAGGTCACCAGACCCTGCAAAACACTTTCCTGAGAGACAGAAGTAATACTTTTAGATTTTGTTCCTCTCAATGTGAGTGCCATGAACATGTTTGATTAGAGGGAATATCAAGCGTTTGAGTTAAAACTACAGATCAATTCCTATTGTGTCATGTTCTCTGTCTACAACAGTCTCAGACTTGTTCCTTCTATTTTTAAAACTCAATTATTTGTACTTTTCTTCTTCTTGACCCGACTTGCTCTCCTGTATTTCCATATCCTTCCGTTTACAGTCTATAGTCTCAGAAATCCCCTCTAGCACTGGAATGCTGTGACAAGCATTAGTAGCAACCGCTTTTCTCAGTTTGTCTCTGTCTTTGCTGAACTGAATCCCTTTGATCCCTACAGTAGCAGTCTGAGGAACATGGCATGTTGATGACATTTCAAAATACATTTTTCATAAAAGAACTGCACTACCTCAAATACACCTTACAATAATTCCCTCAGTACAGAGGTACTATTGTCAGATACTACAGGGATGGGTACTGTTATAAAAACTTAGCTGCATTGATAATGTAAACATAAAACCCATTTTGGCTATAGAATAATTTTCAGTGTTGCAATTTTATTATTGCTAGGAGCATTCAGGTACCATGAAAAACTATCAACTTCTTAACATGCAGTATTCACATATTTTCAAAATAAACAGAAGCCAGAGGTAAAATAACTCTTATAAAATTATAGACAGCAATATAGTAAGTGACTGAAATTGGACAAAGATACCAATGTCATAGTGCACCAGGAGAAAAGGATGTTTCTAATTTCTAAAACTGCTACCTTAATTATACACAGTGATTCTGAGATTTTACATTCTTCAAAATAGTATAATTTGACTTTATATAGTTTTGTCCATATTAATGATTGTTTTAATGCTGTACTTTATGTGGACAGGTACCATGAAAATAAAATGTGTTATTTGAAAGCTTAGGAAATTGCAATTGATCTACTAGCCATTCATTTAAATATATTCTTATTTTTTTGCCATTAAACTTTTGCATACACCTGTTTATATTAATCTCTAATTTTGCAAAGCCCAGGCTTTTCTGCATAGCCAATTATGCTGCACTATCACTGGGTCAGTAGGTGTTGAATTTTTGCATATGGTGGACTATTTCTTAAGAGATGGATCCTCTTGTGGGTCATTTTTGCGCTCAGTCTAGATTTCACACCTTCTCTGTGGAAACCAGATGAACTCGCTATAAGAAAAACTAATCAGAACAATATTAAAGTTTAAAGTAAGCCTATTTTAATGTGATGGGAGAAAATGCTTGCTTACGCTTACTCTAATTTGTATCTGCTGTTTGTTTCCTCTGACTGGGTGAAAGGCTTTACATTAGTTAAGACTCACCTTGTTGCCTCAAGACCCCCATGCCAAGACATACTCTAGTTAGGTGTTTTTATCCTGTGTATTTGCTATCCCTCTCCAATGTTGGTGTTCTTTGAACATGACTGAACTTACACCAAAAGCAACAATAGTCACAGGCAGATAATTAAATACCATTGCAGGATGCTGAAAGGTGCTTAGGGTGTGAGATATTAGATGATCAATAAAACCTCTGTAAACTCACAAGCAAAGATGAATCGCTATCAAAGACAGCAGCTTTGCAGACCACCAGGAAGTGGGATCCATCTGATACAATTTGAGAACTAATATTCTCAGCTATGACCCAGTTATGCTTTATAATTCAAAAGAGCCTTCCCTTTACAAATTAAAGTGAAGGACTAAAGGTTGCTTCCAGCTTTCACTAGGATTCAGTGAGATCTCATTTGAATGTTGCAACCAAATGTTTAGGACAAAAGCACTAAGGCTGCTATTTCAACATACTTCTTTTGGAGGGAGGCTAAGCATGTCCTGGTGATAAGCAGAAAGTAAATCAAAGCTCTGAAACAGCTATGATCAGTATTGCTGTTGAAAACCAGACTATAGGGTCCAGAAAGAAGATTCACCACTTTAAACAACATTCACTCTTCCAGTTTCCTTTCTGTATTCTCCATTCAAAATTCACTTGTGATCTCATTTGTGCTCAGCCTAGCACTGTTTTAGGCTTAAAGAAAAAATAACTACCGCATAGGTGATAACAACAGGGCACTTTGTTGAAAAAGTAACATTTGTACCATCAATAATGTTAAAGTCCTATGTATGAGATGGTGTAAACAAGTAATAAAACCAAGCTGAAAACGATTTTAACCATCTGCTATGCCAAATAGAAGAGATCCAGGAAAGGGTATTTCAATCCAGTTTTACTTTGTCTATTTCCAAGTCATCAGTGAATAAGGTGAATTTCCACTAGCTTTTAAAAATAAATATGTATGTATTGTAAACCTTACTTACCACATGCTGAACAGCTGTATGGTCTTTCTCCTGTGTGCCTAATTCTGTGCTTTACTAACTTCCGTTGCATGTTAAATGACTTTCCACACTCATCGCAGGTGAATACTTTATCTGCTGTATGGGTCTTTTTGTGTTCCTTTAAGTTACTAAAGTTACTAAACCCTGGAAGAATGTAACAGACACTAAGATTAAGACGACTACTCACATTTCAATCATAAACCCTAAAGACAGAAAAAATTAATTCTAGCATACCTCTGCCACAGATATCACACAGATGAGGTTTTTCTCCAGAATGAATAATAATGTGACGCTGTACATCACCAGAAGCAGCAAACCTGGAACAGAATTTGGAAACTCAGTTAAAGTGTTTCTACATACCTACTACCTTCCATAGCTGTGTATCATATGGGGAGCAGCTGTTATGAATGCTTCATCAGCCTAGCAAATTCTAGAATGCTTAGAGGACTGTAGTCTGAAATATTAAAAACTCCTAACACTAGATGCTAGTAAGGGGACATTGTCAGGTTCAAAATATTTTTTAAACAAACATAATGCCTTAAATTTCAAACATCTATTTTAACAATCAAATTTATTTTTTGCCATTAATACTATTTCTTTAATTTTTGTATTTTGCCCAGTTTGAACAAAAATAGACAAGCCAGTTACAAGTTTGTGTATTTTCTGTCATGTGCTGAATGCAGCAATATTTGTGTTATAAAGACTTCAAGGAAATATTTAAAAAACTCAAATAAAAATAATGAAGACCTATCTATTGACCATAGCTTTTGTAAAATTTAACAAAACCCTAATCATTCTGAGTCTAAATCACGACAATGTATAGCTTTAAAGGAAAAGCACAGAACTGTGCGTACTTTGATTCAACATTTCCAAAAGTTCTGTTAAGTTAAATAGTTTAATTAGACATTGGATATTTTTAGTTAATTAAAAAGTTGCCAATGAACAGAAATCCAAATAAGACCATATAGACTCACCAGATGTGCTGATTTATGGGATACGGCACTAAAAATATATTTGCGTAAAGTAATTTAACCCATCATTCTGTACTTGCTTTTAAGAAGCAATTCCTAATGTTAATCTCTTGTCATTTACCAGTATCCAATAAAGGCAGAAGTGCACAAAGAGTGATGGGCAAATAGACAATAGAAGCCTATGGTGGTATAAATCAACACAGTCTACTCCTGTTACCTAAACCTTGGCCTCTGAGTTGTTATAAGGGTTAAGAAAATGTTTTATTAATACAATCTTAAAACACTGACATACTAACTGTATAGGAGATTAACAACTGTACTAACCTTTTCCCACAGATTTCACAAATATATGGTTTTTCACCAGAGTGCCGACGTAAATGAGTCTGAAGGTTACCTGCCTGAAAAGATGGGAATAAACGGTTTAAAGAGGCCAGAACTAGCTAGTTGGTGTCTGTAGATGAAGAGGTGTAAAGAACAGAATCCAGAAGCTGGCTTTCAGTTCCTAATTTTAAAACGGTCAAGCTTATGCACCATTTGGAGAATGAAGAATTATGCTGTTTGATCAAGAAATACTGTTGTCTACACTAATAGCCAGCTATCTATCTATGCAGCTATAAATTGACAACAGCAAATTGGGAAACAGAAAAAAGAGCAAATTAAAAAAAAGAAAACTGAAGCCCAGATTCAAACAATTTGGAAACAAGCTACATCTGAAAGACTGATCCTGTTAAGTGTGAAAACCTAGAACAACCACCAGGATTACAGTCATGGGGAGATGATTACTTACCAGTAATTAGATTTGTCTTAGTCTCCTTCTCTTCCCTATCCTACAAATAAAACACCACTACATCATGATGTATGACTTCACCTACCAGGAGGCAAAGAAAAATGGTCAGTTATTATCTATATATAATGTACTCAAGTCTGGGGGGAGGGATAGCTCAGTGGTTTGAGCACTGGCCTGCTAAATCCGGGGTTGTGAGTTCAATCCTTGAGGGGGCCATTTGAGATCAGGGCAAAAATTGGGGATTGGTCCTGCTCTGAGCAGGGGGTTGTACTAGATGACCTCCTGAGGTCCCTTCCAACCCTGGTATTCTATGATTCTATGAAAAGCCACACATATTTACCCCCAACAAAAGAAGAAAGTAGGATAAGGAAGAAGAGAAGACTATGAACAAAACAAATTACTGGTAAGTAATTTTTCCTTGTACATCTTCCATCTTCCCTGTCCTGCAAAAGTCATGTTGGCATATCAAGCAAGGCAGATAAGAAACCCAGAAGCATGAAGCACACTTCTTCCTAATAACTCTTTGGCCTAGGCTAAACCTAAAACTTAGGTCAACCTAACTACATCGCCCAGGGTGGGAAAAATTCACAGCATAGTTAAGCTGACCTAAGTCCTGGTGTAGAACCATTAGGTCGAGGGAAGACTTTTTGGAGGGATGGATTAACTACAGCAACAGAAAAACCCCTTATGTGCTGGAGCAAGTGTCTATACTGCAATGCTACAGCACCAAACCTGCAGGGCCATAGCTGTGTCACTGTAGCTATAGTGTAGACACAGCCTTAGTAGTGAAGATCAGTGATGGCTCTGAATAGGTAATCAACTGAGACTCCAACTGTATATGCAAGACATAGACATGTTGGAGGGAGGAACCCCAAACATTGTCCAGGAATGTTTTACTTGAGCCCAAGCTCCCTTGTTAACACTTGGCAGCCTTTTTGCAATTCTAGAACTGTTAAGGAAAGCAACTGATTTGGCTTTATTTAAATACAGCTCGAGTAGGAAATGTAAGATACATCTCTCTTATTAAGTGTACAGAGATTCTGGATAATGACCTTTATTCAATAACCTCCCTAGATAAGGAAAGATCAGAGAAACTGACCTCAAGGCACACACTCCTGACTCTCTCTCTCCTTGAAATCCTCATAGGCAATGATATTAACTCTTGACAACCAAAGTTTATGGATATAACGTAAGGTGGTGAAAGGAACTATCAGGGGATTAAACAACAAAGAAAAGATGAAACTGATTGCAAAGAACCCATACAAATGAAAAATGACCATGGATTGCACCCTGAAACAGCTTGCTTTTAACCATTTCAAAGTCTTTCAGAAAGAAATCAGATTGACCCTTATGCTCTCAGTCAAAGAGTCAGAAGGCTGAAATCTATAACAGGAAAGGGAACTAGGACAGATGTTCTGGAGACTCACAGAGTCTATGAGCAGATCTCTGGAGCTCTGAGAACAATGGGCATCTCGACTAAGATAACCTCTCCTTTGTATAACCTGACCATGTAGAACTGGGGTTTGGGAGAAGGGAGATTCTCCATGCAGAGGCACAACTTGAAGTACACACATCACAGAAACGGCAGAACCTCTGTTTCCGTTGTACCACAGAACAAACAGGAACATAGGGATTGTCTGCACTTGAAAGTCATTTCAGATTAAGGTAGAGTGTGAATTTAAAGCGCAATAGCTATTCTGGAATAGTTTCCCATTTGGACATTCTTATTTTAGAATAAAAGTATCCACGGGGAGCTATTGCGGAATAGCTATTCTGGTTAATTTCCCTATGCAAATAAATCCATAATCCTTGACCCAATCCCTAAGGATGCCAGGTCAATGAACTTATTATTACAAATTCTGATACCTTTGTTACAGGGGTAACATGAAGACTGGAGGAGGAGGACAGAAGTACAGTAGAACACCAGAGTTATGAACAGAGCGGTCAACTACACACTTCATTTGGAACCAGAAGTACCCAATCAGGCAGCAGCAGAGACCAAAACAAAAAAGAAAAAAAGAAGAGCAAATACAGTACAGTACTGTGTTAAATGTAAACTACTAAAAAAATAATGGGAAAGTTTTAAAAAAAAAAGAAGATTTGACAAGGTAAGGAAACTGTTTCTGTGCTTGTTTCATTTAAATTAAGATGGTTAAAAGCAGCATTTTTCTTCTGCATAGCAAAGTTTCAAAACTGTATTAAGTGAATGTTCAGTTGTAAACTTTTGAAAGAACCATATTGTTTTGTTCAGAGTTATGAACACTTCAGAGTTTCGAACAACCTCCATTTCTGAGGTGTTCATAACTCTGAGGTTCTACTGTATATCACTGTCCTATCACCTTTGGCCTGATCCCTGGGCTTTAACTCTGCAAAGGAATAAGACTGACTGGCTAGGAAGATGAGGGATAGGCGGAGACTGGGCATTTCAGTGAAAGGAAGAGATATTAAAGATAATGGGATGGGATTTCTGAGCCTGACTGATCCTGGTTGCATTCCACACATTAACTCAGAAGAAGAAAAGGACAGTTGATATGATCCTTTTACAAATCTTTCAGAATGAAGTGAGCTGTAGCTCACGAAAGCTCATGCTCAAATAAATTGGTCAGTCTCTAAGGTGCCACAAGTACTCCTTTTCTTTTTACAAATCTTTGTGACCAAAACAATCTCAGGCTCAGGTGGCATGTCTTAGGGAGCAGACACTCACACAAAATGTCCTGAAAGAGACTCTGCCGAGAAAGGTACAGAAGAGACCTGCAATGTTATCCTTGATTGCAGAGAAGAGGTTTGGCAAAAAATCATGCAGAAAAGCAGCTGGTATACTGATAGTGAGGGGAAGACATATGCTGGGAGGCAAAGGGCCCTTTCTTCTCTCCAAAAGTCAAGGTTAGTGTAAAGTAGGTTCCTTTTGCTCATCTTCTTCCTATATCCAATCTCAATTTTTACTATTTTAATCTTCCATTTATTTCTAAGTACAAAAAACAATACTGATCCAGCATCTGCTATGCACTTGGAACTGCCATAGACGTCAATAGGAGTCCATGAACTGGACCGATGTAAGACTGGGCCCAAAAGCACAGCAGATGAAGGCTAGAGAGAACAGTGCTGTTCTCATACTTCATACGTATAGGCTGTGACAACAAAGAAAACAGAGGAAAGTGGGAGGAACTAGTCATTATAAAGGCAGAAGTAAATTTTCTTTGCACCTTACTTCTTGGTAGGTGGAGTCTTACAACATGTGGTTATGGTATTGTATTTGCAGAATGGAGAGAGGAGAGAGATATGATAAGAAGACTGATACCTGGAATTTCACTATTTCACCCTTCATTTGCTAATATTCATCAGTACATTAAGCCAAGAACAACAGAATTTTAACCACTGCTTTTGTAAGTCACAACACGTTTTTGAGATGTTAACATAAGGAAAGAATAGGGAGGGAGGTAAATTCCACTTTATGAACAGGAAACTAGTTGTAAGCACTTGGATTGCATTGTGGACATTATATTTTGCAAACATGCATACCCTGTATTATAATTAGTCTATCAGCACCTTCAGGAGATTAAGATAGGAGAGAAAAACTGTTTAAGAGTAGTTAAAATGAGAAATCACAGTTTGCAGTACCTTTTGTCAATAGATGGAAAATTAAAAGAATTCATTAAAAACAAAGTCTGTTCCATGAAAAATGTTTTAAGTTTGTCATAGCTGTGATACGTACTTTATTTACTGTTTCCTCTCCCCTCCCACAAATCCCCCTTCAATAACTTAAACTAGCCTTGCAAAATGCTACTCCACTTGCCTGAAGCAAGAAATGTTTTATGGTCAAATAAACCAACCATTTTTTCTTATCCTCATCAACATGAAGGGCAGCAATACGTTCTTGCAGCTAGGCTGGTATATCTTCACAACAATTTTGAAAAGCTGCTTTTAATGGTTATACCCCTTCTGATACTTAGAATTTCAGTCTTCAACCAAAAAAAAAAAATGTTTTTTCTATGGCTAATATGCACTCAAAGCTGTCCAAAATGACTGGACAAGCACAACTGAACACTGAATGTAGGGCCGGACCTCACACTTCAGTTATTAAATCTATCCCAGTATAAAACATGCACTTGACTGTTTCTCTCTCCCACCTCCTGCTCATCCCCCTCTTGTAAAGTGTAAGTATTCTGATATAAATACAGGGTATCTTATGACCAAATAAAATATGGAATAGAGTAAGACAGTGAGTACAGATAATAAATTACAATGAAAAGGTGGAGTCCTAAATTTTCAGAAGTGGTCTCCAGTATTGCTGATGCAGTTTTAGGGACAAAACAAACTGTATCCTTTTTAACAGCCTCCCTGATTGTACCTGTAAGTCAAGTAGTTAGGTGCCTGATATGTGCAAATACAAGTGAATTTAACAGTACCTGCAACTTTGCAATTTAAATATTGGAAGTCAAGTTGAGGCGCAGATAAAATTCAAGGCCAGAATACCAGGAGGGAAAAAATCTGACTTTTATTTCCTAAGTAAACTTAAACTGGATTATTGTGTCAGGCTTTGGAACCATTTGAATTTCAGTTAAAAAGAAATTAGTCTGATTGTATTTATGCAATTATCATCTACTCAATGTTTCGTATTTGGACCTCTGGAGAAGTCTGTATTGCTACATTTGGTGTATAGGAAGACTATAGGGTTTGCAACAAATTATATATCTGACTAAGAGGTATTTGCTTTAGAGCAGTGGTTCTCAACGTGTGGCCCAGTCAGCACAGAGCTGCAGCCCATTTGACAATCTCAGGCCCAAACAGGTAGTATTGGATGCGGCCCACATAACAGATTATGGGCCACATATGCGACCCATGATGGTAAACAGGTTGAGAACCATTGCTTTAGAGTATGTAAAAATAATAGTATGCAAGACTGACTGCACAGTTCCTATAAACACCACTCAAATTGTATTTCTAGATGAGGTACATATATATTTTAGGCCCCACATTGTTATAATTTGGCAGTGAATGTACTCTAGATTTTAAATATGCAGAGGACTTTTTTTTAAAAATCTACATAACTAAGCACCCAACCGCTGAGAAAAAAGCATGAAAATTAAAGACAGATTGAGGGAGAGGTGATAGAACTGCTACATAAAAGTAAAAAGGCAGAAAACATCTTAAAGAAACCTAGAAAACTGTAATTTGTATTTTCAAAAGCCACCAAAGGTGGCTAAATCCTAAATTTAGGATTGTAACATTGGACAAAGCCATGTCATTTATATCACTGCAAACAGAACTAAGTTTACTTTTAGAATCAAAACATGGATGCATTTAGTTTAACTGTAAGTATCATAAAATAAAATATTCCCACCTGTGAGAAGTGTTTCCCACAAATGTTACATTCAAAAGGTTTCTCACCTAAAAGGAGAAAAGACAGAACATAGCATATCTAATAGTTTCAACAGAATACAAATGCTTTAAATTGGTATACTTCCCTCTAAAAGATATAATTTAGATACAACTTAAAGCCAAAAGGACACTTACCGAAGTAATTTAAAGAGAAAATTAAATAGGTATTGTGTTTCTGTCATTTACCTCTTAAAGGAGAATCTCTTTGAAATATAATTTATATTTCACAAACAAATAACTAGTAAAAAATGGACACGATTAGAAACGTTCTTAACATTTATACTTTCTTCCTTGCAGCATAGGGGTGAGAATGAGAATTATAAATGCTTAAAGGAAATGTGGTAACTGTCAAATTAAGACAAAATTAAAAGGATCACATCAGTTTTACACACACACACACAACCCTGACCTACAGACTAAAGCTAATCATTCACAGAGAAATCAAGTGTGTGTGAGGTCTTGTACTCTCCCTTTGCAAGATTCTGTACACTTGACAAATCAGCTCCAATTGGTCAGAGACCCTGGAAGCAATCTACAGCCAGTGACTTCTCACTAAAAATAAACTGTATTTAACTGCCTTTACTTTTGCCCTCTAACCCTTCACACTTAGTTGTCCTTTATAATAGGATCCGACAACTGACTTGAGCATTTTGGTCAATAAAGAGCTTTGATGTTTCTCAACCAGGTATAAACTGATATTTCAGTCTCTCTCAAAATTATTTTGTGTAAGAAGCTTGACAAATAGGAAAATCAGTCCAATACACTGTACTTTTTGAAATGTAATCCCATTACACTGATATTTAGCCACATTCTTCAGTTTTCTAGTCCAGAAACCTAGTTATCAGTTTGAATCAATGTATTCTCTTTTCCACCTATTCCATAGAATCACAGAATAGACTCATAGAATATCAGGGTTGGAAGGGACCTCAGGAGGTCATCTAATCCAGTCCCCTGCTCAAAGCAGGACCAATCCCCAACTAAATCATCCCAGCCAGGGCTTTGAAAAGCCTGACCTTAAAAACTTCTATAAGGACATTTAGTCACTAAATAGTTCTGCCACAGTTCTCCGTTTTAAAGGGTTTCCTAATTTTAGATAATGGGTAGTTTTCACGACTGCATCTGTGATTTAGGAGCCTAAATCCCATTTTCAAAGTGACTAGGGCCAGATTATTAAAGATATTTAGCTGCCTAGAGATGCACTTAGGCATTTAGGGCTAGGCTTTTTAGGTGCCTAGAAAATCACTGTGATCCACAAAGCCTGGGTTAGGTGACTAGGCTCCCTATACAATGAATGGGGATAGATGCCTCAGAATGGGATTCACAATAAGCAGCATGCTAGGCAGCGTGGGGCAGCTCCTCCCCCAAGCAAGCCAGTGGGAGAAGGCAAGAGGAGTGTTTGCTAAACCCTGCCAATCTCACAGAAACAGGCACTTAAGACTGGGCTGCTGGGAAGCTCTTCCCTTTGCTTGGGATTCTCAGCTGCAAACCCTCTCTTGAGATTAGGTACCTATGCTATTTTAGGAAGAAGCCCAGAGAGGGGAGGACTACATCCCTCATTATTTTTAGCCCAGTGGATAGAGTACTCATCTGGGATATAGGAGAGCCTGCTTCAAGTCCCCTCCTCCACCTGAGGAGGAGAAGGGATTTGAACAGAGTTCTGTCTCCTTTCAGGTCAGTGCCCTAACCACTGGGCTATAGGATATTCTGATGTACGGCTTCAGTCTCAACTGCTGAAGCTGTTCCATTGTGGATAAATAATGAAAGCATCACTGATGGAAAAGGGGGAAAATAGGAGGGAGAGAGAATATGACTGTGTATCCTAGTGGTTATAGCATTCATCTCTGAGACCCAGGATCCAATCCCTCTGCACCAATGACTTTTTAAAATTTATTTTTACACAATGGAACAGTTTCAGCAGGAGAGATTGAGGGAGCCACACATCTTTCATAGCCCTGAGAAGTAACAGATCCCCATTCAAATTCATTCTCCCCTCAGGTCGAGGGGGGGACTTGAACCAGGGGTCTCTGACACCCCAGTGAATACCCTAAAATTTATGAGGGAGGTCCTCCCTCCACCCACGGCTGTTTTGTTTAAGCTCACCTATTGTGTCCCGATCTAGTAGGTGAGTTCTGAGCACTTTTACCAGATTGGGCTCTGCAGACAAATCCAGGAGAAGAATGCCTATTTTCCTCTGGTTTGAGACTAGCCAGTGGCTCAGGCATCCAAATGCCTGGAGTGAGGCAGTAGCGCACATGCTCAGAAGCAGAAACACAGGTGCCTATGAAACTTTTAATAAAAAAAAATTAGGCACTGAGCGAGTTTAGGTACCTCAGGTTTAGATGGCAACTGGGCAGGAGTTTGTGAGTCCCAGTGAGGCCTGATTCTGGGATTCAAGCAACTAAAGTGGCCGTTAGTCACCCAGGTCCCTTTGTGAATCTCGCCCTTTCTGGAATTTTCAGAAGTGCCCAGGAACCTGACTTCCAGGAATTTCAATGGGCGTTAGTCATCTTGGCACTTCTGAAAATCCCACTAAGTACCTACATACCTTTAAAGGTCTAGCCCTTTGGTACCAGGGAACCGAAGACTCATTGAAAGTCAAAGGACTAAGGGACTTTTGAAACTTTCACCCTATACCTGGTTTCTGAACCATCACTGAAGTGGAAAAATAGTCTGTTATCCTTGTCTATCACTTCCCTAATTTTGCAGAACATCAGTCATACCATCTGTGACCTTGAGAACCCGTCAATGGCAACTGGCAAAGGGTTCATTCACTGTTCTGTAACAATAACCCAGGACAGGCCTAACAAACTCACTACACCCAACAAATTGATTTCATAGTATTTATCCAAAGAGCGTCAAGGGAGGTATCTAATAAAAGCTTATGTCATACTGATCTTCATAATGATTGAGAGATGTATGTATGGATGACATTTAAGGAGCTGTGTGTATATACACAAGAAAATATATTTTAAAGTCTGAGTCAAAGCAGGGTTGACAAGCAGATTTTGACCAGACAAAGGATGTACATTCAATCATTTGTCTTGGTTCACATGTAAAATAAGTATTGTATGTCAACACAATGGAAGCCCATCTGCATACAACATCATGGATGTGAATGCAACATGGAGCCAGTGCATCAGGGAATAAACCACAAAGGTCATCCTGACTCCGGGGATAAAACAATGAATATTGGGGATATAGAAGGCAAAAGGACCTTTTTCATCCTTCACAGAGGAAGTTAAAAGGGCAGCACATTTTGCATTTATTAAAGGGAAATCCCAACCATGTTGGTTGGAGATGCTGTGAGCTTGCTTAGGGTGAGATTAACTATGTTAGACAAGAGTTTTAACCTGTTGAAAGTTTAGACTCTGCGAAGCATGAAGTTATACTTTTTGTTTTATATGTAACCATTCTGTTTCCATTTGTTATCCTTACTCACTAGCTCTTAAATCTTACCCTTTGATAATAAACTTATTTTCACTATATCTCAGCATTGTGATATTATATTTGAGCTGATCTGCAGTTGAATCAAACAAGCTGATATGTGCACTGTTCCTTAGGAGGTAGCTTACCTTGTAATTTCTGAGAGTGTCAAATGGTTAAGGGCTGGATGTTGCAGGGGAATGCTTCAAGGGGATTTGGGGATTGGGATGCACCTATCGTAAACCTACAAGGCAAAGTAAGGGCTGGGAGAACCCTGAAGAGATTGTTTCCGTGGCTCACAGACTGGTCGTGTCAAGGGAATTCATGTCCAGTTAAGTACAAGAAAATCTTGCTATCATTTTGAATACCCTGCTTCTAACACCCAAAAAGCTACACTGATTGTTAGCAGAGCTGTTGTATCTGACCTTGGTTGTCAAGAGGGCACTAAGAAACTACCTCTCTCCCTAGATACCCAGACTATAGAGGGATTTGTAGATTAATGTACCAACACCTAATGCCCTGAGCTGTACACACAAACAAATAGGAAGCAACCCATTACATGGCGCACAGGTGTAGTATGTTCAACAGAATTCACACCATTAAATAGATTGAGTCATAGAATACACATGACATAGGAAGATACTTAATAGGGTAAGCAAACAGACAGTATCAAATTCTCTTCCCTTTACACCCTGGTGTGTGTCCTCTTCCTTTGCCTTTCTGTTTAGTATACCTCCTACTGCTTTAGCCACCCACATGTCCTTGCTTTGTCTGTCTCAATTTCCTATTCCTGTGCGGCTATATCCCATTCCCAGCACCCCATTGACAGTTAAATGGGGCAGAGCACTGAAGAATTACATGATGTACTTCCCACCTCCCCTCCCTCTTTTTAAAACTACATAACAGGAGAATGCTGCAGAAGTCAGACGATGCCATCCCACCCAGTAGCCTGCAGTAGCTATTTGAATTGACTACGAAAATACAACAATCTCTAGACGAATGTCACATGGAAGCATAAGCAGAATTCTGCTATCTGGTGTTCTATTCATTTCTCGGGTTATTTTGAAAAACAAGAGTTGGAGGAGCAAGGTTTCTGAAAACAACATGGAATTCCTGTACACAACTTCAACTCCCGCACGTAAATTAGCAGCGTACAGGACAGAACAGAAAACCAAATGGGATCAGTCTTGTTACATTTTATATAGTTAAGCTGAATATGTGTGCAGCTGAAACTGCAGTTAAAAACAGTACAGACTAGCTTGACTGTAGTTGGATTGTGTGTGAATACATGGATTTCAAACAGGAGTGGTACAGTAACACCATAAAGATTACACACAATGAATGTAAATAACCATGTAAATTTATTATTGCAACCCTGTCCTCCTTGGACCTCCCCCTGTTCAGTGTTCCTCACTGCACTGTGTCTAAAATGAAATTGTAAGATGTCAACCAGAGATCATGTTTTGTTTGCTCTATAAAGAACATAGGTCTCGCTGAATAAATAGTATATTTCATGAAATGCTGAATTTACAATATACACTTTTCCACAAACAATTTAAAGTGGTTTAGTAGATTGGTATGCCATATATTTTTTCTGCCCAGAGAAACCTATAAAGAATTAAAATCTAGTGTTTGGGCAACATCATTTTAAAAAAATACTCACGTGAGTGAGAGTTGTAACATGAACAACCGGAAAACCTCACAAAAACTGAATGAGACCTTTTGGAGTAGACCCTATGATGGAGAAAGTTCAAATTCTGTGCAATCTAACAATTTATGGAAATCTAAATTCCCATTACTAAAGACTATGATTTATAAAAGAAATGAATGCATGCTAAAACAAGGGCCACATTTTCTTTGACTTTTGCGCAGAAAATGCACATTCACTTGTCAGATATTTATTTGGCGAGATGAACCCTTATGCATTTGTAAATTATGTCATTGGCTATTGGAATATAAAGGAAAAGGAGGGGCAGAAAACATCCATTAGCTGAGTCCCCACGAAAGACACCGTGGTAAATGATGGAAATTAATGGTATTGCTTGAATAGCTAAGCCAGTGGTCACCAACTGATCAATAGTGATTGACTAGTCAATCCATGCCCCTGCAGCGGGGGTGAGGGGGTGGGATGGTGGTGGTGGGGGCTCCACACTGCTCCTGCCTGCAAGCACCGCCCCCGCAGCTCCCATTGGCTAAGAACGGGGAGCTGTGGCCAATGGGAGCTTCAGGGGCGGCGCCTGCAGAGAGGGGCAGCACGCGGAGCCACGTGCTCTCCCAGGGGCCGCAGAGGCACGTTGGCCCCTTCTGGGAGCAACATGGCTATGTGGTGCACTACTGGCTGGCGGGGGGGTGCGTGTGGGTGTGGCTTGGCTCATGATGGGGAGGAGGTGCCGATGTGCCTGAGTGGGACTGGGGCAGGTAGGGAGCCTGCCTTAGCCCCACTGTGCCACCAACTGGGAGCCGCCCGAGATAAGTGCCCCCCCTTCCGGGGCCAGAACCCTATACCCTATCCCTGAGCCCCCTCCCAGAACCAGCACCCCATACCACCTCCTGCACCCCAACACTCTGCCCCAGCCCAGAGCCTCCTCCTGCACCCAAACTCCCTCCCAGAGCTTGCATCCCCTGCCCCAGGCTCAGTCCAGAGCCCCCTCCCACACTGCGAGCCCCTCGGCCCCAGCCCAGAGCCCAAACCCCTGCCCAGTGAAAGTGAGTGAGGGTGGAGGAGAGCGAGCAACAGGAGAGAGGGGGATGGAGTGAGTGGAGTGGGGCTTCAGGGACGGGGGGGGGCAGATCCTGGATTGCCCTTAAATTCAAAAAGCAATCTTTGGAGTAAAAAGATTGGAGACCACTGAGCTAAGCTAAAGTTTTATAAAAGGTTTTTTGAATAAATTTACTGTAGTTCTATAAATTTATTTGTTGGGGACATTAAACATTCAGAGTGATGAGCTAAAAAGTTAGAGTGGGTTTATTTTTCACTGTGACAAAAAATACTAAGCTGTGTTTTCTGTTTTTAGAAATCACTCTGTGCTCGATTTTAAAATGAAATTATCTGAATGGATATTAGAAGTGTACAGTCAAATTGTTCAAACTCCCTCATTTTCTTTACAAAGTACATATGTCCACTAGGACCATAGTATCCACTAAAAATCTCGATAAACACTGTAACTATCTACCACAGTGTGTTTGGCACTGTGCAAAAGAGAGGAAAAGTTCCTACCCTATATGATTTACAATGGTCTCAATTCAGTGTGAAATACTACAAATAAAGGTACGTCTGCTGGAATTTACAGATTCTTTAACTACAAGGTTTCCCTCACCCACATCCATTTGTACTGACTTTTCTCCATACATCTATGCTTTGGGGAAGTTATACACTCTGGGTATAGAGCGCAAAAGGTGTCTCCTTTAAATGTGAGAAAAAATATGACGTTTACATTTAAATATTACAAAGTGTGCATTTGAAGAAAACCTTAGAAAATTTAGTTGAGAGAATGGAGAATAAATTGAATCTAGAATGCTTTTCTCTATTAACTTAATATATTCCTGTAACTGTCTTTTTCCCTATATCGCTTCCCATAGAAAGTACATTTTTGAAAGTGAATCCCTATGAAACAACTGTCTTTGAACCAGGAGGAGGTCTGGATGTCATTTTCCTTTTTATCTCGTTATTAAATATTTGGTCTGCAAGCAGTAAAATAACTGTACCTGTATGAGACCTTTTATGGAGCTCCAAATTGCTTGGATGTTTAAAAGCCTTTCCACATAATTCACAAGTATATTGCCTCTGTGACTGAAGAATCTGTGATTGCTCATCTTGTTCTGAAGGACCTTGAGGTCTTTCCATTTCAACAGTTTGTTCAAAACTCTCTGAACTCACAAGATCTTCAGTTTCTTTTTCTTCAACAGCATTAATATTTGTCATATCCATGGTACTTTCATTTACACATTCAATTACCCTTGTTATACTGTTGTCATCTCTCTTAGGTTCAGACAATTGTTCTGCAGACTTCTGTGACCTTAGAAAATTCAGTTTTTTAAGGTGTATTGCCTTTTTTAACCGCATCTGTTTGGTAGGCTGCAAAGACGTGCTTTCCAAATCTTGGTCTGGAGCAGATTCATTCAAGGATTGAACCAGAAAGTTGGAGGGTAAGTGGTCAGAGGATTCTAAAATACATTCAGATTGATTGACAGTACAAGAATTGCTCTCTACTGTACTTAGTTCAGTAGATGTATTGAAAGCAAAGGATTGTTCTGTTATTCTCTCATGGTTGGAACATGCATTCTGCTTGTAGAACTGCTTGCTATAAAAGTTGCGCAGTTTATAATAGTAATTTGGCTGTTTAAATGGAAGCTCTGTGCAATTACCATCTAGGGAGTCCTGTGTCTGTTTCTGTACATCACCTGAGGAAGTATGAAGATTAATAGATTGTGATCCATGGGAATGGTGGTCATCCAACATTTTACTCGCTTGTGCATCTGATGAGCATTCATGCAGTAAGTTAGTACCATAACTTTCATTCACACAGTTAGTCTCTGTAGCCAAAGTACTTTGCAAGGAGAACACACTATTGCAAGGCATGCTGGCAGGAGGCTCTACAGCTGTGGAGGATTTTAAAAAAGTGTGGCAAATGTTCAGCACATTTTGCACTTGCAGACATTGTGCAATATCCAACATAGCTTGTACATTGTCCTGGCTAAGATCAAGGTGCGAAGTGTACATGAAGTCCAAGATCTGGCCTATGCCACCTACGTTTTTAATGTCCAAGTGAAAGACATCATTCTTCTGGCCTGGAGAATTCTGAAATATGGTCCTGATGAAATAAAGCATAACCCTTTATAATATACAAGCACATACACTGCTAGTTTGAAGAGCTTTTTTATAAAATATCTATCAAACACAATATCCTAACCAATGTTCCCTCTAATTTTTGACAGGCCGTGTGCGCAAAAAATTTCTTCTGTGCAAATTTTTCACAGGATGTGCGCGCAAAAAATTTCTTCTGTGCAAATTGTGCTTCTGTGCAAATTTTTGTGTGCGCAGTGTTTTGCCGTGTGCGCGTTTAGGATCTGTGTGCATGTGCACACGCGCACAGCTTAGAGGGAACAGCGATCCTAACACAATGTGAATCAATAACTCGGTATGCAACATGCGGCTGAGAGACAGTTGCTCTGGTACTTACTCATAAGACTTTTGAAACTGCTTGTAATTAGCCTAACTCTGCTCCCTTTGAAGCAAATGGTAATTTTACTGTTGACTTCAACAGGAGCAGCTATGCCACTGTTGAGTGCTTTTGAAAATCTCACCCTACACTTGTAATATCTTATGTGCTTTAAATATCAACCTTAATGTTGATGTTAGTGGACTGTTTGTGCAGATGTTAGTGGACTGTTTGTGCAGAAGTGGCCTTCCCCTTCCCTCCTGGCAAATAGAATGGGGAGCAAGAAAGGAAGCTCTACATTTAGCTAATCAAAATGAAAATAAAGATGGAACCCCACAGTTCGGAAAATCAATGTGCTCCCCCTTCCAGCAACTAAGCCTTTCCTTCAGGATCTGCTAGTGAACCTCACTGGGGCTCATCCTTCTTAGAGCTCTGCCTAACAAGTAGGTTTAAGTGGCTGGTAAAATTTTCAAGCTGTGGCCATATCCATAGAATAAAATCACTTTATATGCATACTACCGAAGCCTACTGTAATTCTGTTTTTATTTTATTTGTGCTACGATGTTGAAAGGACCCTAAATTAATTGGGCACCCAATGCCCATTGAAATTCAACGGGAGTTGGGCACCTAACTCCCTTAAATTCAAACTTGATGGCCAAAACTCTTTGGGCATGAGTCAAAGTTTATTTTTACAAAGTTACAGTTTATTATTGACAGTGCTCATGACACTATAACAGGTGGAGAAGCATCTGAACGTCAACTTTCCTTCCCCTCATAAAGTCACTATAAACTACCTTCTCCCAGTTATTGTTTTTATATGTATTATTGGTATCACAAGCTTTAGAGATGGTGAGAGAAGAAACAGGGTAAAAACAACCCCAAAACCATACCAGACGATTCACTGACAGGCAAGGAAAATTTTGTTGCCCAGCATCCCAAGACAAGTGAATATTAGATGCTGCTTGCTGCAAGGGCTACTGACACACTTTAAAAAGTTTCAGATGCATTGACTAGCACATCAAGAAATTTCAGTGTGTGACTCTGTTCCAGATACAGATTCGGAAAGGCTAAAAAAAGAAAATTGTCCTCCAGCTCAGTTTCCTTTTAAGCACCAAGCAGCAAAAGGGGATGATCTGGTTGTCTGACACACTAAATCTCTCACCTGGCTCTGCTCACCATACTGCAATCATATACTGCACTTTTGAAGGTCTAAATTAGCTGTTACCATTCAAGAAAGAGATCTTGGGAGTCACTGTGGATAGTTCTCTGAAAACATCCACTCAATGTGCAGTGGCAGTCAAAAAGCGAACAGAATGTTGGGAATCATTAAGAAAGGGATAGAGAATAAGACAGAAAATATATTGCCTCTATATAAATCCATGGTATGCCCACATCTTGAATACTGCCTGCAGATGTGGTCACCCCATCTCAAAAAAGATACAATGGAATGGAAAAGAGCAACACAAATGATTAGGAGTATGGAATAGCTTCCATATGGGGAGAGATTAATAAGACTGGGACTTTTCAGCTTGGAAAAGAGATGATGAAGGGGGGATATGATAGAGGTCTATAAAATCATGACCGGTGGGGAGAAAGTAAATAAGAAAGCATTATTCACTACTTCTCATAACACAAGAACTAGGGGTCACCAAATGAAATTAATAGGCAGCAGGTTTAAAACAAACAAAAGGAAATATTTCTCCACACAACGCACAATCAACCTGTGGAAATCTTTGCCAGAGGATGCTGTGAAGGCCAAGACTATAACAGTGTTCAAAAAAGAAATAGATAAACTCATGGAGGATAGGTCCATCAATAGCTATTAGCCAGGATTGGCAGGGATGTGTCCCTAGCCTCTGTTTGCCAGAAGCTGGGAATGAGCAACAAGGAATGGACCACTTGATGATTACCTGTTCATTCCCTCGGGGGCACCTGGCATTGGCCACTGTTGGAAGACAGGATACTGGGCTAGATGGACCTTTGGTCTGACCCAGTATGGCCGTTCTTATGAAGGAGCATGCATTACTATTACAGTAACTCCTCACTTAACGTTGTAGTTATGTTCCTGAAAAATGAGACTTTATGCGAAACAGTGTTAAGCGAATCCAATTTCCCCATAAGAATTAATGTAAATGGCGGGGTTAGGTTTCAGGGACATTTTTTCCCCAGACAAAAGATATTATATGCATATACAGTATAAGTTTTAAACAATTTTAAACAAACAGTTTAATATTGTACATAGCAATGAATGATTGTAAAGCTTGGCTGAGGTGGTACAGTAAGAAGTTGGAATATTTCCCAGGGAATGCCTTTCTGCTAAATGATGAACTAGCACTTGGCTGAGCCCTCAAGGGTCAATATGCTGTTATTAATGTAGCCTCACACTCTACAAGGCAGCATGGACTGAGGCAGGAGGGAGGAAACACAATAGATGCAGGGCAGTAGCTGCAAACACTTCCCTGCAAAAACTGAACATGATGATGAACCCACGCTATCCAGGTGGATCGCACCACTCCCTCCTCCTGACAGCACATGCACGGCTGCATGGGCGCTGACTTTCCAAAGTGCTTGGGGGTGCGTGCATGAGTGAGAGAGAGAGAGACATGCATTGCCCCTTTAAATACGCTGAGTATGTTGCCCTTTTAAGTAGATCAGCCAGTTCAGACCGGAAGCAACAGCTTCCTGCAAGCTCCCCCAGTTCTGTCCCCAAGCCCTGTGACTGTCCCCTCCTCCACTTTGTGGAGAGGGGGTACGGAGCGGGGAGGGGGCAGAACAGGGGAACATCCTGACATCAGCACCCCTCTCCCACCCTCCCTCAACAAGCTCCCAGGAGCAGCTCCAAGGCAGAGGGCAAGTCAGGAGCAGCATGGCAGTGGGGGGACGACCACCTGAACTGCTGCTGGGCAGCTGCTGAGCCACATACCTTACAGGGAATTTAGGGGAGCTGCTGGGGGGATGGGGGGGCTGCGAGCCCCCCCGGTTCTAATCCCCACGAGGAGGGGTTGCTCTTCTAGAGAATCCTGCAAACAGTGGACAAAGCAGGCAGCTGCCAAACAAGGTTACAAGGGAGCATTGCACAACTTTAAACAAGCATGTTCCCTAATTGATCAGCAACGTAACAACGGGACAATGTTAAGTGAGGAGTTACTGTACTATTTATTTGTACTGCAGTATTGGCAAGAGCCTCTAACCAGAGACTGGGGCCCCACTATGCTTGGCACTGTAAGTATATAATGAAGAGAGATCTCAAAGAGCTTACTGGCCAAATATGTACAATTACAAAATAAATTAGGCAGACCATATTTTCTAATTAGACCAAATGTGAGATACAGATTATCTCTGGACAAGTAATCCAAGGTCACCATAATTTTTAATTCCAGCCTGTGATTAGGCATTACTACTTTGTAACTAGCATAAAAGTTCTCTCCTCAGAGATTAAGACATCAGTTATATAGTATCCTGTTAATTCAATAAAAATATATTCCCAACTACATACCTGAAATACTGACTGAAAGCAGCTAATACATTTTTATGTGCTTTGAAGCAGACGCCTTTTACTACCAACATGCAGTCACAGAGAAGGCCTTGAATGCGCTGTTCATGTAGCTGCTGGAGAAGATGACAACTATGACTAGCAACAGTGTCCATGCTAGAATACCAGTTGATTACCTACAATACAATAAGATAAAAATACTCTTGGGATTAAGTTTTAAATTAAATATTGTATTTGCAGAACAAATTTAAAATGACATTAAAAATTAATGTATTACTACTATTTTCCCTACCTCGCAAGGGAAACAGAGCTAATGCAGATGTCTAATAATATTTGCAAAAAGAAAAGGACTCCTTGTGGCACCTTAGAGACTAACCAATTTATTTGAGCTACACGAAAGCTTATGCTCAAATAAATTGGTTAGTCTCTAAAGTGCCACAAGGAGTCCTTTTCTTTTTGTGAATACAGACTAACACGGCTCTTACTCTGAAACCTAATAATATTTGGGCCATTTAAAGACAAATGAAAAAACTGTAGGTGATTAATGGCTGTAGCAGTACAGACACAGAAAGTTTTATTAAAGTCAATATTTCCTATTACAATGAGATTTTGCACAAATATCTAGTAATGGAGATGCTGCAAATAAACTGAACTTTGTAATCATACACTTTCTTTATTCACTTAAATATGTATTAGACTTTAGCAAGCAGAACACAGAACATCCACAAACTTAAAAGCAAATAGGCATTTTGTATTGGAAAAACTCAGTTTCTTAATTCTCTAAACACAGAATAGAAAATCCTGAAAAGACCAAATATATTTATATTTATATCATTTCACTTATAGTTCTCAGATAGGTAAATTATAATAGTATTAGACAAATTCAGGACTCTCATTTGTACTGGGAAAAAAGTTTACATCATATTTAAAGTCTCTTCAAGCTGTTCACAAGAGTGACCTGGAATAGAAAATATCTAACATTTGTTCCCAAATGAACAACTGTATATAATCTATGCTTTAACTTAATTTTTGCCCATGGGAAAGGAGAGGGAATCTCCTCCTTTCGCATGTTTTAGAAGTAGGAGAGGACAAAGAATCCAATCTTTTAGGGGCTTCTCTTCACTACTGGATCTCACAGTGAAAATTAATTGGGTCACCCACCAAAATAAATTTGCATATACGCCGCATCCTACAATTAAATTAGTTATCCATCACGTTCTCAGGACTACTAGGGGGCACCATCCTGGGACTTTTTTGACATGTCTCCTTTTAATGCATCCTAATTATATGCAGCTTCTCATCTGCTATTACAGGGATGGCCAAACTTACTGACCCTCCAAACCACATATGATAATCTTCAAGAGTTTGAGAGACGGGCATGCTTGCAAGGGCTCAGGGCTACAGCCCTGCAGCAGAGTGGGGGGGCTAGGGTCTTCTGCCTTGTGGGGATGGGGGGTGTTGGAGCTTCAGCCCCATGGGAGGTATCTCCCAGGGCTTGGGGTTTCAGTCCCATTCCTTCTGTAGCCTCCAGCCCCAGCAGGTGTGCCCCGGGGGGCTGAAGCCTTCAGCGCCAGCAGGCGCCTCCCATGGGGCTGAAGCCCCTAGACTCCCCTCCCTGTTGGGCAAAAGCCCCTAGCCCCACCAAAGGACAGAAGCCCTGAGCTCCCCCTCTTCCCCAGTCTGGCAGGCAGGGAAGGGGGACAGCATTAGGAGCTACCCGAGCAGGACATTAAGTATAAAAGAGTTGCGGTTTGGCCACCCCTGTGCTATTAAGAGGTATTACTTCATTGCACCTTTTGTTAAAATTCCTATAAGAGATTCACCAAGTCACTAAAACTTACAAATGGTTCACTGAAAACCCCTTAAGCCTATACTAGTTCCTAAAACCTCTCCCTGCTCCAAAGGATCTTATAGTTTATTAAAGCAATCTGTGACCTTGGTGTGTGTGTGCTTAAGGACAGTGAGTGCAAGTGCCTCGCTCCCCCAGGGGAAGGGAACCCAAAGGCTCTGCAAGCCACTGCCTTATCGGGAGTAATTTCAGCAGCACACTAGGCTTTGTTTTTCTTTTAAATGTTCATTAAAAGTCTCCATGAAGTCTGAACGTGGAAGGAAACAGCCTCAGGTATAACACAGGGGAAGGCAGACAGGGAAAGGGTTTGCTCCAATGTTAGCAGATAAGGAATATAAGAGGGACACTATCATCATGTGAATTCCCACTTTAGCACTAGCTACAGGGTTAACATCAGTGTGTAGAAGTGAGGGAGGATCTGGTCTAATGTTAGTGGGTGTGGGGAGGAGGATATACAAGGTTTATGCTAACCCCAATATTACCCCTAGCTACAAGTATACTATGAGGGGGAAGGACGTCACTCGTCTAATGTTAGTGAGTGGGGTAGAGAGATATGCAGTGGTTGTGCTAACCCCCAGATTAGCCCTACTTGCAGGGCTAACGTGAATGTGGGTGGGTGAGAAGAGCTGGTCTAATGTTGGAGGAGGGGGGACACGCAGGGGTTAGCTCCACATTAGCCCTCACTACACGTATAACGTGTAGGGAGTTGGTCTAATGTTGGTGGGCAGAGAACAATATATATACATGCCATATACCCCCAAGTCAGCCCTAGTTACAGATATAATGTAGGGGACTAGTGTAATGTTGGGGACGGAGGAGGGAACATACAGGAGTTATATACTAATCCCCAGGTCAGCCCTAGTTACAGATATAACATGGGGGGCTGGTGCAATCTTGGAGGGGGTTATACTGACCCCAATATTACCCCCAGCTACAGGTATAACACAACGAGGAGTCCTTGTGGCACCTTAGAGACTAACAAATTTATTTGGGCATCAGCTCTCGTGGGCAGGACGGATGCTGCCCCAGCGCTGCCGGGTACGGGCAGCAGACTCCAGGGGTCCACTGCGGAAACACTGACCCTGACGAGCGTGGCCGGGCGCCCCTGGCCCGGCCCCGGAGTAAGGCTCCCAGCACGTGAGGTCGGGGATCTGCTCCTTTCCCTAGGGGGCCGCTCTAAGGTCTCCTCCCACCCAACCTTCCTACCGGCTCCGGCGGCTTCTCTCCTCCATCACCGCGGCCGCCCCATGCCACCTTGATCCCGATCGGGCCACTACCCTCCCGTCCCGGCACTTCCGGCGAAAGCACTTCCGCTTCCCCGCGGAGGAACCGGGGAGAAGACTGGGGGTGGCATGCGAGCCGGGAGGGAAGACGGCAGCGGGGACACCGAGGCGCACGTGCAGCGGGGGAAGGGAAACATGGTGACACCATCCGGAGCGCAGGCGCAGTTGGGGCGCGGCTGTACCTCTTGCTCAGTGGCGGCCGAGTTGGGGGAGGCGAGGTGGTAGCCGCAGCACGTGCCGGGTGCGGGATTGGCCGTTGGAGGCGGTGGCGCAGCATTTAAAGTGAGTGGAGGGGGACTCGCCTCGGCCTGCGCGGTTCGGAGCGCCCCAGGCGCCTAGGCCGCGGTCTGAGGGGCGCTTGCCGGGCATGGGAAGCAGCTGCGAGCTCCGCGTCAGGCTGGGGCCTCCCCCGCATGGAAGCCGGCTGGAGCAGGCCGAGCCCCGGCTGTGAGGGGTGTGGCGGGGTCTGTGGCGAGCCGCGCGCTGGCGGCACGAGCCCCTCGGGGAGGGGGAAATAATGGCAGGGTCTGGGAGGCGCGCGCTCTGCCGGGGGCCCCGCGGGGATCGGCCCGGCGTTCACGCCGGTGGGCCACGTGGGCCGTGACCCATCCACTCTTCGCCTTCCTGCGCTGTACGATGGAGGCGGGACCGGTCGTGGTCGCGCTGTCGCTGCGAGGTGAGCGCAGCCTAGCTTGCGGCCAGGAGTAGATCGCCGGCGGTAATGCTCAAGCCTGGGGTAGGCTTGAAACAGGGTGGCCTAGCTCCCTCGCAAGTCTGCCCTACAGAGCTATGTCGGCGCAGCAGCCCATCTGGTGAAGACGCGATATACCGATGGGAGAGAGTTCTTCCCGCAGCGTAACTACTCCACCTCCGCAAGAAGCGGAAGGTACGTGGATGGGAGAGTGTCTCCTGCCAGCCTAGCGGGGGTGTGGACAGTGTGACTCTTGCACCGCTGGGGGGCTCCTCACACTGCAGAGGACGTCTAAACTTGCAATTTACAGTGCTGCAACTTTCTTGCTCGGAGGTGTGGAAAAAACACCCCCATGAGCGCATCAAGTTTCAGCGCTGCAAAGCGCCAGTGTAGACAGCGCTGGTAGCTATGCTCCCTTGTGGAGGCGCTTTTTTTTAAAGCGTGGTAGTGCTTTAGCATTGCCAATGTAGACCAGCCCTGAATCGATCTAAATTATATTGATTTAGACTGTAGTGCACGCCACCTGCCCTCAAGGTGTGATCATTTTTGTGCCCTGAAAGCTGTAGTAGGTCAACCTAACCTCCAGTGTAGAAGAATTTAGGTAAACAGAATTCTTCTTAACTACACTGAAAAACCCTTTGTGCCAATGTAGGAAGCATCAACACCACAGCACTGTAGCTGTGCTGCTGTGGCGTAGACATGCCCTAAATGAAAGAAATGGGTTCTACAAAAGGGATCTGAAGAAGACCAAGGATGCCTGGCATGAGATACCCCTTTGTGAGAGCCAAATATGGGAGCGAATTTTAAAAAAAGGCATGAAGGCAAGACTGGGAGGAGAACTAAAATGAGAAAAGTGAGGTGGAGAGCAAGGGATGGTCAAGGCAGAGGGATAAAGCCTTAAATTTTGAGTGAAAAGACTTTGATCTTTATGCAAAATGTGACCGGGAAATGGTGATAACAGCAGAAAGTCATGATGTAGTCAAAATGCCAGGAGAAGATGGTTTTTATCAGTACAAAGTTGCATAGATTAGAGTCCATGACTTTCCACTGTTCGGAATAGGGGAGGTTAAATTAATTCAGATGTGAGACAATACCATGGTGTCTGAACCAGGATTTTAGCAGCAGAGACAAAGAGGAAGGGCATATTTCAGAAATCTTACAAAGAGAGAACAGCAAGATTTGGCAAGCACTTTAATGTGAGAAGGAAAGGCAGGAATCTGAGGTAGTCTGAGTTTGTGACGTGCAGTTTTCAACTGAAAAACATCAGAATAATTATTTGAGTTGTATATACAAAGAAATATTTTTGCAATTAAAAATGAATGTTACATAAAAGCGCAATTAACGTGTGAATTTTATTCACATTTAAGTCTGTTTGATAGATTTGCTGTTGGTAGATTGATCCACGTGCACTTAATTTGTGTGGGTTGCTTATGTTTTTCTTAAATATAATTCTCATGCTTTTTCAGAGTTATGATATGAATTGCATTTTTTTTGTAGATTTCAATTTGAAAAAGAAGCAGTTATAAGCACCTTCGAGAAGAAACTATTTTGATCACTTCATCAAAATGGTGGTTTTTACCTGCAGTGCATGTGGAGAGTCTGTGAAGAAAGGACAAGTTGAAAAACATGTAAACATTTGCAGAAACTGCCAGTGCCTTTCTTGCATGGATTGTGGCAAAGATTTTTGGTATGTTAATGATCTTGCACAATCAGCAGTGACCATAGAAAAGGTTCCTAGGATATGTTGGAGTTAAATTATTTTGTGAGGTATTCAGGGTTTCATTTAAAACCAAAAAAAACCCCCAAACCAACAACTCTAGCTGTAACGTTGCGCAAATACCCTTTAAGTGTGAACCAAAACATGTGCTGTCCTGAGTTGGCAGTTGGTAGACTAGTGGTTTTCAAACTGCGAGTTGCTACC
Organism: Caretta caretta; assembly: GCF_965140235.1. Taxonomy (NCBI): domain Eukaryota; kingdom Metazoa; phylum Chordata; order Testudines; family Cheloniidae; genus Caretta; species Caretta caretta. The sequence goes on along the minus strand of NC_134209.1, from coordinate 126,779,033 downwards.
TAGTACTGGGTTGCAGCGGCTCTGGTCAGCATTGCTAACCAGGCGGTTAAAAGTCCCATCGGCGGTGCTGTCCAGCTAAGGCAGGCTAGTCCATACCTGTTCTGACACTGCACTGTGCCCCGTAAGTGGCCAGCAGCAGGTCCAGCTCCTAGGTGGGGGGCATGGGGATCCATGCGCTGTCCCCTGCCGCACTGGCTCTGCACTCCCATTGACCAAGGGCGGTGCCTGAGGTGAGAGCTGTGCGGAGCCGCTTGCACACCTCTACCTAGGAGCAGGACCTGCTGCTGGCCGCTTCCGGGGTGCAGTGTAGTCCACGGCGCCAGGACAGGCAGGAACCCTACTGTGCCACTGACTGGTAGCTGCCTAAGGTAAGCCTGTGCCCCAATCCCCTGGCTCAGCTCTGAGCCCCCCAAACCAGGAGCCCCCTCCTGCACTCCAAACCCCTCATCCCTGGCCCCACCCCAGAACCAGCACCCAGAGCCCTGACCCCCTCCTGCACTCCAACCCACTGCCCCAGCCCTGAGCCCCTGCAACCTGGAGCCCTCTCCTGCACACCAAACCCCTGGTCCCACTGTGCACCCCAACCCTCTGCCCCAGCCCTGAGCCCCCTCCACACTTCAAACCCCTCATCTCCAGCTCCGCTGGGTCACGGGCATCAACAATTTTCTTCTACTGGATTGCCAGAAACAAAGTTTGAAAACCACTGTGGTAAACCATTCCAGTGGTTCTACTGCATAGATTCTCCGAAGTAGTAGCAGAGTGAGAAGATTAATTTCAGTTTCTATTCAGAGCCTTAAATACAGCCATGAAACTGACAAGAAATTATGCTAAAAACATATAAACGACAACAGGGGCAGTCATTGGTTCTAATTGTGGGGTAAGAGGGCCCAAAAATTAAGGCTTGGAAGGGAGAGAATAGCATTCTGCACTTCTCTGCAGGTTGAAGTGGGTTAGTTATTATGTTGCTCCCTCATCTTTGGTATTTTTTTGTTTGCTTTCCTTTTGTTAGTAATTTAAGTGTTACGGCATGTAGGTGCGCATTAAAACTTTTCAATCCCTATTATATGCTACAAACATCAGTTACCATGGTTACTCTTTGCAGCTATGAATTATGGTACTTTGAGCTTTTGATTATGGCAAAAACGTTGCTGATTGCTGCAGAATCAGTGTGACTGGAATACTTTTTACCAAAATTGCAGCAGCTCTCCCTGTAAGTACCCAGATTCTTCAAAAATCCCCACTACAGTCTACCTTTCCAAATGCAAAAGTAGAAATTTTATCTAAATTAACAGGAAATAAAATTGTAGGTACAGACCAGTAGGCTCACTAGTGGTAGGATTAGCATTTCCATTATCAGCCCTATTTTTCAGTTATCAATAACTTGATCAGAAAAATGTCCTTAGACAGAACTTGGTAAACAATTCCGAAGTCCAGGAACCAGTTTCTTTAGAAGTGTTTTTAATCTGTTTTTCCATTTTAGCACTAGTAGCTGCTACAGAATTCAGGCCCCATTCCACTTTGCTGAAGGGGGAAGAATGGTCCAATGGTTAGGGCATTAACCTAGAATGTGAACTGAAGCCAAGTCTCCCTTGCTCCTCCACAGACTTCCTGTGTAAACTTGGCCAAGTCACTTAGCCTGTCTCGGTTCCCAATCTGTAAAACAAGGATTAAATAATACATCACAACCTCACAAGAGTGTTAAAGATTGTGAGGCACTCAGATGCTATGGTAATGGGAGCCATATAGGCTCCTTAGATTTGAGCAGTGAGTGGTGCTCTCTAAATGGTTTTTAAACTCTGCCGAAGAGCAGAAAAATATAGCTTTTCCACAATATGAGCATAGGGAAATGTTAAATATAACAATTCTATATGTAATTAGAGATGTATACTACTATATACGTTTATATTTATTAAAGACCTAATTCTGCATTCTTTGCAAATCTTAACATCCATTGAAGTCAAGTGATATTTATCAAGCTCTAGACTGGCAGGAATTCAAGCAGTCCTCAAATATACATGTACTTTACTTCACTCATGTGAATAGTTCCACTGACTTCAATGGGGCCACTAACACAGGCAGACGTGTACACATTTGTAAGCGTTAATAGTATTGGAAGCTAAATTTGTATTGTACAATTACAACTCAAGTTTCGCTGCTTATGAAGGTTGCCTTGTTTGAGAGACTGACTGTGACGTGTTAAGTTTTGTTAATTGAAATGGAACACTGTTTACTGATTTTAAGTGTGGCTTATTAATATTTAAGGGGTGATGATTATAAGAGCCATGTGAAATGTATAAGTGAAGATCAGAAATACGGTGGCAAGGGTTATGAAGCCAAAACTAACAAAGGAGATGTTAAACAACAGGAGTGGATCCAGGTAATAATTTAAAAAAATATGTATTGTTTTCTTTCTGATAACTCAACTTCATTGCAGAAAACTTTGTATACTAAAAAATATGAATTCATATTGGGAAAATAAATGTACAGATGCTTTATTTTAAATAGCAATGCATGTTCTGGAAAAAATGGCCTCAAATGAGGAGAAGAGCAGACAAGCCTGACACTCTAACGTTAATGCATCTCACCAGCTGAGGCATCAGAACTTCAGGTGCTGTCCTTGCTCCTGTGCTGGACACTGTAAATGTTAACATGCTCTTCCCCTGCAGGGAGTATGTCTATCTATTGTGACCCTGCTTGCTTTTTAGGGAGCTGAATTTGATTATTTCTCTAGTGGGGTGGTTGCTGTACATTGAGGAAAAGGAGAAAAAGTGACAACCAAAAATTGGTGAGAGGATTCTTGAGGTTTCTAAGAGGGTTTTAGAGATCTCTTTATCTCAGCCTTGAATGAATGTATGAAGTAGAGAATTGTAAGTATTTATGTAAATAATCCCATTGTCTGTCTCATAATTGAGACTGTATTGTAATCAGTAATACAGGTCTTGAACTGGATTTGTAACCTTGTTTCTTCCACCTCTATAGCAACATCATTGACAGTAGTCACTTGAATTACTTCAAAAATTATCAACTGTAAACTAAGGGCTTGTCTATGCGAACATTTAATTCTCAGCAATGCGAAGTGTGAATCTACTCAACAGTAACCTGCTGTGCGCTAAGGGTATGTCTACATTGCACCTGGGAGTATACTTCCCAGCAGGGGCAGATGAATGTGTGCACTAACTCTACTTGAGCTAGCATGCTAAAAACAGCAGCATGGCTGCAGCAGTTCAGGCTAGCTACCCAAGTACAATTACACCTGACCTGTTAGGTATATACTCAAACAGCTAGCCTGAGCTGCTGCCCTTCCCAGAGTGGCCACACTGCTCTTTTTCCACTCTGAGGAAGCACACAGCCTTCTACAATGTAGACTTCACATAGGCTAAGTACTTGTGTGGACCGTGCTGACATGTACTAACAGTTCCTTAGTATGTTCTGGTCTCCCCTGCTTTGCAACAGAAGTAGATCAAAGCACACTAAGAAACTGTGAGCAGGTACTTAGTATGTGGCAGGGTACATTCACACCCTAGCTTGTTGCAATCTAAGTGTTTGTGTAGACAAGCCTTAAAACCACTATCCTGCAGAGCACTGAAACCAGTACCTAACTTAAGTATTTATGTAATCCCATTCAAGTAAATGGGATTACAGATATCATTGAAGTTATTTTAGTATTTGAGTGAATAGCTAGAACAGGGCCTGAATTCAGTAGTGGATGGTAGTGTGAAGATGGGCACTAGATTGTACAATGTACTTACTGTTTAAGTTACAAAAAAGTAGCATAGCTTTACAGTGCCTCCCTGTTTATCTGGTGGTCCCGAGAGATGCACAAAACCTTTGGGGAAGAACCCATGAGCAGTCTAGTGTCTATTGGTTATGCTTTGACAAACCTGCACACTGGGTTTCCAAATTAAAAAACGATTACTCCCCTTCTTTTAAGAGGCCGTGAAATTCTGGAGTTCTTTATGAAGAGACAACCAGCTAGCATTCTCTTCTAGTACAACTCACAGGGTATAACCAAACTTTAGTGTAACAAAGTTCTTTGGTGTTATGCTACTTGTCCTACTTTTAGATATTTTAAATTTGAGATGATAGCTGAGCTGATTTCTCTCTCTCATCAGTGCATGATCTGAAAGCGAAGATGAGCTATATAGTGTGTCCATTTAGTATATAAGTAGTGGAATAGCTTAATTTCAATTTTCAAACTTAGTGCATCAGTTGTGTTTCAGCTTAGCTGTAAAGTATGTAAATGATTCATATCACTTTCTGTGATTTTTTTTCCCCTCTCTTCCCCCCCCCCACCCCCACCGTGTTTTTTAGAACAAAAAACTCAATTGGTATTTCTCGTGCACTTTTTGTAGTACTATAGCACTTTCAGAATTGACTGTATAATTTGTCTAATATAAAGATGGCAAATAGTAGACTATACGCTAAATGTTTTGCAGATGTTATTTATTCAAGGTACTCTGTATTTCTGATCTTACCTTGCATCTGACTTTGCTAGTTAACTCCGTGCTCCTTTGACATGTTATTCGGCTTCTTTCTTGCAGAAGATTCATGAAGTATTGAAGAAGCCAAACATTAGCCCCAAAGTGAGAAACATCTTAGAGCAAATGCACACCTATGATAATATTCCAAGAAAAAAGGTCAAATTTCAGGTATGATTTTAATGGGACAAGTAGTAGATTTGAAATGAAGACAAATGGATTATATGGTCATATGTGCCACTAACTTGTGTTACCTGAGACAAGTTGCTTAACCTGTCTGTACATCTGTATAATTGGCAGGTGGGGAAGAATAACTGTCTGTCTGAGACTAAATTAATAGAGCATTGATCTTTGGATGAAAGGCCTTCTGTTTAATAATAATTTAGATAAAAATTACATGTTGGAGAAATTGTTGGGTTTGGAGGCCTGCAAGTGCAAATTCCCCCTCTGTAAGTCTGTGTCCCCTCAAACCACACACTTTAATATTTCTCCATTTGCTGTTTCTGCCAACTTCCACATCCGCAAACACACCTCAAAAAATTGTAGTGAACTTTCTGCTAGACATTGTTCCTGCCAGAAACTCATTGCTGTTCAGGGCTCTAACTTGTATTCCTCCAGATGACACCTTATGGAGCTGCCACTAGATAACTATGCCAGGTTTCACACATTTTATATAGCGTCCACAAAGAATAGCAGATATGTCTGGGATAAGTGAGCATGTTTCTCCTACTCCATGTCTCAGTTTGTGTGGCTGATAATGGACAATACATATGTTCAGGAAACAGAAGCTGTGGTGAAACTTCTTGAACTATTGCAGAAGAGGTGAACATTTGAGTAGCTTTCTGAGGAATTAATGATTTCAGGTGAATTGAATAGTATTGCCTGGAAACACTGCAATGTAATATACCAAAGCTATAGCGATCAAAAACTTAAACAATGCAGTGTCACTTCATTTGTTCCAAGAAAGGACTACTGAAATAGTACATTGCAATGAGGCCACTTTTTGGCCACACCATTAAAGCCATCTCTTTTTTTTTTTTTTTTTTTTAACCAAAAAACCCTGCTTCTGCTGATTTCTCATATCAAAATAAATTTGCTGCTGCACTTTCCTCTGCTGCAGGAACTCCTGAAACAGCTCCAACAATTTTCTAAACAGATACATGTGAAGCTTATTTGCATTTTAATAATCTGTGCAAACTAAGGAAATGACCTTGGAGTGTGCTCATTTGTCCCATATTTCAAATGGCTTCAGTGAGCCTGAATGTTATCTCTCACTTAATAAACAATTACAGGGTTTAAGGGGATGTTAGCACAATTGGCAGTTCCTACTCAGAAGACTGGAACTAATTCATGACTTGGAAAAGAATTTTGGGCAGCTATTGATGTGCTCAGTTAGAGGCATGGCTGGCATGTGGCATATTATAATAGATGCAAATAATATGCAAAATTAAAGCAGTAGCACAAAGGTGAGAATGAACCTTTTAGCCTGCTGACCACTGTAACAGCTGACTCCTAGAATTCATCAATTTGTGGTCATATGGTGTTGGAATTATTAAATTTGAAATTATTAATACAGTAACTCCTCACTTAACGTTGTGGTTATGTTCCTAAAAAATGCAACTTTAAGTGTAACGATGTTAAACGAATCCAATTTTCCCATAAGATTTAATGTAAATGCGGGGGGTTAGGTTCCAAGGACATTGGGGGGGGGGGGCAGACATAAGGCATGATATACTGTACAGTGGTTGGGAAGTGCTCCTGGCTTACCCCACACAGGCACAGCCCACTGCAGGCAAGGATGCTAGGAAGCACCTTTGCAGCAGCAGTGGCAGCTTACCCAGAGAAGAACAGGCTCCAACTTTGCTGGGGGATGCTCCAGGCCCGCCTCTTCCCGTCCCCACTCCACTCCAGGCCCAAGTCTTCCGACCTCTGCTCCGGAGCACACTGCATCCCCGCTCCTTCCTACCCCTCCCTCCCAGAAAGTCCTAAGCACCGCCAAACAGCTGTTTGGCGGTGGGGGAAGCGCTGGGAGGGAGGCGGAGAAGAGTAACTTGTGCAATGCTCCCTTGTAAAGTTGCTGCTCTTCCACAAAATCTTACAAGCAGTGGACAGAGCAGGCAGCCAAAGAACGTTAAAAGGGAGCATTGCACAACTTTAAACGAACCTGTTCCCTAATTGAGCAGCGACGTAACTTTGAAACAAGGTTAAGCGGAAGGATGTTAAGTGAGGAGTTACTGTATGGGAAATCACCAGACACCAATTTAACCATAAATTCTTTTATTAAATCTTTTATTAAAGGCAAAATAGTACTTTATGCAGTTGCTCCAAACATGCCTAAAAAGCCTAAATAACAGACCATTTGCTACATCCAAATAGTAACAAAACATTTATAAGCATTTGATCAAGATACTTAACAAATGGGCTAAACCCCAAGGTGCTCAAACCCATATTGGTCAACTCCAGCATGGTCAGGTAGGTATTAGCAATGAACCCTTAAAGAGTTGACTTTCTTTATACCCTTTACAAATGTCATTGCCATTTACTGACTTCAGCTAAAAACCAATTGGAGACAATTCACCCATATTTCTAGTCTTAATCCAGACAAGGTTTACAACTTCCTTTCTTCCCAAGGCCTTTCTTCCGCTCCTAGCTGTCCAACAGTTTTTCTCATTGCACCTGGATTCACACTGGTGTGTGGGTTGGGGAAGGGCCATGTTGGATCACTTTAAGATTTTTTTTTTTTTAAAAATCTGCAGTCACCCATATCAATCAGGGGCCTTCTTTTCACTTATCCCATTAGTTATTCTTTGAACCATACATTCTCCCTACTTTATTCCTTTTGGCCTTATAACTCATTATTTTGAAAGCCTTTCTTCTAACTTGCTAGTCATGGCCTTTCTTTACAACACCCACACATTTCCTAACCAAACTTAAGTTAATTTTAATTCTTTAATTTTATACTTATCCTACATATGGTTAAAAAGTTAAAATTGAATGCCTGTCACTTCTCATTTCTTTTTCTGCACAGAATTGGATGCTGAACAGCTTGAATGTTGACAATAGTGCTCTACTGGACCAGGTGTGGGAGATCTTTTCTGAAGCAACCAGCAACGTAAGTCTAATCAAAGCCACAATCTTTCAGTACAAATACAACAATAGGGCAACAGGGTGGAGAACTTTCAAGACTCCTATTGCGGTCACTGAGTACTATATATTAGGGAAGGGTCATTGCTGGTGTCCAAAGACAAATGGAGAGTACATGAGACCAAATTCTTGCTAATCTATGGCAGAATGTATTGCTGATGCAGCATAGCTGGGGTATTCACAACAACCTATGAAGGTAATCTATAGGCAGTGACAGCATCGTGGTGGTAGGAAGGTTGTGTAAACTTCTTATCCCAGATTGCTTTTTCTAGTAAGAAACAGAAAATCCACTTTCTGGTCATTGCTGCCCCAATCCGACATCTGTGTCCAATTATATTTTTGAATATTTTTTCCATTGTAACCAAAAAGTATGTATATTGTCTCATTATCCACCCATTGGAGTGTTTTATTAACTCATTTTATAAGTGCAACTTTAAAATTGGATTTTTCTATTGAAAAATAGCTTTATTAAATATAAATGTTATCTAATGCATTTTAAGATTAATAATTCTGTTCCCAGACACACAGCTTCATTAAGATGAATTTAAGGTTAAGTATATCAATACTGTAAGGGTAAAACATCAAAGGTGTGTCTCAACTGTCCCCCTGTCAAGTGTTCTAAACCTAGGAAATTCAGAGTTAAGGTTACACTTTAGATATCCAAACATGTTAAGACAACCAAGCAACTCTAACTCTGCCCTGTAGTGATGTCATGCAATAATTGTGAAGTATGATTAAGGCATTTTTACTGTTTGTGGTCCCAGCTATTCCGTTTGTTTGGTTTTTCCCCCTTTGTGGCCTCACTGCAGGGCAGTAGTAAGTTTGTTACTCGAAGTGTAAATGTGTTAAGTTTGGAGAGTATGTGCTTGTGTTTTCATGCAAAACACAATGGTGAATCTATGCTTTAAGTACAAAATGGAACTCTGTCTTGCTTATGGAATTGTAACCAGCAACTTTCAACAATTTTTTTTTAAAAACTATTATCTATGTGAGCTGGATGCTCCCAGTTTGTTTTAATATTCTGATTTTGCTTAGCTGTTGCCAACACCTTCTGTCTCTCAGAGAAGTACGTTAACCTGTTCACTATTATATTTTAATTTAGGAACTACCCTCTGCCTAGACTTGCCTAGTTCCCTGTTACTGCTTGCCTCCGCTTCAGAGCACTCCCATCTGCCTAGAAATGTTGCTATTGCACTGAAATTAAGTTTAGCATGTTGGAACTTCTAAAATAATGAATAAACTAATATATATTGCAAATGCCCACTTCATTCTTCTAAAAACAAAATTAAGTTGAATAACAAATGACAAGCATGTATGTGTTGTAAATTTTAACATCTCAGATGGGACAGTTAGAGTAAGGCATGTCCTTTAGTCTTCAACTGAGATGCATTATCTCCAGCAAGTAATGCTATTCCTCAATAATTGATCATGGTGTGTATGGTGTTTTGTTTTTTATTCAGAGCATAACATCTCCCCCTTCTCTTCTCCCCCCTCCCCCCCCCCGCCCCTTCCCCAATAATGCAGTAGATCTGGGTGGCATTACCAAAAGTAGTATGTGGAAGACATTTTTATTACAGTATTTTCTTTTAACAAAAGGGGCCAAGCAAAAAAGAACTAGAGAAACCATTGCAGAAAGTAGGAAGCCAGCCTGTAAAAAGTGAAGTAAACCCATTGTCTACAGAAAAAAATGAAATGACAGCTGATAAACTTGAGAAGAAAAAGAGTAAAAGAGAACTAAAAGAAAGACAAAAGAACAAAAAGACAAAGAAAAAAGAAGTGAAAGTAGAAAGCCAACAAGATAACCCGGAAAATAAAAAAGGCAAAAAGCCTAAGAAAGAAAAGGAAGGTACTGAGAACGAAAATGAGGAAACTTCCAAAAGTAGTAATGCAGAAAGGAAGAAGAAAAAGCATGAGAGAAATAATACAGCTCAGCTGGAAATAAATGGAAATGGCAATCATAATGAAGAAAAACAAACAAATATAAAGAAACACAAACGTAAACATCCAGAAGGTATATATCTAGCTCACATTCCATGCAGTTTTTAGGAAAGGCTGTTTTCTTCTTGGCATCTTGAAAATTCAGTAACCTGCTTTGGTAGAATCTTTACGACACCTATCATTTATACATTTTTTTTTTTTTTAAATGCAACTTAAAAAAAACATTGTAATGTGATGCAAGGTTTATTTTTTTATTTCAAAATCAGGAAAAATATTACAGCAAACTCCAATGCCAAGAATAGAAACTTTTTAATTGCATTTTTTAGTAATTTAAATTTTTTAATATTTCCTCATTTATCTCTTATCTCCCCATTCTCTAGAAGAACTTTACACCACAACAAAAAGAATGAAATCTATAAAAACATCTGCAACCACGGAAACTGAAGAAATTGGGGATGCAGATAAAGGTATCTTCAAACTTAAAGTGGAAGTTTAGACACCTATATTTTAGTAAGATAGAGTGATTTCATAATCCAATAACTAAGTGCTGCTATTCATTTGGGGCAAAACGTTGATTTGCCAAAACTCTGAGCAAAGGGCTGCCCCAGGAGAAAGCCATGAACCAGATTGTGACTAAAGGCTTGTTTTCACTACCGGGGTGGGTTGACCTAAGTTATGCTATTCCAACTACATGAATAACATAGCTGGAGTTGGTGCAGCTTATGTCGATTTACCCCAGTGTCTTCACTGTGTTGAATTGACAGGAGATGCTCTCTGGTCGACTTATCTTGCTCTTCTGGGGGAACACCAGAGTCCAGCGTAAGCACTCTGCTGTCCATTTAATGGGTCTTCACTAGACCTGCTAAATTGACACTGCTGCAATTGATGTAGCGGGTGTCAATCTCCCCAGTATTGAGGATAAGCCCTCAGTCTGTTTCATACCTTGCTCCAGGGGAAGTAATCTCTGTGAAGGTGATGATATCTGGTGCAGACTATTTCCCCTGATTTGTTGGTTCAGCTGTACTGGCCGCTCTCCACAGCACCCACTTCCACCCACCTTCTAGGAATGAGTAACAGCTGCCCCGCGCTGCGCCGCCCCCCCCCCCCCCCCACACACACACACACAGAGGCTGCTCTCACTCTTGTGTTCCTACATACAATATGGATAGCAGCGCAGAGGAGTAAGAGGGTGGCATGTCTTGCACCTGCTTAGTCCTTCACATGACATGATAGCTGGGTCACAAATTGGCCTTTATTGCTATTTTTAACTAGTTGTATTTGACACCCAGGATATGTATAATGAATCTTTTATTGAGCCCATGTAATTTGGGGATACAGTTTTTTTCAAATTTAGTAATTGTGTTAAATTTGCCACCTGTGTTTTTGGAAAAAGAAGGGAAAAAACCAACAAAGGAGCTGAGATAAATTAGATCTACTGATGAAAAGCACGATATAATAATAATTTTAAGGGCTCAGTTTCTCCCTTTCCCAGGGTGGCGTCTTGTCATTTGTTCTTCCTTCCTCAGCTGGTGTGCTAATGCAACAGCACTCACTTTGGTCAGACCAAGCATTGCACAGAATCCACTTAGTCTGGCGGGGCAGTCAGTCAGCATCTCTTGCTTAAGGCCTGGTTGGCTCTAGAAAATTAAGTGGATTTAACTACATTGCTCAGGGTGTGAAAAATCCACAACCCAGAGACACAGTTAAGCCAACCTAACCCCCAGTGTCGACAGAACTAGATCAATGCAAAAATTCTTCTGTCAACCTAGCTGTTGCCTCTTGGGGAGGTGGAATACCTATGCTGATGGGAGAACCCCTCCCATTGGCGTAGGTAATGGCTATGCTGAAGTGCTGCATCTGTGCTGCTGTAGCATTTAAAGTGTAGACAAGGCCTGAGTCTGTATGGTAGGCCCATTCTGGGCTGTGAAGGGTGTTAGTTTCAGTCCTGCTGGGGTTTATGGGTTTCCTCCTTTATCCTTGGCAGAGTTCACTGGTCCCTGTCCTCAGCAGATCTGGAAACTACTTTTGGCTGTTAAGTTTCTGAGGGTCTGGTAAGGGAACCCAGGCCCACCCACTCCACTGCATTCCAGCTCAGGATCTTTAAACCAGGCGGTGGAATCAGGCCCTGGCAACTCCTCCTGCTGTGCTGAGCTTCCTACCTCCCTAGGTTCTGTAGGCTTCTACATCATCCCTTCTCTGTGTGGCTTCACACCAGCTTTCAGGCAGGACTTTCCTTCTCCAGCTTGCTTGCTTCTCAGCTCTTTTATTCCCTCAGCTGCTATGAGGCTGCCAATCAGCACTGGCTGGTGACTGCTACATTAACTTCTTGGTTGCCAGGCCAGCATGGGGTCTGTACACCCCATTACAGTAGCTAACCTGAAGAACAACTTGCTTGATCCTTGTGCCAGGGTGGTGGTGGTGCTGCAGGTGCAATAATAAGGCAAGGATAACGGAACTGGACAATCGTTCTGTGATTAGTTTTAGCTAGAACATGTGATGAAAAGATGACTTAGAAATATAGAAGATATGTAATACCATTATGTTTTTAACAATATTATAGGTAAATTCAACTGGAAGGGAACTATCAAAGCTGTTCTGAAGCAAGCCCCAAACAATGAAATTTCAATAAAAAAACTAAGAAAAAAGGTATAGTAGTCTTCATTTTTAAAACCCCTTTTAGTTTGTGAAATAGGTAGTTTTCTTTTAAAACTATGTGAAAATATACAACTATCCTACATAAACAAAGAGTTTGAGCATATAGTCCTATGCCATTGAATGAACTGGTTAATTAGTAAATCATATAAAGATTCAAAAATGTGTGATTTAAGGAGTTTATTCTCTGATTTTTTTTTTTCTTTTTTTAAATTGGAGACCCCCAATCCAGTAAAACACCATCTAAGGACATACTTAAGTTTGCAATTTCAGCTTTGAGTTGTAGGTATTAATAGATTTCTTGCTGGATTTTAATTATTCAATGTTGTTGAATTGAGACGTGTGTGCATTTTAGTGTGGAATGTTTCAGTAAAAAAAGTGGTGGAAATCATTCCTATTAACTTGAACTATTTTATTTCCTTTTTGTGTAGGTTTTAGCCCAATATCATGCAGTAGTTGGTGAACATCATAAATCACAAGAGGATCTTCTAGTCATATTTAATAAGAAAGTGAACAATAATCCCAAATTCAAGGTTTTAAAGGAAAAAGTTAAACTCATGAAATAGGAAACGAGTGTTTTCATAATGCTCAAGTTTTACAATTGCAGACTGTCCAAATTCTCCTATCATGTACACAAATGCAGCTTTCACTGACTTCAGTAGATGCTGAGTATGTATCACAGCATAATTTAGCTGTAATTCTATTCCTGGATTCCCCACTCCTTTTCTTCCCTACACTGATATGTACAACTGAAAATTTGGGAATGGTTGCATATGTTTTCAGAAATTTTGTTTTTACAGAAAATATATTTTTGGTAGAACTTTTAACAGACAATGGAAAATTGCTGCCCATTCTATTAAAATCTTTCATGTTACTGAATTTATGCAGGTGTGCTTTTCTTTATTAAGACCCAGGTTGTATTGCACCTTTGCAGGAAGCAGTACAACTGCAAACTTGATGATGGATTAATAGAACACATAATGAAAATATTTTGTGTTGTAAGAAGCAAAATGTTTTGGTCCAAAACTAATGGTATATACTGCAGATCATACGTGCTAATATTTTAGCATCCTGTTTTGTCATAAAAGGAATAATTGAGATTTGTCTGTCAAGTCATTATCCATTTTGTTTAATTTCCTAATGAACACTAAATGAAAATACATACCTTTTTATAAAAACAAAGTTAAAGCTGTTCATATTTCATTACTATAAATATTTGGTTAGAAGCCAAATAAAGCGTGTGGTTTTTGTTTTTTAAATGTGTGGGCTATTGCCTCAATTGGGAATTTGACAATAAATACTGATAATGCCAATTTATCAAATTGAGGAAATTTTCCCCAATTTTATCTATCCTTGTTTGTGCTTTTAGAATAATTAATACTACCTGCAATTTTAATTAGTGCATTATTCAACTGGAAGGTGTTAAATATTTCTGTGACTTCCAAGTAGTAAGGGATCTAGAGATGGTGATAAAATGGAATTTGTTTAGGGACTATTACTTGAAGTAATAGAATCAAGTTTCAGGCTGTCACATAATACCCCCATTATCTAGAAATAACTAGTACCATGGAATAGCAAGGGAAGTGGTGAAAACTGTTTGCAGTCATTTAAACTGGCCTGGAGCATATTGGATTGGCAGCTGACAAGATTATCTCCTAGGGTTTTAGGATCTCTGAGAAGCTGTAAATGTACAGTTTTTTTATTTGTGCCCCAATTAAAATACATAAACCTACATAAATATTTCAGTTTATTTAAAGCTGTAGCTATGAAATTGAACTGTCTGAATACTGGGTTCCATTTCTTCAAATGTCTTTTTACTTTTGTTTTGACTAAATAGACTTACACAATCTTCAGATCTGTATCCGAGTTGCATCTTAATCATCTTGCAATGAAGACAGAAGTGCTTCAGAGATGGGTGATGAAAATGGTCTAGAGGCATGGAGTAACTTTCATGCAAGAAGCCATTTAAAAGATTGGATTGTTTAGTTCAGAGAAAGTGACAAATGAAAGAGGTCATGAGAGAGGCATACAAAATAGTGAATTAGAATAGAAAGGTAAAATCAGGCCTTTTTACTCTTCATACTTTCAATTTCATTGAGAGTCTTACTGTGCTTGTAATAGATTTTCACAAATCATGAGGGCAAGAATTTGATTTTAAAATAGAATTTATACCTTGATATGGATAATTGGAAAGGATTAAAAAAATTCAGTGAGATCAATGAGTGGTGCAAGTGCTCAACACCCTTGAACATTATGCCCTGTCTGTTAAGGTGTAATCCTAAATATAGTTGTGTACTTAGGGTTGAAAACTTTCCTCATGTCTCAAGGAGGAAGTTTGCTAAATCTAACCTATAAATCCTGATTTTCATCTCACTATTTTGAAGATGGGATCTAAATTTAATTTTCAGGCTTGTACAACAACACTTTTTGAACACTTAGGGTGTGAAGATCCCTTCTGTCTGTTAAAAGTTGTCAGTCTTAGGCTATGTCTACACTGCCAGATTAAGACGTGAATAACATCCCTTAGGTCGAGTTACCATGGGGTCTGCACCACAGGGGGTCAACAGAAGAAAATCTCCTGTTGACGACTTCTACCCCTGACAAGAAGAGTTAAGGTATAGGGGTCGACTGGAGAGCGATCTGCAGTTGATTTGGCAGGTCTTTACTAGATTCCCCCTACGTCAACCACTGGGGGATTGATCTCAGAGCACCAATCCCCACTGTAGTGTAGATCTGCCCTTAGTTAAAAGAATCTTGGAAATAGCCCTACTCATGGGGGGGAGAGAAATCATGCTCCTCCTTTCACTGTTGTAATGTTGAAAATATCCCCTTGCTTCATTAAATTAAACTAAATCTCTTACAACAGTCTCTTTCTACCTCCAATTTTAAAGAAAGTAGTAATATAGCTCTACCATGCACTACTTCCCTCTCCTTCCTCCCTTTGGTGGCTGCCTTTACCACTTGAGGTGGGATTGGGAGTTGCTCACCCCAGACAAATGGGTTTGAGATCATCTTCATAGGGAATGCTATCTTTACTACTCTTCCACCAACCAACCCCAGGCATCCTCTCTCATGAGAGCTTGCTTCATCAAGGAATGGACTCTCCTATGGTTTGATTCTACAGAACCAGTTCCCATGCACTACAGAGGCAGGTACTTTTATTTAAGGTACTTCCTGGTACTAAAGAATGGAGGTTGGAAACCCATCCTAGATTTGAGGCTACTCAACACTATATGAAGGCACAGAAATTCAAAATGTTGACACGAGTGGTGATTATTCTATCGCTAGCTCAAGGGGATTGGTTTTCAACCCTTGACCTTCAGAGCTCATATTTCCATGTGATCTACCTATCTCTCAAACAATTCCTACATTTTACTGTTGGCCAGGACCACTTTCAATACAGGGTGTTCCCTTTTGGCTTGTCATCTTCCCAAAGGGCCTTTTTAAAGATCATGTTAGCAGCACTAACACTAAAGGTATTTTAGTCTTCCTTAGCTAGATGATTGACTGCTGAAGAATTGCTCCCTAGAACTAACTTCACCGGCAACTTTGAAGCCTACATCTGTTCCTCAAATTAGGCCTACAGTTAAACATTCAAAAATTTACTTTTACCCCTGTGCAAAACAGAATTCAGGGGAGTGCATCTCAGTTTAGTAATGAAAAAAGTACCTTCCACTGCATAGGTTTGTGGCCCTTTTCATCATAGCCAATACCATCTAACTCAGCCCCCAAACCCCAGTCAAGAACTGTCTTCAATGGTTGTGGCACGTGGCAGCTGGTACCTTTGTCACAGACCACTCAGGAGTCTGAATGTGGTGCCTTCAGCGGTGGCTTAGGACCATTTATTCATCAAATAGTTTAAATATACTACTTTCCATACTCACCTGCCTAAAGGAATCCTTCAGTTGATGGAAAGACCATCAGAATTTTTGCACAGGAGTCTCATGTGCACATCCTTCCCCCATGGTTGTCAGAATGATAGATGCCTTCCTACTAGGGTGGGGAGCACATCAGAATGCTCCTACAGCTCTGGGCAAATGGATGTCGCAAGAGACCATGCTATACATCAATCTCTTTGAACTCATAGCAATCAGATACATCTGTCTCCAGTTTCTACCACTAATCAGGGGCAAGTACATAAAGATCAGGATGAATAACATGTTCTGCATGTATTATATCACTGAGCTAGGAGGAGCAACCTCTGCACTGAGGTTGTCAAGCTTTGGAATTGGTGCATTGCAATCAGGTCATCATCACAGCAGCCTATCTTCGAGGGGTTCAAAATGTGAACATAGCTACACTACATATTCCAGCAATGGGGCACCCCCTCAACTACTCTTGGGGGGATTCTGCATGTCTGCAGAAAACTGTCTCCCTGCAGAATGCCTATGCTTCCCTGCAGAAAATGGCAAGGAAGCTGCACAGGGAGAGGGGGGAACCATGGGCACAGTTTTTTTGGAGGGCTTTGTCCTCCTCCAAACAGAGGTGAGACATGAGGGGGCACATGGGTTACGTGCCACTCATCCCCTCCCCCTCATTTCTCTAAGCACAGAGCTGCCCAGCTGAAGGAGACTGCTGCTGGGCTCTGCTGACTCTGCAGCTGAGCATCACCTCCTGGGTCCTAGTGCCAGTCAAGCTCCGCTTGTGTGTGCTGGGAGCTTCCCTGTTTTCTGTACAATTGAGTGCCCTCGGTGGGGCTGAGTGAGGTGCAGCAGGGGCGGGGGTGTTACCGGAAGATTTGGAATCAATTCTACTAACTTATCTAATTCGGTAATCAAGGTTGTTGCCTGCCCTAAAGGAGTTTCCAGGGAAAGCTGCAGCTAGCTAACGTTCCCTTGAAAGGACGTGGCTACAGCCCTCTTATCAAAAATAGGGAAGCAAGCAGTAAATACTTTGAAAACAAAAATAATATTTAATTGCAAGTAAGTGGTTACAGTAAAAGAGTAGAGATAGATAGAATCGGGTTACAGTTAAAAGGGGAATGAAGGAGGGTGGCAAATAAAGACAGCACTACAATAACAATTTCAGTTTAACTCTGTGGCATATGACAATCTAACAGTGGAATCATTCACTTAATACTCCATATACCTTATAACAATCAAACATGTAACAATATATTAAACATTCAATATTAAATATTTAAAACTAAGCATCTAGTAAGCGCTGGCCTGGCAGTTACTAAATGGGTAGGAAGAGATTTCACTCAGACCACAAGCATCCAGCTTTATTGACGCTTGGAAGCCCACACATGTCAGGAACACACACAGGTAAACAGAAAGATTAGGCTTACAGGAAACTTCTCTCTAATCCCTCTGAGATGGCCTTTGGTCCTTCTGCTCTGTCTGGATGCTCGGGAGCGTGGCTGGTGGGTGCTGGCGGGGAGCAGCAAAGGCGACGCTCCTCCTCAGAGAGCAGATAGGGAAGCCTGCTTGGCTGCTGCTGAGGTGGCCTCCTGCTGCCTGGGGGGCGGAAATAGCCGTTGCCAGGGGCAACCTCGGAACCCTGGGTGGACTGCTGTTACTGCTGCAAGAGCCGCTTGAGAAGGATGCTAGTGAGCGGGGGTTGCAGGGCTACTGTGCCCTGTGGCTGGGACGGAAAGGCCGTTAGCTACTTACAGAAGCCGTTGCTATGGCTTGTGGTGCTGCTGCGGCAGTAGCTGCTTTGTGAGCGATGGCTGCTAGTGAGCGTTGTCTGGGGCTCCCAAGCGCCGTCGACGCGTTGTGATGGCGAGTGGCTACTACTCTGCTGCGGTCGGGAAATAGCTGCCTTACCCCGCAGGGTTCCAGTGCCGCAGCTCTGTGAGCGTTTTCTTCCTTCCAGCTGTCCGGCAGCTTCCCACTCGCCTTCAGGTCCCTGTCCTCTCGAAGGTTTTAGCCTGCTGGCTGTCCCCTTTATCTACAATTTTCAGCTCATTGGCTGAATTATGATAATAAATGATAGCTAATCAGCTGTCCAGTATTTGCATATGCTCATTTATGTCACAGGCACTGATGTGACACACAAGCTCAGCCAATCAGCCTCGATATATTAGCATATGCTAATTGTATACTAATTAGTCATATGTACTAGTAGCTTGGCCTCCTCCCATAGACTTCTATGGGATTAATGTATTCCTATGGAGCTTGTCAACTGACTTTTGGATGACCCCTAGCTACTGTCTGTTTGAAAGTCCCATGTATTCCTATGGGCTACAATGTATCGCTATGGGATTTTGCTGAGTCATTCCCCACAGGAAGTGGAATATACCATTGCATCATAGGAAGTGAAGTTATTACATCATATACAATAGCTCCCTAAGTACCCTAGAAATGGGATCTCCCACTATATTACATCACCCTATAGCTGCCATTACTAGATTTTCTAATTTAAACTATTCTTAATTTTTATTTAATTACACGTTTATTCCTAAAACTAATTACTGTTCTGAGCATTCTAAAGGGTCTTAATACTATCACCACTCATTTTATGTCTGATTAAGCCAATTATATTTTTTTCTAATTTTAAACCCTTTCTCCAGGTTTTTTTGCAAATTTCCAATTTAAAGTATTGTAAGGCATTTCAGGCAACTGAGGCAAAATATCTGCTCACAGTGGGGGAAATGAGGGAAGGAGGGTGAGGGGGTGGGAGAAAGAGGCAGTGGGGAATGAAGGGGGAGTGGAATAGGGCAGGGGAATACGGGAGTGAGGGTAGGGGGATGGAGAAGAAAAGAGGAAGCGGGAGCTCAGCCTGCAGCATCCCCTCCACAGCAGCTGGGACTCGCCCATTAAGCAGGCCCATTGAACCTTCACCCTGACAAACCCTACACCTGGACCCCTCTGACGAGCCTCCCACACCCAAACTCCCATCCCACTGATCCCCAATCAGCTGCACCTGGACCACCACATCAAGCCCCGCTCCCCCAGCACCTCCCCCCCCCACTGAATCCCCACTTCCCCACACCAAGCCCCATCTCCCCACACCCAGACCCCTCCCCAGACTGAGCCCCAACCACCTTCACCTGGAGCCCCTGCAGAGACCCATTTCCCCTGCACCCAGAACCCCCCATGAGCCCCTGTGCATCCAGATCTCCCACTGAGCCACCCGCACCCAGATTGCCCCACACAGAAACCTCTCACCCCACACCTGAATCCCCCCACACTAAGTCCCTCCACACTTGGATTCTGCTGGGCTGAGCCTACCCACTGACACCTGGTGCACCTGGCGCAGAGGGGCAGGGAACTGGGTGTTTCTGGGACAGGCCCCGCTCTTGTACTGTGTCTGGGTCAGGTGCAGCCTCACTGCCAAGTCCCTGTACCAGGGGAGGTGGGGGCTTCAGGGTGATCTCCCACATCAATGCAGCCAGTGGCCTGTGCTCCCCACTGTCATGCAGGAGCCGCATTTATTTATTGACAAAATTAGCAAAATTTTAAAATATTGTGCTCATAATTTTTAATTCTTTGGTGCAGAATTTTATATTTTTTGGCGCAGAATTCCCTCAGGAGTACCAGATAGACTTGTTCGCCATAGCAATAAACAAAAAACGTGCCCACTTTTGCTCCAGAGGCAGGGTGAGTCACTAATCTCTGGGGGATGCCTTTCACCTTCATTGGTTGTCAGATCTACTGTACGTGTTCTCACTGACTCCTGTAATAGTCACAGTTTACTCAAAATAAAAAAGGACAAAGCCAGAATCATTCTAATAGTTCCAACCTGGCCCCAACAAATATGGTTTCTTTACCTGATAAAGCTGGCTGTTTGCTCACCAATCAATTTCCAGGACACTCCTCATCTCCTCACCCAGGAAAGTGGGAAGATCCTTCATCCCAGTCTTGAGGTAGAACCCCTTTACATTGGGACCAAGAAGAAAGGCACCTCCATTTAGCCGAGTACCATTGTCTAGTGGAGTCTTTCCTGCTGTTAGAGAGAATGTCTTGTACAGTCGAGGAGCATGCCCATTCTAGATGGATGCCCATCCAACTATCACCTGAGATGGAGCAGATATGGAGTGGGGTGTTTGATTCTGCCACCGTGCTGGTTTAGGAGATAAGGGAAGTTCAGGATGGGAATCAGAGGATGGAACGACATGTGGAGGAGGCTGGAGAACCAGAATTGTCTGATCCAGAAAGGGGTGATGAGGATGACCATCACCCTGTCATGTCAGATTTTGTGGAGTGCTTGAGATAGGAGCAGCAGTGGAGGAAAGCATAGTTGAGTTGGTCTGACCATGAAAACGGGAGAGCATTGCCCCGGGAATGATAATCGAGGGCTCCTCTGGAGAAGTACAATTTGCTGTTGGTCTGAGAAGTGAATAGGTCTCTGATTGGGGTCTCCCATTGTTCAAAAATGTTGCATAGCATTGTATCATGAAGCTCCCACTCGTGGTCAGTCACAAAATGTCTGCTGAGCGAGTCTGCAAGAACATTCTGCATCCCTGGAATATAGGTTGTGGGTAAGGCGATTTGATGTTTGATGCACCAGTTCCAGAGATTGACCACTTCTGTGCAGATCTAGCATCCTCCTTGTTTGTTGATATAGAAAACTGTGGTGGTGTTGTCTGACATGATCAGGACATGATGAGATCAAATGAGTGGGAGAAAGGATTCGCACATCTTTTAATCTGCTCAAAGTTCCAGGATATTGATATGCATCTTGAATTCTCAAAGTGTCCAGCTGCTTTGTGCCATATAGTCATCCATATGGTTTCCCAGCCTACCAGGGACACATCAGTGATGATAAATTTGCTTGGAGAGGAGGGAAGAAAGGGAATTCCTATGCATGTGTGATGTGGGTCTGTCCACCTTAGAAAAGACAACAGTACCTTGGTCAGGACTGTCCACCTGAGGATCATAGAGTGACAGCTCAGAGCCATGTCTGAAGGCAGTGAAGGTTAAGTATTGCAAAAGTGGTCACAGAGGTGCACAAAGCCATGTGGCCCAGAAGAGACAGGGAAGTCATGATTGGTACATGTGGATGGTTCATTATGTGAGCTATGATAGCGTTCATTGCCTGAAGTCTGTCTGTCTGATGTGATAGAGTTTATGATAGCCCCAATGAAGTCTAGCAACTGTGTGGGGTTGAGGATTGATTTCTTGATGTTGATGCTGTCTCTTAGTGGAGCGAGGACTTGAGTAACGTGGAGGTCAATGCGAGGGCCTCTTGGCAGGCTTGGCTGTCAGGAGTCAGTTGTCAAGGTACAGAAAAACAAGTAGACCATAATGCTTGATATGAGCTGCTACTACAGAAAATACTTCGAAGTCTCTGGGAGTGGTAGCTATTCTGAAGGAAGTACTGTTACGAATTACACCTGGTAGGACACGCATACAACTGCTGCGAATTATACCTTGTAGGACACGCACACAAATGCTACGAATTACACCTGGTAGGACACGCACACAAATGCTGCAAATTATACCTGATAGGACATGCACACCAGTGCTACGAATTACACCTGATAGGACACGCACACCAATGCTACGAATTACACCTGATAGGACACTCACACCAATGCTACGAATTACACCTGATAGGACACGCACACCAATGCTGCGAATTATACCTGATAGGTCACGCACAGTTCAAATCTAGGCTGAGGCACAGAAACAAAGTCCACAACTGCAGAGTTCCCAAAAGACACTAAGTTTATTACGCTCGAGCGTGGTGCCCCCCTGCTAGCCAGGGGGGGACCCTGAATACAGATTATACAAAGGTTATATACTTTTTAGCAAAGCATGTTGCCCTCGTGCATTGGAAACCTTAGCCAATAAACAAATCCTTGTCTTATCTACCACCTATCCCTGCTTGGTGCATTCCTCGTGCTATGCCAGTATGTTAATTACACAGCGTGGTCCTAAAGCCATGCATCAGTAACTTTTATTATCAGAATGGGAAGCCTCACATCAAGACCAAGAGACAGGGAGTTAGAGACTGACAAAAACCAGATACTGGGAGTCAAGGCAGGCTGGAGACAAGGAGGAGGATTTTCACAGGGATTCAGTATCTAAGGATCACTCCTCCTGGTGTATGATGTGTTGGCATTTAAACAATGGTGGGCCCCAAACCAAAATGGAGTCACATGTGCTAACTTTTCCTTAACAGTACCTGGTTTTGGAAATGGTCAGCATTCACCGTAAATCTGAGAAAAAGTCTGTGGACAGGATGAATGTTGACTTGGAAGTAAACATCCTTCATATCGAGAGCCATTAACAACATGTCTTTTTCTAGGGATGGAATTATCGCTGCCAACATGACCATGCAAAACTTTAGTTTATGTATGAAGTGATTGAGGTGGCGGAGGTCAAGAATTGGTCTCCAACTACCTTTTTTCTTGGAGATCAGGACGTAAATTGAGTAGAACCCTGTTCCTTGATATTCTAGAAGAATGTGTTCTATTGCTCCCCGATGCAATAAGGAGTTCATTTGGTAGGTGAGGATAGTTGTTGTGAGAGTGGTCCCTGAAGGCAGATGGTGGGGGGGAGGAGGTAGCATGACAAACTTGATCGTATAGCTGTGGTGGATGATATTCAGCACCCATTTGTCTGTTATTGCATTTGGTGCTAAGCAACCCCTAAAGGGAGTGGAGGGGTCGCGAGGTCTTAGGCTCTATGGTTGTTGGCTCTCAAGCTCTTGCCAAAAATACTTTTTGGTCCGAGGCAGGGCTTGACATGAGGAAGACAGTGAGGGGAGACCAGGGAAGTGAGATCTCTGAGTCTGGTAAGGCAAAGACCTCTTGAGATTCAGCTACTGATCTGGATCTTCCT
Organism: Caretta caretta; assembly: GCF_965140235.1. Classification (NCBI taxonomy): domain Eukaryota; kingdom Metazoa; phylum Chordata; order Testudines; family Cheloniidae; genus Caretta; species Caretta caretta. The sequence goes on along the minus strand of NC_134209.1, from coordinate 126,756,085 downwards.
GCTATGAGGGGCATTCTTTCCTCCATCGGCACTGCACTGAGAACTTCCCTGGTATGAGCAGTTGTGGGGTGCCAGTGAAGGCAGTACCAGTGGTTCAGTGCCCAGGACACTTGGATCCCATAGTTTCTGGGTCTTCTTCTCTTGTCTGTTGTACTTGGAATGTGCTCTGTCCCCTTAGGCTGAGCTAATGGAGGAAGGGCCCATTTTCTTGGATTTAGAGGAATAATTAGCCCCATGCTTTTGGGAGTGCTTCCAAACTTCCCAACTAGGCCCCACCATGAGGTCAGTGGAGTGGTTGCACCAGAGTCAGACATAGTAGTGGGAGGCATGTTCCTCGCTGAATCAGACCAATGTACAGGAGAGGTTCCCTGACCTGGATCTGAGTGTGGTCTCATGGCCCTCTCCATGAGATTCTTGCGGAGATGAAGAACTCAGCCTTCTTGGATTTGGCTGGGAAATACAGCACCTAGTTGCAGTGTGAGCTTCTCCCAAGCAGTAGAGGCAGCATTGATGGTCATCACTGACTGAGAAGGATCGCAGGCAGGATGCACAGAGTTTGAAACCTGGGGTTCTTGGCATAGTCCTGGCCATTTTTACAAAGTGATATTACATCTTAGATTACTAAATATTGATTTTTAAATGTATTTTTCACCATATATGCTATGTTTATTATTTATACATGGCTTGAAACAGTTAAAATATACTAAAACAACAAGGAGTCCGGTGGCACCTTAAAGACTAACCAATTTATTTCAGCATAAGCTTTTGTGGGTAAAAACCTCTCTTTTTCACATGCATGGAGTGAAAGTTACAGATGCAGACATAAATATACTGACACATGAGAGAAGGGAGTTACCTCACAAGTGGAGAACGAGTGTTGACAGGACCAATTCGATTAAGGTGGATATAGTCCACTCCCAACAACAGATGAGGAGGTGTCAATTCCAGGAGAGGCAAAGCTGCTTCTGTAATGAGCCAGCCACTCCCAGTCCCTATTCAAGTCCAAACTAATGGGGTTAAATTTGCAAACGAATTTTAGTTCTGCTGTTTCTCTTTGAAGTGTGTTTCTGAAATTTTTTTGTTCAAGTATAACTACTTTCAAATCTGTTATAGAATGTCCAGGAAGATTGAAGTGTTCTCCCACTGGCTTTTGTATGTTACCGTTCCTGATGTCCAATTTGTGTCCATTTATTCTTTTACTGTCCGGTTTGGCCAGTGTACATGGCAGAGGGGCATTGCTGGCACATGATGGCACATATAACATTAGTAGACATGCAGGTGAATGAGCCTCTGATGGTGTGGCTGATGTGGTTGGGTCCTCTGATGCCTACATTCACTGTGCACCTAATTTTAGGGTAAAAGTTTCCATGGCACCTATTTTTCTTCCTCTGTGCATACATCACTCTAGGTGTTTAGATTCCTATTTTCAACCTAAGCCCCAGAGCAATTCATGAACTAGGATTGTTTCTGTGACTTTCTAGGAGCCTAAAAGTTAGCCATTGCAATGCTCAGCTTCACACCACCTAAATCCCTTTGTGAATTTAGCTCGTCTCTCTGTGCCTCAGTTCCCCATCTGTAAAAAATGGGGGGAATAGAACTTCCTACCACACAGGGATGCTGTGAGGATAAATTCATTAAAAGATACTATAATGAGGGTCATATAAGAATGTGAGATGGATGGAAACACTGTTTAGGGAGGAAGTCGCTTTAACTTAGTCTTTTGTGAAACTGGGAACATAAAATATCATATATCACTTGATACAGAAGAGTTGCTATTCTATACAGCTGTGCTAACATAATCCATCATATGTATTGCAAATGTAAGGTGGCAGGTTCCTAGCCCTTTATTTACTATCACCTTTACCCTCACTGGTGATTTAATGCTGTGTCCGTGAGTGCAGACAATCTATTTAGGATGTTGGGGAAAAAAAAGTCTAGGCTGTGATTATATACTATGTCAGAGATGAACTGTGCACTAAGCAGACAAATTTATTGATGGCTTCAAAAATGCCTGCCCTACTTCTGCTAAGAACAGAATCACATTTGGGCCATGTCTACACTACCAATTTGTGTTGACAAAAGTGATGTCCACACCCAAAAGTTGACATAATAAAAATCACTATTTCATGTTCACACTTGCTCCCTCTGTCTGCAGATCGAATCCACAGTGTGGACACCATCATCAACAGTGTGAGCAGTGCACTGTGGGTACCTATCCCACAGTCCTTCTGTCGCTAGGTGCTGTGGGACGACGGAGTGGATTGCGGCACATCTTGGGACGGTACTAAATGTCCCGTGATGCATTACTTTGTGTCCCACACTCCATGGGTTTCCAGCTTTCTTTCATGGTATTTTTTCAACAGCCCTTCTTTGCTGTGCACCCCAGCATCTTTGTGAAAAGGGATGGATCCCACACTGCTTTCCTATGCTCTGTTAACTGTCATGAAGACATCGCGGATGGCAGTGCAGTTAATTGTGAAGTTCCTAACTGAAGACTTGCGGGCGCCCGACATTCTGTGTGATATGGATAGGAGCAACTTTAGATTGCTTTTGGCATTCACAAAGCAGATGCATAGGGCAGACCCGTTGCTTTTGGGCTCATGAAACAAGCACTGAATGGTGGGATCGTATCGTCATGTAGGTGTGGGATGATGAGCAATGGCTACAGAACTTTTGGATGCGGAAAGCCACCTTCCTGGAACTGTGTGCAGAGCTCGCCCCAGACTCGTCGCACAAGGACACCAGAATGAGAGCTGCCCTCTTGGTAGAGAAGCATGTCACAATTGCTGTGTGGAAGCTGGCAACTCCAGACTGCTACTGGTTGGTAGTGAATCAATTTGGAGTGAGGAAGTAGACCGTTGGGGCTGCATTAATGCAAGTGTGCAGGGCAATAAATTGCATCCTGCTACAAAGGACCGTGACTCTGGGAAATGTGTGTGAAATAGTGGACAGCTTTGCAGAAATGGGTTTCCTTAACTGGAAGGGCGATAGGTGGCACAAATATTCCAATTTTGGCACCAGACCACCTTGCGATGGAGTACTCAATAGGAAGGGATACTTATCCATGGTGTTGCAGGTGCTTGTGGATCACCGTGAGCGTTTCACTTACATCAACACGGGGTGGTCTGGGAAGGTGCATGATGCATGCATCTTCAGGAACACTGGCCTATACAGAAAGCTGAAAGCAGGGACTTTCTTTTCTAACCAGAGGATTAGAGTGGGGGGTGTTGAAATGCCCATAGTGATCCCGGGGGGCCCTGCATACCCCTTACAGCCATGGCTCATGAAACCTTACACGGGACACCTGAACAGCGGTAGCGAGCGGTTCAACAACAGGATGCCGGATGACAGTTGAATGTGCCTTTGGCAGTTTAAAGGCACGCTGGCAATGCCTTTAGGCAGGTTAGACCTCACTGAGGATAACATTCCTATGGTCATAGCTGCGTGCTGTATGTTTGCATAATCTCTGTGAAGCTAAGGGTGAAAGGTTTGCTCAGGGATGGAATGCTGAGGGAGACCGGTTGGCCGCTGATTTTGAGCAGCCAGATACCAGGGCTGTCAGAGGAGCCCAGAGGGGGCTATTCAAATCAGGGAGGCTTTGAGGCAGCACTTTGACAATGACCACCAGTAACATATCTCTGTCTGGGTTGCTTCAATGTTACATTACATGTAGTTTTCCTAGGGGGCAATGATGACATCTGGGGTCTTATATTCCTGTAATAAAGTGATTAAAATGCCTGTGCATGTCTTGGCAGTGCCTGCAATCTCACCTTGTAGGAAAAAAAATAAACATAAACATACTCACCATTATAAAAGTTTGCTTTTATTGCACAAGAAACAGCACACACAGACACACAAATGCCTGGCGGGAAAGGAGGAACCAGGGAAGGGCAGACTTTCACAGCTGAGTGTAGGTCCAGCTATCATTGTGAAAGTTGTCCGAGGGGATGGAGTGAAGGGGAAACTGAGAAGTCCCGGACGGAAGTGCTGGCGGAGTTTTGGGGGAGGGCATGGAAAAGAGTTCTGAATGTGCTGCAGTGGAGGTTGGGAACTGATCTGCTCAGTCTGCAGCATTATTAAGGACTTCAGCATCTGCGTTTGCTCCTCCCTTACGTCAGTCATCCGCTACATAGCATCCGTAACAAGCGGATGATTCTCTTTTCTGTCCTGCCATTCGGCTTCCCAGCAGTCCTTTCGTTCCCTTTTTTCTGCATTGGAGCACTGCAGGATCTCCCGGAACATGTCTTCTTTGCTGTGTCTTGGGCACTTTCTTATCTGGCAGAGACGCTTGGCCGGGGTACGTGGGGTGTTCCTGAAGGCCACATCTGGTGAAGCACAGGGGACAATGCACAGCAGCGGGATTGTTAAATTCACACACAGCATTGAAACATTTCTGTTAAACACACCTTTTGCAACATTGCCATCACTTTCTCACTCACCCTCGCCAGGCTCACATCTCTGCGAACACCCAAAACATGGTGAGTGTTGGGGGTGCACCACAAGGGGAAAAGAGAGCATATACTCTTAGTAAGGGTTGTGGTGCAGCGTTCTAAGGAACAAATTCTAAAATTCTCCCACACTTTCCCATATATGGGGATAATTCTAGCAGACATCTCACTGCTAAGGGTAAGCAGGGAAACGAGGGTACATCTACTCCATTCTTGTGGCTTCCGTCATGCTCCCTATGCTGCTCACCTGTGTGCCGCTTTGGTCCCTGCACAAGTGTTTGCCAAATGGCGCGGGAAAGTGTCCTACAATGGGGGAAGGAACAAAGCTGCTCTGCCACGGATCCTTTGGTAGAGGATTACCCAGTATCTCCAGGAAAGTTTCCTGGAGGTACGTCTCTGGAGTATTCCCATGAGATCTTGGCATGCATCAACACCCTGCTCCACTGTACTGATTTGCTACAGAGGGAAATCTCCAGCTCACAGAACCACAGCCAGCCTCCCACATTTCTATGCCCTGAACCCACCACTGCATTACACAAGCCACAGCCGGAGAGCAACTGCTGAGACTGGCTAGACACCTCTGGAGTGGAGAACAGTTCCTGGCTGCATGCCCCACCGGGTGACCCCGCGAGGAGCTGCACATCCTCATCCAACTCCACCTCTTCATCAAAAACTTTGTCCTCCGAGTTAGGTCCTCTTTCTGCCACCTCCGTGCCCTCCGAAGTATCCACGGGGGTCTTGGCGATGGAGGTGGGGTCGTCACCAAGAAAAACATCCAGCTCCTTTTAGAACCAGCAGGTCTTAGGCGAAGCAGCTGAGCAATGGTTTGCCTCCCTTGCCTTACGGTACGCCTGCCTCAGCTCCTTTATCTTCACTCTGCAGTGCAGCTTGTCCCAATCATAGCCCTTTTCACACAAGCCTTGAGAAATCTGCCCATAGGTATCCCAATTCCTGTGGCTCAAGCACAGCTGGGACTGCACAGCCTCCTCTCCCCATATACTGAGCAGATCCAACAGCTCTGCAGCGGTCCAAGCGGGAGAGCATTTGCTGCGATAACCCGCTATGGTCACCTGGGAAGATGAGGTGAGACCTCTCCACGCCAAGCAACCAGGAAATGGAATTTCAAATATTCCTGGGGCTTATAAGGGGGAGGGGAGGATGGTTTTTTATCTGGTTGCAGGGCAGTGGAGTTCAAATTGCTGTCCAGAGCGGTCAGGATGGGCATTGTGGGACACTTCCTGGAGGCCAATTAAAGCAATGAAATGAAATGTGGTGTCTACATTCGCGCTTTGTTATAAAAATGTAGACGAAAAAGATGTAAATCTCTTGTGAGATGTATTTTGTTGCCAAAACCAGGCATTCTCCCGACAAAATTCACCTTGTAGTGTGTACGCACTCACTGTTTGAGTCGACAAACAGCAGCTTTAGCGACAAAATTTGGTAGTGTAGACGAGGCCTTGGTTTCATATAGCACATTTTATACTCAGGATCTTAGTAAATACTTACTGAGAGTAGAGTGACTTCGTGGGCAGTGGAGCAACCAATAGGCACTTGCCCCAGCTCTCACATGTAGCCTGTTTTATTGAGAAAAGGGAAGCTTGGCCAGGATACTACCGTTTTCTCTTGAACCCTACTGTTTTTGAAAAGTACCTTAGGATCTTCAACTTCCTCCTGGATAGTGAAGAGATAGGCAGAAATACACTTGGGATTGTTCTTTTCCCACCTGCTTAGGATGTAAAGAATAGCACTATTGGCAAGAAGAAAAGAGAAACTGATATCTCTATTCCTTGCACTTTGTGCATAAAGTGGTGAGATTTGTGAAGGTCCTTAGTTTCCATGGGAGTTTATTCCACAGTCTTGGACTGCCCCCAGAGAAAGTTTTTTGTCCTGCACAGATGAGCTTTACTCTTATTGTTGAGAGTTCCACTGTGCCAGAGAAGCAGTTTGTTGACTCCAGTCTTTGTCCTTAAGTTTTAGGCAATCTGTTACATATCCTGAGCCCCAGGCAATGGAGCATTTTGAAGATAAGTACAGAGACCTTGAACTTTATTTGAGATTCTATGGTAAGCCAGTGTAAAGAGGAAAGGACGGGTCTTGGTATGTTCGTGGTAGACTGTGTTGCTAAGGAGACATGCTTCAACATACTGTACTAGTTGGAGTTCTCTGAGTACAGAAGGCTTCATGTCCAGCTATACTGCATCACTGTCATCCAGCCAAGAAGTGATGAATGCACGAATAACTGAGGCCAGGTCATCTGAACAAGCCAGAATGGGACAGAGTTTCCCAGCCAAGCTGACATGGTAGAAAGCTTATTCCTCTCTACATATTTTTTAAAAGGTAATGGAAAGATATCATAATTGAGAGTGAGAAGGGAACAGAGGTTCATAAACTGCCCTGTTGGAAGAACGATTAATTGGACAATCTTTCACTATCAGCTCTTCCTCTTTTGGCCTTCAATATTTTTGGAAAAGAAAATATCCAAAGAACAAGCCAAATCTATACTCCAGTACAAAGGTGGGCAAACTATGGCCCATGGGCCACATCCGGCCCGCAGGACCCTCCTGCCTGGCCCCCGAGTTCCTGGCCTGGGAGGCTCGTCCCCGGCCCCTCCCCTGCTGTTCCCCCTCCCCTGCAGCCTCAGCGCACCGCGTCGCTGGCGCAACGCTCTGGGCGGCCGGGCAGCGTAGTTACAGAGCCGTGGCATGAGCCGGTGCTCTGGGCGGCCGGGCAGCGTAGTTACAGAGCCGTGGCATGAGCCGGTGCTCTGGGCGGCCGGGCAGCGTAGTTACAGAGCCGTGGCATGAGCCCGTGCTCTGGGCGGCTGGGCAGCGTAGTTACAGAGCCGTGGCATGAGCCGGTGCTCTGGGCGGCACGGCTGTAGCGCCACCAGCCACCGGTGCTCCAGGCAGTGCGGGAAGGGGGCAGGAAGGGTTGAATAGAGGGCAGGGGAGTTTGGGGGCGGTGGTCAGGGGTCGGGGCAGTCAGAGGGCGGGGAACAGGGTGCTTGGATGGGGCAGCGGTCCCGGGGGAGGGGGCAGTCAGGAATGAGACGGGGGGGGTTGGATGGGATGACAGGGGGCAGTCAGGGGTGGGGGGTCTGGGGGTAGTCAGGGGACAAGGAGCAGGGGGTGGTGGATGGGGCAGGAGTCCTGTGGGGGGCTATCAGGGGACAGGGAGTGTTGGATGGGGCAGGAGTCCTGGGGGAGCCGTCAGGGGGTGAGAAGCAGATAGGAGGCGGCGGCCAGGCCATGCCTGGCTGTTTGGGGAGACATAGCCTCCCCGAACCGGCCCTCAATACAATTTTGGAAACCTGATGTGGCCCTCAGGCCAAAAAGTTTGCCCGCCCCTGCTCCAGTATCTACCCCTACCTGCAGTTTCACATTTCTAACTTTCCCTTTCTCTTTGACATCAGGATATCCCCTCATTTTATTAAGCTAAGGCCTGGTTTACATTTAAAATTTAGGTCAAACATAAGTACGTTACTCAGAGGTGTGAAAAATCCGTATCTCTGAGTGACATATCTATACTGACCTAACTCCTGATGTAGGTGCAACTAGGCTGCCGGAAGAATGCATCTCTTGATGTAGTCTGTCTGCACTGTGGGGCTATGCTGGCATAGCTATGGTTTTGTAGCTAAGCCAGTACAGTATAGGTTTTGCAGCATACACATGGCCTATGCGTGTCAATAAATTAAATTGTCACCTTTCCTCTAAAGCCCTCTCTTCTGACCCCGACAGCATGCAGGATAAATCTGTTTTAAAGCATTTAAATCACTGTGACACAAGTCACAAAATGAGTGAAAAATAGTGTTGCAATTTCAGTTTACTGCAAGTGGTATTCAGAGCTTCACAACAGATTTTCCTTCTGTTCTTCCCAGTGACATGTTCTCATGCTAGCTCTTAGCATATGGATATTAATGTTATGCTGAGGGCTGCATTAAAATGCCCTTCATTCGGGATCAATGTAAGAAACAATCAAGCTCCATTATGGAATAGAGAGCTGAAACCATAGGAGCCCCCAAAACACGAAAGCCATGCAGAGGTCAGACACTGAGCTATGTGGGGGGAGGGGTTTCACTGGTTATTGTTTGTTGGAGCTGGGCATGGGAGAGAGTGTAGACACATGCATAAACATCACTACAGGAGAAAGAAGGCAACAAGGTAGCACCAGACAACCACAGAAGCATTGGTAGCAGGACATTGAGAAAAAGTTGAGAGAATTTTTGGGCTAAGTGCTGGCTGGAATGGGGCTCGGAACTATGAGCAAACAAACTGTCCCCTGTTGTTTGAGTCCAGCTGTGTTCTGGGAGGCAGGACTTTGTATATTCTTTGTAAATAAACAGGATTGCATCAAAGAAATATCTGACTCCACATCAATTTCTCCTCATAACAGAAACCATCCTCAAGACTCCAAAACCTGGCTAACCCCTGAGGTAAAAAAGAACAACATTAATATATTATTGACAAAGAATGAAGGGCACTTATAGGTTTGATTTCTGCCCCTATGTTACCCTTTGATTCTTGGTGATGAATAAATGACACAGTCTTTCAGGGAGGGAGCATAAGGCTCATGGCTGTGCACCATACACACACATTTAAAGAGCAGGTTAGACAAACACCTGTCAGGGACGATCTAGATAATACTTAGTCCTGCCATGAGTGCAAGGGACTGGACTAGATGACCTCCCTTCCAGTCCTATGATTCTATGTAAGGGGATTAATGGTTTGGTTTTTGGTGGGAGAAAAGTCTCCTCCTGACTCCTCTTTCTTAGCAGACAAAGTAAGTGCTCTGCAGCCAATCAATACTCTACTTCAAAATTAACCTGCCTTAGACTCCTAAATCATTTGCTAATGCAAAGGCTTTTATAAATTTTCATAGGCACTCCATTGAACTTCAGGCTTTTATTGATTTTCAGAAACACTTTAATTCATTAGAAAAACTGTTTGTTCTTTCAGTTTCCTTCTCTTACACCATAAAGTACACACCTGCTTTTTTCTCACTGTTGCAGTTCCCAGCTCATAGTTTCTAGCTTTGCTTTGTTTACATTGTTGACCATTTGAGAGGCAACAGATCTGGGGAGTTTGCGGTTGGGGAAATTTCCTCTGGGAAAAGAAATGGGTGACAGAGTCTGGGTATTTTCTAGTGTTCATTGTTTATTTACAAAATAAACCCAAGTCCTATTTACTATGAACAGAAAGTAACAACTGCAGAAACTGCACAGACAAAAAATGCCTTGACAGTATACTTTTCATTCACATTGTAATAATGATGTCTAATCAGCCCACACCTAACCCTGTGTGTCTTTCTTTTGTACATTTTTTTTTGTACATTTCAGGTTGTTTCCTGAAATGGGCACACACAAACAGGGGCAATTACCCCTGAGCATTCAAAAATCAGAAAACAGACCAAGATGAAATGTTTGAAATCAAATCAAAGCTATAGTTGAGATATTTGAATCTGTGTGATTTTTGAATGTATAGGGTTAGCAATACTACTGTGCAAATAAGAAAACAATACAATGGACAGAAAATAAAGTGTCTCAATAACTGAGAGTGTCTCAATAAGAGAGTGTCTCAATAACTGTGTGTAGATATAGATAAATTTATGAACAGAACTATATGATGGGATCGCCTGCAACAGCATGGGACTGGACTTGTTGACCCAGGAAGTCCCTGCCAGCCTGCATCCTTTGTTCCTAATTCACTTGTAGGAACACCAGCTAAAATACCAGTGAATTCAGCTCAGTTGCCAAGGAACAGCTCCCTCTTCTCCCTTGATCTCTGTCTTTATGTTTAGCACAAAAAACATTCAGTTCCTTTCTCCTTCCTGAGCCCTTGACTGCTTTTGTCCATCGTGTCAGTAGCCTATAAAAGCATGACCAAACAGGATGTCAAAGCAGTGACTGATGAACTGTGGGATGATAGGAAAAGAGTTATTTGCCATGTTGAGGTTTATTGCACCCAAGCTTGCTTTCTTGTTATCCTGGTCCACAAAAAAATGTCTCCAGCCAAACAGAAGCAGTGAAAGTGTGAATTTTAGTCCCTCCTCAACCACATTCACCTCAGTGAGAAGAAAATTTCAATTTCTGTTCTGTCTACGTTGTATTGTTTAACCAAATTTGTAACCAGTTAGCAAGATAGCTTACATCCACACAACAGGATTAACTCTCAATTAGAAATTACATGCAGTGTCGTAGCTGTGTTGGTCCCAGGATATTAGAGAGACAATGTGGGTAAGGTAGTATCTTTTATTGGCCACTCCGAGTATATTTCTGAGACCTGAAGAAGAGTTCTGTATAAGCGCAAAAGCTTGTCTCCCTCACCAACAGAAGTTGGTCCCACCTTGTCTCTCCAATTAGTAACTGTGACAATGAAGTGTTAATCAGTCTTGCCAGTTGCCAGGGGCGGCAGGTTTGTATAATTTTTGGTGGTGCCCAGAATGGGTCCAAGTCCCACCGCCCCCCAATACCTGCCTAAGGCTCTGGGAGGGAGTTTGGGTGCAGGAGGCGGTTTGGGGTGCAGGCTCTGGGACGTAGTTTTGGTGCAGGAGGGCTGTGGGCTCTGGGATGGAGTTTGGGTGCTGGGTGTAGGCTCTGGGCCGGGATGCAGGCTCTGGGAGAGAGTTTGGGTGCGGGAGGGGTGCGGGCTCTGGGCTGGGACAGAGGTTTGGGGTGTGGGAGGAGGTGCAGGGCATGGGGCTGGGCCAGGAATTAGGAGTTTGGGGTGCAGAGGGCAGGCTGCCCCAGGGCTGGGGCAGGAGGCCAGAGGGGACTCCCCCCAGCCCTCTCCCCGCCGGCAGCAGTGAGTTGCGGACGAGAGGGGCCCCTCCCCAGCTCAACACTCACCCAAGCCCTCCCAGGCTGCTACTCAGGAGGTCCAGCCAGGATACCCCCCGGAGTCAACTCAGAATCGCCGACTGGGGCAGCGGGGGCTTCCATGTGCCTCCTCCCTCTGCAGGTGCAGCAGCCCCCTCGGTCTGCCCCTGGCACCGCTCCCTTGTAGCCGGCAGTGAGGTAGCGCAGCATGGAGCAGCTGCCCGCTGCCCAGGGCAGGCGGGGACGCTTGGGGGAGGGGCATGTGGGAGCAGCAGGCGGGGCCGGGGGAGAGACCCGGCCCTGACCATTGGTAGAGTCGGGCCCCCCAGGCCCTGAATTTGCTGGAGCCCAGGCACCACGGGCCCATACAACTTGCCGCTCCTGCCAGTTGCCTATATTGCCACACAGTTCTTTTCCTCTAGTCGTATCATAACACAGTTGTTCTGCAGTGCAGACAACGCCATGAACCATGTTTGTGTAACAAAGTTGGCTGGTCATTCTGCTTCCCAACTCTTTTAGCTGTAGGATATCTCCAAGTGCATTGCCTTGCCAGGGCTGCCTCTAGGTTTTTTGCCGCCCCAAGCTCCGAGAGCACAACTGCCCAAGCAAAAAAAAAAAAAGGGGGGGGGGAGATGGGGGTCAGCCAAAATGCCACCCCTGGAATTGTGCTGCCCCAAACGAGAGGGGCCCCTCCCCAGCTCAACACTCATCCAAGCCCTCCCAGGTGCTAGTGCCCAGAGCCGGTCCTGTGCCTTGCTGTTTTTAGTATGGCTCTGTGTGTATTGTCCTCTGAAATAGTATGCCCAGATTTTCACAGTATACACTAATGCACAAAATGGTAGATGTGGAATATAAACACTTGACACAAGACTGTATTGTGGGAAAAGCTGCTCAGTAGACACAACTTAGCTGTGTTTGTTGTAACCAGAGCAGATGTGTGTGTTGCAACCTAATTACAAAAACATCTTAGCCCAAAAGATGTAGTCAATTGTTTTGCAAAGTACAGTCTTATCAAATTTAGGAGTGGAAGTCCTATGCATGAGTCTTTTACTTTGCTGCCTGACGTAGTAGAGACTCTTAAATGTTGCTTTGCTGAACCAATTTGGCCATTTTTATAAAACAAAACAATGTAAACAACCAAAATCCCCTACAATACTCTAGAGTAACTGCTGCAAACACTGCAGTTTCTCTATGATAGTGGTTTGGACTATTACTGTAAAATACTGTAGTATTTTTCTGTAAAGGTACTACGGTACTTACTTCTCCCACTCCAGAGCAATGATTTAAATGAGTTATTTTGAACAAATATGTGAGTGATTATTTCCAGGTGGAAAAAGCCTTCCTCTATTCAGCAATATTTTTCACAGATTTCACAATTTCCCCCTGGGCTCCACTACTCAGCAAAGCTTCTCTTTAAAAAAAACCCCACATGCAAAACCAATTACAGCATACAAAAAGTCTATTTAAGTAGTTTTGCTTTTCAGACATTAAGGAAATGAATGTTATAAGGAATAATGAGGAAGAGGATGTGCAGTGACCTGCAGAGGAGAGAAGATCTCATATAGGGATGACACAGTGGACTAAAAAATGCCCTCTACATTCTACTGCCATCCTTCATTCACACTCTTGAGGACCATTTGGAGCAACAGAAAACCTGGCAATCCAGGTCAGATGCAACACAAAAGTATCCATAGCCCACTTATTCCTGCCCTATTGAGTGGGCAGATCTTTCCCCACACATCCCACCAGCCCTTGGAGACTTGGGGTGTCTTCACTGCAGAGTTAACTTGAGTTGACTACACTTGAGTTACTTCTCTACAGTTAGCCTAGCTCAAGTAAGGGTGGCCACACTGTGAAATAACACTTGACTTCTATATCCACACTAGTGCTGCATTCACTAAAGTTTCCAGGGACATATTCCATGGTTTATTATGCTGAAGTAAGCTGAACCACTCAATGTCTTTCCCAGTGAATTGTGGAAAAACTTGTTTGTCCTTTCTGGGCATACAGGGGAAATTGTGGGAAGGCACTGGAGGACTAGCAACACTTGAATGGAGCCAGCCTACGTCCGCACTGCAGAATGGAGCTGATAAGTTGTGGTAACTCAAACTTTAGCCTACACTTCCTGACAGGCCAGACAACTCAAGTTTAAAGCACTACCACACAGAAGTTCAGAGTTTTTGTGTGAGGACAGGATTCAAGGAAGGAGCAACACTCAGGTTATTATTCAAATTAACTTTGCAGTGAAGACAAACCCATAGAGCAGCAGCAGTCTGGATGGATTGCTGGGTCCAACCCTGATTGCAGAGCAAGATCAAAGAAGTAGACTGGAACCAATGGAACCATAAAAGTTCAAAAGCGTTTATGTGCAAATATTTGTGGGCTCATGGCTGTTTCTTCACAGGGGCAGAGTTATATGAAAACAAGGGGGAGGAGCCAGCCAGCTGCCTCCATAAGCAAAGGAGAAGGACAGGAAACATCATTAAACCCTGTGACAGGTTTCAATCGGGCCACCAAGCCCCTAGGGGGCGATGGAGAGCTATGGTCCCACGGGCAGGCCTTAGTCACACCTTTCAGGTGCTGGGGAATTAGCGGAAAACGTATGCCAGCACGAGTCTGCAGCGCGCCCCCTCGAGCCCCGGGGCGTGCCGGCACGAGTCTGCTACCCAAGGCAGGTTGGCCGAGGTAGGGGAACGCAGGCCCACCCAACTCCACTGCGTTCCAGCCCAGCACCCTGACAGTGGCGGGAGGAGACGGTCCTGCCGCTGGGTCTCAATGGACATTAAACTGCCCACTCTCTGTGGAAATTATGGATACCTTGCCCTCTACTGAAGTAAGTGCCCATGAGTCTCAAGAGGTTTAGCTACTTCAGAGAAGTACAATTCAGCTTTTTAAAAATATGTTCCCTTCAGCCATTGTATTGTATTGCTGTGCAGTGTTAAGGAGTTTTTGTATTCTACTGTAGAGGACAGTGCATTTCATTAAGGGATAAAGTGATCCCTGTGTATTTCAATGGTGGATGTAGTGATAATATAGTTTATGTGAAAGTTTTTAAAGTGCCTCAGGATATAGGGCATATATAAATTTAATAGATTACTAATTTTCTAAAAACTACCCACATGCTTGTTTTCAAGAGTAGATGCAAAACCACAGAAACCACCATATCCCTCCCTCTCTTTCATACATACAATAAACAAACACACCGTCAAAAAAAGTCTTAACACCCTGAAAGCTGCCCCCAGATGTACTTAAATGTATATGGAGGTGTGGGGGGAGGGGAGGGGAATTCTAGCAGAATAGTCCCACAGATGAAAACATTCACAGTGTTATAATCCTTGTGAAAGTAAGAATAGTTTGTTGAAACTGTAAAGAGAAATATTGCAGAAAGTATTTAGGAGAGAAATAGTGTGTGGATTTGGTGAGAGATCATAATGTCTCCTCACATTATATTCTTACTGTTGGTGACGGCAAAAGTGAGGGCAAAAATCATCCCTTTAAAGTAGCCAGGGATTCTTTTGCAGAGCAATGTAAAGTGTTGAAACTATCTTTCATCAAGGAGAGAGTCAGGAATTTCAGACTAAAGCAATGTTGCTGGATAAACTACATGCTCCATAATTTGCACTGACAACTTTTGGAGCAGAGGATGGAGTAGCTGGGTAGATCAGATGACATTTTTATACAATGCCTCTCTTTTAAATTTTCTGCCTTAGACTTCCAAAGGTGCCCTGTTCACCTTTTAACTGCCTTTACATTACCTCTCTTCCCACCTCTCCCCTCATGCACTTCAAATGCATGCATGCTTATAGCACATTCTTTGTATCAAATACACTATTATATGTATTGTCTTCCTCTTAAAGGGTCAGCTCAGGGTTGCACTGTAATTTAATACACACATGAGAATTCTCACTTGAACTCAACAGTTTGTATATGTATAATGTTCAAGTTAGATCAGGTTTTAACCTCTGGTTATACTTCAGCAGATTTGCATTAAGCTGCTGACTCCAAGTGCTTTCAACTCTTTGGTGATGTTTTATATTTAATAATGAATATAAAATAATTAAAAAAAAAGACAGGTTAGACAAAGCCCATTAAGATTTAGTACTATTAAACGGCTTCTTCCTAATCTCAGAGTTAGATTGTGTTTTTAATTTGCCCTCTGTAAGGCATGGCACCTAGATGTACCACCCCAGGAGCAGCCCAGGGAAGCAATTTTGCATCTCTTTTTTTGCATGCCACCCTCTTGCTTCTGTGGTGTTATAATCTACTACAGAACCCTACCCTATAGCATAATCAGTTGGTGCGCAGATCCATTGACCACCCTCCCTGTGTAGGTGGGCATAGCACGTGTGGAGCAGTCACCCCCCAGAATAGCATCAGCATGAAAGGGAAAGCCCAGCCTCCATGCCCTCTGATTAATTAGGGGGTGGGCAGAGAGGGCAGCCAGCCCAAATCCCCAGTTCAGTAAGGGACTGGGAGAAAATCCCACCCCTGAGTTCCTGCTGCTGGTCCTCCTTCCTTTCACTGGAAGGGAGGAATGTAACACCATAGCAGAAATCTGTAGCCCTGATTGGCAAGAGCTCTGGTTGGATAGAGAGGTGGCAGGAAATCCTGCCCCTAACTTCCTGTTAAAAGCTCTCTGGGACTTGGGTGAAGAATTCACAGGCAACCAGAGAGGATGTGTGGGTGTGGCAACAATGGCTGCTGAGACACTGCAGAGCGTCTGAGCCCAGGTCCAGGGCACAAACTCAGGGAGCAGCCTGAGTGGGTGTCCTTGGTGAGCCAGCACTATGCTGCATGTGAAGATTGGCCAAGAGCCCAGAGGGAAGGAGATTAGCCAAGAGCCCAGAGGGAAGGATTGGTGACGGAGAAGCTGATGCTGGGGGGACACTGAGGCTGTTTGTTTGCTGATCAAGGTGCCTTGCTGATAAAGCTGAGTGAGACTAATAATGGTGTTGGCATCACTTGAGGATGAATTCTTGGCTCCTCACAGGCTGTAGGAGGGGGTCTCCACACCAAAGCAAAGGGTGAAGTTCTGGAACCCACTACTGGCAAGGGAAGTCTCTGCCCCACAGGCTATGCCCATGGGGTGTGATTGTAGCTGGAGAGTGGTGGTATGAGTCCCCCATGCCCTGACTGTGAAATGCATCCAGTCCCCTCAACCCTCCTCCCATGTGTTATTTCTGACCTTCCACTTTGATGGTATACATCTCTATACCTCTCCCCTATTGTCCCTTTCACTCCCCAATGTTTCATCTCTTTTCCCTTACCTTCTCTCCTACCTCTGGTGTCCCACCCTCTATGTCGTTGCAGGAGAACAAGAGTATATTGAATACCACTTTCTGACATTAAGGGAAGGACAGTGGGGATATCACCGTGCCAGTGTTAGGTCTTAAGGATGGGTGACTGCCTCATATTATTATTTAAACTAAACGTCTGACGACCACCAATAATACAAACATAAAACTGACCACAAACATTTCTGTAGCTTTGGATATGTGCCTTCTCTCTCTGGCCAAAAGTTTCTTTGTTTCTGAACAGACCTTTCCACCTTTGGTAACCTACAATTGCTACTGTGGAGCCTCAGCAGGTTTGTCTGTGTGATAAGGTGGCTACCCCAGACAGCTGAACAAAAGGTTAACAGGAGTTTGAGACCCCAATTAGCCCACCTTGCTGTACCTGGAGAAGGCATCAGGCTTGATTTATTATGACACCCCTGTAGGGAAGAGCTTCTTCATAAACAAGGAAGTAAAAGCTGAAGAGGAGATCCAGGAGAGGGGGCCAGGACAGAGAAACCCAGGGGAGAGGCAATAGGGAGTTCTTGCTCTCTGGGAAGAGCCTGAGGAAGGCAAGCTAAAGAAGGCCACAGGGACAGAGTTAATCCTGGTGGTGAGTTTTGGGGGGCAAGGCACAGAGAGGCAGTCAGGAAGGGTTGGCATTCCAGCAGAGAAAGAATGAGCTGAGAGGACTGAGGGAGAAGCCACAGGCCTGGGGCCAAGTAGTAAGTGGCCCAAGGAAACAGCAGTGCATCTGAAGGAGCAGACCTGCCTGCTTAATACAGGATCCCTGGATTAGAACCCAGACAAGAGGGTGGGATTGGGTTCTTCTATCAGCCCCAAGGAAGGGGCATACAAGCTCAATATAAGGACTACTGAGCCCAGGATGGACCTGAAGCTCAGCCTCCAAGAGGGGCCAAGGAATAGCCCAAGGGGGGCAGAAGGAACTTTTGTGTTGGGACCTTTTTTTACTTTTGTTACCCCAAATGGGGAGAGACTTTAAATTGACCTGATCAGAGGGATACGTCACAAGAAGAGAAATCACCTCAGAGCTAGAGCAGCTGTCAGAAGGGGGCTGTATATGAGGAAAGAGCTGCTATGTATGCCCAGCCAGAAGGGTGCATGTCTTCCACAGGCTGCTTGCCATTTTCAGATTTTACCTGCTGTGCAATAAATTTGGAAGTACTTTTTGATGCAGGGAAATCCCACTTCACACTCTGAAATAGATCATTCTCCCAACTCAATGTACAGAACTGTATAATTGGCTAGATGCATTATGAGGTGGAGAATGTATTTTTTTAATTATTTTTTCCCTAAGTCTTGCTCTGAAGAACTGAGTTTTGACCACTGATGCAGACAGAATGTCAGACTGTATAGTTAGATGTTCCAGAATCTGCAATATATACTGAAAACCTCAAAAGGGTTGGATATTCTTCTGATACAAGTCCACACATTGAGCTCTTATCTCAAATGGTCCTCAAATCAAGAGCTGGATGAATATGGCAAGATTTTTTCCATGAATAGAAGTTCAAATTTTTAAACAAACTTGCTGAGACTGTTTACATTCCTTGTGTTTTCTTTATGCAGATATTCTAGTGAACAAGTATACTAGCAGGAATATTTGCCATAACAATACATTTCATGGAACCTTGGAGAATACTTGTGGAAAATGAAATCTGAATTTGATACAAAAACCTGATTCTAAGAATTATACCTCTTCAATCAGAGAACCGAAACATACCATGCAGCCTGTGTGTCCAATCAAGAATTTGTGTTAAATTTGCCCAATAAGCAAACAATCTAGACACTAGAACTGGTCAGAAAATGGCAAAATGTAAACAACTTTTTCATTTTTCTAAACTCGATAAAAAACAAACAAACCAACCACCTTTTGGTGGAATTTTTCCAGTTCTTCAATGAAACAAAACAAAAAAACCCTTGGTTTTTAATAAAACATTTTTTTTTGTTTGTTTTTTGAAAAAACTCGGATTTTGACTCGGATTTTGAAAACTGAAAACTGATTTTGGTATTTAATTGAAAAAATAGACATTTTTGAACAAAACAACTTTCCATAAAAGTTTTCATTGAAAAAAGGGCCTTTTTTGTGGGGGAAAGTCTAGAGGAAAATTTTCAACCAGCTGGAATATGCAAGAGGGGCTCCTGGAGAATCCCTCCACTGAATTTTACCCAGAGTAGGAAAAGATATGGGAGTTAGTAACACAGAGGACATGCAAAGAACAGTCCAAGATAAACAGCAATGGTGGAGCCTTGTTTGTGCCCTAAGCAATTTCTGATAGTGTGGGAAACATTCAGATTCTACTAGACCAGGAATTATTCATAGAAATATATACAGCAAATAACTGAAAAAAAAAATCACAATCTGCAGATAGAAAGAGGTGCAATTAGTCAGATAAAGAACTTTGTTTGAATTTTTTTGCTAATCCCTACACCAATCTGCAACTTTAATGCCCAGGAATAATCATTACCTATGCAAAGAGTCCCACTGTTTTGATTCCTCACCTAACATTTTAGTCATTTTGGGGCAGTCTGCCTCCTAGCCTGATAACTGATAGTTCTTTACCAAGCTTTCAATTTCTCTGTTGGAGAAGCTCCATGAAAAGTGAACATCACCACCACTCTACAAAAGCTGAACATTAGTGGTCTAGGGTGAAGGTCAATAGGGAGGTAGTGATGAGAAGCTCTTATTTCAGTACTTTGCACAATGCCTGCTTTATAGATAATCAGAGAGACAAGGAAAAATATTATTTGATCATGTAATTTAAGACTTTATCACAGTGGATACACACAAGTGGTACGAATTAAGGTTGTACAGGCCACCTTAAATTTGGCGTTTACTAACTTTTGAGTGCTTGACTTTGCAGTCTTAATGCGAATAATACTGACGCCCACATAGGTCACCAGCAGGGTTGGAACCTGTAGATCCATGGCATAGCCATCTACCACCTGAGCTAACAGAGTAAATGATGGCAGTTGTAGGTTACCATCCTCTGTCGATGGTATTACAGAGGGATGGGGGACACCGTTTGTTACAGGGTTTCACATATATTTGCAAAAAGAGGAATGCTGACACTAGGGAATCTTGGGTTCCATTCCAGGTTCTGGATGGGAGTGTTCTCTAGTGGTACCACACCCTTCTTCCCCTGTCCCCTCCAGCCTAAGTCTGGTCTCCCACTTCCAATGGAAATCTCTTTGCCTGGTCATATCCAGTTTCTCTCTCCAGATTCACTATTTGAGCCTCAATCTTCTCCTCACCCTGGCTCCCAGGCCCAGTCTCCATCCCTGGGTTCCTCATCCCAGCCCCTACCCTACCACAGGGCTCCTCGCTGGAATGTAGTCATCTCCCGCTTCCAAACTCCTTGTCCCAGTCTTCTTGCCCAACCAGTCCTAGTCTCTCCTCCCCCCGAACTCCTCATCTGACCTCAGTCTTCCTGCCCCTCCACTTGCTCTCAATCCCCACTGTCCTCTTAGAATCATAGAGCCATAGAATATTACGGTTGGAAGGGACCTCAGGAGGTCATCTAGTCCAACCCCCTGCTCAAAGCAGGACCAATCCCTAACTAAATCATCCCAGCCAGGGCTTTGTCAAGCCTCACCTAAAAAACCTCAAAGGAATGAGATTCCACCACCTCCCTAGGTAATGCATTCCAGTGCTTCACCACCCTCCGAATGAAGAAGTTTTTCCTAATATCCAACCTAAACCTCCCCCACTGCAACTTGAGACCATTACTCCTTGTCCTGTCCTCTTCTACCACTGAGAATAGTCTAGAACCATTCTCTCTGGAACCCCCTCTCAGGTAGTTGAAAGCAGCTATCAAATCCCCCCTCAATCTTCTCTTCTGCAGACTAAACAATCCCAGTTCCCTCACCCTCTCCTCATAAGTCATCTGTTCCAGACCCCTAATCATTTTTGTTGCCCTTCGCTGGACTCTCTCCAATTTATCCACATCCTTCTTGTAGTGTGGGGCCCAAAACTGGACACAGTACTCCAGATGAGGCCTCACCAATGTCGAATAGAGGGGGACAATCACATCCCTTGATCTGCTGGCAATGCCCCTACTTATACAGCCCAAAATGCCTTTAGCCTACTTGGCAACAAGGGCACACTGTTGACTCATATCCAGCTTCTTGTCCACTGTAACCCCTAGGTCCTTTTCTGCAGAACTGCTGCCTAGTCATTCGGTCCCTAGTCTGTAGCAGTGCATGGGATTCTTTTTGTCCTAAGTGCAGGACTCTGTACTTGTCCTTGTTGAACCTCATCAGATTTCTTTTGGCCCACTCCTCTAATTTGTCTAGGTCCCTCTGTATCCTATCCCTACCCTCCAGCGTATCTACCTCTCCTCCCAGTTCAGTGTCATCTGCAAACTTGCTGAGGGTGCAATCCACACCATCCTCCAGATCATTTATGAAGATATTGAATCAAAACCAGCCCCAGGACTGACCCTTGGGGCACTCAGCTTGATACCGACTGCCACCTAGACATTGAGCCATTGATCACTACCTGTTGAGCCTGATGATCTAGCAAGCTTTCTATCCACCTTATAGTCCATTCATCCAGCCCATACTTCTTTAACTTGCTGGCAAGAATACTGTGGGAGACTGTGTCAAAAGCTTTGCTAAAGTCAAGGAATAAGATGTCCAAGAATAACATGTCCACTGCTTTCCCCTCATCCACAGAGCCAGTTATCTTGTCATAGAAGGAAATTAGATTAGTCAGGCATGACTTGCCCTTGGTGAATCCATGCTGACTGTTCCTGATCACTTTCCTCTCCTCAAAGTACTTCAGAATTGATTCCTTGAGGACCTGCTCCATGATTTTTCCAGGGACTGAGGTGAGGCTGACTGGCCTGCAGTTCTGCGGATCCTCCTCCTTCCCTTTTTTAAAGATGGGCACTACATTAGCCTTTTTCCATCCGGGACTTCCCCCGATCGCCATGAGTTTTCAAAGATAATGGCAATCACATCCGCCAACTCCTTTAGCACCCTCGGAGGCAGCGCATCTGGCCCCATGGACTTGTGCTCGTCCAGGTTTTCTAAATAGTCCCGAATCACTTCTTTCTCCACAGAAGGCTGGTCACCTCCTCTTCGTGCTGTCCTGCCCAATGCAGTAGTCTGGGAGCTGACCTTGTTCATGAAGACAGAGGCAAAAAAAGCATTGAGTACATTAGCTTTCTCCACATCCTCTGTCACTAAGTTGCCTCCCTCATTCAGTAAGGGACTCACAATTTCCTAGACCACCTTCTTGTTGCTAACATACCTGAAGAAACCCTTCTTGTTACTCTTAAGATCTCTTGTTAGCTGCAACTCCAAGTGTGATTTGGCATTCCTGATTTCACTCCTGCACGTCTGAGCAATATTTTTATACTCCTTCTTGGTCATTTGTCCAATCTTCCTCTTCTTCTAAGCTTCTTTTTTGTGTTTAAGATCAACAAGGATTTCACTGTTAAGCCAAGCTGGTCACCTGGCATATTTACTATCTTTCTACACATCGGGATGGTTTGTTCCTGCATCCTCAATAAGGATTCTTTAAAATACAGCCAGCTCTCCTGGACTCCTTTCCCCTCGTGTTATTCTCCCAGGGAATCCTGCCCATCTGTTCCCTGAGGGAGTCAAAATCTGCTTTTCTGAAGTCCAGGGTCTGTATTCTGCTGCTCTCCTTTCTTCCTTGTGACAGGATCCTCAACTCCACCATCTCATGGTCACTGCCTCCCAGGTTCCCATCCACTTTTGCTTCCCCTACTAATTCTTCCCTGTTTGTGAGCAGTAGTTCAAGAGCAGCTCTGCTCCTAGTTGGTTCCTCCAGCACTTGCACCAGGAAATTGTCCCCTACACTTTCCAAAAACTTCCTGGATTGTCTGTGCACCACTGTATTGCTCTCCCAGCAGTTATCAGGGTGATTGAAGTCTCCCATGAGAACCAGGGCCTGCGATCTAGTAACTTCTGTTAGTTGCCGGAAGAAAGCCTCATCCCCCTGGTCTGGTAGTCTATAGCAGATTCCCACTATGACATCACCCTTGTTGCTCACACTTCTACACTTAATCTAGAGACTCTCAGGTTTTTCTGCCGTTTCATACCGTAGCTCTGAGCAGTCATACTGCTCTCTTACATACAATGCAACTCCCCCACCTTTTCTGCCCTGCCTGTCCTTCCTGAACAGTTTATATCCATCCATGACAGTGATGTGAGTTCCAGTCATGTGACAGGTTTCAGAGTAACAGCCGTGTTAGTCAGTATTCGCAAAAAGAAAAGGAGTACTTGTGGCACCTTAGAGACTAACCAATTTATTTGAGCATGAGCTTTCGTGAGCTACAGCTCATCAGTGAGCTGTAGCTCACGAAAGCTCATGCTCAAATAAATTGGTTAGTCTCTAAGGTGCCACAAGTACTCCTTTTCTTTTTGCCAGTCATGTGAGTTATCCCACCAAGTCACTGTTATTCCAATCACATCATAATTCCCTAACTGTGCCAGGACTTGCAGTTCTCCCTGCTTGTTTCCCAGGCTTCTTGCATTTGTGTAAAGGCACTTAAGATAACTCGCTGATCATCCCACTTTCTCAGTATGAGGCAGGAGCCCTCCCTTATTGCGCTCTCCTGCTTGTGCTTCCTCCCGGTATCCCACTTCTCCACTTACCTCAGGGCTTTGGTCTCCTTCCCCTAGTGCTCCTAGTTTAAAGTCCTCCTCACTGAGTTAGCCAGCCTGTTTGCGAAGATGCTCTTCCCTCTCTTCGTTAGGTGGAGCCCGTCTCTGCCTAGCACTCCTCCTTTTTGGAACACCATCCCATGGTCAAAGAATCCAAAGCCTTCTCTCCGACACCACCTGCATAGCCATTCACTGACTTCCACGATTCAATGGTCTCTATCCGGGCCTTTTCCTTCCACGGGGAGGATGGACAAGAACATCACTTGCACCTCAAACTCCTTTATCCTTCTTTCCAGAGCCATGTAATCTGCAGTGATCTGCTCAAGGTCATTCTTGGTAGTATCATTGGTGCCCATGTGGAAAGCAGAAAGGGGTAGCGATCTGAGGGCTTGATGAGTCTCAGCAGTCTCTCCGTCACATCATGAATCCTAGCTCCTGGCAAGCAGCAGACTTCTCAGTTTTCCCAGTCAGGGCGGCAGATAGATGACTCAGTCCCCTTGAGGAGGGACTCCCCGACCACCACCACCCGCTGCCTCCTTCTCCTGGGAGCAGTGGTCATGGAACTCCCTTCCCTAAGACAGTGCATCTCATGCCTTCCAATCAGCGGAGTCTCCTTCTGCTCCCTTCCCTCAGATGTATCATCTAGTCCACTCTCCGCATTACTACTTGTGGAGAGAACATGAAAACGGTTGCTTACCTGTATCTGCATTGCTGGTACATGGATGCTCCCCTTTCTTCTTCTGGAGGTCACATGCTGCCAAATTTCTTCACCATCCTTCTGTTTCCGCTGCAGAGCCTGTTCTGAATCTTCAGAATGTTATGCCCTTAGAAGCATATCCTGATGTCTGTCCAGGAAATCTTCAGTTTCTCTTATGCAATGCAGGGTCGATACTTGTTTCTCCAGACCTTGAACCTTCTCTTCCAATATGGAGACCAGCTTGCCCTTGTACAGACAAAGTCACTTCTGTCCTGTGGAAGAAAGACAAACATGGCACATACTGTGCAGGTAACAGCAGCTGAACACTCACCATCCATATTACCTTCCTTCTAAGAGCTTCCTCAGGTGTTGTAGTAACTACTCAGAGAAGCCTGCAAGATGAAAGCCTCAGTGGGCTCTCCCCAGGCGAACTCCCAGGCAAACTCCCTCTGTTTGCAGCTCCCCTGGTTCGCCGCTGACTGCCTTTTTATAACAGTCAGGCCCACTTAAGGCTCACGTAGAACAAAGCACTCCCAATTCACACTTTTCAAACAATAAAGCACACGGTCAAATTGACAAACTGTCTCCACAACAGACATTCAGATACTCACCAAGACAGCCTCCCTAATGCAGCACTTAGCGTACCTCCTCTCGGACAGATCCCAGGCAAACTCCCTCTTCCTTCCACACTCTTGCTAGTAATCCCAGCTTTCTTGCCCACCCAATCCCAATCTCCCACATCTCTCCCTTGAACCTTGTCCAACTGGTGTTTCCCCCATTTCACCCTTGGCTCCCAGTCCCAGATTTTCCCTCCTCTCCTTACCACCAGGATCCTTGTCTCAATCTACTCACTCTGTCTTCCACACCCCCAGCCCCTTGTCCAATCCAGCTGTTGTCCTCTCTGCATTTGAGTCAGGCTTGTCTGGGAAGTGTGGCAGAGGAGCCAAACAGCAGCAGAGGGACCACTGGGCACACAGGAGATCCAGTCGCCCTGCTCTGGTGCCTGATGCCACAGCAGCTGGGAAAAACAATTACAAGGCAGGTCTTGCTCAGCCTTTGAAGTTCTGGGCAAAGATCATATTCAACACATCTAGAATCTTCTGAGAATTTAGCTACCACATGTGCAAACTGAAACTTTTCAGAGGCTTATAACGTAATCAAATTTAGCTGTTTTTACGGGAAAAGCAAAAGGCACATTCCTGACACAGAAGAAATACCTTCTTCTACCAGGCAAAACTTCAAGTCCCTGCTGCAAAGCTTGTAGGTGCACACTTCTCAACAAAACAATAAGTTTTTATAACATTAAAGGAATTTTTTTTCCAATCTCATTCCCAGAAACTGCTAAACTAGTTTTTGCTGAAAGTTTTTTTGTTTTTGTTTTTTTTAAATAAGCAGCCTAAGGTAGATTCCCTGTCTGGAAAATTTCAGACCAATGGTTAGTTTGGCAAAATTATAAGCAATTGAAAGCGTCTTGTAATATAAACTCTTGGACAACCCCTAGTTGTTACCTACCACCCCACACTGGAAACCATATGGGATATCATCAAACAACTACAACCTATACTCAATGGGGACCCCATCCTGAAAGAAATCTTTCCTGAACCCCTACTTCTGACCTTCAAACAATCCCCCAACCTCTCCAAGCTCATCAGAAGAAGAAAACTCCCCACAGACCAGGGCACACCAACTCAAAGTGGCACCAGATCCCACAAGAACAACAAACAGCAGCAAAACTGGCAGACATATCTACACTTCAACAATGATCAACTCTCCCCACAACACACTTTTCAAGATCCATTGATCCTACACATGCCTATCACAATATGTGGTATACTTCATCCAGGGCACCAAATGATCCTATAACAACTATGTGAGTGAAACCAAACAATCACTGTGCTCTCAAATAGGAAAAAAAAAAAAGAAAAAAAAAACCACCTTATCACCTGTAGGTGAACACTTTTCACAAAGCGATCACTCTATATCTGACCTATCAGTCTTCATCCTCAAAGGAACACTTTCAAAAGATAAACCTGAACGTTTAAATTCATTACTCAGATAAGACACCAAAAATTGCGGACTGGACAGAGATACTGGATTTATGGCTTATTACAACAATTTGTAACCCACAACCCCTCTTTTTTTGTCCTGTGACTGCAGAGGTGTTTGTGATGGGTTGGATCACAGAAACCCCCTTGGGGCTGCCACCTGATATGCTAAGACTACTTCTGCTCCTGCTTTCCCTGCCAGCGTGGGACTCCAGCACCCTGTCTTGTTGAGCCAGACACGCCAGTCTGTTCCAACATAGACCCAGGGTCTGAACCACGTGCCCCAAAGTTGCAGACTTAATTGAAAGCAACTTAAGAAGTGTTCCTATCTTTGACACTCAGATGCCCAACTCCCAATGGGGTCCAAATCCCAAATAAATCCGTTTTACCCTGTATAAAGTTTATACAGGGTAAACTCATAAATTGTTCGCCCTCTATAACACTGATAGAGAGATATGCACAGCTGTTTGCCGCCGCCCCCAGTATTAATACATACTCTGGGTTAATTCATAAGTAAAAAGTGATTTTTTTAAATACAGAAAGTAGGATTTAAGTGGTTCCAAGTAATAGCAGACAGAACAAAGTGAATTACCAAGCAAAATAAAATAAAAAAACACGCAAGTCTAAGTCTAGTACAGTAATAAAATTGAATACAGATAAAATCTCACCTTCAGAGATGTTTCAATAAGTTTCTTTCACAGACTGAACACGTTCCTAGTCTGGGCACAATCCTTTCCCCTCATACAGCCCTTATTCCAGCTCAGGTGGTAGCTAGGGGATTTCTCATGATGGCTACCTCTTTGTTCGGTTCCACCCATTTATATATCTTTTGCATAAGGCGGGAATCCTTTGTCCCTCTCTGGGTTCCCACCCTTCCTTCTAAATAGAAAAGCACCACGTTAAAGATGGATTCCAGCTCAGGTGACATGATCACATCACTGTAAGACTTCATTACCCACTTGCCAGCACACATTATACAGGAAGACTTACAAGTAAAACGGAGCCATCTACAGACAATTGTCCTGGTTAATGGGAGCCATCAAGATTCCAAACCACCATTAATGGCCCACACTTTGCATAACTACAATAGGACCTCAGAGTTATATTTCATATTTCTAGTTTCAGATACAAGAGTGATACACTTATACAAATTGGATGACCACACTCAGTAGATTATTAACTTGTAATGATACCTTACAAGAGACCTTTCGCATGAAGCACATTCCAGTTACATTATATTCACACTCGTTAGCATATTTTTATAAAATCATATAGAGTGCAACATCGCAATGTTAACGGCCACTCTACATTGAATAGTCCCTAACAATATGTGCTAAGTACTTATGCTAAACAATCTGTTCCATCTTGCATTTTACAGTTACTGTGGGAATACCTTTTCCAGACCTGAAGAAGAGATCTATGTGGCTTGAATGCTTGTGTCTCTCACCAACAGAAGGTTCTCCAATAAAAGATATTACCTCACCCACCTTGTCTCTCTAACCTTTTCTATAGACATGGCTACCTGTCCTGACTATAATAATAATAAACCTGAGTTACACACATTAATAATGACAGGTTTCAGAGTAGCAGCCGTGTTAGTCTGTATCCGCAAAAAGAAAAGGAGTACTTGTGGCACCTTAGAGACTAACAAATTTATCTGAGCATAAGCATCCGATGAAGTGAGCTGTAGCTCACGAAATCTTATGCTCAAATAAATTTGTTAGTCTCTAAGGTGCCACGAGTACTCCTTTTCTTTTTACACATTAATAATGAATATTTGTGATTCTATTAACCCATTTCTTCTGAAAATTTACCACACAGTAACTGGAGCTTTCCTTTTACAGGGTCCATGCTACATTTCTTGTGCACTCAAAATTCCCATTAAAGTCAATGGGAGCTTTAGGTGTACAGAGAATATAGGCTTGAGCTCATCATGGAAATTATTTTTGTCCCTTAAGTTGAAAATATCCTATCCAATTGACTATGTTCAAAGCCACATCATTGGAGGTTTCACATGTTCTGCTTTTTCAACACATCAAGCAACAGTTATATCCTATTTGTACAATATGTATTTTAGGCCTGATCCCACATTTTTTCAGCACCTAGATTTCCCATTACCAGACTAATTGGCTGTGTTGCAAAACTACAGTGTTATAAGAGGTTTAGGCCTGTTTCAAGTTCCTCAACATCATGAAAAACTTGGGAACAAGAAGTAATATTTGAAGACAGTGGTATTTTTGCATCATTTTACAAAAATCTGTCCACAGTCAATAATAAATAGAATTTATGATGAAATTCAATACTTGCAAAACTAAAAAGTTGCATAACATGACAGAAGTGTGCCAATATCTAAAATTAATAAAGTTGTAATTATGAAAAGCAACACATATTACAGTAATGCCATTCAGAATTTAGAAATATTTCTGGATATGAAATTTCATTTATTAAATAATATTTGGTGAATCAGCTACCTTGATGAAAGAATGTATATACTTATTTAATTAAAACAGGCCTTTTAATTTATCATGGAATGTCTTAAGGATGTCGAAGAAAATCAGGAGTTATGACATTCTGAAGAATGACTAGGAGTTTAGTGTTAGAATAATTGCACAGTGCTGTAAGCAGTTCAGAAAACAGGGGATTATTTAACGATTTAATTAAAAACAAACAACGATTTTATTGAGCTGACAGAGACTAGTATGATCTGCTTCCATAACAGTGTGTTGAATCTTCAAAGCAGCATTAAGTAAACTATTTAATTTTCATTCCTTATATAGTTCAGCTCTTAAATTTGGGAGCTGTTGACAAATGTTTTATTTTATAGCCTATATTTTTGCTATTATGACTTGTTAATTAGATATAGACCAGGAGTTCTAGAACTGGGGGTTGTGAACCCTCAGGGGGTCATGAGGTTATTACATGGGAGTTCGTGAGCTGTCAGTCTCCACCCCCAAACCCCACTAGCATTTATAATAGTATTAAATATTTAAAAAGTGTTTTTAATATATAAGGGAACTCATAGGCTTGCTGTCTGAAAGGGGTCACTAATACAAAAGTTTGATAACGACTGGCATAGACAGTGCTGTAAGTTTAAGAGCATAGTTCCGTAACAAAATATTCTCCTCAATTTGAGTGGGGGTGGGGAAGTGTCCTTGCCTACACATACCACGTGTGTATTTTCTTTGTAAAAGACATTTACTTGCCAGGCACTGCCCTCCTCCTGCCTCTAGGGGAAGGGAAGGGGAGTAGCCCCAAAGATTTCACATCATGAGGTATCTGGGAGGAAGTGAAGATCCCTGCCAGAGCTGGGACCCTTGATCCTCCGAGAGAGTAGGAAAAGAGAAGTTAGTCAAGCTGAGATGGGTGACCCCCTGGCCTAACTTCAGGTCTTCCTTACCTTTAGCTGTCTTTTAGTTAAGAAGGCTGGGCTCTCTTATCTCAACTTCAGCCATAGCTGATTGGCTTTCTTTATCTGAGTCATCAGGTGACAACTAGCTGGCAGAATGTCCCATTCCACATCTGAGGGGCGCTGGGGCAGCAAGGTAGACCTGTTCTCATAACCTTCATGAGGAAGTCAATGGGAGTTTTACATACATAAAGTCTGCAGGACTGGTTCTTCATTGTCCACATATGCAATATACTAGATACACTGTTTATACCACCCATGCAATACTTTCTTTCTTGCTCAATACCTTAAACATACATTTCATTATTGTCAGACTACCTTACTGATAGTTGGGGTTGGAAGTGGAGCCTGACTGGGAATTCCACAGCTGAGTTATCTGAATATTATAATATTTTAGTAGCATGGTTATTGGGTAGCTACGATGAAGCATTCGGTCTATTTTTGGTGCAGATGTGAAATTGTTGACAGCAAATATGTATATCCATTTTTATATTACAGCATTGGAATTTATGTGATTGGGGTCAGGTGAGGGTGTTATTTGTTTTTGTATCTCAGTTTCATTAAACTACAGTGGGTTCTACTATCATGCAGCAATCAGACTGACTCAATGACAAGTTCTGTTCTATCTGTTCACTGCAGTCCTGGTCAGACTCCATTCTAGTATGCTCCAGATTTGAAAGATTAGACCATCTTACAAGCAGATCCTTTCTTCAGAGGTACCAGTGTTCCAAACTATTTGGTAGATGTTTCACACAATTGTTATATGCCAAAACTGTCAACTCCAAAACTAATCTCATTTTATCTAATTACACACTGACTGCCTAACTGCTTGCTTCTCTTTGGGTTTGAGAGAGATCCAAAGTGAGCTTTTAAAAAAATATTGCTTCCTTAAAAAGTTACAACAGATGGTAAAGGAAATATTATAGAAACCAGGGAATTGATTTTTCCTCCTTTTAGCTGGTGAAACTACTGAAATAAATGAGTTAAACGGTCATAAAACTGGAGTAACACAGTAATGAATTATGCTGTAAAAGACTTATTAGTTCACTGAGGATCTTTCCACTGACTTCAATGGGCTTTGGATCAGGCCCTTCGTTACCCCACCAGTTCAGGGTTTTTTCAAACAGTACAATATACTTTCCAGTACTCTGTCAAGTTCAGTTTCAAATAACTCTAGCAATTGGTTTCCACTCCAATTTTAAAATTACCATACTATGAGAAGTAGTGCAGTAATTAAGTATACTGTTGTTATGTAACCATAGCAAACAATTCCATCTTTTCTACTTTCTAATTTTCCACCAAATGATGAATGAATGTCTACAAAATCGAAGGGAAAAAAAAAAAGGTTATATACATTTCTCACAGCAAATGTTCATGGTGAGTAAAAGCTGACCCACCCCACCCCTCAATATTTCTTCATATTTATAGTGTTTGTTTTTTTAATCAATGGTTCTATGTAAAATATTCAGGCATGGTACTGTTTAAAGGTAAAACATACTGTAATCTATATAAAGAAAAGGAGGACTTGTGGCAACTTAGAGACTAACAAATTTATTTGAACATAAGCTTTCGTGAGCTACCGCTCACTTCATCGGATGCATGCAGTGGAAAATACAGTGGGGAGATTTTATATATACAGAGAACATGAAACAATGGGTGTTACCATATACAGTCTAACGAGAGTGATCAGGTAAGGTGAGCTATTACCAGCAAGAGAGGGGGAAAAAAAAAAGCATTTTGTAGTGATAATCAAGATGGGCCATTTCCAGCAGTTGACAAGAACGTGTGAGGAACAGGGGAAGGAGGGGGGAAATGTGATATATGCCATCATGTGCCAGCAATGCCCCTCTGCCATGTACATTGGCCAAACTGGACAGTCTCTACCTAAAAGAATAAATGGACACAAATCAGACGTCAAGAATTATAACATTCAAAAACCAGTTGAAGAACACTTCAATCTCTCTGGTCACTCGATTACAGACCTAAAAATTGCAATTCTTCAACAAAAAAACTTCAAAAACAGACTCCAATGAGAGACTGCTGAATTGGAATTAATTTGCAAACTGGACACCATTACATTAGGCTTGAATAAAGACTTGGAATGGATGTGTCATTACACAAAGTAAAACTATTTCCCCATGTTTATCCCTCCCACCTCCGTTCCTCACACATTCTTGTCAACTGCTGGAAATGGCCCACCTTGATCATCACTACAAAAGGGTTTTTTTTTTTTCTCTCCTGCTGGTAATAGCTCACCTTACCTGATCGCTCGTTACAGTGTATATGGTAACACCCATGGTTTCATGTTCTCTGTGTATATAAAATCTTCCCACCATATTTTCCACTGCATGCATCCGATGAAGTGAGCGGTAGCTCACAAAAGCTTATGCTCAGATAAATTTGTTAGTCTCTAAGGTGCCATAAGTACTCCTTTTCTTTTTGCGGATACAGACTAACAAGGCTCTACTCTGAAACCTGTAATCTAAATAGTACTTCCGTTATATACATCATGAAACTTGATCTCTTTGATGAAGAATTTTCTCTCATCACATTTGTTTCATTGCCCATGTAAACAGAGAACTCTCTACCCTCTATGCAATAATTTAAAATGTAATACATTTAAAACAAACATTTATTATCCATCTTATTGTGCCTGGATTTCAGGTTACAGTCCATAGGTATGGTAAAGCAACACAATACAGAAATTACTTATTTTCTTCAATCCAGCAACAGTTTCTTACCAAGATCCTAACTCATACAGTTTCACTAAAGTATTTCTGCACAAATTCAATCACCACTAATGTTTATTTATTTAGGAAGTTTTAACAAGTTTACCAATCTTTGTTATGTAACTATCAGAAACATAACACTTATTACAAGTTAGCTTTTGTTTAAGGAGACAGGAATATAGTAATCAGATCTTTCTATTTTGTAGGGTGTTATCATATTACAGAGCGAGTGTCATTACACCACCAATAGTATATCATTACTAGAGTGAGTGAAATCTCTCTATTACACATATTTAACAGACCAGGCATGTCTATCAAATATTAATACTCAAAACAACTGGATAGGCGTACGGATTTTTTTTTTTGAAGGTGAATCTACTTTTTCTGAGTACTGAATAAAAGGTAACCAAATATCTAGTATCTATTTGTCCTCTGTCTATTTTGCTGGATACATCATTGGTATCTTAATTTTTTTCCATAACCACAACTTCCCATATGTTTTTTAACCATTCCTCTATGGTGGAGCTATTTTTCTTTTTCCAGTGAGAGGCTACCAATAGCTGACCAGCTACTAAAGATTAATTCTTCATTTCCTCCTGTGTGATCATTCACCACTAAAGTGTTACAAACATTTAACCTTAATAGATGCCACACTTGACAGTTACAGATATTGGGCTTTCCCGCAGCCTTTACTTAAGCAAAACTTCCACTGACTTTACTGATTCAAATGTCAGTATCACATCAGTAATCAAAGATATCATGAAGCAGAATTACCCTTTCTAATTAATTAATAATTACTATTAGTAAGATGTATGTTTGTTGCCATATAAAAAGCTACAAAAATATGATTACTTCATTAATTGTATTCAATTAACATATCATTAAAGATGATTAGATGAAAATGTAACAGAGACATCTTATAAATACCAAAGATAAATGGACTAGATAAATAAATTTTGAGCCCTAATTTTTACCTTGTCCACATGCTCGAGTAACAAAGAAAGCAACTATACAGTAAGCTTATTAGGAATTCTGTGGGCTGTGTTTATTGAAACATGCTTACGTGAATTTATCAAAAGTAGTTATATGACAGATAATTCATCTACTGAGAGTTGAAACAAAGGCAATCTATTGTACTGTTTTATTAGTTTTTTTAAAACTTTTCTTTTTATCTTCTGTTTTAGTACTAAGAACCTGGTTATTAAATTCAATTACAGGCTTCTCCCACAATATTACAGGATACCCAGAGTTCTCATAACTCCCAAACCCTTATATTTGACTCCTGTCTTGTCTAGACTTTTGTTCTATCTTTGTTCTAAGTGGATGCAACTACACAACAAGGTTTGCAAAAGGCTTTGTATGTGTGAAGAACAGGGATGAATTTAGACTGTTTTACAGAAATAATTTTATCATAAATACATATATTACACTTCTATACTTTTGAAGTTGGGACTACAGTACATTTGGAAAAAGATATGTAGCTAGGGCTTTAGATCCTAAAGCATTAGACATGATCAAAAGCATCAAAAGATCTACAGGATCGAGCCCACAGTGAATCACCACATTCTGTGATAATGGTTTATTTTCTCCTTTTTGTATCTCTATTAATGTAGCATTTGTCTAGTCATCCTTCTGAGGGGCAATATCTGCTTTGTAAAATGATCCTGGGAAAGTACAATTTGCAAAGTATTCCTCTGAAGTCTTGCCAAAGAACCATAATGTATAAAAATAGCACAATTCTTCTTATTTATTTGTATTACAAATAAATATGGGCCCTACTTCATTGTGCAAAGTGCACAGCCCCTGCCTTGAAGACATAACAATCTAAGTACGCAATTGGTGAAATCCTGAGCCCACAGATATCAATGGCAAAACTCCCACTGACTTCAATAGAGTTGGGTTTCACAACACACACTCTCTCTCTAAATCTCATGCTGGGATTTTCAAAGGAGTCTATGGGAATTAGGGGCTCAAATCCCATTGAAAAAAATCAATGGAATTCCATCGCCTAAATCCTTTAGGCTACTTTGAAAATACAATAAACCTTAAGAATTAGAGTCCAATAACATGGCTTAAATTCACCTATTATCATAACTCATCAAAATAAATATACATTTGTAGGGCCAATTCCTAAATCGCCATTTTGTTTTACCAGGGTTGTTGTTTGGCCTCCATGTTGGTACCCCTTCGTGTTTGTTAAGATGGTGCCCTTTTTCAAACAAAGGCGGGAACTGATCATGTAACAAGTGTAATCTGCCGAGAGACAGGAAGTTATATAAGGACTAAGCGCACAGCACTCCAGATTGTCCGCCCTCAGAGCAGCCTAGTACCTAATAAGTGAAACCAGCTGAGATGTCAAGTCAAGTCAAGACCAGAAGCAGCATTCCCTCTAAGCTGCATGCCTGCATGGCCACATAACAGTCCATCAAGTGCCACGCACTTGATTATTACAGCTGCGCACATCCTGAGCGATGGCAACTTGTGTTTATCTTGGTAAATTCAGTCAAATAAACTTGTCAGAATGTCAGGGCTTCATTATGTTTTTGATAGGAATAAAGAAAAAAATAACTTGAATTTTGCTCCGTATTCGCTGGACTGGTGCTGACATCTCTCTTTGTGCTGGGAAACTGGGACAGAGAAGGACACGTAGCCAAGGGGCAGTTGCAATGTGGTGTGCAGTTGCTACTCTCTTGATTTTCACCCAGTTTTCGGTAAGATTGATAGAATTTATACTTGTAATATATGTGTGTTTTGCTGATAAAAGTACATATTTGCAATAACCTTATAGGGTTTTCGGTTCAATTTAACAATGTTGCTGTTCAATTTAATGATTAACTGTTCCAAGTTGCTTCTCTCACATCAAACATATAAAACAAATACTATTGGTAAAGTCTTGCCTACAGTAATTGAGTAAAATGTCAGAGTTTAATGTAGAATTTTAAAAATTATTATTGATTTTAATTATTTTTGTGGAGATTCTATTTATTAACAAAAGCATATCCTTTTAACAGCCATGTTTAAATGAAGGCAAACAGTATCAACCAACAAAGGAGCAAATCCTAAGAAGAAATGCTGCCTCACGTTCAAAGGAGAGTGGCTGGATGAAATAGTAGAAACAGAATCTCAACAATCTAGAGGCAAGATTCGTGTACAACTGAGGGAAATATTCCAATACAGTGCTGATGTGGGCTTGATCTGCAAAATTTGTGCTGGAGCTAGAATATCCAGTGATTTCTCTACAGGCAAGAAATGGGAAGATAGATGGAAATTGGACTACATGAAGAGGCATTTATCAAGCAAAGGTCCTGAATCTGCTGCACATATTCTTAGAAGCATAAATTCTTGCCCACTGGGATTTGACTTGCAAAGTATTCTATCCGAAACCACTAACGACAGACAGAAGAGACTGGAACTGATGGAAAGACAATGTTCAAAGCCAGAAGAAATCAAATTTCTCATAACGTTCTGCTTGCAGTACAAATGAACAGCTCCATAAACTCTGTGCAAAATATAAATGATCACATGGCAAAGTATCTGCATGTACCAATGAGATGGCGTAGCAAAAACTATGCTTTTGAGTTTTTGGAATCAAACAACAATGTTGTCCATGGAGAAATCATGTCAGAGATTCGCTTGTCTTCCTATTATACACTTATTATTGAAGAAAGCACAGATATTTCTGTTAAGTTCAGAGATGCAGCAGCTGCAGTGTTTAATACACTGTTTGGTGGATTTCTACACTCTCAATAAGCTAGACTTGATGAAAATGGTGACGTTCACTTCTGATGGTGCTTTTGTCATACTAGGAAAAACAATGGTGCTGCCACGCAACTCAGGGAGTGCATTCCACATTTAACAGAAAAACACTGTGTGGTCCATTGAGAAAATCTGGAGTTAGTCGATGCGTGGAACAAAGTACCAATGTTGAAGAAAATAGAAACACTTTTGAAGACCATCTATACAGTCTTCTGCAGATCCTCAGTCCAAAGAGGACAATTTGAGGAAATGGCAAAGTCTCAGAAAATGAGACTGTAGCATTTAAACCTCTAAATGAAGTCAGGTGGCTATCTAGACATTTCACAGTAAGTGCTTTGATGTGCAATTAAGAGACCCTTCCTAGATACTTTGAACGTGAAATCTCAATTCACCCGATAGCAAAGTACTGCCTGAAGAAGCTTTTTGACACTAATTATGGTATCACTCTGACTGCATTAAATGATGTCTTATATGAATTAGCAGAACTGACCAAATGCTTTCAGAAGAGCTCTTTAACAACAGTTGAAGCTGTACAGTTAGCAAGGGCCCAGATCCGCAAGATGAGAGGACACTATCTAGGAGAAACAGTCTCTTGGACCAACAGTGTGAAAAATCTAATTGCATCAAGCACAAGAGATGAACAATTCAGCGGTGAATCCATTCTAAGTTTCATATCTCCTGTGTGATCATCTGAATAAAAGGTTTCCAGAAAAGGAACTAAATGAATAGGTAGCTTTTGATTTTGCCTACTTTCATCACAGCAAATCAGTTATGATTTAGCATTGAAAACATTAGCAAACTAGTTGACAAATACAGAAAAATTTTGGACCTTAGCCAAGTGAAGTCATCTACCCAAAACACCATGGGAAAAAAGGAGTCCATTGTGAACAAATACAACAATTAGAAATACATAATTGCAGAGAAACATTAAGCAAAGTTGATGATAAATTTCCAGGAAATGGTGACTTTTATTCTACAAAAATGCAGAACAATAGAGTGTACTTTCACAACTGGTGGATATATGTGCAACTTTCCAAGTTTCCAATGCTGACTGTGAGCATGGCTTTAGCCATATGAATAATATCAAAACTAAATCATGAAACAGATTGAAATAAAATCACCTGGATATGCCAATGAGGATCAAATTTCATACTTCAAGTGGTGAAGAAGTAAACCTTGACACTCTATATATACACTGGAAGAGTGGTAAAGACAGAAGAGAAAAGGTTCATAGCCAGTGGCAAGTGTCTGCCCCATCATCTAATCTGCTAACTACTGGCCTGGGGTCTCATTCCAATGACAGTGATTAGTGGTCTCCTAAATCAAGAAAATAAAGTAATTTCATACAGGTGTCACAAAAAAAAGGGAATATATATATCAATCATACATAAAGACACTAGATGAAAACTTTTCATATCAAGCCAAGAGATATCTTTAATTTCAAGCATAAAGTGTAAACATTTTATTTCATGCATCAATACTAATGATAAAATATTTTGTTTCTTATATCAAGAAAATTGATAATTTTCTTTTATGTCTCAAAAGGAATAGATACATGTAAGATCCTAATAGGCTACTGAAATTTTTGCAGTGTTAATTTTATTATTATTTGATTTCATATTAAATAAACATCTGAAGCAGTGTACCTTGTTTTAATATTCTTCCTTTCTTCTTCTTCGATACCTATGGTAACTTAAAAAAATATATGTTATATCTAGGTTTTTTGTTTCTACTGGTGGTGCCCATCCTCATATTACCTTGATATTGGTGCACATAACAAAATTCATTCTGCACATAGATGGAAAAAATTAGAGGGAACATTGACCAGAAGAGAAGACCAGAACTTACCTGTTGTTCCTGATTTCCTGTGCTGTTCCTGTGGATTCCAGAGTTCCTGGTTCCTGTTCCCGAGTCCTTGTGTGATCCTGTCTCGTTCCTTGTTCGTCAGTGACATGGCGATGTATTAATTTTCTTGATTTATTGTATACCTACCAACCACCTGTATTGTTTGGGGACCTTGGCTTCAAGCCTATTTGTCTGTTAACATAGGAGTGCTTTATTGCTTGGTTTCAGAGTAACAGCCATGTTAGTCTGTATTCGCAAAAAGAAAAGGAGTACTTGTGGCACCTTAGAGACTAACCAATTTATTTGAGCATGAGCTTTCGTGAGCTACAGCTCACTTCATCGGATGCATACTGTGGAAACTGCAGAAGACATTATATACACAGAGACCATGAAACAATATCTCCTCCCACCCCACTCTCCTGCTGGTAATAGCTTATCTAAAGTATCATCAAGTTGGGCCATTTCCAGCACAAATCCAGGTTTTCTCACCCTCCGCCCCCGCACACACAAACTCACTCTCCTGCTGGTAATAGCCCATCCAAAGTGACCACTCTCTTTAAAATGTGTATGATAATCAAGGTGGGCCATTTCCAGCACAAATCCAGGTTTTCTCACCCCGCCCACCCCCCTCCAAAAACCACACACACAAACTCACTCTCCTGCTGGTAATAGCTAATCCAAAGTGACCACTCTCCTCACAATGTGTATGAAAATCAAGGTGGGCCATTTCCAGCGCAAATACAGGTTTTCTCAGCCCCCCCACCCCCTTTTTTTCAAAAAAACACACACACAAAAACTCACTCTCCTGCTGGTAATAGCTTATCCAAAGCGACCACTCTCCCTACAATGTGCATGATAATCAAGGTGGGCCATTTCCAGCACAAATCCAGGTTTTCTCACCCCCCCCCCCCCACACAAACTCACTCTCCTGCTGGCAATAGCTCATCCAAACTGACCACTCTCCTTACAATGTGCATGATAATCAAGGTGGGCCATTTCCAGCATAAATCCAAGTTTAACCAGAACGTTGGGGGGGGGGGGGGAGATAGAAAAAAACAAGGGGAAATAGGCTACCTTGCATAATGACTTAGCCACTCCCAGTCTCTATTTAAGCCTAAATTAATAGTATCCAATTTGCAAATGAATTCCAATTCAGCAGTTTCTCACTGGAGTCTGGATTTGAAGTTTTTTTGTTGTAAGATAGCGACCTTCATGTCTGTGATTGCGTGACCAGAGAGATTGAAGTGTTCTCCGACTGGTTTATGAATGTTATAATTCTTGACATCTGATTTGTGTCCATTTATTCTTTTACATAGAGACTGTCCAGTTTGACCAATGTACATGGCAGAGGGGCATTGCTGGCACATGATGGCATATATCACATTGGTGGATGTGCAGGTGAACGAGCCTGATAGAGTGGCTGATGTTATTAGGCCCTTTGATGGTGTCCCCTGAATAGATATTGCTTGTTCACTCTTATTGGTTGTGGGGTTCTTTGTTTAATAAACCTTGTTCTGTTTGTACCTCTATATTTACCTCCTAGTACTTTAAGAGTCATTATTACTTCCGGTGATAGATACGGGAATGGGGGGGGAAGGAGGGGGAGAATCTGTACTGGAAGGGAGTTTAAGGGCAAATACTAGCTCCCTATGCTATTGACGTGCTAGAGGGTTTGTGTTGTAATAGTGACCTGCCTAGCCGGTTAACACATTCACCTTATCTTTTTATGTAATTAAACATATTTACAGCTCAACTGATAAATGATGTCCTCCATTAACAAAGAAGTGCCATTTCTATGTAAAATAGATTAAATAAATATTCAAAACAAGTTTTTAAAACTGTCCACATATAAAGCAAAGAACAAAAAATTAAAAATGCTACATTGGATTATTTCTTCTGCAATTTAATTTTTAAGATGGTAAAGGTCCAAGAACCAGTTCCTATGATTCATTCTGCTAAAATCTGACCAAGCCACTGTACTTTGTTCCAGAAATTAAAAGTAAAGAAAAAACTAAATGGAAACCATTAGACTGATTAAATGCTACAGCATGAGACAGCCAAAAGAACCTACAGAGAGTCCCTGATTTTAAATTATTTTTATATTATGGGCCTCAATTCTGAAGCCGGATCCAGTTACCTAGCATTGACTTCACTGGTGCTCTGTGTGGTACTAAGATCTGTTTGTATGGGTTCAATTGCTGGATTGGGGCCATAGCCATAATTGGTTATGGGTGAATGCATAAGATTGTCTCTCCCTAGAAAATATATACAAATTGTATCTCTCTTCCTGAAGTAATTCATGTAGAAAGCAGCTTTTATTTGTAAGAAGTGAGAAATAACCTAAGGAACAAAAAGTAAAGAACCTGAATGAAATGGAAAGGCATTTTTACTGGACCAGGGTGAATGATTTGTAATTAATAATTTATCCAACTAACTCAAATTTGTTTTCTAATCACAGAATGTTGTACCAATAAAATAAAAACCAGCAGGATCTTATTAAAGGGAAAAAGGCAAAATACCACATTTATTGTGAATACAGAAAGAATCATAGTAAGCAGTTAGTTCTAGTTATAACATTCCATTCAATCTCATATTTATTCACACATTCATTCATACAAACACACACACACACAGGTTCTACAAGGTTGTTATCATAGTTACCAGCCTTAGAGTTGCTCATGCCAAGCCACTGGCCAGGTGGCCTGGACATGAGGAGGGAGCAGGGCCTTGTCAGATGCTCATCTTATGCTCCTGGAAGTTGGTTTGCAGAATCAGACCCCCAAAGTTCTCACTTTTTAGAGTCTATTTTTATAGGAATTTCTTCCTATGCCAGTCTATGGGAATTGCTTCATCATGCTGTTGCTGAATCAATCAGCAGATAGCACATTCCTGACGGCTCCAAGATGTTATCTTGTTCTTTGGTTCTCCCATTCTTGAGGCTGTTGGGTGGATTCCAGTCTGCCCTCCGGGGGGTCCTCTGGTTATTTCCACTTGACGCCTTCTTCAGCCAATGGACACTGGATTCTTAGGCTGGCACCTCCCTGATCATTCAGTTATTATCCACACCAAGCATCCATCCACATACATCCTCTATCTCTATTTTAATCACAATTGTTAATACAACAAAAGGGTGGGGAGTCTCTGGGTGCTGTTTCTGTTGTTACAGAGTATTGCTTTGAGTCTCTTTCTCTGTGAATTGCTTTGAGAATAGACTCTGTCTTAGAATGTACTAACACAATTAGCAGCTTGCAAGTTTCACACATAGAGGGAGAGAAACAGTACCAAAAACCAAGAGACCTCTTAATTAATAATACCCTGGAATTTAAACTATGGGGAATCAAACTCATTTGTGATTTTAATACAGAACTTCTTTAATATGATCCAACAAGAATACTGAAAAAAGATTGAGATTTTCTCCTGTTTACTCATTATTTGAAATCATTCAGAAATTTGTGGTACTTAAAAAAAAAAAAGAATTGATTGCAAAGCATCTTCCTAGAGCACTGAATAGTTTACATTTATTATTTGAATTATGGTGTTTAGTTCTGGTTGATCAGATTAGTAATATCACGTGGTACTGCTTCTGTTCCTTGCACTTCCCACATGAGAATTTTCACCTTCAGCTTTGCAAAATCAGGCCTAAGTGATTTGCCTCATTGGAAGTCTGTGGTAGAACTGGTATGTAACACAGATAGGACCCAAAATTCTTAATTTCCAGTCCTGTATTCCAACCACTAGAAAAAAGCTTCCTCTTCTATGTGAGCGTAATTGGAAGTCTAAAGCCAATAAGACCCTTTTCTTGATAGAATGGATATAGTGTAGGTTATACCCACTGAGACCCTAATTCAGCAAACTACTTAAATATATGCCTAACTTTAAGCACCTGAATAATGGCTTCAACAGAAAAAATGAGGGAGAACATCACCGGGATTAAGGCACGATTATCCTAAGAGGTGGGAGACAGGATATGTAAAGGGGTCTTTTTCCTCCATCAGACAGAGGAGTAAATTGAACCCAGATCTCCCACATCCCCAGTGAGTACTCTAACCCCTGGCTTAAAAATTATAAGGGAGATGGCACCAACACCATGAGTCAGATTTTGAATGGGCCCTGATCTGGTAGGTGCCTACCAAATCAGGCCCCACATAAGCAAGATAAATGGGGGAATGCCTATATTCCCCTGGTTTGCAGATGATGTAGGGCAGTGGTCTCCAAACTGTGGGGCATGCCAGGAATGTCCAGGGGGTGCACAGCGGGGCCTGGGCCAGCCCTTAAGGTGGGGGTGGGGGGGGAAGAATGCCACCCAGCTCCGCTCTGCCCCCAGTTTTGT
Source organism: Caretta caretta (assembly GCF_965140235.1). NCBI lineage: Eukaryota > Metazoa > Chordata > Testudines > Cheloniidae > Caretta > Caretta caretta. Next base: position 126,714,085 of record NC_134209.1, on the reverse strand, counting down.
CCCAGTCCCAGCCCTGTCCCCAGCCCGTTACATTCCTGGCCTCAGGCCACTGCTCAGACATTGGCCCTCAGTCCCTGCTTGGCCACCAGCCCCCATTCTCAGCCTCTGGCCCTGCTCCCTCCTGTGGCTCCAGTTCCAGCCCCCAGCCTGGCTGCAACTCTGCTTCCCGCCCAGGGGGTGCAGACATATTCCATTACGTAAGGTGGGGCACGAGAGGAAAAGTTTGGGCACCACTGATGTAGGGGTTTAGCCATGAGATTGGTATCTGGATGCCTAGAATGAGGTAGCAGTGTGCATGACCAGAGGCAGAAATATAGATGCCCAGAGAGCTTTTACAGCAAAAATTTTTAGGCACCGAATGAGTTTATGTACCTACAGGGTAAGATGGCAGCCAAGCAGGGATTTTGTGGATCACAGTGGTGCCTAAAACTGGGATTGAGAACAGTGTCTAAGTCCCTTTGTGGATCTGGGCCCTGACTGGCTTATACGAGTTAGTGGTCTCACTCTAGTTCTCAAAGGACAGATGTCACACTGGCACTATAATTAGTACATCATCAATATTCTGTGCAGGAAGACCAAAACCTGAATGGCTCTGCAGACTGATCTATTTTCAAGCCCTACAAATCATAGTATCTGGTGTATTGCTTAGCGTGATGCCTCCAAACCACAGTAAAGACACATTGGAGATGAATACTGTTCTGTGCATAAATAGAGGATTTCAGTGCTCTGGGAACTCTGGACAAAACTTGTAATAGCTATATAAAAGCACTTCTAAAAACTTGGGTATGATAACTATGATAGAGCAGAGGTATTGATGAAGTGGATTAATTTCTTATGAACATGAATGAAGAACCATGTAGAACAGCACTGCTCACAATACTTTAAAATATATTTATCATAAAAAAAAACATGACCCAAAATTAATAAGATCTGGACTCTACCACAAGGAAGTGAACCACTGGTGTACTATGAAAGATAGACATAAACTTGAAGTGAAATTATAAAATATATTAGACCAGTGAAATTACAAATGTATATTAATCTATTTGACAGAGACAGAAAGCCAAAGGGGGGATATTACATGTATACAGGAATAGACCTCAACCTTACTGTTCTCCGTTACATAGTTTCCTCCAAAATTGTTCTAGTTCACACGCTCAGACACAAACACTGTAACAACCTGTTGAACACAAGTAAGGTTCCCTTTTAGGCATCAAGATGACCAACAACTGGCTTGTTCTGGTTATGATCTACCAGGAGACATGGGACATTTAATACAATTTAAAACATTTTCACCTGAAGGTTATTCTCTTTCCACTCCTTGGGAAAAATATACTTAATAAAATGGATCCTTCCCAGAAAATAAACACTCCACATATAAATATCAGATAAACACTTCTAGTCTTATTACTCAATTACTGAAAATGTTTCTGGTTTATACATCCTATGATGTCTTCAGTCATCCCATGAAATTATAAAGTGTTTTGCCTTTATCTTCTTTGCCAAAGTTCAGGTAAATGCACTTGTTTTGTTTTGTCAAGTTTCAACCAACATTTCTATTTTTGGCACTCCATAACTCTTTATCAATTGTCTTTTAGAATAGTTCTCAAAGTGATTACAGAGTAAACCTCTTCTGTTACAAATTGACTCATGACTATATGGTAGCACAGTATTATTCTTATTAAAAATCTTTTGTGCCCTTTTTACCTATAAAAGGTTAAAGCAAACAAGTATACATCAAAACTTTTACTGGCAGGTTCATATAATGCTCCAGCCATAAATTATAACTTTACTTTTCTAACAGATTCTTCCAGGTTAGGAAAAACAGCAACCCTCTCCCACTGCTAATCATTATCCCGGTGAGGCTGCCCTTCTGAATGCATTTTGTATATGTCCAAGGCTTTAGTATGGTTACAGAACACACTATATATAAAATGAAAATATGTAGTAAGTGAGTTTGGGGACAACCAGATGAGTCCCCTCTCCTGGTTGTATTTGTCAGGTAGGTGGGGTCTTGTAGGTAAAGACATGCTTGTACAATATTAGAACAAAAATATATATAAAACTATAAAAAGCCATCATATACAAATTTGATTTGTATTTTGTGATATACATAGAGAGCAATCCTATTTTCTGAAAAGAAACAACAAACTGCAGTAAACTGGATAAAGACTGAACACTTACTGACATACTGTGCTATATTTAAACCTTCTTTGGAAAGAAACTGAAAAACTGCAAATAGGCCTGAAGCCTTTCTATGGCTCCTGTCTTACCATGTACAGATTCTCCTGCGTAGGTATAAGAAGCGACTGACTTATCCTGGACACACACGCTTTGAGCAAGTCTGACACAGTGATGGGTTGAAGAAAGCTCTCAGTTCCACCACCAAACTGAAGAGAGATGACTAACATACCTCAGAAGCATATTACCCACTCTCTGGGCACTGGTATATCATCCCTTGCCAGAGATGACTCCTTGGTGGCACTCAAAAATACTTCAAGAGATTTGCATTGTATTTGAATGTACCAGTGGATACCATCTATCCTTCCCATGGGCTCAAGGTGAGTCAAGATACAATGCTACCAAATTACTGGTCTCCCTGTGTCCTGCACCCATGCTACAGGTCAACGCCACCACCCACCAAAGGGACACTTAAGAGGTTGAAATAGGTGTAGCAGTTGTGGCACTGGGGCAGGATGCAGGCACCTACCTGCCCCAGTGACTGGGGCAAAAACACTGTGGATGGAAACCACAGCTATAGGTTTGGTCATCCCCAAGCCTAAGGTTGCCAACTTTCTAACTGCACAAAACCAAACACCCTTGCCCCGTGCCTTCCCGGCCACTTCTCTAAGCCCCCCGCCCCCTACTCACTCCAGCCCCTGCCTCAGTCACTCGCTCTTCTCCACCCTCATTTATTTTCACTAGGCTGAGGCAGGGGGTGGGAGTGCAGGAGGGGGTGGGGGCTCCAGGGTGGGGGCAGAAATTAGGGATTCAGAGTGCAGGAGGGGGCTCCAGGCTGGGGTGGGGGAGCAGGCTCATAAGATTGGGGGGTGTGAGGGGGTGCAGGCTCTGGCTGGGGCTGTGGGCTCTGGGGTTGAGCTGGAGTTTAGGGGTTTGGAGTGTGGGAGGGGGTTCCGGGCTGGGAAAGGAAGTTCAGGGTGCAGGCAGGGGCCCAGAGCTGGGGAAGGAGGTTGGGATGCAGGCTCAGGGAGCGAGTTTGGGTGCAGAATGGGGCTCAGAGCTGGGGTGCAGGAGGGGGTGTGGCCTCCAGGAGGAAGTTTGGGTGCGGGGTGGGTTCTAACCTGGGGCAGGGGTGTGGGCTCCAGGAGGGGGCTCAGGGCTGGGGCAGGTGGTTGGGGTGCAGGCTCTAGGAGGGTGCTCAGGGTTGGGGCAGGGGTTTGGGGTTCCGAGCTGGGGCAGGGGGCAGACTCCAGCTGGGCTGTAAAAAGAAAAGGAGTACTTGTGGCACCTTAGAGACTAACCAATTTATTTGAGCATGAGCTTTCGTGAGCTACAGCTCACTTCATCAGATGTATACCGTGGAAACTGCAGCAGACTTTATATACACACATATGAAACAATACCTCCTCCCACCCCACTGTCCTGCTGGTAATAGCTTATCTAAAGTGATCAACAGGTGGGCCATTTCCAGCACAAATCCAGGTTTTCTCACCCTCCACCCCCCCACACAAATTCACTCTCCTGCTGGTGCTAGCCCATCCAAAGTGACAACTCTTTACATAATCAAGTCGGGCTATTTCCTGCATAAATCCAGGTTTTCTCACATCCCCCCCACCCCCATACACACACAAACTCACTCTCCTGCTGGTAATAGATCATCTAAACTGACCACTCTCCAAGTTTAAATCCAAGTTAAACCAGAACATCTGGGGGCGGGGGGGGGGTAGGAAAAAACAAGAGGAAACAGGCTACCTTGCATAATGACTTAGCCACTCCCAGTCTCTATTTAAGCCTAAATTAATAGTATCCAATTTGCAAATGAATTCCAATTCAGCAGTTTCTCGCTGGAGTCTGGATTTGAAGTTTTTTTGTTTTAAGATAGTGACCTTCATGTCTGTGATTGCGTGACCAGAGAGATTGAAGTGTTCTCCGACTGGTTTATGAATGTTATAATTCTTGACATCTGATTTGTGTCCATTTATTCTTTTACGTAGAGACTGTCCAGTTTGACCAGTGTACATGGCAGAGGGGCATTGCTGGCACATGATGGCATATATCACATTGGTGGATGTGCAGGTGAACGAGCCTCTGATAGTGTGGCTGATGTTATTAGGCCCTGTGATGGTGTCCCCTGAATAGCTGAAAAGCTGGGCTGTGCTTACCTCAGGCAGCGGCACATCAGGGCTAAGGCAGGCTCCCTGCCTGCCCTGGCTCCATTGCTCTTGGAAGCGACTGGCATAACCGGCCCCTGGTGGAGGGGCCAGGCAGCTCTGCACGGTTCCTAGCCAATGAGAGCTGTGGAGCTGGCACTGGGGCAGCACGCGGAGCTTCCCTGATCACCCCAGTCCCTGCGCCTAGAGGGAAATGCCATCCGCTTGCAGGAGGCGCATGGAGCCTGCCTAACTGGACTTTTAGCGGCCCAGTCAGTGGTGCTGACTGGAGCTGCCAGGGTCCCTTTTCGACCAGGTGGTCTGGTTAAAAACCGCAGGGCTGGCAACCCTACTCACGCCAGCACCACGTTTAGTCCCCGTGAGTGAGGGACGCCACCTGTGGGGCTCTTGCTTTTAGAACAAATTACTACAAAAGCGCACAGTGGTTTTTAATCAAAAAAGAACTACCAAGAAAATAAGTCACAAAAAATGGACATCAAGGCAACGCACCCTACAGCGAGCGCGCCGCTGAGCACAAGGGCCACAAGTGCTTAGAACGCCTCTATTTATAGCTCCCTCTCAAAAGCCCGCCCTACCTGCACTTCCTCCCGGCGTCACTTCCGGGGCAGCCCAAAATGGCGGCGGGGGTGGGTGACAGGGACCCGCTGCTACGGCTGAGACGCCACCTGAGGGAGGAGGTAGAGCCCCAGACGCTGCTGCTACAGCCTCCCCCCGGGGGAGTGGCTGGTAGGTGATTCCTGGAGCCTGTGGGGGGGACTCCCCCCTTTAACACGGCGGGGGGGAGGGGTGGTGCGTGACCGCTGCCTGGGTGGCGCACGGCGCCTCCCCTTCTCCCCACGGCCTTGGGAGAGGAGGGCAAGGCGGGGCCCGCGCGCCCCGGTCCCAAGAGCCCTCGCGCGGGAGCAGCGGTGTCGGCTGCGGGGAGCGGGGGGAGGCTCCCCTGTGGAATGCGGTACGTGCGGGGGGGGCGCCAGCGCCGACAGTCCCGCGGCTTTTCTTACAGCGTGCTTTTCCTGCAGCAGCTGGGGTGCCGGGCAGACGGAGCCAAAGGAGACCGGCAGGGAGAAGGAGCCTCCGGGCTGATGTGGGGAGGGGAGACGATCGCTCTGGGGCTGCCGGTGGCTGTACTAGATGTCTGGTCTAGGGGAGAAATTGCACCAATACTCTAGGAGTATTACACTGGAGGCAGCACTTTCAGCTCTAAGCCTGCCTTACACTTCCATTTTAGGGGGTTAAGTGTGTCGTTTAGAGGTTTTTAATTGAAGTAGTGAACACCAGTAAAACCCTGGTGTGGCCCCTATTATACCAGTATAAATGTGGCTCATGCCAGTGCAGTTATTAGTCTTCCCATAGGGGAATAAGTGGCTGTAGCATACCCTGCTATAACTATATCCATGGTGGTGGTGGTGGTGGGGGGGGTGCTGTGCTAAGGGGTGGTACCTCGAACTACACTTTCTCATGTGGACAAGCCCCTTGTGTGTGAGTTCCAATAGCTGGCCCTGTCTGTCAAGGTACATATTCTCTGCCCCTTATGCTAGCCCGCCCCCCCCACACACAGCTGCTGAGGAGAGTTTAACAGTACTTCCTTCTTGTGAATTTGTAGGTGTGTCAGACATCAGGTTGCGGTAATTTATTGTTATGAAGCTATTAAAATGTTCATGAGAGGAGGGAGAGTAGTGGGGAGGAAGACCTGTACCAAAAGTGAAGGACAAAAAAAATCAGAGGTCTCACACCCTTGTTGCAGAGGATCTCAGGAATACAAGAATCGGATCTCAAAGCAATGTTTATAGGCAGCATAAAGGCCCCTGGAACTGTGGACCAAAGGGGGTTGAGACAAAGGGAGGTTCCAAAGTGGTAAGTTAGGTAAATTGTGTCATAATAGATTTAGCAAATGATTATGCAAATCACAGAAAAATATAAAGTGAAATAAAATATATTACCATGGCAAGGGTGTTACTGAATGTTTAGTACTCGGGAAAAGAGAGAGGCAAATCCAGGGCAGTTATAAATTAATATGCTTGTCATAATAAAGGAGGCTTAAAATATATGAAATGTTCAAATATGCAAATATTTCTGCAGATATTCCCTTTAGTTTAGTTAAATGTATGTGTTTTGTTTAATTGGTCTTTCAACATCGCAGGTAAAAGAACATATATCCTTGCTTTCAGAACCACATGCTCCTTTGCCCTCACACTGATTCAGTCTGCTCTAAAATTTGTAAGGCACTCAGATCTTACAGTGAGAATTCTAGAAAAATCTAGATTTCCATGTAATCACTTTTTTACAGTAACTTAAGTTAATATTCTCTACGTATCAAGCTAGCTCCTGACACTGAAAACTTGGCATGTGACATTGGTAGGAAGACGATCTATGGGGAAATTCAGCTTGCAAACATCAGAATTAATGAAAATGGATGCAAAGAAATTAGTGTGTGGAACACTGGTCTTACCTTTGCATGTGTGTCTTTCATATCAAACAAATATATTCTTTCTTTATAATAATTCTTAAGTGGTTAAATAACCTTTTCAGCAATGTAAACAGCTCTTAATGTTTCTGGCAAGATACACAAACAGTGTATGCTGATTATTTTTCATCAAAAGGCACCTTGCTTAGTTTTTGTTTTTATTTCAGGAAATTTGCAGAACCTTTTTAGAATGCTTCCATTTTAATTCAAAATATTTTTATAGTGAATACATTAATCTCTAAAGAAGAATGAATTAGAAGGATTAAGTGTCCTATTTTATTTTAATAAAATGATGCTCCATTTACTGGTGGTTTATAACAGAGCAATCATGATTTTGTTTACAGAAGAATCTACAAATGTGGAGAAAAAAGAGAAGCCTCTTCCCAGACTTAATATTCACTCTGCATTCTGGATTTTGGCATCAATTGCTGTGACATACTATGTTGACTTTTTTAAAACTATCAAAGAGACCATTCAAGCAGATAGGTAAGGGACCCTCTTCTTAAAAAGAAAAGTTCTATGTATATCGTCAGTGTCATACACAAAACATGGTATTTCTAAACTTTGCATTATTGCTGTAGATTTCATCTTTGTGGTCAATTAAAAAGTTAATTTTTCCATGTAAGCTTAAAAAATTCTTCTTACACAATAACACAGGATCCAGTAATCGAATTATAGTACATTATTTTGCTATAGTGTATGGGAACAGAATTTAGAACTTGCTCTGTCTTTTGGTCCTATATTGGGTTACATTTTGGAAAGGACATACTGTGTCTTACTTTGGCTCTGCAGAAACTGTCTGTTTTTGGAAAATTCATCTGAGTTTGAAAGAAGTTAACACCATTAACCAAGGATGGCTTACTGCACTCCTTGAGAGTGAGGGAAAGGGAATTAAAATGTAAAAATGAGGGGATAATACCTGGATTTAAGATAGAAGTCAAAAGATTAAAAAGGTAATATTTATTTTCATTGCTATTTGTCCTATGGCATTAGTTTACAGAGCTAATGTATTTGTGGGGGGTGGGTTAAGTTGAAACCATTAACCCAAAACCTTCATTGGTTTTGAAGGAGCGAATTGAGGATCGAGTCTTTTAAGTATTTTATAAGGCCTCAGTTGTGCAAACACTTACATATGCTTAAACTTTACAACTATGGATAATCTATTGATATGAATGGGACTACCCATAGTAATAAAGTGCATATTTTCAGGATTGGTGTCTGAGACTGCACACTCGTCAATAGAAGTACTAGTGTTATAGTTGAATTGGAGTAAAGATTTGTAGACCCTGTGCGGATACAAAATTTGTATCTGCGTCCAATCCGTAAACATGGTGCATGGATATCCGCATCCGCCAATGTGGCTATCCACAGATATAAAATGGATATCTGCAGATTTGCAGGGCTCTAAATATTGAGCTGGTTTGAAATAGGGGTAACACAAGTTATGAACTAATCTTTGTTGAGAAGTTTTGGGATATTGGAGAAATTCTAAAATTCTTGCCTAATATTATGTGAGCTAATACGTAAATTCCATATATTGCACGTAGAGCAGACACAGTCATAATAATTAATTTGTAGCACATAGTTTTCATTCATCGTGTGTGTGTCTTACTAGGTTATCAGTTTTGAATATTGCTGATATTTTCTGGGCTCTTTATGAAAATGGCTCTCATGGTGAGGAGAGGTGGCAAGCTTTTTTTTTTTTTAAATGAAGTAGCTGCTTCCAGTGGCTTAATCTTGTGCCAAAGATTATTCTACAAACATTGTGAATTTTACATAGACAGTTTTATGTTTCAGGAAACCAGATAATTGTTACTGATAAGCACTTCCTTATCCAGTCATTGGATTTGGTTTGCCTTGATTATCACTCATGTAACTTGTCTCATCCATGCATACACATAAGAACAGATTTAAAATCCATAAAACATAGAAGTTTTCAGAGCTGTAAAGTACTATTATGGTACTATAAAAAGGTAATGAAATTTAATATCAACTTGTCTTCTGATGTGTGTATTTTTTTTCTTTAAATTTAAAAATTATGTTTAGGATCAGATCAATAACTTTCTTCCTGAATAGAGTAGAAAGACTTGGAATGCACTAACACTTTTGCATTGTTTTCAGTTGGGCTGGTGCTTGATGAGTATTTTTGAAAATCTGTCCCCAAATGTGGTTGAGGGTCCGATTTTGTGCTGAGCTGTTCGGTCCCCTGTGATTTGAGAGTGCTTAGCTCTATGCAGAATAAGGTTCCCAGTGTCCCCTTGTCTCTACCAGCGCACATCTAAGAGCTTTGCTGCAACATTTCAGAGCAGGTGATCTCTTGAACAAAGACAATTGCTGTGCTGTCCTTTGTGGTTTAGTAAATTCAACTGAGGTGATATAAATTTGCTTAATTTGTAAAGTTGAGCATATTTGAACTCTATTTGGACATATCTCACCAGAAAATAATTTTAAAAAATAATTTTCTTCTAGGAGGTAAGAAGCCATCACCTATAGTCCATAATTTGTTAGCTTTCTAAGCTCCATACATGTTGAGTTCCATACACTGTTATGCCTGGATTTGAAATAATTTTTCCTTATGGTTTTGTTTAGCCAGTGTATTAAACTGTTTGACTCTATTAGAATCCTGTAGTGAGTTTGCAGATGTGAAAGTTTATTAAGACATTTAACTAACTTTCCGTGTGAGAATGATCTGAGAAAATACTGTAGTTTAGGAGTTGAAAACAAGGTAATACTGTGTATTTAAAAAAAGAACTTTTTTCCAAGGGTTGCAGTACCGCAGAACTAAGTGGAGTTAAACTTTAGTTAATCCAGGAAGGCTTCTGTTTGATAATGTTCAAAGAAAAGCTCAGAACTTCACTTTATATAAAGAACTACATAATAAACTGTCATATGAAATACAAATGTAGTGGTTATCCTCTGGCTTGGGAATGTGGCCAAGTCTAAACAAAATAGTTTTGCCAATATAGCAATATCAGTAAGGGGGTGTGTTTAGAGAGGTTGTGTGTGGGGTTTTTTGTTTTTTTTTGTTTGTTTGATACATTTCTGTATCAGCAAAAGTCTAGAACAGATCCAGTTATACTGGCATAAAAATGCTTTTGGTAGTATAGTTTATTTCACTTTGATGATTTGGTGTAAGCTATACCAGCAAAAGCACTTTTGCTGGTATAAGATGGATTGGTCCATATAGCGATATGGCTAAATCTTTTCTAGTGTAGATCTGGCATGAGCCTAACTATATAGGACTCTGTTAATCTGTTGACAAAGCTTGACTAACAAAAAGAATTATTCCAGTATATTTATACACTGCAGAGCAAAACTTCACTAATTCCCCCTAATTACTGAGACTTGTTGCAAGTAACTGAATTTTGTGAATTATTGTGATACGTTATTCTTGCTGTTATTATGTATCCTAAGATATGCTTCAGTACTTTCTTTGTTTTATGCAGATGTGTTGTATTTTGTGAAAGTAATGTACTCCTAGTAACATCAGCGTTTACTACCACACAATAAAAATCTATGAAGTAAGGAGCTACTTGTGAATTAGAGTGATGGATAATAACATGCAAACTGAAATTTGTCTGTATTTAATTTCTTTATTTCTTTGCAGTTGGTGCTTTGTCCTCGGCAGCTGTTTGTTGGTTGCAAGCTTAGCTATTGCTTTTTACTGCATAATATATCTAGAGTGGTATTGTGGAATTGAGGATTATGATGCCCAGTATCCAGTATTGATACCTGTCACAACTGCCACTTTTATTGCAGCAGCAGTTTGGTAAGTTAAAGTGCTGCAGAAATACATAAAACTTCTGCAAAACCTGAAGAGGGATTACCAATGGTAACACCAACAGGCTGTCTAATTTAGAAGTGCTATAGAATGGTCACTTCTGTAGATTTTGGTCAAGTCCAGTAATGTTACTCACTTCCATCATTTTTTGGTTGCATTTTCCTTGTATTGAAAAAGTGAATTCCTAACTGTTGGAAAGCTATGATTGCAGACTGGAACTGAGGCCAGTAATGGTCAAAATTGTATATTAAGTCCACTTCTAGGTGTGCTGGGTCTTCTATTTTTTCCAAGTGTTACGAAGATAGAAAAGTCCTTCACTACTTTTTGTTAAATTAAAGGTGATTGTTAAAAATAAAGCTGAGAAGATAAAGTGTATAACTGACAAGTTAGTTGTACACCAACAGTATTTAGTTTTGTCCTGGTTTTCAAGGTGGCATCTACCTCAAATTGCCAGACTGCTGGTCAGTACAGATAGCTTTTATCAAACTTGCAGAATACTGCTTAAATAGAAAAATTTCAAGATATTTTTGAAGGATTTATAACTTGGCTCTTACCTAAATGCTCCAGCCTGATGCCTTGCTTTGTAAAATGCTAAACTCTTATTCCCAGTCTATAACAATTTTGCATGGATACAGAAAAAGAAATCTGCAAAACAAGAAGTTTGTGTATTCCAAGCTTCACTATTGCATGAGTTTTCAGACAGTGCCAGTAGGTGACCTTATGACACATCTGCTACAAAACTTGAGAACAAAAGGGAGGGTGAAAGAAGAAAAACGGTCACACTGGCTTAAAATTTCTGTTTTTGTTGCTTAAGTCAAATCTTATTCTCAGGTTATACAAGGATATCTTGGAGTTCTCTTGTCAATTAATTCATGGTCAAGGCTGCTTAGCTGGATGATTTTAAAGCTTTTCATAATTGCCAGCCCTGCACACTGAACACTATCTGAAAATCAAATTGCTCATCTTATTTCCTACATAAACACAGACAATAAGAAGCCTTAAATTAAAAGTTCTTTATGCTGATGCCCTCTCTTCATGGCTGTAATATTTGTTGTATAGGACAATAATTAATAACTGTTTTGTTGGGAGGGTTTCTAGTAAACCAAGAATTGTGGCACAGGTGTGTAATAACATGGTGCCACTTCTATAGAGTTGTCTTCCACACCATAACAAAATTATTTGATTGTGTAGAAGAAGGGGAGAATTTATTACAATACTGACAGGTTTCAGAGTAACAGCCGTGTTAGTCTGTATTCGCAAAAAGAAAAGGAGTACTTGTGGCACCTTAGAGCCTAACCAATTTATTTGAGCATGAGCTTTTGTGAGCTACAGCTCACTTCATCGGATGCATACTGTGGAAACTGCAGAAGACATTATATGCACAGAGACCATGAAACAATACCTCCTCCCACCCCACTCTCCTGCTGGTAATAGCTTATCTAAAGTGTTCATCAAGTTGGGCCATTTCCAGCACAAATCCAGGTTTTCTCACCCTCTGCGCTCCCCTTGCGCCCCCCCCCCCCCTACAAACTCACTCTCCTGCTGGTAATAGCCCATCCCACCATCAACCTCAGCCTGGTCCAGTCCACACAAGAGATCCACTTCCTGGACACTACAGTGCTAATAAACAATGGTCACATAAACACCACCCTATACCGGAAACCTACTGACCGCTATTCCTACCTACATGCCTCCAGCTTTCACCCTGACCACACCACACAATCCATCATCTACAGCCAAGCTCTGCGATACAATCGCATTTGTTCCAACCCCTCAGACAGAGACAAACACCTACAAGATCTCTATCAAGCATTCTTACAACTACAATACCCACCTGCGGAAGTGAAGAAACAGATTGATAGAGCCAGAAGAGTTCCCAGAAGTCACCTACTACAGGACAGGCCTAACAAAGAAAATAACAGAACGCCACTAGCCGTCACCTTCAGTCCCCAACTAAAACCCCTCCAACGCATTATTAAGGAACTACAACCTATCCTGAAGGATGACCCAACACTCTCACAAATCTTCGGAGACAGGCCAGTCCTTGCCTACAGACAGCCCCCCAACCTGAAGCAAATACTCACCAACAACCACATACCACACAACAGAACCACTAACCCAGGAACCTATCCTTGCAACAAAGCCCGTTGCCAACTGTGCCCACATATCTATTCGGGGGATACCATCAAAGGGCCTAATAACATCAGCCACACTATCAGAGGCTCATTCACCTGCACATCCACCAATGTGATATATGCCATCATGTGCCAGCAATGCCCATCTGCCATGTACATTGGTCAAACTGGACAGTCTCTATGTAAAAGAATAAATGGACACAAATCAGATGTCAAGAATTATAACATTCATAAACCAGTCGGAGAACACTTCAGTCTCTCTGGTCACGCAATCACAGACATGAAGGTCGCTATCTTACAACAAAAAAACTTCAAATCCAGACTCCAGCGAGAAACTGCTGAATTGGAATTCATTTGCAAATTGGATACTATTAATTTAGGCTTAAATAGAGACTGGGAGTGGCTAAGTCATTATGCAAGGTAGCCTATTTCCCCTTGTTTTTTTCTACACCCCCCCCCCCCCCCCGACGTTCTGGTTAAACTTGGATTTATGCTGGAAATGGCCCACCTTGATTATCATGCACATTGTAGGGAGAGTGGTCACTTTGGATGAGCTATTACCAGCAGGAGAGTGAGTTTGGGGGGGGGGGGGGGCGCGGAGGGTGAGAAAACCTGGATTTGTGCTGGAAATGGCCCAACTTGATGAACACTTTAGGTAAGCTATTACCAGCAGGAGAGTGGGGTGGGAGGAGGTATTGTTTCATGGTCTCTGTGCATATAATGTCTTCTGCAGTTTCCACAGTATGCATCCGATGAAGTGAGCTGTAGCTCACGAAAGCTCATGCTCAAATAAATTGGTTAGTCTCTAAGGTGCCACAAGTACTCCTTTTCTTATTCCAATACTGTTTTCAAATTTTTGTCTTTCAAGATTGGGGTATTGAGTCCTTAATCTTACTTCTGGTACAATATGCCAAATATGTGCAGGATATAGTATGTGACATTAGAACTATTTGTTTTTATTTCCAGTCTCAACATTGCCTTATGGCCTGTATGGTCATTTCTCACCCCTTTGTTGCTGTTCACTCAGTTTATGGGTGTTGTGATGCTTGTGTCACTGCTGGGATGAGTCACATAAGGTAACACATTTTTAAATATTTATGTACATCCACACATTTGTTTTTTGAATTACAATAACTTTCATTTGACAAACCAATTGCACTTTAACAAGTTTAGTCAATGTATCTTGTCTGTAAATTAGTCCTTATGCAAAATATGCAGTTTTTACATGCTGAAAACTAATCACTCCCCCCCCACCCTTCATTTCTGAATTATTTTTCAACCTTCAGGAAGGAGCCAGGGTTGGAATTTGTTACATCTGTGTTGGTGCTAGTGGGATAGAGATGTTGGTAGGTGGTATATCAGTGTGTGTCTTCGTGGTGCTTTGGCCATAGTGCAGGAAAGAAATGTACTGCAGAATAGGATTAAGTGGCTTGTCAGGGAGATGGACCACTGATTGACTGAGGGTGGGGAGGTCTGTAGGTGAGTGCACGCTGTGCTGGCATTTATCTGGCTGAAAGGAGGAGTGGCAGCTACAGGAAGAGATGGGACTAAAAGCAGGAATTGCAAAGCATACTTTGTATAGAGCATTGGAGTAAGGTGGGACTATTGCTAGCCTCTTAAGAATTGAGTTCCTAATATGCCATTAACATAGCATTAAAATTAATACGTATATTGGCAAATATGCAAAAAACAAAGTCCCTAACTAAAATGTTACCTCAGTATCTGAGGGGAAAACTTGGCCCAAACTCTACTAAAATTCCCAATAAATGTGGTATTAGAACACTAGTGACTTGAGAAGAACATTGCAATATTTTTTCTTTTGCCTCAAGCAATATGAACTCTTCACTTGAACCTTTTTTCATCCTGTGCATCTCACATTCAAGGACAGGGCGAACTTTTAGGTTTCCTCCTCCATTTCTCCAACATACTTGTATATCTTATTTCCCATATTCCACATGCTCTGGTAACTGAGGGAGTTTTTCCATCCTTACCTAAAACATTGTCAGTCTGGATTGTAAGCAGTAGAGACCAATGAATTTAGACATCAGGAACTTTTGGCCAAGTGGCTGAAACTTTATTAATCACAAAAGGATTACTTCTGGGGGCAATCTGTCCTAGTAGCAAAGGAAAAAGGAGAAAACTATTGACACCCATTTGTTACCATTTCTCCCCTTTCTTGATGCTCAGATCCAGAGCATTCCATTCCTAGGTCTCATCCTTCCCACTTAAACAATAGCCTTTCTTTGTTTGCAATCCAGAATGGCTTGAGAAACCACTAAGTCTCATGAGGTGGCTCATGCTTCCTGCAAGTGAGCCACCTTTTCTAAGGGAAAAGAATTTCCCCTTGCAGATTTGAGACCACCATCCCAGTAACTACCCTCCTGAAAAGGGGATCTGACCGGCTGTACAACCCAAAATTGTGATCCTCTGAAAGTAAAGTAAAGCAAACAAAAAAAATCCAAGCTGCACAACACAAAACCACGTATATCCATGTCAGTTCAGCAAACCGCTTATACCAGCTGCTGGAGCCAAGAAAGAGGCCCTCTTCTGTTTAGCCTGGCTCTTTATTAACTGCCCTGTGCAACAGACATCCGGATTATCCAATGGTAGCTCCCCTCCTAGAGAAACTGGTTCACTGGCTAGCTGACTGGTGTTACAGGGCATAGCCTAGTGGGTTAGCCTGTCCTTGGCTGCCCTCCGCTGCCTGCCCATCCTCGGCCCTGTAAACCCGTTCTAAGAAGGCCAGCATGCCTTTATGTGAACACAGCGATGAAGAATGTAATGTACTCCTTTCAGTTTCTGTCTCTAACTCTAAAGCTAACACATCTGAGATAATAGTTCTGACAATATATAATGCTAGTTTTGCTTTTGTTTGCACAAAAGAGCTAAAATAATATAACTAATCCTTACTTTTCTTTGAGTTTCTAGGTGTCAAGAAATCTGCCTTTGCAAGGAGGTAACTAACTTGGTTCACTACACTGTGTGCAAACTTTAAATACTATGGATTCCTTGTGAACCTCTGCAGAAAAACATGGCAGTATTGTATTTCAGAACTTTAATATCACATTAAGAGTCTGATTCACATTTACAAAAGCAAATCAATTCAACATTCATGACAGTTCCGTCTGTCACTAGCCATGTTATTGTTGGAATTTGTAGGGGGAAGAGGGGTGCATGTGCTGCAATGCCCAGAAGCTACTAGGCTGACTTAAAGAACTGATCAAATTAAGGTGTCACTAAAGAGTCCTAGAAGCGTCTGTTATTAGTAGCAGATGTCTGGAATGGGAAGCGAGTTGGATAACATATCAACGTCAGCTATTCAGAAGAGATGAGAACTTTCAACTTGAACAACTCAAGTGAATTCGGAACATAACCTCTGAATTGTGTACTGAATTTAATGATGCAAACTCATCAAAATATAGTGCGGTATAAGTATGTGTGCAGTCTAATTTGAAATTGACTGGAAACTGTTGGCCCTACAAAATTTACACAAAATATTGGTTCCTTAAGCTTTGTATGTAAAGCGCTCGCTGTTTCAAATTATAAGGCAACGGTTTCCTTTTAAACTAAATTCCTGTGCTCTGTCATACCTTTTAAAAATGATAATTCGGAGAATCTCTGCTTAAACTCAAAAGTTGTGTAATATCTCAGCCAATAGCTTGTCAGTCAGTTGTTTGACTTTTTTATCAAAGTATAAATGCAGTAATGTAGAACCTATTTTAGTGACCCAAAACTTATGATCTTTCTATTTCTTGACCAAGTTTATGTATAGTATTACAAAGGTAGGTAACAAGCGAGGGATGTATTCTTAAATGCATTTTGTCTAAAAATAATAATCAGTTGACTTGGAAGTACTTGAGATTTTGATTTAAATGTTGTGCCACTTAACACAATTAAACCTTATTAATTCCATTTGAATTCTAAAAGTAATCCTACAATAGATGACAATTCTAACCCAGGCTTATACCCAAAGAGATGAGCTTCTGGCTGGCTGTCAGTTCAGTTTTTGTTTGTGTATCTTCTGCTAAATTATTGGTATTTGGAATTAGTGAATCAGGCTCAATCTAGATGGACCATGTTTATAAACTTCTGGTATGCCATATTTTATCTTTAAAGAAATATTCTGGTCTATTGCCTGTTACTGTACCTCCATTAAAATTTTGGGGCCAGATCATCTGCAATAGCAAAGAAGCCACAAGCTGGTATGGGAGGAGGCCTTCAACGATGGTGTAAACCTCACCTTTGCACACCCTTGATCCTGGTACCATTGTTAGCCACTTTAGTATCCCTGGCATAAATTAGAGCATCTCAAAAGAGTGGGTGCTACTAGAGGTTCCCCCTTTGCTGGTGTGACCCTCCTGTGGCTCTGTGACCAGATTCTGCCAGCACTGTGCAGCCATGCAGCAACAGAAAATATGCCCTATGCCTAGAAAAATTATTGATCCATAAAATTTTAGTACATATTTGTGTTTCTTTGCCACTTCAGACATGTACATTTTAAGATCTTTCCTAGACACAGTAAGTTATGAAAAGTACAAGTGCCACTTATTCTCTTGATTTTTGTTTGCTTCTCTGATACAAGATTTGGGGAATTAAATTGCACTTATTCACCATTCCTCCTCCCTATCTGCTGTTAAATTAATTTTGTGTATTACATGGAAGAGTGCCTATTAACCAGATTTCCCTTTCCTTTCTCATCAAGAAGGAAATCTACTATAAATTTAAAGGCAACTAGTCATGCAACATTGGGAATGTAAAACTGTTGGTTCATTTTGGTTGAGATTAACAAATATTTTTCTAGAAAACTACAGCATTTAATCACAGAGACGGTGTTGGGTAGAGTACTTAATGTAAGATACCACCAAAAAACAGGCATTTTAAAACTTAAGAATGCTTCAGCTCACATCTACTGTGTACTAAATTTATTCTTTGATTGTTACTTGAAATCTGAGATAGCAAACCAGCATATAACGACTACAGGAGGCTAAATCATTTAACGTGTATAAATTTTCATAACTCAAGCCATAAAATCAATACTAGTGCTATTTCCACAGTATATGAAGTGTTTGTCAACATTTAGAAGCTCATGGGACTAGCCATCATTCTGATAGGCTCTAATCTGTCTTAAAACATATTGCTTCATTTTGGAAAACATGTTACTCAAAGCATGCAACATAAGTGACCCATCAAATTAAAACTGGTGTTGTTTGAACTAGCTGGTACAATAAGTTGATCGCTTGAGTAAGTCTCTTTTAATTTTAACCTTGCCGATCTAATGAGAGCTGGAAATATTCTCAAATAATAAAAGGGAGACTTTCTGCAGGCTCAGGGTTTTCAACTTGTTTTAAAAATTCCTACAGTTTCTGCATGTGTGTGTATATATGTAAATTTGAGATGTATTTTGTTTATCATGATGCCTCAAATGTATTATTGCTCAGGTGTAGTAGTTCTGTCATTGTATACATCAACAACATGAATTGGTTCCTTTTAAATCTTGTATATTTGCATTAATAAAACACTATGCAGCACACTTAATTTTACAAAGTTTCTGACTGGAAGCTTTTAATAAAGTTTATATACAGATGACTGATTCATTTTCAATGCCTCATTCCTTAAACAATCTGATTATGGTGTTCAAGAACACAGTAAACATGTTGATTTGTGAAGCAGGTATGTTGTAATAATTGGGCCTATGAATTTACCCAATTATGAGCTCAACTGTAAAATAAGTGAAAGTTCATAAAGTGTTATAATAACCTATAACAAATGTTGGGGGAGTGGATGAAATTAATCCAAACAAAGAGGCCTACTGATATAACTCAAGGACCATGTTAAGATCATACCTGGCAAACACAAATGTGGGACCAGAAATCAAGGGACTGAAATTGGTGTGTTAAAAATTAGGCCTATTTGGTTGGTATTTCACGTGTCACTCCCTTTTGAGGGCCTCAAAAAGCAACTTTGGGGGAAATGCTGGCTGACTGAAAAATAAGAGATGAGGAAGGAGTGAGCTTCCCCATCATTGCTGCCACTGCCACCATTTCCTGGAACCACCCGATCTTTATCCTAATCCTGAGAGATGTTCTGACCAGCCTGGGCCAGAGAGAGGGGGACAAGAGCTCGCCACACCTACCTGCTCCAGCTAAATCCTGCCACCACTTGGGGAGGAGGGGTGATGTGTGTGTCTCATGCGTACATGCGCGTGTTGCTTTATTTCTTCTTTTGTATCCCTCTTCTCTTTTCTTCTGTCTAAAAGATCTGTCTTAGCTAGTCAAGGCTACATATTTTGCAACACTGCTGTAAGTCTGTGCCCAGAAAGGCAGCACCTAAACAGCCTACTGCTGGTATAAGTTTGCCAGGTCTCAAGTGGTTAATAAAACCCTGTTTTGTGCCTGCATTTTTCCAGCATTGAAGTTGCCCGTGAAAGAGGCAGAGAACCTACATTTTCTATCTTTGCCCATTCTTCTCCTTTCCCATGTGTGTCTTGTTTTGCCTTTTAGGAAATAGGATTGGACGTTAGCAGCGGCAGCAGCAGCAACTCCGGCCCATCTCAACTAACCTCTTTTCCCCAAAAAGGACAGTTATGGCCATCTGTAATGCCATGGGGGAGATGGTTTTTTTAAAAAAAAAGGGGGGGGGAATTGAGAGGGATCTTTCTAAAAGCTCTCTCCTGCTAACTGGAAAGGGAAAAAAGGTTGTTTAAAATAAACCCCTTATTAATACTCTACATTTTAAATGCTTTGACTATCTTTGCTGTACTTTCATTGAAGGGTAATAGATTTTTAATAGTGCCATGATTCTAAGCAGGCTAAGGGATACTGTTTTCAGAAATGACTCGAAGTTGATTGGAGTTAAATTTATGAAGTGTTCACTAACCAGCAGCCTCCAGGGCTGGACTGTCAAAACAGAACTTACACCTCAAGTTTGAGGTAACTCCCTCTATGACTTTTTTTACACCCAAATCATGATGAAAACTAGATTACAGCAAGGCATATGCTCGACTGCCTCCTTGAACTGGGTCTGGAATTCTAAATGGTTAGAATACCTGATTTACCAAAACTTGATTGCTAGCTTGTGTTGACAGACACTGAGTAGTTATAAATACTCTGTATAACCACTTGGAACAAATTCATTGAGGCCAGGGTCTTGCCCAACTGCAAAAGAGCTCTTCTGCACATGGACATGTGGAAGCCTATGAAATAATTGTCCTAGCTGCGCACCTATCTTGCATCTGTGTAGGTGTTTTGATAGGTACTGGTTGTCTACACATTATACAGTGAGAGGAAATATTAAGACACTGGCTGTGAATGTCTTATTAAATTTTGGACTGTAAATGAAACATTTTAGAAGCTAAATTCTGCCACCAAGCATGGGTTTTTTCAGATCCACAGTTGTGAAAATGTTAGACTTTCATGACAAGCTAATAGATTCCAAGGCCAGAAGGGTATTCAGTCTGACCTCCTATATAATATAGTCCATAGAACTTCCTGAAGACAATTCCTTTAGAGTATATCTTTTTTAAAGTCAAAATCAGATTGTTTTGTTTTTTTAATTTGCCAGTGATGGAGAATCCACCATAGCCTTTGGTAAACTGTTCCAATAGCTAATTACCTTAACTGTGCCTTATTTCCATTCTGAATTTGTCTTTAACTTCCAGCCATTGGATCTTTTACCTTTTGGCTGCTAAATTAGAGCCACCTTCAAATATTTGTTCCCTATGTAGGTACTTACAGACTGTTTGAGTCACCCCTTAAACCCTCTGTTTCTTAAGCTAAATAGACTGAGCTTCCTGAGTTTCACTATAAGGTATATTTTCTAATCCTTCAATCATTCTGCTGGTTCTCAGAATTTATCACCATTCTTGAATTGTGGAATGTACTCAATCTGAGTTGTGAAGAGTGCTGTACCCACAACGCATCTGTAGTGTAGACAAGCCCCTGACTCTAAAATAGACAATAGCTGGACAGAATCACTTGGTATAACATTGAAGGGTGTGGAGAAAAAGGTGGTGTTTTGTGCTTAACAGGCAGGGTGTATTTATTAAACATTTAAATATATTTTTCTTAAATAAACATTTTAAACCTGAAATTGACAACCTGTGTTAAGGCCTGCATTTACTATAATCTATTAAAATTACTTTAACAATAACTTCATCAGTAAGTCTTCTAACTTTAATGAGTTAAAGGGCGCTGATTTCTTTTAAAACTAGAAACAATCAGGGCTAAAACATCTTAACTTTTGATGTCAACAAAAGCTTTATAAAGGTCACAATGTAATTACTACATTAAGTAGATATGTTTTCATCCTTTATGATGGAGCGAATGCTGGTATTTACATTTTTCTCAAGTATTTTCAGTTTCTGCTGTACAGAAAAGCTTTTGTCTTATTTAATTTGGTTTCAGTTTAGCTAGTAGGGGCAGAGAGTATTTTCTTCATTTAGACTAGTTAATTCAAATTGAGAAACCAGTTGGGAGGTGAAGAAGCAGGAAAGCTTGTTCCCTCTTCCAGCATATGACTAAAGACCAGCTAGGAGCAGAGGTGGTCTAATTCTGAAAACTTGAAGGACGTGGGAACAGATTTTCAAAGGCATTTTTGTACCTGAAGATGTAGAGAGGTGCCTAATGTGACTTTCAAAAGTTCCTAAGCAGGTTAGGTGTCTGACTCGCGTTGAAATCAGTGGAAATTAGGCTCCTAAGCTGTTTAGGCACTGCAGCCTATGTCTTCCCAGGAATTTAGGTGTTGAGAGGCTCAGCTCCCTATATGATGCATGGGGATAGATAGGTACCTGGGAACAGGCTCTATAAAATCCAGCATGCTAGGTGGGGAACTGTCTAAGTCAGCCATTGGGACATGGAGACCAGGATGTGTGCTCTGCCCCACACCCAGGCTGGAGGTAAGCACCTCCCTCTGCTTGGGATCTACTGCTGTGAACCTACTTGAACTAGATGCCCAGGCTGCAGGAGGGTGGTTGCAAGTGGTGGGTCTTCTTTAAATTTTAGCCCAGTTTTAGAAAACTCAACTGGGATGTGGAAGACTTGGGCTCAGTTTCCCCACTCTGCCTGGTCTGGAGAAAGAGATGCCTGTTCAAATCCTTCTCTCTTACAAATGTGCTTGAAGCACTGGGCTAGGGGGTGTTCTGATGTGGTTTTCTGTTAAAGCTGCTCTGTGTAAATAATGAACAAGTCTTTGGAGTAGAGGAACTAGATCAGGGGTGGGCAAACGTTTTGGTCTGAGGGCCATATCTGGGAATAGAAATTGTAGGGTGGGCCATGAATGCTCACAAAATTGGGGTTGGGGTGTGGGAAGGGGTGAGGGCTATGGTTGGGGGTGGGGCCAGAAATGAGTTCAGGGTGTGGGAGGGGGCTCTAGGGTGGGGTGCAGGAATGGGTGCAGGCTCCAGCTGGGGGTGCAGGCTCTGGGGTGGGGCTTGGGATGAGAGGTTTGGGGTGCAGGAGGGTGCTGTGGGCTGGGATTGAGGGGTTTGGAGGGTGGAAGGGGGATCAGGGCTGGGGCAGGGAGTTGGGGCTTGGGGAGAGGCTCAGGGATGCAGGCTCCCAGCGGCGCTTACCTCAAGGGGCTCTCAGAAGCAGCGGCATGTCCCTTCTCCACTTCCTAAGTGGAGGCATGGCCAGGTGGCTCCGCACGCTGCCCCATCCGCAGGCACCGCCCCTCCACTCCCATTGGAGTGCTGGAGGGGGCCATTGGAGCATGTCGGAGCCAGAACGGGGCCATGCTGCAGCTTTCAGGAGCCATGTGGTGCGGCCCCCCGAGCCTGCGACCCAGCTAGAGTGCCGGAGCAGGGCAAGCCCCAGATCTCGCTCCCCAGCAGGAACTCGCGGGCTGGATCAGGCCTGTGGATCATAGTTTGCCCCCCGCCCCCCCCAGAATAGATCATTCATGTTCCAAGTGAGTGTCCTAACCAGCAGGCTTTGGAGTCATAGAATCATAGAATATAAGGGTTGGAAGGGACCCCAGAAGGTCATCTAGTCCAACCCCCTGCTCGAAGCAGGACCAATTCCCAGTTAAATCATCGAATTCCCAGTTAAATCATCGTCAGTCACTCTCTCTTTGGCCCAATGACTCACTAGAGTATTTATCCAAAGTGGAATGGCTTCAACAGGAGAGACTCAGAAAGACCCATATCAGAATATCCCTTAGCCCAGTGATAGGATGCTCAGAGAGGCAGGATTTGAACAGGGGTCTCCTACATCCTAGTTGAGTGCTCTAACTGCTGGGCTAAATTATAAGGGAGGCATCACTACTATCTCTTCTTGGATTTTGAAAGGGGCCCTGCAGGTGAGAAAGGTATTCCCCCACCTATCTCCACCAGCTTTGGGGCTTGAGTTGGGACTTAGGCATGATCTAGGTGCCTGGATGTCTGGTGTAAGGCATTATATGCATGCCCGGAGGCAGAAACTAAGGTGCCGAGGGAACTTTTATCACAAAATTTTAGGCACTGAGTGAATTTAGGGTTAGGTGGCAGCTAGGCAGAGGGATTTTGGATCACAGTAATGCCTAATCTTTGTGTGGATCTGGACCTGCATTTTTAGGTATGTAAATATCTTTGAAAATCTGGCCAATGAAACAATCCAGCGATTACTTACTACAGTTAATATTTCTGTTGTTTATTAAATCAGTTTTAAGTGAGAAAATATTGATAAACTTACTTTTTTTCTTGTATATCTGCACATTTAAGGTACTTTTATTTAACTAGTAAAAGTAATTTAAAATGTTTATATATTTATTGAATTCTAATTTCCATCCAAAGACAGCTTGCCATATCCCAAGTAAAAGCTTATCTAGTAAACAAGAAATGTCATTCACCATTTTCTGACATAATGAAAAATAAATTGGAATAAATGTATGCTAGATAGCCTAAAATAAGTGCATATAGTGTTTCCTACTGGGTAGCTAAACTATGAAATTTGGCATAAAGTCAATATTGGGTTGCAAATCAGCAGGTTTTAATGAGTATACCATTAAGTGAGAAAGAATCTTTTTAAGAAAATAACTAAAGTACAAATGCAAGATTAAAACCAATTGTTTAAAACAGTGGTTTTCAATCTTTTTTCATTTGAAGACCCCTAAAAATTTTCAAATGGAGATGCGGATCCCTTTAGAAATCTTAGACATAGTCTGTAGACCGCCAGGGCTCCGCAGACCACAGGTTGAAAACCACTGTTCTATGATAACAACAGTCTTTCACGGACCCCTTAGACCAGTGGTCCTCAACCAAGGGTATGCAGAAGTCTTCTGGGGGTACTCAACATCTAGATCAGTGTTTCTCAACCTGGGGGTTGTGGGATGGGTTTAGGGGCATCGCAAGTGCAGGGCTGGTGTTAGGGGTTGACAAGCAGGGCAATTGTCAGGGCCCCATGCCACAGCGAGCTCTGCAAAGCTAAGTTACATGCTTTGGCCCTGAGCAGTGGGGCTCAGTCTTCAGACAAAGCTGACAAGTGAAAAACAGGCTGAAGTATCACACTGAAATGTAAGTACAATATTTATATTCCAATAGATTTATTTTATAATTATATGGTAAAAATGAGAAAGTAAGCAATTTTTCAATAATAGTGTGCTGTGACCCTTTTGTATTTTTATGTCTGATTTTGTAAGCAAGTAGTTTTTAAGTGAGGCGAAACTTGGGATACACAAGACAAATCAGAGTCATGAAAGGGGTATAGTAGTCTGGAAAGGTTGAAAACCATTCCCTTAGACATAGTCTGGGGATCCCCAGAGGTCCGCAGACCTCAGGTTGAAAACTACTGGTTTAAAACATGACTGCTGATTTTCTGACTGCTGATTTAAATCATGATTAAAATCCCTGATTAAATGAGCAGTTCACAGTGCTAAAATAATATAGAAAATATTATATGGAAGACTAGTGGACAGCGTCTATGGTATTTAGGTATGTCAATGCCCTAGAAATACTTAAATGGTAGGTAAGATAAGAATATTGTAACAGGCTTGCTATTTAATGGGAACCCCTTAATGGCCAGAGATGCCTCTTCAGTATCCACCCTGTGTGCCCTCCTCAGGCCCTTTAGAAACTCCCTGCAGTCTCTCAGGCCTACCACTTACCACCGCTTGGGGCTAGCTTAATGGCTAAACACTGCTCAAAATAGCATTCAGTGTCCCAAAAAACTAAAGTGCATCACAGCCACGCAAAAGTTCATACTCATCTCTGGCTTTTCTGCCACACACACAGCTCTTATTCTTCCCACGCAGAGCTACAGCTCCCATCCTTCCTAGTAAGAGCCTAGCCTACAGGATCTGGCTTGCTTTTCCCTGTCAGCCACTGCCCTCTTCTTTCTGAGTGGGTAGGCAGCCTATATACTGCTCTCCTTCAGAGAGCTTCCCACCAATTGGTTGAGGGAGAGGGGAGCCCTGCCCCCACTCTAAGCTACAGGGCTCCTGGTCCCAGGCCCTTAAAGGCACAATGTTGGATGGGCAAAACCAGGACTACTAATTCTGCAGGACTTCTTCCTCTCTTACTTCAACAAGACCATTTCTGGGGCCTTTGTTTATTCCAGCGTTCCTGGAAAGAGGCCTTTTGGTCCCCTCTAGTCTTAAAGGGCCAGTATTCCCTGTTACAAATATATAGAAAATAATTCTTCAACCAGGTAGAGTTATTTTTCTGAAGTATTTATCCTGCAGAAACGACTTATTTAAAATCATCTCCATAGTTGTTTAAAAGTCAGGTTAAATTAAATAAAATTAGTGATGACTTAGCCCTTCCTGAAGTTCATAAACTGACAGATATAGCTTTGCACTGAGAATGAAAAATCAAGGAAGTTGTAACTGTCTCTTGTCTAACTTTACCATTTGTTGATTACACTGTTTTTGAAGGTTGCACAATCTCCTATGGCTCAACTCTTCAATTTTGTACATTTGCCAACTCTCATGATTTTGTCATGATGTTATACCAATAAAAACAAAAATCAGCAGGATCTTATTAAAGGGAAAAAGGCAAAATACCACATTTATTGTGAATACAGAAAGAATCATAGTAAGCAGATAGTTATAGCTATAACATTCCATTCAATCTCATATTTATTCACACATTCATTCATACACACACACACACACACAGGTTCTGCAAGGTTGTTATCATAGTTACCAGCCTCAGAGATGCTCATGCCAAGCCACTGGCCAGGTGGCCTGGACATGAGGAGGGAGCAGGGCCTTGTCAGATGCTCATCTTATGCTCCTGGAAGTTGGTTTGCAGAATCAGACCCCAAAGTTCTCACTTTCCAGAGTCCATTTTTATAGGAATTCCTTCCTATGCCAGTCTATGGGAATTGCTTCATCATGCTGTTGCTGAATCAATCAGCAGATAGCACATTCCTGACGGCTCCGTGCTGCCAGATGTTATCTTGTTCTTTGGTTCTCCCATTCTTGAGGCTGTTGGGTGGATTCCAGTCTGCCCTCCGGGGGGTCCTCTGGTTATTTCCACTTGACGCCTTCTTCAGCCGATGGACACTGGATTCTTAGGCTGGCACCTTCCTGATCATTCAGTTATTATCCACACCAAGCATCCATCCACATACATCCTCTATCTCTATTTTAATCACAATTGTTAATACAACAAAAGGACGGGGAGTCTCTGGGTGCTGTTTCTGTTGTTACAGAGTATTGCTTTGAGTCTCTCTCTGTGTGAATTGCTTTGAGAACAGACTCTGTCTTAGAATGTACTAACGCAATTAGCAGCTTGCAAGTTTCACACATAGAGGGAGAGAAACAGTACCAAAAAACAAGAGACCTCTTAATTAGTAATACCCTGGAATTTAAACTATGGGGAATCAAACTCATTTGTGATTTTAATACAGAACTTCTTTAATATGATCCAACATAATCCCCCTTTTGACACTAAGATTTATAATCGTCAATGTCACTTTCTATGTAGCCTATTCAAGAGAAGGTACTGTGAGGCAATTTGAGTTTGTGATTCCAATTTATCCCACCTACATGATCCTAGTGATGTATCTTTACTACAAGGTTCTGGGGCAACAGGCAAGGTGAGGCACATCCACTTTTGAGGAGTCCATTCGGTATAACCTCTAGTGTCCAATAGCTTCCCTCCCTCCCCAGCCCACTGGCTCGAGGTCCAGGGTAGCCAGAAGGATCCCATGTATAATATGGGGAGTGGGCTAACCTTCAATACCTTTGCCTCCAGGGACTGTTGGTGTGCAATTTTGACAACAATTTCTCCCATTAACAAGTCTGGTTTTACAATACTGGAAACGTATTGCATCCATTCATATTGATAAGTGTCAAACAATGATCTCTTTCTTTGTTTTAACAAATGCATCATACCCTTAATATTTCCCAATATGAGCCAGAACGTTTTGTGTTCCAAAGTAGCTAGGGCAAGTATCTGCATTTCAGTGCATCCCATAGCTATGGCAGTGTAGTTTCCTATTTCTAAATTTTTTTCTTATGCATAAGCCATGTGGTAGTATTAAGCCATTACCAAAGATTCCATCGGCCTTTTAGGTTACCCAGACCAATTTGGACCAAGTCTACATTGGCATGTACTTGTTTTTGTATCAGGCTGTCCTGTAGCTGGGACAGAGAGCTTAATTTATTTTTAATTACCTGCAGGTCTTTAGTATTTTTTTTTAAACACACAACAGTGCTAGCAACAAGACAAAACATAGAACAGAAAACACAATTTCTATTGTGACAGTAGATTCATGGTATTGGGTTGCTTTTCAGCTGGCATCAGCTTTTCCTGATTTTCTGAAAGACAAAAAGAACATGTTTCTACCCCTTTTGGGGTGGCAGATTATTGCTTAAAATATTTCTTTTACAAATACCCTTGCTGATTGCAGGCAAAACAGAGGAATAGCCCCCACATTTTCCTGTTTTTGTTCTATAGGCAGGCCAGGTTTCAATGGCTTTTATCTTTTAAGGGTTATGGGGAAATTATCCCACTGTTTAGTCATTAAATCCCTGAGTTTTCCTTCTTATACAGCAGACCAAGTTTATAATGTTTTTCCTGCTGTGTTAAGCTTTAAGTTTTATTTACAGGTAATAACTGAGAAGCATCATTACCATACGACCTTAAAGGGTTTTTCCAAAAATCATACATACTATACATTGTTACAGGGGTACTTATTATCATTACATTTATTAAAATTATTTTGTTATCCCATGCCTTTTATTTAGACAATTTGTTTGCTGACCAGGTGTGTCTTTTATCTGCAGCTCCTTTGTGCTGCTAGTTCTTTCCTTCCTTTATCGTTTAGGTAATTTGCATTTTCACAGACACTTCCTGCTTTTGGATTTAAAGCCATCAGCAGCTCAGAGACTCTATCTTAAAAGGGACACAATCAACTTTCACCAGAGTTTTGATTACTTTTAACTTCTGCTTCCAAAACACACAGCAATCTGAAAAAGAAAACCCAACCTATTATGGCTCCCTTTGGAGCCCTAATAGCATTTTAATTAAGTAGCATGGTATGTTTGCATTTCTTTTGCCCCTTCTACAATATACCCTGCACATGTTCTGGGACAAATGCACATTCCTTCCATAGTTTAACTTCTATAACATTATCCATATCCATTTTTACATAAGGTGTAACTATTTCTTTTTTTTTTGCTTACAGAGTTTTCATGTACCTTTATCAAAGTGACAGTCTTTTTACTCAGAGCCATTTTAAGACTCAGTGTTTCTAATATTGCTTCTTTTTGTTTTGTGCACCTCACCCCTGCTGTTGCTTCAGAGGGGCACTGTCTTTTTTTAAATTTTTTTTTTAGTACAACTCTCATCTGTTATTTTGTTACAAAAACAAACAAACAAAAAACAAACAAACAAACAAACAAACAAAAAGAATCCAGAATTTTTTTTTCTATTCTCCTGATTTTGACTGCCCTGCTGCAGCCACAACTTAAAAACATTTTAAATTTTGTAAAGCATTGAGTTACCTTTTAATGGTCAAATGCCAAATCCCAAAGCCAAACAACACTAATTACCTGTGTCTAGCAAAAAGGTCTGTCAGTTTTGCAACTTTGAATTAAAGAGTCAAATGGATTTTTAGTGGCATTATTTAAAACAAAAACAAAACCAATTGGTCCTTAGAACTTTACATATTTACACACACACACAGATAGATACATACACATTTTCTTTTCCTTAACATCCCTTCCACACTGCTCTGTTTTTTACATCTTACATTCCCTTTATACATTTGAGGCAGTTAAGTTCCAATAGAACCCTCTTATGTTCTTTTAGCAAATTTGACTAAATTATCCAGTCAAATGATTTTAATCAGATAGTTTATTTTTGCCTGGCTAATTTACAGACATTACTTTGGAAAAGGGCCCATTTTTCCTTCAGAATGGTTGCAAAGAAACCAAGAATGCTCTTTCTCTAACACTTTTTTCCTTTTTAACATTTTCACAAAGTTTAGCTGCTTAATTCCCTCCAGCCTCTGCAGAGTTAACTTTTTTTTTTTACACTCTCTTTTCTCTTTGTAATTATGCCTGGGGGTGCCGTACATAGGACCTTCTCCCCCTTTACCTGCCTCCCTCCAGCCTCTGCAGAGTTAACTTTTTCACTCTTTCTGTATTCCTGGAGTGCCTCTTTCACTATTTTCAGCTGACTTTGGGTATTTGTAGCCAGCACCTTCCAATTGTCTGCTCCCTTTTCTGTTTGTGCCTTTTCCTCTTTACATGAAGACAAGCGGAGGTAAGAATCCTTACATGCCTCCCACAACAACCAAATTGCTGCTGCATCTCTTTTGGCAGCACTAGAAGGTTTGTATATGAGGATATACTGAGCCAATCTATCCTCTAGGTCCGAAATAGAGCTAGGGCTTGTTTAGTCCAAGGACTGTGCCCAAATTTTTGAAGGATTTGTTTAAAAGGTGTAATTTCTTTAACAAAAGGTGAGGTTGGAGTTCCTTCTGACTCCATTCCTCCCTCTGGTACTGGCTTTACCCTGTTTTACCTTTTAAACATCTTAACATGGATATTTCAATCTCTTTGTCACTCCTGGTATTACTTAGCAAGTGACACAGCCTAGATTCTGAAATCATAGCTTAATCTATGCGTTTTTCCCCTGCTACCTTCCCGGAGGCCAGCAGGTCCGGTTAACCTGTTCTTCCCTGCTACCTTCCCGGAGGCCAGCAGGTCCCCTGCTACCTTCCCGGAGGCCAGCAGGTCTGGTTAATCTAACAGAAATGCCTAGCTCAATAGAGCTGGCGGTGTGCACACCAATATTTACAATAACTGAGGTTTTTTACCAATATTCCCCCTTTCGCAATTCTCCACCAAAATGTTATACCAATAAAAACAAAAACCACCAGGATCTTATTAAAGGGAAAAGACAAAATACCACATTTATTGTGAATACAGAAAGAATCATATTAAGCAGTTAGTTATAGCTATAACATTCCATTCAATCTCATATTTATTCACACATTCATTCATACACACACACACACACACACTCAGAGATGCTCATGCCAAGCCACTGGCCAGGTGGCCTGGATATGAGGAGGGAGCAGGGCCTTGTCAGATGCTCATCTGATGCTCCTGGAAGTTGGTTTGCAAAATCAGACCCCAAAGTTCTCACTTTCCAGAGTCCATTTTTATAGGAATTTCTTCTTATGCCGGTCTATGGGAATTGCTTCATCATGCTGTTGCTGAATCAATCAGCAGATAGCACATTCCTGATGGCTCCGTGCTGCCAGATGTTATCTTGTTCTTTGGTTCTCCCATTCTTGAGGCTGTTGGGTAGATTCCAGTCTGCCCTCCGGGGGTCCTCTGGTTATTTCCACTTGACGCCTTCTTCAGCTGATGGACACTGGATTCTTAGGCTGGCACCTCCCTGATCATTCAGTTATTATCCACACCAAGCATCCATCCACATACATCCTCTATCTCTATTTTAATCACAATTGTTAATACAACAAAAGGGCGGGGAGTCTCTGGGTGCTGTTTCTGTTGTTACAGAGTATTGCTTTGAGTCTCTCTCTGTGTGAATTGCTTTGAGAACAGACTCTGTTTTAGAATGTACTAACGCAGTTAGCAGCTTGCAAGTTTCACACATAGAGGGAAAGAAACAGTACCAAAAAAACAAGAGACCTCTTAATTAGTAATACCCTGGAATTTAAACTATGGGGAATCAAACTCATTTGTGATTTTAATACAGAACTTCTTTAATATGATCCAACAATGATTCTTATGATAATTATTGTTTCCTTAAAGCCTCAGCTCCTGGAGTCAAGTGGATATGTGATGATTTCAGCCTTCATTCTTAAAGAAAAAGTAAGTTTCTAGCCCTGGTGGCTGTGGAGACAGCTTCACAATGTGACCCAGTGCACCATAAAGGCTCAAAAAGCAGAAGGTAAATAAAAAGAACACCAAATCTACTATTTGTACATAATCTCATGAATTAAAGCCAATCTCATGATTTTTGGTGAGCCTTACTCATGATTTCTGAACATTTGGGGTTGGCAATACTGCATTTGGATTACAGATAAAATAGTTGTTTTCCTGAAATCACAGAGATGGAAAATTGTTGTTTAATTATCAGATTCTTAACACGTTACAAGAGGCTGTCTAGCAATAGTCTATAGCGGACCAGAAAGTAAGGCATAATAACTTAAAATAAGAGAGGGGTGTGCGGTGTGGGAAGTCCTCCTTTGCTGTTATTCATAAGTCACTTAAGAGCCTGTCTACACCAACATTTAGTTCTCAGCAAGCTGGGGTGTGAATCTACCCTGCACTAGCTTGCTGCACACTAAATGTCCTCGGGGATCCTGCTGATGGGCACTGACAGTTCTTCAGTGTTCTTTGATCTACTCCACTTTGAAACAAATTGTCAGAGTATGTCAGTAGGATCTACATGGACACTTAGTGTGTGGCAGGCTACTACAGGGTAGATTTACACTAAGTGATCAAGGAGCCGAGCCCTTAGAGTAGATATTTTGTTACATGAGAACAATGACAGAGAGACCTAAACAATCATATCTTCCGTAAAACATTTGCATCATATTTGCCTGAATAGGTGATTGCACAAAATTCACTCAGTTACTTGCACTTAAATCATGTTTCCATTTTCCTTACCAGTAACACTAATATTAGAAGCCTATGTATATTTCAGAATAATCCCTATTACGTAACCAAAATAGTATTTCATACATTTATGGCACTGGAAAAGAAAAAAACTTTACAAAGTTCTAATCTACATAAGAACATAAGAATGGCCATACTGGGTCAGACCAAAGATCCATCTAGCCCAGTATCCTGTCTTCCGACAGTGGCCAATGCCAGGTGCTATTGGCCATTAATCAGAGTTGAATGTCCGTTATTATGAATATGTCGCTTTCTGTTGTGCTAGTCTTCCAAAATCCTCTCTTGATCAGCCACTTCATTATACTTAATACCATGTCTAATTGGTGCTTTCTCTTACTCACTCTTCATGTCTACCCTCTATTTATCCATTTATACTGTGTTTACATTTAATGCTATTGACCACAGCTGTTCTTCACACATTCCTTCTCTTTGTTTTTTTACATTCTGGTTCAGTTGTTATACTTGACCCATCACAGTGGTATCCAGGTTCTTTTCAAAGCGAAAATTAAAGGTATATATAATCTATGGGGATATTTTGAAGTTAGAAAAAGTGCAACAGATTTGATGCTGAGAGAGGTAAAAATATGAAGAATTTTAATAATCAGCAGTCAGTATTTTAATTAGTCACTTGAGGACACTTATAGTGTCTGCTGTCTCTTTTAAGGAGCAATCATGCACCTGCATACCCCCAGGGTGTTTAGATCACTAGATAGTAGTGCTGGTGGTCATGAAAATGAGGCAGATGCTTTTATTTTTTTTCCACTTCTTTCCAGCTTTAACTGCACCTAGATCTGTCATCTTAATTTGTTGAGACAACACGAGACATTATGGCCACTCAAAAAATAATTAAAGTTAAAAAAAAATTGAATGGCCTAGCTTGGACATTTGAGCTGAATGTTAAATAAAAGAAAAGTATTGTAATGTATTTAAAAGATGCTATGCACAAACCACATGCAGAAAAAACAAGAGGTAAGAATCGCCACACCAAATCAGACCACAGACCAATCTAGTTGGTATTTTGCCTCCAGCTGTGGCCACTATGTGATGTGACAGAAGAAAGAGAGATGCCCAACCCACAATTCACGTAAACCACTTGTGCAATGTTTTACACTGGAGTAAATTCCTTCTCTAGTCCTGCAAGCAATTGGTTGATGCTCCAAATTTTGAGATATGAATTTATAATATTCTCTTTACCTTGCACAGCTGTAAATGGTAACAATGATCATAAAGTTATCCAAACACAAACAAAACCTATAAAACACAGGGGAAAGGGAAGAAAATAAGCAATGGATGTTTAAACTCTTTGAGGACTAGATTCTAAAGAAGGCATTGCTATTTTTTGCTCATTCTGGCTATCCCACCTAGTAATAGAACTACTCCCCCATCTAAGTCCGTACAGTGTGTGTCAAAAGGAAGGGAAGACGCTGATCACAGAAAGCTGTAGTGTAAATGAAAAGGTAAAGAATGATTTCAGGAGAGGCTATTACAAAACAAGGCCCCAAGGATAATTGTTATTTTTTAAACATTCGTCAATGAATTAACATGGATGTCAACAAATATTTCAGATATATTAATCCCAGCAATGTTTCTCTTTTGCCAGAGCAATACAACACATACTGCCAACTGCTCAGTCTTTTCTTACCACTTCATTTTCAGCACCAAGAAGAAACATTTCTAAGTGTATTTCTTGAGTAATGGTTGCTTGTATTTTTCAAACACAGGTGTCATTTAATCAGGGATGTAGCAAATCTTTGATTTATATTCATTTTACATGTAAATATTGCTTTTGAATTCCTCAAATATTGACCCTTCATCAAGTAATGATGCAATGTTCCACCTGATAACCTCTGATGATGTGGGAAATTTCTGTAATATTTCTATGATGTCTGTGTGCCTCAGTTTCCCTCTGCACTTTGCAGTGCTACCCAGTGGGTGCAAAAGAGTTAAGCTGACTTGGAGCAGAGCAGGAGACATGAGGTATTGTGTCACATAACTATCTGAGGTGGAATTAATGGGTTGTTAAAGGACTGGCTGAAACTGACCCATACCAATGTGGAAGATCCACCAAGATAATGGAAACCCCCAAGGATTAAGCAATTGACACTTATCCATGGGAATCTCCAACAGGTGGAACATGTGAACTCAGCATGGGTCAATGGTGGGTTAAGCATACTGCCAGCTGCTCAGTCTTTTCTTACCATTTCATTGTCAGCATCAAGAAGAAACATTTCTAAGTGTATTTCTTGAGTAATGACTGCTTGTATTTTCCAAATACAGGTGTTATTTAATCAGGGATGTAGCAAATCTTTGATTTGTATTCATTTTACATGTAAATATTGCTTCTGAATTCCTCAAATATTGACCCTTCATCAAGTAATGATGCAATGTTCCATCTGGTAACCTCTGACAATGTGGGAAATTTCTGTAATATTTCTATGATGTCTGTGTGCCTCAGTTTCCCTCTGTACTTTGCAATGCTACCCAGTGGGTGCAAAAGAGTTAAGCTGACTTGGGGCTGAGCAGGAGACATGAGGTATTGTGTCACGTAACTATTTGAGGTGGAATTAATGGGTTGTTAAAGGATTGGCTGAAACTGACCCATATCAACATGGAAGATCCACCAAGATAACGGAAGCCCCCAAGAATTGAACTGTTGATACTTATCCATGGGAATCTCCAGCAGGTGGAACATGTGAACTCAGCATGGGTCAATGGTGGGTTAAGAGTTGGCTGTTGGAAGATACTCAGCAGCTCTCACCTCAGACTAAGGACAAAGGGTCAGAGACGGAGAATGAGCCAAGATGACTTTGAGAGCAGCATGGCTCAAGGGCACCCTTTGCCTCTCTCTGCTGACCTAAGGACTTTCAGAATCTCTAGGCCATTAATAAATTGTTACCTTGTTTTGAAGAAGCTGCCTGGTGTTACTTCAAATACTGAAAGCATTGTACCCTGAAGTACATGTCTCTCCCACATGAGTGTGACTTGACTGGATTCACTGCAGGGAGCCATGGAGAGACACTGAGATTACTCATGCCTGAAGGCCCAGTATCGGAGTCTTGGAAGCCATGGAACTGCTCCTGTGGGTCCTTGGCCGGAGAACATTAAAGGGGTCTCTCCCAAGGGACAGGTTACAGGCTAGGACATAGACCAGAGCTTGTGGATCTGTGACTTAAGCCACCCATTTGCAAAACAGCATGGGCACATGAGCACAGCATGGCAGCCATGTGTGGTCTTAGTATAAGTGAATGCCAACACACACGAGGCAGTACAAGGATGGTAGGCTATGTACAATCCTTACCATACTGCCAATTCCAGTGTTGTACTCCGACTGCCACAGTCATTGGCACACCCAGTGGCAGCTATTGTTGACTGAAAAAAATTGCATGGTACACACCCACAGTTTCCCCACTTTGACTTTGATGTGCATCTCCCTCAGGAACCTGCTCCAAGGAATATTTTGGTACTATTTTGCAAAATAAAAGCTCCTGGTTAAAGTGAACCCAGCTACAGCACAAGTGTTGCAAAATGAAGAGAAGCGCAGATGCCTATAACAGCCAGGCAGAAGGAACCCATAACATTGTTATTTGTATTAATGTAGCACCTAGGAGCTCCTGGGCAGCTCCTGCAGAGCCGCGGCCTGACCCGGTGCTCTGTGCTGTGTGGTGTGGCTGCCTGTCTTGGTGCAGCCCTGCCGCCAGCCACTGGTGCTCCAGGCAGCGCGGTGTGGGGGTGGGGGGTGGGATGGATAGAGGGAAGGGGAGTTCGGGGGGGGTCAGGGGCTGGAGGTGTGGATAGGGGTCGGGGCGGTCAGAGGGCGGGAAACAGGAGGGTTGAATGGGAGCAGGGGTCCTGGGGGGGGGGCCGGCAGGAAGGAGGGGGGGTTGGATGGGGCAGCGGGGGGCAGTTAGGGGTGAGGTGTCTGGGGGTGGTCAGGGAGAAGGGGTGGTTGGATGGGGCAGGGGTCTGGGGGGGCAGTCAGGAAGAAGAGGGGGGTTGGATGGGGCAGGAGGTCCAGAGGCAGTCAGGGGTCAGAGAGTGGGGTGGGGTGGGGCAGGGGTCACCGGGGTGCCATCAGGGGGCGAGAAGTTGGGGGGGGTTGGATAGGGGGCAGGGGCCAGGCCATGCCTGGCTGTTTGGGGAGGCACAGCCTTCCCTAACCGGCCCTCCATACAATTTCAGAAACCTGATGCGGCCCTCAGGCCAAAAAGTTTGCCCTCGCTTCTGCTAGGCACTATACAGACAACAAAAAGACTGCCCCTGTCCCAAACAGTTTACAATCTAAGGACATTAGAAAATTAAGTCAACCTAACTTACATTGGCATACAGCCGTCACAGTAATTACATCACTTGAGCATGTCTTCACTTTGCTCCTTGTATTGGTGGTGCATGTCCTCACCAGAAGCACTTGCACAGATTGAATTGTCAGCGTGGGACATTATAGGATGGATTTTGAAAGCCAGCAACAGTTGATGTAAGCAACACAATATCTACACTGACACTGCATTGACCTAACTACTTCAACCTCTCCGGGAGATGGAGTTATTACGTCAGCGTAGTGGGTGAGTTATGTCACTGGGAGCAAAATTGTAGTGTAGACACTTACAGAGTTAGGTCAACCAAGCTGCGTTGTGTTGACCTAACTGTGTAATGTAGTTCAGGGCTAAATACAAGACAAGATATGGATACAAAATGAGTACATGGAAACGAGACAAATATTAGTCAGCATGATAGTGGTCTCATGCTCTAGGAAGGATTATCAAGCATAATCATTAATAACAAAGATGTCCCTTAGGCTGTTGGGTCCTATATAGAAGAGAGTTGTCACCAGATGAAGGAAAAAGGTTGATGTGCTGCAAAAAGTACCTAGGATGTAAAGCAGACAAGATGCTAAAGTCTGTAGGTAGTGCAGCATCAATAGTAAATATTAAGACAAATTGGTATATACGTTGCTGTGTTGAAGAAACTTCTCATCCTATTAAATCAGTTCTTGTAAGAAGCCACAAATGAGAAGTTTTCAAAGGCAAATGGTGGTGTAACTATCTTGAATGTTTCATTGTCTACCATTGCCTATACACAGGAGTCTGTAAGCGTTTAATAACACACAGCACTTACATATTTGCTGACGGTTATCTGCTACAAATTGTTGGCTCGGATATATCTGACAGCAAGTTGCATAGTGACATAGGAGAGGTCTGCCACAAATGTAGACGCAAGTGGAAGCCCACTCCTTCAGTGGTCAACATTCATGTGTTTATGCAGGATTAGGACTCAATTGTGCTAGGTGCTGTGCAAACACAACAAAAAGATAGTTTCTACCCCAAAGAGATTACTGTCTAAATCAGACAACAGATGGATATGACAGGCTACAGCAATGTATTTACTTCCACCAGCTTTGTCAAACTAAAAAGGCTTTGTGAGAGCAAAGTTAACTAAGAAAGTGCATAGGGTGCCTCCTATCAAGAACTGAAGATAGAAGATTATTATAAAATCCTAGCAAACTCTGGATAGAGTGACCTATCAGAAGAAACTACCATCTCTGAAGTACTTTGCCATGTCAGTGTATGTGCACCCTGGCCTTAAAATGAGATTATGGTTGGTCTAGCTAAATCATCAAGGCAATAGCCTGGTTATTATGGTGGCCATGAAATCTGGAGCTGATTCTAAGGATTCACCATCCACCCAGATGTTGGAGTCACCAAGCACTATCAGCCTTGTCGTTTCCAATGCCACTGCAGTGTGTACACTTCATCAGCTCAGGCAGGGACTTTGCAGTGCCGTGTGGGAATCAGTAGACTAAATCTAATCCTGATTTAACACCACAAAGGGACTCACATGCTAAATGAACACAGTGTATTTGATAAAGTCTTGTGGTTGAAGACTCCCTGTACTTCAGAATGGTTGCAAAATGCATAGCCACCTCATCTCTCTGGTGATTCCCCTTTGGTTCATGCTGGACCAAATACCCAGCTGGAATCAAACTGGCCAAGAATGGCTAAGCAGGTTTCAATAATGCATACAAGAATGGGGACTGTGACCGTGTGGGATATCTCTGAACAAATTATAACGTCCATTTTGTACCCTGTCTTCCATTTTGTGTGTTGACTACCATTTTGTATTCTGTTTTGAAAAACCAGTTTGACCTTGGTAAGGTCAATCTTACGCTGCATTCCAGATAGGTGGCCAGCCTAGGAAAAAGGTGTGGGGCAGGGTCACCCGTCCGGAAGTGGGTCGTGTGACCCCTCTAATAACTCCTCACACTGCCCTCTATCAATCAGGAGTGGTTCTACCAAATCCAGGGGTTATATTTAAACTGTTCAATAGCATCTGCAAACTCCTGAGGTTTTATTTCATTTCATATTAATCAGAACACACCATCCTCACCCACCCACCTCCCTTACTGTGGGTGGACACCCATCAGATTTAGTTACTGATCATTAATACGATTAACCCTGAGGGAAACAAGGGTGGGTATTTTCAGTCACCCTGGCTATTCAGTGGGGGTGTGATTAAAACCATACAGTTCAACAGGATGGGTCAGCTCTATTGTACTCAAACGCATGTCTGAACCATCCCTGTATTTTTTTTAAATTGTAAACACATTTTTAGGGCCCCCCCCCCCAAGATTCTACAACATACATTTTAGCTTTTTGCTGTAAATGGGTCTATTTTACACAAAGACGCAAGAGCTAGGTTCTCACAAACAATTTTTTTTTAATTTAAAAGACGTACAGCTCCTTGAAAACACACCAAGATGCTCCGTTAAAACTTTTAGCTCACTTAAGGGCCACAGAGACCTAACAGAAACACAGATAGTCACAAAGCCCTTTTCAATAGATTTTTTTTTATTTACAGCTACCAAGTTTTATATTGCATGTTTGTCCCCTCACCATTCTCTAACTTAATCCTTTTAGATTTCTTACAAATAGTCTTTTTCTTAAGCAGGGTTCTGTAACTTTTTGCGTGGACCAGACAATCAATATAACGCTGTAAGCAGGCATCTTCCAGTTTGGTCATTTTCTTTAAAACACGGTCAGGGTCTCCACTGAATTGCACAGCATTTATCAAGGTCATCCCATGCGCTAAATATTCTTGAGTTAAGCACAGACATTGCATAGCATAAGCTATGGCAATAAGAGTGTTTAATAAGCTTTCCATACACAGCTCAGCACACAGGCCCCAGAGCTTGCAGTTTATATCCACTGAAGTCCAAGTCACACAGTCATGGTGCTGCTGGCCTGGCGCATCTATGACACAGCCCTCACAATCTTCTGAAAGCTTTTCCCTAAGACAGTGATTAAGGACAGCATAAACAGCAACGTGTACAATAGTCCGCATGACTTTTTTACGCTCTTGACATGGCACTGGCTCAGTTAGTTTCATGCCAAGCCTCCTCCTAAACTCCTCATAGTTATCATCCTTGGAGTTCTCCTGAACAATTTATATCAGCGTTGAACAAAAAAAAGGCAGGCCCGGTTCATCTTCGCTGCTTGATGCAATGCTGTTCAGGGCCTCCGGGTCCTCAAGCAAGGCATCGTTGAGCTGTCGAGACAGTTTCAGAAAAGAAACAAGTGTAAGTTCCCTCTGCTTGTTTTTAGATTTACACAACCTTGGTTCCTAACCCCATTACACATATACGCACACACACACACAAATCCTCTAATGTTACTTCTAAATCGTTCATTTACCTGAGCGACATCTTTTCCTTTCACCTTGTCTGCCGGTGACTCCCCCAAGTTGTGTTTGCCTTCCTCCTCCAGGCGGGTTGACGACGAGAGGCCACCACGCTCGTCAGGGTGTCTCACGAGCAGTTGGATTTTGGGTTTGGGTTCCAGCATATCCATCAAGGGCTGGGCCAAAGGGCTCCCCTTAGCCGCTCCCTACTCCTCCTCGAAACTGTTGCTGATGTAGCGCTTTCTCCGGCAATGGTCGAAGGCTATTAGGGCTAAAACAAAGTCTGAAGTTCTCATGGGGGTGGTGAAGGAGTCCATGTTTCCTCTCAGCCTTTCCACGATTTCTAAAACACACATTCTTGGTAAGAGACGGCTTCTTCTGCCCGGCACTGGGACTTATGTGGTGACGGTGCTGTGCTCTGATTGGTAGAGGGCGGAGGGAGGAGCTGTTAGAGAGGTCACACTACCCACTTCCGGACAGGTCACCTAGCCCCGAAACTCCCCCCCAATTAGTCAAATCTCCTATCAGGATGGTCCTACAGGGGTGAAACCCATCCTGATTGGTAGAGGGCAGTGGTAGGAGCTCTTAGAGGGGTCACATGACACACCTTGCTTCCAGTCATGTGTCCGGCTTCACCCTGGAAATAATGCCCCCAGGGCAGGACTTCCAGCAACAGGTGGGCAGGGCTTAAGGGGTCAAGGAGCGGGGCTGACATTTGATTGATGGTAGGGCCCTTATACTAATGGTAGGGCCCAAATCAGTAACTAAGCATTTAAAAAGTCAGGCACCAAGCCTGAAGATTTGACTTGCTATTCCTTAGCTGCAAAAAAATTTCTCCAAAGATGAGTTAACAAGGAAGCAATGTATTTGATTCTGTGAAGGCTATATTTTGGCACCTAATATATATATATATATATACATTCTTAATAAAATGTAAGAGTGTTGCAGAATGCAGCAGTAATTTTGATGAAACTAAAAAAATCTGATATCCACTGTGACGTTCCCTTCTGGACCGGTGATCTGCTAGGCCACTCCAATTCTTGGCTCTGGGAGCCAGCCTTACCCTGCTCTGCTGTGAGAACCCCCACTCCTTGGCTGTGCACAGCCTCTGGCATGTCAGCTGCTCACAGCTACTTGCAAGCAAATGACACGAGCCAATATCTCCGTTCCCAGAAACAACCCTAGGAACCTCTGTCTTGCAGTGTCCAGTTATGCTCGCTGGGTGTGGCAAGCTTAGATAAATTCGTTAATTTAACAAAGAGATTGATATGTACCAGGCTTGTTATTCCAAGGGGAGCCTCTGATACACTTCAAACCAAACTGCTTCAGGTAGAATAAACAAACAGATTTATTAACTATAAATGTAGATGTCATGGTGGGAGTCTTCTACAGACCAACAGACCAGGGGGATGAGGTGTACGAGGCTTTTTTCAGGCAACTAACAGAAGTTACTAGATCACAGGCCCTGGTTCTCATGGGGGACTTCAATCACCCCGATATCTTCAGGGAGAGCATGACAGCAGTGCACAGACAATCCAGGAAGTTTTTGGAAAGTATAGGGGACAATTTCCTGGTGCAAGTGCTGGAGGAACCCACTAGGGGGCAGAGCTGCTCTTGACCTGATGCTCACAAATAGGAAAGAATTAGTAAGGGAAGCAAAAGTGGATGGGAACCTGGGAGGCAGTAACCATGACCTGGTGGAGTTCAGGATCCTGACACAAGGAAGAGATGAGAGCAGCAGAATACGGACCCTGGACTTCAGAAAAGCAGACTTTGACTCCCTCAGGGAATTGATGGGCAGGAACCCCTGGGAGAATAACATGAGGGGGAAAGGAGTCCAGGAGAGCTGGCTGTATTTTAAAGAACCCTTATTGAGGATGCAGGAACAAACCATCCCGATGCGTAGAAAGAATACTAAATATGGCAGGCGACCAGCTTGGCTTAACAGTGAAATCCTTGCTGATCTTAAACACAAAAAAGAAGCTTATAAGAAGTGGAAGATTGGACAAATGACCAGGGAGGAGTATAAAAATATTGCTCAGGCATGCAGGAGTGAATCAGGAAGGCCAAATCACAGTTGGTGTTGCAGCTAGCAAGAGATGTTAAGAGTAACAAGAAGGGTTTCTTCAGGTATGTTAGCAACAAGAAGAAGGTCTAGGAAA
Organism: Caretta caretta; assembly: GCF_965140235.1. Taxonomy (NCBI): domain Eukaryota; kingdom Metazoa; phylum Chordata; order Testudines; family Cheloniidae; genus Caretta; species Caretta caretta. The sequence goes on along the minus strand of NC_134209.1, from coordinate 126,672,437 downwards.
GTGTGGGCCCCTTACTGCATGGAGGAGGCAACCTAGTGACAGAGGATGTGGAAAAAGCTAATGTATTCAATGCTTTTTTTGCTTCTGTCTTCATGAACAAGGTCAGCTCCCAGACTACTGCATTGGGCAGCACAGTATGGGGAGGAGGTGACCAGCCTTCTGTGGAGAAAGAAGTGGTTCAGGACTATTTAGAAAACCTGGATGAGCACAAGTCCATGGGGCTAGATGCGCTGCATCCGAGGGTTCTAAATGAATTGGCGGATGTGATTGCAGAGCCATTGGCCATTATCTTTGAAAACTCATGGCGATTGGGGGAGGTCCCAGATGACTGGAAAAAGGCTAATATAGTGCCCATCTTTAAAAAGGGGAAGAAGAAGGATCCGGGGAACTACAGGCCGGTCAGCCTCACCTCAGTCCTTGGAAAAATCGTGGAGCAGGTCCTCCAGGAAACAATTCTGAAGCACTTAGAGGAGAGGAAAGTGATCAGGAACAGTCAGCATGGATTCACCAAGAGCAGGTCATGCCTGACGAACCTAATTGCCTTCTATGACGAGATATTTGGCTCTGTGGATGAGGGGAAAGCTGTGGACATCTTATTCCTTGACTTTAGCAAAGCTTTTGACACAGTCTCCCACAGTATTCTTGCCAGCAAGTTAAAGAAGTATGGGCTGGATGAATGGACTATAAGGTGGATAGAAAGCTTGCTAGATCATCGGGCTCAACAGGTAGTGATCAATGGCTCCATGTCTAGTTGGCAGCTGGTATCAAGCAGAATACCCAAGGGTCGGTCCTGGGGTCGGTTATGTTCAATATCTTCATTAATAATCTGGAGGATGGCGTGGATTGCACCCTCAGCAAATTTGCAGATGACACCAAACTGGGAGGAGTGGTAGATATGCTGGAGGGTAGGGATAGCATACAGAGGAATCTAGACAAATTAGAGGATTGGTCCAAAAGAAATCTGATGAGGTTCAAGAAGGACAAGTGCAGAGTCCTGCACTTAGGGCAGAAGAATCCCATGCACTGCTACAGACTAGGGGCTGAGTGGCTAGGCAGCAGTTCTGCAGAAAAGGACCTAGGGGTTACAGTGGACAAGAAGCTGGATATGAATCAACAATGTGCCCTTGTTGCCAAGATGGCTAATTGCATTTTGGTCTGTATAAGCAGGAGCATTGCCAGCAGATCGAGGGATGTGATTGTTTCCCTCTATTCGGCATTGGTGAGGCCTCATCTGGAGTACTGTGTCCAGTTTTGGGCCCCACACTACAAGAAAGATGTGGAAAAATTGGAAAGAGTCCAGCAGAGGGCAACAAATTAGGGGGCTGGAGCACGTGGTTTATGAGGAGAGGCTGAGGGAACTGGGATTATTTAGTCTGCAGAGGAGAAGAATGAGGGGGGATTTGATAGCTGCTTTCAATTACCTGAAAGGGGGTTCCAAAGAGGATGGATCTAGACTGTTCTCAGTGGTAGTAGATGACAGAACAAGGAGTGCTATAGTTGCAGTGGGGGAGATTTAGGTTGGATATTAGGAAAAACTTTTTCACGAGGAGGGTGGTGAAGCATTGGAATGCATTACCTGGGGAGATCGTAGAATCTCTTTTCTTAGAGGTTTTTAAGGTCAGGCTTGATAGAGCCCTGGCTGGGATGATTTAGTTGGGGATTGGACCTGCTTTGAGCAGGGGGTTGGACTAGATGACCTCCTAAGGTCCCGTCCAACCCTGATATTCTATGATTTTAAGTGATTATAAGTCAAAGTATAACAAGTCAGATTTGGTCAAATGAAATAAAAGCAAAATGCATTCTAAGCTGATCTTAACACTTTCAGTGTCTTTAAAAACTTAGATGCTTCTCACCACAGACTGGCTGATTGCTTTTCAGTCAGGCTCTCCCCTTTGATAAGAGCTTCAGTTGCTTGGTGGTGGTGGTGGTGTCTGTAGATGTAAGAGGAAGAGAAAGAGCATGGCAAAATGTCTCTCCCTTTTATCATGTCCTTTCTTTCCTCTTGGCTTTGCTCCCCTCCCCTTTTAGAGTCAGGTGAACGTTACCTCATCACAGTCTCAAACTGACCAAAGGAAGGGGGTGACTTGCTCAAGGGTCTAACAGATTCTTTTGTTGCTGCCTAAGCCAGTGTCCATAGTTCCTGTGAGGCTGGGCTGGGTTTGTCCCAACCATGCCCTGATGAGGTGTGAACTGCCTCTCTGTTCTTGGAGAGTTTTGTTCATGGGCTTGCTTTAAGCCATGAGGATACATTTTCAGCCTCATAATTATATACATGAAATTATGACTTATAACGTTACTGTACTATAACATCACTATAACAGCCATGCTCAGTGCATTATGAGCCTTCCAAAGACACCCAACATGACAAACTTGGCATTGGATACCACACAGTCATTTTATAAAGATGAACATGGGGGTGTAGGGTGTTCCCCTGAGGTACAGAGCATCACATCCACTTTCTGGCTCTGGCTGTTAAGGTGGTGGATTTGGAGGATTTTACTGCATGTGATTCAATGAGACATGTATAGGCTCGCTTATGCAAATTGTGTCCCTATATCTTTCATGCTAAGCAAATAAAACATGTGTGTTTGTATGTCACAAAGAGTGTGGGTGAGCTACAGTTTGCTTCTGGGGGGTGGTGGTGGGAGTAGGTATAGAGTGATGAAAGTGTGACATTATTTTTTTAGAATACCCCCCCCCCCCGTCTTTTCCAGTCTACCCTAACTGGAAAAAACTGCATCTGTTTTTTTAAATGGAAATTATTTAGCAAGGATGGGCAATTTCAGTCCAAATAGAGGGTGTTTTTAAATCTATGTTTTATTTATTTACTTATTTACTTATTTATTTATGTCTTGTATAAGCAAAAATAGGAGGTTATAACTAAACCTGTTTTGAAACCCTGAGTTTGGCATTCTCTACCAAGCAAACATTATAATACCACATATGTAACCATTTCACTGAAGGATCTCAGAGTACTTTACAAATGTTAATTAGTCAAGCACCACAACACTCCTGTTATTAAGGTACAGAGGGTTCAGTGACCAGTTCTGCAGTGCCCTTGGTTGTCCTGTCTTTAACGGAAACTGAGGGAGTCTCAGCACTTCCCAGCTGCTCAGCACATTATAGGATCAGGCTATACAGTATGTGACTTGCCTATGTCACACAGCAATGCCTAGAAGTCGTGACTCTTAGCTCCTTACTAGATTGTACTCCCTTGGGTAACAGAGATGCTGCTTGAAAAGAAAAGTGTTTTATAGCCAGATGAAGTAATACCTGCCAAAATAAGATGAGAGGGAATGAAAGTCCCAGATCATGGCAATTACCACATTTCCACCTGAGTGAGATGGAATTGAATTACCTGTTATTAATTCCCCCCTCCGGATCCCAGACTCCATATGCCTTTCAGGAATCTGTCTAGGAAACACTGACATTCTATCTCTCTCTCTTGATACCACGTGGCTTAGCTCTTTGTCATTATTTGTGGATCCCTTCCACAAAGCTCCCCTGGGAAAGATAAATTAGCTAATGGATTTTTCTGCGCTGATTATTCTCTCTCTTCCTTTTCCATTTCCTCAAAGCACATCACACCTCTCCACTTCATGTCAGGCGCCCCTACTCTAGGCACCCACAAACCGCCCACCTCAGTCCCACACCTCCGCTACAGACTCCCCACCCAAACACCGAGAAACAATCCACTCTCGCCCGCTTTCAGCACTGACAAACCACCCCTTCTTCAGGCCCCTACACGGGGGAACCCCTTCACCTCTCTTACCCATCCCCTCCACAGTTAAGGCGACCAACACCTCCCACTCCTACCAGCACGCTCCACACACCCTGCTCCTACAGCTCCACCGCACAGCCCGGGCCCCTACACGCTGACAACCCGCCCGCACTCGAATCCCTGCACCTCTCCATTACACACCCCGACAAGGAAACCGCTCCAGCCACCGCTTGCGTCCTTCGCCCCTCCCGTCCCACCGCTACCGCTACACTACCCGGCTCCCCACCGCCAAACACCCTGCCCCTCTCTTCCAGCCCCGACACACAGCTCAGCCCTCCACCCTAACAGGCGCGCCGCACTCCCCGACGCCCCGCTTCAGCGGCCCGACGTGCAGCCTTCTCCAGCTGCCTTGCAGGCCCTCCGAAATCACCCCCCTCCGTGTGCATCGCCCGACGTCCGTCACCCGTCTCACCCCTGCTGAGGCGCGGCACACAGACCCGCCATACCCACCTCCTCCCACACACTCCTCCAACAGGCGCACCCCACCCCACCCCACAGCCCGCTCCCCGCTCCCGCACCGGATACCTAGACCCCCCCCCCCCGCTCGCGGCGCTCGCACCCGGGGCAGGGACAGAAGGAGGGAACGGGGCCCAGGGGCTGGCTGACGCTCGTGAGCTGCCCAGGGGTCACTACCCCCCCCCCCCAGGGCGGTGGGCGGCTGACATCCAATCCCCTCCCGCGCCAACCCGGCGGCAGTGCCAGCGGGACCTGCCCCAGCCGCGCCGGCCGGCCGGCTCTATAAGAACCCGGCTCGGGTTCCCTGCGCTGCGAAGGCGAGGGAGCGAGAGCCGGGCGAGTGAGGCGCGTTGCTGCTTGAGCACGCAGCCCCTGCAAACCCGCGGGGAAGGCGGGAGGAACTTTGAGGCCACTGAGCCCAGCCCAGCCCGGCAGGGAGCAGGGAGGTGACCCGGGCAGGAGAAGGGACAGGCAGGGGGAGGAAGGGAAGGAGGCAGCAGGCTGGCAGTGGAGCTGAGCGGTCTCTGTGAGCGCTAACAGAGGCGGCGAAGTGACCCTGCTCGCTGCCCCCCCCCCCCGCCTCCTCACTGTTACACAGCGAGTAGGGGGGTCCCTGCTGCGGGGCCTTGTCTGTCACCCCCCGTTTCTTCCCCACCCGAGTCCCGCTGAGGAGCTCGGCCACCCCCAGCCGGTCTCAGGGCGCTTGGCGGGTGGCCGCGATGGTGGAAGATAATGCAGACACCACCTCCAGCTCTGCGGGGAAGAAGAGCCGCGAGGGGTGCCCGGACCAGCCGCAGCCTTACCCAAGCAGCCGGCAGCCGGAGGAGTGGGAGATGGAGAAGTCGGCGCAGGGGCCCCCAGGGCAGCCTGGAGGCAGCCGCTTGGTGGGAAGCAGCTGCCCGCAGAAAAACGCTGAGATCCTGAGCAGCCAGTACGGCATCAACTTGTTCCTAGCCGGGCTGCTGCTCATGTTCGCCTGGGCTGTGCATGCCGTGGGCATCAGCAAGCAGGAGCTGCTCTCCTATCTCATCACCATCATGCTCATCCAGCTGCTCTGGATGCTGTGGTACATCTTCAGGAGCTACACGCAGAGGACGCTGATCCAAGAGAAAGACACCCACGCAGGAGCCCGCTGGTTAAAGTGTAAGTCGCGAGTCCCACTTCCATTTACTGGCAGAGCCAAGTCTGCGCTTTGGTTTCCCCTGCGAGGATAGCCAAAAAAACCCCGCAACCTCCCAGGGGGCTCAGCGCGTTTTAGGGTCAAATCTATGGTCTGTGTACTTGCCCTACCCTTGGCCGTATAGTAGTGAAGGTTCCCATACTCAAGCAGAATGGAAATTTCTAGTGGATTCATTCCATGCAACCTGCAACTTGTCAGTCACATTACTATGAAAAGAGAAATTTCACTCCCAGAGGGTTCCTCTGAAATCCCCTAATTTCTACCTTTCCTACCAGAGTCCGACATATGCTTGACACCAGTATATTTGAAGCTCCTTTTTATTTTGTTATTCTTCTGTTCTTCATAATGATAATTTTCTTATTTTCTGTACAAAAACAATAAAAACCAACCAAACAAAAATTAAAATCAACTACATAGTTATATCTAGATATAAAAATAGATGTAGATATAGATTATATGGATACCAATCACAGAGATGAACATACTAGAGATTGAACCCCGCCCCATGCACACTCCCTACTTACTTAAAACCTAGATAACCAGGATGGTGGGCACATTTAAAATAGGATAGTTAGGTTAGATCAGGCAATTGTGTAGGTGTGAGTCTATTTGTCTAGAGGAATTTGGGACTTGGGAAGTGAACTCTTTTCAAGCAATGCAATATTATTTATTTTATTGCAGAATGCATCACAGGTGTCAAAGCTTGTCTATACAAACAAACTGTTATTATTACCCGTGTTACCTGTAGGAAAGGGATAGATAAGAGAGTTAATATCATAATGCCACTCTATAAATCCATGGTACATCCACACCTTGAATACTGGATGCAGTTCTGGTTGCCCCATTTAAAAAAAGATGTATTAGAATTGAAAGAGGTACAGAGAAGGGCAACAAAAATGTTTAGGGGTATGGAAAACCTTCCTTATGAGGAGAGGTTAAAAAGACTGGTACTGTTCAGCTTGAAAAAAGAGAAAACTAAGAGGAGGTTATGTCAGAGGTCTATAAAATCATGAATGGTTTGGAGAAAGTGAATAAAGAAGTGTTGTTGATCCCTTCACATAACACAAGAAGGAGGGGTCATCTAATTAAAATTAATAGGCAGCAGCTTTAAAACAAACATGAGGAAGTACTTCTTCATGGGGGCACACAGTCAACATGTGAAACTCATTGCCAGGGGATGTTATGAAGGCCAAAATTATATTGTGGTCCAAAAAATAATTAGATAAGTTCATGAAGGATAGGTCATCAGTGGCTATTAGCCAAGATGGTCAGGGATGCAACCCCATGCTCTGGATGTACCTCAGCCTCTGACTGCCAGAAGCTGGGGATAGATCACTCAATAATTGCCATGCGTTGTCCATTCCAACTGAAGCATTCAGCACCAGCCATTGCTGGAAGATAGGATACTGGGTTAGATGGATCATTGGTCTGACCCAGCATTCTTATGTTCTTAAGGCACCATAAGTATTTATGGTACTTTTCAGAGAGACAAGAAGACAAGGACCCTTCCCCAAGGAGCTTGCAGTTTAGGATATGAACTATGTGTACCATACTGGTAGCACCTGTAGGCGAAAAAGGGCATTTCTGGGAAGCTTTGCAAGGCTTTTGCAGAAGCAATTATTTGCGCAGTCATGTGCATATGGGATGTAGGCCCGCAATGGTTTTATTGAATGTTGTATTGAATAGTATGACAAAATCACATTAACTGAAAAGAATGTTGTGTTTCAGGATTGCAGGAAAAAAGCAAGGTCCTCTGCAGTAACCATTGAGCTGTAGTTTGGAATTCCAGCTGGCAAGGCTGTTTTTATTAACAGTCTTTTTTTCTGCCTGTAGTGCTGTAAATGGTAGACTGGAAACACCAACGAGTTAAATGCAATATAGAGGCTGAATAAACCACTGGGGCCAGAGAAATTTTCAAATCAATATCTCATGGCTTAGATGCAAATAGAGAAAATTCTCTGTGCAGCAGCTAGTGACTATCACTTAGATGAAAAACACTAGGAAGTTTAAAATGTGATAATTCTAAACAATAAGTAGTTGCTAATAAACTTCATTCTTTCTCAGCCCTACTGTTGTGCCTTCTTTAGTCTCTTACTGCCAGTATTAACAGTACTTGAAATTTGTATTTTATTAAAACCCAAAGTTATACATACTTTTTCTGCATAGTCACTTTGCTAAAAATTTATACTATTAACATGGCATCACATGAATAGTCACTGATTAGTATTTACTATTTCCCATAACAATATGCCATTCTTAGCCAAATCCTGGTAGTTAAACAGTTTTACTTTAGGAAGATAGATGGATCAAATTCTTCTTGGGTGTCATTTGATTTATGCCAAGGTTGAATTTGGCTTTATTTTGGGCCAAGTTCTGCTACCTTTACTCACATTAAGTAGCGCTTTACTCCTTGAGTAGTTCCATTAATTGAGGAGTAAGATACTACTCAACTTGAGTAAGGGTGGCAAAATCTGGCCCTTTATCTTTGTGGCACATTTTTTCACTTGCCATGGAGGATATAATGAATCATAGAATCTTAGCATGAGATATGCTATAATATAAATGAGATATGCAAAAGAACTATTAGGTCATCTTATCCATATCCCCCGCCAATGCAGGATTGCTCTTTACAGTACATTCTTTAATGCTTTGTCAAGTGATGAGTCTTCCAAAATTTCCATTGGATGACTATTTCACAGTCTAATAAATTTCACAGTTAGAAAAATTTTCCTGATATTCAGACCACATTTTCCTATGCTAAATTATTGCTTGGACAATTCTAGACAATTCCTTTAACCAATGTTAGAAGAAAACATACCTGGATTTATTAAAAAAGGTCTAATCCTGCAGTACTTACTCTGGCAAGACTCACATTACCTTCCTTTTCCAGAGTTAGAACTACAGTACTAATCTCTTAAAAAGTATCAATAATGTTGTGATAAAAATGATTAGCTAGTAGAACTGTTTAAAAGTTTGAAAAAAAAGAAATGTTTTGTCATTGATTCTTTGACTCCAAGACCAGAAGGGACCACTGTGACCATCTAGTCTGATCTGCTGTATAACACAGGCCATAGAACTTCCCTAAAATAATTCCTAGAGAATATATTTTAGAAAAATATCCAACCTTGATCTTAAAACTGGCAGTGATGGAGAATCCATCAGAACCCTGGGTAAATTGTTCTACTGGTTAATCACTCTGACCGTTAATTAGTCTGACCATTTTCATGATTATTTTCACAAGTTTTCCTCATTTTTTTGGCCAGCTCTATTAGCTAGTTTTTTAGAATGTGCCTCTTTGTTCTCATTGCATAAAGAAAATGTGCATGAATTAACTGGTAAGACTAGAAAAAAGACTAGTTAGACTAGAAAATGTTAATATTTATCTAGATTACTTAGTTGGATTTAATTGTCCAGCATTTTGATATCCAATAAATGACCTATTTTATGAATTTTCTTTAGTCAGTGAATACCATGGTGAAAAACTGTAATTACTGTATCACTTATGGCTTGCATTTTACCAGCATAAATGTTGGATGAGAATTACTGAACAAAAACATCTTTTTAGATAGTTATGTATCTTTTTATATCCATTTCTAACCAGATCCTTTTGTGACTAGATATTGGCAGTTTGAACCTTAGAGCATTGTTCTTTCCCAATTTGTATGGTATACAAAGCACATCTCCTGAAGTCTTAATGTAGGCAATGTTTCTATTGACTTCAGTTGCTGTTTTGCTTCCATTAGGATTATATGAGCATGCCCCAAGTAATCATTTCCTCAAAGCTTATCAAGAAAGATGCATAAATGAAGTCCTTTGCCTGACTTACTCCAGTATGGCATTTTCCTGTCTTGATCCCATGGTTAAAAAAGAGCCATAGGCACTACACAAGAAAACAATGAAGATAAGTCAAATGAGGTGGACATCTTATGAAAAAAAAGAGAGAAACAAACAAATTGTTCCCATGAGCAAGTTTATCCTATTTCTCCAACAGCACAAGTTATACATAAATTATGGCCAGCCTAGTTAACGTGGACTATGACCCTTAGCCTTAAATTTGAATGTTGGGCATTTTGTATATGTTGTTGGTGTATTGGCCTGAGACATTACCTGTACTACTTGTTGTTTGAACCAGCCCAAACAAAATATTTTTATTTATATGAGTCACAGAAGACCTACCCGGCTTCCTTGAAGTCAATGGGCACAACTCTGGTTGACTTCAGTGGGAGTAAGTTTGAACCCATAGCATATTTAAAGAGAACCAAAGGAAGCATGTGTGCAGAAATACTCAATATGACATAAATCATAATTACGCTGTGTGGGGGGAAAGTAAGTGTTTCTCCACTGACCATTTAGAATAATTGTCTAAAACACTTGAAATCTAGAACCCTCATTAAAGGAAATCCATGACCACGTGTAATACAAAGTTACACAGAAGGCAGTTACAGTAAATATACAATAGCTGATTCATGCAAAAACAAATATGTGCGTAGTGGAGGGGTCTGATCAGGAATCTAAGATATGATTATTTTTGCTTTTGTGTGTTTAAACCTGATTTTCTTTCTTTCTTTTTCTTCACCTTAATAATGCCTTAAAGTCAGTTGAACTCTTCTCATAAGTAATGAAAAAGAGCTTGCAGAATCAGACCCTAGGACTGTGCATCCTTTTCACCAACTACATTGCTTCACCATTTCACACCATTTTAAATTATAAATATATAATTATAAACGATAAAATATTATAAATCTACATTATAAATATATTTACTATATATAGTACTTAACTAAAGTGAGAGAAAATGGTGTATACATATATTTATAATATATAAATATTATATATTAGGATTTGAGCCTAAACCACTGAACTCAATGGGAGTTTTCCCACTGGAATCAGGATTAAGGTCTTAAATCATTTCCAGTCACACATCAAGTCAGTCTATGTATAAGAATTTATTAAACAAGAACCACATAAGTTTTTCTCCAATGTGATATAAACTGTTGCAGCAGAAGGATCTTGTTTCCTGTTGATGAGATAATTATATTCAAAAAGAAATAAATCCTTAAGGCATGTTGAAACCATTAGAAAAAAAATCCAAATAGACTGATTTTTAAAATTGCATTTTTTTGGTAGTAGTTTCCTGGTATTTTTAGAAATTAATCCTGCAAGTTATTTTAATGGAATTAACAATGCTAATTCCCTTTAGAACAATATTAATTCCTTGTAGAAGGAAACCTAAACGACTAACTGCTAAAGCAGTCTCGAATCTACCACCTTACAGTACAATTTACTTGTGTACATAATGAAAAATTATACAATACGTGTAGTTAAACCTAGGGCCCAATCCTTCAAACACTTCCATATGTGAGTAACGTCACTCACATAATAACTAGTTCAATTGAACTCAGTGGGAATACTCGCTTGAGTAAAATTACGCACACACACAGGTGTTTGCAGAGTGGGCCCTTAGTTTTTGAACTATAAAAGCGAAAAGTTGAGGCCAAATTCTCTGCTGGTGTAAGGTATAACCCTAGGGATTTTGGTCTTTGGTTTCTTTATATAGCAAGTATTTGTAAAATATTAAAACTAAAAATACTAATGGAAATGAAATTCTTCACATTGCATTCTGTCCCCAAATCTGTATTTGTATATTGACAAAGAGCTAACAAATTGAATAAACTGTGTTATTTTAGAAATGGCTGTAGCAAAGTGACTGATGTATTTTTTTCTCCACTGCACCAGATTTGGAGCTTCTTGTATACAGTGTTGTTGTAGCTGTGTCAGTCCCAGGGTATTAGAGAGACAAGGTGGTAAGGTTATACCTTTTATTGGACCAACTTCTGGTCCAATAGAAGGTACTACCTAACCCATGTTGGAGCTTCTTGTTCATTTGTAATGAACAGGTGAGTACACTGTAAATATGAATAATTCCCAAACAGCAACAATTACACTATATTTTAAAAATTTTCATTCAAATAAATAGCTCATCTTTAGTAGGGTACTTAACATGTTATTATAAAAATGAAGGGTCTCCTTCGTTGACTTGTTAACTTTAATTTTAGGGAACAAAATATATATTGCCCCAAAACAATAATTCCAGTGGAACATCTCACGTTAATAAGGTGAGCAGGATTTGGACCTTTAAGTATAATATAAATACTTAATAAAGTCAACTCTTGTGATATCATTTACCATCTTTAGATCACAATTCTCTTTGAGCAATAAGAAATAGGGACAAAGACACAGTGATCTACGTTCTGAGGGTCCTTAGCCAGTTTTTACCTGGGCTTTATTCAGCTAAAGTTAAGTTAAAGTCAATGGGAGTTTGTCTGAGTAAGGACTTAGGAAAAAAACTGAATAAAGGTCTCAGAGTCTGGCTCAGTAATTTTATCTCCCGTTGTGTCTTGTTACTTAATTATGCTGGTACAATAAGGTTCAATAGCAACACAGCTGTATCTTATCATATAGCTTTCCACAATGAGTTCCCATTTAGATCTTTGAAGTGAAAGACATTGGAGTTATACTAAAAAAACCAGTAAAGGAAACATTTAAAAAAACCCTTTAAAAACATTATATAAAAATTTAGACAAACTATTTATTTATTTACATATGTTAAAGTAATGGATCTCAGGATGAAGTCTGAAATCTGAGTGCATTTGTAAAAAGAAAGCATACAGTTTTTGGTCTCTGACTTATAGTGGTTCAGTATAACCTTCTGAACAATTGAGATGGCATACCAAGTGATTGTATTACTACCCAGTGTAGGACTCTTGGGTCAGGAGACTGTAACATTATTGTTCAGCTCTGTGAATGGTATAGTTTGCTGTGTAGCTATATAGTGCATTAATTCATTTGACTGTATAACTGGCTCTGTGCTACAGTTACTTGAGGCTCTGATCCAGCAAAGTTCTGAGCAGCTTCTACAAGATGCTGAATGCCCTCAACTCCCTGGGAATTGTAAGATTGGTCCCTACATACTGCATGAGCTATTCATGTATTGTGGTTATGTTTAAGTCATAGATTGTGAAGGAGCTTTCATGAATTACAGAGCTTTATTGCATGGAGTAAACTGATCTTATGACCATTTACTTATTTTACTGATTAGTAGGGATAGCCTTTTCAAAACATGATTTTTCATTTATTAGTACAGATTCTCTGAAGACAGGTTAACTGTATATTAACATTTTCTAATATTTGTTTTGTCTTAGGTGGGATTACATTATTTGCAGTGATTACTTTAATTCTGGACTCTTTTAAAATTGGATACTTTATTGGATTTTCAAACTGTTTATCAGCAACTGAAGGCATTTTTCCTGTCACACATGCAGTGCATACGCTTTTACAGGTAAAAGCAACCAGTTTTAGCTTGTTATTATGTCTGTTTTTCTGACCAAGCATAACTTTTGTCTGTTCCTCTTGCTCTGTTTTTGCTAAATTAGTTTATAAAAACATTAGGAGATAAGTAGTTAAGGGCTAAATTTTTTGTGTGTGCATACCCCTTTCTGCATGCAAACTGGGATTTGAGCATGCAGACCAGGCAGTTGAGCAAGAAGTTACCCAATTTGTATCCAAAAATGCCTGTTTGTATCTGAAAATGAACTAGCTCCTCACATATAGAGATGTATATATAAATGTTTCACATGGATAAGAAGGTCTCCTAAAAATTTGGTCCCACATTTGGAACGACATACCTTTTTGTAGTTCAAGTTAGGCACATAGTTGTCATAATTTTTTTTATATGAAATGAGACAAATGCATTTCACTGAAAGAAAAGGAGTACTTGTGGCACCTTAGAGACTAACCAGTTTATTTGAGCATAAGCTTTCGTGAGCTACAGCTCACTTCATCACTGCATCCGATGAAGTGAGCTGTAGCTCACGAAAGCTTATGCTCAAATAAACTGGTTAGTCTCTAAGGTGCCACAAGTACTCCTTTTCTTTTTGCGAATACAGAATAACACGGCTGCTACTCTGAAACATGCATTTCACTGTTGCTTCTGTACAGGAACTTGCCATACTGGTTCAGTCCATCGATCCATCTAGTCTGGTATCCTGCAGCTGACAGTAATGAATATCTGATTCTTCAAAGGAAGGCAAAACTCCTACATAATGTACTTATGTAGTTGTGCAATGCTTGTTCATCTGGGGAAATTCCTTCCTAAAACAAGTAAATGATGGTTTTCACCCTGAAGCATGTTATTTGATTACGCACATCACGTTGTGGATAGCAGCAAACGTAGCCAATGAGGAGTGTACAGTTATCCAGTCGTATTCTAAGTCCAGCCATTTGTCTCCATGTCATCATGTGGCAATGAATTCCACATTTGATTACATGTTGCATAAAGAAGGGTTTCCTTTTCTAGTATTTTAAACTTGCAGACAACTCCCTTGTTATTATGTAATAGGTCAAAAGGGAGAGACTGTTGAGATTTCACAATAGCCTCCATAATGTTGAATACCTGAATCAAGATCCTCTTACAATTTCTCCATCCTGGATGGTGAGCCAGATTATGCACATGCATGAGGGCCGAGCACAGTGTGTGGTTGGGGGAGGCCCAACTAGCTTCCATTCCCTTGCACAACCAGCTCTGAAGCAGAATTCCAATTCCGATTCCATGTGCAACGCAGCGCTGTACTGAGGAAGGGAAAAATAAAAAACACAGATAACTGAGGCTAGTCAGGTCACTTAATGCACCTCCAGAAGGTGCATAGATAACATGGCGATGGGCCACAGTATAAGAACTGTGCCAGAAAATTTGGATTTCATTCAAAACTTTCATAAAGTTTGGAAGCCTTTTGATCCAGTGTTTTAGATTAGTCCCTTTTTAAATTTGGCAAATGTTTCACTGAACAGATGGGCAAATGTGGCAGGAATGTGGGTCTTCTGGTTAGGTGGCTGGAGATCAGAATTCTCAGTTTTGCCAATGAAATGTTGTGTAGACTTAGGCCCACATGTTCAAAAGTGTCCACTAATTTTGAGTTCCTTAAATCAGAGGTGCTGATCATGCATAATTCTAGCTGAAGTTAATGGGGGCTGCAGAAAATCAGGCCCTGGATATCAAGTTTGGCACCAAAAATTGAGGTGCCCAGAATGAATGGACATTTGTGAAAATTTAAGCCTTAATTTACTGTTAATTATAAAACCACCTCATGTGTTTTCGATTTCTCAGAACTCCATTTCGCTGGGACCATTAGCAGACAGAGCAGACAGGCAATGTTGTTTTTAAAGGTTCTGTGGAGAAGAGTGAACCATTTTTAGGTAAGGGAAGGGCATTAGATCTAATATACTTGGACTTCAGTAAAGCATTTAACTTGATACCACATGGGAAATTATTAGTGAAATTAGAGAAACTGAGGATCAGTACAAGGCGGTGAATGATAAAGTAAATAAAAGTGCAAAAACAATGGGTTGTGCTGAAAGGTGAATTATTGGACTAGAGGGAGGTTATAGTGGAGTTCCTCAAGGATAAGTCTCGGGATCAATCTAATTCAATAATTTTATTAGTGGTTTTGGCACAAAAAGTCAGCATCTGCTAGTGAAATTTGCTGATGATACAAAGTTTTGAGGCATCGTCAATACACAGGAGGATTGGAATATTATACAGGAAGATCTGGATGACTGACAACCGGAGTAATACAAATGGGATGAAATTCAAAGTACTGAGTGCAAAGTCATGCACTTAGGGTCTAATGCATTTTTTTGCCATAAGCTAGGGGCTCATCAGTTGGAAGAAACAGAGGAGGATAAAGATCTGGTTGTGTTGGTCTATCACAAGATGACTATGAATCATCAACATGATGTGACTGCAAAAAAGACAGATGTAATCCTAGGATGTATCAGGTGATGCATTTCCAGTAGAGACAGAAGTATTAATGTGGTTGTACCAGGCACTGGTAAGATCTCCTTTGGAATACCGTGTACAGTTCCGTTCACCCATATTCAAGAAAGATGAATAAAACTGGAACAGGTGTAGAAAAGCACTACTATGAATTGCCCTGCTCTGTTCACTCTCTCTGAAGCATCTGGTTATGGCCCCTGTTGGAAGACAAAATACTGCTCTAGATGGACAATTGGTCTGACTCAGTATGGCCATTTTTCTGTTCGTATGATGATCAGGGGAATGGAGGACCTATCTTATGAAAGGAGACTGGAAAAGGTTGGCATTTTTAGCCTTGTAAAAAGAAGGCAGAGAGGGGATATGATTGCTTTCTATAAATACATCGGTGGGTAAACACCAGGGAGGGTGAAGAGCTATTTAAGCTAAAGGACAATATTGGTACAAAAACAAATGGGTATGTACTGTCTATGAACAAATTCAGGCTGGAAATTAGAAGAAGGTTTCTACCCAGCAGAGGAATGAGGTTCTGGAACAGCCTCCCAGTAGGAATTGTGGGGGAAAACAATTTAATTAGATTCAAGAGAGGGCTAGACAAATTTATGAGTGTGATTGTATGATGGGGTTACTTGTGATGGTAGGGGCAAGCCCTGAGGCTCACTTCCAGTCTGATGTCCCTAAAATCTCATGCTTCAGGGTTTCAGCAAGCCATGTGCAGGAATCAGGAACGGATTCTTCTCTTCCCACTCCAAGCCCCTCAATTATGCTGGGTTGTTTTTGTTTTTATTTGCTTTTTATCTCCTTGCTTGCCACAGCTGGAGATGGGACGTTGGATGCAATGGGCCAGAGCTGTGAGGTGACACTGAGAGCTCTCTCACTCAGGTCCTTGTCTGGCTGGCACAGCTCAGGAAGCTCACATGGTCAGGGTCTCAAATATCACATGATCACCAGCCATTTGTGGGACCAGGAAGGAATTTTCTTCCAGGTCAGATTGGCAGTGGCCTGGAGGTATTTTGCCTTCCTCTGCAGCATGGATGCTGGTCTCTTGCCAAGATTATCTGGGTATATCTCACTTAATCATTTCCCTGCCATTGCAGGGGCCTTGGGCACTGGTGCACCTCAGTCTCTCCTGTTCTCTGCCTGTGGCAAATAATAGTCCTCCTGGGCTTGTAATACTGTGGTCTAATTTTGGTTATTGGGTTTAGGGTGTGAGTGTTGGTTGCCTGTGATATGCAGATGGTCAGACTAGATGATCTGGTGTTCCCTTCTGGTCTTAAACTCTGTGATTCTATGCCTGACCTCTTTTCAAGCACTTCCTCTATTGTCAAACTTCAGTATTCTGGGAACCTAACTGAGATTGATGTCTCCAGATTCCATGCCAGCATCCCTGTGGAATCTGGTGTATCCTTCTATTATCACCTTGCATTCCTCATTCATTCCACTAGACTGCATCAATAGGGAACTAAATCCTGAAGTCTCACTCCATTATCCTTCCACAACCTCAATATCATCTGATTCTTCTTTCTTCCCCCCCATTCCCACCTCTCAGACCCAGTCTCCATTGATGTGCTCTGCCTCTTTAATATCCCCCAAAACTGACCTTTCTGTGCTCTCTTGGCCGCTACAACTTTTGTACCTGCTGTAGTTGTCTCTCAGATTGATTACTACCAACCTTCTCTCCTGCTTTCTGTATGTCACTTCTCCTCCCTGCAGGCTATTCACAGTACCCCTGCACCTTGAATCCCTTCATTGACCTGTCTCTTACCTCATCATTCTCAACATTCTCAGCCTCACCAGGCCCTACATAAATCTCACTGCTGGCTACATCTCTGATCTCACTTCTTACTTTCACTTCCTACATTCCTCTCATTCTCCTCTTCTTCCCACTCCTTTCCATTTCCTTCTTTTGGCTTCGTGCCTTTGCTCATGCAGCCACTTCATTCATGGAGCAGTCTCCCATTTCTTGTCCACTGGGAGCCCTCACTGTGATCGCCTTCATAGCCCTCCTAAAATCTCTCATCTTCCCGGAATTCTTCCTACCTTGTTCCACTCACCAATGATCTCTCATCTGAAATGTTATCTCGTAACTTGTCTCATGTGTGTTATTGTTGTCTATTTTAGACTTCAGACTTGGGGCAGGGGATTC
The DNA here is from genome assembly GCF_965140235.1 of Caretta caretta. Classification (NCBI taxonomy): domain Eukaryota; kingdom Metazoa; phylum Chordata; order Testudines; family Cheloniidae; genus Caretta; species Caretta caretta. The sequence goes on along the minus strand of NC_134209.1, from coordinate 126,655,045 downwards.
ATCTCCCTTGATCAGGCTGTAAAGCCCAATGTAAATGTACTGGCCCATACCTTTTAAATTAATAATACTGGTTGCTAATTGACAGGTGCTGCAAGATAAAAGCCCTTTATTAATTGGCAGCCTCAGGCAAGAAACACACTTTTATATGGGTTGGGAACCAGTTCGAACCTCTTACCCATCAAAATGCTCCTCTCGGAGAAGGATAGATGCTCATGGCAGCACTGCTACTGTTGCAGTTGCAATACCTGTCTTGTGGACAGAGTAGGGGTTGGCAACCTTTCAGAAGTGGTGTGCCGAGTCTTCATTTATTCATGCTAATTTAAGGTTTCGCGTGCCAGTAATACATTTTAGCGTTTTTAGAAGGTATCTTTCTATAAGTCTATAATATATAACTAAACTATTGTTGTATGTAAAGTAAATAAGGTTTTTAAAATGTTTAAGCTTCATTTAAAATTAAATTAAAATGCAGCTCTTATCAGTTTAGTGTAATCCTTGCCCTTGCTTTTCTTTGCTGAGTTTTCCAATGTCTGGCACGTATTTGCATACTTTAAGCTCCACACAGGCTTCTGAGTAATCAGTTGTTAACCAGCTCCGAGAGGGACAGAGGACAGATTTCATGTGTGAAAATACCATTCACACAGGTATGTGGATCCAAATGCTGAAAGCATTGCAAATGCAGTTTTCTTCAAACAGTTAAATTTCACTGGCAGGGACGTCCAGCAGGTCAGAATAGAGGCCCCATGATCTCTCTCGGTAGCTTCAAGTGCACTCTGCAGATCTCCAAACTTTGATGCCCACAGTTCTGAGTTTTTAACTGAATGAGCTGCATTTTGAAATCTTCAACACCTGCACACTGAAATACAGACAAATCCAAGTCGCTTTTGTTGAACTTTTCAGGTTTAATTAGAAAAGAAAGCATTGGGCCAAATCTCTGGAAGTCTTGAAATCTGTCAGAAAATTCTGATTCCAGTTCTTGCATATACATTCTAATCTCAATGTCAAATGCAGTGCGCTGTTCCACGTGCCATGATAGTGATGTAAGCAGCAAATCAGGACTTAAAAATATCCAAGTACAGTGGCGCTGGAACAATTTTTAAGGTGGGGGTGCTGAACTGTGCCCCCTCTTGCCCCTGTCTGCACCCCTCACTGCCCCAGGCCAGCAGCAGAGCCCTCTGAACCGGTGGCTAGGACCCGGGGCCGGGAGCGGGCCAAGCAGGGCCGGCGGACAGAACCCCAACTGGCAGGGGGCCAGCGGCCGGTACCCCAGGTCAACAGTAGAGCCCCAGGGACCAGTGGGCAGGACCCGGGCAGTGTGAGTGCCACTGAAAATCAGCTCGCATGCCGCCTTTGGCGGCTGCCTACCCCTAGGACAGCGGACTTTATATTTCTGTGCTGTCAGTCTGGTAATTTCCTTCACATTTTTCACCACTACTTGAAAAATAAAAGTCTTTCCAGATACAGAAACTCAAAGTATGGGATATATTTTGGATGAGACATATTTAATGAAGTTTCTACTGCAATCTATTCCACTGTCTTGTGTGCATGAGAGATGTTAGATTTCTGAGTGGCAAGCAGTTCTGGGTGAATGGCACAGGGGACCAAGGGACATTTCAGATCAGTTGAGCCTGAAGGCAATGGATCTGCACCAATTTACACCAGCAGAGAATCTGGCCATAAGCGTTTTCCTGTATATCCACCTTCATTGTTAATACTCACAAATATAGTGACATTTACCCAAATGAACTGATTGTATTTTATCTGTATTTCCATTTAGGTGTATTTTCTTTGGTGTCATGCCAAGGATATTATCCAGTCTTTCAAAACACTTGAAAGGTAAAATGAATATGATTTAGCTCTAGAACATTACTTCTAGTTTGTATGTATATTGTTTTAACATGTACTGTATTATCATATAAAAATGCAAATAGTGAAAACTTTTGGAGTCTGATTCTCCTTTTACTTATGTTTGTGTAAATCAGGTGCAATTCCATTTACTGGAGTAAGTGAGAGGGTGAATCATTTTTTAATTTATATTTTCAATTTAAACAGCGTTTATACTTCTTTAACAAAAATAGTCAAAGAATATGCTTATTTTCCCACTAATTGAATCATGTAACATGATTGCTACAGCAAAGTAACTTTTCATCTTGGGAGTTACACATACCTTTCTCAGAGTAAGGAAATATCACCTATATGTTTCATGTTTAATTTATTTAGCTGTCTGAAGGGTATTGGCATCAGCCACTGTATGCAGGAGCTTGCATTCAGTGACACACGTTTGACAACATCTTAAATTGTTATGGGGGAATGCCTTCTTTGGACCAGATATGAATGTGCAAATATACTGTGGGACAAATTCTGCTCTGAGGTATGCCCATATAGCTCCCATTGAAGTCAGAGGGATTTGTGTACACATCTGATGGCAGACCTTGGCATCTACAGTGTGATTTACATATCCCATTAATTGGAAACACTAAATAAACTCAGATGATCTTGAAATAGAGGACTATATTCACTAGCCCGGAATTTGGAAGACCTGGATTCAATTCTCTGTTCTACCATAGACTTCCTGAGTGACTTTGGGCTAGTCATATAGTCTCTCTCTAACTCAGTTCCTCATCTGTACAATGGAATTAATAGCACTTCCCTACCTCACAGGGCTGTTATGAGGATAAATGTATTAGAGATTGTGAGGTGCTCAGATACTACACTAATGGAGACCAGATAAGTGCCTAAGGTAGATAGTATAAAGTCATAGATTACAAAGACTATACCCGTATCTTTATTCACAAAATACATATAGAATAGACAGCAGCAATTAAACCTTTCCTACCCAGCTCCCTAAAAGTTGGGCCAATTTCCAGGAATAATGACTCTCTGTATTGACTTTGCTTGGAGTTATGGGAGCTCAGCACCCCTGTAAATTAGGCTCAGTGTGTCTGAATTCTGGCTTGGAAGGAACATCACCAATAGTGCTGGCAGCAGTCTCCTCTCTGCTTGCAGAAGTGTCAACTGTGCTATAGCCAGAGGATGGAGATCATCATCTGATTTCACATTGCAGGCAAACTGAACCAATGATCATGAGACAAATGTTTTTATACCCCATCCCCAAGTTCCTGAGCTGTCTAGTTACCTTACAATTACCTTAAAAAATCCATTCTTCTTTTAGGGTCCAATCCTAAAAATCTGCTATTAACTTTAGCGGGAGTTTTGCCTGCATAAGGTTTATGTGCACTCAGAAAATATTGCAGCTGCACAGTCAGGTAGGAAGGAAGGAAGGATCAAACCCTTAGTGTCAATTCCTGCTTTTCCCACCCCATCATTTTTGGCTTTCTTCTTCTTCTTTAAGGATCCAACGGGGCCTCTCATGTGGGAATACAGAGCAGCATCTTGTATATCTTAGTGATAACTCTTTTTATTTTTAATTAAATAGATGGAAATGTCAAACTATGTAGTAACTATGAAAATACTTCTTAAAACTATGGTTGCACAGGTGCGCAGCATTTCAGCAGAGACAAAATTAAACCATGATTGAAAAAGTAATAAAAAATATAGGCAACAGCACTGAGAAAGGGGAAGAAATCAGCAAAAAGACTTACAGTGGCCAGGGATAAAATTTTCAAAAGTGCCTAAGTGACTTAGAGACCTAAGTCCTATGGACTTTCAGTAGGATTTAAGCTCCTAACTCACATAGGTACATTTGAAAGTTTTACCCGAGATCTTCATGTGGCAGCATTGACTTCAGTGGACCTCCACTCCTAAATGTCAAAAGAGCTCTAGCAAGAATAAAAAAGAATGTCCATTCTACTGTCATCATGCGTGGTATTGTACAATGATGAAGCGCCACAGATGTAAGCCAACAAGTTTATCTGGTGATGCCTGACAAAGGTGGATGGAAAGCTGTCTAGATTATCGGGCTCAGCGAGTAGTGATCAATGGCTCGATGTCTAGTTGGCAGCCGGCATCAAGGGGTCAGTCCTGGGGCTGGTTTTGTTCAACATCTTTATTAATGATCTGGACGATGGGATAGATTGCACCCTCAGCAAGTTCGTGGATGACACTAAGCTGGGGGGAGAGGTAGATACTGAAGGGTAGGGATAGGGTCCAGAGTAACCTAGACAAATGAGAGGATTATGCCAAAAGAAATCTGATGAGATTCAACAAGGACAAGTGCAGAGTCCTGCACTTAGGATGGAAGAATCCCATGCACCGCTACAGGCTGGGGACTGACTGGCTAAGCAATAGTTCTGCAGAAAAGGACCTGGAGATTGCAGTGGTCGAGAAGCTGGATATGAGTCAGCAGTGTGCCCTTGTTGCCAAGACGGTTAACGGAATATTGGGCTGCATTAGTAGGAGCATTGCCAGCGGATTGAAGGAAGTGATTATCCCCCTCTCTTTGACACTGGTAAGGCCACATCTGGAGTATTGTGTCCAGTTTTGGGCCCCCCCCTACAGAAAGGATATGGACAAATTGGAGAGTGCAGCGGAGGGCAACGAAAATGATCAAGGGGCTGGGGCACATGACTTACGTGGAGAGGCTGAGGGAACTGGGCTTGTTTAGTCTGCAGAAGAATGAGGGGGGATTTGATAGCAGTGTTCAACTACCTGAAGGGGGGTTCCAAAGAGGATGGAGCTCAGCTGTTCTCAGTGGTGGCAGATGACAGAACAAGGAGTAATGGTCTCAAGTTGCAGTTGGGGAGGTCTAGGTTGGATATTAAGAAACACTGTTTCACTAGAAGGATGGTGAAGCACTGGAAAGGGTTACCTAGGGAGGTGGTGGAATATCCATCCTTAGACGTTTTTAAGGCCCAGCTTGACAAAGCCATGGCTGGGATGATTAGTTGGGGCTGGTCCTGCTTTGAGCAGGGGGTTGGACTAGATGACCTCCTGAGGTCTCTTCCAACCCTAATCTTCTATGATTCTATGAAATGTCATAATGCTCATCTTGAAACATCACTGCTAAACAAACTACAGGAGCTGGCCAAATATTTATAGAAAACAAAATAAGAAAATGACTCAGAAACCTTGCCTATGGGTTCTGTTCTCTTTAGGTTTGTGTATAAATCCCATGAACACCAATGAGAATTAGGTAAACATATAGAAAAGAAAATAAGTCAAGTCCTATGACTATAAGGCTTTCTGATGTATTGAGCAGAGACAGGTGTGGTCCAGTGACCCAAGTTCAGTAGTTGGAGCCAGGAATTCATAAATCCAAATCTTGCCAGCAGTAATAACCCCCTCTGTGGCTCTTAGCAAGTCTCTTTGTATCATGTTCCGCATATTACTCAGCTACCTTACACAGTCACTGTGAGGAGTGAAATAGAAAGAGTGAGGGACAGTATGAGGTGATCCAGTGTACTGTCCTGAGCAAGGGAGGCAGCGTGGTCCAATAGATACAGCAATGGCCTGGGAGCCAGGAGAGCTGGTTTCTATTCCTGGCTCTGCCACTGACCTGCTGTGTGACCTTAGGCAGGTCACTTTCACTATGTTTGGTCTCCCACCTTTGTTTGTCTTGTCAATTTAAATTGTAAGTTCTTTGAGCCAGGGACTTTCTCTTATTGTGTCTTTATACAGAGCCAATGAGGTCTGACCTTGATTGGGGCTTCCAAGTGCTACTGTTATACAAATAATAAATATCTGACCAGACTTGGCTTTCATTTTTAGACAGGTTCCTGAGTCCTGAATTAAAAACTCATATTTTATGCATCACAACTGTGAAAATCCGCACACAATACCACTAACTAACACTGTTAGTTGGATTTGGGGGCAGTTTATACAACTGTGGGAATGCTCTTGAAAACATTTGTGATGTATTAGTTCTTTACTTCCATTATTAGCTTCACTGCAGCAGCACAATAGAGCCTTTGTTATATGCTCTACAGTACCTCTATACAGGGTGACATTAAAACATATTGTTCTGTTTGTTTAAACATGTAAAATACTATTCTTTTAGTTTATTTTCAAAATAAGGCTTGCAGTGTGAGCAATTGAAATAGATCTATTTATAAGTGGATTGCTTATAGTGTGTTACCTCTGAATCTGGGACTTTGTGCAAAAGCAAGATAAAGAATTGATCAGAGAAGCTGACTAGAAGAAGGAATGCAAACACATTGGAAATTTGGTGCAAAAGAAAGAAGTCTGTGGTAAGCAGTGGGAAGTGGAGGGACCAAGACTGGCTCACTCTTGGAAAAACTACCACAGTATTCTATAATAATGGATCAAAACATCACAGTTTGTAATTACTGTTATGTTTTGACCCATTATCTCACTGCTTACCCCAGACATCTTTCTCTTGTCCCAGACTGGATCACATTCTGAGACTGAGATTTCAAAGCCTTCTAGGGTGCTTAACCACACAATTCCCATTTATTTTAATTGGAACTGTGTGGCTAAATCCCCTATGTGGCTTTGACAATTTTAACCAGGAAATCTTGTTCAGTAGATGGAAATGAATGGAGTGGAATCTGGAGAAGGCAGAGGAATCTCTGTAAGGAAAGGATGACTACAGTGGGTGTGAGGAAGGAGTGCAGAATGCTTTGAGGTACCTGTGCAGGAGTAGGAGCAGTAGAGCCTATTAACACTAATCAATTCCTGTTTAGATTAGTAAATCATTGTCATAAATGTGAACATTCATAAAAACCCATCCAGAAAGTTGCCATATAATATACGACTATTTCCAAAGAATGACGTATGCTATTCCATAATGCCATCATATAAACAATTCCATTGTACAAGGGATTGTAGCAAATAAGAGCAGCATCCTACTTACAATGCAATTTAATAGATTAAACCACTGCCTTTTTATAACATCCTGGAAGACTCACCTTTCTAACCTGTTTCACCATGAAGCATGCCGTAAGAAGACTATTTAGCATTTGTTTTATGGCTATTGAGGAGTAAACTAGTGTCAATTGTTGTACCCAGTAAAAAGTGATGTATTCCATTTAAGATAGATGGGGTGAAATCCTTTGTACAGATTGTATCGATAACTAATTTATTTTCTAGGTTTGGGGTGATCCATTCCGTGTTTACAAATTTACTCCTGTGGACAAATGGAGTGTTAACAGAATCAAAACACCTACTCAATGAACACAAGGAAAGACTAATCACACTTGGTTTTGGAAACATAACAATAGGTAAGCTAAAGGGTTGGTACATTTTTGGAAGTTCTGCTACAATGCATGATCATTCTAAATATGTGTAAGCGGGGGAATAGTCCCGCTCTTGTGGGGAACTTTCCTGGCTTCTGTACTACCCCGGTGAAGTGGACTAACGAAAGGATCTGAGTCTTCGCTCCCATTTCCTTTACCCAGTGGCCTCCCTGCCCTTGAAGACTCCCCTTCCACTCTCCTGTCTGGCAGAGTTCTTGTAACCCAAACAAAGCTGGGCCCAGGATTCCTGGGGGGCTTGACCCCCAACCCTGCTGTGGTCACCTAGGACAGGGGCTAGGGTGTCCCCACTCCGGGGTACTTTCTCTGCAATGGGCACTTCTCTGACCCACTGACCATTACATACAAGTTAAAGCAAATGCAAGTTATTTAATCAACAATTAATTTTAAAAAGAATAAGGAAAAATGGGAAAGGCTAAAGGAAACACATCACCCCGCTCTGTGGCAGGGAACATCACAAACAGTGTCTCTGGAATGTCCGGGAAGTTCACAGTCTGTTCCTTGTAAGACCCAGGCCTTCTTCTCAGGCCTTGGCTGTGCTGCAGGGATGCTGTGGGTTGGACACTTGCTCTGGTGGTGGCCACACGCTCTCAGGCTCTAAGTGGTAGGACCCTTCTTCCCAGTGTCACTCCCGCCCTGTCGGGATTATGATCCAAGCCTGGCCTGCAGAGCCCCTTGGCTGAGGCATCTCCCTGTGCTGGGCCTGCTGCCCAGGGTCCCCCTCGCTCTCCCCAGCTGCTCACCGCACCCAACTCCGGACTGCTCCAGCCCCAGCTCCACCACTCTGTCTCTGCACTGCTGCTGCTCTGCCTCCAGCTCCCTGGGCTGCTTCTTTGGCCCCTCTGGCTCTGGTTGCTCCAGCCCTGCTCCCAGGACAGGTCTGCTCTGCAGGCTGCTTCCGTGACTCTGCTCCCAGCACTGACCTGCTTCCTGGGCTGCTTTTCTGGCCCCTCTGGCTCTGGTTGCTGCAGCTCTGCTCCCAGGGCAAGTCAGCTCTCTCTGGGGTGTGCCTCTGGCTTTGCGGCTGCAGCTCTGCTCCCAGGACAGGGTCTGCTCTCTCTGGATCTGGCACAGTTTTGCTCCGCAGCTCAGCTTGGGCCCCTGCTTTCTCCTTAGCTCAGCCCCACTCTGTCTGACCCAGGCAAATCCAGCTCACACGAAAGACGGAATCTCCCTGGCCTCCTGACTCCATGATTAGCCTTCCTGCCCTGTCATTCGGGCTGACCTGGAGCATTGGCCTCTCCCTATTGCTCCTGGGGACTGTCAGTCTCAGGGTCCTGATTTCCCAGCGACCCTTCCCCTTTTAGTACTGGGAGCTAGCCAACCAAAACACTCCCACTGACTGTTAGTAAGGGGGCAACAGTCCCCTTACATATGGTATCCCACCAGGTCAACGGTAAGTATCATACCATACATAATAAGGTCCTGATCACCTGCAATGGTCCATACATAAGAATAATGGTCCTGATCACCTGCAACTCCCATTTACTTCAGTGGGAACTGACGGTTCTCAGCACCTTAGTGAATCAGGACCAGAGTAACAATAATGTCCACAGACTCTAAAAAAGGCATGTTGTTAACATTTATTTTGATGTATAAAATCCTCAAAGCACCTATCCAGTAAGAAAGCAGAGGGTAATTGAACAAAGCATGTAGTTAAAAGAGATTTTAATTGTTGCCATATTACTAGTGGTAAGCATCTCTCATGACATGGGCCCAATCCTACAAAGCCTGTCAGGTGAGGAGTCCCACTGAATTCAATGGAACTGCTCCGGTGGCACCAAGCAGATATTTCTTAAGGAGGGGAAGCAAATTCCAGACCCTGTTCCACCCCCACCCGGGACCCTGTTCTGGTCCTCTTCCTGCAGGGTCTTCCTTGACTGGGGAGTCTCTCCTCTCTCTTACTAACACAGTATATGAGCCAGTGGCACCAGGAGTTGAATTCTCGGCAGACTTCCCTGCACTCCACTGTACAGGAACAGACTTCCGGTGCACCAGGCTAGGGGTTGGCGGGGAGGGGAGGTCAAATTTCAGTGGCATTGCGACTGCACAGCCAAAGCGATGTTCCAGACCACTCTGGCAGCAGCTGTACTTATTTAGTATTGAACCACTGCTTCAACGTGCTCAGGCTGTGCACCTGCTTCCCTGCTCTGCAGCCTATGGAACTTTAAGCAAGTGCAAAACCCTTCGGGATGGGGTGGAGCAGCATTTGCTCTCCTTCGCCCCTTCCCCAGCCCCCTCCAATTAGCGCTACCGAAGTCAAGATTCTGTATGTCAGTGCTGGTTTGCCTTCTGTATTATAAGAGTCTCTTCTCATACTGGACAATTTTCTCCACTGATAATATGTCACAGACTTTGACAAACTATGAACATGATCCTCTGAGGTGCTGAGCACTTTCAACTCCCAATGAAATCAAGGGAAGTTGAGGGTAGTCAGCAGTTTAAATGGGAGATAAATGCACTCTGCAAGTGAGGGTACTTCTCTTCTGCTCCCAAAATTGTTTTGTAGGATTTTTGGAATCATACTAATCCACACTGCAGGTGATGGGGAGGAGAGCCAGATATATGCAAGGAGGGAATATGCTTGCAGCTTTGGTGTAAATATTTTTTCCTAGTGAATCCAGTAGCACCTGGATCTTGACAACCCCTGGTTTTGGTTTTTCAAAACCAAAACCCAAACCAACCACATTTTTGCCTCCCTCTGTTGAGGATTAGGTGAAAATAGTTTGCAATTTTCCATTGCTCCCAGTAGAGTTCAAGGTAAATTCCAAAACTGGTAAAAAATATACTTAATAATTAGGATTGCCAACTTTCTATTGGCACAAAACCGAACACCCTTGCCCCGCCCCTTCCTTGAAGCCATGCCACCTTCCCCGCCCCTTCGCCTGAGGCCCCACCCCAACTCATTACATTCCCCCTCTCTTGGTGGCTTGCTCTCCCCCACCCTCATTCACTTTCACTGGGCTGGGGCAGGGGGGGTTGGGGTGCAGGAGGAGATGAGGAATCTAAATGGGGGTGCAGGCTCTGGGGTGGGGCCAGAAATGAGGGGTTCAAGGTGCGGGAGGGGACTCTGGGCTGGGGAAGGGAGTTGGGTTGCGGGAGGGGCTGAGGGCTCTGGCTGGGGGTAAAGGCTCTGGGGTAGGGCTGGAGATGAGGGGTTTGAAGTGCAGGAGGGGGCTCCAGGTTGCAGGGGGCTCAGGGCTGGGGGTTAGGGTGCAGGAGGGGTCAGGGCTCTGGGCTGGGGCCTGTGATGAGGGGTTTGGAGTACAGGAGGGGGTTCCTGGTTGGGGGGGGGGGTCAGGGCTGGGGCAGGGGATTGGGGCATGGGGCTGGGGCACAGGCTTACCTGCGGCAGCTTCCGGTCAGCAGCTCAGCGCGGGTACTCAGGCTGGCTTCCTGCCTGTCCTGGCACCACAGACCGCTCTACACCCCAGAAGCGGGTCCAACTCCTAGGGATAGGCAAGCAGGTGGCTCTGTGCGCTGCTCTCGCCCGCAGGCATCCCCCCCCCCAGCAGCTGGTGCTGGCTGGACTGCCAGGGTCCCTTTTCGACTGGGTGTTCCGAAAACCGGACACCTCGTCACCCTATTAATAATATAGTCCACATTTTCAAAAACTACCTCTGAAATTGGATCCACAGTTTTATACCTGCAGTTTACAAGTTCTATCCCATATAGGTACAAATAGAATCCAGATGCCACATTACCTGATTGCTGCTGCAGATCCAGTATTTAGATATGTAGTTCAGAGATTTTCTCCAGTTGTACTGCATAGAGCACTGGTGGTCTGTGGAATACATGCCAGTGGCCAGCAGAAAGCAGGTTATTGGCTTCCTTCCTAGTTCCCATCTGTTAAATTGCATTTAGAGACAGCTAAAATCCATTCAAAACATTCAGAACCTGAAAGATATGAGCACCAGAGTTCTGGACTTACCAGTCAACTGGACACCCTCTGGAACCGGAAGTAATCAGGCAGCAGTGGAGACACGCAGAGACACAAAAAAAGGAAATACTTTACTGCCTCGGGACTTTAGCCCTGGGGCTCAGGGCTTCAGCTGGGCAGTGGGGGTTAAGGCTGCAGCCACAGGTGGGGGGGGGTCAGGGCTCTGGGCAGGGTGGGGGTCATGGCTTCTGACCCTTGGGAGGACCAGGGTTCAGGGCTTGAGATCTGGGGGGGAGCACTGGGACTTGGGGCTTCAGCCCCATGGCTCCTCTCCTGGTTTCAGCCTGGGGCTTCAGACTGGTGACTTTTTTCCTGGCTTCAGCCCCATGGGTGGTTCCGGGGCTTGGGGCGTTAGCTACAAGGGAAGCACTGATTTCAGCCCCAGCGCTCCCCCCATAGCTAAAGCCCCGAGCTCTGGTGTGTCCCCTCTACCCCACTGAAACTGGGAGTGGAGCCATGGGGAGCCCTGAGCCCCGCCCCCACTGGCGGGAGCCAGGAGCGGAGCCATGGGGCTGAAGCTCTGAGCCCTGATGCCCCACCGCCCGCGAGGCTGAAACTGGAAGCAGAGCCACAGGGCTGAAGCCCCGAGCCCCAGCACACGCTCCAGATCTAAAGGCCTGAGCCCTAGTGCTCCTGAGGGTCAGAAGCTCTGACCATCCCCTACCCAGAGCTCTGTCCCGCCCCCGCGACTGCAGCCCCAACCCCCCAGCGGCTGAAGTCCATAAAGGCGTGTTCGGAGTTACGCACATTTCAGCGTTATGGACAACCTCCATTCCCCCCGAGGTGTCCATAACTCTGAGGTTTTACTGTGTTACTCTTCTATGTAATAAATGGCTGTGGTTGCCACAGAGGAGATGCAATTGCAAATGGTAAAAGATAGTCCGTGCAATTGTGGATGACTGGAGCAGGTGATCCATGAGTCAATCTCTGAATTAACATGTGTTCCACACCAAGTAATGATTTGAGAATTCTATTTGTTTGCACCTCTGTGTAGTTTGCACTAAAAACAAAAAACCCACAGGCACAAATATTTGTGGGTGAAATTTTAGAACCAAATTAACACATAAAAGCAGCCATACTCTGTCAGACCAATGGTCCCTCTAGCCCCGTATCCTGTCTTCTGACAGTGGCCAATGCCAGTTGCTTCAGAGAAAGGGAATGAACAGAACAAGGCAATTTGAATGATTCCTCTCTCCAGTACCAGCTTCTGGCAGGTTGAGGTTTAGGGAGCATGGGGGTTGCATCTCTGACCATTTTAGCTAATAGCCATTGATGGACCTATCCTCCATGAACTTATTTGATTCTTTTTTGAACCCAGTTATATCTCCTGAAAATGAATTCCACAGGTTGACTGTGTGTTGCGTGAAGAATTACTTCTTTAGGTTTGTTTTAAACCTCCTGCCTATTAATTTCATTGGGTGACTCCTAGTTCTTGTGTTATGTGAAGGGGTAAATAACACCTCCCTATTTAATTTCTCCACATCATTCATGATTTTATAGATCTGTATCATACCCTCCCTTAGCCGTCTCTTTTCTAAGATGAACGGTCCCACTCTTTTTAATCTCTCCATGTATGGAAGCTGTTCCATACCCCTAATAATTTTTGTTGCCCTTCTCTACACCTTTCCAATTCTAATATATCTTTTTTGAAATGGTGCAACCAGAACTTCACACAGTATTCCAGATGTGGGAATACCATGGATTTATATAGTGGCATTATGATATTTTCTTTTTAGATATTGTTATTATCTATCCCTATTTTTATTATCTATCCCTTTTATTATCTATGTTCCTAACATTCTGCTAGTTTGACTGCTGCTGCACATTGAATGGATGTTTTCAGAGAACTATCCACAATAACTTCAAGATCTCTTTCTTGAGTGGTAACAGCTAATTTAGACCCCATCATTTTGTATGTATAATTGGGATTATTTTTTCCAATGTGCATTTTTTTCAATTATCAGCACTAAATTTCATCTGCCATTTTGTCACCGTTACCCAGTTTAGGAGATCCTTTTGTAACTCTTCACAGTCATCTATGGACTTAATTGTTTTGAATAATTTTGTATCATCTGCAAATTTTGCCACCTCACTATTCACCTCCTTTTCCAGGTCATTTATGAATGTTAAATTTAACATCCCTGTAGGGGGGAAATACCAAAACCCCCCACCACAGTAGCGTTTAACTTCAAAAAGGGGAACTACACAAAAATGAGGAGGCTAGTTAGATGAAATTAAAAAGAATAGTCACAAGAGTGAAATGCCTGCAAGCTGCATGGAAGTTTTAAAAAAACCCACAATAAAGGCTCAAACTAAATAGAGGCCCCCTCCCCAAAAACAAACAAAACAAGTAAGAGGACCAAAAAATGCCACCACGTCTAAACAACAGTATAAAAGATGTGGTTAGAAACAGAAAGACATATTTTAAAAATTGGAAGTCAAATTGAACTGAGGAAAAGAGAAGCATAAATTCTGGCAAGCCCGATTTATTGAAAAGTATAATTAAGTAGGCTAAAAAAGACTTTGAAGAGCAACTAGCGAAAGACACAAAAACTAACAGCAAATGTTTTTTTAAGTACATCAGAAGCAGGAAGCCTGCCAAACAATCAGTAGGGCCACTGGATAATCGAGGTGCTAAAGGAGCACTCAGGGAAGACAAGGCCATTGCAGAAAAACAAAATGAATTATTTGCATTGGTCTTCACTGCAGAGTATATGAAGGAAATTACTATACCTGAGCCACTATTTTTAGGTGACAAATCTAAGGAACTGTCCCAGATTGGTGTGTCAGTAAAGGAGGTATTAGAACAAATTGATAAATTAAAGAGCAGTAAGTCACTGGGACCAGATGGTATTCACCCAAGAGTTCTGTAGGAACTCAAATATGAAATTGTAGAGCTACTAACTGGGATGTAACCTACCACTTATACCACCCACTGTACCAGATGACTGATGGGTAGCTAATGTGTAGCTGATTTTTTTTAAAAGGCTACTGAGGTGATCCTGGCAATTACAGGCTGGTAAGCCTAACATCAGTACTAGGCAAATTGATTGAAACTATAGTAAAGAACAGAATTATCAGATACATATATGAACACGATATGCTGGGAAAGAGTCAACACGGTTTTGTAAATGAAAATCATGTTTCACCAATCTGTTAGACTTTTTTGAGGGGGGTCAACAAACATGTGAACAAGGGTGATCCAATGGATATAGTGTATGTGGACTTGGTGTCCTGAAACACCTGACTTCTAGAAGCTGGGACTGGGTGACAGGAAGTGGATCACTGGATAAAGTGGCCTGTTTTGTTCACTCCCCTTTGAAGCATCTGGCACTGGCCACTGTCAGAAGAGGACATACTGGGCAAGATGGACCAACGGTCTGACCCAGTAGGACTATTCTTATGTTCTTTTGTTGAACAGCAGAGGTGCCAGTATGGATCCTTGCGGGGATGCCGCTATTTACCTCTCCCCATTGTGAAAACTGTCCATTTATTCCTAACCTTTGTTTCCTATCTTTTAACCAGTTACTGATCCATGAGGGGACTTTTCACTCTTATCCCGTGGCTGGTTTGTTTGTTTAACAGTCTTTGGTGAGGGACCTTGTTAAAGGCTTGCAGAAAGTCGAAGTACACTATAGTTGTGACCTGTTTGAAAATGTGTCCCATATATATAAATTTACATATTACAGATAAATTCAATGCAAAATAAAAGTGATAATTAGTTTCTCCTTTACTAGCCTGACAAGACTGAGCCTGTGTTTTCCCAACAACAGCTGGTAGAAGCCATAATTCACAGTTTGGTAGATAAATAGGAAGGGAATTGATTTTTAAATATTTTATTTTAAATTAAAATATTGGTAATATTTAAGTGTAAGTATATAAGGACCAATTATCCTGTCACTTATACAGGTGTAAATCAGGAATAAAGTCAGTGGAGTTACAGTGGTGTATAACTGAAAGGGGAACTAGGCCCTACACAGTTAGGACTGAATTCTGCATCTGTTCCGGATATGAAACTCCTATTAGCTACTGTAGGAGTTTCATCTGTAGAATGGCAGCAGAATCAAGCCCCTACTGGTTTGGAATCTTAAATATTTTAAATACATTGTTCTCATCAAAACCGTGCTGAACTTTAAGAGATGTGTGTGAAATTTTAACATTCACTTTTGATGAGGATTTTGCCTAGAAATTGTAATAAGGCGGTCGTTCAAGTTTTGGAGGAGGTGCAAAAGTTACTCTTAGACTAGTGATTTTAGTGTCCAACACCCAGCTAATTTTTTTTTTCAGGTGACTAAATGTACGACATGAGCTGTCTGACTGAAATCATCATTCTCCTTGTTATGGTGTTGTCTCATTTAAAAGAAAAAACGTTTATTGCACAACAAAATCTAATCTCTTTCTCCTTTTTTAGATTTAGATGACCATGCACCCCAATGTAATTGTACAACAACTCTCTGTTCGATATTTTCTCAAGGAATGTATTACCTATATCCCTTCAACATAGAGTATCATATTTTAGCATCCACAATGCTCTATGTCCTGTGGAAGAATATTGGACGCAAAGTAGAACACCACCACCAATACAAAATACCGTTCAAGTTTCATGGCATAACAGTGGGCACGATTTTTGGACTGATTGTGCTGATTAGCACAATAGCGATCGTTGTCGTGTACTTAATTCAGATAGGACGTTCGAAAATCAAGAGTGAGTTAGCACTTACTATGTTTTACTTATATGCTATCTCCGTACTGACTCTTATGTGTGCAGCTGGAATTGTCGCCCTTCTAATTTACAGACTAGAAGAAAGATCAATGGATAATTCAAAAAATCCTGCCAGGAAACTTGATGCAGACCTATTAATTGGCACAGCTTCAGGTTCCTGGCTCCTCTCTTGGGGTTCTATCCTAGCGACTATCTGTGCCCAGGCCCATCCAAAATACACATGGTACAATCTGCCTTATTCCATCCTGGTTATTATTGAGAAATATATTCAGAACCTCTTTATCATTGAGTCCATACATCGTGAACAGGAAAAGATGAATGATGACATTAAAACTCTTCGAATAGTAACTGTATCCAGTCAGAGCACTCTGTCATTTACCCCATCATACAAAGAAATTTACAATGGAGCAGCTGATATGGACAATGGAAAGTTTCCATACATGTTCAATGAGAATATCTACATGAGAGAAAGAAGTGGTGGTGATGGTTTTGATGAAGTCAGGAGTCAAGCTAGCAGTCCAGTCAGACACTCAACCTCAGATTTCTCACTGTACAGTCGAAACTCAGTTAACAATAAGAGGAGAATCCTGAAGAACATTGCAGCATTTTTATTCCTGTGTAATCTTTCGGTAAGGTATTTTGAATGCAATTCACAAAATACATACCAAAAAGCTCTCTAAAACCACCAAGATGAAGAATATTAATGTTACTCAGTTTTACTCTTTATAATAAGTGAATTTTAGTGCTTGTGAAAGGAGGTGGATTGACTGCACCATTGGGGAATAATGTCTACTTAGAAGCGGAATAGGCATGGGAGAAGGTATTTAACCTTGGAGACTAAAGTCTGTTTATCTACAGTACAGGAATGACATAGGCAGTGATCCCTGAAACTCTGCCCTCTCAATGTGCCCCCAAAATGATCTGGAGGACTACTTACAGAAGAGAAAAGAGTAATTCAGTCTCCATCCTTGGTCTTTCTGTTGTGACTGCTAACAAGACAGGATGTAATTAGTGACTATTATAGTGGCGAGAGTGGTCCAGTAGACTCCCAATCCATTTCATATTGGCCACTCAATAGTTGTCAGTCAATTTATTGGTTGTCAGTCAACCACTATGCTCAGTGGTTTGAGCATTGGCCTGCCAGGGTTGTGACTTCCATCCTTGAGGGGGCCATGTAGGGATCTGGGGCAAAAATTGGGGATTGGTCCTGCTTGGAGCAGGGAGTTGGACTAGATGACCTCCTGAGGTCCCTTCCAACCCTGATATTCTAGGATTCTATGATAAGAACATAACATAAGAACGGCCATACTGGGTCAGACCAAAGGTCCATCCAGCCCAGTATCCTGTCTTCTGACAGTGGCCAATGTCAGGTACCACAGAGGGAATGAACAGAACAGGAAATCATCAAGTGATCCATCCACTGTCACCCATTGCCAGGTTCTGACAAACAGAGGCTAGGGACACTATCCCTGCCCATCCTGGCTAATAGCCATTGGCAGACCTATCCTTCATAAATTTATCTAGTTCTTTTTTGAACTCTGTTATGGTCTTGGCCTTCACAACATCCTCTGGCAAAGAATTCCACAGGTTGACTATGTGTTGTATGTTGAAATACTTCCTTTTGTTTGTTTTAAACCTCCTACCTATGAATTTCATTTGGTGACCCCTAGTTCTTGTGTTATGAGGAGGAGTAAATACACTTCCTTATTTACTTTCTCCATACCAGTCATGATTTTATAGACCTCTATCATATCTTCCCTTACTTGTCTCTTTTCCAAGCTGAAAAGTCCCAATCTTATTAATCTCGCCTCATATGGAAGCGGTTCCATGATTAGCTGTTCCTAATCATTTTTGTTGCCCTTTTCTGAACTTTTCCCAATTCCAATATATCATTTTTGAGATGGGGAGACCACATCAGCACTTAGTATTCAAGATGTGGGCGGACCTTGGATTTATATAGAGGCAATATGATATTTTCTGTCTTATTATCTATCCCTTTCTTAATGATTTCCAACATTCTGTTAGCTGTACATTGAGTGGATGTTTTCAGAGAACTATCCACAGTGACTCCAAGATCTCTTTCTTGAGTGGTAACAGCTAATTTAGATCCCATAATTTTGTATGTATAGTTGGGATTATGTTTTCCAATGTGCATTACTTTGCATTTATACTTTGAATTTTGTTGCCCAGTTACTCAGTTTTGTGAGATTCTGTGATGGGGTGGGAATTGCCACTGCAGCACCCCCTGCTGGATGCCCCAGGGATCAGCTCTGCTAAGAGTGTGCCCTCTTCTGATAGCGTCTCACCGCCATCACTTCTGCTCCAAGACCCATTTCCCTCCAAGGACTGCAATACCCCCTTCAGGACACAGCCCTCTGTGCCTCTGTGCCACACTGTGATCCTGCCTTCTGTGGGGACACTATCTCAGTCCAGCCATTTCGTCAGTGGTGAGGGGAGAGTGAGGGGAGGACCCAGGGACTCTGTAGATGACAGCCACATGCTGCGTCTCCTCCAGTCTCAGTCTACTTCCCTGGGCCACTTCCCCGCAGCCCCATCTCTGCCCTTATCTCAGGGCCTCAGCATGCCAGTCTTGGCAGTCAGCCAGGAGTTCACTCTCACTCCCCTGATCCTGCCCAGCACTGCTCTGTCTAAAATGCTAGCATTCTTCCTCCTTCAAGGCATCTAGTTCTTCCTCCTTGGTCTCCAGGGAGCAACTGAAGCTGCTCTAAGAAAAGGAGTACTTGTGGCACCTTAGAGACTCCTTTTCTTTTTGCGAATACAGACTAACACAGCTGCTATTCTGAAACCTGAAGCTGCTTTGCAGCCCTTCTTATATGGGGCAGCCCAGCCCTGATTGGCTGCTCCTCGCAGCCCCTCTCTAATTGTCTGTCTCCTGCACAGCCACCCTAGGGCTCTATTAACCCCTTATGAGCCAGTGTGGGGCAGATGCCCCATCACAGATCCCTTTGCAGCTCTTCGCAGTCTCTTTTGGACTTAACTATCTTGAGTAGTTTTGTATCATCTGCAAATTTTGCCACCTCACTGTTTACCCTTTTTCCAGATCATTTATGAATATGTTGAATAGGACTGGTCCCAGTACAGACCCCTGAGGGACACCACTATTTACCTCTCTCCATTCTGAAAGCTGACCATTTATTGCTACCCTTTGTTTCCTACCTTTTAACCAGTTACTGATCCATGAGAGGAGCTTAGCTCTTATCCCATGACAGCTTACTTTGCTTAAGAGCCTTTGGTGAGGGGCCTTGTCAAAGGCTTTCTGAAAATCTAAGTACACTATATCCACTGGATCCTCCTTGTCCACATGCTTGTTGACCCCCTCAAAGAATTCTATTGGATTGGTGAGGCATGATTTCCTTTTACAAAAACCATGTTGACTCTTCCCCAACAAATTATGTTAATCTATGTGTCTGACAATTCTGTTCTTTACTATAGTTTCAACCAGTTTGCCTGGTTCTGAAATCAAGTTTACTGGCCTGTAATTGCCAGGATAATTTCTGGGGCACTTTTTAAAAATTGGCGTCACATTCGCTATCTTTCAGTCATTTGGTACAGAAGCGGATTTAAATGACAGGTTACAAGCCATAGTTAGTAGTTCTGCAATTTCACATTTGAGTTCCTTTAGAACTCTTGGGTGAATACTATGTGGCCCTGGTGACATATTACTGTTTAATTTATCAATTTGTTCCAAAACCTCCTCTAATGACACCTCAATCTGGGACAGTTCCTCAGATTTGTCACTTAAAAGGAATGGCTCAGATTTGGGAATCTCCCTCACATCCTGAGCTGTGAAGACCGATTAATTCATTTAGTGTCTCCTCAATGTCCTTATAGTCCTTGAGTGCTCCTTTAGCATCTTGATTGTCCAGTGGCCCCACTGGTTGTTTAGCAGGCTTCCTGCTTCTTATGTACTTAAAATTGTTTTTGCTATTACTTTTTGAATCTTTGGCTAGCTGTTCTTCAATATTTTTTTTGGCCTTCCTAATTATATCTTTACCTTCATTTGCCTGAGCTTATGTTCCTTTCTATTTTCCTCACTTGGATTTAACTTCCATTTTTCAAAAGGATGCCTTTTTGCCTCTCACTGCTTCTTCTACTTTGTTGTTTAGCCATGGTGGTACTTTTTTGGTTCTCTTACTATGTTTTTTAATTTGAGGTATGCATTTCAGTTGAGACTATTATACTGTCTTTAAAAGTTTCCATGCAGCTTGCAGGGATTTCACTTTTGGCACTGTGCCTTTTAAGTTCTGTTTAATTAACTTCCTCATTTTTGTGTAATACCCCATTCTGAAATTAAATGCTACCATGGTGGGCTGCTGTGGTGTTTTGCCAGCCCCAGGGATGCTAAATTTAATTATATTATGATCACTATTATCAAGTGGTCCAGCTATATTCACCTCTTGGACCAGATCCTGTGCTCCTCTTAGGACTAAATCAAGAATTGCCTCTCCGATGAAGTGAGCTGTAGCTCACGAAAGCTCATGCTCAAAGAAATTGGTTAGTCTCTAAGGTGCCACAAGTACTCCTTTTCTTTTTGCGAATACAGACTAACACGGCTGTTACACTGAAACCTCTCCTCTTATGGGTTCCAGCTGCTCCAAGAAGCAATCACTTAAAGCGTCAAGAAACTTTATCTCTGTGTCCTGAGGTTACATGTACCCAATCAATAGGGGATAGTTGAAATACCTCATTATTACTGAGTTTTTTTATTTTTATAGCCTCTCTAATCTCCCTGAACATTTCACAATCACTATCACCATCCTGGTCAAGAGGTCGGTAGTATATCCCTACTGCTGTATTCTTATTATTCAGGTATGGAATTACTATCCATAGAGATTCTATGGTACAATTTGGTTCATTTAAGATTTTTACTTCATTTGATTCTATGCTCTCTTTTACATATAGTGCCATTCCCCCACCAGCATGACCTATTCTGTCCTTCCAGTATATTTTGTACCCTGGTATTACTGTGTCCCATTGATTATCCTCATTTCACCAAGTTTCTGTGATGCCTATTATTTCCATATCCTCATTTAATATAAGGCACTCTAGTTTACCCATATTATTATTTAGACTTCTAGAATTTGTATATAAGCACTTAAAAATTGTCACTTTTTAGCTGTCTGCCATTACATGTCAGTCAGCCAGCCCCCTCTCCATTCTGAGAATGATGGCATAGCCACATCATTATGACTTCACAGTTTCCTTTTTAGGGTACATCTACACTGTAGCTGGAGATGTAATTTCCAGCTTGGGTACATGCATTAACTTTTTGATTGAACTAGTGTGCTAAAAATAGCAGTGTAGTCTCAGTGGTGCTAGCAGCAGCCTGGGCTAGCTGTCCGAGTCTCAGGTGAGACTGTACGTGGGTGACTAGCCAGTGCTACTACCTGCTCTGCCAAACAGATTTGCTTTGAGGACATGGACAATACAAAACCCCTTAAAGTCCCTTTTTTTAGCTTGTGTATAAGCAGCTGCTTCCCCAATTACTACATTTTTAGGCTAAACTTTGTACGTAGTTATGTAAAAATGTACTGTACATTCAGTAGAACCTCAGTTATGAACACCTCAGAAATGGAGGTTGTTCGTAACTGAACAAAATGTGGCTGTTCTTTCAAAAGTTTACAACTTAATATTAACTTAATACAGCTTTGAAACTTTACTATGCAGAAGAAAAATGCTGCTTTTAACAGTCTTAATTTGTATGAAACAAATAGAGGAACAGTTTCCTTACCTTGTCAAATCTTTTAAACTCTTTTTTTCCAATAATTTGTGTTTAATACAGTACTGTACCGTATTCGCTTTAAGAAAAAACTCTGTTGCTGCCTGACCAGTTGCTGTCTGTGGTTTCCTGGTCAGTTTGTAACTCTGGTGTTCATAACTTCCCGCCCATGCAACTTCCCCAAACCAGAAACACTATGGGCCTGATTCTGCAACATACTGTACTTCCTCAACTGAAAGCACTCATCACCTTCCAAGATAGGACCATATTCTGTGAAATAACTAGCCCCAAATTATAGGTTTAATATGATGGTAAAAGTGGGCCCTTCCATGGGATCCTTGTTTATACTAGGGCTCACGCTAGTGCTAAGACCGGTTCAGTTGTCCCTGTGATACCACCTGTGGGAATTTTTTTTTTTTTTTTTTTTTTTTTTAAAACTTCAGTGTAACGTGGCCTAACGGGTTTATTTATCTGTCAACTCAATGCACAAATGTAGCTCTCCTTAAAGTAACTATTAATTATGTACACACATTGAGACAAGAATTCCTTGATAAGGGTTCATTTACTTGCTGTGGAATTGTTTTATAAAAGTCACTGAGGCCCCAGTTTTAAAGGTATTTAGGCATTGCTCTGCTCAGCACTGCAAGGCCCAAGGGCAACATTTTAAAGTTATTTAGGTATCTGAAGATGAAGATAGGTGCCTGAGGCCAGATTTTTAAAGATATTTAGGTGTCTAAAGATGCAGACAGGTCTTTTTTAGTGAGGTTTTCAAAAGTCCCTACGCACCTAACTCTGCCTGGGTACTTTGGAAAATCCCACTAGGCATCTATCTGCATTTTAGACACCTAAACACATTTAAAATTCTGGCCCTCAGGAGCCCAAGTTGCATTGAAAGTCAGCAGGACTTAGTCTACTATATGCCTAAATAACTCCTGAAAATAGGACTTACTTGTCTCATTCACTTAGGCTGTGAATGTTGAATGGAACAACCCCTAAATACCTTTAAAATCTGGCCCTAAAAACTGACAGTTCTTTCCAGAAATCTTGCTATGGAACTAAGCAATATACATTATATTGTAAGTACACAGTTTTGCATTACAAGCCACCTCTTAATGTACTATATGGAAAGGAACTCAGGCCACATCTGTTAGCTTTAAGCAAGACAGAGGGCCTGATTCTCCACTTGCTTACACTGGAATAAACGAGGAGTAACTGCTGAAATCCATGTGAATAGAGAATTGGGCTCAGTGATCTTTGACACCAAATGATATTGGTTCATTTGCAGTATCGAAGGAATGAGTATGTTATACCACAATCACTATAGGCAAGCATCACGTGATGAAGATGATGATGACTGATACCAGTGTTGTTTTCTTTCCATGCAGCTTTGGATTCCACCAGCATTTGGTTGCCGCCCAGAGTATGACAATGGACTGGAAGAAATAGTTTTTGGCTTTGAACCTTGGATAATTGTTGTTAACCTTGCAATGCCTTTTTCTATTTTCTATCGTATGCATTCAGCTGCCTCACTCTTTGAGGTCTATTGCAAAACATAATCTATAAACAGTCTCAGTGAACAATGAGTTGAATGCATGACTGAATAAATGAAAAGGGACAGAGTGAATACACCAGCAGCTGGTTGATATTAACAGGTTCTACAACTATTTTAATGAACAAGACTATAGTTAATAGAACTTAATATTCAATATCATTCATTCCCCCACATATTTTATTATACTTTTTTTAGACAGACACTTCGATATTATTGTAAAGTTAACCAAAATGTGTCTGAATCTTTTGCTGTCTAAATCATCTGAGGCTCAACATGTGGAAACAAGATATAGTCTGAGTTATTTGTACTGATGCAGTTCTCCTCTGCGTGTTGCCTCTGGATGGGATTTTTCAAAAATTAGGAGCAAAGATCCCATTGACTTTCCATCAGACCTATGCTTCTAAATTACTTAGGCACCTTTGAAAATCTCACCCTCAATTTTTAGCAAAATGTTTTATAATATAAACTGGAAACATAATCTGTTATTTAGAGGGGGAAAATTCTATTTAATTTTCGGACTGAGAAAAATAATATGTTATCTTCCTGAGTACACTGTAAGAAAGTACAGACACTGTATAAATTTAGATATGGTACTGTATATAATTCCTTATGAGTTAAACATGATTTTATTCATGAACTCCCATTGTTTTTTACTTACTATATGAAATAACTAATGAATAAAGTTAATTTCTTTAATTGTTCAGGTTGGCTTCCAGATCTTTGAAACTGTTTGAGGGGAAAGCTAATCTTGTAGTTTATGTTCAGCTCCAGGTGCACTGCCACAAACTTCCCATGTGACTTTGGAGAAATTTCTTAGTTTCTCTGTACCTCTGTGCTCCAGTTTGTAAAATGAGGATAATAATACCTATTTATCTCACACTGGGGCCGTGAGTCTTAGCTAATAATGCCCATGAAGCTTGGCAGGATCCTTGGGTGGAAGATCACACAGAAGTACAAAAGTACAATTGTTATTTTTCATGAGCTGCTGTAACCATGAATATGTGGTGTCAGGAACATAGGAACTGCTATACTGAACCAGGTTAGTGGTCCAGTGGTTTCTCAGTGACCAGTACCAGACGCTTCAGGGGAAGAAGCAAGGAACTTGCAATACACCATTAAAATAACCTATCCACAAGGAAAGGGGTAACAGGGATAAATATTGTTTACTCCCACCCTGCCTTTTACTGTTAAGCGTACTAGTTTTTCAAGTTCCTTTATACCACACCAACTGTTGGGGTATCTATGCTTTTAGGGCTGGACAAAGTTCCTTACAGCGAGAGGTTTAGGGAGATCAATCTGTTTATTTTAGGAAAAGGAAGATCAAAAGATAACTTGATTACAGTGTGTAAGTACTGTCACAGGGAGAAAATAGCAAGCATTAAAGCACCCTTTAATCTAGCAGAGAAAGGCATAATCAGAACCTATGGCTGGAATTTGAAGCCAGAGAGATTTCAGTTAGAAATTAGGCACAAACATTTAACGTTGATGGTGATGAACCATTGGAAAAAGCTACCTAGGGAAGGATTACAGTTGTCTGCTTAACTTCAACTGATAAAAACAATGTTGCCTGCACACCACTAGATGGTGATCTTACACCAATACAAATAATTGAAGTCCTGACAAAGCAGGAATAGTGCAGTAAATAATTTAAGTGATTAGATTTAAGGAGCACCTCATAGCCCAATTACTTTGGTTTTATTCTGTGAAATATTAGGTGAACAGGTGGAGTTCCATGTAGCTTATCTACTGCACTTTATGGGCTGGATTCCCAAAAGGTCTTACCTAACTGCTACTTTAGGTGCCTAAATCCCAGAATCAGCCCCCACTGTAATTCACAAAAACCTCCGCTTAGCTGCCCCAAATCCTGTAGATGCTTAAACTTGCTCAGCACCTAAAGTTGCCTAGGCGCTGATGTTTCTACCTCTGAGCATGTGCACTGAAGCCCTACACCATGTGTCCAGATGCCCAAAACAATTCCCTCAGGGGAAGATAGACATTCATCTGCCTCACTCCTCTGCGGGGCCTGCTCTGGTATGTAGGCTTAGAGCTCACCTACCAGACTGGCCCCTATAGACAAACTTGCATGCCACTGCCACCAGCCAGTGGCAAAGCTACAATGGGGCAAGTGGTGCAGTCATGCCAGGCATGGGTGGCGGGTGAAGCCCCACTCCGGGGAGGCTAGCCCCCAGAGCTGTCCTTTCTGCCCACACCCTCTTGATGGCCACAAGACCCCCTTCATGCCCTGCCCCCATGGCCAGAGCCACAAGCCCCCCCCTCTGCCTGGAGAGCCCCCACCCCAGCCTGGAGGAGCCCTGGACTGGCCAAAGCCCTGAGCCCCCGCCCCTTACCTGCCCAGAAGAGCCCAGGCCAGGCTGGCTGAAGCCCTGAGCCAAGTCTCCCTGGCCTGGAGGAGCCCTGGCTGGACTGGCCAAAGCCCCGAGCCTCCCCCTGCCTGGAGGAGCCCAGGACTGGCCACAGCCGTGCTGTGCCTCCCCTCCCCTCCCCGGACCCAACCCGCCCACTGCGCAGGGGAAAAGCGTCTGTAGAAGATGCTTTTAAATATGCCCCATGCAGGTTTCGGGGTGGCTGAGGAGGTGGTATATGTCTCCTCAGCCGCCCTGGTACCTGCAGGGGGCATAATAAAACAAAAACTTCACTGCCAAACCCCACAACTGAGGGTCTGGCAGCCACGGCCGCACCGGGGGAGGCAGAGCCTCCCCCATGCCTATTAGATCCGCTGCCCATGGCGCCAGGGCCCACGAGGATCATATGGGGGCCCATTCAGAGGAAATGGTGCTCCGGCACTTCATCTGGAGCACAGGTCATGACAGCGGGGCAGACAGGCCAAACCAGAGTGGTGCTGCAAACCTGTGCGCTCAGTCACAACGTCACTCATCACTCAAATTTCAACTGCACCATGTGAGTGCGGGGCGACCAACGGCAAAGAGCAGAGCCGCTGGGCAGCCAGGACTTGGGGGAGCTGCCCTAGCTTGGGAGAGGAGTAGAGTGCTAAGCTGGGGGTGTGCTGACATGTGGCCAGGAAGGTTCTGGAAGCAGTGGGTGAGGGGCTGGGGATGAGTTGTTGGTGGATTGTGGGGAGTGATTGGAAGGCTGCCGAGTGAGGGGGTGGAGGATACAGGGGGGGACTGTGGGAGGAATGGAGGATGTTACGAGAGGGGAGGGATAGCTCAGTGGTTTGAGTATTGGCCTGCTAAACCAAGGGTTGTGAGTTCAATCCTTGAGGGGGCCATTTACAGATCTGGGGCAAAAATTGGAGATGGGTCCTCCTTTGAGCAGGGGGTTGAACTAGATGACCTCCTGAATTCCCTTCCAACCCTGATATTCTATGAGGCGGTGGGGTAGGCTGAGGGATGTGATGTTGGGGGTAAGGAAAATTTCAGACTTGGGAAAGGTATCCTAGCCTATTCTTGCACCAGGATCCTCTGGGGCCTTGTGTCCCTGCCTCGTAACTTTTAGCTCAGTAGGTAGGGTACTCACCTGCAATTGTGGGAGACCCCAGTTCCAGCCCCTGAGGGGGAAAGGATTTGAACAGGGAATCTGCCACCTTTCAGGTGAGTGCCATGGGATATTCAGATATGGCAGGGGGGTGTCTCTCCTGTTGAAACTATTCCACTGTGAATAAATAATAATTGGGCCAGAAAGCAAGAGTAAGCACAAGATTGACTCTGTAGCTAGCGCATTCCAGAGGTGAGAAACTCAAGATCCAGTCCCTCTACTCCAATGACTTAGAACACACCCTTTGGTTTGGCATCTCCCACGGGCTAATGTAGGTAAGGAGCTGCCTTGCATGCTGGTTTTGTAAGTCCCATTCAGAAGTGCCTCTCACTTCCTATTCATTGCATAGGGAGCTAGGCACCAAACACAGGCATTGTAAATCAAGTGATTTCTAGATGCCTAAAAGTTACATGTAGTGATGCTCAGCATCATCACAATTTTCTTTGTGAATCTAGCCCTATATGTTTTTTGCACCTTCCTCAGAAGCATCTGGTGCTGGCCACAGACAGGATACTGGTTTAGATGGACCACAGGTGTGACAGGGGCTGGCAAGTCCTTTGTTCCTGCAAAATTCTTTTACTTGAACCACCAAAATGTCCATGTTCTTAAAATGAGTCAGTGCATAAGCACATTACTGTAATCTCTGTCTTTCCTTACTACCCCAGCTCCTGGCTCTGCACCTGACCCCGTCCCCAGCCTCAGCATGGAGCCATACCTGGCCAGGCTGCTGGCCCCACCATAGCCTAGCTGCAGCTCCACTCCTGGCCCCTCCCCTAGCCTTGGCCCCTGCTTGTGGCTTCGTTCCTGGCCCAGGGCTGAGGCTGGGAGTGGAGCCGCACCCAGCCGTGGGCCCGGCTGCCAGCCCCTACTACGGCTTGGCTCCTGCCCCCGGCCGCGGCTCTGGCCCTGGCCCTGGCCCCAGACCCACCCTCAGCTGCAGCCCCAGCTTTGGTCCTACTCCTGTCTGTGCCTCCCCTCTCCCCCCCGGAGCCATGGCTTTGCTCCTGGCCCTGGCTGGGGAAAGGGGGGGCAGGACCACTGTCCTATTGGAGGCGGGACCACTGTCCTATTGGAAAGGGTCTGACATCTTCAGAGTCCTGCAGTGAATCACCATGACAATGCACTTTACTATTCTGTTGCAAATATAAGGAGCTAGACTGTGATCACCTTTCCTCACATCACATGGCACCTCACTCCATAAGTAGCCACATTGAGTTCTATTTGGAGTAATGTACTATTCAACATGACTAAAGGTATCAGAATCTGGCTTGAAGTAAAGGATCCTGTATAGTTCAAGTTTCCTTTTAAAAGACTTCTGCCTTGGATTCGTTCTTTTATTTTGTAATCTTCTGTCTTTATTTTTAATCAGGTGTGATAGCTGACATTTATCCTATTCAATCATATTGTTTAGATGCCACTGAAACCAAGACAATGTTATTAACTAAAATAACAAGGCCCGGATTATCTCTCACACTATATCAATAGCTTCCACTGAAGTCAATGGGCATTTCTTGTATCAGCAAATAAACTTTCTTCCCAGCATTCCTGGTGTCACACTATTATTAAACTCAGAGCATGCAGGGAGAGTATGCCAAAAGTTTATATAACTCATTGAAATGCTTCCAATTTAGATATACTACACATTATACTCACCAACATATTTCTCTCTTACTTTCATTCTTATGGGCAAACACACTCACTTATTTCTATATACTGTTGTAAATACAGTTAAAAGCCACAGAGAGATGGTAACCCACGGGTACATTCCCCTCTCAGAGCAAACAGAACTCCCATTAATTTAATGGGAGGTAGGCAGCACATTTATAGAAGACTATACCCTTAGGCATCTATTTGAACAAATGCTGTACTGACAAGGTAAAGGAACAACTCCGTAAGCACTTATCTTCCCCAGGCTAATATTGCAGTCCTGAAGTAAAGAGCTTTGCAGCAACTCTCTGAACTCTTAACCAAGGAATCGTTATACGTTTTTGAAAATGTTACCTAATATTTCAGGGATGAGTGAGCAAACATAGTTTACAAAATCCACAACCAAACAATATTGTCCAGCTTTGTCAGGATCACCTGGAGCAAGTTTATATACAGTTAATATTGGAATACTTATTAACAATTTACAAGTAGTCTTCCTGGGCCTCACTAAACTTTAATAAATCAGATTGAAATATTTGGTCCATCTCTCCCATTTCTTCACAGTCTCTTGGATAGTTTTTAGAAGACTCTAAAATTAGAAGGCAATTTTCAGCTTTTAATGGGTTTCATAAAAAAGTTCAGAAAAATATACCAATGCAATTTTTTGTTTGATTTTTGTTCTTCAGTATGAGGTTCCAAGATGGAAGAACCTGGAAGATGTTGTTTAGAAATATTTAGAGATTCCTGGCGTTGTAGAATATCCAGCCTTGTAGATCTTTTCAAAGGTTTGTTCAAAAACATTTTTTTCAGTGGGAGGTCTTAAAGAGAGAGGGAGAAAGGGAGAAAATAATGCTTTTAAAGCTAAAAGATTCAGTTATTTACCCTACAAAGTAAAATATTAAAAAAAATCTCTCTTAAACTTTAGAGAGGCTCTGTCAAGGCTCCTCCCCCACTCTGAACGCTAGGGTACAGATGTGGGGACCTGCATGAAAACCTCCTAAGCTTATCTTTACCAGCTTAGGTCAAACTTCCCTAAGGTACAAAATATTCCACCCTTTGTCCTTGGATTGGCCGCTACCACCACCAAACAAATACTGGTTACTAGGGAAGAGCTGTTTGGAAACGTCTTTCCCCCCCAAATACTTCCCAAAACCTTGCACCCCACTTCCTGGACAAGGTTTGGTAAAAAGCCTCACCAATTTGCATAGGTGACCACAGACCCAAACCCTTGGATCTGAGAACAACGAAAAAGCATTCAGTTTTCTTACAAGAAGACTTTTAATCAAAATAGGAGTAAATAGAAGTAAAGAAATCCCCTCTGTAAAATCAGGATGGTAGATACCTTACCGGGTAATTAGATTCAAAACATAGAGAATCCCTCTAGGCAAAACCTTAAGTTACAAAAAAGATACACAGTCAGAAATAGTTATTCTATTCAGCACAATTCTTTTCTCAGCCATTTAAAGAGATCATAATCTAACACATACCTAGCTAGATTACTTACTAAAAGTTCTAAGACTCCATTCCTGGTCTATCCCCGGCAAAAACAGCAGACAGACAGACAGAGACCCTTTGTTTCTCTCCCTCCTCCCAGCTTTTGAAAGTATCTTGTCTCCTCATTGGTCATTTTGGTCAGGTGCCAGCAAGGTTACCTTTAGCTTCTTAACCCTTTACAGGTGACAGGAGTTTTCCTCTGGCCAGGAGGGATTTAAAAGGGGTTTACCCTTCCCTTTATATTTATGACAGGCTCCTATTCATAATAGTATTTAAGCATGTGTTTAAGAGCTCTGATGAATAGGCTGCTTTCCTGAATCATGGGCTTAGAGTATAAAGTCTTCTTGGACTTTGATTGTGAACTGTCAATAGGGTTCATGATCCTGAATCCTGCAAGTACTTTTAAAAATCCCCCTACTCCTGCCCTTATTTATTATTTTAGAGAAACTGTTGCTAGAGAAAAGATGGGGTTTGAGATGTGCTTTGAAAATGGTCATTCTGTTAGGCACAGAGACATGGAGGTGCTATTCTTGATGGTGGGGGTAACATGAGAGAACCATCTGCAAGAGTCCACTTTACACTATAACTTTGAACTGAGTTTGTAACTAATTAGGAGAATGGATGGCTCTGTGCATAGTCTGTGTCCACACAAAACATGGCTAATATTCTGTTAGTAACTGACAGCTCACCATGCTTTTCCCTTGCTAGTAGCCAAGGTTGGTCAATGGTTGTCTTACTCCGGCTTGTTCAGCATGCTGCTATTCTGCTTTATAGATGTGACGCCCTGTGATAAAGTGTACTCCCCACACCAGCTGAATGAGGCCAGGTGGGCCCAATCAGCCAATTAAGCAGCAAACAGGGGAGAGTTTAGGCTAGGAAGAGGCCACTAATTGGAAGTAAGCTCACCTGTGAGGGAACAAGCAAGGGCTTACACAAAGCCAAGACTGGCAGTTATCCTCCATGAGGGAAGGAGAGATAGGAATTCCTGGGATCTAGAAAAAAGGGGTCTGACTAGGAAGAGTGGAATCAGTCTAGAGGTAAGAACAGTAAAGTTAGGGAAGCTGCAGACCTTGATTGCTTGGTAAAGGGTGCTAGACTGGACTGGACTGGACTGACCTGAACCCTGAGTAGAGGATGGGCCTAGATATCCCTTCCAACTACTGTAGGGTGGTACTGTTTTGTAGCAGTGCAAGAATGATAGTATCAGGGCAGTGGTCATGAGGACTGCCTGATGCCACTTGAACAGAAGAAACTCTGAAGGACTTTACCCTGGAAGGGGGAAACCACTTAGTGACCTGGCTGGAGGGCTGAGTCACAAAGAGAGCACTACAGCTCCTGGAGTAAGAGAAGGACTGCAGCATGAGTGAGAGACTCAGAAAGTGACAAAGATTGCATCCTGCAGCTGCAATCAGCCTGGCAGAACTAATCCCTAGAACCACTAGGAGGAGGTGCTGTCAAGTGGTGAGTAGAAAACCCTCACTCTAGTCACACCCACTAATCATGATTGTGTAGCTAGTTTAGTGAGTTCTCCACCCTCTGAGGCCTGTGTGTGGCAGGACATTTCAAAGTGCATGACCTTAGTGCTGCTGGTACTATGCTGTGTGCATGTCCTAAGGACATTATCCTCTATTGAGGCTATAGCTGAGTTGGACACACCTGTCCCCAATTCATGAGATTTGTTTAAACATAATGAGATTCTTGAAGTATGACTGCTTTGTGTTTTTTTTTTATTGTATCTGCTACCTTTTTTCTGAGCCCTGAGTTCATAGTTTCAAGCCTTCTGCAACTTTAAGATCTAAATTTAAGTGGGAGCTGAGATTCTGGTGCATTCACATCGTTCATTATGAACTGGGGATTTTAAGACCAACACTGAATGGAGTGAGACTCATGATAAGTTAGCAACACTGGTGAGTGTCACAACCCAGCTACAAAATCATGGTGTACTTGCAGGGTAGCTGGGCCCAGATGGGGGGAAAGAAAAAGACCTCTGGTATTTGAGGACCATAAGGAACAGGCTGGGGAACAGAAAGAGATTAGGTTAATGGATCTCTTGTAAACATCAGATCCCTTCTTTTATAAATCTCCCATTTTAAATTTACCTATGTGGCAAGAATAGTAAGATCAAGACTAACAAACATTCCCTCTATAAACCTTGAATATATTTTATGATAAAGCAGCTAAACAAAGGTGCAGACAAGTGGCAACAGGTTTTCTTATTTTGACTAATCAGGCTAGAGATAATAAAAATGAACATCTGACCTTGGATCACTTACATGCTGGAATTACTTCTCTAAGGATTGTGGTCTCATTCTATAAATGCATGAATAAAAAAAAGTTTATTTGTGACAATCACAGCTGCTTTAACATATAAACCAAGATTTTATTTTAAAGTAGTCTAGTCTACTGAACCCAAAGCCTGAATAGGATTGAAAGTAATAGCAAAGCTCCCATTGACTGGACTGGCTCCTTATTTTTTTTTTTCTTTTTAATCTGGCATGTCGTTTTTTGTTTTGTTTTTTTTTTGTAAAATGGTTCCCTTGTTTCCCCCAATAACACTAGTTTGGCTTAAGATTAAAACAAATCTTGCAGCTCCCTCTGGAATGCTTCATACCTTCCCCTGCCCACTGTACTGCATCTTCCTAGCTTGTTAGGAAAACACTGAGTTTTCATCTTTATATCAAGTGCCCCTTAGTAGGTCTCAATCTATACATGGCTCTTGCCAGCAGAGAACAGCCCATAATTCAGAACTAAGGATAAAACTATTATATAAAGATGAGTGTGACAGGTAAGGGGGCACCAATGAATAGGGACATATTTCAGGAAAATAAATTGGCCTCCCTGTCTTTAACTCACAACAAATACAAATGACTGCCTTCATGCAATCCTTCATATCAAAAATAGCAGAAAGAAATTGGCACTGCTTGGTCTTCTTCCAATGAATCACCATTAGAGGGTCACTGCAGCAAAACTGGAACTAAACAGAAACTTATAAATGGATCAACTCACTCCAGTAAGAACTTTATCACCACTTTAAAGGAAAATGGAGTGAAGAATTGCTCATATCCTCACAGGTAAAGAAAGGGACTCGGAATCTGTCAGTACATCAAGGACAACTCTAGTTTCTTAGGACCCTATTTTGTTCCAGGATAAAATACTCCATAAATATTACTGGAGTCCAGACTACTGGTATAAAATATATTTGTTACCTTCCAAGGGACTATTAAAACATTTTGTACATTTGCCATAAAATAGGTGCTCCAGTGATTACATATCTTCAAAGGCCCTTCAAAGCACCTATCTTCAAAGGCCCTTCAGTTCTGAACAGACAAACAGCATCACCAAGTTTGGGTACTAGGATTGAGATCCTGGCCCCACTGAAAGCAATAGCAAAAATCTTATTGATTTTTAATGTGGCTAGGATTTCACCATAAGTCTATGGAACAAGCTAACTTATCCAATGGAAGTCAAAAATGGCTTGCAGCACTTCCGTTTCATGGGACTGACTCTTTTGGCTAACAGAATGGAAAACAGGATCGCCTCCTTCTGATGCACGTTGGCTGAGTAAATTATCCATAATGGTGTAGATGGAAATGTGGGGAGGGGGAATGACAATATCTGGGGAACTCCACTCTTATGTTCTTTCATAACCACTAGATGTTGTCCCCTCACTCAGAATCCTTAATTCTCAAATTTAAAAAAAAATTTCTTTGATCATTATTTCAAAAGCCTTTCCAGTTATAAGTGAGATCAGGGTCAGGTACCCAGGCCCCAATACAGCAAAATACTTAAGCACATGACTTTAATGGGACTACTTGTGCTTAAAATTAGGCACAGGCTTAAGTATCTTGCTAAACTGTGGCATGAGGTTCTTAGTGGGTAGAGATTAAAACTAATTAAAACAGGTTTGTTTGAAAACCACTAGATGGGGATATTATACTTTCAAAAAAAAAATGAAGTTGGTGGGACAGAATAGATATAGCTAGTAGATTAAGTGATTCAAGGAGGATGTATGCCTTACTTCTGTATTATTCTCTCAAGTAATAAATGAGTAAACCTCTTACACTACAGTAACCTTTGTTTTGCTAAAAATCAGTGTTGAAACAGTGCCCTCTAGTCAGGGTGAAAGTAACTTAAAGGACTCACCAGTACGCCTGGAGTCCTGAGCAGGGGGCATGGCCTCAACTAGAAAAGGCAGAGCCTTTAAATCAAGATTTAAAGGCCCCGGGACTCTGGCTGTGGGTGCAGCACCAGGGGACTTTAAATCACCCCCCCAGAGCTACCTGCTGCAGAGGAAGCTGAGAGCCCTGGGGTGTTTTAAAGGGCTACCGCAGCGGAGGTCCGGGCCCTCTAAATCACTGCCAAAACCCTGCTGCCGCTCCCCTAGGGCTCCGGCAGCGGGGCTTGGGCGGCACTTTAAAGGGCCCGGGACTCTGGCTGCTGCAGGGAGCCCCGGGCCCTTTAAATCGCCAGCCTGGGGAAGCCAGTCTGGTGCGGCACGGCATACTAAATACGCTGTACCGGACTGTACTGGCTTACTTTCACTTCTGCCTCTAGTCATAAATATTTGTCCATAAAGCAAAGGTAAAATTCCTGAACTGACAAGCAGTTATTGTCAACTAATAAGTATGACCAAGTAGCTGTAATTTTTTCTGTATCAAAAGGACATTAAGAGTTGGGTAGCATTACTATATATAATTGCTGCAATCGGGAGAGACTGTGTAACAAAGGATGGCTTCACAAATGCCAGATGTTTTGATCTGCAATTGCTGCCTTAGCTGAATGCAGCTACACAATATTTGCATTGATAATGACTGGCTAAGTTTTTTTTTATGCGGCAAGTTTTATTTACCTGTTTTCATTTTCTCATATGTCAGCTTGAGAACTAGCCAATCACTAAGACAACTCGTTTTTTCAGATCAATATTGTTTAATGTTAGATGGAAAATTGGTTCATATACAGCTATTGCTATTGAGTGTCCCTGGTTAAAATAGTGTGGGTGGGTTTTGGTTTTTTAAAGCATGTCTTGGAAAAGTCAATAGTTTAGAGTCCACTAAGGGCCCAGTTCTGCCATCTGCTCTACTGGCTTGTGCAGTGGCCCCAGCTCTTCTCTGCTCTTTCCCCTGTGAGATGTAAGGGCATTCCCTACATTAAAGGGAGTGCAGGAACTGCAAGTATGACTGGAGAGTGTGTCTGTGTGTACACAAGGGGCTTGCACATCCAGTCACACTGTTCAGTGAAATGCCCCAAGCAGCATCTGTGCAATACTCAAGTGGATATTCATAACTCAGAATATATATGCTAATGCTATTTTGGGGATGGCCAAGCATATATGCATTAGTTCTCCTTTACCACTTTAGCCCAATCAAACCCTGCCTTGGAGGGGTGGGGGGGTCCAGAATGTTATAACATGTCCATCATTCTAAAAAACAATTTGGCTTGCTTCCTACTTGCAATACTAAGATGATAAATCAATGTGTGTGTTGTCAAAGTTAATGGATTTTCTAATCTGTTTTCACTCTGCTGTTTGAATGAAGACACACAAGCCCTGTTGATTCTAAAGGAGCATTTGATTTTAAATCTCAGTCAAGATGTAAAGCAAAATGAAGAAGGAGCAGGAATTTGATGCTGCTTGGGTCAGAGGTGACACAGTTGCTGATTCTTGAAACTAGCTTTTTATCTGAAACAAGATTAGAGCCCAATAATAAATCCTAAACTGTAAAATAGTTCTGGGATAGTCAGGCCCATGAAAAGTATTGCAATACTAAGGCAGAAAATCTAACTATTTAGACAGTTATAATTTTTTTTTCTCATTCTCTGATTCGGGGCTTAGAACAGCCTAACTGCTGCTGTCAATTATGACAGCTGTAATGATCTCATGGGGCAGTTAACAATCGGGCAGAGCATTATAAGCTCTGGCTCCCACTCTCCTGCACACCTTGCCCTTGGTCATGACTCTGGCCTGACTCTCTCTATCTGCAACTGATTGCACCCTGTATTTACACCCTATACCACCATTGTAATTGTTGTACAAAATATGCCTTGAGAGGTTCATTTGATTACAAATAACTTGCTGGTCAATATCATGGTGAAATGTATGTAGCAACATTATATGTAAAGTTATGAATGCCCCCTGAATGAGGATGGTAGCGCACATTCAAACCTATGTAGTCCTGATTAAGCAGGAGTGGGTTAAGCAGGTCTATCTTAAACAAAGGAATGTTTGCTTACCTCAGTTTACATATAACTAGTAGACAAGGTCCTTGAGAAAGCAAGAAGACAAGGCAAATCAGTATACACAGGGGAGGGGTAAGCATGGGGACACAGTCACCCCAAGACTCCTGTTGCCTAATTTACTGTTTGAATAAACTTTGCTTTATGGAGTAATCTTCAGAAGACTCCACTTCAAAGGGGGACTGGACTATAGAAGTGAGGGGCAAAACCACCCCAGATATTCTTGCTTTCTATCTCACTCACTCTTTCACTTAAGAAGACAAATGAAACCAGCCCTTTGGACTTCGGGAGCAGATGCTGACTTGCGAATTTGGTCAGCAATGTTGCTGGGAACGTGGGGTAAGGACTTCACGTTGAAGCAAGTCTAGTTCAAACTTTAGTACTAGAAGGCATTTTAGTGCCTTAGATTTTAAATGAGTGCAAGTATCTTTGCAGTCAAACTTGTTTTATTTCTTAATCAAAACTAATCCAGTGTTGGGAATTTTTGGTAATGCCAATTAAAGTAGCAAATTGTTGGTTGTTCCATTATGGGGAAAAGGACCTAAAATATCAGATGGCTGAACAGTGCAGAACCCACATTTTGGGGGGAAAATTCAGGAGTAGGAGTGTGTTGGGATTACACTGCAAGTAGTAACTAAGACTGCTGAATGCCAGTGTGTGGCTGGTGTGCTGCTCACAGGCTGCTGAGGTCAGAATTGCTGGGCCAGGGTTCTGGCTATACACACACACTCAGGGTGTGACCTGCAAGGTGATTGTGAGCAACTCAAGTTGGAAGCTACAACAGCAAAGCATTGTGAGGCACCCAAGGTTGCAGGGCATGGGTGATAACATCTCACTGGTCTGGATTGCAGCTAGAATGCTATAGCCATCTTCATAGAAGGGGGCAGAAGGTGAGGTGTAGAGCTGTCTATAAATGGCTTTACACCAACAAGGATACCCCTTCACAGGGGTGATTCTTGGCTGCCCTTTTAGAGTAGCTTTGTCTGCTCTGTACTTCCAGAATAGTGCAGAGTGGATGAACTGGGAACCAAGGACTGAGCTCATTGACTGCAAACTTAGTAAAATATGAAACAATGAGGAGAATTTCTCGGTCCCTGTTGTCCATGTTAAAACTGATCACTCCAACTGTGTTACAAATGTTTCCAATGTTATAGTGTTTTGGGCTCTATAAGTAGCTAATACCAACACGGAGTTAAAAATATAGAGGTAGATACTGTGTCTGGGGTTAAGTTGTAAAAGGATTGCATCAAAAAGTATTCTATCAAGCAAATTCAAAAGCAAGCAAGAAAAACTACATGAAAAGCAGTTGAGAGCCATAGTACATTAGTCTATGGCCTCAGTTCAGCAAAGCATTTCAGCATCTGCTTAACTTAAGCATAATATTTAAGGTCCATCCCTATTCAGCATATCCGTTAAGCACGTGCTTAATTTTAAGATTACTTACATTCCATTGATTTCACTGACATGTTTTAGTGCTTTGAAAGGGATGGAAAACACATGCTTGGATGTACAAGCAGGAGACTATTGAGTGGTTCATGTGGTATTGCCTCTCTATACAGCATGGGTGAAAAAAGTACTTTAATACTGCATCCAGTTCTGTTGTTCACACTTCAAAAATGGAAGTTAAAAACAGAAGAATGATCCAAGGAAACCTGCCTTACAGTAAGATTTA
Source organism: Caretta caretta (assembly GCF_965140235.1). Taxonomy (NCBI): domain Eukaryota; kingdom Metazoa; phylum Chordata; order Testudines; family Cheloniidae; genus Caretta; species Caretta caretta. The sequence continues at coordinate 126,617,361 of NC_134209.1, read as the reverse complement.
AGAAGCTCTGTATTTTTAATTCTTCAAAAGAGAAGGATAAAAGATTAAGACTTGATCATAGTATTCTCCCCTCTGTCACAGTTAGGGATTTTGAGTGGCTATACCTCTTGTCTGATCTTTGTATTTTTTTGTAAATATTTTACTGTAGTGCTCTGGGTGCCTGTTCTTAAATGGATGTAGGTTTTGCTATACTAAAGAGTACAAAAAGCTAGACAAATTTCCTGAATAGAGATGCACAAACTCTTCTCTCTGAACCAGTCTAATTCCATTGCTTCCAATCTGCCAGCTGAATGAGAGAAGCACAATTTTTACAGGCCTAAAAGAGGACACACTGCTTCAAGGGAGAAGCACAAAAACCATTAGAACATTAAAAAAGAAAAGGAGTACTTGTGGCACCTTAGAGACTAACCAATTTATTTGAGCATGAGCTTTCGTGAGCTACAGCTCACTTCATCAGATGCATACCGTGGAAACTGCAGCAGACTTTATATATACACAGAGAATATGAAACAATACCTCCTCCCACCCCACTGTCCTGCTGCTAATAGCTTATCTAAAGTGATCATCAGGTTGGGCCATTTCCAGCACAAATCCAGGTTTTCTCATCCTCCACCCCCCCCCCCCCACAAATTCACTCTCCTGCTGGTGATAGCCCATCCAAAGTGACAACTCTTTACACAATGTGCATGATAATCAAGTTGGGCCATTTCCTGCACAAATCCAGGTTCTCTCACCCCCCTCCCAAAAACCACACACACAAACTCACTATCCTGCTGGTAATAGCTCATCCAAAGTGACCATTCTCCCTACAATGTGCATGATAATCAAGGTGGGCCATTTCCAGCACAAATCCAGGTTTTCTCACATCCCCCCCACCCCCATACACACACCAACTCACTCTCCTGCTGGTAATAGCTCATCGAAACTGACCACTCTCCAAGTTTAAATCCAAGTTGAACCAGAACATCTGGGGGGGGGGAGGTAGGAAAAAACAAGAGGAAATAGGCTACCTTGCATAATGACTTAGCCACTCCCAGTCTCTATTTAAGCCTAAATTAATAGTATCCAATTTGCAAATGAATTCCAATTCAGCAGTTTCTTGCTGGAGTCTGGATTTGAAGTTTTTTTGTTTTAAGATAGCGACCTTCATGTCTGTGATTGCGTGACCAGAGAGATTGAAGTGTTCTCCGACTGGTTTATGAATGTTATAATTCTTGACATCTGATTTGTGTCCATTTATTCTTTTACGTAGAGACTGTCCAGTTTGACCAATGTACATGGCAGAGGGGCATTGCTGGCACATGATGGCATATATCACATTGGTGGATGTGCAGGTGAACAAGCCTCTGATATCATGCACATTGTAGGGAGAATGGTCACTTTGGATGAGCTATTACCAGCAGGATAGTGAGTTTGTGTGTGTGGTTTTTGGGAGGGGGGTGAGGGGGTGAGAGAACCTGGATTTGTGCAGGAAATGGCCCAACTTGATTATCATGCACATTGTGTAAAGAGTTGTCACTTTGGATGGGCTATCACCAGCAGGAGAGTGAATTTGTGTGGGGGGGTGGAGGGTGAGAAAACCTGGATTTGTGCTGGAAATGGCCCAACCTGATGATCACTTTAGATAAGCTATTACCAGCAGGACAGTGGGGTGGGAGGAGGTATTGTTTCATATTCTCTGTGTATATATAAAGTCTGCTGCAGTTTCCACGGTATGCATCCGATGAAGTGAGCTGTAGCTCACGAAAGCTCACGCTCAAATAAATTGCTTAGTCTCTAAGGTGCCACAAGTACTCCTTTTCTTTTTGCAAATACAGACTAACACGGCTGTTACTCTGAAACCAACATTAAAAAAGTAACACATCTCTTTGCAAGTGACAGTCTTAACCTTAATGGGCTACCCTTGAAATGGAATATATGTGTAAACTGCAAGAGGGTGGGTAACCTATCAAGTGTTAAAGATTTTTATCTTATCTCAAAGAGTATGTTGCATGAGCCTTCCAGAATCTGATAACCGACCACAACTGTGATCCTGCTATTGCTGCTCTGTGATCTGCTAGAAGTTTGTTCTTGACATCCATGCTGACTGTTAGTTATCACTCTATCTTCTATGTGTTTGCAAATTGCTTAATTATTTGTTCCATAGTATTTCAGTATCTTAGGTTAAAGCTGACACGTCTGTAATTTCCTGAATTGTCTCTATTTCCCTTGCTGTAGAATGGCTCTATATTTGCCCTTTTCCAGTCCTGTGGAATCTCTCCCATCTTCCATTACTTTTTTTTGAAGATTGAGCCATTAGCAATTATATCTCCTCAGTCAGCTCCTTGAGTATTCTAGGATGTGTTTCATCAGGCTGGTGACTTGAATACCTCTAACTTGTCTGAGTAACACCTTCCCCTATTTTAGCCTCTGATCCTACCTCATTTTCACTGGCATTCACAAGATGTCCAATTGCTACTAACCTTTTTGGTGAAAACAACTGAAACAAAAGTCATTTAGCACTTCTGGTATTTCTAAATTTTCTGTTCTTGCTTGCCCCCCTTATTGGGTAATGTGCCTGTGCTGTCCCTGGTCTTCCTCTTGCTTCTAATGTATTTGTAGAATGTTTTCTTGTTATCCTTTGTCTCTAACTAGTTTAATCTTATTTTGTGCCTTTGCCTCTCTAGTTTTTGTCCCCACTTACTTGTGTTGTTTGCTAAATTAGAAAGGATGAATATAGGCATAGCCAGCCTCAAGAGGCGACTATATTAGTATAGACAGTTTAAAATTTTATTTGTCTGCAAAGTAACTGACTGAGTTTTGATTTAGTGACTCTTTTTTTTTGGGTGGGGGGGGGGGGAGGAAGGAAACTAATAACTTCCTGAAATTAATGGAACAATCATGATGGGATGAGTAAAACTCTTTAAACACACACCACAAACTTTAACACACTAGATTCTCAGCACACTAATGGCAAATAAGGATGCCCTTCTCTACCCCTGTGAGCGTGACCCCAGGCAGGGGACTGTTAACATTAACATAATTTGTGTGGCTTTTTTCTTTGCTAGCTTTCTGTCTTGGTTTGGCTGGACAGTTTTTTTTTTTCTTTCTCTTCCCTCCTCCCCCTCCCCCACCCCAATCTTTTGTGGTGTCTGGACTCCACTTCTTGTGGTCACTGGAGTTCCCAATATAGGAGATTATCTGTAAATAATATTTTTAAACCATAAGTCCAAGTCTTTAACTTCAGTTCACTAGGACATAGGGCTCCTAAGTTGAGTAATGGTCTCAAGCTGCAGTAGGGGAGGTTTAGGTTGGATATTAGGAAAAACTTTTTCACTAGGAGGTTGGTGAAGCACTGGAATGTGTTACCTAGGGAGGTGGTGGAACCTCCTTCCTTTGAGGTTTTTAAGGTCAGGCTTGACAAAGCCCTGGCTGGGATGACTTAGCTGGAGATTGGCCCTGCTTTAAGCAGGGATTTGGACTAGATGACCTCCTGAGGTCCCTTCCAACCCTGATATTCTATGATTCCAATAAAATGTTAGTATTTTTACTGGCTCTTATAATATGCCCACCATTGTAGCTGAGCTTCTGATTCTGTGGTGAGAGAGTGAAACTGTATGTATAATATACACATAGGCGTGAGGTAATGTGTATTAATATGCAAATTAGAGAACTACTTTGAGGCTCACTAGCTTTGTAAGGGTTGCAAGAGGTACTAAAGTGGAACAAACTTCATGCAAGCAGTACTTAGTATCTCTTCCTTGGTCACTGAAGTAAAACAAACTTCTCTACTATTAAATGTCTGTCTGTTTCAATGATGGGGAAATAGTATCCTGTACTAAAATAATTGCAATTTCCTCAAGATGACCTAAAGAGAGAGAGACTTGTGCTTCCTTTTTTATATCTTACGATTTCCAGAGGCTTCCTGAGGTACTGCTTGGCTTTTCTTTTTCTTAGGGTGTCTTTTTTTTTTTTTTTTAAAATTCTGCTTTTATTTCAGAAATATCAGGTATTTTAATTCTTGTCTTTCCTGTTCTTACTGTAGAAATGATTGGGAGTTTTCTCAGCTTTTAACTGAAAACAGATATTGAATCTTGAACAGATTTTTTTTTTCTTCCAATTGTTTAAAATGTTTTGGTGCACCTAGTTATTTTTTATAACTGTCTGAATAAAAACCCCTTACCTTTTGAGTCAAGCCTCTGATCCTCCAAAAACATATAGGCTTAACTTTACACAAGTGAATGGGGAATTCAATGAGACTAGAACATTAAACTCATGCTTACACTTTTTGCAGGATTAGAGCCTTAGACAGAATAATGATGGACTCTACAGAAAACCCAGAGACAGATGGAATCAAATTTTCATTTGCTATGTTGTTTGAATGTTATAAACAAGTCCTCCAGTTCTCCATTGAGTCTTCAGGGGAGATCAGGTACAGAAGGCTGGAATTATTAAGATTAAAATAATTTTCAAGCTTTTTATTCCTTAGGGAGAAGCAAGAATGACTTCAAAAACTTCTTTATTGTGGGCTACCTTTAAATATGTAGGGTGCCTTGTGTCCCTGGTATAGGCTGAAAGTAAATTAGATTTTGCCAAATGTGTGTTACAAAACTCTACTTGAACCTCTAATGCTATTTCCTGTAATCCTAATAATATATTAGGAAGGATCAAGTGCGAGTATAATCCACACACCTTCTGGGTGTGGTGTTCTGTCCCATCTAGTGGCACTGAGACCACTTAGAGATTTAATGAGTTTGCTCGATAGTCTAAGGGCATGGTGTCAAGGTTCCTTCCCCACTCTGAACTCCAGGGTACAGATGTGGGGATCTGCATGAAAACCTCCTAAATTTACGTTTACCAGCTTAGGTTAAAACTTCCCCAAGGTACAAACTATTTTACCTTTTGCCCTTGGACTTTCGCTGCCACCACCAAACGTCTAACCAGTTTTATTTTATTAGGAAAGAGCCCATTTGGAAATGTCTTTCCCCCCCAAAATCCTCACACCCCCCTTCCTGGGGAAGGTTTGATAAAAATCTTCACCAATTTGCATAGGTGACCACAGACCCAAAACCTTGGATCTTGAGAACAATGAAAAAAACATTCAGTTTCTTAAAAGAAGAATTTTAATTGAAGAAAAAGTAAAAAGAATCACTTCTGTAAAATCAGGATGGTAAATACCTTACAGGGTAATTAGATTAAAAACATAGAGAATCCCTCTAGGCAAAACCTTAAGTTACAAAAAGACACACAGACAGGAATATCCATTCCATTCAGCACAGCTTATTTTCTCAGCCATTTAAACAAACAGAATCTACCACATATCTAGCTAGGTTACTTACTAAGCTCTAAGACTCCATTCCTGTTCTGTCCCCGGCAAAAGCATCACACAGACAGACCCAGACCCTTTGTTTCTCCCCCCTCCAGCTTTGAAAGTATCTTGTCTCCTCATTGGTCATTGTGGTTAGGTGCCAGCGAGGTTATCCTAGCTTCTTAACCCTTTACAGGTGAAAGGGTTTTTCCTCTGGCCAGGAGGGATTTTAAAGGTGTTTACTCTTCCCTTAATATTTGACACATGGTTACACTGGAAACTTTGAAGTGCTGTGACAGGTGTGTTCCCCAGCAGCACTTTGAAGTGTGAGTGTGGTTACGAGCGAGCGCTGGGAGAGAGCTCTCCCAGCGCTCCTGGTAATCCACCTCCACGAGGGGATTAGCTCCGAGCGCTGGGAACATGGCTTCTTGCCTGGGAGCCTGTTTACACTAGCGCTTTAAAGCGCTTTGACTTGCTGCTCTGGGGGGGGGGGTGCTTTTTCACACCCCCGAGCCAGCAAGTTAGAGCACTATAAAATGTAAGTGTAGCCAAGCCCTTAATTAACAGCCTGTTGGCTTTTAGCTCATGCGGTAGAGGCTCATGCACTAAGCTCCAGAGGTTCGATCCTACCCACCAGGCACTACACCAGGTTGTGAAATGTATTGTGGGGGCAGGTGCCATTTGTAATGCTTTCCTCACCAGCACCACTCCCTTATGAAGTTATGTGATTGAGTTTGGTTTTTTTAATAAACATAATGCAAAAAAGCACTAATTTAGTAGTCCCCCTCTCCCAGGTGCTGATGGATGATGGCTCTAGCCTTATGCATCGAAAGAGTCACTCTAGATTAGCCAAACCATGTAGGAAATGATCCGCCGGACATCTCTCTGTTAATTCAGATGGAGCCCTAAACATTTTGGCCAATCTTGTCCAACTGCCTGTTCCTTGGATCTGGCCACATGGAGACACGAAATACAGACCCCTGCACAAGGGATATTGGTCATAGAGGGACTTCTACGCAGTGTGCCATCAGTCACCCCCTTCCGTCTTCTGTCTCCTACCTCCGCTCTGCATCAACAGGACCTCTAGGGCAGGTATTCTCTTCACCTTTTATCCCCATGGGCTTCCTAGAAACTGATAACAAGGGCAGGACAGAGGGTGAACCCCCCCGCCCCCCGAGATGTGTTTAACCTGCGCAGTGTGCAGGCGTTGGAAACAGTCACTCGGTCTCCCGTGGAGAGCTGAGCAGCACCGGGCGAGCGTGTGCCCGGAATGCCCCCGCCCCCTGTGGGCAGCGGCAGCGAGCCGCGCTGGGCGAGGCGGCGCACAAGCCCCGCTCCCGTGCGCCCACATCCCAAAGTTTTGTCCCCATCTCGCTCAGGGAGCGGAGGTTCAGGACAGCGGCTCCCCTTGCTATTGAGCATGCTCGGCTCGCCTGAGCGCACCCAGCGGCTCGGGGAGCGCAGGCGAGAGCGGCAGGAGCCGACACTCCGGCGGCAGCAGCACTCGGAGCCTAGAGGGAGTCTCGCCGTCGCTCCGGGACGTACCCACAGCCGCAGGCGCAGCTAGAGCACGAGGGCTAGGCAAGCGGCGGCGCCCGGCGCGGAGAGCAGGAGGCGCCCCCCCCCCCCGCACTCGTTCAGGGGCGCGCTGAGAGCGGGGCACTGGCAGCGGCAGCACCCCGCGCTTCGCGGAGAGTCCAGGCAGCGCAGCAGTGCCACTCAGGCGCACCGGCTGCAGGAGGGGAGCCTAACAGCAGCCCCGATGCCCCCTGAGTGAGTGCCGGGGGCGAACCGGGGGCCGCCGCCTCGGAGCAGGTTGCTAGCAGGAGCGAGCCCGGCAGCGGTCCGCGGCTGCTGTGGTGGCGGTGACCGGCTGGCGGAGCGAGCGCCCCCGGGGATCCAATGGGGCCAAGCGATGGGCGCTCGGGAGAAGTATTAGTCGTGCAGCGCGCTTCCGCTGCCCTGGCCCCGGGGGGAGGGACCCAGCCATGCTGCAGTCTCCAGGGGAGAACCAGACCCTGCTCTCCCAGCCTCTCCCGCTTTCGCTGCTGTTGCAGCAGCCCGGGCCGCCTGCAGTGGGCGCTGGGGAGGGGTCAGGGGAGCCGCCTGTGGCTGCGGGGCCCGCGCAGATAGTGGCTGGCAGCCTACTGTCCCTGCTGATTCTCTGGACGCTCTTCGGCAACGTGCTGGTGTGTGTGGCCATCATCCGCTTCCGGCACCTGAGGAGCAAGGTCACCAACATCTTCATCGTGTCCTTGGCCGTCTCTGACCTCTTGGTGGCCCTGTTGGTGATGCCCTGGAAGGCAGTGGCCGAGGTGGCCGGCTACTGGCCCTTTGGGGCCTTCTGCAGTGTCTGGGTGGCCTTTGACATCATGTGCTCCACCGCCTCCATTCTGAACCTCTGTGTGATCAGCATGGACAGGTACTGGGCCATCTCCAGCCCATTCAGGTATGAGAGGAAGATGACCCAGAGGGTGGCTTTGGTGATGATCAGCGTGGCTTGGGCTTTGTCTGTCCTTATCTCCTTCATCCCTGTCCAGCTCAACTGGCACAAAGGCGGGGATGTTGATGGAGGTGGGCCTGGCACTACCTCAGCAGCAGCAGGCACTGGCCCCAGCTGGGCGGAAGGGATTGGCACTAACTGGACAGTAGTATTGAGACCCTCAGAGGGGACTGCCAGCAGCAATGAGACTCTTGAGGGACAGGCTGAGAGCTGTGATTCCAGCCTCAACAGGACCTATGCTATCTCCTCCTCGCTGATCAGCTTTTATATCCCCGTAGCCATCATGCTAGTCACCTACACACGGATCTACCGCATTGCCCAAGTGCAGATCCGCAGGATTTCCTCCCTGGAGAGGGCAGCTGAGCATGCACAGAGTTGCCGGAGCAGCCGTGTTGACTGCCACCACCACACCAGCCTCAAGACTTCCATCAGAAAAGAGACCAAGGTCTTGAAGACCCTCTCAGTCATCATGGGAGTCTTTGTCTGCTGCTGGCTGCCCTTCTTCATTCTGAACTGCATAGTCCCCTTTTGTGAGAGCCCCCCTGACAACCCTTATGCTGGCCTTCCCTGTGTCAGCGAGACCACCTTTAATATTTTTGTATGGTTTGGCTGGGCCAACTCATCCCTCAATCCCATCATCTATGCTTTCAATGCTGACTTCAGAAAGGTTTTCTCCAACCTCCTAGGGTGCAGTGAGTTTTGCTCTAGCACTCCAGTGGAGACAGTCAATATAAGCAATGAACTCATCTCCTATAATCAAGACACCCTTTTCCATAAGGAAATAGTGACTGCTTATGTCAACATGATCCCTAATGTGGTTGGTTGCGAGGATGATCCTTTCGACAGGATGTCCCAGATCTCCCCAGACCATGAGATTGCCACCGACTCTGTGTGTGAGCTGGACTGTGAGGGGGAGATCTCCCTAGACAAAATAACACCTTTCACCCCAAATGGTTTACATTAAATTGCATTGTGTCCTGTCTGCTTTTACTGGATTGTACAACAAATTGCAAACACAGAATGAAAAGACTACTGCAAACACAGAATGAAAAGACTACTGGACTATTGGTCAGTCAATTCACTCCAACTGTGTCTTGCACTTTCAGGGTTTAGAAATTGCCACACAGAGTTGATAAAAACAAGCTTAATTCAACATCCCCAAAACTGAGAGAGGACTAGGAAGTTAAATCAGCCCTGGGGTGTGATCCTGGGATATGACTAGTTAGTTAGTGTTTGTAAAAAGCTCTGAAGATGGAAAGTGCTCTCAAAGCATAAAGTATCATAACTTCTAAGAACAGGGACAGATGCTGTAATGACATGGTCACTAAAAATAAAAATTATTAGATTGTCCAATTCTTGTTTTTGTTTGAATTTTATGTGGAGCTAAGGGTTGGGCTGGTGGTGAACTGGGTGATTATTTAAATACTTGTTTCTGTTTCTTTCAAAACAGTTTCTCTGTAATTAATGTGTTTTCCTAGGCAGCATTATTGCCTTTGATATCTTTGCCTTGTCCTGAAGATGAAAATAAATGTTGTTGATCAAGGAGTTATTTTTCCTTCATTAGCATGAAGATTTACATTGTGTAAACAAATGTTAGCATTTCTACTTGAATGATTAAAGTAACTTATTATTTCAAAAGCAATCTAAAGTCCGTGTGGAAATAGAATGTCTGAGTTAAAGCAGTGCTCACAGGAAAATCTGATTTTAAATTAGCTCTTTTTGATACTTCTACTCAGAGCTAGATTAATGCTTACAGTTTTTGTTCCCTTTGCATTAATTGTCACTGATGTCCTTTATTAGTCATGATTTTCTGTAGCTAAAATATCAAATGTGTATTTATAAAATATTAAAAATCATCTTAATTCTAAACCTGAATGGACTTTTAAGATGCTAATAGTGAGCAAAGAATAACCTCCTGATAGTGTTCACAAAACTCTTTTCTATAATAACTATTTTAGAAAATGAGAGCAGTAATTAGTCATTCCCAGTGTTGCTAGTAGGTTTTATAGTTTCAGGGAGCTCTCACCAATGCCAAAATGCATGACAGTACTGCTGTTGGATTTTAAACTGAAATCTCGTCTTGCTGAATCTTTAATTCAAACTTTTAAAATGTTAAAGGTATTTAATGAGATTTAGGATTTAGAAGATTTTAATACAGGTTTAGAAAAACATTACATTGAGGGGTTTTAAAGAAACTTTAATTCTACTAACTCATTCCAAGTACAATGGAGTGATTTTAGAATAGTTAGGTACATTATTTTAGAAACATTCTAAAGCATTTCAGCTCAGAAAATGGAAGTGAGAAATTGCCTGGGAAGAAGTAAATCAAAGGGAGCAAATTAAATATTAAAATGTGATTTTTTTTTTAAGAGTTGGCTTTGTTTTATGAATAATGTTTGAGTTTTGTCTTGTTTTAAAAGTGTCATTGCTCATTTGCTTAAAGTTAAGAGCTTAAATAAGACTGAAATCAAATTATAAATGGCTTGATCCCACAGTCCTTATTCAGGCAGCACTTCCACTGAACACAGTAGGAATTTTGCTTAGTTAGGATTTAGTGATCAGACCTTTTTATGTATGTAGTATTTTTGGTGTTCTATTTGACATTAACTGGTTATGTAGATGTTTGTTTTCATTTTTCTCCTTTGGTCGCTGAGGGTGGATCTTCCTATTACTTATAGGTCTCAATTCATATCTTCTGCCTGCCTGCCTTTTGGATTAGGGTATTGTGGATCTGGTTTAGGAAAGTTTTGGAAAGCAATAGTCTCTTGTACATAGTCAGGGTCATCCGACCACTAGGTCCACCTTAGGGATCAAAGAATACAAGCAAACAGGTTCTGTTTGCAAGATTAGTATTTACCCAGAGTAAAATTCACTTTCCCTGACTAATTCAGAGTAACTGGACTTTTTGTGGGTGGAATACCCAGAATATGGTGGTGGAGAGAAATATATTCTCAGCTAGGAGTCAGGTCTCCACAGCTTCTCAACTGCTGCTCAAGTTTATGGGCTTGCACAGTGTTTGAGGGACATTAGGTCAGCACAGGTTAAGGGAAAAACAGAAATGTCTCCTGTGAGTTCCCTGGGTTGCAACCTGGAACTGGAGTACCGCTGCGCCATCTGTCTCACCAACCTGGGCTCCCTCTCCCACTGTGATGCTGTGACAAGTTGCAAACCCCTCCAGGTCCTGAATTTACACAGACATCCACAGGTAGGGACACACCCAGCTGAGTTACATGAATGCTTTTGCCAGCCGCTCAATAGGCTCCAGCCAATTCCCTATAAGATCTCCAGCCTAGGACCCCAGAACTATACCATCTTGCCCTGGTCAGATGCCTGACAAGTGTAAGTTTTTTTTTTTATTTACCCAGTCTGCCCCTCCCTCAATGTGGAGAGGACATGCACCAGTTTTTGTTCCTGAGCAGGTTCCCAAGCACTTGAAGCAAAACACAGTTTCAGGTAAAATATAAAGCAGATTTATTAACTACAGAAAGATCAATTTTAAGTGATTATAAGTACTAAGTGTACAGATCAAAGCTGATTACTTAAGAAATAAAAGTAAAACCACAATCTGAGTTCTATAAACTAGACAGGATTTGAATCAAGCAGTGTCTCATCCTGATGGTATTGTTCCTTAATACACAGGCTGGGATTATCTTTTCCAGCCTGGGACCACCTTCCTAGTTCAATCTTTGTTCTCGACACGTTTCCAGGTGTTGAGTTGTGGAGGAAGTAAGGATAAATGATGTCACTTCCGCTCCTTTATAGGCTCTTCCAGCAAAGATCTTTTGCTATGACATGGGTCAAGCAGTGTCCATTGTTTACATGCTTCCACTGAGAAGCCTTCATTGTACGCAGATCCTGCGATAGTCGTTAGTAGTGTGGATTTCCCTTAATGGGCCATCAGCACCATCTGGATTCTCCGTTGTTGTTCCAGAAAGACTGGTTGTGGTTGTTTCCAACTTCACAACATATTTCAGTAATACCCACATAGCAGAACTTCATAACTTCTCTCAAAATGATAGCACATACAATTCAACAGGATATTAATATTTAACAGAACAAGACCTTTTAAATGATACCTCACAAGGCATACTTTGTACAAAACATATAATTATATAACAATGGTGAATATAGGGGTGCCAAGTGGGTGTTTCTTTGGGGTACAGTGTCACATCTCCATACCCCCATATAATGATGATGGGGTCCCCACTCGGGTCTTGCATAAATCAGTCATGATGGGGCAAGTAAAGAGAGGGGCCACAACATCCTTGTTTATGTGGATCTAATGTAGAGTTTGAATTGCGTGGAGGACCTTGTGCTGGCCCTTAATCCAGGTGAATTTCACTCCAAGGAAATAGCTCCCTCAAGCTTATTTCCACCCATCTCAAGAAGGTATCTCAATAATACTATTTTCTCCATCTATCTCAAGATGAACTTCAAAACGTCAGCACACAAAATATGAACCCAAGGAACGTAATAGTCTAAAATACAGTGTAATGTGACAATCTACCTAATTGTATATCCCACTGGTGTCTGCCAGACAGTGTTTGCCCACATCTCCAAATGCCCTGTCATGTGCCACCTGTGCTGGTTTCTCCATCCCTTCAATTTCTGCTTCACAAATAGCCCTGATTTTAGACACCTAAATACCCTAGAAGATCTGGGCCTTAGCCTTGCTGTGCCTCAGCACCTCATTTGTACACTGAGGATAAATATTTAGTTACGTCTCGAGGGGTATGAGGATAAATACAATAACAGAAAATTAGAAATATAAGAATCTAATATAAGAATCTGGATCAAACCAATGGTTCCTCTAGGCCACTATCCTATCTCCCATCATGACTAGTACTAGCTACTCCAGAGGAAGAAACCCTGCAGTAAGCAGTAATGGGATAACCCACCCCAGGGAACATGTCGTCTGAGCCCTTGGTAGTTAGAGATAGGTTTATGCATCAAAACTTGAAGGTTTATATCCTTTCCAAAGCTCTTGTGTATTTTTTTTTAAATTCCTATTATAATTGGATATTCTTATCTGTATAAATCTCTAATCCTTTTAGAATCCTGCTAAACTTTTGGTCTCCGATAACTTGTGGCAGTGAGTTCCAAAGTCTGAATGTTATGTGAAAATATTTCCTTTTATCAGTTTTGAATCTGCATCCCTTTTATACCAATGAATATGTTCTTGTGTTATGAGAGAGTGATTGGAAGTTCCCAGTCTCTGTGATATTTATTAATATCAGTTGGTTCACCTTTATCCACTATCTTATTGACCTATTCAAAGAATTCTAACAGATTAGTGAGGCTTGATATTCCATTGCAGAAACTATGCTGGTCATTCCCTTTCATATCATGATCTTCCAGATATTTTATAATTTTATGTTTAATTATGGTTGCAACCGTTTACTGGACTTTTCAGTCTATAAGTCACTAATCACCCCAATGCCTTTTTAAAAACATTTTGTGTGGTGCTAAGATACTATGGTAACTTGGGCCACAAAAATAGTTAATAAAATGCTCTCTCCATTTGGCTTTTCAGCAAGGTGTCCATTTTTAAAGGGACAGTGCCTTTTAATTTTCATCTGGTCATCTTCATACTAAGGGGAGAATCTTTTTAAATTTGAATACACCTGTCATAAATATAAAGAGAAGGATAAACAGCTTTAAAATCCCTCCTGGCCAGAGGAAAAACCCTTTCACCTGTAAAGGATTAAGAAGCTAAAGATGACCTCGCTGGCACCTGACCAAAATGACTAATGAGGAGACAAGATACTTTCAAAGCTGGGGTGTGGGGGGAGAGGAACAAAAGGTTCTCTCTGTCTGTGTGTTGCCTTTGTTGGGACCAGAGCAGGAATGCAGGTCAGAACTCCTGTAAAGGGCCAATAAGCAATCTAGTTAGATATGCGTTGGATTCTGTTTTGTTTAAATGGCTGATAAAATAAGTTGTGCTGAATGGAATGTATATTCCTGTTTTTGTGTCTTTTTGTAACTTAAGGTTTTGCCTAGAGGGATTCTCTGTTTTTGAATCTGATTACCCTGTAAGGTATTTACCATCCTGATTTTACAGAGGTGATTCTTTTACTTTTTCTTCTATTAAAATTCTTCTTTTAAGAACCTGATTCCTTTTTCATTGTTCTTAAGATCCAAGGGTTTGGGTCTGTGTTCACCTATGCAAATTGGTGAGGATTTTTATCAAGCCTTCCCCAGGAAAGGGGGTGTAGGGTTTGGGAGGATTTTGAGGGGAAAGACATTTCCAAGCAGGCTCTTTCCCTGTTACATATTTGATAGATGCTTTGTGGTGGCAGCAATAAAGTCCAAGGACAAAAGGTAAAATAGCTTGTACCTTGGAAGTTTTAACCTAAGCTGGTAAAAATAAGCTTAGGGGGTTTTTCATACAGGTCCCCACATCTGTACCCTAGAGTTCCAAGTGGGTAAGGAACCTTGACAACACAGATATGTGGAACTCTACTGTGATTCTATTTGAAACATATTGGACCAAGTGTTTGGAAGTTGCTCACATGGTTGTAGTGTTTGGAGTTGACAAGAGTTTTGTTTCTGAAATGACAGTCTTGCCTGTAACTATATAAATGACAGAGCATTTTGATCAGAAGATTCCAAAAAAGGATTTGCTTCATTTAGTTTCTCTCAGATGAACCTGCTACCCTGCCTTTTAAGTGGTCTCCCTTTTTAGTATTACCAACACAATTTTTCATCTTTTTTTCAGTTTTTACTGGAACAGCAAGTAAGGAGAGTGATCATTATACATCTACTCTCTTCTTAAGACTTTAGATATACCTTGTACCTCCCAGCATCCAAGTAGCATGATTATTCCATGAATACCATCCTATTCCTATCATGGTTTTTGTTCCCTAATTAAATATCAGAACACTGCGTTATCCTGATTCTTTCTTTTAGTGCTTTAAGTGTAGCTTTTATGAAGTAATTTAAATGTATAATACATTTTGGCTTTTGAGTAGTTCTTGTTTAGTAATCCCAGTTCAGCATAATAGGTGGACTTCAAGATCACAGGTTTATTTTCTGTTTCTAGCTTGTGTTATAGTTCTGTAGAGTGGTAGCAAATCTTACATTGCAATATTTATCACTGTTAAATTTGATTGAAGCTGATGCAGTGGTAATGATCAGGTCTTCAATATGGCCCAATCCAAAGCCTAGTATGAGATTTGCTTCAAAGCTGGGAAAGTCCATCAGCAGTAGAATGTTTTCAATTAAATTTTTTATGTGAATTAAAAAAGACTATGCACGGATCTCTTCGTTAATTTTTAACTTCTTTTTATGAGAAGCAATATAGATGTGGAACATTTTATGTAAAAAAGCAGCAAACAGTTATAAATACTGCTTTAATATTCAAACCCCAAAAGAGCCATTGCTGGTGTCCGCTTTTGTGAGTGTTATTTTTTTCTGAGATAAAGAAACTTAGAATGCTTGTCAAAAGGGAGGAAAAGTGCTGCAATAAGCTCAGTGCTTTGCCCTCGCAGCTTTTGTTGTGTTCTTTATTGTTGCTATCGAGCCACTCACCCACATTTTGTGCATTCTTGTACTGAAAACTCTTGTTTACATTTTTAAACAATGCTAAAAATTGCTTGACTCCAAAATGGAGAGGATCAGTGATATCTAAATGCCAAATATTTTATTTTGAGGGGTCAATCGTGTATAAGCGCTTCATGCAAAAGGGTGCAGAGCCTTAGTGCGCTGTCCAGAACTCAGTTATCAAGTTGCAGGTGCATAAGGGGAGTAAAATCCTTTCACTGTGCATGTACCTGCATTCTCCTATCCATCCTGGGTGAAATCCTGGCCCTATGCAAGTAAATGGGAGTTTAGCCACTGACTGCAATGGAGCCACAATATCAAACCCACCTCCCCAATTTTTAAGCTGTGATATGAGTACATAGCATATGGATATGAAAGAGAGTGATTGTGGGAGGTGTGTGTGAGTGGTCATTAGTGGGGTAGGGTGCAGGGAGATGTGTGTGTGTGCAGAGGGCCATTCTGTTACTCCACTAACTAAAGCAGGAGTTTGTGCCTGGGGCAGATTGTGCTGCGCAAGCAAGGTACAGCATGGGGCTGCTAGTTGCTCTGATACATTTCCTTGAGCATCTCTCTCCCCTGCTTTTACCCAGGGCAGGCCCTGGCCTCTTCATCTTCAGGGCACTGTAAAATTATAACTAATTAATCCTTCTGACAGCCCTGTGAAGTGGGTAAAGGAGAACAACTGGCTTTTTAAAGAAAGCTTTTTAAATGGGCTGTGGGTAGTTGGGAAGAAGGTGGTCTAGATGGGTAACTGGTTGTGGAAGGGAGGGCACATAGTATCTCATACCTACTCATGCCCAAATCTGGAGATATACTACACAACTTCTGCCAATCCTTTGGGGATCTTTTAAGCAAAGTATCAAAATTGACAGTCTTTTTTGTTTTTGTTTCTCTCATTATTTAGGATATTTCACCAGGGACACTAACTTCTTTAGAGGACAAGATTAAATAGCTAATCTCTTTGAGAGCACTTAGGAGTCTTGCCTGCATAAAGATAATGGTACTGGGAACTTAACTGGCACCCAGTTAAATTGTAAACCTACTTACTAAGGGCTTAGTCTTAAATTAGATGGGTAAGCACATCAGGGCAAGGGCTGTTTTGTACAGTGCAGTGGGGCCCTGATCCTGATTGGTGTCATTAGGCACAATATGAATACAATAAGTAAATAATAAAACTGAACTTATTCAAGGAATTCTGAGGGGAGCAGGCTTATATACACAAATCTTACAATTTTTTGCTATTTTTTTTTAATCCCACAAATCAAAGACAAGTACGGTTTCCCAAGTACTTAAAACATCCTGTTTTTAGTTAAGGACTGTAAATCTTTGAAAATTCAAAAGTAGATTATTCCACCATGACAGTGAAATGGAATATACAAAATTGTTTTGCCCAATTATTTTCTTCACTGAAAGAATTTTTAGCAAGATTTGCCTATTGATCTTAAATGCTACAGATTATTTTGAGACTTGCAGCAAGGAAGCTTGATCATTTAAAAGCATCTGTGTATTTGAAAAATTAGTAGACAATATCGGTGTCTTTCATTTTCAGTGAAAAGAAGCTGCAACCTGCTAGATAGAGTACAATGAGGTTCTGTTTCATCGACAGACAATGGGAATCTGCATAACCTATTATACAGAGTATCCAATTTAGGAAAAATAAATCAAGCTTCCTGAATTATAAATTTTACAGTCAGTTGCAAGGAAGAATATTTGCCAAATTAACTATTTTCTAACCATAAAACGCAAACTGCTTATTTCTGCAAGTAATTTATTAAGGGCAAGAATCAGTAGTAAACTCTTGATGTTTTTATGTCACTCTGGTGACACAAACAGCTGAGAGTCCAGTTTAATAGGACAGTCAAAGTGCCAATTATCTGGCGTATACTGGTGATCAGGCTGGAAGTGTAATGTTTGTCACATAATGATCAGTCCATACAAGCATGCACATGTATGTTGTGGTAAAAATGGGAGTGACCTGTAAGAAGTTCTTAATCCTCTGCGTGCACCTGTCTCTAGTATGGTATAATATCATTGATTGATTTAAAGGGGATGGGGCAGGCAGAAAGGAGATGGCTAAAGGTGGTCCTTTGCTCAGCTTCCATTTAAAGGGACACAAAGCCAGAAGTATTACTGCTGATGACTCTGGCTTAGTCTTCTAAACGGCAGGCTGTTACCCCTCCTGGATGCTAACACATAAAGAAGCCATGTACAGGACAAAGAATAATACTATATTGGGGGCTTGGAGTAGGGGGAAATACAGGGACACACTCAAACACTGGAGCCTGTCAGGGGAGGGAAGGTGCCTGAAAAAGCTATGCCTGGCCTATGTCACCATTAAGGGATGGCAGTACTTGAGGTAAGATAGATCTGCATGTAGGTTGGTGTATTTTTTTTATTTATTTTAGTCCTTTAAATTCTGTTTAATTCTCTAATGCCTTGTTCCAAGTGCTAAATAAAAGTAGTTTGAGGCAGCTGGTTACTATATCACAAGTTCCTAAAGGGAGGAAGTGCAAGTGCCCCAAACCCATTCCAATCTGGAGTATGGTCCATGTGGGCAGCCTGACCTGGGCCACAGTCTGAGTGGAAGAATTGTGAGATTGGCTCCTGACACAGGCAAAAACCAGATGCACAAGTCCTGACCAGGGGGCACTCAAAGACCAGAAAGGAAACAGAGGTGCACCTTGTCCTGTGACTGACACATTGACCGTCTAGATATATATCAATAATATCGCTTCTAGGCATAGACAGTTTCTTCCCCAATGTGGTCAAATATATGTCTGAAGCTGAAGGGCACAACGCTTTTTTTCGTTTCACTTTTTAGATGAGTATATTTAAATTATATTTGGATATTAAATATGCTCCGGTAAGCTTTTTTAATTTTTTTTATTTTGATTTAACAAAATTTATACACTGTTACAGTATCACTGGCTGATTTCATAAGGTGAAGGTAAATCATTAAATGACCATATTGACTCTGTGGTCAAGAGGTGAACTGTTGTGAATTTTTGAAGTGATAGGCCAAAAAAAAGTAGAGCTGCAAGATAGTTCAGCCCAAAGCAAGGAGTTACAAAAGGGATCTCACAAAAGGGGTGACTGGACAACAAAATGGCAGATGAAATTCAAAGTTGAAAAATGCAAAGTAATGCATGTTGGAAAACATCATCTCAACTATACATACAAAATGATGGGGTCTAAATTAGCTGCTAACACTCAAAGAGATGTTGGAGTCCTTGTGAATAGTGAAAAGTGAGGCCTTACTAACACTGGCATAAATCAGAAAAGCGGGGGCCTCATATTAGTTTCCCACAAAACTGTGCCAGTGTCTTCACTCATACTTTTCCACAAAGGTATCATGGGAGGTTTTCTCTGGAAACATCCACTCAATGTGCAGCGGCAGTCAACAAAGCAAACAGAATGTTGGGAATCATTAAGAAAGGGATAGATAATAAGACCGAAAATATCATATTGCCTCTATATAAATCCATGGTACGTGCACACCTTGAATACTGTGTGCAGATCTGGTCACCCCATCCCAAAAAAGATATATTAGAATTGGAAAAGGTACAGAGATGGGCAACTAAAATGATTAGGGGTATGAAACAGGAGGAGAGATTAAAATGACTGGAAATTTTCAGCTTAGAAAAGAAACTACTAAGGGGGGATATGATTAGAGGTCTATAAAATCTTGACTGGTGTGAAGAAAGTGAATAAGGAAATGTTTACTCCTTCACATAACACACGATCTAGCAGTCATCCAATGAAATTAATAGACAACAGGTTTTAAAAAAACAAAACAAAAGGAAGTACTTCTTCACACAACATAAAGTCAACCTGTGGAACTCTTTGCCAGGGGATGCTGTGAAGACCAAAACTATAACAGGATTAAAAAAAGAACTAGATAAATTCCTGGAGAATAGGTCCATCAGTGGCTATTAGCCAGGATGGGGAGGGATGCAACACCATGCTCTGAGTGTCTCTAGCCTGTTTGCCAGAAGCTGGGGAATGGGGAACAGAGGATGGATCACTTGATGATTACCTGTTCTGTTCATTCCCTCTGAAGCACCTGGCCTTGACCACTGTCAGAAGACAGGCTACTGGGCTATATGGACCATTGGTCTGACCCAGTATGACCATTCTTATATAAAAATTAATTATAATAAAAATGTTTAGTACAGAAACTCCCCAACATAATGACCTCTCAAGATAGCAATGATGTGAGATAACAACCTTGGCAAATAATGCATTTTAAAAATCTTGGCCTACTAGGAAACATATGTATATGTTTCCATTCCCAGTCACAAATCTAGCATTCTGGAGCAACGTCACTAAAATACTGTCCAACAAACAAATGTTTGTTTTAATGTGCCCCTCACTTTTCCCTCCACCACACCCCACTCACTAGTGTTGTCCTTGGTCAGTGGAGACTCAGAGTTCAGAGGTGCTTTTGCATGAGTTCACCTCCTAGGTGGGGGGCAAGAAGGCACCTTGCTCTTTTCTTCAGCTGCTCACAGTTCGCTCTGTCCACTGTTTGTTGTGCCACTGTTCACTCCACCGCTCTGTTGCCAATGGCCCTGCGCAGTCACCTTCTGCTGCCACTGTGACCTCTGCGAGTTGGTCTCTTGAGGTTCCACCGGCTCTCGGTGATTTCAGCTGAGATCTCAGTGGGGGGACCTCCCTGCTAGTGCAGGCTGCACCATCTCTTCCACAGAAACGCTGTCCCCATAGCGTTTGGACATATGACCAGGGAAGAGTATAAAAATATTGCTCAGGCATGTAGGAATGATATCAGGAGGGCCAAATAGCTTCTAGAGCTGCAGCTAGCCAGAGATGTCAAGAGTAACAAGAAGGGTTTCTTCAGGTATGTTGGCAACAAGAAGAAAGCCAAGGAAACTGTGGGCCCCTTACTGAATGAGGGAGGCAACCTAGTGACAGAGGATGTGGAAAAAGCTAATGTACTCAATGCTTTTTTTGCCTCTGTTTTCACTAACAAGGTCAGCTCCCAGACTGCTGCGCTGGGCATCGCAAAATGGGGAAGAGATGGCCAGCCCTCTGTGGAGATAGAGGTGGTTAGGGACTATTTAGAAAAGCTGGACGTGCACAAGTCCATGGGGCCGGACGAGTTGCATCCGAGAGTGCTGAAGGAATTGGCGGCTGTGATTGCAGAGCCATTGGCCATTATCTTTGAAAACTCGTGGCGAACGGGGGAAGTCCCGGATGACTGGAAAAAGGCTAATGTAGTGCCAATCTTTAAAAAAGGGAAGAAGGAGGATCCTGGGAACTACAGGCTAGTCAGCCTCACCTCAGTCCCTGGAAAAATCATGGAGCAGGTCCTCAAAGAATCAATCCTGAAGCACTTGCATGAAAGGAAAGTGATCAGGAACAGCCAGCATGGATTCACCAAGGGAAGGTCATGCCTGACTAATCTAATCGCCTTTTATGATGAGATTACTGGTTCTGTGGATGAAGGGAAAGCAGTGGATGTATTGTTTCTTGACTTTAGCAAAGCTTTTGACACGGTCTCCCACAGTATTCTTGTCAGCAAGTTAAGGAAGTATGGGCTGGAAGAATGCACTATAAGGTGGGTAGAAAGCTGGCTAGATTGTCGGGCTCAACGGGTAGTTATCAATGGCTCCATGTCTAGTTGGCAGCCGGTATCAAGTGGAGTGCCCCAAGGGTCAGTTCTGGGGCCGGTTTTGTTCAATATCTTCATAAATGATCTGGAGGATGGTGTGGATTGCACTCTCAGCAAATTTGCGGATGATACTAAACTGGGAGGAGTGGTAGATACGCTGGAGGGGAGGGATAGGATACAGAAGGATCTAGACAAATTGGAGGATTGGGCCAAAAGAAATCTGATGAGGTTCAATAAGGATAAGTGCAGGGTCCTGCACTTAGGACGGAAGAACCCAATGCACAGCTACAGACTAGGGACCGAATGGCTAGGCAGCAGTTCTGCGGAAAAGGACCTAGGGGTGACAGTGGACGAGAAGCTGGATATGAGTCAGCAGTGTGCCCTTGTTGCCAAGAAGGCCAATGGCATTTTGGGATGTATAAGTAGGGGCATAGCGAGCAGATCGAGGGACGTGATCGTTCCCCTCTATTCGACATTGGTGAGGCCTCATCTGGAGTACTGTGTCCAGTTTTGGGCCCCACACTTCAAGAAGGATGTGGATAAATTGGAGAGAGTCCAGCGAAGGGCAACAAAAATGATTAGGGGTCTGGAACACATGAGTTATGAGGAGAGGCTGAGGGAGCTGGGATTGTTTAGCCTGCAGAAGAGAAGAATGAGGGGGGATTTGATAGCTGCTTTCAACTACCTGAAAGGGGGTTCCAAAGAGGATGGCTCTAGACTGTTCTCAATGGTATCAGATGACAGAACGAGGAGTAATGGTCTCAAGCTGCAGTGGGGGAGGTTTAGATTGGATATTAGGAAAAACTTTTTCACTAAGAGGGTGGTGAAACACTGGAATGCATTACCTAGGGAGGTGGTGGAATCTCCTTCCTTAGAGGTTTTTAATGTCAGGCTTGACAAAGCCCTGGCTGGGATGATTTAACTGGGAATTGGTCCTGCTTCGAGCAGGGGGTTGGATTAGATGACCTTCTGGGGTCCCTTCCAACCCTTATATTCTATGATTCTATGATAGGCAGCAGGACTAAGCACTTAGACCTGATTATCAGTGATTTCAGCTGTAGTGGTCACTTAACAAAACAAAAGATTATCTATGGAGCCTAATCAGCTCTGTCTTTAAACAGTGGAGAGGGGCAGGTCAAATCATACTTTTGACTCAGACCATCAAGCAAAACACCTGTCCCCACTGTCTCTCTTGATGCCCTCAATCAACACAGGCTAAGTACAGTTCTACTGCCCTTTACTTATACAATAAGAATAACATTTAATTCCCCCCCCCCCCGCTTAAAGTGATTTTGTAACCCAACCCCAGCCAAAATCTATCACTTGAACATAGAATCATAGAATCATAGAATATAAGGGCACAGCTCTGTTTGCTGGCTACCTAGGTAGATTAGGTGTGAATGTAAATACAGTCTGGTCCTGAAGACTGTCCCCCCAGCTCACCGTTAGCTGTTAGGGAGAGCTCATTTAGACTTTGCTTACAAATCATATTTTGAAATTATTAGGTTGGCCAACATCACCAAAATGAATGCACTGACATTGTCATTTAAAAAAAAACAGCTGTATAAGGAAGCTAGTCTATGTTCATACTTTTAAAATCTATTATACTTTTTCAGATACATGTATTTTATCGTACAGTTTATATGGTTTTAAAGTGTGTATTAATGTTTCAATTTCAATTCAAATTTCCAAATAGTCACTAAATTGGCATGTAATTAGTTCACAAAACTGAGGGGGGGTGTTGGAAATTCAGGGGGGGATGTAGGGAAATCACTGCTTCCAGGTACGGCGTACTGGACCGTACCACCATACTTGCATCACTGAATAAGACTACATGAAAGAGAACCGAGTTTTATTTTAGCAAATAAAGGCTGATGCAGAGGACAATGCACTGTCAGAATCTTCAGGTGAACAGGAGATGGAGGGAAATTGCTGGTTTAATACAAGCTGTGTTTCCCTGGCCATTTTATGACTCATATGAAATGCTTTAATTCTTTTAACAGTATGATGTTTCACATAATACTTATAAGAGTAACTTAATGCTGTCATGACTGAACATTTCTTTTTAATTTGTGGTTTAGGGCAGGTTTTTTTTTTTTTTTTTTTAAATTTTTAAATCTTGTATGTCAGACACATACGGATTAGAATTGGGGTGTCCATGGGTGGTTACTACTTAGCTACAGACAAAGCTCAGCCCTGTACAGATATGGAATAATAGGCTGTCTCTCCTCCAAGAATCTTGCAATCTAAATATGATAGAATCTATTGGTGATGGTCATTCTCAGGACTGAATAATATCCATAGTACTAAAATTATATCAGGTGATTAAACCTTTATGTAATATATTTGTTTCTTTTATAGCAGTAGTAATTTTGGCTTGGTAGGGACTTACTTTTGTCAACAGCTAAAAGGATAGAATGTGTAAGTGTTCCTCCTACATGAACTGGATAACTGCATACCATAACTTCTGTCTAAACTATGTTCTGATGGAGATCACAATAAGAGGGGTTTTTTAAGTTTTAAAAGCATCTTTAGAGAATGTGACTCATTACAATGATTTCTGTTATCTATTTAATATAGTCCAGGTGTGTGTGTGTGTGTGTGGAGAGTATACAGTATAATTTATTTCATTCTGCAGTTTTTCTGAAAAAAAAAAACTGTTAAAATGGCACAAGGTGGTGCCATGTATACTGACTCTTAGTGATTCCAGATCAAATCTGCCCAACATACAAAAATAGGTATTTCCCCCCAAACTGACAGCCCTGAAAACCAGATCTGGAATTTCAAAATAATGGTGTGTTCTTTCTGTCTTATGCATTACCAGTAATAGAAATTCTGCAATCTGAATTTAATGATATTTTGGGATGATGCATAAACTGGAATAGAATCCAGATCACACATCCATAGCTGTTTTTAGCTCTGCAGAGCAAACAGGAGTAAAAAGTAATCACAATGTATATTAAACTCCAACCCTGCACTGGCAGATCCTTGCACCTGCACAGAGCTCTATTAATCAGTAGGACACCATGTGGGTGGCAGGATCTGCCCATTCAGAGCCAATTACAGGATCAGGGCCTTTGTTGCTAAAGTGAGCGTTATTACATTACATTCTTCCCATGCCAGTGTAGGCGTACACGGTGGAAACTAGTCTCTTCCATTCCTCTTTGTCATTTGCTGCTGTTTCCATCCGGCCTATAAAAACAACGAGGAGTCCTTGTGGCATCTTAGAGACTAACAAATTTATTTGGGCATAAGCTTTCGTGGGCTAAAACCCACTTCATCAAATGCATGGAGTGAAAAATACAGAAAGCAGTATATATATCACAGCACATGAAAAGATGGGAGTTGCCTTACCAAGTCCGGGAGGGTCAGTGCTAACAAGGCCAATTCAGTCAAGGTGGAAGTGGCCTATTCTCAAAAGTTGACAAGAAGGCATGAATATCAGCAGAGGGAAAAATTACTTTTTGTAGTGACCCAGCCACTCCTACTCTTTATTCAGGCCTAATTTGATGGTGTCCAGTTTGCAAATTAATTCCAGTTCTGCAGTTTCTTGTTGGAGTCTGTTTTTTGAAGTTTTTTCGTTGAAGAATGGCCACTTTTAAGTCTGTTGTTGAGTGTCCAGGGAGATTGAAGTGCTCTCCTACTGTTTTTTGAATGTTACAATTCTTGATGTCTGATTTGTGTCCATTTATTCTTTTGCATAGAGACTGTCTGGTTTGGTACATGGCAGAGGGGCATTTCTGGCACATGATGGCATGTATCACATTGGTAGATGTGCAGGTGAACGAGCCCCTGATGGTGTGGCTCATGTGGTTAGGTCCTATGATGGTGTCCCTTGAATTGATATGCGGACAGAATTGGCAACGGGGTTTGTTGAAGGGATTGGTTCCTGGGTTAGTGTTTTTGTTGTGTGGTGTCATAAATAAATATAAAGGGAAGGGTAAACCCCCTTTAAAATCCCTCCTGGCCAGAGGAAAAATCCTCTCACCTGTAAAGGGTTAAGAAGCTAAAGGTAACCTCGCTGGCACCTGACCAAAATGACCAATGAGGAGACAAGATACTTTCCAAAGCTGGGAGGAGGGAGAGAAACAAAGGGTCTCTGTCTATATGCTGCTTTTGCCGGGGATAGAACAGGAATGGAGTCTTAAAACTTTTGGTAAGTAATCTAGCTAGGTATGTGTTAGATTATGATTTCTTTAAATGGCTGAGAAAAGAACTGTGCTGAATAGAATGACTATTCCTGACTGTGTGTCTTTTTTGTAACTTAAGGTTTTGCCTAGAGGGATTCTCTATGTTTTGAATCTAATTACCCTGTAAGGTATCTACCATCCTGATTTTACAGAGGTGATTCCTTTACTTCTATTTATATTAAAAGTCATCTTGTAAGAAAACTGAATGCTTCTTCATTGTTCTGAGATCCAAGGGTTTGGGTCTGTGGTCACCTATGCAAATTGGTGAGGATTTTTACCAAACCTTTCCCAGGAAGTGGGGTGCAAGGGTTGGGAGGATTTTGGGGCGAAAGATGTGTCCAAACTACGTTTCCCAGTAAACCCAGTTAGAGTTCGGTGGTGGCAGTGGATATTCCAAGGACAAAGGATAAAATTTAATTTGTACCTTGGGGAAGTTTTAACCTAAGCTGGTAAAAGTAAGCTTAGGAGGTTTTCATGCAGGTCCCCACATCTGTACCCTAGAGTTCAGAGTGGGGGAGGAACCTTGACATGTGGTGTGTAGTTGCTGGTGAGTATTGGCTCCGGGCAATCCCTAGCTATTCTGGGGCCCATTGGGGGGCTGGCTTGGGGAACAGGTGGGAACCGCCCCCAGCACTCATCAGCAATGGAGCTGGGGCCGGGTCGCTGCACTTCCTTGCGGCTGGGGTGGAGCAGGGCGGGGGGCTTTGGGGAAGGGGTGGAGTGTGGGCAGGCTGGAGCAGAGCAGGGGCCATGGGGAAGGGGCAGGGGGCTGGAGCAGCATGCAGCTGCGCAGGGCACCAGGAAATTTGGGGCACCAAATTTCCTGGTGCCCTATGCAGCTGTGTACTTTGTGTATGGGTAGGGACATCCCTGTATTTGCTTCAGGTTGGGGAGCTGTCTGTAAGTGAGGACTGGCCTATCTCCCAAGGTGTGTGAGAGTGAGGGATCATCCTTCAGGATAGGTTGTAGATCCTTGATGCGCTGGAGAGGTTTTAGTTGTGGGCCGTCGGTGACGGCTAGTGGCATTGTTACTTTATTTGTTGGGCCTGTCCTGTAGTAGGTGACTTCTGGGTACCCTTCTGGCTCTGTCAGTCTGTTTCTTCACTTCACCAGGTGAGTATCATAGTTTTAAGAGCACTTGATAGAGATCCTGTAGGTGTTTGTCTCTGTCTGAGGGATTGGTGCAAATGTGCCTGTATTTTAGAGCTTGGCTGTAGACAATGGATCGTGTGATGTGGTCTGGATGAAAGCTGGAGGCATGTAGGTAAGTATAGCTGTCAGTAGGTTTCTGGGATAGGGTGGTGGTTGTGTGACCATCGCTTATTTGCACTATAGTGTCCAGGAAGTGGATCTTTTGTGTGGATTGGTCCAGACTGAGGTTGATGGTGGGGTGGAAATTGTTGAAATCCTGGTGGAATTCCTCAAGCGCCTCCTTCCCATGGGATGATGAAGATCATCATCTGGACCCATGAGAAGGAAGCCAAAATAAGGAAAACAGCATAAAAATAATAAGTTAAATGTATTCAAGTCAGTATGGCCTGATGAAATTCACATTAGGGTGCTTAAGGAACTAGCTGTGGCAATCTTGGAACTGTTAGTTATTACCCCCAAAGAACTTATGAAGGATGACTGGAGTCTCAGAAGACCTGGAGAAAGGTACTATGTTTGCCAACCTTTAAAAAGGGAAATGTAGAAGTCCTGGAGAATCTGACATATTCAGTCAGACTCTCATCAATACCTGGAAAGATACTGCAAAAATATTAAACAATAAATTTGTAAGTACCTGCAGGATAATAAGGGTATAAGGAATAGCTAACTTGGATTTGTCAAGAACAAATCATGCCAACCCAACCCAATTTCCTTCTTTGACAGGGTTACTGTCCTAGCGGATAGAAGGGAAGTTGTGGATGTGATAGTCTTGATTGTCATGTGGGACAGAAGCCTTACTAACCTTCTCATAAGCAAACTAAGGAAACTGGTCTAGATGAAATCACTATAAGATTTGTGCAAAACTGGTTGAAAGACCATACTCAAAGAGTAGTTAACAATGGTTCATTGTCAAACTTGGGAGTGGGGAGGGATGTATCCAATGGTGTTGTACAGGGGTCTGTCCTGGGTCTGGTACTAATTCATATTTTCATTAATGACTTGGATAATGGAGTTGAGAGTATGTTTATAAAATCTGCAGGGGTTTCTAGCCTTCTGGAGGACCACATTAAAATTCAGGATGACCTTGACAAATTGGAAAATTGGTCTGAATTCATAAAGATAAAATTCAACAAACATAAGTGCAAAGTACTTTGCACTTAGGAAGGAAAAGTCAAATGCATGAGTACCAAATGGGGAATAACTGGCTAGGTGCTAGTACTGCTGAAGAGGATCTGGGAGCTATGGAGGATCACAAACTGAATAAGAGTCAACGAGGTGATGCAGCTGCAAAAAAGGCTGCTATTATTTTGGGGTGTATTAACAGGAGTGTTGTATGTAAGATTTCCAGAGTCAGACAGGTACAATAGGTGTTATAGCTACTTTTGCCTCCATTTACCCTAAGCAGAGAGTTTCATCTAAGGGTATTTTGTATACTTTGAACTGGAGATGTGATTCCCGGCTCAAAGATATATACCCGCACTAGCTCTGATTTAGCTAGTGTGCTAAAAATAGAGTGTAGCTGTGGTGACGTGAGGGGAGGGAGGGACTAGCTGCCCCAAATAACATGCCTAATGCCTGGGATAGGTGGGTACTTGGGGTGGCTAGCTCCTCTATCCACTCATGCCACTGTGGCTATATTATTTTTAGTGCATTAGTTCGATTGGAGCTAGCATAGGTATGTCTCCTCCAGCTGGGAACCATCCCCCACCCCACCCCAAAGTGTACACGTACCTGAAGAGGCACAGCACAAAAATCAAATCCTATGAAATACTGCTTTAAAATAAATTTTTTTTTTACACAATGTATCTTTTGCACAGGATGTTTCAATAGTTCTAACACTTCAGTGCATTTGCGTATAAAAACAAAACTGATTAATCTGGTGATGACATCAGTATAAACTCACTAACTTTATTGTACCAATACAATTAATTTAATAGAGAAGATAATTTAAAAAGAGAAGAGTTTGTCACTGTAAAGTTGATTTTGATGTTGTTGTTGTTGTTGGCTATTCTTTCCTGGTTCCTTTTCACTCATGCTTTATCCAAAATGAATGGAAATTGTTCTCTACAGAAAGATATTTTCTATTTGATTAAACATAATGAACTATTCTCTGAGAGTCTCCTGAGGGATCTTGTCTTACTCTCTAGCAGAAGGAAGCCCTAGAGAGAAGCCACAATGGAATAGCCTTTAATAAAATAGTTCAGAGATTGTGAATTTGCAACACTCACAAATGCTACTACCCAAATTGACATTGCTTATTCCCTGTTTGATCTCAATCTCACTGTTCTGCATCCAAACAAGCACCTAGAGGACCAAGATAGTTGCTTGCTCTTTTCCTCTATCTTTAATCTGCTTGGCAGGGTGGGGGGAAGGGGATGAGAGCCACTCTATAACACAATCAATCTTTACCTTGTTTCTTTCTCCAGGTCTGTCTGCTATTAAAATCTTAATATCTCCTCAACTATTACATAACAAAATGAAAAACAGTTGGTCATATGCATGTGCATGAACACACACTTGTGAGTTATTCAACATGTGCTGCTTGTACCCTGGTTATCGTATCAGTTTCTGCTTCACAATTGCACGTCTTTGGCAATTTTTTCCCCTGCAGAAGAATTAGATTTTTGGCAGAAATTAAAAACCTGAAATTTCCAATATCCAGCCAAGAAGCCCAGACCATAGAGGAGAACGGGGACTTAAGGCAGCTGAACTACACCTCTCATGAGGCACCATGGCAGCATTTCCAAATCAAAATATTTTCAGCCAAAATATTTCATTTTATTTCTATGAAAATAAACTAAAAAAATCAATTTTCTGTGGGAAGTAGACAGTTGTTAGGAAAGATTTCACTTAATTGAAAATCACATTTTCCGTCAAACTATTTCAATTAAAATTTTTCAACCTGTTTTAGTGGATGCCTCATAGCCCTACTATTCATGTTAAAGCACTTGGATGGCTGAAACCCAATGAAAACAACTGATCATAGCTTGGTGACTTCTGATGGAAAGCTCAGATCTGGGTTTTTTTCCTTTTATTCAGTGGTCTACAATTAATGATTGTACCGAGCTGCAAGATTCTAGCTCTGCTGGAACACAGAAATGAACTGGTCCTGATTATGGGGTCAGATTGTCCTAAATGCAGTGCAGGACTGAAGAAGGGATGTGGTGGGAGGGTCATCAAATATGCATTCTATCAACTTGGGGTATCAATATACATGCATATGACTTGGCTAAGGGCTGATTCAGTGTTAAAATAGTCTCAGTGTTCTATTTCAGAGTATCCAGGAAGATTACTCAAACTCCGGAGAGAGCTGTAGGAGACCGCCCATCTACTCAACAATGTCCTTTTCATTATACTACACCAAATTGGTGACAAAGCTGAGGAACTGTCTGAGACTGAGGTGTCAGTAGAGGTGGTTTTGGAACAAACCGATAAATTAATAAGTCACCAGGACCTGATATTCACCCAAGAGTTCTGAAGGAACTCAAAAATGAAACAGCAGAATTACTAGTTATGGTACATAACCTATTGCTTAAATCAGCCTCTGTACTGGATGACTGGAGGGTAGCAAATGTGATATAGATTCTTTAAAAAGGCTTCAGGGGCAATCCTGGCAATTACAGGCTGCTAAGCAGAACTTCTGTGTCAGGCAAATTGGTTGAAACTATACTAAAGAATAGAATTATCAGACACACCGATGAATATAATATGTTGGGAAAGAGTGAACACCGCTTTTGTAAAGGGAAATCATGCCTCACCAACCTATTAAAATTCTTTGACAGCCTCCAGAAGTATGTGGACAAGGGTGATTCAGTCAATATAGCATATTTGGGCTTTCAGAAAGCCTTTGACAAGGTTCTTCACTAAAGGCTCTTAAAGTAAGCAGTCATGGGATAAGAGGAAGGTCTTGAAATATACCAAACAAAGGGTAGGAATAAATGGTCAATTTTTACACTGGAGAGAGGCGAATAGTGGGATGCCCCCAATGATCTGTCCTGGGACCTGTGCTGATCAACTCTCATAAATGATCTGGAAAAGGAGATGAACAGTCTGGTGACAAAATTTGCAAATGATATAAAATTATTCAAGATAAATCTAAAGCTGACTGTGATGAGTTACAAAAAGATCTTACTAGATTGGGTGACAAAATAGCAGATGAAATTCTAAGTGCAAAGTAACACACATTGGGGAAAAAAAATCCCAAATATACATACAAAATGATTGGGGCCTAAATGATTTGTTACCACTCAAGAAAGAAATTTTGGAATCCTCATAGATCTCTAAAAACATCTGCTCAATTTGCAGGGGCAGTCAAAAAAAAAAACCTAATAACGTTAGGAACCATACAAAAAAAGACTGATAATAAAACAGAAAAAATAATGCCATACTCTAAATTCATGGTATGCTTACACCTGGAATATTGTATGCAATTCTGGTCACCCCATCTCCAGATATATTCGAAAAGGGTAATAAAAATGATTAGAGGTATGGAATAGTTTCCATATGAAGAGAAATTAAAAGGACTGGGATTTCATCTTAGAAAATATGACTAAGAGGTGGGGGGGAAGATAAAATAGAGGTCTATAATATCATAAATTGTATGTATGGAGAAAAAATGAATAGGAATTGTTTTTTTATCCCTTCACATACTACAAGAACTAGGGATCATCTGATTAAATTAATGGGCAGCAAGTGTAAAACAAAAGGAAGTACATCTTCACACAATCAACAGTCAATCTGTGGAACTCATTGCCATGGGATGTTGTGAAGTCCAAAAGTATAACTGGGTTCAAAAAAAGAATTAGAAAAACTCATGGAGGATAAGTTAATCAATGGCTATTAGCAAAGGGATGTCCCTAAACCTGCCAGAAGCTGGGACTGAACAACAGGGGACAGATCACTCTAAATGTCTCTGGTCTGTTTATTCCCTCTGAAGCATCTGGCACTGGCCACCGTCAGAAGACAGGAATCCTGGGCTAGATGGACCATTGATCTGACCCAGTATGGCCATTCTTACGTTCTTTCCAGTCCTTTCACAACTGTGCAGGCTTCTTGGGATAACTGGATACAGTTTGCTTGGGAACAATTCAAATCACTGAATTTGATCTACAAAGCCTTCTATTATGCCTCTCTTCCCAAGCATTGTGACAGCTGTTTAGTAGCAGCTGATTGGCTCAGGGTAACAGTCCCCAGTGAGGACAATGGCAGAATGTTCTCAGGGCAGAGTTGTCTCTGGACTTCACTTCCCTTGAGGTTTCAACAGACACAAGGCCTGATATTTAGGGCAGGGTAAAAAGCCATGTCTTTTATCAGGCTTTTCTGAGTGTGGG
Organism: Caretta caretta; assembly: GCF_965140235.1. Lineage (NCBI taxonomy): Eukaryota > Metazoa > Chordata > Testudines > Cheloniidae > Caretta > Caretta caretta. Next base: position 126,585,728 of record NC_134209.1, on the reverse strand, counting down.
GTGGTTGGATGGTCTTTGACTTGGGAGAATTCTTATTTATTTGGTTTTTGCACCCTTAATAAAAAAAGATGTTCTGTACTTCTGAGCAACTGAAACTGTTCCTTGTTTTGGAAGCTGGTTGTATAAATGCTAGAAAGGATTATATTGCTCAGGGACCTTTGAAGTAAATTAGAAATACTCATTCCACAATTACTCTTTTTATCTGTCCAAGCAGTCAGCCTATAAACCCACCTGGGATTCACTTCTATAAGAGAGGGAATACCAAGAAGTTGCTTTCAAAGATTCTAAATGTGACTCTCCTGCTGTAAGGCTTCCTTGTATTGAATGGGCTGTGGAATCGGGACCAGAGCTGTGCTGCAACTCTGCTTCAAAATTATGGCCCAGAACTTGAGCTTTGGCTGAGGAATGCTACTTGTAGTTCATAAGGGGGGGAATGCAGAGGTGACTTTAAGCCATCTTTGGACCAGGATTGGGGGAACACATCTGTCCAGTCCATTGGCGCAGCTTATAGTAGCCTGAAGGTTATGCTAAGTTGTACTACAACAGCTTCAGGGAGTTTATTTGACAGCCAAGGACTGCTGGAGCTAAAGAAAACCCCAACCATGACCCCTTTCCTCCATTCATATCCACAGACTGGGGTGCGTGATAAATGAGCTGCTATAACAGATTATACCGCTTGTGGATCCCCCTAAGCAAGGGACTCAATCCCCTGGTTTTAGGGCAGTCCATGGTGTGGCCATATATTTGGGTACAATTTTTTTCAGTCACCAGTTATCAGTCTCAGAGTAACAGCCGTGTTAGTCTGTATTTGCAAAAAGAAAAGGAGTACTTGTGGCACCTTAGAGACTAACCAATTTATTTGAGCATAAGCTTTCGTGAGCTACAGCTCACTTCATCGGATGCTCAGATTGGTTAGTCTCTAAGGTGCCACAAGTACTCCTTTTTCTTTTTGCAGTTATCAGTCGTTGTACCTGTTCAAAGCAGAATAGTAAATGCAGAACTATGGGATTACATGTCCTCGAACACATTTATAGTGTGACACTCCCATGGCCTTCAGGAAAAAACAAGCAAGCTAACCCAAACAGAGGCTCCTGTCTCCTAGGAACCTATCTGAGAGTGCAGGCAGCAGGAAGGATGCCAGCTCAGCAAGTAGATCCCTCGTTCTGGAAGACTACTGGAGGCATGGTGGTATAAGAGGTTGTTCTGGCTGGCTAGAAAACCCTAGCAATAAGTGAAGGGAAGCAATGGGAATTGGCAAAGGGATGGCATAAGAAGATGTGGAGGGGTGAAGGAATGGGGAAGTCATGGAGTGCACTAAAGAGGAATCGGGGAGAATAGGAAATATGTGAAGAGAGGCATGAGGCCAAGTCAAAGAGAACACGAGGAGATAGAGCTTTGATTAACCCAGATGCAAGAGGTTTTATATTCCTCCCAATACTTTTTTTTTTTTTAAAAGCTTGACTATAGCAACTCTGAATGTTCTTGATAACAATATAGATATCCAATCCCTCTTTGGATCTTACTAAATTGTGTGTCTCAGAACCATCCTGTGGCCTGGTCTAATCATATGTGGCATGAGAAAGTATTTTCTTTTATCAGTTTTGAATTTGGCACTTACCAATTTTAATTGAACATTCTCTTGTTCTTGTATTATGGGGCCAGGAGAATAAAAGTACCACTCTACCATCTCGACTGTTCATTATTCCACACCCTTACCGTGTCCCCTCTTATATCTCTTTTTCAAAGGTAAACAGTCCCAAGCTTTTCAATCTCTTTTCATATGAGAATTTTCCCGTGCCCCTACACGTTCTCATCTGGATACCCTCTACTTTTGAAATCTCTTTGTGATGTGGTTACCAGTGCTGCACCCACTATTCCAGATGAAACTGTGCCACTGATTTATATTATGACACTTTTGGCTCCATTTACCACTGCATTACTTCAGTTTAACTCCGCCGATTTCAATAGAATCGTACTGATGTAGAATTGGAGTAACACCGTCGTGAGTCATGTCTGAGTGGCAGAAACAAATGTAAAAGAAATCAAGGAACATTGCTCAGAAAGTGAGTTTCAATAAGGTATTGAAATAGCTCTAAAAGCTACACAGTAATCTCTCGGTCATAACATGTCTTCCTCCAGGTATTTTCAGCAAGCAATTGGAAGTTCCTGATCCAGATTAGTTGCCAATTCACATGCAAATTTTGGAACTCGTTGAAACTCTTTTTTTCAGTTATACAATCTACAGTGTGGCAGGTTGGATAAAGAAAACTACTGAAGTTTCACCTAACGTTACTGTATATCATTAACTGACAAGTTACAGCACTGTCACAGATAACATGTCATTGGAAAGACTCCATGAGTCACCATTTTTTCACTACAACAGGTTCCTCTCCCCGCCCCTCTAAAACCCCCCCCCCGCCCCGCTGGCAGTAGCTCACCTTAAGTGATCACTCTCGTTACAGTGTGTATGGTAACACCAATTGTTTCATGTTCTCTATGTATATAAATCTCCCCATTGTATTTTCCACTGAATGCATCCGATGCAGTGAGCTGTAGCTCATGAAAGCTTATGCTCAAATAAATTGGTTAGTCTCTAAGGTGCCACAAGTCCTCCCATTCTTTCCTACTGTGAAGGACAGTAACAGTTATTACACATGGGATTTCACGAAAATATTAGGCTTGGTAGCAAATAAAATGCTTTGAAAAGAAAGAAAATGTTCTATTCCCCCCATTAATATTTCTTATTACTGAGGTGCTTAGGAGCCCTAGTCATGGACCAGGACCCCAAATGCACAACAAAGTCTCTGCCCCAAGGGGCTTACAGTTTAAGTATAAAACAAGAGACAACAGATGTCTCTAGACTGATGGAGTACAAGTAAACAATAAGATGATATTGCTCAGCATGGTAGGCAGGGGTTGCTACACACTGCCAGCCTGATTGCTGTCAGTTCTGCAATTTGTGATATGCAGGTAGACACTGTGTGCATGTATGTTTCAGAGGGGCTTTGCGGGGGATGCAGAGGTCAGACTGTGTTGAATTGCAGGACCAGGGGCTTAGTTTTCTACCCCACAATGAAAAGGTGAAAATACATTTAGTTTTAAAGTTCTTTGGGGAAAAAAACAAACAAAATATAGCCACATCCTACACCCACATGAAAAAAGAGGGGGATCTAAGTTTTATGAGCTGACTCTGTGGAAGGTGCAATGGTTCTGAAGTTTGTGAATGGGGAAATTTTTTGTATTTAACAGAAGTTTGATTTTTCATTTGTTCTCTAAATAATTCTGTAGACACTTACCTACATTTAACTTTGGAAGCACTTCTGCATCATTAGCCTAGTACAACTTTTGATTTAATCTGCATGTTTTAATTCAGTCACCATTTTCTAATGAGACCTTATGTATCCTTGGTATTAGTAATGACTTTGAACAAGAATGTTTAGATTTTATTTAGTACTGGAGTAGGTGATTCACTGTGGGGCGGGACTCACCCCTGCAGCACCTCCTGCTGGTCATCCAGGGAATTAGCATTTCCAGCCTCCGGAGCGCCCTCTGGAGGCCAGTGTCCTGCTTGCTGCTGGGCCTGAGTCCCTCCTGGACCCCAGTGCCCCTTTCAGGCCAGGGTGCTGCCCCCTGGCAGTACCCCCACAGATCTGGGTCTCCCCTCCCCGGGGACCCCCCCAACCACCTATCCCACCTCGCCTCAGTATATGGCTACTACCCAGTCACCATCTAGCCCCCATTCACTGGTTCAGACTGCAGTGTATAAGCCACTCATCACAGGCAAGAGGGGTTTGGACCTGCTGCCTCTGGCAGTGGGCTGCCCCCTGTAACCCTAGTACCCTTTTTGGCCTTACACAAGGGTAAGGGTTTCCAGGCCAGAGCTCCCCAGCTCCTCTGGCCTTCCCCCAGGCCTGCTACACCTTAGGTACCCAGTTACACTTCCCCAGCAGCCAGGCCCTTCTCCCTCTAAAGGCAGAGTGTGTGTCCTCCCTGGCTTCTGGCCCACTGCCCTCTTATAAGGGCCAGCTGGGCCTTAATTAAGCTGGCCACCCCTGTGGTCAGCTACTCACTCAGCTTCACCAGCTGTTCTTAATACCCTTATTTCTAGCCACAGCCCTCTCCAGGGCTGCTTTAACCCCTTCAGGGCCAGAGTGGGGTGACCACTGTGCTACATTCACACGTTCCTGTTAACAGTCAAGAGGTCAACTGCTGGTACTGTTTTCCTAGGCAAACTATTTATCAGTGGATTTCTGGGTAACAGAGTAGTGTGTTTTAAATACCTCTTTCATGTAAACCTTATGGCCAATAAGCAGCTTTTATTCCCCTATCCTCTTTTATTACAAAAGCTATTTGTCATTATCTTCCAGCAACAATCTGATCACAGTTATGGGTAATACTGTTAGGCACTAGGGGAAAACCTTCCTTTGTGGTGTTTGGGGTAGGCTAATCTTGGAGGCCAATCCAGTTTGAAAGCTGGACCACTGATCTACTCTTGTAGGAAATTCTTACGCCTCTTGTATACCTGACTAGATGGCAGTATGACAATATACATGGCATTCCAGAGGCACCTACCTAGTGCTACCAAAGGGCAAAGGAAGAACAAGGATAATAATACTTATTCACAAAAAGAAAAGGAGTACTTTGTGGCACCTTAGAGACTAATAAATTTATTAGAGCGTAAGCTTTCATGGGCTATAGCCCACTTCATCGGATGCCTAGAATGGAACATAGAGTAAGAAGATCTCTATATATACACACACGCGTGCGCACACACCATACAAAGTGGAAGTTGCCATACAAACTGTAAGAGGCTAATTAATTAAGATTAAGCCTCTTACAGTTTGTATGGCAACTTCCAACTTCTCTGTGAGTGAGAGAGGGAAAAAAAGATATCTTCTTACTCTATGCCCTGGTCTACACTAGGACTTTAGGTCGAATTTAGCAGCATTAAATCGATGTAAACCTGCACCCGTCCACACAATGAAGCCCTTTATTTCGACTTAAAGGGCTCTTAAAATCGATTTCCTTACTCCACCCCTGACAAGTGGATTAGCGCTTAAATTGACGTTGCTGGCTCGAATTTGGGGTACTGTGGACACAATTCAATGGTATTGGCCTCCGGGAGCTATCCCAGAGTGCTCCATTGTGACCGCTCTGGACAGCACTCTCAACTCAGATGCACTGGCCAGGTAGACAGGAAAAGAACCGCGAACTTTTAAATCTCATTTCCTGTTTGGCCAGCGTGGCAAGCTGCAGGTGACCATGCAGAGCTCATCAGCACGGGTGACCATGATGGAGTCCCAGAATCGCAAAAGAGCTCCAGCATGGACCGAACGGGAGGTACGGGATCTGATCGCTGTTTGGGGAGAGGAATCCGTGCTATCAGAACTCGTTCCAGTTTTTGAAATGCCAAAACCTTTGTCAAAATCTCCCAGGGCATGAAGGACAGAGGCCATAACAGGGACCCGAAGCAGTGCCGCGTGAAACTGAAGGAGCTGAGGCAAGCCTACCAGAAAACCAGAGAGGCGAACGGCCGCTCCGGGTCAGAGCCCCAAACATGCCGCTTCTATGATGAGCTGCATGCCATTTTAGGGGGTTCAGCCACCACTACCCCAGCCGTGTTGTTTGACTCCTTCAATGGAGATGGAGGCAACACGGAAGCAGGTTTTGGGGACGAAGATGATAGCTCACAGCAAGCAAGCGGAGAAACCGGTTTTCCCGACAGCCAGGAACTGTTTCTCACCCTAGACCTGGAGCCAGTACCCCCCGAACCCACCCAAGGCTGCCTTCTGGACCCAGCAGGCGGAGAAGGGACCTCTGGTGAGTGTACCTTTTAAAATACTATACATGGTTTAAAAGCAAGCATGTGAAAGGATTACTTTGCCCTGGCATTCGCGGTTCTCCTAGATGTACTCCTAAAGCCTTTGCAAAAGGTTTCTGGGGAAGGCAGCCTTATTGTGTCCTTAATGGTAGGACACTTTACCACTCCAGGCCAGTAACACGTACTCGGGAATCATTGTAGAACAAAGCATTGCAGTGTATGTTTGCTGGCATTCAAACAACATCCGTTCTTTATCTCTCTGTGTTATCCTCAGGAGAGTGAGATATAATTCATGGTCACCTGGTTGAAATAGAGTGCTTTTCTTCAGGGGACACTCAGAGGAGCCCATTCCTGCTGGGCTGTTTGCCTGTGGCTAAACAGAAATGTTCCCCGCTGTTAGCCACAGGGAGGGGGGAAGGTTGAGGGGGTAGCCACGCGGTGGGGGGAGGCAAAATGCGACCTTGTAACGAAAGCACATGTGCTATGTATGTAATGTTAACAGCAAGGATTACCCTGAAAGAGTGTAGGCACTGTTTTATAAAATGTGTCTTTTTAAATACCGCTGTCCCTTTTTTTTTCCTCCACCAGCTGCATGTGTTTCAATGATCACAGGATCTTCTCCTTCCCAGAGGCTAGTGAAGCTTAGAAAGAAGAAAAAAAAAAACGCACTCGCGATGAAATGTTCTCCAAGCTCATGCTGTCCTCCCACACTGACAGAGCACAGACGAATGCGTGGAGGCAAATAATGTCAGAGTGCAGGAAAGCACAAAATGACTGGGAGGAGAGGTGGCGTGCTGAAGAGAGGGCTGAAGCTCAAATGTGGCAGCAGCATGATGAGGAGGCAGGATTCAATGCTGAGGCTGCTGGCGGACCAAACCAGTATGCTCCAGTGTATGGTTGAGCTGCAGCAAAGGCAGCTGGAGCACAGACTGCCACTGCAGCCCCTGAGTAACCAACCGCCCTCCTCCCCAAGTTCCATAGCCTCCACACCCAGACGCCCAAGAACGCGGTGGGGGGGCCTCCAGCCAACCAGCCACCCCACCACAGAGGATTGCCCAAAAAAAAGAAGGCTGTCATTCAATAAATTTTAAAGTTGTAAACTTTTAAAGTGCTGTGCTTAAAGTGCTGTGTGGTATTTTCCTTCCCTCCTCCACCATCGCTCCTGGGCTACCTTGGTAGTCATCCCCCTATTTGTGTGATGAATGAATAAAGAATGCATGAATGTGAAGCAACAATGACTTTATTGCCTCTGCAAGCGGTGATTGACAGGAGGAGGGGCGGGTGGTTAGCTTACAGGGAAGTAGAGTGAACCAAGGGGCGGGGGGGTTTCATCAAGGAGAAACAAACAGAACTTTCACACCGTAGCCTGGCTAGTCATGAAACTGGTTTTCAAAGCTTCTCTGATGCGTACCGCGCCCTCCTGTGCTCTTCTAACCGCCCTGGTGTCTGGCTGCGCGTAACCAGCAGCCAGGCGATTTTCCTCAACCTCCCACCCCGCCATAAACGTCTCCCCCTTACTATCTCAGATATTGTGGAGCACACAGCAAGCAGTAATAACAGTGGGAATATTGGTTTCGCTGAGGTCTAAGCGAGTCAGTAAACTGCGCCAGCGCGCCTTTAAACATCCAAATGCACATTCTACCACCATTCTGCGCTTGCTCAGCCTGTAGTTGAACAGCTCCTGACTTCTGTCAAGGCTGCCTGTGTACGGCTTCATGAGCCATGGCATTAAGGGGTAGGCTGGGTCCCCAAGGATACATATAGGCATTTCAACATCCCCAACGGTTATTTTCTGGTCTGGGAATAAAGTCCCTTCCTGCAGCTTTTGAAACAGACCAGAGTTCCTGAAGATGCGAGCGTCATGTACCTTTCCCGGCCATCCCACGTTGATGTTGGTGAAACATCCCTTGTGATCCACCAGAGCTTGCAGCACTATCGAAAAGTACCCCTTGAGGTTTATGTACTCGGCAGCTTGGTGCTCCGGTGCCAGGTTCAGTCTATGGCCCTATGGCCCTGAACCTATGGGTTCAGTCTATGGCCCCACCACAGTTAGGGAATCCCATTGCAGCAAAGCCATCCACTATGACCTGCACATTTCCCAGGGTAACTACCCTTGATATCAGCAGATCTTTGATTGCGTGGGCTACTTGCATCACAACAGCCCCCACAGTAGATTTGCCCACTCCAAATTGATTCCCAACTGACCGGTAGCTGTCTGGCGTTGCAAGCTTCCACAGGGCTATCGCCACTCGCTTCTCAACTGTGAGGGCTGCTCTCATCTTGGTATTCATGCGCTTCAGGGCAGGGGAAAGCAAGTCACAAAGTTCCATGAAAGTGCCCTTACGCATGCGAAAGTTTCGCAGCCATTGGGAATCGTCCCAGACCCGCAACACTATGCAGTCCCACCAGTCTGTGCTTGTTTCCCGAGCCCAGAATCGGCGTTCCACAGCACGAACCTGCCCCATTAGTACCATGATGCATGCATTGGCAGGGCCCATGCTTTCAGAGAAATCTGTGTCCATGTTCTGATCACTCACGGGACCGTGCTGACATCGCCTCCTCACCCGGTATCGCTTTGCCAGGCTCCGGTGCTGCATATACTGCTGGATAATGCGTGTGGTGTTTAATGTGCTCCTAACTGCCAAAGTGAGCTGAGCGGCCTCCATGCTTGCCTTGGTATGGCGTCCGCACAGAAAAAAGGCGCAGAACGATTGTCTGCCGTTGCTCTGACGGAGGGAGGGGCGACTGATGACACAGCTTACAGGGTTGGTTTCAGGGAGCTAAAATCAACAAAGGGGGTGTCTTTACATCAAGGAGTATTTCAGGCAGGACTTCACGGAGGGTTCCAATAAGAAATGGTGCACCTAAGTTATTGTTCTTATTGGAACAAGGAGGTTAGCCTGGCCTCTGATTGATACATGGCTAGATTTACCTCGCTGCATCTTCTCTGTGAGTGACTGCAGTGTGACCTAGAGGAATGAGTCCCCTAGACAGGGGAGGGGGGGAAGCAAATGAGTACAAAACAAATCTGGTCTATTTCTTGTTTTGATCCACTCCATCTATCTTTTACATCTTTGGCTGGCAGCAGACAGTGCAGAAGGCCTGCATGCCATCCACATCTCATGGCTGCTCGGCAGAAGATGGTACAATACGACTGCTAGCAATTCTCATCTCTTGCCTGCCTGGCAGAAGATGGTACAGTACGACTGCTAGCAATCCGTATCGCCTGCCTGCTCACCATAAGACGGTTCAATAGGACTGACTGCAGGACTAAAGAGAATGACCTGGTCAAGTCACTCCAAATTTAGTCCCTGCGCCCATGTCTGCCCAGGAGCTCCCAGCCGACGTGGCCAGGAGCACCTCGGACATGACGACGGCTACCAGTCGTACTGTACCGTCTGCTGCCACAAGGCACTGTGTAGCAATGCCGTACCGCGTCTGCCAGCACCCAGGAGTCATAGGGTGACGGTTACCTGAGCGGGCTCCATGCTTGCCATGGTATGGCGTCTGCACAGGTAACTCAGGAAAAAAGGCGCGAAACGATTGTCTGCCCTTGCTTTCACGGAGGGAGGGAGGGAACGGGGGCCTGACGATATGTACCCAGAACCACCCGCGACAATGTTTTAGCCCCATCAGGCATTGGGATCTCAACCCAGAATTCCAATGGGCAGCGGAGACTGCGGGAACTGTGGGATAGCTACCCACAGTGCAACGCTCCGGAAGTCGACTCTAGCCTCGGTACTGTGGAAGCGCTCCGCCGAGTTAATGCACTTAATGCACTTAGAGCATTTTCTGTGAGGACACACATACTCGAATATATAAAACCAATTTCTAAAAAAAAGACTTCTATAAATTCGACCTTATTCCGTAGTGTAGACATACCCTATGTTCCATTCTAGGCATCTGATGAAGTGGGCTGTAGCCCATGAAAGCTTATGCTCTAATAAATTTGTTATTCTCTAAGGTGCCACAGGTAGTCCTGCTTTTTTTGCAGATACAGACTAACACGGCTGCTACTCTGGAACCAATACTTACTCATAGATTCAGAGTTCAAAGCTAGAAGGAACCATTAGATCACCTAGTCTGACCTACTGTCTAGCGCAGGCCATTATATTTCACCCAGTTACCCCTGTACTGAATCCAGTAACTTGTGCTTGGCTATAGCATAATATCCAGAAGGGGATCCAGTCTTGATCTGAAGACATTGAGACAGAATCCACCACTTCCCATGTCAGTTTGTTCCAATGGTTAATTACCCTCACTATTAAGTCTGTGCCTTATTTCCAGTTTGAATTTGTTTGGCTTCAGTGTCCAGCCATTGGTGGTGGTTCTGTCTTTCTCTGCTGGATTAAAAAGCCTGTTTAGTACCCACTGTACTTGCCCTGTGAAGATAATTAAATCACCTCTGTCTTCTTTCTCATAAGGTATAGAGATGGAGCTCTTTAAGTCTCTCACTCTAAGGCATTTTCTACAGTCCTCAAATCATTTCTGTGGTTCTTTTTTGCACCCTCTCCAGCTTTTCAATATTCTTTTAAAATTGTTTGCATCAGAACTGCATACTTGCTACTCCCTGGTTTATACATCCAAGGACCACACTAGCTCTTTTTGTCAGCATATCACCCTAGGAGCTTGTGTTCAGTTGCTTGTCCCCTATGACCCCTAGATCTTTTTCAGAGTCCCTGCTTTCCAGGATACACTCCTCCATTCTGTATGCACAGCCTGCATTCCTTGTTCCTAGATGTGTAGCTATGCATTTGGCTGCCATAATAATAATACCACCTAGCTCTTATGTAGCCCTTTTCCTCAATGGATCTCAAAGGAGATCAGTATCATTATCCACACTTTAGAGGTAGGGCAACTAAGGCACAAAGAAGGGACATGACCTGCCCAAGGTCACAGAGCAGGCAAATGGCTGAGCTGGGAATAGAACCTAACCACTCCCCAAGTCCCAGTCTCTATCCGCTAGGCCTTGCTTGAATAGACCCAGATTCCTAAAAGGTACAGATCTGTCGGTCTTCTTCCACCATTATTTCCACCCTGCCAATCTTTGTGGCACCTGCAAATTTTACCAACAGTGATTTTATATTCAATATAATTGATGAAAATTTTGAATAGCATCAGGCCTAGCACCAATACCTGCAAAATCCCATGAGAAACACACTCATCGAATGACTTCACACTGATGACTGCTTTTTTTGACATCTGTCAGTTAGCCAGTTCATGAACCGTATAACGTCTGTTTTATTGATATTGTATAGTGCTAATTTTTAAAATCAGAATGTCATGAGCTACACTTTTTTCTAACATGTTTGACTTAGTAAGTATATTACATGTACACAGTTACCTTTACAAAGCAAAATTGTAATCTCCTCAAAGAACGAAATCAGCTCTGACAACTATGTTGACTGGTATTAATTATATTTCAATCTTTTGAATTCTTATTAATTGAATCCTCTGGAAGACTAAATCTTGATGATGGTAGCATGGCCTGAGCAGGTTTTTCTTAATTAGGGGTGTGTCAGGCACCGACACTTCTAGCAGAGGAAAAGAAGGCCAGATAGACCTATCCTAAGTCTCTCATTGGATTCCCTCAACTGCCCCTCCCCTGCCTGGGATTGACATCAGGATAACCAGCCTATAGTTACCGTGGTCATCCCACTTGCCCTTTTTTGAATATTGGCCCAAAGTTAGCACTCTTTCAGTTTTCTGGAATTTTCATTATTTTCCAAAAAATTAAAAACAGGAACATCAGCTGACCAGAGATCTCCTTAACCAGTTCTTTTTGGACTCTTGGGTAGAAGTTAAATGGGCCTCCCAATTTTAAAAAATGTTTATTCCCAGTTGATGTTGCTTAACCTCCTTGGTTACTAATGGACTGTAAAATATTTCATCATCCTCATGTGATACAAGTATATCATTGTGATTTTCCTCTAGGGATCTCAAAACACTTAAAGGTAGAGAACCATTATTATCCTCATTTTACAGATGGTAAGACAGAGTGAAACCAAGTCTCTTACCCAGGATTACACATCAAATAAATGGCAGAGTTGGTAATAAAACACAGGTCTCCTAACTCCCTGTCGGAGGCCCTATCAGCTGGACATTACTACTTATACAAATTAGTGGAAGATGGGAAACTAACTGGAATAATATATTGCTGTCTCAAAATACTACTTCCAGTCTGATGCCCTACACGCTGAAAAATGCTGCCTCCCTATATGCTAATCCAATTTCACAGGAAAAAAAGGTGCGTTCACAGAATGCAGCAGTGAAGTATATGAGATTTCAGTGAAGCAAGTCTTTAGGAACAAATATTTTCAATAGGGTTGGGCGGGAGTGAAAACGGAGAAACAATACAAAGAGTTCCAGAAAGGTTAAAATTAGGGACTTAGAGGTAATAGACAACAAATTCTTTGATAGACTTACTGGCCTAGTGGATGGGGGAGCGGGGGAACAGCAGAGGTGATATCTTGATTTTTACTAATGCTTTTAGCACAGTCACACATGACATTCTCGTAAGCAAACTAGGGGAATGTGGTCTATATGAAATTACTATAAAGGTAGGTACAAAACTGGTTGAAAGCCTGTATTCAGAGTACTTATCAATAATTCATTGTCAAACAGGGAGGGCATGTCTATTGGGGTCCTGCAGGGGTCAGTCCTGGGTCTGGTACTGTTCAGTATTTTCATTACTGATTTGGATAACTGAGAGGAGAATATGCTTATAAAATCTGTGGATGACTCCAAGCTGGCAGGAGTTGTAAGCACTTTGGAGGAAAGGATTAAAATTCAAAACAAGCTTGACAAATTGGAGAATTTGGTCTGAATTCAGCTAGGTGAAATTCAATAAAGACAAGTGCAAAGTACTTCACTTTGGAAGGAAAAAAATCAAATACCCAAGTACTACATGGGGAATAACTGACTAGGTGGCAGTACTGTACTTCTGAAAAAGAACTGCGGATTATAGTGGATTGATCACAAATTGACTGAGTCAACAACATGATGCAACTGAGAGAGGCTAATATCATTCTGGGGTGTATTAACAGAAGAGTTGTATGTAATAGATGGGAGGTAACTGACTTGCTCTACTCAGCACTGGTGAGACCTCTGGTGGAATATGTACATGAACATAAAAATCATAGTATATTAGAGAGACAAGGTGGGTGAAGTGTGTGGTGGTGTGTGGTGTTTTTTGTTTTTTTTTAATTGGACCACCTTCTGTTGGTGAGAGAGACAAGCTTTCGAGCCACACAGAGTGCTTCTTCAAATCTGGGAAAGGTACTCAGTGTCACAGTTAAATACAAGATGGAACAGATTGTTTAGCATAAGTAGTTAACACTTAGTTGTAAGTAGTTGTAAGAACCCATTCAAGGTGAAGTGGCCAGTTAATTGTTGTAAGAAACCATAAATCCAGTTTCATTATGAAGACCATGACTTTTAGTGTCTAGCAAAGGTTTGTGTGTGTTTGTTTTTTGTTTGTTTTTTTAAAGGTTTTTTGCATGTTTCCTTTGAGGATGAGTACTGAAAGGTCAGTTATGGAGCAATCGCTTTGTGAAAAGTGTTTGTCTATAGGTGATATGTTGTTTTTTGTCTTATCTTCCTGTGTGTGAGTTCATTTGAGTGCAGAGTGATTGTCTTGTTTCACCCACATAGTTGTTATTAGGGCATTTAGTGCACCGGATGAGGTACACCACATGTGATAGGCATGGGTGGGACTCAGGGATCTTGAAAGGTATGTCGTGGGGGGGGGCATTGATCAGTGTAGATAAGATTTAAGGTTTTGCATCTGTTGTTCTGGCAGGGTCTGGTGCCACATTGAGTTGGTGTGTCCTGGTCTGTGGGAAGCTTGCTTCTGATGACGAGTGTGGTGAGGTTGGTGCTTTGTCTGAAAGCCAGCAAAAGGGATTCCGGAAAGATTTCTTTCAGGAAGTGTTCCCCATCAAGTATGGGTTGTAATTGTTTAATGATATCCCACACGAGTTCCAGGATGGGGTGGGAGGTGACAATTAAAGAAGTGTGGTCAGAGTATTTTTTCCTCCCTGTATTGAAGCAGGTTCTCTCTGCATATTTGGATGGCCTGTTCCATGACCTGATCTACCTCTCTGGTAGAGTGTCCTTGTTTGGTGAAGGCAGTTTTAAGTGTGTTAAGATGTGTATTCTGAACTTTCTCCTCTGAGTATATTTTGTGGTATCTGAGTACCTGACTGTGGATAACCAATTTTTTCGTTGTGTTTAGGGTGGTTTCTAGATCTGTGGATAAGTGTAGTGATTTGGTCTACTTGTATACAGTTGTTTGAAGGGTTCCATTGTTGAAGCTGATCAGTGTCCAGGAAGTTAATGCTGGTGTGGGAGTGTTCTAGAGAGATTTTGATGGATGGTGGTTGTTGAAGTTGTGGTGGTAAACTGAGGGAGTTTAGGTTATCTGTACCTGTACAGAGGATACAAATATTCATGTGTCTCAGGTATATCATTGGTTTCATGGTGCATTTGTCCAGAAATTCTTCCCCAAGGTGGCTCATGAAGAGGCTGGTATATTGGGGAGGCATCTCAGTACCCATGGCTGTTCCCATGGTTTGGACAAAGCGTTATTGAATGTCAGATGGTTTGGGGTGGATATCTGAGTGTCGATTGTCTTGTAGATATTTGAGGCAGGCAGCAATGCCATCATTGTGAGGGATGTTTGTGTATAAAGGGAGATTGTTTATGTTGTGGAGTTTCTAGAGGAAGTCAGTTGTGTCCAGGAGGAAGCTGGACCTTTGTGTGGTGAGTGGTTGTGACATTCTCCACTGATGTTCATCTGGACCGGTGATCTGCTAGGTCACTCCAATCCTTGACTTTGGGAGCCAACCTTACCCTGCTCTGCTGTGAGAACCCCCATTTGTGGGCTGTTCACGCACCGCCTCTAGCATGTAAGCTGCTCCTTGGATTGTGCAACTGAATGACACTAGCCAATATCGCCAGTCCCAGACACAACCCTAGGAACCTCCATCTTGCAGTGTCCAGTTATGCCTGCTGGATGCTGCAAGCTTATATGAGTTTGTCAATTTAACAAAGAAATTGATACGTACCAGGCTTGTTATCCCAAGGAGAGTCTCTGACCACGCTTCAAACCAAACACACTGTTTCAGGTAGAATAAACAAACACATTATATTAACTATGAAAGATAGATTTTAAGTGATTATAAGTCAAAGCATAACAAGTTGGATTTGGTCAAATGAAATAAAAGCAAAACACTTTCTAAGCTGATCTTAACACTTTCAATGCCCTTACAAACTTAGATGCTTTTCACCAAAGGCTGGCTGGTTGCTCTTCAGCCAGGCTCTCCCCTTTGATCAGCGCTCCAGTTGCTTGGTGGTGATGTCAGTAGATGAAGGTGGAAGAGAGAGGAAGAGCATGGCAAACATCTCGTCTTTCTTCCCTCTTGGCTTTTCCCTGCCACCTTCAGAGTCAGGTGAGCATTACCTCATCGAAGTTCCGAACTGATCAAAGGAAGGTGGGTGACTCACTCGAGAGTTCAACAGATCCTTTTGTTGCTGCCTAGGCCAGCGTCCTTTGTTCCTGTGAGGCTGGGCTGGGTTTGTCCCATACGTGCCCTGATGAGGGGTGAACTGACTCTCTCTTGGAGAGTTTTTGCCTGGGCTTATTTTAAGCCATGAAGACACATTTTCAGCCTCATAACTATGTACATGAAATTACAACCTATAACATTACAATAACATCACTATAACAACAATGCTCAATGCATCATGAGCCTTCCGAACACACCCGACATGACAAACTTTGCGATTGGATAGCACACAATCCTTTTACCAGGATGAACATGGGGGTGCTGGGTGATACAGCATCACAGTGGTACAGAGCATCACAGTGCATCACAGTGGTTTGAGGATGGTTTTAGTCCCAATATTCCTTTGGTAAGAGTGCCATGGCCAGATGTGGTGGGTCTGCGTGGGTTCCCTTGTTTGTGTATCTTGGAAAGCACGTAGAAGGTCCCTGGGGTGAGTTCATGAGGGATGAGGTTGTAGAGTTTCTTTTGGAGTTGTTTGGGGAAGGATTTGATGGTAGCCTTAAATTCTGGGGTGAACTGTGGCATGGGGTCATCCCTAAGTCCTTTATAGGAGGTGGTGTCAGAGAGTTGCCAGCTGGCCTTGTTAACGTAGTCATCATGATTGAGAACTATGATGGCATCCCTTTGGTCTGCTGATTTGAGTGCTGTCTTGTGATTGGATTCAGGGACTGAATGGTTGTCCTTGCAACAGTCGATGTGATGTACGTTAAGGATTTCACAGTCAATTTTTTTCCTGAAGCAATACCTTAGCATTTTGGTACATGCTTTGTGTTTGTAAGAAGCTTTCATTTAAGCAAACTGAGTTGGGTGAAACCACTAAAATGCAATGATCATTAGGTTCCATTATACTTGCTCACTAGGTGAAGAGAACTGTAAATGCTTTTCTTTAAAAAGAGAGCTAATATTAATGTTTCAAATTCATCTTCCATTCATTGTTGTTTAGGATAAAACAGGAGTGTGACTGATTTAGAAAATGATACAAGTAAAAGTAGGCCACTAAAAAGATTTTTCTCTACAATGCAAACAGCAGAATGAGAATAAAGATTATTATTTAAGAAATGTGTGTATCAGAGATGAGTGCCTTTAGAGAGGTATATATTAGAGTGATGCTGATCTAATATATTTCAAAATCTATATTGCATATTTTCAGCATTCAATTTGCTTAGAAAACTTCCTTAAATATGGAAATACTAAGAAAGGACAAAACTCCCATTGATTCACTGGTGCAGAATCAGACCATAGGATTCTAGGTAATGTATCACCAGGGATGTGCCCCATGTGCTGAATCAGCACACCTTGAGCAGCCTAACTCAGTTAAGCCGGCCCAACCCCCTCTCTGACTGGCCTTTTCTAATTTGTGGGGTGCACTGGCTCTGGAGGAGTAGATCTATGGGGCAGCTTACACTACTGTAATGCCTCTGCCATACACGTTAGTCCCAATGACTAGCAGGGGCCTAAGGTCTGCTAATGTAGGCATGTGCCCCACTTTGGGTTTGTTCTGGTCTGCGTGGCTCTCAGGACAGAATATCTGTGGGTTTAGAGAGAAACCTTAATTCCCTGCCAGTTTCACCCTGTGCCCCTGGTGTCACAATGTGCAGGGAACTCGAGTTGAAACTCAGAGAGTTTGTCCCCTGTGTTGGAAAAATCTTGCAGGGAAGAATACGGAGCATTGATGATATTTCTGCATCATCACTGGGAAGGAAGAAATACTTCCCCAGTGTCCACTGCCCTACTTCATCTCTGGTTCTGTTTTACAAACTCAAGGAAGCATTCACTATTCAATACACTATAGTCTATCTTCTAATGCTCCAGCAGAGCTTCTAAATGAATTTCTGTATTGCTGGTGAAAATTAGTTATTTAACAAAAAATTCCTGTTGAATACTGTTATCTTTTAATTCCCATTTTTCTCAACGTGTGCAGTATAACCCAGGGTCTTGCATGATGTGATCAATAATTCAAAACATTCCCCAGTTTCAGAATGTCCTGAATAGTTTGAGATTTTCTAGGGAGTCTCCCATAGGCTGCAAAAACTGTTGGCAAATCCAAATTTGAACCTTTGCTTGTCTAGCTAAGGCTTCTCAGACTGAACATGATCTGAGTAAAGATTCACTTAAGCAATATTGATCCGGTCCAAGAGCTGCTTATGTTGAGACTAGTTGATTTGAACTGTTCATACAATATATTTCTTCAGTTGTTGTAGTTTCTAGGAAAGCTGCAATAAATCGATATGTACATGGGATCTGTAACAGTGTAGGATAGCTGATGCATAATGAACTCATTTTATATGAAATTCTATTTCATAACCACATTAGATTTCTTTTCTCTAGGTTCATCAGTTCCTATTACTTTTAACTTATGATAGATTATTGATCTATAATAAATCCATGGAATCATGACAGGATAACTGATACGCATGTGGTAGAAAAGCTATGTGACCTTCAGATTAATCCTGATTTTGTGAGACAAGGAGAGAAAGTGGATAAAGCACATGGAAAATGCTGGAAATATGTCATGGCAATTTAATGCTTGCTTGAACAGTGCAGTGCCATACCTTTTGCTCCTATTTTGCTTGTGGTGAATATGCTCTCTATACATTCAAACTGCACAATGGAGTATAAGCCTATAAGTAGAAGCTTCAGAGCAGAAGGAGCTCTTTGCGCCTTCTATTCTTGGATTTATAGAAGAGCTGCTGTCAACAGCCTTGACATATCTTACATACCCAGAATTCCACCAGTTACTCTTGGAAGTCACCCTAACTGAACCAGACCTGGTAGAGAGGTAAAGTTTGAACTCTGAAAGGGAAAGAACTCTCTGCTTACGGTGAACAGCTCATCTCCAGGTAGCAAGGACGCTGACCCAGTGTCCTGGATGCTCTTGTTTTCCTCATGCTAAGGATCCTGTGGTGCATAGAGGACTCCTTGACAGACAATAGCACAGCGAGGCCTTCTCAACAGAAACCAGAGGGGCTGTTACAGAGCAGAGGTGACTTCAGTGTGATCCTCCACTACTCAGCACTTAAACTGAGCTGAGTCACAAAATCTGGGTGAAGTGGTGGCACCTCATTGCACAACTTGGAAAGAAGCTTTAACAGGCCAAAGCTAAACATGCAGAGACTGCTGCCCTTAGGTGTCTGGGCTACTGCTATTCGCTGACCTGAGCTGTCAGAGGGATTTGTGATAGGTGGCCTGGGAACTCTGGCCTATTGGGCATTCAGAGAGACTGGTGGGGAGGGATTTGAATGGAGTGCTTTAATCTTAATTTGAATGTATTGCTGCTGATTTTTTTTTTCATAGAATCATAGAATATCAGGGTTGGAAGGGACCTCAGGAGGTCCTCCAGTCCAACCCCCTGCTCAAAGCAGGAACAATCCCCAACTAAATCATCCCAGCCAGAGCTCTGTCAAGCCTGACCTTAAAACCTCTAAGGAAGGAGATTCTACCACCTCCTTAGGTAATGCATTCCAGTGTTTCACCACCCTCCTAGTGAAAAAGGTTTTCCTAATATCCAACCTAAACCTCTCCCACTGCAACTTGAGACCATTACTCCTTGTCCTGTCCTCTTCTACCACTGAGAATAGTCTAGAACCATTCTCTTTGGAACCACCTCTCAGGTAGTTGAAAGCAGCTATCAAATCCCCCCTCATTCTTCTCTTCTGCAGACTAAACAATCCCAGTTCCCTCAGCCTCTCCTCATAACTCATGTGTTCCAGACCCCTAATCATTTTTGTTGCCCTTCGCTGGACTCTCTCCAATTTATCCACATCCTTCTTGTAGTGCGGGGCCCAAAACTGGACGCAGTACTACAGATGAGGCCTCACCAATGTCGAATAGAGGGGAACAATCACATCCCTCGATCTGCTGGCTATGCCCCTACTTATACATCCCAAAATGCCATTGGCCTTCTTGGCAACAAGGGCACACTGTTGACTCATATCCAGCTTCTCATCCACTGTCACCCCTAGGTCCTTTTCCGCAGAACTGCTGCCTAGCCATTTGGTCCCTAGTCTGTAGCGGTGCATTGGGTTCTTCCGTCCTAAGTGCAGGAATCATAGAATCATAGAATATAAGGGTTGGAAGGGACCCCAGAAGGTCATCTAGTCCAACCCCCTGCTCGAAGCAGGACCAATTCCCAGTTAAATCATCCCTGCACTTATCCTTGTTGAACCTCATCAGATTTCTTTTGGCCCAATCCTCCAATTTGTCTAGGTCCCTCTGTATCTTATCCCTGCCCTCCAGCGTAACTACCACTCCTCCTAGTTTAGTATCATCTGCAAATTTGCTGAGAGTGCAATCCACACCATCCTCCAGATCATTTATGAAGATATTGAACAAAACTGGCCCCAGGACCGACCCTTGGGGCACTCCACTTGATACCGGCTGCCAAACTAGACATGGAGCCATTGATCACTACCCATTGAGCCCAACAATCTAGCCAACTTTCTACCCACCTTATGGTGCATTCATTCAGCCCATACTTCTTTAACTTGCTGACAAGAATACTGTGGGAGACCATGTCAAAAGCTTTGCTAAAGTCAAGAAACAATTCATCCACTGCTTTCCCTTCATCCACAGAACCAGTAATCTCATCATAGAAGGCGATTAGATTAGTCAGGCATGACCTTCCCTTGGTGAATCCATGCTGACTGTTCCTGATCACTTTCCTCTCGTGTAAGTGCTTCAGGATTGATTCCTTGAGGACCTGCTCCATGATTTTTCTGGGGACTGAATGGCCTGTAGTTCCCAGGATCCTCCTTCTTCTCTTTTTTAAAGATTGGCACTACATTAGCCTTTTTCCAGTCATCCGGGACTTCCCCCATTTGCCATGAGTTTTCAAAGATAATGGCCAATGGCTTTGCAATCACAGCCGCCAATTCCTTTAGCACTCTCGGATGCAACGCATCCGGCCCCATGGACTTGTGCACGTCCAGCTTTTCTAAATAGTCCCTAACCACTTCTTTCTCCACAGAGGGCTGGCCACCTACTCCCCATGCTGTGATGCCTAGCGCAGCAGTCTGGGAGCTGACCTTGTTCGTGAAGACAGAGGCAAAGAAAGCATTGAGTACATTAGCTTTTTCCACATCCTCTGTCACTAAGTTGCCTCCCTCATTCAGTAAGGGGCCCACACTTTCCTTGGCTTTCTTCTTGTTGCCAACATACCTGAAGAAACCCTTCTTGTTACTCTTAACATCTCTTGCTAGCTGCAGCTCCAGGTGTGATTTGGCCCTCCTGATTTCATTCCTACGTGCCCGAGCAATATTTTTATACTCTTCCCTGGTCATATGTCCAATCTTCCACTTCTTGTAAGCTTCTTTTTTATGTTTAAGATCCGCAAGGATTTCACCGTTAAGCCAAGCTGGTTGCCTGCCATATTTTACTATTCTTTCGACACATTGGGATGGTTTGTCCCTGTAACCTCAATAGGGATTCCTTGAAATACAGCCAGCTCTCCTGGACTCCTTTCCCCTTCATGTTATTCCCCCAGGGGATCCTACCCATCAGTTCCCCGAGGGAGTCGAAGTCTGCTTTCCTGAAGTCCAGGGTCCATATTCTGCTGCTTACCTTTCTTCCCTGTGTCAGGATCCTGAACTCAACCATCTCATGGTCACTGCCTCCCAGATTCCCATTCACTTTTGCTTCCCTCACTAATTCTTCCCGGTTTGTGAGCAGGAGGTCAAGAAAAGCTCCCCCCCTAGTTGGCTCCTCTAGCACTTGCACCAGGAAATTGTCCCCTACATTTTCCAAAAACTTCCTGGATTGTCTATGCACTGCTGTAGTGCTCTCCCAGCAGATATCAGGAAGATTAAAGTCGCCCATGAGAACCAGGGCGTGTGATCTAGTAGCTTCTGCGAGTTGCCGGAAGAAAGCCTCATCCCCCTGGTCCGGTGGTCTATAGCAGACTCCCACCACATCACCCTTGTTGCTCACGCTTCTAAACTTAATACAGAGACACTCAGGTTTTTCTGCAGTTTCATACCGGAGCTCTGAGCAGTCCTACTGCTCCCTTACATACAGTGCTACTCCCCCACCTTTTCTGCCCTGCATGTCCTTTCTGAACAGTTTATAACCATCCATGACAGTACTCCAGTCATGTGAGTTATCCCACCAAGTCTCTGTTATTCCAATCATGTCATAATTCCTTGACATCATCAGCTTCTGTGTCCTTTTCTCTTTTCTTAATAAAGTTTCCCTTGTTTGTCTAATGGACAGAGTGCCTGGGGGAGGGGAGTCCTGCCTGTACAGGGAACTGGAGCAGGATTTGTTTTTCCCCAGAATTCTTGGTGGGGGCTTGATTTTTTTCAAGAGACTCCACCTAGACATACTGACCCAGCCTTTATTGTTAAGCACCTGGGAGAAAATTACAAGAGTATATTTCTGCATAGACCTTTTCAACTGTGTTATCACCTGGTCAGTTACTGCTTATTGCCAGCAGAGCAGACAAGTTGCAGATTTTCCTTTCTTCTTCCTTCTGGAGCTATCCATAGAGGTAGAAATTACCTTGCCACTGAAAGACCGCCGATTCTTGGTGTAGAAATAGCAACCAATTGGCAAAGATATCAAGGCAGTCTGCCTACACTTAGAAAGCACCATGGGATCTGTAGCTTCCATGGAGAAATGATAGGACCTAAATTCTAAAAGGTTCACCTTGTTGCCTATGGTTCCTGTGTCGGCCATCTCCTTTCCTTTAGGCCATGGTCCAGCAATCAGATCTGTGCAGCCAGACGTTGATGCCTTCACTCCCATTTATGGTTTTAACTGAAACCAGGAAAACCTTGTTGGTTTTAGCTGAGTTTTAGACTTACTAGTGTGTCTGAAACTAATTTATTTTTCCAGTTTGACTGCTATCTTACGCTCCTAGATTCACAGCTGACAGGAATTTAAACTTCCCACACGCTTGTATTATTACACTAAACCTCTGAGTGTTTTACCTAATCCAGAGTGTTGTACAATGGCAATGCTAGTCCTTTTAAACTATTAATTAGTGCCTTAGGGGAAGAATGAAGTTGAATGGAAGCCTTAACTTGAAATGTACTAGCTTTTATCAGCTTGTGTCACAACTTTAAATTAATTTTAACATTAGTTTTTCATTTTCATTTTAGTTTTCTGGAAACAGAATTGTTGGACAGAAATGTTATCTGGGATTGCATTGGAAATAGTTGAAAAATAGCTTCAGAAATAAAGACAAAGTGTTTTAATAGTTATGTTAGTCAAGCTCTTAAGTGATGGAGTAAAAAGATTTTCTTTTTAAGACCACAACTGCTATTATAAGTGTCTCAGTGCAGGAGTGAAGATAATGCAGACAAAAGACTTAATGATAGACATCTGTAATGATCACAGATGGGAGAAAATATTGTTTTAGGTGTGATCTATTCTAAAAGTTCAAGTTCAGCAGGAACTCCAATCTTGACAGCAAATTAAATTCTTTAGAATTTACTTTAAGTTGACTTATCTTTATTTGTGCTGACAGAGGAGACAGAGAGCAACCATAATCTGATTTTTTCCAAGGCAAGTTTACAGGTGTAGAAGGCAGTTTCCCAGTGAGGGTGGGATAATTTTAGAAGTGTTTGTGCTGTAAATGGTACACAGTATGCTGGAGCAGCGGTTGCCAATACATGGATAAGTTACTGGTTGCTCGTTGTTTTAGCATGAGGTTTGAGCCATTCTCAGAGGTATGAAAACAAACCTGAAGACTCAGACAAATGAGAGTTGTAACAGGTATAAACGTATCTAATATACTCATTTACAATTATGGGGGCAGAAACCCAATCCAAACAAG
Organism: Caretta caretta; assembly: GCF_965140235.1. Taxonomy (NCBI): domain Eukaryota; kingdom Metazoa; phylum Chordata; order Testudines; family Cheloniidae; genus Caretta; species Caretta caretta. The sequence goes on along the minus strand of NC_134209.1, from coordinate 126,562,564 downwards.
TACTTTTAAATTCTGGCTGTAGTTCTTTGGGGCACAAGAAAAGCCTACAAGGCTGAGATACTGTCACTGGATCTTCATGGGTGGATTCCTGCACCTAATGATGTTTTCAGTCTGGGCCAACTAGCCTGGCTGAGTGTATAGACTAGAGTTCAGGTTCTACTTTTGCTCAAGCTGGTGATTCACCCACTTTGCAGACTGCCCGGTCGAAACGGGACCCTGGTGGCTCTGATCAGCACAGCTGGACTAGGCCGCTAAAAGTCTAGTTGCGTGCAGTGCCAGCAGGGCAGGCGGGCTCTGTGCCCAGCTACACGTGGCTTCTGAGAAGTGGCCGGAATGTCCCGCTAGCTCCTAGGTGGAGGGGCGGCCAGGGGGGCTCCATGCACTGCCACCACCCACGGGTGCCACCCCGAGCACTGGCTCCGCAGTTCCCATTGGCTGCAAACCACAACCAATGGGAGTGGTGGGGGTGGCACCTCTAGGTAGGGACAGCGTGCAGAGCCCCCTGGCCGCCTCTCCACCTAGGAGCTGGAAGGGGAACGTGCTGCTGCTTCTGGGGAGCTGCCTGAGGTCTGTGCCACCCAGAGCCTGCACTCTGAACTCCCTCCCATGTCCCAACCACCTGCCCCATCTTGGAACCCCCTCCAGCACCCTGAACCCCTCATCTTCTGCCCCACCCCAGAGCCCATACCCCCTCCCACACTCCAAACCCCTCATCCCCAGCCCTACCGCAAAGCCCCACCCCAAAGCCCCACCCCAGCCAGAGCCCTTACCCTCTTCTGCACCCCAACTCCCAGCCTGGAGCTCCCTCCCACACTCCGACAGGGCCAGCCCACAACATTTTGGCACCTGAGGCGGGGAGCTCAAATGACGCCCCCATGCCCCCTCGCTTGGGCCAAAACTTTGAAAGGTCTCAATTCTGCCTTCTTCCTGTTCTACTCCTCTCATGGTACTGCTCTGCTACCTACCCCAAGAAAGGAGAACTAACAACTTAAAATCTTTAAACAAGGCATTTTAAGTTAACACTTAACTGGATGAAATGAGCTGTAGCTCACGAAAGCTTATGCTCAAATAAAGTTTAGTCTCTAAGGTGCCACAAGTCCTCCTTTTCTTTTTGTGGATACAGACAAACACTGCTGCTACTCTGAAACTTAACTTTCAAACACCTGAACAGCAAACGTAACTTTTCTTGTCTGCATAGTAAACGCTGGCATTTTTATCTGTTTGAATAATCAAAGTGGTGCTTTCCGTGTCTTCTTGGTTGCAAAGATTTGAACTGCTTCCTGCTGAAGGTCCACAGTCTGTGCCAACTCATGCTCTATTGAGATGGTTGCAAGGCCAAACAGCCTCTCCTATGTCATTGTGGAGCGTAGATGTGTTTTTTATTAACTTCAGCTTGGAGAAGCTGCGTTCTCCACTGGCAACTGTTACAGGAAGTGTTAGAAGTATGCACAGAGCAACAAAAGCATTTGGAAAGAGGGTGGTCATCTTATTCATGCACATATATTCCAGAACAGGCTTTGGAGTTGATCCTGCTGAAATGTAACTTGAAAGGGCTTTCAGTTCATCTCCTAAATCACTCGCATCAATATCGTGCATGTCATCATGTGTCAACATTGTCTCTAGTGCCCTGCATTGCTGGTGTAGGTCTTCTTCAGGTATAGTGAGGAGTTTTAGAATGTCATACAACATCCCAAATATACTGTGGTGTTCCTTGAGCTGCATGAACGTTCTTCAACTGACTGTATTACATGATCTAGCACCTGGTTAAAGAATTTAACTTTGAATTGTTGTTTGGGGTCTCTTATGGGATTATCCCGTGCCTTATAATCAAAATATCGTCTTCTTGAGTGACTCTTGTATTCTTGAATGGGTGGGAAAATAGCTGCAGTGTGAACTTCCTCTGCCAACTTCTGTGCATTCTTCAGAATGTTTTGAAATCCCTCATCTGGCCGGTAAGACTGTAGGTATGACTTTGCTCTGTCCAGTTGTTCCATTGCTCCAGATATATCAAGGTCAACACCTTGGAATCTCTTGCTTACAACATTTATTTCAAACAGTATGTCATGCCACAACACTAAGCCACACAGAAATTTGAAGTTATGTACATTTCTGGTGATTCCATTTCCCACTGCCACTGTTCTCCCATGAACAGTTCTTGTCATAGCATTATCCTCCATAATGGCAATTATGGCATCATTTATCTTCCCAATTTGGTGTTTGATAGGCTTTATCACCTCCACTTGACTTTCCCATTATGTGGCACTCAGTGGTTTCAGTGTCAGAGAGGATGTTCTCAGATGTTGCTTCAAAATTTGCCATCCAATGGGTTGATGCAGAGAAAAATACATAGATGCTTTGAATTACATTAAAAAAATTCAGCAGGCTCACTAGAAGCTAATGCTGCGTCACTGACCACCATGGTGGCAGGTTTTGTAGAAATTTTGGTGGTGCCCAGAACCATCCCCCCCAAACTCTGACCCCCATCTGCCTAGGCTCTGGGAGGGAGTTTGGGTGGGGGGAGGAGGTCTGGGGTGCAGATTCTGGGCTGGGGCAGGGGATTGGGGTGCAGGAGGGGTGCAAGCTCTGGGAGGGAGTTTGGGTGCAAAAAGGGTGAGAGGTTGGGCTCTGGGAGGGAGTTTGGGTGGGGGAGGGGGTCTGGGGTGCAGGTTCTGGGATGGAGTTTGGGTACTGGGTGCAGGCTCTGGGCTGGGGCAGGGAGTGGGGATGCAGGCTCTGGGATGGAGTTTGGGTGCAGGCTCTGGGCTGGGAGCGTAGGAGGGGGTGAAGGTTGCAGGCTCTGGGAGGGAGTTGGAGGTTGTAGGGGGTGCGGAGGGTGAGGGTGCAGGGATGGAGGTTTGGGGTTTGGCTGGGGATGAGGGGTTTGGGAGGGGGCTTAGGGCTAGGACAGAGGGTTGGGGTGAGGGCTCGGGGGTTCATGATGCAGGAGGGGGCTCAGGGCTGGGGCAGAGGGTCAGGGTGCGGGGGGGATGAGAGGTTTGGGGTGTGGGAGGGGCAGAGGGCTGGGGCAGAGGGTTGGGGTGCAGGCTCTGGGGGGGCAGGGCTGGGGATGAGTTTGGGGTGCAAGCAAGCTGCCCCTGGGCTGGGGCCAGAGAGGAGGATTCCCCACAGCCTTCTCCCTGCCAGCAGCAGTGAGCTCTGGGGGAGGGGCCCCCCTCTTCCCTCTGGCAGCACACTCACCTTGCACCACTGTCACTGCACATGCTCCATGGGCCCCTCTCAGGTTCAGGAAGCCCCCTCGCTTCCCCTGTGGTGGATGCCAGGTTGAGGGGAAGAGAGGGCTGCCATCACATGTGCCCCCTCATTATAGTCTCAATGGGGTGAGGGATGGGGCTGCCCCTTGCCCAGCATATGGCAGGAGTGGTGACTGCAGGCAAGGGGGGGCCCCGTGCTGGTGGAGGATCCCACTGGAAAAGGGAAGGCTCCTAGGCGGAAGGGCAGGGTCAGGGGAGCCTGCCCTGCCACTAATGTATGGAGGGCACTAGGACCCTGTGGCAGCAGTTGATGCCGGGAGCCAGCAGGGTGGAGGCAGCGTGGAGCTGCAGGGGAAAGGTAGGGACACTCCGGGACCCAGGGGAGGTGTGCAGGGGCAGCAAGTGGGGGCCAGGGGACATTTGGGAGAGGTGCGGGGGGTGGCAGGCGGGGCCAGGGGAGAGACCCGGCCCCAAACATTTTTGGCGCTGGGCCCCCGGGCCCTGAATATTGCTGGAGCCTGAGCACCACAGGCCCATACAACTTGCCGCCCCTGTTGACCACCAACTTCAATGAATGAGACCTGCATGGAACAAAAAAAACTCGAGAGTTTAACTCTCGGATCTGTGTCTGCACTGCTCTGTTCTTTCCTCTCATGTTGGCACAATTATCGTAGCCCTGATCTCTCAAGTCAGCTATCACAATTCCCATATCTTCTAGCTTTTTAAGAAGCACATTTGTCATACCAGCTCCTGTAATATCATCAATGTCAATAAATTCTAGAAAATGCTCTGACAGTCACCATTGCAGGGACATTTTCCCTAGGTTCTGTTGTTACAAAACGCACCATTAAAGCCATTGTTCCGTATGGCTGATGTCAGGTGTGCAGTCCAGAATAACAGAGTAATCTTGCTGACTTCAGATCTGCCACAATCTTCTGTTTGACTTTTGTTGCCAGTAACTGTGTGATCTCATTTTGAATGTTTTTTTCCAAGGTAGTGGTGTGTACACATTTCTTGGGTGGTGACTCTTCTTAGATGCTGCTGGAGTACAGCATCAAACTCAGCCATCAGCTCCACAATTTTAAGGAAGTTTCCATTGTTTGGCACGTACAGCTGAGCTGAGGTGCCACGCAGTGCTAGGTTTTGGGTCGCAAGCATTCTCACAATGCCAATGAGCCTTTTCAGAACATTTTGCCAGTAAAGAGACTTTGATGCAATCATCTCTTGATGCTGATCATCTATGGTGGCCTTTAACGTTAGTCTCATCTCAAGCACTTTCCACCTATGGAATGCTCTCTGGTGATTTCCTGTCTTCTCATGGCATGCCAGATTTCTAGCCAGATTTTTCCAGCCCTTTGTTCCTGTAGAACCCAATGTGGCTGGAACATTAGACTGGAAGAATTTGCAACAAAAACAGTATGCAGCATTCTGGGTTTCTGAGTACATAAGCCATGGCCTCTCCACTTTGTCATCATTGGGGATTTCACACCACTAATGTGTTGGATGGAAACTTCTATTTTCATTGTCTTTGGGGAACATGAAGTTTTTCCACTTGCTGTGTCCCATGCAGTACAAGGTAGTTCCTCAGGCTACTGCTCAAGTGGGTCTACAGTCTTGGATCATCTAGACTTAAGGAACTAAACTTGGCAGCAGCTGTTCTCTGATCTACACTTTTCTTCAGGAATGTGCATGGTTACATCCATTTGAGATGGAGATATGGATGCTGCAGTGGCTGCCAGGTCATCTGCACTCTGACTAACTGAAAGATCAGGCATCTCCTCGCCACTCACATCCTCACTGGGGCTGGAAGGCTCACCATGAACATTTGTGTCTATGGATCTCAGGAGAGCTCCTTCTTGCTTAGATAGAAAAGCTTCCTTTGCTTGCTTGCTTGCTTTCTTTTTCCAAATGCTGCCCCAGAGGGGCATTTTCTTCCTTTACTCATGACTGATGTTCTGTGCCAGCTATAGTGGCTCTCAACGTGTAATTGAAGGGGACAAATAAGCAGGCTGGTAGCAGGGCCTGAGTGAGGGAAGATATCAGCATCTTAAGGGCGTAACTGGCTCCTACTACTTCACTTGACTGCCTGTTCTCCGCAAGTGGGTTCAGGGAAGCAGCAGGAAACAGGAAGCTCCCTGAGAAGCAGGTGTTAATCAGCCCAGGCTCCTGGGGCTGCTAGAGAGGTACATAAGAGGCTGATTCTCCTCTCTCTCTTCCTGCAGCTCCTGCTGCTTTCTGTTAGTTCCTCTTACCTTTTCTCCTGCCTGCCAGTTATGTCTCTTGTGCCATCCTTCCTCCAGCACAGCACTCCACCATCTCTGGGCATCTAGAGTAGAGAGAATACATATGCACCAGCAGCAGACATAATTTTCTACATTCTGGGTCCTAGTGACACTCCCCCATAGTCTGGCACCTGAGGCGGCTGCCTCAGTTTGCCTCATAGTAAGGCCAGCCCTGCACTCCGAACCCCTGAGCTCCAGCCTGGAGCCCCCTCCTGTACCCCAAACCCCTGCCCCAGCCTGGTGAAAATGAGCACGTGAGTGAGCGTGGGGAAGAGGGAGTGAGGATTGAGTGAGCGGGGGGTGAGGGAAGGGGTGGGGCAAGGGTGTTCAGTTTTCTGCAGTTTCAAAGTTGGCAACCCTACAGTTAGGACTCAGGCTAAATCACTCAAGTGCTTGTAGTCCTCCAGTGCCTTCCCACATTTCCTTCTATGTGCCCAGAAGGACAGGTGAATTCTCCTACAACTCACTGGGAGAAAATCAGCATAAAGAACCACGTGCTATGCCCCCAGGACTGCTAGTGACACAGGGAAATGGGAGTGCAGCACCAGTGAGGACACAGTAAGTTGGGTATGGCTTTGCAGCATGTCTCCTCACACCTGGCCTATGCTAACCCACGCGCTGATCACCCAGGCTAACTTCTCAAGGAAGATATACTCCAAGAGAGACCATGCATGATGCTGTGTGCTGCCAGCGACTAATGCTATATTCAAGAGTGATAAAACCACAGCTGAGAGATGTGGCTCGTCTCAAATTGATGCAGGTAAAAATAAGTTTGTGACTGGTACCTATTTAGAGGTACATGGGAGGTAGAGGATTCAGTGAGCTTTCTGCCTTCATGCTCCCTGTGCTAGGGCTACTCACATTCCCAGGGGTCTCTTCTAGGAGCAGGGATTGATACTTGCTAGTACCCCTTGTAGTGCAAGCTACTCTAAAGGGGTTGGGAAGGAGGCAGGTCAATGGATCTACTCTCCCTCTTCACCAGCCAGCAAAGCTGACCAGCTCCATAGGAAAAAGTACACTAAGTATGTTTCCCATGTGCTTTGGGATACTCTGTGGGTGTGTTTACACCGCAATTAAAAACCTGCGGCAGGTCTGTGCCAGCTGACTCGGGCTCGAGTGGCTTGGGCTGTGGGGCTGTTTAATTGGCATGTAGATGTTCAGGCTTGGGCAGCAGCCCAAGTGCCGAGATCCTCACACCTCGTGGAATCACAGCCCGAGCCTGAACATTTATGCTGCAATTAAACAGCCCCTTAGCCTGAACCCTTTGAGCTGAAGTCATTGGCATGAGCCAGCTGTGGGTTTTTAATTGCAGTGTAGACAAACTTTAAGAGATCACTATGCCTTCTTGAAGTGCCATGCCTCCCACCCCCAACTCAGAGCTAGGAACCACAAGAGAGTCCGACGCATTTATACCACCACACTCCTTCCCTGTGGGTCACTTCTGGGGCCAGATCCTGTTGTTCTGTACCACAGTGAGTTGAGTCACTCTGATTCTTTCCTAGTGAAGTGTGGGAGAAACCCATAATATATTCTGAATATCCCATGGATTTCATAGAAAAAAATTACAGCAGGCTTTAACCATTCTACTGATACTATTTTTAAATGTCCTTCCAACTATAAAATCAATTGTCTTCGTACCATCAATCCAATTGCCTTGGGACTGCTATAATTTACACCAGGTTGCGAAGAGCCACAATGTGGCTGGCCACAACCCCTTTCCCTCCAGCCATCTACTATTTTCCCTGTTACAATGGCAGCACAGAGGGGGAGTGGTGGAAAGCCCCTGTGTCAGCTCTGTACCCTGGTGATCGCCCATTTCACTGAGGTGAGGGTAATCACCTCAGACTCCCTGGGCTGCTTAGACTGATTTAGAGCCAGAGTCTGTTGGTACAAAATGGCTGCACCACATCAGGGACTCTGGCTCACTGTGCCTTAAGGTTGCACTGAACCAGGACTGAATATTGCCTGGCCCATAATCAGATAGAAAAACAGGGAACACTTCTGTGGCTGGTGACTTTAAGAGACCAGGTGGCTCTTTGAAAGCAGATCAGATGTTGGGGACGTAAGACACGGTCTGGTTGGAAGATGGATTAATGGGCAGAGTGCAGGTGGTTCCACAATTTTTCCACATGGATTCCTTAGAGATCTTTTAACCTTATTTAGGATACTAGGGAACTCTCTCATTAATTCCCTCCATTTTTTTTTCTTGAGCCTTTTTGTGGTGCCGATATGTCTTGCTCCTTTCCTTTCTCTCTTCTTTAAATGTGAGCATAGCTAATTTTTAGTGCTTTTTTACTTGTTTTGAGTTTCTATTTTTAGAAATACAGCTGCCTGTGCTCCAAATGTTCCAGATGGTAACAGCACTGCTGCTCTACTTTTTCTCTTTAACCCATCCTGTACTCATTCCATAACCCTCCAGAAGAGGAGTAGAATTTAAGGCCAGAAGTGACCAACAGATCATCAGTTCTGACCTCCTGTATATCACAAGCCACCAAACATCATCTGGCACCTGTACACTAAGCCCAGAAACTAAAAGTAAACCATATTACAGCCCTAGGAGACTAAACTATTGTGTCACAGGCAGAGAATAGGAGGGACTGAGGTGCACCATGTCAAAGGCCCCTGCAGTGACAGTGAATTGATTAAAATGAGAGATACTTGGACAATCTCGGCAAGTGACTTGCACCCACATTGCAGAGGAAGGAAAAAAAACCCCAAGATCACTGCCAATCTGACCCATGGGAAGATTCCTTACTGACCCTACATATGGCGACCAGTTAGACCCTAAGCAAGCAATACCCCCACACAAATTTGTCCAGATCTCTCTTAAAACTAATTACAGTTTTTGCTCCCATAATTCCTATTGGGAGGCTGTTCCACACGTCTGATGTTTAGAAACCTTCTTGTAATTTCCAGCCTGAATTTGTTCATGGCCAGTTTATACCCATTTGTCCTTGTGCCAACGTTGTCCTTGAGCTGACCCATAGCTCTTCATCCTCCCTGGTGTTTAACCCCCTGACATATTGATGGAGTGCAGTCATATCCCCTCTGTCATCTCTTTACGAAAATAAACAAGCCAAGCTCTTCCAGTCTCCTCTCATAAGATAGGCCCTCCCTCCATTCCCCGGATCATCCTACAGCTCTCCTCTGCATCTGTCAAGGTTCCTTCCCTACTCTGAATTCTAGGGTACAGATGTGGGACCTGCATGAAAGACCCCTTAAGCTTATTCTGACCAGCTTAGGTTAAAAACTCCCTCAAGGTACAAACTTTGCCTTGTCCTTGAACTGTATGCTGCCACCACCAAGCGTGTTAAACAAAGAGCAGGGAAAGAGGCCACTTGGAGACATCTTTCCCCCCATGCCCTACACCCCCTTTCCTGGGGAAGGCTTGATAAAAATCCTCACCAATTTGCATAGGTGAATGCAGACCCAAACCCTTGGATCTTAAGAACAATGAAAAAGCAACCAGCATCTTAAAAGAAGAATTTTAATTAAAGAAAAAGTAAAAGAATCGCCTCTGTAAAATCAGGGTGGTAAATACCTTACAGGGTAATCAGATTCAAAACACAAAATCCCTCTAGGCAAAACCTTAAGTTACAAAAAGACACAAAAACAGAAATATACATTCCATTCAGCACAGCTCTTTTACCAGCCATTTAACAAAAGAAAATCTAACGCATTTCTAGCTAGATTACTTACTAACTTAACAGAAGTTCTGAAGAGCATTCCTGACCTGGTCCCGGCAAAAGCATCACACAGACAAACAGACCCTTTGTTCCCCCCACCCCGCCCCAGCTTTGAAAGTATCTTGTCTCCTCATTGGTCATTTTGGTCAGGTGCCAGCGAGGTTATCTTAGCTTCTTAACCCTTTACAGGTGAAAGGGTTTTGCCTCTGGCCAGGAGGGATTTTATAGTTCTGTATACAGAAAGGTGGTTACCCTTCCCTTTACATTTATGACTGCATCTGTTCCAGTTTAAATCCATCTTTCTTGAACATAGGTGACCAGAACTGTGCACGGTATTTCTTTATCCAAGATAGAAATGCCTGACCTGATACACCTTAGGATTGCATTTACCTTTTTCGCAGCTGTATCACATTGGTAGCTCATAGTCATCCTCTGACTGACTAATATACTAGGTCTCTCTTCTCTATCTCTTCCAACTGATGAGCCACCCCAGCTTATAGAAGAAATTCTTATTAGACCCTAAGTGCATAACCTTGAACTCTGTCCTACTGAATGTCATCCCATTTCTGTGACTCCAGCCTTCAAGGTCATTCAGATCTTCCTTAACAATAACCTGATCATTATCCATACTGACACTGCCTTCCAACTTTGGATCATCACCCAGTTTCATTAGCACCCTCCTCCTTCTCGTGCCAAGGTCATTAATAACAGTATTGAGTAAGGTTTCAGAGTAGCAGCCGTGTAGTCTGTATTCGCAAAAAGAAAAGGAGTACTTGTGACACCTTAGAGACTAACCAATTTATTTGAGCATAAGCTTTCGTGAGCTACAGCTCACTTCATCGGATGCATTGAGTAAGATTGGTCCCGAGACCAATCCTGGAACTCCACTAGTAACCTCCCTCAAGTCCGATAGTTCTTCTTTCAGCACAATCAGCTGCCTTCTCCCTTTTCCCACCGTACAATTCTTGTATTAATCACCATTTTCTCTAAGGGTATGTCTACACTATGAAATTAGGTCAAATTCATAGAAGTTGGTTTTGTAGAAAGCGTTTTTAAACAGTCGATTGTGTGTGTCCCCACACAAATGCTGTAAGTGCATGTAGTTGGCGGAGTGTGTCCACAGTACCGAGGCAACCGTTGACTTCCAGAGCGTTGCACTGTGGGTGGCTATCCCACAGTCTCCACTGCCCATTTGAATTCTGGGTAGAAATCTCAGTGCCTGATGGGACTAAAACATTGTTGCGGGTGGTTTTGGGTACATATCGTCAGGCCCCCGTTCCCTCCCTCCCTCCGTGAAAGCAAGGGCAGACCATTGTTTTGTGCCTTTTTTCCTGAGTTACCTGTGCAGACGCCATACCACGGCAAGCATGGAGCCTGCTCAGCTCACTGTCACCATATGTCTCCTGGGTGCTGGCAGACATGGTATCGCATTGCTACACAGCAGCAGCAACCTATTGTCTTGTGGTAGCAGATGGTACAATAGGCCTGAAAACCATCCTCATCATGTCCGAGGTGCTCCTGGCTGCCTCGGTAAGGTCAGTCAGGAGCGCCTGGGCAGATATGGGTGCAGGGACTAAATTAGGAGTGACTCGACCAGGTCATTCTCTTTAGTCCTGCAGGCAGTCCTATTGTACCATCTTATGGTGAGCAGGCAGGAGATGTGAACGGCTAGCAGTCCTATTGCACCGTCTGCTGCCAGCCAAAGATGTAAAAGATAGATGGAGTGGATCAAAACAAGAAATACACCAGATTTGTTTTGTATTCAGTTGCTCCCCCCTCCCTCCATGAAGTCCTGCCTGAAATACCAGAGGGAGGGATAGTTTACTGGGTTGAGCATTGGCCTGCTAAACCCAGGGGTTTGAGTTCAATCCTTGAGGGGGCCATTCTGTGTGACAGTTGTTTTTGTTTCTCCTTGACGTAAAGCCACCCCCTTTGTTGATTTTAATTCCCTGTAAGCCAACCGTGTAAGCCATGTCATTAGTCGCCCCTGCCTCAGTCAGAGCAATGGCAGACAATTGTTACGCGCCTCTTTTCTGTGCAGACACCATACCCTGGTGAGCATGGAGCCTGCTCAGATCACTTTGGCAATTAGGAGCACATTAAACTCCACGCGCATTATCCAGCAATATATGCAGCACCAGAACCTGGCAAAGCGAAACTGGGCAAGTAGGCGACGTCAGCGTGGTGATGAGAGCGATGAGGACATGGACACAGACTTCTCTCAAAGCATGGGCCCTGGCAATGCAGGCATCATGGTGCTAATGGGGCAGATTCATGCCGTGGAACGCCGATTCTGGGCCCGGGAAACAAGCACAGACTGGTGGGACCGCATAGTGTTGCAGGTCTGGGACGATTCCCAGTGGCTGCGAAACTTTCGCATGTGTAAGGGCACTTTCATGGAACTTTGTGACTTCCTTTCCCCTGCCCTGAAGCAAATGAATACCAAGATGAGAGCAGCCCTCACAGTTGAGAAGTGAGTGGCAATAGCGCTGTGGAAGCTTGCAACGCCAGACAGCTACCGGTCAGTTGGGAATCAATTTGGAGTGGGCAAATCTACTGTGGGGGCTGTTGTGATGCAAGTAGCCAACGCAATCAAACATCTGCTGATATCAAGGGTAGTGACCCTGGGAAATGTGCAGGTCATAGTGGATGGCTTTGCTGCAATGGGATTCCCTAACTGTGGTGGGGCCATAGACTGAACCCATATCCCTATCTTGGCACTGAAGCACCAAGCCGGCGAGTACATAAACCGCAAGGAGTACTTTTCAATAGTGCTGCAAGCACTGGTGGATCACAAGGGACGTTTCACCAACATCAACATGGGATGGCCAGGAAAGGTACATGACGCTCACATCTTCAGGAACTCTGGTCTGTTTCAAAAGCTGCAGGAAGGGACTTTATTCCCAGACCAGAAAATAACCATTGGGGATGTTGAAATGCCTATAGTTATCCTTGGGGACCCAGCCTACCCCTTAATGCCCTGGCTCATGAAGCCGTACACAGGCAGCCTGGACAGAAGTCAGGAGCTGTTCAACTACAGGCTGAGCAAGTGCAGAATGGTGGTAGAATGTGCATTTGGATGTTTAAAAGCGCGCTGGCGCAGTTTACTGACTTGGTTAGACCTCAGCGAAACCAATATTCCCACTGTTATTACTGTTTGCTGTGCGCTCCACAATATCTGTGATAGTAAGGGGGAGATGTTTATGGTGGGGTGGGAGGTTGAGGCAAATTGCCTGGCCACTGGTTATGTGCAGCCAGACACCAGGGCGGTTAGAAGAGCACAGGAGGACACAGTGCACATCAGAGAAGTTTTGAAAACCAGTTTCATGACTGGCCAGGCTACAGTGTGAAAGTTCTGTTTGTTTCTCCTTGATGAAACCCCCCACCCCTTGGTTCACTCTCCTTCCCTGTAAGCTAACCACCCTCTCCTCCTCCCTTCGATCACTGCTTGCAGAGGCAATAAAGTCATTGTTGCTTCACAGTCATGCATTCTTTATTAATTCATCACACAATTAGGGGGATAACTGCCAAGGTAGCACCGGGAGGGTTGGTGGAGGAGAGAAGCACCGGGAGGGGTGGTGGAGGAGGGAAGGACAAGGCCACACAGCACTTTAAAACTTATTGAATGCCAGCCTTCTGTTGCTTGGGCAATCCTCTGGGGTGGAGTGGCTGGGTGGCCGGAGGCCTTCTCACCGCGTTCTTGGGCTTCTGGGTAAGGAGGCTATGGAACTTGGGGAGGAGGGTGGTTGGTTACACAGGGGCTGTAGCGGCGGTCTGTGCTCCTGCTGCCTTTCCTGCATCTCAACCATATGCTGGAGCATATTAGTTTGATCCTCCAGAAGCCTCAGCATTGAATCCTGCCTCCTCTCATCATGCTGCCACCACCTTTCAGCTTCAGCCCTCTCTTCAGCCCGCCACTTACTCTCTTCCCAGTCATTTTGTGCTTTTCTGCACTCTGATATTGTCTGCCTCCACACATTCGTCTGTGCTCTGTCAGTGTGGGAGGACAGCATGAGCTCAGAGAACATTTCATCGTGAGTGTGGTTTTTTTTGCCTTCTAATCTTCACTAGCCTCTGGGAAGGAGAAGATCCTGTGATCCTTGAAACACATGCAGCTGGTGGAGGAAAAAAGGGAGAGTGGTAGTTAAAAAGACACATTTTATAGAACAATGGGTACACTCTTTCATGATAAACCTTGTTGTTAACATTACATACATGGCATGTGTGCTTTCGTTCCAAGGTCACATTTTGCCTTTCCCCACCACGTGGCTAACAGTGGGGAACATTTCTGTTCAGCCACCGGCAAACAGCCCAGCAGGAATGGGTACCTCTGAATGTCCCCTTAAGAAAAGCACCCTATTTCAACCAGGTGACCATGAATGATATCACTCTCCTGAGGATAACACAGAGGTAAAGAACGGATGTTGTTTGAATGCCAGCAAACATACACTGCAATGCCTTGTTCTACAATGATTCCCGAGTACGTGCTACTGGCCTGGTGTGGTAAAGTGTCCTACCATGGTGGACGGAATAAGGCTGCCCTCCCCAGAAACCTTTTGCAAAGGCTTTGGGAGTACATCCAGGAGAGCCGCAAATGCCAGGGCAAAGTAATCCTTTCACATGCTTGCTTTTAAACCATGTATAGTATTTTAAAAGGTACACTCACCAGAGGTCCCTTCTCTGCCTGGCAGGTCCAGGAGGCAGCCTTGGGTGGGTTCCGGGGGTACTGGCTTCAGGTCCAGGGTGAGAAACAGTTCCTGACTGTCGGGAAAACCGGTTTCTCCGCGTGCTTGCTGTGAGCTATTTACAACTTCATCATCATCTTTGTCTCCAAAACCTGCTTCTGTGTTGCCTCCATCTCCATTGAAGGAGTCAAATAGCACGGCTGGGGTAGTGGTGGCTGAACCCCCTAAAATGGCACGCAGCTCATCATAGAAGTGGTATGTTTGGGGCTCTGACCCGGAGCGGCCGTTTGCCTCTCTGGTTTTCTGGTAGGCTTGCCTCAGCTCCTTAAGTTTCATGTGGCACTGCTTCAGATCCCTGTTATGGCCTCTGTCCTTCATGCCCTGGGAGATTTTGACAAATGTTTTGGCATTTCGAAAACTGGAATGGAGTTCTGATAGCACGGATTCCTCTCCCAATACAGTGATCAGATCCCGTACCTCCCATTCAGTCCATGCTGGAGCTCTTTTGCAATTCCGGGACTCCATCATGGTCACCTCTGCTGATGAGCTCTGCATGGTCACCTCTGCTGATGAGCTCTGCACTCATGATGAGCAGCTTGCTACGCTGGCCAAACAGGAAATTGAAATTCAAAAGTTCGCGGGCCTTTTCCTGTCTACCTGGCCAGTGCATCTGAGTTGAGAGTGCTGTCCAGAGAGGTCACAATGGAGCACTCTGGGATAGCTCCAGGAGGCCAATACCATCTAATTGCGTCCACAATACCCCAAATTCGACCCAGCGAGGCCGATTTCAGTGCTAATCCCCTTGTCGGGGGTGGAGTAAGGAAATCAATTTTAAGATCCCTTTAAGTAAAAAAAAAAAAAAAAAAAAAGGCTGCTTCGTATGGACGGGTGCAGGGTTAAATCGATTTAACGCTGCTAACTTCGACCTCAACTCCTAGTGTAGGCCAGGGCTAAATAAATTAATAATTTCCCATGTGGTACTGTGTCAAATGCTTTACTGAAGTCCAAGTATTAGATCTATTGCATTGCCTTGATCTTAACTGATTTTTTTTTCTCAAAGAAGTATCTCAGGTTAATCTGGCACAATCTACAGTCTAGTAAATCCATGTTGCATTATGCCTCCTCTTATGTTTACCTCCATGAATTTAGTTATTCTCTTTCAAAATGTATGTTCTAAAACCTTTCATACTACTGAGACCAGACTAACAAGTCTATAATTGCCCAGATCACTTCCACCCTACCCCACTCCTTTCTTAAATGTAAGTACAATGTTAGCTATTCTCAATTCATATGGTACTATTCCCAAATAGATATATTTATTTAAAAAAAAATCCTTGCAAATGGACTGGCAGTCTCATGTGACAGCTCTTTCAGTATTCTAGGGATGGAAATTATCCCGTGTCTCCAACTTGAGCACATTAAGCTACTTAAGTTTTAATTCTGCTTCAGTTGTGGTAATTTCCATTTTTATAAACTCACTTCCATCAGCCTTCCTGCCTTCATACCCATGTTCCATATTCTCATCTTTATTGAGAAGTGGGGCAAAGTATTCATATTGGTTTGGGTCAGACTTAGATTATCTTTAATCTCTTCCCTGTCCATACTGCATAGCAGCCTGACCATATCCTTCCTTATTCTCTTTTTATTTATATAGCTTTAAAAAAAAACCCTCTTATTATTTTAATTTCCTTGGCAAGATCTTATTCAGCTTGACTGTTATCAATTCTCACTTCATTCCTAAATTTTATGACCTCCAAGATGTAACTTGCTTTGCTTACTCTTAACAACATTTTGAGGTATTACTCGTCCTGTTGAGTCTGGAGCCTTTCCCTTCAATTTTCCCCCACTTGCTTGGCATGCAAATTGCAGATAGTTTTTTTTTTTTTTTTATAGTTGGTTTAAAGAAAATTCCAAACCTCCTCCATAGTTACGTCTTTGAGCTCTTCCATCCAGTTGACTTTTCTAACTAATTTTCTTCGTGTCCCAAAGTCTGACATTTTGAAATAAAAAACCATAATTGATTACCAGGTTTTGATTATCCTTCCATTTTATTTAAGATGAAGAGTGTGAACCTGTTAGTTGGCTCTCCTTTCTAAATTTAAATCAACTTTATTAAAAAGGGGAAACTTTCCTTATGTTGAAATTAATGTCAGAATGCTGAAAAGTGTGGCAAGCTCATGTGAACCTCAGAAGTTAGTGAGATGGCTTCTATAAATGTAGTATTATAACCAGATGACCATCTTGATCCCCTGGTTAATCCTTTCATATATTACAAAGTCCCCTTCAACTCCAGCAAATCTCACTGTAGCAATCCAGTACTTACAGCTGATGGCAGGCTGTTTAGTGGGAGTCAGATTTCCTCCAGTAAATAAGTCAATATTTCCTCTGAATTTTCTCCATAACTGATTATTCTACATTCCTTTAAGTAAGGCACTTATCTGAGAGATTCACATTCAAGTCTTATGTACACTTCGTTTTGGCTTTCAGATTTTTACATCAGAAACTCTGACAATAACTGATTACAAGACTTTCATCCTTAGGGAGAATTGCTGTACCCAGTGCAGAGCCCAAATAACTGTGCACTGAGGAAACGCTCCCCCCGCCCCCTCCCCCACACTCTCTCTCTCTCTCCTTCCTCAGTAAAGGCAAGTGATTTGTATGTATTGTCAGCTTCACTGCCCATTGCGTAAGTTACTAAGCTAACCTGTGCTTTGCTGCTCTGGGGTAAGCCTTGATACAGCTGGGAATCTGATGAAGCTCTCTTTCCACTCAGCCTTATCAAACTGAAAGTCTTTAGGAGGGATGAACACTAGCATTTTCTTTGCCTCTTGTTTTTGCTGGTTCAGAATGAGTCCCTGCCTGACATGCTATCATTTGACAGTAATAATGAAATGAAGAGCCCTATTTTCTTACAGTGAATAAGGAGTGTACATGCAGTGTTGCTGTAGCTGTATTGGTGTTAGAGAGACCAGATGGGTGAGGTAGTATCCCTTATTGAACCGATTTTCTGGCCAATAAGAAAAGGATATAATATATCCTTCCCCTTGTCTCAGTGAATAAGGAACTTTGTTAGGAAAGGAAAAACAGTGTTACCCCCAGAGAAGCTTTAAGGTTATGTCTATATTATACTGCACACTCCTTACGGCGATGTGTAGTGTGTCGCACTGTCTGGAGTGACTCACAACTGTGAGTGCCTATCTCAGGGCAGACTGTCAGAAAACAAGGGCAGATGCCCCAAACTGGTGGTATATTCTATTAGATTTCACCAAGTCAATAACAAATGTAAACTTCTGGATCACAGTACCAGTCTTACCATGGAGTCACAGACAGTCACCTTACACTCTCCAGTCTGTCTTGTCACCCTGGCAAACTGAACTTTGTGATTAAAAATTTACTTAAACCTAAAATCACACCACATCAGTTTTATCCCAGTCCCAAGAGACCAGTCATTCATCCTAGATCAACTGGTACTCTAGATCTTACACCAAAGATAACGCTTGCAGCCAATTCTATGATCAACAAACTACAGGTTTCAGAATAACAGCCGTGTTAGTCTGTATTTGCAAAAAGAAAAGGAGGACTTGTGGCACCTTAGAGGCTAACCAATTTATTTGAGCATAAGCTACAGCTCACTTCATCGGATGAGCTGGAAATGGCCCACCTTGATTATCATATACATTGTAAGGAGAGTGATCACTTTAGATAAACTATTACCAGCAGGAGAGTAGGGTGGGGGGAGAGAAAACCTTTTGTAGTGATAAACACCCATTTTTTCATGGTCTGTGTGTATAAAAACATCCTCTGTATTTTCCACAGTATGCATCCAATAAAGTGAGCTGTAGCTCACGAAAGCTTATGCTCAAATAAATTGGTTAGTCCCAAGTACTCCTTTTCTTTTTTCTTTCTTTTTTTTTTTTGAAACTACAGGTTTGTTAGCTAAGAAAAAAGAATGAGTTTTTGAGAGGTTAAAGCAGGTCAAATATAATAGATAAATCACAGTTTGTAACTTCAAATTCTGCCCTATTAGAATTCAAACAGTCCAGAGATGAAGGATCTTTCTTTGAATCCATATTTACATCTTCTCACAGAAGACAAGTTGACAGTCTCTCTACCCACATGGGCCTTTCCTTTGATGACAGTGAGTGAGGAAGGCACTTAGACTTTTGACCTCTGACCATATCTTGCAGTGTGAGTCGCCGAGAGCCAGAGGCCCATGAGAGCCTTCAGGGATGTGTTGCAGAAGCTTTGGGCCTGCCCTCTGAATGCATGCCTTCTGCTTCAGTGAACTATATTGCATTGGACCAATCTCCTTTGCCCATGCTCAATGCGGCTGACTGGCAAGAAGCCCAGCTGCAAGATACTGACATTCGTGATACACTACTTGCCAAAAGGGAGGGGTGAAGCATTGATTTCCTGTCTTTAGAAGTAGACAAGAGGAATGTTGGGAACATTCTAGTAGTGACTGACCATTTTACGCGGTATGCACAGGTATATCCCACACGTGATCAGGGGGCCATCACTGTCACTCGAGTACTGTGGGAAAAATATTTCTCAGTTTATGGATTCCCAGCCCGGATACACTCAGATCAGGGGCGGGACTTTGAGAGTCACCTTCTGAAGGAGGTGCTGAGGAAAGCAGGAATTAAAAAGTCTAGGACAACACCTTATCACCCGCAAGGTGATCCTCAGCCAGAGAGGTTCAACCGAACCCTATTAGATATGTTGGGGACTTTGCGACCAGAGCAGAAGGCAACCTGGAGCCAACATGTCACATTTTTGGTGCATGCCTACAACGCCACAAAGAATGATGCTATGGTAGTCACCCCATATCTCTTGATGTTTGGGCGAGAACCAAGATTACCTATAGACTTGTGCTTTGGTGTATCAGAGGATGGAGATAGCTATGAAACTCATCAGCAATATGTATCCTGACTAAGGGAAAAGCTGCGAGATGCTTATCACTTAGCTTCATCTGTGGCTCAGAAGAATGCAGACCGCAACAAATATCAATATGATGCTAGGGTACGTTTGCAGGAGCTCCAACCAGGGGACAAAGTTCTGCTGCGAAATTTGGGTATTGCTGGCAAACACAAGATAGCTGACGGATGTAAGGCAGTACTTTACTTGGTGATGGAAAAGCTGGGAGACCTGCCGGTCTACAAGATCAAACCTGAAGAGGATCCAGGGCAAATAAAGACAGTGCATAGAAACCTTTTGCTCCCGGTGGGGGAATTAGTAAGTATCCCTTATGAGATGGACTACAATAGGGCAACCGAGCAGGATAAAGTTGCTAGACCAAAGCCACCATCCAACATCTGCAGCTAACCTACCCCCATGCAGCACATCCAAGAGTGAGTCTGAGGATGAAGACACAACCCTGGTGTATCCTGGAATGGAGACATCCTCGAAGGAAACCTCTCCATTCGTCACTCGGGGATGTTCCCCCTACCACGGCAACAGAGATTCTCAATAGACGAGACAGGGTGATAAGACCAGTAAAACGGTTAACTTATGCACCTGGGGTGACTAGTGAGGAGCCCATACATTTAGCACACAGGCTTATGGAAGCTAAAGTGGGCTTCCTGAGGCCCTTTGGAGGAAGCCAATGAGTTGGTATAAAGGGAGTGTGATTTGTCAGGATGACAAATTCTCGGCTGGGGGGAGAATGTAAGCAGAGTCAGGACAGGCTCCACCCTGACATCCGGTGGTGAGGTGGCAAGTTGTGGAAAAGAACTTCAGGGGCTGATTTCATTTGCATAGGCACACCCACCCTGCCTAGAATGAGCCCATAGCTGCCCAAATGGTCACTTTGGCTGCTGTGGGATCCCCACTGTCTCTGTTATTGGGGCAGGAAGAATAAATTGTTATCCCGATTATGGGAATCAAGGACAGTGGAACTGTACTTGGCCTTTTGTTATGATGGAGGGACTCACCATCAACTAAGTAGCATTCGCTAGGCAAGGGACATGGGTTCCAAAACTCTGTGAATTGAGAGAGGCTGGAGACAGGTATTAGTACCTGGTGGTGTGGGCCCCTTTTGTGAGGGCCTGAAACATCAATTGCACCTCCATCTCTCTCCACTGTGGAACATCAGAGCTAATTTTGGGTCTATTAGGAGTCTAGCTATAGGTGCTGAGCTGAATTCACTTTAGTCTTATGGTGCACCAGCACTGAGGCTCCCACTACTACAAGCTGAAATCACTGAGCACTGTGTCAAGTAGTGGGGAGCCTGAAGATCTATTACAGAGCGGAGCAGTTCGCGGGACGGCTGGAGCGGCTGGTGGAGCAGTTCACAGGACGGTGGGAGCCGCTTGTGGGATGCGGAGCAGAGCAGTTCATGGGATGGCTGGAGGGGCTCGTGGATCGGCTGGTGGAGCAGCTCGTGGGACGGTGGAAGCCGCTTGCAGAGCGGAGCAGTTTGTGGGACCGCTGGTGGAGCGGAGCGGATCGGAGTGAAGCCCTATGGAGCTGCGGTGCAGTCAGCTTCAGATCATGTAAGGTGCCCCTTACCTCTTCCCCTCCCCCACCCCACATTTTCACCCAGACTGAGGAGTAACACTCTGCAGATGAACTCTCGAACTCTGGGGCTGGACTTTTGGGTTGTTGGACTTTTTGGACTTTGGGTGATTTGGTTGCTGGACTCGAGACATTTGGGTTGTTGGACTCAAGAACCCAAGGGAAGGGACCTGGCCCAATTTGCTGGGGTGGGTCTTTGCTCATGGTTTGGTTGATGAACCGTAGCTGTGGTGGTTTCCCAATTTAATGCTGATGTCGTTTACCTCATGTTGTTAAAGATTCTCTGCTACACCGAGACTCTGTGCTTGTGAGAGGGGAAGTATTGCCTCTTTGAGGCGCCCAGCGGTGTGTGTAAGATTTTCCCAGGTCATTGGGTGGGGGCTCGAGCCAGTTTTGCATTTGCTTTGATGAGAGGGAACCCCTGTGTATGGAACCCAGCTCTTGCGGCTATCAACTCGGCCTGGCAGAAGGGTTACATATAATGGCCACTTGCTGTGAAATCAGCATTTTCTGTTAAAGACCTTAGGTCCTTCATTAGCATTTCACAAGATTTCTTTGATGGGTAATGTAGTTGCAAAGGCATTTACCATGTAAATGTTTACTTGCATTGTTTTCACTTATCTACTCCTGTCATAATGTACTAGCAATCTTCCATTAGTTTTATGAAATTTAAACACCAAAAACACATAAACATTTACAATTGCTTTGATCTAATACGCAAGTGAATTGACCTCAATACACTCTAGCATGACCAGGTCAGCCAGGATCACATAGCGTACATACTCTGCCCACACCCTCTAGCTCAGGTATAAATAGCAATTTAGATGGAGAGGCATTGGTTAGGTGAGTCAAGTAAAGAAACACCTGAACTCTGCGGACATGTACCCTACATCAGTGGTTCTTAAAGCCAGTCCGCCGCTTGTTCAGGGAAAGCCCCTGGCGGTCCGGTCCGGTTTGTTTACCTGCCGCTTCTGCAGGTTCGGCCAATCGTGGCTCCCACTAGCCATGGTTCGCTGCTCCAGGCCAATGGGAGCTGTGGGAAGGGCAGCCGGTACGTCCCTTGGCCCTCACTGCTTCCCGCAGCCCCCATTGGCCTGGAGCGGCGAACCGCGGCCAGTGGGAGCCGCGATTGGCCTAACCTGCAGAAGCGGCAGGTAAACAAACCGGACCGGTGCGCCAGGGGATTTCCCTGAACAAGCGGCGGACCGGCTTTGAGAACCACTGCCATACATGGCTCTCTACGTGTCCAAGCAGTACCTGTCCTATCTACACTGCTATTTTTACCACTGTTGTGTCCTGCTGCCTCACTGCTGCTGGCGCATTTCGCTGCTGCCTACTCCCTGTCAGAACCTTTCATTGACGCATGTAGCTACAAGTCACGGTGTGGACGCAGCAGGCTTTTCACTGCGGTGTCTAGTTACACGTACGCTACATGTGGCCGCTTGTGGTGTGCAGTGTAGGTGGACCCTGTCTTGCCTTCAACTTTACTGGAAAACCTACATGTAGAACCTTACTCAGCACTGCCACAGATTTAAAGAAACATGACTGAGTAGACAGTATCTGCAGTCATACATAGGCCCACGACTGCTAGACCTTAGCAAGCGGTTTCCAGTTAAACACAGACACCAAAAAGTGAGAGAACTAAATTGTAACCAAGATGCATTACATCACAATGCTCCATCATAACAGAGACAATGTGAACTAAGCAGGAATTGTTCCTCTTCAGGTACAGACACGATCCACATTCGCAGGCACCTAGATTAATCAGCACATCCCCGGCAAATACTGCAGAGCGGGAGAATGCTACAGCACTAAGCAATGGCTAGTCACTGATAGCAAGAGAAGACAGGTGCTGTGGATTATACCCAGTGACTAAAGAGAAATTTGGTTGAAAGCTACAGTTTGGAGACCTTGGGGAACTTTATTTCCTTTCTGGTAATATTCATCTATCACAAACTGTCCCACAAGCAGTGGCATCAAACCAGGAGGGCTCAGTTCCTTACATATCTCAGATTCAAGTACCTACCACCCAACTGTAGTGGAAATACCAGCTGAAAAATTTCAGCCAGTTCTAATTGGCAACTAGGTTTTGGAACAATACTGGTTCCTGTGGCAACTGGTCTTCCACTAGAAGTCAGTTAACTGGTTCTAATGGAGCCTATCTAATGGAGCCCCAGAATTTCCACTGGGGGAAACAAAGTCTGACCACCACTGAGGGATGTTCTGAATCTGAGGTACACCAAGACACACACACCACTGGTTGAGCTGCTGCAACAAAGCTTCACTAGTGTCAAACCCCAGCAGAGGGTATATTAAACACACGGCTATTTATTAAGGATTTCTTATGTAATGGCTAAAGTTTTGGTTTCAACAGGGATTAAACAAGGGTCCTCCAGGGCTTAAAAAGCATGAGCTGCTATTGCATGAGCTAAAGCTCCCAAGCTAAAACATGTAGTAGACTCATTCTCTGTGGATTAGCACAGAGGTGGACCTATAATACACACTCACCAATGGGTTCCATTTAACCCAGTCTCTCATGCAGACCACGTAATTAAGTTGAATTTTGTCCTGTATCAATATAGTGACTTCAGGGATATCATGGTTGTGATGGTAGTTGTATATTTTTGGGAATTGAACTTAAATCCTTTGTGGGTGAGAAGCCATGCAATCTGGTGCATATAGGGTTATGTAGCAAAATGTATAATGCTTCTTATACTATATTTTCTATAATGTTTTTCTATCCCAGATCCTCAGCTGGTGTAACTGACCTTTCTTTATTGATGAGAGTGGAGCTATGCTATTTCACACCAGCAGAGAACGTGTCCCCAAATCTCGCTCCATTCAAATATTTACTCATTGTACTGCATTATTGTCTCTTTACTATTGGCTATCAATTGGGAAAATAGTAAGAGAACCAATGGTCATAATAGAAGGCTAATTGTACTAAGTCGTGAAAGTAACCATGCTTATTTGTCAAATTAATAGTGATCACAAAAAAAAGTAGCACAAGTATACTCAATACCTGCTAACTAGTCTGGCCCATTTGTGTTAGTTGTTATGGTAATAGGAATTATAATACTAAAGATTCTTTTGGCTCATTATATTACAAATTAGGAGAGAGATCTGGGAACAAAGAAATTAGATTCCCTACAGAGGCTGCAATTACTAGAAGAAGATATAAGTCATTTTCATTTGTATTTTATCTAGTGCTTTTCATTCAGAAGGAGCTCCAGGCACTTTAAAATTTAACCAAGTGATCTTCTAAACATGAGCTGTATTCTCCCTCCTTGATATTTGCACAGAATGCCTATTAACACCAGAGGAAACTGCATGAGGATCGAGAGCATGATATGATACCTGGCACTTACACAACATCTCAAATCACTGTACAAACACTAATTAAAGGTGAACTGCAAAGGGAGAAAGATTAGGATTGTGCCCTTTTTTGTCTTTATAGTACGCCACACTGTTAGCTGTCCTTATAGGAAATATTTTGGCTGGCAATCTCTAGAATGCCGCTCGAGAGTCTGGGGCAGAGCATTCTCACTAGCAAGGACCTTGGCTGTGGAATGTGGACATAGCCCTGGCTGGGATGATTTAATTGGGGATGGGTCCTGCTTTGAGCAGGGGGTTGGACGAGATGACCTCCTGAGGTCCCTTCCAACCCTGATATTCTATGATTTGGTCTCACTAGAATGCATGAGAACTCCAAGACTGATTGTGTTGAAGACAGGATATAACACATCTGTGTTTATAGTGCCTAGGGACCCCCAACTAGGATCAGGGCTCTGTTATTC
The DNA here is from genome assembly GCF_965140235.1 of Caretta caretta. NCBI lineage: Eukaryota > Metazoa > Chordata > Testudines > Cheloniidae > Caretta > Caretta caretta. The sequence continues at coordinate 126,538,386 of NC_134209.1, read as the reverse complement.
TATATTAATCTGTATTTATGCAAGCTCTCAAGAGCTCTTCTTATGAGTTTTTTCTTCCCAGTAGGGTTTAGTCTTTGCAAAGTTGTGTTTTTCTTAATTTCACACCTTACCTTTGTGTGAAATTTACATTAAACTTTGTGAATTAGAAAGGACTAGATTCTCATTTCCATTAGACTGGTGTAAATCCAAAACAACTGAATCCAGTTACATTGAAAATGATCTATCCTTAAAGTCACTTGCCTGAAATTTCATGACAAATGAGCTTAGACACAAAGATCCTCACCCTGCCCCGATAACCAGACTGTCTAGGGACTGTCCTCTTTTAACAAGGAGACCTATTTACTATACTTCACTTGTGTGTGGCTCTGTGGGTTTGCAACCCACATCTACTGGCTCCTGGGTGGCTGCTATGGTCCAACACCTCTGGTGAAAGGAGGAACAGCAGTTTGAGCCCTATGGGTCAAGCAACGCTGGATGTACTGCCCACAGAGGTCCTGAATGGCAGAGTCTACTGTATTCTCTGATAGCCCTTAAATAACATGCCTGGGCAAGTGAAAACACCTTGGAGGCTGCTTGTGTCACCAGGTGGATCTCTGCTTTGCTGATGCAAACAGATCCTGCTGCACACTCCTGCTATCTTGCCCTGCTCCTGCTACCTGGCCTCACTCCCGGTCCTGATCTCCTGCTCTGCTCCAGTCATCTCACCCTGCCTTTGTTCCACTAGCCCTACTTTGGCTGACTACCTGGCTTCTACATGGTACAGCTAACTGACCTAAATTCTGACCTGATCCTATGGTATAACACTGGTATGGATGGCTGCTTCTGACCTTAACTTTCCAGATTGAATTTAGCCTGTGTTCTCGAGCTCTCTCCAACCCAGGCCCTGGCCTCTACCCACGCCCTGTAGCAGGGTCCTGACAACTTATCACCAAAGTATCTGAGCATCTTTTCAACCTCCCTGGAGATTACACCCATTTCTCAACTATGCAAACTGATCTTGGAATGAATGTGATTAAAAACAGTCACTCCAGCAATCATGATATTTCTGACAAGGGAGGCAATGTCAGAGAATAGAGAGGATGATTCAGCTGATGTATGGGGTTCATTTTTTATCTTATGTCACATCTTCTATATCATGTTAATTTGGTTGTAAAGATTAATATTAGGTTAGGTAGAAAGATTCTCATCAGAGAAGAACTGAGTAGTTAAATGGGAATTTCAATGACGTAATCTCAGGTTGAGGCCTTTTAGATAGGATTATTATTATATTACAGCACTAACAGCAAGAACTAGCAGGAATAAGGATAATGGAGGAAGAAGGAAAACAAATCCTATAAGTAAAAGACTCTTAAGTGTTTTATAGATGAAAGCAGCATCCTCTATGGACAGCTTTAATTCAACTCTTAATAGTGCATCTGGCACTTAATAGTGTACCTTCAGTAATGGGTACATGGGCTACAAAGAGTAGATTGTTTGTTTGTTTTTATTATGCCTTTCAATGCTCTAATTGCTTTAGAGTGTGGCAGGCATATATAAAATATCTACATAAATATTACTGAAAACGTTCTGTAGTGTGTCAAATTAACAGCACTTGAAATGTGTGAGTATTTAGAGTAAAAATCACTTAGCTGTTAGAAGTAGGTGTAGGATTCTTCAGTGAAAGGGACTGCCTTAGCAAGTGAAAGTATGTCCTGCAAACATGCAGCATATGCTTATCATACAGCAGATGTTAGAATTTGGAATATATACATAGAACAGTGTCCAAACTATATTTGTTTTCAGAGTGCTATTTCTTACTTGAATCTATACTACCATGACTTATTTAGGAAGATTAAATTTGTCTATCAAATCACTAGCACACAATATGATGCTTTCATAATTCTCAGTGGCTGATGGCTAGATTTCATGCATTCATTTTACCAAGTTGCCCTCTTGACTAGCAGATTCACAGCACTCAGTGGTCCAGTTCATATCAAGGATTTGAAAGGAATTGGAGATATCCATTTAGAAAATCAGCAAGGATCGTTTCTACCACTACTTGTTAGCTAAGGAAATGCAATTATTCAGTAGTATTTTTTTGCTGCTTAGCTTAATAGTATAGTGTAAAGATTTCACTTTCATCGAAGTGCTGTAGATTTCAGATGTAATTACTGTGGGAGTTTCCAAATCAATGTTTAGCTTTTTATATTCTAGATGCTAATTAAGGGCCTGATCCTGTTTGCATTGATTTCCATTGTGATTTTTTCCACTGAGGTCAGTAGCACAGTTGTGACCTATATCTGTGGAATGAGCAAGTTGCAGTCCAATTATTCACACTCTGTGCATTGCAAAATATAAGCAAATGCAACTTGAACAGTTTGTGTTTTCATCGCTTATTTTGTAATGTAAGTTCCAGGTTAAAATAAGTTCTAAAGCCTGTATAAGAATTATCATAATTCACTAGAAAGACAACGGTACATGCTGCATCCTCTTGTAGCAGACAGAAATAACTAGATTATTGGAAAAGAGGCATTATCTATGGATGAAGTCACTAAAAATTCAGGAATTTTCTGTTCTATTCTGTCCACAGAGAAAACTGCACCCAAAGGTCTTGATAATTGTTGGAGAAGGGATAAGAGTTTAAGGGAGTTGGAATGCAGCCTGTTCCTTCTGGAGAAAGAATTGTGTGTCTGGTAGGTAGCTGGAGTGTTCTTTGAAGTTTTTTCCTCTTCTAGCCAGAGTCATTGAGATTCTGGGGCACTTCAAGGGAACATAGAAAATATTACATTCCACTGCTTGCTGCAGAATTCCAGGAACCTTGGCTGTTCATGATTGCATTGCTACAGAGTTGGTTTTATCCTAGCATTCTACTCTGTGCTCATGGATTTACTCAGGACATTTAAATGTATGCACTGTACCCATGTTATAGATGGGGAAACTGAAACAGTGAGAGGAAGTGACTTGCCCAAGATCACACAACAGTCAGTGGCAAAGCCAGTAACAGAAGCAAGGCCTTTTGACAGTCTGTGCAGTGCCTTATCAATAATTTTACCTCCTCTTAACTGTGTATAAAACTGGCTAACTGATAGGTCCCAAAATGTTAGTTGTAAATTGGGAGTCCTCATCAAGGGGGTATGTTTGTGGCGAGGACCCTGGGCTATTTAATGTTTTTATCAATGACATGGATGAAAACATAAATTCTCACTGATAAAATATGCAGATGACACAAAGTTGGAGAGTGGTAAATAATGAAAGGTACAGGTCACTGATACAGAGCAATCTGGATCCCTTGGTAAGATGGGTGGAAGCAAACAATGTATATGTTAATATGGCTAAATGTGAATGCATACATCTAGGAACAAAGAATCTATGCCAGTCTTACAGGATGCGGGAGTCTATCCTGGGAAGTAGTGACTCTGAAAAAGATGTGGGTGTCTTGGTGAACAGGTAATTCAACAAGAGTTCCTACTGTGATGCTGTGGCCAAAAGGGCAAATGCGATTCTTGGATGAATAAAGCTGGGACTCTTAAGTAGGAGTAGAGAAGTTATTTTACCTCTGTATTTAGCATTGGTGCAACTTTGCTGGAATACTGTGTCCAGTTCTGGTGTGCACAGTTCAAGAAGGATGTTGATAAATAGGAGAGGGTTTAGAGAAGAACCATGAGAATTATTAAAGTATTTGCAAATATGCCTTACAGTGTTAGACAGAAGGAGTTCAATTTAGCTCAAAAGGCAGGCTATGTGAGTGTGGGGGAAAAAAGGCACACCCTCTAGCCTCTAGCCACTTCCAAGGGTTGTGATAGATTTTCCATCACTGGCAATTTTAAAAATCAAGTTTAGATTAGAAATATACTCTAGTTCAAACAAGAATTAATTCAGAGAAGTTCTGTGGCCTGTGTCATACAGTAGGTTAGGCTAGATGATCACAGGCTTTATAATATATGAACATTTCATTATGCAAAAATACCCCAGTGTTAAAAGTATACCACAAAGTTCTACTTTAAATACAGCTAGCATGACCTGAAGCTATGATAATCTATCCCGTCCTTGTTAGTCACCTTGCCATTTGATATAATTAAATGGTTCTTATTATGGGGACAAACACTGGGATCAGAATAAATAACCACAGAATCCATATTCACTTTGGCCTATACCCAGGAACCAAACTCAGTTCCCAGAAGGTAAAATTATAGTGAAAATCTATTGTGCTACTTAACCCATCACCCCCACTTTAAAATGTCAACTTATAAAGAACCAAAGCATAATATAAACCTAGTTTAAGATGTCACACTCCAGGTGAAAAAGCTATAAAAGCACCTTAGTGTTTAGTGTAGATTAAACTCCTGTGATGTTCTGAAACAGGCCTTACATGTAGGCTAGAAAAATACACTTCATCCGTCTATGCTAGTTCTTGTTAATGGTACTCTTAAGACAGTCTTTGTAGTAATAGGGCTGTTACTCATCAACTCATAGGCAACTGACCAGCCACCAAATAAGAATGACTTTTGGTCATTATAGATCTGGAAGCAGATTCCAGCCTGGAAGTGAAAGGCTTTTGGTTTGGAAGACTAGTTTACAAATCCTATTACCATATCTAAGCCATCCAATTGCATAGCTGGAAACCTGGTGGTCAGCAACAGAACCCCAATCAGGGGTGAAAGTAAGTCGAGTGACTTACTGGTACTCTGGGGCCATCTCTGGCCCCCAGAAGGGGCGGGGCCTAGGGCGGAAGGGGTGGGGTTGAGGGGGTCAGAGCCAGCCCCAGCCCACCCTGTAAGGTAAGTGCCCCTCCCCCCACCGGGGTAGCAGCAGCAGCCCGGGGCTCCGGGGGCTATTTAAAGGGCCCGGGGCTCCCCTCTTCTATCATCCCGGTCCTTTAAATAGCTGCCAGAGCCCTGGAGTAGTGGCGATGGGACTCTAGCAGCTATTTAAAGGGCCCGGGCGGTAGAAGCAGGGGAGCCCCAGGCCCTTTAAATTGCTGCTAAAGCCCTGCAGCCACTACCCCAGGGCTCCAGCGGCAGGGCTCTGGAGGCAATTTAAAGGGGCTGGGGCTCCAGCCGCTGCTGGGAGCCCCAGGCCCTTTAAATTGCCCCCTGGGGAAGCTGGGCTGCCCCAGTACGGTGCACCGGCTCTTACCAGTATGCTGTACCGGGGCGTACCTGCTTACTGTCACCTCTGACCCCAACCTGCACATCTGATTGTCCCTGGGTTCCTCCATGGCTAACATAGAGATCTTTATATAAGGTCTTAGAATAATAGAATATCAGGGTTGGAAGGGACCTCAGGAGGTCATCTAGTCCAACCCCCTGCTCAAAGCAGGAACAATCCCCAATTTTTGCCCCAGATCCCTAAATGGCCCCCTCAAGAATTGAACTCAGAACCCTGGGTTTAACAGGCCAATGCTCAAACCACTGAGCTATCCCTCTTGCTAGTGTATATGAGGAGGTGTTCTATAAATGAGAATTTCTTTCCATTCCACTGTCAATAAATCAGGTGCACTGCAGAAAGAACTATGCCAATTTAAATATTGAAGAAACATAAACATTCATGAGCCATTCAAAGCTGCTAGTGAAGTTCTGTGCGAATATTTGAATATGTTTTATATACAATAATCTAGAGGATGTAAGAGCGGATATAAAATAACTCATCTGAAATTCTTTCCAGTGCCTTTTTTTATGGTGTTCTAAATTTCAAATTTTGAATAGTTACTCTTCTAGCCTGGACACACAACCCACAATTTTTGGCCATTTGCTATATGGTCCTTGATTTATGCAAACTGCTTTTGCAGAGACTAAGTGTTATGCAAGTGGATTGAGGCTGATTGCATCGTTCTTTGCATCAATAACTTGGAAGTGAGGTATAACCACCAAGGAACGATTGAACTCCCTTTCTTCAATCAGGCATAATCATATTTATATTTCACAGGAAGGAATCAACTGAGAAAAAAGACACACACATTTCTCTACATACATATCAATAATTTAATTTTAATAAACCTGTGGTGTAATAAAGAAAGTGTGTCTGCTTATTCACTTAAATAATAAGGTAACTTCTAACCAAATATGTGAATGAAGGTATAGCTCAGGGGTTCTCCAACTGTGGGTCGGGACCCCAAAGTGGGTTACCAGGCCTGGCTTAAGACTTGCTGGGGCCTGGGGCCGAGTCCTGAGGGCTTCAGCCCTGGGTGGCAGGGCTCAGGTTACAGGCCCCCTGCCGGGGTGGTGGGGTTCAGATGCTCAGGCTTCACCCTCGCCACCCCCCCCACACACACTTCCTGGGGTTGTGTAGTAATTTTTGTTGTCAGAAGGGGGTTGCAGTGCAATGAAGTTTGAGAACTGCTGGCTATAGCTTATTGCTGTCAAGGCTGGCACTACTTTCATATATACCGACTTGTAGAGCGCTGAGGGCCAAAGTTTAAAAAAAAAAAAAATTCGGACATGCAATTGCATGTTCAAAATTTGCAAAATTATGTTGTGCAGGTGAGGAAAATGTCCATGGTTGTGAGAGTAAATCAGGTAATTGCATGCACATATGACTGCAACTGGCTATTTCCATATTTCATTTACAGTTTTTTGTAGATGCAATTTGCTGCATATGCAAATTGTTCATACATCTGCACCACTAACCCTATTAAAAGCTGGGTTCCTACACTGTGTGTGCGCATACTACATATATAAATACAGTAAGCCACCTCTGAAAACAGCACAGCATTAACTTTAATGAAGTTGCACAGGTCTCACTTGGTCTGAAGACAATGGATTCTATCAGTCTAAGTGAAAAGCCTGATTTGGCCTGCAGAGACTTTTTATTGGTGATACATACATGGGATGAGATGGACCAGCTTTACTGTCAGAGCCCCAAATGTGTGTGCAGTGCTGGCAGTTATAACTAAATATTAGGCCTGATTCTTTGCAGACCAGGAATAACTCCACTGAGGTCACAGAGCCATTTTGACAGTTTAGCCTATTAGGATAGAACTATACTTTAAATATCACGTTCAGCAGAGCTCCCACTGTGTTTGAATGACAGTTTAGGACACCTTAGACATGAGTGAGTGTGTGTGTGTGTGTGTGTGGGTATGTGCAGGCATGGTGGGGGAGATGACAACGGATTGCTCAGGCTTAACTCCTATATTGAGTTTAGCCAACAGACAGACATGTAAAATGTGTGTAGAAGCAGAGTATATATTCAGCACAGAATCTATTCCTACCTTTCCACAGTGCCTTTAAAACAGTAGTAAGTCTTTCTGGTGATTTTCCTGCTGTATCTGGGCTACATAATACAGCATGGTTGTTTAGGGCAGGCTTCAGATATTTATAATGTTGTTTTTGATAAATACATTGCCAGAAAACCTCATTGAAAAGAGGTAATGCCTAGCTTACAAACTCATTGAACTAGACAAGTGAAGAGAGAGTGAGTATGTATGTATTTATTTACAGAAAATTAACAGTACTATTGAGCCCTCTCACTGCTTTTGGACAAATTCACAATTGTGGGGAAAAAGTTTAATGTCTAGTCTTTCTGGTCGCTTCCAAGACCAGGGAGATTGTCACTTTTCAAAATTTTCCTGGCAGAAGGCCATTGGCCTCACTTTCTCTAGCTCCCTCCTACTGTGAGTATGGGAGTCCTATTCAATTTCATCCCTTGACATCTGTTCTCTTTACTCTGTCTCTCCTCACCATTCCATTTGGAATCTTCTGCAGCCTACCAGCATTCTGTGTTTAAACCCCAAAGGATTCAAAACATGTCCACATAGGTTGCAAGTTTAAAATATTTTATCAGGTGGGGTTAGATCTCCTTCACTTCTAAAATAAATACAATATAGTAAAAGAACTAGAATAAAATAGATGTAGCCCTATCCACCAGCATAGCTGTGAGAGGCTTGTTTAGTTCTTGACCACTAGTACTGTATCAAAATGATAACACTCAATAAATGTATATCTAATATGTAATATAGAGCTATAGTTACACTCACACTGCATGTTTGAAGCAACACCACTGAAGTTATTTTGGAATTACTCTATACAACAGCATAAAAGTCAAATTTGGCCTATGGAGTGAAAGTAAGTTATAGTGAAACTGTTGTAGAATAAAAATGTTTGACAGCAGGACACTGCATCCAAAAGCTAAGAACATTTTTGCCTACTGCTGATGTCACTTTTTCAACCCAAGTGACAGTGTATGTTCATATAAGCTGAAAACTCCCAACTATTTTTACTATACCTGTTATGAAAGTTGTTTCACTTTCCATGTGCTGAAGATTCATTCAAGTTCACAGGGGCATGTTACCTTGTCAGCCAACCACAGGGCAACTGTGTGCCCACCTTAAGAACATAAGAACGGCCATACTGGGTCAGACCAAAGATCCATCTAGTCCAGTATCTTGTCTTCCAACAGTAGCCTATGCCAGGTGCCCCAGAGGGAATGAACAGAACAGGTCATCATCAAGTGATCTATGCCCTGCCGCCCATTCCCAGCTTCTGGCAAAGCTGATAAGCCTAAGGGCTTGTCTCCACTGTGAATGCTTTGCCAGTATAGCAATGCCAGCAGAGCCCTCTACTGTAAATACAGTTTATGCTGAAAGTTTTTCTGTCAGCACAGCTGAACCACCTCCCTGAATGACATTAGCTACGCTGACAGAAGCACTCTTCTGTGGTTTAGCTGTGTCTCCATTGGGAGTTTTGCTCACATAGCCTAGCTGGCTAGAGGGTGTGCCTTTTTTCCCCCACACTCCTAGCTATGCTGGTAATACTTCTGTAGTGTGGATTAATCCCAAGTGGGAAAAATGTGCTAATTCTGTTTTGCACATTCTCTTTACAGTTTGGTTCTGCTCTGAACATTGTCAGGGACGTGTTTAAAGTTGGGGGTGAGGGACAGTGCCTCCATTCTAGCCGTTCCCTGAAAAATCCTTTTCTGAAGTTTTGGAGCCGCCTCCCACTTCTCCCAAGGTCATTAATGTAGGTAAATGGTGGGAGGGCAAGGTGGTGTTGAGGGAAGGAGCTCTGGAGACTGGGGGACAGTAACCACGCTATGCTAGCCCTGCCACCTGGTTAGTACTTGCCAGTAAGGAGAAAGCTCCCCCCTCTCTTTCAATAGATAAACTACAGACAAAAACCTCAAGGCATTTAAAGCAAATACTGACTGGTGCTGGGGTCAACCGCATTATAAGGAAAATTGCCCTTGGCAGTAATTAAAGTAAATTAAAAAAGAGCGAGAGCTCTTGCCACACCAGGCAAAAGAGGAGGAGGAACTGTGGGAGAGTACTGTTCCTCAAAGTCCTGGAGAGAAGGAGGCGCTCTCTCTCAATTTCAGTGGAGAAGGGGAAGCTGGTTCCACCTACTGCCTGTTACTTTAATCCCAGCCCTCAGGTAAAAATAGTTAGCAAAAATATTGACTTCAGTGAAGTTGCATGGCTGTTGGTAAGGCATTTTGGGAGCCATTCGGATGGAAGGCACTATATAAATGCAAAATGGGATTAGTATGTTATATTCTTATAATGCAAAAATGTTTTGCCTCCTAGCCAAACTTAGGTTAGGAAAAAGACTTAGTGCTAAGAGTGTAGCACAAAAGTAATAGTACTTTACAGACAAATGAACAGTGGGCTGGTTCTCAAGAGCTTATCATCTAAAGAGAAACAAGTGAATACAAAAAACAAAGGGAATAAGAGAAGATCAAGTAGTTGCTTAAGAATTTGATCATGATGAAAAAAGTTACTCACCTTCTCGTAACTGTTGTTCTTCAAGATGTGTTGCTCATGTCCATTCCAATTAGGTGTGTGCGCACCTCATGCACAGTCGTTGGAAAATTTTTCCCCTAGCAGCACCCGTCGGGGTGGAGTGGTGCCTTCATGGCACTCAGTCTGTGACCCTGCCGACCCAGTGCCTCCTCAGTTCCTTCTTGCCGATTACCCTGACAGAGGGGAAGGCGGGTGGGTCTGGAATGGACATCAGCAACACATCTCAAAGAACAACAGTTACGAGAAGGTGAGTAACTGTTTTTATTCTTCAAGTGATTGCTCAAATTGATTCCAATTAGGTGACTCCCAAGCCTTCCTAGGCTGTGGGGTCAGAGTTATGGAATCGCTGATTGGAGCACCGCTCTGCCGAAGGCTGCATCATCTCTGGCATGCCGGATGATGGTGTAATGAGAGGTGAACATGTGCACCGAGGACCAAGTTGCTGCCCTGCAGATTTCTTGGATCAGGACCTGGGCCAGGAATGCCACCGATGGGGCCTGTGCCCTTGTGGAGTGTGCCATAACTGCCGGGGCTGGTGTCTTGGCCAGCTTGTAGCACATGCAGATGCAGGATGTGATCCAGGAAGATATTCTTTGATATGAGACAAGGAGTCCTTTCATCCGGTCTACCGCTGGTTCGACTTCCTGAACAGCTTGGTGGGTTCGATGTAGAAGGCTAGCGTCCGCTGAACATCCAGAGAGTGCAGCCTTTGCTCACAGCTACTGGTATGAGGCTTAGGATAAAAAACAGATGGGAATATGTCTTGGCTAGTATGGAAATGTGACACAACCTTTCATTGTTGCCCTGGAGCCTTTGAGGCTATGCAGCCTGGAGTCAGTCTGTTCGGCAAACAGGCCCACTGTATCAAAAGGTAAGTTATGCATAGTTCGCTGAAACTTGGGCGGGAGCCCCGAGGCTTACAGCCATCAACTACTCCGCATAGCTAGCCCTGAGGACAAGGTGCACGCTGCCAAGTCTGCAGCATCCAGTGAGGCCTGTAAGGAGGTCTGTGCCACTGCCTTGCCCTCCTCGACAACTGCCCCAAACTCCTCCCCGGACTCTACTGGTACCAGCTCCCTAAACTTCAGCATTGAGTTCCAGAAGTTAAAAACATATTCTTTTTTGATACGGTCTCCCAAAGCATTCTTGCCAGCAAGTTAAAGTAGTATGGATTGGATGAATGGACAATAAGGTGGATAGAAATCTGGCTAGATTGTCGGGTTCAACAGGTAGTGATCAACGGCTCGATGTCTAGTTGGCGGCCGGTATCAAGCGGAGTGCCCCAGGGGTCAGTCCTGGGGCTGGTTTTGTTCAATATCTTTATTAATGATCTGAATGATGGGATAAATTGCACCCTCAGCAAGTTCGCAGATGACGCTAAACTGGGGGGAGAGGTAGATATGCTGGAGGGTAGCGATAGGGTCCAGAGTGACCAGGACAAATTGGAGGATTGGGCCAAAAGAAATCTGATGAGGTTCAACAAGGACAAGTGCAGAGTCCTGCACTTAGCCAGTCAGTCCCCAGCCTGTAGTGGTGCGTGGGATTCTTCTGTCCTAAGTAGCAGTTCTGCAGAAAAGGACCTGGGGATTACAGTGGACGAGAAGCTGGATGTGAGTCAGCAGTGTGCCCTCGTTGCCAAGAAGGCCAACGGCATATTGAGCTGTATTAGTAGGAGCATTGCCAGCAGATCGAGGGAAGTGATTATTTGCCTCTATTCGGCACTGGTGAGGCTGCATCTGAAGTATTGCATCCATTTTTGGTCCCCCCACACTACAGAAGGGATGCCTGCTGGTTGGCAAGCCTGAGTTGCAAGCCCCCCATGGAGTAAACTTTGCATCCGAATAAATCCAGTTGCTTCGCGCCCTTAGATTTAGCCACTGGGGCTTGCTGACCATGCCCCTCTCTCATTTACTGCCAACACTACCAATGAGCAAGGCTGTGGGTGTGTGAACAGGTAGTTGAACCCTTTGGAGGGTACAAAATACTTCCCCTCCACACCCTTAGTGGTGGGAGGGATGGAGGCTGGGGTCTGCCAAATGGTCTTTGCATTGGCTTGTATAGTTTTAATGAGGGGTAGAGTGACCCTGGATGGCCCTTCTGGTGCCTGGATATCCACCATAGGGTCCTCCGACTTTACCACCTCCTCAGCCTGCAGGTTCATATTTCGTGCCACCCTGTGCAAGAGTTCCTGGTGGGCACGGCTATCTATAGGGGGATGGAGGTGACTGCAACCGCCTCGTCCAGGGAGGATGACGAGGACGCTAGTGTGGGAACTGGGTTCTCTGGACCCTCTTAGTCCTCAGGGACTTCCTGCCCCCATTCTAGCTCCGTGCCAGACACTCCAGGGTCTGGCTTTGGAACTGGGGTGGGTTCCAGAGGAGGTGGCGCCACCCTGTGGGTGGGGTGACTGGCCGCTGCCTCAGGCTCCCTTGGCTCAGACGCCATCGAGTGTGAGGCTTTGGACTGGGCCCCTGGGCCTCGTAGTATGCTCATGGGGTCCAAAATGGCTACTGCACTGGCCTATGCCACTGCACAGGCCATGGCCCTGCACTGACATCAAGTCTATCCCATGCCGACTTGTGCTGGGGCCACTGTGAATATTTGGACCCCATCTCTGAGTCCGAACATGGGGACTGCGACTGCGATGGCCATTGCAGTGCCGAGCGCAGCTGAGCTGGGGAGCGGTGCTGCGAGGATGGGGAGCGGTCCCGTGAACGGCATCTGCGCAGAGAGCCGGATCAGTGCCAATACGAATGGTGTCGAGATCAGGACCTACCGCAAGAAGGAATCTGCGCCATGAGCGGGAGCGCTGGAGGGACCTGGATCAGTGCTGCGAGTCAGACCCGCTCTGTGAATGCGACCGGCTCCAGGACTCTGAGCGGTGTTGGGATTCCGAGCGGTACCTCCCCTCTGCAGGCTGAGTCGGAGGGAAGATCTTTGTCAGCTTTCCCCAGGATGGTGCTGCCTGTGTTGGTATCAGAGGCTCAATACGAAGGGCCGGGGACCTTGTCATCGCAATGCGTTGGCAGCCTCAAAAGGTGTCTGGGGTGGAAGGCAGTTCCACCTCCTCTACCACCAGATGTGGGGAGTCCAAGTGCACTGGACTCAACAGTCCCCCTTGTGGGGCAGAAGTGAATGGTGCAGGCTCCAAAAGTTTCGGTGCCGGGGGCTCCTCCCTAGGACTTGCCCCATTGGCCGGCTCCGCTGGGGTGGATCCTGAAATAGGGAACCACTCCTCCCTTGCTTCTGGTGCCGCGTCTGCAGCGGTGAATGGGATCGGTGCCGGGTCGGTCTCATTGTCTTCAGTGCTGGGGAGTGATGGTGCTGCGGGCTCTACCAGAGTCCTTCGCGGTACAGCCTCTGCCACCCTGGCACCGGGTCCAGCGGCGCTGATGTGGGTTGCGGTCTAAGTGCTGCCTCCCTAAGGAGCTGCTTCAATCTAAAGTCCCCCTCCTCCTTGGTTCGGGGGTGAAAGCCTTTACAAATCCTGCACTTTTCTGACTGATGTGCTTCCCAGACACTTTAAACAAGTGTCATGAAGGTCGCCTCTTGGCATGGCCTTGTTGCAGGACTTTCAGGGCTTGACTTAGGCATGTAAGTCCCCCAAGGAGAATGCAGTCGGGTTGGAGGGTAAACCCCCAGCCCAACATTTAAGTAACTGACTGATTAGTGCTTAGTTGGTTTTTAGTTATTCTAGTTCTAATCAACTGTAAAATACAAACAGTCTGAAAGAGAAGCTAGGGAAACATGGAGAGCTTGCAAAGCAAGGTGCCACAGTTCCAACAACCGTCACTGGCCATAAGAAGAATTGAGGAGGTGCTGGATTGGCAGGGTCATATGTTGAGCACCATGGAGGTGCCACTCTCGGGGGCTCCATAGCCGACCCATTGGGTGCTGCTAGGGGAAAAGCTTTCAGAGACTGTGCATGTGATGTGTGCACCCCTCATTGGAATTGATATGAGCAATCACTTGAAGAATTATGGGCTTTTGTTTTATTTGCTATATTAGTCTTTTTTTAAAAAACAAATATTAAGGGACTAAATGAAACTTTCAATTGTGCTGTTAGAGGAAAAGGACAATGAATGATTGTGAGAGTCAGTGAATGAATCTGCAACCAACAGTAACGATATGGAGAGACACAGTTTAACCTAATCAGTCAGAAGGACACATTGGTAGTGTATTGTTTTGAGTTGCAGATGTGGGTCAGAGTGATGTTAGTAAGGAAATTAAAGAAATGGAATTCTATAGACAACAGCCTTAGGCAAATCCCTGCATTATGCTAATTCTTGTAGAGTGGCTTTCTCAAAGTACAAAGGGAACTGTGGAGATGGGGCTAATTTTACATTGCTCAGGTAAGTCTTAACAATGTTCTGGCTATCTTTAAAATAAACTTGCACGACCTCACAAGTACTGTGTGAAAGATTCGCAAAAAGAAAAGGAGGACTTGTGGCACCTTAGAGACTAACACATTTATTTGAGCATGAGCTTTCGTGAGCTACAGCTCACTTCATCGGATGCTGTAGCTCACAAAAGCTCATGCTCAAATAAATTGGTTAGTCTCTAAGGTGCCACAAGTCCTCCTTTTCTTTTTGCGAATACAGACTAACACGGCTGCTACTCTGAAACCTGTGTAAAAGATTGCAATTCCAATTTGCTGATTAAGAGCCCAGTCCTGCATACCTTTACCGACTTGATTAGCCCTTACTGACCTGAGTAATCTCATCGGTGCTGATGGGACAACTCACATGACAGCATGTAGGACTGGAACCTAAAGCTTCCAAGTGAAATCCTGACCTCTCCTGAAACTAATGGCAAAAGTCCCCTTGACTTCAATCAGGCTAGGATTTCACTCCATATCATTTCAGTACGATAACAACATAAAATGTTTGTTTATTTTCACAAGAATAACAAAGATAATAAATGCAACTGCTACTTAACAGTATAATTTGTGATAAATTTAAGAGGAGACTGGATTGGAGCTTTTACTTTGTTGCTGGAACATTTTCTCTTATTTTATGACCTGGAGGCAAATCTTCATAGATTCCGAGTCCAGAGGGGTCCATTGTAGTCACCTATCTGATCTCTTGTATAAAACAGGCCATAGAAGTTCACCAAAATAATTCCTAGAGCATATTTTTTAGAAAAATATTCAATCTTGATTTTAAAATTGCTAGTGATGGGGAATCCACCATGATCCTTGGTGAGCTGTTTCAATAGTTAATTACTCCCATTATTAAAAATATATGCCTTATTTCCTGTCTGAATTTGAATAGCTTCAACTTCCAGACACTGGAACATGTTTTACCTTTCTCTGCTAGATTGAAGAGATGATTATCAAATATTTGTTCCCCATAGGTACCTTATAAATCAGCCCTTCCCATTCTTTTTGTTAAAGGAGCTTAATCTATTTAGCTTATCACTATAAAGCATGTTTTTTAATCCTTTATTTGTTCTCGTGACTCTTCTCTGAACCCTTTCCAATTTATCAACTTCCTTCTTGAATTGTGGACCTCAGAACTGGACACAGTATTCCATCAGTAGTTGCACCAATGCCAAATGCAGAATTAAAATAATCTCTCTACTCCTACTCAAGATTCCCCTGTTAATGCATCCAAGGATCACACTAGTCCTTTCGAGCACAGCATTGCACTGGGAGTTCATTTTCAGCTGATTTACCACAATCCCCAACCTTTTTCAAAGTTACTGCTTCCCAAGATAGTCCCTGATCCTGTATTTTATGCCCTACATTCTTTGTTTCTAGATGTATACATTTACCTCGATTAAAACACCTATTGTTTGCTTGTACCCAGCTTACCAAGATCCAGCTCTCTCTGTATCAACGACCTGTCCTCTTTGTTATTTACATCCCTCCCTAACTTTTCTGTCATCTGCAAACTTTATCAGTTATAATTTTTGTTTTCTTCCAGGTCTTTGATAAAAACGTTAAGTAGCATAGGGCCAAGAACCTATCCCTGAGGGACCGCTCTAGAAACAAACACACTTGATAATGATGCCCCATTTACAATTACATAGACTTGTAGGACTGGAAGGGATCCTGAGAGGTCATCTAGTCCAGTCTCCTGCACTCATAGCAGGAGTAAGTATTATAACATATGAGTTAGCTTTTAATCCATTTATTTTGTGTGCCATGTTGACTTTTTATATCATTCTAGTTTATTAATAAAAATGTCAGGAGGTACCAACTTAAATGCCTTACAGAAGTTTAAGTATATTATATCAACAATATTATCTTTATCAATCAAACTTGTAATCTCATAAAAAAGATATTAAGTTAGTTTGACATGACCTATTTTCCATAAACCCTTTTTGATTGGTATTATTATATTACCTTCCTTTAATTTTTTATTAATCAAGTCCCTATCGGCCACTCCATTATCTTGGCTGAGATCAATGTCAGACTGACAGGCCTGTAATTATCTCCGTCATCCTGTTTAACCTTTTTAAAATATTCTCCCAAAGTAGCTTTCTTACAGTCTTCTGGAACCTCTCCAGAGTTCTAAGACTTATTGGAAATCAATATTGATGGGCATGTGAGCTGTTCAACTAGATCTTTAAAACTCGTGGATGCAAGTTATTGGGAACTGCTGATTTTTAAAATGTCCAACTTTAGTACCTGCTGTTTAACATTCTCCTGAGATGCAGAAAGAAAAGAGTGCTACATAAGAATGGCCACAGTGGGTCAGACCAAAGGTCCATCTAGCCCAGTATCCTGTCTTCTGACAGAGGCCAAGGCCAGGTGCTTCCGAGGGAATGAACAGAACAGGGAATCATCAAGTGATCCATCCCCTGTTGCCCATTCCTTGCTTCTGGCAAACAGAGGCTAAGGGACACCATCCCTGCCCATCCTGGCTAATAGGTCCATTAATGGACCTATCTTCCATGAGTTTATCTAGTTCGTTTTTTAACCCTGTTATAATCTTCCCTTCACAACATCCTTTGGCAGAGACTTCCACAGGTTGTCTGCATGTTGTGTGAAGAAATTCTTCCTTTTGTTTGGTGCTGCCTACTAATTTCATTTGGTGACCCCTAGCTCTTGTGTTAGGAGGAGGAGTAAATAACACTTTCTCCCCACAAGTCATGATTTTATAGACCTCAATCATACACCCCCACCCCCATGCCCCATCATCTCAAACTGAAAAGTCCCAGTCTTATTAATCTCTCTTCATATGGAAGCTGTTCCATGCCCCTAAATAATTTTTTGTGTTATGTGATATGACATCATCCATTCCCCCACCCCCATACAGAATAGAAATAATTATTTTGCCTTTTCTGCATTATTATTGACAATTCTACCATTTCCACCTAGTAAGGGACCAATACCATTGCTAGGATTCTTTTTGTTCCTAATATACTTTAAAATGTCTCCCACACTCTGCTGGCCATAGATTTCTCCTAGTGTCCCTTTGCATCCCTTATCAATGTTCTACAATTCTTAGTTTCTGGTGTATATTCATTACTATCAACTTCTCTTTTCTTCCATCTTTTATATATTATTTTTAAATTTTTTATAGCTGTTTTTTTTTAGCCAACATAGCCTTCTTCTTCGATTGTGGGATCATTGTTTTTTGGACTTCTAGTAAAGTATTCTTAAGCAATTTCTGATTATTATTCACATTTTTCTGATTAAATTCTTCCTTCCACCTGATTTGGCTCATAATTGTTTTCAGTTTTGTGAAATTAGCCCTTTTAAAGCACTGTGTGTATGTATGTATGTATGTATGACTGGTCTGGTTTTATTCTGTTTGAACATTATATACGATCAAGTCATGATCACTTGTACCTAAGCAACCATTTTATTTCTGTGATCAGTTCCTCTTTATCTGTCAAGATGAGGTCTAATATAGAATTTCTCCTATGTTGGATGCAATGCTTGTTGAATTCGAAAATTGTTATCTATAATATTTAGAAATTCCAAGGATACTTTAGTACTGGCAGCATAAGACCTCCAGAATATGTCACTCAGATTGAAGTCCCCCATGATCACATAGCTTCCCCCGTCCCCTACACATTATAGATAAATGTATAAGGGGCCAGTCATCCTGTTTGATAGTGTGATTAGGTGGCCTGTAGCAGACTGCAACTAATACCCCATCTTGTGCTCTATCTGTTAAGAAATTGATCCATAAGTATTCAAGATCATTTTCTTCCACTTTATCAGTGATTCAGAAACAGGTAATATCATTTTTGATATAGAGCACCACTCCCCTCTCCTCTTTTGAACACTCACTCCTTCATTAGTAGGTTATAACTATTGATATTAACATTCCAGTCAAGTGAATCTTCCCACCAGGTTTCAGTAATACCAACTAAATTAAATTTAAATTCCAGTTCCTCTTGTTTGTTATCCAGGCTTCTAGAATTTGTGTATAGGTTATAATAATATCTCTTCTCTTCCTGTTCTTTGGTTCATTGATTAATTTTATTCTCAATATCTTGATTTTTGTGCTACATTCATGCTCATTCTTTTGTGTACCCTCCTCTTTTATTATTTAACTCCCTCTTGAGTTGCACAAATTATTTATTACAAAAATACATTGCCTGCATTTGTCAATTACTAATTTCATCTGGTATCATGATGCTCACTGACTTAACTTTAGTAAGTCCTTTTCAAGTTCCTCACAGTCTTCTTTGGAAGATTTTTAGTCACCTAGTTGTTGACACCCTTTTCCAGATAACTGATACACATATTAAAACACCTATCCAAGACCAGACTTTGGGACAAGGACCTTTACTGTCTTGTCATGTTGAAAATGGTCCATTTATTCCTATTCTTTATTTTCTATTTCTTAGCCAATTTTTAATCCATGACAGCACTTTACCTCTCACCTCATGAACACTCAGTTTCTATAATAGCTTCTTGTGAGGGACTCTGTTAAAGAATTTTTGATAGTCCAAATATGTGTTAACTGGTTCTCTTTCACCTAGTCTCTTACTGACATTCTCTAAGTCTAAGAATTCCATTGCATTGGCATGAATTTCCTTTGCAGAAGGCCTCCTGGTTTGTCCTTTTCATATTACA
This sequence comes from Caretta caretta, assembly GCF_965140235.1. Classification (NCBI taxonomy): domain Eukaryota; kingdom Metazoa; phylum Chordata; order Testudines; family Cheloniidae; genus Caretta; species Caretta caretta. Next base: position 126,519,631 of record NC_134209.1, on the reverse strand, counting down.
ATCTATTTTAAAATTCTATTTAATTATAATGTCAACTAATTTACTATGTACCAAATTAAGGCTCACTGCTCTGTAGCTCTCTGGATCATGCCCTAGGAACCTTTTTTTTAAGATAAGTGCAACATTTGATACCCTCCAGTCTTCTGCTACAGTAGCTGATTTTAATGAGCAATTGCATATTTTTGTTGGAAGCTCAGCTATTTAATTCTTAAATTCCTTCCAGGGAAAGCTTAGCACTTCGCATAATCGGACTTTTAATGGAAATACACTCATTTTTCACCTCAGGGATGAAAGTTGAAATGTAATAAGACTACACGTGCCATTCAAGTTGCTCAGAGGATTTTAATTTTTTTTTATTTTTATTTTTGGCCACTTGAACTCTGGTGAAGGGATCAGGGTCTTAAGGGAAAAATTTTCAAAAATGACCGTTATAAATATAAAGGGAATGGTAACTACCTTCCTGTATACAGTGCTATAAAATCCCTTTTGGCCAGAGACAACATCCTGTTACCTGTAAAGGGTTAAGAAGCTCAACTAACCTGACTGGCACCTGACCCTAAGGACCAATAAGGCAACAAGATACTTTTAAATCTTGTGGGGGTGGGGGAAGGGTTTTGTTTGTGCTTTTTTTTTTTTTTTTTTTTTTTAATGTGGTAAATTTCTTTTGGGACTGAGGGAGGCCAGACAAAAATCCATCTTCTCCAACCCATCCTAATCCAAGTCTCCAATATTGCAACCAGCATAGGTAAGCCAGGCAAGGCGGATTAGTTTCTTTTGTTTTATGTGAATTTTCCGTGTTAAGAGGGAGGTTTATTCCTATTTTGTGTAACTTTAAGGTTTTGCCCAGAGGGGGATCCTCTGTGTTTTAAATTTGAATACCCTGTAAAATGTGTTCCATCCTAATTTTACAAAAATTATTTTTACCTTTTTTTTAAATAAAATCCTTCTTTTAAAAACCTGATTTTTCCATTGTTCCAAAATCCAGGGGTTTGGGTCTTTAATGATTTTTGTAACAAATTGGTAAGGATTATTATCAAGCCTTCCCTAAGAAAGGGGGTGTAGGGATTGGGGGAATATTTTGGGGGAAGACATCTAAGTGGTCTCTTTCCCTGTTCTTTGTTTAAATCACTTGGTGGTGGCAGCATACTGTTCAAGGACAAGGCAAAGTTTGTACCTTGGGGAAGTTTTTAACCTAAGCTGGTAAAAATAAGCTTAGGGGGTCTTTCATGCGGGTCCCCACATCTGTACCCTAGAGTTCAGAGTGGGGAAGGAACCCTGACAATGACTGACTAGTAATTTTAGATGCCTCAATTTTTGGGTGCCCAACTTGATGAGCCTTACAGGGGGTCTCATTTACAGAAAGTGCTGAGGATCCAGGGCTGGCTCCAGGCACCAGCGTTCCAAGCAGGTGCTTGGGGCGGCAGTGAGAAAGACAGAGTGTCTGCGGCGGCGGCAATTCAGCAGTAGTGTCTCTCTCTCCTGCCATCTGCGGCGGCAATTCAGTGGTGACAGGTTTTTTCAGTGCTTGGGGCAGCAAAAACAGTAGAGCCGGCCCTGTGAGGATCACAGCCTCTCTAAAAATCAGGCCCCTCTAACGTCTCAAATTGCGGATCCAAATGTAAATCTGAAGCCAGATAACCAAAAAAACAGATTTAATATGTCTTTTTCTGTTACCCCTCCCACAAGCAAAAGATACTATTAGAGCTCACTTTTCTGATAATAAAGTCTGCTTGATTACATTTGACTCAAGGAATCAAATTACTACCCTAAGGCCTTGTTTACACTACAGAGTTTTTTGTCAACAAAAGTTAAGCTGACAATCAAAAACTGATATATTTACATCGCTCATGCATGTTCACACTATGCTCTGTCTGTTGACTGAGCATGTCCATACTTTGGTGCACTAGCATTGACAGTGAGAGCAGTGCACTCTGGGTACTTATCCAACTATGCTACATGCCACCTTCAGCTAGGAGTTGTGGGAAGGCAGAGTGGATCGCAGTGTATCATGGGTGTGGGCTCAGTGCCCCATGATGCAGTTCTTTCTGTTCCAGCATTCCGTGGGCTTTCGACGGCATTTTGTGGCATTTTTCAACGGCCCCTTTTTACTGTGTGCCCACCATCTCTGTCTGAAAGGCTGGATCTTGCACTGTTCTCTACTGTGGTGGTTGCTGTTATGAACGCATCACGGATGATCATGCAGTATATCACGAGCGCCAAATCTTAACAGGAATCAGAGTTGCCTGACCTACTGCGTGCCATGGAAAGAAACAACACCAGATTACTTTTGTTATTCACGGAAAAGCTGAACATAGTGGACCGTTGCTTTTGGGCTCAGGAAACAAGCACTGAGTGGTGGGATCGCATTGTGATGCAGGTCTGGGATGATGAGCAGTGACTGCAGAACTTTCAGATGAGTGGAGCCTGCCCCAGCAGCACAAGGACACCAAAATGAGAGCTGTCCTCTTGGTGGAGAAGCATGTGATGATCGCTGTGTTGAAACTGGACTTTTACCAGTTGGTCACAAATCAGTTTGGAGTCAGAAAGGTGACTGCTGGGGCTACGTTAATGCAGCGTGCAGGGCCATTAATCGCATCCTGCTACAATGGACTGTCTCTCTTGGAAATGTGTGTGAAATAGTGGATGGTTTTGCAGCAATGGGATTCCCTCACTGCAGAGGGGCAATAGATGGCACACATATCCCAATTCTGGCCCCAGCCCATCTTGTGACTGAGTACATCGATAGAAAGAGGTACTTCTCTATGGTATTGCAGGCACTTGTGGATCACCATGGGCCTTTCACTGACATCACCGTGGGGTGGTCAGGGAAGGTGCATGATGCATGCATTTTCAGGAACACCATCTGTACAGAAAGCTTCAAGCAGGGACTTTCTTTTCAGACCAGAAGATTCCCGTGAGGGATGCTAAAATGCCCATAATGATCCTGGGAGACCCAGCATACCCCTTACTCCTATGACTCATGAAACCTGACACGGGAAACCTGGACAGCAGCAAGGAGCACTTCAACAAAAGGCTGAGCAGGTGCAGAATGACCATGGACTGTGCCTTTGGCAGATTAAAAGTGTGCTGGCACTGCCTGTATGGCAGGTTAGACCTAAATGAGGAAAACCTTCCCATGGCCATAATATTTGTAAGGCTCAGGGTGAAAAGTTTTTCCCCGGGGGTGGAGCGTGCAAGCTGATCACCTGGCGGCTGAATTTGAGCAGTCAGGTACCAGAGCTATTAGAGGGGCATAACGGGGGGCTATTTGAATCAGAAAGGCTTTGAGGCAACACTGTGACAATGATTACCAGAAAGACACATTACTGTACCGCACTCCGCCATGCTTCTCTTGCCGCCTTGCATGAGAATCCTGAATATTCCTGACCAGGATTTGTAGGCAGCAAGTGATCAAATTGCCACTATGTGTTACTACCAGCAGCAACCACCCTGTGTAGGAGACAAAGTTTTATTATATACCAATTAACACACATACAAAAGGCTTGGTGGGAAGGGAAATGACAGTGTAGGGCAGCGTATGCTGTCAGAGCTGTCTGTATGTCCAGCTATCATTTTGGAAGTTCTACAAAGGGGTGGAGTAAACAGGGTACTGAGACATTCTGGGAAGTTGCAAAGAATGTATGGGAGGAGTTTGGGGGGGGCATGGAAAGCAGTTCTGTATAGGCTGCAGGGGGGAGCGAGCATGCGTGTATTCTGCCTGGAGCGTGAATTGGGACTTCAACATCTCTGTTCACACCTCCATCACCTTTATCATCCGCTCCTGGCCCTTTAAAATGTGCTCCTCACTCGCCTTTCTGTCCTGCCTTTCTATTCTACACTTTTGCTTCAGGGTCTCTCTCCATTCCCTGTGTTCTCTTTTTTTAGGCCTCTGAGGATTGGAGTGCCTCTCGGAACATGTCCTTCTTGCTCTGCCTTGGCTGCTTGCTTATCTGGTAGAGGCACCCCACCATTGTGTAGGGGGTTCCCCTGAAGGCCACATCTGCAGAAACACAAGAAACAGTAACAGAAGTATGCTAATTAGTTCACACAGAGCGTTGAATTATTACGGTAAAATACATCTTTTAATGTATTAATCACTTTCTCCCTGTCCTTTAGCAAGGGCATATTGTGGCGAACACACTAAACATGGTGAATTCAGCCCAGGTGGGGATTGGCAGTTCAAGATGGGGCAAAGGGTCTAGGTGTGTGTGTGTGTGTTTTTTTTTTAAGGGTATCAGTGCAGGTGACTAAGAACAATATTGTAAAATCTGTCACCAATTTCCATGCAGGGGTCAATCCTCTCACTCCTGAGGGTAATTAAGGATGTAAGGGTGCATCTGCTGCATGCATGTGGCTTCAGACCAGGTCCCTATGCTGCTTGCCTGTGTGCTGCTTTGGTCCCTGCACAAGTCATGGCTGATTGGCACAGGAAAGTTTCCTGCAACAGAGGAAGAAACAAGCAGCTCTGCCAAAGCACCTTCAGCAGAAGATTGGTAAGTAGCTCCAGGAAAATTTCCTTCAGATCTCTCTGGAGGATTCCTGTGAAATCTCCGTGTGCATTAACACACTGTTCTGCCGCACTGCTTTGCTACACAGGGGAATATGGAGCACACTCAAACACAGCTAGTCTTGTACATTTCTATCCCTTCATCCACTTCTAGAATACACAGAGCAAAGGACAACTACGCTGCATATGAGTTAACCGAGCAGCATCAACTCAAAAAGATCAGGGCTCTCCTCTGATCCTCCTCTGATCCTCTCCTCAGGGTTGTATCATGCCCACCAGAGACTGACTGCTGGGACTGGCTAGACCCCTCCACAGTGGAAAAGAGGTCCTGACTTCCTGTGCTGCCAGACAACCCTGCCGTGTGCTCTGCATCATCCTCCAGCTTGACGACCTCATCCACAATTTCGTTAGGGCCACTGTCCGCTGCCTCCAGCCCCGATGAAGTATCCACAGGGTTCTTGGCAGTGGAGGTGGGGGTCTCTGCTGAGGATGGCTCCTTATAAAAGTGGCAGCTCTTCATCATAGTACCAGAGTGAAGGTTTGCATCCCTTGCCTTCTGGTATGCCTTCCTCAGCTCCTTTATCTTCACACTGTGCTGCTACGTGACTCGTTTGTAAACCCTTATCACACAAGCCATGAGAAATCTGCCTGTAGAAATCTAAGTTCCTACAGCTGGAGCGGAGCTGGGACTGCACATACACTCCCCATACACTCAGCAGATCCACCGGGTCCTGTGTACTCTAAGCAGGAGAGCATTTGCTGCGTGGAACTGCCATGGGCAGCTGGAAAGATGTGATGTGAGTGGTTCACGCCAAGCAAACAGGAAGTGAAATTTTCAAAATTTCAAAATTTCCTGGACCTTTAAAGGGGGAGGGGCAGAAGCTTGTGTACCTGTGAGCAGGGCAGTAGAGTTTGAACTGCTGACCCAGGGCGATCAGGATGGGCATTGTGGGACACCTCCTGGAGGCCATTTACAGTGACATAATCAAGCTTGGTGTCTACACTGACACTTTGTTGATATAACTGTTGCAAAAGCTCTGCGTCTCTTGATGAGGTGGTTTGATTTTGTCAGCAGAGTAGGAGAGTTTTGTCAGCATAAGTGCCATTGAAGTGTGTACACCTCCAGTTTTGTCAGCAAAAACCTGACTTTTCTCGACAAACCTGTATAGTGTAGACAAGACCTAAAACTTTTAATGTAAGATTCAGAGGGGCAGTTATCCCCTAGAGAGCAAAATCTGATGGATTTTTCCAATGGTTTTGGATTAGTCATATCTGTTTTTTACATGGCATCAAACATTTTAATCACTAAAAAGAAGCTGACAAAGCTACCTTAATTCTATACATATATTTCAATAAGGTTTGGCCTTGAAAGGGATTAATCACTTCCACTAACGCATCATCGTAGATGGTAAAGCCTACAAAAAGAAAAGGAGTACTTGTGGCACCTTAGAGACTAGCCAATTTATTTGAGCATAAGCTTGCGTGAGCTACAGCTCACTTCATCAGAGCTGTAGCTCACGAAAGCTTATGCTCAAATTGGCTAGTTTCTAAGGTGCCACAAGTACTCCTTTTATTTTTGCGAATACAGACTAACACGGCTGCTACTCTAAAGCCTACAAAGGAATTCATTTATCCACTTCTATACTCTTTCACTTGTTTCCTCTAGGTAGCTATTAATCATCTTCCCACTTTCAAAACCAACATGAAAAATGTATAAATTTGGGCAAAGGTGGAACAGATAGGAGGTGATGAGCATGGCACATTTCTTGACTGGCCTTTAAGGGGGGAGAATAACTTTTTTCCCCTCTTTACCGCGGCAATTGGCAACTTACATGGCAACAGGCAATCTGCCCTATTTCCCTTCTCAGAATGTTGTCCTAGCATACCACAGAACATTGTCTGTTTGATCTGACAGGGAAGTATTTCAATTTTCACCATTTTGGGAATTATCTTTGCATAGTTTTACTGACATCTTCCACTTTGTGTTCTTTCCCTAGCGCAGCAAACTCAGTTTTCACCTTTTTTTAAATGCCAGAAGCGATGCTTTTTTGCTTGCTCTGGATCACTGCCTTTGTACGCCCTGACAACACACACATTCTCTCTTATTCAGCCAAGACAATATTGTTAATTTATTATTTTATCTCCTATTTAAAGAGGCAATTGCTGGTTCAATACTGAATGTGGCCCCCCTCCCTAAACCCCCCCTTCTGATCCTGAGGGCCATACCTCTACTCTTTCCATTTGAAAAATAACAGACTATCCAGGCCTGACTGTACATAGAAGATTTTAATAATGAATCACACGAAAAACTCAGGTTATACAACTGAAAACTGAGTAATGACACCTTACATTCAACTTTGGATAATCTCACATTTTCCAGAAATGAAACAGACCCTAGCATCTTGTTGGTTTAGCTCTTATACTTTGATCAGTGAAATCTATGTATGAAGTAGTCACACACTTACAATCCATTTTTAATACTGCTTTAAAAACTAAGACACAGTGCAGCATTTTCCCATTAATTCAGATTTTAGAGAAACAAACATGGCACAAGCAGAACATTCATTGACAAATGTACAGGTTTGGCTGTAGACAGTCTGTAGACCCAAATAGAAAAAACAGTGAAGAACTGTCAGCATATTACATTCTATCCTTTGATTGTTGAAGTTATAACACCATAAGAAGGGGGGAAATGTTGCTACGCAATACTTGAGAACAATTCAAAACCACCCCTGGGGTTGGAAATGAGGGAGTTATGCAAATCTTGGGTGTTCCCAGAAACCAAGTTTGAATATACTATAATCACCTCCCCTAGGCAGTGAGTGGAATGTTTGAACTAATATTCCCTGATGCTGACATTTTCACTCTGTACTGCTCTCTTACAGAAAGATTTGGAACAAATCAACAGGTGTCTAACCTCCACAGCTCCCTATCCTATAAGCCCAGAAGGCCCTAAACTCAGCAGAACTGATGTGATACAGCTCATAGGAGACAGGACACAGGGGGGCTACTCAAAGGGACTCTGCACTCCTTATGTGCCATGGAGACTTTTCTATTATGCCTCTCTTTGCAGTAGTGCATGCGTGCACATCTAGGCTGTGGCAAGAGAGGAGCTAATGGAGCCATATGTCACGGCACCTTCACCTAGAGAGGATGTAGAGCCCTAGTTGCTAGTACTATAAGCCCCTTAGTTGTGAAGGGAGGTTTCACCTGACCCCTCTCTGATCCTCTGTCCAAGCTTCATTTATGTATGCTTTGTATGCATGGCAGGAGAGCAGTGAACAACATTTGGGTCTTAATGAGGTGCTGAAAGAACCTTCATAGCTGAGCTCAAAATGAGATTGCTGGTGGTTGCATTCAATTATTGAAGGGTTAAACCTTGCTTCAGAAGTTCAGTAATATATCAGGATGCCAATGCAGTCTTAATTGATCAAAGGTCAATATTATCAAGGATTAATGCCTACCAAGTGCTTAGAAGATGAGCAGCATGAACTATTAATTTTAATTGTTATTAAGAGCCCATTTATAACAACCTAACTCAAGTGGAGTAGTACCTTACTCTGAGAGCAAGCCTAGCTTGTGAAGTAAGGTACCCCTCAAGTTGAGTAAAAGTTCTCCCACCATTCTATCAGTCAGAAAAGGAAGACCTCTGTGCTCGAACTGAGATTTTAAATGTTCGTATTGTTCACCAACCCAGCAGCACGGGCTTTGGCGATTTTTTTTTTTTTTTTTTTACTTCAAAAACCTGTGTAGCAAAAAATAAAATAAACCCAAGAAACAAAGACAAACAAAACCACACACAGGCTGCACACAAGAGCTATGCAGTTTCAAGTACTTTCTTTAAGGAAACATACTGGTGTAGTTTTTCCCCCTAAAGATCTGATTAGTCCTAAAAGATTCTCCATTGGCATAATCCTGATTCATTACACTTTTCTTTAGCAGCAGAACAGTCTGATTGTCCATGATATTACCCAAATTATACATTGGAGTAACTCCACTGACATCAGTAGCTACCCAATGTAAAATCTGGTATGGAGAACGAGAGCATTCTTTCCTATTACCCAGCAATGAAGTTGCTCCGTTGGGTAATTAAGTTCTAGTAATGGTTAATATGGGCAGTATGTACAAAAATATACAAATCACAGTATATCGCATTTAGAGAAACAAGGTGGGTGAGGTAATATCTTTTATTGAATCAACTTCTACTGGTGAGACACAAGTTTTTGAGTTTACACAGAGCTCTTCTTCAAGTCTGGGAAATGTGCTCAGTGTATCACAGCTGAATACAATCAAAATGAAGCAGCCAGTTAACATGTCTTCAGTCATGGGCAGGGGGGAGGAAGGAGAAGGAACGGAGGAGGGACTATAGATTATTGCTCCCCCCCCCCTCCTTCTTTCCTTCCCCTATACCTGGATAGGTGGTAACTGGCCACCTCACCTTGAATAGTCCCTTGAAATATGTGTTAACTACTTATGCTAAACAATCTGTTCCACCTTGTATTTAGCAGTGACAGTGGGTATGTCTACATTGCAATCAGACAGCTGTGGCTGGTGTGTGCCACCTGACTCTGGCTCTCGGGGCTTGGACTAAGAGGCTGTTTAACTGCGGTGTAGATGTTTGAGCTCAGATTGCAGTCCAAGCTCTGGGACCCTCTCACCTCACAGGGCCCTAGAGACCAGGATCCAGCCTGAGCCCAACGTCTACACTGCAATTAACCAGCCCCATAGCCTGAGCCCAAGTCAGCTACCGTGGACCAACTGCAGTACCCTCTGAGTACATTTCCCAGACCTGAAGACAAACTCTATGTAAACTGGAAAGGTCATCTCTCTCTCCCTGCAACAGACGTTGGTCTAATAAAAGCCATTACCTCACTCACCTTGTCTCTCTCATACCCTGGATCCAAAATGGCTACTACAACAGCAGCATACAGCATAGATTATTTGGCAACAACAACTTATTTTAGGGTATGATTTAAAAACATATTAGGTTAAAACCAAAAAATCCTCACCGAGGCAAACATCTGAGAACAACTTTTTAAAAATAAAATATACGGGTCAAATTTACAATTTTAGTATTGTGCAAAATAGCTCATAGAGAAACATGGCTCACCCTAAGAGATTGTACATGCTCACTGAGGACTTATCCCCAAAGACTGCTAATTATGGGATTTATTATTTTATTTAGAAAGTGCTTATCCCTATAGTATATAAGCACCTAAGGAATTAAAGGAAAATAATTGAAAAATATTAAAAAGTGAGCCATAACTTGCCTAAAAAACACTAAGAATCAGGAAGAGTCAACGTCACAAACCAGAAACCCCTGCTATTTTCCTATCATGAAATTAAATGGACATTGGGTAACATTTTTAAAAGCACCTAAAAGACTTAGGAGCCTAAGCCCCATTTTCAAAACTAACTTAGGCACTTCAGAGCATTAGTCCCATAGGCCTTCAGTGAGACTCTGGCTCCTAAATCACTTTTGAAAATAGGACTTGTGCTTTTAAAAAATGTTACTGTTGTTATAGTCTGGGCAGCTCAATGTTTGATTATTTTTTCTTCTCCTGTACCTATCTCCCCGGAGCCCACTATTCAGAATATGTGGAGTTTTTGTTTTCAGAACAAATGCTTCACTGTTATTTGCTTTAAACAACAGAAACACAGTGCCACCCATCTAGCGCTCTTGCTAGTATTTGTGGGGTGGAGGGAGGAAGCACGTCAGTAATTATGGAAACAAATTGCAGTTTGTCTTCTGGAGACAGTGGGAGCGAGAGAGGTTCTTATGAGGAAAGCAGCTAAAATTAAAAATGAAGATGGAAAAAATTACCACGATAGTGTCCCTTTCATTTTGAAGTGCAATTTTAAAAGCCTATTGGGAAAAGTTGAGAAATAAAACTTACCTCTCCTTCTCTTCGCATCCACTGACTCGCACCCAATCTCTGCCACTAGCATATAGGTCCACCCATGCAAGCTGGCATGTGGCATGTTGATCAGCCAGTCCTTGCTCAGGATCCCTCCACCCAGTTCCCACTGCCAATCCAGTTTCCCTCTCCTAGTCCTGATCCCCTCCCCCTCCATTCACCGGATGATCCACTCCACACGTTTCCTGGAAACTCTGGGTCGTGTTCCCACCAGATATCACTGTACCTCATCTCAACTTCCCAGCTGCCACTGATTTACTTTATGCCCATATTCTCCTGGATTAAAAAACAAAAACAAAACAACCCTCCCGCCCCCAACATACACAGGGGTATTAATAACACAAATGCTGAACTGTTAGAATGATCACATGCTTTCCAAACCAGCAGGGCATATGGGTATTTTTTTTCCATAAAAAGAACACTGAATGCTTAGATTATTCTGTTTTTAGTTTCACCATTCTCCAGTGTAGAAGAGAAGTTATGTTCTTGTTCTTCACTTGATTTCATTTCTGATGAAAACTGGCTCATCTCCCGCCCTTCTAAAGTCACTTTATTCCTTTTGGCAAATGCCTGGCTGATTTCATTAATGGTCTTATTTTTTGTTTCGGGCAGGACAAAAAACAGATAAGTAGCTCCAGCAAGGCAGATGACAGCAAACACCAGGAAACAAAATGTCTGCAGTCCAGCCTGTGAACAGAAAACAAATGAAACCAACATTACAGATACTAGAGAGGCAAGAATCTTATGATTAGAAGTAATTCTTGGGAATTGTTTGAAAGAAAGTACATTAAACATACAGAACAGCAGCCTGGGTGAATTGCATTTATTTTGAGAGACCTGGAGCAATTTTTTGTACAATAGTACAAAGTACAATAGTAGGCTGCATTAATTGCAAGCCAGCAGAGCAAGTCATTACCAGTTTAAACATGCTAATTTTTCAGTTACTTCATGAGGAAGGGAGGGTACAAAGAGCTTCCTCCAACCTTCTCCAGGACCCTTACTTAAGGGCCAGATCAGGAGCTCAGAGGAGCACAGGATTGCAATCAAGGTGCTCCTGAGTCATGTTGCACTCCAAAGCAGGTGATGGAGGAGTCACTCACATGACTTCAATGGGACCTGAGGCTGCTCACCACTTCTGAAAATCAGGCCAGTTACTTAGGTGCCTAAATATGGATTTCAACATCTAGGTTTGAAAATGCTGGCCAATATTTTTAGTAGCACCCCTTTATACTTAGGTTAGCACAATATTAAGAATCTGTCACAGCCTTCAGGGAGCTGAATGAAAGTTTTGAGATTATAAAGCCAAACACAGATTTTTTTCCCCCCCGTTTCTAAAGTTATAGGTATATATTATATAGGAAAAGATGTTACAATAAGAGCTACCTTTCTCAAGAAAAGAGAGAGCATTGCAAGGATTAACTAAGATCAGTGATATGAAATACAATCCAAGTTTACATGCTTCAGATTTTACTGCTGCAAATGCTCTACTGTACAAAAAGTGATAACTAACTTCAATAATTTATCATGAAAACTCTAGCTAGATTGTAGGACTTGCATATTATCAAAATGACAGTGTTTCTATCCTGCTGGTTGTTAAATGACCCTTGTTAGACTACCCAAGTTTTTATAAAACAATTTTTCAAAATGTTCTGTAGTATTCGAGACACAATATTGCAAGGTACAGTTTCTTTAAACTGGGAATGCAGACTGACATTCTGCCCCCACTGAAGTCAATGGCAAAACTGTCATTGACTTCAATGGAGCCAGGATATCAACTGGAGTTTTGAAGTATCTCCCGTCTCTGTTTTTATGTAACTTCATACACTCAAACCAGATGTGTATGGTACCCACAACAAATCTTTCATTTATTTTTATTTGCAAGGCAAAGTTTAGAACTAAGCATTGGTTGCAGACCTAATAAAAGAATAGCTACACACACATTGCATATTTTCCATGACATCTGACATGCAGTCATGAGTAAAAAATACAAAGGGAACTAGACATTACACACACACACACACACACACTTTTCTAAAGACAGAGGTTGCTAGAAGGCAAGTTGTATAGAAGACAAACAAAGACTGATTGGAGCAGGGGGACTGGCTCCTCAGTCTCCCACCTCCCCCGTTAATACCCTAGTTGCCAAACTTCAGAGTCATTCTCATTTTCCCTGGCCTAGTGATGTATTTAGCCACAGTGGAACAGCTTCAATAGGAGAGATAGAGGGCACCCTGCCTCAGAATATCCCATAGTTCAGTGGTTAGAACACTCTCCTGAGAGGTGGGACATCCATGTTCAAATCCTTTCTCCTCCGCTGAGAGGGTGGAATTAAAGTTGGGTCTCCTGAATACATCCTCGGTGAGTGCTGTAATCACTAGGCTAAAAATTATAAGGTGGGCGCCTCCTTCAGCTATTTTGTGGGGAGTGAGGCGGGTGCCTAACACATTCTCAACAGAGTTGAATTAGATGTCTAAGCCAAGTGACTCCAGGAGGGGATTCCCGGTTGCAGATAAAGGGCAGAGAGAGACTGTTCCCTGCACACCTGGTCTTGGGTGCCTAGCTCCTTTGGAGGGGTGGGGTTTAGCATGCACCCATCTCATCGGAATCTCCCATTGGCTGCCTTGAGCAGCTCCCTGCCTACTCTGCTGGCTTTTGTGGATCATATTATACAGTGTCTATTCCTCCCCATTCATTGTATAGAGAGCCTAGCCTAACTAAGCCTCATGGATCACAGTGTGGTGCCAGTGATTCTTCTATGCACCTAAAAGTTAAGCATTGTGAAGTTCAGTGTCACTTTGCCTAAATCTCATTTGTGTATCTCGGCCCAAGTCACTATCCTTTCCATATTCAAATTCCGCTGAAACACTCATCTCTGCTGTGAAGCCTACAAGAATTGAGCTATGATTTGTATATATATATATACACACACATATACACAGTTACAATTGGTCATTAAGTGTACAGGAACTGATGATAATTTCACACAATCTTTATGAAACCCTGACTTTCCCCAACCTTATAGTATATTCCTCCCCTCTTTGTTGTCCCACATCTACATTCTAGAATGCAAGCTCTTTGGGGTGTGGGGCATGTGTTTGTACTATGCCTAACATTATTTTACATGTCCCATTCAGTTACCATCACCTAAATACTAGGTGTCACAACTGATGCAAAACAAAACACTCTCTGGTGAAGGCTAAGTCCAATAAAAGAGATTTCTTACCCTGTCATTTTTAATATTCTGGCTGAATTACCAATTTGGCTAGTCACAATGTTTCCAGGGATAATTAATCTGGCTCTGCCCTTTTATTCACTTTTGAAATGCAAAGAAAGCACATCCTCTGATATACTGACTAAGGCCCCCTAAATGCAGCAGCCCAATGCTCCTGAAAAACCAAGCAATAATAAGAGCATGTACACATGAAATGAGGGGAAATGTTCTGGTAAGGACGCAGATCTGGCTTTCAAGCTTATGAACAGACAGAAACAAATGGATTTAATAGCTATGAAAAATAACTTCACAATGTCTCCATAAGTTATCCTGTCATCTTGAGAACTGTAATTTTGAATGTGAGTTTTCAGCTTTTAGAATAGTTTAATAAGATTGCAGTTTTGTCTTTGTCAAGCACCAGGTGGCCGGCTGATACAGAATGAAGTAGGGGCTGTCTAGCATGGAAACCAGCATGATTAGAACAGGAACAAGGGCTAGCTGGAGCAGGAACTGTGAGATGAAGCTACTGGCAAAGAGAGAGCTTCCAGCCAGGTAGTAATGTGGAGTAGATTGGACAGGCTGCTTCTTTTAAGAGCCAGGATCACCTGGATGGGTCTTTGCCTGTGGATTGGTTGAACCCTGGTTGAATGGCATAGGACCTATTACAAGACCTGCAGGTAATTGCCTTTGATGACTCATCATACTCTCTGGCTCAAGGATGATTCATCCTGTTTAAGCAGGCTGGGGCTCAGAGGTAACTCAGGAATCGGTAGGCTCAGATTCCGAAGGATCACAATTTACTCACCTGCCATCCTCTTTTAAATCTCTCTATAAAACATACCTTTGCCATGGTGTCTACAAACAAATAATGTAAGGATAAACCATCTCAAGACTCTGTACTTTCATGGAAAACATTTGTTACAATATATTTTGCCTATACCATTGTATAAAGGAGGGGTCAAATTCTGAAATCTTTACGTAGGAAAACTCCCAATGGGGACTTCAGGACTTGGCCCTTTGTTTAATTAATTTCAAAATTGCATCACATTGTTGACTCATTCAATTTGTGATCTACTATAAACTCCCACATCCCTTTCAGCAGTACTGCTGCCTTAGCCAGTTATTCCCCATTTTGTAGATTTGCATTTGATTTTTATCTTCCAGAGTGTAGTACTTCATAATTGCCTTTATTGAACTTCATCTTGTTGAATTCAGATCAGTTTTCCAATTTGTCAAGATTATTTTAAATTCTAACGCTATCCTCCAAAGTACTAGCAACCACTCTCAGCTTGGCCTCATCTGCAAATTTAGAAGTGGACTCTCCACTCTTACCATTATCTAAGTCATTAATGAAAATATAGACTAGTACCAGACCAAGGACTGACCTCTGTGGGACCTCACTAGATATGTCAGCAAACCATTGACAACTCTTTGAGTACAGTTTTCCAATCAGTTTAGCACACACCTTAAAGTTATTTCATCTAGACTACATTTCCCTAGTTCGTGTATAAAAATGTGCCATGGGAATGCATCAAAAGCCTTACTAAAAATCAAGATATATCATGGCTACAGCTTCCCCCCATTATCCTCTAGGTACTTACAAACTGATTGTTTAATAATTAGTTCTAGTATCTTTCCAGGTATCAAAGTTAGGCTTTATTCCCCAGGTCCTCTTTGTTCCCCTTTTTAAAGACAGGTACTCCATTTCGATGTAAATGCAGTGCAGTCAATGGACCCTCTCAACAGGATAAAAGATACAAAAATGTTCCAAGCCTGCGTAGGGTTATTATTGTGTGCAGAGACAAAGTACAGGCATTACCTTCCCTCCACACCCAAGCAAACGCTGAAAGACACTGAGTATTGATTTTTGCCCTTATCAAAAGTCATTTCTTTCAAATTGCAGCATCCACCCACATGGAGCAAGTATTAGAGAGCTCATTTTCAAATCAAGAAAAGTGAAATGAGTTGAAAAAAGATCTAGTATTAAAATAAATGTTGCTATGATTTCTGTATATGCTGAAAGATTTTTTTAAACTTAAAGCTTTCAAAAGTTGTTAAAAAGAGGAAAAATCTACACCTGTTTACATTCTGTAAGTACCATAGCCTGGAAGAATGTCCCTTGCTGGATCATTTAATAATGTGTCAATTGATTCCTTATTCAGTCCATCTTGCTGTAGGGCTCAGTTACTAAGTGATGGTGTGATAATTGTAAAGAGGATTAAACTACCAGTTGGCAGGAGGTATTCTCAGAAACAGAGAAGAGAATGAGTGAATGAATTCATTCTGGAGAGGTGTTGAAGAAACCTGAGCTTTTGAAACAGGCCTTTTAAAATCTTCTCATTTGGAAAAAGAAACCTTAATTATCTTGCTCTGATGTTGACCTGATGTTTTTTAACTGAACTGTGAACCTTTTTGAGATTATTCTCTATGGAAATTTAATCCAAAACCAAACTAAAATGTATTGAGTATTTTTTTTATTTGTACCTGATTTGCCATCTCTAGAATAGCGGCAGTGTTTCATAATTATTATCGGATTACCCCGTTACTTGTTTGGGGAATTTTACCTGGGGACTGTTGCCCTTCTCTTCATTTTCCTAATCTGCTGTTTATTTACAGGGGCAAAATTAATGACATTTAATCAAGAGCCCATGTACTCTGCAACAACTGATATTTAAATTCATAGATTCATAAACTCCAAGACCAAAACAGACCACTCTGATCATCTAATCTAACCTCCTGTATAACATAGGCCTTAGAACTTCCCTACTATGATTCCAAGAGCATCTCTTTTAGAAAAACATCCAATCTTGATTTTAAAATAGCCAGTGATGGAGAATCTATCATGATACTTGGTAAACTGTTTCAATGGTTAATTACTCTGTTAAAAATCTACAACTTATTTCTAGTCTGATTTTGTCTAGCTTAAACTTCCAGTCATTGGAACATTATACCTTCCAACATTATACCTTTCTCTACAAGACTGAAGATACCACTATCAAATATTTGTTCCCCATGTAGGTACTGATAAACTGATCAAGGTAGCCCTTAACCTTTTCCTTTTAAACTAAATAGATTGAGCTCACTGAGTCTATCATTACTGTATAAGTAAGGCTGCATGTCTGTCAGAGGTCATGGAAGTCACAGATTCCCTGACTTTCGCATCGGCCAGTGTGGCAGGCAGCCCCTGGGCCAGCAGCAGTTTGGGTGTGAGAGGGGGCTCAGGGCCGGGGCAGGGGTTTGGGGTGCGGGAAGGTGCTTACCTTGAGGGGCACTCCCTGCAAGTGGCCGGCATATCCCTGCAGCTCCTCCTAGGCAGAGGTGTCAAGGGGCTCTGAGCGCTGCCCCTGCCTGCAGGCACCGTCCCACAGCTCCCATTGGCTGCAGTTCCCGGCCAATGGGAGCTGCAGAGCGGGTGCTCATGACAGGGGCAGCGCTTGGAGCTTCCCTCCCTCTAGGAGCTGCAGGGACATGCCGGCCGCTTCTTGAGAGATGTGCGGAGCTGGGTAGGGAGTCTGCCAGCCCTGGCAACCCTCTTCCCCTAGCACTAGCAGGGGTCCCGGGTTGTGTGCCACTGCCTGGCCCCAGCACCAGTGGGGGTCCTGGGCCATGCGGCCCCCTGCACCCCTGGCACCAGCGGGGGTCCTAGGCTGACACTTGCAACCCCCCCACCCCATCAGCAGGGGTCCATTCCCAGCATCGTCTCAGGCCACCCTTCCCAGCACCCACAGACCCCGGCCCAAGTTTTAGTTAGTAGTATATAGTACAAGTAATGGACAGGTGTACTGCCCGTGACCTGTCCATGACTAAAAATACCCATGACTAAAATGTAGCCTTAATTATAAGGCATGCTTTCTAATCCTTAATCATTCTTGTGGCTCATCTCTGAATCCTCTCCAATTTATCAATATCCTTCTTGAATTGTGGACACCGGAACTGGACGCAGTATACAGACGTAACTGCACCAGTGCCAAATACAGGCATAAAATAACCTATTTGAGATTCCCCAGTTTATGCATTCCCAGAATCACATTAGCTCTTTTAGCCACAGTGTCACACTTGAAGCTTATGTTCCTCTGATTATTCATCACAACCCACAAGTCTTTTTCTAAGTCACTGCTTTCCACAAAGTCCCCCATCCTGTAAGTATGATCTTCATTCTTTATTCCTAGATGCATACATGTACAATTAGACATATTAAAAATGTCTATTGTTTGCTTGAACCGAGCTTACCAACAGATCCAGACCACTCTGTATCAGTAATCTGCCATCTTCATTACTTACCACTCCCTAAATTTTAGCGTCATCTGAAAACTGTATCAGTAATGATTTTATGTTTTCATCCAGGTCACTGATACAAATGTTAAATAAGATAAGCCAAGAACCGATCCCCATCGGACCCAACTAGAAACATAACCACTCAATCATGATTCCCCATTTACAATTACATTTTGAGATTTATCTCCTTCTGTCCCTTTGCTTCCCTTCTCAATTTTCTAGAATTCCTAGCTTCTGATTTTTATGTTCATTACTATCTCCCTTCCTTTTGTTATATATAATATTAAAAAATATAAATAAAGCTCCCTTCACTTCCCTGCTAACCCAAGTTAGATTTCTAAGCAATATGACCTTCTTCCTTGATTGTGGATTTTGGGTGTTCTTAATCAATTCCCAATTATCATTCTTATTTTTCTGATTCAATTTTTTAGCGAGGCCCTTTGTTTTCTGAAACACCCAGTGGAATACATTAGACATTCTGTATCAGCTCCTGAATTTACTGAATTAAATATGAAAGTGAATATCATCATCAATGCATTTTAGTTTGCTCCTAAATTTGCAGTTTTCAGAGTAATGTCACAGATTTTGACATTGCATGTTTGCATTTTAGAAACTGCCATGAGGGCAACTTAGAGGTCATGAGCATTGACTAGGGATGAATTGGAGTTTCTGGCACATGAGAGGATATGTGATGAGAACTGATAAGTACGCTGATCGGATGTTTTTATTAAAACGATCAGCAGTGAAATATTTACTCATGACGACATTTAAATTTGTGACAATATGTTTCAGAATCAGCCACCAACTGAGATGAATGCATTGTTGAAGAAACCCCATATGACTCCTTGCATCTACTTTATGCAGCAGGAAAGCGGTAGGTGCAGGAGGTTTAAAACGGATAGTAAGAAAGTCACCCAGTCTTGATTTGAAGACATCATGAGATGGAGAATTCACTACTTCCCGCTGTTGTTTGTTCCAGTGGTTAATCATCTCACTGCTAAACATTTTGCCTAATTTCTAATTTGAAATTTGGCTGGCTTTGGGTTCCAGTCATTGGGTCCTGTCCTGCCTTTCTCCACTAGACTAAATAGCCCACTAGTACCCAGTATTTTCTCCCCAGTCACCCCCCAGTCTTCTTTTTGATAAATTAAACAAACTGAGCTCTTTAAGTCTCTCACGATAAGGCAATTTCTCCAGGGCAAGGCATTTTGTTGTTCTTTTCTGTACCCACTCCAATTTTGAATATCCTTTAAAAAATGTGGATACCAGACCTGTATGCAATATTCCAGGAGGAATGGGGAGGAGATTCTGAAAGGCATAAATTGCAGTTAGATGCCTAACTCCCATTCATTTCATATTTCCCCCTTAATACATGATGCAGCATTTAATTCTATACTTGTAGTAGAAATAGCCCTAATGAGCTTTTCCTTGTCTAACCTTCCCATGAGAAAGTGAAAAGAAATGCTGATTATTTTGGTAAAAGATTGTCATTTCTCTAACAACAGACATAATTATTTTAAAACACCAAATACACTTATAAAAGCATAAAATAACTCGATTAAGATAATACCAATGGATAGGGAAGCCTTGTTACTCACTTTTTTGTCAGTACTCCCCATTATTCAAATTATTGTGCAGCATAATTTAAAAAAATTTAAAATGTATCATTACACATTGGTGGAAATAATCAAAAGGAACCCTACTGGGTAAGTGAATCTCAGGAACTAAAAAGGGGACTCTTGAGTGTAGAAAAATGAGGCAGAAACAATATGGAGGTGCATGCAGGGTGCTAATGAAATGTATAATGATGTGGAAGTGCCACTTCACCAGGAGAAATGAAGATACACAAGGGAAACGGGGGAAAATTAAAACACATATCAAGCCTCATTGCATCTTAATAGCAGGCAGAACAGAATGAGCAGCACTTCATGGCACAGGCAGTTCTTACTGTGCACAGATCCAGCTGGACTATGATGAACGAAGCAGATTTTTAAAAAAAGACACTGCAGTGAACACCATCCTTAAAACTGGACAAAGAAATCAACACGTACCACGTTTCTCATACTCCAGCATTCCGACTCATGCAGCCGTATCGGCAAGCCAGTTATTTCCGCTCCAATGATTTTTGTTTTTAATCAAAATGTCTTAGCCTTCAAGACCTTGCAGACTGAGCCCTTACCTAGGTCTTTATGTATTCAAACCACTACACAAAAATCATGCAACTTATTGCCCCCCCCCCCACCACTGCCTCGGCCTTGCTGCAAGGGATGGTGCTGGGAAACAATGTGTCTGCCTCCTCCTTGTCCCTTTTGGGATGGTTTGAGTCTCCAGGGAAAGAGAAGGCCGGGGGGGGGGGGTGGGGGGAGAGGAAGGAAAATCACAGCCATCACCGAGGATAGGGGATGTACTCAGACCCTGAAAGGTGGAAGGAAGGCTCCTCCCACTCACTAACTGGCCCAAACTAATGAAACTTCATTTTTGGTCCACCAATTTCCTATGCACTTATAGCAAAAACCTCATTCTTCCCGAGTTTGTATTAGAAATGACATATATCCTCATTATCTAAACTATCAGTTTTTCCATTTACTTTCCATGGTAAAGTACAGTGTGATATTCTCAGGCTAGTTTCCAGCCTATGGCTTAAGACTTGTCTGACTGAAGAGTTCTGCCTTACCTCCCTGCTTCAGGAATCCCCTTCCTCCATCTCCAGACCTGCACCTAACAGGCTACTCCTGCCTGATGCTCAGGCAGGAGGGGAACAGGTTATGTGAGGAGGCAAGTGTGAAGAGGAACTGACACGGAAACTTGCAGATGAGACAGTGAAGAAGCAACTGGTCTCTGCAGGGTTGCAAAGGTTAGGTTCTGGCTCTCAGTTTTGGCAGCTGGGGTGGAAGTCTCATTTAACTGGGAGAGGAAGAGTTGGAAGGGAACCATTACTGGTATTCTAAGAGTTAAATGGTGCCACTTACTTAGATTGAAGGGGGTGCCATTGCCACCTAAGGCATTGCTGTGTAGGTCCACCACACTAAGCGGCATCATTTCCTCTTCTTCTTCCATTGCTCTGCATTTTGACTCACATTATGGCAGAGTCATGATTAAAGAGAGGTAAGACAGAGCAATCATCTTTTTGAAAACAGGCACAGAACACACAATAATTTTGGAACACTCCAGGACAAAAGTGATTAATTCTCTTGCTTTCCTCTATAGCTCACTGCTGTTTTTAATGTTACTTAGGCAAAGAAGCAAGCATAAATTAGCACCTCCACACTAAAATCCCAGATTCAATAAAGCTTACACTGATCTGAGTCCTCACTGAAGGTACACTGTGAAGAGTTCTGTGTTATTGTATGTACCTCCTTACTAGGGTGCCAATATTTCCCTATGCTGAATACAGGACACCTGGTAAAATTACTCATATTCAAGCAAGGTCAACAGCAACCAATCAGAACTATGCAGTACAAATGTTCAAATTAACATCAAGTTGACTGAGCCCCTGTTAAAAAGAAATCCTGCATAGCTGGATTCTTTTTAATTTACCTTCTTGTCTTTAAGGCTTTAGGGTTCACACAGGGAGAGGTGACACACACCTCTACCCCCACCCATACAGAGTGAGGTGACCTCTCCCCCCACATATCCCTCTCTCACACGGGAGGGCGGGGGTGACCGACCGACCTTACCCTCCCTGCCTGGTGCTCTCCGCCCTCCATGCCTGGCTGGACCCTCGCGATGAACCTGCCTTTCCTGGTACCTGGCACCACATCTTCTCAAGGCAGTGGGGGGCGGGGGATGCGGGATCACATCCCACCATCAGATTCCTGCCAATGTTCACACTAGAATGTGGCCAACAGCAGCCTTTTGGCCCTGTGCAGGAGGGAAGGGACAGGAGCTGCTTCCAGTCACAGGGGAGGAGGAGTAGGAGAAGAGATAACCTGGCCTATGTCTCTCCAGAGCTCAGCCCTTCTTAACCCACGTTGCCCCGGCTGGAAGCAGCCTGTCCCTCCGCCTGCAAAGTGTCTAAAGGAGGCGAACACTTCCAGGCTGCTGCTCGCCGCTGACATAACACAGCTGCCTCCTGTCCGCCAGCAACAGCCCAAGCAGAAAGGGGTTAAGCCCTAAGGTTGCATTGTGCTCCAAGGCCCAGGAAACCTAACTGCAGGGCCTTCAGCTGAGCCGCGGAGCCTGGCCAGAGAGGTGGCTCAGCAGGGGAGGGTGCCTAAGGGATGGAGCAGCCCCGCTGCCCTGGGGGCAGGACCCAGGGTGGTGGTGGGGGAGAGGGTGCTAAGCCCCTGCCTGGTGTGGCTGCTATGGAGCTTGCAGGTTCAGGGTGGGAACAGGCTGGAAATCACTTCCCCCACATATTCCAGAGCTTAGTTGCGGGGCGGAGAGGCTTCCCTATGCCAGCGCTGCACGGGGCTTTGGCACACACAGGGCTTGGCTCCTCCTGGCAAGTGTGGAAAGTCTTGGGCTTTCCCAGGACTCCAGCCCAGCCAGAGGCAGTGGGGGAAGGAAGGAGCCTGCCGGCCAGGCTCCTGGTGAGCTGAGCGCTCTGACCAAGGGCTGCTTCTCTGCACAGCACTGCGAAGAGGATGTGCCCCGTTGGGGGGGGGGGGGGGGAATCTGGAGGAGCAGCGGGGCTGGGCGGGGCGGTGAAGGGGCAAAGCGGGGAGAGGACAGCGAGAGGGGGAGCACGTAAAGGGCCAATGGGTGGGCAGCAGAGGGAACATGTAACCGCCACTGCCATAACTGGCACGCAGCCAGTGCCAGCTGTAAATGGGACGGGGCCCTGGTAGCCAAGAGTCAGCATGCATTGGGAACTGCACTGATGGACCAGAAGGGAGAGCGGCCCACCCCTGCACGGTGCAGCTTTTCCCCAATCACTAGCCTTGCACACACACCCCCGCACACTCACTGCTGGTGAGCAGTGATCCAGCCAGCAGGAACCGCCAGTACTGATGTGGGGGGAGGAAGACAGAAAATATGGGGCAATTTGCCCCTTTTAAAGAAAAAGTCGGGACACTTGCAGAAGGGCTTAAATATGGGACTGTTCCATTAAAAATGGAACATCTAGTCACCCTACTGATGACTGCCACAGTTAAATGCACTGTACTCACTGTCATACAAAAAGAAATTTCTGTGAAACTGCCAATTCAGCTATCTTACAGCATAACGTTGCTTTAAAATGTGAGTGTTAATTTAACTTCAATGATCTAAAAGAGCAACCTGAAATAGAAAGTAAGAGTACATCAATGTAACATCTTAAATTGCTAAAGAGACGTGAAATTAATTGAAGAGGCAGACTGATAATCATTCATATGTACTATTTATGTAACTGTTTATATTTACCTAGTGCTTTGCAAATATATAAAATACAGTATACAGCAGTGGTTCTCAAAGCCGGTCCACCACTTGTTCAGGGAAAGCCCCTGGCGGGCCAGGCGGGTTTGTTTACCTGCAGCGTCTGCAGGTTTGGCCAATCGCGGCTCCCACTGGCTGCGGTTCGCTGCTCCAGGCCAATGGGGGCTGCAGGAAGCGGTGCGGGCCGAGAGATGTGCTGGCCGCCCTTCCTGCAGCCCCCACTGGCCTGGAGCGGCGAACTGTGGCCAGTGGGAGCTGCAATCGGCCAAACCTGCGGACGTGGCAGGTAAACAAACCGGTCCGGCCCACCAGGGGCTTTCCCTGAACAAGCGGTGGACCGGCTTTGAGAACCACTCAAAGGTATACAGGATCTTTGTCCTGAAGTACATACAATCTAAGGCCCTGATCCTCCTGTAAGACCCAGACAGTTTGCAGGGGTCTGCCTATGCAGGCTTTGTCGTTGGGTTGGGGCTTAACATGCATTAACATAAAACTGTTCTACTAAGCAATGATTTGGGGCCTGATCCTGCCTTCCTTATGCAACCAAAACTCACAGTATAGCTAGTAGAAATTTTGGCTATGAAAAGAGTATCCAATTCTGTGCAGTGCTAAGTGTCCTCAATTCACATGAGGTATTCAGTAGCTGGTATTATCTAACCTCAAATGCTAGGCTGGGCCCTTAAACAGAATCAAAACCGGTCAAGTAACATTTTATTTCAGCAGCATGGGAGGAACTCAGGCCTGGTCTACACTACACAAAGTTGCTTTGGCATAGCTATGTTGTCTAGGAGTGGGAAACATTCAAAACCCCTGAGTGATATAGCTCTGCTGACAGAACCCCCAGTATAGATGCAACTAAGCTGACAGAAATGTGCTTCTGTTGGCCTAGCTAACGTAGTTCAGAAAAGTTTCAGAGTGCAACAAACCCTGGTGCCAACTCCGTCCACATATCTGTTCAAGGGACACACATCATCAAAGGTCCTAACCACATCAGCCACACCATCAGGGGTTTGTTCACCTGCACATCTACCAATGTAATATAAGCCATCATGTGCCAGCAAATGCCCCTCTGCCATGTACATTGGCCAAACCGGACAGTCTCTACACAAAAGAATAAATGGACACAAATCAGACATCAATAATTATAACATTCAAAAATCAGTAGGAGAACACTTCAATCTCCCTGGTCACTCAACAACAGACCTAAAAGTGGCAATTCTTCAACAAAAAAAACTTCAAAAACAGACTCCAAAGTGAAACTGCAGAACTGGAATTAATTTCCAAACTGGACACCATCAAATTAGGCCTGATAAAGACTGGGAGTGGTTGGGTCATTATAAAACCTAAACCTAATTTCCCCAATACTAATTTCCCCCTACTGTTACTCACACGCTCTTGTCAACTGTTTGAAATGGGCCACTCTCCTTACCACTACAAAAGTTATTTTTCCTCCCTTGGTATCCTACTGTTAATTGAATTGTCTCATTAGACTGACCTCACACTTGGTAAGGCAACTCCCATCTTTTCATGTATTTATACCTGCTCCTGTATTTTCCACTCCATGCAGCTGACGAAGTGGGTTCTAGCCCACGAAAGCTTATTCCCAAATAAATTTGTTAGTCTCTAAAGTGCCACAAGGACTCCTCGTTATAGTTCAGAAAGGTGGTGTTACTATGTTGGCAGAAGAACTCTTTGTCATCTTAGTTTAATGTATACTGGGGTGTAATGTAGACCTGGCCTAAACACAGAAGAACAGGACATATATTTCATGGCATTATGGATGGCATTTATATCCATAAATCAGTTATTAAAAAAACAAACCAAAACAAAAAAAACCCCAGTATCACTATGTCATGATGACTACTTTAAGTAACATGGCAGTCAGACCACAATTCAATAAATATTCTGGTAATTTATAGTCAATTGTAAGGCCCAGGTTAGGTTGAACTCACACAAATCCTTTAGTTAAATGGCACAGGAAATCACTTAATAATGCTGTGTAAAAAGAGAACATTAAAATAGCTATTCCATGTGTGTTCTATTTTGCCAGATTCAATTCTGAGCTTTCCTTGAGCAAATATTTGCAATACTTCTGTGATTAAATTAACAGAATTACACTACAGGACCCTTACTTATCAGCATAATGGAGTGATATGGAAATTCAGAGGAGTGGGTGGAGCTGGTGAACATGGCAAAACAGTGTTTACTATCAGTCATTTGAAGTCTGGCCATTTGGGATATGAATACACTGCAGCATGGAGTGAGCCTCCCAGCTCGGGTAGACAAGACTTGCGCTAATGGGGCTCAAGCTAAAAATGGCACTGCACTATAAAGCCCACCTGACCTGGTAGGCTTGAGAGTTTGAGCTGCAGCATGATCTGCAACATCCACACTGCTATTTTTAGCGTGCTAGCTGAGCCCTGCTAGTGCAAGTCTGTCTCCCCTGAGCTAGGTGTTTCACTCCCACTGCAGTGTAGACATACAAACACATACAAGGGTATCCCTTTGGACTCACAAATACTCACATGAATGAATTTTGGTTCCCATGAATGTTTGGGGAATGGGTGGTCTCTATATGAACACCTATATCTCAGGGTGGATGAGGCTATCCACAGGCAGGCAAGAGCATCTGTTATATGCTATTAGTTATTCATTATTCTCCTGTTTAAAATTTCATTCACCCAATCAAGGAACAGAATTAGTGATCTGAACTACAGATTGTGAATTATGAGCAGTTTATACAAAGAATTTGCGAACCGCACATCGGTTGAAATTTGTTTGTATAAACTTTCCAAACAATTACAAATAAATTAATAAAAATCAGTCTGTTCACAAAGAATTAATGAACAAAACAAAAGGTTCAATTAATTAAAAAGACAGATTTACAACAAGAAAGAAAGTATCTGATACTCAAGCTTTCTTTAATCAAGCAGACAAAAACACAACAAGATCCAAAGGCTGGAAGATGAAGTCAGAAAAGTTCAAGCTGGAAATAAGATGCAAATTTTTAATGGTGAAGGGAACTGATCATTGCAATAGCTTACCAAGGGAAATTCTTCATCCCTTGGAATCTTGAAATCAAGATTACATGTCTTTCTAAAATATATGGTCTTGTTCAACCACAAGATGGGCTAGATTACAAAATAATTGAGTGAAATTTGATGGACTGTGTTATGCAGCAGAGTAGATCACCACAGGTCTCTTCTGGCCTTAAAGTCAAAGAAATCTATTAAATGTGATCAGTTTTAGTAGAGAAGGATTATTGAAAAAATGAGGAACTTTCTCCACTGACACAATTCTCTCCCCATCCCTACACAGCCTATTTTCAAATTCCTGGTGAGAGAAGGTGAAACCAATGTTGCAAATAATGAGATTTGCAATTTACCGTCCATCTGAAAGTCTAGCCTGGGAACAGGGAGTAACTGAGTGTGTGTGACATCTGAAGAACTGGACAGGTCCATCTCAAGCTTTTACTAATAGTAGACAAGAACCTAAGGGTGAGATGATGGCTAGTCCTGCAACAGATGTGCTAGGGGGTGGGAGGGAGAATGGGGACAAATAAACTGGCTGCAAACTACTGGGAAACAAAGATGTTGAATGGGCAGCCAGCACAGTTAGCATCATTCAAAGCCCAGAAGAGGAATGCCAGGGCACAATGTAGTTGCGACTATGGCTCTGCCCCATGCACACTAGTAAGTTTAGACAGCTCTGCATTTGAGTGAGAACAGGAGACGTGATGGCTTTTTAATTCTGCTGCCCACCCTGATTCCCAAGCCCCTGGAGCCACTGCTCTTTACAAAGACATAATGCATTTCCCCCCAGTACTCAACCCCATTAATGTACTCCCCTGTTCCACAGCCTTTCAAGCCTTTCAGCCATAGGTTATGCCTAAATGTATGGGTTGCATAAATGCTCATCTGCAAGATCTCATTAAATCAATTTTTCAAAGACGGATCAATTTTATAGACTTCAAAGTCTTTGAGAGCTAAAGTCACTCCCAGTGGGTTTGTGATCAAGCACTAAACAGAAAGGCCAAAGGGAGCATTTTAAATTCCAGAATTTTATAAGGGCTCTTGAAGGTACTAGTTACAAAGTACTAGCCTGATTCTATAGTTCTCTGAGTAAGGGTTGCAAAATTTTAATAGCAGCAGCTGAAAATAAATTTGAAGAGCTTTTGACTTTCCTGGTCTGCATTCTGATAGGAGTGTGAAGGATTTCATGTTCTGTTTGAACTTTTTCAATTGCACAGCTCCATTTTATTCAAGAGCTACAAGTTAGGCAAACTTCTGGGAACACCATAAATAAACATTGTTTATTTAATGCTATACCAATGCTTTAGTAAACATTAATGTAAAGTTAAGCATTATTAGGATATTTCTCCTTTGTGCAGCATAATTTTCCTGTCCCATAAGAATTTAAAAAACATTTCCCATCTTGAATTGGGAGAAAAAGTTGAAATCTTCAAAATATTTTTTCAGATTTTTGATTTGTGAAAATTTTTGATTGGATCAATTGAAACATTTTGGTTTAATGATTTCAAAATGTTTCATTTCAATTTTGACCTTTTAAAAAAACTATATATATATTTTAAAATAAATTATTTTGACCCAAAAACATACCCTTTCCCAGGAACAGTCTTGGTTAGATGAATCAGTATTTTTTAATGAAAAACATTTTGTTGAAAATTTTCCAGCCAGTTTCTAGTTTTTAACTTAACCAACAGCACCTGTAGAAGTCAGCAGTGGGAGCTCAGAACTTTTGAAAATAAGGCTATATATTTAGTTATTTTGGGTCTGATCCTGTTCCACTGACTTTGACAGGTGCCGGATTAGACCCACAGTACTTAAATATGCATTTAGAAGCCTAACTTTAGGCACACGGGTTTAAAAGTTTTGGCCTAAAGCATTTTACACATTAAGTGCAAAACCTATGGTTAGTTAATTTTTTAATAATGAACACTAAAGGAAAAATTAATGATGAAAAATAGAAGTTTATTTTTGCTGCCTTTACTTCACTGTATACAAATTGATTTTAAGACATAGTCATAAACTGAAATGTGATTCATTTTATTAGCCATTGTAGAACAACCGAAAAATTGCAAGCAGCTGTTCTTGAATGACTGATATTCAGTTTTATCACAGCTAAATTGTCATGTATTTTGAGGAACTTCTGCAGCTCCATTAATTTTTCCTGTTGCGTTATGGCCTAAGGCTAAGCCACTATATTAATATTTGTACTACTTTTTCCTGTTATAGGCCATTTCTTGTTTACTTTATTGTCTATGTTTTGGTCCTCTGCAATTTTACTATTTTTTTCTGGTAAAAATAATTAGAGCTGCGTTCTGTAGTTCTACTCGAATAGGAGATTTGCTAGTGTCTCTGAAGTAAACCCGCGTTTCATAACGATGGCTTCTAAACTGAAGCCTGACATAGAAAAGGAGTGGTGTGAAAATCCTACACATACTGATAGGCTAATATAGATCCCTATTGATTTCTGTGCTCCATTCTATTATGTATAAGCATCAAGAAACTCAAAAGAGCAGAGTTTTCAATCAAACCATAATTAAAAGACTGAACAACTTAGGTCAGCCCAGCCTTGGGGGTTGTGACCCCAGAGGCATAGTGAACACATGTCGGGTGGTCACAAACACCATGCCCATTCCATATAGCTAAACGGGAAGAGGGTTCTGGTTAAATGACAGGAGGAATTCTGGTATGGAAAAATTAAGAATGACTAGATTAGGTGACCTGGATACACAGACTTCAATTTCTATGTTTCTAAGAGTCTGAATACTGCTCATGGTGATAGAGACTGACAGTTATTAATGGCTCTTTAGTCCCTTGTGATAGATAATCTGGTGACCTCTGTCTGGATCCTAGCAGACTGGTATCTACAACACATGAGTAATCCTTGTTGACAGCCTTGGAAGAGAAGCCAAAGAATTGGCAGCACACAGTAGTAGCTAAATGACCCTCAGACTGCTAGAAGTACTTTGATGGGCTTTGATTTAGGCCCTTATAGTGTTTATTTTTATACCTGCTATACATAGAAAAGGGTGCATTTTTGCAGCTTCCAAAGATGGAAAGCTCTGATCTGATGGGCTCTAAGCATTAGAACATCAGTCAGCAAGCTTAAGTCACATAAGCTATCACCACTAGCTCTGATTAGCGTAACTTTGAAAAGCTTGCAAGACAGTCTAGATCAAAAGTCCATTGCTAGAAAGAAAGTATACACAACGCAATGAATGGACTCTTAATTTTCTCTTTTATGTTCTCTATACAAACGTACTTTTTTTTGCTCCCGATGTAAATGGCTTACTTTTAATATTTAAATCTATTTGTGAGTTTTAGTCAAAGACTAATTCATGTCAGGAATTAAGCTTTTAAGTAACCTGGAGGGTTCATATGATACCCACAATCTAATGATTAAAAAGGAAGCTTGTGCAAAGTAATTAATGTGGTGCTCTAATTCCAAGCCAAGTAGCATGAAATGTAATTTAACCTCATAGATGAATAGATTCAGGATATTCAAATATTGTAGAAAAAGATCCCGCACTAAAAATTAGATACATACAAAAATAGGGTTCATTCGGTCTTGTCTTGTCCTCTGCAGATTCCATTGGCTAAAACAATGTGGAGACAATCGCTCTGTTGGTGTAATTTCATTGAAGTCAGTGCAATTGCAGAGAATGTGACTCTGGACTTGAAGTACACTAGCTTGTGCTGGGATCCCATTAGATATCACAGGCTCAGCAAGGTGAGTGTGGATTTGTACTTGGATGGGAACCTGCTAGTGAAGATGCAGCTCAATTTATAAAGTGCCTACCGCTGGAGGAGCGAAGCACTGTTCACACAAATATTTGAAGAGAGACAGTGGGATTTCCAAAGCGCTCATTGTTGTCATAATTCCGCCCCAGTGACACCTGTAGAACAGCCAGTGTTCAGCGCTTTTGAGAACCCCACCTGGAAATGATATTAACCCCATGGTTAATGAACTATTCCTGGCACCATCAAAATGATATGGGCACTCAGGTTGTCAAGAATGAATAAAGAGAGAAAGCAAAAACAATCAAGGAGGGAAACAAATGAATACACCTGGCATCCTGCCTTGAGGGTCACCCAACAGTCTCCCTAGCAGATTTCCAAAGAGAGAGCGTTCCAAAGGAACGAGCACAAAGAAAGTCTTTCCACTGAATCAGAGGTTGTAATGCCAAAAAATGACAGCAAGAGTATCATCCAAGCTGGCCTTAGCAAATGTAATAAATAGTAAGAGGTGTTCTCTCAGCTAAGGACTGTGGAACTATGCAACGATAAAAAGCAATAAGCATCTTTCATACTGTTCCTTTTATCCTGAAATATTAAAACAGCCTGAGGAAAAAAATCTTTTTTATTAATATCTAGAGATCTGGCCATTTTACATATTTGTAATGTTCCATGACCAAAGTATACAGGAACCTAATGTGACCCCATTTTGATTCTTCTTCTACTTAACTGACCTATACGGTCTCCTTTTTTCCTCTAAAAAAGAACAAATATGTTTTGGTGCTTCCCTAACAGAGTGCCCCCTTGTAGTACTGTGCAGTGCAGCTGTCACAATTCAGGGCAACTGCACCCGTATTTCCCCTCAGTGGTGGAGCAAGGGCACCCAATCTCAGGCTTCCACCTCCCTAGCTGTTCCTCTCTTGAGTAGAGACCCACACCTCTCTCCCTTCTGAACAGGGTATTTCCAGGCTGCACAGTTCCCTGCCTTCACTGTGTATTTCCCGGCAACAGACAGTTTGCTCATGGACACCTGCTTGCTTTCTCTTGAGAGAGAGTTAACAGTTGTAAGTACCACACAATTCTATTACAGGAGTGGGTGGGTGAGGTCCCATGGCCTGCAATGTGTGGGAGGTCAGACTAGAGCAGGGATTCTCAAACTTCATTGCACCACAACCCCCTTCTTCAAACTTCATTGCACCACAACCTCCTTCTGACAACAAAAATTACTACATGACTCCAGGAGGCGGGGACCGAAGTTTGAGCCCACCCAAGCCCCACCACCCCTGGTGAGGGGCCAAAACCAAAGCCCAAACGCTTTAGCCCTAGGCAGGGGGCCTGTAACCTGAGCCCCACTGCCCAGGGCTGAAGTCCTCGGTCTTCGGTTTCAGCCCTGGAACCCAGAAAGTCTAAGTCAGCCCTTGTGACTCTATTGAAACAGGGTCATGACCCACTTTGGGGTCCTGACCCACAGTTTGAGAACCACTGGACTACATGATCATGACAGTCCCTTCTGGCCTTAAATCTACAAGTTTATGCAAGTCTACTTCATTATTAAGGTAAAAAGCATTACAGAGAAAACATATTAAAAGCAATAAAAGAACCTGCACACACGCGAATAAACTTACCTGAATTAACCCCAACCCTAACATGGATACGGACAGGCTCAGTCCTATGCTGGACCAGGAAGAAGGCCCTAAGCCAGTTTAAAACCAGGTAATTTATCCAGAATCCCTTGCTTTGTCTATTCGACCCTGGAGAATCTACTTTGAACTGATACAAGCATATGTTTCCAGGGGGGTGGTTTCTCTGGAGATGTTACAACCTGAGTGAATTTGCCAAATCACTCCTGATGTTCTCCTATTCACCCTTCCCATGGAAATGCACACAATTCCACAATAACACATACCCAATTGCATTTTTAATACCATGGACCCCAAAGGTATTAACTCAATTCAATAAGTTCACTCAAGATATTGCAGGATATCGTCAGTCTGTCACAGCAGCAGTGACTCACCTCAGTTTCCCAACAACTCGCCCACTGCTCTGCCCAGCCTCCAACACCTTCTGGTTGCAGAGACTTAGCCCTCTGGCTGGTCGCTTACAGTCCTACTGCTTCTGAAGCAATCAAAGTGCAAACAAGTCCGAAGCAACATAAACTCTTCCTATTCCTCCAGGAGAGCTGGTAGGCACCAGTCTCTGACCCTAGCCAGCCTTCTTGCCCACAGTGAGCACCCCATATCTCTCTGAATATCCTCCCTATCCCCCGAGCTGAGCAGGGCTCTTCTTTTTAAGCTCCTCCCTTGAAGACTATTTCCTGCTCCAGGTGTCCTAATTTGGGGTTGATTGGGCCTCCAGTAGCCCACTAATCCCTTCCTGCTTTGCGTGGAGGTTTTCTGCCCCATTACCTCTCTCTCTAATTGTACTAGGCTTGAGAGAAAAAATTGCTACAAATGATTTAGCTCACATGAGAACACTGTTTCCTCAAATTTGTTTTACAATTTTTGGTGAGTTTTTTCTTTCCCTCTATAGATTCATCCTGAATACACTACAATTATTAAATACTTAAAGATTGAGGATGGGATTTTCAAAAAAGCTCAGTGAGGGCTGAACTCTGCAGGAATATTAGTCAATGGGAATTTCACCAGTGACTTCCATTGAGTTTAATGGGAGCAGAGTTCAGTCAATGGTGAGCACTTTCAAAAATCCCAGTCTAAAATTTCAACTGTATTGGTAAGTTGTGACTGATCGCATAAGATACGTTATTATCTCTGCTCCCTGACTAGATGGGCATACGACAGCATGAATGCATGATGGCATGTGCAAATTTAAAATTTGCTTTGAATGAGTATTTGCAAATGCCTGTTTCAAATATGCTTTCAGCAAACAATAATGATCATTAAACTGATTACTTAAATGTTTGGGTAAAGAACATAAAGGACACTGTGCAAGTGAACTAATTTTTAAATGTAAGTAAATACTTGTTGGAATCTTTTTGTTGTATTCACTTAGCTCTGAATAGTACTGTCCAACTCATTATTTATCCAGAAAAGAAAATCACAAAGTGAACCTTTTCATGTTTTATGCATTCCCCAAAAGGAACCTTTAGCAAACATTTCGACTTGGTACATAACAGAGAGGAAAACAGACATAACTCAGTTCAACATTTCAACCTGACAGATTTCTTAGAATGAGCTAAAATCTCTCTCATGGATTTACTAAGAATCCCATTTCTAACAACATGCCTTCTTTAAAATTAATAATGATATCTTATTATGAGGCAATATATCAATCACCCCCTTTCAAGAGCCCTGAAAAATTATTTGAAAGGCAACGGCCAAAGACATTTATACTAGCCTGATCCTATGCATTTGAGCAGTGAGCCTATGAATACTACTTGTATGGACGACCTGATGCTTGGGACATGAGACACATACTTTAGATCTCAAGACACTGTATTCACCAATGTATTATTCATATGGTCCAGGAGAATTACAAGCCTTTTACAAGATTTGTTTTGGTCACTTCTTTACTTTTTGAAATAATTTCACACAGCAGAAAAAAGACTGATACTGCAGGCCACATTTTCAAAGACTTGCTTTGTTTTAACAACGAGGAGTCCTTTTGGCACCTTAGAGACTAACAAATTTATTTGGGCATAAGCTTTCGTGGGCTAGAACCCACTTCATCAGCTGCATGGAGTGGAAAATACATGAAAAGATGGGAGTTGCCTTACCAAGTGTGAGGTCAGTCTAACGAGACAATTCAATTGACAGCGGGATACCAAGGGAGGAAAAATAACTTTTGTAGTGGTAATGAGGGTGGCCCATTTCAGACAGTTGACAAGAAGGTGTGAGTAACAGTAGGGGAAATTAGTATTGGGGAAATTAGGTTTAGGTTTTGTAATGACCCAACCACTCCCAAGTTAGAAATACAGAAGGGAAACATTTTCAACCAGAACTTGTTTCAGTGAAAAATAGATTTGGTGATAGTACAACATTAGCAAGTTCATGTCAATTACATGAAACTCAGTTAGAAAACATACTCAAAAATTTGTGAAAAAATAGAAAATGTTTTGACAGTTTTGAAATGAAACATTTCAAGTTTTTGATTTGAATCAACTTTCTGTTTTGAAATTTCCTTGGATTTTATTAAAAAAATTAAAAAACATTTAAAAATGTTTGAAATTTAAATACATTTAAAAAACTTTTTGATTCCTCCAATATTTTAGAAAAAAATTTGTTTTGGTTCAATTCACACAGCTCTCGTTAGGACTTTATGTGCCCTTTAAACCCACAAGATGGTTTAATATGATTTTCAAAGGACATTACCCAAAACTGAGAAAATGGATGATTTCCAACACTCATTGTCAAAATTCTCGTGCAGGGCAGAAGCAGGGATTGGCGCAAGCTCATTATCTACAGTAAATGAGTGAAGTTAGTGTCTAAGAAAGAAGTTAGGGCTTGATGCTGTCAGATGGTGAATGTCTCTTATGACATGCTGAACACCCTCAGCTCCCACTGACTTCACTGGGTTCTGTTGGGAGCCCATAAAATCAGCCAACCTATTGAGATAGCCAAATACGGATGTAAGAAACTAATTTTAGGAACACATTTTTGAAAGTCTTGGCCAGTCAGTGTGGAACTGATACAGTAATTACAGTTACATAAAAGACAACATTGCTTGTTCTTAAACTCATGTCATTTGCTGTTTTTATATTTTGCTTATACAATTTTTGGCAAGTGAAATAATTAAATAATTAGAGCTGAGCTTAAATAAATAAATAACTTTAATATTGAAGACAACAAACCCATTACTAAATGATCACATTAATACAGAAATAAACAAATTAGTATTTTAATTTACTTTCAAGAGATTGGGCCAGGATGTTGAGGGTTTTAGGTCTCAGTTCGGGGAAGACCGAGGCCGATAATTAATTTTATGGATGCCGGTAATCCCTCGCTCATGTGTGTAATGTTACACATTTGCATCAATCTTTGCAAGATCAGGACTTTAGTTTGCTCTGTTTAGATAGAATATATTCAGTAAGATTTCCAGCTCTCCAGGCAAATACTGAATCTCAGTATATTATTTTTAAGATATCTGAAAAAAATGCCCTTTCTCAAGGTGTGAGCAAATAATAGAAAGCAGTGATTTCCTTTACCTGCAATATCCTTAGCTTTAAGTACCGAAGTGGAGTGAGCCCTTAGAAGTTTGAGATTCATGCCCCAGTTCAGTGCATTTATTTTAAAAGTATGGATCATCAGAAGCAGGAAGCCTGCCAAACAATCAGTGGGATCACTTGGACAACTGAAGTGCTAAAGGAGTACTCAAGGAAGACTAGACCATTGTGGAGAAGCTAAATGAATTCTTTGCATTGGTCTTCACTGCAGAGGATCTGACGGAACTTTCCACACCTGTGCCATTCTTTTTAGGTGACTCTCTCAGACTGAGGTGTCAACAGAGGAGGTTTTGGAACAAATTAACAAATTCAACAGTAATAAGTCACCAGGGCCAGATGGTATTCACCCAAGAGTTCTGAAGGAACTCAGATATGAAACTGAAGAACTACTAACTGTGGTATGTAACCTTTCACTTAAATCGGCTTTATACCAGATGATTAGAGGATAGTTAATGACACCAATTTTTAAAAAAGGCTCCAGACGCGATCATGGCAATTTGCAGGCTGATAAGCCTAACTTCAGTACAAGGCAAATTGGTTGAAACGAGAGTATAGAACAGAATTATTAGACACAAAAATGAACATGATTTGATAGGGGAATAGTCAACATGGCTTTTGTAAAGGGAAATCATGCCTCACCAATCTATTAAAATTATTTGAGGGCATCAACAAACATGTGGATAAGGGTGATCCAATGGATATATTGTGCTTGGACTTTCAGAAAGCCGTTGACAAAGTCCCTTACTAAAGGTTCTTAAGGAAACTAAGTAGTCATGGGATAAGAGGGAAGGTCCTCTCATGGACTGATAACTAGTTAAAAAGATAGGGAAAAAAGGACAGGAATAAATGGTCAGTTTTCACAGTAGAGAGAGGTAAATAGGGATCTGTATTGGGACCAACGCTGTTCAATATATTCAAAAATGATCTGGAAAAAGGGATTAACAGTGATATAGCAAAGCTTGAAGATAATACAAAATTATTCAAGGTAGTTAAATCCACTGCAGACTGCGAAGAGTTACAAAAGGAGCTCATAAAACTGGGTGACTAGGCAACAAAATGGATGAAATTCAATGTTGAAAAATGCAAAGCAATGTATATTGGAAAACATGATCCCAATTATACATACAAAATGATGGAGTCTACTTCGCTGTTACCACTAAAGAAAGAGTTTTTGGAGTCATTTTGGATAATTCTCTGAAAACATCTGCTCAATGTGCAGCAACATGCAAAAAAGCTAACAAAAATGTTAGGAACCATTAGGAAAGGGATAAATAATAAAGACAGTAAATATCATAATGCCACTATATAAATCCACGGTACGCCCACACCTGGAATACTGAAGACAGTAAATATCATAATGCCACTATATAAATCGACGGTACGCCCACACCTGGAATACTGCATGCAGTTCTGGTTGCCCCAACTTAGAAAAATGTATCAGAACTGGGAAAGGTTTAGATCAGAGCAAAAAAAAAAAAAAAAAAAAAAAGATTAAGGGTATGGAACAGCTTCCCTCTGTGAAGAGAGATTAAAAAGACTGGAACTGTTCAGCCTGGAAAAGAGACAACTGGGGACATATGATAGAGGTCTATAAAATCACGAATGGTGTGGAGAAAAAGGTATTATTTACCCTTTCAAATAACGCAAGAACGAGAGGTCACCCAGTGAAATTAACAGGCAGCCGGTTTCAAACAAACAAAAGGAAGTACTTCACATAACGCACAGTCAACTTGTGGAACTTGTTGGCAGGGGGTGTTGTTAAGTCCAAAAGTATAACTGGGTTCAAAAACGAATAAGTTCATGGAGGGTAGGTCCCTCAGTGGCTATTAGCCAAGATGATCAGGGATGCAATCTCATGCTCTGGGTGTCCCTAGGGCTCTGACTGTCAGATGCTGGGACTGGACGATAGGGGATGGATCATTTGATAATTGTTCTATTCTTTTCATTCCCTTTGAAGTATCTGACACTGCCCACTGTCAGAAAACAAGAGATTGGGCTAGATGGACCTTTCGTCTGACTCAGTATGGCCATTCTTATGAGGCTAAATCCAAGAATGATAAGAAGTTGTTGTCACCGCCCTGGACAAAGTATTTAAAAATAGAAATAAAGCTTTAAAAATTACTATTGCAGCTGCAGGGATTTTCCCTCAAGAGAACTTTTAAGAAAGTTTCCCTCAAAAATTGTGGTGATTATGTGGGTAGGTCCCATGGACATTCTTGCAGTTTGTCACCATGCTGCTAAGAGTGCACTTACTCAGCCCCAACTTACATGGCATCGGATCTGTTGGCTGTTTTATGGACAGCTATAAAAATAACCCTCCCAGATACAAGATCCACATGGAAAAATGTATATGTTAGGAAACAGGAACCAACCCTGAAGTGCTAATTCAGTCCAAATATCCATTTGATGGACATTTTGTTTGAATAAAGGACTTTGGGATTTGGCCTATAAAGCAGACAGCATTAAAACAGTCTAAAACTCTACCACGCAGAGAAACACTGGGGCACTGTGGGGGAAGGGGCTGCAATATCTTTGTGAGCTGTTTCGTAAATCTGGTCTACAGACTCCCTTCTCTCATTAAGGTCTGTCTTTGTCTTCAGGGCCCAATCCTATGAACTATGGAGTGTCCTCAATGGCCAATGAAATTAGAGGGTGCAGAAAGCATTGAACACCTCTCAGGAGGCAGTCTCCTGAAGTGATGAATAGGAGTTTGAAATGCCTCCAGACTGAGAAATACAATTTTTATCATGTGTTTGTATATGAAAAGGTTACAAGATCACGTGTGATGAAGACATCACAATTCCTACAATCTTAAGCTAATAAATTTAATGCATAAAACAATGAATGTTTTTGACATCTGTTATTTAAAAGATATTACGGCTTTGCTTCTTAATTTTCTTGTTGTAAATACTATATGTACCTAAACCTCGCAGCTCAATCTGAGCAGCTGTCCTCACAAACAAAGATATGACCATACCTGAAGGGTTTCTTCAGGTATGTTGGCAACAAGAAGAAAGCCAAGGAATGTGTGGGCCCCTTACTGAATGAGGGAGGCAAACTAGTGACAGAGGATGTGGAAAAAGCTAATGTACTCAATGCTTTTTTTGCCTCTGTTTTCACTAACAAGGTCAGCTCCCAGACTGCTACGCTGGGCATCACAAAATGGGGAAGAGATGGCCAGCCCTCTGTGGAGATACAGGTGGTTAGGGACTATTTAGAAAAGCTGGACGTGCACAAGTCCATGGGGCCGGACGAGTTGCATCCGAGAGTGCTGAAGGAATTGGCGGCTGTGATTGCAGAGCCATTGGCCATTATCTTTGAAAACTCGTGGCGAACCGGGGAAGTCCCGGATGACTGAAAAAAAGGATAATGTAGTGCCAATCTTTAAAAAAGGGAAGAAGGAGGATCCTGGGAACTACAGGCCAGTCAGCCTCACTTCAGTCCCTGGAAAAATCATGGAGCAGGTCCTCAAAGAATCAATCCTGAAGCACTTGCATGAGAGGAAAGTGATCAGGAACAGCCAGCATGGATTCACCAAGGGAAGGTCATGCCTGACTAATCTAATCGCCTTTTATGATGAGATTACTGGTTCTGTGGATGAAGGGAAAGCAGTGGATGTATTGTTTCTTGACTTTAGCAAAGCTTTTGACACGGTCTCCCACAGTATTCTTGTCAGCAAGTTAAGGAAGTATGGGCTGGATGAATGCACTACAAGGTGGGTAGAAAGCTGGCTAGATTGTCGGGCTCAACGGGTAGTGATCAATGGCTCCATATCTAATTGGCAGCCGGTATCAAGTGGAGTACCCCAAGGGTCGGTCCTGGGGCCGGTTTTGTTCAATATCTTCATAAATGATCTGGAGGATGGTGTGGATTGCACTCTCAGCAAATTTGCGGATGATACTAAACTGGGAGGAGTGGTAGATACGCTGGAGGGGAGGGATAGGATACAGAAAGACCTAGACAAATTGGAGGATTGGGCCAAAAGAAATCTGATGAGGTTCAATAAGGATAAGTGCAGGGTCCTGCACTTAGGACGGAAGAACCCAATGCACAGCTACAGACTAGGGACCGAATGGCTAGGCAGCAGTTCTGCGGAAAAGGACCTAGGGGTGACAGTGGACGAGAAGCTGGATATGAGTCAGCAGTGTGCCCTTGTTGCCAAGAAGGCCAATGGCATTTTGGGATGTATAAGTAGGGGCATAGCGAGCAGATCGAGGGACGTGATCGTTCCCCTCTATTCGACATTGGTGAGGCCTCATCTGGAGTACTGTGTCCAGTTTTGGGCCCCACACTTCAAGAAGGATGTGGATAAATTGGAGAGAGTCCAGCGAAGGGCAACAAAAATGATTAGGGGACTGGAACACATGAGTTATGAGGAGAGGCTGAGGGAGCTGGGATTGTTTAGCCTGCAGAAGAGAAGAATGAGGGGGGAATTGATAGCTGCTTTCAACTACCTGAAAGGGGGTTCCAAAGAGGATGGCTCTAGACTGTTCTCAATTGTAGCAGATGACAGAACGAGGAGTAATGGTCTCAAGTTGCAGTGGGGGAGGTTTAGATTGGATATTAGGAAAAACTTTTTCACTAAGAGGGTGGTGAAACACTGGAATGCGTTACCTAGGGAGGTGGTAGAATCTCCTTCCTTAGAGGTTTTTAAGGTCAGGCTTGACAGAGCCCTGGCTGGGATGATTTAACTGGGAATTGGTCCTGCTTTGAGCAGGGGGTTGGACTAGATGACCTTCTGGGGTCCCTTCCAACCCTGATATTCTATGATTCTATGACCAGATAAACATAGAATTTTGCCATCTGCCTGTAGAAAAGGACTGCAGGGACATGTTAAAGTTGCAGACTCCTGGAGAAGAGAATAAAAAGTCTTGACTGGACCATAACAGTTTTCAGTTTTTCATGGTAGCAGAATACAGCCAGAGGAAAAAAGTTTTAAAAACTTATGTTATTTAGAAATGGGTAGCTAATCCACAATGTTTGTGTAATAAAGAGGGAGCAACAAATAACTGTTTTGAAAACATTAGAGCCACACTTTTTTTGCACTGCAGTGATATGATTATAATGTAGTATTCAGATGAGCACATCAAATACACCTTGAATATTTCCATATAATGTACTGCTTTCCATTTTAAACTTAATTTTGACCTTCCCTCTAACTTTCAATTTTTAAAATAGTTATCACATTGAAACCAAGTTAAGAAATCGATACAAACAAATTACTCTACTTTCAATATTCTACAATGAGGATGGGAACCCATATAATATTTTCAATTATGTATTTGCTTTAGAATCTTAACTCTACATTTTAGTGCACGGGTCAGGCAAGTATCTTACTTCACTAAATTTAACGACAGGGATTGATGGAAATTTTGATGTTCAAACTAATTATTAGGTGACATTTTGGTGAACTGACTGCCAGTGTTTCACCCTATCTGTGATTTGGGGGGCGTGTCATAAATATAAAGGGAAGGGTAACCACGTTTCTGCATACACTGCTATAAAATCCCTCCTGGCCAGACGCAAAGTCCTTTTACCTGTAAAGGGTTAAGAAGCTAAGATAACCTCGCTGGCACCTGACCAAAATGACCAATGAGGGGACAAGATACTTTCAAAGCTGGCAGGGGGAAACAAAGGGTCTGTCTGTCTGTGTGATGCTTTTGCCGGGAACAGAAAAGGAATGGAGTCTTAGAACTTAGTAAGTAATCTAGCTAGAGATGCGTTCAATTTCTGTTTTGTTTAAATGGCTGGTAAATAAGTTGTGCTGAATGGGATGTATATTCCTGTTTTTGTGTCTTTTTGTAACTTAAGGTTTTGCCTAGAGGGATTCTCTATGTTTTGAATCTAATTACCCTGTAAGGTATTCACCATCCTGATTATAGAGGTGATTCTTTTACCTTTTCTTTAATTAAAATTCTTCTTTTAAGAACCTGATTACTTTTTCATTGTTCTTAAGATCCAAGGGTTTGTGTTCACCTATGCAAATTGGTGAGGATTTTTATCAAGCCTTCCCCAGGAAAGGGGGTGTAAGGCTTGGGGAGATATTTTGGGGGGAAGACGTCTTTCCCTGTTCTTTGTTTAACACGCTTGGTGGTGGCAGCATAAGGTCCAAGGACAAAAGGTAAAAGTTTGTACCTTGGGGAAGTTTTAACCTAAGCTGGTAAGAATAAGCTTAGGGGGTCTTTCATGCAGGTCCCCACATCTGTACTCTAGAGTTCACGCTACCAGCACTCCCAGCTATCTTTGAGACACCACTGACTTCCTGAGGAAACTACAATCCATCGGTGATCTTCCTGAAAACATCATCCTAGCCACTATGGATGCAGAAGCCCTCTACACCAACATTCAACAAAAAGATGGACTACAAGCCGTCAGGAACAGTATCCCCCGATAATGTCATGGTAAACCTGAACTTTCATGGTGGCTGAACTTTGTCCTCACCCATAACTATTTCACATTTGGGGACAATGTATACCTTCAAATCAGCGGCACTGCTATGGGTACCCGCATGGCCCCACAGTATGCCAACATTTTTATGACTGATTTAGAACAACGCTTCCTCAGCTCTTGTCCCCAATGCCCCTACTCTACTTGCGCTACATTGATGACATCTTCATCATCTGGACCCATGGAAAAGAAGCCCTTGAGGAATTCCACCATGATTTCAAGAATTTCCCTCCCACCATCAACCTCAGCCTGGACCAGTCCACACAAGAGATCCACTTCCTGGACACTACGGTGCTAAGAAGCGACGGTCACATAAACACCACCCTATACCGGAAACCTACTGACCGCTACTCCTACCTACATGCCTCCAGCTTTCATCCAGACCACACCACACGATCCATTGTCTACAGCCATGCTCTACGATACAACCGCATTCGCTCCAACTCCTCAGACAGAGGCAGACACCTAAAAGATTTCTATCAAGTGTTCTTACAACTACAATACCCACCTGCTGAAGTGAAGAAACAGATTGACAGAGCCAGAAGAGTACCCAGAAGTTACCTATTACAGGACAGGCCCAACAAAGAAAATAACAGAACGCCACTAGCCATCATCACCTTCAGCCCCAAACTAAAACCTCTCCAACGCATCATCAAGGATCTACAACCTATCCTGAAGGACGACCCATCACTCTCACAGATCTTGGGAGACAGGCCTATCCTTGCTTACAGACAGCCCCCCAACCTGAAGCAAATACTCACCAGCAACCACACACCACACAACGGAACCATAACCCAGGAACCTATCCTTGCAACAAAGCCCGTTGCCAACTGTGTCCACATATCTATTCAGGGGATACCATCATAGGGCCTAATCACAGCAGCCACACTATCAGAGGCTCGTTCACCTGCACCTCTACCAATATGATATATGCCATGTACATTGGCCAAACTGGACAGTCTCTATGTAAAAGAATAAATGGACACAAATCAGACATCAAAACTATAACATTCAAAAACCAGTTGGAGAACACTTCAATCTCTTTGGTCACTCGATTACAGTGTGGCAATTCTTCAACAAAACAACTTCAAAAACAGACTCCAATGAGAGACTGCTGAATTGGAATTAATTTGCAAACTGAATACAATTAACTTAGGCTTGAATAGAGACTGGGAGTGGATGGGTCATTACACAAAGTAAACTATTTCCCCATGTTTATTCCCCCCCAGTTCCTCAGACGTTCTTGTCAACTGCTGGAAATGGCCCACCTTGATTATCACTACAAAAGGTTTCTCCTCCCCCCGCCCCCGCTCTCCTGCTGGTAATAGCTCACCTTACCTGATCACTCTCATTACCGTGTGTATGATAACACCCATTGTTTCATGTTCTCTGTGTATATAAATCTCACCACTGTATTTTCCACTGAATGCATCCGATGAAGTGAGCTGTAGCTCACGAAAGCTTATGCTCAAATAAATTGGTTAGTCTCTAAGGTGCCACAAGTCCTCCTTTTCTTTTTGCGGATACAGACTAACAGCTGCTACTCTGAAACCAATTAATTTTCAATAGCTATGAATATTTTACACATTTCCCCCCAAAAATTTTAACATAAAACTATTGTGAAAAGTATAAAATATGTATAAATAACTGCCTCTTCTTGTTGCTTTATAAAACAAATTATTGAAATAATGCATGGAGCAATCATACTAAAACTTAAACAGATTGAATGGATTAATCATTTTGTTACGATGTTTCAAGCATTGATAAGGTTTTTTTATATCATGCTATAAGAACAAAATTACAACAGCCTTAACCAGGAAATGACTATGGGGCTATTGACTCTGTAATGAAGTATGTGACTCAGATGCTATAATTCAGAAAACAAAGCTGACTGAAGGAGCTGGACAAAGAGAAAGTTAAGGAAGACCATTCTTAAACTCCTGATTTATTCTCTCTAGCTTTGTGAATGAGGAAGGCATTACTGGTCAATTTCATGAATAATCTTAGAAGAAAATTAAAACACAAGTAACTGTTTTTATGTACATACATCTGATTTCAAATTGTAAGGAAGCTCTATGAACAAAAAACAAACACACAAAAACAGCAGTACACGTTGCCTTCTGTATAACTGAAGATGTATTTTTGTCATGAAAAAGTAGAATTTTTCATGAAGCTAAATTGTGTATTTCCCAGGACAACATGAAATCACTAGAAAAATGTTAGTATAAGATGAAAAACCAAAGAATTTCAATCACGTTTTAGCCTGCTGAGACCTACATAGTGCCTTTTTAAAGAATTAACATTCAGGGCATGACCTCTGATGAAGAATTAGCAGAAACACAGGATACATATAATACAATCTAGCAAAGATAATCATGGACACATTAAATGAGAGATGTGCAAACATGAGGCACCTTGAATGTACTACAAGAAAAATCTGAAAAAAGTGTCATTTTCAGGAGAAAACTGCCCTGACAAATGTACACAATTATGGTGGGATTTTCAAAATCACAGAGCATTAGCCTAATTACACTGAAGAAAATGGGAGCTTTAGTTACTTCAACAGGAACAGAGTTAGGAAGCACAAAGTACATTTTGCAAATCCTTACTCTTACTTTATGGGTTGACCCAATGCCTAGTGAAGCCAATGAAAAGACTCCCATTGACTTCACTGAAGATTGGATCAGAC
Organism: Caretta caretta; assembly: GCF_965140235.1. Lineage (NCBI taxonomy): Eukaryota > Metazoa > Chordata > Testudines > Cheloniidae > Caretta > Caretta caretta. The sequence continues at coordinate 126,475,289 of NC_134209.1, read as the reverse complement.
TCTTAGGGCTTATTATTGTGAGCAGTCTAACGGAAGTCAATGACAACAATTTTTGGTGAATGATAAATTTACCAAAAAATGAAGTTTTGGCCAACGAAAATATGAGGAAGTTGTTTTAAAAAAAGTCAAGAGAGTTCATTTTGACATTTTCAAAATGAGCCATTTTGACATTTAGTTTCAAATTGATCTGTTTCATTTAGAAAATGTCATTTCGAATCAACGTTTCATTTTTAAAATGTCTTTTCATTCGACCAAGATGATTTTTTTTTCTGTTTTTTTTTGTTTTGGTAAGAAAAACCAAAAACACCAAATCAGTTCAGATTTGGTTTTTTTGGATTTTTCAGTTAAGCCCTGAACCCAAAACATCAGTTATTCACTCACCTCTAAGGAGTAGGAAAGGTACAAAGGACTGGGATCTTTGTATTCAGTTTACATTTTGAATGTGTTCTTAGTAATCAAAAGGCTAAAGACTTCCACACTACCCCCTCTTTTAAATGCAAGATTAGATTAGCTGGGTCAGTGTTTATAACAGTTTCCAGATCGCTCACATAAATTATAATCCATGCAGAGAAATTTAACCAGTGCTAGTTGGTAAAAGATGTCCTATATGCTTCTTCTCACTGAGAATACATGTCTAGCAGAAACAGTACATGGTTTACATCAAATATTTTTTCAGTTATGAGTAGACACAAAAAGCAATTTTCAGAAATTAAAAAAACCACCACCTATTCCAAATCTCATTACCTAGAAAGGACTTGTCTAATTAGCCTCAGACTTTCCAGAACAGTTCTCCTCTGGACAACATTTAAATGTGAAAAACTTTTGCTTTCTTTCCTTAAAACATTTTCTGTTTGTACCCACTTAAAATGGTAACAGGCAATTATGGTGTCACTACTTTGGCTTTGTAATTGTGAATCTCACTTTTATCATGTTATCACAGGGTGGGATGGCCCTTCCAGGTAGCTGGGTTTAGTCCCCACCTGTGATTAATTAGTTGCATCCCAGCTGGTGAGATAAAAGGCCAATAAGCAGCTCACTTACAGGGAGAAGGGATGCTCATGCAGGAGACTCAGGAAATAACCTGGTAAGGAGGGCTTGCCACACCAGCCAGATGAAAGGCCTGGGTGGAGATAACTGCTATGTAGGCAGCAGCAAAAGACCTCTGAGGCAAAGGCTTTAGCAGGGGCCAAGACCTGGTTTACCTCTTTTGGCTGACATTTAGCTGTGTTTGAACAATAAATGCATCCCCGGAGAAAGGGACTGAAATATTGTCAGTGGTGGTAGATTCACTGATGCACTGGCCAGTGAACTAGCCCACCAGCTTGCCTGAAAGTGGGGAAACAAAAACAGGGTTCTTTGCTATGTTTGGGGAGACCCTGCTACACACATGTAGCACTGCAATAGGTATATGGCTGACAAAGCGGTCAAAAAGCTTGATGTAAACAAACTGAAGAGAGTCCAGAGGAGAGCACCAAAAATGATAAAAGGTTTACAAAGCCTCACCTATGAAGAAAGTTTAAGAAAACCTGGCATGCTTAGTCTTGAGAAAAGAAGACTGAGGAGGGACTTTATAAGTCTTCCAGTATCATAAGGGATGTTATACAGAAGATGGTAATCAACTGTTCTCCCTGTCCACTGAAGGTAGGAAAAATAGCAATGGGCTTAATCTGCAGTGAGGGAGATTTAGATTAGACATTAGGAAAAGAGCTGTAAGAACAGTTAAATTCTGGAATAGGTTTCCAAGCGAGGTTGTGGAATCCCGGTCAACAGAGATTTTTTAAGAACAAATTAGACAAACACCTGTCAGTGATGGTCTTCTAGATATACTTGGTATCAAAGTCCCTTTGAGCCCTACACTTCTACATTTCTATGATTCTATCCAAAATCCCATTTGACTGAAGTGAATGGGAATCTTGGTATTGACTTTAACGGGTACTGGATCAAACCTGAAGTCCTGATTTATCACCCATGTTCATCATTTCTTTGAATGTCATCATTCATTTTTTGGGAGCATAACTCTCTCCTTCTCTAAGTCCCCATTGTGACATTCTATACCTTGGAGGAGCATACTGCAACCCCATATTCCTCATTTTCATATAATCGTGATCTTACATATAAAACATGCCTTGTAAGGTATTAGGGGAAAGGTTATGATCTGCTGAAAGTCAGTTCTCTATCCATACATGTATATCATTAATGCATATGAAGTTATGAGAATTGTGTTGTATGGTGGTCACTAAAACATGCTGTAAATTGGGGAATCAGCCGGATATTACCTCCCCAGAGGCAACAGCAAGGAAAGTAACCAACACCTGGACAGGGTGTCAAACAACCCATCATATTTATGTATTTATGTATTATGAACAACATATTGTTCAATATCTTCATAAATGATCTGGAGGATGGTGTGGATTGCACTCTCAGCAAATTTGCGGATGATACTAAACTGGGAGGAGTGGTAGATACGCTGGAGGGGAGGGATAGGATACAGAAGGACCTAGACAAATTGGAGGATTGGGCCAAAAGAAATCTGATGAGGTTCAATAAGGATAAGTGCAGGGTCCTGCACTTAGGACGGAAGAACCCAATGCACAGCTACAGACTAGGGACCGAATGGCTAGGCAGCAGTTCTGCGGAAAAGGACCTAGGGGTGACAGTGGACGAGAAGCTGGATATGAGTCAGCAGTGTGCCCTTGTTGCCAAGAAGGCCAATGGCATTTTGGGATGTATAAGTAGGGGCATAGCGAGCAGATCGAGGGACGTGATCGTTCCCCTCTATTCGACATTGGTGAGGCCTCATCTGAAGTACTGTGTCCAGTTTTGGGCCCCACACTTCAAGAAGGATGTGGATAAATTGGAGAGAGTCCAGCGAAGGGCAACAAAAATGATTAGGGGTCTGGAACACATGAGTTATGAGGAGAGGCTGAGGGAGCTGGGATTGTTTAGCCTGCAGAAGAGAAGAATGAGGGGGGATTTGATAGCTGCTTTCAACTACCTGAAAGGGGGTTCCAAAGAGGATGGCTCTAGACTGTTCTCAATGGTATCAGATGACAGAACGAGGAGTAATGGTCTCAAGCTGCAGTGGGGGAGGTTTAGATTGGATATTAGGAAAAACTTTTTCACTAAGAGGGTGGTGAAACACTGGAATGCGTTACCTAGGGAGGTGGTAGAATCTCCTTCCTTAGAGGTTTTTAAGGTCAGGCTTGACAAAGCCCTGGCTGGGATGATTTAACTGGGAATTGGTCCTGCTTCGAGCAGGGGGTTGGACTAGATGACCTTCTGGGGTCCCTTCCAACCCTTATATTCTATGATTCTATGATCAACAGCCACTGTCCAGCAAGGGAGCTACAATGCAATGACTCACCTGCATGAGGCCACACCAAGGGAACTGCTCAACCTCGCTTGGAGAGACTCAGGGCTAGTCTACACTGGAAGTGCTAAAGTGGTGCTGCGGCAGCGCTTTAACGTGCCTTGTGTGGTCATGGCGCAGCGCTGAGAGAGAGCTCTTAAAAAAACCCACCTCCATGAAGGGCGTAGCTACCAGCGCTGGGAGAATGGCTGGCACTTTCTGTCTACACTGCCGCTTTACAGCGCTGAAACTTGCTGCCCTCAGCGGGTGGTTTTTCACATCCTTGAGTGAGAAAGTTGCAGTGCTGTAAATTGTCAGTGTAGACAAGCCCTCAGCAATGCCCCCCAAACATGCCTGAACTTGTGCTCCCCAAGCACATGGACTGAGGGTATAAAACAGACAGAGTGGACCACACTGGGCCCTTCTCCTGCCCCCACCTATGGTGCAATCAACCAAGACACTGAGAAGAAGACAAGACTACAACACAGGAGATTGGCCCAGCTTTAAGGAACAAACCTGTATATTAAGGACTGCAATATTCAGTGGGGTGAAAAGAACGGCTTAATCTAGTTGCTGCCCAGTCTAATAAGGTTGAGAGTTTAGACTGTGTGCTTATATTTTATTTCTTTTGGTAACTAACTCTGACTTTTTGCCTATCACTTAAAATCTACCTTTTATAGTCAACACATTTGTTTAATTGTTTTTCTTTATCAGTGAGTTTGTATGAAGAGTGTGGCAAAACTGCTCAGGTTTTCCAAAGGCTGGTGTATGTCCACTTTCCATCGCTGAAGTGTTGAACCAATTAATAAATATGCACTGCCCATCTTGAGCAGTGCAAGATGGTATATTCCTGGAGTACAGTGCTGGGAGCTGAGGGGATTTGGCTGGTGCCTTTCTCTGTGTGATTCATGAGTGGCTCTGGGAACATTCATACAATCCGGCTGGGTGTGGGGGCTCCACACGCAGTTGTGCTGAGTGATCACAGCTCCTGGAGGGGTTGCTGCTGGTCACTAGCAAGGCATTGTGAAAGACAGCACAGGCTGGGGAGACTTCAGGGGGCACAGTCCCAGGATGCATCCCAGTCCCAGGCTGCACCCCGGGGGGATCCCGTCACACCCACCTTCCCCACCAGAAATAAGCTATTGTTCACAAGCCCACAACATAATAATATTTTCCTCCTCACTTTCCATTAAGTGGAGCTTCAGCATAACACACATTTACAACTGACACACTTAAATGCACCAAAAGGAGGTGCAGGTTTCAATCCACTTCTCAACAAAGAAAGTTTCACAATGACCCAATGATAAACTATTAATTCAACTATCATACAGTTAATTGTGCAGGGTGTTTACCTGAATGAAAGGGAAAAGAAGTCCCACTGAGAAGTTGGAGAGCCAGTTGACTGTCCCAGCTATCAGAAATGCGGCAGGCTTTTGAGACTGCTGAAAAAACTCTCCCGTCAAGACAAATGGAATCCCACCTGAAATGTAACAGCCAAGAAATGGTTGGTTTAATAAACTCTGATGCCTAAAGCTGTGGTAGCAATCAATATGGAAATGTCAAAAATTCACAAGCACTGAGATCTGCGACATCAATCAATTGTCTGGTGCAGCTCTCCATCTCTATTCTGGTGTGAAGTTATAACAGGTAGACCTTGAACACTACGATTTATTATTCCACATGGTTTATTGAAACTTTAATTTTAAAGGGCTTGGCTTTCCCCTCCATTATACCAGCTTTACATGAGTATAACTCCTTTGTGGAGTTAGAATGATGTAAAACTGGTAACAGAATGGATAATGACAGGTTTCAGAGTAACAGCCGTGTTAGTCTGTATTCGCAAAAAGAAAAGGAGTACTTGTAGCACCTTAGAGACTAACCAATTTATTTGAGCATGAGCGGACAGTGGGGTGGGAGGAGGTATTGTTTCATATTCTCTGTGTGTATATAAAGTCTGCTGCAGTTTCCACGGTATGCATCCGATGAAGTGAGCTGTAGCTCACGAAAGCTCATGCTCAAATAAATTGGTTAGTCTCTAAGGTGCCACAAGTACTCCTTTTCTTTTTAGAATGGATAATGGAGCCCAAAGTGTTTACCAATTTAATTTTAAGTTGATAACACATGGGAGCGGTTTAACTCCTGTTCTTACTAAAACAGTCAAAATGCTGCAGATTGAGGGATATTCTGAAACAGATTTTATGTTAAACATTAGTATTTGGACAGGTGATTTAGAAATATACTTTAAAAAAGAAAGATGATATATTAAATAACTTCATAATTATTCACATTTTTGTGACAGTGAAGCTGGAAATGATGAAAAGGCAAATGATTACTACTTTATTTGGTATACTTTCATTGTTATTTATTTTACACACACACAGTTTATATTGAAAATGTTCTTTTAATTCTAATCCCTCTGGAAAATCCATTTTTCCATATTACCCACAAATTTAAAAAAACAAACCCTATTGTATGTTATATCCATTCTCTGTGTTGTCTCCCAGTATGTTTCTATCTGATCTCTCTTTGTCCTTTCGATTGTTATCTCCTTGGGTGGAGACTTTATCTTCATTTGGCTTTTGCATAGCACTGAACACACTTGTCAGTGCTTAAAAATGATATACCAATAGACTGCTACAATACAGTAACTAGTGCTTAACAGTACAACACTTAAAATACATATAGTATCAACCATACTATGAACACTAAGACATAACCCTTTGCAGACATATAAAGGGACATATAGAAAAGATAGGGCATGTACCTTACTAACATGCAGTAGGAAGTCCGGTCTCTGCCTCAAAGAACTTAAAGTCTAGTGAAACAATGGACACATGGAAAGAGGGGAATGGGATGAACAAAAAGCCATCTGACTGATAGTACAGTTCAGCATGCATCATATTAACTATTACTATAATTTATTCATTTTACGACAGTGTCTGAAAGCCCCAACTGAATTTGAGGCCCTATTGCGCTAGGTCTGTACATACACACAGTAAAAGACAGTCCCTGCCCCAAAGAGCTTACTGTCTAAATGGACAGTACAAAGGGGACAGAAAGGTAGTATTGTTATCCTCATCTTACAGATGGGGAAATGAGGTACCAAGCCACTAAGTGCTATTACCTCAAAGCTACCCATCCTGTCCATATTCTACAACTAAAAAACTGTATTCATCTCTATGGGGAATTAGTAGAGTGCACTGGCTTTTCTGTACAGCACTTTGAAGATGTATAATGAAGTGATATGTAATGGTTCAATAGGAGCATCTCTTATAGTGTATATTACAAAGCACAGGCAACACACTGTCTCTTAATCCTCCTAATCTCCCTGCACAGAGAGATTTCCGTACTCTTGGGACCTGGGTTCAACTTCTAGGTTCTGGCAGGCAAGATAACTGCATCTGTTATGTCAGCATCTGTTTCAGATCTTGACATGCCATGTGAGGAAGCTGTTTGCCAGAGCATTTGCCCTGTGGAGAGAGGAAGTGAAGCACTGCATACGCAGAAACCATAGAATGAGGATTTATTTATATTTATTTATTCTGTCATGCCTTTGCTGTAGGACAAGCTACAGAGGTGTTGCTGTTCTTGTCAGTATAATCAAAATCTTGTTCTAGATCCACTTGAGAAAATACACATTGTATAAGAGAGGAAAGAGCCAAAGGCAAAAAGAAAGAGAACAGAAGGACAGAAACATATCATAAAGCATAAATTTAACTGTGCTACTTGAAAAACAGGCTCTTGAAAAATCATGTGTGCTTTCTGGATACATATTCAGCACCAGTAAGCCTATGCTTTACATTAGTCACCAGAGCTCTTGAATGTAATTAAAAAAGAATCTTAATTAATTTAATTAAAACCATATCCAAGAGATTTTCTAGAAGTCAAGAAAAGGGAGAGTGATGCTGTAGAGGCCTTTCCAAAAGTGGTTTGTTTTTTTTTTGGGCGGGGGGGGGAATATTAGAGATGGCACAAACAAGTTGTTCCACACTTCAGGGGGATATAGCCAACTGTTTCTGAAAGGCACTGACTAGCTAGCATAGGGAGGATACGCTACTGCAGTGGGATGATGTCAGAGATTGCGTGAGAGAATGAATCAGCCTCTGCGTGTGTGAAGGAAAGTCTGGCTGAGCTGAAGCATAGGGCAGTTCTGAGGAAAACGAGGAGGCTGGGTTAAGACAGATTCTTTGATGCAAAGCCTTAAAATATCACAGGGCTTATGCTGCACTAGGACATGAGGCATGGGGATGAAGGGGTCTTCCAGGAGTCAGTACATGGTTCATCGAATTGTGGTGAAGGAGCCACTGCAAAACAGAGTGAAATGAAGCAGGGATTGAACCACTGGACAAACCATGGAAATAACCTTTGAAAAAGGGGTCTTGGCTCAGGATCCAACGGCCTTTCAATATGAAACCTAGAGTAGAGAAATCTAGAGTAAAAAGCAGTGAGATACAGGTCAAGATCAGGATGTCAGAGGAGTGACCAAGCTAAGGTACTGTATGTATAGGTAGGATTTAATGTTTGAGTATAGGAATATGAATGGACAAGATACACAATCTAGATATGTACATCATTAAAATCGACTGTTTATTGTTGGCTTGATTTGGCCCTCTAACATCAATGAATCAATTTAGATGAAAATTACACCAACATCTATGACAATTAAACTTTAGAGCAGCATGTCTCAGACTTATGAAAACAGCCTCCTTTCAGGAAAATGAAATCACTTCTCCCCATTAACCTAACCAAGGCCCGCCCAAAATAAGTGGTCTGTTGTGATAATTGTGATGCAGAGCAGGCTGTGCAGATTTTCATAATCTTCCTCTCCTTTCTTGCATGCTTTGGTAAACAGTGAAACAGTAAATAATGTTGACATTTAAGCCTCATCTTTGGCATCTGAATCTGCAGAACCCATTGAAGTGAATGGGTCAGCATACACCTCAGATTTAACATTTCAGGCTCTCTGCAAACTCAGGTTGACATCACAGCATTGGTTCCACTTAGATGACACTTCCAAGGTTTTCTCCACAGCAACTAGAGGTTAAGGCAGATTTTTAAAGGTATTTAGGTGCTTACGAATGCAGATAGGCACTTCTGAAAATCCCCACTGGGTGCCTATTTGTATCTTTAGACACCGAAATACCTTTAAAAATCTGGCCCTTAATTCTTTTTTGAACAAAAGCAGAGTCTCTGGAAAGCCACTGGGATACACGTCCTAGTCCCCCAACTGATCAGTTACACATACAATGGGGCCTACCTCACACTTTAAGCAGCATTTCCTAGGGAATTGCATTCAGTTAAAACAGAAAGGAAAAAGAAAGGAAAACACCATTTTCTTTGTTACAATTTATGGTTCTATAAATCTGGGTACTATCTTGGCTCTCCCATATCCTTGAGAAAGTTGCTTAACCTTTGTGTACCTCAATTCTCAGTCAGGTCTCAAGCCATCACCTGTCTCTGGGCAGGGAACTTGGTCCCACTCCATTCCGAGAGGCGGAGTTTTAAGGCTTCATAACTTCCTGCCTTAGACTAGGATATCCACAGAGAGCCAGTCTGCCTAAAGACCAGTGCTTGTGCTTTGCTTTCCGTCCAAGGGCTATGATCAGTGTATTGCCAGCAGTCACAAGCCACCACACAGCTAAACAAGCAGACATGTTCTTAAAAGGTAAAAGCATCACAGAGAAAACATGATAAAAACAATAAACAGATGTAAACACACACTGAACATACCAGGAATCACCCATCAGTCTTAAGGGGCCCTAGTAAGCCAGTCTTTCCAACCCTCCCACAAGGATAGGGGCCCTCCTTGGATAGTCCTGTCCGCTTGTTGGATCAGAAAGGAGGCCCTGAATCAGTTCACTCTTTTTTATAGCAAAAGCTCTTTCTGTCATGTGACTGGGACCTGGGCAATCATGCCTAGTGGGCAGAGCAGGAATTAGGCCGAACGGTCAGAACAAGAGTCAGTACCTAGGAATCAGAGCCTAGGGTCAGCACTGGAGCCAGATGACAGAGCCAAGAGCCACCGCCAGAGTCAGGAGTTGGAGCCCATGGTCAGAACCAGGTTACCCAGTGAGGCAAGGCTGTAACAAGGCAGGAGCTATCACAGCCATGGGTAAATGCTTTTAGCAGCCACTCAAGTGAACTGTGCAGATGCTGGGCTGAAGAGCCAGTGTGCTGACTTTTCCAACCATTCAGGCAGCGCAGCCAACCAGGCAGCCTACTACAGGCCAGCTGCAACTGTTAGGTTGCCTGGAGACTGGCTCTGCAACAGCCTTGATTCCTGAAACTTTCTTTGTCTGATGGTCTCTGGAAAACTCAGTTTGAACCAGCATACGCAAACCATCCCACGGAGTGATCCATTTACAACCTAAGTGATTCATCTTAATCACCCCCCACACATTGTTTCTGGTTCCTGTAGGAGCTGAGATAACCCTCCCCCCTGGAGTTGCAGACAGTCGCTAGCCCAAAATGATACATAAGCCCAGAGGTGTTGCATGTGGTTACAATATCTGTCACCTGTCCTAGTGGGGGATGTGAGACTTCATCAGTGTCTGTAAAATATGAGATTTTTGGATGGAAGTTGTTATTAAATGCAAATTATTATTATTCCTGTGATATTTGTAACTACACTTCCGTACCAAAAGAGGTTCAGCTTAGATTCAGTATTCAGATTTTGGAAGTTTATACAAACTGAACCTGCCAAACTGAAGGAGGTGCAAATATGGTCTTCACACCACCAAGGTGAATCATCTTGACACGTATACCAGTGAAAGAAAAAATGAGGAATGGACACCGTAGGCAAACTAAGTTTTAGAGTTTCCTTGGATTGTTGTGATAAAGTTTGTCTTTATCTGTCATTCCATACAAATGAGCGAGTGCCCTCATTCAAGTGTCCCCTTCCCTACCATTAACGTGAACTGAAAATTTCTGGCCTATGTTCACATATGATTTTTGTTATTGGAAATGATAAATAAAAGCAGCCAGTCTGACCAATTCACAAAGGTGCCATGGCTGTCTTGAAACACATGATTGTGGGATCTTGCAACTTCCACTGTGTGTATTTACATGGGCTGACATTACGGATTCAGCACACCTCTGAATGATGTACTTTCCCACTGAGAATGAGCCATACCTGAGCATCACCATCAGAAGGCTATAAACAAGTTTTTCATTAAAATAGCTATTTTTTGGTACTGATCATTACAAAAAAAAATGTACATTAGGAAACTTTCCTGTAGGAGATTTTCAGCAAGGCAGCTTCTGAACATGAATTTACAGAGCTAGTGCACCGACCATAATTAAGGTGGTGATTCACTTTTATTACTTTATTCTTTTCAGAGTTGCAATGAATATAATAGGAGGAGGAACTCTTAACACACTGTGATGTCTTAATGAAAAACTAGCATACCTGTTAACCTGCTACCACCATTACAACTTACAAGTCTCTTATTTCAGCTGTAATATATTACGGGTCAGATTTATAAACACCCAAAAATGTGTGTGTACACAATTTGGCAGACAATAATATTTGGGTATTTTTGTGCAATATTTATTTGCATACATAATTATCAAAATTGCAGTCAATGTAATTCATTCACAAATGCCCACTTACTCATCCAAATAGTCAGTTATGTATGCAACTGATATTACAGCACAAAAATAAATAAATAAATACAAATGGCAATTTCATGAATTTAGGCACACAAATGCACATGAATTTTGCATATACAACAGTGTGCATTTTAAAAATATATATAAAATATGAATCAACAATAAAATTGTATTATAAAAATTGTGCAGTCTTTAATATTTAGTTAAATGGTATATTTTCAGATAAATGCTGCTTAGTAGGAGTTGATGAATGCAATATAAAACCTAAATCTCTCTTTCAAAGGCTTTTAAATACAGGAGCAAATTTTTGATCATAGAAAATATGCAAAGTGAGCAAAATCTTGAGATCCTTACTCTGTTTTTACTCAGTCCTTACTTTGGCATTGAAGTCAGTGGAGTAAAAGTAGGATTTCTGGGATGAAATTAAGAAAGGGAATATTTAAACTGAGTATCAAGGAAATGTATTGCTTTGGTGAACAGTCCCAAGGGAAGGGTAGAAACTCTGTCTCTTTTGAATGACCAAAGAGAATGGTATTCCTTGAGAAAAAATTTGCTCTGTTTTAGTTGTGGCCATGTATAGGGAGTATGAAATTTCAGGGAGTTATAAATACTTGCAATTATTTTTCCTGTGTCTGTCTGGACTAAGTGAGACAGTAGAAGGGTATGTCAAAACTGCAAAGAAACCTCAGAGTCTGAGTCAATTGGCTCCAGCTGTTGGACTAAAAATAGATGTTAGGGCTGGGGCTAGACCAGGGGAGGGCAAACTTTTTGGCCCCAGGGCCACATCAAGGTTGCAAAACTGTATGGAGAGCCAGGTAGGGAAGGCTGTGCCTCCCCAAACAGCCTGGCCCCCGCCCCCTGACTGCCCCCCTCAGACCCCCCGACCCATGCAACCCCCCCTCTCCTTGTCCCCTGACAGCCCCCTCCCGGCATCCCCCACCCCAGGACTCCCACGCCTATCCAACCCCACCTGTTCCCCGTCCCCTGACAACCCCCCACCCCGAACCTCCACCCCATCCAACCGCTCCCTGCTCCCTGACTGCCCCCTGGGACCTCCTGCCCCTTATCCAAACTCCCGGCCCCCTTACCATGCTGCTCAGAGCGGCAGGACTGACTTATTGGAAAGCCTGGGAGGTGGGTGGGTGCAACCTGTGCTGCCCGCGCAGTGGCGTGGCTACGGGGGAGGTGGAACAGCAGGAGAGGGGCCGGGAGCTAGCCTCCCCAGCCAAGAACTCAAGGGCAGGGCAGAAGGGTCCCGCGAGCTGTAGTTTGCCCACCTCTGTGCTAGACCCACCCCCCTCATGGGGTCTACACTGATCACAAACATCTACATTGCAGTTGCCCGAATCTCATGAGCCTGAGTCAACGGAGCTGTGCCACAGGTCTTTTACTGCAGTGTAAATGTACCCACAGAGTCTTCCAGGGATGGGAGGCCAACTAAGATACCACTCAATGTCAGTGAAAGACTTCAGAATTTGAAGTCAAAACAGTGGAGGACTAGAGAGGACTTAGTAATGGAAATGCATAAAGAATGCTCCATTTGATCAGAAAATCACATGGAGTCAGAGGAAAAATGATGAAGAGCAGGACAAAGTGGCTGAGGAAAAATTTCTGGATGAATATCAACATCATGACATTGAGCAGAGGGAATGAGACATCGAATTTCACAGGGACAAGTTCTGGCTCATGAGGTGGAGGGGCAAATCCACGGGGCACATGACTCCTGTGGATTTGCCTCGACATTGCCATGCCCTACAACTCATGCCCAACAATGACTGACAGAGCCAGCCAGAGAGCCACTCACCATCCAGCCACTCATGGATCCTCACAATATCCGCAATATCAGCTGCACTCTAAACCTTCTCCAATTTGAATGTCAATAAAGGTAAAGAAGAAGGAATCTTTATTTCTCTAATGTGTGCATAAACACTACATTTGATCTCCAGGCAACAGCTCAATGCGCTATACAACACCATTAATCGACCACAGTGTAAACCTTCTGCAGATTGTGAATGCAAGTGTACGAGACATCTATCATGGCTTTTTTTTTTTTAAACAGACCCAGGACCACAAATAGTTGCATTTGGTAGTTGTCTGTAAGCAGACCACAAAGCATCATTGCTGGTAATCCATTCCATCTCATATATATAGCGATTAGGATATCTTGTGTGCTTTACATGTGTGGTGGTAACTGTCCAAACAAGTGAGTAAGCAGCACCCTCTTGATTTCAGTCAGTCAAAGGCACATTCCATCATGATTCTGCACATGCTCAGCATGTAGTTAAACTGCCTCTTATCCAATCTGGCGCATATCAAGATAAACATTTATCAACTAGGGCAGCAGTTTACCTAAAAATCACAGCACGACTGTTGGGGGAAACAATGTACCAGCTGGCCTATATTGACACAACCCAGATTTCTGAAATAGCCTGGCATTATGCACCATGATACTGCATTCAATGTTGGTGTCCATCGAATATGCCATGGTGGTCCATAAGGCCTGTGAAATGATGGAGTAGCAGCCTTTCCTGTTAATGTACTCGCTTGTTTGAAATGGCATACATAGGCTAGAGATATGCCACAGTCACACTTGCACGGTTCAGGAACATCATCCATTCAAACCCTGCAATTATTTCAGGAATATTTCCAATTTTTACAACCTGAGGGGGGGATGGGACAGCACAGTATTAATTGTCTGGCATACCTCCATGATTGCTGTGCCACCTCAAGAGGTCATCTAGTGGCTTTGCTAACCCCGAACTGATTAACAACAGATCTATAACAGTCTAGTGTTGCCAGCTTCCACGGCACAATAGCAACACACTTCTGGACCATTATAGGCCGTTTCATCTGGGTGTTCTGCCTCTCAAGGGCAGGAGCAAGCTCCTTATACACCTCATGTGAAAGTCCTGTCCTCACTGCTGGTCTCCCACGTTTGCATCACAATGTGGCCCTAACAATATGTGCTGGTGGTCCCAGTCTAGCAGCGTGTGTGTGGGCGCGCGCACATGTGCATGCAAGTACGCGGAGGGGATCTCCCCTAAAAAGCAGCATCCACTCAAACACTTCATGGTCCTGTTCTTTTGTTGTTGTTGTTCTGCTTGTAAGCTGCTGCCTGTGTCTTCTCTGGGCCAAAAGTAGTCTCAGAAACACCTGCCATGGTCTCTTGGCAGCAGCTTCAGCAAAGGCACGGAAAAGAAACATTGCCTCCATAAAAAACAGCAGCTGTTGGTTATTAAGGCGAGTAGGATTCAGACCTCTGGCACAGAATAGCACATCACCACACCGACTTTGGTCCTGCCAGGAAATGAACTTCCCGGGCCAAGGCAATTTCTTCACACAATCCCCAGAGTGGACAGGCATGTTGCCCCATAACACTCTGCAATTGTGAGGATAGAATGGTGTTGTGAGTTGTGGTGCAATGTATCTCAGGATAAACAATACAACTATCTGGGTGTGTATCACAACCAGATACAGTGCTGGTATGGACATGGGGCATGACAGCAGCATGCTTATATCAACATATGGTCATGCTGAAGTGGGTTTGGCTGTCATACACTGAATAGCCTGCAATTGCTGAACCTGGGGTTAGCATGCAGTGAAGACATGGCCTAAAAGAAAACTGGATAAAGTGCTGAAAAAAGAATATTGTAGGAAACACCCCTGCCTCAGCAGCAGAGGGACTAAATGACCTAATATGTCTTTTCCATCTCTGATTTCTATTAATCTATACATGGAGCAAAAATTCTGAAAAATATTTAACTAGAGTTTTGAGATAATCTGACAGGTTACAGAACATCTCCTTAAAGTGTAAATTCCATTTGACAGAATAATGCTCAACAAATAACAGTGTAGCACATTCAAATGCAAAAGTGGTATTGCCTAGCTAATCCCATTTAGGGAATTAGGAGCAGAATATGTGTGGCAGGGATGTAACACTGCTCTGATTCATGAACAAAGACACTGTGGTCATCTTTGTGGATTTAACTTGCGACCTTCAGTCTGTACTGCTTGACTTTTTCAGAGTTAAGTATCTAAAATGTGCCTCGTCAGTATTTTGGTTTAAAGTGGCATATCTATAACAAGTACAAATGATAATTAGGACACAATGTCCAAAAAACAGGGACCCTCCTAAAGCTTTCCCACCACTCCAACCCATCTACTCATCCTGGCCTCTTTCCTCCA
The DNA here is from genome assembly GCF_965140235.1 of Caretta caretta. Taxonomy (NCBI): domain Eukaryota; kingdom Metazoa; phylum Chordata; order Testudines; family Cheloniidae; genus Caretta; species Caretta caretta. The sequence goes on along the minus strand of NC_134209.1, from coordinate 126,460,144 downwards.
TTGGTTAGGAGAACAGGAAGGTTTTGTGCCATGACCTGAAGGTCAACAAATTCAGGCTCTGATGAACTGCTGGTGGAAGTGAATTCCACACGCCAGGGCCTTGTCTTCAGTCCCTCATCAATAAATCAGGGGACAAGTCAACTGATCTTATATGCCACAGATTCAAACAAAACAAAGCATTGGGGCAGACCCTCAACTAGTGTAAACTGACGTAGCTCCACCAACTAATATCAGTTGAGGAGCTGGCCCCAGTGGTCTTTATGAACCAGACCATTTAAAGCTCTATCAGTTGACGCAATAATATTACCAAGCATCCTGAAGTACATAATTACTACTAGTCATGTACTGAACTATATTCCAGAAAATGAAATATAGTTAAAGCTGCTACAATCGATAATCTTGCATTATTAGTTTTTATCAGTCACAGGTCTGCTCTTTAACAGGATAACAATGAGGAGTCCGGTGGCACCTTAAAGACTAACAGATTTATTTGGGCATAAGCTTTCGTGGGTATAAAATCCACTTCTTCAGTTGCATGGAGTGAAAATTAGATACAGGCATAAATATGTATTGGCACATGAAGAGAAGGGAGTTACCTTACAAGTAGAGAACTAGTGTTGACAAGGTCAATTCAGTCAGGGTGGATGTGATCCGTTCCCAATAATTGATGAGGAGGTGTCAATACCAAGAGAGGGAAAATTGTTTTTGTAGTGAGCTAGCCACTCCCAGTCCCTATTCAAGCCCAAATTAATGGTGTTAAGTTTGCAAATGAATTGTAGCTCTGTGGTTTCTCTTTAAAGTCTGTTTTTGAAATTTTTTTGTTGAAGAATAGCTACTTTTAAATTTCTTATTGAATGTCCAGGGAGATTGAAGCATTCTCCTACTGGCTTTTGTATGTTACCATTCCTGACGTCTGATTTGTGTCCATTTATCCTTTTACGTAGAGACTGTCCGATCTGGCCAATGTACATGGCAGAGGGGCATTGCTGGCACATGATGGCATATATCACATTAGTAGATGTGCAGGTGAATGAGCCTTCGATGGTGTGGCTGGGTCCAATGATGATGTCACTAGAGTGGATATGGAGACAGAGAAGGCAACAGGGTTTGTTACAGGGATTGATTCCTGGGTTAGTGTTTCTGTGGTGTGGTGTGTAGTTGCTGGTAAGTATTTGCTTCAGGTTGGCGGGCTTTCTCTAAGTGAGGACTGACCTGCCTCCCAAGGCCTGTGAGAGTGGGAGATTGTTTTCCAGGATAGGTTGTAGATCGTTGATGATGCACTGGAGAGGTTTTAGCTGGGGTGCTGTTCGTGATGGCCAGTGGTGTTCTGTTATTTTCCTTTTGGGGCCTGTCCTGTAGTAGGTGACTTCTGGGTACCCATCTCAGTCTGTCAATCTGTTTCCTCACTTCCCCAGGCGAGTATTGTAGTTTTAAGAATGCTTGATAGAGATCTTCTAGGTGATGGTTTCTGTCTGAGGGGTTGGAGCAAATGCGGTTTTATCGTAGAGCTTGGCTGTAGACAATGGATCATGTGGTATGTCCTGGATGGAAGCTGGAGGCATGTAGGTAAGTATAGCGGTCAGTAGGTTTCCGGTATAGGGTGGTGTTTATGTGACCATCATTTATTTGCACTGTAGTGTCCAGAAAGTGGATCTCTTGTGTGGACTGGTCCAGGCTGAGGCTGATAGTGGGGTGGAAATTGTTGAAATCCTGGTGGAATTCTTCAAGGGCCTTCTTTCCGTGGGTCCAGGATGTTATTTCAGGGATCTTTTGTTTAACATACATTTTGGTTTGGTACTCAGAAAGTGTATCAATTTAACAGCATGTAGAAAGTCAGCCCTGGGAGCATTATTAATGTTATTGGTGCATAACCCATATTAACAAAACTCATCTCAGAGTAAATAAATAAATTAACCGATGGTGTGAACAAAAAGTATAAACTGATATCTGGTGAAATAACTCCATTAGTATAAATTTTAGGTTTTTAAGTCTATGTACTTTACTCCTTAGTGGTTAAATATATAATTAAGTACAGATACAAAACCATTAGATGAGAAAAAAATAGAATAATCTTTTTATGCCCATTAGGGTAATTTTAAAAAAACCACATATTCCTTGTGCTTTCTTTTAATTTGCAAAAATTAAGAATACCATTAATCTGAATCACCTGATGATTTGTTCTCCACTGAATAAAAGTTCGTCCTTCCTTCAATAGTAATTACTGAGTTTTGGTATATACTCAGTTCCAAAAGGCAGCACTCTCAAGCAGAATTTTCAGAACCGTAATTTACTGGCTGCATTATTCTTTCTCCTAATTGTTTTTATACAAGAAAAGTACACTCTGCAACAAAAGAACCACAGGAATTTCAACTGGATTAAAATTTCACCTTTCTTGGTGCTTGTAATTCCCTTCTCCCATTAAATACACCTGATCTTCTGGATACCTAAATGTCATTTTAAACTTACCATGGTTCCTTATCTTTCCTCCATGGCATTCTACAGTTTCCTCGTCCTCTGTCACTGCTGATAACACTAACTTGCTCATCGTCACCCAGGCTTGTAATGTTTGCGGGGAGGGGTCATCTTTGACTTTCCCTGCTCCCTCACCCAATACTTCTATGCAATGTCCAAATCTTGTTGCTTCTTCCTACGTAACTTTTAAAAGATCTGTTCTTTTCTCTCTTTCCATACAACTGAAACACTTATCCAAGTCATCATTATTTTTTGTTTTACTTACTGTAAACTTTTTCTCTCTGGTCTCCACAACAACCACATTGCTACCTCTGGTTAATTCAAAAAGCAGCTGGTAAGAGAGTCATTTTGATCATGTCACCTACCTACGACATCTTTGAATCTTTCTACTAGCTCCACTTTTACCACTGCATCAAATTCTAGCTCCTTGGTCTCACCTTCAATAAGTCTCATAAATCTGCTGTTCCCTCCATATCTGTTCATCTCTAACAAGTATTTCAGGATGATGAGTTGAAATAAAATCTCTTATCTGCTCTAATGTAGTGACAATCTCACAGTAAATTGTATTTCAGAACCGATTCATGGTGACATGGGAGATATAAATGTTTTGGACAGAGCTCCTCTACACTTTAGACCATGGCTTTGGAATATTCAAAGCAAAGACAATCTCTGAATAACACAACATACGTTTTACATAAGATCCAGTGAATGCCAAGATAAGACATTCAGAGGCTTAGGCTCAGGTCCAACTCCCAAGGAAAACAACTCAAATCTGTCCTTCAACTTCAGTTTTGCTAGATCAAGCCCTTAGTACTTTGAGACCTGCAGTCTTGCTGCATCAGAAATCTAATCATTCTTCACCAGAATACCCTCAACCCTGAAAATTCCTTATATCGTGGCATGCTAAACACACTAGAATCCGTCAACTTTTATTGTGCATCGAGGGGACTGGGCTATTTCTGAATGTTAGGAGTCAATACAAAAATTAGTACACAGTCAAAAATCCAAATAACCTCAGTTAGAATTTTGGATGCATAACCACTGTGTGACTGGTTCTTAGAGTAAAATTAAAAGACTTAGTACACAACAGAAGGAGATTAGAAAAGGGGTAACATGATATTTTTTAAAGCAACCTATTCTTCTTCTTCTTTAGTATTTGTATTTTGATAGCAATTGGAAGCAGAAGTTATAAATCAGAACCTCATTGTGCTAGGTGCTTTACAAACACAGAACCTAAGTACATGGCTGCATTTTTTAAAAACAAACTGAAAGAATTACAAAACAAACATGCAGCGGCTTAGCCTCATCAGGAATCAATTGGAGTAGTCTTAACAATATCACAATGAAATGCCTGCGAATTTAACATCAAGATGGTTGGGAAATCTACAGAAAGCTGGATCTAAATAATTATCTATTTTGGTGCTATTAATCAAGTGGAGATATATTGCCTTTTGCTTCACCATTACAATTCTGTACTTCGACTAAGGCATAAAACATTATTCAGATATACACCCTTTTCTTGAACTACATGTAAAAACTCTATTTTAACCACCTTAATTGTATTCTCAGACTCCATGTGCCATATCAAAACCCTAATTATAATCCGTCTTTCCACTCACCTGCTTGAACATACAGCAAATAATTTCTTTATTGAACTACATAGCTAGAAATCATTATTCAGGTAGAATTACTTTTACACTTTTAAGCTTCAGAATCTGATAATAATTACTTCAGCTAATCCTTAGTTTATTATGAGCAAATGGACTTAAAGGACTAAAGAAGCTTTTTATAGTTACCCCTTTAAACTCTATTAAACAGTTGGATTATCTACTACATTTCTATCTTGCAACAGACAGCAATACCAGGAATTAATGATTTACAGGTGTGACAACTTGCGGCGTAAATGCACAATATTCTTATAGTCATGTCAGAATCACAACATTTTACAAATCCAGCTAAATTAGGTTTACTACTTCCCTTGATAACATACTTAAATAAAAATCAATCAGGCATGAGTTCCCTGTCATGAATTCATGATAACAGTCCATTAGCAACAAACGTTGCTGGCTGTGAACTACCTCTCATTCAAAACTGTCTTAAAAATTTGATGTGATATCTAAGGCTTCCCTGGTAAAATATTTTAACAATAACAATCATAATAAATAATAATAATCAATTATATTGTCTTATATTTATAATAGTCCCTTTCATCCTAAAGGATCCAAAAACTCTAGGCCAAAGTCTAGGCCAAAACTCTAGGCCAAACAAACTCTAGGCCAAACTCTATCTGAAGCTGGGATGATAGGATCTGGGTTTTCTGTGTATATTTAAAATAGGCAAGACACTGAGGCTTCCTTGTTAATGACTGCCGGAAGTCATTAAAATTTCATGGACTCTAGGGCTTCAGACGTGCACCGGGGAGTAAGTAATGTGTGCACTCTGGGGAATAAATAATGTGGATGGCCCAGAATGGCACATGATTTGAGTAGAGCTGGTGTTGTGCCCAATGGCCAGACTCAACACTGCCACTGGAGGGAGAAGGGAATGAACAGAGAGCTTGAGGCCTTCCCCCCATTCATGACGATGTCCCATCCAGAAAATGGATATCAGCCGCTAAAGCCCAACAGAGGTTTTAAGGTTTCCTTCTGATGAAGGGATGAGCGTTCACAGTGTCTCCAGGAAATGGTGCAGGAGAAGGGGAAATGGCAGGTCTTCAGATCAGAGGATAGCCTTACACATTTTTTACATTCTGAAAAGGTTTGGATGGCATCTACATTCTGGATGTTCATACAAACTGAATCTTTTACTAGATCCCTGAGGAAATTTTGCTGGATACACATTCTATTGGAACATGACTGATCCTGATTCTATCCTGAGTGAATATCAGTAGCGTGGCCTAACCAAAAGCTAAACACTCTATAGACATACATAGGTCACAGAGAGTTGGGATGGAGGCTGGGGTGATGTGGAAGGTCAATACAGCTTGCAGGTTAGTGTGTTGGCTCAGTGTGACCATACTTTTCTAAGAACTGAGAAGGCTGCGCAGACTTTGGTTGCTTCAGTGTCTGAGAGAGTAGCCGGTGAGCCAATGTAGCTCTGTTTGCTTTGGGACATCCAGTCATTCCAAAAGTGAAGTGGTCAGCAGGAGCTGGATGTGAATCCTCTAGATCTTAGGAGGGTTATTGATTGCTGGGTCAAACATACTTTGTCAATCAATGCCTTGCCCATGTACTCATATTTCTGGATGAGTGCTGGGCCTGCCCACCAGACTGATTCTACCCAGTGTATTTTTTGCCACACAACTCCTCCTGGTGCTCATTTGTGTGGTGTTCCTTATAGAAAATAAGTTTGCAAGAAAATACATTCTTGTCCTTAGGGTCATTTAACAATGCATCTTAAAACTCATTACATTTTAACCCTTAAGTCCTAGTGCAACCTACAGAGATCATGCTTGCTTAAGTTAAAAAGAAATGTGCTGAAAAGTAAGTAAAGAATAGGTTTCTGGGCCAAAATTTTGGCTTGATAACAATAAGGCCTAGTAAAATATGAGTGAAGTGAGATAAGTTAGGAGATAACCTTCGGTTATATGGTAAATATATATATATTTTAACAGGTTTTAACAAGTGTTGTAGGGGAATTTTTGGATGTTTTGGGATATCGGTAATCACAGAATTTGCATTGACACAAATGATAATTAGACTGATGTTTTATATTAATAGCCAATAAAAAAAGATATTTGGGTTTGGGGTACAGAACATTACATATGGCAATGGAAATATAGATATGGTAACAGACAAGCTTAATTAATTAACAGGGTGCTATAATTGATTATAAAGAAGTTAGTAATTTTAGATTAGTATGCATCATTCATTAGAGAAAGAATTATATACACATTCTTCTCATCCAAGGACAGATCACCACCGGATGCACCATTATACTTTGGAATGTGAGTATAAATGCAGTGTGTGGTTATATTGTAACATCTGTTTGCTTTACCTAATTATTTTATTTTAAATAAAGTCTTAATTCAATTACTTTTTGTATCATTCATAATCCTCCACTAAATTAAATGATCTGTAACTGCCCCAAAAGCTCGAATCTTAAAGAGTTCAGTTTGGTCCTGTTAATAATCTTTAAACTATTAATTGGGAACAAATAAATCAAGGTTACACTAGTCGACTGCCTTAAACAAATAGAGGAAGGCTGGCCTTTAGAGTGTGCGTGCGTGCATGTGTATGTGTGCGTGCACATGCGCAAGGAAGAATTAAGGCCTGCTAATGTTATTAGTACAGGAATAATGTTGTGTGGTAACTATAAATACACTGCTTTATTCATAGTGTACAAAAGAAAACTGTTTGTTCACCTTTGCATATACCAGTGTTGTAGGCTGTGATTTGCAAAGCCACCAATCTAATTTGAACACCCAATTCCCAATAGTTGTGATGGGAGTAGGGTGTCCAAACGCCACAGGCAACTTCTGAAAATCTTCACCATAAACTTTTAGGGATATGCAAAATTCTAAAACACATGGCTGAATTTTTTCCAACTTAGTAGTGGATTTCTAATGTCTTAGAGCTGTGAGTCATTAACAAGCAATTAACCATCATTCAGGAAAACATATTTCAAGGCTAATGTTCTTTTCAAGTGCTGCAGTAATCACAATATGAAAGCTACAATTTTAATTGAAATGAAGATCATTTTCCACAATCCATTGTTAAAAGGGGGAAGTTCATAAGCTTTACTGATGTGGAGGTCCTCAAGTGTCATCTCCAGTAATTCTCCATATCTGACAGATACAGATGATTATAACCTTTCAGTTATTGTAGACCCTCATCTTTCTTTTGAAACCTTTACTAATTGCAAAAGCCCAAAACGGCATCCCTAGTGGAACTCTACGAAAGTCAACAGGCTTACACTCTAGGCTCAATGTAGATAACTTCTAAGCGCATATTCAAACCAAATTAAAAGTGTATTAATTCTGAGATGTCAGTAATAATGTCTTATTTAATACTGTGAGGGGGTCACAGTTTATCCGAATACCTTCCACACTCTGACAGATAAAATGCATCAAAATCCAAACCAACCCTGGTATTGTTTCTGCACAGCCCAAACCACCATGGTGTGTCCCTTAGGGCAGTGATTCTCAACCAGGGGTACATGTTCCCCTGCGGGTACACAGAGGTCTTCCAGGGGGTACAGCTATTCTAGATGAGTTGATATTTTCCCATTTTACAACAGACTACATCAAAAGCACAAGCAAAGTCAGTACAAACTAAAATTTCATACAGATAATAACTTGTTTATAGTGCTCTATATACTATACACTGAAACGTGTGTACAATATTTATATTCCAATTCATTTATTTTATAATTATATGGTAAAAACCAGAAAGTAAGCAATATTTCTGTAATAGTGTGCTGTGACTCTTGTATTTTTATGTTTGATGTTGTAAGCAAGTAGTTTTTAAGTGAGGTGAAACTTGGGGGTACCTGAGACAAATCAGACTCCTGAAAGGGGTACAGTAATCTGGAAAAGTTGAGAGCCACTGCCCTGGCGAGACAAAACAAGTGAGAACCTTTGAACTTTGCTGGTTCAGATCAAATGGAACCTGGACTCAAACCTCGCCCGGTATTTGTTATGCAAAACCAAAACTGGCCACTCCCTCAGCTCATCTCTGTGGGTGTACATGCTGCAAACATTTACATTACTTGCAATTCCCATCGTGAAGCAAATTGACATAGTTAGATTGTAAGCTCTTATAAAATCTTCAAACCAGGGACCCTATCCAACATACCTATGTAACATATCTCAGACACCATTAGCCCTGTATAATAGATGAATATTAATAAGTAACGGGGCTCTGGAGCCTTAAGAAAACCCTCCATCCCTCACAATTTTATGGTTTGGTTCATTCATATTTGGATAGGAATTCTTTGACTTCAATTATTGTGGGAGTTATCTCTGAACTGGACTAGACCACACTGTAAAATGTTTGGAATATTTTCTGTTTAACTGCTTTTGTGTCAGCACATCTTTAGATCTAATGTTTAACCTACAAAAAGGCCCCGTAATTACAAAAAAGCCCATTTATTTTTTTATTTAATATAAAGGACTATTAAAGGTTACTTCCTCCAAAGAGGTCTTAATCTGTCCTCTTATATCATATAAACATGCCTGTTGCCTGGGAGGATTTCATTAGCTTCTAACCGAAAGGATCAAAGTCCCTGTTTGAAAATACACAGGCATTTTAAAATGAATGGCTTTTTAAATTAAAACACACAAAAAGTGACATAGGATTTGTTTAGATGGTACAAATTTCTGTTGAAAATGGAGGCTTATGAATTCAAGCCTGGATCTAACACTTGCTCAGAGTGCACTAAAAAGAGTGCATTGAGATGAGACTCAATACATGCATCCCTGTAACTGGAGAAACTACAATAATACCACACAATGCTGCTTGTAATTTTCTTTTCAGAATGTAACCCTGAAATTGCATTTTATGTCAGTCCTTTTTCTCTGGCTGCACATAATGTAACATGTAAATGTGAATGGTGTAACTCTTTGCTTTTGTCATGGATTCAGGAACTTTTTTTTACTGCACTCTCAGGTCGAACAAGCCTCCTGACTTTCAAAGTGACCCTTTTTTCACAACCAGCTCCACCGTCAATACAACTTTGTGCTGACATTCAGAATACGAGTCCAGACTGATTTAAAATCTAAATACCAACCTCAGGGTGCATCAACCATTTCCTCTGAATTTCCTCCTGTCCACAACATGCCACCAATTTAACATATGCCAAATGTGCAACTACCATAATTTACCATATATACCTTGTGTCGAAATTCAATCTTGAATCACTTTCCATAAAGTTCCAGTAATCTTGGAACTAAATCATTACAAAACCATAAAATAAGTCACAAACTATTAAAGAGAGACAAAAGATAAGTGAAATCTCCTTCTGAGACAATTTAGTTTGCTAGTATGTCTTAGCCCTGTGTATTAATGCAGTCAGCAGTAAAAGTAACCGTTGGGAAACATTAATCCTGGTATTATAGGATTATTTTTTAAATTAAACTGTTGGGGTTTTTAAAAATTCTTTTCTTTTTCTGGGAGCACATGACTGTTATAGGTAGGGACCTACCAAATTCACGACCATGAAAAACATATCACGGCCCGTGAAATCTGGTCTCCCCCTGTGAAATCTCGTCTTGTGTGTGTTTTTACCCTATACAATACAGATTTCACAGGGGGAGACCAGCATTTTTCAAATTCTCAAGTTCCTGACCCAAAAGGGAGTTGCACAGGGGGTCACAAGGTTATTTTAGGGGGGGGGGTGTCACAGTACTGTCATCCTTACTTCTGCAGTTTGCACTGCCTTCAGAGCTAGGCAGCTGGAGATCTGTGGCTGTTGGCTGGAAGCCCAGGTCTGAAGGCAGAACCACCACCAGCAACAATGCAGAAGTCAGGGTGGAAATACCATACCATGCCATCCTTACTTCTGCACTGCTGCTCCAGTGGCAGCTCCGCCTTCAGAGCTCAGTTCCTGGCCAGCCACCGCCGCTCTCCAGGTGCCCAGCTCCGAAGGCAGTGCCACAGCCAGCAGCAGCGCAGAAGTAAGGGTAACAGTACTGCAACCCCCCCTACAAAACCCTTGCGACCTCCCCCCTACGACTCCTTTTTGGGGCAGGACCTCTACTACAATTACACAACCAAGAAATTTCAAATTTAAATAGCTGAAATCATGACATTTATTATTTTTAAAATCCTATGACCATGAAATTGACCAAAATGGACCTTGAATTTGGTAAGGCCCTAGTTATAGGGCAGCCAGGGAAAAGGGGTATTTAGAGGGTCTATTTTGTATTTCTCTGAGGAAAAGGGAAGAGAGCCCACTATTATAACTGGCTTAGTCCGTTCTTATTTTGGGAAGAAGCATCCGAGGAAAGGAAGAAAATAACATTTCAAAACTAGAATTGCTACACGTCCTCAGCTATTTTGGGCACGAACATTCAGAGCTGGGTCTTCTCAACTCAGATTTTCCACATGGCATTACAAAGAGAGAGGGAGTTAGATTCATGAGGTTACAAGAAATGCATGAAAATAGCACCCAAGTAAACACAGTTAATTCTCCACAAATAACTGAAGTTAAAGAGATGGATCAGAAAGGCAAGATAATTGCCCATGCAGAAGCTCACCCTCGGACACAAAAGTATTCTTTGTTTTCTCTCTCAGTTAGTCAATATTTTAACACCTATCTTATTCTAAGCATACAGTCAACCCAACCACTTAATATACCTTAGCTTCTTCGACTGGTAGCATACTTTTCAACTGTCTGTAACCCTATGTCATACTCCTAGATATGATTAAAACTATCAAAGGCATAAATGAGAACTGAAAAAAATATCAATCCCATACTTGAGCTGGATCCAAATTAGTACAATTTCCAGAGCAAAGATGGTTGGGATAAACTTCAAGTAACAGACACAGAACCAACACTTCAGATCTCTGAAGGTTCACCCAACATTATTACTCACTGTTCCTCATTCAGACGCAGACAGATTTCCTCTCTACCGTAGCAAATAGCTTTTTGATACCGTTCCACAAAACAAGGAATACTATTGTGTCTCTGTTTTTGTTTATCAAAAGCTTCATATTTGTTGTCTTAGTTTATATGCCATTTCAGTGGTCAAAGGACAGACAGCATGATTGTATCTCCCTGTAGTGGTATTAGGTCAATGCTAGTTGTTTCAGGTGAAAAAATAAGTCTGTTTTTTTCAGTTTGCTAAAGCTGCAGGATTCTGCTCTAAAAGATATTGCCCTAATTTCATAATTGGAGGAGGGGGGAGGAATCTTAGTAACAGGCTGTATTGGCTATAAGCAGTGGACAAATAGCAACATAATCACATACAAAATGCTAAACTATTTGGAATACTTAACAAACCTGGATAAAGGAACATTACAATTTAATACAATCTTGGCTTTTGATTGGATTAAAACATTTATGTGCCAGGACAGTAAATATCTGGTGTGATATTTAAACTGGACATCCATTCTTTCATGGACATTTTTGTACTTGTAATTCATTTATGCGAATTTCTGGTAATTGATTGCAAGCGTTGAATTGCGGGTGCAGTTCCTTGTGGACACTTTCCAGAAGGCCCAGTCTGAAAGCCTGACTGCCTATTGTTTACCTCCTTATGGGCTGACAATACTGAGGTTTGAAATTATGTTAACTAATTACATTTAATATTCAAATAAGTAGCTAAAGCCAGCATTAGAGCTGGGCACAAGATGACAATTCTGTTTCATAGGAACTTTTGAAATTTGTTTTCCTTCTGCAACACCTTTCCAATGTTTTTGTGAAAGTGGAATGTGTGTCACAATATCCATTTTCAGATCGAAATGAGATTTTTTGTATTTAGGAAGTTTCTCTCTCTCTCCCCCTCCCTCACATGTTCCTGACAAAACTTAGTCATAACTAATATGTCTTTGTGAAACTTTCTGACTTCAACGTAACATAATCTGACGAAATTTTACTTAGATGGAAATGTTCCAACCAGCTCTACTCATCATTGAGTTTCCATTGAACTCATGAATACATATATCATCTTTGCTTTTTGATCAATTAATCAGAGGTTAATTTTTATTCTATTTTATTTTCACTGTTCTAGCCTATAGAATGTTAGTATATTGAAAAAATTATTCAAGAAACAAAGTACAGATCCGCCCCTATGCTGAAGTTGCTTTGGACTGCTCTGCTGGCATAAAGTTGAAAGACATTTTCAATAAAAGTCAATATACTTTTTTCCATGCCTGTGGTACCTAACCCAAATGCTCAGAGACTTTATAGAGGTTTTTTTTTTTTGGCACTTTTTCTTTGGATTTGTGTGATCCTATGAGCCCCTCCATGCCAAATGGCAAAGGGATCACTGTCATGTAATAGCATCTCTTATCAGGCCTGACAATCTCACTACACCTAATACATTGCTGTCCTAGTATTTATCTATAAAGAATGTTGTATGAGGTATCAAATAAAAGCTGGTCATCCTAAGAATTGTGAGTTGTATGTACAGGTGTCATACAAGAAGTTTGTACATATATACTAAATATGTTTAAACTATGTGTCAAGGTTCCTTCCCCACTGTGAACTCTAGGGTACAGATGTGGGGACCTGCTGAAAACCGCCTAAGCTTATTCTTACCAGCTTAGGTTAAAACTTCCCCAAGGTACAAACTATTTTATCTTTTGCCCTTGGACTTTATTGCTGCCACCACCAAGCGTCTAACAAGTATATAACAGGGAAAGAGCCCGCTTGGAAACCTTCTTTCCCCCCAAAATCTTCCCCAAACCCTACACCCTTTCCTGGGGAAGGCTTGATAAAAATCCTTACCAATTTGCATAGGTGAACACAGACTCAAACCCTTGGATCTTAAGAACAATGAAAAAGCAATCAGGTTCTTAAAAGAAGAATTTTAATTGAAGAAAAAGTAAAAAGAATCACCTCTATAACATCAGGATGGTAGGTACCTTACAGGGTAATCAGATTCAAAACATAGAGAATCCCTCTAGGCAAAACCTTAAGTTACAAAAAGACACAAAAACAGGAATATGCATTCCATTCAGCACAGCTTATTTTATCAGCCATTTAAACAAAACAGAATCTAATGCATATCTAGCTAGATTACTTACTAAGTTCTAAGACTCCATTACTTTTCTGTTCCTGGCAAAAACATCACACAGACAGAGCGAACCTTTGTTTCTCCCCGCCTCCAGCTTTGAAAGTATCTTGTCTCCAAACTGGTCATTTTGGTCAGGTGCCAGCGAGGTTATCCTAGCTTCTTAACCCTTTACAGGTGAAAGGGTTTTTCCTCTGGCCAGGAGGGATTTTAAAGGTGTTTACCCTTCCCTTTATATTTATGACACTATGTAACCAGGCAGGGTTGATAGATAAGTTTTTCCTAAACAAAGGAATGTTGATTTACCCATCTGCCTAGATCTCTGATGTAAAGTAAGCAGGATAAACCAACACAAAGAAAGCCTCATTTGCATATTAAGTCAACAGGAAAACAGACTAATGAGGGTATGTGAAATCAGCATGGGAAGACACCAGACTAAAGCCACAGGGTAGCTGTCTTGTCTCTGGGGTCAAAACAATGAGTTTTGGGGAAATATAAGGAGAAGCAAAAAGACGTTTTGTTATCCATTTATTGAGGAGATCTCTGATATTGTGTGGGGGAATCATGAAAATCTGCATCCTGATTTGATTGAAAAGAAATGGTTATTTAATGTAACTCTGGTTCTTTGAGATGTGATGCAGATGTATTCCACTTAGGTGCATGCACACCCAGCACACTGGAAGCTGGAGAATTTTGCCTAGTACAGGGGTACCCAAACTTGTTCAGGGTAAGCCCTGGCTGGCCGCAAGATGCTTTGTTTACTTGAGTATCTGCAGATATGGCCACTCGCAGTTCCCAGTGGCCGCGGTTTGCCGTTCCCGGCCAATGGGAGCTGCGGGAAGCGGTGCAGGCCTGGCCAAATTTAGGAACCCCTAGCCTAGTAGTACCAATAGGAGGCAGCACTTGTGCCTTGTGCTCATAGTTCCTCCCCTGGCTATATGACCACCGCCTCAACCCCCCTCATTTTCTTCACACCGAATGCCCACAGACTAGACTCCGCTGCAGAGGGGATGGCAAGTGGGTCATGGAATACACGTCTGTATCACATCTCAAAGAACCACAGTTACACTAAATAAACCATTTATTTTCAATCAAATCAGGATCTAGATTCAAGTAGATGCAACTGTGTAGCCCACGTAGGTGGAATATTCCACTTGATACAGGATGTTATCCATTTAGAGAGAGAGACTGTAAAGAGACCGCTTGCCCCTTCATACGATCTGCATGTGATACAAACCAGCGAGGCAAAGCATGAAATGGTTAGTCCTGTCCAGACAGAATGCTAGGCGTTGCCTGACTTTTAATGTAATGAGATGCTGCTTCTCCAGAGATTAATGTGGCTTAAGAACACAGGCAAATGTACAGTTCAAATATACCAAGCCTCAAAGTCACTTTGTCCTGAGAGAATTGTGTTTAAGGAGGCTCGATCCTCAGAGCCAGTAACTCACAGACACTCCTTGCAGATGTCATCACTACCAGGAATGCAGTCTTCTAATATGACAGGTTTCAAAGTAGCAGCCGTGTTAGTCTGTATTCGCAAAAAGAAAAGGAGTACTAGTGGCACCTTAGAGACTAACCAATTTATCTGAGCATGCATGCATGCTCAGATAAATTGGTTAGTCTCTAAGGTGCCACTAGTACGCCTAGTCTTCTAATATGTAAGCAGAAAGGGATAAGATGTTGGGGGCTCGAATGGAGGTCCCATGAAAGGTCCCACATAGGAACTGGCTCTTCGACTGGAGCATGGAGAAGAAGAAGCCCTTTTAAGAATCTTGCTTCCTTGGCATTGGAGAAGATTGATATTCTCTGAATGGGGGTCTGAAATGCTGATGAAATGCTGATGTCATTCTCAGTGACTTTGCATCAAGTACTTCAAGATGTGCTGGACAGAAGCCAGTGTCAGCTGGATTCCACGCCCTAATGACCACACCAAAAACCACTCCCATTTCTCTGAATAGACCATTCTGGTAGAGGGCTTTCTACTGTCAAATAGGACCTGTCAAACAGCTGCCAATCACTGTACTTCCTGCTTATTCAGCCACAAAGCAGCCATGCCATGAGATGCAGGGAGCTGAGTGCGGGATGTAAAGTGCAAGTGTGATTCTGTGTCAGTAGTTCAGGAGGGAGAGAAAGTGGTATGGGAGGCTGAACTGACAGTGTGAGAATTTTTTACCATACATTTGGTAAAAACCTGACAGGCAGAAGAGAGGCCAGAGGGAAGCACCGTATACTGAAAATGGCACTCCACTATGACGAATCAAAGGAATTTTCTGTTGCTTGGCAAAATCACCAAATGAAAGGTCCAGAGCAACAAACCAGTTGTTCTGAGACAATAGAGGGAGGACAGTCGATAGAATGTCCATTCGGAAGCTCATGTAGTGGATATATTTGTTGAAGCCACAAAGGTTAAGCATAGGTCTTACCCCTCCCTTGGCTTTAAGCACTGGAAAGTACCGGGAAAAGAAGCACGGACCCTGATGTTGATGTTCTGGTAGAACATCCTATGCAGTTCCCATAGCCAGTAGAGAGCAAACCTGCTCGAGGAGTAGTTTCTCATGAGGGGGTCCCTGAAGAGAGACGGGGAGGGATGGAAAGGAACTGGATGGCAGAGCCTGATCTGACAGCACTTCGCACCCAGCTGTCAGTGGTGATCGAGCCCCAAACATTTTGAAAAAGTGAGCCAACCTGTCCCCAGACAGAAGGGACAAGGGGAAGGGAATGGCGACTGAAATATTGCTGTGGACCAAGAAGTCAAAAAAGGGTGCCTGGGGAGGCTGCAAGGGGAAGGTGTGTCAACTGGCCAAACCCTGAACCCGAATGCCTCCTCCTCTGGGTTCTATGCCCCTTTCTGGGGTCACCCCATGATCTCGGGGGGAGGGAAAGACTGCCAAAATCAGTGCTGCACATGATACTGCTGCTGCTTGTGCTGCTGTTGACCACTGTAGTGGTGACTCTGCACTGCAAGCATGTACCCCCACACCAAGAACAATAGGGTAACCGTAGCAACCTTGAAGGAGTGCAGAGTCTCATCTGTCTTGTCCAAAAAAAGCACACGGCTGTTGAAGGGCAAATCCTTTATGGCCTGTTGCACACAGGGGGCAATACCCAACTTCTGCAGCCATGCTGCCCATCTCATGGTCACCACCAAGGCCACCTCTTTGGCTAAAGTATCTGTGACATCCAGTGCAGACTGAAACAGAGCCTTAGCCACCAAGTAGCCTTCAGTGATAAATGCCTGAAATTCCTCCCTTAAGGCTTCAGGCAGCTGGTCTGCAAACTTAGACATAACCACCCAGTTTACAAAGTCATATTTGGACAGCATAGTCTGCTGGTTAGCAATGCACATCTGCAAGGAAGAGGAAGTGTAAATCTTCCTATCCATCAGGTCCATCTGTTTGGAGTCCTCGTCCTTGGGAATGGACTTAAATCTTCCCTTCCAGGCTCTATCGTTCACAGGGGTTACATCCACGAAATTTGCAGGTAGGTGGGAGTAAAAAGCTTTAAATCACTGCACCAGGTGCTTTGCAGTAGGCAGTACCAAAGTCAGCGTGCTCCAGAGAACCTTAGCAGTGTTTAGGAGTGCACTGTTTATAGGAAGGGTGACTCTCCCAGGGGCAGATGGCTGCAGGATAGCCAACAACTTATGTGTATTCTTTTGTAGAAACTCTGCTTGAATAGCCAGCGAAGCAGCCACACACCACATATGTGCTTGGTATGCCTTGAAATCCTCCAGTACTGAACAGGAAGAAGAGCCAGGCATCATGGAGTTGTCTGGGGATGAAGATGAAGTGGTTAATTGTGCCAGAGCCAAAGCCTGCTCCACGACTGACAGACCTGGATGGGAAGACTCCGGAGGCTCCTTGAGGGGAAGGTTAACCAGTGCTTGGGCCTATGGTGGATCAATGGTCACCAGACTTGCCCAGTGATCTCGTCTTAGAGAGAAATGAGGAGTGGGACCTTGGTAACTGAGGAACATTCCAGAGATTCCACAGAGACCAGTGGTATGGATAGAGTATTGGTGGCCAGTGGGCACCGGGCCCCTGTCCCGACCGTGAGATGAGAGAATCTTGGTACCCATAGGGTTCCATGAATGGCCCCTGATAGGGTCAGGTGATGGAGAGCACAAGAGGAAGATCCCAACCTGGATACTGAGGAGTCCCGGGCTTCAGGACATAAAGGCGGAGACAACAACCAGTATGACTCCATAGCCCAGAATGAAGAGGGAACTGGTACCAATGGTGGAAACAGTACTGCCAGCACTGAGTATGCCTCTGTCATTTCTGGTGCCAGAAGCAGTGTTGACCCCAAAGTCAGCAGTGTTACCTATGTGACTGATGGTGCCAACGTGGAGGGAGGTGAGTGCCACCATGGTAACAATGGCAGCGCCAACAGCGTGGGTGCCAAAGAAGTTCCTGGTGCCAAGTAGGTCCCTTGTGCTGAGCCTACCACTGGCCCCACTTCTACTGTCTGTAGAAGGGAAACATTGGGGTGTGGTGCCAACAGACCCAGAGGTTCAACAGCTGCCCAACCCGGGGCTATAAATGATGCAGCCCTGGCAAAGTCCTGAACTAATGGAGAGGCTGGAACAGAAAGGCTGGGGAAGAACCAAACAGGCTGCCTGCTATGCCGCTTAAGTGGAAACAGTTGGTGCTGACATCACCCTCATCAGTACCAGACTCAACAGACCCTGGGCCTGGAACTAGGGTGGATGGTATGGGATCTCTGACATTCAAGCACAGTATTGGGGAGTGGATGACAGGACCTGCTCCATCCTGTGCTTTGGTGTTCACACCATGCCGGTCCATGCTCCTCTGGAGGAGACACATGGGTCTTCACATGACCTGGAGCAGCCTCCATCTTCTTTTGTGACCTTTTCCTCAGCGCACTTGATGGGGAATGGCTCCTCCATCTCTTTGGAGAGGTTCTAGCTCCAGAGCGGGAAACAGCAGCACTCTCAGAACCCGAGGGTGACCTTTGATCCAATGTAGCCCTTGGTGCCAAATCAGGCTGTGTGGACTGTTGGAGCAGGTGTGGTTTTAGACAAAGATCCCTCGCCACGAGTCCATTTTGTGAACAATTTGCCAAAGAAACACCATTCCTTGATGTGGGCTTTGCCTAAGGACAGGAAGCTCTGTGTGTGTGGATCATTATTGGAGGTCGCTGCCCCACATGACTGACACTGTTTAAACCCCCGTGAGGGCATCACCGGGAAATACTTAAACTAAACTAAAGCTAACCAACTAACACTATATAAGGGTACAAATTAACTATATACAACTAGAAAAAGTCACTAAGACATAGATAGTTTGTAAGGTTAGGAACCACACAGAGCTCAGACTCCAGCCATGGCAGTAAGAAGGAACTGAGGGGGCAGAGGTGGTAGTCCCTCAGATAGCCATGGCAGGGGTTATGAGCACAAGGTGCAAGGGCTGCCTCCTATGGGTACTGCTAGGCAAAATTTTCCAGCTCTGATATACTGGGTGTGAACAAGCCTAAGTGGAATATACAGCTGCATCTGCTTGAAGAAGAATCAGCAGCTCTACAGAAAAACGTTGTGAGAGTGAGAAAACTGCTTTAGCCAAAGGGTTGTAGTTTGCTAGATATGTTTAGTCTCTTGGAATGTGCTATACTTTTGTTTTATTTGTAACCAATTCAGTTTCTACTTTAAAACGCTATCTTTGGTAATCAACTTCACTTTGTTTTATCATAAGTAGATCTCAATACAGTAATATTAGGCAAAGCATGAATTTTGAGTTGAACGAAACAAGCTGGTTTGTACACTGTCTCTTTGGAGATAGCAAACTTGATAATTTCTGTGAGTGCCCAGTGATGGGCTGGTTACCTCAGGGGAACACTCTTCCAGGTGGCCAGCGAACTGGGGTGCACCAAGTGTTACCTGCAAGGCAAAGTAAGGGCTGGCAGAGTCCTGAGAAATTTGTCTGGGGTGGCTAACAGACTGTGGAGACAGGGAGTGTCACCCAGGTTAGCACCAGCAAAATCTCTCTCTCACTGATGCAGAGGGGTCACACTGACCTATGGTTTTGAGCATCCCAAGACAGCAACACCATTTGTTTTCTGTTTTGTTTGACTCCATAGTAACCAGAACCAATCCCCTTGATTCTGTGTCTGTGTCTATTTTTTAATCACATGAAGCTTCTTTAGATCAAATATATCAGATATTTCAGCTGAAATGTGTGGACAAGAGACAATGACTTCCTGCAGCTCCTGCTTCCTGTGTGGACTGCTCTTTAAAAGCTATTTACTAACTTGTGTTTCCTTAACCAGAAATAATCTTGCATCCAGATACTTGTAGTTACATGAGATAACTAAAAAGACTGAAAACAAATAAGTACCTAGAAGCAGCATTTTCCCCACAACCTACAGAAGAGTCTGTTATTTTTGAAAGGATATTTTTCTGTTTTAAGTTCACAAACTACTGTTGAACTCCAGCCTGTGGTCATTTAGAACCTAAACGAACTTTTTGATAGACCACCACTGGAAAACGTTAGGAAATACTGTGACACTGCACCCCATATTCTTCATAGTGATATTATGATATTATAGCATAATTATGATGCATTTTATGCAAGTCGGCCATGTGAGGTGTCACTGGAAAAGTTATGATTTGTTGAATATGATTATCCTATTTGTATGCATGTATCATTTTTGTATCTGAAGTTATGAATATTGACTATGTATCTATATTTCAAATGTAGTTATACCTGGGTGTATAGCTGCAAGATGCTTTCAGTCTAGACTGGTGGGTGGGGAAGGGCCTATTCAGAGTAATAAGCCATTAGGGAAAACAATAGGCCTCAGGAGAAGCTTATCGTCCACCTTGTGAGCCTTCCTGAGAATGCTCCAGACAGCCTGTAAGTAATGGCTACTATGACTCTGCAAGGACATAGGACCAGACCATGTCTCTGGACTTCATCTTGGGATGTCAGTATTTTTCCACAAACTGATCTGGGAGCCAAGTTTTGAAACAAAGGGTTCCCACCATATGCTAAAGCTGTATAAGGCAGGGAGTGACATCATCTGGTGTTCTTCACTCTCCACACAAGAAGATTCCTGGAAACACCTGAGGAACAAAGACTGAACTGGTGGAAGTGCTGGACCCAGGCTAAAGGGATTTCTAGCCTGTGTCTGAAAGACCTGGGGATTCCAAGCTGTAAAGCCCGTGCAGCTTGTCCCTTAAGAATCTGCAGTCTGCTTGTATCATCAGCCAGGGTGAGAATTTGCTAATGCGTATCCTATCTTTCTAGTGTCTTAGACTTAGTTTGCATTTTTGTTTATTTACTAGGTAATCTTCTTTGATCTGTTTGCTATCACTTAAAATCTACCTTTTGTAGTTAATACATTTATTTTATATTTTAATCTACCAACAAGTAAATCTGGAGTGAAGTATGTGGGAATCTTAGCTCAGAGGGGCTGTTGCATATTCCTCTCCACATTTGGGGAGGGGGGGAAGGGACGACTCTATGAGCTTACGCTGTACAGTTCCCTGTGCAGCGCAAGACAGTATAATTTTGGGTTTATGCTCCAAAGAGGGTGCGGGCCTTGTCTTTAGCCTTTCTACTGTTGGTTCGTGCAGTGGCTAGTCAGAGGGTCTGCATGTAACTGCAGCTGGTTGTGTCCCTACCTGTGTGAATGCTGGTGGAAGTGTAAGACCAGGAGCATGTCTGCAGCTTGTCTCAGCAGCACAGTGTGAGAGGGAGCCTAGGCCGGTGGGACAGAAACTGGGCTCAGTGGTACCCCAGTTACAAGAGGCACCCCAGGGGATCCCATCACAAATACATTTTAGATTTTTATCTTTTTATTGTAAGCAGAAGGATATCAACAATCACCTACTCCTCAATATACCTGCAGTTAACATTACAGTTTCAATGCTCAGGATTTCTTCCTGGAACACATCTGCAATTGCATGCAGAAAAGGGGGAAAAAAACCTGAATGAAAGTGACAGCTGATTCTAACTGGCGAGGAGCAGATGGGACTCTGCCATATGCTTTTATGACAGACAGCACGCTACCTAGACAACTATCAAGAAATCATCAGATGTTTTAACAGGATAGAAAATACTATTAAATGGGAAGCCACACTGGCACTTTGAGACAATTAAAAATGTTAATTTCTACACATTGTGGGCTGGATCCTCAGCTGGAGTAAACTGGCATAGCTCCACTGAAGTCAATGAAACTATGCTGGATTTAGTTATCACAATCATCTTCCTATTTGCATAATCAATCAATTATATGCACCGTTTCCTTTCAGCAGGGTTGCATAGATAACTGAAAAAAGAATTTGATCCAGACTGTATTAGTCAATAACATATCAGAGTAGTGAATTTAAGTTCATATACAGTTACTGCTATATATTATTAGTTTTACCCACAAAGATCCAAAAGTAGAGATTCCCCTTACAATTCTAAGTTAAGAAGTCACAACTACGAACTACTGGATTTTGATGTTGAAGTAGCCATTTGACCAGTGGCTAGTAACTAATTAGGGGCCTGATCCTTTAATTCTTTACTCACATGAGTAGTACCACTGGAGCCAATGGGCGTACTCATATAGATTTATCAATTTAATTTATTATTAATGTAATAATAAATAATAGGTCTATTATTTATTCGTGAGAATAAGAGTTGCACGATTGGACTCTAGAATCTTTATGAACTTTTTGGAATTTCATGGGTAAAATTCTGCTTGCCTAACTCCCAGAAAAGTCCCACTGGGCCCCACAGTCAGAACACTCTAAGAAAACACCTGAGTTATGCATTATTGCTCAAGATCCTGCAAAACTGACTACATCTAGGTCTTAGCTTAATTATACTAATGTACTGTATGGCTTGTTCCTTCTGTCTTCATAGATCAATTAACTAATATGTGACTGATAGTTAGTTAGTTAACTTTTCCTGTCTGTAAGCCCCATCTCAACTCATTTAATAAGGTCCCGTTAGATGGACTAAAATTTAATCTAACCCAATTCACTGATTTTTTTTGTTCCACTGTAAACTAATTAGATGTCTTATCTGTTCATGTAAAATGAACTAAAGCAATTTGGCATGTAATTGTACATGAATAACCAACAACTGAAAAGGAAACACTGTCTCTCTCATTGGGGCAGGGACAAAGAGTGTGCAGGAGGCCGCTGTTGAATATTACCGGTGCAGGAACAGAATAATGGGATACTTCAACGCCTCGCACAGTGAGGTCCATAACTAGGGCTCCTAGGCACTATGGTAATATATATATGATAATAATATTAACTAATAGAATAACGACTATATGAAGTGTCATGCAACCGAAAGGTATTGCAAGTATAGTAGACTGAAATTATATTTGTGCGGGAATTACTATATAATACTTTCATCCTCTTAATAATTTTACTGGAGGGAATTACTCTTTCATTTTACTATTCATTTAAACATCTGCTGAGGCCTTATGGCAAACTTTGACAAACTTTCTATTAAGAAGTAATTCTCTATCCATCTCTTACTGTTGTCTTCACCTCCATTTTTTAAAGAGACACATGCATAAAGGCAGATCCTCTGTTTTCATGGAAAAAGAAAAGGAGTACTTTTGGCACCTTAGAGACTAACCAATTTATTTGAGCATAAGCTTTCGTGAGCTACAGCTGAGCTACATATAAAAGGGACACTAATGCAATATGAAAACCCAAGAAATTTGGGACTAGACCATTCAAGGCAAATAACACTGATTCGCTTCCAAATATTCATTATGGGGAAAATCCTGACCGGGCTGGTACTACAAGGTGAAAATAGCCACTTTCAGATGAGTCCATGCTTCAGAAATGCTGCCAGTCAGCACAGGGTTCCACTGGATGGGTCAGCGTTGATATGCAGTGCGGTCCCCTTTCCTGCTTTAAGCATCCTCCACTCCTACCTAGCGCCTAATGCTGCGGACTTTAGTATATGTGCTAACAGTCTAGGATTGGACAATCGACCCTAGCCACCAGACCACATGTGTGAACCATCTCTGTACGTTGGTCCCCCTATTTTAATACTTAAAACACTGTTGCTTACATGTGGAGAAGGAGCACTCTCTTGTGTGGTAGCACAACAGAGGACAGGAAGTTGCCCCATCTCTGGTTCTTTCATTATGCTGTTGGATCAAATAATTCAGGGCAATGTGACATATGATTCAGCAAATACAGTGTAGTATAACAGTGTCCTGCTGTTTAACTGCTCTAAGCTTTAAAAGATTAGTAGAAACTTCCTGCTTCCATGGTTAGATTACAAAAAACATGGCTGGCTCCATTTTAAAACAAAAATGCAAAGTGAAAACTCTTCAGGACTTGACTGTGCTACCCTCACGGCCACATAGTACCTTCCTCAGTGAGTAGTCCAGTTGATTTCTTCAGTGAGACTACTCACAGAGTTAGGTACCACTCAGTATATGGGTTGTACAATTAGGATATCTGTAGTTTTTTTTCCTGTTTAGGCATGCAGGTAAAGATTCAGCATCAGCCCCCACAAAATCATGTACAACCATCACTGAAGTTAATGGGAGTCTCATACACTTAAACCAGGGATGACTTTGGTAAACAGCAAGCAGTAGAGCTGGATTTGAACTATTAAGGGCTAAATTTTAACTTGGACTACACAGCCATGAAGGATAGTAAAGTGAGTTGGAACCTCCATTACACCTTTGCAAAGGCTACCCAGACCTTGAAACTGGGCAAGGAGAGAGAAAAGAATGAACTGCTACATGCTTGTTTACCACCTCACAGATTAAGAGAACGGGATCAGGAAATGAGTAGAACCTGGGCTCTATTTTCCAATACACTAGCCAGCATAGATATGCCAGACAAGGGGTGTCATAACTTACTGCTGGTACAAACTGGCAGCAAATTGTTAATTCCCACCACCCATGGACAAAGGGAAATCAGGAAGGGAATCAGCTATGACACAATTCCTCCTGCAGCTTATGTGCCAGCCTGTGCTCAGGCACACTCAAGCCTAAATTATGAGAACTGAAACCTCATTATTAGGATTGCAACTACATTTGTCCCTCTCAAAGTAGATCCGATAATTGCACTAAAAATTTCAAAGTTATGCCTCTGTCTTGTGACATGGACAGATGTGGATGTTGTACTTTTCAGTTACACTTTTTTTTAGGTTAACAATATGTATCTGATGAAGTGAGCTGTAGCTCACGAAAGCTTATGCTCAAATAAATTGGTTAGTCTCTAAGGTGCCACAAGTACTCCTTTTCTTTTTGTGAATACAGACTAACATGGCTGTTACTTTGAAACATTATAGAGAAAATATTTCACCCAAACAACAAATAGCTTATACACATGTCTAGCTTACCAGGTATCACCCAGCCTCCATATGGAGGCTCTGGATCAAGTGTGAAAATAACCTCCCTCCTCAGTCAGGGTGGTCACTTTAGATGGCTTTCAGTTCTTTATTTGCCTGGCCTCTTGAACCATGTCAAACCAGTATGTGTAATTTCCCCCCAGGGATGAAACTTCTTCAGACTTATTACTTGCCTTAGGGATGTGCATTAATTATTCCCTAGTGATTATAGTTCCTGAGGAAACATTTTAACACCCGTATTGAATCAGGAATACAATCCCTAGCTCATAAAGACATACACAAAATTTATAAGGTTGGAATATTCATAGATTATTGTATCATGTGCTGATAGCATCCATCACAGTCACCATATTTTCCCCAGCAATTAGAGTATTTGACTATATCGGAATGGTAGATGGGTTGGTTGTAAAGAAAACAAAGTGCCATGTTTTCTTCCTTTCAAAAAACAGAAACAGAAAACACAACATCAAGAAGAATGCTGCAATTTTAAAGATTTTCTATAGGAAGCAGTCTGTGATACTGAATAGACGTTCCAGTCTTGCATACTTATAGATGTACTGCCTCAATACGAGTGCAAAATGCATTAGAAAATCCTGTCAGGCAGCAATGAAGGGACAACAGCTAAGTGAACAAAAATATAATCTATCATAGGGAACAAAGGAAAAAAGAGGAAAAAAGAAAAGGAAAAAAAGTGGAGGATTTATTTTAAAAGGTTGAACTGTGATGTACATTTGAAGTTTTGAAAACTAGTGAATATCTTTTAGGGTTGGCCTAAATTACTCTGTAAATTTGTTTCTATGGGGCTTTTTGGAAGAAAAATAAGTAGAGGTTACAAGTGTTCATACTTACTTACTTACAGGAATTCAACTATTTTTGCAGATTTAAAAGGAGAATTGGCAAGAAGTTTAAAGTCACCACTTGATCTCTCAAGACTGGTTGAGAACCAGCTTTGATTTCAAAATGCTTTTTTTAAAAACCCAGCAATCTATTGCTGAGAATTTTGTTTTAAACATGAGGAACTTGGGCAGAACTGAAATTTGCCCTTACAAAAGCACAAGGGGGTTGCATGATGATTTGCATCACGGGTTTCAGTGCCAGGGTTAGGTGGGGGTAGAAAGAGCAGTCTTCAAGGGACTTCTACTCTCTACTGCTCCCGGGCTCCCACACAGATAGAGGGCAGGGCAGGAAATTTTCAGTTTTTTCAAGTTAGTGTGGCTCCATCCATATATCAGCCAGTGAAGTTCAGAGAGCATGGAAGGAGACTGGCATAGATTAGTGACACAGTCCCTCCCCCAGGAGCATTAGGAAACTAGGGAGGAACTTGTGAGTCAGAGTCATAGCTTCCTGGTCTTTTTCTGAGCTGTCATGGATATGTAACACCTCTCTCTCAGAGGGTAGAGAGGGGGGGTTTCAATATTACAGTTTAGTCCTATTTTATTAGAGGATCCCAAAACACAGGATGCTGCCTTTTCCAGCTGTCTTCCCAGTAGCAGTTAAATAATAAAACACCACCACAAAAGAGGCCTAAGTAAGTAATGATGATGATGACGACAACAATGATGCACAGGCAAGGAAACGAAACAAAAGAATCACGTTAAATTTCAGCTTCATTAAAAAGAAAGGAGAAAAAAATGTTGAAATGTTGAAAAAAATGGATGAAACCATGGCAGAAGTGATGGGGACAGAAATGTTGTTTTCGGATTTATAACAGAACATATATGAAGGAAAACCACAAAAGCAGTTCATTTCACCACACCCCACTCCCCTTTTTTGTGAAGAACAGTTTGTTACAGAATCTCTGGGAAAAACCCACACCTCCTTTTAGCAGCACATACTGTACATGAACTATGCTCTGGTTAAATTCCTCTTTCTGCACCTGCAAACATATGCTATCGAAATTAGTTACTTGCTAATTCACAAAGCCAGATTCTGTTCTCTGTTAAACTGATGTAATCCTGGAGTAACAATGTTCAAATCAATGGAGTTGTTCCAAAATTACACTGATGTAACTGGGTTCCAAATCTAGTTCATTATGTGTCAGTGTTTCTTAATACTTCTACTGAAACCCCTGCTCCAATGAGTCCTAGAGTTCATTGTAATAAAGACTGCAAACTAAGAATATACAGTATATAAAGTTGTATCTATTGCCATGAAGAAGCCTAATAATCCTGACAGAACCCGCACAGGTAAACTGAGAACAAGTGAGATGTCGTTATTGGCACACTATCAACATAGTGATCCAAAGGCATCAGATTCAAATTCATGAAGTCTATATAGAGTTGACATGCAATGGGGAACCCCAGAAGCATTATCAACAGGAGACTAACCTTTCTGATTATCTTCTTATACAAGGCACACACACACAAATCCCTGCCACACACATAGCAAAGTCTAATGTCATGTCACTTCAATGTGCATGTTTTAGTGTTTGGTGCATGGAGAAATGACATACAAGAACATGAAAAAAAATTACTTACCTGGGCCAATGCAAAATGATGCAATTATTGCAAGAATGCAAAATATACTGAGATAGGGGAGCCAGTATGCACGATTCTGGAAAAAACACAACAAAAAATAACCCACACTAGCATTACTTATGTCAAATGCCTAATAAGAGATCACATGGAATACAAAATATTCTTTACATTTTTTCCATAGATTAGGGTTTATGCCAAGAGTTAGTCTTAGAAATCAGTATTCCTGAAATATTTATTAGACAATTTGTATTAAAATTAAAATTTGGAATCTATACAGTGAAATGTCAAGAGGTCTGCTACATTGAAGAAGCCACAAATATTCAAAAAACTCATAACTTCTTATGCTGCAATTCAAGCCAAGCTGTGAAAGTTTCCTTGGGTTGCACAAACTCTTCTTAGTCACCTTCCCCAGATGTCTCTGCCATATTATTAAAGCCAGTATGGCAGATTTTTTAAATGACAAAGTTAATCTGTGTGAAGGATGGACTAAATACACGTCTCTCAATGGGACAGGGAGTTCTGTTCACCAGAAGCTGGGACTTGGTAACAGGGGAAGGATTGCTTGATGATTATCTGTTCTGTTCATTTCCTCTGAAGCACCTGGCAAAAGACAGGATACTAGGCTAGATGGATCTTTAGTCTTATCCAGTATGGCCTTTCATACGTACTAAGCTTAAAATAATATACATTGGGTGTGGTCAAACAGGTTGGGATATTCAGCCACATCCTGAAATTGTAGACAAACAACCTAATGGATCTGATTCTGCAGTAAAGGAAAGTTTTGTATGGAAAAGGACAGCCACAGGATCAGCCCATAGATCAGTGGTGGGAAACCTGCGGCCCGTGGGCTGCACACAGCCCATCAGGGCAAGCCGCTGGCAGGCCACCAGACCGTTTGTTTACATTTGCTTGGCCACTTGCAGCTCCCAGTGGCCAGGAACAGCGAACCGCGGCCACTGGGAGCTGCAGGCAGCCGTGCAAATGTAAACAAATGGTCTGGCGGCCTGCCAGTGGCTTGCCCTGATGGGCCGTAGGTTACCCACCACTGCCATAGATTGTAGATGGTTTTATAAGTCTTTGGGTATGTCTAAACTTCGAGCTGGAAGTGTCAATTCCAGCTCAAAGAGGCTTACATGCACTAGCTTTCATCAAGCTAATGTGGTAAAACAGAATGTAGCCTCAGCAACGTGAGCGGTGAGACAGTATAGGTGCCCAGGGTATATAACTAGCATCTTGCATGGGTATGTGCTCAGGGCAACTAGCTCCTTGTGCCATTGCAGCTACACTTTATTTTTAATGCTTTAGTTTAATCAGATCTAGTGCGGGTATGTCTCCCTGACCTGGAATTTACATTTCCAGCTTACAGTGTAGACACAGCCAGTGTATTCTTCCAAAGTTCCACACTTCTATTTCTATTACAGATTACGTGGTTTTGTGAGGAGTTCATTTTGTCTACAGAAAACTAAGTGAAGCAACAGCAATACAGGTAAAAAGTAATCAAAAGGAACTGACTAAGATTAAAAAGAAGAGCTTAAAGGAAGGCAACATTTGATTCAATAGGATCTCTCTAAATTATATGAGCTTTCCCTCTAGCTTCAAATACGGAGAGAGAATTCTACTGAATTGCCAGACCACAGTCCCTGATCTATGTAATGCTGAAAAATAAAAACTCCCGATTTCTTCCCACAGCCCTGTGGTCTCATCTTATTTCTCAGAAAATTTTGAATAGCAGGATGTTATAGTGAGGTTGCAAGTCTTTGTTATTTTTACAAAATATGAAGATATATTTACTTAGAGTATCTGAAGCATCATCATACCTATACTTGCCAATATAAATGACTGATGTACAGGTTCAAACAAAAAAGTACTATACTGGTTTGTTCCTTTTTAACTTGTTTATTCATTTATACACTAACTCTCAAAATATGATAATATGTGAAGGCTCTTCTTGGCATTAGTGTGAATTCATAAACTTATATATTTATCAGAGATGAGCTCATGTTGGATCCAAAATACAGATCTAAACTTGTTAGCCCCTTATACAGAGAGGACACAGGTGCAAATTCAGAACCAGATATAATTTTCCTCTGAGTTCAAGGCTGTTTGCATCCTGGGTTCTTGGTTCAGACTTATATCTAATACTTAATGCATAATGGACTAGATATTCAGCTAATGTAAACTGACGTCACTCCACTAAAATCTAACTCACAGTCAATGGAGCATCACTGATTTACAACAGCTGAAGATCTAGTCCAATTAGTTTAAACATGTCACATTATGTATCAAAGGGTTTGGAAACGCCTACTTTTCAGTCAGCTCATAACAAAACTTGCAGCCTTCTATCTTATGTGT
This sequence comes from Caretta caretta, assembly GCF_965140235.1. Lineage (NCBI taxonomy): Eukaryota > Metazoa > Chordata > Testudines > Cheloniidae > Caretta > Caretta caretta. Next base: position 126,430,820 of record NC_134209.1, on the reverse strand, counting down.
CTTGTGGTTGTGCTAACAACCTTGGGTTTATGACCTCGTCTGTAAAGTACAGTTCTGTTGTTTCATACAGTTGACAATATGGTAAGTCCTATTCAGATAGTTCACAGATTCATAGAGTTTAAAGCCAGAAGGCACCATTAGATCATCTAGTCTGACCTCCTGTAGAACACAGGCCCTTAAATTTCACCCATTTACCCTTATGCTGAGCCCAATAACTTGTCTTCAGATAAAGCACATCTCCAGAAAGGAATCCAGTCTTTATCTGAAGACATCAAGAGATGAAGAATCCACTGCTTCCCATGGTACTTTATTCCACTGGTTAATCACCCTCACTAATAAAAATTTGAGCCTTATTTCCAATTTGAATTTGTCTGGCTTCAGTTTCCACTCACTAGCTCTTGTGATGGTTTTACTACGTTCCCATGCTACTCACATTGACTCTGAGGGTATGTCTACACTGCACAGTAAGGTATAATTATAGCCCCAGTGACCATACCTGTGCTAGCCATAAGCTAGCTAGTGCAGGTACGTTAGCGGTGAAGAAACAGGGGCATGGGAAAAGAACCCAAGTATGCACCCGGGGTCCCTGGCGGGATTTTACTGGGATAGGTAGCCTGCTCTGAAGCTTGTGTTGCCACATCGTCACTGCTACTATTACCTTCACTAGCTAGATTAAAGCAAGAGCAGGTATACCTACCCATAGTATAATTACACGTTGGTTTGCAATATAGACATACTGTCAGTGGCTCCCTTCGTATTAACTCAAGCAAAGAAATAGGATACTGCAGTAAGATAAATGGTGAGGCTCATTTTAGCTGCTGTTCCAAAGACAGAGAAATCTTGACTATAGCCAGCAGAAGAACAACTTGCTGAAAGATCACTAAAAGCAGGCTGTTCCAATCTATCAGAACTCTACTTTTCAGGCCCCAAGAACAAAAGAAAGCTGTACATGATATTGCATACAAACGGAGGACAAAAAAGGCAGACAAACTGATTTCCTTTCAGTGTTATAGTTTGTTTAATAACCTTCTTCCAATCATTTGACATAATCACTTGCGAAATAAATGCTAACCCTGCATCTCCATGCCAGGTGCTTCCTCCAACAAATAATGAATCTTCACCTTTTGAGTCCAAATAGCTGAACTGAACTTCAAAGCTACGGTCGCACTGGAATGTTTTCTCCCCCAGGAGCCTTCTGTTTGAATTTAACCTTTTTGCTTTTTCAAAAAAATCACCAGTAAACAGAAGGCACATAGAGAATGCAAGAAATTTCAAGACGATATATACTGTTTTACAGCAAAAGTATGAGGTGTTGAATGCAGTGTTTCTCAACCATGGGCAAAATTATCCTCTCCAATCTGCTTGCATGAAACTCTCACTTGGTAAGAAATGAATGAGACAATCTTTTAGATCACATTATGACTAACAGTCACACTCTGAAATAATTAAGTTTATAATTAAGCAGAAGACAGAACTTCAAATCTCCAATTCAAAATAGGCCATCATTTAAACTTAATCAAAAGTTGGAATGGTCCACAGAAGTAAGCTGAAGCCAAGAAGTACTATATACCGGACATTTAAAATAGAGAAATGAAAGAGAATAGTTACGTAATGAATATACTGTACCTGTAAAGTCAGGGATACTGAAAGTATCGTAAAGGAGATGACCATCAAACCAAAACCTCCGATAAGCAGAGGTCTACGTCCAAGTCGTTCAACAGCTAAACCCTGAATAAGAAGAAATGGTATTTTACTTTCTTGAAGAACCAGTAGAGCTTCGTTAATTAACAAAATTCTTATAGTGAAGTGATAGGTGCTACGTAAAAACCATAGATAGTAACAATTAACTTCATTTTGTTAATTCTCAGCTACAGTGTGTTCATAATTACAGTCAGATTACATCATTTGACGTCTTTTGGAAAACAGGTAATTGTAATATTCGGCATTGCTTATTAAAAATAGAGCAAATAAGTAATATTTGGTCGGGTTAAATTTTTTTCCCCTACAGAACCATAATGGGATTATACATGGAAGAATGTGAAACTTGTAATCGACTGTCTTAAAGTGCAATGGTGAAGGTTCAATTTCCATTAGTGCAGTGGATATCAAATCTCATTCAAACATGGCATAGATACACAGAAACCTGTGCATTTATGCACCTTTTCATTTATTTATGTTGACTACTTTGCAGACAAAGGAACTTAATTAAAAAAAATCACATAAAATCAGAGTATGTCTGCTAAAGAGGAATATAATAAAAAGAGCTCTAAAAAGGGTTAGTATAAAACAATTGATTTTCCTAGATTCATACGTAAATGAGTGAGATACATTTTAGACCAGACACATCAGAACATTCTCTAACATACTATTCCCACCAGTAATTACTAATTAAAATCGCTTTCTTATGAAGAAAGGGTAACATTACTTGAAATCTAAAAGGTATGTGTCAAATAACTGCTTCAGATGATTTTAAAAAGGTAGACTCAAATATTTATTTGCCAGGTAAATAGTTACCTTGGACGGAAAGCCTGAGTTCAAGCATCACCCATGCGAAAGGTGAAATGCAGAAATGAAATGAATTCTAAATTACATGGGCCTCCGTGGTGGTTTGCAGCCATGGAATTCCAGGAAAAGTTGTGTTATAGGCAGGCACGTGTCTGTAGATGTGGAGGGGGAGGACAACACTTGTGGAGTGGGTACTCTCTCCACAAATTTCAGCTCTGCTAGTTGTTATGGAAGAGGCATGGGGGTACGCAGCACTTAGTGAACTTAGTGGACCAAAGAAACCAACCCATGTAGATTTTATGGCCAGAAGGGACCACTATAATCACCTAGTCTGACCTCCACAACACAGGCCACAGAACTTCATTAGTAGTGGAGAGAATTATCCTTCCCTACTGCACAAGTAAACACACTCAAGCCCAGTAACTCTGGGTCAAAACAGAGGCACCCCATTGTAGAGGTAGTTGGAAAATTTTAGCCCAAGAGATTTTCCCAATCTCACAAAGAAAGTCCTTGGCAGAGCTTGGAACAGAAGACAGATCTCTGTGCTTCAACTAGTAGACCATGCCCTACGGACTTGATCCTGCATGGTGCTGAGCATGCTGGCCCTGATCTAGCAAAGCACATGCTTCACAATGGGACTACTCATGTGTTAGAAGTTAAACAGATGTGTAAGTGCTTTGCTGGACCTGTGCCAGAGCACTCAGCTCCTTGCATGATTGAGGTCTAGCTCCCTTATGCAGGGAAGTCCCCATAATACAGTCTGTGGTGACCAAACAGGAGAGAGTAAATTACCTTTATATAATTCTTTTTCCCCTCTGGGTAATTCTGATTGCAATAATCAAGTCATAGAATAAACACCAATGCCTGTAGCTAAACAGAACCTGCCAGAAAATTTCACAGAGGGAGTAAAAGAAATTTAAAAGGTAAAGAAATGTATTTCTTTGCTGAATGTCTCCCACAGAATGATAGGAATATGTTCTGAATGTCCCTGCCTGAGGGTGGCTAGGGGGAAGGTCTACCCTAGAAAGTTTTGCTGTTTTAATGATACAGACAATACCAGTGTACTGCTGACAGTATGAAAGTGCTTATACCAGTATAATTTATGCCACTTTGGAAACCAGCAGAAAATATGCTGGTAGAAAGCAGAGTTATACCAGCATAACTACCTCTACACTAGGGCTTTCAGCAGCACAGTTATGTTGGCAAAAAAAAAAAAAAATCACACCCCTAACTACACAGCTATACCAGTACAAACTTTTCAGAGTAGACCAGGGCTCAGTTTTCATTTCAGCTTTGCAGTTCATCACAATAAACCTAAATGTAAATCATTATTGCCTTAAAACTAGAACCCAGATGAACTTGTAGGAAGTAAGTCATTAACAGAAATAGAGAGAATGTTATAATTAATTAATTAAGTGGTTTATGGTGCAAGCAAAAAGACGTGTTATTCATTTGTAAGAGTGAGAACAGTGTTATCTTTCAAAACAGAATTCCTGTAGGATTCTTCTGTTAAACTGTCATACAAACCATGCACAGAGTTTGTCCCTCGGCATAAGGTGGTCATCTATAAACCACAATGGAAACTGGTGCAAAATAAGACACAAAGACAATTAAAAACTAGCTTCACATTTTCTATACCTCTTTTTCCTTGAAAGCATTTACAAATACTTCTCCTGCCATATATGTTAATCCTAGAGGTGTATTTTTATTTTCAAGTTAAATAAATGTCATGCTACTGTAGTTTCAGCTGTGGATTGTGCTTGGATATGGTCATGCTTCAGAAGTCATGCCTACAGTGCAAGTTATTTTGGATTCCAGCACTATTTTCATTCATTTTACTTTCACTTTGGATTGTTCTAGTTATTTTAAGTAACAAAATGAAGAGGTTTTTATTATTTTAAATAGCAAAAGAAACTGGTTTGGGCATCACCTAAGGATTCAAATTTTATATATATATATATACACACACATACATATACACACACACACACACACACATATATATATAAAAATAGGACTATAATGACATATGAATGACAAGTTACAATTTCATGCTACGTTTTAAACTTTTGTCCCCTTTTGAATCTAATAAGCCACTCTAAATAAAATTTGACCGTTCTAAAAACTTCCGATAGTTTCAGTGGCTGAGACTTGGATATATAAGGTGCTGAACACTTTTGTGAGATGTTGTGAGCCCTCAACTACCAGTAAAGAGCCAGTCTTGAAAACACTTATGCATATGGATAACCTTGTTCTGGTAGGACATTTGTTTATGGTTGTGAGAGATGAGAAACGTTGAATAGAGCTGGATGAAGACTGCGCTTTCTACAAGTTGTTGGTGATTGGATGCTTTGCAATGCATTTGACATAACTGGATTCCTTAATTTTCATATAGAGTTGGTGGTGGTTGTGAATGGGAAACCTTCTGTGTTACACAACATTGTGTTTTTGTACTGAAATAGAGAAAGGGTATGAATGTCATTGTGACACAAAGGAAACTAGGGGTATGAGCAAAGATTTCATACAAGGAGCAATCTGAGAAACAGCCAAGATCAGGTTGAAATTTATGGCTGTTACCTTAATAATACAGCAAACCCCAGGAAGGGGGGAAAGTTTAGACCATTTTGTGTATGTGTGTGTGTTTGCACATACCTACAGCACTACAAGCAGATTGGGAGTGCCACCAAAGCCTTACATCTTGTATAAAAGTTTAATATTCTCTTAACTAAGAAATCATTTGACTCTTTCCTACTATTTATTGGTTTTCAGTGGGGGTGTGTGTGGGGGGGAACAATGGAAAGGAAGCAAAACACAACTATACCAAAGCATTCTTTTCACAGTCAGGTATATGGTTTACCATGTTTTTTCATATTACATATTTGTTATTATTTCTATTTATAGAATGGTAATACTTCCTGAATTTCCCATTCCCCTTGTCTTATTGATCCCAATGCTCTACTGAAATTAAATAGAAAGCTAAAGAGAAAAGGTCTCAACAAATAAATAAAAAGAAAGTCATATGTTATTGAGCTTGTAATGAGTTATTACATGTTTCATTGGTAAAGAATGCTACAGTTAAGATAACATACAGACTTTGATTATAAGCCCCTCTTTTGACAGATAACTTGCTCAAAAGTTGTTAATTAGCAAAACCCACTTAGATGTTTTTGTTACTCAGTGTGAAAAATGTTTCTATCAGTTTTAAAGCATTTATGGTTCTGCATTCACCATTTATCCGTAATAGGAATATTTCTCAAACCAGTAAAAACTGGTAGAAATCTTTTTGTACCTTAAGCCACTGTATATGGCATAAAAGGAAATACTACACGTGTTCACCTATGGTTACAGAAAAAGTGCAGCTGCTTTCTATTACACTGGATTGTGCTACCTGCCAAATAGTACAAAATATAGCACTTCGTTGTGAGATCATGAGCACACACCCGGGAAGGAAGAGTTGTGGTGGTTTCTGTGATTAACATAACTCTGAAGTTCTTGACTTCTGTGCAATTAATAATGCAACCGTAAAATTACACTGATGTAACTTTTCTCAGGTAGCAATACAACTTCATATATCACCAGTCAACAAAGGAACTATGTTCTCTATCAACAGATCACACACAACTACCTTTTGACTGACAACTCCTTTGAATAAATACAGTGTTAAAAAACCAATCGCCAATCGCTTCCACTTGAGTCAACTGCAGAAACTGGTGTTAACATAATGAAATCAGAGCATATTCAAAAATTCTGGGCATGTTTATGTGGTGAAAATGATTATATAAGGAAGTGGAATTGCTAACAGGTCCCAATTCTGTAGTTCTTACGGTAGGTTCCTGAATACTTCATTTCAAATTTTCCCCAACCCTCAAGTTTTGTTAAGAAAAACTCCCAATTTTACTCTCTTAATATCTTAAGACCTGCTATTAAATATGCTCTACTACTTTTCAATATTATAATTATTATTTATATTACTTTTTTCTCCTGACAGGCTTCTGACTGACTCTGTCCTGAATAAAGAAAAGGAGTATTTGTGGCACCTTAGAGACTAACCAATTTATTTGAGCATAAGCTTTCGTGAGCTACAGCTCACTTCATCGGATGCGCATCCGATGAAGTGAGCTGTAGCTAACGAAAGCTTATGCTCAAATAAATTGGTTAGTCTCTAAGGTGCCACAAGTACTCCTTTTCTTTTTGCAAATACAGACTAACACGGCTGTTACTCTGAAACCTGTCCTGAATAAGAGCTTCTCTTTAGACTCAGACTCATGTGATTAACGTGACTTGCCACTTCTGTGCTATTTCCATTTTAAGCAGTAGGATTAAGTAGATCATCAAATCTCATGTCTATTCATCATTCAGGGTACAGTCACTTGCATCCAAGAAAAGAGTAATAGACAATCCAGAGAGGTGGATTTATAGTTTTACTTGTAGCCCCTTTATTCACAGCACAGTCATTTCTCCTAGAACATGAACCATGCTGTTGCAAAAAGAAACAAAGAATCAGGTACCTAAATATGGATTTAGAAGTTTAGCCTGAGGCACCCAGTTTGGGCACATCACACTTTAATAAATATATGTCCTGCTTGGCTCTTGCATCAACTTGGGTGGGTACCTTCTTATGCCCTCATAGAACAACCTGTTGAGCATTTCCTTCATTCAGGGGACTGTCAGCAACTGATGGCATTGGTCTATAGGTTCAGTCTGATCAATCAAAAGGCCCTCAGTAAGGGAACACCTCCTGAAGGAGGTCCATTGGATTCCCTTTGTTGGATATCTTTTAGGCATGCTGAAGCCCCCATCTGTTTCAGCTGCTCTATCTTTGAGGTTTTGGGGACCTCTCTCTGACTTTCTGACCCTGAATATAAGAACTATTTGTAATGGTAAATGGAGGATGATTCAAGGAAGACTCTGGAGACCTGAATTCTATTCCTGGCTCTGATACTGACGGACCGTGTGGCCTGGGGGAAGTTGTTTAACCTCTCTTTGTCTCAGTTTCACCATCTGAGAAACTGGGATAATGCTGCTTCTCTCCTGTGAGATCTGCAGATGAAAAACACTGCGTAAGAGCTAAGTATTATTATAGTACCCCCTTCCTCTCATCCCATTAAACTATAGTTTTGGCAAGTGACCCCTTTTGGTGATGAGGTAGCTGGAGGAAATGCTGGGTTTTGCCTTGCACCAGATTACTTTCCTAGGTTCTGTCTACACTGCACACCTTACAACCGTGCGGCTGTGTTGCTGCAGCTGTGCCGTTGTAAGGGGCACTGTGTGGTTGCACTTCAGCGCTGGGAGAGAGCTCTCCTGGCGACAAAATAAAACTACCTCCAGCGAGGAGAAGTAGCTTCATTGACGGGAGCACACTCCTACCGATGAAGCGCTGTCCACACCAGCGGTTTTTGCTGCTAAAAGTTTTATCGTTCAGGGGGGTGTTTTTTCATACCCCTGAGTGACAAAAGTTTTAGCGACGAAAGTGCCACTGTAGACAGAGCCTTAGTTAAACTAGAACTTGAACTGGTTGGTTCTTTGTGGTAGATTTCAGTGCTTCTCACAGCCCAGACTACCCTCATTCACATTGAGTAGTATCTCAATCCAGAAATAGTCACATTGACCTCAATATACATGTGGATTAAGGTACTACTAAGGGTGAGTTTGGTGATCATAATTTGGCCCTACATTATTGAGTCCAGATTCCCCATGTAGTAAAAGACAACCACTACACACACACATACACATAAAGGAATGTCTAATGCTCTTGAAAATTTTCTGGGACAGTAGCTATTTTCCACTACTATAGCATTGCTAGATTTTACATTTGTATGTGGTGTGACACTAGTCTAAGTATCTTTCAGCTCACAAATTTGCTTCATAAGGATCACAGACAGTTGCATTCAAAAACTGCAAAATGAAGATGAGCTCATGAATACAGATTAATTAGTGAATCATTCTTTATGACCAGAAGAATAAAGTGCTTTACACACTGAATAAATCATTGAGTATTCTTTGGCTACCACTTACCACACATATTTGGGAGACCTTTCATAGGTTTAAGTGAAACACATTAAAAATTTAATCATCTAAAAATTCATGCTATTGAAATGTTATGCGGTCTAAACAAATTAGCATGGCAGTCAATTTAGAAAACCAAATGTTTGCTCGCATGGGCAATTATTTATAGCTGGATAAAATGATAGATGATGTTCTGGATAAACATTGCTCTTGGATAAAATTAACAGTTTTTTGTTCCATGGTTAATTTTATTAAGGGGAAAATGCTGTTTTAAAAGGCTGTAAATCTTTTTATAAGCACTCTATGGGGGGAAAAAGGCAATAGAGAATATTTTTAGCGAACTGCTGTAAATTTTTAAAAAACAGTAATACTGGCAAAGGGTATTTTCTCATTACAGTCTGTATTTACTAGTAAAAAAATAATAATTGTAAAAAAGCTACTTAGATTTCACAGTATCTTTCATTCCAAAGATTTCCAAAGTGCTTCACAAACTGAATTCAGCTGGACCGCTCATGTAAATGAAGTTACTAATGCAAGCATGTATTGCACAACTGGATCTTTGAATTGATAGATAATTAATAGTTCATCAAGTGAAGACTCCCTACCCGACTGAAAATGTAGGGGACATTTAGATAGGGAAAACATGGCAACCAGAGTTTGTATGCGACCAGAAGTCTTGAGTTATCACCCCTATTACTTTATTAAAAATACTATGGGATATTTAATGAGCACGCATGGCTAAAACCACTGTTTCTCTACATCTCTCTTAAAAAAAAAAAAAAGCAGTAACGTCAGCAGCACAGTCCTCCATAACCCTGTACTCGGACACTGATTGAGCAATGGCTGAGAAGAAGTGTGTCATCTACTATATTGAATCACTGAGACCACTTCCCGCAGCATTTAAATGTTCCTCTGGTCTTTCATTCAAATACTGATACAGCATGTGCCCACTGAACTAGTGGGATCATAAGTGCTGGAGCACACAATGGTATGATTCATGAAAAAAATCTACAGACATTCTAGACAGGAGTTTCAGTCTGGGCATGAGCCTGGGAACAGTGGTATTTGCAACAATATCTGCATTTCAATTTTCAAGTTCTTGTTTGTTTATGTGACCATTGGGATTTCTACTCTACAGAAAGAGTAACAGGGCTATAATTAAAGCTTGCTAATAGCAAGCAAGCAAATATATTAATGTAATGGCTATGTATTAATGAGATAATATTTGAAAATGCTTTGAAGAGACAGTGCTATAAAGGGGCAAATTAATACTATAATTAGAGTTACGATTTTATCCCGGAGATCACGGAGAGTCATGGAATCTGTGACTTACAAAGACCTCCGTGAGTTCAGCCCCGCGGTTGGGAGCTGCAGGATCCTGCCGCCTCCCACAGCGGCAGGGAGCTGCAAGATACCCCTGCCACCTTAGGCAGTGGGCCCGCAAGCTGCCAGCAGCCAGGGGCAGTGGGGGTACCCCGCAGGTCCCCGCCACTACTGGCAGGGCGGGTACCCTACAGCTCCCCACTGTGGCAGCAGGGCAGAGGGACCCCTGCAGCCCCTGGCCGCTCCCCACTTTGGCAGTGACAGAGGGACCCCTGCAGCGGTGGCGGCAGACTATGGGGAGGGGGACCCTGCAGCTCCCCTCTGCCACGGGGGGGGAGGGGAAGGAGCAGAGGGACCCTGGATCTCTGAGCCCCCATGGGTGGTGAGGGCCTCAGAGCTCCGAGTCCCTTCCAATTTTATCATGGATATTTTTTAGCAAAAGTCAGGAACAGGTCATGGGCTCCAGTGAAGTTTTCTTTATTGCCCATGACCATGCTCACAAACCGGGTAGAATTAGTGGGGGAAGCAAAAGTGGATGGGAATCTGGGAGGCAGTGACCATGAGTTGGTTGAGTTCAGGATCCTGACGCAGGGAAGAAAGGTAAGCAGCAGGATACGGACCCTGGACTTCAGGAAAGCAGACTTTGACTCCCTCAGGGAATGGATGGCCAGGATCCCCTGGGGGACTAACATAAAGGGGAAAGGAGTCCAGGAGAGCTGGCTGTATTTCAAGGAATCCCTGTTGAGGTTACAGGGACAAACCATCCCAATGAGTCGAAAGAATAGTAAATATGGCAGGCGACCAGCTTGGCTTAATGATGAAATCCTAGCGGATCTTAAACATAAAAAAGAAGCTTACAAGAAGTGGAAGGTTGGACATATGACCAGGGAAGAGTATAAAAATATTGCTCAGGCATGTAGGAATGATATCAGGAGGGCCAAATCGCACCTGGAGCTGCAGCTAGCAAGAGATGTCAAGAGTAACAAGAAGGGTTTCTTCAGGTATGTTGGCAACAAGAAGAAAGCCAAGGAAAGTGTGGGCCCCTTACAGAATGAGGGAGGCAACCTAGTGACAGAGGATGTGGAAAAAGCTAATGTACTCAATGCTTTTTTTGCCTCTGTCTTCACTAACAAGGTCAGCTCCCAGACTGCTGCGCTGGGCATCACAAAATGAGGAAGAGATGGCCAGCCCCCTGTGGAGATAGAGGTGGTTAGGGACTATTTAGAAAAGCTGGATGTGCACAAGTCCATGGGGCCGGACGAGTTGCATCCGAGAGTGCTGAAGGAATTGGCGGCTGTGATTGCAGAGCCATTGGCCATTATCTTTGAAAACTCGTGGCGAACGGGGGAAGTCCCGGATGACTGGAAAAAGGCTAATGTAGTGCCAATCTTTAAAAAAGGGAAGGAGGATCCTGGGAACTACAGGCCAGTCAGCCTCACCTCAGTCCCTGGAAAAATCATGGAGCAGGTCCTCAAAGAATCAATCCTGAAGCACTTGCATGAGAGGAAAGTGATCAGGAAAAGCCAGCATGGATTCACCAAGGGAAGGTCATGCCTGACTAATCTAATCGCCTTTTATGATGAGATTACTGGTTCTGTGGATGAAGGGAAAGCAGTGGATGTATTGTTTCTTGACTTTAGCAAAGCTTTTGACACGGTCTCCCACAGTATTCTTGTCAGCAAGTTAAGGAAGTATGGGCTGGATGAATGCACTATAAGGTGGGTAGAAAGCTGGCTAGATTGTCGGGCTCAACAGGTAGTGATCAATGGCTCCATGTCTAGTTGGCAGCTGGTGTCAAGTGGAGTGCCCCAGGGGTCGGTCCTGGGGCCGGTTTTGTTCAATATCTTCATAAATGATCTGGAGGATGGTATAGATTGCACTCTCAGCAAATTTGCGGATGATACTAAACTGGGAGGAGTGATAGATACACTGGAGGGGAGGGATAGGATACAGAAGGACCTAGACAAATTGGAGGATTGGGCCAAAAGAAATCTGATGAGGTTCAATAAGGATAAGTGCAGGGTCCTGCACTTAGGACGGAAGAACCCAATGCACAGCTACAGACTAGGGGCCGAATGGCTAGGCAGCAGTTCTGCGGAAAAGGACCTAGGGGTGACAGTAGATGAGAAGCTGGATATGAGTCAGCAGTGTGCCCTTGTTGCCAAGAAGGCCAATGGCATTTTGGGATGTATAAGTAGGGGCATAGAGAGCAGATCGAGGGACGTGATCGTTCCCCTCTATTCGACATTGGTGAGGCCTCATCTGGAGTACTGTGTCCAGTTTTGGGCCCCACACTACAAGAAGGATGTGGATAAATTGGAGAGAGTCCAGCGAAGGGCAACAAAAATGATTAGGGGTCTAGAACACATGAGTTATGAGGAGAGGCTGAGAGAGCTGGGATTGTTTAGCCTGCAGAAGAGAAGAATGAGGGGGGATTTGATAGCTGCTTTCAACTACCTGAAAGGGGGTTCCAAAGAGGATGGCTCTAGACTGTTCTCAATGGTAGCAGATGACAGAACGAGGAGTAATGGTCTCAAGTTGCAGGGGGGGAGGTTTAGATTGGATATTAGGAAAAACTTTTTCACTATGAGAGTGGTGAAACGCTGGAATGCGTTACCTAGGGAGGTGGTAGAATCTCCTTCCTTAGAGGTTTTTAAGGTCAGGCTTGACAAAGCCCTGGCTGGGATGATTTAACTGGGAATTGGTCCTGCTTCGAGCAGGGGGTTGGACTAGATGACCTTCTGGTGTCCCTTCCAACCCTGATATTCTATGATTCTATGTCCGTAACTTTTACTAAAAATATCCATGACAAAATCTTAGCCTTAATTATAATCATTGTATGTTTGTTTTTCCTCAAGGATCACATCAACCTATTATTACTGGGCTATTATTCCCAGAAGGTAACTTAAAGGGACACTTTCTATTTGAATTTTATGTTCCTGTATTAAGGATATATTGTGAATTGAATGTTTTTTAGATTCTTTATCAAAAAATAAATATTATGGTTTTTCTTCTCTCCCGTCTGTTGGGTAGACCCAAAACAGTACTACCAAATGCTCTGCTGTCTTTTTATACAACAGTGTGCTGCCTGTATAACCTACTGTAATTGCATCATGGATCTTTTAATGACTAGTCCACAAAGAGGATAAAAGTCTACTGTTGCTATCTGACAATGGAGGTACTGTAATTCATTAACTCACTTGGTAGGGACCTGTGCGGTGGGTTCTATTCCTGATGGTGACCTGGTTTCAGTTTCATTTTGTTGCTATTTGTAAACACCTAATTGCAGATTCCTGTGGAAGAGTGTGCTTATGAACTCCCACCCAGAGCAGTGCAGGAGAGTGGTGCAGTTTGTCATCAACAAAACAGTGAAACTGACCATACATAAAATGCTGGCAAATGCATAAAAGAAACAAACTTGGGGAAAAAGAAAAGAAAAGAAAAACATACCCCCTTCAATCTCTTCCAACTATAATAGGCTTAGGAGTTACTTGGAACAAGAGAAGGTATAACATTTTCAAATGGCAATGTAAAATTCAAGTTGGTGTCCCTTGGAACAGGAACAATAAAATGTGCCAGAGGATTCTTGAAATAAAACTAAGTCTATAAAGCAATGTTTCAGTGTATCTCAAAAGAGCATGTTTGAAAAGTTAGAGATTTCCATACATCAGTATTTCCAGAGGCACAGCAAGCAGACTGCATATAAAAGAAGGGAATTAAAAATAACCTTGTGGGCATGAGAAACTTACTGAAGAAATCACAGATACCGGGAACTAACTTAGACATTTCTTGTTAGATATAAGAATGTATTCTGAACATGCCCTAAAAACTGACTGTATGGAACCCACTGAAAAGACAACAGACCCTCTTTATAGAATGGCTTTTATATCATCAAACCTTCTCCGTGTAATTTTCAGTGCCAGAAAACAAAAGGTCAGCATCCTCCCCATATAAAAATATCTGCCAAATCATTTTTTGTGTTTATCTTAAACAAAGAAATATTAAAATAATGTCCCATTTATTTAAAAGAGTGGCTATGTATCTAAACTGAGATCATCACAAATCTAAATATAGATGTGTGGAAAGGTACAAAGATCAGGAGAAGGCCTTTGTGACATTTAAGATCTCCTTATGTCCCGTACAATATGGAAATAATGTTGATAGCTTGATTTTAGTATAACATTTAAGGGGCCACAAAACACCTGTTTATCCTACTAGGATGGATTTTTTGCCAAGATTGTTTCTCTGACATTTAAAAATGCTTTAAATCCCAACATGATTATGTAATATTGTTTTAATAGTATTAGAATATATGCAGATAAAGCTTTAATTAAAAAGTATGAAATTTACCTTTGCAGTTAATCTGTTGATTTGCAATGTCACATTCCAAAAACATTTAAATGTTTTAATTATAACAGTGCAAACAAAAATAAGCTTACACTAACAGTGAGCAATTTATTCAACTACTGAAAGTTCCTTCGGTTTTATTTTGTCACAATAGCGTATCATGTTGTCTAATCAAGTTTGCTGGTGAGGGTGGGGAGTAATGAAAATGTATGTGGCTACTACTTCTCCATCAAAAGTTTATGGGGATTTTTTGCATTTGAATTCAGTATACATTCACGGCACATTATAGATTCTGGTGCTAAAGAGCTTTGTATTCGCTACCACTGAAGGAGCCAGAAGTGAAAACATGGAACTTTGGATCCTCCACATCATTGTGGTTGTTTTCCTTATCTTCCCATCACTGTGTAAAATGAATGGCTGGTGTATAAACAAACATTTACACGTACGCCATGCAAGGTGAAAAATTTTGCTTGATACTCATTAATCACTATGGAATAATTGTCACATCACCACTTTTTGACGGCTTTCTGAAGTCCAAAATGACTTACCTTTTTTACCTAGCCCAACCCTGAATTGGGATCTTGAGGATAAACTTCTCCATGCTCTTCTTTCTGTTCATTTACATGGAGCAGTTTCACAACTCACTATCTGGATAAATTTGATCCTAAAGCTGTTGCTATATAGTTTAAATGTCATTCTGGGGTATATACACCCTACAGAGTCATGGAAAGTAGGTCTAGAATTGGACTCAACAAATGGTATTTTCAAGCTGTTGAACTTAATCATCAATATATGACTGCTGATAAAGTTTTTAAACATGAATAAAGAAATAATACATCAGTAACATAATATTAAATAAGTAATTTTAAGGGGGTTATTTATCATCAAATGTACACATATCCAATTTATCACTCAACTTACGGAAGAAACAGCAGACAAAATCTCAACAGTGCTGGTGCTCAAGGTAACATAAGGGATCAGTTTAGGACTTATCCCAGCTTCCCTGAAGATGCTATTTGTGTAGTACCAGATCTATATTAAAATACAAAATAAATGCTTCATTAGCTGTCATAGTTTGAAAAAGAGGACTTGAACATTTAATTTGAATATATAAATAGAAGATTTTAAAAAAAGCCAAATAATATTGCACGATGAGCTGCCTGAAAGTGTTGAAGTGACTATAAATCTTAAATTGGGGCACATGATTGATGTATAATTTTTTGTTTCTTCACTCACAAATCAAGAACTTTGAGCAAAAAATGGATAAAACCTAAAAGGCAAATTATAAAAGCTGAAATACAATATTGGGTCTAATTCTGTACTGCCTTACGCCTTGTGAGGTGACCTGTAATATTTACACCTGTGCATAATAGACTGAAAAGGGGGAGTAAAACACAACCAAGTCACTAAACTAGTATCTTACACCCACTCTGCACAAGTGCAAATGGCTACACAAGATGCACGGCAGTACAGAATACCTAGGGCCCAACCCAGCAAGGTACTGATGTGATGGCTGACATCTTGGCCAACACTTTGCACACTGAACTGGAGGACCCCCAGAACTACAAGCCTGAGCTACTACAACTTGGCCTCTCTAGTTCGGGGCTGTATCAACTCATCTCCCCTATGGACTGGCACAGAGTGGGACTTTAACACACATTCACCAGTGGGTTACACTGAGTGCCCGCAAGTGGCCCACAAGTCAATCAAAGGCATTCAGTATCTTGATGAATATGGCCCTTGGCAAGTAAATGACAGCACAGAAATATGGCACATTCTAAAACCTCTACAGGCCAATAGATTTTTGGGAAGGGCTGGATGAAGCTGATTTGTATTTTCTACAGTTAATAAGGACTGCTTTCTACCTAGACGGTCGTACACCATGTAATGTGCTTGTGCTTTAAAATAATGTGTCTGGGCAATACCAAAGCATCAGCTACTCTTCAGAGAAGTGAAAACTGTAAACATTTATTTGAAATCTGAGATTCTTGGACAGAAGGAAATGAGACAAAGAAAATCAGATGCCAAAACATGCAATGTGATTAGCGGTTCTACCGTAAAGCAGAAACATCTGGCGGACAGAGAGAAGGGATGTATTTGATTACCAGAGAAGGAGAAAAATAACGGATTGCTAGAAGGATGTGAAGTCTCTAAAATAAAGCCCGTCACCTGCCATATTGAAAATGAAAGCCATAAACAACATCTTGGCATGTTGAGTGAATGGGCTTGAGAGAGATTGACAATCCTCCCACTCCAAACAAGATGCCAGCAGACGACCAAAGCCTCTTCAAAGGGAAGCTAAGTTTAATAAGCCCAGTGGGGCATATGAACCTCACTGAGGGGAAGTCAAGCCTGAGAAGTCCACCAAAGCACCTGGGTCTTAAGGGATCCTAGTGAGGGTGTCTGAACTCAAGCAGCCCAGAGAGTATGTGACACCACATTCTGACTTGGTGCCTTGTGTGGGTGGAGCTTAGAAGAGTATTACCATCTTGTTCACCCAATTCTGACCCGTGGACAATATGATTCTATTAAAAAATGGTTCAGCTCAACTAGACATGGCAGAAACAAAGAGCAAAGGGAGCATTCATGTCCCTGTGCAATTCACATGCCAGGGAATAACTGTTTGAGAGAAGAATAACCAGTGCCAATGATTTATTTTAGTAATCTGGATAAAATATTTCAGCATCTTTGCCCTTAAACATAATTTACAAAATAAAGTTAATCTTTGTTGATTGTCTATCAGAAACTTTTTATCCCTCAAAATTCTATCTTAAAGTTGCACATGGTGTATGTTAAGCAGTTTGAAATTAATTATATTAAATATGAAGCAGGAGAGAAAAGGAACAGATCAAATTCACCAGTGATGAGAAATTATATTCACTTCATTTAGTTTTGTGTGTACTTTAGGGCTGAGATACTTTATTATTAATTTATATTTTGAAGTTAATTCCTTGTCCATGGTATATAGATTTATCATATACAACTTTTTATTAACCAGTAGAACTAATACAGCTTTCTTTTGAATACTGTGATTGATTGTTTAATGATTCACCATAATTACATCTAGTAGTATGATCATCAATGTCTTCATTATAGTTTCTGGTGCATCTAGAAAATAATGTACTTGGTGGAATTAAATGGTGAGATTTTTTATTACAAGATAAAGCCTTAGAAGGGAATAATTGCTAGATATACTCCTCAAGATACCAGCTGGACAATTACAGAAGGCAGCCACTTGGTAATCTCCCCTGGGAATGATCTGAAGCTCTTGGATAAATGTGGAAGGATCAGTCCAATCTTTTTTCTGACACACCCATCTGGGCAAGACATATGGCAAGCCCTGCCTGGCTAGTAGGCCACCACAGGCCAGCTGGATCTTAGAGTTTAATATTATGAAGGATTTTCACATTGTAAAGAACTCCCAGTTGAAATCAGAGAAAAATGTTAATCCACTTAAAATACTGTGTCTGTGTGAGAATGGATTTATTGAGTGCTTGCGACTGAGTAGGCAAAATACTTGCTCATGGGCCAAATCCTGATTGCCACATAGTCCCACTGATTTCAGTGGGATTCCTATGGAAGTTATGTCAAGTCTGTAAGAATAATGGTTGCATGGTTGAGAAACAAAAGGCTATACTTATTTTTTAATTCTCTCTCAAAATTAAAACAACGTTATCTCAAGAAACCTGCACCAGGAGAGGGTGGGTGCCTGCATGCGCACAATCTTATTTTCCTGCCCAAAGGACAGTAGCATCTTTCTCTCTCGGTCCCATTGTCCCAACTGGGGGCCTAATCCAAAATCCACTGAAATCAACTGGAGTTATTTGCACTGGCTTCGGTGGGGTTTGGATCAGGCCCAATCTGAGAAAACAGTATACACCATGCAAGACATCATATACTTGCACTGTTCTACTTTTAGATCCTATAGGGAAGAAAGAACCTGCTTGTTCTTTGTGCCCTCCTATATGATGAATAATCTGTAGATTCCAATAGACATTAAAATGGCAATTTCCACGAGATAACGGGATTCCAACATATGCCTAGGTGTGAGGACACTTTCTGTGTACCAAGAGATTTTTTCAGAAATGCTTAGCATTCCTCAAACTAAGTCTCTGATTATGTTTTCAAGATTACAGTGGATGTTTATACTGGTGAAGAATTCAAAGCTCAGGTATGCACATGTACAGAAGCACGGTCCTGATTTAGCAAAGTATTTAACCATATTCCTAACTTTAAGTAATCGATGGAAGTATGCATCCACTTAAATTTAGGACTGTGCTTAAATACCTTCCTGAATTTAGTCTTAAATAAGGAATTCAAGGAGACATATTTCCCAAGTGAGAAATGAACATACTGGATAAGTTACTGTGAAATATGATTGATGCAAATAGTGTAATTAAGTTAAAAAAAACAGCTGGGGCAACACTGTCATTGAACATGTGCATGATTTCCATTTACCTCAATGGGAGCCCAGTAAATATATCACAGAGCTGAATTTGGCTATGATTTGATTTTGCAGGAAAAGAGTAGAGAGGGCTATAAAATTGACATCAACCAAAGAAAAGCAGCAGCAGGTATGTCCAGGTACCTCACCCTCTTCTTAGAATGTCTTAAGTTCTTAGTGGCATAACAAAGAAAAGTGAAACAGTGATTCAGTATGTACTTTAGCCAATTTCTATTACACAGCACCTTTCTTGCAGGCATCTCAGAAGGTTTTACAATAATAATAATTTAACTAGAAAATCAGTTTCAAATCGTAATTCAAAACTCAACTTGTGTAACAAATTTTACATAATTGGCAGAATTATATGGAAAAAGAAACAAAACAAAAAATGAGATAAAAATACCTAATTCCTACGATTACAGGGCACTGTCAATTGATATTTCTATATGGAGCTTGATTTCAAAATGTGCCTACCTAAAATAAATGCTGCATTAGTTTTGGAACATGTACAATAGTTTTAAAAAAATTATACCCCACCAGGAAAGATATGGTATTTTGCTCTTAAAGCATGTCATATTTCATTGGAGCTGGTCAATTTTGGTCTTTCAAATATGCCAAAAGTCACACATTTCTCCTTATATCCCTGAAAATATATCTATGGGATTTTTTAAACAATGCAAGCACATAACTTTATTAGTCTGTGTTACTTACTGTAGGTGTCATTTATTTCATTTATAAATTGAGTTGATAAACTGTAACAAAGAATGCGTGACAAGATAATTCCATTTCATTTCATCTCAAAATATCCACAACAAGGAACAAAAAATCCTGTCATCAGCACTGAAATCTTGCAGTTAGAAGAAAACAATACCTACCGTGCTAGGTTTTTTCTAGTGTATCCTAAAAATTGAAGAAAATCTTTTAGACTTCTTTCTCGTATGTGTTGAAAAGTTTTTCTGTTATCTGGGTTACATTTCCAATTCATTATTCTGCAGTACGATCTTAGACAAATCACTTTAGGTAACATTTTCAAAAGTGCCTACGTGACTTTTAAGGTATGTCCACACTGCAGCTAGGAGTGAGCCTCCCAGTCTGGGTAGACAGACTTGCGCTACCGTGCTAAATACAGCAACGTTGACGTTGCAGCACTAAGGGAGGCTTGGACAAGGCATTTGTGCACATGCCCATCCTGCCCCTTGAATCCTAGCTCAGGTGGCTATCCTGAGCCTATGCCAGGGCTGCAAGAGCCAAACCACTATTTTTTGCACTCTAGCATGAGTCCTGCTAATATGAGTCTATCTATCTGGGCAGGTGCCTTGCTCCCAGCTGTAGTGTAGATAGACCCTTAAAGGCTCACTTTTGCAAACTGGGACTTATGCTCCTAAGAGCATGAGTCTTACTGAAAATCAAAGGGACTTAGGCCTCTAAATGCCTAAGTCACTTGTGAAAATGTTACCCCCAGGAGACCCCAATTAGAGCTGGGCAAATAACTGATTTTTCAGTTCACTGGCAGTTAAAAAAAATTGGGTCGGGTTGAACCAAACCCAAAAATTGTGAATGTGAATGACTGTGAATTGCCACTATGAATGAGGGGGGAGAAGGGGGAAGGAGCAGGGAAAGTGTGTGAGAGAGAGAGAACAATGCATACACAATGTCAGGTGTGCCAGAGGGAATGAACAGAACAGGTAATCTTCAAGTGATCCACCCCCGTCGTCCATTTCCAGCTTCTGGCAAACAGAGGTTAGGGACACCATCACGAGGAATAGCAGAGAAATGATAAATTATGAAAATAGTCAAGTATGAGAACATATAAATACTGATTAACAAAAGATGTGACCCATTAGCAGGCTGGATACTGAAAAGGAATACTTACAGCATTTAGCCCACAGAGCTGGTAGCAGGCCATGGTGATGATCACAGTAATGATCTGCCAGTGTACAGAGCGGTTTCTCAGAAGTTGAAGGACAGACTCTAATTTAACATTTCTCTGTGCTTCACTCTCTTCTAATTCATGAGACACATCATCTTTCCCAAGGAAGGTCTGGAATGCTGCAAATGGACAATCGGATACCTTAGTAAGAAACCTAATATGCTTTATTTTAAAAAACAGGTGAGTTTCGCAAAAGTTGAATACATTTAAAAACACACAATGTTTTTCACCTCTTTAGTGTAGCTATTTTGCTCCCTTTTTATTGAGCGTGGCCTAGCTTACCACCATCACTACAATGGAATGCAATTTTGGGGCCCAGTCCTGCAAGCTGCTGAGCTTGCTTGACTCCAGCCAAAGGCAATGGCCGTCGAGGCCATTCAGCATCTTGCAAGATCAGTCACTTTCTTTTATTTTGCATCTTTCATACAAATTCTATCTCCAAAATACTTTACCAAGTCAAAAAAATACAAAAGACAACGGAGGATGTAAACTGAAGGAAATTTTAACCAGGATTTCACAAGTGGTGCTAAACACCTCATTTGGTCCTGACTACCCATGTAGCCAACCAGTTGAGCACCTGTTGACACTCATCATCAGAATGGCAATTTTTGGTAGCATAGGCAAGGTTTTAGTCGGAAGACCAAAAGCAGAGGGGAAAACTACATTACAATGCATAGGAAAGGGAGAAGTGGGACATTTAAAGATGTGATTTAAAAAGAAACAGTTGTGGAGGCAAAGATATATAGGAAGGGAGAATTAATTTCACCTACAGCTACAAAGACTTACATGGAGCTTGACTGATAAATAAGACGACAGGGTCCTTGCCTCAAGAAGGTAACCTTTTAAGAGACTCATCTCGCTCCCATCGAGTCCCAAATGATTTGGAACTTTAGTGACCTGAAAATCCCACCTCTCCAGCTCTGTGATAGTGCAGTAATTTTGATCAGTGGAGGCACTAGAGGCAATTGCCCCCTGATTTCACAGGAAAGAGCCTTAATGTCTGAATTAAATGAACATTTATTTAAATTAAAATAAATAAGAGGTCATTTTATGTACAGCATATAAACGCTTTTAGTTACATAGCATCTGTATTTGTGTGCCAATACATTCTCCTTCCTCCCCTTCTCTTTGTTTATGTTACAATACAATACAGATTCTTTACATTAAAGAAGAGAAAAAACTTAGGAGGAAGTCTGGAATTCACACAGAACTATTTAACATTGATTGTAACAGAGATCTATGCATCCAATGTACCTATGGTATCTCTCTAGCACCTATCACCACAATATCCAGAACAAAGGAGGGATTTTCCAAAGCACTAGCCTAACTCAGTTCCATGAAGGTTAATGGGAGTTTTACCATGGACTTTAAAAAGAGCGATGTTAGACCAAGCAAATGGGTGAAAATCCCACCTAACAAATGCAAGTAGCAATGAGATCAAGAGACTTTGTTTCTGAAGATGAAACAGACTGAAAAGTAATGAGAAAAAGCAGAAAGGTGCAATTATTATAAGCCAAGAAAGAACATACATTTGGGGCTGAAAGATTTTACCCTTCCTAAAACAATAAACAACTTCTTTATGTAGACAGATTACAGCCAAGGATTCAACTCCTTGGTGTATTAAATGGTTGGAAAGAATTACCCAAAGCAGTTAGTATTTTCCCAGTTCCCATACATAGAAAACTGGGAATCTAATTCACACCACTTTCCTTATGTCAGTGTTTATACCTCATTAACATGCATCAGCCAAAAAACAAAAAACCTAAACCACCTTGATGCAATAACAATGTGTGAGGATTTACTGCATTAACTTTTCACTGTGAACAATAAGAGCTTTCTACTGCATTCATGCACAAAACATTTCCAGAAGCATTAGTCACTTTTCAAAGAACCCTTAATTTTGAAGTCGTCCTATGGGTGTGCTATAAATTGCTGATATTTTTATTAAAATCTCCAAGAACATGTCCTGGGGGTTGGCTTCATAACATATATTTAAATGTTTGACACCTTGGAATTATTTCTGCTACAGAGAATCAATTGCATTATAAAGGCTTCTGTAACCAGGCTGTTCTGAACACTGTAGGAAGCAAGTCTCAAAAACAATTATTTACTCAGCAGGCCACTTAAAATTCCTCCTTTTAAGGAAATAATAGCAGTTATTATTATTTTATTAGGAAGGAAAATGATAGCGTTGCTTTGATTTTCCTGAGAAAGAAAAAAGCGGACTTTTGGCTTATTCACATTATTCACAGCTTTGCAAAGTATTATCTACAGAGGCATAATGTGCACGCCACTCTTTTAGACAGTACCAAGGACTTGGATATCTAATAAAGACAGACTCAATCGTCGTGACTCAGTGTAACGCCCACATTCCATTTAAGGTCTAAAATTCCTGGACTGTAGCATTGTCTAGCAAAGAAATAGGCCATACTGTAGAATTTCAATGTTATTAAGAACATCACCCAAATCAAACAAAAACCCCATAATATCAATGTTCCAGGACCTGCGTTAGCTACCAGTTCAGTTCTCAGTGGAATTAAAAAGGACCTAGCCAAAATCTTCAGAACTGTCTAGCAATTTTGGACACCTCCATTTTTTTCATGCCCAACTTGAGACCTCTTAGGGCCTGTCTACATTCAACTAAACACCAGCAGATGGCCTGTGTCAACTGATGTGGGCTTGTGGGTCATAAGCTGTGAGGCTGTGGTGTGGACATTCTGGCTCAGTCTGGGCTCTGGGACCTTCTCCCAGCGCAGGATCCCAGAGCCTGGAATCCAGCTCGAGCCTGAACATCTACACAGCCCCATGGCTGAGCCCCAGAAGCCTGAGTCAGCTAACATGGACCAACTGTGGGTCTTTAATTGAAGTGTAGACAGACCCTTTAAAGAGTCTAATTTTCAGGGCTGGCTGCTGATCACCTCCTGAAAATATGGTGAGTCAAGCTGGGCACCCAAAACAGAGGCAAACAAAAACAGTAGTCACTTTTGAAAATCTTGGGTCATTAGCTTTAACCTATAGCAACCTAACTACTTTGAGAGCTGCATTCTCAAGAGACCTCATCTCTCAGTGCTCCATTCTACCATCCCTGACCAAGAGAGGCATCCGTACAGGATCCCACTTCATTCGGAAGAAAGGGGGCTGCTAGCAGAGCATTATACCTAAAGGGCTTTTTCTTCTGCAACTCACAGTTTTCCCTTTGGTGCAACACAGACAAGGCTATTTTTTAAACCTTCTGGCACACTGCTTAGATTCATCTAATTATGCAGGTCTTTTGAGCAGAGGTAGGTTAATAAACAAATCTTAATTGTTTTGTGGTTAGGGCCAAGGAAGTGTCCTTTTCTCATGGACAAATTATAATTCATTGAATTATACTTTTTAAATGATGTAATTAATTCTTGTTTAAATTATTGTAATGTATGTAGAACTTGGTATAAACTGTAAAAGTAGAAGTAAATCTAGGTATTAGTATATTTAATGACCGACCTACCTACCTATCTCCATATTATATTCTTTATTGTTAAGGATGGTAATATTGAAGAACACCACATAAGGAAGGTAATTAGAAGTACAACATTAAAGAGCTTCACATATTTTTAATGCATCTGTTTTATTTTTTTATTGGTGTAAATCAGGTCAGTGAACAATTTTCTTCATTTTTCCTGTTCTCAGAACTCTCAACATCCCTGTAGGGCATGCAGTCAAAATACAGGTGCAGTCAAGTAAAAAGGAAGCAATCTGTCCACTCTGCACAGGGGGTTTGGTATATTTCTAACCAGAGGAGGAAGTCAAAAATTGTTAATACAGAAAATGATTAATCGAGCACAAGGTAGGAAAAAAAAACATTTTCCTTTCCCTCCCTGCAGTTCAGAATAGAGATGTAACTGTCAACAGCAAAACATCACAAATACGTGAAACACCAGTAAATCAATGAATGCCAACAAACCACTATTTCCCTACATTAATGTATAGTATAGAGCACACTTGTACAATGCTGTATCCTTTCCAGCAGATTTAACAAGATTTTGTGTTACTCAACACTTATCCTGAAATTTCCTCCAACCCCCCAATTCCAATAATGTCAGAAATATAATTTTATACGTTAATAACATTATTTGTTAGGATTTTTCAAGCCTGCTTGACTAAGGAAGAATATAGCTGGAAAAGTGGTAGAAAGCTCAGACACTCGTATCATTTAAACTCAGCAACGTACAAAGATAATAAACTGAAGGAAATAAATCCTGCACTGGCCGGGAGATGGCCAGTGTGCAGTAATGGGGCTTTTCAGTCAGTTATGTCTAATTTTATTAACTTAAATTTTTTAATTTGAGTTGTTGGAATTGCATGCAATAGCAATTTTTGTCCTGGCAAAAAGAAATGATTTGTTTCACTTTTACCCCACCTGGAACACTTACTTTTCCATCTGTGGCTGGCTGGCTTTTTATCTTTATAAGAAAGCTTTATTTTCACTTCTTTCCTGTTGTGCCATAATGACTCAGGACTTATTCCTCTGGCATCTCTTAGACTTCTTTCCCCCTGGTCTTTCATCTCTCTCGGGCAACTATGTGCCAGATACTTTACACTCAAATGCTAGAATCATAATGATTGGTAATAGGACATGGAAACTTTCAACTCTAAACCACTAGCTCAAATTCATCTCAGATCAGTGAAGAAACGAGTTGGTGTCTTAACCTAGTTGTTAGTCTCCAGGTGCACATACCACAAAGCCCATCATCACAAATGTACAGTTCTGTTGGCAGTCCTAGCCAAGGTTTCTATCTGCACACAATGGACTACCATCAGAACATTAGTAGAGGCAAGGGTCAGAGTGGCACAGATATGCTTGCAGTGATGCTGAGCACCCTGCCTCCAACCATCAGACCAGTTTATGCTAGGCACTCAAACATTGCTAATTGCTTTTGATAATCTTGGCTGTAACATTCCAAGACTGTGAAGGGGCAAGAATCATTGCTGTAGAGACCAAAGAAAGAGGTGAATTTTGAGAAGGAACTTAAAGGAGGAAAGTGTTGTTGTGTTGCATATTGGGGACAATATTACAAACACAGGAGCTGTGTGGGAGAAAGTGCCAAGAGGCTTGAAAGAGAAATACACGAAGGAGACACGAGGGGGAAGTGGTAAATAGAGATAGTAGTGGTGATTACAATACTCAGGTCCTCAAAAGGAAACACCCGTATAATGGTCTGCTTCCCAAGGGTATGGCTAGGTACAACTCATTAAATGTTTATAAAACAGTATGTGTACCTTGGACTAAAGGTGCCACATAGGTGAAAATTATTAATATTAAATTCATTTTGGATAACATTAGCTTTCTCTTCCATGCAGTAGCAGACATACCAGATGTCTCATTCTTTCCTCACTAAGAGCTTTGATTGTACATCATGTTCCACAGAAGTTTATCCAATTTCACAGACCTTTGAATATGGAATGTAAAGTTATTTCCTCTCCCAGTTACGTGAACCTTGTTACCATTTCGGCTTTGCAGCAAAATATTTGGCAAAGTGAAAATTAGTATTTGCACACAACACTGACTTTATTAGGGTAGCTAGTAGCCAAAAAGGATAATTTGGATGTGCCTTGGTAACTATATACCTATTAAAATAGGAGCAAGAGATGAAACATTTACTGAGGGCATAGGGGGCTGTTAGTACATTTATAAGCAAACTGTGGCAAAGTTTAAGAATAAATCTGGGACTTCCTATTTTGATTTATTAAATATAACTGAAGTTAAAAGCTAAGGCAGCCAACTCATTGTGTACTCCTCTCACACACACGGGAGCTGTGCCTGCATGAAACTCCTTGCAGGATCAGGGTCATAGTTCTTGTATTGAATTTTCTCTTATCATTTGTGATTCGACCTTTACCTGGTTTTGTCTCCAGTTTCCCATGGTGCGCACACAGAACCATAACCCTAGCCTAATTCCCTTGAAAATAGACGCAGGAAAGGTTTGCAAAACAGGGTGGTATGGTATAAGGGTTTCATAATGAATTTTCCACACAACACTAAATAGCAGCCATTACAGTATCTATTTTCTGTGAATATAAATTTAGAGTGCCTAAAATGAAATACAAGTAAAGATGAAAGGTGTTATCTCCTTGTGGATGTTTAGTTGTCACCTCAAGCTAAACGTGGTTAAAACAGAGCTCCTAATCTAGCCCTCGGGAGTGGCGCCCGCATTGCACACTATAAGGGGCGCCACTGGCTCCCCCAACCCTTAGTTCCTTCTTGTCGGAAACTCCGACAGTGCGGAAGGAAGGCGGGTTGTGGAATGGACACGAGCAGCACATCTTGAAGAACACTAGTTACGGAAAAGGTCACTGTCTTTTCTTCTTAAGAGTGCTTGCTCATGCCCGTTCCACATTCGGTTACTCCCAGCAGTTCCCGTGGAGGCGGGTAGGAGTTCACGGCTCCGCAGATTGTAATACAACTCTGCCAAACGCAGGATCATCTCTGGCCTGCTGAGTGATGGTGTAATGAGACATGAACGTGTGGACTGAGGATTACTTCACGGCTCTACAGATGTCCTGGATCAGGATGTGTGCCAGGAAGGCCACCAAAGATGCCTGTGCTTTAGTCAAATGGGCCTTGACGATCAGCAGCGGAGGGACCTTTGCTAGCTCGTAACAGGTCTTTATGCAAGAGGTGATCCAACTGGAAATCCTCTGCAAAGAAATCAGAAGGCCCTTCATCCTATCCACCGTAGCAATAAAGAGCTGGGTCAATTTACGGAAAGGCTTGGTACGATTCAAGTAAAAAGCCAAGGCCCTCTGCACATCCAGCGCATGCAAATGCCTCTCCTCAGCAGTCTTGTGTGGCTTGGAACAGAACACAGGCAGGAATATGTCCTGGCTCATGTGAAAGGAAGGAAGGCTGGGTGGGGACGCAGCTGGACCTTGTGTTTATAAAACACTGTGTAAGGTGATTATTCTGAGGTCAAGGCCTTAATCTAGGAGACTCATCTCGCCAACGTCACCACCACCAGGAAAGTTACTTTCCAGGACAAGTAGGAAAGGGATCAGGAGACCAGTGGCTCAAAAGGCAGGCCTGGAGAGGACCAGGTTAAGGTCCCGCTGCGGGACAGGGGCCCGTACCTGCGGGTAAAGCCTCGAGGCCCCTCAGGAACCTGACAATCATGAGAAAAGACCATCTGACCTTGGATCGGCTGGTGGAATGTGGAGATGGCCACAAGGTGCACTTTAATGGAAGAGCCCTGGGTCCTGAATTGCAGTAAGCAGTCCAAGATGGACTGCACTGAAGAACGCGAGGGAGAAATGCCCCACTCGGATGCCCAGCGGGAAAACCTCATCCACTTGGCCAAGTAAATTAGTCTCGTGGATGGAAGTAACTGGACTTTTTGTGGTTGATCAGTAGTCCCAAGGAGCAGCACATGGCTTGTAGTATAGTGACATCGCATTGGACCTGAGCCTTAGAGCTGCCTTTGACCAGCCAGTCATTGAGGTACAGGTAAATCTGGATGCTCCGACACTTAAGGTAGGCCGTGACAACCACCATACACTTGGTGAACACCCTTGGTGCTGTAGCTAGGCCAGATGGAAGGACCGCAAAGTGGTAGTGAGCCGAGCCAACTGTAAAACGGAGAAAGCGTCTGTGTCCTGGGAAGATTGCTTTGTGAAAGTATGTGTCTTTCAGGTCGAGGGTGGCAAGCCGGTGTCCCAGATCCAGGGAGGGGATAATGGAGGCCAGGCAGATCATGTGAAACTTTAGCTTCCTTAGGAGAGAGTTTGCCACAAGGCGCTGGATATCTTCAATACCCCTTCGTGAAGGGGAAGAGCCACCCTAGCAGGGGCTATGGAGAAGATGACGTCAAACAGGGAGTCCATTTGCTCCTCCAACTCCTCCACATGCAGGCCAAGGTTGGATGCGACCCTCTTTAACAGCTCCTGGTGCGCCTTAGCATCATCTGGTGGAACAGGATGAGGGGGCTTCATGATGGCCTCGTCCGGTGACGAGGAGGAGGTGGCCAGTACCGCAGGTTCCACGACATCCACTGGTGGTCCAGCAGGCTGTTCCCCTTTGTCCACACGGACTTACAGGGTGAACCCCAAGGGTTCTAGGGGTACCACGGGCTGGGCCACTGGGCCTAGAGTCTCAGGGCAGGTTTCAGTACCAACAATGCAGGTGACACCGATGGTCTGGGTGGCTGCCCTGCTGATGTGGAGCCTGGCTCTGTACTGTAGCCATATCCAGAGCGATTGCTGCCCAGTGATCCGGATCCACTGGAGCAGCGACCCAGTGCCTGGCAATAATCATGGTCACATCTAGAGGAGGACCGGTCCGAGCGGGACGTGCATCTCTGTGGGGACCTTGGTGATCGGTGGCATTCGGAGGATCCACAAGAGGAAACTAGCGGTCCACGCCTCACACTTCGAGACCGGTAACAGGATGAGGAGCGGGATCTAGAAGTATCGCGGGCTGGGCGGATCTCCCCGAATATGGTAATATCTGTCTTGGGGATCATTGGCAGGACCCACGGCTGCGGTCCTCCGATTATTCCCAGGATCCGTAACGGCGTTCCAGTGACGTTAAGGGCCGGTTCCGATGTTCCTACCAGGGAGCATGTGCCTCCGTGGGTCTGTGCCAAGGTAACCAGTGAAGTCCACCTCGAATCCCGCTGCTGATGCCCACGGTCCAGTGACAGTAGAGGGCTCCAATGCGTTTGCCTCCCTAACTCCAAGGCATGACGGCTTCGAGTGGGTGAATGGTGGCGGGATGTCCCCCGCAATGGGGAGCGGTACCGTTGGGGAGAAGGCAGACTGAAAGGTCCCAAGGAGGTCTGGGCATTGCCGGGGCCAGTGTGGGCAGCACTGGGAGGGTCCAGATCTCCTGCGCAGCCTGAAGCTGAGGAAGGCCCACCTCTGTGTCTGGGCTTCCAGGCAAAGAACGGGGTGGGCTGCATCGCTCGATGTGAGCCGAGGCCCAGCTTCCCGATGGGGGAGATGAGCTGCACGGCGCAGGTCTTAGCTCGCCCCCAGCCTTGTCCTTCCCCTGGTGGGGAGCAGGAGACCATCCCCTACCCACCTTCTTGGCCGGGGATCAGTGCTGGCTCTTCGATGGCGCTGGTGGGGCACTACGCACAGATGCCGCGGTGCTGGGTGCCGAGTCAGACCTTTGCTCTGGGGCTGGAGTAAGCGCTGACTCCATCAGGAGCACTTTGAGCCTGATCTCATGTTCTTTCTTGATCCTAGGTTTAAAGGACTTGCAGATTTGACACTTACCACTTATGTGCCCTTCACTGGGGCACCTGAGACAGCTACTGTGCAGATCATTCACGGGCCTGGGCCGTTTGCAGCAATCACAGGGCTTAAAGCCTGGGGACCGGGGCATGCCCCATCCTCCCGGCTAAGTCCCTGATGGGACTAACAAACCTCTATCTACTGCTAAGGACTAACTAATTTGATTACTAACTATGTACACTAACTTTACAAGAACTCTAACTCACATGAATGAAGCCTAAGCAACGCTAGTAAGAGCGGCAAATGTTCCGTACACCGTCACCGGCGGCAAGAAGGAACTGAGAGTGGGGGGAGCCGGCAGCGCCCCTTACACTGCACTATGTGGGCACCCCTCCACAGGGCTCCAGAGCTGCTCCTCTATAGATACTGCTGAGGGAAAAACTTCCAGCACCGCTGCATGTGGGGAGCACACACACAATGTGAAATGGACACATGAGCAAGTACTCAAAGAAGAACAGTTAGTTTGCTGATGCAGAGACCACGGCCCATCATCTAATCAATATTGTCTCATTGTTACCTTTTATTGCCCTGATTGTATCCATTTATCTTGTCTTATACTTAGATCGTAAACTCCTGTTTGCTCTGTTTGTACGGCACCTAGCACAATGGGGTCCTGGTCCATGACTAGGGCTAGAATAAGACAAATAATAAATAATCAAATAAATAAATAAATAAAATAAGTAATTCACCATAGATGTAGGCGTTAGCAACTCCATTTAAGTGAATGGATTTGCAACCATTTGTGCCAGCTGTGAATTTGGCTTCACAATGTCTCCCACCCAAATAGTTTCGGTGGCTTTGTCCAAAAATAGCCACTTTTGTTTTTTCCTTCACATATCAAACATCATCAACTCAAATCCATCCCTTTGAAAATTCAAAAATAAATGTATCATATCTCTTACCAAGGAGGTCTGGCAGTGCTACAGCATGGAAGCAGTTTTAAGTACTTGCTGTATCCCCTCTTTCATAAGTGTGGGCGTTTTAATGTATGACTGAACATATTAGAGGAACGGTTTTATATATGACCAGTAGATGCTAATGTGACATGATGTGTAAAGTTATTTGACACTTAACACATGCTAATATTTTTTCTTGCAAGTTAGAACGCTCATTGAATTTCTTTACCCATTTATAGGACACATCATCACAGCTGCACTGAAACTAATTATTTGCTCAGGGCTAGTCTTTCCCAATTAGAGACAGCATACTTAGAAAGCTTTCTTTGGAGTGTTCTTTAGCTGAACAATTAATTTCTAGAACTGACAAATTTCTCCCTACCACATCACAATTATTATTATTATTTATTTGTATTGCAGCAGGGCATAAGGGACCCAGTCACAGATCAGGATCTTATTGTGTTAGGTGCTGTACAAGAATATGGTCAGTGCCCAAACGAGCTTACAATCTAAGAGGTAAAACAATTACCAAGACAGTAAGCTCCTCTCGTTCCCTCTTTCTGACCCCAGCACTCTGTTCCCCACTGCCACCCTCTGTTCCAACCCTTCAACATTTTTGTATTGTTATTACATGCATCTCCAGAGCTTCCATCACTGTAGTATCTTTCCATCTTTCTCCAATTACCGCCGCTACGATCCAGCAGCAGATTCCAGGATCCAAAAGCTGTACTAGGGAGATCCTAGATGGGCCCTCAACCTACTGCACGATCCCATCTGAGCATCTCTACAGCTACTTCAAGGATGTATTCAACCGCATAGCCCAGGACGACGTGCAGCGCACAGAGTGCCTCCACTCCCTGCCCCATGTTGACGAAGCAGGTGTCCTGGAGACTGACGATACGCCCAAGGAAGTGATGGCCAGACTCTCAAAAACAAAAAACACAGCTCCTGGGAAAGACAGCATCCCTACAGCCTCCTGAAAAAGCGAGATCCCAGCTGCCTGGACCTCACCACGCTCTTCAACCAGTGCAAGTGATTCTGCCAGACTCCCAGCTCCTGGAAGAAGGCCATGATGGTACTGGTGTACAAGAAAGGCAAGCGGGACGACCCCAGCAACTGAAGGCCCATCTCCCTCTGCTCCACGATGTACAAGCTATATGCCAATTGCCTGGCATCGAGGATCACAGAGTGGTCGGTGAGCGGAGGAGCCATCAGCTCCATCCAGAAAGGCTTCATGTCCTGCGAGGGCTGCTATGAACACAACTTCGTCCTCCAAACCACCATTGAAACGGCCAGAAGGGCGCAGAGGCAGTGGGCGGTAGTGTGGCTTGACCTGGCTAATTTTGGGTCCATGCCCCACCACCACATCTTTGCCACGCTCCAGGAGTTTGGGATGCCAGAGAACTTCCTTCGTTTGACTGGAGAAGCGTACGAGGGATGCAGCACCACCATTCGCTCGGTCGAAGGGGAGACCGCCGAGATCCCGATCCGGAGCGGAGTTAAGCAGGGCTGTCCCCTCAGCCCCATCATCTTTAACCTCGACATGGAGCAGTTGCTGAGAGCGATCTCCAATGGCACAGATGGCTTCAACCTCCATGGTGAGAGGGTGAGCGTCCTGGCTTACGCGGACGACCTGGTCCTGACCGAGGACGACCCAGAGAGCCTCCAACGTATGCTAGACGCCACCAGTTGAGCTGCCGACTGGATGGGGCTCCGCTTCAATGCAAAGAAGTGCGCAGCTCTCCACATCGACGGCAGCAAAAGGGACTCGGTGCAGACAACGGGGTTCCAGACCCAGGGTGAGCCTGTCATCCCCCTGGCAGAGGGGCAGGCGTACCAGCACGCCGACGGGTTTCCGTGTTTGGCAGACACCCGAGGACACCATCCAGGAGATCTTGCAGGATGCCACCAAGATAGACGTCTCCCTGCTGGCACCATGGCAGAAGATAAACGTCCTGAACACCTTCCTGATCCCCCACATCTCGTTCGTCCTAAGGGGATCCACCGTGGTGAAGGCAGACAAGATCGTCCAGCAGCTGGTGAAGAAGTGGCTGTTTCTTCCCCAGAGAGCCAGCAACAAGCTGGTCTACGTCGCCCATAGGCATGGCAGTGCCAATGTCCCCGCATGGGCGACTTGTGTGACACTGCGGTGATCACCCATGCCTTCCGCCTGCTGATGTGTCCCGACGCCATGGTACGGAACATCGTGGTGAACGCCTTCCATGACGTGACAAAGAAGCGGATCAGCAGAGCCCCCTCCAACCAAGACAACGCCAGCTTCCTGAGCGGTTCCCTGGATAGCGAATTCGGATGGGATGGGAGCAACATTGCTTCACTGTGGTCCCGCGCTTGCAATGCCATGCATCGCCTGGGGAAGCGCATCGGCTGCTGCTGGGAGTGGTGCGAGGAGCGCCAGGAGCTGGGAGTCTGGATGCCGCAGATCAGGTCCGACGACAACACCATCGTCACCCCGAGTGCCAGAGGCATGCTGGAGAGGACCCTGAAGGCAGCTATCCACTCACTGTACATGGAAACCCTGAAGCGTAAACCGGACCAGGGTAAAGCCTTCAAACTGACCAGCAAGTGGGACGCCAGCAACTACTTCCTCACTGGGGGTGGCTGCACCCATTTTGCTGACTGGCAGTTACATCTGGAGTACTTACTGCTTCTAACTCTGACTGGTAGAAGGGTTACACATACTTTCAAGTAAATATATATTTAATGGCAGCCATAAATTTGTAAACCCCGATATGTGAGACCCATGCTTGTGGACTCAATATTTCAAGCCCACACTTGAGTATTCACAGTACTGGATAGTAAACCTGGCTTTATAATTCTGGACCTGGGTCTCACAAACATCCTAACATATCCATATTGCATTACACAGACCTTCTGACCTGGGTCTGTGGCTTGAGTTGCATCCATACTGCAAAATGACAGGACCTGAGTGTCAATGGGTGGGTCCTAGGATCTGGTGCTGACCTGAGTCAGAAAGATTTGCGTATGGATAGTAGTGGGTTTGGCTCAGTCCAGAATCTGATCCTGGATTTACAATGCAGCGTAGACATCAGTGGCAACACAATAGAGTATACAGGTCTTCTATGCACAGTCTGGAATAAGCCTCAAAAGCCCTGCTGTACTCTATCCAAGTAGTGTTCCTGAGAGCAGGCCCTGCTGAACCAGGGTATGGCCTATCGGTTCAGGGGTTAATTCCCATCAGAGGCAGCTCAAGGATGTAACTAACAGATGGGATTTGATCAGGTGCAGTTGAACCTGTTTAAAGTCAGCATCTGGGTATCTCTCAGGATGGAGTGTTAGCACAGACCCATGCACCACTTAACTCCTCAAAATAAGGCTAAAATGACACATAGCTCTTGTGCTCACCCACTACACAGGGATGAATTTTAGCTTCAGGTGGTTGTGCTCACCAGAAACCAAGCCAGGGACATGTGCGGAAACATGGGAGTTGTCCTATTTGGTTTGCACTTTTTTTGTTTTTATTAATAATATTTATTTATTGTGTGTGTTTACTGCTTATAAAATTGCATGGAAGGAAATGGAGAGAGAGAGACTTTTGCCCAGATCAGAGAAGTGTGGATTAAAACAGAACACCTATAATAAAACCTAGAAGTATTCTAAGTATTTATAAAGCACACGTACCACAACCACAACAAAACCCTCTAAAACAAAACACTCCACTGCATGCACCGATCTCCCCCTGGAGAGAGGATGAGAGAGAGAGAGAGAATGAACCCACATAACAGATGTTAGTCATGTCACAATGTACTACTGGAAGGTACTCAGATACTAAAGTGGCATCCGATGAAGTGAGCTGTAGCTCATGAAAGCTCATGCTCAAATAAATTGGTTAGTCTCTAAGGTGCCACAAGTACTCCTTTTCTTTTTGCGAATACAGACTAACACGGCTGCTACTCTGTAAAGTGACACAGATGATATAAGATAATTTATGCAGAATGGAACAGAATATTCAATAGTATTCATGCCAGAAACAAAGTAAAGTTCCTAAGTTTATTGTAAATGAATTACTATAACCTGTACAGTATGTTGTTCTCCATCTAGTGGTGTGGTTTATTTGTGGCTGATTTGTTCTGAGAGTTTGACCCAGCCAAAAGGAATGCAAAAATGCACTTGAAGACATTTCACAAATGATCAAATATCTGACAGCCACAAAACCACAGTCCTGAGCTGGATTCTTCCCTCAGACATATCAAAATTATGTCATGTCTCAAAATTCTGCCTTTACCATGGAAATAGGTTAAAAAAATGTACTGTGAGATAATTAACTCTTTAAGTAATGTATTAATTTATGATGCAAAAGCACACAAAGAACGGCTTTGTTTGGTACAATTTTCATAGTCATCTGTGGTATTTTTAAATGAACAAGTACTGCTGGAAAAAAATAACACTAGTATGTGAGTCACTTTAAAATCCAACCCTTTTTAATATAATTAGGAAAGTTACCACAACACCCCCACAAATAGCTCATAGGATTCTTTTGCAGACCTCATTCAAAACTTCTCTCTTGCTTTAAAATTCTCCATAGACCTACTCCAGCCTACTTCAAAGACCCTGGCCAAGACTTTCAAAAGCAGGAATCTAAAGTGAGGCACCTAAGTCCATATTTAGACATCTGCCAAGTGACTTGATTTTCAAGAAGTGGTGAGTACCTCGCAGCTTTGACAGAAATCAATGGACACTGTGACACTGATTCAGTTCAATTATTTAAGAGTTTAAATGAGGACTTAGGAGCACAACTTTAGGCACTCGGGCTTGACAATCTTGGTCCTTTTCCTTCATCCTCTTGGCTCATTTATCACCCACCTCCTTCCTATCCCTGTCACTCAAGCTAACTACTGTTAGCAGGCAGGCCTTCTGCAGCTCTTTCCTGTTGGAAAAGCATTTTCCATGTCACTGAATCTCCAATCTCTTTTCAAATCTGAGCTAAGAACTAATCACTAACTAGACATAATGTACATTTCCTTCAGTACCTGCAAGATTCCACAGAGTCTGTGAACCCCTTCTCTTTGTCAAGTGCTTCTACCTTAGGCTAGGACAGATGTTCTACATACTTGCATCTAGAAAAGGAGTACTTGTGGCACCTTAGAGAATAACAAATTTATCTGAGCATAAGCTTTCGTGAGCTACAGCTCACTTCATCGGATGCATTCGATGAAGTGAGCTGTAGCTCACGAAAACTTATGCTCAGATAAATTTGTTAGTCTAAGGTGCCACAAGTACTCCTGTCAAGGTTCCTCCCCCACTCTGAACGCTAGGGTACAGATGTGGGGACCTGCATGAAAAAACCCCCTAAGCTTATCTTTACCAGCTTAGGTCAAAACTTCCCCAAGGTACAAAATATTACACCCGTTATCCTTGGAATGGCCGCTACCACCACCAAACTAATACTGGTTACTGGGGAAGAGCTGTTTGGACGCGTCTTTCCCCCCAAAATACTTCCCCAAAACCTTGCACCCCACTTCCTGGACAAGGTTTGGTAAAAAGCCTCACCAATTTGCCTAGGTGACTACAGACCCAGACCCTTGGATCTTAAGAACAATGAACAATCCTCCCAACACTTGCACCCCCCCCCCTCCTGGGAAATGTTGGATAAAAAGCCTCACCAATTTGCATAGGTGACCACAGACCCAAACCCTTGGATCTGAGAACAACGAAAAAGCATTCAGTTTTTTAAAAGAAGACTTTTAATAAAAAATAGCAGTAAATAGAAATAAAGAAATCCCCCCTGTAAAATCAGGATGGTAGATATCTTACAGGGTAATTAGATTCAAAACATAGAGAACCCCTCTAGGCAAAACCTTAAGTTACAAAAAAAGTACACAGACAGAAATAGTTATTCTATTCAGCACAATTCTTTTCTCAGCCATTTAAAGAAATCATAATCTAACACATACCTAGCTAGATTACTTACTAAAAGTTCTAAGACTCCATTCCTGTTCTGTCCCTGGCAAGAGCAGCACACAGACAGACACAGACCCTTTGTCCCTCTCCCTCCTCCCAGCTTTTGAAAGTATCTTGTCTCTTCATTGGTCATTTTGGTCAGGTGCCAGCGAGGTTACCTTTAGCTTCTTAACCCTTTACAGGTGAGAGGAGCTTTCCCCTGGCCAGGAGGGATTTCAAAGGGGTTTACCCTTCCCTTTATATTTATGACACGCCCCCCAAATCTCAGCTAGGGTGAAACACTGGCTGGGATTTCTTCCTGGAGCTCTAGGAAAACAGAGTTAATAAGACACATGCATCTCTAAATATACTACCAAGTACATAAAGACTAACAATATTTTCCACATCTCAAGGACGATTTTAACCAGTTGATTCTGGGAAACTTTCACGGGAGAGTGCATCAGCCACTTTGTTAGAAGCTCCTGAGATGTGTTGGACGTCGAAATCAAAATCTTGGAGAGCTAAACTCCACCGAAGAAGTTTTTTGTTAGTTTCCTTGACGGTGTGAAGCCACTTCAGTGCAACATGGTCGGTTTGCAGGTGGAAACGCCGTCCCCAAACATATGGGCGTAGCTTTTCCAGAGCGTAGCCAATGGCGTAACATTCTTTTTCAGTGACTGACCAGTTGCTTTCCCTCTCAGACAGTTTTTTGCTGAGAAACACCGTGTCAATGGAGTGGTATGCCCGTTCAGTCAGTCCTGGGGTGGCTGAGAACGTTGGCGCGTAGCTAGTGCACAGCTCCTGGATCTGCTGTCGCTGCATACGCCCAAGGGTCATGGAGAGGTTCACCTCTTCCACACCACCAGCACATTTCCCTTCGTAGTAAACACCTTCAGGCCACTCAGCGTCGTCTCCTCCCTGGGCTGTAAACTGACAAACCTTTAATTCTCTGGAATAAAAGGGCTTTAGAGAATTAATATGGTACACCTTAGGCTTCCGGTTGGAGGTGGGGAATGCTATGAGATAATTAACAGCTCCCAGGCGCTCCTGGACCGTGAATGGCCCTTCCCACGATGCTTCCATTTTATGGGCCTGGAGCGCCCTTAAGACCATGACCTGGTCTCCTACTTTGAAGGAACGCTCTCTGGCATGTTTATCATACCAGGCTTTTTGCTCTTTTTGAGCATCCTGTAAGTTTTCTCTAGCAAGGGCTAAAGAGGTTCGGAGGCTGTTTTGTAGGTTGGTTACAAAGTCCAGAATGTTAGTTCCTGGAGAAGGTGTAAATCCCTCCCATTGCTGCTTCACCAACTGCAATGGCCCCTTAACCTCACGGCCATATACAAGTTCAAATGGGGAAAACCCTAAACTGGGATGTGGTACAGCTCTGTAGGCAAAGAGCAACTGCTGCAACACTAGGTCCCAATCATTGGAGTGCTCATTTACAAATTTACGTATCATGGCCCCCAAAGTTCCATTAAACTTCTCCACCATGCCATTTGTTTGATGGTGGTAAGGAGTGGCAACCAAGTGATTTACCCCATGAGCTTCCCAAAGGTTTTTCATAGTTCCTGCCAGGAAATTAGTCCCTGCATCTGTGAGGATGTCGGAGGGCCAACCTACCCTGGCAAAAATGTCTGCTAGTGCCTGGCACACACTTTTAGCCCTGGTGTTGCTTAGAGCTACTGCTTCCGGCCATCGGGTGGCAAAATCCATGAAAGTCAGTATGTACTGCTTTCCTCTGGGTGTCTTTTTCGGAAAAGGACCCAGAATATCCACAGCTACTCGCTGAAATGGAACTTCAATGATGGGGAGTGGCTGGAGAGGGGCTTTGACCTGGTCTTGGGGTTTTCCCACTCTTTGGCACACCTCACAAGACTGGACATAGGTAGAAACATCCTTGCCCATTCCCTCCCAGTGGAATGACCCCCCCAAACGGTCTTTGGTCCTGTTCACCCCAGCATGGCCACTAGGGTGATCATGGGCTAAGCTCAAGAGCTTGGCCCGGTATTTAGTTGGAACTACCAACTGTCTCTGAGGATGCCAGTCTTCCTGGTGTCCACCAGAAAGAGTTTCCTTGTATAAAAGTCCTCTTTCTACAACAAACCTGGATCAATTAGAAGAGCTGAGAGGCGGTGGGTTGCTCCGTGCCGCCGTCCAAGCTCTCTGGAGGCTTTCATCTGCTTCCTGTTCGGTCTGGAACTGTTCCCTTGATGCTGGAGACATCAGTTCCTCATGGGATTGTGGACCTAGGCTTGGTCCCACTGGAAGCGATATAGGGGATGGAGCTTTTTCTGTTGACTGTGAACCGCTCTCCGCTGGTGCACTATGTTGGGATTCAGGCTCCGGCTGAGCCTCTTGGGTCGGGTTATCGGCTGCTGCCAGTTCAGGTTCAGTGGGGCCCTCTGTTGTTGAGGTTGCAAGTACTGGATTCAGTGCTGACACGGGGTCTGGTGTTGGTTGTTCGGCTGGTTCCGGTTCTGGGACTGGTTCCGTCTGGGTCTCTGGGACTGGATCCACTACTGCTGTTGCAGACATTGGCCTGGGGTCCAGGTCCATCACCTCTGACTGGGTCCTGATAGAAGTTTCTGGAACAGAGCTAGGCCTCACGGCTTGTTTAGCCTGGCTGCGGGTGACCATTCCCACCCTCTTGGCCTGCTTCACATGATTGGCCAAGTCTTCCCCCAACAGCATGGGGATGGGATAATCATCATAGACTGCAAAAGTCCACATTCCTGACCAGCCCTTGTACTGGACAGGCAACTTGGCTGTAGGCAAATTGAAAGAGTTGGACTTGAAGGGTTGAATCGTCACTTGGATCTCTGAGTTGATTAAATTGGGGTCCACTAAGGAAGCATGGATAGCTGACACTTGTGCTCCGGTGTCCCTCCACGCGGTGACCTTCTTCCCGCCCACACTCACAGTTTCCCTCCGCTCCAAGGGTATCTGGGAGGTATCTGGGCCTGTGGACCTCTGGTGTGATTCCGGTGCAATGAACTGTAATCTGTTGGGGTTCTTGGGGCAGTTGGCCTTTACATGCCCCAGCTCGTTACATTTAAAACATCGTCCAGCTGACGGGTCACTGGGGCGAGGAGGGCTGCTGGAGAACGGGGTGGTGGGACGATAAGGGGTCTGGAGGGCTCTTTGGGAGGTAGGTGGGGCTTTGGGCGGCCCCCGGTAATAGGGTGTGGTCTGGGGTGGTCCCTTCTGGTCTCCGCTCCAACTGCGACCAGTTTTC
Organism: Caretta caretta; assembly: GCF_965140235.1. Classification (NCBI taxonomy): domain Eukaryota; kingdom Metazoa; phylum Chordata; order Testudines; family Cheloniidae; genus Caretta; species Caretta caretta. The sequence goes on along the minus strand of NC_134209.1, from coordinate 126,390,945 downwards.
TTCTTCTCTGCCACCTCCACCCATCTGGCTCCAATCTCTCCTGCCTCAATTACAGTTTTGGGTTTCCCATCTAGGATGTATCTTTCTATTTCCTCAGGAACACCCTCTAAGAATTGTTCCATTTGCATTAGGAAGGGCAAATTTACTGGAGATTCAACACTTGCTCCTGATATCCAGGCATCCCAATGTTTCACAATGTGGTAGGCATGTCGGGTAAATGACATGTCTGGTTTCCACCTTAGGGCTCTGAACCTCCGACGAGACTGCTCGGGTGTTATCCCCATTCTGACTCTCGCCTTGGATTTAAACAGTTCATACTTGTTCATGTGTTCTTTAGGCATTTCAGCTGCCACCTCAGCTAAGGGTCCACTGAGCTGCGGCCTCAGCTCTACCATGTATTGGTCAGCAGAGATGTTGTACCCAAGGCAGGCCCTTTCGAAGTTTTCTAAGAAGGCCTCAGTATCATCACCTGCCTTGTAGGTGGGGAACTTTCTGGGATGGGAACTGGTACCTGGAGAAGGATTGCTAGGGTTTGTTGGTATATTCTGCTGGGCCTTTATCCTCTCCATCTCCTCCACATGCTTCCTCTCTTTTTCCCTCTCCTCCTCCACATGCTTCCTTGCCTCCATTTCTTGTTCCTTCTTCAGCTGCATGAGTTCTATCTGTCTTTCATGTTCCCTTTGTCTTTCCTCAGCCTGAAATTTGGCTAATTCGAGCTGTAGTCGAGCCGCGGATTTTGCCATTCTAACCTCTCTGTTTTTACTAACTTTACACCCGAGGTTTAGAAATAAACAAACAAAACTTGGCTGTAAAATTTTGCTGTGCTGGAATAGAATACCTATTCTCTGATAGTGATTGTCAGCCTACAGAAAAAGACAATTCCCTTGTCTCTGCTCTGGGCCCAAATTAAAGCAAAAAACCTCCAACTGCTTGGAAACCTGCTTACCCAGCCCAAAGAAAAAGCAAATGGGTAGAACACACACCCCCTATTTACTTTTAGGAAGAAAAGAAAAAAAAAAAACCCTTGGATTGGAAGACTGTGAATTTCCCTGCAGGAGTTAAGTACCCTGCCTCCAGGCAAAGAAAACCTGCAATTCACAAGATAATCCCCTTTTGTCTCTGCTTGGCCACAAAGCAGAGAGAAACCAAGCTGCTTTCAGTTTCAAAGCTGCTTTCTGGACTTTCTTTCCAAAGAAAAAAAAATTTCCTTTTTAAAATCTGTATTTCTAGTTCAAAAAATCTCAACTGGATCTCAAATGATTTCAGGTTAATCCCACCACTGTGCCACCATGTCAAGGTTCCTCCCCCACTCTGAACTCTACGGTACAGATGTGGGGACCTGCATGAAAAAACCCCCTAAGCTTATCTTTACCAGCTTAGGTCAAAACTTCCCCAAGGTACAAAATATTACACCCGTTATCCTTGGAATGGCCGCTACCACCACCAAACTAATACTGGTTACTGGGGAAGAGCTGTTTGGACGCGTCTTTCCCCCCAAAATACTTCCCCAAAACCTTGCACCCCACTTCCTGGACAAGGTTTGGTAAAAAGCCTCACCAATTTGCCTAGGTGACTACAGACCCAGACCCTTGGATCTTAAGAACAATGAACAATCCTCCCAACACTTGCACCCCCCCCTCTCCTGGGAAATGTTGGATAAAAAGCCTCACCAATTTGCATAGGTGACCACAGACCCAAACCCTTGGATCTGAGAACAACGAAAAAGCATTCAGTTTTTTAAAAGAAGACTTTTAATAAAAAATAGCAGTAAATAGAAATAAAGAAATCCCCCCTGTAAAATCAGGATGGTAGATATCTTACAGGGTAATTAGATTCAAAACATAGAGAACCCCTCTAGGCAAAACCTTAAGTTACAAAAAAAGTACACAGACAGAAATAGTTATTCTATTCGGCACAATTCTTTTCTCAGCCATTTAAAGAAATCATAATCTAACACATACCTAGCTAGATTACTTACTAAAAGTTCTAAGACTCCATTCCTGTTCTGTCCCTGGCAAGAGCAGCACACAGACAGACACAGACCCTTTGTCCCTCTCCCTCCTCCCAGCTTTTGAAAGTATCTTGTCTCTTCATTGGTCATTTTGGTCAGGTGCCAGCGAGGTTACCTTTAGCTTCTTAACCCTTTACAGGTGAGAGGAGCTTTCCCCTGGCCAGGAGGGATTTCAAAGGGGTTTACCCTTCCCTTTATATTTATGACAACTCCTTTTCTTTTTGCGAATACAGACTAACACGGCTGTTACTCTGAAAGTTGACATCTAGTAACTCTGCTAAATTTAAGTGTTTATTGGATATAAATCCTGCCAGGTAAAGGGTGAGACAGAATGACACGGCAATGTGGGAAAACTTCCATCACCATTGTCCATGCTGTACCTGTTCTGTGGAAAATTAGAGGTCTTCAGTTATCAATCAAGTCGGCAGCTACTTCACTTACACAAAAAATGGTGAAGGGAAAAAACTAATAAGATCATATTTAGTTTTTAGGCTACGGAAAGCATGATGTTCAAAATTACTTGCCAGCGAGCATCCCTTTAATATCAACATTTATACTATGTGGCAAATGATTATTACCCTGTACCTTTTTCTGCTCCACTTGTGTCATTCTTTTCGAGGAGGAGGAAGTGAGGACTTTCAGGGAGAAAGGGCAAAATCCCAACTTGAATCAGTGAAGGAACAGCAATCACTCCAAATAAGTAGGGCCAGCAAAATTCCTACAAACAGATGCAAACATGACATTTAGTAAGGTTTCCCTTTAGTGAAGCCAAGATGAAAAATAGCTTTGAGGGAGCAAGCTGTGTCTTTTGAGATAACTCTGTGAAATGGACATTGTAATAATTCTTCCATTTCAGTTTAGCCTGTGATTTGAACACAGCCTCTGTGTGCGGGGAGAAGAGAGGGGGGAAAAAAGAGGAAGAGAGAATATAAAAAAAGTCAACTGAGCATCAGTGAAAAAGAGGAGTGGGGAGGGGAGCTGGGAAGAGGCTTGGGATAGGTTAAATATATGGCATGCTTTTGCTTCCCTTTAATATTACAAACCACAACCAAAATGACTCAATATTAACAAAGTCAAAATGACCACAATGAAACCCTATCACCATAACACCTGTCAACTTTAGGAAGCAATACAGTATTACAGTGGTTATATAGTTACAGACGACTGCTCATTGCATCTTAGTTCTATCTACTTGTTTAAAAATCATTCAGACTGGCTACAACACATTCAACACCTCATAAAAATGACAAAAATTATATTTAGGAAAAATTCTACTTTCTCAATGCATATTCTTTATTTCTAGTAATCAGAGCATGGGGCTCAGAATGGGGTACTTCTGACTTGAACTGAGACACCGAACTCAATCTCAATCTCTGTGCCATGTGTAAAATCAAGATAATACTGCAGCAAATTGGTGGGTGACCAGAATTTCATGGTTGCTACTACGCTGCACACCGTGACCATTCCAAACTTCATTGGCCCTAGGAGTACACCTTAGATCCTCCTGTCTCAAAACACCAAAGTGCCCATTGACTTCAATGGTGTCCAGAGTCACCCTAAGCCTCTACTATTTTAACTGAAAGGAAATTTTGCCTTAGCAGTTGGCTCTCCATATATAGTTGAACAGTTCTAATTCCATCCAGTAGAGGGCACAAAAACACAATTCACCATAATCCTTACCCTTCTCTTCACTTATCTTGGAGTCATGATCTGGCTATGTTCTATGAAATATTTATTTTTATAATTATCTAGCTCTAGCACAAGAGCACAGCACTAATAAGACAGTAGACTTTTGAATTATAAAAACACAGAATACTATTTATTTAATATTGTAGATATTTTTGCATTTAGAAAATAATGTTTTCTAAAAGAAATGGTTCAAACGGTAGGAGTACAGGATCACTATTCTCTCTTTCACCTAAAATTGTTAAAGGGAAAAATGAAGTTATCAAGCAAATAGCATTCCCCTCCACAACTCAATAAAAACCTGTTTTGATTTTTTTTTCAGTCATTTCCTTGCTCTCTTTTTAAAAATACAGTAAAATGTGTAAGGAATTATATTTTTCTTTTTGTCTCTCTTTTTAAGACTGAGGGGAAAAAAAACAGAACAGCAAAGTAATTGAAAACCTTTTAATCTAACCTGCACTTCCAAGTCTATTTATAACTCCTTGGCAGAGTGAATAAGAAATGTGCCTTAATTCTAACATTATGATTTTATTACAACATTTAAACAGCATTATGCATGCATGACATTCACCAAGAGCTAGAAAAATGATCATGCTAATTTATCTTGGACTTTCCCTAGTAATAAGGCTCGTAATTTCATACTGTATTACATAAGCTATTATGAACTGACAGTCTGTGACTATTAAACATTGCAGCTATTAAAATGTTACAGTCAGTTATATTATTTTAAAAGGTATTTTACTGTAGTTTCAGTGAAATTCTTTAAAGATTACTTGACAGTAAACAATAAAACAGGAATAACATCACACCAAATGGAAGATTCCTCTATTACACTGCACTTGAAGAAACAAACTAAAAGAACATGAATAAAGAAATGTTTTTCTTCCATCACCAGTCTAGGTATTTATTTGTCTAGGTACTTATACGACACTTATCACTGTAGTATCTGAGCACCTCCATGTTATCAATGGAGATCTCACTGCCACAGGAAATCACTGAAGCCAGGACCTGAGCAAGGTTCAAAAAGGGATTGGGCGTTTATATGGATAAGAAGAAGAATATTCAGAGTTATCATCATTAATGTTAATAAACATTTTGGGGGAATGACTATTAAATCTCATGCTTCAGTGATTAAGACAATCTCTAACTATTAGAAACCAGGATGAGACTATGTGGAGGTCAGATTACCCCACATCTGCCTATTGCATAGTTCCTACACCTTCCGAAGCATCTGGTGCTGGCCACCGTCAGAAGCAGGGTATTGGACCAGGTGGACCTCAGGTCTCATCCAGTCTGGCAATTTCTATTTGAGCACCAATGCAAGGGCAAAATTGCCTAAATTCATCTGAGGAAATGGAAGGGGATAACTAGTAATAATGGAATGAAACTTAGCAAAGGAAAATGTAAACTGGCTATTGGGGAGGGGAAAATCCTTAGAAAGAAGTCTATCAGACTGGAATAGCGTCACAAGAGAAGTGTCCTATCAGTAGGATCTCAAACCGGGACATGACAAGGCATTTGAGAGAACCATCTGCCCAGGGACTGCTGTATGGAAGATTCCTATATTAGCAAGGAACTAGACAAGATGATCTAGAAAGCCTTCACATCTCTAATTTCTATCAATATAATCAGGAATTCATGCCGTTGTCCATATTTCCGAGAAATATAATTTTAAAAGAAAGTGGAAACCTTGCATACCAAACTCAGGTCCTCTGGGTTCAATATTAGACTCTTTGTCTACAAAGATATTATGTAACATATGGACATTCAGTCACGGAGAAAATCAGCTGCAAGAGTAGAATGTATGGAGCTACCTAGGAAACCTCATGAAAAGTTACCGCCTTAGTGGATTTTAGATTTAACTTTTCTTCCATAATAATCTTTGAAAATCACTGAAATTTGATCACGACACTGAATACTGTCATTATTTAAAACAAGAAGCAGATGGGGCACCCAGGGAAAAGTACTTCAAAAGAAGGGTTTCTGGGGAAGGCAGTTTACAGAAAATGTATCAAGGGAAATCTGGGTTTCCCTTTGAAGAAATAATGGAAATATGTAGGAGTATCGTGAAAAAAGCAAGAAAACAGGATTAACATTAACTCAGAAAAGCAAAATGACCTTTTGGTATCTTTCTGTTCCTAAAATGTCTTATGTTCTAATTCTGTAATTAACATTGGGATAACAATCTTAGCAGTGGTCTCATTTTAAGATGATCATAAAGTATGATTTCACTCTGCCTATCGCTGGTGGTTTCATTTCATTTCATTCATTCTAATTAGAGACTTGATCTTGAAAGGTGTGGAGCAAACTGCTCAGATTTCAGTAGGGCTACTTGTGCTCAGTTATGTGCTTTTCACAGGCTTGGCTGGATTGGAGCAAAGTGCTCAGCACCTTGCATCATCAAGCCCTCAGAGCACCTCTCCAAGTACTTTGGAAATGATTTCTCCAGCAGAATCAGAGCCCAAATCTTTCAACAAGAGCCAGCTGCCATTTTTCTACCTTTCTGAATGGAAAATTAGGTTTCCAAAAGTGGCCACTTTCCGTGGAAAGTTTTGACCTTTTATCAAAAACTGAACACCCATACCTGCTCCCCCCACAAAATGTTTTGATTTGGATTGCTGTCACCATTGCTGTAGTTTGGGCGCCTCATGAGCGCATTCTCCTGTACGGGTCAGGTTCCTCAGAAGGACAGCATCTCCCATAATGCACTGTGGCCAGGGGTCAAGCCAGAGGGGAGACATAGCCCAGGCAGGGAGCCCAGCCCCTAGAGGAGAATGAGAACATGGGATACCCAAACAACAATTCTCCTGAGGCATAGCAGTGGCATTTCTGAATCAAAATTTTCAGTTTGGGATTTTCCACTAAAAAGTCAAAATTTTCCACAGGTGGAAAAAAAAGATTTTCCAACAAGCTCTACTCTCAACTGTTTGTGTCTCAGTATTTTTCTGTAACAGGACCCCCCCACTATAAATGCTGCAGGGCCCTTTTTTTTCCCTCTCAAGCGTTCAGGAAGAAAGGAATTTGAGGGGGAAGCTTTTTATTTACATTAGGAACATCAGGAGTTGCTAGCCATCTATGGCTATCGCTACACTAGGAGCTAGAGATGGGATTCCCCTGCCCACGTCCAAATACTAGCCTGAGTATACAGATCAGTGACATACAGGGAGGAGCAGCAGCAGCAGAGGGATAGCTGAGCCCTGCTGAGTACATACCCATCAGTTTCGGGCAGGTTTGTAGTGGGCAGAGCTCAGCTGTGCCTTTACTGGTGCTACCAGTGCAACCACAGCTACACTGTTACTTACACTTGTGCTAGCTCGATGAGAGCTAGCAAGAGGGTGTATACAGGAGCAGGGGAAATCACAATCCCTAGCTTGGCGCGTAGAAGTAAACGGAGATGGGATGAGCAGTAGTCTATTTGTTTTATTTGATCATGAAATGAGAGAGCCATTTTAATTGGTATAAAGGAGACTGAGAACACACTTGTTAATGGAATAACAAACCTTTGTCAAACAAAAGAAGACACTACAAAGCAAACAGCTATTGTAACTGGCTGTTTTGCTTTGTGGGCGGCTAGAAGTAGATAATTTCTTCATTTTTAATGGTCAAAAACCCATCTTATTTCCATTTAGAGCCCATGATGACTTCCCAAAACATTGTAAAAGGTAAAACAGTAACATAAAATTTTTCTAAAGTTACATTAGGTCTGTGAAAGTAATGTATAAAAATTTGACTCTTGATTAGTGTCTCAGATTTCTTGTACATTTTTTCCATAGTGCCAAGTACACCATGCAAAGGAGAAAAAAAAACAAATTACTTTTGTAGATTATTAATTATTATTATTAATGTTCTGCCAGCCTAGGGAGTCTTATTTGCAATAAACCTTTACTAAATCTATACTCCGTGGCTTTTCAGTTTTTCACTTTTTTCTCCAAATACGTCTTTTAAAACTATTATTGTGAAAAGCTATACATGAGAATGAATTCAGTCCTTATAATAGATTTCAGGCCAGCACAGTACAATAAAAATCTATTTTTACTGTACAAGACATTGATCTTCCTTTGTTTCCTCTATAGAGGAATTTTACTTTTTATTTACAAAAAGGAGAAAAAAAAAGAAAGAGAGACAGTCCTTATCTAAAGCAATAAAAAAGGTGCCCTCACCTTCTAACAATGCATTTTAATGCACACTGACTTTGTAGTTCACACAGACCTTACAAGTCTGCTGTTTTCCCCGTAGGCTAAAGATTTTTGACCCTTTCTACAGGGAAATTGAGCAATTTGTTGTTTTCCTCTTGTGTATGTGTTAAGAAATATTCTTGGCATTAAGCACCTGTGAACCTTTCCATTGATTTCAATGGGCTTTGAGTCAGGCCCTAGAATACTGCAAATTCACATTCTGTTTCCATTCACTTCTCTCATGATTTACACTATCCAAATCCAGGTTCCTCGTACCAACTCAAAACATTTTTTCTCTCTCTCTCTCATTGGTTTGTTTGTTTTGGGATTTTTTGTGAATGTCTTATATCTCCCAGTGAATTTCTTGAAACCACTTTGCAATTGTTCAAGTTCTTCTCTGGAACCAGAGAAAAAAATTATTTTTCAGAAAACAAAACAAACCGGCAAGGTATTCTGGAAATCTCAGTTTGCACATGCTCAATAGAGATTTGTTAGTTTGGTAGCTAAATTCTTTAAATATTCCATACGTACAGAGCATGCTCTAGTCCCATGATGCAGGGACTGAGCAGGACTTTCATGCAATTGCTCCTCCTCTTCTGCCACAGTCCCCTAAGGCACTGGATATAGTAGCTGAAATTAGAGACTCTCTTTTGTAGACTCGATATTCCCCCTGCTGATGCCCTGGCTCTCTGACTCTTGTCTCCAACCTGAGCTTTCCAAAAAGTGTTAATTTCTATAAAGATTATTGCCAACATAAGGAAAAATCAAGACTTTGGAGACAGTGACATTACAATTTTCAATCAAAACTTACTAAATTCAATGGAAGTCTTTCTACTGATTTCAGCAGGGTTTGGATTAGGCTCTACAGAAGTACGATAGAAAGATGGGTTTCAGAGTAACAGCCGTGTTAGTCTGTATTCGCAAAAAGAAAAGGAGTACTTGTAGCACCTTAGAGACTAACCAATTTATTTGAGCATGAGCTTTCGTGAGCTACAGCTCACTTCATCAGATGTATACCGTGGAAACTGCAGCAGACTTTATATATACACAGAGAATATGAAACAATACCTCCTCCCATCCCACTGTCCTGCTGGTAATAGCTTATCTAAAGTCATCATCCGGTGGGCCATGACTTTAGATAAGCTATTACCAGCAGGACAGTGGGATGGGAGGAGGTATTGTTTCATATTCTCTGTGTATATATAAAGTCTGCTGCAGTTTCCACGGTATACATCTGATGAAGTGAGCTGTAGCTCACGAAAGCTCATGCTCAAATAAATTGGTTAGTCTCTAAGGTGCTACAAGTACTCCTTTTCTTTTTGATAGAAAGATGGATGCAAAATGCAACATTAACAGCAGCATCCAGATTCCTAGACATTTTACTCACGAGTAGACCTGTATGAATAATGCTTTTTTTATTATTTATTGGCAATTCCATAAAAAGTTTTGATTTCAAGTCTAACCAAAACCTTTTTTTTCTCCCATTTTGTTCTACCATATATATGGAAGAACAAAATGGGTTGCAATTTCAATTTTTTTTAAAATTAAACTGAAAGCAATATCAAAACAAAGTCATTTTGAACTGAAAAATTGAAATGCTTCATTTCAAAAATGTCAAAATGTTTTGATCTTTTTTGTTTCCCTTGCCCCCCCCAACACCAACAAGTTGACAAAAACCAATAAAAAAATTGCAAAATATTTTTGTGTTCCCGAATCTGCATTTTTCACACACAAAAATAGTTTTGGATGAAAAATTTCACCCAGCTCTACTCATTAGGTCATATTGTGCAAGGTACAGAGAATTAATTTGCTTAGCATTTCACAGATGTTATTCTGAACCTAATTTTCAACCTGTTGAAGTAACAGCTGGTCTTCACTTCACATTTAAAGATGCAGCACTCCACAAGTGATTACGGCATTATTTCCATCATTTCTGTTAACTTTCATTTATTTAGTCCTTTCTTACTGGATTATACTAAAACAGTGCGTGTGTTGGGGGGCAGTGATCTATTTTCAACGGCCAATGTATAAATGAAAAATATTTTAAATAAATGCACTCTTATGGAAAGTATTAGAAAATATATCCCATCACTCAACAGAATAACTGTGTGCTAGTTAGTGCAGGATGCCCAGTCTACTTCGATTTTGGTATGCAGATTGCAAACACATACATCAGGGAGAAAGCTACTTGTCTTTGTAACTGAAATTCTAAAAATTCCCAGGCATATGGAATAATTAGAGGGTGGGTATCTTCACTGTATGTGAAAGGAAGTCACAGGTCAAAACATTTTTTAAGACTCACTACTTATTAAAGGACTTGGTACTAGAGCATCTGCTAATGCCTACAACAAGAGAGAAATCAGTATCAGAGAGTTTTACTTTCTCACTGACACTATGAGCAGTGCTAACATAATGCTTGATCATATTTCATATACAGGGCTCCATACCCACACAGCCAAATAATCTATTCGAGTTTTTTAGGCTTAAAGAATGCAGCACTGGGACCAGGATTTGAGCACGTTACACAGGATTGGTCTTCATGAACTACTCCTAAACCCTGTGGAACCAAGTCTTGCAGCATATTCAATTTTTAAAATATTTTTTTAAAATCAGAGCTTTTATTTGCAAATGTGGAGATTCACTGCTGCAATGTCATGTCTTATTGAATTAATTAATGAACTCCATACAGGTAACAGGCAAATACAGATGGTTTTGTAACATGCTAGAGTTTCACTAATTTTTTTAAAAAACTTCAAATTAATAAACATGTTCACTTCTAATCTTTGGGAATACTGATATTTATGAACAGACCATATGAGACTAAGCAAAGCACCATGGGTAATTTATTAGTGTTTGTGGCTACCTGAAACAAAGCCAGCACTCAAAGGGCTGGTTGCAGAGAAGCTGTCTTAGTCTTCCCACTGGTGGTTTTACCCCTGTAACCTTTCAAACTAGGTTTTATAAAATCCTGTGTACAATTCCAGTGCTGTAAAAACAAATTTAATATAGAGAGAAATGCACACAGTTCTTGATTTAAAATCCTACAGCAACATGCACTAACCAACAGGCCAGGCCCTGCACTGTTGCCAGGTCATGCACCAGTGGGTGCTTTAGTTTTTGTTCTGGGTGGCTTCTGAGTTCCAGCTCAGCAACTCACAGCTTATAATTAGGTAGAAATGCTTAGCTGTGTGACAAGAAAATTGCTTAAGAAAAACTACATCCTCTGCCTTATGTGCCACTGGGAGAGGTATATCACATACATCACAGCTAGATAAATAAAGTATGCAGCTCCTAAGAGTGTGCCTCAAAGGGAACTGTGCTCTGTTAATAATTGTTACCCCTCAACCAACTCTCTTACATCTGGGAAGGGTAGAGTTGGGCACCAATTCATAGCAGCAAGATCACCCATAATGCAACGTTGACACAGCTATACAAAGTTGGGCCCTCTGTTCAGAAAAGTGCCTAAGTACCTGCTTAAATCCATTCCTAATCAAGTAAGCCCTGAAGTATAGGCTGAAAGTTGATGGAGGATTTAATGGACAGGAGGTCACAAAAAACAGCTTAAAGCCACCTTAGTCCCCACTCATCACCCCAGGCTGTGAGTTCTGTGCTTTGTTTCTTAGAGGCACAGCACAAGATCTCACCCTATATTTTCTACTGGTATCTTATTTCTAAGCCTATTATAAAATGCTTTTTAAAAATCTTTAAGATCACCCAAGACTATTCTTTGACTCATTCTACTAACTGTTCTAAGTGACACAGGGTTTAAATGTCTTGCTGATAGCTGGAGATTTATGTTCACTGTAATGCTAAGGCCCTACTTCAGGAAGGAAATCCTACTGAAGTCATTGGGACTATTATTTATGTGCTTAAAGTCAGGTACATGTGTAAGCAATTTGCTGAATTAGGGCCTTGGTTTAACTCTATCATTCTTTACTATTTTAAATATTGGTAGAGAGAGGCTATGATGGTTCTTTGTGTAGCTCAGAAGCTCTCTGTATATTAGTGTAAATGTAACTTTTTCTGACATAAGATCTGGATAGAATGCCAGGGTTCTATTTTCCTGCACATGGTTCCTTTAAGATTTAAAATTGTGCTGAAGAGATCAAAGGGACTTTGCTCTGGGGAGTAGAGTGTGGTTTCAGAAGAGATTGGGGCTCATGAAAGATGCTCCAGCACTGGGTTTTATCCAACCCTGTTTGTAAGTGTTTGTTGGATTCTAACAAAAAGCTTTAATAAAATGCTCACATTTAATCTGATCTGAAAGTGTAACATTCACATGTAATTAGTATGCATCCATGTAGACAGACTTCTGTGCAGAGCCCCACTGACTTAAATGAGGCTTCAGGAAGGGTCAGGATTCCATCCATGCAGTTTCCACCACAGGATTGGAACCTAACAACTTTTAATCCTAAAGTAATAACAGAACACTCCCCTCACAGAGAAATCTCTTTGACTACTGTCATAAGTATTTCAATGACAGGATTTATATTTATTTACACACACACACTTACACTTAAAGGAATCACAGCACTAGAAATGGATGGATTGCTCTTCATGTTATCATAGTAACATTTAACAGTCTTTCAGCTGTCATAGATCATGTTCTCCTTAGTCTCTACCTGCAGGCTGCGGCTGCCTGGGAACAATTCTTTATAGCTTTCTTTACTGAATTTAGAGTATATCATTAGTTACCAGGCAGCCTTTGAGTCTGAGTCAAGTACAAAAAGTCCTAGGAAGGAGCAGTTTTAGAAGCCGAACAAACAATGAGGCTTTGAGAAGCAATGTAGCTTAGTTTTTGGGACAGGTTATTGTGCCTTCAACGATACAGAAAATTATGAGGTAGCTGGCTATACAACATATTTCAGTGCATCTGAAGCAGCACTTAAAAGCATAAGAAAATGCAACCAGCAAAATACAAAAGGTTCATATGTAAAAGGTTTTAAAAACAATTATCTTCTACTTCTAATATCATGTCATTCCTTGGGGACTAGTAAAGATTAAGTCTAGAAAGGGAACTACTAACATTTTCTTGGTATTTTGATATAAAATATATGCTTAAGTAAAATCCATTTAAGATCCCATTTGATGCAGAATATTTTTCACAGGTCACAAAGGCTTAGTCTACACTAGAATGTTTTTGCTGGTATAGCTATACTGGCAAACTACCCCAGTGGAGATGCAGCTTACACCAGAAAAAGAGTTAATTTGCCAATATACTTTATACCAGTTTCTTGAATGAACTACGTCATACTGGCAAAGGGACTCTTTTCCAGTATAAACTGCATCTACACTAGGGCTTTTTGCCAGTATCAGAATGTTGTAAAGAATCACATCCCTACCCAACATTATTATTCTGGCAAAAGTTTCTAGTGCAGGCCTGGCCAAAGACAGCTGCCAGTTCCTCAAATTCTGGATGGAGCTTTACTGTTCTTAAAAAAAAAAAAGGAAGAAAAACAAACTAACAAAAAATCTATTTGCTCCTATTGTTTCAGTGACAGCTGCAAAGCACAACATAGCCACAGCAAAATTAGTGTGCGGACATTTAAAAAAATCAATTTGAAACCCAGGTCTGATGCTGTTCTTGCCTACTCTAGTTCTGTGCTGGTGTAATTCCGTTTCCCAAAATGGGGTTATTCCTCATTTATGCAGGTGTCAATCAAAGAAGAATGGACCACTCCTGTTGCAAGGGAAAACACGCATATGCACTTCTTATTTGAATTCCCCGGAGTCTATCCCATCTATACATGGGGTATGCATATGTAACTTAGATTTTAACTGTGAATGGGAGAGACTCGCATAAATTTCATGTACATTGCTGAAAGAAGAGATTCTCCAGTACATCCAAAGCATAAAGAACAAGCAGGTTTCCTTACAGCGTAAAGGTTCATTAGAGATTTAAAGAAAAAAGAAAAAAAAAAAGATGGATAAACACAAAACTGAACAGCTAAGGAATAATGCATTCCCAAGTCTATTTAATAAAATTTTAACTCTATACTGGTGTTCAGATGACACTGTGGAAGCAAATTACAGCTAATTTTGTTGAGCTCACCAAAGCATCTATATGGAACTTTAGATTAGCACTACATATTCTGTGTGTGTGTCATTCCTTACGAGAAAAGGATGAATATATATGGAACATCTTCATGACAAGCACAGACACAAATGAGAAATAAAATACTGTATCATTAGACAGTAGTGATCTGTTGCAAGATTTACGATCTCTACGCACAGTGACATCAGCTAATTGTTGTCCCTCCCAAACATTTGCTGGTGTACTGAACCAGGACCACCACCAACAAAAGCACAGGCTTCTACTTCTTGAGCTGTATGTGTAAATCTATTTGCACCAGACAGTAAAGGGGGACATGATATGCTTAGTGAGTGTGTTACACTTAGGCCACTAAACTATCCCTTCTGGTTTAGTTATGTTAGAACCTCTAAAAAAAAAAAATAATATCACCATACACTTACTTGATTTTCCAGCTTAATATAATTATATAGTATATACACACAAATTATATTAAAAGAATATTATTAAAAGGTGCTAAGTCAAACACTCAAGGTTAGGAAATAGCAGAATTACGGTTATCTGTGCAATTTTAATTATGGCCCTTGCATATGACTCTTGCATTATGGTACAGTCTTTAGTTACACAATCACACACCATTTTTTCCACATGACCCCTGCCTCATCCAGCAGATTTGATGGACGGTGCTAACTTAATGAGCAGCTATTCAATATTTTGTTTTCTCATTGTTCAGTGTGCAGCTCCAAACCTTATTTACTAGGCAGCCTCTGCTCTGAAGAGAGAATTATCATGATTAATTTCCTCTTGGGCTTTTCTATAGCACTTAGCACTAGAGTGCCTGAGTTATTATTGCCAAGCATGCTCAGGGAGGATGGACTCTTAACGCCGATATCAAAGATGTTTCTCCTGAGCGTGTGCGATCTGCAATTTTTAAAAAAGGCTTATAACTTGGCCAAATTTGGGTGGATATTTTCAGGGATGGCACAAAGCACATCCCTGACACAAAGGCCACCCAACTGCCAAATTTCAAGCCCCTGCTTCCAAAGTATGGGGTCAAGAGCTACTAGGGGGGAGGGAGTGGGAAGAGAGAAAGATTATCAGAATTTTTTTACATGGGCAAAACAACGTATTTTTCCCTAGCCTTGTTCTCTGAAATGGCTGGAAATTTTTTTGCAAAAACATTGCTTGAAGCAGGTACCTGGCATGTGAAATTTCAGGGCAAATGATTAAAGTTTGCCAACCTTATAAATAACTGAAAACAGGGCCATATAATGAGAACTATCAGGCAACCTTAGTTATAGACAGCTCTAGCATCCTTCCCTATAAATATGTACACAGACTTTGTGTGTATATTTCTTTTCTCTCTCTCTCACACACACACGCACAAAAGAGAAATGTATAGACAGAGACACAATTCACACATATCATGCATACCCCAGCAATGGGAACGGTTTGTACACAGAGCTAACTCTCGGATCAATGGGACAAAATTAAGAAAGCGAAAACATTTGAGAAATCCTTCTGACAATGGGATGTACCAGTATTAGATCATGGAAAAATCCTCCAAGAGAAGCGTTATAAGTTTGGACTTACTCTGCCTGGAACAGTCCTGACAGGAAAACGAACTGGTTGAAAAACAGCCTTATCCTCAAAAGAACATATTAAAAGTTGCACATGCTAAAAAAAAGCCATGAATGCTCAAAATTAAGTAATTTTGGAGCCAGTGGCAATATTATATCTCCCATGTTACTCAAGATAACACAATTACATTCTTGTGGGCCAGCATAAGTTGACATTTGCAGTTGCTCTGGCTTCCTGAAGAAATAATGGCTTCAGGTTACAGAAGGCTGAAGCATGATGGTGGTCTAATTAGCACACTACGACATAGGAACTGGGATGATACAGAGAAGCAGATCACCTGTGGAAAAGTTTTTTTAAAGTAATTATATTCTGTGCCCAATTCTGGTCTCAAAAATGGTTTTACACTCATGTATCTCCACTGGCTTCCATGGAGATATAGTAGACTTTATTATTTGTATTTGTGCAAAGGAGGTCAGAATCAGAGCCTTGAAGTTCAAACTAGTGTTTATCCAAAATTAAGGGGAGAAAAGGGGATTTGGAATAATTGGGGGACATTGACACAGCAGGTACAATAGAGAACCAGCAGTGTGACTGTTTAACTTGATTTCCAGAGACCTATTAAGCTTTCTTAAAATATTACACTCTAAGGAGGACAGCATCTATAGATTCAATATTATCATTTAACTAGCTTCAGAGTCAAAGGCAGTAAAAACATGTCAGAATCCAAAAATATCTGTATTTAATCTCAACAATCTGCTACTGTGATGGCCTTTGCATTCATTCCAATAGACTCAGATATTAAGGTCAAAAGGGACCATTATGATCATCTAGTCTGACCTCCTGCACAATGCAGGCCACAGAATCTCACCCACCCACTCCTGCAATAAACCTCTCACCTATGCCTGAGCTACTGAAGTCGTCAAATCACGATTTAAAGACTTCCAGGTGCACAGAATCCTCCATTAAGTGACCCGTGCCCCATACTACAGAGGCAAGCGAAAAAGCCTCCAGGGCCTCTTCCAATCTGCTCTGGAGGAAAATTCCTTCCCGACCCCAAATATGGCGATCAGCTGAACCCTGAGCATGTGGGCAAGATTCACCAGCCAGATACCCAGGAAAGAATTCTCTGTAGTAACTCAGATCCCACCACATCTAACATCCCATCACCGGCCATTGGGCCTATTTACCATGAATAGTTAAAGATCAATTAATTACCAAAATCATGTTATCCCATCACACCATCTCCTCCATAAACTTATCAAGTTTAATCTTGAAGCCAGATAGGTCTTTTGCCCCCACTGCTTCCTTTGGAAAGCTATTTCAGAATTTCACTCCTCTGATGGTTACATCCCTGGCTAAAAAATTAGTTTGCTTACAACATTGATGTCTGTATTCCAATATATGACATAGAAATAGCTAAGAATGCTTCTCCAAAATGTTGTGATAGTATCAGCAATACACCAGAAACATCAGTTCCTCATCCTATTCAACAAGGACAAAATAGCAGAAACAGCATTGCTACGATGCTGGTGGCCAAAGCAGTGCAGAACCCACAGAGAGAGAGACTCTACACTTCCATATGCACCATGTATATAATCTTTGCATCAGAACTCTCAAGGCAATGTACAAGGGAAAATACATACATGTCTGAAGTACGGCTAGCGTGTCCACCAGCATGAATCCACATAGCCCGACATGAATGTAGGAATGAAGCTGTGAGTATGATGTTACCTCCCTCACAAAAAGTAAAAGTTAGAAAAATCCTTGGTGCACAAGCATACTGCATGTTATTTTTATTTTGAGGTGAGGATTCAGTCCCTTTCTCTGCTGCATTAACTCTGAGCCAGCATCTCAACCCACAGAACCCAGAGAACGTAAAATGCAATGTAGTGAAAAGGTTTTACCCGTGAGAGTCTATAACAGCGACATTAGTTATAAATATTGCACCTTCACAGTTCCAATGTCCACTGGCATTTCCACACTTAAAAGGACAGTGCCATACTCTGCCAGAGAGGAGGCTGGCAATTAAGGCATTAATCAAGACTCCTATTCATTTCAATGGGTTTTGGATCAAGTCCACATACCACAGAGTTTTCCTGGAATACTGAAACATCTGATTGGCAAATCCAAGCCCATATTCTATTAACTCCCATGTGTAGGAGCCTTATTTTTCATTACAACAAGTATTCAGACAACCACTGACTTCATTAAAATTCCTGAAACTTTTACATATTTTAATATTAATGATTATTGATCTGAAAGTTCATAATGGATGTCTGTTATTTCCTATCTGTTATTTCCTTATTTTAAAAATTCCAATCATCCAGTCAGAGAACAGAAAAAATGCCCTCTGATGTAGCTGACCAACCATGCAACACAAATGAAGAGCAGAGAGAACAATGTACGAAGATATAGTCTAAAGGTTATTTTTTCAAACTATTCAGTGAATACTTATGAATAACAAATGCTTTCAAAGAAATCAGGATCCATTTGTTAAGAATTCATGAACAAAAAAAGGAGCTAAATTTGTAACAAATATTACTTTCAACTATTTCTGATAGAAACTAACAATCCAACATGCAACAATAAAAAGTGGTGTGTCAGTTTTTTAAACAATTATGAGAGTAAACAAGGCCAATTTATCTTATATCAGGGATCTCAAACTCAAATCACCACAAGGGCCACATGAGAACGAGTACATTGGCCCAAGGGCCGCATCACTGAAACGTTTTCATACAACGATACAAAAATATAGTAAAAAATGAAGAGTAATATAGTATGCTATTAAAAGTCAATGTATTAACTTTTTTAAAACTAATGCGATGAGGGGTTTTAATAAAATATAAACACTCAGTAATGCACCTCACTCAAATGAGGAAACACACATTTACTTTTAGAATTACCTTGGTTAAAGCCCCTCTCCCCCTGGCCCCGCACCTGCCCCGCCTCTTCTCTGCCTCCTCCCCAAGCGCGTCCCTGCTCCTCCCCCTGAAAAGTCTGAAGTGTCGCCAAACAGCGGCAGGAAGTGCTTGGAGGTAGGCAGAGGAGCGGGGATGCAGCACGCTCAGGGTGGGAGGTATGGTGGGTGAGGAGAGCTTGGCTGCCAGTGGATTCGGCGCCTATGGCAGGCTGCAGGAAATAACTCTGTGGGCTGCATGCGGCCCCTGGGCCACATGTTTGAGACCCCTGTCTTAGATTAAATCCTTTGTTCAGTTAGTTTTCCATAATTTAGCACAACCAGCTACTAAGGATATGACCCTTGGTGAGGTTTGCAGGTTTCATCAAGATACTATTAATTGGGGCTTTCTTTGTCTGTTTGTTTTTTGCAAATTCCTGCACATTTTTTGCAAATTCCTGCATATTTAAGTTCTCCACATTTTACAGTCAATGACACCATCAATTAGGATGTTATTAAATTAAGACATTGGCAGGTGGCAGAATTTGCTTTGCAGTAATAAGAACAACGAGGAGTCTGGTGGCACCTTAAAGGACTCCTCGTTGTTTTTGTGGCTACAGACTAACACGGCTACCCCCTCTGATACTTAACAATAAGATCCATTCATAACCACCTATGGGGTAGGGCTATATTACAAGCAACGTTAAAATCACCCCATAAGAAGATGTATATTAGAAACACTGTCACTCTATTCAAGGTCATATGGTATCCTCTTTGTCAGTTTTATATAAATTTTTAGGAGTCATTTAGAAAACAGTTATTGAAAAGCTTTAGGCACCTTTTTCACATCTTAAGAAATACAAACAAACAATGTGAACAATACTAGGAAAATCCAGCAATTTCCCATCAGGAAAAGGGAGAAAAGGAACCTACTCCAGCCACTTGGGCTGTTTAATCTTCTGTTGTCAGACTGGAAACCTCTTTTGTAACTATTTTCTTCATAATGACTCTTGCATATCCAAAATGACTGACTGACTGACTGACTGACTGACTATCTAAAGCCACACTCTTCCACCTCATTAATAAGAACATAAGAATGGCCATACTGGGTCAGACAAAAGGTCCATTCAGTCCAGTATCCTGTCTACCAACAGTGGCCAATGCCAGGTGCCCCAGAGGGAGTGAACCTAACAGGTAATGATCAAGTGATCTCTCTCCTGCCATCCATCTCCACGCTCTGACAGAGGTTAGGGACACCATTCCTTACCCATCCTGGCTAATAGCCATTAATGGACTTAAATTGATGGAGGTTATCTAGTTCTCTTTGAAACCCTGCTATAGCCCTAGCCTTCACAACCTCCTCAGGCAAGGAGTTCCACAGGTTGACTGTGCGCTGTGTGAAAAAGAACTTCCTTTTATTTGTTTTAAACCTGCTGCCCGTTAATTTCATTTGGTGGCCTCTAGTTCTTATATTATGGGAACAAGTAAATAACTTTTCCTTATTTGCTTTCTCCACACAACTCATGATTTTATATACCTCTATCACATCCCCCCCTTAGTCTCCTCTTTTCCAAGCTGAAAAGTCCTAGCCATGATAATTAAGTACATACACATGACACACACAAACTTGTGGGAAAAAAAAAAAAAGACTTGTGTGTGTGATGTGTATGTACTTAATCATCATGGCTAGGACTTTTCAGCTTGGAAAAGAGGAGACTAAGGGGGGGATGTGATAGAGGTATATAAAATCATGAGTGGTGTGGAGAAAGTGAAGAAGGAAAAGTTATGTACTTGTTCCCATAGCGTGGTTTTCTACCTACAGAAGGAACAGTCACAATCCTCAGTGTCACTCTTTAAATGCAACACACAGAAGGACAACATCCACTAAGTACTTACATTTCCAAATATTTCTGGCAGCCCCAAAACCTGAGCAATGAAAACTCCAATACAGATGAAGATTGCTGTGACCTGCCCCAGAGCACCCCGGATCTCCTTAGGGGAGATTTCACTCAAATAGATGGGAAGGGCACTGAGAGAGACACCTGTGAAAGAAGGGAACAGCAGAGAAATTGCTGTAAGTACAATTGACTTAACACTGAACCAATAAATGAGCAAGAATTTATTTAGAAATCTCAGACACCACCATGATGAGGGTGGCATAAGAACCTATATAGAACAGAACGTATGCTTGTGTGCGTGCGCACGCGCGCACTAGTATCCTTGTACCATCTAATCATCAGTAGTTTTAATTACATATCTGAAATGATGCATGCTGGTCAGGACTCCATTGCTACAATATGAAGAGTGCAGTTCATTCTATAGAAATTACCACTAGGGTCCTGGGGCGGGGGTTGCCTTACTCAGCCAGACATCCAAAATAAGCAGGATGGGGAAGCTGTCCTTTTGGTTGCCCGGAAAAAAAACGGTAGGAAGGAAAGGGCTAAGTTATCCCCGGATGGGATGCATGTGTGTGCTAAGGAGTGGGTTAAAACAGCACTGACCTTCTTGTCAAGAAGGCAACTATCAGTGTGGGGAGCATAAAAGAGTAATAGCAGGATGCCTCTCTCAATTCTCTGGGTATCAAGGGGCCATCGTCTGCTCCCTGTCAAAGAATAGCAAGGGAGAGGATGCTGATACCGCACTGGTTTCACCCTTCTTTCAGGTTGTGTTTATTGCAAAGGTTGTGTGTTGTGAAGATGTGCATGCAGTGTAGCAAGAAAGTGAAGCCTCAACCCTAGATTTTCCAGTGGAAACCCCATACACTGCTATGTCTGAACCCTCCCATTGCTCGTCCATTGTAAATGCTATTAATGGGGTATTAGAGATTCTGATGCCTGAAAGACATCAATGTCTGTAACATTCACTTGACTGATTCTAGCATCACCAGAACAACCACCAGCAGCATAGGAAGAGAAGGAAGGAGGAATGTGTAATGGTTCACAATGGAAGTCTCTTGTCACTTCATCAATAACCTGGACACATGTAAATAAGAAAAATCCAACAACCTGATTTAGCAATATGTCAACTAGACAATATTAAATACAACATTTACACTATAGAATGCATCCTTGTTGTATCAGCAGAGAGAGAGAGATGTTCCCCTTAAACATGCTTACAATTCTGATGGACTTTTAACAGCATGCATGAATTAGAGAAGAGAACACACCCCAAAATGTGGGGAAATAAAAAAGTCAGCGTAAAGCCACCTTAGTCCAGCAGATTAACATTGGTATAAAGGTACCAATTTTTATGTTAACAACACATGTATCTTCAAGACTACTGTAATTAGTTCTTACAAACAAGATAACCTACTAAATTATTTTGGTGGAAGTGGTGGTTCCACGTGGTATTTTAAGGGTTGGAAAACATTTATTACAAATGGATAGCCATGTTCTCTGCCTTCAGTTTTATCTTATCATATTGATATGGCATCTAGCAACACCAAAATGCAAAATAGTAAGCAGCTTTAATAGACAGGCCATGTTCTCCTACCCAAAGGGTTTCTGTTTTGCGAAGACAGACATTCTGTACGAAGGGAAATTTTCTGTCATGGTTAATATCCATTTATGTTTCTTCATTAAGGGTCAGATTCTGCCATCCTTACTCATACTGATTGTTCCCATTGATTTCAGTGGGATTATGCATAGAAATCACTCCTCAATTAAAGGGTGGCAGAGGATGCCTAGTATAAACTGTACATGTATATACAGCATAAAATAAAGCTTACCTGCATGAATACCCATCACAGTGCGGCCCAACAAGAGCATTTCAAATGATCCAGCTATCTGACAGAGAGCCATCAACAATGCAGCCACAACTGCAAATACATTATTGATTAGCAATGTATGTTTTCTGAAAGAAAAATATATATGTGTTACACTTATATTAAAATTGTACATAACATTTTTAAATAGTCATATTAACATACATTTATTAAAATAGCTAAATTGTACATAAAATTGCAGATAATTAAAAACACAGTGCTTAACACAGGTTCACACATGTTAAGCATTACAGAAAGAGTTTCAAAAAACTGCAGCTAAAGATATCTGCTGTAGAATAAATACAACTAGTGTCACAAAATAAAGGTCCAAATTTCAAAGGCATGAAGATTTGCTTTCTTATGCTTCCCAAGAGCAAGACAAGATATATTTAAGATTAGCACGTTCTGGATAGCGGGACATATGTAGCAGGGTCAACTGTTTTAAATTGTAAAAGAAATAAGATATACTTCAAATTTCAATATGTTGAAAAAGATGGTAGAACCTTGCATGGTATTTACAAAGTTTTCAACAGAGCAGTGTTTGGAAAACTGCAGCATGTACTGAAATATGGCCAAATTCAATTCTTGAATACCGAATGGAAATCTGGAAAAACTTCATGGATGTCACCAGATTTACACTGTTAGAACTGAAAGCAAAATTTGTCCCTCATTCATGATATTATAGGTATATAAAAGGAAAGTGAGCTCATGCACAGCTGGGCAAAACATCTGGGTTTTTTAGTTCATTGGTAAAACCAACTTCTTTTCACAAAAATGTGGAAATTCTCCATAATTTTAAATTTGTTATGAAATTCCATCTATTTTTCCAAATTCACTATCACTGGATGAAATAACTAAGTAGTAGTTAAAATGAAAGAAATTTTTCCACATTTCCAAAACCAAGTCTGAAAAAACCCCCACTCTCTCTGCCTTTCCTCTATCACAACAACAACAGCCATATATATTTATCATTTAAATACAGTTTTATCCATATTATTCTTTGCTGCCCATGCTCTCTCTTTCCATATCTTTTGAGCTGTGAATCAAAACACTGTAATCTCGCTCAGCCTATAGAAGTGGCAGCATGAAGAATTTCCTGGATCTTTTGACTCTTTGCTTCCCTTACTTCCTTGTGGTTACAAGGTCAGATTTTGCCACGCATGTGTAACAAGAATGTTAAAAATATGAAATCAATAGCTCTACCGAGATTAATTCTGTAATGATTATTCCCCGCTGAAGGATTAAATATAAAAGCCCTCTCAATGCTGAGATTATCACTACCATCTGACTGGATGTCTTTATTACCTACTGTCTCAAAGAAAAAAGTTCCAAATGGCTTCTTTTTCCTAAAAATAGGTATATAAGAAATGGATTGGCAGGGCTCGCCAACCCCTAGGATAGCGATTAATTGAAAGGGTTTCAGGGTATGTCTACACGGCAAAGGAAAACCTACGGTGCCAAGTCTCGGAGCCTAGGGCAAGTGACTCAGGCTCGCAGAGCTCAGGCTCAGGAGACTAAAACTAGCAATGCAGATGTTCTGGCTCAGGCTGGAGCCCAGGTTCTGAAACCCAGCGAGAGGCTTAGAGCCCAAATGCCTACACTGCTATTTTTAGCCCCGCAATGTGATTCTCACAAGCCAAGTCCATTGACCCCAGCTCTGAGACTCAAGAACTGGGGGTCACCTAATGAAATTAATAGGCAGCAGGTTTGGAATAAATACAATGAAGTACTTCATGTAATGCACACTCAATCTGTGGAACTCATTGCCCGGGGATGTTGTAAAGGCCAAAACGATAACGGGGTTCAAAAAAGAACTAGATAAGTTCATGAAGGACAGGTCCATCAATGGTTATCATCCAAGATGGTTAAGCATGCAACCCCATGCTCCAAGTGTCCCTAGCCTGTAGTTGCCAGAAGCTGGGAGTGGACAACAGGGGATGGATTACACCATGGTTGCCTGTTCTGTACATTCTCTCTGAAGCACTTGGCATTGGCTACTGTTGGAACAGAGGATACTGGGCTAGATATACCATTGTTCTGACCCAGTATGGCCATTTTTATATTCTCAGTGATATTAGCTTTTTTTGCAACAGTGGTAAACTGTTGACTCACATCTAGCTTGTGATCCACCATAAACCCCAGATCCCTTTCTGCAGTACTCCTTCTTACACATTCATTTCTCATTTTTTATGGGTGCAATTGATTGTTCCTTCCTAAGTGGAGTACTTTGCAGTTGTTCTTATTGAATTTCAACCTATTTACTTCAGACCATTTCTCCAGTTTGCCCAAGTCATTTTGAATTTTAATTCTAATCCTTCAAAGCACTTACATCCCTCCCAGCTTGGTCTTGTCCGCAAACTTTATAAGTGTATTTTCTAGGCCATTATCTACATAATTTATGAAGCTACTGAAGAGAACTGGACCCAAGACCAATCCCTATGGGACCCCATTCGATATGCCCTTCCACCAGCTTGACTCTGAACCATTCGTAACTACTGTCTAGGAATGGTTTTCCAACCAGTTATGCACCCCCCATCTGGCAGCTCCAGCTAGGCTATATTTTCCTAGTTTGCTTCTGAGGAGTTAGCAGAAGCCTTTCTAAAGTCAAGATATACCACATCTACTGCTTCCCCCTATCCACATGGCTTGTTACCCTGTAAAAGAAAGATAGTAGGTGGGTATGACTGATTGGTAGGTTGGCTTGACAAATCCATGTTGATTGTTACTTATCACCTTATTATCTTCTAGGTGTTTGCAAATGGATTGCTTGATTATTTGCTCCATTATCTTTCTGGATACTGAAGTTAAACTGACTAGTCTGTAATTCCCCAGCTTGTCCTTATTCCTTTTTATAGATATACTGTATATTTGCCCTCTTCCAGTCCTCTGGAATCTCTCCAGTCTTTCATGACTTTTTGAAGATAATTGCTAATGGTTCAGATATCTCCTCAGTCAGCTCCTTGAATATTCTAGGATGTATTTCATCAGGCCCTGCCGACTTGAAGACATCTAACTTGTGTAAGTAATTTTTAATTTGTTCTTTCCCTACTTCAGCCTCAGATCCTACATCACTTTCACTGGCATTCACTATGTTAGACATCCGATCGCTACAAACCTTTTTGGTTCAAACTGAAACAAAAAAGGCATTTAGCACTTCCTCCATTTCCACATTTTCTGTTATTATCTTTCCCTCCTCATTGAGTAAGGGGTCTACCCTCTCCTTGATCTTCCTCTTGCTTCGAATGTATTTGTAGAATGTTTTCTTGTTACCCTTTATGTCTTTAGCTAGTTTAATCTCATTTTGTGCCTTGGCCTAATTTTCTCCCTATATGCTTGTGTTCTTGTTTTTATATTCATCCTTCGTAATTTCACCTATTTTCCACTTTTTGTAGGTCTTTTGTTTGAAGATCATTGAAGATCTTCTGGGTAAGCTAGGGTGGTCTCTTGCAAACTTTCTAGCTTTCCTATGCAGTGAGATAGTTTGCTCTTGTGCCCTTAATAATGTCTCTGGAAAACTGTCAAGTCTCTCGAACTGTTTTTCCCCTTAGGTTTGCTTCCCGTGGTATCTTAACTACCAACTCCCTGAGTTTTCAGAAGTCTGCCTCCTTGAAATCCATTATTTTTATTCTGCTGTTTTCCCTCCCACGATTCCTTAGAATCAGGAACTCTATCATTTCATGATTACTTTTCACCCAAGGCACTTAGGAGCCCAATCAATGGAACTTAGGCTCCTAAGTCATTCAGATGCTTTTGAAAAGTTTACCCTACTTCTGAGAAATGTAATCTTTAGTCTAGCAACAAATAAATAAATGTTGAGTGCTGTATTTCAAAACACAGACATTATTTCTGGACAATATGTTGGTCCCTTCTGTCTCACTGTTCTAAGTCAGTGTAAATTAAAGTCAGTTTCACTATTCACACCATCCAGCAGCCCGCATGCACACTGTACTATGCAGAAAGGGCTTTTTATTGTCTGTCACTGTTTTGGTGCCCTTTTTAGGTACTACAGTTGAATACTTAGACAAGTTTCCATACCTATCATGAATATTAACTATCCAAAAGGACTGCAGTGTGAATAGTATTCCTGAAAACTCCTTCTTGATGGGCAGTCTTGATCCTTCAACAGCTGTTGAAGGCACGGTTCCTTCCATCTACAAATCCTTGTTCTGTGCTCATACAGTAGCTGCATGGCAGAGCTATCTATTTTCATTACTTGAATTCCCATATTCTATGGGCAGATGGACAAAACCTTGGAAGTTTAACCCCATAGCCTAGGAATGTGATCTGAGATGGAGAATTTGGGAAGGGTGTGAATTGATGAGTTGGAGAGGAGGCTGAGAAGTGAGTCGTTAAATTGAGGGGAAAGGATACTGAGAACAAAATAGATTGGTGAATTGATGGGAGGGAAGGCACAGAATTGGTGAATTACTGAAGGTGGGAAAGGGAAACAGTGGACAAAGGATTTGGAGGGCCAGAGAATAGGTATTTGCTGTGTGAATGTAGGAATAACCACAGAACATACTGTGTAAGGTGAAAAATGGGGAAGAAAAAGGAAGAGAAAAATGGACTGCGTGTAGAAAAGGGAAGTATAGGAGACAGAAGATTTGAGGAAATTGGATTGTAGGGAAATAACGGGTAGAGTAAGACAAGGGAGAAATTAGAATCAAGAAGAAGATGGTAAAAAAGGAGGAAAATAAAGGCTAAAAGACAAGAGGAAACAGAACAGGGAGAGTGGGGGGGGATGTTTTTATACATGTCTATGTATTTGAGCCCCTGTGGTGACATTTAGTAGAACCTAATTTGCCAGTAGCAAGTCATTCTGTGAGTCATCTTAAAGGATTTAAAGAAATACTCATGAGACTTTCTTTTAAAAAAAATTCTGAAGTTAGTTTTTTAACCCTTAAAACCCCTCTTGAATATAAGAAATAATATTTTGGTGCAAGGACACCCCCCCATCCCCAAATCCTCTCATTTAAGATTTTACTGGCTCCCTCACAGTTTCCCAAAGCTCCCCATTTCTCTCTGTGGCTAACTTCAGACCCGAAGCCACCTCCGGATATGACTCTTGGTATGAGCTGTGCAGGAAAGTAGAAATCTGCCAATGCAAGTATTCTGCTTTACAGTAGCCATGGAATTTAGAAATATATGTTACAGCTGGTCAGTGTTTACCCAGAGACAACCCTGAACAATGGCCCTACGAAACTCAATCTGTGCATACTACTCCAAAAGAGATAACCCCCTGATTCAACTATCATCTCTGGTGAATGCTACAAATTTAGAATTATAAACAATAACAATGGTAAACTTTTCCTTGTCTCTTGTGGGGCAGCACCATCAGATCATATAAAATTTAGAAGCTATCCAATGTAGTTTTCCTAATTTGAAGGTCTTTAAAATGAGAAGGAAATTTATTATGTTAGAAAATATTTTTATGGATGCTATAAAAAGGGTAAATAAGATACCAAATTCAGAGCTTTGTAATGTACCTACCGGCCAAGGAACTTCACAGTTGGTGTGGTAATTATCGCACCCACCAGTCCACCAATGGAGAAAATAGACACGGTTATAGACCAGAGGAGTGTAAGAGTTCCTCCATCTATTACGTGGCCATATCTTCTTTCCCAACTTTCATTGTAAAACCTCTTGATATACTGAAAGTAAAGAGACAATAATGGTATGTGTGAAAGCAGCTTACTTGACGAGTAAGGACACTGAAATTATCAATCATGATTTAAACAATGGCAAAATAGTAGCTTTCTGTATAGAATAGACACCTGTGACATCCATCTTTAATTGTTTTCACCCTAATCTTGAATGATTTGGAACAAATTAAAAATATGTAAATTCAGTTATCAGTGTTATGGGTTGAGTTATACATTGTTATGAGTTGGGTGTAGCTGCTGCCTTACATTCAGGATAAACATTAAGAAGCCATTGTGAAGAAGTGGCTGAACCAACAGCAGTACAACTCAACACACAGGCACATGAAAAAACTTGAGCTGATGCTGACCCAGGCACTAGAGATTAAGACAGAAGCAGAAATAGAAAGTCAAGCCACAGTAACAGAAAGCTGGGATGTGGCTAGAAGACAAAATTAAAATAAAAAGATTTTGGGGTATGGAGCACTAGCTGGATAGGCAGGCATGGAACCGCAGACACAGGAATTGTCTCCTGCTATTTGATTCCTACTACAATCAGAGAAACAAGACTTTGTACATTCTTAATGAATAAGCAAAATTGCATCAAAGAATTGAACTGCACCACCAATTTCTCCTCCTAAGTGGAACAACCTACAAGACCCCAAATTATGGGCTATCCAGTTGCGTGAAAAGGGGTATCATTATTATCTGTATTGCAGTAGCAGCTACAGCCCATTGTGCCGGGCACTATACCAATATATAACAAAGAAATGGTCCCTGCCTCGGAGAGGTTACAATCTAAATTCACAGCAAAATGCTGTTAATATTGTATTGTAGTATCCTTATATTAGGAACACATAGTTTTACTGAATACTCCATAGGTCTCTACTGAAAACAATTTAAAAATAGAAAAACTCCAAGGGAAAGGAAGAGAAGAAAAAGGGCAACAAAGGCAGAAAGAAGAAAAGATGTCACTTGTAGAGAGCGATGTGGGGTGGGAGATTGGTGAGGAACAGAAACTCAAGAGGAAAAACAAGAAGCGAGACGCCAACAGAAGATGATTCCTGATAATGAGGAGACTAGCCTGCCTTGTCCCATAAAATGGAACTTCAAAAGCAGGAGAGAGTAACAGGGATGATTTCTGTTTTAATCCCCCCCAAATTCTGTAACTGACGATTATGAAAATATTTTATACCGATGCTTTTTATCGGTCGGTGCACATGTAGGTGCAGAGCCAGGGGTTGAGCAGTGAAAACCCCCTGGCCCATTGGAAAGTTGGCATCTGTAGCTCTAGCCCTGGAGTCGGTGCCTATACAAGGAGCCACATATTAACTTTTGAAGAGCTGCATGTGGCTCCAGAGCCAGAGGTTGGCCACCCCGGTCCAGGAGAAGGTTGGACAGTAGAGGACATACATTTCTGGGGGGAAATCTAGGATTGGGGGTGTGTTGGGGTCACCCTGAAGTATAACCCAGGCTGGCAAGAGTCAGAGTGTAATCCAGGTAATGGCAGGCTGCAGTTACACACCAACATTCAGGGTGTAGCCTGCATGCTGAAAGGCTCTGAGCAGACCAGCTGGAAGCTGCTTCAACCAAAGCATTGTAAAGCACCCATAGTTGCTAAGCAGGGGGGACACAGCTGCTCATTAGTCTGGACTGTACAATGGTAAGTCACAAATGGGGCCCAGCATCTCCCAGAGGCTATTTGTGAGTGCTGGTTGCATCTAAAAAGAAGTGCATTTTGAGCCTGGACCAAAACCCATTGACGTGAATGGATATTTTTACATTAACTTTAATGGGGTTTTCTGCAAATACAACAAATGAAAAAGGTCATAAATATGGGAATAATAAAGGGTTGCTAGACCTTGCTATGGTAAGGGTGAGGGTAAGTGGCAGTTGCCAGGCATGGGGGCAGGTATTACAGGGTCAGTGGAAGCTAAGCTGATGAAATGGAATGGAAATAAGTTATATAAATGAAAAAAAAGTGACTGTGAAGAAGGAAAGTCTGCTGTATTTATTCATTGGGAGTTCAGCGTGCCTTGGGACTCTGCATCTGAAAAAATGAGAGCATGAGCCCTAATGCACAGTAGCTGTAAGGAAAGCTGAAACATATTTCTGGTTCATTAAAAGGATATTCAAAACAGTGAGGCAACATATTTATAATTATGCAATAAATTTACAATTTTCAAAGGGTAGATGATCCATTTATTATCTTATACCACATAATATAACCCCAAGTACCTATCCTGAAAATTAACTAAATGCCAAATCTCCTGCACAGAGAATGTATGAAGAATGCTTTCTATCGCTTCGCATCAAAGCTAATTGTGTTATTTCCACTGCTTGAAGGATGTATTTTTTTTAAAAAAGCTATGAAATGACACCAAGAAATTGCTACACAGCTGGAATCCAGTTAGCCTCTGGCATTTTACCATTTCAGTGTTCCATTCTGACTCATACATAACTTGTCATAAAATTTGCCTCAGTTTTTTTGAGTGACTATAAAAGGTACAGAAATAGTACATTTTCTGAGTGAAGGCCTATGGTACACTCACCATGACATAAGAGTCATTACTGTACTTTACATTTTGCAGTTCAGGTTGAACCCAAGGTCATGGACTTGTTTGCAAATGGTCTATTTTCATTAATTTTAAGGACAATCTTTTAAAACTTGGATGAGAAATCAGGCCTCTAAAGGTATATTTAAGTGCTGAAGTAAGTGCCCTCATTTTCAGAGGTGCTGAGCACTCACCAATTATAATGGTAAATTATACCAGTATAGCTAAAACAATGTAGTTATATCAGCAATATTCCACATAGGGACATTCTTATTCCAGAACTAGTATGGGAAAGCCTATGTTTTGCATGGGTGTGGCAGCTGGATCAAGTAATCCATCAGCCGTACAGTCTTTCTCAAACAACTAATAACACAGCTGCATGCAAATTAGCTGTAGACTAAGGGTGCTGATTGGTTGAGTTACTTCTAATATCTCAATGCTCTAGCACTCTTCATGGCATAGATACAGCTACAGTAAGGCATGTATACCAGATAGCTGTAATTCTTGAAGTCAAAATGGGCAAGAATTTAAAAACTGGACAGTAACAGATTTCAAATCCCAGTGATGATTCAACCTGCTCATAACGCTAAACCAAAAGGGCTCTCAACGACACCTGTAGCAGTTTCCATTGCACTGACTCTACAGACATTCTCGGCTTCCAAGTGACATACAGACAGATTGACAATCCTGATACCTTATCTTGTATAAGAGTGGCTTTTTTTTTAACCTAATCTCCTTGCAAAATGGCATAAACTAAATTGAAAAAAGTGCTCTTATATCTCAGTTTTTAGAAGAGGTTATTTTGTCTTGAATATTTAGAGCTTTTTAATAGAGAGTCTTCATATATTCATGTAAAGAAATAGCAGTATTATCCTTCCAGGACATTAAAAGGTATTCAGAGACACAGCCAAACACACTGGTATCCACTCTTTACTCTGCCATGTATAGTTCTGAAGCAAAGATGGCAATGATTTTACTCTAGTCAGTGGGGACCTCAACCTTTTCCCTGCTTGACCTCACAATAAAAGAGAAAAAGATTTTCAGATTCCCCCTCCCATTTAACTATAAAGAAAAGTAGAGAGTCACAACCACTCTTGGACCTGGCTGTAACGCCCTGATCAAGAACCCATGCTAGAAAATAACTTCTCCAGGGCCAAAGGACAGTTCCACAGAAGAAAAAAACTGATACTATGTATCAGATAGGAGTGTTATTTTCTAGTTATGCGGGGGTGTGGGAAGAGGCAGAGATCAGACATTTAAGAAATGCTACTATTTGAGAGAACATCTAGAATTGGAATGCAATGGCAGAGGTCAACTTTTCCCCCCTAAACAGTGTAACTGATAAGGGATTTTGTATAGTAAAATCTACTAGCAGGCTAAGAATCCATCTATCTGTCTAGGCATTCCTAGAGTCATAGAGTTTAAGGCCAGAAAGGACCGCTAAATGTCACCCAAACCTGTGTATTGAACCCAATAACCTGTGTTAGGTTAAAGCGTATCTTCCACAAAGGCATCCAGACTTGATCTGGAGACATTAAGAGATGGAGAAAGTGTACACTTTCACACCAGAAGGAACTTGAACCCACAATCTCTGTTTTAGGAGGCCAATGCCTTACCCATTAGGCTCATATGGACCTCATCACCATTGTATCTGACATAATCATTAGTGGATTCTATTCCCCGTGAGGTAGGACGGTATTAGCTGCCCCTCTGTAAAACGGAGATGAGGCAGAAGGTAGATTAGGTGATTGCCCAAGGTCACACTGGCAGTCAGTAGCCAAGCCGGAAACTGAAGCCTGGTCTTCTCCAGCCCCGTTGAGTGTCTTAATCACAAGTTTATCATCCTTCCTTGAAGCCTGGTGTCAGGTTTTAGCCTGATAGACATGGAAGTGCCAAAGCTAGAGCTTCTACATATAAATAGGATTATAATAGAAATGCCAATAAACACTTAAATTTAGCAGAATTACTAGATGTCAACTTTCAGAGTAATAGCCGTGTTAGTCTGTATTCGCAAAAAGAAAAGGAGTACTTGTGGCACCTTAGAGACTAACCAATTTATTTGAGCATAAGCTTTCGTGAGCTGCAGCTCACTTCATCGGATGCATACTGTGGAAAGTGTAGAAGATCTTTTTATATACACACAAAGCATGAAAAAATACCTCCTCCCACCCCACTCTCCTGCTGGTAATAGCTTATCTAAAGTGATCACTCTCCTTACAATGTGTATGATAATCAAGGTGGGCCATTTCCAGCACAAATCCAGGGTTTAACAAGAACGTCGGGGGGGGGGGTGTTAGGAAAAAACAAGGGGAAATAGGTTACCTTGCATAATGACTTAGCCACTCCCAGTCTCTATTCAAGCCTAAGTTAATTGTATCAAATTTGCAAATGAATTCCAATTCAACAGTTTCTCGCTGGAGTCTGGATTTGAAGTTTTTTTGTTGTAATATCACAACTTTCATGTCTGTAATCGCGTGACCAGAGAGATTGAAGTGTTCTCCAACTGGTTTATGAATGTTATAATTCTTGACATCTGATTTGTGTCCATTTATTCTTTTACGTAGAGACTGTCCAGTTTGACCAATGTACATGGCGGAGGGACATTGCTGGCACATGATGGCATATATCACATTGGTGGATGTGCAGGTGAACGAGCCTCTGATAGTGTGGCTGATGTTATTAGGCTCTGTGATGGTGTCCCCTGAATAGCTCTTACAGGCAGGATAAATTTTCATAACAAACCTGCACAATTGAATTAGGGATATTTTGATGATAAACATTATAATTCTCTATAAGAGTTGTGCCACTATACATTGAGTGAAGGCTGAAATTAATATAACCCTATCAATTCATGTCCCTTATTCCTACGGCTCTTTGGACTTGAGGGTCATGAATTCTGTGACTTCCCATTTTTTTCCTGAGAAACCTGAGATGCTGCTTCTTACTGTTCTTAATCCCAGCTGAGGGGCAAAGAAAACCATATTTTCCTTCCAAGAAATCCAATGTGGGGAGGAGGAAGAAGAGGACAACTTCCTGAGCTTCCTAAAGAGAAATAGAAGAGACCCCATTGCTCCTGCTCATGATACACCTGCAGTGGGAAAATAGACTTTCTGCCCTCAGTAGCTCTACAGAGTGAGTGAAAGAAAATATATTCTACTTCACCCATGGTTATACCACCTCAAGAGATGCCAGCTGATCAAGACAGGACTGAAAGCATTCTGCATTAATAATGAGAGATGAGGCACAAATCCAGGATTGAGCCAAAATTTGCCATGGCTTTTTTTTTAAAATACCCTGTTCCATGGCAAAATAATAGCCCTTAACAAAACACTAATAGCCCAAGAGATGCTAAACATTAGTATTCGATATTTATGTTATTGTAGCACCCAGATTTCAAACAGGATCAGGGTCCTACTGTGCTTAGCCCTGCACAAATGTAAAATAAAAATCATAGTTCCTACCCCAAAGAATTGACATGAGAAACAGATTCATTGCAGCCTAAGGAAAAAATAAAAAGCTACAAAAGTTTGCAATTGCTGGTCACATACTGGTCAACAACAAAACAAAACCAATTCCTCCAACCCCATCTTTTTAACATATTGCTAAAGTCAAGATCTATTTGTCACTTGTATGACTGAGTTATGACGTTTCCCCTTCTAATCTAAAGTCAAACTTTGAAAGCTGCTTTATGAATTAAGTTTAGGGGTGCAGAATGAGGCAGAAAATTTCTCATTTAATAACAAAAGTGTCTATTTCATGTGTGATGTAGCCACATTCCAAATAATAATCACTTTACTACTTTGCTAAATGAGCAGGGACTCATAAGAAATGAATTCTATAGATAAGCACTAAAGCAGTTAAGCTAGTTCTATAGGAATCAGCTACCGTACCATACAAATACAGCTGCATTTTGTGGCATTTGAATCATATGCCTAGTGTTTTAGCACCATATAGTGGTTTAAAAAAAGATATTAGGCATGCTCCTATATCAAAATATGCTGTTGGGGGGAGGGATAGCTCAGTGGTTTGAGCATTGGCCTGCTAAACCCAGGGTTGTGAGTTCAATCCTTGAGGGGGCCATTTAGGGATCTGGGGCAAAAATTGGGGATTGGTCCTGCTTTGAGCAGGGGTTGGACTAGATGACCTCCTGAGGTCCCTTCCAACCCTGATATTCTATGATTCTATGTTTCCAGACAAGTGGAGCTGGTGAATATTATGGACTGCTATTGCTGATATAATCTGGGGGCTGGGAAGAGCTGTAAACACCACAATTGGTTAGAGGAGTTGTGTGAAACTTGTTAATAAGCCTCACATCACTTTAAAGACATGTGATCCTTGAGGACATGAAAATAGTTTGGATTGCATTGCAAAGATCCTTCCTGAAAAAACACAGGTTGGGACCTGTGTGCGACAAGACCTGTTAACATCAGTAAACAGAAATGGGGTAGAAGGTGTCACTGAGAACTCAGAATGGCAGAGAACAAAGAATTCAGATCAGCTCTTGCCAGTAGACTAGCAAGGAAAGAGACTAGGAGGTATGTAATAAAATGCAAAGTAGTCTGAAATTGTACTTGTGCCATAGTTTAGGCCTGTTCAGTTTTGGAAATATCATGTAACTTAGGCCTGGTCTACAGTACGCGGTTATTTCGGAATTAACCGAGTTACCTCAAATAAAACTGGTTCTGTCCACACGTCCAAACCAGTTTTTTCGATTTAAAGGGCTCTTTACTCCGATTTCTGTACTCTACCTCGGCAAGTGGAATAGCGCTAAAATCGAGATTGCAGTTCTGGGTTACAGATACTGTGGACGCAATTCGACGATATTGGCCTCCAGGAGCTACCCCAGAATGCTCCCTTGTGACTGCTCTGGACAACACTCTGAACTCCGATGCACTAGCCAGGTAGGCAGTAAAAGCCCCGGGAACTTTTGAATTTCCTGTTTGGTCACCATCAGCACAGGTGACCATCAGCAGAGTCCACCATCACAGGCAACCATGCAGAGTCCACCATCTCAAGAGACCACACGGTCCTGGATTCGCAGACGAGCTCCAGCACTCTGGGTCACAACCCCATACATGCCGCTTCTACCGTGAACTGCATGCAATTATGGGGGGTGACGACACCACTACCCCACCACTGTCCATGGACACCTGCAAGGAGGGAGGAGCACGGAGCAAGGAGGATAAGTTTTTGGAGAATGGAGGAGGAGGAGGACAGTGCACAGGCGGCAAGTGGGGAATCTGTGTTCCCCCCTAGCCAGAAACTATTCTTAACGTTGGAGCCAATAGCCTCCCCCTACTCCCAAAGCATGCTCCTAGACCATGACCCTGGAGAAGGCACTTCTGGTGAGTGAGAGCTTGATCGGAGCCACACGGTGGGGGGTAACCCAGCCATGCTGAGCTGTGCGCGTTTAAAGGGCTCATCCCTGCTCAGAGCCTCATCGGAGCCCCGTGGTGTGTGTGTGGCGCGGGCGGGGGGGGTGGGTGGGAAGAGGGAGGGTGTTGTGTGAAGCGATCATCCCAGAGAGCCCACAGGCTGCCTGCAAGCTGAATTCTGTTGCCTGGCCGCATATGAAGGTTTACTCACACCAAAGCGGCAGACACTTCAGTATAGGAGGCAAAATGAGACCTTGTACAGAAAGAATATGTGCTGTGTACTATGAATTGCCTGTTTCACTGAGAAACAGTGTCCCCTTTGTTCTCTAAAATGTATCTTTTAAAATACTACCCTCCCTTTTTCTCCTCCTGCAGCAGGTGCAAATGTTTCAATGTGGCCCCTATCTACTCCATCCCAGAGGCTGGTCCAGATTAGAAGGCGGAAAAAATGAACTTGGGACGACATGTTTGCCAAGCTCATGGAGTCCTTCCACACTGACAGGGCCCAGTTGAATGCATGGAGGCAAACAATTGCGGAGTTGTGTAAAGCGTTACATGAATACGAAGAGAGGAGGGACGCACGCGATGAGAGCAGGCGGGATGCTATGGTCAAGCTCATGGGGGAGCAAACTGACATGCTCCGCTGTATGGTGGATCTAATGTGGGAAAGGCAGCAAGACCACAGACTGCCACTGCAGCCCCTGAATAACTGCCCTCTCTCCTCCTCAAGTTCCATACCCTCCTCACCCAGATGCCCAAGAACACGGGGGGGGGGCGCCTACAGGGACCCACACAGTCAGCCCCAAAGGATTGCACAAGCAGCAGAAAGCTGGCATATCCTAAATTTTTATTTGGTTTCTGGACTTGTCCTTCCCTCCTCCTCCTCCACCCCCCAACCAGCTTCTGATTTCTCTCAATGTTTTGTGCAACAAATAATAAAGAACAGTTTTTAAACAATTGTGACACACACACACACATATATATATATATATATATATAGGGGGCGGGTAACTTTAAGAGAAACAAACACAACTCTCACACCGTACTCTGGCCAGTCATGAAACTGGCTTTCAATGCTTCTCTGATATTCAGCACGCCCTGCTGTGCTCTTCTAATCGCCCTGTTGTCTAGCTGTGCGAAACTGGCCACCAGGCAAGTTGCCTCAACCTCCCACCCCGCCATAAACGTCTCTCCCTTATTCTCATAGATATCGTGGAGCACACAGCAAGCGGCAATTACAATTGGAATATTGGTTGTCCTGAGATCTAACCGAGTCAGTAAACTGCGCCAGCGCGCTTTCAAACGTCCAAACGCACATTCTACCACCATTCTGCACTTGCTCAGCCTATAGTTGAACTGCTCCTTACTACTGTCCAGGGTGCCTGGGTACGGCTTCATGAGCCATGGCATTAAGGGGTAGGCTGGGTTCCCAAGGATAACTATAGGCATTTCAACATCCCCAACAGTAATTTTCTGGTCTGGGAAGTAAGTTCCTTCCTCCAGCTATTCAAACAGACCAGAGTTCCTGAAGATGCGAGCGTCATGCACCTTTCTCAGCCATCCCATGCTGATGTTGGTGAAACGTCCCTTGTGATCCACCAGTGCTTGCAGCACCATGGAAAAGTACCCCTTGCGGTTTATGTACTGGCCGCCCCGGTGTTCCGGGGCCAAGATAGGGATATGCATTCCGTCTATCGCCCCGCCGCAGTTAGGGAACCCCAGCGCATTAAAGCCATCCACAATGGTCTGCACATTTCCCAAAGTCACTACCCTTGATAGCAGCTGGTTAATGATTGCGTTGGCTACTTGCAGCACAGCAGTCCCCACAGTAGATTTCCCCACTCCAAACTGATTCCCGACTGACCGGTAGCTGTCGGGCATTGCAAGCTTCCTCTGGGCTATGGCCACTTGCTTTTCAACTGTGAGGGCTGCTCTCATTTTGGTGTCTTTGTGCTTCAGGGCAGGGGACAGTAAGTCAAAGTTCCATGAAAGTGGCCCTATGCATACGAAAGTTTCTCAGCCACTGGGAATCATCCCATACCTGCAACACTGTGCGGTCCCACCACTCTGTGCTTGTTTCCCAGGCCCAGAATCAGCTTTCCATAGCATGAACCTGGCCCAACAGCACCATGATCTCCCAGTCACCACATGCAATGCTTCTAGGAACGTCTGTGTCCATGTCCTCATCAGTATAGTAATCGCGCTGTCGTCGCTTCCTTGCCCGGTTTTGTAGGTATTGCACATACTGCTGGATAATGCGCGAGGTATTTACAATGGTCAAAACTGCAGCGGAGATCTGATCGGGCTCCATGGCTATGGCACCTGCACGGGTAATCCTGGAAAAAGGGTGCGAAATGTAGTAGAGCAGAGTGGCAGCAGAAGCTGTGCTGTTCGGTTCACGGTAGCCGAACAACGGCTGAAAATGGTTGTCTTCTGTGGCTTCCATGGAGGTGGGAGCCCAGGACAAACACCATGGAGAAGCTTGGAAGCGTGGCAATAACAGGAGAGCAGAGTTGGCGGTGGAAGCTGTGCTGTTCGGTTCATGGTAGCCGATCAATGGCAGAAAATGGTTGTCTTCTGTGGCTTTCAGAGGTGGGAGCCCAGGACAGACAACATGGAGAAGCTCGGAAGCGTGGCAATAGCGGGAGAGCAGAGTTGGCAGCGGAAGCTGTGCTGCTCAGTTCACAATGGCCGAGTACAGTTGAGTTGGAGAGGTGGATTCATGGAGAGCAGCGGTGCACCGTCTGCTGAAAGCAGTATGGCGTCTGCATGCCAAAAAGGCACGAAACGATTGTCTGCTGCAGATTTCTGACTACACACACCCAGAAACACCTGCGAGAATGTTTTTGCCCCATCATGCGCTGGGAGCTTAACCCAGAATTCCAATGGGCGGCGGCGACTGCGAGAACCATGGGATAGCTACCCACAGTGCACCGCTCTGACATTCGATGCTAGCCTTGGTACTGTGGACGCAATCTGCTGAATTCACGCGCTTTAGTGGGGACACAGAAGACCGAATGTATAAAATAGCTTCCGAAAATTCTAATAGAATAATTTCGTACTGTAGACATACCCTTAGTAAAACCAAAGTTAGTTCAGTCTCAGAGTTCTCCACTAAAACCAATTAAACCTATGATCTAGTTTTAACTTTGCCACATCTCAAAAGATTTTCCACCACCTTAGAGAGAAGTAAAATACACATGAGTAAAAGCCCATCATGATTTAAATAATGTTATGATAAAGTGGGTGGGAGCAGCCAACTGTAAGGAATGTTCAAAGTGATGATTCATATGGCAGGTTAGGTAATCAAATGGCACAGCCTTTCTCAGCTTAAACATTCCAATCATTTTGTCTAACAAAAAAGTTTCCTTTTGAAAACAGGGTTTATTACTCCAACCACGTAGAGCAGAAAAAAACCTGTGGCAGGACCCACTGACTGCTAGCATGTGTTCTATTATTTATTTGTATTAACGAAAGTGATAACACTACTCTCCTGAAATTCCTCCTATTCAGGACTTGGACCCAGAGCAAAGATAACTAACAAAACAACAGTCTCTGTGCCTGGCAGCAACTGCATCACAGCAGAGAACTTTACCTTTTGGTGACTAGCATAACAAAAAGAGGAGGGGAAAGGGTAGAAAAATGTACTAGACAAAGATAGAAAGCAAGAGGGATGCATTAGAAAAGAGCAGGGAAACCCAGCAGTAGAGAGGACTGAATCAGGATAATGAAGATGTAGGAGACAGGAAAGAGGGGGAAATAATCCTTTACACCCAACTATTTAGACAAGATATTGTCAACTATATATAGTGTGCAGAGCCAGGAGTCTATTGCTGGAATCCATTTTTGCAGGAGGGGTTATTTGGGAAGTGTCCAATTTTTTTTTTTATAGGTAGGGGATTTGCATCCTTAAACTGACAGTGAATCAGTTTTCCTGACTGTTAACTTTTTTATAAAATTACTGCTTTTTAAACTACATCGTGCACTTAGAAGCTGCTGTTAAACATATTTATAAATGTAATGGAAAAATTACTATAGCTTGTTAAGAACTTGGTCCATTCTCAGGGAATGCCCCAAAATGATACCTGTTCATGTTCTTGTAAACCAAATCCCAAAATGGATCTGAGATTAGACAAGGTCCCTTGTCATTTGTTTCTTATACAGCAGCACACAGACAAGTGAGAAACTGGAACACAATCATTCAATCATTCTCTTTCTCTGAAGATTCTCTCTCATACCAAAATGAATTTTGAAGATCATTTTATAAGGCTTTATATTAGCATTTTTTGTTAATGTTGATTACTAAAATATGTAAATTCCATTTATAATATTATAGCTAATTTTCATGTAAACTAGTTCTCAGTATGCTCTGTTGTTTACAAAGATATACACAAAGTATCTGAAAAAAGTCCTAATTGAAATAAGAAAAAGAAAAAGAAAATTGAACAGGTCCATGGGTATTTGCATATCACATCTTACTATAAATGGAAACCCTCCAGATAATGGAAAACTGTTCGGATAATTTTGCATAAAAAAACAAAACCAAAGAACAACCTTGTTTTAAAGAGCTGTACATCAAATATCTATTCTAATGAGAGCCTGATCTAAAGTCTATTGAGGTCAGTGGAAAGACTCCCATTGACTTCAATGGGCTTTGGATCAGGCCCCTTAAAGAATGACAAACAGCATGAATAAATTTTAGAGAACATGCCCATGCTCACCCCCGACTCCCAAAAATAAAAGGTTACAAGAAATCTTTAGATTGTGTGCTGTTAACACCACCACTTGTTACCTGCGGCACTTCACTGAGGCACCCTCCCAGAGAACGGCTGCCATCTTCCTGTGCTGGGGGAAGCCTTTATGAGGAATTTTTCCCTGGCTCCAGGACCATAAGCAAATGACATAAACCAACATGTAACCACTGATTTTAATTTATTATGTGATGTTATGATTAACTAACTTGTTATGTAATATAAAATTATTGTATGCTAAATAGAATTAAATTGTAGGATTACAGACATATAAGATTTATCAGTAGTTAGAGGGGACAATTCTATATTAGGCATTTAAGTAGGGCTGAAATGCAAGGTATGATTTTAGCTTAGCCATACTAGGCTATATGCTTTAGAAATGCTTGACATAAGTAAGTGACCAGTGAATGACCCTATACCACAAGCCAATCAGAAATGACCCCTTCCAGCTCCATACCAGTAGAATGCAACCAGGAAGTGATTTCAAGTGAACTTTATGAAAATTGAGCATCATAAGGGTGAAACAAGTATTGTAGGGGCGAAATGCGCAGTCAATTGAAAAGCATCGTAAGTGGCGTCCGACGTAAGTCGGGCATCCTAAGTCCAAGGACTCCCTGTAATATAGCATTACTAAATTAACTTTAAATAAAACAATAGGCTACAAACAGAAGGGACGAGAGTTCTCTCATATAGAAGGTAAATGATCTAGCTCTTAATTTTACAGCCTTCCAGATCTTACAGTGATGGGTGCCAGGGTAGATATTCCAAGTTATCATCTTGAACTACATCTACAGCAGTTCTAACTTTCATGGTACAAGATGATACAGACTAACAGCTGCTACTCTGAAACCGATGATACTATCAAATCTGGTTTATTGCAGGAAGAAAACAAACAACGTGTAGTAATAAAGGGCAGAGATTTTTCACTTCCACGACTGAGGTCAAAGTGCACTGCTATACTGGTGTCCCAGAGACCTCACCCAAAAGCGCAATCTGTGCACTGAATGAAAAGAAGTCCAGAAGAACACGGGTCTTTGATTTACACCCAGCCAAACTGTTCATCTCAAACTTTCCCAATTGTTTTTGGAGAGAGTTCTGTTACAGCCACATATAGGGCTGCGCATGTGTGCAAGGGACAAAGAGGGTCCAAGGAGACCCCTTATTCTCCTGTGTGGATTACCCACATAGTCATACCTTGTGCAGGACGAAGAACAGCTGTTGTTAGGCTGCTACTCCTCTCCTATGAAGGTGAGTGGGCAAGGGTGGGGAATGGGCTGAGCCCCAGTTTCAGTGCACCAGCCAATACAGCTGAGTTAGCATGGCGGAGGAAACAAGCTGCACCAGCAAAAGGACGAGTGCATTTTATTTCCCCCTTGCAGCAAGGTGGAAACAAGTTGACGCATTTCCAGTGGGATTACTTCCATTGCTGCTTGTTAGCATGAGTTAAGACTTGCAGTCAGGCCCTGGTGGAGAGGGGTTCCTCCTGTCTGAGGAGACAGTACATCCCTAAACACTGATATAAAATTGTATTTGTATTTTCTCCTTGAAGGTTGTCCTGGGAAGACCTGATAGCCAGTTGTTTTGAATCAGCTTTGGATTCACTTCCGGCATATGGTTCCATAAGAACGACCATACTAGCCGCGGGGGTGGGGGGGGGGGATGGATCAGACCATCTAGCCCAGTATCCTGTCTTCTGACAGTGGCCAATGCCAGGTGCCCCAAAGGGAATGAACAGAACAGGTGATCACCAAGTTATCCATCCCCCGTCGCCCATTCCCAGCTTCTGTCAAACAGAGGCTAGGGACACAATTCCTGTCCATCCTGGCTAATAGCCATTGATGGACCTATCCTCCATAAACTTACCTAGTTCTTTTTTTAACCCTGTTATAGCCTTGGCCTTCACAACATCCTCTGGCAAGGGGTTCCACAGGTCGACTGTGCATTGTGTGAAAAAAAAAATCCTTCTGTTTGTTTTAAACTTGCTGACTATTAATTTCATTTGGTGACTCCTAGTTCTTCTGTTATGAGAA
Source organism: Caretta caretta (assembly GCF_965140235.1). Classification (NCBI taxonomy): domain Eukaryota; kingdom Metazoa; phylum Chordata; order Testudines; family Cheloniidae; genus Caretta; species Caretta caretta. The sequence continues at coordinate 126,348,452 of NC_134209.1, read as the reverse complement.
GACTTATGATTTGTATAGATCCAATTTCCTAAGTATCCACTTTTTATCAACAGCTATATTGTCCAGGTTTTTATTACCTGCTACCTCCCTTTATAGTACCTCCTTTCTTCAGTTTTATCTGAATGAGAGGCCTGATCTTGTGTAGTGCTGGGCACCTCTTGCGAGATGCTGGACATCAATGAGACTTGCATTGAAATGAACAGGAGCTGAGGGTGCTCCGCACATCACAGCAGGGCTCAGCAGTATATAGAGTCAAGCTGCAAACAATCAAAACAGTTCAGTCGCTCACCCAAGTTTACTGACTCAGCACCTCAATTTGTTAGCTTGCCAAGTGTATGTACAGCACTTGTAAGATATACAGCGCTATAAAAGGTGCTAATTATTAACATCTAATTAATTCAGGGCCCTCTACTCACACTTAGTAGCACCTTACCCCACAGGGAGTCCCAGTTAGAGCTGACTGAAACTCAGAAACTGGATATTCAGAACAATTTTCATTTTGGAAACACAGACGCATGGGATGTGACCCATGAAGGGCCGTAGGCGTTGCAATGCCGAGTGTCACAGCACCTAACTTTTAAGATGTCTACAAAATCCAGGAACACTATGATCCACAAAGCCAAGTTATGCACCTATGTTCCCTGTGTAATGAATGAAGAGAGACAGGAATCTAAGAACACAATGCACAGAAGCCAGCATGCTAGGTGGCTGGGAGACGCCTAAGCTAGCTAATAGGAGATGCCAATGTCGGAGGTGTATGCTAAGCCCCATCCCTCTCTCAGAGACGGGCACTGAAGTCCAGGTTGCAGGGAGGCCATCCAGTTCTGCTGGAGATCCAAAAATGGTTACCCGATACCTGGAGTCAGGTAGCTTAGGCCTCTAAGGAGTTTCTTGCTGGAATGAGTTGAGCGCCTGCCTCACTCCACACAAAGGAGCTGGAGGTGGTGCTGGTGCCTAACTTATGACTTTTAGCCCTGTGGTTAGAGCAATCACCTGGGATGTGAGAGACCAGGGTTCAATTCCCCCATCTCTGACAAAGGGGGAGAAAGATTTTGAATAGGAGCCTTCCACCCTTCAGAGAGTGTGTTAACCCCTAAACTATGGAATATTCTCCCTCAATCTCTTCTACTGAAGCTGTTGCACTGTAGATAACTAATGAAAGAGTGATTGGAGTAGAGGAGTGGATCCTGAGTCTCCTGACTCACAGGTGGGTTCCCTAACCACTGGACTACAGTCATTCTGATTCTCTCGTGCTCTCTGGTCCAACAGCTCTTTAAGTATTTATCCACAGTGGAACACCTTCAACAGGAGAGACTGAAGGAGCTGCACAACTGCATATCCCATAAGCCAGTGGTTAGAACACTCTCTTGAGAGGTGTGGGAGACCCCTATTCAAATTGTCTTCCCCTCTACTAGGGATGGGGGAATTCAATCTAGGGTTTCCATATCTTCACTGGGCTAAAGGTTATAAGGAGGACATCACCTCCTATGGCTGGATTTTGAATGGGACCCAATCCGGTAGGTGTGCTAAGAGGACAACTACCATACTGGGCCCTGCACATAGTTTGTGAATCGCTCTGGGCCTTAGGCAGGAAATAGGCATCCAGACGCCTAGAGGAAGGCAGCAATGTGCATGCCCAGAGGCAGTAACGTAAATGCTGGGGGAACTTTTAACCAGAAAAAAAAAAATTACGTGCCAAATGAGGTTAGACACCTACACAGTTCAGAGGGAGTTTTGTGGATCACAATGGAATCAAAGGGACTTAGGTGCCTCCCTAAGTACTTTTGTGGATCCCACCCATGGTGTTTCCTCAACTAATTATGCTCTCCAGACACCAGTGGCGGCTGGACAGGGAATCAGCTGGCTCAGAGATCTGGAAGCCTTGTTATCTCCAGCCCAGGGTAATCTGCATAGTAAGGCTGCCCTGGAGACCCTGGAAGCTGCAGTGTAAGATTCTGTTCTCATTGGAAAATTTGCAACCACTTCTGGTTCCAAAGGGCCTGCTCACAGAGAATCATGACCCATGCTACACATCCATGCAGGAGAATATTGGGGCAGAAGATATCTACTACCCTTGGGCAGGGTGGAGACCAGTTTCTGCATGGCTGCTAGTCCCTCTTCCATGCATACAGGTAAAAAGTGAACAATAGGGGCAGGGCATGAGCAAAGTCTTGACTCTACCTGTGATGCTATATGGAATTTGAGGGGGCACTTTAGGATATTATGAATACCAACGTTGTAAAATTGCAATGAGTTATGCCAGATATGCCGCCTAAGGTATCTGCAAAAATGTTATAATTTGCCTGGTATAATAATCTCGTTTATGTGTTTGTATCATCTTTGTATTGTAAGTTATATGTATGGTGTGTCTATATGTGCTGTGCATTTGAGTGACACCCCCAGATAGATTGGCTTTAGCACTGCCTACCCTGACATCAGCTATACAATTGATCCATTCACAAGGCAAGGGATACACCCTATGACTCAGCAAGGCATGCAGGGGCATGCCTATGGACAGAACGGCCTAAGGCTTCCAGGCCATGTGCTGGGCAACTTGTGTTTGGAACAAAGGAAATCAAGCTGCCTCGTAAAAGACTATAAGAGGAAGCTGCATCTTCTCCATTGCGTCTTTATTCCTGCTTCTTACCTCTAGACTAACCTTTCTACAAACGAAGCTCTGAACAAAAGACTGAATGACCCTTCCAAACTGTGGATGTGCTCAAGCCAGCAAATTCACCAGTACTGCTAGGAACCTGATGGACTTTGAATCTTTGTATGCATGTGACTGTTTTACCATTTAACATCTCTCTTCTTGTTCTTTCTTTTTTCTTTATAATAAACCTTTAGTTTTAGGCACTAAAGAATTGGCTGGCAGCATGATATTTTGGGTAAGATCCAAATCTATACTAACCTGGTAATGTGGCTGACCCTTTGGGGTCAGAAGAACATTTTTATATATGTGAAGTTTTTTAAATAACTTCCCACTGTACTGGACCTAGGTGCTGACTGGGAGCCAGAGAAATGAAATGCAATAGAGGGGGCTGTGTGATTTATTTTTTGCTTCTTGTTAACTAGTGTGGGGGATGAGAAGTACAGTTTGTGACTGGTTGGGGACTTTAACAGTTAAGTGTTACCCAGTCAATCTTGGGAATATCTGCTCTCCCTTTTGCAGCCTGCCTTGACCTTGGCATTTCCAGTAAGGACTGCCCTAGACACACCAGGACACACTACCCCCTTTCCCAAAGCACTGGCCTGTGCAGCTAAGCTGGCATGGGCAGGAAAGTGATCTGTGCTTTCCTCCCCAGCATGAGAGGGGAACCAGAAGACAGGTTGTGGTTCAGCTCCTGGGGCAACATACCTACATATTGACACCTTTACTCAGGGCTTGTGGTAAAAACCTCTGTGTAGTCCATAATGAGGTACAACAATGTGAATAAGAATGGTACAATCTTGTTCTAAATAAGCAGCACTGGCAGCATCTGCTTTTGAACCATGTAATAGATTGCGTTGGGGAGCAGCATACAAAGTGAGGAGGTCAAAGCTGCATAATAAATACAACTCCACTATGATTAATTGTCATGTTACAAGCCTCATGTGTGCAGTTATCAAACAGCTGCCCCTCTCTCTCTCACACTCACACACACACACTCACTCACTCTTACTTCTACTCCTGCAAAAACAATTTCTAACTATTAGGCACCCTGTTTTGTGCCTCAGCTGAGAATTGGGCCTTCTAAGCTCAGGATGACCCCTTAGACTATTTTAGGGCAATATTTGTTCAGAGGGGAAAAAGTATCGCCATCACTAGTACTTGCGGCACCTCAGTTTCCCAAGTTGCTTCCTTGCTGTAGCTCATGGAAGCTTATGCTCTAATAAATGTATTAGTCTCCAAGGTACCACGAGTCCTCCTGTTCTTTCTGCGGATACAGACTAACACGGCTGCTACTCTGAAACCTGTCTATGTACTGAACTTTCCCGAAGTTGTTCATTTTATGAGATCTACCAAGATCACAAGCTGAAGTGAGTGATACACAGGAAATGCCATAATGGATCAAACATGTAGCTCATAACTAATCAGACACGATCTATCTAGTCTTCTTTCTGACAGGGGCCTGTACTTGCTGCTTCAGAGGAAGTTCCTAGAAACTTACGGAAAAAACTTTCCCACAATCCAAGTATCTTCCTAACCTTATGGATTAATGATTTGCTTGTGCTGTGAAGCATGAGGATTTATATTCTTTAAGTTTATTACCCTATTCAGTAACAGAGAACATTCTCATTATTCATGAAATATCATATCTGCTGAATCTGAATAAGCTCTTGGGGGTAAAAACCAAGCCGCACTGAATTAAGTGGAAAAACTTCCATTAATTTCAGTAAAACCAGGAACCACTGGTGTCAACAATCTCTTCCAGCAATGAATTCCACTGGTGAATTATAAATTATACAAAAGGTCTTTAAAATTTTTCACTTTCAATTTCATTGACTATTCCCTTATTCTTATTTTGTGATAGAAAAAAAAATAAGAGCACAGACCAATTAATGATAAGTGTACTTTGAACAAAGCATTTAAACCTTAATTTGTAATAATATTCAGAATAAAATTCCAAAAATATACTATAGATCATTTCATAATATTCCATTCATTTAATATATTCCATCAGCAGAACTTGCAATCATAGTTGATAAATGGCCAACATAGCAGTTTCACTACATGGACCATAAACAAGGTACCAGTATGAAATGCAATAGAATGGCCCCAGTAGAAGGAAGAGCAAGAGCAAACTCTATTATCCAACTGTGAGAACAGAATGCTCTACAATTCTTAAAAACAGAACAATGTGATCAAAAGTTGGTATATAGTCAATAGCTGTATATACTTAGTACTTAAAAGTCTGCTTCTGGAATTATTTTACCACACAGAACAAACTCATATGAAATGAAATTACTCATTTCAAAAGGAACACTTAGTTTTCATGACAAACATTAGAACTACACTGTGACTTCATGGGAGAAAGAAACAAACAAAAGATTACAAAAATCTAGTTATAGGGAACAAAAGTATTTCATAAGTTATTATATCTCTTTTCTCTCCCACTATACAAAAAGTCTTACAAACAAGTATTTCAAATAGTTTGTGTAATTTTTGGACAACATCACCCTCTACTGGAATTAGATTTTAAAAGCCTTCAGTCACTTACCACTGTGGGTGCATTCACTACGGAGAGATTGTAACCATAAAGAAATGAAGACCCAAAAGCTCCAGCTAAAGAGGCAATAATAAGCCTGCCAGACCAGTCCTGAAAAGAAAATAATTTAGGAATCATCAGTTTACTTTTTAAGATACAGCTATAATTATTAATAACAGTGTCTTGCAGACGATCAAGTACATCCTCAAGACAAAGGGTAACAGCTTGGAAACATATTCTCACTTGTAATTCAACTGAAATGAATGTTGATATGAAGTTGTCAAACTTGTACATATATTTTAAAATGAGATTAATGCAAAAGTCTTGCAATGTGCACATTTTTACTGCACCTGTTATTTTACTATAAAAGATGTAAAAAATTAAAAGCTGCATTCAACAGAAACCTCAATCCCCTTGGGTGCTGACTGCAGAAATGCAGATTGGCTACAGAACCTAATGCAGGTCCAGAAGAGAGTTTTATTCTTGAGCACAGAAGAAGTATGGCCTAGTCCAGGGGTGGGCAAACTATGGCCTGCGGGCTGCATCTGGCCCTCCAGACATTTTAATCCGACCCTCGAGCTCCCACCAGGGAGTGGCGTCCAGAGCTTGCCCCACTCTGCGTGGCTCCTGGAAGCAGCAGCATGACCCTCCAAGTTCTACATGTAGGGGCAGCCAGGGGGTTCCGCACTCTGCCCCCGCATCTCCCACTGGCCGGGAACCATGGCCAATGGGAGCTGCAGGGGCAGTGCCTGCAGACAGGGCAGCGAGCAGAGCCGCCTGGCCGTGCCTCCACATAGGAGCCAGAAGGGGGACACGCCGCTGCTTCTGGGAGCTGCTTGAGGTAAGTGCCACCCAGAGCCTGCACCCTGGACCCTCTCCTGCTCCCCAACGCCCTGCCCCAGCCCTGATCCCCCTCCGGCAATCTGAACCCCTTGGTTCAAGCCTGGAGTACCCTCCTGTGCCCCCTAACCCCTCATCCCCAGTCCCACCCCAGAGCCCTCACCCCCGCACCACAACCCCTGCTACAGCCCGGAGCCCCCTCCCACACCCTGAGCTCCTCATTTTTGGCCCCACCCCAGAGCCTGAACCCCCAGCCAGAGCCCATACCCCAATCCCCAATTCTGTGAGCATTCATGGCCCGCCATATAATTTCCATACCCAGATGTGGCCCTCGGGCCAAAAAGTTAGCCCATCCCTGTTCTAGATTATAGGTAAGGTCCTATTTCATTCACAATATTGTGGATTCTGCAATATAAAGGCTTCAACAGCCATTTTGTTTTAAATTAGCTTACTTTGCACAGTCCACAATTGTGCATACATTTTGAGGTTTGCAACACACACTTTTTTCCCCCATTAGTACATGAAATGATCTTGAAGAGTTTTGTGCAGGCCACAACCAGGGTGGGGTGAGCGGGGGAGCCACCCAGGGCGCAAAACCAGTGAGGAAAGGGGGAAATAGGATGGAGAAATGATGGGGGGGGGGGTAGAGTCCTGCATCAGGCATGGTATCACCACCCTTACTTCTGTGCTGCTGCTGGCAATGGTGCTGCCTTCAGATCAGGGTGCCCAGCCAGCGATTGCCGCTCTCTGGCCTCTCAGCCCTGAAGGCAGTGCAGACGTCTGCAGCAGCACAGAAGCAAGGGTAGCAATACTATACCCCCTATCAGGTTTTTTGTCATTTCACCCCCCCCCACCCCGGTTTTCCACCCTGGGCAACTACCCCACTCACCCCTCCCTGGTTACGGCCCTATAGTTGCATCAAATTGTCTGGTTATCAAAAAGTTCGCAGGCATAACATAATAGTTGAGTGTTTATATCATCCTAGCAAATTTTTCTTAAACAAATAGGTCTACTGTGACTTTTCCAAATTACTGCTATTAATAAAGATCCATTAATACTTTTCCGCAATTCAGCTACAATTATTTGAAGATCATCCTGCAATTCAGATAGAGTCTTCATTATAGGTCATATTTGTATTGTATCCAAGATCAGCCCAGCAGTTACTCTGAGACAGCCCAGGAACAGGAAACCTTCTGCTAGGGCTCCATAATTTCTAGGTTTTTTTTATTTTGAAGATCTGAGACAAATTTTCTCATAGTTATTTGCTACAAACAGTTGCTGTTAGCTGGACAGGTTTTTTTCCTACCGTGTCGCTGCCAGTAATTGCCAACTGGTGCCTCTCCTTTAAGTTTGTCTTTGCATTCACCACTTGTGTTGGCAATTTGCCGTTTCATATTTGCCATCTCAACACCCACACAGAGGGTAAGATCATTCTGCAGCTGGAGTTTTTGCCAGACTTAACAGTCTTGCATCCCAGTGAATATTTTGTATCAAGTGCATTCATCTTTCACTATTCTCATAATCACAAGTCAAGATCGACACCACAAAAATGTCGGTTTCTCTCAGTTTCTGATTATGCCTGTGAAAGCTGTCCCTTTTATGGACAGTGATAGGTTTGGGATTTAAATGTTCCTCTTATTTCCCCAACATTATCCACTTTGTTCTCTGTGTCAAAGCTGACTAGAATGGAAGGTGTGCTCAGCATGGGTACCAGAGCACAGTCAGAGAAGCGACCTGTACCTCCTGTGAATCAAAGCTCTACAGAATTGCTCATGGAAATTCCTGGCCCGCTGGAAGAGTCACTTTGGGACGCTGATCCTAGATGACAGCTCATCTTTATTGGCCCTTGAATTTGTGGCATGCAGATATCCCATAAATTTGTCCGAAGTGGTTACAGTAATTGAAAGTCAAAGGTTTTAGTCTTCTAAATGCTTAAATCCTTTTGAAAATGGGATTTAGGAAATAAATCAGACTGGGCTTAAACAGATGAGTCTGCATCTGGAATGCAGATACAGGGTAAAAAAAGTTCCTAAGGACAATTATCATAGTCTCTATTCCTCTCAGGAATGGATGGGCCTGTTAAAATGGAGCCACTTTAGAAATAATCTACTGGCTCCAGAGCATTTCCGGGGGATAATTAGGGACTTTATAGCTGCCTCATCCTGGGAATCATTGCTGCAACTGGTTAGTGGATCAGCATACAGTGTCCGTTGTCTACTGAAGTTGACAGAGAGGCTCTTAAGCATCCTTTCCCTTTGCACTGTTAGTAAACCATGCCTGACCATAATAAACTGTGGGAGATTAATGTGTCGAGGCAAAGGCTGCACCACGAGGGGACAATGTCTGCGGAGGTCAGTCACCTCCTGTATTTGAAGTCAGGGAGAGCTCACAAACATGCTCTGTTGGAGGGCCTAGAGTTTATAACTTCTTCTGTGCACTATGGTAAATTTTAGAGAATTACACAGCTTGTTAACCATTCTTCTCCCATTCAAGGCAGTGAGAATTATGTGCAGGAAGTCGTGGGTGGGAAATATATTCCATTGCGTTTACCGCTTACTACAAGATGGTTTGTTACGATCAGCCAATTTTCCAGAAGGAAACAACGAAACAAAAATGTGTCATTCAGTTTTGATTAGAAGGGGCAATTTTAGAAATGCAGGCTCTTTACACCTATCAATAGAAGCGTCCGAGTACTTGATACTTGCCACCCTTCATACCAGTGTTATTGCACCACTAGAATTGCTTCAAATATTGAGTTAAAGGCAGGCTAGAAGGTAAATAGCAAAAAAGCAATTAAAAGAACAGATCCAGCTGGGCATTCCCAAATCATGGTCACGGACAGGCACTCTAGGCATTCCAAAACTCAGTGAAAGAATGAGGTTTGCAGCAAGAGACTAGATACATATGCCTACTGGGTTAAAGAAGACCCAGAGTACAAGTGTCATAAATATAAAGGGAAGGGTAACCACCTTTCTGTCCACAGTGCTATAAAATCCCTCCTGGCCAGAGGCAAAACCCTTTCACCCTGTAAAGGGTTAAGAAGCTAAGATAACCTCGCTGGCACCTGACCAAAATGACCAATGAGGAGACAAGATACTTTCAAAGCTGGAGTGGGGGGAACAAAGGGTCTGTCTGTCTGTGTGATGCTTTTGCCTGGAACAGATCAGGAATGCAGCTCAGAACTCCTGCAAAAAGTTAGTAAGTAACCTAGCTAGAAATGCGTTAGATTTCTTTTGTTTAATGGCTGGTAAAATAAGTTGTGCTGAATGGAATGTATATTCCTGTTTTTGTGTCTTTTTGTAACTTAAGGTTTTGCCTAGAGGGATTCTCTATGTTTTTAATCTGATTACCCTGTAAGGTATTTATCATCCTGATTTTACAGAGGTGATTCGTTTACTTTTTCTTTAATTAAAATTCTTCTTTTAAGAACCTGATTGTTTTTTCATTGTTCTTAAGATCTAAGGGTTTGGGTCTGTGTTCACCTGTACAAACTGGTGAGGATTTTTATCAAGCCTTCCCCAGGAAAGGGGGTGTAGGGCTTGGGGGGATATTTTGGGGGAAGACGTCTCCAAGTGGTCTCTTTCCCTGTTCTTTGTTTAACATGATTGGTGGTGGCAGCATAGGGTTCAAGGACAAGGCAAAGTTTGTACCTTGAGGAAGTTTTTAACCTAAGCTGGTAAGAATAAGCTTAGAGGGTCTTTCATGCAGGTCCCCACATCTGTACCCTAGAGTTCAGAGTGGGGAAGGAACCTTGACAACAAGTCTGAGAAATGCTGCCAATTAGGAATAGCCCTCTACCTCATCCTTTTATAATGGTAATGGTCACTCCTGCACAGGGTTTGTGTGTCACTTTGCCCTGGTCTACACTAGGAGTTGAGGTCGAATTTAGCAGCGTTAAATCGATTTAACCCTGCACCCATCCACACGACGAAGCCCTTTTTTTCTTTTTTTTTTTACTTAAAGGGCTCTTAAAATAGATTTCCTTACTCCACCCCTGACAAGGGGATTAGCGCTGAAATCGGCCTTGCCGGGTCGAATTTGGGGTACTGTGGATGCAATTAGATGATATTGGCCTCCGGGAGCTATCCCAGAGTGCTCCATTCTGACCGCTCTGGACAGCGCTCTCAACTCAGATGCACTGGCCAGGTAGACAGGAAAAGGCCCGCGAACTTTTGAATTTCAATTTCCTGTTTGGCCAGCGTGGCAAGCTGCAGGTGAGTGCAGAACTCATCAGCAGAGGTTACTATGAAGAGTTCATCAGCAGAGGTGACCATGATAGAGTCACAGAATCGCAAAAGAGCTCCAGCATGGACCGAACGGGAGGTACAGGATCTGATCGCTGTATGGAGAGAGGAATCTGTGCTATCAGAACTTCGTTCCAGTTTTCAAAATGCCAAAACATTTGTCAAAATCTCCCAGGGCATGAAGGACAGAGGCCATAACAGGGACCCGAAGCAGTGCCACATGAAAACTTAAGGCGCTGAGGCAAGCCAACCAGAAAACTAGAGACGCAAACGGCCGCTCCGGGTCAGAGCCCAAAACATACCGCTTCTATGATGAGCTGCATGCCATTTTAGGGGGTTCAGACACCACTACCCCAACCATGTTGTTTGACTCCTTCAGTGGAGATGGAGGCAACATGGAAGCAGGTTTTGGAAACGAGGAAGATGATGATGATGAGGTTGTAGATAGCTCACAGCAAGCAAGCGGAGAAACCGGTTTTCCCAACAGCCAGGAACTGTTTCTCACCCTGGACCTGGAGCCAGTACCCCCCGAACCCACCCAAGGCTGCCTCCTGGACCCAGCAGGCGGAGAAGGGACCTCTGGTGAGTGTACCTTTTAAAATAGTATATATGGTTTAAAAGCAAGCATGTTTAATGATTAATTTGCCCTGGCATTCGCGGCTCTCCTGGATGTACTCCCAAAGCCTTTGCAAAAGGGGAGGGCAGCCTTATTCCGTCCACCATTGTAGGACACTTTACCACACCAGGCCACTAGCACGTACTCGGGAATCACTGTAGAACGAAGCATTGCAGTGTATGTTTGCTGGCATTCAAACAACATTGGTTCTTTATCTCTCTGTGTTATCCTCAAGAGAGTGATATCATTCATGGTCACCTGGTTGAAATAGGGTGCATTTCTTAAGGGGACATTCAGAGGTGCCCGTTCCTGCTGGGCTGTTTGCCTGTGGCTGAACAGAAACATTCCCCGCTGTTAGCCACGGGGAGGAGGGAGGGGCTAGCCACACGGTGGGGGGAGGCAAAACGCGACCTTGGAATGAAAGCACATGTGCTATGTATGTAACGTTAACAGCAAGATTTACCATGAAAGAGTGTACCCATTGTTCTATAAAATGTGTCTTTTTAACTACCACTCTCCCTTTTCTTTTTCCTCCACCAGCTGCATGTGTTTCAAGGATCACAGGATCTTCTCCTTCTCAGAGGCTAGAGAAGATTAGAAGGCGAAAAAAACACACTCACGATGAAATGTTCCCTGAGCTCATGCTGTCCTCCCACACTGACAGAGCACAGACGAATGCGTGGAGGCAGACAATGTCAGAGTGCAGGAAAGCACAAAATGACCGGGAGGAGAGGTGGTGGGCTGAAGAGAGGGCTGAAGCTGAAAGGTGGCGGCAGCGTGATGAGAGGAGGCAGGATTCAATGCTGAGGCTGCTGGAGAATCAAACTAATATGCTTCAGCATATGGTTGAGCTGCAGGAAAGGCAGCTGGAGCACAGACCGCCGCTACAGCCCCTATGGTAACCAACCGCCCTCCTCCCCAAGTTCCATAGCCTCCTCACCCAGACACCCAAGAACGCGGTGTGGGGACCTCCGGCCACCCAGCCACTCCACCCCAGAGGATTGCCCAAGCAACAGAAGGCTGGCATTCAATAAGTTTTAAAGTGCTGTGTGGCCTTGTCCTTCCCACCTCCGCCACTCCTCCCGGTGCTTCTCTCCTCCACCACCCCTCCCAGGCTACCTTGGCAGTTATCCCCCTATTTGTGTGATGAATTAATAAAGAATGCACGAACGTGAAGCAACAACGATTTATTGCCTCAAGTGGTGATCAAAGGAACGAGGGGAGGGTGGATAGCTTACAGGGAAGGAGAGTGAACCAAGGGGCGGGGGGGTTTCATCAAGAAGAAACAAACAGAACTTTCACACTGTAGCTTTGCCAGCCATGAAACTGGTTTTCAAAGCTTCTCTGATGCGCACCGCACCCTCCTGTGCTCTTCTAACCGCCCTGGTGTCTGGCTGCGCGTAACCAGCGGCAGGCAATTTGCCTCAACCTCCCACCTCACCATAAACATCTCCCCCCTTACTCGCCAGCTTGGTGCTCCGGTGTCAAGACAGGGAATGGGTTCCGTCTATGGCCCCACCACAGTTAGGGAATCCCATTGCAGCAAAGCCATCCACTATGACCTGCACATTTCCCAGGGTCACTACCCTTGATATCAGCAGCTCAGTAATAGTGTTGGCTACTTGCATCACAGCAGCCCCCACAGCAGATTTGCCCACTCCAAACTGATTCCCGACTCACCGGTAGCTGTCTGGCATTGCAAGCTTCCACAGGACTATTGCCACTCGCTTCTCAACTGTGAGGGCTGCGCTCATCTTGGTGTTCATGCACTTCAGGGCAGGGGAAAGCAAGTCACAAAGTTCCATGCAAGTGCCCTTACGCATGCGAAAGTTTAGCGGCCACTGGGAATCGTCCCAGAACTGCAACACTATGAGGTCCCACCAGTCTGTGCTTGTTTCCCGGGCCCAAAATCAGCATTCCACTGCATGAACCTGCCCTATTAGCACCATGATGCCCACACTGCTAGGGCCTGCGATTTGAGAGAAGTCTGTGTCCATGTCCTCATCACTCTCGTCACCGTGCTGACATCGCCTACTTGCCCGATTTCACTTTGCCAGGTTCTGGTGCTGCATATATTGCTGGATAATGCGTGTGGTGTTTAATGTGCTCCTAATTGCCAAAGTGATCTGAGCAGGCTCCATGCTTGCCGTGTTATGGCGTCTGCACAGAAAAAAGGCACGGAACGATTGTCTGCTGTTGCTCTGACGGGGGGGGGCGACATGGCTTACAGGGTTGGCTTACAGGGAATTAAAATCAACAACGGCGGTGGCTTTACATCAAGGAGAAACAAAAACAACGGTCACACAGAATGGCCCCCTCAAGGATTGAACTCAAAACCCTGGGTTTAGCAGGCCAATGCTCAACCCACTCAACTATCCCTCCTTCTGGTATTTCAGGCAGGACTGAATGGCCATTAAAGTTTTCAAGATGCCCCTGACAGACCTCACCAAAACGATTGTCGGCCGTTGATTTCACGGAGGGAGGGGGGAGCAAATGAATAAAAAACAAATCTGGTGTATTTCTTGTTTTGATCCACTCCATCTATCTTTTACATCTTTTGCTGGCAGCAGAAGGTGCAGTAGGACTGCTAGCCATCCTCATCTCCTGCCTGTCCGGCACAAGATGGTGCAATAGGACTACTAGCCATCCTCATCTCCTGCCTGCTCACCATAAGATGGTACAATAGGACTGCCTGCAGGACTGAAGAGAATGACCTGGTCGAGTCACTCTTAATTTAGTCCCTGCGCCCATGTCTGCCCAGGCGCTCTGGACCGACCTTACCGAGGCAGCCAGGAGCACCTCAGACACGATGACGATAGTTTTCAGGCCTATTGCACCATCTGCTGCCACAAGGCAATGGGTTGTTGCTGCTGTGTAGCAATGCAGTATCGCATTACTGCAGGCACCCAGGAGAGAAACGGTGACAGTGAGCTGAGCGGGCTCCATGCTTGCTGTGGTATGGCGTCTGCACAGGTAACTCAGGAAAAAAGGCATGAAATGATTGTCTGCTGTTGCTTTCACAGAGGGAGGGAGGGAGGGCCGGCCGGCCTGACGACATGTACCCAGAACTACCCGCGACAATGTTTTTTGCCCCATCAGGCATTGGGATCTCAACCTAGAATTCCAATGGGTGGCGGAGACTGTGGGAACTGTGGGATAGCTACAGTTCAACACTCCGGAAGTCGATGCTAGCCTCGGTACTGTGGAAGCACTCCGCCGAGTTAATGCGCTTAGAGCATTTTGTGTGGGGACACACACAATCCACTATATAAAAACAATTTCTAAAAAACCGACTTCTATAAATTCAACCTAATTTCATAGTGTAGACATACCCTTTGTGTGCCATGCAACCTCTCTTCTAAGCATACTAACCACTACAGGAAGTTCCCCAACACTCAAAATTGCTTGCTCCAGAGTTTTAAAGCAGCATGCTTCACTTTTGTTTGTGACCTGCCTCTCTGCTCCCACTAGTGCAGATTTACTCAAATTTCAGGAAAGCAAGATACAGAAGAAAGCAGAATTAAGAGCTTTATCAGACAAATGCTTTTGAGAAAAATATTAATTCTAATGGGATCCTAAGCACTTCAAAAGTTCTTTTCCTTATTCCTTACAAACACACTTGGATGATCACTGGGAAAGTAAACTACCACTCCTCACACACTCCTTTGCTTTACACTTTATGCCATCAGTTTCCTTGTATCAGTCAGAGGTCACCATTCAAGGCACAGTTCTGCCTGTACCACACTGATGACATTCCCTTAGGTGACGTTTTAAAAGTGAGTTCAGAACAAAGATCTCTGAACAATCCAGGGGGAGCCTCTCAAAATTCAGGTAACCAAATGTCCCCATTAACACCAAAACTCGCAACAGCATGGCCTATGAGTCATACTGTCCCCTACATATCTTAACATTTTTTTTTACTCACAGCATGTCTCTCTTGTCCAGAAATTAACAGAAGATTTATCCACTAATGAGTGCAACTCTTAAATTCAGTCTTTTATTTTGAATTGCAACATTTGCAGCCCTGTTGTTTAAAGCCTAATTCAAACTTTTAGTTATACAGAGTTACAGTCCATTTCTAAGACTACAATTAAACAGGTTTCAGAGTAACAGCCGTGAAAAGCTCACGAAAGCTCATACTCAAATAAATTGGTTAGTCTCTAAGGTGCCACAAGTACTCCTTTTCTTTTTACAATTAAACAGCAAGCTGTAAAATGTAATATTTTACCAGTACGTGGGTGACTTAAAGAGATACTGTCTAGATTTTCAAAAGTGACTAATATAGGTTCCTGGATTTTTGAGACACCTGAAAGGGGCCCAATTTTAAGGAAGTGCTGAGCACCTACTCTCTGAAAGCTTTTCAGGTATCTCAAGATGGGACACTCAAGCCAAGACACCCAAAAATCAAGTCACTTTTTCAAATCTTGACCCATATTTCTTTGCACAAGCTGGCATATTTACATCTTGACTCCTCAGTTTAGTTTGCTCTTTCGGAATCTGGGACAGGAATAAAGTCCAAATCCCCCATTTCTGGTCCTTTTCTTGCTCAGATAGGCTTGTCGATGAGAAAAGTGATCTTAGGAAGAAATAAAATGCAGGTCATCTAGTCCAGCCTCTTGTGCTGAGAAAGGATATAGTTCACTTAGACCAGAGGAGGCCAACCTGTAGCTCCGGAGCCACATGCAGCTCTTCCGAAGTTAGTATGTGACTCCTTGTATAGGCACTGACTCTGGGGCTGGAGCGACAGGTGCCAACTTTCCAATGTGCCGGGGGTGCTCACTGCTCAACCCCTGCCTCTGCCACAGGCTCTGCCCCCACTCCACCCCCTCCCCTAAGCCTACAGTGCCCTCGCTCCTTTCCCCTCCCACCCCCCCAGCCTCCTGCACACCACGAAACAGCTGATCAGGAGGTGCGGGGAGGGAGGGGGAGGTGCTGATCAGCGGGGCTGCCAGTGGGTAGGAGGCACTGGGAGCAGGGTGGGGGAAGGTGATGGGGGGGGGGGCTGCTGACGCATCACTGTGGCTCTTTGGTAATGTACATTAGTAAATTCTGGCTCCTTCTCAGGCTGGCCACCCCTGACTTAGACCATCCCTGACAGATGACTGTCCAACCTGTTCTTAGAAACCTCCAACTACTAGGGGCATGTCTACACTTGCGAGTTAGAGAGCATTAAAGCAGCCCCGGGAACCCTAGCTCACTACCCGTCCACACTGGCAAGGCACGTAGAGCGCTCTGACTCCACGGCTAGAGAGCTCCTGGTACTCCGCCTCGACAAGAAGATTAATGGTTGCTGCGCATTAGTTGAAACGCCCGGGCATCAGTGTAAACGAGGAGTTGCATTTACTGCCCTCTAATCAACCTCCGGAAATATCCCATAATCCCCTTAAGTCAAGTGGCCACTCTTCTCATTGTTTTGAACTCGCTGTAGGAATGCAGATATGCCCTTTGAAAGCTCTGTTTCTGACAGCTGGCTGCTTATCTGCTCCGAGACAAAGCAACCATTACTGTAGAATGCTGTGTACGAGAGAGGCGGGAGGAGGAGGAGGGGTCTGCTGCTGTCTGAACTTACAAGACAGCAAGCTGACATGCTCTTAGCCCCCCAAAAACCCACTCTCTCTCCCCCCACATACACATAACAAATGACCTGTCACACTCCACCCCACCCCCCCATTTGAAAAGCACGTTGCAGCCACTTACATGCTGGGATAGCTACCACAATGCACTGCTCTCTGTGGCCATTGCAAGAGCTACTAATGTGGCCACGCCAGCGTGCTTGCAGCTGTCAGTGTGGACAGCTTGCAGCACTTTCCCTACTGTGCTGCGAAGGCTGATTTAACTCAACGCGCTCTACATCTGCAAGTGTAGCCCTGCCTTAGGATTCCACAACCTCCCTTCGAAGCCTATTCCAAAGTTGCTGAAGTAGCAGTCTTTGTCTTGTACCTGTAAAGGTCATTCTCCTTATCTTCAGTAATGGTGACAACAGTTCACTCCCTTCCCCCACGTACCTCTGCGTTCCACTCTGTGTGGTACTCTGCTAATGGCAGTATTTTTAGCTGTGTAGTTTCACAGCTGTGTATCAGACAGCGTCTCTCTACTAAAACAACAGCACCACAACTTTCCTAAAAGAGAAAGAACGAAGGTGGGTTTTTTGCTCCACTCTCCCAGTTACCTGTGCCAGGTACTGTGCATCCCTACTCACTTGTTCCACCAAGATGGAACCAAAAAAAAAAATCCCTTTTTGTCCCTCCCCGTTTATTTTTGTCTTTCTTTCATACACAAGAGACTTTGTTCCAGTTGCCCTCTGGTCATAGTACAATTTGCACGGTGTTGGCGGATAAAGTCCATGAAAATCCTACGCCATGTCTGGTCTTTCCACTAAACTACTGAGTTGAGCCACACAATGGAAATGCAAACGCAGCTCCTCGGGGTGAGGCTGGGTCGTTCCATGCTCCCAGCCCGGCACGAATTACCGTTAAGCAGCCACGTGGTGCTACTTACGTTGTTCCCTCTCCGGCTGGTCCCCTGAAGCAGGGGCACTGAGTTGGCCATTTCCGGGTGAGGTGGGGGCCTGGGGTGCCGCCTGAGCCCAGCTGTCTGCCAGCAGGCGGCCGGGCCCTGCGCGCGGTGGGCAAAGCGGCCGCGGGGAAGGGGCCGCCCGCGCGCCGAGCTCTGCGCGCTTTCCGCCGCGTCGCTCCGCCGAGCCGCACATGGGGAAACGGAGCGCGTTGTGTAACCGTGCAAACGCAGCTCCCAGGGGCGAGCCGGACTCGCTCTGGTTTCATTTTCCAAAGCCGGCCGAAATTACCGTTAGCAGCCACGTGGCGCTGCTTGCGTCTTCCTCTCCGCAGCGGGTGCTGGGGGCGTGACACTGGCCGTTTTCGGGGGCGGTTTGGGCCCGTGGCGCCGCCTCCGCCCAGCTCTCTGCGAGGCGAGCCAGCCACTCCGTGCGCACGTGCAGCGGGCGTGCCGGAGCAGCCCTGCAGACATCCTGAGGGCGGCTGCCGGAGGAGAGCGGGGAGAGGAAACCCGCGGAGCGGCCGCAGCTGCGCCTGGGGGGCGGGAGGGTGGCCGTGCAGCCCGGGGCTAGCACGCTGCAAAGTCCGGCAGCGGGGAGGAGGCCCCTGCGGGAGCCGGGGTGAGTTCAGTGCGCGGCGCTGTCCGCCGCTTGCAGGTGTTGAAATCCCAGCGCGCGTTTGCGGGGCTCCCGCACCACCGCGTTCCTGCGAACTGTGCGGTAGAGGCCCGCCGCGGTGACAGGGTTGTGTCACGGGTTTCCCTGCGCCGGGGCCGCAGCCGCAGGAGCGGGTGTTGGGGACCTGCCATCGGGGGGCGTGACTCGCGCTCTTTCTGCGTGATTTTTTTTCAACGAGCGATGACCCCTGCAGATGGCGTTCCCCTGTGAAGGTGCATTGGAGTCGGGGACAGGTCGGTGTCTCCCCGCGCCAGTGCGGATCTAGGAGCAATCAAAGGGAAGTTCAATACCTCAGTGAAACCAGCTGGTTCCGTTCTCGCCATTGCCTGGCTCTGCCCTGCATAGAACAGGACAGTCCCTGCAGTTGTCCTTTGTTATCCATACAGAATAGGAACATTACATGCAAAAACATGTAATCAGCTGTCCTGCCTTGAGTGTAGGGGACTGGACTAGGTGACCTCTGGGGGGCCCTTCCAGTCCTGTGATTCTATGTGACCTGCATTATGTGACTACAGTCTGTCCTACTCAGTTGCTCCATTTCTGTTGCCCCCAGAGTCACTGCAGTAATTACAAGCAATTTCACCTCTAAGGGTATGTCTACACTACGGAATAAGGTCGAATTTATAGAAGTCGGTTTTTTAGAAATCGGTTTTATATATTCAAGTGTGTGTGTCCCCACAGAAAATGCTCTAAGTGCATTAAGTGCATTAACTCGGCGGAGCGCTTCCACAGTACTGAGGCTAGAGTCCACTTCCGGAGCGTTGCACTGTGGGTAGCTATCCCACAGTTCCCGCAGTCTCCGCTGCCCATTGGAATTCTGGGTTGAGATCCCAATGCCTGATGGGGCTAAAACATTGTCGCGGGTGGTTCTCGGTACATATCGTCAGGCCCCCCGTTCCCTCCCTCCCTCCGTGAAAGCAAGGGCAGACAATCGTTTCGCGCCTTTTTTCCTGAGTTACCTGTGCAGACGCCATACCACGGCAAGCATGGAGCCCGCTCAGGTAACCGTCACCCTATGTCTCCTGGGTGCTGGCAGACGCGGTACGGCATTGCTACACAGTAGCAGCAACCCCTTGCCTTGTGGCAGCAGACGGTACAGTACGACTGGTAGCCGTCATCGTCATGTCTGAGGTGCTCCTGGTCGCCTCTGTGAGGTCGATCAGGAGCGCCTGGGCAGACATGGGCACAGGGACTAAATTTGGAGTGACTTGACCAGGTCATTCTCTTTAGTCCTGCAGTCAGTCCTATTGAACCGTCTTATGGTGAGCGGGCAGGCGATACGGACTGCTAGCAGTCGTACTGTACCATCTTCTGCCGAGCAGCCATGAGATGTGGATGGCATGCAGTCCTTCTGCACCGTCTGCTGCCAGCCAAAGATGTAAAAGATAGATGGAGTGGATCAAAACAAGAAATAGACCAGATTTGTTTTGTACTCATTTGCTTCCCCCCATGCCCTGTCTAGGGGACTCATTCTTCTAGGTCACACTGCAGTCACTCACAGAGAAGGTGCAGCGAGGTAAATCTAGCCATGTATCAATCAGAGGCCAGGCTAACCTTCTTGTTCCAATAAGAACGATAACTTAGGTGCACCATTTCTTATTGGAACCCTCCGTGAAGTCCTGCCTGAAATACTCCTAGATGTAAAGCCACCCCCTTTGTTGATTTTAGCTCCCTGAAGCCAACCCCGTAAGCCGTGTCCTCAGTCGCCCTTCACGGCGTCAGAGCAACGGCAAACAATCGGGCATCTGAGAGTGCTGTCCAGAGCAGTCACAATGGAGCACTCTGATGGGGCTAAAACATTGTCGCGGGTGGTTCTGGGTACGTATCGTCAGGCCCCCGTTCCCTCCCTCCCTCCGTGAAAGCAAGGGCAGACAATCATTTCGCGCCTTTTTTCCTGAGTTACCTGTGCAGATGCCATACCACGGCAAGCATGGAGCCCGCTCAGGTAACCGTCACCCTGTGCCTCCTGGGTGCTGGCAGACGCGGTACGGCTTTGCTGCACAGTAGCAGCAACCCATTGCCTTCTGGCAGCAGACGGTGCAATACGATTGGTAGTCGTCCTTGTCGTGTCCGAGGTGCTCCTGGCCACGTCGGCTGGGAGCGCCTGGGCAGACATAGGCGCAGGGACTAAATTTGGAGTGACTTGACCAGGTCATTCTCTTTAGTCCTGCAGTCAGTCCTATTGAACCATCTTATGGTGAGCGGGCAGGCGATACGGACTGCTAGCAGTCGTACTGTAGCATCTTCTGCCAGGCAGGCAAGAGATGAGGATTGCTAGTAGTCGTATTGTACCATCTTCTGCCAGGCAGCCATGAGATGTGGATGGCATGCAGTCCTTCTGCACCGTCTGCTGCCAGCCAAAGATGTAAAAGATAGATGGAGTGGGTCAAAACAAGAAATAGACCAGATTTATTTTGTACTCATTTGCCTCCTCCCCTGTCTAGGGGACTCATTCTTCTAGGTCACACTGCAGTCACTCACAGAGAAGGTGCAGCGAGGTAAATCTAGCCATGTATCAATCAGAGGCCAGGCTAACCTCCTTGTTCCAATAAGAACGATAACTTAGGTGCACCATTTCTTATTGGAACCCTCTGTGAAGTCCTGCCTGAAATACTCCTTGATGTAAAGACACCCCCTTTGTTGATTTTAGCTCCCTGGAGCCAACCCTGTAAGCCGTGTCGTCAGTCGCCCCTCCCTCCGTCAGAGCAACGGCAGACAATCATTCCGCGCCTTTTTTCTGTGCGGACGCCATACCAAGGCAAGCATGGAGGCCGCTCAGCTCACTTTGGCAATTAGGAGCATATTAAACACCACACGCATTATCCAGCAGTATATGCAGCACCAGAACCTGGCAAAGCGATACCGGGCGAGGAGGCGACGTCAGCGCGGTCACGTGAGTGATCAGGACATGGACAGATTTCTCTGAAAGCATGGGCCCTGCCAATGCATGCATCATGGTGCTAATGGGGCAGGTTCATGCTGTGGAACGCCGATTCTGGGCTCGGGAAACAAGCACAGACTGGTGGGACCGCATAGTGTTGCAGTCTGGGACGATTCCCAGTGGCTGCAAAACTTTCACATGCGTAAGGGCACTTTCATGGAACTTGCTTTCCCCTGCCCTGAGGCGCATGAATACCAAGATGAGAGCAGCCCTCACAGTTGAGAAGCGAGTGGCAATAGCCCTGTGGAAGCTTGCAACGCCAGACAGCTACCAGTCAGTTGGGAATCAATTTGGAGTGGGCAAATCTACTGTGGGGGCTGCTGTGATGCAAGTAGCCCACGCAATCAAAGATCTGCTGATATCAAAGGTAGTGACCCTGGGAAATGTGCAGGTCATAGTGGATGGCTTTGCTGCAATGGGATTCCCTAACTGTGGTGGGGCTATAGACGGAACCCATATCCCTATCTTGGCACCGGAGCACCAAGCCGCCGAGTACATAAACCACAAGGGGTACTTTTCGATAGTGCTGCAAGCTCTGGTGGATCACAAGGGACGTTTCACCAACATCAACGTGGGATGGCCGGGAAAGGTGCATGATGCTCGCATCTTCAGGAACTCTGGTCTGTTTCAAAAGCTGCAGGAAGGGACTTTATTCCCAGACCAGAAAATAACTGTTGGGGATGTTGAAATGCCTCTATGTATCCTTGGGGACCCAGCCTACCCCTTAATGCCATGGCTCATGAAGCCGTACACAGGCAGCCTGGACAGTAGTCAGGAGCTGTTCAACTACAGGCTGAGCAAGTGCAGAATGGTGGTAGAATGTGCATTTGGACGTTTAAAGGCGCGCTGGCGCAGTTTACTGACTCGCTTAGACCTCAGCGAAACCAATATTCCCACTGTTATTACTGCTTGCTGTGTGCTCCACAATATCTGTGAGAGTAAGGGGGAGACGTTTATGGCGGGGTGGGAGGTTGAGGCAAATCGCCTGGCTGCTGGTTACACGCAGCCAGACACCAGGGCGGTTAGACGAGCACAGGAGGGCGCGGTACGCATCAGAGAAGCTTTGAAAACCAGTTTCATGACTGGCCAGGCTACGGTGTGAAAGTTCTGTTTGTTTCTCCTTGATGAAACCCCCCGCCCCTTGGTTCACTCTACTTCCCTGTAAGCTAACCACCCACCCCTCCTCCCTTCAATCACCGCTTGCAGAGACAATAAAGTCATTGTTGCTTCACATTCATGCATTCTTTATTCATTCATCACACAAATAGGGGGATGACTACCAAGGTAGCCCAGGAGGGGTGGTGGAGGAGGGAAGGAAAATGCCACACAGCACTTTAAGCACAGCACTTTAAAAGTTTACAACTTTAAAATTTATTGAATGACAGCCTTCTTTTTTTTGGGCAATCCTCTGTGGTGGAGTGGCTGGTTGGCCGGAGGCCCCCCCACCGCGTTCTTGGGCGTCTGGGTGTGGAGACTATGGAACTTGGGGAGGAGGGCGGTTGGTTACAGAGGGGCTGCAGTGGCAGTCTGTGCTCCAGCTGCCTTTGCTGCAGCTCAACCATACACTGGAGCATACTGGTTTGGTCCTGCAGCAGCCTCAGCATTGAATCCTGCCTCCTCTCATCACGCTGCCGCCACATTTGAGCTTCAGCCCTGTCTTCAGCCCGCCACTTACTCTCTTCAGCCCGCCACCTCTCCTCCCGGTCATTTTGTGCTTTCCTGCACTCTGACATTATTTGCCTCCACGCATTCGTCTGTGCTCTGTCAGTGTGGGAGGACAGCATGAGCTCGGAGAACATTTCAGCGCGAGTGCGTTTTTTTTTCTTTCTAAGCTTCACTAGCCTCTGGGAAGGAGAAGATCCTGTGATCATTGAAACACATGCAGCTGGTGGAGAAAAAAAAAGGGACAGCGGTATTTAAAAAGACACATTTTATAAAACAGTGGCTACACTCTTTCAGGGTAAACCTTGCGGTTAACATTACATACACAGCACATGTGCTTTCGTTACAAGGTTGCATTTTGCCTCCTCCCACCGCGTGACTACCCCCTCAACCTTCCCCCCTCCCTGTGGCGGGGAACATTTCTGTTTAGCCACAGGCAAACAGCCCAGCAGAAATGGGCTCCTCTGAGTGTCCCCTGAAGAAAAGCACTCTATTTCAACCAGGTGACCATGAATTATATCTCACTCTCCTGAGGATAACACAGAGAGATAAAGAACGGATGTTGTTTGAATGCCAGCAAACATACACTGCAATGCTTTGTTCTACAATGATTCCCGAGTACGTGTTACTGGCCTGGAGTGGTAAAGTGTCCTACCATGAAGGACGCAATAAGGCTGCCCTCCCCAGAAACCTTTTGCAAAGGCTTTAGAACTACATCTTGGAGAACCGCAAATGCCAGGGCAAAGTAATCCTTTCACATGCTTGCTTTTAAACCATGTATAGTATTTTAAAAGGTACGCTCACCAGAGGTCCCTTCTCCGCCTGCTGGGTCCAGAAGGCAGCCTTGGGTGGGTTCGGGGGGTACTGGCTCCAGGTCTAGGGTGAGAAACAGTTCCTAGTTGTCGGGAAAACCGGTTTCTCCGCTTGCTTGCTGTGAGCTATCTACAACCTCCTCCTCATCATCATCTTCTTCGTCCCCAAAACCTGCTTCCGTATTGCCTCTATCTCCATTGAAGGAGTCAAACAACACGGCTGGGGTAGTGGTGGCTGAACCCCCTAAAATGGCATGCAGCTCATCATAGAAGCGGCATGTTTGGGGCTCTGACCCAGAACGGCTGTTCGCCTCTCTGGTTTTCTGGTCGGCTTGCCTCAGCTCCTTCAGTTTCACGCGGCACTGCTTCAGGTCCCTGTTATGGCCTCTGTCCTTCATGCCCTGGGAGATTTTCACAAAGGTTTTGGCATTTCGAAAACTGGAACGGAGTTCTGATCGCACGGATTCCTCTCCCCAAACAGCGATCAGATCCCGTACCTCCCGTTCGGTCCATGCTGGAGCTCTTTTGCGATTCTGGGACTCCATCATGGTCACCTGTGCTGATGAGCTCTGCATGGTCACCTGCAGCTTGCCACGCTGGCCAAACAGGAAATGAGATTCAAAAGTTCGCGGTTCTTTTCCTGTCTACCTGGCCAGTGCATCTGAGTTGAGAGTGCTGTCCAGAGCGGTCATAATGGAGCACTCTGGGATAGCTCCCGGAGGCCAATACCATCGAATTGTGTCCACAGTACCCCAAATTCGAGCCGGCAACGTCGATTTAAGCGCTAATCTACTTGTCAGGGGTGGAGTAAGGAAATCGATTTTAAGAGCCCTTTAAGTCGAAATAAAGGGCTTCATTGTGTGGACGGGTGCAGGTTTACATCGATTTAACGCTGCTAAATTCAACCTAAAGTCCTTGTGTAGACCAGGGCTAAGAGACATATAACCCCTGATGTTTGGTACTTGCATGGTGGTCTGTAATTGTCAGAGGTCTTAGTGAGGAATTACAGAGGTCAGATTTGTAGGGTGGTATTGTACCACCATATAGCAGTAAGTGTCTTTCCTTCTGTAAAGTAGAAACTTGGTGCAGTTACTCTGTGGACCTTTAAGGATATAGTTTAGCTGTTGTGTTTTTTTTATTGGCATCACACTTTGAGATAGGAACATAGTGGATTTTGGTTTATAATACAG
The DNA here is from genome assembly GCF_965140235.1 of Caretta caretta. Taxonomy (NCBI): domain Eukaryota; kingdom Metazoa; phylum Chordata; order Testudines; family Cheloniidae; genus Caretta; species Caretta caretta. The sequence goes on along the minus strand of NC_134209.1, from coordinate 126,323,766 downwards.
CAAAATTATTAAACTTTAGTCAGATGTAAGCAAGATACTGGGGAAAACTTTCTAACTATGAAAATAGTTAAATACTGGAATTGGTTACCTAGAGAGATTGAGGAATCACTATCATTTAACGTTTTTAAGGTTAGACAAACATCTGGCAGGGATGGTCCAGGTACGCTTAATCCCGCCTCAACATGGGTGGGGGATGGACTCAATGACTTTTTGAGCCCTCCATTTCTGCCATTCTGTGGTGCACAGCTACCATGATTGCATGTGCCTGTCAATTGATTGCATGCACCTTTGGCTCAGTGGTCATTTTAAACATGGTGGTATATGCAAATTAGCCATGAAATTGCATGTCCATCTTTTTTAGTTCTTAAATATCAAGTCAGTATGTCCCCCTAGCAGGGATTTGCAGATTACAAGACTATCCACATACGAAGAAACAACCATTGTTGAACAGTCAGCTTTGTTAGAAGTTTACAAGTGCTTTAGTTAAAATCCAAACACTCCAGTCCATCTAAACTAGCAATTAATTGCTTTGAAACTATATAATCTCATACTATTGATGTGGTGCACCAGATTGTGTGAAGTACATTCACTGTGGGTGCAATCCTGCTGTCCATACACCATTCTTACTTGGGAAAGATGCCTGTTAGAATGCAATGGGAGTTCTGCCCAACTAAGGCATACGGGCTTTCATCCAGTGCACTACATTTCCAGTTGTCAGGTCACAGAAAGAGTGACATGGAACAAGCTTCAGTTGTACCGAGAATTTTGAGACTTTAACTATGCTGCAGTTAAATGTTTTCACCAGCCTTCAGGCAAACAGACATGACACACCTACAGTAGTATTATATAACGGATCGTAGTTAGACATGTGAGCAGGGAAAAACTCAGGTCAGAACTACTGCTTTTTTAATGTGTCCACCCTAAACCAGTAGATTATGAATTTGGAAGAGTTTTATGGAAGTCACCTAGTCAACAATAATGTTCCCTTGGCAATAATGAAAGGTATGTTTTGGAATGGTTCCCAACCATGTGCACTTATTAGTGCCATAAATCTGTACTGATTCCACTTCTGACAGACTATACAGCTGCAGTCGCTCATTTCATAACTAACAAAAATGCCTAGCTTGTTGTGGCAAAGTATTGTGAATGTGAAAGGAGCTATAATGTGGAAACTTTTGATGTTTCCTGGATTGTTCTGAAACCAGGACACGGCTCGTGGGATTTGATTTTTCCATTGACGTACCTTGTGTACTCATTGATACCTGAGTGTAAATGTTGTCATTATTTATAACATATTACATTTGCTTTGCACAGGGGTTAGCAATGATGCAAGATTCAAATCAGTGGAGAATCTGGCCTTTGGAGTAGGAGAATTCCTTTTTAGGATAGAAAGAAGTAAGCAAATACCCTGATATTCTTTTCTGGTTCATTTAATTCACAAGTTTTAGATTCTTACTTGCAAAAACAGCAGTGCTGGTGCAATCTGACACCCACCCACCCTATATGTATTTCTCATTTAAACACTGCTTCCTCCTGCCCCAATCCCCTTGTCCCAGCCAGACATACACTCCTCAACTTTGGAATGTGTGTGAGACACAGGGAAATTTCCTGCGATGTTCCTGAAAGACCTTATTGTATAAGTTTATGTATAATCATGAGCCAGGATTGTATGTTACCTCTCTGGGCAAGGGCGGGGAGATACATCAGTTGTAAGACCCTGGAGTTCAAAAAGACTATATTGAAACTATGCCAGACAAGTATGGACTTCGGGGACAATAAGTGTTAAGTGGATTTCCTGGGGAATCCCTAGGTAGAGGTTAATGAAAATTACGCCATTCCAGTTATGGGGGGGAAAAAAAAAACTTTTGAAGCTACTCTGAGGAGCGGGTTATTGTCCGCTGATTCCCTGTTACAGAAGGTCAAAATCAAAGACCTGAACTGTATTTTTTAAAGAAACAACTGATGTTCCCCCTTTGGTTCTGGATCTAAGATGGATATGAACTTCTAACCACAGAGAAAACCCAGCAGTGGGTTTTTAAGGACTAAAACAAATCTAGAGCCCTTGGTTGCAGTTGGGGTTGACCTGTGGTAAGCTCTTTAGCATGCGTATAGGAATTCTGATTGTTTAGTAAGTTTTCTCTGTAATGCTTTTACTTTAAGAATAAGAGGGCTTGTGTAACCCACACACCTTCTGGATGTGGTGTTCTGTCCTATCTAGTGGCACGGAAACCACTTAGAGAAATAAAATGAGTCTGCTCTACAGCCTTAGCTATTAGTCAGTTGGCTTTTAGCTCAGGTGGTAGAGGCTCATGCACTGAGCTCCAGAGGTCCCAGGTTCAATCCCGCTCGCTGACAACTGGGGTCTGTGGGCATTACACTTTCTTAGAAGGAGCTGTGTGGTAACTTATAACTATGGGCAATACACTGGTCGTAGCCTTTGGAGAGAAAGCAAAGTGCAGACACTGTTCTGTTTAGGCAGCCTGGCTTGTTGGGGATATCACAATATAAATCCAGGGAGCTGTGCAGCCTTAAAACCTTGGTCAGGAGGGAGTGACATGGGTCTCTGTGCAGGACAGGTCATGGCTGGGAGCTGGAAACCTTTAAGTGGATGCCAGCGGTGGACCATGAAGGGGGAAAAACAGTTTCAGGGCAACTGCACCTGTACAAAAATTCATACACACTGTCACAAGCCTTGCCGGGACACACTAAACACTTTTGGCTTCTTATCATTCATAATAGACCATCAGCAACCAAACAAAATACTCTGCCATCCACTTTAATGTATGGCCATCGAATCATCATTCCCTCACACAACTCCCCAGCTCTCCTACTCAAGGACAACTTAGCTTTCTCCCTTCTTGCTGTGAGAGAAGGGTTATGCAACATTTCTAGAAAGTTGACAAACAGGCTCTGGCACAGCAAGGGGAGGAGCAAAACTGAGGGGTTTCCACAGGAAGGGTCCTATCAGCACCTCTCCTTCAAACCTCCTAAAACGTTTAGTTTGCCCCAAGCAGTATTTGAGTTGCTACCATTATACAGATTTTGGAACAACCCAGAGTTCAGGGTCTCAGTGTGCTATACACTGTGCAGATACACAGTAAGAGACAGTCCCCATCCCAGAAAGCTTACAATCTGAATAGATAAGACCAACAAAGGGTGAAAGATATCCCAGAAACTGAACTCCAGTCCCATAAATCCCATGACTGTACCTGAACCACAGGACTCTTCTTCCACCTCAAAGAAATCGTAAAGCAATTAGGCCCAGATTTGTAAAGATATTTAGGCACTTCTGCACTCACCATTTCAATGCCTAAATTATTTAGGAGCTTAAATCTCATGATCAGAAAGGGATTTAGGCTCTTAAGACAGACTGTCAATGGGATCTTGGCTCTTAAGTGCCTAAATCCCTTTCTAAAAATGAGATTTAGGTGCCTAAATAATTAAATGTTGCAACTCTGAGCGCTGCAATGCCTAAATACCTTTACAGATCTGAGCATTAGTGATAGTAGTCTGCTCGTTGTCAATTGTCTTCTATATCTTTACTCCCAAAGTGAATGTTTGTCTTGATAAAAGATTTAGGAGGCAGAGGTGGGGGGGGAAAAACAACTCACCACTTTCTTTTTCTCTGGCTGTTTTTCTTTAATCTCACCATTGCTTTTCTCTTTATTCTCCATTCTGTTGTCTTCTTGTTAATCTGTTAATAGTGGGGGGGGAGATTTATTATAATTACTGTACATTTGTATAGTGTGGCACCTTTAATCTGAAATCACTTTAAAAAAAAAACACATACACACACCATAGTGCCTGATCCAGCAAGCACCTGAGAAAACCTTACTTCATGTTGATAAATTGGGGAGGGTCTGGAGAAGAGCCATGAGAATGATTAAAGGGTTGGAAAATATGCCTTATAGTAGATTCAAGAAGCTCAGTCTGTTTCACTTAAAGAGAATTTTAAGGAGTGACTTGATCACATTCCACCTACGTACATGGAGAACAAATATTTGATAATGGGCTCTTCAGTCTAGCAGACAAAGATATAATGAGATCCAATGTATGGAAGGTTAAGTTAGACAAATTCAGATGGGAAATAAGGCATAATTTTTTTAAACAGTAAGGGTAATTAATTACTGGAACAATTTACCAAAAGTAATGGTAGATTCTCCTTCAGTAGAATATTTTTAATCAAGTTTACATTTTTTTTCCAAAAGGTATGCTCTAGTTCAAAGACTAATTAATTTAAAGGAAGTTCAGTGGTGTCTGTTATACAGAAGGTCAGACTAGATGATCACAATGGTCCCTTTGTTACTCAGGGTTCTCTCAACCCTAACTTCAGGGTAACTATGCTCTTTGTGAGACAGTGTTAGGAACAAATCAAAGGGGGACAAAGCACATCCATCTGATTAAAGATTGGCATAAACCTAAAGTGCTTTCATCCAAACTTACTATTTTATTAGCTCTCAAGCACACACAGAGACGCAAAAGGTTAGAGCACCCCAACCACTAGTTACCCATGGTCTGGAGGGGTCTCGAGTGTTCAAACAACAAGGTTCAAGTGGTCAGCTATCCACCTGTCACTGGGGATTCCAAGAGATGTCGAGAAGGTCAAATTCAAATTATTCAGACCTATCTACTCCTTTTATGTTAGTAACTGCTATAATTACATTAACATGTCAATCAAAGAAAAAACATTAAGCAAGCACTTTTAAAACCATTAGTCCTGCAGCTGTACTTCCACACAACAGTCCAAAGATATAGCTAGACTTTCTGTTTTTTGTTTGTTTGTTTGTTTTTTTAAAAGACAGACTTCAGCAGTTTCATAGAAAGCTTTGACAAGGACGGCAGCAGGGTCATGGTCACTTCTGGTGCACATCCCCTTCCCCTCCTGGCCTGCCTAGTTGTGCCAAGGCTGCTACAAAAGCCTACTAGCATAGCTGCTTTTGGCAATAAGTATGGCAATTGGTATAGCAGTTACTGGCGGTGGCCTGGGCATTTTGCTGCGCTGCCAACGTCTCCCCTGACACTTTCTAGCCTTGGAATCTATGAAACTACTCCTGGGAGTAGTCCTACTGACTTGAGTTACTCATCTCAGTCCAGTTCAGGAAAACATCTCTACTAAAGACAGCACTGAATTGACTGAAGTCACTGGGGCTTAAGCATACGTTTAAAGTTAAGCACATGTGCTTAAGTGGTGTGCTAAATAGGATGAACTTAAGCACATGCTTAAGTACTTAACTGAATCAGGGTCTTTTCTCCTTTAAAATTGTAAGGGCAGGGATTGTGTTTTACTATATGTTCGCACAGCACCTAGTGCAACGGGTTTCTGGCCTAGTTGGGACCTCTAGGCACTACTATTAACAAATAAAGAGCAGCAGCAGGAGGTGGTTCAGGCCCTAATGAAAAAGTTGTGGACAAGGATCATTTCATCAACTTCTAGAGTAGAAAGCAGCGGCTGTTCAGCAATGCACAGCAAAACACACTGCAGGATTTTCAGACAGAATACCCATTGAAACCACAGGAGGAATTTAGGTAGCTAGATGAAATTACAATATTAGTGTTGGGTTGTAGCCAGGATACTAGGCTTAGTACCCCACAGCTAATCACTCATCTTTGCTGACCAGCTCATCAAGACGACACTACCTCCAACAGCAGTGTCTTATAATACCATGCTGGGGCATTAGATCAAAACTGACACAGGGAAGAATAGTAAATAAGTAATGCTCTAAGTTTTTTATTAATTCTTGTTCTGAGATACCCAAATCATTATGTGTTTTAACGTTACACATTTTAGCTCCTGTTTATTTGCAGGCTAACAATTACTAGTGGGAGTTTCAGAGAAAGGAAGGATGATCTGGTGGTTAGGGATGTTCCAGGGACTCAGAAGACCTAGGTTCAATTCCTTGGTCTCCTACAGACTTCCTGTATGATCTCGAGTAAGGCGTTGTCTACACTAACAAGGTAAGTTGATCTAAGTTATGATAGTTATGTAAGTTACTTAACTGAGGTCAATGTAGCTTAGATCAACTTACAGTGGTGTCTACACCGCCCTATGTCGGGGGGGCGGGGGGGACACTCTCCCATAGACTTATCACGTCTACACCAGACCCGCTAAATCGACACCGCTGCATTGATTGCAGCACCACCAGTTTAGCCTGTAGTGAAGAAAAAGGCCTGAGTCGCTCAGGTTCTCTCTTCCTCAGCTCCCCATCTGTAACATGGGGATAATAGCACTTCCCATCTCACATTTGTGTATTCTTGCAGCACCTCTAGCAGATTGGGAGGTGCACAGATACTCCACAAGTACTCCTTTTCTTTTTGCGAATACAGACTAACACGGCTGTTCCTCTGAAACAGATACTACAGTAATGGGACCATGTAAGTGCCCATGATACTTATGGTTTCCAACCCCAGTACTGTAAACATTTAAACTGATGCAAGTCTGCAGAATATAACTCTGTTGGATTCTGGATTTCTTATTAAATTTAGCCCATGTTTATTGAAGTTTGGCTCAGGATTGGTCTCAGCTGGGGCTTAAGTAAACAATTTATGGTTTGAAGTGAAAGCCACATGATAGGGCTTGTGTGTTACTATGGCATTTACAGTACAAGAAGAAGTAAGCCTTGTGATAAACTTAGATCCTCATGACGGTGCTTCAGGCAAATTTAATTACAGCTGAAATTTCAACTCAGCATCAGCAAGCAAGTAAATGTATTCCTGAATATGCAAAAGTGCTATGATGACGATAAATCATAGACCAAAATAAAGTGTTGCCAAGATGGATTCCCAGGCAGTTTACATGACCAGAATATTCCAAGGTAGAAATTTTCTACTTATGCCACAAGCACTTTCTTTCTTGTTAGCTGTTTATTCAAACAAACAAACAAAAACACACATAGTGAACTGAACCCTTCTTGGACTTCTACAGGGCCTGAGCACCCACAGTTAGAATGGAAGTCAATATGAGGGTCTCAGTAACTCTGAAAATGAAGCCCCTGGCATTCTACGAAGCAAGATGCTGCAAGTCTCCTATGAGTTCCTTGGAATCATACATGATTCCAGCACTCAACATCTCGCATGACCTGGTTGACTTGAATGGGGAGGGGGACGGAATGTTAATCATGTGAGTAAAGCCAGCAGGAACAGGGTCCATACATCTAGCCTTTTGTTAAACCTAATGAAAGGTTTTTAATTTTTTTTATGTGAAGGAGGTCAAAGGCTGAGATTTGTACTTTTTGTTGTTAACCATTTCATTCATCATTTGTACATATAAATTTTTAATCTCTCCTGGAGGCTCAGGTGGATTACATTAGAGAAAACATTTATTTTAAGAGAGGACTCTTTATTTTATTCCAATTGACATAATGATTGTATAATTATGATGTAATTTTTGTGCTTTGTCACAGCAGTGGAAGATTATCCTTCCCCCAGAATATTCAGTCATTGTGCTGAGATCTGAAATCTAAGAAAAGGGAAAAGCTCTTTTTTTTAAATTAATCTGATGGCCAGAATTTTACTCTGTATTATGATAGTAGTATTAATGAGGTCATTTTAACTCAGCTACTTAGCTCATGTTTATTTGTAGGCTGTACCTACTAGCATATAAAGATAATCTTGTTGCGTATGAGGTTGAGTTAGATCATGAAAAAACAGATTTGAACATGCATATATATATATAGCTCAATTTTAGTTTGCTGTTGCTGCTGGTGGTAGGGGCCAGAGTATTCCATATTTGAACCACTGCTGAGTAATCATGCAAAGGTTTGAGAGCCCCAAGAGTCTGGTGAATTTGAAGCAACAATGGCATATCCATGATTTCTTTTCCGTCTGGTAAGAATTTCAGTCAGTCAGGGGAGAAGCAATTAAAAATGACCAGTCACATCACCAACAGCAAATACTCGAATCGTAAGTTCCTGAAATACACATAGTTTTAAAATTCATTTAAATCAAGAAAGTAAATTGCCTAGGGCGTCCCCACAAAGACACTTTACAAGTTAAGGATCATTTATGGCAGGGGTGGGCAAACTCCGGCCTGGGAGCTGCATCTGGCCCACCAGAAGTTTTAATCCGACCCTCAAGCTCCCGACGAGGAGCCGGGACCAGGGCTTGCCCCGCTCCCTGAGGCTCCTGGAAGCAGCAGCATGTCCCCCCCTCCAGGTCCTATGTGTAGGGGCAGCCAGGGGGTTCCGCATGCTGCCCCCTCATCTCCCACTGGCCGGGAACCAAGGCCAATGGGAGCTGCAGGGGCAGTGCCTGCAGACAGGGCAGCGTGCAGAGCCGCCTGGTCGTGCCTCCACAAAGGAGCCAGAGGGGGGACATGCTGCTGTTTCTGGGATCTGCTTGAGGTAGGTGCCATCCCGAGCCTGCACCCCAGACCCCTTCCTGCTCCCCAACGCCCTGCCCCAGCCCTGATCACCCTCTGGCCGTCTGAACCCCTTGGTCCCAGCCTGGAGCACCCTCCTGCACCCACAACCCCTCATCCCCAGTTCCACCCCAGAGCCCGCACTCCCAGCTGGAGCCCTCATCCCCTCCCACACCTCAACCCCCGCCACAGCCTGGAGCCCCCTCCCACACCCTGAACTCCTCATTTGTGGCCCCACCCCAGAGCCTGAACCCCCAGCTGGAGCCTACACCCCAACCCCCAATTTTGTGAGCATTCATGGCCCGCCATACAATTTCCATACCCAGATGTGGCCCTTGGGCCAAAAAGTTTACCTACCCCTGATTTATGGCATAATGGCCACAACTTTTTTTAAACAAACATGTGAATGTAAACAAATTAAGGAGGGACATGAACATAGGCTTGCAGCAAAATGTGGTTGTAGCTAATCAGCCTAAGCATGAACCACCCCTTTGTCCTGATTGACAGACCCCAAAATCAAAATGGCTACCTGGCTAGAGATACCATCAGGCCCATCCAGCCCTAGACATGTGGCTTTCACCAAGCCACACTTCACTCCTACCAAAGAGAGTTAGAGCCACTGCTGGAACGGACACCAGGAAGTCTCAGCCTCTGAGCCTTTCAGTCCCTGCTACACATGGATCCCAGCTGTGGGAAATACATACCCCTCCCTACTTTTCATGCCTGTGCAAACAGCTGAATAAATTTACCCTGCTGCTGCTGCTGCAAAGGCTACATCTACCCCCAAAGTTGTGACATGATGTTGAGGAAGATCCTCAACCTGAACGGAATTCTGGCTTCGCTTGAAGAGTAAAGGAAACAATAGTTAGCATCACAACAACAAAGAGCAATTATACACCAATATAATTTTCCAAGGAAGAGAACCAACTGCTTGGCCTAATCCCTGGCTGCCAGTGCACAGGCAGGTGTAAAGGAAAAAACTTTCTGCAGTAGCATAAGAGTCTGAATGACCCTTTGTTCCCTCCCTAAGCCCAGCCTAAGTGTGTGCACAAGGATGCAGCTTCCTCCCTCCCTTGTGACCAATAAAGAGGGCTCTTCAGAGCTAGATGGTGTGATTGGTCTGGAGGGCGTCTCTACAAGGAAAGCCCCAGAAAACCCAGTCCAGCCACAGCTCCACCACCATGTGGGTCTGTGTCGAGGGCAGCAGAGGTTACGGGGAGAATGAGTGAGCTGAAATAGTTATGAGTACCAAAAACATTAGCAGGCTCACAAATGGTTCACAAACCAAAACAGAAAAACCACATTTTTGTCTGACAAGCATTATTTGACTAACTCTCCTCTAAAAGCACTTTTCCACTTCCTCTGCATTTAGAAGTACAAGAATGCCCAGCCAAAGCATGTTACACACTCACCAGGAAAAAGCATTTTGCCATCACCTCTGTGCTGGCTTTTAGCCTGATCTTGGCTTGCTTTTAGTTTTTATTTTAAAAAAGTTAAGTTATTGGGCTTTAAATGTTTGATATGCAGCTTTGTAACTTGAATATGGACAATCCGTAAAAATGCAGGGTTGCTGTAGCCGTGTTGGTCCCAGGATATTAGAAAGACAAGGTGGGTGAGGTAATATTTTTTATTGGACCAACTTTTGTTGGTGAGAGAGACAAGCTTTCCAGCCACACCGAGCTTTTCTTCAGGTGTGGAAAATGAACTCTCAGCATCACAGGAAAGCGCAAGGTGGAACCAATTGCTATTTATGCTAAACTTCTGCACAGATGTTACTGCACACTTTAATTTATTGGGGGTGGGGGGTAGGCTTAGAGGAAGGTTGCACTTTCTGAAGCATCTGCTACTAGACATTGGCAGATAAGATAGTGAACATATTGATCCTGTATAGTGATTCCTATGTTCCCATCATAGACCTTGGGCCTCTCTCTCTCTGTCTGAAAATAAAATGTAATAGCTTTGATTCTTTTAATGGAAAAATAATTACCCAAAGAAACTGTTGAAAAAGCATGTGAATTATGGAACTTCTTCAAAATACATTTGTGATACAGCAAAAGGTCTTAATGAGTTCATCTATTTATGCAAGAGGCTGCTAAGTCATCTCTTACTGAGGCATCCACATGCTGCATTTATAAACACCACGTGACACTGCAGCCCATATTCTTCATAGTGATATTATTATGATATGATTATGGGAGAATTATGATGCATTTTGTACAAGGTGGGGCGTGTAAGGTGTCATTGGAAAAGTTACTTGCTGAATATGATTATCCTATTCATATGCATGTATCACTTTTGTATCTGAAGTTATCAATATTGACTGTGTATCTGTATTTCACATGTAGTCACGTGGGGAAATGAAGAACAACAGATGTCACTCCCCACCTTATACAGCTTTAGCATATGGTGGGAACGGGAAGTCTTTGTTCCAAAAACAGTTCCCAGCCTATTTGTGGAAAAATACAGGCCCCCAAAATGGAGTCCAGAGACATGTGGTCTGGTCACATGTCCTTGCAGAATCATAGCAGCCACTACTTACAGGCTGGCCGAAACGTCCACAGGAAGGCTCACCAGGTGGGGGATAAGCTTCTCCTAAGGCCTATTTTCCCATTACCCTGAATGGGTCCTTAACAACCAGCTATTTAGACTGGAAGCATCTTGCATAGTGGGTTAAAGGCCTTTTGACACTCTTCGGTCCACTGAACGGCATTTGGCTGTTTCTTTTTGGTTAGATCTGTCAGTGGGGCAGTGATTTGGCTGTATTGCGGTACAAATTGCCTGTAATATCCGGCCAAGCCTAAGAAGGATTGGACCTGTTTCTTTGACTTTGGGACAGGCCACTTCTGGATAGCATCCACTTTGCTGATAGTTCCTTGACCCACCTGGTGTCCAAGGTAAGTCACTCTGTTTAGGCCTACTTGACACTTCTTAGCCTTAACAGTTAGTCCTGCCTCTCTTATGCACTTGAAGACTTTTTGTAGATGTTCCAGGTGTTCTGCCCAGGAATCCGAAAATATGGCCACGTCGTCAAGGTAGGCGACTGCATATTCTCCCAATCCTGCTAGGAGACCATCTACAAGTCTTTGGAAGGTGGCAGGTACATTCCACAGCCCGAAAGGGAGTACATTAAATTCATACAGCCTGACGTGTGGTGAAGGCTGACCTTTCCTTGGCAGATTCATTTAGCGGTACCTGCCAGTACCCCTTGGTTAAGTCTAAGGTAGAGATGAACTGGGCCCGTCCCAGTTTCTCTAATAGTTCATCTGTGCGTGGCATTGGATAGTTGTCTGGGCGAGTTACAGCATTTAGCTTATGATAGTCCACGCAAAAACGTATCTCCCCATCTGGTTTGGGAACTAGAACCACTGGAGATGCCCATGCACTGCCAGAGGGGTGGATTACCCCTATCTGTAGCATATCCTGGATCTCCTGTTCTGTAGCAGTTTTAGCTTGAGGAGACACCCAGTAAGGTTGGGCTTTAATTGGGTGAGCTTTACCTGTGTCAGTGGAGTGGTATGCCCATTCAGTCAGTCCTCGGGTGACTGAGAACGTCGGCGCGTAGCTAGTGCACAGCTCCTTGATCTGCTGTCCCTGCATACGCCCAAGGGTCATGGAGAAGTTCACCTCTTCCACGCCACCAGCACTTTTCCCTTCATAGTAGACACCTTCAGGCCACTCAGTGTCATCTCCTCCCTGGGATGTAAACTGACAAACCTTTAATTCTCTGGAATAAAAGGGCTTTAGAGAATTAATATGGTACACCGTAGGCTTTCAGTTGGAGGTGGGGAATGCTATGAGATAATTAACAGAGGTGAGAAAATATTCAGCAATATCACTGGATGCATCATACTGTGGACATAGTCGGTCCCATTGGTGGATTGTTGGGGAAGGGTGGTTAGGGTTATCCAGTAGATTCCGCTCAGCCTTTGCCTTTTCCATCTCCAGTGCATGCTTCCTCTCCTTTTTTCCTTCTCCTCCTCAGCATGCTTCCTCTCCTTTTTTCCTTCTTCTCCATTTCTTTTTCCTGTGCCTCCATAGCTCTCCTATGGGCAGCCTCTTTGGCTGTTTCTGCCTTGGGCTCTGTCATGTTTGCCTCTCTGTTTTTAACTAACTTTACACCCGAGAGTTAGAAATAAAAACAAACAAACAAAAACTTGGCTTGTCAAAAAAATAGGTTGTGCTGTAACCTGATACCCTGTTCTCTGATAGTATTCTCCGCCTACAGAAAAATCCTTTGTTTCCAGGCAAATAGACAGAAAAACCCTCTAGTTGCTCTTAGCTAAAAAAAAAAAAAAAAAACTTCTTCAGGTCTGTGAAGAATTTGTGAATTTCCCTGCAGGAGGTTAACTTCCCTGCCTTTAGGTAGAGAAACTCCAGCTCACAAAAGCAAGCTCCCTTTTGTCTCTGCTCTGGCCGCCAGGCAAAGACAAAAAAACTCTAACTGCTTTCAGCTTAAAACCTGTTTCCAAGCAGCCGAAAGAGGGAAAAAAAATGTCCTTTTAAAATCTGTGCTTCTGGTTCAATATGATCCCACTGTGCTTCTGGTTCAAAATGATCCCCCCAAAAAATCTCAAATTGATTTCGAATAAATCCCACCGCTCTGTCACCATGTCAAGATTCCTTCCCCACTCTGAACTCTAGGGTACAGATATGGGGATCTGCATGAAAGACCCCCTAAGCTTATTCTTACCAGCTTAGGTTAAACACTGCCACCACCAAAGTGTTACACAAAGAACAGGGAAAGTGCCCTCTTGGAAACGTCTTCCCCCCAAAATATCCCCCCAAGCACTATACCCCCTTTCCTGGGAAAGGCTTGATAAAAATCCTCACCAATTTGCATAGGTGAACAGAGACCCAAATCCTTGGATCTTAAGAACAATGAAAAGCAATCAGGTTCTTAAAAGAAGAATTATAATTAAAGAAAAAGTAAAAGAATCACCTCTGTAAAATCAGGATGGTAAATACCTTACAGGGTAATCGATTCAAAACATAGAGATTCCCTCTAGGCAAAACCTTAAGTTACAAAAAGATACAAAAACAGGAATATATGTTCCATTCAGCACAACTTATTTTATCAGCCATTTAAACAAAACAGAATCTAATGCATATCTAACTAGATTGCTTACTGACTTTTTACAGGAGTTCTGACCTGCATTCCTGCTCTCTTCCCAAATAAAGCATCACAGACAGACAAGACCTTTGTTTCTCGTCCCCCATCAGCTTTGAAAGTATCTTGTCTCCTCATTGGTCATTTTGGTCAGGTGCCAGCGAGGTTATCTTAGCTTCTTAACCCTTTACAGGTGAAAGGGCTTTTCCTCTGGCCAGGAGGGATTTAAAGGTGTTTACCCTTCCCTTTATATTTATGACAGCCTCCCAAGCAGAATGCAAACAAGAAAACCAAAAAGGACAACTTATTTAAGAAATACATAGTTAAAGGTTACTTAATTGCTGATCCAGCACCACTGAAATTAGTGCAGGTTTTGCCATTAACATGAATGGAGCCGGATCTGTCTCTTGCTCCACAGACCGCTCAGGAAATTTCTGACTATAAGTCGGATAGTTGGGAAGCTAGTTATCTGAGTTTACACAGTAGTACTTGTGTGCACATGCAAATGTTGCTCTTGCATGTACATCTAGGCTCTTTGGAAATCTGGCCTCAGATTGATAAATCCAGTGTTTAGGGTTCGATCCTGCAAGGCGCTAAGCACTCTGGTCTGGATCCAGCCGAGCATTTAAGCATGTGCTTAGTTTTAAAGGTGCATATTAGTGCCACAGAAGTCAATGGAACTACCTGCTTGCTTACAATTAAACACATGCTTAAATACTTTGCTAGATCAAGGCCAGAGCACTTAGTACCTTGCTGTATTGAGCCCTTAAACCACAGAATTGAGTATCTTTCCTGACAGCAGCCTGGGAAGAAGAAATCCTAAGAAGTGGATGTAAAATCTACTATGTTGAATGCAAAAATATTTAAAATGGTGAGTATAGAAAAATGATAATGGTACCGCATCCACAGGATCCATTTGTCCAGCATGATCTGACCCATCAGATACTTGTATTCATTTCCTCTTCTCCCTGTAACCATCACTGTTTGGAGGAAACAAGTTATGAAAACACCTTGACTATATCCTGCAAGGTTTTTCAGAGAAGCCAGAATAGACTCATGTCTGAACAGTGTTAGTTGGCTCCCTACTAACTCACTACTACAGTTGGCCAAAAATGTCTGTGGAAAACAGAAAAGGGCCCAGTCCTGTAAGGTGTTGATCACCTTCAACTTTCATGTGAGTTGAGATTGCTCCTAGATGCTCAAAAACTTTTTATGTACAGTACATTCATTAGAGCTGATCAGTAAATAAAAACAAATAATTATGAAATATTTTAAAAACAATTATTTGCTGTTTTCCATTGATATTTTGGGCTATCTGTAGTAATGACAGAGAGCCAAATAGCACTGCTCAGTTATGGGTCAAGTCTGGCTGCTGTAAAAGAGCTTGCAGAATGTAGTCAAGGCATTTTCATAGCTTGTTTCCTCTGAACAGTGATGGTTAATAATTTATCCTTCACTACCTTGGCAATTAGTGTGGATTAATCATTTCCCTCTCTATTTACACACAAAAACATGTCATTGCCAGGAAAAATCCTAGCAAGTGCCCCTGTAATTTTCCTACATATTTGGGAACTACCTTGTTCCCAGTATAGATAAAAGATTAATATAACCCCCTCTCTCTAAAGTAGCCTTTACAAACTGCTCTTAGCAGGAGCAGCAAGTGCCATTTGAAGTGAAAGAAGCTTACCATCTGATTTCCACATGCTATTTTATTCACCAGTTACTGAAATGTGGGAATTATTTTAGGGCAGCTAGCAACAGTAGCTGCTCCCCACTCTTCCTTTTTCAAGAAGGCAAAAGACCCCTAGAAGGAATTTTTTTCCCAAATGACTGGTGTCATTTGAGGGAACTCCCACTGATTTTTAACCAGGCAACTGAAATTAGGTGTAAAAACTGTGGGGGGGGGGGCATATTTTCTCCTGTTTCTGAGATCCAGTTGGCACAGAAGAGGGATATAGCTCCCTGATTCTGAGGGCCAGGATGCCCTGGCATAAGTTAGAGCATCTCTTAGGGTGCTCAAATATCTACACTGCAGTTAGACGCCCATGGCTGGCCCGTGCCAACTGACTCAGGCTCACGGGGCTGTTTAATTGCAATCCCACCTCACAGGGTTCTAGAGCTGAGGCATGTCTACACCACAATTAAACAGCCCCTTAGCCTGAGCCAGCTGGAATTGGCCAGCTGTGGGTGTCTAACTGCAGTGTAAACCTACTTTAACTTACTCCCTTTAGAAACTGTATGCCATGGAACTGTATACCAGCTCACAGTTCCCCCTCCACTGTGGGAATTCTCAGCTAGCCAGTTACAGCCAGCATCTGGCTCTTTTGCTGCATGAGTGGTGAAAATGAGCCTATTCAATTCTGATTTTTTTTTAAAGTTTTAAAGATTTTTTTTTTACATCCGGCTGAAGGCTACTGTCACCGGACCAGAGATTACTATGTTGTTTTTCATAGTAATATAAATTACTTAAAGAGTTTATGACTCAATCCCTCACCCTACTAAATCTAAATGTAAAAACACAATAAAGGAGCCAGCACAGCATCGCATGTGAAACCAGAAATCTCTTTATTTTGTCTGAAGTTTCCCTGCCCGTCTGCTTTTGTCTTTCTTTGCGTCACGTTGAATCTGACTTAGGGGCATGATCCTGTAGAGATCCCACACGTAGTTCTTTCTACCAGGAGTCACACTGAAGCAATTCTTGGTAGAAGGGACTACAGCTGGTAATACAAAGTTTTCAGGAGAAGAACCCTAGGAAATGGCTCCCATAAGGTAATGAGTGCACTACCCCAATTCAGCAAAGCACAAGATCTTGGCTGAACTGGGAGCAGTGCATTCAGCACTTTGAGAGTTGAGTCCATTAGATAACAAGCTTCCCAGGGCAGGGACAGTGGCTTTCTTCTCTCCATTCAGCATGATGCTATGGACACAATGTTAAATATTTTTTAAATGGCCGATATAGCCTTAAGTTTGGATAAGAGATCTCTATTATAAAGGACAGATCATAAACATGCAGCAGTTTCTTACAGGATCACAAAGATTGATTTTTCAAATCAATAAACCATTTATATTACATTTCATTGCTTTTAGAAATGTTTATACAGACTTCCTCTCTATTCCATCTCTCTGTTTTCTTATCAAGACTGGATACGTTGCTGGAAGATAGGCTTTAATCAAATGTGTTACTGGGCTCAGAACAAAGATAGCTGAGTGGAATTCTAGGGTATATAAAAACTCAGATTAGTTGATCTAATGGTCCCTGCTGGGTTAAACCTATGGATTTATGAACTATACATAAAAGTACACACATAACATTCACTGTACTAGCAATTTCATGTATCTCTAGCTTGTGCCAGACCTCTGTGCTTTCATTTTATATGGTATAATGGGGAGTAGGTATGTATAATACATGAGTTGATTGCAGAAAATAGTAAGATCTTTCCATGAACATTTTCAGGAATTCTGAATGAAGTGAGAAGTTTTCATGGAATGTTCTGATTCACATACACCCCCTCCCCCCAATAATATTAATTTGGTTTTGTTTTTTGAGAAATGAAAATATTTCATTTTGGGAAGGGGGGGGTGTATGTGTTTTATCCACTCTTTTCTTTCCCTGGGGTGGAAGTGGGTAGGTAGGGGAGAGAAAAAGCCAAAATTGATTTTGATATGACTTAGCAGCCTCTTGCATAAATGGGGAGATTATATATCTAAAGCTGAAGTGAATGTTTTCTATTAAAGGCAAAATAAGAATTCGCACTTCATTGAAAAAAAACTGACACAGATTTGGCCACCTCTAACCTTATAAATGTCTTCATTTCAGTAATTAATTTGTTTAGATACTCCTGCAAAGCTATTTCTGCTACGTTAACATATCCGTATTTCCATCTTCCTCAGTCTTTTTGCACAGGGAAGGGCAGTTGTAGTTTACCTATCCAGGTTTTTATCCAATGTTTATCACCAGAGTAAGCAACCTAGTGCCTTACAAAAATAGTTAATTAAAAAAACAGATGAATGGTCTAATTTAATTTTTTCCCTCTCTACATCTTATGAGGTACTGAAGATTATGGGTCTTTGGTTGCTGTCTTGTTTTTTTTAACCTTAATTTTTAAAATTCTTTCTTCTTCCTCCCCTGGCCAACTAGTCCTCTCCTCTCTTCCTTCTGGTCTTCTCTCCTGGTCCCTCTCCTCTTTTTTGCTTTGGTGTTTTTAGTTGGATCTGCTGAAGTAGTGTGTTTTGCCCTTTGCTCTGAAAGTCATGAGACGGTGGTTATTCTGATTGCTGGCAGCAATGAGGTCCAAAGCCTTGGTCCTTTTACTGAGAAGGTTCGATCTCTCCCACTTTCACAAGCTTTGTTCCTGAGATCGACAGCTTCAGAAATCCCCAGGAATACAGCAACTGTGGAAAACAGTAATGGGGGATACTTTGGTGCAAGTGCAGTCCAGTGGAAGGGCTTGGGCCTCTGACTAAGACTTACAACTTGACCTGCTAATCTATGGGGAGCCACTGTGGAGAGTAGACTGTTGCAGTGATGTTCTTGAAGCTGATGATGTTGAGAATTCGGGCTGTATTCTGAACTAACTGAAGCTTCTAAAAAGGTCTGTGAACTGCTACATAGGCATAGCAAATTGCTGTAACCCAGAACATGAAGGCATAGATCATTGTGGCCAGGTTTTCATTTGATAGAATGGGGCTGCATCCTATAGCCAATTACAGAGGGAAAAGCAGGATGTTTTGGGTTTTGTTTTTTGCAGCTGTAATTATTTGAGCATCCAGCAGCAGTGTAGAATTAAAAAAGGACCCCCAGGAGTCCAGAATAGCAAGGAAGGAAGGAAAGACACCTGGGGCAAATTACATTTTCTGTTATATCTGAGCAACCCAATTGAGTCTCCAGTGTAAGTAACTTAAAAATACCTCGCTCTAATAGAGCTTTTTATCAATAGATCTCCAATTCACAGTCTTTAATATATTTATCTTCCCTACACCTCTCTGGGGAAGGGAAGTCTCATTATTCCCATTTTATAAAAGGGGAACAAAGCACAGAGGCTCAGACTTACCAGAGGTCACACGGGAAGTCTGTGGAGGAGCAGGGAATTTTGAGAGTAGAATTTGGCCCTCTATTATACAGTCATTCTTAGTGGATTTTGATTGAGTGAAAGGAAAGATACAAGACTTCCTTAGATTTCTACAGTACAGGCTAATGAATAAAGTGCATATTTTTGCACCTCAAAGAGTATTAAAGTTAAAATCTGTTAATTATTGTTTTCCCAGAAATGCAGTTAGATTTTTTTTTAAAAAAAGATGTTCCAAATATTTCACACATCTTGTTATCATTTCCTATACTTCTAATTTCCAAATTACTTCCTGGATTTGACCCCTCGGCTTGCGCCCGCCCACTTCCTGGGACCCAATTTGAGTTCCTCATCCATGGCCCCAGCAAGAGATAGGGGAGCAGCAGTATCTTGTAGTTATCTTTCTCTATTCATCAGAAGCAACAGAAGTAGTAAAGAACCACAAACAATTAGCCGAGTGTCAATGTAATTAGCCTGTTCCAGATGAATTCAGCTCTTGAATACTATAGGGATTGGCACTAACTCTCAGAATAGAAAAATAATGTTGCTAGGATGGGCCATTGGATGATATTACCCAACCTTATTGGCCTGAAGTCAATATGTCCCTGCAGCAGTTCTGCCATATTCCACCAGTAAATTTTTGCTGGCAGGATTGGCTCAAGCAAATCTGAAGGGTTATATAAAACCATTCAATTAAGCTCAGAGCTGCAAGGCTCAAAATGTAGTAGGTGAGCTTTTTTCTGTGACATACCATACAATCCAGACTAGTGAGTAGCTGTGTCACCCCCACCCTGTAACCTAGGATGCCCTTTATAATGCTTTGCTGCTGCAGTTTTCAACCTGGACTACTCACAAACAGCCTCCAGCATGTAAGTCACTCCCAGCTCTGTGTCTGCTGTAGTTAGCCAGACACACCTTGGCTCTTACCAGCCTTTGTCTCTTCTGGTGAAGTGAATATGATAGGCAAGGAGAGAGAGATGGGTGCCTTGGGGTCGTTGTCCCTCCTTTTTATATTTTCAGTTCTCCTCCTGAAAAACATTTCCATCTGGGAAGCAGCAGCCAAAGAGCCTGCTGGTTTTTTCACCTGTTTGAACTTCTTTTGCCTACCCCTCCTGATTGCTGACTCTGTTTAATGCTTAAATGCAAACTAAGCAGAGCACATGTTCCTTTGTTTAGGACAGATATATGTGCCAGCTTCTGTTTGGGTAGAGTTGTGGGGTTTGGAACATGTGTTAACACCCCCATAGAGAGGAATCTTATAACTTCACACTGTATTTTTTATATTTTATGCAAGATGGTTCATGTAAGGTGTCACGGGAAAGATAATTTACTGAATGTGATTATACACTTTGTATGCATGTATCATTTCTGTATATAAAGTTAGGAATATTGACTATGTAACAATTACATCTGTGTGTATACTTGGGAAATGCCCACCAGACATTAAGCAATCAGCCTTAATGGGCCATTAGAAAAAGACAATGAGTCTTCAAAGATGTGGATCTCCCATCTGCCTGGAGTTCCTTTGGACAGTTTGGACAGTATACCTCAGAAGGAGAGGACTATAGTGACCTGGTTGGAGGGCCAAGTCATGAACAGGAAGCTGCAGCTCCTGGAGTGAGAGGGGCCACAGGGTGAGAGAAGATGATGGGCGGAGAGACTGCCAGAGAAGGGTGCAGCACCCAGAAGTGACCAGAGTGACTAGGAGGATGTGCCACTTGTGGTGAGTGCACCCCGGGACTTTGTCTTTTTACAGATTGGCCCTATATTTGCCCTCTGCTAGTCCTCTGGAATCTCTCCTGTCTTCCATGAGTTTTTGAAGATAATTGCTAATGGTTCAGTCAGTTCCTTGACTAGGTGAGGATGTGTTCAGCCATGCCTTACACTAGAGGTACCAACTGTTATTTTCATGGAGGAATGAGGTTGGGTTTAGCGTCACCAATTATGTGTAGCTAATATGAATTCTGGTGAACTACTTACTGCCTGCATTATAGCATCTAATTAGCCACACAACTGCTGCTGGGACCCATCTAATTCCAGTTTTCAGTAAGAAACAGGAAGTAAGATTGCATAGTGCCTTAAGTGCGGCAACTTCTAACTTCCTGATGACACTTTATTCTTCATAGCACAACCCATTTCCAAAACACAGGTGAGTCGGTGGCTTCCTTTGTAAGTCCATATTCAACACCAATTACTGCACAGTAGTATTTAACCTAGTAGCTTATATGTAGAACAGGAAATAACTGTGGTTTCCATTAGCAAATGCTGATCTTTTGAATGGAGAGCCCTGTGCCTCATTCAAGAGTGACTCAGTGAAACAACTGCTTGTAAAAGTTATTAGCCTCCTGTCTATAATTAGCCAGTTGACTAAAGTTTACTTTTCTTAATATCTTTCAGACAGTCTAATTAGTCTTACAAAATATTCTGAAGTCTCTTAAGCACTATCAATACAGTGTTAATGACAAGGAAAAACACTCAGACCTCAATCTTGCAGTAGCTCCATGTAGATTCCTGCTGATTGCAATGGGATTCCCCAGAGAACTACCTGCAAAGGGCCAGTTGCACAATAAGGGCCTTATCTGACACTTTTGTTCTATAGATCTCAAAGCGCTTTCGAAAGGGGAGTTCTCAATAATATCCCTATTTTACTGATGGGGAAACTGAGGTTCAGAGACATGTTCAAGGCCATACAGTAAGTCCATGGCAATACCAAGAACAGAGCCCAAGTCTCCCAGCTTAGTCTGGTGCCCCATATATGCTTCCGAAACAACAAGTTTAGAAGGTAGATAAATAATTCACTAGATTAATATGTTTGCCCGTTTTCTGCTCTGCAAACCCAAGTTCAGGTGGTGGTTCAGGTCCTAAATAAATCTGACAGTGCCATCCTAACTCCCATTTACTAACTAAGCAGGCAGGTATTGTAAGGAATGAGATAGCTGCTTTGCCACACTAGCCACTGCAAAGGGAACTGAATTTTCCGGGACTCACTCTGCTGGGGGTACTACTGCGAGACAAATGTATTGACAACTCTGATGATAGCTTTACATGATTCTTACCCTTTTGAACAGAGGCTAGCTGACACTTAATTTCTGTCCATGTAAATCCCAGATGTGATTGTGCAACAGGACGCTTCTTCATTTTTAGCCAAAAACAACATGAAAGAGGAATGTCAAAAAGGAGAAGTAAATTCCCTTGAAATCAAGGAATGAGTAGATAATATGTTCACACATGGGTGTGATGAATAGAAAGTTTATCTTTGAACAATGCCAAGAGGCAGAAATCACTGAGTGTAACAGGAGTCCGAAACATAGCCCATTTCCCACTTGTAGTTCTTAAAACCCCACTTTTCCCAGCAGGCACCGACATCAGCATCTTTCATGCCCCTAAGTCCTATCACAACCTGGGTCCAGCTCTCCAGTGTAGAGACATCAGCTTCTCCCCTTCACTGCTCCCCTGCCTTCAGCCCTCTCCAGCCCTATGCACGAGCTCTCCAGCTTAGAGCCAGCACACACCTCCCTCTGCTGTTCCCTGGCCTTCAGCTCTCTGGCCCTGGCCCTCTGACTTGGGGATGGCAGCCAGCAAACTCTTCTTGCTGCTGTCAGACTTCAGCCTTCTCTCAGGAACCACTGTCAATCTCCTGGCTCTGGCAGCTCTCACCTCATACGTTTTCCCCAACTCATGAAGTCTCTCCTGCACTGAGTCCCACCTCCTCTAGGGCCCAGGTGCCCTCTTTTAAGCCCAATTCTTTGGCCAGATGAGTCACAGGTGCACTGGTCCTACTGCTCTTTAAATGTCAGTGTCACCCTGACACGACCACATCCTGAAGCTGTAAAGGACATGATCATGAGATGGAGATGATCATTACCTAAAAAGATCATGTTCACCATTTCAGGGCCAACCCACCAAGATGAAATGGCTCCATAAAGCTAGTTACTATTTGTATTAGAGTAGCACCTAGAGACCTCAGTCAGGGATCAGGGCCCCATTGTAGCGTCACTTGTATTTAGTTTCCATTACATTCACACCTAGATGCTTAGCATATTGTTAAAAAGTCTATATTCAAAGATGTCCCAGGTTTGGTTTGCAGTGGGGGCTTGGTCCATGACTGGGGCTTTGAGGCAGCCTGCTACTACAAATATTAAACAACAAGAGGAACATAGAAGAGGGTGTTCAGTGCAAGCAGCAGTGCAGGACACCTCGCCAGTACACAAGAGTGCCTCTTGTACAGCTGTTTGGTGCTTATTTTGCAGTCACCAGCTATGGCATTCTAGGGTTCTGTCCAGACCAGTGAGAGACTCTCTGCAAACTCGGGTGCCTGACAATGCTTGGCTGCTCTAGCTCACACCTGGGCTACTCACAAACAGCCTTCTAGCATGCAGGTAACACCAGGAGGGTCCATGTATAACTGTTGCCTGCCAGTCACACATCAGTCACTCTGGCTTCCACCACCTTGGTTACCACTTGCAGGGTGACCCAACACACTTCCAGTCCCACATTTTCCCTCAAAACATGCATCCTGCACTGTCCAGTCCTCTTCTGGATGGTCCAGATATGTTAGACCTGTTGCCCCTTTAAGGGGATCAATATACAACACTCTGCTACTTTTAAATAGAGTTACCCAAACAATTGACAACCCTGGACTAGTTTTAATTAAAGAATAAAATAATTTTGTTTAATGGCTTCTACTTGTACTCACTTAAAATCTCTTTGTAGTTAGTTGTAAATGGTTACAAGAGGAAAAAGATAAAATGCTTCATAAATTTAATAAACTAGATTTGGTTCAAGGTGAAATTCTTACCAACAGTTCCCAGCTACATTGCTGACCAAGTTTCAGGTCAGGATTTGTTTCCAATGTCCAAAGGCTGTTCGTTTTTGTTGTTTTTGTCTTAAGTAAAGGAAAAAGAGATGGGTCGGGGAAAGAACTTGGGGTGTTCTTGCCCTTCCCTTTTATAGTTCAGTCACCCTTTGAAATGCATTTTCCATAGGGTTACTGCAGTACATAGTAAAGGCGGTGACATGGTGTCTGGTGGTGAAAGAGGTTACATGCTGTTTCTTCTCATGTCTGTTTGCTGAAATGCAGATTTTCCTTCTCTGTCTTCGCCCTCTTGCTATCTGAGCAGGGCCGTCCCTAGCTATTTTGGTGCCCTATGCAGCCCCACTGCGGAGGGGCTGTGTGGGGCCCCAGGCCTCCGGGAGCGGGGGTGCTGTGTGGGGCCCCGTCCCAGGCCTCCATGGGTGGGGGGCTGGCCACTTCCTGCAGGAAGTGGAGTGACCCAGCCCCAGCCTGCTCCCCTCCCCTGGCTCCCAGCTGCGTCACTGGCAAGTGCTGGGGGGCGGTTCCCCCCTCCCCCCAAGCCTGAGAGCCAGGGGAGCAGAGCAGCCTGGGGCTGGGTCTCTCCACTTCCCTCAGGAAGTGTCCAGCCCCCCCTGTTCCCAACAGAGGCCTGGGGCCAGCCCAGAGTCCTGAGGCCCCACACAGCACCCCCACGGAGGCCTGGGGCCAGCTCCCCTTTCTCCTGCCTGCGGAGGCCTGGAGCCCCAGGCTGCTCTGCTCTGCTGGCTGCCAGGCTTGGGGGGAGGGGGGAACTATCCCCCAGCACTTGCCGGTGGCGCGGCTGGGAGCCAGGAAGCGAAGCAGGCTGGGGCCAGGTTGCTCCACTTATCACGCAGTGAGTGCAAGGTTGGGCCTGTGTGCAATCTTCAGGGGAGTGAGGGCGGGGCTGGGGCAGGGAAGGGGCAGGGCAGAGCAGGGGCGGGGGCCTGGGGAAGAGCGGGAGCAGGGGCCAGAGCAGTATGCAAAATTTCCTGGTGCCCTGCGCAGCTGCGTGCTTTGCGTATTGGTAAGGACGGCCCTGTGTCTGAGGACCCTGTTTACAATTTACATGTAAATTGAAATGTACAGCCACAGTCCTTTGTTTAGGATAGACCTGTTCAACAACTTTTCCCTAGGGAGGGCTTGTGATTTTTTTTTGGGGGGGGGGGGGGGACATGTGCTAATACCATACGGGGACATTTAATAACTTTACACATAACGTTGCTACATACATCTTGATATTGACCAGCAAGTTGTTTTTCAAATGATACCTCACAAGGAATATTTTGTACAAAGATTATTACAATGATGCCTAGTGTGACTACAAGGGTGCATTTGGTCCCACCAAAACGTGAAGATTTTTGCTGGAGACCGGTTTCCTAATAAGCCACCTGCCCTTCCCCACTCAGCTGCCAGACAGTTTCAGGTGTGCATTCTTATTTAAGACTATAAAAGCAGAAACTTTTTTTTACAGACCTTCTAGATCCACATAAGACCCTCTGACAGCCCCAGATCCCCCATTTATTTGAAAAACCATCCTTTGGAAGTTGGCTGTTTGGGAGGGGAAGGAATATCTTACTTTCTCTTCTCCCCTACCACCACACAAACTGCCTCCCATCTCCTCTTTGTCCAGATAACCAAGTATTCCCAGTTGCCTACTATGTTGGCTGCATCTTAGCTTTAATGGGAGCCTCTGGCTGAGCATAGGTGGGGGTAGGGGAATGAGGACTAACAATACATCTGACTGATAAGACCAGGGGCGGGGGGGGGGGAATCATTTGGCATCCAAAGCAAATCTTCAGCCTTGGAAAACTTGTGAACAATGTTTATGTTTGTCTGCTTGAAAGAATTAGTCTCAGCAAAGGTGCTAAGGATGGAAGAGGTATGGAGAGCACTGCTTGACCCCCTAACGTTGGAGAGGAGAGGAAGCTGACTCTGCTGGGGAGAATGACCACTCTAGAGACTGACATTCTTTCTATCTGGCATTTACAAGCCACATATGTCACACAAACCTAGCCAAATTGTTTAAGGGGAAAAAATCTGTTTCTCCCAATGTTAAAGGCCTTTGAGAATATCTACATCGCGGTAGAGTGTACAGTCAAAATGACATGCTTTCTAAAGAGTTGTATGGCACTGTCAAGGTTCCTTCCCCACTGTGAACTCTAGGGTACAGATGTGGGGACCTGCATGAACACCTCCTAAGCTTATTTTTACCAGCTTAGGTTAAAACTTCCCCAAGGTACAAACTATTTTACCTTTTGTCCTTGTACTTTATCGCTGCCACCACCAAACGTCTAACAGATATATAACCGGGAAAGAGCCCGTTTGGGAACATCTTTCCCTCCAAAAATCCTCCCAAATCTTACACCCCTTTCCTGGGGAAGGTTTGATAAAAATCTTCACCAATTTGCATAGGTAAACACATACCCAAACCCTTGGATCTTAAGAACAATGAAAAAGCAATCCAGATTCTTAAAAGAAAAATTTTAATAGAAGAAAAAGTAAAAAAGAATCACCTCTGTAAAATCAGGATGGTAAATACCTTACAGGGTAATTAGATTCAAAACATAGAGAATCCCTCTAGGCAAAACCTTAAGTTACAAAAAGACACAAAAACAGGAATATACATTCCATTCAGCACAGCTTATTTTCTCAGCCATTTAAAGAAAACAGAATCTAACGCATCTCTAGCTAGATTACTTACTAAGTTCTAAGACTCCATTCCTGTTCTGTCCCCGGCAAAAGCATCACACAGACAGAAAGAGAGCCTTTGTTTCTCCCCCCACCTCCAGCTTTTGAAAGTATCTTGTCTCCTCATTGGTCATTTTGGTCAGGTGCCAGCAAGGTTATCCTAGCTTCTTAACCCTTTGCAGGTGAAAGGGTTTTTCCTCTGACCAGGAGGGATTTTAAAGGTGTTTACTCTTCCCTTTATATTTATGACAGACACCTTTGAGATAGGTTTCAGAGTAACAGCTGTGTTAGTCTGTATTCGCAAAAAGAAAAGGAGTACTTGTGGCACCTTAGAGACTAACCAATTTATTTGAGCATGAGCTTTCGTAGTCCCATAAAACTCTTTGATGCACCCTACAAAATGTTAATGCTTGTCTTTATGCAGAGGCGACACAGGTGGATAGTGAGGGGACACAATTGAAAGGTTCTGTGGGGGCACATGACTACCCCACGCCTTCCACCTCCTGAAACCTGATATGTGTGTAGACAACATACACTAGCAACTTCCTCCTGCTTTCCGTCCTGTGGCTCCCTAGCCTGTTGCAGAGCTTGCAGGCATCCCTCCTGCCTGAACTATCATCAATGAATTTAGCAAGCGTTCAAAGCAAGACCCATGAGAGGGGACAATACAGTTGGGATGCCTAGTCCCCCATGTGCCACCAGGTTGGGATGGAGCTTGGGGCTGGATTGTCTCAGTTAACAAGAAGTTGGAGAATTATCAGTCACTTTTTGTTGAGGGGGGGATATGAGACCCCCAAATTTCCTTCTCCTTGATAGGCACACTGGAGGCTGCTGCTGTTTCAATGCATCCCCAGCACAGGTGTAAAATATAACCAGAATATCTGCATTTAATTCTGTGCCCACTCACGCAATTGACCATAATATCTGATTTATTTAAAGCCTGAAAATCTGCAGTGATTTAGTAGTATAAGTTAATAAGCCAAAACGATGAAACCACTGATATACTATAATGGAAGTATAATGATATATTACAATGGATTAAAATCAGCAAAATTTTGACGTTCTTTAACATGTAACTGACACAATGCAGCCATTATGACAGGATTTGTCTGTTAAAAGGCATCTCTATTCTAGCTATATGACAAACTGCACCAGTCTCTTTATCTTGTTACAAGCTTTATTGGAGACTTCACCCATTGCACATGACCATAACTTGATTATATCTAATTGTAAATCTCATGTCACTATAAAGAATGCAACTTTAATTCATTTTTCACTTAGTTCAAGGGAAGGGGCAGAGAACTAGTTGTACCTGAGAGCACTAAGATGCCAGCATCTTGAAAGAAAAGGCAAAACAATCTCTAGGGTTTGGGTGGGAAACAGATTAACTGAGTAGCCTCTAATCTGGAGAGATAATGGACTCAAAGTCTCATAGTCTCTCTTAATCAGTCCTGATTGTCCATATCATGAAAGTATTGCATACTTTGAAATAGCAAGTAATTGGTTAAAGATAGACCTCAGACTCATGAATTATAATGATTGAGGCATGTTGGCCACTGTCTGATTGAAGGCAATGCTAATAGAGCCTAAATCTGCATTGGTCTAAGTGCCCTCATCTTCCACTGGCTTCAGTGAAAGTTGAGGATGCTCAGCATATCAGGAGATGTTCAAGGACATGCAGGAATCAGCTTTAAGGCTCTGATTTAATAAAGAACTTAAGTATATGCTTAACATTTGCACATGCTTAAGTCAAATGTTAAGCATTTGTTTAAATGCTTGGCTGATTCAGGGCCTTAGTCTTAAGAAGAAAATTCACACAGAAATACTTCAGTTAGTTTAAAAAAAAAACAAGATTACATCATAAAGCTGGTGAAAGTATCATACAACAATAGGCTGAAGGTCAATTACAGTAACTTGGGTAAATTCCGGGGGTTATTGGGAAATTTAGATTGTACAGTAGAACCTCAGAGTTATGAACACCTCAGGAAGGGAGGTTGTTCGTAACCCTGAAATGTTCATAACTCTGAACAGAACATTATGGTTCTTTCAAAAGTTTACAGCTGAACACTGACTTAATACAGCTTTCTAACTTTACTGTGCAGAAGAAAAATGCTGCTTTTAATAATCTTAATTTAAATGAAACAAACACAGAAACAGTTTCCTTACCTTATCAGTTTTTTAAACTTTCCCTTTATTTTTCTTAGTAGTTTACATTTAACACAGTACTGTTTTCTTTGTTGGTTGTTTTTTTGTTTTGTTTTGTTTTTTTGTCTGCTGCTGTCTGGTTGCCTACTCCCAGTTCCAAATAAGGTGTGTGGTTGACCAGTCAGTTTATAACTCTGGTGTTCGTAACGCTGAGGTTCTACTGTACAGTGTTATCCCAGTATACATAGGAACATATAACACAATTTCTGCTTCAAAATTTAATAATGAAAACACAGAACATATCTCTGCTGCTGATGGATGGTGGTTGAAGCCATAAGATTTGGCATATCCCAGCTACAGATAAACTGATATTAAGCCTACAAAACAAATATAAATACTATGTGCTGACCTGTACAGGTTTTTATACTTCTCCCATCAATAGAATATCTGAACACCTTCCAGTAGAGCATATGGGGATTTGACTAATATGTCACATGTGTGGTTCATTTTTTCTCATCCTCTCCCCAGTTAAAAATAGTGTGTGCACAGTAGTGTTTTGGTTTTTTTGGTTGTCTGACGACAATGATCTTTTCTTTCTCAGCAAAGGCAAGGTCAAAGAACTATGCCTTGCACATGGAGTGCAAGGTGTTGAGGTTGCAGTAGAACGGATCAGCAAATGGTTTTCGTTGTCCCATGAAAGCTTTCACAATTTGTAAGTCCCCACCCCGCATTCTGCATCAGCGCTCCTCAATTCAGAGTAGGGTGTCGAACCTGGGCCTCCCACATCAGAGGCTACTGGCTCTTGTGGTAGGCCTCTTTCACTCTCAGATGGTGCTGTTTCTCTTTGTATAAAGGATTAAGTATTTATCGGAGCAGGGATATACGATCAAATTTATTTCCTAGCTCTCTTTTGTTTGTGTGTGGGATATAAAATAAAGTGGTGAACAGAACACATAAGGAAGAAAATTACAGCTTCTTGAGGCTGCACACAGCCCAGATCAGGGATTAGAGTATTAGAACTCAAAGAACACTCCATAAACACACAAGCTGATATCTTTCTTACATGACTACATTAAGGAAAGATCACAACTATATTTCCTTAGTCTTCAGATCTGTCCTCTCTCCCACATCTGATGCATATTATCTCATAAAAAGGTTTATTTGTGAAAAGTGTTTTGAAATACAGATAATTAAACAGATGAAACATTTAATGAGGCATTTGTCCCACAAGCACTGATGCAAGGCTTTTCCATTTGCAGTGTGAAATCTGTTTCAACAAGTTTTATGTCTGAATACAGAACTGATACCAGTCCTCTTCCACGTGCTGCCAAACATTCTGAACTTCTGGCAAGATCATAACACGTGTAATAATGTCCTCTTCATTTGCACAAGAGTTCCAGTAAGAGTCACAATTAACAGTCCTTTTTAAAACAGTTTGGAGTTAAAAAGATTGGAATAACTTCAAATGATAGAAATTGAATCCTTGGGGGGCTTATTTATTTATTTATCTTTTTTAGCAGAGCACTGAAAAGTCAACAGTATCCTCTCTTAATTTACCATTCTCAGTTTGTTCCTGAAAATATTTTCTCCACTCCTCTTAAGGTCATTTAATAAGGCCTAGCTGTGCTGACTATACTTTTAACTATAGAGACCACAAAAAGAACCTTTCTTATCTTGGATATTAAGAAAACAACTAATAATGGTAAAATGCTATTTTACCCATAGACATTGTTTTTCTCACTGGCAGATTACTCCCTCTGTCTGCATGGTGCAGTTGGATATAGTCTTGCAATTTTATAAGATGTTTTGAAAACTCCCTGGTTAAACAGATCTCCAGTATTTTTGATTCCTACTGATTATCATTATGACCAAATAGAACAACATCTTCCCAGTCTAAATTTGGTACTAGCCAAAAACCACATAGTTACACCCTAATGTAACTCCAGGATTAGTGAAAGGGCACTGTGCCAGGGAAAAGGAAAGGATTTTTGCCATTAAAGTAGGGCAGATCACCAACGGTGTCTTGGTGGAATTATTCTACCTCACCCTATGGGCAAAGACGTTTTTTCCTTGAGTTGCTCTCCCAACGTGATTTTCCTAACCCGTATGATAGTTCCCAACTAGTCTGAGGTGGGAACCAGCAACGGAGAGGTGAGTTACATCAGATGGTTAGTAGGGAGGTAAGTCTGGTAGCAGAAGTAAGAAGTATGTACCAGATGCTGGAAATCACCTAAGGCTGAGGAAGATGACATACAGCTCCCATCTCATGTGTGGGATTGTTTTCAGAATAACAGAGGGAAGAGAAACTGACACTGGGAAGAACAATACTAATACTACTAATATTTTCAGTGATTTAACATTGAACTGGTTGGAATATTTTTGCCAAAATATGCTGTTTGATCAAAGACAAAACATTTTGTGAAGACGTATTTCTTTCCACTAAACTTTTGTTAGGAACGTTTTTGGGTCTGGGACAGAGGAAAAAACAAAATAGCTAGATGATTAGGGTATTGGCCTGGGGTGTGGGTCTCATCCCAGTACTGTAACCCTCAGACTATGGAGTGACACACACACCACCCCACTCTCCTTCCCTGACACAATTCAAATATTTTTTTAAAGTGTTCAAAGGGTTTTGCTTTTGTGCCAGTGCAACTTCTCAAACCTCAGAAGTTGCCATGAGATGGAATTCTCATCCCGTGGTCAGTTCTAGTTTAATGGTTTTTAAAAATAGTGTGCTCTTTTTCTACTTGCATTACTATAATAAAAGCAACTTTTAAAATTCTAAGGTGTTATTGAATACATTTTTGCATAGAGAAACAGTGAAATGTTAACCACAACAGCTAAATACAATAGGCAACTCCACATTGGCTCTATATTGGAGGACCTCTGGTAGTTTCTAATAGGTGAGACTGGTAGGGCTATAAAAAGTTTCACAGTACTTACTGTTATAAGGCCCTGTTAACTTTGCCAAACTCTGGTCACTGGGGCTAAAATTTTTGGTGGTGTCTGCCTTAGACTGTTGAATTTCACCCTAAACAGCTCAGCCATGTCTGAGAATGAGGCTAAAGAATTACTAGTGTTGATCAGATTGCACACGTGCTATTCCAACAAAGCAACTGAACGTGCTCCAGCCCAGGACTAAAGGGGGCATAGCAGGACTTCACCTGTAATAGTTGCTGGGCCAGGTTGGGACTGGGGCACTGGAACTTAGAGCAGGGTGCTTGTCTTTCCTGTGCTCTCAATGACCCTCCCCACCATCCTCCTCCCCCCACCCCCACAGCACCCAGGCAGCATGGAGGGGCAAGCTGTCTGATTCAAATGCAAGGATGACAAAATCTGAACCCAGGAGGAGAAAAGGAGTATACTGGGACAAACAGTCTGGTGAGACTGAAACTGGAGGGTGCAGTGGAGAGAAACTGAATGAGACTGGTTGGGCAAGAATACTAGAACTTAGAGTCAGGGGAAAATAGGACTGTTTGTGCAAGAAGACTGGGACACAAAGCTGTGGGTGGTTGTGGGAGACTGGGAGCCAGTTGACTGGGGAAGGGGCAGGAAGTACACTGAAATTGGATGGAGAGTTGGAAGCTCTGTCTACTAAACCACACTCCCCTCCAGAGCCTGCAATGGAACCTAAGATTCTTGAGTCTTGCCATTCCTCTGCTGTCAGCAAATATCTATGAACCCTACTGGCAAAGTGTTTCATTCACATCTAGTTCTGGTCCACAATGAAGATGCTACTGCTATTTATTATTCTATTAACTCAAGTGGCAGAGGTTCCCTAACTTTTGATTGCTCTACTGTGCAATCTTAATGTTCTTTTAATTTAGCGATTTTGTGTTTTATATATTCGGTGGAAATGCCCCTGAAGTAACGTTGGAATTAAACTGCTATGTAATGTTCTGAAATAAAAGGGCAACAAGTCAAACTGTCTCCAAGTAACCACCTGGGAATCCAATGAAAACGAAACTAGAAACGTACTTGATTCCACAGCCAGCGTACTTGATTCCACATCTAATTGTGGCAGTTAGCATTACCATAGACAAATAGTAAAGCCCTAAGATACCACCTCTAGAAAGAAGGATTGCTAAACCCCAGGAAGTCCACACTTTGAAAACAGAAGTTATATCTCTAGAAGAAACTCTTATTCTAGACAGATGAATGCCATAGATTATTTAAAAGAAATGATTTATGGAAGTCCAGCTTACTTTGCATCATTTAAGCTATTTGTTTTTATGCACTATAGAGAGGCTGTAGTGGTTATAGTTTATTTGTCTTCCTTTCTATTTAAAGATTCAGAAGAATCCTCGATATGTTTGTAAAGAAGTGAGACTTTAATTTTTACATGAAATCTTAATGTAGGGCCTAAACTATTTGATGCATTCCCTTTAAAACCAGCTGAAGTTTACATTGATACTTCTCCTGATTTTTCTTTCCCAAAACATTTTAATCCACAGTTGACTGAGCCATCGGTAGCACTCATGTCAGCAGAGAATCAGATCTTACAGGGATTAGTTCTGGGATCTCCTTTATTATTGCATGCTATGTATCCCTCCAACAAACCAGATGACTTCTACTTTATTTGCTTGTCTTCCAGCTTAGTGGGAAGAAATTCATGCAGCAAGCAACTACTTAGCCTGTACCACAGAATTAATCTTCAGAAGTCTGACATGGATTTAGAGTGAGATCTAGTGCCCGTTAAAGCACTGGATCTGAGCCTTTGTCTACAGCAGGTGAAGAGACATCCAGGCACCATCAGTTTTTGCCACCTGGTAGCACATATCTTAAGGGCTTTTAATACCCTTGAATGCCCATAGAAACCATCTTATCCTTCCCATCCTCCCTTTACAGCTTAACTTAATTTATTAGTCAATACACAATGACACTATAAAGACACACAGAAACTTGGGCTTGGAAGGAAGGTTCAGCTCATTTTCCACCCTGGATGGGTTTTTTTTCCCTTCTAAACAAGGAGCACATGGCTATTATATAAAAATATTCTATTTTCAGACACAATTAGAAAGAGAGCATGTGATTTCTCTTTGAGAGATGACATTAATTTGTCCCTATGTCCATGGAAGAAAGAATTTGTTGACTCTTCACAGATCACACTGATAACAGAACATTTACTTTAGGAGGTAAATATAGAACAGACAACTCTCTGGATCATAGTATTTCTTTAAACAAAACAAACCTTTTTTAGATTGATGAGTAGAGAGGCAGCTGCAGGGTTCGAGTTGAATCCTCTGGCACATAAGGGGAGAAATGAGAAAGTGGGGAGTCTCTTCCTGTCTTCTCACGCCCAACCAAGCAGCAGAACAGAAAACATTCAAGACAGCATTAGGAAAGACTCAAACTGCAAACTAAATTCCAATCAGTATATTACCTATGGACAAGGAGGTGTGTCCAGTGAGCCAGCTAACTATAATCACTAAGTAGGGCGTCCCTCTGCTCCTGCCTACAGGCTAAATGTGCAGCACAGCACATACGTCAACCCACCAAGAGGAGTCTTACCCTGGCTACTGCCTTCACACTCGTTCACGGGGCAGAGCAGGATGTAGCCCTAAGTCTTTAGAACATGAGCAGAAATAGAATGTGAATGAACAGAGCCATTTGTCATTTCGCAGAGATACTTCATTAAATATTTGGAAGCTGAAAATAAAATCAATCGGCAGGAAAGGGGTTGAAAAGAACTCAAAAACTCCATAAGCAATATTATTTAACTACTCCCCTTCTAAATAAAAATAAACGGTGTTACAAACCACTGCTACAATTACTGCATGAGAAAGTGTAGGGGCAGAACGATTACTGGAACTGAATAGGATAAGAGGAAAAAAGTCTGTTTATTTTATTACATTGACAATACCGGCCTGGTCAGATTTCCCTGTTTGTGGGTCTGCCTCACAGCAAGAAAGAAATCAAACTATACAACCGCAAAAAATTGGCTGGAGGACTCAGGGTAGATGTAGTAGATGATACTAACTTCAATTCATATTTAAATGAACAAGATTTTAAACTCTCAGTAATCTCACATTAGAAAAAAGTCCCATTTAATTTTTATATTCTAAGATTTTTTTTAATTTCTGATTGTTCCTACCTTATAAGGACAAGAGCAGAATAAGTCTTCAAGAGTAAATAGCATCTGAGAAACCTTGACATTTATCATTCCAATCACATGGGTGTTTCTAATAAAATAGGTTCTCTTCGCTGTCTGGCTTTCAGAAGTTTTTTTGAATATTTTTTTTCTCCTGTGTAGGAACTTCATTACAACTCGATCCTAGACTTCCAAGTTCCCTGCACCTCCCACTGAGGCAGCACTATTCAGCCAGAAGGACTGTCTACACTTTTTGAAGTAGGCTCTGGGATATAGAACACACTATAGTAGATCCATCAATGCCTTTCTTAATAGTCCGAGTAAATTGCCTACAACGCCAGCTCTTCTGGCTTAGATCCCAGAGACTTTAATAGCAGTGCCAGTAACTCTAATATAGGTGACACATCTAATTTCCCTATTCCTCATTATTTTTAGTATTCATTATTTGCATTGCAGTAGTGCCTAGAGGCCCCAGTCAGGACTGAATCCCACTGTGTTATGTGCTGTCTAAACACAGATGAACAGACAGAGTCCCGGCCCAGAGGAGTTCATATTCCCTTTTGAGAACAAGACACAGCAATGAGTGGGATAAACAAAAGGGGGAAAAGAGGACAAGGGTAATGAAAGTAAGGTTATGTGGTGCACCTATGCAACAGACTGATAGTTTCTAATTTCCACAGTGGAGGTTTTTTCCGCTCAATCCCAAATGTCTCTGAGATACCTGGAAAGATGGCTTAATGTAGAAAATCCATCTTTCAGAAAGTGCTATGCAACTATGTTGGTCTTCAAGATCATTGATCAGCCAATGAGAGTTTGTGCTGATGATGTAATGTCTATCACTTAGTATCCTGCTGCAACTTTTGAGGAAAACTTGTGTTGCATAGAATACTCCAGCCTGATGGTGCTATTGAAATAGTTTCTTTATGAGTAATTCAGTCCTGGCTTCATTGCTTCCATACTCTTGACTAGTGTTCTGAACACAGCCGTGGTGCAGACCCAGGAGTTAGGTGCATAGATCCCACTCACTGATGTATGCAGATGTAAGCAGTCAGGATGAGCTCCACCCTGACATATGGTGGTGAGGTGTGGCAAGTTGTGGAAAAGAACTTCAGGGGCCGATCTCATTTGCATAGGCACACCCACCCTGCCTAGAATGAGGCCATAGCTGCCCAAATGGTCACTTTGGCTGCTGTGAGATCCCCAGTGTCTCTGTTATTGGGGCAGGAAGAATGAATTGTTATTACCCTGATTATGGGAATCAAGGACAGTGGAACTGTATTTGGCCTTTTGTTATGATGGAGGGACTCACCATCAACTAAGTAGCACTCACTAAGTAAGGGACATGGGTTCCAAAACTCTATGAATTGAGAGAGGCTGGGGATAGGTATTAATACTTGGTGGTGGTGTGGTCCCTACCCCCCTGGTGAGGGCATTACATGCTAATTGCACTTCCTCCTCTCTCCACTTTGGAATATCAGAGCTAATTTTGATTCTATTAGGAGTCTAGTTACAGGCTGCTGAGCTGAATTCACTTTGGGCTAATGGTGCACCAGCACTAAGGCTTCCCTACTACAAGCTGAAGTCACAAAAGAGCTAAACTTACTAAGAGCTGAAATCACTGAGTGTTGGGTTAAGTAGTGGGGGAGCCTGAAGATATATGGTGGAGCAGTTTGCGGGACGGCGAGCAGAGCGGCTTGTGGAGCGGAGCAGTTTGCGGGACGGCGAGCAGAGCAGCTTGTGGAGCAGAGCAATTTGCGGGATGGCGAGCAGAGCGGAGCATTGCAGTTTGTGGGACAGCAAGCAGAGCGGCTGGTGGAGCAGAGCAGTTTGTTGGATGCCTAGAACACCTCATGGGGTGGCTGGTAGAGCGGAGCTCCATGGAGAGGTGGGGCCTTCAGCTTTGGACCATGTAAGGTGCTCCTTAACCCCTTCCCTCCCCATCTCCACCCAGGTTGGGAGGTAAAACTCTGCAGATGAACTTTTGAACTCTGGGGCTGCCCTGACCAGGGACAGAGACTTTTGGGTCATTGGACTTTTGGGACTTTGGGTGATTTTGGGTTGCTGGACTCAAGAACCAAAGGGAAAGGACACGTCCCAATGTGCTTGGGGTGGGTTTTTTGCTCATGGGTTGTGTTATGAATCCTGTTGGTGGTGGTTCCCCTGCATAATGCCACATTGTTTCTCTCTGTTATTAAAAGGCTTTTTGCTACACTCAGACTATGTGCTTGCGAGAGGGGAAGTATTGCCTCTTGGAGGTGCCCAGCGGGGGTGGTATATATTTGTCCCAGGTCACTGGGTGGGGGCTCAAGCCGGTTTTGCATTGTGTTATTGGAATGGATCCCCTAGATACTGAACCCATAGAATCATAGAATCTCAGGGTTGGAAGGGACCTCAGGAGGTCATCTAGTCCAACCCCCTGCTCAAAGCAGGACCAATCCCCAATTAGCCCTTGTTGCTGCCAACTC
The DNA here is from genome assembly GCF_965140235.1 of Caretta caretta. NCBI lineage: Eukaryota > Metazoa > Chordata > Testudines > Cheloniidae > Caretta > Caretta caretta. Next base: position 126,287,032 of record NC_134209.1, on the reverse strand, counting down.
TGACAGGCAGAAGGGTTACACAAGCTAGGTTAATACCTAGGTATGTGCATGTGCAAACCCATCCTGGGAATATATGAGAGAGGGAGGGAAAGGATTGTGCACATCAACTAGGCTTCCAAAACTATTTGAAAAGTTGTCCTGCTTTTTCAGAAATCTGTCTTTGAAGCCACGGAAGGCTGTGCAAGTCCCTTCTATAGCTCACATGCTTTTGTGGGGATGAGGAAGTGAGAGACATGAGTATCCTGGTGTGGTAGCCAGACAGAGGCCCACGTTTCAGTTGCTTTATGCACAAGAGAATAAGAGTTCCATTGACATTACTGGGATTACTAGCATGAGTTAGGCAAACAAGATATGGCCCTGAACTTAATATTAGTGATTCTGTGCTCAGCGCTGTACAAAATAGAGCCAAAGCCAAATGGGCTGATGTCATAGGGTGTATATACACCATATTGGCCTGGCAACCCAGAGGTTAATGCAGCAACCACCAGCCAGCACTCATCGACAGCCTCAAAGCATCTGGGAGAATAAAAGAGCAGAGAAGCAGAGGGTGGCTGCCGGAGGAGCAGGCAGGCTGGAGAAGGAAAGTCCTGCTAACAGTTTGGTGAGAAGCTGCCTAGGGACAGCACCCAGAAAAGGGATGACTGAATATACAGGCTGGAGAAGCCTACAGAACCTAGGGAAGGAGCTCAGGGCACAGCAGAAGGAGTTGCTAAGGCCTGATTCCACCTGCCTGGTTTTAGGGTCCTGAGCTGGAACCCAGTGGAATGGGTGGACCTGGGTTACACCTGGTGGACCCTCAGAAACTTAAGAAGCAAACCAGTTTCCAGACTTCATGAGTACCAGGACTAGCTGAACCCGCCAAATGGAAGGGGCAAACCCGTACACCCCCACCAGGACTGCTGCTAACACCCTTCATAGCCTAGAGTGGAGCTATCACAGAGGCTCAGGCAAGAGGAGCTGGCTAGATCGAGTGGACTCTGAGCAATGCTCTATCTGACTAAAGGGTGTACTGTTGCATTAACACACCCATTCACAGCTCACAAATAAACAGTGGCCACTACCTGCTCTCTGCTGACCATGCCACAGCATCACAAGATGGATCTTTTCACACTCATATCAAAGTGCAATTGGAAGAGGTGATGGTGCTCGGGAGCCTGCCAGCCTGTAATGTGAAAGGGACACTAAAAAGGTGAGAAGAAAAGGAGTACTTGTGGCACCTTAGAGACTAACCAATTTATTTGAGCATGAGCTTTCGTGAGCTACAGCTCACTTCATCGGATGCATACCATAGATAGATAGTGCTTTTCACTATCTATCTGCTGGTCAGATAAGTGACAGCCTCCCAAGGCTTCTGCAGCTAAGAGGGTCCCTACGCCTTGTGCCTTATTCGTCTTTCCACGGAATTGAGTGACCGATCCTGGCTTGGCACCGCTGGAATCGAGAGATGCAAGGAGGGTAAGAAGCACCCACACCTGATCTCCTATCTTTAGTGTACACATATTTTGAAATAGAGCTCTATACTTTGTTTTCTTTCTTTGGGATTGTGGCTTCAGTTTTGTAACTTGTTTGTGTGTGTAACATCTCTACATTTAAATAAGTAGGCACTAGCAATTTTGTAACCACATGATTAGAATCTAGCTTAATAAATTTTGGTAACCATTTGTGCATAAGCCTGACTTGTTTTCTGGTTTACTGTAAAGCAGCCAACACAATTAAAGAACCTCAGCCGTTTTGGCTCTAAAGCCTGGCCATTAGGTGAGAGTACTAAGAGCCTAGCGTTGAGTTGTGCCGCCTCCACGGGGCAAACTCTTGGGGCACCTGTCAGTCAATCCTGGCTGCCCGCTGCGAAGGAGCTCTGAGCTCTAGCAGTTAAAGTCACGGGTGGTTAGGACCTTGGGGCATCCGTCAGCCTAGCCTGGGCTGCCCGCCGCGAAGGGACAGTGCGTCCTAGCGGTTAAAGTCACGGATGGTATAAACGGGCATAGCTGGCACCTCACCAAACATCCTTGGCCGTCGGCTAACAGAAAAGGTGAGAATTTCTTAATCCTTCTTCCTAACTGTCTCCAAATATAAGAGAGGGAAGAAACAAAGAAAAACAAACAATCCACTGTTTGAGCATTGTACCTCCTGATGCTCTGAGCTGCACAAACACTGTTGTAACCTTGCATATTGTCATGATGTTTTTTTGCTAAGACTCACCCTTACATGCTCCAGGGGTGAAAGTTTCTCCACTTTACGCCAGCATTCTCTCACTGTTAGGGTTACCAGATAGCAACTGTGAAAAAACGAGATAGGGGGTGGGTGGTAATAGGTGCCTATATAAGAAAAAAATCCCAAAAAACAGGACTGTCTCTTTAAAAATGGGACATCTGATCACCCTACTCACTGGGATCCTTGTGTGTTCCAGTTCCTGTGCCCCACCTCCCACCCTTGTGCTTTCTCTCACCTCATAAGGAAAATGAGCACTTAGCACCTGTATGAGATTCCACCTCATTCCTCAGAATGACTCATTTGGGAACATCAGCCAACGTGTTTTACTGACTCTCCTTTTTAAATATTCATTTTAATTCTTCCTGTTGGAGGTAAATGAAACTCCTAAATGCACAAAAGTATTTTAAATGACTCCTCTCAGTGAAAAGGCCCATTATGCAAAGTAAATCCATTTCATTCAGTTCATCTCCCTCCAGTTTCACATTCATTCTATCCTACATGGCAAGCAGATCCATGAAGACCAAATGTGCACCAGAAGTCTCTCTCAAAAAGAAGAAGAGGTAAAACAAAAACCAAGCAGATATGCTAAGTGCAGGCTGCTACACAACCTCACAAGAGATTTTACCTTGTTTCATTCACCCAGATTAACCTGGTTACTTGGCAACATACCAAAGATAACAATAATCAGAAAGAACCCTTAAACACTTAGAGTGAAATCCAAGTCTTGGCCTGGGACTAGGTACAAGTCTGAAAAGCCAGAGCTGGAAACAGGAAAGCTGGCTGCAGCATTCATACTCTATTGTACCTCCATGGCCAGAACCATGAAGTTGTCATTCTGCAGACGATCTGGTCCATGCACTAAAGCCCTGATTCTGTTTTTGTTGAAGTCAATGGAAGCAGTCTCATTGACTTCAGTGGCACAAGATCAGGCCTTCAGCACACAGGAAGCCCAGTCTAAAACTCACTGAGTGTAGCTCACGAAAGCTTATGCTCAAATAAATTGGTTAGTCTCTAAGGTGCCACAAGTACTTCTTTTCTGTTTTCAAAAGGAGGCCTTCCTTTGACTGCAGTGAGAATTGATAAGGCTCATGTCTGCTAACTCAGTCATCCCATGGCTCATTCAGGTTATTCCTAATATGAATAATCTGTATGTGAATATGAGTAGCCTGAATAAAGACTAATATTAATCTTGCTTTTGCAGTATTGGGTACCTATGTCTACACTGAAAGCACTTAGATCTTGAACATGGCCCTGGTTGTGGTCTTAGGAAAGAAGTCCTTTTTCAAATGATCTTGAAAATGTTAGAAAAGGAATATGAACCGAAAGGGACCTTTTGTAATCTAGAAATTTACATATTAAATGATTTAGAATTATATGGGTTATTTATACAACACCATTAGTGTGCCTGGTATTTGAGAATAAAAGAGAAGCTTTGTCCCTCTTCCAAAGAGCCAACAGTGTATACTTAGATATAAACACTGTGACGGACAACAGACAAAGGGGGTAAAGGCACAAGTGTTATAGGTACTAATATTTAATGGAAATCTGACTGCCAACCCAAGCTTCAGGAGAGTTAACATGTTATAGACAGACATCACAGAAATTTGAAAAGAAAGTTTACATATTATATATAAAAATGCACTTTTTAGCTTTCCCACTCAGGTAAAAAACAAAAACAACCTGTAATGGTTGGACTTGATAAGCGTTAGAGATGTGTTATTCAATATAGTACCACACCTTTGAGTCTAAACAGTGCCAAATTCAGGTTTCTCATAATCTTTTAAGCATTTTTTACATGAACTGGGACTGAGACTGAAGATTATAGGATGCGTTTTAACTAACTGGTGAGTCACGTTTAAGATTTCACAATACAAGCTTAACTTAGCAAAGGTATTTCTGCTCTTCTGTCTTTTGAGGTACTTGAGTTTGATGTGGTAAAAACTGGAAGAAAACAATGAGATTAGCTAAGTGGGACTTGCAAGGCTGGAGGAGTAGAGGGGAGGACTCCATTAGCAATAGCCTGCTGTGCAGACCGGCGGAGGAAAGGAAAGAGGTCAAAAAAGCAGGAGGTTATTAATCAAGGACAGCAATGTCAGCCCCAATTACTTCCTGTGAAACGTACATAGAGCTGCTTATTACTGAGTCCAGTGAGTGTGGTGGTAGTCCTTTTGTGGTCATCACAATTGGGGTATGACTTGTCCACACATGCTGGAATTGTATTTAGGATATAGGAACAAAGAGTGACATCAGTGTTTTGGGTTACTTTCGTGGGGGTTTGGCAAGAAGGGAGGTGGGGGAAATCCAGTCAAAGCTACATTTTGAAAAATCTTAGACTTGCAAGTGTAGGTGGCGTTATTTGTTGGTCAGAGAAAAAAACTGCAGCATCTAAGGTTATTGATTCAAGTGTGCATAAATGTGCTATTTATTCAGTAAAGCAGCACTGGGAAATTCCAATGATTTTTTTTCATGTTCCTCCAAAAAAACACACTGAACAGCAAAGATACACAAGGGAATAAAGCTATATTTTATCTTTCTACTTTTGAGTATTCATCTAGCCCTTTAAGGATTCTAAAACAACATCTTTAACCCAGCATTAGGCCGACACAAAGCTTTGAACCCAATGTTAGGTGAGAGCTCCCAGATCTTCTCATCAAAATGCTTCCAACTGTACATTCAGGTTTACCAGCTCTCATGAGCTGATTTTCACTCTGTGGGTGGGTTCACTCTGCCCTCTCACAGGCTATCACTGCCACAGAGTGGTCCTTTCCCAAAGACTCAGGAAAGAAACTCAGGATAGAGCCAATGGCCAGCATGGTCATAATACTTGAATACATAATAATCTGAATCATTTCAGGGCAAGAAAAACAGACTTTTCCTAGCACCATTGTAGGGCTGAGACTGTGATAGCCAACATCCTATTCTGGGGCAAATGCCTAAAACAGGATTCTGCCCTGAGCCTGGAGATATTCCAAACTGAATTGAAACAGAGTTCATTACCAGTTCTGAGTCACAAGCCTAAAGCTTTTCTGCTAAGCGCATAGGCGTGGAGGGGAGAGTAGGAACACATCCCACCAGTTCCCAGTCTTTTGTTTGCTTTGTTTATATAACTGTCCAATATGGCCAAATTAATCCCCAGTGTAAACTCACCAAAGTTGGTGCATTTATACAGGGATGGATTTGGCACAATTAACAGGGAGTAGGGAATCTGGCTCAACATAAAAAAATAAATGTACCTTTGTCAATTTCCTGAACTATGCCCACATCAAGATTTCAAAAATGGTTTAAAAAAAGAGAATGGATACAGGTCTGTCTAGCAAGACTGAAGCATGAACTGCTGCAACAGCAATTAAACCATTTAAGTTACATAGCGAGTTATGTCTTCCAAATGTAAAACGAATATTAACTTGATGGGATATAGTCAGCAGACTTTATGGACTAAACACAGGGAAGCTAACTCAAAATTAAAGGTAACAAGAAAAGTGATTGAGAAAACTGAGGATAGAACCATTTTTTTTTAAGAACATGGTTTGACAACTACGCATTCATGCTTTGTTATTGCTATGTCTTGGACACTGCTATGTATGATTAGGTAGACACCCCGGGTCAATATATTTTACTCTTTATCTTCTTGAAAAGCTGATTGGTGTAAATTATTATTATTTATATTGCAGTAGCACATAGGAGCTCCAGTCATAGACCAGGACCCCATTGTGCCAGGCGCTGTACCAACACAGAACAAAAAGATAGATTGTAAGTTCTTTGGGGTAGGGTCTAAGTACAAGACAAGAGAAAACAGATGGCTACAGGCAGACAGAGAAGTACAAGGAAAGAATATTGTCTAACTAGACAAGCTAGCCTCAACATGGGGGGAAGGGGTTGGACACACAAGCCAAGTGAATTATGTAGTGGCAGCAAACATCATGTTAGTTCCACAATTTCTGAAAATATTCCCTTGGCCCTAGGTGGTCCTTAGGACCTGAAGGTCCTTTGGAATAACAAAATGAAAATACTGTCAGGGGGAAAAAATGATAAATATATATGGGAAAGCGAGAGAGAGACAGTTTCTTGGAACGTGCACTAAGAAAGTGCTCAATGAAGTTTTGATGTGAAACTAAGTGTGTTGACTTGGGATCCCATGTTAAAAATAGAAATTTAACTGGGCAATAAAAGAAGAACCTATCCAAACTCAGGGCCACTTGCCAGTATTTACCTAAACCTGCTTTGCAAAGAAGTGGGTGGAGGAGAGGGTTATGGGTGTTGCAATATTGCATGTGGCACAATAGCCAAAGAGCCATTTTATAGGTTCAGGACTGGCTGTTGCAATACACTGCTGAGTCACTCTTCACAGTGCCTCTGAGAAGGAAGCACTTGACTGCTTCTGCTGATGGCAGGACGCATGCTGGCTCATTGGCAGGCTGTAACCACCACGCAGCCTTCAGACCACACTGTGGTAGCACATTGTTTTGGGGCTCTTCCGAACAGTCTCAGGAGAAAGAATCTTTCTTTGCTGTGTGCACATCTCACAGTACTAATAGGTTTTCTATGATCTCTCCCACCCCCCCGCAGCAGCCCTTGTCCAGAGCACAGAGAAGGATTTAGTTCTTTTAATTTATAGATGGTTCTTTTTTTCCTGTTTTTCTGTGGGATTAGTAAAAATATTTGAACACTGATATAAAATAATATACTTAGCTTTACTAGAGAAGGCACTCCCATGCCAGCAAATTCCAGTTTACTTTAAAAAGTACATATCCATATAAGTGGTTTTGGCTAGATAAACCCAACAAAGAAAGTTGGGAAGAAGTCTAAAGAGGATAGCCTTTTGCGTGTGGCTAGGATTAGTAGTAATGACAGTAAGATATGTACTTAAATAAGCAGAACTCAAAACAAAGTTTAACACCGACTTTCCACAAGAAATTGAACGCATCCTGCTGCCTGTCTATCAAAGCCATATTGAGGAACAGATAAGAAAAATGGAACAGATTACAGGTAAGAAAGAAAGAAAGAAAGAAAGAAAGAAAGAAAGAAAGAAAGAAAAAGAAAGAAAGAAAGAAAGAAAGAAAGAAAGAAAGAAAGAAAGAAAGAAAGAAAGAAAGAGAAAGAAAGAAAGAAAGATACATACATCAAGCTGATGCATTTGGAGAAGGTTGGTCTGGCATAAAGGGCCAACCAATCCTCCAAATTAGAACATGTCATCTGTGTGGGTCCCACAGATATCATTTTGTTAGTTCTCTAGTTTCCATAGAATCAATCAAGCTACGGAGAACCTCAAATTCTAAAGTAAAAAGAAAAAACAAATAAACACTGAAAAAGAGAGAGGAGTTATTTTGCAAGAAACACAACAACTTTCAAGGTTTTGTTTTTGCTTTTGAAAACAAAAGCTCAATATGTTGATCCTTCAGGTCACTTTGGAAATAGAAAGTTATAAGAGGAGCCACAAAAGGCCTTCGCAAAAAGAAAAGGAGTACTTGTGGCACCTTAGAGACTAACCAATTTATTTGAGCATGAGCTTTCGTGAGCTACAGCTCACTTCATCGGATGCATACCGTGGAAACTGCAGCAGACATTATATACACACAGAGATCATGAAACAATACCTCCTCCCACCCCACTGTCCTGCTGGTAATAGCTTATCTAAAGTGATCATCAAGTTGGGCCATTTCCAGCACAAATCCAGGTTTTCTCACACACCCCCACCCCCATACACACACAGACCCCCATACACACACAGACTCACTCTCCTGCTGGTAATAGCTTATCAAAAGTGATCATCAAGTTGGGCCATTTCCAGCACAAATCCAGGTTTTCTCACCCTCCACCACCCCACACACAAACTCACTCTCCTGCTGGTAATAGCCCATCCAAAGTGACCACTCTCTTCACAATGTGTATGATAATCAAGGTGGGCCATTTCCTGCACAAATCCAGGTTCTCTCACCCCCCTCCAAAAACCACACACACAAACTCGCTCTCCTGCTGGTAATAGCTTATCCAAAGTGACCACTCTCCCTACAATGTGCATGATAATCAAGGTGGGCCATTTCCAGACCACTCTCCCTACAAAGGCCTTGTATTCGGTGGCTTCCAGGGGGAAGAGAAGTAGAAAGTACATCTCCCCCTCAGATATAAGAATCTGCCGGTGTGGTTACCAAGTGAAAGATTTTTCCAGAACTATCAAGGAGGCGTGTGTGATCCGAACAGGACTTTGGGAAGTGTCCAAGATCAGTGTCATTGGATATTAATGCAGTAATTTAGCACCTATATAACTTTTTTCATCTGTGGATCTCGAAGCACATTACAAAGGACTGTAATATAGCCCCAGTTTTGCAGATAGGGAACGTGAGTAAAGAGGGGTTACGTTTTCCAAGGGTCACACAGCAAATCCTTAGCAGACATAGGTTTAGAACTCAGAATGCCTGATTCCCAGTGCTTTACCCTGTTAGCCAGACCATACTGTCTCAATAGACATACTAGATCACCAGGTTATTGATGGGGAAGTAAAAACCCAAACACAAAAACAATCTTTTTCCTAGTTTGAGTTTATTTCCTCGTTTCATATTTATCAAGTTCTTGTCTCAGACTGCTATTTAGTCCCTTGTAGCCCCTGCCAACAAATCCATGTGTTTTGCTAAGAAATGCCAAGCCTCTTTTATACTTCTCTCCTAAGGTGAATTCAGGTGACCTGACTGTGACATACCAGAGGTTCACTCAGTAATTGGGTGGACACAGAACTCCCAAGGGCCCCAGTGGGGAAACTGGGGAAAGCGAACTCCTCCAGCCCAAGAATGTGCCCCTCCAAAAGTGGTCAAATTTTTATTCCTCCCCACATCCCCGCTCCCAGCTATGTCTGTGTGGGCTGCAGCCAGCCAGCCAAACTTTGAGTTTTACCTTAATTATGTTGCACACCTCCAATCCTGGATCTTTCCCCAGAAATGTATGTCCTGTACTGCCCAGCTCCCTTTGGACAGTTCAAATATACTAAGTCTGTTACTCCTTTAAGGGAATAATATGCCATCTTATTACTTTAAATAGTTACCCAACTCTTCAGCTTAAACTCACTAGATTAGATAAAATAGTAAAATGAGTTTATTAACTACAAAGGAATAGATTTGAAGGGAATAGAAGCAATGAGGCATAAAAGTCAGAAATGGTTACAAGCAAAATAAAAATGTTTATTGGTGTCTAACTTAACAAACTATATTAGATTCAAAGCAAAGTTTTCTCACCACATGCTTCCAGCAATCTTAGTGACCAAACTTTTTAGGTCAGAACCCCTCCCCCAGAATCCAACAGCCGCTTCCTTTGTCTTTTCAGATGGAGTGAATGCAATGGGCAGGGTGGGGAGAGAGAGGTGTGTCTTGGGAAAGTCCTGTCCCTGTTTGGAGAAGCAGTTCCAGCTGGGAGCAAGGCGACAGGCAGTCTGTCTGGATGGAAACTCAATGCTGTTTCTTTGCTAAGATGTAGATTTTTGCCCCTGTTCCCTTTCCTACCAAAGAATGGCCGCTTAGCATGGTCATTAGCAGATAATGGTCCATCAGCCTCATTTATATCTGACTGAAGCGTCAGCTGGCCCTTTGTCTCTGAGGAACTGGGTTAGCCACTCCCCAGACTTACCTAGAAAAAATACTTTTAGGGCTTGTCTACACTGGCACTTTACAGCGCTGCAACTTTCTCGCTCAGAGGTGTGAAAACCCCTCATGGAGGTGGTTTTTTATAGGTGCCGTGACTACACAAGCCACATTAAAGTGCTGCCGCAGCAGCACTTCAACATTGCTAACGAAGACATGCCCTTAGTCATGCCCTCAGCTTACATTTATAACTTTACATATAACCCTGCTACGTGCATTTTGTCATGGTAATACTGATCAGCAAATTAAGAGCATGTAAATGATACCTCTCAAGGCATACCTTGTACAAACATTATTACAATAGTGTGTAGGGTGTGAACAAGGGGGTACATTCTGTAGCACTGAGTAATTGAACAATGCAACCAGCTGCAGTCCCTCTTCTGAAGAGCTGTTGAAAAGGAAGGAACTCCTATGACCTACTGTAAGGAAGTTCTACTCCTAATAACCTACAGAATTCACTCTCAATTTTCATTCTCCTGTGAAGAAGGTCATATCATCTCAGGATTATAAGGCTCTTGGGCCTTTGCATGGCTGAGCATTTTTCATAGGATGATTAAAACTACTTCAAGTGCTGAAACTGAGGCAGGATGGTCAAGCCTCAAAGGGATGAGTTGTTCCATCACAAGCTAGAATAGTTTCTCCCATGTATTTTGCAGCCATAAAACAAGTCACACATCATGGCATGTGTATTTAATCTCTTGGGTGATTTTCCTCGTGACACATTTATCACAAGTTACCCGTATATCAAAATATGCTCCCATTTGAGAATAATTCAAAGCATGAGATATTTAAACTCTATTTATTATTTTATTCTTTATAAAATGGGTCAATGGAACACAATTTGACTAGCAGATTTATTACGGGTTTATTCTATTTGTTTGGGATTTTCTAAAGCTTCCTGCTTTAATTCTGGTCCTATTGAAATCAATGGTAAAATGACTATTGGTTTAAGTGGTAGCAAAGTAAGACCAACACTAACTATTTTTAGAAAGTCTGAACACTTTCAGAAAACACCAGTTACATTTAGACCTATTCTACACTAGAAGAGGTTTACTGGTATAGCTGGGCTGGTTTCCCTGAATGAAATAAGCAGGTTTTTGCTGGTATAAATTCATCTGCACTAGAGCTTTTGCCAGTATAAAAATATTGTTTAAAAACAAACATACACATACCCCTACTGGCACTACTATACCAGCAAAATTTCTAGTGTAGATGTGGCCTACAAGTCTGACTGCATGGGTTATAATTAGTAGACTGCATCTACAAAGCTAAAATCCTTTTGTAAAGTTGAAACGGTCCTTTCTCTCAAAGGTGACAGAATTTCCTTAAGACCCCACTTCTGCAAAGACTTACAAATGTGTTTAAATTTATGCACTGGGAATGCTTCCATCGACTTCAGTGGGGTTAAACACAGTGCACAAAGTTTAAGCATATGAGTAAAGTCTTGGCAGGACTAAGGCCTAAAACTCTGGCACATTTTGTGTAAAGTACACACACAACTAATCTGACTCCATATTTGTCCATACCACATACAAACAGGTCACACTGAGAGGACACCTCTGTATCCATAGCATATTTCTGATACCCAGTCTCTTCCAAATATTCTGATATTTCACTCCAGGACCGTTGGCTGATATATTTATTACGTATATTACAGTTATTATTTTATTCTGTGTCAGTTCCAACTGGTTGTGCATAATGACAAGAACTTCACAGTGCCCTGCCCAGACTCTATCTGGGAAACTCAGTCATTAAAGCACCTAGGGACTTAAGACCAGGGTCCCACTGTCCCATACAAATATATAACAAAGTCAATCCTTGCCCCCGAGGAGCTTTCAGACTTTCCAAAGCATATCCCAAAAATCAGATGTAGTTTTCATACCTTTGTGATACATGGTATGACTAACACGAGTCAAATAAAAATATTAGACTAGAAGAAAACCACTTTTTTGATGGACTAGATTTTGCCTTAATTTCTTCAAAAGTGCGCAACTGCTTATTCTGTACTCCAATCTTGCTTATTCTGTACTCCAATTTAAGCCTTGAAGTTTGTAGAAATTATAACTTGAACATTCTTTTTTCACTGCCTCCAAGGTCCATGGGAAAAAATTGTTACTTAAAGAATGAATTCTAAATGATTAAAGTTCATGAAATGATTCTGGGCTGGATGATTCTCTGATAGCGTCCAAACTGGAGTTCTCTCTAAAATATGGGAATTTGGACATAATAAGCAGCTTCTATTCCTTTAAAAGACATGAATATCTGGTTATTCCTGTAAGTACAGAAAATATATTCTTTCAAGATTGTCCCTATTGTCAGAAATTGACCAAAATAATTTTTGGTATATGGGGATTGAAGCCCAGATCCACCAAGCTATTTAGGCTCCTAACGTCCATTGAATACTTTGGTGGCTCTGGGGCTGAGTGTCAGAGTTCACAGAGGGGATACAGTCAGAATAGATTTATAATGTTGTGAGAACTTTGTGTTATATCCTAAGTGCCATATAAATTGCACAACCTTTAGTAAGATTTTTCACTTAATCTTCATTATATAGAACCATGTTAGCAGAACAGTTTATAAACATGATGCAGGCTAAGAGTTTAAATGCTGCATTTCAAACTGGGGTGAAGTTAAAATTCAAAAAATGTAGACTGGGGAGTTTTTATTTTAGAGATTATTTTAACTATGCAGCCAATTAGAGGTGACAGATAATAAGGATTATTAGCAGAAAGAAACTCAAGAACAATTTCCACACAAAAGTTAAGTAATTAGCTTATTTCCTGCCTGTATATTTCGCTTTATTTCTTTCTCCTAGTATAGGATTTATCTTTAGTCCCTATTCCTCATCCAAAGATTTTTTTCTCTCTCATTTTATTCTCATTACATCTAATTCCAGTCTTCCCTCATTGCATCTCCCTTTCCTTCCTTCCTTTTCATGTCTCATCCCCTCATCTTGCTCCCTTCCTGTGATTTTTTTTTTTAGGCCACTAATTGTCAGTCCCAGTTTCCCAGAGTCACAGTTAGTAGTGTGGGAAGTAGGCTCTGCCTGTGTGCTAATAAATTTGAGTTAGTTTTTTTCCTACCTCAGATATTTTTTCCCAATAATTCAACTCACACAGTCCTGCTCCTTGATCGTCTAATTAATTGTGGCAACTTAATTCTTTAGTCATGAAGAAAAAACAATTTCCTTTTCTGAAGATGCCTAAAGTGAGATCCATTAAGAGACTTAGGTTTTGCAGTGCTGAGCATCATGGCATCTACCTTATAGGTGCTTACAAAACCTAGCAAAAATCTATCCACATAGCTGAATTAAGTACCTAGGCTCCCTATATGGTGAATGGGGAGAGATAGGCACCTTACGGTGGAATCCACAAAAGCTAGCACAGTAGGTGAGGCCACCTAAACTAGCCAATGGTAGATGTCAGCCAGAGGGATGTGTCCACAGCCCCACCCCTCTCTTGGAGGTAGGCGCCTATGTCCAGACTGCAGGGAGGTGCCAATCAATGCTTAGCAATCCACAAACAGGAACTCTGAACCAGTGCTTAATTTTACTGAAAGCGGTGCCAGGTCTCAAGCAATTAGGTCCCGTGGCTCAAGCACTTTTTTTACATTCATAACTGGTGTAGCAAGCCCAGAGGTGCCGGGGCTATGAACTGCCAAGCCTAAAGGTGCTGGGGCTCACAGCCCTGGCACGAATTAAGCACTGCTCTGAGCACACCTATCGGATAAGCCCTTATGAGTCTTATGGGCCTGCTGCATATCACAGTCAGGCAGCTGCAGTGTTAGGAACAGAATCCAGGAGTCCTAACTCCCAGCCTGCTACATTCACCAATGTTCAGTGCTTCTCTTGGGTGTGTGAATAGAACGGAATTAGGTTCTACTTAGCACCTTTCATACTTAAGTCAAGGTGTCCCCCTCCCCTCAAAAAAAGAACTTAAAAAGGTAATGTATTAGATAATGGCAATGGAATAACTATGTAGTGAAATAGGACATGCTTGACACTTAGTCTTGTACATTTAAATAATTTGTTTTTTCTGAGGTGTGTGAAGCTGGTTGGTCAGGATGCCAGGGCAGTCTCTCACTACTCTTCAAAGAGGGCCATGGGATCTTTAACTTGTACCTACATAGTTATCTGACACTGGCAAAGACACCCTGGCTTAAAGCCTCACCTATCTAAAAGATAGCACGATAACAGTGCAGCATTGCTTCCAGTGCATCACTGAAGTGCTAGTAATGGCTCCAAGCTCAGGTTGTGGTTTTGGGAGTGGATCTATGCAAATACCTGTCTGATCCCATGCATGTGGGTTATATGAACTGGATTCCTTGTGGTCCATTTCAAGAGGATGGCAGTGGGTCATCTTGGCAGGTTCGTTTGAAGGGTTGGGATCTATGCAAACCCGGACTTCCAAGAAAATTCCCCACCATTCTTTCTCAGGCCCTCAGGATTCCTTATCTTGCATATTTTCAGGAAGTCCCCAGTGGCCTGAGGCTGCTCCCCTCCAGCTGTGCTCCTCTGAGACTCAGGTGTCTCTTCCCTTTGGATCATTCAAGAGGTGAGCACTAGACTGTTCCAGAGAGAGAGAGATCATCACAGGGCAGCCTGCTATGGGCTTCCATCACCTCTTTAAACCATATGAGATCTTCAGAGGGACATGATGTGCCCCCCTTCCCCCTAGTAGAACTGTAGAAGCAGAGAAACCCTCCTGCCACTAGGCATTGGGACAGCTTGTGCTAGTGCAGAACTCCCAAGAGATGCTTTTCTTTTGTAAGAATAGATGCTTTCGCTTCTCTGTTTCCAGGATCCCATGTTGACCATACGGAGGCAGTTTGTTCAAAATGCAGCCACTCCTTTATTAGCACTTCCCTCTTTGAGCAAATTAGGCTCGTATAAGTCTTTATATTAGCTTCTGTTAAGTTATGTACTAATTCCAGTCTTTACATGTATTCAAGGTTCTGAACGGCTGTGACCCATCCAATCTGGCTGACCTCTAAGCTTACAGCCAAGTTTTAGTAAGGGTCTGTAGGTGATCATTTGCTTTGCCCCAGTAATAAACAAGATCAGTGGGAGTCAGGGCATTTTGTAGATATATGCCTCAACCACAGAATCCACTTCCTATTGCAAATGGAGTTGCTTAGTCATCTTTGACATTCACTGAAAGGCTAAGGAAATAGGTTTACTGTTCTCGATTGCTGATGATTCTGTTATGGGTAATTATGCTGCACCCTCAGAAGCAGCCAGGAAGATTGCTGTATAAACACAAGTTATTAATGTTGGTAGGCTGGGTATACATAAGGTACACTAGCACCCATATGCTAAAGATAGTGGGACATCTGTGCCATTGGCTTAGTAGAGCCTTCTGCTGGCAGTGTAACGGAATATGTCCAGGTTTCAGAGTAACAGCCGTGTTAGTCTGTATTCGCAAAAAGAAAAGGAGTACTTGTGGCACCTTAGAGACTAACCAATTTATTTGAGCATGAGTTTTCGTGAGCTACAGCTCACTTCATCCACTTACTCTCACTATACAATTTGGAGAAGGTATGGGAGACAGGACAGCACATCCCATCCATCTCCTTTCTACCAAAGATGCTGTGAGGATTTGAGGTTAATAATGACCCATATTAGATGCCCCCTCCCTTGAACAGCCTACTAGAAAAGATCAGCCACTGAGCACCTTCCTCTGAGGAATTGATGAGGCATCTGGAGCAGTGAGGTTGTTTGTTATTAACCTTATGTCTCCCAGAGAGAACTGAAGTAGGGTTGGGAGAGCTGGTCATCATGAGTGAAGAGTATCATCCCTTTCCAAACCTGGACTAAGGTTCACATTGAGGAATAGAATCCAAGCCCACCGGGATTTCTTGTGGGTTCTGTGCAAACACTTCTTTCAGACCAGACTTGGGACTTGAATCCGTACAGTTTTGGCTCAATGGTGAAAGTGCTACTGTGTGAACCATACTGACACTTAAAGAAAATTGTGTTCATATCCACTACTTTAATGTCAAGACTTTCCTTGTTCAAGTGGCATCCTCCAGACCCCATTTTAAGAGTTAGATTCAATATCGTGGAGATGGCTTTGGTAGGGGTTAGCATAACAAAATATGACAATTTGTTTAGGAATGTTGGTTGTTTGTTGAAAATTAAATTAATTGATAATGAGTATTTTTGGCAGTCAAGTTATCTCAAGTAGGGGAAGGAGTTGGTCAAGTGATCAAACTTTTAACTTAATTTCCATACAAAAAAATTGATATGAGTACATTAAGGTTGCACAGCAGAACAATCAATATTAGGATCTGCAGAAGCTGAATGTACAACCTTCCATCTGCATCCTTGTGCATATGCATTATACCATTATGTGATCACATACTATTTTTCAAACACTTTAATACGGGAGCTCTCAAACTTCTCATAGAATGGATTCTATCCTAATATATTGCACTGTAGACAACCTCCCTTCCTATTCATGACTGCATATCAGCCTTGTGGCCATGATGGCAATCGTTTACATGAAAGTCATATTAAGAAAGTATGTAATGCATTTTTCTTGGTCATTTAATTTGATTAAACAGCTAGATAGGAGGAGTCAGTACCATGTGACCAGCCAGGTCTCCACAGGCCTTCAGCCAGTGCTCCATGTACCACAGTTGGAGAACTCCTGATAAAATGTTTCATATCGGGTTGACAAACAGAATTCAAAATCTTCTAACAATCTGAAATGCAGCTAAGGTTTATTAGTCATCCATGGTTGTGTAAAGATGAAACCATAATTACACAGATAATGGATATAATCTAGAGAACAATCTCTATCCAGATCAACATGACTGATCTGGTTAATACATAATATAGCTGCAAAGAGATCCTTAGAAAGAGTCTTTGGTAACAATGTAGAGATAAGGATTTACCACACTTGGCAAATGACATATCTGAATAATTAAATTACCTGTGACAATAAATCATTGAGTCACATTAGCCAGGGATTATGGAGTACAGATCCAGGAATGAAAGGTCAATTCCTGCACACCTGTAGCTTTTTTTCAAGCGCATGCTACTTTAGAGAGAAAGACTCCAAGTAAATGAAAGGTTGGCCACTTTGAGCCAAATCCTTGTGTTCTCATTCATTTAAGCAATCTTCTAGACAAGGATCTGTGCACGTTGCAGCAAGCTGGATTTCAATTCTGCCATGAGACCCCACCTCCCTTGTTTCTGCAGCACTCTGGGAATGATATTTCAAATGGAACCATAAATTCTGATCCACAATTCTGTAGAGTAAGATTCACATTGGCTGCAGAATCACAAAATGACAGGTTTCAGAGGAACAGCCGTGTTAGTCTGTATTCGCAAAAAGAAAAGGAGTACTTGTGGCACCTTAGAGACTAACCAATTTCTTTGAGCATGAGCTTTCGTGAGCTACACGAAAGCTCATGCTCAAATAAATTGGTTAGTCTCTAAGGTGCCACAAGTACTCCTTTACTTTTTGAGAATCACAAAAGACATCTGACCCCATCCATTGGCTATCTGCCTGACTACAGCTACCAAGTCTTGGCCTTTTGTAGCAGGGACACATTTAGGGATTTGTTTGACTCTCACTAACATTATTATGGGGATGAGGGAAGGGAGACATTTGCTGGATGTGAAGCTCTAGAATACAGGTCAGAGACTGAGTGTATACCCAGTACATATACCTGAAGCAGAGCTCTGTATAAGCTCAAAAGCTTGTCTCTCTCACCAACAGAAGTTGGACCAATCAAAGATACTACCTCACCCACCTTGTTTCTCTACACAATGCATTGTGCTTTGTTGTGTGATCAGTAGCTTTTTTCAAAAAAAAATTAATATTCACAAACATTAAAAATACTTTAAATTAGTTATTGCCAGATAATGTGTAGTTGTAGTCATGTTGGTCCCAAGGTATTAGAGACCAAGACCGAAATTAGACTAACGTATTACAGCCCACAGGAGATTAGACTATTTTGTGCCACAGGAAGAGAATGGGAGAGACTGAGGTACACCTGTACCTGAAACAGGGAAATGATAAAGGGAGATATACCCAGATAATCACTCTGACTTGGGGGGAAATTCCTTCCCAACCCCACTTATGGTGATCAGTTAGACCTGAGCATGTGAGCAAGAACCAGCCAGCCAAGCACCTGAGAGAGAGAATGCCCTGTGCCACCTCAGAGCCCACCCCCTCCCCTCAGGCCCCATGTCCCATCTCCAGCCATGACCTTCTCATGAGGTTTCAGAGGAAGGAGGTTAACGCACACACACACACCAAAAAAAAACAAAAACCAGAATACGTTGGGAAGAAAAAAAATCCCTTCCCAGCCCCTGCACATGGCCAGCTGAAAACCTGAAGCATGAGATTTAGGAACATAGGATATATGCAGTTCTTTCCCTTTCACATCTGCCAACACAGCCTTGAATCACTCATGATCTTTCCCCTTTGGACCTTTTCCCTTAGGATGGGATCTTCTCTTCTGTTTGTTATTCCATGAAAGCAGCAGCCGTAGAATCTAATGATTGGGCCAAAAGAAATCTGATGAGGTTCAACAAGGACATGTGCAGAGTCCTGCACTTAGGACGGAAGAATCCAATGCACCACTACAGACTAGGGACTGAATGGCTAGGCAGCAGTTCTGCAGAAAAGGACCTAGGGGTTACAGTGGACGAGAAGCTAGATATGAGTCAACAGTGTGCCCTTGTTGCCAAGAAGGCCAATGGCATTTTGGGATGTATAAGTAGGGGCATTGCCAGCAGATCGAGGGACGTGATTGTTCCCCTCTATTTGACATTGGTGAGGCCTCATCTGGAGTACTGTGTCCAGTTTTGGGCCCAACACTACAAGAAGGATGTGGAAAAATTGGAGGGAGTCCAGCAGAGGGCAACAAAAATGATTAGGGGACTGGAACACGTGACTTATGAGGAGAGGCTGTGGGAACTGGGATTGTTTAGTCTACAGAAGAGAAGAATGAGGGGGGATTTGATAGCTGCTTTCAACTACCTGAAAGGGGGTTCCAAAGAGGATGGATCTAGACTATTCTCAGTGGTAGCAGATGACAGGACAAGGAGGAATGGTCTCAAGTTGCAGTGGGGGAGATTTAGATTGGATATTAGGAAAAACTTTTTCACTAGGAGGGTGGTGAAACACTGGAGTGCGTTACCTAGGGAGGTGGTGGAATCTACTTCCTTAGAAGTTTTTAAGGTCAGGCTTGACAAAGCCCTGGCTGGGATGATTTAATTGGGGATCGGTCCTGCTTTGAGCAGGGGGTTGGACTAGATGACCTCCTGAGGTCCCTTCCAACCCTGATATTCTATGATTCTATGATGCTAGCTCACATTCTTCTCTCAACCTCAACTAGCAACAAGCAGTCAACAATGAATTTCTCAGCACTGTGACCCAGGAGTGCCCCTTGGTGTTGGCTGAGGCTGTATGAGGTTTTGATGAGGGTGTGTTGGGAAAGGTGAGAAGCAAAGAGAAGCTGCTTGTTCATAATGAGGCCCCAGGGTTCACAGGCTTAGAACCTTGAGTTGAGTATAGACCCTACAGCACTGGCATAGATGGTATCACAGAATTTTGTAAATGTGGTGGGCTGCCCCAAAAGGGCAGAATCCACAACTACACCTGTAAGCAGGATCTGAATGAGCATTCCCCTAACATCTAGTGATAATCTAGGAAAAAGACTTCAGGAGCAGACTGTATTTGCATAGACACATCTACTCTGCCGAGGGGCTCAGATGAAACTGCTTTGCCAAAGTGATCAATTTTGGTGGTTTTGGGTTACAAATCACTTTAGTATTTGAATGAAGGGGTAATGAAATGTTGTTGTCCTTATTGTATTGGTAAAGGGCAGTAGAACTGTACTTAGCATGCCCTGGTTGAGGGGTCACCCTAAATTGAACCCCATTTGCTAAGTAGGGAGTAGGGATGCCAAATGACAGTGAAAATGGCTGAGAGTATCCCTCACTGGTGGTGCTGACTGTGCCTAAAGAGTCTTAGGGTATGTCTACACTACGAAATTAAATTGAATTTATAGAAGTTTTTTTTTAGAAATCGTTTTTATATAGTCGATTGTGCGTGTCCCCACACAAAATGCTCTAAGTGCATTAAGTGCTTTAACTCAGCAGAGTGCTTCCACAGTACCGAGGCTAGCATCGACTTCCAGAGCATTGCACTGTGGATAGCTATCCCTCAGTTGCAATCTCCACCACCCATGGGAATTCTGGGTTGAGATCCCAATGCCTAATGGGACAAAAACATTGTCACGGGTGGTTCTGGGTACATGTTAGTCAGGCCCTCCCTCCCTCCGTGAAAGCAACAGCAGACAATCGTTTTACGCCTTTTTTACTGAGATACCTGTGCAGATGCCATACCATAGCAAGCATGGAGCCTGCTCAGCTCATTGTCACTGTATGTCTCCTGGGTTCTGGCAGACGCAGTACTGCATTGCTACACAGCAGCAACCCATTGCCTTGTGGCAGCAGACAGTGCAATAGGCCTGAAAAGCATTGTCATCAAGTCCGAGGTGCTCCTGGCCACCTCAGTAAGGTTGGTCAGGAGCGCCTGGGCAGACATGGGCACAGGGACTAAAATAGGAGTGACTCAACCAGGTCATTCTCTTTAGTCCTGCCAGCAGTCCTATTGCACCATCTTCTGCCGAGCAGCCAGGAGATGAGGGTGGCTAGCAGTCCTACTGCACCGTCTGCTGCCAGCCAAAGATGTAAAAGATAGATAGAGTGAATCAAAACAAGAAATACACCAGATTTGTTTTGTATTCATTTGCTCCCCCCTCCCTTCCTCCATGAAATCAACGGCCGACAATCGTTTAATGAGGTCTGTCAGGGGCACCTTGAAAAGTTTTTAATTGAGATTTGGTCCTGTCTGAAATACAGGGAGGAGGGATATCTCAGTATGTTGAGCATTGAGTTGAGCATTGGCCTGCTAAAGCCAGGGTTTTGAGTTCAATCCTTGAGGGGGCCATTCTGTGTGACAATTGTTTTTGTTTCTCCTTGATGTAAAGCCACCCCCTTTGCTGATTTTAATTCCCTGTAAGCCAACCCTGTAAGCTATGTCATCAGTCGCCCCTCCCTCCGTCAGAGCAATGGCAGACAATCGTTCCGCGCTTTTTTTCTGTGCAGACACCATACCATGGCAAGCATGGAGCCCGCTCAGATCACTTTGGCAATTAGGAGCACATTAAACACCATGCACAATGTCCAGCAGTATATGCACCACCAGAACCTGGCAAAGTGAAACCGGGCAAGTAGGCGATGTCAGCGCGGTGATGAGAGTGATGAGGACATGGACACAGACTTCTCTCAAAGCATGGGCCCTGGCAATGCAGGCATCATGGTGCTAATGGGGCAGGTTCATGCCATGGAATGCTGATTCTGGGCCCGGGAAACAAGCACAGACTGGTGGGACCGCATAGTGTTGCAGGTTTGGGATGATTCCCAGTTGCTGCGAAACTTTCACATGCGTAAGGGCACTTTCATGGAACTTTGTGACTTGCTTTTCCTGTCCTGAGGCGCAAGAATGCCGAGATGAGAGCAGCCCTCACAGGTGAGAAGCGAGAGGCAATAGCCCTGTGGAAGCTTGCAACACCAGACAGCTACCGGTCAGTCGGGAATCAATTTGGAGTGGGCAAATCTACTGTGGGGGTTGTTGTGATGCAAGTAGGCAACGCAATCAAAGATCTGCTGATATCAAGGGTAGTGACCCTGGGAAATGTGCAGGTCAGAGTGGATGGCTTTGCTGCAATGGGATTCCCTAACTGTGGTGGGGCCATGGACGGAACCCATATCCCTATCTTGGCACCGGCGCACCAAGCCGGCAAGTACATAAACCGCAAGGGGTACTTTTCAGTGGTGCTACAAGCACTGGTGGATCACAAGGGACATTTCACCAACATCAATGTGAGATGGCCAGGAAAGGTACATGACGCTCACATCTTCAGGAACTCTGGTCTGTTTCAAAAGCTGCAGGAAGGGACTTTATTCCCAGACCAGAAAATAACTGTTGGGGATGTTGAAATGCCTATAGTTATCCTTGGGGACCCAGCCTACCCCTTAATGCCATGGCTCATGAAGCCATACACAGGTACCTGGACAGTAGTAAGGAGCAGTTCAACTATAGGCTGAGCAAGTGCAGAATGGTGGTAGAATGTGCATTTTGACATTTAAAAGCATGCTGGCGCAGTTTACTAACTAGGTTAGACCTCAGCAAAACCAGTATTCCCATTGTTATTGCTGCTTGCTGTGTGCTCCACAGTATCTGTGAGAGTAAGCAGGAGATGTTTATGGCGGGGTGGGAGGCTGAGGCAAATTGCCTGGCAGCCGATTACGCACAGCCAGACACCAGGGCAATTAGAAGAGCACACCTGGGTGCCCTGCACATCAGAGAAGCTTTTAAAATCAGTTTCATGACTGGCCAGGTTGTGGTATGACAGTTCAGTTTGTTCTGTTTTTTTTTCCTTGATGAAAACCCACCCCTTTGGTTGACGCTACTTCCTTGTAAGCCAACTGCTCTCCGCCCTTCGATCACCACTTGCAGAGGCAATAAAGTCATTATTGTTTCAAAATCATGAATTCTTTATTAATTCATCACACAAATAGGGGGAAAACTCGCAAGGTAGCCCGGGAAGGGTGGGTGAGGAGGGAAGCACAGGGTGGGATGGGGATGAGGGGAGGAGGGAAGGACAAGGCCACACTATAGTTCAAAACTTATTGAATACTCTGTTGCTTGGGCAGTCCTCTGGTGTGGAGTGCCTGTGTGCCTGTAGCCTCCTGCCCGCCTCCTTACCCCCCACATTCTTGGAGGAGGATATAGGCAGTTATACAGGAGCTGCAGTGGTGGTCTGTGCTCCTGCTGCCTTTCTTGCAGCTCCACCAGATGCCTGAGCATGTCAGTTTGCGCCCCCCCTTAGACTCAGCATCGCATTCGTCCCTCCTCTCATCGCGTTCATTTAACCTTTCCTGGTCTCTGTCGTTTGCCTCCACGCATTCTGCTGAGCTTTCAGTATGGAAGGGCTGCATGAGCTCTGAGAACATTTCATTGCAAGTGTGGTTTTTTCACCTTCTAATCTGCACTAGCCTCTGGGAGGGACATGATAGGGGGAGCGTAGAAACATTTGCAGCTGCGGGAGGAAAAAAGGGAGAGTAGTATTTAAAAAGATACATTTTAGAAAACAAAGGGAAGACTATTTTACACTGAATCAAGCGATTCACATTACGTAGCACATGTGCTTTTGGTACAAGGTTGCATTTTGCTTCCTATATTGAGTGCCTGCTGGTTTGGTGTGAGACATCACACATGCTCGGCTAGGCAACAGAATTGGTCTTGCAGGAACAGAGCTCCTTTCCTGCAGCTCAACCATATGCTGGAGCATATTAGTTTGATCCTCCAGCAGCCTCAGCATTGAATCCTGCCTCCTCTCATCACGCTGCCGCCACCTTTCAGCTTCAGCCCTCTCTTTAGCCCGCCACCTCTCCTCCCGGTCTGACATTGTCTGCCTCCACACATTCGTATGTGCTCTGTCAGTGTGGGAGGACAGCATGAGCTCAGGGAACATTTCATCGCGAGTGTGGTTTTTTCGCCTTCTAATCTTCACTAGCCTCTGGGAAGGAGAAGATCCTGTGATTCTTGAAACACATGCAGCTGGTGGAGAAAAAAAAAGGGACAGTGGTATTTAAAAAGACACATTTTATAGAACAATGGGTACACTCTTTCACGGTAAACCTTGCTGTTAACATTACAATCATAGCACATGTGCTTTCGTTCCAAGGTCGCATTTTGCTTCCCCCCCCCACACCATGTGGCTAGCCCCTCTCCCCTCCCCATGGCTAACAGCGGGGAACATTTCTGTTGAACCACAGGCAAACAGCCCAGCAGGAACGGCCACCTCTGAATGTCCCCTTAAAAAAAGCACCCTATTTCAACCAGGTGACCATGAATGATATCACTCTCCTCGGGATAACACAGAGAGATAAAGAATGGATGTTGTTTGAATGCCAGCAAACATACACTGCAATACTTTGTTCTGCAATGATTTCTGACTACAGGCTACTGGCCTGGTGTGGTAAAGTGTCCTACCATGGTGGACGGAATAAGGCTGCCCTCCCCAGAAACCTTTTGCAAAGGCTTTGGGTATACATCCAGAAGAGCTTTATGGAGATGTCCCTGGAGGCTTTCCGCTCCATCCCCAGATACATTAATAGACTTTTCCAGTAGCTGTACTGACCACGAATGCCAGGGCAAATTAATCATTAAACATGCTTGCTTTTAAACCATGTATACTATTTAAAAAGGTACACTCACCAGAGGTCCCTTCTCCGACTGGCGGATCCGGGAGGCAGCCTTGGGTGGGTTCGGGGGGTACTGGCTCCAGGTCCAGAGTGAGAAACAGTTCCTGGCTGTTGGGAAAACCGTTTTCTCCGCTTGTTTGCTGTGACCTATCTACAAGCTCATCATCCTATTCTTCCTCATCCCCAAAACCTGCTTCCGTGGTGCCTCCATCTCCATTGAAGGAGTCAAACAACACGGTTGGGTTAGTGGTGGCTGAACCCCTATAACGAGAGTTATAGTGTTTTTGTTGTGTGGTTGCTGTTGAGTATTTCAGGTTCAACCTGAAGCAAATACTTAGGTTTGAATAAAGACTGGGAGCGGATGTGTCATTACACAAAGTAAAACTATTTCCCCATGTTTATTCCCCACCCCATACTGTTCCTCACACATTCTTGTTAACCGCTGGAAATGGCCCATCTTGATTATCACCACAAAAGGTTTTGGGTTTTTTTTTCTCTCCTGCTGGTAATAGCTCACCTTAACTGATCACTCTCATTATAGTGTGGATGGTATATAGCACCCATTGTTTCATGTTCTCTGTGTATATAAAATCGTCCTACTGTATTTTCCACTGCATGCATCCGATGAAGTGAACTGTAGCTCACGAAAGCTTATGCTCAAATATATTTGTTAGTCTCTCAGATGCCACAAGTACTTCTGTTCTTTTTGCGGATACAGACTAACATGGCTGCCACTCTGAAACCTTTTGTTATTCACACACTCTGTGCTTGTGAGTGGACAAGTATTGTCTCCTAGAGACACCCAGAGGCAGTGGTTAATTTTCCCTGATTACTGGGTGAGGGGTTGAGCTGGTTCTATTTGTATCGTTAAGAGGAACAGCTAGATATTGAACCTGGCCCTCTTTGCCGCCGACTCCACCTGACAGAAGGGTTACACATCATTTAAAAAAAAAAAGCGGCAAGTGAAGATCCAGACATTTGCTGTGTACTAGCTTTTAATTTTCAAATAAAAACAGCTTAAGCCTTGTAGTTGACCAGCAATAAATATAATAGAATATAGGGGTCATCTGGTTTAGGAAAAAATGTTCTTCCCTAAAGTTTATTGTTTTATCAGTCTGTCATCCCACAAGCCATATCTATACATTTAAAATGTGCACCCTCAAGAAAACTGGGACCAATGAAGATCTTATCTATACACTTCAGACACGCTCAGCAAAATAGTGTCTAGGGGCTGATTACAAAACTATGTGTGTCAGAAAATTCTTTCTTCAATATGAACTAAACTTCAGCCTTCCCTTATTTTAGCTGTATTCTGTTATGCAGAAGAACATCTTAAGGATCTTCTGCTGCTAAATTATTGTAAATTATTGATGTTTTATTCTGTGACCAGTTCAACAGGTTGTGCATAACAACAAGAGCTTCATAACACCCCTCTTAGACTCTCTGTCTAGGAAGCTCAGCCCTTAACGGTACAGTCCCAGTACCACATCTTCCCTTCCAAGCCATAACTTAATAACAATAACACTTAAAACCTTATTAATATAACACATAATTGCAAATATTTATAAGCAGCCTAATAACTAAACTTACTATCAATGTTCAAGTAGTCCTTGAGGTGTCCTGTGGTATAGGTCTCCTCTGGAAGGTCAGGATGCAGGGACTCTCATGGGCAAAACATCAGATTCTGTGCCCCTTATCTCCCTCCCTTCTGGGATTGGAGAAGGTGTCACCTATTGCTCTGTCGTATGTGCCCATGTGGGGACAACCAAAGCTTAATTTGTGCTGGGTCTTGCTGGGGCTCAGTCCTGGCATCTCTTTTCATGCCGGGGCAAAAATCCCAGCACCTCTTCTGTCAGTGGCATGTAAGGCGTTACCTTGCAGGTACAGCGTGTGCGGGGTCACACTGTGTGGTGTTTGCCATTTTGTAAAAACAAAACGGCTTCCTCCAGGCAATGTGACCTCTCATGTATGCCTTGCAAATTAAGCATTGGTGACAACCTCATACAACCCCGGGGCAATTGTTTATGACACTACTGCAGTCTGCAACTATTGTTTCCCATCATAGAGATACAGTGTCATTTTCATGACCTGGTGGCAGCTCACCGGATCCCAGTTTATATTGATACTTTTATTTGCTTTATCTCTCTACACACCTGCAAGTCCTCAGGGACTCGGACATCACTCTCTAACAGTGCAGCGATTCATTTTTCTGTTGAACAAAATGTCAGGAGGTAACAACCCAGGCTTCATTGATGCCATTCTGCAAATTAACAGTGATAAACATGGATCAGAGTCAGACTCCACCGCCTTTTTCAGAAGGGTGTTTTATTATTTGACACCGTTTTCTACCAACCCATTGGACTGGGGATAATGGAGACCAGTGGTCACATGTCTAAACCCATATGTCACTGCAGACTACCCACTCATGCCCACTAAACGGTGGCCCATTGTCAGACATTATTATGTCAGGTATGCAGTGTCTAGCAAAACTAGATTTGATATGCACAATCATCTGTCTAGCTGTAGCGTCTTCTAGTCAGATATATCAGCGAAGTGAGAATAATAGTCTAGGACAAGTACAGCCAACATAAACAAATCTATACCTACTTTGTTCCTAGGCGCCAATTCTTCTTGTGCCACAAACATGGGCTCTTTCACTCGACTTGCCCTATATTTTTGGCATTCATGACAAACCTAAACACCTTCCTCAAGGTCACTGTTCATTTGAGGCCAGTATAAAACATCTCTGGCCCTTCTCATAGATGTTTCAATCCCTAAATGACCTTCCTGAATCCTTTTTTAAACATATTTTTCTGTAACACCTTAGGTATCGTCGTCCTTTAAACAAAATCCCATCTAGAACTGAGACCTTCCCCTTAAATTAATAATATGGGCTGGTAATATGCTGTCATGGCCACCATATGCTAATAGCCTTAATTGCTTTCTGCAGGGTCTCAGCCTGTGCAGTAGTTCTGGCAATCAAAACCCTCATTTGATCTGAGACCAGACGTGGTATGTTCTGTTTGTTTTTAAAACTCAAATTGACATGTAGAAAATCTAGCTCTGGACTTTGCTGCACTGCATTTTTGTCAAAGGTCTAGCCAGTGTGTCTGCAACCACCAAATCTCTCCCAGGTTTGTATTCAATTTGCAAATAATAACTTTGTGTCTGAAAAAAACAGTCTCTGTATTCTCACACCCATGTTTGGCAGGCGCCTTCTGGCAATGGCAACCAGTGATTTATGGTCAGTTTCAACTAACACAAACTTCCTGTAAATAAAGAGATAAAACTGTTTACTTCCATGGACTAACGCCAGAAGTTCCATTTTTATTTGAGTATACTGACACACAGTTTTTGTTAGCTCTTTTTGACACATAGGCTATAATGTCGATTTAAAAAAAAAAGGTTCCAGGGGCCATCCTGGTGGTGACAATCTGGTAAATCTAACTTCAGTACCAGCCAAACTGGTTGAAACTATAGTAAACAACAGAATTATCAGACACATAGATGAACACAATATGTTAGGGAAAAGTCAACATGACTTTTGTAAAGAAAAATCATGCCTCATCACTCTATTAGAATTCTTTGAGGGGTTCAACAAACATGCAGGCAAGGGTGATCCAGTGGACATAATGTACTTGGACTAGGGTGACCAGATGCTCCGATTTTATACGGACAGTCCCAATATTCACGGCTTTGCCTTATATAGGCCCCTATTGCCCCTCACCCCCGGTCCCGATTTTTCAAACTTGCTGTCTGGTCACCCTAACTTGGACTTTCAGAAAGCCTTTGACAAGGTCCCTCACCAAAGGCTCTTAAGCAAAGTAGAAAGTCATGGGATAAGAGGGAAGGGCCTCTCATGGATGAGTAACTGGTTAAAAGATAGGAAACAAAGGGTAGGAATAAATGGTCAGTTTTCACAATGGAGAGAGGTAAACAGTGGGCTCCCCCAAGAAGCTCTGCAGTCCCCAGAATTCCAGTACTGCTCCTTGTGGACAGAACCCAGTCAGAGCATAGAATTGCCACAGACACAGTGAATTAGAATTTGGCTCATTATTATTGGGATATATGACATAAAGCTGCCTCACAGGCGACGCTAATAATCTCCGTACTAACAAACTTTATGTATGATAATTATAAATCTGTGAGCCAAATTCTATTGGCAGTTACACTCAGGCAACCCCAGTGATGTCAAGTGATGTCACATAAGTGTAAGTGGGAACAGAATAGCAAAGACATAAACAATCAAGCTAAATGCCAAAGGTTTCCATCCTATCTCACAAGGCATGCAGTTGACTTCATGGTGATACAGGAGACCAAGCATCCTCCTCCCACCACCCGGTTACTTCAGGAGAGAGAAGAGAACTTAAAACAGAACTTGGGTGTAGGAATTTTTCCCTTCTTCCTTCCAGTCTAATTCTCAGCATCAGTTGGCAAAGTTTTAATATTTCAACCCAAAAATCCATAGAAGGTGTATTTGGGTTGCACAAAAAATAAACTAAATACTCTGTAACAAACCCTTTAGTTTAATAATGCAGTTTATTAGGAAAAGTCAAGGGCTGGCCATGGTAAAAGGACAAATGTCACAACACATATTTACAAAAGTCATACATTTCCCCTCTGTCTAACATAAGGAAGGAGTTTTAAAACCATAGCAGTAAAACAACACAAGGAATGTCATTTGTTTTGGACATTTGTACAGTCCTGCATCTGGTAGTTTTATTCATTCATGGTTTCATTCAAAGGGATTGTGGTCCATTAAGACTGAAGTCAAGTCTACCCTTTTACACTGCCAGGCTACACATGCTCTATTAATGATATGGCAGAGTGTCTCTAAAAAGACATAACTTTAAAAAACTATTTCAAGATGAACCAACCTACAATGAATGAGCCTAGGAAGAGGCTTGATAGTAGTTGAAGAGGTCAAAAACAAACATCCACACAAAAGAAAATAGGCCTATAGAGATGTTTTCAGAGATGTTGAGCACGAAGATCTCTGATGGTCTTCAGCTGGAGTCGTGAATGCTAAGCACTACTGCAGTTGGGCTGCTGTAATCAGAGCTCTGAAGGAAAGAAGAAAGGCATTGTAAATGTTGGGATTACCACAGAAGAGCCAAGGCTGGGAAGGGACCTCCTGGGTCATCACAACCACTCTCCTGCTATCACAGGCAACCTTGTCATGTATTGCCATTTATCAAGCTCCATTTTCACAACAGGGGACAGCAGAGCAGCAGCAAATCAGGAGGAAGAAAGAAAAAATGTTAAGGACCAAAGCTCCAATTCCTGCCTCTGGCCAAACCATGACAATAGAAGTGATACCAAAGTGACCAGAGAGAGTGAAAAAAAAATGCCATGGGAGCTCCATCATGTTACGCACTCATTAGGGGCCTGTGTCACCTTCCCTTGACATTAATGGAATATCGCCCATTGGCTTCAAAGATGCAGGATCAAACCCTAGGTGCATTTTGGAGCTTTCAGCATTAAGTCCCTTTTTAAGGCTTGTGCTCCCTCTGTGACTGACTGAGTTAGCCATAGGGACCTCACATCTCAGAGTCAGGGAGGGTCTTTGTGTGTACTTTATCTCTGCAACAACATTCCCAAGAGCACAGGGAGGATGAATATTTCCCCCCGAGCAAGAGATGGAGCTTGCAAG
Organism: Caretta caretta; assembly: GCF_965140235.1. Classification (NCBI taxonomy): domain Eukaryota; kingdom Metazoa; phylum Chordata; order Testudines; family Cheloniidae; genus Caretta; species Caretta caretta. Next base: position 126,257,247 of record NC_134209.1, on the reverse strand, counting down.
TCTTGTTGAAAATACCGAGTCACCACTAAAGGGTGGGAACCCCTTCCAGAAGGAGTAGGGCCTTGTAGACTGGCTGAACTGCACAATTCTGGTTGGTCTTTGTTATATAGTGAACAGGGCTAGAATTTGGTCCTGTATCTATAAAGAGTGACATATTTTTCCCCCTTCATTCATGTTTTCATCATGAAGCCCCACACTGATTAAATAGATATTTTTTATTACTTAGGCTCTATGGCAAGCTGGGCTTAAATTCAGTGGCCAGTTCCCCAGATTCCATGGCAGTCAGAGTGGAGATTCTGCAACAGCTCCATTTAAACTAAATCTCTGAGTTTTCAGTGAATTAACTATGAAAATTTCAGAGGAACAGCCGTGTTAGTCTGTATTCGCAAAAAGAAAAGGAGTACTTGTGGCACCTTAGAGACTAACCAATTTATTTGAGCATGAGCTTTCGTGAGCTACAGCTCACGAAAGCTCATGCTCAAATAAATTGGTTAGTCTCTAAGGTGCCACAAGTACTCCTTTTCTTTTTGCAACTATGAAAATGAGCAACAGCCAGTACAGCAGCTCCTGAGTTATTTATTTTTATATTAGATTCTGTTTGTTATCGTGTTCCAACATTTGCCAGTTTCCAGGGTGCCAAAAAATGTTTGTGCTGACAACATAGATCACAACAGAAGTTGTCAGGAGGTAAAGTGAACCTTTGGGCAGTTTGATAGGGCTTTTGGAACGTGGCGAGCCCTGGGACACAGTTTGCAATTGTGGAAAAAGCACTTTGGTTGAGCATTTCTTCTATAATTATCAGCAACGAAAGAGTTAACAATGCTGTTGTTTAAATTGTCTTCTTTATGTTTCAGAGTTAACAACCTACTGGGACAGACAGGGCAGTTCACACTTCTTGTTGCAAGCTGTAGGTTGCTATGTATTTATGTTAGAGAAGGCAAGGTCAAAGAAGTGCGCCTTAGACTTGGAGTAGAAGGTGGTGAGGTTTGTGATGGTCCTTAGCTCCTGGGGGATTTCCTTCCACAGTCTCGGTCTGGCCCCCCAGGAAAGTTCTGTCTCCTGCTACAATAAGCTTTACTTATTGTAGAGAGCTCCATTGTGCCAGAGGAGTGGAGCTGTCGATCCCAGTTTTCATTGCAGTTTAGGTTCAGTTCATGTTTTCACAGTTATTGCCACAACCAGAGCCCTATTTATTAACGTTAATTTATTTAGTATTTATACATCACCCAAAGTGATTGTCAGGACAAACAGAAAAACAAATTCCCTCCACGAAAGAGCTTACTATCTAATTTTAGATAAGAGATTCATGTGAACTTTGAGAGGAAATAGTTACATTGCCATTATGATGAGCAAATACTATAAATGAATAGTTACTGAAAAGTTTAATGAATATAAGTTCCTATTAACAGAATGACAGAGGCATAGTGGAAAGGACAGGAGTAGTAGGAAACAAGTAAATTTCCACCACTACTTTTTGGGCATGATCTACCATTGTATTGCTCCACACTGGTGGAGTAATACAATGGCGAATCAGGGACAAAATACCTAAGAAAAGAAAGAAATGTTGATGTCATTGAGCAAGAGTTTAATGTTGCAGCATAAATACATACAAAGATTAAAAAACGATATTTTAATTATACTAAAAACTACTTTAATTGCACTTTTAGTGATTTATATTATATGACAAACTTTGAAATAGTACCTTACGTAACATTTGCCCCCAGTGATTTTTTTTTAAAAAAAAACTTTGTTTATATTGAATTTTCATGACTGAAGGAAATGTAAAACCAAACTGTGCAGGCAAATTAAAACTAGGGCACATGTACTGGACTGCAGTGTCAATTGACTTTTTGGAGATGTCTCTGCAGTGCAGTGTGTGAACTGTAATCAATAGAGAATTAAAATGATCCATGTAGCATTACGATGCTATCTTAAATTGGGTGAAAACTGACATGAAGATCACGTTAATCTATAAACGTGTTATGTGGAATTATATTTGAAAGCAAGCACACACAGAGTCAAAGAGATGATGTTTGAAATTAGAGATGAGGTGGTTCAAAAGGATGCTCCAGTGCCTAAGGCAAGGGGCTGGGTGTTGGGAGACGTGGGTTCTAATGCTAGCTTAGCTACTGACCTACTTGTGTGGGACAAATCATTTTGCTTCTCTATGCCTTAGTTTCCCGATCTATAAAATGGGCATAACAAAATTTACTTTTGTTAAGCACTTTGAGATCTACTGATGAAAAGCACTATAGAAGAGCTGAGTATTATTTGTAAATTGATTTAGGCCAATCTCTAACTATTAAAGACCAGGTTGAGACCTTATGTGGGGGACAGATTATCTCACATCTGCCTACTGTGAGGTTTCTTACACAGTCCTCTGAAGCATCTGGTGCTGGCCACTGTCAGACGCAGGATACTAAACTAGATATACTTTGGGTCTGATCTAATCTGGCAAGTCCTCTATTGCTAAATAATTAAGAAGGCAGTCCTACCTCACAAAATGTTTTGCAAATTAGTGTTAGCATAATCCACTTTAAAACACCACACAGTGAGTTATGTCTATACGGGTCATTTGAGGGCAGACCTCAGGCCACAAATCATGCTGACAGTTTTCATAGTTTTGTTTTCATAGTTCCTTTAGCAATTTGTTCAACATCACAAATCACTACTTACCTAGTCAGATATGCAGAAGTAGGTGACAGAGCAATATCCCCTTCTAGGAAAAAAATGTACAGTTTTATGAGAGAAGTAGGACTACTAACATGGTGCTGTGATAAATAAGCTAACAGCAGCATAATATTAGGAACAGTTCTCCCTGCCATACACATAGCATGTAGCAGGGACTGTAATTACTAACATAATGCATATCATATGCATGATGTGTGATGCTGAAAGACTGCTGAAGGAAGAGTGGAAAAGATTAGATCGATGAAGTCATGTGATAACGCTGAATGTTAGCTAACAATGAAGTATTACATTGCTTAGGCACGCCAGAATAGAATTCTATGCTATATTGGACTGATTAGGTCATTAGGTCATCACCAATTACAGTACAGTACAGTTACCGGGGCCACTTATACCATACAGGACAAAATATTGGTAAACCACAGCAGCACCAGCCCTCTCTGTGCTAAGGAGCCAATTATACACAGTAGGGTAGCAAAACACACTGAGCAGTAAAATGATTTTACCCTGTAACTCATTAGAACATTCCAAGCTGTTAGAGTTGGTGTTGTGAATGGAAGAATGGCTAGGTGGCACTCTGTCAACGCTTGATCATCTCTGAAGTGTAAACTCAAAAAATCTCCATAATCAGTTTCCTGAGGCTACTCACTTGACCTTCCCATATGCATTGCTAAGAGGACAAACATTTACAATGGAAGAGGACAAGAAACAGGAAATAGATTGTGGGAAAACAAAACCAATCAACTAAAACTACTTCTATGTACATACAGTAAAGTTAGACACATATTGTACCAGAGTCCTGCTAATAATACAGATCATTTGGATAGTTGATTAATGATATGTTAACAAAACAATAACTAATATACGCCCAAAGGAATTTATTAAGTACAGAGTCTAATATAGCTCCACATTCCAATAGAGTAGACAGCACATTAATTGAATTGTTATTATAAAGTCTTGTCATCTTGTGAGAAGGAGTTTATTAAGACAAAAGGAGGCCAGCTGCATGGAGAAAGATTCTTATACTTGTTGGGTAGACCCCTGTACAAGGCTGCCTGGCACAAAATGACCATGAAGGATAATTCATTTTTTTAGAAGCATGGGATTGTGGAGAAACCAACTAGCTACAAATTGTGTGAATACAATATTATAGCTATAATTTAATTATTATTACTAATACTACACATTTATATAGCATCATATATTTATGCAGCATTTTACAATCTGCCTAAAATACTAGGGTTGTCAAGTAATTAAAAAAATTAATCACAATTAACTGCATGATTAAAAAAATTAATCGTGATTAATCACACTCTTAAACAATAATAGAATACCATTTATTTAAATATTTTGGATGTCTTCTACATTTTCAAATATATTGATTTCAATTACAACACACAATACAAAGTGTACAGTGCTCACTATTTTTGATTACAAGTGTTTGCACTGTAAAAAGATAAAAGAAATAGTATTTTTCAATTCACCTAATTCAAGTACTGTAGTGCAATCTCTTTATCATGAAAGTTGATCTTACAAATACAGTATTATGCACAAAAATACTGCATTCAAAAATAAAACAATGTAAAATTTTAGAGCTTTCAAGTCTACTCAGTCCTACTTCTTGTTCAGCCAATCGCTCAGACAATCAAGTTTGTTTACATATGCAGGAGATAATGTTGCCTGCTTTTTGTTTACAATGTCTCCTGAAAGTGAGAACAGGTGTTCTCATGGCACTGTTGTAGCTGGTGTCACAAGATATTTATGTGCCAGGTGCACATGCTTCAACCACCATTCTAGGGGACATTCATCCATGTTGATGACGGGTTCTGCTTGAAAACCATCCAAAGGAATACAGACTGATGCATGTTCATTTTCATTATCTTAGTCAGATGCCACCAGCAGAAGGCTGATTTTCTTTATTGGTGGTTCGGATTCTTTAGTTTCCGCATCAGACTGTAGCTCTTTTAAGACTTCCGAAAGCATGCTCCCTACCTCAGTCCTCTCAGATTTTGGAAGGCACTTCAGACTCTTAAATCTGGGGTCGAGTGCTGTAGCTATCTTTAGAAACTCACATTGGTACCTTCTTTGTGTTTTGTGAAATCTGCAGTGAAAGTGTTCATAAAACAAACAACTTGTGCTGGGTCATCATCCAAGACTGCTATAACATGAAATATATGGCAGAATGTGAGTAAAACAGAGCAGAGGACATACAATTCTCCCCCAAGGAGTTCAGTCACAAATTTAATTAATGCATTATTTTTTTAATGAGTGCCATCAGCATGGAAGCATGTCCTTGGGAATGGTGGCTGAAGCATGAAGGGGCATACTGTCAAAGTCAGATTCAAGACTCACAAAATTTGTCAGACCACTCTGTTTATTAGCAAAGCGCTTTGCCAATGCACCCAGATATGTGAGCCTCCTGAAAAAGCTCAAGCTAACTTATTTAAACAGATAAAGGAAAGCCAATTTAACATAAGAGACAAAAGGAAGCAGAAACTGACAAATATACATACATATCTTATTTGCATACTAACGTTTACCAATCTCCTAGCTCAGCAGGAGCTCTAAGTTAATTAGTTTGAGGACCCATTGTCTCACACTCCTTAATGTTTCTCTTCCTGACAACTATATTTCAACAAAGCCTTCAAGCAGCATTTCTTTAATGAATTATAATTTCAATATAATTCATTCTACTTTCACAATACAAATGTTTAGCATATCTGGCACGTAAATACCTTGCAACGCTGGCTACAAAAGTGCCATGCAAATGCCTGTTCTCACTTTCTGGTGACATTGTAAATAAGAATAGGGCAGCATTATCTCCTGTAAATGTAAACAAACTTGTTTGTCTTAGCGATTGGCTGAACCAGAAGTAGGACTGAGTGGACTTGTAGTCTCTAAAGTTTTACATTATTTTGTTTTTGAGTGCAGTTATGTAACAAAAAAAATCTACATTTGCAAGTTCCACTTTCAGGACAAAGAGATTGCACTATAGTACTTGTATGAGGTGAATTGAAAAATACTATTCCTTTTGTTTATCATTTTTACAGTGCAAATATTTGTAATCAAAATATACACTTTGTTTTCACTTACAACACAGAATACAAGATATATATGAAAATGTAGAAAAACATCCAAAATATTTAATAAATTTCAATTGGTAGTCTCTTGTTTAACAGTGTGATTAAAACTGCGATTAATTTTTTTAATTGCGATTACATTTTTTGAATTAATCGCGTGAGTTAACTGCGATTAATCGACAGCACTATAAAATACATTCACTGTCCACAAAACCTTATAATCTAAGATATCAGATTTAGTGAGAAAATTTATAAATGCCATATGCCAATACACATAGGCATATTCTGATCATTCAAAGGGCTAAAGAGGCAGAAAACAGAATCTATTATTATGCAGCTGTAGCAGGTACGAGGTAGACAATCAGACACTCAGATTCCCAAAATCCAGGCTTGACCTCCCTATTCCTAAAAAAATACTCAATTGGTGAAGAAACAGTGTGCTGAACCTTATTCAATACTAAGAGACTGGCACACTATATTCCAAGGCCTCAGCCTTGTGAGCATGGCACTTCATTCTTGGTGTAGTTGTCCTCAAGGCCTTATTTACATTGGTTTTACGACACTAGAATTTTCCACAAAGTTGCTTGATTTATATCTGTAAAAGTGCGAGCAGAATCATACCTCTGTGAGAAAAAAACAGCTACTCATCTTCTCGTAACTCTTGTTCTTCAAGATGTGTTGCTCATGTCCATTCCAATTAGGTGTGTGTGCGCCATGTCTACAGTCGTCGGAAAGTTTTTCCCCTAGCAGCACCTGTCGGATCGGCTGTGGAGCCCCCTGGAGTGGCACCTCCAAGGCGGGTAATATAGGTCCCTGCCGACCCATCGCCTCTTCTGTTCCTTCTTGCTGGTTACTCTGACAGAGGGGAAGGCAGGTGGTTTGGAATGGGCATGAGCAACACATCTTGAAGAATAACAGTTATGAGAAGGGGCGTAACCGTTTTTTCTTCTTTGAATGCTTGCTCATGTTGATTCCAGTTAGGTGACTCCCAGGCCCTAACCAGGCAGTGGGGTCAGAGTTCATAGAATCGCTGACTGGAGCACCACTCCTGCCGAATGCTGCATCATCTCTGGTGTGCTAGGTAATCGCTTAAGGAGAGGTGAAAGTGTGAACCGAGGACCATGTTGCCACTCTGCAAATGCGCTCTTGTGGAATGTGCTGTTAGTGCAGGAGCCAGTACTTTTGCCAGATCATAGCATGCCCAGATACAGGACCTGATCCACCATCAAATCTTCTGCGATGAGACCAGGAGACCTTTCATCCAGCGTGCAACTACCACAAACAGCTGGTTCGACTTACAGAACTCTTTGTGCATTTAGTGTAAAAGTCTAGCACTCATTGAACGTTCAGGGAGTAGAGCCTTTGTTCTCAACTATCCATGTGAGGCTTAGGGTAAAAGACTGGTAGGAAAATGTCCTGGTTGGGGTGGAATTGGGACACAACCTTTGGGAGAAAGGCTGGGTTTGGTCTAAGTTGCACCTTGTCTTTATAGAAAATGGTGTAGGGAGGGTCAGGGGAGGGGCGCCTCTCCCCTGGCTGCAGCAGGTCCGAGCCAGGCTGGGTTGGGGCTGGGGGAGAGGAATCGCTTCCCACAGCAGCCCTGTGTGCCTGAGTGGTGCTAAATAGGCTGCTGCACGGCTGCGCAGCTTAGAGGAAATTTAGGTCACCACCACTTTCATTGCATAATTGATTACTAATTATTACTTATTGCTGATTTGATTTACCCTCTCCTTGATGCTCTGTTAAACATGATCTATTGATAAGTAGTATATTAATTGCAATACCTAATTAATTGATCAGTTTATTGTAAAATTGATTCATTGCTGAATGGTTCCTTTTGTTACTTCAATCCACTAATTCAGTGCACTGTCTTCAACTTCATTGCCATACCCACTGCATAGACTTCCACTGCTGTGTCACCAGTGACACATGCTAACTGATTTACCACCGAATTTACTCACTAACTCAGAACATTCCTCTGTGTCATCGTCACTCTCTGCATGAAAAATTGGCTAGATGATGTGTCTCAAAATGTAATTGTAAAAAGGGAATCATCATTGAATGGCTGTGTTTCTAGTGGGGTCCTGCAGAGATTGGTTCTTGGCCCTATACTATTTAACAGTTTTATTAATGACCTGGAAGAAAAACACAAAATCACCACAGATAAGATTTGCAGATGACACAAAAAATTGGGGAGTGATAAAAAAATGAACAGGATAGTCACTGATAGAGTGGGGGTCAAGCAAACAATGTGTGTTTTAATCAGGTTAGATGTAAATGTATACAGCTGAGAACAAAGAATGTAGCCATATAACAGGATGCGGGACTCTTCCCTGAGAAGCAGGAACTCTGAAAGAGATTTGGTGGTCATGGTGGCTAAGCAGCTGAACACAAGCTCCCAGTATATCACTGTGGCCATGAGGGCTAATGCAATCCTGAGATGCATGAACAGGGGAGAATAAAACAGATTTTAATGAGGAATCCTTGTAGCACCTTAGAGACTAACAAATTTATTTGGGCATAAGCTTTCATAGGCTAAAACCCACTTCATCAGATGCATGGAGTGAAAATACAGGAGCAGGTATAAATACATGAAAGGATGGGGGTTGCTTTGCCAAATGTGAGGTCAGGGTAATGAGATAAATCAATTAACAGCAGGATACCATGGGAGGAAAAATAACTTTTGAAGTGGTAAGAGAGTGGCTCATTATAGACAATTGACAAGAAGGTGTGAGTAACAGTAGGGAGAAATTAGTATTGGGGAAATTAAGTTCATGTTTTGTAATGACCCAACCACTCCCAGTCTCTATTCAGGCCTAATCTGATGGTATCCAGTTTGCAAATTAATTCCAGTTCTGCAGCTTCACGTTGGAGTCTGTTTTTGAAGTTTTTTTGTTGAAGAATTGCCACTTTTAGGTCTGTTATTGAGTGACCAGAGAGATTGAAGTGCTCTCCTACTGGTTTTTGAATGTTGTGATTCCTGATGTCAGATTTGTGTCCATATATTCTTTTGCTTAGAGACTGTCTGGTTTGGCCAATGTATATGGCAGAGGGGCATTCCTGGCACATGATGGCATATATCACATTGGTAGATGTGCCGATGAACGAGCCCTTGATGGTGTAGCTGTTGTGGTTAGGTCCTATGATGGTGTTCCTTGAATAGATATGTGGACACAGTTGGCAATGGGCTCTGTTGCAAGGATAGGTTCCTGGGTTAGTGGTTCTGTTGTGTGGTGTGTGGTTGCTGGTGAGTATTTGCTTCAGGTTGGGGGGCTGTCTGTAAGCGAGGACTGGCCTGTCTCCCAAGGTCTGTGAGAGTGAGGGATCATCCTTCAGGATAGGTTGTAGATCCTTAATGATGTGCTGGAGCGGTTTTAGTTGGGGGCTGTAGGTGACTGCTAGTGGTGTTCTGTTACTTTCTTTGTTGGGCCTGTCTTGTAATAGATGACTTCTGGGTACCCTTCGGGCTCTGTCAATCTGTTTCCTCACTTCACCAGGGGGGTGTTGCAGTTTTAAGAACGCTTGATAGAGATTCTGTAGGTATTTGTCTCTGTCTGAGGGATCGGAGCAAATGCGGTTGTATCTTAGAGCTTGGCTGTAGACAATGGATTGTGTGATGTGGTTTGGATGAAAGCTGGAAGCATGTAGGTAAGTATAGCAGTTAGTAGGTTTCCAGTATAGGGTAGTGTTTATGTGACCATTGCTTATTAGCACTGTAGTGTCTAGGAAGTGGACCTCTTGTGTGGACTGGTCCTGGCTGAGGTTGATGGTAAGGAGGAAATCATTGAAATCTTAGTGGAATTCCTAAAGGGCTTCCTTCCTATGGGTCCAGATGATGATGTAGACGTCATCAATGTAGTGCAAGAAAAGTAGGGATGTAAGGGGACGAGAGCTGAGGAAGCGTTCTAAGTCAGCCATAAAAATGCAAGTAATCATCACCTTAAAATTGCTGGAAGATGAAAGAAGAACATACACACACCAGATGTTACTACTGTGCCATCTAGAGTTAGAACCACACCACTGCAGCTCATTGTACATGTCAATCTGGTATAAAATTCACTTGTGACATGGGGAATCCGGAAGCTAAATCTGACAACAAAGATCATATTACTGCTCTCCATACTAAATCTGGCAGTTACAGTCTACCCATGTCTCTTGTAGACTGTAGGAAATACATAGAATCATAGAATATCAGGGTTGGAAGGGACCTCAGGAGGTCATCTAGTCCAATCCCCTGCTCAAAGCAGGACCAATCCCCAATTTTTGCCCCAGATCCCAAATGGCCCCCTCAAGGATTGAACTCACAACCCTGGGTTTAGCAGACCAATGCTCAAACCACTGAGCTATCCCTCCCCCCATAGCTCATCCTTTCTAAATGGACCCACTGGCAATAAACATCCTTCTCCATACACAGGTGACTATCACATGCCAGAATACTGTTGCTACTGGGCCCAGGTTGGTAACTACTGGTTTATCTCATCCCTATTATTTATAATGGTCATTGTTTCCCTTCTACCATCTTATTCTAAAATAGTAACAATTTAGGTGAATGGTCTTGTGTTGTATCCCTTATCCCCTTTCTTTGCTTCATCTGTATATACATTTTAAGCATTTAAGTATTCTAGTGAATTTGTGCAGTGCTCAAATCAGGCTAAGAACTAAAGGGCCAGATTTTTCCCAGTGCTCAGCATCTGGTTGGTTCCGGATTTTTGAAAGAGCCCAGCAGTTTACAGATGTCAGTTTTTCAAAAATGCTCAGCTGCTATTGAGAGTCATCTGGCCCCTTCCTACAAGCATTTAAATAGAAGCTAAAAGTGCAGAGATCTTTTGAAATCTAGCCCAAAATAAATTAGAGCATTTAATGTTTTTGTTTATTTAAAGGCAGAGGCAATCTAGATTTCCTTGAATTCCTCCTCTTTTTTGGAGCCTATCATGCCAGAGGCAGTAGTTGCAAGAGTTGGATTTTAGAGTACAGCTGGTACCTCACCTGTGTCTCCACACACTTCTAAAGGCCTTGGATCTAAAAGTTTAACATGCTGGAAGCAGATTCTCCCATTTTTTTAAATTATTTTTTCATAAAGAGACCACTACCTAAACTAAGAACAGGCTTTTGCCATCTACATTAAAATCTAATTTTGCATTAATCTAGTTAGTTTATAGGACTCCTACTAGTTAAAATACTAGGTATTTCAGAGAAAATATATTTTCAGTCATGTGAAAAGAAATAGATTGAACTCATCCCCAGAGCTTCTCTAGACCATCTCTTTCTACTTCATCCCCAGCAAGCCTCTGCTGTAATAGGTCTCTGCACATTGTTCTCATCTCAGCTGCATGAATAGCCCTGTAGCACTCACTCTCTCCACCGTAGCATAGTGGGTGTTCTTTGATGGATGCTAGCAGTTCATTTAGCCTAGACTAATAAATCCTATAGGAGGCCAATCAATAATCCTATAGGCAGCAGGCCTTGTTCTTTGCTTTTACCAAAGCACTATCATTAGACTGCAGAAGAAATCACTACCTACCCTATTTTCTGATGAAGATGTGCATCTTTGGAAAACAGGGCCTAATTCCCATACCACTCCTCTAACAGAAACCCCATTCTCAGCCTAAAGGCTCTTTTCTTGAACATCTGAAATACTTGTAATCATGGTCTTCACCCCACCCCCTTAAAGTCTTTAACAGTTCTTACAGGACATAGACACCCACTTTAGAATGGCAGAAGAGGATCTTGCAAGCTATCACTGGACAGCATCACACCAAAGAACTCTGATGAGAATTGTCACGAGTTTGCTATTGTACTTACTGAGAGGACGGTGACAGTCATTCACAAGTGTTATTAGTCAGTACAATAGCAAGTTGGGTCTCTTCATATTTTATTCATTAGGTTCTTCCTCTAGATGGTAGCAGTTTACTGTATTTTAGGAATTTCTATCAGACATTTCTAGTTGTATATTGAATTGCTACACAACCAAAGAAGTCATCTTGGTCTAACCTACCAGATTAGAAACCCATAATCAATGCCAATAATGAATCTGACAGAAGCTGAAGCCCAGAGTATTCCTACACCCTGCTATCTAAGCATTAGTCATAGCCAGAGACACTTGTGTTGACTAACAAGCACTTACTAGTACTATCAGACTCAGTTTAAGACTAATTTCTATGGGCAGTAAACTTAACCACTTTTGGCAAAACTAGAGAAGAGCTGCCCTCCGCCAGCCAGCAGAGCAGTGCTGGACTCTGCACAGCACTCATTTCCCTTCCACCTCCTGTAGATCACACCCTCCAACTGAGATACGGAGCTACTAGAGGTGGGCTCGGAATAGCTTATTTATTGGATGGCAGGGAGCCTCAATAACTGGTGACTTTTCCATTAAAAAAAATTCACCACCACAAGATGTTAGAACCACCTGTAGTGAATAACTCAAGTAGTTGTTTCAGTATAATGATAGTGATCATTTCATTGATATCACATTTGCTTGTTCAGAGAAGACAGACTTGACTACCACAGAAAGAGCAGATTCAGTGCTATAGCAGTGCCTCCAGGTCATATTTGAAGAACAGTGGTCACTGCACTATAAGTGTACCTAGACTACTATATAGCCAAGGTTGTTAGCTTGGCACTTGCTCATAACTCTTCACTTCAATTATGTGCACACGTACACTCCTGCAATTTCCTGTCTTGAAGTTCAGTGTACAAAGATGCTGAAAGATAGGGAACGGTACAAAAGGCCCAGTCAAGAATAGCTGATATAAAATAAATATTCCAGTTTTTCCAGTGAAAGCTGCCTTAGTTGTTGAACTCTACAAGTTGGCTTTATGTCAGAAGACAAAAGGTTGTTTTTAAATTGTAACTTCCAGACACTCAATAGCTTTCCGTTAGAAAGCCCCACACTAAACTATTTGGCAGTGAAAAGTTTCCATGAAGGTAACGAATGAGCAAAGGCCAGAGAGTGGGTTTCAGGAGCAGAAATGCTTTCTGTGCTGCCAAGAGTCATTAGTAACAGTGTGAAAACCAGGTAAGCTGGAAGATTTCCACAAGCAAGGGAGCATCAATTTTTGGGGGGGGGGGGGTGGGAGAAAGAAGAGAGATTGAATATTAACATGCGATTAGAAAAAAAATCCAGCTATTTAAACACTTTGAAGCTGTGGGCAGTGGCAGTTTCCTCTTTGGCCACTAGGACTGGTCATGTATCTACCACTTCACACCAACACTCCACAGATAACAGTCTTTTTGTCTGCTCTGCCAACCCTCAGAACTTCAAGTCCCTTCCTTAAGGCAAGCTTGACAGTGAATTGTAGGGTGGGGAAAATGAGTGATATCTAATCTAAACAGTTTGTTAATAGCTCTGTTGTAACAGTGTGTATTTCTGGAAAGTGCAGAAGTAGCAATCAGAAAACATTTAAATTGGTTTGCAAAAATCACCTCAAGTCATAACAATGATTCACTTTGTTTAATTCCTGTACTGAAACAGGTGTTATAATTACTGCAAATTTGTTTACATCAACTTAATTCTTCTCAAAAGGAAACAAATTTATCTTTCAACAGAAGCTGAGGTTCTCCCCTGACACTGAAATGACCAGACATTCCTCAGTTGTTCATAAGGTAACAACGATGTTTCTGGAGTGAGAAAATGCCAATAGAGTTATTTGTAAACATTAAACCGACAACAGTAAGTACATTAAAATCCCATATTTCCATCCTAAAATAACCACAAAACTTTGACAGGAAATACATAGAGTTTATTATGTGTGTACCCCATTTCATTATGTGGAGGAGGAAATCTGAGGCAACAGTTTGGTGCAGTACAGACAAGCAACATAATATACAGTAGCTGCACACAGCTTGATTTGTTTTGAATCACAACTAAATATTCTTACTATGACCATTAGTACAGAAATGTTCTGCAATTAGAAAAAATGAGAAGTATTTCTCTCATGCTGTACAATCTCACAAGGACTCTGGTAGAAAATAACTGATCATGTTTAAATTTTTTATGCCAACTTGTTCGGCTGTTGCCTCTGGAATGTTCAGCACAAAGGTTAAGTTCCAGACATAATTTAAGTGCTTTTCATGTGCAAACTGTTACTGGCTAAAGCTTTCAAAGTACATTTAATTACAGATATGAACACCCTGTAAAGATATGAGGATATGATAGAAGACCCATAGGCCATTAGAATTTTTTTTTCTTTTAAAGAGAAATGCTATGTTCCACTGCAGTAGTTCTAGTCCCTGATGAGGTCCTTCCAAGTAGGACTGTTCACTTGTAGGAGATAGACCATTCTTTGACAGAAGCATCATGGGATGTTGTTACCAGGGTATGTTCATCCAGCCATGCCAAGCTGCTTACATGATGTAGTCTATGAGCGTCTGTACAGATGGAAGGAGATGAATTTTTTAAAAACTCACAATTTAATATTAAGAATTGATAGGACAATATTTTTATTTTGAAAAAAATTTGAATTAGAACATAAGAACGGCCATACCGGGTCAGACCAAAGGTCCCTCTAACCCAGTATCCTGTCTTCCGACAGTGGCCAATGTCAGGTGCCCCAGAGGGAATGAACAGAACAGGTAATCACCAAGTGATCCATCCCCTGTCGCCCATTCCCAGCTTCTGCCAAACAGAGGCTAGGGACACCATCCCTGTCCATCCTAGCTAATTGTGATTGATGGATCTATCCTCCATGAACTTATCTAGTTCTTTTTCCAACTGTAGTGCACAAAGTACTTGTAAAATGCAGTTGCCTGCAAAGTGCACTTAGTGAGTGGCCGTCTTGATCCGTAACAGTTAGAATGTTAAAATTACATTACAGAGGGTAGACTAGATGTCTCCACCCCTATCTGGGAGGAGGAGAATTGCTAGTGTAGTTCTGACAGAGAAAGCACTGTCCATATTTCGAGAGAGACGAGTAATTCTCAAAACTAAACCTTTCTAGCAAAGAAGAGGTGCACAACGTACCTGGTATCTTGACTCTGGTCTCTGGGTCACTTAAGGTCCAAACATAAACCATCATGTCCATGCCCCCAGAGGCAAAATGTTCATTGTCTGGAGACCAGGCAAGGCAAACAATTTTTGCATGGTGTCCATAGAAGATGTTATGTTCCTATTGTGGAGTTATTGGGAAAATGGTGTTATTTTACAGACTTCAGGTAGCTATTCTTTTACCTGTGACATTGTCCCTCATTAACAGGCAACAAATTTTAATATGTTGCTAGAAAAAGTTAATATATCTGTATACCCCAGGTACACAGTAAAATTCTAAGCTAAGTGCCTTTTACATTTGAAAAGCATGGTTATTACACAAGTCTGTCATGGGAGTTATTTAAAATGTCCATTTTATGCTATTTCTATAAACATCTGAAAGGAGCCCACAGAATTCAAACCAAAATGGATCAAAAATGGTAGGACTGGATGTTCAAGTTTTCAGCAAAAACAAATTGGAGATCCTAGAACTCTCAAAATGTCCTGCTCAGCCTCAGCTGTAGCACAGAAGGGGTTGATTGAAGCCTTTGAAAGCAGCTGTACAGTAGGTGTTTTGAGAAACAACCTATATTTGATGGTGACCACATCCTGAATGAAATCTTTCCCAAACACCCCCCACTGACCAGAGCACCCCAAATCAAAGTGGCACCAGCCTCTGCCACAACAGATGCAAAACTTCTACAACTTTCTAGATCCCCAGGTTCTCCACATGTGGCGTACCTCATCCAGTCCACTAAGTGCCCCAACAACGGAGTGAGTGAAAAAGACACACTACGCTCTCAAATGAGCTCAGACAGAAAAAATGATAGAAAGGAAAAAACACATAACCATGGGCAAGCATTTCTCACAAAAATGATCACTCCATATCGGACCTCGCAGCCCTTGTCCTCAAAGGGAACCTACACAACACCTCCAAAAGATGAGCCTGGGAACTTAGGACTGATCCTTGGTGTCCAGCAGAGTTTAATACAGACACTGGATGTATGGCTCATTACAATTATCTGTAACCCACTAACCCTCTGTCCTACAACAACAGAGGTGTTAACTACCCATGGTCACCTTAGGTGGTCTCTTGAATGTGGGTTAAATACATAAGTGGAACAGATAAGGAATTAACTGTGACACAGGGTATGCCTACACTTAAGATGGTACAACACCACAGCTACACCACTGTAGTGCTTCAGTGTAGCCACTACTTAGGCTGGTGGGAGGAGTTCTCCTGTCAGTATAGGTAATTCACCTCCCCAAGAGGCAGCAGCTAGGTCAAGGGAAGAATTCTTCAGTCAGCCTAGTGCTGGCCAGGGGATAGCTCATATTATGTCGCTCGGGGATGTGGGTTTTTCACACCCCTGAGTAACACAGTTAAGCTGACAATTTTCTAGTGTAGACCAGGTCTGTGCATCTTTCCCAGATGTGAAGAAGAGTTCTGTGTAAGCTTGAACAGTTGTCTTTCCACCAATATAAGCTGGTCTGATTTTTTTTTTTTTTTTTAAAAAGTAACCTTGACCCACTTCATCTTTTGAAAAGAGAAACCTTTTTAGTTCTGCTCAGAGCCAAGAGTGCAAGACAATAGCATGGAAGAAGGAACAGCCCCCCCGTCCCCACCTCCTCGACATTCCATTTCAGTGCAATTTCAGTCCAGCTAATTTAAAGGCTTCATTCTCAGTCCTTGCTTTCTTTTTTTAAAGAGAGCATATGGATTATCTCCAATTCCTCTTCTGCCCATTTCAGTGCATGGCCTTCACACAGAGTTAAGCACTGTGGCTAACAAGTTTTATTAGAAAGTGCATCTTACAGTTCTGCACAGATTGCAGTCTAATCAGACTACTTACTCCCTCAGGCCAACCCAGTTTCCAGAAGTTATGGAAATCTTTGCTGACATGCACACTGATGGATAGGGAAAGACTTGTTCAAGGTCACTGTGCATTGGTTGTGATTGAGGTTTCCATTACAGACACACTACAATGCAGGTCAAATAAGGAACTTGCGAGACCCTAGACAGTTTATGCTGAATAGCAGCAAGCCTACCACAGATCAGATTGCCCCTCCCCCTTGCAGGTCACACCCTTCCAAGTGATTTTTAAAAGGCACCTCTGATTGGAAAGAACTTGTTTTCTCTATTTTTCTTGTTCTCTAATTTGGATGAATTAGTATCTTTTTTCTAGTAACCAACCTATGCTGCTCTTTCCTTCCCCTGACCCAAGGTCATAATTTTGTTTGAGACTTCAAAACTGGCTGTTGTGAAAATCATCTCAACAGGAGATACTACAGAATTACACACAAGTAGGCATTAGTGGCATTTGACTTTTTACCCCCAGTACAGACTAAGTCACACCTGGCTGTGCCTTTACTTCTACACACAGTTTTAGGACTAATAAATACTTTTGTTGGAAATCATAAGTCAGATACAGCAATTCTTACCGCATAGCCATCAGCAACACTAAAGACAGTGACAACTTTGTTTGCATCACAAACTGCAAGAAAGGCACCATCGTGAGAATATGCCAGGTCAGTCACAGGACCTTTAGCTTGCAAGGTCTTCTCATCGATTTTCAGAGAGGTTCCTTGGATTGAATATAGATGGACATTCCCATCCTGCAAGTTAATAATGAAAATCAAAGCTTTACAACAAAAATCAGGAAGGTTATTAAGTTAGAGGATCATATGCAATTATAGGTATTTCTCCCTTTGAGAGATACAGTCAGTATTTTTAGGGTATATTGGCCACATGTCGTCAAATTAAAAACATGCTACTGCTTTAAGACATGGGCGGAGAGTTTTGAGAAAAAGCTTACTTGATAACTAACTAGGGAGAATATGTTGTGGAATGTATACTAACCACAAAAGTGGGAGAATCTAATGGAAGGAGGCCAGAAGATAGCAGTTTAACAAAAAGCCCAACAGCACAACTTTAAATTAAAAGCAACAATATTCGTATACTGCCAACTTTGATATCTTGGTGCAGCAATAGCTGAGTGAAGTTTAAAGAACAAGCATAACTAAAAACCCCACAACCATGGAATACTGTTCCAGTGTTCACAAGAGTGTATCCTTACCAGGCCTCCCACTGCAGCGGTACCACCTCCTGGGTGAATGGCCACCACTTCTGGTTCATAGCCAGGGTCATCAACTGCAAAACATTTCTTCTTATTCTTCATCAAGATGATCTAGAAATGTAGAGCAATGTACCATAGAGACCATTAGGTTCAAAATGCTTGACAGGCTATACTAGTGCACTCTGCTCGTCAGCCACAATAGGAGTTACTACTTCATTGGTTCAAAAGAGTATTGAGATTCATTCTAATCTATACAGATTAGAAGTGTATAAAACACCTATACCTTGTGACCAAGCTTTTTCCTCCTATGAGCATTTGACAGGGATGCAGGTACTGCTGCAGACCGCCTTCAATCTACTAACTGCAAGCAGTCAGGACATGCTCTTGCATACAGTTAGCTGAAGTTCATTTAGTCACAACAAAAGAGGGGCATGAAGAACTCAAGCATTTCAAGCAATGCCTACTATCTTTTGTTGGGATGACTGAGTTACAAAGTACAGGCTGTTAATATCATGTGCAAAGGGTCATTTTCCTGTCCAGTTACAGTTTCCCATTAGAGGCAAATCATAACTAAAAACAAGTAGTTTGGATGACGCAGTTGAGATCATGAAAGTTCAACCAACATCCTTATTAGTCAAAAGCATTGCAAAGGAATGTAAGTATGGGTGGCTGGTGAACCCTGGGCTTGGGGAAGCAAGTGGCCAGCTCACCCTTTTTGCCTGAGGCCCCGCCCCTCCTGCCAGAGCCCAGAGGCCCTCCCTCCCCCAACTTGCCGCCCCCCGGAGCACAGGCTGGCCCTCCATTAGTCCCAGCCGCAGGGGAAGAGCCCCCCACAACACAGCACCAGGAAGCAGGAAGAGGTCTGGGGGCTGAGTGTGTGTGGGGCCATGCAAGGCTGTTTGGGGAGGCTCAGCCTTCCGTGGCCTTTGATACCCATTAATGTAAGTGTGGTTTAAACAGACACATCCCTGAAGAAACAAGGATCTTTGGTTCTGCTTCATTTGAATCATGCTGAGGAGCTTGAGTAATCCTCCAACTATCGTAGAGTGTGCTCCAACAATAGCCAAGAGATCCATATCTATGGTGCCAGGTGATAAGCAAGCTGTACACCAAAGATTGATATAACAGCATAAGTGGACTAGCCTGCCAAAAGTAACAAATGTTTAAGCAAGAGACTAAGAGGAGAACTAGTCCCTGCTTCTATATTTTTACTACTGACCAAGGTCCTAAAACTGTTATACTGACCATATCCAATATAGTTATCAGCGACTAATGATTTTGTGTTTCTTATATTAGCAATAATCTCCCTTCCAATTTTTTTTTATTTTATTTAAAGAGGTTAAGTATCTATTGGGATTTTGGTTTTACATCTGTATAATCACTGTATGAGCTAGAAGGTTAGATATGTATTTGCTCCTGCTCATTAACAGAAAAAGCTACCTTCCATATTTAAAGTGTTCACACACACCCACCAAAAGGAGAAAAACAAATTAAAGAAGAAACCAACACTGCTGTAATCAACACTGGATTCAAATTTCAGGTAGATTTTCATGTTGACTCAGCCTTTTTAGGCCACTAAATCCAGTGACCTCATTAGAGGCGTATGGCTACATACAATTCAGGCACTGGATTTAACAAACTTCGCTTTTCTACCAGTTTTAAAGTTTGGTGCAACCCCATAGCATGGATGCAGGTATACCTTGATACTGGTGTAATGCATCCACACTAGAGGTCTGCACCAATTTAAAATAGACAAACTGATTTAAAAAAAAATAATCAGTGCCAACACTGTATTTAGACAAGTCTTACACCAGCAGATTCTTTGATTTAGTTATGTTTGCACAGAATTTAAAAATAGTAAGGTGCTATGTAAGTGCTACCATGGGCTAACATTAACAGCTGATCCACATTGACAGCTGCCTCTACCAACATAGAATCCCCCACTGAAATAAGTTTTAGAAATTTCTTAGTGTACCAATGACATACTCAGAGCATTAAATACTGTATAGGTTACACAAGGCATGTCTACACAACCAGACCCCTGCAGCTGGCCCATACCAGTTGACTTGGGCTCACAGGGCTTAGAGGTCCTTACAGCAGTGAAACAGCTCTGCAGCCCGAGCCCCACAAGCCCTAGTTGGCTGGCCCAGGCCAGCTGTGGGGGTCTAGTTGCTGTGTAGACAGACCCAGATATTATCCTGATACTTACTTGTCCAATGCATATAACTACTGTATATCCACCAGGACCAACAGCTAAACATTTTGGTTGGACATCCATTTTTACAACATCCTGGCCACTGAAAAGAAAAATACAAATTGCTTTTCCGTGTCTTTATTTTATTCATGTACAAGTCTCAATTCAATAGTCAGCCATTGAGAGATCCTTGAAAAGTTACCATGAAATAGGTCTGCAATATGCAGATTCACAATCACGATCTACAGCTGGATTCCAGTCTTAGAAGTTAGGGCTTATCTACATGGGGACACTTGAGAAAATTAACCTGTTTTAAAATTTTTAAAGTGGATTACTTTACCCACATTAAATTCTCATGGGGATACTCCGATTCAGAATTAAAAAGTGACCTTAATTCATCTTAATTTAACTTCAGAGAGATAGAGATAGACTGGGTAATCCTAAAAGGACTCATCTCCTGAGGAGGCAGGATTGGCATAACCACAGGGGAAAGAATGGTTTCCAAAAAGAATCTTAGAGCTCGTTTTCCTCTGATACGTGGCTTTATATAGTACACTGTAAGAGCTGAAGCATGCTCTCTCTCTGATATATCTATATCCTATCTAGTGAAGACAAAACCCTACAAAAGTCATGCAATACAAGACAGATATATCTGGCTGCCTAAAAAATAAAAATAAAATCAGAAAATACTAAATTAGTCTTATGTAGGTAGAAGAAAAAAATTTAAATGACTATTGTTTCACAGATAAAGCAAGTTGGGTATTGCAAGCATTTCTAGGATTTTCATGGTAACTTGAAAAATTTTCTCAAGTTGTATGATTAAGCTAGTCAGCATTCCACACTGTACCAGTGAAATTCTCTTGATGCAACACAAAAAACACAACCCAATACATTCAAACACGACCAAATATGGTAGCCTCACTAACCTGTAGTCTCTCTTGGTTAGGCTAGTATAACGCACAGTGTCATCCATACTGCAACTGACCAGCTGATCCAATTCATCCACAGCCATTCTAGAAACCTGGTTTGTATGTCCTTTTCCAGAAAAGTCATCATTCTCCCCAGTTTCGGAATCCCAATAATGTGCAAAGTAGAATTAAGAAAGTTTTTCTTAGGAGTGGGGGGGGAGGTGGGGGGAGGGGAAGGGGAGGAAGAAGGCTTGCAGAAAAACTAGGAGTTCCAACTCCCAATTCCAGATAATGAAAATGAACACTGACTCAAGTATTCCATAAAGGAATTAAATAAAATATTATTTGAATAACCATTTTAGAACAGTAAAAAAGTATTGGCAAACAACAAATCATTTAGTGTTAGGTCTCAATGCCTAAGCAACACTTGCCAAGAGGGATACGGATAGGAAAAGTAAAATGAGTGTTTTTTACACAAGGGACTAGTCAATCTGACGTGTTATTACCATGAAAGCTTCTTCCTCAGCAAGCCTTCAAGTTTGCTTCATATATTTGCCAAAAGATAATGCAGTTACTGTGTGCATTATGTTCACAAGGAGCGTAAATGTATTATACATCACATGTTGTTTAAGGGAATATATTAAAAAATTGTATAAACTCACATTTGCCTGTTACAGAAAAAGCTAATGGCGTTCTGCTCTACAAAAAACAAAACCAAAAACTCACAGGCTGACCCACTAACCACACCCTGACCCACACCCTAGATCGCATTCCATGTTTATTGCTCCACAGACCAGTGGGAACTGGGATTATTATATAATTAATAAATGTGCAAATTCTCTGGGGGTTGGGGACCTGATTATGCTTGAGACACTGGCTAGATAAGTAACGGTAACTGGCTATTAACTGGCTAGAACAGTAACGGTAAGAGTGTCACCCACCCATGAGGATAAAAATTAAGGCCATGATAAGGTGGTGAGAAACTTGCAGCTCTGAGAACAATGCAGAAAGCTATGCTTATTAGTATATAAGCCCAGAGGCAGAGCAACAAGGAGTTCATAATCCTTTCAGTTTAGGGATGACTGGATTACCTCTTCTGTTCATTCCCTCTGAAGCACCTGGCATTGGCCACTATTGAAGACAGGATACTGAGCTGGATGGACCTTTGGTCTGACTCAGTATGGCTGTTCTTATTAATGTTAATAGGGATTCAGGTAAGACTACTGTGGTATCAGGAAAGCAAGTTATTAAGAGAATGGTAAAGATTACAGGTAAGTGCCATGTATAGTACAAGTTAGCAGGAATTTGGTTCAGCAATACAATTTTATTCAGGAATGTCAGAGGAAGTTATCTTGTCTTCAGTAAAGTGATTTAAAAAGTTCCTAGGAAGTAGCATACCCATCTTAAAGAGAAGTGGGACTATAATAACACCATTTGATCACCAGAAAGGATATTAATGTGTCCATCATGACTTCCAGAGTAAATATAGGATTTTCCACCATTTTTATGCACGGTCAGACACTGAACTGATTTACTATGACCCTGTGAGAGAATATAATTAGTGGGCAATTCATTTCTCAGTTATTCAAACTAGAAGAAAAGCAATCTATTCACAAAGTGTAACCGGTAAGATTTAGAAAGTAACATCACATCTTGGTTTTGGTCTTTGTTCAATCTCAAAGTTCAAATGACTAGCTGTCTAGGTCTGTTTCAAGGAATCAATAGATTAAAAAAAGTGTTACAGTACTGACATTTTCAGACAAATTCTGAAGAATTAAATATTCTGTAGTATGAATAGGTACACACTTATTTTTGGACAGAGATCTCTTTAGGACCCTTTCCATGCATGTGTGTTATGTTCCATCATAAGCAAGTTCAGTGTTTATAAGATGGTCAAATATGGTCACCTATACGTACTGGTTGCCAGAAATCCAGCAACAATAGTTAAAAAAAAAAAAGAAATCTAGGACACAGGTTTCTAGTTCATGTAAAATGTAAGCTCCCGTGGGATTGCTTTGTCACCCTGCCAAATAATTCCCAATATTAGAGCTTGATGACATAATGAACCATATCTCCATGTTCATAACAGTTAGCACTTGCAGGACGATGAAATAAGATGCCCATGGGTGGTATTCTAACTCAGGATTCTTTTAGTGTAATTTTAAGCATGTTTAAAAACTAGTGTGGAAGTAAGCTATTTTATTAGCATAATTAAGACCATTACTCACCTACACATTTGCACAAAGTATAACTACTATATTTGACTGTTATGACTCAGGTGTTAGTCAGTGATACGCTCAGCAATATCCAAGCTTGACGGTTCAAAGAGATTCTTTACAGCCACATTTTAATGGAACAGTTACTATTCCCAAACAGATTATTGCTAAAACCAAACTATGTGCAGCAGAAGGTGTCTGCTGCAGTGTGATCAAGGTCACCATACCTTTATGACACGTAGAGGCTTATTTGGGTTATTCTTATCCAAATAGTTAATGTAACCAGAGAGGGAGAGGCTCAGTAAGTGGTCCTTCTGCCACAAGCAACCCAACTGCTGATCCAGAACATCTGATCCCATGTTAAACGTACTGACAAGAGAGTTAGCACCAACATCCCAGATTTTAGCAGTTTTGTCTCCAGAAGCAGAAAGCAAGTGACTGCTATCAGGGCTCCAGCTAATCTGTAAAAACAAGTACCTGCCTTAGTATACAGAGTGCACTTTCCAGCAACAACAGTATAAGATATTTATTGTGCTGCAGTTATGAAACACAAAAAAATACTTACAGCATAAATGCCTCCATCATGAGCCTTATTTCCACCCAGAGCACAAACTCTCTCTCCAGTCTTCCCATCATAGACAAAAATCTTTAAAAAAAATTAATCACATAAGCATATTATACACAGTGACAGACAATTAGAGGAAGGCTTGCACATATACAATCTCCAAAATGTATTATATATACAGCTAACTCTTTGCTGCAGGCGTAAAAGTTAAGTCTTCAAGACAAATGCATACTTGTATATTAAATATTTAAGGTACCAGAGGATGTTCAGGCATTCTAAATAAAAGCAGCAAGCTGTTCCATGCAGGAATTCTGACATCTGAAATATTGGAAAGTATTATGCTTATGGCTCCTACTGTGATAGCCGCAGCTCCCTGCGAGTCATTGGAATCTGCCCATATGCAGGGAGCTATCCATGGCAACAGTGCTGTTGTAATTCTCAACCTCCTAAGCTGATAAAAATGTATAGAGGTAGGCTCTTACCTAGCCATTTATACCGCACCCACCTTCTCAGCCAGTGCAAGGAGTCTAGCAGTGGAAGCACCAGCACAGCTACGTGGTGGTACAAGATCAAGCCTTTCCATAGTGAATTTGAGAATTTGGGGATATTTTCCTTTGAGTCTGAAGAAAGCCTTGCCGCTAAAAGCTGTAGGCAGGGGTATCATCCCCCCAGCAGATAGGTAACCTGCGTTGGGGAGGTGCAGCAGGAAGAGAGATAAACAGGTGCAGTCTGATAGGAGCAGCATCAGGTTTTTGTAGAACAGCTGCTGCTGCAGCAGTATCATGGGAGAATAATGACAGTTCTTAAGTCTGTTTTCTCACAGTAAAGAGAATCAGTATGTAGGCTGTGGAACTGCTCCCCAAAACCCCATCCCCCTCAAAGAGTGTAACTCACAATTATTCCCCTCCCCCACACGTGGATATCAAGGTGGCAGCTCATTTTTACCTGGCCATCTGCACTAGATGTAGCAAATCTGTTCCCATCAGGAGAGAACCTCACACAGTTAACAAAACGGCTGTGGTCCTGCAGGAGACAGCAATTAGCACCCAGCCAAAAACAGAAGCGCTTTTTAAAGACATCTCATATAAGTTACTTGATCCCCATGAGACCCATTCATTTACAGTGAAATTTTCAAGCAAGAGACTCTCCACCCTACTCAAGCCACAGACTGGCTGTGAGGAAGAGGCCGACAGTGGAAACTTCTGCACCGTCTAGCACAGGTAAGCATGGAGGGTGACAGAGATAGGTCAAGAGCAACCACAGGATCCATGGTTCTGCAGTTCAAATAGCTTTAATGCAGCATACAAATCCGATTAGAAGTAATCGCCATGGCTTTGGTTAGGAGGGAAGAAGGCTGAACGACAGCCCCCATCCCATTCAGGATTGCTATTTTGTCTCCACCCCCCCACATCTGGTCACTTCATATGTATAAAGCCTTAGGAATCAGGCTTCTGCAGGTGAGCTGAATTCCACCCATAATAATCAGAAAAATGCATCAGTTTTATGCCCAATGCTTATAATACTCACTGATTTGGATTTTGCTAAAGAAGCTGTTACTGAAAGCTGAACGGTCTGAGGCTGAGTTGCCCATACACAAATCTAGCCACTATTAGTGATCATTTAAACCTTCAGGAATTTGTTCTCCAAGAGGATTGTTCACACTACAAAAAATCTAACAACCCTGGCAGAGAGTCTCAGAGTCTGGGTCAGCAAGGCAGATGTTTCCACTCAGACTTGGAGACTCTTCCACCACCTTGACAGGTCTGAGTCCAGGCTCCAGCCAGAGTGGGAATATCTACACTGCTGTTTTCAGCTCCGTAGCACAAGCCAGCGTTAGCTGACCTCGGTTCTCGGACTCACTGATGAATTTCCCTCCCCGCTTGCAGTAGACATACTGCAAGAGAGCCAAAAAATAAAAAGTAGCTACTGAAGTTCAAATGTATATTCAGCAGTGATGTCACTTAACTGATTGTGGCACTCTAAACTGTTCGTTTGCGAAGTCTGGAATGGAAAAAGGACTAAAAAGCACTTAAGGTTTAAAGTCAGCTTAAGCCACATGCAAACAATAGGTTTCCAATTGCCTTAAAATTAATCGCCAGGTTTAAACTTTTCAAGAAGACCTACTAGTATGGTAAGGACCTTCATCTGCAACAGCGCCAAGTGGCAAGGCCTACCCAGAAGAAGATAGGCCCCAAGTAATAAGGCCAAGAGACTCCCTAAGGGATGACATAATATGAATGGTTTGGATATAGTCATTCCAGTATTTGGAAGTTTTCACATTGCACTAGTGCAACACAAACCAGAAATTAAAGCTGACTTGTTATTTTCATTGTCCAGACAGAAAGTAATAGCAAAGGATGAACGTTAGATTTGTAATTTCAAGTTTAATAACCTGTAGTAATTTTTCGAGATCTAGGCTAACATTTTCAAAGCTGCCTCAAGGGATTTGGATGCCTAATTCCTGTTTAGAATTGAGAATCCAAATCCCTTAAAGAGATTTGGAGATTCCAAACCCCTCCCCCGCCACAGCTCCCCCCGCCCCCAAACTGAGCACTGCTGAAAGTATTGTTAAGAAACATGGTAGAATATTTTGAAATTGCACTAAATGAAGGAAACAAACTGCTCAAGATGGGATACTGAAAGTTTTGTTTCCAGTTACACTTCCTACAAACCCACAAAAGGGTAATGAAAGCCAGCACAGAAACAGATCTGAGATGACACTAAACTTAAAATTATACGGTTTTGAAGAATTAGTTTAGAGTTTCCTTTCTAACCCATCATTTATTTTGTTTTTCTGAGCTTGAGCGAGACCTTCAATTATCTTCAAACATGGGTTTTAAAAAGCTACTCAATGCTAAATAGATTTTAAACTGGAAACCAAGATTTTGTTATGGCAATGAGCTGTATCACAAAAAACTAAGTGTACTGGAGAACTGTGAAGACTTTTTAGTATATATCCATACGACTTAACAAAGAGACATAACCGAACTTATGTGCAGAAGGAGAAAAGTAAGTTAGACTCACGCTTATTGTAAACTTGAATTTGAATGGCGGTCCCTCAAAGAAAGCACCACAATTGTCATCACTGCCAGTTACTATACGATAGGGCCTTGTTTGTTTTATATCCACGCTGTTGATCACCTTGTTGTGTCCAGAGATCTCTCCGACTGAAGAGCCAGTATCCCATAGGAACACTGCTCCAAATCTATTTAAAGATGACACAATACACATAGTCCATAAAATAAAAATTACATGAAGGCTAACTCCTTGAGCATCAGTAATCTGCATTGAGTGCATGCAGAGAATAGAAATTAGGTCATCTAGTTAATCTCATGCAAGTGCAGCATTGTTCCCTAAAGGATATTCAAGTCCTTTGTCTAGGAGACAGAGTCCAAAAACTCAGACGAGGATGACATCTGCCACATGTACCAAGCAGAGAAGCAAATATACAAAGCTTTTTAAATTAAAAATATCCCTTGGATCTCACTTTAAGGGATCAACTACTTAAAGCTTACTGAGAGGAGCAAGTTGATGTCCCAGGTGGATAATTGCTACAAAACAGATAATGGATAGTATGGAAGGCTGGAATATAAAGCAGCATCAAGTCCATCATATGTAGGGTCAAATTCACCATCCATTTTGGTCTATTTCACAGTCATAGGATTTTAAATATTGTAAATTTCATTATTTTAGCTATTTGTGAAATTTCAGACATAATGGTGTAATTGTAGGGGTACTGACCCAAAAAGAAGGGGGGGGGAGAACACAAAGTCACTGTAGGGGTGGATGCAGTACTGCTACCCTTACCTCTGCGCTGCTGCGGGTGCTGGGCTCCCAGCCAGCAGCTGCCCAACTCTGAAGGCAACGCTACCGCCAGCAGCGGCACAGAAGACAGGAGGACATGGTATGGCATGGCCACCCTTACTTCTTCGCTGCTGCCTGCAGAGCCGGGCCCTCAGTCAGCAGCCACCGCACTCCAGCCGCCAGCTCTGAAGGCAACAGCACAGACGGTGGCATAGTATGGTATTGCCACCCTTCCTTCTATGCTGCTACCAGCGAGGGTGCTGGGTGCCCAGCCACTGCTCTCTGGCCGACCAGCTCTGAAGGCAGCGCAGAAGCAAGCATGGCAATACTGCACCCCCCCGGCATATAACCTTGCAACCCCCCTAAAACTCCCTTTTGGGTCAGGTCCCCCAATTTGAGAAATGCTGGTCTCCCCCATGAGATCTGTATAGTATAGGGTAAAAGCGCATAAGAGACCAGATTTCACGGTCTGTGATGCGTTTTTCATGGTGAATTTGGCAGGGCCCTAACCACGTGATTTAGGACAGAACAGTTGATTATTGCTTTAAAAGTCCTGTAGGTATCTACAAGATGTTAGTGAAGTAATTAGTACTTCACCTATGCTGAACAACACCTAGAGATCTCCAAAATAACTTCTTGTAATGTTTTATAGCGACACAGTTCAGTGAACCGCAGGAGAGAGGGACACGAACTACTGAGTGACGAGAAGACAAATCTTAGCATACCAAAGCATTGGCAGTTACTATTTCAGCGGCATTTAAAAAAACCCACAAAAAGTTAAGTCTGTAACCACAATGCATTAACAAAACAAGTTTTATCAGAACACATGAAAAAATCCTTTGTCAGCTTTTGTGTTTTTAAAACAGTAAAAAATACTCACTGCCAGAGTAATGTAGTTAAACAAGCTCTAGACCATCATTTCAGCAAGTTTTAAAATGAAGCTAGATTTGCTAGAAATGCAATACGATTCGTTAGGAAACCTTAATAACTTTGCTCTATTATTTCCTAAGTTTTCCTAACTTCTGGGCATTTTAAAAGAAACAAAAAAAGGAACGCTGATATGCAAGTCACCATACACATTTCTTCAGTACCAACCCTTGAGACATTAGCAAACAAACTAATGCAGGAGGTGTCTCCCCAAAGCATTAAGTTAGGAGTCAATATAAAGTAGAATTTCAAAGATATGAACTCCAGAGTTACAGATTTACCAGTCAACCGGACACCAATCAGGCAGCAGCAGCGACAAAAACAAAAATACAGCAAATGCTGTACTGCCCTGGGGCATGGGGGGAGGAGGAGGAAAGGGGGAAAAAAAGATTTGGTGCTTCTGCCCTGCGGGAACACTGGACTCAGAGGAGAAGAAAGAAAGAGGGAGGGTGGAGTACTGTAGTTTCAGCCACACTGCTCCATTCCCAACTTCAGCCCCAGCGCTCCCCCCATAGCTAAACCCCTGATGTATTCCCTGCTAAAACTAGGAGCAGAGCCATGGGGCACCCCCCACGGGACAGAGACCAGGGACAGAGCTGCAGGGCTGAAGCCCTGAGCCCCAGCGCTCCCTCTGGGTCTAATGCCCTGCTCTGATGCTCCCACAGGGCAGAAGTCCTGACCTCTCCACACCCATGCCTAGAACCCCGAACTCCCCATCCTGCAGTTGCAACCCCTCCCTTCCGCCCCCAGTGGCTGAAGTCCGTAACGTCTTTTTCAGAGTTACGAACAACCTCCATTCCCAAGGTGTCCATAACTGAGGTGCTACTGTACCAACTACTTGCACAGAACAGTAATTAGCCTTAAGATACAGTATGTGGCCTATGCCTGGAGGCCACTCTTGCTGGATTTGGTCCCCATCTTCACAGGTCTGCCAACCTTTTGTACTAGCAAGTGTACACATGTACCCGATTGAAGCTATACAAACAGGCACTTCTAGCCTGACAGACAAGAGGCAATTGGTGGTGAATTATGTTCTTATTGCACTTAACTGCCCCCCAAATCTAGTTGTGCTCATGTGGAAGATGCAAATATAAGTGTGATTCTCTCTCCCCAACAACACATTTTGTAAAACATTAAAGTTTTTAAGATCCCTGCGGTTCTCCCTGCTTAACAATCCCCCTCCCCCAAAAAACAAAAAAACCACCACACCCTCTGAACAGAACAGGCAATCTTGAATTGATTGTATGCAGTGTCGTAACCATGTCGGTCCCAGAATTAGCGAGACATGGCGTGGAAGGCAGTATCTTTTATTGGACCCATCACCCACCTGTCTCCCTAATCTTGAATTGCTACCATTTAAGGAAGAAAAAAAAAAGGTCGTATGCTCTAGAAAGGTCTATTTTAATGGCATTGTGCTTCCCCAGTGAATAAGCTACACACAGTTCAGCAGCTGTCAAATGCTATGTAAAGAATGTTGCTACTAAACAACGAATCTAGAAGTCTAAACAAGGAGTGCGACACACATTTCTCTTAGAGGAGCTGAGAGCTTTTGCCATCACTGATTTTGTTTTGTTAGGACACAATAGATTGAGAATTACTCACTTCTCCCTGCCTTCCCCCACAGCGGCAAGCCTCTTGCTGTCTTCAGTCCAGGCAATATCTTTTATTTTTCCTGCAAATGGCTGATATTCATACTTCAGTAGGTGTTCCTTCTGGGTGGTATCCCAAATTCTAAGCTTTCCAGAGACATCTGCCATAACACAGTAGTACATAAGTATCACTGTTCCAGCAAGTATCAAATAGTCACATGTCTCAGCCATCTGTCACAGTAAAAATTTTCAGCCTTACTGATTGCTAGTGCTAAAAACCTACCATCATATGCCATTATACAGACTAAGATTCCTAAATAAAACTGAATCCAATAAGCATTAAAAATTGGAGCGCTTTAAAATCATATATTCAAAGTTCAGCATGCAGAATTGATGATTACAGGAGTGTCTGAGGTAGGAACAAATCTACTGTGTGTCTGAGAGTCAGGCATTTGTGCAAATATGACTCTGTAAGTCTCCCAACCACAAACATAATAACCTGGCCTACTCGTGCATTTAAGTTCTGTATGCACATGTATAAAGTTTAAAAGCTGGATTGCTACCCAAAGGTCAAATAAGTGTATTCAACAATCGTTGGCGATCCCTCGAAGTTGAGGATGATGGACAATCCAGGAAAGACAATTTCAAGTTGTTGGAGAGTCTGCAGATGGCTGAGGCGGCCTATTCTAGAACCAGACTCTTCCATGTTGCAGACATTTCCAAGCAGATGGGCGAGCCTGGGCCCTGGCCTGCTCGGTCAATCCCGTTTTTCCATTATTCAACAACAGTGATGTCATGACAGGCAAGGAATACAAGTCTATCTTTTTTAGACCAGAGGTCTCATTTATGCCTAATATTCTGAGCATGCATTGTCGATTGCCTTGAATCAATTACCACCTCTTCAGAATACTAGAGAGGTGTGGAACATGCTTCAATTCAGAGGAAATATTGTGGTGTTGCTAGTCACAAGCTGGGACGCTCTGTATCTCAGGGGAACACCCTACAACCGCATGTTCATCTTTATAAAATGATTGTGTGGTATCCAATGTAAAGTTTGTCATGTTGGGTGTCTTCGGAAGGCTCATGATGCACTAAGCATGATGGTTATAGTAACTGTTACAGTAATGTTATAGGTTATAATTTCATAACACGGCTGTTCCTCTGAAACCATGTATATAATTATGAGGCTCAAAATGTATCTCCATGGCTTAAAGCAAGCATAGGCAAAACTTTCCAAGAACAGAGAGGCAGTTAACACCTCATTAGGGCACGTATGGGACAAACCCAGCTCAGCCTCACAGGAACAAAGGACGTTCTCGAGGGAGTCGCCCCTCTTCCTTTGGTCAATTTGGAACTGCAATGAGGTAATGCTCACCTGACTCTGAAGGGGTTGTGGGGGATACGCAATGCCAAGAGGGAAGAAAGGCCATGATAAAAAGGAAAGTATCAGAAGGGTAGCCTTATTAGTCTGTATTCACAGAAACAGCAAGGAATCTGGTGGCACCTTAAAGACCATACATTTATTTGGGTATAAGCTTTCGTTGGTAAAAAATCCATTTCTTCAGATGCATGGAGGAAGTGGGTTTTTACCCACGAAAGCTTATGCCCAAATAAATGTTTGGCCTCTAAAGGTGCCACACTCCTCATTTTTATTTTTTTTGATAAAAGGGAGAGACATTTGCCATGCTCTCTCTCTCCCGCCTACATCTACAGACACCACATACCAAATGACTGAAGCACTGATCAAAGGGGAGAGCCTGGCTGAAGAGCAACCAGCCAGCCTGTGGTGAGAAGTATCTAAGTTTGTACTAATAAGATCAGCTGAGAATGCGTTTTGTTTTTATTTCATTTGACCAAATCTGACTTGTTTTGATTTATAGTCACTCAAAAAATCGATCTTTATAGTTAATAAATTTGTTTATTCTACTTGAAGCAGTACATTTGGTTTGAAGTGTCAGAGACTCTCCTTGGGATAACAAGCCTGATACATATCAATTTCTTTGTTAAACTGACAAACTCTCAGAAGCTTGCAATGTCCAGCGGACATAACTGGGCACTGCAAGACTAAGGTTCCTAGGGATGTGTCTGGGACCGGTGATATTGGCTAGTGTTATTAGGTTGCACAATCCAAGGAGCAGCTTACATGCCAGAGGTTGTGAGTGAACAGCCCAGGAGTGGGGTTCTCACAGCAGAGCAGGGTAAGGCTGGCTCCCAGAGTCAACGACTGGAGCGACCTAGCAGATCACCGGTCCAGATAACACCAGAGGGGAATGTCACAAGTAGAACATTTTATAATTCAGACAGCGTTAGTCTTTTGTAATATAAAAACGCACAAAATAGATTTGTATTAGGCCTTTAAAAAAGGCAGTTTGAAAAAGTTTGCATATTAATCTATTCCACCCAGCAGAATTCAGGCCTGTGTATTTAAAGTTCTGTATATTTATATGGTCCTCTTCAATATAGTATCTGGCCCCACACAACACCCTAGGTAGGGATTTATTATCCCTATTTTACAGATAGGGAAAGAGGCACGAGGTGGATTAAGTGTTTTTTTGAAGAACACCTAGAAGTGTGTTATTGAACCTGGATTCAAACCCATTATTCCCAAGTCCAAGTCCTGTACCCTGCCCACTGAAGTATTCACTTGAAGACAACATCTACATTAGCATTTTGTTATTGCTCCTCGCCCCTCCCATCATTTCTCTACTGCTATACTAGCACTGGTGGGAACACTAGCATAAGAAGCGTGCAGGCCTCTGTGCCCCGGGGTTATGTAATTCAGCTCAGCAATATCTAGGGAGAAAATGCAGGCATGGTTGTTTCTCATAGTGACATTTAAGACAATGCACAATTGCTTTGTGACAAAGTGACAAACTTAAGGGTTAAATGTATAATTTTGATCTGTGCTCAGTATAGTGGCAAGTTACTTACAGGGTATGCCCCAAAAAAAAAGTTAAGGGAAGACTTTTGATACTCAGTGTTTGAGTATGTGGTAGGATGGATGATGGCTCAGATGCCCCTGCTAGCAGACTCAGTTAATAATGATCTGTGCTTAGCAGCAGCTTCTCCAACCAGACCACAATTAAGGAAAAATGCAGCACTGATCTCAGTGAGGGGGGACCTCACACACTACTGTTCAGAGTCCCTCAGAGTGGAATTTTACATTTCTAATGCTCTGCCTATTAACAAGAATAAAGTAGATGGGCACTTGGGCAAAGTGATGTATCAGCATAGAACAAACCCAAGAGTGCTGGGTTTGGGGCAGAGAGACACCACACACAACAACATTTTAAAAGGAATCAGTTTGACAAACACATGGACTGCGTGCCAGGAAAACCCTGCCTTTGATACAGACTAGTTTATAAGGCTGCACCCTACTGATCTGTGCTCAAAAGATATGTGCAAAGCTTGGGATATGCATGGAGAGGTCCCGGGGGGGGGATGGGGGATCACTGTAACTTCCCCCAAATTCAAGATTCTCCATTTTATCTTTCAAAATGGCAGAGAGGATTTAGGTGGTCCCACTCTGAGATTATTGCAGGAGTTGTGCCCCCACTCAACATGGCTGTAAGAGCGCGTTCTCATAGAAGGTCCATAGTGGCTCTTCTATTTACAGAGAGTATGTACAAAGAATATGCACACCCAATGTTCTGTGGAACCTGGCTTCATGGAACCTCCCTGTCCACAGCTCAGCTTTAACGAAAAAAAAGCTGATAGAACCTCTGAAGGACCTGGACGTCTGAGACTAGATCCAAAGCCATGGAGTGGTTCTACAATAAACTGGCCCATGAGATCTTGGCAGTGCTGTGTGGCTATTCAGGAACTTAGTTGAAACCAGGATTCCAGCCTGGAGCAGACATCATCTTGCAGACTCCAGAAGTCAATTTGGCATGTGTTCACATTTGGAAGGTTTTATTCTCAACCAAATGGGTTGGGAACTTCTTTAAAAAATGAATATGAAGACAAGTTTCCTACTTGTCAATACAGCCACCATGAAAGTGTTATGTAATTTTCTTTTAAAAATCTTTTTAAAGTACTTATGGTTTATTAATATTTATTCTCCAACACGTACCATCTTTAAAGTTTCCTTTATTGATTTTTGTCTTTTCATCTGACAATCATCAATTCTCTAATGGAGCATGGCATTAATGTAGATTCGTGTCCTTGTTTATACAATAGTATCAAAAATAAATTTTAGTTTCAGCCAGGAAGCCAGATGATGCAGCAAGGGCCTCGCTTACTGTAGATTCTCAAAGTTTTCATAGAATCTTTACACAAAAAGTTTGAGAATCAGCATTCTTTCCCTGCTAAGTTGCTGCAGTGAAAGCTGCAGTTCAGTTTACAGTGCTGAGAGATCAGGCCAGCACCAAGGAAAATGAGGACCTTTTTGTGTGCAAGAGTGAGAGAAAGACACACACCCACACAGAACCAGTGGCAGAATTTCATTTTAGAGACAGAGAATTTGACACCATATTTACCGCTTAGAGAACTCGTAAAGGGCAAAAACCAAAGTTAAAAATTCCACAGTTCACTCCTAATGCTGATGCACATACAAAGCATTCACTATAGCTAAAAGGACCATTTATAATAAGGTAATACACTTGTACACAGACATAAAATTAAGTTTAGAGTCGAGTATATTAAAATAAATTTTGGATTTAAACTAAGAAGTATCACTTCAAAAAGAAATAATACACTACACTGTCTCCTCCATGAGGAGACAAGTTTAACATTAATGGCATATGATTAGGAAAAAAATACTTATTTTTGTTACAGCTTTGTTAAATATGATCAAGCTGTATAACTAAAGTCTGCGCCACTAAGTTTTACCTAAGCATTTTAGCAGTCCTGTCCCATAGCTCATACCAGAATGCGTTCTGATACTTTACCTCCAGAAGCTATGTAGAATCCACTGGGAGCATACTTGGCAACCACAACTTGATGGGCATGCTCAGTATAGATATCAGCAATTGCTGGATTCTACAGATGAAACAGAATTAAAAAGTTACAAGATGACATTGTGAGTTTCAGACAAAGGAGAATCAAAACTGTTTTAAAGCTGAGACATTGGAGATACTTAAATCCCATGTATAATAAAGAGGAAGGGAGAACAAAAGTAAAACATGCCGCTGATCAGTGGAAACTTACTGTTTAGTGTGACAAACAATACAGGGTGTAACATGGCTGCAGTTGTGATAAGTAATATCCCCACTGGCCAATCACACATTAGCGTAATTCCCAAAATACCTGTATACAATACTGGAGGTTGGCAACTCATTGACTGATAAAAACTAAGTTGCACTGGAACGCAGAGAGAAAGGGCTCCAGAACAGGAATCAAGATAAAAGCACTTAAATATAGAGAACTGCATAGAAAGATGGGTAAGTGAGAGAAGAACGTAATGTTCCACTTTGTAGAGTACTAAGCATGTATAAAAGTTACTTCAGTAAAACGTGCCTAGAAAGCCTTAGAACAAAAACATTAGAGAGCCCTTTGCTTAGCAGGATATATTCACCTGTAGTTTCTGATGTATTAATACTGTAAGTCTTCACTGCTAGAACTAGAGACATTTTACAAGAGTTGCATCAGCAGGCACAGGAGATTACTTAGTAAATCAATGTGGATTGAAATGTCCGTCTTTTGGGTAAGCTAATTTATAAGCAGCTTTCCCCAAATGGATTTCAACAGAAGGGCTAATATAGAAAAAGTTTTTCCTATGATCAATAGGAAAATTGGGATGCAGAAACAGTCGCATCATTGACTGTCAAGACATTACAATTATAGCTTTTATGCTACTCTTTGGAGAGGTCTTCAAACTCCATAGCAGAAGAGACACTTAGGTCATTCAACACATGCTCAGATGCCTCAAAGTTTAACCACAAAACTGAGACAGTGAATGAATGTGTGTTGATGACTGAGGAGCTCTATCATCCAGACCATATCAAGGAGAACACAAGAGATGAAAACACAAGAGATACTTGTCTATATTTGTTATTGCATATCATAACATATTTATTCCACAGAGTTATGACTGTTCACGTGCAGCATACCAGCTAAATAAATTGCAGAACAATAGTCCAAAAAAATTAATCAGTTCACCTTTCATCTCCAAAACGACTTGTGTTGTTTGTTCAAAAGGAAAAAAGTGTGGCTGAAATTGTTTTGATGCTGTAATTCATAAACAAACATTTGTTTGACTGCATCATAAAAATCACTAAGTAATATAGTATGATTCGATCATGTGCTCAGGAGAAACTGGACCGTTACAGAGTAGGTACTCTGTATTAGAAAGCTTGCAGGCTTTTTACCAGGAAAAGGTCTTGCTCTTGCCAGTAATATCAGTCTCTCAGAGATGTAATGTAGCTTACTCAAGCAAGGGTAAGCTTTTCTATTTCTGGTCTAGAATACATTTATATTGGTTGAGTGCACTTCTAGCTCTGGCAAGTCAGAAATTATTGCACTATCAAGAGTCACCCAATTCCCTGCGACTCTCCATTTTCCTGGGTGATTGAATTTAAGTAAGCAAAACATGCCAGTCCTACAGGTCAAATAAGTTCCTATTCCTCTCTATTGTAGTTTCATCTCCGATAAGTTCGGGAGCCTCTCTGTATACTGCATTCTATTGCCAACATCATGAGTGGCTCCTGTTTTATAGCAGAGTTACAACAGCTCACTGAAGCTAAGTGGATAAAAACTGGACTTAAGGGGCACTGAATTTAAGACAGTTAAGCTTCTGGGTTTTTTTTTTTTTTTTAAAAGCCTACTGCTGTTAAAGCTTGAGTGCCAAACAAACTAGCTTTTTTTCCAGTTTATTTTCTTTGTATATTTAATAGCACTATTTCCACCCAATTACAGTCAGTTCCCTCATTTGCATGCATCTTTCACCCAACAGGTAAGAGCAAAACATTTGTTTAGAATTAGAAGTTATGAAAGGACCAGAAAAATTAGGAATGGAATGAATCGAAATTCAGGGGCAGGTACAGTATCTAACACCATCATTAACTCTCAAAAAAAAAAAAAAAAAAAGAGGACCAGCTAGCAGGAAAAGGAGGCAGGGACATGTTCAACAAGACAAAAAAACCCAGAATTCATTGAGCTAATGTGGCCCTTACACGGATACCAGAGCTGCTTAGAATAGCTTGGAACTCAAACTGCCTCAGACTTTGCAGGAAGAGGCACCCATATGGAAGTAAAATATTCATGAGATATCAGGTCTTCTAAGTATCACTGATCCCTCTTGCCTTAGCAGTGCTTTTCCAACACATCCAAGACGTCAATGTACTGAGTCACGTTTTGGACTTCTTTGTCATAGCTAAGAGACCATCCTCATCAGCTCCCAAGTACTTCACTCGGGACAATGGATTTGTAAGACACGAATGACCTGTCTGGTTTATTGGCTAGAATGAAGCAGTCCCAGGTGGAACTTGGAGAGTTATTCGATTGTACAGGAGTCACATGTAGTGTTCTCCAAGGGTCTGTCCCTTGTTTGTGCGGACATGGGGGTAGAGTTATTTGCCTAGGCTTCCCTATTTTTGATGGGGAGTGTTTCAGAGACTAAGTCAATACGTAGTACAGGTATAGTCCTTTACCAGGAAGAGGATTATTTCCATTTAATAATACTATTAAATTGAACCAAAAACTATGATGCATTCTTTTGTGACATTAAAACTGACTATTGGAACAAATTTTGTAACAGGCTGCAGTCAGCTGATAATTACCAGAAGACTCACCCCCTGCCTGCCCGTTTACTCTTACTTTTATAGCATACAGAAACATTTAGGTATTAGTTTTAATGTTATGACTAAATCAACTGGCTCAGATACATTTCTGTGCATCTGTCATGCTACATTATTTTACCTTCTTAGCTGAAACTTTTGGTATCAAGAAGACTGGGACATTTCTTTTTTTAAAAAAGAAACTTAACATTTAAAAAAAATAGAACCAAATACTAATTTTCAATGTTATGGAAGGCACTTTCAGCACACTGGCAGCTAGATAAGAGATTTGGATATACCCAACAAGTGGGAGGGGGAGCAGAAATCCTGGAGAACCACTGTCAGAGACAAACATATTGTCATGGAAAGCTGAAAATTTCAAGGATCTATAATCGTCCCACCTGTAATGGTTTTTCCCCCCAGAAACAAAGTTTACATTACATTAAAGCGAAAGGGGAAATGAAGGAGAATAGGGTGAGGATTCTCATTTTCCAGTAGTGAAAATACAATTACCATTTTAAAAGACTATATTGAATCTGGAGCCCCACAGAAAAAACAACAGCTCTACAAGTCACCTTTTGCACGCATTTCAATAGAATGCAATCTTTGCAGCCTGATTATTACCATTTAAATGGCACATTGTTCACTGATGATCACCATGTAAGAAAAACCTACTGAACATACCTGTTTTATATATTTCATTCATATGTAGTGCAGTTCCCTAGGATTAAGACTAAGAGCTTTGAATATGCAGATATTACATAAACTTTCAGTCCAATAACTCAGAGCTGTTTCAAGTTCTCAAATGCAACGGAGTAAGCTACACAGCACTGGATTCGATTTGTAAGATTGTGTTTTTTCCAAGAAGACAGCTTAGCTCAGCAAGTGGGGGTATTTATTAACTTAATAAATCTATTTTAATGGATCCCTAGGTCCCATAATATATATATTTGAATTACCATATTAACAGGCCCAAGAAGAACATGGAATACCAATCCCATCCTAAATTCTACAGAAAGGGACGAGGAGAGGAGACTACACAGATTTTGCAGAGATTTTCTACAGATTTCTGTAGTCCCCTCCCTGCCCACAATTTTAGGACTGAGTCATACACCCTCCCTTCTTCATCACAGACATATCTGACCTCAATAGAAATCCCAAAGTATCAGAAACAAGCCAATATGGGAAAGCAGCTGGAAAAAAAACAAAAAAAAAATTCAGAGGAAAGAACTACATCATGAAACAAACAAAAACTGTAGAATACATTACGTCAATGTTTCTGATGACGACGCATTTTCCATTGGTATACAGAAAGTTGTTGCCCTTGGGATCCCCTCCAATAATTTTGGAGACACCTCTTTCAACCTGGGGGAGGCTGGCAAACACTTTTTCTACAAAAAGAAGAAAATACAGAGAGATGGGGATATGGGGCATCACCAGTCAACGTCTTTCAGAAGCAAGGCAACCCGCCCCAGGGTCTGCGGCTGAACAGCCACTTGTTGCTGCCCCCAGAGCCCGGGACGCTCCGCACCCGGCACAACCCGGGCGAGCCACCCTGGAGCGGCGCGGGGCGAACGTGGGGGGGGGGGTCCCCCGGCGAGCGAGCCTAGCGCGGACCCAGGCACCGCCCGGGGCAGGGGCAGCGGCAGCGCAGGCACGGCCGGAGCCCGAGCAGGCGGCTCCCGGCGCGCCGCTCCCCAAGCCAGCCGCCGGGGCGGGCAGCCACGCGAAGGCGGCTCCCTGCGGGGCACGGGAAGCAGCCGGGCGCCCCCCGCACTTACTGCTCTCGAACGGCATCTTGGCCCGTTTGTTCCCGCGGCCGGAGGCAGGCGACGCGCTCGGGTCCCAGGTGGCGGCGGTGGCGGCGGCCCAGCCTCTCTCTGCTCCCGCTCCGGCCCCAGCCCCAAGCTGCAGAGCAGGAAGCGCCCGCCGAGCTCGCCGCTACTCCCCTGCTTTGACCATATATAGTCAACTCCGCGCTCGCCGAGGAGCGGCGGCCGCTCCCCACCGCCGCGAGCCCGCGCCCCACGCCCCGCCCCGGAAATGCCGTAGGCTCGCGCCAGCCCCGCCCCAGGCTGAGCGCGCGCGCGCGCGCGACCGAGAAAGAGAGCGGGGGAGAGGCTTCGCCCGGTCTCTGCATCGGGCCTGGGAGCTGCCTCGGCTTCTGCGCATGCTCGCTCCCTCGTGGGCCGTCCTCTGGCGCGTGCGCGGAAGAGTGAGCGAAAGGGGAAGCTGCACGGCGGGGGCTGTTTGCGCTCAGCGAGCCCTGCCCCCACCGCCTTCTCCGAGCCAAAGAGGGTAGGGCAAGGAAAAGAGGGAGCGCTCGCGAGCGGGCAGTGGGGGGGGGAGCCGCCGCCGTGGGGGCTGAGGCGTGGGCGGAGAGACACTGTAGTGAGGAAAAAGAAAAGGAGGACTTGTGGCACCTTAGAGACTAACCAATTTATTTGAGCATGAGCTTTCGTGAGCTACAGCTCACTTCATCGGATGCATTCAGTGGAAAATACAGTGGGGAGATGGGGAAATAGTTTTACTTTGTGTAATGACCCATCCACTCCCAGTCTCTATTCAAGCCTAAGTTAATTGTATCCAGTTTGCAAATATAATTCCAATTCAGCAGTCTCTAGTTGGAGTCTGTTTTTGAAGTCTTTTGGGCTGGGTAGTGGGGTGAGAAGGAGGGGCCGTGGGGGTTGAGGGCGGGAGGAGGAGGAGGTGGGGCTGTGTAGCGTGGGGCTGAGGGATGGGGCTGTGTAGCGTGGGGCTGAGGGATGGGGCTGTGTAGTGTGGGGCTGAGGGAGGAAGTGGTGCTGTGTAGTGTGGGACTGAGGGATGGGGCTGTGTAGCGTGGGGCTGAGGAGGAAGGCGGGGGGGCATTGGGGGCTGTGAGAAGACAGGTGAGCAGGAGTTGATGGGGGGGCGGGAAGGAGCAGATAAAGGAGGTTAGCACTGAGAAGCAGAGTGTGGGAGGGGATGGAGGGTAGCCCACATCAGGCGTGGGCACAGTGGGGAGGGGGCAGAGCGGGTCAGGAGTGGGGAGAGAGAGCAGGCAGAGGTGGTTGCTGGGAGAAACTGGAGCTAATGGGAGTGTTTGCAGAGAAGGGGTGGAGCTGGTCAGGCCTGGGTGCAAGATGGCAGAGCAGATCTCAGGTGAGTGAAAGCAGATGGTGGAGCAAACTTGGGCAGGATGAGAGAGGAGGTTGGGTAGATGGTGAAGCAGATCAGTAGGGAATATGAGAACGGAGGAGGAAAGAAAGATCTACTCCTAGAAGCTACTTTAGCTCGTCTCCAGTCCTGCTCTGCTTACTTCTGTCCTCCGTGAACTGGGAGCCATTGCCGAGCTACACAACATAGGTGATAAGTGAATTTTGTTCTGAAAATTACTGCTTCATGGGCACAACCATGCTTGTTATAACTTAGAAGAAGGTGCCAGCACAAAAACCCAGATATAGTTGTAGTGAACACAGGAATTTAATCACTTGAATTTGGTCCTGCCACCATACCCCAGACCACTGAAGAAATGAAGCCCTTTCTAACTCTGGGTGCTATCCTACAGGGGTGCTAAGTAGCTGAGTTATACTTGCAATTAGCCTTTTCTGGGTGGTAAAGCTTAGCTGAGCCCTAAAACCCATCAGACTTCCATGCTGTTCTCATTTTTGAAGGCTATAAGGTGGATAGACTGTCAGGCTCAATGGGTAGTGATCAATGGCTCTATGTCTACTTGGCAGCCGGTATCAAGTGCTCCAAGGGTCGGTCCTGGGGCCGGTTTTGTTCAATATCTTCATTAATGATCTGGAGGATGGTGTGGATTGCACCCTCAGCAAGTTTGCAGATGACATTAAACTGGGAGGAGTGGTAGATACGCTGGAGGGTAGGGACAGGATACAGAGGGACCTAGACAAATTAGAGGATTGGGTCAAAAGAAATCTGATGAGGTTCAACAAGGACAAGTGCAGAGTCCTGCACTCAGGACGGAAGAATCCCATGCACCGCTACAGACTAGGGACCGAATGGCTAGGCAGCAGTTCTGCAGAAAGGACCTAGGGGTTACATTGAACGAGAAGCTGGATATGAGTCAACGGTGTGCCCTTGTTGCCAAGAAGGCCAGTGGCATTTTGGGATGTATAAGTAGGGACATTGCCAGCAGATCAAGGGACGTGATCTTTCCCCTCTGTTCGACATTGGTGAGGCCTTATCTGGAGTACTGTGTCCAGTTTTGGGCCCCACACTACAAGAAGGATGTGGAAAAATTGGAAAAGTCCAGCGGAGCGCAACAAAAATGATTAGGGGACTGAAACACATGACTTAGGAGGAGAGGCTGAGGGGACTGGGATTGTTTAGTCTGTGGAAGAGAAGAATGAGGAGGGATTTGATAGCTGCTTTCAAAGGGGGTTCCAAAGAGGATGGATCTAGACTGTTCTCAGTGGTAGCAGATGACAGAACAAGGAGTAGTGGTCTCAAGTTGCAGTGGGGGAGGTTTAGGTTGGATATTAGGAAAAACCTTTTCACTATGAGGGTGGTGAAACACTGGAATGCGTTACCTAGGG
Organism: Caretta caretta; assembly: GCF_965140235.1. Classification (NCBI taxonomy): domain Eukaryota; kingdom Metazoa; phylum Chordata; order Testudines; family Cheloniidae; genus Caretta; species Caretta caretta. Next base: position 126,214,981 of record NC_134209.1, on the reverse strand, counting down.
AGGTGGTGGAATCTCCTTCCTTAGGAGTTTTTAAGGTCAGGCTTGACAAAGCCCTGGCTGGGATGATTTAGTTGGGGATTGGTCCTGCTTTGAGCAGGGGGTTGGACTAGGTGACCTCCTGAGATCCCTTCCAACCCTGATATTCTATGTTTCTATCTCCAGTTTTTATCTTTATTTTTGTGTGTGTTCCCCCCTCCGCCCATCACGGTAGTGTTTGAATGCCTCACAACCAATGAAGTTTTCTTCAGAATAATCCTGTGATTCAGGGAAGTAGAATTATCCATTTATTTTATAAACAGATGGAGAACTGGCCATTAGAGAACTGACTGCCCAAAGATATACAGGAAGTCTGTATTAGAGGCAGAACTTGAACACAGACCTGAGGCCCAGTCCAGTGCCTTCAACACAAGACCATCTTTCCTATCATTTTGAGAGTAGGAGTGGGAGGAGGCACAGGAAACTGACTGAACTCCACTTTGTGAGGCGAAACAAAGCGAATAAAGCAAAATGTATGCTGGGGAACATCGAAAGCACAAAGAGTCAGCATTTCTGTGGCTACATATGAAGCAGGGACTTTTGTAGCAACCACACCTAAAAGGGTAGATAATTAGGCTATTAGCATGGTGCATTATTCTTTTTAGAGAATTCTTGCATGGATAGGGCAGCTGGTCCCGTGGATCAGTCCCAAATACAGATCTGGGCCGCCAGCTGTTTTAATCCATCCCTCAAGCTCCTGCTGGGGAGCGGGGTTTGGGGCTGCTCCACACAGCTCCCGGAAGCAGTGGCATGGCCCCCTTCTGTCTTCTACGCGTAGGGGCAGCCAGGGTGCTCCACTCTGCACACTGCTCCTGCCCCAAGCGCCATGGCCAATGTGAGCTGCAGGGGCGATGCCTGCGGATAGGGAAGCATGCAGAGCCGCCTGGCCGTGACGCTACATAGGAGCCGGAGAAGGGACATGTCGCTACTTCTGGGAGCTGCTTGAGGTAAGCGCTGGCCAGAGCCTACACCCCTGCGCCTCCCCCCTGCCCCACCCCGATCCTCCTCCTGCCCTCCGAACCCCTCGGTCCCAGCCCAGAGCACCCTCCTACACCCCAAACTCCTCATCCCCAGCCCCACCCCACAGCCTGCACCTCCAGCCGGAGCCTGCACCCCGACCCAGCTGGAGCCCGCACCCCAATCCTCTGCCCCAGCCCGGAGCCCACCCTGAACTCCTCATTTCTGGCCCCACCCCAGAGTCTGCACCCCCTAACCAGAGCACTTACCCTCTCCCACACCCCAACCCCAATTTTGTGAGCATTCATGGCCTGCCATACAATTCCTAATTCCAGATGTGGCCCTTGGGCCAAAAAGTTTGCCCACCCCGACTTAGAATATGGTTTAGATAAGATGTGATTTTCGGTGTCAATTGGCTTCAGTTGGAGTTCCGGCTAGAGATAGCCAGGAAATATTTTTCTCCATGAAAATTTTCATTTTGTTTTTCTAATTTTTTCTACACAAATTTTGAGAAAATTGTTGGTATCTTTATTCCTCCCTCACAAATTTTTCTATTTTGTCAGTGATTTTTCAGTGAAAATTTTTCACTCAGCTCTAGTTGTGGGTGCTCAGCACCTCTCAGAAGGGAAAAACTAAGAGAAGTCCAAGCTTTTGAATATTTTGAAAATATATGCTTTAATGGCTTTTTCTCAGACCTGTGTGGACACTGAGCTGTAACATCTGCGTCATCTTTGAAAGCATGATCATACAGTAACAATTTTAACATCTATGAAGTCTTTTTAGAGAAAAACTGGGAATTATTATGATTAATTTCCTTTATTTACTAAAAATGTGCATGCTGGTTTGCAAAGTAGATAGTTTTCAGAGTAACAGCCGTGTTAGTCTATATTCGCAAAAAGAAAGGGAGTACTTGTGGCACCTCAGAGACTAACCAATTTATCTGAGCATAAGCTTTCGTGAGCTACAGCTCACTTCATCGGATGCATACTGTGGAAAGTGTAGAAGATCTTTTTATACACAGAAAGCATGAAAAAATACCTCTCCCCACCCCACTCTCTTGCTGGTAATAGCTTATCTAAAGTGATCACTCTCCTTACAGTGTGTATGATAATCAAGGTGGGCCATTTCCAGCACAAATCCAGGATTTGACAAGAACATCGGGGGGGGGGGTAGGAAAAAACAAGGGGAAATAGATTACCTTGCATGATGACTTAACTTAGGCTTGAATAGAGACTGGGAGTGGCTAAGCTTATGCTCGAATGAATTGGTTAGTCTCTGAGGTGCCACAAGTACTCCTTTTCTTTTTGCAAAGTAGATAGTGCTGCATTCCCTACCACAGAAGGCTTACAGAGGCCCTAATTCTGTGAACATGCTTACCTTTAAGCTGTGATATCAAAGGGACTGACTACTCACATACTTAAAGATAAGCAGCCATGCAAGTGTTTGCAGGACTGGGGCTTATGTAAAACAAAAACAGATTGGAGCATTTGGGAATTTTTTGGGAGAGCGTGGAAGACAGACCTGGGAATGGGTTATTATAAAGAACATCTAGAATGTTATCTACATAGCATCCACTATTGGCCCTGAAGCAGAGCTCTGTGTAAACCTGAAAGCTTATCTCTGTCCCCAGTAGAAATTGGGCCAATAAAAGAAACTACCTTACACAAGTTGTCTCAATGTGGAGGATGTGAGGGATATTCCCAAACCTGAGCCATTCTTTTTAGGTGAGAGATCTGAGGAACTGTCCCTGATAGAGGTATAATAGAAAAAGCTGTCCCTGATTGAGGTATCATAGAATCATAGCAAAAATTTTTTCACTAGGAGGGTGGTGAAGCACTGGAATGCGTCACCTAGGGAGGTGGTGGTGGAATCTCCTTCCTTTGAGGTTTTTAAGGTCAGGCTTGACAAACCCGGGCTGGGATGATTTAGGTGGGGATTGGTCCTGCTTTGAGCAGGGGCTGGACTAGATGACCTCCTGAGGTCCCTTCCAACTCTGATATTCTATGATCATTGGAGGAGGTTTTGGAACAAATTGATAAATTAAACAATAATGAGTCACGAGGACCAGATGGTATTCACGCAAGAGTTCTGAAGGAACTCAATTGTGAAATTGCAGGACTACTAACTGTAGTCTGTAACCTATTGTTTAAATCAGCTTCTGTACCAAATGACTGGAGGATAGCTAATGTGATGCCAATTTTTAAAAGGGGCTCCAGAGGTGACTCCGGCAATTACAGGCCAGTAAGCCTGACTTCAGTACCAAGCAAACTGGTTGAAACTATAGTAAAGAACAAAATTGTCAGACACATAGATGAACATAATTTGTTGGGGGAAGGTCCCTCACCAAAGGCTCTTAAGCGAAGTAAGCTGTCATGGGATAAGAGGGATAAGAGGGAAGGTTCTCTCATGGATTGTTAACTGGCTAAAAGATAGGAAACAAAGGGGTAGGAATAAATGGTCAGTTTTCAGAATGGAGAAAGGTAAATAGTTGTGTCCCCCAGGGGTCTGTTCTGGACCCAGTCCTATTCAACATATTCATAAATGATCTGGGAAAAGAGGTAAACAGTGAGCTGACAAAATTTGCAGATGATACAAAACTACTCAAGGTAGTTAAGTCCGAGGAAGACTGCAAAGAGTTACAAAAGGATCTCTCAAAACTGGGTGACTGGGCAACAAAATGGCAGATGAAATTCGATGTTGGTAAATGCAAAGTAATGCATATTGGAAAACATAATCCCAACTATACGTATAAAATGATGGGGGTCTAAATTAGCTGTTACCACTCAAGAAAGAGATCTTGGAGTCATTGTGGATAGTTCTCTGAAAACATCCACTCAAAGTGCAGCGGAAGTCAAAAAAGCAAACAGAATGTTGGGAATAATTAAGAAAGGGATAAATAAAACAGAAAATATCATATTGCCTCTATATAAATCCCTGATATGCCCACATCTTGAAAACTGCATGCAGATGTGGTCGCCCCATCTCAAAAAAGATATGTTGGAACTGGAAAAGGTTCAGAAAAGGGCAACAAAAATGATTAAGGGTATGGAATAGCTGCCGTGTGAGGAGAGATTAATAAGACTGACTTTTCAGCTTGGAAAAGAGACGACTAAGGGGGGATATGATAGAGGTATTTAAAATCATGACTGGTGTGAAGAAGGTAAATAAGGAAGTGTTATTTACTCCTTTTCATAACACAAGAACTAGGGGCCACCATATGAAATTGATAGGCAGCAGGTTTAAAAGCAGCCGCCAAGCAAACAAACCAAAATGTTTAATATAAGGGATTTATTATTTTATGTACAGTGGGGCTAATTTACAATACCTATTGGTCCAATAAAAGATATTAACTCATCCACTTTGTCTCTTTCATATCCTGGGACCAGCACAGCTATAACACTGCAAATACCTGATTTCCAAAAGTTGCTAACGCAATGGAAGATAGGCACTTTAAATGCAAATACAACAACATTAAACAAAAACTAAAAAAAAAAAAAATCTTGCATTGTGCTTTGAAATTAGTTGGATTCTTGTTTTGATCGACTTCCAAGGGGACACAGTGGGAATGTGGGATCTAGGTTTGAAAAGGAACAGTGCGGAGTGTTGTGAACATACGAGTGATATTGGAGTCTGAAACATATAAAGGGTTCCTCTAATGGGTTCATGCAAATATTAAACAGAAGGTTTGGCCACATGAAACTTGTTAGACTAAGTATCATAAACATATAGCTAAGGGTAGCATAAAATCCCTCCTTGACATGTAAAGGGTTAAGAAGCTCAGATAACCTGGTTGGTACCTGACCAAAAGGACCAATAACGGAAGAAGATACTTTCAAATCTGTGGGGGAAGGTTTCTGTTTTGTGTTTCTGTGTGTTCTCTTGGGAGGCAGAGAGGCACCAGGTCAGGGAAATCCCTCTCCTCCAAACAATTCTGAAACGAGTCTCTGATATTACAAAAAGTGTAAGTAAACAGGACAAGGTGTGTTAGGTTGTCTTTCGGTTTAGCTTCCCTGTGCTAAGAGGGAGGGTTATCCCTGGTTTTTGTAACTTTAAGTTTTGCCTAGAGGGGAATCCTCTGTGTTTTGAATCTGATTACCCTGTATAGTTACCTTCCATCCTGATTTTACAGAGGTGCTTCTTTACTTTTTTTCTTTAGAATAAAGTTCTGTTTTTTTAAAAATCTGATTGGTTTTTCGTGTCCTAAAAACCCAAGGCTCTGGTCTGTGCTCACCTGGTTTACCTATTTGGTTGGTAGATTATTCTCAAGCCTCCCAGGAAAGCGGATGAAGGAGCTTGGGGGGATATTTTAGGGAAACAGGAACTCCAAGTGTTCCTTTTTCTGAATCTTTGTCTAACTCACTTGGTGGTGGCAGCAATACCCATCCAAGGACAAGGAAGGATTTGTGCCTTGGGGAAGTTTTTAACCTAAGTGGATAGAAATAAGCTTAGGGGGTCTTTCATGCGGGTCCCTACATTTGTACCTCAGAGTGGGGAGGGAACCCTGACACTAAGTATAGGTCTACACTTAACAAGCTATAGCGGCACAGTTGCACTGTTGCAACTGCGCTGCTGTAGTGCATTACTGTAGACAGGAGGGGTTTTCCCATCTGCGTAGATAATCCATCTTCCCAAGAGGTGGTAGCTGATGGAGGTATTCTTCTGTTGACCTAGTGCTGTCTACATGGTGATCTAGGTTAGCTTAACAATACTGCTCAGGGGTGTGGATTTTTCACACCCCTGACCTCTAGTTAAACTGACCTAATTTTCTAGTGATGATGAGGCCTAAGATTAGGGACTAGGGTGAAATCCTGGCTCCACTGAAATCAAAGGTGAAACATCCATTGATTTCAGTAGACCAGAATGTCACGCCATTCTTCACCTTGCTGCAACTGCTTAGCACAAGGCAGCTGGTCAAAAGGGCCCTAAATAATATTGGAAAATGGACCTGACAAATCTGAGCCTTGCAGATTCTCCCTGACTAAGAGAATGTTCAGGTGGCATAGAGCCACAAGAGTGGAGCCTATACCAAAACTCTCCAAGCCCCTGGCTCAGGCAGCGTGGTCAGGTAAAAGGTGGTGTAACTGGTGAATCCCCCCTTCTGTGTGTTTTCCCTGGCTGCTGAAATGGGCCTTGGGGGCCATAGATAGCCAGTGTAAAGCAGAACAGCCTTGAAACTTTATGCTGAGAACTAGATTGTTGGTCACCTTGGTACATGCCAAGCAGCAACAGTCACTGGTCTGGAGCTAGGCAACATGTTTAGTTTCAATCGGCCAAGTCTAAACCTAAACATTGTGTAGCACTTTAATCACATACTCACACCTTCTTGTCAATTGTTGGAAATGGGCCATCCTGATTATCACTACAAAAGGGTTTTTTTTCTTCTGCTGATAATAGCTCACCTTAACTGATCACTCTCTTTATAGTGGGTATGGCAACACCCATTTTTTCATGTTCTCTGTGTGTGTATATATATATATATCTTCCTACTGTATTTTCCATTGTATGCATCTGATGAAGTGGGTTTTAGCCCACAAAAGCTTATGCTCAAATAAATTTGTTAGTCTCTAAGGTGCCACAAGTACTCCTCATTCTTTTTGCTGATATAGAGTAACATGGCTACCACTCTGAAACCTGTCACTGATGGGTATGAAATTAGTTATAGCCTCTCAGGAGAAAGATCTGGGTGTCATTGTCAACAGCAGCTTAATTAAGACCTCTGTAAGGCTCTAGGTTATGTTAAGAAAAGGAAAGGATATAGATAATATAGAAAACATAATACCATTGTATAAATTAAGGGCATGTTTTCACCAGGAACATTGCATTCGGTTTTGGACATCAAGATATTTAGCAGAGGTAATAGACCATAAAAATATGACAACAGTAATTAGAGGCAAAGGAAGGAGTTTAAATATAAATTGAGATTAAAATGCATAGGACTACAAGAGAAAATAAATTTTATTCCTCTAGAATTTAAGATTATAAATTGTCCTATAATTCAAAAAGTCATTAAAAGGGCAATTGATTTTAAAATGATAAAAGGAGCATTGGAGAACTGACCCTTGGAATTCCCTGCCACAGGATAATATTGAGGCAAATGCCTTAGAAAGATTCGGCTGTTATAAATATTAGACATAAGAATACATATGCATAAAAATAGTGTCTGTGTTGCTGTAGATAAACATTCGGTTCTCATGATTCAAGGCTAAACATCCTTGTGAGTTCAGAAGAAATTTATCCATAGTGAAGTATTATATAGATATGTGTAGTATGGAGGTTTTGTGCCTTATTCTGAAGTTTCGAGGTTTGACCAGTGTCCGATAGGATATTAGACTAAATGGACCAGAGGCCATTGGTCTGCTCTGTGTTATTTAAAAATCATACTCATAGGAACAGACTTATGGAACACATCTTCTTTCTGTGGTGGTCCAAATGGTCAGACGCACTTACTCTAAATTATGTAGGACAGCTTACAATTGTCAATAATATTTAGCATTACAGTTCCTCTCTTCCTAACCACCAACAAAAAAAGGGGTTTTTTGCATTTTGGGTCATGTATTACATATGCCATAGAATGTGCGATGTTTCTTTGACAGTGTAACAAGCCTTGTGGATGGGGAGAAGTGGCATATCTTGACTTTAGTAAGGCTTTTGATACTGTTGTTTCGTATGACCATCTCATAAACAAATCTAGGGAAATACAATCTAGATGGAGCTACTATTAGGTGGGTGCATAACTGAGTGGAAGCACCCACCGTGCAGAGGGGAAGTCAGCAAGGGTAGCTTAGGGCCGAACCTGCGGATCCGGCAGGTAAACAAACCGGCCTGGCCCGCCAGGGGCTTTCCCTGCACAAGTGGCGGAACAAGTTTGGGAACCACTGGCCTAGGGAGATTGTGGAATCATTGGTGGTTTTTAAGAACAGGTTAGACAAACACCGGTCTGGGTTTGTCTAGTTATTATTTAGTCCCACATTGAGTGCAGGGGACTGGACTACATGACCTACTGACCCTTCCACTCCTACACTTCTATGATTATACATTAGTTATTTTTACTGTTATGCTGCAGATTTCCAGCATTAGCATTGTTTCCATGCCTACTACAAAGTAGATGTGGTATTAAAATAGTTGTTTGTAACAACAAAAAAGATATCTAGCTTCCAAAACACATCTAGACTTCTGTTCTCTCCAGAGGTATGTACCCTTTTGATACAGGGTGGCCTATCTTTTAAGGGCCCTGGAGCCTGGGCCCAATCCTCTTCATTTATCAGGCTCAGCTGGGAAGGGGGTCTGGTGATGCCTATGAATCGTTAACGGAGCTCAGTTGGAGGAGAGCTGCAAGAGGGAGGTTGGCTCCTGTGTTTGGTCCTGGAGTAGAGAGAGGTGCAGACTGAAAGATCTCTGGGTCTCTGCAGCTTGTGTTTGCGAGGGAAATAATTGTTTGGTGTTACTTTCTGATTTGTTTTTAATTTGAATTAAATAAACCATGCCCTGAGGGAAGGGCGTGAAAGATCTGGGTGTGGTATTTAATCCTTCCAGTAGCCCAAACACCTTCATAATGAGATAAAGCAAAAACTCTACCCCACTCTAACTGGTCATTTTTGATCTGGCTGGATAAGAAAAGCTGCAATTTGGTAATAATTCTGTTGCTAACAGTATGCAGAAACAAATGGAAATATAGTGGAGACAAAAAACCAAGACCTGAGATTACTTACTGTATGTCAGGTCTTAACTATTTTCAAAAATAAATTCCAATATTACAGCCAGACATACACACGCTTATAAGGCATGCTGGCCTCCAGCTGTCACTAGCATACCTTTGAGTGTTCTGAGGTAGGAGACTAGGCAGTATCCTTTATAGTAGACTATTTGACATCAGCATTTTATTTTGAATACTGGTGCTCTGTTGCATATTGGCTTTGCTACTGGTACCATGCCACACATTCCATAAGCATGTATCACATTTTGTACTGATGTCTGACATATCCTCTGCTCCCATTAGCATACCACTGATGTTATTGGTAAGAGCCAAATTAAATTTGTAATACCATGTGGTGTATTGCCCACTGCTCACTATGTATTGCCCACTGCTCACTATAAGTCCTCTTAATTCTGTATCCCTCCTACACAATTCAATGCACTCTCAGTGGCTCTCTCAAGTTTTGATTTATGCAATTGCAATCCAAAGCTAAACATTGTCAAAGTTGAAAGCCTGCAGTTATGCACTTAAATCCACATTTAGGCACCTAAAGAAAGTCACCTGATTTCCAGAAGTAGCAAGCACTTGCAATGCCCATTGAATTCAGTAAGTTTTTGAGGGCACAACATCACTGAAATTCTACAGTATGGAGAGAGACCTAATAGGCAAGACTGAGACAGAAGCAAGCTACACCAGCAAATGCAGCAGGATAAAACTTGAGTCACAGAATACTATCTCACCTTTGGGAAGTTGTTGAGAAGTTATATGTGAGCAAGGCCATTCTTTACCCCAGAGACCTTCAGTAGGAGCTCTGAAACAGAGAGAGGTGCATTTTATTCAGAAGTACGCCAGGTACAGCCTGCATTGTGTAAAGCAGCAAAAGTGTTTGTACACAAGGGGTTTACTCAGTCTAGCAGAGGAAACTCCAGTTATGCAGTGAATTACATCCAGGATGTGATCATTTTTCCATCTAGTGAAGATCTGATTCTGAAGTACGTACTTGGATTTTTTAGAAACCATTGTTTGCCAGTAATCAAGTAGTCTTCCAGAATGACCCCACTCAAAAGAAAGCAAAGCTCCGTGAGTAAGATTAGATTAATTCTGTTTGTAACCTGTTTTTTCAAGGCCTATCCCTTATGGCTTTCCCATAGTAAGTGTCCCATAGAACCTGTTTGTTTGATTTGTTTGTTATACATTTTTATTTTTGGTGGGGTGATTGTGACGCTTCCTGGGAGTACCCAGGCCTGTGAGGCACTTTGCTATCATAGGCCCTTAGTCCAAGGAAAACTTGTCTATATCAAAGTATTTCTTCACACAACGCAGAGTCAATCTGTGGAACACTTTGCCAGAGGATGTTGTGAAGGCCAAGATCATAACAGGGTTCAAAAAAGAACTAGATACATTCATGGAGGATAGGTCCATCAATGGTTATTAGCCATGATGGGCAGGGATGGTGTCCCTAGCCTCTGTTTGCCAGAAGCTGGGGATGAGTGACAGGGAATGGATCACTTGATGATTATCTGTTCTGTTCATTCCCTCTGGGGCACCTGGCACTGGCCACTGTTGGAAGACAGGATATTGGGCTAGATGGACCTTTGGTCTGACCCAGTAGGGCCATTCTTATGTTCTTATCTGCCAGAGTTCAGATCCCTGACTCCACCAGCCATGGGCAACACAAGCACTCCCCCCTCTGCCTACACCTGCTCTGCTGTCCTTCTGCATAGTGATAGGCATACACAACTCTTGAGCCCTCCAAGCATTTCCCTGGATCATCCAGCTGCTGTTCCACTGGACACTTGCAGTACAGATTGGCTGTCCCCAAAGGAACAGTACCACCCAGCTGTACCAATTACAGCCTAGGTCACAGCTCTGCATTACACAGCACTTAGATATGTTTACAATGAAAACAAGCAAGAGTTTATTTAACAAAGATGAGATTCAGATGAAATATTGGAAACGGAGGATTATATATAAAATAAAATCATACCTTGCATTCTAAACTCTAGACCTTATTTAACTGGTTCCTTTCTTGTCTTAGAGCAAATGCTCACCCCCAAAGTCCTTGTAGCGTTTTATGGCCAGGCTCAACTGTGACCTTTCATTCATGAGAGAAGCCAAACTGGCAGCTTGCTTCCTTGGTGAAAGATGCAAGGGGTACCTCTGCCCCACATACACACCAGCAAGCCAGAATCTTTTCTCATAAACAGGATGCCATCCTGCTGTTTTATTTCATCCTGTACATTCCCTCTCTTGAAGAATTCACAATCTCTTGGTTAGCATTTTGACTCCACATGCAAGTAGATGTATATTGTACAGTGGACAATGCACAGTGGACCTTCTGGTGACCTGCCTTATCATAAGAACATAATTTTCAGTGTAGATACATAATCATTTCAAAATGTATGTACAAGTTATGATGATCAATGGGCCACTGGCTCATAGTAGAGACTGCACATGCCACCCTTTGGTGAATTTCCTGGTGCAAGTGCTAGAGGAGCCAACTGGGGGGGAGCTTTTCTTGACCTGCTGCTCACAAACCGGGAAGAATTAGTAGGGGAAGTTAAAGTGGATGGGAATCTGGGAGGCAGTGACCATGAGTTGGTTGAGTTCAGGATCCTGACACAGGGAAGAAAGGTAAGCAGCAGGATACGGACCCTGGACTTCAGGAAAGCAGACTTCGACTCCCTCAGGGAACGGATGGGTATGATCCCCTGGGGGACTAACATGAAGGGGAAAGGAGTCCAGGAGAGCTGGCTGTATTTCAAGGAATCCCTGTTGAGGTTACAGGGACAAACCATCCTGATGTGTTGAAAGAATAGTAAATATGGCAGGCGACCAGCTTGGCTTAACGGTGAAATCCTAGCGGATCTTAAACATAAAAAAGAAGCTTACAAGAAGTGGAAGGTTGGACATATGACCAGGGAAGAGTATAAAAATATTGCTCGGGCATGTAGGAATGAAATCAGGAGGGCCAAATCGCACCTGGAGCTGCAGCTAGCGAGAGATGTCAAGAGTAACAAGAAGGGTTTCTTCAGGTATGTTGGCAACAAGAAGAAAGCCAAGGAAAGTGTGGGCCCCTTAATGAATGAGGGAGGCAACCTAGTGACAGAGGATGTGGAAAAAGCTAATGTACTCAACGCTTTTTTTGCCTCTGTCTTCACGAACAAGGTCAGCTCCCAGACTGGTGTGCTGGGCATCACAACATGGGGAATAGATGGCCAGCCCTCTGTGGAGAAAGAGGTGGTTAGGGACTATTTAGAAAAGCTGGACGTGCACAAGTCCATGGGGCCGGACGAGTTGCATCCGAGAGTGCTAAAGGAATTGGCGGCTGTGATTGCAGAGCCATTGGCCATTATCTTTGAAAACTCGTGGCGAACGGGGGAAGTCCCGGATGACTGGAAAAAGGCTAATGTAGTGCCAATCTTTAAAAAAGGGAAGAAGGAGGATCCTGGGAACTACAGGCCAGTCAGCCTCACCTCAGTCCCCGGAAAAATCATGGAGCAGGTCCTCAAGGAATCAATCCTGAAGCACTTACATGAGAGGAAAGTGATCAGGAACAGTCAGCATGGATTCACCAAGGGAAGGTCATGCCTGACTAATCTAATCGCCTTCTATGATGAGATTACTGGTTCTGTGGATGAAGGGAAAGCAGTGGATGTATTGTTTCTTGACTTTAGCAAAGCTTTTGACACGGTCTCCCACAGTATTCTTGTCAGCAAGTTAAAGAAGTATGGGCTGGATGAATGCACTATAAGGTGGGTAGAAAGTTGGCTAGATTGTCGGGCTCAACGGGTAGTGATCAATGGCTCCATGTCTAGTTGGCAGCCGGTGTCAAGTGGAGTGCCCCAGGGGTCGGTCCTTGGGCCGGTTTTGTTCAATATCTTCATAAATGATCTGGAGGATGGTGTGGATTGCACTCTCAGCAAATTTGCGGATGATACTAAACTGGGAGGAGTGGTAGATACGCTGGAGGACAGGGATAGGATACAGAGGGACCTAGACAAATGGGAGGATTGGGCCAAAAGAAATCTGATTAGGTTCAATAAGGATAAGTGCAGGGTCCTGCACTTAGGACGGAAGAACCCAATGCACAGCTACAGACTAGGGACCGAATGGCTAGGCAGCAGTTCTGCGGAAAAGGACCTAGGGGTGACAGTGGACGAGAAGCTGGATATGAGTCAGCAGTGTGCCCTTGTTGCCAAGAAGGCCAATGGCATTTTGGGATGTATAAGTAAGGGCATAGCGAGCAGATCGAGGGACGTGATCGTCCCCCTCTATTCGACATTGGTGAGGCCTCATCTGGAGTACTGTGTCCAGTTTTGGGCCCCACACTACAAGAAGGATGTGGATAAATTAGAGAGAGTCCAGCGAACGGCAACAAAAATGATTAGGGGTCTGGAACACATGACTTATGAGGAGAGGCTGAGGGAACTGGGATTGTTTAGTCTGCAGAAGAGAAGAATGAGGGGGGATTTGATAGCTGCTTTCAACTACCTGAGAGATGGTTCCAGAGAGGATAGTTCTAGACTATTCTCGGTGGTAGAAGAGGACAGGACAAGGAGTAATGGTCTCAAGTTGCAATGGGGGAGGTTTAGGTTGGATATTAGGAAAAACTTTTTCACTAGGAGGGTGGTGAAACACTAGAATGCATTACCTAGGGAGGTGGTAGAATCTCCTTCCTTAGAAGTTTTTAAGGTCAAGCTTGAAAAAACCCTGGCTGGGATGATTTAATTGGGGATTGGTCCTGCTTTGAGCAGGGGGTTGGACTAGATGACCTCCTGAGGTCCCTTCCAACCCTGATATTCTATGATTCTATGAATTACTGTGCATATATCTGACCTAGGGGATCTCTGTAAAATTCTATGCATCCCTTGTGTATTCTGCCCATTGGCATCAAGAGAGCCCTGGGTTACAGGGATATATTGCTAAGGATAATTCTCCATTGTTAATAAGTAATCTCTCATTAGAAATATTGTACCAAAATAATTCATAAGCCTATACTTGGCTTCTTCTAGACTGAGCAGATTGTATAGGTTAGAAACAGGGCACTCTGATTAGGTCGGAAGCAGTAGGGTATGCAAGTATGGATATGCTAGGGGCAGCCACCCGGAGAGTTCTTACTTCCATCATGCAACTCTTTAGTTGCAAGTCTCATATTATTTATTTTATAGGCTCTGATCCAAAGTTCATTATAGTCAGTTGGAATCTTTCCTGTGCCTCAGGCTTTGAGTCAGGCCTGCATAGCTCAAAAATTTGTTAAGTCAAGCTCTCTACTTCACGGGGGTTATAGTACATAAATAGATATAGAGATGAAGGATAAAACAAAAATGAAAGTGAAATGAATGAAGCGGTGAAATTTAGTATGGTTGCTAGTTCCATTAATCTGAGTAAAAAATTTACATTAGGACATTTTTAATGGCCATGTTTTTAAAACTTCTAAGGGGAGACAGGATAAGCACCATACATGGTTGACTACAGTCCACACGCTCCCTGATGTTTTTGGAACAATTTTAGTTGACTAGCTTCACAGCATGCCAAGTATGAAAAAAGCCAGTATTTTCAAGGTTGAACAAAATGAGCACTGTTAGAAATACATGGGGCTTTACAAAGTGTGTAAAAAAACAAAAACAACCCCCCCCCCAACAGAGGAGCCTACAGTCTAATATGACTATTTAGTAACTTGGGTTTACCATTTGTTTTGTCAAAAGATCTACTGAGTGGTATGTAAGGCATCATGGATGTATAGGAAGTAAAATAACTACCATTGAAAGTACTTTTAGGGTATATAGCAAGTAGGGATGGAGGAAAAATGGTTTTTGAGGGGATATGATAGCATGTGAAAGAGTAAAAAAAATTATGGGCATTTGCTCGTAATAGCAATGGCATGCTGTTTACATGACACCAAGAAAGTGTTAACACAGAATGGAGAGCAATGCCATTTGAATTACTTAGTCAAAAGAAAGCACAGTTATGTTATTGAGGGCTTTAGTATGTCTCTTAATAATGGTGTGTTATCAGGATTAATGGCTTGGTACTGGAGAAAAGGCATATCAACTCTCACTGGCATGTATACCAGTTTGTTACACAGGCTCGTAGTATGTTAGATGATATCTCACTGAAAAAGGAGAAATTCCAGAAGCAATTGTAACTATGGCACACAGCATATGCTCTAGATCAGGGATCGGCAACCTTTGGCATGTGGCCCGCCAGGGTAAGCCCCCTGGTGGGCCCGGCCAGTTTGTTTACCTGCCGCATCTGCAGGTTTGGCCAATCACAGCTCCCACTGGCTGCAGTTCACTGCTCCGGGCCAATGGGGGCTGCGGGAAGCGGCGGCCAGCACATCCCTCGGCCCGTGCCGCTTCCCGCAGCTCCCATTGGCCCAGAGCAGTGAACCGCGGCCAGTGGGAGCTGTGATTGGCTGAACCTGCGGACTCGGCAGGTAACCAAACCGGCTCAGGGGCTTACCCTGGCGGGCTGTGTGCCAAAGGTTGCCGATCCCTGCTCTAGTGGTAATGTCTTCACTTTCATCCCTGCAAAAAGATTACAGAAGGAACAGTATCATAACAGGATCTTCGTTGTAATTTAAATATCTTTAATTCAGATTATTTTGTCTGAAAATTCAAACAACGAATAAAATAGCTTCATTGAGTTTGTCTGCTAGTTTCAGAAAATAATTTTTTTAAGAGAGTTAGCTCAATCACATGAAATGTGTTGTCATAAATACAAAGGGAAGGGTAATCACCTTTCTGTATACAGAGCTATAAAATCCCTCCTGGCCAGAGGTAAAGTCCTTTTACCTGTAAAGGGTTAAGCAGCTCAGGTAACCTGGCTGGCACCTGACCCAAAATGACCAATGAGGGGACATGATACTTTCAAATCTGGAGCGGGGGGAAAAAGGCTTTTGTCTGTCTGTGATATACCTTTGCCGGGAACAGGTCAAAGATGCAATCTCTCCAACTCCTGTAAAGTTAGTAAGTAATCTAGTTAGAAAATGCGCTAGGTTTTCTTTGTTTTGGCTTGTGAAATTCACTGTGCTGGAGGAAATGTGTATTCCTATTTTTGTGTCTTTTTGTAACTTAAGGTTTTGCCTAGAGGGATTCTCTATGTTTTGAATCTGACTGCCTGTAAGATTATCTTCCATTCTGATCTTACAGAGTTGCTCTTATCTTTTTTTGTTCTTCTAATAAAATTCTGTTTTTTAAGACTGATTGGGTTTTTTGGGTCTTAAAAATCCAAGGCTGGTTTATGCTCATCCTGTTTATTCTCAAGCCTCCCCAGGAACGGGGGTGTAAGGGCTTGGGGGGGATATTTTGGGGAAATAGGAACTCCAAGTGGTCCTTTCCCTGATTGTTTGTTAAATCACTTGGTGGTGGCAGCATTTACCTAATCCAAGGGCAAAGACTTTGTGCCTTGGGGAAGTTTTAACCTAAGCTGGTAGAAATAAGTTTAGGGGTCTTTCATGTGGGTTCCCCATATCTGTACCCTAGAGTTCAGAGTGAGGAAGGAACCCTGACATGTGTCTAGGGGCATGTCTACATGACAAAGAACCCCATGGTAGTGAATCTCAGAGCCCATGTCATCTGAGTTGGTGCTCCCAGGGCTCATGCTATAGGCTAAAAATAGCCATGTAGACATTCCAGCTTGGACTCTGAAACCTGGCATGTGGGAGGGTCTCAGAGCCCAGGCTCTAGCCCAAGTCTGAACATCTGCCTTGTTATTTTTAGCCCTGTAGCATGAGCCCATTGACCGAGGCTGAGACTCAATGCCACTTTTTTTTTCTTCCTGTATAGATGTATTTTAGGAGCTGGATGTTTATTCCAATAATGCCTTTCCAAATGCATGTACCTCTGAGATGCCTTGTTAAATTATACTGTAAAATGAATTATACCTCATCATACAGTCATCTTCTAAGGGTAAAATTCACCCTGTGCAGAGAGACAGCAAAAGGCCTATGTACCTTTTAAAATCTCACTTAACCTGTTTCAGAGGCTTAAGTTGTGCATAGGCCATGCACCTTTGCTTGGCAAAGAGGTGAGGTTCACTTTATATACCCAGCATTTCTGACCACAGCCACTAGTAAGTGGGAAAACTGCAGATCCTTGAGATTCAAGTAAATCTAGGTTTAGTAACTGGTAATAAGAGACTTAAATAATGTATTCCAAAAATGTAGTTTAGTCTAGTGATGAAAGCAGTGGACAGGGGGTCAGGAAACACGGGTTCTGTTCATGACACTAACTATATAATACAGATACACACCTCTTGTAAAGGACTGTATGTGAGATCACCACATGAAAGACCCTACTTAAATGCAAAGAATTATAGCGTGGAATAAGCTGTCAAGAAAAATAGTCATGCAAGAGAGATCACAGGCATCCTGTGAAAGAACATGGGATGTGACGTCCTTCAGAGGCCCTTATTGACTTGCTTCAGCTAGAGCTAGAAAGGCACTGCTTTAAACAGGCTTGGGGCAAAATGTGACATGTTCGATTTCCTTTGAATTTGCCAGTTGCCTTTCCTCATAGTGCATTGGTATGTCCGAGGGTTCCTTATAGAGGAGAGCGAGACCCTCTGCAAAGGCTTCTAGTTCAATATTTTTGGTGCAGCAGCCCTAGCTACACTTCCTATTTTACTATTTTTTGTTTTTGTTTTTTTACACACTGGTTCCTGTTCCAGCTTCTGTCCCCCTTCTCTTTTTGAGAATATGATTCTTGCATTTTTTAAAATACATGAGATTAACAAATAAAGAACAATGTCTGACCTGATGGCCGCTCTAACTCATGCTGGCCACTCTCAGCCCTGCAGAATCAAAATCACAAACAGGGATTGCCCCATCTGCCATATTGGCATTAGTGAAAGAGGTGACATAAGAGCCTCTTTGGAAAGTCTAAGCCACTGGAGGATTTTCCCTTGCACTGGGGATAATTCCCCCAAGGTCAGATACATTTGCTTTATAGAAAGAGACTCCAGTGCACCAGAGTGTGTTTCCTTATGAATTCAGCATATTCAGAAAGTAATTCATTTTTCCTTCACAAATTCACATGTCAGCACCAAACGTGAACGTCAAATGTGAACGTCACATTTTTTACAGCTTGTCAGTATTAGCATTTAGTCTTTTGGACCTCTTCTGTTACTTCACAGACAAGGTGGGAGAGGCAATAGCTTTTATTGGACCAATTTATGCTGCTGCTGCTGCGAGAACCAAGCTTTCAAGCTTATACAGAGGCTTAGGCTATGGCTACACTATGAGGTTTTTAGTGACACAGCTGTGCTGCTACAGCCGTGCCTCGAGAAGGCACACAGTGTAGCTACTGTTTGTTGGAAGGAGAGAGCTCTCCTACTGATAAAAAAACTTCCACCACCCCACGAGCGGCAGCGGCTTTGTCAGCAGGAGAGCGCTCCTGCTGACAAAGCGCTGTTCACATCAGTGCTTTTTGTTGGTAAAATTTTTGCCGTTCGTGTGTGTGTGTTTGTTTTTATGTCTATATCTACATTACAGCTTAGGTCGGCATAATTTACGTTGTTCAGTGGGGTTATTAAAAATCACCCCACTGAGCAATGTAAGTTACACTGACATAATTGCCGGTGTGGACAGAGCTATGTCCGCAGGAAAGCTTTGCGGCTGTAAATTCTCTAGTGTAACCATGCCCAGAGATCTTCAGATCTGGGGAAAATAACTCAAAGTGTTACTGCTAAATACAGTGCAAGATTTGAACACATTGTTTAGCATAAGTAATTAACATATTTCAAGGCACCATTCAAGGTGAAGTGGCTTCTTAACATCACAGGGAGGAAAGGGGGAGGGGGAGTCAGAGAGGGGGATTGTTAGTGGGTTACAGATTGTTGTAATAAGCCATAAATCCAGTGTCTGTTCAGTCCATGAACTCACACAGGAAAATGATAAAAGACAAAAATACCCTATGAACCTGTGGGTGAACATTTTTCATAAAGCCATCTCTATATCTGACCTATCATTCCTCATGCTCAAAGGAAACCTTCACATCACTTTCAAAAGATGGGCCTGAGAGCTTAAATTCATAACTTCGGTAGATACTAAAAATCATGGACTGATAAAAAAATAAAAGTATTTTAACCTTGATGAATGTGATCTTATCACTGCCTCCTCAATAACCCTCAAAAGCAGCATAAAGGATTCTAGCAGACATAGTTGCTTTATGATTTTAGAAATAAAAATTACAAGTCACAATTTCCGAAAAGGTCTATACTGTGTTAACATAGTCTGTGCATCTGACAGTTCTGTGCTAATTTAAAATTACACAACTTTAATGGTAATGGAGCATGACAACTGGTGTAGTGTGTCAAGTTGAAAATGCTTGTGTTTACAACTGAAATCTTTGAGTGACTGGCAAACCCTGGGCTTGCCATCTTTTTTTTTTTCCCCACAGGGACCTTCTTTCATAAAAGCTGCTCGTTTTCTGAAGGTGGATATGGTCTGTGTATTTTCCAAAGATAAACTTAAGTCTCCCCATTCAGGAAATATCTCCAGAACAGAGAAGAATAATTTGGAAAATTTGCATCCTGTAACAATAATAAAGTTATAAGGGATGATAAATTTGCTCATCCAGGCAGGTTATTTGGAATAGCTCAGGTTTATAAAGACACTAAGTTTAAGGGACTGTTTGTGAAATAAGAGTTTGAGACAACCCTCACTGAAATCAGTCAACTTAAATAGGACTGCTCATAAAATAAGGTATTACTCCACATGACTCTTAGGGACAGGATTTTATAATTGTACTATAAAAATTGATGTAAATTTTGAATTAATTCTGCCAGCCACCCTTTTTGAATAACAGAAAGGAATGACCGTCTGAGATGGGTGAAAACCATCGCAAATATCCAGATGGTCAAGAAAAAGTGAGAGACTTGGAAACACCAGGAGACAATCAGAAAACATCCATTGTATCCGATGCTAAACATGTTAGCAGCATTGATGGCCTCAGAGGTTTCAGAGTAACAGCCATGTTAGTCTTTATTCACAAAAAGAAAAGGAGTACTTGTGGGACCTTAGAGACTAACCAAATTATTTGAGCATAAGCTTTCGTGAGCTACAGCTCACTTCATCGGATGCATACTGTGGAAAATACAGAAGATGTTTGTTTTTGTACACACACATCATGAAAAAATGGGTGTTTATCACTACAAAAGGTTTTCTCTCCACCCACCCCACTCTCCTGCTGGTAATAGCTTATGTATGCATCCGATGAAGTGAGCTGTAGCTCACGAAAGCTTATGCTCAAATAATTTGGTTAGTCTCTAAGGTGCCACAAGTACTCCTTTTCTTTTTGCGAATACAGACTAACACGGCTGTTACTCTGAAACCTGTCATTATGTAAAGTGATCACTCTCCTTACAATGTGTATGATAATCAAGGTGGGCCATTTCCAGCACAAATCCAGGGTTTAACAAGAATGTCTGCGGGGGGCGTGGGGGGGTTAGGAAAAAACAAGGGGAAATAGATTACCTTGCATAATGACTTAGCCACTCCCAGTCTCTATTCAAGCCTAAGTTAATTGTATCCAATTTGCAAATGAATTCCAATTCAGCAGTCTCTCGCTGGAGTCTGGTTTTGAAGTTTTTCTGTTGTAATATCGCAACTTTCATGTCTGTAATCGCGTGACCAGAGAGATTGAAGTGTTCTCTGACTGGTTTATGAATGTTATAATTCTTGACATCTGATTTGTGTCCATTTATTCTTTTACGTAGAGACTGTCCAGTTTGACCAATGTACATGGCGGAGGGGCATTGCTGGCACATGATGGCATATATCACATTGGTAGATGTGCAGGTGAACGAGCCTCTGATAGTGTGGCTGATGTTATTAGGCCCTGATGGTGTCCCCTGAATAGATATGTGGGCACAGTTGGCAACAGGCTTTGTTGCAAGGATAGGTTCCTGGGTTAGTGGTTCTGTTGTGTGGTATGTGGTTGCTGGTGAGTATTCACTTCAGGTTGGGGGGCTGTCTGTAGGCAAGGACTGGCCTGTCTCCCAAGATTTGTGAGAGTGTTGGGTCATCCTTCAGGATAGGTTGTAGATCCTTAATAATGCGTTGGAGGGGTTTTAGTTGGGGGCTGAAGGTGACGGCTAGTGGCATTCTGTTATTTTCTTTGTTAGGCCTGTCCTGTAGTAGGTGACTTCTGGGAACTCTTCTGGCTCTATCAATCTGTTTCTTCACTTCCGCAGGTGGGTATTGTAGTTGTAAGAATGCTTGAGAGAGATCTTGTAGGTGTTTGCCTCTGTCTGAGGGGTTGGAGCAAATGCGGTTGTATCGCAGAGCTTGGCTGTAGACGATGGATCGTGTGGTGTGGTCAGGGTGAAAGCTGGAGGCACGTAGGTAGGAATAGCGGTCGGTAGGTTTCCGGTATAGGGTGGTGTTTATGTGACCATCGTTTATTAGCACTGTAGTGTCCAGGAAGTGGATCTCTTGTGTGGACTGGACCAGGCTGAGGTTGATGGTGGGATGGAAATTGTTGAAATCATGGTGGAATTCCTCAATAGCTTCTTTTCCATGGGTCCAGATGATGAAGATGTCATCAATATAGCGCAAACAGAATAGGGGCGTTAGGGGACGAGAGCTGAGGAAGCGTTGTTCTAAGTCAGCCATAAAAATGTTGGCATACTGTGGGGCCATGCGGGTACCCATAGCAGTGCCGCTGATTTGAAGGTATACATTGTCCCCAAATGTAGAATAGCTATTGGTAAGGACAAAGTCACAAAGTTCAGCCACCAGGTTAGGCGTGACATTATCGGGGATAGTGTTCTTGATGGCTTGTAGTCCATCTTTGTGTGGAATGTTGGTGTAGAGGGTTTCCACATCCATAGTGGCCAGGATGGTGTTATCAGGAAGATCACCGATGGATTGTAGTTTCCTCAGGAAGTCAGTGGTGTCTCGAAGGTAGCTGGGAGTGCTGGTAGCGTAGGGCCTGAGGAGGGAGTTTACATAGCCAGACAATCCTGCTGTCAGGGTGCCAATGCCTGAGATGATGGGGCGCCCAGGATTTCCAGGTTTATGGATCTTGGGTAGTAGATAGAATATCCCAGGTTGGGGTTCCAGGGGTGTGTCTGTGCGGATTTGATCTTGTGCTTTTTCAGGGAGTTTCTTGAGCAAATGCTGTAGTTTCTTTTGGTAACTCTCAGTGGGATCATAGGGTAATGGCTTGTAGAAAGTGGTGTTGGAGAGCTGCCGAGCAGCCTCTTGTTCATATTCCGACCTATTCATGATGACAACAACATCTCCTTTGTCAGCCTTTTTGATTATGGTGTCAGAGTTGTTTCTGAGGCTGTGGATGGCATTGTGTTCTGGACGGCTGAGGTTGTGGGGCAAGTGATGCTGCTTTTCCACAATTTCAGCTCGTGCACGTCGGCGGAAGCACTCTATGTAGAAGTCCAGTCTGCTGTCTTGACCTCCAGGAGGAGTCTACCTAGAATCCTTCTTTTTGTAGTGTTGGTAGGGAGGTCTCTGTGGATTAGTATGTTGTTCAGAGGTGTGTTGGAAATATTCCTTGAGTCGGAGACGTCGAAAATAGGATTCTAGGTCACCACAGAACTGTATCATGTTCGTGGGGGTGGAGGGGCAGAAGGAGAGGCCCCGAGATAGGACAGGTGCTTCTGCTGGTCTAAGAGTATAGGTGGATAGGTTAACAATATTGCTGGGTGGGTTGAGGGAACCATTGCTGTGGCCCCTTGTGGCATGTAGTAGTTTAGAAAGTTTAGTGTCCTTTTTCTTTTGTAGAGAAGCAAAGTGTGTGTTGTAAATGGCTTGTCTAGTTCTAGTAATGCCAGCCACAAGGAAGTTTGTGTGGAAGGTTGTTTTTTTATGAGAGTATCCATTTTTGAGAGCTCATTCTTTATCTTTCCCTGTTTGCTGTAGAGGATGTTGATCAGGTGGTTCTGCAGTTTCTTTGAGAGCGTGTGGCACAAGCTGTCAGCATAGTCTGTGTGGTATGTAGATTGTAATGGATTTTTTACCTTCAGTCCTTTTGGTACGATGTCCATCTGTTTGCATTTGGAAAGGAAGATGATGTCTGTCTGTATCTGTACAAGTTTTTTCATGCAGTTGATAGATTTCCACTCCATACGGCTAAATGCAACCATCCCCGAAGGCAAGACAACAAATAGGAGATAACGATGGGAAACCCAACAATAACCATCAAATGATAACAGCGGAAAACCCCAAGTTTACCCCACTAAAGGACTAATGATTACAGGATGACATTGCAAAATGCATGGACTCAAATGGGAATTTACAAGTATAAAGCTGGGGTGTTTTGCCATGAAACTTTGGGTTCAGTCCTGCCAAAACCTCAGAGCATCGGATCGCGACCAGCAGAGCCCAGCGCCTCACTCGTGTTCAAACTAACTGGCCATTAGATTGACTTGAGCTACAATAGACTGGTAACTATAAAAACATCAACTGCCAGGACTGTGTGCATGATGTGTATGTGTGTGTGACTGAAAAGCATATGCTAACTGTTGTATTTTCAATAAATATGGCGTATTTGCCTTCTCTCTTATAAAAGTTCCTGTGTGCTTTGTATAGCGTAACATGTTTGGTGGAGAATTGCGAAAGGGGGAAGAATATGTGCTGTAATTATTGACAATACTGCTAAAAAGGTACACCATATACTTAAAGGTGATCGATCATTCAGGTGTGCACACTCCTGGTCATAGAGATACCGGGCAGTAAAGAGGGAACCAGTTGTGGTTAATATTGTATTCACTATTGGTATCTTATCAATTGAGAATTTTTATGATTAAAAGGTATTCACACTCTCGGTCGTAGCAGGGCTGAGAAAAAGGGGAGAGGTTTAGCACCTCTCTCTCCACCCCGGACTGCTGGGGGGAAATAATTGGAGGTGGATATACCCCCGGTCGTAGAAGTGCAGGCAATAAAGGGAGGACTAGAGTCCTTGCTCCGACCCATCTGTCGGGGAAAACTATAGGTGCATACACCCTCAGCCATAGCAAGACCGAGCATAAGAGAACTTAGAACTTAGGGGTTTCTCGCTCTGGCCCTGGGAAGGGTTTTTATATTTGGTGTATGACCCCTTGGTAATAGAAGCCCAAGCAATACAGAGGAGGACTTAGCATTTCTCCCTCTGGCTCAGAGTGTGTTAAAATCATAAGTCCCGGCACTGGCACGGGCAACAGGGTGAACAAAGAAACTTGTAAGCCCCGACGCTGGCACAGGCAAACATAAGATCTTAATTTTAAACAGATTTTGCTCTGTTAAATCAAACTTTGAAGGATACAGGAGTTAGGGCAGTGTAGTATTTTTTGAGTGATGTTGTGGTGATTTCACAATTTTGAAATAAATGTTTAAGAAAAGGGACCAGGAGTGGTGGGGGCCAGTTGAGAAGCCCACCCTCCTTGCTAAATTGGTAGTGGAACAAAGGGGTAGAAACAAGTTCTTTTTGTCTTTCAGAAAATCAGGAAAAGCTGATACCAGCTGAAAAGCAACCCAAAATACCATGAATCTACTGTCACAATAGAAATTGTGTTTTGTGTTCTATGTTTTGTCTTGTCAATGTTTTGGGTAATATCAGGAAACACTAAGTTTTGGATACACTTGCTAAAGCAAAGAAAAAGATCACTGTTTGATACTTAGCAGTACAAATGGACGCAGTATGTTTCTAGTATAGCAAGGCCAGACCTTTTAATTGGGGAAATTGTTGTTAAAAATTGCACACCAACAGGCTTTGGAAGCAAAGATATGGAAAGTTAGCCCACTCCCCATATTACACATGGGATCCTTCTGGCTACCCTGGACCTCAAGCCAGTGGGCTGGGGAGGGAGGGAAGCTATTGGACACTAGAGGTTGTACCAAAGTAGACTATACTAGACACGATAAATTGACTTCCACTGGATTGATCGCTGCCCGTCGATGCGGCCGGTAGTGTAGACAAGCCCTTAGGCTATGTCTATACTACAGTCCTTACAGTGGCACAGCTGTACCATGGCAGCTGCACCACTGTAAGCTCTCCCTTTTATGCCAGTGAGAGACAGTTCTTCTGTCAGCATAATTAAACCACCCCAATTACTGGAGCGTCTCCCATCAACATAGCGCTGTCCATCCCTGCACTTTTGTTGGTGAAACTTATGTCGGTCAGGGGTGTGATTTTTTCAGACTCCTGACTGACACAAGTTTTACCGGCAAATGCTAGTCTAGACATAGCCTTTGTGAATTACAGTGCATGACCATTCAAACTACAGTTATTTACCCTTTTCCCATTTTTTTAGGTCTACAAAAGAGCATTTTTAGGTTGATATTGCAATCTGATTTATAATTTATCTATAGGCCTTAAGACACAATTACTTTTTGCATTTCTGCCCAGCCTTTTAAAATTAAAACAAAAGATAACTCTCTTGTCAGAGGTTTTACTTTAACTGAGGGATGAGAGTCTGAGACTTATGAATGTTTGGGGCGAGAGGGGGAAGGAATCAAGAGTTTCCTGCAGACACTTTGTTTTTAGCCTTTAATTGCTACAAGCAAGTGAGATACCATCCCCATTTAAGTATTTGTAAGGGAACCGAAGAGAAACAGACATAATTGTTCTATTTTAACAAACCCTGAGTGGTCAAAAAGTCAACGTGGGTAGACATATGAATATTTCAGGTAGAAGAATAGTCTTGAGTGCTTGACTATGAGTTGCTTCATTTAAACTAGAGTAGCTGGTTTTGAAATGACCTACTTGATACGGTAAGTAGCAGTGCCCAATCATCTCAGAAAGGTTTGTCAGCTGGTCTTCCCTACTCTTCATCAGGTATGCTACAAAAACTCTTGCTTCATTAACATTTAGGGCCTGATCCAAAACTCACTGAAGTCAATGGAAAGATTCCCATTGACTTCAATAGACTTTTGATCAGGCCCTTAGCAGATACAGAAAGTAATGATGTATGCTACGCCACATTAGGCATTTAAATGTAAACGTCTACCAATCCTGAAGAAATTATTTGCACTTTTATTGGGAAGTTATTCATGATCACAGCCACTCTGAATGCAGGAATTCATGAGGCTAAGTTATACCTACTCCAACCTAACATACCATCTTGTACGTAATTCTCTCAAATTTAGTTAAATTTTGAGTTATTAGGGGATGAACTAGTCTACTGATTCTATAGCATGTTGTAATATATTGATGTCTCAGCTCCATTCACAAATATTAACTAAACCTCATGGCAACTTTTGTGATGTAAGGTACAACCCCCATTTTACAAATGTAGAAATCGGAGACAGAGTTTAAGTAATTTTGCACAAGATCAAAATGCAAGTCAGTGAGAGTGCTGAGGAAAGAACTGAGCTCTGTCCACCAGTTCACGGCTCTAACCAATACTTTATGTGGTTAGGGAGCATGGGCTGATCTGTCTACGGAGGTTTTGTGGGCCCATCACAGTAGTGTCTGAGTGCCTGACAGGTGTTAATGAATTTATCTTCAAAACACAACGTGAGTTATGGAATTATTATATCCTTTAAAAAAATATGGAGAACTGAGGCACAGAAAGATTAATTGGCTTCCCCACCATCAGACAGGAAGTCTGCAGCACAGCTGGGAACTGAAATCAGATCGGTGGAGTCTTAGATTAGAATTTTAAGTACCAGACCATCCTTCCTGCCTGCTAATGGAGCCAACATTTCCCCTTCTAGAAAAAAGGTAGCTTTGTGCTCCAAAAGAGGGAAAAAAGAGCAGCTATTAAATACTATCTTCTTCTGAAATTACATTTCTTTAATTAAAATCCCATTAAAGATAATGTTACAAGATTGGGAAGGTTCTGGAAAGTTCTGTACTATAATAGTTGGAAACTGAGAATTAAGAAACTCAATCATTTGGGCTATCAGACCAGACTGAAGTGAAGGAAGCTGTTACTTGGAGCCTTAAGGAAACAGTTTGGGAATATATACCTTCCTGCTGGTGCTGCCCAAGAAGATTTTGAAGTGTTCTGCTACAGGTGGCATATAGAAAGCTCAATAGATGGTGGCTTTCATGGAGACTTATTAGCTAAAACCTAGGAGGCAACCAGGAGGGAGTGCAGAAGGTCCCTTGCTACAGGAAACTGCTACATGCTTTGTTGCTTTCAGAATCACAGCAATGGCCACGGTGGAATCTTCAAAAGTGTGTAGGGCGATGAGGTGCCAGTCCTACTCTACTTATTTGAACAAAGGACTAACATTGAAGGCCTCATGGTTTAAATATCAGTGAGTCTGGTCACCATTATCCAGAGGAATTAAGCGACACTGGAGCTTTATAGCTTTATAGCAACAAGAATATTAGCCTGGGAGGAATGAAAGCTGGAGCAGCTCAGCACCCATTTTAAGAAAATTACTTATTTTGTTTGCTTCAGCGAGGACTAACTACTTATCCTAGGTACCTCTGCTTCATCAGGGCCCTTTCAACAGTTCTAGAGAGCTGTTTAGGGTCCCTCACCTGAAGGGCCCCTCTCCTCTCCCAAGCTAGGGGATGTTGTATCCAGCTTTGACAGACAAACCTTCAAAGGCCTTGATGATTGTACATCATTTAAGCACCTGTAATTGGGCTATCTAAAGTCATTACATTGGTTTCTGCAAACATTCCAAACTACATACAACTGACTTAACCCTTAGTTATCCTTTAGCAAGCCACACATCACCACAGACGCACACACGGTCACAAAACTGTTACAGATATCTTTCACATTCTTCACATCCATGAGGACATATATATTCACTTGCCCCTTGCACTGAATACAGGTGTCGCACTACTGCACATAAAATAGACATAGAATCAGATTCTTCCCACACCAGCGGCTTTGTGCTCTTCATATACAAAGCAGCCAGTCAATCACAGACTTGACTAGCTGGAACAGAATAGGTGAAAAATAGACTGCAATGAACTTTGGATCAGGCCCATAATGAGACAGCTCAGAATCCCACTTGCTGATGTAACAAAAAAGACAGTTATGGAATAGATGCTTAGAAAATTTAATTGTTTTGCTGTGTCTTACCCTCTGCAGCACTAGAAATTTTGCAAGATTAGCCTTTCAGTGGGGCTATTGTTACCTGTAGAGAGGCTATATCCTCTTCATCAACACAAAAAACCATAGCTGTAAAACCAAGACTGAAATCCTGGTCCTGTGGAGCCAAAAATGTAGGCCTCTATCACTTGAGCTAAAGGAAGAGCCCTTAGCTGTCAGCTATAAAGGGACCCTTTTGCCAACGGTGCAACCATTCAATAGAGGACAACATATTTACGCACACATTATATGTGTATATGTCCCAATTCTGTTCCTATCAAAGTCAGTTAACCAGGGCCGGCTCCAGGCACCAGCTTTCCAAGCAGGTGCTTGGGGCAGCATTCAAAATGGGGCGGCAGTTCGTGTCCCGTGGCAGCAATTTGGTGGCAGCTCCGCCACTCTTCTGGGCACGGCGGCAATTTGGCCGTGACTGCTTGGGGCAGCAAAATTGGTAGAGCAGCCCCTGCAGTTAACGTAACGGGAACAGGATAGACCCCTACGATCCACAAAAAAAAAAAAGTTAATTTGCTTGATTACAACGTATGTAAAAATTTCACAGTAAAATTTCAAGGAGATTTAACTATACTGAAATTTGGTCAAAATATCAAATCAGGGTTATGTTTTTAATGACTTGTGGTGCAAATTTTTTGTTGCAAACTTTTCAGAAATATTCTTCTTCACATTCAGATTTAATCTTTCAATTTTCAGGCCAAATCAGTTTATCAAACCAAAGTTATAGGAAGATTATGCAGTGCTTTATCATGGAACCTGGTTGCAACCTTAACTATGTAAAGGATAGTCTATCTGCATAATGCAAACTTTGTAGCTTTTAATCTATAGTGCTTTAGAATTATTATATTCTTGTTAACACAAGAGAATAGGCCCGCATAGTTCTGATTCACATACATGTATGATAATAATTGAAGTTGTTTTTGACACTTAAAAACAATTTTTTTTAAATTTAAGCACTTGTTACCAGGACTATAGTGTATCTCACCATTTCTCACTTTGATTATCTGCAAATCCAATGCTTTTTCAAAAAAAATCTGAAACTCATGTTACTTTTCAACGAAGATTTAGAAGCAGAGTGCTGTGAGATCCTATGTTACTGGGACCTTTTATAAGTAATTTACAATCCTCTCCTTATTATATTATGTATATTTTAATAGTTAAAGCTAAAACTACTCTTGTCAGCATAAAATAAAGTAAATTTGTGATGTGACATTAAACATGATTTGTCACTTACTGAGGTAATTTACAACACTGAGTCATCTGCTATCGATATCCCAGTCATCATTACAAATGATCAAAGTTGTATTATAAATATAAAAGATTGTCACTGAAACTTAACAGTATTAGAGAAATTATCTAAACTGTCATGGAATGATGTTTCTTTTTTAATGTTTGTCTGTCCTCTTACTGAGGATGCAGCCTCTCTTTTGGATCACCAGAATACTGTTGTAATACATAAATTGTCTTTGTGAGGGTGAACCACAAGACAGAACTTGGGAGTGGCGGGGTAATCAAATTAGTATCTTAAATGTCTATATACTAATGTGAGAAGAATGGGGAGTAAGCAGGAAGAATTCAAAATGCTAGTAAATAAACACAACTATGACATAGTTGGCATCACAGAGATTTGGTGGGATAATACACATGACTGAAATATAGAAGGATACAGCTTGCTCAGGAAGGTCAGACAGGGAAAAAGGGAGGAAGTGTTGCCTGATATATTAAAAATGTATATACACTTGGACTGAGGTTGAGATGGAAATAGGAGACAAACTTGTTGAAAGTCTCTGGGTAAGGATAAAAGGGGTAAAAAACAAGGGTGATGTCATAGTACGGAAGAAGAAGTGGATGAGTTTAATCAGGAAGAAGAGGTGGATGAGGCTTTTTTTAAACAACTAACAAAATCATCCAAAACACAGGATTTGGTGGTGATGGGGGACTTCAACTATTCATCCTACTTCAACTACTACATCTGTTGGGAAAATAACACAGCGGGGCACAGATTATCCAACAAGTTCATGGAATGTATTGGAGACCATTTTTTATTTCAGAAGGTGGAGAAAGCTACTAAGGGAGAGGCTGTTCTAGATTTGATTTTGACAAATAGGGAGGAACTGGTTGAGAATCTGAAAGTGGAAGACAGCTTGGGTGATAGTGATCATGAAATGATGAGTTCATGATCCTAAGGAACGGTAGGAGGGAGAACAACAAAATAAAGACAATGGATTTCAAGAAGGCAGATGTTAGCAAACTCAGGGAGTTGGTAGGTAAGATCCCATTGGAAGCAAGTCTAAGGGGAAAACCAATTGATGACAGTTGGCAGTTTTTCAAAGAGACATTATTAAGGGCACAAGAGGAAACTATCCCACTGAGTAGGAAAGATAGGAAGTATGCCAAGATACCACCCTGGCTTAACCAGGAGATCTTCAGTGATCTTTAAAAAAAAAAAAAATTAAAAAAGAGAGTCCTACAAAGTGGAAACTAGGTCAAATTACAAAGGATGGATATAAACAAATAACACAAGTATGTAGGGAGAAAATTAGAAAGGCCAAGGCATAAAACAAGATCAAACTAGCTAGAGACATAAAGGGTAACAAAAAACATTCTACAAATACCTTAGAAGCAAGAGGAAAACCCAGGACAGGTTAGGCCCGTTACTCAATGAGGGGGGAAAAATAGTAACACAAAATGTGGAAATGGCAGAGGTGATTAATGACTTCTTTGTTTCAGTTTTCACCAGGAAGGTTGGTGGTGATTGGACGTCTAACATAGTGAATGCCAGCGCAAATGAGGTAAGATCAGAGGCTAAAATAGGAAAAGAATAAGTTAAAAATTACTTAGACAAATTAGATGTCTTCAAGTCACCAGGGCCTGATGAAATGCATCCTAGAATACTCAAGGAGCTGACTGAGGAGATATCTGAGCTATTAGCGATTATCTTTGAAAAGTCATGGAAGATAGGAGCGATTCCAGAAGACTGGAAAAGGGCAAATATACTGCCAACGTATAAAAAGGGAAATAAGGACAACCTGGGGAATTACAGACCTGTCAGCTTAACTTCTGTACCCAGAAAGATAATAGAGCAAATAATTAAGCAGTCAATTTACATACATCTGGAAGATACTAAGGTGATACTTAACAGTCAGCATGGATTCATCAAAAATAAATTCTGTCAAATCAACCTGATAGCTTTTTTTGAGAGGGTAACAAGACTTGTGGATATGGGGGAAGTGGTAGATGTGTGGTATATCTTGACTTTAGTAAGTCTTTTGATACAGTCTTGCATGACCTTCTCATAAACAAACTAGGGAAATGCAACCTAGATGGAGCTACTATAAGGTGGGTGCATAACTGGCTGGAAAACTGTTCCGAGAGAGTAGTTATCAGTGGCTCACAGTCATGCTGGAAGGGCATAATGACTGGGGTCTTGCAGGGATCAGTTTTGGGTCCAGTTCTGTTCGATATCTTCATCAATGATTTAGATAATGGCATAGAGCATACACTTAAAGTTTGCAGACAATACCAAGCTGGGAGGGGTTGCAAGTGCTTTGGAGATAGGATTAAAATTCAAAATGATCTGGACAAATTGGGGAAATGGTCTGAAGTAAACAAGATGAAATTCAATAAGGACAAATGCAAAGTACTCCGCTAAGGAAGGAACAATCAGTTGCACACATACAAAATGGGAAATGACTGCCAGGAAGGAAGGAGTACTGTGGAAAGGGATCTAGGGGGGCGGTCATAGTGGACCACAAGCTAAATGAAAATCAACAGTGTAACACTGTTGCAAAAGAAATAAAATAAATAAAAAAATGCAAACATCATTCTGCGATATATTAGCAGGAGTGTTGTAAGCAAGACACAAGAAGTAATTCTTCTGCTCTACTCCACACTGATTAGGCCTGAACTACAGTATTGTGTCCAGTTCTGGGTGCCACATTTCAGGAAAGATGTGAAAAAATGGAGAAAGTTCAAAGAAGAGCTACAAAAATTATTAAAAGTCTAGAAAGAATGACCTATCAGGGAAGATTGAAAAAACTGGGTTTGTTTAGTCTGGAGAAGAGAAGACTGAGAGGGAACGTGATAACATTTTTCATGTACATAAAAGGTTGTTACAAAGAGGAGGGAAAAGAATTGTTCTCCTTAACCACTGAGGACAGGACAAGAAGCAATGGGCTTAAATTGCAGCAGAGGAGTTTTAGGTTGGACATTAGGATAAACTTCTTAACTGTCAGGGCGGTTAAGCACTGGAATAAACTGCATAGGGAGGCTGTGGAATCTCCATCATTGGAGATTTTTAAGAGCAGGTTAGATAATCAATTGTCAGGAATGGTCTAGATTAGGGGGCGGGGCTTCTCTGACTAGGGGTCCTAAAAGGTAGCCAGCCAGCCAGTCAGGCAGCGGCATAGACCGCTGCAGCGGCACAGGAGCCAGCAAACAGAGCTTAAACAGGGGAGTTTGAGTGGGCGTTTGAAAGGGGAGTTTGTATTGTGGTGCTTGTTTAGGATTTGGTTTTGCTGTGGGTGGTTGTGTTTTGGTGTGTTTTGTGTTTCCCAGATTAACAGGATTTAGGTGGGAAGGCTATGACAGATATAGAGGCAGCAGTGGGAGTGACCCAGGTAGTGGAAGACACAATGAGGATGACTGGATGTGGAAGCTGTGGTATGTACATGATCCTGAAGGGGGCACCTGGTAAGAGTTTTGACTGCATGAAATGCCATCTGATAGAGGTGATGGAGGAAAAGATCCAAGGTTTGGAGATGCAGGTGGATAGTCTGGTTGAGTTTAGGAAGGGGTTTGAGCAGATTATGGAGCAAAGACATGAGGTACCTGAAGGGAAAAGCTCAGACTTGCCAATGGAAGCAGGGCTGGGGAATTCTGAGGGGAGACTGGGTGAAGAAAGTGGTCAGTGGAAGCATGTGACTAAAAGAACCAGGCAGAGGAAAAGACGGGCAAGTGAAAGAGAAATAGAGCTCAAGAATAGGTTTGTAGAGTTGGAAAATGAAGGGCCTCAGCAGGTAGTCGCTGAAGATGGAAGGGCAAGGAAGAAGAGAAGAGCAGCTAGTCCTATAGGAAAAGGGGAAGAGTCAATGTAGAATACACCAAAATATGAGCCCCAGGAGGATACAGGATGGGTTGAAAAGGATTACAAGGGAGAATAGAAATGGAAAGAACTTGCAGCCAGAGGGAACAGGGAATAGACTGGAGAATAGCACTGTCACCAGGAAAAGGCAGGTCTATGTGATCGGGCACTCTTTACGGAGAATAATAGACAGGCCTGTAACCAGAGCTGATCCAGAGAATAGAAGGGTGTGCTATCTTCCAGGTGCTAAGATACAGGAAGTAGATCTGAGGTTGAAAAGGATCCTAAAGGGAGCAGGAAAGAATCCCTTCATGTGGGAACAAATGATACGGCTAGATTCTGGCTGGAAAGTATTAAGGGAGACTATGCTAGGCTGGGGAAGACGCTTAAGGAAATCGAGGCTCAGGTAATCTTTAGTGGGATTCTGCCTGTTCCTAGAGAAGGGCAACAAAGGTGTGACAAGATTATGACTATCAATAGATGGCTTAGGCAGTGGTGCTATAAGGAGGACTTTGGGATGTATGGCCAGTGGGAGGCATTCATGGACAGAGGACAGTTCTCTCGGGATGGACTTCATCTGAGTAGGGAAGGAAATAGACTTCTAGGATGGAGGCTGGCACAACTGATTAAGAGAGCTTTAAACTAGGAATCTGGGGGAGATGGTTGGGAGATGTCCAGGTAACCTCCATGCCGGATTTTAGCATTGAGAGGGAAGAAAACAAAGTAAGAATGTATATAAGGAGGAAGGGCAGTGTGGATACCAGTCTAATAGGTTATACTGGCTGTAGAATGTCTGTGCCTAATTGGGTACAGAATGTGAGCGAGGCCAAACAGCAAAAATTAAGATGTTTGTACACCAATGTGAGGAGCCTAGGTAACAAAATGGAGGAACTAGAGCTACTGGTGCAGGAAGTGAAACCAGATATTATAGGGATAACAGAAACATGGTGGAATAGTAGTCATGACTGGACTACAGGTATTGAAGGGTATGTGCTGTTTAGGAAAGATGGAAATAAAGGTAAAGGTGGTGGAATAGCATTGTATATCAATGATGAGGTAGAATGTAAAGAAATAAGAAGTGATGGGATGGATAAGACAGAGTCCGTCTGGGCAAAAATTACATTGGGGAAGAAAACTATTAGAGCCTCCCCCTGGGATAGTGCTTGGGGTGTGCTATAGAGTGCCAGGATCTATTTTGGATATGGTTAGAGCCCTTTTTAATGTTTTTAATAATGTAAATACTAATGGAAACTGCGTGATCATGGGAGACTTTAATTTCCCAGATATAGACTGGAGGACGAGTGCTAGTAATAATAATAGGGCTCAGATTTTCCTAGATGCGATAACTGATGGATTCATTCATCAAGTAGCTGCTGAACCGACTAGAGGGGATGTCATTTTAGATTTGGTTTTGGAGAATAGTGAGGACCTCATAGAAGAAATGGTTGTAGGGGATAATCTTGGTTCAAGTGATCATGAGCTAATTCAGTTCAAACTGAACGGAAGGATTAACAAAAATAAATCTGCAAACTAGGGTTTTTGATTTCAAAAGGGCTGACTTTCAAAAATTAAGGAAATTAGTTAGGGAAGTGGATTGGACTAAAGAACTTATGGATCTAAAGGCAGAGGAGGCCTGGGATTACTTTAAATCAAAGCTGCAGAAGCTATCGGAAGCCTGCATCCCAAGAAAGGGGAAAAAAATTCATAGGCAGGAGTTGTAGACCAATCTCAGAGAGGTGATTAAGAAAAAGCAGAAAGCATACAGGGAGTGGAAGATGGGAGGGATCAGCAAGGAAAGCTCCCTTATTGAGGTCAGAACAAGTAGGAATAAAGTGAGACAGGCCAAAAGTCAAGTAGAGTTGGACCTTGCAAAGGGAATTAAAACCAATAGTAAAAGGATCTATAGCCATATAAATAAGAAGAAAACAAAGAAAGAAGAAGTGGGACCGCTAAACACTGAGGATGGAGTGGAGGTTAAGGATAATCTAGGCATGGCCTAATATCTAAACAAATACTTTGCCTCAGTCTTTAATAAGGCTAAAGAGGATCTTAGGGATAATGGTAGCATGACAAATGGGAATGAGGATATGGAGGTAGATATTACCATATGTGAGGTAGAAGCTAAACTCAAACAGCTTAATGGGACTAAATCGGGGGGCCCAGATAATCTTCATCCAAGAATATTAAAGGAATTGGCACATGAAATTGCAAGCCCATTATCAAGAATTTTTAATGAATCTTGAAACTCAGGAGTTGTACCGTATGATTGGAGAATAGCTAACATAGTTCCTATTTTTAAGAAAGGGGGGAAAAGAGTGATCCGGGTAACTACAGGCCTGTTAGTTTGACATCTGTAGTATGCAAGGTCTTGGAAAAAATTTTGAAGGAGAAAGTAGTTAAGAACATTGAGGTCAATGGTAAATGGGACAAAATACAACATGGTTTTACAAAAGGTAGATTGTGCCAAACCAACCTGATCTCCTTCTTTGAGAAAGTAACAGATTTTTGTAGACAAAGGAAATGCAGTGGATCTAATTTACCTAGATTTCAGTAAGGCATTTGATACCGTGCCACATGGGGAATTATTAGTTAAATTGGAAAAGATGGGAATCAATATGAACATTGAAAGGTGGATAAGGAATTGGTTAAAGGGGAGACTACAACAGGTCCTATTGAAAGGTGAACTGTCAGGCTGGAGGGAGGTTACCAGTGGAGTTCCTCAAGGATTGGTTTTGGGACCAATCTTATTTAATCTTTTTATTATTGACCTTGGCACAAAAAGTGGGAATGCGCTAATAAAGTTTGCGGATGATACAAAGCTGGGAGGTATTGCCAATTTAGAGAAGGACCGGGATATCATACAGGAGGATCTGGATGACCTTGTAAACTGGAGTAATAGTAATAGGATGAAATTTAATAGTGAGAAGTGTAAGGTTATGCATTTAGGGATTAATAACAACAATTTTAGTTATAAGCTGGGGACGCATCAATTAGAAGTAACGGAGGAGGAGAAGGACCTTGGAGTATTGGTTGATCATAGGATGACTATGAGCTGCCAATGTGATATGGCTGTGAAAAAAGCTAATGCGGTCTTGGGATGCATCAGGAGAGGTATTTCCAGTAGGGATAAGGAGGTTTTAGTAGCATTATACAAGGCACTGGTGAGACTTCACCTGGAATACTGTGTGCAGTTCTGGTCTCCCATGTTTAAGAAGGATGAATTCAAACTGGAACAGGTACAGAGAAGGGCTACTAGGATGATCCGAGGAATGGAAAACTTGTCTTATGAAAGGAGACTCAAGGAGCTTGGGTTGTTTAGCCTAACTAAAAGAAGGTTGAGGGGAGATATGATTGCTCTCTATAAATATATCAGAGGGATAAATGCCGGAGAGGGAGAGGAATTATTTAAGCTCAGTACCAATGTGGACACAAGAACAAATGGATATAAACTGGCCACCAGGAAGTTTAGACTTGAAATTAGACAAAGGTTTCTAACAATCAGAGGAGTGAAGTTTTGGAATAGCCTTCCAAGGGAAGCAGTGGGGGCAAAAGATCTATCTGGCTTTAAGATTAAACTCGATAAGTTTATGCAGGAGATGGTATGATGGGATAACATGATTTTGGTAATTAATTGATCTTTAAATATTCATGGTAAATAGGCCTAATGGCCTGTGATGGGATGTTAGATGGGGTGGGATCTGAGTTACCCAGGAAAGAATTTTCTTTAGTATCTGACTGGTGAATCTTGCCCATATGCTCAGGGTTTAGCTGATCACCATATTTGGGGTCGGGAAGGAATTTTCCTCCAGGGCAGATTGGAAGAGGCCCTGGAGGTTTTTCGCTTTCGTCTGTAGCATGGGGCACAGGTCACTTGCTGGAGGATTCTCTGCTCCTTGAAGTCTTTAAACCACGATTTGAGGACTTCAATAGCTCAGACATAGGTGAGGTTTTTCGCAGGAGTGGGTGGGTGAGATTCTGTGGCCTGCATTGTGCAGGAGGTCGGACTAGATGATCATAATGGTCCCTTCTGATCTTAGTATCTATGAATACTTAGAACTTCCATGAGTGCAAGGGACTGGACTAGATGGTCTCTTGAGGTCCCTTCCGGTCCTATGATTCAATTATTTAGGGCAGTTGGAGTAAGTTCCTGTACCACGCCTTATTTTTGTTAGAAAATATACTGTATTGTTCAAATAGTCTCCTATATGAAAATTGTATAAGTGACAGGATTTTATTCTAATAATTGTGATGAGTCTAAAGAAAATATTCTGGAACCCATTTAGGAATAAGTTGAATGAAAGTCTCCAACTTCTACGTTTGTGTGTTAAAATACTGAGTGCCCTTCAAAAATGTTAATGAATGTTATTACAATCCTAGGAATTGCACATAGACCTGCTGACCTCAAAAACAACATGAAACCATATGACAAACAGTACATTCAGCACAGACATTCCAGAAACAGGCTTGCAGTAGCTCCATCATCTTGAGTGTCTCAATACAAAATTGAAACATCTCTATGATAAATCATTAATTTCATCAGTCCCAAATTAACACAGTACACTATAAGCAGGAAGCCTTTAAAAATGTTATTCAGTGTTACTTTGTGGAAACAATGAGGTTTTACTGGTTAAATACATTTCCAATAGGCAGAATTGGAAGTCATTCTAAGCCTGGTCAACTGACGTACCAAGCTCCTTCATGCAGGACAA
This sequence comes from Caretta caretta, assembly GCF_965140235.1. Classification (NCBI taxonomy): domain Eukaryota; kingdom Metazoa; phylum Chordata; order Testudines; family Cheloniidae; genus Caretta; species Caretta caretta. The sequence continues at coordinate 126,177,489 of NC_134209.1, read as the reverse complement.
TGACATAAGTTTTGATCAACAAATGGGCATGATTTGCTCTCAGATATGGACATCAACGCCCAGGATTCCTTTTTAGAACTTTTTGTCCCCCTCAAGGGACGGAAGTGGCAGGGCCCACACATTACCAATTCAGATCATCACTCGACCTCACAGTCCAAAATCAGATTTCTTGCAGTCTTGATATGTACCATACCTACCAGAACTACCTGAATGTGGAGTCCCTCTCTAGTGCAGGCCCACTCAGGCTCTCAGGACAGTTACTGGCCAGTGGAAGATTTTGGCAGAGAAAGGCACATTTCCAGCAAAGTGATTCCACTTATCGGATGCATCCGATGAAGTGAGCTGTAGCTCACGAAAGCTTATGCTCAAATAAATTTGTTAGTCTCTAAGGTGCCACAAGTACTCCTTTTCTTTTTGTAGACAGACAGATTCTGTCACCCATCACTCTGCTGGCCTTTCTTCTCTGGATGCTGTGGGGCATCAGATGACTGAGGCCTGGTCTACACTGAGGGGGGGGATCTAAGTCACGCAACTTCAGCTACGTTATTTGACGTACTTAGACCTACTCACCATTGTGTCTTCACTGCAGTGAGTCAACCACTGCTGCTTCCCCGTTGACTCTGCCTGTGCCTCTCGCGGCGGTGGAGTACAGGAGTAGACGGGAGAGCGCTCGGGGGTTGATTTATCGCATCTAGTCTAGACGTGATAAATCAAGCCTCGCTGGATCGATCACTGCCCGCCGACCTGGCCGCCACCTCCAGCATGGGTCCATAGATTAGAGGAGCTTGCACTAGCGTGCTAAAAATAGCTGTGTGGATGGTGCTTTGACCTTGTGACTTGGGCTGGAGCTTGGGCTCTGAAGCCCCCACCCTTCTGTCCAGACTTCAGATCCCAAGCTGCAATGTCTACACAGATATTTTTAGTGCGCTAGTGCAAGCCCCTTGAGCACAGGTCTTGTTCGCTCCCAGATGCAATCTAGACATACTCTTTGAAAGCAGGAACAGTGTTCAGCATAAGAATGTTTTTTTTTTCCTTAAGGGACTATTCCACCTGCTCTTGAAACTAACGCTGAGTCTTTCAGTTGACTTTGGGAGTTGGATTGGGCCCTAGAAGAATGTCTTTCCCCACTCTTGTTTTGCCATCTCTCATGCTGACATGTAGCCTACTTTCCTCCTCATCCTCTTGCACTGGCGACAAATGAATCAAAAGAATTAGGAGTGCTGGCAAAAATTTCTACAGCTGTAGTAGGAACCCAGATGGGGCAGCATCCTTGGAAAGACTGAGGTATATGTGTGACATTAATTTTGAAGGGCACACAATTAAAAAAAAAACCAAATATATTTTTGTAAGAAAATCTGGAATATGGAGCAGGAACCCAGCCGTCAATGACCTCAGGACCTTCTGGGGCTGTAGGAAGCAGAGAGATTCAGTTCTAAACAAAAGATGTTAGTTAATGCATGAGTGAGCTTTTGTCTTCCTATCTTCCTGAGATTTGATTCTTCTTTTTTCCTCTTTTACATGTGTGTCATTTTCTTGGAGACATAGTAATTCCAAAGGCCGTCCTAATGGCTTTTAGCCAGATTATTTTTAATATCTTGTTCACAGCAGTTGAAGAATCCAGAAATCATCAGTGATGATAGTAGATGTTTATGCTTACAGCCTTTGTTATTACAGGTTTCAGAGTAGCAGCCGTGTTTAGTCTGTATTCGCAAAAAGAAAAGGAGTACTTGTGGCACCTTAGAGACTAACCAATTTATTTGAGCATGTCTCTAAGGTGCCACAAGTACTCCTTTTCTTTTTGTTATTACAGTGTGTCTTCCATGTATCAGAACTAATTGCTGCACATACTCAATGCAGTTGCACAAATTCTACTGATTTTAATAATACAGACTGTGACTGGAGTTGTTGGGTGAAAATTGTTAAACTGTTAATAGTTTGTTAAATGTACGTGTATGTTATGCCTAATAATTAGTTTATAAGGATATGGCAGCAATCCAAGATGGCGTCTGGTCTGTCATCTCGTAAACTCCATTTGTGACTCTTTTGTGCCCTGTCATCCTGATCTGGTAACAACTGGATCAAACTGGTTTTTCCCCACCACTGGGCAATCTCAAGAACATTTAACCTCAGACTGTTTCCTTCCTTTGCTGGAACTATACCATGTTTTCCCACCACAAACTGCATAAAAGGACTGCACTCACAGACAAGTGGCTGTGACTGTGTGCACGGTTCAGGTCTTCACAGCATCAGTGCATCGTTGAAGGATACCACCTTTTCTGAAGTGAAAAGAGAAGATGACATTTCACCTTACCTTCTCCTCGGGACGACATCACCAGAGGGTTCTCAGTCCGCTTCTTCCATCCCGGTTGACATTGAGGGACTCTCCAGTGCTCCTCCTTTGCGGGTTCCAGTTACCCTGTGGCAGGGCAGGGGTAAACCCCTTTAAGGCCCTGCCAAAATGCTGGCTGCAGCCTGCTATCTGTCCAGGAGGCCAGGGGTTGAGACACAGGTATTCAGCAGGGAGCCCAGCGGCAAGCCCTAACGAGGGCTGGCTCCGAGGAACATGCTGAGCTAGTTGCTGACAGCTGGGCTGAGGCATGAGAGGGCTATAAAAGCCCTGGGCAAACCGCAGTGGGGAGGCTAGCCTGGGAGGAGACAGGAGGGTGGTATCGCTGTCTCCTTACCAAAGAAGGAAACCTCAAAAGCCAGGAGACCCTGGGGAGGGTCTGTGGGGCACTAGCTGTTGGGGGATCTGGGAACTGCATGAATACTGTAAACAAAGACACTTGGGTGATCCCGCAAAAGAAGGAGTGGAAGACTATTATACCAGCCTAAACACAAGGCGCAGGCTCAACAGGGAGAGCCTGCAGGGACCCTGTAACATACCCAAAGAGTGCAGGTCCTGGACTTCACTGCCACAGACGTGCTAATAGTGAGATAATTAGGGTTCTCTTAGTCAGGGTTTTATATGGTTATTGCCAGGGTGACTTTGTATTTTGGGCCTGAGCTTCATGCTCCTGTTTTAAGCTGCTGTTTCCCTGTTTATGTTAGTTCCTATAGCTACTGTTTTCTTCATGCTCATCCCCTTCCCCTTATTGTACTTACTCCCTCAATACAATTACCTATTTTTAATTTTACTTATAGTCAGTCTTTATTTCACACACTACACATAGGGAAGAGGGAGGGAGATCTGTGTGCCAGTCCACCGGTGACAGATACGGCAGAGGGCGGGTCTGCTCTTCTGAGTAAAAGGGGCTTGTCTTATCTCTTGATACCTACACCATTATACATATAGAGTTACCTTGGCTCCCCTTTGAGGTAACATTCCTTGTGACCACGGAAGGACTCTCTGTGGACTGGATTAGCTGTCTCCTTAGGGTCCTCTTAGGCTTGTTTTGTTTGGTTTGTGAACAGCAGCAGTGTTTGTCCGTGAGACTCGGAGAGAGTTCATGCTGGGATAGTATTGTAATAGCTGAAGGGCAAGTGAACCAGTTGGCTCTTCTCCCCTCCCCTCCGCCTTTGGCAAGGGTGGGATTTTATCCCAGCCCCATTGAAATTCTGCTACTGTGGACAAGGGGTCCTGGGGACGCTCGGGGTCCCCCCACTGGTAGTAGGTAGCAGTTACTGGTTGCTCTGTCCAGTGCCGTTAGTGCCTTTTTCCCGTCTAGGGGATAGGTATGGAGTGGTCTGGGCCCCAAAAGGATGGCCACTCTTTTCTTTGGCATAAGGATAGCCTAACCTGGGCCCAGGTGCCATGTATAAAGGCGTGGTTTTCTTACTGGAGCCCTCCTTTCTTTCTGAGTGGTCCTTTTTATCCTGGGGTTGGGTAAGCGACTTCTTAACAGCACAATGGACCGCATCTTTAGCCTTCAAGGGTGGACTCCCCAGTCTAATAACTCTTTGGACCATGTGACTGATTCTTTTGGAAGGGAGGAAATCCTTGGCAGTAGGAATCATTAGCAGGAGATGATTCCTTGGACAAATTCTCCATCTTATGGGCTCGCTATAACACCAGCAAGCCCAAGCTCAGTAAAAGGGAGTAGAAATGAGCTCTAATCTATAGTCTGGCCATGGTCGGCCAGAGCTCAACTCCCAAGTGGTACTGCTGAAACAGCATGCAGACCAGAAAACTGAAAAGAGCAAGCAGCAATTTCAGACGGCCAAACAACAAGCCGCTGAGCTACAAGCAGCAAAAGCCACTGTGCCCACCCTGACACTTCAGGTGGCTCACTTAGTACAGCAGCTGAGAGACCTTAGCATTAAGGCTACAGCAGCTGAGAGACCTTAGCGTTAAGGCTACAGCTGCTGAGAGAACAGCAGAGATCAAAATGCAAGAACTGCTGGAGTCACAAGCAGCAGTTAGGCAGTTAATCAAGGAGGCTGCTGATTAACCGGGAAAAGCCTGCCTCCCATGTGGAATGTCAGTGCCACATTAAGCAATCACAAGACCAGCTGCAATTGACACAAGGACTAATGAAGGCAGTAGACACTAATCCTCTAGCTGCCTTAACTATGGACTGGTGTGGGAAACAGCAGCAACCATCCTGTGGAGACCATGGTTACCCAGTTCGAAAACACGGGGCAACCTAGCCTGGTGAAAGACTAGAGTAAAACTCTAACACCAGAGCAAGCTAGAGCCATGGGAAAGCATATGGGCCCATGTAATCGGGATACTGTGCTTAATTGGGTAGCTAAGTTATCTGTAACACCGAATTTAATGCAAGATTGTGATTTGTGTACTGAGGGAGTATATGTCCAGTGCTGACTTTGCAGCTCTTCCTTACAACATGTTAATTGAGGCAAATGAACAATATGTGTTATGCATGTGTATTTAGATTCATTTGTTCACATGATAATATAACGGGCAAAGTATACTCGGAGAAACAGAGTGTAGATGAGAGGCCAGAGAAGTACTTTATGAGAAAAAAAAAACTGTTGTTCTGGCTGGCAGGATTAGGGGTAAACCAAAATGGGGTAAATACCTATGACATACCAGAATTGAGAGAATTGTATATACAAGGTTTATCTCCTAGCACACGGTTATCAATGTGTCCAACAGACATATACAGTACTCAACTGCCTTTATTAGGGGCAAGAGCAAAGGAGATTTTTAAGCTCCAACAATCGGCCCGTATAGGAACATCAACAAAAAGGAAGATAGATGCCTATAGTAACAAGGAGTCAAGTGAGCTGTAGCTCACAAAAGCTTATGCTCTAATAAATTTGTTAGTCTCTCAGGTGCCACAAGTACTCCTTTTCTTTTTAAGGAGTCAACAGATAGCAAAGGTAACAACACAGGACAAAACCCCACCACTAAAACTCTGGAGTACAAGAACTTTATGTTCAGAGGGACTGGTGATGAAATGAGAACTTTTAAAAAGATTATGTTGAAGAGACTGTCTCAATATGAGCCATGGGACAAACTAAACAAGCAAAAACTGTCAGCAGAAGACATGTTTTTGAAGCTAGCCAAATATGAATCTGGACGAAGAGCTGGAGAACAAAATTCCAACACTCCAGTAGAATTTGTCTCCTCTAATGATACATACTGAGGAGGCCGAATTTCCCAAGCCCCTGGAGTGGTAGCCTCTATAGTCAATGATGAGTGGGGCAGGCCTACAGTAAAAATCAAAATAATGGGAAGCTTCAGAAAATTTGAACAGCCAATGCTAGTGGATACAGGGACCTCTACTAGTCTATTATGTGCGAAGGGAAGTCCTACAGCCAAAGATTTACCAGTAAAAGAACTAAAATCTCTGGTATCCTATAATGGAAAAGAAAGTGTTATTCCTTTTACATATGCTATCACTTGTCATATTGGGTCGTTATCTACGCAGGCATCTTTTGGACTACAGAAGCTGGATAGCACCAGCACCCTAGGAATAAATCTATTACCACGATTAAATAAAGCCATCGATTTACCCAATAGAATGCTAATCCAAGCAGAACAAGGAGAATCAGGCAGCATAATCTATGCCGCCCACCTCATCTGTGCTGCCAAGGCTCCAGAAAAACTGCAACTCCCTGTATGGGAAGAAGAGATCCAACGTGTTACCAGCAAACACAGGGAAGTGTTTGCTCCCAGTAAACTGAGTTGTGGTAAAGTTCAAGCTGCAAATTGGAAGGTCCTGACCCGAAACCATTGTGTCAGTATCAGTATTCTGCAGAAGCAAAAGAAGGAATTTGATCTATCATAGAGGTCTTACTACACCAGGAAGTACTAACACCTTGCCAGAGTGTCTGTAATTCTCATATCTGGCCAGTTAAAAAAGCAGATGGAAGCTCCTGGAGATTAACTGTGGACTACAGAGGACTAAATAAAGTGACACCCAGGTTAGCTCCTGTTGTTGCCAAGGTCCCAGAAGTAATGAACTTAATTACTGAGGGTGCATGCTGGTATAGTGTTCTGGACATTTCCAACACTTTCTTTTCTATGCCACTGCATCCCTCCTGTTACTATAAGTTTGCATTCACTTTCAACGAATAGCAGGTTACATTTACAAGGGTTCCCCAAGAGTATCACAATGCCCCAAGCCTATGTCATTGAATTGTTGCAGCATTGTGGAAAACTGCCTCTTACCGAGATAACATCATTAGCTATGTGGATGACATACTGATAGCTCAAAGACCAAGCAAGACAATATCAAAGGTTTGGATGAATTTTTGGGAATTCTGAAGAAAGCTGGATTCATGGTGAACCCAACTAAAGTGCAACTAGTACAACAACAAGTCGTCTATCTAGGAGTACAACTGGGTCCTGCTGGAAGAAAGCCAGCCACTAACCGAATAGAACTGATATCCAAACTGCCTGCTCCAACAGACGTGAGTACCCTCAGATCTTTCTTGGGCCTGGTCAGTTTCTCTAGAGACTTTATTGAAGTCTATAGTGAAAAAGCAAGGCCACTATACCAACTACTCAGAAAAGGCCAACTGTGGAAGTGGGGAGAAACAGAACAAAAAGTGGTCCAGCAACTCAAGAAAGCTTTAATGGAAGCACCTGCATTGGCGTTCTCACAGGTAGACAAGCCCTTCCACCTCCAGTTAGCCACTACCAGCATGGCAATTAGTGCTATCTTGTTACAACACAATGGAACTTCTTAGTACCTTAGAGCCATAGGCTATAGGTTTCAATCAGCAGTAGAACAAAAATTCACAGAATGTGAGTGAGAACTACTAGCTCTCATATGGGCACTGGCGCATTGGGAGTACATAGTAGGTATGGCTCCCATAGTACTGAAGACCACACATACTTCTGTAAAGTATGTACTGACTGGAAGAGCCAACTCAGAGAGAGAGTCACCCTCGTTTAGCTAATTGGACATTGGCCTTGATCAACAAGGAGATACAGGTGGAGAAAGTCACACACCCTAGCCTGGCACTCTTTGCACGTTGTGCTCCAACAGAGTCCCAGACAAATCATGAATGTCCACTTCCGGAAATCAAGACTCCTGAAATTGTATTTCCCTTTAAATTGGAATCAATGTATGAAGAAGCTAAAGCATGTAATCGAGACACATGGGTTGTAGATTGTAGTAGCATGTACATTAACGGAAAAGCAGCCACAGGATTTGCAGCCTTACATGTTGCTACAGACAAGGTGTTCCAAGGAACCATTAGGCATAACTCAGCCCAGGCTGTTGAGATAGTAGCAATTATTGTAGCCTTGGAAAACGCCGAAGCTTCAACGAACATTACCATCTGTACTGATTCTAATTGGGCAATGACAGTACTACTGGACTGGATGACAGTGTGGAAAACAAGAGATATGAAAACTACAGACAACCAGCCAGTGGCTTACGCAGGATACCTACAATATGCATGGCAGCTAGCGGAATCCGGGGGGTGACACATTTTTGGTCAAAGTCAAGGCTCACCGTAAAAACCAGGCAGAAATCACCCTCCTAAACAGCAAGGTAGGCCAACTAGCAAAGCAAGCTGCAAGCTTGGGACCAGAGTCCAGATGAGACAAAGTAAAGGCAACTATTGATGCCCTAACAACAACAACAGACCCCTCTGACCATCAGGACATTATACAGTTGCAGTTACGAGACCCAGAAATTAAACAGCTTTTAAAGAATGGAAAGTCTAAATCATATAACATTCAGCAGCATCCATCTGGCTTAATCATGGCAACAAAGAACAAAGGTAAAGATCAGGAATCAGAGAAAGAGAACATTCCACTGCTTGTAATTCTGAATGTGCTTAGTCAGGAATTAATACAATTAGAACATAACCAAAGTCATTTTGGGGTATAAAAGACACTGAAGAAGTTGGCTACTGTGGCCTGATGTCCAGAAATTGTAAGGGACACTGAGCACCTTATTAACAATTGTCTAAGATGTGCTCAGAATAATCCAGACACTAAAATTGTAAAGGGACCTCTTCTCCATCAGCCAGTGGATGGTCCACAGCTAAGGGTATGAGTTGATTACATCAGTCCCCTACTTCGTATGAACAGAGGAAACCAGTACTGTCTAGTATGTATTGATCCCTTTTCCAAATGGATCGAGGCCTATCCATCACGCAACTGTACTGCCCAAACTACCATTAAACTACTGCTAGAAAATGCATTTAGTCGATTTGGCTTACCAACAGTCATTGATTTGGACCAAGGCCTCCATTTCACTGGAGAAGTGACGAAACAACTCTGTATAGCCCTGGGGTGAGACAAAGATATCACGTAGTGGGCGACCTCCAAGCTTCAGGCCTCATGGAAAGGTCAAACTCCACTCCGAAAAGTTATAGACGCCTCAGGCAAAAACTGGGATAGACATCTCCCATTGATCCTCATGACAATAAGATCCACAATAGGATCCCATGGTTTTACACCTCATGAGGTGCTCTTTGGAAGGCCTGTGGTAACACCGGAGTAATGATGGGTGCCAGGAGGGGTGCCCCCTGATGAATATCAACCGAAAGTAGTAACTGACCAGTATATAAAATCTTTACTGAAGGTACTCTCTGATGTGCAAAAAATGGTAGCTATCACCCTGAAGACCAACTGTAAAAAGATGGACCAAAGATTAAATAATTGTTACCCAAAATTGGGCCAGCTAGTAAGCTTAGGGAGGACTAATGACCCACCAGAGTTTGGCAGAAAGCAGCACATTTATTATGGTGATAGCTAAGCTCAAAAGAAGTGGACATGGGGGGTCACGCTCACATACTCACGCTCCCAGGTCAGGCACAGCACTGGAGATGTCAGGATCCTTCAAGGTAAGTGTCCCACAGTGCAGCAATAGATGGTGTGATGAAGGTAAGTCTTCCCGAGGCATGATGGAATGCAATGTGGCGAACCCACTGGCCAGGCGGTCCGGGCGAAGGGCCTTCATGGGAGGTACAAGCTTGTGAGTGAGATTCCACCACCTCCCTAGGTAACGCATTCCAGTGTTTCACCACTCTCCTAGTGAAAAAGTTCTTCCTAATATCCAACCTAAACCTCCCCCACTGCAACATGAGACCATTATTCCTTGTTCTGTCATCTGCTACCACTGAGAACAGTCTAGATCCATCCTCTTTGGAACCCCCATTCATCCCACAAGCAATCCAGGAGGGAGGGGGAGGGGAAAAGCCACTTCACTGGTATTCAAAGAGGGAGAGGAGACGGGGGGGTGGGGAAGAAAAGTGTAACAGACCTTTTGAGCATACAGGTTATACATAGCATACAGATCACGGCTGCTCCTAAAACAATAATAACCTCCAGTTTATTGAATGGCACGTAGGTGACCAAGTTTTGTTCAGATATTACTCAGAGAAGAACCATCCACTCAGCCCCAGATGGTTTGGTCCTGTCACCATTGTCAACAAAGTGAGTCCCACCACCTACCAATTAGAGTTAAGATCTGGAAAGAAACGAGTCACTAAGTGGTTCCATAGTACGCAACTTAAAGCATGGAAAGGGAATATCTGTCCTGATAATTCTGAGAAGGAAAGAACAAGGAAAAGTGATTATAAGCCACCATAGGGTATTTAACATTTTCATGTTCTCTTTTATAGGTGCTGGAAGAAACATGAACATTTCTGAAAAATGTCTAATGTATATAGTTATGGCATGGTTATGCCTATGGACTTGTCAAAGTTTAGTTGTTCAAGAGAATGAACATTGGTTTTGTAAAGTAAATGAAAGTCTACTCTACAAGTGGAAAATCCCTATCTTAGAGTATGACCAAGAGGAAGATTCAAAAGAGAAGACTTATACATCAGAGGAATCAAGGAACTAGAATCCAAATGATGGGAATGGTACCACCTAATGCTCCTATGAAGCCCTTCCCTGAGGACATTAGAACAGAACCACCACCTAACAGACTAGTCTAGGTACGCACTTTTGGATTTGGACGAAAGGGAAAATGAAATCTGCCAGCAACTCAAATCCCTCTCACCCCTGCACATTGGGTTATCCCTGAAAATGAAGATTGGATATGTCAGACCAACTACAATAAAGCAAAACTTCAAAATCAGGAAAAACCATGGAAGGAAGCATCTCCATCACCTACTATGAAAACAACAACAAATTCCCCTCCTACTACCATACCCTTAAGGGCAGCAAGACCTAGAAAAATAGAGGAAATAGGGCTAAGAAAAGGGATGCAATTTGGAAGGGAGATCAGAGATGAGGCCACGTTATCTGCATATAAATCAAAGGGATTGTGCTATTTAACTGTCACCAAAAGTCTGCAGAATGTCACCAAACATCTACCATGGAGGGAGATGAGACTTTTAACAAAGTGCATCTAGTGAGGTCCCTAGAGCAGTTTAAAAAATATCTTTGTGGGGACCTGCCATACACATTCTGAGAGAGATTTGCGTATAGGGCCAAAACCCCTCCTCATACCAACGAACATCAGAGTATGACTCTATCCTGCCAATTATGTACAGATCAATGTTCTGTTTAACTAATTATGTTTCATCCAAGTTTTGTAAATAGGACAATTCAGAAAAACACCATAATGTTACCTGAACTGGAAATTTTCAACTCCAGTATTCTGCATTCTGGACTATGGGTTTTCAAGGGCCCCTTTGAACTGGAAACGTCATTCAAATTAACCATTGCGCCACCACCAAAAATTAGTTATGTGGGACCTTTTGTCATAAAAAGAGATGTTTCAAGAACTGTAATGATTAAACCTTAGTTTGTTTTAAAGAAAATCATAATGCCAATACAGCTATACATCATTCCACTACACCTTCTACGTGCACCCTTTGTGACACCTTAATTGATGGGATGGAAAGCGTGGCTACAAGGCATCTTACCATCCTCTGTACAGCAAAGAAAGAAAAGGGATATAATAGTCAAGGTGCTTGGAGATGTAGGAGTCAGGCTTGGAGTAATTAATACCATCGACCAGAACTTTCTTGCCAAAAGAATAGGCGATCTAGGGCATGACGTTTTGACATTAACTGAGCCATTGTCATAAGCGTTGATGGAGTTAGGGACCACCGAGTTTGATATTGTTAATATCCTCCCTTATTGGCTGGATATACAAGAACAAGACCACCTGCAAGTCTTGGGAGCACTGGGTATTTTGCAATCAAATCTGTCTGAGGCACTGACCTGCATAGAGGCACAACAATGGTTACTGAATGTGGCAAAATCAATCATGAGAGATGGTTTGAATGGAAACGTGTCCTTAGAATTAAAACGAATAATTGGAAGTAATTCCAATAAATTTGAAAAGAAACATCATGAATCGTGGAAACTTGTTAGCTTTACATATTATCCCCACAATGAAACAATCATAGCCCTTGCACTTACCTTAAAATCAGCTGTTGAGGAAGTCATCTGTCCTCTAGTTTCATTGGAAATCTTCGCCAACAAATCCCTCATGGTATCTATAGAGGATAGTAAATGGGTACATTTTAAAGGAAAAGAGTATAAACCAGTTAATCTACGGGCTTGTATGGAGCAAAAGGGACTGGGGTATACTTGTACTTCGGGCATATGGGAAGAGGCCTGTGTGTCTAAACTCTTTACTGGGGACATGCAATTATGAGTTACACCATCATTCCCTTGAAAATCAGTCAGCCATAGTCCAGGTGGACAAACATATTTGCTTGAGAAGCCTGTGTCCAATGTTTGTAGTAAATAAGTTCTATCATATAGCAAACAACTTTACTATAAATACTTGTTTGTGTCAAGTGTTCAGTTTAACAGGATGTGATATTAACCTAACACTGCGTGATTTAGAGTCCAAAGTTATACAACCTGAATATCGGTTATATAATTATATAGAGCCCATACATATTGGAGCTAACTTAGAAGCTATTAAAAAAACTATTGCATCACAAACAATATTTTATTACTTTAAAAACGGAAGGTCTCAAAACCTTGCTCACAGTCCATCATTCAGTTGATAAATGAGTCCTCAAAAAGGTGAAGGATGAAACTATTCCATTACATTGGTGGGAAGGTATCTTACCACCAATGCAGGTGAAGCTCATGCCTCCTGGATTGTTATGCACCACCCAATCATGGTGCTCTTTATAATACAATCCCTTTTAATCATATATGTGGTTATATTACATGTTTACCTGTGTGAGCTCAGAAAAGGTAGAAAGAAGTCTAAGCAAATTCCTTTTGATATCTCTGTTTTAAATACCTTGTAGATGCTTGCCTGTTATATTATTTGTGCATTGTTATGTTAATATGTATTGTTATCATTCTACATGGTTTGAGGTTGATTGGGACCTTTTATAATTAGTTAAGTAAAAAGGCCCCAAGGAGGGGATATGTTGGGTGTAAATTGTTAAATTGTTGTTAGTTTATTAAATGTATGTGCATGTTATGCCTAATAATTAGTTTATAAGGATATGGCAGCAATCCAAGATGGAGTCTGGACTGTCATCTTGTAAACTCCATTTGTGACTCTTTTGTGCCCTGTCGTCATGACCTAGTAACAACTGGATCAAACTGGTTTGTCCCCGCCACTGGGCGATCTCAAGAACATTTTACCTCAGACTGTTTCCCGCCTTTACTGGGACTATACCATGTTTTCCCACCACAAACTGCATAAAAGGACTGCACTCACAGACAAGTGGCGCAGTCCATCCTAGTGACTGTGCGTGCATGGTTCAGGTCTTTGCAGCATCAGTGCATCGTTGAAGGATACCACCTTTCCTGAAGTGAAGAGAAAAGAGAAGACAACATTCCACCTTACCTGCTCCTGTTCCTGGGGACGTCATCACCAGAGGGTTCTCGGTCCGCTTATTCCATCCTGGTTGACATTCAGGGACTCTCCAGTGCTCCTCCTTTGTGGGTTCCAATTACCCTGGACTTCGACGCCACAGATGTGCTGATAGTGAGATAATTAGGGTTCTCTTAGTTGGGGTTTTATATGGTTATTGCCAGGGTGACTTTGTATTTTGGGCCTGAGCTTCATGCTCCTGTTTTAAGCTGCTGTTTCCCTGTTTATGTTAGTTCCTATAGCTACTGTTTTATTCATGCTCATCCCCTTCCCCTTATTGTACTTATTCCCTCAACACACTTACCTGTTGTTTTTAACTTTACTTATAGTCAGTCTTTATTTCACACACTATACATAGGGAAGAGGGAGATCTATCTGTGTGCCAGTCCACCGGTGACAGACATGGCAGAGGGCAGGTCTGCTCTTCTGAGTAAAAGGGGCTTGTCTTATCTCGATACCTACACCATTATACATCTAGAAAAGGAGTACTTGTGGCACCTTAGAGACTAACCAATTTATCTGAGCATAAGCTTTCATGAGCTACAGCTCACTTCATCCGATGAAGTGAGCTGTAACTCATGAAAGCTTATGCTCAGATAAATTGGTTAGTCTCTAAGGTGCCACAAGTACTCCTTTTCTTTTTGCGAATACAGACTAACATGGCTGCTACTCTGAAACCTATACATATAGAGTTAGCTTGGCTCCCCTCTGAGGTAACTGTGTCCCAGTGGGGGCCAGCTATGATCACTCAATTAGGGTGAACTGCAAAGAATGGGGCAGACAATCCCCAGAAAGCTGGTGGATATTCCAATACTTAGATTTACCAAGCCAGCATAAAACAGCTTCTTTATTACCTTATTTGTTACTCAGAAGTCCAAACAATGCAGTTCCCTAAAAGTGATCCAGCCTCAGGCCTCCATCCAGGTACTTAAGTCAAATATGATGATTTCTGAAAATTTTATTTCATCATATAAAAGAAAAGGTTCTACCAAGCCCAAAGGATCGGACACATTACCTCCCTGTTAATGAATGTTTCAGATCTTACCCAAATAAATGCTACAGCCAATTCTTATGAACTAAACTAAAATTTATTAAAAAATAGAGAAAGAGTGTGGTTAAAAGATCAATATCCATACAGACATGAGTTCAGTCCATTGAGGTTCAGATTCATAGCAGAGATGGTGAGCTTTGTAGTTGCAAAGAGTTCTATGAACTGAATTATAAAGGGTCATAGTCCAATGTCCAAATATACTATTCAGGGCATACCAGTATAACTGGGACCTCAGTCTTGTGACTCAAACTTCCCCTGATGAAGCTTAAGCAGATCTGAGATGACAGAATCGGGACCCAAGGGTCTTTTTATACAGTGTTCTAGCATCCAGTTGACCATGCAGTCCTGGTTAGTAAACAACGATGTAACCACTTACTTAAACACCACCAGTAATTACACACATTAACATAGGTCAATTTATCCATTAGGCAGTCTATCACAGACTTCAGAGACATATAGACAAAGAGACATTATTTTACCGAAGATTCATCTCAATGTTAATATTACATTTTGATCTCTGAATCAATAGTTAGAGTGATAGACAGGAACTGTCTGATTACATGCATAGCACCGAAGATACACACAATTACTATTACCTCTAACTTCTAACATAGGTTTGCATTTCAAAATTCTAGCCTACTTAGCATGCAATGGCCCTAATTAACATTTTTAGCATGTCTTTAAAGGTCGGCTTTGGGTCATTCAGCCTGCAAGCTGTTTAACCCTTTCTGGCCATGAGTTATATTTTGTATAAGATTTGCTGCAGTTATATAGCAGTGGTAGCAACAATGGTTTGCACAGTTATATTTTAATTAGACAATGTCACACAGGCATCTATGTATACATAGATATTGTCTTTACTAGATAAATATTAAGATGTACTTTGATTTATGATCTGTGTAGAAGAATCTTTGAGATTTCTATTAGCATTTGTGCAATAGAAGTTCTACTGGAGCAAGCATTTACACATACTCAGAGTTTTCAACATGAAATGTGCTGTGGGGAGGGCTCTACTCACTGTAGGTGGTGCTGCCTCCTGGCAGTTCTGGCAGGGGTGATGGAACAACTTTTATAGTGGGTGTGCTGAAAGCCATTGAACCAAACTGTAAACTCTCTACATCAGTGGTGGGCAACCTGTGGCCCATCAAGTTAATCCACTGGCAGGCCGCGAGACAGCGTTTACATTGACCGTCTGCATGCACAGCAGCTCCCAGTGGCCATGATTTGCTGTTCCCAGCCAATGGGAGCTGCGGGAAGCAACGGCCCGCACCCCCCTGCGTCCTGCACCACTTCCTGCCCCTCCCATTGGTTGGGAACGGCAAACGGCTGCCACTGGGAGCTGTGGGTAGCTGTGCCTGTGGACGGTCAATGTAAACACTGTCTCGCAGCCCGCCAGTGGATTACCCTGATGGGCCACAGGTTGCCCACCACTGCTCTACATAATGGAAACCACTTCAAGCCAGAGTGTGCGGCAGCACCCCTAGTTCCAGCACCTATGGGTTCTGGGCATTATCTTTGCATGGCTGACCCCCTTCACACTCCATCTGTGTTTCTCTCTCTTGGTCTTCAGCTACTTTCTTGCTTCAGTTGCTACTGCTGCCTTTTCATGACTCAGCTCCCTGGTCAGGTCACTCAGCATTCCCCCCTTCTGAGTTCCATGGTATCAAAGTCCCTTCCTGTAAACAGGCTCAGGCAGTCTTTTCATTCCTTGCCCAGATGGTGCCACTTCCTCAGTGGCTGGTAGGGGAACTCAGGCTTACCCTCTACTCTGGGTTCCAGTTCAAGGATCCTTCTCTCTAGTCAGCAGCAACAGTCACAGTCTGCTCCCTTCTGAAACTTGCAGCCTTTCCCTGAGCGTCTTCCATACCTTCTGTCTCTTCCCACTCCTCTGGGTTTGTCAGCCCAACTCCTGGGAGTAATCATAGGCTACCTACCTCTATAACCCCCAAACAACCCTTTCTTCTCCTAGGGAGTGACTGCAGACAACTTCTGTCAAGGCTGAATCCCCACTCTGTCACTTTGAGTGCAGAAGGTAGGGGCCTGCAAGGATTTTGAAAATTAATACTTGCCACTCCAGGCTTGTATTAAACTACCCAGGTTACAGCTTTTCTCTGACCTTGGCTTGGTAAATGCTGCCACCACGCAAATGCAAAAAAACCCCTTTGAATCCAGGAAGGAGCACTTGGGAATTCCTCCCTGTGGGGTATCCTCAAGCCCATTCATCCCCTCCAGGGAAGAGCTGAGAAAGAAAACAACTGAAATTAGCTGTGTCTGCCAGCTAATTAAACAACATATACATAAGCCTCTTAGGACACCAAAAATCCAATCCTGTTCTTAAAAAAGGTAAATTTTATTAAAACAAAAAGAAAGAAAATACATCTGGAACTTAGGCTTTTGGTAGATTTTAAAGGAGCAATTCCAAAAATCAAGCACCCAAAATAGCTTTCTTGGGGGTTTAGCTTAACGGTTACAAGCAAACAAAAGCATCTGTGGTTAGCATAGAGGAGTCCACAAGCCAAAATAAAGAATAAACCTGATTGCATTATCTAAACGTTCCCTATCCCCCAAAGCTTATTACGTCTGTTAGTCTATAAGGTGCCATAGGACTCTTTGCTGCTTGTACAGATCCAGACTAACATGGCTACCCCTCTGATACCTATCCAAATGATTCCTTCTAGGTATGGAAGATAATTTTTCATATCTGGTTCAAACTACACACAGCATTCCTGCTTATAGCATTGCTGCTCTGTCCCTGCTTCTCCAGAGAACAAAGGGAAAGTTTCTTTCCTATTTTAAAAAGTTCTAGCCTTCCCATTGGCTCTTTTGGTCAGGTACCCACTCCTTTTCTTTTACCTGTGGGCTTGTTAACACTTTACTGGTAAAGCAAGCCAAGAACAGTTACCAAGAGGAATTTTACAGCTAACTGGCTGGCTGGGTGTCTATCAAAGGGAGCTACCTCCCCTTTCATTTATCACAACTTCGTTACATCCTTCCGCACTATTTCCAGTCTCCTGGATTTATAGAAGCCCTGCCTGTTCCTTCAGAGGTAAGCCTCCTTCTGATTAGCTTCCTCCAGCTTAAATCTCTCCCTTTTGCAGCCTAATTGGCTGATTGGGTCTAGCTGGATTAATTCACTCTTGCAGGGCTAGTGTGAGGCGTACACCCCATCACAAAGAGATTTTAAAATTTGAGAATCGCAGAGAAGAAAAGCATTTTTTAGGTCACTTTATCCATCTTCCCACAGGCAACATAGATAGTTTTTTAAAGTGTATTTTCAAGTGTTTTGTTCATGTTAAGATGAATGTTTGTGAAGCAAGCCTGTCAGAACTGCATAAGCCAAGGGGACTTAAAGGAAAGCTTAGAGACCAGTGGGATATCATTTACTCAACAGCAAAGACTGATATCTTGCCCCTGAAAGGACAGAACACAAACACTTTTTGGCTTTCCTAAGTCTAAGTCCCAAAAGCAAAAATATGAATTGTGGTTTGCTTCAGCCAAGTCCCCCAAGCCACAAATTACAGTGTGGCTCATCTCCTTCAGTATTCAGAGAGGGGAAAAAAGTGGTTCATTCCTAATTTACTTAGATTTAAGTACAATAATAATTAAAAAAAACCCCAACTCTATGAAAGGCTTTAAGCACTCTAATACATCACTGATAGTACAATAAAATCCCAGCAGCATTAATCACTTCAACAGGAATTCAGTCAATCACCTCCAGAAACTCCTCTCCACCCCTTCATTGTTCTGGAAAGCATACTGTCAACCCTCTCCAAAAAGCCTATCAAAGCCTACAGATATTTTTGTATCATGCCCAGAAGGTCTTAGCTCCACCCCTCTTCTTATAGGTTTTTCCTCCTGGACTCTTGTTCCCAGACAACTTTTAACTGTCAACATTATATCCATTGCAAGCAGTGGAAGACAATCTCCAACTGATTTCAGTGCAGCAGGATCAGTCCCATGGGGTTCTGTAGGAAGTTAGGGGTAGGTCCACAAAGGGAACTTTGACTCAGCAATGCAGCATTAAAAGTGAATGTGCCCTGCTGCTAGGGTGACCGTACATCCTGTTTTGGCTGGGACAGTCCCTTTTTAAAGCCCTGGCCCAGCTGTCCTGACTTTTTAAAAAAAATTTATTTTTGGCAAAAATGGGCATTTGTCCCATTTGCTCTTGCCAACTTGTGGAGTGCGACAGGGGGTGTGGGCTCTGGGCTGGGGCTGAGGGGTTTGCAGTTTAAGAGGGGCTTCGGGTTGAGTCTTGGGCAGGAGGTTGGGGTGCAGGCTCTCAGAAGGAGTTTGGGTGCAAGAGGGGGCTCAGAGCTGGGGTATGGGAGGGGGTGTGGGCTCTGGCTAGCCAGTGCTTACCTCAGGGCAGCTCCCTGAAGTGAACAGCATATCACTGCAGCTCCTAGGCTTAAGGGTGGCCAGGTGGCTCTGCGCACTGACCCCGCCTGCAGGCACTGCCCCCGCAGCTCCCATTGGCTGCGGTTCCCGGCCAATGGGGGCTGCAGAGCCAGCGTTTGGGGTGGGGGCAGTGCGCAGAGCTGCCATGATTGCCCCTGTGCCTAGGGGCCACAGGGACCTGCCGGCTGCTTCTGGGAGCCGCACGGAGCCACGGCAGGTAGGGAACCTGCCTTAGCCCCGCTGCGCAGCTGACCGGACTTTTGGCCTATTAACATCCTACAAATTGCTTTCAATAGCAACTAGGAGACTGAGGCCAATTCCAGGAGACTCCTGGCCAATCTGGGAGGGTTGGTAACCCTAAATATACTTAGAACACTGGGTATCACTGCAGTGTCTTAACCCTCTGAAATAATTTTTTTTATATCAAAATTTAAGCAGCTTTTACCTAGCTAGAACAACACTTCCCAGAAGGAAGGAAAACAACAGAGTGGCTGAGTCTCCCTAGAGGGCTGGATAAACTCCAGGAAAGGGAAGCTTATAAAAAGTACTCTCCTGCTGTGAAATTCTCATTCCATGCTGAAGTCAGTAAAACAGATCAACATATACGCTTCTGTGTGTATTTAACAAATATTTATTTAGTCTTTGCTGCTGACAGTTACAAGTCTTACCAAATATGTTACCCCTGCTATGTTGAACACTGATACAAAGTCCCATGTTCCAGAAAGAGATAGTAACTTCATGCAGAGGGAGAGGAATTACTGACAAGTCAAACAGGAGGGGAGGTATGACTTCTGAGCCTTGATTTGGACTATCCAAGACAGCTTGCTTCAGAAGCATTACTAGCTCTTTATCAGAGATAACAGGATATGCTGAATTCTTAATGGGAAATTACCTCCCTAGTGTAGCTGATATTTCCACAGGGAATTTGAGTAAATCCATTTTAGTTTTGCAAATGTTGAGATTTGTGGCAAATGCCAGTACACATAGGTTGAAGGTATGCAGCAGTTTAAAACTAAATGGAGTTTTTTTGCTCAGACAACAGCCATATGTCTAATCGCTGGCTCAGAACGGAGTTGTATATGGGTCTGAAGGGTGGGAAGGCTTTGAGGATTCACCCATCATTTTGCATAAGCATGCCTAAGCCCAGAGGAAAGGTTTGAGTGAATTGTTTGGAAAGCATGAATCTGCCAGATCTGAGGAAGCTAGCTCCCATCAGTACATAAGAAGTATATATGTATTTTCCTGCCTCATTTAGTCTCTTATAAACATAAGATGGCATGCAATATTGCAAAGACTGACACAAGAAAATGCAAGCCAATGTACTGCTTTATTGGACTGCTTATGATGCATACACAAGCATATGCCTTGTCAGATGAAGTAGGAGCACGAGCCCTCTAATGTGCTTACTAACTCTTGGTTAGGAACAAGGGAAGCTGTCATAATAAGCATAGATAGATTTTAGGGAAATTAATTTCAATTAGTTAATTCTTTCTACTAAAGAGACAAGCACCTTGACAGGTCCTTCGATTTTTTTTTTTTTTAAAGATGGTTAAAAGTTGCAGGAGTGCAGGTTCCAAAACTGATTAGGGGATGGAGATGAACTCTGCATTACAAAATGAACAAAGGATGTATAAGGCTACTGGTGTTTCAGATTTGTCAGAATTAATGCTAATAGAACAAACATTGCCTCCTTTAGTCAGATATGGATATCACCATTTGAAACTGGTATAATCACCACAGGGAGAAAATTAAGGAGATTTAACTTTGCTTTTAGGATCCATTTCATTTCAGAAAAATGTACATGAGGATTCAAGCAGTACTTGGAGATTAATAATATGCTGGAAATAACTAAAGATGTAATTTGACATGTAGCCAAAATAGTTTTAACAGACTGCTCTGTCAGCACTGAGTGTGGACAAGAGAAATTAACAAATTGAGGAAATAATTAACTTTTATTTTTTTAAATTAGCACAAGCATAATGGAGATGTCACAGTTGTTTTTAAAAAAGGTAACCAATTAAAAGGGGGAAATTAGTATTATATCCACTGTTGCAATTGAAAATTCCATGCTTGATATTTGCACATTGTCTTTGAAAATGGAGATAAGATTGATAGATTATGAATGGCATATAGACTTATGAATGATGTGGGATTTTGTTTCAAGTAGGCACACCAAAAGCTGGGAAAGCCTCATGCGAGAGATGACGTGAAAATCCCAGCGGCTGCTCAGGCTCCTAGAGCAAAGGCTACATTTTCAAAACTCAAGCACTGTTCTCCCTCTCCTTTTGAAAAATCTCTGTGTTTTCTAGGGATTTAACTAAGTGCTCAAATGATGATATTTATCTGTATTACAATAATGCCTAGAAGCCTCGACTGAGATCAGGATTCTATTTTGCTAAATGCAGTACAAATACATAGTGAGAGACAGTTCCTGCCGCAAAGAATGTACAGTCTAAAGAGAAAAAGATGGGGTGAGAAAAAATAAGAGTAGTATTCCTGTTTTACAGGGCAGGATTGAGGCATAGAGAGATTAAGCGATTTGCCCACAGCCACACAAATAGTTTGTGGCACAGTTAGGATTTGAATTCAGACAATAGTCCAATAAATCCCTAGAAACACACCCAAATTGCCACCTCTGAAGATTCTTCGGTACATCTTTAAATGACAGAGTGTATGAAGATAAACTTCAAACATATGACGAAGAAATGTCGAACTACACTGTGACTTCTTGTATCATAGTCCTAATTGAGTGCATCAACACCAAAATACAGTGACCTAGATAAACTACAGAGCAGTGGTGGGCAACCTGCAGCCCACGAATATATATATTCAGGCCATAGTCCAACCTCTATTTGTGGTTTCAAAGGTAACATTTCCTGGATGCAGGTTTTCCCATAACTGCCCACTGCAGGATTTCTTGCACTTCCCTATGAAGCATCTGATACTGGTCACTGCTGGTGATGAGATACTGGACTAGATAGATGAGTGGTCTGATCCAGTATAACAATTTCTATGTTCCTGGATAATCCACTTCATCTCCCTATAAATGTAGGATTGTTCCTTACATTACAAGTGCTAGCATTTGGTTTGGTCTAGGCTACTTTTAGTTTACTCCAGTGTGCCTGGCTACTGCTGAGCTTGTGTGTGTGTGTGGGGATGGGGGGGGGAGGGAAGTGCAGGGGAGAGTTTTCTTCCCACTCTAACAAGAGACACGAATTCTATTGCCTTGTACACTGGGCTGAACAGGAATCAGTGAAACTCCAGATGTCTGAAAAAGTGCCTCTTTACCCCCAAAAGAGAAGCACAAGACCTACGCAGTCCTAACTGGAATTCTACCTGACCCATTTGGGTACAAGGTGAAGCCCAGTGGCCCCTGAGCAACAGCATGTGGAAAAATTTAGCACTGTGAGGTTGCCCCTGACTCTTGCTAGCAAGCTGCATATATATATACATACGCATGATCCAAGATTGTGCAGGTACGTCACCCATGCCAGGGATTGGGGACCCTCCAAAGGGTTTGGATGATTCACAATAGCAGGGGTAATCTCTACCCCTTGTCAATAGATCCCTTTCTAGGTCTCAGCTACCCCCAGAATACACCAAGCCAAGTTTAAGCACTAATATTAAATGCAGGCTCCATAAAACAGCTAATCTGGATTTGCAACAAGAAAAATAGCATATATAAATATTATCAGACAACTTAATAAGGGGAACTCATGGGGAACCCTCAGGATTCTTTTAACTCCCCAGAATAACTGACCACTCCCAACACGGCCCATTTGTCATGTGTAAGCCCCTTCATTTTCAGTTTAAACTGATTTTTATCGAAAAAATTCTGTTACAAAAAAGTATTATTTGTTTTTTTTCCTGATTTTCACCATACTTTTGTATCGTTCAAATATATAAAAATAATTTGTTTTATTAGGAAAAATGCATTGTATGAGATGCATGTATTATGAAAATACATTAGTCTGTGTATATGCAAAGCAGCCTGCTGAAGTAAGGCTATGTATCAGTTTAGAAGATACACACAATAAACAAACAGGCACGCATGCAAGCTCAGAAGTGTGTGCACATCTGAATGTAATGATTACTCTCATGCCCATCCCATACACAGTTCAAGCTGTTAGTAGATAATGGTTTAAAGATCTGACACACTAAAATGGGAAGAAGGCAAAAATCTGTAGCAGAATATGTTTCAGAACACAAGTATTCAAAAGCTTTAAACAAACAAAAACAGGAGAAAAGGATGAAGTTGTGGGTATGCGCTGCAAATGGTTTGGCCCAGCTATTAAATGTAAATATTTATAGGCTAATTGTTCTAAGTCTACAATAGTAAACTGTTTATTCAAATGAAAAGTTTTATTTGAGGATTAGAGAGATATTTTTTCTTAAATTCAGAGGTGGCATTGTGTTTTGAATTCTGTTTTACTTCTGCAGCAAACCACATTGAATTCTCTTCATCAAAGCATTAATCTCCTGAACACTCCTCCCCATCGTTCCGTCCACCAAAATAAATCCCAATGTTTACCCAGAAAAATTATGAATAGTTTTCCTACCAATTTTCACCTGTTTCTGTTGATGTACTAATAAACAATGATAAATTCCCAGGAAAAACTAAAAACGAAGGGCCCTAGTCATGTGGTAGGATTAAGTTAGTGACATCTGTCCTATAGAAATGTGCAACAACAGTGACATCTGGTGTCCAGAGCTCAAATGGCAAGCTCCAAACCATGCTGTTATGTTGTTTATGTATAGACTCAGCAGCAGACCATACTGAGACAATTCTAACCAGGATGTGGCCCCTCAGTGCTTCCCAGATAAACCAACTTTATTTAGACCTCAATTCCTGTCACTGCCAGGGAATACATCAAGGGCCTTAAAACATATTCCTGTGCAGGATAATGGAACTTAGGTAGCAATCGTTACTAGTATTATCATTTCATTATTTGTGTTACTGTAGTGCCTAGGAGCCCAAGTCATGGACCAGGACCCCACTGTGCTAGGCAGTGATCAAACAGAACAAAAGATGGTCATAGCCACATGGAGGTTACCATGCCACAATGGCATGGATTCCATCATCCCCCAGTGATTTAGTCATACTACAGTAGCATCCAAAATATTCTAGGCAGACAGCAGTACACAGTGCCTGCTCCAACAGTCAGAATGTTCAGAATGATGATTGGTATGTGTTTTGTAAGCTCCATGTTTATCTCCAACTGCCCCTTTATCCAATCATTGTTAGTTTCTGTTGTTCTTTCAATAAAAAGTGAAATGGAACCCAGCATTAATTTGGGAAAACACCACAACCATATGACTATACAAAAACACCCGCTCCAGAGTATGTTGGGCAGTTTCCTTTGCCTCAGTTTCTCACCTTGTGGTGTGAAAGTCTGATAAACATGTCACTCCCCTCTTCCTTCACTGCACCCCCTCACAGTTGCTGTTCATGGTCAGCAAAGACCCAGAGTTCAGAGGTGCGTTCACGTTAGTTCACCTCCCACTCTGGGTGGGTGGGAGGCACAAGCATCAAGCAGAGAGTACCTCAGCTGCCACCATTTGCTCTGCTGCCACCCCCAGCCACTGCTGCTGCTGGCCACCATCCTGCTGCCACTGTCCTCTGCTACTGCTTTGTCTCTGCTGTGACATCACATTCTGATGTTCCACCACTTAACCCAGCTCTTGGTGAGTAGCCTCCTGCTAGTGCAGGCTGTCCAGTCCCTTTCACTGCAAGATGGTCCCACACCAGCTCAAAGATTCAGCACCTGGTTATTAGTGATTTCAGCTTTAACAAATACCAAACAAAACAAAGACCCTCAATTGAGTCCCATCAGCCCTGTCTTTAAACACTGGATAAGGGAAGGTCAAATGGTGTCTAGGACTTCTTAAGCAGAGCCTACATCACCAAATAAGAACACCTGTCTCCACCCACTCTTCCCTTCACTGGGATTTAGCATCCCTACCCCTGCTTAGTGAGTGAGGTTCAGTTTAAGGTGACCCCCTCAATCAGGGCAGGCTAAGTACAGTTCTGTTGCCCTTTACTCATGCAGTAAGAATAACAACATTTCATTACTTCTGCACTCAATAGTAAAGTGATTTGTGACCCAACACCAGGCAAAATTGATCACTTTGGCAAAGCAGCTCCATCATGCTGTGTACCTAGACAGAGTAGGTGTGTTTATGCAAATACGGTCTGTTCCTGAAAACACTAGACATCAGGGGAGAGCATACTGACAGGCTGAAGAATCTTACATGTTACATTTTCATTGAGAGTCAAATTATTTTCACATAAAAATGAATCTAATAAAGGCACACAATCAAAATTGTCATCTGTTACAGGATGACTCCACAACTGAAGCCTTTTTATCGTGACTTCTCCTTTGTCTTGCACATCAAATGTGGCCACTGATATTCCCTGGAGACCTAAAAGCAGTTCATTTAACTGAGAAAATATGTCCACTAAGTATGCCAGTTTGTGATAGCCAATTTTCATTTTTTAAGACTGTTAGAAAGTTCAGAAGGATAATCCATGGAAGGCATAATGAATGAATTTTGAAGAAATGGGTCAATATCTTTCCTTAGGATAAATGGACTTCTGCGTGTAGAAGTAATGTTGAATGCTTACTTCCCATGTCACTGCAAAGAGTACTAAATATGCACAAATTCATAGATGTGAATTGATAAAATTCACGAGTTTAACTGCATCATTAAAGACTATCTTTAATTCTGTTGACATTTTTTCAATGCTAACGCAACTACAGGTTGCCAAATGTCGACTACATTAATACCCCCAAGTCATTTAAAAAGTAGCCCCAAAATAGCCAAATCTATTTATTGGCTACTTGCTCAAAAGTAGCCCCATCAATTTATTAAAACAAAGGTTTTTTTTATTAACACACTGAGCTATACATCAAATAACAAATGAAAGCTTTCATTAGATACCTAATACAGAACTGATTTTAGAAAAAAATCAATTAAAAATTAAAAAAAAACATTATTATATATTTATTTCTAATTGCATTCAGTGATGGTAGTCAGCGTCCATATTTTTTGTTGAATTAGTTTGTTACTGTTCATCTGTAAAAGGCAACATTTCATCCTCGCAGTTTTCATCGGAAGTAGAATGCTTCTGCTGCAGGTCATACATATCAGCAGTGATCAGTGCAATCACTTCTTTCGTTGTTGCAAACTGTTGGCAACAGATTCTGTGTCGTTGCATGTATGCCCTAACACAGTGGTTCTCAACCTTTCCAGACTGCTGTACCTCTTTCAGGAGTCTGATTTGTCTTGTGTACCCACAACTTTCATTGCATTTAAAAGCTCGCTTACAAAATCAGACATAAAATATACAAAAGTATCACAGCACTCTATTACTGAAAAATTGCTTACTTTCTTATTTTTATCATATAATTATAAAATAAATAGACTGGAATATAAATATTGTACTTACATTTCAGTGTGATACTTGTGCCTGTTTTTCGCTTGTCAGCCTCGTAATTCTGGGAGGCAGTGAAGCGACAGCAACAATTAAGCTTTTCTCCACATTGGGTCTATTCCTGTTCTTTGTCTTGACAGCAGTTATAGCAGAAAATGAGACTTCACAAAGATACATTGACCCAAAAAATAACAGAACATCCAAAGCACAGTTCCCAAGGTCAGTGTAGTCTTTCTGTACTAAGCACCAGAACTGAGTTAGTGTGGAGTCCTTAATTTTCATTCGCAGACCATTGTCTGAGGACAGCTCAAGAAGATTTTCTTGCTGACTGGCAGAGCGGTGGCTAACAACTGACAAAATGAATGGGTTTCTTACTCAGTCGTGTTGAGCTGAGTTGTATTCAATGTTGGGGAAATATGACTTGAACTCAGATGTCAAGTGGGCCAAATGATCTACTATTATTTCTTTAATTTTGCTCTGCTCAATTTCCCCTGTGCAGATAATCAGTGACATACACAAGAAGCAGTGGAAAAAAGGTAGAGTCTTTGTCTCCACATTTGGACTTCCAGAATTCAGTTTTCTTGATAAAAGCCTTCACTTTGTCATAGAGATTCAGAATGTTAGTGTCACAGCTTTGCATGGAGAAATTTAGATCATTAAGCTTGCTAAATATATTTGGGAGCTAGGTAAATTGAGCTAACCACACAATATTGTCAAGCACAGAGGCAAGAGGGGATGATTGGTCAGAAAGAAACATGTGAACTTCTGTGCGTAATTCAAACAGTCTACTGAGTACTTTCCCTCTTGAAAGCCAGCAAATCTCTGTGTGAAGCAACAGCTGTGGGTGTTCTGAGCCCGTCTCTTTGCAAAGAATGCGAAACAGGTGAGCATTGAGTGGCCTGGACTTGATAAAATTGCCAGTTTTGACAGACTCATTTAAAATTTCATGCAGCTCAGAACTCATCTTTTTTGAAGCAAATGCCTCTCTGAGTATGATACAGTGCACCCACTGCAGGGAAGGGTTTTCTTTCCTGATTCTAGCTACAAGTTCATTCACTCTCCTGGTCATTGCAGCAGCCCAGTCAGTGCAAATGAATTTGCATGAATTCCAATTCAAATAGTGTTCAGGAAAAAAAAAGTCAACTGGTTTAAGAATGTCCTCTCTGGTTGAGTATCCCTTTATACATTCACAAAACAGTATATGCTCATTGATATCAGTGGTTTCAGGGTATCGAATGTAAGCAATCAGCTGAACTTCTCCACTAATATCCTTGGACTCATCAAGCTGAAGGGCAAACGATTTTGCCATTTTAAGTTTCTCTACAAGTTGAGAGACAATATACTCCGCCATGTCTACGATACACAGTGTCGTTTGATAAGGGTACTTTCTTGAAAGTATTAGCTGCTTTTATTATCAAGCATGTGCTCTGCAAGTGCCACAGCGCCAAGCAGAATCAGATCTTCTTCAGTTGTGTACGGCGTCTTTGATTTTGCTACAAGAAGGGAGACAGCATACGAAGCTCCAAGTGCTTTTGTAGAAATAGTTGACACTTCTTTTATTTGAAGCTGGCAAGTCTGTAACTCAGAAAACTTTCTTTCAAAAAATTCCACTGGCTTATCTGCATGCACGGGATGTTTCGTCTTCAAATGTCGTTGCAAACGTCATTGCAAATGTGTCGGCTTCATACTGTTATTTGATAGAGTTTCTCCAGAAAGGAAACGCAGGCTTTCAGGTGGATCGCTATTTGAAGATGTGAATCCAAAAGCAATATATTCCTCGCAAAACTGACAATGTTTTATTTTTTCAGTCATTTTCAATTTCTTAGAATTTAATCACTGTCGCCATTACCGCTGCTTCCAGCTGTCCTACTGTCCAAGGTTTGTACAAACACAACACAATGTTAAAAATGACGTCATTCAGGACTGAGCACAGTAGAAAGACTTAGTACTGCAAGCGATTTAATCACCTGGGCATTTGGTGGCAACCTCTGTTTCACAGACTCCAACTTGAAATCTCGACACCTATTTTTGACGCCTTCAAGAACGGGAACGGTTAGTGTGTATTTTGAAAGTTCCAGCTGAAAAGCAACTCCAAAATCAACTGCGCAAAGCGGTAAGTAATTTGACTCATATGTGATTTCATAGTTTATCAAGCAGTCCACTGCACAAAAACACATGGTTTCACAACTCTCATTCGCAGGCTCTGGTAGAATGTCATCAATTCCTGCAGCAGCTTTCCTGTATTAACACTTTCTAACTGAAAGATTTGGTTTATCCTCCAGGCTTCCTGAAGGACTGGAGGTAGAAAAATCAGGGAAATTTTGTTCACTGGATCATTGTACATATGATAAAGGACTTTGGCATTGCAGTTTCTTTCTTTGTCTTTGGCTATCTGAAAGCGTAGCTTCAGTTCACCAAACTGATCAAGAATTCTGTTCACACAGAGACTAATGGAAAGCCGGAAAAGCTGCAGTATCTTCAATGGTGCTTTGCTGACATTAATAGTAGCGTAGAGCTCATGGTATGATTTCTGGCTCAGCGTGCTGTGAGAAAACTAATTGTGTTTGTGAAATCATATCATCAATATTTGAGGAAGCAGTGTAATTGCTTTCGGTGAACAAAGTTGCAAAGAATGACACACACACTTGGTAAACACAATGTTTGCATGAAGATCGCAGAGCCTGGATACCACAGAGGTTTTTGTCGCATGTTGTGTTGCAGCCATCAGTAGCTAGACCGATAGAATTACTAATCTGCATATTGTTCTCTTTAAGAAATGTCACTGTGTGATGCATTCAGCATCTCTGCCCAGTAAAGTGATCATGCCACCAAATGCTGACGGAAGTTGCTTCTCTGTCTTACTGTAGTCCCTCAGAACCACACACAACTATTTGTTAGTTGTTGTATCAGTTATTTTGTCAATCAAAAGCAAATGTGATGCATCTTTTATGTCTGTCATAAGTTTGTGTGACATCATAGCGCCATGAACATTTTTACCAGTTCTGTGCATTTTGTTCAGTGCAAACTTATGTCCTTCTTAGACAGCTCAGCTACTGTAGGTTCAAGATGGTCTACGGTGAGAATACTTGAGTGACAAGCAATGTAAGCAGCTAGTTTAAGCTTGCCAGTTTTCAATGAATTATCAACATGTACTGACTTGAATCCAGAGTCAAACAGGGTTCATTAATTCAAAAATGGAGCAATATTCCTTATGTGCAAAACAAGATATTTATGATGTGATTGTAATTCACATTTGCAGTATTTACACATGGCTTTCAATTCATTCCCAGGTACATTCTTTATCCATTTTTTAAAGAGATTATCTCATTTCCAATCTTTGTTGTATTTCTTGCCGTACTTCTCTCACTTGCCACGATGCATGACTGACTAGGTGGATAATAATGACAACATTGACTTAGGCCACTACAAATGAAAGAATTTTAATATTTTAATGTAGTTGGTAACTACTTATGCACTTTACTTTCTGCATTTCTCTAAGTGTAGACAATGGAAAAAAATCAGTTCTACTACTTTTAATTCATTTCACGTTCAGTGTCTTAGTTCTCCAGGGGGTGTAGGTGCACAAGAATCTTTGTCTAAGGACTATTTTCAGTCTGATATGTAGCCTTTTTTGAAAAAAAGGGTTTGGAAACTTTTTAGTAGTCTGTGGTTTTATAATTTGGTATTTAAAAAAATAAATCATAGGTATTGGAAGTAGAGGTGCTGGGGGTGTGGCAGCATGGACCTATAATGAACAAATTTTGGCAGCCAAATCTTGCAAACTGTTCAAAGTGGCTTGGGTTTCTGTGTACTGAAGGTTTATACAAATAGTTATGATAAATACAAAGGATTAAGTTGGAAGAAGGTTTCTAGTGTGTTGCTGTAAGGATTTGAGAGCGTAAACATCACCTCAATGAAATTCACAGATGATACTCAAGTTCGTGAGACTCTGGCCTTGTCTATACTGGGGGGGGGCACGAGCTAAGTCGATCTAAGTTATGCGACTTCAGCTACGAAAATAGCTACCTAGAGCTACTTACCATGGTGTCTTCACTGTGGTAGGCTGACTGCTGATGCTCCCCCGTTGACTCCGCCTACGCTTCTTGCTCTGGTGGACTACCGGAGTTGACAGGAGAGCGTTCAGTGGTCCATTTATTGCGTCTTCACTCGACGTGATAAATTGACCCCTGCTGGATCGATCGCTCCAGAGGTAAGTGTAGACATGTCCTTTGCCACCCTCAGAAATATTAAAGAGTAAGAACAACAGGAGCTAAGATTACTTACCAGCTGGAAGAGAAGGCCATATAGCAGAGCAAACACACAGCTGTAAAATGGCTGCTTGAGGGCAGCAGTTACTTGTTTTTGCACATATAAAGGACCAGCAGCTCCTCAAAAGGTGTTCTGGGAACAAGGTTTTAGAAAAGTGCAACCCTTGGGAGATTTGGTAAGATTAAAGCATTCACAGAGGAATTACTATTTCTCTGTAACAGTTTATATGGACCTACCTGGTAACCTGACACAAAACCCATTGTTGGCAAAAGAAAAGACTCTCACAGACAAGTGGGACAAAATGGCAGAATAAATGGGCACACTGGGATACTGCATTCACTACAAAATTAGGGAGTTGGAAAAAAATTGGGAAAGTTTTAAGTGTAATTTAAACAATATTTGTGGTATGGCAGCACATGCTTGTTTCTTCACATTAGGGAAAAATTACAGGTGGTCATTCTGCAGCGCTAATCTTGCATCCTGCAACGTCCAGCTGGGCTGGCTGTCAGAATAATTATCCCTGCCCTGAATGTGCTGGGGGCAGTAGCCCCCTCTCCCGCATGGCCAGCGGGTAATGGAGGCTGGGGGAGGCGAAATGTCTCCAAACCTCTGCTAATACTCTCCACTGGAGCCCCCAGGCTGGGCCGCAACAGGGCTCAGAGCTCCTCTGGGCAGTCTTGGTTAAGGGCTCAGCCCCAGTGGGCTGGCTGGGGTTGAGGGCTGCTCTGGGCCCCAGTGGGCTGGCTGGGGTTTGGGGCTGTGCTGGTGGGCTGGCTGGTTAGAGTGCGTGTGTGTGGGGGGAGTGCGGAAGAGGCGGAATGGGGGCAGGGCCTCAGGCAAGAAGGGGGGGGTGAGGCCCTGGGTGGAAGAGGTGGAACAGGAGGCTAGCCTCCCTGAATGGGGGGGAGGTGCACGTGCTGCCCATGCTCCCCAGCTTGAGCAGCCCCAAAGCATTGTCCCAACCTGCACCCCAGACATTCTTATCGCGGCAGGGGCTGGGGCAAGGGGTGCATTCTGCCCACCTAGGAACATGATGGGTGGGGGCGAGGGAGACCCTGACCTCTATCCCCGCCAGGCTCTGTGCAGATTAGGAAGCTCCCACAGCTGCTCCATGGGTTGGGGAAGGGCAGCACAACAGCTGCAGAGCAGATGGCAGCAGAACAGAGCAGGGCAGTGGGAGTGAGAGACTAAAGGGCAGTGCAGCAGCAACATCTTCCATACATGCTGCACACAGTCACTTGGGGTGGGGAGGGGGAGGGACGACATCACATGAGACAAGAGGATGGGGTGTCTCAGCAGGGGGCGGGGTGGATCAGGAGGCTCCCTCCTGACTCCCTAGCAATGCGGCCAATGGCAGCAGGGCAGCAAAATAGCCCAAAATACCTCAACCCGCAACTGCTAAAAAACCCCCCGCAACTGTCAGTTAGAAATAGCCCGATTAGGCTAGAAAACCACGACCTAATGCTCAAGCTCTGTCAGTAAACAGACCAACACGAAGCTCCCAACTGAACATTGTTTTCTGTTAAAAAAAAGAATTATTCAAAATTCAATGAATATCTTCTGCTGCTGTGTGTGTGGGCAAACAATGACAATTCACCAAATCTTCAACCACCGAATCATCAAAAATATACCAAATGCATGAAAGAAGATTAGCCACACCATCAACATCTGTTGCTTCATTGAGCTGCAAGGCAATATACAACTCAATTGCAAGTGAGAGACACCAGGTGTTTTTCCACATTATCGCTCAATGTCATGTATTCTGCTAGATACTATGTTGTTCTCAGGCAGAATAATTTCTAATGGCTTTCCTTGCTGCTCTCCTAGTTATGTTTGCCATAAACTTTGTTGCTGGAAGAATCAGTTTTTCAGCCATTGTGTGCGATTTTCCAGCCTGGGCAATTTTGTAACTAACTGTTTTCCAGTCTTCAAGTCACCCAATTTTTGTTTAAAAAAATTCTACACAGCATGTTTTGTAGCTAAATGGTGGTGGAATTTGCCTGGTTTTCTGAACACATTAGAAAATACATTGTAACATAAACCACACAGTGGCAACTGTATGACACAGGGAAATCCAAATTTAATGTGAAGTTCATCATACTTCCGGTTGTTCTTTGTGCTTTGTCGTCTTCCGTATATTTATGTTTCACCTCAGTGACAATTATTGATAGTGATTCCCTATCACGAATTACACTTTTGTTGTCACTTTGATCCTCATGGATTTCACATTCTGTTTCAATAGTAGATAAATGTGTGTTCTTAATGCTTCCACTTTTTAACCTCTTATCCTTTTCTGTCAGATCACCTTTATTTTTATTTTAACTAATATTATTTTGTGGTGTAGTATTGAATGCTCAAATACTGGTTCTCCTGCCCTCGCCAGCATGGGAATGCCCCACCAGCATGACCTCTCATGCATGGTGCATGTAAGCTCACTCTGTGTGAAGGAGGCAATTTGAGAACAAAATGACATCCTTCATGCAGCAAAAATGCTGGAATGCCATCCCATCACGTTCTGGCCCCACTCCAGTATTCTGGCTCAAAGGATGGACCCCTGCATAACCCACAGTGGACCCCAAGGGTTGTAACCCCACTTTGGGAACCACTGCTCTAGGGCAGTGATTCCCAACCTTTTGTCTGCTGCGGCACACCTTGAGACCTTTAATTATTTTGGGGCAAACCACCATATTTTCTCCAAATGAACTCTCCCTCTTATTGCCTCAGTTTCAGCTGTTTCCACCCTTTCCATTCACTGTCTCTGTGTCACATTATTAACTTTATTGTGCAGACTGTGACAAGTATTTTCAACTCACACATTCACAAGAACAAGACGCCAAATAAAAAAATTAATTGTTTTATATGATGAACAGCAAATAATACAAAAGTTGTACCAATCAAAAAACTTCAACTAACAATATTATTATGTATCAAGACTTGTGGGATTAACTTTTCATCTTTGAGGCACTTCCACTTTTATATGGCTTTGGAAGTGAGCAACATCGAATACCGAACTCCAGGTCAGAGATCCAAACCTAGCACTGTCTGACACGGAATGGAACTCTGGAATGCTGCCCTAACTCGCTGAACAGAGTGGTGCTGCATGCTGTGATTCACAGACTGTGATGAATGACCACAAATTATATTAGAAGATGAAAAATAAATAACAAAAAAACTTTTAATGAGATATCTGAGCTTCTCTTGATGTGCAAAGTAATTTAATCCTGGGAGGAAGTGTTGACAGTGCCACTCTGAGCTCTTACTCCAACGCATATGCTCTCTTAGTTTGTTCTTGATGTAAGTCAGGCTTGGAAAATGTAACCTGCACAGCTATATTGTTGAAAAGGGCAACAGAATGGAGATAGCATGGTCAGAGATTACAGGACATTCGTCTCCCATCTTCAACCAGAAAGAGTCCAACGATGCAGTCCATCCTTAATTCAACAAGCTGACCTTGAGCCATTACTGTAACATTCTTAGCGTTTTGCAATGCAGAGAAACTCCAAGGATCTTGAACCCAGTCAAAATCTTCTATATTAATTGAAGAAAAATACGAACTAAAATTTTCTTCCAGACTTTCCAAACACTCAGACATGACATTGACCAAAATACAGGATCTGCTGCAGTTGCCAAGGGGAACATCTCTGTTGTTCCTTTTGCTACTTTTTCACAACTGAGGGCTAATTTAGACCTAAACTTGTGCAGTTTATCTGTGTTGCAGAGAAGATGCTCATTTCTACCTTGCATTTTCTAGTTGAGTTCACTGAGGTGACAGAATATATTAGCCAGATAGGCAAGCTTTGTGCACCAAGCTACATCAACGATCGAGTCCATGTACATTGATTTCTCTGAAGTTAGGAACATTTTGATCTCCTCTCTCAGCTCATACAAGCATGAGAGAACTTTTCCATGGAAAAGCCAGCGTACTTCAGTGTGCAAAACTAAACTCTGGTGCTCTGCTCCCATTGCCTTACACAGCAAGGAGAAAAGGTGTGATTTTAAGGTCAACAATTTTGTAAAGTTTAAATTCTATGTGTATGAAAGTCAAAGTTAGAGAAGTAAAGGCTGAACACACAAAAAATTCATTTCTGAAAATTTTATGGAAGGAAGCTAATGTAAGAAAAATAGAAACATGGTTGATCAGAGATACTGAAGTTCTAAGAAGCTGCAAGATTTTCTCTAAAGACTTAAGAAACTAAGTCTGAGATCTAAGATTGGTACATGCCCCACATTAGACTTTTTCCTATTTATTACTGAAGACAAAGATAAATGCATACTGTGGCGAAGTTGAGCCACCTGATTTCAGGCTCAGTTGTTGGGAGAGGTGGGATCAGTTGTTGGGAGAGGTGGGAGCCAGCTGATCCACCACAAGCTGAACCTTAAAGGGCCCAGTCAGCCTGTGACACATGCATTAAGTAAAAGTTAATTTTTGCTCTCACAGAAGGGGTGGAGGGGCTTGATTGATAGTTGAAATCTCTGAAAGAAATAAAGGAGTCCAGCTGCCCAGGAAGCATAATTCAAATAGAATAACCAACAGGGTTTCTGCTGCCATGTTTCTGTTGTTCAATGCGCAAGTAATTAAATTGTATTTGTACACATTTCCTCTTTGCCTTCTCTTTTAAGTTCCTTTCTGGCTGCTCACAAAGAGTCGCTATTGTGCTTTGTTCCTCTCTCTGTTCTCTATACCACAAACCACATGTGCAAAAGTACTGGCTGGCACATACTGCAGAAAGCTACTATTTCACGTGAATCACGGGGAAGTGTAACTTGTTTGTGTGCAGTAGGATTTCTGTTGTAACACTGCACCCTTGAAGCCCACAGTGGAAAATTGTCAAATCATCCCAGCATCTGAGAATGAGTGCTGGAGAATAGAGTTGAGAGAGATGATAGTATGTGGATTTTTGCTTGTGGATTTGTGCTTGATCTTTTCTCCCTCTGCATCTTAATCTCCAGGTTGTCTCATCCACTCACATGGTTTTGGGTATTATCTCTATGCCGATGACTCACAAATCCACACCTGCTGGTCTTTGTCCAGTTCGCATTTCAGACCTTCACTGATATGCCTTGGTGGATGACTCACCAGCAGTACAAGCTGAACTCTTTATTTTTCCTCCTTAATCCTCTCCACTGCTGCCTTTTCTCCATGACTGTTCACAGCACTACCATCCTATCACTCAGGATCACAGTCAGTCAGCCCTCACACCCCATCTAGGCGCTGACTAAATCTTCTTGCATCTTCTCTCCCTGGGGTCAAAATCAGTCTTTCACTCTGTCCCGATGGGTAAAACACTTGCCCTCATGCTTGTCTCCCTCCTCAATTGCTGAAACTTCCTTCTCTGCAGCCAACTGATGTCCTAAAAGAGTTGCATTTTGGATGAATGGGACAGAAATGAGATGGGTATATTTCTCACCACATCACTCTTCTATTGAGTCCATCCACTGATGCCCCCTTGTCCATGATATGTTTTAAACCCTATGAATGTAACTTCTGGCTTATCTGCCCTGCTATGACCTGGTGTCCGTCCAGACTCTGCATTTAATAATAATTTATAAATAATTAGTATCAATAGTGATAAACATTTTAGATACTTTTTAGAACCAATTTTTCAGTTTTATTCCTTTACATAAACCCACACGCTACACTCATCATGCTATTTATGTGACTATGCTCTTTACACTTTTTTATAGTTTCCATTGCCAATTTGGAAAGTATTTTTGATGATTAGGGCAACACCCATCTTGCTTCACTAATGATGCCAGCCTTGCTGCCCAGTTCATTTTCTTCTTCCATCTTTTTCCTTTTTGTCCTTATATATGTAGCATGGCTTTCCCATCTGAGTATGCCAGAACCTCTCCATCTGCTCACTCAAGCCCCTTTTAAAGACTGAGTATTTCTAGGAAGCCCATGGGAACTAATTCACACTGAATGACCTTCCCAGCTCTGCATTTCATAAAAAGATACAAATGTAGCTTGACTTGCTCCTTTGATTCTCCCTGTGTCTGTCATTCAGACTGTAAGATCTTTTCGAAAAGGGTTAATCCTTTTTTAAAAATTTTTTGTATAGAGCCAAACTCATTGTTGATGTTTAACAACTAACAGTGAAAAACCTCATCATATTTTACTATAGATTTTAAGGTTGATACAGTCTTTAGGGTTTTTAAGGGGCTGTGGCCATCCTGGTACACCCTCTGCTGGCCAAGGTTTGGTATGGTCCCTCTGCCCACGCTGGGATTACCTTCTCTGCTAGTTCCTTAATAATTAACTCACAGACACCTTGTAGCATGTTAAACAACTCAGTTGCTGGTATTTTTATTTATTTTATCAATCCCATTCTCCTGCACTAGGCTGTGTAGACCTTTGATTGTCTTTTCTTGGGGTGCAGTCCTCAATTTCCCCTCATCTAGACAACCCAAATTAATGTCCTCCCATTCTGTGATAATCATAGTCTTTTAGAGTTCATATAAATGCCCTTCCTGGCCCACCTTCTCCTGAAAGGTTTTTATGAAGTTCCCATTGTTCTTTACCTGGCCTCCTCTTGGGGCTTACTGCTATTTAGGGTTCAAGTCTCTATCATTCCTGGGCCTACCGTCTCCTTGGAGGTTTATGCTACTTCTTACAGCTGATAACTATTTTTATTATTGCTCTTCCCAGACTTACCTTCTTCTTGTAAGGTTTTCATGCAGCTTTCTACAGCTGGACATAATTCAAGACTTCTGCCCTCCCCGTCCTATCTTCTCCTGGAAGGTTTTTCATTCAGCTTCTCAGGACAGAGCCTTTCTTTCGGTTCTCTTCCCAGCCCACTGTAAGCTGTCTTGTTGTAACCTCCTCTTTCCTCTCTGCAAGTCCTTGCTTATTCTCAAAGCCAGGTGGTGTTGCACCCCTCATCAGGCCCCAACTGGGCACAACTGCCTAGTCATCAGGAGGCTGGTCCCTCTTCATTTAAAAGGGCCAGTCACCCTTTGACAGGGTTGTATCAAACATGTTAGCAGCTACCTTCTTAGTACAAGCGGAAAAATTGTGAGGCTGTACTTTGCAAACTATTTACAGACATCAGGAATAATCTTTAGAATAAGTGTCTTCACCCTCACTCAATTTGCACTCATAATGCTGCTTTGGTCATGCCCTTGTTCCCTCAGGCTTTCTTCTGAATGTTCCATAAAAAGACCCATTATTCAAATGCCTCTAAATTCAGTGAAATCCTTCCATGTTTCCTGACTACTGTTCTCACTCTACTCATATCCAGAAGCTTATGTTATCTGGCCTTAGGAGAGAGATAGGGTATGTCTACACTACGGAATAAGGTCAAATTTATAGAAGTTGTTTTTTTAGAAATCGGTTTTATATATTCGAGTGTGTGTGTCCCCACAGAAAATGCTCTAAGTGCATTAAGTGCATTAACTCGGCGGAGCGCATCCACAGTACCGAGGCTAGAGTCGACTTCCGGAGCGTTGCACTGTGGGTAGCTATCCCACAGTTCCCGCAGTCTCCGCTGCCCATTGGAATTCTGGGTTGAGATCCCAATGCCTGATGGGGCTAAAACATTGTCGCGGGTGGTTCTGGGTACATATCGTCAGGCCCCCGTTCCCTCCCTCCCTCCGTGAAAGCAAGGGCAGACAATCGTTTCACGCCTTTTTTCCTGAGTTACCTGTGCAGACACCATACCACGGCAAGCATGGAGCCCGCTCAGGTAACCGTCACCCTATGACTCCTGGGTGCTGGCAGACGCGGTACGGCTTTGCTACACAGTAGCAGCAACCCTTTGCCTTCTGGCAGCAGACGGTGCAATACGACTGGTAGTCGTCCTCGTCGTGTCCAAGGTGCTCCTGGCCACGTCGGCTGGGAGCGCCTGGGCAGACATGGGCGCAGGGACTAAATTTGGAGTGACTTGACCAGGTCATTCTCTTTAGTCCTACAGTCAGTCCTATTGAACCGTCTTATGGTGAGCGGGCAGGCGATACGGACTGCTAGCAGTCATACTGTACCATCTTCTGCCAGGCAGGCAAGAGATGAGGATTGCTAGTAGTCGTATTGTACCATCTTCTGCCAGGCAGGCAAGAGATGACGATGGCTAGCAGTCGTACTGTACCATCTTCTGCTGAGCAGCCATGAGCTGTGGATGGCATGCAGTCCTTCTGCACCGTCTGCTGCCAGCCAAAGATGTAAAAGATAGATGGAGTGGGTCAAAACAAGAAATAGACCAGATTTGTTTTGTACTCATTTGCCTCCTCCCCTGTCTAGGGGACTCATTCCTCTAGGTCACACTTCAGTCACTCACAGAGAAGGTGCAGCGAGGTAAATCTAGCCATGTATCAATCAGAGGCCAGGCTAACCTCCTTGTTCCAATAAGAACGATAACTTAGGTGCACCATTTCTTATTGGAACCCTCCGTGAAGTCCTGCCTGAAATACTCCTTGATGTAAAGACACCCCCTTTGTTGATTTTAGCTCCCTGAAGCCAACCTTGTAAGCCGTGTCGTCAGTCGCCCCTCCCTCCGTCAGAGCAACGGCAGACAATCGTTCCGCGACTTTTTTCTGTGCGGACGCCATACCAAGGCAAGCATGGAGGCCGCTCAGCTCACTTTGGCAATTAGGAGCACATTAAACACCATACGCATTATCCAGCAGTATATGCAGCACCGGAACCTGGCAAAGCGATACCGGGTGAGGAGGCGACGTCAGCGCGGTCACGTGAGTGATCAGGACATGGACACAGATTTCTCTGAAAGCATGGTCCCTGCCAATGCATGCATCATGGTGCTAATGGGGCAGGTTCATGCTGTGGAACGCCGATTCTGGGCTCGGGAAACAAGCACAGACTGGTGGGACCGCATAGTGTTGCAGGTCTGGGACGATTCCCAGTGGCTGCGAAACTTTCGCATGCGTAAGGGGCCACTTTCATGGAACTTTGTGACTTGCTTTCCCCTGCCCTGAGGCGCATGAATACCAAGATGAGAGCAGCCCTCACAGCTGAGAAGCGAGTGGCGATAGCCCTGTGGAAGCTTGCAACGCCAGACAGCTACCGGTCAGTTGGGAATCAATTTGGAGTGGGTAAATCTACTGTGGGGGCTGCTGTGATGCAAGTAGCCCACGCAATCAAAGATCTGCTGATATCAAGGGTAGTGACCCTGGGAAATGTGCAGGTCATAGTGGATGGCTTTGCTGCAATGGGATTCCCTAACTGTGGTGGGGCCATAGACGGAACCCATATCCCTATCTTGGCACTGGAGCACCAAGCCACCGAGTACATAAACCGCAAGGGGTACTTTTCGATAGTGCTGCAAGCTCTGGTGGATCACAAGGGACGTTTCACCAACATCAACATGGGATGGCCGGGAAAGGTGCATGATGCTCACATCTTCAGGAACTCTAGTCTGTTTCAAAAGCTGCAGGAAGGGACTTTATTCCCAGACCAGAAAATAACTGTTGGGGATGTTGAAATGCCTATATGTATCCTTGGGGACCCAGCCTACCCCTTAATGCCATGGCTCATAAAGCCATACACAGGCAGCCTGGACAGTAGTCAGGAGCTGTTCAACTACAGGCTGAGCAAGTGCAGAATGGTGGTAGAATGTGCATTTGGACGTTTAAAGGCACGCTGGCGCAGTTTCCTGACTCGCTTAGACCTCAGCAAAACCAATATTCCCACTGTTATTACTGCTTGCTGTGTGCTCCACAATATCTGTGAGAGTAAGGGGGAGACGTTTATGGCGGGGTGGGAGGTTGAGGCAAATCGCCTGGCTGCTGGTTACGCGCAGCCAGACACCAGGGCAGTTAGAAGAGCACAGGAGGGCGCGGTCCGCATCAGAGAAGCTTTGAAAACCAGTTTCATGACTGGCCAGGCTACGGTGTGAAAATTCTGTTTGTTTCTCCTTGATGAAACCCCCGCCCCTTGGTTCACTCTACTTCCCTGTAAGATAACCACCCACCCCTCCTCCCTTCAATCACCGCTTGCAGAGGCAATAAAGTCATTGTTGCTTCACATTCATGCATTCTTTATTCATTCATCACACAAATAGGGGGATGACTACCAAGGTAGCCCAGGAGGGGTGGTGGAGGAGGGAAGGAAAATTCCACACAGCACTTTAAGCACAGCACTTTAAAAGTTTACAACTTTAAAATTTATTGAATGACAGCCTTCTTTTTTTCGGGCAATCCTCTGTGGTGGGGTGGCTGGTTGGCCGGAGGCCCCCCCACCGCGTTCTTGGGCGTCTGGGTGTGGAGGCTATGGAACTTGGGGAGGAGGGCGGTTGGTTACAGAGGGGCTGCAGTGGCAGTCTGTGCTCCAGCTGCCTTTGCTGCAGCTCAACCATACACTGGAGCATACTGGTTTGGTCCTGCAGCAGCCTCAGCATTGAATCCTGCCTCCTCTCATCACGCTGCCGCCACATTTGAGCTTCAGCCCTGTCTTCAGCCCGCCACTTACTCTCTTCAGCCCGCCACTTACTCTCTTCAGCCCGCCACCTCTCCTCCCGGTCATTTTGTGCTTTCCTGCACTCTGACATTATTTGCCTCCACGCATTCGTCTGTGCTCTGTCAGTGTGGGAGGACAGCATGAGCTCGGAGAACATTTCATCGCGAGTGCGTTTTTTTTATCTTTCTAAGCTTCAGTAGCCTCTGGGAAGGAGAAGATCCTGTGATCATTGAACACATGCAGCTGGTGGAGAAAAAAAAAGGGACAGCGGTATTTAAAAAGACACATTTTATAAAACAGTGGCTACACTCTTTCAGGGTAAACCTTGCTGTTAACATTACATACATAGCACATGTGCTTTCGTTACAAGGTCGCATTTTGCCTCCTCCCACCGCGTGACTACCCCCTCAACCTTCCCCCCTCCCTGTGGCTAACAGCGGGGAACATTTCTGTTTAGCCACAGGCAAACAGCCCAGCAGGAATGGGCTCCTCTGAGTGTCCCCTGAAGAAAAGCACTCTATTTCAACCAGGTGACCATGAATTATATCTCACTCTCCTGAGGATAACACAGAGAGATAAAGAACGGATGTTGTTTGAATGCCAGCAAACATACACTG
Organism: Caretta caretta; assembly: GCF_965140235.1. Classification (NCBI taxonomy): domain Eukaryota; kingdom Metazoa; phylum Chordata; order Testudines; family Cheloniidae; genus Caretta; species Caretta caretta. The sequence goes on along the minus strand of NC_134209.1, from coordinate 126,136,130 downwards.
CAATGCTTTGTTCTACAATGATTCCCGAGTACGTGTTACTGGCCTGGAGTGGTAAAGTGTCCTACCATGAAGGACGCAATAAGGCTGCCCTCCCCAGAAGCCTTTTGCAAAGGCTTTAGGACTACATCTAGGAGAACCGCGAATGCCAGGGCAAAGTAATCCTTTCACATGCTTGCTTTTAAACCATGTATAGTATTTTAAAAGGTACACTCACCAGAGGTCCCTTCTCCGCCTGCTGGGTCCAGGAGGCAGCCTTGGGTAGGTTCGGGGGGTACTGGCTCCAGGTCCAGGGTGAGAAACAGTTCCTGGCTGTCGGGAAAACCGGTTTCTCCGCTTGCTTGCTGTGAGCTATCTACAACCTCATCATCATCATCATCATCTTCTTCGTCCCCAAAACCTGCTTCCGTATTGCCTCTATCTCCATTGAAGGAGTCAAACAACACGGCTGGGGTAGTGGTGGCTGAACCCCCTAAAATGGCATGCAGCTCATCATAGAAGCGGCATGTTTGGGGCTCTGACCCGGAGCGGCCGTTCGCCTCTCTGGTTTTCTGGTAGGCTTGCCTCAGCTCTTTCAGTTTCACGCGGCACTGCTTCGGGTCCCTGTTATGGCCTCTGTCCTTCATGCCCTGGGAGATTTTGACAAAGGTTTTGGCATTTTGAAAACTGGAACGGAGTTCTGATAGCACGGATTCCTCTCCCCAAACAGCGATCAGATCCCGTACCTCCCGTTCGGTCCATGCTGGAGCTCTTTTGCGATTCTGGGACTCCATCATGGTCACCTGTGCTGATGAGCTCTGCATGGTCACCTGCAGCTTGCCACGCTGGCCAAACAGGAAATGAGATTCAAAAGTTTGCGGTTCTTTTCCTGTCTACCTGGCCAGTGCATCTGAGTTGAGAGTGCTGTCCAGAGCGGTCACAATGGAGCACTCTGGGATAGCTCCCGGAGGCCAATACCATCGAATTGTGTCCACAGTACCCCAAACTCGAGCCTGCAACGTCGATTTAAGCGCTAATCCACTTGTCAGGGGTGGAGTAAGGAAATCAATTTTAAGAGCCCTTTAAGTCGAAATAAAGGGCTTCATTGTGTGGACGGGTGCAGGTTTACATCGATTTAACGCTGCTAAATTCGACCTAAAGTCCTAGTGTAGACCAGGGCATAGTGGTCTCATCTGCAATTAAAGTTACAAAGTGGTTTAACTCAACTTGTAAAATCTTTCTTTTCAACTGCATGTAAATCAATTGAAATACAGTGTGATATATATGTATATACATGGCATATCTTCAAAAAGAAAAGGAGTACTTGTGGCACCTTAGAGACTAACAAATTTATTAAAGCATAAGCTTTCGTGAGCTACAGCTCACTTCATCGGATGCATACAGTGGAAAATATAGTGGGGAGATTTTATATACACAGAGAACATGAAACATTGGGTGTTACCATACACACTGTAACAAGAGTGATCAGGAAAGGTGAGCTATTACCAGCAGGAGAGCTGGGGGGAGGAGGGGAACTTTTGTAGTGATAATCAGGGTGGGCCATTTCCAGCAGTTGACAAGAACAGTAGGAGGGGAAATAAACAAGGGGAAACAGTTTTACTTTGTGTAATGACACATCCACTCCCAGTCTTTATTCAAGCCTAATGTAATGGTGTCCAGTTTGCAAATTAATTCCAATTCAGCAGTCTCTCGTTGGAGTCTGTTTTTGAAGTTTTTTTGTTGAAGAATTGCCACTTTTAGGTCTATAATTGAGTTACCAGAGAGATTGAAGTGCTCTCCTACTGGTTTTTGAATGTTGTGATTCCTGATGTCAGATTTGTGTCCATTTATTCTTTTGCGTAGAGACTGTCTGGTTTGGCCAATGTACATGGCAGAGGGGCATTGCTGGCACATGATGGCATATATCACATTGGTAGATGTGCAGGTTAATGAGCCTCTGATAGTGTGGCTGATGTGATTAGGCCCTATGATGGTGTCCTCTGAATAGATGTGGACACAGTTGGCAACGGGCTTTGTTGCAAGGATAGGTTCCTGGGTTAGTGTTTTTGTTTTGTGGTGTGCGGTTGCTGGTGAGTATTTGCTTCAGGTTGGGGGGCTGTATGTAAGCAAGGACTGGCCTGTCTCCCAAGATCTGTGAGAGTGATGGGTCATCCTTCAGGATAGGTAGTAGATCCTTGATGATGCATTGGAGAGGTTTTAGTTGGGGGCTGAAGATGATGGATAGTGGCGTTCTGTTATTTTCTTTGTTGGGCCTGTCCTGTAGTAGGTAACTTCTGAGTACTCTTCTGGCTCTGTCAATCTGTTTCTTCACTTCAGCAGGTGGGTACTGAAGTTGTAAGAACGCTTGATAGAGATCTTGTACGTGTTTGTCTCTGTCTGAGGGGTTGGAGCGAATGCAGTTGTATCGTAGAGCTTGGCTGTAGACAATGGATTGTGTGGTGTGGTCTGGATGAAAGCTGAAGCCACGTAGGTAAGTACAGCGGTCAGTAGGTTTCCGGTATAGGGTTGTGTTTATGTGACCATCGCTTATTAGCACCGTAGTGTACAGGAAGTGGATCTCTTGTGTGGACTGGTCCAGGCTGAGGTTGATGGTGGGATGGAAATTGTTGAAATCATTGTGGAATTCCTCAAGGGCTTCTTTTCCATGGGTCAAGATGATGAAGATGTCATCAATGTAGCGCAAGTAGAGTAGGGGCATTAGGGAACGAGAGCTGAGGAAGCGTTGTTCTAAGTCAGCCATAAAAATGTTGGCATACTGTGGGGCCATGCGGGTACCCATAGCAGTGCCGCTGATTTGAAGGTATACATTGTCCCCAAATGTGAAATAGTTATGGGTGAGGACAAAGTCACAAAGTTCAGCCACCAGGTGTGCCATGACATTATCGGGGATACTATTCCTTACGGTTTGTAGTCCATCTTTGTGTGGAATGTTGGTGTAGAGGGCTCCTACATCCATAGTGGCCAGGATGGTGTTTTCAGGAAGATCACCAATGGATTGTAGTTTCCTCAGGAAGTCAGTGGTGTCTTGAAGATAGCTGGGAGGGCTGGTAGCCTAGGGCCTGAGGAGGGAGTCTTCATAGCCAGACAATCCTGCTGTCAGGGTGCCAATGCCTGAGATGATGGGGCATCCATGATTTCCAGGTTTATGGATCTTGGGTAGCAGATAGAATACCCCTGGTCGGGATACTAGGGGTGTGTTTGTGCGGATTTGTTCTTGTGCTTTTTCAGGGAGTTTCTTGAGCAGATGCTGTAGTTTCTTTTGGTAACCCGCAGTGGGATCAGAGGGTAACGGCTTGTAGAAAGTGGTGTTGGAGAGCTGCCTAGCAGCCTCTTGTTCATATTCTGACCTGAATGTTTGATCCTGTTCTTATCATGCTCAGAATAGACTGAGATGCAGTTCTTAGTTTACCATCACAAATTGAAATGAAAGAGTCTGATTTCACAACATCACTTTCATGTTCCCGTGGATCTCAAGAACTGTTTTCATTGGACCAGTTCCTCACCAGTGTACATACTAATGTAACACTTGGTTTGATGAAAATTAAACAAATTGTACAAAATTATATCCACATGCTTTGTTTGTCACAAATATGAATTTTAGTAATAGGTGTGTATACAGCCATCCCATGTGGATATGGAGAGGAATTCAAATGCAGTAAGTGGAAGCCACTGTATATTAAATATTAGTCATTTTTATGAATCAGAGTGCATATCAATCCATCAATGTGTAGTGCTCTGATTTCTAATATATCAGTATAATATTACTTATTCCTTGACTAGATCTGTGACTGTTTTCTTCACTGGTTACTGTCATAGAAAGCACGACTGTTTCTCAATCTCATTTGTCTCATTTTCAGGACAATACACACTGATGGATATCTAGTTATTAATTAAGTGCTGACAGTAAGATCAGTGGCATGCAAGACAACAAAATGAAGATTGCCTGCATTGAAGAGTGCACAGTTTAAATCAGAACTTTTTTGAGAACTTTGACATATTTCACATTTACCGTTTTCTCCAGTCTTTTAACCTTTTTTAGCCATGTCCTGACTTCATATTTCTACATGTAAGAATAATGCAAAGAACATATGACATTGGGAAATGTATCTTGGTACTGACCAATAAGAAAGATCTAACAATCTGAAAAATTAAATATCTGTGTGTGTTCGTGTGTCCGTGTTTAATGCATTGATCAAGTTTGTGTTTGTATCCCACTAGTGGCTGGACACTTAGAGTTGAACCAGAACTGCAGCCAAGCCACTGCTGATGAAAAAGCCACTACACGGGGTTGTTTTCATACATAAGTGACATTGTGAACACTCTCCCAAAGGTTTAAAGGCTTTTCCCCATGAACCTGGTCAAAACAAAGTTGGTTTCATGTTAGCACTGATTGGTGGATACCAACTGGTCAGTCCATTCAGGAATTTGGACACATCAGATCACCAAAAATGGAGACTTCCTCTTCAGCAGGGAGGTGATAAACCAAGTTAAACACAAGTGCTCTGGGTTTTTAAGGTGTAATAAATAATCCAATGTAGATGTGATTAAAGCAAACCCTAGTGACTACTTTTGTTAGCTATATATTTAAAAGTGGTGTCTTTTCTCGAGTGTATGAGGACATTCTGTATCTCAGAAGAGCAGTACAAGATATTCGTGGCGAGAGTCCAAAAACCCAGACAGGCAGACACAAGGATTTTGGGTCAAATTGCAATATCTTCCCTTCCTTCTGCAAGAGGCCATCTTGTAATGCTGGATGGCAAAACAGAAACTGACTCGTCTGCATCAGCAACTCTGTGTACCAGAACTGTCTGGCCCATGAAGCTACCATTAATCACCTAAACTTTGTCCTGTCTAATCTTTCTGAGCATGAAAGGAATTAATGAGATAGGAAGAAAGGTATAAAGGAGCCCTGTGCTCCAATTCAGATGGTCTCTGCTCTAGAGCCAATTTATTTAGTGTTGGTTTTGATGGTGAACAGATCTATTGAGGGGAAGGGGCAGATGATCCCATTTGTTGACTCTGAAATCCACTGCACACTGCCTCAGGAACCATTTCTGGGTTGGCTATCTGCTTGTATATTGTCTTCCATGAGATGCAGAGGTACTGGAGAGATGTGGTGCTCTATGCACCCCGTCATCACGGCGGTTGTCCCTCTGTGTAGGGTGTGGAAGTGAGCCCCTCCTTGCTTGCTTATATAGTATATCACCGTGGGGTTGTCAATTAGTACCTGCACTACTTTTCTCTCTACTGGTGGCAAGATGAATTTTAGCTCTGGACAGTGGGTGTGCCCTCCGGTGGTGATGGCTCTCCCGTCTTTGTCTGTGCCTGCCGACCCACTGCAGTTCCAGTCTCACTGCCACGGCTTCGTGGCACAGCCCTCTGGCCATGTCACAATCTGGGTTTCCCCCTTCTGGGGGACTCCTTCTGCAACAGTCTAGCCTCTCCTCTTAGTGGCTTGGCAGTCCATAGCCTGGCCTCCTCTTCAGTGGCGAGTGTGAGTGGGGGAATCTAGGCCTGCCCACTACGCTGGGTCCCAGCCCAGGGACCATGTAAACAACAGCTTCCCACTGCCCCTTTCTTTCTCCACTAGTATGTCTCAATCCCCTGGGCCACTTCCCTGCAGCCCCAGCACCTATGGCTCCTGTCCCTGGCTCCTTCACCCTCTTCCCAAGGCCTCAGGCCTGCAAGTCCTAGCAGCTCTGTTCATGGTGCTAGTTCTGCAGCCCTTTAGGAAGCCAGTCCCCTCCCCTGGGGTTTTTGCAGGAGACTCCCTTGCTCTGACCTGCAGCTTCCTTTTATATGGGCCGTCTAGGTCCTGATTGGCTGGTCCAGCCATGGCCCTAATTGGCTGCAGCCACTGCCCTAATTGGCTATTTCCTTGCAGCCCTCCAAGCTGGGTTTTAACCCTAACAGGGCCAGTGTGGGGCAGATGCCCTGTCACAGGGCGCCATGTAGGGTTGCCACCTTTCCACAGACCAAAACGGGACATATTTTTGAATTAGCCTAGGTTAAACACTCATACTACTAGATCTCAGTACAAATCAATAAGATATAATTACAATATGATTATACATATTTTACTTATGTAGATATAGTTCTATTTTATAATTAAAAATACTATAGTTTCTTAAAACATAGTAACAAGATAAAAAAATTAACTTACCCAGTACTTCTTCCCTGTGTACTTTCTATTTGATTTTGCACCTTTCAGGAGTTCTTTGTTTTTCAGTACAAAGTCATAAAATTCCCCACAAGACACAATGAAGTTGAACTTGATGCAAATTTCAGACTTGACCAGGTGTGAAGACATCCGATTTTTTTCATCGTTCCAAAGTTTTTGCATAATACTGAACACTCACCCCACAAATGCACTGCTGACTGGAATTGCAAAAGCACATTCTACAATTTTCAAAAGGTTTGGTGCATCACATTTGTCAAAAAATTTCACCCGTTTCTGGTCCACTGAGAGTTCATCACTGGGATCAACCTTTAGAAGTGCTTCTTTCAAGATGCAGTATTCTCTGAAAAGTTGTTCACCACCTATGTGTACATCAAAAATTCTTGGAATCTCACATAGATTCTCAAACATGAATGTGGATTTAGCCTTCAAGCTGAGAATGGCAATTTTCTATAGATATGACTCTGGTCCAAAATTAAACCGCTTCTCCAAATACTCTGCTTCTTTGGTAGAAGTATTTCATTTGAATGCCTTTTGATTGCTTGGTGGCAGATTCTTCAGTGCTTGGTTAACTTTGAAGAAGTCAAAACTTTTCTGAAATGTGAGACTTTAGATTGTGTGGCACTTCGTTTAGTACACTGAAGATCTCGATGGACTGTGTGTTGTCACGCTCCATTTTCAGGATTGCAGGTTGAAATACATTCATTTAGCTCTGCTCACACACACACACACGCACACACACACACACACACACACACACACACACACAAAGTAACACTCATGGACACTGAGATTTGTGTTGAGATTTAACCCATCTTCTTGAGATTTCACAAAATTCCAGCTAAGTGCTGGACAGCCTTCTTCCCCCTGTTGAATAAAGTACAACTTCACTGAAGGCCAGTTCTTCAGAAGCCTGTCTACAGCTGTGGGGAAGCCACTGGGGCTGTTGGGTTCTGAAAAGGTGCAGCCCAGGTTGGGCCTGCAAACAACGCCCCCCTACTGCTTGTGGCGAGGAAGGCCAGGGGCCACAGTGATGCTGCTACAGCAGCTGGGCGTGTCCCTGCCAGAATTGGGTTTCTTCCCGCAGCCCTCCCCACTCCCCCTACTCAAGGGAAAAGGGGCTGCATATTACATGGTACTGCTGTGGTGGCTGGGAAAGGCCCTGGCTCTCTGCCCAGGCAGTCCTTCTGGTGCCAGACCTGTGGGATCAGGTTCTACCTACCACAGCCACCAGGTGGGGAGCCCAGGGGTCATGTGGTGTATCTCTGATGGTAGGGAGAGATCCTGGGTCCCTGGGTGTCCCTGAGTCTGTTGCTTTGGTCCCCTCCCCTCTCACTATTCACTGGGGAGGGTGACGGGGTCACGTGGTGCCCCTAGGGTGGCTGGGGGAGCCTTGGTCCCTGGGCAGCCCTGATAGAACTGGATCTGCTGCTTCGGCCCCCACCCCACCCTGCGCACTGGAGGAGGGGCTGCAGGAGTGTCCTGCTTCTTGTGTCCTGCCATATCCCCCATCACTTCTGGCTTCTGGGATGGGGGGAGGAGAGGTGGAAGGGCTCATGGGGGTATGGCCAAGGATATGGCCTGCAGGTGCCCACTCCAGGAGCTGCTCAAAGGGAGCCAGACAGAATGCCCAGTCCCTTCCCCCCAACTTGGGGGAAGGCGGCAGGAGTAGGGGTTCCCTTCCTCAGGCACAGGAGGGATCCAGCCCTGCCCTAATGGAGGCACTGAGAGTGGTGGCCTCAGAGGTGGGCGTGGGCTCATTTGGGCAGCTTTCCCAGGGAATTGTGGGGGAGCGCATTCCTGTAGAAGAGGATGTGCTCAATCTCTGCAGGAATGGAGATGAGGTGAGGACAAATGGCCTGCAGCAGGTGCAGGAGGAGAGTTACAAGTTGAGGGGAGCAGCTGGGTAGGAGTTTGATGTGGACAGTTCATTTTGCAGATGCTGTTGAGTTGGAAAAGTGCCTTCTTCCTGGCTGGGATCCAGAACGCCTCATAGAGGAGGTTCAGGGAATGGATTCAGGGTCTGAGTCTGAGGATAGTGAGGGTCCAAGCTTCATAGAGGTGGATGAAGATGACGAGGAGCGGGTGAGTGGCCCTGGGCTGCACCTCACTCCCATAACCTGCTAAGGGTCCAGCAGGCATCCTCAGGATGCGATGGATTCATCAGAAGGCCGTAGATACTGAAGCAGGGGGATGCAAATCTCAGTGCTCAGGGGCAAGTGTGGCAGGAGGAGGGATAGCTCAGTGGTTTGAGGATTGCCCTGCTAAACCCAGGGTTGTGAGTTCAATCCTTGAGGGGGCCATTATGGGATCTGGAGCAAAAATTGGGGAGTGGTCCTGCTTTGAGCAGGGGATTGGACTAGATGACCTCCTGAGGTCCCTTCCAGCCCTGATATTCTATAATTCTATGATCCCAGGTCTATCCTTCCTTGGACACCCCCTACCCCACAAAGAGATATGGGTGACCTGGCACTACATATAGCAATGCCCCTCTGCCATGTACATTGGCCAAACTGGACAGTCTCTATGCAAAAGAATAAAATGGACACAAATCAAATGAAAAGAATTATAACATTCAAAAACCAGTTGGAGAACATTTCAATCTCCCTGGACACTCAATTACAGACCTAAAAGTGGCAATTCTTCAACAAAAAAAACTTCAAAAACAGACTCCAACGAGAAACTGCAGAACTGGAATTAATTTGCAAGGTGGACACCATTAAATTAGGCTTGAATAAAGACTGGGAGTGGATGAGTTATTACACAAACTAAAAACTATTTCCCCATGCTAATTTTCCCCCTACTGTTACTCACACCTTCTGGTCAACTGTTTGAAATGGGCCATCCTGATTATCACTACAAAAGTTTTCCTCTTGCTGATAATAGCCCACCTTTATTGATCAGTCTCATTAGGGTTGGTATGGCAACACCCATATTTTCATGTTCTCTGTATATATCTTCCTACTGTATTTTCCACTGCATGCATCCAATGAAGTGGATTTTAGCCCACGAAAGCTTATGCCCAAATAAATTTGTTAGTCACTAAGGTGCCACAAGTATTCCTCGTCTTTTTGCTGATACAGACTAACACAGCTACCACTCTGAAACAAATGGTGGGAAGCTTGTTTTCAGGTTTCTCCAACATTGGTAAACTTTCTTCCATGCATAATGAGTTTTGATGCAATGGACTGGGTATTCACACTGTGCTACATTGTTATCTTCAAGAAGTGGAATAGTCTAGTACACTTCTTTCTTGGGTACGATGACATATTTTGCTGGATTTGGGTTAAATACCCACTTGGTTTGGGTCAAGTTGAAAAATGCTACTGCAAGTTGACAAATCTGGAAGCAGAATTGTAGTGTGTGTATGTTTCAATTTTTTCAGTTTGGTTAAGGCGTGCTTCTCTGCTCATTGCATACTCACATTTGTCAACACTGTTATTTGCCCACATTATGAGATCAAGTGTGTCATTGGTCACAATATGTGAAGGTATCACAGATTCGTCATATTTTGTTAAGGCATGCCTGGTAGGAGGTGCATATTTCCTTAAGATGTTCAGCTGTTCAAGGACTTCTGGAGATTGACACAAATCATAAGAACATAAGAACGGCCATACTGGGTCAGACCAAAGGTCCATCTAGTCCAGTATCCTGTCTTCCGACAGTGGCCAATGCCAGTTGCCCCAGAGGGAATGAACAGAAAAGGTCATCATCAAGTGATCCAGGCCGCGTTGCCCATTCCCAGCTTCAATGACATCTACATTGCACAAATGGCTTGAGTGATCCCTCTCTCCTTCATAAAATGAAAGATATTACTCTGTGTGGGCTAAGTGCAACCCAGGAGTGTTAAACCAGCTCTGTCAGTGCCTTATTACTAGAATGGGGGGAATAGCGCACAGAAGTGAGCTTTATGTGCTGGGCCAGTTGTAAATGCCCATTTCACTATGGCAACCAGGTAATTTATGTTTTCAAGCTTTTCATGCCATGTCATCAACTCAGTTTAACAGTCACATGTCACATGCACAGCAGTTAGAAACAAAGGCTTCATGCTCTGCTCCCTGGCCTTTTTCATATATGTCACATTGCATGACACAAAAGCAGTAATCTGGTCAAAGGAAACCCCATATCTATCTAGTGTTTCCCATCTTGCTTTACTAATAGTGTTAAAGTTCAAAACCACACACTTCAACAGAATCATGTTTAACTTCAATTCACATTCATCTTCTGGTTTTCTTAAAATAGCCAATGTGTTGAGAACATATTTGTCATCTGATTCTAAGATCTCTCCAGTATCAATGCCAATCCTGTCACAAGATTTCAGCTGTTCTTTAATTTTGTTTACTTGATTTTTATATACTCTTGGCAAATAGAGTTTCCATAAATGTCTTGAACTTGGTATGATTCCAGCATTTTCCAGGTTACATTCTAAATACTCCTTTTGGGTAATGTAGTAGAAAGAGAGGGCCTGAAGCATGGGGCCTGGTAAAAGGCCTGAAGCCTGAACTAAAGTCAACAAAAATCAGGCCATGAGCAAAAGTCAGGTCCTGCTATAAAGCAAAAGCCTGCTTACAAGCTCACTGGCCAGTACATGAAGTTGTCAAGAATATAGCTGGCACTGCTAAAACACAGACATTCCTAAGAAGTACTAGGCACTAGGTATTCATATAAACACGTTCCAGAGGAGCAGTACCGGAACATCCCAACACAAGTTGTGATATAAACACACTCCCTAAAGATGGTACTGTTACCCCAGGAACAGACTCTGGGGTCCCAGAGTAGCTTTTCTGTTGCTTACTTCTGGGTTCCCAAATTGTTACCTATTAATCTATTCCTGCAAGGTGAAAGTGGGCCTGCCTTAGAGAAATTGCCAGCATTTACCAAGGATCTCCCTATGCCCTTCAGGAAATGCCGCAGAACAGACTAGAACTGTTCACCCCTGGGAGAACATGGATATACCCTTCCGCTCAAAGGATTGACACTCAGATAATACTTTTCCAAAACAAAGTGTTTTCTTTATTTAGTGTACCCAATCATTTCTAACACAATCTAAACTTAAACTAAAAACATAAACATAAATCCCTTAGCACAGGTATACAAAGTCAAATACTGTAATGTCATATTGTTGGAATGGCGTAAGTGATATGTTTTGCGCATGGTGATCAGGATACTGACAGCAATCTTAAAAAATGGTTATTAACCTTTTGTAACTGTTGTTCTTTGAGATATGTTGCTCACGTCCATTCCATGTTAGGTGTGTACACGCTGTTGCCAGAGATTTTTCCCTTAGTGGTATCTGTAGGTCCGGCTCTAGTGCTGTCTGGAGTCACACACATATATACTAGTATAAGGGGTGCCGATAGCCCCGCACCCTCTCAGTTCCTTCTTGCTGGTAACTCCAACAGAGGGGTAGGAGGGTGGGTCATGGAATGGACATGAGCAACGCATCTCGAACAACAACAGTTATGAAAAGTTAGTAATCCGTTTTTCTTCTTTGAGTGCTTGCCCTATACATTCCATGCTGGGTAACTCACAAGCAGTACTCTCAAAGGAGGGCTTGGAGTTCATGGATGTGCTGACAATAACACTGCTCTTCTGAAACTGGTGTCATCTTGGGCCTGTTGGATGATGGTGTAGTGGGATGTGATGACCAGGTTGCAGCCCTGCAGATATTCTGAATCAGTACCTGCTCAAGGAATCCTGCTGATGAAGCCTGGGCTCCTGTGGAATGAGCAGTCATCATGTCCAGGAGGTGGAACATTCACCTGCTCGTAGCAAGCTCGGATACAGGTGGTTATCCAGGATGAAGTTCTTTGGGGTGGCACAGGGAGCCCTCTCATCCTTTCTGCTTCTGCTACAAAGAGTTGGGTGGACTTGTGAAAGGGCTTAGTTCTTTCACTATAAAAGGTGAGGGCCCATCTAACATATGAAGCCAACATTCCTCAAAGGTCTTGTGTGGTTTTAGGAAGAAGACAGGTAGAAAAATGACCTGCTCGTTATTGAACTGCGACACCACCACCACCAAAAACCTTTGTGAAGACCATTGGGGCAGTCAAAGGGCTGAAGTGTCCAATACTGATAATGTTTGTGGCTGACCACAAACTAAAGAAAGCGTCTGAGAGCTGATAAATTGCGACATGAAAGTATGCATTATGGAGGTCGAGGGCCACAAACCAGTCCTCTGGATCTAGAGATGGTATTATTGCTGCTTAGGTTACCATTCTGAACCTCTGTCTGAATAAATGTGTTCAGTGTTTTGAGGTCCAAGATTAGTCTCCATCCCTGTAATGGTGTGGCCACTGGCCCCTCACAAGCATCTCCTGCTGGCTGGGGGCATGCCGGCACTCTCTGCTTTGCAGTAGGTCTTCAGTGACTCAGCCGTCGGGCTGAGTCACTCATAGTCTGTATGTGAAAAAACAAAACACTGTCCAACAAACAGTCAGCCCTCCCCAAGGTCCAGAGTCTCGTCTCTGGGCCTGTTTAAGCACTAGTTCCTTTCTCAAGTTCCAAACAAAACTTGTCCCCTTCTTGGGTTCCAAACAAAAGTTGTCACCTTCTTGGCCTTTGGCCACTCTGCCTGTGACCGGTGGGGGGACCCAGGCCCACCCACTACTCCAGGTTCCAACCTAGGAACCCTGCAACTAGCAGCTACATGCTGCTTCCTTCTCTAATGTCTATTTGTTGCATTCCCTGGGATGCTTCCCACTGTGTCCCCTCAGCTTCTTGGGTCTTTGGCCTGTTGCCTGTTTAATCAGGGTCTGTCCAGGCCTCCTTGTCTAGAGAGTCTAACAGTCTGTCCTGTTCTCTCAGGGGTTCTTTCCCTCAGACCCCTTCACCAAGTTATAACAGTCTCTGACCCTTCTTGTCATGGATCTCTCTCCCAGGCCTCTGTGCCTGGAGATCTTCACTTATCCCTGCTTGAGCTGTTTCTTCCCAGCCTTTTTGCCAATGGACGGGTTTCAGAGTAGCAGCCGTGTTAGTCTGTGTTTGCAAAAAGAAAAGAAACTACACTATCTGCTCAAGAAACTCCCTGAAAAAGCACAAGAACAAATCTGCACAGACACACCCGTAGAACCCCGACCAGGGGTATTCTATCTGGTACCCAAGATCCATAAACCTGGAAATCATGGATGCCCCATCATCTCAGGCATTGGCACCCTGACAGCAGGATTGTCTGGCTATGTAGACTCACTTCTCAGGCCCTAGGCTACCAGCCCTCCCAGCTATCTTCGAGACACCACTGACTTCCTGAGGAAACTACAATCCATCGGGTGATCTTCCTGAAAACACCATCCTGGCCACTATGGATGTAGGAGCCCTCTACACCAACATTCCACACAAAGATGGACTACAAACCGTAAGGAATAGTATCCCCGATAATGTCACAGAAAACCTGGTGGCTGAACTTTGTGACTTTGTCCTCACCCATAACTATTTCACATTTGGGGACAATGTATACCTTCAAACCAGCGGCACTGCTATGGGTACCCGCATGGCCCCACAGTATGCCAACATTTTTATGGCTGACTTAGAACAACGCTTCCTCAGCTCTCGTCCCCTAATGCCCCTACTCTACTTGCGCTACATTGATGACATCTTCATCATCTTGACCCACGGAAAAGAAGCCCTTGAGGAATTCCACCATGATTTCAACAATTTCCATCCCACCATCAACCTCAACCTGGACCAGTCCACACAAGAGATTCACTTCCTGGACACTACGGTGCTCATAAGCGATGGTCACATAAACACCACCATATACCAGAAACCTACTGACCGCTATACTTACCTACATGCCTCCAGCTTTCATCCAGACCACACCACATGATCCAATGTCTACAGCCAAGCTCTACGATACAACTGCATTCGCTCCAACCCCTCAGACAGAGACAAACACCTACAAGATCTCTATCAAGCATTCTTACAACTACAGTACTCACCTGCTGAAGTGAAGAAACAGATTGACAGAGCCAGAAGAGTACCCAGAAGTTACCTATTACAGGACAGGCCCAACAAAAAAAAAAATAACAGAACGCCACTAGCCATCACCTTCAGCCCCCAACTAAAACCTCTCCAATGCATCATCAAGGATCTACAACCTATCCTGAAGGATGATCCATCACTCTCACAGATCTTGGGAGACAGGCCAGTCCTTGCTTACAGACAGCCCCCCAACCTGAAGCAAATACTCACCAGCAACCGCACACCAAAAACACTAACCCAGAAACCTATCTGTCATAAATATAAAGGGAAGGGTAAACAGCTTTAAAATACCTCCTGGCCAGAGGAAAAACCTTTTCACCTGTAAAGGGTTAAGAAGCTAGGATAACCTCACTGGCACCTGACCACAATGACCAATGAGGAGACGAGATACTTTCAAAGCTGGCGCCGGGGAGAAACAAAGGGTCTGTGTCTGTCTGTGTGATGCTTTGGCTGGGGACAGAACAGGAATGGAGTCTTAGAACTTAGTAAGTAATCTAGCTAGATATGCGTTAGATTATGATTTCTTTAAATGGCTGAGAAAATAAGCTGTACTGAATGGGATGGATATTCCTGTCTTTGTGTCTTTTTGTAACTTAAGGTTTTGGCTAGAGGGATTCTCTATGTTTTGAATCTAATTACCCTGTAAGGTATTTACAATCCTGATTTTACAGAGGTGATTCTTTGTACTTTTTCTTCTATTAAAATTCTTCTTTTAAGAAACTGAATGCTTTTTCATTATTCTTAAGATCCAAGGGTTTGGGTCTGTGGTCACCTATGCAAATTGGTGAGGATTTTTATCTAACCTTCCCCAGGAAAGGGGGTGCAAGATTTTGGTGAGGATTTTGGGGGGAAAGACGTTTCCAAATGGGCTCTTTCCTAATAAAAAAAAACGGTTAGACGTTTGGTGGTGGCAGCGAAAGTCCAAGGGCAAAAGGTAAAATAGTTTGTACCTTGGGGAAGTTTTAACCTAAGCTGGTAAAAGTAAGCTTAGGAGGTTTTCATGCAGGTCCCCACATCTGTACCCTAGAGTTCAGAGTGGGGAAGGAACCTTGACAATATACTTGCAACAAAGGCCGTTACCAGCTATGTCCACATATCTATTCAGGGGACACCATCATAGGGCCTAATCACATCAGCCACTCTATGAGAGGCTTGTTCACCTGCACATTTACCAATGTGATATATGCCATCATGTGCCAGCAATGCCCCTCTGCCATGTACATTGGCCAAACTGGATAGTCTCTACGTAAAAGACTAAATGGACACAAATCAGATGTCAAGAATTATAACATTCAAAAACCAGTTGGAGAATACTTCAATCTCTCTGGTCACTCGATTACAGACCTAAAAGTGGCAATTCAACAAAAAAAACTTCAAAATCAGACTCCAACGAGAGACTGCTGAATTGGAATTAATTTGCAAACTGGACACCACTAACTTAAGCTTGAATAAAGACTGGGAGTGGATGTGTCATTACACAAAGTAGAACTATTTCCCCATGTTTATTCCCCCCTCCCCACCCCTACTGTTCCTCACACATTCTTGTCAACTGCTGGAAATGGCCCACCTTGATTATCAGTACAAAAGATTCCCCCCGCCCCCGATCTCCTGCTGGTAATAGCTCACCTTACCTGATCACTCTTGTTACAGTGTGTATGGTAACACCCTTTGTTTCATGTTCTCTGTGTATATAAAATCTCCCCACTGTATTTTCCACTACATGCATCCGATGAAGTGAGCTGTAGCTCACGAAAGCTTATGCTCAAATAAATTTGTTTGTCTCTTAGGTGTCACAAGTACTCCTTTTCTTTTTGCCAATGGAGTCTCTCAGCCTTCCTCATCCCAGCCAGCAGTTGTTCTGTCCAGCTGCTGAAGCTTCCTCAACCAGCTAGGAACACCATATATTTTCCTTTGGCTTCAGCCAGCATCTGAGCTGTCCAGGCCCTGCAACTCCTTTTATATGAGCCTTCTAGGCTCTGATTGGTTGCTTACCCTGCAGCCTTTCTAGGCAGTTTGGAGGACCCAGCTCTACTTCCCTTTTTTCTGGGGCAGGGTGTAGTAGGACAGTTGGGCCTTCCAGAGGGCCTCAAAAGGCCTGGTACACCCCATCACAATCCCGCTTTTCTTCTTGGATACTAGAAAGTATCTGGAGTGGAGCCCTTGCCCTATGTAAGAGGGAACTGCTTCCACAGCACCCAGTTGCAGGAGAGATTCTCCTTCTTGACCTAAGAGATCTTCGTGAAATGGGTCCCTGAAAAGAGATGGGTGATGGAGAGGGATGGAACTGAAGTGAATGGCGTAGTCTGATGTGATGACTTCTAGCACCCATCCATCTTTAGCAATTATTCCCATGAGTGTTTGAGGAAAGACAGTCCCCAGGTGGTGGGAAGTCGAAAGATGAAACATCATAAGATTCAAGTGGCAGAGTGACTTGTAGCTCTCATCTGACATATTAAAATGGCCAGTTAGTGGAGGTTGATGGCTGGGTAGTCACACATGTAGAAGCTGATTGTCTATTCCTTTGGAATCTAGGTCTTTTCTTATGTGGTTCTTCAGCCCTGTGATATGTTGGGAACTGGACTGGGTGGAACCCGTGGGCTGTTTATGATCTGCTGTAACTTCTTTTAGGTGCAGGAGTACAGATTCCAAAAGATTGAAAAGTCACTCTGGAATCCTTTCAGGAGTGGAGGGATGCATCCATGATGGTGTTGAAGAGCTTATGGCCCTCGAACAGAAGATCCTCCACTGCATTCTGGACTATCTATGAATTCCAGAGGACTGTTACTAGGACTTGTGGTCCATCACTATGGCTGCTGCCATAAATCAGGAGGCCAGGTCTGCTGTGCCCCAGATGCCTATAATGAGGCCTTAGCAACTAGTTGGTCTTTAGGGATGAGTTTCTGGAGCAGGGGTGGCCAACCTATGGCTCCGGAGCCACATGTGGCTCTTCAGAAGTTAATATGTGGCTCCTTGCATAGGCACTGACTCTGGGGCTGGAGCTACAGGCGCCAACTTTCCAAAGTGCCAGCGGGTGCTCATAGCTTAACACCTGGCTCTGCCACAGGCCCTGACCCCGCTCCACCCCTTCCCGTCCCCTGCTGAATCTCAGAGAGCATCATGTTCACCTTCTTCTATAGCCACCTTCACTGATTGGTCCTGTTGCATTGTTTGCTTGAGAAAAACACACAAAGGCAAGAAACTTAATAAATTAGAAACATTTGAGAGAGCAACCAATCTAAAGGAGAAGTCACTTCACAGAGGAGATGATGACATGTTGTGCATATTATCTGTAAAAGACTTAATTTCTAAGAATGCAGTTTGTCACTCAAAGTACCCTTTTTCCTACTTGAATAAAACAAATCTTAAAACAAAGCCATCTAGTTATACTACAACAATACAGACACCTTATGATATTGCATTTTATTAGCTGATTGAGGAGTTAGATTGTGATCTTATGTACAACACGAAGGATTTTATCCTGTCCAAGCTGCTACAAAGCCATACTTCCCTCAGATATAGATACTGCAATATATAGATATTCCATGAGCAAATTGCAGGCAAGATTAGAAAAACACTGTCAAGGTTCCTCCCCCACTCTGAACGCTAGGGTACAGATGTGGGGACCTGCATGAAAACCTCCTAAGCTTATCTTTACCAGCTTAGGTCAAAACTTCCCCAAGGTACAAAATATTCCACCCTTTGCCCTTGGATTGGCCGCTACCACCACCAAACAAATACTGGTTACTGGGGAAGAGCTGTTTGGAAACGTCTTTCCCCCCAAATACTTCCCAAAACCTTGCACCCCACTTCCTAGACAAGGTTTGGTAAAAAGCCTCACCAATTTGCCTAGGTGACTACAGACCCAGCCCCTTGGATCTTAAGAACAATGAACAATCCTCCCAACACTTGCACCCCCCCTTTCCTGGGAAATGTTGGATAAAAAGCCTCACCAACTTGCATAGGTGACCACAGACCCAAACCCTTGGATCTGAGAACAATGAAAAAGCATTCAGTTTTCTTACAAGAAGACTTTTAATAAAGAATAGAAGTAAATAGAAGTAAAGAAATCCCCTCTGTAAAATCAGGATAGTAGATACCTTACAGGGTAATTAGATTCAAAACATAGAGAATCCCTCTAGGCAAAAACTTAAGTTACAAAAAAGATACACAGACAGAAATAGTTATTCTATTCAGCACAATTCTTTTCTCAGCCATTTAAAGAAATCATAATCTAACACGTACCTAGCTAGATTACTTACCAAAAGTTCTAAGACTCCATTCCTGGTCTATCCCCGGCAAAAGCAGCATAAAGACGGACCCACAGACCCTTTGTTTCTCTCCCTCCTCCCAGCTTTTGAAAGTATCTTGTCTCCTCATTGGTCATTTTGGTCAGGTGCCAGCGAGGTTACCTTTAGCTTCTTAACCCTTTACAGGTGAGAGGAGTTTTCCTCTGGCCAGGAGGGATTTTAAAGGGGTTTACCCTTCCCTTTATATTTATGACAAACACTATGGTTTTGCAATTTCATTTCATGCACAGCGTGAACAAGGCAAGACTACCATTATTCTATGCAGCATAACAACATTAGCTGATGCGATCCAAGCTGCTAGTAATCTGAAGCAGGATTTTAAGTCATCCACGTGTTTTGTGGATGTTCTTCAGGTGACTGTGTGTGGTGAACAGCTTTCAAATAAACAAATGGTCTTTTATAATGCTGCGTCAATCCTTCAGTCTGAAATAGCCAAAAAAGAAAGCCTCAGAATATGACCCAAAGCCAGGTGATCGTAGAGGTCAGCTACTTTTGTGCCCCAGTTGGTGCTGGAGTTTGTCCTTTGCTTGAAAGAGGCATATAATTCAAGCAGCAATGAGTTACCATCCTTCAGAAGACATTCACAGAAGGTGCCTCTCAGTTGCAGAGTGTATAGTATTTAAAAATTCCATATTTTTCACACCAGTGCACATGAATCTTTTTTCTGGGGCACGGTGCTGCACAGCTATACCATGGATTTGGGGCTCACAGTTTAATTGGCATACTGCACCTTCACTGATTCTGCATCAATTATGATGAGCTGATGCGGTTCAGCACTACTGCTGCAAACAGTGAAGTAGAAAAAAGACTCCAGGGAGGTGTGTTCATTGCAAATGGAATTATACTCCTTTGTGCTGGCAGAAATCTCATCCATGAAGGAGATGATAATGTAGATGTGATGTTGCACTCCATATTTTTATAAAAATATGTTTATAAGCATGGATATGATGTAACTGGAATATGCTTTATGCAAAAGGTCTCTTGTAAGGTATCATTATAAATTTATAGTCTACTGAGTGTGGTCATCCTATTTGTATGAATGTATCATTCCTGTATCTAAAACTAGGACTATGAAATATAACTCTGAAGTCCTATTGTAAAAATGCAAAATGTGGGCCATTAATGGTGATTTGAAATCTTGATGGCTCCCATTTTCCAGGACAAATGGTTGTAAATGGCTCTGTTTACTCATAAGACTTCCTGTATACCTGTGTGCCAGTGAGTGGGTAATGAAGTCTCACAGGACATATGATCATGTCACCTGAACTGAAATCCATCTTTAACCTGGTGCTTTTCCATTTAGAAGGAAGGGTGGGAACCCAGAGAGAGACGAAGGATTCCTGCCTTGTGCCAAAGCTATTAAAGGAGGTGGAACAGAACAAATGGGCTCCCAGTCATGTGGAATCCCCTGCTTTTCACCTAAGATGCCTTCTGGAACTAACAAGGTCTGTACCGGGGAAAGGATTGGGCCCAGATTAGGAAGGAGTCTAGTCTGTAAAAGAAGCTTATTGGAAAATCTCTGAGGATGAGACTTAACTGTATTCAGTTTCTTAAATGTATTAGGCTTAGTCTTGCATGTTTTTGCTTTATTTTACTTGGTGGCTTACTTTGTTCTGTCTGCTATTACTTGGAACCACTTAAATCCTACTTTTTATTCTTAAAAAAATCACTTTTGTTTATTATTGAACCCAGAGTTAGTGATTAATATCTGGGGGAGCAAACAGCTGTGCATATCTCTCTATCAGTGTAATAGAGAGTGGACAATTTATGAGTTTACCCTGTATAAGCTTTATACAGAGTAAAATGGATTTATTTGGGCTTTTGATCCCATTGGGAGCTGGGTGTCTGGGTGCTGGAGACAGGAGTACCTGCTGAGTAGTTTTCAGTTAAAGCCTGCAGCTTTGGGGACATGGTTCAAACCCTGGGTCTGTGTTGCAGCAGACTTGTGTGTCTGGCTCAACAAGACAGGGTTCTGGAAGCCCCAAGCTGACAGGAAAAAACGGGCTCAGAGATAGTTTCAGCACGTCAGGTGACAGTCCCAAGGGGGTCTCTGTGACTGAACCCATCACAGTAGACATCAACAGAGACAACTGATGGAAAGAAAACCTTCCTGACTAGAGTGGTATTTCAAGAACAGTCTGCAGATAGTCCAGCATCACAGGAAATATCACTGAAGCATCTGAGAGAAAAGTCTCTTACTCATCTCTTATGCAGCGTGCAGCATTTGAAAAACCTAAAACACATCCAGAACCAACTTAATATGAAAACATATTTGAGAAAATAAACACTTGGCACCTACAAATGAACATTGTCTGAGATTTCTCCTGGGGTTGTTTGGGACTACTACCTACCAATATCACATGATGTTGGTATTGTTCACATGCAGATGACTCCATTTTGGACTGGTTTCAATCAGAAGCTTGTGACAAAGAAGAGCACCTACACAGCAGTTGCATATGCACCTACTGCGAATGCCAAACGAGCTGAAATGGCCACAGTCTATACACAGTGTTGAAATGTAAGGAAATGTCAGCAACTCTAGGGCAGAAGCATGCTGTTCAGACCATGGATCAGCAGCTCTATGCTGTTTCTAAGCAAGTGAAATGGACTCTCCCAAATGAACTTAGTAGCAATGTGATTCTCTGGGGTGGTTTCCTCACACTGTGCTGTTTTGTTTCATATATTGGGAAATTTTGGGGAGACGCAGGATTGCTAGACCTTCTTGTTGATTTTGATGGTCATGCAGCTTGTTCTCCAGATCAAATGCTTGTTGGTAAGCAATTCACCCATGCTCTGTGAGGCTTCATTTGAGGTTCAGAGTGCTCTGTTATTTATTTTTTAAATGGCCTAAGCAGGGAGGAGGTGCTCTTTTAGTTCCAGCATTTGTCTGGAAAATGTTGACTGACATGCAAAAAGTGTTTGAGTCTGAAGCCATCAAGTCCTTACAACATGTCTTTAAAGAGCTTGATGATGCTGTAACTCAGTATATGCCACCACTACTGGAGAAATTTCAGACATCGGGGAATGTATACTAAGGGTATGTCTACACTTGTAGAGCTTTTGCACTGTAAGTTTCATCAGTGATAGGGAACTTGTGACTGTAAAGCACTGGCTTGTGTACTCACCCAATTCCTCAGGCATCAGAGAGTGTTTACACTACCAGCACTTCCATTGCTGATGAGAGCAGCGCTGTAGGGCAGCTATCCCACAGTGCAGCTCTCTGGATAGGTCTTGTGGGAAGGGGGGAGTGAGCGGAGGGCATTCTGGGTCCCTGATCAGTGCCCCGTGCTGCCCTGTTTCATGTCCCAGCAGCCCTATTACTTCCTTGTTTCTTTTGTGGCATTTTTTTAAAAAAAACCCCTGCTGTCTGCCTGCTTTCCCTGCCATATCTACAAGCAAAGGGAAAGGGAGTTTCAAACTTCCCAGGGCTTACAGTGGGAGGGGCGGACGTCCGTTTACCTCGCGTCAGAGCAGCCGAGATGCTAGCCAGAGTAGTCACTTTTGGAACTTGGGATAGCCTTCAGAGGCCAAAAGGAGTTTACACTGGTAGAACATGTCTTCACTTTCACAACAGCGCAAAAAGAACAGACGTAAGAGCTATATGCCTTTCGTGAAGGTGGTTTTCTTTTTGTGGTGAAACTTCTGAGTTTCACTGAAAAAAGTCATTAACAAGTGTAGACGTGCCTGCGGTTTTAGTGCAAAAAAGGGACTTTTTGCTCTTTAAATGGTAAGTGTAGACACTCCCTAAGTGTGACACTGATAGGCCAGCTCAGGTCAGAGTCTCAGAACAATTCACTTGGGTGTGAATCTCAAAGACGTGTTAAGTGTACCAATTCACTTGTATGTTAGAATAGTTCAAAGGAATGTAGTGGTATTGATTTGCTTATCTGTTTTCTGTGATTGTTATCCTTGTACTTAGTTAGCCTTAGAGCAGAAGTATGTATTAGTGCTAAGATGAGGATATGTTTGATGTGTAAACTGCATGAAAACTAATTAATTAAGGATTGTTTCTGGCTATCACATTGTTCATGAAACTAATGAAAGATTGGCTGTAACTAAAGGCATTATGTATAATTGCCCATCAAACAGGATTGGAGCTTTGGAACTATAAATGAAGAAGCATGTTAACTTCAAATCATGGATCATTGTGTTCAGCAATGGAAAATCCACAAACTTTTTGTCTGTGTTTAGTCAACAAGGGAGAGTTCCAGCTGTGATGGGAGTACTTGGCAGATTGCTTTCCAGGGAAACCAGCTATAAAAATTAACTCTGGGAGTGATTCTGTATCTCTCGGCTGTTTGGATACCTTCAGGAGGTCTTCCAGATGTAAGACAGAGATTCCCCAAAACTATCTGCGGTAACCCTGAGAGACTTACAGAAAACCAGCAGATTACTACACCTCTGCTAATCATTTGGATTTACAAATTATGATTCACTTGTAATGTATTTTACCTGCTTTAACCTCTCAATAACTCTCATTTCTTTTTTTTCACTAATAAATCTTTAGCTAGTTTACTAGATAAATTGGCTTCAGTGTTGTCTTTGGTGTGAGAGCAAGAGCATCCATGATCTGGGGTAAGTGACTTGCCCTTTGGGGTCAGGAATGACCTAATGCATCGTGATTTTTGGTTTTACTTTCATCGCTTAGTCCAGCTTTTCTGGATGGCAAGATGTGCTGGAAAACAAAAGGGGACTGTCTGTGGCTCCATGGTAAGACTAATGTAGTAATCCAGGAGTGCATGCTTGTTGTTGGTTTGAAGTCTAGTTATAGAATATAGCACCAGAAGAGGGTGTCCACCCTGTTTTCTGACAGTCTGACCTGAGATAGGCTCTTTCAGTTGTGAACTGTCCCAGACACTGTGTCACTCAGTCTCCTGCATTCAATTTCTGGGATCATTTGCTCCAGGTTATGCAGCTACTACTTCTAAATGTCCATGCAGAATGAGAGGGTGATTGGAAACTTCACCTACATTCACAGTATGCCGTGGTTCTATGCTTCTTTATTGCAAACAGGCCCAGTTATGCCAGGTGGATGCCAATCAATCTACATTCTATGTTAAATTTCCCTGAAGAAGTACACAGTGCCTTTGAATCTGAGGAATTTGTTGTACATCAGACTCCTGGTTCTTTCAGGAAAATCTGGAGTGACATGGGAACAAGAAAACTGTCATCAAGGACTCAAAGGGCAGCAGCGGGATTGTAGGACTGACAAGAAAGAAGCATGCCCTTGTCAGATGGAGTGTCACAAGACATGTCCTGTGTGAATATGCAAAAGCTATGAAAAAAAGAAGTGGCCTAACAAGTTCAGTAGTGAAGACAAAGTCCACAAATAAGTCTTTGCTTCTTCACTGAAAAGTGATGAAGAGCATGTTACAGTTCTTACCAACCATGGCATTAACAATATGACAAGCCCATTTGACTCTGAATCATATCCAGAGCTGCTTATCATCTTATTTACCGGAATACATGTAACATCATCAGACATACAAGAGCCTCTACTGAAGGTAGCAGATGTTGGTGAAGAACAAACGGAGAGATTTTTAAGAGGTGCACTTCATTCTAATGAGACATGTCGCTTCTTTAGTCCAGTCAAGAAATCTGGCACCAAAGCATTTACTGACATGGCCAAGGAGACCAGATTTAAGTTTGGCAAGGAAGGGGCAATAACAGCAGCTATCAGTCCAGAAATTTTTTTCTGTCCTTAGCAAGATGCAGAGATGATGTTTCAATGGCAACTGTTTTTAGTCACCTAATAGGACCTGTGCCTGTGTCCCCCCTCTTCTGTGCTGGTGGAACAATGAGAAGAATAGACAACACTGAAGTAGAGCATCAGATGGAAGATCAAGCTGAAGAATCTACGAGCTAAGAGCATGCAACAAAGAAACCACAGTGTACGTCAGAGATGCCTTGGCTGTCATGGAAATGATGTCTAAAGACAAATTCCACACATTCTTTGAATTGACTGCTGAGTACTTGAGGCAGGTCCTCAAAGAATTTGACCGAGCTAATTCTGTAAGTGATGTCTTTGACAGATATGACAACACTGTAAAACTGCATAAAGACAACACCAGACAGGATATAAGGTTGTGTGCAAGAAATACCCGTTGATTGGTGGTGTCCCTGTGCATCCATGAAAAAAGTTTCTAAATATGGCATCCAACAAGCAGTCACTTGTAAAATTCCTCTGTGGATAAATGGTTCAAAATGCATCTCATTGTGTAGGAGCACACCCAACACAAACACCCCTCATTGGAGGCTTTTCCAATGGTGAAGTAGGAAAGTCCATCACCAGCATGGGAAGCGTGTATAAGAAGCTTGGGGAGGCTAAGCCTCCCCAAAATAATTTGTCCAGATCATCAGCAAAAACAAGGCTGACCATGCAGGGAACAAAAGCCAGATGCAGGTCACCTCCCTTTGGAGGATCATCATTTGCATTGTTTTTGGCTGCAGGGAGGTGCCTCTCTTCCTATTCCTGCCTTTGGTGATTGTAACTTTAATAAAACCTGTAAAATGGATGAGAGCTTGTACTTGTGAATGTACGTGTGGTCACTACCCTTGGTCTTTGTGTGTTCTTAAAGACTCTAAATCTGAAGCAAGTAGCAGAGGTGACTTTCACTCCGTTAAGCTTGAAACTGTAGCCACCAGAGCTGAACCCACGGTGATGAAATACAACATTATAAAATTCACTTTAAATAAATAAATGGCTACACCATGAGGAAGAGGACTTGTTAGTGGATGGTGTTGCCTCTTTGTCAGTCCTCGCTTCTTGCCCCTTAATAGGTTCCTGATGAGGTGGAGAGGGAGGGAGAGTCCTGAGAAATAGATGGCTACCTCTCCTGATAGTCTCTCCTGTGTGAGGGTGCCCTGTTGCACTGGTCCCCATATGTGGCCCAGGGGTTCCAAAAGGGCAGTTGAGGTGGGGCATAGGAGAAGAGCATTGTGGTTTGAGCATTGGCCTGCTAAACCCAGGGTTGTGAGTTCAATCCCTGAGGGGGCCATTTAGGGATCTGGGGCAAAAACTGGGGATTGGCCCTGCTTTGAGCAGGGGGTTGGACTAGATGACCTCCTGAGGTCCCTTCCAATCCTGATATTCTATGATTCTATGATACATAGAATATGAATCTGCTGAAGGAGTCACGTGTTTGGTTCCTGAAGACCCCCTTTCTGAGTAGATCTCATGGCTGAGGATATGAGGGAATAGGAAGTAGACCTCTGAATGGAGCTGTTCAAGTCTGAAGAGATGTTACCCCTATCTTGAAGAGGGAGTTATCTTTCCAGTACTGGTGAGTGCAATGGCCAGTGAAGAGATTCAGGCTCCTTGGAGACTGGAGGTCCCTTGATAACAGGAACCTGGTGCCATCTGTTCTGATGTGGGATGCTGGAGAACTGATTCAGATATTATAGTCAGTGGCGCCAAGGATAGCAAGCCAGGCTCACCAGAATGTCCCCTATCTAAGTTCCCTCTAAGCTGCACAGTGTCATGGCCTATCAAGGGCTGTGCAAGCGCTCAGGGCTGCAGCAGGGAGAGGTGCCTCTTCCCAGCCCCAGCCCTGGATCTGCTGCGGCTGGGGAGAGATGCTCTCCCCCTGCCCTGGAACTGCTGCGGCTGGTGAGAGGCGCCTCTCCCCTGGCCCCAGCCCCAGAGCTGCCACAGCAGGGAGAGGCGCCTCTCCCTCCAACCCAGGTGATGCTGCAGGAGAGAGGGCTGCGGGGAACCCGCTCTCCCCGCGTTGGACCCGGGGCAGCCTGAACCTCAAACTCCTCATCCCTGGCCCCACCCAGAGCCCGCACCCCCAGCTGGAGCCCTCATCCCCCTGCACCCCAACCCTCTGCTCCAGCCCAGAGCCCCCTCCTGCACCCTGAACCCCTCATTCCCAGACCCACCCCAGAGCCCTCATCCTCAGCTGGAGCCCTGACCCTCTGCTGCACCCCAACCCTTTGCCCCAGCCCTGAGCCCCCCCCATACTCCGAACCCCTCATCACCACCTCCACCACACATTACCTCATTATTGGTGCACACAGCAAAATTCATTCTGCATATGCGTGGGAAAAATTAGAGGGAACATTGTCCCCTATGCTTGTGTTCTGCTGGTGGAGTGGGTACCAGGGGATCTGATGCTGGCACTGTCCTCTTTGAGATGGTAGTGACTGGCTGGTTTTAAACAGGGTGCTGCCATTGGTGCTGGATGGGGATGCATGTCAAGAGATTTTGTAGTGCAGGAAGCATAATACGTTTTCTTGGTCAGCACAGGAAACTCAGTACTGGTGGGTCTAAAAGTCTCGACTGTACCCACTCCAAAAAGTGAGGTCTCCTTGGTGGGAGACATCTGAGGTGATTTTCCCCTTCAGTACCTCCTGCGACACTATATGATTGAAACATGACCATTTATATATTAATATTGCCACTGTTAGACAACTGCAATAAATCTTATGCAAAGTATGAAATGTAAGGTGTGAATGGAAACGTTATGATGTGTGAATATGATTATCATATTTGTATGCATGTATCATCTTTGTATCTAAAGTGATGAATATTCACTATGTACCAGTATTTCAAATGTGTTTGCTCCTGGGGTAACACCCACAAGGCAATTTACATCCACTCTGCCCAGCACATTGTGAATGGACCATTCAAGTTGATGGCCCATCAAAGAACACTTAACTGCAACAATAGGCCATAGAAGAAATTTAGCCAAAATATGGGTAATGGCTGCTCCTATGAGTCATCAAAGCATGCGAGGACATGTGACTTACTCATGTGACCCTGGACTCAATCTTGTGCATGTAATTTTCCACAAACTAGGACTGAGAGTAGTCCCTCCACACGGGAAAAGGTATAAAAGACCCTGGAAGCATCTCCATTTTGCTTCTTTCCTGCTCTGATCTCTGGACTAGGGACTTACACTGAAGGGGGCATTCAAACCAACGGAGTGAGGACCTTCCAGTCTTTTGGAAGTTACCAGAGACTTTACAAGCCAGCAGTTTATTCCATAACTGCTACAAACCTGATCCAAGAACTTTGAAATGATTGTATGTATATGTGATAGGGTGTATCAACACTGCATTGGCCCCTCAAGGGTTAAGTGTGCACTGCAGGCTGGGGAAGCCATGCCCCTCCATCTCTGCTGGGCATGCTCAGCCTGGAGATAGGGTATAAAGGGAAGCAGACCAGCTCAGGTGGGTGGACCACCGAAGAGGGTGGAAGCGTATTGCGAGCCCCCTCCACAGAGCTGCGGAGCCCCCAGTTCACAGAGGCCAAGCATGCCAAACCCCAGGTGGACACCAGATGGCCAGCAGAGACCTGGGAAGGGACTGAGTCACTGCAGATCTCACCAGCAGACAAACCCAGAGGCCCAGAAGACCCATGGACTACTGTACTGGGAGACCGAGTAGGAAGTGGCCCAGGGGAAATAGGTACTGGTCCAGTTGTAGGACCGGGAGACCCATCAGCCTGTTTTGGTGGGATCCCTGCTGACCCAGTGGTGGGACACCACTGCTAGGGCCCTGGGTAGGTTCCCCTATCCCCTGCTGCCAATCCCCAAACCAGGGTGGCAGCTCCCCCACATAGGCCTAGAAGCTTGTGGTTGTCTACAGTGTACCAGAGTCAGAATGCTAGATTACTCAGACTGTTTGTTTGCTCCTCCACCCTGCCTGAGGCCCTGAGCTTCCCACCATCCGCCCGACTGTTTGTTTGTTGCTCTACCCTGTTTGAGGTCCTGAGACCCCGGGTGGTGGCCTAATCTATCCTGACTACCAGCTTGGCTTAATGGTGAAATCCTAGCGGATCTTAAACATAAAAAAGAGGCTTACAAGAAGTGGAAGGTTGGACATATGACCAGGGAAGAGTATAAAAATATTGCTCGGGCATGTAGGAATGATATCAGGAGGGCCAAATCGCACCTAGAGCTGCAGCTAGCCAGAGATGTCAAGAGTAACAAGAAGGGTTTCTTCAGGTATGTTGGCAACAAGAAGAAAGCCAAGGAAAGTGTGGGCCCCTTACTGAATGAGGGAGGCAACCTAGTGACAGAGGATGTGGAAAAAGCTAATGTACTCAATGCTTTTTTTGCCTCTGTTTTCACTAACAAGGTCAGCTCCCAGACTGCTGCGCTGGGCATCGCAAAATGGGGAAGAGATGGCCAGCCCTCTGTGGAGATAGAGGTGGTTAGGGACTATTTAGAAAAGCTGGACGTGCACAAGTCCATGGGGCCGGATGAGTTGCATCCGAGAGTGCTGAAGGAATTGGCGGCTGTGATTGCAGAGCCATTGGCCATTATCTTTGAAAACTCGTGGCGAACGGGGGAAGTCCCGGATGACTGGAAAAAGGCGAATGTAGTGCCAATCTTTAAAAAAGGGAAGAAGGAGGATCCTGGGAACTACAGGCCAGTCAGCCTCACCTCAGTCCCTGGAAAAATCATGGAGCAGGTCCTCAAAGAATCAATCCTGAAGCACTTGCATGAGAGGAAAGTGATCAGGAACAGCCAGCATGGATTCACCAAGGGAAGGTCATGCCTGACTAATCTAATCGCCTTTTATGATGAGATTACTGGTTCTGTGGATGAAGGGAAAGCAGTGGATGTATTGTTTCTTGACTTTAGCAAAGCTTTTGACACGGTCTCCCACAGTATTCTTGTCAGCAAGTTAAGGAAGTATGGGCTGGAAGAATGCACTATAAGGTGGGTAGAAAGCTGGCTAGATTGTCGGGCTCAACGGGTAGTTATCAATGGCTCCATGTCTAGTTGGCAGCCGGTATCAAGTGGAGTGCCCCAAGGGTCGGTCCTGGGGCTGGTTTTGTTCAATATCTTCATAAATGATCTGGAGGATGGTGTGGATTGCACTCTCAGCAAATTTGCGGATGATACTAAACTGGGAGGAGTGGTAGATACGCTGGAGGGGAGGGATAGGATACAGAAGGACCTAGACAAATTGGAGGATTGGGCCAAAAGAAATCTGATGAGGTTCAATAAGGATAAGTGCAGGGTCCTGCACTTAGGACGGAAGAACCCAATGCACAGCTACAGACTAGGGACCGAATGGCTAGGCAGCAGTTCTGCGGAAAAGGACCTAGGGGTGACAGTGGACGAGAAGCTGGATATGAGTCAGCAGTGTGCCCTTGTTGCCAAGAAGGCCAATGGCATTTTGGGATGTATAAGTAGGGGCATAGCGAGCAGATCGAGGGACGTGATCGTTCCCCTCTATTCGACATTGGTGAGGCCTCATCTGGAGTACTGTGTCCAGTTTTGGGCCCCACACTACAAGAAGGATGTGGATAAATTGGAGAGAGTCCAGCGAAGGGCAACAAAAATGATTAGGGGTCTGGAACACATGAGTTATGAGGAGAGGCTGAGGGAGCTGGGATTGTTTAGCCTGCAGAAGAGAAGAATGAGGGGGGATTTGATAGCTGCTTTCAACTACCTGAAAGGGGGTTCCAAAGAGGATGGCTCTAGACTGTTCTCAATGGTAGCAGATGACAGAACGAGGAGTAATGGTCTCAAGCTGCAGTGGGGGAGGTTTAGATTGGATATTAGGAAAAACTTTTTCACTAAGAGGGTGGTGAAACACTGGAATGCGTTACCTAGGGAGGTGGTAGAATCTCCTTCCTTAGAGGTTTTTAAGGTCAGGCTTGACAAAGCCCTGGCTGGGATGATTTAACTGGGAATTGGTCCTGCTTTGAGCAGGGGGTTGGACTAGATGACCTTCTGGGGTCCCTTCCAACCCTTATATTCTATGATTCTATGATTCTATACCAGGTCACTCTGCCCTGAGAAGAAGGGTAGCCCAAGGACTCTGACCAATAGGTCACATTCTCTCATTTGTGGGTTAGGCCATCACAGACTTGAGCAGGTGGGGCATAAGCTCCCTGCTGACTGTATGTGACCAGACACCCCTTGATGGGTTGTATCTACCTCACATCAGAATATGATTTCTTTGGCCATTTTAACTCTCTCTTTTCCTCTTATAAATAAATCTTTAGATATTATATTCTAAAGGATTGGCAACAGTGTGATTATTGGTTAATACCTGAGTAATATATTGAGCTTGCTATGTGGCTGATCTCTTGGGATTAGAAGGACATTTTCTTTGATTAAACTGGTTTTAAATAACCACTCACCATAAAGTCTAGTGTCTGGGTGGTGAAACAAGGGCTGGGATGCCTAAGGAGACTGCAGTTTGGACTTCTTGTTAACCAGTATGATGAGACAGAAGTTTATTTTTGTTTCTGGCTTGGTATATCTAATAAGAGAATAACCACCAGTTTGGAGCGAGAAACCCTATTTCGCAGGAGTTTGTCCTGAATCTGGTATCCTGAGCTGTGACCCAGAGGCACGGTGACACCTCCCTAACTGGAGGCCTAGGTCTCTTCTTTTTTGAGGTCTTAAGCTAGTCTCTGGAGCTGCCCTGTGGTTTTTACCTGTTGGAGCTAGAGCCACAGTGGAAGTTGAAGATGACTGGCTGACTGACCCTATTGTACAGGACAGGTAGTCAAGCCCTGAGTCAAAGAAAGGACTCATCAAACAAACCATCAGGAGAAACTTACCCTTATCTTCCCTCATTTTCCTCTGCTTCTGAATCTCATGCAGATCTTGTATTTGACAGGATATGTGTCCCCTCCAGACAGTGGAGACATCTGGAATGACCATCACTGAAACAGATCCTGTGAAGGTATGCCAGGGTTTAAAACTTGGGGGTTTGGGCATACTGTACAAAAAAACTAAAAACCGTAGGGGGTGGTAGTGAGCCCTGACTGCGGAAGGATCGGAGGGTATGGGGAGCGCCCCCAAAATACACAGAATTATGTGCAAAGGTGAGTAAATCAAGAAAGCCTAAAATTAAAAATATGATATAGGACAAGGAAGTAGCTTAGCTAAAACTTGGGAAAGCACTAAGCAAACACCCCAGGTTCTATCTCAGGCTTCAAGTGCTTGAGAAGAAATTGGAGTGACAGTGGCTTCACCCTGAATTATTTGCCCTCAAGTTGGACATGAGTGTATTCAGAGCCCAGGTGCAGACCATGTGCACACTGCTACCAAGAATCTCCAATCAAGGAGCAAGGAGTGTTCACACACCTGGAACATCTATAGGAACAATTACTCAAAGAAGAATATAAATATCATAATAATTTCAGAGGCAGTGATATATTATCATGTTCATTGCACATTTTATTCCATATTAGTAGGAAGACGGCCATTGTGCAAGAGAAACTAAGAGCACTATGACCTTGCATCACTCCATCTCATTAGTGGTCTCTGGTCAGGGAGCAAATTTAAGAGGGAGCTTGTTTTACACACTTTCCAATTATGACTTGTGGAAGAAAACAATGAGCACTTTTCACAGGGCATTTGCACATAAATATGCTACCACACTTACATTATTGTGTGCTCAGCACACCTATATGATTCCTGAGCAGTGATGACTTGCACAAGGGCTGATGGGTTTGGAGAAAAGAAAAAAATGACAACCAAACAAATGCCGGAAGTAACAGATAGTAGGTCATGATTGTCATTTTGGTTGTTTCCTTGGTGGACTCTACAGCCAAAATATGGCAGAGGCTTTTGGCTAGCACTGCATAAGTACTTTTCTGGTTTTTGCTAGAACAGTCCATCTAGCAAGACCCCAAACCAAGGACTGTAAGTTTTATATAGACACCATTACTAGAGCAGATTAGTGAACTGTGATTATTATGTAGCCAGACATACTCAGATTTGTGTGGAATAGGATTTCTATTTTCATTGTTATTCCTGTGATGTTCCTCATAGTAATAATTGACAACAGGTTACTATAATGATTGGCTGTATTTGGGGAAATTACAGGTGCCATAGATGAGTAATTTATTACCTCTTGTGGAGGCATGGTGACTTCTGTACTGTTGTCTGTCTACTTCAACATCAAACTAGTGTGGGGTGTTTGATTTGTGTATAGGAAATAGTGACTTCTCCTTACTGACATCACATAATCCCTTGAAAATACTGCTGTGCATATGATGAAATATGCCACTCTACACAATCAAATGCTTTTTTCTACAGCTATCAAGACTATAATACAAATCTATTTTTATTAGAGATTGTTTAATAGAATCAAATCTTCCAACCTGATCTTTGTTCATTACAGTAGATAATATACTTTTTAATCCTCTGGTCAAACTCACAGTATTTTTGATTCTGCATTATTAAAAAGTTTGCTGTCACAGGTTCGCTATCACAGAATGTCTCCTCTTGGCCTGTCACAACACTGCAAATGTTCTGGATCTCAGTTCCCCCTCTTGTTACCAGTCCATCCTGCCTCCCAACCCAGTAGAACAGACACCACAGCTTATAGTTCTGCTGGATGACTTTTCCTCAGGCTGTCACTTTATTGTCCAATGGTAAAACAAAGCAAGTTCAGCTACATCAGTTAGTCCTTTACCTGCTTTTCACCCCAAAGTTCCCTTCTTCATTCAAGGCTTGTGCTATAATTAAAGCTACGTTTATGTCACGGAGGTCACGGAAGTCACCGAAGCTGTGACTTCCAGAGACCTCCATGACATTTTCTGCTTCATCCCCTGGGTCTGCGGGATTGGAGCTGGCAGCCAGTGGGGCCCCAGCAGTATTCCAGTGACAGGCGACAGCCTCCTCAGGGTCCCCCTGCAGGTTTTCAGCAACACTTCACAGCCTCCTCAGGGTCCCCCTGAAGGTTTCCAGCGACAGGCAACAGCCTCCTCAGGGGGGTGCTCCTCAGGGTTCCAGCGACTGGGGACAGCCTTGCGGGGGGAGGGGGGAGGAAGAGGATGACCCTACAGCTCCCAGTCACCATGGAGGCAAAGGAACCATGGAGCCGCAGCAGCAAAAGTCACAGACAGGTCATGGCTTCCGTGAATTTTGTTTTATTGCCTGTGACCTGTCCGTGACATTTACTAAAAATAACCATGACAAAATCTTAGCCTTAGCTATAATCAATTGGCTAAGACTCTCTTGGTCTACAGGCTGCTTCTCTCATTTATAGTTGGGTCTTCTCCCAATTATATCAAGTCGCTTCCATTCACATTTCATCCTTAGACCCAGGGGCCCGTTCAGGAGTCTACAGTCTTCCTGCCGTCTTCTTCTCCAGCCCATCCTGTACTCCTGTTTGTGCCTCTCTGCTCCCAGAGCAAGGGCCTGCAAAGAGATTTCCCTTCTCCATTCCCCCCACCTAGTAGCTTCTTTTCTTTCCTTTCATTAGCATCAGGTGTCCATCATCAAGCCCAGCTGGGAGGCCCTACTCTGTCAAAGGGGTTCATTTCCTTTAAAGTAGTTAATCTCCCTGTGACAATTGCTACTGATAAAGAACATAATTGTGAATATTTCTTTAGATTTGGTGTACTTATCACTTTACACTCATTTTAAGAAAAGAGGTAATTTAAAAAAAATAACATTTAATAAATGAGTTCCTTTCTTGGAGCTCCTACATAACTTCTTGGTTGGGCCATCTGATCTAGGGGTCTTTCCTCCGTTCATTATTTAATAACTTTTCTATTTCATGTTCTATACCTTTCTAATAGAATTTCCTTAAAAAACCTCATTTATTTGTAACTTTAGGTAATTTGGGTGATTGACTAATCAGTTTGTGGGTCACTTTAATCTATTTTCACTAGTAAAAGGTTCTTCATAATATGGTTGGAATTTTTCTTCTATGCCTATATATTTCATAATTAATTGACTGTCATGGATATCTTTAAGCTTTTAATATATGTTGTAGATTTAGATCTCTTTAAATAAATTTAGCCGACATTTTTCCCAGTTTATTTCCCCACTCAAAATATTTTGCTTAATTTTTAAAAAAATAACATTTTCTGTTTCTCCATGTGTTCAAAATATCTAAATCGGTTTGTTTTGATCTTTTCTTTTTCTCATGCTAAGCTGAATAGGAAACTACATATTCCCAAAGGACTAGTTTCATTGTCTTCCAAAGCAGTGAGTGGGGGGATTGAATTGCTGTATTTCATTTCTAAATATACATTTACTGTTTCCTTTTTAATAGTTACATTCTTTTATGATGGCAAAGCACATTATCAAATATCCATTGGCTAGTTTGAAGATCTGAATTTCTGTCTATATCTCCCAATGGTGTGCCGTGATATTTTTTTTGTAAGTCATGCAAAAACTTTTAAGATGACAGATTAAAAAGATGTTTTTCTAATATACACATAGCAGTTAATAAACTTAATGCATTCATTTTGGCAAATACTAATAGTCAAATATAGTGATAGCTGAGAATATACAAATATGTGATTACCTAATCTTTCTACTGAAATTGAAAATCCATTCATCTATCTTTTTTGAGAAACTCCTTGGTGACCAAGTCATAAAAATCTGATAAGCTAAGCAGATACCTAATCAGTTTCTTTTTGATATTCAGTAAAGTCAAGTTGGACAGGTGTTCACCTCCCTGGGTGTTTCATGTGAATATCTTAATGTGCATTAAAGTTGATAAAGACCTTGCCACTGTGGCTGAAGAGTACAGCATAGTCAGAATTAACGCAGCCAACTTGTTGACCTTAGAGAAGCAAGTATGTAAATCCAGCATATAAATAGTTTCATTTATGTTCAAATTAACCTTTCCCTTGCAGCTGTTCTGAGTTGTACAGAACTCACACAGTTTGGGACACAAACAGCTAATGTAAAAAAATATTCAGATAAGATCCTATCAGAGATTCAAGAACATCAACCTGAAAATATGTCTGGAGCTCCTTGAATCTTTTTAGATTCAGCATATGGACAAATTAAAATTTCTCTCCACTCCCAAATCGTACTGATAGCTATTCACTGACATTGTCAATAACCTCAAAGAAGAGACACATATATGTTGCTTGGCCTTCCCTTGCTCTTTTTCCCAAGATTCATATGTACCTAGCTCTGACACCTCTTCCCAAAACTCATCAAAAGTTTGTCGCTTTTGGTGAATTTTCTCTAATGTCTCACAAATCTGCTGAATACAAAATCCAGTGTCATACATCGTGCTCTGAAGAATGTCAAACACCACTTTTGTCACTTCAAGGATTCTGTTGCAGAGGCAAAGGAGAAACAAAAACTGAAAATCATCAAGGATGGTCAGAAAACTCTTGGCTGAGGAAAAAGACAGCATTCCAGTCTGCTGGGTTTTGTGCAACACTTTTGAAAAGTTTGATCAGAGCTTTTCTGTTCTGCTTAACAATTCAAAACAGAGGACAAGATTTAAAATATGAGCACAGCAATGAACAAAAATTGCACAAGGGAACTTTTCACAAACACATTTCTGAAGCCTACTTACATCACCTGCCATTATTGCTGTACCATCATATGTCTGAGCTACTAATTTATCACCGGATTTAAACTTCTGTCATACCATTTCAGCATGCTGGCAAAGGTCAGCTGTAGTTAAATTGTTACTAACTTCAGTAAAACCAACAAAGCATTCTATAGCATCGCCATTCTTGGTCACTTAATGCAGTACAGTCGAAAGCTAAGATTTATTGGCAATAGCTGAAGTTTTATCAAGTAAAATAGCAACAAATGGTACTTTCTCAATTTATTTGGCAATGGCATTAAGTTGGGCATTACTTACTGCTTCGACGAGGTCATTCTGAATTCTGTTCGATGTTGCAGAAAAAGCATTAGAAATTTACAGATGCTGCTTGAATAAAGCATTGAACTCACTAATTCTAAGGTTTCTCCATAATTGCCCTGATTCAGGAAGTTATGCCCAGCTCTTGTTCTCCAAGATGACATACAACAAGAATTAATCTTTGCAAAGTAGCCCAATTCTGACAAACTTTTTCATTGTGTTGTCTCACAGCAATTATGCCTTGCTCATCTAACTGAAGATCAGTGGGAACTTGTCCAAATGTTCATAACTGTATACAGACTGCTAGGTTTTGCCAGCTAGTTTCAGGATGTCTGCGGACATTGTATAGTTTGTTTAGGTCATTGTATCTTGCCTTATTCTACATCTTCTTTTCATTGAATAAAAAGTAGACAGGGCCAACAGTATAGCTTGTTTGTTTCCGCACACCCACAGTTCCATTCACATTTGTACACCACAGTGCTTCACTGAAATACCATTTCAATTCTTTTTCTGCTTTTCAGTAGGTACTCTCTAATTCCAATTTTGGTTTTGGCCTTTTATTTCTTATTTTTTATTGTTGAATAATCTCTTGCACTAAATGATTTAGTGACCAAATTTGCACTAAACTTTCCATCCTGATGAAGAGGTCATGCCGTTGGCTCTGTTCTAGCACAGATGATTCAGTTCTTCATTTGTATGCCTTAGCTACTTTTTCCAATGCACAGCCAGTCAGGAAATCAGCTGCCTGCAGAGTCATGTTGCCTAGGCAATGTGATACAACTTGAAGCATTGCATGCCTTGCCAGCAAAACAAGAAGACATCTTATGTGAACAGATTCATTACATGCAGGGCTTTCTTATTCTTGCAGAATAAAATTTTTTTTGTGAATTTTCAGGCATGCAATGCATGTGTTTCATGCACAGAAAGTATGCCACGATACGTCTGTAGGTATTGAATTGTGATCTGAAATCATGGTACTTCCTATCTGTAGCTGAATTACATTTTGAAAAACACCCACAGATGGGTGGAGAGAATTAAATACTTTTCATCAGTATTTGACATGTGGTAGTGAAATGTGTATCTCTTATAATAGATGCAAATGTTTCCAGAGATCTTTCCATTCCAAATCTTTTGCTTTATTTGAATGGGATTCTGTTCATTGCATTGTCTAAATGATAGCTAAATCTCCAGCACATATAATATGGCTCCTACCTATATTTACTATATTTGTGAAGCCTTCATCATGGGAACTAGGGACATGTATTAATGCAGAATGTGATGGGGTAGCTGCCTGTCACTGGCAGAAAAGGGGTTAAAAGCAGCCAATTAGAAAGGGGCTGAGAGGAGTAGCCAATTATGGCCTGGCAGGCTCATATAAGAAGGGCTGCAGGGCAGAGCAGAGTTCAGTAGCTGCCTGGAGCATGAGGAGGGAAGATCTGCCTCCTGGAAGGAGTGCCAACACCCTGGACAGAGGAGTGCTGCCAGCAGGGACCAGGGAAGCTAGAGAGAGCTCCTGGCTAGCTGCTAAAACAGGCAGGCTGAAGCCCTGAGGTAAGGTCAAAGAAGGTGCCAGGGGCAATGGGGAAGTGGCCTAGGGAAAGGTACAGAGATGTTGGAGGGGACCCAGCACGTGCCTGCCATCTACAGGGTCCCAGGGCTGGGACCCAGAGTAGTGGTTGGGCCCAGGTCCCCCCTCTTCCTCGCCACTGAGGAAGTAGCCAGACAATTGGCTGTGGCTGCCACTGAAGGAATTGGCTGGACAGTTGACTGCAGTTCCCCCGGAAGGGGGAGAACCGAGTGTGACACAGCCGGACTGCTGTGTCCTGAAGAGGACACCACAGTCCTTGGGGTGACACAGGTCCAGGAGCTGAGGTGATGGTGGGTGAGACACCACCAGAAGAGGATGCAGAGCTAATTCCCAAGACAGCCAGCAGGAGGTGCCGCAGTGGTGGGTCGCACCCCGTCACACGGAGTAATTAGCTGGCCTTGTACTTCACCTATGAACATTGCCTTTATACAAACATTGACAGTTCCCCATTAAAAGGTCTTGTTTATTATGACAAGTATCCTTCCTTCAAGTTACATGTGGTTCTGCCAGCACCTGATTTACCCAATTTTTAATTTCATGTGTCCTTGATAGGGAAGTGGAGTGCCTTGCCAAGGACATGCAGCAGGCCAGTAACAGAGCTGGGAATAGGACCCAGGTCTCTTGAGTACTGAGCCAAACTGCTTCTCTTAAATCCCTTAATATTCCAAGTATGCAGTTTGTTTTTCAGCATTGTATTGGCTGTGTATGTAGTGTAAGGATAACTGGAAATAATGTTAAAGCAGATTTTGATGTAGATCATATAAATATAATATAAACTATATTATAAACTTGGAATTTATCCTGAGCTTAGTCACGCATAACCTGTTCCTCAAGAGAGTTCTCTAGAATAAACATGTCCCAGTATCTGGATATACTTTTAGGCATACTGTCTTTAAAAAACAAACTGAGTTTTATAGTTGGATATGAACAACTATCTCCATTTTAAATTTCTATAAAGAATGTATAGTTAAATAAGGCTGAAGTAATTAACTATGCATAATTGAAACAGTTTATCAGTGTAATGCCATATTTAAAGGCATTTGGGGACAGCCTGCCAAAACATTGAGGTGCAATTTTCTACAGGAGATGCCATCTTTGTTATTTACTTATTTTGTAGTCTCTGTCTGAAATCCTGTAGAAGATAAAGGGTACCTTGCCATTAAACATCCACTATTGTAAAAACACACACATTTTTTTCAGTCAAAATTAGGTAGTGGCACACTTCCCTCAAACAAAGGTACTCATGGTACAGAACATTGATCCCATATAGTCTCTCAAACCACTCAATATTACTTCAGTAGTTTTGCGCAAAGGAAATCAATTCTTCTTCACAGGGGAAGTCCACAGATCCATTACAATGCATCTTACACAAGCTTGCAGCTCCTTGGAGACAGCTACCAAATGTGTCAATCATAGCAGGCTGGGAATGGCCACATCCTTGAAGCCTTTGCCAGTTCAGTCTGCCTCAAGCAGGTGCAGGAAGGCTTCACTAGACCTCCTGCTCAGAACAGCAAAACAACAAAACAGAAAGGGATTGTTTTCCCCTTAATATTTCAGTTATTGGATACCAAGTGTCAGTGGGCTGTTACTTAACATCTGTGTCTGGTCAGCAAGATTGCTGGAAACCCCTTCTGATCCTGAGGTAACTGGCTGCAGGCCTCTTTGGTAGGAACACCTCACCTGCTATCCGGAGGAATAGAGAAGCTGGCAGAAAATGCCTGGGCTAACCAATGTGGGCTGACAATGCTACACCTGCCAGGCTAACTGGAGCCCACTTACTGTAGGTCGACTATTCCCCACTACTGACCTGTAGCCCTTTGCAAAAGAGGATGTCCCCAGGACTGTTATACAGAGGAAAACTTGACCTCTGAGTAACTCACCCAGGGGAAGGAGCAGCATACAACAGGGTGGAAAGTGGGGTTTGTAAAATAAACAAACAGAAGCTTCAAGGAGAAGTCAGCCAGAGGCCAGAGACGCCAGGAACAGCCAAAGCAGGGACTGCTGCTTTGAGAGGCAAGGGAGGTAAAATGGGATATATTTGAGGCTCCCTCCCCTCTCCAACACCAGAACATGGGCTTAAATTGCAGGAAGGGAGGTTTAGGTTGGACATTAGGAAAAACTTTTCAACTGTCAGGGTA
This sequence comes from Caretta caretta, assembly GCF_965140235.1. Taxonomy (NCBI): domain Eukaryota; kingdom Metazoa; phylum Chordata; order Testudines; family Cheloniidae; genus Caretta; species Caretta caretta. The sequence continues at coordinate 126,096,389 of NC_134209.1, read as the reverse complement.
GTTAAGCACTAGAATGAATTGCCTAGGGAGGTTGTGGAATCTCCACCATGTTAAGAGGATGAACTCCTGTGGGGGCACTAGGACTCATGTGTGTGTGTGGGAATAACTTCAGGAAGGAGCCAGCAAGAGACTCCAGCTGGCAGGAACAGCTAAAGTAGGGACAGACTTTTCTACAGTTCGGAGTAGACTTTCTCTGCCCACTGTTTTCTCCAATCCTTCAGCCCTCACGGTCTATTCACTTCAACTTCACTCCATACCTTCCTTTCTTACCCTCTTCTCCCTTTCTCTGCCCCCCTCAGCTCCTTTATCTTTAGAGTTCCCTCTTCCTTCAGTTTTAACTCATTCCCTCCTAACTAAACCCACTCAAATAAAATAAAACATATGGAACTAACATGCTGTTTGCTGACACTGCATTGATCACTCTGCTTTTGTGTTTTATGTCTTTCCACCCACTGTTTTGTCTAACTACTCCTGGGGGAATTCTGTGCCACAGCACAATGCAGAATTTTGCAGAAATTAATGCTGGGGATGCAGAATTTCCTTTGTGCCCCACAGAAATGGGCTGCACAGATGGTGGCTGCCACTAGGGGCTGCTGGACCCAACAGAGCCCAACTCGCAAATAGAAGACAAGGCTGAGGGGAGCGGGAAGAAACTGGAGGGTTCCCAGCAGCTGCAGTTCCCAGCATGCCCTGAAGGAAGGAGGAGGCAATGCGCAGGAAACTCTGTGCAAGCCTGGGACCCAGCACTAGGCTGTTTCTCCCTCTGGATCCCTGGGCTCTATGAGGGTAGGAGGTGTGAATGTCTGGGATGGGGATAGCCCCATGACTGGGCTCTGGGGGGGGCATGAGTGTCTGGGCTGGGGTGGGGGGGGCACAGCTGGGCTCTAGGGGGTTAGGGGATCACAGAATCATAGGACTGGAAGGGACGTCGAGAGGCCATCTAGTCCAGTCCTCTGCACTTGTGGCAGGCCTAAGTATTATCTGGATCATCCATGTCAAGAGTTTGTGTAACCTGCTCTTAAAAAATCTCCAATGATGGAGATTCCACAACCTCCCTAGGCAATTCATTCCAGTGCTTAACTACAGTGACAGTTGAAAAGTTTTTCCTAATGTCCAACCTAAACCTCCCTTGCTGCAATTTAAGCCCATTGCTTCTTTTCCTATCCTCAGAGGTTAAGAAGCACAATTTTCTCCCTCCTCCTTGTAACAACTTTTATGTACTTGAAAACTTATGTCCCCTCTCAGTCTTCTCTTCTCCAGACTAAAAAAACCCAGTTTGATCAATCTTCCCTCTTAGGTCATATTTTCTAGACCTTTAATAATTTTTGTTGCTCTTCTCAGGACTTTCTCCACATCTTTCCTGAAATGTGGCGCCCAGAACTGGACAAAGTACTCCAGTTCAGGCCTAATCAGCATAGAGTAGAGCAGAAAAATTACTTCTCGTGTCTTGCTTACAACATTCCTGCTAATACACTTATGATATGTTAGACGTCCAATCACCAACAACCTTCTTGGTGAAAACCAAAACAAGCAAGTCTTTAAGCACCTCTGCCATTTCCACATTTTCTGTTATTGTTTTCCCCCCATCATTGAGTAACAGGCCTACCCGGTCCTTGGTCTTCCTCTTGCTTCTAATGTATTTGTAGAATGTTTTCTTGTTACCCTTTATGTCTCTAGCTAGTCTGATCTCGTTTTGTGCCTTGGCCTTTCTAATTTTGTCCCTCATACTTGTGTTATTTGTTTATATTCATCCTTTGTAATTTGACCTAGTTTCCACTTTTTGTAGGACTCCTTTTTGATTTTTAGATCATTGAAGATCTCCTGGTTAAGCCAGGGTGGGGAGGAGCCGATGGTTGTGGTATATGTAGGTACCAATGACATAGGGAAGGATAGGAGAGAGGTCTTGGTGGCCAAATTTAGGCTGCTAGGTAAGAGGTTGAAGTCCAGGACCTCCATGGTAGCATTCTCTGAAATGCTTCCAGTTCCACACACAGGGCCAGTTAGACAGGCAGAACTGCAGGGTCTCAACGCATGGATGAGATGATAGGGTAGGGAGGAGGGGTTTGGATTTATTAGGAACTGAGGAAACTTTTGGGAAAGGGGGAGCCTATACAGGAAGGATGGGCTCCATCTAAACCAAAATGGAACCAGATTGCTGGCACTTAACATTAAAAAGGTCATAGAGCAGTTTTTAAACTAAGGGCTGGGGGAAAGCCGACAGGTGCAGAGGAGCACGTGTTTCGGACAGACATATCCCTTAGGGGTGGATCTATTAATGGAGATTCTCTATGTCCTAGGAGGATAGAAGATGATAAAATACAGGTAGGATCTGATGAGAAACAGACAAATAAAAAAAGTCCCATTCAATTACATTATGTAATGGCAGAAAGCTAAAAAGGGACAAGTCTTTAAAGTGCTTATATACCAATGCTGGAAGTCTAAATAATAAGATGGGTGAACTAGAGTGCCTTGTATGAAATGAGGATATAGATATAATAGGCATCACAGAAACTTGGTGGACTCAGGATAATTAATGGGACACAGTAATACCAGGGTACAAAATATATGCAAGGACAGAACAGGTCATGCTGGTGGGGGAGTGGCACTATATGTGAAAGGAAGCATAGAATCAAATGAAGTAAAAATCTTAAATGAACCAAACTGTACCATAGAATCTCTATGGATAGTAATTCCATACTTGAATAATAAGAATATAGCAATAGGGATGTATTACTGACCACCTGACCAGAATGGTTATAGTGACTGTGAAATGCTCAGTGTGGAAGTGGGGAAAAAGGGATAAAGGGAATTTGGATGCAGGCCTCTTAGTTTTCTCTGAAATGAGCAGGAGTCAGGCTAACTCTAACCGTCCTAACGCGAGACTGGGCGAGTGGGAAGTGAGTGGGAAAGAACTGTAAGAGATGTTTTTGACCTTGTGTAAGATAAGAATGGAATGTAGACTATAGCAGAAATTGCTGAGAAAAATAAGATATCAGGAAGGAATATGTATAAACAAAATGCAGCTGTCGATCATTACTGTATGTAACAAAAGGTATAAATGCTGGCCCTAATTGTTTACCTTTAGAGAGACCTGCCTAGACAGGGTGAATCCCTGTCAGTGTGCACTCTCTCCTCCTTGCAATTGCTTGAGAATAAAGACTGTCTCTGACTTGCTGCAATCAACCTAAGAGTGAAGATTGCGTTTCTTCCACAGATTAGAATGGCTATTAAAATTTAAAAAATCAATAATAATGGGGGATTTCAACTAGTCACCCCAGGAAGGGAAGAAGAGATACAGTTTTTTGACACCTTAAATGACTGCTTCTTGGAGTAGTTAATCCTGGAACCCACAAGGGGAGAGGCAATTCTTGATTTAGTCCTAAGTGGAGCACAGGATCTGGTCCAAGAGGTGAATATAGCTGGAGTGCTTGGTAATAGTGACCATAATATAATTAAATTTAACATCCCTGTGGCTGGGAAAACACAACAGCAGTCCAACACTGTAGCATTTAATATCAGAAAGGGGGACTACACAAAAATGAGGAAGTTTGTTAAACAGAAATCAAAGTACAGCGCAAAAAGTGAAATTCCTGCAAGTTGCATGGAAACTTTTTAAAGACACCATGCTAGAGGCTCAACTTAAATGTATACCCAAAATTAAAAAACATAATAATAGAACCAAAAAAGTGCCACTGTGGCTAAACAACAAAGTAAAAAGCAGTGAGAGGCAAAAAGACATCCTTTAAAAAGTGGAAGTTAAATCCTAGTGAGGAAAATAGAAAGGAGCATAAACTCTGGCAAATGAAGTGTAAAACTATAATTAGGAGGGCCAAAAAAAGAATTTGAAGAACAGTTAGCCAAAGATTCAAAAAGTAATAGCAATTTTTTAAAAAGTATAACAGAAGCAGGAAGCCTGCTAAACAACTAGTGGGGCCACTGGATGATCAAGATCGTAAAGGAGCACTCAAGGATGATAAGGCCATTGCGGAGAAACTAAATGAATTCTTTGCATCGGTCTTCAGGGCTGAGGATGTGAGAGAGATCCCCAAACCTGAGCTATTCTCTTTAGGTGACAAATCTGAGCAACTGTCCCAGATTGAGGTGTTATTAGAGGAGGTTTTGGAACAAATTGATAAATGTCAGACACATAAATGAACATAATTTGTTGGGGAAGAGTCAACATGGTTTCTGTAAAGGGAAATCATGCCTCACCAATCTACTAGAATTCTATGATGGGTCAACAAACATCTGGACAAGGGGGATCCTTTGTATCCTAAGTATAGTGTACAGGCGAGTCTCATCTTACGCTGGGGTTACGTTCCGCAGTCAGCGCGTAAAGCGAAAATTGCGTATAGTCAAAATTACATTGAGTGTAATGGTGGGAGGAATCACCCGCACTACAGGTACAGTATTTCAATTGTTATTTTTCTCTGTTTTTTTTCCAACTGTGCAAAGCTGAATTCACGCATGCTAAATCCGCATAAGATGAGACTCGCCTGTATCCCAAACTGCTTGAGGCTTTGGGTGTGGCCACTCCCAGCCGGCCATGACTGACAGGTTTGATTCTGTTTCCAAAGAACTGCAAGCAGAAGTAAGAGCCATTGCAATAACTCCAGTGGGAAAGTCCACAGAAGAAAGGATATTTCCACATAAGTTAAGACAAATTTTCCTATAGCTATACTGTGAATTTATAGAGTGAATCCATTCATTCAAAGTGCCCCCAAAGGTCCACTTCCTCCGAGTTTTATTCCTGAGGAATTGCTAACAGGAAAGTGCTTTTATATCATGAGATATGAAAAAAAGTAAAGTGAAGAAGTAACTGTTCAGTGTAAATCCCAGTCTATGTTCACTAAACCTGACATTCTAGCTTTTAAAGGCATTTTTACTCCTGATTAGCAAATTAGCTGTTATAATAGGTGTCAAGGTTCCCTCCCCACTCTGAACTCTAGGGTACAGATGTGGGGACCCACATGCAACCCCCTAAGCTTGTTTCTACCAGCTTAGGTTAAAAACTTCCCCAAGGCACAAATCCTTTGTCCCTGGATGGTATGCTGCCACCACCAAGTGATATAGACAAAGAATCAGGGAAAGAACCACTTGGAATTCCTATTCCCCCCAAGCCCTACACCCCCTTCCTGGGAAGGCTTGAGAATAATATACCAACCAAATAGGTAAACCAGATTCTTAAAAAACAGAACTTTATTATAAAGAAAAAAAAAAGTAAAAGAAGCACCTCTGTAAAATCAGGACGGAATATAACTTTACAGGGTAATCAGATTCAAAACCCAGAAGATTCCCCTCTAGGCAAACCTTTATAGTTAAAAAAAACAGGGATAAACCTCCCTCTTACCACAGGGAAAATTCACAAGTTGAAAGCAAAAGTTTATGTAGCGTGCCCTGCCTTATTTACTTACTCTTTTTGCGATATTGAGACTCACTTTAGGATGGTTTATAGGAGAAGGAGTTTTCTGACCTGGTGCTTCTCTACTTCCCAAGAGAACATGCATAAACAAAGCCTTCCCCGCCCCCTCGCAGATTTGAAAGTATCTTCTTTCCCCATTGGTCCTTTTGGTCAGGTGCCAACCAGGTTATTTGAGCTTCTTAACCCCTTACAGGTAAGGATGAATTCTAGGCTACCCTTAGCTGAATGGTTATGACAATAGGTTTGTCACACTGTTACTGGCCCTTTAAGGGGAATCAGGGCCAAGTCTGTTCATGACTGCACTCTGAAGGTCCACCTGAGGTTAACTGACTGCCTGGGTGGACACTTAATGGTTAATTGGTAAAATAGAATCATAGAATATCAGGGTTGGAAGGGATCTCAGAAAGTCATCTAGTCCAACCCCCTGCTCAAAGCAGGACCAATCCCCAATTAAATCATCCCAGCCAGGGCTTTGTCAAGCCTGACCTTAAAAACTTCTAAGGAAGGAGATTCTACCACCTCCCTAGGTAACGCATTCCAGTGTTTCACCACCCTCCTAGTGAAAAAGTTTTTCCTAATATCCAACCTAAACCTCCCCCACTGCAACTTGAGACCATTACTCCTTGTCCTGTCCTCTTCTACCACTGAGAATAGTCCATTTGTCTAGGTCCCTCTGTATCCTATCCCTGTCCTCCATAGAATCATAGAATCATAGAATATCAGGGTTGGAAGGGACCCCTGAAGGTCATCTAGTCCAACCCCCTGCTCGAAGCAGGACCAATTCCCAGTTAAATCATCCCAGCCAGGGCTTTGTCAAGCCTGACCTTAAAAACCTCTAAGGAAGGAGATTCTACCACCTCCCTAGGTAACGCATTCCAGTGTTTCACCACCCTCTTAGTGAAAAAGTTTTTCCGAATATCCAATCTAAACCTCCCCCACTGCAACTTGAGACCATTACTCCTCGTTCTGTCATCTGCTACCATTGAGAACAGTCTAGAGCCATCCTCTTTGGAACCCCCTTTCAGGTAGTTGAAAGCAGCTATCAAATCCCCCCTCATTCTTCTCTTCTGCAGGCTAAACAATCCCAGCTCCCTCAGCCTCTCCTCATAACTCATGTGTTCCAGACCCCTAATCATTTTTGTTGCCCTTCGCTGGACTCTCTCCAATTTATCCACATCCTTCTTGTAGTGTGGGGCCCAAAACTGGACACAGTACTCCAGATGAGGCCTCACCAATGTCGAATAGAGGGGAACGATCACGTCCCTCGATCTGCTCGCTATGCCCCTACTTATACATCCCAAAATGCCATTGGCCTTCTTGGCAACAAGGGCACACTGCTGACTCATATCCAGCTTCTCGTCCACTGTCACCCCTAGGTCCTTTTCCGCAGAACTGCTGCCTAGCCATTCGGTCCCTAGTCTGTAGCTGTGCATTGGGTTCTTCCGTCCTAAGTGCAGGACCCTGCACTTATCCTTATTGAACCTCATCAGATTTCTTTTGGCCCAATCCTCCAATTTGTCTAGGTCCTTCTGTATCCTATCCCTCCCCTCCAGCGTATCTACCACTCCTCCCAGTTTAGTATCATCCGCAAATTTGCTGAGAGTGCAATCCACACCATCCTCCAGATCATTTATGAAGATATTGAACAAAACCGGCCCCAGGACAGACCCTTGGGGCACTCCACTTGATACCAGCTGCCAACTAGACATGGAGCCATTGATCACTACCCGTTGAGCCCGACAATCTAGCCAGCTTTCTACCCACCTTATAGTATCTACCACTCCTCCCAGTTTAGTATCATCCACAAATTTGCTGAGAGTGCAATCCACACCATCCTCCAGATCATTTATGAAGATATTGAACAAAACCGGCCCCAGGACCAACCCCTGGGGCACTCCACTTGACACCGGCTGCCAACTAGCACCTGGCCCTAAAGAAAAGTTAGCTGCGGCTAGTTAAGGGAGGCACTCCCATGGAGACAAGAAGCTTCTGAGGAGAGGAGCTCCCAGCAGGCCTAATCAGGAATGGTCACCAGAGCAGGGAACCTGGATGGGGTAATTCTAGAGCAGGGAGCCTAGATGGTGCACTCCTGGAGACAGGGAACTCATCACAGCAGGGAGCCTACAGGGTGCTCTTAGAGATAGGAGGTTCCCTCAGGCATAGCTACAGAAGGCAGGCATTCAGGAAGGGTTGGTTTCAACAAAGGGATCTCCCAACTGTGGCAGGGAGTCCAGCCTGCCAGGAAGCTACTCTCAGGTAGAAGGGGCTGACAGATGAAGGAGCAGTCCCAGTGAAAAAGTTCTCCCAGGGAAGGGATGGGAGCAACCCAGGAGACCAAACTTGGTGCGTGATGTCCCAGGGAGCTACTAGAAACTTATTCAGTAAAGAGCAATGCGCTGTCAGGAGAGGAATTGAAGCTAGCAGGATGCCCCACAGAGGCCCAAGCTCCAGACAAGGAATTCAGCCTGAGTGCACTCTGTGGCTGAAGGGCCAAAATGTCAGACTGACTAACCCCAAGGCAGAAGTTTTCCTAGTGGAATAGCTTACTGAAGGTACACTTATGTTTTGTATTGTCCTTTTCTATCAAACAGATGAGACCCTCTGAAGAGGGTGCTCTTTAATACCTGAAAGCCTGCTCAGACTTGTTTATGCCCCGGGTGAGGGTATTAAGGTGTGAGAGATTTGACTACAAGGTTCCTGCACTTTTTCTGAGAGGTTGACTGGGTCTTCAGTCCCTTGGTTCTTCTACACAAAGGAGGATCTTAACTCATATCTCCTCTCCAAAAAGTGTAATCAGTTGTAATCCCATCCAAGGGGGGGGAAAAATATATTAAATGTACCATATGTGACCTGTGGTGCTCAATGAAGGAGTAGGGATATTGAACCAATTACCAGTCTGCAATTCTGCCAGTGATTTAAGAGGGCATATGATCTGTAAGTATCATTCATATTCCATTACTGTACTGTATTAGTTTGTTCATCATACCAAATATGTAAACACTTTGGAATTGTCACTTGAAATTAAATGTAACATGCTCAGGTTTTTTCCCCCACACCACACCACACTGATTCAGATATATATTCTATTCTTCAGTGTGTACACTGTACTTAGATGGCAACTCCATCTAAAACAATGTGTAACAAGATGTGTTAGGTTTGCTTTTATATTCCTTGTATCATATCAGTTTAAGTTCACTGTGGAAGAACTGTCACTGAAAATTAAGACCAACAAATATTCTGCCTCTATTCCAATTCCATATTCAACTTTACGTTGTAGTGTAATATTGTAATTCTACGAGACCATAATACCAGAACAGGGAGTGGAACCAATATTTTACATTAGTTTGTGTTCGGTTCCTTTCACTGTGTTCAGGTTCAGTTCTGGTTCAAGCCACCACAAAACCCAACAAAAAACAGTTCAGTTACCAGTTAGGACTGATTCAAATCAAATTTCAACCTTGGAAGTAAATTCAAAAAAGATAATTGAAAATTAACATTGAAACTATTTTGATTTTTAACCATTTATTTTTTAACGTTAACCTTGTAAGTTTTCCTAGTGTTGCCAATAAACACATTTTTAATGAACAATTTGCTTGCGTGAATTAAAACATCTTATAATCTTTAGACCTCTATGTGAAAGGATAAATTTGAGACCTGACAATGCTTTTTCAACACTCATTTGTGTTGCTGGAGCTGCCAGTACAACTTTTGCCAGTTAGAACAGGTCAGGCATGAAATTTTTATGAGGTTCCCAGTAGTTTAATATGTTTTTGTTTTTAGTGAGACGTGGCCCAATCTTTTTTTGGACTTTCTTTCATCCAGATAGCTCTTTCTTTTTGAGCATGTCATAAGCTTTAAGAAGTTGTTCTAAATCATCCTCTGATCTTTCAATTTCAGATGTGTCTGACATTGATTCAATCACATCATTATTTTTGACTTCTGACTGAAGCATTTCCATTTTCATCCACATTTTGGTTAAATGAAATTTTGCCTTGACTTTATGCTTCTGACAGTAGGAGTTGATATTTAGAATCAACGTATATACAGGAGAGAATGGTGGTATTTTCAAACAGATTTTTTGTCTTGCTTTTTCACTGAAGACAGAAGGATTCAGTAAAAAGAGATTTTTTATGTTTCCAGTGGGCATTTTAACCAAGCACCACAAACTCATCCGTGGCCAGAATATTTGTTTCACTTTAGCAGGCTTCAGTGCAATTGTGATGCCTTCTTATGACACTCCATTCTGTTTTGTTAGGTGAAGCTTATGGTTTGAGGTGGCCATGTCCTGGCAGAAATCCCTGAGCTCCAAGAACAACGAGGAGTCCGTGTGGCACCTTAGAGACGAACAAATTTATTTGGGCATAAGCTTTCGTGGGCTTGAACCCACTTCATCAGATGCATGGAGTGGAAAATACAGGAGCAGGTATAAATACATGAAAAGATGGGAGTTGCCTTACCAAGTGTGAGGTCAGTCTAACGAGACAATTTATTTAACAGCAGGATCCAAGGGAGGAAAAATAACTTTTGAAGTGGTAATGAGAGTGGCCCATTTCAGACAGTTGACAAGAAGGTGTGAGTAACAGTAGGGGGAAATTAGTATTGGGGAAATTAGGTTTAGGTTTTGCTCAAGCAGTCATAAGTTGAATGCCATCTGGTAGGACAATCTAAGATTAGGTATTTTAATTTTCTAATCACTACCAATATTGTTTGGTTTCTCAATTTTTTACAGACATATCAGCTTCATGTCAGAGATTATACATTCCTTCAAAGAGTCTTCACCTGCAAGCTGCAGTACCTGGGCACAACAGTGAACTCCCTTTAATGTTATACCCATGGCCCCAGCAGATATACTAAATCCAGCTTCTTCAACAATATGCATCAGATCATTTTGATCTTGGTCCACAATCTTCTTGATCATCTTTCCCAGAGAGTAAATTGTGTTTCCCCTTCATTCTGAATTTTTTGTTCTGCTTCTTCAGTTTTCTGGTTCTCAGCTGTTAACTTCTCTCCTTTCACTATGTTTGCTGCATTATGTGTTGTGATACAATATATATGCCTTGGATTGCTTGTGTGGGTACCAACAACTTCAAGAGCAATTGATTTTAAATATTCAGAAGTGTTTCTTTGCTAGAGTCCAAAGAGCAATTTGTCCTGCAATAATATACTGAATATTAACCCCTAAAAGAAATCAGGGAGGCACAATCCACTTTCAATTAAATTAGTCTTAGTTTCTTTTTTGATCCCTTCCTGAATGGTGGCTGCTACAGCAGCAACTTTGCCTCATATGTTTTTAGCATCCAGTGTAAGTTTCATCCCCAGGCCTTTCAGAACAGGATCAACAGTTTTGTGAAATTCTGAATCCTCCATTAGTTTAAAATTACCTTCCATTTACAGTGACTAATTCTAGGCAAGCATCCAGTAAGGTAGCTTCATCAATTGTTAATGTAATTCGTTATGAACATGGAATCCAAAGTAACTTGTTGTAGGGTGGTCATGGCTGTCCCTCCCCATCCATCTAGGAGGATGGCTGTGCCTCTAGAGGGGCACAGTTCAGGGGGAATAGCACCAGGGTCTCTGACACTCAGCGGGGTAGCACAGTTAGTAGCCTTGGAGCCCAGGCCCACAGGCTGGGCGGGGCCCCAAAGGGTTAGGGCACTCTGGCCTGTAGTCAGGACAGAGCAACACATTCTATAAGCCCAGGCCCTCAAGCAGGGTGAGGCAGTAAATAGGAGGTCCTGGCTGTGGCAGACCACTGACAAATGCAGACTTCTTGGCCTAGGGCAGGGAGCCTGCTCCCCTTGAGGGGGGGAATTGACTGGGTGTAGGGGTACCCAGGACCACCCAACTCCACCGGGTCCCAGCTCAGGGCCCTAACTATGGCAGACTGGTCCGCCACTGAGTCAGCGGGGAATCTGACTGCAACATGCTGGCCGGCTGTCAGTCAGCAATGCAGCCAAACTATATTCGGCTTCCCATGGCTACTTCCTACACTCTTGTTCAGGGGGTATCTGGATCCTGGGCTGTACTTTGTCTCGTCAGGGTAAACAGCTAATGGCAGCCCCAACAGCTCTTTGGTGTGTCCAGGGACTGGCAGCTCCGGCAGTCCTCCTGGGTGTCTGGCACTGTAGCAGCCGCCATCAGGTAGGAGCTCCAGCAGCAGGTGGGAGATGTCCTTCTCCTCCAGTGGCTCTTCTCCAGCTGAGCTGGAGGGCCCGCTTTTATATTTCTGGTTCCTGTCCTGCCCTCTGCTTCCAGTGGGGTGGGCATGGGTGTCCTGGCTCTGCCCATCAGGGGGCAGTCCCAGCTGTCCACCCATCTGTCCCGGCTGTCCACCATGTCCCCTCGCTACACTTGTGTTGTAACAGTCTCCTTGCTTGTCGGTTCATCAGGACTGCATGCATGTTGTGGTTGTTTATTATTATTATTCTGTAATTTTTTTTCTGAAGAAAGTGCAGCATATTTCTCAGGGTGGTGTATTTGAATGTGCCTTTCCAAGTTGGTGACATGATTTCCTGACATGATTAAATGTCACTCTAATTCTGCAACTTGACAGATATTCTTTTTATACTGTCATATTTGAAGAACTTTATTATGGAATTGTGTTGGTTTCTCCCCAGGATTAATTCTTAATCGCTGTAATAAATTACAACAGAAATATATATTTTTATAAATAAACCAAGGTAATAGTGCAGCCCTGTTGCATATTTTCAGAATCTAATTAAGTATAAAGAAAAGGAGTACTTGTGGCACCTTAGAGACTAACCAATTTATTTGAGCATGAACTTTCGTGAGCTACAGCTCACTTCATCGGATGCATACTGTGGAAACTGCAGCAGACTTTATATATACACAGAGAATATGAAACAATACCACCTCCCACCCCACTGTCCTGCTGGTAATAGCTTATCTAAAGTGATCATCAGGTTGGGCCATTTCCAGCACAAATCCAGGTTTTCTCACCCTCCACCCCCCCACACAAATTCACTCTCCTGCTGGTGATAGCCCATCCAAAGTGACAACTCTTTACACAAAGTGCATGATAATCAAGTTGGGCCATTTCCTGCACAAATCCAGGTTCTCAACTTGATTATCATGCACTTTGTGTAAAGAGTTGTCACTTTGGATGGGCTATCACCAGCAGGAGAGTGAATTTGTGTGGGGGGGTGGAGGGTGAGAAAACCTGGATTTGTGCTGGAAATGGCCCAACCTGATGATCACTTTAGATAAGCTATTACCAGCAGGACAGTGGGGTGGGAGGTGGTATTGTTTCATATTCTCTGTGTATATATAAAGTCTGCTGCAGTTTCCACAGTATGCATCCGATGAAGTGAGCTGTAGCTCACGAAAGTTCATGCTCAAATAAATTGGTTAGTCTCTAAGGTGCCACAAGTACTCCTTTTCTTTTTGCGAATACAGACTAACACGGCTGTTACTCTGAAACCTGTAATTAAGTATAGTTGTGTTTTATCAAAGTAGTAGCAAAAAATATGAGAAGCAGTTCAGAGAGGGGTGATCTTGAGTCATGACCGATCCATGTGAATTCATTTAACTTGCAAACTTTTGCAGAGGTTGTTCTGACTCTGGACTCTGCCTTTCCAAAATGCAAGCTGCTTCTCAGATTCCTTGCCAGTGCCACTCCTTTGCTGATACTCTAGCAGTGTATGACTGTGGAGGAGCTTCAAGTGGGGCAGTTGGAGGGAGGAGCCACTTTTATTATTTTGTTATCTTGTTTTAGAATGAAAATAAAATCATAGTCGTTTTTTAAAATATTGAGCTTAAAAATGCTGAAACTTTAACTGGCATCCCAATTTTTTTGTTAAGTCCAGGTTCAGTAGGTAGCACAAAATTATGGTTCAGGTAAAAAATATGGGTTTGAAATGGTTCTCTGGTTCCAGATTATTATTTAAAATAAAAACAGGTTAGCTAGCCCCAGATGCTTGTGCTCACTTCTTTTAGAGAAATGTGGAATGAAATGTGACTAGGAGATTGTTTGGATACAAAGCATGGCTGCTCACTGCCCTGCTATTAGATTGTTTAATTCATATAATACATATTAGGGGCTGATTCTCAGTGATTTTTCCCCTTTAGCAACTAAATTGTGCTATAATATATGAAGAATTGACTATATACTTCATGTTCCTTTACAAAGAATGGTTAGTTACCCCACAGTAACTATGGTTCTTTGAGATGTAGTCACTGTGGATCCTTCTGAAAGTGTGCATGTACCTCATGCATGCGAGACTGCCTGCAACCATACCCCAGTTCCTTGCAGGTAAAAGCCTGTGTAGATGAGGACTCTGAAAAAGCAGGAATGGAGGGTGAGTTGTGGAATCCACACTGACGACAACAGCTCAAAGATCAACAGTAGGGTAAGTAACCATTCTTTCTTGCTGAAGTATGTGTCAGTGTGTGGATCCCACTGTAGGTGACTGGCAAGCAGTGCCCTTCTCAGGAGGGGATAGTAAGCAGTCTTGGCTTCATCAGTTAATCAGAGATTGAAGTACTGCTGTTCTGAAAATGGCATCTGCTCTGACAGCTATGACGAGTGTATAATGCTTAGAAGGTCAGTGGGCTGATCCCCATGACTGCCTTACAAATCTCAGACTGGCACATTTCTGAAGCAGGCTTAAGACCTTTCCTGTGCCCTGGTAGAGTTTGCCTTGATACTCAGGTGAAGAGGCTCGCCAACCAGCTGATAACATGTGTAAATACACTGAGGTATCATGGTGAGATTCTCTGGGAAGAGATAGCTTGGCCCTTCAATGCACCAGAAATATCCATGAAGAGGAAGGGAAAGAGTCTGAAAGTCTTGGTCCTATTGAAGTAATAGAGCAGGGCCCTAGAAATGTCCAGGGTATGAAGCTTCATTTTTCCCAATGAGTGCAGCTTTGGGAAGAGGACTGGTAAGGTAATATACTGGTTCAGGTGGAATTCTGAGCCCATTTTAGGGATAAATTTGGGGTGTGGTTTCATCACCACCTCGTGGAAGAATGTGTGGGCCTGCAACTCACTGACTTTCCATGAGAAATACTATTTTAATGGTGAGGTAGTATAATGAGCACTCTGATAATGGTTTGAAGGGTGTCTTCATGAGCTGTAGAAGGTCAAAGTTGAGATCTCACATGGCAGTCAGGTCTCCTACTGGTGGGCAGGTACAAAGAAGGTTCTTGTGTAATTTCAACATCATAGAACGTGAAAAGACTGGATGTGACTGTATCAGAGCATGGCATGCTGATATTGCTGCCAGGTGGACTTTAAGAGAACTAAATACTAAAAGTCTTGCTTGCTTCAGAAGCAGTATGTAGTCCAGAATCTTTGGTATTGGGAAATCTTTTGGGTTCACTTTATATTGGGTTATAAGCCCATATGGAAAATCTTTTCCACTTGAAGGAATAAGTCTTTCTGGTGGAAGGTTTCTGGCTTTGTGAAAATAATCTTCTGAACCTGCAGGAAGCAGTCTCAGTTGATCCAGCTCATCCAGCCAACATTTAGGTTGTCAGGTGTAATGACTATGAGTTTGGGTGCAGTATCTGGGTCTGTGATATCTCCAGACAATCAGAAAGGTGTATGGGAGGCTGTCTGGACATTTGCAGGACATCAGATAAGCAAAACTGCCTCAGCCAATAATGGGCTATCTTGATCACTGTAGCTCTGTCCGATATGATCTTGGATATTATCCTGGAGATCAGGGGAATAGGTGGGAAGGCATATAGGAGCTTGATACCACTGAAAACAGAAACCTAGAAGGGAGCCAGGGCTCACATCTCTTTTGGAGCAGAAGTCCTTGGCAGTTGATGTCCACCATGGCAAAGAGATCTATGGTGGGTGTCCCTGAGTGGTGAAATATTGGGTCTGGAATGGATTTCCACAGTGACCAGTTGTAGCTATGTTTCAGAGTAACAGCCGTGTTAGTCTGTATTCGCAAAAAGAAAAGGAGTACTTGTGGCACCTTAGAGACTAACCAATTTATTTGAGCATGAGCTTTCGTGAGCTACAGCTTATTTCATCGGATGCATATCGTGGAAACTGCAGCAGACTTTATATATACACAGAGAATATGAAACAATACCTCCTCCCACCCCACTGTCCTGCTGGTAATAGCTTATCTAAAGTGATCATCAGGTTGGGCCATTTCCAGCACAAATCCAGGTTTTCTCAACCTCCACCCCCCCACACAAATTCACTCTCCTGCTGGTGCTAGCCCATCCAAAGTGACAACTCTTTACATAATCAAGTAGGGCTATTTCCTGCACAAATCCAGGTTACCACATTCCTGCTCAAAGTCACTTAGGTCATTGCTGTCTCCCAGAAAGCGGAGAGCCAGCTGGGTTAAGCTGTGCTGATGGCACCATCCCCAGAACCTGATTGCTTCCAGACAAATGATAGGACACCTCCTTGTTTGTTTATATAGTGTGGTGCTGCTGTTTTGTCCATCAGGATCGCCATTGTAGAGTTCTGAAGGAAAGGTAAGTATCCATCCAGGCTAGCCTGATGGTTCTCAATTCCAAGATGTTTGTGAAACACTTGAGATCATCCCAAGACCATGAGCCTTGCATATAAGATGTTTCAGGTGCTTGCCCTAGCCTGTCCTTGACACATCTGTGAGCAGCATCCTCACTGGGGAGGGAACTGTCTCTTGTTCAGAGGGTTTTGCAACCACCGAAGCTCCCGCAGCACTTGGAGCGGGACTGCAACTTGTTTGTTTATATGATGCCTGGATGGGGAGTAGATGGTCCTCAGCCATTACTGCAGAGGGCCACAGGCAAAGTCTGGCCAGCAGCATCGCATATGTATATGCAGGCAGGTAGCCTAGGAGCCCCAGACACATACAGATTGTTGTTGCCTGTCTTATCTGTATGTCACGTACTACCAACTGAGGGGACTAGAATCTGTCCTGTGGCAGAAAAGCCTTTGGCAAATTGGAGTCAAGTAGAGTTCACTAAGGGTCCCAAGTGAGAAAATAGGGAAAGGATATGATCTAAAGTTGTTTTGGTCTCATTGAGACCTGCCTGTGGTCAGCCGGTTGCCTACATATGGAAAGATGAGGATTCCTTGTTTCCTCACATGTACCACTACTACAGCTAGGAATGTGGTGAATACTCTTAGTGCCATGGAGAGTCAGATGGGCAGAACTCTGAATTGATAATGGTCAGGTCCCATTATAAACCTGAGGTACTTCCTGTGAGCCTGGTGGATGGCTATGTGGAAGTATGCATCCTGGAAGTCAAGAGATGCAAGCCAGTCTGGATCTTGAAGAGCTGTAATGATGGAGGCAAGCTTTATCTTCCTGAACTTGAGGTGGTGTATGAATTTGAGTCTTCTCAAGTCTTGAATAGGATGGAGACCCTTCAAAAGAAGGAATTATGGGGAGTAGAATTCTCTTCCTGTTTTCTCAAAGAACCTCCTCTTTCGCTCCTAGATCAAATAATGAGGCCTTTTCTGTTTGCAAAAAGTTCACGTGAGCAGGGTCCCTGAAAAGGGATGGGGAAGGGGGTGTTTAAAGAGTAAAGAGCAGAATTGGATGGAATAGCCATGAGTGGTGATCTGTAACACTCATATGTCTGATGTCACAGGAGTCCATGCCCAAAGGAATGGGGTGAGGCAGCTTCTGAATATCAAGCTCTGCGGACTGGTTTGAGTAAGGCTCTTGACCATCTTGTCAAATCTGCTGATGTGTCAATACAACAGATTGTGGGGCAAAGCTGAGGAAGGTTGCCACCCTCTATTGTACGTTGGGTATTTCTTATTCTGGTATTCAGTCCGTCTACGGTGAGACAGTGTCCGCTGTCTCTGCTGAAGCGATGGTTTGAGTGGTGCACTTCTCAGTAGGATGGAGTAGTGTGGCTCCCCAGGGAACATAAAGTCATTTTTTTCAAGTGCCATTTTGTCTAGAGTTTAAGTCACCTGCCTTCTGGATGGAGCATTGGAGGATGTGAGCTTTACTATAAAAAAGATATTTGAGCTCAGTTCTTCTGGATCCAGTTCCACTTTCATGATTACTCCAGAAGGTGGAGCTTCAGCCTTTTATCTTTGGCTTGTGGGTCCTCGCGATGAAGAAGAGGCAGACTGAGCCTGTGTGAGATATGGGATTCTTCCAAGCAGAACACACATCTTCTGTGCCATCTTTTAAAGAAATCAGTCTATCACAGGAAGGACAAGGTTTCAAGCCTGCAGGTTCAGAGTCCGTCATTTCTAAGTCTTTCTGCAGGTGTGTCTTTACGGGGACAAAAGATCTGCTATAGTTGATCCAAAAAGCACTAGAACAGAATAAGGTGACTAAATTAAAAGAATAAGGTTGTTCTGATGATTTTCGAAGGTGTTTAACCTGAGCTAAGATCTAGTGGATTGGACAGCAGCTAAATTCTGACTTGCTGCCACAGGTAGTAAGAGTGAACTGAGGGAGGGTTGTGGCTGCTCTGTCCTTTATGCGCTCATATGGGAGCATGAGAAGGCACAGGGCACACGTGAGGCCCCGATGGACACTGTTAATAAAAAAAAATTCCAGTCTTGCAAGCATGAGAGACTTGCACATCAACAGTGGGATCCACACTGACACATACTCAGAGAAGAACAGTATGTTGCACTTTTATAGAATCTTCCATTAACAGAGCACTATATGCCAAGCCAAACTATGAGGAGAGGCTGAGGGAGCTGGGATTGTTTAGCCTGCAGAAGAGAAGAATGAGGGGGGATTTGATAGCTGCTTTCAACTACCTGAAAGGGAGTTCCAAAGAGGATGGCTCTAGACTGTTCTCAATGGTAGCAGATGACAGAACGAGGAGTAATGGTCTCAAGTTGCAGTGGGGGAGGTTTAGATTGGATATTAGGAAAAACTTTTTCACTAAGAGGGTGGTGAAACACTGGAATGCGTTACCTAGGGAGGTGGTAGAATCTCCTTCCTTAGAGGTTTTTAAGATCAGGCTTGATAAAGCCCTGGCTGGGATGATTTAACTGGGAATTGGTCCTGCTTCGAGCAGGGGGTTGGACTAGATGACCTTCAGGGGTCCCTTCCAACCCTGATATTCTATGATTCTATGAGTCTATGTTCAGGCCAGGGGCTGTCTATTACTATGTGTATATGCAGCACAATCTCATTTGGGGCATATAGATTCTGCTGTAATACAAAGAAATCATTCTTCCTTCTCATCACCAATGGTGTACCATCTGTATCAATTTAGTAGATGCTGCAGCAGAAGTATTTTCCCAGTTCCTGATGCCTTCTTCAGTGATAATTAAATCCTGTCCCCAACACAGGGGACCCATTGTGAACTGGATGGTGGTGGTCCATACCTGAAGTCCCTGCTAAGAGAAGCAGCCTTTCAGCATCCTTTGAAGCCCTAGTGGACAGGGATGGGATGGGGGGAGGAACAGCAAAAAGTAGGAGTGGTACTTCCCTTCCAGGTCGTAGGGTATTAAGGATAGGACAGTGCAGACACTATCAGCCCAGTTCCAGAACGTTTGTCTGAATGCGGGCTAAGGTTCATGTAACAAATGTACTGAACTCTGGGCTTTTGAATTGGCTTTAGTTTCTTTATGAACCATTCACACACCTCCAGTAGCAACAGCTCAGTTCATATCTATAGCAGTTAGACCAATCTAGCATATTTTTCAGTTTAAGTAGTTCATCAATATCTCAGATTAGTATGAATGTAGTCTTATTGTACAGCTGAAGCAGAACTAATTTTGCTTTTTATTAACTCAGGTTTTCCTCTTCCTGTTTTTGCCACAACTCAGAGGAAATGGTTCTGATGTGTGTGTGTCTTGTACAGAAGGTTTGTTCTGCATCAGCAAGTCTAACTAAATTGCATCCATCCAGATATACAATGGCCAAATCCAGCAATCTAGTTGAATCCCCTTTAACATACTGCTGCAAACCATGTGACAGTAGATACAACAGCAAAACATGACACTTCAAGTGACATTCTGGGTTTTTCAAAATTTCCATTAAAAAGTCTTGTGCTAAATTTTAAGGGCAAAATTATGTAGTAACGGATGATACAAATGAATGGTTAGCAGTTCCTGTTTTTGTTAACAAATGTGACAGCTGATGTGGCAGAATCCATTTTCTGAGTTAAAAACATTTGGATACTATGGTGCTGGGGGCTACAAAGACAGCATAGACAGAAAATCATTTAGTGAACCTAAAACCAAATATAGCACACAACTTGCTAATGTAAAAGATAATTGTCCGCAGGTGAAATTTACCTGCTTTAGTTTTAGGTTACATTTCAGGCCTGAGGGGCAGATTCTCAACTGTATAAATTGTCATAACTCTAATGACTTTAAGGGACCTCTGACACTTTCAGGAGTAGCTCCTCAGCTGGTGTAAACGCTGTCCAGATTTGTGAACCTGGGCTGAGTTCATTGAAACTTCTGCCTCCATGGCAGGAAATTAAGATTTCAGCTGTGCATACATTGGATAGTTTTACATTTACTTGCAGCCTTTGAGTTCTTTTGTTCAAAAGTAGTGAAACTCAGGGGTGTGGAAACTGTGTAATGTGCAATTGTTTCACTCCTTATGCAGATGAGTCTTCCTGCCTTTGGTAAGGCCTAGAATTATCAGATTCACTTTATTCCCTTGGCATAATAAAAATCTGTGACTCTTTTCTAGGCACATTGCTTAAGGCACTGTGAATAAATCAGTATTTAACAGTTTACCCACTTCCAGGCAGTGACATAGTAACCTCTCTAATCAAAAATGCCCAAATCTACACTAGTTGAAAGCTACTAGCCAGTGAATAAACAGCCTTGTGACTGTATAAAGAATGGAGTAAATCTAATGCTTCCAGTTTGTAGGAGATATTTGCTCATTTCAGAGATTATAGAGATGAAACAATTAAACAAGCTTTGTGCTGCTGGGTATTGTTTCAAATTTGTCTCTTAAAGCTGTCTTTACTGGCTTGCCTTTGCATCAGCAATATATCCAGTATAGTGATGAGATTAAATGAGTTATTTGAGCTGCAGCTGCATCTGTCTCACAAGCAGCTTCCATAAATAACTCAGCTTACTGATTAAGATAATTACCTAGGTCAGTTTTAAATGATTGCTTCCCTGGTTGCTAGACCCACAGCAGATATCCCTATGAGATAAGGGAGCAGGGAGATACCGGACACAGTGTTGGTATATAATTCACAAGTACTCTTTATTGCTTACAAAATAAACCACTCACTCCACATTCATAACTCAAGCATACTACACCAGAGTCTGAAGATCAGAATTGATGTCCTGATGGCCAGTTGACGTTCAGTCTGATCAGAAGATGCGGGGAGCCAGCATTACCACATCTTAATCCAAACAGGGCTCTGGATCCACAAACGACTCTAAATAGCAAGTGTATCGAACATCATTTATAATCCACTCCGTCACGTCATCAGTTGTCTGGGCAATTTCAAAGAGACAGTTCTGAGCAAACTGCAAAATCCCAAGATGTTTAGAAACAGTCACAGGCCCAAGATGTTCCTCTTTCCCCAGTTCTTGTTTACAACTGCGGCAGATATATTGCAACAGGTACATTGTCATGGCAATGCCCCCAATGTTATTTCCTTATCTGGTATTTCTCTATCTTTCTCATAACAAAGTTATTTTTCATAAACAGCTCTTGACCACTTAAAACCTCAAATTCTTGCTTCGGTTGTCAGCACGCAACTTACGTCAAGCACACTTCATCCACGCTAGGTCTATAACGTATTACATGGATATATGGCTTATATATTTGGGGAATGATCCAAAACCCATTGAGAATCAATGGAAAGACTATGAGCTTCAGTGGGTTTTGAATCAAGTGCTTGGAGCTCTCAATGAAGATTTCATTTGAGGGAAGCTTTCATATATAAGAAGAATTTAGTCACAAATCCAATAGTTTGTTTGATCACCTGACAATTATATTCAAACCCTCTGTGACTTTGTAGATACTGGGCTGAATTTAGTCCTTATGATTTTTCTAATTCAGTATAAGGAAATATCTCAATTATAAATCAAATAAACTGTAATACAAGCTCAATACACCTGGTAGGTTAGCTGTGATCCACCTGGTAAGACAAAATGTAGAAATGTATACCATGCAAGTCAGTTATTCTCACCAATTCCCATTGAGCATGAGGCTTACCCCTTCAAGGCTGATTTAAAAAAAATACTTTGAAATTTAGTTGGAGACTACTTGTAAACAGTTTAACAGGCAGTGTTTTTTAACAAATAAGAGTGATATGTACTGAGGGCCAAATTTTTAAAAGTATTTAGGTGCCTAAAGATTCAGATAGGTGCCTAGTGGAATTTTCAAAAGCACAGTTTTCAGATGGGAGTTAGGTGCCTAGATGTTTTTGAAAATCCCACTGGGTGCCTATCTGAATCTCTAAATACCTAAACACCTCTAAAAATCTAGTCCAGAGAGCTTAGTAGACAAAAATGGCAATAGCTTAGACAAACCTGATTGTAGAGTAGATACTGTTCCAGAGCTCTGGCACATAAGTCTTCTTTTTTCAGGGAAGTCTCTCGCTGATTTCAAATGATAAAGACAAGGTTTGTACCTCTGTCTCTGAAGAAGACCAAAATGTGCAAAGCTGCAGGCCTGAAGTTAAGCTACTAAATCCACATTTGTGAACTAAATGAAGATGGCCTGATTTTCAGAGGTAGTTAGCACTGGAAACTGTCATTAGAGTCAATACGTGATTTTAACTGAGGTCAAACTTTTAGCAATAGTGAGACAGAATAGAATGTAGGATTGAAGTGAAGACTGCTTCGAAGGTATTTGCTTTAAAAATGAATCTCTTTTTTGAACTGAGTTTTTAGTTTAATTGAACAGTTAATAAGTTGGAAAATAACCAAGAAAAGATAATACAGGAAAAAAAATCAAACAATGAGAGAATTGGAGGGTTGTTTCCTTATTAAAATGGGGACAGTACTAAGAAGCCAATAAAGTTTACAAATAGCTGAAGGGAGGGAAAGTAATTATTTAGGCTGGTCCATGAAATTAAGCAGTAGAAGGAAAAGTGAAATGAACCAATTCTAATTGGGAACACTAATGAAAGGGAAGGGGAATTCTCATGGTGAACACTATTCAACAGTGGAATAGTTTCATATGACAGAGTGGAAGCCTCATTGCTAATGTCATTAGGGAATGGGAAATACAGGGAACAATCCTGCACTTGTAGTAGAAGGATTGTTCATTTGACCCAGATGGCCCCTGATCCTGCAAAAAGTGATGCATATGCTTAATTTTATGCACTCTGAGCAGTCCCATTGATTTCAGTGAGACTACTCAGTGTATAAAGTTAAGCACATACATAAGTATTTGCAAGATCAGGGTCTAGGACTTTCTCTACTCTAATTTCTTTGATTGTTCTTGAATTCTGATTATTGATGCTATCAGATGGATAATTATAGGCTGAAGATGGAAGACTGTTTTTTCCTTGAAAGAAATACCAACTTGCAACTGACAGGAAATGTGTTCTCATCTTGGAATCACATGATTTGACTAGAGATTTCCTTGTTGCTAGCCTCATTATTTTTAAAAATAATTTATTGCAACTAAAAAATCTCTAAATGTGCCTACTGAGACATCAGATTGTCTTCAAAAAGCCAAATAAGATCAATAGGCATAATTCAAAAGATTAACTGAATCCATTATCAGCTAGAAGCCAATTAATTGGTATTTCAGTTAAAACCAAAAATCTTTTCTATAATTGTATGCATTTTCAAGTGATAATTATAAGACTAATAATGCCTAGAAAAACTAAATCACTCACTCTAAAATACATTTTAGACATTCTAAGAGGCAAGCAGTTTTTATCTAGCCACAAAAGAAGCTGTTAATTTAAAATTAATGTGGCTCAAGCATATTTCCATTCAACATAATCAGTAAGGCCTAGGATCCTCATTTCCACTGAATGCATCCGATGAAGTGAGCTGTAGCTCATGAAAGCTTATGGTCGAATAAATTTGTTAGTCTCTAAGGTGCCACAAGTCCTCCTTTTCTTTTTGCGAATACAGACTAACATGGCTGCTACTCTGAAACTTCCATTGAAGTCACCGAAGATTGAGCCTAAATACTCTTGTGGATCTGGGTGTAAGGCTCTGATTCTACAACCACTTGAACACATGATTAACTTTGAAGTCAATGGGTTACTCATATGCACAAAGTTAAGCAAATGCGTGTTTGCAAGACTGGGGCCTAAAAGTCTAGGAAGTCATTATTTAAGGTAATGTTAAGAAACCCACCTATCCACATACTGCCAACTTTGCTATTGCACAACACACACACAATCACAACTTTTTCTCTTCCAGTACAAACCTATGTCACTCAGTCCATGCTCCCAGTTTTTCAAAATCAACATAAACTACTTTAATTATGACCATATAATTTTTCAAAGTATATACATTCTGACAATGTATGATTTCTCAGCTTCTGAAGTATCTTCATATGCTTTAAACAGCCATACAATTTACTACACTTTTTTTGCATCATTTCACACATTCTCAAGAAACAAACTTCTACTTTTGCTTATAAAAACCCCAAACATATTTGCGGCCTCTTCAAAACACCATTTACATATCTGTATTTATTTTAAACTGACATTTCTCAAAGTCAGATTTACATGCTTCAAGAGCTGAGTACTTCAGGTCTGAGTTAAGGTTGTGCATTTAATTTTTATGTACTTTTAAAAAAATCACTTCAGAGCTGTGCAGAACATATGCTGGAAAATGGTGATTTTATTAACAAAGCTCTCTTATACTGACTTTCCTTGCATAAAAGTAGAGCTGGGTAAAAAAAATAAATCAGACATATAGTTTATTCCCTGAAAAATGCAATTTTGGTTGACCCAAAACTATTTGTGAATTTGATATAAATTTACCAAATAGTTTTGGCAAAATAAATAAATAAAATTAAAAATACAACCAGGACTTAGGCACAATTTACAAAATGAGAAGGAGGAGCCTGCCTTATACCTTTAACCTATTGGTTAGGGAACTCAGATGAGATGCAGGAGACCCAGACTCAGTTCTGTCTGACGTCGAGCAGGGATTTTAATGGGGGTCTCACACATTGCAGGAGAGCGTTGTAGCCACCACAGTATGGGATATTCTGGTGTGCATGTTGAGGGAAGGGAGGAAGAGATCTCAATCTTTTCGCCTGAAGCTGTTTCACCCTGTATACATAAATAGTCATTGACACAGGGATTTGAACTTAGATCACGTACATTGCTAGAGACTACCCTAACCCCTGGGCTAGGTCAGCCTAATCTGGGTCCTTTTTTCTTTTTGTCACTTTCTCTTGTTGAAGCTGTTCCACTTTGTACAAAAATACTTGAATAGTCATTAGGCCAGAGAGTGAGCCTGACCATGATGCAATAGCCTAGTGATTAATGCACTCAGTAGGGAAGGGAGAGCTCCAAGTTCATGTCTTTAAGTCCAATGCTTATTTAGTTATGTATACACACTAGAATTGCTTCAGCAGGAGATATTGAGAGAGAACCACAGCATGCTATCCCAGTGCCCAGCTAGCTCTGTTTAGAGACATAGTTTCAAACTTATGCATGACCTGGCTAATTTTTAAAAGAACGCTGCAGTGAAAAGATTGACTAAAGAAAAATTATATTGATCAGTTAAATAAAAAATAACTGCAGTGTACAGTAACAGTCGCAACTGCAAAGTGCATGGTTTTCACTGACTTAGTTATATAACTGTGTGTGGGTGCTGGCACTGTACCAAATAACATTGCCAGAAAAGAAAGTGTTCTTCTACTGCTGAATTATAGATAAGTTACAAATGAACAGCTCTGATTTGCTTTCTTTGCTTGTTTCTGTTTCTTTGCTTAATAACTTCTGAAAATATCTAACACTCCTAGAATAAGTTTCATGGGACTGCCTGGGGCTGGAACTGTATTTGCACAAATGCACAAGGTACAGATGTGTCCCATAGGCTCACATGACAAGAGAGAGGAATATGACACAGAGTTTTATACAGAAACCAATGCCTTATACTTTGACTACTGGGGGGCATGGATCAGTGTTCATGTCATGCCCCTGTCAGTACCCAGCCTGGACCGGGGAAGCTAATGATCCAATCAGTGGACCTCATTCAGTGATGAATCCTGGTCAAATGCCTCCTGAGGCACATTGCACATACACTAAGAAGACGACTAACTATTCATAATATATCTTAACCCTATTTTCATCCTTTCCCATGTATGGTTTGCAGGCTCCAAGGGAGCACTACAGAAGTAATATATTGGAAGTTTAGTATAGCAATGGATACTGTGGAGCCTCAAAGACTCACTTGAAATATTGAGTCATTTGGCTTGTATAAGCACACTGTCAGGGGAACAAGAAATTATTAAATGACCACATAGCAGTGGGCGAAGTATCAAGTAGGGGGAAGGCTAGGGTTAAATTTCATTTTAGTTAAAGGTGACCTGCAAAGTAGGAAAAAATATTTTGTGCACTTTTTTGCCATCGCTATAATTAATAAAGGTATGAAAGACTTCTTGAAAGACATCTTTTAACCTTAAAAAATTCAAGTAATCATGGAGCCTTCTCCATATAAGAACCTGAATCAAAGTCTTCTTTTTTGATAAAGATCATTAAATACGTTGTTAAAGGCAACATGCAAATATAAGAAAACAAATCAGATTTGTGACCCTTTTTTCTTTAATATGAATACAGAAGGCTTGAAAGGAAGGTTTTGTATTATTTTCTCAAAACAATAGAAATTCACATTAGGGAAATCTATGTATTATGACATCCCAAATACCAAGGAAGATAAAAGTGATCAAGGGGAAGATTATTTTTATACAGTCTGTTAAAGCTCTGAAGTGTTAGTCTTTTTTTTATTTAATTAATATGTTTGATAAACAGTTGGGAGAAAACATTTGTTAAAGATTCCACACCAATACTCCATTGCTGTGGAACCCTGCCTCTTGAAGGCACTGAACGCACACAGTGGATAGATGGAATGAGCAAAAGCTCCGTCAAGCTTTGCCTCATTCCTTACACACCTTTACATTCAATGTGGAATGCGGAAGGGAACCAAAGCCATGCATCATTCCATATATACCTTCACAAATCATATCCAGCCGATTGCTTTGTCATTTCTTGCCATCATAAAGGCCTGGATCTTGTCAACATTTATTGAAATGAATGGTCCTATTGGAGTTCCTCAGATGAATAAAGTTACTGACATGTGCAGGATCAATCCCTTTGATTAATAGTAGAGTAGTAGTAGTAGCAGCACTTCATGTTTATTTAGGTGCCCTTTCAGTAACAGGGTGAGGGGGGTAAGTTATGTACAACCCATATCACACTCTCCTTTCCTGACCTCAGCGTAGCTCTTTGGTGAAGCACAGGCCAATAATTCTGTTTTCTCAGAAAGCATTACACAGAGTTCCACCCCAAGCTATGGTATTCAAAGCCCTAAATGCAGGCATTCGTAATGGCTTCAAAGAGAGAACATCTCATAACTGCTTAGTTTACAAACATCTAATATGAAAAATAAAAATTGTAAACTTTATTTAAACTTTATTTAAATACCTTTGAATAACTTTAAACAAAAGCTATTAAATAGTTCCTTATGTAGACCTCTACCACTTCGCTGCTGTTACATAGGTTTCAATGTAACATTTCAACATAACATTTATACTTCTGTAATTTAGCACACACATTCTATCCCTTTAACTTTCAGAGATTATTTCTCAGTCTCTAGAGGTTGGCCTTAAAATGTAGAGTGTGCCACTTACATTTCTTCAGATCTTGAGAAGAACTGGAGCGCCGCTTCTTTCTCTTCCAACCACTTCCAGTCTTGTCAGAAAAAAAAATGTCTAGGCTTCCTTCCAGCTCGCAGCATCCCAGTTCTTGGGTTAATAGCTGATTGGTCTATGGTGAGATAGGATAGCTGTAGCCCATATCCACAGTGGTAAATGTACTGAGCTCAACATATAAAAATATCTATTCCCTAGATCTCTGTGGGGCGCTATTCTTCCCCAGTGATTCCAGATGAATCAAATAATCTACAAACTCTCACCTCACTGAGCTCTGCTTCTATACTGTACTCAAATTTAAAGCATCTAGCTAAAAGCTAAACGTAAATTCTGTAAACTCTGAACCTGAGGGGTGACAAATACTTTCTTCTCAGCTTCCCCTCTAGATCCATAAAATAGACCACAGTGGACCATATGGACCAAAGTCTACTCTAAGGGGTTCCCTAATAAGTAAAGGCTGATTTAACACCCACCTGTATCCAATATAGTACAGGTATTGGGACAAACCTTGACAGCAGACACATCTCTTCGACCTGCATCCATCAGCCACTGAGTCCAATAGGGCTATGTCTACAGTAAAGACCTTATGGTGGCACAGCTGTACCCAGTGCAGCTGCGCTACTGTAAGTTTTCTTGAGTAGCCACTCTATGCCAACAGGAGAGAGCTCTCCCATCAGCATAATTAAATGCCCCAGTGAGCAGCGGTAGTTCTGTCAGCAGGAGAAGCACTCCCACTGACATAACCCAGTGCACACTACCACTTATGCTGGCAAAACTTGTGTCACTCAGGGGTGTATTTTTTCACATCCCTGAGTGACATAAGTTTTGCCGACGTAAGTGATAGTGTACACATGGCCTAAAAATTTAACTCTTATGTTTATAAGCTCCCTCTTGCTCTGATTGGAAGATACAAGACTGCTTGTTTTAACAAAAGCTTATAGAACAATTAGTAAGAATGCCTAGTAAGTGCTATGACACCCTGGCACCCCAATATTCACTGTCATGTAATTAGGATATGTTTTGTACAAAGTATGCCTTGTGAGGTATCATTCTAAAAGTCTTGATCTACCAGACATTAATATGTCATTGGATAGTATGTGCTATCGTCATATGCGAAGTTATGAAATTTGGCTATGTATGTGTTACTGAAACACGTTGTGAGGTTGAAAACACCCACAACCAGCCTTTCAGGTACAACAGTAAAAAGGCCAAACAATGTTAATGGCTTATTGAGGAAATGTACACAAGCACAAAGATTACCCCAGGAACTGTGTACAACAGAAATTTCTCAGAGATAGCACTACACAATAGGAACTGTTTGACCCAGGTCACAGTAAAAGAGCTTCCCAGCAAGTGGGAAGAAGATATTAAAAGGGGACAATGACATCATGATGGAACCTCAGTCTCCCTACAAAACACACCTGGAAACACCTGAGGGGCAAGGAATGAACTGTGGGAAGTGATGGTCCCAGGCTAGAGAAATTTTTAGCCTGTGTATAAAAACTTGGGAAAGTCAAGGCAACTTGTGCCTTAAGAATCTCCCAGCCTGTTTATCACTCAGGGTGAGAATTTCCTAATTTATATTCTACTTACTAGTGTGTTTGTGGTTTTGTTTATTTGCTAGGTAATCTGCTTTGGTCTGTTTGCTATCACTTTTAATCCCTTAAAATCTATCTTTTGTAGTTTTTTGTTTTGTTTTGTCTAAACCAGTGTGTGGGGAAATCCTAACTTGGGGCAGAAAGCTGTGTATATCGCTCTCTCCCCATTGAGGGAGGGGACAACTTTTATGAGCTTATGCTGTGCAGTCCCATATACACCACGGGACGGCATAATTTTGGGTTTACGCTCCAGAGTGGGGTGCGTGCCTTAGCAACTGGGAGGTGCCTTAGCTGAGCTTTCCCATGCAGAACTGATCTCAGCATCTGTGTGTGAAGCTGCAGCTGGGTGTATCCCTGTGTGTATGCTGGTGAAAGAGCAAGATTGGCAATTTATCAAAGCACCACAGTGTGAAAAGGAACCCAGGCTGGTGGGTCAGGCAGGCTCAGTGGAACCTCAGTTCCAGGTGGCACAGCAAGGGCGGGGGACCCATCACAAGTGCCACACCCTACTTTTGCATGTTTGAGCCCTTCTAGCTGCGTTGCACTCTTCTACTCTTTGCTAGTGTGCATAAACACAAAAGCGTCAAATAAAAATTTATATATCTTTCCTACTCCTACTCTCCCTGTCTTTGGACTTAAAAATCACATGCTGCAGTATAAAGCATGTGAATTATATTTGCTGTTTTAGACAGAGACCATGGGTGAAATCCTGGCTCCACTGAAGTAAATGGCAAAACTCCCATTTCCTCCAGTGGTGAGGGTGGGACAGGATGACTGCTTATTTTTTTGGTAGTGTTCCAAGCACAACTAAGATGCTATCTATAAAATAAATGAATAAGATAATGAGAGGGAAAGGGGAAGGGTTTAAAAGAAAAGATAAGCAGTCAAGTTTTTGCCATATTTAGTTTTAGGAACAACAGGACAGCCACTGGAAGATGTCTAAAAAACAGGAAGATAAATCCGCCATCATTCAACCCAAAACAAATCAACTCAAATTTCATTTTTTAAACACCATAACAGATGTTAGGGATATAGATGCTAAATTGTTCTATAAAATACACAATAATAAACTATTTGTTTCATCATCAGGAGTTTCACATATTTGTTAAATTAAAAGAGGGAAAATATCTGTCATAACTGAACAGTCTTCAACACTGATAGCAAAAGGGCCATATCAAGCTGTTCTTTTACTCCTATCAGATGAAATAATTTGCACAGAATGATTTAAGCCTCTCTCTCTCTATCTTCTAATAGAAGTGCCTCAATCTCAGATCTATGTATTGAGGAGCTTTTACTGTTTTTCCTTCTTATTGTTTAGTATTCATATTACAATAGTACATAGAGACCCCAGTCAGGAATCAGCTTCCACTGTATTAGGTAGAACAAAAACAGCCTCTACTCTAGAGAGCTCACAGTCTAGGATTATGACAAGATGAAGCAGGTATATAAACAGGCAGGGCCAATTAGAGGAGGGGCCAGGAAGGCATTTGGCCTGGGCCTCAAGCTCAAAGGGGGCCTCACATTTAGACACTTGTTAATTTTCTGGCATTTGATAAGTTTTGCAACTTGTTTTTATGCGCATCCTTATTGGACGAAAATGTGACAAACTCTCTCAGCTTAGAGCTGCAAATTTAAGCAAATAAGAGATGTGATTTGCTAAAAGACATAATCTTTTTGTTAACTGATATAGATTTGTCATATTAAAGAGTTAAAATGTTCATGAATATTAATAAAAATATATCGGTTCTGATGGCACAAGATTAGACCATGATGAACGTGTCCTCTCAGATCAGTTGATTATATAAACAAACCACTACTAGTAGGTGGTGCTGGATTAAGTGCGTGTTGAAAGGTAGAGAATTGTTACATTTTAGCGTCTGTATAGTTTTACGTCTAGTTGACTAAGGAATCATTTATGTGTGAGAATTCCTCATTATTATCTTCATATGGTAGCTAAAAGAGATGACTGATTGGTTGGTTGAGTCCTACCTTGGTAGCTTCACCATCATCATAGGCTTTTGTAGTCTATAGGCCCAGATTCAAGGTGAAAATTTGTGAGGACAATGTTGTACAGTGAGTTTCATGAGGACACACGTTTGAAATTTTTGGACATTATCCCTCTGTCTGTATCTGTGTCTGTGTTATATAAATATATGTTTACTATATATATATATATATATGTAAGCAGAGTCAGGATGAGCTCCACCCTGACATCTGGTGGTGAGGTGTGGCAAGTTGTGGAAAAGAACTTCAGGGGCTGATCTCATTTGCATAGGCACACCCACCCTGCCTAGAATGAGGCCATAGCTGCCCAAATGGTCACTTTGGCTGTTGTGGGATCCCCAGTGTCTCTGTTATTGGGGCAGGAAGAATAAATTGTTATTACCCTGATTATGGGAACTGTGCTTGGAACTGTACTTGACTTTTTGTTATGATGGAGGGACTCACCATCAACTAAGTAGCACTCGCTAGGTAAGGGACATGGGTTCCAAAACTCTGTGAATTGAGAGAGGCTTGAGACAGGTATTACTACCTGGTGGTGTTAGCCCCTTTGTGAGGGTCTGAAACACCAACTGCACCTCTGTCTCTCTCCACTGTGGAATGTCAGAGCTAATTTTGGGTCTATTAAGAGTCTTGCTACAGGTACTGTGCTGAATTCACTTTGGCCTTATGGTGCACCAGCATTAAGGCTCCCGCTACTATAAGCTGAAATCACTGAGCACTGTGTCAAGTAGTGGGGAGCCGGAAGATCTAGAGTACAGTGGTGCTGTTTGTGGATAGGCTGGTGGAGTGTTTGTGAGACAGCGAGGTGAGCTGTGCAGAGCAGAGCTGTTCGTGAGATGGCGGAGCGTTCGTGAGACGGCGAGCTGAGCTGTGCAGAGCGGAGCCATTCGTGAGACGGCGAGCTGAGCTGTGCAGGGCGGAGCCGTTTGTGAGACGGCGGGGACGGAGCGTTCGTGAGACAGCGAGCTGTGCAGAGCGGAGCCCTGTGGGGCAGTCAGCTTCAGGTCACGTAAGGTGCCTCTTACCTCTTTCCCCTCACACACAGGCACATTTCTAGCCAGACTGGGGAGTAACACTCTGCAGATGAACTTTTGAACTCTGGGGCTGGACTTTTTGGACTTTGGGTGATTTGTGGATTGCTGGACTCAAGAGACGTTTGGGTTCTGGCACTCAAGAACCCGAGGGAAAGGATGTGGCCCAATTTGCTGGGGTGGGTCTTTGCTCATGGTTTGGTTAATAAACACTAGTTGTGGTGTTTCCCCAATTTAATGCTGATGTCGTTTACCTCATGTTATTAAAGATTCTCTGCTACGTCGAGACTCTGTGCTTGCGAGAGGGGAAGTATTGCCTCTTTGAGGCGCCCAGGGGGTGTGTAAGATTTTCCCAGGTCACTGGGTTGGGGCTCGAGCTAGTTTTGCATTTGCTTTGATGAGAGGGAACCCCTGTGTAATGAACCCGGCCCTTGCTGCTATCAACTTGGCCTGGCAGAAGGGTTACATATATATATATATGTCATCCCTTTGTCTTCAGTTCAGCCTGTTATATTATATCTTGTGTACTTGAGTTTTGATCCAGTGATACAGATAATAACCTGACTGTTTCATTTTGTGTTCTTAATTAGTATTCCTTCAACAGCAACAGGAAGATGTAGATCTTATGCAGCAAGAGCAATTAATGTGTACTACAGGTTTGACTGTGACTGACATTGGAGTTATTGACAAGAGCAATGCTACCCAAATGCAATCTTTTCTTCAAATTAGTTGTTTTGAAATTCCAAGTAATATTCCACGAGATGCTGATAATCATGCTTTCCCTACTCATCTGCTGACAAAAACTCTTCCAAATGGTGAGACCTGCACAAGAGACTGGTTATGCTGGAGTATGGAAAAACAACCTATGTACTGTGCACCCTGCTTCATTTTGAACAAAAGTGCTGCAAATGCATCAGTTCTCTCTGATCAATCAGGATGGAGCATCAACGGAGGTTGGAGGAAGTTGAAAGACCGAATACCATCACATGAGAGTTCAATGTCACACAAAGAAAACTATGTTGCATGGAAATCAGCCAGTAGGGCAGCATCAGCTGAAAGTTCAGTTGAGAATTTACTCTTGACTGAACTCTCTACAGAAACTAATAACTGGAAAAACTTCTTGAGCGCATCCTGAATGCCATCCTTTTTCTTTCTGAGCGAGGATTGGCTTTCTTTGGTTCCAGTCAACGTACTGGTGATCATGCAAATGGAAACTTTCTAGGCACAGTTGAGTACCTCAGCAAATATGACCCACTTTTATCAGAGCATGTTAAACGTGTTTGAGACTTGCAAGAGAGCAAAAGCGCATGCAAGTCCATTATCTCTCCACACTCATACAAAACAAGTACATTGACCTATGTAGGTCATTCGTACAAACAACAATTCTTGATGAGATTCGAAATGCCAAATATTTTTCAATCATTGTTGATGCCACTCCAGATTGTTCTCACAAGGAACAGACTTCTATGGTTATTTGATATGTTAAGATTATAGACAGCTCAAAATTTTCAATTGAAGAAAATTTTTGTTTGATAATTTCATGAGAAAAACTGGAAAAGAAATTGCTACTCAGGTACTAGGAATTCTAGAAGGTTTTAAGTCAGATTTTCAAGTCTGCATTGGTCAAGCCTATGACAATGGATCTAATATGGCTGGGAAATACAAAGGTGTACAAGCAGTTCTGCCTGAGCATAATTCAAACTGTATTTTCTCCAGCTGTGGAAATCAAACCTTGTAGGTGTTGACAGTGCTGAATCATGCAAGGAGCAATTACTTACTTTGGAACTGTTCAGCAAATGTACAATCTCTTCAGTAGCTGTCCACAAAGGTGGGAAATTCTGAAGCAATATCTTCCTGTTTCACTGCATGAGATATCCAAAACTAGATGGTCTGCATGGATTCATGGTGTTCAACCAGTTGCACAGCATTTGAATTCAGTGAGAAAGGCTTTAAATGAGCTTGAATCTCTCAATCTCACTGCACAGGCTTGAACTGAACTTCAGTCTATTCAGAAGCACATGTCCAAATTTGAATACATTCCGATGTCATCTTTGTGGATGAAGCTACTTACAATGATCCACCAAATTAATCTGGTAATTGAAGCATGCAATGCTACACTTGATGTTGAGAGGGATAACACTGAAAATCTTATCAATGACATTTAACAGATTCATGAACAAGGGGATGTGATCCTGACTGAGTCCAAATTAGCAGCACAGAATATTGGCATTTAATCTGAGTTCTCCACCAATCACAACTTACCTATTGAATCCAATGCCGAGCAGCATTATAGGGGCAATGTCTTCCTTGTCATCATTGACTGTATTCATTCAGGTCTTACATGTCGATTTGAGTCACTGCAACTAATTTGTACCTTTTTTAGGTTTCTTTGGCAGTTCAACAGACTGAGTAATGAAAATCTATTTTCTGCAGCTGAACAATTTCAGCAAAGTACAACAAACAAACCTCAAAAGATCTCAGTGATATGGTCATCTTCCTCAAATGAATATATTCCACAAACTTTAAATTGGATTGTAAGCCAAGGGAATTGCTTCAAGAAATACTCAAACTTGGACTCTCTGGAGTGTTTCCTAATATCACAATTGCATTGCGTATTTTTGTCAGTTTGCCTGCATCAGTGGCTTCAGGTGAACGAACCTTTGCTTGCCATGCTTAATATCAACTGTGACATGGCATGAAAGCTAGATTTTTCCTCAATAATTAGTGCATTTGCACAGAAAAATGCTAGACAAGCATTTGTTAAACAAAAAAGTATTCAAATTATGTCTCACTCTTTTTTTGGTGCGTTATTTTGTTTTCATGTGTCGTCATTTTTTATTTTTATTATGGCTAGGGGCCTCAAAAACTGGAAGTGGCCGGGGACTCTCTGGACCTCTGAGACGGCCTGTAAACAGGCAAATGGGACTGGAGTGGGTAACAGTAAAGAAAGTTATATTTGCATTAATTAGTAATCTCGATGGTCAAAGTACTCACAAATGACCACTAGCCTAAGCAAAGTGGTTTTACTTCTGAAAACAGTATGCTTAGGCTGCACTGAATTGGGAATACTCCCATATTACTGCCTGTTTGTTACACATTACACAAAATGAAATCAAACTCATTAATGGTATGGAGTGACCAAAGTTTATAAATGAACCAAGTTTACCAAAATGAACTGATTATCTAAACATCAGACTAAGGGGTCACTCAGTGACCTACTGGCAATGTTAATGTGGTTTTTGTATATTTATTTGTTTAACTCTTATCCAAAATGTTTATGGAACTGCTTATAATTTATTATCACATTATATATAAGGTGTCTAATTTTCTGTAAAATATACATAGAATCAAATAAACTGATGGATGACAAAAATTTCTAACAATGCAGATTAAATGGTTGATAAATTATGTTTGCAGTTAAATACTCATAAAAACTAACAAAAACAGGTTATAATCCCATAATTTAGGCATTTAGTATCCTCAGAGTAGGACACCAGGTTAAAAAGAAACAACATCAGAAGAGAATGAAAGCTCCTCTGGATCTCATCAGTTTTGTTTTTAAATAAACTGGTCAGATCCTGAATAGAGAAAGGAGGAGTATTTAAGCAGAGAGACAGTGGTAGTGAAGACTTGTCAAGGATTAGAGACACAAGAGAAGGGAAATAAGATTGCTCAACCATGACTACAGCACAGCTCAAGGAAGAGGACAAACTTAAATTGGAGGAAGGTAGCAGTGTCATCAGACTTCTTCCAGAGGAGCTCAGGAAAGGGTGAGAGAGGAGAGCAGGAGTGGAGACAACAAAGGTGAGGAAAATGCCATCTCTAAAATTTGAAAGGAACAAAATGGCAAAGTGTGGAAAGGGCAGTGCTGATGGTAGAATCAAAAAGAGTGAAGGGGAACCAGGGAAGGAACAAAGAAGTTGACAGCATCACACTTGTAACCCTTCTGCCCGTCAGAGTTGGCAGCAACAAGGGCCGGGTTCAATATCTAGGGGATCCATTCCAATAACACAATGCAAACTGGCTCGAGCCCCCACCCAGTGACCTGGGACAACTATATACCACCCCCGCTGGGCGCCTCCAAGAGGCAATACTTCCCCTCTCGCAAGCACATAGTCTGAGTGTAGCAAAAGCCTTTTAATAACAGAGAGAAACAATGTGGCATTATGTTGGGGAAACACCACCAACAGGATTCATAACACAACCCATGAGCAAAAAAAAACCCACCCCAAGCAAATTGGGGCATGCCCTTTTCCCTTTGGTTCTTGAGTCCAGCAACCCCAAATCACCCAAAGTTCCAAAAGTCCAATGCCCCAAAAGTCTCTGTCCCTGGTCAGGGCAGCCCCAGAGTTCGAAAGTTTATCTGCGGAGCTTTACCTCCCAACCTGGGTGGAAATGGGACGGGGGTAAGAGGCACCTTACATGATCCGAAGCTGACCGCCCCATAGCTCCATAGCAGCGCTCCGCTCCGCCAGCCGCCCCACGAACTCCTTCGCTCAGCTGTGCTCCGCTCTGCCAGCCGCCCCACGAACTCCTTCGCTCAGCTGCTCTCCGCTCTGCCAGCCACTCCACAAACTCCTTCGCTCAGCTCCACGGCCCACAAGCAGCTCCTGCCATCCACAAACTGCTCCGTGTCAAACTGCTTCACCAGCCGGTCCGCAAGGCACTCCAGCCGTCCCGCAAACTGCTCCACAATATATCTTCAGGCTCCCCCACTACTTAACACAACACTCAGTGATTTCAGCTCTTAGGTGAATTCAGCTTGTAGTAGGGGAGCTCCAGTGCTGGTGCACTGTCAGCCCAAAATGAGCTCAGCAGCCTGTAACTAGACTTCTAATGAAATCAAAATTAGCTCTGATATTCCACAGTGGAGAGAGGAGGAAGTGCAATTAGCATGTAAGGCCCTCACCAAGGGGCCCATGCCACCAAGTATTAATACTTGTCCCTAGCCTCTCTCTATTCACACAGTTTTGGAACCCATGACCCTTGCCTAGCGAGTGCTACTTAGTTGATGGTGAATCCCTCCATCATAACAAAAGGCCCAGTACAGTTCCAAGCACAGTTCCCATAATCAGGGTAATAACAATTTATTCTTTCTGCCCCAATAACAGAGACACTGGGGATCCCACAGCAGCCAAAGTGACCATTTGGGCAGCTATGGTCTCATTCTAGGCGTGGTGGGTGTGCCTATGCAAATGAGATCGGCCCCTGAAGTTCTTTTCCACAACTTGCCACACCTCACCACCAGATGTCAGGGTGGAGCTCATCCTGACACTGCTTACACACTGATAGATGGAAGTCATGGAAGGAGCATAGGCAATGATGAAGGAGATAGGTAGAGAGAATGATATATCATGGAAATTACTGCAAATAATATTTTTCTCTCTGATGGTCCAAAGAGGTCCAGAGCTGGAGATCAAAGAAGGAAATGAGAAACAGGAACTGGGAGGCAGCTGAGTGTGATTCCTTCATCTGAAGGTTGAAGTCACACAGAAGAATTAGAGAAATAGGGATAACTAGGCACCACATTCTTACAGGAAGGTGGAAAAGAGCTGGATTGGATGCAGCTGGAAGGTAGCAAGAAAGACACAAAATGACCTCCAAACTAGAGTTGGTTGAATAACTGAATAGCCATTGGAGCAGAGAAAAAAGTGAGATGGATTCTATAGCCTGGAAGTCGGGGGCTGCATTCAGGATGTCATAGAGTTTAAGACCAGAAGGGATCATCAGGTCACCTAATTTGACCTCCTGTCCAAGTCCCTGCTGCAATGACTATTTAATTATTTATATATGGGGTAGAACACCTTCCACAGGAAAGACTGAAACAGCCCCACACCAGAATGTCCAAAAGCTCAGTGACTCTTCTGTAGTGTGGGAAACAAGTTCAAACCCTTTCTCCGCAGCAGATAAAAGGGTGAGACTGAACCCCTGTCTCTTACATCACAGCTGAGTGCCCTAACCATTGGGCACTAAAAGATATAAGAAGGGCTCTTCTTCCAGCCAGTTTGTGACCCCATCCCAAAACATCAAAATGTTTCAGCAATGCCAAAATGGACTGTTTTGTTTTGACATTACTGAAACATTTCAGTTACATCAAAACTATTTGGCAAACTTAGCATGAACTTGTGAATAGTTTTGGGTTGACTGAAACTGCATTTTTCAGTGAATAAATTTTGCAGAAAAACCCACCCAGCTCTACTCCAAATTATCCATTACAGTGGCCATTTTGATTCCAACATTCTTGAGTTTAGTTTGATTTTATTTAAATACTAAGTGGACTATACTGCCTTTGATATAGACTGTTGTCTCATTAATTCCACTGTGAGTTAGATATGCATATCCAGGCAAGAATAGACTCCAGGGTAAAGATACACATTTAATCACTGTTTTAATATCAGATAAATGATTCCCTTTCTGTTGTATGAAACATGATTTTTTCATTTTGCATCATCTCAGATTTATCTAGATTAATTTAATATTTTCATCATTCGTATGACTAAGAGGGCTTTAATTATGTGAACTACTGCTAGCTTGTGTGCCAGACTCTCAGATTTTGATTAAAAGAAATGTCTAACCCTTCTGGTTGTGAAGAAAATCTTGAAACTGTCAACCAAGTGTAATCAGTGTAGTGATATTTGCAGAGAAATTGAAACAATACCTCTGTGAGTTGTGAATTGCCCCCTGCCCCCACTGATCTGCCTCTGTGGACACATCTACACTGAAAAAAACAAAAACAAACCACGGCAGCAAATGCCAGAGCCCAGGTTAACTGATTCAGGCTTGGGGGGCTAACGCTATGGAGCTAAAAATAGCAGTGTAGACATTC
Organism: Caretta caretta; assembly: GCF_965140235.1. Taxonomy (NCBI): domain Eukaryota; kingdom Metazoa; phylum Chordata; order Testudines; family Cheloniidae; genus Caretta; species Caretta caretta. The sequence goes on along the minus strand of NC_134209.1, from coordinate 126,057,760 downwards.
CTGCTCCAGCTGGAGCCCGGGCTCTGAGATATCTCTCCGCCATGTCTCAAAGCCCAGGCTCCAACCCAAATCCAAGCATCTACACCGTTAGCCCTACAGCACAAGCCCTGCAATCCTGAGCCAGTCTGTGAGGCTCACACTGAAAACAAACAAACAAAAGCAACAACAAAACCAAACAAAAAACACAGCAGCATCTGTACCCTATGACATCATCAATGGCAATTCTTGTGATGATTATTTATCAACATTTTTAACTTTTTCACATCAAAATGATACCAGAGAAACTCCATATTAAAGTCCCCAGACTCCATTTTGTATCCCTGGCTTCCATTTTGAATCAGCAGGAGTCATTCATTAGATGGAACTATAGAAGTGACAGGAAAACCAAATTGGTGGGGGAAAAGGTGGTAAACAAGAAGTCAGTGGGTGAAATAATGATCACAAGTCTAAAAATAGAACTGACTGTTAGAAGGAGCAGGTAAACAAGTAGGATGACGTCACGCACCTAAAGTTCTGACCGAAGGGTATGAAAGTCAGCTGGCAGTTGAGAGACACACAATAGAGACGGTGTGGAGAGAAAGAGACGTCTGAGAGAGGAGATCCAGAGAGAGAGAGAGAGAGAGAGAGTGCACAGTCAGTGCAGCATAGTCAACGAAGTAAGTCTGTCAGACAAAGTTATAGTTATAGCTACAGTACCGAATAGTGTTAGTGTACGTGTGTGTGCATGTGTTAATAAAGATATATGTTGTGTTGTGAAAGGAATTTATACATGTAAGACCTAAAGAACATTTAAGAACTGCTGTCAGCAACCTGTGAAGAACTGGCCATTGGAAGTAGGGCACAGCCACTTAGCATCATTTCAAATTATAAGACAGTATGGTTTGGGGTGCTCTTTAACTCTTGTAAGGGATTAGTGTTTTAGATTGTTATTGTGCTAAGGATTTGTGTTAAAGGGGGCCTTGTTTTGGAACACTGTTTGCGTCAATCATAAAAGGAGGGCTGTATATGTGTCCTCTGGGGATAACAGGTCTGAGCTGTTCTGAGGAGTTTCTGAAACAGGGAATCCCTGGCAAGCCCAAGATATTCCTTAACCACCCTGGAGACCCATACCTTAGGAGAACAGATTGGTGAACAGGTGGGCTGTTTTGAGGGAAGCCTTGGTAAGTCTGGAAGGGGGCAATAGGTAAGATATTCTAAGGGGTATCTAAATTCTGTTTTTGGGGTAACAAAAGTATGTAAGAAAGGTCAGGGAGGGTAGCCCCTCATTTTAGTACTGCCAGTAGGTAGCAGGTGCAAGGGTAGCACCATTCTCTTCTCTCCTCCCTCTCTCACTTGAAGAGCCAAAAAGCGCAGCAAGCATCTGAGCCAAATCTAAGGGAGCCCAGCAGAGGCAATGTGTATATCTGGATCTTGCTGAGGGTTAGCTAAGCCCTTGGTTCCCAAGGAAGTCAATGGGAACTGAAGGACACTTTGCCCCTCACAAAATACAACTCCGTATAAGTCCCAGTCATAGGACCCATTCAACCAAAATAGATATTTGCTAAATTGAATATAACCTTGATCAGGTGTATGTGAGCCAATGGTGCAGGTAAGTCAGTATGGCCAGGTATGCTGGACCATTAAGACAATACACCGTACTGGAAAGACACATTTTCAAGAATGAATTGTAGAGCCCTGCATGGATACAAATTTATACCTGTGGATGCAGATATCTGGGGATAGAAATCGGTACCCGCAGAACCGCAGGGCTCTCCCAGGAACCGCAGCAGCAAAAGGAGCAGAATGCGAGGCCGCCGCTCTCAGGAGCAAGTGCCCTGCACCAGCAGCTCCATACCCCCAGCCCTGGCTTCTGGTGGGGCTGTGCAGATCCCAGACAGGAGATGTAGCTGTGTGAAAGAGCTGGCAGCAGTACAGCCGTGCCAGAGGAGTTGCTGACGCGGGGCATTGGCTCCGGGGAGCAGTGGCCCCATGTTCTGCTCCTGTCACCGCTGCAGTTCCGCAGATACACATTTCTACCCATGAATATCCACATCTGCCAGGTATAAATTTGTAAAATTCAAAAAAGAACTAGATAAATTCATGGAGGATAGGTCCATTGATGGCTACTAGCCAGGATGGGCAAGGATGGTGTTCCTAGTCTGTGTTTGCTAGAAGCTGGGAATGGGCAACAGGGGATGGATCACTTGATGATTCCCTGTTCTTTGACCACTGTTGGGAAGACAGGATAATGGGCTAGATGAACCTTTGTTCTGGCCATTCTTATGTTCTTATGTATCTGCACAGGGTTCTAGTCACAGAACATTTTTTGTGAGGGAGAGCGGGGTCGGTATCATACTGGTAAGAGTTAAAATCCCCTTGCACCACTGATGTGATCTTATGTAGTGACAGACTCTATTATAAGGTGAAAATTCTCGAAAAGGACCATGTAGCCCAAGTAAAAATTGGCTTCGTCTTGAAATAGAGTAGTGAGATACCCAATTTCACACCTTACCAGAGATGTAATGTTTTGCGGGAGAAAATGTGTTGCAGTTTTGTAAAACCCACATTTTTGTGCCAATTTCCAGTGTCCCTTTAAATGAAATTTAGATTTGGTTGGAAAATGCCTGAGAATAACATGTAAGAAGAGCTGTTTTGACAGTTTCCACTACAAATAAAAAGTTAAAGCATACATCATCCTGTTACTGAACTCTAATTAAAGGGCAAATCCTGCTCATCACCCTACTGCGTAGTCCCATTGAAATACACGTTGATAAGTGTTATGCATGAGTCAATGGCAGTGATGAGATATTTAAAAGAGCAATTGCAATAACATACTACTGTAATACGATCACCTTGGAATAAAATAACCTTTCCTCATGCTATTACTGACAGCTTTTTCTGATGTGACCATCTTTGATTTTGGCAGAAACCTTATTTCTGGGAATGCTCATCATCTGAGCCAAAATTGTGGTTAACATTTTAACAAATGAAAATGTAAGACTACATACAAACATATGAGAATAAAGTTTATGCAGATATTTTGCCCTGCATATTCATATTTCCATGTATACTGTTCCTTTTGGAAGTATTTTTGTGATATTTATAGAGATACTATAATGCATTTCAAAATTTGCTTTAATTCACTTAACTGCTGATTCAGTTGTACATTTTTGCATGTATTCATGTTGCACACCATTGTGCTTTAATACTGCAGAACATCTCTATATAGTGTGTCATGCTTACTACATCTTCCCCTCATGAGAAATTATTTTTTAAATGTTGTTTTAGATGTAAAGAACAGTAATGTACTTGATTATTTAAAATGACAGTGAAGTGCCCAGTGCTTTGCAAATGTATATTTATAAACAAATGCATCTGTCAAAGAATCACAGGAAAAAGAAAGACTAAAACGGGGGCAATACAAAACTAAACGTCCGTTTGTGCGTTTGTAAGAGAAATTTAACATCTCGCTGATTTTACACTTGCTATATGTTCTGAATTCACACTATTTCCCAGACTGACTTTACTTGAACCCACTATTCTGCCACAGTATTCCTTTGTTTAAAGAATTATTTTACTCCCCAGGGAAGCTACAGTGAATCGCCTTTTGCAACAGATTGTTTTCATCCATATTATGCCCCTCCATGTATCAAGTAGGCGCCGCAACCTCGAAAGCCACCATGTTACAGGCCCATGCGAAGGAAACACTGTAGACTCTTTCGAACACACTGTTACCCAGCCCCAGCGGCGGGGCTGGGCCCCGCGCGCCCGAGCAGAGCGCCCCGCGCGCCCGAGCAGAGCTCTGCCATGCCCAGCGGGCCCGTGGAGCTGACCCTTGCGCAGCCTGTAGGGCAGGAGGCTCCGTCAGCCCTGGCCCTGGGCAACCCCACGTGGCACTAGCAGCCCGCGCGCCCGCCTCTCGTCGCGTTCCAACAAGACCCTCTGCCGCCGCGGCCGCCCGCCCCGCTCCCGGCGGCTCTGTAGAGCTCTACTCTCCCACGGGCGGGGCGGGGCGGCGGCGCTGGCCAATCGCGCGGCGCGGCGCCTGGGGGGGGGGGGGGCGCTGAGGTCAGTTCCGCTGTACGCTCGCTGGCTGCTGCGCTCGGCGCAGGGCGTGGAGCCGCGTCGGCGCGCTCTGAGCGCGCGTGGGGGGCGCAGGCTCACCCACGGAGGGTAAGTACCTGGCAACGGGGCGCTCTTGCTCCCCCGACCCCCCCCCCGGGAGGCGTAGGCGGGCGGATGGGGGTCGCTGCTGGCAGCTCCGCGGCAGGGAGGCGGGGGGCGTCTGAGCTGCTGGGTGAGCTGTGGGTGTTCGGGGTCCTCAGCTCCCCCCTTTGTGACCCGAGGTGGGGGCTGTCCTAGCCCCCCTCTCTCCCTCCCGGGCGGAGGCAGCCCCTCGAGTAGGCCCCAAGGGGACACCCTCCCTATCCCGCCATAGGGGGAGGCTGCGTCCTCCCTTTCCGTCGTGGGAGGAGTCCCCAGCAGCGGGACCTGCTGCAGCCCCGAGTCCTGCTGTTCCAGCTCCCGCCTCGTCACGGGCGGTGGAATGGGGGTCCCCCTAGCTGCGGGCCAGGCGGGGCTGCACTCGTCGCTGCGGGGGTGGTAGGACTTGCTGCTGCCGCACTCCGTGCTGGCTGTACTGCCCTCGCTGGGCCGGTCGGAGCATTGCGGGGATTAGTGGGAAAAACCTTCCCCCTCCTACCCCCTTTTTATTTTGTAGTTACAGGCGGCGAGGAATGTCTCCTTTCCCCAAGGAAGGGATCAGGGACCCTGCTTTGAGCCTTGCAAAGTGCAGGGAGGGAGCAGGCTGTCTGCTCCAGTCGGTTCCCAGTAACGTTTCCTTGGGCGCACAGCCCACATGGATGCAACTTCTGGCTATTCAACAATTTTGTGTGTGGCCATGGGGTTAGGCTTTTTCTGAGCCCTTCCATCGACACGTACTCTGTTTTCCCAAGATTACTATTGAATCTTTTGTCTTGGTACTGAATAGGAACTTTGGTTAGTGGTTCTGCTACTGAGGAAGGTTTAGTACATGGCATTAATATACAAATTAACAATAAAATACTATGGGGAAGAGCTGGAATAGATCATAGAATCATAGAATATCAGGGTTGGAAGGGACCTCAGGAGGTCATCTAGTCCAACCCCCTGCTCAAAGCAGGACCAATCCCCAATTAAATCATCCGAGCCAGGGCTTCGTCAAGCCTGACCTTAAAAACTTCTAAGGAAGGAGATTCCTTTAATGATTAAATGAAATCTGTTCTATCTGTAATTTGTTTCAAAAGAAACTCCCCTAAGACAGTAGTAGAATTAATATATTTCCTCAAAGGATTTAAACACAAATAGTGATTTATAATTAATATGCTGTAGGGAATAATCCTGCATTAACTCAGATTTGGCTAAATGTCTTGCAGTATATTTTCCAATAGCAAATTTCCATGCTGCTACTAAGAAGACTGTGAGTGGGACTACTCATGGTAGTAAAATGTTTCCAGGGTCTGGGTCTAAGAGATACATACTTTTAAAATTGGATACCCTTCACCATACCCTTGGTTCTCTGTTTTCTTCAATGCCATGCTTCTTTACTGTATTCTTATTAGCCCTTACTTATTAGTAAGTATAGAATAGTATAATATTAAACCCTGGTTAAACAAGCTTAGACTATTGAAGGATTATTTTTATGGGCATAAATGTGTGCAACAGAAAACTCTGATATTTAATTTTAAAGGCTGGCAATTATACATCTAATCATAAACAAGTGTAGGTATCTCAAGTACCTTTTACAAAGGTAACTATAGGTGCAATAAATATTTAGCATGTCAAGGTGCGTGTGTCAGGTTACTGCAATAGGACTACTCTGTAGTTTTCTGCTTGAGGTTGATAGCAGCATTTTGTAAAAGGTAAATTGAGGGCCCTGTCCTTCACTGAACGATGTGGTAGACCCCTGTAGTTCTCAGTACAGGATTGGGGCTAGAATACTGTGCAGTGCGTTTACAATACATTCTTGTTTTCATGGGACAAAATACATTTAAGCTATGCTTTAAAAATGTCCAGTTTGTTTTTAACTTAATATTTTGTATAATTCACGTTATAGGAGGTCCCAATAAATTGTTCTGCATATAATTCAAATGGAGATTTTTTTTTTACATGTTGGCAGGATGTGAAATAATATAAAATAATTGTATATGTTATAATAAAGGCAAGCTTTAAAAACTGGTGTATGGTTTTTGCTTTTTAAAAAATCTGGTGTATTGATATTTCTGTTTATTTTTAAAGAGAGAAGAACTTTGAACTCCACATACATTAAGTATTGTGCTACATGGCTAGAAGTTCATTTGGAAACAAAATATCTTCTACACCATTATTTCTGCCAAAGAAAGTTCCATTGGTATAATTTGGTGGCTCACTTGCTTTTTAGTACAATATTGTTTCTGAAAATTTATTAATACTTTTCTACATCTTTTGAAGGTAGCAGTTAGAACTGAAAACAGTATTCCAGGAGATTTATATTACAACATTATAACATTTTCAGTATTCTCTTCTCTTCCATTCTTTAAATATTTTCTTTGTTATATGGGCTGCTGCTGGACATGAGCAGAGGTACAAAATGATGCCTTTGGATTTTATAGTCATCCGTACTTTTCTGTGCTCTTTTGGGTTATGCTGCACTTTGAAGAAACTGTTTCCTTTAGTTAACCTTCTGCATTGTATCTCTATGAATACTTTGAAGAGTATAAAGGTAGGCTACAAAGTGTCCAGTTTTTCTACATAATTTGTCATGCTGGTGTGTAGTGAATGGGAAGTATGTTGCCTCCTGAGACTGTGTGGATTTGCACAATTCATAGTCACCATGTTCTGGAATATTCTCACATCTTATTAAAACATCTATATTTCTCTTCTTCTCATTCATTCTATCCCACACAATGACAAAATGGAACCCTTCACACCAAAACCTTCCAGATTGGACTTTCAGCACTCAAGAATAACCAGTGATGGGACTTGGCAAAGAAAACAGGGCATGTCATTAAGACGACAGATTGCTGTTTAATCTTTTTTTTTCCCAGAACACTATTTGAATGATTCTTTTTATTTTCATTCTCTTGATTCTAATACAAATTTAATTTGAACATGGGGTTTGCCACATGCTTAAATACAGGATTTCTTCTAAATATAAGGTCTGTTCGGTTCAGAAAACTCAATAGGGACAATAGAGTATCGAAAATATCCCAGTTCAGTTTCTACTGTATCAGACTTTCAGCTTTTCAACTGATAGCTCAGTTGTATGTCTATTAAATCAAAACGATCTTTAAATAGTTTTGTTGCAAAAAAACTTCAAAATCTCTCGTGTTCTGCTAAGGCCTGCCTCTTTGATACACTTTTGTTCATTTTTTCATATTTTGTGAAAATTGCCTTGCTAGGTTTTTTTAATAGCATAGGAAAACACTTGAGTTTTTAATGCTCTTTTTTGTGATCATGTAATTGGCAGCTGAAGCCAGAAGGTTTTGTTTCCCTATTTGGTTAAGTGCAATTATTTTGTCTATGGATGGTTGCACATAGTTTGTTTTTTTTAAAAAATGCTTAGGATTGAGAATGAGAACATTTATGTTCATTTCATCCTTGCTATTGAGAGAAAGTTTCATTAAGATTTCAGTGCTGCAGACAGCTTCAAAACAATTGTGTGGATGCAACAGTTTTGAAGAAAATGTATTTTAAATTTAACACCAATATAAACATCAAGTAAAGTGCTGTATCATCTTCTTGACCTGAAACACAGCGGTACGCCTGTCATATTTATGTCCAAAAGAAATAAAGACTTGGATACTAGTCTTGGATACTAGTACAGACGTGATACTAGTATGAAGAGAGACAAACCTATGTGGGACAAATAGGAATTTTCATCTAGTTCTCTAATGAGGGCACATACCCTCCAATTGTCAATATTGTCAAAGCATTGGAGTCATAAAACCTACTCATAGACATCCAGATGGCTGTACAACAGCCAACCTTTGGCTGCGCAGGAGTCTAATATTGCTTCCAGATGTGAATTTAGCTACAGTTATTACCACATGAGACTGGATTACTACAATTTGGCTTCATCCAAAAGGCTATCAGCAAACTACAGTTTTATTCAGCACATACCGCCTAATCTGCTAAGTGGAGTGAACCAGTAAAAGTACATAACACAGTACTATTAATTATATTGGCTGCCATTTGATTTTCATAAAAATTGAGGTAATTCCTCAAAGCCCTGGATGGACTTAAAACCAAGATATCTTTGAGAATCAATCCCTTTCCATGGCAGTATTTCCTAAGAAGACTAATGGATGGAACACAGATTCAAGATCAAATGAACTCACAGTGCATTCACAAGGAAGGTCTCTGGAACTCATTCCGACCAAAGTTCAGGCTGACACTAAGACTTACATCATTGTGTAAAAGTGTCCTCTTTCACATGGGCATTGCCTTCATATGATATTACTAAGTAATTCCAACATCATGCTCTTGGGGCAATAGCCCAAACCTTACTTACCTATAAGTAAGCAAGGGGAGGGGAGAGGGTGACTCCTGACTGTTATGTTGCTATGCAACATCATCTAGAAATGTCTCCGTACCTAGATAAGCATTATGCAATGGCATCTTCATATATAGAAATGCTTGTACAGGGAAGATGTGAATGGATTTTACATGTTGCTTCTTGGGTAGGTGCGACACAGAAGGAGAGTCTCAATCATTAATCTTTATTGAGCTTTGTGCATGCTTTGAGGACAAAACTTTTTATTTTTTAACATATAAGCTTTCTCACAATCTAGGCAACAGCTGAGGATCAGATTCTATTTACATGAAGTTTAAAAACCACAGGAAAAAAACTCCTTTGCTCTTTGTTGTTCAAAGAATTTTGGAACTATCAGGTTGTGAAATACATTTTGTTTAGGAGTACTAGTGGCACCTTAGAGACTAACCAATTTATATGAGCATAAGCTTTCGTGACCTATAGCTCACTTCATTGGATGTGAGCTGTAGCTCATGAAACCTTATGCTCAAATAAATTGGTTAGTCTCTAAGGTGCCACTAGTACTCCTTTTCTTTTTGTGAATACAGACTAACACAGCTGCTACTCTGAAACCTGTCATTTTGTGTAGGCTAATGCTACATGGTTTGCCATTGTCCTCCATCTTCTGTCCCACTGTGTTTGTGTGTTTTTTTTTCCGTTTCTTACCTGTTGCATCTTGTGTATTCAAATTAGATTGTAATCTTTTCAGGGCAGGGATCGTATGCCTATGCATAGAGCCCGGCATGGATACAAATTTATACCCACGGATGCGGACAGCCATGGATATAAATCAGTATCCGCAGAACCACAGGGCTCTCCTGGGAACTGCAGTGGCGAAAGGAGCGGAATGTGGGGCTGCTGCTCCCAGGAGCCAGTGCTCTGTGCTGGCAGCTCCTCTGGCACGGCTGTACCGCCCTCAGCCCCACCCATTGAGGTGGTCATCAGGCTCACCGGCAGCCATCCCTGGTCGCGCTCTTGTGTTCAAGTGGCACGCACACCCCCAGACAGAAGACGCAGACAGCTGCATTGAAGGGATGGGAGCAAGGCTGGGGGTGGTACAGCTGTGCCAGAGGAGCTGCCAGAGCAGGGCACTGGCTCCTGGGAGCGACAGCCCCACGTTCTGCTTCTTTTGCCACTGTGGTTCCCGGGAGAGCTCTGCAGTTTCACGGATTCTGGTTTATATCCGTGGATATACATTTGTATCCATGAAGGGCTCTACCTATGCAGTAACTAGCACAGTGGGGATTTGGTTTTGACTTGGGTCTTTGTGCAGCACTGCAATACAAATAATAAAAAAATGTACATCAAATAAACTCGTTTGTCCTTATCAGTGGTAGGATTGGCCAACTGTAAGCTACATGCTTTTTTATGATTATCCAAATTTATTTTGATTAAAAACTTTGACACTGACTAAGAGAACCTTGCTTTAGTGAGGTTACATATTTGAAGCATTTCCAAATAGCTTAAAAATCCCCTTGGTGTAGACAAACTCATGGTAATTAGGAATGTGATCTTGATGGATAACAAATACAAAGACTATTGAGGTAGATTTGAATGAGTAAGGGCAGAAAATTTTAGACCTACCTCTTCTCAGTCCTCGGCATAAACAAGACATGGAAATGTATTCTAGTGTCCATTTGATAATTTGGCTTTTGCTCTCAAATGACAGAGAGGTTTCTCTCTGCTTCAGTAACCTTATGTCAAATTTCATTTTTTTTAAAGAATTAAAAAAAATACATAGGAGAGAATACCATAGAACACTGTATTGTGTGAATTTTATATAATACAGATCATAGCTGCAAAATGTAAGCACCTGTGAAAGAATACATTGAGTACACTTTAATGGTTGTATGTACTATATGCCTAATAAAGCAGAGAAACAGATTTGCAAACTGTATTTCAACAGTCAGCTATTTTTATTATACTGCAAATATTTTACTTACCAAGTAACAACAATTTTTCAAAGTGTTTTTTCACTAACTGACCCAGTCTTTCGCTTTTATTTTTTAGTGCTGCAAGTTGAGAGAATCCAGTAGAGAACTGAAAATAGAGTTTTATGGTTTCAGAACTTGAAGCAATACTTATTCATAAAGATAAAAATACACACTCTCCAGAGCAGTTGCCTGAATGATAACTAAGCAACACATTTGAGAGACTGTCACTATAAAAATTGTTTGTGTCCATTGCCATTGTATTTGACTAAACTGGCAAGAGCCACTTGTTTTGAAATGCAGATAAAGAAAATGAGGGAAATTTTACCAAAACTGTATACAAGCCAAGTTAATGACATAAATAATTCTTTGACTACATCTCCAAAGCAAGCCAATGAGGATGAAGCAAATCAACCAAAAGGGACTGAAGGCCAGAACTGTGTCTATCAAGGGGATGAAGCTGAGGATAAGCTGCCATTGGTCCTTTGTATAAAGTGCAGAAGCGTGCAGAAACTTCTAGTGCCTGACTTACTAAAGCATAACAAACCCAGACAGACTGAAGACAAAAGTTTCATTTGCCGCAGGTGCAGTCTGAATACGCCATCGACTTTCCATTGTGTAGCTGACAGTGCCACTGCCATAGATTTAGAAAATCAAGAAAAACCATCCCTAAGTAAAACTCAGAAAACATTTAAAGTAAAAAACTTTCAACCAGACAAATATTACTGCGATAAATGTCGATTTTCAACAAAGGATCCTTTGCAGTATAAAAAGCATGTTGTTCAGCATGAGGAGATTAAATTTGTGTGCGCCCACTGTAGCTATGTATCCTACACCAAAGGAGAATTCCAACGGCATTTGGTGAAACATACTGGAACTTTTCCATATCAATGTGAATACTGTGAATATGGTGCTGTTAGGCATGATTATATAGTAAAACATACCAGAAGAGTACATGAAACAGTTACTGAGAAGGGGCCAATGAATATGGTTACAAAACAAGAGCAAAAGAGATCTTGCTTACCAAAGAGAAGCACTTTGTTTTCTGAAAAGCAGAAGTGTGATCAAAAAATTCCTCTTCGGAATGAGCCTTCAGATTTATCATCAAGTACAACTTGCAGCAAAATGCAAGATGAAATGAACAAAACAGTTTGTTTGTCTGGCGATGTAGAATGTAGCCTAGGTACGACATCAGTCCAAGATAAAACTGTATTGGAACCAGCTGAAGTAAACATATATGAGAACCAAAATGTGGAAGTTGAAGTTTATTCTCCAAAAAAAGAGCCCGTACAGCCAGGAATGCCATTAACAGTGATTGCACCTTCAGAACTTGTAGTTCCTTCTAACTGCTTAGCTCAGTTATTAGACATAAAAATAGTGAATGGCACACAGCAGTTGGTTCTTAAACTTATTCCTCTGAAAGAAACAAGTAATAAACCTATAAACTGTAAAGAAGAGGAACTCGGGAATCAAGGTGCAGAACAAACAGAGAAAGGAAAAAGAATAACTTCTGTTGCTCAAAATGAATTAACCACTGAAGCAACTGTAAATTTATCTAGTGTTAGTAACATGCTTGCTTCGGATAATAAATACAAAAAGAACTCTGAATGTCTTAATTCCTCCAATTCTGACTGTAACTCAAATGTACCTAGGCAGGATAAATCAAAAATAAGTTGTCCTAAATCCTCAAATAAGGAAAAACATGCAAAAAATGATTTATACTGTTCTAAAGAGGCCCTGGACATGTCCACACGTGCATATGCTGCTTCCTCTGAAAGTGATAGATCCCAGACTGTTTTGTTGCAGGCGGCTCAGAAGAGCAACAGTTCCTCTTCATCTCCTGCCCTTGGAGAAAAGGACATATTGCCTTTTAATGGTGATGACAAAGAATGCAGGAGCCAGATCATTAGCTCTCTGGAAACACATTTGTTTGATACCTGTTTGGTTAAAGAATCTTTTAAAACTTCTCAAGGATGGGGAGAGTTCTCTTTAAATAAAAGTTCATGTTTAGAGGAATCAAGTGTTGGCTTAAGTAAATTAAACAGAGAGATCTCTGATTGTCAGAATAATCCTTTAGAAGCTTTAGAATTGCAGAATGTAGAAAATAAGGACAGCCCTCCTGAGGGTCCTGTCATTTCATCTGTATTTTCCCTTAGCTCTGGGGCTGAAAACATCCCAGAGGGAATCAAGTGGGATAATACTGCATGCAATAAAAAGTCAACAACAATGTTGTGTAGAAAGATTGCTCAGTTGATGTCCGCTGCGGAGTGTAATGTGAAATCTACATTGGTTGCTTCACCTATGCCTGTTAGATGTTGTGCTTCTAATAAGAAGATGCCTTTGCCTCAGGAAACTTTAGCAAATTCTGAAAAAAAAGTCCCTGCTACTGAATTGGAACAGTTTGCATCTTCACTTCAAACACCACAGAATGGTGGGATTGGTAATGAACTGTGTAATAAACAACCATCACAATCACGGTCAGCTACAACAAAAGCTAAAAGTAGAATGACTAAAAACACTCACATTGCTACTCCAGTGTTCATTCCAAAAGGGACAGTGCTGAAGGTCCTGAATGTCACTAGGAGTGAGAACACAAAAGAAGAAGGAGATAAGAATGAAATGTCATCTGCTACGATGTGTTGTAACGAAATGTTTCTACCACGACCAGTTCCTTTCAGCATTTCTGAGAAACTAAGCAGTAACCTACCTTTGCCAAATGAGAGTGAACTTAATGAGCAGTCCAGAAATCAAAATATGTCACTTAGGCACAGACCAAAAAGAGAGGCTAATGCAAAAAGTAATAGCAAACAAAATTTTATACCACTGCATCAAAAAAGTGATGAGCTAAGTAAGCAGAGCAAACTTACTTCAAAGGATCAACTTGGACCCAAAAATAAGGTAAAACAAGCAAAGTCCAGGGATTATTTGTCTAAGAAGAAAACAAGAATTTACTCAGAAACCAGTTGCATTTCTGAGGCGATGCCTCTTTTGACAGCAAGGCGTCTTAGGCTTGTACCACTTAGAGAACATCAGTTGATAAAATGTCCTCGTCGTAACCAGCCTGTAGTTGTATTAAATCATCCTGATGTTGATTCAGCAGAGGTAATTAATATAATGAAAATTGTCAACAAGTATAAAGGCAATATTGTGAAAGTTGTTTTATCAGAAAGAACGAGTAGTTGTCTTGGTGTGAAACAGTATAATAAACGGCTTACATTTCAGAACTTGGAAACAACAAGCCAAATGAAAAAGCAGAACTTTTTAAAAATGAAGCTAAAAAAGACCCATAAAAACAACTACCGGGTAGTGGAAACTTCACCAGCTAAAACACTGCAGTGTATGTTTAAGTGTTGGTTTTGTGGAAGGATATATGTAGACCAGGAAGAATGGATAAGTCATGGACAGAGACATTTGATAGAAGCAACCAAAGGCTGGGATGTTCTTTTTCTTCCTCTAGAAAGCCACAAGTGAGAAACTGTCAGTTTACTGCTCTTATTTTAACATGAGTGCCATTAATTTGTTTGGAAAGGGAGACAGTAAATATTTTACTGGAGGGTTTTTATATTTGGCAGGTGGGAGAGTGGTAATAGGAATTATAAACTGTATGAGAAGCCACTCTTGAGCACTAAACACTACATAGCACTTGGATGCCTGAAATAAGTGTTATGGCTATCCCTTGCTTTTTTGAAAGAGACCTGGAAATGATTTGCTCTGAAAACATTCTAGTGCAATTCTCTTCACTAGGACACTATATGCAGTAACGTTATGTTGCGAGGTCAATAGGGATTTAAAATATCCAACTATATGACCTGTGTGAAATTAATTGAATTCAGTCTGAATTTTACTACTACAGCTTAATGGTTCAGAGGTCAGGCATAAGTCTAATGAAGAGTATCTTTGACTCTTATGAATTAAAAAAATTGTGTTCATCATAATTTAGTAGCAAATTTAAAAAAAATGCCATAGTGGGGAAAAACTGGTGCTGAATCTGATTAAACTCCAATTTTAAGGAACAGAAGTAACTCCTCACTGACTTCAGTGGAGCTACACCAGTGTAAATGAGGAATTGGTGAGATCAGAATCAGACCCACAATGTGGAGTGGCAAGGAAAACTTAATTCTGTGTTGTACAGTCGGGCCAAGTTGTGTCTTGTGCCACACAAGTGTAAGAGCAGGAAGAGGACACAGGTGACTACTTACTGTGCAAGCAAGCAGAAGCTCAACTTAAAGTGCATGAAATGAGGTCTGGCTTCTTTACTGGCTGGCATGATGTGATTCCGATGGATTGTGCATGCTGTAGGGCATAATGATCAGTGCTATGTGTAATCCGATTAGAAATGTATACTTTCAGGATAGAGCCTTTAACCAGGACCCCAGCCAGCCTAGCAGCTAGTGCATAGATAGGAAGAACTAGCTGGAGAACCAAACTGCTGCCTTGAAAAAGAGAGATTATGTTGCAGAATTCTACATTGCCAGTACCTATCCACATTTTCTGTAGAATCTTTGTTTTGACATCCTAAATTTGAAGATTTTGCATGTTAGAATCTACACATGTAAGCCTCAATTCAGCAAGCTACTTACTAATAATAATAATAAGCACATGCCTAATCAACTCCCATTGATTGCTGTGTGACTACTCAGTGAAGTCAATAGGATGATTCATGTGCTAAGTGCCTTGCTGAATGAAGGTGAGTTTTTAGTGGGGAAGGAGGATGTTTGATAGTGAAGTTTAATAACTGGCCACTGTACATGTATAGAATTTTCTCGGTTATCTTGTCACAAATTGTAAACCATTTTATTTTTTTAAATTTCATGTACAGCAAGTGATGAATTGAGCACATATTTTGCAGTCACATTTCTACAGGTAAAAAAATAATTAATTTGATGCTGGAGATATATTATACATTTGAATTTTGTATAAATGCCTGTAGTTCCTAATTGTTAACAGTGGAAAAACACATTTTGTTAAAAAAACAAAAAAACAAAACAAAAAACCCCACAACCCCTCCAGCCCCCGCAACAACCTACTAATCTGGGAATATTTTTTTGGTTTTTTTTATACTCTAGAAAATTAAACATGGTTTTGATAAGGTATGTACTATATCTGTATTGAAATGTAAATATTTTGAAACTATAAAGCACATCTTGAGACTTGGGTCTAATTTACAAAAACAGTAATGTGAAACTTTTCTGTCAGACCATTTTGCAATACAATATTAAAATCTTTAGATATTTGGTGCTTTCAGAAAGGAGATCTTGTATTACTTTGCAACTTTTTGTATCATAGTGAAAGGCTAAACTGTTCAATGGAATACAGTTTGTATTATCTCTGTTTTTTTCAGTAATTAAATGACCGTTCTTATTTTGAAACAGGAATTTATATTTTTTTAGACTGGTACAGTAGAGATTTTCACTTTGTGTTCTTTGAAGCGAAACATCATGTTTCAGTTTTTTAAATTGTGAAAATAGTTTCAAATTCTAAATCTGTCATATCAGATTTTAATAAATATTGAAACTGCTAACATATGAAAAACCACTTGTGGCCAAATTCGTTCTCACTTACATTCATCCACCCAGGCAGATGTTTGAACCTACTTGAGCTTCTGTAGAAGCTGTTAAGGAAATACTTTTGAATCCTCTGTTTGTTTGGCAAAATATGACTGACATCTTTTAATCTTTAATCAATTTTGTATTCTTAAAAATTGTGTTGCGTGCAGGATTATAAACAGATTGTAGATGGTTTAGGGTGTTTTTCTTTGCTTATTTTAGTAAACAAAGACTGTTTTTTGTATCTCATTTGTTAATCTACATGTAACTGTTCTCCCTGTATTAAATTTACAAAATATAAGTGTTTTTGTATTAACATGAACATTTTTAGTAAATTGAATTGTACGGTGGATATAAAAATTTGACAGCAGATCTCATGCCTTTTTCTCTTGCCAAGGACATCCAAATTCTGGCCACATGGGTGTGTCTCTAAATTTTTATTTATTTATTTATTTATTGATGTAGTATTGTATTTGGATAGTTTTCCTTCTGGAATTTTAATAGTTTTGTGACTTGAGATAAAGAGTGTGACCCAGATTCTTTCTGTCCTGAGCTTCATTTGATGGAGTATGTTCCAGGAGAGAGGCTGTCTGGGAGTTGGTTATGGCTTTCAGATTCTCAGGGCAGATCTGCACCTTGATGAACCCAGTAGAAGTTAGAACAGGGGTTGGAATACCCTATTTGGGTTCTATAACAATTTTCTTCCTGCATCCTGTCAGACAAGATACTCTTTCTTGTTCCTGATTTGTTAAAAGACCCATGACTGATTCTGTTTTCTAATACATTTTAATCATCAGAAACAAGGTTTGCCCTATACATTCAAGCTGAATTTAAACTACAGTATGCATCTGAGGAAGTGAGCTGTAGCTCACGAAAGCTTATGCTCAAATAAATTGGTTAGTCTCTAAGGTGCCACAAATACTCCTTTTCTTTTTGCGAATACAGACTAACACGGCTGTTACTCTGAAACCTACAGAAACCTTATAAATCTCAAATGGTGTGTGTAAAATCCTTTTTGTACAAACTTTAGTGTGTGTATTTTTAAAGAGGCCAGAATTATGCTCTAGTCTAGTGCCTCTTGACTATGATTTTCTCTCAAGTTTGCAAAGGATATGAATTCAGTGGGACTAATTGCGTGAATAATCTTACCTCCATAAGAGTTTGAAGAATTGGGAATTAAATGCAAGCCTCTGTTGCTGGAGCTAAAGAATAATTACTGTTAAGTCTTACTACTAGGGATGACTATCTCATGGAGGCCAGCCCTAAAGTCTGATCCAGTGGTTGTTGAAGTCTGTTGAAAGACTGTAATTGATTTCATGGATTGGTCCCCTACTGAGCAGGTGATTCCATTGTTTAAAACCCACCTGTAGTCTGCACCAGTAGTGAAAAGGTTAAACAGTATAAGTGCCAAGTTAGATGCAACTTCTCTGAGTTTAAATGCAGGAATATTTTGTAATGAAATTCTAATATATTACATTGTTTTGTTTCATGGATTTATTTTGTATTCCTAGTGACTTTTCAAATAACAGAGAGGTTTTGTTAATATAAGCAATCAAACAATTTATCAATTATCAGCAAGACAGGGAAAATATTGCTCAGAAGTTAGCTGCTGTTCATACCTTTTTGTGCAGTTGTACTATGACATTTGTACATGCCGCAACACCCTTTATTTGAAGTTTCACTTTTGTATATTACTTAATTTTAATCACGCACAGCAGAGTACAATTTGATCTAGTCTCA
Organism: Caretta caretta; assembly: GCF_965140235.1. NCBI lineage: Eukaryota > Metazoa > Chordata > Testudines > Cheloniidae > Caretta > Caretta caretta. Next base: position 126,040,013 of record NC_134209.1, on the reverse strand, counting down.
TATATGAGAAATCACATTTCATAGACTTTTCTCAAGAATTAGAACTCTTCATTGTATTCATGTTGAACACAAATCTAATCTAATTTCTACACAGATTTTAAATATTAAAGTGTTCTTATTTTTACATTTATACAAACAGATTGAAATCACTTAGGGTAAGAAGCATCTTCTGTTCAACTTAAAAGGATGTGTTAGGTAACATTGTTCTCTCTGGATTCCAGACTTATCCTTTCCATCAATAAGTGTAATGGGAACACATGTGTAGAAGTCAATGATTTCTTGCACAGAATCAAACTTCTGAAAAACATTAAACAATTGAACACAGAAATGCTGAAAATCCTTATCTTCTGATATGAAACAGGTAAGAAGAACCAAAGCAATGACCACATATAAGAAATAACGCCCCCTCACCTCTCCCACACATACTCCCACCCCATTTCATCCCCTTTGTACCTCCAGTAGTCTTCCCTGTTTAATATTACACTGGGACACAGTAGCTTTCTTTTTTAGGGGCAGAGGGTTTTAGACCCTTGGAATGTAACCTAAAATCCAGCAAACAGCAACATGTGTGTGTTTTTAAAGTGTGGCATTGTCCATAAGGGATAAAACAATTGATTGATTTATATATATATATAAAATACACTCCTAATCTATTATTTACTGAACTATCTAAAAAACTAAAATTGACATTCAGTGCAGGATACTTTAGGCTGTTATGAGGAAAGTAAGATAAAAACATCCTCCTCCTTTTTTTTTTTAAACTAACCAGTTGGGAATAGCTTGTGAGGTGCTGAGCATCTCCCACCCTCGTTAACTTTAATGAGATTTGAGAATGCTTAGTAGTAACTCCCAGAAGATGCTTGGCTCGTTGTACGATTGGGCCCTCAGGTGAGCTCAATTTAATATACAAAATATGTATGTAAATGTGTACAGCTGTGGCTTAATTGCCAGCAAAAGGCACCAACAAAGTTATGATTTTAAATTTGGTTTGTTTTCTCTTTTGCTTGTATTCATTGCATTATGGCTTTGTACCAATTTAACTGCATGATGTTTTAGACACATGGTGTTGGTCACCGTGCTGCTAATAGAGAGGTAACAGTTTTCTAGGATAAATCCAAACTCTAGTCAATACAGTTCTTTTTCATAAAGAGACGTAAGGCCTAATGGTATCCTTGGATAGATGCTTAAGTGGAATCGATTCCTTCTCAGAAAACTTCCCAAGGAAGAGTATGAAAAAGAACATATATGATAAAATCTACATTAGTTAACAACTAACAATCTTTATATGAAAGATCAAAACCAGTATTTGGGAGGGAAAAGAGTTGCTGGATTAAATTAATTGAGTTTAAAAAAATAGGTAAAATAAATTGATCCAAAAGTGAAAGCATGCTGCAGAAAAATTCCATCAGAAGAGAGTTATCCTTTAAAGAAGTGAAGATGCGGAATTGGAGAGAGGATGTCAAAGTACAGATTTTGAATACTAGGGCTGCATCTATTTTTTTCCTTCTGTCTCCCAGATACAAAAATGGAATTAACCTTATCTTAACAATATATTCATTTGTACCAAATACCTCTGAAAAGCATTTAAGCAGACAGGGAAATTACAGACTGCAATTTTACTCTAATTGTTGAAGCCTTATAAATGTTTTAACCTCTTTGAGACAAACTGAGAAGAGAATAAACAAGGAAGAGCAGCTTTGGAATCCTTCTGCTTACTCCATCTGAAATGCAGAGGCAGCTCTGATGAACAGTACACGGTGCCTCTGATCCTTCACTGTACCTGCATCTCTACCCCAGTTCAGTGCATCAGTTCCCTCCCCCCTTTCCCAAGGCAGGTGCTGGTGTGATAAAAAGAAATGCTTCTCTTGGGCGTCTCTCTTCTTTGGGGCTTCCTAATACTGCAGAGAAATGCTGTTCAATAGGAGACTTTAGTCAATTTCCATGTTGGTTTCTGGGAAAGTTATTTTAGTTAAGTTTAAAAACAAAGCAAAACATATATAGCCAACATTAAAATGGAGGATTTAAGCCTCCTGCCCAGGTCGTCTGCCCCCGGGAACTAGCCAGGCAGAGAATTGGTGGCTTTATACAGAAAGGACGTTTGCCAGGATCTGGCAGGATTTCCATGCTGAAAGTTATAGATTTACTTTGTTAAAACCAACCAGTCTTATACACTATGGTGATAAGAACCAAGAGACTATTCAAATGCTTATTTTTGAAAATGGAACAGCATTGTAATCTGAGTACTTTTGATGCAGATCCACAGTCTAGGGTGGGCATGTGCTCTCTGTGCACAGATTAGAACCTACTTATGAGTTCTGACTTTTGGGTCCTTCCATTAGCTGAGATGACAAGGTTGATATGTCTACCTTCCCACTTCTATCAAATCATTGTAAGATTTTTTTCCTCGAAGTTGTTTGCATTTATAAGATCATATTATAAGTCTTTCTTTTCCAATGTACTAAAATGTTTGAAACTTGGTAGCTCTCTGTACCATTGTGTAATAGTGCTCTGTACTGCCAGTGTCATTCCATTCTCACTGTGGTCCCAGAGCTAGGAGGCTCAGATCTGAAAAGAGTCAGCACTTTAGAGTGCCTCACAACCAAGACAAGTGGGCTCCAGCAACACCTTGGTGATGAACCTTTTGAATCTGAGGAATAGAACATTTACATTCTTGGAGTGGATGGTCCCTTTAAGAGCTGAGTGCTGGCTGGAATCTACACTGTGATTATTAAGGTATTCCAACCGTCTACTTCCAAGTCTAACTCAATGTGCCTGAGCTGGGGTCCTTTCCTCATTGCTAAAAATGCATCCGCTGAAGGGAATCTGCCCTTGGAACTCAAAAGTGCTGTCAGATGCATAAAGTAAAAACTGAAAAAATAGTGAAAATTATTTTAAAAAAATTGTACATGTCATTTGGAACCACGTGGATGAAACTATATAGGCCAGAACTGTTCTTACTCAGGAAAAATTCCTGATGGTTTAAAATGGGAATTTGAGCATGCAAGATTAGGCCCTAAATTACTCCTGTGACTTATCTGTCAGCATTTCAAGCATTTACTATTTGAAATGAAAAGATTTGAAATGAAACTTTTAAAGAAACACCTAACAAGTTAGTCTTCTTTATGTTAGGTTTGGTATAAGAACATAAGAATGGCCATACTGGGTCAGACCAAAAGTCCATCTAGCCCAGTATCCTGTCTTCTGACAGTGGCCACGCCAGGTGTCCCAGCGGGAATGAACAGAACAGACAATCATCAACTGATCCATCCCCTGTCACCCATTACCAGCTTCTGGCAAACAGAGGCTAGGGACACAATCTCTGCCGATCCTGGCTAATAGCCACTGATGGACTTATCCTCCATGAACTTATCTAGTTCCTTGAACCCTGTTATAGTCTTGGCCTTCACAACATCCTCTGGGCAAGGAGTTCCACAGGTTGATTGTGTGTTGTGTGAAGAAATACTTCCTTTTGTTTGTTTTAAACCTGCTGCCTATTAATTTCATTTGGTGACCCCTAGTTCTTGTGTTAAGAGAAGGAGTAAATAACATTCCCTTATTTACTTTCTCCAGTCATGATTTTGTATACCTCTATCATATTCCCCCTTAGTCGTCTCTTTTCCAAGCTGAAAAGTCCCAGTCTTATTAATCTCTCCTCATATGGAAACTGTTCCATACCCCTAATCACCTTTGTTGCCCTTTTCTGAACCTTTTCCAATTCCAATATATCTTTTTTGAGATGGGGCGACCGCATCTGCATGCAGCATTCAAGATGTGGGTGTACCATAGTTTTATATAGAGAGAATAAGATATTTTCTGTCTATTCTCTATCCGTTTCTTAATGATTCCCAACGTTCTGTTTGCTTTTTTGACTGCAACTGCACATTGAGTGGATGTTTTCAAAAAACTATCCACAGTGACTCCAAGATCTTTCTTGAGTGGTAACAGCTGATTTAGACCCCATCATTTTGTATGTATAGTTGGGATTATGTTTTCCAGTGTGTATTACTTTGCATTTATCAACATTGAATTTCATCTGCCATTTTGTTGCCCAGTCACCCAGTTTTGAGAGCTCCTTTTGTAGCTCTTCACAGTCTACCTGGGTCTTAACTATCTTGAGTAGTTTTGTATCATCTGCAAATTTTGCCACCTCACTGTTTATCCCTTTTTCCAGATCATTTATGAATATGTTGAATAGGACTGGTCCCAGTATAGACCCCTGGGGAACAATACTAATTACCTAATTAATCCCCTATAGTATTTAGAGCTGTTAAGTGCAACAGGTAAATAATAAAGTAGAATATCAGATGGTATTTCACTCACATAATCTCCTCTGAGCCCTGTTCCCAATGCATATTGCTGGCTGTCTTCCAGAAAACGTATTTTAATATTGTATACCTTGTTTCCATAATATATGACCAAAACATATGGTTCAGCACTTGATTTAGTTGAACAATCTCTGACCAAGAATGTCTCATCCTGCATGACAAATTATAACATTAGTTATACTTGTAAATTCCAATAATGTGTTTACATAAACAGCCCGGAAGTTTGGGGTAAATTCTACAGGATTATTTAATGTGTGAACTATATAATGGAATATTGTAATCAGAATAGATCTTGTAACATACTATATATTTAAACAAGGTGTCTTATGACAATATAACATAGAGAGGATTTTTAATTAGTAAAGTTATTAGATTTAAGTAATGAATTACATATAGTATACTTAATCTGTATATACAATAATGAGAATTATAGCGTGATGTATATTGCAGTATTATAGAATTTTTAATGTGGAAGTACCTTTTTCATATTACAATGCTGGAAAAACTGATGCTAAGAAGAAAATGTATGCGAAGAAAGAAGAGTAAGAAGATGATGTAAGGTAGTGGGAGTGTGATACCTAGGGTATTGCATCTAAAAATAAAGTTTTGGTTCATGCACCTCAATTACACCTGGATGTAAAGTAAAGGAATTACAGGGACTATCTGTAATGGAGCTTATGACACAACCATAAATTCTATATGTTGCACTGAACCTCTTAATTTATTTTGATTTAATTTTATGGATCTAGATGGAAGTACATTTCAAAATTAGATTTTTCAAATAGTATTGTATTTGCACATTTTAAAGACCTGAAAAAAGCAGTGCTGTCTATCAGACTTAATTTTATTGTAGAATTACACAGTAAGAGAATTGTGTAGGCCCCAATCCTACATACACATACTTAATGTTGCACTCTTGAGTTGCCCCATTTGTGTCAAAAGGACTTTGTGCATAAATTTAAGTGCTTAAGGATATGTCTTCACTAACAACATTAAAGCTATTAATGTAGCTGTGTCATCGCGGCACCGGTGCTGAGAGAGAGCTCTCCCACTGCTGTAAAAAAACCACCACCACGAGGGGAGCACGGCTGCCAGCGCTGGGAGCACTGTCTGCACTGCCACTTACAGCGCTGAAACTTGCATTGCTCAGGAGGGTGTTTTTTCTGACCCCTGAGCGAGAGAGTTTCAGCACTGTAAAGTGGCAGTGTAGACAAGGCCTTCATGATTGCAGGATTAGGGCCTTTATTCTAGTGAATTCAACAGGGTTGCTCACATGCATAAAGTACCGGTAAATCATAAGCTTAAGCGCTTGCAAAATAATGGCCTCAGATTCTCAGGTCTTCAGGGCAGACACTTCCTTCTGTGACTGGAATGTGCCTGTCACACTTTGGATGATACCATCATATAAGTAATATTAGCAGTAAAGCTATTAAGATATTCACTCAATTTTGCATTTAATTAGCCCAGTGTCTAATTAGGATCTGAACACGTCTGTAACTACTTTTAGCCACTCTAATTTGGGATTATTCAACCTCACAATAAAAGTAGTCTGGCAGGGAAAACAAAGTATGTGCCCTTTTTGACAACTGCTGTTTCACATATTTTATTTGTTGTACTGAACATTACAGTCCTGGGTGTGGATTATTTGCAGCCTATCTTGTGTGTATTTTATTTTTAACCTTCACAAAGTGTGAGGGCCACACTGAAAGTACAGTAAGACTAGAAATGTATGTTGCTAAGTAGGTACCTGTAATAAGTGTAGATATCACACAAGTTGTTTTGAGACACTGCTTGATAAATTAAGCAAATAGCTTTTATAAGATACTTCAGGAATAGTTTAGTATCAGGTAAACGACATAATAATTAGATGTACTAGGTATCCTGAACTTCATTTTTCCTGTTCAAGAAAAGTTATTAGTTTCTATGGGGCTCCTATTGAACCTATTGAAGTCAACAGCAAAACTTTCCAGGTCTTCGATGGTGCAAGATCAAATATTTTTTCACTGGCAGTTAACCCGAGAAAGAAAAAACCTCATAGTGATGGGGTTTTTCCAGAGGGCTGTTTTATTATTGAAGGGGAAATATTTTCAAAATCCATTTCAATGTATCTTTACATTAATGGAAGTTTTCCTTAGCCCTTACCATGAGAACATTAAAAGACAAAATAGGACCCTCTTTTTGTGGTGGAGTCATAATGTCTTAGGATGAATATTGGGTGGGATTTTTCACAGGTGGCTAAAGGAGTTAGGTGCCCAACTTCTATTGACTTTAAAATGACAGAAAGGAGGGTGTCCCTTTCCCTCTCAGACTAGCAGGAGAAGTATGCTCTGAATGATGTCCTTTTTATATTGAAGTCTGAAACACATCCACATAAATACAAACCACCAATGCAACAACTCCTTGCTGAAGTTATCCCTCCCTAATACAAAGAGAAGTTTTGCCTGTGATCCAATTTATAGTATTGGAAAGCTATGTTCTGGTGAGATATCTCCCGCAGTCAGGTTGTGACAAATAGCATGCTCTTGTTAGCTGCTTTTCCTTTATACCACTCACCTGTAAGGAAAAAAAAAAAACCCACTCCCTCTTTTGCTTACCAAACCAACTATTGTGAGGATGGCCAGTACAGTTTAGTGCTGTCAAATACAGCCAATGCAAGGGGCTTTCAGCTCTTGTATGCTGCTTCATGCTGATTTAGAGTTCTTTGGGGAAAAGTTGAGCCCTTGGAGAAACAGAAGGTCTCCCACTTACCTTGGTTTAAAAATATGCATAAAATGGCCTGAAATAATATTGCAGATTCCTTCATTCACCTATTTAACAGGAAACCTGTCTACAATATTTAAATGATAAATAAGGCTGGTTTCAGGAGAGCTCTAATTTTTCCCACAAGTGCAGAATGAATTTTGTTATGTGCACCAATACGAAGGTGATGTGTGACACATCACCTTCATATTGGTGTACATAACAAAATTCATGTGGTGGGGATGGGGTCAAGTGTGGGAGGGGGCTCAGGAGTGTGGAAGAGGGTTGGGCTGCAGGGATGTGAGGGATCCAACTGGGGGTGTGGGCTCTGAGGTTGGGCTGGGGATGAGGGGCTCAGGGCTGGGGCAGAGGGTTGGGATGTGGGCTCTGGGGTGGGGCTGGGCCAGAGATGAGGAGTTTGGGTTTGGGAGGGTGCTCTGGGCTATGGTAGGGAGAGAGGACTTCCCTCAGCTCTCCCTCCCCACAGCAGCATCTGGGATGGGTTGCGGGGGAGAGGTGCCTCTCCCTGCCACAGCAGCTCCGGGGCTGGAGCCGTGGGATAGGTGCCATGGCCGTGGCAGGTCCGAGCCAGGGCTGGGTTTGGGCCAGGGGAGGGGCGCCCCTCCCTTGGCCGTGGCAGGTCCAGGGCTAAGAAGGGTGCCCCAGCCGCAACAGGTCTGGACTGGCGTTGGGTTTGGGCTACCCCTCCCTGAGCCATGGCAGGTCAGGGGCTGGGTTGGGGCCGGGGGAGGGGCACCCTTCCCCTGGCCGTGGCAGGTCCAGGCCGTGTGAGTTGCCTGAGTGCCTGCACGGCACTAAATAGGCTGCTGCATGACCACACGGTTTAGAGAACTTATTTATTTAACAAGCAATAGCAGTACTGATGCTGCTGTATCTAGCCTTGTTGTTGGAGAAAGAAGGTTGGTGAGGTAACTTTTACTGGTAACTTTCTGTTGGTGAGAGACAAGCTTTCAAGCTTACACAGAGCTCTTCAGGTCTGGGAAACTAACTGAGTCACAGCTAAATAAAGGGAAACAGATTGTTAAGCATAAGTAGTTAAGACATAATTCAACGGACTGTGCTGGTTGTATTTGGATTTTTCTCTGAGACCTTTTCCATTCTGTTCCCAATAAATGAGCTCGAATCTGGGCTTGTCACTGATGTGTTTTTAAAATTGACATTCAGCAAAATTACCCTTAGGTGATCAAGGTCAAATGCCATGGCGTGGGTATAGAGATTTACCACAACTCCAAAGCACATAATACATTAATTTTATATAGAAACTAATGTGTCCTCATTACATAAATTCTAAACTGTCCACAAGCTACAAAATATGCTAGTAAACAAAGCTGCAGATGCAAACTTATCACACATTCCTTTTTAAAATTATTTCTTTATTTACTAACTACATGTTTACAGGACCATTTGTGAATTCATGCTTTGTCCATTGTTAACCTCTTTTTCCTTACTTTGACTTACTGTTTTCTTTCTTTCAGAGTAGCAGCCATGTTAGTCTGTATTCGCAAAAAGAAAAGGAGTACTTGTGGAACCTTAGAGACTAACAAATTTAACTGAGCATAAGCTTTCGTGAGCTACAGCTCACTTAATTGGATGCATTCAGTGGAAAATTACTGAATGCATCTGATGAAGTGAGCTGTAGCTCATGAAAGCTTATGCTCAAATAAATTTGTTAGTCTCTATGGTGCCACAAGTCCTCCTTTTCTTTTTGTTTTCTTTCTTGTTCATGCAAGGCCAACAGTTGTATTCTTGGTCTCCAAATCTGTGTCTGCTGGAGAATCTGTGACAGTCAACAGGAACTATGGCAATGCATAGTTTCTTGCAAGACCCTGGCAACTTTAAATTTCCTGCTGCTGGAGATTAACCCTGTAATTCCTTTCAGGAGTGTATTTGTGGGACATTAGATGAAAGATTTTTTTTTTTTTTTTTGGCAACAGTACCCATTTTTTAAGAGTACTGCTTTTTTTTCCTGAAGAAAGACTGTTTTAATTATAGTACATCCATGTGCAGAGATGTATGTCATGTAATATTAGTGCCTTTGTCTTGTAGTTTTACAGCAATGATTTCAATTCCTGCTTTTGGTTCCCGATTATGATTCATTTAGTATGTTTATTTTTTCCCAGTCTGTCATGTTTTGGCTTGGTTAAAGAGAGGTTCTAGCAGTAGGGATCATGTAAGAGAGGACTGAGCTACATTTACAATTTGAGGAACCTTGCATAATGTTGACTTTACCCTGCGTGTTTTAAGATTATGCAGATGCAGCAGTTGGAGGAGGTGAACGATAGGGGAACTCAACCCCAATAGCAAAGAATTTCACTAAAGAAATCATTAGTGTTTCCTCTTGGGATTAGGTCCTGTGTAACAGGATGGTCTGTCCTGTTATGGGTCAGGGAGGCTGGGGAGCAGACAGCCCTGTTCTAGCAAGGAGCCTGGAAGGCAGGTACTGGTAATCATCCAACCCAGCTAGGCAGCATCAAGCAACTGGGTCTGATGACTTCCAGCTAAGGAATATAAATGAGGGCCTGAGCTCCATGTGGGAGCCTGAAACCAGAAGAGGTCTGAGAGAAGACTCCTGAAATTGCAGCTGGGGACGGCAAGGTGGACTTAGACAGGCCAAGTGGAGGTTCTGACCAAAAAGTTGCTGAAGGCCAGTAGGTTTTGGGGCTGGTTTGAGACTGGGTGCTGTTACTTTATGTTATGACTCCTTGTTTCCTTTTGTTGAACAATGAACAGAGCCCTGAGACTATGACTGTGAACAGATCTGAGCACTGCTGATTGTCTTTCCTATGCTGGTGATTGAACCATCAATACCATAGCCACACCTTACATCCCCTTTCTTAGCTTCTCTCCCCTCCTTTCCACATTGTCACTTCTAATTCTTGGTCCTTAGTCTGTCAAAAAGTGTCACAAGTGCCTCCTCTGAGGAGCAAGCAATAGTCAGGAGCCTCATGAGTGATACAAATTAACTAGGGCTATCCCTCAAAATTGGGGCCCTACCTGACCAGGGCCAATGAGTAGAGCCTTGCAAATCTGCGGATATCCGTGGATGCGTGTTTGCAGACCGCGGATGGATGCGGATCCAAATTTTGTATGTATACAGGGCTCTACCCATAAAGCTTGCCCTGATAGCAGCATACTTCTGGTACTGTTCTATTTAAAGGAAAATGTTGGTTTGCCTAGAAATAAATAATGTTGCTAAAATAAGCATATTTAATCCAGGACAAAATATGGCAGTGTACTATGGTGTGGTATTCTTTCCTTAGTCCTGATCCAGCAAAGCATTTAAGCACATTAATGTATGACACAACTGCAAGATGTGTGTGTATTTTTATGAGTATCCGTATATTAAAAATCCCATAAAAATAGGCCCATTGCAGCCCTGAGGAACAGTGTAACTCCCTTTAATATTGTCTGGAATGTAAATCAGCAAAGAATTTGGCCATATATGTTTGTTTGACTGATAGTATGTAAATTACAGCTTCTGAAATAAATATAATTAACAGCTGTACAATGAAAAGTCAGAAGTGATTAAAAAAAATGTTGCCAACTTGGTTCAAATACGCTGTACCAAATTAGACTGCTACATAGTAAATCTTGTTTTTCTCCAAGAGATAAACCCATTGCTTTAAAGATTAGTGATACTCACAGTGTTCTCCTGTAACAAAGCCTCTTCTGCTTTCTGACGATCAAATTCTCCAATATACCAGTCATATTTATTTAAATCCTGAAATGTGAGATGTTATGCATAGTATATAGCAATGAAGTACAGTTTGCAGAAGCAAAAGCCAATGAAAATATACTGATTAGATACAGTTTGCTTTTGAAGGAGAACAAGTTGTGGCCAAAATAATTTATCTAGTAGTATAATTACATTAAGGAAAACCTTTTTTTAAAAATCTGTGCTTAAAGTTAGGCATAATAAATCTGTAATTGGCTTGATTTTCGGAGCTACTAATTGTGACACTATCAGACCATGTGCCAAAGTCCCCCGTCTCAGTTAAACACTGACAAATACGTAGCTGGAATCAGTCTGGCTCACCTGTGTGTTAGTGTTGTTAAAATGAGTAGAAGAATTTATAAGACTGTGTTTGGACTGCTTGTTGAATGCTTGTGAGTTGCTGTGTGAATTAATCTCACTTATAACATCTGTATCCCATACTATAAGGGAATATTTGAGTGGTTGTATTGTGAACCTCTGTGACTGTATAAATCACCAGGCAGGAGAGAGACATAGTGTGAAGAGCTGATCTTCAACAAAAGGTGTTATATGCTGCCCAAAAGGAAAGATCCATCGACACTTGGTGGACTATTGTGGAATGTTAAAGAGGACAAAGAACTTTGTTGCTGTGCCTCCCCACCCCAATGAAGATGAGTCATGCAAATAGTTTCCTCCCATCAACTGAGTTTTTCACCTCAGAACATGAGAGAGAAGGGGGATAAAAACCCCTGAGAAGAAGGAACTGTTTCTCTGTGCTACTTGGACTCTGTGGGGGCAAGGTTTTCTAGGCATAAGCAAGAGATTCCCCAGCTGCTTAGCCTGGGTTAGCCCAAAAGGACATATAGAGCTGTGGCTCCCAAGTGGGGATCCGCGGCCCCTCAGCAGATTTCAGGGGAGCTGCCAAATGGGTCCGCCTGGAACTGAAGCCCGAGCCTCACTGCCCAGGGCCAAAGTTGAAGCCCATACCCTGCCAGGTTTACACTGAGTAAGTAAAACAAAAATAATATTCAGGGTTTTTTTATTTTTGTACCTATCTTATGCGTTTGTTTTTTTATATTATATCTCTGTGTATGTTTAACTGTATAACTATCAGTTTAATACAACTTGTAATCTACTGGATATGCAGAAAATCAGTTGTTGTGGCACAGGTGGGCCGTGGAGGTTTTATAGCATGTTGGGGGGGGCCTCAGAAAGAAAAAGGTTGAGAACCTCTGAAATAGAGTTTGCGTATTATAGAAGCTTCCATTACCTTTGGAAACTTAGATATAGGAGTTACAGTCTTCTGTTTACCTACTTTAACATTGTAAATAACGATTGCTTCCTTCTCCTATTTAATTATTTTTTATACAGTTTATTAAAGGATTGGCTACAAGCATTGTCTTTGTGAGATCTAAGTTGCAGCTGGCTTGAAAATTTACCATTTATTCCTACCCTTTGTTCCCTGTCTTTTAACCAGTTCTCTTCTCCCATGACATCTTAATTTATGTAAGAGCCTTTGGTGAGGGACCTTGTCAAAAGCTTTCTGGAAATCTTAGTACACTATGTCCACTGGATCCCCCTTGTCCACATGTTTGTTGACCCCCTCAAAGAACTCTAATAGATTAATAAGACATGATCTCCCTTTACAGAAACCATGCTGACTTTTGCGCAACAATTTATGTTCTTCTATGTGTCTGACAATTTTATTCTTTACTATTGTTTCAACTAATTTGCCCGGTACTGACGTTAGACTTACCAGTCTGTAATTGCCAGGATCACCTCTTGAGCCCTTCTTAAATATTGGTGTTACATTAGCTATCTTCCAGTCATTGGGTACAGTAGCTGATTTAAAGGACAGGTTACAAACCATAGTTAATAGTTCCGCAATTTCACATTTGAGTTCTTTCAGAACTCTTGGGTGAATGCCATCTGGTCCCGGTGACTTGTTACAATTAAGTTTCTCAATTAATTCCAAAACCACCTCTAGTGACACTTCAATCTGTAACAATTCCTCAGATTTGTCACCTACAAAAGACGGCTCAGGTTTGGGAATCTCCCTAACATCCTCAGCCGTGAAGACTGAAGCAAAGAATTCATTTAGTTTCTCTGCGATAACTTTATCATCTTTAAGTGCTCCTTTTGTATCTTGATCGTCCAGGGGCCCCACTGGCTGTTTAGCAGGCTTCCTGCTTTTGATATACTTAAAAACATTTTGTTATTACCTCTTGAATTTTTGGCTAGCTGTTCTTCAAACTCCTTTTTGGCTTTTATTACATTTTAATTTGGCAGTGTTTATGCTCCTTTCTATTTACCTCACTAGGATTTGATTTTTTAAAAGATGCCTTTTTATCTCTCACTGCTTCTTTTACATGGTTGTTAAGCCACGGTGGCTCTCTTTTAGTTCTTTTACTGTGTTTTTTAATTTGGGGTACACATTTAAATTGAGCCTCTGCTATGGTGTCTTTGAAAAGTGTCCATGCAGCTTGCAGGGATTTCACTCTAGTCACTATACCTTTTAATTTCTGTTTAACTAACCTCCTCATTTTTGCATAGTTCCCCTTTCTGAAATTAAATGTCACAGTGTTGGGCTGTTGAGGTGTTCTTCCCACCACAGGAATGTTAAATGTTATTATATTATGGTCACTATTTCCAAGCGGTCCTGTTATAGTTTCCTCTTGGACCAGATCCTGCGCTCCACTCAGGACTAGATCAAGAGTTGCCTCTCCCCTTGTGGGTTCTTGTACCAGCTGCTCCAAAAAGCAGTCATTTGAAGTATCGAGAAATTTTGTCTCTGCATTTTGTCCTGAGGTGATGTACCCAGTCAATATGGGGATAGTTGAAATCCCCCACTATTATTGAGTTCTTTATTTTGATAGCCTGTCTAATCTCCCTTAGCATTTCATTGTCACTATCGCTGTCCTGGCCAGGTGGTCTATAATAGATGCCTACTGTTATATTCTTATTAGAGCATGGAATTACTATCCATAGAGATTTTCCCCACAGTTCGACATTGGTGAGGCCTCATCTGCAGTACTGTGTCCAGTTTTGGGCCCCACACTACAAGAAGGATGTGGAAAAATTGGAAAGCGTCCAGAAGAGGGCAACAAAAATGATTAGGGGACTGGAACACATGACTTATAAGGAGAGGCTGAGGGAACTGGGATTGGTTAGTCTGCGGAAGAGAAGAATGAGGTGGGATTTGATAGCTGCTTTCAACTACCTGAAAGGGGGTTCCAAAGAGGATGGCTCTAGACTGTTCTCGGTGGTAGCAGATGACAGAACAAGGAGTAATGGTCTCAAGTTGCAGTGGGAGAGGTTTAGGTTGGATATTAGGAAAAACTTTTTCACTAGGAGGGTGGTGAAACACTAGAATGCATTACCTAGGGAGGTGGTGGAATCTCCTTCCTTAGAAGTTTTTAAGGTCAGGCTTGACAGAGCCCTGGCTGGGACGAGTTAGTTGGGGATTGGTCCTGCTTTGAGCAGGGGGTTGGACTAGATGACCTCCTGGGGTCCCTTCCAACCCTGATATTGTATGATTCTATGGAACATGTGGATTCATTTAAGATTTTTATTTCATTTTTTATTCTACATTTTCTTTCACATATAGTGCCACTCCCCACCCCATACGACCCGTTCTGTCCTTCCGATATATTTTGTACCCCAGAATGATTGTGTCCCATTGATTGTCCTCACTCCACCAGGTTTCTGTGATGCCTATTATATCAATATCCTCCTTTAACATGAGGCACTCTAGTTCACACATCTTATTATTTAGACTTCTAGCATTTGTGTACAAGCACTTTAAAAACTTGTCACTGTTTATTTGTCTGCCCTTTTCTGATGTGTCAGATTCTTTATGTGAATGTTTCTTGTCTGATATGGCCCATACTTTATCCTCTTCCATCCTCTCCTCCTGACTAAAACCTAGAGAATCTCTATCAATAGACTCGCCTGTCAGAGAAGTCTCTGTCCAATCCACATGAGCCTTTGCAGCAATCGGCTTTCCCCCATCTCTTAGTTTAAAAAGGTTGCAGAGCAGTTTTTAATGTTAAGTGCCAGCAGTCTGGATCCACTTTGGTTTAGGTGGAGTCCATCCTTCCTGTATAGGCTCCCCCTATCCCAAAAGTTTCCCCAGTTCCTAATAAATCTAACCCCCTCCTCTCTACACCATTGTCTCATCCATGCATTGAGACTCTGAAGCTCTGCCTGCCCACCTGGCCCTGCAATGGAACTGGAAGCATTTCTGAGAATGCCACCCTAGTGGTCCTGGATTTCAGTCTCTTTCCTAGAGAATGTTCTATTAGAGTATGGCTAATTGCTTCTGCTTTGACTAAGCGAAGCATGCATGGACATGTGACTCTAAATTCCATCTTGTCGCCTGTAATTTTCCACAAACTAGAGCAATGGATTTCCCTGCATTTGGCAGAAGCTTTAAAAGGCCCTGGAAACATCTCCATTTTGCCTCTTTCCTGCTCTGATTTCTGGATTATGAACTATACTAATGGGAACATTATAACCAATGGGCTGAAGACCTTCCAATGATTTGGAAGCAACCAGAGGCTTAACTGAAGCCAGCAGTTTATTCTATCGCTGCTACAAGCCTGATCCAAGAACCTTGCATTTATAGTATGTATTTGATTCCTTAAAACAATTTTAACTCTCACCTTTCTTTCTTTTTCAAATAAACCTTTAGATAATAGATACTAAAGGATTGGCAACAGCGTGATTATTGGGTAAGATCTAAGTTCTATATTGACCTGGGTATGTGGTTAGTCCTTTGGGATCAGAAGCACCCTTTGGTTGATGACATTGGTTTTAAATAACCACTCATCATTAAGTCTATTTGTTTTTGGTGGTGATACAAGGACTGGAATACCTAAGGAGACTGGTTTTCTGATGGCTTGTTAACTAGTGTGGTGAAACAGAAGTTTACTTTTGTTGCTGGTCTGGTATATGTTATGGATGAATAACCACCAGTTTTGAGGTGTATCTGCTCCATTTCTCAGCAGTTTGTCCTGAATTTGATATTCTCAGTTGTGACCTATGGAGAGATGGTAACAGGAGTAACCGGAATATTGCTTGTGGCACCTTAGAGACTAACAAATTTATTTGAGCATAAGCTTTCGTGAGCTACAGCTCACTTCATCGGATGCATTCCGATGAAGTGAACTGTAGATCAAGAAAGCTTATGCTCAAATAAATTGGTTAGTCTCTAACATGCCACAAGTACTCCTTTTCTTTTTGCGAATACAGACTAACACGGCTGCTACTCTGAAACCTGAATATTGCTGTGATTCTTGGTGTAAGCCATCTGTTACAAAGATATGCTCACCTGGGTGGCAAGATAGATTTGAGTACTTGACCGGGGACTCTGTGACTCCATATTTAGGCTATTCTATCACCTGAGGAGTTTATACTTTGATTGGTGAAATCGAAGTATAGAATTTACAACCAATTTGCAGTTTGTTCCCTGGTTTTTAACAGTCTTCCCTGAGGTTGGTATTCATGCTCATGACAAGCAGCATTACACTAAGCACCCACAGTTTCCAGGCCACTTAGGTGCCTAGATGGAGTTAGCCTACAACTATTGTGGCTACGTCAGTGTGTACACATACAGAATATACAGTGATAACACCTTTTTGCTGTGTGCTTGTACAGCAACCAGCACAATAGGGCCATGGTCTATAACTGGGGCACCATGGTAACACAAATACTATATATTACTACAACGACATCTCTTTGATAAGAAATTGATTCTTTAATGTATCAGAAGGTTGTTTACCTTTTCAACAGGCTTCGTAAGATGCGGTGTTGGCAGGTTTACATATTTATATTGTGATCTACATTCAGAAGGCTTGAGCTTTCCTGGAGATGGTGACCTCTCAATTGGACAGTTTTGTATGTTTAATCTGGATCCTGTAAACATAAATTATTGGGATAAAACCCATGTTGTTCTGTACATCAACCATCACGTCATTTTGCCGGCATATGTGCCTTATTGAAAATACCTTAAAGCGTAGTGTTTATTATTTGAAAATGCAGTTTTGTGATCACATTTAAAAATAAAGGGGCCTGATTCTGATCTGACTGATACGGCTATAACTCCACTGATTTCAGAATCAGGCCCAGTGACATTTTCCAAGGATTCCTTTTTTACTTCACTCAAGGTTCATGCACAATGAAAGTCACTTGCAAATATTAACTATATACCACTTATTTACAACATAATTTCTAAGGGCCCCATGGTCAAAACAGTGCTTTAGCAGAAAATATTTATGGCTACCTATGTGCTATAAAGGTAACAACATTTTATTTTACCACATTTTATAGTGCTTGATTTCCATGGATCTACATTTGTAGCCTTAGCAGTGCTTGGTCTGGGGTACATTAGAGCCATTCACAATCCCACCATTTGGGGATGCCTCTTCTGTCCACCCATCCACAGGAATCTCTAAATGTTCAGGATCTCTGCTGCTCTACTTAATATGGGTCTTCCCAATGAAGTCTATGAGCTTTGGATCAGGCCCTGTAGTGTGAGTTCAGAGAAGTGACATCTGCTACCTGTTGCACAGCTGGAAGGCGTGAAAAGCTGTCATACATTTCTAATTTTCACTAATTAGACAACAGTTAATGTACAGATAATATTGGAATAAAACTGGGTTATTGTAACAATATTTAAAAACATATCACGAGCATGTCTCTTATGTCACAAATATTTTGTTTGTTTTGAAAAATGCCATGTGGAAAGGGGTACAATAAATGATTACAAGACAGGAAAAGAAAAATGTGATTATCTAGATCTTCCATCTTTTCTTTCTGGGGTCTATCACACGGGCCTTGTCTGTTTACCCAATCTGTATTTCATTATATTTTATCTGTCTTTCTTGCACTATCAGTTTATTACTGTTCTGACCATATTGCATGCTGGAATAACAAAGACACCCAATCTTGAAAACAATTTATTTGACAGAAAAGTAATAGTTTTCATGTGTTTAAAATTAAGGCATCTTTTGTGCATGTATGTACCACTTTCTGGCTTCTAACAGCATTAAATTTATTTTTAAAGACATGAAACAATGCCCATTGAAGTCACTTCGAAGTCTCCTTTTGTCTACAGTGGGCATTGGATCAGTTCCTAAATGAAGGCTGTGAGCCAAATGTTTAAAAGGTCTGGAACCAGCCTATAATTTTGTGTCTGCAATCAATTGTGTGTGCCAAATTGTGGCTATGTCTACGTATCCAGTTTGCAGCTGGTCACTAGATACCAAAGCTCTGTCATCTGCATCCACAGTTGATTGTAGGTACAGAACTAGTTGCTGCTTTCTGGGGGGGAAGGCAGCCCTATAAGCAAGATTTCATATGCTCTACATTGAATTTATTGCTGTAAAGTCTCCTGCTTTGAATGGAACTGTGGTGCAGCAGCCTGGAAATTCTGATGCAGCGCTGGGTAATTTTTTTTTTAAATGGGATTCTGATTGATTTAAATATAATAATTAGAGCTGCTATTTAAAATTTTTTTAAAAAAAATATTTTTGTTTCATTTTTATTTCCCACAAGAAAAAATTGATTTTTGACTAAAAAATGCCTCCAGAAATCCTTGAAAAAAGTTCACTTTTTTTATTAACACTCACAAAATTTCAACCAAAATGACATTTTCCATAGGAGTTTGGTGCCTAACCTACTTAGTTAGGTACTTTTGAAAATCCCACTAAGGTCCAGATTTTTAAAGGTATCCAGGCACCTAGAGAAATCAATGAGAGTTAGTCATTTGGAAGTTTTTGAAAATCCCCCTAGGTGCCTGTCTGCATCTTTAGATACGTAAAACCCTTTAAAAACTTGGCCCTTTGGTCTGTTGGAAATGGGACTTAGGAGCCTAAGTAACGAAGCACTTCTGAAAATTTGACCGCAGGTCTAATAAAAATACATGAAAACATTGAATTTTTTCCTGGTGGTGTTTATTTTTATAGTAACTTTATCTTATGCAGCCCCTAAATTCAGTGTGACTCAGATTTTTGTGTTGGCAAGACATCAATGCATTTGCAAAAGTAGTCAAGGAAGAAGATAAAGGTTTTGGTAGCTGGGTAGAGATAAGCTGGAGCATTTACCACCAGGCTCACTTCCTGCAAAACGCAAGAACTGACTGAGCCCTACCCTGCTTAACTTGAGAAATCTGATAACAAAGGCTTGTTTGCCTGCTGCAATATTAATGCAATAAAAAACTCTGTTAATAAAAAGAAAACAAATTAAAGCCACTTCATTCTTATTTATAAGTAATCTATCTTGTGGTTCTTATACGTTAACCCAAAGACTGTTCATACATCAGCCTGTAAATGTAGAGACAATACAAGGAGATATTCCCTTTAGCAGGTGTTTGTGCCTGAAAGACATCCTGTCTACATTCAACTAATTACAAACTGATCGTAAAGTCTTCTGCTTAGACAGTAGGGGTCCCATTCTTTTATAACCAACCCTGGAGAGTAGGTGATAACAATAACCCTGCTCACATTCTATCTAGCTACCTAATTAGATAAATATGTGGCTCCGATCCCCATAATAGCTGACTGCTTTTCTAAGGTTGAAAGAAAGAGATATTTTGTTCTTTCTTCCTTGCCTGTTTGGTTAGTAGAGGGTTTTTGGGTTTTTTTTAGTGTGTGTGTGTTGTTATGGGAACATTACTGTAAACAACAATCTTACTAACCAGTAAGTAGGGATGAGCCAAATAAAATTTTGGGGTCACATAAAAATTGGTCTTCATTTTACCAACACAGGTTATCCAGGGGTGATAGTGGACAGCAGGTTTGATCTGTTTGCAATGTGATTTGGCAATAAAAAGGCCTATGCTTTTATGAAGAAGCCTCCTTTTCTGATTGGAGAAATGAGTATTTCTCTCTGTGTGACTCTGAGGAGACTGCTCTTGAATGATGCATTCAGTGCTGGTAATCAGAACCAGAAAGATGCAGAGAAAATGAATAGAACTGAACAAAGCTGTCACAGTTACTGGGCCAGCCACACCGTAGACCACTCTTTATCCCTCTTGTGTGTACCCCTCAGTGCACCCGCTTAGACTGGATCTTTGGGCCTCCCTGTTCCCCAGCCATGTTTGCTGAACAAAGCGCAGTTTGGGCTCCAGTTCCAGCAGCTGACACTCCAGGCCAGGATTCAGCAGCTGCTGAGCAACTTACTCAGCCCCAGCATGAGTTTGCAAGCTTGCCCCCCTCTGGGCAGGGGTGGGTGGATGGGTGTAAACGGTGTGTCTCCCTCCTGGCCAGTGGAGAACGAATAAAAACAGCATAGCCCCCTCCCAGCGTCTTGCTGTAAGCGGCTGCCCTGCGAGGGTGGGGGCCTGGAGGGCAGGCAGCCCAGATGTGCCTACCTTTAAGATGCAATACAGGCACAGTACAGTACTTGGTTTTTCTTTTATTTTTTTTACTCTCTGTTGATGCCTGATTGGTTACTTCCGGTTTCACATGGTGTTCGGTTGACTGGTCAGTCCGTGACTCTGGTGTTCGTATCTTTGAGGTTCTTCTGTTTTTCCCCTTGCCTACACCTTAATCTTTCCTTAAAAGAATCTGTAAGTTCCCCTCAGCTCAGCTAATCCCCACCTGTGGTTGGGAGAAGCAGACTTTACTGCTTTCAGCATGCTCTCTCTCTCTTTGTGTGTCACCTTGTATGACTGTCCTCTCTCACTGACGCTCCCTGGGGTTGCCTGAGTTATCTTATCCACACTTTCTCCTTTTTGTAGGCCCAGAGCCATGTAATGGTTAAATATCTCCTTTGTCCTGAGCTTAGCCTTGGAAAGAGTAAGCTATTTTTAACTTGGATAGAGCCACATAGAGGGCATCCCCAAATAAACAGCTTCCCTAGTGTTTCCCCAAGGACTCATATCTGTGTCACTGTTTTACTTTAACAACCCTTTTTGATCTTAACTCCATAGCAAGTAACTCATCATAAACAAACACATAGGCACTCATTGTATTAATCAAAAATAATACAACTATTTTCTAGTTCATCATAGAAGTATTTGTACATATATTTGTGTGGACTAGGACTTATCCATTCCTGTTTTACAGGGGTTTTTTGTATGGAATCTTAGGATTCTTACCTGAGCCTTGAAAACTTTTACTACTCAGCATACAAGGAGGGCTAGGAGAAAGTAGTTAAATAATGTTAAGTAAGTGCAAATGCTCAATTTGTTATGGATTGTGATATTGCATATATGCAAAGATGAAAAATATGGAAAGTCTAAATGCCATTGAGTTCCATCAGGGATGAATTTGTATTAAAATAATCTGTTTAAACATTAAGAATGAAGACAAGGAAAGTGTGAGATGAATGTAGCATGAAAAAATTTCTAAGTTTGAGCTCTAATGACTACAAAGGGAAATTAAAAAGTGTTAAAGGTTGGTGCATAGGAACCACAGTCATAGAATCCTAGAAGTGTAGGACTGGAAGGGACCTCAGTAGGTCATCTAGTCCAGTCCCCTGTATGCAAGACAGAACTATGTAATAACTAGACCATTCCTGACATGTGTTTGTCTAACTTGTTCATAAAAACCTATTATGAGGGAGACTCCCTAGGCAATTTATTCCAGTGCTTATCTACCGTGAGAGTTAGGAATTTTTTTTGAATGACCAACCTAAACCTCCCTTGCTGCAATTTAAGCCCATTGCATCTTGTCCTATCCTCCGAGGTTAACTAGAACAATTTTCACCCTCCTCCTTGCAACAACCTTTGTATTTGAAAACTGTTATGTCCCCCCTCAATCTTTTCTTCTCCAGGCTGAAAAAATTGGTTTTGTTTAATCTTCCCTCATAGGTCATGTTTTCTAGACTTTAATCATTTTTGTTGCTCTCTTCTGATCTTTCTCCAATTTGTCCACATCTTTTCTGAAATGTGGCACCCAAACCTGGTTACAATACTTCAGTTGAGGCCTTATCAGCATGGAGTAGAGTGGAAGAATTACTTCTTGGGTCTTGCTTACAACACTCCTGATACATCCCAGCATTATGTTCACTTTTTTGATAACACTGTTACACTGTGGACTCATATTTAGCTTGTGATCCACTATAACCCTCAGGCCTCTTTCTGCAGTACTCTTTCCTATGCAGTCATTTCCCATTTTGTGTGTGTGTAATTGATTGTTCCTTCCTAAATGGAGTACTTATTGAATTTCATCCTATTTACTTTTTGACCATTTCCCCAGTTTGTCCAGATCATTTTGAATTTTAATCCTATCCTCCAAAGCAACCCCCACCAGCTTGGTATTATCCACAGACTTTCTAAGTGTACTCTTCTCAGCCATGATCTAAATCATTTTTATCTAGATATTGAACAGAGTCAGATCCAGACCAATCCCTGCCAGATGCCATTCTATATGCCCTTACTGCTTAACTGTGAATCACTGATGATTACTCTCTGGGAATGTTTTTCCAACCAGGTACATACCCACCTTATATTAGCTCCATCTACATTATATTTCCCTAAGTTGTTTATGAGAAGGACATGTGAGACAGTATCAAAAGCCTTACTAAAATCAAGATATATCACATCTACTGCTTCCCTCCATCCACATGTCTTGTTACCCTGTCAAAGAAAGCTATTAGGTTGGTTTGATATGATTTGTTCTTGACAATGATTGTATGTTATATAGCTATGTTAGAGACAGAGACTGCTCACAAATAAATACCATGGATTAGAAAAGTGGAAGACTCATCACTTTGGAATTTTTTATTGTGATGCATGGCTAGAAAAGGTTAAACATCCTGCAAAATAAACAACCCTGAAAAGACATGTGGAGAGATAATGTTTTTGTGTATTTACATATATATGAGTTGGGTGGACAATGTAATCAGCGGTCCCTGTCTATGCTGTATTCTGATAATTCAGAGATCAGAAGAACATCCTAGCATTTAAATGAATTGTAAACGCAGAATATCTCTGTATTCATCTCTCTTTGAAATGTATAGCAAATAATCTGTGAATGGTGGAGGAACAAGCAAATTGCCTTATGTTAATTCTATAGTTAAGTACCAGTAATGGACCTCCTTCAAAGTCATCCTAATTGCCTTTTGTTCCTGGAGGAACTCCCAACTTGTCAAAGAGGACATGAAATTGTATACAAGATCCTTGGGTCCTGATTCTGTCATCTCAGATCTGCTTTGGCTTCATCAGGTGAAGTTTGAGTCACAAAACTGAGGTCCTAGTTATGCTGGTATGCCCTGAACATATTTGGACATTGGGCTATAACTGATGAACTATTTCTAAAAGAACTCTTTACAACTACAAAGCTCATCATCTGTTATGAATCTGAATCTTAAGAATTGAACTCATGTCTGTATGTATATTGATTTTTTTTAAACCATACTCTCTCTCTTGTTTTTAATAAATTTTAGTTTAGTTAATAAGAATTGGTTGTAGAATTTGGGTAAGATTTGAAACATTCATTAACCTGTGAGGTAATGTGTCTGATCCTTTGGGATTCGTAGAACCTTTTCTTTTATATGATGAAATAAGATTTTCAGGAATCTTCATATTTGACTTAGGTGGCTGGATCACTTTAAGGAAACTGTGTTGTTTGGACTTCTGAGTAACCAGTAAGGTAATAAAGAAGCTGTTTTATACTGGCTTGGTAAATCTAAGTATTGGAATATCCACCAGCTTCTAGGGACTGTCTGCCCCATTCTTTGCAGTTCACCCTAATTGAGTGATCATAGCTGGCCCCCATTGGGACTCTGGTCACAGTATGCTGTATATATTAAAGACAGAGACTGCTCACACATATATACCATGGATTAGAAAAGTGGAAGACTCATCGCTTCAGAATTTTTTTATAAAAAAACGATTGGCTAAAGCAATAAAAACTATACTATAGGGAACAACTCTGCACTGTAATTGGTAAATAATAGGGCCTCATTCAAAGCCTGTTTAATGGTAATCTCTCCATTGGCTTTGGATCATGTTCTAAATTTGGTGATAATATAGAATCATAGAAATGCCGGACTGGAAGGGACCTTGATAGGTCATCTAGTCCAATCCCCTGCACTGAGGCAGGACTAAGAATGATCTAGACCAGTGATTCTCAACCGATTTACCATTATGGGCCGCATATGCAGCTCTCTGTGTTATGTGGGTTGCATCTACACAATATATATATATATATATATATATATATATATATATATATATATATATTACCTGTATGGCCCTGAGAATGTCACTTGAGCCTCAGCTTTGTTCTGATTGGGCCGCAAGTGGCCTATGGATTGAGAACCACTGATCTAGACCATGCCTGACAGGTGTTTATCTAACCCGTTCTTAAAAACCTCCAGTAATAGATATTCCACAACCACCATAGGTAACTTGTTCAGGTGCTTAATTACCCTTACAGTTAGGGAGTTTTTCCCCATGTCTTGCCTAAATCTTCCTTGCTGCAATTTAAGCCCATTACTACTTGTCCTGTCCTCAGCAGATAAGGAGAACAATTTATCACTCTCCTCTTTATAACTTTTTACATACTTGAAGACTGTTATCATATACTCCTTCAGTCTTCTCTAAAGAAACCCATATTTTCAATCTTTCCTCATAGGTCACGTTTTCTAGACCTTTTAGTCATTTTTGTTGCTCTCCTCTCTATATGTGATAGTTGGTTATCTCAGTTTGTGGGGGTTCATAAAACTTTTCCATCAGTTTGTGCTTCTTATGGATTCACATCCCCTGACTTTTGCTCTGAGTTTTAGGTTTGAATGATCTCAAATACAAAGTGCAACTCAATCAAGTTTCACTTGGATTCACACAGGTCACAAGGGTGACTCTGTATCAAGCAAAAGAAAGCCACAGCTTGATTTTTCAGAAATCAAGTTAAGCTTGAATTTTTGGCAGTAAAGTCACTGTGCCAAATTCAATCCTAATGTAAACAACCTATGACACATCATTGACGGAGGACTACCTCTGTAATACAGGGGAAAAACATTATGGACTCTCATACCTCTGCATGATTGTATTTTAGGGAACCCCTGCATGTGTCTCTGAACAGGAACATTTCCTTAAACCAACATTTGTGCATTGGTCAAAGTTTCCCATGGGATTTTTGGCTTAAACTGGTTTTACTCATTTGTATCTTGAATTTTAGCCACAAATCTCAAATAGTGCTATTGAAATCAAATCCTAATGTGTATTGAGCTTGCTGCACATGCATAGGCATCGGAGGACAGGGGAGGTCACATGTCCCCCCGCCCTCAATCCTCCTGGCAGCCACACTTATCTGCTCAAGTACATATGTGGACTATCCTGGGGTGTGCAGAAGGGAGCTTGGGGAGTCAGTTGGAGTAATGGGGGTGGGGGAGGGAGGAAGCAGGATCCAGGGGAGGCGGGGTGATGGTCGTGGGTGGGTGGGAAGTCCAGGGAGGCAGTAGGAGCCAGGGTGATGGTCGTGGGTGGGGAGTCTGGGGAGGCAGTGGGGGGCCAGAGGAAATTGGAGGACGGGGGGAGGCAGCATGGTCCAGAGGCAATGGGGAGGGGTGAAGGTCCGGAGGAAGGCAGCAGGGGTCAGGGCACCAAAATACAAGTTTGCCCAGGACACCATTTTTCCTAAGACTGGACCTGCCAGGGCTGGCCTTAAGGGTGGGCGACATATCAGCTGCCCAGGGTACCATGGTCAGGGGGGGCGACATGGTCAAGAGGGTGTTGCTGGATGGTGCCTTGGCAGTCACCAGGAAGTTGATGGTGGCGAGGGGTGGCTTGTCGTGCCCCCACACTATCAGCAGTTACCAGTCACCTATGTGTATTCACTGCTTGGAAGACTCCTTAGTTGAATAAAGCCTGGTCTTTGCTAGTATCTGTGAAATCTATGGGCTGGTTCCAATGCAATGGGAGTCTATTGACTTCAGTTGGCATTGGATCAGGACCTGTATGTCTTTAACATTCTTTAATTTGAAAGGACCTTGACTGAATAATTGCAAATTACAGGACCACTGGTTCCATAAACCAAGATTCTAGTCACAAACAATTAAGGGCTATGTTCTGCCACACTTACTCATACTGTATAATACCTTTCTCCTCAAGTAGTTGAAAAAAAATAGGACCTGTTTTGTGAACCATTAACAGTCGGTGAGTACAAAATGCTAGTATGGTATCTTTTGAAGGACAAAAGTTAAATCATTATATACTTCAAATTTCCCTACCCCGTCTTTTTGTGTGTCAAAAATAATTGAGAAAGGGGGTATGAGTGGTATTCAAAGAGAGGTTGAAAAGGCTTATGAGGGTTAGAATGGGGAAAAGACAGAAAAATTATAACAGATCTATATAACAGTGACTTGTCTAGAGAAGGCCAAAAAGATGTTCCTTATTAAGAAGAACAAGGCACCTTCCAATGAAAGGAACAGGGAACAAAATACAGAGAATATACAAGAAAATTTCTTCTTTACATAATATATGAAACTCACTGTCATAAGTTATTATTGAAGCACTGAATTCAGTAAGACTATAA
Source organism: Caretta caretta (assembly GCF_965140235.1). Classification (NCBI taxonomy): domain Eukaryota; kingdom Metazoa; phylum Chordata; order Testudines; family Cheloniidae; genus Caretta; species Caretta caretta. The sequence goes on along the minus strand of NC_134209.1, from coordinate 126,013,749 downwards.
ATAGGAAGAGCATCTGTAGTTACAATAGCTTGAATTAAAATTACAATGACCATCAAATGTCGTGTTTCAGGGTGTAATTACATAATGGTATTAGAAAGTAATCATGCCTCTGTGGTATGGTACTGCATAGGTTTCCAGGTGTAGGGGTTTTTATTTCTTCTGAACCATCTAGTACAAGCTCATGCAATTCTTATATTCCTACCTGGATGCAGGATATTTTGTTTTTTGCTGTCGTGTTTGGAAAGATAATTCAACTTCCCTGCTGATATCTGGAATTTCATAAATAAGAACATATTATTCCTTTACGCATGTAAATTGCACAGCACTAAATACAAGTAAGAATGCACCTAATCACAGTAATGAAAGAAGGAAATTAATCTATATTCATGTATACTACAAAGTGATTCAGTAAAAAAAGCTAATGGGCCAAATTCATCCCTGATGTAAATGAGCTAAACTATTGACATAAATGGGAATAATTTATTCCAGAGCTGACTGGCATATAGTTTACAAGGTAACATCAGAAGCTTTCCTGATACCAAACAAGGAGTAATGTAAAGGTAAGTAATGCAGAATGCTCCCTAGAAGAATACAAAATATCCTTCTCTCCCTGTAACAGATGGGTGGAATTAATCCTCATGTTAATGGACCAATGCTGTTTTCTGTGTAAGTCAATGAGAATTATGCCATTGACCTCAAAGGGAAAGAAATCAGGCCCCCCAAAAAGTAAGGAACTCTGTCATATGGAGGTATAAATGTCAGGGAATGAACAATGTATCTTCTTGTTACTTTGAAGTATTTATGCTTTTTCAGGTAGGAATTTGAAAGCACCCTAAATGAGAGGGGCACCCAAATCCATTAGAATTCAATACAAGTTGGGTACCTGGGGGCAAACTTTTAAAGGTATAAAGGGACCTAGAGAGACAGATAGGTTTTTGATAATGCCACAAAGGGTCTAACTCCCACTGAAATCAATGGAAGTTAGCTGCCTAGGTGCTTCTGTAAATCCCACCATGTGCCCATCTACATCTATAGACATCTAAATGTCTTCAAAAATCTGGCCTGTGGCTCCTTGAGAAATCCAAGCCTTAAATTAGATTTGACATGAGAAGTAAGTGTGATACTGTTGTTACACAGAGAGATTTTGTTAGTTCCATTTTAGAGTCCTTCTCCAGATAAGCTTTCCATCACTGTACAGGTATTCTAAACTTCTCTCTTCTCTTCTTCATGTTGTATACATGAAGGCTTTAGTTTAATACTCTACTTTTATGCATCATCCACTATGAAATTTTGGCTGTCACTTTCATTCTAAAAGAAATAATCGGAATATAAGACCAGACCCTCGGCTGCTGTATTCAAAAGATGAATTCAAAAGATGACACCAGTTTACACTATTTGAAGATTTGGCCCAGAATTTGTTGTTCTTACAATAAGAAGGAAAAAACAGGGAATCTGCAATATACTGTTAAGTACTAACCTCTTCCTTTTCCAGGTGCCTATATAGAATGATAAAATAGATAGTGAATATTGGAAGCTTTCAGTGACAATAATATACTATTTTTTATATTTGTTTGCTCCACCTGCTTCTTACCACAGGACAGGTGTGATTTAGCATACCTCACTTGGGCCAAATATACTACTTGGTAAGTCAGATGCATGCCTGGTGCAACTACATTAGAGACACACCAATCCCCAACTAAATCATCCCAGCCAGGGCTTTGTCAAGCCTGACCTTAAAAATCTCAAAGGAAGGAGATTCCACCACCTTCCTAGGTAATGCATTCCAGTGCTTCACCATCCTCCGAATGAAAATTTTTCCTAATATCCAACCTAAACCTTCCCTACTGCAACTTGAGACCATTCCTCCTTGTTCTGTCATCTGGTACCACTGAGAACAGTCTAGATCCATCCTCTTTGGAACCCCCTTTCAGGTAGTTGAAAGCAGCTATCAAATCCCCCCTCATTCTTCTCTTCTGTGGACTAAAAAAATCCCAGTTCCCTCAGCCTCTCCTCATAAGTCATGTGTTCCATCCAGTCCCCTAATCATTTTTGTTGCCCTCTACTGGACACTTTCCAATTTTTCCCCATCCTTCTTGTACTGTGGGGCCCAAAACTGGACACGGTACTCCAGATGAGGCCTCACCAATGTCGAATAGAGGGGAAAGATCACGTCCCTCGATCTGCTGGCAATGCCCCTACTTATAGAGCCCAAAATGCCATAGGCCTTCTTAGCAACAACAGCACACTGTTGACTCATATCCAGCTACTTGTCCACTGTAACCCCTAGGTCCTTTTCTGCAGAACTGCAGCTGCGCCATTCCCTAGTCTGTAGCGGTGCATGGGATTCTTCCGTCCTAAGTGCAGGACTCTGCACTTGTCCTTGTTGAACCTCATCAGATTTCTTTTGGCCCAATCCTCTAATTTGTCTAGGTCCCTCTGTATCCTATCCCTACCTTCCACCATATCTACCACTCCTCCCAGTTTAGTATCATCTGCAAACTTGCTGAGGGCTCAGTCCACGCCATCCTCCAGATCATTAATGAAGATATTGAACAAAACTGGCCCCAGGACCGACCTTTGGGGCACTCCGCTTGATACTGGCTGCCAACTAGACATGGAGCCATTGATCACTACCTGTTGAGCCTGACAATCTAGCCAGCTTTCTATCCACCTTATAGTCCAGTCATCCAGCCCATACTGCTTTAACTTGCTGGCAAGAATACTGTGGGAGACCGTATCAAAAGCTTTGCTAAAGTCAAGGAACAACACGTCCACTGCTTTCCCCTCATCCACAGAGCCAGTTGTCTCATCATAAAGGCAATTAGATTAGTCAAGCATGACTTGCCCTTGGTGAATCCATGCTGACTGTTCCTGATCACTTTTCTCTCCTTTAAGTGCTTCAGAATGGATTCCTTGAGGACCTGCTCCATGATTTTTCCAGGGACCAAGGTAAGGGTGACTGGCCTGTAGTTTCCTGGATCCTCCTCCTTCCCTTTTTTAAATATGGGCACTACGTTAGCCTTTTTCCAGTCATCCGGATCTCCCCCGATTGCCTTGAGTTTTCAAAGATAATGGCTAATGGCCCTGCAATCACATCTGTCAACTCATTTAGCACTCTCGGATGCAGCGCATCTGGCCCCATGGACTTGTGCTCATCCAGTTTTTCTAATAGTCCTGAACCAATTCTTTCTCCACAGAGGGCTGGTCACCTCCTCCCCATACTGTGCTGCTCAGTGCAGTAGTCTGGGAGCTGACCTTGTTCATGAAGACAGAGGCAAAAAAAGCATTGAGTACATTAGCTTTTTCCACATCCTCTGTTACTAGGTTGCCTCTCCCATTAAGTAAGGGGCCCATACTTTCCTTGACCACCTTCTTGTTGCTAACATACCTCTAGAAACCCTTCTTGTTACTCTTAACATCCCTTGCTAGCTGCAACTCCAAGTGTGATTTGGCCTTGATTTCACTCCTGCATACCTGAGCAATATTTTTATACTCCTCCCTGGTCATTTGTCCAATCTTCCTTTATTCAGTGAAGTGGTTGGGGAATTTTGCCATTTCTTGACTGAGAGCAAGATAAGGAGCAATATTTCAAATCATCCTCAGTGGGCAGTGATCCAAAGCCCATTGAAATAACTGGGAGTCTTCCCATTGACTTCAGTAGAGCTGGATTAGGCCCTCAGTATTAGTAACTATACAACTTGAATTAACCTTCTATATATGTCTTATGTGATGAACTGCATACTCATAGATTCATTGATTACAAGGTCATAAAGGACAATTGTGATCATCTAGTCTGATCTCTTGCATAAAAAATGCCATAGAACTTCCCTGAATTCCTGTTTCAACTAGAGCAGATCTTAGAAAAATCTTGATTTAAAAATTGGCATGATGGATGTATCCATATATGGATATAAGTGTATATATATAAATGACATGTTTACTTTGATATAATCACAAGCTAAATTCTGATCATAATTCCACCAACATCACTGAACTTTGGATTTATATAGTGGTGTAACTAAAAGCATAGTTTGTCCCGGTAATGGGCTCACTGAAACAGTGGATCAAATTCTGCTCACAGTAACATTACAACCTTTATGAAGTGAGCCATGTTGTGCCTGTGTAACTGAGATTAGCATTTAGCCAGGTGTTTCCATAATTAATCTTCCATTAAATCAAGCACCGAAATAAAATGCTTCTAAGTAAAACTGGATTTTTCTTTTGAGCCTACCTCATTGATAGCGCGATTATCTTTCATTAAAAATGTATTGTATGAACAGTATTGACCAGGACATACTATGGTGCAAAAATTGAAACAATAATAATTGCTATAATAAACATAATGGATCAAATTCATCCCTGGAGTAATTCCATTGAAGTCAGTTAAATTGCATCCATGGGAATTTGACTTTTATGTGATTTTGATGTTACTTTCTTCCACTAAACATACAGGAGTATCTTCAGTAACATAAATTAATAGTAAAGAAAAGATAATACCCTCTACAATCAGTATACACCTTGCACTTTGAATCTTAATTAAAAATTACTTCCTAACTACATTTTCTCATTGCTCATAAATGGAAAAGGGTTTATAGTCACACTATCTGTGTCATAGGGGTTATATTAATACAGTGTAATTTAATTTGAAATCTCTTTTCATATTGTGTAACACTCATTTGTCCTGAAAATCTGAGCTTGTCTTCATGTACAGCACTACATTGTACACCCGTGAAGATGCATCACTGTAACGGCTAGTGAAGATACTACTTCACCGTTGGTGTAGTTAATCCACTCCTGCAAGATGCGGTAGCTATGTTGATGGGAGAAGCTCTCCTGTTGACATAGCGCTGTCTACACTGGGAGTTAGGTCGGTATAACTAAGCTGCTTAGGGGTATGGATTTTTCACACCATGGAGCGACAGTTATATTGATACAGATCTGCAGTGTAGACCTGGCCTCTGTTTTTTAAACTTAATTATGAGTATTTTTGCACCAATATTAGTGTGGCTGTCATGGGTACAAGCAGAGTAGGTTAATTACTGGAATGGGTTCCCATTTGTTGTTAAGAATATATTCATTACTTTATTTCTGTAATGAGTCAAAATGTCAAAGAGAAGCCAGAGCAAAAAATACTAACATCTTTTTCTTTCTTGCCAACACGTCAGTTCTGAATGTTAGACATCAGTAAACTGCTGTAATAAGTAACTGTATCATAACCTGGTTTGTAATAATTCAGCAAATAAATGTGGAGTCGATAAAAATATATTAGCTGCTTTTAAAAATTAATCCTATAGATAATTGGGGTTGGGTGAACTCCATATGGATAAAATAAAAAATGACCATTTTCCCCCCAAGTTGGTCTTTCTGGAAGATTATTATTATTTATTTATTTCATCTGCTCACCTTCCTGTTGTGTACAGGTAGTAGAGGATGAAATAGCAAAACCCTAGACAGAGAATATTCTCAAGGTATTTTTACCTTGGTTGGAACTAGAAAATTTCAGCTCTCATACCGCAATTTGTATTCTTGATTATTTCTACTTCAAATTATTATAAAAAGTTTATGGTTGCACAATCAAGCCTTCAGATTACATCATTCTTATCTGAGAAGGTTAATAAGGAAGTTTATTTGACGAATGGGATAGTGGGGAAATCCAAGACAGATGTGATTCTGTGGCAGTTAGTACATCAGAGTAGCAGCAAACGTCCAAAGTCTGCAAACATTCCCATGGCAGTATGGACTGCAATTGTCCCTCATTTCCCCATTTTTAAAAAAAAAGACTATTATTAGACAGGTGTCAGGATTGCCAGTCGTAGGAAAATTGAACATTTTGAAGAATCAACACTGTAAAATACATTAAAGAAAAATCCTATAAAATGTAATGTTATAGAAATGTAGTAGTATAATATAAAAATTACTGTAAAACCTATATGATTTAGTAGAGAATAATAACTTTTCTATACGGATTTGAATGATGCATAGAATTGTAGATATTATGTTCTTTTAAAATCCTATAGGATAGTTAAAAACCCCCACAAACCATAGAGAAGTTATTACTTATTATTGATTTTTATAACATTTATTAATGCAAATTCCTATTTTTCAAGCTCTATCCTTGTGTTTTCAGTTTTCTGTCTTTCAGAATATGTGTTGAACAAGGGCACAATTTATATTTTTCTGCAATAAAATTACTAATTTTTATGTGTGTGTACCGCTGAACCTTCATAGACCTCTACAGCAGTTTGCGTGAATGAGACACATTCTTATCTAAGGTTTCAGAGGAACAGCCGTGTTAGTCTGTATTCGCAAAAAGAAAAGGAGTACTTGTGGCACCTTAGAGACTAACCAATTTATTTGAGCATGAGCTTTCGTGAGCCACAGCTCTGATGAAGTGAGCTGTGGCTCACGAAAGCTCATGCTCAAATAAATTGGTTAGTCTCTAAGGTGCCACAAGTACTCCTATTCTTATCTAAATGCTCGGGAAGATAACTTTAAACCATGTATACAAATCTCATTTAAGCAAGTAACTTTACACGGATCTGTCATTGACGGAGCAGTGGCTTTAAGACTACTACATTTTGTCTTTATTAACTTTCTATGCTGATAATGTATACAAAGATTACTACTTACTTCATTTAACTCCAGGTGTCTAGAAAAGAAAGAAATAGATGCAAAACATTTCATTATTGTAAAATAAAAATTCTGAGTACTTAAATATGTTGATGATATTATCAAAGTAAAATGAATCACCCATGGTAAGGAGTTTTACTGCTATATAAATTCAGAAGTTGTTTATTTTCTACAAATTAATTGGAGAAAAAAGTTATGGGTTTTCCATAAAAACTGTAGCATAAATGGAATTAATTATGCTAAATGAGACATGTCCATTTGAGATGTTTATATTTTGGGAGTATATATGTGCATGTGGTGGTGGAGATCTGTATGCTTACAAGATTTCTTCTAAACAGTTTTCCCACCCTGTCAAAAAACATCACTAACTTTTATTTCAACTATAAATATATGTTCCCTGAAGAATGAAGGGCCATGTCTACACTATCAGTAGATCGGAGCTGCTGCAATCGATGCAGTGGGTGTTGATTTAGCGGGTCTAATGAAGACCCGCTAAATCAATGGCAGAGCGCTCTCTGGTCGATTCCGGTACTCAAGCAGAATGAGAAGAGTAAGGTAAGTCGACGGGAGAGCGTCCCCAGTTGACGCAGCACACTGTAGACACCAAAAACTTCTAAGGAGGGAGATTCCACCACTTCCCTAGGTAACCATGGTAAGTCGACCTAAGCTACGTTGACTAACTTAGCTTAGGTAACTCCATTTACTGTGGTAGTGTAGACAAGGCTGCAGAAGGGGAACCCAAGATACAAACAAGTACAGAGAAGTGGACAACAGTCATCAAGGCCCTGATTCAGCAAAACTATTAACTCCTATTGAAGTCAATGTCCTAGTGAAGTGCTTTGCTGAATAGAAATGGATTTATGCATGAGCTTAAAGTTCAGCCTTTTGGCTCTTTGTTCCAGAGCTACAGCTGATGCACACTGGAATAGCTCTTTTTGATTTCAGTGGACGATGCACCTGCTGAAGAGGTGACCTCTCATGGATAGTTGGGAGAGAGAGTGGCTCTACAAGATTTCTTACATTAACTTTTATTTATTTCATATAATAGTTGGACTAGGTGCAAAAACAGAATTGATTTCCTACTCTTTTGTCACTGGAGAGTTTAAATCTGTTTTTGATTACATATGAATTGTATTTGATGGACAAAGCCTAAGTCCCATTTAAAAACAGATTTATGACCAGAGTTTTTAAGGTATTTATGCACCTAAAGATGCAGATAAGTGCCTTGTAGAATTTTCCAGAGCATCTAGATGCCTAACTCCTATTTAAAATCACCTAGGTACCATTTAGAAAAAGACATAAGCATGTTCTTAAGTCCATTTTTGTGAAGCAAAGCACTTAAGTATGGCCTTAACTTTAGGCATATGATTAAGTTCCATTGATTTTAAGCTTAAGTACTTTGTTGAATAGGGATGGACTGCTGGGTAGTCCTTTGTAAAATGAGTTGGCACTCTGTGTCCCCTTCAAACTAAACATAGTTGGCACTATTATTGGAAGGTTCAGCAGTAGGGTGACCATATTTCTCAGAGAAAACAAGACATCTCCAGCTGCTTGCCTAAGCCCCCACCCCCATGAGGCTGTTGCCTGTCGCTGGAACTCTGTGTGCCCCCCTCCCCCACTGCAAGGCTGTTGCCCCCTGCAGGGGCCCCCTCAGGAGACTTTTGCCCCAGTGGCTGGAACCCTGCTGCCCCGAGCATGCTGGAATGCTGCCTCCCCCGAGCTGTGCCTCTTCCCTGCATGGGGGTGGCATCTCCACTTGCCTTCCCCTCTCCCCCAACATGTTCCTCCATACTGAACACCACTTTTTTGACAAAAGTGGACATTTGTCCCATTTGCTCTTGCCAGCTGATCAAGTCAGCAAGAGCAAACAGGACAAATGCCTCCTTTTGAAAAAAAAAATCGGGATGGACGGGACAGGGCTTAAACAAGGGACTCTCCCCGCCAAAACGGGGTGTATGGTCACCCTATTCAGGAGGGCTGCCAAGAACTGACTGGAAATGTGACTGAACTACTCTCTACACAGTAGGATCCTTGGGGCAGGGATTGTGTTTTATTCATAGAATCATAGAATATCAGGGTTGGAAGGGACCTCGTTCTCTGTGCTTGCATACCACTGTGTCCACCATCTGTGTTAAACAAAAACAATTATTATACTTAGAGATGGCTGGTCATTTTCAAAATTTCAGTGAAAGAAGTGGGACAAAATTTTCACAAGAATTTTCATGAAAATTCCACCCATTTTTCTAATTGGCTCTGTTTTTCCCAGAATCATAGAATATAAGGGTTGGAAGGGACCTCCGGAGGTCATCTAGTCCCACTCCCTGCTCAAAGCAGGACCAATCCCCACCTAAATAATCCCAGCCAGGGCTTTGTCAAGCCTGACCTTAAAAACTTCTAAGGAAGGAGATTCCACCACTTCCCTAGGTAATGCATTCTAGTGTTTCACCACCCTCCTAGTGAAAAAGTTTTTCCTAATATCCAACCTAAATCTCCCCCACTACAACTTGAGACCATTCCTCCTTGTTCTGTCATCTGCTACCACTGAGAACAGCCTAGATCCATCCTCTTTGGAACCTCCTTTCAGGTAGTTGAAAGCAGCTATCAAATCCCCTCTCATTCTTCTCTTCCGCAGACTAAACCATCCCACTTTGCTTTTAGTGTTAATATCAGCTTAAGCTAACATAAGCTACTCTTTATAAAAATAATTCAAGGCTGCTAAAGAAGTGGCATTTTCTTTAATACAGTCAGGGGTCCAGGTTTCATATTTTGGTCTGTTTCAAACTTTCAGGTCTTTCTTACACAATGTATCTGAGACTCAAAAATTTGTCCTTGGCAAGGTGAACAGAAAAGGAAACAAACATGCTTAGTAACCATTACCTGGTGTTCTTTGCTGACATTGGAAATGTGTGAGCCTGACTACATATTTTCCTTGTTTGAGACAGCTGGTTGCCTCTCTCCGGTTCTGGGGGAAGTGGCTGATATTTCTTTGGAAGTGTCTTAGGAGGCCTAAAGTCAAAAATTGAATTTGAAGAGCTATTAGGATGTAAAGAGGACATAAAACAGTCTAGTAATTGCAGGTTGCCCATGTAGAGCACTGGGATTTTATTAGGACTATCTCTTATTATATATTTGGACAATGCTTAGCTGAGTAGGGCCCTGATCTTAGTCAGGACCTCTAGATGCAATCCTACCATTACATGACCAGGACACAGTACCGGGCCTACCACAATGAGGTCCCGGTCCACGATGAAGGATCCTCAACACTACCACAGCACAAACTATAACAAATATACTAATATTTAAACAGTGTTGAACACTGAAATCACTACATTTGTATGACTTTGAGTTTACTAGGATATACATTTACTGTAGTATTAGTTGTATTCCCTATATTTAATTTAGGGAATATTATGAATACTGCAGCAATACTAATGGTTTGCAAAGCTATTTATACTTTTAATGGCATTCACTGTATGTGTAGTAAAATCAGCTTGGCAGTCCTTTCAAAAGTATATTTTATTTATAATGATTGTTAATCTTAGATGAAAACAAAAGGACCAACAAGGGAAAATTGATTTTGAAATACAAGATAAAAAAATTGCTTTATATTAGCAGAGTAGAGCCCAATCCATTTGTCATGAAAGTAAATGACAAAAATTCCTATCGAAGTTCCACAAGAGCAGGATTTAGGTCTGGAGTATATGAAGCAAATTAATAAAAGGAAAATGTTACCAGTCATTAAAATGCAATATTGTTCTATTGAACAGAACCCTGGGGCTTCATCCAGCAATCACGGAAGTCAACAGGAATCTTTCCATTGACTTCAGTGGGAGCTGGATCAGACCCCAGGTTTCCTGACTAGGGGCCTTATCCTTCTCTCATTCAAGTCAATGGCAAATGTCCCATTATCTTCAATGATGCAGGACTGGGTCCTAGGTACAAAGCTTCTGAACCTAATCCTTTGTTCTGCCTAGCACCCAACTTAGTTTTAGAATGTAGGAATGTCCCAATAATACTAATTAGATGATAATGTGTAAATTCACCTCCAAACATTTTATTGATATGACTAATTGGGGTGGGCTTGTGTACTAGTTTTATTATGACTTTACTTAACCACCCCCCAAAAAGCTATTAAGGAAACGCATACATGTTCTATGTTAGAACGCTTACCTTGGAGGGGGCAAAGGGTGCTGAAAGAGAGAGGAAACAAACACGTGTAACTTTTTTTTTCTTTTCTATACAAGAGGAGGTTGGAAACTGAAGAATGTTTAGGCTTCACAAGCACAAAACTCCACATTTAATTCTTTAAGCCTTTATTTCTGCATAACACACAGACATGTCTAGCTATGGCAAAGGGCCTGCCTTTTAAAAAGACTTCCAACTCAGCTTCCATTTTTTGTGAGTGCAAATAAGTGAACCTGCTGTTAATTGCAAGGGCTAATGCTACCGTGTCAGACATAGTTCAAGCACATGACTAGATGTCTGTGGGCAGGATCTGCAGGTGCAGTTGGATTTACAAGGGCATGGTTTACAGGTGCAGAAATCTAAAAATCAACATTTGTGGGTATCATTATTTGGGGTGCACAAAGTGGTGCCTGCAAAAATGGACCCTACTTTTCAATATCAAGCCCCTAATATTGTTAATATTTTTTCAATGGAAAAAAAGACAGCCAATGAAATTGTCATTAATGAGAGAAATTATCCTTACCTGTGATCCAATTACTTTTTCTTTTTCTCCTAAATATAGGGATGATTAAAATAAATGTTAATAGACTGCTGCCCATGTATTTAAGAAACAAGCCTGTAGTTCATTTGTTCAACACTATGAGCAAGAGATAGGGGCTAGATTGTGTCTTTAGACACAATCCTGAAGCTGTAAAATGCGCTAGTAGAGGAATAGCCCTTGAAGGCACTTAGAACCATCCCTCTAAAGTACAGTTCCCATCCTTGCTCCAAGAGCTTAATAATTTGTTGCTGACCTGCATCAGCAGCAAACTACAATATTCCTACTCCTGTCCCTATATTCCAAGTTTGAGGGAGTAAGTAAGGGGCACAGCACCCCAGACCAAGCTCTAGGTAGTGTAAGGGGTGTCTCTTACTCCCTGTGTGGGGATAAAGTCAAATTCACAATCTACACAGAAGGCTGGAACAGCAATTGCTGGGGACTGCCCAGTAGTCTTGCAGTCTGGCCCTGGGATGAGGATGGATTCCACACGCCAGCTGCTCTGCACTTGACATTCACAGACCCCAAATCCCGAGGGTGGGATGGATTTCGTTCTCTCTCCTTTGCATTGCACTTTTTGGGCAGCAAAGGATCATAGGTGCACACTTCTGTATGGATTTCAGGTGCACTCTGAACTTCCATTCTCAATCATTTATGCTTATCTCCATATAAGATGAGAATTAGTCTGACCAGCCGTACAGGAGCAAACATAGTCAGGTAATTGCCATGACAACAACAAAAGCTGGGACATTATTCCTCTTTATGTTTGCGTCCAGACCAGTTCTCTCTAACATCACTCACAAACAGCAGTTTATTATGTGTGCTAACTAAAGAACAATTATGGTTAAGAAGAGGAAAAAGCTTTATTTTTGTGATCTCACATTTTCAGTTGCAGAAGAAAGAGCACATATAAAATTGGGTTAATTTTTTTTTACGAAAGTTGGTGTGACATTGGGACTGAAATTTGATTTAACTACACATCTGTTATATAAAATATTTGGCATTGATATTAATGTTTCTAAAACAGTTCATAGATTATATTTTTGTTATAGTTATCAAGTTGTCTGGCATTCATTTTGTTTTGTTAATTTACATGTTAATTCTGACTTTTCCATAAGATTCTGTTACCCTAGTGAACGTACTTGCTGACTTCTGTAAATAAGACTATGAAGTCAAATCCTGTTTTCATGATTATAGTGTTTCCTGTAATATGCCTGATTACATTTTCTTCATTCTTTAATCAAGTGTTCTGCAAGCATTTAAATCACGGTTTTTTACTCTTGCTGTTGTAGTTTATCTCTTTTTTTAAAATAAACACCACCTTTGTCTCCATAAAGTTCCATGAACCAACAACATAACTAAACAAAAATGAAACATAATAGACGTTAACTTATCCTGCAAGCAGTGAACCATAACAAATTATTCTGAACTGAAGTAATTATAGCTTAAATATTTAACAGTTCTATAATGAAACTGACAAAGGAATTTTGCAAGTTTGTTTGTGCAGATAAATCCCTTATGCCATCTTGTGGTCCACTGGTTTAATAGCACCAAGCAGGAATATGAATGTTCAGAAGATAGTTTTTATAACTGTGCAGTTTCTATTGTTAATTAAAGATAATAATGAAGAGTCCGATATAGGTGCCATAAGTGCTTTACAAATATATTTTAAGACACCTGCTCTAACCCCAGTCAGTCCACCCTACCCTTATTTTGTGTCATCATCACATATGTCATGGAAGCATCAGCTAAATACGTAATTTTTTTTTTTTTTTTTTTGCGCAAATCTGGGCTAAAATTTTCAAAGTGCTTAGGAGACTTCAGAGCCTAAATAGGATGGAATTTAGGCTAAGGGACATATTTTTAACAGTAAGTTCCTAAAGATGCAGATGGGAACCTGGGGGATATATGCCATCATGTGCCAGCAATGCCCCTCTGCCAAGTACATTGGCCAAACCGGACAGTCTCTACGCAAAAGAATAAATGGACACAAATCTGACATCAAGCATCATAACATTCAAAAACCAGTAGGCGAACAGACCTAAAAGTGGCAATTCTTCAACAAAAAACCTTCAAAAACAGACTCCAGTGTGAAGCTGCAAAACTGGAATTAATTTGCAAACTGGATACCATCAGATTAAGCCTGAATAGAGGCTGGGAGTGGTTGGGTCGTTACAATACTAATTTCTCTCTACTGTTACTCACACCTTCTTGTCAACTGTCTGTAGTGGACCACTCTTTTACCACTTCAAAAGTTATTTTTCCTCCCTGGGTATCCTGCTGTTAATTGATTTCTCGTTAGACTGACTTAGTAAAGCAACCCTCATCCTTTCATGTATTTATACCTGCTTCTGTATTTTCACTCCATTCATCTGATGAAGTGGGTTCTAACCCATGAAAGCTTGTTCCCAAATAAATTTATTAGCCTCTAAGGTGCCACAAAGACTCCTTGTTATTTTTGCTGATACAGACTAACGCGGCTACCACTCTGAAACCTGTATCTATGCTACAGATCTACAACTGGGAACCCCCATCCCGGAGTCAGGTGGGTTAGGTGCTTATCTCACACAAAACAGCCAAAGGAGGAGTCCATCGGATAACTTTTAGCCAAGTCCTACCTCCCAGGAGTGTGTGCTAACTATTGAGATATAGGATAATCTGATGTGGGTTACCCTCAGTCTCTGCTGGTGAAGCAGTTCCATTTTGGATAAATACTTACAGTCATTTGAGTAGGGAGACTGGATCTTGGGTCATCTACCTCCCAGGTGAGTTCCTTATCCACCAGGCTACAGAGTCTGTCTCTCTTGCTTGCTCTTTACTTGCCCTCTCCCCCCAGGACTCTTTCATAGTTCAATCCACAGTGGACCAACTTCAACATGAGAGTCTGCCGGTGATCCACATCAGACTGTCCAGAATGTTCCACGGCTCAGTGGTTAGAACACTCTTCTAAGAGATGGGAGGCTCTGTTCAAATTCCTTCTACTCATCAGACAAAGGGGGAAAATGAAATCTGTCTCTCCCACATCCAAGGGGAGAGTGCACTAACCACTAGGGAAAAGTTATAAGGTGGACACCATCAACTCCTCCTCCAGCCAGACTGTGGCTACAGAGTGGCTCTGCAGTCCCTCTACTGTCAGTTGGAGAGAGGATTCCTTTTAGTCACCAGCCTTTGGAGAACTCCCCCCACACTTGGCCTCTTTAAGGAAACTGGTGGGACCGAATGCACCCCTGTACTCACACCCTACATGCTACTGTAATAATTTTTGTACAAAATACATCGCGTGACATGTCATTTGAAAACTAATAACTCACTGGTCAATAATATTGTGGTAAAATGTGCATAACATTATATGTGGAGTTGTGAAGATAAGATGAAATCATCACTGAAGTGTGTTTACCAGACAGGTCTGGGGAGTAGGTAAACCTGTTTCTCAAAGACAAAGGATAAGTTGATGCCCAGTGAGGTGTCAAAGCCTATGGGCCCTCACCCATCAAATTGCTATCTTTGGTAAGGAAAGGGGGCAAGAACAAATAGATCTGCATCTTAGCAAACAACTTATAAAATCACTGAATCATTTTTCCCCTTACCATGGGAAGCAAGTCTATCTTACCTACCAACTCTGAGTTTGCTAAAGTCTGCCTTCTTGAAATCCATGATCTTTATTATGCTGTTTTCTCTCCTACCATTCCTCAGAATCATGAACTCTACCATTTCATGATCACTTTCACCAAATGCCTTCCACTTTCAAATTCTCAATCAGTTCCTCCCTATTTGATATTTGTCAAAATCAAGTTTAGAACAGGCACTCCCCTAGTAGCTTTCTCCACCTTCTGAAATAAAAAATTGTCTCCAATACATTCCAAGAACTTGTTGGATAATTTATGCCCTGCTGTGTTATTTTCCCAGCAGATGTCTGGGTAGTTGAAGTCCCCCATCACCACCAAGATCTGTGCTTTGGATTATTTTGTTGTTTAAATTAAAGCCTCACCCACCTCTTCTTCCTGGTTAGGTGGTCTGTAGTAGAGGCCTACCATGACATCACCCTCGTTTTTTACCTTTTTTATCCTTACCCAGAGATTTTCAGCAAGTCTTTCTCTGATTTCCAACTTTGCAAACTTCTCCCTGACCAGACTCCATGTCTTCTTGCTCTCAGCTTGCTGCTTTCTTCTGTGCTGTGCAAGTTTGTTCAGTAGCAACAGACTTTTGGTAGGCTTTGTATAATCAACTGAATGTTATTTATGATTCAATAATATTTCTGCATTCATGGCTCAGTTTAGCATAGCACTTCCACATGTGCTTAGCGTTAAGCATATGCTTAAGTGTTTTTGCTGAATCAGGTCTATAGTTACAAGATAACATGTTTGCCCACCTGATCCAAAGTCCATTGACTACAGTTTTGAGAGGGTCAAGTACCTACACAGCAGTAGAAACTGGAGGAAATAGTGGACCATCCTCCGGTTGGGAATTTTTCCTCACCATTCTAAGAGAAAAGTTTCTTTCACTTCTTAGAGAGCAATCCAAGTGTATTGCTCTCCCAGCTAGAAAGGGCTATTTGTAGTTTAAAAGCTTCTAGTACACTTTTGGGTTTCAGTCATGGGGTGACTTGGCCCCTTTAAGGGGGTGGGGCTGGTCCACACCCCAGACAATTGGCTGGGGCTGATCTGGGAAGTTTTTCTGAAAGGGTTTTTCTAATGAACAGCTGATACAATTGGAGAAGGAGTCAGGTGGGAAGGAGAAGAACTTAAAAGAGAAGACAGGAGAGTTAGAAAGGAGGCTGCAGGGAGAAATGGTTTGGTGTTTCGTCTTGCTGGGAAAAGAACCACAGAGGAGATGCAGACAGTATCTTACCACGTGGGACTGGCCTGGAAGTGAGAGGGCAGCAGAGGTAAGGGAGACTCCAGAAGTAGGCCTGGGAGAAAGACAACCTCCTCCAGACAAATGGCCTAGGGTAGACCAGGGAAAGAACCTATCCTGGAGAGAACCAGACAAGGGAAAAGACCCCAGAGTGAAAGCCTTGAGTTGTCAGCAGCCTGACAGAAGCTGGGATATAGGAAGAAAGTCCCAGGATGGAGCTCTGCAGAGTCTGGGAGTGGAAGCTCTCTGTGAATGTGGGGGACAGAGGGAGAGTGAGTGGAACTATTGAGACTTGATGGCAGGGGCAGGCTGGAAAGAGGGGTCCCAGCAGTTCCTACCTGCTATTTCATCCTGATCCTGGGCACCCCTGTGGTCACACTTCCACCACTCCCACACATGCATTAGTTTACATGAGACCTGAGCCCCCACAATATTTCCACTGTGGGGGCACTAGCACTGTCTGCCCCCCACACCTCCCACTTTTATTGCCCCTGGAGAAAGGGGTGGAGTCTGCTGAGGACTGAGCCCTGGCAGCGTGGAAGGGTTTGTTCCTTTGAATTTGGTTTGGACTCTGCATAGTCCAGAAGGTGTGTGTGTGTGGGGGGGGGGGGACGGACTTCAGTGTGACCAGAGGGCCAAGTCACCACACCAGACCACAGAAACTCCAAAGGTGCGAGAGAGGCAGAGTGGCTGCAACCCCATAAGGGATGCTCCAAGACAGTAAGCTTATCTACACTGGTGGAGAAAGCAGGCATCTTGACTGACCCTTAAAATAAGGGAAGAATGTGAATTTGGAGAATCAGAGGTAGAACCTCAGCTGCACCGCGCTACATGGGGCCACAAGAGGGTACAGTGGAGGTCATGCTGCCACAGTTCCACAGCAATTATAAATGAGAAGAAGAGGAAATTTTTGGCTACAAAATAAGGAAGTTTCACACCAGTACAAAACTTGCAAATATATAAACCAGTAAATCAAAACTCACCTATTTGTTTGCTTTCAACATTTCCTGTAGAGTTTATAGTTTTCTTTTGAGCCCCAAGTCAGAGATGAAGGAGGAAGGCACTTGACTGTATGAAATCACTCTACTGTATTGCCATTGCATATTTGTCATTAGATTGCATGGCCCAATGTACAACCAAAGCCTTGCCACAGAGCTATCAAGCATGCTCTCCCTAGGGCCAAAAATGTCTAATTAAGCCAGAGAATTTTTTAATCTTCCTTTGATCCCCAAATCAGGGTTGAAGGATAAGGGCTCTTTAATGTATTGAAATCAGTCTGTGACAGTCCCATTGCATGTTTCTCATTTGACTTCATGGCATGGTTTAAAAGTTTGTACCTTTCACCAACAGAAGTTGGTCCAATAAAAGATATTCCCTCATCTACTTTGCATATCCTAGGAACAACACAGCTACAACAACCTGCACATACTTAAAGGTAGACATGTATTTAAGTACTTTGAAGAATTAGGTCTTAAATCATTGTGGCAATGTGGGGAAGTGAGGGCTGTTCCAAAGCTGACAGAAGGACTCCCACTGACTTCAATCAACTTCAATTAGTTTTGGATCAGGGCCATAAACAAGTTCTGTGTCATTCCATTCATTTGGTTTTCGCTTGAGCTATATCAGTGTTTGCTTTTAAAGGGTAGTTAACCTTTTTTTCCTTTTCTCTTTTGCAAACTTTATTTAGTATACTGCTGGCTTACTTGTGATTTGGTTTGGACTCTGCATAGTCCAGAAGGTGTGTGTGTGTGTGGGGGGGGGGGGGGGGGGGAGACTTCAGTGTGACCAGAGGGCCAAGTCACCACACCAGACCACAGAATGTCTATTCGACATTGGTGAGGCCTCATCTGGAGTACTGTGTCCAGTTTTGGGCCCCACACTTCAAGAAGGATGTGGATAAATTGGAGAGAGTCCAGCGAAGGGCAACAAAAATGATTAGGGGTCTGGAACACATGAGTTATGAGGAGAGGCTGAGGGAGCTGGGATTGTTTAGCCTGCAGAAGAGAAGAATGAGGGGGGATTTGATAGCTGCTTTCAACTACCTGAAAGGGGGTTCCAAAGAGGATGGCTCTAGACTGTTCTCAATGGTATCAGATGACAGAACGAGGAGTAATGGTCTCAAGCTGCAGTGGGGGAGGTTTAGATTGGATATTAGGAAAAACTTTTTCACTAAGAGGGTGGTGAAACACTGGAATGCGTTACCTAGGGAGGTGGTAGAATCTCCTACCTTAGAGGTTTTTAAGGTCAGGCTTGACAAAGCCCTGGCTGGGATGATTTAACTGGGAATTGGTCCTGCTTCGAGCAGGGGGTTGGACTAGATGACCTTCTGGGGTCCCTTCCAACCCTTATATTCTATGATTCTATGATTCTATGATTTCAGCAAAAAGTATGTTTGGCTTTATGCTTCGTTTTACAGCAGGACCTAAAAGGGGGAGGGGAATACATTTTGTTTCAGGATTGATGAATTCTTTGCATTGTGTCTTCACAGCTGCTCATACATACTACTGTCTAAAACTTGGCCTTTGCACTAAATATCAAAAATGATCAAGCTAGACTTCATTTTTATTCCTGGAATGGCAAATTGTAGATAGTCTTTGTGTAATTATCAGCACTAACACTGTTAATAGATTTGTACTTTTTAAAGAAATAAAAAAAGATTTAGCTTGAAAAAGATTTAATCCTTCCAGAGCTGACTTAGTCTCAAAGTCACAATAAATTTGGAAATATTTTTTATTTTAAACAAATTAAATATAATTTTAATATAGTGACAGAGTAAAACTGTAAATTAAAGGATCTAAAAGCTGGCCATTTCCTTTAATTTATGCAAAATGACACAAGTGTCTGATCCTAATTAAGGCTGCGTGTCTGTCACGGAAGTCTGGGATTCCGTGACTTTCTGTGACCTCCGTGACTTTTGCAGCAGCCAGTGCAGCTGGCTCAGGGACTGTCCGAACACTTGGGCAGCCCCTGGGCCAGCAGCAGTTTGGGTGTGGGAGGGGGTCAGGGCTGGGGGTTGTGGTGCGGTGCTTACCTTGGGGCGGGGGCTCCCTGGAAGCAGCCAGCATGTCCCTGCATCTCATAGGCGGAGGGGCCAGGGAGCTCTGCATTCTGCCCCCCTGCTTGCAAGCACCGCCCCCGCAGCTTGTGGCCAGGGCAGTGCGCGGAGCCGCCCTGACCTTCCCTCCTGCTAGGAGCTGCAGGGACATGCTGGTTGCTTCTGGGGAGCTGCGCAGAGCTGGATAGGGAACCTGCAAGCCCCTCCACCCACCTCCTGCAGCACCAGTGAGAGTCCAGGCTGTGAACCGCCTCCCCAGCACCAGTGCCAGCAGGGAACCTAGGTGGCATGCCACCACCTCCCCCCCAGCACCAGTGGGGGTCCCAAGCCGCGTGCCTCTGGCTGCCCCCCCCAGCACCTACAGCACCCCTGGACTGCCCCCCAAGCACCCTTAGCCCCCCTACCCAAGTTTTAGCCAGGGGTATATAGTCATGTCAGTCTGTGACCTGTCCATTACTTTTACTAAAAATACCAGTGATTAAAATGTAGCCTTAATTATCATATACAATTACCCCACAGGTAATAAATCATTGGAGGATGCATTTACAAGTATCTCTAAATTATGGGATTTTGAAATAAGATGCAGATAGAATTAGCATTAAACCAGAAGACACCAGTGTGTGGTAAATACTGATAAAGGCTGAGTTTTTAACAGCCACTCCTGGTGGCATTACAATGAAAAGAAAATTATCAGAGTATGTAGTGGAATGGCTAGGCAAAGAACCAGATTCTGTTTCTATTTGCTCCATCTGAAATCGGGAATGACTCCAGTGCACTCTCTAATTGCTCAGAAGGTGAATGTAGCAGACTTGCCACTTCTCTCTATATATTATATTTCCCCTCTCCTATTTCTTCTATCTACATCTCTGAGTTTTACACAGGGCTGGCCTGTCTCTGAGGAATGGAGAGCTAAACGGCACAACATGTACCCTCTTGAAAGTGATTACTTCAGTGTTGTTACTGAGTTGAAGCTGGATTCTCAATTGTAATATGATGAATTTTTAAAGTGACTGATATTTTGAAAAATATAGGCCTTTTATTCTTTCTTCCCTGATGTATATGGTTCTTCCCCCTATATACAGCGCATAAGAAAATTGCATTTCATAATTTAATTGCAAAACAAGTTTTTTTAATTGTACCTTTAACATTTGGGACTCTGCTCTCCTCTGAAAGATATCTGCATTGCTGTAAATAATATAAAATGTTTAGCTGTGATATTGGTCAGTAGTAATGGAAATATAGCTAATAAAATTCTGCTGTTCCTGACAGAGCAAGATGACTTGCCAGTTAATGGATTTCTCCACATATATTTCCTCCACCATTACACACACTTGGCCTCTTCATACCATAAAATAGTTAACAATTGAAAGCCACTAATCTAGGCTTTAATCTATTCCATAATTGTTATTATCTCCTAGAAATCTCCTCTTGACATGACATTAATATGGCTGACACATCTGCATTCAGCACAAGTTACAGAAACAAGGAGAGCAATATTGCATGGCAATATGGCAAAGTGAGTGAAAAGCCCAGGCTAAAATATGGGTCTTAACACTGAATCGTACTGATTCAAAAAGCTGTCCAAGGATTTAGCCATGCAACTCCCATGACTTTGCACAGCATTAAGTGATACAGAAAAAGAAGGAATTATATTTGTGTATGATCTTTACTTACGCCTAAGTCTCGAGGGGAGTCAGAGGACTTCGGCTGGATGATGATAGAGGATTTAGTGTTTCTAGAAATGTGAGTGGTAGCTGAATTTCCTAAATACCGTTGATCTGTGACAAAGGCAAAAAATAGAGTACATAAGAGCTGCCATACTGGAACAAACCATGGTCCATCTTCTCCAGTATCCTGTGTCTGACAGCGGCCCAGACCAGACCTTCAGGAGCATGTACAAAACATTTATAGAGTGATCCACCTGTCTTCCACTTCTGACTTCTGGTAGTCAGAGGTTTAGGGTTGCCCCGAGGGTGGGGGTTGTGTCCCTGACCATCTTGGCTAATAGCCATTACTAGTCCTATCCTCCATGAATTTATCAAGTTCCTTTTTGAACTTTTGGCCATCACAACATCCCATGGCAATGAGTTCCATATGTTAGTTATGCAACGTGTGAAAAAGTACTTTCTTGTTTGTATTAAATGAACTGCCTATTAATTACATCAGGTGACCCCTGGTTTTTGTATTGTGTGAAAGGGTAATAACATTTCTCTATTCATCTTTTCCACACTATTCATGATTTTACAGACTTTTATCATATCCCCTCTGAGGCATCTCTTTTCTGAACTGAAAAGCCGTAATCTTTTTAGTCTTTCCTTGCATGGAAGCCATTCCATACCCTTGATCATCTTTGTTGCCCTTCTCTGAATGTTTTCCGGTACTACTATATCCTTTTTGAGATGAGGTTACCAGAAATGGACATAGTGTTCAAGATGTGGCATTATGATATTGTTTTATTTTCTATCCCTTTCCTAATAGTTCCCAAGCTAATTAACCTTTTTGACCATTGCTGCACATTAAGTGGAAGTTTTCATAGAACTCACCATGATTATCCAAAATTTCTTTCTTGGGTGGTAACAGTTTAAAACCCATCATTTTTTTTGCCTAGTCACCCAGTTTTGTGAGATCCCTCTGTAACTCCTCACAATCTGCTTTGGAGTTAACTACCTTGAATAAATTTTATATCCTCTGCAAACTTTGCCACTTCACTTTTCCCCCCCTTTGTTCCACATCATTAATTAATATGTAGAATAGCATCGGTCCCAGTACAGATCCTTGGGGGACCCTGTTGTTGCCCTTTTTCCATTGTGAAAACTGACCATTTATTTCTACCCTTTGTTTCCTATTTTTCAACCAGTTACTGATTCATGAGAGGACCTTCCCTCTTATCCCATGACCACTTAATTTGCTTAAGAGCCTTTGGTGGGGCACCGTATGAAGGACTTTGTGAAAATCCACGTACACAATGAGCTTGTCTAGACTTAAAACACTACTACGGCCCAGGTGTGCCACTGCAGCCATAGGGCTTCAGTGTAGTCACTACCTGCGCCATGGGCGGGGTTCTCCCACTGACACAGGTCATCCACCTTCCTGAGAGATGATAGTTAGGTAAATGGAAGAATTCTTCTGTCGACCTAATGCTGTCTACACAGAGACTTAGGTCAACTTAACTATGCCAGTTGGGTGTTGGGGGGTTAGATTTTTCACAACCCTGAGTGATGCAGTTATGCCAACCTAATTTTCTAGTGTAGACCAGGCCGCTATTGACTGGATCACCCTTATCCACACGCTAGGTGACTCCCTCAAATAATCCTAATAATGGAATTATAGAATCATAGGACTGGAAGGGACCTTGAGAGGTCTTCTAGTCAGGTCCCCTGCACTCAAGGCAGGACTAAGTATTATCTAGACCAATGGTTCTCAAACTTTTGTACTGGTGACCCCTTTCACACAGCAAGCCTCTGAGTGTGACCCCCCCCCCAAATTAAAAACACTTAATATATTTAATACCATTATAAATGCTGGAGGCAAAGTGGGGTTTGGGGTGGAGCCTGACAGCTCGCGACCCCCCCCCCCCATGTAATAACTTCACGATGCCCTGAGCGGTCCCAACCCACAGTTTGAGAACCACTGATCTAGACCATCCCTGAAAGGTGTTTGTCTAACCTGCTCTTAAAAATCTTCAGTGATGGAGATTCCACAACCTCCCTAGGTAATTTATTCCAGTGCTTAACCACCCTGATTGTTAGGAGGTTTATCCTAATGTCCAACCTAATCTGCCCTTGCAGCAATTTAAGATCACTGCTTCTTGTCCTATCCTCCGAGGTTAAGGAGTACAATTTTTCTCCCTCCTCCTTGTAACAACCTTTTATGTATGTGAAAACTGTTATCATGTCCCCTCTTAGTCTTCTCTTCTTCAGACCAAAAAAAAAAAAAATTTCAATCTTCCCTCCTAGGTCATATTTTCTAGAGCTTTAATGATTTTTGTTGCTCTTCTCTGGACTCTCTCCAATTTGTCTACATATTCCTGAAATGTGGCTCCCAGAACTGGACACAAGTACTCCAATTGAGGCCTAATCAATGTGGAGTAGAGCAGAAGAATTACTACTTATGTCTTGCTTACAACACTCCTGCTAATATCAAAAAAGTGAACATCATTCCAGAATGATAACAGTGTTACACTGTTGACTCATATTTAACTTGTTATCCATTATGGCCCCCAGATCCCTTTTCACAGTACTCCTTCCTAGGCAGTCATTTCCCATTTTGTATGTTTGTTCCTTCCTACTTTGCATTTGTCCTTATTGAATTTCATCCCATTTACATCAGACCATTTCTCCAGTTTGTCCAGATCATTTTGAATTTTAATCCTATCCTCCAAAGCACTTACAGCCCTGCCCAACTTCATATCATCCGCAAACTTTATAAGTGTACTCTCTATGCCATTATTTATAGCATTGATGAAGACATTGAATAGGACTGGACCCAGAACTGATCCTTGTGGGACCCCACTCGCTATGCCATTCCAGCATGACTGTGAATCACTGATAACTACTCTCTGGGACCAGTTTTCCAACCAGTTATGCACCCACCTTGTAGTAGCTCCATCTAGGTTGTATTTCCCTAGTTTATTTATGAGAAAGTCATGCGAGACACTATCAAAAGCTTTACTAAAGTCAAGATATACCATATCTACCGCTTCCCCCTATCCACAAGGCTTGTTACCCTGTCAAAGAAAGCTCTCAGGTTAGTTTAACATGATTTGTTCTTGACAAATCCATGCTGACTGTTACTTATCACCTTATTATCTTCTAGATGTTTGCAAATTGATTGCTTAATTATTTGCTGCATTATCTTTCCAGGTACAGAAGTTAAGCTGACTGGTCTGTAATTCCCTGGGTTGTCCTTATTCCCCCTTTTTTAGATTGGCACTATATTTGCTCTTTTCCAGTTTTCTGGAATCTCACCTGTCTTCCATGACTTTTATAAGATAATCGCTATTGGTTCAGATATCTCCTTAGTCAGCTCTTTGAGTATTCTTGGATGTATTTCATTAAGCACTGCTGACTTGCAAACATCTAAGTTGTCTATGTAATTTTTAACTTGTTCTTTCCCTATTTTAGCCTCTAATCCTACCTCATTTTCATTGGCATTCATTAAGTTAGATGTTCAATTGCTACTAAACTTTTTGGTGAAAATTGAAACAAAAAAGTCAATTAGCATTCTGCTATTTCCACATTTTGTGTTATTGTTAATAGAATGGTGAAGCATGATTTCCCTTTACAAAAGCCATGTTGGTTCTTACCTAACAAATCACATTTATCTAGGTGTGTGACAATTCAATTCTTTATTATAGTTTCTACCAATTTTGCTGGTACTGAAATTAGGGTCACTGGCTTGTAAGTGCTAGGATTGCCTCTGGAGCCCTCTTTAAAAATCAGCATTAGGCGGGATTTGATTGCAGCCTTCAACTACCTGAAGGGGGGTTCCAAAGAGGATGGAGTTAAGTTGTTCTCAGTGGTGGCAGATGACAGAACAAGAAGCAAGTGGGGGACTCAAGTTGCAGTGGGGAAGGTCTAGGTTGGATATTAGGAAAAACTATTTCACTAGGAGGGTGGTGAAGCACTGGAATGGGTTATCTAGGGAGGTGATGGAATCTCCGTCCTTAGAGGTTTTTAAGGCCCGGCTTGACAGAGCCCTGGCTGGGATGATTTAGTTGGTGTTGGTCCTGCTTTGAGCAGGGGGTTGGACTAGATGACCTTCTGAGGCCTCTTCCAACTCTAATCTTCTATGATTCTATGAACAGTACATAAGTAATTTAATGTTAGTGTACTTTGACAAGTTCAATTCAATCTTTGTCAAGTCATTCATTTATAAAGCACTACCACCTAATCATTCCAGAACATCACTTGCAGTGTACCACTTACAGCTGTGGAATAGTGTTTGTTTGTTAGCCACTTCATGGTGGCTGAGTGCCCCCAAGTATATTTGGCAGCACCTTTAAAGCTGCCAAATGCGTAAGCTACATCTAAGGCATTTCACTGAATTCAGTGGAACAGTCATTTGAAACATCAGCAAAGGACATGGGAGGATCCAACAACGTAGATATTAGTGGCTGGTTCAGAAACAATAAAGGATGTGCAAACCCTTCAGCTTTCCCTGCTCATCTTACTCATGCAATTAGTCCCAACCATACTCACATGATTTCGGCACATGGAAGTGGCTCCTCCAGGCATGGATCTGACCCCTTATATTGAAGAAGGGTGTCAGCTATCTTCTGTGGCTCTACACCCCACTTTCTAGGGCTCTACAGAGGAATTTCCATTGGGGATATATGCAGGGTGAGAGGGGCAGTATTAAGCAGGGAATAGGCAATCCCAGTTGGGTGTGATCAGGGTTGTGGAGGATGCACATAATTCCCCTGTAGCTCCCCAGAAATTATCTGGGAAAGGTGATAAATCCCCAGACTATATCTTTTCTATTGTGCAAACTCCACATTGGGGAATTCCCCCTGAAAGTGGGGGCTCCCTGGGCTACATAACAGTGGCCAGAGGAGTCCCTGCAAGCCCAACTCCACTGCCATGGAGTTATTGTGTTGCCTCTCTGGCCCAGAGCTGATATTGATTGAAAAAAGCCTCAAGGATAGGATTTGCAGGGGGCCTGGGCTGAGAGAGCTGTGGAGTTTATAAGCCAATTCTTTTGGGAAAAGAGGGCAAGCTCCATCTTCTGCCATTTGGGAGGAATTCTACCAGGATGTCTTTGTCAAGTCCCACTCCATTACCCCTCAGGAGGGGGCAACTTGGCCTATTTTCTCAAAAACCTCTGCAATAGAGCAACAACAATCATAAAAGATGGTTAGAAACCCTCTCCCGACTAGTCATTTTTTTAGAAATTTCCTGCCTAAACTGCTGTCTGACACTGTTCCCTGCACCCTATATTCTTGTTCGCTATCATTTATTCAGAAGGTATAACAGGAAGTCTTCCCAATACCTATATTTGTTTCTAGTACACATTTATGCTTGTCTAAAATGTGCCTACATGTTGATACACATCCATGTACATGAGCATGTTTTTCCAAGTCAGTACATTTTCTGAGTCATTAACTTCAAGTGTGTATTTTTATTTCCCATAAAAGATTGCAGAATGGGGCATGAACACAAAAGTCTGTCTTTCTGAAATGTATTTTCAGATTCTTTTCTGGAATGTGGCAGCTACAGGTCATAACTGAACTAAAAATGGCTGTCTATTTGTTTAATGTGCTTTTCTTTGGATCCATCAGTCAAAATTTGCATTGTTTTCCCCAGGCAGTAACTGTACTCTAGGGTGCTCTTAGATAAGCACCAGAGGATGCTTCCAGAGGGTTCCTAACAGAAATGTTCCCATTGGCAAGCAGGGGGGGAGAAAAGATTTAATCAAGCATTTGAGTGCTGCTACTTCAAGTTTCCAAATAAAGCCTGGAAATAAGTTTAGAACTCAGCATAGTCTACCCTGAGTTGAACCCATACTGTGTTCATACACGCTGAGGAATCTAAGGAAAAAATGAGCTCAGTAATTTGATTAGGGTCCAATGTAAATCCCATTGAAAACAATGGAAAAAACTTTGGCTTCAGTGGGAACTGAATCAGGCCCTTACTTTATACAAACCTCTCCCATTTGCTGCTGTAGAATTGATTTTAGTTTTTTTAAATTTAATTTATTTGCTATTGTTGGGCACATTTTATGTACATATTTGAGATTTCTGCCTATGGCTCTTTTTTTTTTTTTTGCAGGAGTTTAAAATTTCTAGAAAGTAGTTATTAGGGCTGACTAGCATAGCCGGTAGGGGCCACCTTTCTTTACCCCAAATTTGACAGCGGCTTGTGTCATTATATTATAGGTAAGCACTAAAATAAAATGAGACTTGAATAGGGCCTTCTGTAAAACAAATCACTGGCTTGATTAAAATACAGAATTTTCCTACAAACAATCCTTGGGAAAATTTATTTAAAAACAAAATGCCCATTCCTGAAGGATGTGTGGTAGGTGCCCTTAAAATAATGTTACATTCATTCATATGCAATTGATTATCCTGGCAATCACATTTTTCTTTCTATATCTTTCACCCAGTGGAGCACTTGGTCTAAATATTTTTAAAAATGACCAAACTGAGCACAATCTGGTCCTTGCTTTCCCCATTTAACCCAAGGACCCCGTTCTGTTTTAGCACAGAAGTCAATTACCTGCATACTCAGATTCTTGTATAGGTTTGGCAGGCAAAATTGTCAAAGCATGCATTGCCTCCAAGCTGGAAGTTTTTACAGTATCATAGGGATACTGTTCTTCATCAGGTACATCGCGTGAATGTTCTGATTCATCCTCACCCACTTTTGCAAAATGTTTATCCTAAGCAAAAGAAAGGAAATTCAGGTAACACAGGGCTCACTTCAGGTTTGGCCAAAGTCAATGGAGTTGCATTCACTCGAATGGCTCAGGTGCATGGCTTCAGTGACCATTGATAGAGTTGGGCTGACTCCTGCCATTTCATGCCTGCAGACTGTGAACTGGGAGTTTTGTTCAACTGTTGAAGGGATGAAGATGAAAGGTTGCACAGAGTACACTGGTGCAGCAGAGTTTCTGTTTGCAGTTTAGAATTTAACTAAGGCTGCATACAAACTTAAAAGTGACTTTAATTTAAAAGATAGTGGGACTCAGGCTCCTAAGAGGGAGATTTTCAAATAGCAGTTAGGAGTCTAATTTCCATCAACTTTTGCTGAGTATCATTTGTGCCTTTGAAAAGTCTCCCCTAAGTGCCTAAGTCACTTTGGAAATAGTAATCTGGTTCCTAAGTCACTTACTTTTGAAAATGTTACATAGAGTGTAACTTAACCAGCAAAGCACATTTTAAAAATTGTACATTTCACTGTAATATTTTCAATGTGTCATTTGTGCTATGCTGTTCAGTTACATAAATCAAGCAGCTAGGGAATAGAACTAATATTGTCACAGAGGGTATTTCTGTCCTTGGACTCTGTGAATCTGAACATCAGTGATTTATGTAATTACTCAGTCATCACAAATTGTAAAATAAAAATCTAACATTCAGAAGTCACTTTTGGTTAATAACTATTCAAATATTTGAGTCCTGAGTGCTTGCACTAGCAAATCTTCGGTTTCCAAGCAAACAAGGCAGGGCGGTGAATATTACTATATGGTAGAATTGCAATCAGCTTTCAAATTTGAATGAAAGTTCACTGCAATGTTTTTATTTGCCCAGCTCTTCTGTTGGCACTACTTGGATACTAATTGTCCAATTTATAGCACATGGTCTTGCCATTCTTGTTTACACCAACTTCTATTGATTTCAGAGTGATTTTTGAGATACACAGGTAAAACAGAATCAGGCCATAGATAAGTAATTGGCTGAGTAGTCTGCTCCTGTAACCCAGCTTCAGAAGTTCCAAGCCTATCTGGAAATAACCATTTTCCATGTTTATTTGAATACAAAATTGCACATTGGAGAACAGATGCATCTTATACTTTTGTAGATTTGATACTGAATGATTATTCTAAATACAATGTTACTGAAGTTCAAAATAGAACACAGCTATATACAGAAAATGAACCATATTCTTGGTATTTTCTAAAACAAGCATTGGTCTAATCCTGCTCCCACTGAAGTCAATTTAAAGCTTTCATTGATTCCAATAGGAGCAGAGTTAGGCCAAAACTAAGCACTTTTCAAAATCCCACTCTACATTCCAGATGCTCAGGCAGAAAGGATGGTCTTCCCACAACAGCATTACAGCAGGTGACAATCTTAAATTTCAAGTCAAAGTGAAAGTAAGGTAAAATTTTAGAAAGGAAGGGAAAAAAATACTTACAAAATTAGATGTTTTTCCAGGAATATTTCTGCTCTTGCCTTCTAAATAAAGTGGTCAGAAAGATTACAGCAAATATTATATATTCTATATAGAAGAGTGATATTATTTAGTATTTTATTAAAGGGAACAGAACTTAGTTAACTGTATAATATACTGAAAATATTCACATAGCTCACATAGTGAAAAATGCCAGCTGCCCCTGAGTAGATACATTAGTAAGGAAAGAGTCTTATGGAACCTCAGACCCACCCTTATTTCATCTGCACAGAGGCTATGAAGGCCAAGTTTTTCTCAAATGGGTGCCTAAAGCTAGGTGCCTAAATAATAAATAACTAAAAATTTTGTAAGTAGTTTTATGGTTCCCATGACCATAGCATCTGAGCACCTCACAGTTAGAGCTTAGAAGAAAATGGTTTTCCTGTCCCATGGATATTTTTGGGAGCTCAATTTCTTCCTGTCTCAAATCTGGACAAAAAGTTGAAATCTCAACTATTCATGAACTGAAAAGAACCCCAATTTGTTTGGTTCTGGGCAATCAAAATGTTTCATTTTGGTTCACAGCAGCCCTTATTTTGGCCGTTTCTGCTAGAGGCTCAAACCTGCCATTCACTCAGCTAACCTCATCACTGGCCAGCATGGGGGAAATGGAGAACAATCTCCACAGTCTCTATTGTCCCACCTAGTGTTGCTCACAGACCAGGTCAACTCCTCCTGTGTCCGATCAGGAGTTGGGGGACTGGGGGGAACCTGGGCCCACACTCTACACCGGGTTCCAGCCCAGGGGCCTGTGGATAGCAGCTGTCTATATCTCCTGTATCAGCTGCATGACAGCTACAACTCCCTGGGCTACTTTCCCATGGCCTCCCCCCCAGCACCTTCTTTATCCTCACTGCAGGATCTTCCTCCTGAAGCCTGGTTATTCTTGTACTTCTCAGTCCTCCAGCAGTACACCTTCTCACTCCTTGCACACCCCCCACTAACTGATGGGTGGTTCTTTCTAAACCAGGTGTCCTGATTAGTCGGCCTGCCATAATTGATTCTAGTATGTTCTTAATTGGCTCCAGGTGTCTTAATTAGCTTGCCTGTCTTAATTGGTTCTAGCAGGTTCCTGGTTGCCCTAGTGCAGCCCCTGTTCTGGTCACTCAGGGAACAGAAAACTATTCATCCATTGGCCAGTATATTTGCCTTCTACCAGACTCCTGTACCCGATTCCGGACACCTGCCCCTTTTGCGGCGTGAAGGAAACCCTGGCGCACGTCTATCTGGAGTGCGCCAGGTTGCAGCCCCTATTCCGGCTCCTCACCAGTCTTTTGTTACGGTTTTGGTTGCACTTTTCTCCTCACCTCCTCATCTACGCACTCCCTGTCCGTGGCCCCACTAAGTCGCGGGACCTCCTGGTCAACCTCCTCCTGGCCCTGGCTAAAGCGGCCATCTATAAAACCAGGGTGAGGAGGTTGGCCGATGGAGTCTCCTGCGACTGCGGGGCCTATTTCCGATCCTCTGTCCGTTCACGTCTCCGAGCGGAGTTCCTCTGGGCGGCGTCCACCGACTCCCTTGACGCCTTTGAGGAGCGGTGGGCGCTGTCCGGGGTTCTCTGCTCGGTGTCCCCGTCCGGTTCCCTTCGTTTGACCCTTTGACCGCACTCCCGTCCCTGTTTTTCATTAGTTGTCCCCCGTAATTAGTTGGCTCTCCAGGCCCTGTGGATCTCCCCCTTAGGCTGGGGGGGGCTCCTTTCGTAGTGGACGAGCTCCGCCCGCCCACTCCCTGGATCCCAATAGGACCAGACTCCTGTACCCGATTCCGGACACCTGCCCCTTTTGCGGCATGAAGGAAACCCTGGCGCACGTCTATCTGGAGTGCGCCAGGTTGCAGCCCCTATTCCGGCTCCTCACCAGTCTTTTGTTACGGTTTTGGTTGCACTTTTCTCCTCACCTCCTCATCTACGCACTCCCTGTCCGTGGCCCCACTAAGTCGCGGGACCTCCTGGTCAACCTCCTCCTGGCCCTGGCTAAAGCGGCCATCTATAAAACCAGGGTGAGGAGGTTGGCCGATGGAGTCTCCTGCGACTGCGGGGCCTATTTCCGATCCTCTGTCCGTTCACGCCTCCGAGCGGAGTTCCTCTGGGCGGCGTCCACTGACTCCCTTGATGCCTTTGAGGAGCGGTGGGCGCTGTCCGGAGTTCTCTGCTCGGTGTCCCCGTCCGGTTCCCTTCGTTTGACCCTTTGACCGCACTCCCGTCCCTGTTTTTCATTAGTTGTCCCCCGTAACTAGTTGGTTCTCCAGGCCCTGTGGATCTCCCCCTTAGGCTGGGGGGGGCTCCTTTGTAGTGGACGAGCTCTGCCCGCCCACGTCCTGGATCCCAATAGGACCAGACTCCTGTACGTCCACTGGTCTGGGTCTGTCACAATATGTATTGTGTTATGTAGATCCTTTGGACATTCTAACTGACCCTGACCAAAAAACAAAAGAAACACACCCTTTTATGCATCATTGTTCTTCTGTAAGTTAGATTCAATACATGATTCCAGCAACAAAATATTGCACAATGTTGCATGGCCCAGCAGATGGCATTAAATGTTCATTTGTACTCTACCTGTACTACTGTTATCTATGTTTATACAGTCATCCGTGCGGGAGGAGAAACAGACTCCTGCAAACTATGGGCCTGACTCTCCACTCACTTACACCAGTTTACTACTATAACTCTATTGACTTCACTGAAGTTACTCCTGATTTACACCAGTGTAAGTGAGAGGAGAATCAGGCCCTACAAACATAATGATGAAAACAAACCAGTGCTCTAAAGTTTCATTCTTTCATTTTCTATTTCAAGTTATAAAAATGACTCTATATTCCTTGAGTTCCAAGTTAAACACCCTCAACATGACAGGAAAATGAGTCACACAGATCAATATTATTGGCCACATTCTCTAGTATAACCAAATGGAATTTGGAAGAGGACCAGGCAGAGGTAGCCTCATTCCCAGCATAAATTAGAGCATCATAAAGACCTCAATAACTTAAATTTATACCTGTATGCCCAGAGACCCAAGCCATTCTGATAGTAAAGTGGGTGAGGTTCTGTGACCTCTAATGTGGAGGAGGTCCAACTAGATGATCGTGATGGTCCCCTCTGGCCTTTAATGTCCATGAGTCTATGAGCCTGGGATCACTGGAGCTCAGAGGCATCCCAGCCATGCCTCCTTTCTTCTCGGAACACCTCTTCTGACCATGGGTGGTGAGAATGATCACATAGAGGCACAGTGCTGGTGCTGTTCTATCTAGGGATTCCCTTTACGCAAGGAGAACCCTCAGCTTTCTGGTTAAGTTATCTGTCCAGCTCCTTTCTGCTGACTGAGTAGTGCAAACCAGCCAGTACAGGGCGGAAAATCTTCCTCTTGTATCATGATGGACTTTCAATTCAATACCTTTTCTATAGTGGTGACGAATCTTATATACAGTAATGTAACATAATCAGCACAATGTGTATTGGGGCCTGATCTTCCAAACCACCGAGCACCATCTGGAAGGTGCATGGCAATTGAGGGCACGAACACTTTTCAGGACGGTGTTCATTTATTTATTATTTGTAATGTGCTCATACCCTCAGGTCTCAGTCAGATCAGGGCCCCATTGTGCTGGTGTTGTACAAATGCATGTAGGAGACAGTCTTTGTGCCAAAGAGTCTACAATCTAATTGACCTCTTCTTACCACTGTTATTTTCATTGGAAACTGAAGACCTGGTGTAGACTTGGCATTTCTCAGCATTTTCAGGTTGGTGACCCCTTATTCAAAGTCAAAACATCTTCACAGCTCCCTTACATTTACCAAAGTGCCACGGGTTACCATATTGCACATGAGTACCAAGTATCAAAATTGCCTTTTTATTTTAAATGAGACAACAGGGACAACTTTGATTCTGTGGTCATACTAATTAAAATAGGAGTTCACAGGGTCTGAATCTGCACCCATGGACTTCAATGCAAGAAGATCTTAGAAAGGTCAGTGATTTCATTATGTTTCTAATACTGACATCAGACAGGAAGTTGTGTTTTAATAAACAGCCCAACCTGCAGATGCTTAGCCAATCTCTCCAAACCCCTTTGATATACAAAATTGGGTTGACAATTTTTCAAGGGTAAGATTCTCTTAGGCAGTTTCTAGTTTGTCTGGAAATATCATGAAAAATGCCCATCTCATGTATTTAGGCATCTCTGTTTTAGGCCTTAGTGAGGACATGCAGGATCCTCAAAAATTATGTGGGTTCAATTCAAGGGATGAGCAGGAGAATAGGCTGGCCTCTCTTCCAAGACTAGGGGGAGGAGGCAGGAAGCTGCCAGTAAGTGCCAGCTGTAGGGAGGTTTTGCTGTGCTGTGGCCACTTGTTCACTTAGAAGTGAATCGAAAGAGAACACATGTCACTGAAACCACCAGACAGGTTGGTTTTATTTTATCTGAGTTGGTTCTTTTTACCACAAAACCTACTTCCTATTGGTGCTGACTGGAAACATCACCTAGTGGTTGGGGGTCCCTTCCTTCTTAATACGGGGAACCAAGGGGTTAGTTCCTTCTTAATAGGGGAACCCAGGCCCTGTGACAGTTACCAAGGTCTACCCAAAAGCACCTTAAGGCTGCCTGCCGTGGGCCACTTCCTACCCTCTTCTCTATGGTCCAAGCTTTGCAGTCTGTAGCAAAAGATAATGAAAAAAATACACTACCTACACCTTTAGCCTGTCTGAGCCCAGCAGGAAAGCTCCTCTTTTCCCAGAGAAGCTTCTACAGCATCCCTTCCTAGGAACTCCCAGGGTAGACCTTTCTCCCTGCCTTGTCAGCCCCCTTCAGAGCTGTCTGGATTCCTTTTAAGCTCCACCTCCATCTGGAGCATGCTCTGCAGCTGCAGCTGGGCATGGTCAGCTGGGCCCAGAGTTGCTCTTTAACCCCTTCAGACCTAGTGCAGGGTTTATACACCCTGTAACATCCTCTATTAAAAAAGCCCTTTGATGCTATTTTAAAGTAAAAAGTAAGGGGGTGGTGGATGTACACATTTTAGCAAACGTCCTTTATGTGTGAATGTGTAACATGTGGCAAGATGCACGTGTTGTACAATAAATGTAGGGTACCGGCTTTACATCCAGCACACGTTAATAGAGCCCTTGATTTCACAAAGCACTGATGTACATTCTTTTCATTAAGCATGTTCCATTGAAGTCTTGGGGTGAAATCCTGGGCCCATGGATGTCAGTGGGAATTTTCCCCACTGATTACAGTGGGGCCAAAATTTTACCCATGAAGTCAATGTGACTTAAGTACATGCTTAATGTTAAACATGTACTTAAATGCTTTACTGAATGAGGGCTAGAGAGCACCTTATAATTAGGATCAGGGCCTTATAAATAGGAGAAGTTTAATTTTTTTTTCTAAATTAAAATGGATTTTTTTTTTTTGCAAAAGGTCAATCACCCGATTGTTTTAAAAGAGATCAACTGTTTTGATGATTTAAATCAGATCTGATGGTACAGACAACTGTGCCCATAAAACTTGGCCTAAATGGGGCAAGATAGATATAGATAAAAAGGCACTTTAAAAAAAAAAGCTTTGTACATTCTTCCCTCCCATGGTTTTTAGAAGCAATGAACCATTTCATTAACAATTCAATGTTTGTTGTTTTAAATCTCCATTTTATATGCAGCAGGATAACTTATTCCATGTGATGTAGAACTTTTTAATGCATGAGGCCACAAAATCAGTATTCTTCTTGTGTGCTGGTAGTTTTTGGCCTCATTCATTCATTGATACCTGAGTTGTGTATATTTCTTACAATAGATCAACACACCTGGGTTCTGATTCTATATTCTTTGCATATCCCAAACTATCCCAAACTATTGCTGACACCAAGGGTAATAAGAATAGTAAAAAGAAAACAGAATGAAAAATGTTATTGAGAAGAAACATGGTATAAATGGTAACATAGTTTTTTACCTCTGTGGTTTAACTCTAGCTTACTTGCTGCATTCATGTTTGGCCAAGATCTAAAGAAGTAAAAGAGAACAAATGCAGTCACCAAAATATTAGCAAGTTTATCAAAACCTCATTGAAGGATTAGCATAACAGAATGAGGGAACTGCTAATCATTTAAGTGAGAAAACGTTTTTGGTAACTGTGGGAAAATTGATGATTTTGGGGCCTCTTGGGTCTTGGTTGTATTGCCAGTAATATGTTGCAGTTACATAGGACCCATCTTTCCTATGCAAGAATCTCAAAGCATTTTACAAATATGAATTAATTAAGCATTGTAGGTAAATAGTATAACTCCTGTATTGGTGATTCGGTAGATGGCACTCTGCCTTCTGAATCTGATCTGATCCAGTGTCTAAACATGCGCCCTGATGAACCACCAAGATGTGAGCACAGAGGATTCATATGCACAGATCTCTCCCTTCACTGTTGGAATGATGGCTCTGTCTGTCACCCTCATCCGCCTCACCCCTTTGTATTTCAGATCTTACTGTCCCAGTACTTATATGGATCCACCATTGTGGTATGTGAGCACCTACCAACTATTAAAAAACAGGAAAATAACTGTTTTTGAATTTAGATGTAACCAGGATTAGGAATAAATTTACACACACCCCATCACCCTACTATCTGAGCAGCTTCTCTAGGAAATGCGGAGGGTTAGCAAAATATCAGCTCTAAACCTTTGGCTCCAAACTCCCCCCTGTACTTAGAGCTGTCCTGTAGCTTCTGCTCTTTTTTGTCTTATCTCTTGTAGCAGCTACTGAACAAAAAATGAAGCTGAGTGGTTTCCTGTTTAGTGAGCTCTCTTCAAACCACACTGGATTCATCTGACCTTTAGCTGGCCAATGTTTGAAGCAGCTATACATCAATAATGAAATTCTTATAATTATTTATCAGGGCTTTAAAAATAATAAATTTACTTACCTATTCATTGGCAAAGTTAGCTTCCTGTTTTTCAGATCTGTTGGTCGTTCTACTATAGTTTTCCTGTTGACTCTGATTCAGTAGAAAATAACTTAATTAGAAAATAGTAATATGTTGGAAACAAGCTTCAATGGGAGCAAAATTAGGCCCATGTATCTTAGAAGTTTTTCAAATCTGGAAAACTATATGTATAGCTGAATGACATTTCTTCCCCCCCCATGTCTTTCCCTCTAATGGGTGGATTTGACTTTTGCCGGTTCTTGTTTTTAACAATTTAGAACCAAATTGTTCCCTATGCAAAAGGAAAGGGGGAGAAAAACCCACTGGTGACAGGAAACTTTGAATTCCAACTTCCAGTGACATCATTCCGTTAGAGTGGGGATGCATTAACTTCTTGTGGAAGGGAAAGTGAATTAAGCTACCAAAACCTATGACTGTCCAGGCATGAACTCCATGCCAGAAACTGTGATTGGGAAATGGGATGGATCACTCAGAATTGACCTGTTTTGTTCATTCCCTCTGAAGCAGCTGGCACTGGCCACTATCAGGACACAGGGCTAGGTGGACCATTGGTTTGACGTGGTATGGCTGTTCTTATGGACAGTGGGACACTTGCTGAACAGTAGGGCAAACACATGAAGCTCTTGTCCTGATTACTCCCTTCATGGCAACATAGCTCTGCTTCCCTGCCATGCCCTTTCCACTTGCAGTTGCTCCTGAGACCCTTTGGAGTGGGGCTTCTTCTAGAAGGCAGGGAGACCCAGGTAAAATAATACTGATCTATGACTCAATCCTGCAAACTCCTGCAAGCTTAATTTCTAAAGACTACTCCCATGCTTAAAGTTAATCCTGCACTCACGTATTTGCAGGAAGAGGGTCTTATAAGTAGCTCACTGCATAATCTCCATAGATTTCAAGGGTGACAATTCCTCTGTGAGCAGGTTTCCCTAGCTCAATTTCTGGCTTGCTCACTCCAGATCCACAGAGCCAAACAATGCAGCTTTCTTATGTAGGGTTTTGCTGTGGTCTCCGATTCGTGCAACAGAGGCACTGCTCCCTCCTTCTGCATGATAGGGAGTTTTCCATGCCATTTAGCACCCATTCACCTTTGTTGCAGAAGGGAGTATGTGGCCTTTAAGTTAACGGTAGCATTTTCCAGCATTTGCCATCAATGATATTCATTCTCTAGCTAGAGCATGTTCAGAAATCGTAATTCCATATTTGTGACAGTGCCCTTCATTGACACAAAGTACCATCATGCCCCTTTTCAATTCATGATTCAAGTCACATTATTTATGGTTCAAAGATATTAAGGAAGAGGAAATGTAGGGTAGCATTAATTTTAAGTGTCCATTGACTAATGTTTAATTGCTGACAAAATGCAATGAAACACCTACAGAAATACATCTGACATTTACACTAATGCCAGCTGAATTCAGCACGATGGATTCTATTATAATAGATTATGATTAATTCATGATGAAATGGATACATAAAAGTTTCTATTCCAAAATCAGAAATTTGCCAAGAATCGTGATACTAAGGGCCATATTTTGGTACACTTACTCAAATTCAGGGGTAACTTACTTCACACAGTTCCATTGACTTCAATGGCACTACATGAGGGGTAAGGTGCAATTTACCCTGAGTGAGAATATCAGAATCTGGTTCTAAGCAATAACAGGATCAATTCCCAGCCTAAAAAGAGTTAAAGAGATTCATTTTCATTTCTTGACCTTTCTCCTAGCTCCTCACTCTCCATAAATTTGTCCCACGTGTGAACAGTGACACACAGAACAACTGGTAGTATCCCATTCAATATTGTCACATCCAACTTCAGCACTTTAAATGAGTCCAATACTGGGCATTTGCTTTTTCATTAGATTGCTAATTTCCACGGATAATGCAACAATTATTCCTGTGAGTAATCTTTATTCACAAGAGATTGTACATTTCACAGTCTGGCCCAAAATGTTCACTGGCACGTTTGGGTTGGTTGAACATTATTAATTATTATTATTGTATTTATTATTTATAGTGCAGCAGCAACGAGGGGCCCCATTCATAGACCAGGGCCCCAATGTACTAGGCATAAATACATAAAAAAAGCAATTCCTGTCCCAAGGAGCTTACAATCTAAATAAAGGACAAGAGAAAACAGACAGATACACCTAACAGGTAGCATGAGCACAAGGTAACAATGACACAAAAGTAGGTCAGCAGGAAAGAAGTGGACCATGGAACACATTTAGGATGTGGAACCAGTTCATTATGTAGTTACACTCCCAAAAAATCAATGAGACTAATCATGGGATGAGAATTACTCATGTGAGTAATGCCTGCAGGATCAGGTTCCTTGATAGAAACACTGTCTCAAAAGAAACACTAGGCCATTATTTCTGCAGGGAAAATGTCTGTTTTAAACTTCACAGCTGAACAATAGTGCAAGATGTGACCAAAGGATCCTGTTTCATATCTCAGTGCCGCTTATCCTACTCCATAACTCAAAATTATGTTCAGTATAAGTGTTTACCACGGCAGTTGTTAACTAATTTCATTATTAAGACACTAGTAAAATAACTAGCTTAGGTCCTGAACTGTGGTTAAAAATGTTACACATGGTGCGTGTAGAAGTGTGATTAAAACTTTAGTGGCTTAGAAATCGCAAGGTCATTTTGTTATATTGTGGTTTAGCGAGCATTGTGTTGCTCATTTCCTTTTCTGATAAAATCTTTTTTCAAACACTGTAGCTTAGTACAAGCGTTCTGGTCAGCAGAAGCATCGGTCACAGGCATTATGACTCTGATGAAGCAAAACTGAAATCAGTGGAGTTAAAGTCAATGGGACATGCTTAAAGTTAATCATAGGTAAAATTCTCAAATGCACTGAAGTCTCTCTTTCAAAAATGAAGTAGGTATGATGGCTTCCATCTTGGCTAACCCACTAAAGACTGAATCAGGGACCTTCAGAGCTAAAAGCACTGGATGCTATAGCTTGAGCTAAAGAGCCAAGATTCTGTAGCTCGGGGCTCATATCTCATAACTCATATTTTCTCTAATACACACTCACTGATGGGCCACAAAGGCCCATAGGCCTACATCCTCAAATGTATTCAGGTGTCTACCTACATGGGAATTCGGGATCTTAATACTTTTGAGGATGTGGGCATGGAGGACCTAACTGCTAACTGACTATCACTTTTTTTGAAAATGAGACTTAGGTGCTTTTGAAACGTTTTATCCTACGTGCTTACATGTTTTGCTGAATTGGAGCCTATATTATTTTTAATCCAAAAAGCCCCTTTCCCCCAATACATCAGTAATAGGATGCTCAGTGGAAAAAATATACAGAAGACAACATTTTATTCAATGTTGTGAGTAGTAGATAACATTGAATAAAACTGATGCTCAGGTAAACAAATAAAATACAATTAGAATACTGAGGCCATCAAACTGCCAATGGTTCCACCTTGGCAGACTCCAGCATCCATACAGAGTCGTGTTTTGTTTTTCACTAAGGTGAATGTTGGTATCAAGACTGATAATTTGTTAATATTTATCTCCTTTTTAAAAATGTCTTTTTAAAAAAAAACGCAAATAAACATTTGGAACAGCTTCTCTTATTAACGCCTACTTAGCAGATTTATGTAACTGATCATTGGCAAAAAATTTAAAATGGTGATTGATATGTATGTTTTTATTTACATTGTTAGGACACTACAATGAAAGTGTCTTGGGGGTATGTCTACATGGCAAAATTTTATATATATATATATATACACACACACACACACACACAACTCAGCTGACCCCGACTCACACTACAGGACTAAAAATAGCAATGTAGACATTTGGGCTTTGGCTGTAGCCTGGATTCCAAGACTGTCCCCCCCACTGTTGTTTCAGAGACCAGACTGCAGATCAAGCCCAAATGTCTACACTGCTCTTTTTAACCCTATAGCACAAACTTGACTCAGTTGATGCAGGTTTGTGCATCTTTTTTTACAGTGTAGCTGTACTATGGATGTCCTTGATAACATTTTAAAAGGACACACACAAATAAACAGACTCACCAGTTATCTCAAGATCAAATCAAATAACCCAGGGGTGAACAAACTTTTTGGCCCAAGGGCCACATCTGGCTATGGAAATTGTATGGCAGGCCATGAATGCTCTCAAAATTGGGGGTTGGGGTGCGGAAGGGGGTGAGGGCTCCGGCTGGGGGTGTGGGCTCTGTGGTGGGTCCAGAAATGAGTTTGGTGTGCGGGAAGCGGCTCCGGGCTGGGGCAAGGATTTGGGGTGTGGGGCAGGGGAGGGCTCTGGCTGGGGGTGCGGGCTCTGGGGTAGGACTGGGGATCAGGGTTTGCAGTGCAGGAGGGTGCTGTGGGCTGGTACCAAGGGGTTCAGGGGGCAGGAGGAAGATCAAGGCTGGGGCAGGGGGTTGGGGCATAGGTGGGGGTCAGGGGTGCAGGCTCTGGGCAGCGCTTACCTCAAGCAGCTCCCGGAAGCAGCGGCATGTCCCCCTTCTGTCTCCTATACAGAGGCGCAGCCAGGCAGATCTGAACACTGCCCCATCCATAGATGCCACCCCTGCAGCTCCCGCTGGCTGTGGTTCCTGGCCAATGGGAGCTGTGGGGGCAGCACTTCGGGTGGGGGCATTGTGCGGAGCCCCTTCACTGCCCCTACGTGCAGGAGCCAGAGTGGGGACATGCCGCTGCTTCCAGGAGCCACGCAGAGCCACAGCACATGCAGAGTGGGGCAAGCCTCTGAGCCCACTCCCCAACTGGAGTGCTGGAGCGGGACAAGCCCTGGATCCTGCTCCCTGGAGGGAGCTCGAGGGCCAGATTAAAATGTCTGAAGGGCCAGATGCGGCCCCCAGGCCGCAGCTTGCCCACCCCGGAAATAATCCCACAGGAACATAAATATAACAAAATTTAACCACCATGTTGGTTAAATGAAAATGTCAGAAGTGCCAACTAGGGACATTTCCTTAGCATTTTTCCAGAGAGTACCCTGGTGCTGAATAGCAGTAACCAGCTGCAAAAATACAAGCACTATTTTTACACTCAGAACACAAAAGGTTAGAAAAAATTAAAGCTGCTTCTATCAGGGAAACAAATCCCCAAGTATATGTGGTATGAATCCTGCTCCTCTAGTCCTCTGACAACACAGGTATTCAAAACTGACAATTAAGATACACTCTACGTACTTATATCTATATTATAGCCTAATCTTCTGATCTGGAATTGCTGCAGTGAATCCAAGTCTGGCTATTTGGCACTGGATGAAAGAGATTGAAAAAAAATATCACTGTGGCTGAAGAAAAGCACAGAACTATGATAAGGTATGTTTCAAACAGCAAGTATTTTGTCATCCTGTAAAAGATGGAAATATTTTACTTAGCCTTTCTTCTTATTTCCAAATACTTACTGAAACTAGCCCTTTAAAAAAACCTGCTGCTGCTAAACACAGATTATATTATATTTCATTTTTAAAAAGCGATAGAGTGCTGCACTTTGAAACTTGGAAGGAATTTGGCATTTGGCAGTATAAAGAAGGGTCATTTTCCCTCCCAGAACTCTTCTGTCCGCACAGACCAAACTTGTTCTGCCACCAAGGAAGTGTTTCTGGCCAGGTGAGGTCAGACTCTGTACTATAATCTAGATGCATGCACAGCATTGCAAAGCTTCCTCGGGGAGAGCATTGTACCTCAAGAGGGGAGAATGTGCATTGCATGCTCTGTCATGCCTTTCAGTGATACAGACTGTGCTCTCTCCTGGACCACCACATTGGGTTTGCTTCCTCCTTGTGCAACACCGTTTGTACAGGGATTCATTACACACAGTGAAGGGCAGTGCCAAATTTCTCCATTAATTTTATGCTGTGTATTGCTTTATGCTTAGCAACCTATATCACACCCTCAATCCAAACCATCCTGTGACACCCAATAACTTTCACAGATGTACTCAAATACTTGGCATTGTTATTACCAGCAAAGTTTGAAGCAGTAACTTCCTAACTGAACTCTTTTTGTGAGGAGTAGCATGAACCTTAGGACCTGAAAGGTAACTAGATATGCTTGGAAAAAAAAATGCAGGTTAGGGGTTTGTCGAATGTGTAGTTATTACTCCTATAACTGTGTTTGTGCCAAGTGTTTTCTTATCTACAATAGCCGTTCTGTTACAGGCACAGCATAGAGAAAGGAGCTTAGGAGAACAGTGGGGAGAAATATAAATACTTATTAACTGTGATACGAACTGTCTCTGCAGTGGATCTCTGCTAAACTCACCCTCAGTCATGGATTCTGCAGAAGGATCAGCAGGGTACAAGTGGAAGTACAGCTATCACATATACATACTTTGTAGGTTTTCTGCCCAACTAGCTAGAAGCAAAATATTTCTTTGTGAGTAAGAGAAGGAGGATTGGGAAGGGAATGTGAATAGTAGATACAATCGCAATTTAAAGAAAGA
Organism: Caretta caretta; assembly: GCF_965140235.1. Taxonomy (NCBI): domain Eukaryota; kingdom Metazoa; phylum Chordata; order Testudines; family Cheloniidae; genus Caretta; species Caretta caretta. The sequence continues at coordinate 125,971,216 of NC_134209.1, read as the reverse complement.
GTTGTCCAAATTCAGCCCTGCCCCGCACCACCGAATTCAATGGGAAGTGCCCACTTTCTATGCTGAATTTAGCCCAATGTTGTTGTTGGCCTGATTATAATATAGTTAACGCATGTTCTCACCACTAGATTGCTCCCACCTGCCTGAACACAGCATTGCAGGGGACTGTGCCTCTTGCTCAGCCTCTGGCCAGAGGACTTCCTCGGCCGCAGTGGCCACTTCTAGCCGGTCTCTTCCCCAAACTCCCTCATTAATCTTCTGTGTCTCAGTCCTCTGGCCAAGTCACACAACAGTTCAGTCCCCTTACGGGCTTTAGCTTTACCAAAGGTCCTTCACCTCTCCTGGGCTTGACTCAAAACAAAAGACTTTTTCACCCCTCCAGGGCTTGACTTCAATTCTTCCCCCTTGTTAGGGTATTGACCCCCCAGACTTTTCCATGCTGGGAGTCTAAGTGCTACTTAAAATAGTCTTCCACCCCTCATGGGCTTCTAATTCACTGGTCCTCACAGACTCTAACTCGAGGCTCCTCTCCACTCTAGGGTCCCCCCACAGGAGTTAACCCTGATCCTGTAACTCTGCTTTCTGGTCACAGTGACTCACAAACTACTGGACCTTCCTGTAGACCCTTCCCAGAGAGAGAGAGAGAGAGAACTCTCCCTAGCTCTTCAGGGGTAGGAGCATATGACGGAAGAGTAGCTAATATTATACCTATATTTAAAAAAGGAAAAAAAGTGATCCAGGCAATTACAGACCTGTTAGTCTGACCTCAGTAGTATGCAAGGTTTTAGAACAAATTGTGAAGGAAAGAATAACTAAATTCATAGAGGTAAAGGGGATACAATGCAACATGAATATATCAAAGATACATAGTGCCGGACTAACCTGATTCCTTCTTTGAGAAAATACCTGATTTTTTAGATAAAGGAATGCAACAGATCTAACATAGTTGGACTTTAGTAAAGCATTTGACATAATGCCACATGGGAATTTATTAGTTAAATTAGAGAAGATGGGGATCAGTACAAGCCTTGTAAGGCAGTAAGGTCAAGGAGAGAAGGTAATAGGTTGTGCTGAAGGGAAACTATTGGACTGGAGGGAGATTTACTAGTGGAGTTCCTCAAAGATCAGTCTTGGGCCAATCTTATTCAATAGACCTGGGCACAAAAAGTTGGGAAGCATTGACAATACAGAGGAGAATCAGAACATTAAACAGGAAGATCTGGATGACCTTGAAGACTGGAGTCACAAAATGGGATGAAATTCCATAGTACACTTAAGATCTAATACTAAGAATTTCTGCTATAAGCTGGGGGCTCAACAGTTGGAAGTGACATAGCAGGAGAGAGACCTAGGATAACTATAAACCATCAATGTGATGTGGCTGTGAAAAAGGTAAATGTGATCCTAGATGTATCAGGCAAGGTATTTCCAGCAGAGATAGAGAAATATTAATAAGATTTTACAAGGCACTGGTAAGATCTCACTTGGAATACTGGGTACCATTCTGGTCACCCAAGTTTGAGAGATGAATGTAAACTGGAACAGGTGCAGAGAAGATGGATGATCAGGTGAATGGAGGACTTATGAGAGGAGACTGGAAGAGTTTGGTTTGTTTAGTCTAACAAAAAGAAGACTGAGATGGGATTTGATTGCTTACTAGAAATACACTAGGGGGGTAAATACCAGAGAGGGTGAAGAGCTATTTAAGCTAAAGGAGAATGTTGGCACAAGAACAAATAGGTATAAACTGGCTATGAACAAATTCAAGCTGGAAATTGGAAGAAGGTTTCTAACCATCAAAGGAGTGAGGTTCTGTAACAGCCTCCCAATAGGAGTTGTGAGGGCAAACAACTTAATTACTTTGAAGAGAGAGCTGGACAAATTTTTGAGAGCAGTTGTATAACAGGTTGTTTGTGATGGAAGAGAGCAGGGCTCAACATCCCTGGGACTCACTTCTGGTTTGTCATATGTTCCTAAACCTTATGCTTCAGGGTTTCAGCCAGCTACTAGCATGGGTCAGGAAGGGATTTCCCTCACCATGTATTCTGGGAGGTTTTTTTTTTTTATCTCCTTCCACTGAAGCATAGGGTTGGCCACAGGTGGAGATGGGACATTGTGGGGTAGGTCAGGGCTTTGAGGTGGTACTGAACATTCTCTCAGGTTGGCTGGTTCTTGCTCACGTGCTCATGGTCTAACTGATCACCATATGTGGCACCAGGAAGGGATTTCCCCCCTCATCAGATTGTCAGTGACCTGTTTTTTTTCCCACCTTCCTCCAGTGTGTGTGGACGCAGCTCATTTGCCTGAATTATACAGGGAACGGGGAAGAGACTCTGGCCCTGGTGCACCTTAGTCCCTCCTATTCTCTGCCTGTGTCACATGATAGTCTAGTTTCCTATGGGATGTAACACTTTGATTTTATTTCAGTTCTGTTGGGTTAGCATGCAGATGTTGGGTGCTGTTGGTGGTCTATACTTTATAGCAGGTTAGCATGAATGATCTATGACTCTCTGTCCCACTCCACTGAGTTCCCAGTTCTATTTAAATAGTATTCACCCTCCTTCACCACCATAGCTGGGGTCAGTTTCTAATTAAGCCCCATTACAGCCAAGTGAGGTCACCATTTAGCTCTTCTGTTGTCATAGAATCTCAGGGTTGGAGGGGACCTCAGGAGGTCATCTAGTCCAACCCCCTGCTCAAAGCAGGACCAATCCCCAATATCCCTAAATGGCCCCTTCAAGGATTGAACTCACAACCCTAGGTTTAGCAGGCCAAAGCTCAAACCACTGAGCTATCCCTCCCCCCGAAGCTGCTATCCCTCAGCCTCACTGAGGGACTAAGTCATAGGCAAGGCTGAGCCCAGGTCACCTCAAAGGGCTAGCCAGCTCATAGCAAATATTAATAGCCCTTCTCTAAGAATCATTGAGAGCTTGAGTCAGTGCTATTGTTCCCACTTCCTAGCCTCTGTCGAGCTTCTCAGACTCCTCCAGAACTGACTGGTAGAGAGCTTGATCTGGAATGAAGAATTCAGGTGAGACTAGGAGCTGGATAGAATTTTGTTCTTTATGACATTGCAGCAGCTTTCATATCACATTCACTATTAGCCCCTGGGAAAACTTGGAAAAACATTCCTTCTAAAAGCAATTCTGCCTCATCATATATTTTCTCCTTGTGTTGTAATGTTCAAAATCATATTTTAATTTATTTTCTATTTTGCTTTTATCTCACAAATGTTATGGCTTCCAAACTTGTGTTGAGTAGCTCCTGAACAAGCTGCTTTTAGTGACTTTTTGTCAGCATTTTAAGCTGACTTGCTTAGCATTGTGCCTACTCTAGTTTGCCATCTTGGACCCAAACCCCCAAGTCCTTATTCATATGAAGGAGCTGGAGGGCTACTCACATGTGGAAGAGTTTGTGGGTTTCTTAGCCCTGGAATTCCAGAGTCAGATTTTACTAGGCCCTGATGGAGTTGCTCAGTTTGTGGGAAGGATGGCAAAGCCTCAGCCTCTGTCAATTTGTATGTCCTGCAAAAAGGCTAGGTAGTACTCCAGTCTCTGTTCTCAAAGGAGCACAAGGGCTACTTTTTCGCTATTCCCCCAGACATGTGTAGTGTCTAGTGACTAGTTCACGGGGGAGGGATAGCTCAGGGGTTTGAGCATTGGCCTGCTAAACACAGGGTTGTAAGTTCAATCCTCGAGGGGGCCATTTGGGGATCTGGGGCAAAAATTGGGGATTGGTTCGGCTTTGAGCAGGGGCTTGGACTAGATGACCTCTTGTGGTCCCTTCCAACCCTGAATATTCTATGATTCTGTGAAGGTGGGCAAGAGGCAAGGCAGGTGATATGCTTCACTCTGTAAATGGTTCTGCCCAAAACAAAACGGATCAAATGAAAATCTAGAGGGGGAAAAACAGACCCTAGAGCACTCAACTTCTATTCACTCTATATACAGTGTCATAGGGCTTCTTATGCCTTTATGCTTAATATCTGCAACTCAGAAAAATAATACTGTACTGTGGGGAAAGGTATACAGTGACTTAATTTTTTCATCCTGTATCTGTGTTCATAGGTGCAAATGCCTGAGCCAAGTATGATGACTTCACTTCATTATATCACAATACTTGTGAAGAAGTCTTTTCACACCGAATTGGAGATAAGAATAGTAGTCATTTTTTAAAAAACCTTGAAAAACATTCTTTCTAAAAAATAATTATGTCTCTGTCATGTATTTTCCCCTTGTGTTACAATGTTCAAAAATATATTTCAATTTCTTTTCTATTTTGAGTACTTCCATTTTTATATAATGACTGGAGTCTCTGAAAAATTTCCCCAAAAACCAACACTCACCATTACCCTGAGATGAAAAGACTATTTATTGATTCAGGTGGATGTATTTTGGTAAAACTAGAATACATAAGCACAAATTCTTACACAGAGAATGTCATACACAGATAGGTGAGTAATAAAACAGCAGTTACTACAGATGCAGGGCTGGAATGTAACAACCTGCTAATGACTTGCAAGTTTCACATGTGGCTTTGGCATTGCAATATAATATCCATAAATCTCATCTTGAAATGTAAGAATATAAGAAAATTCCCATTTTTGAGAGCGGGAGAGACTTCACTATAAGTTGAAATATCTATGCATTTTATTTATACATACATTCATGTGTAAAGATCTTGTCACTTAGCCTAGAATCTTGAAACATAGGTACCTTTAGTTTGGTGCTTGAATCAACTTTAGGGGCCTAGAGGCTTCCAAGTTTGAAAATGCTGGCATTTGCCTAGGTATGAATATGACCACCATCATAGTAGTAGCTGAGTGCCCCCCCCCCAAGTGTTAAAATAGTACTAACAATACCAAGCTCTTTCACTCTCCATCCCATTGCTTGTAGAAGCAAATTTGAAAAGTTAGCAGACTTCATATATGTCTGTTGTGTGGCTACTTTAATTTAGCTAACTCGAGTACCAGATCAGTGAAGCTTTGGCAGTACAAGCTAGTCTCCGAGAAATTACCCAGGGTCCTGGGAGGGCTGGTATGTCCTGCCCTCAAGCCCGTGTTGTCATGGCTTCACTGCTCCAGGTATATTAAAGCTAGCTTCGGGATGCCTACATGAGCTGCAATCAGACCCCATGATTGCAGTGTAGTTAGACTTTATGTGAAGAGCTTATTGAGGGAAAGTTAAATCAGAGTTTTGCATTTTGGCATGCAAGTGGTGAAGTTGCTCCCATCTCTTGAGGGAATGAATTCCACAGGCTAGATCTACCCTTGATGACCCGCTCGATCCCAGAACCACAGGCAAAAAATGAACAGTTCTGAGGGTAATTGAACACTCTGCAAACGTTCACAGTGAATCAGCACAACTTATTTAGCTCAGGTGCATCAGTGATTGGTATGTGTGGGATGTTCGTGGTGCTAGATGGTTTTCCAAATCATACTTTTTTGTCTGCAATGTTGTGATCTAGTATTAGTACACTGGGCTAGCTGTAGCTCACGAAAGCTTATGCTCAAATAAATTGGTTAGTCTCTAAGGTGCCTCAAGTACTCCTTTTCTTTTTGCGAAAACTGATAGGGAGGCTGGCTGGCTCCACACCAGCAAATTACTTTCTTGTGGCCTGTGTTGCTTCATTGATCTCTGTGTATTTCTTTGTTTTTGCATTTACATCTAGCATATGGCAACATCCAGACTGCTAGCCAAACAATTCTTAGGTGGGCATAGGAAGCATATACTGCAGTGTTTAGTAAGCACATAGGGGACAGACTGGTTGGAGAGATGGCCTAGTACTTTAACTGCACAAGCCTGCAGCTCAGTCTGCATCCCTTCAGCCTCCTGGAAACATCTCGTTCACATCTGATATGCTCAGAATCTTAACAAGATTTAGCAGAGTCACTCTAATACTATAATTGCATCATCTCTCTGCCATGGTCATTCCTAATCTAGGGGATGATCTGAAGCCCACTGAGGTCCGTGGAAAGACTCCCATTGGCTTCAGTGGGCTTTGGATCAGGCTCCTAGTGAAGTAATACTGCAGTATTCTACAATAATGGTTTCAAACATTGTCGCTTACAATAATGGTTCTGGTGTTAAGAACTATTACTTATACAATAATGTATAAGTACAATACGTACAATAATGTAGTATATTTGTATAAGGATATGATATCTGCAGTTATGCGCTATAAGCCACAGTAAGGACAAAAACAAAGCATTAAGAACAAAGACAAAACGCTCCAAATAGCAACATATTTTTTTTATCCAAGTGTAGCAGAAGGCACAGCACTACATACACTTGACTAAACCCGACCTCTCAGACAGGAATAAGCGATGGGGAAAATCAATATCTAAGTAGGTTTGAAATATGCCAAAAGGGAAACACATAACCTGGGCAGACAGTCCAATGAATAGAAGTAGAATCAAATGCAGAAAAATAAACACAATGGTCAGATCTTCAGCCCGTGCAAATAAATTTAATTCTGTCAGATTTACAAGTGGAACTTCATTGATTTTACACCAGCTGAGGATCTCACCCAATAAGGTGCAGAGATCTAAAAGAAGTCCTTTTGACCTCCTTATCTTCTTCAATAGAACAGGGGGAGAGAGAGAGAGAATGGGGATATAATGGGCAGACATATTTTTCCTTCTTGATCATATGTCTATTCAGAGAAGCTATCCAATGAGCGCCGTATCCTCTACATCCTGATTTATGCTTCTCTTGCAACTTGTGCATTATCTTTTTTTCAAATGAGATGTTTTCTGTTAACAAAACCACTCAGGCTCATGCTGCTGGCTTCACATTTGTATTCGTGTGCATCAGTAAAACAATTTTTGCTGTCAGGATGCCAATGATAACCCAAGAGATTTTTTCCTTCTGACAGCGATGGAAGCCTAGAAATATCATATTAGAGGCACAGGGCTGCAGAGAGTCGCATACATTTTTCTGATGATGATGTCACTGAATGTAGATTTAGACAGTCATATTTTTGATTCAGCACTTCAGCATGGAGCCTGCACTTCCTTGCTGATTTCTGGCTTGTAATAAAGTGCAAGGACGGGATTATTTTTGGAAGGCAGATCCTGCTCCTAGTGTGTGGTAGCACAGCACAGGAGAAAGGCAGGCAAAGTTTGGCAATTGAAACATGCTGGGATGAGGGAGGGGAGAAGAGGAGGTTGTATAACTTTAAAAAAATATTTAGATTAAATCCAAATAAGGCACCAAGAGAAAATGGCAGATCCTCAGCTGGTGTGAACTAAAAAAGATTCACTGACTTTTTAATGGAGCTGTACCAATTTACACCAGCTGACAGTCTGGCCCATTTTTGCATTTACATCTAGCATATGGCAACATCCAGACTGCTAGCCAAACAATTCTTAGGTGGGCATAGGAAGCATATACTGCAGTGTTTAGTAAGCACATAGGGGACAAACTGACTTAGAATAATAATTTTCTTAAAAATATGCACTATAGCTATCTTAGGTACTTCTATGCCCCCCCCCTTACTGTAGTATTTGAGCACCTCACAATTGTTCATGTATTTGTCCTCACAACACCACTAGGAGGTACTATTATCCCCATTTTACAAATGGGGACCTGAGGCACAAAGACTCAGGGCATGTCTACACTTTGTTTTAAAAGCAACGAGTTTCAGAGTCCAGGTCTACTGACTCTGGCTCATGCAGCCTGTGTTACAGTGCTCAGAACAGCAGTATAGACATTCGGGGTCAGGCTGGAGCTCTACTCTGAAGCCCAGGGACAACAGAGGGCTTGAGAGCCCAAGCCAAAACGTCTACGCAGCTGTTTTCAGAACCCCACGAGCCAGGGCAGTGTGGACGTACCCGTAATGACTTACTGGAGGTCACATGGGAAATCTGCACAGAGCAGGGAATTAAATCTGGGTCTCCTGAGTCCCAGGCTAGTGCCCTAATCATTGGATCAACCTTTCCCCTAAATGAGAGAATCTGAGTGAGAACAAAGATGCATGGGAGTGAAAGAAGCAACATTTGCTTTTATTAGGAGTTTTTGGATGATCCCTTCTTTGCAGTCAATTCAAGATTACTTGTGGGTTGAAAAAGGATGCTTTAAAAGGCGCTTTACTGTCTCTATGGGATACAGAAGGTCTCTACTTATACGCAGCAAAACTCCAGCAGAGGCAGCACTGCTCGTGCAGACTTGACTCCATGCCCCTGCCAGTGTGCCTCAAAAGGATTCCACCGGAGCTACCTCTACAGGTGAAATGGGCAATGCTGGCTCCAAACCCTCTTTGCTGAGGTTGGAAACAGTGGTACCAAGTATGTGAACTTCTGCACAATCTGAGACCAGCATCTCTTTTCCTGTTAGCCAGGGTGGCCAGCTCTCCAGCTAGGTCCATAAAATACTGGGCATAACAAAGGCTGGGTTTTAAAGATTCTTTTAGTATTTTCTGCGTCGAACACAACACTTGGAAAACCCAACAGTTCCACAAACAACATGATTCATACTAAGAAGCTCGCTCCGTGATTTTTGGTGGGTCTCCTCTCCATATCTGTCCAAGCTCAGCAGGAGCCTGGCTCCCCAAAACATCTCTCCTCCTGAGGGGGCTTGAGCCAAAGCCTATTGAAGACAATGAAATGGCTCCTACTGATTTGATCCAAAGCCTGTTTGGGTCTACAAAGCCTTCATTTATAACCTTCATTAACTCCTTAGTGTGACTTATTTATATTTTATCACATTTTGCACTTATAGATTGCTAGTTTCATTGCATGGACAATAAGGTAATGCTAAGATGGTTAGATAAAGCATCACAAAAATCAGGAAATGCAGATTTAAAATTAAAAGGTCAAGAGCTGATGCCTGCTGCGGCTCTCTTATCCAGGAATAGAGATCCAGCCCTGCTCTCACTGAAGTCAATGGTGGTTGCTGAGTGCTCAGCACCCTTGAAAATCAGGCCATTTATTTACGTGTTTAAATATGGAGGGCCCAGAGTCCAAAGGGAATTAGGGGCCTAAAATCCCAGCTTCAGGTGCCACTGAGATCAATAAAATCCTTGCTCAGCTACTGGCTACACCTGTAGCTGCCTCAACTCACTCAGTGCCCACATTTTTGCTGTAAAAGTCCCCTAGGTGCTGAAATTTCTGCCTCTGGGCAAGTGCACTACTGCCTCAGGGCAGGTGTCTTGGTGCAGTCCTCAAACCAGGTAGAGATAGATGTTCTCTCACCTATCTTCTCTAGGGGTCCTGATCCAGTAGTTGTGCTCTGAGCATATCTGACAGCACACTAAACTGGAGTGGGGGGGGGGGGGAGGGAGTCAGGAGAAGGTGATCTCCTTTAGCCCAGAGCACTCATCTAGGATGTAGGAGATGCTGGTTCAATGCCCAACTCTGCGTGTTGAGGAGAAGGGATCTGAACAGCTGTGCTCAAGTGAGTGCCCTAACCACTGAGCTTTAGATTCTTTCTGGTGAGCTCTTTTTCCCAATGCATGTTTAATTATTTATAAAAATGGCATGCCTTCAACAAGAGAGATTGAATATTCTGATGTGCGTTTCCCTCAACCTCTCCTGTTCAAGCTATTCCATTTTGTATAAATACTTTAAATATGCATTGGACCAAAGAGAGTGAATAACTAGATAACACACTGATCACTAGACTAAGAGGTAGGAAACCCCAGTTCAAATCCCTTCTCCTTAGCAGGAAAATTGAACCAGGGTCTCCCACATCCTGGATGAATTCCTTAACAACTGGGCTAAAGGTTATAAGGGAGGTGTCTTCCTTGGCATCTACTAGTTTAGGCAGCTCCTAAGCGATCAGGGTGGCTTTTTTGGATCCCCTTTTTAGCCACCTATCTCTCCTCGAGCATTGTTTAGGGAGCCTAGGTGCCTAACTAGGGTTTGTGAATTCCATGAGATGGTAGGGTGCCTACATGTTAGGTGTTGCAGCACCTAAGTCCCTTTGTGGATCTGGGTTTAGGAGCCTAACTTTTTGCACTCTCTTTTTTTTTTTTTTTTTTTTAAATTTTAGTAAGAATGTTTAGGGGCCAGGGGTGCAGCCATGAAAGGTGTGTGGGTGTGTGTGCATGCATATCAGACATACCAGCTCAGAATCTGCCCCTCTAAATTGGTGTAGATCCATTGACCTTAATGGAGCTCTGACAGCTTACAGCAGCAGAAGTTCTGCCACCCAGACTGTAGAGAAGAATGTTATCATGGAACTATATTTTCACCATTCCTCCCGAGTGGCTGCTAATGTCACACTAGTTGTATATCAGTTACACCAGTTAGCTCAAAATGGATGTCAGATGGGGAAAACAGCCTGTCAGTCAGCATTGTAAGCACATCTTTGCCATGTCAAAGTTAAATAAAACCTAACGCTTTAGTGTCAGAACATCATCATTTTCCCCCCTACTCTCCCATTCATCCACTTCCAGAAGACCACTGGCAAATGACTCATGGTGATAGTTTATATTAAAACTTTCAAAATTAACCAGAAATTTGACATGCTTTAAATAATAACAGATAGCAGTGGAGTGGCTGTATTTCACTCTTGGGGCACTGCTGCTGTTCATAAGCCACTTGAGCTACCCTCGCATTGTTAATAATATCAGTGCAGCCACTCAAGTTAATTACAGTAGTATATTTACCCCATAGTTCTCTATTATGGCATAAGACACAGTAAGAAAGAGGGCAAGCAGATAATGCCCCCAAAGAGATTACTTTGTCCTTATTAAAAGGACTGGCAGAGCTTCACAGCTATAGATGAAATGTTTTACTCCATCATGAAATCAGAGATACTCTTGAATGTCTGTTGAATGGAGCAGCTGAACTGACAGCAATTCCAGCTGGCCAGGCAACAAAACATAATGCTGGAAACCACAGACAACTACTAAGAAGGGCTATTGCTTCTCCACGGGAGAAGGGGAGGAAATAGGAAGTGAAGGCTAAGTATGAAAGAACAGATTCATAGTGAGTTTGAAACTGTCCTCAATGCTCCCTTGACAGTGTGAGTAATAAAATAAAAACAGTCTGCATTTTTTACAGAGAACGGGGGGATGGGAGGAGATGCTGTTGAAAGGGGAGAATGGGGGGAGGGGGAACCTGACAATCTTTAATCAAAATAAGAGAATTTAAAAAATATTCACAAATTTCATTTGTAAGAGACTAAGGCCACTTTTGATACGAGCTTTTTTAAAATAAAAAAATGTTGACCAAGTACATTCATAAATAAGAAGGGACTCTTAAGTGTGGCACTAGATAATTGGAGAAGAAAAAGCCATCACTAAAAAGTCCAAGATGCAAGAAAAATAAAAAAATACTTCTTTGTTTTAAAGGTAAGTCTTGTGTCTCATTCTGTGAGCTCAGGGACCGCTGAAAATAACAGATCCAGAGCAAGTCTTTCCCCTACTCCTTGTGCCTTGCATACTGCATCCTGGAAAAATCTATAGCAAAGGCCACTCAAGTCATGCTTGCCCATCGCTTCTCTGTTTTCACAACGTTGCTGATCACTAGGTCATCCTGAGTCTGCCTTAAGTGCAGTGTCTCTGGGAGCAGCTGCTGGTGAAGAACTCCTTCACACGCTTCCCCAGATTGCAGCAGTGTCTTAAAGACACAATCTTGGCCCAACATTCCCCTCCAGTTACCATACTGTAATATATGAGTTATCATGGGTTATTTCCTGTCCAAAGTTAGGGAAATACTGCTATATCTCAGATAGCACTGTACGCTGAGTGTTGGTAAGAGCTGACTTTTTCAGTAACCACTGTACTGGATACATAGTGGTAGATGAAATCCCTAAGTATTACAGTGGTTCTAACTGTGCTAGGCAGTCTACAAACACACATTAAGGCGATGTCTATGCTGTGCCAATGTACGTTCTTTCATGTAGCCGCTCTATGCTGACAGGAGAGAGCTCTCCCGTTGGCTTAATTAAACCACCCCAATGAGGGGCAGTAGCTATGTTGGTGGGAGAAGCTTCCCACCAAGGTAGTGCTGTGCACTCTACCACTTATGTTGCTCAGGAGGCTGGAATATTCATAATCTGAATTTGAGCAACATACATTTTGCTGACAACCTGTATAAATGTAAATGTTTTTAAAAACATACTGGATTAATTCCCTTCAAATAATTAAAATGTAGCTGTATTCCCCACCCAACACTTGTTTGTAAAACTGCGTATGAAAGTTGGAAATGGTTTCTAATTGGTTAAAATTCTGTAACTGAGGTAAAATGGAAGTCTCTGCCTGAAACCTCCAGTGTGTGTGGAAGCCTGAATTTCCAATTCCATCTCTAGTCCCAATGGTGGCATCTCTGCCTTTGAAGTACTCACAGCTGGGGTTGAAACTCCTCTCTGCAGACAGAGAAGCCTGCCGTTTTAAAACACAGGCTCTAAATCTACTAGTAGTTTAGTTGAAAGTTGACTTAACGTCCATTTTCTCATTCCTGAGAATTACCCCTGTATGTACTTCAAAGACAGGTAATGCTGCAGCATCTTCTGCCTTTGACATACCCGAGGATCAGCTCTCACAACAATGGGAAACCAGGGGCTTTAAAACGCAGGTTTTAAAACTGTTTGTAGCCGGGTGACAATTAGAATTGAAGATTATGGCCTCGTTCTCAGCTCCTTTCTCAATCAAAGCTACCTTTAATCTAATCTGTTTTAAGTATTTTATCCATCACCCTAGTGTGCAAGTGCTGACTAGCATTCATTGTGAGCTTTGCCTGAGCAAGGAGTAAATGTGCACTCCAGAATCAGGGCCTGCATTTTAAAACATCAGGGCTCTCTCTTCTCAGAGAGGTCCCACCTATGAGTACTTCAAAACAAGAAGCCACAGCTGGGGTTGTAGCTGAAACGGAAAGTGCTGGTTTTGTCTGACACTGGCAGTTTTAGGTGTCTGCTATTTCAAGGGCTTTTTGTTCATTTGAAATGCATTTTTACAAGAAATATTATATTTGTTGGGTGTTATAGGGACACTGGCAAGCTATTGGCTACAGTTCTGATCAATGTCCCTGTTTTCCCATGGTGAACTTTATTACAAAATGCAACAGAAAAAAAAAGCAAAATGTACTATTGTGGGAACTGTGTATTGACCCCATTTCTACGCTACACCCAGCGAGTGTCATAATACTGAAAGGTAAATTGCAATGGCTAGATGGTCTCTTTGATCTCTTTTATGATGTAAAAAAGAAGCCTATAATATTTTTGATGTTTTGTTTTTCAATTTTATGTTAGAAATGTCAAGAATAGCAGGTTCTGCCTCCAATCTTTGTGCTGGAGGACTATTCTGGCAATGTTTACAGGGTCATTGACAATATTTTTGGTAGAGAGTGGGAGGGAACATTGAATTTTATGCTATTTAGGCCCCAATTTTAAAAAGTAATTTAGGCATGGCTCCATTCAGCATTGCAAGGCCTAAGTGATTTAAGAGTTTAATTCTAATTTTCAAAGCTGACTTATGCACTTAAGTCTGATTGAAAATCAATCAGACTTAGGCCTGGTCTACACTTAAGAACCTAAGGACGGTCAGACCAATAGTGCATCTAACTCAGTATCTTATCTCTGACAGTGGCCACTGCCAGATGCTTCAGGGGGAATGAACTTACAAGTAAGATTGACATAGCTATGGTACTCAGGGCAATGGAGCTATGCCAACATGGTGAACATAATTGACCTCTGGAACAATTTACCAAGGGTTGTGGTGGATTCTCCATCATTAACAATTTTTATACCAAGATTGGATGTTTTTCTAAAAGATATACCCTAGGAATTTATGTTTAGGAAGTTCTATTGCCTGTATTAAAGAGGAAGTCAGACTAGATTATCACAACAGTCACATCTGGCTTTGGAATCTATGAATCTATATCTCCGTGTAGACACAGTTAGGTCAATGGAAGAATTCTTCCATTGATCCAGCTACTGCCGCTTAGAGAGATGGCTTGCCTACAATGATTGAAAGATCTCCTCCTGTCTCTGTAGGAAGCATCTGCATTACGGTGGTGTAGCTGCAGTGCCACACCTGTGCCATTGTAGCCACCATAGTGCAGACGTGGCCTTAGACTCCTGAGTCACGTAGGGGCTGATTTGTAAAGGTTTAGGTGCCTAGTGGGATTTTAAAAAATCAATGAGTATTAGGCACTTGGTGCTTTTGAAAATCCCACTAGGTGTCTACATACCTTATTTCCCAGTTCTACAACTGACTGCTTGGCCCGCATGGAGTCCCACTGACTTGACTGGAGTTCTGCACCACTTTGCCTAAACCCTATTAATTTCAGGATCAGAGTCATAGAATCAACACTCCCACCCCACACAAATGAGAATTAGGAAAGATGCAACTTGGGTTTCAGTCTTGTGTGATGAGCAATATCTGAAAGACTGGAATGGGCCAAGTCCTCCAACCTACAGAGAGCAGCCAGAACCTGACAGTTCTAAAATCAAACACAAATAGGAAAAGAAAAAATCTGTACACTTGTTTTTTAAAAAGTGGAGTCCATATTTATACCTAATAATAGATCAGTAAAATAGATCAGGATTTTATTATTTGTTATTACTATTTTTGCATTGATTTACCCCTTTAAGGGAGACAAGGTGGGTGAGGTAATATCTTTTATTGGACCAACTTCTGTTGGTGCGAGCGACCAGCTTTTGAGCTACACAGAGCTGTTCCTAAGGTCTGGGAAAGGTACTCAAAAGTGTCACAGGCAAATACAAGATCAAACAGATAGCTTATCATAAGTAGCTAGCACATATTCTAATGGACCACTCAAGGTGAAGTGCCCTGTTAATACCCCGGTAGTCATAGGACAAAAAGGGGGGGGTAGTGGTTTATAGATTGTTGTAATAAGCCATAAATCTAGTGTCTTTATTAAGACCATGATTTTTAGTGTCTAGCAAAATAAAGAATTTAACTTCCCAGTTCCAGGTTTGTCTTTTGAAAGGGTTGTCGTGCAGGATGAGGACTGATAGGTCAGATATAGAGTGAACACTTTGTGAAAGGTGTTCACCCCTAGGTGATGTTGTGTTTTGTCATTTATCATTTTTCTGTGTGAATTCATTTGAGAGCATAGTAGTTGTCTGGTTTCACCCACATAGTTTTTATTGGGGCATTTAGGGCACTGGATGAGGTATGCCACATGTTGTGATAGGCATATGTAAGACCCATAGATCTTGAAAGGTGTGTTGTGGGGGATGTCTGCAGGTTTCGCATGTGTTGTTCTGGAAGGGTCTGGTACCATTTTGGGTTGGTATGTCCTGCTCTGTGGGGAGCTTGCTGCTGATTGAGTTTGTGGGGGTTGTTTGAAGGCCAGAAGGTGGGAGCGGGAAGATTTTCAAAGGCAAAACGGTCAGTCACGCACTCAGCACCCATAGAAAGCCAATTTAAATTTGGTGCCTAACTCCCATTTGTGTTTTTCAAGATCTTTCTCTTCAATAGTAACACAACAATGAAGAGGACGATTTTTGATTTCCATACTCTGTCATGTAAGCAAAACCAAATAGGAAAACTATTGCTAGACCAAACAAGCTAATTCTCAATGGATTGCGGTCAGATACACTTTAGACAGAATAGTTCAAAGGGTTTTGTTACTCTAATTGCAAATGGGGACGACGAGAGAGACACTTATATCAGTTTTACATTATTTCACTGACTATGGCCCTGCTCCTGCATACACTGAATAACTTTAAGCACATGAGCAATTTTCAAGGGACTACTCAGTTGAGTAAAGTTACATGCATAGTTAAGTGCTTGCAGGGCTGAAATCTACAGTAGCACATGTAATAATCACTGAATTTCTATAGTTATAAAAACTGGCATGTGTATGCATAATGGTGCAGAAATATTCAGAAATGGGAATTTTTACTGAAATGCAAAATTAGAAAAATACAAAGTGTAGGATCAGACAGAGAACTGTCAACCTCAGACATTGCTAGTTAATTAGAACTGAGATTTTATCAGATACACACAGACCAATAGCTGCTTATACACCCCATAACTAGTCTTGGAAGGATTGGATTTAAATTAATAAATGTTGGTAAATGTTGATTTCACAGTACAAGCAGAAACAGTCAAAAAAATCTTCCCATCAATGATAATCGAAATAATCGATAGGCAAAGTAAGAAAAATGCTTCTTGAGAACTTATTAGAGTTTGATTTAAAGATATTTACTTTGTACATTTTGATATGTGATGTTGACAATTTGTCTTTAATGGTTCCAAAGCTTTAACTTTTTGAATCTCAATGTCTGCTGTCACTAAATAATTGTCTGACATCCCTATAATTTCATCCAACTATGAAAATTTAAAATCAATAAAGATAGAAAAATGCTTAAACCCCACAATTTTGCACAACTGTGAAAATTTAAATTGATAGAAACAAACAAAAATCTTAAAATTAAACTTCAATATTATTCACAGAGACTATTTAAAGAAAGAAAAAAAGAATTCTGCCAAGTCTACCTATACCTTAGCACAGGTCTTGACAGCTTTTCACAACTTCCTGACATCACATTTTCCTCTCCCTGTGCCCTTAGGTACAGTAATCTGAGCAGATCTTATTGTCTAGAGTAAGTATTTTATTTTTGAGACAGCTCAGAAAATAAATATTGTGTATCCTTTTGATTAAGCTAGGATTATACCATGAGAACTGGCAACATCTCTTTTCCCCACAAAAAATATCAACAGTAAAGAGGATCACTCTTCAGACAGAGTTGACCAGTAAATGCCTGTTATTAATAATTTTTTCTCATATACTCCAGAATTCAATGAAAATTCAGAGATACCTCCTGGCATACATGTTTCTGTTAGTTTATTACCTTAGTGTTTGTGTGCGTGCACACACATACACACAAAATCTATGTGGGGCATCTGATGTGAATTTTGCTGTATCTCCTTGGTGCATTTTAGTTTTAAAGTGCCAAAGCAAAAAATAAAATAAAAGCTTGCAAGTTTACACTATTAAATAAAAATTACACAATGCAAATGTTGTAGCAATGGTAATTCACCCAAGTTAAATTGAAGCTAACTTGAGAGATCTACAAAATATTTGCACTGAACATCAAATCTATTTCCATGGAATCTTTGGTCAAGAAATTCAGTGGTTTTGTGAACTTTAGCCCCGGCTTACAAAAGTTTGGTGAAATACAAGCTGAGCTTTTCCACAGAAAACCTTCTTTCTTCTGGCGGTTATTATTTGTACTGTGGTGGCATTCAGAGGCACCAGTCCCATTGTGTGAGGAACCAATGGAATGAGTGGCATACTGTGATTTGGATCAGAGAATCCCAGAGCAGAGTTGGGTGACTTTTGTATTATTTTTACAATTTTTTTCCTGAAAAATGCTTTTTTTTTCAGGGTCCAACGTATTTGCCAAATTCGGGTCATATCTGACAAATTGTTTCAGTTGGGTAAAAGAAATTTCAAAAGGCTTCATTTTGACTGTTTCATTTAGAAACACTTTGTTTCAACTTTTCAATTCTAAATGGTATTTTGATATTAAATTTGGCCTTTATTCTGTTTAAACACACAATGGCCAAAACCCTGCAAAACAGCTGAATTGAAATGAAAAACCTGTGAGGAAAAAATTCACTTCAGGCTAACCTGAAACATTTTGGTTAATTTATAACAATCTTTTTTTCCATTTTTGAATTTGACAAAAATATGCAAAAAATAAATGTGTTTCGGTTCCAATCGAACAGGACTATTTTTAATTTTATATTTCTGTGTGGCCCCTGAACAGAAAGCGCCACTATTTTCTCAGTTCTGCTCTAGAGCGACAAGCATCAGGTGCTATAGCTTGAACTAAAACCAGGACTCCCTAACTGGGGCTGTAACAGACTCACTGCCTCTGTGTGAATCACAGTAACACACCCACCAATGGGCTGCACAAACAATTAACAGAGACAACCCAGCCCTGAATTATTTGGCTTCCTTCACATCCCCAATTAATACCAGGACAACCAGGAAGCCATTAATTCAGTAAGTGCGAGTTTGGTGTTTCCTGGCAGGAGGAGCTGGCTATGGGGTGCTTCCCTTGAAGTTTAACTCAAATCTTCAAGCAAACTAGCCGATGCTTGATTGCTGCTACCAAAGTCTATGAACCAAGTTCAGTGTGTGAATCTCTGTCCACCCTCCCCTCCTCCCCCCCTCCCACTCCCCACACAGCCCACTCTGGTAGTGTAAAAGTGCCTCATAGTGAATGTATGTTACATTTGCACCCCTTCAAGACCTCTTTACACTGCCAGAGTGGTCTGAAGCAGCCTCTGTGTCAAAGAGTTAGGCCCTACACACAAACAATATACCCATAGAATATACAGGAAAACATTCAAAAGCTTTAAAATAACATTTATGGGCTTGTAGTAGCAGTAACTTTCCTTTCTAGAACAGCAACAGTGTGTAGGCATGTCTAGGTGTCTGTAATGCTCCCAACACATGGATGCATGAGGGGAGAAGGGAAGTCCCTGGCCTTAGGGGCAGTATGAACAGAGGGATGATGGGAAAAGTGGGAGAAGGAAGCAAAGTGAGGGGAAAAGATACATTGGGAGAGTGTTTGATTTTATGAAAAGTGGGAAGCCAGTTATTTTCTGTCTTGGGGGACTTCTTCAGTTCAGTATTCAGGAATTAATGAGCCCCATTCCCTAATGGCAGGTATATCCATAACCCCCATCATACTGAGGTAAAAACAAATGCATTCCTTTTAGCATTTGGGGCATTCTGTTATATTTTACCAAACTGACAAGTGAATATTTAAAACTACAGTGCTGGGTACTTTCTCCTTGTGTGCTGCTGAATCCTGATGCAGCATGAGGTATCTTTAACCTGCAAATAAAGTAAATTGAGCTAACAGTGAGCACAGAAAACAGGTAAGGGATCATTAAGGGCACTGAATGGTCAGTGACTTCGTGGCACTTGGTAGCAAGTGAAACCATCATAAACTGGAGGCTTAAAGATGCAATGTCGATATGAGTGAGGCAGCGTGAGGGGAAGCTTGGATGCCGCAGTCCATAGCCACTAATCATTGCGACTGAATCAGAGGATAGATGGCTCTCTCTACAGTAGAAATAATGATGGGTCAGCTTGTTAGGGAACTGGCTGGTCTTTGGGAAGATGCAAGAAGAACAAACACAAAATAAAACCACCCTTGTGCCACTGAAAATAATGAACTTCTAAAAAGTAGCATGAAAACCAAAAGGATGGCAATGAAATCATGGCCCTATTGCAGTCATTGGCAAGACTCCCATCGATTTCAGAGGGGCCAGGATTTCTCCAGACATCTTTTGACAGGGCTAGAGAATACTATAATGGATTTCTTGCATCTTTGTCCTCTCTACTTGAATAAATGGACAACAAGGACAAGTGCAGAGCTCTGCATTTAGGACAGAAGACTTTCATGCACTGCTACAGGCTGGGGACCGACTGGCTAAGCAGCAGTTCTGCAGAAAAGGACCCAGGGATTACAGTGGTTGAGAAGCTGGATATGAGTCAGCAGTGTGCCCTTGTTGCCAAGAAGGCTAACGGCATATTGGACTGTATTAGTAGGAGTATTGCCAGCAGATCAAGGGAAGTGATTATTCCTCTCTATTCGACACTGGTGAGGCCACATCTGGGCTATTGTGTCCAGTTTTGGGTCCCCCCCTCACTTCAGAAAGCATCTGGAAAAACTGGAAAGAGTCCAGCGGAGGACAATGAAAATGATTAGGGGGCTGAGGCACATGACTTATGAGGAGAGGCTGAAGGAACTGGGCTTATTTAGTCTACAGAAGAGAAGAGTGAGAGGGGATTTGATAGCAGCCTTCAACTACCTGAAGGGGAGTTCCAAAGAGGATGGAGCTAGGCTGTTCTCAGTGGTGGCAGATGACAGAACAAGGAGCAATGGTCTCAAGTTGTAGCATGGGAGTCTAGGTTGGATATTAGGTGGTGAAGCACAGGAATGGGTTACCTAGGGAAGTGGTGGAATCTCCATCCTTAGAGGTTTTTAAAGCCTGGCTTGACAAAGCCTTGGCTGGGATGATTTAATTGGTGTTGGTTCTGCTTTGAGCAGGGGGTTGGACTAGATGACTTCCTGAGGTCTCTTCCAACCCTAATCTTCTATGATTCTATGAAATGAATAAACAAAAATAGCAGAGGCAAGAGAGTTGGCTCCCAGCTGCATTACTGTCTGTGGTTGCAAGTGAAGAGATCTACACTTGGGTATTAGAGAGACAATGTGGGTGTGGTAATATCTTTTATTGGACCAACTTCTGTTGGCCAGAGAGACAAGCTTTTGAGTCACACTTAGCTCTTCTTCACATCTGGGTAAGGAACTAGAAGTGTCACAGCAAAATGCAAGATAGAACAGATTGTTTAGCATAAGTTGTTAGCACATATTGTAAGGGATCATTCAAGGTAGAGTGGTCAGTTAACACCTCTGCAGACATAAGACAAAAAAAGGGGGTTATTTGGTTACAGATTGTTATAATAAGCCATAAATCCAGTGTCTCTGTTCAGTCCATGATTGGGTATGGCAGAAAAGAGGCTAAATACCTTTTAGAAGGCGAAAAGTTAGTCCTTGCCTTTGACTCTTTTAGGCTTAGACATTCTCTTCAAGGGACACTGTTAAATTAGGAGTAACTCCTAATATACCCTTCCGCCAGATATTGATAATGAAAAGCTATTTGTACTCACACATCATAACTTATATTTCCAGATTCTCTGCTAATTTGGGTGTGCTAATTGCGCCACCTCCATTGATGAGAAAAGTGTACTCAGGACTGCTGAAAACCAGGGCCCAGGGATCTCAGCTGAGAAGGAGAGACATGTGATCAAGATTTTTTTTAAGTTAGTTGGTGCTAAATTGAGGTTACAGCTGGCTTCAGTTTGTTATATTTTTAGAGCTGTGCACCAGTGTGTGTTATTGATGCCCCTAATGCAGAGTGAAAACAATTCTCTAAGCATATTTAACCTTCACCTTTCCCAAATGAAACATGAACACAAGAGGCAGTGCAGATCAGTGGATTAGCACTCAGGAGACTTGGTTTCTACTTCTGGCTCTGCCACTGATTTGCTCTATGGCCTTGGGCAAATCACTTATGTCTCTGTTTTCCCTCCTACTCTTTGTCTATCTTGTCTATTTAGATTGTAAGCTTTTCAGGAGAGACTGTATCCTGCTATGTATGTGCACAGTGCCTAGCACAATGGCACCCTGACCTCGGTTAGGGCCTTTACATGCTATCATAATACAAATAAATACGTCTACTAACAAAGATTCAGACCAAAACCTGCTTTTCCCTAAACAAAAACATCCCCTAATTATAAACTTCAAATTTCAATTGCTTTTATCTAACATATTACTTGTTTCAAGTGTTCAGATTATAGCTGTCTTCCTCTTTGTATCATGCTCATCACCATGGTACCTGAGTGCCTGACAAGAATTACATAAAGTCAACAATGCAACATCACAGAATGGCACAACGAGACCAGGAAGTCTGCTGGATAAAAAGAAGGAACTATACAACAACCCCTTTTTCTGAGGCAGTGGAAGTTTTGTCATCAGTATCAATTGAAACTAGATCACGTCATTAATTTACAATGAGAAAAATATTGTGTTCTGTATACTTTAGTACAATTATCATTTCATGCATTTTATGTAATGTTTTAGAAAGCAAATGGCAAAATTTATTTTGGACTTTAGAGCCCAATAGAAGCCCACACAGTAAATAAAACCTGGGGTGATTGTAAAGAGAAGTATTCCTATAGGGATAAATCCAGCATTTCTTGTTTACAAAGTGCCTCCCGCTGAAGTGAATGACAGTTTGGGGAAAACTGGGAATGTAGGACTATCCCGGATGCTACTCAATTACAGGAGATTTTACTATTTAAAAAGTTCTTTGTTGGTGGGGGGAATAAACCTCACAGCAAAAATAAAACTATTAATAATCTCACAAGCTTTGGCTACAGGGTAGTGATGCTGATGTACAATCACCTTATTATCACTACACAGATGGAATAAAGACAACACAAACATTGGGATGAGAGATTGCGGGGGCAGGAAGAATGGATTGGAGAATATATACTTCTGTTTTCCTCCAGATCCCCCAGGAGGCAGAGAGAAAGTAGCAGTGACTGCAAGAGCAGTCCAGGCTGGGTCCTCCCCACCCGTTTCCCACTTAACTGGCTCTAGGTCCACAGTGGCCTCCATCTCCAGAATCATATGAGGGTGGCGCTTCTCCCTCCACATGTCCAAGCGGTAGGGTGAGAACAGCAGTGGGCAGAAAAGCAAGCTCCTCTCTTAAGGGCTGGTCCTGCAAATACTTAAGCTTTTTTCCACTTCATCCCTTGGGCGTGGAACACTCTTCCTCAGCTAGTCCACGGAGCCATTGCCTTCTATTACGATTCCCACAAAAAGTGAGTCAAAGATATTTATTTATGTAAAAAATATCCTTGCTTCACCACGATGCACATGTGTCTCTGCTGAATAACTATATAATCTTAGGTTTCAGAGGAACAGCCGTGTTAGTCTGTATTCGCAAAAAGAAAAGGAGTACTTGTGGCACCTTAGAGACTAACCAATTTATTTGAGCATGAGCTTTCGTGAGCTACAGCTCACTTCATCAGATGTCTCACATCTCACATCTCACAACTCACATCTGATGAAGTGAGCTGTAGCTCACGAAAGCTCATGCTCAAATAAATTGGTTAGTCTCTAAGGTGCCACAAGTACTCCTTTTCCTTTTATATAATCTTACTGGTGTAGGCCCAGCCTCTCTCTTCGCTCA
Organism: Caretta caretta; assembly: GCF_965140235.1. NCBI lineage: Eukaryota > Metazoa > Chordata > Testudines > Cheloniidae > Caretta > Caretta caretta. The sequence continues at coordinate 125,948,509 of NC_134209.1, read as the reverse complement.
ACTGTACCCTTCTGTTTTGTTGTGTCATTAGGGTCTAGGCCTGTAAACCATGTTCTACTGAGGAGACTGAGGGCTTGTCTACACTGGCAAGTTTCTGTGCACTAAAGCAGCTTTTTGCGCTCAAACTGCAGACATATACAAACTGCCAACCCACTTTGTGCACAGAAACTCTTCATTTACAATGCTGCAGAAAAAAACACCTCGACGAGAGTCGTAAGGCTATTTGCACAGAGGCTCCAGTGCTCTATTGCCAGTGTAGACACTTGATTGCTTTCTGCACTGTAATTGGCCTCTGAAGCTGTCCCATAATGCCTCAAGTGACCACTCTGCTCATTGTTTTGAACTTGACTTCCCTGGAGACATGCACCCCTTTCAAAGCACCGTTTCTGACAGGTGTTGTGTGCTGTGCTGATCTGCTCCGGGACACAAAGCAAACCATTAATGTGGAAGCTCGTGCTGTTGAACACAGAATGTTAGGGAAAAGTTAGCATATGTGCATATGTGACTCCATTTTGGTTTGGGGCCCACCATTGTCTAAAAGCAAACAATCATGCACCAGGAGTGTTCCTTAGATCCTGCATTCCTGTGAATCCCCCTCCCCCTTGTTTCCAGCCTGTCTCGACTCCTGGTTTCTGTTTTTTGTCTGTTCCTTACTTCCTGCCTCCTGACCTTGATGTGAGCCTTCCATCCTGATAAGAAAGGCTACTGGTGCATTGCTTTAGGACCATGTTGTGTAGTTGAAGTAATGGTTTAGCACAGGGGATGCACTTAGCAGGGATAGGTGGTGGTTAAGGGAAGGGTTTGTCTATTGGCTAAGGTTTCCGATGCACGAGGGCAACATGCTTTGCTAAAAGGTATATAATCTCTGTACAACCTGCATTCGGGGTCCCCTCCTGATTAGCAGGGGGGCACCACACTCGAGCGTAATAAACTTAGTATCTTTGGGAACTCTGCAGTTGTGGACTTTGTTCGTGTGCCTCAGCCTAGACTCGAACTGTGCGTGACCTATTGGGCATAATTCGTATCAGTTCCTGTGTGTGCGACCTGTGAGGTATAATTCGCAGCGGTTTATGTGCGTGACCAGTTAGGTATAATTCGTAACAAGAGGCAGGTGTCCGTGAGAGAGAGAGGTATTTGAGAGAGAGAGCCAAGGCGGGGACTGATGGCCGGGTTTCCCCCGCCCCCTGCCTCAGGACTGGTTGCTTCCTGCCGCTGTCTGAACTTACAAGACAGCATGCTGACCCACTCTCCATCCCCCAAAGCACACTGTCTCTCTCCCCCCCTTCCATACACACACACTCTCCCTATCACACACGCTGCCCCGCCCCATCACTTCAGTTGAAAAGCAGCTGGCAATGTAGTAGGATGCCCATGGAACAATGGGATTAGAAAACCTGCATCATGTGACGCTTTGCCTGCCCCATGAGGCATTGCAAACCCTTCCCAAAGCACCCTGCACCCAGTAGCACAGTGGGATAGCTACCACAATGCACGGCTGTCTTTGCCGTTGCAAGAGCTGCTAATGTAGATGCGCTCCAGCGTCACAAGGAGCACAGTGTGGACACGCAACAGCAGTTTAATTCCAGTGCTTTTATAAAAGTGGTGTAACTTGTGGCGCAGAAACTTGCCAGTGTAGACGTACCCTTACTCACATGCTTAAGGGCTTGCAGGAAGGGGACATTTAATTGTAAACTCTTGTAGGGAGATCCCATGTCTCCTTACCTCTACTGTGACGCAGTCAGTACCATGAAATTACTAATGAATGCAATGACAATGACAGGATGATAAATGTCACATTACAGTACTTACTCTCTATTCATGATTCTAGGCACCCGTTTAATACAAAATCTTCTGGTCAGTCTGTGAAGAGAAAGTCTGGTGTGAACATGAGGAAATTATTTATCTAGGTCTTTAAAAATAACAAGCTAGTTGACATATTACCATTGAATGTTGTTTTAACTTGATCAAGGGACCAATCCTACAGCTCTCTTGTAAGCAGAACTCCCCTTGAAATCAGTGGGAGTTTAGTGTAAGCAAGGGCTGCAGCAATGGGCCCTACATAATGTTAGAATAAAGCTTTTCATTTAACTAGACAGGTTCTTAATTCAAAATGTCATCTATTTTTAAAGCAGAAGGGATTGTTTTGTTTTTCAGGGAGCATCTGTTTCTGGGATGCTTTGATCATTACTGCAGGGAGCAGCAGGTGGACATTAAGGGCCATGTTTTCAAAGGTGGCCTTAATAAGTTCTCCATCTGTACTTTTGCAGTTTAGCACCCATGCACACACACTGCTAGCATTACCATCTGTGTGCACAGGTGATGGGGATCACATGTACAATTCCACATGGATTTTTGGTAAGCGGGGGAAGAAGTGTAAATCTTATCAACTGTGTTTGAACTTCATGAGTATCTTTCAAAACTGTACAGAAGTAAGTGCTGCCAAACAACATGTGCAGGTGTATGTGTCTGTGAAGTTGCTCATTCATACAGGGGAGGCTCTTTTTGGGTTTTTTTGTTTTCATTTGGCTCCAAATACTTGCTGATTTGGCTCTTAAACTTGCTGATGCTAAAAACCAGTTGGAAGTTATCAGTCAGCTTTTAAATTGCAATCTCCTTTATGCTGATGACTATCAGTGTAGCTTTGCATCCCACTAATCTCTTCCTGGCTCACTGGTATTTCTCATGGATGCCTCACCATCCCTTAATCTAAACACAGCCAAACAATGAACTTCTAAACTTTCCATTTCACCCTCTCTCAGATTCACAACCTGGTCTTATCCACAACCTCTCCATTTTCTTCTCTCTTCAGGGCTCTTGTCAAATTGTTGCTTCTCCTCCATAACATTCTAAAACTCATTCTACTGCTCTGTTCCCACTGCCAAAAATCTGGGTCACACCACAGTTATCTCTCACACACCTGAATTAAATTAAACTCCTCTTCAATCAAGTGAACTCTGAGCATGTCAACAGGCTCCTCTAGCTCACTGTCTCTTTCCATAGAATATCTTTAAAGCTCTGAGGAGCCCTACCCCTGCCAGTTCTCATCTCTAATCATTCCATGTCTTTCCTCCTCTCATTGTCTCCTTCATGTTTTTTTTTTTCACTCTTTTCTCTGTGGTGTATTGAAGACACTGTTGAAATTGCAAGCGATCACTGTAAGAGTGGGTGGTTTCCTAATCCTGCTGGCATGCTGGGTGCCTTTGGAAGGAAGTATACAACCAGAGTCATTCTGGGAAAAAGTCAGCCTATGGGAAGGTGAGGTGAGTTGTGCCTTTCTGCGTTAGGGAGCAGCCTGCTGTGTGTGTCTCTGTTTTGGGGGTTCTTGGGTGTTATCATTCTGAATTCTAAGCAATACTGTTATGCTGCAACCTTCCATCAAGAGTATTCGTTTTTATCTTACTTCTCTGTGTTTATGCTATGAACATAACTTTCTCCTAATGCCTGGAATGACATTCCTCTTCCTGTTACAAAGCATCCCCATTCTCCTCCCTTTCCCTCCTCAAAGCACTCTTGTTTTCTATCATGGACTTCCACACACTATATAAAATGGGCCAAAGTTTAATTTTTGGATTAGGATTATCAGGAATGAGGATTTACAGCTGTGCTTGCACAACCTCCAGCCAGCTGAGGAGCACACCTAGGAAATTAGCAAGCCTTCTCTTAACCCAACTGATGTCTGGCTGCTCAATATACATGCCCACAGGTGCATTTTTCCCAGTGCCTGCCTTGTTCTCAGCCTTGCTCCTGTCCTGCCCTGTCTACTCCAGCCCTGCTTTCCTACTGGCTTCCTGGCTCCTGCACCAATCACTAGACCTGATAACCTGCATCCCAGGTTGTGACAACGATAAGGCCACAGAAGTACCTGAATGAATAGCGGTATTGGCTACTGCTATTCTTTGGCTATATAACCCCTTTAAGTTTCCCCAAGAAACATGCCTCACTTCTCCATACAGTTAGAGACCCATTGCACATGCATGGTACTGCATTGTTTTTGCTATGGGGTCAATGGGCAAAGTCAGGAATGAGTAGGAGGAGGAATTTGTCAGTCATGTACATATTTATGTGCTATCTCTGAGTTGTCTGCCTTTATTGTACAATTTCTTGACCTTTTCATTTTAAATTTACATTGAAGACATTCTGGTACCTCCCCATAAAAATTACTAAGCTTTCTATTCAAAGAGAAATTGTTCATATACTTTTCTTTTCCTAATTTTAATTGTAGCCCACTGATATTTGTATGGAAACAAGAGTTTTGATCTGTAAAATCCACCCACTCCTGCTGTTTGCTGTGTGCAGATTAATTTAATTAATGTTTGTACAGTTCTTGATAGATTTAAGCATTATTATTATTCCTCACGTGAAGTCACAGTCATCTGTTTGTGACAGCACAACTGGTTGGCTGTGGCTTGTGATTCACTGGAGGTGCACCAGGAGCAAATGAACCTTTAATTACGAAAGATCATGGTTTCCTATACATCTTTTATAATGAAGACGGAATGAAGAATAAAATAACCCAGGAAATATATAGTATACCAACATATTTGTGTATGAATGAAATGTTTTTCAAAATTTCCTCATGAGGTGTCAGTTTCTCTCTAATAATAATTCAGCAAGACCAACATTTAATAAAAAAATGTTTTTTGGGTGTCTCAGTTTGAACACCTTAAAGGGGCCTGATTTTGAGAGGGCAGATACTCAGCATTTTCTGAAAATCAGGCCCCATCAAGTCACATACGAGGGGCCCAAAATCATTAGTCACTTATAAAAATTTAGGCCTTTAGTTCTTCTGTGAAAGATTTGTTTTCACTGTTAATCTGATGCTGAGACTATTAAAGGGATAACAGCAAGGATGGAGCAACTCATACTGTATAGACAACATATAGACATGCAGTTTTGCAAACTCTGACTTATCACGTCTGATGGTATTAGGCGCTCTTAAAGCGGCAGCTTCTGGAGCCATGTATTACATGAGACTCTATTTCCTTTCTTTTCTGTTTCTAGACCTCATGAAAATGTGAAAACTTGAAAATGTGAACTGTAAAAGCTCAAAAGGCAGAGGAGAAATCAGAGGACCCCCAAATCTCATGATTTTTGGGGAGGGAGCATCCTGAATTTGAATGCTTGGTGTTTGGCAGTATGGGATATGATAGATGAGATAGGGACAAAGATATGGAAACACCAGTAGAACTCCAATGAGAGCGAGAGCTGAGATAGGATTTGGCTGCATACTCAACTTATTTGTAGAAATGGTGCCACTGCAGTCAAAAGATTTAGTCATGAGAATAAACCAAGCAGGAATTGGCCCATAGTGGAGAACTGGCATGATGCAAACTTCCCCCGTACTCTAATAAACCACACTTATAGCATTCCAGGCCCACTGAGCTCAGACTCCTACCTTTTGCAGCATCGTATCAGGTGCTTAGAAACTATGTTGATGTCTTTTGAAACTAGATAGAAGAAATAATTTGACTTGTAATTTGGAGACACATCTGTTAGGAACTAGGTAGAGACCACTGGATTATTTTTACGAGTGACTTGATCTAAATTTACAATTTTGGTTCTCAGTCTAGTGGAATAACCCACTGCACCAACTAGCCCTGCCCACCTTTGCTTGCTAGAGAGAAAGAGAAGGAAGAGGACAGGTTACAAGTAAGACAAATCTCTAGATAGCTGTTTAGCTTGCTTATGTTAATAAAAATGAAAAGAGCCAGAGTCTGAAAAATGCTTTGTCAGGAAAAAAAACTTTTTCAAGAGGAAAAAAGAATTATTACAACTTTTGCCCTTGTCCTTGCACACCTTCTTGTTTTCTGAGTACTAGACAAATCCAAAGACGGTTTTATTGTACTGTTGTGATTCAAGCCTGGAATCTAATTTCTAGTTGGTTTCTTTTCTCTTATTGTTTTAGGAATGAGTCACCCAGCTGAAATTTCATTCCCTAAGATGTTGATCCTATGGGAATGAATGGGTGTCACATCACTAGAGCACCACATTCAACTGGAGCTGAAAAGTAGGATAAGTCTTCAATAAGATAGAGAAAAACCTTCTTTAATAAAAAACCCTGCAATAATCATTGTTCTTATTATTACTATTGCAGTAGCATTAGGACCCTCAACCAAGAGAAGTGTCCCATTGTGCTAGGTGCTGTATAAACACATAGTAAGAAAGAGAGACCCTGCACAGTCTTAATAATCAGCAAAATCTTATTGCTCCTTGAGTGACTTATGGCTCTTTAAATTAAACTGTGTAAACAGTTTTGAAAACGTGTACTGAAGTGTCACTAGTGTTAAGGAAAAGTTAGCACATGTGACTCACAAGGTATAATTCGCAACAGTTGTGTGCGTGTCCTACCAGGTGTAATTCGTAACACTAGGGAATGGTCAGGAATTGGGCCACAGCTAACTTTTATGTGAGGCTAGGCTGTTCTCAGTGGTGGCAGATGACAGAACAAGAAGCAACGGTCTCAAGTTGCAGTGGGGGAGGTCTAGGTTGGATTTTAGGAAAAACTATTTCACTAGGAGGGTGGTGAAGCCCTGAAACGGGTTACCTCGGGATGTGGTAGCATCTCCATCCTTAGAGGGTTTTAAGGCCCGGCTTGACAAAACCCTGGCTGGGATGATTTAGTTGGTGTTGGTCCTGCTTTGAGCAGGGGGTTGGACTAGATGACCTCCTGAGGTCTCTTCCAACCGTAATATTCTATGATTCTGTGTATTGGTGGAGAAACACCTATAGCCAATCTCTAAAGCATTGTCCAGACATACCAGCCAAGTTGCAATTAGCAATTGCCAGGAACTCACAGCAGAATGAATCATTTTTTTTTCAAAGCTAGACACTTTGAAATGTCAAATTAAAAAAAAATTGGGGGGGGGGGAGTTGCAAAAATGTTCACAATTATTTTCCTTTTCCTTTGACCAGCCCACCCAATTACATTAAATGTAGCAGCTAGTATCATAGACTATCAGGGTTGGAAGGGACCTCAGGAGGTCATCTAGTCCAAACCCCTGCTCAAAGCAGGACCAATCTCCAAATGGCCCCCTCAAGAATTGAACTCACAACGCTGGGTTTAGCAGGCCAATGCTCAAACCACCAAGTTATCCTTCCTTGTTAATATGGAGTGGCAACTCAAGAAATTTTCAAACCAGAAGCATAATGTGCTTCACCTCGAATTTTCCTTCAGTTGTCTGGCTGCCTGGATCAAGATGGAGCACTGCACTTGGACCTGCAGTCTCCATGGACTGAACCGCTCTGTTTAAAGCACAGACACAGGTGTTTCATTGTACAACTTGGTGAGCACATTTTCCGCCCATGTGCATGTTAGTTTTTAATCTTTGTTTTAATGCTCTTGAAATTTGATTGGATGGATAATCTCCAACATCCTTACTCTTTGCCAAATAAACCACTCTCTTGCAATTCCAGTACACACACAAATCCTCAAGGAGTCCTTATTCAGACACACTCCCAGTGAATTTAATGAGAAGTCTGGCCAAGGACAGACTAAATAATCTGTCCCTCGGTTGCCTTCAAATAACTATCTTCAACCCTGTTTTTAACATCAGAGCCCACAGTAACAACTAAAATAACATGCCTAAATGTAGCCTGACTATTAATTAGAGATGACAACAGCGTAGAGGCAGTGGGTAAAATTTTATATGGACTCATTCAGCTCCATTGCCTTGCTTATATATTTTTTTATTGTAGAGTTTTAATGGAAAGAATTGGAAGTTGTATTAAGCAATACTATATGCCTGACACAGAAAATCTATCACAGGCCTTGACTCCAATCAAGGTGCATGGAATGTAAATCAGCATAGTATTTGACCCTGCCACTGTCGCCCTTTCATATCTCATATAGAAAAGTTTTACCGTATCAAGTCACAGATGGTAGAATGTAGTAGGAGAAGGATCACTTTTAGATAGTGGAAAAAACATATATATTCTATCAATTGCCACATGGTGTAGAAATTTCTTCCCATAACAATGGAAAAAAGTCTTATGCAGAAGAGACAAGCTGTAGAACTTGTTTCTCTGACTGAAATGAACCCAGTCTGTTTCTAATTTGTTTCTGGCATAATTAGCACACTGCTCAATTTATTTTAGTAACATGTTAATTTGATTCTTCCACTTGCTAGCAATGCAGCCAGAAGCAACATATTACCAAGATGAATATATTAGTATATAACTGATAGGAGCTCCCACCAACATTTTTAAGTAAAGTTGTTTGTTGATTTAATAAAATCCTGATGTGGGGTAACTCAATTTAACTTTACAATACAGTCCTCTTTAACACATCACTTTGCAAAGAAATATAAATTAGCAATGAAATCGACACATGCAGAGAACTTAACAAAAAAGGTCTAATATTTCAGTTGATTGGAAGTGGTTATATTGATTGTCCAGTTGAAGAAGGGACTGAAAATGATTTAAAAATGCTGAAGCCTGGAGGTTTTTGACTGCAGCTGTCTTGCATATGGCAGACTACACACAGTTAGCATTTACATACCGTACAATCTTTTTTGCCTCAAGTAGCATGAGAAGTTTGTCAGGGAAGGAACAGGCCGGGTACCATAAATCATTCCCATGTTTAAAACGCCTGTTTGAAGTAGAAGCTTGTTCAAAAGCAAAAGAGTTTAGGCAGAAGCAAGAGTTATTCATGTAGGTTTACCTGAAGATATGTGTGATCTGAGGCAGCAAAGCTCTGAGATGCTGTTTCCTATGAAGCAAATTCTGTGCACCATTGCTAGATGCTTTACAGAGCTGAATGGGTTTCAGTGTTATTTCTTCAGTATCCGCAATACTGAGAAATCTCCTTTGGAGAATGTTGTCTGATTTCCTGTAAAGGGCTGCCACAGGCCCAGCCACCAATCAGTAGTATGAGCTTTGACCGGTGAATACCTATTATTTCTCTTGAACAGAGAGAAAAGTAAGCACACAGCTCTTACCTCCTTTGTGCTGCATTTAACAATTCTACCCCAATGTCTGCTTTTCAAAGAGCAGCAAGTCTTAGCATGAAAGAGATGAACTTCTTTTGCCAGATATCTTTTTCAATTTAAGAAAAAAAAAGATTATCCGCTGAATTTAAACTTTCTCCTACCTTCTCTGCCTGATCAAACGGTTTATAGAATTGTTTTAAGATGTGTCTAAATATTTTAATCACTTTGTTCTCAAAAGAAATGAATACACTGGAGGGAAAATAAATTAATTCTGCTCTCAAGTGACATGGGATCTCAATAGATTTCTCTAGCAATGTGTGAGAGGAGAATTTGGCTGCATGTACTTAACTAGGAAATATTTTGCCTTATCTTCACAGCTGTTTTAAAACCAATACAGGGGAAAAACAGATATTGTTTGCATCCAGAGCAGGTTGGACAAAAAAAATTTCCACAGAAAATTTGGGCTCTTTGGGGAGGAAAGGCAGTTCATCATGAGAGTCCATGGCCACAGTACCGCACAGAACAGGGGTGGGCAAACTTTTTGGCCCAAAGGCCACATGTGGATATGGAAATTGTATAGTGGGCATTCATGAATTTGGCAAAAATTTGGCAGGAGGGCTCCAACTGGAGTGCAGGATCTGGGGTGGGGCCAGAAATGAGGAGTTCAGGGTGCAGGAGGGGGCTCCGGGCTGGGGCAGTGGGTTGGGGGGTGTGGGGAGGGTGGGCGCTACAGCTGGGGGTGCGGGCTCTGGGGTGAGGCTGGGGATGAGGGGTTGGGGGTGCAGGAGGGTGCTCTGGAATGGGACTGAGGGGTTCAGAGGGTGGGAGGGGGATCAGGGCTGGGGGTTGGAGTGCAGGAAGGGGTCGGGGCGCAGGCTCCAGGCGGCACTTACCTCAAGCAGCTCCTAGATGCAGTGGCATGTCCCCCCCCCCTGGCTCCTACACAGAGGCATGGCCAGGCAGCTCTGCATGCTGCCCCGTCCACAGGCGCTGGTTCCAGGCTGATGGGAGCTGTGGGGGCGGCACTTGGAGCGGGGGAAAGGTGTGGCGCCCCCTGGCTGCCCCTACACATAGAAGCCAGAACGGGGATATGCCTCTTCTTCCAGGAGCCGTTAAGAGCAACGTCTGAAGGGCCGGATGTGGCCCCCGGGCCTTAGTTTGCCCACCCCTGTCATAGAAGATATGTAGTTCAGCTGGGTTATATTACTGCATTGCCTTCTCTAATATAAACAACAGAAACAGGTATGGATATAAAAAAACAAAACCAAAGAAAACCCTACCAAAACAAGACTCTCCATTGCACATGCTTCTTGTGGATGAGGACGAGAGAACAAACCACATGTGACAGATTGTGTACTCATGCTGGTTAATGCACTATGGGAAGGCACTCAAATATTATGCCGATGAACGCTGTAAAATCTATATAGATTAGAATGGAGGAGAGTGGGGGCATATGGCACCATGAGTGCATTTCTAAATTGAAATATTAATGCGTTTGGCAAAGAAACCGTGAAGTTTTTGGTTTTGGGGTATTCATTTTTTTTAACGAAAAATCAATATTGTCCATGGCTAGCAAATACTTTGCAAAAAATTAATTTAAGCAAAACCATAATTGTCAGCCAGCCCTATTTATGGCTCTCAAACAGGTGCTTTATTGTAGTTAGTTGGAAGTCGTATTACACATAGTGCAATGTGTGTGACATAGAAAATCATGCCCATCACTGTGGTGTCTGGACAGAATTGTAATTACAAAATAAATAAATAAATTGAGGCCTGAACCAAAGTTCATTGAAGTCGGTGGGAATTTTGCCATTGACTTCAATGGGCTTTAGCTAGGGGCCCTAAGTATGAAGACTGTATTTTCTTCCTTTCCCAAGTAAACAGATACTGATTTTCTTCTTCCTTTTCTCTATCCTCTTCCTGCCCCTCCTTGTTACCCCACTCCTGGGAAGTTGTGGGAATATTAACATGAAGAGATGGGTCTCACAATTTGTTTCAAAAGTGGACAGATATGAGGGTGTTCAAACATTTTGCAGAAGAGGGTTCCATAACTGTTAGGTAGCTGCTGAGAAGTCCCTTGTACTTGTGACACGCCCTCAGCATGATGAGCTCTGGTGCTCCTGTGGAAGGGAACTGTTGTGCTAGCTCAAGTTCCTGGATAAAGGGATGGTTTCTGAAATAGTCAAGGCCAGTAAATTCAGAACTGAGCTGTGTCACTATTATTCATGTTGTTTGGCTTTTCCTCAATGGCTTGTGTAAAGTTTGCACAGCCGGGCCCACATGGTTTGAAGATCAAGATTAGGGCCTTAAATTGGATCTTGCATTGGACTAGGGGGGCACTGAAGTGAGGAACACTGGGTGATGACTTCTCATTGCCCTGTGTTAGCTAAATGACAGGGTCCTGCATCTTGTACCATCGGATTCCATAATAGCATTCTCAGACAGGTATAGAGCATTCCAATCATTGATTCTTGAGGTGATGCACATATGGCCATATCTGCAGTGGAGTGGAAGGGGTGAAGCCTCCTGACCTACCAAAGATGGTTGTATTTTTGGCTACTAGAACTATTTGACTATCCAAAAGCAATGAAGAGCCCAGAGGGGTCCCAAGACTGTGATCAGAGAGTAGATGCCTTTGAATGAAAGTGATGTGGTATAGGTCAGTTCTTCAAAGCATATCGCCTGCTTTCCAACATTCGCTCCAACTTGCCTCAGTGTAGTTTCAGCCAGCTGCTGATTCCAGTGGGGCACTGAGTAAGCTGTGAAGAAGATGATGTTCAGTGTGAAGAAGATGTAACACGGGACATCCCTTGAGTATTTATAGAATACAAGACTAGTAGAACCAGAAGTCTCATATACATGTTGACAAGGAGGGGAATCCTTGGAGGGCTCCACAAAAGAGTGGTCATGAAGCAGAAAAGCATTCATTCCTCTGTGAATCTTTCTAAAAGTAAGTATTAGAATCACCTAAGTGTCAGTCTGTCCATTCCTGTTAGGGCTCAGCTGAATCAGTAACCCCCCATGTTCATCTGTGTCAGAAACTGCTGACAAATCTAACGGTATGAGCATGGATGTTTATCTCCTGTCTAAAGCCAAAGAGAACTTTCCATTCAAAGAAACAGTTTCCTTTGTTGATATGAGAATACGCACAGAATGCCAAACAAGTAACCATTGCCAAGACTCTTTATTTTGTATTTCTGGTATGTGAGAATACTATGCACTATCTTTAATGATTACAGAAATTAAGGGATGTATTTCATGGTTATTATGAACACACAAAGTATTGCACACATAGTACATGCATATTTTAAAATTACCTAATGGCATTAGAGCTGGAAGACTCCTCAAAAGTGTTCAAAACTATGTGAGATACAAAAATCTACTCAAACACAAAAGACGTAATTTTAACTGGCAGCTTACCAAGATACAACTGATTTCAAGCCAATTAACTCAACAATGGGATTCTCAGAGAGGCTGCACTTGCGATCAGCACAGTTTGCTGCCAGGAAATCTGACTTGAATCAGATGAAAGTTTCTAATACTGATTAAGAAAGGAAACCTTAGAGCTGAGTGAACAGCAATAATAATAATAATGATGATATTTTATTTTAATTCAGCTAGGTCTGGAAGATGTTTGAAAACATGACCCATATGTTTGTGAACCGAGAATAATAGAAACAGAATATACCTTGCATGAGTGAAACATGCCTTTCTGATTGTTAGGTTTGATATACTACAGCACAAGTCATTTATGGGTTAACCCCTTATATGTTATATGATCATCCCTACCTAATTCATGCTATTAAATGGCATAGACACTGTCCACAGGTGGAATATGTGTTTGTGTGCTGACAGTTTCGGACTTGGGCAAGCCCATTGAACTCAGTGGAAACTCCCATTCACATGAAGGGAGTTTGGATGAGTTCCGTAGATCAGAGTTCTCAAACTTCATTGCACTGTGACCCACTACTGACAACAAAAATTACTGCACGATCCCAGTGTCCTGTATTACTCTGAATTCTAGAGTCTAGAATCAGGGCCGACGTTAGGGGATGGTAAGCAGGGCAATTGCTCTTGGCCACATTCCACAGAGGGGCCAAGTTGCTCATGTGTTGGCATCTGCTCCGGGCTGTGGGGCGCGGGCTTCAGCTTCCGCCCCTGGCAGCAGGGATTCTAACAAAAGCCCTGGTGACCCCATTAAAAGAAACTCACAACCCACGTTGGGGTCGTGACCCACAGTTTAAGAACTGCTGCCATAGATTGTAATACTGATACCTCTAACTTACCTGCTGCTGGAGCCTTTCCCTGTAGCAAGGCTGAGCCTTTCTGGCTGCCAGAGTCTCTCCCTACAGCAGGGGAGTGGCTCTATGCGCAAGGGGGCGGTTCTGCCAACCTTTCCCTGCTGCTGGGAACTTTCCCTGAAGCAGGGAAATGACAAAGCCTTTCCCCGATGTCGGAGACTTTTCCAGCTAAAAATAGCAGCATAGTCAGGGAGACCCCCTACATGGCTCTCCATTCACCCAAACTGCATGTGCTTGAGTACGTACCCACACCCTTCAGGCATGTCTTTACTCAACGCGCCTAAACAGTGTCTCACTATCTCCATTGCTATTTATATATATGCCCGGGGGGGCTACACTGGTACATACACTACTTGCCACTGAAAGAAGCATGCAGCGTAGAGGCACCCCTGCTTCCATTGCAGACTCTGGAGTGGGCTGTACTCTAATAGGTACAGTCATTTCTGCTTATTCATGCCCCTCCCCTCAGATTGACCCCTTCTGTCCTATTTGCCCAATCTGTCCCTGGTCCTGTCCCTGACCTGTCTCTCTTCCCCACCTGTAACCTGGTTGTGGTGAATGCTATGGGGCCTCACATTGTAACTTCGGTTTCCACAAACAGGGGGTATAGGGATCCATCAGATCTTGATCATAGAAGGTGATCTGCTTCTATAGCATCATTCTCCTTTTCTACCAATCTCACTGATACCCTTCTGTGGGATTTAGGATTCATATGTGAGAAGGAATCAGCTTGGGGGTGTGCTGGCATCTCTTTCCACTTGCTGCATGGAACTTCAGGGGAGAAAGATATACTAACTTGTTCAGCATTAGCATACTCACTTTCTCCTCCAGGCTGTAGAATCTTCCATGCTGTTGAATCTATCTCCTTAAAGGGGTCTCTGGATGCTGTGACTGGTGGAGGGGTGAGTGGGATTACGAGATGCTAAAGATGGCCCTGGCTTCCAGTGATATCTGCCTGGATCCTGGAGCTCTCCTGTTTTGTGAGATGCAGGTCCCCTATTTAAGTATATAAGCGCCTGTATGTGGATACGAGCAAATCTCAACTCCTAATTCAAAGTCACATCCAAAATACATTAAATCTTGACTTGTACAGAGCTGTTCATTATTTTCAGGTAATTATTGATGTAGGCGCTAGGAAACAAACTTATCAAAATGTTGCATTCAGAAATAGCATCTCTTACAGGATCCAAAACTCCCATAGATTTCAGTGAGCCTAGAAGTTGGCCCACAGCAAATAATTCAGATAAAAGATGTTTTGGAAACCTGTAAAGAACTGAACAAAGTTAACATTGCCTCCCATTAAAACCGTAAGGCGACATCTCAGCAGCTAGCCTTTAGTTTTATTTTTTCAGCTAATTAAATCCCATACTGCAGAGTAATCGCATGGTGCCAGTTTCTGCTCACTGTGACACCCTAGCCTTCACCCTGCTGAGGATAGAATAATGGAATCTGACCAATATTATTTTCTTGTGCTCCTCCATCTGTCTGTCTGTATCCACAGGTTGTTTCTTGTTTTATATTTAGATTTTAAGCTTTTAGAATACAATAGAAATAAATAATAATAAAGAAAGCACAAAAGCCCAGCAATGGCATGTGCAAAAACCTGGTTACATTTTGTACCATTAGAAATAAAAAATTTCAAAAGGCTCAGATAATTTTATTTAGATTCCTTAGCATATTTACTAATTTACTTCGGTTAAAAAAAATCACATTAGCCGTTAGGCAAATTCCTTCCGTCTTCACTCAGACAAGTGTCCCATTGAGATAGGTGGGAATTTTGCCTGATGGACATCATCCTGTGAGGTGCTAAGCATCCTTAACGCCTATAGACTATCTGGGTCCTGAGTAAAGTCTGCAATATTTTTAAATAATACCTCCTCTAAATGTAGTTATTGTCACTTCTCCTCCTGCTGATTCAGCATATTGTAACCCTGTATTAGCTGTGCACATGGTGATTTCAGTTTTATAGACAACTACAAGATCAAAATTCAAACTAACAGGTGATAATGGTCTGAGTATACATTGCTAGGCTGTGCTAAAGGTGAGGTCAAATTTTTGAAGATTTACTAGTATGAAGAGCTGTAAATGGCTGCCTTAACAAAAGCACTCAACAAAACAGCTGAAGCCAAGCTCTTTAGCAGTAAAACCCAACATGGTAATTTAGGTCAGCATCTTGTGTGTGGGACACAGTAGTGGTTTGAACTTTATATTTGGTTGTTTAGTTTTTTTTTTGTGTGTTTTTTTTTTTTAAAGGTAGGGTGATTTTTCTCTTTAAAATGTTGTGAGCAAACATAGAGGTTATGAAATCAAGGGACTTTTCACTAGCTAGACCAAATTCTACCTTGATGCACCTGCTGTCTTATTATCATAGCCTTTGATTCTCAGTGCACACAAAGCTCTGGTGAGACATTTGAATTCAGCAGCACCATTACAAGGTGTCTCTAAAGTGGGAGTTGTGTCCACTTTCAATTCTTGCAACTCTCCCTCTGCTGTACTTTCTCATGGGGAACCTGCATGTGGATTTACATGAGAGGTAATGATGTGAGAACACCCCTTCCTAAGAGAGATGCTGCCAGAGGAGAGAGGAAGGTGAGACAACATCGTGTAGGGGCAGCACACTATGAGGAGGGAACTTTCTTCCTCCATGGATTGGTCTGCAGAGCATGGAAGCTGTACCTGGTGACCCCTCCTTTGTCCCCAAAGACCTCCCCTTTCATGGAAACATTTTGTTTTTCTCCAATGGGTTTTACCATGGAGAGTAGGATATAACACATGGTGCTAATTAGGGTGTGATGGCTGCCACCTTGGTTGACATACCAGAGATTGAACTAGGGGATTCCACAGCTAAAAGCACGAGCTGCTCAAGCTTGAACTAAAGCTCCCTTGCAGGTGCAAAACCAAACTCATATCCTCTGTGGATCAGGCACCAAGCGGGGGACCTGTAACACATACTATCCATTGGGTTGCAACAGCATAAGAAGTATGTGTAATGCAACCCATTATGTCAAACAGTGGTTTTCAGAGTAGAGTCCCTGGAACCACTCCTGGTGGCCCATAAAATGAAGTTGTTTGAGAGCTAAATAATGGAAGGATTGGGGTGTTTGAAAGGAAGATGACTCTGTGAGAGGACGTCTCTTTCAAGAAGTAGCCTGCTGAAGGAGAACCTCTGATTTGATACAATGAACAATGTTACTGGAGAGAGGGTGATCATAGCCCAAATTCAAGTAAATAATTCATTTCACCACAGTTACATATGTGCACAGACCTAATGTGGATAATACCCATGTAAGCAGTGTCAGGATGAGCTCCACCCTGACATCTGGTGGTGAGGTGTGGCAAGTTGTGGAAAAGAACTTCAGGGGCTGATCTCATTTGCATAGGCACACCCACCCCGCCTAGAATGAGGCCATAGCTGCCCAAATGGTCACTTTGGCTGCTGTGGGATCCCCAGTGTCTCTGTTATTGGGGCAGGAAGAATAAATTGTTATTACGCTGATTATGGGAACTGTGCTTGGAACTGTACTTGGCCTTTTGTTATGATGGAGGGATTCACCATCAACTAAGTAGCACTCGCTAGGCAAGGGTCATGGGTTTTAAAACTCTGTGAATGGAGAGAGGCTGAGGACAAGTATTAATACTTGGTGGCATAGGCCCCTTGGTGAGGGCCTTACATGCTAATTGCACTTCCTCCTCTCTCCACTGTGGAATATCAGAGCTAATTTTGATTCTATTAGGAGTCTAGTTACAGGCTGCTGAGCTCACTTTGGGCTAATAGTGCACCAGTACTGAGGCTCCCCTACTACAAGCTGAATTCACCAAAGAGCTGAACTGACTAAGAGCTGAAATCACTGAGCATTGTATTAAGTAGTGGGGGAGCCTGAAGATATATTGTGGAGCAGTTTGCGGGACGGCTGGAGTGCCTTGTGGACAGGCTGGTGGAGCAGTGCATAGGACAGCGGGAGCTGCTGGTGGGACGCGGAGCAGTTTGTGGACCGGCTGGTGGAGCAGTTCGTGGGACGGCGGGAGCTGCTGGTGGGCCGCGGAGCCGAGCTGAGCAAAGGAGTTTGTGGGGCAGCTGGCGGAGCGGAGTGGAGTGGAGCGGAGGCCTATGGAGCTGTGGGGCGGTCAGCTTCAGATCATGTAAGGTGCCTCTTAACCCCATCCCATCTCCACCCAGGTTGGGAGGTAAAGCTCCACAGATAAACTTTCGAACTCTGGGGCTGCCCTGACCAGGGACAGAGACTTTTGGGTCATTGGACTTTTGGGACTTTGGGTGATTTGGGGTTGCTGGACTCAAGAACCAAAGGGAAAGGGGCATGCCCCAATTTGCTTGGGGTGGGTTTTTTGCTCATGGGTTGTGTTATGAATCCTGTTGGTGGTATTTCCCCAACATAATGCCACATTGTTTCTCTCTGTTATTAAAAGGCTTTTTGCTACACTCAGACTATGTGCTTGCGAGAGGGGAAGTACTGCCTCTTGGAGGCGCCCAGCGGGGGTGGTATATATTTTGTCCCAGGTCACTGGGTGGGGGCTCGAGCCGGTTTGCATTGTGTTATTGGAATGGATCCCCTAGATATTGAACCCGGTCCTTGTTGCTGCCAACTCTGACGGGCAGAAGGGTTACACCCATTTCTTTAATTTATAATTCAAACAATTATTAGAGCTTCTTGGCACACTTAGGTATTGTAACTTTGTTCCTTTCTTGGGTAGTTAGAACTTCTAAAAGAACATGCACAAATGGTTTCAAACCTCACAAGACATTTTTCTGAAATCCTGATTTAGGACCTGACCCAAAGACCATTAAGTCACTGGAAAGACTCATTGACTTATATGGGTTTTGATCAGACTCCACATGGATGGCTGCTATATACTATATCCCAGAATAATTGCAGTTAAACACTTTCCATCACTCTTCCTTGGAAGAATGGAGAGAAACTACTTTGCATTATGGGATTTTATTCTTCTTAATTTTGTGTAATCGAGGTACCATGTTGTTAGGTACTAAAATAAAGTAATAAGCTGACAGACCTATATGTAGGTCGAGTATATCTATCTCCCAGTGTCTCAGAAGTTCCTTAGGCCTATATTACAAATGATAAAACAGTATTGTTTAAAACTGTGATCATGTAACAGCTTGTGAATATGACAAGAAGCGTGTGTTTGAATCCACATTCTTTTATTTATTAATATTTCACAAGTTAATGTTTTTCTTTTAAAATAATCCCCCACAGCTTCTAAAATGTTCCCTGTCTGGGAACAGGCCAAGGAAGATGCTGGTCTCAATTGCTCTGTGCACTGGGCTAGAGAGGAAAAACACTCTGTGCAGAGAGGAATGTGCCTTCAGGTGGCAAGACATAGTGTGTATATATATATTTTTTTCTCCTCCTAGTTTTTTGTTTTGCCCGTTACCTGTGTGTGCAGCCAGGTCACAGTCATAAAAAAACAAACAAACCCAAACCTGTTTTTAAAATGATTTCAAAATGTAGATAAATAAACCTGCTACTCCTGGAATGTTTGGAGTTTGGTGGTAGGAGCTGGAGAATTGGATAATTTGCATTTACAGCTGGCTCTGTATTTTTAAATGCAACCTACTTCACTGTGTTTTCTAAACAACCGTAGCTAAGGAATTTTAGAAAAATAATGAGGCATTGTTGAGCCAACCATGGAAGTGAGCTCAGTGTTCCTGGGGCTAAAAGTTCTGTTTGTAATTCTGCCTGGAATCATTTCTCGGTGGGAAGCTGAATTGAGGAGAATATCTAATAGAAGAGAAAAATAAAGAAAGGAAGTGCATGGAATTGTAAAAGTGAAATAGCAGAAGTTTTAAATACTGTGGTACAGAGAATTTATTGGTCCTGAAATGTTACGTAAGTGCATATGAAGTGAATAACAGTGGTGGAAATTATCTGTTCCCTGAAAAAATGAGAGACAGAGAAATTTAAGGGGGTGAGAGAGATCAGGAAATAAGAATGATGTGGTATAAAAGTTTTTAATATTTTTATTATCTGCATTTGTGTAGGGCCCAAAATGCATTCATAGTCCCTGTCGTGAAGGGTTTGTGATCTAAGATCCCAATCCTGAAATCAGCTCTGCTTGAGCAGACCCTTCTGATGTCGATGGGTCTCCATGCAGTGGCTTAAGTGTCCACTGTTTGGGAAATGAAACGGTTGGCATTGTACAAGCCAGTTAATAATTTATTGTCTAATCCGATAGGCCCCAATTCAGCTAGGCAGTAAGGATAAACTTAAGTGAATAAGCTCTACATATGTTCTTAAGGTCAAGCAGGTACTGAAATGCTTTGCTGGTTAGGGACACAGAGCTGAATCAAGGCCCTTTTGGTGAGAGACGAGCATGTGCCTCAATTATTCGGAAGCATTTTTAGAAGGTTCCTTTACAACAATTTTTAAATGTATGGTCTGCAAAGCTACTCAAATCTTCATTTTCTTCTGGGAAACTGAGATAATTATTTCATTGTTCCAGAAAACGTCCTGTTTGGCTAGATACAATAAAGCATATTTTATGCCGCAGCTTGCCAGGGACTTAACTTTGCCAAACTTCTGTCTCCTCTTTGCTAGTTTGTTCCTAAAATCTTGGAAGAAGTAAATCTAGTAGTGTTTGTACTGTGCTTGATGTCTGTGTGGCCTTTGGGCAGCCTCAAGTCTGTTTCCTTTCCTCTGAAATTAAAACAAAATTATACAATAATAGCCAATGATTTCCCTCATGACGTGGTTTGCCAGCAGGGTTTTTGTGTGCACATACAGTTGTGGGTTGTCTGGGGAAACAAGTGCCACTTGTTTTCCTCATCAAATTTTGAACAAAGGTAATATTATTTTTAAGGCTGATTGAAAAACAGGAAAATAAATTAGCAAAAAAATCCCCCTACCTTTTTATTTTTGTCAACATCCAGAAAATTTCAGTGCTCCCCCCCCCGCCATTTTCAACCTCATGATGGGCTCCAAATGTTTTCTAGTAGTTGAGCATTGATTTTTACCAGAAAAAAAAATAGACAACACTGACAATAGAAAAATCAATTTTCTTTTGTGATTCATTTTCGAATACCAAGTTTCCTACATTATCCGCTGCAGAGCAGATGCTAAATTCAGCAGCTGAGGACCACTGGGTAGGACCAGTCTTTCTACAAGGCTTCTGTTCATTGAGACAACTTTTATTGGCTATTCTAATTTCCCATGCACTTTCTCTTCACCAGCCATTTTCTTTCAAATTTCACTCGATGGATAACCCCATTGCAATTCTACGAATGGCAGCAATGGTGTGACCTCTTGTGCACACATGGCACTATCAGAAGCCAGTACTTTAAGCCTCTTGGGGCAGGGACCATCTGTTTGTTCTGTGTTTGTACAGCATTTAGCCAAATGTGGTCCTGATCTATTATTATGCCCCCTAGGTGCTACAGCAATACAATTATATAATAATAGTAATTAATAATAAGTAATAATAGACGTGCTGTGAACTCTGTAGGAGTGATCTTTAAAGTGAAACCCTTTCAAGGTTTGCACCTGCTTATTATTCTGAGAGCTGATAAGATCACAACCAAAGGGGATGTGACTTCAGACTATCAACAGGCATATTCAGTATAGATTTAGTGTCGAGGATAATTTGGAACTAGTGTTACAAGATGAACTCAGTGACCGCCTTTCTGTCAATATTTTTACCAACTTTAAGGCCAGATTCTCTGATCCAAGATGTTGAAAAGCTAACTGCTACTAAAGTATTTGCTGCTTCTAAAATTTCCAAAACTTCTTTAAAGTCCCATATTTTGCCAACTCTGGTTGAAGCATGTTTAGCATTGTATAATTTAAGCTATTACTAAACCGAAAAACCTTTAAGGTGAGGTTAAGATTGCAGTAGCATATCAATGTTTTGAATATTTCAAGAACTAATTATTTTGTATTGTATTTATTACAGTAGCAAGATTGGGATCCCATTGTACAAATGCATATGAAGAGTCACTTTCTGCTCCAAAGGTCTTAAAATCTAAAGAGGAAAGACAAAGAAATAGGGAGCAGAAACAGAGGTGAAATGACTTGCCCAAGTTACCCAGGAGTTGAGCTGGAAATAGAACACAGGTCTCCTGATTCCCAGTCAGGTATCCTATCCATGGACCACGCTGCTTCCTCTCTAAAGTGTTATCTCTAGGAAACGGATAGTTAAAATAAAATATTAGAACAGGAAATTCCAAATTAATGTTAAACCTAAAAGAACACCAAGGCTTATCTCCTTGAAGTTTTAGCCAGTTTATCAGGACTTCCCCAAAAGCCTTAGGATGCTCATTAAGGCCCCTGTGCACCACCAAACGTGGTTCGTTGACTTCCACTGCAAAGCTCATAGTCCCCTCTGTGAGCCTTGGAGGCACATGGCTCAAAAGCCCAGTTAGGCTTATTTGGAAGCGTACACACAGCATTGCTAGATTCTTTGGGCTTCTCCCTGACATACTAAATTAGTTTTATTTACAAGTAAAAAAAACTCTGGTGGCTCAGACCCCAAACCATCTAAAAGTTCATAGGTGGGAGAGGGATCCCCAACGAGCCAGCTAAGGTCAGTTGTGGGATTCTTGTATCCCACAGCTCTCAGAAAGCCCTCAAGAAGTTACTTCCTGATCCCGGTTCCCCAGTCCTAACCGCTGCAGCCTCTCTCCAACGCTACAGCTTCCTTAAGGCCTGTTGAAACAGGGCTCCTTTTCTATGGACCTAGGGATGACTATAGGAGGGGAACTAGATGAAAACAGGGAAGAGCAGTAGTGGGTCCTTAGAGATTTGAAATGCAAAGAGAGTTTCATTTTTTTTTTAATTTTTTTTTTAATGAAATCACACTGTTACTTAGAGCCAGTCAAAAAATTTCCGACAGAACAGAGGAACAGCCGTGTTAGTCTGTATTCGCAAAAAGAAAAGGAGTACTTGTGGCACCTTAGAGACTAACCAATTTATTTGAGCATGAGCTTTCGTGAGCTACAGCTCACTTCATCAGATGCATACCGTGGAAACTGCAGCAGACTTTATATACACACAGAGAATATGAAACAATACCTCCTCCCACCCCACTGTCCTACTGGTAATAGCTTATCTAAAGTGATCAACAGGTGGGCCATTTCCAGCACAAATCCAGGTTTTCTCACCCTCCACCCCCCCCCCCCACAAATTCACTCTCCTGCTGGTGCTAGCCCATCCAAAGTGACAACTCTTTACATAATCAAGTCGGGCTATTTCCTGCATAGAAATAGTTCTGGTTTAACTTGGATTTAAACTTGGAGAGTGGTCAGTTTAGATGAGCTATTACCAGCAGGAGAGTGAGTTTGTGTGTGTATGGGGGTGGGGGGGATGTGAGAAAACCTGAATCTATGCAGGAAATAGCCCGACTTGATTATGTAAAGAGTTGTCACTTTGGATGGGCTAGCACCAGCAGGAGAGTGAATTTGTGTGGGGGGGTGGAGGGTGAGAAAACCTGGATTTGTGCTGGAAATGGCCCACCTGTTGATCACTTTAGATAAGCTATTACCAGCAGGACAGTGGGGTGGGAGGAGGTATTGTTTCATATTCTCTGTGTGTATATAAAGTCTGCTGCAGTTTCCACGGTATGCATCTGATGAAGTGAGCTGTAGCTCACGAAAGCTCATGCTCAAATAAATTGGTTAGTCTCTAAGGTGCCACGAGTACTCCTTTTCTTTTTTCCGACAGAACAGTTTTCCATCGGAATATGCAGTTTTCCCAAGAATGTTTTGATTTTGATGTCACACAGAATGGAAATTCTGATTGCTAAGCAGCTCTACCATGACTTAATTTTTTCTTTCTATTTGTTTACGCTGTAGTAACAAAGTAGGCAGTTTGCAGGACGAGGGAAGTATGTTCTAGAGACAAGCGTCCGCAATCTTATCTCAATTAAATCTGCATATATCCAGGGTAACACCATTGACATCAGGGCTGACACTGGATGCTCACTGCTGAAAGTTAGAACAGAATCTCCCCTGGTCAGTAAGGTTCTTTCTATATTAATCTCTTTATTAATGTTATGATTAAGAGAACGTACTTAGAGAAAATGGACACATTTTTCAAAAGGCCTACCTCCCATTTTTCAAAAAGTAACTTGGGCACACAGAAACCTAAGTTCCATTGACTTTCAATTATCATTAGGAGCATAAGTAGAGCTGGGCAAAATTTTTTGACTCTAACTTTTTTTGATGAAAAATGCAGATTTGGTGACACTGAAACATTTCATGAATATATGTTGATTTTGGCGAATTGTTTCAGTTGGAAAAAAACTTTAAATTCCAAAAATTTGAAATGTTTAATTTCAACATTTTTTGAAAGAAATGTTTCAATTTTTTTATTTGAAATTACTTCTCATTTTGAAATTTCCTTTAATTTAATTTAAAAATAAAAAATTAAAACATGCTCAAAATCTAAATGAAGCATTTTATTTTGGGTTGATCAGAATGTTTCATTCAACCCCAAACTAATTGCTTTTGACTTTTTGATTTGCCAAATTTAAAAAAAAACTTGTTGTTGGTTAAACCCCCGATTTTTTGGAATAGCCAGCAAACTGAAAAATATATTACTTGCATAGCTCTACCCCTAGGTCACTTAGATACTTCTGAAATTTTACCCAATGCCTATAGACCAAATATTTCTGTGTGATATGGGATATGACCTATGGAATGATTAAAATAAATGAAAATATCATATGTTAACAATAATTACTAATGGTAACTGAAATGCGCAATAACAGAACCAATTTACCTTTATTTTGTTGAAATATGAAGCTCAGGGTGCAGATTTTACTCCTCTCTTTCTGGTATGATACACCACAGTGTTTCAAAGCTGGTGACAGAAGATTCCTTTGTTCTCCATTTAATTATACTGTTCCCTAAAATTATGATCCACAGACAAGCTGTGGGAAAGTGAAACCGGTGTATTAACCATTTCCTAGGAGGCATGGTTGACTGCAACTCCTAGCCTGGTTTTTTCTCTCTGAGCTTTATAGCGTAGCTTTAACTCGTCTTCAACAACTGCCTTTTGTTTTGGTGTGACATAGGGTAATCTTGATATATGCAGGTTTAACTAAGAGAGGAAAGACATTGGGGTAAAAAGGATTTTAAAAATTCCTGTATCTTTTAAAGAAATCTGACAATAACAAATAACTTATTTTAAGGTTTCAGAGTAACAGCCGTGTTAGTCTGTATTTGCAAAGAGAAAAGGAGTACTTGTGGCACCTTAGAGACTAACCAATTTATTTGAGCATAAGCTTTCGTGAGCTACAGCTCACTTCATCCGATGTAGCTCACGAAAGCTTATGCTCAAAAAAATTGGTTAGTCTCTAAGGTGCCACAAGTACTCCTTAACTTATTTTAAGGGAAAGTAAATACTTTAAAAAGGTCAGTTATGTATACTGTATAATCCAGAAAGAGTGGGTGAGTAACATATAGATTATTAAAGATACCTTATTTTCTTGTTCACTGTAAGTTTGAGTTTTCTGGGGGGTTTTTGGCTATAGGACAAGTAAGGTACACATGGGGTTTTGGCTGGAAAGTCTAACTCATGAGTCATACAAATGGGTAAACTGAGACACAGAGAAACCAAATAATTTGCTCAAAGTCATACAGTGAATCAATGGGAAAGTGTGGGAATAGAACCGGAGAGTCCTGACTTCCACTCTGACTGCTAGACAGTGCTGCCACCAGGAGAGGATTTAGACTTGTCATGATGTCAGCCTGATATCTTTTTATAATCAGCAAATTCCCCTTTAAAACAAAATCTCCTGGAAATCTTTCCAGTGCACACTTTTCCGTATTCAGTCCAGTTCTCACGTTGAAACATGGTGTTTTTTTGGTGGCAAATCAGACTGTTGGCTAGTGTCGATGGGTGTACAGCTATGGGCACAAAACATCTGGAAGTTGTAAATCCAGAGGGGGGAAAAAAGCTCTCCTCTTGTCCTATGTAATTAAAAGCTCTTAAAATTTTATAAGATACTCTGTTCTCCAGTTGGGCATTCATTCCTTGGAAGCAAAAGGCTTTTTTTTTTTTATGCTTTTTCATATCCCAGTGAGGTTGCATCTAAGTGACAATAATCCTTTCCCATTCATTCCTCTCCTTTGAATGTCCTTTCCACCAAATACCTTAAACTGTATATTTTTCTCACCATTGTAGTTACCAGGGTTTATCGTAAACTCCATTTGTTGTTTAATCTCTGCCTCTAATCTTGTAAGGCTGAGTTCTGAAAGCCCCTAGGACATCTTGATCCTTGCCACACCATTTTCAGTGAAATACATAATAGTTTATGGATGGGACTTGTAAAGCAAGAAAGACAACCACAAATTTGGATGCAAACATAACATTATATGGGTGGAAATACTGTGCCAGTGTTGGCTATTTTCTTTTTTAAAAGCTGGTCTTTTAAGAAAACTTGGGTGATTGATAGTCCTTTAATGCTCTAAACACTGACCAGCAAAAAGCATAAGGCTTACATTATTTCCATTAGCAAGATGGCATTAGTAAAAAGTAAAAACCAAGGTACAGTAGTAAACAAGGTTGTCAAAATATTGGAAAATTTTTAAAGGCCAGATCTACAGCTGGTATATCAGTACATGGCAGGGCACCTGGGACCTATGCATAGGTGACTCTGGAATCCCACAGATCTCTTGGGATCCACATGGTATGGGAGTGAGCGTCATGGACTATTCTGTAAGGACATGTGCCCTGCCCCAACCCCATTCCAAAGGATGCTGCTGCTGTTTTGTCCTGTGATAATCATATCAGGCCATACAGTTCGAGAGTGAATTCAGCAACCTGTACAGGCCCTTTTGTAAGGGCATGATATAAAGGGTCCAATCTGAAAAACGTGACTTTCCTTACAATGCAACATTCAAAAGCATGAGAGGTGACTGCTCCAGACACATCTTGCTCAGTGGATATATCTGAGTCCATCTCTATTGATTTTCATTTCTGCAGCGTGTCCCATCCACGGTCTTTTGATAGTGGATGTTGTTTTCTGAGAAGCTTTGATATAAGAAGATCTTTAACCTTTTGACCATTTCTTTCAGCTAATATTTCCCTTGATAGGATGTTAATACCCCAACCATTCTCATTCCAACCTGAGCTTCCGATCTTCCAGTTTGGGCAAGATCATCTGCTACCTCGCTCCTGTATGCACCAATGTGTGATGGAATTCACTGAAAAATCAGTTTATTGCCTTGTTTTAGAACCCTCTATTTATTTCTGCTCTGCTTATTTCTTGCAGTGCAGTGAAAACAGCTTTCAGTCTTGTTGGCTGGCTGGATCAGGGAGGAACTCTTCAGAAGATCCTTGTGTAGGTTTCCTCCCCAAAAACTCCCTTGGACAGGTGTTTCCACATGAGGGTGATCCAGCCATGGGCTTGCATCCTTGACCGCATGCTGATCAGATATTCTATCGAGTCTATCAGAACTAACTCAAATGCTGCATCTGTATATGAGTATGGTTCATATTTAGATGCAGTAGTCAAGTGCTACAAGGCCAATTTGACTGAAAAGAGATACCCCAAGGAATCTGAGCAGCATCAACACAGAGGTCCACCTCTGAAGCTGCTCAAGGTTTGGGATGGGAGAGAGTAAAGGAGAAGGGCTTAGTAACACCATCCTTTGAATTTGAAGAACAGAAGCAGGAAAAGGGGGTTCTACTGGTGTAAGTGGGGATTCTGGAGGCTCTGTAGCCCGGTGGGGGGCTCTGCAGGGATCTGCTGCCTAGAAGGGTGCTACTATTTCTCATCATCATCATCATGTTCCCAATAAACCTCTGGCGTTAGGAAACCAATGAAGATCCTGCACTCCTGTCTGTTTCTGGCAAGTCTTTCAATGGTTCCCCAGTTGTGTCTCAGGTTTTTCAGCAGTGCCCCACAAAAATCTCAATGTTTAACAAATTCTGTACCCCTTTTTCCTTTGTCAGCCCCTGCACTTTTCCTATGAGAAACCCATAATCCAAGGCTGCTTATGGAGACCGCATAGCCTGAAAAGTTGAGCCAGGGCATCTAGCTTCCTTTGGTGCAGCTGCTCTGCAATACAAAGGCCATGTCGACACGAGGGCACTACAGTGGTATAGCTTCAGCGTTGTAGCTATACCACTAAAAGTTGGTAATGCAGACTCAGACTCCCACAGCAGTAGGAACTCCGCCTCCCCGAGCGATGGCACTAGATCGACTGAATCATTCTTCCCTTGATCTAGCGGCATCTATGCCAGGGCTTAGGTTGGCATAGCTACGGCGCTCAGCATTGTGGATTTTTCACACACTGTGTCAACCTACATTTTCACTGTAGGTCAGGCCAAAGGAACATTTACTAGCCCACACAAATGAGGAGGCTTTAAACCACACACTACCTCTAAATGACTCTCTGGGTGTGAATACTTCATGGCTTCTTTAACTCCCTCTGTGCGCTATTTCAGTGGTGCTTATGCATCAGTGACGGCTCATATGCAAACCATTGGCACCTTTCACCATTACACTGTAATAATTGTGTCATCGCATGAATGGTTTACAAAAGTAGTTCTCCAGTCATCCCCCGTCCTGAATGTCTTGGCACTGGGATGTCTTTGCTACTGCGTTAACGCGGGTGCTTGGCACCACAGCCTGACTGGCTTTGTTTGCCTAGCCCAGGTGGAGAAGCCACACTGCAAAGCCATACCCAAGTTACACAAGAGCTGGTGCTGCTCTTACCCATGTGTGATGCTAAAACTTCTCGGGGCATTGTCCATTGTTTGTGCTGTGGTAAGCTGAGCTGCTCTGATTCTTTCCCAGTGAATTGTGGGAGAACTTATCTGTCCCGGGCACATAGGCGGAGTTGTGGGAAGGCATTGGAGGACTCCGAGCATAAAAGTGGTTTAGTCTGTGCACATGCTGCAAAGTGGGATGTATTAGCCACCTGAGTGAAAGCAGTACCCAAGCTTTAGCCTGCAGCCCCATACAGGTTGGATTAGTCTGGGTTGAAAGCACCACTGAACTCAGATGAGAGGTTTTCGTATGCGACCAGAAGGGACATTAGGAGCAACACCCGAGTAAGAGCTTGAGTTAACTCTCCAGTGAAGGTGTGACACAAGAGGCTACTGGAACAGCTGGCTGTGTAAGACTTGTGACGAGTATGTTTATCCAGAATATATCATCACTTTCTAAAACGTGTATTCATTTTGTTCTATTTTTAATTGTGTTAATTTTAATTAGGAGCAGGATTTCATTGTGTTGAGTCATTCTTCAAAAAATGTGAACTTCAGCTTTATATGCAGGATTAAAGATATCTGTATTCAGAGATTTAAGAACAATCAGAGTGAATTAATATTTGTGTAGGGAATAAGAAATAGCATTGGCAAAGCTTTTAAAAATTAATTAAAAATGTTTAAGTGTTTTTTATAGGTCATTTTAGTTGAATCACACTGAAGTAATGAACTATGATGAGCCAGGTTTTTAATATAAATCTGGAGCATTTGGGTATTTAAATTTTGTCCCACCTGAATATTCATTCATTCATTCCCCCGATTTTTGAAATACTTAATACTGCCTTTTATCCATACTGGGATATTCCTATTCTTGATTTTCATTGGTAGGGGATTTGATGCTATTCAGAAGACTGACTCAACTGCTATTTCAGACTGTGCATTAAATAATTACTGAATTTTTAAGACCGTGTGATTTTTGCCTCTTTCCCTTGGGTGTGCCTGATGCTACAATATTTTCCAAAATTTAAAAATGGAAAAAAAATTCCTAGTTTGCCACAAATCTGTCATGAATACAACTGGTACTAACTGAAATTGTTGCCATTTCTGGAGACACCAAGGACAATTAAAACTCTCTTATTTGGTGGTCAGGGTTGACAGGAAGCAAGTGCACAGTTTGGATTGCTGCTGCTTATGACAAACCTATTATGTCAACAAATGGAAGGCTTCAGCCTTCAAGACTGCTAGTGCTGCATCTTTCTTGAGCCCTACACTCAGTTTAAACATTTATTTATACAAGAAATATTAAAAAAAAAAAACCAAACTCCATACATGATTTTTTTTGACAGCTGAGAAATTGAAGTACATGAATAAGCCAGATGCTCAGCTGCTGTAAAATTGTGAAACGAAGAATACTGCATCCAAAACGTTTACCGGGGAAATGTAAATAAGCATAATTTGGTCAGGTCACCATCCTTACTTTTGCAACAACAAAAAAATCCTTGGGATCTGTTGTATTTGTGTGTACTCGCAATCACCCACAGTCGGCAGCAACAATGAACTCTTTTATTTTGTTTTGTCCAAAACAGAAAAAGTACAGATGAACTGCCTGCTAGCAAGGAGGAAGCTGAAGTGAACCCTGAGCAAATCCCTTCCTCTGTAGACGACAGCTCATGGGTACTAACAATAGCACTCCTGGTGCTCATGTTCACCGAGATAAAACTATAGCACCCCTAATGCATACATAACAGGATGTTTAATGACCACAAAAGTAGCTTATGATGATGTATTTTCCAAAATTCAGCAGCACATCCAACAGTACAGTGACCCTTAGTGCCATGTTGCCTTATTACTATTGCAGAGGGAAGAGTCTGACTGAATCAACAAGAGCATTTTATGCAGCACCGTGAGTTTTCCTTGACTGCCTCCTTCCCAAGGAAAGTGCAGCACCTCAGCTTGTGAGATCGAAGGAGTGCACAACCCAAGTGACTGCAAGTGACCAACCATAAAAAAATCAAGTTACCAGGAATATCGCCTCAGCCATGAAGAAGATAACTGTTTGTAGGCCTAAGTATACTGAAAGTGTGCTTTCAGGTTAGGGGAGATACTGAGAACATGATATTAAGCAAAATAAAAGCGCTGCCTGTGAGCAGTGCTGTTTTCTTTTAAGAAATTGGCCTGCAATACTGAATGCTAAGACTTGCAGGTGAGAAGAGACAATGCAGTTGGGTCCAGATTCCTGAGCTTTTATTCTTTTTGATAAATAATTCCATATATTTAGACAGTAGCTACCTCTGCACTAAATACCATGCCCAGGCCCATTCCATCAGATGGATGGCTCACAGGAATTGTTATTCATCTACTGCGGTTTTTATCTGGAATGATATTCACATGCGCAAATTAAGCATGTACTAATAAGCAAAACACACAAACATATTACTAATAAAAAATGTTGTAGATATGGCTGCAATTTGGTTGTGTAAGAGAAAGGTGGAATTATGTGGGCCATGAGAAGTGAGGTGATTTGAGGAGAGGTACAGGTGAGTGTAGATGGGGTACTGAATGACTCATTTGTTTGTTTCCTTGGTTTTCACAGTTTACCTTGGTTGGACAGCAGTCTAGCAATCCAAAGCTGACAAAGTCTTTCCATCTGGATATTTAGGACTTGATGCTGTTCCTCTTGAAGTAAATGACACAGTTCAGTTTACTTCTAGGAGTGCAGGATTGGCCTTTAGTAGTGTGTATTGTACTGTGTACTTAGTCATTGGAATTTACAGATTTTCAGATGAAGAGCAATCACTTAAAAAAAAGTGTAGCCTTGCTTTACATAGTTTTGATGTTCTGAAAATGGCGCCAATACCTATGCAAAGATTTCCTCTTGATTTCTGCTTCATGCAAACTGTAATTCTATCAGGTCTTTCTAAAGTAAAAGAATGCAATGTGCACCCAAGATCAGAGTTGCTTGTATGACCTACCCAAATTCTAAAATACTGCATTTTCTCTCTCTAGCTCAGAATGCAGATTTTGCAGGTGGGTGCCACAACCAGAGATCCAAACCTATTACTCATGTGCTCTTCTTTAAAATGATTCTATATCACTAGTCTCACCATTCAAAAAAATGTTCATTTTATTAACAGAGTAAGTTATGTAACTAGCAGTGCAGGAAAGCAATACAGAACGTCTGCTAAGCATACTGAAATTACAAATATATTTGTCAGTGCAATGAGTTAATGACCTCTTTTACACTGACTTATTGACCTACCACACACTGCCACTGAGGGATTGTTAAAGCAGCCGTTATCATATATGATACTCGATGGATGAATTGCACTTTGACATGTTTATATTAAGCACGTGATTTTTTTTCAAAACTGATGATGTTTCTCTGCTGTCCTGAAGATATTTTATGCACAGTATTATACCTTGTAAGTATAGAGAGACAGATTCATGGGGTACATTCCAGCTGCTTTGTGCCTCTCCACTATTGACCACGTTAGGATTTTGTTGAACTCTACCTTCTGAGCCACACGACTCTTTGGCCCAAATTAAGTAGTGACATAAATTGTCTGTTTTACCACCCCCCCCACAGGGGCAGAACGATGTGATTGTGGCAGGTTTGTAAGAGAATGTCAGCTTCTGAGTAAGGGCTTGTCAACACGTGGAATTGGGAATAGCTGTTCCAGAAAAACTCCATATGTGGGCACTCTTATTCCAGAATTGGAGTGCCTTTTTCTGAATTTATTTAATTTGTGGAAGTGGATTAAGTGAAATCAGCAAAGGCAGTCTTATTTCAGAATAAGGTGTTCACACTTGGAATTATTCAGGAATACCTATTCCACTTTCAGTTCATACCGTACCTTTGTTCCAGAATAACTTTTATGTGTAGACACTCTAGAGTGGCCAGGTGCCCAGTTTTCGACCGCAAAATCCAGTCAAAAGCCCTTTTCAACCGGACACCCAAAGTCCAGTTCCTGCAGGTGGGGGAGGCACCGAGTCATCACCCACTCCAGCCCCTATTCAGCTGGGGCTGCCTTCTACCTTCATCAGGTGGCTGCAGCTTCCAGCTCTGGCTCTGCAGGCAAGTCCCTCCTGACCCATGCAGGGATGGGGAGGACAGGGGAAGAGCAATGAGCGATGCGGGGAGGGGTAAAGAGGAGCTAATGGGGGGTGGAGCCTCCAGAGGAAGGGGCAGGAGTGGGGCCTCGGAAAAGAGTTAGGGCAGGAATGAGGCCTAGGGACAGGGGTGGGGCCTGCGGGGCACAAGGTGGAGCACGGCCTCATGGAGAAGAGGCGGGGCGGGGAGGTTCCGGCACTCCTGCTGGAGTGTCCAGTTTTTATATATTACAAAATTGGCAACCCTAAAACAATCCCTTACATCAATTTGCACCGACATACAGTTGTTTACTCTGATTTGAAGTACTGATATGCAATAGGCACCATCAAGTATCACCTCTGAATTTATAAATCCAATTTTTATGTGGCTAACTGTAAATATTTGGCAAATGCTGTGTAAGACAACTGCAGAAAATAATATTATGGGCAGGCTTTCCAAGCAATGTATTGTTGTGTTTTATTATTTGTGCTGCAGTAGTGCCATAAGGCACCAGCCATAGTGTGTTAGGCAGTATGTGTATATCACAAAAGATGTTCCCTGCCCCCAAATTGATTACAATCTAAGAATAAGATGAGAGACAGGATGTGTATTCAATAAACTGATGTTGGGAGCATGAGGTAACAGTGACATGAGTACAATCAACATGACAAACAGCAGTTGAAGCATATTGTCTGGATAAACATTTTAGGCACAGAATGATATGCTCACAGTGTGTCCATTTGGTAAAGACAAATGCCACAGTGGTAAGAACAAGTCCAGTAATGGTGTATTCAGTACTGGTATGCATGTAGGCATATGATCCTCTGTTTTTTGAAATTCTGGTCGTAAAATCACATCACTGAAATAGGTTAACAAATGTAGATATTTTTTCTCTCCCTTTAAAAGATGGGAAGTAGGGACCAGCTAGTTCAGAAGCCATGTCACCTGTGAATTAAACAAGACGCAGAGCCATTAGGAATTCAACCTGAGGTTCAAATCCTTTGACGTTGAGGATCCAGGCCAATATATATTGCTTTTTCCAATGCACAATACACTCTCTTTAATTAATCACCAGTTGCTGTCATGTCATTTATGCAGTATTATAAAGCAATGTTTGTGGGTTGAAAAGCTGAGGCCTTACTTAGTCTTTAGGTCTCTCACTAAATTCCTTCACAAGGCAAAAATGGAGTGAAGACCTCAGTAATTTTTTCCTGTCTGTAATACTCTGCAAGGAGATTGAAAATAATTTTCCATTTGACAAACTTTGTTTTTTTTTCTCCGCAGTGAAATTGGAATGAACATCATGGATTTTGTTTCAGGACCACAACTTCAGCTGAAATAATACTTTATCTTGCCAAAGCACATTTGCTTGTGCAGTGCACCTGCTTCATCAGCGATGTCAGCACAGCTCTGAAATCGTGATTTCCAGATAAATGCTGCTGCAGAACCAGTAGCGGGACCAGAAAATATAGGGCCAAGTGCGCCTCTCATGTTAGAAAACCATAGAAACCACAGTAAGCACTAACTGGGTGAGATAACTGGGGTAATATCTAACAGAATGTCCCCTTATGGAGGTGGTATGAGCAGTGTTACATATGGGCCCGAGGGTGTTGCCAGCAAGTTGCAGAGGCACCAAGAAGCTGTTAGAAATCTCTTTCCCAATCCTGCAGACCTCCTGGTATCTGTGTATTTCAGCGCCCAGTGAGAATTTCTGGGGTCTGACCTACTTGTTCATTGAATGGTTGAATCACAGTCTGATGTGTGTGCATACATGTGAGCACACACATATGTGCAATAAATATATATCTGCTCCATCCAAAAAACTACATTAAAAGTAATGTTTAGGTCCCAAAGTAAAGCACTCAAAAATTAGGAAATGCCAGAATTATGACAGTCTTTAGTTGCATGTTCACATACTAATTTTTTTCTAGGACTCCTGCCTCAATATTTCTTTTTATCCTCTTTTATCTAAGGTGTGGGCCTTGAGTGCTGTTTACTGCACACCATTCAAAACCTGTACCAAACACAAAATTAATAATTTCCTCGTGGGCATTTCTATGGTGTTTCTCCATAGTATTTGACTGCTTCACAGACATTTATCTTCACTATACCCTGGTGAATTGAAGCCTGAAATCATCAAAAGTGTCCACTAACTTTGGATGCCTAACTTAAGAGACCTAGGGAACCTGATTTTCCTGAGTACCTAGCATTTTTATACATTTGAAACACAACTCCAGTTGATTCAGTTGCAGTTGTAAGCACTCAGCCCTTCTGTAAATCTGTCCCCACACGTCTCCTGTTGGGCACCCAGAAAACGAGGAACACTTAATTAATGGTCACTTGTGAATAGTTTGGTTTAAGTGGATTGCCCAGCTTCTTACAGGAACTCTGTGACAAAAGTAGGGATTTAATTCTGGCATTTCTTAACTTTTGAGTGTTTGACAATGTAACCTTAATGTTAAGTTATTGGAGGTTTTTTGTATGTAATTCCTAATTCAGACAACAAAACAAAACAGAAATTCTATTCTGTGGAACCATATTGTTGACCCTCAACTTGGGTCATCAGCATGGTTTGAACCTTTAGTAATGGAGTAACTAACAGTTGTAGTAGTTTGGTTATGTGGAGCAGGAAAGATTTGGAAGTGTGAATTATCTAGCAAAAGGGTCTTCTTTTTTCCTTATTTTCAACATCTTCCACAATTGCACCTGTCTTGAAGCTTGGCAGAATTGCTACATTTCAGGTGACACAAAAATCTTTCAAAACCAAATTGTTTGTGGAACAAATTCAGAGACATGTTCCTCCAAAATATTTGATTGCTGTGACATAGCTCTCCTTTCTCTCTGTAACTTACATGTGCTTATTCTTTCCTATTGTTAGATTTTTCAGCTCCATGACCGTGGAAGAAGTATGGGTGGATCCCTGGGCCTCCAGTGTGCTCCATGAAGGCACAGGATTCTGTACAGAATTTCTTGCAGGATAAGTGCCTAAGTCTTGATATTCAAACTTCACATCAGTGCTTTGTACCTAGCATGTTGTTTCCAATGGTAATTTATTTCAGCTGCTGAATTTTTATGTAGTGTCAAAGTGTCATTTATTACAAAGTGATATTTATCTTTACTAGGAAATAGGACACTTTTTAAATGTATCTTCCCTTATCAGGGAATTTGTTTCTATAATAATTTAACTGCAAAGTAGTCATTGATTCGTTCCATGAATATTCCTTAGCGGACATAAATGAAATACTAAGAAATGATCATCCGGTATGAGCTGTGCTGCAAAATACTTGCAATTTTTGGGAAGCATTTTCCAGCTGCTTTTACTCAACAGCATTGATTAGAGATCACAAAGTGCATGCCTGGCTGGCTAGAAATAATATTTAACATATCATTTGTTTCAGAAACCATCTTGCAGTAAGAATAATGAGGTGTGATGCCTCTAGAAATGGATGTACCAGCTATATTGTGCCTATCATGTCTTATTTCATCATGTGGAAGTGTCATGAAATAATAGTAATAAGCTGAGGAAAGAGGAACTTTTTACCAAGCTTCTGTCTCTTCTTTCAGGAGGGGCAGTTCTGTACAGTGATGAATTTCTGGCCAGCTCTTCAAATCCTTTCTGTTAGTACATGGTGATACAAGGTAGAAAGATTTGTCCTGCTGTTTATTTCACCTGCTCATGTATTAAAGACATTTCCTATCTTAAGCTGACATGAGCAAGTTCTGCCCCTATACAAATATTGACACATTTTAACACAACAGTGGAGATTAGTCTGGGACTCTGGAAATTGCTTAAGGCTGAGGTTTCTTTTCAGGAGGTCTGTTGTCTCTTTCCATTTAAAAAAAAAGGAGGGAAGTTGATAAATGTTTGTAATTTTAGCTGTTACTCTGCACCTTGAGAGCTTCGATGGGTCAAAAAGGGAAAAAAATGGAAATAATGGCTTGATGCCCTCGACGGTAAGGAGCTCTCTGCTCCCATCTGTTGGTAAATAGGCAGAAGAACAGCCACAAAGCTGCTTCACCTGCATAAACTAGTTCCCCAGAATTCTAGATGAATGGAAGTTCCTAAGGGTAAGGAACTCTCTTCCCTCCTCTGTTGGTGAACCAGGTGAAATACGGCTACAGAGAGGGCTTTGTTTGCATAAGCTTTCTACCCTGAATTCCTCTAGTGACACTTTGGGAGCCACCATAACTGTACACAAACTCAGAATTGGTTGCATGGTGGAACTGAACTGAGGGGAAATGAAGTGTGTATCCCTGGTTGCAAGAAGTCTGTTCAAGGGTCCTATACACGATTGTCCCATTTGCTGGAGCTCCTGTGCTGTTGAGAGAGTCTCACAGTGAGAGACGATGCAAAGAGAGGACTTTGTGATGGTTGGTGATGCAGTGGTAGGGTGGCTCCTTGATAGGGTACAATGCAGAGAGGGCTCTTCACTGAAGCCACAGAAGGCCACAATAGAGCTTTGAGTGAACTCTGGTGAGGCCTCTCCTATGCAGCCACTAAATAAAGCTGAAATCACTAGAGCTGGGCTAGATGGTGGAGTCTCAGGACCAGACCAAACAGCACTTCCCAGAGGTCTGGAGACAGGCGTTCCTGGATGCACATCAGGACCCTGACTATGCTACTCACTGACACCAAACTGTGAATGGAGTTTAGTGGATGGGGAAGGAGAAAGTGACATCGTAAAAGGACATTTGCCTATTGGATGTACGCACTGGCGGGTGGGGAACAGAGCTAACAGACTCCTTCTAGAGTTACCTTGGGGGAGTGATTTACTTACATTCATTGAAATATGTGTAACGATCTGTACCTCGGGGGAACACCCAGCACCCCCATGTTCATCCTTTTAATACGATTGTGTGGTATCTAATGCAAAGTTTGTCACGTTGGGTGTCTTCGGAAGGCTCATGATGCACTGAGCATTGTTGTTATAGTAATCATTGTTATAGTAATGTTATAGGTTGTAATGTCATGTATATAGTTATGAGCAATGTTCCCTCTAATTTTTGACAGGCCATGTGCGCAAAACATTTCTTCTGTGCAAATTTTTGACAGGTCGTGTGTGCAAATTTTTGTGCTTCTGTACAAATTTTTGTGCATGCAGTGTTTCACCATGTGCACGGGGTTTAGGATCTGTGTGCGAACACACATGCGCACAGCTTAGAGGGAACAATGGTTATGAGGCTGAGAATGTGTCCTCATGGCTTAAAGCAAGCCCAGGCAAAAACTCTCCAGACGCAGAGGGGCAGTTCACACCTTATCAGGACATGTATGGGACAAACCCAGCCCAGACTCTGACAGGAACAAAGAACACTGGCCTATGCAACAACAAAGGATCTGTGGACTCTTGAGTGAGTCACCCCCTTCCTTTGGTCAGTTTGGGACTGGGATGAGGTAATGCTCACCAGACTCTGAAGGGGGGGGGGGCAGGCAAAGCCAAGAGGGAAGAAAGGACATGATAAAAAGGAAAGATGTTTGCCATGCTCTTTCTCTCTTTTCCACCTACATCTATAGACGCAGCACCAAGCGACTGAAGCACTGATCAAAGGGGAGAGCCTGGCTGAAGCACAATCCGCCACCCTGTGATGAGAAGCATCTAAGTTTGTAAGGGCACTGAAAGTGTTAAGATCAGCTTAGAATGTGTTTTGCTTTTATTTCATTTGACCAAATCTGACTTGTTATGCTTTGACTTACGATCATTTAAAATCTACTTTTGTAGCTAATAAATCTTTTTGTTTATTCTACCTGAAGCAGAGTGTTTGGTTTGAAGAGACTCCCCTTGGGATAACAAGGCTGGTACATATATGGAGTTCTTCAATTTAACAAAGAAATTGATAAGTTTGCAGCGTCCAGCAGGCATAACTGGACGCTGCAAGACAGAGGTTCCTAAGGTTGTGTCTGGGACTGGAGATATTGGCTAGTGTCATTTGGTTGCGCAGTCCAAGCAGCAGCTGGCCAAAAGTGCTCACTCACATAGCCGGGAGCAGCTTACATGATAGAGGCTGTGCATGAACAGCCTGGGAGTGGGGGTTCTCACAGCACAGCAGGGTAAAGCTGGCACCCAGAGTCAAGGAGTGGAGTGACCTAGCAGATCACCAGTCCAGATAACACCAAAGGGGAATGTCACAATATGTTGTTGCTGTTTTCCCAAGTTGATGTTGTGTTTCCTTTCCCTACTAATTTAGTTCCCCTTGTTTCATACACGGACTCAGTGCTTATGAGTTGGAAAGTGTTGTCTTATAAGTATACTTGGTAAGGTATTTAGTGATCCCAAAAATTCTGGGTTGTAGTTTGAGCCAGTGGTGTTTCTTTGTTCTTTATTTGAACTGGTCCTGTTACTGCTGACAACACCCAGAAGAAGGGCGACATATATGATTCAAGAAAAAGATGCTATATTGGCTTTGAACTAGTTATTTTTTCATTTTGTTGCTTGTTAGTTGATCTTTTAGACTTGTGGCAAATCTGTCATAGGTCTGATCCAGCATGGCAATTTCTATGCTCCTAATGTCCATTTAGTCCATTATTCTGTATCGATAGGTCTCATCCTGATCTGTAATAGTTAGTGATTGGCTTAAGTCCTGAACCATAAGGTTTAATAGCCCTTCAAAAATGTATGTTATAGTAAATTGTGATAACTCTGGATATTTTTAATCGATAAAGATGTCCAGTCCCTTTTTGTTTTCTTACTAAATTCTTGGCCTCAATGGGTATGTCTACACTGCATAGCAAACCCAGGCTCAGACTCAAGAGTAAGCCCCATCCCCAACCATGCACGCACAAAGCCGTCTGACTCATGCCAGAAAACTCAAGACTTGGGCCTGTGTCTTCACCGAGGGATATAGATTTGAGCCCAAGTCCCAGTGTGGCGCAGGTCCAATCGCATTCATTTTGCAGCATGAACGCAGCTGAAGCCTGGATCATCAGGCTTGTGTGTGGAGAGCCTGCCAACACTATCGCACGATCCCCTAGGTCTGTGTTTCCTGACCCTTCTACCCCAAACTTCCCAGCCAATGCCCAGGAACTGGAAACAATCTCCTGGTTCAAATTTAGCAGCTCAGAATTTCCATGCAGACTACTCAACTGTAAGCACAGTTAACCCAATGTGTTAGCTATGGCCAGAATAATGAAGAAGCTATACATCGAGCATGCCACTAGCTAGCTGGCAAGAGGAACAGCCTGATTCTGGTAAATATGTGGTGTAAGGAGGGCAACACATTTGGCCACCAGACTGCAGGCTCTAGATCTAGCACCAGCACCATGCGCTGAATCATCCTAATGTTTCCTAACGATGTTAAAACACTCATATAAATATATATCCTGGTAAGGTAAAAGTAAAACACTTCTTAAAAATATCTGGAAACATTTGGGTATTACAGGGGTGGTTAGAGGTCAGATATTTGAACTATGGACCTTCCTCTGAATTTTCGACATCTGGCATTTTACATTAATTCCTTAAACAGCCTGCTTCCTAAAAAGTATTACTGCAGAAAACATACCATCAGCTAACTAGCAGTGACAGATAAAGTGTTGTTCCCAGAAGTGAAACCCAGTATAGAAAGGTAAAAGAAATGATCAGGAATGTAAATAAATGCCAATGATTAGCATCACTAATATTGTTTGTTATGTAGGAAGACTGTGGAGGAAGGTTGTGTGAAATGTTCACAAACAGATTTCACCCAAGCACAGAGGGCTCGTGCAAAGCTCTCTACCTATGCTGGGGAGGAAAGGGGGCTATGTGGGAGGCAGCAGATGGAGCAGCCACATGGCTTTGTCTCCTCCTGCACGCCACACTGGAGTTTTCCATGTCAGCCCCACATAGGCCAATATAGAGGGCAATGCTGGTGCAGGGGACAGGAGGGGTCAATGCTATCTGGGATTAACCTGTGCAACTAGCATGGAGAGGGGATTTGGCTGTTGACCACACTGGCTGGAATAGCAATTACAAGAGGAGGTCTGTGTTGCAGCCCTGTAACTTGATTAGGGATGTTGGATTGGCCTTTCCCCCCACAAAACCTTTGCACGCTTCAGCCATGTAAATCTGTACAGTGTAAACAGAAACATTAGGAATTCACCTAGTTCTATTTGCTACAAACTTGAAACTCCAAGCTTTAGGGCTCTCGAGCAGGGCCCATGATTGTGTTATGGTTTCAGTGTGAAGCCAGGAGAAATTAATCTACTTCAAACAAGTTTGGGGTTAATTTGAACCGAGAACTCAAAGCAAAAGTTGAGAAGTGCAATAGTACAAATATTGAATTAAATGAAACCTTGTGAAGTGAAATGGCTGAGTTTTGTACAGCTATGCTTGATGTTACTGGACCCCTCCAGAGTATTAGGTACTAACAATCATGAAATCCAGCTGGATTTGTCTCAGAGATCTAGTAGAGGTGAAAGTCACTATGCTGTGGTGGGCCTAAACCTCCCTAACAAGGCAGACCTAGAGGTAATGATGTCAGTCATGAGATAAGAGGGAAGGCCCTCTCCTGGATCAGTAACTGGTTAAACGACCGGAAACAAAGGGTAGAAATAAGTGGTCAGTTTTCAGAATGGAGAGAGGTAAATAGTGAGGTCTCCCAGGGATCTGTAGTGGGACCAATGCTGTTACAACCTAGAGTAGAACTTCAGAGTTATGAAAACCAGAGTTACAAACTAACCAGTCAACCATACACCTCATTTGCAAGAAAACATACCATCCAGTATGAACGCAATCAGGCAGCCGCAGAGATGACAACGACAAAAAGCAAATACAGTTAAACATAAACTACTAAAAAATAAAAGGAAAGTTTAATAAAAATGATTTGACAAGGTAAGGAAACTGTTTCTGTGCTTGTTTCATTAAAATAAGATGGTTAAAAGTAGCATTTTTCTTCTGCGTAGTATAGTTTCAAAACTATATAAGTCAATGTTAAGTTGTAAACTTGTTCTTTGAAAGAACAACCATAACTTTTTGTTCAGAGTTATGAACATTTCATAGTTACGAACCACCTTTCATTCCTGAGGTGTTTGTAACTGTGAGGTTCTACTGTAAAAAGCAGACTGTGAAGAGTTACAAAGGGATCTCACAAAACTGGGTGACTGGGCAACAAAATGACAGATGAAATTCAGTGCTGATAAATGCAAAGTAATGCACACTGGAAAACATAATCCCAACTATACATATAAAATGATGGGGGTCTAAAATTATCTATTACCACTCAAGAAAGAGACCTTGGAGTCATTGTGGATAGTTCTCTGAAAACATCTACGCAGTGTGCAGCAGCAATCAAAAAAGCTAACAAAGTTATGAACCGTTAGGAAAGGGATGGATAATAAAACAGAAAATATGATAATACCACTATATAAATTGATGGTATTCCTACACCTTGAATATTGCATGCAGTTCCAGTCCCCTCATCTCAATAAAAATATATCAGAATTGGAAAAGATACAGAGAAAGGCAACAAAAATGATTAGGAGCATGGAACAGCTTCCATATGAAGAGAGATTAAAAAAACTGGGACTTTTCAGCTTGGAAGAGAGATAGCTAAGGGGGGGGATATGTTAGATGTCTATAAAATCATGAATGGTGTGGACAAAAATGAATAAGGAAGTGTTGTCAAGGTTCCTCCCCCACTCTGAACTCTAGAGTACAGATGTGGGGACCTGCATGAAAAACCTCCTAAGCTTATCTTTACCAGCTTAGGTCAAAACTTCCCCAAGGTACAAAATATTCTACCCGTTGTCCTTGGACTGGCCGCTACCACCACCAAACTAATACTGGTTACTGGGGAAGAGCTGTTTGGACGCGTCCTTCCCCCCAAAATACTTCCCAAAACCTTGCACCCCACTTCCTGGACAAGGTTTGGTAAAAAGCCTCACCAATTTGCCAAGGTGACTACAGACCCAGACCCTTGGATCTTAAGAACAATGAACAATCCTCCCAACACTTGCACCCCCCCTTTCCTGGGAAATGTTGGATAAAAAGCCTCACCAATTTGCATAGGTGACCACAGACCCAAACCCTTGGATCTGAGAACAATGAAAAAGCATTCAGTTTTCTTACAAGAAGACTTTTAATAAAAATAGAAGTAAATAGAAATGAAGAAATCCCCCCTGTAAAATCAGGATGGTAGATATCTTACAGGGTAATGAGATTCAAAAACATAGAGAACCCCTCTAGGCAAAACCTTAAGTTACAAAAAAGATACACAGACAGAAATAGTTATTCTATTCAGCACAATTCTTTTCTCAGCCATTTAAAGAAATCATAATCTAACACATACCTAGCTAGATTACTTACTAAAAGTTCTAAGACTCCATTCCTGGTCTATCCCCGGCAGAAACCAGCATATAGACAGACGCAGACCCTTTGTTTCTCTCCCTCCTCCCAGCTTTTGAAAGTATCTTGTCTCCTCATTGGTCATTTTGGTCAGGTGCCAGCGAGGTTACCTTTAGCTTCTTAACCCTTTACAGGTGAGAGGAGCTTTCCCCTGGCCAGGAGGGATTTCAAAGGGGTTTA
This sequence comes from Caretta caretta, assembly GCF_965140235.1. Lineage (NCBI taxonomy): Eukaryota > Metazoa > Chordata > Testudines > Cheloniidae > Caretta > Caretta caretta. Next base: position 125,906,011 of record NC_134209.1, on the reverse strand, counting down.
CCCTTCCCTTTATATTTATGACAAGTGTAATTTACTCTTTCACGTAGCACAAGACCCAGGGATCACACAATGAAATTAATAGGCAGCAGGTTTAAAAAAAGGAAGTACTTCTTCACACAACACACCGGCAACCTGTGGAACTCATTGCCAGGGGATGTTGTGAAGGGCAACACTATAACTGGATTCAAAAGAGAATTAGGTAAATTGATGGAAGATAGGTCCATCAATGGCTATGAGCCAAGATGGTCAGTGATGCAACCCTATTCTGAGTGTTCCTAGCCTCTGACTACCAGAAGCTGGGAGTGGATGGCAGGGGATGGATCACTTGATTGCCTGTTCTGTTCATTCCTTCTGAAGCATCTGGTATTGGTCACTGATTGGGGACAGGATACTGGGCTAGATGCACCATTGATCTGACCTGGTATGACTATTCTTATGTTCAGATTGCAGCTCCAGTTTCAGAGCTCTCAACTGTGGCTCCATTTCCTTTTCCATCACAGTAAATATATAGGATAATCTGCTGGGGGGCAGTTTGTAAGACATCATGGTCTTGGGTGCCAGCAGTGCAGAGACAGTACTACACTTCACATCTTCTTCACGTCCAATACAAATAGAACCATTTCCCAGCTATGCTAGTGTCTGAATGGAATCAGCACATCAGAAGAACAACTGTCTGAAACTAAAGCCAGCCATAATAGTGGTGATTCTGGTGGGAACAGAGGAAAATGTGAAGAGCTAACAAACACTATATAATCACCCTCTCTCTAAAATAGTACATAGCCTTGTCCTTTTAGACTCCTCACAGGTACTGGATACTAAATAGCAATGTCTACAAAAAATGCCTTCTTCCATGTATTCTCTCTGGAAGGCTCTGTCCCAACCTGACTAACACAGACTTGGCGATAAGGCATTCCAACCTGAGAATGAAACTACAGTCAAGAAATATCGCCAGATGGTGTAATACAGAGCAGTCCACTGGAACAATACAGGTTGTTGTAAGTATATGTTGTAGGTGTTCCGATAATTTCAATGACTCCCTATCAAGTTCCAAGGTCTTGATCTTCATTGCCCATTGATCCCATCGGTTTTAATGGGTTAAGCCTGGGCAATATCAAGAATCAGCTGGCCCCGGTGTGACCATGACATTTGTACTGGTCAGGAAAAATCAAAACTATCTCCAACGAGTGAATCTAGTGGAAATGGGAGAAAGAGCCTTTTTGATGACGGCATGTGTTTGTGGAACTTCCTTCTATGAGGAGTAGACTGCCTTTGGTCAAAGCAAGGCCTTCCTCTTTGCCAATTTCTCCAACAACAAAATAAATAATTATGGGATGAAAAACATCTTTCTGTATGCAGGAAAAAGGGGAGAGAAGCAAACAACTTATGGATGCCCTGGTGATGCATGTAGTATAGATAAAAGGATGTTGTAGGCTGTAGTCTAGAAACCAAGTAATTCCCATTTCATCTTGGATTACATACTATTCCTGGCCTGGAATTACTGGGAACATAACAGATGAGTGCAGCTTTTGTGTTCATTAAATTTTAATTTGATAAAATGTCTTATGTCGCCCAGAATAAATTTCTTCAAAAATGCCATATTCTGTTCCTCTGATAAATGTCTGGTGAACCTTTTAACTGTGGTTAATTTTTTAAATAGATTCTTCTAACCCTTCAGCATAAATTGTGCAGTATTGTAGTTATCTAAAAAGTCTGAAAAGAGGTGTCTGAGACATGATGCTTCTGTTCATTAGTTCTATGGTACTTCTGTATCTTAACTTTTACTATTAGTGTGCTAGATGGCTATTTACACTCATTTAAGTGATAAAGCAAATCTGTTGAGTGATCATGCTGAAAATGAACAGGAAATAATTTACAAAACTGTATAGAATATCATAGATATAATTTTATTCCAAGAGAGAGACTAAATTCCTTTTGCCTGACTGATTTTGGCTTTTATAGATAGATCCTGACTTGGACTATATGCCTGGCCAATGTGTATGGAGAGGTGAGGATTCCCTTTATAATCCTGCACAGGCTACCAGATGCTGGTCTAGGCATACAAAAATAAGTGCGCATTGTATGGCCTCTGATTCCTCTCCACTCATTCTTGCCTTCCTGGGCGCAGGTGCTGAGGGATGGGCTAGCAGTGAGTGGAATCTTGCCTCTGATCCTCAGACTGCTCTGGGCAGCTGGGTTGCTGCAGGGAATATTTTAATTTGCTGCTGGCCTACGTCAGCCACAAATTACATGCCATGGAGCGAGACAAAAAACAGGGAAGGAAGTGGGCCTCAAAGGGGTGTCCCGGGGCTATTGTGGGGGTGGTGCCATTTATACTGTGTTCAGGTTTGTACCTCAGTGCACAGTCTGGCCCTTAATTGTTAGCCATTAGTTAAAAATAAAGGGCCAGACTCTGCCACCCTTAATTGCACTGAGTAATATCTTACTGAAATCAATGGGATTACTTGGGAAGTAAGGACCAGATCCTCAAATGTGCCTAATCCCCATTGGCACTACTAAGCACTACTTGGTATTAGTAAAGGCAGAAGAATCTGGCTCAAAGTAATTACATTGGTTTTTTTAAACATATTCAAAAGTAGATCTGACTGAATAATTAAATTATTTGATACTATCATCTTAAAATAAGAGTTCTGAGTGGATAATGGGGTACCACTCCATTATTATTCATGAATATATGGAAGACTGTTGGGCAGTTGTGAAAATATTTCAATCCACACATTTTAATTTTAGCACAAATGATTATTCTTCCAAAAAATTGTATCAGAAAGTGAATTGTTGTTCTATTAAAATGTTTGTCATCCAATCAGGGATTAGAAACAGCATCATGCAATTGAGCCTACCATGTCACAATACTAATACATAGTAAAGAGTGTGGCTGAAGCAAACTGTTTAACCCATACTCTGAGAATTATTCATCCAAACTACTCTGCATATACTTACTAACAACACATCGCAGACCATACAACTATCACAGACCGTACAAGTGATGTTGGGTCCAGTCAGTGTTTGAATGGGAAACTTCCAAAGAAAATCCAGGGCTACAGGAAATGGTGTCAATGATTCAGTAATTGGTGCTCTGTCCTCTAAGCCAGTACAGAGCCAGAGCAGTATAGTGAAAGAAGGAATTTTGTTGTGTGAAAGTCCAGTGTTCCAGAGACGTTAACCTCTTAAGGATTCCATGGCTTCCTTTCAAAGGGTGTGTTTAAAAGCAGTGTGAATGCCTGGCTGTGTCCTAGTTTGTGTAATTACATTCTGCCTACCTAAATTTTCCTTGCAGTTAAATCTTTTTTATTCTGCTTCATTTCCTGCCTGAGACTGGTTAGCTGCTTAATGGCACAGTAACTGGTCGTGCTGTTGTTTGTTAGTAAAGCAGAATGGGTGGCATTTAAATGGCAGCTGATGTGACCCTAGTATAGCCATATATAATGTACTTTGGGCTCAATGATATTCTGTAGAACAAATGCAGTGGTGATGCATAAAGAGATGCAAGTTATACATTTGTAAGTGGATCTCAGTCTAAAGGAACCTAACTAGGTGTAACTTGCATATTAAGAGGGCTGGAAGAAGATGTAAATTACATCTACTTAGATTTGGGGCCAGGCTTGCTAGAGTAATCAGGAGGGCATTAAACTAAAAGCGAAAGGGGGAGAGGGGAAAGAGGACAGGTATGAGCACTCAGCACAAAACTGAGATGTTGAGAATAAAATTAATCAAGGAACCAAAGGACATGAACAGAAGAAATTCTTTAGTTAATAGACTAATGCTAGCAGCCAGGGTAACAAACAGGAGGAATTGGAATTGCTCATTTATGAGAATAAATTTGATCTAGTTGGTATTACTGAAATCTGGTGGGCTGATTCTCATGACTGGAATGTTAAAATCAATAGTTAAATTTATTTAGGAAGGATCGAGTAGGCAGCGGGGAAGTGTCACTGTCAAAAATGGCACTACCTATTTCTGAGTCACTGACAATTTGGAAGAAAATGATCTTCAATGCTTATGGATCAGTGTCCTAACAGACAGCACACAATATGGTCTGCTACAGACCACCAAATCACACTAGGGAACAGGATGACTGACTCCGAACACCCTATATATTGAGTGTAGGGGGAAAGAATCAGTTTGTGATCATGGGGGACTTCAATGTGAATGGCATATGCTGCAAGCATCAAGCTGCCAGTATTAAAAGATCTCTGGAATTTCTAAATACTATAGATGACAATTTTCTACCTCAGAAAGTGTTGCAGCCAACACAGGGGAATTCTATATTACATCTTGTCTTGACAGATAAAGAGCAACTGATCGCTGAAGTAAAATTTAATGGTAACTTAAACACAAGTAATCATGACTTGATTGCACCAGCCATGCAGGGGTCTATAGGGATGCCAATTCCTAGTGAAACTGAGAGGAGCGGGGGTTGGGACAGGTGTTGCTACCTGATGGGATGGATGCTGTCTAAAGAGTTCTAGGCACCATTTGATCCTCCCTTCTCCAGTGTTTATAGACAGAGCTGACTGGACTCAACTGAGAGTCCTCGTTTCTGCTCAGCGATTACTAGCGCTGACATCACGGAAGAGTAGGTGTGGGGATAGCGTTGCATTAGAAGACAACAAAGAGGCAACAGCTGAGAGGTCCCTACTAACCAGTGAAATCATTAAGAGCTGAAATCACTTACAGCTTGGCCAAGTGGTGGATGCTCTGCATGTAACATCACTGAAGTGCCAGTGAGTGGCAAGCAGCAGACGTGATACAGCGACAGAGGTGGCAGAGATAGCAGCAGCAATGAGTCAGTTTCAGCAGCACCGGGGAGAGAGGTGAACCCCCATGAATGCACCTCTCCGAACTCAGAGTCCTCACTGACCAAGGACAACCAACAGTGAGTGGGGTGCAGCAGAGGGGGACAGGGAGTGGCGTGTTGAAGGAACAGTGGTTCATTAGACATTCACACCTCAAAGCAGGAAACCGAGGCAAAGGACACTGCCTGACATAATGTGGGGTGAGTGTAATGTTTTCAGATTGTGGCTGTGGTGTTTTCCCCCAATTAATGCTGGGTTCTCTTTTCCTTTTTATTAACTTTTCTTTTGCTATACACAGACTCAGCACTTGCAAGTGGGGAAGTATTGCCTCTTAGAGGTGCTCAGGGTGGTGTTTAGTTTTCCCAAATTACTGGGAAGGGGCTTGAGCCAGTTCTATTTTGTATTATTAAGAGGAACCCCTAGATATTGAACCTGGCCCTTGTTGCTGACTCCATCTGGCAGAAAGAATACACAATGATTAGACTCGAACTCCATCTATTTTGCTTAACGAAAAGAAGGTTAAGGGGTGACTTGATCACAGTCTGTAAGTCCCTACATGGGGAATAAATATTTAACAATGGGCTCTTCAGTCTAACAGAGGAAGGTATAACACAGTCTAATGGCTGGAAGATAAAGGTAGACAAATTCAGACTGGAAATAGGATGTAAATTTTTAATGATGAGAATAATTAATCACTGGAACAATTTACCAAGGATCGTGGTGGATTCTTCATCAGTGACAATTTTTAACTGATGATTGGATGCTTTTCTAAAAAATATGCTCTAGGAATTATTTGGTCCGTGCTCTAGGAATTATTTGGTCCGTGCTATATTGGAAGTCAGACTAGATCACAATGGTCCCTGCTGACCTGGAATCTATGAATCTGTGAATGTGGCCCTATAAATGTAATGGTCCAAATTCATCCAGTGAATTCATAGGAAGGATGAATTTGGACCACAGTCTATTTGTCTTTCAATGTATTCTTACTTTGATATTTTAGTGCCAAATAATACTGGTACAGTGTTAGTGAAATAAACAATGGAAATGGAAATGAAAGCAGAGTGAATGGGACATATAACTTTAATTGTAAAAAGATTGTGAAAGTATTTGATATTTTTTAAACTTTATACTTTGTATTAAGTTTTGATTAATGTTATACTCAGGCACATCCCTAATTATTAATAATTAGATAATCAGTGAAACTTTTATGAAGTAATGATGGTTCATTACTTCAGTAATTAGGTTTGAAAGACAAATTTTATGGAGGTTGGATGACTGTATTTTTTCTTTAGTTGTTATTTCCTCCTTCATCTTTGAATAATACCCGATCTTAGTGTACAAGTGTACTTACTGGGACTCCCATTGTATGGGATGAACATGTCCACTGCTAGATCTGTTCAGGGGGTGCACTATGCACCATTACATTGCTGAACAGTTCTGATGCATACATGGCATGGGGCCATGGCTGTGCCACCTTTCTGCCCCCTTTGAGTGTCTAGTGCTCAAGGACTGCTATGACTAAATGAATTCTCTGCTCTGGGGAGCACAAAGATTTCAACTTCCCTTAGCCTTCTTGTGTGTCCGTGGATACAACATAGGCTGCAGCCGTCAATGACTCTCTTGTATTAGCAATATTGCTCGTGTAGCTTGTATAGTTGTACTCTGTTAGGGCTTATAGGTCAAATTACCTTACCCACCCAAATAGTTCCACTGAAGTCAGTAGAACTACTTGTAGCAGTAAAGTGAGCAGAATTTGTGCCTACATCCTGTATAAGCTGGAGCTGCCTGTAAAAGGCAACATGATCACACAAAGTAGAGCAGATCTGACACATTCTATCCTTTGGAAGGACTGAGAAGCAGACATAAAAACAAGTAGAGAAACAATAGCTTCTTTATTGTAATGCTAATTTCAGAGTAAATAGCTATTTTGTAAGTAATGGTAAGGTTAGGAATCATTCAACCACCAACTGTTATTGCATCATGTATTTGTTAAACCGGACATGGAGTCTGACTTACAAACTGCACATGCAAATTAATGGAATAAAAGAATGGTTTGTAACCACTGTGTCACAAAGGAGTACCTGCATAATGTATGCCTTTATTTGAGCATACAAACATTCTCTATTATAAGAGAGGAAGGATGGGTCAGTCAGGGTGCTGACTTAGGACTTTGGAGAACTGGGTTCAGTTCCCTGCTTCCTGGGTACCCTCTGTCAAGTCCCTCTGACTCAGTTCCCATCTGTAAAATGAGGATAATAATATTTCACAGGGCTGTTATGAGCCTAATACATTAAAGATTGTGAGGTGCTCAATTCCCTAACAGGGGCCACCTTAGATAAATTATGGTTTTATTACTATTTATATTTGAGTAGTGCTTAGAGGCCCCAAGTAGGGATCACTGCCCCACTGTGCAAGGCAATGTAGAAACAAGTAAAACAGAGACAATCCCTTCCCCCTAAAGCTCAAAAACTAGATTATGGTAATATGCATACAAATGGGGATTGGATGAGTCACGGTACCAGTAAGAATCGGTACATTTTCATAACTAGTAGTCAGAAGCCAATCATTGAAACAAGTTCCAACCTATTGTGTCAGAAAATGCAGTTTGTGTAACCTGAACTCTTCAGTTGTCTAGCACAAGGAAACTACCTGGTGTATCTTTCATTTCAAATCCCAGTACTTCTGCCTTGTCAGCAAACAGAACAGATGAGTGAGCGAATCCAAACAGCACTCAGTCACATGATAACAGTTGATTCTGCGTCCTAATCAGATAGGAAATCTTACTGCTACCTAAAGGATAGCAGAGGATAAAATAGTTCTTGGATTTCCACAGAGCTCCTATTGGAAGAGAGCAAGGAAAAATACTCTAGGATTCTATGTTGGTTTTCATATTGACAGATTTTAGAACAAGTTATTTAGAACTCTTCTACAGTACATAAAAAAGAAATTTTATATCCAAACACACACAAGTAGAGCTGGGAGGTCTTAATGACAGTGCTGAAAGTGATCAGAATATGGGATTTAAAAGCAATTTATGTTTAGAATCAACTACAAATGGCAGAAAAACAGTCTGTGTCTAGAACATAAGTCATATATTCCCTCTTACGTCTGTCCCTTAAAAATAATGGAATATTTTTTTTTTTACTGGAAAAATATATGTAAACAGATACTGTTACCATGTCATTAACTACTGCCATCAAAAACAACTGGAAACCTACGGGAGAAATGTATTAATACTTCCAGCAATAATCTATATGACAAATAAATAGCCCTGATGTCTTTTACAAAGATATATGAAAATACTATGCATCATTCTGAGGAATAAATTCAGTTACAGAGGTCACCCATAGAAGCTATATAAATATCTAAATGATGTAAGGTCTTTTCTGGCCACGATAGTTGTACCGCTTTAACTGGTGTAATTAAAATGGTACAACACCCCTAATGTGGACATAGTTATATCAATATAAAAATGTCCTGTATTAGTACAGCCTAGTCCCCTTCCCATATTGAAAAAGTGCTCTATATGTAAAGGTGTCTTATATAACTGTGTCCACACCAGCAGCTGTAGTGGTATTTACATTAAATCTCAGGAAAAGCTTCCTAACTGTAAGCATAGTAGGACAATGGACCAGGCTGCCTAAAGAAGTCATGGAAGCTCCTTTGTTGGAGGTTTCCAAAAAGAGGCTGGATAGCCATCTGTCTTGGATGGTTTAGACACAAAATATCCTGCACCCTAGCAGGGGGTTAGACTAGACGACCCTGGCAGTCCCTTCTAACCCCATGGTTCTATGATTCTAACTATATGATTTAAAAAAAAAATCACAGCCCTAACCCAAAATGGTGTTCTGGTAAATCAGGCCAAAATATATGCAGTATCCCCTAGACATTCCCTGTACTAGGGAAGATTGGAAATATTTTAAAGGCAGCTGTTGCATGTTGATGGAGTGAGGGTTGATTGAATGAGGGGGGAGAATCATATAGTTTTACAGTTAATGGTGTTTCCAAATTCAAGTGGTGCTTGATGATTGGAGTCACCCTGTGGTTATTAGCTAGGGCAGGGAGCCTTGGAGACATTCAGATCTGAGCAGTGTGTTGAGTTCCTAAAGACCGGTGGCAAACAGTGGCAATCTGGATAGAACTGGAGGGAGTATGGGAGGAGGCAGAGAGATTATATTAACTGAAGGAATGAGCAGGTAAAGCAAAGGGGAGTGTAACGAATGCAAGGAGAGATGGGGAAGAGAAAACAAAACAAATAAAAGCATAAATCAGAAGCTGCTCCAGTTTGGAGGAAAGTTTTTCCCAGGAAAGATGGGCAGAGCCTTAGTGAAGAGAAGAAGAAAAAATAAATAGGAAAACAAAAAGGGAGGGAAATGATAGAAACAGAGGAAAGAAGGGGAGGGAGAAAGAACTAAAAATGGCAGCAGAATCAGACTTCTGCTTTTTAAATATTAATATTTGAAGGTATTTCTCTGTAGCCTCTCTCTGATTTATCCCATTTGTGAGGTGCTGCACCAGCCATGTCCAGGAAGTCAGTACAATGACGATTGAATAGGAATGCTGATTTTTATAACTGAATGTCTACCCCTTCCCTAGCCACATCCTTCCCTGCAAAAATAAAATTAGTTTGCTGTGCTCCTCAGTCTAAGCCTTGAACTACTGGTAGCTGAGGAAGATTCCCCTTTAGCAGAAGTAGTGGACTAGGCATATATATTTAGAGAAGAAGAACCTGGGTTTTATCTCTAATGCCAAATATAATGTATGTGGTTTAGCTGACAACCAGCCTGTCTTCAGGCAATCATTAATTGTGACATATGAAAGGCAGGGGCCAAGATGAGACTAACCACTGAGTGAAATGAAAAAAAGATGCCCTTGGGTTAATCTTATAACAAGTCCTATTATATCCAGCTACTTAATTTTAAACTTAAAATTTTACAAAAGGTATGGCACCTACTACTCTTAAAAACCCATTTGTAGGCTTTAAAAAGTTGTCATTTCTTTTACTGAGCTCTCTTCCTGCCATGCTATTCAGGTCATATCTTTTCATAATTTCATTCTTCACTCTCTTCAGGAACATTTCTGACTTCAACCATCGCTTCTCGGCTCCTTGGAGCTAAAATCAAAGTGTAGTGTCTGTTCTTATCAGTTTAATCTCTTTTGATGAACACTTACAACACCTGCTCTGAAGATGGATTCTCCTGCTGCCATTTTTGAAAAAAATCGATGCTGCTTTGAAGATGTATTCTGCTGCATCTTCTTTGGAAGAAAATCCTCTCTCTGCTCCTGAGACATCCCCAGCTGCATCGTGTACCACTACGGCTGCTGCTCCACGGAAGGTCTCTTGGACAATGACTATGAAGAAGATCCTAGGTGCCTCCAGGACATTGCAGACCAGCAGCACGAAGGGGAAGAACGGTGCCTCCTCGAAGGACCCTCTCTGAGATGCTGCTCCAGAAAGATCCTGCATCCTGAGGCTGGCCTGTCAGGACATCACAACCAGAAGGAACATCCTGCCCCCGACACCGCAGCAGCACCAGCTGCCGAGGGATAGCCCCCGCACTTTCCAGGAGCTGCCAACGGAGAGCCCCCCGGCTCTCGAGCAGCACCAGCCGCCAATGGAGAGCTCCCCTGCTCTCCAGCTGCAAGATGCTCTGAGGTGACCACCTCCCACCCCTGCAGCTGCCCAGGTCCCTGACACTGGTGGTGCTCTCGCTGCTCTACACACCACCAAGGAAGGAATCCCCACAGACGGGACCAGCATCTCTCCAGAGACCATCCAGAGGGTCACCAGCACCTTGCCGGATGCCTGCCCAGCCTCAGGAACCACCCAGAGGGACCCCAGGACCTTGCCAGATGCCCACCCAGCCGGACCTCTCGACCCCACCCGCCCACACCAGGAAGAACCAGCCAGCGATACCACCAATGCTGCTGGAACCCCCCCGCTGCAAGGTAATGAGGACACCATCTACCTGCAGTACCCCCTCCCTGCGGATGTGCTCATCTGTCCCATCTGCTCTCCACCCCGAAGCTTCCACCTCCTCGGTGGCATCACCAGGCACCTGAAGAAATGCCACAACAAGCGGGTCGCCTTCAGCTGTGCCCTCTGCAGTCTGCCCTTCGAAGCAGAAGCAACGCAAGAAGCAACGCAAGAAGCAACGCAAGAAGCACCAAGTCGCCTGCAGGAAATGCCTCAAGGGAACAACACAGTCTCCTGCCCCGGCTCCCAGCCCTTCTGCTGCGCGCCGGCCCGCTGCTCCTCAGCCTCAACAAAGAAAACCTACCTTGCAAGCTGCCGTCAAGAAGCCTGCCCCTGTCACCAGGCCAGTGGAACAGGATGCTGCAATCGAGAAGGTACCTGCTGCCTCGGGGAACATTACCCAGGTCCTCGCCAGCAGGAGGCCCGTCTCACCCTCCCATGTCGCCAAGCAGATCCCCATGCTGAGACGACTCAGTGCTACCTTGCCACCTGTCCAGCACGTCCCCGTCCCCAGAAGGATCAGTGCCCCACCGCGCATAGCTGCTCGAGATCCTGTCACTGGAAGAGCCAGCGCCACCCCTCGGACTGCCCTGCGAACTCCAACTGCTGGAGGAGTGAGAGCCAAGCCTCAGACCACCCTATGAGCTCCAGCAGCCAGAGGAGCCAGTGCCAAGCCTCAGACCGCCCTGCCAGCTCCAACCATCGGAGGAGCCAGTGCCACACCCCAGACCACCCTGCGACCTCCAGTCACCGGAGGAGCCAGCGCCCGCCCCAGATCGCCCTACAAGCTCCAGATGTCAGTGGAGGAACCAGCCCCGCAGCCACACCAAAGCACCAGGCCTTCATTGCCAGACGGACCAGCACGGCCCCCAAGTCCATTCTGTGGGAGACTGCTTACGGGAGATCTCACAGTCCAGCGGCAACTGCCCAGGCAGCAGCCACTCATAGAAGGACCAGCGGTGTCCCAGCAACCCCCGAGCCAGACTGTGTCTCTCCGACCACTAGCAACGCCAGCATCCCGCCAGAGATCCCGCCCCAGCACCCAACCGAAGGGAATCCTGACCCACGAGATAGACGGCAGGCCGACCACGCAACAGGCTCAAAGCCTGCAACAGATGAGGTTGAGGACCCTGAGGACCAGCAGCCAATGGTGAGGGCTGCCACTCTGTGGCAGACCGCCTGGACTGAGGAGCTACAAGCGGCAGCTTCCTTTGACAACTTCGACCGCCTCGTAGACAGGCTAACCTGAGAACTGTCTGTGGAAATCACTCCCAGGAGGAGTTCAAACCAGGAGAACGCCTCGCCTTCCCACAGAACGCCTGCTCCGAACCACACCACCACCACCAGGGGAGCCAGAAGTAGAGATGCCAGTTGCCGCTACGATCCAGCAGCGGCTTCAAGGATTCAAAAGCTGTACCGGGCAAACCGCTCCAAGGTCATGAGGGAGATCCTAGACGGGCCCTCATCCTACTGCACGATCCCATCTGAGCGTCTCTACAGCTACTTCAAGGATGTATTCGACCGCATAGCCCAGGACGATGTGCAGCGCACAGAGTGCCTCCACCCCCTACCCCGTGTTGACGAAGCTGGTGTCCTGGAGACTGACTATACACCCAAGGAAGTGATGGCCAGACTCTCAAAAACAAAAAACACAGCTCCTGGGAAAGACAGCATCCCTACAGCCTCCTGAAAAAGCAAGATCCCAGCTGCCTGGTCCTCGCCACGCTCTTCAACCAGTGCAAGTGATTCTGCCAGACTCCCAGCTCCTGGAAGAAGGCCATGACAGTGCTGGTGTACAAGAAGGGTGAGTGGGATGACCCCAGCAATTGGAGACCCATCTCCCTCTGCTCCATGATGTACAAGCTATATGCCAGTTGTCTGGTGTCGCGGATCACGGCGTGGTCGGTGAGCTGGGGAGCCATTAGCTCCATCCAGAAAGGCTTCATGTCCTGCAAGGGCTGCTGTGAACACAACTTTGTCCTCCAAACCATCATTGAAATGGCCAGAAGGGCTCGGAGGCAGTGCGCAGTAGCGTGGCTCGACCTGGCTAATTCCTTTGGGTCCATGCCCCACCACCACATCTTGCGATCTCCAATGGCACAGATGGCTTCAACCTCCATGGTGAGAGGGTGAGCGTCCTGGCTTACGCGGACGACCTGGTCCTGACCGCGGATGACCCAGAGAGCCTCCAACGTATGCTAGACGCCACCAGTTGAGCTGCCGACTGGATGGGGTTCCGCTTCCATGCAAAGAAGTGCGCAACTTTCCACGTCGACGGCAGCCAAAGGGACTCGGTGCAGATGATGGGGTTCCAGATCCAGGGCAAGCCCGTCATCCCCCTGGCAGAGAGGCAAGCATACCAGCACCGCGGCATGCCGACGGGTTTCCATGTCCGGCAGACACCCAAGGACACCATCCAGGAGATCTTGTAGGATGCCGCCAAGATCGACGCCTCCCTGCTAGCACCGTGGCAGAAGATAAATGCCCTGAACACCTTCCTGATCCCCTGCATCTCATTCGTCCTAAGGAGATCTGCTGTGGCAAAGGTACCCCTCAACAAGGCAGACAAGATCGTCCGGCAGCTGGTGAAGAAGTGGCTGTTTCTTCCCCAGAGAGCCAGCAATGAGCTGGTCTAAATTATGGCATGGCGGTGCCAACGTCCACCACATGGGCGACCTGTGTGACATTGTGGTGATCACCCACGCCTTCCGCCTGCTGATGTGTCCCGATGTCATGGTACGGAACATCACGGCGAACGCCCTCCATGACGCGACAAAGAAGCGGATCAGCAGAGCCCCCTCCAACCAAGACATAGCCACCTTCCTGAGCGGTTCCCTGGATAGCGAATTCAGACGGGATGGGCGCGACATCGCTTAACTGTTGTCCCGTGCTCGCAACGCCACGTGTTGCCTGTGGAAGTGCATTGGCTGCCGCTGGAAGTGGTGAGAGGAGCGCCAGGAGCTGGGAGTCCGGGTGCTGCAGATCAGGTCCAACGACAACACCATCATCACCCGAGCACCAGGGGCATGCTGGAGAGGACCCTGAAGGCAGCCATCCACTCACTGTACATGGAAACCCTGAAGCATAAACCGGACTGGGTAAAGCCTTCGAACTGACCAGCAAGTGGGATGCAAGCAACCACTTCCTTGCTGGGGGCTGCTTCACCCGTTTCGCCGACTGGAGGTTCATCCACCGTGCCCGGCTCAACTGCATCCCGCTCAACAGAGCCATCCGCCATGGGAACTTAAACAAGAGTTGCAGGAAGTGCGGCTACTCCAACGAGACCCTGCCCCACATTCTGTGCGGCTGCAAGCCCCACTCCAGAGCCTGGCAGCTGCGCCACAATGCCATCCAGAACTGCCTGGTGAAAGCCATCGCACCACGCCTGGGGGAGGTTGCCGTGAACTGCACCATCCCTGGTACTGACAGCCAGCTGCGCCCTGACGTGGTTGTCACCGATGAGGCCCTGAGAGCGAAGGGCTACGAGGTGCAGATGGATGCCCTGATCGTTGGAGCCCTGGGCACTTGGGACCTCTGCAATGAGCGTGTGCTGCGGACCTGTGGGATCGGTCGATGCTACGCACTGCTCATGCAGTGCCTCATGGTCTCAGACACCATCCGATGGTCCAGGGACATCTACATCAAACACATCACCAGCCACCGACAATACCAGGAGGTGTGAGCCGGAACGACATCGTGCATCAACTACAAGAAAGGGACCGAGAGACTTTTTCCATTGGACCATATGAACTGGAACCATAATTTCACTGAACATTATATTGCACCAAATGAGGGTAAATCCATCCTCATCATGGTATCCACTCATTATACTCCACACCTGAACATGGCCATTATATGAACAACATACCCTCATATCTCAATGTCTGTACTTTGACCTGTTAACCTTTTACCCCCAATTGGGGAGATTGCAGATTATGTATTCCTTATGCCACCCGATCCTAAACCGAACTTCACACCCTTTGATAATCTGTACGTTATTCCCTGATAACCAGACACTTCTATGCTTAAACTCTGTACCGTTTTCTTTTTATTTTAACATCCTCTTAACAAAATTATTAAATCTATTCTTATCAGTTTAATATCTGCTATGTCCTTTATTTGAGGACTGTATATTGAATTGATTTTTGAAACAGGGGGATAGAAGAGGAGCTTGCTCTGTCCACCCCATGCATTGACCTGGTATTGCAGGGTCTCCTGGAATGGTGCATTTTTAATTTTTTTTAGAGGGGAGGGATAGCTCAGTGGTTTGAGTATTAGCCTGCTAAATCCAGGGTTGTGAGTGCAATCCTTGAGGGGGCCATTTAGGGATCTGGGGCAAAAATTGGGGATTGGTCCTGCTTTGAACAGGGGGTTGGACTAGATGACCTCCTGAGGTCCTTTCCAGCCCTGATATTCTATGATCTTTCTTTTGCTTTTTCTTTAATCCCTGCACATTGCAGCACCATTCTCAGAACACTTTCAAAGTCTTCTATCAAAAAGATTTGAAAACTACTTTTTTTTTAAACCACCTTATTCAGACCTGAGCAAAAACTTCAAATCCAGACTCCAGTGAGAGACTGCTGAATTGGAATTCATTTGCAAATTGGATACAATTAACTTAGGCTTGAATAGAGACTGGGAGTGGCTAAGTCATTATGCAAGGTAACCTATTTCCCCTTGTTTTTTCCTACCACCCCCCCCCCCGCCCCCGATGTTCTTGTTAAACCCCGGATTTGTGCTGGAAATGGCCCACCTTGATTATCATACACATTGTAAGGAGAGTGATCACTTTAGATAAGCTATTACCAGCAGGAGAGTGGGGTGGGGGGAGGTATTTTTTCATGCTTTGTGTGTATAAAAAGATCTTCTACACTTTCCACAGTATGCAGCCGCTGAAGTGAGCTGTAGCTCACGAAAGCTTATGCTCAAATAAATTGGTTAGTCTCTAAGGTGCCACAAGTACTCCTTTTCTTTTTATAATTTACAGGAATTACTTCATGCATGACTTAAATGCAGTGAAATGCAAGCTGTTTAAAAATGCACATATGATGTATTCCAGAACGCCATTGTACCCACAAAGTTGCTTGACGTCTTGTTGAAGGTCTTTGGCTGAGAAGCCATCATACACCAATCTAGGGCCATCAACTCTGATGTCCTCAACTGCTGGCACAGTTTCAGGAAACATTCAATTTTCTACATAGTGATGCCAGTGTGACTGGTAGAACTGCAGCTTCTCAGCCTGGGTGCATGGCAAAAGGAGGGAGACTATATTTTAAGGGAGGAATTGCTTCTGTGAAGGGGTTCAGACTATTGCCATGTGTAAAGTGGGACATGCAGAAGAGAGGGGACACGAGAGACTCCATCTAGCCTGAAATGCTGACAAAACTTGGACTCACAGCAGGGTTAAGAATAGACTAGGGACAGGTGCATCTCACAGCTTTTATTATTTTTTGAAGATCTGTAGAACTTTTAAAGAGTAGATAGACCATGGTTAAGAAATTCCTTTGCTAAGCCTATGCACCTTCTTTCCTGACATTTAGTCCCTGAACAGGTTAAACGAGAGACCACAGCCTAAGCAGAACTCTGAGGGACTGTGTGTAAGCAACAGAGGAACTGGTTCTAGGATTTAGGGAGGCAGGACTGCAGAGTCCCACCTCCCAAGGAGAGGCTCAGATGAAAGGTCTTAGATCAGCAATGTGCCTTGCAGACCCCAGAGCTAGGAACAATGACTAGCCTCTGCCCAGACACAGCTGGCTTGAAAGCACATGGAATCCTGTGGTTAGGTGCATTTGCAATAGACTGCTGACCATTTTGGGGAGGACTGGGGTAGGTTGTGACAGCATGCATGGAGCATGGCTTTTTAAGGAAGTTAGTGGGTTAAATAACATGTCATGTGCAGAACGGTTTGCACATGGGATTGATGTATCTAGCGCTAATTAATTCCAATCCAGAACACTTTTTCAACTGGATAATAAAATGACATGGAGAATGATCTGGATCTGAAGTAGTCTATGAAAGTTGGTAATGTCAAGGATATTCATCCATCTTTTATAAGCTCACAGGAAACAAAAATGAAATCCTCTTTTTCATATTGGCAAGTGAACTTTTTATAACTTTATAGCCATTGCTTCATAGTGAAGTGCTGTTGTAAATGGTACTCTGCCCATGAAGGATTTTTTTACTCCATTAATCTAGAGGTAACAGAAGTTTTCAGGCACAGACATACAGTTGTTTCTGTGGGCTTTGGTACATTCATGCATTTGATTTGGACACAGTAGGAAAAGGTTCCAGTTCAGAAATGAAAAGGATTTTTCTAAACTAGGTTAGCTTCTAGAGACATGAATGTGCTGCCTGGGCACAAGTCAATGACCAGATTCATTCCTGGTGTACTTCATTCACTTAAACAGAATTACAGTATAGATGAACTTGGCCCAGCGTCTTGTACTATAACTTGGTTATTTGATCTAACATAAAATATATCACCACTTTGAAGAGGAAAAAAGTGTGTTATTAATGATTCTTTGGGAGAATTAAAACTCTCATTACACATCTGTTTACATTTTCAGACACTTAAAAGCATTCATCTGTGGCTTCCCAAATCTGTGCACATTAGTGTGAACTCCATGGGCAAAGAAAGTAATCACAACCTTAAACCAATAAACAGCCCAGTAGTAACTGGTTCAGTGCAATCCTGTAAGGGCTTCTGTAAAGTCCTCATACTAAGCGGGTAGGCTGACCATAGCCTTGCCCCAAATATTGTTAAAAGGATTTGGCCACATAACTGAGGTACCATCTCAGCTAGATCATAAGTCAAAGGACACATCTTTGACTTCATCCATCCTTGTCCTTGGGTTTTGGGCATCCAAGCCATTTGGATAAACATCAGACACAAGATCACGATATTGGAGCTAAGACTTCCAATAAACACAGGGCTATGTGAAGTGAAGCAGCTGATGCCCTGCACGCAGCCCTCTGCCCCACCCCCAAGATGATTTGTGGATGAGTGGATTGCTGTCAGGTATAGACATACTGCCCATGCTCTTGATCTGCCCATGCGCACACCATCCATGGTGAATTATGGTAACCCACCCAAGGGATTTTACACCCCTGCTACAAAGTGCAGTCAAACCAGGAAATCTCTGTAGTGTGCAGTGAGGTACAGAGTGCCCTTGGGGAATGTTTTCCTTGCTTTGACTGCCCTTTGCAGTTGACCTGTAACTTTAAAACTGATTTGACCCTCCGGGGTCTGACATGTAAGCGTAAGATGGAATCTCAAACACTTTCATCAAAGATGTGTGAATTGCCATGCCATGGGAACTGGAAAAATTAGAGGCCCTGATCCTGCAGACACTTAAGAATTTAGGGCTTGTCTACAGCAAGTTAATCTAGTTTGAAAACAGTTGCATACACATGCTGCAATCCATCATTGAGCACTAACTCTGCATTTGCTGTGAACTCTGGAGTGCCCTTGTCAAGTGGACTATGCTTGCTGCGAATGGAATTAATGTGGTCTATGGTTCGTGTGGATGTAAGTGTTGTGCACTGCTTTTTGCCACGTGTCCAATGGCTATCTCACAGTGCTCTGCAGGTCAGCCATTACTGACGCATCCGTTCACTTGTCTGCCTTCCCCTGCTCTGGTGTCAAGTTCCCAGGACGTCCCCCTCCTCTCTTTAAATGCTGGCACAAAGCCAGAAGTTGCCCATTTGCTTCTGGATCCAGATGTGTCAGCAATCCTGTGATATAAAGAGAGTAGCACTCCAGAAGGCCCACAATGTGACTGGTGCAGCTGCTTAGAGAGGTGCTGAGACCCTGGATCTCATTGCCATCTGGGGAGAAGTATAGTGCAGGAAGCACTTGTGGCCAGCCATGGAATAAAGATCTTTTTGTGGGCATTGCCAAGCAGCTGTGTGAGCGAAGCTACGATCAGGATACCAACCAGTGCTGGATAAAGAGCAAGCCACTCAGGAGTAAGTACACTGAAATGAGGGACAAAAGCAGACAATCTGGCAGAGGACATATGACCTGTCTATTTTATGAAGTTCTCAAGGAACTCAAATATGAAATTGCAGAAATACTTAGTGTGGTATGTAAACTATCATTTAGATCAGCCTCTGTACTAGATGACTGGAAGGTAGCTAATATAATGCCATTTTTTAAAAGGGCTCCAGAGGAGACCCTGGCAATTACAGGCCATTGAGCCCTAACTTCAATACTGGACAAATTGGTAGAAACTATGGTAAGGAACAAAATTATCAGACATACAAATATGATTTATTGGGGAAGAATCTAAATGGCTTTTGTAAAGAGAAGTCATGCTTCATCATTCAATTAGAATTCTTGGAGGGAGTCAACAGGCATGTGGATAAGGGTGATCCAGTTGATATAGTGTACTTGGACTTTCAGAAAACTTTTGACAAGGTCCCTCACCAAAGACTCTGAATGAAACTAAGTAGCCAAGGGATCTCACTCAATTGGGTGATATACCTGAGACACATTGATGATATTTTCATCCTCTAGAAGATCGCACTGGCTGAGAGATGGAAGCAGTACATGGTGACCCAGAGGGAAAAAGAATTGCAACTCTCCCAGGCGATCATGGCAGTGGCCAAGGAAAGCAAAACCATGACAAAGGAGATCTTGGAAAAAGATAGGGAGCTGCAAAGGCAATTCATGGTGCTATCCTGAGCCAGAAGACTCTTACAAAACATCCTCCTGCTCAGCCAGGAGGCCTTGCAATCCTGTTAGTTAGAAGCCAGCCCTGTCCTTTAGCCCCTGGGCAAAACTGGCTACAGGGACCAGCAGTAACTCCTCCCCATCATACCCATGCAGCACTTTTCCCAGAGGCCATTCCCCATTAAGGGACCAACATCTGCCCACTGAAAACACTGGCTCCTAGTAGGCCAGCACTCCTGATCCCTACAAAACACCAGAAAACTTCAAGCTGAGCCATTCAACTCCAGAATCCCCATGAATAAGAAGAGGCAGAGGGAAGACCTACACCTTCTTCTAATTTTAAGTGCCTCCCCTCCCCTCCCCCATGTTATTTTTTACACAGTCTGCATTGTTACACTTTCCGTTTGGTTTGCACTGTTATTTTATTGAAAGCTTTGCTCTTTGTTGGGCAGTAAGTAGGTAAACAAAAAGGTATTCTTATTTCTCCATGGGTTCAATCAAAATTTTACTTTTGGCTTTGTTACTGTTTTATAACAAAAAGCATTTAAAATCCAGTTTGGTCTATTATGACTTATCACTACATGTAACACAAAAGGCTTTAAATAAAGCTAAAACGATTCATATGGTTTTGCAAAAGTATATACGCAACATCTGACTTCCACCACTCAAACAATGCTGCACTGCTCACAGTCTATCCCAACCTCTCCCCTCCACAGATTAGCAGCTGGACGTACAGCTACACATATTCATGCATGAAACTCAAAATATGAACAATAGACATCCCTGAAAATATTCCCCTGGATGTTAGGCTGCTTGTACTGCTGAGTGAGTCTCTGCGTCTCAGCCATCATTAGGGCTTTCCTCCTGGGTCTTATTAATATTATTCTGAATACAGCATGAAGCTATAATAGTCCCATCTTATTTTCCCCTGTTGCTGCTGACAAAGAAAACCAATAGCAGTGCTGTTGGCTTTCAAAGGGCCAAATGCACACGCGACCATCATTCTTCAACTGATCAGGCAATAGTTAAAATGTTCCTTCCTTCTGTCCAAGTAGACTGTTTATGTGTAAGGGGACTGTTGCCCCCTAACTAACATTCAGTGGGGGTTTTTTAGTGGCTAGCTCCCAGTACTAAAAGGGGGAAGGGTCGATGGGGAATCAGGACCCTGAGACTGCCAGTCGCTAGGAGCAATGGGGAGAGGCCAGTGCTCCAGGTCAGCCTGAATGACAGGGCAGAAAGGCTAATCAGGGAATCAGGAGGCCAGGGAAGTCCTGTCCTCCGTGTGAGCTGGATTTGCCTGGGTCAGACAGAGTGGGGCCAAGCTAAGGAGAAAGCAGGAGCCCAACTGAGCTGGGGAGCAGAGCTGTACCAGAGCCACAGGGACCGCAGCCCAGAGAGAGCAGACCCTGTGCTGGGAGCAGAGGTGCAGCCCCAAAGCCAGAGGCACAGCCCAGAGAGAGCAGACTTGCCCTGGGAGGAGAGCTGCATCAACCAGAGCCAGAGGGGCCAGAGAAGCAGCCCAGGGAGCTGGAGGCAGAGCAGCAGCCGTGCCGAGACAGAGTGGTGGGGCTGGAGCTGGAGCAGTCCGGGGCCAGGTGTCGTGAGCAGTGGGGAGAGTGAGGGGGGACCCTGGGCAGTGGGTCCAGCACAGGGAGACGCTTCAGCCAGACTGAACTGCCTGGACATTTCAGAGACACTGTTTGTGATGTTTCCTGCCACAGAGCAGGTTGATGTGTTTCCTTTAACCTTTCCCATTATTCCTTATTCTTTTTCCTTATTCCTTATCCTTTAACCTTTCCCATTATTCCTTATTCCTTATTCTTTTTAAAATTAATTGTTGATTAAATAACTTGCATTTGCTTTAACTTGTATGTAATGATCAGTGGGTCAGAGAAGTGCCCAGTGCAGAGAGAGTACCCCGCAGTGGGGACACCCTAGCCCCTGTCCTAGGTGACCACAACAGGGTGGGGGTCGCGTCCCGCAGGAATCCTGGGCCCAGCCTTGTTGGGATTACAAGGACTTTGCCAGACAGGAGAGTGGAAGGGGAGTCCTCAAGGGCAGGGAGGCCTCTGATCCTTTCGCTAGCCTGCTTCACCGGGGTAGCGCAGAAGCCAGGAAAGTTCCCCACAATAGCGGGACTATTCTCCTGCTTACATATGGCTTCATTAACCAGGGCATCCCAGAATAACTAGATCAATCTCCACACCATTAATATCCATAGTGGTCCTTGGGGGAAAACCATCCTGTCTCCATGAATTTAAATAAAATGAGTTCTGAAACATGCTTGCATCATGGACCCTTCCAGACCATGCAGCATTTGTGTTTGTAAACCTGCAACAGCAGTCAACCACTCCTTGGAGCATTATGGAGAAATACCTCCTTCTATTTATAAATTCTGCAGCCTGGTGGAGGGTTGAGGGAAAATGATAAGCATATGGGTTCCATCAACTGCCTCAATACTGTTTGGGACCCCCATGCATGCAAAGCTGTCAATAATTTCCTGAGCATTATCTAACTTTATAACCCAGCTATACAGAACCTTATAATGGCATAGCAGACCTGCATGACAGTGGCTCCCACAGCTGAACTCCCAATGCCAAACAGGTTGGCTACAGACCAGTAACACTCCGAGGAGGCCAGCTTCCCCACGGGCATGGGGAGCTACACGTTTGTATGCTGCCGCTGCAGCTCCAGAGTCAGTTCTGCACAGAGCTCAAAAAAGGTAGCAGTCCCCATCCTGAAATTCTCTTGCCATTGCTGGTTATCTTGGGTCTGCAGAATGGTCATGTCTCATCATTCTACGCTGGACCCAGAAACAGTGCTGCATGGTATGTAGTGGATCCTGGAGCCAATCCTCTAGATCCAGCAGCTCAGGGTCCTTGTCCTGCTGCAACAGCTTCATAGGGATCTGCTGCTGTTGGAGGAGCCACTGATGCTCCCATTGAATATTCTCCTGCACCAGCACCAGCTGCTCAGTGGTGCAGCAAGCAAAGTCTAATGTTGAATGCGTCCAGGTTTGATGCTGTAATAGAGCCCAAGCAGCCTCTGTGTATTCACATTTGCCACTATAGCAGCGTGGTGCAATTCTGGGTCCATGCTGGCAGACAGCGATTCAAAATTGGCGCTAGCCCACCCAGAAAGGAAGGGTGGGGCGGCAACAGCAGAAACATCTTTTTAAAAAAACGTTAGAGTCCACCTGGCTTCCACTTTGCATCCCACAATTCACAGCAAAAAAACAAACAAACAATCTCATGATGCATGTTGCTCAGCTGCAAAGCAAAGGACTCTGGGATATACCCCAAGAATGCTACTCACTCCGTTCACAAAAAATTGCTGCCAGGATGAGAATTTACAAATGGGATGCCTGTTCCGTTTTACACTATTGGTGCAATTTGCGTACTGCTAGTCAAAAAGCTGTGCATTAACCCTCTTGTTAATAGACATATTCTTTCCTACTTTTATGCATGTGAGTAATCCCATCGATTTCAATGGAGTTACTTGTGTGTGTAAAGCTAAGCACATATCTAAATGTTTGCAGGATTGGAACCTTAGCAACAAACTGACAATTTGACCAGTGAGTGTAGAACAGTTTTTCTGAGATTCATGCATATTTGCCACCGAAATAATAAACTAGCAGACCAATGAACCACATTCAGATCTATGCAGAACTTCAGGACTCAGTCAAGAAGTCTGCTAAGCATAAGTTTTAGAAGCATACATTTTAATATGTGCTTGCCAAATATGGGGAGTTTGTTTTGTATACCAATTGCCATATTATTCTCCCAAAGCCCTTCCTTCTTAGGTTAAATAAAGTATGCCCTCAATAATTTTTTCATCTTGCTTGTTTCTGAAATGTAATTTCTCTTAAGGAAAAGACTTCAATAGCTCCTCACTTCTAAAGTTGCAGAATAATTAGTACATTCCACTATCAGGTGAGTATAAATCTATATTTCATGTAAATACCATATTCTATTTGAGAGCTTTCAAACTTCTCAAACAAGACATATTGTAATATAAAAATTGTATGTGGGATGCTTTAACAAAGGAAAATTATTTATTCATACTTAAAATACGCTGCTAAATCTTCATGCCAGTATCTTTAGATCAAAACAAAGTAAACTGCTCATTACCAATACTATCCAAATAAAAAAAACAAGGTGAACATGTCAGAGGGACACAAACATTTACAACATAAAGTGACAGCTTCATGTTGTTTTATTCCATCCACATTCTATTAAGGGCTGATTTTATTTTGTATATTTCAACTAAGTCTCAGATGTTCAATGTGCAGAAGCTATTTGTCTAGTTCTGCTTTATTTATTTTCATACTTTTTTCAAGACCAGTTTAATATATTTATACTGTATAGTGTTCTGTCGTGGGCTGTTATATCAGGCTAATCAACATGATATCAGAGCGCCTTGTTGAGCAATAATTTGAATTCATTTAATACTGGCAATATTTCTTAAAAACTAGAAAAATTGAGTATATTTCAATGGACCATGTAATTTATTTCTGCTTTTTAGGGTACACTCACAAAAGCCTCTCAAATGAATTGATCAATTTGAGCAAAGAGCATATTTGTTGTTTAATTTGGGGGGAAATAAGTGGGAAAATATGTTGATGCCACAGTATGAACATGCATAGCTATGACAAATTTTATGAAATCATCCTCTCACACAGAGGAAAATGCATGGGAGACAAGAATTGACTTCTGCAATTTGTGACACTGACTCCTAGTTGGTGCATTTCAATCAACTCCTCTTTCTCAGTTAACCCATCTGTTAAATGGAGATAATGCCAGAACTAGAGGTCAATACAGAGGATTATATTTAGCATGGCTGTGATAATGCTGTTATAGTGAAGGCTCCATAAGAGTTTTCACTATGACCTCTTATACTCACCCACTGATAACTTTCTGAAACTTCTCCCCAAACAGTGTGTGTGTGTGGGAACCACGCTTCTACTTCCACTTCTGCTTGAAATTTAGCAGCATGGAATTTTATACAAAAAGGACTTTTCAAATGGGTGCATAATTTAATGAAAAAAAGTAATGATTGGCCAATACATTTGTGGAAAAGAAACTGTGGGGTCATGAAGTTATCCCAATGGAAGGATAATACAAAAAAAAACAAAAAAAAAAACCACACACCCACATGAAATCCCACAAAAGAAATCATGCACTTTTCCATAGCCAGGTTTGTTGCTTAATAACTAATAAGTTGCTAATACTTGTTAAGTCACTAGGTGGCAAGTGATTATATGTTTTGGAGAAAACTAAGTTGGGGTTGCTCAGTTTACTATCTCGTGACTGCATTGTAGAACAGTCTGCAATGGTTGTATTTGTATAATGTGTTAATGTTGTTCTATTGCCATTTCATCTTCATTTCACTAATGCACCACACTTTAAATGACAAACACTGCTTGTTTGTCTTCTCCCTATATGTATTAATCTAAGTACTGATTTAAGGAATTTAAGGATTTAAAAGGAATTCAACACCACACACTGATAAAGCTAAACAATTGTAATCCTGGCTTGACCAGTCAGTTACACTGGTTGTGTGAAAAGAACAGGAGTACTTGTGACTAACATGGCTGCTACTCTGAAACTGGTTTTGTGGTTGCTTTGCATCACCAGCGTGCTACAAAGCACTCGTCACACACTAATGAATTTAGCCCTAACCATTTTAGCAATGGGAACCAAAAACCCCTCCATATCCCTCAGTTCAGGTCCTGATTCTACATATATATTATTGTTTGTTTAAAGATGGTCCAATATGGAAACTATGTCTATACCCCTACCTTTAACTTTAGCAGAGTCAAACATAAATATAAAAAAGGGAACATGCATACAATAAGCAAAAAGCCTCCCATAGTTGCTCGTATTCTCTACAAGGGGCTTTGTCTCATTTCTCTGCTCTTCATAGTTCCTGAATGACACACAGACTTATCTTTTACCTCTGAGACTTCTTTTTCCTGTATTTTATGATTAATGTGTGTTTGAAAAGACAAATTAAGGTCACATCATTATTCTGCATTTATCTGTTAATGAACTGTCTTTCTCACTTATTAGTCTTGAAATACTAAAAGTCTTTTTTCTGTCTTGGTTACATTCTTCATTATTTACTGTTCCTCAATAATCCATTTCAGATGGATTCCATGTAATCTTTGCAAATTTGTCTTTTATTTTGGGAATGAATATTAACAACATTCATAATCCACTAGATATGCGAATCAAATGTCACAAAGTCAAATGCTTTATTTGTTTATTTATCTATTTTTAGTGAAACTATTTCAACCTCTACCATAAATTTGCTGTTCTGGTATTGTCTAAAAGTAATTAACTGTCACTAGCAGTTTGTGATACCCCATATGTAAGGGAAGAAATTAGTCTGTTTTATTCCCCTCTTGGGATTATCCTGCAATAGGATTCTTACGGCTTCTTGGAGTCCCATTTACTTCCCTAGCTAGGATCAATGTTGTGATTACTTGGAGTTTCTCCCTCATTTTCTGTCCACCTGCACTGACTATTGCTATGATATAGGATCCATATAATCACTATTGGAGAGAATAGAAACTGCCAGTCATTGCAACTGTACCTCTAGGTACTTCTCTGTTCAGAACTGGCAGCAAGAAGTTCTCTCTCCACAGAGACACACACAGTCAGGTTGTTGGCTATCACTCTTGCCTTTCTGAAAAGTGTACAGGGTTTATTTGTTAATGCTTTTCTGTTGCATCCATCACCACAGTATTTGAACACCTCACATTAATGAATTAATGCATATCACTCTCCTGTGAGGTCTGGAAGTATTATCGCCTGTTACAGAAAAGAAACCGAGATAAAAATCCCTCCAAAGAGACCAGATAACGACCATGTTTCCAACAATGACAAGGTAGGAGAATGAACGGGTCTGCTCATAGAGGAATGACACAGGTCAATGGCTGATGGATAGAAGAGCACTGGAAATGATGCCCTGAATCTAAGTATTTATATGTCCTCCCATAACAGTAATATCTGAGCACCTCACAGTCCGTAAAGTATTTATCCTCTCAACATCCCTCTGGGCTAGAGAAGTACTATTACCCACACTATACAGATTAGGACTGGAGGCACAGATAGAGTAGGGCCCAAAGCCTCAAAGGTAGTTAGACTTCAAAGTTAATTTCAATGGAAATCAGGAGCCTAAATAGTTTTGAGGATCTTAGCAGAAGCAATTTTCTGGGAATTGTAGGGTAGGGGATTGAACCTGGGTCTTCAAAGTTCTAGGCTAGCACCCTGACCCCACTGTACAGGTTAATACAATCCTGGGTATTAAGGAACAATCAAGTATAAGCTACAAGAAATAGAGGTACTTGGGAGCCTATTCTTAGTTGTTATGTTATCTGGGATGGTAAATAGGGACTCAGGAGTTGGGAAAAAAGCATTTTTATCACCCATTTCAGTTTGAGACTGCTCAGGCTTCTGGAAAAATGAATTTCACAGTGGGACTGGTCAGAGACCTAACAAGAATTGCCACAGTCACTCCCTTACTAGGAACTGAATACCGGTCCTTACCAAAAACCTCAAGAAGAGTGGAGCCGGTCCACCCTGGCTCTAATATTCCTAAATCAGACACCAGACCTCCAGTACAGATCCCAATTCCTTAGATCTGTAATGACTGGAATATTCTAGGATGATTGTTTTCTGTTGTTCCGGATAGATGCTTTTTTTTTTTCCTTCAAATGTCAATTTTTTCTAGTCTGAGGAAATTGTGAAGGTTCACCCCTTTCCCAAACCATTTCCTCTACAGATCTCCCCTGGCTTTTCAAAAAGCACCAGGATCCCAACAGCAACAATGCATTGCGACATCTCAAAGCCCATCTGCTTATGACTTTGGAGAACATTTGAATTGAATTCTAGTTCTTTAGTGACTGCCAGGAGAGTGACACGACAAGCAGCATTGTACCTGGGACCGCATTTATTTGTGCTCAAACAGAAAAAAGTTATATCTACCTTTCACAAGAATTTCAATCTGCAGCATGATGATGAAAAATTACCAAAACAGCTTGAAATGCCAAGTAACTCTTCTTTGATGTGTTATCATTAGAAACATTTAAAGACTGATTACCATGTTATGGTCTTAAATATAGTATTAGAATGGGTGAAAGGCCATTTGGCATCTTTTTTGTTCATCCTGTATTTTCGTCAATAGAAAAATTGGAGTTAACACTATGGTTCAGATTTTGCCATTTCTGTTCACTTTTACTCAAATGAGTGGCCTACTGATAATATTGGGACTGGTCACAGAGCAAGGAACTATTCAGTGTGAGGAGAGATGGCTGAACTGGTCCCAGTATGTGATAATCCAGAAAGGTAGAAGTTGTGACCATAGGTAAGGCAAAGCATACATCCTCAGTCACCAGAAGGAATGGCAATCATGACTGATAAAAGTCAAATGTTCAAGAGAGGAGAGATCAGTATAAGGAGGATAATTGGCATCAGCAAGAAAAAGCAGCATAAATTTCATAGAGATGGTGTGCAAGACAGCTGTATTGCATTACAATCCTTCCATTACTTCTTCCAGAATAAGTACAAGTCAGACAATTCACCAGCTATATCAAATATAAACAAGCAAAATTAGTGAAACCAAGCCAAAGTATTTTAATTTTTGGAAACTACTAAAAAGGTTTTGGACTCTCAGGATGAGAATCACAATCCAAGATAGTTTGCCTCTTAATACAAACCAATTCAAAATCAGACTTCACTTTCACAGAGCTGTATTGTATACACTTCAGCAGGAGCTCAGTTTTAGTATTCTAAAGCTCAAAACACAGGTCCTATATGTTTGCTGAATGAGGGTGATTATTTGGCAAGTTGCAGAAAACTACAATGTGTTCCAAGGCTTGCAACTATGGAAATGAAACTTCTGAATACATCCCAGAAAGAGGCTATATTGTAACAGACACAGTCTGACATTTTCAAATTTGAGTGCCTAGAGTTAGGAACCTAAATCCCTATTTAGATATCTAAATAGGGAAAGTGACATGATTTTCAGAAACATCAAAGACTTCAACATTTGGAAATGAAGGCCTTGATCTTTGCTCAAAAGAACAGATGTCATAATATATTGGATGCACTGTTGTTGTAGCCAGTATATTAGAATCATAAAGTGGGTGAGATAATATCTTTTGTCGGCCCAACTTCTGTTGGTGAGAGAAATGAGATTGAGCTTACATAGAGCTCTTCTTCAGGTCTGGGAATTGTACTTAAAGTATCTCAGCTAAATGCACAGTCTGAACAAATTGTTTATCTTAAGTAGTTAATACATATTTCAAAGCACCATTCAAGGGGAAGTTCCTAGTTAACAACTCTCCAGTCTTAAGGGGAAAAGGAAAAAAAAAGGGGGCTGTGGGGGGAGAGGTGGGAATTTAGTGGGTTATAGATTGTATTTGTGGCTTATTACAACCATCTCTATTCAGTCCATGATTTTTGGTGTCTAGCAAAATCTGGCTTGTCTTCTGAAGATGTTGTTCAGGTTTCCTTTGAAAGGATGAGGATGAGGACTGAAAGGTTAATATAGAGTGATCGCTTTGTAAAATATGTTCATCCACAGTGGATATGGTGTTTTGTCTTTTATTCTATACTCTACCAGTTGGAGATGAAGATGAAAATTACTAGCAATTAGCCACAAACCATACTGACAAAAATACAAGGATCATGTATGGATGATGCATATCCTTACAATGTTCAGTTATACACAATTTAATATAAAGAGCGTGCAAGGATAACATCTAATTAGAGTACCCTGTATGGCCTATGCATGATCTTTACATCATGTATAAAGTTATCTTAGCACTTTTGCCATTATAGGGATGCCATCCTTTATCCATCTGAATTTGTTTCAGACTGTAGCATTCATTTTTTATCTTGTTTTGTTATCACATTTGCTGCCTGTCTCTTTTGCATACTACTGGCCTGAATGTTATGTTGTGTAGAGTGTCTATAGTAGCATCCTTTGATGTCCTTGTGAATAAAGTTAAGAAACCTTGGATACTATTTAGAACCTTCATGAATGGTTATAGACTATTTTTCTTGTTTCCAGAATGTTCTAAATTTGTCCATGTCTATAACTAAGGCTGTGAGTCTTTCATGAAGGTCACTGATTCTGTGACTTTCTGGGACCTCCATAACTTCTGCAGCAGCCGGTGCAACTGGCCCCAGGGCCACCTGAGCACCTCAGGTGGCCCTGGGGCCAGCTGCACTGACCACTGCTTGGGTGGCTCCAGGGTGCTGGTCCCAGAGCAGCGGTCCAGGAGCAGCAGCAGCGGGGCCCCAGGCCGCCCCCTTCACCTGAAGAAGCAGCGGCCACAGGGGCTCCAGGGCACCCCCCGCCAGAGCAGCAGCCACAGGGCACTCCCTGCCAGAGCAGCAGCTGCACCCCCATGCCTTCAGAGCATCTAAATTTTAGTCAGGGGTATTTATATAGTAAAAGTCATGGAGGTCATTGGCCATGACTTTTTGTTTATTGCTGTGACCTGTCCATGACTTTTACTAAAAATACTAAAAATTATAGCCTTATCTATAACTGATGTCAAAAATTTATGGCAAAAAAGAGGAAATATGTTCATCAACATAATTTCACAGATAAATCTTACTGATATTTTAAAAATCTATTGTCCTAATGACTTTTTCTCTCATATTCGTTTTGATTAAAGTTGGTTGGGAATTTTTCTGACTGAATTTCTTCTGTCTGAAAATGCCAACTTGTTATAAGCAACTCCTTTTGTGGAGTCATTTTGGGGAAAAACCTGTCAAGGATCATCTCAATGCTGAGATATTCTATTTCAGCATTTTCAGAATGCAACTGTGACCACCCTCACTCAAGGTTGCTTGGTAGGGGATCTCTTCTTAATGGTTAGGGCTTAGGCCGGTGATGTGCAGGGGGGTTATTGATAGGGGAGCTCAGGCCCTTCCACTCCATCAGGCATTAACCCAGGCCCTTGAGGGCTATCGGTGCTCTGACAGCTGGGGAAACTTCAGGTAGCCCCCTCTGGCTTAAGGTAACCCTCACTTCCTACTACCTCCCTGCAGTTTGTCCCATGGTTGCCATCTGGGATAAGGCAGCATAAGGTCAACTGCCTCCTCCTGGCCCAGCGATATCATCGCTCCAACCATGTTTTGGGGTTTTTTTTTGCTGTCATTCTTTACCTAATTGCTGGGAAGTTTACAGCTGGTGTTGAAATCACTGACAGAATGGATGGAAAGCTTTTCAGGCTTAGCAGGCTGAAAGCCAAGGAGTAAGATTTCCACAACATCTATTGTGGAACTTCAGTATGCTGATGACAATGCAATCTTTGCCCACTCTGAGAAAGCTCTTCAAACTATCTTGAATGTGTTTGCCAATGCTTACACAGGTCTTGGTCTCTCTCTTAATATTAAGAGGACTGAAGTGGGGCATGTAATATATCTACCAAAAAATCAATGGAGTGGCACTGGAGAATGTTGATCATTTCCTCTACCTTGAAAGTCCTCTTTCATCCAAGGCAGATATTGATGCAGAAATTCAACATCGCCTGAGCTGTGCCAGAGTAGCTTTTTCTCATTTACGGCACAGGGTCTTTGAAAATCACAACATTAGAACAGACACCAAGCTTCTTGTTTATCAAGTGGTTATTCTCCCAACACTGTTGTATGGGTCTGAAACTTGGACAACCTATAGACACCACTTGAAAGTCCTTGAGAGGCACCTTCAACGCTGCCTTCGTAAGATTCTGAAGATCAAATGGGAAGACAGGCACACCAATATTAGTGTTCTGGAAGAGGCAAAGACCACCAGTATTGAGGCAATGATCATCTGTCAGCAATTCCCCTGGATTGGTCACGTGGTCCGGATGCCAGACCATTGTCTCCCAAAACAGGTTCTATTCTCTCAGCTGAAAGAAGGGTACCGTAATGTGGGTGGACAACAGAAGTGTTAAGGACTTGATGAAGGACAACCTAAAAATAATGCAATATTGACATTGATACTTGGGAGACACTTGCCCAAGATCAGTTAAAATGGAATGAAGTCCTATGTGATGGTCCCCTGCATTTTGAACCTGCTTGCCGACAAGCCAAAGAGGACAAGAGGCGCAGGAGGAAGAAGAGACTGGTCTCCAGTCATGGTCAACAGCCTCCTGCTGATCCTGAAAACATCTGCCCTCATTGTAATAGAGCTTATTAGCCACCTGAGGACCCATAACTCCAACGGAAGATGATCATACTCGGTAACAAGTGATCGCCCATCATCCTGGCCCAGCTCAGGACAAGGCTTTCCCCTGCTGGTGTAGTTCATAGGAGAGGGCAATGTTTCTGTGACAGGATCCCTGGAGTGCAACCTGGAACTGTGGGAGCGCTGTGTTCCCTTAACTCTCTAGCCTGGGTCGCCTCTCACAAAGCCATGCCAGTGACAATCAGCAAACACCTCCAGGAGTTGTGATCACTCAGCATATGGCACCCCACCCCCAGTAATAATGCACAAATGCTCCCCAAGTCACTCATAAATCATGCAGAGAGGCCCCAGCCAATCACCCCCACGTTGCACCCCAGAAACATACCATCTTACTCAAGACTCTCTTGGACAGTGCAAGTTCATTAATGAAGTTTCTCACTTCTTCAAAGGAAAGTGGATGTGCACCAGCCTTTGTAATTTGAGCTGAGATTCCTCAAATACTTTACCTAAAACAGTGTGGGTTTGGTCAAAATATAAAACAGATTATTAACCAGAGAAAGAAAGAGATTAAGTGATTGTAAGTAGCAGGGATAGAGATCAAGATTGGTTACCTAAGAAATAAAAATAGAATTGTGGTCTAAATTGTAACTTTAACAGATTAAGCAAGATTTGAATCAAGCTGTCTCACACCCTAACAGACTTTACAAGCAGCTCACAGTTCCTCAATACACAGATTGGACTCCATTTCAGCCTGGGACCAATCTTCCTAGTTCTAAGTCTTTTTTTCCAGACACTCTTTCAGGTGTTGGGATGGGGAGGGGAGTGGGAAGAGAGAGGCCAATTGATGATGTCACTGTCCCTCTCTTACGCTGTCTTACAGCAACGATTTTTTTAGCAGCTGGAACATAGAATCATAGAACTGGAAAGTACCTCGAGAAGTAAGCTAGTCCAGCCCCCTGAACTCAAGTCAGGACTAAGTATTATCTACACCATCCCTGACAGGTGTTTGTCCAACCTGCTCTTAAAAATCCCCAATGATGGAGATTCCACAACTCCCCTAGGCAATTTATTCCAGTGCTTAACCACTCTGACAGTTAGGAAGTTTATCCTAATGGCCAACCTAAACTGCCCGTGCTGCAATTTAAGGCCATTGCTTCTTGTCGTATCCTCAGAGGTTAAGAAGAACATTTTTTCTCCATCCTCCTTTTAACAACTTTTTATGTACTTGAAAACTTATGTCCCCTCTCAGTCGCCTCTTCTCCAGAAGAAACAATTTTTTCAATCTTCCCTCATAGATCACGTTTTCTAGACCTTTAATCATTTTAGTTGCTCTTCTCTGGACTTTCTCCAATTTGTCCACATCTTTCCTGAAATGTGGCACCCAGAACTGGACACAATACTCCAGTTGAGGCCTAATCAGCGTGGAGTAGAGCGGAAGAATTACTTCTCGTGTCTTGCTTATGATACTCCTGCTAATACATCTGTAATACAGCTGGACTCACCCAGAGGCGCCTCCTGCTGGCTGTCCTTGGGAATTAGCTCATCAGCCTCTGGAGCGCCCTTTGCCATCTGGTGATCTGCCTTACCGCTGGCCCCAGTCCCTCCCAGGACCCGGTGCCTCCTCCCACTGGGGTGCTGCCCCCTGGCAGTGAACTCCAACAATCCCTGGGGGGTCTCCCCTCCCCATGGATCCCCTACCCACTATCCCCACCTCGCCTCAGTCTTGGCTACTACCAGTCATTGCTTAGCCCCATTCCCCGGAACAGACTGCAGTGTACCAGCCACTCATCACAGGCGAGGGGGTTTGGACCTGCTGCCTCTGTCTACCCGTGGGCTGCCCCCTTGCAATCCCAGTACCTAATAGGCCCTAACCTAGGCCTCACAGCCTAGGGCTTTCCAGGCTAGAGCTCCCTGGCTTTTCCCACTCAGGCCTGCTCTAGTCTAGTATTTCTTCAGTCCCTACAGCCAGGCCCTTCCCTCTCTGAACACAGAGAGAAACTCTGGCTAAGCTTCAGCCTAGCAGCCCCTTTATAGGTCCAGCTGCAGCCTGATTGGGGTGTGGCCCAACTGCAGCCATTTCCCCAATCAGCCTAGCTTTTCTTGCCCTCAGCCCTAGCTCTCTCCCAGGGCTGGCTTTTAAGCCCCACAGGGCAGGAACAGGTAACCCTGCTCCAACATCCCAGAATGATGTTTGCTTTTTTGGCAACAGCATTACACTGTTGACACATATTTAGCTTGTAATCCATTATGACCCCCAGATCCCTTTCCGCAGTACTCCTTCCTATGCGGTCATTTCCCATTTTGTATGTGTACAATTGATTGTTCCTTCCTAAGTAGAGTACTTTGCATTTGTCCTTATTGAATTTCATCCTATTTACTTCAGACCGTTTCTCCAGATCATTTTGAATTTTAATCCTATCCTCCAAAGCTCTTGCAGCCTCTCCCAGCTTGGTATCATCCGCAAACTTTATAAGTGTACTCTCTATGCCATTATCTAAATTACTGATGAAGATATTGTACAGAACTGGACCCAGAACCACTCCCTGCAGGACCCCACTCGTTATGCCCTTCTAGCATGACTGTGAACCACTGAAAACTACTCTGGGAATGATTTTCCAACCAGTTATATACCCACCTTGTAGTAGCTCCATCTAGGTTGTATTTCCCTAGTTTGTTTATGGGATCAGGTAGTCCTGACTGAGAAATCTCTAGGATAGTTGATTTTTCTTGACAGGCCACTAATGCCTGTCTGGCTATTGATAGTTGCTACTTTGTCCCTATTGAAACGTCACTTGGGGGCATCTCACAACATATTTCAGTAACACATATAGCAAGACTTCATAATTACACATACAATAACATAATTCAATAGGATATTAATGTTCAATGAATCAAGACTTCTTAAATGATACCTCACAAGGCATACTTTGTACAAAATTCATCATCATATCTCAGTGGTGCTATCAGCATTCCAGGGTGCTATTCTGAGGTACAGAGTGTCACAGCTTCCCTCTCAGGATGCCTCGGGAGCAGGATCTCAGGGGCCTTTGGGCAGTTGTTTTGGGAAAGACTCTGCCTTCTCTCACCTTGTCTTCCTGGAGCTACCAAGAACAGATGTGCCCCCAAATGAGTTGCTCTCTTGCCTTTTAGCTTCTTCACCAGTGGGTGCATTTGCTACAGGTGTGGCAGGGCGGAGCTGGCTAAACCCAGAGTAATTCCTTAACTGCTTGTTGCTCAGTGTAAGGTTGCTCAGTGTAGGGTCCACTCATCATAGGAATATTTTGATTTTTCATTTCAAAAGTACTTTTCATTTAGAAATTTCATATATATATATATGTAAAGTTCAAAATCAGAACAAAATATTTCAGCTTAATTGAAAAGAAAGGTTTTGTTTAACCCCAATTCTTTTTCTTCAAAATTTCATGTCGTGGGAACTTATGAAGTTTTTGTTTTCATTCCATTGCAGAGTGGGAAAAAAATTTGCAGAACTTCCCACTAAATTGAAAACCTGGTCCCTACCCAGTTCTAGTTTTGATGCATCCACCTCTTGCTGTAATGACACAGATAAAAAATCCTAAATACACTTTTAAATGGGCGTGCTTTGACAATGTCTGCTTTTAATAACTCTCTTTAGTTTAGGCTCTTTCTTTGATACTCTGAGTCTGCCCCTTTAGTGAAGTCTATGAGCAGAGCAGATGCTTTGTAGACACTTTGATTTTCTAAACCTGTTTCATTTTTCACGTCCCAACATTTACTGCTTCTGCTTTCAAATGTTTTTTTCTCCCTGCCTTATATATCTGAGATTTTGTATAAGAGGAAGTCAAGGCAGGGCACAGAACAAGAACCACATTCATACCTTTATACTGAATACCGTTCAATGCAAGGCATCCACCCACACTTCTCTAGTCCTAAGGTTCTGTTGCTTTACTTCATACTATTGGCTGTCTGGGAGGAGCAGGGGGAAAGGACACTGTCTTTTCTTTAAAGTAATTTTGCATTGAAAACAGCTTTTGTAGGTACAGCACTGCACCCAACTTCCCCTGACTGCTTCCTGATGGTAGTTTCCAGTTTCACTCTGTCTCTATTAATATGGATTCTCAGCAGTAATTTTGTCATTGTTAAGTAAATAACTCCTCCTCCCATTCTATCATATATAGATTTTGTCATGTACCAGCCCTACAGCTATCTTATATCAGCTGTTTTGGTTCTCTTAGGAATCCTGTAAAAAATGGTGGTTACCAGTTCTAAATAGTTTCACATTTAAAACAGAGGGGAAGCTTAATGGCATAATCAGTTTATTGCACTTTCCTTCCACTTATGAGCATCAGGATTCAAGTTTAGCTGGACACACAAGTGAAATGAGTTTCCTGGTCTGAATCTACTTGAGCATTTGTCCATAATATAAAATCACCTGGTAATTCACTGGGATTGGCAGGCTTTGGCTCCAAACTTTGGCAGCACAGTAGTTACTTTAAGCTATACCACAGGTGAAAAGAAGGTCTAAACCCAGAATGGGAGTCATAAATAGAATCCTCCAATGGCATAGAGGTTCCCATAGCACCTCTTTTGTTGTGGCTGGCATAAGACACATAGCCAGGAAAGCTGCCACTGTAGACATGATCCTTAACTACTCTAAGGTACACCTGGGGACCGGCACAGCGCACAGCCAGGCCAGGATCTGTGAAACACAAAGGTGATTTAAAGAAGGCTCCTTCTTCTCTCCTCCAATCTGGGCTGGGCTGGGCTGAGGATAAGAACCTAGGCGTAGGTGAAGCGTATGGCTCAGAATTGTGGAAATACTTCTGAACTTTATTTTTACTGTTATTTGTAATTACATAAGAGTTTTGAAAGAATCATTACTTCAGGTTTTCATCGCACTTATGTTGATTTTACACTGGGGTCGGCAACCTGCGGCACACGTGCCAAAGGCGGCAAGCGAGCTGATTTTTAGTGGCACTCTGCTGCCAGCTGGGGTCCCAGCCACCAGCTCCGCTCAGCCTGCTGCCAGCTTGGATGGACGGAACCCTGGGCCGGCAACGGGCTGAGTGAGGCCGGCGCCCGGGACCCCAGCTGGCAGGGGCCGGTGGACGGAACCCCAGACTGGCAGCAGTCTGGGAGTTAAATGAACTTGCAGTCCATGAAAGGAAACAACTAGTTAATCGGTTAAATGAGATATAGTTAATCTTAACAGCATCAGGAAGTATTAACCCAAATTTAAAACTTTGTGAAACAAAAGCTGTATCTGACTTCCGTTCAGGAATGAGATGCGTTTACAAAGCTCGGAGGATCTGCACACATTATGACTGGCTCTAGCTGGTGTTATCACTTTTTTGCTTTCGTGAGTCCAAAAATACTTTTTAAAAAGAACAATGCATTTGAAGTGTTCTATTTCAGGTTTTGCTTAGG
This sequence comes from Caretta caretta, assembly GCF_965140235.1. Classification (NCBI taxonomy): domain Eukaryota; kingdom Metazoa; phylum Chordata; order Testudines; family Cheloniidae; genus Caretta; species Caretta caretta. The sequence continues at coordinate 125,868,951 of NC_134209.1, read as the reverse complement.
CACAGAGGAGTGCCCACCTTGCTGTGACCCTAGCTATATTTCTGGCTGCTGAATCCGATCTATATCTGCTGTAGCTGTTACAGCTGCTGCCCTAGTTGCATGTCGACTCACTTCGTGGTATTTCACACTGAAGTCAGTTGTACAGTTAAGTAAGTAAATGGGATCCCAGAAACTGCCATGGCTAATGAGGAGGAAATAAATTTAAACTTTTTACTTCAGGCCCTTCCACATCCATCTTAGGCATGTAAGTGACTTTAGGCACATGAGTAGTAATGTTGATGTAATGATTTGCCTGATTAAAGTTAACTTGGTATTTGTAGCATCGAGGCCATCATGGCATAACTCAGGAATATGGAGGAAATATACAACCTACAGTGAAATCCTGACCCCATTCAAGTCAATTGACTTTAGTGGGTTCAGGATTTCACCCAGGGTGTTTATAGATTGAGGGATACTATATTATACATCCATGTGTAAAGAAATTCCAAATCTGTCAATGCACTGAATTAGTATTTAAGAGGGTCATTAATATGTTTGTAGCTCTACTAAATTTGTAGCTCTACTAAAACAATAATTGTAGTAATTTCTAACAGGCAATTTGGTCAGCCATTGAGATACAGTTTCAAATGTTCAACCAGCCTGTTTTGTTCACATGCACACACTGGTTTGTCCACGCAAGTTTGGTAGTATAGCTATTATAACCTATTTGTTATGTAAACACCTGTTTTTCTAAACAATGATGGGTTCTGCTTAGTTGAAGGACACAAAAAGAGGGTGAGATTCTGTGGCCTGCGTTGTGCAGGAGGTCGGACTAGATGATCATAATGGTCCCTTCTGACCTTAATATCTATGAGGCCTGCTGAAAATTTGATTCAGGGTAAAACAAAACAAAAAGCTGCAGTGGATAAACTATCAAGGGGCAGTAACAGTGAGGAAGAAGTATGACACTAGTGGTTCCTTGTGAACATATGTGTGAGATGCTATGTTCTGTCTTCTAAATTTATAATCTTTTCAGTATGTTTACATATAGATGTGGAAATGGAAATTCTATTTCTCTCTCTTGCATGTTGTTCTTATTTATTGTCATCCTAGTCCCTGGTGGAGATCCATAGGCAGAAAGAACACTCTCCCATCTCTGTCTGTGGAAAAATTAGTGAGTCAGAACTCTCTCAGAGATGACTATGCTAGCTGAAGAAGAGGTACTAATTCAATACATCTTTCTCAGCAGCCTCTGCTGGTGAGTCTCCTAACTGCAAATTAAAGCATCCTCTCTATGACCAAAAAGCATAAGGGAAGGTACTAGCACAATGAATACCTGTCTATTCTGGAGGTTGTGAGATATGTGTACTGTTTCTTTAACACTGTAGCAGGAAACCAGGCCTGGGAGGGTTCTAAGCAGAAGCTCTACATTGGAGCAGAGTGATAGAGTGTAGCTTTAGGGACAATTCTGTTTTCCTTACCTAACAATGTTCCTCGTTCAGTGTTATAAGAAAGTTACTCTTTCTCTGATATGTGATTGTTTCTTATTGTTACATAATGGGCTCTCTCTCTCCTATTATGGGTTCAAACTAGAAGACTTAAGTGAAACCGACGCCTCACTACCATGACCTGATTGATTCTGGCTCAGTAAGTGAAACCAGGGAACTCCTTTCCCCTTTTGGGGCAGTTTTGCAAAAGTGCAGCAAGAACAAAATCAGCCCTGTTTCCCTGAAGCTGTTACAATCCATCACTGGTCAACAGTAGCTTTGTCAAATGCTTTTTGCAAAGCAGTATCACTAGAAGTAGCATGTTGCAAGAAAGGAGAAAAAGGTCAAAGCTATAAATTCAACATGCTTCATCACTTGCTCTCTCTCTGAATGTTGCAAAGGTTGAGCACCAGCCGTGCTTAGTTATACAACAGGGGATTTGGATGAGGAAGGAAGTAGCAGCTGTACCAGAGAGAGAATCAGAAGCAATTAGTCTGATCCAGCCAATATCAGCCAAAATCATTGTTCTGTGATGTTCTCTTTAATATGTAGCAATTATGAAAACTAATTAACTGTAGGTGGATTTGCACCGTGTATGGGCCTGATGCTCCCATCACACCATGTTTACCTGCATATCAGCTAATTTATTATGGAAAACTTTGGAAATATTGTTATTTAGAAATAATTCCGCATATATACCTTAGAACCTTACTGCTCTTTGCTTCGGGTAAACACCAAGCCCACCCAGTTGGATTGTCAGGTTTGCAATTTCACTGAAGTGCTGAACAGAAAGGTTTTCATTGCTGGCCTGGAGGAGGATCCAGTGCATGTGCCCTTGTGCTTCCCAAGGGCCAGTGTCAGAGCATCACATCACCAGCTGCCTCTCCCCCAAAGATTCAATGATGCCCTGAAACAGTCAAGGTACATGACAGCTGCCTCTGTCATCTTCTTCAGGTTAAACTCCCATTGTTCCTGCAGAAGCTACAGGAGTGAAGAGGAACATGGCAACTGGTTTCCAGTTGGGTGCAGAGAGCTATAGAAAGGAAATCACCCTAACCTTCTCCAGTTTAGGAATAGCTCTTTGGAGAATGGGGCCATTGTTCCTGTTCTCTTGCAGAATTATGCCCAGCCACAGGTGTATAAAAAGATGGGTGCCTTTTACTATACAGGAGAAAATGTCACTCATCAACTCAGTCTCGCCGCTTCTACTCTTAAGATGGTGGACTGGGAGATGTCCTTTTCCTCACAGCAAATGTAGTGGTCTCCACCTCAGTTAACTCTCAAGGATTGCTGTATTGCTCCTGCTTGTGTCCAGAACTGTGGGAGGTAGGGTGACTAGCTGTTCAGTAGCTGACGGGGTTTCCTTTATTTGGTGCTGAACATCCACTGACCTACACCCAACAAGGAGCTAATAAAAAACATTTGATCAGATTAAAAAATACGTTTTCAAGCAACGACCCCAAAAAGGATCATGCCCTCCGCTACAAATGTCTTGGGGTGGGGGTACCCACTAAAAATAAACTTTGCCCTGTATCTTTCTTACATTTGTCCTTGAAGAGGGTAGCTATTCATCTTAGGGGGATCACGCAGTCAGTGGCTTGTTTCATACATGAGCAGTGAGTCATGTGCAGAGATCTTTTTAAAAGGCCTCCCTACCCCACTTAAGACTACATGCTAGTTTCCTCTTCATTCAAACTGCAGCGGAAGGGGTTCCTTTCCATTTAGAGCTGCAGGGAGCTATGAGAGCCTGACCCTAAGGACTTGTCCACACACAAGTTGTACTGCTTTCATTAAACCACATCCTTAATGTGGTGCAACCCACATCCCGCCCCCATCATACGTATAGTTATACGAGTGTGAAAACGCTTATACTCGTATAGCTTATTTCTGCCCAGGAAGGGGAATAAGTTATGCCACTATAAGGCACATTTAGATCAGTATAACTGGGTCCACGGTAGGGGGTTGTACCGGTACAGCTACATGGGTGAAAAGTCATATCCCTAACTGCAATAGTTATATTGGTACAAAATGTGTGTGTAGACCAGACCTAAGCAGCAGGAGCAGATGAGGATAACCAGCTGCAACAAAATAGTCTATTTCAAGCCACCAGTAAACTTCAGAGATGGGACGAGCGAGGTGAATTAGCACTCTCCTATCATCCTGCAAAAGCATAACATCACCTGCAATGATCCCACCCCATCAAACCTTGATAGTCTGCACACCAAACTGCTTCTGTTCTAATGTAATGCTATGTTTTCTGCATTTCTCTTCCCCTATTGTTTGAGCCTACTTCCCTCCCTTACCTGAGCAGTCCCAGTAGGTATAATGGGATTATTCATGCAAGTTAGATAAACAAGATTTGACCCTACAAGGGACATTTGCATGATAAAAGGATCTTTGTTTCTTAAAAATTAATCTCTTGCTGACACGTTTCTGCATGTTCTCGGTGCAACTGATAAATTAAATGCAGAGTACCAGTTTATTTTATATGTATAAATGCAGCAATGAAAGGATTACATTCCTTCTCTAAATATATTTATGCTGTATAGCTTCAGTTGTTGATTTCACAAGATAAAACATGTTTAGAAACTAATGACCAATTATTCTGTGCTTTGTGTAATCCCTCCAAATATTTGCATGGCTATGGATCAGGAAATGTTCCTTTTAATTGTGTTCTGTATACCAAAATTGGTTCTTAAATAGAACTGCTGGATTTCTCTGAATTTTTTAGTTTTCTGCAATGTAATAAGAATTCTTTCATGCACATTGGCACAGAGATACCATGCAGGGGGAATACTTATAAATATATGTATTAATAATACATTAATGATACATTAATGAATGCATTTTGTTACTTGGGAACACCATGGTAGAGGAGTAAAAATGTAAGACCAAATGTGGCAATCTGACCAGAATCTGGAGTTTATTCAGCTTTATTTCCATTTTGTTTTAAGAATGTGTCTGGTTGGTTGATGTTGAATCAGAAAGCCCTTGCTTTAGAATGAAAGCTTACTTGCCTTTTTGCAGTTGTGGGCACATAGTTCAAGAGACAGAACAGGTTTGGACACATTTCTCCAGCCAATTGCTTCCGCTGCTCAGAGAAACACAATAATCACACTTAACTCTTATATAGAGTTTTTCCTCATCAGTAGATCTCAAAGCTCTTCTCAAAAGGAAGTCAGTTTCATTATTTTCATTTTACAGAGGCAGAAACGGAGGCACAGAAAGGCGAAGTGACTTTCCAAAGTCACCCATTAGACCCATGGAACACATTCCATGTCTCCTGAGCGCCCCCAAGTGCCCTCTTCACTATCCCCCACTGCTTCCTGGTGCTACTTACCTTACACTAGGACAGGGGTGGGTAAACTACGGCCCGTGGGCTGGATCTGGCATGCCAGCCATTTTAATCTGACCCTTGAACTCCCGATGGAGAGCGGGGTCTGGAGCTTGCCCTGCTCCAGCACTCCAGCCAGGAAGCAGGGTCGGGGGCTGCTCCACGCAGCTCCTGGAAGCAGCGGCATGGCCGCGCTCCAGCTCCTACAAGTAGGGGCAGCCAGGGGGCTCCACTCTGCATGCTGCCCCCTTCCCAAGCACCACCTCCGCAACTCCCATTGGCAGGGAACTGCAGCCAATGGGAGCTGCAGGGGTGGTGCCTGCAGACGGGGCAGCATGCAGAGCCGCCTGGCTGTGCCTCCACGTAGGAGCCGGAGAAGGGACATGCCACTGCTTCCAGGAGCCGCTTGAGGTAAGTGCCACCCAGAGCCTGTAACTCTGAGCCTCTCCCCACGCCCCAACCCCCTGCCCCAGCCATGATCCCCCTCCCACCCTCCAAACCCCTCGATCCCAGCATGGAGCCCCTCCTGCACCCCAAAACTCTCAACCCCAGACCCACCCCAGAGCCCACACTCCCAGCCGGAGCCCTCAACCCATCCCCCACACCCTACTCCCCCACCCCAGCCCGGAGCCCCATCCTGCACCCTGAACTCCTCATTTCTGGCCCTACCCCAGAGCCTGCATTCCCAACCGGAGCCCTCACCCGTTCCACATTCCAACCCCAATTTTGTGAGCATTCATGACCTGCCATACAATTTCTATTCCCAGATGTGGCTCTTGGGCCAAAACGTTTGCCCACCCCTGTACTAGGAACATGTGTGCTACAGTGACCCCTACACAGTTGGCCACGCATGCTGATCAGTACGGAAGAGGGGCAGGGTAACAGAATCTGCCTTCTCTCTACTCTTCCCTCTCCCTTTGCATTACTTTATACCCTGGAGACATAAGTTTTCTCTGTATTCCAGAGACCATGGAGTCTGCCGGTCGGGAGAGCCCTTACTAGCTCTTCCCCACCTAACATATACAAGGGCTGGCCCTCTGTTAACTTATAACAGTATCATGAATGAAGTCATTACAAAATTCTAGGAACTGTAGGGAAGCTGAGGAAATCGAGAAATAAGCAGCTGCAGTATCTTTGACATCAAATCATTCTGTATCTTTTTATAACAGTACAGAGTAAAATGTTGAAATTAGAGAGATTAGGTTTCATTATACTGGAAATTTCTCATACAAGGTCTACATTTGTTATCATGTATAATAAAACCCAGATTTTGACAGTTCTAGCTGAAACACTCCACCACTTAAACACTTGGCTGTGACTCATCATCTAGCAGAAAGAGTGTATTTGCAGTGTCTTCCCACTTTATTTCGTCTACTTACAAATTGTTTTTTTCTTTCTTTAGGAAGCTTCTTGTTACCCGCATTCAGCAAATAGGATCTTATCAAGTGCATCCTCATCATCTTGGTAGAATTGATTCAGGGGCTGGATTATATACTAATTGCGATGACCTGGCAGAGAATGTGCCTGAGTTAATAAACAGGAGCTGTAACTGAATAATGAATAATTATATAATAAAACCAATCTTTGGAAACCCCTGGCAAGGTCTCATTATCAGCCTCTAACACCTACTTGATAAGGCCGTTCTCCTGTCAACAATCCAGTTTCTTACTCTCTCTCATAGGCGGTGGGTAGACCACAGGTTCAGGGAGGCTAGTCCCTGGCCTGGCCTGCCCCACTCCTTCCACCTGAACCTCCCCTTCCCCATGGCTGCCAGCACTCCCCAGGCGTGGAGCACCCTTTTTACAATAATTTATTCCATGGGTTCTCAAACTGAGGTTTGTGATCTAAGGGGTTTTGTGAATAGGCTGTGACTACAGTTGATTGGGGATTTTTCAGTTAAAAAATGCCAATTTGTTGAAACCAAAGCTGTTTGTAAGAAAGGATCTGTGTGGAGAACATGTGGTCTGTGTTATTATTTTAGGTGTGAGGTAGGAATGAGGTAAAATATTTGGGTTAAAATTAGAGAGTGCTTTGAAGTCTAAGGCTTCTGTGAGGGCCCACTGGTTGTTTGGAGCCACCCCAAAACATTGGCTTAAAAGTCAGCATTGGGAGGAGGACTGTTGAAAGGGTGAAAGCTGGCCTACTTGAGGTGGTTTCATCTGGACTTTCTGAAGTTGCCAGGAAATGTCTCTCTAATCTCCAGAAACTGGTCCATCAGGGATTGGAGAGGTCTGGGCTGCCAAGAGGGAAGCAGTGAGACCAGGTGGGGAGAACACTGGATTGTGTGGCTTATGAGAAGGAAGCCTGAAAACTGGGGTATGAAATAAGAATTTCTGGGGCTTGAGAAAGACAGTGGATGCTGTCAGATGATCAGTAATAAAGTTCATTTGTAGGTGTTCATTGTAAATACATTACAAATTATTTAATTCAATCCAAAATGGAGCTGCAGCCTTTCAAAAACATCTGCCATACATAGCAGGAGACTTCTGCTTCTGCAAACCAGGTCCTTGTAATACGGGAACAGAGAAAGGGGTGCTCTGACTTTACGTCTGTGACTCTGGCTCTAACCACTGGTCATGATTGCCCACATCCTGGTTGCTGACACATGGCTTTTATATATATGATATGGCAGTGCACTGCTACTATACTAACAGGTTTCTGTTATTTTTGAGCTCTAAAAACGTGTAGAGAACTATCTTAAACACTAATAGTTGTTTTAGTGGGATTAAAAATTAACACTTAGTGTACTATCAATAATTGTGGAGTAAAATTTTTTAAATAACATTCACTGAGACTTAGGAACTTAAGTCACTTTTGCAAATACAATTTAAACTCCTAGTTTTCCCCACAGCTAGAAGTTGCTGTAATGTAGCCTGGATGTATTCCCTGTATCAGAGTATGCTGCTGGTTCCTGCAAATGGCAACTTCCTCCTGAAGCTTAACCCTGTATAGCACAGCTTCTACCTCTTTCCTTGGAAGACAACGTCACAGTTTTTATTTTAAGGAACAAAAGAGCAACTTTAAGTGCTTCAGCTAGAAAAGACATTTGAAGAATTAGGTGCAAATATTCAAATATTGAAAGCAAACAAACCTCTATTTAGCACCTGCCAAAGCTGTAGGACATAAGCTGTAGGTTTCAGAGTAGCAGCCGTGTTAGTCTGTATTCGCAAAAAGAAAAGGAGTACTAGTGGCACCTTAGAGACTAACCAATTTATTTGAGCATAAGCTTTCGTGAGCTATAGCTCACTCATCGGATGCATTCAGTGGAAAATACCACTGAATTTTCCACTGAATGCATCTGATGAAGTGAGCTGTAGCTCACAGAAGCTTATGCTCAAATAAATTTGCAAGTGATGTTAGATTTGCCATGGATCCTGGGGAATAACACCTGGAATTAATTAATGCTAATTAAGAGAGAGCAATCTATATCACATCTTATGTTGTATGACGGATGGGGAAGTAGTTCCAACTCATAGTTGGTGGTAGCTTATTTCTGAAGAAATCTTAGCTGAAACTTGCTGCTCTCTTACATTTATATGAACAAAACCTGTCAACTCAGAGTAAGTCTTTGATATTTATTTTACTGGGTCTAAAGTTTTTATAGCCATTAGGTTTTGAGATATTTTTGGAGTGGGCATGCTTAACCATCTTGCAATATTTTGGATTTGGAGGGGCTGTATTAGCTGATTTTTTAAATTCATGCCACAGTATTTAAAAATCAGAACTTTAAGAACTGAGATGATTTCACACGTAGACATATATGACTAGGAGGGTGGTCTGTTGTGGTTAGTAAATATGCTGTATGTTGCTGGTTTTAATGCCATATCTCTTGCTGTCTTATTATCAACTGCTGGAAATCCCTGAACAGTGTTAATTCTCTCTGACTAGTGATATATTAACCTTTCTAACTCAAGAACTTTATCTCTTTCTTGTTTTTTATCAACCCGTGTGTTTATACAGGACAGATGTTTTTTCAAAGAGTTTATTTTTTTCCTCTTTTTAATAGTATAGAAAGGGTAGTAATCTGTAGTTTCTAAAACATAAATAAACATTTTGCAAAAAAGTCAGAGCAAAGTGGAAGAAAGTAATTAACATGAAAAATGTTTAAAGGACATGGTTATTTTGACTTCAGCCCAAACTTTAGGTTTTGTATAAATAGTTTAAAAAAAAAACAACCTTCAAGATTAACAGGATTGTCTCTGAGTATGTAAAAAATCAAAGGAAAACAGCTTATGAAACTTGAGGCTTTTAATTTTTGACCAATTAAATTAAACCCCAATGACAAAATCTGTGGAAATACAAATATGTACTTTCAAGCTTCCAAAAATCTAATCACCTATGTCTTTAGAGCAAAAATTCTGCCATTGGATATGTATGCAGTTTTAACTATTTCAGTGGGAATAATGTGCACTCATTCAGAAGCAGAACTGGGCCTTTATTGTGCAAAATGTTGACACTACTTCACTGACGTAGTATGAAAAATAACGTAGAAGGCAAAGCTTGTGTTTGAATATACAAGACATATAATTCTCTTCTTTCCTTTTGTATATACACAAGGTCAGTGTAGTTCAAACTTGTAATTTAAAAGTGCCTGTCCATCTGATTGAGGAATAGCTTCCCTGCTGACTATTAATCAGCCAAAAAGACTGATATGTTGGCCCCAGAAATGACCTCCTGTTTACAAATACAACTATGAAAAGGGGCTGTCTGCCAGGGCAGTGCGTAAGTTCCAGAGTTAGAACATAAGAACGGCCATAGTAGGTCAGACCAAAGGTCAATCTAGCCCAGTATCCTGTCTTCTGACAGTGGCCAATGCCAGGTGCTTCAGAGAACAGAACAGGTAATCATCAAGTGATCCATCCCCATTGTCCATTCCCAGCTTCTGGCAAACAGAGGCGAGGTGTTCCCTATCAGCTCTCTTGGGGAACCAGGGCACAGTACCCAGCCTGTCTGACAGAGGAAAGACCTTACCCGCTCCCCCGCCTCTACTTGAGCCAAAGCCAATCAGAAGAAAGACTTACAAAAAGCAATGCAAAGGCAGTGGAAGACACACCGAAACCCCTCCGGATAGCATTAAGGAAACTCCCCTGGCCTCATTTGCATTAAAGATGGGACAGGGAGGCATCTCCATTAGCATACAGAATGGAGAACAGAGATTACAAGGCATGAACTGCACGGAACTCTGGAACCAGAAAAGCAGGGAAGCACTGCATGATGGGGAATCTCTGCTCCAGATGTTAATGAACCCATACCTGCACACACCCAGCTCAGTAGTTATCAGACCAATTCTAGTAATAAATCCTTTATTGGTATCCAGAATACTGAAGCTGCCTAATTGCATTGTGAGCTCCCTTAAAGGAACACCACCCGTAGCCAGGAATGATCAGTTCCAATTGTCTAGTCTGAACAAAACAACTTTGGTATACTCCCTTGAGCTATCAGTTTACCCATAAACAAATCTGGTGTTTTCCCTTGAACCATTGTTCTTTCCCTGCAAAAACCCCTACCCATGCTCACGTAAGTGTTCTGATGCCTGTATCCAACATCTGCATCAGTTCCATTGGGATTTCATCTACTCCTGTCTGATCATGCTGGGGGCTTTGCCTGTCTCCAGCACTCCAGACCCTCAGCTACCACCACCACCTGGGAACCCTGATTGATTCAAGCTTCACTGAGTGGTGAGAATCCAGTGCTCGCGTGAGCGCTCTCTCTCTCGCTTGCTCTCTCTCTCTGACTCTGACTTGTGTGATCAGTTATAGTTTTCTAAACCTGACTTTTATAATCAAATTTAAATTAGATTTAATATTATAACTGTTTTTTGTTTTGTTGTGCTCCCCTTGTATGGTTATTACCTGGCAATAAATAACTAGCAATCTGGTTAAAACAAATACAACTATGAAAAAAACCTATAAAAAACTATAAAAACCTGGCAATCTGATGAGGTTCAATAAGGATAAGTGCAGGGTCCTGCACTTAGGACGGAAGAACCCAATGCACAGCTACAGACTAGGGACCGAATGGCTAGGCAGCAGTTCTGCGGAAAAGGACCTAGGGGTGACAGTGGACGAGAAGCTGGATATGAGTCAGCAGTGTGCCCTTGTTGCCAAGAAGGCCAATGGCATTTTGGGATGTATAAGTAGGGGCATAGCGAGCAGATCGAGGGACGTGATCGTTCCCCTCTATTCGACATTAGTGAGGCCTCATCTGGAGTACTGTGTCCAGTTTTGGGCCCCACACTTCAAGAAGGATGTGGATAAATTGGAGAGAGTCCAGCGAAGGGCAACAAAAATGATTAGGGGTCTGGAATACATGAGTTATGAGGAGAGGCTGAGGGAGCTGGGATTGTTTAGCCTGCAGAAGAGAAGAATGAGGGGGGATTTGATAGCTGCTTTCAACTACCTGAAAGGGGGTTCCAAAGAGGATGGCTCTAGACTGTTCTCAATGGTATCAGATGACAGAACGAGGAGTAATGGTCTCAAGCTGCAGTGGGGGAGGTTTAGATTGGATATTAGGAAAAACTTTTTCACTAAGAGGGTGGTGAAATACTGGAATGCGTTACCTAGGGAGGTGGTAGAATCTCCTTCCTTAGAGGTTTTTAAGGTCAGGCTTGACAAAGCCCTGGCTGGGATGATTTAACTGGGAATTGGTCCTGCTTCGAGCAGGGGGTTGGACTAGATGACCTTCTGGGGTCCCTTCCAACCCTTATATTCTATGATTCTATGATTCTAACTTTCATGGTTAAGCTGGTTGCTTCTCTCTCTCTCCCCGTCGTGGTGTTTTTTGGCTTCCCCATTCACTCTGCAGCAACTCTCCTCATACCTAAGCTGAAGATTCCTGTAGTGCCCAAAAATCCCGTGGGATTTTTTCATCAAGTGGGTTACTACCAGAACAATTGTAATGTGAAAGTGGGGATAGGGACATGCTGAACTTGGGGCATATGAGGGAGGCAGCTTGGAAGTGCTGCTCGACCCAGCCTGCTGAGTCCAGGGACATATAAGGGGTCAGTGTGGGAATGCTGATTAACCCTGTCCTCTCAGATGCACTCTGTTAATATGTGTGTTTGCCTGATTCTGGGGCTGGAAGAACCCAGACCTGGGGAACCTAGGTCCTTCAGGATAGCTCCATTGGGAGGTAACTTGCAGAAGGGAAAAGTAGAGCTCCATGTGAGAACACAAGTGACACAAGCAGTACATTGATAGAATTACAGAACCCCCACTCCTGAAGAGTAACCCTAATAAATGAGTATACCCCAAAGTAACGGGCAAATCTGGTAACAGAGGGTCTCCATCCCTGCCCAACTGGGCTAATAGCCATTGATGGACCTATCCTTCATGAATTTATCTAATTCTTTTTTTGAATCCTGTTATCGTCTTGCCCTTCACAACATCCTCTGGCAAAGAGTTCCAGAGGTTGACTGTGTGTTGTGTGAAGAAATATTTCCTTTTATTTGTTTTAAACCTTCTGCCTATTAATTTCATTTGGTGATCCCATAGTTCTTGTGTTATGAGAAGGAGCAAATAACACTTCCTTATTTACTTTCTCCACACCAGTCATGATTTGATAGACCTCTATCATATCCCCCCCTTAGTAGTCTCTTTTCCAAACTGAAAAGTCCCGGTCCTATTCATCTCTTCTCATACGGCAGTCATTCCACACCCCTAATAATTTTTGTTGCCCTCTTCTGAACCTTTTCCAAATCCAATACATCTTTTTTGAGATGGGATGATCACATCTCAAAAAATTAAGGGCCGTAGCTAAAAAAAGCGCTGCCCATATGTGAACCTAGCTAGACACAGTTGGTATGACAGTCCTTTCTTCTCTCTGCAGTTGGATTAAAATCCTGTAGAGTGCATCGATTTAAAGCACAAAACTGAATGCCACCGACAATGCATCAGACAACGTCCCAGATCAATGAACTTCCAACTTGTACTACAGTGTCTTGCTTGCAGTTCTAAAATATGGTTTAGTCAATGATGTTAACATGTGGCCTGTTTGAAGCATTCTGTGCTGTCTACCATTCAGTAATTCAGAGGGAATTCTCAGCCAAATTCAGCAATGGATAACTGACTTGTTTAAGGTTAAATGTGTTTTAAGTGTCTTGCTGAACTGGAGCCTCCGTTGCTGCAACTCACAAAGAGTTTCCATTAAAGTAAGTTGGAACTCCACATGTGCATCCAATGACAAGATCTGGCCCACTGTCTAAAATGTGCTTCAGAATCTTTTTGGACGAAAGGGACTCTCTGAGGATTATTATTTTTGTTATTAGACTGTAATGAATAAATATCAGTTGTCTGCAGAGAAGTCTATTTAGTGTTATCTTGTTTAGGATGGTTCTCAAATGTTTCCAGAAATGCTTTCTATAGTATATGTTGTTGACCCGATTAATATCTGTGTAGCAGTTTCACTTGTATTTTTATTGCATTTTCTTTAGGTGCCTAAAAGTCTTTATAAATCTGACCCTTCGGGCTTGTCTACATGGAAACTGTACTGCAGTAATTCTTCTGGCATCCATTGCCAGATCAGACATCCATTGTCTGTGGCTGCTTACTGCTTTTGGCTTCAGTTTTCTACAAGGAAAATAAAGATACAATTTAACAATGAAAGAACCCCTACAACTAATAGTGTTTGGTGAACTATAAATCAGATGTTCATTGTGGTAAATTATATTATGCAGGATTGTCAGATACTTATAAATGGAGGATAATGAATAAGGATTCAGGAACAGTAGATCAGTAGAAGAAAAGTGGTAAATATGACACCATAATCTAGTTACAAAGTCTGAAGTTTCTATCAGTATCAGCACTGCTAAGACACAAGCTTTCATAGAGTTGACCATTAGTGATAATGCTGTTTTCCTCTACCATATCCTTAATAAAGAAAGGAATATTGCAGACTTGAATATTTTACTACAAACAAAACTACTGAGGAAGGGCATTAGAGATTGCCAGTGTCCACAGTCGCTTTTGAAGAAGTTACAGCCAAAGCCTATGGTTTATTTCTCTTATGTAGTTTCTTATACTATTGATTTAATCAGTCTAGGTTCTTACCATAGTCCCCATCACTGTAGTCTTTGATCCTAGTCTCATCAGGATTGTCACTTTTATCAAAGTGCTTTATTCTGTATTGAATTATGCAGCAAGTGTGGAGGAGAAAAGCACCTTCTGTGGAAAGGCCACTGGCTACGTACATTTTGTTGTGGAGCCAAAGCTATGCACTTTTGTAGAAGTAAATTACCACCTTTTGGGACAGTTTATTTGGTTGGGATTTTCTGCATTTTTTTTTTCATATGTGCTGTCTTAGAAGTACTGCAACGCTACCTGTTCCCTAAATCACCATTAGTCTCCCCTTCTGTCAAAGAGGCTAGGATGAAATGTATTGAGAGTATTCTGCATTATAATCTTTCTAAGGATCATAAAACTAGTTTTCTTTTATGACTATGACAATGTGGAAGGACTACTGATTTGTCAAAGCAGCAAAGAGACAGCTGATGAAAGCAACTGAACTGGAATGATTGAATTATCTATTTCCTAAATGTTGATGTTCTATGGCAGAATGTATTTAATTTGTCTTTTGAATAGTAACTATAGTCTGGGTGATGCGAATGTGTTTAGATTCACAATGTATTCTTTGTTAAATAAGAATATTTTTTTACCAAAATATTTTATATATTGACAACAAGAGTTTGGTATTATAGTGCGCTTCCTTTCTCCTGCCAGCTGGGTTTAGATGTGGTTTGAGGGGCAGGGGAAATGGAAAGAGAAGGAGAGAATGTTCTTGGGTAAAGAGCTTCCTGTAGTCCACTCCAGGGGAGACAGGTGCTTCTACATGGGGGCTCTGGCTGCATTAAAGTTTTGTTGGAATCCATTTATTTGGATACCTCTGATGCTACCATATATACACTTTACAATATAGTTACGATGAATATCTAGGTAGTCTCTCATTATTTTAATAGCTTTTGAAACACTAAAATAGAACTATTTCAGCCTCCTGAACAAAATGTCACAAATTTGGAAGCAAAAAGCAAAGCCAACACAAAGCAATCGGGAGATCCAGCATTCCTGATATCTATAAGGACTCACTGGGACTAATAAAGAGACAGAGAACATCCCAGGGTGCCACTGCAGCAAGAGATCGCAGTATGGTTCCTTGTCACTCAACCAACATTGCAGAAGTCCAATAAAAAATAAGCTTTAGAGAAGGGCTCACAGCTCAGATCAAAACTAATAATTCTATTGCCACCATCAGTAGTAAACCAGATACTGGGTAATATCCCATTAAAATGGTATTACTGAGACAAAAACCATAGCTTGAGATTTTTTCAGAACTGACTAAGGGATTTAACCACACAATTACCATTAACTGGTTGCATGGCTAAATCTCCTAGTGAGCTTTGAAAATCTCAGCCACAGCCTTCTTTCTTGGTCCCACCAAAAGCTGCAAAAAAATCAAGGTGGTTTCTTGCTGCTTGTATGTGGGCCTAAAATATTAGTGTCCATTCCTCTTCATCACCAGCTTATTTGTGTGCCTCACTTTTACAGACAAAGAAGAAAACTGTAACAACCTGAAAACCCTAGAAGTAAAGATCAGCCACACGTACTACTTATGGTAAAATTTCCCAGATTCCAGGAGACAACAATGTCTTAAATGTGTCAAAGCACAAGGCCAAGTTAATCATCGATTCCTTTACTGACCAATACACGAAAGAGTAAAAGGAAGCTGGGGTGTGTGTGTGTGTGTGTGTGTGCGCTAGGGGGAGGCTTAATTTCTGCTGGAGAAACTGCATATTACACTAGCTTTGATTGCATAAGGGAGAGATGGCCCCTTAACTAAAATGTTGTGGGGGTTTTTAGTTGGCCCTCTCCCCAGTAGAGGAGAAAGGCAAAGCCTAAGTTAAGAACGTATTTGCAGAAAACACTGAGCACTGAGGGCCTGATCCAGCACAGATTGTAGACAATGAGAAGCATCTTCTTAACTTCAATGGGCATTGGATTGGCCCTTGAAAGGATGATTAAAAATGAATCGGGAAGTAACCATGCCAGGGTGGAGCAACAGAACACGTCATATAGGAGACAAGCTTTTTCCACCCTATCATTCCTACAAAGGAAATTTAACTTACTGTTAGCAGCTTCTTTAAACTGAACCCAACAAAAACACAGTGAGCAAGATTGCTGGGCAGATACTGGACTGGTCTGTCTCTTATACAATAGCAAGCTTTTGGGCAGGGGCGTGGAGGGGGAAATGAGCCATCCTAAACCAGTGATAAAATTAAATAAACTTCTCTGCAGACAACTGATATCTATTCATTCCAGTCTAATCACAAAAATAATAATCCTAACAGAGTCCCTTTTATCCAGAAAGATTCTGAAGCATATTTCAGACAGTGGGCCAGATCTTGTCATTAGATGTACAGAGACTCCAGTTCAGCAAGGAACAGAAACACACGTTTAACTTTTAGCAAGTCAGTTGTCTGATGCTGAATTTGGAATCTTCTAACTCTTATCATAATCCCAACCAAGAGAAAAGCCAAAAACTACTTGGCAAACAAGACCAGAGAATACTGATTCTACTATGAAAATTTTCTTCAGAAAATGACACTCATCTTTATCAGCTCTGCTCCCAGGGCCTATTCAGTCATGTTTGCTTTCATTAGTGGCTAAACTACACTGGCTATTGGCCATGATTCAGGAAAACACTTAAGTACATGTTGAAATCCATTCCTGTTCACTTAGGCACTTGCTCAGTTTAAAGAATGGCTCAAGACTGTTGTGATGTGAACGTGTTTTTAACTTTAAGCATGATCTTAATCATCCCTGTGCAGCACAGCACATTCCTGAATTGGGCCCACTGAGAGTACTCTGGCAGAGTGACCAATCTGTGTAACCTGAAATGTGTTTAATGACAAACTTGTGAGGGGGCCCCCAGGATATCTTCCTCAGGGGAAGAGTTTGGAATGCACCAGATTGCAGGTAATTTCAAAGTGTAAAAGATAAATGTCTCTTTAGGTATTTTTATAAGAATGAAATTATCTCTATGAGATATGATTTAGCAATATACAGAGTAAGTGTGAACTCCAGCAAAGAGAGGGAAACCACCCCCCTCATTTTGATGGTAGAATTTTTAATAGGGATTCCTACAAATCATGCCTCTGCAATAAAAAGGGAAGGATATAAGCTCCTGACTTTACCAGATCGTTACAGGATTCTGAGGTTAGACAAGAGATTTGTATACAGGATTTGATTCACATTTGGCTTGGGAGTCAACAATAGCATTGTAATAAATAATAATAATCTTGTTCTTCAAATTATCTGTTAAGGAGCATAAAGCAGATGGCAACACTGGATATGCTTAATTAACTATAACTCAGCAAAATAATCTATGGATTTTTTCTGCAGGATATTTTCTTATAACTTGTATAATTCCTTAATGATCTCTTTAAATATTCCCATATTATTTGGATACAACTGTTCATCTGTTATGCTGCTCAAAACACAGTGTCAGATTGATATTAGCTGAGAGAATAGAGGAAATATTGTACATGAATATTTTGAATATGAATAAGAATTCCAATTTGACTGCATTTGTGACCTTTCCGTGTTGGCTTTCTGTAAATATTTGAACACTGCAGCTTTAGTACCATGAATAGTCATGAAAAGCTAGTCTTAAGCTTAACATCTTAAATATTTACCAACAGCAAATTTCAAATTGTACATTTGGTTGCAATATCTACAATTCAAGTTGTGGTGCTTAGCTACATACATCATAAAATCAAGGAATGGAAACTCACCTATGACTCTTTTTTATAACTTTCCAGCACAGTGTGAATTGTGAATATACACAACAAACTCTTCACGAACTATCTGCAGACCAAGAATTAAATAATGAAGGCATTCATAGATGGTTGTAAATAATAAGTAAATCTGAATTTTTGTAGCCTGTTTGCAAACAGCAAAATCTGTCAAACAATGCACTATAAATCATTTGCTCAGCTCTAGTTGATATACTGTGCTACTACTTACTATGTACAACACTAAGGGCCTGATCCTAGAAGATACTGAGCATCAAATCCTCAGATCTAAGAGTGAGTGGAGTGTGCTCAGTACCTTTCTAAATGCACTTGGCTTCTGACTAGGTTGAAGGGGAAATAAATTTGAAAAGACTTGTCAAACCTCTTTCTGCCACTGAAGCGCTGTTATCAAATCCCATTAAATTTCAAAAGTCCTGATTTTAGCTTGCCTGGACTCATGTTCGTGAACAACTATTCATGCAACTAGTTTCATTGACTTCAGTGGTGCTATTTATATAAGTAATTGCAATAATAATGAGGGATTTCAACTATCCCCACATTGACTGGGTACATGTCACTTCAGGTCAGGATGCAGAAATAAAGTTTCTTGACATTTTAAATGATTGGTTCTTGGAATAGCTCATCCTGGAACCTACCAGAGGAGAGGCAATTCTTGATTTAGTCCTAAGTGGAGCACAGGATCTGGTCCATGAGGTGAATATAGCTGGACCGCTTGGTAATAGTAACCATAATATAATTAAATTTTAGCATCCCTGTGGTGGGGAAAATACCACAGTGGCCCCACACTGTAGCATTTAATTTCAGAAAGGGGGACTAATGAGGAAGTTAGTTAAACAGAAATTAAAAGGTACAATGCCAAAAGTGAAATCACTGCAGGCTTCATGGAAACTTTTTAAAGACACCATAATAGAGGATCCACTTAAATGTATACCCCAAATTAAAAAAAACATAGAGAACCAAAAAAGTGCCACCTTGGCTAAACAAAGTAAAAGAAGCAGTGAAGGACAAAAAGGCATCCTTTAAAAAGTGGAAGTTAAATCCTAGTGAGAAAAATAGAAAGGAGCATAAACTCTGGCAAATGAACTGTATAAATATAATTAAGAAGGCCAAAAACCTGTTCTATTACTTTTTGAGTCTTTGGCTAGCTGTTCTTCAAATTCTAAGTACATTAGAAGCAGGAAGCCTGCTAAACAACCAGTGGGGCCACTGGACGATCAAGATGGTAAAGGAGCACTCAAGGATGATACGGCCATTGTGGAGAAACTAAATCGGTCTTCACAACTGAGGATGCGAGGGAAATTCCCAAACCTGAGCCATTCTTTTTAGGTGACAAATCTGAGGAACTGTCTCAGATTGAGGTGTCATTAGACAAGGTTTGGGAACAAATTGGTAAACTAAACAGTAATAAGTCATCAGGACCAGATAGTATTCACACAAGAGTTCTGAAGGAACTCAAATAGGAAATTGCAGAACTACTAAATGTAGTTTGCAACCTATCATTTAAATCAGCTTCTGTACCAAATGACTGTAGGATAGCCAATGTGATGCCAATTTTTAGAAAGGGCTCCAGAGGTGATCCTGGCAATTACAGCCTAGTAAGCCTGATTTCAGTACTGGGCAAAATGATTGAAACTATAGTAAAGAACAAAATTATCAGACATACAGATGAATGTAATTTGTTGGGGAAGAGTCTAAATGGTTTTTATAAAGGGAAATCATGCCTCACCAATCTACTAGAATTCTTTGAGGGGGGTCAACAAGCATGTGGACAAGGGGGATCCAGTGGATATAGGCTCTTAAGCAAAGCAATCTGTCATGGGATAAGGAGGAGGGTCCTCTCATGGGTTGGTAACTGGTTAAAAGATAGGAAACAAAGGGTAGGAATAAATGGTCAGTTTTGCAGAATGGAGAGAGGTAAATAGTGGTGTACTCCAGGGGTCTGTACTGGGCCCAGTCCTATTCAACATATTTGTAAATGATCTGGAAAAAGGGGTAAACAGTAAGGTGGAAAAATTTGCAGACGATACAAAACTACTCAAGATAGTTAAGTCACAAGCAGATGGCGAAGAGCTTCAAAATGATCTCTTAAAACTGGGTGACTGAGCAGCAAAATGGCAGATGAAATTCAATGTTGATAAATGCAAAGTAATACACACTGGAAAACATAATCCCAACTATACATATAAATTAATGGGGTCTAAATTAGCTGTTACCACTCAAGAAAGATCTTGAAGTCATTGTGGATAGTTCTCTGAAAACATCCTTTCAATGTGCAGCAGCAGTCAAAAAAGCAAACAGAATGTTGGGCATCATTAAGAAAGGGATAGAGAATAAGACAAAATATCATATTGCTGCTATATAAATCCATGGTACACCATGTGCAGATGTGGAATTGGAAAAGGTTCAGAAAAAGGCAACAAAAATGATTAGGGGTATGGAACGGCTGCCATATGAGGAGAGATTAATAAGACTGGGACTTTTTAGTTTGGAAAAGAGACAACTAAGGGGGGATATAATAGAGGTCTATCAGATCATGACTGGTGTGGAGAAAATAAATAAGGAAGTGTTATTTACTCCTTCTCATAACACAAGAACTAGGGGCCACCATATGAAATTCATAGGCAGCAGGTTTAAAACAAACAAAAGGAAGTATTTTTTTCTTGCACAGTCAACCTGTGGAACTCCTTGGCTCTGAAAGCCAAGACTATAACCCAGAGATAGGTACTGTAGGAAGGAGCCCAGGGAAACAGCAATAGGGTCTGAGACTAAGCAGACCTACATTGTTAGTCCTAGAGTCTCTGGTTTCAAGCTGTCCTGAAGTGGCTCAAGAGTGAGTGCTAACCTAAGGGCAGACTATTCAGAAGCACAACACAATTAGTTGTGAATTCTACACTTAGATGTCATCAACCAAGTATCAAGTGTGATCTCCTCAAACACTATAACAGCCTTAACATGGAGTCACAGACTATCCCCTTGGGTAGGCCAATCCATATTGACACTGAGGTATGCTTGCCTTTGGGATAGATGGTCCCTTACACCAAAAATCACAACAAAATTCAGGTTACTCTTAGTCCAAAAGGACCAGTCACTTACCTTAGGTCAATTACACCTTAGATCTCACACCAAAGACAATGCTTGTAGCCAGTCCTGAAGATTTATTAACTAGGAAAAGGAAATAAGAGTTATTTACAAGGTTAAATCAGTTAAGCATACACACAAATGCTTTCAAAAGGTGATAGAAGTCTTTAAAACAAAGTAGTACTATAGGTCCCTTAAGGCTAACCCAAGCTAAACATTAGGCATCTCTTTCTTATGCCTAGAAAACCTTGCCCTTGGGACTCCAAGCAACACAGAGATATAATTTATCCTTGTCAGGGATTTCTATTCCCTTTCCCCCTTCTCTGAGCTGCCAGCTCAGCCAATGGGAGGAATCACTTGCATGTCTCTTCTTCATGGGGGGGCAGAGAGGGGAAGGGAAGAGAGCAATCGACAAACTCTTTTACCCTCTGGTGTTCCACGATGGTGTCAATGGACCGTCTCTGTTGGGCAGGACATAACACCTATTCTCACAGACCAACTCCAATGCTCCAATATTACCTTACAGTATGGGATGCAGATGTTATACATGAGATTGAATGCTTGTAAATTGCTGCAAGCATTAATAAAGTCCAAACACTAAGCACACTTTTATAACTCTTATACCTATTTTAATAATATTAATACACAAGTGAACTAGACTAATTCCAGCTGTGTATTTGTCAGGAGACCTGGGCTCCTTGGCATAAACTGGCATCTGGTTTGCTTGTGTCACACCTAGGCTGGAACCCAGAGTAGCAGGTAGGCCCAGGTTCCCCGACCAGCCACTAGTAAAATGGCACAGAACCTGGAGAAGTGGAACTGGAAGACCACCTAAGGAGGCATCTGGACAGTTTGTCTGGTGGGACTTTATGTATTCCCCTCTTTATGGGGTAACAATGACCTGGCAGGAGGGCCAAGTCTGAGACACACAGAGTCAGAGTGACCACAACACGAGCAATGGACAGAAGGGGATGCCAGATAGTGTAAGAGCTAATTCCCAGACCTAGCCACAAGAAAGTGCACCTTGTTGTGAGTGGATACCCCATTACACAGTTCTTTGTTAGATTATATTTATTCTTGGTATTATAAATAAAATGCTTTTTCATTAACTCTAAGACTCAGCCTGATATGTGCTACTAGGTTATTTAGAAATCTGACTGCTGCTTCTCAAAATGATGCTACATAATGATTACCACAAGCAACAGTATATCTCTGGGTTTCCAGTTCCTGGTGGGGAAAAAAAAAAAGACTAAAACCTTTTAATGCCAAGTCTAAAAGAGACAAGGAGTGAATAAATCCCAGATAGTCACAAAATGTGTGTGTGTGTGTGTGTGTGTGTGTGTATGTATGTGTCAGCTGTTCACCAGAGGGGGAGCAAATCATCACAGTTATGTTCAGGATACTAATGTTAGACTTGTGTCCAGACTCCGTGAAGAACCTCTTCCTTGCTTGTGATCCTCCCGCAGTTTTGAAATGGGCATTCATGTGTCCCTTATAAGTTTTTCAAACTAAGTAAACTTCATGGATACAAGTAAATCCTGCATTCTGTAAATTCCAGAGATAAATGGGCAGATCCTGATCTCTGGTACACTGATGTAAGTTCAGAGCGGGTACCACTGTAGCCAATGGGGATACTTGCATAAGTGCTCAAAAGTAGCTGATCAAGCCTGCGTGCACACACATGCCTGTCCAATCTGAAGTAAACTGTTCAGTATATGCCTGTCTTTGACTGGTCCCTCCCCTTTCATTTGTATTCTTCAACCGGCTGTGTCAAGGTTCCTTCCCCACTCTGAACTCTAGGGTACAGATGTGGGAACCTGTATGAAAGACCCCCTAAGCTTATTCTTACCAGCTTAGGTTAAAACTTCCCCAGGGTACAAAATTAGCCTTGTCCTTGAACCGTATGTTGCCATTACCAAGCGTTTTAAACAAAGAATAGGGAAACAGCCCACTTGGAGATGTCTTCCCCCAAAATATACCCCCAAGCCCTACACCTTCTTTTCTGGGGAAGGCTTGATAAGAATCCTCACCAATTTGTACAGGTGAACACAGACCCAAACCCTTGGATCTTAAGAACAATGAAAAATCAATCAGGTTCTTAAAAGAAGAATTTTAATTAAAGAAAAAGTAAAAGAATCACCTCTGTAAAAATCAGGATGGTAAATACCTTACAGGGTAATCAGATTCAAAACATAGAGAATCCCTCTAGGCAAAACCTTAAGTTACAAAATGACACAAAAACAGGAATATACATTCCATCCAGCACAGCTTATTTTACTAGCCATTAAACAAAAGGAAATTTAACGCATTTCTAGCTACATTACTTACTAACTTAACAGGAGTTGTAAGGCTGCATTCCTGATCTGTTCCTGGCAAAAAGCATCACACAGACAGACAAACCCTTTGTTTTCTCCCCCCCCGCTCCAGATTTGAAAGTATCTTGTCCTCTCATTGGTCATTTTGGGTCAGGTGCCAGCGAGGTTATCTTAGCTTCTTAACCCTTTACAGGTGAAAGGGTTTTGCCTGTGGCCAGGAGGGATTTTATAGCACTTTATACAGAAAGGTGGTTACCCTTCCCTTTATATTTATGCCAGGCTGAAATACCAGAGAGCAGAAGAGTTGTGATGGTGGCAAAGAGTAGATCTTTGCTTTAAGAAAATGAAAATTTTCTTTTAAGCCAGGATCTGATGATTGTATTTTACATTAAACACAATTTGATACAGACCGATTGGTTCTGACCAATGATTGTTGGTTTTGTTTTTATTTATTTAGGCTCAGGGACAATTATTAAAAGTGTATTTTTGGAGAAGAATATCTGCTCTGTTTAAATTTTCTGGTGGCTTTAGTAGTTCTTTAAATGACCAGGTTAACACATTAGTCATTTTAAGTCACTGGGAATGATAAAACTACTTTACCAAATGTGCATATATCTACATCCTAAAGCACTGAAAGAATAGAAAATTAAAAATGTACTTTTTTGTAAAAAGAAAAGGAGTACTTGTGGCACCTTAGAGACTAACCAATTTATTTGAGCATAAGCTTTCGTGGGCTACAGCCCACTTCATCAGATGCATGCAGTGGAAAATAGAGTAGGACAATTTTATATTATACACAGAGAACATGAAACAATGGGTGTTAAGGTGAGCTATTACTGGTAATAGCTCACCTTAACTGATCACTCTCATTATAGTGTGTAAGGTAACACGCATTATTTCATGTTCTCTGTATATATAAAATTGTCCTACTGTATTTTCCACAGCATGCATCCGATGAAGTGGGCTGTAGCCCACAAAAGCTTATGCACAAATAAATTGGTTAGTCTCTAAGGTGCCACAAGTACTCCTGTTCTTTTTGCAGATACAGACTAACACGGCTGCTCCTCTGAAATCTGTCATTACTTTTGTAAGGTGACATTAGTGCTGATTGACATTAGTCTGGATTGAGGGCACTAGAAAGTAAAGCCTGCTTTTTTTAATCTGCAGATAGCACATGCACTGGTGGAGCAAGTTTCCCCACATTACTCCATTATGTGCCTGAATCCTAATCTGGAAGGACAAATTTGAAGGGGATTAATATAAAAAGCTCATTTTCTTAAAGGGAGGCAATAAACCAGAATCTCTGCAGTCAGGTGTGCCCAAATAAAGGGGTCTGATAAATAGAACTGGTCAGGAACTTTTCACTGAAATTTTTTTTCCAAAAAAGTCAAAAACCAAACCCACTTGATTCTTTGAAACAGTCCTGCAATAAATTTCAGTTACACTAGCCAATAGCCTAGTGGTTAGGGCACTCATGTGAGGTAGGAAATACCCAGGTTCAAGGCTCTAGTCTAAATCCAGTAGAGTAAGGACTTGAACCTGGATTTTTCCTAAACCCCATGGGTGTGCCCTATCCACCTGGCTATGGT
This sequence comes from Caretta caretta, assembly GCF_965140235.1. Lineage (NCBI taxonomy): Eukaryota > Metazoa > Chordata > Testudines > Cheloniidae > Caretta > Caretta caretta. Next base: position 125,844,364 of record NC_134209.1, on the reverse strand, counting down.
GAGGTGGCTCTTGTTTTGACCAGAAGTTCCACCCTTAACCTGAGAAATCCTCTCTTTCTGGTTTGTCATTTAAAAATAAAAAATAACCTAAAAGAACTTTAAAGGGTCTCCTTTTTTCCCCCAGTGCAGAAAGGGAACTTTTTATTTTTGATTTTTTAAAAAAATCTCTAAAATGTTAACGGAACCATTTTCTACCCAGCTCTACTGATATAACCTGGGAAACAAGTCTGACCACACCCCTGTCTTGGGTTTTGCAGAACACAAAACTAGTTATCTGTTTAGATGGTCCTGAGTTAAATCCCAAACTCTGAAAATTCCTGGATAGTGGGAAGTTTGAAATCTGATTCATGGCTCCACAACAACTTGCCAGACAAAACCACACCGGTTTGGCCATCTTTATTTAAAAGAGTGAGGGACTCAAACTGGAAATATTTATCCAACCCAATTTATCCCAACTCCACTCTCCCCTTCTTTGAAAATTTAGCTAATTGGAATCCAGATTAAAAACCAAACCACACAAAAAGCCATGCAGATTTTAGACTTGTAAAAGCAAAGCCCATCCAGATAGCCAACCAAAATCTCCTGCTGTCTTGATTTCATTCTGTCTATGATCCCTTTGTTGATCCTGTCTCCGACAGTATTACTTGACTAATTCAGATCTGAGTCTATGACTTACATATGAAATGCTTCTTTTCTCTTTAATATACTATCAAGTCCCTCTAATATGTATTTTGGCTATTTTTTTACCTAGCTAGCTTTTAATGTTTAATCTTAACGTGGTGGAAAAAATCAGGAGAATTACTTTAACATATAAAATGCTGAATCAGAAACACATTTCCCTCTCACTTGCCCCTTTTTTATGCTATGCAGGGAAATATAATCCAATTTTCAGCTATTTGTTCTTGTTACAGATTGTGGTTAAAAACGGTCATATATTTATTGCAGCCTTTATTAAGAAGTTGCTGCATTACGCAGCTAAGGACCATATTTTCAAAAGTGCTCAGGACCTAGTTACTTCTAGTTAGAAATGAATTGGTTGCCATTAGCAAGTCAGCAGTTGCCAAGAGTTATCACATGATGGTAGTATGTTCCCCCCCACCATACTTACAATAAAAAATAACTGGTGCTTTGTGGGAACTACAAGTAACTAATGATAACCATCATGATACCTTAAAATAATATATAAGCCCTGTGTACAAAAGCTCCCAAGGGGAAGGAGCTCTCTGCCACATTTATTGGAAAAGGCGCAAATATGACTAGAGAGAGAGCTGTCTACCCAGAATTCCAATGACACTTTGGGAGTCACCATAACTGCAGGCATACGCACCCACTGTATAGTTATGAGTGCATTGTTGGTGGTAAAGACTCTGCTGAAGAGTCTTGTATACTACTGGCTCCCCTCCACTGATGATTCTACACCGCTTGGAAGACTCTTTGTGGGAGATGATGCAGAGGGCACGAGCAGAGTTGCAAAAATGTGATAAGGCCCCTCTTACCTAGCCACTAAACAAAACTGAAATCAGAATAGCTGGATTAGGACATAGAGCTTCAGGACAGGACCAGCTAGCACTTCCCAAGGGACTGGAGATAGGTCTGCTCAAGTGCACCTCTACAGAGCTAACTACTGACACCTAACTATGAGTGGAGTTTAGTAAATGGAGAAGGAGGAAGTGGTAAAGGGATATTTATTTGCCTATTGGACATTGATGCTGCAGCATGGGGAACTGAGTTAATGGGCACCTGCCAAAGTTACTGTGGGGGAATGTTTTACTTGTTCATTTAGATATATTATTGTTGTGTTTTCTCTCTTTGCTGCTGCTGTGTTCCCTCTTCCAATATAGTTTTTCTTGTTTCGCACACAGATTCAGTGCTTGCGAGTGGGGAAGTAATAAGTACACCCAGGAAAGGTAATGATCCCAGAAACTCTGGGTGGTGGTGGTGGTGGTTAATTTTAAGAGGCACCCATCGCTCTTTTGAACTAACCACCTTGTTGCTTGCAACAACATGTGGCAAAAGGATTACAAATACCTTTATGCTATCTGTTGGATAATGGTAGTATATTTTTGGTTTTTGTTGATATTTCAGTCTTGGACTTCTCTGTCCTGAACTGTTGATATGTATGAAAATAACTCTCACTATTAAGTTACAAAGTATTTCAGATGCACAAGTTAAAACCCCCATCAATTTGCAAATGTTCGTGCACGTGCTTAGTTTTAAGAATGTGAGGAGCCCTTTAGCGTGCAAAGGGATTAATCAATGCTTGACATGAGGAAATCTTTTGTTTCATTAAGGCCCTACAGCAGAGATGAGACTGTATAGCTTATGGTTTACAAGGAATATACAGTTATATCACAGAATTTTGATATATATATATTTTTAATCTTGTTCAGGAAAATTCCTATTTCAGGATGGATACCCAAGAGAATCATCCTTAGACTCTATGGATAATTTTAATTCTGTTCAAAACTTTCTGTTGTGTTTTTTTTTTTTATTTTCCCTCTATTTTTGTCTTAAACAATTCTGTCTTCAACATATCTTTATCTCGAAAAAATGTTGTGATTTTGAAGTCCATATAAAATATATTTCTGATCAGCTTATCCCACTTGGTTTATTTTTCCTCATGTAGTTTACTTTAACCTAATGCATTAAATAAGTTGTTACACTTCCCTGAATTCTAGCTTCTTCTTAACCATATTTATATAGTGGGTAATTGGTTCTGTCAGATTCAATACCCTTACTCACTAGGAATACAGAAAGTTCTATTGAAGCCAATCACAACAGAAAGTGCTTTGAGGGAAATATCTGTTTCTCTACGTTACATATTACTGCTTGCAATTTCCGTACATGGTTCTTTATTAGGGATAAGTCTAGTTTAAACTGTGTCCAATTCTTGTGCTAATGTGAATGCTATCTTTACTGTAAGAAGATAAACACGATCCTGCTTTTCTTGCAATTATGTAAAGGATTTTAGCTGTCAATCACTGTATTGTTTCCCTAAGGCAGGGACATCCCCAATATTTCAAAGGTTAGGATTTTGCCTCATACCTCCCATTGACGTTAGGAGGAATCTGGATCTGCAATCTGAACTCTGACCTTTCGTCCTGCACTAAGGTTCAAAATCAACAAAACAAGGGAAATCCTGTCTTGTGAATGCATGCTCAGCTGTGGGTAGAAGAACTTGGCTGAATGGGGTACAAAAGGCAATTCTCAAAGTGTGGTGGCATGACTTATAGTGATGTGAGCTAGAGCAGACAAGTATTTTCATGGTAAACACCAAGCATAGGAATATTTATCTGGTTTTCCCCGTGATAAATAACAAATCTAGATGAAGTCTCAGTAAATCAAGCAGACGACAACATAAAAACGAGGAATAATAATCCATCTTGTAGTAAAAAATAAAACATAATATGAATCAACTGCTACTTTTCAGAAGTAATAACACTGTGTGCTGTTGCACACCATTCCAAGTGTTGTTCACACTTGACAGCAAGCATGGCCTAAACTTAATTACATGCTAACATTTCAGCCTCCACCTGGCCAAAGCCCTGGAATGCACATTAAATATTAAAGACCTAACTCTGCTCTCACTAATCCAGGTTTTACACCACAATAACTCCACTGACTTCATTGAAGTCACTCCTGATTATACATTAGTGTTAATTAGAGTAGAATTAAGTTATCATTGCCTAGAAGGGCTAGATGATATTGGATGCCTAAATGAAGTCACTTTAAAGGGGCTATCCTCAGAAAATGCTGAACACTAGCCTTCTAAAAATCAGGCCCCTTGATGGTGTCACTAGCTTGATAATTTCAACCCCTCATGTGTATATTATTATGGTCTCCCAGTAAGCACAACTGAAGTAAAATTTAGTAATATTGATTTTTCTTATGAACATTTAATCAGTTACTTTAAAGACTGTATTTATTCTATGTCCTGGTGGGACAATCATATCTCCTTTGTAAAATGCTTTGAGATCTATGGATGAAAAAGCACTGCATAATTGATATATCATCTAATAGAATTAATAATAACATTTTAAAATGTATTACTCCTCTTAAAAAAATATGTTCACATCACCAAAATAAATCTCTAGAACATGACTGTGTACACAGTAAACTGACTGGTAGTTAGTGCAAACTAGGAAATAATCCATCTCTTTTTAAAATAATATCCAGGTTCCCAATGTGTGTGGACCTGAAATGGTAGAATGTGACAGAAGAGCTTACTAACACGCATAGTGGATTACACATGGTGAGGAATGTCTCCAACTCTGCATTATAGACAATGGGTTTGCTTGCTATCTGACTTGTAATTTTAACTCCCTGTTGTTGACATGAGTCTCTGTGTCATGGAGAGGGGAATTGTGAGCAAGGATGCAGTAAACATTTTCTGCCACGTAGTTAAGCTTATTCAAAATGTTTAACAGCATGGATAGGGAAGAAACAGGAGAAGCAGATACATAGCACAAGGACCCTTACTTAGGACCTGCTTCTGCACCATTAAAGGCAGTGGGATTTTGCCATTGCCTTTAATGGAGCATAGGATCAAGCCTCTGATATAGAGGAGGTGTGGGTGATGGGTGTAGGTTTGAATGTCTTTTCATAGTTTGTAACTTGCTTTTTCTTTAGATTAAAAACAAATTCATTACCTTGGAATATGGAGGTGAATTAAAAAAAATCATGTGAATGCAGGTTTTAAAGCTTCTTCCCTCATGACCTGCTGCTGCATTGCACTAACCAGTTCTAGCTGCTTCCTAATCAAAGTGTGATGGAAAATATGGTGTTAGCAAAAATTCTTGTTCTTGTGTGCTGTCAAGCTTCCTTCCCCACTCTGAATTCTAGGGTACAGATGTGGGGACCTGCATGAAAACCTCCTAAGCTTACCTTTTACCAGTGTAGGTTAAAACTTCCCCAAGGTACAAATTAATTTTACCCTTTGCCCTTGGATTTCCACTGCCACGACCAAACTTTATCTGAGTTTACTGGGAAACATAGTTTGGACATGTCTTTCCCCCCAAAATCCTCTCAACCCTTGCACCCCACTTCCTGGGGAAGGCTTGATAAAAATCCTCATGAATTTGCATAGGTAACTACAGACCCAAACCCTTGGATCTTAAAACAATGAAAAAGCATTCAGTTTTCTTACAAGAAGACTTTTAATAGAAGTAAAGGAATCACCTCTGTAAAATCAGGATGGTAGATACCTTACAGGGTAATTAGATTCAAAACACAGAGAATCCCTCTAGGCAAAACCTTAAGTTACAAAAAAGACACACAGACAGGAATAGTCATTCTATTCAGCACAGTTCTTTTTTCAGCCATTTAAAGAAATCATAATCTAACACATACCTAGCTAGATTACTTACTAAAAGTTCTAAGACTCCATTCTTGTTCTGTCCCTGGCAAAAGCAGCATAAGACAGACACAGACCCTTTGTTTTTCTCCCTCCTCCCAGCTTTTGAAAGTATCATGTCTCCTCATTGGTCATTTTGGTCAGGTGCCAGCAAGGTTACCTTTAGCTTCTTAGCCCTTTACAGGTGAGAGGATTTTTCCTGTGGCCAGGAGGGATTTTAAAGGGGTTTACCCTTCCCTTTATATTTATGACATGTGCAAATTTATTTTTGCTGCATATTTACATTTCCTAAAATGCTATTTTCCTTATTAAGGGGCTTTTTAAATCACTCTAAACAACTAAGAAATGAGAGGACAGGAAAAGACTATCCAACTTATCAAGCCTGTCATCTTTTGATTATCTTACTGCCAAATTTCTTCATTTTCACTGTACTCCTCCAGATCCTCTTCCCACAGAAAGAATGCAAATAATTTAAGAGATTATTTGATTTCTAACCATTTCTAAATTAGGTCCCAGTTGTGCAAAAGAGTTTGTGCATGTGCTTAGTTTTTCTTAGCCAGTTGGACTACTCATGAATATAAATTTAAGCATGTCAGTTAATCTCTGTATGATCAGGGCTTTACTCCCACTTTCCCTCACTTCTTTATTTCTCCCCCCCATCTCTACACTAGAAAAAGATGTAGAAATACTTCCACTTTCTTCTACTTGAAAGATGTAAAATAGTTAAAGCAAGTATTTAAATGTGTTACTTTTCCTGCACTTTTTAAAAAAAACCAGGCAGAAAATAGAGAGACAAAAGGGGAAGGGGTAACTTTTGGAAAGAAAACTGCATATTTTTTCCAAATATTTGCTTAAAATGTGGAGGAAAAGAAATTGTTAAATTTCAAATGAAACAAACTTTTCTCTTTTGCAATTTTTTCATAATTTTGTTGGGGAAACTTTTTATCGAGGCAAAGCTACAATAAAAATGTTAACGTAAAATAATGCACATTACTTATCTAGGATCAGGGTAATATTCAAAGAACCTGGCTAAAGATTCTAGCTTACAGGCTGAGGAGCAGCCTCTGAGTATGCTGAAAAGGTTTACCAAATTTCTAAATATCTGCCCTCTTTTTGGCACTTCTCCTGTGTATGTACCTGATGTGAAAGCTTTTTCCATTCTGAGAACATTCCCTCTCTTACTGTACCATAATTCCACAGGATGAGGAGTCATATTTTGCTAATCGTATGCAATGTCTAGATGCCAACAACAAAGAAGGAAATAATTTGTTTTTCTGTTTAACATGCCGATCCTTTACTGGAGCATTAAGTAAGCATGTCAGAGGTTCTCTAGGAAGCTGACATTGATGTGGATGCAGCGGGGAAAATGAGAATAGACACATGTACAGAATTAAGCGGTAGGCTGCAACTTTTATTAAACTTTAACACAAGGGAGAGATGCTGCTGCTGCTTCTTCTTTGTATGGCTGATGTAAATGTAGAGCAACAATGATAACTTTACATTTAGATGGTTAAGCCAGATGATTGCATCTGGAGTAGAAGAGTTGCTATGATGCCTCCTTCATATTTGTGAATTGGGCACCGTGTTGTTATACGTTCCATGGTCTGTTCTAGGTGACCACATTCGCACACTGGCACGTCTTTAAATTTTCATTTGTGCAGCAAGTATCCACATCTGCCATGGTTTGAGCAGATGTAATTTAGGGTTGCCTATGAGCTTCATGGGAGATCAAAGCCAGGTATCTTCTGCATTGGGTCTTTCACAAGGTGTTCACACACACACACACACACACACACACACTTTCTGTTAATAAACCCGTGAATGCTTTTTCATTAAGCCCTTTAAAGATATGTTAACTATCTTTTGTGTGATTATTATTTTCCCTCTATTTTTTCATTTAGTCATCTCTCTATTAGGGCTTGTTCTTTCCCTATTAAAGTGAATAGGAGAATTTTCCACTGACTTGTCTTGGAGTTAACTTGAGTAGGTTCATGACCATATGGTGCTTTTCATCCATAGATCTCAAAGCACTTTACAACTAAGGTGCAATTCTCATTTTCGGATGCTGAGGCATAGATGGGTGAAGTGACTTGTGCAAGGTTACGCACTAGATTGGTGCCAGAGCTGGGAACAGTGAGGAGAGCTGGAGTGAAACCTTGGCTCCACTGAAGGTAAATTGCAAAACTCTTTCTCTGACTTTGGTGGGGCCAGGGTTTCATCCCACTTCTCCTCAGTCCCACTTGTGTCCTTAGACATTTGGTTTCATGTGGCTTTTCAGCTACCCCTGAAAAATAGCACATTTACTTTCTAATTTTCACTAAGACAGGAATAAAACTCTCAGCAATTAATATAAATTTTATTTTATAAACGGTTCTGTAAAGCTTATAAAATGGGAGGATTTGATATCGAATAAGTAAGTGCTGCCAAAATTTTATGATGCAAATATGAAATGCTTTAATAAGCTGAACCAGAACAAAGATGGAATCATAATACAGCAACTTATTTTTACTGTAATAATGAAAGATAATTAGTGGAATGGGAAGGCTGCAGTTCAGCTGCCTCTGCTCTGTAGTTGCTTTTGTCAATGACAAAGCAGCTCAGTTTAAATTTATTTTAGTTTCATTAATGTTGTTAGTTTCAGTTTTAATTAGTAACTGCAGCAGCATAGCTTAGAGTTTTAATTATGACACTTTGCATTTGTTTCCCTGGCTATGAATGCTAGGCATGCCTTTACTCTTGGTTCCTTTCTGAGGCTGCTATCTGCTTGCATTGCAGCTACTGCAAGTGAAAAAGCTAGATGAGACGAGTGTTTATTGGGCCTGGACTCCTGAAAGAGCCAGACACAGGCTGGCTGACTGGAGAGCTCTGTGGACACAGGATTACAATACGTACTAGAGATCCTGAAAAAACATCTGGACATTTGGAGAACTTGAGAGTTTGGGAATCTGACAGCATAATGGTCATCTGTGCATTTTATCTGTGAGAACCATATTAAGAATCATTATAGCAAAGACTGGTTATAATATGCTGGTGTTACTGGGTTAGAAAGTATCAGAGGGGTAGCCGTGTTAGTCTGGATCTGTAAGAGCGGCAGAGAGTCCTGTGGCACCTTATAGACTAACAGACGTATTGGAGCATAAGCTTTCGTGGGTGAATACCCACTTCATTGGATGCATGTAGTGGAAATTTCCAGAGGCAACTCTAAATATGCAAGCAAGAATCAGGCTCAGGATAACGAGGTTAGTTTAATCAGGGAGGATGAGGCCCTCTTCTAGCAGTTGAGGTGTGAACACCAAGCGAGGAGAAACTGCTTTTGTAGCTGGCTAGCCAGACACAGTCTGTGTTTAATCCTGAGCTGATGGTGTCAAATTTGCAAATGAACTGAAGCTCAGCAGTTTCTCTTTGAAGTCTGGACCTGAAGTTTTTTTGCTGCAGGATGGCTACCTTTAAATCTGCTATTGTGTGTCCAGGGAGGTTGAAGTGTTCTCCTACAGGTTTTTGTATATTGTCATCCTAATATCTGATTTGTGTCCATTTATCCTTTTACATAGGGACTGTCCAGTTTGGCCGATGTACATAGCAGAGGGGCATTGCTGGCACATGATGGCGTAGCTTACATTGGTGGATGTGGAGGTGAATGAACCGGTGATGGTGTGGCTGAAAAAAGAACAGGGTTAAATGAACTTTCATAAGACTAGGTTATTCTTCTTGAAAATGTCACAAGCGTTTCAATGAAATTGTGAATTTGAATCAGCGAGAAGATTGAATTCATTGTATTTATCATAACAGACACTTATACAGTGATACTCAGACGGGCGGATCCAAAAGCATTTTAAGAGCTTAACACAAGGTTCTTTGTTCCATTTCTATAATGCAGCCACATGAAACAGCACGTGTTTAACAGGATACAACAAAAATTCACAACATTTTTATGGGAACAAGGGGCATGCCAGCAGAATAACCAAACCGGTCCCACTGGTCAGTGCGGGAGGGTGCAAGGATTTGGGGGTATGTACAAGGAGTGCACAATGGATTTACACTTTTTTTAGATGGAAGATGAATGTAGCCCTCCGTATGTCCTTAGTTCTCACACAGATAGGATTCTGCACATTGGGGAAAAATGGTGCACAGCAATGTAAGTTTCCCTATATTTCCTTACTCAATGGATAATGGTGACTAGGGGAAACTGGGTAAGATGGGGCAGAGAGAGTATCAGCAGGGAATATGTATTTAATATGAATCCAGAGGATGCTGCCATTTTTATGGCTTTCAGTTACTTCTAATGCTGAGCATGAGTACTGGCTTCTGAATTGTAGTTCAGGGTTAGTCATAAAGTCCGGACATAGTTATAGGAATACATCCAAAGGTCTCTATGAAATGGTATTACTCTCACAGTCATCTGCTCAGGGCCCCGTGATGTGTGCCGGACCTAGTGTTCTTGCCGAATCATAAACTTACAATGACTGCTTCCCCTCAGCTTACTACATTGATTGGAACTTGAGTAATAAAATACCACAATCAGCAGCCCTATTAATAGTTCTCTGCTGTTCTCATGCAACTCTTACTGACACCTTGGCACACTAGATTGTATAAATAGAGAAAGACTGAGCCTCATACATGGATACAGAGAGAAAAAATGTGGGCGGGGGGGCAATGAAAGAGCAGACACTGACACTGCAAAATCTTGTTCAATGTTTTTATTTTAGCTTCCACATCAGTTCATGTTAGTTCTGAACAACAGTGACAAGCTGGGAAACAAAGTAGAAGAGTGGATGGTGTTGGGGAGGCTAAATAAACTGAGAAACTCCTGATATCCCTGTGTCAAAACCCTGATAGTCCACTTTCTAGTTGTCATTTGCTATGATTCAGTGCTCCTTTCACTGATGAGTACACTGTAAAAGCAGGAAGGTTTGCCCTGATAGTCTCTTCCATCTCTAATCTTGGTGGTTCTACAGTCAAAGCAGTGAGGAGAAGGGACAGGAGTGAAAGACAAACCCTGGGGTAAGATCTGGAAATGGATGCTGAGATGTTTCTGAAAGGATGGAGGCTGAGAATTCTTTCTTGCCAGCCAATCTGACCAGGTTGCCCTTCTGGTAGCCCTTCAGTGTCAGCTTGATTTCTTTTCATATACAATTCAAATTCCTTGTCAAGGGAACGTAAGAATGGCCATGCTGGGTCAGATCAATGGTCGATCTAGACAATATTCTGTCTTCCAACAGAAGCCAATGCCAGATGCTTCAGAGGGAATGAACAGGACAGGGCAGGGTTCAGAGTGATAGCCGTGTTAGTCTGTATCAGCAAAAAGAACGAGGAGTACTTGTGGCACCTTAGAGACTAACAAATTTATTTGAGCATAAGCTTTTGTGGGCTAAAACCCACTTCATCGGATGCATGAAGGGCAATTATTGAGTAGTCCATCCCCTGTTGTCCAGTCCAAGTTTCTGGTAGTCAGAGGTTTAGGGACACACAGAGAATGGGGTTGCATCCCTTACCATCTTGGCTTATAGCCATTGATAGATAAATTCATGGAGGATAGGTCCAATACTTTTTTGAACTATAGTCTTGGCCTTCACAACATGCCCAGGCAACAAGTTCCACATATTGGCTGTGTGAAGAAGCACTTCCTCGTGTTTATTTTAAACCTGCTGCCTATTAATTTAATTGGGTGACCCCTGGTTCTTATGCTATGTGAAGGGGTAAATAACACTTTTCTACACACCATTCATGATTTTATAGACCTATTTTCTAAGATGAACAGCCCTAGTCTTTTTAATCTCTTCTCATATCAAAGTTGTTCTATTCTCCTAATTATTTTTGTTGCCCTTTTCCGTACTTCTTCCAATTAGACTATATCTTCTTTGATATGGGGCAACCAGAACTGCATGTAGTATTCCAATTATGGGCATAGCATGGATTTATATAATGTCATTATGTTTTCTGTTTTTATTATCTGTCTCTTTCCTAATGGTTCCTTGTTTCAGAGTAGCAGCCGTGTTAGTCTTTATTTGAAGAAAAGGAGTACTTGTGGCACCTTAGAGACTAACCAATTTATTTGAGCATAAGCTTTCGTGATGCATCCGATGAAGTGAGCTGTAACTCATGAAAGCTTATGCTCAAATAAATTGGTTAGTCTCTAAGGTGCCACAAGTACTCCTTTTCTTTTCGCTAATGGTTCCTGACATTGTTAGATTTTTTTATGACTGCTGTATATTGAGCAGATGTTTTCAGAGACCTATCCACAATAACTCCAAGATCTCTTTCTTGAGTGGTAACAGCTAATTTAGACCCCATCATTTTGTATGTATAATTGGGATTATGTCTTCCTATATGCATTACTTTTAATTTATCAACACTGAATTTCATCTGCCATTTTGTTGTCCAGTCACCTAGTTTTGTGAGATTCCTTTGTAACTCTTTGCAGTCTGCTTTGGACTTAATTGTCTTGGGTAATTTTGTATTGTCTGCAAACTTTACCACCTCACTCTTTACCCACTTTCCACGATCATTTATGAATGTGTTGAACATCTGTAACATTTTATTTTATTTAAGTGAATTTAGTGATGTTGCATTACACCACCTTGGGTTCCACTCTGGTTGCTACAGTTTCAAGCTCCACAAAGTGAAAGTCATCTCTGCTACTTGTTTCTGATTTAAAGCCTCTAGGAATACATGAGGACCAAGGATCGTGACCATACATACGTTCACAAGTACAAGTTCTAGTCTCAAAAAGAAAAGGAGTACTAGTTGCACCTTAGAGACTTAAATCATCCCAGCCAGGGCTTTGTCAAGCCTGACCTTAAAAACTTCTAAGGAAGGAGATTCTACCACCTCCCTAGGTAACGCATTCCAGTATTTCACCACCCTCTTAGTGAAAAAGTTTTTCCTAATATCCAACCTAAACCTCCCCCATTGCAACTTGAGACCATTACTCCTTGTCCTGTCCTCTTCTACCACTGAGAATACTCTAAAACCATCCTCTCTGGAACCACCTCTCAGGTAGTTGAAAGCAGCTGTCAAATCCCCACTCATTCTTCTCTTCTGCAGACTAAACAATCCCAGTTCCCTCAGCCTCTCCTCATAAGTCATGTGTTCCAGAGCCCTAATCATTTTTGTTGCCCTTCGCTGGACTCTCTCCAATTTATCCACATCCTTCTTGTAGTGTGGGGCCCAAAACTGGACACAGTACTCCAGATGAAGCCTCACCAATGTCGAATAGAGGGGGACAATCACGTCCCTCGATCTGCTCGCTATGCCCCTACTTATACATCCCAAAATGCCATTGGCCTTCTTGGCAACAAGGGCACACTGCTGACTCATATCCAGTTTCTCGTCCACTGTCACCCCTAGGTCCTTTTCCGCAGAACTGCTGCCTAGCCATTTGGTCCCTAGTCTGTAGCGGTGCATTGGGTTCTTCCGTCCTAAGTGCAGGACCCTGCACTTATCCTTATTGAACCTCATCAGATTTCTTTTGGCCCAATCCTCCAATTTGTCTAGGTCCCTCTGTATCTTATCCCTGCCCTCCAGCGTATCTACCACTCCTCCCAGTTTAGTATCATCCACAAATTTGCTGAGAGTGCAATCCACACCATCCTCCAGATCGTTTATGAAGATATTGAACAAAACCGGCTCCAGGACTGACCCCTGGGGCACTCCACTTGACACCGGCTGCCAACTAGACATGGAGCCATTGATCACTACCCGTTGAGCCCGACAATCTAGCCAACTTTCTACCCACCTTATAGTGCATTCATCCAGCCCATACTTCTTTAACTTGCTGACAAGAATACTGTGGGAGACCGTGTCAAAAGCTTTGCTAAAGTCAAGAAACAATACATCCACTGCTTTCCCTTCATCCACAGAACCAGTAATCTCATCATAGAAGGTGATTAGATTAGTCAGGCATGACCTTCCCTTGGTGAATCCATGCTGACTGTTATTGATCACTTTCCTCTCATGTAAGTGCTTCAGGATTGATTCTTTGAGGACCTGCTCCATGATTTTTCCGGGGACTGAGGTGAGGCTGACTGGCCTGTAGTTCCCAGGATCCTCCTTCTTCCCTTTTTTAAAGATTGGCACTACATTAGCCTTCATCATTAGTGGGATGTTACCTGTGGGAAATCTCCAATGGGAAACCCAGTTTTACCCAACCAGGGATCCCTCTTTTATCTTGTGATTCTGACTACACATAACTCTCTGTATGTGTGCATGTAGGTGTCAACCCTCTTTCCTTATCTGTATTGAGCCCCCAGAATATTGGGGGAGGAGGGATTTTTCAGAGGTTGTTCGTAATTCCTTTTATTCTCTTTAGCATCTACGAATAACCTGTACCCTGAAGTCAGGACATGTGTTGGAAGAGATGTTACAACAAGGTATATCATGATCTCAAACAGTACATTGTAGTCAATTTTTTGCAATATCACCGGTTGGCATATCTTTCTTGTGATCTTGTGGCATAGGATCACTCTTTGGTCACTTATGTCAAATGTTTCTTTAAGCCTATGGCCTAGTATGACTAAGCTGACATCTTACAGGCATCAGCTTATAGGCCTTCTGTTCAGCTCTGATTTACTTATAAGTCTAATACATAATTATCCCTTCTAACTACTGATCAATTTTATAGTTCTATAATCCTGCAATTTAAATCTATTTCACTTACAATGATTGTATATGACATAACATGAGTTAATCATAACATCACACAACGTACAATAAATGAATGATAAAATAAGCTAATTGGCTACACAGCACAGGTCCCACTGTAGATCCTTGGGGACCCTGTTATTTACCACTCCACTGTGAAATTATTCATTTTTCTTCTTCAGACTGGCCATATCTTCCCTGAGTGCTCCTTTAGCAACTTGATCTTTGAGTGGTCTCACCAATTGTTTGGCAGGCATCCTGGTTCTGATGTACTTAATTTTTTTCTGGCTGTTTAGTTTTTGTGTCTCTTGCTAGTTGCTCTTCAAATTCTTGTGTGGCCTGCCTAATTATATTTTTATAGATAACTTGCCCAAATTTATATTTGTTAGAACCAGTTAGTAAATATTAATCCTTTTCCCCCTCTTTCTTGCATATTATAGTCTTTGCACATCAACTATCCCCACAGGATCTTTTACAATATTAGCAAAGAGTGTGTCTGAATTCTAAGGCCCGGAGTGTTGGTTCCATCCAATGAGCAATCTGTATTCAGGAACTTCATGTGATCAAGTATTGGGCTGTACTTCATTATTGCTGATGTCTCCAAGTCTGTGGAAATACAAATGTCTAGGAAAAAAACTTCTCAAACTGATAAGTGTCTAGAGAAGTATGGTATAAACAAGACTGTGATTGATAAGGGATGCCTATGATTTAATTATGTTCTATGATTGATAAGAGGTACTTGTTACTGCAGATGTTTTCTTAATGGATGAAATAAGGATCCACTGAAAGATGTGTAACTCAGCAAGAACTGTCAGTTGTCACAGCTGTCTGTAATAATGACTGGATTAGAATTCCCTTCAGCTTATCAATCATGTAACCTAAAGATACCGTAAAAGAAATTTCATAAGTAATTAGGTAAAATGAAAATGTCAAAACCAGAACGCATAGTGAAATTAATCATGGAAAGGAAATTTTCTTTGTCTCATACCCTATAGAATATAGAAGGCTTGAACGTCAGGTCTGGGAGTGCAAACTGCCAGCATCCCACTAGTTGCAGAGGAGAGAGACACAGGGTATGTCAACACTACAATGTAACGTCAGGATTAGTGGGACTTGTGTCAGTTGACCCATGTTAGGGAACCCTGGACTTGAGTGTCCATATTGTATTTTAACCCTACATTAAGACTTTTCTAACCCATGCTCAAACCTAGGGCTCTGGCGTTCACACTGCAGTGTGCAGACCCAAGTCAAAGTAATGATATTCCAGCATCCCAAGCACCCCTAAAATGTGACTGCTCTAGCCCTAGGACAGTGGTGTGCTGTGGGAAAACTTTACTGCCCATTCTGCATGTTGCAGGAAGTTTGATGCAGCTTGCTTTGCAAAAGGCTTGATGGGTTTGCTCTCCATTGAAAACCCAGAAGGTTCTCTGATAGTGTGCTTGCAGATCAGTGATCAAAGAGAATGAGTTAATGCTGATGTGAGCTGCTGCCATTCGCAAAGGAGGGCTGGCTTCCATTTTCAATAGAGTGGATTGCAGATTGTTGGGATAGAGAAGATTTAGGAAGTTATTTTATGGAATTGTGGGATACTTCCGGCTGACTCCCAAGGACCCAAGTCAAGTGGGGCTGTGTCTACACTTCAAAACAATAGGGATAGTATCCTGTGTCTTGGTGCTGGGACCCTGGGTTTGTGCAATTGCATTGTAGATGCAAGGGGAGTTAGGCTTGAGCCTGGGCTCAAGCACGGGCTTGCGTTGCAGTGCAGAAATAACCACAGATGCCAGCTCTTTACCTTACACCAAGGGTGGCAATATATCTATTCTTTCTTTATTCTTTATAGTGCTATACTAATTTCAGATTGTTAATATTTGATTAAATAATTCCATTTGGGCATGTTATTTGACCATCTTGAATTATTATTAACTTCAAGTGCACAACATGCTCCATTCTATTTTCCTCACTGGGATTTGACTTCCAATTTTTAAAGGATGTCTTTTTGCCTCTAACCATCTCTTTTACTAATTCCTTTACCTATGGCGTCATTTTTTGGTCATCTCACTGTTTTTGTGTTCGGGGTATACATCTATTATGGTGTTTTGAAAAAATTTCCATGCATCTTGCAGGCATTTCAGTTTTGTGACTGCTCCTTTTAATTTCCATTTCACTAGCTTCCTCATTTTTTTATAGTTCCCCTTTTTGGAGTTAAATGCAACTGTGGTTTGTTTCTTTGGTGTCTCCCCCCACCCCCAAGGATGTTACATTTAATTATTTAATTACATTATGGTCTCTATTACCGAGTGATTCAGCTATATTCACTTCTAGGATCAGTTCCTGTGCACTACTTGGGACTAAATCAAGAATTGCCTCCCCTCTTGTGGGTTCCAGAACTAGCTGCTTCAAGAAGCAGTCATTAATGGTGTCTAGAAATTTTTATCTCTGCATCCCGTCCTGGAGTGACATGTGCCCACTCAGTATTGTCACCATCAAGGCCCAGAACAGCTTCTTGCCTACATATTGTCTCCTTTTTTCCATATTCCCACATTAACATCCTATGCTCTGCTAACTTGGATATCTTGCTATTCCCCTGTATCTCTTATTTCACAGGTGACTCTCTCATAACATCCCTTATTCTTGGAGTATCCTCCCTAATACTTCAGCCTCAGTCTTCTTTTCTTCAAATCTCTCTCTCTTTCTCTTTCTTTTTCCTAACTCCAACACTCACCTATACTCCTGCCCTCTTCCTGGGCTTTACTCATTCAAACTATGAATATTATGTCTTGGAGAGAAAAAGAAAACTACTAGATCTAAAAATTGCATATACAGATTTTAAAAATGAACAACAGTTACATAACAAGAGAGAGATCCCACACCATGGAGGTCAGTGGGGAAAACTTAGACTGACTTCAATAGAAGCAGGATCAGGCCACTGAAGAACTAGCTTACCTTCATCTTTCCTATGTGAGACACACTGTACCTCGAAATAGCACCCTGTACCCCCATATTCATCATTCATATATGGTTGTGATATTTCGTACAAAGCATGCTATGTAAGATATCATATGAAAGGCCATAATCTGGTGAAAGCTTTTGTTCAGTCCAAATATGTATATCATTAGTGTATATGGAGTTATGAAATTTTGCTGTATGGTTGTTACTGAAATATGCTGTAAGTTTGCTAATGACATACAAAGGACCCCTGCCCAGGAAGGTGTTCAAATGACCATCAGTCAGTAGGGGAGTTGTAATCAAGGGGTTTACAATTCAATGACAGCTGCTCATGTACCACCCAGTGGGGACTACTCAATTCTGTGACTCAGTTGCACAAGACCACACCAGGGGGATTTCTCAACCCAGTGACTCAGCAAAGCCCACCAGGACGTGTCTGTGCAAGTGTCTTCTAGGTGCAGGGACTAAGAATAAACATAGGAAACAGTGGCAGCATGTCTTTGTGTTTCTCCTCACCCACCTATGCTGCAAGCAACAAGAATGCTGAGAAAATAACAGCTTCATCTGAGGAGACTGATCCCGGTTTAAGAGGGAAACCTGTGTACTATGAACTGTAATATTGAGTGGGATGAGAAAATTGCTGATCTAAATACTGCCTAGTGTAATAAGGTTCAAGATTTAAATGGTGCATTTATCTTTTATTTTCTTTGGTAACGATCTCTGACCTTTTGTGCCTACCACTTAAAATCTATCTTTCTGTAGTTAATAAATCTGTTTTATACTTTATCCAAAACAGTATATTTTGGTTGAAGTGTGTGGGGAAACCTCAGCTCAGTTTACAAAAGCTGATGCATGTCCTCTCCACATTGAGGGAGGGGCAGACAGGGTAATAAACTTACTCTGGTCAGGCTTCTGACCAGGGTAGGATGGTACATCTCTGGGGTGTAAGACTGGAGAGCTGGGGGGAATTGGCTGTTACTTTTCTCTGTGTGATTTGTGAATGGCCTTGGGAGCCATTAATGCAATCTAGCTGGGTATGGGGCTTCACATGCTGTTGTGTTGAGTGATCACAGCACCTGGAGGGGTTTGCTGCTTGTCACTATCGAAGCATTGTGAGAGACAGCCCAAGCTGGAGAGTTAAGGGGGCACAGTGGTGCCCCAGTTCCAGGCTGCACCCAGGGGATCCTGTCATACCTTGTCACCACCATCCCTTTCCATTTTATTTTTTAAATATTTGTTTCTGTATTATATTATTGTATCCAATCCTGCTCCGATATAGATAATGGGAGCAAATCTTGGAACCAATTACTTAAATGGGAGCAAATCTTGGAAACAAATTCTCAGGTGGAATGGCTCCAATGGGATTCCACCGGCAACAGATTTGGCCTTCTGACTGCAAGGCTGTAAGGGCAGAGACCTGCCTGGCTTTTCTCTAAAGCATCCTACTATGGCACTTCAGAAATAAGTAATAATAAAAAGACTGCTAAATACTTAACCTACCAGTGACCCCTAAATCATTTCTACCCTGGCAGCAATAATCCCAGGAGGAAGGAAGAGACTATGGGTAAATACAGAGTGCCATGAAGTACAAGGAGAAATTTTAAACCATCTTATAGAATAGCTTGTTAGTTGTGCTTGACAATATAGCATCAAAAATTAAAAATCTCACCAGGAGATAAATAAAGAGGATAAACAAAATAATAATAATTATTATTATATTATAATAAAGAGGATAAACAAAATCCTAGAAGAAACCAAAACGTTATAAACAGAACTGAAGGTACAGTATCCAGAAAGAGGTTGAAACACATGGAGATGTTCAGAACTATCATAAGTCTTTGTATATATATATATAACATTTATGAAAAATAGAGGAAAAGATCAGACAAAAACAACCTTAAAATAATCTAGACATCTAAAGGAAGCAAAGCGGTGCAAATGGGCAATTCTAAGACAAATCCCTTTTAAACTAGGAACAATGAAACCAACATCACAGAAAGTAATTTAGTAGGTGTCAACAAGAATTCTACTAAGAATTGTACAGCCCCAAATTGAAATTCCAGCCTGACAATTAAGACAAAAGCAGTTTTAATGATCAAGCAGGAATAATACCATAATTTGATGTATATGATGATTAAAAGCCTCCTGTGGTTATTAAAATGTGAAGACGATGGAATCAAAAGTAATATCTCAAAACGAATATCTTAATGGAAGATGGTAATCTGGTTTCCAAAATATTCCAGATGTGACTAAGTCAGTGGGAGCTACCAGGAAGATGCAACAATAATTCAGTGATATTTCTCAACAAGAAGAATTAAAAGACCCCCAAGAATTGTACAACAATAAACTTTGTGAACTTCAAGGCACTGTGTGTGTCAGTCATTATCACTGCCATCTGTGAGGCTCATAGCAAAGCTGGAATCTAGCTATCCATGGGAACGAGCTGGCTTTAGAAAAAGAAACAGTGTTACCAAATGCAACTTGAATGGCACCAGTAAAATCACTGAGAAGGCAGGTCTGCACTGTGGGTTAAATCCAGGCACAAATGAAATCAATGGGAGTTTTGCTATTGACTTTGATGGAGTCAGGATTTTATTTTGTGCAACCTACTCTGAAAGAGACATAGATGGAAAGATAGGAGGAAAATCGGGAGAGGACAGTGTTGTGGAAAAGTTCATCATTTATCAAGAAGGTTGTGATTAGCAATGCCAAAGGCAGCAGAGAGGTAGTAGTGGGTATAGTTGCAACAGAGACTTAGAGATTTGACCAGGCAGAGGTTGTTGGAGATGCTGGTGATGAGAACAGTTTGTGTAGTGAAGGTGGAGGAAGCCAGACTGGAGATGATCCAGGAAGGAAATGGGGGTAGAAGGAGGGGGAGAGGGATGTGTGTGTGGGAAGACCACAGTATATATAAATATACTTGGCAGGCATAATCCATTTGAGTATTTTTTCCTTTGAAATCAGTGGGACTGTGATCACAGCCTTCATGACTGGGAGTAAGTACCATATGTGTGACCAAAAATGGAATAATGCATCTATTTCTATGGCTCAAATTCTGTTTGCTGTGCACAAATTGTTTTACTCCCCAGCAACTTAAATCAAGTTCTATTTCAGGGTCCCCACACAAAATGGCCAAGTTCTTTACTGAAAAACAAACTATTAAATCAAAACAAAAGTGAGTCAATCAGAGCTGGCTTGGTGTGACATTGGTTTTGTTCTAGACATACACAAGGATTTTTACGATGGCAACTAGTCTACTTTTTAAACTGAAAATAACGGCAGTAACAGCTCTTGCACAAGAGCCTGCTCCTCTGGGAAAGCTTTTCAGAGACAAACTACTTTGCTTTGTGAACAAGGATCTCACCTATTTTCTTGTTTTTATGCTATTATACTATTTACTTTATGCTATTTTTGTTATTGCTTGCTGCCACAACAAAGCAACTTGTAGGATAGAGGGTGCAGTATGATAAATCAGAGAGAGGATGAAAATGTTGTAATGGCCACCATAAGTTTTGATTTAGAACATAACATAAGAACGGCCATATTGGATCAGACCAAAGGTCCATCTAACCCAGTATCCTGTCTTCCGACCGTGGCCACTCCAGGTGCCCAGAGGGAATGAACAGAACAGGTAAGCATCAAGAGATCCATCCCCTGTCGTCCATTCCCAGCTTCTGGCAAACAGAGGCAAGGGCAGAGGTGGGCAAACTATGGCCCGCGGGACCATCCTGCCCGGCACTTGAGCTCCTGGCCAGGGAGGCTAGCCCCCAGCCCCTCCCCTGCTGTCCCCCGCCCCTGCTGTTCCCTCTCCCCAGCAGCCTCAGCTCGCCGTGCCGCCAGCACTCTGGGCGGCAGAGCTGTGAGCTCCTGCCAGGCAGTGTGGTGGCGTGGCTGGCTCCAGCCGGGTGGTGTGGCTGCTAGTCCTGGTGCTCTGAGCGGCATGGTAAGGAGGTAGGGGGGTTGGATAAGGGGCAGGGAGTCCTGGGGGGCCTGTCAGGGGGCAGGGGTATGGATAGGGGTTGGGGCAGTCAGGGGACAGGGAATGGAGGGGGGCATTGGAGAGAGGGTGGGGGGTCCAGGGAGGGGGCAGTCAGGGGACAAGGAGCGGGGGAGGAGGTTGGATGGGTTGGGGATTCTGAGGGGGGCAGGAAGTGGGAGAGGGCGGATAGGAGGCAGGGGCAAGGCTGTTTGGGAAGGCACAGCCTTCCCTACCCATACCTCCATACAGTTTTGGAACCTCGATGTGGCCCGCAGGCCAAAAAGTTTGCCTACCCCTGGGCTAGGGCCACCATCCCTGTCCATCCTGGCTCATAGACATTGATGGAGCTATCCTCCATGAACTTATCTAGTTTATTGTTAGATTTTTTGTGTGTGTTTTGCATTAACTCTTTTCAATAGTGTGGCTACTTTTCTATATCAAGAAACCCATTCAGCAATATGGAAGGATAAGATAGTTGCAATCCCCAGGTAACCCCATATTCTAAATAATAAAACCTTTTCCTTTTTTATCTTTAAACAAGAAATACACATCTGGGATGTCAGCTCATCATTTGGAGGGTGATGCATTCGTGTTCACATCTCACCTTGTGAAATCATCTTGGTTCTGGACTGCCACCCAAAGAGGATGGAGGATAAGGGAGGGGAAATAGTGCAAATGTGTAAGAAGTGGATTTGAATGAAACAATGGTATGAAGAGCAAATGGGACAAAGAAAAATAATTGAATGTAAAAATAAAGGGAAGAGTTGGGAGGGGAGATAAACAACAGGGCATAAAAGTGTTTTAGGGGAAGAAATAAAAAGTTTTAGAAAGAAATAAGCAAAATCATTTAGACTGAAGATCTAGACTGAGGAAAACGTATACAAGACCAGATTCAGTACAGATAATATTTAAAGACTTATGTATCTATACTGAAAATTGTGTTCTTAAGGTTTTGGAGTGAAGTTGGTTCATCTCCTGGCAGCTTCTCCAGGAGGTGGCGTGCCTCGGATATGTTCCTTTCAGGCAGGAGATAAAAGATGCTTTTCTCTGTGTCTGGTCCTATATGTATTATCTGCCTCACAATGGAGGCCAATCTGCATACTAAACCAGGGGCCAATTGAAAGGTTGTAAACCTGCATGAGAGAAAAATCTACAATAAGAAACAAAATAGCAGGGGATGTCCTATTTGTGAATGAAGACGAAATATGAGGCTTCTGTATCTTGGGAGGCAAAGAAACACACTGGGTCCTTCGCTTAGGAGACAAGTTGACAATGTGTCTGGTTCAGGATCACAACAAAGCCGGGCTGTAAAATGCTGAAAGGACTTTGGGTAAGCATTACTCCATACGACATATGAGTATCTAGTTAATCATAGAAGATTAGGTTTGGAAGAGACCTCAGGAGGTCATGTAGTTCAACCCCTTACTCAAAGCAGGACCAACACCAACTAAATTATCCCAGCCAGGGCTTTGTCAAGCCAGGCCTTAAAAACCTCTAAGGATGGAGATTCCACCACCTCCCTAGGCAACCCATTCCAGTGCTTCACCACCCTCCTAGTGAAATAGTGTTTCCTAATATCCAACCTAGACCTCCCCCACTGCAACTTGAGACCATTGGCACAGCTGCTGTACTCGCCCCCAACCCAGCCCCCCTTGCCCTGTCCTCTGGTGGGGCTGCTGCTGTAGTACTCAGATGGAGACACAGTTCTGTGGAAGGACAGGGGGCAGGGATTGGAGGGGCAGCAGGGAAAGGAGCAGAACCCCCCAGCCCCGCCCCCTGCCCTTCCACGGCGTCTCCATCCTCCATCTGTGTACTACCTGCTGGAGGACAGGGCTGGAGGACAAGGCTGGGGGTTTTGCTCCTTTCCGCATTGGTAGGGGCAACACGGAAAGGAACAGAATGCCAGCAGCTCCTCCAGAGGCTGTACTGCCCCCAGTCCCACCCCCACACCTCTGTCCTCTGGCGGGGCTGCTGCTGTACAGATGGAGCTGGAGGAGAGGCAGTTCCATGGAAAGGCAGGGGGTAGGGCTGGGTATGGTACAGCCACGCCAGAGAGGAGGCATGGGGCCGCTGGCTCCTCCTGTCTCTTTTTGGTACACTGTACCAGCTATAAATATCTTGCTGGTACGGCGTGTCAGAGTGTATGGGCCTACTTGCACTGCTGCCTATTGCTAATTTGTAGGGTAACGGCTGAGCTGGAGGGGTCTAGAGGGAGTGCTTGTGTTGCCTGTCGCCAGTGGAGTTGGGGAGCTGACCCTTGGCAGACACAAACAAGGCATGCTAAGGGCAGGTGGTAGCAAGTTTCCTCACTATCTGGGTACCCCTCCCACCCCTGAGGAAGCATCACAACTGATTCTTTATTAATGGAACTGAATAACAATGCATGAAAAATATACAATACCAAAGTGATGTTAAAATGTAAACTAGGAAAAATATATATTTTTTAAAATAGAGCCAAAAAACCTTTCGAGCTAATTGACAATTTATTTTTAGATTTATATGCAGGGTGTCAAACCCAGAATTAATTACAAAATTCTACAATTTTTTAAAAATAAACTTTTTTTTTTGCCTAATTTATAGCTAGAATCTTATACTAAGGTGCTTAGAACATATACAGTGAAGACAGGAATTTTTGTCAACTAAACCCAGTGAAATGACTTTTTAAAGTTAAGATTATTTCTCCCCCAACTCCGATGCCATATCAGAACATTGGTTGATCTTTTATTTCAAATGAGCAACAATATCTATTCTATCTAAGAACAGCTCTGTGTGAATTTCACTCCTAATTAAGAGTTTCTTGGCTTTTGTGAGTTCCATACTGACTCTTTATATTATTTTAATGCAGATGAACGAACTAGTGCTAAAAGCACATGTACTATATTATATTCAGAGTTCCAATGAAAATACAAGAACTAAAAATAGAATATCATTATTTCTTTAAGACAAAAGCCAGCACTCATTTTCTGATTAAAAATTTTCATGGAACAACAAGATCATAAAATCAGGGGATTATAAAGTGCATCAAGAAAGAATGTGACTAGAATGAGTAACAATCAGATCTATGTTGGCTTCTTCAAACTGTATCTGCTGCCATTAAGGCTTACTTACTGTACTGCCACTTGTCCAGAAACATTGACAGCTATGTTTCTGAATAGAAAATTAATTCTGCTCTTTATTTTAGTAATTTGAACTCAAAAGTGTATTATCTCTAACATACAACAAATGTAATGGCTTATGGATCGGTAGAAATGCTCATTAATAACCCATTACCAGATTTCACAGTAATGAAAATCTAACAGAGTAATTTAAATGCATCTTCTGAGTTAAAAGTGGATGTTAAAATGCAAACTACATAGCAATGTGAAATGCATCCTTTACTAATTTCTTCATTCAGAAGTCTCTATTCACTAAAGAAAGCTTATCGAGACGTAGCACAGAAATTCCCAATTTCATGTTGAGAAAGCATGTGCATTTAAATTCTCACGCTTAAAGGTGTGGATAAAGGACTAGCACGTGAAGGGACTCAGAAGTGGAACTTACGTGATTTTCCTAAAGTGAGGAATGAATGGTATTCTATCATGGCAACAGGCAGCACTAGTCGGAGAGTATTAATGGAATTCTGGGAAGCGAAATAAGGAGCCACACCTGAATCCTGCACAAATGAACTTAATGAGATCTTTGTCATTGACTTCAGTGGGTGCAGGATCAGACCTGAACCAGAGTGAAGAAACAACACGTAGGACCTAAGAGCAAATAAGAGTAAAGAGAATATATGTCTATATCCTATTCCATGCCAACAAAGTTCCCAGTTATCTCACAGGGGGCGGGGCAGGGGGAGGGAGAGTGAGGCAGGTACAGCAGAGCTGCGAAAGGTCAAGCTTCAGAATTTGGATGTAGATCCAGATTTTGATTATGCCAAAGTTTGGGAGTGTTTCTAGTTCAGCCCCTATTAGAGAAAAGGAGTCAGCTATAAAATGCTGACCTAGATCTAGGTTATGATTCTTCACACCCTATTACACCCACATTTATAGAAGGTGTTTCGTTCAGGCCCCTCTCTCTGAATAAATTGCCTCTCTTGTTCATTAAGAGTGCTGTCCTCTCTCACTTTCTCTGGCACTGTGCTTAGCACCACAGAGGCAAGTAAGCAGCACAAGGAGGAATGGTAGTGACTGTATTTTGGCAATAGATAATGAATGTATTGGAGTTACGAATACTGGATCCCCCAGATCTGTATGCAGAGGGACTCTCCATAGATTGAACTTATCCCTGCTGCATGGAACAGGGGTGGGAGGTTAGAATACCACCCTCACCTTCTCCTGAACTTTCGGATTATTGTCTCATGTCATGCAGAACAGACATGACAAAAGAAACTAAACACAACTGTGTGACTAATATGATTCCTATGTTTTTGCTCCTATTATAATTCTCTTTCCCCCCCCCCCAGCTTACTTTGGCTTAATGAAATAGTGGTCACCCATATTAGTGAACCATATAGAAAACTGTAAATTCATGACCAGGATCCAAATTAGGAGGATTGCTGGAGGTAGCAATTTCTAACACTTAGAGTGCTAGATGAAACTTCAAATAAAATCTTGAACTCCTGGCCAAAAATCAGTTTTCTGAACGGAAGTTTTTGTATTTATCTTAAATCAAACTTGTTTTCTTTCATTTTCCTCAAAAAGGAATGCCAGTTGGCATGAGCTGAATCTCCCAGCTGTTTTATTAAGAACTATTCTCATTGTAAAAGAAGTACAGACTTTCACTGTGGAAAAAAGTGATCACTTAGGGTACTTACTAACTAAAATAAAAAACAACTAGGAATGGTGTCTACGAGAAATTCTAATATACTTTGCTATGAAGTATGAATCTTTGGCCAGATTTTGCTCTCTTTTACCCCCTGCATCCCCAAGGAAGTTGATGGAATAGAATTTAGGTAAAATTTGACTTAGGGGACTTGATTCTTTACTTGCCCTGTAAGTAGGGTTTTTTGTTTGTTTGTTTACTTCGTAACTAAGAAAATATAAGCAAAAAGTAACTGTAAATTTAATTATAAAGTAAAAGTGACTGAATATCACTTCATTAGAACTGTCTGAAATTTTTCATTCAAATGTCCTTTTCAATGCAAAATTGCAATTTCTCCAGGAAGTGCTCATTGTCAATGACACTTTTTTGGTTTTTAACTGGAAAAAAATTTTTTTGACAAGAACTGAAAACCTTCAGCCAGTCAGGTGAAAAAAAAAATCAGCTGAACTATAAAATTTTGCCTCACCAGCCAAATTTTCCAGTGAATTTTTCCCCCCAATCTATTCACCTTTATATCCACACAAGAAAATTACTAACAGATAACTTAAATGTAAAAATGTCCTGCCAGAACTGTGAGCAATGTTCAATCATTATAAAGTATTTAAATCAAAAAGGCTATTTAAAATATGCCTTCTGTCAATTATATTGATTCACAATGATAGAAAATATGAAAAGTGTGTGTTATGCATTGAAATACATGCCATATTAGTATGCTTTTCTGACATTTGTAATGACTTCCTGGTTTTGGAATCTGTAGGTGAATTTTTTTTTTTTTTGCACAAATTCTTTTTGGGGCCGTGAGTGTGTGCATTGTGTAGAGAAATGATGCATATCTCCCCAGCCTTCACCCTCCTGCCCCGGCCCTGTTCTCATTTTGGATCTGAACCCTGTGAAGGGGAGATTTCAGTTCTTTGCATTGGTCACAAGATCACACTCTATAACATGGCTAAATTTTTCCAGCTGTGGTTTAACTTCTGCTTTCCTCCTATTCCCCTTCTCCATTTAACTGAGGTTCAAACCCCAGATTCTTGGTTCACAGGTACTTAGCCCCACCGTAAAAATGGTTAGGACTGTCGTGCTAAGTTGTATTATTTTAAAGTGTATTTCCCAACTGCTTTGAGTTTCTGGTTGTCTCTCATCACTCACACTCTCTCTGGCAAAGAAAGAACATATTGTGATAGTTCATTTAAAAAAATAAAAACACAGGCTAGCATATGCTTCTATTACCAGGTGATTAATATTTTTCACACCATTTTATAGTGTAATGGGATAGTGGCTTCTACTAAAACAGGGGAAAAGATGTCTGTCAACTGAATCTGCACTTTCTGGGGGAGGGCAAAGTTTTGGTGGAAAAACTTTTCATCTCTACTGCAGCATGAGTGCATCTGTAATTACACCTTGTAGCCAGTGGAGAGTGCATAGGGAAACGAGGCTCTTGGCCCCACCTTGTCCTCATTTTTCCTGATCCCTATTTAAGTTTTACTCCAGAGAGTGCTAAAAGGAAGCATTCCTTCCACTCAGAGTGTAGTGGATAGAAAGAAGGTAGTATCTCTTTAGATAGTTTGTGAGCCTTGTGGCAGTGCTCACTATGGTCTATGTTTTAAAAACTTCCAGAAACTAGTCACAGCAGCTAGGCTTAGCATGTCTGTGTTTATCTAGCAAACACCTTTATTTGGGACCCAACCGTACCAGTGTTTTTTTTCCATATTGCATTTATTGTGTAAAGAGTAAGAGACACCATAGAGCACAGGGTTTGTGATAAGTGACCCCTCTGTGGAAAGTGCAAGGGGGAAGATTCTGCTTGCTCTTCCCATCCCTTATATGCTCATAAGCCCGGAGAGCCACAATCTGCTAAACAGTTTAGAGCACAGGTCTGCCACTTTTCATTTGCCTGAACTATAATAAATGCATTCCTGGTGCAACTCCATTGGCATCCACTGTATATAATCAATCATATGACTGCATTTGAGCTTTTCAGCGCAACTGTTATTCAAACTTATCAGTTTCTAGGGAAAATTATAGAAGCTGTTAGTTTTACAAAGCATCTGCTAGTGGTGCCACACATAAAAATAAAACCCACATTAGCAACTTGCACACTTTCTTTAGACATTTCTCCTGAAACATCTGCTGAGCTATTTTCTCTCTCTGTCTCATTGATCTGTTGAAGTATAGAGAGGTGAGCAAGCTGCTTGAGACTTTGGTCTTAAAGTCTTAAATAGGAAATGCTCAAAGGGGAAACATCTGATGAAGTGGGGGGAAAAACCCGCACAGGGCAGTAAGAGAAGAATATAGTTGGGTTAATGACTGAGGTGTAAGGGGGAAGAGGCTTTGCAATATTTTTTCAGCATAATATCTGACTTATTTGTTCTTGTAAGTCATTTCAATTCAGTACCTGAATCATTCAGAAATATCCATACCAGTGGCAGATTTATCTCCCGCCCATATTAATATTCCTTTGACTTAAGAGCAAAAATCATTTGAATACAACAATAATTAATTAGTTAAAGCACTATCACTTCACTACCTGTGTGGTCTGAGAAGGAGACACCATGAAGTTAAGTTCTAACTTCTAATCCAATCTTGTGCACTTCAGAACACCTGTGTACCAAAACTGCCCAAGTGCCCATAATGTCTTGCCATTCTCAGCCAGCTGACTCCATAAAAGCTCATACTTCCAAGATGTAAAGATAACAGCTTGTCAGAGTGAATTCCCATATGTTCTGCCCATAACTGCAAAAGTGCAAGGAACACACATGGACTATGCGATGGTCACTTACTCAGTGTTTAATGTAAGGAAAATGAGGATACTCATCCATAGTCTATATATGATCATGGCTCCTTGTACACTTGCTTATGTGGATGAGATCCCAAAATAGATTTCAGAAAAGAGAGGGAGCCTGTTGGAAAGAGAAAAAGTTGGGACTGAGCCTACCCACGTGCATGGACTTTAGAGTACTGACCAGGGGAAGGAGGGCCATCTTCCCTGTGCCATTGTCAACTGGAGAAAATAGAGGTCAGCTAACAGCATTCCCAGTCAGGCAGGAAGGGAGAGCACACCATCAGCTGCAGAGACTATTTGACGGGACTATTAAAAGAGAAAATTACATGTAGAGAACCTGAAGTTCCAATCCCTTTATATTGATGTAAATGAGGAGTAATTCTATCCATGTCAATGCAATTGTAATGTCGTAAATGAAAGTAGAAATACATGTACTGGCTGCAAGATTGGTAATAAATCTGGCTTACCATATGTCTTTGTAAATCAGACAGGAAATTGCCCTGCTATCTTTAAACCTGGGATCCATGAACACAGCTAAACACAATGCACTTTCTTAAGCAAAAAAAGACTGGAAAATATTTTAAATCTTCTACAATTCCCTAGTCTCCTTCCCTCCTGCTATATCCTTCTGCCTGAGAGATTAAACAGTCCAATGACTTCTTCAAACAGTGCTCAATTTGTAAAGGGGAGTTTAGCTAATCATGGACCAGTAACCACACCAGGTGATGTAGGTGACCAATCACTCATCTCAACTGTCAAATACTCTAAGGAGTTCTCAGGATAAACTGTCTGGGGAAAAAAACATGCAGGTCCATTTATAAAAAAAAAAAAGTAGTCAAACAATTATGCATAATGAACAAACTGAGGAAATCTGAGATTGGTTCACTGACCATTTGAGTACAGAAAAAAGAGTAGAAAACAGTGAATAGTTCCAGCTATTCTTATCCTGTAGTTTATGGGCAATACAGCAGACTTAGGTTTGTTTGGCTGCAGCACAGTAATTAGCAGGTCAGGTGACCTGGGTAATGGGAAGGTTTATAAATGTATTGCTGGAGATGTATCACTAAGAAAAATCTTCTAAAATAAGGAACAGATGTAGGAAAGCATTGCACAGTGATACATACTCATGACTTTGATCCTGAACAAATGCAGCCAAACCTCTAAAGACACAGTCTATCCCTTTGAAAACCTTCAAAGGGATAGACTGTGTCTTTAGACAGAATCCTGAGCAAGGGACAGTGTTTACATTGCACCACTCCAGGAGTAGACCTGGGAGGCATGATACCTGGAGACAACACTTCTGATACACAATTCTTCCCATATTCTCCTCCTGTGCTTGGGGATGGGGGGAGGAGTAATTTGTAGCAGACATTCACAGGGCTTGGCTGGCTGATGCATGGGCAGAGTGGGAGGGGGCACCTCACCCCTTCCTGGCTCCAGAGGGAGAGTATCAGCCCCTGTACTCTCACTGTGCTTGCAGCTACAATTCAGGCAGCTCCCATGACTCTGCACAAAGGAGTAGGGGAGGCCCTTTTTCCTTGCACCGCCATGTAAGATGAGGAGACAATCTAGCTTCAAATGAAGTCAGTACCCATGATAAAAATTAGTCTGAAGATGCTGGAAATGATCTTTCTGCTGTGATCAGTGCAGTAATTACTAAATCAGCACAGAGTTTAGAAAGACTGAAATATGCTGACTTCTACTACAGATATGCCAACAGGAGCTCAAAGGGGAAAAGGGGCTGCTAGATGTATCTCAAATTACCTATTTGAAAAAATATCCTAAACTTCCTATCAGCTAACATTGGTGGGTTTGTTTTCGAGAGGCATGTCACTTTCAGTGAGCACCTGATAAACATGTGTGATTTTTCTCTTTGACTATGCTGACGTCCTTTGAAAGAACAACTTTTCATTTTAGGAGTGAGTGCTGGACCTTACAGCACACATTTTCAGCGCACATTGTTAGAGGTGCGCATCCGCTCTCTTCCTTGAAAAGGGGAAGAGTGTCCATATGCCATTTCCGTCACTGAAGTCTGTGCTAATTTTCAAGAGAGATTGATCATTTATATTCAGTAACATTTCCGCTGTGTATATAAGTATTTCAGTTTCTGGCACTCATTTTAGTGAGACAAGGCTGCAATGTCAGCAGCCATCTGCTTAATTTTGCAAAATGTTTGGATTAAAGTTTAAGTTGAGCTTTGCAAACTCTTCACAAAAATAAGATCATTGATAGATTCTTAAAGCAAGGAAGCACCTGGTGCTTTATTAATCCCATTCCCAAAAACATTTCCTGTGTTAAAAAGGAAAGGATGGGGGGAAAAAGGTTAGTAACATAAAATTGTCATATCTATGTAAACAACAATGGTAGAAAACGATTGTTCATATAAATGCCCAAATTTAAACAATATAATTTAGAGCTTCTGTAATTGAGTTTCCTTCTCAGCGTTCATGAAACCAGAATGACTTTAGCAACAATTTGTTCTGTGTTGTTTGAGGACAGAGTGAGATTATTTTTCTTCAGAGGGAGTTGCTCTTCAGCTTTTAGAGCTGGCTGGGAATTTTTCAATTAATAATTTTGTCAAAAAATTTAAATTTCTCTAAACTGAAATTATTCCCAAAGCAGGTTTGGATTTGATGAATTTCCAAATTTAAAAAAAACTGAGAAAAAAAGTTTTGAAATTTGTTAATGTTTCATTTTGATTTTTTTAAATGAAAAAATATGGTTTTCTGCTTCAAAATGATCGTTTGGCAACAAGATAATTAAACTAAAAAAAGATTAAAGAAAGAAAAGGTTGAAGTCAAAATGAAACTTTCTGAAATTATCAGAAGAAAATATTTTGATTCATCTGTAATGGAAACAGAAAATATTTGTAAACCAAAAAACCTGGATTTTATTTTTAAGTTTTTGACTTTTTGTTCCAATTTGAATTGAGCGTGGAAAAATGTTAGCTCTCAAAAATATTTGAAATGGGAGATCAGTTTCCTAATAAGCTCTATCAGCTTAATGAGCCATCAAGAAAGGCTTAAGAATCCCTCATGCAAATGGTCTGCATTCCCCTTCCTTACTTCCATTTAAAGATCATTTTGAACTAGACCCATACCTGAAACAAATACTAAGAAGCCTGTTAAACAAGAGGAAGCCCCAGAAGCATAGTATAAATGTAAACTGTAGTGTAAATATGAATAAATAATTTTTGAGAAAATAGCAACATAAAGTAGGAAAGGTTTTTCTTGTCTTTTTAATGTAAAGAAAACAAAGGGTGTTTCCCTGAATTAGGGAAGACCATGTAAACCTTGGATTTCAAATTCAAATCTCAAATTAAACCCATTCTAGGAGACATCTGTCTTCTGGCATCTGTCTTCTCCATCGACATCCATTATGATATCTGTCCTTTGAAAAGTAAAGCCAAGGACAGGTGTAAACTTTCATTTATTTGCACATGAAAATAACTGGATAGGTGGACAGGAAAAAACCCAAAATATAACCCAGAATATTTTAGTTTAATGTCTGAAAAAATGTCATTATTCCCCTCAAATAATCTGAATCTTCTGTTCCTGAAATTTCAGGTAATCTATTTAACTATCATAACATAATAATCATAAATATATGATATATTAAACATAATAGTCTTGTCTGCATATGAAGTACTGAGATTCACAGCTGCAGTCTTGTACATCTTCAAGTGAGGAACGACAGTAATATTTCACATTTCCAGAATAGTGGATTACATTATAATATGGGTGGAGATGTTATATTCCCTACTGACTGCTGCAGATGCAGGTGCCCTTTGAACTGAGTGGGCTCCTTTTCTAGGCACTTCTAAGCCTTTACTTCTTACTTGGGATTTAATCCAAGTCCTTTTAAGATTGGCTATGACAGGTTTACAGGGACCTACCACTGTAACATCAAGGGTGTCACTATAGGCACTAGTCTTTCTATTTTCAGATCTGTCAAAGTATTTTTGAGACCAGAGGAAATATGAACACCTAGTTCTTGGTTGTACTAAAATAGAGCAAAATAGGCTTCTCATTTAGCTGAGACTTCTCATTTAGCTTTAGTTTTACCTGACAGGAATAATTTCTATTCTCTTGAGGGTTTCCCTTCATCCAAGGTTCACTGTTTATTGAAAAAAGAAAAGGAGTACTTGTGGCACCTTAGAGACTAACCAATTTATTTGAGCATGAGCTTTCGTGAGCTACAGCTCACTTCATCAGATGTATACCGTGGAAACTGCAGCAGACTTTATATACACACAGAGAATATGAAACAATACCTCCTCCCACCCCACTGTCCTGCTGGTAATGGCTTATCTAAAGTGATCAACAGGTGGGCCATTTCCAGCACAAATCCAGGTTTTCTCACGCTCCACCCCCCCCCCCCACAAATTCACTCTCCTGCTGGTGCTAGCCCATCCAAAGTGACAACTCTTTACATAATCAAGTCGGGCTATTTCCTGCATAGATCCAGGTTTTCTCACATCCCCCCCACCCCCATACACACACAAACTCACTCTCCTGCTGGTAATAGCTCATCTAAACTGACCACTCTCCAAGTTTAAATCCAAGTTAAACCAGAACATCTGGGGGGAGGGGTAGGAAAAAACAAGAGGAAACAGGCTACCTTGCATAATGACTTAGCCACTCCCAGTAGATAAGCTATTACCAGCAGGACAGTGGGGTGGGAGGAGGTATTGTTTCATATTCTCTGTGTGTATATAAAGTCTGCTGCAGTTTCCAGGGTATGCATCTGATGAAGTGAGCTGTAGCTCACGAAAGCTCATGCTCAAATAAATGGGTTAGTCTCTAAGGTGCCACAAGTACTCCTTTTCTTTTTGCGAATACAGACTAACACGGCTGTTCCTCTGAAACCTGTTTATTGAAAGCCAGTCTGATAAACTGGCAGATCAAAATAACACCAACAGTAATATCAGATTATCAATTAAATCCCTGATGATACAAGAGGAGATGTCAGTTAAAGATGACTTTCTTGAGACAATTTACTAAATCTTTCAGCAGGTTTGGGTAGGATAGCACCTCTGACTGTCATTTGAGTTACATCAGGAAGTAGTAAGAATATGGGTCTCAAGTTAATAACGGGAGTGGCTATGCAAAGAGATGATGTTTGTAAACATGACATATTAAAGGGCTCTTCTTCAGGACTGTGGACTGTGTGGCTCAAGAGCTTGTCTCCCTCACCAACAGACGTTTGCATGGGCAGCGGGTGGAGCCCCTCTTAGAGGAGGCTAGCCCCCAGCTCTGCCCTTTCTGCCCCTGCCACTCCCACGTGGCCGGAGCCATGAGTCCCTCTCCCCCATCCAGTGGAGTCCTGAGCACTGCCCACCCTCGGCTGGAGGAGTCCTGGGGCATCCAAAGCCCTGAGCCTCCCCTTCCACCTGGCCGGAGGAGCCCCGGGCCAACTGCACCCGCGCCACACCTCCCCTCCCTAGACCCCAGCCACTGTGGGGAAAAAGCCTCTCACTCTTGTCCAAAGAAGCTTTCATATGCCTCATGCAGGTTTCGGGGTGGCTAAGGAGGTGGTATATGCTACTCAGTTTTCTGGGGTCATCAGTAATCTCTCTGGACTCCAGAGAGATTACTGATGAACCCAGGAAGCTGAATAGCACATACCACCTCCTCAGCCGCCCCAAAACCTGCATAGGGCATAATAAAACAAAAACTTCCCACCAAACCCTCGCAACCGGGGGTCTTGCAGCGGCGGGAGCACCAGGGGAGGCAGAGCCTTCGCTGGCCTATTATACCTGCTGCCCGTGGAAGTTGGTCCAATAAAAGATATTACCTCACCCATCTTGTATCTCTAATATCCTGGGACCAGCCCTGCTTCCACTACACTGTATTTTAGTATGTATGTCAAGACACAGAGATGTCATTGACTAATTTCTCCTCCTCTGTCCAAGTCTATGTGAATTATGCAGTAACTATCAAAACATGCTAGAAATGTTCCATGTCCCCGCAAAGAAGTGGGCAACTAAGGTGTAAAAATAGACTACAGAAATGAGTAATCCAATGTACTGCATTTGGGTTGATGCGTGTTCTAAGTGACCAAAAGTGGTACATGGGAAGCGCTTTTGAAGTTAAGACTATCACAATGCTATTGGATATATTTGCTGAATATGGGTTACCAGAAGAGATCATTGCAGATAACAGACCTCCACTCCCCTTTCCTGAATTTTCAACACCACTTCTGGAGAAATTTAGTACATTTGATGCTGATCCTTCCAGCATTGAATGGGTTAGCGGAACCCTTTATCTGGCTGGTGAATCTTGCCCATATGCTCAGGGGTTAGCTGATCGCCATATTTGGAGTCGGGAAGGAATTTTCCTCTCGGGCAGATTGGAAGAGGCCCTGGAGGTTTTTCGCCTTCCTCTGTAGCATGGGGAACAGGTCACTTGCTGGAGGATTCTCTGCTCCTTGAAGTCTTTAAACCATGATTTGAGGACTTCAATAGCTCAGACAAAGGTGAGGTTTTTCACAGGAGTGGGTGGGTGAGATTCTGTGGCCTGCATTATGCAGTAGGTCAGACTAGATGATCATAATGGTCCCTTCTGACCTTAGTATCTATGAATCTATCTCTGAATCTATGCAGGTATTTAAAAAGACATGGCAGCGGGGAAATTGATGAAGACACTAACTTGCCACACTGTTCTGAATTTGTTTTGTTAGCATGTGGATCTACACCACAGTCTGCCACTGGGACCTCCAGCTCAATTCTTTCTAAAACATCAGTTACTAATTAGACTAGATAGCAAAATAACTGGTTGAGAAAATGCCTCAAAAAACCAACTGGCTGTATATTAGCCTGGAATTTGGCATGGTAATTTTGTGTAAAAGCTAATGTAATTTTTAAAATGGGTTTTGGTATTTTTGTTACTGTGGTGTTAAAGAGCATGAACAAACATGGCCATTAGCTAGGGAACCATGTCACAAGTGTTTTAGATGTGTTTCACAACTGAATAGGTTGCCCAGCCAGTCAGAGATATAGATAACCTCTTGCATAAGACAAAGTATGGGTTTTGACACAGTTTTGTGCTGGAAATAAAACAGTAAACCTCAGGTTCTAAAAAAATTGTCTCCTACATATAGATGAGGCATAAAATTTCCCTTTCGCTTTGGTCCATGACAAACCTCAGCTATTTTCATTCTGATGTTTAAGTGTGAAACCAGCATATTCACCTGCTATCAGGATGAACATGGAAGTTGCACATAGATTTACCACACAGTCTTTGGATGAAGTTCAGGAGAATTTATAGGTGGTGGTTTGACCACTAGAGGGCACCCCGCGTTTTTCCAATCTTGCAATAGAAAGGTAAAAATTGATAAACTAATGATTTACATATCAAATAAATGGACTATGATGTTCAAACAATGTATTTGTAACAAAACCTATGTTTTATACTTTATTTTATTCAAATCAGACCTAGTTTACTGTATTTCCTTCAACAAAATCATTCTTCTGGATTTTTGTCCTAAATTAGAGAAAGGTTGTACGATAAACTAATCTCATGTGATTTTCATAGTTTTTAACACTGAGAATGTCATGTCTGCATCTGTTTTTGTAAGATTTTATGCCATTTGGAGCGAAATATTTAGAGCAAATGTTCTTATGGGATTTCAACCACTTTCAAACTGGAACTGAAAATAGGCTACTTCCAGTTTTGGCTTTCACCTCAAACAGAAAATGTAAGAGCTGGGGTTTAATCTGAGGCTCTAGATTTGAAATTTGAAGGGTTAAATTTCAAAATGTCTCATTTCAACTGATCTTTGATTAAAAAAAGTCCTCACAGTAACAGAATTGCTTTTAGTCTAACTTATTTTCGAGAGTTTTGTCTTATTTAGCCGTTTCATATTCCCCACTTTAAAGATATTCTACCAAACACATTAGCAGTTGGTCGGGCTAACCTTACACCATCTTTTCAGAATAATATAAAATATGTTTTTTAGGTACAAGTAACACAATCACTTTTTTCAAGAAATATTTTTAGGTATAATTGATAATAAAAAGGTGCTTTTGGAACAAATTGTTATTGGTAGTCTTAAGCATCATTTGCATTGGAAGCATGCTAAACACATTCAAATGAAAACAAGGTGCACATTTTTAACAGTGAAACAACTTACCACTGGAAGGAGTGGACTATCCATCACTTGGAATTTTTAAAACAAGATTATATGTGTTTCTAAAAGATGTGTTCTAGCTGAAGCAAAAGTTACTGGGCTTTATAGAGAAACTACTGGGTGAAATTCTATGTCCTATGTTATAATCCGGTTGATGATAATAATAGTCCACTCTAGCCTTAAAATCTATGAACTGAGGCAATAAATACATGTTTTGAATTGACAGCGGTATCCAATTTATTTGTGGCCACAGCAGATATATAAGCTTATGTTATCAGCTTTGCCAGTTCCTCTGGGGTATGCTCATTTATTAGGGTTACTTTTCGGGGGGGGGGATCGGTATTTCTATCAATGTACTGCTTTCAGAGTAACAGCCGTGTTAGTCTGTATTCGCAAAAAGAAAAGGAGTACTTGTGGCACCTTAGAGACTAACCAATTTATTTGTACTGCTTGTGTCACTTGTGTTCTCATATGGAGCTCTACTTCCCCCTGCTGCAAATTTGCTCCCAATGGCGCTATCCTGCAGGACCTAGGTTCTCCAGGGCTGGGTTCTTCCAGCCCGAGAATCAGACTAACACACACAAACACACACACACACACACACACACATACACACACTTTAACAGAGCACATAGAATCATAGAACTGGAATGGACCTCGAGAGGTTATCTAATCCAGGCTCCTGCACTCAAGGCAGCACTAAATATTATCTACACCATCCCTGACAGGTGTTTGTCTAACCTGCTCTTAAAAATCCCCAATGATGACGATTCCATGACCGCCCTAGGCAATTTATTCCAGTGCTTAACCACTCTGACAGTTAGGAAGTTTCTCCTAATGTCCAACTTAAACCGCCCCTTGCTGCAATTTAAGCCCATTGCTTCTTGTCCTACCGTCAGAGGTTAAGAAGAACAATTTTTCTCCCTCCTCCTTGTAACAACCCTTTATGTACTTGAAAACTGTTATCATGTCCCCCCCTCAGTCTTCTCTTCTCCAGATTAAACAAACCCAATTTTTTCAATCTTCCCTCATAAATCATGTTTTCTAGACCTTTAATCATTTGAGTTGCTCTTCTCTGGACTTTCTCCAATTTGTTCACATCTTTCCTGAAATGTGGAGCCCAGAACTGGATACAATACTCCAGTTGAGGCCTAATTAGCGGGGAGTAGAGCGGAAGAACTACTCCTTGTGTCCTGCTTACAATGCTACTGTTAATACATCCCAGAATGATGTTTGCTTTTTTTGCAACAGCGTTACACTGTTGACTCATATTTAGCTTGTGATCCACTATGACCCTCAAATCCCTTTCCACAGTATTCCTTGCTAGGCAGTCATTTCCCATTCTGTATGTGTGCAACTGATTGTTCCTTCCTAAGTGGAGTACTTTGCATTTGTCCTTATTGAATGTCATCCTGTTTACTTCAGACCATTTCTCTAGTTTGTAAAGATCATTTTGATTTTTAATCGTATCCTCAAAGTACTTGCAACTCCTCCCAGCTTAGTATCATCCGCAAACTTTATAACTCTATGCCATTATCTAAATCATTGATGAAGATATTGAACAGAACTGGACCTAGAACCAATCCCTGCGGGACCCCACTCGTTATGCCCCTCCAGCATGACTGTGAACCACAGATAACTACTCTCTGGGATCCAGAACCAATCCCTGCGGGACCCCACTCGTTATGCCCCTCCAGCATGACTGTGAACCACAGATAACTACTCTCTGGGAATGATTTTCTAACCAGTTATACACCCACCATTTAGTATCTCCATCTGTGTTATATTTCCCTAATTATTTTATGAGAAGGTCATGAGAGACAGTAACAAAAGCCTTACTAAAGTCAAGATATACCACATCTACCGCTTCCCTCCTATCCACAAGGTTTGTTACCCAGTCAAAGAAAGCTCTCAGGTTGGTTTGACATGATTTGTTCTTGACAAATCCATGCTGACTGTTACTTATCACCTTATTATCACATCTGAGGGGACCAGGTTAATCAGCACTCCCAAGCTGACCCCTTATGTGTCTCTGGCCTCAGTGGGCTGGGTCGAGCAGCACTTCCAAGCTGTCACCCTCATATGCCATGGGTACCGCATGCAAATAGAGCACGCCTGAGCAGACTGGGTCGAGCAGCACTTTCAAGCTGCCACCCTCATATGTCCCTGGTTCAGCATGTCTCTATCCCCACTTTCACACTAAAATTGTTCTGGTAGTAACCCACTTGCTGAGAAAGCCCTGCAGGATTTTTGGGCACTGCAGGGATCTTTTAGCTTAGGTATGAGAAGCACTGCTGCAGAGCGAATGAGGAAACTGAAAAAACACCCATGAGGGGAAGAGAGGGACAGAGAAAGAGAGAAGCAACCAGCTTAATCATGAAAGTTATTTATTGCCAGGTAATAACCATAGGGGAGGCAAACAAACAAAACAGTTATAATATTAAATCTAACTTAAATTTGATTATAAAAGTCAGGTTTACAAAACTATAACTGATCACACAAGTCAGGGTCAGAAGGCTATACCTAGAGAGAGAGAGCACTGGGTTCTCACCACTCCATGAAGCTTGAATCAACCAGGGGTCCCAGGTGGTGGTGGTAGCTGAGGGTCCCGAGTGCTGGAGTCAGGCAGAGCCCCCAGCACTATCAGTCAGGAGAAGATGGTCCCAATGGAACTGATGCAGATTTTGGATCCAGGCATCAGAACATTTACCTGAGCATGGGGAGGGGTTTTTGTAGAGAAGCAACAATGGTTCAAGGGAGAACACTAGATTTGTTTATCTGTAAACAAGGGAGAATACCAAAGTTGTTTTGTTCAGGCTAGACTTGGGAGCTGATCATTCTTGGCTTTGGGCAGTGTTCCTTGGAGGGAGCTCACAGTGCAATTTGGGAGCTTCACTATTTGGGATACCAATAAAGGATTTATTACCAGAATTGGTCTGATAACTACTGAGCTGGGTGTGTGCAGGCGTGGGTTCATTAACATCTGGAGCAGAGATCCCCCATCATGTAATGCTTCCTTGCTTTTCTGGTCTCAGAGTTCCATGCGGTTCTTGCCTTGGAATCTCTGTTCTCCATTCTGTATGCTAATGGAGATGCCTCCTTGTCTCATCTTCATAGAATCGTAGAATCATAGAATATCAGGGTTGGAAGGGACCTCAGGAGGTCATCTAGTCCAACCCCCTGCTCAAAGCAGGACCAATCCCCAAGTAAATCATCCCAGCCAGGGCTTTGTCAAGCCTGACCTTAAAAACTTCTAAGGAAGGAGATATATTTAAATGCATCCAATTGTTGGCAGTTGCATCAAGCTACTCCTGCAGGTTTTGCGTGCCTCTGTCCATATCACTATTGACTTTGATGGGGCCAGGATTTGACCCTACATTTTTATCTGATAAAATGATGGTTGACCAGAATAGAATCCACTACTACCAATTAAGCATTCATTAAAACCTCCCGGTCAAAAGAAATTTGAGACCTCTGAAAGACTTTTTTACACCAAACACTGATATGTTGCCAGAGATAAGGCCATCGAATGCCTGATACCCAGCCCTAAACTAGTTGTTCTAACAAAAAAGCCTTCAGTACACCATTGAAAGTGATTAGGAATTTATTGCAACTCTTCTTGTTTGATAAATGGAAACCCCATGAATAAGCTGTTTCAGTTTACCAGAGTTCATGATGTAGTAAAGAATATTAATAATCTAAGTAAAGATAAAAATCCATGGATGCAGTGTAGTTGTAACCATGTTGGTTCCAGGAAAGCGTGTCTCTATCACCAACAGAAGATGGTACAGTTAAAGGTGTTACCTCACCCACTTTATCTCTTTACTAAAACTCCTCCAGTTAGTGAAAGCCTTCTAGAACCTCAATTCATAATTGCTCATTTTTACTTTCCACTACAGATGCTGTCTTTGTTGGTTGGTGCCTACATAAATGTGTTACTAGGGAATATTGGGTGCCCCAGAGAGACTTGGGTTTTGAGCAGCAGTTCTACAATTAAGATTAAGCTATGTTCCAGAATGTTAAATGAAATATAAATATTACCTCATCATTACTGTGATAGTAGCTATTCAGAATCTTTAGTACATTTTATGATTACACTTAGCAGATTGATACCATTCAAATTAATGTTTGAAAAACATTGTGTGTAGTCATTCATGACAGCATGTGGGTTAATAATAGATATTTGTACTTGCAAATATTCAGTGGCTAAAAAAGGCAAAGAGTAAAACATTTTACTTGAATCAAGAGTTATCAATTTAGAGCAGAGGTGGGCATACTACGGCCTGCGGGCCACTTCCTGCCCAGCCCCTGAACTCCCAGCTGGGGAAGCTAGCCCCCGGCCCCTCACCCGCAGCCCTCCTCCCCCGCTGCCACGTGGGCATTGCAACTTGCACCCGCCCACCTCCCAGGCTTTCCAATAAGCCTGCCCTGCTGCTCTGAGTGGCATGGTAAGGGGGGTTGGATAAGGGGCAGGAGGTCCCAGGGGGCAGTCAGGGGACAGGGGACGGTAGGATAGGGTGGAGGTTCGGGGAGGGGGGCAGTCAGAAGACAGGGAGCAGGGGAGGTAGGATAGGGATGGGGTTCCCGGGAGGGGGTGGTCATGGGACAAGGAGTGTGGGGGGGGATGGATGGGTCGGGGGTCTCGGGGGTCCCGGGGGCCTGTCAGGGAGCGGGAAGTGGGAGGGGGAGGGGAAGGGGTGGGGGCCAGGCTGTTTGCGGAGGCACAGCCTTCCCAACCCGGCCCTCAATACCGTTTCGCAACCCTGATGTGGCCCTCGGGCCAAAAAGTTTGCC
Organism: Caretta caretta; assembly: GCF_965140235.1. Lineage (NCBI taxonomy): Eukaryota > Metazoa > Chordata > Testudines > Cheloniidae > Caretta > Caretta caretta. Next base: position 125,802,940 of record NC_134209.1, on the reverse strand, counting down.
CACCCCTGATTTAGAGGGGAAAACAAAAGCATTCATTGTTTTTTGTCAAGCGAAGGAAATCTTTTTTTATGAGATGTCTTCTTGTCTTCAGTTTGCAGGGAATGTGCTCTAAGATATAGTAAACAATTTAGAACCAAGATTGTGAATATTATAATGAAAGGACTAATGTTTCCTATAAATGAAAGAATGAACTCTGTTATTAACCAGCGCGAGCTATAAAAAAGCTTTCTTTCTCTTTTTGTCACAATTTATTGAACAGAAAACTGAGGTATTGTACAAGAGTGTAATCAGTTATTTTACATTTCATAGGAAAAATGACTTTCTGGTTGCATCTAATGGATATGGTTGTATATTTTAAGTGCTAAATCTTTTCTGAATTGGTCTGTTGTAGATCAGCATACACCAATGCCATACATTAGCAATATCTATAATCCAAAACGTGCATATTAGAAAATAAACTTAAAATCATAGAATCATAGAATATCAGGGTTGGAAGGGACCTTAAGAGGGCATCTAGTCCAACCCCCTGCTTAAAGCAGGACCAATCCCCAACTAAATCATCCCAGCCAGGGCTTTGTCAAGCCTGACCTTAAAAACTTCTAAGGAAGGAGATTCCACTACCTCCCCATGTAATGCATTCCAGTGCTTCACCACCCTCCTAGTGAAAATCTTTTTTCTAATATCCAACCTAAACCTCCCCCACTGCAACTTGAGACCATTACTCCTTGTCCTGTCATCTGCTACCACTGAGAACAGTCTATATCCATCCTCTTTGGAACCCCCTTTCAGGTAGTTGAAAGCAGCTATCAAATCCCCCCTTATTCTTCTTTTCCGCAGACTAAACAATCCCAGGTCCCTCAACCTCTCCTCATAAGTCATGTGTTCCAATCCCCTAATCATTTTTGTTGCCCTCCACTGGATGCTTTCCAATTTTTCCACATCCTTCTTGTAGTGTGGGGCCCAAAACTGGACACAGTACTCTAGATGAGGCCTTACCAATGTCGAATAGAGGGGAACTAGCAGTCCCTCGATCTGCTGGCAATGCCCCTATTATACAGCTCAAAATGCAGTTAGCCTTCTTGGCAAAATGTACCATTCATCATTTGTGCTATCATACAATAGTAATTAGCCTTGCATACAAACTGTATTTTGAATTTACCTGTTAAAACAATGAGCTAAATCCTCTAGCCCTTAGTCAAGCAAACTTCCCAGTGACCAAGGACCTGGATGATTGAAGTCAATAGGAAGACTCCCTTTGACATCAGTGGGCATTGGATCAGGCCCTAAACACTTTGTCTGGGTAGAGGTGGCAGTGTGTAGCCTTATGAATAACTACTTGTTGGCAGTCTGTGAACAGAGCTTATCAATAAAATTATTTTGTTGAGTTTTCTACTTATGGGCCTGATCCTGCAGTCCTTATTCAGTAAACTCGCAATGACTTGGACATGAGGACTGCATGAATTGAACCCTCAGGTCCCATTTTTCAAGATATGCACCCTTATTTCATTTCTACTATGGTATATTCTTTGGGTAGGAATTTTTAAAAAGAGTGTTATCCTAAATCCTCTTCCACTGAAGGCAAGGGGAACAGCGTTAGTCCAATACTGAGTGCTTTTGAAAGTTCCCCTATTTATGTGTAAATAAATAAAATAAAAAAAATGCAAGTCTGAGATATTTATTACAATGAGAATTCAATCCTAAAACAACCCACAGACAAAAAATGATTGTATATGGTTTCCAATAGAAACTTTCCCATTTAAACCTCCTCTTTTCACTCACTAATAACTTTCCACAATAATTCTTCTGCCTTAAATTTTTCTAACGGGTGGTCTTTGCCTTAAAGCAAATTCAGGATGAAAATGAGAACAAATTCCATTCAGCCATTTTTCAGTACGTGGTACAATTCCTGGGTTTGAACAGGGCTGATTTTTCTCTCTCTGTCTCGGATTTCGAAACACAATCCAGATAGCTGACACCCAGTTCATGTAACCTAAAATAAGCTTGCACTCTTACCCTTCTAACTGGTCACTAGTTTTGGCAGCAATTGGTGTTGAGAGAGGGTCATATGCCTCTGTGACCTAAAATAGAGAGGCCTTAGCACAGGCTATCTCTGATCTTTCAGTGCACTTAAGGTTAAAAATAAATAAATAAATAAAATTAAATAAAATATCCAACCCCTGGATTTGAGAGATTGAGTTACTCTTATTATATAGTATTTGGGGCATATATCCTCATTCTTCTGATGCATGTCAGGCTTGTTAGTCACATTGTAAGGAGATTAAATCATGCCAGACGGATAAAGGATGGAGTAAAACAAAGAATATATGTCATTTAAAAAAAAAATAGAAAAGGGAAGTAAAGAAGATACCAATGACTAGGAGAGATTGCACCTCTGCTGTCCAGCCTGCTCAATAACCAAAGAAGAAAGCAGCAAAGTCAAACAAGTGATTTGCTTAGTTCTCAGGGACAGGGGACATTTCAGGCCTTCCTATTACAATAGGCTTAACACCTCCAACCACCTTTGGCTTCTTTGGGAGCTCAAGGTGAGCAGTAACTCTTGGGAGATGCTTAGAAGCATTCAGGATTGGACTGTCACACTCATGCAATGCATTAATGGAATTGCATGCCTACATGTGAGGGCAGAACTTGGTCAATTACCTGTACCTTTTTGTTTATAGAAAAAACTATTTATCCTTTGCTTAAAAATATTAGCTTTAGTGGGCTATGTCTGTCACTTTTATAGTGCATGAACTGCATAATTTGGAGCCATCAAACTGTATTTGGGCCTCAGTCCAACAAAGCACTCAAGAATGCATGTAACCCCATTCAGTGGGCCTGCTGACATGTTTAAAGTTACGCAAGGCTAAAGAGCTGTGCTGCTAGGGCCATAGCTAACCTCTATAACTGGCTGATCTTGTTACTCTCATTCCAATCTCCCACATATCCCACCCCTCCTACTCCCACCATCCCCCTCATTTCTGTCTTATTGTTTGTTATGAATTCTTGTGTCTCATTTCAAATTAGATTGTAAACTTGACAGGAACAGGATTGTGTTTTTCTATGTGTTTGGTCAGCCCCTACTACAATGAGGCCATGACCCTGCCTGAGACCATTAGATGCAATCGTAATACAAAATAATAATTATAATGATTAATAATAAATTATTAATATTAAGGGACATATGGATCTTTCATGCATCTGGCACATAAATATCTTGCAACACCGGCTACAACAGTGCCATGCGAATGCTTGTTCTTACTTTCAGGTGACATTGTAAACGAGAAGCGGGCAGCATTATCTCCTGCAAATGTAAACAAATTTGTTTGTCTGAGCGATTGGTTGAACAAGAAGTAGGACTGAGTGGACTTGCAGGCTCTAAAGTTTTACATTGTTTTATTTTTGAATGAAGTTATTTTTTGTACATAATTCTACATTTGAAAGTTTAACTTTCATGATAAAGAGATTGCACTACAGTACTTGTAGGTGAATTGAAAAATATTATTTTTATAGCACAAATATTTGTAATAAAAATAAATATTAAGTGAGCACTGTACACTTTGTATTTTGTGTTGTAACTGAAATCAATATAGTTGAAAATGTAGAAAACATCCAAAAATATTTAAATAAATGGTATTCCATTATTGTTGAACAGTGCGATTAATCGCGATTAATTTTTTTAATTGCTTGATAGCCCTGATTTTTATCTTATCTATCTATCTGTATTTTCACAGTTTTTCCTTTTACCATGTTCATCTCAGTCACTTTTGTTTTTAAGGGACTGTCCAAGGTGTTTTTAATACATTGTCCAACTGTACTATTTTATAGTCTGTAATATGTAACTACTCAAAATAGTACTCAAAATATACCATCAACTTACATTATATTGCAATATAGGGAAATTATTTCATCTGTATATTGTTAATTTAGAAAATCTGTTAGTGATATCAACTTTTGCAGTGTCAAATTTAAGACTATATGCCACTTACCAGGATATGAAATTAAAATAGAACTAAGCTTGAAAAAACAACAGGAAGGATGAATATAAACAAATAACACAAGTATGTAGGGACAATATTAGAAAGGTCAAGGCACAAAATGAGATTAAATTAGCTACACACATAAAGGGTACCAAAATAAATTCTACAAAGACATTAGAAGCAAGAGGAAGACCAAGGACAGGTAGGCCCATTATTCAATGATGAGGGTGGAGGGGGGAACAATAACAGGAAATGTTGAAATGCCAGAAGTGCTAAATGACTTTTTTGTTTCAGTTTTCACCACAAAAGTTAGTAGTGACGTCTATCACAGTGAATACCAGTGAAAATGAAGTAGAATCAGAGGCTAAAATAGAGAAAAAACAAGTTAAAAATTACTTAGACAAGTTAGATGTCCTCAAGTCACCAGGCCCTGACAAAATACATCCTAGAATACTCAAAGAGCTGATGAGAAGATATCTGAGCCATTAGTGATTGTCTTTGAAAAGTCATGGAAGACTAGAGAGATTCCAGACAACTGGAAGAGGGCAAATATAGTGCCAATCTATAAAAAGGGGAATAAGGACAATCTGGGCAATGGAGCAAATAATCAAGCAATCAATTTGCAAACACCTAGAAGATAATAAAGGTGATAAGTAACAGTCAGCATGAAGTTTTCAACAACAAATCATGTCAAATCAATGTAATAACTTTCTTTGACAGAGTGACAAGCCTTGTGGATAGTGGGGAAGCAGTAGATATGGTATATCTTGACTTTAGTATGGCTTTTGATACTGTTTTGCATGACCTTCTCAAAAACAAGCTAGGGAAATACAACCAAGATGGAGCTCCTATAAGGTGGGTGCATAACTAGTTGGAAAATCATTCCCAGAGAGTAGTTATCAGTGGTTCACAGTCAGGCTGGAAGGGCATAACGAGTGGAGTCCCGCAGGGATTGGTTCTGGGTCCGGTTCTGTTCAATATCTTCATAAATAATTTAGATAATTGCATAGAGAGTACCCTTATAAAGTTTGCGGATGATACCAAGCTGGGAGGGGTTGCAAGTGCTTTGGAGGATAGGATTAAAATTCAAAATGATCTGGACAAATTGGAGAAATGGTCTGAAGTAAATAGGATGACATTCAATAAGGACAAATGCAAAGTACTCCACTTAGGAAGGAACAATCAGTTGCACACATACAGAACGGGAAATAACTGCCTAGCAAGGAGTACTGTGAAAAGGGATTTGAGGGTCATAGTGGATCACAAGCTAAATATAAGTCAACAGTGTAACACTGTTGCAAAAAAAGCAAACATCATTCTGGGATGTATTAGCAGGAGTATTGTAAGCAAGACACAAGGAGTAATTCTTCAGCTCTATTCCATGCTGATTAGGCCTCAACTGGAGTATTGTGTCCAGTTCTGGGCTCCACATTTCAGGAAAGAGTGGACAAATTGGAGAAAGTCCAGAGAAGAGCAACTCAAACGATTAAAGGTCTTGAAAACATGGCCTATGAGGGAAGATTGAAAAAATTGGGTTTGTTTAGTCTGGAGAAGAGAAGACTGAGGGGGGGACATGATAACAGTTCTCAAGTACATAAAAGGTTGTTACAAGGAGGAGGGAGAAAAATTGTTGTTCTTAATCCCCGAGAATAGGACAAGAAGCAATGGGCTTAAATTGCAGCAAGGGCGGTTTAGGTTTGACATTAGGAAAAATCTCCTAACTGTCAGAGTGGTTAAGCACTGGAATAAATTGCCTGAGGAGGTTGTGGAATCTCCATCAGTTGGGATTTTTAAGAGCAGGTTGGACAAACACTTGTCAGGGATGGTGTAGTAGATAATACTTAGTCCTGCCTTGAGTGCAGGGGACTGGACCAGATGACCTCTCGACGTCCCTTCCAGTTCTATGATTCTAGGATACTTACCTAATGTCCAAAGTGTCAGAGTTATCTTTACCCCGCATTTGCTGGGTTGCCTTTTGGTTGTTGCTTCTCCTTCATCTCATCCCGCGCCTCTCCTGACATTGCAACTTCTCAGCTGCCCAGCCCCACTCTCCTGCCCATTGCACTTCTCACGTCCATTATTCTGCAAAATGCTATATTGAGGATGTGAGTTGACAAAAGGTGCTACATGTTGTAAGTACATAAAAAAAATTCTAATGAAGACAGTGAACTGTGAAAATAAAATTTGTCTTTGAAACAGATGAAAAATAAGTGTATTCAAATTCATTGATATTTGTAATTCATTGGAAAAAATCTTCCTTAAAGTTGCATCAGCTTTAAATGAGTGCTATTTTTAACTGCTAGCCCCCTACAGTTTTCTAATAATTGATTTTACTAAGCATTGACTTCTGTATGTAAGAGCATAAATCTATGAAATTTCTATGGGCTGTTATTTTAGGTGTTGGTCTAGTAGCTTGGTACAGTTAAACTCCCAAATATTTGAATACTTCACTCCTATACAGGATTGTCTGAAAACACTCACACATGACAGAACCACACATCCTTTGATGTCCTTGTACTTCAGCTTCAGTCCATAAACCCTCCCTATTCCATGTACCTCAGACTTTGGACAATCATATACTTATTTCTCGTGTCTTTAAGGAGATGACCACTTTGGCTTGAAACCCTGTCAAAGGGCTCCACTCACCAGTAGGGTGCCTCCCCCTGGCTTCTCTGGGGATTTTCTTCACCTAGGTCCAATGCCCTTTTCCTCACGCCATGCCCACTACCCCTCTCTAGGACTCGGGGTACTCCTTCATGACTCAGTCCTCCCCTTCCAGGGTATCAAAGACCCACTAAATCAACTGTCTCAGGCAATCTGCTATTCCACTGCCCAGTCTGTACCACTTCCAACTGGTGACAGAACCAGGGGAGCCAGGGAGCATATGTGCGATGGGAAAAAAAATATGATAGTACTGCTAAGAGCCAAGATGAACTAAGAGATCGGATCAGATGTATTCCTAGATATCCATTGCAATCCTCAATAATCAGATAATTGTGTGATCAAAATTGCATTAAGTTTACATTATTTGATTGATAGATATCCTGTTGCTTCTATCTGGTACAGCCTGTTGGTGGTGTGTGTTAGGTTTTCTAAAAATATATTTTTTATTTTATTTTATTTTTTATAAAACATTAGAACAAAATCATTGTATATGGTAGCTGTTATATGGGGACATGTTTACCTCCCTTCAAAGTAGTTTGTTTTTATTATTAATTTTGCTGACACCTTTTTCCAAGGAGATTTACAATTTAGGGTTACAATTGTTAAAATATGCATTTTATATAAACAAGAACAATTTGATTGTAATGTTACAGAATTGCAAGTTACAGTTCAATAATAATAATAATAATAGTGCAGTATATGCAGTAAAATGATAAATGCAAGTGAAGTACAATACATGAAGTGCAAAAATAATATACAGTTTTAATGTTTAGAACTAAAGTTGTTTTATTTTGTCATTTGTACTATAATTGTACCTTAAATATTATAATGTGGCTATATTTTGTAGTCTGGTTATTTATGTTACAATTGCACTCTTCAGGATATTTAAGTAGTATTTTAATTCCCCTACCACTTTGGCATTGACCTCCTTGCTTTTACAAAGGTTCCAGCACCCTTGCCACTTTCCCAGTGTCTGGTAGGGGAAACCAAGCCTGTGGTCCACTTTAGGTTCCAGTCCAGGGACCCTATGTCAAGTAACTGTGGTCTGCTTTCTCTCAAAGTCTGTTGTTCTTTCCCTGGACTCCTTCCTATAGCTTCTGGATCCCTCAGCTCTGGGTTTAGTTCAGTTCAGACTCCCTCTTCCCAGAGAATAACTGCAGATCACTTCCCCTACAGCTTTAATCTGTGCTGCCAACTTCCTGGTTGTATACTAGCCCTGACTATTCTTCTCAGCAGGGCTCCATCATGAATCAATCTCCCTGGATCTCCCCCAGGTGCAGTCAGGTTAATTAACCTAATTTAAACGGCTCTATCTTCTGTGGGGTGAGCAACTCATCACAGATCCATTAGCCTTCTCCCTGGTCTTCAGAGGACATTGGATCTCCCCAAAGCAATGTCTCCTAAGGGGTGATTAGGTAAACACCAGGGCCTTCCCCCAGTCCAGAATATTAGAGGGAGGTGGGTACAGGAAATGTCTGGTACCCAATGGGCCACTGGAGAGGGGAAGTCCCCACTTCCCTGCTCCAGCTACTAGCATCAAATGGCACCTCATAAACTTTAGCATAACGACTAAGTGCTAATGAGAAGAAACCTCATAATACTTAGTATGTGACTATTAGGGAAAGTGTGATGCTCCCCTAGCTCCTGTCCTTGGAATTATAGGCCCGGTATCTGCTCTTAGTGCTCTCTACTTAGTAGATCTGCTGATGGTGGTGGTGAGAGAATAATTATTTCCTCTTTATAGGTACCTGATGTGGAAGATGGGTATTTCATGTCCTCCCTCCACAAAGGCTGTCAGCAATGGGAACACTGACTTGTGGCTGGTGCCACCCCCAAAAGTCTGTTCTAGGGAGAATATCCACCCAACGACTCTGTAGAATGAGGAGCCACTGTGTTCAAGGAAGGAGGACAAAAAATCAGCTCTTGAGGACAGCAAATGAAGAAGGATGGCCCACGGAATCTGAGGGAAAGGAATGAATGAGAGAGACAGGTTCCCCTTGGACATAGGGCATCTTCCCCTATGCTGTCCTAATGGATGATTTGTTGCTGCTTCCTCTTGGAATTTTGACTTCTTCATCCCCTTGCTGTCACATTTTATTGCCTCCAAGTGATTGTGCAGTGATTGCTCTGGGTTTGTTCTCTGTGAATGAACTCTCCAGGTTTTAGTTGTGTACCCCCAACAAACCAAATCCTGCAGTATTCACCAAGCTAAACTTAGCAGGTCCCTTCTCTTCTTCTCCACGGTTCTACATCCATCCTTCAGTCCATCCAAATTTTGTCCAACCCCACCTGTCCCATCTCTTCAACTCCCCTAACCTAATCTTTGAATTAGATCTATCTCTCATATATCTCTGGCTTTCTTCCAGTGGCTACTGTTACCTCCTTATATTTTTTCTCAGACCCATCCGTCAACAGCCCCCTACCAAATACACCTTGGCCGGTATTCTGTCAGATTGATTGTGGTATCTCAGGACATGTGACAGTAATATCTGAGGGAGCTGCTGCCTTCAAATAACATCACATTCAATCACATTAATTTGTGGCAGCATCTCACAGTCCACGGTTGCATACTCAGAAATTACATTTACTAGCTGACTGAATGCATGCAGGAAGGGGAAATTATAGCCTTCTGCTCCAAAGATCTTAGGCCTCTTCCAGCTGAGCTACAAGAGAATCTCCACTAGATATGGGCTGTATGAAGACTTCAGTTAGGAACAAAATTTCCACAAGATCTAAGACCATGCAAAACATTGTCTGATTTCAGATGTTATTAAAAAAGTTAATCTCAAATTAGATTAATAGAAAGGGTTGCAAACTGTGCACATCACATTACCAGAAAGATAATGACAAATTAGAGGGGAGTACAGAGAACATCAGTCATAAACAACAGCAGGCTGGAGAGAATGGTTTGAAGAAAAATTAAAAGAGTTTGCTATATACTGCCTAATTAAAGGGTGACTATGGAAATATATTACACTCTGGTTACCTGAAGTACTTAGAGAGAAGAATTATTTAGTTCCCACTGTACATCTAGAAGTAAATAGCTGAATTTAAGAAAGGGAAAATGTAGGATGAATATCAAGAATTACTTCTTAACAGTGAAAGAGCTATTCGAATGTCTAAAGGGACATGGTGGAAACCCATAATTTAGGACTAGAGCTGGTTGAAAATGGTATAAGATTTTATACAAAAAAAATTCAGGAACATGTCATACTTTTCCCCCCCTTCAAAATGTGACATTTCAGCCACGTTTCATTGAAATTTTGAATTGTTTTGCTCTGTTTTATGTGGGACTTTGAAAATTAGACCAGATAAAACATTAAAAACTGTACAATAGGGATGAATGCTGCACTGGCAAGGAGATGGACTGAATGATTTAATAAGGCTTTTCCATGTCTGAATTCCATGAGTCTATTAACTTTCAACCAACCTGAGTTAATTTGTAGTTTTGAAGTCCTGTATTGTTTCAGTGTGAAACGTGACATCTAGATTGACTTTCATTGAGGTTTTGAGTTCATTCTAACTCAAGAATCTAAACCACATCAGCTGTCAAGAAAGAAAACATTTGAATGAACCCTGTAAAATGAAACCTTCATATTTTGCACAGCTCTGTTTAAATCATCTCCTCTGGTCATCCACAAGAAGGGGAGAAGATGACAAGATTGCTAAAAACTTGAACAGTTTCAGTATAGTACACATCCAGGAGAGGGAACTGATGAATGTAGAGAGTACATTATAATCAGTTTAAGTTAGTTACAGCCATCCTCCAGAACTAACCAGAGATGGTACCCCAAATGTTTTAATTCCTTGATAAAATGTTGTAGAATATTGGTGTTCTGTCACCTAAGAAATCCAGCCCCTGCTACATATATCACAAATGTAGATACACAGAAACTTTATTAGGGGGTAGCCATGTTAGTCTGTATCCACAAAACCAACAAGGAGTCCGGTGGCACCTTGAAGACTAACAGATTTATTTGGGCATAAGCTTTCGTGGGTCCCACTTCTTCAGATGCATCATTAAAGCTTATGCCCAAATGACTCCTTGTTGGTTTTGTAGAAACTTTGTTTATTATTATTTATTGGTTGTATTATGGTAGCATCTAGATTCTAGGAGGCCTAATCAAGGTTAAGGACTCCCTTGTGCTAAGCACTGCACAGACATATAGCAAAGATAACTGTCCCTTCCCAAAACAGCTCTCAGTCTACATGACTGTCAGTGTGCAACAGATGGACAAAACAGACGAACAACGGGGGGATGGGTCAAGTTAGGAGGATGAGGTAATGAAACAACAAACAGAATTTGGCAGCGAAGCAAGAATCACAGCTCGATGTTTGCCTAACCAGTGCCAGGTGGGAGTGATTTGTAGGCATCACAGCAGAGGTAGGGACTGAATAGGAATAAGGTGGCAGCTTGAAGAATTTTGACGGGAGCATTGTGGGAGACTATATGGAGGTTCCCGAGGGTAAAGTGCACAAGTGGATGACTGAAGTTGAGGTAACCAGCAGAGTGAAGGTAGTGAGAATCGGCAAAAACATATACACACCCCTACCCAGAGGGGAACAGAAATAGTTTCAAATTTAAAAGACAGTGTGATGCTACCAGCTGTTGCAGAACATGCGAAAAATGTCCCTCAAATTAGACACCATAAAATTAGTCATAGCTGATAGCTGTTCATAGGTTCAATTAAAGTTTTGTTAAGATAAACTAACATCTTCCTTTTCATATGTATGAAGAGCTTTATTATAAACCTATAGGGTTCTTGAGGTTCATTAGGAGAGATCTGTAGGATCTTTTTAAAGACCATCTGTTTTGGGTCTGGGATCATCACCTTGTCAGGCTGTGAGGAAAATTGTGTCCAGCAGGAAATAACAAATACAGTTTTAAAATTCATAGGATGTTTTTCTGATTAATAATGCAGATGCCTTACTTTGCTTCATTTTAAAGTCTGTTTCAGGGAACAATTGAAGTCTCCCATTCCGTTTTGAAGATTTTTGTTTCTTTGAAGAAGGCTGTCTTGAAACCAGGAGTAGTTTTTTGCAGATCTAAGCTTTTGGTATCACCATGTTTTTTGGGTTTTTTTTTTTTTTTTTTTTGGCTAGTACTGGTTTCATGTCCAATTTGATATATTATTTGTCTCCTTAAAAATCTTAGTTGAACACCTTGAAAAATAATATTTGCAGAACTGTCATCACTTTGTGATTAATAAAAATGTAGGCTACATGATCTACACAAAACACAGTTGACACTATTTGGGTTTTGAAACTGCACAGACATAAAAGACGTTCTTGATGTTATTGCAAAATGTTACCAAAGCAATTACATTTTGTCACTATCTGTTATTTTTTAAAGAAGCAGAATAACTGAAAAACTTCCAAACTTTTCAAGGGAAAAAAAGATTTGAATGTAACTATTCATTATTTGAACCATACAGAGAATTCTAGCGAGCGCATTGTAGTAGGGTTATCACTCGCTCCTGCTCTGAAGGGTTTAAAACAGCCCTGGGAGAGGGCTGGGGCACGGGAAAAGCTGGGCTGATTGGAAAGGCAGCCACATCTGGGGCCATGCCCCAATCAGGCCATAGCTGGCCCTATAAAGAGGCTGGGAGCCAGGTGCTCAGGCAGTCTCTCTCTGGTAGGAGAGAGAGATGGGCCTGGTTGTGTGGGAGCTGAGAAAGATACCTAGAGTGGAGCAGGGGTGGGGAGCTCCAGCCTGGAGAACCCCCAGGCTGCAGGCCTTGATAAAGGCCAGGACAGGTGTGGGGCTACAGAGGGGTAGGCTAAGGCAGCAGGTCCAATCCCCCCCCTTTGCCTATGATGAATGGCTTGTACTGCAGTCTGCCCCAGTGAATGGGGGCTAGATTGTGACAGGCAGTAGTGATATACTGAGGTGAGGATAGAGGGTTGGGGGGTTCCCTGGCATGGGGAGACCCAGAGAGTGGGTGTATAGCCAGGGGGCAGCACCCAAGGGAAAGGGGCACTGGGGTCCAGGAGAGACATGGGGGCCTGAGGCATGCAGGACACCGGCCTGCAGAGGGTACTCCAAGGTTGAAAAAAGAGCTAATTCCCAGGATGACAGCAGGAGGTGCCTCAGGGGTGAGTCTTGCATCACCACAAACATTAAGAGTTCTAGGCTCATTTTTTGCATGTGGGCACAACACACTTATCATTAATGTTAATTGGATTTATATGCCTTTATCAAAGGAAGAATATAGGTTTAAAAGTAGCATTCAGCGATGCTGAAATCTCATTCTCCCTTTGGCATTTTGCACATTTCCTGGTGCTTTTCTCAGACTCAGTTTGTTTTGAACTGAACAAAAGTTTACTGCTGTGTCTAATAATGCGAGCTTAATCACTTTAACAAGGTCAGCATACCTGGTCAATCTACACAGTGTTGCTTGTTCTTTCATAACCATGTTCAGGAGGCTTTATTATGTTTTTTTTCCTTCACAAAGGCCTTTTTCTGAATTACAGTCCCCTCAAAAATGAATCGTAAGCCACCATCCCAAAACAACGTCATTTCCATTTCATCAAAAGTAGATAACTTTCTCTCCTAAGGGTTGATAATTGAAAAACATTTCAGTGAATGTTTTTACAGAACAATCTGCAGCCATTTTCATTTGTGATTCTTTTTATGTCCATAACAGCCCCTAGTTGTAAACAAATGCTATAAATCAGAGGTACAAGTGACTAAATATTCTCAAGCATATGTTTTATGCATAGTCTAAAAATACAGAATTTCAGTTCTCCAATGTCACAATCCCTTTGTGAATATATAGTACCATGACTGTATTTTTACATTTATTTACTAAGGTCTACATTTTAATCTTTCAATTTATCCTAAGTAATAGGCAGCACATATCTGCCCTGACTCAAAAGCTGACCAGGGTAGGAATTGTGGCTCAGAGTCAGTTTATTCTCTGGTTCCCTGTTACTTCAGGTGGGAAAAGTAATCTGCTTCTGTCCTTTGCAATGGACTACTTCCCATCCACACTAGCTCAGATCTGCTGGCTGGCATTTTGGGGCTGGAGTCATTCTTCCTCCTGTCTGCCCACTGCATGGGGCTGTGGGGAAGTAACAACTCCCTCTGTGCACTGTGACCAAAGATCAATCAGGATCAGGGCCCCACGGTAGGTAGATAGTGCTTGCTTAGACTTTTAGAGAGCTAAACTCTTAAGGTTCATAAACCATATTTCTATAGCTGCATAATTTGGCTAATGCTAAAAAATTTCCACAATTAAAAGCTCTCTTGTATGATTTAATATAGTGTGAAATACAGAGGGGGGGGGGAACATGGTAGGCCCTGTTGCATCATCTATAGTTTTGGGGCTGCAAATAAATCTCCATTATAAAGCCCTGTTTTCCATCACCCATAACTTTCTGCTAGGTGACTGTCCTGAGGTGATTGTCTTTAAATGTTCAAGCAAAATCTATTGGTTCATTGTGGAGTTAGCTGATGATGTGCAACATACACTTTTCCCAGTGTCAGAAAAAGCTTTTTTTTTTTCTGGGAGGGGCTCATTGATAAGTGTTAAACTTTGAAACACAAAACTTGGCATGTTGGTAGTTCCTAATGCATAGTACACACTTTGCTAGTAGCACAAATATTAGCTGACAATTAACAGTGTAGAATGATTTAAAAAATTGCCTCTGTGCATGCCCAAGAGGACAATTCCTGCCAGAGTCAGGGAGGATCTTTTGTGAATTTAAGCCTTCAGAAATTTTAAATCATGGAACAGATTTCCCCCCAACCTTCTTATTTAAGTGTTCAGCTCATGGCATTGGCTAGTCAGGTCACATGAACATGACAGCACCTTTTTCCTCCACAGAAAGCAAATTAAGTCATTATGCAGGCACTGTTCTAGCAAGGACCTATTCCCATGCTTGCCCCAGGTTAGATGTCTTATAAACTTATGCAGTTAGGATGCATGATTTCAAACCTCTGATTTATAGACAGCAGGGCTCGTGAGCCTTCTAGACTGAAGCTCTTGCTTGCTGGTTTAGCTTTTCTTTGAAAAGAAAACTTCACCCAGACTGTTTTGACTGGCTATAGACTGTACTTCCTGCTGGAAAATGCTAATAGAGTAACTATGTTGCAGAAGAGATTGCCTGAATCAAAGACAATTTTTTCCAGAGCAAGGTAACAAAATAAGAGCAGAGGTTGTGAATACCCCAGTCCCCCTTATTTGTCAGAATTTAATCCAGCCATGCAAATTGTCATACACAAAGCAGTCTAAGCCACCAGATGCAAAAAGGACCTTTCTCCATGGGGTTGGTGGAAGCCAGCAAGTAGCACCTACACTAATTTAAAGTTGATGTGCTGTGTCAACATCCCCATGGACTCCCCACCACTCAACTAGCAGCAATAGCCAAAAATGTTTTCTCCTATCTTTGGCTAGCTAAAGGATTGCACCTTTTCCTTTCAGATGTAGCTAGCCTCTACTATCTATGCTTTGAGCAACTCCATGATAGACTACTGTAGTGTTGTCAACCTGGGCTTAACTATGAAGCCACGTGGAACGTGCAAATGATTCAACACTTCACTAAGTACCACACATAAATGAGAGCATGTAACACTACTGATCCACACCTTGCACTAGCTTCCCCATGCTGTTCCAAATCAACTTTAAGGTCATGGTACTAATATTTACAGACCAAATTCTGCAAAGTGCTGAGCACCCAGAACTTCCATTGATTCCAGTTAACCCAATCTGATAAAAGATTGAGTCTGGAACCATTAATGGCCTTGGCCTTCAAGCCCTTCATGGGCTTGGGTCCTGGTTGCCTCAGAGTCTGTCTGTGACAGCTGGTCCATCATGACAGCTGCAACTATAAGTGAAGGTGAAGCTGACAGCGCCATGGGTGAAATTCCTAGGGGCAAGGAACTGAGCATTCTTACTGTCAGACCCTCTACTGTGGAATTTATTACCTATAAATCTTGCCACATTTTGGTCTTAAGCAACATAGGATCATTCATGGACTGTCTGCAATGGGGTGAATGTCACCCTTATTTTGTTCATCTGACACTCTACTGCCGATGGTTCTGTTTTTACCCCAAATAAGGAGGTGTTAGTGATAATGCTATCTGGCTTAAGAATATCTTTTCCTTTCTTTACTAGTGGTTCTTTGTCAATCTGTGGAGTTTGTTTCCCTTCTTTATTAAAAAGAAGCACACTGAAAACAAAATTGAGCAAAATAGTTTTTACAATTGTGAATCTGGGAGTGTTCCTTTGCTCAAGCCAAGAACACTGCAAACTCAAACATGACACAGATGCATGCCTCAAGATCAAAAAGAAAAAAAGAGGAGGGGGAGTGGTGTATCGATGGTTTCACATCTATAAAGAATACTCCCCAAGGGGCGCTCATGCATCTGTTGTATATTTAGGTAAATGTATACTGACAGCTTTAAAGATTTATGCAGGTGAGCATCTGTAAATACAAGACCATAACAAGCAGCTGTGAGGTGGAACAACGGGGTGGTGGAGTGCTCCCATTATGGTTAATGTAGTAGGGAATGCATATAAAATGGCTTCCCAACTTCTGAAAAGCTCTGTCATTCTCTCTCCTGCCCTCCCTCAGCACAGTGCTTGCTGTGAGGTCCAAAACAACCTCCTCATTGATAGTTGGCTACAGAACATCCTTCGACAGGGGTTGACTCGTCCCATCTGGGATGAAGATATTTATGGCAAGACTATTTATTATGAACTGTATTGGTGAAATGCTAGAAAACATCTATTTTACTTGTGAAATAGCATTCCAGCATTAGAATCAAACAGGCATCACCTTGTTTTTATTTCAGCTGGAGCAAGATGAATAACAACATCACTGTTGAGATACTGACATGCAGTTTCTTGGGGAAAAAGACAACACCACCAATAACAAAAACCCTGTTAAACCACAGAGCAGTGGAAGTTTATTCAACTGATGTCTCCTTTTTTAAGAATGACAGCAACATATATATAATTTCATCATACACTTCTGAAGTCAACACACCTTCAGTGCTAGAAACTGACCTTCATTTCTCTCGCACGATCATAAATCCATCCAGACATGGTTGACTGAATTACAAATTATTGCCTTAGTGACAGTCTGAGTTTAAGCAACACTATTGGTACAGATGTTTCTGCAGTGCACCTCTACGTCACAGCTTAGTGCTATAAAAATATAGATGATTAAATGTGATATTTAAAACTTAGTCAGCCTGCAATAGGGTAATAACCTAATAAAGTAGTAATACAAATTCAGCTTTAGTTTTGTGACTATATTACAGTGTTCTCTAATATCAATCATTAACACTTATAAATATGGTCACAATCAATGTGACCCTTAGGTCACGTGTAACAAGATCTCTCAGTGGGCTGGCACTTATTTCCCATTGTCACTGTACATTTCCAGAGCACAGATGCTGTTTTGTGGGGTGAAGATGACATTGAGGAAAGCCATTTATGAAAAGGAGTGTGGGATTGTTTCTCATCTCACCCACATTGGATTTCATTGGACCTGCTCCCATTTTATCCTAGCATACATAAGATCAGAATCTGGACTTGGGTCTTAGTAGGGTTTTTTTTTTAAACACTGCTGCACTGCTTTTGAACATGGGCCACATGAAAAATATGGTTGCATATTATTATAATGTCTGCACTGGTCTCCCATTAACTTTCTGACATGCACCTTTGTCACTGTCTAGGAATTCAAAAAAAAATAATTTACTGGTGAGCTATGACTAATGGAGCGACTGAACCATGGCATGATTTATTTTTCCCAGTGTGAAGGTATAAGGGATAGTATTCCCATGGGCTTAGAGACCGACAGCTGGCTGGCTAGCTAGCCCCTCTCTCTGCACCTGGGAAAAGACCAGAAATTTAACTGGTTGATCCTTATAAAAGGAGGAACAGGAAATGAGGCAGGGGGCTTTAATATCTGTGAAAGGTTAGAGCCAATGCTGGGGGGAGCAGTCCCAAGAAACAGGGGGAGATGGGGCGGGGAAGTCCTATAAGGGCTTTGAGGTAAGAGCCAGGAACTTTGGAGTTGATGAACTCATGGGGTGAGGGCAGATTTGGAGGAAAGGGACTAACCTTTGTGGGGAAAGGCTGTGAAGCTTTGATCCTGTTCTTGTTAAGAAGGCTTGAAATAAAGAAATTAATTGGACTGGAGACTACCCTGCCTGGATTTCCCCAGCGAGGGAGCTGGCCCTGCAGGCACCAGCCTGGGTCTGGCCAGAAGAGGGTGCTATAAGGTAGGCCCAATCCTTCACACCCAAATCTGAAGGCCATTTTAGTGTTGTCCAGAAACTTTTCTGCAGAGACGAAAAAAGAGAAGCATTTGCTCTGCACATATAAGCAGTTTTATTCAGAGATTCCTCCAATTCGTCTCTCGGTGGTGGTGAACAAGTCTCTTCAAACTCAGTACCCTTCAGTTGGGCTACAGACACTAAAACACATGCTAAAAGCAATGCCAACAAGTCAAAAGGAAATCTGAGCCTGATAGAGGAGCTGAGTTTCAAAAACTGAAAGTCTATCCCAACTTATGGCTGTCTGATGGCTTCTTTAAAATAGTGTGGTCCCATTTCCTGTCCTGCTGGACAAAAGTCCTCTGAAAAGTCACTAGAAGTGACAGCCTTTCAGGCAGTCTCAGTAGAATCTGAGGATTATGAAAAGTGAGCTTCTGTCATACTCCAAGAACAGAGAGACACAATGGCTAGCCAAATAGGAAAATATTACCCCCATCCATGCTCTAGCTGGTCAGTTGATGACTTCAGTGATTAAGGCTGTCAGTTTGCCCATCTTTAAAATGGGGATATTGATATTGACCTCCTTTGTAAAGTACTATGAGATTACAAACTTGACTGATAAAGGTGATAGTGTGGATGTAATGTACTTATACTTCTATAAGGCAGTTGACTTGGTACCAGGGGCAGCTCTACCAATTTTGCCACCCCAAGCAGTTGCCGCCAAATTGCCGCCATGGGACACGGACTGCCACCCCATTCTGAATGCTGCCTCAAGCACCTGCTTGGAAAGCTGGTGCCTGGAGCCAGCCCTGCTTGGTACAGAATGACATTTTTATTAAAAAACTGGAATGATACAAAATCAATATAGCCTCTATTGAATAGATTAAAAACTGGCTAACTGTTCTCAAAATGTAATTGTAAAAGGGGAATAATCATCAAGTGGGCATGTTCGTAGTAGAGTTGCACAGGAATTAGTTGTTGTTAGTGTAGTGTAGTTAACACTTTTTCAATGATCTGAAATAAAACATAAAATCGTCTGACACAATTTTCAGATAATGAAGAGGACAGCTCACTGATGCAGAGCAAACTGGGCCAGTTGGTAACCTTGGCACAAGTAAACAATACACATTTTAAATGTAAAGTCCTACATCTAGGAACAATGAAAGAATGCCATATGTGATGGGGTGTATAAACCTCTCGCTAGTTAGTCAGGGGCTAACAGGGCCTGAGCCCAGTTAGGCCACTGGGTGGCAACTGGAGAGGCGGTAGGTATTACTTGATGATCAAACCCAGTTGTGGAGGCGCTGGGCCTTCATAAAAGAAGGAGCACAGGGCAGTAAAAAGGGGGCTGAGGAGACCCAGGGGAGAGACAGCCAGGAGTTACTTCTCTTGGGCTAAGGGTTGGGAGGCCTGCAGTTTAGAGCCAGAACTTGAGGGATCTCAGTCAGGGGGAAGCTTGGAAGGCCGGGGCAGTGCAACCTGGAATAAGAGGTGCATTGTCCTAAGCCAGGAGGAAACTGGCGGCAATGAAGTGCAAATGGCAGTGAGGTTAAAGCTTAAGGAATGCTTGGACTGAAGTTTGGGGGACTGTGGAGAAGAGCTTCAGGAGGGGATAGGCTCCTATGGCAGCCCCTGAGGAGGGATGATTCCATGGGGGAAGCCCTGGGAGACAGCAGTGGTGGATTAAAGATTTTGCCACCCCTAGGCCCTGAAATAATTGCTGCCCCCACCCCAGCTCACCTCCCCTCCGCCTCCGCCTCCTCCTCTGAGCGGGCCACTGGCTCCTGCTTCTCCCTGCTCCCTGCCAGTGCTTGTGCGCAAAACAGCTTCGCGAAGGAGGGGGAAGAGGGGGGAACACGGCACGCTTAGGAGAGGAGGCGGGGCCGGGGCGGGGATTTGAGGAAGGGGACCAATAGGGACAGGGAAGGGGCGGGGAATGGGTGGAGCTGGGGGCAGAGGGCGCGAGCCAGCTCCGGGGGAAGCAGCCTCTGGCTGCTATTGTAAATTTGCCGCCCCTGCAAATATGCTTCCCTAGGCCAAGGCCTTATCGGCCTAGGCATTAATACGCCGCTGGGAGGCAGTGCTCTGAAATAAGAGCAAGAAATAACTTTGCTGCCATTTGGCTGTGCCCCAGGAAGAAGCTCTTAGGAAGGAAGGTGTGGGACCTGGAAAGGAAGCCCAGGGAGCTGAAGGTGGCAAGGAAGGCAGCTAGAGGCAGAAAAAAGCCTTGGTCTGGATGTCACAAGGAAAAGGCTACAGAAGATAGTGAGTCTCACAGCAGCAGGCCCAAAAGAATGTTCCACACAGAGCTGTGACTGAGGACATACTAAGACGGGGGGAGGGATAGCTCAGTGGTTTGAGCATTGGCCTGCTAAACCCAGGGTTGTGAGTTCAATCCTTGAGGGGGCTGTTTGGGATCTGGGGCAAAAATTGGGGATTGGTCCTGCTTTGAGCAGGGGGTTGGACTAGATGACCTCCTGAGGTCCCTTCCAACCCTGATATTCTATGATTCTATGTCAGGAGCAAGGGGTTCTCACCATGGCATGCCCAAGCCTGGGTTTGGTAAAATCCTGGGAGTTGTGGGACTAGAAATACTTGAGTTTAAATTTCTTTGAGGGGTCTATTTTGAAAATCCCAGGAAAGAAACTGTGGGTCTTAGTAACCCACAGGAAGAGGGGCTGAAGAGACTGGAACTTTGGATATTGTTTTATGTGGACTAGGAACTGGAGTATCTTGAAAGAGTTGTGGAACTAAACCATGACAGGCTGGAGGGATGAGTCATGCAGACGACTGCAGGACCAGAGTGATCATCTGCTGGGGGCACTAGACAGGAAGAGCTGTTATGCCACACCCAGCCACTAGGGTGTGGAGGACACAGTGAGCCCATTCCTCTACACCATACTTGTATTATGGGGGAGTCTCTCCTGGGAAGCAGGGACTCTGATACAGACTTGGGGCTCATAACGGATAATCAGCTGTGCATGACCTCCCAATGTGATGCTGCAGCCCAAAGGGCTAATGAGATTCTTGACTGTATAAAAGGGACTACTGAGTAGAAGGGATGTTATGTTACATCTGTATTTGGCACTGGTGTGACTGCTACTGGAATGCTATGTCCATTAGTGGTGACAACTCAGGAAGGATGTTGATAAATTGGAGAGGGTTCAGAGAAGGACCATGACAACAATTAAAGGATTAGAAAACATGTCTTATAGTGAGACTCAAGGAGCTCAATCTATTTAGCTTATCAAAGAGAAGGTTAAGGGGTGACTTGATCACTCTTTATAAGTACCTACATTGGGAACACAAATTTGATAATAGAGGGCTCTTAAATGTGGCAGGTAAAGGTATAACAAGATCCAAGAGCTGGAAGTTGAAACTAGACAAATTTAGACAGGAACTAATGTGAATTTTTTTTTTTTTTTTTTTTTTTTTACAGTGAGGGCAATTAACCATTGGAACAACTTAATAAGGTTTGTGGTGGACTCACCATCACTGGAAATTTAAAACATGCTCTTGTTCTAATTCAGGGAAGTCCTGTGTGTGATGCTGGCAGACCAGGTGCCAGCTCTTGCCAAGGCTTTAGGCCTCAGCCAAGCACTGGGAAATTCATTGCTGGAAACCAGTCTGTTTCATCTGTGTTAGTATGGTTAAGATGGGTTTTGGATTTATAACAATGTGTTCAGTGTTTAGACTTTATGAAAATCTTGTAAATTGCTGCATGTATTAATCTCACTTATAGTTTCTTTATCACCTGCTAAAGGTAATATTTGACCTATTGCTTTATAATTGTAAAAATGTGTGCTCTGAAACTGAACCCAGTCAGGAGGGATCATCTCCTGCACATCAAGACGGTCTATCAAAACTAAATGGACCACTGTGGGACATCACAATGCAAAGACTTAATTGCACCTGGCACCCATGAAGAGGCTACATGTAAAGGAGCTTGTCCCATCATCTTGAATTCTGGAAGAAGGAATTGTTTTTTATCTGGTTTGCTGTTTGAACTCACAGGGTTGGGGCTATGAAACAGAAGCAGAAATCCCCAGGGTCAACCTGGGTTAGCCCTAAAAGACAATCAGAGCTGACAGATTACTACAACTCTGTCAACTCTTGAAACTCATTTGTGTATATATTCTTGCCTGCTTTAACCTTGTAACAACCCTCTCATTTCTTTTTTTTTTAATCTTATCTAATAAATCCTTAGATCTCACCCCAAAGACAATTCTTGTAGCCAATCCTATAGTAAACTATGTAAGGTACAAACTGACCTGGAGTAAGTGACTGACTGGCTCTCTGGGACTGGGAGTAATGTGAATATTTTGTGATCTTTGGTGTATAGCAATCATCTATCACTAAGTCCAACTTGCCTTTGTGGAAGGATAGACTGGAATCCCCAAGGCAACTGTCTGTGAGTCCATGGTTAGACTGTTATATGCTTTAGGAGCTCACTCATGTTACTGAGTTGACAAAATCTAATTATAGAATATACAACCAGTTTGGGGTCTCTGCCCTGCTTCTTGACAGTCTGCCCTGAGATTGGCACTCATGGTCATGGGCAACTCCAGACATCATGATGCTGTTGATCTCAGTGGTCCCAATAAGAAAAGCTATAAGCTTCAAGGTCTTTACATCTTGTCTCTAAGGAAGATACAAGCAGGTTTGGTGGGTTTTTTTGCCAGGGCTGGGAAGTTGGAGATCAAAAGGACTGAACAGCTTTTATAGGGGATCCTTCCTGATGCATGGGAAAGAAATGGTTGGTGAGATAGGTGAATGGAGTAGGCCAGCTAAATCCTAGAGGTCTTGGATAGGGTGGAGGGGTTGTGGTGCATATAGAAAATGTAGACCTACCTGGACCCCATGTGGAAGACGGTTAAGTACCTGGTAAAGATACTTGGTAATCTAAACATGTCAAGAGGGTAAAGACAATCTTGTCAGAAAGCCTGTTCTGGCCAGTCCAAATTTTGACAACCTTTGAACTGTGTACAGATGCATCAGACATTGCTTTAGGTTCAGCTTTGATGCAGTCAGGTGAACATAACAGAATTGTTTTCTTGTGTGTGGAGAAAAAAAAAACTTGACACCCTCCAACCAGAATTATTATGTCCTAGACAAAGATTGTTATGCCACTGTCTGTGGAATCAAACAATTAAGGCCCTATCTCTCTCACAGAAAACTCAGAGGTCTAACTGACCACTCTTTATTAATTTGGTTACACAGAACCCAGGGCACCAATTCCAAACTTCTCAAGTGCAGCATGATGCTCCAAGAATATGACATGGCAATTGTGTATATTAAAGGGAAAGACAATATAATAGTAGATGCTTTGTCCAGGAAAGCAGGGTCTGACCCACAGCCTACAGTTCAGCCAGTGGCTGACCCTCCTGCAGCATTGTAAGAGGGGAGGTGTGAACCTGGGATCCCCTTAGTGCTCACTGGCGGAGGGTCCACAGTACTGTAACTCAGATCAGGCCTAACACTCATTACCCCGGCACACTGTTGTCATAATATGTATCTAAAAGGTGTTGTGTAAGGTATCATATGTAAAGTGGTGACATGCTGGTCCCAAATATCATTGTGTGATATATGTACAAGATGTGTGCTGGAAACATGTCCTTAAAATGTGTTTGGGAGGCACCTCGTAAACCCAGCTTGCAACAAAGGAATGTAGATTTGTCTGACCAGCTTGATTCCAGGCAGAGGACAATGAAAGCACAGGACATATAAGGTAAACAAAGCCATCAAGCTAATGAATTGAGGAAGGAGTGTAGTGAGTCTGCACCCCCGGTGCTTTCTTGGCTCTTGAGGCAGAGACAATGGACTTTGGGTAATATAAGGGGAACAAGAAGACATTTTAGATAGCTTACAGTGGCACAGCTGATCGGCTGTAGGTTCTCTAGTGGAGCCTGTCTATGCAGACGGGAGAGAGCTCTCCCATCAGCTTAATTAATCCACCCCCATGAGCAGTGGTACTGGCCCTTAGATCAGTGCAACTCATGTCACTCGGGGTGAGGTGGGGCTTTTTCACACTCTGGACCGCCATAAATTATACCCACATAAGTGGTAGCAGACACACTGACTTTCTAATTTCCAGGGGGTGCTCGACCCACGCTCTGCCCCAGACCCTTCCCCCCACTCCACCCCTTCCTCCAAAGCTCCACTCCCACCCCACTCCGCCTCCTTCCCCAAGCGCCCTGCCCTCACTCTGCCCCCTCCCCCAGCACTTCCTGCACACTGATGAACGGCTGATCCACCGCAGGCGGGAGGCACTGGAGGGGCGGGGGAGGAGGTGGTTGCTGAGGCCGCCAGTGGATACTGAGCACCCACCGGTTTTTTTTTTTTTTCTGTGGGTGCTCCAGGGCTGGCGCACCCGTGGAGTTGGCACCTGTGAGTGGTAGTGAGACATCGCCTTAGGGCGCGTCTTCACTGGCAACGTTAAAGTGCTGCTGTGGCAGCGCTTTAACGTGGCTTGTCCACCTCCACGAGGGGTGTAGCTGGGGCGCTGTCTACACGGGCACTCCACAGCACTGACACTTGCCGCGCTCAGGGGAGTGTTTTTTCACACCCCTGAGCAAGAAAGTTGCAGCGCTGTACAGTGCCCGTGTAGACAAGCCCTTAGTTAGTCATCACTTAGGGGACAGCACCTGTGCAAGTTGGCTCCTCTTGGCCTGAAGACAGGAACTGCTGATAACTTGCTGTAAGTGAGAAACTTTTTAGGCAAAGATAAGATTTGCTAGAATTAAGCAGTTTAGTCACTAGAAAATGTTTTGTTTGTTACCACACCTTTCTCTCTTTCTCTTGCTTAGTATCACTTACATCTGTTTTAGTTAATAAGCGTATTTTGTGCTAAGGTGAAATGTGAGTTGTCAGCTCACCTAACAGGCTGGTGTGTGCTCTGTCTCTTTGAAGGTAGTGAATTCAATTTCTGTCAGGGACTGGACACTGCAGGGAGATGTCTCTAGGGAAATTGGGAAATGGGGTTCACTGATTGTTACTGGCAAGGAAGAGCTTGCTGACGAGGCAGACAGGCTGGTGTTGGGGAGCTGACATACAGCATAGCACTAGAAAAGCTCTCACGTTCTGAGGCAGAGACATGACACAGCAGCTTATAGTTTGGGGTGTCCTGAGCGGCATGTCACAGCATATAGTCTATTTTAGTGTTGTAGATCTTAAAATGTTCTTTGTTTTAAATAACTAATACTTTGCTGCAAGGAAACTCTTTGGTCACTGATCTCCACTCTCTTAGCTCTCAGCGGTAATGGAATTGCAGGGTCTGAGTCTAAATCAGACCTGCTGAAGTAATCACAGTTGATATACAGGGGATTGCAGCTAGGGCCTGAGCTGAGTGGAAAATTGTGTGATACCACCCTGGGAGAGATGAGGGTCTGAGGCTTGAGACTGAGGGGGGTGTGCTCGAGAAGACCAGGAGGGGTCAGAGACACAGTTAGCACCATCTCTATCTCATGTCTGTCCATGTTTCAGTGTAACTGAGGTCATGCTAGATTTTTCAATCTGTTTATATTTCATCTGGGCCTGTTTAGGGGGTCTGTCCTGCTCTCTGGAGGGTCACCAGTATATTGTGATTGGATCCAATTGCTGAATCCCCTGTGCTTCTACGTTCCCTAGTTCTGGGTAGTAACAGATCACTGTTCCTTCCTCTGTGTCTGTCAAGTGCCAATCCCCTTGTTGGGCAGTGGGACACCACAGTCTGGCTGCTAGAACCCAGAACTAGTGGCTCAACCCTTCCAAGCCTCCATTGCTTAGATACGTTCCTCCAGGTTCAACCTGGCTGTGAGAGCTTTGGTTTTCTAGTTACACCTTCCAGGAACCATGTGGTAGTAAAGCCAGGAAACACAGGCTTAGCAATGGAACTTTCATCCACAAACACTTCTTACTCTAGAGGGAAAAAAGGTTACAGATCTATGGTAAACAACAAACACTTGAATGCAATACCCCTACGTCCAACCTCACTGCTCCTGTGAGTCCTGGATGTGGTTTGTTGCCCAGATCTTCCAAGGTATTTAGGCTTCTAACTTCCATTAGTTCTATGGAAATTAGGGGTCTAAATACCTTGGAAGATCCGGGTCTGAGTCTTTAGAATAGGCAGGTCTTCCTGCCTTTCTGGCCAAGTCTTCTGCATCTGGTGATGAAATAGGCCCCTTGCTTAGAGAAAGAGTTTTCTTTTAAAACAGGCTGTCACCTTTCTTGCCCATAAGCTTCTGCTGGGAAACTTCCAGCCTTCCCTGGTCACCTTCTGGGTAGAGAGTTGTTCAAAGTCACCGGCCCCTATTGTCAGCAAACCATTTAAAGGGTGGAGCCATTTAATGTTGTTGGCACCTGATTGCTCTTTTGCCAGTTCCCTTTGGAGACCTAGGTTCAGCTCCCTGCTACACCAAAGATCTTCCTGTGAGACCTTAAGCAAGTTACTCTGTGCTTTAGTTCCCATTTGTAAAATGGCCGTAGGGTACTATTCTGCCTTACAGGGATATTGTGAGGATAAATACAATAAAGATTGTGAGGTTCTCACATGCAATGGTGACTGGGGTCATAGATGGATACAGTTTTACAGTCATTCCCTATACAAGTTTTTCAGCTAGATCAGGGTGGCTTTCACTCTCCAAGAATCTCCCATGAGGTTCTTTTTCTTACTCATTCTTCTCAATGAAATCCAAAATGGTGTCCATGAGCAGCCTGGTCAGTCAATGTTTAAAATCAACCATTCAAGACTTACATTAATGCAGTAATGTATAGGAGCCCCAGTTATAGACCAGGACCCCATTGAGCTAGGTGCTGTACAAACACATAGACTCAAACTTTAAGGTCAGAAGGGACATCATGATCATCTAGTCTGACCACCTGCACATTGCAGGCCACAGAACTTCACCCAACCATGCCTATAATAGACTCATAACCTCTGGCTGAGTTACTGAAGTCCTCAAATCATGATTTAAAGACTTCAAGCTACAGAGAATCTGCCATTTTTGCTAGTTTAAACCTGCACCTGACCCATGCCCCATTCTGCAGAGGAAGGTGAAACACTCCCCCTCCCCCAGCTATTGAGACCGATTAACTTGAATATCATGGGGCGAAAGCCACGTGGCTCTCCAAGTTTTATACATTTTCATCATTCACAGCAAAAGTCAATGGAGTTTCACCAAAATGAAAGAGCTGCGAGAAGAGAATTAGGCCCAATGTTTGTTTGGGGTTTTTTTTTGGTCACTTTGAAGTTTTTTTGACCAGCTGTACTTTGGCCCATGATCCAACACACCCATGAGAGACCACTGATAAGTAGAAGCATAATACAATAAGGATGTCCTATATCATTAACCTGACTGTCTGCTCCCAAAGTTTCAACCAGCAGTGTTTCTTCTGAAAGCCCCTTTAAGTGTGTTGAGAATATGATGTCCGAGAAGCTGCTTCCAGATAATGCAGGAACGCTTTGGTTTTTGCCCAGATTTGATTATATGTACTAATGGCTATTTGTAACTCTCACAAGAGTTTTTATTGCACATTCTTAAGTACTTACCAGAAATGTCATGCAGTTGTTTTAAATGATCAGTGCGCACTATAAATGGTAGCACTATTTTTACAATAAAATTTGTATTGACCTTGTTCACTCAAACAAAACTAACTGCTGTGGGATAGACTGTCTTCAAGATATAGTCTTGTGGGGTGAAGGGAGTGTTTCATGGATGCACCAGGGCTCCAAGTCTGAATGGGGCTCAGCACCATCAGTTCTCATTGACTTGAATAAAATTTGAGGGTGTGCAGTAGCTCACAGGATCAGGCCCCATGGCTTGGGGACCTGTATGGGGTGTGTGCCAGAGCAGCCCCTGTTCACACCAAGGTGCAGCATGCTTCCTTCTATGTGAAGTGCTCTCTGCTGGCCACTGAGTGGGTGGGGTTAGGAATCTGCCCTTGTACCACTGTACTGGGCAAGGGTAATACCACAAGCAGCACTAGTTTTGAAGTGATTCTTGTACATCCAGAGTAAATGGTCTGGGATTGTGTGACCCTTGAACAGAGGTATAAGGGGCAGAGGTAAGGTCCTTCATCTCCCATTCTCTTTACGCACCCTGCAGGACTAAATGTAATCTAACCCTCATACAGTGATGTAGCAGATATCGCTTTGAATTCAGTTTCCCCCATCTCCATCCCCCCATAATAGAATCACCTTTTTATATAACCTGTGTGATGATCCACGGCTCAAAATCATATTTGGTATCTGACAAAATTTATATCAAAAGTATTTCATATCTGATTAAAGTGAAAAAAGTGGATTTGTCATTATTCCTAGTTCTATGTAACATATTTAAATAAAAGCTATGTAAACCTCTCTCTGATGGCAATAAAATGCCTGTGGTTCCTCAGGAGTTTTCAAAATCCTCCATTTGTCATTTTTATTTTGAATAAACCAGCAGATCTTTGACTAAATAAGCAATGATTTAATGCAAACAGAAAGAATAAGAACATTTAAAAATAATAAATCAACCAAAAGAAAACATATACATGTTTTATGGATTAATATCTGGGATATGTTAATTGATGTACTCTCTTGTGGATTTCAAGAACATGCAGATTATTCTATCTAAAATGAAAGCATGTGTCATTATCTCCAAAGAGTCCCCAGAAGCCCGGTAACAGTGGCTAATGACAGCACAGTGTGAATGTGAAGCAGCTGTGAATTATTTTCAGATACTATCACTGTCAGACTAACAATGTAACAAGAAATAGCTTTTATCTGGAAACTTCTATTATGTTTTCTATTTTTCTTAGCCGTTTAAAAAAAATAATACCCGCCCTCCCTCACACGTTCTTTTATCCTGGCATTGTACTGCTAGGACTTTCGTCGTCATCTTCTTTTCTATTAGAAAAATGATGGCCCTTACTTTTGGCTTGCTGACAAGTGCATAAGTACAATACCTTATTCAAGTGACCATCTCACCTTGCTGAACTTTGTAGCCAAGTGAAAAAATATTTAACCTCAGGGGACAACTCAGGACTATGTATGCCTACTGAGTGGCACCTCTGTTAGGATACACCTCTGTTTGTGATCCTGTATTTCATCCTTTTGACACCAACAAGTCCTAAGGTGTTCACCACCACAAAGGCTAGCCATTTTTCTGGGGCTGAATAGTGTGGCATTATCAGCTGGAGGGAGGGGTTCTGGTCTTGGGGGTTGGTTCCTGCCTAGAGTAGGTCTGAATGACCCCATCTTTCCTTCACCAGGAAACTTCCTTTTCCCACCCTGTGCCACCAGTGCCCACTGCAGGTCACAATTATCTCAGACTGGGAACCAGCTGGGGAGATGTGGCATGCATGTGGATTCAAGATAAGGGGCAGAGAGATTGGGGAGGCCTGAGAATTATTTGGTGGGCTGAGGCTTTTGGGAGTTGCAGGAAGGTCACGAGTGAAAGAGCACCATTGAGTCTTGTCCTGTCCATGGAACTGGTGGCTCTTGTTCTTCATCTCCAAGTGTTCTTGCCAAGTGCATCTTCCAAGATGACACATACCTTCTTCATATCCTCTTTCAGCCTCTCAAACCATCCTTTTTCTAGATCTTCCTTGTAGTTTTTGTCCCATAACTACTAGCTCTTGTATTCCCTGGCCAACATATCCCAAATTTGTCAATATTCCCTCAGATAAAGGTCCTGATGCTGATCTCAGTTACATCAAAGTGGATTAGGAGATGCTTCAGGTTAATTTTCAGGTTGATATTCAAAGGAACAAAGGGCAATTAGCCCATTTCCCATTTAGGCCCTTGAAAATCTCCCCCATAATTCCACGAGATTTATAACAAGTAAAGTCTAGTGAAGTTGCTGGGAAAACTGGGTTCATATGTAGAGGAAAACATGGGTAGATTATCTTTTTTGTATTCATAGCCTAATGTGAATCAAACTTCAAACAAACTCACCATAGCAGTTCAGCATTTAAAACCTATTCTTTGTCCCCATGACCTGACAGATAGCAAATACCAGGCATGGATACTGAAAATCTTTGGGTGAGAAGTAACGCTGCAAAAGGAACAAATCCTATCACACTTTTATAGGAACAGTAAATAAAAGGCAGTAGCCTATTTCACAAATATACCATGAGAACCATGAATGGTTTATTAGATTTATCTTGTTCAGTCATTATGGCTTTGTTCTGTGATAGCCATTCTAGCATGTAACCATTGGTGTTTTTTATAAAATATAATTTATTAATATGATAATGAATAATACTTTTAAAATAGGCTATGGACAAAAGCAAATGGTCAGTTTAAATTAATTTCTCCACTTGGAAAAAAAAATTGGGATCTTTTTCAAAATGAAATGTTTCATGTTTTAAATTTAACTTAATTTGGGAAAAATCAGATTTTCTTTAATTCAAATAGAATGGAATAAGGGTACCACTATAACTAAAACTGTTTTTTTGTGAAGCATTTTAAAGTTACGAAGAAAAGAGAAGTTGTCCTGAATAAGAACTGATATGTTTTTATCAGAGGTCCAAATTGCTAACCACTTGTTATTAGCTTTTTCTCAGAAGTGCTCTTTGATGTTACCATCTCAGCCCTAACTCCATTAATTATTTTATTCCCTGTTTTGATAAATGCTGTACCACATGCATCCAAGTCTGCTAGCAGATTGCTCCAGCTGAGAGAGTGCTGGACTCTACTGTGTTGTATAAACTTTTATAAAGAATGTATAAAGCATTTCTACTGAAGCATAATTGGCATGCATCCTGTTGCACAACTAGTCCTGCTTTAGGGATTATTTGACCTATTCCTGTCTCTTCACAGACTCCTGATCAAGAGAAATCTTCATTAAGGGTGACATTCACCACTGTATTGAGGGCCAGTACAAACCTCTGCATCATTTACGTCCCTCTTAAGCCCTGTATGGGGGACTTAAGTGGGATTTAAGTAGTGTAGACCTTGTGCTTTGTACAGAGCTGAATTCATTCTGGGAGGGGAGAGATTCTAGATCAGTGTAAACTAGGGCTGTCAAGTCATTAATCGTAATTAAAAAAATTAATCATGATTAATCATGCTGTTAAACAACAATAGAATGCCATTTATTTTAAATATTTGCATTTTCAAAGATATTAATTTTCAGATACAACATAGAATACAAAGTGTACAGTGCTCACTTTATATTTTGGATTACAAATATTTGCTCTGTAAAAAAACAAAAAAAAATGTATTTTTCAATTCACCTCATACAGGTACTGTAGTGCAATCTCTTTACCATGAAATTTGATCTTGCAAATATAGAATTATGTACAAAAAAACCCCTGCATTCAAAAATAAAACAATGTGAAACTTTAGAGCCTACAAGTCCACTCAGTCCTACTTCTTGTGCAGCCAATCACTCAGGCGAACAAGGTTGGTTACAATTTGCAGGAGATAATGCTGCCTGCTTCTTGTTTACAATGTCACCTGAAAGTGAGAACAGGTGTTTGTGTAGCATTGTTGTAGATGGCATTGCAAGATATTTACGTGCCAGATGTGCTAAAGATTCATATGTCCCTTCATGCTTCAACCACCATTCCAGAGGATATGCTTTCATGATGATGATGATGGGTTCTGCTTGATAACGATCCAAAGCAGTGCAGACTGATGCATGTTCATTTTCATCATCTGAGTCAGATGCCACCAGCAGAAGATTGATTTTCTTTTTTGGTGGTTTGGGTTCTATAGTTTCCACATCAGAGTGTTGCTCTTTTAAGACTTCTAAAAGCATGCTCCACACCTCGTCCCTCTCAGATTTTGGACAGCATTTCAGATTCTTAAACCTTGGGTCAAGTGCTGTAGCTATTTTTAGAAATCTCATATTGGTACCTTCTTTGCATTTTGTTAAATCTGCCGTGAAAGTGTTCTTAAAACAAACATGTGCTGGATCATCATCCAAGACTGCTATAACATGAAATATATGCAGAATGTGGGTAAAACAGAGCAAGAGACATACAGTTTTTCCCCCAAGGAGTACAGTCACAAATTTAATTGATGCGTTATTTTTTTAACGAGCATCATCAGCATGGAAGCATCTCCTTTGGAAGGTGGCCGAAGCATGAAGGGGATATGAATGTATAGCATATCTGGCAAGTAAATACCTTGCAATGCTGGCTACAAAAGTACCGTGCAAATGCCTGTTCTCACTTTCAGGTGACATTGTAAATAAGAAGTAGGCAGCAGTATCTTCCATCAATGTAAACAAGCTTGTTTGTCTTTGCGATCAGCAGAATAAGAAGTAGGACTGAGTGGACTTGTAGGCTCAAGTTTTACACTGTTTTGTTTTTGAGTGCAGTTATGTAACCAAAAAAAATCTGCATTTGTAAATTATACTTTCACAATAAAGAGATTGCACTACCATACTTGTATGAGGTGAACTGAAAAATACTATTTCTTTTGTTTATCATTTTTACAGTGCATATATTTGTAATAACAAATAATATAAAGTGAGCACTATGCACTTTGTATTCTGTGTTGTAACTGAAATCGACATTGAAAATGTAGAAAAACATCCAAAAATATTTAATACATTTCAATTGGTATTCTATTGTTATAAGTGTGATTAATCATGATTAATTTTTTTGAGTTAATCACATTAACTGTGATTAGTTGACAGCCCTAATGTAAACTTTTTATAAACTTTCCAATGAAGTGAGCATAGAATTTCTAATAGATGGAAACTGGGAATGACAACCTTGAACAGATGGCTAGTGGTTCCGCTGAACAAAACTTTTCAGTCAAACCATGTTCCAAACTGATGACAAAAATTCCAAGTTGGTCTGAATAAGGAATGTACAGAAATGAATGAAAAGATTGTGTATCACCATTGGAGAGATGAACAGTGGAGATTCGTCCCAAGTAGGAAATCAGATGGCTAGATGCACTTGAAACATCCTTGGTGCCACTTGAGGGAGAAGAGCTCTGGATGGTAAACATTTCTGCAATAGCTCATTTAAAATTCTTATTCTGCTGCTTTTGTCTGTGGAGCACCACACAGCGCATTGTCTTGCCTCGCACACATACACTCCGGCTGACTGAGGGCACTCAGGCCCAGGTTTGTTAATAAAAAAAAATGATAATGAAAAGTTACAGCTGAATGGCATTGGGAACTGCAGTGGGGGAAAGTCTCTGTTGTGTGCACTGGCATGGCAATGCGGCATAACTGAGGCAACGTTTCCAAAGGGTAAGTGATTTTTAGGACAGCGATTTTAAAAATTTTTGTAAGGAATAATCATGAAAAAAATCTTAAGCTTGTGCAGGATAGGCAGATTAGCATGAAGACTGGATTTTGATTTCACCAGTTTTACAGCAGTGTCTCTCCACTGACTCAGCATAAATTAGGTCAGTGTATGGACCCTTAGGGTTTTTGCAAGCAGTCCAATCCACTGATCGCAAATCCTTAGTCACAAATGTAGACCCATTGGGACTATTTGTGTGAGTAATGACTTTTTTCCATGAATAGTGGTTTATGGGATCAGGCTTTTATTTTTACAGCATTTTACATATAAACTATGTCCTGAAGTAACATAAGAACATATGTACTTTACATTGAGATAAAAATGTAAAAGCAGAAAGAAGAATGAAGATTTATGGGAGAAAAGGTTTATTTTTAGATGAGATTTGGAAACAGTTGGACAGATAGTGAAGTGAAAACATAGGAAGGATCTTCTTGATGTGTGTAATGGAGCCCTAATTCTGAGTGGTGGGTGGGGGAGCTACTGCAATACAAATAATAGAGCAGAAGACTCCTTACCGAGAGAACTGAAAACAGAGAGGAGATGTGTGTTAGATGTGCAGAGAGACCAAGGTGAATAAATGATGAAAAATAAAACCATTTGCAAACTAATGGAATGGTGTAAGTGCTAACTAATTTGTCAGCTCCCACAGGTGAGAAGACCTGCACTGGCTACAGTTCAGTTTGCTGCTGCCCGCCGCTATTTCTACAAATAATGAACAGCTGATTGGCTAATGGGGTGTCATGTAGAATACTTCTAGTTAGTTGCAAACTTGGAGCTCATCACCATCTGATTTTTCTGCAGCTCCTGATGACAGCCACAGGTGATACATTTAACTTAACCCCCCTCCCCAACTTTGCTTAAATGAGGGTATTGAAGGATGCCGCTGAACTGTACTTGTCCACCAGGCATGGGGAATGAGCTACCTTGTGTAAGTAGGAATGAGCAATAGATACCCAGTAAAAGTACGTTTAATGTTTCTTTAGGCCTTGCCTTGTCTTTTTCTAGCACAAAAATGTAAAATGTTTCACTTTCCATGGGAACAGCTTGTTCTCATCTATAATTCTTTTCTTTTTGTTTTCCTTTGGATTATTAGCCATCAGGTACATTGTTCTTGCATCTCCTCAAAATTTCATGAAAAATTATGCACATGTCAGAGAGGGTAATGCTAAATCAAATGCGCAGGAAGAAAACAATCTGTGCCTGATTTGCTTGGTTTTTTTTTTTTTTTTTTTTTTTTGCATTACATGCAGGTTGTTATTACATGTTGAGGTTGTTTAATTGAATGTTTTGCAATCCAAGCACTGGTTATGAAACCATCAAATATACTGGTAGTTTATAAGGAATAAACAGAAAATATGAACAACATTAGTTTATTTTGTATTCAATGTTACAGTAATTATTAATTGCATAGGAGCTCACACATATAGAATAATAAAGAAGCAGTATGCCAATGAGGGCTTGATTCTGCAAGGGGCCCTCAAGTGTTACATACTTTTCATTCCCATGGACTTCCAGTGGAGTTGAGGCTGCTGAGATCCTTGTAGGATCAAGACCAAAGGTCCAAATCCAATGCACATTTAAATTAAAAGGAACCCTGCCACTAACTTCAACACACATTAGTTCAGCCCCTAAATAGCACGGTGTGACACACAAGCACGTACATCACCTTCCTCCCCTGTAGAATTGCCAGGTTGCAACCGAATGACATTCCCTTCTGTGACAAGTTTCAGAGTGGTAGCCATGTTAGTCTGTATCAGCAAAAAGAATGAGGAGTACTTGTGGCACCTTAGAGCCTAACAAATTTATTTGAGCATAAGCTTTTGTGGGCTAAAACCCACTTCATCGGATGCACGCACACCTTCTCGTCAACTGTTGGAAATGGGCCATCCTGATTATCACTACAAATGTTTTTTTCCTGCTGATAATAGCTCACCTTAACTGATCACTCTCATTATAGTGGGTATGACAACACCCATTTTTTCATTTTGTGTGTGTGAATATATATATCTTCCTACTGTATTTTCCACTGCATGCATCCAATGAAGTGGGTTTTAGCCCACAAAAGCTTATGCACAAATTTGTTAGTCTCTAAGGTGTCACAAGTACTCCTCGTTCTTATTCCTTTCTGTGTACCTTAGAAACTCTGCAGGAGGGACTCCCCTTCCGTCAAACTCCTTAGGAGGTCAAGTTGTGGTGCTCCTATAATGAATCTAATCAGGAAATGTCTTTAATAGGTGGAAACAAAGTGAAAATTAGTAACTTCAGTATCCTACACCTTGTGCTCCACATGAAACATCAACCTTGGAGGATTAAAAGAAACAAAACAATACTGTATTGGATACAAGCCATTCAGCTCACCTGGCACAATCTCAGGCTATTCAATATTTATTAGATTCCTTGCAGGATTAGGCTAAGATTGTGATACCAGTATTTGAGTCCCAAATCAATTTCTACTTAGGTTGCTAGTGCCAGGTTTGTTAGCAGAAAAAGTTATCATCCATCTAGCCTTAAACAAAGGGAACCCAACCCCCAGACTCTGAAAAATGTTGAGTTTGAGCCACTCACCATGAAGACCTTGACTAGTTAAAGCTATAGACAGGAGCTCAAACTAAATGGTCTGTTTTATTAATTACCTATACACTTATTTTGGTGTCTGAGAGCCTTCCAGAATTAGCAGATTAACCACGTAGACTAATTCCTAACACCAAAATGTCAGACACTGGTACAATTTATAAATAGTCTCTCTCTCCAGTGAAATGTTATCTATATAAGGCTCCAATCTAGCAAAACCCCGAGAACGTCCACTGAAGTCAAAGTTATGCATGTGCTTTGCTGTCCTGGGACCTAGATAAGATAGTCACTCCCATGCTGACTCCCTATACCAATAACTAGTGTCAAGCTCTGAGCATGCCCAGTGTGAACTAAATTTATCCAAGAGGCTGGGCAGTGACACATTAAGCTGCGTGCTCCTGCAGTTAAAGAAATTGCCCCCTCTGTTCTGACAACTTTGACTGCTAGGAACTTCTAACAGACTCTTCATATTAGAAGAAAAAATGTAACTAAAAGAAAGCAGGATCAAGAAAAACAAGAAATTGGCTGATTTTTTTTAAAGCGCATAGTTATGATGTGTCAACAGTAATAAGACTTCAGATTGTGCCTAAAAGAGAAGGTTATTACAGGAGAGTACTGTCAGTGCTCTGGCAAAATCTATAGCTTTAACTGAGCTTATCAGATTTGTGTGACACTAACTTTGGGAAAGGAGGATGAATTGGGAACTGCATAGAAAGGGAAAAAAGGGACCTCATTTGCAGACACAAACTGTCCCCTGCAGCAGCATGGATTTGTTTGATTACTGTTCTATCCTTAGCACTGTCATTTGAAAACAATACATTTCTCCCTCATTCGTTACTGATACAATCAGTGCCAAACAGTTGAGTAGAAATGTAAGACCTCTTCCTTCTGGGTAATTTAAGGTTTGGTTTCTCTCAACAATTTAAGTGTAACCCTTCTGCCTATCAGAGTTGGCAGCAACAAGGGCTGGGTTCAGTATCTAGGGGATCCATTCCAATAACACAATGCAAAACCGGCTCGAGCGCCCACCCAGTGACCTGGGACAAATATATACCACCCCCGCTGGGCACCTACAAGAGGCAATACTTCCCCTCTCGCAAGCACATAGTCTGAGTGTAGCAAAAAGCCTTTTAATAACAGAGAGAAACAATGTGGCATTATGTTGGGGAAACACTACCAACGGGATTCATAACACAACCCACGAGCAAAACCCACGCCAAGCAAATTGGGGCATGCCCTTTCCCTTTGGTTCTTGAGTCCAGCAACCCAAAATCACCCAAAGTCCCAAAAGTCCAACGACCCAAAAGTCTCTGTCCTTGGTCAGGGCAGCCCCAGAGTTCAAAAGTTTATCTGCAGAGTTTTTACCTCCCAACCTGGGTGGAGATAGAGGGGGGGGTGTTAAGGGGCACCTTTACGTGGTCCAACACTGATGGCCCCACCTCTCCATGGGGCTCCGCTCCACCAGCTGCTCTGCTCTGCCAGCCGCTCCACTCACTATGCTGCAAACGGCTCTACCATATAGCTTCAGGCTCCCCCACTACTTAACACAACACTCAGTGATTTCAGCTTGTAGTATGATAGCCTCAGTGCTGGTGCACCATTAGCCCAAAGTGAATTCTGCTCAGCAGCCTGTAACTAGACTCCTAATAGAATCAAAATTAGCTCTGATATTCCACAGTGGAGAGAGGAGGAAGTGCAATTAGCATGTAAGGCCCTCGGGGGGGGGGATACCACCAGGTATTAATGCCTGTTCCCAGCCCCTCTCCATTCACAGAGTTTTAGAACCCATGTCCCTTGCCTAGCGAGTGCTACTTAGTTGATGGCGAGTCCCTCCATCATAACAAAAGGCCAAGTACAGTTCCACTGTCCTTGATTCCCATAATCAGAGTAATAGCAATTTATTCTTCCTGCCCCAATAACAGAGACACTGGGGATCCCACAGCAGCCAAAGTGACCATTTGGGCAGCTATGGCCTCATTCTAGGCGGGGTGGGTGTGCCTATGCAAATGAGATCAGCCCCTGAAGTTCTTTTCCACAACTTGCCAAACCTCACCACCAGATATCAGGGTGGAGCTCATCCTGACTCTGCTTACATCAGAATTACTCTCAAATAAAAGCAGGAAATATTTATTAATCCTATTGGATAGATATGAATACAATTCCTGATGCTCTGTTATCAAAATTATCAGGTCTGTAACCAACAGTCTGGACTACTCTCCCTGTCAATTCTGCACTTTCTCTTCCCTCTTCCATCAGCTGTGCCAGCCCACTTTTGCCTACAGCTGCTGCACATTCTCCTTCTTGAATATGTTGCTGGCCTGTTCCAATGTATAATTCTCGATCTCCTGCAATCCTACTCTCACTTCTCTCTTCCATTGTCTACACTCAGGACTTGCCACTGCATTCAGATTCCCAGCTTATACACCATGCATTGCATCTGTTGATGACTAACCAGATCTGTAAAAGATACATCCAACCAGTACACTTAAGAGTCAATGTATCAAATAGTTGAGGACAAAAGAGGGCTATGACATGCTACCAGGCCATTATTTTAATAGCTCGGCAGTATCAAGATATTCTTTCCCAGGGAAGTCTGGAATGCTACAGTGGATCTATCACTTTCAGAAGGAAGATTGATAAAATCAGTACTCTACTCCAATGAAAACAAAAAGGAGCTCGGACCTCAAGTGCAGGGTGGTGACAAAGGCACAGTCTTCAACCATTTGTTCACAAAACTCTGCTCAAAACTATCCAATATCAGAAGACAAGATCCAATATATATTTAGATCTTCTTCTCCACACATGATTCTCCATTACTGGCCCCAAAATTCATCTCAAAACTTTGAAGATAAAGGTGTTCAGCTGCCTTTCTTTCTTCCTTAGTAAATGCCCAAGTCCCATATCCATACAAAAGAAGATCTAATGGGGAACTGCAGGAGGTCTATGGAGAATCAAAAATGCAGTAAATGTACTGAAATACCAATGACTTCAGTATGCTGGACAAG
Source organism: Caretta caretta (assembly GCF_965140235.1). Taxonomy (NCBI): domain Eukaryota; kingdom Metazoa; phylum Chordata; order Testudines; family Cheloniidae; genus Caretta; species Caretta caretta. The sequence continues at coordinate 125,764,262 of NC_134209.1, read as the reverse complement.
TAGTTAGGATAATAGAAAACAGAACAGCCAAGTGTCTCTTGGAATGGCATCCTTATTGTGTCCAATCTCATGGCTGACCAAGGAGAAGGGGGAGAAATAATACTGAGCAAGATCTAAGAGCTCTTAAAGTGAATTACCAAATGGGGAAAAAATGTGCTTGATAGAAAAAGGTGTGTGTGTGGGGGGGGGGGGGCAGATAGTGAGATGGGCCAAGAATCTTATGATCTGTAGAGCAGGAAGTAAGTAATGTATATTTAGAGTCTGAAATAACCTGGGATAGGAAGATAGTTCTTATGGCGGTCACAATGTCTTGAACTAACAGGGATGCTGTCAGCTGCATGGATTTGAAGTTAGTTAATTCAATAAACCTGGTGTCTATCAAAAGCCAGAAATGGCAAGAACTGAATTAACTGAGAAGGGAGTTCTAAAGTGCAGCAGGACAAACTTTTTATACTGTTACTGTTCCCAATTTAACACCATCCTGGATACATTTGCAAGATACAGACTCCAATGACCCCACCTTTGGAACAAAGGACCTCCTGTCTCTCTAAGGCCCTGTTTATGCGACAGAGTTAAGTCAATGATCATAAGCCACTTTAATTACATGGGTGTGCACATCCACACAATGCCCCATCTGTCAGAGGATTGCATCTACAGTAGGTGCTCTTGCACTGACGGAGTGTTGCATTGTGGGTAGCTATCCCACTGTGCAACTTGACACCCTCTGCTGCTAGGAGCTCTGGGGATGCACACATCTTTATGGACTGTGTGAAAGCTGTGCACTGGGATTTTCTTTCCAGACCAGAAGATTCAAATTGGGGATGTGGAAATGCTTATAGTGATCCTGGAAGACCCTGCCTAAGCCTTGCTTACATGGTTCATGAAGCTTTACACTGGGATCCTAGACACCAGCAAGAGGTGCTTCAACAATAGGCTCAGCAGGTGCCGAATGACCTTTGAATGTGCCTTTGGCTGATTAAAAGGTTGCTGGTGCTGACTTTTTGGCAGATTAGACCTCCATGAGGAAAATATTCTGGTGGTCATTGCAGCCTACTGTGCTCCGCATAACATTTGTGGAGTGAAGGGAGAAAACGTTCCCAAGGGTGGAATGCTAAGGTAGATTTTCTGGCTGCTGATTTTGAGAAGCCAGATACCAGGGCTATTACAGAGGCACAGCGGGAGGAGAGGGGGCTATTTGAATTAGGGTGGCTTTGAAGGAGCATTTTGACAATGAACCCCAGCAATGTGTCTTTATGTGATGCAGTTGGCCAGGCAATGTTCACTTGCTTCCTTGAATGACCCCTGTATTGCTTGCTTCCTGATGATTGTTAATTGTACTGAGCAAATATTTTTGCCTATATCTACTGTGTTTTGCTATTAGCAACAACTAATGTGTGTATGTCACAAAGACTCATTTTATTTCAAAGACTAAAGTTTAATAACAGGACAAAACACAAAAATTTTGTCAAACAGGACATGGAAATGAGGAACAGTCTCTTGGTTATGGCCCTCATAGCTACATGTAACTCCAGCTTTCATTGTGAAACCAGACTTTAGGGGTGGAGTGCACGGGGTATGGTGAGGAACCAGGAACATGCGAGGAATGTGGTGAAATAGTTTGGGGAGGGCATGGAATGTAATTCTGTATTTACTGCAGGGGGAGTCATGCGTGGATGTGCTCAGACTGCAGCATAACGAGGGACTTGAGCATCTATGTCTGGCCATCCAGTAGCTTTATCATCTGCGCCTGCCCCTATATCCGGTGTAGTGTAGTATAGTTTAATGTAGACAAGGCCTGAGTCTAGTTGACAGTAACATGACAAATCTATTGTCTTGGCTTGTGTGGCATAGACACCAAGCACTTGTTTAGAGAGAGCTGTGCTAACAAAGAGCCTCCTAACTCACTCAGCCTGTGTCTTTATTATACAAACAGGATAGCTGGTATAATTTGCAGATAAAACAAAAATGGTAGTGGTAAATAATGGTTCAGTTCTCAAGAACAACCTGGATTGCATGGTAAGATGGACTCATTTGAAAAATATGCATTGTAATACAACTAAATGTAAGTCCATACATCTGTGAAAGAGATTAAAAGATCACAGTTATGGAGGAAACTGTATTTTGGAAAACAGTGACTCAGAAAGAGACTTTGTGGTTATACTAGACAAACAGCTGAATGAGCTTGCAATGCAGTGGCTAAGAGAGCAAATGAAATCCTGGGATGTATAGCCTTTTATTTTATTTAAAGTGGATTTAGTAATGTTGTATTACACCACCATGGGTTCAGCTCTGGTGGGTAGAATTTCAAGCTTAACAGAAAGAAAAGGAGTACTTGTGGCACCTTAGAGACTAACCAATTTATCTGAGCATAAGCTTTCGTGAGCTACAGCTCACTTCATCGGATGCATACTGTGGAAAGTGTAGAAGATTTTTATATACACACAAATCATGAAAAAATACCTCTTCCCACCCCACTCTCCTGCTGGTAATAGCTTATCTAAAGTGATCACTCTCCTTACAATGTGTATGATAATCAAGTTGGGCCATTTCCAGCACAAATCCAGGTTTTCTCACCCCCCCCCCCCACACACACAAACCCACTCTCCTGCTGGTAATAGTTTATCTAAAGTAAGTAAAGTAAGTAAGGAGAGTGGTCACCTGCCTTACAATCGGAGACTAGAGAAGCTCAATCTGTTTTGTTTAACAAAGTACCTACATTGGCAAGAGACTTCTCCCCCCCCAAGGAGTACAGTCACAAATTTAATTAACACTTTTTATTTAATGAGCTTCATCAGCATGAAAGCATGTCATTGGGAATGGTGGCCAAAGCGTGAAGGGGCATATGCATGTTTAGCATCTCTGGTACGTAAATACCTTGCAATGCTGGCTACAAAAGTGCCATGCGAACATCCTTTTTCACTTTCAGGTGACTTTGTAAATAAGAAGTGGGCAGCATTATCTCCCGTAAATGTAAACAAACTCGTTTCTTTGAGCAATTGGCTGCACAAGAAGTAGGACTGAGTGGACTTGTAGGTGCTAAAGTTTTACATTGTTTTATTTCTGAGTGCAGTTATGTAACAAAAAAAATCTACATTTGTAAGTTGCAGTTTCATGATAAAAACATTGCACTATGGTACTTGTATGAGGTGAATTGAAAAATACTATTTCTTTTATCATTGTTACAGTGCAAATATTTGTAATAAAAATAATATAAAGTGAGCACTGTACATTTTGTACTTTCTTGCAATTGAAATCAATATATTTGAAAATGTAGAAAAAATCCAAAATTTTTAATAAATTTCAATTGGTATTCTATTTAACAGTGCGATTAAAATTGATTAATCATGATTAATTTTTTGAGTTAATTGTGTGAGTTAACTGCAATTAATTGACAGCTGTAGGTAAAAGTAAACAGTGTATCAAGTTGGGAAGAAATATCTAGTGGGTTATACTTCAGGGATCAGTGTTAAGATTGGGTTTATTTAACAGCTCCATGAATGTTCTTGAAATTAACAACATCTTAATGAAAGTCCCAGGGGTTAAGAAGTTGGAATGGTTGCAGATAGCAGTGCGGGCAGACAGATTAGAAATACAGATATCTCTTTAAAATGTGAATCGCTTGGGACAATGCAAACTATTACAACCTAAATTCCCCGTAAGCTGCATGGCCACACAGCAGCCTATTTAGCGCTGCACAGGCACTCAGGGAACTTGCCCAGGGACCTGATGTGGCTGGGGGAGGGAGCCCCTCCCGCGGCCCCACCTAGCCCAGCCCCCAACCTGCCACAGTTGTGGTGGCCCCCTGGCCCCAACTATGCCAGGGCCCAGACCTGGCCGGGGCGTTGCAGCCCGGCCCAGACCCAGCTGAGGCTGGGGCGGCCCAGCCTGGACTTGTGGCCGGGTACCTCTCCCTGAACCCCGTTGTGGTACAGCTGTTGCAGGTGGGGTGCCCCTCCCTGAACCCAGCCCTGGCTGGACATGCAGGGGCTGAGGGAAAGGCACCTATCCTGCGGCCCCAGACCTGGAGCTGCCACGGCAGGGAGAGGAGCCCCTCACCCCCAGCCCAGGTGCTGCTGTGGGGAGAGAAAGCTGGGAAGCGTCCTTTCTCTCCCCTCCACAGCCCCAGAGCATCTTCCTGCACCCCAAACCCCTCATCCCCAGCCCCACCCCAGAGCCTACATCTCCAGCCAGAGCCCTCATAACCCTGCACCCCATCCCTCTGCCCTAGTCCTGAGCCCTTTCCCACACTCCGAACCCCTCAGCCCCACCCCCACCACATGGATTTTATTATGTGCACCAATACAAAGGTGATGTGTGACACATCACCTCCATACTGGTGCACATAACAAAATTCATTCCACATATGGGTGGGAAAAATTAGAGGGAACACTTTACAACTGGGGAAAATAAACCAAAAATATATGTTTAGTAGGAAGGAGAAATCAGGGAAATAGTAATGGTGAAACAGACTAAGGATAGCAGTGGACAGCCAGTTAGACATGCCTTTTCAATACATGCTTTTGGTATAAACCTTGTATCTACATTATCTCTCATCTTTCCTTTTTTCCCCATCTTGTAAATTTAACAAACCAGAGAATTTCTTTCAGGCAGAGTTTTATTGAAGTCATTATCTCTTTAATTTTCTTCCCTCTAGTTTCATAAGCAAGTATATCTAAATTTGTAATGTTGCATGCAATATTCTGTTTGCTGAATGCAATAGTTCTGGTGAGAAATTTGTATGTGGGATGAAAATATGCACATCATTTTAATCAACTATTCCATTAACATTGAATAAAGCTTGGTGACACAGCAGAACATGGTGATGAATTTGTTACACAAATATTTGGATTTAGGTGCATGTCAGCAATCAATCCATTTTCTACACTGAAAGCCCCTTTATGTTAAAAGAAGGTAACTGCAAGTTTCATGGGACAGAGCATTTCTCTCAACAGATCCTAGGAAAGGTCTAAGGAGAACCTGCTAAAGCCAAAATGTTTTTGTGACTAACACTAATGCAGAGTATTGGAACTGGCCAGAGGACAGCCATTGCATTTTGCAACAACTCTTGAGATTTTGAAATTTGTTTAGTTATGCACTGGAACAATAGCAAAACATTTAGATCAGTTTAGCAAAATGGAATTGTGTTGTACGTCCATTTTCAGAGAGGGAAAAGGTAGGGTTTTTTTTACTAGTGTCTCTAAGTGAGCAGGGAGCCCTGCAACTCAGAAATCTTCCTGTCAAAAACTTCATCAAAACCAATATGTCACTGCACAATGTTTTAGCTTCAGTGAAATGGCATATTTTGACCAAAATACAGTTAATATAAAAAGTTCTGATCAGCTCTACTATGTATGTGTAAGCAGAGTCAGGATGAGTTCCACCCTGACATCTGGTGGTGAAGTGTGGCAAGTTGTGGAAAAGAACTTCAGGGGCTGATCTCATTTGCATAGGCACACCCACTCCGCCTAGAATGAGCCCATAGCTGCCCAAATGGTCACTTTGGCTGCTGTGGGATCCCCAGTGTCTCTGTTATTGGGACGATAAATTGTTATTATCCTGATTATGGGAATCAAGGACAGTGGAACTGTACTTGGCCTTTTGCTATGATGGAGGGACTCACCATCAACTAAGTAGCACTCGCTAGGCATGGGTTCCAAAACTCTGTGACTAGAGAGAGGCATTAGTACCTGGTGGTGCGAGCTCTTTTCTGAGGGCTTGAAACATCAATTGCACCTGTCTCTCTCCCTTGTGGAATATCAGTGCTAATTTTGGGTCTATTAGGAGTCTAGCTATCAGTGCTGAGCTGAATTCACTTTGGCCTTATGGTGTACCAGCACTGAGGCTCCTACTACTACAAGCTGAAATCATTAAAGGGCTGAAATCACTGAGCACTCTGTTAAGTAGGGGGGAGCCTGAAGATCTATTGCAGAGTGGAACAGTTTGTGGGGACAGCTGGAGCAGCTTGTGGACTGGCTGGTGGAGCAGTTCACGGGAGCGGCTTGTGTGACGCGGAGCGGAGCAGTTTGTGGGACGGCTAGAGATGCTCGTGGACCGGCTGGTGGAGCAGTTCGTGGGATGGAGGGAGCTGCTTGCGGAGCCGTTTGTGGGAGAGCTGGTGGAGCAGAGCGGAGCTGCGGGGCAGTCAGCTTCAGATCATGTAAGGTGCCCCTTACCTCTTCCCCCCCCACACACACACTCATTTTCACCCAGACTGGGGAGTAACACTCTGCACTCTTGAACTCTGGGGCTAGACTTTTGGGTTGTTGGACTTTTTGGACTTTGGGTGGTTTTGAGGTTGCTGGACTCGAGACGTTTGGGTTGTTGGACTCAAGAACCCGAGGGAAAGGTGATGGCCCAATTTGCTGGGGTGGGTCTTTGCTCATGGTTTGGTTGATGAAACCTAGTTGTGGTGTTCTCCCAATTTAATGCTGATGTCGTTTACCTCATGTTATTAAAGATTATCTGCTACACCGAGACTCTGTCCTTGCTAGAGGGGAAGTATTGCCTCTTTGAGGCACCCAGGGGTGTCTGTAAGATTTTCCCAGGTCACTGGGTTGGGGCTCGAGCCAGTTTTGCATTTGCTTTGAGGAGAGGGAACCCCTGTGTACTGAACCCGGCCCTTGCTGCTATCAACTCAGCCTGGCAGAAGGGTTACATATGTATGTGACTTTAAACATTCCTTTCCTACAAAGATAATTTTATGAAGTTGGAGTAAACTGTGAGAATTCATTTCCAATGAGAAGTCTTTTTTTTTTTAATCTACCAACCAGCCCGAGGCTACTAGGGCTTTAAGAAGTATCTTCATTTATAAAAAGAAACAGAAAAGAAGCGTGGGAGGGGGGGTGATGTCTCAGTATATCACACAAAGAATCTGTGAACCCACTATCCACACTTTCTCTTCACTTTCTTTTATTGTTTCCATCTTCCAAGTTTAACATGAGCTAAGTATCCAGCCCTATAATCAGTGTATCTCTATTGAAGTATTTGATTTGAAAAAGCCTGAGGGTCTTCCATCTTCTCTTCCATTCTTATGTCATGTCCTGTCTGTCTGTCTCTCATGTTTAGTGTCCTGTCTACCTCTGGTTTCCTTCCTTCCCTCCACCCTGTAACCAATTTCTTGCCTAGCCTCTGGCCATCTCTACTTTCTCTCATTCCCAAATGTATTGTTCTCTCCAGCAGCTCCATTCTTGCAGCCTCACAATGAAATTTACTAAATTCCTGATAGCTGAGCTGATGCTACAGTGATGGGGAATTTTAGTAAATTTTACTTTTTCTCTGCTCAGTGGGCAGACAGCAGAGAGCTGCATCAAGGGAGAACAACAAAAGTAGTAAGTTCTGAAAGGATTTTGCCAACAAGAATGAGTTCATTTGTATGATGTACATTGTATGATATCAAAAGAAACAACAGTACCCTGGGGCTATTAGATTCAGAATTTTTCTTATTCTTCATCCACTTCAAAGAAACTACTGACCTGCCTCTACCTCAAACCAATCCAGTTTTTATGACTCTGGAGTTCTGCTCTCTGTTTTGTCATTGACCTACTGTGACCTTGGGCAAGTTGCTGAACTTCTTTGCCTCAGTTTCCCCTTCTGTAAAATGAGTATAATAGACCCCTATAAACCTACAATACTTAAGAACATATTTAAGTGCTTTATTGTTATTAGGGAATCAGACTCGTATGCTTTACCAATGTGTAACATAGCACCCTATCTTATGTGTCACGATTCCGAGTAAGTTAGTTGTCAGATAATTCAGAGTATTATTTCTGTCTTCTAATTGGATAATTCTGCAACCAATTCTGCCACAAGTACTGTACTCAGTGTGAGTTTAAAATGCATTCTCTCCATGAACATAACTATTCCTATAAAATTAGCCACATGATGGAAAAGTGGGCATAAGCACAGCTGATGCAAATTAATTTCCTAATCCAGATGAAAATTCCCACAAATATATTTGCAGGATTCACCCAGGCCTAGTGCTTACCACGTGAAGGGATCCTTCTCACAGATTGTAGCGTGATACTTTGGAAACTTATGTTACACAGGCAGGATAAAAAAAAGTAATTGGCAGAGAAGACGCTCTGCAGACACTCTGCAGTCCGCTGAATGCATCCGATCAAGTGAGCTGTAGCTCACAAAAGCTTATGCTCAAATAAATTTGTTAGTCTTTAAGGTGCCACAAGTGCTCCTTTTCTTTTTGCGAATACAGACTAACACGGCTGCTACTCTGAAACCTGCAGACTCATGTACAACATTGGCAACAGCTACTTCAATTTCCAGGTCCTTGTTCTATTCAGCCCTTAAGAACTCACTGTGCAGTTTTGCCCTGCACGGGCTAAAGAATGGATGAGATGGGACCTCATGGTTTTGTTTTCCAACTTCTGTGATTCTCCCCCTCATGCACACCTAGCCCCAGGCCTGTGAGACAGTCAGGTCCTTCAGCCCATAGAATAATTGATACCGTCAGTAGTTAATCTTCCATCTTGTTGTTTGTCCAGTATGGTAGAAGGAAACATACACTGTGACATTTGAAGAGAGAAAGCCGCTTCAGAAGCAGCTAGAGTAGGGCTTGCTATAATTTGGAGGGAAGGAGGTAAAATGGGGCCCAGCTATAGACACCCTTCTCCCAGCTTTCTATGGTTTTGCCTGGACTTTATCTGCCCTGTGCTGGCTGTTTGCTCCAACCCTCCTGCTCCCTCAGTCTCTTCACCTCAGCTGCACTCCACAGCTATCCATCCTACCCACTCCTCCTCTGCCCTGTCCTCCTCGCTCTCCTTCCCTGTTCTTTTCATTTAATTGATCCCTTCCTAACTAAATACACCTCCCAAAAATGGTGGCACTAATATGATATTTGCCATCACATTGTGTGTTCTACCCCTTCCCCCACCCTGGGTCTGGCTTGTCTGTTTAGATTTTAAGCTCTCTGGGGCAGGGACTGTCTTCTACCCTTTGTATAGTGCCTAAAATAGCGGGACCACATTCTTGATTTGGTCCTTAGGCACTACGAGCAGGATGATGATTTATTTGTATCACCATACCACCTAGGAGCCCTAGTCATGGAGCATAACACCATTGAGCTAGGCTCTGTAGAAACACGGAACAAAGAGATGGTCCCTGTCCCCAAAGAGAGTACAATCTGAATAATAACAATATAAAAAAGAAGCTGATGTAGTAGCCTGAAATTAATTAGAAGAGAGTCAGATAGCTAACGTGTCCCAAACGAGAGGGGTATAAAGGAAGATGAAATGTGGGTAGGAAGCAGGAATATGGTAACCCCGATGAAGTGAGCAGTAGCTCACGAAAGCTTATGCTCAAATAAATTTGTTAGTCTCTAAAATGCCACAAGTCCTCCTTTTCTTCTTCCCGTTTTTATAGTTTCCATATACAATTCTTTTATTCTTATCACTTGGATTTTTGGATTGTGGCATGGCATGAATATTAGTATACTCATAGTGATGATGCCTGAAAGGCATCTCTGCCTTTGTTCCTGTTGGCTACAAAATGTTTTTGTCTCACTTGCAATCCCTTGCTAAAAATAATAGGATGTATAAGTATGCATCCTTATGTTCCTACAGAAAAATATTCAAAAGTAATTCAGCACAGTGTAATTTATACTCATGCAGAGGGCTTTATCTCTGAGAGATTCCAGACAATGGCAGTGAATACTTTATCTTCCTCCCAGAAGCCGCTCAGATGTGGAATGTTGCAGGGTTTTTTGTTGTCATGCTTCCTACTAAATGCACATTTAATTTGGGGGAGACTTGAGATATTATGGGCAACAATGTCACCATAAGTGATGCTGGACATGATTTTCCATTCCCTTGCATCTTGCAGAGTCATTTACAGCAGTGCAAAGTGAGTAAAAAGCTCTACCAAATCAGATCACTATCCAGTTTACAAAAACACTTAATGCCATTGCATGGGAAAATAATATTGCATGAGCAGATGAGCAATAATTTAATTTAGCATTTGCATTGCAATCAAGGTTATGGTTTGCACAAACTAAATGTACAATTGTGCATGCATTTCTGTATATGTGTCTGTCTTATGACCCTCTTCATTATAGCATTTGAGTACCTCTGGTAGACAAATACTCTTGAAAATTTAACCTTTAATGTGCTTGGTTTCTCTCTCTCTTTTTTTTTTTTTCCATTTAAAGATGGTACCATACCTTTAACAACACAGTTTCCCCACTTCTGTTGGGGCATTTGCTCAGTCAATACATACTCTGAGAGAAAAATGCCAACTATTGAATACCCAAGTCACTTTTTACAACAAACCAGGTTTTCTTTAGATTTGTCCCATCCAGTTACTGACCAGGAATGTAAAATCATACAAGATAACTGCCTCAAATAGTTTGATTTCAGACCCTGATCCAAAAAGACCCAAGATACTTTCATCAACCAAAGTTTAGGCCACAGTTTTGACTACAAGACTTCACAGATTTGTGAAACATAGAAAGACTTTTTGCAAACCAACTGTAGCTCTGACTGAAAGCCTGAGGAAATCAAAGGAAAGATTCCCATTCATGTCAGTGGATTTAGGATCATGCTCCAAGAAGACAAATCATTAATACAGTGCAGTGGTAGAACTTCAGACTGCAGAGCAATGAAGACTACTGTTTCAATATAACTTTAAAAATTGCTAGGATTAAACTGATAGAACTTTCAGAAGTTGGAAACCTAATAAATCATATCCAACAGATTAATTTAGTGAAACATTTCCCAGAGTTGTTCAGTTTTGGCATTACAACCTCTCAGCATTTCTGGTAACATGTTGTACTTGACCGCTAATTGTTTTTCTTGGTCATGAAATTCAGTCATCCGCTATATGTCTCATGCAGAAATACTATCTGTTTGGTGTTATCAATTTAAACTATTTATTAACATTGTGGAAAAGGCTTCCCCCCACACTTTATGTGGAGGGATGAGTTAGTGGTATTTGGATAGAAGTAGTACAGGTCTGATATGACTACAGAATGAAAGACAAAATAAATCTGAACTCAGAAAATAGCTAATCTGAAAACTAAATGTAAATGTGTAGCGGGGCAATTACCCTGCTCTGGTAGAAAAAGGCTAGGCTAACTGGGGAACCAACCACAGCTGGGGCCACGACCCAATCAGGCCACACCTAGCCCTGTTATAAGGGCTGAGGGCAAAGGTGGGTCAGAGTTTCTCTCTTTGGTGAAAGAAGGACCTAGCTACCTGAAGGAGCAAGGGTACATGAGGCTGAGCAGTGCTGGGGAGCTCCAGCCTGGCAACTCCCCAGGCTGAGGCCTTGGATAAGGCCTAAGAAGGTACTGGGGCTGCAGAGGGGCAGCCTGGGAATAGGCAGAGGCAGCTGGTCCAACCCCCTTGCCAATGATGAGTGGCCATTACAGACTGAAGTTTGCCCCAGTGAGAGGGGGCTAGATGATGACTGGCAGTAGCCACTGAGGCAAGGGGGGTGTAGAGGGTTGGGGGTTCCCCTGGGAGGGGAAACCCAGCGTGTGGGGGTACTGTGGTAAGCAGAACCTCAGGGTAAGGGGCACCAGGGTCTGGGAGGGACACAGGGCCTGAGGCAGGTGAGACACCAGCTAGCAGAGGGCACTCAGGGAGTTCTGAAAGAGCTAATTCCCAAGATAACCAGCAGGAGGCAATGCAATGGTGAGGCTTCGCTTCGCTACAAAGAAAACACTGTTCCTCACTCAGTGGACACTCAGTGCTTCTGTTTACAGCCCCTGGTCCTTGAAACAAGGAGCTTGTTAGAGAGTACATAATTAGGAATAAGCATGACAGATGTTCTGCAGATGACAGAACAAGGAGCAATGGTCTCAAGTTGCAGTGAGGGAGGTCTAGGTTGGACATTAGGGAAAACTATTTCACTAAGAGGCACTGCACTAGGTTACCTAGGGAGATGGTGGAATCTTGACAAAGCCCTAGCGGGAATGATTTAGTTGGTGTTGGTCCTGCTTTGGGTAGGGGGCTGGACTAGATGATGACCTGAGGTCTCTTCCAACTCTAATCTTCTATGATTCTATGTGAGTTCAGGAAACCAGATATTAGGCTCTTGACTCTTAGACAAGGCCAGCAGAAAAGGGAGACCCTGGGTTGTGGGAAAAAACTGGGAGAGATCACTCTACATGGACCAGGCAGAGAGGTCAAGGGGCTGGAGAAATCCTAGTATGACCTTCAACACAGTAGCCAGATAGAGGTCTGATGGATTATAGAATCCAGAGGGACTGTACTTCAAGGCCTAGAATGAAGTCTGCAGAGAACACTGCACCAAGCAATGAGTCTATTGGAGCCAAGCAGAAGGCTGATGGATAACAGATGGAGGCCTGTGAGACCGTGGTGCAGGGAAGAGTGAGGGGACTGCTTGTTTATTGTGTGTAAGGGGCTCCTGAGACCAAGAGGCAGAAAGGTCTAAGCACAAATGGGGAAGGACTATTTGTGAACTTCCTGCTGCCCAGGAGGAGCAATTGCTTGTTTACTGTCTGTCTAAGAAACCAGATGCTAAGAAGGGATGTTGCTTAAACACATGTGGATGTGTATGCATTCACAAAAGGGGAAACTGAGTCAGCAGATACATGAACTGACTGGATGAGAAAACCCCTAGTATGAGGGTCAAACCCCTAATACAAATCAAGTCCTAATAAACAGTGTCAATATAGTTAGCTTTCTATTAATTTCATTACTCTTGGTTCTAGGAGGTTGTTTTAATAGAACAACATTAGCAGTTGACGAACCCCACTTGCTATATTGTGGTATGGAACCAGATTACTGAGCAGTGGGCAAGGCAGAGCAATACTACCCTATGGGGAGCTCCAGAAGGGTGCAATCTCTCCTGAAACTCTCTAGGCAGCAAAGGGAAGCATGAATACTGCACAATTGTTTGGATCATGCAATAGGCTCCCCTCTCTGTAGCTGTCCAGCTCCATGCTTGGAGCCCCCATTTCACCTCCACCCTACTCCCCTTTGCAGTGATTTATAACCTTTGGGGGCTCAAAGGGACCTGGCCCTCTGCTCCCTTAAAGGCAGGGAATGGGCACAGGGAGGGGTCCTTTTAGGTTCTCTAGCCTTCATGCCTGCACAAGATCAAGGGGCAGTTTGGTTCAAAGTCAGTATGGGCCCAATTCTGCGGTTCTATGGCAAAACTCTTACTGAATTCAATGGGACTTCAGCTTGAGTCAGGACTGCAGGACCAACCCCAATATTAAAATAATGGCAAAAACTTAATCACAAACAGTTTTCAAGCAAAAAGTAATCTATGTGTACACATAGTTAATTGTTCTGAGCATGTGCATAAGTAGCTAGATACTGCCTGTTCTCGGTACTTGAGAAATTGGCAGTGGAAAAAACTAAATTTTCAATGAGACTTTAATATCTCAGCTGAGTCTTTTAGGCATTTCAAAGCAATTGTCACAATTAACGTTGTGGGATGCTTCCCCTGCCTCCCACCATCTGGGCCACATCAATTCATTGGGATAGACTACATGTTCGTAAAGCTGTATCTTTGTTCTCTTTCTGACAAAAAAGTAATGAAGTCTTTTGGGCTTCTGGGGGACTTAAATAGGACTTGTTCTGAGCTGATAAATAGATGCAAGTAATTCCTGTGCAAACTGTATACAATAGATTGCATCACTTCCTCATCATAACTGGTAACCACTTATAATAGGTAAGTCCTCAGCTTACATCATTTATGTATAAAGCAGGTCTTTTCTTGTAGAAAGTTTCTCTGAAAACCTACATTGGACCTTTGGATCTCCCACTAGAAAGACATGTAACCTTTAGCATATTTTAACATAGTATTTGGATTGTAGTGAAGCTGCATACTTTACTAACTAGTTCATATTTGGATACATTTTTTTAAAGCACAACTTGACCGAATTACTATCAACCTGATGAGGTCAAAGGTGGCACCCATTAATCTTCTTTATTTGACATAAAACTTTTGGGACACTGAACTTAGTTCCAGTCACACTGAGGTTCAGATCTTCAAAGGTATTTAGGCACCTGTGATCCTAAGCGTCCTGTAGTCACACCCTACTCACCGGTGCAATGATATTTGAACAAACTATGCCTTGCGGGGCATCATTTGAAAACTAATAACACACTGGTCAATAATACCATTGTGGAATACATGTGACAATGCAGCATGTGAACTTATGGATGTCCTCTGATACTACATTTTAAAGTCTCTATTTTAACAAAGTAGAAACAGGTCTGCCCAAGACTTGAACACAAACAGAGCCATCAAAGCTCACAGATTGGTTAGTGAGTCAACATATCTGGATCATAAAGAATTGTGTATTTGCTTGTCTAACCAACCTAGTAATTGGGCAGAGACAATGAAGGTATATTTACATAAAACTTACACAAAATAACATTTACAACAAAGCCATCAAGCTAACAGGGGAACAAGGTAATGACTCATCTGTCAACTGGAACGAAGGAGACTCCACCCCCAGGAAGCTTTCCTGCTTCTTGAAGCAGGGTCAGTGAACTTTAGAGATATGCTTCTCGACAGTTTACTGAACTATTAAGATAGGGACAGTGAACCCCTAAGATACTGAAGAGGACAAAGGAAACCAGCACCTTGTACTTCTGTGGGACATCCGGACTGAAAGACCATCAGCTATGCTGGACAAGAGTAACTGGAGAGCAAAATCATATTAAAATAAGTTTGTGTCTTGCTAGATTAAGTTTCAGACTTTTAGATGCGTGTTTTCACTTTTATTTGCTTGTAACCATCTCTACCTTTATTTCTTTTACTTGGTATCACTTAACGGATGACCTGTTGTTAATAAACCTGGTCCTGATCTACACTACAGTTAGGTCAAAGCAAGGCAGCTTATGTCGACCTAACTCTGTAAGTGTCTACACTAAAATTTCACTCCCACTGTCATAACTGCCACGCTATGCCAACTTAACTCCACCTCCATGAGAGGCTTAGAGTCAATGTCAATGTAGTTAGGTTGATGCAATGTCAGTGTATGCACTGTTTCTTACATTGACTGTTGCTGGCTTTCAGAAGCTGTCCCATGATGCCCCACACTGACAGTTCAATTGGTAAAAGTGGTCTTGGTGAGGAGGTGCACTGCTAACACAAGGAGCATAGTGTGGATATGCAAAAGCAATTTAATTACCATGGCAACTGTATGCTGACATAACTTAGGTCAACATAATTTTGTAGTGTAGATGTGACCTACTTTTATTTTAATCTAAACGAATCCAGTGCTGTGTTAGCACTGAAGTATTTAACTCCAATTAATATGGCAAGCTTCTGGGTATTGTGTCTTTAAAGGACCTGTCAAGATTCCTTCCCCACTCTGAACTCTAGGGTATAGATGTGGGGACCTGCATGAAAATCCCCTAAGCTTATTTTTACCAACTTAAGTTAAAACTTCCCCAAGGTACAAACTATTTTACCTTTTGCCCTTGGACTTTTTTTTGCTGCCACCACCAAGCGTCTAACAAATATATAATCGGGAAAGAGCCCGCTTGGAAACGTCTTTCCCCCAAAATCCTCCCCAAACCCTACACCCCCTTTCCTGGGGAAGGCTTGATAAAAATCCTCACCAATTTGCATAGGTGAACACAGACCCAAACCCTTGGATCTTAAGAACAATGAAAAAGCAATCAGATTCTTCAAAGAAGAATTTTAATAGAAGAAAAAGTAAAAAGAATCACCTCTGTAAAATCAGGATGGTAAATACCTTACAGAGTAATTAGATTCAAAACACAGAGAATCCCTCTAGGCAAGTTACAAAAAGACACAAAAACAGGAATCTACATTCCATTCAGCACAGCTTATTTTCTCAGCCATTTAAAGAAAACATAATCTAACACATCTCTAGCTAGATTACTTACTAAGTTCTAAGACTCCATTCCTGTTCTGTCACCGGCAAAAGCATCACACAGAAAGCGAGAGAGCCTTTGTTTCTCCCCCCGCCCCCGGTTTTGAAAGTATCTTGTTTCCCCATTGGTAATTTTGGTCAGGTGCCAGCGAGGTTATCCTAGCTTCTTAACCCTTTGCAGGTGAAAGGGTTTTTCCTCTGGCCAGGAGGGATTTTAAAGGTGTTTACCCTTCTCTTTATATTTATGACAGGAGCAAACCTTATTATTACTCTGCATGATCCACGAGAGTTGGACACTTCAGGAAAGATGATGTTGGGGAAATTTGGGACTGGGGTACGGTGAGGTCACTGGCTAGAAGTACTCAAGTTTGGTGGAGACCAGAGTGTTGCTGTGAGTATAACAAGTAGGCTGCTGGAGTCAGAGTTACTGAACCAGAGCTGCTTATCACACAGTTGCAGTGCATGTTTGTATATTGGCTGGGAACGTCCAGACAAGGGAGCTACAGCAACTAAGCATTATAAGGCACACATGGTTACAAGGCAGGCGGTGACCCAATCTGTCACTGGTCTGTACTGTACCCTAAGTGTGATAGCACCTACCTCCCATTGCAATCAGTTGGAGCTAGGCACCTAAACAGCTTTTGAAGATCTGGGCCTGAATGTTAACCTTCACATATGCAATGACAAAATAAAGAGAACTAGTTAACACACAACTTTTTCCCCAGAGTGGCGGCTCTAGTGTTCTTTCAAGCTGCATCTAATTACGTGATTGCAATAATAAGTTACTCAGTTGGGCATAAAATGATGTTAAAACTGAATACTAATACAGTGTATTCTCTTGATTCAAAGATAGTTAATACAAACACTGAGGTGGCATCCTAACATGGCCTTCATTTTCTGAAGAGACAAACTAATTTTATATTCGGTACTCCTATAGCAAACACTGTTAAATGAAGGCATGAGACACTATGCAGTTTGTATAATTTTGCAGATTCATTTTTCTTTTTTAAATCACCAAGAAGGACACACACAACCCTATTTACAGTGAAGATATGCAGCCCATATATATGAAGGCTTTCCTTCAGTGCAGTGGCAGAATGGTTTGTAAAAGTATCTGTTGAATCCTTTGGGGAAAATAATATATCCTGCAAAGTTCTGTATCAGGCCTCATGGAAGGTGTTTGGACAAACTGTGAATGCTCATCTAAATGGAAAAATCTTCTGGCTGTTTAATTAAAGAGTTTGTGCAAGAACAAGGACTTCCTAGGTAATTATTTGAATATTAGAGATTTAGCAAATACATAGCAAGCCAATGTGCATACACTTTACAACACAGTCTGACCACATCCTGAAATAATTGTTTTCTCATGGAGACTTAATAAGCATGTCTTCTTAGAAACAATAGCAGTCATTGCCAGTTTATAGATTTTAAAAATGTATGCAAATATGCTTCCCAGGAGTTCTCACAACATACTATCATGCATTAAACAAATGTAGATTTGCACTAGGTCTTTGCAAGCAATTGTTCTTAATTCCTTACCCTATTATCCAGCACAGCTTGAGAAAATGCTCTCTGAGTTATCTCTTCTAAAGCAAAGGGCTGTGGATTTTATATTCCTTGAGCCTCAAATAACAAAAATTGGTTGTTGTTAGCAGCAGACTGGTCTCCCATGGAACTTTATTCTCCAGATCTCTGTTTTTCACAGATCTTAACAAGTCTCTTCATTTCTAAATGACAGGAGAATAGATAATATAATGCATTTTTTAAGGCTCCAGAGACAGTCCTGGGAGTTACAGGCCAGTAAGCCTAACTTCAGTACAAGGCATATTGGTGGAAACTATACTAAAGAACAAAATGATCAGATATCTAGATGAACACGATATGTTGGGGAAGAGTCAACATGGTGCTTGTAAGGGGAAATCATGCCTCACCAATCTATTAGAATTTTTTCAGGGTGTTGACAAGCATGTGCACAAGGGTGATCCAGTTGATACTGTGCACTTGGACTTTCTGAAAGCCTTTCACAATGTTCCACACAAAAGGCTCTTAAGTAAAGTAAGCAATCCAGAGATAAGAGAGGAGGTCATCACATGGATCACTAACTGGTGAAAATACAGGAAACAAAGGGTAGGAATAAATGTTCAATTTTAACAATAGAGAGAGGTAACTAGTGGCGTTCCCCAAGGATCTGTATTGGGACCAGTGCTGACCAACATAGAATCATAGGACTGAAAGGGACTCCAATAGATAGTCCAGTCACCTGCACTCAAGCCAAGACTAAGTAATAAGTAGGCCCGTCCTGATAGGTGTTTGTCTAAGCTATTCTTAAAAACCTCTAATGACAGAGATTCCACAACCTCCCTAGGCAATTTGTTCCAGTGCTTAACCACACAGACAATTAGGACATTTTTACTACTGTCCAACCTAAACCACCCTTGCTACAATTTAAGCCCACTGCTTCTTGTCCTATCATCAGAGGTTAAGAAGAACAATTTTTCACCCTCTCCCTTGTGATAACCTTTTGTGTACTTGAAAACTGTTATCATGTCCCACCTTCATTCTTCTCTTCTCCAGACTAAACAAACCCAATATTTTCATTCTTTACTCATAGATCATCTTTTTTTAGATCTTTAATCATTTTTGTTGCTCTCCTCTGGACTTTCTACAATTCATCTACATCTTTCCTGAAATGGACACAGTACTCCAGTTGAGGCCTTATCAGTGCAGAGTAGAGTGTCTTGCTTAGAACACTTCTGCTAATACATTCCAGAATGATGTTTGTGTGTTTATTTGTATTTTTGAAATGGTGTTACACTGTTGGCTCATTTAGCCTGTGATCCACTATAACACTCAGATTGCTTTCCACAGATCTCCTTCCTAGTCAGTCATTTCCCATTTTGTATGTGTACAATTGATTGTTCCTTCCTAAGAATGCTTTGCATTTGTTCTTATTGAATTTCATTCTATTTACAGCCACCATTTCTCCAGTTTGTCCAGATCATTTTGAATTTTTATCCTATCCTCCAAAGTACTTGCAACCCGTCTCAGTTTGGTATCATCTGCAAACTTGATAAGTGTACTCTCTCTGCCATTATCTAAATCATGGATGAAGATATTGAACATACCCAGAACCGATCCCTTTGGGACCCCACTCAATATGCCCTTCCAGCTTGACTGTGAACCACCGATAACTACTCTCTGGGAATGGTTTTCCAAACAGTTATGCACCTACCATATAGTGGCTCCATCTAGGCTATATTTCCCTAGTTTGTTTCTTAGAAGGTCATGTGAGATAGTAACAAAAGCCATAATAAGATCAAAATCAACCACATCTACCTCTCTTATCCCCTACCCACAAGGTTTGTTACCCAGTCAAAGAAAGCTATTAGGTTGGTTTGACAGGATTTGTTCTTGACAAATCCATGCTATTACTCATCACCTTTATTATCTTCTAGGTATTTGCAAATTGATTGCTTAATTATTTGCTCCATTATCTTTCTGGGTACTGAAGTTAAACTGACCGGCTATAATTGCCCAGGTTGTCCTTATTTTCCTTTTTTTAGATTGTCTTTATATTTGCCCTTTTCCAGTCCTCTGGAATTTCTCCAGTCTTCCATGAGTTTTTGAAGATAATTGCTAATGGCTCATATATCTCCTCAGTCAGCTTCTTGAGTATTCTAGGATGTACAGCATCAGATGCTGGTGACTTGAAGATCTATAACTTATCTAAGTAATTTTTTACTTGTTCTTTCCCTATTTTATCTTCAGATCCTATTCCATTTCCACTGGCATTCACAATGATAGATATCCGATCGCTACTAATCTTTTTGGTGAAAAATGAAACAAAAAAGGCATTTAGCACTTCTGCCATTTCAAAGTTTTCTGTTTGTTGTCTTTTCCTCCTCATTGAGTAGTGGGTTTACCCTGTCCTTGGTTTCCCTCCTGCTTCATAGAATCATAGAATATCAGGGTTGGAAGGGACCTCAGGAGGTCATCTAGTCCAACCCCCTGCTCAAAGCAGGACCAATCCCCAACTAAATCATCCCAATTGCTTCTAATGTATCTGTAGAATATTTTCTTGTTATCCTTTGTCTCTAGCTAGTTTAATGTCATTTTGTGCCTCGGCCTTTCTAATTTTTTCCGTACATACTTGTGTTGTTTGTTTATATTTATCCTTTGTAATTTGACCTAATTTCCACCTTTTGTAGGACTCTTTTTTTTTGAGTTTCAGATCATTGAAGATCTCCTGGTTAAGCAGCATGGACTCTTGCCACACTTTCTGTCTTTCCTGTGAAGTGGGATAGTTTGCTCTTGTGCCTTTAATAATGTCTCTCTTTGAAAAACTGTCAAGTCTCTAGAACTGTTTTTCCCCTTAAACTTGCTTTCCATTGGTCCTTACCTACCACCTCCCTGAGTTTGCTGAAGTCTGCCTTCTTGAAATCCATTCTCTGTTTTCAGTTCTACCATTCTTTAGAATCATGAACTCATCATTTCATGATCACTTTCACCTAAGGTGCCTTCCACTTTCAATTTTTTGCCCAATTCTTCCCTATCTGTCAAAATCAGAGTGGATTTGATTTAAATCAAATTGATTTAAATCATGATTTAAATCACTAGTCAGGAAGACTCAATATAATCATGGTTTTGTACGTAAAAGTACATTCTTGTTGGTTGTTATAACATTGATACATATTCTTCACAACTCAGAAATAGATGTAGGTTTCATTTTTAGAAGGTACCCACTATACATTTTTAAACAGTGATATACTTTGAAAACTTTTCAGATTAGCGTTACAGCTATATCAGAAAATGAATGATTGTTTGGTTATTTCATTACCAAAGGTAATTGAAGCAGATGGTTTACCTCCCCATGACTTCATAAATATCTCCAATTCAACAGGTTAATCATTAACATTTGGAGGATTTTCTTGCCATCCTTGTATTAGAGGAGAACATCACCAGACAGACATTTAAATGGTTTTATTTAACTAAAACAACAACGTTAAGTATTCTGAATTTTTTTCTTCAACAGCAAACACATAATATTTTAACAAAAGAAGCATATGTCCCTTGCTTCTCACATTTATCTCCAGACTTCTTCTCCTTGTCCAGATCTATTTCTCCCCCCGCAACAAGCTTCTATTCATTGAACTTTTTGAAACTTTGCACTTTTAGACAGAAGTAAGGAATTGACTCTGTGAACACAAATTTGCAGAGGGACACTAGAGTTGATGTCTGTTATTTCTCACCTCTATTTATTTATTTATTTATTTATTTATTTATTTATAAACATTTTTGCTGTTAACAAGCATGTTACCTCTGGAGACACAAATCTACAGTTTGAGAACTGCAAAACTAAGCATCTCTGATGGTATCTTCTAGACTGAGCACTGAGTCCCATTGGGTAGATAGAAAGAATAACCTAAATAATTTATACAGAAGCCTGTGGATCCCCATAAGATTGCGTCCCTAATCCATAAACTATTGGAACTCATTTACAAAACTTTCCTTAAACATTATGTGAATATATTGTCTCATACGATAGAATTCGAATATATAATCCCTATTCCATGATGAGATATCGTTGAGCTATAATGTATCTTAATTAAAACACTTCAATCTCTCTGGTCACTTGATTACAGACCTAAATGTGGCAATCTTCAACCAAAAATACGTCAAAAACAGACTCCAACGAGAGACTGCTGAATTGGAATTAATTTGCAAACTGGATACAATTAACTTAGGCTTGAATAAAGACTGGGAGTGGATGGGTCATTACACAAAGTAAAACTATTTCTCCATGTTTATTCCCCCCTCTTCCTCTCCCCCCCCCCACTGTTCCTCAGACATTCTTGTCAACTGCTGGAAATGGCCCACCTTGATTATCACTACAAAAGGTTTTTTCCGCCCCCACTCTCCTGCTGGTAGTAGCTCACCTTACCTGATCACTCTCCTTACAGTGTGTATGGTAACACCCATTGTTTCATGTTCTCTATGTATATAAATCTCCCCACTGTATTTTCCACTGCATGCATCCAATGAAATGAGCTGTAGCTCATGAAAGCTTATGCTTAAATACATTTGTTAGTCTCTAAGGTGCCACAAGTCCTCCTTTTCTTTTTGAGGATACAGACTAACACGGCTGCTACTCTGAAACCTGTCATTATGCAAGGCACTGAATTTAGCTGTATGGAGTGGAAATCTATCAACTTCATGAAAAAAACTCGTACAGATACAGACAGACATTATCTTCCCTTCCAAATGCAAACAGATGGACATCATACCAAAAGGACTGAAGATAAAAAAATCCATTACAATCTACATACCACACAGACTATGCTGACAGCTTGTGCCACACACTCTCAAAGAAACTGCGGAATCACCTGATCAACGTCCTCTACAGCAAACAGGGAAAGATTAAGAATGAGCTCTCAAAACTGGATACTCTCATAAAAAAACACCCTTCCACACAAACTTCCTCGTGGCTGGACTTTACAAAAACTAGACAAGCCATTTAGAACACAGACTTTGCTTCTCTACAAAAGAAAAAGGACACTAAACTATCTAAACTACTACATGCCACAAGGGGCCACAACAGTGGTTCCCTTAACTCACCCAGCAATATTGTCAATCTATCCAACTATACTTTTAGCTCAGCAGAAGAATCTGTCCTATCTCGGGGCCTCTCCTTCTGCCCCTCCACCCCCACAAACATGATACAGTTCTGTGGTAACCTAAAATCCTATTTTCGACGTCTCTAACTCAAGGAATATTTCCAACACACATCTGAACAACATATTAACCCACAGAGACCTTCCTACCAAGACTAAAAAAAGAAGGATTCTGGGTGGACTCCTCCTGAAGGTCAAATCAACAGACAGGACTTCTACATAGAGTGCTTCCACCAATGGGCACGGGCTGAAATTGTAGAAAAGAAGCATCAATTCCCCTATAACCTCAGCCGTGCAGAACACAATGCCATCCACAACCTCAGAAATAACTCTGACATCATAATCAAAAAGGCTGACAAAGGAGGTGCTATCGTCATCATCAATAGGTCGGAATATGAACTAGAGGCTGCTCGGCAGCTTTCCAACACCACTTTCTACAAGCCATTACCCTCTGATCCCACTGAGGGTTACCAAAAGAAACTGCAGCATTTGCTCAAGAAACTCCCTGAAAAAGCACAAGAACAAATCCGCACAGACACAACCCTGGAACCCTGACCAGGGGTATTCTATCTGTTACTCAAGATCCATAAACCTGGAAATCCTGGACACCCCATCATCTCAGGCATTGGCACTCTGACAGCAGGATTGTCTGCTATGTAGACTCCCTCCTCAGGCCCTACGCTACCAGCACTCCCAGCTATCTTCGAGACACCACTGACTTCCTGAGGAAACTACAATCCATTGGTGATCTTCCTGAAAACACCATCCTGGCCACTATGGATGTAGAAGCCCTCTGCACCAACATTCCACACAAAGATGGACTACAAGCCGTCAGGAACAGTATCCCCGATAATGTCACTGCAAACCTGGTGGCTGAACTTTGTGACTTTGTCCTTACCCATAACTATTTCACATTTGGGGACCATGTATACCTTCAAATCAGCGGCACTGCTATGGATACCCGCATGGCCCCACAGTATGCCAATGTTTTTATGGCTGACTTAGAACAATGCTTCCTCAGCTCTCGTCCCCTAATGCCCCTACTCTACTTGTGCTACATTGATGACATCTTCATCATCTTAACCCATGGAAAAGAAGCCTTTGAGGAATTTCACCATGATTTCAACAATTTCCATCCCACCATCAACCTCAGCCTGGACCAGTCCACACAAGAGATCCACTTTCTGGACACTACGGTGCTAATAAACAATGGTCACATAAACACCACCCTATACCGGAAACCTACTGACTGCTATTCCTACCTACATGCCTCCAGCTTTCATCCAGACCAAACCACATGATCCATTGTCTACAGCCAAGCTCTACGATACATCCGCATTTGCTCCAACCCCTCAGACAGAGACAAACACCTACAAGATCTCTATCAAGCATTCTTACAAGTACAATACCCACCTGCTGAAGTGAAGAAACAGATTGACAGAGCCAGAAAAGTACCCAGAAGTTACCTACTACAGGACAGGCCCAACAAAGAAAATAACAGAACGCCACTAGCCATCATCTTCAGCCCCCAACTAAAACCTCTCCAACGCATCATCAAGGATCTACAACCTATCCTGAAGGACGACCCATCACTCACACAGATCTTGGGAGACAGGCCAGTCCTTGCTTACAGACAGCCCCCCAACCTGAAGCAAATACTCACCAGCAACCACAGACCACACAACAGAACCACTAACCCAGGAACCTATCCTTGCAACAAAGCCAATTGCCAACTGTGCCCACATATCTATTCAGGGGACACAATCATAGGGCCTAATCATATTAGCCCCACTATCAGGGGCTCGTTCACCTGCACATTTACCAATGTGATATATGCCATCACGTGCCAGCAATGCCCCTCTGCCATGTACATTGGCCAAACTGAACAGTCTCTACGTAAAAGAATAAATGGACACAAATCAGACGTCAAGAATTATAACATTCAAAAACCAGTCGGAGAACACTTCAATCTCTCTGGCTACTCAATTACAGACCTAAACGTGGCAATTCTTCAACAAAAAAAACTTCAAAAACAGACTCCAACGAGAGACTGCTGAATTGGAATTAATTTGCAAACTGGACACCATTAACTTAGGCTTGAATAAAGACTGGGAGCAGATGTGTCATTACACAAAGTAAAACTATTTCTCCATGTTTATTCTACCTGCCTCCCCCCACTGTTCCTCACATGTTCTTGTCAACTGCTGGAAATGGCCCACCTTGATTATCACTACAAAAGGGTTTTTTTTCTCTCCTGCTGGTAATAGCTCACCTTACCTTATCACTCTCCTTACAGTGTGTATGGTAACACCCATTGTTTCATGTTCTCTGTGTATATAAAATCTCCCCACTGTATTTTCCACTGTATGCATCCAATGAAGCGAGCTGTAGCTCACAAAAGCTTATGCTCAAATAAATTTGTTAGTCTCTAAGGTGCCAAAAGTACTCCTTTTCTTTTTATAATAAGGTATGTTGCTCTTGTAAAGAGACATAACTACATCACAGCTTATTAACTTAACTCGGGATATATATCTCTTCACTTTAAACACAGCACTGAAGTAGTTTATGGTAAAAATGAAATGAAGCTATTAACAAAATACACATAGGATTAAGTGAGTTCAAGTATAAGGCATGAAGATGGAAAGAATTGCAAGTAAAACAAAATATGTTTCTAAAAGTCAACAACTTAATTTAGCAAGATACAGGCTGTGTTCAAGATGGTTTCTCACACCAGTTGTTCTTATTCCCAGCCATAGCTGTCTTTCCCTCAGTCACGACCTTCCACAAGAAGTAAAAGGCGCTGGCTTCCATTGTCATCTTAGGTGAAAGATATGTGCCTAACCAGATTTCTCACCTTTATTCAGTTTCAGAGACTTCAAACCTCCCACCCATCCCTGGTCCCCGCTTTGTTTTTTGGACCCATATTTCTCATCTTGCAAGAGCTCTGACCTCTTGTGTCTGTCCACTAATGAATGCCATAGATGGCTTCTGTCTTTGCTTATATCTTCTAAAGTCCAGTGAACTTGTTTTAAGAGGCAAGATGACCTCGTGCTGTTCTTCCCTTCCTGTGGACTTCCCATCCTCTTGCTGATTTCTATGTAAATGGGGCTGACCTTGCTTAATCTCACTGGAGACAGGTGGATAGCTGTGACATTTCCTCCTGTCTAGGCAGACTGTGTAGTCTGTAGTCTAATAGCATGATTATCCATAATTCCTTATATAATGTTAATGCATAATATTTCATGGTAATATTAATCACCAGTGCGCAACTAGTTTTCAGAAAAGACCTCACTCTATACACAGTAATATTGTATATAATCAATTGATTCAGTTGCTTATCACAAAGAGTTTCTGTCGACTGCTGGGTATAGATGCTACCAAATCTTTTCTTCCCATTTATCTGTTCATGCTGTTTAACAATCATTAAAGATTATCCATTGATTGCTGGGATAAACTTAGAAAGATACCTCTCTTAATTTCATGTTGTGAGATCTATGAAAGACTCCCATGCTGGAAAAGCAACAAGCTATTCCATGACGATTTTTTGCTTTAAAAAAACAATCAACTAACCACCAATTCAGACACAGGACTGTTTTTTGAAGGTATCAGTCAAAGGTAAGTCTTCCCCACACATTTGCTGAACAACTTGCAATGCCCCTCTGAAGTAGGGAAGTACTGCTATTATCCCCATTTTACACATGGGAAACTGAGGCACAGAGTAACTGACTTTTCCAAGGTCATACAGGAAGTTGATGGTAGAGCAGGGGCTAGAATCTAGGCCTCTCAAACTGTAGGCTAGAGCCCTACCCCACTAGACCATCCTTCCTCCATTTATTAGTGTCCTAATAAATCACGCATGTGCATCTGCAATAGCAGATTAGGATTCTTTTGTATTTTGCACTCACTAAACATTTTCAAAGAATGACACTAGTAGTGAGTTGCCAACATGCATGCCTAGCTGGAGGGGAACATCTGAGTCAGGGCCTGAAAAACTTACCCATTACGGAATTTCTAAAAGGTTGCACTTAGGTGTTGGTAACAACTGCAGGCCCAGGAATTTATGCCACAAATTGCACTCAGTAACATTTCTGCCAAGCGAACATCCTACATTAGCTAACCAGTTTTGACTCAACAGATCACCTATGTTACACATTGCAGATAGAGACAAACAGACATTCCTCTGGCAGTAGTTTATAGTTACTCTATCATTGCACCAGTAACATGCTCTTGCCTTAGGCTGGGAGCAACCACAGTCTTAGAGAAGATGGGAAAGGGAGGAGGCCTGAAGACTCTGGCAACCCTACAAAGCTCTACTATAACCCTAGCAATGACATATTCAGGACACAAGTTAACTGACTTTAGTTGTCAGAGGAGCTAGAGTGGCCAAAGTACAAGTGAGACATGTGGCCTAGAGGATAATGTACTGGAATAGGACTCATGCAAGATGGGTTCTAGTCTCAGCTGTGCTACTGGCTTACTTGATGATCGTGGGCCAGTCACTTCACTTCCCTGTACCTCTGTTTCTCCAGCTTTAAAATGGGGATAATGATACTGACCTGCTTTGAAAAATGCTGTATAAACTAGGTATTCTGGTATCTTTGTGAGGGATCTATGAAGGCAAATTGAAAGGAAGCAGGTACTTTTTCATCTCCTAGGCTTTCTATCTGCAAATGGGGAAAAAATAAATCTGTAAAGTATTTATTTAGAAAATTTAAAACAAGATTTGATCTAATTAAGGAACAGTTGCCCAAAGCAAGTGGAGGTCTCTCTTTCCCCAAGTAGGTAAACATATAATTTAGCTTCTTTGTTTATGCAGTATTTGTGAATGGCTATATCAAAATCCACAGGTTAATTTCAATCCCACGTGCTGTTTCGTAGATAATATATGGTTCATGTGGTGGAACCCAACAACCTCTCTACATGTGCTAGAAACAAACTTCCCCTCATAGCCTAAAATACCCCATCCTTAGTTGACACAACTTACTGTAGAACACAAGTACAACCTAGCTGAACTTGCCAGGTAATGATTTCAACTTAATGAATTTAAACTTGTCCTTATGTTTGGGCAAAGGTCCAAAGTGTATTAGTGATGGTGTTAAGATAAAACCTTGTGCTCATTTGAGCAAACTCTAGTTCATTCATGGAACAGAAAAGAGAAAATATTCCATGTACTTCCAATTAAATGTATTTCTAACCAAAGTATTTTCTAGTTCACTTCTGAGACCCACAAATAGTAAGTAGAGAATGAATTCTTACAAGACCTAAACACTGTATCTCTGTATTGTATTAAACTTTTCACACAGCTATGATACTAAAAGTGTCAAGAACCAAGTCAAGACTTGTGGAAGTGGAGATCTGGAGCATGATGTGACTCAGTGAATTTGGTATCAAGCAATACATCCAGAAAGATACTGTGTACTTTAATATATTCAAATGCAATCTTTTATCAACCCTCAAATTTTTTGCTCAACAGCCACAGGAAAAAACACTTGGAATTATTTACCAGCTTCTTATCCCAAATACCTACCAAAGGCTTCTCCTTTCCACTGTTTAACGGTCAGTCTATGACAATATACTTTTGGTCCCTGATTATCCGATCAATTTTTTTTTTAAAGAGCTCACTAGTGAGACAATATAAATAGAATTCCCTCTAGGCCTGTTGACATTTCCCCTAATATTCAAAATCTCTGGCTAACAAGCTTCAGACCTAGTATAGACACATGAAACAAGATCTATATGTTTAGTTAACCTTATGAATGCTCTTTAGGAGCCACCAAATAAATTTAGAACTTGAGGAATTCTTTCCCAGACCAGACCAACCGTCCGTGTAACCCAGTAACCCGTCTCTGACAATGGCCAGTATCAGCTGCTTTATTGAACAGTTATGTAGCACCATGACTATGGGCAAAGTTTCTTCCTAATCTCAGGCAGGAACCTAAGGTTCCTATGGTACCTGAGTGGCACAATAAGGCTGTAACTATGTGGTGAATCTGGTCTTACAGCTCATTTGCCAAGATGCTGCCCAGTCACCTAGATTATAGGTCCTTTTGCAGTTTCTCACTGCATTTACTTCTTAAATAATGTAAATTTGTGTCCTCTGCCGATTTTGACACCTTACTGCACATCCCCTATTCCAGATCATTAATAAATATATTAAATTTTACTATATCTATCTGGTGTGGATCAAAGACTTTTTGGAAGTCCAAATAAATTCTGGCCTGTTCTTCTTCTTTGTCTATCCTGATGACCCTCAAAAAAATTCTAAAATGGTAGAGATGTATATATTTTCATTACAAAAGCCAAGCTAATTTCCTCCAAAATATCAGGTTGATCTACATATTTTATCTTTAAATATCATGTAAGATTATTTACATGGTACTGAAATAAATCAGCTCTTTTTTAGTCTCAGAATCAACCTTTGTGACATTTTAAAAGATAAGTACAGCTCTGGCTACCAGCCTGAACTATGATATGGTAACTGATTTTGAAGAGTGCATATTTTTGTTAGCAGATCAGCATGCTTCATTTTTAATTCTGTGAAGTTTGGAATTTATACATTCAGAAATTATGGAGGTAATAACTTTGCCATTCTTTGTAGCAAAGGACATTTGTGTACCTACCCTTTTCTTCTGCACTGAATGTTAATATTTACACATTATATCAGCAAGATTACTAAAGATCACACTTCCATAAGAAACGTAAGCACATTCCAAACTTTGAAAACATGAGCAGTCCCACTGAGTTCAAAGGGACTATCCTGCTCAAAGTTAGGCATATGCTTAAGTAATTTTTTTGAATCCAGGCCTAAATGAATAAAATGGATGCTTCTTAATTCAAGATACTAACTTTAATGTGAAATTGTGACCCTACGCATCCCTGTATTCATACCCTACACACTATTGTAATAATCTTTGTACAAATTATGCCTTGTGAGGTATCAGTTGAAAACTAATAACTCACTGTTGATATTCTTGCATGATGCATATATACAATGGGTATTAAGAGTTATGAATATATGATGGATTATAACTAAAGTGTGTGTGAACCAGGTATGTTGGGGAGTTGTTAACAGATCTCTCTTAAACAAAGGAATGTGTGTTTACCTCATTTTACATATAAGCGGGAAACAGACTTCTCAGTGTAACAAGGTATGCAGGGAAACCTCACACTAACAAATGGGGGAGAAGACAGCATGGTGTCTATACCCAGCAGGAGAAAGATGCTTGGTCTGGGTTTTACTGTTCAGAAGAATCCATCTCAAAGGTTTACTGGTCTGTAAAGACGGGGCTGAACCTCAAGCCATAAGCAATTGAATCAACTGATTTGTATATAATAATGCTGTGGTATTAAAGTGTATAAAGTGAGGTATTTTCTGAAAGCTAATGACACTCTGGTGGTTAATATTATGAAATGCATGTATTATCAATGAGTATCCATAATTTATATATAGTGTTATTAGGCTGTACAATTTGCTGAGAGAGGAGGGAATCTCATAGATATCAACCTGTCTCCTATGTAAATTAAACATGGTGGAATCAATCAGTAACAATGGAAACCCTATTTACATAGGAATTATACAGAGGGATGGGAAGCCCACAGGAAGGGAAGAACAGCATGAGGTCATCATGC
Source organism: Caretta caretta (assembly GCF_965140235.1). Classification (NCBI taxonomy): domain Eukaryota; kingdom Metazoa; phylum Chordata; order Testudines; family Cheloniidae; genus Caretta; species Caretta caretta. The sequence continues at coordinate 125,734,124 of NC_134209.1, read as the reverse complement.
CTCTTGAAACCAGTTCACTGGACTTTAAAAGATATAAGCAAAGACAGAAGCCATCTATGGCATTCATTAGTGGACAGACACAAGAGGCCAGAGCTCTTGCAAGATGAGAAATATGGGTCCAAAAAACAAGGGGAAGGAGTTGAAGTCTCTGGAAGTGAATATAGGTGAGAAAGCTGCTTGGGCAAAGATCTTTCATCTCAGAAAACAAGGGAAGCCAGAATGGTGTACTTGTGAAAAATCCTGACTGAGGAAAGGTCAGTCAAGGCTGGGAAGAAGAATGACTGGTGAGAGAAACCATCTTGAACAAGGCTGTATCTTGTTAAATTAAGTTTTAGACTTTTAGAAGGGCATTGCAATTTATTTTACTTGTAATTCTGTCTTCATTCCTTATACCTGAAACTCATTTCATCCTCTGTATATTTTGTTTCATTTTTACCATAAACCAACTCAGTGCTGTGTTTAAAGGACAGGGTGTATTTATCTCCAGTTAAGTTAATACGCTCTGATATGTTTTTGTGTCTTTATAGGAACAAACCAACAATATTATTTCTCTGCACTGTCCAGGAGAAGGCTGGACCCTTGCATACCACACAGTTTTGGGAAAATTCAGGACTGGGGGTGCATTGGGATAACCCTGCAATTAGTAACCAAGGCTGGGGGAAGCCAGAGTGGGGCTGTGGACAGGCTGCTGGGGACAGAGTTGCTGAACCAGGGCTGTCTAGCACACAGACACTGAGGGTGTGACCTGCATGCTGGCAGGATGGTTAGGAGCAGTCCAGGTTGGGAGCTACAACTCCAAAGCATTGTGAGGCATGCAAGGTTACAGGGCAGGCAGTGACACAACTCCTCACTGATCTCGATTGCACCCAACCCCCACCCCCCAAACTGTTACATCCTGCGACCAGGAATGTATCTGTACATATAGAAATACTCAAATATAGTTCAGAGACTCAAAATCTTTACAAGTAAAGGTTGACATTATCAATGGCTTGATAAAATGCAAGTGCTGCTTATATAGAGTTGCCATGGTGTTAGAAGATAATCTTTCTTTATCTCTCTTTTTTGCTTTTGCTATGATATCTTTTCACTTTCATGATATACTTTGATATAGAATCATTATCAAACTGCAGATTGCTTATAATGTTCTTTTTTCCCTTGTTATGTTGTGGCTAAAACCTTAGTACAAATATTATTTAAAATCCCTTGTGCTTGCATTAGGATGGTCTCATTCAGTGGTATTGAATCTGTAACATCGGGAGGGACTTTTCATCATCAAATGGAGTTACAGAAGACCAAAAATAATTGTACCATGATGTTGCATCAATGTGCAATGAAATTGCATTATTGTTTGTTATTTTATTTATGTATTTGTATTTCACTAGTGACGGAAGACTAAACTAGGACCAAGGCCCAGTTAGGTTAGGGTGGGACAAACACAACATATGATTCAACATTCCAAAGTGATGTAATGTTATGACATGGTGTCAGATTATCACTCCTCAAACTTACTAAGAGATACTGTAATAGTCTCTCTTTTTTTCTGATTTTTTGCTAGTCAAGAGGGCCATGATAGAATGGAATTTCTGCAATGACTCTTCCTTCTCTATTTCCACTCTACCAGTCTGTTCTCTGCCTGAGAACTAGCAATTACAAGTAAAGTTACAACTGGACGCAAAGAAAAGTCTCATAAGAGGAGCTTGTAAAGTTGACATGAAGAGCTGCATGGTGACTAACATCAGTGCAACAGTTGCACATTAGATTTGGAATTGTTGCCTCTTGGTCAAGTTGTGGTTGATTTGGGGGCCTCGCAACAGGTCAGTTAGAGAAATCACTGATATGGAGCCAAGTGTAGTGTAACTTACTATTTCCAAAAGTCAATATCTTAAATAGAGATGGCCACAATGGCAAACAGACAACTCTAGAACCCTCAGTTCAGTCACTACCACATTGCTACCCAAGAACTGCTGCCTCTGTCCCTCTTAGTCTCCAACCACCTTGGAGACCCTTAACCCTTTTGAGCACTAATTCTGTTCCCTTCTCAAAGCCAAACACCAGTGTGATATTATATGATTAAAATATGTCCATGTAGATCATTGTTGCTATCACAGTTCTGTAATTGCAACAAATCTTATACGAAGAGTGACATGTAAGGTGTCAATGGAAAAGTTATGATTTTCTTAATATGATTATTCTGTTTGTATGTATGTATCATTTTTGTATCTGAAGTTATGAATATTGACTATGTATCTGTATTTCAAATGTGTTTGCTCCTGTGGTAACACCCAAGGGGAATTTGCATCCAGTCTGGCCAGCACATTGTGAATGGAGTATTCAAGTTGATGGCTCATCAACGAACACAATGGACCATGGAAGAAGCCTATCTACACCTGATGGACTTTCATAAGGGCGTTCTAGCTAGCGTATGGGTAATGGCTGCCCTGACTCATCAAAACATGCAAGGGCATGTGTCTAGATCATGTGACCCTAAACTCCATTTTGTGCCTGTTCTTTTCCACTGACTATGCTGAAGGTTTTGTTTGGGACAGTGGGTTTCCCTCTACATGGCAGAAGCTATAAAAGGCCCTGGAAAATCTCAGTTTTGCCTCTTTCCTGCTCTGAACTATGGACTTATATTAATGGGAGCATTCTAACAAGGGACTGAGGACCTTCCAATTAATTGGGAGCAACCATAGACTTAACCAGTTAGAACTTTATTTCTTTGCTGCTTTAATCCTTATCCAAAACTTTGCAATTGTATGTATTTGATTCATTTAACCAGCTTTAACTCTCACCTCTTTATTTATTTAAAAAAACAACCTTTAGATATTCAATACTAAAGGATTGGCAACAGCGTGATTATTGGTTAAGATCTTAGTTATATATTGACTGGGGTATGTGTCTGCTCCTGTGGATTGATAAAATTGGTTTTAAATAACCACTCATCATTAAGCTAGTGTCTGGGTGTTGAATCCAGGACTGGAATACCCAGGGAGGCTGCATTTCTGACTTCTTGTTAGCCAGGGTGGTGAGACAGAAGTTTACTTTGATTGCTGGATTGTTATTTCTTATGGAAGAATAACCACCAGTTTTGGGGTGTGTCTGTCCTATTTCTCAGCAGCTTGTCCTGAATTTGGTATTCTCAGTTGTGACCCACTGAGGCACGATGGCACCCTGGGACATAATTAGTTCACAGCCTCTGCCATAACACTTCTGGCTCTCTAACACAACAGCACCATGCAACAAGGACACTTAGATTATTTTTTTAATGTTCAGCAAGGCACAAAAATGCTTTTGTTTCAACATTTACAGTTGTCAAGGCAAACAGGCGACATACACTCAAAACAACTGACCAAGGACAAAACTCTCTAAACAGCACTATAATAGGGAGCTTTAGAGCTGAACCATCAGTGTGTGCAGTGCTGTCTGCTCTTTCACTAGGGTAATAAATCTATTGTTTTGCTATCATCCTGTTGTGGGGAGATTTCTCATTCAGTTCTTTTGGGTGTGCTCAGCCTGACTATTTGTTGGCAGTTTTTGCTATGCTCAGCAATTGCTACTCTCACTTGGTTTGTTTGTTCCACACACCTTTGGTGGAGTGTGTGTTGACTTAAAAAACCAAACCAATGGATTGCAGCACAGTTTGTTGTCTTAACATTTTAACTTTTAACTCCCTTTGAGCCTTTTAAAACTATAGGTAACAGACACAAAATATATTTAAAGATTCCACAGTTTTAGTAATAATAAATAATTTACTCTTCTTAAGAAACAAACATTCAGATTTTGAAAGCACTTTCCTTATATTAATAAAATAAGTCCTGAACAAACCTATGAGCTAAGTAAAGTGTTGTTCTTATTTTATAAATGATTAAGCTGAGGAATAGAGTGTAAAATTCTGGCCCATTGAAGTCAATGGTAAAACTCTCAGTGGGGTTAAGATTTCACCCTGAGAGTTTATGTGGTTTACTCAAGGTCATGCAAGTAAATAGTCAGGTGAGTCACAGAGCTGGAACAAGAGCTGAGCTGGATGGGAACTGGAATTTCCATCCCATGGGAAATTTCACATTTCTGAAAAAATTTCCTTTTCAAATGGAAGCAAAAAGCCAGAAGTTTTCCATTTCCTGTAGAATGGAAATGTCTGAAATGTTCCATTTTGGAAAACCTGAAACAGAATTCTTCAAATATTTTGGGCCAGCTCCCTGGCTGCCCAGATGGAAAGCTGGCTGGGGAGCTGGTAGCCTACCCGCCAAGCAAACAGGCAGCCCAGGGAACTAGCCAGCTTCCCAGCTCACCCTGTAGCCCAGGCAGCTGATGTGATACTTCAGAGCCTGATGAGTCATCCCTGAGTCAGAGAGTGTGATGAGTCCTCAGAGGCAATTACCTGCAGGTCTTGTAATAGGCACCACACCATTCAAGCAGAGTTCAGCTAATCCACAGGCAAGGGCCCACGCAGGTGACCCCAAGGCAGGTCTATAGGCTCCTAAGGGAAGCAGTCAGTTTAGTGTCAAGTATTGGGGGTAGCTGTGTTAGTCTGTATGCACAAAAACAACAAGGAGTCTTGTGGCACCTTAAAGACTAACCGATTTATTTGCATCTGAAGAAGTGGTGTTTTACCCACAAAAGCTTATGCCCAAATAAATGGGTTAGTCTCTAAGGTGCCACCGGACTCCTTGTCGAGTCTGTTTAGTGTCAAGACCTGGCCAGGAGTAGTTCTAGTGCCAGTATTTTCAATAGATTACTTCTGCTCTAGCCGACCTGTTTCCACACTAACCAGCATCTGCTCCAGCCTGCATCTGTTCTTTCCTCAGCTGGCTGCCCAATGACTCAGACAGGTGTCAGGCCAGCCAGATTGGGCCTAGAAGAGCTGGACAGCCAAGGAGTCAGCTGCCTATGTCCCTGGGTAGCCTGAAGAGCCGGGTAGCTGTCCAGAAAGTCAGGCAGCCTGCCCATCTATTGGGCAGTCCAGGGACCCAGCCACTTGGGTAGCCCAGGGAGCCAGCTGCCAGCAGTGCCTCAGAGTGAGGGGAGTCTCAGTTCCCAAACTTCTCATGAGACTGTGTGTCATGGAGCCCTGGGGGACAAGGAGCCAGGCCACTTGGGATCCTGGGGAGCCATAGAACCTGGGAACCCCAGCTCTGCAGTAGCCCACCAAGTGGGCTACTGAGGAGCCAGGCAAGCAGGAGAACTGGAAACTTGCCTGCTTCCCCTGCTCTAATTGTTGGGCACGCTGCCTCCGCTGTACAAGTGCACTGTATACCATGGGCCAGATTGTGGTTGCCTCCATGCTCAGGTGCACAAGAATCTGGCATCCCAGTCCTCCTTCCACACAGGAGCAAACCACATTTGCAATTCCTGCATTTTCCCAAAGGCAGTGACTTCACCCTGCAGGTTCCCTCTGAGGTGCTGGCTGCCCTAAATGGGAGTAGAGAAGAAGCAAAACCATGTCCTCTGCCAGCACTATGACCAGTTGCAATAGGGAGCTATTTTCTCTGAAAGGGTGTCTCAGCTGGCATGCTTCCTCTATTCATCAGTAGGCACTGGTGATAATGGGAGAGATTGAAGCCCTGTATCTTGCATGATCAGACTTCTGGGCCCAAGCCTTAAATTCTTGGGATAACATAGGATTAGGTAAACATCTGATTAAATATTGAAGATTAATACTCCAGCTGCACGTACTGTCTATGAATTTTATATTCTCTCTCCAAATGTCCTCCCACCCCCACCCCCACCCCTGCTGTTTTAGGACTAGATTTTTAAAGGTAAAGATGGAGATTGGCACCTACTGGGATTTTCAACACACCTAGACACCTAACTAGGGTCTTTCTGCATTTTTAGGCACCTTTAAGAAAATCTGACCCTTAGCCCCAGATTCTCAACAGTATTTAGGCCCCTATCTCCCAAATACCTTTTGAGGATCTGAGCTGGAGTCTCTTATTGGAATGGGAAGACCATAGAAGAAGGTGATGTTGATGTCTATGAATGTGGAGGAACTTCAGTGCTGCTCATCATCAGCAATTTGCAGAACTGGGTACTGAGTCAGCCAAAATGGAATCTCCTCTGGCCATGTCAAAAGGAAATATGCTTAACTCTGTTAGAGGACACCCTGTACCCTCTTAAGGCCCACAGTCCTGAATTTTCAGAGATGTAAGCACCAACTACTGGGACTGCTCAGCACTTCTGCAAATCAGGCCTGTAGGATGTAAGTGGGACTTAAGTAGTATATAGCTGCTGTGCTGGCCCTTTACACAAAGGTGAGTTTCACTCTCCTTAAATATCTTATGGTATGGTTTTTGTTTTTTATTTTTTTCCTTCAGACATCTAGGATTATCTTCCAAATGGATGTCTATACACCGTGTGTAATAATATAGTGTGACGATTTACTGGGGTATTGTTCATATCCGAATAGCAAAGAACACTTTGTATCTGCAAAGTAAATATTTTCCCAATTACCGTACAATATTTGCTGCTTCATGTGGTTGTATATGCGCAGCTACAGTGTTTTGAATTCTCTTGGTCATGTGTCTTAGCTAGTATAGAATAACTCCCTCCCTCCTGGGTACTGAAGTAATGGACCCTTAGGCCAGATCCTCAGCTAGTGGTAATTAGCAAAGTTCTGTTAAAGTCAATGGAGCTACATCAATTTACACCAGCTGAGAATCTGGCCCTTCATTTTTCTCATCAAACACAGGCATTTTTGGAGTTCATTTGTGCTGAATAACAAATCCCATTTGTGAAGTTTCTGTAATTCTACAGGTTCAGGCTGGGATGCTTTTTATCTTATCACTGTGCCTTTTATTTCAATTCTTCTCCACGGCTTCCTTTCAAGAGTCTAACCTTCTGCTTCTATGCCACTGCAATACTATCTCTTGTCAAAAACCAGCCAAGTTCTTTAGAAATTTCTCTCTCTCATCTTTTGTTTTCAACCTGTGCATGTTTTCTTCCTACCTCACCACCCTCAGTCTCACTTGTAATCTTTTCTTTCTTTTATTTAAATGTTCCATTCTCTTTATTTCCTACCCTCCAATTCCTTTTCCAAGAAACTTATCAGCAACCTTGTTTTCTGTATTTCTCTGCGCTGTGATTAGAGTCTCCTTTCTAGTGATTATCTTACTGTATGACTCTCTCAGTATATCTATCATCTAAAATTGCAACTAGTCATTGAAAGCATTTTTGTTTCCATCCTCCTCCCTCCCCTCCCGCATCCTTCCTAGCCAAGGAAACATTCAGAATAACTTGAACGTTTATATGGTGTATTTCCTCAAGCCCTTAGTCATTTAGAGTTGTGTAATATACTTTCCATATGCTGCAGAAATAGGGCATTTTACTCCCACATAGGGAAAGTAACTGGGCATTTCACTGATACCTAAATAATCAATGGAATGTTTCTGCTTTGTAGTAGGAGTATCAGCTCATGGAAAGCTGTTACCTTTGTTGCCACCTGGCCCATGGATACATCGCTGCCGTACATTCCAACTCAAGTGGTGTCATTTCACTCTTTCTGCCAAACCCTCGCAATTCTTAAAATGTAACTTTTGTTGACGGCGGTTTCTTTTTAACAAGTTAAATAATGTGCTGATTACAGTAGGCATGACTGTTACTTAACTCATGCAGCCTTCCAGGAAGTGAGAGAGAATATGGAGCCTCACTCCTTTGTGACATATCTAAGGGCTGTCCAGAATAGCAGCCTTTGTGATAAGGGGAGTGCAGGGGCTACTGATGACTTGCTTCTCCTGGAGCGATTCACTAAAATGGGAGAGGTGGGAAGGGAGTTGGCAGAACTGTGATAGCACCTGAAAAGGTTATGCTCTGGCTGGCTGTGCTGGAGGGAAGGGAGCAAAACTATTTGCCTTTCCCTTTAAAAAATGTTGTGAAAGTGTGAAAGATGTATCCATAGATATCTGTGTTGTATATTTGCATCTGTAGCACAAAATGCTCTTTGATTTATGTGCTTGGTTTCTAAGATGGGATCAGACAGTTTCAACTCACCCATCTAGGGAAAGAGGAAGGAGGCCCTTTCCAAGTTTGTCTTCACTGCAGAGTTAGCCTGGCCTCTTACATGGGTGTTGCCTATAACTGCCCTCCCATCCACGTACAAACCCTCTCATCCATATTTGATAGTGCTTTAAATCCAGGCTAGCTGATCCAGCTGGGGGTTGTGTGGGTTAGAACCTAGATGTTGCTTTCACTCAGGTTGGTAATCTGCCCACTTTGCAGTGAGGACACAAGCTAAACCACTTGAATGTGGATAGACCTCTGATGCCTTCCCACAATCCCACCTGTGTGCCCAGGAGGACAGAGAAGTTCTCCTCCTGTTAACTGGGAAAGAATCATTGAGGGGCTCAGCTCACTGCAGCACAAAGAACCATGAGATTGCACCCAGAAGTCCTAGTGACACACCCTACTAACAGCACCAGTCAGGATACTGTAACTCAGGTATGGCTTTGCAGTGTGACTTAAGAAAACCTTGGTGCTTAGACCCTGATGCCTATGGCCTGAGTTAACTCTGCTGTGAAGAGATTCCCTAACAGTCACTTAACAGATTATACTTAAGAGTCCTTAAGAGGAAAAGCAAATAATCTTAATGGCTCTAGCCCAGTCTTCTTAGGAAGCACCCCACAAACAGTTGGAACAAGGTGCCTCAGGCTGGGGGACAATTACTGAGACTCTTAGGAGAATCTAGGCTTTGCTAGGAGAATGTAAGTTGGTTTTGTTCTGCTCCTGTAACTTAAAAGGAAAACCTAGCTAGTTTAGCTTGTAGCAAAGGGTAATTAGAGGAGACTAAATATGTGTGCAGGGTGTTTATTTTAAAATCCTTTTTTCTCCATTGCCTTGTTCCAAGAAGGCTGTTGTTCAATCTCACTGGTCACAGGTTCCTGAAGGAAAGAAATGAGGGTGCCCAAAACCCAGTCAGTCTTTCAGGGCGATACGTGGTTGGGACATTGAGTAGTGTATGTGGGACATGGTCAAAGAGTGGAAGATTTGGGAGTTTCTACCGTTAGACAGGTAAGGGCAAGAGTCGTGTCACCTGAGTGGGTGAGACCAGAAGGGAGAGGCAGTGTATCTTAGGGGGTAAAGTACTGGAGTGGGACTCAGAAGAAATGGGTTTTATTAGCAGCTCGGCAGTTGACCTATGTCTCAGTTTCCCCATCTGTAGAATGGAAGTAATGATATGTTGTAAAGCACTTGGAGGTCCACTGATTAAAGTGCTATATAAGAGCTCAGTATTATCAAGGGGGCAAAAATATGGTTAGCCATAAACTGTGACAGGAAGATTTCAAACTGTCAAAGTTGTTTCTATTATGCAGCCGTTCAAAAAATGAACAGTTTTTTCTTTTTTTAATTTTAAATTTTTGCTAACTATATTTTTGAAAAACTTGTAATTTTCAACCTTCAAAATTTTAGATTTCCCATTCCCCCCCTTTTTTTGGAAGGGGGGGAACTTTTTGTTGCTGAATGCAACAGAATGGATAATGTCTTTGGGTTCTTCCCCTCACTTTTCATTTTTCTTTTATCCATTTTTCATTTTCATATTCTGGATGTTGAATATTTCATATTCAATTCATATAATTCATAATTATAGTTGGAGAAATTTTGAAAACTTACAGAGGAGCAAAGGGAAAAATGAAAAAGTGACGGGGGGGGGAAATAAACAGAATTTCATTCTATTGCATTCAGTGTCAAAAAAACAAAACCAGAAAAAAAGGGAAGAAAACCGACTATTTGAAAATTTTGGTTTAAATGAAGAAATGGAAATTATTAAAAAAACAGAACTTTTCGTGCAGTGTAAAAAAAAAAAAAAAAAAAAAGGACTTTTCCAATTAAAGTTTTTGATGAAAAATTTTAGCCAGCTCTAAAGGGGAGTATGTTACAACTTTTCAAGGCATATCTTCCATGGTACAGCCACAGAACTGTGAAAAGCATTTTCCCTCTCTGAGGCTCTGTTTGGACAGGTGTGCCTCTGTGCTGTTCTTTATAACAGTCTGTGTCTTAAAGACACGGGGAGATTCTCAAAGGGCAGTTAGTCTTCCAATCCCCATTGGGACTACTTGGCTGCCTCTTTCCAATTTGTGCCTTTGAAAATTTCCTCACAACCTAGCCCAGTATTTTTACCCACCTTGTGGGTCTCACTGCAGGGAAACAAGCTCTGGGGGGGCTGCTAGTCCCCTCTCCTGAACAGAGGTGGGTAGGGACATGGTGGTTGGAACCTTTGACTGTCTCCACAATGCTCAGGTCACAACAGCTGAGTCGAAATAGAGGAAGAAGGAATTGTACTAGTAAAGGGCTGGCCTAGGTTACTCTCCATCAGAACAAGGCATTAGCCAAGGTCAAAATTGTGAGGCACAATTTTTCCCATGGTGTGATCCTGGGGCAGCCCAGTTATGCACCATCCCTTTCTCAGGGCAGAACCTATTGTTGTAATTTGTCCCTTAATATTTTGTTTTAAACTCACTTTTGGTAGGCAATCAGTATACCTGAATTTTCCCCCTTTTTTCCCCTTTCAAAATAGACAAATCAGTTCCCTATGCCAATGATCTGATAATGTTCAAATTTAAGTTCCAAAAAGCAGCTCAAAATCCATAGTCCAGAGATACATAACCCCAACCAAAGGGGGTGTGTGTGTGAGAGAGACATGACATGAAAACCACCTTTATTCACATAAAATTAGGTTAAAATCTATTCAAATGTTATAAAATTACAATATATACTCAAAATATCTGAATAAAATAAAACACATCTGAAATGATGATGATGAAACATCATCATCAATAAATTCACTCAAAATATTGATAATATACCAAGTCAACTGAAACATGCCCAGATTACATGTCAGTTTTATAGAAGGTAAAATCGATTTGCAGCCAGACATGGAACAGCCCAAGCAAATCCCTCTGCCCTACCCCAGCCATTCTGTTCTGGTGAGATTTCAAAACTGCTAGTTTTGCCTAACCCAGCAAAGTTAGCCAGGCAGAAAACCAGACAGATGCAGGCACCATATCTCACTCCAAGAACAGAAAGGGCACTGTGCAGACATGTCACGGTGCACAAAATGGCAAGGTTCTCAGTGCTATGCATGACCCTCCACTGAAATACTTAGGAAGAAAAGGATTGAACAACATCCTCCAAGCCAGGACATAGAGTGAGCTAGGGACAGGAGCATTCTCCAGGCTGTACAAAGGAGACCAGAGAGGGTAGTCTTTGGACCATCCCTTTCTCAGGGCAGAGCCTATTGTTATATGGCCCGTTGACACACATGCCATAGAGCTGCTTCTTGGTTCTGTCTGCAAAAGGAACATTTACCAAACTCTTCCAGGACAACAATCTGCCTGCTTGCACAAGAATCTTATCCACAGAAGGGGAGACAGCCAGTGACGGGGACACAGGATTCCCCCTGCAAAAACAATCCCTAAAGAAACTTTCAGCAAATACTGAGCAGCCCACTGAGTAATGCGACCCAGAATTCAGTGAGGAACTTATCCAAAAAAACCGCACAGACCATAGTCTGCTCTGAACAGCAAGATCTGTTGCTGACTTCCAGCTTTACCAACTAGGAACAATCAGGTGGGACACCTTGGTCAACCCAGCCTGAATCAAGGCAGAAAACAGCCTCTGGAGGAGGGAGCTTCAGTGGGAAAAATGAGTTTAAAAAAAAAGTGGTTCTTTCAAGAGCTGGAAACTGGAAATTGGCTGGTCTAGGCACGCACTTCACAGAGGTCGACCGGTGTTAAAAAGACCGTTATAGAATGGAGGCAAATCTAAATTCTGTAATTAACCAGATGACAACAAAAATAGGTGAAAAGCAAAGTCCATCCCCGCCCCCCAGCATGCTGGAGAGAGAGAAGGCAAGGGACTTCCAGGCCAGCAGTCAGAGTATAACAAGCACTGAACAGATGGGAGGTGAAAGGCCACCACCCTGCTGACTAAATCAGTGAGCCCCTGGCCCCCTTCTAATGGCAGGTACAGCAAAGCAGGGCTCAACCAATGGTAACTATTGCCCCAAAATTTTTTAATATGTCTCTAAATCCAGCTCAAAAGGCCATGGAGAGGGTCCAGATGCACTAGCCGGTGCCACAACATTGAGGCCACAAGATTGTTGGCAATCAAAATCTGTCCCTGAAAAGAGAGTCCAGGAAGGAGCCAACACCATGTCTGCAGCCAGCCTTTCACCTTCTTCTCAGCCCCCTCCCAGTTGCTTATCATATATTATTCAGATCCAAAAAAGACACCCAGCACCTTTATCCATGAGGTGCCCCATTGGAACTGTTGGGGACAGCTATGCTGCCAAGAGTGCCGTAAGAAAAATTGCTCTTAGTCCAGTTAATGCAAGCTGAAGATGCCTGTTCATACACTTGTAAACAAGCACAAAGTGCTTGTACATTACTGTCAGATGTAATAAAAACTGATATGTCATCAGCATAGGCTGACACATGAACCGGGAAAGCATCTGGCACCATGTCATAGAAACGGCAGTCAGATAGCTTCTGAGAAGATGCAGAAATGTCTCCAAACTAGGAGCACACAGCATCCCAGACAGAGAACAACCATGACAACTGTTTTTGGGAAGCAGTGGCTAAGAACCCCATTAATCTTTAGGACACTAAATACATTATGGTACAATTAAAAAAAATATGAAGAGAACACAGGGCCAATCCTGAAAGCCTCAAATATTTTTAAAAGATCACTGTGGTTGACTCAATCAAAGGCCTTCTCCTGGTCCATGGAAATAAGCCTCACATCCAGATTACGACGTTTGCTAACAGTAAAAACAGCATGAATTAAAAAACTAATTATCAAAAATACAGCAGTCAGGTATATAATATGTTTTATTAGAGTCCTTCAACCAGTTGGCTAAGGGCCTGGATAAAGTCTTATAATCAGAACAGAAAACAGAAATACATCGCAGAGGTCCCCTTTTTTGTGCAGCAGGGTGCAGTCACTTCCCTTTAGTGACTTTTTGGATAGCACTAATCTTCTTCACACTGTACCCACCCTTCCTATATAGCTGACTGGCTGGGATGTCAGGAACCAGGGATGAGTCAGAGAAATAATCCTTCTCCTCTTCATCTCCCTCAGGCTCCACCAGCACAGAATAACATTGAGCCACCACTGGAACATTCTCCTTATTCATGGACAGAAATTCAGTGGGAGCATCAGCTGGGATATCTATTTTCCCAGGAGTGGTAGGCAGCGCAGCCCCAGGCTGGCACCCAGCATCATCACTACAGCATCCAGGATCAGGGTTGAGAACTCATCATGCCAGGGGAAGACAGTACCCTACTGGGATGTCCAGGCACGGAGCTACCGCCCAGAGCAATGCTATCCTCCTTTACCGGGCACACAGCTCCATCCTCAGCCACTGCCAGCAGCTGCCAAAATCTGAGCCCTTTTAGAAGTAGTCCAGCATAAATCCATCTCATTGGTTTGTTCTTCACCCTGTCTCTGCTTCCTTTGCAGGCAGATGCTCCTCAGCCTCCCGGACTCACTTCTGTCGAGGCACAAGTGATGGGGCCACAATAGAGGAATCCTCTGCGGGAGCTGCTCCCCGGACAATGGCAGACCAGCTATAGTGAAGGTGGGAGTAAGAGCCTGCATCTTCACTGTCAGATCCTTGATGTCCCAGCCTCCTCCACACTATCCTGGGGTTGCACATTCTTACCAAGGACCCCTCAGCTGGCAGTGCCTGGGCAGGCGCACCTCAAATGACCAGGGTCACCACACAGGAAACATTTCATGTTTTCAGAGGCAGATTTTATATTAGCACAGCCACCTTACCTACATTCACCAACACATTCTCCACAGTGCAGGAGATAGCAGGCCACACTGAACCCCATGTTTGTGGGTCAAACTGCTAAACCCATCTGAAGTAGACCCCATGGAGGGACCCCCAATAAAAAGGAGGGGAACCAACACCCCTAAATAAAGAAACAGCAAATAACAAAATAAACAGAGAAACTCAGCTCGTGTACACAGGACATAACACAGCCTAACTCTCAGAAGCTCCCATAACCCGAGAGAGAGTAACCAAAACATCCTTTTTAGAGTCTGAGACTTTATTCCAAGTCTCCACCCTGGGGGAATTTTCTTTCTTTTTATCCTAGCATTCTAAATCTTTGAAAGAAAGTATTTAGAATGGGTGGCATGACAGACCTTTAAATGCAATATGCAGCGACAGCTCCATGCTATAATTACTGTCGTACTGAAGAAGGTTAAATATTTATGAAGAAAGAGCATTTTATCACCCAATCTAATGTTTAAACTTGGATTCTGTAATCTCCTTGAGATGCTAATAACCGGGGGGGGGGGGGGTGGGGGGGGTGTTCTTGTTTGTTTAGCAGCAGTAAAATTCTCTCCATTCTCATTTGTTTTACAGAGAGTGGCTTATTTGTGGTTTACAAATTCAGCCAACAGAGCTTTTTTTAAAAATGTTCAGCGAAAAATAAATGAAAAAAAAATCTGCCAAATGCCGTCTTGGGCTCAGCCTACTTAATGTTTCTCAGATAAACATAGGGTTGCATAGGGTTGTGTGTGGGAATATTTTCACAGGATGGTTTCTTTGGTTCCAATCCATGTGCATTTGCAGCCACCTCCCCCAATTTTTGCTTTGAGTGTCAGGTCAAATCTCTAAGTGAAAACAAGATGGTAAGTGCTTAGTTTCATCTGCTGCCATGTTGAACTCATGTGAAATTACGATTTTGAAGCAAAGACCATAAATACAATAAGTTTGCTCAGTACATGATCCAAATGTGCTTGTGATGTCACTGAACCTTAATGAATCTATCAAGGAAACTGATCTGAGTTTTCTGTTTTTAACACAACTCCAAAATGGGCATGTTTCACATGGGATAGGATTCATAAGGAATTGCAGTGCCTAACTTTTTGGCATCCTGCCACCATTAAGTGGAATTCACAATCCTGAATATGACACACGGGTTCCTTATACAACGTATGAGGAGAATTAGGTACCTAAGAGTGGGATCCACAAAAGCCATCATGATAGGTAGGGAGCTGCCTAAAATAGCCAATAGGAAGTGATAAGGAGAAGGGTGTGGCTTAACCCCGTTCCTCAAAGGGATTGAGTCACCTAACTCTGAGCTGCAGGGAAGCACCTATCTCCATTTTGGATTCACAGCCATGAACCCTCTCCTGGAGTTTGGTGCCTAAACCAGCACATTCTTTTTTCAGGAGAAATGAGGGTTTCCTTATAATCTTTAGCCCAGTGGTTAGAGCATTCAGCCAGGATGTGGGGGACTAAGGTTCAAGTCCCCTCTCTGCCTGATATAGAGCAGGAATTTGAATGTGGGTCTCCCTCCTATCAGGTGAGTGCCCTAAACATTGGTCTATGGGATTTACTAGGGTAGGTTTCTCTCAATCTCTCCTTTTGAAGCTGACCCACTTTGTATAAAATATCTGAATAGTGATTGGGCCAGAGTACAATGAGAATGACTCTATAACCTGGTGGTTAGGACACACACCTGGGGGGGAGGGGCAACTCAGGTTTCAGTCTCCCTGCTCCACAGAACATAAAATCAGTTTTACAAAGCAAAATGGCATCAAGTGGAGAGACTTGCTTCAGAGTAGCACATAGCACAGTAGTTAGAGCATTCTCTTGATACGTGTGTTCAAATCCCTGCTCCATATCAGATAGGCAGGGATTTGAACCTGGATTTTCTGCATGAGCACTCTACCCCTGCGGGGTTGTCAAGGTTCCTCCCCCACTCTGAACTCTAGGGTACAGACGTGGGGACCTGCATGAAAAACCTCCTAAGCTTATCTTTACCAGCTTAGGTCAAAACTTCCCCAAGGTACAAAATATTCCACCCGTTGTCCTTGGACTGGCCGCTACCACCACCAAACTAATACTGGTTACTGAGGAAGAGCTGTTTGGACGCGTCCTTCCCCCCAAAATACTTCCCAAAACCTTGCACCCCACTTCCTGGACAAGGTTTGGTAAAAAGCCTCACCAATTTGCCAAGGTGACTACAGACCCAGACCCTTGGATCTTAAGAAAAATGAACAATCCTCCCAACACTTGCACCCCCCCCTTTCCTGGGAAATGTTGGATAAAAAGCCTCACCAATTTGCATAGGTGACCACAGACCCGAACCCTTGGATCTGAGAACAATGAAAAAGCATTCAGTTTTTACAAGAAGACTTTTAATAAAAAATAGAAGTAAATAGAAATAAAGAAATCCCCCCTGTAAAATCAGGATGGTAGATATCTTACAGGGTAATTAGATTCAAAAACATAGAGAACCCCTCTAGGCAAAACCTTAAGTTACAAAAAAGATACACAGACAGAAATAGTTATTCTATTTAGCACAATTCTTTTCTCAGCCATTTAAAGAAATCATAATCTAACACATACCTAGCTAGATTACTTACTAAAAGTTCTAAGACTCCATTCCTGGTCTATCCCCGGCAAAGACCCAGCATACAGACAGACACAGACCCTTTGTTTCTCTCCCTCCTCCCAGCTTTTGAAAATATCTTGTCTCCTCATTGGTCATTTTGGTCAGGTGCCAGCGAGGTTACCTTTAGCTTCTTAACCCTTTACAGGTGAGAGGAGCTTTCCCCTGGCCAGGAGGGATTTCAAAGGGGTTTACCCTTCCCTTTAGATTTATGACAGGGGTCTAAAGGTTATAAAGGCACCACTGCCTCCTTCTACTGTTTTGTGGGGGATCAGAAATGCTCAGTGCGTGGTTACCAGATCAGGCCTCACGGGCACGAGAGGTGGGAAAATGCCTGGTTTGTGAATCCCAGTGTGGTTTATGAACAAGTTAGGTGCTGATCTGTTGGGTAGTGTAAGGACTTAGGCAGTTGTGTGTATGCTCAGCCATTGAAATGTAAGTGCCTTGGGGATTTAAATGGAGGGAATTTAGGCTGCTAGGGACTTTAGGCACCTAAAGGGTTAGGTGGCAGCTGGGCAGGGGTTTTGTGAATGCCAGTGGCACCTGGATTGAGGCTCCTAGTATGGCAGTTAGGCATCTAAGTCCCCCTTATGAATCGCACCTTTGGTTGCACTGGGTCAGTAGAATGGATATCAACCTGATTCTTTTTTTAAAAGGGTTTGATATGGTGCACTGCACTGCCTTGAAGGCTATTCATACAATACAATACATAAATGTTTCCCTTTCACAATTCATTCTTTTCTTACTTCACTAGTTGTTACCTAATAATAATAAATAAAAAGGGATTCTTACAAAGTTGTTACTTCGACCCTCTTTCTGCTCAATAAACATAGATGCCTCAGAGAGCCATTGGCACTCTTTTTACATCCACTGCTGGTTGTATCAGCAGTCGAGCTGGGCAATTTTTTTTGACAATTTATTTGCCAACAAATACAGATTTGGACATAGGTTTCCTCCAACTCAGCTGAGTGTCCTAACCACTGAGCTATGGGGTATTCTGGTATGGGTTGCTCTCAGTCTCTCCTCTTGAAGCTTGTATAAATAATCAAACATTCAGTGGAGTAGGGGAACTGGATGTGGGTCTCCCAGCTGAGTGCCCTAACTGCCAGGCGATTAAGTAATTCTTGCACTTTTTCTCTCTCAAATACTTGAATCGTCATTGCGCCAAAGTGGAACAGCTTCAACAGGAGAAATTGAGAGAGCCTCCCACCACTGCTGCATGCCCTATATCCCGGTGGTTAGGGCACTCACTGGAGGAGAGCAGGGTTCAAATACCTATACCAGAGCAGCAATTTGAGCCTGGGTCTCCCCCATCCCAGTGAATGCCCGAACCACTGGGCTAAAAAGGTTACAGGGTATCCCTTTCTCTAACTCTTTTGTGAATGTAGCTCTTTAAAAATGCTTGGAAACAAAATATTTCATTTCAGCTAAACTATTTTAATCTTCTCTTTACCTGCCAGCAAACTGAGAAATCCGTTATTCGAACAGCTTTATTCAGAAGTTTTATGAGACCAATCCTGCCCTTGACTGTACCCCAACGGGAGCCACATCCATCTGAAGACAGAATTTAGTAGAGCTAGCAAGCAAGGGAGAAATAAATGTTATATCAGATTGTTTGATCCAGAAGGAAGTAGACTCAAAATTATTAAGGCTGTTGCCCTGCTAAGCCAACAATTGCTTTGTTTATACTGCTGCTCCTCTTACTCCCTTTGTCCTTTGAAACTATATCCTTTTCTTTGAACTTCCACAGGCTGTAAATGTGAACCTGCAAGCTATAAACTATTTGGAGGTTCAGATCATATAAACCAAAATCTTGGGACGTCTCTCAATTGGAAAGTCCTACTTATTTCTCATCCAGGCACCTCCTTATTAAGTTTCATTAACTCCAGTGTATGCTCTAGGGTATGATACATCCCAGACAGAACTGAATTATTCAAAAGGCCCTGCAGGGAGTTCAGGGAACCATAGGAGTGATGGAATAACTACTTAAGGAGTATAATTGACAGGATCTTCTTAACCAAACCTTTCTGGAGGAAGGGATATGGTGAGCTGTCACTAATAATCACTTTATACACAACCTGGGGGAATCCCATCCCCCCAGATCCTCAATTTTACTTCCCTTAAACCTTTGTTGCTGGTTTTAACCCAGACTATGTTACATCTACCTTGGTATCTCACTTGACAACATTAATGCATGCATGACCTAAATTACAGTTAGCAGAAATTGCCTTATGAAGAATTCACTATTGTGTGACTGGCATTGCAAGTAAAGCTGTAAAGTTTTTTGTTCTACATCATGTGGACAAAAGATATAATGTTGTCAAGGACTTTCATAGAATCCTTTAAATCCTTTATATGGTCTTTACAGCCAAACAGCAAGAACAGCACTGGAAAATAACTTTCATTAACAGTATTGTAAAAAGTATGACGGGTTACATTGGTTACTTTTTGCGGGAGGGCATGAGCAACATCTTGACACTATAATTTATAAACCTTTAAATGATTTGACACCAGATTACTGAAAGGCCAAATTAACTTTCATCTCTGATATTCATTCACACAAGTCAAACAGAATAATATTGTTTATTTCACAGAGCTGTAACTATGGGATGTCTACTTATCTTTAGGGCATTTACTCTTTAGAACAACATCCCTTCAACAGTCAGGTTGGTGCTGTAACTATGGGATGTCTACTTACCTTTAGTGCATTTAATCTTTAGAAGAACATATCTTTAACTGTCCGATTGGCAGCGATTTAAAAGGATCTTCAGCACTTTCTGCAAATGAAATATTAACATAAGCACTTCAAATCTATTGAAGGACTCGATCCTTTCAACAGATACTTATTTTACTGTGGGTGTTTAATACTGTTAAATATTATATTTATGTATCTGTTTATTTGCTTTGTCGGTTCCATTAGGAAAGAACATAGCACCATCTTTCAAAGAGGGTTTCACTGTATACTAGCTGACATCAGCTATACTGAGGTATATGTATGAAGATTTTTTTAATAAATATCCATGGCTAATAGCTTCTGCCCTTGACTGCATTGCCATAGCACTTCCTTCCTTCTACCTGCTTTCCTTGGCTCCTCTCTGATATCTGCTAGCAGAAAGTTGGCTGGCAAACTCCTTTGTCCTTCTAGGGGAGTGGTTCTCAAACTGTGGGTCATGACCCCATTTTAATGGGGTTGCCAGGGCTGGCAGACTTGCTGGGGCTCAGGGCTGAAGCCCTCAAGCTTTGCCTCCCCCCCACCAAGGCAGCAGGGCTTTGGCTTTGGTCCCCATGCCTGGGATGGTGGGGCTTGGCCTTTGGTCCCCCTGCCCGGGGTTGTGTAGTAATTTTGGTTGTCAGAAGGGGGTTGTGGTGCAATGAAATTTGAAACCCTGTTTAGGGTATCTGTACTCCAATATCTCTTGTACCCCCTTAGGTGATTTGGGGAACCTATGTACAGCGTATGCATTCTGTTTGGTATTGGAGACTATGTTTCTCTAGTAGACTGCAGATTCCATTTTGAAGGTGGGCTTGTTGCTTTCTCTGTTATCTTTTTACTTCTGTGTTGGACTAAAATTCTAAAGTGTGGTGAATCAGGGCTGAAAATGGAGAGTTGTTAACATTGATGACTCCCAGTCAAGAGGAAGTGACTTGGGACAATTGGATGCCTGAAGACTAGGGAAACCAGTCCAACCATGTTTGTCTGAAGGTGTGGGATTTGGAGAGTGGAAAATCCCCAAAGAGAAGAACAAAGAAGTCAGATATAAATAGTGGGTCTTAAAAGACACAGAGTCTGACACACTCAGGGTCAACTCAGGGTTTCACAAACACAGTAAGCTTGGCATGCTTTCATAGTGGGGTGGTCCTTTTCAACTGTGACCAGCCGAGGAAGAAAGAAACTAGACAAAAAAACTTCAAAAACAGACTCCAATGAGAGACTGCTGAATTGAAATTAATTTGCAAACCGGATACAATTAATTTAGGCTTGAATAAAGACTGGAAGTCGATGTGTCCTTACACAAAGTAAAACTATTTCCCCTTATTTATTTCCCCTCCTACTGTTCTTGTCAACTGCTGGAAATGGCCCACCTTGATTATCACTACAAAAGGTTCCCCCTCCCAGCCCCGCTCTCCTGCTGGTAATAGCTCACCTTTCCTGATCACTCTTGTTACAGTGTGTATGGTAACACCCATTGTTTCATGTTATCTGTGTATATAAAATCTCCCCACTGTATTTTCCACTGTATGCATCCGACGAAGTGAGCTGTAGCTCATGAAATCTTATGCTCTAATAAATTTTATGAGTCTCTAAGGAGCCACAAGTACTCCTTTTCTTTTTACTGATACATATTAACATGGCTGCTACTCTGAAAAGAGAAAGAAGAGACTCCATGATTCAGCAGAGAAGCCATGTGCAGGAGGGGATATCCTGGACTCATTGGAGCACTCTGATCTAAGACCAAGGAATGCTCAAGATGGTGAGAAAACCAAGCCAGGGAAATATAAATACAAGTTTATTGTTTTTTTCTAGATATGTGTATTTCTTGTGCTAGAGTAAAGAGTAACTGGTTTTTGGAACCCTTACAGAGCCCGAGCATATGTTTTTTTTTCACTACCACGTATCCCTGAAAAGGTGAACTGTAAACCAGAGTGCCCAAAGGGCTGGAGCTCTGGGAAAGGGTGTGCTTAAAACACTGGAGTGTCTGGGTAGTCAGCACTGGTCCATGGGGGCCTAGGGTAGATGGGCCGGGGAACCCCATTTCTGTGAAGGGGCAACAGACAGAGAGCCTGTGCCTCGGAAATGTGCCAGAGAGACCGAGGAAAGACACAGTGCAGAGTGTGCTCAGACCAAGGGAACTTAAGAGAACATGGGCCCAGTGTGTGAGGCCCAAACACGGCAGCCTGGTGAGTTCCCAGTCAGTATGTGATACCCCCTCACCTAAAACTATATCCTGTTCTGTCTGCTTCAATTTCTACTGGTATTCCATACCAGGGGCCTTATAAGACCTCTGACCACTTAGCAACAATGGCATCAGTGTTTAGGCAACACAGTGCTGAGTCTTGTATAAAAGCCTGTGTTTCATTAATGTACCAGGTTAAGCCATCTAGCCAGAGCAATTTAGTTATAATGTTACCAGTAGGACAAACAATTCTCAAGGTAAGGTGTGACCAATGCCTTTGCTAATGTAACCCACACGCTTCCTGGGTGTGGTGTTCTGTCCTGTCTAGTGGCACCAAGACCACGTAGAGAGAGAGATTAATGTAGAGTTAGCTAAGGCTGTAGAGTTTGCTCTACAGCCTTAGCTAACAGCCATGTGGCTTTTATATCATGCAGTAGAGGCTCATACACTAAGCTCCAGAGGTCCCCAGTTCGATCCTGATGACTGGGATCTGTCGGTGTTACGCTAGCTCTCAACTCTCTGCCTTGTCCTTCAGCTTCTTTCCTTGTATCCACTTGCCACGTCCTGATGGTAACACAACTTGTTGGGAGTGGACCTTTCTGCCTTGGCCAAGATGGAGTGGGGAGGTAATGGGCATGGAGGTTCCACAAACTCTTTGCCCTTCAGCACCTCTCCTTAGAGGTTACAGTGTTCTTTTTTCTCCAGCAATGTCTGCATGAAATTACCCAGACAACAATAACTTAACAAAGACAAAATATATGAAAACAGAGAGAAAATGGAATTTTAAAAAAATATTTGCTTAGTATCTCTAGATTTATGCTTCCCATAAGTTAAACCAGCTGAGGCCTCTCAGTGTAGTTCCAGAGAAAACAGAGATGTAAATATCTTGTACCTCATGGCCGTTATCGCCTCTCTCTGAACAGCCTGTCACGAACTCCCTGGTGTGTTTAGAAATCTCTAGCCCCTGCAACTGGATCAGCTGGCTTATCCAGATATGCCTTCTGCCTTTCAGACCATGATGTTGTTATGATCTCTGAATTACAGATGGAGATTGTAGTGGGGCGGATTGGCTACCCACAGACCCAGAGGGGGAGGAGCCCTTCATTGAACCCTGGTGGGCGGAGCCACTCCACGCTCAACCCTCCCCCAAGAAGTCAGTGGGCGTGACCAGAAGTACAAAAGGCCTGCCGGAGAACTCAGTTGGGAGGCAGCCACTGGAGGAGCTAGACAACCTCCTCTGAGTTCCTGAGCTGGGAGGCTGCTGCAGAGCCCAAAGGAGCCCAGGACTGCCAGGGCCATTTACGGATCCACACACGGAGGAGCTGCAAGCACTGACAGAGGCCTTCTTCCCTGACAACCGGGGCGACCCTCTACAGAGCCAGGTACACCCTGAGGGGGAGTTGGGAAGTGGCCCGGGGTAGCTGACCTCTGTCTGGCTGCAGCACTGACAGTGAGCGAGTCAGCGTGTTGCGGTCAGGATCCCCGCTGACCCAGTGGCAGATGGCTCTGCCACTGCTAGGGCCCCGGGCTGGTATGCAGCGCAGTGGGTGGGCCGGCGTCCCTGTGGGTGGCAGTCTCCCCTTCTCGTAGGCAAGAAGCCTGCACTTGTCGGCCCTCCGTTGGAGCTAGGAGGCCTGACTGTTTGCCACTCGGCCTGAGTACAGGCCTGAGCCAGAGACTCTTTGCTGCCCTGCGCTGCCCAGGGGCTGGGGCTCTGTAACTGTGTTTGTTGTTTGGCCCTGATCACAGGCCTGAGCCCGCGTCTCCCGCCACCCCGCTGATTCCCCATGTCAGGTGACACCCTCCCCCCCCTCCCCGCCAAAGATATAGTGGGGCAGATTGGCTGCCCACAGACCCAGAGGGGGAGGAGCCACTCCCCCGAATGGACTAGAGCGATCCACACTCTCCGTCACAAGATATGATCTCAACTTAATAGAAAATATAAAAACGTGTATTTTGAGCTTCTCCCTACCCCCAGCCTTCTTAGAGACCGAGAAGAAGGTTCTATCCAAGTTTAAGCTACAGGTGTCCAAATATGGGTAATTTAGTACATTTTTACTGGGACTGAAAAAAGAAAAATAACCAGGTCTACTATGAATCTTCACTTGATCTACAGCACACATGCTCAACAAACTATAACTGCAGGGTTTTGTCTGCATTTTAATGATGCATTTAACTTCACTGTATTCCTTTGTGTTAAGCCATAAAGCCACAAGTCAAGTTTTCATATTGATTCCAGTGCTGCAATATTTATACAGTAGGCATGGATTTAAATTAGCTTTCCAAAACAGTGGCCAAGTAAAATTTTGCAAGTCAGGTATAAATAACAAACATGTAATTGACAGGCAATGAGTTCAAAGAAAAATCATATATTTTTGTGGGACTTCACGAGATGAGAAGCAGTTTTTATGGACACTTGGAGTCAAGCTAACTTGTAAATGAAAGCCATTTCCTCTCATTCTGTGAAAAACACCTTGCCCTACCTATCACTGATAGTATAAAAAAGATTTTAAAAAAGATTTTTGGCATATCATTAGACTAGAGTGAATAAAGAGTTTTCAATTCAGTGGCCGAAAGAAAATATCTGAAAAAAATACAGTTAGTTTCACACACAAGCTGATTTTCTTTTTTTTTTTCTTGCTGAAATGAAAAACTGAAACAAAATGTCACTTGGAAATTGGGTTTGACTTTATCCATTGTTTCCTCCTAATTTTTCTCCTTTTTGATTTGGCTGAAACTGCATTTTTTAGCAAATGTGTCATTCGACCAAATAATTTCACCCAGTTCTACAAATCATACTCTGTTGATACAATTTAGAGGTAAATCAGCTAAAGTGGATAAGTCACCTCAAAATCCCTACGTATATTAAGGTCTGATTCTGATTTACACTAAGGGCCCTTTACACCACTCTAGCAATTCAGAGCCACTAAAATAGCTATCAATATCATTTACTTCCCCTTCAAGTCCCCTTTAAAATGACAGAAAAGCAAAAAGGGGCATCACTGTAAATGAAAAACAGATCCATTGGCTTAAATGGAGCTATGCTGATTTAAATTAGCTGAGAATCTGGCCCATTATTTTGAAAAGGCTGTGTATTTCTCACAGATATTTTGTTTAATTCATTTATTCTCTTCCATCACTTTACTTACCTTAACACTAAATTCCTGTAGTATGAATTTGAAATGGATCCAGAAAAAAAAAACAGTTCAAAAAGTGTTTCTTTTATTAGTTTGTTTTAACTTTTGCCTAAGGAAACATAATGCAGCAACAGTTTTCAGAAACTGTTTGCTTAAATGCTTATCACTTGTGATGGTACTGGAAAAAAAAAATGGCTCTGTGTAAACAGAAATGACCTTGCTTGAACGATTAGGCTGCTTTAAGGATTAGGAGATTTTATTTTCATCACTCTTAAATTTCTAGATACATAAAACTTAAAATTTCTATTTCAATTGCATGAAATTGTATATTTTAGGCTTTAAAATATTTTTTCTGTTGGTATGTCACATAACTCCTAAAAACCATTCACAAAGCCCCCAAAGGAAACTCAGGGCCAGATTTACAAAGGTATTTAGGCACCAAAAAATGCAATTAGGTGCTTCCTGAGAGTTGCAAAAGCACTCAGGCACCTGAATCCCATTAACCCCGCACTCACTAGCCATATACGTTAGCAAATCTGAAGTTTGTCTATTTCATTCTCTGAAATATTGAAGGTCATGGATTTGAAACACTCAGATTATTTTTGAACCACAGTTTTATATCCCAGCACTTGTACCTTCTGAGGGACATTAACTGTGTATTTTACAGTTTACTGTGTGAGGAGCTGGTAGATGAGACTCTAAACTCCAGATCCGATTTGTTTTACACTCATATTAAAGGTTTCATGATACTCATTAAGAGCAGAGATTTGTCTTGGTGTCAATGAATAGAATGTCTGCTCTTCCCCTGCACTGTTCTACTATGTTTTATGCATAATCTGTCTTTTTTCTTCCACTCAAGAGGTGGCTGCATTTCAATGGTGCTGCATGCATATGGCTGCAAAGTACTTTGAAAAGGAAGGTACTATATGAATATAAAATATTATTACTGAACTGAAAAAAAATATACAGTACTGATTAGGACACTGTTACTCTGACAGTTCAATCTATGGCAAGGTATATTCGGCTATAACAGACTACTGGAAATTGAGGTCTTCAAAAAATCAAAACACACTGAACATAGAACCAGAGCTGACTCACTAAAACACTAGTTTGAATTATGTATGGTGCAGGGCCATGGAGGAATTGGCTTAGCACTTTGGGTGTGAAATCTTGGCAGACTGAAGTAATTGGGAGCTTGCCATTGACTTCAGTAGGGCCAGGATTTCACCCTGTGAGTCTTATGCACATTTTTTTTACCAAATATTTGCAACATACTTGAGCATAGAAACATCACATTGTGTTTTATGGAAACCAGAAATGTACACATAGTAGTACATATCATTTAAAACCATAAGAATGGCCATCTAGCCCAGAATCCTGTCTTCTGACAGTGGCCAATGTTAGATGCTTCAGAGGGAATGACCAGAACAGGGTCCATCCTCTGTGATTCATCCTCTGTCATTCATTTCCAGCTTCTGGAAGTTAGAAGCTTAGGACACCCAGAGCATGGGGTTGCAACCCTGACCATCTTGGCTAATAGCCAGGGATGGGCCTATCTTCCGTGAATTTATCTAATTCTTTTTTTGAACCCAGTTATGCTTTTGCCTTTCACAACATCCCCAGGCAATGAGTTCCACAGGCTTATTGTGCACTGTGTTTATTTGTTTTAAACATGCTGTCTATTAATTTCCTTGGGTGACCCCTGGTTCTTGTGTAACGGAAGAGGAAACAACACTTTCGTATTCACTTTCTCCACACCAGTTATGATTTTATATAGCTCTGTCATAGTCCCCCTTGGTCATTTCTTTTCTAAACTGAACAGGCCCTGTCTTTTTAATCTCTCCTCCTATGGAAGCGGTTCCATATCCCTGATCATTTTTGTTGCCCTTCTCTGTAACTTTTTCAATTATAATATATATTTTTTGAGATGGGGCAACCAGAACTGAACATAGTATTCAAAGTGTGGGCATATCAGGGATTTCTATAGTGGTATTATGAAATCTTCTGTCTTTATCTATCCCTTTCCGAATGATTCCTAACATTCTGTTCACTTTTTTGACTGCCATTGCACATTGAGCAGATGTTTTCAGAGAACTTGTTTGCTTGCTGAGGAAGTATCCGAGCGTGTGTTTGCTGGGAGGGCAGTGTGAGAGCCTGAGTGAGTGTCTGATTGGCTGCTAGCCTGCAGGGGGCGGGCATTAGGGTGTCTGTTTGTTTGTGTCAGGGAAGCCTGGCTGTTTAAAAATAGCCAGAGCTTCGCGAACCAGCTGAGCAGCGGGGGACAGCAGAGCAGCTCACAGCAGGAGTTTGCCTGGGAGTTCGCCTGGGGTGAGCCCAGTGAGGCTTACGTCTTGCAAACTTCTCTGAGGAAGCTCATAGTAGGAAGGTGATATGGAAGGGGGGGGGTTCAGCTGTTGTGACCTGCACTGGATGTGCCAAGTTTTCTTTCTTCCACAGGACAGAAGCGACTTTGTCTGTACAAAGTGCAAGCTGGTCTCCATATTGGAAGAGAAGATTGAAGGTCTGGAGCAACAGATAACGACCCTGCGTTGCATACGAGAAACTGAGGATTTTCTAGACAAAACTCAGGATAGGCTTCTAGGGGCACAAAGCTCTAAAGATATAGAGCAGGTTGCACAGAGGAGCCAAGAGGCCAGTGAAGAAGCTTGGCAACATGTGACCTCCAGAAGAGGTAAGCGGAATGTCCAGGTTCCAGTAACACAGACACAGGTAACTAACCGCTTTCATGTTCTCTCCACAGGTACCGTTGCGGAGAGTGGACCAGATGATATGTCTGGGGAGAGAAAGCAGAAGGAGACTCCGCTGGTTGGAAAGCATGAGATGCGATGTCCTGAGGTTGGGGGTTCCACGACCACCACTCCCAAGAGGAGAAGGCGGGTGGTGGTGGTCGGGGACTCTCTCCTCCGGGGGACTGAGTCATCTATCTGCCGCCCTGACCGGGAAAACCGAGAAGTCTGCTGCTTGCCAGGGGCTAAGATTCGCGATGTGACGGAGAGACTGCCGAGACTCATCAAGCCCTCGGATCGCTACCCCTCCTGCTTCTCCACGTGGGCACCAATGATACTGCCAAGAATGACCTTGAGCGGATCACTGCGGACTACGTGGCTCTGGGAAGAAGGATAAAGGAGTTGGAGGCGCAAGTGGTGTTCTCGTCCATCCTCCCCATGGAAGGAAAAGGCCTGGGTAGGGACCGTCGAATCGTGGAAGTCAACGAATGGCTACGCAGGTGGTGTCGGAGAGAAGGCTTTGGATTCTTTGACCATGGGATGGTGTTCCATGAAGGAGGAGTGCTGGGCAGAGACGGGCTCCATCTTACGAAGAGAGGGAAGAGCATCTTTGCCAGCAGGCTGGCTAACCTAGTGAGGAGGGCTTTAAACTAGGTTCACCGGGGGAGGGAGACCAAAGCCCTGAGGTAAGTGGGAAAGCGGGATACCGGGAGGAAGCACAGGCAGGAATGTCTGTGAGGGGAGGGCTCCTGCCTCATACTGGAAATGAGGGGCGATCAACAGGTTATCTCAAGTGCTTATATACAAATGCACAAAGCCTTGGAAACAAGCAGGGTGAACTGGAGGTCCTGGTGATGTCAAGGAACTATGACGTGATTGGAATAACAGAGACTTGGTGGGATAACTCACATGACTGGAGTACTGTCATGGATGGTTATAAACTGTTCAGGAAGGACAGGCAGGGCAGAAAAGGTGGGGGAGTAGCACTGTATGTAAGGGAGCAGTATGACTGCTCAGAGCTCCGGTACAAAACTGTAGAAAAACCTGAGTGTCTCTGGATTAAGTTTAGAAGTGTGTGCAACAAGAGTGATGTCCCGGATGACTGGTGGGAGTCTGCTATAGACCACCGGACCAGGGGGATGAGGTAGATGAGGCTTTCTTCCGGCAACTCACGGAAGCTACTAGATCGCATGCCCTGATTCTCATGGGTGACTTTAATTTTCCTGATATCTGCTGGGAGAGCAATACAGCGGTGCATAGACAATCCAGGAAGTTTTTGGAAAGCGTAGGGGACAATTTCCTGGCGCAAGTGCTAGAGGAGCCAACTAGGGGGGGCGCTTTTCTTGACCTGCTGCTCACAAACCAGGTAGAATTAGTGGGGGAAGCAAAAGTGGATGGGAATCTGGGAGGCAGTGACCATGAGTTGGTTGAGTTCAGGATCCTGACGCAGGGAAGAAAGGTAAGCAGCAGGATACGGACCCTGGACTTCAGGAAAGCAGACTTCGACTCCCTCAGGGAACGGATGGCCAGGATCCCCTGGGGGACTAACTTGAAGGGGAAAGGAGTCCAGGAGAGCTGGCTGTATTTCAAGGAATCCCTGTTCAGGTTACAGGGACAAACCATCCCAATGAGTCGAAAGAATAGTAAATATGGCAGGCAACCAGCTTGGCTTAATAGTGAAATCCTAGCGGATCTTAAACATAAAAAAGAAGCTTACAAGAAGTGGAAGGTTGGACATATGACCAGGGAAGAGTATAAAAATATTGCTCGGGCATGTAGGAATGCTATCAGGAGGGCCAAATCGCACCTGGAGCTGCAGCTAGCCAGAGATGTCAAGAGTAACAAGAAGGGTTTCTTCAGGTATGTTGGCAACAAGAAGAAAGCCAAGGAATGTTTGGGCCCCTTACTGAATGAGGGAGGCAACCTAGTGACAGAGGACGTGGAAAAAGCTAATGTACTCAATGCTTTTTTTGCCTCTGTCTTCACTAACAAGGTCAGCTCCCAGACTGCTGCGCTGGGCATCACAAAATGGGGAAGAGATGGCCAGCCCTCTGTGGAGATAGAGGTGGTTAGGGACTATTTAGAAAAGCTGGACGTGCACAAGTCCATGGGGCCGGACGAGTTGCATCCGAGAGTGCTGAAGGAATTGGCGGCTGTGATTGCAGAGCCATGGGCCATTATCTTTGAAAACTCGTGGCGAACCGGGAAAGTCCCGGATGACTGGAAAAAGGCTAATGTAGTGCCAATCTTTAAAAAAGGGAAGAAGGAGGATCAAGTGGAGTGCCCCAAGGGTCGGTCCTGGGGCCGGTTTTGTTCAATATCTTCATAAATGATCTGGAGGATGGTGTGGATTGCACTCTCAGCAAATTTGCGGATGATACTAAACTGGGAGGAGTGGTAGATACGCTGGAGGGGAGGGATAGGATACAGAAGGACCTAGACAAATTGGAGGATTGGGCCAAAAGAAATCTGATGAGGTTCAATAAGGATAAGTGCAGAGTCCTGCACTTAGGATGGAAGAATCCAATGCACCGCTACAGACTAGGGACCGAATGGCTAGGCAGCAGTTCTGCGGAAAAGGACCTAGGGGTGACAGTGGACGAGAAGCTGGATATGAGTCAGCAGTGTGCCCTTGTTGCCAAGAAGGCCAATGGCTTTTTGGGATGTATAAGTAGGGGCATAGCGAGCAGATCGAGGGACGTGATCGTTCCCCTCTATTCGACATTGGTGAGGCCTCATCT
Source organism: Caretta caretta (assembly GCF_965140235.1). Classification (NCBI taxonomy): domain Eukaryota; kingdom Metazoa; phylum Chordata; order Testudines; family Cheloniidae; genus Caretta; species Caretta caretta. The sequence goes on along the minus strand of NC_134209.1, from coordinate 125,704,201 downwards.
GGAGTACTGTGTCCAGTTTTGGGCCCCACACTACAAGAAGGATGTGGATAAATTGGAGAGAGTCCAGCGAAGGGCAACAAAAATGATTAGGGGTCTAGAACACATGACTTATGAGGAGAGGCTGAGGGAACTGGGATTGTTTAGCCTGCGGAAGAGAAGGAGGGGGAATTTGATAGCTGCTTTCAACTACCTGAAAGGGGGTTCCAAAGAGGATGGATCTAGACTGTTCTCAATGGTAGCAGATGACAGAACGAGGAGTAATGGTCTCAAGTTGCAGTGGGGGAGGTTTAGATTGGATATTCGGAAAAACTTTTTCACTAAGAGGGTGGTGAAACACTGGAATGCGTTACCTAGGGAGGTGGTAGAATCTCCTTCCTTAGAGGTTTTTAAGGTCAGGCTTGACAAAGCCCTGGCTGGGATGATTTAACTGGGAATTGGTCCTGCTTCGAGCAGGGGGTTGGACTAGATGACCTTCAGGGGTCCCTTCCAACCCTGATATTCTATGATTCTATGAACTAGCCACAATGACTCCAAGATCTTTCTTGAGTGTTAACAGCTAATGTTTGTCCCTATCATTTTCTAGGTATAGCTGGGATTATGTCTTCTAATGTGCATTATTTGCATTTATCAGCCATTTTGTTGCCCAGTCACCCAGTTTTGTGAGACCCCTGTGAATTTCTCACACTCTGCTTTGGACTTAACTATCCTGAGTAATTTTGTATCGCTTGCAAATTTTGCCTCCTCCCTGTTTACCCCTTTTTCCAGGTTATGAATATGTTGAACAGCAATAGTCCCAGTACAGATCCATGGGAGACACCGATATTTATCTCTCTTCATTCTGAAAACTAACCATTTCTTCTACCCCTTTTTTTTCCTGTCTTTTAACCAGTTACTGATCCATGAGAGGACCTTCCTTCTTATCTCATGACTACTTACTTTGCTTAAAAGCCTTGAGTGAGGGACTTTGTCAAAGGCTTTCCAAAAGTTCAAGTACACTATATCAACTGGATCACCCATGTCCACATATTTGTTGAACCCCACCCCCCAAAAGAATTCTAATAGATTGGTGAGGCATGATTTCCCTTTACAAAAGCCATGTTGACTCTTTCTCAACAAATCATGTTCATCTGTATGTCTCATTCTGTTCTTTACTATAGTTTCAACAAATTTGCCTGGTACTAAAGTCAGGCTTACAGGCTTGTAATTGAGCCTTTTTAAAAAAAAATTTGGTGTCACATTAGCTATCCTCCAGTCATATGGATGGCATGTGAACAGCCCATTCTGGGAGGCTAGCCCCCAGCCCTGCCCCTTCTGCCCAAAGCGCCACCCTTCCACATCCGCCAACTCTTTTAGAACCCTAGGATGCAGTGCATCCAGTCCCATGGAGTTGTGCTCGTCCAGCTTTTCTAAATAGTCCTGAACCACTTCTCTCTCTCTCTCCACAGAGGGCTGGTCACCTCCTCCCCATACTGTGCTGCCCAGTGCAGTAGTCTGGGAGCTGAACTTGTTTGTGAAGACAGAGGCCAAAAGAGCAATGAGTACATCAGCTTTTTCCACATCCTCTGTCATTAGTTTGCCTCCTTCATTCAGTAAAGGGCCCACACTTTCCCTGACCACCTTCTTGTTGCTAACGTATCTGAAGAAACCCTTCTTCTTACTCTTAACATCCCTTGCTAGCTGCACTCCAAGTGTGATTTGGCCTTTCTGATTTCACTCCTGCATGCCTCAGCAATATTTTTATACTCCTCCCTGGTCATTTGTCCAATCTTCCACTTCTTGTAAGCTTCTTTTTTGTGTTTAAGATCAGCAAGGATTTCACTGTTAAGCCAAGCTGGTCACCTGCCACATTTACTATTCTTTCTACACATCAGGATGGTTTGTTCCTGCAACCTCAATAAGGATTCTTTAAAATACAGCCAGCTCTCCTGGACTCCTTCCCCCTCATGTTATTCTCCCAGGGGATCCTGCTCATCAGTTCCCTGAGGGAGTCAAAGTCTGCTTTTCTGAAGTCCAGGGTCCGTATTCTGCTGCTCTCCTTTCTTCCGTGTGTCAGGATCCTGAACTCGACCATCTCATGGTCACTGCCTCTCAGGTTCCCATCCACTTTTGCTTCCTCTACTAATTCTTTCCTGTTTGTGAGCAGCAAGTCGAGAAGAGCTCTTCCCCTAGTTGGTTCCTCCAGCACTTGCACCAGGAAATTGTCCCCTACACTTTCCAGAAAACTTCCTGGATTGTCAGGAAGTTAGTTATTCCACTGAAGTCAACAGAATTATTCAGAATGTATACCAGCAAAAGTGGATCCTTATTGAGGTTGCAGGAACAAACCATCCTGATGTGTAGAAAGAATAGTAAATGTGGCAGGTGACCAGCTTGGCTTAACAGTGAAATCCTTGCTGATCTTAAACACAAAAAAGAAGCTTACAAGAAGTGGAAGATTGGACAAATGACCAGGGAGGAGTATAAAAAAATATTGCTGAGGCATGCAGGAGTGAAATCAGAAAGGCCAAATCACACTTGGAGTGCAGCTAGCAAGGGATGTTAAGAGTAAGAAGAAGGGTTTCTTCAGGTACGTTAGCAACAAGAAGAAGGTCAGGGAAAGTGTGGGCCCTTTACTGAATGGGGGAGACAACTTAGTGACAGAGGATGTGGAAAAAGCTAATGTACTCAATGCTTTTTTGGCCTCTGTCTTCACGAACAAGATCAGCTCCCAGACTACTGCACTGGGCAGCACAGTATGGGGAGGAGGTGACCAGCCCTCTGTGGAGAGAGAGAGAGAAGTGGTTCAGGACTATTTAGAAAAGCTGGACGAGCACAAGTCCATGGGGCCGGATGCACTGCATCCTAGGGTGCTAAAAGAGTTGGCAGATGTGATTGCAGAGCCTATGGCCATTATCTTTGAAAACTCATGGCGATCGGGTGAGGTCCCGGATGACTGGAAATAGGCTAATGTAGTGCCCATCTTTAAAAAAGGGAAGAAGGAGGATCCGGGGAACTACAGGCCAGTCATCCTCACCTCGGTCCCTGGAAAAATCATGGAGCAGTTCCTCAAGGAATCAATTCTGAAGCACTTTGAGGAGAGGAAAGTGATCAGGAACAGTCAGCATGGATTCACCAAGGGCAAGTCATGCCTGACTAACCTAATTGCCTTCTATGATATAACTGGCTCTGTGGGTGAGGGGAAAGCAGTGGACGTGTTATTCCTTGACTTTAGCAAAGCTTTTGATACGGTCTCCCACAGTTTTCTTGCCAGCAAGTTAAAGTAGTATGGGCTGGATGACTGGACTATAAGGTGGATAGAAAGCTGGCTAGATCATCGGGCTCAACAGGTAGTGATCAATGGCTCCATGTCTAGTTGGCAGCTGGTATCAAGCAGAGTACCCCAAGGGTCGGTCCTGGGGCTGGTTTTGTTCAATATCTTCATTAATGATCTGGAGGATGGCGTGGATTGCACCTTCAGCAAGTTTGCAGATGACACTAAACTGGGCGGAGTGGTAGATTAGCTGGAGGGTAGGGATACAGAGGGACCTAGACAAATTAGAGGATTGGGCCAAAAGAAATCTGATGAGGTTCAACAAGACAAGTTCAGGGTCCTGCACTTAGGAAGGAAGAATCCCATGCACTGCTACAGACTAGGGACCGAGCGGCTAGGCAGCAGTTCTGCAGAAAAGGACATAGGGGTTACAGTGGACGAGAAGCTGGATATGAGTCAACAGTATGCCCTTGTTGCCAAGAAGGCTAACGGCATTTTGGGCTGTATAAGTAGGAGTATTGTCAGCAGATTGAGGGACGTGATCATTCCCCTCTATTTGGCTTGGTGAGGCCTCGTCTGGAGTATTGTGTCCAGTTTTGGGGCCCCCACTACAAGAAGGATGTGGAAAAATTGAAAAGAATCCAGCCAAGGACAACAAATGATTAGGGGGCTGGAGCACATGACTTATGAGGAGAGGCTGAGGGAACTGGGATTATTTAGTTTGCAGAAGAGAAGAATGAGGGGGGGGATTTGATAGCTGCTTTCAACTATCTGAAAGGGGATTCCAAAGAGGATGGATCTAGACTGTTCTCAGTGGTAGCAGATGACAGAACAAGGAGGAATGGTCTCAAGTTGCAGTGGGGGAGGTTTAAGTTGGTATTAGGAAAAACTTTTTCACTAGGAGGGCGGTGAAGCACTGGAATGGGTTACCTAGGGAGGTGGTGGAATCTCCTTCCTTAGAGGTTTTTAAGGTCAAGCTTGACAAAACCCTGGCTGGGATGAGTTAGTTGGGGATTAGGTCCTCTTTGAGCAGGGGGTTGGACTAGATGACCTCCTGAGGTCCCTTCCAACCCTGATATTCTATAATTTACACCTAGGTATCTGAGAATAGAAAAGCAAAATCAGAATTATTATGGTCAAACCTATAATTATTAAGAACCTCCATGGGGGTTATTAGCTCAGTGCATTGGTAATAGGCTGTTCAGACTTCGGATTCTATATCATTGTGTCATATCTAGTTGATTATGTAAAATTCACACTGAGTGGCTCATGTGAAACTGGTTAGTGGTATGACTCTTAATTCAGAGGTGTCTACATTATACAAAAAGCGACTATCACATATACCACCAATTGGATCCTTGTTAGCAGAGAAGCTCAGGATTGGATGGGCATTTAGTCTCAACTCATCTTATCTCTAGAAGTGGTGCCTCCAAATGAGAATTGAAAGATTTTTAGGACATCGTGGGGAAATTTGCGTTGTTCTCCATGTTGTATTTGTTCTGTGAAATAGGAAAAAAAATACTTCTATGGTGTCAATGGAACGTCTTTCATGACCAGTTAATCCCCTTATTAAAATATGTCTGTGATATTGCCCTATTTTCAAAGAATTATTTCCTTTATTTTTGCATAGTTCAGGTTTACATTTCTTGCTTAAAAGATGTAGAAGAAATTCTACCATGAGTCACAGAAAAGAAGCATTGACATGGTCAGACTTTCACATTGTTTAACTTTTTCCAGGTTGTGAATATATCTGAGCATCAGCTGATCCTAGTTTATTAAATATGCAAAAACTACACCAGGATGTTAACCATCACTTTAATTATTAAATTAGCAAACTAATGTCAGAGTGATAAAACATGATGTAAATGACAATCCAACCTACAGCCATATTCAATAATAAATATCTCATGGAAGTCACAGAATGGAAGACTACACAGGGCTGGTGAAACTGCCAAAATCAGGATCACATCCTGTTGGCTGATTCAGCAAGAAACCAACTGGTCCACAGATGCTCTTTTTTATATTATAAAATATTTTTTTTTAAGTCTCCTGTCTGCAAAGTGTTTAAAATGAACTCCCTTCCTCATTCAGGTTACAAATTTCTTCACCAAAATCTTTTATTCATAGAAGATGGAGGACTGGATATAAATTTAAATATATAAAAACAAGGATTAGACATTTATATGGAGAATTAGAACATCTAATTATGTTACATAAACTTTTTTTAAGAGATGCAAACTCAAATTATAGAAAATGTAAGGGACAAATTCTGATGTCCTTACTCTTGTTGGGTAGCAGTTTGAAGCCCCATTTACTGAAAGTACTAATTCAACATGAATAATGGCAACACAAATTAGCCTGAGGTGATAGAGGTTAGGAAGAAACTTCTCCTATGGCCCTATGGGAAGGATACTGTGACTGTTTACTTCAGTTCTTTTCATCTTCTCTTGAAGCATCTGGCACTGGACACAGTAACAGACAGCATTATGTAGACTAGATGAACTACTGGTCTTACCCAGGGTTGTGGTTCCTGTGTTCCTTCCTTAAGCCACCTGCTTGCGCACGCACACACTTATGCAACAGTACAGTTGAAATATTAATCATATAAAGTCATAAATTAAGACTTGCAATCCTAAAGAGGCACAAAACCAAAATTTAAAACCCCAGGATGTTATCTTCTGTGTCATCAGTGGCAGCTATCCCTAGATAGGAGGATGATGTCTGCAAGGATGAGGGGGGGAGGTCATTGATGAGACTTAAGATGGCTCAGGAGTCCAATCTGTACTCTATTCTCTACAGGTTTTTCCACATCTGACAGGTAGTTGCTTGGAGAGAGCACAACTGCTGGTTGGGATGCTGTACCCTTTCCTTCCTCCTCTGCCATTTCTTAGCCTCTTAAGCAAGGCGATTCTCTTCAAAATTGGCTGAGGCTTGATGTATAATGAAATGCCATTGCTGTCAGTTGCCAGCCAGCTCTTCCCAATGCGTGGGGTCAATGCCTCCATTCTTAAGATAGACTTTCAGGGTGTCCTTGTAGTGTTTCCTCTGTCCCCCGCAAGTCCTCTTACTATGACTAAGTTGAGAAAAGAGGACTTGCTTCAGAAGAAGAGTATCAGCCTGCAAACAATGGCCAGCCCAGCAAAGCTGAAGATATTTCATAATCTTCACCTCAACATTGGTGATGTTAACTGCAGACAAAACACTGGCATTGGTGTGACAATCTTCACATCTGATATGGAGAATCTTCCTAAGGCAGACCTGTTGGTACCTCTCCAGACGCTTAAGATGGCTTCGGTATATCACCCATGTCTCTGATCCGTAAAGAAGAGTGTGGATGACTGCTGCATTATAGACAGGATCTTTAGTTTCCATCTGCAGTTCCCTGTCAATAAAGAGACAACGGATCAACTTTCAAAGGATGCACTGGCACAGTGGATCCTATGTTCAATATCTGCATCAAGATTGGCTTCTCTGGGAGAGGTGGCTATTAAGGTGAGGGAAATGCTCAGTGTTTTCCAGGAGTTCACCCCCAATGGCAATTTGTGGGAGAATGGGGAGCAACTTTTGCTGGGGCTGGTGGAGCACCTTGATTTCCCAATGTTGAGGGAAAGTCCCAGGCTATGATAGGCACCTGAGAAAAGATCTAGGGTGGACTGCAAGTCAGCCTCAGTGTGCACGAGGCTAGCACAGTTGTCAGCATGTTAAAGGTTAGTAATACCAGCCCTAGTGACCTTAATTTCAGAATGAAGACACCAAAGTTGAAGAGCTGGCTGTTCACATGATACTCAGTCCCAATTCCAGAAGAATGGAGGTCACAAATAAGAATCAAGATCATGGCAAGACAGATGGGGAAAAAGGGTTGGGGCAATAATTCATCCATGTTTAACACCAGTACGGATGGTGAACAGGTCTGTCTCCAATGCATTAGAGGATGGTGGTGGTCATCCCATCATGAAGTAGCCTGAGAAAGCAAATCAACTTCAATGGACAACTGAATCTAGACAGCACCTTCCATAATGCTTCATGAATGTCGGAATCAAATGCCTTATTTAGGTCAATAAATGCCATAAACAATGGCTGGTGTTCTCTACGCTTCTCTTGGATCTGTCGTGCAACAAAAATCATGTCAGCGGTGCCCCGAGATGGTCTGAAACTACAATGGGATTCCAGAAGGATGTCTTTGGCAAGAGGGAGGAGACTGTTCAAAAGGATGTGAGCAAGGAACTTCCTGACTATGGAGAGCAGGGCAATGCCTTGGTAATTCCCACACAGTGACTTGTGACCTTTCTTAAAAATGGTCACAATATTGGCTTTCCTTGGGTCGGGTGGAATTTCCTCATTAATCTTCACAAGAAGTTGAAGTATTTTCGCTAGTGCTATTCCACCAGTTTTGAATACCTCCATGAGGATGCCATCTGGGCCTGGCACCTTGTTTCTAGTCTGAGTGATGGCTTGCCAAACTTCCTCCAAAGATGGCGGGACTGGCAAGAGGTTCTATTACCGGATGCTAGGAATGAACTCAATGGTGGCAGCTGAGACTTCAGATTTGTAGCTCAATAGAGTCTCAAAGTGTTCCTTCCAGTGCTGCTTAGGGGTGTTCTTAAGAAGGGTGGAGCTGTCCTCAGATCGCAGAGAGATTGTGCCACTTGAGCTTGGTCCATCGATGGCTTTTGTTGCTTGGAAAAAAGGCTTTTCATATCATGCTGATCAGCAAAGCTCAGGATCTCCATGGCCTTTGCTTGCCACCACTGGTTCTTGTTGTCAAACAACCTCCTTTGAACTACAGTTTTGAGCTGATAAATCTCTCATTTTTGCTCCTTAGAGGGTTCATTTTTCCAAGTGCAAAATGTGCTTCTCTTCTGATGAATAAGTGCTAAGATTTCCTCCTTGTTCTCATCAAGCCAGTCCCGATGGTGGTATTCAATCAATTCAGTGCATGCCTTGTGAACAATGGTCTTGAACTCCTCCCAGTGTGTTTGGATATCATGTTGTCCTGTAGGTCCGAGAGCCTCTCAATGAGGAGTTCCTGAAGAGTCTTGCAACTAGAATAATTTTGAAGTGCCCTGATGTTAAATCTTTCACATTCCTTTTCATTGTTTACTGTTCAGTAAACTGTTTCATTGTTTACTATTGTTTCATTGTTCACCCTGCATGTTCATGATTGATCTGACCAAACAATTGTCTGTCCAGCACTCATCTGTACCTCTCATGGCTCGTGTAATAAGTTACATCAGTATAATCATGGGATCTGACAATGACATAGTCAAGAAGATGCCAGTGTCTGGAATGTGGATGTTTCCAAGTAGTCTCTGTCTAAAGATGGTATTTATATAAGCAAATCATGCTCCACACATTGGAGGAGGAGAATGCCATTAGAGATTACTTTCCCCACCCCTTCTTTCCCAATGGTGCCTCTCAAGAGTTCAGGGTGTCACCCAACTATTGCATTCAAGTCATGAGGATAAGCATATCTTCCTTGGCTGTGGCAATCAAGACTGCATCAAGAGCACAGTAAAACTTCTTTGTCTTCATCATTGTCAAGTGTGGGAGTGTATGCACTGATGACTGTGGCATAGTGGTTGTTACTAAGCTTGAGACATTCATTAATACCCATCGGGAGTTCTAAAGCTGGTTAGCAATCTTGTTCTTGATGGCAAAACCAATCCCATGAATATGCCTCTCTTCAGATGACTTTCCTTTCCAAAATAAGGTATAACCATCTCCATCTTCTTTCAGTTGGCCTTCATCTGCCCATTTAGGGCAGCAACATTGATGTCATATCTTGCAAGTTCTCTAGCTATCATGGCAGTTTCTTTCAGGACAGTCACTGCTTGAGGAATCCATGAGAGTCCGAACATTCCGAAGTGGTGAACTTCATTACTTTGCTTCATATGTTCTGACCATATGTAGAGTGATCTTGCTGGACATGGCCATCCAGCTGTGGAGGAGGTGGTTGAGACAGCCTATGTTTAGGGCACCTTTTCTAGCCTTTTCCCCATTCACGGTGAGCAGAGGGAATCCTGAAAAGGACTACTCAGTCATGGCCGCAGCTGCCAGATAACGCTTCTGTCTCACAAGTCCAACTGCAAGACGACCAACACACAACCACCACCTGCATGCAGATTTGTGACTAGGGACTCCCAGAGATCATTGTTTCTGTGCCCACCACCACTCATCCGTCACCACAGGACTTTATTAGTGGGAGATGTTAACACCCTTGGCAGAGGCCTATGCATGAAATCTTTTAAGGGTGAGGGAGCTGGTGCGCAGGCGGCAACCTCATGAAACTTGACAGGAAGGAGCCCTGGACTCAGGGCAGAGAAGTCTGAGACAACTGGAAGTCTCTGTCCTGCTGCAGCCGTAATCTGCCTTCACAGCAGCAGAGAACTCAAATACACCTGTTCCACCATTGGGCTCTTGAAGTTTGGACCATGCTTTGTCTGGAACCTCACCTCAGAACTGCTCACTAAAGGTGGCCCTACCAGGAGTCCAAGACTCCAGATGACATAGTTCTGAGAGCCATTGGGACACAAGCTTCTCTACCACAACAAGGTGACGGTCCAAGGATAGGACCTTTTGTGTATGTACATTCCATTAGGGCCTTTCAGTGCAAGACCACACAACATATGTACATTAATGCTATTAATAATGCCTACTTGTATTTGTATCTAACCATGAAGAGAGGAAGTTCAGATATAAATGGTACATGATCCATCTTATTTACAGTGATTCAGAAGGACGAACATTAACATTCAATTTAAGGTCATATGTAAAAGTACATGTAACATGTGCATCTATGCCTATAGGAAAAATTCATTCCTTTGTATTGTTCTATTTAACAAATATATCAGAAAATATCATAATTCCCCTATACAAATCAAGGGTACAGCCATATCTTGAATACTGTGTGCAGTTTTCATTGCCCTGTCTCACAATATATATATTATAATTGAAAAAGTTACAGAGAAGGGCAACAAAAATGATTAGGGGGATGGAACAGCTTCCATATGAGGAGAGATTAAAAAAACAGGGCCTGTTCAGTTTAGAAAAGAAATAACTAAGGGGGGATATGCTAGAGGACTATAACATCATGAATGGTTGGAGAAAGTGAATAAAGAAGTTTTATTTACCTCTTCACATAACACAGGACCCAGGGGTCAGCCAATGAAATTAATAGATAGCAGGTTTAAAACAAGCAAAAGAAAGCACTTCACCCAACATGCAGTCAACCTGTGAAAATTGTTGCCAGGGGATGTTCTGTAGGCCAAGAGTATAACTGGGTTCAGAAAATAATTAGGTAAGTTAATGGAGGAGAGGTCCATCAATGGCTATTAGCCAAGATGATCAGGATGCAACCACACACTCCAGGGTTACTGAAATTGGACAACAGGGGCTGGATCATTTGAAATTGCCCTGTTCTGGTCATTCCCGCTGACGGATCTGGCACTGGCTGCTGTTGGAAGACAGGATAGTGAGCTAGATGGACCATTGCTCTGACCCAGCATGTCCATTCTTATTACCCATTGCTAAGTAATGCCGACAAATCCCGGTCGTTGGCTGGCAGGATTGATCCGAAGACCTTTGGAGCTTAGTGCATGAGCCTCTACCACATGAGCTAAAAGCGAACTAGCTCTTAGCCAAGGCTGCAGAGCAAACTCATTAATCTCTCTCTCTTTTAAGTGGTCTCTGCCACTAGATGGGACAGAACACCACACCCAGAAGTCATGTGGATTACATAAGCAAATGATGATAGTCTTTACTGTAATACAAGCTGACAGGTCCATAAATTTGAATTTTGTCTAATTACACTCTCCTGCATAACACATTAGCACAACAATATTCTGCTCTTAGTAACAAGTATGACATTGATGTCAGTGTATTCCACAGGTGTAAGAGAGGAATGTGGCTTGTAACTTCGGCATAAAAATGCCTTTTCTTTGTTCTTTTTAATTACAGAAAAATGACATAGACTAAAAGGGTGAGAGAGTAAAGTGAAGTACAATCAAAACTGCAAGAGTGGGCTCCATAACACGATGTAATGATAGCAGTGGATATAACAAAAGATGTATGTTGCAAGGACTCTTCTTTTTCTTGGAGGTGTAGCTGAGTCTGAACCTTGGTCAGCTTTTGGGAGCTGACCAGTTCAGCTCAAGGCAGCCTGAGTACAGATTAATGATGTTATTGTTGATGTATTATTATTAGAAAGGGAGGCAAGACACCAACTTGGTTAGCATAACCCTATGACAAGCTACTGCACTGCTTCACTCTAAATTAATTGGGTGGAATCCTGGCACCACTGAAGTCAATGATAATATTGTCATTGATTTCAATGGGGCCAGGATTTCACCCATTGCCTCTTCTCCACATGGCATATGTGTCTGAATTGTATTCATTGCTGAGTTCAGTCCTGATCATGCAAAGAGCTCCTCCCAGGTGTACAAGTCTGTCCACGCAGAACTGGCAGGATCAGGGCCTTAGACTGTGTTTTGGCAGAGCACAGAGTCTAGAATCAATGACTAAACTGTAGTTAAAAAATGATAACATCGTTCATAGTAGCCACTGCTATCATAGACAACACTAGGTGGTATCCAAGTACTAACCAAGCCAAAACTTTCTTAGCCTTTATAATTAAATGAGATTAGGTCTTTTCAGGCCAACAAGACCAGCTACTTTCATGCATCCATCTGTTTCTCCCTACCCTGACTTGCACTTTGTATTTATCCTAGAATCTATTTAAAATCTGGATCCTCACTGTCTGAGTTTATTGCACTAACTTTAAAGCTGAATCAACTATTGTATGGGTGGGAAGTTGAATATTTTAAGGTGGTGGGTTATTGTTGCAGGAAAAGAGAGTATTGCTTTTCCTCAACTAATGTTCCGCACAAGGTAGAAATTGTCTCCACATTCTTTTGGCAAGCAAGATATTCATATAATGCCCTTTAAGTCTAATAGAATGTTTTCAGATTTTTCACTCATGACTGGTCTTTCCAATATATTTGCATTGATACTTGCCTTCCAATTTAATTGAGAACATGTAGTGAGAAATAAAGTCAAGTGACCAGGAATGTGGTTAAAATGATAAATATTTTGCTTACAAAATTTGGGGCAGTGTCTCATGAATTCGTCAGCTAGCATGTATGGAACAGCAAGTTGAGTACACTTAGTTTAAACATCATTTAAACTTGTTTCACAGTTATACGTTTCCCCCCAAGTGTGATGTAGATCAGAGGTGGGCAAACAGCCCACAGGCCACATCCGGCCCACGGGACTGTCCTGGTATAATGCTGCCTTGCCTTTCCTCCAATCTCGAACTCACTCAAGTCAGAAAATGCCTACACAGCTTTTTATGAAACTTTCCAAAGCAATGTTGTTTCTGGGCAACAAGTAAATGTGACGAGACATTTAGAACAATTGTGCAATACCAGCTGTACCTGTGACAATGCTATAGTAAATGTAATCATAAGAACCTGGGCTGTTGCTCAGAGAATTCCCCCTCCTGCCCCAGTGGGAGTCTTATGTACCCTAATCATCTTGTTCCAGCTTCCAGACTTTAAGGGGTCATTGTTATGTTTTAAACTCAATCATCTTCTCTTATTCAGTATGTGCAGTACATGCAAGTATCGTAGCTGATTTTCTAAGGTGTATATACCAGCAAGCACAGTGAATCAAAGGGCAGAGCTTAATCTTTCAATGCCACCGTGACTAATGACATGCTTGGATAATTATCATTTCTGCTTTCAGTCACAGGGAGTGGTAAGGCTAATATATCAGATTCCTTTAAGTTGCTATAAATTATTTTGTACTTTCCAAGGAATGACCATATACTTGGCTGAGAACCCTGAAGAAATCAGTCCTCCAGGAAAATACCAGCGTGACTGTATTTTACACCTACAACTGCAGCATTTTTACAAAAGGAAGCAGCTGTATTGCTCAACATTTGAAAGGTGTTCACAGGAAATCCTGCTACTTCTTAATAGAGCAGGCCAAATAACTCAAAACCTTGCCGTGGCTATTCACTTAACTAAAAGTTTGAATTTGCTTCAGCCAAGTTGGGGTGCAGCTCTTGTTTGTTCACGTTTTGCAAAGATGTTTTTGCCAGTAGAAATTTTTGCAGCAATATATTTTTGGAACGTGAATGAGGATTTTGTAAAGGTGAGTATTCACCCCAGAATCCCCATTCTAAGTGTTGTGCTTCAAAATGGGTGAAAACAGTAACATTTGACCTGCCGAAGGTGTCCAATTGTAGCTAATGCAGGGGGTGACCTGCTGCCAGCATTTAACTAGTTCTCTCAAAACTGTTACACCTCAGTGTGAAATACATGTGACTATCCTGACAAAATACACTCTTTCTTGGCCATTGTTCTTAACAGCTGCAGCGGTGGCAGCAGGTAATGCTCTTGCTAAGCTGGAGGGAAGATTCCTTCATGTTGGCTCTGGGGCCCCCAACACCCTTCTGTCCCCACTCCTTGGAAGCATTTCTCCAATAAGGCCAGGGAATCAGGACTTTCTGTGGGTCCCCGAGGACTCCCCTTAAAAGCTGGACTCCACTGAAGGGTATTGTGGAAAGCCAACAACAGCTGTATTACCTTTCCTGGATAATTGCTGATGCTGACTGAGGAGAAAATATGCTTCCCTAATACCCCCAGTCCCCATATGTGAATCTTGTTCTCCATGGAGAACCCTCCATGAGGTCCTGCAGTGAGAGAGAGAGGTAATGGGTAGGAATGAATGTTGCCAAGTCTCACAAGGAAAAAAAAAAAAGTGGCACTGCCTTTCAAAACAAGCCCAACCCATTTCCGTGCTTTCTTTGTAATGAAAGAGGAGTCCTGGCACAAACTAAGCACTGCACACACCAAAAGGGGCAAGAACAGTGAGAGATTGCTTGGAAAGGAAAAACTCAAATGTTTGCAACAGAGTTTAACTGGGCGGGAAATGATGTACACATCTCTGTCTTTCTAAAAGTCAACAGCCAACACCAACTTCGCAAGGCCTCTCTCACCCTTCACACTGCAAAGGTTGGGTGAGGATGAGCAGGGTGAGCAGTAAGCTCTGCTAGCACATGAAGGGATAGCCAGGTGGTGAGCAAGGAGCAGGGGAGAGTGCAAGGCTGGGGAAAGGGAGGTGATGGCAGGGATCATTTGCTGGGTGACTGACCCCCGCCAGTGAGACTCACCTCCTGCAGTGCAGGGGAATGGAAGAGGCTGGAGTAGTGGCATGTGTTCCAGTTGGTAATAGATGGTTACCAGATGGTTGTGGCTCAGAAGGGCAGCAGGCTCACGGACCCAAAGGTGGCTGACTGGGCCTCTGTGTAACTGGCCACTCTACTCCCCTTGCAGCACCCTGAGGAGGGGCAGGGACTGGCCAGGCCCCCCATCCCACTTTCTGGTTAGAGGCACTGCTCTGTCACAGGTCTCAGGGCCTATCGCACCCTCCCAGCATCACCCCTGTCCCCACATGGCACCCCTCCTCCCCAAAAATACAGTTAACCTCCATGCCCTCAAGCCCAGCTGGGGAAGCTACCCTGAGAGCTGCAGGCAGTGGAGCCCACACGGAAGAGGGTGTCTGGCTGGGGCAGAATCCTGCACTGTCCCCAGGGTCAGCCTGACACTCCCCATTCAGGGGGCTCTCCTAGGGGCAGCAATGGGGGGGACCCTACCTACTACCCCCTCCCCAGAGAAGGGGATCCCAGGGGAGCAAAGGCAGGTTCCTGCCACCACCTTCCCGCCACCACCTTCCCAGCCTCGCATGGTATGGTGTGTTGCCACTCTTACTTCTGCGCTGCTGCTGGCAGCAGTGCTGCCTTCAGAGCTTGGTGGCCGGAGAGCAACAACTCCTGGCCAGGCACTCAGTTCTTAAGGCAGTGCTGCCGCCAGCAACAGCACAGAAGTAGGGGTGCCTATTACAAAAAAGCCTAAACAAGCAACCTCCAAATAAAAGAAGCCCCAAACCCCGCAGCCCTTGGATCAGTGGCTGGCAGTTCAATCACGTTGGTGATACTAAAAAAATCCATTCAATCTGAATGCACTAATCTACTGACAAATTCTTAAATGTTATTTAACCAGGTGCTGAACAGGTGTCAAATTCTAAATTTTGGTCTTCTAAGGCTGACACTGTCAAATAAAAGACCAATGAAATAAAGAAAATATCTTTTATTCAGTACAATATTGCCTCATTTTAAGTATTTTTTTTCCAAATTTTTACTTAAAATAATTAAATCAATCAATAAAAAAGCCTCTCTGAGGTTGAATCCAGCTTGGTCAATTACACAAGGGATGGAGAGAAAAAAAGCAGCTACAAATCTTCATGCAAGCAGAATTGTATGTGATGTTTGCATCCAGAAGATAGTACACGAGCAGCCATACCTGCCTAACACAGCCTGGTCCTGAACCCACCCTCCATCTCACCACCAAAGGCTAATGTATGCAAATTTAAGTCATATAAAGTATTGTTTTTATCTGTCCAGAATTCAATGAAAATTCAGTTTCAGTGTGAAACTTTATCTGCATATTCTAGACCTTGGGCCAGATCCCTCCATTACAATTGAAGAGCTTACATTCTGAAGTACTGTTTTGGACCTTGTCTATATGCAGGATTTGTTCTGATTTCAGCAACTGATGGCCAATAATACATGGAAATTCTTACTGTAGACAAGGAAAGCCATTATTTGCATTGGACTGTTTCCAGCAGAGGGGGAGCCATAAGGATTGCTGAAGCAGGGGCTAATCCCAATATACAAAAAAGGCCTTAGATGTGTAGCCTTGTAAATCATGAATGGAAGCTATATGTGACCTCATGATTCTTGAAGGGAGGAGAGAGAAAAAGAAAAATCTATGGGTCTGATTCACATTTGCAGTAAGGACAGATCTACACTTAGAACGCTGCAGTCATGCTTCAGATACTTATGCCAACAGGAGGGCTTCTCCTGTCAGTGTAGGTACTCCAGCTCTGCGAGAGGCTATGTCAACAGGAGAAGCTCTGTCCATAGTGGGGATTAGGTCAGTTTAACTGCATCGCTCAGAGGTGTGGATTTTTCCTGGTGTAGAGTGGAAAGCAAAAAGCACCATTCCGGTAGGAAAAAAGGGGCTTTAATAGGGGTGCAAATGTAATTTACATTCAGTTTTGGAACCTTTATATAGCCAGAGCAGTGTTTGGAAAGTCTTGATGTAAATAAGAATAAGGCCATTAATTTCTAGAGGTTAATCCAACTAATGTCTCATGAGTGCGTGTTGGTTTTCAGTGATTCTGAAGCAGAAATAAATGCTATAGAATTTAGGAAAAATCATAAGCAACCTTTAAAATTTACCAATATTGCTTAAACCCTTCACTCCCATTTTTCAGTATAAAGAACATATACACATACATGCAGAAAATAAAGGAAGTTCTTAGGTTGACTGTATTTCTGCATCCAACAGTGTTTTTTATGAGCATGTATCCACAGAATCTTTTAAAATCTACCATGAAACTGGCACTGTACTGCCAAAGAATTTCAGGGGCACCAGTTATGAAATTAAATATGAAGGTAAGTACAGTAGTTGGTATGTCTGTTTACAAAGCATTTCATTGTACCTGACATGTCATGTCCTAATAAGTATGTGAGGTACCACTTTAGTAAGAATTAATTGTATAAAGCAGGTTAGAGAACTTTGCTGCCCACAGCGACATTTTAAAATTAAAGCAGCTAGTAAAAACAACAGAAAGATAAGTGTAAAGTTCATGTGGTCATTCACAATAAAGAAAGTCCAGATACCATATTTCAAAGATTCAGATAATTCTGAGGGATTTCGTTGAAATGAATTTCTTATATATTAAACAGATAACACAATCTCAAGAAAGCATCTTCTGCAATGAAATATTTTAGTTCCTTCATATAGAGACGTAATACACAATGTAACAACCATGAAAAACAATACAAAATGTCCTCAAATTTAACAAGTAGAAAAATATAACTAGTTTATATGGCAATTGTGAAACTAATACTGTACAGAAGTATTTATGGATTTTACAAATAAATTATAGCTTAAATGCCCTTTTTAATATAATTTCTAAGCGTACACTGAAACTTAGGCTCTGAAGCTTATCAATAACTTACCACAAATTAGTGCCAGTCAAATGTTCTGCCAACAAGCTCAAAGAATTTCCTATTAGGTTCATGAAAATATTCATGCAGTTTATCAAGTAAATGAGAATCTACATGAGGGTGTGCTCTTCCTTTTGACTCATGTAAACAACGTTCCCTACCACTATCCCTTAGGCAATAGAAGCCTTTCGTTTTATTGAAGTAAAAGTTTGAAGCATTTATTTGAGGTGACAACCTTAGAAACCTCTCTACCTTCTCTATTTCTGGGAAAGGATCTTTGATTAATTTATCCCCATCTACAATGTGAATGCGATCAAGAGGAAAATACTTCAACCAGTTTTGCATGTGAAAGTAATATAAGCTTCTGTTTATTGCCTTGTAGTCCACGTTGAGTTCACCATCTTTAATCAGGAATTCTTCAATGGATGGATACGGCTTGTGCTTTTGTACATGATTATAAAACACTTGGGTGTAATCAGATAGTACTCTCTCACTTGGGTCTCTTAAAATAAGGAGTAGTCTTATTGACTGGTTCATGTTATAAACTCTTTCAGGCACTTTGGGTGATGTGAAATAGGCTGGGGTTTTTTCCACTGTGATCTGATGGGGATAAGAGAATGGCATTTGATTCATATACCACTGAAATCCATTTCCATAATGATCCTCCCAGTCAAAGAAATGGACTTCACTTTCTGCCACTGCAATATCTGGATGGAGACTTAACATCTCTAATAAGGCTCTTGTTCCACCTTTTCTTACTCCAATAATGATAGTTTGTGGTAGCTGCTGGCAAGATCCGTTAAAATGAATGTTTCTTTTGAAGTCATTTTTGAGAATTGTTTTTTTTAAAAGCTCTTTCTCAACAGATTGAGAAGTGGCCTCAACCTTAGAAATTACAGCTGGTCTGGAAGGCACTATATGAGGTTGAACAATAAGCAGCAAAGTTCCTAGTAGAAGAGCTGCCATGGCAGAAGTTCTTAATCTGGTTTCACTCAACCAGATAATGGGGTGTGGAGTGATTTCCACATAGACCGGTCTTGAAAAGTTGTGTTCCTTTTGCTGATTGAGCACGTATTTCTCAAGTAGAGCACTCACTAGGGAAAGAAAGAGAAACATGTTAATATATACTCAAATATATCACTGCTAAAAGTTACATTGTTATGTTAAATATCATCTTGGTTCTGCAGCAGATCAAACTTCCTAGTTCTCCCAAGAGTAGACTCCAACATTTCAAAGACAAGTAAATATAAGAACTGCATGAGAAAACATCTTCCTGCCATTTGGAGACAGAAACATTATAAAGTTTTCTCTTGACTCAGATATCTAAGATGCCTTTAAAGTGTGATAATTTTTCGTTTATGTACATGACTTCAATGGGTTTGCACTGGTATAACATGAAAATTTGATATCAGTAACTACAAGTGTGATAAATGCCTTGGAACCAAACCCAGAAAGAAAAAGGGTAGGCCTGGACCAGAACATCCCTGCTCCAATTTTTGGCCTTTTAAAGATGGGAATTCTGGGAACTGTAGTGTAGTCCCTTGAGAGGTCAGGTGACTGCAGCCTGGCAGCAGAGCCTGCTGGGGAAAGTCAGACTATTAAATAAAAAAAAGTTGCCTAGAATAGCAGGAGAGTTAGAGAGAGTATGGTGTCTTGCTATGGGGAAACCTGGAGAAAGAGTGTGAGAAAGGGCTGGGGGACAAGGCCTGAGTGGGAAATGACTTGGGGAAAAGTGAAGTAGGGGAGTTTAAGTGCAGTTGATATCCAGTGCACAGATTCCCTGGACTGGAGACTGGAATAGAGTGGGCTCCCTAATGGTGCTATCTACAGAAGATGGCAAACCCCTGCAATGATGGGGAAGAGGAAGATGTACCCCAAGTTAAAAGACTAGGAGTTATGTTTGGATTGTTGTCTGAAGCTCTTCTATGCCCTAGAATTGGAGGGATTTGATTTTCCCTGAGGGCCAGATCATAAACACATTAACTCATCTGTCCAGGCAGAGGAGAAACTGAAGTACATATGGGAAACAGAATCAGGGCTACAACCTCATCCTGGAATGAGGTAAGATGGCTATTACAAATGTACTATAGATTTAGTGCACTATGCTTTTGAGTTTTGGAGCTTATCTTCTTGTGATTGTGCATGTTACGTTAACTCTGAAAGTTTTTGCAAAATGTTGAACAAGTATTGGTGGTGATAATCAGTCCCAGTCAAATGCTGGCATAGGAAGACACTTCATGGATATTACTGACTGTCACTTCATGAGGTGATTAGCAAAGTCCACAGACACATTATGGTATACAAGTTAATTTTCAGCAAGAAGTACTGATTCTATAATATTTTAAATACTCCAGTTAAGAATTAATACTCTTAAGAATCAGGATGGGTTGTTTACAAGCTGTTATCAGGTTGCATTTTAATTTAAGAAATATGGTCCTATCTTTTGTTGCCCATTGTGATTCATTTTAGATACCGATTGGCCTGTTTTATCATGTCAGATTTGGTGTGGAAATGCTAGCTATGCCAGTTATCTTTTGAGCTAGCCACAGGTGGTGTCTATACAAGAACAAGGAGTCCGCTGGCACCTTAAAGACTAACATTTATTTGAGAATAAGCTTTCATGGGTAAAAACCCCACTTCTTCAGATGCATGGTCCATGCATCTGAAGAAGTGGGGTTTTTACCCACGAAAGCTTATGCTCAAATAAATGTTAGTCTTTAAGGTGCCAGCGGACTCCTCGTTGTTTTTGTGGATACAGACTAACATGGCTACCCCGATACCTGTCTATACAAGGATGGTCTGCTGAAATTTTCCATCATTCCAAACAGCAGTGGGCTCTCATAGACAAGGATCTAGGCAGCTGCCAGTGTTGTTTAATCCTAGTCAGAGTTTAAAGCCACAAGGAGAAAGCATCTGATTGCTGTGACTTGTTAGGGTAGTGAAATGCTAAGGTTTTACGCATGGGACAGCCTGGACTGAACAGCCCAAAAAGCTGGAGCTCTGAGCTACAGGTCACCTGCCTGAAAGATTGGGGCTAAGTACTGGAAATGCTTCGAAGTCTGAAAAGACATTCCAGTGATGACTTCACAATAAGTCAGTTCTCTGAAACAAGAACTAGTGATAGTTTCTGGTTAATAAAGGGCTTTTCAAAGTGCTTTCCTTGAATTTACAAAGGGCTTGACTGTACCCCAAATTGGGGAGGTTTGCTGTCTTTTGTTGTTGCTAATGGTTACCCAAGCTTTACACATCCTCTTGGTGGCTTCAACAATGGTTACAATTCAGCTATTCTGCTAGGTAGTTGGGGGAAGGGGTGCAGGGCCCAGAACTGGTATAGAAGCATGGAAACCAGCCCTCTTGCACATTGAGAGGAGAGCCATGACCTGTCCTATGGTGGAGGGGGTACCACAGTCTGTCTTGTGATGTATCACTCACAAGTATGATATAGGGAAACTCTGTAAGCTTTCTTTCCCTCTTTGCCCCATCATAGGTTTGATCACGCAGCGATGTGGCTTTGTGTCCTTAATCTTTCTTTTATTCCCCCCCCCCCCCATCCCACTCTGTTCTTGCCAATATAAACCAGCTAAGAAATAATACCAAAAATATGGCACCCACTGATGGGGGTAAACCATAGGGATTTCACTATAGATAACTGCATGCTAGATATCCTGAATGAATGATGCTAACTCCACATTTAGTTGCAACGTGAGCAAATGTTGCAGCAACAACCTGCTTAGGTGGATAGTTGCTGGTCAGAATACTAAAACAACAAAATATCAAATCTTGATTGAGGTAATTAAGGGCACAGCCACTTATTCCACAGCAGTATGTTTTAAGTGGGCAAGCTCCATAAATAGTAAGCCTGAGTTTCCCTGTGGACCCCCTCAAACAACAGTTCAGCCCTTTTTCCTGCTGAACTCCTGGTATTTTCCAGTAAGTTATGCTAACGTTAAAGAGCCTGATCGTGCAAGCCCTTACTCATGTGTAGTCGCATGAAAGTAAACTAGGTTACCAGTAAACCAAGGGTTCTGTGCGCTAATTATCACTGGAACTATTATTTAGCTATCTTCAAACTTCGGTGAACCAAACTGACTTTATTATCTTATGAACTATGCCTACCAGTTCATCAGAGTCTCATATACAGTAAAAGCTGTGTTATCCGACACTTTATCAACCAGAAAGCTCTATTAACTGGCATTACTGATATCTCCCAATACAAATCTTCAATCTAGTGACCAGGACTAGTATACTGCCCAGCAGGTTATGCAATTGCACAGTCTACATTCTACTTTTATGCAAAAGAAGCAGAAGATAAGTAAGCAAGCTGCTACCAGGAATTTATTCAAAAAAGCAGCTTCCAGGGTGTGTCATAGGGTCATTACAGATTCAGCCCAATCTACTCACCATCTACATCTAAAATGATAATTGATGTTGATAATGATGACCCTGAGGCACTGCAAGATCCTGAAGTGCCTTCTGAATCAAATATTAAATTATGCTCAGTATAGTTTTAGTGTTAAGTGTATTGTTAGTGATTTAGGTGTATGCCATGCACTGCTCATAGTAATATGTAGTGTCATAAGGTAACCTATTGTATAGAAAACTTTACCTGTATACACCTAAGTGCTTCAAGAAACCAACCACTCTGCAGTGCAGTGCTACTACTGGATTGGCAAGTACTCGTATACTGTTTTATACTTTGTTCATTTTATTGTATTCTACTTTTTGAAAATTGGTATTCCATTGGTAAGTAGGACTCTTAGTTAACCGGAATTTTTGATTAACTGGCATTCCCACAACATGCTGGATAACAATGCTTTTACTGAAAATAGTGAGTAAAAACAGAACCATCAACTGGCTGAAAGGATTGTTTCATGCCAGTCATGCTTTTTTTTCTTTTTTTTTTAACCCAAGTCCTTTTACTTAGGAAGGGTATGTCATAGGAATGGTTGAGGGACTGGAGCAGGCTAGACCTGACCAGGTAGACAGGTGGACCCTTGAGCCTCTGTGGAGCAAAAATGACTTTTCTTGTCTCTTTTTTTTCTTTTTGAAACACTTGTTTCAGATATTAAACAGCTTTGCATCAAGAGACCTCATAGTAGTTTTTCCATAATGTCATTCCATTGGATTCTTGAATTGCATTTGTTAAAAAGGGTTGGGGTTTTTTTTTGTTTTTTTTTACTATTTGTAGTATTTGTCTTCTTTACACATGCACAACTAACAGAGTCTCAGCTGTGCAGTTAAAATATATTCCTTTTTGATTACTGAATAATTTGTGTTTGTTTTTTAAATGCATGCAGTATGTTAAGACTTTGTTATGATTTGACCATTATCTGGATCACTTATTTTTGTTGTGTTGCAGTAACAGCACAATACTTGGTGAAAGCTCATGCTGTCATATGGGTGTAATTTGTAAAGTGTAAAAAAAAAAAAAAAGCTGAAAATGGCCAAGAACTTAAAAATTGTACAGTATCAAACTGTGAATCCCAGTGATAATTGAACCTGGTGATATTCTAAACAAAAAGAGCTCTCGGCCATGCTTGTAGCTTTTTCCATCACTTCACATTAGCTCTACAGACATTCTAGGCTTCAGTGTCAATCTTGGAATCTTATATCAATGATGGACAGTAGCACTTGTGCATAATATTCCATACAAGTTTAACAAAACATCTGTTGTATGGGCAAAGTGATATCCATGAAAAAAACTGCATATACATTGGTTTGTTACTTCAGCTTTCTCCTCTTATGCCCTCCTCAGGTGAATATTAGCCAAATTACTGGTGTGTATATTAGAATTGCAGCAGTTTATATAAAAATAAGGATGCTAACATACACTATATAGCTTTGCAATTTTCAAACCTGCAAAATGTTTTGGCAAGAATAAGCTCTTGAAGGTAAGCTTAACAGCCACTCTGTCAAATTACTTTCCTGCTTCAAAAATTTATTTCACTGTTTCCACAAGTCATTTAGAGCACACACGACTTCACAGAATGACTATGCATTCTAGATTAATACAAAAATTTAACTGTCAGTATCATTAGTATTGTATCTGCTACATGTAAATGAGTGAGTTGGTGTGAGAAATACATTTACTGTTAAATGATGCTTTGAGGAATATACCTAGACATTTTAAATTTGAATTACGTTTTCTTGATCTCTTCTGCAATTTTCTCAGATTAATTAGCAAAATAGTGGTCACATTATTTATTCAATAAGATTAATTGTGGAACAATCAAATCAGTCTTCACAGTTATCATTAACTTTGAAAAAGATTTTAGCTCAGAAATAAATGGACAACTTTTTTTCATTGTAAATGTAACTAGGAAAGAGGTGAGAGCTGTCATAATCACTGAATTGCATTGAGGGTTTTTTTTAAAGCACATCTGTCTATCTATGGTACTTATATGGTCTCATTACCGGAGTATCTGAGTGCTCCACAATCTTTAATATATTTTATCCTCACTCAAGAGGCATTTTAACTAGACCTAGTTTAACTGATTTGAACTAACTTCATTTTAATGTAGATATTAAATACTATTACTGACCAAAAATGTGTCTTAAACAGTCACTTCACTTCTCATGTGGGAAAACGAGAAACTGAGAAGATATAGGCTGGGACTTCCAAAGAAGTCTAAGGGAGTTAGGTGTCCAGTTCAATTTAAACTCAGTGAGTCAGCAGTTTAACTCTTGAAAATCCTACCACAGTGACTTGTAAGTCAGGAGCAGAGCTTGAAACAGAAGTCAGGTCTCCTGACTCCCAGTTCTGTGCAATTCTTTTAACAAAACAAAAACACACCAACAATTCAGTATCTGTACTTGGAACCTGGCCCCTTAACATGAACATAGAAGACCATTCTTAAACTAGGCACATACACAATTCTAAACAACATTATAAGATTTTAATAATTATGTAAATCTGAAAATGCTTCTCAGAGCCCACCAATAGAAACTGTAAGAGAAAGAGACTCATTGTTGCACCATAGTAGTCTTATACAGATGCCATAATTTGTAGTGGTTCAAAAATTATGAACTCACTGTGACTTACCTGCCTCTCCCATCCCTAACCCACAAACAAACGCAGCCCCAGGTCCTGCAGTGAAGAATGTATGATGCTGCAAAGGCATCTGAGTCTCCTATTCTCCCCCACATTCTTCCTTGTAGGAGAGTTGCACCTGAGGGACCTCTCAGTGCAACCAACTAAAGGGGCACAATCTGGCACAAGAGATGGGCCTGAATGAAAATACCAGATCTGAATGCTTCTTCTAGAGTTTAGGCTCATCTCTAATGCAAATTCCTTACCTCTAGAAGGAGACCAGGGCTGGAACCCCCCAGGAGAGCCTCAGGCTCTCCAAAGCAGCTGGATATTTGCACACAGTAAGCTGATCAGAACATAGACTTCAACACACCCTAGATGCCAGACTTCTTGTAATGAATTGTGCTCTTGAACTCTACTGTAATGTATGTTACCTGGCATACATTACTGCATTGCCATTTAAAAAGGTTTGAAACTATCCATGCTGCACAATCCTTAAGTGTCCTAGACGGGCTTATTTATACGGAGACAATGTCCAGCTGAAGTAATGTAAACTTTGCAGTACTAGTTCTCTGGAACACAAGCAATTTTTAAAAACCAATTATAAGTAGCCTTTACAAATAGACGGTGTAAGACAGTTCTGGTTAAGAATGAGTGAGACTTGTTTGAGTATTTTTGAAGAATTGCAAGGATAAGTTCTCTACAGTGTGAACACATCTCTTCTACAAAGAGAATAAATGTCTGACTTTATATGTTCTCCCTATTTTGTTTGTTATATGCTGGGTTCAAAACACTTCAGCAAGCATATTGGGTCTAGTTATAAGAAAACTCCCCAATATATCTGCAGGACTTCGAGCAGAAACTGCCATATGATGAGCACTGAAATGGGAGCTCTTAAAGTGCAAAGAAGCAAATATTTTAAGTTGTCTAATAGCGGTCTTACAAAACATTTTTGTTTCTTCATAGGAAAAACTTTTCCTGTAATAGTTCCCTCTACAGCAAAACTTTTCCCATACCCTCCTCAGGAAGAGATTCATCCCACGCCTTGTCTCTCTGCGAGTTCTAAATCCATAAGAATATTTTCTCTGGTTTTCAACTAAAAAATTCAATGTAATACAACTTTTAAGTAACACTTGGTAAGAAAACGTTCAAATTCTAGTTTTGTGCTGTAATTACCTGGCAGTCTCTGTGTTTGCAATGAATTGTACAAAGATGAGAGTATATTAAAAGAAACAATACTGTGCACTGCTTGAACTACTGAGAAATCTCCGGGGCATAAACTCTTGATTACCACTCGTAATACAAGAAAAATGCCCATCTGTGTCTCAATAGAAGAGGAAAAAAACTTGGAGCAAAAGAAATTCTCTCTGAACCCTCTGCTATACTGGGTACTTGCCAAAACCTATGATTTTTTGAAAACTACTGCACCACAAATGGAACTACCTTTGTCTTAGAACTCCTATAGCTAATATGATACCATGGGAAGCCTAGGCTAGTCTAGTCTAGTTTTCAGTATGGTTGAAATGGTCTAAAGTTTATCAGGAAAATGCCTTTTGTCAGAAAGCCTTAAGAGAGTTCCGAGCGTAATTTAAATATATATTTGACTTCACAATTAGCAAAATCTCTAAACATTAATATATGTAAATTTGCATGTTAAGGAAGCCTGACTTGCTTGGTGTTTGGCTGAAGTTTTACTATATTTCTGGGCTCACAATGCTAAATACAATTTATACAAATTAGTTTGATCATGATGAACACAAGTCTGTACTTTTTTAAAGAAGGGCTTAGTTTCAGTGTGAGCAATGAAGTAGGAGAAGCTAAAATAGATTAGTGATATATATATTTTGTAGATTTCCTTCCCCCCTTCTTCCCTTTAAGGCCAGAAGAGATCAGTCTGATCTTTCATGCAAAGGAATAAGCCAAACCTTTATAGTGGTAAAGAGACAGCAAACGCTTCATACGGCTAGAAGGAAAATAGGACACTGGAGATGGAGCTTTTTATATTATGTGCTAAGATTGATTATTTTGGGATGCGTGGGATATTTAATCTTGTGTGCCGAGCCAAGATTTAATTTTTTTCCTAAAAAAGAGGAGTTACTCCACTGCATCATCTAGCCTTCAAAAATACACAAAGGTCTAACTCAGAGCGTTCAAGACATTATTTTTCCCCTTAAGTAAAACAGTTGGTTTTCTGATGCAGAAACAAAAAAGGGAGAAAAAACACAAAACAGTGCTCACAAATGTCAGAGCTTTAACTGTCCATTACTTGCTATTGCATCAAAAAACTCCAAGACAGTTACAAGCCTGAGAGAATACTACTATCCACCTTCCCTGTTCCCAAATCCCACCCTCATTTTGTATTTTGAAATAAACAAAATAAAACTAACCTTTTTTGCATTCCCTCCCATCATGTAGTTTCCTACCTTGATTTGTAATTGCAGGCCCTGTTTCTGGCTACTAGTCTATTATATAGAAAAATCCAACCTTTTCCAATTCATCTTCCAAGCTGACTTCGACTCCTTCATACCTGGCCCTGTGGTAACTAAGTGCTTCGCTTCAAGATCAGAGCAGAATGAACTGCCATACTTGGCTAAACCAGTCAATACACTAGGCACTAGCTTCTGGAAGGAACAATCCTGCATTGGCTCTCGAAAGAAGACCAGATGAGACGGCAGATATCTTCCCTCTCTCATTCTCTGGAAATAGGACTAATGGAGGTGGATAAGAGTGCAGCCAATGAGATGGGTAAACTATAAGGAGCTTTTTTCCAGTATCTAAATCATGGCAACTTTAGAGACAAATATTGCTGTATTAAATTGGTGCAAATCCACTGCAGTCAACACATTGTTGTTTGCTACTGACCTACCTGAAAAGAAAAATTAATTCTGCAGATGCAGGCATATTAAAAAGGGTTAATGTCAAAGGAACAGATACAACAGTGTGCTAAATACAGGGAGTGTGAAATTGAATCTGAAGTCAAGAATACTAACTGCATTTAACCAAAATGCCGTATAATTTCAAGGGAAGTGGAATACATACTTGTTTTAAAAGTGCAAATAAAGCAGGCACAAAAGTAGATCTTATTCCACTAAGCTTAGGACCTCCTAACGCTGGGAAAAACACTGGCACAATTTACTTATATGCACTGCATTAAACAGTACCTCAAATGGCACATTTCCTTTCCATTAAGCCATGCTGTCAAATAACTGGGGAGCATATACTTCAAGCGATCTCACTGGATACGTGCGATGAACTGAGCAATTTCTGCTGTCCTATGTAGGAATAATGAGGAGCACAGCTGGATTCTTGGTGGCCACTGCAGCGATCTCAAACACTTCAAAGCTGATATATACAAAGTCTGGGAGGATTAAATTATTAGGACTTCATAGTTCTCTCTCCCTGTGTCTCCTAAAAAGGAAGAGGCACAAGGTTTGGATAAAGATAACCTCAAACTATTCCACTACAGGGAAAGCAGGAAAAGACATATGTTACACACACACATTATATATATGTGTGTGTGTATGTAAAAAAAAAAAAAATTCAGAGATCAGATTGGTTATATTTCACAGCTAAGTGTCTACTACTGTTTCTAATGGATGGAAGACAGGACACAAAAATCTGCCAAGCTGCACCCCTCTGGGGAGTGGATGTCTTGTCTGGGTGAGTGGTAAGGGGTGTGTGCGCAGCAGCACACCTTTAGAGAAGGCTTATAAAAGCATTTTCCTCTGAGTGATTGTTTTGTGCAGTGTCTCTCAGCAAGACCTTTTAGTACCTCAATTTTGAAGTCCCATGCAGACATGTTGTGACAGCTTAATTCTGTCCCCTATATACTAGAAGCTAACAGCTCACCTCCTTCCCCAAAAGCCAAGGTGGGGTTTAATAATAATTAGCTCCCCCTTCAATCCCCCCAAACTCTCATCCAATCTTGGGTGGGCAGATCTGTAGCTCGCTCTGTCCTACTTGGATCCATTTTGGTAATATGACGCTCAGCAGGTGAGTCGATGCCAGGAGGAACAGGAAACCATTCTGCTGCTCACTACAACGCTGCGCTGGGTTATTCTGCTTTCTCCACCCGTGTAGCTCCCCGGGGCCCGATGGCGAGGGTCCGGCTTTGCACCCCGGTGTCACGAAGCTGGCCACGAGGGTTTATCGAGAAAACACCTGCCGCCTGCCCACAAACATCAGCCCCGGCCAAAACCTAGCGTGTCTTCCAAACCCCAGCGGGCCAGGTGCCTCCTCCTTTCTTCCCTATTCCCCGCTGACATGCGAGTGGCTCGGAAAGGGGACGGGCGCAGCGTGGCCAGCTGGGGTGGGAGAGCCTAGAGCCTCCCGAAGGGACCCGCGCCGCCGGAGGAGACCCCGACAAAAACCAGCAGCCGCTTCGGTGCTCACTCCCTTCCCTGCCCAGCGCATACCTGGGTTCAGCCTCGTGCAGGGCCGGGCTGTGGCTGTGGGGCTGCTCAGGACTGCGCTCAGCGAACCTGCCGGTGCCAGGCTGAAATCCCCGAGTCCCCGGCTGCCCTCACCCACAGCAGCGCCCCCGCCCCGTGCCCGTCAGAGCGGTGCCCGGTCCCGGCAGGCCCCCGGAGCGCTGCAGAGCCCGGCGCACTCGCTCACCTGGGCACAGTCTGCCTGAGTCAGAGCCGACACCGGACCCCTGCCGCCCAGTGCCTCAACCCCACCCAGGTGACCCCCAAACCTCAGCGCTAAGGCGCCTCGCCGCGCACCCCCAACCGTCACCCCTGCCCCTACCCGAACCCCAGTTTCCAATTCAACCACGAACCTCTCGTGCCTCCTTCATGTCCTGCCCCACACCGCCAGCCTACCGACCCCCAACTTCAATTCACCACCCGGACGTCAACCCCTACCCACCCATGTGCCCCCACCCCGCCCCCTCCAGAGACCCCCCAACTTCACTCCCCAGCTACCATCCCAAATATCAACCCCCATTATAGCCACCAACGTGCTCCTAAACCTCCTCCTCCAAACGAGCCCCCTAAGTTCCCAACCTCACTCCCACCTGCCGCCCCAAACAAACCCCAATTCACCCCGCCTGCCCCCAACCTCACTCCCACCTCAAACAAACCCCAATGCACCCCGCCTGCCCCCAACCTCACTCCCCGCGTACCGCCCCAAACAAACCCCAATGCACCCCGCCTGCCCCCAACCTCACTCCCCGCGTACCGCCCCAAACAAACCCCAATCTCACTCCCACCTCAAACAAACCCCAATGCACCCCGCCTGCCCCCAACCTCACTCCCACCTCAAACAAACCCCAATGCACCCCGCCTGCCCCCAACCTCACTCCCCGCGTACCGCCCCAAACAAACCCCAATGCACCTCGCCTGCCCCCAACTTCACTCCCACCTCAAACAAACCCCAATACACCCCGCCTGCCCCCAACCTCACTCCCCGCGTACCGCCCCAAACAAACCCCAATGCACCCCGCCTGCCCCCAACTTCACTCCCACCTCAAACAAACCCCAATACACCCCGCCTGCCCCCAAACCTCACTACCACCTGCCGCCCCAAACACCCCGCGTGCCCCCAACCTCCCGCCCCATGCACCACCTCAAACACCTACACCCCAATGCGCCCCCCAACCTCACTCCCCGTGCACCACCCAAGCAGCAAGCCCCGATCCGCCCTGCCCTACCCGCAGAGGAGCCCCGCTCCCCGGGCTGCACCTGCCCCTCGCTTACCCGCCTGACGCCGAGCCGTCGGCCGGGCTCCTGCAGCTGGGGCCGCCCCGCTGTGCCATGAACTGAGACGCCGGGGAGAGAGAGCAGCTGCGCGGGCAGGAGGGCGCCCGGAGCGAGGCGAGGAGCGGGGCGCGCTGGCCGCCGCCGCCGCTGCAGCCCCAGCGCGACAGGCAGAGCGGGCGAGAGGCTGCGCTGATCCCCGCGGAGGGGGGAAGCCTGGCACAGAGAGCCAGGGAGCGAGCGAGCGCCCGCTGCTGCCAGCCTCGCTCAGGTGCAAACCTAGGGCTCGAAGCCTCCTCCCACCGCGTCCAGGGCCAGCCCCGCCGCCTCCGGGCGCCAACTCCGAGCCCCGCGGGAAGGGGAGGCGGGGCCGGCCTCTGCGGCTTGGCACAGTGGGAGGGGACGGGCAGCCCCTACTAGCCGCCCTGCCCTAGGCAGACGGCAAAGCCACCGCGAGGGGCGGCGAGCCCGGTGGGGGACAGGCAGAGATCGGGGCGAGCTCAGCCCTGGGGCGTGACACCTGGTCAGCAGCACGCTCCTCCCCGCGCCCAGGCACGGGACTCAGGGGCTGGCGCTAACCCGCTTTCACCCCACGCCTGTTCGGCGCCCGGAAGCTACAGGATCCAACCGCCGGGAAAGCTAATTGAAAGACTGGCACTGATTTCGCTGAGAACTGGATTGGACCCTGGAAGGAGTGAGGTGTAAAGTCTCCGGGAAAGGGTCCGTGGCCCTAGCTGCTCCAGCTGATCTGACCCCCCTCTTGACCTATTTTACAGAGAGAGTCCAATCATGAAATTGGAGTCCGGATCCAGTTAAGTCTCTGATCCCCACCCCTCAAAATCCCCCAAACCACTTTTCCGGAGTGGACTCCTGCAATTGCCATAAACCCTGATCGTGGCAAAACATGGGCATTGCAACTACTGAGGTGTAAAATTACTCCCCAAAGCGTGTGCAGGGCTGGGTTTCATAGACTGTAAAACTGCTTGCAGCAGGGACTATCTCTTCCTATGGGTTTGTAGCACAATGCGGCCTCTGTTGTGATTGGGATATATAATAATAACAATAATAATAATTAATAATATAATAGGTAAATAATAATTAGTATAATTAGTATAATAAAATCACTTTTGTTAAAAGTTTTTCACTTATACTGCAAAGATTAAAAATACAGGTAGCTGAGGCATGAATAAATGTGATGAATAAAAGTACTAATAGGAAAAATAATCTAAATATATACTTTAAAGTATTGAAAATAACACAAAGAATTTCCTACCCTGTCTAAAATAATTTTAATGAGGGAAACTAATGAGAGAGACTTGGCCAATCAGTGTATAGTGTTACCTTTTAACAAACGTTTCAGCATTACTTGTTTTATTTCATGTTTGTTTGCTTGAATTCACAGCATAATGTACTAAAAAGAAGGAGGCTGTGCTGGGATTCATTTTAAGTAGTTCTGTCAATATTTATCTAAATTGATCTGCATTTGCCAAAAGTGATACATGGTTCTTCAAGGCAAAATGTGTTAGAAATAGCACAAACACAGGGCATCCTCCTCCTCCCACTGAAATAATGGTCAGACTTTCACTGATTTCAAAAGGAGAAAAGCAGACCCATGCAATACAAAAATAATTTGGGGTCAGTCAGTTGGGGTCAATGAGCAGAGCATTACTGCAGTCTGTGGAGCTATACTAATTTACACCAGTGACCAAACTGGTCCAAAATATGAAAGCAGGAGTCTGCGATGAAGAGCAAGATTGGGGAAGTCTGTATTTGCACTGTTTCTACTAATATATTTTGCCTGGAAAGATAATTTATTAATCACTAGTTACAATAATAGATTTACCAGGAGCAACTTCCCAAGCTATGTTACAGAGGACCAAATAACAGCTCCATAGTGAAGGGTTTTTAAGAAATTCCAGCATAAACCTTTATTTTCATGGTTTTTCGCTTCCACATAGACATCTTTGTTCCCAAAACCAAGCTTATCGGTCATGCTTTACTTTTACAGATTAGATGAAAAAATCCAAACATTCTGGTACAGTATTTTGTTTTGAAAATTAGCTGCTTTACATTGTCAGTAACTTGTTCTGAAAACAAATGTTAATAAGGCATTTTGCTATGCTGATTTAGGACTTGATTCTGCCACCCCTTACACAATTGTGCAGTCCCATCCATGTCTGTGGGGCTATTTGCATAAATATTTCAGGACTCAGTCCACAGTGAACATATACAGACACTGAGGCATTTTTAATCCACTTTTTCCATGTAAGCTCCACCTACTGCTGCTGATGCTCTCTGTATGGAGGTTGGGAGATATATGCAAGGCCCCATGATCTATGCAGAGCCAGGTAGCTCGCATCTTCATGCTTTTACCTAGCAGCTGCTGTAACTAGCTTGCACTCCACTGCTAATGACATGCTTTAGGCACAGAGCATAGGACATCCCAGTTAAGGGGTCTGACATAGGCAGCAGCCTCATAGGTCCTGATTGGCTCTCTGTCCTATAAACACCCAAAGGGCACTCCAGGAAGAATTTAGGCAACAATGTGGATCTCCTGTAGCTGCTATGACCATTCCGGCTCTTGACTTTGACCTCAGCTTGATTCGTGACTTCACCTCCTGCCCCAGACCCTGAAAACTGACTCAGAGTCTGATCTTTGGTTTTGATGATGGTCTGGAACCTGACTATGAACTCCTCCTAGGGTTGCCAGGTGTATGATTTTCGACCAGAACACCTGGTTGAATAGGGACCCTGGCAGCTCCTGTGAGCACAGCTGACTGGGCTGCTAAAAGTCTTGTTGGCTGCAGCAGCTGGCTCCACGCGGCTTCCAGAAGCGGCCGGCATGTCCCTCCAGCTCCTACGTGCAGGGGCGGCCGGGGGGCTCTGTGTACTGCCCACCTGCAGCACAGGCGCTGCCCCGAGCTCCAGCTCCACAGCTTCCATGGCCGGGAACCACGGCCAGTGGGAGCTGCAGGAGCGGCGCCTGCAGATGGGGGCAGCCTGCAGAGCCCCCTGGCCTCCCCTGCACCTAGGAGCCGGAGAGACATGCCTGCCACTTCTGGGAATCCGCACTCCCCCCGCACCCAAACTCTCTCTCAGAGCCTGCACCCCTCCCCCAGCACTGAGCCCCCTCCTGCACCCAAACTCCCTCCCAAAGCCCGCCACCCCTCCCACACCCCAACCCCCTGTACCAGCCCTGAGCCCCTTCCCGCACTCCAAACCCCTCGGCCCTGGCCCCACCCCGGAGCCTGCATGCCAACCCCCTTCCCCAGCCTAGTGAAAATGAGAGAGTGAGTGAGGGTGGGGGAGAGAGAGCAACAGATGTGTGTGTGTGTGTGTGTGGAGTGAGTGTGGCCTCGGGTCAGAGGTGGGGCAAAGGTGTTCTGTTTTCTGCAGTTAAAAAATTGGCAATTCTAATTTCTCCACGACTCCCAGCCTCAGATTTGCCCCTACTCTGACCATTGGTCCTGACTGCCTTTGTTGGGATCCTGACATATATATGCATATTTCCTTCTCCCCTTTTTTTTCTGCAAGAAGAGAGCCGATGTCCTGTACTGACATCAAAATCATAGTCATAGCAACTAATTATAATATCACAAGCAGATAATTATGACTTCAGTTGAGGGATAAGAAACAAGAAGCATGTGTTACTAATAATTTCAAATAGATTAAGGGGAGTGTGTGTATGGAGGGAGTTATTATGGATGGGCTGGGTGGGTTGAGAATGATTTTTTGGGCGTTGTCTGTAATTATTTGCACATTTTTGTTTGCAACTTTTTGTGTGCATAGAGCATAGACCAGACATACTTTTTGTACATCTACATCAATTAATAAAATAACTATATAATACTAAAGCTGAAGAAGAAAATTACATAATTTGCAGCCTATAAAGAGCATCATTGCTAAACAGAACATTTTTCAAAGTTTGCTATGACGCAAATGCAACTCTTTAAGAAAAGACAAGATAGTTTAACTTTGAATTCCTTTGCTTTTGTTGTACTGTTAGTCCGTAGTATTTAACATCCAGTCAGGGCCGTCTGTAGAGGTGTGCGGGGCCCGGGACAAATCAGCCCCCTCCGTAGGCGCAGGAATTAGGGGTACGGGGGGGCTGCAGTACCTCGGGCTCCTGGCTGCCAGACCCCCCCGGGGTCTCAGTTGGGGTCCCTGTGCCCGGGGTCCTGGCTGCCGCCCCACATGCTCCGGGCTTTGCTACCACTCCACGCGCTCGGGGCTCTGCTACCACCCCGCGCGCCCGGGGTCTTGAGTGCTGGCCACTCACACAGGTCCGCGGGCCCTCCCAAAGCACGGGGCCCAGGGCGGTCGCCCCAATTTGCCCTACCCAAGAGACAGCTCTGCATCCAGTATCTGTCTTTGTACGTATAAAAGCATTTAAGTATAGTAATTCCTTTATCCATAGTATTGATGCCATAATTGTACTTCTGACTTTTAAGACAAAAACGAACATAACATTCTATAAATATGTGTAGGGAAACAAAGGAAAGAATATTACAGTGATAGTGTCCTTTTACTTGGTTGATTTGTTTATATCTCCTTCTCACTGTTTATAGTAACCCTGGAAGCCTGACATGGAGTTATTTTCTTTTCTTATCAACATTGTTTATCTTGCTGTTTATAGCATGATATCTTTTGCAAATATGTAAGAAGAAGGTAGCTCAGATGTTGAAGGTACCAACCTTCATAGATTCATAGAGTTCAAAACCGAAAGAGACCATTCGATAATCTAGTCTGACCTCCTGTATATCACAGGCTGTTAAATTTTACCTAGTTACCTCTGCATTAGGCGCAATAATTTGTGTTTGACTAAAGCATGTGTTCCTAAAGGTATCCAGCCCTTGTGAAGCCATCTGGAGAATTCATCATTTCCCTTGATAGCTTCCTCCAATGACTAGTCATGCTCACTTTTTTTTTTTTTTTTAAAATGTGTAATTTCTAACTTAAGTTTGTCTGGCTTCATCTTCCAGCCATTGGTTCTTGTTATGCTTCTCTCTGCTAGATTCAAGAGCACTTTAATACCCAATATTTTCTCCCATGAATGTACTTGTACACTACAATCAAGTCACCTCTCAATCTTCTTTTTGATAGGCTAAACAGATTGAGCTCTTTAAGTCTCACTCCAAGGCATTTTTTCCAGCCCTCACATAATTTTCGTTGCTCTTTTCTTCGCCCTCTTCCGTTTTCAACATTCTTTCAATCTGTGGAAACCAGAACTGGATGCAGTATTCCAGTGCTCTCACTAATGCCATATACAGGTAAAATCACCTCCTAACTCCTTCTCACTACTCCCTGGTATATGCATCCAAGGATCCCATTCGCCCTTTTAGCCACAGTGTCACCCCCGCTGCTCACGTTCAGTTGCTTGTCCACTATAATCCCTAAATTCTTTTCAGAATACCTACTTTCCAGGATACAGTCTCCTATTCTATAGGGGAGACATGTTCCTATATGTATATGTAGGCATTCTAAATGTTCTGTATGGGATGCAGTCATTCTTCCTAGATGTATAACTTTGCATTTGGCTGTATTAAAACGCATTTTAACGGGCTCCTCAAAAAATGAAATCAGGTTTGTTTGACAAGACAGTGATAGTATTTCTTTCAGTCTGGGAAAACTAGGTTGAGAGAGGAGAGTGTTACAATCACTGTACATTTACTAAATTTAAGTTTTGTCAATGAAGTAATAATAAATTAGGAAAAGGAAACTAGAATTCCCAAAACTAGAATGGGAAAAGGATGTCAGAATCACCTTTGCAATATTGTAGGTATTCAATCATACTTCCTTCATGGATTTTAAGAGGAGGATATGGAAAAGACATTGCCTGATGTTGCCACTGTTCCACTACATCCTGAATGACTACTGTATTACAGGCATTCCAAAGGGAGAAGCTTTGTTGTGTGAATGCTCTCTCATAGGATCTTGCTTGAAAAAAGGCTCCATAGGAGTGCATGACTCTTTAATGTCATACTATTCCATTGAGTATACCATGTATAGGGTGTTGGATTCATTGTGCAGTAGCAGCGTGGAACTTATTTTACAATGAGTTATTTTAAAACTTCCCTCTGCTTTTGTCTCAGTACTCCTTTTCTCATGATTAATCTGCTTCTAAAATGCAGAGGTGGAAGATAGCTAAACGCAGAAAACTGAAAGTAACATAATTGTGAAAACGTTAAAAAGGTTTCTTTGTATGGGCTGCATTGAAACTATATTACATAACAAAGTTGGAATTTGTCAGGTTGCAGTAATATAGTAAACCCTTAAGCAATTCAGGACAATCCAAGCTCACAGATTTCTTGTTTTATGACTGTGGAAACATTAAAGAAATGGGGAGAAAGGGGCCCGTGGGCAGCAAATATGTTTAGTGATCAATTCAACCTAGAGAATTCCTTAGTTTGAGAGGTATAAGATTGTAAACTCATATATTACAACATTCTGAATACAGGGAACAACGATTATATTAATGCAAATCTAGAATGCAATAAAAATGATAGAAGTGAGGTTTCTTTTACTTGATGCATATACAGAATCTAGTGACATAATGTTTGATGCTTTGCAAGACTGATTACTTGCTCTGCCCCTAAATGTCCCATCTCTTCATGTAGTTCTTGACATACCTGCCTTTTTGTCTTTTTCAGGTAATATCAGTTCATTTTTAACTTGGTTTTCTGATAAAAATATTTCATGTGTATCCAAATGCAACACGTACCATTTATGCATCAAGGCAGCGATCTTACCACATCCTCCTGTCTTTTCTCAGCTATTCAATTTGTGCCCCAAGGACTTACAATGAAGAATTTTAGCAATAACTGGCTCTTCCTTCTGAGCTGCCAAAAGGTCTTCTCATGGAATAGGCTTTAGTGGATTTAATGCCCAGGGAGAAGTGTTCTACTGCCAAAGCACTGGCAGTAATAGCTGCTAACCAAGATACAAAGAAATGGCAAGGCACGTCCAAGGACTGTAAGACAGCACTAACAACATCTTGCTTCTCTCTTCTGTGAATTCTGTCATATATATATTTTTCCACATAAAGGGGCATGATGGATGAAGCATCTCTCCACATTAGATTTCTGCGGATGATATCTAACTTTGAAGTTAGTCAGCTAATTTTGCAACCCACCAGTTTGCTGTGACATTTGACCTGACAGAGGTGAAGAGATAGGTTTAGCTGGTTGTTATCACTGTAAACCACAAAGAATTGCATAATAGAGAGAGCCACAAAATTTGTCAGTTATGGACCATTTAAAAGCTGGAAACTCCAGCTTTCCTGAGTGAAGGAGATAATTCTTCTGAGCTGCAGTCTGTTTTCTTGACCTATAACCAATGACTCTTAGTTTACCTTACTGACATTGGTACAAGGCTGCATCTCGTCCCTTATTGAAAGCATCTACATGAAGGAGAAAGACAGAGACAAAATTATTATTGGTGGCTATAACCAGGCAATCAATCAGGTGGTTTAAAATACTTTGATGTTACTCAGCCCAGGTGACTGGCTGTTTGGAGGGTATCTGTCCAGACCCCTTTCCTTGCCCTTTGCCTTCTTTTTCTGAGATCACTTTTGATGGTGGTGTGTGTCAGATTCCATTGGAACAGTCAACAAGTCATACAGGAGTATGAAGTTCTGCTGTGGTTCTTGGTAGTTTCTCTGCACCACCAAGAGGTCATCAGAATCCATTTTATAACTTTCAGCAGACACCACCATTTCCAATTAATATATGGCTCTCTAACTGTCGCAGTACTCTCCATACATTCTTCAGATGCTCTTCAAAAATACCACTGTACAGAAGGATATCATCCAGGTGTGGAATACACACCTCATCCTTAAGTTCCTCAAGACACTCTTCCATACCTCATCAAATGGGTGTGTTTCTCGTGGGGTCCCAGAGAGATCAGTTCTTCCCCTACTCTCATTAACATTTATAGTAATGATCTGAAGGAAAACATAAAATCGTCACTTATACAGTTTGCAGATGACATAAAATTGGGGGAGTATATACAATCCTATACTAGAAGCTAGAGTATATACAATCCTATATTTGAAGCTAGACAAATTCAGACTGGAAATAAAGTGTAAATTTATCAGTGAGGTTAATTAATCACTGAAACGATTTACGAAGGGTCATGGTGGGAAAATCACTGACCATTTTCAAATCAAGACTGGAAGTTTTTCTAAAAGATGTGCTCTAGAAATTATTTTGAGGAAATTCTATGGCAGGTGTTATACAGAAGATCAAATTAGGTGATCACAATTGTCCCTTCTGGCACTTCAATCTATGAATCTATGTATCACACTGGAAGGCAATAGGTGCATTTGTTTAAACCAAATGGAATTCTAACCCATTCACACAGGCTCCATGGAGTAATGAAGTCTATGAAGTGATGGCTTTGTTCAGCCATGAAACCTTGTGTGATGTGTCATTCCATATTCTTTATGAAAATATGCTTATAATATTAATATGACATAAATGAGATACACGAGAAACTGCTGAATTGGAATTCATTTGCAAATTGGATACTATTAATTTAGGCTTAAATAGAGACTGGGAGTGGCTAAGTCATTATGCAAGCTGGCCTATTTCCCCTTGTTTTTTCCTACCCCCCCCTCCCCCGACGTTCTGGTTAAACTTGGATTTATGCTGGAAACGGCCCACCTTGATTATCATTCACATTTTAAGGAGTGTGGTCAGTTTGGATGAGCTATTACCAGCAGGAGAGTGAGTTTGTGTGTGGGGGGTGGGGGGGTGAGAAAACCTGGATTTGTGCTGGAAATGGCCCACCTTGATTTTCATACACATTGTAAGGAGAGTGGTCACTTTGGATAAGCTATTACCAGCAGGAGAGTGAGTTTGTGTGTGTGTGTGTTTTGGGGGTGGGGGGTGAGAAAACCTGGATTTGTGCTGGAAATGGCCCACCTTGATAATCATACACATTGTAAAGAGAGTGGTCACTTTGGATGGACTATTACCAGCAGGAGAGTGAGTTTGTGGGGGGGGGGGGGGCGGAGGGTGAGAAAACCTGGATTTGTGCTGGAAATGGCCCAACTTGATTATCATACACATTGTAAGGAGAGTGATCACTTTAGATAAGCTATTACCAGCAGGAGAGTGGGGTGGGAGGAGGTATTGTTTCATGGGCTCTGTGTATATAATGTCTTCTGCAGTTTGCCATTGCACTGCTCCATTCCCTCATTTCTGCTGTTTCTCTACCTCATCACAGGCAGCAGCATGCAACTTCTCAAACAAGGTCTCATCTGCAACTGGTTATCTTTTAAATAAGGTTGCATCACAGTCTGAATGCTATTATTCCACAGGCCTGTCAGGACTGAATGGAGGAACAGATTTTGTTCAAGGACAGAGTTGTATCTCAGGTCAAAGTCAGCTTCTTCTGAGGCAAACAATATGGTCTCAGATCAAGTGCTCAAACTGGGAAATCCTGAGGTGTCTCTTCTGGTTCTTATAGTGCTCTTGACTATTTAAAATAGAAGTTTAATCCCAAAATTGGCTTTATCACTCAGCAGGAGCCCAGCCAGCCCAGTCAGTCATGAACACCAGTCAGAAGTCACATGGATTTGAACACCTAGCCACAGCATTGACCATGAGACAGGCTGAGCTTGCCAGCATCAGGTCACCTGACATGACTGGAGGCAGGATGGGGGCCTATCCCCTCCCTTTGCTGCTGGAGCAATGCGCCACAGAACTCACTCAGGAAGCTCTCAGGCTTTAGGTGAAGGGACAGATCTAGTATCAGTTTCAATCAATTTCAGATTTATAAAATCAGTGTTTGGCTTCTGAAATGTTAAAATGAAACATTTTGGCTTTGGGGCTCTCTCTCTTTTTCTAAATGGATAATTCAGTGAAGTGAACATGAATTCGGGAAACATTTTGGTGTAATCAAATTTGCATCCTGAGGTCTAATCCTAACTAACAGACTATCTCTGCCCTGTGACAAGTCACGTGCTCCAACGTTTTCAAACGTGAGTGTCTGTATTCTCTTTGAAATAATATATACATATAAACACAGTATAAACAACTAACCAAACTGTCGGATGGAAGAATGAAATTACATAATGAAATGCAGACAAGGCAAACAAAATTTAGCAGATGAAAAGCGACCACCTGAGGTGAAGCAGTTTAATACAGGAATATAAGGAACGAGATCTGAGAAAAATCTAAATGAGAAATTGCCTGTTAGGTGAGGTGAGGTTGTGAAGGCCTGGGAAAAAACAACAAATCCTCACAACGAAAGTGCAGAGAGGATGGGTAATTAGGTAACGGTAAGGGTACATTGAACTTATATGAAGACATGGAAAAGAGGTTAGTTTTGAGATTCCGCACAGACCTAGCTCCTAGCACAATTTCTAGATACTTACCAAAGGGATCTCTTTGGAACATGTGCAGTAAATGCAGGTCACTTACCAGCATTTTCTCACAGAAAAATTCTCTCCTGGCTTGCACCAGTTTTGCACTCTGTAACTCCAGCAGTAACTCAGCTGAAATCAATTTGCACTGGTATAAGTTAAAGGAGAATGAAGCCCAAATATTTCAGTATAAATATCTGGGGACTTGTCTGTTATTTTCCCTAACTGCTGGGCTGGTTGCAGTCAGAAATTGAATGTATAGCAATACAAGACTAGAGATAATGGATTTCACTTGACCTAAGGAATATTTAATTTAACAGAAAGAAAAAAAATAGTAAAATAGACTGAGGAATGGATCCAACTCCCCAAATCAAAACTTCAAGCTATGGCTTGACAAGGAACTAGGCCAAACAGAACCTCCTCCTCTGTGGATGCAGAGGGCCCCCTTTGCAGGGGAATTTATGTGATATTGTTGTGTAAGGGGAAGGGCTAGATATGGGGTGACAATTGGCACAGTACAATCTGCCTGCATGGCAGCACTACTATGTAGGGGGAGGGAGAAGTGCAGGTGGGGCCAGGCAGGGATGCGCTTGGAGAGGGGTAGGCCCAGAAGATCTGCTTCTTTGCAGATCTTCCTGTCCTAACCCACCAATCGGGGAAACATGTAGAGAGGTGCAGAGCCTAGTTCAGCCATTGGCTATAGTAGTCTCTTTTGGTGATTCTTATATTGCTCCACTTACATAGGTGTATCTGCCTACCGCCCAGCTTGGCTACTCAAGGAAGGTGATGATGGTCTCCAGATTTGAGCCCTACTGCAGACAGTTTAGAGGTAGAATCTAGAGGTGAGTCTAGAATCATGAAAAAAATCCTGATGATGAAAGGGGATAGAGCTGATCATTTATTAGCGGTCTCCTTCCAATTCTAGCAAATCCATGTTTCTAAGCCTTTATCTCATGGACCTGCCAAAGACAATAGGCTTCCAGCTTTATTTAAATAGAATCTTTATCACCTGGGTTCATTTACATAGCTACCGACTATTGTGTTTTTTTAAAAGCACCCACTGATCACTCCAATCCAGTCAAATTTCATAGCAGGATCAGTTAATCCAGCACCTGAAAGTTGGAAATGTCCTGCTACAAACCATCATAGAAAAAAGGTTTTGTTTGGATTTAAATATCTTAAATGCTTACATTTGAAATTTATATTATGCATTATTGTGGATGAGAGTGATGTTTTGCATTTATTCTCCGCCCCCACCCTCCCGAGGTGGAGAATATGTGTGAGTTACTAGTTTTCACTTTTTAATCCACTTTTCTATTATCCTCACTCCTTTTTATAGAATCACATTCCCATCATGAATGATCTGTGAATAACTTAGTAATGGCAGGTGAGAAGCAATTTGCATATTCTAATTGAAATTGTCAAATGACTGGTTTTCTTATTAAGGTAACACACACATTTTAAGTTCGATTTGTACCGTGTAATTGATAGACGATTATGGCCACACAAGTGGAGACCTGCACAAAGCAATAAACATATCCTTGATTCTTCCAGCACCTCATAAATTGTTATCGGGTACATTCTGCCTAGCCTTACATGGGCAAGCAGTGCGTGAGGGAGTGTGGGGACAAGGAGTAAGAAACCTCTCCTAGTACAGCTCATGTATTGGCCAGACAGCACTGCAGTCAGAGGGGTGCAAGAACTGCTCCCTAATTAATCCTCCTGGTGTGATTGGTACTGTGACATTCTGAGGGCCACTCATTGCCTGCCCTGTAACTCTGTGCTGTGCAACTATGGTTCAGTTCCATGGCACCAGCAGCCTGCCCTCAAGCACAAGGTC
The DNA here is from genome assembly GCF_965140235.1 of Caretta caretta. Classification (NCBI taxonomy): domain Eukaryota; kingdom Metazoa; phylum Chordata; order Testudines; family Cheloniidae; genus Caretta; species Caretta caretta. The sequence goes on along the minus strand of NC_134209.1, from coordinate 125,661,933 downwards.
TCACCCTGGCTCTTACCAGACTAGTTACTTCTTGCTGGATGACACCAACAGCCCTACCAGTCCTGAATCTCCCCAAATCCGTCCTCCTCAAGTTCTGAACTACCAGACATTCAGGCTATGTATACACTCCCCACCTTTTAGCGACACATCTGTGCCGCAACAGTTGTGCCTCTAAGAGGTGCACAGTGTAGCCACTCATTGCCAGCGGGAGAAAGCGCTCTCTCCCGCCAACAAAATAAATCCACCTCCAATGAAAAGTTCACACCTGCTCTTTTCATCAGGAAAACCGTTGTCATTCGGGGGGGGGTTTCACACTTCCAAATGACAAAAGTTTTACTGATGAAAGTGCTCTGTAGACAAAGCCTCAGACTGTTTCCCTCTGGTTCACCACCCCTGAAGGGGTACACCAGCCCCTCAGATGCCAACTTATTTTAGTGCACATACTCCACACAGTTTGCACACCAGAGACCTGCTTGGGTTGAAAATAAAAAAATAGTTCATTTAATAGATAAAGCACAGATTCAAAGAAGAAATACTGTGGGAAAGCAAACAGCTACAAGTTACACGGAAAAGAAAGATAGAAGTGCAACCTCAGGTTTTACTCGTTCATATTAGACAAAATGCATTCACTAATGCAAGTCATGTAATGCCTTAAGACAGTTTCTCAGCATACCCTCTACCTGTGGGAAGGATCCAGTGATCACGGGTAGCCTCCTGACACCAGACTGTCCCTCAAATTCTGGATAAAAAACCTCACTCCCAAGCCTACATTTAAAAGGCTTTTTCTTTGGGCATGGGGAAATTCCCTCTTGATAGCTGGGGATGTCTCAATGTCTTCCCATTAATTCTAATGATCCATCATTGTCTTTTCCTGGGCTGGACAATAGATAGTTATTTGAAGCCAGTGTTGTGTGCCCCCCTGGCTACTTGAGTGCTAACCTTTGTTTTGAGGTGCAGTTGAAGTTATAGAACAGATGAAGAGCAGTTTTCTATTTAAACAAAAATTAAATAGATTCACAACCTGTCTGTATATATCTCTCATTGACCATCAAGTTCAGAACATTACAAGCTTTCATAAAAGACTTTACCAGATACACTTTTATAGCACTGTAATACAGTATGCAATTAGTTGGTTTAACTGCTCATTTTGGGGGTTTAAACTTTCTGTTCTCCAGCTGGGGTATCTGATCATCACAGATACGTCAAAGGGGACAGAGTAGTCAGAGCCTCCATCCCTGCCAGTAGAAGTGGGAGTAAGTTTGTTGAATCGCTCAAAGAGGTGCATCAATTTGGGTGTTCTCCCATGCACTGAACAACTCTGGAAAACATTGTGAGAGTGCTTCTCTTGGGACAATGTGGTTCCACACCACCTCCAAGCCAATGCTGTGCACACGCACATGCTTTGTATGCATTATTAGGCACATGATATTTGAGGCCATATATTTTCGCCTAATCAAGAAGTGCGGATATCCAGTATAGCTTCACTTCTTGAAATGCACTGTTGCTTTTTAAAAAACACTTTTGTTGTAGCGTCCTCTAATCCTTAATGGCCCGATTTTGCCATTCATGTTGAATAGTACTTCATTCTATGAGTAATCTTACTGGTTCACAGTCATGCTGGAAGGGCATAACGAATGAGGTCCCACAGGGATCAGTTCTGGGTCCGGTTCTGTTCAATATCTTCATTAATGATTTAGATAATGGCATAAAGAGTACACTTATAAAGTTTGTGGATGATACCAAGCTGGGAGAGGTTGCAAGTGCTTTGGAGGATAGTATTATATTTCAAAATGATCTGGACAAACTGGAGAAATGGTCTGAAGTAAATAGAATGAAATTCAATAAGGACAAATGCAAAGTACTCCACTTAGGAAGGAACAATCAGTTACACACATTCAAAATAGGAAATGACTACCTAGGAAGGAGTACTGTGGAAAGGGATCTGGGGGTCATAGTGAACCACGAGCTAAATATGAGTCAACTATAGAACACTGTTGCAAAAAAAATGAACATCATTCTGGGCTGTTCTAACAGAGATATAAGCAAGACACAAGAAGTAAGTCTTCCACTCTACTCCACATTGATTAGGCCTCAACTGGAGTATTGTGTCCAGTTCTGGGAGCCACATTTCAGGAAAGATGTGGACAAATTGTAGAAAGTCCAGAGAAGAGCAACAAAAATTATTAAAGGTCTAGAAAACATGACCTATGAGGGAAGATTGAAAAAAATGGCTTTGTTTAGTCTGGAGACGAGAAGACTGAGAGGGGACATGATAATAGTTTTCAACTACATAAAAGGTTGTTACAAGGAGGGAGAAAAATTGTTCTTCTTAACCTCTGAGGATAGGACAAGAAGCAGTGGGCTTAAATTGCAGCAAGGGAGGTTTAGGTTGGACATTAGGAAAAACTTCCTAACTGTCAGGATAGTTAAGCACTGGAATAAATTGCCTAGGGAGGTTGTGGAATCTCCATCATTGAAGATTTTTAAGAGCAGGTTAGACAAACACCTGTCAGGGATGGTCTAATACTTAGTCCTGCCATGAGTGCAGGCAGGCCCGCCAACGGGGACGGGGGGAAGGGAGGAGCGAGGGATTATTGCCCAGAGGCCTGGGAAATGTAAAAAGGCCCAGGAGCTGCCGCAGTAGCGGCCGGAAGCCCGGGCCCTTTTAAATCACCCAGGCAGGGCGCCTGGGCGCTCAAGACCGCTCCAAGTCCCACGCTTTGGGGGGCCCCACGGCCAGCGTGGGCAGTCCTGGAAGTGACGGATTTGTCACTTCTGCCCCGTGCCCTGCCCCCTTCTAGGGACAGCGTTGGCTCTGAGGCTCGGAATTTCTGTTGGCGAGTGTGAGTGCAGGGGACTGAACTAGATGACCTTTTGAGGTCCCTTCCAGTCCTATGATTCTATGAAATACATTGAATTACTCATGCAGTAAGGTACTACTAAACATAAAAAGGGTGCTACATCTGGGATGTAATTAAATATAACTAATGAGAGCAATATGCATGGACTATATGCTCTCCTTGTTGCATGCACATTAGATCTCATTGATATCACTGGGATTTCCACACACAGAGCAAAGGGACTATGAAACCCATGTTATAGATACTCAGGAAAATCCAAAGGGATTATATAACCCATGTTTTGGATACCCCGAAAAGATGAGTGTAAATTATTTATAGCTGCAAATTATCTTTTCAAGAGTAATAAATATGAAGCCATATTTGTAAGTTCCACAGTGATATACTTTTATGAGCTCAGAGCTGCTGTTGTATAAATTCAACAGAGAGAAGCTGTTTGGACTTGTTTCAGATTTCCCAAATTTCCCTAAAGCTACAGGAGCAAAGCATTTATTTCCCTATTTCACATGTTACAAAGAATGAAAAGCAAATCTTTTATCTATTTACTAGAGAATACAGCTAATAATTAAACTATTTACTTCTCCTATGCAGTCTGGTTGACTTGTGTGAAAATGAAAACTATCAGGTTGCTTAGAGTTTGAGGGGTAAATTGTGACTAGGCCTGCAGTGGTGCTAGAGGGGACATATTCAGAGGTTACTAGGTAGAGCTGACAGGAAAAATTCTGATGAACCAATTTCCCAGTTTGGAATGTTTCACTGAGACGGCCTAATTTTGCCAACATTCCAATGGACCCCAGGTTTTGAAACTATCAGGTTTCTATCAGAAACCTGTCTAATTTCCTGCCACTTTGCCTGCCTGGCTCAGCTTCCAAGATCCATGCATCTGATGATCTGAGGTCTTCCAAGGTCCATGACTCTACGACAGCCATTCATGCAGACAGCCCTGTAACCACAGTTCCATTCCCTTTTGAAGGGAATTTTGAAATATTAAGTACATGCTTGCACATGTTCCCTATACCCACATCCAGTGTTCACATACGCTGCTGGGCACAGGTATAATGTTATGTACACTCGTATACCTGCGTCCACACTGCCTCTGTTATGCGATGTTAGTGGGGCAGTGTTTCAGGGGCAGTATCCCAGGGAGACCCTCTAGGAGCTTCTTTGCTGTGTGTTGTTCGTACTGTCCCATCTTCATACATTTGCCGATGGTGGTTCCTGACCACATCTCCCCCTGCCAAATTGAATGGAAGACGTGGAGCAATGGGATGATGATGTGGTTCTCCACATTGTCCTTAACATGGGACAAATGTTTATGCAGTGGAGGAGGTGATTGGTGAGATGCTGGATGGAATTTGAGCCAAACTTTCTGGCACCTCAAAGAAGGCTGACATTTGCAGGATCATAGACAAACCATTCAACTCCCATGGTACAGATATGATGGACGTTGGTATTTCTACAGTGTGCCCAGGGATGGACCATCACTTCTGGGACAGGAGGACCAGCACGACGTGGTGGGATCATATTGTTTTGGAAAATAGAGGTGACTAGCAGTGGCTTCAGAACTTATGAATAAGAAAACAGACGTTCATGGAGCTGGGTGAGGATCTTGCACCAAACCTCCAGCACCAGAACACTCAATTCAGGGCAGGAGCAGCTGGCTATTACCCTGTGGAAGCTGGCAACATTCGACAGCTATTGGTCTGTTGCAAACCAATTTGGGGTTGAAACGTCTACTGTTGGGGTTGTGATTGTGCAGGTTTTGTGAGGCAATTAACACTGTGATCTACCCATGGGTAATTGCCATAAGGAAAGTTCCAGAAATAATATCTGGATTTCAGAGGATGGGGTTTCTGAACTGTGAAGTGGCCATTGATGGCATCCACATCCCAATACTTTGCCCACCAAAAGGGGCGAGCGGGTATGTGAAATTCACTCATTCTGTCATTCTGCAAGGCTTAGTGGACTTCAGATGCAAATTCATTTATACCAGTGTGGGAAGCTCTGATAACGTCCATCACACCAGTGTGCTGAGGAGATCAGGGTTATACTTAAAGGGGGAAGAATGGACTTTATTTCCCAGAAACGACACAGTGTGTCTGTGCCAGCCCTTATTTTGGGAGACCCTTGCTTACCCATTCCTAACTTGGCACATGAAACCGTACCCCATCATCAGTGACCCTGGAGAAAGAGAATTCAGTTATTGAGGCTTTGTCTACACTGGAACCTGAAAAAAACACACACATCCCGAACGACAAAAGTTTTGCCAACAAAAAGCACTTTGTCGGCAGGAGAGGTTATTGCGGGTGTTAGGTTTTTTTTGTCTGGAGAGCTCTCGCTTGCTGACAAACAGTGGTTACACTGCGCTCCTTTTAGCGCCAAGGCTGTAGAGGCACAGCTGTGTCGCTAAAGGGTGCATAGTGTAGACATAGCCAAACTCAGTAACTTAATGGTCATGGAGCACACATTTGGTAGGCGGAAATCTCATTGGCAGTGCCCGCTCTCATCTGGATGCAAATATGGCAAATGCTCTTTGTACAATCGTTGTCTGTTTCACACTCCATAACGTTTGTGAGGGTGAAGTGGAGCGCTTCCATCCTGAATGGTCTGAGGACAAATCTGATTTATCAACTGTATAGGCAGTCGGATCCCACCCACATGCAGACAGCCAGATCCCACCCTGGCACACTGGCCCAATGGGCAAGGGAAATCAGGGAAATATGTACACAGCAGGGAGACTGAGGATGACACCTGCCTGTGCTTAGGATGCCTTCCCACCCTGTGCAGCTGTTGGAAAAGCACAGGAAGGAGCCTTGGCACATACTTGTGAGGCTCCATACCTTTGTGAAGGTTGTGTTCTCCTGTAGCTACAGATTCTTATCCATTGGTTCCTGTGACAATTCACACATTACAGACAATTCTAACAAGGCACCTCCATTGGTTAACACCTTAGGGTTGGGTTTGTGCTGTGAAGGGTGGCAATTGAGTAAATGTAAAACAATCATTATGCAATGCTTTTATCTTAACTGTTCACAGTTGTTTACAACCCTTTATTATCAGGAGCACTCAGTCTCCCTTACCAAACTTACCAACATTTGCTTTAGGGGGGTACCCTTTTTTTCTAACCATTCATTGTCAGCAACACTAACTGCACTTTGACACTGGTGCAGAGCACTAATTGCTATTAAGGTTGAAACTGGTCAAGGTTTGAGGTGGGGAGGAGGGGAGGAGGGGCCATTTAATTGCTGGGTAGTGAGCATGCCTGTATTGTGAACCAAGCCATAAAGACGTTTTTCTCCCCTTTGTGAATTCTGCTGGATTTACAACTAGCAGTGCTTTCTCTTAGTACTTAACCCTACCTGCACTTTCCCCATCCCACCTTTGTATCCTTGGGAATGTGGATATGTCTTCAACTGGGAGTGGGGAGATTCTGGGTGTAGGATAGATTGAAAAGTGTTTGCAGTATGATGGCACCGGACAGTTACACCATTCCAGTTCATGTGCTGTGAATGAGGCGCCCAATCCCAAAGGTGAAAACATCTTATGTTCATCAGACTTAGGAAGGAGGGTCCTCACACAAGTCAAGGAATCTTCTTTAACAGTTATTGGAAGTACTATATTAGACAGGTAAGTAAAATATTTTTTAAAAAGATGGAAACCAACAAAACATAATGGGACTGAATCCATGAACAGTGGGCTAAATGTTAAAGTCTCTGCACCCATCTCCTTACCCTCCCCTTGACGAGTGTGGAACCACAGGGGAAAACTGGCCTTGGGGACAAAAAGGGATGTCTCCTGCCCAGAGTGGGGGCACTTGGGAGGGTTCAGGGACTCCTGCAGGCTCATTGTTCCAGTCCTGGACACTCAGGGGAAGTCTCAGAGGGGTTTAGGTGCGAGTGGAGGGTGTCATCCAGGAAGTCTTGCAGGCTCCTCCCAGTCACTTGGGGAGGTTGGGTCCTCCACCTCAGCAACACCCTGAGTGGCAGCTGGAGGAGGAGAAGGTGGAAGTTCATGGACAGGTGCAGTGGCCAAGTGCCCATGGCAGCAGGCAGACCCTGAACTCATTCAGCCACCAGTTCTATCAGCCTCTCCATTAGGGAATGCTATGGGGTCCCTCTTGCTCCACAAACTGGTTCATCATTGTCTATTCCTGTGGAAGATCCAATCCTTCCATGCCCTGAGGAACTCAAAAGTGCTCCTGAGACCTCTTGTGTATGCCAATGAGCATCTCCTCCAGGGTCCTTCTCCATCTGCCTCTGCAATCTCTGGGTGCTGCTCCTTCCCTCTTGGTGGAATGGCAAAGGTCCTGCCAATTCAGAGACAAGAGTAGCATTTTATTTATAATATTTTCTCCTTTGGAGAAGCTGAGAAATCCCCCCTCTTCACTTCTATAACAGACCTTTACTGTAGATGGACACAATTTTGATATTTTTCAACACTCCAGGAATGTGAATCCTTGGTTCTCAGACAACTTTTGCAGCCAATGAGGAAGGAGCAGAGGCCACTAAGCATACTAATGTTTTTTAAAATGTAAAATGTTCCTAGTGTCTCAGGGGGAGGGCAATGTGGGGGAGGTGGGGAGTTCCTTGTAGGGGCTATGTCACCAGTTTGCCATTTCTTAGAGTCATAGAGTTTAAGGCCAGAAGGGACTTCCAGATCATCTAGTCTGACCTCCTGTATATCACAGGCCACCAGCCTCATCCAGCATCCACACACTAAACCCAACAACCAAAATTAGACCTTCTTTAAAGGCTGGCCAACATATGGAGAACATAAGAATTTTCAAGAATGGAAAAGAGAAGTGGTTTTCCAGTCCTGTGGTTAAGATCCAGCAATTTATGCTAGAGAGATGTTTCTGCTGATGATCACCCCTCTACATATTACTGAATAGAGGGCTTTGGTCAGCTATGAAGATTTGTTCTGCTTGTGATTCTGGCAGACCAGGTGCCAGCTCAAGCCAAAGCCTCTAGGTCTAAACTGAACACTGACAAATACATAGCTGAAACCAACCTGTTTGTTAAAGTAGGTATTAGAATTATAAGAATGTGTTTAGTGTTTATGAAATGCTCATAAGTTGTTGCATGCATCAATTTCACTTACAATATCTGTATCCCATGTTATAAGGTAACATTTAAGTGTTTGCTCTGTAACTGTGTATCACCAGACAGCAGAGAAGCATTAGTAAGTGTGAAATATTCATTTCCAACAGGAACTGTTATCTCCTGGCCTACAAAGGAGGCCCATCAGTATTCGACGAACTATTGTGGAACATCAGGGGACAAAAGACTTTGATTCCTCTCTTCCACCCTCATGAAGAGGATATGTGCAAAAGAATTCCTCTCAACATCTGAATTTGCAACTCAAAGGAGAATGGGGGAAGGAATAAAAAGCCTTAACAAAGAGGAATTTTTATGCTGCTTGGACATTGAGGGGCAAGGATTACTAAGTATAAGGAAAAGATCCCCAGTATTTTGGCCTGGGTTAGTCCTAAAGGACATATAGAGCTTGCTTATCACAGAAACTTCTATTATATTTTGAAACTGTAGATTGGAACTCATTTGTGTGTATATAAATGTTTCCCTGCTTTAACCTTGTAAATAATTCTCATTTCCTTTTCCTAATTTCTGAATCTGTATATAGTTCATTAGAAGATTGGCTACAAGCATTGTCTTTGGTGTGAGATGTAACGTACAATTGAGCTGGGGTAAGTGGCTGGGAGTAACCTGAATACTGCTGTGATCTTTGGTGTAAGGGACCATCTATCACAAAGCTTATCTGGGTAGCAAGATAGATCATAGTACTCAAGGGGACTGTCTGTGACTCCATGTTAAGGTTGTTATAGTGCTTGAGGAGTTTACCTGGGTGCTTCACCTTCAGAGCCAAAACTAACTCTTGTTTTCCAGAAAGGAAATCTTGGAGGCTTCCTATATGTCCTTTATGCCCCATGACTCCAAGAAACACATTTCAGCAGTGAACTGTCCTACATGATTTCAGGTATGAAATATTGGCTATGCATCTGCCACCAGTGAGCCTTATATGTAAATGTATGCATGTCTAGAAAGACATGCTTTTTAAATTAAATAGGCAGAATTTCACTTATATCAGAGTGCTACAGTGAAACAATTCCTCCTATTAGAGAGTTTCAGCTTGGTATGATGATTCAAGTTCTTTGCTCCAAATCAAATAAAGAGCAGAAGGGGAAAAGAGTAAACAAAAATGAGCTGAAGCTCATTAAAATCTATTTAAAAATGATCTTATTAAAAAAAAAAACCTATTGCAAATAGCGATGTAACCTCGATTAATGAGGTGTGGTCTGATTAAAGGAAGTCACTTTAAAATCACTGTCTGTTTTCACTTTCATCAGAAGAGCTGCAGAAAGATGTCTTTTTTAAAATGGAATTGTTCAGTTATATTGTCTAGCTCTCATTAATAAGACACATAATGCACACTGGTTACTGTTGGCAAACTAAAGATTGATTCTTCTAGACAAATGACCTGTTTTCAAAAGAGATGCACAAAATGGGGAAAAAATCTTGTGAGAATCAAGGGCTGCTGGAGGTTGGGTTAAAAAATTTCACAAAACAAAGAAGGCTGAGGAAGTTTCTGTTAAAAGTCATTAAGGGAGGAAACAGTCTGTGGGGTCAAATCTTTTTCTCAATACACAGTTTAGGTGACCTGGCTATGCTCTGAGCTGGGTAGGACCCTTCCACCAACCTGGAGAGCGGCTGAGATTGGTGGACTTGTTTACTGGCATATCTTTTGGACCTGACTCCAACCTGTCCCCAACCTTCCCCCACCCCTCCCCCGAACTGTTGAGCTGTGTTTTGTAGCATGCACAGGTGTGGACTCCTTTGTGGGCTGGATGTGAGGAACGGCACTATGAGACTGCCTTTGGAGCTAGAGGCAAGATTCCAACTGACTTCAATGGGAACAGGATTAGTTTTCAATTATGTTGCTTCCAGGGTCCTCAGCAATCACAGGAGAGGGCAGATTTTCCCATTAATGATATGCAGAGAGGTGAGGAAACACTAATGTCTTGAAAGATAAATCAATCAATTCCATAAGTAATTCACTTATGTGAAGGTCCCAACCACCCCTCCCCCACCTCATCCACTATATCAGCCTTGCATTGTGGAGCAAAACCTAGCCTGATTCTGATCTCTTACACCAGTGTAATTCTCCTACTGCAATAGGATTACTCCTGATTTACACCAATGAGAAGCAAAGCCAGGCCCCTAGTGCATTCTGAGATGGTGTTCAATGCATCCTTTTCTTTCTTTCCCTCTAACACTTGTGGGTGAGGAAAGGCTGTTTTCAACTCTTTTGTGCTCAGTGCATGTTCTCCCATCTACCCCTCTCTCAAACATGCAACTCACAACTAAAAAGACACTGAGAATGACTGTATTTCGGGTTATTTATCGATCATTCCACATCTAAAAGAGAAGAAAGGAAGCTGGCTCTTCAAACTTTATAAGAGAAGAAAAAAATAACCAAATGGAATTTTACAATCCACCCAAAACACAAGTGATAGCTAATTCTGCCTTTCAAGTTAGCGTACTGGTCACTATGGGTATGTGTACACAGTGAAGAACCCTCCTCCCCTTTCCCCTCTTCCCTCAGTTGGCCCATACAGCTGGCTTGGGCTAAGGAGCTGTTTCATTGCTGTATAGACGTCCAGACTTGGGCTGGATCTCTGGGACCATCCTGCCTCACAGGATCCTAGAGACTGGGCTCCAGCCCAAGCCTAGAAGTCTACACAGCAATGAAACAGCCCTGCAACCCGAGCCCCGTGATCCTGAGTCGGCTGGCATGGCCCAACCGTGGGTTTTTCTTTGCTGTGTAGACATACCCAATGCGGATGTGATGTGATGTTCATATTTAGCCACTTCTCCTCCAACCAGTACAATCACCTGGACAGCTGACATATACCTCAGTTCAGGGCTAGAGATGGATTCTATGTAGCATATACCACACAATTTCACATATCTGCCACATTAGACACTAGAGCTGGTTGGACATTTTTTGTTAAAACAGTTTTCATCCGAAAAAGCAGTTTTGAAAAAACTGAAAATTTTAATGAAATTGTGTTGGTTTCAACAGGAATTTCCATGGGAAAATGTCTTGAAATATTTTTTGAAAAAAATTTGTTTGAAAAATTTTTAAACGTAATTTTGAATTTTATGTTTTTTTATTTTGTATTACATTATTTCATGGTATATCATAATAGCTGAAATTGTTATTTTTACTTAATTTATTTTGAAAATCTGCTACTGATTGAAACTTCTTACCTTTGTTCCTAGATCAGTGTGTCCTGTTTGTGTCATAATTAAACAGTTTGACATGTTGTGTCTCAGGCTACTCTAAGGTATTTTAGAGGCCGGTTTGGCCAACAGCCAGTCCTAGAATAGTGGGGCAGAAGGTTAGCCTAAAACGCTGATTGGCTGAACTCAATGATCTGGCCTCATGTCTCTTGCTATACCCCCTCAGGTAGTGGCTCAAGTAACCTTAGATCCAGGTAGTAGATACTGGTTTTGAAGGTTTCCAGTCAACTTTTTTATTCTAAATCAATATAATTCCTCAACTGAGGAATAAATGTCTTTCTGACCCAGGCCTTGTCTTTGTTTTATGCTTTGTGTCTGGATCATCTGCCATATAAGATCTCACTCTGACATAAGATTAATTAACAGGCTCCAGTTTTATTGTGGCTCCTTACAACATGGCTTCTTCAGTCTCATGTCTTCTCAGAGACCATAGGCACTGACTCTGGGTGCTTCCCACCCACAGTCCCCCTATCAGCACCTCCCTCTCCCCTCAGCACTTTCCGCCCGCCAGCAACACCGGCAATCAGCGTCTCCCCCTCCCTTCCATCACCTTCCTCCCGTTCGCTGCAGACCAGCTGTTCCATGGCGTGCAGGAGGAACTGGAGGCGAGGGGGAAGGAGTGAGGGTGGGGTGCACTCAGGGGAGGGGGTGGAACAGGGCGGGAAGTGGTGGGGCAGGGGCAGAGCGGGGGTGGGAAGAGGCAGGGTATTGTGTCTATGTTAAGTAGATTAGAGGAACACTGAAGGCCTGGGCCTCAATGTGAATTGGTTTGGTTATAAAATTTAGCAAGGTTTAATTTACAATGTCTTTTCGCTCGATATAAAATACTGCTGTTTGTATGCTCAAAGTCTCTGTAAAAGACTGTTTGTGTGAATGAGGAATGCACGCATCAGAAAAAAATAAGGTGTAAAGGCCATTGTCGGAGCCAGATGGTCAAGGGAGAAAAAGTGAAAAAAATTAACAGACTTATCAACGCCAAAGACCATCAATGCGCATCCATGACTGAGGGAAGGCAGATTGATGACCCTGAGGTGGAGGCTGGCACCCCTAAAAACAAAACAATTAATTAAATCGAAAGGATGGAATGGCCCTTGTTAGTAAGAAATGTTGTGTTGGTATTGTTTAAATGTGTTTAATTAGCTGTTTGAATAGTATGTATAAGGTAAAGGTTATGTAAATCACTGGCTTTAATGAAATCCAATATGGAGTATATCATCTGTGACTTTCGGACTCCATCTCTGTAAGCAGACTTGTTTACTGTAAAGACCCTGGATTTCCCTGGCTCAAACCGGACTAAGCCAATTTTTCCTACCAAAAAGGTTATATAAGAACTTGCTCAGCACCTGTGCTGGGCTGTCCATTCCAGCAGCAGCACGTACATGGTCAGGCCTTCCTAAGTCTCCAGAGCTAGAGAGAAGAGTACCATCTATCCCACAGCAAGGTTGAAGAAGGAGAGGCCTGTCCTCACTATCCCTGCCACAGCGAACTGAATCCATTTTACCTCTGGAGGGTCCTGCTTTCCTGGTGTCCATCATCCAGGAGGGTCTCCCTGCCTGCAATGAAATCCAACAGTTGTCAGGACTCCCCAGTAGTCCTCCTCAAAGGCTGCACATCAGCCTGAGAGTAGAAGGTTCTGGGCTTTGCCCCTGTATGCTGTGTCCACTGCGCCTAAATCGTAGGAAAAGGTTTCTGTATTGGGGTTTTATTTATTGTTTTTCTGAATACCCAGGGAGGTTTTGTGGGTCTGAGCTTCAAGCTTCTAAAGCCAGTCACTGAATCACTGTATGGTTAAGTTTGAGTTTCTTCCCTCCATTTTTCCAGTTCTCTGTACCTTTACCCTTAATATACTTACCTTTGTTCTCACCATATTACCTTGTCTTGCCTTCATTTTTATTACATCACACAGGGAGGGAGGGACACCCTTAATGTAAGCTAAATCCACTGGTGACAGACACAGAAGGGAGCCGAGTCTGCTGTTCTGAGAAAAGGGGCTTTCCTTTTCTATCTTTCCCCCTACCACTTCTCGAGTATTTTCTCTCTGAAGGGTTACCTTACTCCCCTTGGGGTAACACCCTCTCGGAGGTGCTTTGGAATATTAACATCAGAAAATAACACCAATTAAGGAGTAACCGGTCACAGACTAACACAGCAAAATCCATAAACTTCAATAACAAAAAAAGACTATAAAAACAAAGTGCTTTGCCATGGGATTTTGAGTTCATCTTGCCACTACTCCAAAAGCATTGGATCGTGACTGACAGAGCCCAGCTCCCCTCTGTGACAAATCTGGCTGGCCACTTGATTGATCCAAACTCTGGACTGGTAACTATAAACATCGACTGGTGGGACTGTGTGCCTGGTGTGTGTGTGTGTAACTAAAAAGCATATGCTAATTGCTGTATTCTCAATAAATGCAGTGTATTGCCTTTTCCCCTATAAAAAGATCTTGTGTGCTTTGTTTAAGCATAACATATGCACTAGTTACCCTGAGGTAAAAAATGCACATTTTTTTAGCAGTGAAGACAAATTAGTGAGTGAGCTTGAATGACCTGCAGATCGCCAAGCCTTGCTCCCAGCTATTTGACCACATGCCTTTTTCCAGGGGTCGATCCAGAATGCCAGTGTAAATTCTTGCTACTATTTCGGTAGATAGTGCTGCCGGTAGTTGAATGAGTATGCGCTGGTGTTTCATATTAATATGAATTTGTCCCAAAGGTATATGCTTCACTGGCTCTTTGATAGTGGCATGCAAAATGTTAGTGTGTGGAGAGCTGGGATAGGAGATGCCTTTCACTTCACTGAGAAGTGTGCCACAAAATGCTGCAAAATCCTCTAAGCTTTGTTTAACCTTTCTCCGTTATTCTCCAACACTTAGATACATGGATTCCAAGGCCAGAAATGACCATTCTGATCATCTAGTCTGGCCTCCTGCATAACACAGGCCATAAAACTTCCCCAAAAGAGTGCTCTGAAACAATGAAGTAAAATGAAGAATATAATATTCTTCATATATCTGTCACAGATAGGGGGAACTACTCTTATGGTTCAGAGCAATTAATTAAGAGAGAAGAGCAAAAAAAAAAAAAAAAAGATTAAAGGTCTAGAAAACGTGACCTATGAGGAAAGATTGAAAAAATTGGGTTTGTTTAGTCTAGAAAAGAGAAGACTGAGAGGGACATGATAACAGTTTTCAAGTACATAAAAGGTTGTACATATAGGTACCAGTGACATAGGGAAGGATAGGACAGAGGTCCTGGAGGACAAATTTAGGCTGCTAGGTAAGAGATTTAAGTCCAGGACCTCCATGATAGCATTCTCTGAAATGCTTCCAGTTCCACGTGCAGGTCCAGTTAGAGAGATAGAACTTCAGGGTCTCAATTTGTGGATGAGACGATAGTGTAGGGAGGAGGGCTTTAGATTTACTGGAACTGGGGAAACTTCTGGGAAAGTGGGAGCCTATACAGGAAGGATAGGCTCCATCTAAACCAAAATGGAACCAGATTGCTGGCACTTAACATTACAAAGGTCATAGAGCAGTTTTTAAGCTAAGGGCTGAGGGAAAGCCGAGAGGTGCAGAGGAGCATGTGGTTCAGAAGGATCTATAAATGGAGATTCCCTACGTCCTAATAAGTAGGAGAGGATGGAAGATGATAAAATACAAGTAGGATCTGATGAGAAACAGTCAAACGAAAAAATGTCCCATTCAATTACATCATGTAATGGCAGGCAGCTAAACAGTGACAAGTTTTTAAAGTGCTTATATACCAATGCTAGAAGTCTAAACAATAAGATGGGTGAACTAGAGTGCCTCATATTAAATGAGGATATTGATATAATAGGCATCACAGAAACTTGGTGGAATGAGGATAATCAATGAGACACAGTAATACCAGGGACAAAATATACTGGAAGGGCAGAACAGATCGTGCTGGTGGGGGAGTGGCACTATTTGTGAAAGAAAGTGTAGAATCAAATGAAGTAAAATTCTTAAATGAACTAAACTGTACCATAGAATCTCTTTGGATAGTATTCCATGCTTGAATAATAAGAATATAGCAAACCGAATGTTGGGAATCATTAAGAAAGGGATAGATAAGACAGAAAATATCATATTGTCTCTATATAAATCCATGGTATGCCCACATCTTGAATAGTGCATGCAGATGTGGTCGCCCCATCTCAAAAAAGATATATTGGACTTGGAAAAGGTTCAGAAAAGGGCAACAAAAATTATTAGAGGTATGGAACAGCTTCCGTCCGAGGAGAGATTAATAAGAGTAGGACTTTTCAGCTTGGAAAAAAGACAATTAAGGGGAGATATGATAGAGGTCTATAAAATCATGACTGGTGTAGAGAAAGTAAATAAGGAAGTGTTATTTACTCCTTCTTAAAACAGAAGAACTAGGGGCCACCAAATGAAATTAATAGGTTTAAAACAAACAAAAGGAAGTATTTTTTTCACACAACACACAGTCAACCTGTGGAACTCCTTGCCAAAGGATTTTGTGAAGGCCAAGATTATGACAGGCTTAAAAAAGAACTATATAAATTCATGGAGGATAGGTCCATCAATGATTATTAGCCAGGATCGGCAAGGATGGTGTCCCTAGTCTCTGTTTGCCAGAAGCTGGGAATGGGCGACAGGGAATGGATCGCTCAATGATTACCTGTTTTGTTTTGCAGTGGAGCCAGAACTGGGACTCAGGTGCTGTCATAAATATAAAGGAAAGGGTAACCACCTTTCTGTATACAGCGCTATAAAATCCCTCCTGGCCAGAGGCAAAACCCTTTCACCTGTAAAGGGTTAAGAAGCTAAGGTAACCTCGCTGGCACCTGACCCAAAATGACCAATGGGGGGACAAGATACTTTCAAATCTGGAGGGGTGGGGAGAACAAAGGGTCTGTCTGTCTGTGTGATGCTTTTGCCGGGAACAGATCAGAAATGCAAGCCTTCCAACTCCTGTTAAGTTAGTAAGTAATCTAGCTAGAAATGCGTTAGGTTTCCTTTTGTTTAATGGCTAGTAAAATAAGCTGCGCTGGAGGGAATGGAAATTCCTGTTTTTGTCTCTTTTTGTAACTTAAGGTTTTGCCTAGAGGGATTCTCTATGTTTTGAATCTGATTACCCTGTAAGGTATTTACCATCCTGATTTTACAGAGGTGATTCTTTTACCTTTTCTTTAATTAAAATTCTTCTTTTAAGAACCTGATTGATTTTTCATTGTTCTTAAGATCCAAGGGTTTGAGTCTGTGTTCACCTGTACCAATTGGTGAGGATTATTCTCAAGCCTTCCCCAGGAAAGGGGACTTGGGGGGATATTTTGGGGGAAGACGTCTCCAAGTGGTCTCTTTCCCTCTTCTTTGTTTAAAACTCTTGGTGGTGGCAGCATACTGTTCAAGGACAAGGCAAAGTTTGTACCTTGAGGAAGTTTTTAACCTAAGCTGGTAAGAATAAGCTTAGGGGGTCCTTCATGCGGGTCCCCACATCTGTACCCTAGAGTTCAGAGTGGGGAAGAAACCTTGACAGGTGCCTAAAATAAGGACTTAGGTACCTAATTCCTTTTGTGCATCCAAGCCCAAATGATTAGCAGTTTTCCATTTCCAAGGATAGTTGATTCAGTTCTGCAGCCCCTCAGTCGGGTTCAGTGAACCCAATGCCTGAGTAACAAATGCCAGATCAGGCTTTATAAACCCTATGCAAAAGGCTCTTTTATGTATATATACTGATTTGTGCTTCTGTTAATAGTGTAATGAAATGTCTGAGTCTATTTGGCATTTGCAGATCTTTAGTGTATTTGACTGCTCCATATTACAGTACCCTAGCTGCTGCCCTGCTCGCTCTCAAAGAAGAGCAAAGTATTAAAAATGACTGTTACAATACATGAAATTATATTTTATTAAATCTCCAAATCAGTTTATTGTTTCAGCAGGGTGCATTGCCTAAAACAAAGATCTCGGACCCTTCATGTCTTAGCAGCTATTTGTAAAAGCAGACAGCGTAAACGCTGAGTGTACACTGATGCCTGGATACTGGAGACTGACAGATTGGAAAACTGACATTTTCTGGTTATATACAATAGTGACATCATATTCAGGGAGTTACTCCTTTTGATTCACCTGAGTTATATCACTACTTGCCTAAATAATGTGAACAGGGTTTGGCGTAATCACAGAAGAGACTGTGTAGCGATATGCTTTAGGTTGTACTGCTGCCCATCTCCACGGTATCAGAGCACCTTCCATAAAACAGATTGGCACTAGCTGTGTCCCTAGTGGACTTCATGGAATCTCTGCCTCTTCTCCCTTTTCATATTATATAAAGCTCTGGTTGGACTAGGATGGGTTTTTTTGTTTTTGCTTTTGTTTTATTCTGTTGTGTTTTGTTTTTTAGGAGAGATGAGGAGAGAAAGGGGAGCAGTTTATGTTATCAATGTTGCTCTAGCTATAGTGCAAAAGCTTGATCAGATAGGAAATGCTGCAAAACAGTCCTAAGATTTAGAAACACTTTAATTTATTTTTGAGCATTGTACAAAGGTTTTAATAAACGTATTTGACACTGAAAAACAATATGAACCACAGGATTGCTTGGATGGTCAAGTCAAATATTTTTAAAAGCTCCGCTGTTGATTGTGACTTAGGGAAGTGCATTGGCTAATATTTTCTTGATATTTCTTTTTCCATTAAGAAGAGTGATTTCAGTATCACTCATCCTGAGTATTACTTTCTGGGAATAATGTAATATTGATAGAAGGGGTAGTAAAGGAAGTGGTTTTTATCTTCCAGGAAAACTTGTGCATGAGATCAGGGCACTGTAGCTGTCTGTTCTTATATCCTGTTGAGTGGCATGGCTTTGTTTCCTTGTCTTCTTTTATCTTGAGGTCAAAGAAATGATACTATACTTTATAACAGCAGGATAACTTCCTTTCCTCAACATCTGTGCTCAGGGCATGTGTCTAAAAAAGAGAAATTCATCTCAAGACTGTCTCCTTTGTTACATGTAGGGGACTTTGAAGTACTGTATGTTTACATTTACATAATCTATGCCAAATAATGACAGTTTCACACAAGAGAAAACAACACATTCTTCCTCATTTGGGCAGAGATCTGAGATGTATATTAGCAAACAATTTCCTTGAACTTTTGTTTCATGCCAGAGTTTGAAAAGAGAAAAGACTGGCTTGCCATGGACTGTGATGTGGCACTTGTATTAAGTTGACTGCAATCAGGAACAACCCCCCTTACACTGTAGACCCAAACTCCAGCGTTGCGTTTGCAGTTTCTTAAATGGTTTAAGATGCGAGCTTGCAGTTACGGTAAGTTGATGTTTGACTCATTTGTTAATATGCAGAGCTCTTTAAGATGGTTTGTAGGAGGGCTTAGGAAATATTGCAGTAATAAATTATGTAGCACAGATGTTCCACACCAAACTTTATCAGTACTGGTGACCTTTTACCTGTAACTTATGCCAGACTTTTATCTTTAACTGTGAGATGCATGGGCCTGATAAATGTTTTACATAAGGGGCCACATTCATCCTCGGTCAATGGAGCTACAATAAAGAAGAATTTGGCCCTAAATGAAATAGTCTGAGCGGAAATGAAGCTTAAAAATGGAGTGTAAACAATTAGTAAAATCTGTACCACACTTCTTTAGTCTCAACAGACTTCCCTCTAGCCCCCATTTGGTATATTACTTGGTCCTTATATACTGAGATCTCTCAATTGCTACGAGAGGGACTTTTTACAAAGTGTTCAGTCAAGACAGTCAATGTAGACTTCTTTTATCAAATGAAGAATATATTCTTACCTAATATCCCTTATCCAGATATGATGACGGTTTTACAGATGAGGAAATTTAACCACAAAGTGTTTAAGGCCACACAGAAAATAAATAGCAGAGGTAGAATGAGAATTTTGAGGTTACGCTTAGTTTCAGGAAATATGGTCCAGTGGGGACTAGGTGAGACCAAGGTTCAAGTCCCTGCTCTGCCACAAGACTTCCAGTGTGACCTTGAACAAGTCAGATAGTCTCTCTGTGCCTCAGTTCCCCATCTATAAAATGAGGATATAGCACTGTCCTACCTCATTGGGGTGTCGTGAGGATAATTCATTAGAGATTGTGAGCTGTTCAGATACTATGATGATGGGGCCCATATAAGTATTTTGATAGGTAGACGAACTGGACTATATAGCCCATCTTAAGTAAAGCTGTGTGACTCTTACTGGTGAAATGAAACATCCTCTGCTTTGTCTCCAAGGATCTGTGGGCATGGAAGGATGGGCTGAGGGTCCACTGGTGCCGAAATGGGAGGCAGCAGGGAAGCAGTCCGGCCACTCTACCCTTCCCCATTTCCCTCCCCCCGCATCCCAGAAGAACATCACAGTAGACGTAGGGGAGGTTGGCCCTACCAGCTGCCCCCCAAAGACACTGGAAGGGGCAGCATGCTGGCTGCTCCCTGAAGATAGTGTGAGGAAGGGGCATGTGTGGTGGGAGGAGGGTACAGGGGTGGGGCATAACACTTCTGAACCCCTACCCCAGAAGACAGCTGCAGTACTAGGAAGAGGAGGTAAAATGGAGCCCAGCCAGGGCCGTTCCCCCTCTCTCCCACCAGCTGGAAATGTGGATCTAGAAATGTGCAGAAGAGACCCCCCCCACACACACACATTACGGGGGCATTAGGACGCCAGTGGTGCCTCCCTTTCCATGCAGGTTGGGGAGAAAACTGCAGAGGGCAGCCAGCCAAAAGCTCCATGAGGTGGGAACAGGAGCAGCCAAAGTAGGAACCTCAGGACATTCCCGTCAAAACTGGAAAATGTTGTCAGCCTTTCTGTGCCCTGTGCTGATTGGCTGTTAGCTCCAATCCATCCCTTTCCTCAGTTTCTTCACCTGAATTTCACTTTGCACCTGCCCCTCCTTCCCTTCCCTTTTCTGCCCATTACTTAGGATTCCCGCCGAGCTAAGTAAATCTACCAATAAATAAATACATAACTGTAGCACTAACATGATGTTTGCTAGCTTCATGTTGTTCACTCTGCTTGTGTGTTCTACTCCTTCCCCCTCTATGTGTCTGGCTTGTCTATTTAGACAATATATTTTCAGTGTTCCTTGTACTCACTCATCTGTCTGTATCTATCTGTTGAGTCTTGTTTTATGCTTAGATTGTAAGCTCTTTGGGACAGGCATCTTTTTGTTCGGTTTGTACAGCTCCTAGCACAATGGGGTTTCCCAGGTGAGATGGTAATACAAATAATAAAAAAGTAATAGTGAAGTTAAAGATTTTGTACCCCTGTGGAATGAGGCTCCAAGCAGGTTTGAAGGGGGTTGATGACACATTCCTGTAATTCTGAATGAACCTGAAATGCAAGCAAATCAAAACTAGTATGCTCCCTAGTATACCCTAAAACAGGAACTGCTAAGAGCCAGACTGCCACAAGCAAACAAAAGCTGGTTTGCAGGTTCATAAATATCAGGCACAGTGCTTTGAAAACTGTATCTAGCAATCACAAATGCCATTGTATCAGCTGAACAAAGATTAAAAAAGAGTAATGAAAAAAAAAACATCTGGGGTTTGAGGGGAGAAATCTCTTGAGTAGTGAAAATAAAAGACAATAAGAGCATATGCTCTGTACAATAAACTCAAACACTTATGCCATTTATCCTGCACCTGCATTTCAGTTGTTCTGAGAGAATGATGTGAATCACTAATAATGCTTCTTAGAGCTGACAGAAGAGAAGAAATAGCCAAAGCATTAGAGTGACAATGAGTACTTATCACCAGAAAGAGTATATTTTCCACAGGGTGAGTACTTACTTTCAGTCATCTTAATAAGAAGAGGAATATGCTATTTGTTGGCTATATAGCAGACCAGAAAAGGAGCAGACCATGCTTCAATGACTTGAAATCAAATATTCAGGAACAGAGGAGCAAAGAAACAGTGGGCATGTGTCTGTTGCTGAGTAGCTAAAACTTCCTATAATTCAGGGCTCATCCATGGTCACTCAGTGAGTGAGAACAGCATGACAGTAATGGGATACGGCTGTCGTCTAGGCTAGTGCTTCTCAAGCTGTCTGATGTGGGGGACTGGCAATTTTTTTCCCCAATGTGCGCGCAGACTGGCAGCCGATGGCTCGCAGACCAGCACCGGTCTGCAGACCACCACTTGGAGTAGCACTGATCTAGGCTACCACTTACTTTTGCATTGAGGAAAGACTTAGCAGACGCTCTCCTTACTGCAGCTGTTCTGTCACCTCAGCTTGGTCTTCTGCTCTGGCTAGACTCAGGAGGTGAGGGATTTGGGGATCACAAGTGTTGGTAGAGAACCTGTGTGTCACTTACAAGCCAGAATTAGAAATCCTTTGCCTCTTCCATCTTAACTAACTGCTAAATCACCACATTTTGAGGTAAAACTGGCTTTTTAGAAGCCCATCTATAAAAATGATGGGTCCTCGGAAACCACCCAATGTGAACTTGCCAAAAGATCTAATGGAATCATTTTCACCAGGTTTGTCCTGTATTGTTACAAGTTATGGTCTCAGTTTCAACATGGCTTTCTGGAAGTAAAACATCTTTCAGTTCATGTTGGTAACTGAGAAAGTAGAGAAACAATAAGGAGCAAAGTCTTTTATCTGTTGCAATTTGAAAATGTTAAGTTTTTTGGATTCAGGTTTGCTGGGGCTCATATTAGTGTTAGGCTAAGGTTTGTGTTGTGGTAGAAGGCCGAAGCAGGATGGGCTTCAGGGTTTGGATTTTACTAAGCTGAAACTTCTTGAGCTGTTCCCATAGATTTTAACACCAAAATCAGTAAATGAAGCTCTTTCAGTTTTGGATCCCCTGTAGAACCAAATTATACTGTTTGTATGTGGATCATAGGATGTAGGCTGAACTCCTGGGCATCCTGAGATTTGAGAGTTAAGATCTGAGATTCTGACTTTGACTAATTTGTAGTTAAAACTGGGTTTTGTTTTTAAGATTTTTTTTTACATGGGTGTACACTTCTGACACCTTTACTCGCACTGAACAGCATCTCATGCCATAAGAGAACCATCTCAGTGACTGTTGGTGGAATGGAAATGGAAATGTCAGACTACTAGACTGAAATTAAAGAACACCTTGGAGCTAGATTGGGCCTTTTAGGCACAAATGGTTTGAAGGGATGGTGTGGAGCCACCCTGCCTTGTAGGCGCATAAGAGAGACAGAATGCTTGCTGGAGCTCCCTGCTTGCAATCAAAGACAATAACTTGTGACACCCCCTTGAATGAGTGCAGCACACTCTGGCAGGGGTGTGTCTGAAGGATGGGGAGGTGGGGAGAAAAGTGGGCAGAGCTAGGGCTCAGCCTACTCCCTCCATCTCTCTGCCCCTTTTTGACAAGTTGCTCTGGGTGGCAGGCAATTCTCCCTCTTGTGCAATAGGGGCTGCTATTCTGGGCAGTCCTTATTTGGGCTGCTCAAAGGGAGGTCCTTACTCCCTACCCCTCACCCAGTAGCTGTGCTGCAATCTAGCGTGTCAGCTCTAATGATAGTTCTGCCATTGACTTGCTGTGTCATCTTAGAGGTCAGGTGATTTACCGGAGCCTCAGTTTCCCCATTGGTAAAACGTGGGCAACATAATTAATCCACTTCCTATAACAATTAAATAATGTTTGTAAAGTGCTACCTAAGTATTATTAGGGGCAAATCTTTGGCCAAGGTCCAAATAACCATCAGGACCTCCTCACTCTCGGCCTTCTGTCTCTCCCACTAGACCATATATAACTCTGGAGGAATATCATCTCCTTTTCCAGCAGCTGTTTCAAAATTCACTATTGCAACTTTTCGCTCAAAAATGGCCTTTGTTTTGCATTTTTGTTTGTGTCAAATTTGGCAACTCTCATGGTTCAGTTCAGAGACCTGTGGTTGACATGTTTATGGAGGGCTAGGGGTGAGGGAGGGTGGAAGGCTGTGGGGTAGAAACATATCAGTTACTACATCATGTCAGACTAGTGCCCATCTAGCCCATTATCCTGACTCCACCAGATACTTGACAGGAAGGTACAAGAATCCCTGTAATGGGCAGTTATGGAATAATGTGCCTATAGGATTCAGAGGAACAGCCGTGTTAGTCTGTATTCGCAAAAAGAAAAGGAGTACTTGTGGCACCTTAGAGACTAACCAATTTATTTGAGCATGAGCTTTCGTGAGCTACAGCTCACTTCATCAGATGTATACTGTGGAAACTGCAGCAGACTTTATATACACACAGAGAATATGAAACAATACCTCCTCCCACCCCACTGTCCTGCTGGCAATAGCTTATCTAAAGTGATCAACAGGTGGGCCATTTCCAGCACAAATCCAGGTTTTCTCACCCTCCACCCCCCCACACAAATTCACTCTCCTGCTGGAGACCTGCCTATAGGAGACACTTTTTCTTAATCTCAGCCAATTAAAATTTGCCCCAAAACAAAAGGATGTATATCTCAATTGTTTTTTATCCTGTCCAGTGTAACTGTGAACTTTCTCATTGTGCACTATAAATATCCAATTCTATTTTCTTTTCTTTTCTTTTCTTTTCTTTTCTTTTCTTTTCTTTTCTTTTCTAATTTGGTAAAGCTCTTGGTCTCAATGGTACATTATGAAAGAGAGCTCAACAGGTTAATTATGTGTTGTGTTGAAAAGTATTAAAGGAAAACATTAGGTGTGGAGGGGTTTTGTCCCAAAACATTAGAAGGAAGAAAGCAGTGGACACAGGTTGTATGGAGGCTTCGGTTCTGCATTTTATGCAGAACATTATAATATTTTGTTGTTGTTTGTTAGCTGAGTGACAACACTTCAGATAGGGAGTTTCATAAAAGTATGTGAACATTGTACAAAACAATAATCATAGAAGTATAGGACTGGAAGGGATCTCGAGAGGTCATCTAGTCCAATCCCCTCACTCAAGGCAGGACTAAGTAATAACTAGGACATTCCTGACAGGTGTTTGTCTAACCTGTTCTTAAAAACCTCCAATGATGGATTCCACAACCTCCTTAGGCAATTTGTTCCTGTGCTTAATCACCCTGACAGTAAGGAAGTTTTTCCTAATGTCTCCCTTACTGCAATTTAAGCCCATAGTTTCTTGTCCTGTCCTCAGAGGTTAACAAGAACAATTTTTCACCCTCTTCCTTTTATGTACTTGAAAACTATGATCATGTCCCTGCTCAGTCTTCTCTTCTTCAGACTAAACAAACAGAGTTTTTTTCAATCTTTCCTCATAGGTCATGTTTTCTAGACCTTTAATCATTTTTGTTGATCTCCTCTGGACTTTCTCCAATTTGTCTACATCTTTCCTGAAACGTGGCACCCAGAACTGGACACAATACTCCAGGTGTGGCTTTATCAGCACAGACTAGAGTGGAAAAAATATTTCTTGTGTCTTGCTTGCAACACTCCTGCTAACACAGCGTCTTCCTCAGCTCAAGGTCTTAGATAGGGGAGAGGAGTAGTTGGAGAGCAGGAAACCATGAGGAATAAACAGTGGTGAATTAACCTTGGTTAACTACATAGGGTGGGTGGCTGTGGACAGAGGAGTAGCTAGAACAACAATTGCAGGTAGTTTATGGGCCAGATCCTCAGCTGGTTTAAATTGGAATAGCTCTGTCCAGTTCAGTGTACTACCCTGATTTGTCATTTGAGGATCTGGCCATAAATATTAAATAGTAACAATTTGGCCTGACTAGACTAGAGAACTGAACTGGGACTCGGGAGACTGGGGTCCTGTTGCTGGCTCAGTCATTGGCCTGCTAGGTGACCTCAGGTAAATCATGCCACCTCCCTGCAGCCCAATATCCTCAGCTGTAAAATTGGGGATAATGACACTGACTTCCTTTGTAAAGTGCTTTGAGATCTACTGATGGAATTCACTACATGAGTGCTAGGTATTATTATTCTGGTACCCTCACTCACCTAGAGCAGTTACCTTACTGAGCAAATAGCTCCATTGGAATGAATGGGGTAATTGTGAAGAAACTTACTATTCTGAGAGTGAGGGTGCCAAAACTGGGCCAAGTTATGGCTAGGTAGAGGAGCAGGTGGGAATAGTTTATATAAAGAAAAAATAACTTCCTCCTTCCTTCTCCTCTCACCTCTAAAAGAAAAACCAATAACGTGGAACTCATAAGACATTTGCCAGTGATTTCCCTGAAGTTCGCTTGTCTATTGTTATCCCTGTCCTTACGAGAAACAAGAGCTTTTTAATCAGCTTCTCGAAAACTAGTTCTCGAAAACAGTTCTTCTGTTCTATCCTGGCCAGTTCTTGTTCTTGTTGTCAAGAAGTGAAAGGAACAAAAGCATTGCATGTAAGCTTTTAGCATGTGGGTATAACTGTGTTAGTTGGTGTACATAATGGAAATAGTGTGTGTGTATTGAAAAGCTTTGTAGAGCCCTATGATTTTAAGATATACAGTGTCCTTATGAATTCATTTCAACGATAACCCAATTTACATTAAGCCAGGTTTCTTTTTAGAGCCCCATATTTAATTTCTCTAGTTATATTAGCTTCAAAAATGCTTTTACTCTAAAATAAACAACATTGTTTCCTTTTTCTTTAACAGCCAAAAACTCAAGATATTAAATGACAGTCTGTTTGGGATTTTTTTCCCTCCAGTTTCTGTGTGTTGAAACACCTGCTGTACCCTCAGCTTCGTCAGTGCAACTTGTTTGTGCCTGTAATAGTCAAATACCAAACAAATAAGGTGGCTGCTTTAAAAGGGTAAATGATCAAAGAAACTCTCGGTGACCAGATCAGTCATGACTCTAGGCTTGTCACTGATGTAATAGTTTACTTTACACGTCACAGAAAGAAATCTGTTCAACTTGCCATTCATGCGTAACTTAATCAAACATTTCATCTTATTGCTGGAATTTCCCACATCCTGTGTATCCCCAACTAAGATAAAAGAACAGTGTTTGTGTGCGCTGATGCTGCTTGCAGAATACTTTTCAGTTTGCATAAACTAAGATTAGCATATAAAGTTCCACTAGATTTCAATCTGGGTTTCTTGCATAATGAAATAATTGCTCAATGAAATATACTGAGTCCTTTATATATAAAGACATACTAGGCCAAATTCATTCCTGATCTAACTCCACTGAAATCATTAGAATCACACCTGGGATATTCATTGTAGCCTATCTCAATTTTCCACATTACATTTAATGGAATTGCCATGGTTCTTGCCTTGACTTCTTGCATTATAACCGTGCACTCAAAGTATTAAATAGAGAATTATGAGGATAAACAACTGAGATTTTATTTCTTTTGTGTATCCTGTGCACATAGAAAATATTAGCATTTCACAGTGATTGCTTGGGTAATATTGCTTTAATATGTGGGTAGCTGCAAGACTTCTCTCTTTATTGGGATTTCTGGCTTTTTATGTGAACTTGTGGAAGAAAAATTAAATCATATTATGGGACAAGCTTGAACATACAGAATCAAGAAAAATCATAATAAGACTAGAAAAATCAGGTTAACTCTCTGATCTTAAATAACATTTTTATAGGCATTGACGGGGGGGAGGGGGCAGTTTTGTTAGCCTGGCTTTTCAGTGTCAACTGAAATTTTATTGCTTTTCCTATAACTTTAAGATTCTGGAAGAAACAGCTACACTGAGAATTCTGGAAAGTAAAGCATTCTATGGATCAACAAATCCGGTTGATCATGGGCAGCAGCAATGAATGTATCCCTGCACAGCCATACCAATTTGCCTCACCTTTGACCTTTAGGTCTGGGCCTGATTCTCCAGCTAGCTCTTGTCATAGACATTTGCTGCTTTGCAAACTGGGTGTAAAACATTATCAGATCTGAATGGCAACATCTTATATTTACATTGCAGAAGGGTAAATGAATAGCTGGAAGGCAGTTAAGAATTTGACTACACAGCTTCAGACCAATAAAGGACCCAGATGCGCTATGAATACCTACCAAACAGCAATTGGACTGAGATTATCAATTTAATTCCTTAAAACCAGCAAATAGTTATCAGATGGTCTTGATTTTTTCACAGTCAGGATAACTGTGCATACCAGTAACACTCTCCTAAGTCATCCAGTCCTTCATAAGCCAGCTACTGAATTTAGTTTTCTCTGGTTCTTTTTTTTTCTTTCAAATTTGTCTCAAAATGTAGGGGTGTGCATACATGGGATGATTTGGAGGGAGTAGGAGTTAGAGAAATGCTTTCAAAATAAAATAAACTAAAACCTACAGAAATATTTCCATGATTGTTTTTTGTTTTGTTTTTAACTCCAGTGGAGAAAGGTGTATATTTTGGCAACAATTAAAGGTTTCTGCCCAGTGTTTGCTATCTCCAGTGTTGCTGCACCATGCTACTAACTGAGAACCTGACTCTGAAGTTGACTACCAACTGGCTAAAAGCAGGGGTGAAATTTGCAAGTCTTTTTAAAAATCCATTTTCATTCCCCAAGCTGAGAGAAATAAATAAACAGCAAAAAGTAGAGAAAAAGCATTTGATTTCAAAATTATTTGAATTTTAATAAATTAAGGACTTAGCTGTGACAAAGTTAAAGATATTTTTAATGTCATGACAGTATCCTTTTATCTGGCAATTTAAGAGAAGGAGACAGGACTTTCCTTAGTAACAGTGCCAAGGCTCTCGAAGCCTTTACTGGAGGAGATTAGAATGACCTCACTGCTTTCAGAATGAAGTGTAAAACTCACTCCTTGAATGTCATGTTCTGACTGAGTAGGAGTAGCACAAGGAAAGTAGGAAGGGGAGAAAAAAGAAAAAGAATGAAGAGAGACACGAGAAAATAAATACTAGAGATGAGGGAGATAAAAGAAAGCAGGAAGAAATAAACTGTAAGGCAAAAATACAGCCCAAACTGCCTCCAGGAAAGGAAGAGGAAAACACTAGTGTCCTGCTCCATGACTTGGGCTCCTAAACAAATATGTAATAGAAATAAATGACAACAATAGACCACTGGCCTATTGTGATTTCATTTATTGACTTTCATAGATTCCAAAGCTAGAAGGGACCATTGTTGTCATCTTGTCTGATCTCCTGTAAAACACAGAGACCCATAGCACTTCTCTGAATTAATTCTTGTGTGAACTACAACATATCTCTTAGAAAAGTCTCAGTTTAAATATTTCTAGTACTGGAGAATCCATCACAACCCTGGCTAAGCTGTTCCAATGGTTGGTTAATTTACTCTCACTGTTAACAATTTGTAACCTGAATATTCCTAGCCTCAATTTTCAACCATTAGATCTTGTTATTCTTTTGTCTGCTAGACTGAAGTGCTTTCAGTTATCAAATTTCATTTCCCCATGTAGGTACTTACAGACCTATCAAGTCACCTCTTAACTTTCTCTTTGACAGGCTATGTAGCTCCTGGAGTCATTCACTACTAGGCATGTTTTTCAATCCTTTATTCATTCTCTTGGCTCTTCTCTGAACTCTCTACAGTCAACATCCTTCTTGAATTGTGGAATCGTAGACACCAGAACTGGACACAAGCAGTGGTCACACCAGTCCCAGATAAAGAGGTAATACATCTCTACTCTTACTCGACATTCCCATTTATACAACTAAGGATCGCATTAGCACTTTGGCCATAGCATCATGCTGGGACCTCATGTTCACCTGATTATCCAACCTGAACACCCAAGTCCTTTTTAGAGTTACTGCTTCTCAGGATAGTTATCCAGTTAGTAAGTATGGCTACATTCTTTGTTCTTGGATGTATGATTTTACATTTGATTGAATATTGAAATCCATATTGTTTGCTTGTGCCCCACTTTCCAAGTGATTCAGATTGCTCTGTATCAGTGACCTGCAGTCTTCATTATTTACTAGCCTTCATCCCCAATCTTTGCATCATCTTAAATGTTTGTTTTCTTCCAGGCCACTGATAAACAACATTAAGTAGTGTAAGGCCAAGATCTGATGCTTGTGGGACCCCACCAGAATAACATCCACTTGATGATGATTCCCTGTTTGCAGTTATTTTGAGACCTATCAACTAGCCCATTTTTAATATATTTAATGCGCGGAGTTAATTGCAGGTACCGGATATTTACAATTTGAGCAAAATTTTTTGGTTTTGAATGCGTACATAGGTCACATAACATAGTTTCTAATAGGATGAGTGAAACACTTAGAATCTGATTTCCAGAGTGAATACTCATGTTGTCATTTCAAAATTCACTTTTTATGAGCACTCTTTACTATTTGCCTAAATTCACTATTTCTGTGAATAATCCGGACAGTAAATGTATTTGCTAGAATATTAATAGATAGCAAACACTGAAGAGGCATAAATACAGGTGAAGCTAATTCAATTTCTTATTTGAACACATATTCACAGATTTTTTTTTCCAGGTGTGAACCCTTGTTTATTACACAATCGTAGTACTGTGTGATGCAACCATTGCAGAGTGACAAAAGATAATCCCACAAACAAAGCATATACATTCTGTATGAGGCAGCAGAATTTTCATCTCACTGTAAAACCTAGATTTATGTACTAATGCATTCAAGTCAGAGTAATTGATATTTATTTTACAGGTGCTCAACTGAAGAATGAATGTATAACCATCACATGAGCAAACAGCTTTCTCTGTTTGCTTTGTAGGAGATTCTGCTTCATGCAACAATGAAAGATAGCAACTAATAAACAAAAATGATAAAAAGCTCTTCTGGTTGGGCAGAATGAAAGAAGGGGGGAAACAAGGGTTGTAAATCATCCTTCTGTATAAAGCTGAATAGTCATTGTGAAGCAATGATGATTCATTACATTTAGCAGGTATTCATGACACACCTATGAGGCGTGACATTTATACACAGTTTCTCTACTTCTGCTTAGATACCACATTGTTAAGTGTGGCATAAATAATCGTTCTTTCTCGCTCTCCCTCTTTTCTGTCCCTATGTGTCAAGTCTATTCTTCCCTCTGCATTTCCTTCCCTCCAGCGGCTCCTGTGGCTTGTGTTTCATGTCTCCTGTGCTGGGTAGTAACATGTGACGACTCCATTCTTATCATCGAGCTAAACTGGCTTTTTATTAAAGCAACTATTCATAGAGCTGCTCCAGCCACAGCTTTGCATTCTAGCCCTGAGCAGTGCACACAGCCTCACATCCTGGTGCCTTCTCCAAACGCGGTTCTTCCCTCTACATTCCATGCAGTGTGCTACAGGCATCACTCCCCTCCCTTTCTCTACTCTATCCACTAAATATCTGTAACAAAATAGTTAATAAAGTAGTCACTGGGCTTTGGAGTTAACAGCTCTGTGAGATTAGTGGAGCTGAGTAGGCTGCACTCATTAAAGGCATCTCACATTACTCCCTGCCCTTGCTAGGGCAATCAGGAATTGTTGGGAAGCCTTCTGTTGTTCCTTCTGGGGCAGTGGGGCTCTGCATGGAGCTGTGTCAAACAGACATAATTTAGCTCAGGGGAAGATAAAAGAACAATTTTTCCCTACCACTGTATGTAGTAGAGCTGGCTGGAAACTGGAATTTCTGTTTTGTGGAAAATTCCTACATTTTTTTAAATTCCACTCCGGAACAAAAAGTCAAACTCTCCTGTGAAATGAAAATTATATATGTTGATTCAGGACCATCAAATTGTTTCATCTCAATAAGGTAAAATGTGTAATTTGGTAAGGAAAATACTTGATTTCAGCTTCATAATTTCAATTAATTTTGTTTTGATTTGTATATTATATATATTGATTGAAATGGTAAAGTCAAAGCAAAACACTTTTCACCCTGCTGAAACAAATTTTTTTAATCGTATCACAACAAAATGAGAAAGTTGAAGAGGTTTCAAGGTCTTCCTGCTGAAAAGTTTGTGAACATCGGGATGTTCCTGTGAAACCTTATGATTTGGACTAAATTGCATTTTTCGATGGAAAACTGTTCAGTCACACAATTGTTTGACTGGCTCTGCAACTGCATTCCAATTTTTGAAAAGATTTGTTCTATCTTCTCAGTCTCTAAACTTGTTCTTTACCGGTGGCACTGTGTTAGCATTCTGTAATCTGCTCATTTACAACCAGGATATTTTCTGATTTCCATTGCCTTGTGATCCTGTACATAGAATTGTGCAAGAAAAAAGAATGGGATAGACCCTCATCTAGGGTGAATTGGCATAGCTCCATTGACTGCAATGGCTCCATGCTGTTTATACCAGCTGAGAAGCTGGTCCAGTAGACAGAAATTTCTGTTCGTTGGAAGAAGTAGAGTTGTTTCCAAGAGGGATACGTCAGAGAATCACCCTTGGATTCGCTGAAGAAATGTTATTCTTGTTCCAACAGTTCCTTTATCATTTATATATTTTTCTGTCATTTGTGTGGGGTCAGTGCTTCTAAAAACACTTGCAGGTCACCCTTCAAATGGAGTTCTGTAGATTTGAATGTGTTCATGTGAACAATGAAACTACTGTGCAAGTGTGAACAAGGAAACAGTTGTCCAAAGTCCTATCACATATGTCACGAAGGTCAATAAAGTCTGCTGTTTGCTCAAGGTATGGTTAAGGTTTATTTTATTGACAGTGATATAAATATGATTGATGGATTCCTGTGACTTTCTTCTCGGTGTGCTCTTTGAGTTGTATTCATCCCTCTCCTTTCACAAGTATATTTATATATTGGTAAATTGCCCTGCCTGTGTGACAGAATAATTGCATAGGCCCAGGTACTCCCCTGCACTGAGCAGCATTGGAGAGGAACAAAGTAGTGGGAAAATGTTTCTAGGAGTCAGACTGTATGGAAGGAGCAGAGCAATGGATATACTGGGTGGTTCTTTAGAGTCCATCCAAGCTACTCCCTGGGAACACCATAGTCTGGGAAAACTGCAAGTCAGAACCAAGGAGGCAGCCACCATGCAAAACAAAATGAGCTACATAAATTTCCTCTCTGAACCGCCCATCCTCTTCAGAGGGATTATGAGTGCATAGTTAGCATGGGGCAGCCCATGCGGCCTTGCTCTGAGATGTGCCATGATTCCATGAGAGGAAGAGGTTTAGCATGGAGCAAAAGGGGCTCTGCACAGATGCCCCAAGATCTGTTGGGCAGGATTTTCCACGGATCAATGGACTCCCGTGTAGTTAATGGCCCCTTCCCTTATGCTAGACTACCCTTCCCCCTTCACTTAGGGGATAAACTGTCAGGCATTCTGCATGGTCCCCTGCATGGCATCTTACAAACAACTTCCATCCTGTGTGCTTTTCCTTAGAGGGACACATTAGGCCTGTAATTAAATTCATCTACAGCCCCATGCCCAATATGTTACAAGTGCAGCTACTAGAAATATGGCTGATGTTTACTATAATTTAAGGTCAGACAGAGTTAGTGGGCAATTCATAACTGACCTTCTGATGTAAAATGAATATTTTACAGTGTTTTCCATGGCCAGGAGTTAGTACGAGACAAGGAATGTGTAAAATGCAACTTTTGGGGACAGAGAAATCACCACCGTAACTGGCTTTTCCCCCCATTTAGATAAATAGGATATCTCTATAGCACAAAGCCTTTATGAATCCATCTCAGCTGAGGAAGTGCTATTCTGATCCACTCAGAACCTTAATAAAACTCTGGGCCATGTTTTTTTTTTAAAAAAAAACATTCTTCTGCAGCAACAAACCCTGTTGAAATACCAACAGTAGCATTAAATGTGTGGTGTTAATGCCATTTGAATAGTGGCATTTTGTATTTCCAACAGAGCAGATGTCATATTCCAGCTGAATGGTAGACTCTGATCCTGTGTACTCTCTAAAAAAGAATTAACTTCAGGGCAATTCCCTACACAGCTAGTGCAAGTCCAGTTGAGTTAACTAGGAGTGATTCATTGATTGCTCCTAGTGTATGACAGGAAAGGCTATGACACCTCAAAACTTCTTGTAAGTGCTTTTATCAAGCCTCACAATGACCTGTTTACACATGGCTATAGTGAGGCATAGAGAGGTTCGTAAAGTAGGCCACATATGAAATCAGCAACGTACTTGGGAACAGGTCACAGGAATCCCAACTTCCAGTTTTCTGCCATTTACTTAAGTAGGAATTGGATTGGACCCTAGCTACACTGACAACCCTACGTCTATCCCTATTACTCAAAGGTAGGAGATAAATAAATCCTCTGTGTGTGTGTGTGAGAGAGAGAGAGATGACATTAAGTCATGCCTCGGTTTTTTGGCTTCACCTTTGGATAGTGTGTTAATCAATTACAAAATAAATAAATTGTTTGGGAATGAGATGGCTCCAATAGTCAGCCACAGTCAAGGTCAAATTTTTGATCTAAATAAAAAACATGCCCATGTCTCTTTAAATAATAACAGAAGTAAAACCCCTTTCACTGTGAAAATTAAATTCTATCTTACAAATAAACTAACTACATTAAACTAGCATCCATTCAGTTTATCAACAGACCTTTTGAGACAGATAAAATATTTTACTGGTGAGGAAAGTATTAGGCACCATGGATCAAACCCTCAGCTAGTGTGAAGTAGTGAAGAGCTACATTAATTAACACCGGCTAAAGATCTGGCTATATTTTTACTGCCCCAAGTAAGAAGGTGCATATTTTAAAATATATCACTCGCCAGCCTGCTCCCCCAAAATCCTCACCTCCAACGCTTTCCCCCACCACACACACAAAACTACACTACTCCTGTCAGCACTCCCTCTTTATTAATCTCAGTTCCTCACCCACCCTTATGTGCCCTCTTACTGATGCCTTGTGATACTCCAGCGGAAATTCCCCAGATATTCCCTGGACTCAAAGAGGAAATCAGTAAGCTTAAAACCAATGGCTGGGCCTAAATGTACCTGAAAACTGTGGGGCAGGAACCAGGAGAGTTTGCTTTCCACCTCAATCACTCTAACTATAGTTGATACTTGAGGTTGAGTTGCTACTTGGGAACTGAGCACTGAGTTTCCTGAAAGAAGGGATTGTCTGTATGCTGCTTGCCACCTCTTCCAGAACTTGTGTAAATAAACAAGTTACATGAAGAATATGCCCAACTCTACATCACCGATTTCTCCTCAAATTGGAAGCTGACCTGCAAAACCCAAGACATCAGCTACTCCTTGTCAGAGGGATGGCAATGCAAATACAAGAGGGTGGATGATGATACACACTAGAAAGTCTAAGGTCGCTGGCTTAGAAACAGTGGCAGCAGCAAATTTAGCAGAAGCAGAGGTGACAGCAGTGACCTTTCAGAGGCTATAGCTGGGTTTGGAGGCAGGATATTTAGTTCATAGAGCACTAACACGTCTAACTTTTCAAGCAGTGAGTCATAAGAATCTTGTGAAAGCTGCTTCAGAAGAATGCTGTGATCCAGAGGAAGCTGACTTCGGAAATGTAAAATGTTGTAAAGATTAATTCACAAGAAATTATTCATTTTTACACAATTCACCTGCAAACTCATCTGCCCACCCTATCAATGCCTTTGTCTTTGCGGTTTGTTTAATTTTTAACTGGCATGTGTTAATACAGTGGTATAACATTATCTCAGTACCAGCCAATATTAATGAATGACGGAAGAGCAGCTACTTTATCACTGTTGGAACAGAGAATTAATTGACCCTAGAATGGCTCTCTGATCACTGACAGCTGAAGCTAGCTTTGGGTGTGGGTACCCTACAGCGGAGAGCATGATTCCCAGCCCTGGTAGACAGACTTGCACTAGCTTCACTTGAGATAGCACACTAAAAATGGTAGTGTGGCTGATGGAATGGGGGGTGGCAACTTGAGCTAGCGCCTTGATCTTAGGGAGCTGGGTGAGCTTGAACTCGGGTGGCTTTCACATCTTTAGTTAATCCAGATTAACTTTCCTGGGTGTCCCTATGCAGAAAAGCCCATAGTGTTATCAGCACCTTTGCCATCTAGTATGCTACAAGCTGGTGAGTGATAAGTAGGTCACTTTGTTGCATCTTAAATTTCAGTTTTAAAAGCTTTCTATTTTCACCAGGACCAGAGAAGGGCATAAGGAGACGGCTTTGATTTTGGGCATGAGCTGACACCCACTGAAGTGAATGGGATACTTTCCATTTTCTCCAGTGGGAGGTGGATTGGGCTCCTTATTCCAAATGAAAACCTCACTCCTGTAAACCATCAATGAAGCCAATAAGACCCTTCACATGTTTAAAGTTGAGCACTTGCTTAAGTGTTTGCAGGACGGGGCCTAAATGCCTTCTAGGGGGATGTATTTGTGCAGTCCACTGAAGATTTATTTAATTTCCTGTTGCCTGTCACCTACCTTCTCAGATACTTATTTTATATGTGTGTATTTAAGATCTTGCTCATGGACACCCTGTTATCTATGGGAGCCCAGTTTGCTGCTCCCTGCACCTTGTGTAGCCACTTTTACCAGTGCACAGTAGGTGTAAAATGCTGCAATTCTGAGTTGACAGCATTCATACCCATTTTGCATGAGCATCAATGATTACGCATGATGCAGGGCAATGTTGAATCCTGGCCTGGGTTCCTTGGCATAAACATTTCACCCCCCCCCAACCCCCCGCACAGTCTTGGTGCGGTGCAGCTCTGCACTGCCTCCACCAGGAACCAGTGCCTCAATGGCACTCAGCACAGCCTGGTCCCTCTGGTGCACTTCTTCGGCCTGTCTGAAGTGTGTATGTGTGTGTTGGGGAAGAGGGGAGAAATCAGAAAATATGTAGCTGAAGGAGCACACAGTGTTTGCAACAGTCTCTAGTCTTAGCATGTGGTAGAAGACTCCTTGAACCTCACAGCTGCATATGTGCCAAGTCATAATCTGGGCCCCGACTTAGAGTGTTGTACCAGGAGAAGGCAGGTAATTCACCTATAGTAGAAAGAGTATATGGAGCACTAGGCAAGGCACTCTTACTTGATGGACTCTGACGATAAAATGGTGACTGCCAATTGCATGTAAAGAGGCAAATGCATAATAGAAGGTCACCTCGGCAAACAAGTTAAGTTGAGAAGCTGATTCTCATTGTCAGGGAGGTTCTGGTTATATAAATACTCATGTAAAATAGCCTTAGGGAAATGAATCATATGAGTGAAGGTTATTTAAAAAATCCTGTCTCTGGGTGTGCTACTGTGAAACAGATTCGTGTGATACAGACTGAGCTGAATTTAGGAAGTAAAAGGAAGTTTGTGAATGATCACCACTGTACAATGACACTGATGACAATGGGCTGGTTAAAAATAAGAAATACATTTTTGTATTTCAGGGAAATGAGAGTAATTTTCCTTGGGGAATCAGAGAAAAATTGTATCTCAGAGCATTGCAAATTATGGGTCCGATTCTCCACTGCCCTGCACCTTCTGTAGTCATGAACACCAGTGCAAAGTGGGTATAAAATGATACTATTCTGATTTGGTAGTGCTCAGTGTTTCACACTCACTTTCCCCGTGAGTAAATGACTACACACAAGGTTCAAGACAGTTGAGAATCAGACTCTGTATACTTTCTGATTCTCATACTCACTCTAATCTCAGAATTTACATGAGGAGGTGTCACTTCTATTCTCATTGGGCAGCCATTTGAGGGTTATAGCCACAGAGGTGACCT
Organism: Caretta caretta; assembly: GCF_965140235.1. Lineage (NCBI taxonomy): Eukaryota > Metazoa > Chordata > Testudines > Cheloniidae > Caretta > Caretta caretta. Next base: position 125,625,218 of record NC_134209.1, on the reverse strand, counting down.
AGAACCTTTGCCTAATAAATAATATAATAATAATAATAATGAATAATTAATAATAAAGAGGAATTGGTATCTATGGAGTCACTGTAGGACTACTTATATAGGACATTTCACAGCTATTGCAACAAAGACTGCCCATGACTTAGAAAACTTGAGGGGCAGCTGTCAAGAAAGCCTCATATCAGCTCTTCCCTTGTGAATGAAACTCAAACTCACTCTTTTCCCAGACAATTAACTGAAATTGGCAAGACCTTGATGGGTGTGAACCTAAATGAGGCAATAGGATACTATGAGTACAGAATATCCATGAGTAACATGGAGCCAGAATCTTCCTGTGCATCTCTTCAGAATACTCTGTTTAGAAGATTCTGTTTTTTTTTACCCTGACTGTAAATTGATCCCGGTTATCTACTTACTGTAGACTGAGAAAATAACAATGAGAGATGTGAATGTCCATGTTCATCTTAATGGAGTGTTCACTTTGAAGATTAATTATGATCATTTAAATTCCATCACTAATAATATTTCATTGCAGATTGTCAAGACAAAACCGTCCAACTAATGTGCTGATCAGTGCTGTGGGTTGGATTTGTCACCTCCTATATCACATTCTCGGGAATGGACATCCTACTGAAATAGGGCTGCAATTTAAATATGCAAATAGATAAATATTCCTTTGGTCGTTGAGGTAATAGAGAAGTTTGCTACTGCTACTTAGTGAGAGTGGTCTTCAGTGATCCTGACAGGACAGAGAGAGACTGGGCAGCCACCACTGTACCTTGTGTTAAGCCTCTCTTCTAACTAGCATCACATACTTTGGTATACCCAGTAAAAAAGAATTTACAAAAGCCTGGGACTGCATGGAAATGAGAAGCAATAAAACCCTTAATGTTCATAACTCTTTTTTTTTTTTTTTTGCTGTTGGCAGTGCTGTCATAGGCTTGGCGGGTAACCAAAAAGTTGACAAAAAGCAGGTTTTTTAAAAAAAATAACTTGCCGCACTGACTAGAAATTAAACATAAAGGACTAACCTCTCTGCTAAGAATTGACGTCAGTGCAGCTGTGCCGGTCTACACCAGCAGAGAATCTAGACCAAGGTTTTTAAAACTCCTCTCTGAGAAGCAATATTTTTAAATTGGATGTAGCTATATAAATTTCCCCTAGAACTGTACATTTGAGTTTCACAATAACATAAATAAATCCTCTATCTTGGTATTTAAGTTAAACAGACGTATCTCAATTTTATGTTTCCCAAGGACTCTCCTGCATTCCCCTCCCAAGCTGGGTTATTTCTGGAGCTAAATAAGAACATATGAATGACCATACTGTGTCAGACCAATGGTCCACCTAGCCCAGTATCCTGTCTTCTGATACTGGCAAATGACAGATGCTTCAAAGGGAATGAACAGAATAGGGAAATTATCAAGTGATCCATCCCCTATCATCCAGTCCTAGCATCTGGCAGTCAGAGGCTTTGGGACACCCAGAGCATGAAGTTGAATTCCTGACCATCTTGGTTAATAGCCATTGATGGATCTATCCTCCATGAACTTACTGTGTCAGGGTCCCCATGGTGCAACCTGGACTCTGGGACTGCTAAGCCCTCCAAATCCATCAGCCTGGGTTGCCTCTCACACTGTGATGCTGATGTCAAGCTACAAACCTCTGACAGGCACTGCACTTACACAGACATCCACAGAAGGGACACACTCAACTGAGTTATATGAATGATCTCCCAGCCACTCCTGAACCATCAATAGAGAGGCTCCAGCCAATTCCCGCTGGCTCCTCAGTCTTGCACCCTAGAACTGTACTGCCTTGCACGGGTCAGAAGCAGGGCCAGTGTAAGCTCATCATTACCTAGTTTGCCACTCCAACCAAAGGGTAGTGGATGTGCAACAGCCCTTGCTAACCTGAGCTGACATTTCCCAAGTACTTTAACCAAAACACACTGTTAAGAATAAAACATTAAAATAAGTTAATTAACTAAAGAAAGATAGATTTTAGTGATTATAAGTGGTAGGCATAAAGGTCAGAGATAGTTACCTTAAGAAAATAAAAAGTAAACACACATTCTGAATCCTAAACTTTTAGTCTAAGCAAAAGTTGAATCAAATAATATCTCACCCTGACAGGTCATACAAGCAGGTTACAGTTCCTTAATACACAGATTGGGACTACCGTCCAGCCTGGGACCACCCTTTCCTGGTTCAAAGTCTTTGTCTTCCAGATGTCCTTCCAGGTGTTGAGTTGTGTGGGGAGAGAGGCCAAGTGATTCTGTCATCACTGTCTCTCTTTTTATACCTACTTCCAGCTTGCTAGAAAGATCTTTGCCATGACATAGGGGTTAGGTAGCCCGCATTGGTCAGGCAGTCTGCATTGCCTAGGTGCTTTCTCTGAGAAGTCTCTGGGATGGCTGTTGGGAGAGTGGATTCCCTTTAATGGGCCATCAGCACCTTTCTGGATGGTCCTTTGTTGCAATTGAAAGGTTGGCAGTGGGAGTCTCCCAACCTCACAATATATTTCAGTAACACATATAGCAATGTGTCATAACTGATATATACTGATAACACATACAGATCAAGACTTTTAAAATGATACCTCACAAGGCATACTCTATGCAAATATCATAATTATATGACAGTGGTAAATATGGGGGTTCTGGGGTGCAAATTTGAGGTACAAAGTGCCACACTTACCTCATTCTTTTTTGAACCCAGTTATACTTTTGACCTTCACAACATCTCCTGGCAGCGAGTTTCACAGGCTGACTGTGCATTGTGTGAAGAAGTACTTTTCTTTGTTTTAAACCTGCTGCCTATTAATTTCATTGGGTGACCCCAGGTTCTTGTGGTATGTGAAGGGGTAACTAACACTTCCTTATTCATTTTCTCCCTACACCATTCAGTTAATAATGTTAAGTCCTCATATATACCCCGCAATCTAATAGCACGTGGCACACTTAACCTATGCCTATAGTATATACTAAGTAGCTGCTAATTTTGCTGTGGTTTTACATTGTAGTGTGTCAGGACTAAAGAGTAATGTGTTTCGTGATCGATTGAAGGAAGGAGTAAGTTCCCTGTGACGATGCAAAGTCTGTCATTCTCAATGAAAATGTATTGGTTAGATATTAGGGTATGAATACGAGATCCATAACTTGGCAGTTACTTGTTTTTAAAATTTTATGCTGGGGGATGTTGCCATCCCTGGGAGGTGTTAGCCAAATTAATCCCTTTCAAATGGAGACTTGTTTATGGAATTACATCATGCGTTGGTCCAGACATACCTTAAATGTTGGGTAATTCCATCTAAGCCTCCATTTCCTATCAGAAATGTCACCTTTGTCACCTTTGTCCAGCATGTCCTTGTCCATCCCTCCACAATCGCAAGTCGATACCACACCATTCCATTTCATTGTGAGCACATTCTTTCCATTTCTGGTCAAAGAGTTTTGTCATGGGATCAGCCCAGCGCTTTTTGAGCAGCCTATTGTCTTACCTGCCCATCTTCGCTTTGCGTCATACATAGCCTGCACTACATCAGTCACGTCTGTATGCCTTCTGATCTCCTCATTCGGTATATGATCACAGAGCGATATATTGCACATTTGCCTTTCCATTGCTCTCTGAGTGACAGCGAATTTTTCTTCCTCCGCTTTTGTTGTTGACCAGCTTCCTGCTCCGCATATCATTGCTGGCAGAACAGTGGAGTTAAACAGTTCTTTCCTTTCCTTCATGGACAATTCATCATCCATTAGAGAATGTTGAAACTTGCCCCCTCCGCCCCCGCCTTTTGCCTCCTATGCATTCCCCTTTGAACGAGTTGTCTCTGCTCAGTGCTGACCCAGGTAAATATATTTGTCGATCTCCTTGATTTCTTTCCCGTTTACAGTGATGATTCCTTCTGCACAATGCTCATTCCACTTTGTCTTCGACGTGTTCACTTCCAACCTGATATCATGAGAAAGTGTTTGCAGTTGCTGCAATTTGTTCCCCAAGTCTGCTGTGTCCTTTGCCAGTATTATGCAGTTGTCAGTGAAGAGAAGGTGCTTTAACTGTTCTCCGTCAATTCTGATTCCTTCTTCCCAGTTCAATTTCTTGAACAGCAACTCCAATACTGCTGCAAATAGCTTCGGTGAGATTGTGTCCGTGACACAATCTCCATTTCCTATAATCCTTTCAAATAGGGATATCCCTCAATGACCTCAGTCAACATGTTTAAAAGCATGCTTTGACATACAGACTAGCATACAGACTAGGGACCGAATGGCTTGGCAGCAGTTCTTCAGAAAAGGACCTAGGGATTACAGTGGACGAGAAGCTGGATATGAGTCAGCAGTGTGCCCTTGTTGCCAAGAAGGCCAATGGCATTTTGGGATGTATAAGTAGGGGCATTGCCAGCAGTTCGAGGGACGTGATCGCTCCCCTCTATTCGACATTGGTGAGGCCTCATCTGGAGTACTGTGTCCAGTTTTGGGCCCCACACTACAAGAAGGATGTGGAAAAATTGGAACACGTCCAGGGGAGGGCAACAAAAATGATTAGGGGACTGGAACACATGATTTATGAGGAGAGGCTGAGGGAACTGGGATTGTTTAGTCTGCGGAACAGAAGAATGAGGGGGGATTTGATAGCTGCTTTCCACTACCTGAAAGGGGGTTCCAAAGACTATGGATCTAGACTGTTCTCAGTGGTAGCAGATGACAGAATGAGGAGTAATGGTCTCAAGTTGCAGTGGGGGAGGTTTAGGTTGGATATTAGGAAAAACTTTTTCACTAGCAGGGTGGTGAAACACTGGAATGCGTTCCCTAAGAAGGTGGTGGAATCTCCTTCCTTAGAAGTTTTTAAGGTCAGGCTTGACAAAGCCCTGGCTGGGATGACTTAGTTGGGGATTGGTCCTGCTTTGAGCAGGGGGTTGGACTAGACGACCTCGTGAGGTCCCTTCCAACCCTGATATTCTATGATTCTATGATGTCATCTGAGGGAATTGTGTCCTTGAACTTCTAATGGTGAGTTTAAAATCTTCAGTGAAGTTACATCAGGTACATTTCAAAATCAGAAAGGCTTACTTATCTAATAGAAAACTGACAAATACTTATTATATTCCTGCCTGACCTCAAACCCACAGGTGACAGCTTCTAATTTTCTCCCAGAGTGGTCAACCCCCACTCAGCCCTAGGCCCTGCCGCAACTCCACCCCTTTCCCCAAACTCCCACTCCCACCTCGCCTCTTCCTATCCCCACTCTACTCTGCTCCTGTCCTCACTCCACTCCTTTACCTAAGGCCCCACCCCTGTCCTGCATCTTCCCCACCTCTTTCCAGCCCCTCCCCTGAGGGCGCCCCATCCCAGCTCCTCCCCCTCCCTCCCAGCGCCTCCTGCACACCGCTGAACAGCTGTTCCATGGCATGCAAGAGGTGCTGGGAGAGAGGGGGGAGGAGTTGATCGGCAGGGCCACCAGTGGGTGGGAGGTACTCGGGAGGTTGGAGGGGGAGCTTGGCTGCTGGTGGGTACTAAGCACCCACTAATTTTTTGCCATGGGTGCTCCAGCCCTGGAGTTCCCATGGAGTCGGTGCCTGTGCTCAGACCAATATTGTAATTTAGTTGAATAAAAGATATGGAGTGAAAGCTATTTAAACAGTGTTCCATAAAATTGTGAATTGGGCAAATTGAAACTAAAGTACTTGACAGTGTAATATTTATATTAGTCAGCATGCGTGAAATCCTGCCCCTATTGAAGTCAATGGGAATTTTGCTATTGACTTCAGCAGTATCAAGCTTTTACCCTTTGTCTGTTTAAGTCTGTTCAAGCTAAACTACATAGACTCATAGACTTTACGGTCAGAAGGGATCATTGTGATCATCTAGTCTGACCTCCTGCACCTTGCAGGCCACAGAACCTAACCCACTCCTCAAATAGACTCCTAATCTCTGGCTGACCTATTGAAGTAGTCAAATCATGGTTTAAAGACTTCAAGTTACAGATAATTCACCATTTACACTAGTTTAAACCTGCAAGTGACCCATGGCCCATGCTGCAGGGGAAGGTGAAAAACCGCCAGGGTCTTTGCCAATCTGTGTAGTCTGTACATCAGATATAGATCCTGGGAAAGACATAGTGTACCTGCAATTGGCTTTCCCCACAAGAAACAATTTCAAACAACAAATCTATACAATTTCCAGCGACATGTATTTTGTTTACACTGGGACAGTGTGAGTTGGACAGTATTTGCAAGCTATACTAACCTTTAGTTCTCCCCTAATTTTCAATACTTGCTTTATGTACCATTAGTGGGACACTAGAATTCACTTTATGTGAGGAATTTTATTCCATTTATACAATTTAGTCTATGTAAAATCATCTTCATATTCTTGTGGAATATGCCTTAGGCTTGATCTTCACAGTGCAAATTCTCTAGTTGTACTTATATGGGGAGATGTAAAATGAAGGACATATACTGATCCAGGGTTTGAAACTAAATCAAATTCTCAGCTGGTGTAAATTGGTATAGCTTCAGTGCAGCTAAACTAATCTACACCAGCAGAGGATTTGGCCTAGTATTTTATATTGTCTTCTATAATTACAGGCCACTACTTTTCCACAAGGATTCACCTTATATGCTCCTTGGGATACAAGTATTGGTTTTCTGCGTATGAAGTTCAATCAGTTTTTCAGAGTAGCTGCCATGTTAGTCTGTATTTGCAAAAAGAAAAAGAGGACTTGTGGCACCTTAGAGACTAACAAATTTATTTGAGCATAAACTTTCGTGAGCTACAGCTCACTTCATTGGATGCATTCAGTGGAAAATACAGTGGGGAGATTTATATACATGTAAGCAGTGTCAGGATGAGCTCCACCCTGACATCTGGTGGTGAGGTGTGGCAAGTTGTGGAAAAGAACTTCAGGGGCCGATCTCATTTGCATAGGCACACCCACCCCGCCTAGAATGAGACCATAGCTGCCCAAATGGTCACTTTGGCTGCTGTGGGATCCCCAGTGTCTCTGTTATTGGGGCAGGAAGAATAAATTGTTATTACCCTGATTATGGGAACTGTGCTTGGAACTGTACGTGGCCTTTTGTTATGATGGAGGGATTCACCATCAACTAAGTAGCACTCGCTAGGCAAGGGTCATGGGTTCCAAAACTGTGTGAATGGAGAGAGGCTGGGGACAAGTACTAATACTTGGTGGTATGGGCCCCTTGGTGAGGGCCTTACATGCTAATTGCACTTCCTCCTCTCTCCACTGTGGAATATCAGAGCTAATTTTGATTTCATTAGAAGTCTAGTTATAGGCTGCTGAGCTCATTTTGGGCTGACAGTGCACCAGCACTGGGGCTCCCCTACTACAAGCTGAATTCACCTAAGAGCTGAAATCACTGAGTGTTGTGTTAAGTAGTGGGGGAGCCGGAAGATATATTGTGGAGCAGCTGGCGGGCCGGCTGGTGGAGCAGTTTGTGGATGGCAGGAGCTGCTTGTGGGCCGTGGAGCTGAGCGAAGGAGTTCGTGGGGCGACTGGCGGAGCGGAGCGCAGCCGAGCGAAGGAGTTCGTGGGGCGGCTGGCGGAGCGGAGCGCAGCCGAGCGAAGGAGTTTGTGGGGCGGTCAGCTTCAGATCATGTAAGGTGCCTCTTACCCCCGTCCCATTTCCACCCAGGTTGGGAGGTAAAGCTCCGCAGATAAACTTTCGAACTCTGGGGCGGCCCTGACCAGGGACAGAGACTTTTGGGGCATTGGACTTTTGGGACTTTGAGTGATTTGGGGTTGCTGGACTCAAGAACCAAAGGGAAAAGGGCATGCCCCAATTTGCTTGGGGTGGATTTTTGCTCATGGGTTTTGTTATGAATCCTGTTGGTGGTGTTTCCCAAACATAATGCCACATTGTTTCTCTCTGTTATTAAAAGGCTTTTGCTACACTCAGACTATGTGCTTGCGAGAGGGGAAGTATTGCCTCTTGGAGGCGCCCAGCGGGGGTGGTATATATTTGTCCCAGGTCACTGGGTGGGGGCTCGAGCCGGTTTGCATTGTGTTATTGGAATGGATCCCCTAGATATTGAACCCGGCCCTTGTTGCTGCCAACTCTGACGGGCAGAAGGGTTACATACATAGAGAACATGAAACAATGGGTGTTACCATATGCACTGTAACAAGAGAGTGATCACTTAAGGTGAGCTATTATCAGCAGGAGAGCGGGCAGGAAAAAACCTTTTGTAGTGACCTTTTGTAATCTATTACACTGTGGTCCAGCCTCTTGGAATGGAAATGAGAAGCGTCACAGTCCATGCTCTCTGTCTCCCATGGTTTCTTTGTCCAGCACTCCAATAAAGTATTTTGCAGAGATGACTGATACATTTGTTTGTGCATCACTATCTTGTTCTAGTCCTTTCCTACTGCATGTGCATGTACTATTTTGGTGTTATTTGATGCCTCAGAATGGCACGTTTTTGCTGAATGTTCAGATTTGCTCTAAATACAACTTCTTATGCCAGACACTTGCTTTTTAAGTATGGCAAGTACCTCAGCTACTGTAGGTTACTGTAATGTTTGCTGACTTTTTTTTTGTTCTGCCAAATTTGGTTTTGATTATTGTTTTACATTGAAGTGCACTGATCACAACACCATCACTCTGGGCCGAGCTATCCATTGCTTGTTTCTTCAGTTCTATAGCTGTTAATTGATTGTAAATCAGGTTCTCTTGTAAATCAGCCTTGCTCTTTCTTTGTTACCATTTATGTCCCAACCATTCTGTTTTAATTTTTCAGATTTCTAAAGTCTTGTTTTGTTTGTTCTTCAATGAAAGTCTGATTACTATTTTTATCAGTATTGTCCATATCTCACCATCCAAACTTTTTCTGCGCTGCTCAGAAACTATACTGATGAGGGCCATTTGATGAAGGCCCCACAGACTTACCCTGTTTAACTCAATTATATCATATCCATAAAGATACCTTTCTAAATTACATTATAATACATTTATAAATGAATGGTTATAGAGAGCATTAGTAAAATGGAAAGGAAATTTTTGTTTTAAATTCATCCATGTCATTTTATTGTTAAAGCCCAACTTTTGTGAGGATTTGAGTGTCCCCGGTCTATTAGATCTTTTAACCGGCATGCATCCAATATAATAACTGCATTTACTCTCAGTCTTTTTTCTTCCAAAATAAAAAAGTTCCTGTTTGCTCAGTTGAAGGCCTTATCTGCCATCAAATGAAAGAACTTTGGGCTGTCTCCTAACTGAATAGTGGATAATTCCAAGAACTCTTCTAAAAGTGTCTGACAGCTATCTTGGGCATACACTGGCAATATGGTTTGTAATCCTGAGGCTATGGCTAAAATTTTCCAACCTGAGTGCCTAAAATTAAGCTCTAAAAAGAAGTAGCCTGATTTTCAGAGATGCTGAGGAACTTCTACTCCTAGATCACAAGTCTGCTTTACTTATATAAAAATGGTAAAGTGATTTGCACTTGATTACACAGTTAGGACCTGTCTACACTACAAAGTTTTGTCAGCAAAAGCTGCCTTTTGCTGACAAAACAGGGGAGGTGTACACTCTACAAAGCTACTTTTGGCAGCAAAATTCTGCTGTTTTGCCAACAAAATAAAATCACCTCAGTGACAGGCATAATGCTTTTTGTGGCAAAGTTAAAGTGACAAAGCATCAGTGTAGAGCAGTGGTTCCCGAGCTTGTTCCGCCGCTTGTGCAGGGAAAGGCCCTGGCGGGCCGGGCCGGTTTGTTTACCTGCTGTGTCGGCAGGTTCGGCCCGATCGCAGCTCCCAGTGGCCGCGGTTCGCTGCTCCAGGCCATCATCGTATCCACTCATTATATTTCACACCTGAACATAGCCATTATATGAACAACATTCCCTCATACCTCAATGGTTGTACTTTGACCCGTTAACTTTTAACCCCCAATCAGGGATATTGCAGATTATGTATTCCTTACGCCACCTGATCCTAAACCGAACTTCGCACCCCTTGATAATCTGTACGTTATTCCCTGATGACCAGACACTTCTACATGTAAACCCTTTACCATTTTTTTTCTTTTAACATCATCTTAATAAAATTATTAAAGCTGCTGTTTGTTTTGTCGACATTTCCACCAGTATCCCACAATGCCTGCCCTGACCGCTCTGCTCACTGTTTTGATCTCTCTGCCCTGCAGGCATTCGCCCCTCCCGCTTCCAAAGCTCAGAGAAGTATCTGACAGCTGAGCCTGCTGCTCCCTTCAGGGAGCAAAGAACAAATCATTAAGGTGGAGTACTCCTGTTCCGCCCTGCACTAGGAACACAGCGCCAGGCAGACTGCTGCAGCGGGGAATGTGTGTGTGTGTGCGGGTGGGGAGAGGGGGAGGGACACTGCTGTGCTGCTTTGACATTCCTCAGCAGGGAGATCTCCCAGAGCTGCTCAGGATGCTGCTCTGGCAGCTGAGGAGGCTGGGGGAGAACTCAGAGGGAATCACAGAACTATAGGCAGGCAGAGCGGGCTGCTTCGGGAGAGACTGCTGTGCGGAGCAGAGCTGGGGGCTGATGTGTGGGGTGGGGTGTCCCCCTCCCCCAGGATAGGTCGGTCAGCCTGCTGTCTCCCTGCCTGAGACTCACCACTCTCCTCTCCCTGCCTCCCCTCCCCCACCACCATTCAGTTGAAAAAGCAGCTGACAATCTACTGGATGCTCCTAGAAGGATGGGATTGAGAAACCTGCATCATGTGACTCTGTACCTGCCCCATGAGGCACTGCAAACCCTTCCCAAAGCAGCCTGAGGCCAGTTTCACGGTTACCACAGTGCACTGCTCTCTGTGTCAATGCAAGAGCTGTTAGTGTGGATGCACTCTGCTGACAAAAGGAGCTCGTGTGGACATGCAACAGCGGTTTTAACTAAAATGCTTTAATTAAAGCGGCATAACTTTTACCGACAAAACTTTGTAGTGTAGACAAGGGCTAAGGGCCCAGCTTCACAAACCTTACTCACACTGATTAGTACTTGCTCCCATGAACAGTCCCATTGATTTAGATTGAGTACTTGTTATTTGACATGACTAAAAGGTTTAACCAAGATTAAAATTGAAGCTAGTAGATTCCTATCTTGTCGTTTAATAGCTTTAACAACTACTATAGCTGTCTGACATCGAGTATAATCTCTTGACATGTTCTGAAAGAGTGGGGGCAAAGCTAGAGAGATACTTAGGGCTTGTCTACACTGGCACTTTATAGAGCTGCAACTTTCTCATTCAGGGGTGTGAAGAAACCACCCCCCTGAGCACAGCAAGTTTCAGCGCTGTAAAGCTCCAGTGTAGATAGTGCCCCAGCGCTGGGAGCTGCACGCCCAGCTACACCCCTTATGGAGGTGGTTTTTTTAGAGTGCTGGGAGAACTCTCTCCCAGTGCTCACGCTCTGCCGCAACTATACAAGCCACATCGAAGCGCTGCTGCAGCAGTGCTTTGACTTTGCCAGTGTCGACTACCCCTTTGACACCATGGCTATAGAAGCAATAAAAAGAAACAGACCAAAAGGCAGGCGAAATGAAAGAAGAGATGAGACAACAGAAGCCTTATTAAATTTAGCCTCCAGAAATTAAGATTTGAATTTTTGATTTTGTTTCAAGACTTGGTCATTCATTGAAAAGTCTCTGCAATTCATTCATCAGAGCAAACTTCAGGTTTAACACAATGGATCACAAATAAGCAATACTTTATATAACACGAAGCAGTTCGGATAGTTTATAGGACTTTTTGGTATAGTTAGCTTCCTATAGAACTATCACTGGGTTTTATCCAAAAGATTTTGAGAGATTGTTTACTTTGCATTTCTTGAGAAAACAGGAGACCATAGCTAATATAACAGGAAAAACAAAACAAAAAAACTTCCTTGGTTGAAGTAGAATCGGAGGCATTTATTAATGGAATAAAAAGCACAGTTCCAACATTTGCTCATTTGATTGCAAAATGTAAAAGATTCTCTAATTACTTTTATGTAATATAAGTAAAGTAGCAGGATAATATTTGTGCTATTATGACTGACCTGCATTCAGATAAAGCAAGAACCAATACTTATTATGCCTGGAAAAAAATCTTGACTGTCCAGATTTCCACCTATTCACAATTATTTTAAAAAGGTTTTGTTCTCCCTAAGTTTATTGAATTTAAGAGCTAAAGGGGCTGATTCTCCTTTCACTTTACCCTGGTGTACATCAGGCATTTCTGAAGTCAATGGAATTATACAATAAAAAGCACTTCTCTCCTTTTAAGAAGCCCAAATCCCTTCTTAATCACACAGGGGGAGAGTGATCACATGGCTGATCAAAGATGATCAAGGGAACAAAGGCTCAAACTGATACTGTAACTTTAAGTATCGTGTTAAAAAAAAAAGCAGCCAAAAAACCAGAGCACCTTGTTCAGCAGGGGTATCTCCTTGATCAGCCATGTGATCACCCTCCCTCTGTGTAGGGTAGGACTGATTTAGGAGAGAAGGGCTTACAAGTGAACATGGGACAGCAAAAAGAGGAGTTTGAGAAGGAGATCCCCCACCACTGAACAAGGTGTGAGTATGAATCTTGGGGCAAGTGAGCTTGTTTGCTTTGTTTTTATTTTTCCTCTTTCAGGTTCCCAGGTTATGTCTTCACTAGCAATGTGAAAGCGCTGCCGCAGAGCTCTCTCCGAGCGCTATAAGACACCCACCTCCACGAGGGGAGTAGCTGCCAGCAGTGTTTTTTCATACCCCTGAGCGAGAAAGTTGCAGCGCCGTAAAGTACCAGTGTCAACAAGCCCTTAAGGTTACTGTGTCAGTTGGGATTGGGTATTTGGGGCCTGTTTGAGCCTTTGTTCCCTTGATCATCTTTGAGCAGTCTTGTGATCACCTTCCCCCTGTGTGACTAAGGAGGGGGAAAGATTCATAGATACTAAGGTCAGAAGGGACCATTATGATCATCTAGTCCGACCTCCTGCACAACACAGAGGAGGTCTGACCTAGGAGAAAAGGGCTTAAAAGCCAGAGGCTAAAGCTTTGTCTACACTGTCACTTTTGTTGGTAAAACTTTTGTTGGTCAGGGGTGTGTGAAAAATCACTCCCCTGACCGACACAAGTTTCACCCGCAAAAGTGCTGGTGTGGTCAGCACTCTGTCAGCAGGACAGAGCTAACACTGCTCCTTTGGGAGTGGTTTAATTATGCTGGCAGGAGAGCTACACAGGAGACCTTACAGCCACACAGCTGTAGCAGTACAGTTGTGCCACTGTAAGACCCATAGTGTAGACGTAGCCTTATAAGTGACCAAGGCACAGCAAACAGGGGAGTTGGAAGGAGATGTAATATCCAAGCTGGGCGGGGTTGCTACCCAGCTGAGATGCTACTGCAGTCAAGTCCAAAATCAGTCCCAGTTCATGACAAACCTGGCCTGAAGTTCACTTTACGGTTTCAGCTTCTAGATCTACTGACTACATCATCTCATTTATACTTTCTTTTAGCCGGCGTGAAGGCAGAACAATGGGAAACAAACCTATGTTATTTACTGATAAAATCTCTGTCAGCTCCTTGAACAACATACTGTCAATAAAAGTAATTTACAAACAGGTAGGCCAAAGAAACATCGTTTCCTGACCAAGTGTTCAGTCAGCTGAGGGAATCAGAAAAATCACAGACCGCTGAAGATCATATATCTCCCACAACTAGAAATCTGGCTGTATTTTAATTAGATCTGGTCAAAATTTTTCAACCATAACTTTTTTTGGCAAAAAATAAAGATTCAGGTTCATTAAAACATTTCCCAAATTTGTGCACTGAATTGTTTCTATTGAAAAAATAGACATAACAATCTGAAAAAAAAAGTTTCATTTTGACATTTTTGAAATGAAATATGGATTCAAAACTACTTTTGTTTTGAAATGTCCTTCAATTTTTTTTAATTTAAAAATATTTCAAAAGCTCACAATAAAAACAACATTTTGTTTGACCTAAAACCATTTTTTTTTCTGACTGTTCCGTTTATTGAAAAAATGTAGTCTTTCAGGTCAACTCGAAGCAAGTTTTAGTTTTTCTGGAACTGCCAGTGAACCAAAAATCAGTTATTCACACAGCTCTAATTTTAATGCTAGTAATGCTGCTATTCCTTAAAATGATCCAGTGCAACCCAGAATAAACAAAGCACTACAGTTGGGATTTTCAATGATACCTAATGAAACCATTGAAATCTACTGGGATTTGAATACTTAAATCCCCTTAAGGCTAGCTTTGAAAATGACAACATCTTCTTAAGGATTATAATGTCATGCCTATGGCTGCTATGGTTTTTCATGCACACAGTTAGTAGGTAACAAAGGTGAATGAGATGGTCATTTGTATGAAATAAAACAAGTGCACTGCTGATCTATCATTTCCAGGACATTAATGAAGGTCTAATGCCTCTGGCCTGTCACAAAATTCCTCCCCCTCATGAATTTATAGCACACAGCAACCTAGAATTTTGACCTAAAACAGGATTACTTGGAGTGATCATCTGTTCTCACCCCCCCCCCCCCGCCGCCCCCACACACACACTCATTGCTTTATTCTCTTTCAGAGCTGTATTATCAAACTACTGTATATTTACCAAGAATAAATAGTGGCACATATATGCTTGTAGAAGATTCTAAAACAACTTTCCTTGTGTTCCAAATGCGTATGCACATACAGAGGGACACGGTGTATGAAAATGTCTGTTTCCATATGCAAATTAGGTACACAAATTGATGCTGCTGTAGGAAGTATAAACACACTTGAGATGATCCATCAAAACTTTTAACCTAAACATTTACTTTATGTGAACATTTTAAAAGCCAAAATGCTAGATTCAGCCCTTGAAAAAGTGGGCACCATTCCATTGAAATAAAATCCACTTCTTTCCTCTGAGGATAACAAATAGTCATAGGCGCTGGAACTGGGGGCACCGGGGTGTTGTCACACCACCTGGCTTGAGCTGGTTTCTATTATATACAGGATTTACAGTTTGGTTCAATGGCTCCAGCACCCCCACTATAAAAATTGTTCTAGTACCCCTGCAAATAGTAGGCCTGATCATGCAAACCCATACAACCAGACTTAAGGTAACACTTGCAAATGTGCCGAAGGTCTTTATATTTGAAGGTATTTAGGTACCAAAAGATGCAGCTAGGCATCTGGTGGGATTTTTAAAAGCACCTGAGAAGGTTAGGTTTATAGATACATGAATTCCAAGGCCAGAAGAGACCACTGTGATCATCTTGTCTGACTTCCTCTATAACTCAGGTCATCATTCCTCAAAATAATTCCTAGAGCATATCCATTGTTTTACATGGGACCCCAGCACCAGAACTGGTGACATTTTTAGGCCAAAACTTTTTTTTGGGCGGGGGGGAAAATGGCAAATCTGATTTCACCAAAACCATGTCATTTTTACTGAATTGTTGGGGAAAATAATCAGTGTTTTGTTTTAACATTTTCAGAACAAACCCAGGCTTTTGTTGTTTGAAACAACTTTGTTTCAAAATTTCCATTACATTTTATTAGAAAAAATATATTATTAAATGCTCTAAATCACCATGAAATCTTTAGTTTCACCTGAAACAGAGTGGGTTTTTTGTTTTTGTTTTTCAAATATTTGGAACCGTCAGGCACCATTAGGTGTCTGTCTGCAGCTTTAGGTCCCTAAATCCCTTTGAAAATCTGGCCCTAAGGCCCAGACCCTCAAAGGAATTTTAATGGGAGTTAGGCACCTAAATGCCTTTGAGGATCTGGTCCCAACTGTCACTTTTGAAAATGAGACTGAAGCACCTAAGTGATTTAGGTGCTTTTGACAGTTTTGGTGTTTCTTATCACAAGTAATTCAGCTGAACTCAGGAGTTATGCTTACTAATATGAATTCAGTCAGACTACTTTCAGTAGGAAGCACTGGTATTAAATATTTGCAGGATCAGGCTCTGCGATCACACACCAGATCCACCCTAGTCAGTCACAATCCAGGATTATTAGTAGTTATTCCAGAGTGAAACATTCTCCATTTAAAAATAAATCCGTGTACTGGAACACCTGATGATTACCAGTATAGGGGAATGGCACAGCACCAACACCATAGCAGCTCGCCAGCTCCTGTAATAAGCCGCCTTCTCTGCAGTCAACGCGGGAGTGCGGCTAGAGAAAAGGGAGCATGGACTGGGCTCCCTTATGCCCCGGCCCCTAGTTGCTGTGCTGGCCCTCTGGGATCACTAGTAGTCTGTGCAAATTAGCGTCACCTTTATACCACTCTACCCTGAGGTGCTCCTTGGCTGAGCAAAGGATGGGTATCTTGGTCAGGAGCAATAGTGCTAAAAGTCTACGATTTTAAGCTAATGGACATGAAAGCACAATTAGTAAAGGAGGCTGTGATATTGGAGACATAGTCACTCGTTAAGGATGGCTTTCCTTAACCCATCTGCTCTTCTACTGCTCTTGCAAATTTGTCATCCCTAGCTTGTGAAAATAAATTATGATAATAATTACTATGCTTAGTATAAAGTGCTTTTAATCTTCAAAGTCATTCAGAGGCATAAGTCGACTAATTGATAGCAAACCCCTTTATCATACATAGTGTATGTTCCTGTTTAAATGCCAGTTGTGATGGATTGGACCCCCTTTCTGGGGTGCCACCTGATGTGCTAGGGTCCCACTAAACCCATCTGTCCAACCAGCCTGGTCCCCCCTCCCCTCCTGTGCCAGCTCTCAAGCCCCCTTTCCAGCAAATATACAGGTAGGGACATGCCCAGTTGTAGAATCACATAGAGTCTGCAGTCAGCTCGGGGTGGGAGGGCTCAGCTCGAGGAATTGCCCAGCACTATGGTGCACCCCTCCCCCCTGGAGTGTAAACCCAAAATTATATTGTCTTGCGCTATATAGAGATCTAGACAGCGTAAGCTCATGAAAATCGCCCCTTCCTCAATGGGGAGGAAAATATGCACAGGTTTTGCCCTCTTCCCCCCCAGTTATGAATTGCACAAACTGGGTTTTAGAATAAAACAAAGAACAAGTTTATTAACTACAAAAAGTATTTTTAAGTGACTATATAGTACAGCAAACAGTACAAAGCTGATTACTGAGCAAATAAAACAAAACACTCAAACTAGGCTGGATAATTAAAGGAATTGGCTACTAATAGTAATTTCTCACCCTAAATATTGTTTCAAACAGGTTGCAGAGTTTCTTGAAGGTAAACTGCACTGCTTGCAGCTTGAATCTCTAGGGATTCCTTTTATAGGCTGATCTGTCTAGCCTGGACTCAGCCTCCTGCCCCCACTTTAGTTCCTTTGTTTCTTCAGGTGTTTTCAGCAGTCTTGCTTCTTGGGCAGGGAGGCAGTGCAGAAGAACCAAGAGATTAACTCACTCCCCAGTCTTAAATAGGATTTACATATGGTGGTAATCTTTCGTTCCCTAGCCCACTCCCTTTCAGTGGAAAAATACTAGCTCAAGATGGGGAACCTATACCAAGATGTGGACCCTATACCAAGCTTGTAGACGATACTAAACTGCTCAAGATAGTTAAGACCAAAGCAGACTGTGAAGAACTTCAAAAAGATCTCACAAAATTAAGTGATTGGGCAACAAAATGGCAAATGAAATGTAATGTGGATAAATGTAAAGTAATGCACATTGGAAAAAAAACCCCAACTACACATACAATATGATGGGTGCTAATTTAGCTACAACTAATCAGGAAAGAGATCTTGGAGTTATCGTGGAGAGTTCTCTGAAGACATCCACGTAGTGTGCAGCGGCAGTCAAAAAAGCAAACAGGAAGTTTGGAATCATTAAAAAAAGGGATAGCGAATAAGATAGAGAATATCTTATTGCCCTTATATAAATCGATGGTACGCCCACATCTTGAATACAGATGTGGTCTCCTCCTCTCAAAAAAGATATACTGGCATTAGAAAAGGTTCAGAGAAGGGCAACTAAAATGATTAGGGGTTTGGAATGGGTCCCATCTGAGGAGAGATTAAAGAGGCAAGGACTTTTCAGCTTTGAAAAGAGGAGACTAAGGGGGGATATGATAGAGATATATAAAATCATGAGTAGTGTGGAGACAGTGAATAAGGAAAAGTTATTTACTTGTTCCCATAATATAAGAACTAGGGGCCACCAAGTGAAATTAATGGGCAGCAGCTTTAAAACAAATAAAAGGAAGTTCTTCTTCACACAGCGCACAGTCAACTTGTGGAACTCCTTGCCTGAGGAGGTTGTGAAGGCTAGAACTATAACAGGGTTTAAAAGAGAACTAGATAAATTCATGGAGGTTAAATCCATTAATGGCTATTAGCCAGGACGGGTAAGGAATGGTGTCCCTAGCCTCTCTTTGTCAGAGGGTGGAGATGGATGGCAGGAGAGAGATCACTTGATCATTAACGGTTAGGTTCACTCCCTCTGGGGCACCTGACATTGGCCACTGTCGGAAGACAGGATACTGGGCTGGATGGACCTTTGGTCTGACCCAGTATGGTCATTCTTATGTTCTTATGTGACATGATCACATGACCCTGTAGTGTCCAAGCATCATCCCAAGAAGCTTCTCAGGAAGGTGGGAGATTAGTATCTTCAAAGTCCTATTGTCCTTCTTAATGGCACATCCAGGCTGATTGCCTACTGTCTGGTGGGCATTCCCCCAAGTACACACACACAGTTGTAATTGTTACATAGTCAATATTCCTAACTCCATATACAGAAATAATACATGCATACAAATTGGATAATCATATTCAGTAAATCGTAACCTTTCCAGTGATACCTTACATGTCCCATCTTGCACAAAACATACCTTAGTTATGCCATATTCATATTATAATCATATTTTAATGAAGAATATAGGGTGCAGTGTCACACCAATATTTATTCTCCTCTGTATAATTACATCTTTATATGCTTAACAGTCTGAGAGGATTGCTCTTACACAATGTACTGAAGTGATGACTGCAGGAGTTTTATAATGCAGATCAGCTTTTTCTGAGGTGGCTGGAGTGCCTTAACACCTGATAGAGCTAGATTATGAGCATCACAGAAACATAATTACGTAATTCTGGTAACAGTGAAAGAGCTATGAGCTATGTTTAATTGAGTAAATCCAGTCAAGATTAAGTCAAATAGAAACTCTTTGTTTTAGGGCCAAATCTTAATTCCATTGAAGTCCATGATAAAACTCCCATTGACTTTAATGGGATGAGAATCTGACTCTGAGAAAACACCAGACATATGGAAAAACAGTTACAGTCATTTTACTGGTAAGCTCCCCAGCAATTCAGCATAAAATTGAACTTAATAAAATGATTACATGATTGGTGCTCCAAGCACAATACAGAAGTACAACCATTAATTCAGGTAGAATGCAGGAAAATATGGAATTATTGATCCCAGAAGAGAACAATACACCACAGTTATTTATATTTTGAATGTTAAAACATGCTTATCTAACAAATGCTAAGTGCACCCATAAAAATCAAATCCAAATAGTTTCTTAACTGCATCAGGCCTTTGGGTTCTAATAGATCTATTGGGTCTGAGGTGGAAGCAAATTTCAGAGTCAAGAGTTCTCAGGCAAGGAACACCCTGTCTCCATTCCTCAAGCACTCAAATTGAGGGACTGCTAGCAAAAGTGCCCCAGTTGATTACAGATGTTGTGGCAACCTCTAATGTAACTCTTCTCATGACCTAAATGCTGTCTGCTTGTTTTATACCTCCCCAGTGAAGCTGATCCACTCACTAAAATTTGTTAGTCTCTGTAGTGCCACAAGGACTCCTCGTTTTTTGTTGATCCATTCCTGTTCAGATACAATCAGTTTTCTTTAATAAAGATCAAATGTCCTGAATGGAATCCAAAATATGTACCCCTACATCTTACTTCATATTCTCAACCAGCTGTTCAGTCTCTGGATTCAATTGTGGGTGTTCTGTTGGTACTGGCATCATTTCCAAGAAAGCTGCTTTTGCTTGTTTCCTTTTGCTCCTTTTAGTTTTCTGTTCTCTTCAGGCCCTATCTCTCAAGGATACCAATTAACTCCAATAGGACCCTTGCTCAATTTTTTTTTCTCTGCTCTGCTCATGTCATTCTTTGGTCTCAATCTACACCAGTGTGTTTCTCTCAGTTGCTCCAACAGACCTGATCTGTCAGACACAGCTTTCACTTGCTCACAGTTGGCAGAAATCCTGATTAATTTATCTGTGGCACATATTGTACCTTCTTTTTCTCAGGATAAACCCTATGTCTCACAGAATTTCTATTGGGATCTTTAATTGATTCTCTTCCAAAGTAGCTATTTTTCATGGCATCAATGCCAAAAACCCACCCACTGTAATATAAACAAAGTGGAATAGCATCATAATGACGTCAAGGAGAATACATGACTGTCACAGCTAATTGGGTGACCTTCCAGATACAGTTTTGCTGCTCTCAATTCAAAAACAAGAAACCTTCAGAAAAGATAATCAAGGAACACTCAGTGTGGTGTTTGGAGAAAGTTCATATCTCATTCAATTAGAATTTTGGCACCAAAAGCAAACACTGGGGAATTCTGACTTTTTGCTGCACTTTTTTTAAAAAAGGCAGTTTTGTAAGTGTTTGCATAATGTTACCAGCTTTGCCCATTACTTTGGGATATGCTCATTTATTAGGGTTACTCTTCGGGGGTGGGAGGGTGGGGGTGGGCGTTCTGTACTGCTTGTGTCACTTGTGTTCTCATATGGAGCTCTACTTCTCCCTGCTGCAAGTTCCCTCCCAATGGGACTATTCTGCAGGATCTAGGTTCCCCAGGGCTGGGTTCTTTCAGCCCCAGACTCAGATGAACACACACACACACACACTTTAACAGACCTCGTCAGAGAGGACCAGGTTAATTAGCACTCCCAAGCTGACCCTGTATATGTCCCTGGATTCAGTGGGCTGGGTCGAACAGCACCTCCGAGCCGTCACCCTCATAGGTCACCACTCTGGGGGAAGTGGAGGGGGAGGTCTTTCGTGAGTCAGACAGGCTGGGTACTGCACCCTGGTTGCCCAAGAACATAGAGCTTCTAGGTAACAACAACGTGTAAAGCATTTTTAAAGTTTTATATGCAAAAATTAAAAGACTATAACTTGATAGCAGGAACCAAAAAAAACCCCACAAACCCCATAGGCCTCATAAGCCGTCACCCTCAGCAGGCTGAGTCAAGCAGTACTTCCAAGTTGCCACCCTCATATGTCCCAGGTTCAGCATGTCCCTATCCCCACTTCCACGTTACAAATTGTTCTGGTAGTAACCCACTTGATGAGCAAACCGCATAGGATTTTTGGGTGATACAGAAATCTTTTAGCTTAGGTACGAGGAGTGTTGCTGCACAGTGAATGAGAAACCCAAAAAACACCCACGAGGCGGGGAGGGAGAGAGAAGCAACCAGCTTAATCATGAAAGTTATTGCCAGGTAATAACCATAGGAGAACCAAACAAACAAAACAGTTATAATATTAAATCTAACTTAAACTTGATTATAAAAGTCAGGTTTACAAAACTATAACTGATCACACAAGTCAGGGCCAGAAGATGGGAGAGAGAGAGAGAGAGAGAGATTCTTACCACTCCGTGTAGCCCTTTTCTGTACCCATCGCAGTCCCAGTTTGAATTCATCTTTCTTGAACACAGAATTGACCAGAATTGTACACAGTATTCCAGATGATGTCTTACCAGTGTCTTTTACAACAGTATCAATACTTCCCTATCTCACTGACACATTTCCTTTTTAGAATCACATTTCCCTTTTTTACAGCTGCATTACATTGGTGTTTGCATCCAGGTCTGTCTCTTCCTCTGCTGTTACCAGCTGATGAACCCCCAGTTTCTAGCAGGAATTCTTGTTGGTCCCTAAGTGCATGACCTTGTACTTAATACAATTAAATTTCATCCCATTTCTAGCACTCCAATCCTCTAGGTCATCAGTTCTTCCTGTACAATAGTCTAATCTTCCTCCACCCACTAAGGTCTGGTTTGGTCACATTGATAGAAGAATTTGCCTAGTTTAAAAAAAAAAAAACACAGCCAAGAATTTCAACAGTGACTTGAGGTACCTTAGTGGGGCCTGGTTTTCAGAAGGTGGATGCTCAGCAAATCTTGTAAATTGTTTTAAATACATTTGATTTGTAATAGCAACAAAAGTACATTGTGATTGTACAGCTAGTGTAATGAGAGATCTTGCATGGAGAATTCCCTAGAACTACATTATAAGGCGTTGTACTGAAATATAATTGTAATGATATTACAGCATACTTCATGCTGTGCTGCATTCATATAAACTCCTTCCAAATTCTATGCACGCACTGCCTTGAAGAAATTTGACTTGATCCGAAGTCATTCCTAAGGTTGCAGATGAGGGAATTGACAGTGATAAGAGGGGACTCCACAATCAGAAGGCTGTGGGGACAAAAGTTGAATTTTGGCAAGCTCTAAAAAGATTTCCCCCAAGAAATATCCCATTATGCAGTAGCTAGCTGAATACTGCAATAAGTTACACCAGGGATGCATTAGTAGGCTATTGGTGAATGCCTCAGGTGCACTATAAGGGATAAAGCTAAAGTGCATTTAGCCATCCAAGAAACACAGGAGCAACCATCTCGTGTATACCTTGAAGTGGCTTATTGCAGTTGGTTTAAAATCTCAAGAACAGCTCTTCAGCTGGCATAAATCAGTGTAACTTCACTGATTTAAATTTATAGCAGCTGAGACTCTAGCCATGAATTTAAAAAAATATAAAATTAAAGTGTTTTTTATATTTTAAAAACACTTAACTGTTACGTTGGTTTCATGCTGGTGTGACCCCTCTGAAATCAACAGAGTTCACCAATGGTGTAACAGAGTAGAGACTTGGGTCCTTATTTCATTCTTTAAAAAAATATTAAACAGAAACTTTCTGCAGCATATCATTCTGCTAGGGAATGTAATTCATGGAGGGGGAAAGATTAAAACAAAATGTAGGGAGAAAAATGTAAACACTAGGCCCTAATACACCTCTGTGAAGTTGTGGGGAGGGAGAATACCATCCTGTCAAATCAAATCGGGGTAGCATTTTGCATCCACTTTGCCCATGTAAATGACTATTTACATGGTTCAGGGCAATGGTATCCCATTTCTCCACAATTTTTACTGTATAGATTGTAAAATATTTACTGTAGATTTTTTTTGTGTGGTGGTGGTGTTGAACCAGTTTTCTGGGTCTTATGATTCTCTTCTCCGTCTTTCCATCCTCCCAGTAGTTACTTCAAACTTCCTATTATGGAAACAAAACTGGGAACACTGACAATTACCGGATAACATAATAGGAAGGTGACCTGAAAGTGGCCAGAAAAAAGCAGTGGAATGAATTTAGAAGAAAAAGTCAGCTTAAATTGCTACTCCCAGCTCTCTCTTACCACTGTAAAGGTTTGTCGCTGTTGTTCTCTCTTACACCATGTACCAGAATGACTCATTCTTTAGGAAAGCTATTCAAATAGGCTCAGTAGAACATGTGAATTGGGCTTATGTACACAAGAGAGTGGGTCCCCCTTCACCTGACCACCGTCACCATCTAAAGCAGGTTTTTCAAATCAAGATTCATCTCCTGCTTTAACTTCTTGCATTCAGGGGTCACTCTGACAGCTCATCAGCACGTGGCTGAGCATCACAGCTAAGTTATACAGGGAAGCAGCAGTTTCTGTTTGAAGTCCCACTGTGGTAGTAAGAGCAATGGGATATCCCACTCATGTTGCCAACCTCCACCATTCAAAGTCACCCCTCTAAAAATCATGAGATTGTCTTAAAAATCATAGTAAAACCAACACATTTTGAGTTTTTAATTTGCCATTGAGCCTTTAGGGTGTACTCAGGCCGTGGTTTTTAAGTCTTTTCTCTGCAGCCATGAGGGCCTAGAAACTTACTTTACATGAGACTCTCAGCTTTCTATTTTGTTTTTTATTCACATGACTCCAAGTGTTGTGAGAGACAGCTTCCCACTCACAAAAGGGAGCTTCAGCTAGAACCTCCAGGGGCCTGGGTTGTGCAACATCTTGTATGACAGGCTATAGAATAGCTGGAGACAGGTCAGAAGACAGATCACAGTGACAAAAGATAAGGAAGCACTCAGAGCTGCAGCGCTGTTTGTAACATCTCAGATATATGAAATCAAGGTCTGTTATTCTGAAGCCTCAGGGATTTCTGTGTCTTATTGACAGAATCAGAACATGGTGTGAGAGTGGGATTTAAGCAATTTAAACCAGGGACTTTTGAGGGCTCATTACCAGATACCTAAAATAGAAGAAATCCTACCTGACCTTGCTAAAGCAAAGATATTTTTAGTGGTAGATGCAAAAGATGGATCCTGGTGAGTCCTGTTAGATTAACAAAGCAGTTCTTACCACCTTCAGGACCAGTAGACAAACAGAGATGGCTGAGAATACCATTTGGAATCAAACCATTTGCCGAAGAATATCGTTGCCGCCAGCAAGCTATCAAGAGGATTAGCATAATAGCTGATGACATTTTAGCGTATGGTGTGGTGATACGATGGAAAAGGCAATATCAGATCATGATTGTAGTCTCACTAATCTCCTAGAAAGGGCCAGGGAGGTCAACCTAAAACAGAAAAAGCAGAAGATGTAAGTGCAACTCACTGAAGTAGCTTACATGGGACACTTGCTGAGCTCACAGGACCTTCACCCAGATCCAGAAAAGGTAAAAGTAATACAACAAATTCCCAAACCTTCAAATGCCAAGTCTCTGCAATGGTATTAGGATTTGTAAATTATCTGACCAAATCCCTCCCCTTGTCTCTCAGACGTATGTGATTTGAACCTCTTATATGCTTATTAGATATAGTTTCAATGTGGAACTGTCTACCCCAGTATGACACAGTTTTTCAACTGCATTAAAGACTCAGTCACCATACACCCTGTGCTAAAACATGATGATATGAAAGAACAGTTACCATATAGCAGGATGCCAGTGAAACTTGGAGCAGCCCTCCTGCAAAAAACACAACTGTTAGTCTTTGCATTAAGGTCCTTATCTCCCACAGAAAGACAATATGCTAAAAATGAAAAAGAGCATCTAGAAATTGTATTTGCCTGTAAAAAAATTTGATCAGTACATATGAGGTCAAACATCCATACGAAAGTGATTGCAAGCCATTTGAAGTCACTTTCAAGAAACCACTGCTAACAGCTCCAAAATGCCTCAGACATATGCTATTAAGACTACAATATTATCACCTATATGTACTACCCCTGCTGGTGGGGGTGGCGCTGCCTTCAGAGCCAGGCAGCTGGAGAGAGGCGGCTGCTGGCCAGGAGCCCAGCTCTGAAGGCAGAGCCACCACCAGCACCTGTGCAGAAGTAAGGATGGCTTGGTATGATATTGCCACCTTTACTTCTGAGCTGCTGCCTGCAAAGGTGGGCCCTCAGTCAGCAGCCGCCACCGTCCAGCCGCTCAGCTCTGAAGGCAGCAGTGCAGAAGTAAGGGTGCATGGTATGGGATTGCCACTATTACTTCTGTGCTGCTGCTGGCAGGGCTCTGCCTTCAGAGATGGGCTCCCAGCCAACAGCTGCTGCTCTCCAGCTGCCAAGCTCTGAAGGCAGTGCACAAGTAAGGTTGGCGATACCATGATGCCCCTAAAATAACCTTGCAACCACCCTGCAGCTCCCTTTGGGTCAGGACCCCCAGTTTGAGAAATTCTGGTTTCCACTGTGAAATCTGTATAGTATAGGGTAAAAGCACAGAAAAGACCAAATTTCATGGTGGGAGACCAGATTTCACAGTCCGTGGCGCGTTTTTTATGGCTGTGAATTTGGTAGGGCCCTACCTATATGTATGCTATGAAAAAGGAACCAAAATGTATATGGACAGACTTCCCATCCAGTGCACAAGAATCTGAAACAACTGAACAAAATGATGAAATCCTTTACTTAATTTAAACAAAACCCCAAAAGAAATAGGAATATAGCTGATTTAATTAATACTTTGTTTCCCATGAAGGACTACAGAAAGTCTGTGAGCATATGCTACAGAATAAAAAGCTACAAATTCTGACATCTGTTTTTTTAACAGGATGGCTGAACATATGTGAAGAGTGACCAGAGGTCACTGGTGAATACTGGAACTATCGTGTTGAACTCAGTGTGCAGGACAACATTACATTTAAAGGCAATCAAAAACTTGTACCTAAGGCTTTAAGAAAAGAGACCTTATCTTGAATACATCTTAGCCACTGTGGGATAGAAGTGTGTCTACAAAAGCTAGGGATGTAGTATACAGGCCAAATATCAGTGACATTAAAGATCTGATAAGGAACTGCAACACATGTGCAAAATCCCAAGCAAGTCAGCAGAAGGAAACTTTGAAGATACATAGCATTCCCAGCAGACCCTGGGGGCAAGGAGATAATTGACCTTTTTGTTGTAAATCACACTTACTGCATCATCATACTTGATTTACTACTCTGAATTTTGGGAATGAAATGAACTATCAAACACCACTGTAGCAACTTCAGTCGGCGCAGCATGCTCAGATATTGGATCACAGGTCACCAGCAAGGAATTTGCACACTTTGCCAAAGATTGCAGCCTCTCCCTACAACAGTCAGTCCAATGGCAAAGCTGAATCAGCCATCAAAATTGCAAAAACTCTCTTAAAGAAAACCTTAAATAACAAGGAAAACAAGTGGCAAGCCATTCTGGAATGAAGAAATACCCTACTGAAGGCACGACCTGTGCAATGTCTAATGTCCAGACACCCACTATCTGCAGCCAATGTACTATTAAAACCTGAAGCAGTGGAAGGAGTCACAGGTCAATTAGAGGAGAAGTGCAACCAAGTTTTAAAATCTACTTTGACAGTCAGGCCAAAGACCTTCCAGAAATATAACCCGGAGAACAAGTAACAGTGAACAGGTTTCAGAGTAACAGCCGTGTTAGTCTGTATTCGCAAAAAGAAAAGGAGTACTTGTGGCACCTTAGAGACTAACCAATTTATTTGAGCATGAGCTTTCGTGAGCTACAGCTCACTTCATCGGATGCATCCGATGAAGTGAGCTGTAGCTCACGAAAGCTCATGCTCAAATAAATTGGTTAGTCTCTAAGGTGCCACAAGTACTCCTTTTCTTTTTAAGTAACAGTGAGTATTTCCTCAGGACAGATCCCTCACATGGAAAAGGGCAACATGCCTGAAGCAGATAAATCCCCGCTCCTGTATTGTTGCAGTTGGTAAACATACATATTGCTGGAACTGTAAATTAATCCATCCAATACAATATCCTACTGCAATGGAAATATCCAATATCCAACAGCCAATGGAAAACCCATGGAGGGTGAAGAGGAACTGCAAGATCCTCCTTACAATGATACATGGAATACAATGAATTCACTGCCTCACACACACACACACACACACGCCAGAGGTGGGACCAGTAGAACATACCACCCAACAATGTGAAGGGACAAGCAAAACTGAGACCAATGACAAGTAGCCTTTTCTGGCACCATGAGAAGTATTCACATATGAAATGACATTAAACCACCTTCCATATACAAAGACTTTGACCTGCCTGACTGGTAAACCATTGACCCTCCCAAACTATATCAGCTGTTGCATAAATTCTGTGAAGTACCATTCTAGTATTTATTGTTTTATTACAGAACCACATCTTCTTACTGTCCTAAACAAACATGACTAGGAGGAGGTTAAAAGAGACAGCTTCCCACCCACAAGAAGGAGCCGCAGCTAGAACCTCCAAGGGCCTGAGCTGTGCGACATCTCTATAATGGAATGTAGACTACTCACCACCGGGGCACAGGGCAGATCAGTGACAAAAGGTAAGGAATCAGTCAGAGCTGCAGCCCTGTTTGTAACGTCTCAGCTATATGAAATCAAGGTCTGTTACTGTGAAGCCTCAGGGACTTCTGTGTCTTATTGACAGAACCAGAATACCAAGGACTGGGGCTTTAAGAAAAATGCCAAATATTGAGAGTCTTGTGATAAAATCGCAAGATGTGGCAACAGTGGTGACCATCGAGTCTTTCCTGAAGGGGTGGGAGATGCATCATGTGCTCTCATGCTTGGCCAGCCTTCAGGGGTGGTTAGCTTGTCTAGCAGCACTGGTCTGCAGGGCTCACTTGGAGGAGCTGTCAGAGGAGCACAAAGACTGGATTTCTAATCAAACCCTATCTGGGAAGGAACTTTTAATCCTTTCCTCCCTGCCCCTTTACTCACCTGCACAGGGCCAGGCACAATAGCTGCTTATTTGTGTATGCTAAACTTTATGCTCTTGGTTTTACCCATGGCTTCCCCTGTTTGTGTACATAAGCCCACTTCACTGTTATACTGAGCCTATTTGAATAGCCTTCTCTAGTTACCTGAGTCACTCTTGTACCCGCTGTAAGAGAAAACCTCAGCAAACAACTTCTAAAGTCTGGCAGATCAATGTAGTCATCAGCCTCTGGAGTACTACTACAGGCTTTAACAGACATGTTACTAGGTTCCTATTGCTCATGCTTACACATGCACATATCTCTGCCATAATGGGACCCCAGGCAAGTACTGACTGCTTTTTCTCTCTCTCTCTCTTTTTTTAGGGGTCTCTAATTACATGCAATCTGTGGATGGAGGGAGTGAAATGTTCCTCATTATTCAATGGTGACTAAGAGCGTTTTGTGTGTAGTTCCCAGGACAGATTTGTATTACTTGTCGTTAACAGGGGTGTCCTGGAACACTACACAGTGACTAGTGTTTATGAAAACTGCCTCAAGAAATAAGGCTGTTTAATACCTGCATTGAGTTTCAGTGCAAATAAAGACAATGATACAGGGCATAATTCTCCTCCCATTTACACTGATGTAAATCAGGAGTAGCTCCATTGATGCGCATGGATTACATCAGTATGAAACTGGTGGAAGCAAGAGGAGAATTACAGAACTCAGTTGTCCACTGTATCACGAAGCTAGTTGAATAATTTGTTGTGAATATTCATTGCAAATTTTGCCATTTTTTTCCATAGAATAAATTGGGTCTGACCATCAACTGGTGAAAATGACAATAGTCCTACTGAAATGGGGAAATTTCTCTGATTTACTGAGAATCTGGCAAATATTTCCATTATTGCACCAGCTCTACCTAGTACTAGCAGCAAAATTTAGTAATAGCAGTGTCTCAATTCTATTCCTTTCCCTACCTCATCTCCAAAATTAATGTCTGTTTGTTGAAACATTTGCATCTCCTTGAGAGAGAAGCTCCCCCTCTCATATTCAGATAAATTATAATTCAAAATTATCTGGACAAATTGGAGAAATGGTCTGATATGAAATTCAATTGGGACAAGTGCAAAGTATTCCATTTAGGAAGGAACAATCAGTTGCACACATAGAAAATGGGAAATGACTGCCTAGGAAGGAGTACTGAGGAGTCAGATATGAGTCAACAGTGTAACACTGTTTCAAAAAAATCGAACATCATTCTGGGATATATTAGCAGGAGTATTGTAAGCAAGACATGAGAAGTAATTCTTCCGCTCTACTCCGAGCTGTGTCCAGTTCTGGGCATCACATTTCAGGAAAGATGTGGACAAATAGGAGAAAGTCCAGAGAAGAGCAACAAAAATGATTAAAGGTCTAGAAAACATGACCTATGAGGGAAGATTGAAAATAACTGGGTTTGTTTAGTCTGGAGAAGAGAAGACTAAGAGGGGACATAACAGTTTTCAAGTACATAAAAGGTCGTTACAATGAGGAGGGAGAAAAATTGTTCTCGTTAACCTCTGAGAATAGGACAAGAAGCAATGGGCTTAAATTGCAGCAAGGCAGGTTTAGCTTGGACATTAGGAAAAAAAATCCTAACTGTCAGGGTGTTTAAGCATTGGAATAAATTGTCTAGGGAGGTTGTGGCATCTCCGTCATTGGAGATTTTTAAGAGCAGTTTAGACAAACACCTGTCACGGATGGTCTAGATAATACTTAGCCCTGCCATGAGTGCAGGGGATTGGACTAGATGACCTCTCAAGGTCCCTTCCAGTCCTATGATTCTATGAACTAAAATGTAGCTAGATTATTATTATTATAGGCAGAGGTGGTGGGGCCATCTATGTGCATGGTTGCTCGACACTTCCTATTGATTGCTGCACAACATAACAGTCATGGCTAGCAGACTGTTCTTGGAGGCCACACAGCAGAAGAGAGTCTTAAGGGGGGATCTGAAGGAGTGTAGAGGTCTTACAGATCAGTTCAGGGAGGATATTCAGTGCATAAGGAGCAGTGTGAAAGAAAGCATAGAGGCCTCTGGTGGGATGGGGGGAAGCTGACAAATGGGAATTCAAGGGTGCATTACTGATAGAACCTAGGGCAAAGGTGGTAGGTGCAATGGGATAAGAGACAAAAGCAGATAGTAGGATGGGGATAGAAATGCCATGAAAGGGAATACAAGAAGCATGAATATGATGTAGTGGAAAACACAGAGCCAGTGAAGGGGTTAAAAGAGGTAACATAATCAGAGCATCAGGACAGGAACATGATCCTAAAAGAAGTGCTTTGAGTGGACTGCTTGGAGGTGATGTAGTATCTAGGAGGCCAGAGAGAAGGAGGTTGCAGTAGTCAAGATGAGAGATGATGACAGCCTGGATTAGAGTTATAGGGGGTTGGACAGAAGGGAAAAGGTCATATTTTAGCAAAACTGATGCACAGCAATGACTGAAATTTATACTGGAAAGTGGCTTTTATTCCAAGATGCCAAGTGATTCAAACTTTACAAACTCTTTACAAAGTACATATGGGAATCACTTCACCCATTATTGAGATGCAGCCAGTTCTGTGGCAGAAAATAGCATTCTTTAAACAAAACACAGGAATAGTACATTATAGGCTAGGAAAGCCAGCCTTACCTTATGCAATGAAACTTTAGAGGAATATAGCTGGCTCTTTGGCACTACTGAAAAATAGACCAGTGAATTTTTAATTACCACAAATGATCAGAGGGTCTGATCTGAAAGATACTGACAGATCCTGTAACATACTTGCCTCACCTTTGCTTTGTGTCCTAGAATTTTTACAGCCAAGGATCGTTAACTTATTCTAAATACTGTAATACCTACATTGAATGCTTTCTTAATCTGACATCAGTTAGGAAAGGATAACTGTGTATGCATGTATATATATATATATATATATATATATGTAATTAAAATCACATACTTCTAAAATTGCTATCTATGCAAATATTTTCCTTCTTGTGCATCTTCTTATCTGTTGCTCAGTTTTATACCAAAAGGAAAGGGAAAGCTCAGATATAACTAAGCATATAGACCAATGCAATTCCATTGTTGTTCTTTCTGTAATATTTGCAAGAGATCTTAGGGTTTGTCTATATTACCCATAGAATCGACGGGCAGTGATCGATCCACCAAGGGGTGATTTATGGCGTCTAGTCTAGACACGGGGGAGGTCAGCTGTCAACTCACCGCAGTGAGTAGATCTAAGTATGTTGACTTCAGCTGTGTTATTCACGTAGCTGAAGTTGCGTAACTTAGATCGATTCCCCCCCACCCCAGTGTAGACCAGGCCTTAGTGCTTGTGTTAGAACTAGTTAGGATCAGGCACAAGTAACAAACAATAGGAATGTTTGTCTTTGTGCCCCTGGAGTGGCTTATCTACATAAGAGAATTTATTCTCTTCTCACATCTGAGTATTCAGGAGTAACTTTAGTAAAGCCAATGGAGTTACATTGATGAAATAACATTGTAAGTGAAAAGAGAATTGGGACCAATATACTTATGAGTCTGCTATTACT
This sequence comes from Caretta caretta, assembly GCF_965140235.1. Classification (NCBI taxonomy): domain Eukaryota; kingdom Metazoa; phylum Chordata; order Testudines; family Cheloniidae; genus Caretta; species Caretta caretta. The sequence continues at coordinate 125,593,430 of NC_134209.1, read as the reverse complement.
TCAACTAATGGATTTATTACTAGAGCTGAATGAAATGGAATTTCTGTCTTGTGGAAAATTCTGACAATTCAATATTTGTTTTCATTGCAAATCACAACAAAAACCCTGAAATTTCATTTTTTTTCATGGAATAGGAGTTCCAAATAAAATGTCTTTGAAAATGTCAAAATGTTTCAGCATTTCTGAGGTTAACTTTCTACTCCCTGAATCTTCCACCATTCTCTCATGTCCGTCTTCTCACTATTCTAACAGGAAACATCCTTGATTGCCACCCTGAGGTAAAACAAACAAGGGGATGCCATGTGCAACTACACAGGTCACAGATCCCTAGCAGTGACTATGGTTAATATTCTTCTCTACATCTGTACTTTCAACTATTTCAGTGCTCAGTACAGTTCCAAGGAATGCTGTGTTGCTGGCATTCTCACTGGAACTGGTCAAAATTTCCCAAAATTCAAGTTTGTTTGTTTTTTAAATGAAATTTCTTTGAAACATTTTGTGGTTTTTGACCTGCTATTGATCTGATTTGAAATTTTTCAACAATCAAAAATTGAAATTCCAACATTTTTAGAAATTCCAAAAAGCAGTAACATTTTTCAAACAATTACTGCAACTTTCTTAAAATTTTGTTGTAGCAGCCCTAATTCTCACCTCTAGGATAAAATGTAAACCCAATGTAGATAGGAAGCCCCTGGATACGATATGCTACCAAAAAGGGATAATAAGAACTTGGGCTAGATTTTTTTCCCATTACATTCATTTGTATTTAAAAGCAATTCCTTAGCAGTATTTGAATGCATAGCAATGTTAATTAAAGATGGGCATAAACCAAAATCCCACCTCCAACATTTGGAGTATTCGAAATCCAGTCCAGAACTCTACGTTTACTCCAATGTCTGAGGTAAATTCTAGTTTGGAAAATTATATTCTAGAAAGTACCTAAACTTCCCCCAGAAGTTTGTAAGGTACTATATTTTTTGTAATCCTTATCTCAAACTGTTGTATGGCATTATGTGCTTTAAAACCTCTTCTGCATTTCATAAGAGTACCTCTGTACAATCTCCATTTGTAGTTACTTTGTAAATGCTTTGGCATCCCTCACGAAGAAAGCTGATATAAAAAAGTGTAGTGAGTTATTATGGACCTTCTCCAAAGCCCCTTGAAATTAACGGAAGACTTCAATGGACTCTGGATCAGGTCCTATTTCTTTACACCATTTATACCGTGCCAGACAAACAAACTGCTCCCATTACAATTCCCTGAGCTCTGTATTGTCCCAAATGCCCCACCAGTAAATTGTGCTGAAAGACATGCATCAAATAGCTACAAACTCATTGTGCCAAAGCTATTAAGAAGTTATCTTTTTCTTTCTCATTGCAGAAATTAAAGAATACTTTCTCATGGGAGTGGGGTGGAGGGAAACAAAAGCATTATGCACACTAGAGGGTTCATGACAGGGGTGGATTATATTCTCTTAATAAAAGAAAAGGAATTGGGTAAACAAATATTTTGCAATTTAGGTAAGAAAATATTTAAAAATAGAGCAAAATGTGGTTTCATATTTACTTCCTCTATGTTAGAAGTACCTGCTTCCTTTGTTGTAAACACGCAGATCCAGGGAGGAAAGCTTTCCTTTGAGTGTCACAGCAATTTGTGTCCATTTCATGTAAAAAATCTAATCCTTTTAGAGAGACCTGTGCCAAGAGCCTAACAGGTAACAATAACACCATGGACTGAGTCCAGGTCTCTTCCTGTAAAGGATATTCTACCTCTAGCATTCTCTAGCCTTCTCTATACTAAGGACAACTTTGAAAAGATTTCCTTATAATACCAGCAAAAGACAAGGTGGGAAATTCCCCCAGTGAGTATACAAGACCTTAGAAGTTTGATTTTTGTAATTCTGTACTCCCCAGAAACTAGTGCAAAATTAACACGAGGTTTTTTTAATGAGGAGTGCTGATCTCATAGGCAGCTAATATTCATATTTTTCATACTCAGAGCTTGGGATTATTCCCCCCACCCCCAATAAAAAAGAAAAGCAAATATTAATTAGCCTCCATACATAACCCTAATATTTACTATATCTTGTTGTGTGCAGTTCCCTTTGAGTTAGTTTGTATTAATTAGTCTCGTTATTGATTTTTATAGAACAGATATAAAGCCCATTAAGGTCGATGGGAAGACTCCCACTGACTTCAGTGAGCTTTGGATCCGGTCCTATTTGTGTACCTATTCCTGAATAAAACACAAGAGAAGTCATGGTCCCTAACAATCTTGCACTGGGAGGGTGTTGCAGGAGTAGGACACTGCAAGGAAGAGTTCACGAAGAAATGCAAGGAAGATACAAAGGGAGTAATGAGGAGAGCTTCATTGGAGGAGCAAAGTGGGCAAGAGGGGAGGAGTAAGAAGTGAGAGCAGAAATGCAGAACGGGGAAATTTTGATGGCAAGGATGAGAAGGTGAATCTTGACACAAGTGTGAGGAAGGCGGTAGAAAGAGTAAGGTTGGGATTTTAAAGGAATTTGGGGGCCTAAGTGAGTTCGACCCCCAAATCCCATTGAAATTAGTAGGAGTCTAATTTACCTAAACTACTCAGAAAATCCCATCTCACAGCCCTAATTCAGTAAGATGCACGTGTAACCTGAAGCACATGAGCAGGGATGGACTAAGGCAATCTGTGACCCAAGGCACAACATAACCAAGGGCCTACCATGGCCTCAGTCTAGGGTAGTCACCTCTGAGGTACAAAGAAATGGGAGATCCGGGATGATCCTGAGCCGATACAACTGGGCAGCTGGCAGCATACACAGATTTTCCAGGACATCTACCTCAAAAAAGGGATGCTCCTGAGAGTGGACAGGTGGCAACCCTACCCCAGTTCTGTGCTGTGGCCCTGCGCCTCATCAGGAGTGGCAATGACAGGGGAGCCAGTCCCTCTTTTCCTCCCAAAGAAAGGGGAAGTGGCATGTAGTCCTTATAGTCCCCTTCTCCTTTATTGGCAGCAGGAAGACCCCAGTAGTTACCCCAGTAGCTGGCAGGTATCTGCTTGGATGGGTGGGCCAGGCCCCCTATACGCTTCTTCTCCTATACCAGCCCACACACACACACACACAACTGTCTGTTGGAGTGATGTTCACGGGCCCCTGAAAACAGTGGGTCTTGGAGTTAAAACGTCATGGAAATGCATAGGTCAAAGACACCTCCCAGAGCTATTGTTTCAGGCTTTCTGTAGACTCAGCCAGAGATCACTGCTTTGTTTAACCTAGGGTAATATTTTCCAACTTTTCTTCACTACTGTGAGGGCTAGACACTTCTTTTTAAATTAAATGAAAGCTTACATTGTGTTGTAATCACACGACTTCAGGAGCTAGGGTTTTAGACATAGGCCCATAGGGTATGTTACATAAAGGGACTTAGGACTGTAATGCTGAGTGCCATGGTGCAGAAACATAGGTGCCAAGAGAACTTTTACTCTGAAAACATAGGTACCAAGTAAGCGTAGGCCTACCGGGTTTGGCAGGAATGTTGTGGAGCCAAAATGGGGACTTAGGCACCTAAACTCCAAAGTTAAGCACTTAAGTACCTTTGTAGGTCCCACCCATAGTGCCTTAATCCAGCCCTGAACTAAAAGAGGGAAGTGACATGGTCTGAGTGTAGAACAGGATGAGTATTTTGGTTGCTGCATTTCAAATGGACAATGAGACTGAGATGGGAACCAAGGAAGCCAGAGAGAAGGAATAAGTTTCAATTGCTGAGGAGGAAGATAAACAAGGCACAAACAAGCATTGTTAGCACAGTGATGAAGAAGGGTAAGGTTTTTGAGATGATGTGAAGAAATACCTATTGGGAGTTGCATGTGCAGAAAGAGGAGGAAAAAGGAGTTCAAAATTTATGTTGAGGTTACAAAAACTTGAGAGAAGTGAAGAAGTCTGTCAACAGTTCCGGAGAAAGTGTAGTGGGGTCGTGAGAAAAGATGAGGAGCTCAGTTTTTGCCACCTGTATTGAATTACAGAAAATTTCTTCATTTGTAATTCATTTTCCAACAGCAGTCACTAGCTTGGTCAAGAAACATATACAATGCCTTGGAAGTTTCCCTTTATACAGTCAACAGTGTTTGATAAAAAGTTCTGATACAGGTGATGGAACTGTGAAGTTAAATTGAACCTCTGAATGAGAGCACTAGAATCCAAAAAGTTGTCCCATGAGAGCATCATATAAAAGTATTACATAGCAATAAAATGTTGAGATAAACTGTAATAAAATAAATTTTACTTGTATTACTGTAGTGCCTATGATCTCCAGACATGGACCAGGTTCTGTACAAACACAGAACAAATGGACCCTGCTCCAAGGAACTTACAGTCTAAAGATTAAGGTAGCATATGGAAATAACGAGACAATCTTCACCTCCTTAAGATAACCACAAATAGAAGAGAAAAAAAGTTAAAATGGGATAATGTAAAAATAATTAGCTGTATGGCACCAAATGAACCTATGTGCAAAGTTATATATAAAATCAAGATTATTTAACTCACTACAGGAGTCTGAGCAACTGAACTGCCCTTTATACTGTAACACTGAAAAGGGCATATGTTGGAGATAGAATTATCAGAGGAGCTTGAATCTTACACTAATACACCATTATCTTGTGGCATGACCATATACTGGGAATGCCAATCCTACTGATCTATATAATTAACCAATATCTAAAGATATGGTAACCTCAATTCATGGCATTTCTAGATTTTTCTATACATGAGGGGCTAACAACATAAGCCAGAAGTATTTTAGATCTTGAAGGATTTTGAAAAGTATTTGCTTTATTTTATTGCATATTAACATCTTAGTTGGAAGATTTCATCCCTGATTTCTTTTATATCTGAGAGTTTGTCAATATCATATACCCAGTATTTATTCAACCTCCAGCCTTCACTGCGTTAGAGGATTATACAACTGAATAAAACCAAGCTATTATGCCTTTCATTATTATAGCTTTGAACTCAATTAGCTAGTCAGTATTTAAAAAAAATAGAAATTCCTTAGGAAGATTAAGCTGAGTTTGCATAAGGTATCTGGTTTTCAAATAGTTCTGAAATTATTGATTAAAATTTTAAATTCACCTCTTGAAAAACATATTAGAATAGCAACTGGTTTGGAACCAGACCCAATGAGTTTTTAAAACAAAGTAACTTTCAGAAGTTGCAAGCCCAAATAAGCTCAATCAAATTCAATCAGAAAAAAACCAGGATAGAAGTGGTGTGTTTGTGTGGTGAAGACTACACACTGTGGCCTGTCAGGGTGTGTCTACACAGCAAGCGTCAGATATCCTCAGAGCCTGAGTTGACAGACTCAGTTTGTGCTACAGCACTAAAAGTAGCTATGCAGGCATTTGTGTTTGGGCTGGAGCTCAGGCTCTGAAACCTAGGGAGGGAATAGGTTTCTGAGCCCAAGCCGCAAATCTACCCAGCTGTTTTTAGTGCTGTTGCACAAGACCTGCAAGCCTGAGTCTGTCAGCCTGGGCTCTGAGACTTGCATCTGTGGGCTGTGTAAACTTACCCTCAAAGGCATAACTGTGGCTGGTGCTGTGTGGACTCACCCCTCAGTCTGAACGTCTGATGGAGTGGTGATGGTTTAAACCACAGTAGTGCTCTATGGGCTCGATCCGGCATGGTTCTGAACGCTCTGGACTTGACCTAGCAAAGCACTTGAGCACATGCTTAACTTTAAGCACATGAGTAGTCACATTAATGGAGTTATAGCAAGGATGAATCTGAATCACAGACTACGTAGAGGGCAAGAATTTCATAACAAGCACATCCCGTGTTAGGATGCTTTGAATACCACTCTGTCTAAAATAATAAAAACAAATAGTCACACAAACACCACTGACTGTTGTTTTGTAAAGAAAATACAATTTGTCCCTATGTCTCTACCCCTTATTCTTCACAAAATCCTTGTGACAGTACATCACTGGGTGGGTCATTGGCAGAGGGATTGAACTGAGGATCTCAGCAGGAGCTTCTGCTTCCTGAGTTAGAAGACCCAGCTGTATTAGCTAAGGCTGTAGCAGGCTCATTTATCTCTCAGCATATGTCTGCACAACAAGAGCTGTGCGTGGGCTAGCCTAACTGAGCTATCTTGAATCTAGCCAGTGTAACAATAGCAGTGAAGGCAGTGCACTGGTGGCTAGTGCATCAAATACATGCCCAGCGGGTCCATGCTGGGCTTGTACTACCTGCGTTGTGCTGTCTTCACTGTTGTTGTTACCCTTTGTTACTGAACTGGCCACCTCCCAAGATCCACCTAGTGGTTACAAAAAGAAAAGGAGTACTTGTGGCACCTTAGAGACTAACCAATTTATTTGAGCATGAGCTTTCGTGAGCTACAGCTCACTTCATCAGATGCATACTGTGGAAAATGCAGAAGACATTATATACACAGAGACCATGAAACAATACCTCCTCCCACCCCACTCTCCTGCTGGTAATAGCTTATCTAAAGTGATCACTCTCCTTACAATGTGTATGATAATCAAGTTGGGCCATTTCCAGCACAAATCCAGGTTTTCTCACCCTCCTTCCCCCCACACACAAACACACTCTCCTGCTGGTAATAGCCCATCCAAAGTGACCACTCTCTTTACAATGTGTATGATAATCAAGGTGGGCCATTTCCAGCACAAATCCAGGTTTTCTCACCCCCCCCCCCTTTTTTCCAAAAACCACACACACAAACTCACTCTCCTGCTGGTAATAGTTCATCCAAAGTGACCACTCTCCCTACAATGTGCATGATAATCAAGGTGGGCCATTTCCAGCATAAATCCAAGTTTAACCAGAACGTCGGGGGGCGGGGGTAGGAAAAAACAAGGGGAAATAGGCTACCTTGCATAATGACTTAGCCACTCCCAGTCTCTATTTAAGCCTAAATTAATAGTATCCAATTTGCAAATGAATTCCAATTCAGCAGTTTCTCGCTGGAGTCTGGATTTAAAGTTTTTTTGTTTTAAGATAGCGACCTTCATGTCTGTAATTGCGCGACCAGAGAGATTGAAGTGTTCTCCGACTGGTTTATGAATGTTACAATTCTTGACATCTGATTTGTGTCCATTTATTCTTTTACGTAGAGACTGTCCAGTTTGACCAATGTACATGGCAGAGGGGCATTGCTGGCACATGATGGCATATATCACATTGGTGGATGTGCAGGTGAACGAGCCTCTGATAGTGTGGCTGATGTTATTAGGCCCTGTGATGGTGTCCCCTGAATAGATATGTGGGCACAGTTGGCAACGGGCTTTGTTGCAAGGATAGGTTCCTGGGTTAGTGGTTCTGTTGTGTGGTATGTGGTTGTTGGTGAATATTTGCTTCAGGTTGGGGGGCTGTCTGTAGGCAAGGACTGGCCTGTCTCCCAAGATTTGTGAGAGTGTTGGGTCATCCTTCAGGATAGGTTGTAGATCCTTAATAATGCGTTGGGGGGGTTTTAGTTGGGGGCTGAAGGTGACGGCTAGTGGCGTTCTGTTATTTTCTTCATTAGGCCTGTCCTGTAGTAGGTGACTTTTGGGAACTCTTCTGGCTCTATCAATCTGTTTCTTCACTTCTGCAGGTGGGTATTGTAGTTGTAAGAATGCTTGATAGAGATCTTGTAGGTGTTTGTCTCTGTCTGAGGGGTTGGAGCAAATGCGGTTGTATCGCAGAGCTTGGCTGTAGACGATGGATCATGTGGTGTGGTCAGGGTGAAAGCTGGAGGCATGTAGGTAGGAATAGCGGTCAGTAGGTTTCCGGTATAGGGTGGTATTTATGTGACCATTGTTTATTAGCACTGTTAGTGTCCAGGAAGTGAATCTCTTGTGTGGGCTGGACCAGGCTGAGGTTGATGGTGGGATGGAAACTGTTGAAATCATGGTGGAATTCCTCAAGGGCTTCTTTTTCATGGGTCCAGATGATGAAGATGTCATCAATATAGCACAAGTAGAGTAGGGGCGTTAGGGGACGAGAGCTGAGGAAGCGTTGTTCTAAATCAGTCATAAAAATGTTGGCATACTGTGGGGCTATGCGGGTACCCATAGCAGTGCCGCTGATCTGAAGGTATACATTGTCCCCAAATGTAAAATAGTTATGTGTAAGGACAAAGTCACAAAGTTCAGCCACCAGGTTAGCCGTGACATTATCGGGGATAGTGTTCTTGACGGCTTGTAGTCCATCTTTGTGTGGAATGTTGGTGTAGAGGGCTTCTGCATCCATAGTGGCCAGGATGGTGTTATCAGGAAGATCACCAATGGATTGTAGTTTCCTCAGGAAGTCAGTGGTGTCTCAAAGGTAGCTGGGAGTGCTGGTAGCGTAGGGCCTGAGGAGGGAGTCTACATAGCCAGACAATCCTGCTGTCAGGGTGCCAATGCCTGAGATGATGGGGCGCCCAGGATTTCCAGGTTTATGGATCTTAGGTAGTAGATAGAATATCCCAGGTCGGGGTTCCAGGGCTGTGTCTGTGCGGATTTGATCTTGTGCTTCTTCAGGAAGTTTCTTGAGCAAATGCTGTAGTTGCTTTTGGTAACTCTCAGTGGGGTCATAGGGTAATGGCTTGTTGAAAGTGGTGTTGGAGAGCTGCCGAGCAGCCTCTTGTTCATATTCCGACCTATTCATGATGACGACATCACCTCCTTTGTCAGCCTTTTTGATTATGATGTCAGAGTTGTTTCTGAGGCTGTGGATGGCATTGTGTTCTGCACGGCTGAGGTTATGGGGCAAGTGATGCTGCTTTTCCACAATTTCAGCCCGTGCACGTCGGCGGAAGCATTCTATGGATCGGCTATTACCAGCAGGAGAGTGAGTTTGGGGGGGGCGAGGGGGGGGAGGGTGAGAAAACCTGGATTTGTGCTGGAAATGGCCCAACTTGATTATCATACACATTGTAAGGAGAGTGATCACTTTAGATAAGCTATTACCAGCAGGAGAGTGGGGTGGGAGGAGGTATTGTTTCATGGGCTCTGTGTATATAATGTCTTCTGCAGTTTCCACAGTATGCATCCGATGAAGTGAGCTGTAGCTCACGAAAGCTTATGCTCAAATAAATAGGTTAGTCTCTAAGGTGCCACAAGTACTCCTTTTCTTTTTGCGAATACAGACTAACACGGCTGTTACTCTGAAACTTGTGGTTACAGGTTGCTCTGCAGGTGGCTTGCCCTCTTCAAGGGGTTGCAATAAACTCCACACAGGCTTTTACAAGCCTAGGGACAACGGCCCTTCTTAGGAGCTGGTTTATTAACTAAAAGAAAAGGAGTACTTGTGGCACCTTAGAGACTAACCAATTTATTAACTGAAAGCTCAAAAATAAGCACAAAAGTCTTACCCCATCCTTAAGCTGGCACCAGAGCCAAATTTACCTGGTGTCTTAGGGTCCTTCCTAACTAGAGCAACATCCCTAGTCTCAAGGGGTATGTCTACACTGCATAGAAAAACCAGGAGCACTAAGTCTCAGAGCCTAGCTCAATTGACTCAGTGCCTTGGTTTTTTCTGTGCACTGTACGCATACCCTCAGTCTTCCCTACAGTAGCTTTTAGCTCCCCTGGCTTCAGTATTTTCCCTGAAGGAGGCTCTCACTCACTACAGTTTTCTTATGAATTCTTATTTTATTATTCCTTGTCTTCTCTTCCCCAAAGCTTCCTGTTGCTCTCTGCAGGAGAATCAACTCCTCCATACGCAGCTGGCTCTACTAATTAACTGCAGCTATGATTGCCAACTCTCCAGGATTGCCCTGGAGTCTCCAGGAATTAAAGTTTAATCTTTAATTAAAGATTATGTCATGTGATCTAACCGCCAGCGAAAATTGGCAACCCTATGCCAGACCCCATCCCAGGTAGGGCTAACTGGACTGTGGCTAGCCAGCTCCAGGCCTCCAGCCCTTAAAGGGGCAGGTCACCGTATCACACCCATGTTAGCTGAATTCAAGCTAGCCTGGGTAGGCTAGCCCATGCATAGATTGTGCTGTGTAGATGTACCTTAAATGTCTCCCAGCTCCTGTTACAGAGGGACAGAGCACCACACTAAATAGTTGTCGGTTACACACTCCCCTCAGCCAGGGAAGCTTGTCCCAAGCTTTAGAGGTTCACCCAACTCAAATCCCCTATGGGACAGCATGTGTAGTGAACCATGTACAATGATCATCCTTAGCTACTAACCAATTTGTCTGAGCATAAGCTTTCGTGAGCTACACGAAAGCTTATGCTCAAATAAATTGGTTAATCTCTAAGGTGCCACAAGTACTCCTTTTCTTTTTGTGAATACAGACTAACACGGCTGTTACTCTGAAACCCATCCTTAGCTAGGAATTCTGAGTTGGACTCTGACCAGTACTCAACATCACTGAACATATTTGGGGTTGTTTCATTTACAAAACTGCCCTTTTCCTCTTCCAGGCTGATTTTGAAATGTAACTACTGAGAAAGCTTTTATCTCTTCAAGGTATGGGCGGGGAGAGGTGCGCTGGGTGTGTTTTTTGTTTTGTTTTGTTTTTTGTAATTCTCTTGCAGATGGTTGCAAAAATAGACACATCCTTATTTCCTTTTCTTAGCTTTTATGACAGGATACTAAAGTGTTTTAATGAGCCACAGATGAGGAAGCTATTGTTCAAGATAACAGTGTTATATTCCAAAATGTTCTCATATTATCATCTGCAAAATGAGTGAAAAAGTTAATATTTTGCTTGGAGATATACTAATATCCATGAAAAGAAAAGGAGTACTTGTGGCACCTTAGAGACTAACCAATTTATTTTCTAAGGTGCCACAAGTACTCCTTTTCTTTTTGCGAATACAGACTAACACGGCTGTTCCTCTGAAACCTGTTCATATCCATGAGGTGTTCCTGTGATAAGGCTTTTTAGTCCTTTTATGTACTGTACATTGTGTTAAAAAAACATTGGTATCGGGCAGATTTTAAAGGTAGGAAGAAAAGTGAAATAATGATCTTAATGTAAATTATCCGAAAGTAGTGCGTCTTTTATTTGGTTGTCAAATTACATTCTTTGGGTTATTGACCAAGGCTAAACTATTCATATCTGAAAGCAATAACATTTGCTTTCTTTCACTGAAGCATTAAGGAGAACTCATATAGTACTGCTACAGAAATTTCACTCCATAGTACTTTATGTTGTGAATAGCCTCATTTTCTTAAAAAATGGCAGAATTTCCCCTCCTCCCCCCATTTTGGGGTCTTTTTCAGTAGCAAAAAAAAAGAAAACTAGGGGGAATAGTAGAAAGTGGAGAGAGATTCAAACTCAAAAAATTTTCAGCAAAAAATGGAACATTTTCAAACTAATTTAAAAACCAACTTCAGAGCAAAAATACTTTTGAAAATTACCATGATTTTTTTTTCATTTCTTTGGCCAATGCAAAATCACTATTGGAAAGATCAGAGATGGAGAATAAGCTGGAAAAAATAATTGAAGGAGGAATCAGAAGAAGAAAGAAATCCTGTGGCTCACAAGAAAAGAAAGGCTGTTCCAATAATAGGAGGCAGTTTGAAAGCAAAAGCGAAGAGTGGAAAGTGACAAAATGAGCATTAAGGAGTGAAGAGTGGCCAGAGTGTGAACTGGTTTTGAAAGAGAAAACAAAGGCAAAGAAAACAAACTCTTTGGGGGCAGGGACTGTCTCTTTGTTATATGTATGGACAGTGCCTAGCTCAATGGGGCCTAGTCTGTGACTGGGGCTTCTAGATACTACTGCAATGCAATACTAATCAGATAGAGGTAAAGGCATTGTAGGCTTGCAGATGAGTTTGAATTTGAGGAAAGAGAAATCATGCTAATGAAGGGGCAAGGAGGGGGTTGACATGGCTGGAGCTACGGGGAGGGAGAAGATGAAATTGTGCTTTCTCCATTGTCATATTACAGACTCATACGTTTAGTTCTGGCTATGCCTAGTTCCGTCCCCTGTGTACCAACCACAATGGCAGCCATCACACGTAGATAAACAAGACTCTAACTGAAGTGCATAAAGTACTGCTATCTAGGTGGCTCAGCCAAAGCAAGAACTACACACATTCCAGTTTGGGTCATTCCATCAGAGGTGAAAATCTAATTGAAGGCGCCAGTAACATGTTCCCTTCCAGGTTCTGTGCTTGCTTGCTTGTGAGACATTGTGCCTTGTGCCAGCAGGCTGTCTCCCTGGCCACTTTACGGAAGTAGCTAACCATCACTCCCACTTTCTTCGAGTTAGTTTTTTTCTAACAAGATTTAGCTCTTTATGTGTGTCTGTTTTTGTATATAAAATCTATCAAGTTCTAGTCCAAGAAATCAATTTTTCCTTTAATATCTTATCCAATTTACTTCTGACTGCATTAACATTCAACTGCTAGTCCCACTCTGTAACTTTGGATACTTGATTTCATGTCTTGTAAATTGTAATTAATCATTTCCTCTCTACTGTGAAAGGTATTACAACAACATCGACACTGTCTATGGATTTTTACCTTTTACAACTGACATTTTACTGACATTAATTGTACATATTATTTGAACCAACAAGATATAAAATTAAGGGAGCAACCTTTCTAATGAGTGGAACTGTCACAATTTCCTGACTGAATCATTGGTTTATTTACATTTGCAACTGATCCTACAAATATAGATACAGCAAAGGAAACTGCCAGCTAGAAATAAGAAAATCAAGAGTCGTATTCACCACTGGTATAAACTCCCTTAATTTAAATGGAGTTTTACCACATTATATCAGAGGTGAAGTGACCCCCAAGTTTCTGGATACCACAGGGGATTTTTTTTCCTTTCAGGTTTCTGAGTAACAGCCGTGTTAGTCTGTATTCGCAAAAAGAAAAGGAGTACTTGTGGCACCTTAGAGACTAACCAATTTATTTGAGCATGAGCTTTCGTGAGCTACAGCTAGCATGAGCTTTCGTGAGCTACAGCTCACTAGCTGTAGCTCACGAAAGCTCATGCTCAAATAAATTGGTTAGTCTCTAAGGTGCCACAAGTACTCCTTTTCTTTTTCCTTTCAGTTTCACATCCCCTATTTGCCTGAGTGGCAAGAAAACTGGTGTGACATAACCCAAATTCTGGTTTCAGAGTAGCAGCCGTGTTAGTCTGTATTCGCAAAAAGAAAAGGAGGACTTGTGGCACCTTAGAGACTAAAACATTTATTTGAGCATAAGCTTTCATGAGCTACAGCTCACTTCATCGGATGGCCAAATTCTGTTCATTAGTCCCAGCATGGATGAATTTACTCACAAAGTAAGTATGTTGTTTACTAGATACTTCTACAAAATTCTTTTTTCCCTAATCATAGAATCATAGAATATCAGGGTTGGAAGGGACCTCAGGAGGTCATCTAGTCCAACCCCCTGCTCAAAGCAAGACCAATCCCCAATTAAATCATCCCAGCCAGGGCTTTGTCAAGCCTGACCTTAAAAACTTCTAAGGAAGGAGATTCTACCACCTCCCTAGGTAACGCATTCCAGTGTTTCACCACCCTCCTAGTGAAAAAGTTTTTCCTAATATCCAACCTAAACCTCCCCCACTGCAACTTGAGACCATTACTCCTTGTCCTGTCCTCTTCTACCACTGAGAATAGTCTAGAACCATCCTCTCTGGAACTACCTCTCAGGTAGTTGAAAGCAGCTATCAAATCCCCCCTCATTCTTCTCTTCTGCAGACTAAACAATCCCAGTTCCCTCAGTCTCTCCTCATAAGTCATGTGTTCCAGACCCCTAATCATTTTTGTTGTCCTTCGCTGAACTCTCTCCAATTTATCCACATCCTTCTTGTAGTGTGGGGCCCAAAACTGGACACAGTACTCCAGATGAGGCCTCACCAATGTCGAATAGAGGGGGACGATCACGTCCCTCGATCTGCTCGCTATGCCCCTACTTATACATCCCAAAATGCCATTGGCCTTCTTGGCAACAAGGGCACACTGCTGACTCATATCCAGCTTCTCGTCCACTGTCACCCCTAGGTCCTTTTCCGCAGAACTGCTGCCTAGCCATTCGGTCCCTAGTCTGTAGCTGTGCATTGGGTTCTTCCGTCCTAAGTGCAGGACCCTGCACTTATCCTTATTGAACCTCATCAGATTTCTTTTGGCCCAATCCTCCAATTTGTCTAGGTCCCTCTGTATCCTATCCCTGCCCTCCAGCATATCTACCACTCCTCCCAGTTTAGTATCATCCGCAAATTTGCTGAGAGTACAATCCACACCATCCTCCAGATCATTTATGAAGATATTGAACAAAACCGGCCCCAGGACCGACCCCTGGGGCACTCCACTTGACACCGGCTGCCAACTAGACATGGAGCCATTGATCACTACCCATTGAGCCCGACAATCTAGCCATCTTTCTACCCACCTTTTAGTGCATTCATCCAGCCCATACTTCTTTAACTTGCTGACAAGAATACTGTGGGAGACAGTGTCAAAAGCTTTCCTAAAGTCAAGAAACAATAAATACATCCACTGCTTTCCCTTCATCCACAGAACCAGTAATCTCATCATAGAAGGCGATTAGATTAGTCAGGCATGACCTTCCCTTGGTGAATCCATGCTGACTGTTCCTGATCACTTTCCTCTCATGTAAGTGCTTCAGGATTGATTCTTTGAGGACCTGCTCCATGATTTTTCCGGGGACTGAGGTGAGGCTGACTGGCCTGTAGTTCCCAGGATCTTCCTTCTTCCCTTTTTTAAAGATTGGCACTACATTAGCCTTTTTCCAGTCATCCGGGACTTCCCCCATTCGCCACGAGTTTTCAAAGATAATGGCCAATGGCTCTGCAATCACAGCTGCCAATTCCTTTAGCACTCTCGGATGCAACTCGTCCGGCCCCATGGACTTGTGCACGTCCAGCTTTTCTAAATAGTCCCTAACCACCTCTTTCTCCACAGAGGGCTGGCCATCTATTCCCCATTTTGTGATGCCCAGCGCACCAGTCTGGGAGCTGACCTTGTTAGTGAAGACAGAGGCAAAAAAAGCATTGAGTACATTAGCTTTTTCCACATCCTCTGTCACTAGGTTGCCTCCCTCATTCAGTAAGGGGCCCACACTTTCCTTGGCTTTCTTCTTGTTGCCAACATACCTGAAGAAACCCTTCTTGTTACTCTTGACATCTCTTGCTAGCTGCAGCTCCCGGTGCGATTTGGCCCTCCTGATTTCATTCCTACATGCCCGAGCAATATTTTTATACTCTTCCCCGGTCATATGTCCAACCTTCCACTTCTTGAAAGCTTCTTTTTTATGTTTAAGATCCACTAGGATTTCACCATTAAGCCAAGCTGGTCGCCTGCCATATTTACTATTCTTTCGACACATCGGGATGGTTTGTCCCTGTAACCTCAGCAGGGATTCCTTGAAATACAGCCAGCTCTCCTGGACTCCTTTCCCCTTCATGTTAGTCCCTCAGGGGATCCTACCCATCTGTTCCCTGAGGGAGTCGAAGTCTGCTTTCCTGAAGTCCAGGGTCCGTATCCTGCTGCTTACCTTTCTTCCCTGTGTCAGGATCCTGAACTCAACCAACTCATGGTCACTGCCTCCCAGATTCCCATCCACTTTGTAATGGTACAATCTTTAATATATATAGTTCTGTTTCATATAGCTTTTCAAAAATGCTCATTGAAATAGACAAGCTTAATACATGCACATTTCCCCAAGTTAACATCTGATTGAGATGAATAAGCATTTCATACTTCAAACATGTTTTTTCCTACATACTTGAAGACTAAGAGTTTTGGGGAAGGGGAATTTTTTTCTTCTGTACAGCACTTAGTACAATAGGGTCCTGATCCATGACTAGGTTCTTAGGTACTATGGTAATAAAATAAGAATATAGCACTGTTCATATTTGGAAGGTTCTCTCCAATAGAACTGGCTATAAAATGCTAACCGCCTTTTTTCTATCCCAAATCAGGACAAAAAGAAAAAAAAAACATGACTTTTTTTTTTAAGGGAAGGCATTTCCAGAAAAACTCCATTTTGGGAGAAAGTGAAAGTGACAAGAGCCTTCCAGCTGGGCAAGTGAAATTTTCCCAGAAAAAATTCTGATTTTTTTTTTAAAAAGGGCATTTTCCATCAGAAAATAATTTCAGCAGAGAATTCCTAGCTCTACTTTTTACATCCAAATGAGCCAGGTGAATACTTACTAAATTTCAGATTGAAATTTGTAGCAATTGATGGGCTAATATCAGTCAGATCCTGAGAGCACACCCGCCCATGGGCCCCCCCAAAGCGCAGGGCCCGAAGTGGTTGCCCCGATTCGCCATACCCTAGGGATGGCTCTGACCTTTGGTCACCAGCTTGTAACCATTTTTGCCCACAACTAGCTTCCCCCATAAGTTAGAGTCCTTCCTTTATCCAATTTGGGCCTTTAAAGAGACCGCGAATAGGTAATAAGCCAGACAGTGGGTTTCTCTTCAAGGGGTAACTTCAAAGGGAAGGCTACAGAGCTGCGTAATTTGCATTCCCCTCTTTCCAAGTATTTCCCAGGAACAATTAAAAATTCAATCTTGTCTGGGCCATTATTTTTTTTAAAAGTCCTTTGAAGTACATTGGTCCTGTCTCCCCCTTAGACTATCCCCCAATACTATGTAAATATTTATATATTTATTACAATGACCTCTTAAAATAATTCAACTTAATCCAATAAGATTTAACTTAATTCAATAAGCTTTGTTCAGGATATTGTCATATTTGTCACAAGCACATCCACAGAGAGTGTCGCACATCCAGCTTTGTCATGTGGTGAATCTGCCTAGATATTTCCTAAAGCTATAATCATTTTCTTACACATACAGAGAGCTTGTAAAGGAACTGAAAAAAAATAGTAACAGAAAAGAACAAGAGCCAAACTTTACATACAACCTCCTATTTTATACTAGTCACAAATACCATTAATACGTTCTCTGAAGATTTTTAAATTGTTTAATCAGTTTTCAGCTGCAACAGAAATAGAAGAAAGTAGCACCTCAGCTTACTCAACAAGAATGACAACCAAGTACAAAATAATGAGACTCAAAATACCACCCCCAAAGTCATAAGACTGATGGTGCTCATGCTTCATTCCACTTCTGAGATCAAAAGAAAACAAAATCTACTGAAAACAATATTCCCACTAATGATTTGTGTGCCCTTTGGGGAACCTTTCACACAAGGCTCAAACACCAGAGTAGTTAACATAATTGGAAACATCTTGTGTTTTTGTAACTTCTTTTTTCATTGCTTAAAAAAAAAAATCTAGTGAAAATATATCCTGATTGTCTCTAACAACAGGAATAAAAATATTGCCCAGGGTTTAAAGAAAAGTGTGTGTGCATGTTGCCCTCAGCTTTAGGACAATATAAAACAATTTTAGGAGCTACTTTTGCATTTGGGGAAGTCTGTCTTTGTCAAATCTGAGATGCCTATTATAACCAATGTACGTGCTGCTGTCAGCAAAGAGCACAGTCTTACCTCATTAAAGCCAATGGGACTATTGCCACCAACTACGTTAAAAGCAGTATCAGAGTCTAACTTAAATAAATTGCACACATACACAGTGAGAGTTGAGACAAGAACCCTTGTCCCCAAGTTCAAAAAAATACCTCTCCTACTTGAACTAAATCAGAACTTCTTTAGCTTAGAATTTTTCAAACTGAGGTCAGCAGAGGACTGGTTACCTACATTGTTCGGGTCCACCTGCATTATTTCCAGTGACTGCATTGTATTAAAAGACAGCTAACAATACATTCAGTACATTTTAAAGTATCTTTAACACATAAGCAATTGCTCATATTGGTACAAGGATTATTTACAGTTTGACTGGGAGGGGGTGGTCATGTGATATTGAATACAAAGGAGGTGGTTCACAGAAGAACTACTAGGGTGATCCATACTGAAAGTGTGTAAGAACCCCAGCTATAGCTAAATAGCAATAAGTTCCAGTTTCTTAGATAATAAAGTCTTTGGAGCAGGTATTATCTCTTACCATATATTTGCACAGCACCTACAGCAATGGGGCGTTTGAGCCTGAGTGCATCATAACACTAATCATTAGAACTGGTACAATTTTTATTGAAACTATTTTGGTCTTTTTGACCAAAATGTACATATTTTCACAAAAAATCATTTTGGTCAAAATTTTTCATTTTTCAGTGGAAATGTTTCAAAAAGAAACACACTAAATATTTTTGTAACTTTTTTGTTAATCTGTTTTGTTTTGGGGTGGGTGGGAAACACTCTCCCTTTTTAACTCCCTCTGTCCTGAAGGAGGGAAAATAAAGGTAAAATAAAAAGAGACAAAGAGTGTTAGTGGTGTCTTCTATGAGCCAGCTATTTAAGGGCCACAACACAAAGCCAGTACATTTCAATATTACTTTGGTATCTGATCTTTGATCCTGGTATCACAGTATTACCGTTTCATCCTAAAGATGAACTTTGGGGACTGGGCAAGCCATCTCCCCCCATCTGCCCCCCCAAAAAAAACCCACAGAAAAGAGGTAGCTAGCTGCCCCAGAATATGGGATGAGAAAGGGGTCAGAGGTGGATAGAGGTGAATAAAAGCCAGGGTTTATCATATTTCCTCCCCATCCCAGGGGTAGGGATCTTCACTTCTCACAGGGTATGGTGTCCTTGGGCAAGGTGCTGTGTTTCATCACCACCACTTTGATTTCTAGGATTCTGCAAGTGGGGGAATCTTTTTTTCTTCCTTTCTTCTGCCTCACTTCTATCTGTGCTGTCTTGTATAGTTGTGTTTCTGAACTGGGTCTGGTATGGACGCCTAACAGGTTTCTGCAGCGTGAACTCACACAACCAATGTAAGTAAAACTATGCACAATGGATTTTTTTTCCCAAAAAATGCTTGTATCAGGATTTAGCATGACAGTGTTGTGGTGTGAAGAGGGCCTAATAGAGACTGATATTTTATTAAGGGAGGTTTTGTCAATTTTTCACTTGACTTGAAAAGGCTATATTACCTCACCAATGAAAAAAGGGTCAGCTAAGTATGAAAAGAAGAAACTGCCTCTCCAGCTACACAATTGCCCTAGTGCATAATAAATGGGGATCGGCTTCTGAAAGGATAACTTAAGCAATGAATTAATTGGAAAAAAATGAAGTGGTAATCAGAAATGTTTGCAAGCAATGTATCACACTAAACCTTTCAAAATGTGTTTTCAAAGCAGCTCTGAAAGAAGCTACAGTCTGAAATTGCTACTTAACATGTTGGGTTGGTCGTCTCCTTCATTGCTGATTCAGGTCTTCCAAGGTCATACCAACTTCACTTCAAGCATTGTTTTGGATGTTATCATGCCAAATGAAACTTTCTCTGCTGTGAATGGATTGAAAAATTGGGATTATTTTTAGTGCTTCCAGATAAGAATAAAGGATATTGTGAGCTGGATGATACAATCCTTTCAGGCAGGTGACTCCCTTTGAAATCAATAGGAATTTTGCATGCCAAGGGCTGCAGGATTGGAAATAAGCACATAAAATTGATTATGCATTAATTTTTCTGCAGCTAATAGCAATTCAAACTTATATTATTTGCACAGTTAAGAGCTTTTGCTGTTGTATACTGAAACTGTAATGAAAGGAGTAATATATTGTGCTCATTGTATGAAGAACAGCTTTCATCCCCATCTCAAAGTGCTTTATAAATATTAATTAAGTCTCATGACATCCTTCTGAGTTTAAGTATCAGATGGGAGAACAGAGCTCTTTATTTCAATCCTTGCATATGAAATACATGAAATGAAGGCCCCAGTCCTGCAGTGAGCTCTGTTCAAGTGGACCCCCATAGAGGTGAATGGAGCTTGGTCTGTGGGGAATTCTCTTCATAGGGCTCACTGAGGGTAGAGTCCTAAAGATGAATGGGAGGTTTTGAAGCAAGTAACCCAATCCTGGTATCACTTGGAGCACAGCTTTCAAATGCTCACGGAAAGCTTGTACTGTCTGTAGACACGCTCTGGTCCCTCCATGAGAGCTCTTCTGGTTCCTGAGTTTGGTTCTCCCCTTTGGTATTATAGGTGTGCTTGTTGATCTGCCTCAAGTGCCCCTTCCCACTGTCCCAGCTTCCCAGGACTTGCCCAAGATGGGCAAGATTTAGTCCTGCATCAGCAACAGCTTTTACAGACATGATACAAAATTGCAATATCAAAGGCCGACGTCCTGCCAAACTAAATACAAAATATATTTTTTTTCAGGAAAAAAAAATGTATTGGGACCTACTACTTGTGTCTAGCTTTGAAAGGGCATCAGGTATCAGACCCTATAAACTGAAACGTTTTTTTTTAAATCTGGAAAGATGATTTGTGGTTATTTTAGCGGCTTTTAAGGCTTCCTGTGAGCCCTCTATGGTTGGACTCATGGTAGCGAAGGCACCTTGTTTTACAGGTGGAAGGATACAGAAGCTAGTCCTAATAAAATTAAAACTCTAAAGCATACATAAGCTTCACCACTTGTGAGTAATGGAACCTGTCAAACTCATACTGATAAAATCCTTTATAATTACAAACTACACCCTTACATATTCCCTATATACATACTGCATATATACAAACTTCTGTAAAAACTGATTCACGTTATGCAAGTATGAGAGTACAAATGGCACGTTGATTACAATTTCAGAAGTAGTCTTAACTAATGAAATGTTCTGGGCATGCAGCAAAAACTGAAGTCTGGACCAGCTGTTATAGAAATGTTAATGTGCATCCGATGAAGTGAGCTGTAGCTCACGAAAGCTTATCCTCAAATAAATTTGTTAGTCTGTAAGGTGCCACAAGTACTCCTTTTCCTTTTGCGATTACAGACTAACACGGCTACTACTCTGAAACTTTTCAGGTTAGATTTCATCTTCTCTCTTTCTGTAAAGAACCAAATTTACTTCCTGATCTTTCAGAGGGGGAGTGAAAAGATTTTTGTTCCCAATAATACCCTGATTGCAAGAAGGACATACTGAACAATGCATTAAAACAATTCTTAATATAGTATCAGATTACTTGGAATAGTAGCCTTTGTGTAGTATCTACTGAAATAACCAGCCTTTAAAAGGATACAGGGCCATATTTATTCTTACAGTATTAAAATCAATGGAGAGAAACCAGGGGTGAGTCAATGGAGAGAAACCAGGGATGAATTTGGTTAATATTTTTCCTTCTCAATTTGCTAACATGTAAGGTATATTTACAAAATATTACTTAAAGTGCTTTGCTCTGTTTTTGTAAACCTGTCAAAACTCCCTAAATAAATAGATTTTTAAAAAGTGCTTTGCTCCCAAACTATTTAGACTATCCTTTCATTTACACTAGACACAATATTTTAAAGTTAATAAAGAACAAAATATGCCCTGCCGAATAAATAGTATTCCCTTTTGTTAAACATACACATTAGATTAAATGTCTTTTTTCATACAGTGTTTATCACGTTAGACAGAATTCATTCTGTCATAAGAGCAGATGGCTTGGTTTGATGGAATGTGTTTCACTCAAGGAAAGGATTGAATACTTTGACAAAATGAATTTTGTGGATGGATTAGACAAAGGAACATGACTTGTGTTATCTATGGAAAGCGCCAACAAACTGATTTTAAAAACGTTCTGTATGGAATGGATTGGAGAGGTTTAAAACATGCACTTTATTGATCAAACAGATTCAGAGGTCTGACAATCAGTAAAATGTGTCCATAGAACTCAATGGGGGTGTTTTTCATCCAGCTGCATGCTCCACAAATTGTATTTTCTCATATGTTTCAAATGATCCCATCAGTACAATGCCATTCCCTCCCCGCTTCCTCCCCATTCTCTGCAAAAGCCTCTTTTTTTCTGTGACAAGAGAGGATATTTGGTAAAGCTCCTCAATATAACTCTAATTTCAACAAAGAAATGCATGGAGTCAGGTTCCTCACATCCATTAAATACATTCATTCTAGATCTAGCAAGGCAAGGTGGTCCATGGCTTGGGTAATCATCTAGAGCTTGGGAAACACTGATTCTAATCCCAGCTCTGCTACAAACTTCCTATGTGACTTTGCCAAGTAACTTTGTCTGTGCCTTGCCAGTAAAGTGAGGATAATAGTACTTCACAGGAGTGTTGAGAAGATAAAAACATTAACAGATTGTGAGGCAGTTGGATATTATGGTGATGGGGAACATGGAAGCATCTAAGATGGATGAAGATGGACTCCTATAAGTGCTGCACACACAGAGTTCCCAGTGATTAACTAGGAGTTCTGTACACGATGCACATGTAGCATGAGGCAAAAGGAGGGCAAATACTACTTTTGTCCTTCAGCAAGTTATCGTATATTAAATACTACTGGAGGAATACTGTTATAAACAGAACCTATCATTCAATGTTTCCGAGAAAAGCTAAGACCTAAAATGGTACAGAAGAAAATAATTCTCTCAAAACAAAGAAATGTATATTCGGCTATGACTACAAGTTGTATTTTACAGTTAGGGTGATGCCAAGGGATTTCTATTCCTCATAGATGGGATCTGTTATTGAAAAGATAAATAGTAACACAGCTGTATTTGCTACTAGATATGGTTAGGTCCTCAAGGACCTACTTGAATAGTGCCAATGAGCTTGTTGAAGGTTTAATTGAAGATAAGTGACTGTTATTGGCATACATATTAAGCAAAAGCTTTCGAACTAAATGGCAGCTTTAGGTTATTTTTTGTCATTTTTTAATATTCCGTTTTATTGCTTTTATCATCCTTTGTTTGTAGCTAATACCCTCATAAAAGTTCATAATGCTGTTTAATACAGCCAGATTGAAGTGTTAGTAGATTGTTCATGAATAATGTTAACTGACCAAATTTAAAGAAGGTTCATTAACATTCATAAAACAGCTCATGCATATTTCATAAGAGACTTTAAACATGAAATGCGACATTTTTCCAAACATGGAAGTTCATGAACTTAATTTTTTTTAGGAATTGTCATGAGCTTTAATTAATGAAATATCAAAAAAAAAAAAAAAAGTCAGTCAATTTCTAAATGTTTGAACTCTTTTGAATAACTCCTGTATATTAACTAATTCATGATTCAGTACACCTTTAAGAAAATATTCTATATGTAGTTAATAAACAAGGGCCTGTTTTGGGCTGGGCATAACCCACTGCCCTTCATCCGAAATATGTCATTAAGCTCCTTTATATAACTTGGGAAGCTGAAACAATAGGAACCACCACCCAAAGTAAGCACATGTCATTACACAAAACAAAAGCAGATGCAAAACACATGTGGAAGAAGGGCTTCACTGGCTATTGTTTTAGGCAAAAGGTGCATGTGTGAGAGAAGGAGGAGAAACATCACGGAAGGAGACAGAGAAGGCAGCAAGGAATCACCAGAAGCACTAGTAGAGTGATCCTGAGAAAAAGCTCAAAGAGAGAGAGGCTAGAACTGTGAGCAGACACTGTCTCCTGTTGTTTGATTCCATCTGTGTTCAAGGAAACAGGACTTTGTACATCCTTTGTACATAAACAGGATTGTCTCACATCAATAACTATCATCAATTTCTCCTCATAATGGAAACATCCTGAAGGACCCCAAAAGTTGTCAAAAAGGGATAATAGGCCTTATACTTTAAACCTTTCTCATGCAGGGAATCTTTAGTCATGCATGCAGTTCCATTACCAGAGTGTTTTCTCATCATTATGGAATTACTTCTTTGAGGGAGGGTTACTCATCTGAGTAAGAATTGAAGGATTGGGCCCCCAAATGGTATTTTCCGCCAATCCTAGGAGTCTGATTCTGCTCTTGTTAAAGTTTATAGCTGTTTCAGGGTAGCGTCCTAATGTTTATAAAAGTGCGTAGGACTAAATGCACCGTACAGCTAAGGTTTGCAGTTGTTTGAGTGGTCTCACACTGCAAATTCAAGGGTGTTCATTTATTGTTTGAGCAATTTACACATGTAAGAGACAAGCACTGAGTTATTGAATCTCCCAGTTATAACTGCACATGGCTTCCAGGAATGCTACTAGTAGTTGCATATAAGTGCCAGTAACTGACTCTTTGTGTTCTAAGAGTGAAACTAAAATTCCTGCATAAAAGTCACCAAACTAAATAAAATGACGATTGAGGTTCCCTAGAAATTGCCTGTGGTGAGAACAACTCTCACATCTCTAAAAGCTGCTAATTAAAACAGTCTATTTTATAAAATCCTCTATTTCCTGCTGTTTTTGGTCAAACCCACCCATCCGTTTTCCATTTGTTTCCTCTACTACCCGGTTGCAGGGACTCATTCAAACCTAGTCAATGCCCGTCTGCGCATCAGCCATTGAAGATGTCTGAGGATGATTCAAGGTGCTCCTCCCACCAGCGCTAAGCATGCTGCCAGTGCTGAAAAAGAGCAAGTGCATCTCTTCAACCTATTAAAATGTTCCTTTTCAGTGTACAGCCCATTTGTGTACTTCACACAGCAATGAGTTGACAGCACTTTTCATCACAGAGATGTCCACAAAGCTTTCAGATACTGGGGGCTAGATTGTGGTTGAACGCTAAAGCCCATTCTCACGTGAAGAGGATTGGGGTGGGGAAACACATCACAGTAGGACCCCCTGCACGTAAATCAGCTTCCTGGGGGGTTCCTATGGAGAGCACAACAGAGTGGTAGGTCCACCACCCTGGGGTTAGGGTGCAGCATGTTCCCCTCTCTGCACCTGGCTAGCCAGGAAAAGGGGAGACACAGGGCCTGTTCTCATTCCTTCCCATCCCTTTAAGTGCCATATGTAGTGTTCACCTTTCCCAAACACACTGTGACTGGCCCTTGCATAGAGATGAGAAGAGATGGGGGAAGACTCTTTACACTGTTCCATCTCACAGTGCAACTGAGCAGGCCCAGACAAAATCTGTTCCTGAAAGATAAGTGATATGATTAAGGCTTCCATAAGTTCAGGATAAAATAAATTTGCAAAACAGTTAATAATTCATTAGCTTACAGTTAATCATAATGCATGTAAATCATAATGAGAAAGAGCAAGGACCGAGATGATTTTCCCAAAGGCGTATAATCTATGTTAAGTCATGCTTTGCTTCCGTTCTTAACCCCATTCCTGCTCCCACCTGTCGTTCTGGAAGTATCTCATCTTTTTAATGATAAAAATGGATGTTGCATTTTAAATTTGAGTTGTATTGCCAACACTGTCTGGATTTTTATGGATACAGGTAGGAAGGCATTTTATGACTAGGTGGGAGGTCTGGTGATGTGACTTTCAGCAAAAGAACACTTTATGAAAATTATATGTTGTTCAATGAATTGTGCACTTGTTTTCATGCAATTTTAAATCTTTAAGGCTTATCTTCAAAACATGTGTAACCCTTTCTCCCACTGAGCTGCAGGAGAAGGGACCTGGCAGAGAGTTGGACAGTTCACATGGGAGTGAGCATGGGTGGGGTACTTTGAGAAGTTTCAAGATTTCCTGGCACCTGGAGGCAGAGAAACTGTCAGTCAGGAGGAGCCTCCAAACCTGTGTGTGAAAT
The DNA here is from genome assembly GCF_965140235.1 of Caretta caretta. Taxonomy (NCBI): domain Eukaryota; kingdom Metazoa; phylum Chordata; order Testudines; family Cheloniidae; genus Caretta; species Caretta caretta. The sequence continues at coordinate 125,567,977 of NC_134209.1, read as the reverse complement.
GAAGGTTTCAGATAATAATAATAATTAATAATAATAATAATTTATTATTAATTAATAATATAAACTACTCTTTTCCTCAGTAGATCTCAAAGTGCTTTACAAAGGAGCTCAGTATCTTTATACCCATTTTGCTAATGGGGAAACTGAGGCACAGAGAGGCCAAATGCCTTGCTCAATGTTTCCCAGCAGCAGAGCTGGGAATCCAACTCCAGGTTTCCTGAGTTCCCATCAATCCTGCTATCCACTAGGCTACATTGCCTCCCATTGGCTTGTATTGACTTTGATCAAGTGTTGGGGGGACATTGCTCCCTCACGATCTACTTGTCCTGCTGCCTGCCTCAGATGCTCCAGGCTGCCCCCATGTTGGTGATCTGGGGAGCTCCTCAAACTCTCCTCCTACAGCCAGTGACAGGGACAGGGGCACAATGAGGGCTGGCTTGCTTGCTTGCTAGAGACAATATATTTCTCTTTGTTTTTCACCTGGCAGACTCCAAGCTAATGGTTGAAATGTGATAAACTTAGGATATAGACATCTTAAGAAAAAGCACCAAAAACCTTTGTCCTTGATTTCAATATGTATTATCAGTTTTTTATTACAGTTTAATGGATCATGTTGGGTCCTTGTTTTTTTTATTCACAGAGGATTTGTTATAGGTCGAAAGAATTTGCTCCAGTGCTGAGGCAAATACTCTAGTCCGTCTGTAGAAGAAGAAGAATCATACCTAGCACTTCTATAGTGCTTTTCAGCTGTAGATTTCAACATACTTTACAAAAGAGGTCAGGATCATTACAGATGAGGAAACCGAGGCACCGAGAGGTGAAGTGACTTCCCCAAGGTCTCCCAGCAAGCTAGCAGAAAACCCAGGAACAGAACCAAGCTCACCTGAGTCCCACTCCAGTGTTCTAGCCATTAGGCAACACACCAATTTCCTTGCATTATTGTGACCACTCAACTATTTTGCACATGCCTTCTTTCTCATGTGGTAGGAGATCTATTAGGGGCTAGTTAGTGATGTCACAAAGTTGAAATAGAAAAAAAAGAGACACAGGTATTTTACCACCTGTTCTCTACACTGGATAGATATTTCCAAAATTATTCAATTCCAATTTAGCAGGATAAAACTCAGTACCATAAATTAGCTTCACTGTTGTTATGAGTTACAATAAGCGTGGGGCTGGCCTTACAGATAGGTAGTAACATCGCTTGGAAAGTGTTTTTAGTTTTGTAAATCTGCATCAATAACTCAAGATATCTCTAGGGGGGAAAAAACAGTATAAAGTCTCCAAAGAAGTTGGCTTCCTGATAATAAAATACTCTTAATGAAACAAGCAGGAGTAAATGGATGCTCCTCCCAAATCACCTGGACTTGTTTAAATGTTCACTCAGTAATTTTATTCATAATGAGCAAATCATTTCAAACACTGTAGATTTGTTGGATAAGAGCCATCCCTTAATAATGTGCACTCTTTGGAGAAAGGCCCCTAGCTATTGAAGACTTTTAAGCTATGATAACGTTTATCATGACAGAAACATTTTTCTTTAATTGGGAGCTATCAGAATTCAGAACCCATATCTAATAGTAGATCCAGGCTTCAGTTCTTGAACCAGGATGTTTAAGAGGGAAAGGGGGACACCAACACAATATCTCAGTTGTTACATGTAGCTCCAATTTGTGATTTCTCAAGACACAATTATATGCATCCAATATAACTATGCTAGTACACTACCAGGATAATCCCTTATCTGCAGCACACAGTCCTTGTCTAGTTGAATACTCAAAAATTCTCCATCAATCACAATCCTCAGGCCAAAGTCTGACTTGATTCACATGCCATGGAACCCCGTGATATTCAGTGGGCCATCACAAAACAAGGAATAAGCCGGTTGCCTTTGCTTGGATGGTTGTTGCTTACTTTATGAGCTGAAAGAAAAGGAGGACTTGTGGCACCTTAGAGACTAACAAATTTATTTGAGCATAAGCTTTCGTGAGCTACAGCTCACTTCATCGGATGCATCCTCCTTTTCTTTTTGCTGATACAGACTAACATGGCTGCTACTCTGAAACCTGTCTTTATGAGTTGAGTAAGTGTGGGTATAAACTGCTTGCATTAGCTGATGCTTGTGATTTCATATGCATAACTATTATTAATCCCAATGATCCCACCCTCTGTCACCTTCCAAATAATACTCTAGGGTCCAAAGTTTTTATACACTTACCTACCTTTATCCAATGCATACAAATTAGTCTTGGTGGAATCAAGTTATAAGAAGTCACCTTAGAATACACACTACTTGTTTTAACTATATCAAGTTAATAGGCCTGATTCTTCATTGCCCTGGACCTTGCATAGTCATTTATATCCATTGAAAGTGGGTGTAAACAATTATTATTCTGGCTTTGGTAGCATTTTACATCCACCTGGCATTCCCTTTGCAGTGGTTACACTACATTCAAGATAGTAGAGAATCAGTTCAAGCCTGTTGTAACTATGTCCATATATGTTTAGGTTTCAATTATGCTGCATAATAGACATGTTTAACTATGAGTCATTTGAAATTGCAAGATACTAGAATGAATGCATGATATACCCTTATGAAATGGAAGCAAAACAATTTTGGAACTAGGCCTAACCAATTTAAGAAATAGTCTAGGTTCTTGAGATTTGCAGATTTTGGATCTTCATGCTTATTTGACTATCTTTTCTTTTACATTCGGAAATTAAAAAAAAAAAATGTTGGAAAGAGAGTGTCTACCTAAGTGGATTTCCTTTGGAACCTCCAAAAGGACTTAGTGCCATTTAAATTAGGGCTGTCAAGCGATTAAAAAAATTAATTGTGATTAATCGCACTGTTAAACAATAATAGAATACCATTCATTTAAATATTTTTGGATGTTTTCTACATTTTCAAATATATTGATTTCAATTACAACACAGAATACAAAGTGTACTCACTCACTTTATAGTTATTTTTGATTACAAGTGTTTGCACTGTAAAAAGACAAAAGAAATAGAATTTTTCAATTCACCTTGTACAAGTACTGCAGTGCAATCTCTTTATCATGAAAGTTGAACTTACAAATTTAGAATTATGTACAAAAAAAAACATGTAAAGTTTTAAAGCCTGCAAGCCCTTCAGTCCTACTTCTTGTTCAGCCAATTGCTCAGACAAACAAGTTTTTTTACATTTGCAGCAGATAATGCTGTCCACTTTTTTACAATGTCACCTGAAAGTGAAAACAGGCGTTCCCATGGCACTGTTGTAGTCATTGTCGCAAGATATTGATGTGTCAGATGCGGTAAAGATTCATATGTCCCTTCATGCTTAAACCACCATTCCAAGGGATATGCGTCCATGCTGATGACGGGTTCTGCTCGATAACAATCCAAAGCAATACAGACCGACACCTGTTCATTTTCATCATCAGAGTCAGATGCCACCAGCAGACGGTTGATTTTCTTTTTTGGTGGTTTGGGTTCTAGAGTTTTCACATCGGAGTGTTGCTCTTTAACACTTTTAAAAGCACGCTCCACACCTCATCCCTCTCAGGGTTTGGAAGGCACTTCAGATTCTTAAACCTTGGGTCGAGTGCTGTAGCTATTTTTAGAAATCTCACATTGGTACCTTCTTTGCATTTTGTCAAATCTTCAGTGTTCTTAAAATGAAGAACATGTGCTGGGTCACCATCCGAGACTTCTATAACATGAAATACATGGCAGAATGCAGGTAAAACAGAGCAGGGGACATACAATTCTCCCCCAAGGAGTTCAGTCACAAATTTAATTAACGCATTATTTTTTTAACGAGCGTCATCAGCATGGAGGCATGTCTTCTGGAATTGTGGCCGAAGGTGCATACAAATGTTTAGCATATCTAGCACATAAATACCTTGCAATGCCAGCTACAAAAGTGACATGCAAATGCCTGTTCTCACCTTCTTATGACATTGTAAATAAGAAGAGTGCAGCATTGTCTCCTGTAAATGTAAACAGACTTGTTTGTCTTAGCGATTGGGTGAATGAGAAGTAGGACTGAATGGACTTGTAGGCTCTGAAGTTTTACATTGTTTTGCTTTTGAGTGCAGTTATGTAACAAAAAAGAATCTACATTTGTAGTTGCACTTTCATGACAAAGAGATTGCACTACAGTACCTGTATGAGGTGAATAGAAAAATACTATTTATTTTGTGTATCATTTTTACAGTGCAAATATTTATAATAAAAATATAGACTTTGATTTCAATTACAACACAGAATACAATATATATGAAAAATGTAGAAAAACATGCAAAATATTTAATAATTTTCAACTGGTATTCAATTGTTTAACAGTGTGATTAAAACTGCTATTAATCTAATCATGATTAATTTTTAAATCACAATTAATGTTTTGCATTAATTGAATGAGTTAACTGCAATTAATTGATAGCTCTAATTCAAATCATTCTTTGTAACTGACAACATGGGTTGTCTGCAATGTTAATGAGCTGGTCTTACAAAATAATGAAGAATGAGTTCACTTGTAATGTTTGTTATTAGCAGGGTAATACCCCGTATTTTCCTTCAGTATTGATCTTGTACAATAGTAAGGATAATTTCCTAACTTGACATTGAGTGAGCACAATGATTGTTAATACGTGTCCATTCTCAGATCTCTTCCAAAGTCTGCACTCTGTATTATGCTCAGTTTTTTATTACATTTCACAATTCTGTAAATATCTCTAGTCTCATTAGTTCACTTTTGTTTGCTTGTTGTTACTGAATTAGTGAAACCTCTTATTCATCCCAAAATCTACATCTTCAATAATTTTGAATGTGTTTACTCTTTGTGATGATATCTGCCTCAGTTCAGTTTTATGTCATCTTAACAGACTGTTTTTTAATTCCCATGCACTCTATATCAGGACAAGCTTAAGAATTATAGAGAGTGGGTATTATAACCATCTGCATGTCTGCACAATAAACCATTTCTTTTTATTGATAACCTCTGTTTCTTCCTCCTCTGCCAGCTTTTCATTCATTACAGCAGCAGTGGGGAACCTGTGGGCCGGATCTGGCCCCTTGCTTAATATCATACGGCCATCTCGCCCTACCCGGGGGAAGCCCTGAGCTTCTGCACAGAGGCACAGGAACTAGGGGTGGGGGGGTGATGCAGCACCCCCAGGTTTTGCACAGGGTCCCGCACCCCGGGCTCTGCTCCCACCCCTCAGCTGTGATCCCAGCCTTAGCCCCCTTACCCCTGTCTGCGTCCTGTCCCCCTTTCTCCTGGAGCCATGGCCCAGTCTTTGTCCCAGCTCTGGGGAAAGGGGGCACAGACAGGGGTAAGGAGGGTGCCAGGTAAAAAGTTTGGGGACCACTGGCTTTCAGCACCTCCACTGTAAAAATTGTTCCAGTGCCACTGCCTCTGTGACCCCCACCCCTGTGGGGCTGGGGCTCGCCCTGCTGCCAGGGGAAGCCCTGAGCCTCCACGTCCGGCGAGTGAGTGGCCTGTGATTAACTTTTCCGGTGGGTCAATGGCCTGTGAAAAAAAAGGTTCCTCACCCCTGCATTACAGTATTTCTTTCTACGACATTTGAATAATTTTATAAATTAACTTCTTACACAAAGGTTTTCACGTTATCCACATTTTTTTGGTATCTGTCATCCTTGCCTAGCCGTTCACTTATTATCCTGCACTTACGGAACTCAGGGCAGGTTGCTCTGATACGCTCTTTTCTGAGCTAGAGGCATTAACTGTCCTTTGCTAAATAATACATTTGTAAAGTTTATATGGTTTCAGATCCTATCCCCTGATCCTTTGTTAAACCTTTGAACTATATTAGCCACGGACACCCCTCTGGTGCTTCCACTGTCTGCCCATGATATTTTCCAAAGGCTTTTCTACTTCCCCTGACACTTCCTTCATAATGATGGGATGCTATCCATCTGGGTCTCTTGCCTTGTCAACATTTCTTACATCTAAATGCTAGACTATATGCCATCTCATGATCAAAAAGACTCAGAACATTTTGCTCTCTTCCTCCAAAAATTCTGACCCCGTCTCCAGAGTGCAATCATCCAGTTTCTTTTTGTCAGATATAAGCCAAAGTAATTTTCAGAATCACAGAAATATACATCTTATTTACCATACACTTTCTCTTGGTTTCCATATTGGTCCCACTCACTCTCTGCCAGGTTTTTTATCTTGTGATTAGGGAGCATCATAATTTTCCCATCAAAACTGTTTATTGGTTGAAAATTGGGGTTTTGATACAACAAAATGTCATTAAAAGTGTCTGCTTTCCATTAATTTTTTTTGGTGGGGAAAAAATGAGACTTTTCAGCTGAAAACCAAAGCACTCCCGTGGTGCAATATCACCTATTTCAAAGGGAGAGATTAAGAAGTGGCCCAGGATCTAGAAAGAAGAGAATGAGAGAAGAGAGAGAGGAAGGGAATATCTAGTTTGAGATGTGGATCTAGAATAAGATAAGGACCACAGAGCATTTTTTATGTTGTAAAAGTGTCTTGCAGCATTTCCCAGGTCTGGGAGAACAAGTCCATTTTTTCTTCTTAGAGACAAGGTGATTCCTTCCATGAGCTCTAGATAACATAACCAAAAGAAGAAGAAATGGGGCAACCATCACAGTCATACTTTCCATAACCAATCATTGTACCAAGAGAGATCTGTAAAGTATCTGAAACTTTTAACAGGCAGTTCTATGTCTCAGAAACAGCTGATGGGTCAAAATGCTGTTGCCATTTCCTTTGAGGACAGACACCTTCCACCACACTCTCGAATGCAAAGCGAGATACTAGACAGAAAATTATCTGTGTCAGATCTACTCAGCGCAATCAAAATCTTGCCAACCAATCTGTGATTTAGAGCACCAGTTTTTCAGGCCGCCTCTACATTTGTGCACTCAGCCATCTGCATATACAAAAAAAGCACTGAAAGCAGGTAAACAAACATGCAGGTCACTGATCCAATTTGTACTGTACAATTTGTTTTTCTGAAACAGGATTTAGAGCAATAGAACATAAGAATGACCATATTGGGTCAGACCAATGGTTCATCTAACCCACTATCCTATCTTCCAGCAGTTGCCATGCCAGTGCCAGGTGCTTCAGAGGGTATTAACAGAACAGGACCATTATCAAATGATCCATCTCCTGTCGTCCACTCCCAGCTTCTGGCAGTCAGAGGCTGTTGACACCCTGAGCATGGGATTGCATCTCTATCTTGGCTAATTGCCAGTGATGGGCTGATCCCCCATGAATTTACCTAGTTCTTTTTTAATCCAGTTATAGTTTTGGCCTTCACAACATCCCCTGGTAATGTGTTCCATATGTTGACTGTGTATTGTGTGCTTCAGCTCTTGGACCAGATGCTGTGCTCCACTGAGGCCTAAAATCACAAATTGCCTCTCCCCTTGTCAGTTCCAGGACGAGCTGCTTCAAGAAGCAGTCATTTGTGGCATCTAGAAATATTATTTCTGCATCCCATCCTGAGGTGACATGTATCCGGTCAATATGGGGATAGTTGAAATTGTGCCATTAATATTGAGCTTTCTATTTTTATAGCCTCTCTAATCTTCCAGATTTCAGAGTAACAGCCGTGTTAGTCTGTATTCGCAAAAAGAAAAGGAGTACTTGTGGCACCTTAGAGACTAACCAATTTATTTGAGCATGAGCTTTCGTGAGCTACAGCTCACTTCATCGGATGCATACTGTGGAAAATGCAGAAGACATTATATACACAGAGACCATGAAACAATACCTCCTCCCACCCCACTCTCCTGCTCGTAATAGCTTATCTAAAGTGATCATCAAGTTGGGCCATTTCCAGCACAAATCCAGGTTTTCTCACCCTCCGCCCCCCCCACACACAAACTCACTCTCCTGCTGGTAATAGCCCATCCAAAGTGACCACTCTCTTCACAATGTCTATGATAATCAAGGTGGGCGATTTCCAGCACAAATCCAGGTTTTCTCACCCCCCACCCCACACACACACAAACTCACTCTCCTGTTGGCAATAGCTCATCCAAACTGACCACTCTCCTTACAATGTGCATGATAATCAAGGTGGGCCATTTCCAGCATAAATCCAAGTTTAACCAGAACGTCGGGGGGGGGGGTAGAAAAAAAACAAGGGGAAATAGGCCAGCTTGCATAATGACTTAGCCACTCCCAGTCTCTATTTAAGCCTAAATTAATAGTATCCAATTTGCAAATGAATTCCAATTCAGCAGTTTCTCGCTGGAGTCTGGATTTAAAGTTTTTTTGTTGTAAGATAGCGACCTTCATGTCTGTGATTGCGTGACCAGAGAGATTGAAGTGTTCTCCGACTGGTTTATGAATGTTATAATTCTTGACATCTGATTTGTGTCCATTTATTCTTTTACGTAGAGACTGTCCAGTTTGACCAATGTACATGGCAGAGGGGCATTGCTGGCACATGATGGCATATATCACATTGGTGGATGTGCAGGTGAACAAGCCTCTGATAGTGTGGCTGATGTTATTAGGCCCTGTGATGGTGTCCCCTGAATAGATATGTGGGCACAGTTGGCAACGGGCTTTGTTGCAAGGATAGGTTCCTGGGTTAGTGGTTCTGTTGTGTGGTATGTGGTTGTTGGTGAGTATTTGCTTCAGGTTGGGGGGCTGTCTGTAGGCAAGGACTGGCCTGTCTCCCAAGATTTGTGAGAGTGTTGGGTCATCCTTCAGGATAGGTTGTAGATCCTTAATAATGCGTTGGAGGGGTTTTAGTTGGGGGCTGAAGGTGATGGCTAGTGGCGTTCTGTTATTTTCTTCATTAGGCCTGTCCTGTAGTAGGTGACTTTTGGGAACTCTTCTGGCTCTATCAATCTGTTTCTTCACTTCCGCAGGTGGGTATTGCACATCACTATCACTCTCCCGTTCAGGTGGTCAGTAGTATATTCCTCCTGCCATATTCTTATTATTCAAGCATGGGATTTCTGTATATAGTGATTGTATGGTACAGTTTGATTCATTTAAGGTTTTTAGTATATTTGACTCTATGCTTTCTTTCGCACACCCCCACCAGGATAACCTACTCTGTTAATCTTATCTATTTTATCTATTATACCTACTCTGGTATTATCGTATTCCATTGATTATCATTGTTCCACCAAGTTTCTGTGATGCCTATATCAATATTCTCGTTTAATACCAGACACTCAAGTTCACCCATCTTAGTATTTAGGCTTCTACATACGTAAATGTAGGTGTGTACTAGCTGAAAATCTGTGGCTATGCAAAAAAGTTGGCTCTAAAAATATCTCCCATACCTCCCCATATACCTTAGTCCTTCATTTCATATTTGTTACTCCAAGTTGACTTTAAACTTCCTTATCCAAATGGGTTTTCACTGTCTGCATATCTTTTGTTATACAATAAACACGAGTAACAATACTTAGCGCTTGAATGAATGGGGCTTTATGTTTTCAAAGTACTGTTGAATCTTATTTTCCCCCTCTTTTTACTATGTCCTTTTTGTCAACCACTGAAAAGCAAGACTTCAGAGATATTGAGTAGAGATGGGCTCAGTCCAAAACCTCAGGTCTGGATCAGAACTCATGCCTCTGTAGTGGATGTATCACACACTCCTGACCTTGTCAGGGAGGGGGCGTAAAATTTAGATCATTCCTCATTCAAACTTTCCCAAAGTTCATAGAATCATAGAAGATTAGGGTTGGAAGAACCCTCAGGAGGTCATCTAGTCTAACCCCCTGCTCAAAGCAGGACCAACTCCAACTAAATCATCCCAGCCAGGACTTTGTCAAGCCAGGCCTTAAAAACCTCTAAGGATGGAGATTCCACCACGTCCCTAAGTAACCCATTCCAGAGCTTCCAGCAGTTCAGATTTGATGATTGGATTCAATGCTTTGAATGATGCTGTTGTCTTCTCCAAAATTCTTGTTGAAACTATAGAACAAGTTTAATTTCCTTAAAAAAAAAAAGACCATTTTTACTGAGTGATAATCCAGTGGTAAATCAGGTTGCCAATAACAGCTGTAGGCGATTCAAGGCAATAACTGCCTACATGAATATATGAAGATTTTTCTGATTGGCCAGTTCTACAACCAAAATGGGTCCAGAAGTGATCTAAAATTTCACAAGGAGTGACTGGAAGAGATGGATGGCTAATGACTAAGAGTTTAGCTGAAAAAGCAGCTCTATAGAGTTGGAGGGAAGCAAGAAGAAAAAAAATAGGGAAAGATTGCAACATACTCTGGTTACGCTAGCAGTAGTTTGGAAAAGGTTGATCATTATTTTATTTTAAAAATAGATGCATTTTTAAAATAGAAGCAAAGGTGCTTGAGAAACCGTTCCATTTCACTGAATGCTCCATTGTTCTTGTATTACAGAGGGTAAATCAGAACACCCAGCTCATCTCTTGTAGACTATTCATTATTTTGTGTGTCTATACCATCTCCCCTATTATTCTGTCCCTCTCTAAATTGAACAGGCTCACTCAACTTTCTGCATATGAAAATCTCTGAATGCCTGTAATCAATAGTGTTGCCCATATCTGAAGCCCTGCCAATCCTGCCCTATATTTTTTGTTTATCTTAGGTACTTATATGGCCCCCATTTCCATAGTACTTGAGTGTTTCACAATCTTTAATGCATTTATACTCTCAACACCATAGTGAGATAAGGAAGTCCTATTTATCCCCATTTTACATATGAGGAACGGAGGCACAGAGACACTCTAGCCTTGTCCATTGGAGACTTTGGGCAGGACAAGCTGGGGAGTAAATCTACAATGCTCTAACCTGCCATGCTATGTTGCCATGTGAACCCAGTTACCACACACTAAAACTTTGGCCTATGTGGACCCTGCTACCATACAGTAAAGGTTTCATAAGTCAAAGCACACTACACACTAGTTGCAGTACAAGAAAAACAACAATAAATCCTCAAAAAGCTGTTTCTCTGTTGAAAAACAGGTTTTATTCAACATTTTGAGTAATCCTACTACTGATATATGTATATATACACACACACACACACGACAGTCCCTCAAACTGAAGAGTACCAATCCATAACATATTGTCCAGAGACATTCACAAAATACCTGCAGGGTTCTTCTTATCCCCTTCTTCTACAATACAGCAGTTTGTCCCAAAGTTATCACTGGGAATATCAGCCTTTCCAGACGTCTGCCTGCTTTTCCCTGGATTCTTCTACACCAGAAGAATGTCTTCTCTATTCTCCTTCTTGGAAAAGGTGAATCTATGTAGTCAGAGGACCCAGACTTGTCCTTTTTCCAGCATACTCAACAGTTTGTTATAAAATGACGCATAGGCAGATTTTTCCCCTCCTCGTTTGTAACATCATAGTACCTCAGGCAAACTCTAATTTTATGATTCTGCACTCACTGAAGTCAAGGGCAACAATGGTAGCATGATTAAGCACTGCTAAGTGAATTATTCACACACTATCTTCAGGTGCTAGCTTACGCTTTTCTACAACCTCTAAACTCCCATTTTCAAATAAGGAACACACCTGAATTTAGGTAAATTCATATTAGGTCCCATTCTCTGGCCGAACCCCTAAAGCTGGAATCCTCCAACCGCTTAACACTCTGACCCACTTTTCTATGAACTCTGTTATTTAAGCCCCAGCAAAGCACACAATGTTTAACAACATTCCGTTTGATTTCCCCAAGACAGTTTCCTTTTCTGCAGTAACAACTTGGCCTGTCACAATGGGCCTTAATCTGCAGGAATCTTTACCAACATAACATTACATAGAAATAAAACCACTGAATGCAACTATCAAGCCTGACTTATGCAAAAACAGGTTTCACTAGGGATGAAAGAATACAGAAAACTGACCTTCTGACAGACTGGTCAGCTGTAATGCAATACGACTATAGGGAACCTATAAAATAGAGTTTTTATAGAAGTTTTACAGAACTCTATAATAGGGCAAAATGTCTGTATTTGATTTTGTAGCTGCTTTAGAATTATTTCTTTAGATCTCTATTGATTTCCCTTCTTAAATTCCATACATTTTTTCCATATGGCAAATCTGTGAATCCTTTTCTTGCTATGAGATTGTGAACTCTGATTGCTGCCATACAGAAAAGTGTAGATTTTTTGATGGCATAGGTCACAGATTGTCTTTGGTTTTTGCTTTGTCCATTTTTCTTTGGATTTTGAAATTTCATAAAGGTTGTCAGACTCATATTTACATATCATATTGCCATATCCCCATTGTTCCAGGCAGGTTAGCCAACAGTTTTGCTGTTGCTGAAACCATGTGGGTGAAAACATTCAAAGCATCTCAGTATTTAATAACATTGACACTTGCTCAAACTTTGAACTGTATATAAATAAGAGCATAAAAGGTTTACAATTGTTGTGAAAAAATATATTGTACATCAATCGATGTCATTTAATATTTTAAGTCAATAAAGTACTGGTTAAAGGTGTGAGATTTTACAGAAATATAGGTCTGTAAGGGACCTCAAGAGGTCATCTACTCCCTTCCCCTTCATTGAGACAGGATTAAGTATATCTACACCATCCCGTACACATGTTTGTCTAACCTGTTTCCACAAGCTCTCTAGGTAACCTACTTCAGCACTTAACTATCTTTAGAATTAGAAAGTTTTTCATAATAGCTAACCTAAAACTCCCTTGCTGAAAACTAAGCCGATTAATTCTTGTCCTACCCTTGGTGGACATGGAAGACAATGGACATGGAAGACAATTGATCACCCATCCTCTTTTTATATTTGAAGACTATTATCTCCCCCCTCAACCTGGCCTTGGCTTTAAACTAAAAATGCCCACTTCTTTCCATCTTTCCTGATAGGTCTGATTTTCTAAATCTTTTATCACTTTTGTTACTCTCTTCTGGAATCTCTGAATTTGTCCACATCTTTCCAAAGAATGGTGTCCCAAATTGGACACAATACTCCAGTGCGAAGAAGAGAAGAACAATTATTTCCCCTGTTTTATGTACATCACTTGTGTTAATACCCCCCAGAATGACATTTGCCTTTTTTGAAACAGCATCACAGTTGACTCATACTGAATCTGTGATCCACTTTAATCCCCAGAACCTTTTCTGCCTACCCAGTTATTTCCCATTTTGTACTTGTACATTTGATTTTTCCTTCCCAAGTATAGTATTTTGCACTTGTCTTTATTGAATTTCACCTTATTGATTTCAAACCAATTCTTCAATTTTTCCAGATCACTTTGAATTGTAATCCTGTCTTCCAAAGTGCTAGCAATCCCTCCCAGTTGGTGTCATCTGCAAATTTTATAAGCATGCCTTCCAAGACATCTTTCAAATTGGGCAAGGTTTTTAAAAGTGTCTAGTTTTTTTGGGAGCCTAACTTAAGACACCTTGAAGGGGCCTGATTTTCAGAGAGCGGGTACTCACTTCTTTCTGAAAATAAGACCCCTTTGAGGTTTCTCAAGTTGGGCAACCAAACCTTGAGGGAACCTAAAATCACTGCTTACATTTTAAAATGTTGGCCTTAATCATTACTATCACAGTCTGTACTTGAATCTGTCACCCAGCAGCGAAGGATCTGTATCCCAATATTAGAAATGTGCTGGAACCAAGATCCTAACACCCTGAACTCGAAAGTTCAAGCTTAACTTGCCTCATTATCAATCTCCAATCTATTCATGTTTCCCATTCAATTATTTGTTAAAGAAATGGCTGTATAAACTTTGGATCCATGTTATCTGTAATTCAGAGGGCAGTAACCTTTTCAGCATAAGGAAAATCATGCAGTATAAGCAATGTGCCAGGGTAGATATATAATTCTCTATCCATATATGTACATATAGTAAATTTTGACCTCGAGACTAAAAAACAAGTATCTTCCATAACTAAATGGATATGACAGCAAGCTTATAGAATGCTGCAGGCAAGCATCTTGGAACAGGGCAGGCTATAAATGTAATTTCAAGGTTTGAAGTAATATAATGTGAAAACAGCACCTACAGTTTCATGGGGTTGGAATGTCAGTATATCACAGATAATAGAAGTAACCTGTATATTTATGATACTCCTTTTTTAGGCCATAGAGGATAGCTGTAGGATTGGATGCTACAGAGAGATATTGTGTGGTGTGCACATTTGTATTTACATTCACAGAGAAAAATATTAATGAGCATCATTTAATTAAAAGTCAGCCTTACGGACTGTTAACTTTCTTGTAATTTAATTCTACACATCTGTTAAATGAAATATAGACCTTTTTGTGCATTCTGATTACAAGTAAATCCGTTTAATTCAAGAAATGCATATTGTGTACAGTAAGCTATAGCAAACTGCAGTACTAATGTTTTCCTATGTATAGCTGTCTATAACCAAGGCTAGAAGAATTTTGTTAAGCAGACTTTGGGACTCCTTATAAGGGCTGGGTCAGAGAGGGAAAATGGTCTTGTGGTTCAGGGAACACAGGAAATGTGTGTTCAAGTCCTGCCTCTACCCCTCGCTTCCTCTGTAACCTTTTGGTAACTCAGTCCCTTTGTGACTTAGTATTCTATCTGTAAAATGGAAATGCTACTGTCTCCCAAATATTGTTTTTTCATCTCTTCAGATTATATCAGGGACTGTCTCTTACTTTGCACATACACTGCTCCTCGTCCCATAGGGTTTGAAAATATTTACCTGAGCACCGCTCTGGAGAGCTCGGGCTGAATTTAAGCTCTGCCTATAGGGCCCGGACCCCAGTGGGGACCTCTATGCACTACCGTAACACAAATAATACATATTTATCATAATATTCTGATACTCATGGGAGGCCTGCTATTATTTCCCCCCTTATTAGACAAGCATGCTGCTGGTTGTTAAGAAATTCAAATTACTTTCTTAACCTAACTAGATTTCAAATCAACTAAGGGGGGCAGGAAAAGAAAAACAGTATGTTTTGGGGTATATCTACACTGCACTAGAACACCCTGTGGCTGGCTTGTGTCAGCTGACTCAGGCTCTCCGGGCTTGGACCACAGGGCTATACAATAGCAATGTAGATGTTAGGGCTTGGGTTGGAGCATAGGCTCTCAAACCCCACAGGCTGGGGAAGGTCTCAAAGCCTGGGCTCCAGCCTGAGCCTGAACATCTACACTGCTATTTCACAGCCCTTCAGACCAAGCCCAAGTCAGCTGACAGAGGCCAGCCCTGGGTATTCCCTTGTAGTGTAGAGTTAACCTTTGAGTCCTAATCCATTCAAATACATCCATACTGAAAATATGGCACCTTTTAATTTGTGGTGAAAAAATCCTGACACCTAGTTGAAGATGTTGAAACAAAAGGGTTTTATTTTAGAATCAATATTTTGAAATGTAATTGACAAACTTTTGTTTACTTTAGACTCCCAATATCATTTCATTACGGTTTTTAGAAATGGAAACAGAAACATATTTTAAGTCTGAGAGAAACAAAAACTGAAATGAAATTACATTTTAAGTCAAAATGAAACTAAAATTCACATTTAGCTTCAAAATGTCAATTTGAAACAAAAAGTTTTGTTTTGAATTGATTTCAAAACTTCATGTGAGAAAACCGACATTTTTCAAATGAAAAATTTCAACCAAAGATATTTCAACCAGATCTCCTGACACCTTTACATTGCACTATAAATAAAAGGATATTGTTAAGTACTTTTATAATTATTTCCCGTTTTCTTCATTCTTTGTTTTTTTTGTAATGGCCTCTTAGAAGTTTAAGAATAAAGGCTGATAAAAGTAAAAAGCCAATACACGTTTGATAATGTAGTCACAGTAGTTACCCTTGAAAACATATAAAGACAAAAGAGAAATCTGTAAGGGAGTCTGCTGGAGTTAACATATGAGAAAATCAGAGGTGATCCAAAGTTCATAGTTTCTGTTTCCTTTTTGTTATTTTCTTAAACCTAATCCTTAGGAGGATTCTCTTATCCGCAGTAATATTTCTATGGATTGCTTAGATCTACTTAAACCATTTTGATAGACTCCTAGCTTTAGAACTGGCACTGGATTTTTATTTGCTTTGCCTTTTGGAATTTAAGATTTTCAAACTTAATAAGGATTGAAAGTAGTTTTCTTGAACATATAATTAGATTTTTTTTTTTTTGCTAGAGCAGAAACAAACCATGAGAAAATGATGGTTCAATTATTTGTTCCTTGTGAATTAGCAGGTTTAAATTTGGCAAAAATAGGAGCAAGAACAAGTATGTGGGGGAGAGGGAGGGAGGAAGGAACTCACCAAGAGTACATCGTTTAAAATTATCTGTTTTCAGAAGTGTTTTCCATTTGGAAGGGGAAAGCGCTAGCAGGAGTGAAGCACTGGAAAAAGTAATAAGCATGAACAACATTTTAAAGTGTGCTTGATCATTTTATGAGCAGTTGACAGTGTGTGCCAGGAAAGAAGGAAGGACAGGGAAATATGGCAAAAAGGGTTGTTGAGAAAAGAACGGGAAAGTCATTCATGCTTCAGTGCACGGTCAGTCTATTTGGAGAAGCATTTGACCAGTAATAAAGAGGGATCAAGACTCTGTTCAAGAGGTACATGTACTGAAATGTTAATGACAGGTTTCAGAGGAACAGCCGTGTTAGTCTGTATTCGCAAAAAGAAAAGGAGTACTTGTGGCACCTTAGAGACTAACCAATTTATTTGAGCATGAGCTTTCGTGAGCTACAGCTCACTTCATCAGATGTATACCGTGGAAACTGCAGCAGACTTTATATACACACAGAGAATATGAAACAATACCTCCTCCCACCCCACTGTCCTGCTGGTAATAGCTTATCTAAAGTGATCAACAGGTGGGCCATTTCCAGCACAAATCCAGGTTTTCTCACCCTCCACCCCCCAACACAAATTCACTCTCCTGCTGGTGCTAGCCCATCCAAAGTGACAACTCTTTACATAATCAAGTCGGGCTATTTCCTGCATAGATCCAGGTTTTCTCACATCCCCCTCCCCCATACACACACAAACTCACTCTCCTGCTGGTAATAGCTCATCTAAACTGACCACTCTCCAAGTTTAAATCCAAGTTAAACCAGAACATCTGGGGGGGGGGGGGGTAGGAAAAAACAAGAGGAAACAGGCTACCTTGCATAATGACTTAGCCACTCCCAGTCTCTATTTAAGCCTAAATTAATAGTATCCAATTTGCAAATGAATTCCAATTCAGCAGTTTCTCGCTGGAGTCTGGATTTGAAGTTTTTTTGTTTTAAGATAGCGACCTTCATGTCTGTGATTGCGTGACCAGAGAGATTGAAGTGTTCTCCGACTGGTTTATGAATGTTATAATTCTTGACATCTGATTTGTGTCCATTTATTCTTTTACGTAGAGACTGTCCAGTTTGACCAATGTACATGGCAGAGGGGCATTGCTGGCACATGATGGCATATATCACATTGGTGGATGTGCAGGTGAACGAGCCTCTGATAGTGTGGCTGATGTTATTAGGCCCTGTGATGGTGTCCCCTGAATAGATATGTGGGCACAATTGGCAACAGGCTTTGTTGCAAGGATAAGTTCCTGGGTTAGTGGTTCTGTTGTGTGGTATGTGGTTGTTGGTGAGTATTTGCTTCAGGTTGCGGGGCTGTCTGTAGGCAAGGACTGGCCTGTCTCCCAAGACTTGTGAGAGTGTTGGGTCATCCTTTAGGATAGGTTGTAGATCCTTAATAATGCGTTGGAGGGGTTTTAGTTGGGGGCTGAAGGTGACCGCTAGTGGCGTTCTGTTATTTTCTTTGTTAGGCCTGTCCTGTAGTAGGTAACTTCTGGGAACTCTTCTGGCTCTATCAATCTGTTTCTTTACTTCTGCAGGTGGGTATTGTAGTTGTAAGAAAGCTTGACAGAGATCTTGTAGGTGTTTGTCTCTGTCTGAGGGGTTGGAGCAAATGCAGTTGTATCGCAGAGCTTGGCTGTAGACGATGGATCGTGTGGTGTGGTCAGGGTGAAAGCTGGAGGCATGCAGGTAGGAATAGCGGTCAGTAGGTTTCCGGTATAGGGTGGTGTTTATGTGACCATTGTTTATTAGCACTGTAGTGTCCAGGAGAAAACCTGGATTTGTGCTGGAAATGGCCCACCTGTTGATCACTTTAGATAAGCTATTACCAGCAGGACAGTGGGATGGGAGGAGGTATTGTTTCATATTCTCTGTGTGTATATAAAGTCTGCTGCAGTTTCCACGGTATACATCTGATGAAGTGAGCTGTAGCTCACGAAAGCTCATGCTCAAATAAATTGGTTAGTCTCTAAGGTGCCACAAGTACTCCTTTTCTTTTTGAAATGTTAATGGTAACTCTATGAAACATGTCACTTTTCCCAGTTTCACAAAAACCAGTGTCTGCTATTTTAATGGTCCCCAATCCCGTATTATCTGAGTGCCTCATTAAGTATTGAAAAATAGAAATAATAACAATCTCTTTCTTCCCTCCCAGCCTGTAGGAGAAATACTTTGACTCCTAGTTAATAGGCGTTTTTGCTTGCTTGTGTCTGTCTGGGAAGAAATATAAGGGAAACAATGTCAAAGAGATGGGTTTTGCATGTAAAGTGGTAATATCCAAGGTTGTTATCTCTCGTGGGAATGAGCTATTTAGCATAGGTCTGTCCTCTTCATTCATGCATCATGCCCTTATATAGTGGTTGATTTTGTTCAGGCTGAAGGAAGCTACTGTGGGATGCATGGTTATAGGGCTGATCCCATCGAAGAGTTTGAACATAAGGAGACAGATCTAGACTGTATCCAATGTGGGATCCAGTGCAGACAGTGACTGTACACTGTTTCAGCTGCCTTCCAGAGGAAATAGTTTCAAACATCTCCAGTGAGAAAATGGCTGTTGTGTTGAAATATCATGGAAAAACAAAATTATTGCATCATGAAAAGGCTTGTTACAAAATAAGAAATATTTTAACATGAACTTTCATAAAAATATGTATGGCTTTCCCCCAGACCAGGTAATGAAATGCCAGTTCAATGGATGGTTAGATTGCCACAGTATCCAATTACTGAATCTAGTACCTAGCCTTCAAATATCCCTTTATTCAAAGATATTAATACCTGAAATTTGCCCTCTTTTCTGACTCAGAAAAAGGGGGGACTGCAAAAGGGGGGCCCCAAACTGGTAAACACTTACACCAGTGCTAATTTTTGGTCATGTAAGTCGTCCAATGGACTGATTGGAGCTTAAATGAAGAATTGGCAGGGGGGAAGGTCCTGCTAATAAAGTGGTTGTGGATCTGAAAAACAGCAGGGGCATTTCCCATGGTTCTGAAACCACTTGCACACATAGGGCTAACTCCTGACTCCATTGAAATCAGTGACAAAACTCCCATTGACTTCAGTGGGGCCAGGTTTCACCCCAAGGCTTTTCCTACCCCAGAGCTCTGGCAACACAGTTATTTTCCTTGCTTGTTTTTCTCTTCCTGCAATTCTTTAATACCCCTCCAATGAGGGGTCTAGACTATAGATGAAAACTAACTGCTGCTTGCTTTTGGCTGCTGTTTCACAATTACTCCTGACAGTGGAACCACGTTCTGCACAGTGGTTTTGAGGCATCTTCACCTACTCTCTCTGACACTATTGTGTGACATCCCCCTAACTGTTCTCCTCTTCACACATTGGACCTCAGGAACAGAGCCCTGCTTTCCTGTTTAACATCTGCAAGATGTATCAGCTAGATTATAAAATAGAGAAAAATAGCAACAAGATTAATCTCTTCCTCCACAACTTCTTGTAAGATCAGATCAATAAGAGAAAAGCATATGACCTTCAGAATATGGGAATGAAAATTTCGTTGAGCATTATTTTTATAGATTGAGAAAGAGGCATTTTCTTTGTGAGTATTTTGGAAGCTGTAATTCCTTCATCCATCAGTATGCAAAACCTTGAATGAGATTGCTCACCTATCCACAATGGCACTTCAGATAAAATATGGTTGCAAATCCACCAATTTCCCTCGTGTTACGGACTAGTATTGGCAGAAGCAGCAGAAGAAATGAAAATAAGTGTTCAATTTTAGGTGAAAGGTTACTGGAGTTAAAGAACCATGGCTTGACAGGAGGGATTCTGAGTTCTTTGTTCATCTCACTCCCAGGGCTGCACAGAAGTTTTGAGGGGCCCAGGGCAATATCTGAAACTGAGGTCCCCCCACATTCAAAAATAGTTCTACTGAGGGGAGAGAGGAGATGCTGGGGGAGGGGACTGTTGAGGAGCAAGCCTGCCCCACATTCAGGCTGCAGCAGCGGCGCCTGCAGCCACAGAGCTGGGCCTGGCTTCTTGTTCCTGGCATTGCGACCTAGTGCATGAGGTCACCACACTCTATAGGTTTGCACCAGATCACAACACCACTCGGTTTGGGGTTCCTTCAAACAGGGCGCCAGTGGCAAACTGCCCCTTTTGCCCCTTCCCTTCCTGTAAAATCTGAGCCCACATGATGGTTATTAAATTTAGTCTGATTTATGCATCATCCTCCCAATTCCTCACACTTTCCTTCTCTCCCTCTGTGTCTGATTCTAATCTCACCACTGGTTACGGTACCTTAAGATGGTGTAGAGGAGCTCGCATTGCACCATCCAAGGAGGGGGAGTAGCTGTGGGCTAACGCTGCTCCCCAAGCTAGGCAAAGAAGTGGGAGCTGGGCTATAAGCTTACCTTGCTCCTGAATCTCTCCCAGATTTTTCAACATCGCCAACCCCAAGTGTCCCAAAATAAAATAAAAAAACAAAAATGAGATTGGTTTAAAATCATGAGATTTAAAATAATAATGGTTGGCTTCCTTTTAGGTGCTTCTTAGGTTTTTAAAGGATTTTGTTTGTTTCTGTCTTGCAATCTTTTCTCTCCCCCAATTCTGTTTAATAAACTATTTCTAAAAGAATGATTTTAAGCAGATGCACCCATTAATTTAAAACCCTTTTTAAAATATAATCTTTTCCTTGCAATCACCTCCAACATAGGGGGCGTTCCAGAGTGCAGACAAAAACACAGATGGTGGTGGCAGGTTAGAGATGATAGGGGTGGGATGAAATGTGGCAGGCAGACCAGCACCCCAGTGATTTTACGCCCCCTTAAAAGCCCTACGGAATTTATTGAAGCAGGGGGTGCAAACAGCCTCCTGGTTGTTATTCAGCATGGGATGCACAAGCTGCCTCCTCTGTGCCCTTATGTTGGCATTTGTACAGGGATCCATCTGGCCCTGGATATAGTGGCTTTAGTCCATCTTTACTTTTTAATACTGAGACTTATAGGGGTGAGTCACCTTACTGACCTAGGCAGACCTATGACCAGCAATGACTCAGTTTATGTCAGTATGTTGCCTCAAACATTTGGGATTGGGGGTTTTAGTTATATCATCCCATGTTCATCTGATTAACTGCTTTCCCTGCTTGTTGATAAAATTATATTCCAGTTGTGTTTGGTTACTGTTAATTTACTCCTTCTCAATAGCTCAGTTCTTCAGCAACCAGATTTCTCCACAATCTCATTTTTGTAATAAATTCTTAATGCGGCTGAAGGGAACTCTGGTCCTGAATAATAATATTTTCCATGTTAGCGTCAGTTTCTTGTCTCCAGTGATGTGAAGTTCTTTTTTTTTTTTTTTTAAAGCTTGCAATATTTTGAAACTTTTGCTCTGCTTGCTCAAGCTTAAGCTTTCTTTGTTTGTCTCTTCTATGGTGTGTTTTAATTGCAGAATATGGTGCTGCTAATGTGTCATTGTGATCAGCACTGAGCACCTGCAAACCAGAAGGCTGTAGGCATGGGTAGTAAGGAGGTCAGAAACAAAAAGCATGGTGGTACTGGAAGTGATTGGTCTATTAGCAAGAATGATTGGGAGTTATATGTATAATATTTAACTCCAAATCTTCTTTGATAATAGATCAACACAAAAAAAGTGTGTGTGTGTTTCCTAAGTGACAACCAAAGGATGGGGATATAACTGCAAATATTTCAAAGCTGTCAATACCAAAGAATCAGAAAAATTATTTAGGAAGGCACAAGGATGTATAAGTTAAGAGTAATGGGAGGGATTTAAGATAATTAAAATGTAGGCTAAATTATGAGCAAAAGTTCATGACGGAAATATCTATCAGAGTGGGGAGCAGTCTCCCAAGGGACCCTCCTGCCAAATCATTTGAAAATGTTTAAATCAGACTGGGCAAGGCATTCTAAAATGTGCTGTAAGAAACAATCGCGAACTGGCAGGAGGCTGAGGCCTAGCAGGTGAGTTTGTTATTGTGGGCTGTGGATATATTACAGTATGCACATCTGGTCTTTGGCTGAGTTGATACATTGTACGACTGTGTATTTCAAATACCAGGGGTCACATTTTGTTATGACTTGCATCTTGTGCAACTCAACTGAAGTACATTAAGAGGTGGAAGCGAACACAGGATTTGGCCCTATTGAGCTGAAGTTTATTCTCACATATAGTGGTGTAAATCTGGAGTAACTGCATTGACTATAGTTGTTTTTCTGATTTACAGCAGAATTACTGGGAGCTGAACCCGGCCTTTTAGCTCAAATTTGGAAAAAAAACTGGCAAAACAAGTTTCGTTTCTAGAAGTTTTGAGTTGGTACATATACATGACAGGCTTTTAAGATCATATGCTAGTAAAAAGCTTTCCCATAAGCCCTTTAAAGAAACATAAAAGGCTTTTAATGGCTATGTAGCTACTTATGGCCCCCATAACTGCAGTATCTGAGAACCTCACAAACTTTAATGTATCCTCACTGCACAGTGTGAGGGGGGAAATGCTATTATCCCCATTTTACAGATGGGGAACTGATGCATAAAGAGACTAAAGCCCAAATTGAATTAAAACACAAACAAACAAAAAAACTTGGAGAAAGGGCATGCATCATTTTTAGCATCACATGACAGACATCTGCATGTGTGCGCACAAATTGGTGCTTGTGCATGAAGAAGAGCCTTATGTATTCCTTTACATAATTTACATTTACAAATGCAGCTGTTTGCATGTGCACACAGATGTGCCCACTAATTTTGTGGCTGCAGTTTGGGAAGTTTTAGATAATTTGCCCCTTCATGTCCACAGAGGGCTGTAAAACCCCTGTTGTAATCTTGGACCTTTAGCTGTATGCCCATATAGAAACTTGGAATGGAACTTTATTGCATCATTACACTACTCCTTCTCAGCAAAGGGATGTTTGAGTCTCCATATAATTAATGTGCATTCATTTAGAGGTGGTGTTAAAGCCAATTTGAAATGTTACCTCATGCATTTCCTATCTATAGCGTGATCATCATCACCATAATACCTAAGGATTTTCAAGTATTAAGAGCAGTTAGATGTACCATATCCATTGACATCTGGGTAGCTCCTGTAAATGTTTTAGAAACACCCACCCTAATCACCTTATATTCCTAAAGATAAGCAAACATAAATACAAAATAATTTTAAAAATAACTACTTAGCGTTTAAGAGATAACGGCCCACATTTTTAAAAGTATTTAGGTATTGCTACACTCAGCATCACAAAGCTTACGTGTTTTATGTGTCTAATGGCAGTCAATGAGACTTAACCTCTTCAGTGCTTAAATCACTTTTGAGAATGTGATTTAGGCTCCTATGTCACTGAGACCTGGCAACACTGATTAGAAACAACCCCTAAATTTGTTCAAAAGTCTGGGCCAAAAAAGTGATTTGGGAAGGGTTCATGCCGCACGCAGTGATAAAGGGATGGATTATTAGCACATTGTATTTTAAGAAACTTGTCAATCAATGCCTTATTCTTGAGCTATGTTCAGAAATAAAAAGACATTATTACCTGCTGGATGTTTCATAACTTTCTGTGAATCAGTGTCAGGTGCCAAACAGAACATGTGCTGACAATAATCAAGTTATAAAGCTTGTCTTCTGCCTTGAGGGAGTGAATGTTTGCTTTCTATAGTATTTCATCAGAAGTAATGTAGATGATCAGGAGCCTTGATCCTAATTCATGCACATTTCTAATTGAAGTTAAGGGGAATTTTGCCTGAGTAACAATTCAGTGAAAGGTGCATATGGATTTCAGGGTTTGACTCACTAGGGGAGCACATTGCCCACATAGAATATCAGGGTTGGAAGGGACCTCAGGAGGTCGTCTAGTCCAATCCCCTGCTCAAAGCAGGACCAATCCCCAACTAAAATCATCCCAGCCAGGGCTTTGTCAAGCCTGACCTTAAAAATATCTAAGGAAGGCGATTCCACCACCTCCCTAGGTAACGCATTCCAGTGTTTCACCACCCTTCTAGTGAAAAAGTTTTTCCTAATATCCAACCTAAACCTCCCCCACTGCAACTTGAGACCATTGCTCCTTGTTCTGTCATCAGCTACCACTGAGAACATCTTTGGCTAATGCTGAGAAGCAGACATCATAGCTCAGGAGGGTTTTTTCCCCAGTCCTGAACCCAATCTGTACCTGAGCATAATTTAAGGCAGCCTTATGCCAGCTGCTAATGGCCACATGGGACTCCACTTGCCATGCCCCCTGTGCTAGTCAGTGTGGAGCAGATCAGCAGAATAAGATCCGCACTGGTATCAGGGCTATAATCTGCTGGTGGTGTGGCACGAAGCAGCTGCACCAGACCGAAGAATCTGAGCATAAGCCAAACTCTAAAAATTCTCTACGTCATGCAGTAGGTTCCAGTTTGCCTTCCATCAAAACCTGCAACCCTGAGAGACTAGCTGATTATGGCAAAAATCACAGATTAGAAGATTCCCTAACCTGTTGCTTCATCTTCATATAGCTTTTGAAAGCAATGAATTAACAGCACATTTAGTGTGAAATGGGCTGGATCCATACCAAACTGTCAGCAATGAGCAGCTAAAACACGTGGAATCCAATTTTCAAAACTGGATTCCTGAGCGTGCTTGAGTCCACGTTTGAGAGCGCAAATCAGCATTTCAGGATCCACCTAAAATGAGCATTTGAGAGACCAATGTGGAACAAGGGACGCAAGTTTGAAAATGAGCGGCCCCATTCAAGAATTCCTTTAAAAGGAGGTTTTATTTTTGAATAATTTGTATTCTATGCAAAGCTTCAAGCACTAAAAGAAGTTAGAAGTCTTAGGAAGTTAAACACCTTGGAACTTTTTTACACATGTACTGATTTTTTTAAAATTACTTTTCTCTTGCTGTTTTTCAGCTAACATGTTTTTAACCTAATCATTATTATAGATGTCAATAGCCTTCATTTATAAAACATCTTCAAGCCACAAAAGGCTGGTAATCATGGGTTAGCTAAACATATCACATTATAGGACTCCACGGCACTGTATCTATCCAATAGTACATAATGTTCATCTGAATAACCCAGCTGACATAATGAGATACAATTTTCCTTTTCAATTTTTCATTGTAAATGGTAATTCTATTTTAAATTACTGTGCAATTTAACAAAATCATGAAATATAATTGCTGCCTTTCAGCATGTATATGTTAGAGACTATGATCATTTTCTAAATTTATATGTGTTTCTCTCTATTTTAAACTTCCAGCTAACATAATCTGAATGAAGATTTATTGTTCATTGTTAGTCATCCTGCTAATTTATTTTCTGTATTCAGTAAGAAACTAGCAGTCTTGAAGCTTGAGACAATAATATAAACATCCTTTCCAATTAATCTTCTGTGCACAAGCTTGACGTTCTAGTCTCCTCAGTAACATCAATTTCATTAGTCTTATTTCTGATTCTTTTCAGCCCCCAAAAGCAACATTATTTAACTGTATCTGTTAGAGTTGTTGCTTCAGGAATCCTTCCTTAGTTCTCGAGCCTACGGTGCAGGAGATCCCTGCAAAGCTTTCAGATCTCTCTATTACCTCATGTATGGAAGCTTCAGAAAGGAGGGCAGAACTAAATAGGGAATTGTAGCTTCTAGCTCTAGGTGAGCTTTTGCTGTTTGGCACTAAGAAGCTAAACACAGATTTAAACCACCTCAGTCTAAGTGCAGGTACATTGACACATGTGGATCTGCCAACTGCAGGCTAGATTGTAATGTAGCATTCTGCCCTTGGTAAAGGACATGCATTTACTGCCTCCCAAGGAACCCAGAAAACAAATAATGCCTGAGCCTCAATCAGTTTCCTGGTTCTGCACTTCTAGAAACCAGTAGCAGATAATTTTTGCCTCTCTGCTGGCCTAGTTCTGCTGACTGGCACACTTAGGGGTGAGGCCGAGGCTCAGCCCGTTCCACCCCCCTGCCTGTCCACTCTGTACCAACCAGTGCAGGGGAGGGAGCAGCAACCCTGACGTCTATGGGGACCTCTACACAGCAGCTAGGCCGTGTGACGGCTTAAGCTAGCATGCTAAAAATAGCAGTGTGGCGAAGGCAGCATGGGCAGCAGCTCGGCCAAGCTGCCTGAGTATGGTCCCAGGGAGTCAGGTGGGACTGTAGTGGGGCGGCTAGCCTGAGCCACTGCCCTTGCTGCTGTGGCCCCACTGCTGCTGTTAGAGCACTAGCTGAAGCAGGAGTTGGGTGCCTAACTCCTTTGGGCACCTACGCAAATCCCGGACTCGGACTGGACAACATATGGTACCCAGAGGTACAGTATTAGGGATTTTTGCCATTGGCAGCAGTAGAGACAAGTGCTAACTCCTAGAACTGACAAGTCTCACTTGTCCTGAAGTGGGTTTCCTGTTGTGCAGGCTGAATTTCTTTGAATTTCCTATAAGAAGTAACACACCCTTCCTATAGGACTGCATGTCAAATAAAATTGGCTTTAATGTGACATTTAAGAACCAAATGGTGCCTCCACCCCCATATGGGACAGAAGAGCACATCCGTTAGGCCATTGAACCAGCCCAGAGCACTATGGCCCAGATCCACAAAGGTACATAGGCACCTAAATCACAGGTTTTAGGCACCTAAGTCCCAGTTTTGGCTCCACTGTGATCCACAAAACTCCCACTTAACCCAGTAAGCTCCTAAATTCAATCAGCATCTATATTTTCAGGGTAAAAGTTCCCTAGGTGCTTATGTTTCCCCTTCTGTGCCTGAGCATGGCTGCCTCACTCTGGCAGCTGCCTAAGACCCAGAGCCATGAATGATTTGCAGGAAGGTAGGCATTTAATTGACTAACTTGCATGTGGGCAATCTCTGAGCGCATGTACCAGAGCAGGTCCCATTCAGAAATCTGGCCAGAGGAGCAGTGGGTGGTGGATTTGATTGGTGCAGCGGGGAAGTGAGCTGTGGCTCACGAAAGCTCATGCTCAAATAAATTGGTTAGTCTCTAAGGTGCCACAAGTACTCCTTTTCTTTCTCCCAGGCAAGTGCTCTAACCACTGGGCTACAAGTTACAAAGTTGGCACCACACCATCTCCTCCACCTCCCTCCTGCCCACCCAATTCCCTGTCTTGTGTGGAGCAAGGCAGGCACCTAACTAATTCCATCAAGCAACTATTGAAGCACCTAAGCTGGCTAATGTCAGGTAATGGGTTCCATTTGTGCATGGCTAAGCAGAGATAGGCGCCTACCTCCAAGAGAGGGGCAGGGTTTAGTACCCCTCTCACTGGCATTTGCTATTGGTCAGTTTAGGCAGCTCCCCATCTAGTGTGCTGGCTTTTGTGGATCACGTTCAAAGGCACCTCTCGCTCCCCATTCATTGTATAGGGACCCTAGATGCTAAATCAGGCTTTGTGGATTGCAGTATTTTTCTAGGCTCCTAAAAGTTAGGGATCGCAACATTCAGCCTGACAATGCCTAAGTCCCTTTGTGGACCTGGACCTATCTGTCTATCTAGGTATTTATACAGCCCACATTCCAGGGATGTCTGAATACCTCACAAACATTAATTAATCCATCTCCACAACACTGTAGTGAGCTGGGGGTATCATCCCCATTTTACATAGGGGAAACTCAGGCACAGAGAGATTAACAAAGACCCCACAAAACTGAGCCAGCTATTGAACCCACATTTTCTGAACCCCAGGCCAATGATTTAACCATCCCCATGCCTCTAAAAGAGTGTTCTTTATAAATATATTGTGGTATATCTGAAAACATATCAGTTACCGAGCCCTGGGATAAATCCTTTTAAATGGGAGGAGAATTCAATTTTCTACAGTTATTTACAGGCACAATATGGGGAGATTCAGGTTGTACTCCTGATGCAGCTGTATTTTTTAAGACAATAAGCTATTCCAAAGTTGCACTCTCATTGCATGAGATACAGGATCTTAAAGTCACTTAGGCTTCATTTGATATTGTTAGGCCAGTGCATTAATCAAATAGTAGCCTTGGAAAAAGCACAACAAAAATTTTAACTGTAACCTCTTGGTGCCAGTGGGTCGGAAGCTCCCACTGTTAAGTGCTGATGCATTTGGCATTACTTCTGAGAAGTCAATCCTCCAGGTGCCAGAAGGGCTTATTAACTTTAAATAGCCTAATGCACTGTTCCTCTGCCCTAGTGCTGCTACCCCATGGCTGGTCATAATGGAGTTATTGTGGGGCTGTGGCCTAATTCTGCTAATTTTAAACAAAAGAAATTCCTGTTCTCATGGCAATGTGCTTCAACTGCCCACCTCCCTTCCTTAACCTTGCCTCTGTTCACAGGTGTATTCATGAGGAAATAAGGGAGACACAACATCCTCCCAGCTTGTTCTTTCCTCTTGATCAATGTGACTGCAGAACTAATGCATTCTTCTCCCAAGCATAACTCTTTCAGTGTGGTTGCACCTTTATTTTGGCTGCAAAGAGGCTCACTCGTTCCCCTATCGCTTCAGATAATGGGAGATTCTGCCCTCTCACCTCTGCTGCATGAAATTACAGATCCCTCTGCTGTCTCTGGGCTAGGGAGAACCGTGCAATTCAGCAACATTACATAAAATAAAAATGATGTGACACATTTATAATTGCAAGAAACCGCTTCATGCTGCTGTACCCTTAGAAGTTTAAAAAGTCTTTGTTACAAGACATTGCAATCAGAGGTGTGACTTCAGCACGTGTACACATAACCAAGCTAACTTTGATCTAGCTACCTTGAATAACTAGCAGTGAAGCCATGTCAGCACAGGCTGTATAAGCCCGCCCCGGACCTTAAGTATGTACTCGGGCAGATTGGCTGTGCTATCAGATTGCACTGATACTGTTGTCAAGCTAGCTAGATCAAACCTTGCTTGAGTATCTCTACATGTGCTGCAGTCACACCTCCGATTACAGTGTAGACATAACTTCAGAGTTTGTAAAGAAGTGTACCTTATGGAGTGGTTAAGAACTGGTTAAGACATCAGCACTATCTCTCAAAATTGGGCAGCTGGGCAATATTTATTTTTATTATTGTTTTCCCCAGTTAACAAGTATTTCATATTTTATGTGCAAGAGAGAGAAATCCAGCCCTAGAGGTTTGTGTTGTGGAGATGGCTGGAGCAATACAACCCAGTCTGATTCCTTAGCTGGGGAGCAAAACTGAAATCCTGAGAAGGGACTCAACTTCCCACATAATGGCTACTTGGCAGCCTGACCCCATTCCCTACCAAGGGGTGAAGCCAAGATTTTGGGGATGGCTCTTACAAAGCTCTACACAAATACAAATCTTCCCAAACTGTGGAGATGGGTTTGGGTCTCTACAGCAGAGATCTTTAGAGGGGACCTACAACCCAAATAACAGCTTCAGCTGACAGCATCAATGTAAATCCCAGCTGTGGAAATTTCTGGCCCTTGAACCTAATTGTGCAGCTACTCCTGAGCTCCTCTGGGTCCTTTCTGTCCTGACTTGGCTATCCTCAGAATCCATCAGGACACATGCATTCATTACTTTAGTTCATAAAAGGGTGGTAATTTGTTCCGTAATTAATATTTCATGGAAGTGCCTTTGAAATCTCCTGGAAGTAATTAATATTGGATATATTGAAACAGAGTAGGATCATACGGGTTCACCCCACCCAGCGAGTTATGATAGGCAAGATTATGGGGTGTAACTACAAAGGCCTGTGGGACTGGGGTCGTGAGAAGAAACAGCTATTCTTGAGGTCAGTGATTGAGGAAGTTTGAGAATATGTGGTCTAAGCATAACCGTGGAGATGACCATTCAGAGTGTATGAAATCACTGCTCCTAACACTGGTTACCTTTTTATTTCATCTTTTAAAAAGGGGAAGGATGTTTTATTAAAATTACTTTCTAAAAGGCAACAAAACTCTCAAATAGCCACAGCTGGGCTACTCCCTACTCAGACATCCTCTCAGTGTTATGCTATGAAGCAGAGAACATCGAAGAGGCATAAACATTACTTAGAAGCTCATCTGAAGGTTTGTGTTATACTCTAATGCCCTCAAAGAAGTCTGAATCGCAGCTCACCTGTTCATCATGCAGCAGAATATATCTGGGAGAATGGACAGTCTGCGGAGAACAGTTAGCAGGCCCTGGACAAGGAGCTTTGACTACTCAGCAAAAGAGACAGGTCCATCCCAAGCACAGCAAAAGGCTCATGTCTTGCAACTGGCCATCTACGTGTAGTATGTGCTCATGCTGTTGGGGGGCAATCTATGCAGAATATCTGAGTGCTTCTCCTCTGATTCTGCAACCATGAGCTCTTCTCCCAAGAAGTTCATGGAGATTACACAGACTCCCAACAGGGGAATCACTAGAATTTTCTGCAGCTGGAGTACAGGAGTTGAATTTGAAGGTGGAGACATAAAAGCTATTGTCACTGGTAATTGTTCTGTTTTAGCAACAGAAAAGCCAGCTAGTCTTCCCACCAGGATCATACCGTATTTAGTCCTACATTATTGATTGTCAGTACTCGTGTTCTATGGGCCAGATTCTCTTCCACACCAGATCTCTAATCAGCAGGAAAAAGAGGAGAGGGATGAGGAGTAGCCCTCAATGCAAGAGACGGCTCTAATTTTTTTATCACTGCACATAGGCTATGGTCAATTAAGCACCCTATGTCCAGTATGCCCCTTTTACTCCCTGTTTCTCCTACAGTGGGAGTTAGAGCAGGGGATCTAAGGTGCAGGACCCAGTACTGCCACAGATACACCAGCAGGGAGTTCCAAACAGCTGACATCTTGTGCTAACTACTTTCAATCCCCTTTGTACCACTTAAATAGCTCAAAGGAGCTGGGCTTAAAATTGGAAAACAAACCAACCAATCTCCTCCTCCTTCCCCTCCCCCTGCCAGCATTAAGACAGACAAACTACCTGTAAAAAAAGGATGATGTAAACTAGCCTCCTATAACCAAGCTACATATTAATCTAATTAAGGGGAACCTCAGAATGTTAAATGTTTTTTTTATATTTATCCAAGCTTAGGGCCCCACCCCATCATTCTTCCCTCTATCCCCATATGGTTTCCTCCACTCTGACCTGGTGCTGTGTTTTTATAGCTTAAGCTTCTCTCTGTTTCACCATAGCAGCTTGGAATTTGTGGACCAAATCTCATTTTTCCACCGAGTCATTACATTTTTTATAACAGTCTGTGCTATTAGTTACCTTTGCAACCATTCACTGAATCTAAGCAACAGTTTTTATTGAATAAATAAAAGAAATGAACGACTGTTGCTGAGGGTAGCAAAGCTTTGTCACACATAGTTACTACAGGCCTCAGGTCAGGAAGCTGATATTGCACAAAACAGCCATGAGAACCCCAGGCTTCAGCTAAATATTTAGCAAGGTTTCAACTAAGTCTACCTGACCTGGGTCATTGCACAAAGGGTGGTAACTGTCAGAAAATGTACTGTATTGCTAATGCACTCAGCGTTTGCGGGCAAACTGGTGAGATAAAAGGAAAAATATTGTAGAAAGGATCATCTTGTACTTTGGGGACATATCTAACAAAACTCTGACAGAAATTCTGTCCATCATTCATTGTAAATGCATCAGAAATGAACTCACTGGTTGAAAATTATATGGCCCTTGATTCAATAAAGCACTTACACATGTCCTTAACTTTAATCACTGTGTAATCATGTTAAAAAGGCCCTAATGCAGCAAGATTCTTACATATTCTTAACGTTCTTTTAACATAGGGTTTTTTGTGTATAGTTTCCTAGTTTTCTAAAAAGCAAACTGAAAAACAGAAATCCCACCATAGGGCATAATGTTGACACCCATATGGATCATCAGCAGGGTTGGAACATTTAGATCCACTGCATAGACTTCTGCGACTTCTGCATAGACTTGAGTGAACGGAGCAGTAGGTTATCCTCCTCTATGTGGGCAAGCACTAGAGAAGGACTAGACAACACACTTTGCCACTGGGTTTCACAGATATTTGCTGACAACAGAGGAATGGTGAGACTCGGAAATCTTCAGTTCCATTCCAGGTTCTGGAGGGAAATGTGGTATAGCAGTCACAGACCCTTCTGCCCCTGTTCTCCCCAAGCCCTGACACTTTCTGCCTGTGTACTTTCCAGACTATCCCTCTCCTAGTACAGTCTCTTTCCCACACTACCCCTCAGCTTCTCATACTAGTCCCTGTCTTGCCATCTCCAGTTTCCAACCTCCCAAGGCTCCTTATTAGATCCCAGTCTTCTCCTGACTACCTGGCTTCTTATGCAATCTGCTCCCTCCACACCCACTCCCCATCTAGCTTTTGTCACTTCTGCGTTTGAGTCAGGCAGCTTTCACCTCCTTGCTGCCTGGGTGTCAGAAGGGGAAGAACTGAAAGCACTAGAGAGATAATCTTCCTGCTTTCAGTTCTACGCCCCGCTCCACAGTGACACACAGCCGCCAGGAGCAGCAACTGTAGGGAAAGACTTGATCAGCCCCTGCAGCTCCAGGGATGGAGCACTCTGTGGAGATGGAATCTTCAGCTACCAGACTCTAACAAGTCTCTACAGAGCATGGGTGAAGTGAGATTTTTTTCAAAGGCTTACAACTTGCCAAATTTATAAATGAATACATTTGAATGGGAAGACCAAGAGGCACATGCCTGTCTCTAGGGTGACCTGTCTCCATCTCACAATTTCAAGTGCCTGCCCCAAGAGTGGAGGTGCCTGAGATTCTCAACCAATCAGTTTGCCAGCATATTTTTGAAACCGCAAACCAAATTTTGTTGAAAGTTTCCAAAAAATAAATTCAGCATACGGCAGACACACGGCATGGAAAATTTCTGTTCAAGTGATTAAAGTTTGGCAAAGTTATAAGCAACTGAAACAGGGTCTTACAGTGGGAAGTGTCAGGAAACCTTAAATACAGGTTGAAGTTCCAGTTCTGCCTATAATTTTTTGGCATCTGGGCTGCTTCTTAGCAGTTGCGTCTAATGTTCCATTGTTAGATCAAGTAGTAGAGGGGATAAAGCATGTGTGATGAGTTTCTCAAGATGGAGTAAAATCAGTGGGCAGTCCACTATTAAGATTAGTTCCAGCATTGGGATCTCTGTATGTGGTCATATTGGCAATATTATGCAAATATGATCTTCAATATCAATAGCTTGAGTCATCCATCTTGTTCTTTAGAATGATTATAGAGAATCAGTGGTCACAGTGTATTTTCTTATCTCTGACATATCATCCATTGCATCTCTAATTTTCCTTTCAGTTACTGTAGTTCTGATGGTTAAATCTTCACAGGATCTCTGCATCATAGCCAAACCCAATCTTAATTTCCCCCCAATTTGATCAGGCAAATCGTCATTGCCTGAACTTACTTCTGAAATAATAAGCACTGGATTTGAATAATTATTAAAGAAGGTGCCAGGAGGCAGAGCACCACCATCTCCCATGTTCTTTCTCCAAAGGGGGGGGTCAGAGGTAGGTAAAAATGATGGTCTGTGCAGTCTTGAGAGTAGGCTGATGTAAAGAACTCTCTACTGCCTTGACTGATTTACTGCCAGTGTCTCCCAAGGCTGCCATTGTATGTGTGTGTTGGCGCAGGGGAGGGAGAGGAAGCGAAAGCAAGGATTATATAGGCAATTCCTTGCTACCTCTGGAAACAGTACTCATGGTGTTGCACTTGGCCCCCTTAAATGGTTTTTATCTTCTCTGGTGACATTTATTTTGTGTGCTTTATTTTCCAGGCAAGGGAAACTAAATGGGTTTATTTTTTAAATCAATGACCTGATCACTTTCCCACTGAAGTCACTGGGAGCAGGAGCAAGCTCCAGGTGAGGAAGAGCACAGATTTTCATTGCTGACAGCTTTGCTAGTTATCATCTTTCCTTCTCTTGCCCCCCTTTTTTAAATGATATGCTGGAACACTGTAGTCTGCCCCTTTAAGGACCTGGGCCCAGCCAGCCCTGTTTGGAGATGGAGCCCTTTTTAGAACTGGTATTTAGGCTTTGGAGAGTGGATTATCAGACCCAGCTGGGAAGGGGTCAAGTGTTTCCTATGAAGGGCTGAAAGAGCTCAGCTGAAGGGATTCCAGGAAGGTGGTTGACTACTGTGGCAGGATTTGGGGCAGGGCAGGGAAAAGGCATTGGGGCCCTTCCAGCCTGCTTTGGTCACAGGAACAACTCTGAAGATTTGTCTATGTAGTTCATTAGTCCCCCATGGCAGGGGTGTGATTTCTAGTGTGCCCTATGGGGGTGCTGGAACTGGGGGTGCTACCGCACCCCCGGCTTGAAATGGTTTCCTTTCATATACAGGGTTTACAGTTTGGTTCAATGGCTCTCAGCATCCCCACTATAAAAACTATTCCAACGGTACTGCCGCCCCACCATGTCACACACTAATAGGCCCCTGTGGACCTTGCTGGTGCTCACTAAAAGTTCCCTAGTGCGCATTAATTTAGTCCCATTTCAAACAGCACAATGAGGGAACTTTCAGTACACACCAGCAGGGTCCACACGGGACAGTTGATGTGCAACACACCAGTGCACATTACAATTTACACCCCTACTGGGGAGGACTAGGGCACCATGTAGACAAGCACTGTCTCTGTGTCTGAGATTTACATTTGAAGAATAAAACAGTGTCGTGAAGGATGGGCCTAAACAGCCTTTGGGCACAGCTTTAGTTTTTCCTGGGATGAGGACACAGGCCTACATACATCGTCTCTTAACTCCCAAAGTGGGAAGCCCTCCATAATATACCCCCCGCATTAGAAGAAAATAACAATACAAGCACATTGGCAGTAAGCCAACAATATAGAAAATTAGAGATTGTTACTTGGGATATTTAAAAGAATTCATTGCGGCAGATGGGAGCCGATCGCTTCAGGAAATTAACAGCTGCATTGGCCTACATATCTTTCCCACAATTTAAAATTAACGCATTAATAAATTCACAGTGCAAGAGGAAATAGTGCAGCATTGAATAAATACAGACCCCTGTCATTTGGCAGGGCTAGAACCTTTTGTAATGCCTATAGCATGTAACTGCGGACAGGAAATAGAGTGGTTTCATACCAATTATCTTGTGTGTTACATCCATATTACCTTTATAGTCTTGATTTAACTCCGATGACAAGAAGTCTACATGAGGAATTTTCCATTAAAAGGAAACTACTGCTTTCTTGGCTTGTACTGTGAGGGATTGTTTTTTAATTTTAAAATGAAAAGCCAGTCAGAAGTTTGTAGCAGGACATGCGGCAAAACAGAGAATACCAAGAGGGGAGGCAAAGACAAGCAGCAGATAGTGGTGAAGAAAAATGGGGGTACAAGCAGTGATGCTCACTTATGTGAAAAACTGCTAAATGATTAAATTCCTCAAGTATCAAACCTTTTCATCTGCCCATCAGCTGTAGCTCCAATTATTACATGAATAGCTGAAAAGTGAATAAAATGCTTATGAGAATATTTTAAATGTTCTATTATTCCGTGATGTGTTTTAGTACATCATTAATTCTGATGATAAATCTGGCTTTGATTAGCCAGATTGCTAAACATCTATTCTCAAGTGCTGATATGGTGTGAGAAATTACCTGCTGAACTACAGGAGGGTCATCTGAACGCAGTTTATATCTCAGATGTTGAGGCCGGGCTTGTGCCCTATGACATTTCTTTAACATGTCAGGAGCATTTTAATGCTGTCTCTTTGTGTATTATGGACATTGCTGAAAAAACAGGCAGATGAATTCAAACACTTTTATTCACTGAAGTGGAAACAGTGCTGTGGATGGAAGGGCTTGCAACAATAGCTTGAAAAAAATGTCAACAGCAACTTCATAGCTTCCTAGGAGAGAATGAGGTATCAAATGTAAGCCACACTAGTCTGGTAAACTGGGTCACGAATGCTAACATTTTGCTTTCAACCACCACCAATGGAGCAAAACATCAAAGAGATGGTATACTTGTTATATTCATACATGTTTCGAGTCCTGACGGGGCAAGGCCAGATGGCTATAGAAAAGTAGTGGGAGATGGATATATTAGCTCCAGGCTAAACAAATCCCTGGTACCAGGATAAGTGAAATGGCAGCTGCTCCAGGTCAGTTAAGACACCTGGGGCCAATTAAGAACTTTCCAGAAGGCAGGGAGAATGCTAGGTTGATTGGGACACCTCAAGCCAATCTAGGGCTGGCTGAAACTAGTTAAAAGCCTCCCAGTTAGTCAGGTGGGTGTGCATGTCAGGAGCTGTCAAGATTCCTTCCCCACTCTGAACTCTAGGGTACAGATGTGGGGACCTGCATGGAAACCTCCTAAGCTTACTTCTACTAGTTTAGGTTAAAACTTCCCCATGGTACAAACTATTTTACCTTTTGCCCTTGGACTTTAGCTGCCACCACCAAACATCTAACTGGTATTATTATTATTAGGAAAGAGTCCATTTGGAAACGTCTTTCCCCGCAAAATCCTCCCAAATCTTACACCCCCTTTCCTGGGGAAGGTTTGATAAAAATAGTCACCAATTTGCATAGGTGACCACAGACCCAAACCCTTGGATCTTAAGAACAATGAAAAAGCATTCAGTTTCTTACAAGAAGAATTTTAATAGAAGAAAAAATAGAAAGAATCACCTCTGTAAAATCAGGATGGTAAATACCTTACAGGATAATTAGATTTAAAACATAGAGAATCCCTCTAGGCAAAACCTTAAGTTACAAAAAGACACAAAAACAGGAATATCCATTCCATTCAGCACAGCTTATTTTCTCAGCCATGTAAAGAAAACAGAATCTAACGCATATCCAACTAGATTACTTACTAAATTCTAAGACTCCATTCCTGTTCTGTCCCGGGCAAAAGCATCACACAGACAGAGAGAGAGAGGCTTTGTTTCTCCCTCCCCCCAGCTTTTGAAAGTATCTTGTCTCCTCATTGGTCATTGTGGTCAGGTGCCAGTGAGGTTTTTCCTAGTTTCTTAACCCTTTACAGGTGAAAGGGTTTTCCTCTGGCCAGGAGGGATTTTAAAGGTGTTTACCCTTCCCTTTATATTTATGACAGGAGCTTTGGGAGGAAGTTGCGTTGTTGGAGAGACTGAGTAGTACACACCATATCAGGCACAAGGAAGGAGGCCCTGAGGTAAGGGTGAAGTGGAGCTTGAGGAAGTGAGGGCTACTGTGGGTGAAGTAGCCCAGGGAATTGCACATGTCATGTTTCTAAAAGGTCAGCTACCATAGCTGATACTATTAGGGTCCCTGGGCTGGAGCCCGGAGTAGAGGGTGGGCCTGGGCTCCCCCCCTCTTTGCCCCCTGATTAATCACTGAGACTGCGAGACAACAGAGACTGTGCAAGGAAGGATAACTTCTCCTCACCTCCCTTGCTGGCTTATGATGAAAATGGCTCAGTAGACTGTGACCCTTGTCTCTAGAGAGAGAAGGGTTACGTGGAGGGTCACAGAGAGCCTCTGAGGCTAGCAAAATCCTCCAGGAAACGCGGGACCCACGGAGGCAAGGACAGAGCTTTGTCACATACCCTTGCAAATTCCCTTCTTTAAAACTCATTTCTTCAAAGATTCCTTGCAACACTTGTTTCCTCACAACCCAGCTGTCTATATCCTCTCTTAATCAAAATTCTGCCTTTTCTGTGTTGCTATAAAGGATGTTCAGGACAAAGGACTATGTCTTTTCCAGGTTCCTTAAGCATCATGTAGATTCACAACATTATAGATGTTTATTATCATTACTAATAGAAATTTTCCACGATGCCGGGAGATGCCTTCTGCAAGGTGAGCTATTCTTTTCTCTCTCGTGTTAGCATATGTTCAATGTCATTGGGAGTACCAAAAATTTTCACATAATATATTTTTCAATGAGAAAAAATTCCTTTTTTGCAAAACCAGAACTGATCTGAAAAATGTGTTGACATTATCAACATAATCTGTTTGTGAAATTTTCTGTGATATTTCTTACAATTTAATGGACATTGTCACTAAAATGTTCAACATTTTTTATTTACTAAAACCCACATTATCTTACTGAAAAGTGTGTTTTCTCTAAGTGTGCAAATAATTTGCTAAAAATGTCAACAAAAATTAGAAAACATTTGACAAAAGATGGAACATGGGTCCATTTCAAACATTGCAAAAGTGGAACAGCTCCTACATTTAATTTTTTTTGCAAAGTTGTTTTTCCATTAGCACACACAGTCACTGCTGTAACAAAACAAGAAAGAAAAGTGTTATTTTCTTCAAAGCCTTCTGATTGCATTTGTTTTCATTATAGAGAGTGTTGCACACAATTCGAATATATTATCTGCAGTAGCAACTTCCACCGACATCATATTGTTTATAAGTTATTGTCAAAATACTGAGACAAAGTCAAAAAACAAAACCCCAACAGTGATTATTTTTGTTGGTAGTTCCATAGGCATAGAAAAGGAAATAATATATCATCACGAGTTTCTCTAAAACACA
The DNA here is from genome assembly GCF_965140235.1 of Caretta caretta. Lineage (NCBI taxonomy): Eukaryota > Metazoa > Chordata > Testudines > Cheloniidae > Caretta > Caretta caretta. Next base: position 125,529,325 of record NC_134209.1, on the reverse strand, counting down.
CCAAACAGGATGGGATGTTTCCTGAATAAGCAAAGATTTGAAGCACACACCTGCAAATATTTTGGCTCTGGGGCTTGATACATTGGAGAATTCAGTTTCCTATCTCTCAGTGAAAGTTCAACCCCCTGAAAGCATGGCATTTCCTGTGGACCTTGCTTTAATGGCACAGGGCAACCATTAATGAAACAGGACAGCTGGTTTTAGAATTATTAGGTGAACTAGTTGTATGCCAAAGTTTTCTATGAATTCAGAACAGTTGCTGAGCCAGCTTTGGGTGGTTATCATGCTACCTATATGAGTAATGAGTGCACTAAGGTGATGGGAGGGAGGAGAGAGAGTTATTCCTTGTGTATTCTATCGGCATTGTCCCAGCTAAGGTCAGAAGATCTAAGATAATACTGAAGGATTTGAATACTATAATTACTCTGATTATCATGGTAGTAACGGAAATTATTAATTCATGTTATTCAATAAAAATGGGCCTGATTCTTGGGTTTCCACCACAGTGTAAAATACTCAGAAACCCAATTGATCCTGTCCCCTCAGAGCTCTCCCAAAGTATCTTTTCCCAGGGAAATGAAGGCATAGCTGGGGCATCCTTATACCATGGTGCTCTCTAGCTGCTAGACTGGCCCTTCTATCAATTGACAGTTGGGCATAAGTTAGAGCAGCCTCAGAACTTCCCTAACGTCTGCTAGGGGCCAGCCCAGCGGTCAATCAGCCCCTGATCAGGGAAATGCAAAGCGGCCACCTTTCTAGTTCTGTGACCAGCACTGCTCAGCTCAATGAGAAGATAAGGGCCAATGTTTTTTATTTCTGTGACATCTTGACATTCTAGGTGATTCTCTTAAAAATGAAAAAATGGAGATAAAGTCAAATCAGATACAATTCTAAAGCTGATGATTATGTCAACTTGATGCCTTTTAAGATATAAATGGTTTTAAGACCTGTTTATAAATCTGATTTTCATAAAATGAGGAGGTAGGGGATAGCATAAAATTGGAGCTACAAATACAAAGACTTGGTCAATATCCTCTTTACCTCTGCCGAGTTTTTCCCTAACCTGGTAGAGAAATGATGTCATAGAAGGTCTGTAAGTTCATTGGGACCCAGTCCTATTCTATTTGGGTTCTTATGCAATACCCAGAACAGTGGCAACTGAGCACCTTTTTAGCATCCAAAAGCTTTAGATCAGTAGTTTTTAACCAGTGGTCCGTGGACTCCTGGGGGGTCCACAGACTATGTCTAAGGGGTCCGCAAAACGTTGTTGTCACCATAGAATAGTGACAGGTTTCAGAGGAACAGCCGTGTTAGTCTGTATTCGCAAAAAGAAAAGGAGTACTTGTGGCACCTTAGAGACTAACCAATTTATTTGAGCATGAGCTTTCGTGAGCTACAGCTCACTTCATCAGATGTTTACCGTGGAAACTGCAGCAGACTTTATATACACACAAAGAATATGAAACAATACCTCCTCCCACCCCACTGTCCTGCTGGTAATAGCTTATCTATAAACCTGGATTTGTGCTGGAAATGGCCCACCTGTTGATCACTTTAGATAAGCTATTACCAGCAGGACAGTGGGGTGGGAGGAGGTATTGTTTCATATTCTTTGTGTGTATATAAAGTCTGCTGCAGTTTCCACGGTAAACATCTGATGAAGTGAGCTGTAGCTCACGAAAGCTCATGCTCAAATAAATTGGTTAGTCTCTAAGGTGCCACAAGTACTCCTTTTCTTCATAGAATAGTGGTTTTCAACTTGTGGTCCGCGGACCCCTGGGAGTCCACACACTATGTAAAAGATTTCCAAAGGTGTGCATACCGCCATTTCAAATATTTAGGGGTCCACAAATGAAAAAAGGTTGAAAACCACTGCTTAGATGTTAAAACCAAAATTACATTTGACCCACAGTGCCAATACATTGCTTTTCTGTCTAGTGTTGTGATTTCCTGAGTAATCTCATTAAGGCAGAACTGTGCTGGAACAAGTGGGTTTTTTGGCATGTGTACAAGCTATATACTGTGAATAAATGGTACTTAAATCAAAAAGCAGATCCACTCTTTAAAAAGCATGCATGATTCCAGTTTCCTTCCTTAGTATCCTCCTTCCCAGCTCTGACACCACAGAGCCTTACACCTGTGTCCCTGTTCCCATTCCTACCCTTAGCCAAACATGATTCCAATTTTCTTACCTCCATTCCCTGTTCCCATCTCCCCCTTTAGCAAAACCTGATTCCAATTTTCTTACCCCCATTCCCTGTTCCCATCTCACACACCCACCCACACCCAGTCACTTCCCCATTGACTACAGATTATATAGTAAAACTTGAGTTCTGCTTAGCTATACCTTAACCAATCATTTTCCTGAAATTTAACTAACCAATCCTAACATATTGTAACATGATTATGTAACCAATTATATCCCACCACCTTAATTAGTTTATACCCAGCAACATTAATTATACAGCAGACAGGAACAATCACAGAACCAGACAGAGATTATACAGACAAACAATAGCAAAGTGGGAACTATAATGACAAAACAATACAGAAGTGAGGATTTCACATCCCAGCTATTGATAAGTGAGTTCTTGCCAGACAGGATGCTATCAAACTAAGTTTCCTTTTACATTTTCTAGGCACTTCCCTTTCTCTGGAGGTGATAGGAACTATCAGGACAGGATTGTATTCCTAACAGCCGAATAGCACCTTATTTCAGTGTGACTAGTTTGGAATGTGAGGATGTGACTGTTTGCTTCCCAGCTTATGTCTGCCTCTGCTGCTTAGCCAAAGGCCTTAGCCTAAGAACAGGGCCTCAGACTGTCACAGTAAGAGAAGGCCCTTACACCAGCAGACAGTGATTTTGATTCTTTCTTTTATACCTCTATCACTAGCCAAGTAATAAGAATACACCTAAATTCTTAGAGTACAGGCCTTTGCAGACAGGCCTGAATATCTATATCCTAACAATAATCATTGCAAAATGTATGTATGGATAATATTTAAGAAGCTATATATCTAAACTGAAAGTTATGTTCTTTATGTCTTGGAGTTAAGGCAGGTCACCAGGAGGTGGCATTCCTTAGACATGTTCCTTTCTGGCAGGAGGTAATTGTGCCACTGAGGCTCCCTGGCAAAGGGTCTGCTGTTCTTTGCAAACAACTCTCACATCAGACCTGACAAACTCACTACACCAAACACATGTCTTGCAGGATATTTATCCATAAAGAGTAATGTGTAAGGTATCTACAGAAAACTCATAACTTGTCAAAGTTCATAATCATTGTGAGATGCATGTATGGGTAATATTTAAGGAATAATGTATTTATATCAAAAGTATGCTTTATGGACTTGGAGTAAAAATTAGGCAGCAATGGATAAAGTCTCGGTTATGACCTTCTCAAGCAGGAAGAAGTTCTCTCTCTCTCACGCACACACCCACACACCCCTTGGTTGGCCAGTGATGTAATGCCAGGCTGAATTATCTAACCCTGCTCCATCCCAAGACTTTCAATGAAAAATCATCAGACACAACTGCAAACAATTGAAACCATTTGGAGATTAAAAAGGAGGACATAACATCAGACAGAGAACCATCCTGCAAATGAATAAGGACAATAGACTGTTTCAGTATAACACAGGGAGGGGGAAAAGTACTCTCTGATCCATTTACTGAGGAGACATCTTGAGGAGTGAGGTATTCTCATGAAAAAATGGATGCTGGTTCGTGTGAAGTCAGCCAGCTCTACAACAGACTGAACTTTGGGGAGAAATCATATTTTATTAGATAGGAAAGGTAACTATTAATGTGCCCATTGTTAACCTGCAACTCAAAGACAGGGCTGTCATAGCCCAGAGGACAGTGCATGAGTGGCTGCTAGGATGGTGGTATTAGGGAGATGACACCCAGCCAGGCACAGACAAGACTCCTTCATGCAAAAGAAGGGGTTAACAAGGTGACTCACGATCCTGGGTGCCCTCAGAACTGTCACAGTAACATCTCCCTGTCTGGTCATTTGTGTATTGTTGTTATATGTCTGAGCCACAGACAAAAAAAGAGATTGCAAAATCTACAAGAGAGGAAATATACAGGAATAAACAAACAGGGGGTGTCCTGTTTATGAATAAAGACAAAGGATTGTTCTAGTATAGCTTGGAGAGCAATGCAACACACTGGGTCCTTCATCTAGGAGGCAACTTATAGACTCATAGATATTAAGATCAGAAGGGACCATTATGATCATCTAGTCTGACCTCCTGCACAACGCAGGCCACTGAATCTCACCCACCCACTCCTGCAATAAACCTCTCACCTATGTCTCAGCTATTGAAGTCCTCAAATCATGGTTTAAAGACTTCAAGGTGCAGAGAATCCTCCAGCAAGTGACCCGTGCCCCATGCTGCAGAGGAAGGCAAAAAAAACCCTCTTCCAATCCAGGGCCTCTTCCAATCTGTCCTGGAGGAAAATTCGTTCCCGACCCCAAATATGGCTATCAGCTGAACCCTGAGCATGTGGGCAAGATTCATCAGCTGGATACCCAGGAAAGAATTCTCTGTAGTAACTCAGATCCCACCCCATCTAACATTCCATCACAGGCCATTGGGCCTATTTACCATGAATTGTTAACATGATTTTGGCAATTAATTGATCTTTATCCCATCATACCATCTCCTCCATAAACGCATCGAGTTTAATCTTGAAGCCGGATAGGTCTTTTGCCCCCACTGCTTCCCTTGGAAGGCTATCCAGAACTTCACTCCTCTGATGGTTAGAAACCTTTGTCTAATTTCAAGTCTAAACTTCCTGATGGCCAGTTTATATCCATTTGTTCTTGTGTCCACATTGGTACTGAGCTTAAATAATTCCTCTCCCTCTCTGATATTTAACCCTCTGATATATTTATGGAGAGCAATCATATCTTGCCTCAGCCTTCCTTTGGTTAGGCTAAACAAGCCAAGCTTCTTGAGTCTCCTTTCATAAGACAGGTTTTCCATTCCTCGGATCATCCTAGGAGCCCTTCTCTGTACCTGTTCCAGTTTGAATTCATCCTTCTTAAACATGGGAGACCAGAACTGCACACAGTATTCCAGATGACGTCTCACCAGTGCCTTGTATAATGGTACTAACACCTCCTTATCTCTACTGGAAATACCTCGCCTGATGCACCCCAAGACCTCATTAGCTGTTTTCACGGCCATATCACATTGGCAGCTCATAGTCATCCTGTGGTCAACCAATACTCCAAGGTCCTTCTCCTCCTCCGTTACTTCTAATTGATGCGTCCCCAGCTTATAACTAAAATTCTTGTTATTAATCCCTAAATGCATGACCTTACACTTCTCACTATTAAATTTCATCCTATTACTATTACTATTACTTCAGTTTACAAGGCCATCCAGATCCTCCTGTAGGGTATCCCAGTCCTTCTCTAAATTGGCAATATCTCCCAGCTTTGTATCATCCACAAACTTTATTAGCATACTCCCACTTTTTGTGCCGAGGTCAGTAATAAAAAGATTAAATAGGATTGGTCCCAAAACCGATCCCTGAGGAACTCCACTGGTAACTTCCCTTCAGCCTGACAGTTCACCTTTCAGTATGACCCGCTGTAGTCTCCCCTTTAACCAATTCCTTATCCACCTTCCAATTTTCATATTGATCCCCATCTTTTCCAATTTAACTAATAATTCCACCGTATCAAACAGCTTACTGAAATCTAGGTAAATTAGATCCACTGCGTTTCCTTTGTCTAAAAAATCTGTTACTTTCTCAAAGAAGGAGATCAGGTTGGTTTGGCACGATCTACCTTTTGTACAACCATGTTGTATTTTGTCCCATTTACCATTGACCTCAATGTCCTTAACTACTTTCTCCTTCAAAATTTTTTCCAAGACCTCGCATACTACAGTTGTCAAATTAACAGGCCTGTGGTTACCCGGATCACCTTTTTTTCCTTCCTTAAAAATAAGAACTATGTTAGCAATTCTACAATCATACGGTACAACCCCTAAGTTTACAGATTCATTAAAAATTCTTGCTAATGGGCTTGCAATTTCATGTGCCAATTCCTTTAATATTCTTGAATGAAGATTATCTGGGCCCCCCGATTTAGTCCCATTAAGTTGTTTGAGTTTCGCTTCTACCTCAGATACAGTAATATTTACCTCCATATCCTCATTCCCATTTGTCATGCTACCATTATCACTAAGATCCTCATTAGCCTTATTAAAGACTGAGGCAAAGTATTTGTTTAGATATTGGGCCATGCCTAGATTATCCTTAACCTCCACTCCATCCTCAGTGTTTAGCAGTCCCACTTCTTCTTTCTTTGTTTTCTTTTTATTTATATGGCTATAGAACCTTTTACTACTGGTTTTAATTCCCTTTGCAAGGTCCAACTCTACTTGACTTTTAGCCTTTCTCACTTTATTCCTACATGTTCTGACCTCAAGTAGGCAGCTTTCCTTGCTGATCCCTCCCATCTTCCACTCCCTGTAAGCTTTCTGCTTTTTCTTAATCACTTCTCTGAGATGCTTGCTCATCCAGCTTGGTCTACAACTCCTGCCTATGAATTTTTTCCCCTTTCTTGGGATGCAGGCTTCTGATAGCTTCTGCAGCTTTGACTTGAAGTAATCCCAGACCTCCTCTGCCTTTAGTTCCATAAATTCTTCAGTCCAATCCACTTCCTTAACTAATTTCCTTAATTTTTGAAAGTCAGCCCTTTTGAAATCAAAAACCCTAGTCGCAGATTTATTTTTGTTTATCATTCCATTCATTTTGAACTGAATTAGCTCATGATCACTTGAAGCAAGGTTGTCCCCTACAATCATTTCTTCTATGAGGTCCTCACCACTCACCAAAACCAAATGTAAAATGACATCCCCTCTTGTTGGTTCAGCAACTAGTTGATGAAGGAATCCATCAGCTATCGCATCCAGGAAAATCTGAGACCTATTATTATTACTAGCACTTGTCCTCCAGTCTATAGCTGGGAAGTTAAAGTCTCCCATGATCACGCAGTTTCCATTAGTATTTACTTCATCAAAAACATTAAAGAGGGCTCTATCCATATCCAAATTAGATCCCAGCAGTCTCAGATGAAGTCCATCCCGAGAGAACTGTCCTCTGTCTATGAATGCCTCCCAGTGGCCATACATCCCAAAGCCCTCCTTCTAGCACCACTGCCTGAGCCATCTGTTGATAGCCATAATCTTGTCACACCTTTGTTGCCCTTCTCTAGGAACAGGCAGCATCCCACTGAAGATCACCTGAGCTTTGATTTCCTTAAGAGTCTTCCCCAGCCTGGCATAGTCTCCCTTGATACGTTCCAGCAAGAATCTACCGGTATCATTTGTTCCCACATGAAGGATGATCAGTGGATTCTTTCCCGCTCCCTTTAGGATCCTCTTTAACCTCAGGTCCACATCCCGTATCTTAGCACCTGGAAGACAGCACATCCTTCTATTCTTTGGATCAGCTCTGATTACAGACCTATCCATTCTTCTCAGTAAGGAGTTCCTGATCACATAGACCTGCCTTTTCCTGGTGATGGTGTGATTCTCCGGTCTATCCCCTGTTCCCTCTGGCTGCAAGTTCTTTCCATTCCTATTCTCCCTTGTGATCCTCTTCAACCCATCCTGTATCCTCCTGGGGCTCATATTTGGTGTAGTCTCCATTGACTCTTCCCCTTTTCCTATAGGACTAGCCGCTCTTCTGTTCTTCCTTGCCCTTCCACATTCAGTGACCATCTGCTGAGCCCCTTCTTTATTTTCCAACTCTGCAAACCTGTTCTTGAGCTCTATTTTTCCTTCACTAGCCCATCTTTTCCTCTGCCTGGTTCTCTTAGTCACATGCTTCCACTGTCCATTTTCTTCACGCAGCAGTCTCCCCTCAGAGTTCTTCGGTCCTGCTTCCATCTGCAAGTCTGAGCTTTTCCCTTCAGCCGCCTCATGTCTTTGCTCCATAATCCGCTCGAACCCCCTTCTAAACTCAACCAGACTTTCCAGCTGCATCTCCAATTCTTGGACCTTTTCTTCCATCAGCTCTATCAGACGGCACTTCATGCAGATGAAACTCTTTCCAGGTACCCCCTCCAGGATCATGTACATACCGCAGCTTCCACATCCAGTCACCTTCATTGTGTCTTCCACTACTTGTGTCACTCCCACTGTTGCCTCTGTATCTGTCATAACCTTCCCACCTAAATCCTGTTGATCTGGGAAACACAAACCACACCAATACTCCAGCACCCACAGCAAAAACAAACCCCAAAGAAGTACCCCAATTCAAACTCCCCTTTCAAACTCCCCTGTTTACAGCTCTGTTTGCTGACTCCTGTGCAACTGACAACATGCTTGTTTCAATAAAGAACAATCATAACCAACCTGTCCATAAAACACTGCAGGGATTTTGGGTGAGCATTATTCTACAAGACTTGAGATTATCTATTCAGTTAGTCTTCAGAATGCATGTTATGATTTTATTTTATGTGTAACTGTTTGCAATAGTTCTACTTGCTACTAATTGAATCTCTGTGCTTTAAGTAAAGTTATACTTGATTGCACTGTAAACATATCTAAGTGCTGTGTGTTAAACAGAGCAGTGATCTGAGATGGAACTGCTAAGATGGGGGGTACTGCTGCTTTGGAAACAGCAGCTCTGTGAATGTCCAATGGACCAGGGACTGGACACTCTATGGAGATGCTCAGAGAGCTCAAGGGTTGAGGGTGCCTGTAGAATAACAGCGAGGCCTAGAGGAGAGAGCTTGTGTTGCCTGTGGAGTTGGGGAGCTAACCTATGGCAGGCACAGAGAAGGCTTCCTCACACTAAGGGCAGATGGTAACTAGGTGCCTCACAACCCTGGGTACCTCCAGGAAGTGTCTCACTTTCCCCATAATATCCTTTCAGCTGGTTAGGTAGAATAAATGGCAGTACTGCAGGGCTGAAAGACTGCACCTATAATCTATCTCAGACAGCATTCATCAATGGACACAATGAGTCTGTGAATTAATGGAGATATAATTTAACACAAAATGTTCTTTCAGTACTGCAGAACTGTAATTTATTCATAGAAAACTAATAGGACTAGATGCTCTGAATGCTAGAAGAAATGTGCATATGGCAAGAGAGAAGCAACAATGTGACCTAGCTAAAGAAACTTATAATTTAAGCAAAGGTGAGTCTTGCCTTTTTTTTTTGAATGAATGTCCTTTGGTTCACTTGATGATCACAGAATCATAGTAATGTATGGCTGGAAGGGACCTCAAGATGTCATAAAGTCCAGCCCCCTGAACTAGGGCAGGACACAATAACCCTAGCCCATCCCTGCCAGCTATTAGTCCAACCTATTCTTAAAAATCTTCAGTGATGGGTATTCCACAACCTCCCTTGGAAGCCTATTCCAGAGCTTAACTACCCTCTTTAGTTAATTCCGCTCCCTGCCGCCCCGCAATATCTAACCTAAAATTCCCTTGCTGCAGATTAAGGCCATTATTTCTTGTCCTACCTGCAGTGGACATGGAGAACAATTCATCACAGTCCTCTTTATAAGAGTCCTTAACATATTTGAAAACTATTAGCCATTTCCCCCTCATCTTCATAAACATGCCATAAGAACATAAGAACGGCCATACTGGGTCAGACCAAAGGTCCATCCAGCCAGTATCCTGTCTTCTAACAGCAGCCAATACCAGGTGCCTCAGAGGGAATGAACAGAACAGGTAATCATCAAGTAATCCATTCCCTGTCGCCCATTCCCAGCTTCTGGCAAACAGAGGCTAATAGCCATTGATGGACCTGTCCTCCATGAATTTATCTAGTTCTTTTTTGAACCCTGTTATAGTCTTGACCTTCACAACATCCTCTGGCAAGCAGTTCCACAGATTGATTGTGTGTTGTGTGAAAAAAATACTTCCTTTTGTGTGTTTTAAACCTGCTGCCTATTAATTTCATTTGGTGGCCCCTAATTCTTGTGTTATGAGAAGGCATAAATAACACTTCCTTATTTACTTTCTCCATACCAGTCATGATTTTATAGACCTCTATCATATCCCCCCTTAGTCATCTCTTTTCCAAGCCGAAAAGTCTGTCTTATTAATCTTTCCTCATATGGCAGCTGTTCCATACCCCTAATCATTTTTGTTGCCCTTTTCTGAACCTTTTCCAAGTCCAATATATCTTTTTTGAGATGGGGCAACCACATCTGCACAGAGTACTCAAGATGTGGGCATACCATGGATTTATATAGAGGCAATATGATATTTTCTGTCTTATTATCTATCCCTTTCTTAATGATTCCCAACATTCTGTTCACTTTTTTTTGACTGCCGCTGCACATTGAGTGGATGTTTTCAGAGAACTATCCACAATGACTCAATATCTCTTTCTTGAGTGGTAACAGCTAATTTAGACCCCATCATTTTATATGTATAGTTGGGATTATGCTTTCCAATGTGCATTACTTTGCATTTATCAACATCGAATTTCATCTCCCATTTTGTTGCCCCGTCACCCAGTGGAGGTTAGCTAATGTGATGCCAATATTTAAAAAAGGCTCCAGAGGTGACCCCAGCAATTGCAGGCCGGTAAGCCTGACTTCAGTACCAGGCAAACTGGTTGAAACTATGTAAAGAATAAAATTGTCAGACACATAGATGAGCATAATTTGTTGGGGAAAGCCAACATGGTTTTTGTAGAGGGAAATCATGCCTCAGCAATCTACTAGAAATCTTTGAGGGGGTCAACAAGCATGTGCACATGGGGGATCCAGTGGACATAGTGCACTTAGATTTTCAGAAAGCCTTTGACAAGGTCCCTCACCAAAGGCTCTTAAGCAAAGTAAGCAGTCCTGGGATAAGAGGGAAGGTTCTCTCACGGATTGGTAACTGGTTAAAAGATAGGAAACAAAGGGTAGGAATAAATGGTCAGTTTTCAAAATGGAGAGAGGTAAATAGTGGTGTCCCCCACAGGTCTGTACAAGGCTCAGTCCTATTCAACATATTAATAAATGATCTGGAAAAAGGGGTAAACAGTGAGGTGGCAAAATATGCAGATGATACAAAACTAATCAAGATACTTAAGTCTCAGGCAGACTGCGAAAAGCTACAAAAGGATCTCCCAAAACTGGGTGCGGCTCTGGCTGCAAGAAAAGCCCTGGTGGCCTCATGCGGGGAAAAGCCCTGGTGGCCTCATTTGAGAAACTCTGATCTAGACCATATTTCCCTAGTTTGTTTACGGGAAGATTATGTGGGACTGTGTCAAAAGCCATACTAAAATTATGATATCAGAGGGGTAGCCGTGTTAGTCTGGATCTGTAAGAGCAGCAAAGGGTCCTGTGGCATCTTATAGACTAACAGATGTATTGGAGCATAAGCTCTCGTGGATGAATATATATCACATCTGCTGCTTTCCTCCTTTCCACTAGGTCAGTAATCCTGTCAAAAAAGGAAATTAGGTTGGTTTAGTATGATTTGTTCTTGACAAATCCATGCTGGCTATTCCTTATAATCCTATTATCCTCTAGCTGCTTACAAATTAATTGTTTCATAATGTATTCCAGTATCTTCCCAGCTATTGAAGTTAGGCTGTCTGGGCTATAGTTCCATGGGTTCTCTTTGTCTCTTTGTTTTTAAGGATAGGGACTATGTTTGCCTTTTTCCAGTTCTCTAGGACCTTACCACAAGTTCTCAAACATAATTGCTAACAGTACTGAGATTGCTACAGCTACTTCCTTAAGTGCCCTAGGATGACTTGAATACAACCAATTTATCTAAATATTCTTTAACCTTTTCTTTCCCGATTTTGGCTTACATTACTTCCCCCTTGTTGTTGTTGTGTTGAGTATCTGATCACCATTAACCTTTTTAGTGAAGTCTGAACAAAATATGTATTAAATACCTCAGCCTTCTGGATATAGTCAGTTATTAGCTCTCCTTCCCTGCTAAGTAAAAGACCTACACTTTCCTTCATCTTTCTCTTGCTCCTTATTTAAAGAACCTCTTCTTATCCTTTTAATGTCCTTTGCTAGATGTAACTCATTTTGTGCCTTGGTCTTTCTGATTTTATCCCTACATACTTGTGCTATTTGTTTGTACTCCTCCTTAGCAATTTGTCCATATTTCCACTTTTATAGGATTCCTTTTTGATTTCCTGGTCATTAACAAGTTGTTGATAGAGCCATATTTGCCTCTTATTATTCTTCCTATCTTTCCTGTGCATTGGGATAGTTTGAACTTGGATAATAAAATATGCTAATGTACCACTCTGAATGTGGAGCTAAGTTTTTAAGTGCTTATCACTTAAAATTTTTCCATCAAATCCATTTTGATGGAAAAGCATGCATGGAAACTATCTGCTTTTTTGTCAGAAGAATGAATGGCTGAAAACCAAAATATTTCAACTGAAAACTGAAATATTTTAGTTTGGAATTGCAGCTGCAGTGCATCTTGGGAATTGGAGTTCAATTGCCTCATGTCCCAAGTAATCTTTATGGGCTCGGCTCCCTGGCTGGACTACATCACCCAGGATGCGCTTGGCAAGGGACTCCCAGAATACACTCTCTCCCCTCTCCAAGGGAATGCTCTATTCCTTTTTTTTTAAAGTGAAATTTAATTAAAAATGTCACCTTCCCACAGAAAGTTTCATTTTTAGTGAATCAATATTTTTTGAGGGAAAAACATTCTCTCTGAATATTTCAACTATGTCTACTTAGATATATTTACTCTCCTCTGAGTGTGGCCCAAATTGTTTAAAAGGAATGTATTGAAGTGTGGTGTATTCCAGGTGTTTTTTTTAAACTACTCTGTGTGAACTGGTTGCCTGTTGAGTTAACATGTATATTTTACTTTATTAAGAGATCGGGTTGTGGATATGAGGACACACATACATTTCATTACATTCTCACTTGCCTGTCATGCGTAGCTCTGCATTAGGGAGTTTCCCAGAAGGGGCCTTAGGCACACAGGTTTTCTTCCAGTGTGTAGGAGGACTCCAGAGGCTACATTATCCTTTAGGATGTTGCATCCTACTCAGCTCTGCTGATATGGAGGGAGGTGTCTCTTCCTTTTCCCTGGTCATGCTTATGTCTCTTGGGATTCTTGAGACCTCCCAATAGGAGCATCTCTGTGCTTCTCTGAGAGCAGATATTGCAATTGTAAGACTCCTTGTGTAAGCTGCACACGGGGAGCAAAACTCCTTGCATTCTACACCCCCACCCCACCCCCAGTGCACATCCATAGAAGACACTGCACAATCTACAAATCTTTACAACACCTCAGGACCTCAGATACCACCACTCCTTTCCAATCTAACTAGAAAAAGACTGAGCCCTCTCTTTTACTGTTGGTAAATGTTTATTTGTTAATAGGAACCACTGTAACACATAAATTACTAAACACACACCCTGTAAGATGCTATGTCTTGCATAATCAGAGAAAATAAAAAAGAGCAATAGTCAAAGTCCCTGCAAATCAGCTCAGTATAATATTTTGCAAAATCTAAATGAATTTTCTAGGAGGCTCCTTTTCTCAGGTAACCCCTAGTCGGTCTCCATGAGGGCACAATTCATCACAGTGTGGAAAGCTGGTGTAATGCCCTCAGTACCATGTAGGCCCCATAATAATAGTGTTGGTCAACTGAAAAAGTTTCCACGGAAGGGACAGAAACTTCATATGTTAGGCTGAGATCACAGGGCTTGGAGAGTCCTTCCTCCCCTCCTTGGCTCTTGTTTACATGTGACTCTGGTGCCAAGCTCCTCACCTGATCTTAATGGCCACTTTTGCTGAGTTAGGAGTGAAGGTTTCTGATTCTTCTACTGCCCAGATGCTGTGGATTTTTGAAAACACATTTCCCTTCTATAGGAGAAGGATATGGTATTGTCCTTAAATTCTAACTGGAATATAGACAGTCAAATTCACCATTGGCGTCAAGCTGACCTAACTCCCTGGAAATCAATAGAGTTGTTACTGCTCACACAGGTGATTATTTTTGATCTGTTATGTCACCAACAACTGGCCTAAGAAATAACAAGAATTATTTCATAACAGCAAAGACACACTCATTTTACCCTGGTATAACTCCATTGACTTTAATGAATTTACTCTGTCATACAGTGGTGGTGTAACTGAGGGCAGAATCAGGTCCCTGGTTTTTTGCACTCTTTAGTGCTCTGAATTTAGTGACCTATACTATGTCCTGCTGTATGGAGTGTGGTGTCAGAATTATTGTATCACCTAAATTTTCCCTGCCTTAATTCATTCTTACCCTATAGATTTATATCTATACAGATATAAAGCCCATCCCTAAAAGATCTATTATACAAGTTCCATTTACTCCGTGGTTTACAGTATACTTGAAAATATGAAAGATCTTCTTCAACCTTAGCCTCAAGCACTGGATTCACATTTCCAATTGTGCACAACCATGAAAAGGGCTGTGAAAGCAAATCCAGTATTATAATAAATACATGAATGAAACTTCCAAAAGGACCTACTGTCTTCACCTCATTCTCATCATGCAGTCATGCAGTCAAGGTTAATGATTTGCAGAGTCCAGTTACTACAAATGGATTTTACTAAGATTCTCACTATTGTTCTCAAGCCAGACTTACAGTACTGACGAATCTGGGTCCCATTAATTCTCAGTCCACCTCGGTTATGTGGATAGGCTTAATCCAGAACATACTTTGAGATAACGTCCTGTCACTTTTTTTCCAAGTGGAGGTGCAAGAGATGGGTTAGGAGTCGGAGAGTTATGGGCAGCTGATATCCATGTTACTCATATTCACACATGAAAATTGGCCTGGAAAATACACAATATAAATAGTCTCCTCCACACACACAGCCCTAACAAATGATGCGTCAAACTACACCTACAGTGTGTATTTATTTTAGGATGAAATCCCATTCGTCATGAGCGACTGGTGACCCAGCTGTTGGGGGAGACTAGCCCCCTGGCCCCTCCCCTTGTGCCCGAGTCCCCTCTCCTCCCCCTCCCTTTCGGCCACCCCTCGCCTGCAGGAGCCCAGAGTACCCCCACCCAGTGCTGGGTGGTTGGGGGGTGAGGACCCAGTTCTGGTGTGCCGGCCACCAGCCCCCGCCTGCCAAGCGACGCAGCTGCAGCACCAGCTGCCCTGAGTCCTCGCCGGAGGCAGGCTGGCCAGCCCCAACCAGACAGGGCAGAGCACTGGGAACTGCACGAGGGGGCCTGGTCTGGGGGCAGAGAGTGGGTGGGGCCATGATAGGCTGTTTGGGGAGGCACAGCCTCCCCCTGCCTACGATATCCACCACCCATGCAATTAGTCTTTAACCAAATACTTGTATATTCCAAGTGCTGTTCAACATAACATTGATCATGACACATATTAAGAGAGACAGCTAACTTGAAATTTTTTTAATAATATTTCATCATGCATCTACTCCATTATCATTGAAAAATACCTCTAATATTTTGCATTAATTTGAATGCAAATAAAGAGTTTACTGGCATCTGTGCTGTAAACCTATACTTTTCTCTAATACAACAGAACACAAATGTGTAATTAAGAGTTGAGTGAACTATTCACACCAAATGATTTATCCAACACTTTAGCTTTTTTACTATATGCAAATTATCCATGAACAGCTTCACTATTTACAAATGTATTTGTTACTTGCAGTTGTTTGAATACATTATTAAAACATATTTCAGCCCAGGTTTGTTTGCAAACTGCTATTTATGGCATGTGACTGGTCACATGGTGTTTCTGTTCCCTCATTGGATGACTGAAATTTTTATAAACAAGGGTTGCCAGTATGAATAGCAAATACCCATGTTTGCACA
The DNA here is from genome assembly GCF_965140235.1 of Caretta caretta. Classification (NCBI taxonomy): domain Eukaryota; kingdom Metazoa; phylum Chordata; order Testudines; family Cheloniidae; genus Caretta; species Caretta caretta. The sequence goes on along the minus strand of NC_134209.1, from coordinate 125,513,508 downwards.
AAATTACTCTCATCTGCCAGTGAAGAGGGGAGTTCTGTGACAAAAAAAATCCCCAATATTTGTATAACCAAAGTCCCATTAGTATTCTTCATAATATCTGTTTATATTGTGATACTGCCCAAAATGTGCTAGGCACTTTCTAAACATGGATGAATCCCTCTGCAGAAAAGCATACAATCTAAAAAGATGACATACACAAAGGCTGGGGGAACGTGACATAACATATAAGCAATGTGATTAGGGTGATAGATGTGTTGTATTAATTATATGTTTGTTCATTTGTTTTAAAGTTAGTGACTTAAATTGCTCTCTTTGCTCCCATCCCCACACAACCATTATCCCTCACTCCCTTCTTGGCTACTCACTTGGGAGTGGAAGGAAACCACTAATCTGCAACTTTTAAAAAAAACATTCTTCTGCATCCTCTGCTTTTCTTTTAAAATCAATCCTCTGAATTTTTAGGGATGTGTGGTGGCACATTCTCATGCAAAGTGTTTTTAGAGAACATGAATAATTACACCAGATGGTTGTTGAATTCTGTTGGCATTATCTATGCTGTATATTTATGATTTAAAGTAATATTTCCTTATATTTTTAAATATTCCTGGAAGGTCATGGGTAAGGACTTTTTCCTTATTTACATTTGATCCCTTTTGTAGACACATTTCAATGCTACAGCTGTTGAAGGGTTACAAACATGTTGATCTAAAGGCATCTTAACAAACTATTTGTCTGTTTCAGCCAAGGAAGTACTTTCATAAGAAAACATTACATCTCTAATAACAGATTGTTCTTAGTGTTTTATTTACAAAGGAGAGCTACTTATGCTGTGATTGCCTCTATTTAATCCTCCAACATTTGCTAAAATTACCCATTTCAATCGCCTCTTCATATTTTACAGAAGTAGAAAAAACAAAGGGATGTCTGAACAATTTTTCCCCATTCTATATACCTTGGCTACTTTGTGAACTGCAGAGAACACCTCTGCTGTTCCCTTTGTTCTATGGGTCAATGAAGCTAATTAGGCAATTTTTTCCTTCCAAATTCTTGAACAATTGGATAAAGGTAAAAGATTTATTCTTTGTGTTGTTTCTGAACGCCACAGAGTGCATAGCATCCAAGTTATTCAAACGGAGTATAATGCCAAAAGAAATATTCTAGGCGAATATTTAGCACATTCTTGGCTAAAGGTGGTTTAACAAGAATGAGTGCAATTGTGGTGACGTTTGGGCACATCTGAAGCAGGTGAATTATGCAGACAAATGGCTCAGCAGCACAGCAAACAAATCTTATTTTGGAACTCTTGAATGCATTTACCATAGACAAAAATATCCTCTCTTCATAGTGCTGCATGTTTCTGGGTCACTGCTGATCATCTCAAACTCAAAAGCCTCTCACAGACTAAGACATTTGCCCTTTGACTGTCAGTGTCAGCTCTCCTCTGTTCAGAAGTTTTACTTGCACTCAGCACTGTGCTATTCTGTGCTAGATAAAAAGAAAAGGAGTACTTGTGGCACCTTAGAGACTAACCAATTTATTTGAGCATGAGCTTTCGTGAGCCACAGCTCACTTCATCGGATGCATACCGTGGAAACTGCAGCAGACTTTATATATACACAGAGAATATGAAACAATACCTCCTCCCACCCCACTGTCCCGCTGGTAATAGCTTATCTAAAGTGATCATCAGGTGGGCCATTTCCAGCACAAATCCAGGTTTTCTCACCCTCCACCCCCCCACACAAATTCACATGAAGAGAAGGGAGTTACCTTACAAGTGGAGAACCAGTGTTGAAGGCCCAGGTGAATGTTGTCCACTCCTAATAATTGATGAGGTGGTGTCAATACCAAGAGAGGGAAAATTGCTTTTGTAGTGAGCCAGCCACTCCCAGTCCCTATTCAAGCCCAAACTGATGGTGTTAAGTTTGAAAATAAATTGTAGCTCAACAGTTTCTCTTTGAAGTCTGTTTTTGAATTTCTTTTGTTGAAGAATGGCTACTTTTAAATCTGTTATTGAGTGTCCAGGAAGATTGAAGTGTTCTCCTACTGGCTTTTGTATGTTACCACTCCTGATGTCTGATTTGTGTCCATTTATCCTTTTACGTAGAGACTGTCTGGTTTGGCCAATGTACATGGCAGAGGGGCATTGCTGGCACATGATGACATATCACATTAGTAGATGTGCAGGTGAATGAGCCTCTGATGGTGTGGCTGGTGTGGTTGGGTCCCATGATGATGTTGCTAGAGTAGATATGGGGACAGAGAAGGCTTTCTCAAGAATGGTATCTGAAAAATAGGCTTGAAATACCAACTGTCTCCCCCAAGAAGACGAAAGCAGAAGAGGAAGAAGCGTGATGACATTTATGATGATCTAAACCGCAGAATGCCTCCCAAACTCAAACAGGCTTGTTCTGAGTAGGTAATTCAGCATTCAAAAATGTTGCTCTTTGTGACTGGAAAATGGACATGTAGGGACAGCTTTTATCCTTTCCTTTTCAGATGTGGAAGTTGGTTTTTCTGCAGGACCAGTCTGATTGCAGTGTGTGGGATAGAATTTGAAGAACTGGCGCAAGGACACAAGGACAGCGGTGGTTCCCTTTGTGTTGGTGCATATAATGGATTTGGGGGGCAGTCCAGGAAAGACAGGGCAGGCTCACCTTTCACAATGTTGCTCCACAAGCAAAAGAAAAGAAAATTGTGGTGACATACACAAAGCTCATAAATTATTGAGCAATCATAAACATATTGAGCAAGCTTGACATAGTAATGCATACAGCTGCTCACCCTTGGTGTATGGAGAAGAGTAGGACTCCGCCACAAATTCCAATATACAATACATGAAACAAGCTGCTCCTGGAAAATTATACTTTCCTCATACTGTAAATGATGGATACTCCCTATCACTCAAGGCTAATGTAGATTTCTCATCTTTTCCATTACATATCCCATTGATACTTATGATTTTTTAACAACCTTTCCTAAGAAAAACTGTGATTTAAAATAAAAACATGACATGCCTAGTGAAATTTAAAGAGTCAGGTGTGAATGGCTCCTACATCGCAACAAATAATGGAACTATGATACCCTAATTTTCAACAAAAATGTTCTCTCTCTCCTCAAATTGGAAACATCAGGTTTTAAATCCATCTCTATACTCCTAGGTGGGACTGTTTGGAGTCTTAGAGAGAGCATAGGTGGTGGTGGTCTAGATATAAGATCATCCAATCCCATAATGAGGAATTCACAGGTGCAATTTTTTTTGTGGACATGCCAGTTCATTCATGCCTTCTTTGTCTAACATAATAGGTTGTACCAGCTAGTTCTGAAGAGACAGTGAAACCTTCAGATACTCTGCTTTACAGTCTAGCAGCAGATTGCAGAGACTGTACTCAAAGTGTTCTAACATGGGCTGTCTCTCCAGGAGAGATTTTTGGGGGAATCTCACACTCTGACACTACCATCGCTGGAAATAATGGCAGGAGGACTAATGCAGACAAGGCACTGGTATTTTTACCACCATATAGTCTAACCCTGCTGAGAGAAGGTCTAGATGAGACAATGTAAAAATGTGGATGAATGCCAGTGCCCTACCTGCACTAGTGCTTCCGTGTTGCTACCATCACTGGAGTTTGCCTGGCTTCTAACCTCCACCTGGAAATTCATCCCTAGGAGGTGGAATTCCTACATCCCAGTCTTCCCCATTCACTGCCCATCAACCATTCATTTTTGTGATTAATCACATCCAACTAAGAGAAGCATTCAGCAGCTCATTGCTGTGGACATTAGAGAGGGCCAGGACACAGGTCTGGTACTATTTTACCACTTTAGAAATCTCTTTAAATTGTACACATTTTGTGTACACATTTTGTGTACACATTTTGTGTACAATTGTACACATTGTACATGCTGTGTAGTGAAGGTGAATGACTGTAGCAAACACCAACATGTGGCTACACTGCAGCTTAACATTGAAGATTACCATTGCAGTAAATGTGTCACAGTAACATTATTACCTAACTGTAAATGACAGTATTTCTCAGGCACTATAATTGTCTTCTGGTAAAACACCTTTGATCATGGTTTTACCATACCTTCAGAATTCTTTCATTTGAAAATTATTAATAACTTAACCACAGCTTTATTGTAAACACTACAATTTCAGTTGTGCAGTCACCATAGACATTTCAGTTGGAATGAAAGCTGCAATTCCAGTATAAAGTTAGTAAAGATATTTTCCAGATTTAAGATGTAAGCAGGTGATTGTCTACATCAGGGCCACATTCTGCTCCCAGATATATAGGTGAGGCAGGAATCATTAATATCCATCTGGCACAGGATTTTTCCCAAGGTATAGTCTGGATAGATATCACCATTATTTTTAAGAAGGGATGCACACAGCTTTCTTAAAGTATCAATGTTCAGAGCAAAGTATGTCAATATATCTTTTAGGTGGTGAATGCCGGATTCATGGAAACATGTTCTACAACAGTAGTATATAAAAAGACTGCTTATCTCTGCAAAAGGGGCTATAGCAGCCAAATGGAAAGACCCTGCCCTGCTTGCTCTAAGAATATGGTTGAAAGGTTAACACAATAATATCAATGCAGGAAATAACAGCAAACATTTAAAAGATTCCTTAGTGACCAACAGTTGTTGTTTGATGGCTGTTTAATGTCCTGTGTGAAATTAATTAGTGTTTCAATTCATTACTGATTAGACCGGTGCACATCACAAAAAATCCCATATCACACTTGGCCCTAAGTAGCAGTGTTGGTGGTAGGATCAGCAACAAGGGTCCGGAGTGTCTGGGTGTGGTAGAACAATACTTGTCCTGACAACCTGGTCCCTCCAGCTCTGGGTTGACACACACTGGAGGAAGTTTGCATTAACCCTGCCCATGCTAGGAGAACATGAGGATTGCCTCAGTAAATCAAATCACTACTCCATTTAATCCAGTATCCTATCTCAGATATTGGCCAATAATAGATCCTTCAGATAAAGGTCCCTTAGGGACAGTTATGGGCACTTTCATGAGCACTAGACTGTGGTTTTGTTCTAAATCCTAATGAGTGTTGTATGGCATGGGAATATAGCTGACTTTTTTTAAAACTATCATCTAAGAATGTGCTTCACGTCTTTTTAGATCTACAAGAAATAAAAAGAGGCAAAAAATTCATGCAATCAAAATATTTCTGGCATGTTCTGCAAGAAGTACTGGCCCAGATTCACAACTTATCTAGTGGACAGTTTATGAGGGGTGGGGTAGCGGGACTCCAGCACTAGAAAGCAGATGAATGAAACCTCCCTTACACTACAGGACTACCTCACCTGTAAAGTGTGCCATGCTGAACAAGGAAGGGGAATGTGGTCAGGGGGTGAAGATGTACTGATTTAGTGAATCTTCTGATTAACCTTTGCTATTGAGACTTCTTTGGCAACCCAAACATAGAATTGAAGCTCCCCCCATATAGTGAAAAATTCCAACAGTGCCGCCTGCGGGCCTGTCCTCACAGGAGCATATAGGACAATCAGCCCTTGCCTTTAAATTTTGCTACCAATGTTAGTATCTACTATGATCCCTGTGATTATCAATATAGATTCTGATAAAAAAGCCCCTTGTTTTAGACTTCTGTTTTTTAAAGAGGAAGCCATAACAAATAAGAAAAGGGGCAAACAGGATACCATACATCTATACGTTTAATGGAACATATATTTAGGATCTTAAATGGGCTGAATGTGTCCATTTAAGATACTTATTCAGAATAAGAAATAAATCTGACCTCCCAGAAATTAATCTAAACCCAAACCTGTTGTAAATCCTTGAAAAGGGAAGTGAACGTGTGTTTTCTGCTGATGCACTCTGAAGAAGGATTTGACACAGCATGAAGTTCAGTGTGTTTCAATGGGTACAGGGTCACTTGAAGTGGGCACTGGAAAGGTGAAGAGAAATGCTTTTAGAACAAAAGAGAATTCCATATAAAAGAAGCAAATGACACATTATATTACACCACAGATATGGCATATTTAAATGCTATTGGCTCCCAAATGAATCTGAAATTGGCATATGAGATCAAGAGCAATGCATTTTCTTGCAAAGAACAAAGCCCATGTTGTCAGTAAATAGACAGGCAACTTCCTACTAGGTTGCACAGAGCTTTGTTTATACACAGTACAACCCCCTGGGGTGACTGTTGTAATGCTATATGTGTTGGAATTAAAAAAAAGACTAGAAAGAGAAGTGGGCTTTATATTTTGTAACAACAATGTACAAATACAGTTGGGTTTTTGTTCAAATTATAGACACCATTACAATGTCACAGAATTTCAATGGCCAATTATATGTTCTCATCATTGTCTTAGCAAAAAAAAATCTAACAGAAGAGGAAAATTACACCAAATTAAAGTATTCCTGTTACAAAATTGTGATGAGAGCTGAAACTCATTAACAAGACAAACTAAAAATTGTCCTGCTCAGATGCCCTACACGGAATAGTCACAAAGACAGCAAAGCCAATAGTTTGAAGTGAAATAAAAGAGAAAAAATGTTGCCTCTTTTCACAAAGTCCATTGAGAAGTCCATTGAGCCAAATAAGCTGCACATCACAAACAGAAAAGCTGCAGCCTTGGGGAAACAAACCTTATTGAGACAATTAGGCAAGTTAGAGCCAGTTCTTCAAAGACTGAAAAAAGGGGCCAAATTGAGTTGATGTAAAAGGGTGCAACTACATTGGCTGATTATGTAGGCGCTTATTCAGCCTCCATCACCACAAAATCTGAGCATCACTCACACACACAAATGAATTTATCCTCACGACACCTGTGTGAGCAACGGCAGTATTATCCATTTTACTTATGGGGAATTGAGATACAGAGAACTTAAGCATCACATTTTCAAAAGGTCTGAGCACTCACAACTGGGCCAAGAACTCAGCTCCAGTTTAGGCCACTAAGGACTTCTCTACACTAACAATTACTTTGCGGTAAACTGGGGTGTGAATATACTCCATGCTAGCCTGCCTCAGACTAACTGTCCATGTGACCCCTGCTGATGTCAATGCGCTTTGACCTAGTCCTCTTTGAAATGGGCTAATGAATGTCAGTAGGAGGTTCACACAGACATTTAGTCTGCAGCAGGCTAGTGTGAGGTAGATTCACACCACAACTTGCTGCGAACTAAATGTTTGTGTAGACAGCCCCTTAATGAAGAAGCCAAATTTTCAAGGATGCTGAGTACCCAGAAACCATTGGGTGCCTGCTGGGTGCTGAGCACTTTTGAAAATCTGACCATCGGTGACTTGCTCTTAAGGTCAGACAGGAAGTCTGTGGCAGAACCAGGAATTAAACTCAAGTCTTCTGAATCCTAGCCTAGTGCCTTAACCATAAGATCATCCTTCACCTAAAGTGGAATTGCATCTGCTTACTCCAGGTCTTAATTCAGCCCATTGTATGTACTGTGTTCATAGCAGAATGTCTTGGCACAGAAGAACTGATACAACCAATATCATATATATATCTGTATGGCTTAGACACCTGCTGTCCAATATGAAAATCCTTTAAAAACAAGCAGAAGATGTTTGGAGTCAAGTTACAGAAACCTATTTTCAATTCAAAATAATGGCTGCAATGCTTTTCTTCTATATGCTAAAAGCACTCATACCATATCCCAGGCTAATTGGTTGTAAAATTTAAATAATTTAATGGTATTTTGCAGGCACATTTAAAGGAAACTGCACTTATTTTGTTGTGGCCAACAGTTTGAGAACCATAATGAGCGTTACATGCATGGAAGAGGGCAGAATATCACCTTAAAAATTTGCAAGGAAAGAGGCATTTGGGAGCTTGAATAAATAATTTAAAATAATAAATTGGAAAGGATTTTTATTTTAAATTGTAATTACAATTGGTATTTCTGAGCCTTATTCAAGAAGTGGCCATCTTTCTGGGATGAGACACCATTTGCGACTGTAAACCAGGGTTGCAAACTGCTGTAACGGTTCAAATGGAGGAAGCAGAATCAAAACCCTACATGCAAACGCCCAAACCTGGATGATACAGATCTGAATTTCAGAGTTAACCCATAGCAATATTCCTGATCCAACCGCCTTGAATGTTGTTGGGATAATAATTGAGATTCTCTGGAGAGCCATGTTAAAATTCTGCCTCCCCACACAGGGGAAAGTTGAAGTGATTTCTTTGCCTGTGAAGGAGTTTACCCTTTGCCTGTACATTGCTTAATCACCCTGTCAGAAATGACTAATTCTGGGAGCTCCTATAGAACAAATTCTATGGAAAGTATTTTTCAAAAAATGCTCAAAGAAGAAAATAACTCAGTTCTTCACTATATGGTCTTTGCCCCAGCCCATCCTTAACTCATTGAAGGCAGCTCTAACTGAAGTCAGTAGGAATTGCAGGTGGTTAAAAGGCACTGAGCACCTCAGAATTTGGCCCTACAAGCCTCCCAACCTGCTTGCACATTGTTCAGAACTTGCATGCTTATGCTGATGTAGCTGTTCCCTGATGGGCACACCCATCAACTATACCTACACAGAAGATGTGAGACATTGTTAGATCGTTTCCCTGTTTATCCCCATGTAGAAATACCCTCCAGGAGAAATCAATGAGTCTAATACAGCTAGTAAGTTACTGTAAAAATAGACAAAGTGTCATTTACAAAATGAGCAATGACAAAACAACAAACCCATTTGTTCAAAGGTTAAAGCCTCTGCTACAATAGCATCATATATATAAACAAATTGCTTTAGAGAGAGAAAAACTTTTTATCCAACTAAATGCAAATCAATTACCGTGGAAGCAAAGTGAGGGTATCTATTAGCCAGTAGGTGTCTATAATATTAGGCTGAGACAGAGTATATTGAACTGACTCTCTGTTCTGCACACAGTGGCAAAAGAAATAAAACAGAGAAATAAAATAAGAAAAATAATAAATGCTTTTATATCGCCTTTAGTTCAAAGATCTAAAGCGCTCTTGGCTAAATTGTGCTCTCAAGGGACAGCCATGTGGTAAGAGGTGCAAGTAAGAATGGGAGCTTCTGCCTGAGGTAGACATAATTCTTCAGGATGTATGGGGGAGCACAGTTCCTGTTACATCTGGCAATAGCCTCATGTTGGTGATCATAGGACCCTCTTCACCGCAGAATCCGGTCAACTTTAGAAGGTGTGGAGGAACTGATACTGGAAGGGGAGGGGCAACTGTTTACCTGTCCATGTTATTGCTTCTACTATAGCAGTTCTCAAACTGTGGGTCAGGACCCCAAAGTGGGTCACAACCCCATTTTAATGAGGTTGCCAGAGCTGGCATTAGGCTTGCCGAAGCCTGAGCCCCACACCTGGGGCCGAAGCCCTCAGGCTTCAGCCCTGGGTGGCAGGGCTCTGGTTATTGGCTCCCTTCCCAGGGCTGAAGACCTCGGGCTTTGGCCCCCCACCAGCATGGTGGGGCTCAGGCTTTGGCCATGCTGCCCAAGTAGGCGGGTCTTGGGAGGGTTCATGCTTTAGTCCCGCTTCCTGGTGTCATGTAGTGATTTTTGTTGCCAGAAGGGGGTCACAGTGCAATGAAGTTTGAGAACTCCTCTTCTATTAGCATGGCATGGGAAGTGAGTCTGATGGGTTGTGGGTTGCTGCATTGATTGCTACCTGCTGCCTGGCAGTTTGCAGAAAGAATGCTGCAGAATCTGCAAACATCGATTGAGACACTGGAAGACTCCACATTGGTGTGTCCATCAGAGTGGCACAATCAACTCACTTCAAATTAGCGGGTTAGTATGCATTTTTAGTGATGGCGTGGAGTTACAAAGAGAAGCTGCCTGCGGGCTTGTCTACATGAACAATTAGACCATGGCAGAATGGGATATAAATCTGCCGCCAGTAGCCTGCTGTGGTCTAACTGTTCATGTTTACCATGCTGATGTATGGTAACAGCTCATTAGAACACTTTGATCCATCCTCTTTGAAACAGGACTAGATCAAAGCTCATTAGCAGACTGTTAATGTGCATCAGCAGGGTATACGCTAATTGTTAGGCCATGGCGGGCTAGTGTGGGCTAGAGTCACACCCCAGCTTGCCATAAACTAAATCTTCCTGTAGACAAGCCCTTAGTCAGCCTTTGAACTTCATATCTGTTATGATGCTGAGGAATCATCTGGATTTTGTTGTAATCTCTGAATATGCAGCTTTTTATTGCTATTTTGGAATCTTGTTATTCCGTTGTATTTTTATTGTTGCACAGAACCCCATATGCACTTCAGTATGTGGCACAAAATAAAAAATTTGCTATTCTTACTAACAATTATGGGCCCAATTCCTCACATTAAGAAGCCCCATATTGTGCAAGCAGTCCTACTGAAATCAGCGAAGTGATCATTATTAATATTTGTACTGCAGTAGCATCTATGGGGCCTAATCAGGCATCAGTGCCATATTGTGCAGGGCATTGTACATGTGCACATAACAATAATATGTGTCCCAAAGAGCTTGCAACATTTGTGGTGTATGGTACTTAACTTGAGAAAGAGGCCTATATGTTATGTTGTTATATAGGATTATAATCACAATAATCCATGATATTACTCCAGTCTTCCAGTTGTAGATTACAGTTGCATTATAACAATACCTGCAGTAACTCAAATTTAAATGTAATTGATTTTTAGAGATCTTACAGGTTTCTTGTTTGACATATTGAAATGTATCACTGTGTTGCAGAATATAGTATAGCTACTTGAACTAGTTAAGTGTGTGTCTCTTTGTTCTCTTTAGGTGGGGAAAGCGTATAGCAGCAAGATACTTGGGTCAGTCTTTGTCCGAATTCAGTTATATTTGTACAGTGTTAAAAGTTCCTGAAGCCAATCTAAATTTTTGACATATTATGAACAAACAAAATGAGTGAATCATTAAGGCAGTCCTCTAAGAATTCAGAGATAACGCAGATTCCAAAATACTTGAGCTGCTTGTGGCCCTCCACTTTTCTCTGTACTCCTCTTTATCTGATGAATCACTTTGGATTATTTAGCTGACATACAAGCAGGTCACATCACACAAACCATCTGGAAATGTCAGAGTCCCCCTTTCCTTGGAAGCATTCGCTGTGGATAATTGGAAAGTATGCAGGATAGCTGTCAGAAATATAAAGGGAAGGGTAACCACCTTTCTGTATACAGTGCTATAAAATCCCTCCTGGCCAGAGGCAACATCCTGTTGCTTGTAAAGGGTTAAGAAGCTCAGCTAACCTGGCTGGCACCTGACCCAAAGGACCAATAAGGGTACAAGATACTTTCAAATCTTGTGTGGGGGGAGGCTTTTGTTTGTGCTCTTTGTTTACGTGGCTGTTCTCTCTTGGGACTGAGAGAGGCCAGACAGAAATCTATCTTCTCCAACCCATCCTAATCCAAGTCTCCAATATTGCAACCAGTATAGGTAAATCAGGCAAGGCAGATTAGTTTATCTTTTGTTTTATGTGAATTTTCCCTGTGTTAAGAGGGAGGTTTATTCCTGTTTTCTGTAACTTTAAGGTTTTGCCCAGAATGGGATCCTCTGTGTTTTGAATCTGAATACCCTGTAAAGTATTTTCATCCTGATTTTACGGAGAAGATTTTTACCTTTCTTTTTTTTTTAAATAAAATCCTTCTTTTAAGAACCTGACTGATTTTTCCATTGTTCCAAGATCTAGGGGTTTGGGTCTTTGATGATTTTGTAACCAATTGTTTAGGATATTATCCTCAAGCCTCCCCAGGAAAGGGAGCGTGTAGGGCTTGCGGGGGATATTTTGGGGGAAGACGTCTCCAAATGGTCTCTTTCCCTGTTCTTTGTTTAAAATGCTTGGTGGTGACTGTTCAAGGACAAGGCAAAGTTTGTGCCTTGGGGAAGTTTTTAACCTAAGCTGGTAAGAATAAGCTTAGGGGGTCTTTCATGTGGGTCCCCACATCTGTACCCTAGAGTTCAGAGTGGGGAAGGAACCCTGACAATAGCAATCTCTTAATTTTAGAAATTCTTAAGGCACTTGACTGAAACCCTTGTTTCTAGAAAAAAGAAATGCATTTTTAAAATGTAATTTTTTTCTGGTGCAATCTACAACCTTCCCACTATGACATGAGATATCATCAGGTCTCTCACATAGAGATGGACAGAAATCTTTGATGAAATTTTGAATTTCGGTGAGAAGCGTGGAGAAAAAAATTGACAAGTTTCCATAAAAAAAAAAGTCTGATTTTTCCCAAACAATTCTACTCACCAACAGAGCAAGTTGAGGGACAGCCAGTGGGAGACAGTAGACAGAATGAGTTGCAGGTCGAGGCACTGGTGAATCAATAGGTGGCACTCTTCTCTGAGTTTGTCTTGAACCAAACCAGGTGATGGGAGCAAGATATTGCTAGAACTGTCATTCTTGGGATGAAATTTAAAGTTAATGTATTTACCTTTGCTTTACCTTGTGCTCATTAAAGATTTCAGGGCTTTGACTTTTCCATGACTTTGCAAACGTAGCTGTGTTAACCCTTGGGTAGTGGCAGAATTCCAGTTTGGATAATTACACTCTGCTTAACTAAATCACTGTGCAGTTTAAGATGGATAAGGTATTCTGAATGTTCTGACGATTTAAAATTATTATGTAGCTTTGCTGTGAGTATTAACATCTTCTCTTGGGTCTCATAGACTCTGGGGTTTGTGATATTTCAAAAAGTAAATGGGAAAAAAATCCTGTTCTCTTTCAAAGTTGCTTGGAAACTGTACTCTTGGAAACTAGAGTTTCCACCTACCCATAGCAAAGCTGAGAAACTCAGTGTTTGACATCATAGCGTCTGGTTTTTGATGGCACCAGAATGGAATCACAGAAGCCTGATGGATCGGTACCAAAGGACTGCTGCTGTGCTAAGCAACCAGAAAGAGGCTGTAAAATGTTCAGCACAGCACTTGACTCTTTGGTATAAAGAACTAAGTACTGGAGCTGTTAGCCTTCTCCTACCACTGTTGAGTGGGAGAGGAGAGGAAAACAAGCCCCTATGACCCTCTAATCTCATCTGATGGGGAGAAAAAAGACCAGGGACTTCACCCACAGAGAAATGAAGAATGAATAGACTTTGTGATTGCAAAGTAGGGAATAATGAGTTCCTCCCTCCCTCCCCCGGTACTGTATAATGTGGAAGAGGAAAGCAACCATGAAGAAGAGTCTCCTTCTCAGCAGCCAGGAGATCCCTTTCAATAGCAAAGAAAGAGTATGGTGCATAGGGTCCCTATTTATAGGTCTTGTACTGCTGCCTATTTCCATAGTATCTGAGTGCCTCCAGGTCAATCGATTGGAAAAGCGAAGTCATAGCACAAGAACTAAGACTCATTCAATGCAATTAAAAGGAGGAAAATTCAAAATTTAGACCTGGGAGGGGAATAAGGGGGCCAGATTACCTAACGTCTGCCTACTGCTGGGTTCTTATACTTCCTCTGAAGCATTTGGTACTGGCCATTGTTAAAGACAGGATATTGGACTAGTTGGACTTTGGGTCTAATCTGGTATTGCAGTTCCTCTGGTCTTAGAAGACGACATGGGATCTGAGACCATTCTCCCTTTTCAGGTACTCTGCTTGGGTAGTGTTTAGGGAAATGGGGGGTTTACGGTTGTCTTCAAGTTCCTTGTGAAATGTGGACAAGAACAATGCTTGAGAAAAGGGACACAATGGATAGAAGGGATTGGTGGATGGATATAGAGGGGGAGTTTATTTTGTTCTTTTGTCTCAACTCAGAATTAGCAGTCCTGAAATCCCCTCCCCTAGCATTCTCTTCTCAGCCCCCACAGAATTCACATCTTACTACATTGCAGCTCTACTTCTTTAAGAGATACTGATTCTCTAGTACATATTTGAGTGATAAGCTGAACATTTCTTCAGGTGTAAAAACAGTGTTAAATCACTTGAAAATAGCTAATCTTCAAATGTCTAACTTTTTGCTTATTCAGAAATGCCATAGAGTTTAAAAAAAAAACACCACCCTCCACTATAAGCATTTCAATGGGCAGTTTTTCAAATTAATGCAGTTTAACTATTACATTAACTTAATGGCTATTTTCCCCAACTTTAACCATGTTAAATGTGCCGGCAATAATGAGCTTCTAATGCTGTCTCTTTCAAGTCTCTGAGGCATCTTTAGAGTTCTGCTTATCTCCTGGATCATAAAGCTGCATAATTTAGTATTCAAACAATTCATTTAAAACTGAAGCACTTTGAATTACCGTAAAATTAATCAGAACAAAGAAATCTTAGCACATCAATTTGGTTTATCTCTATTTAGCAAATTTGAAAGTGTAAGTAAGATAAACAAAATTTTACAATAAGCTTCTGTTTTCTACTTATAAATCAGCGACTATAACCAGAAATATATTTAAATTAAAAAGGGGCATTTTACAAAAATTAGAGTAAAAGGGCCCTTATGGCTAACACTCTAAGATGATTATTTTGATAGGACAAACCTTTTACATTGTTCCATACCATTAGCTTAAAGAGCTACAGCTTTAAAATAAATTGGCATTCAAAAATCTTTCCAGATCTTGCAATGCACAGAGGTAGTTGATGTACATAGTCAAAACTGCCACACTGTTAACTGGCCATATCCTAGGTCATATTGTAGCTCGCAGTACTGTACTACTTAACACTTAAATATATTTTCATGTCTAGGTCATGTCTTATTTGCTAGATTACTTTGCTCTCCTTCTTGGTGGGTTTTTATCTTTTTTCTGGATGGGCTATTGCTGGTTATGGGAAGGAAGTGTTGACAGGGAATGAGGTTTAGTTCCCAGTTTTGCCACAAACTCATCGTGTGACCTTGAATAGGTCACATGCAGGGAAATTTTCAGAGGTCAATCTGAAACAGCTGGAAATCTGAGTGCTCTGGTTTAGATTCACAAGGGGCTTTTCAAAGCTGAAAGTGGCTGGTGTAGGAGTTCTTAAAAATTTGGCTCCTGCCCTAGTCACCGATACTATCTGGGTGCTCTGACTTTGGCTGTGTTCTCAGTCATTATTATTTCCAAAATGGCTGCAAGGCTGGAGCGTGTGTATTTAACATTCTGTTATTAAAAATTCAGGTTTCTTCCTTCCAAAATAAGCCAGTTGTTTCTCAGAAAAAAGAAATCTATAAGATCAAGATTTATCCAGCAATAAACTGCATCTGAAAATCCAAAAGAACAACCTTTTATAACCAAAACACCATTAATAATGAGACAAAGAGCCTTTGATAAATTATTAAATGTGGTGCTCAGTTTGTAGCACTTATGTCCAGCACAGTCTATGTGACTTGACACTTTTTAATGAAGCAATTGTTAAATACAGATTATTAAAAAGCTGACTGATCTAATGAAAAACACAAACTATTTCAGGTGATCCAAGAGAGAGAAGCGACAAAAGAGTGTGTGTGCGTTCTGCTCCTCTATTTTTATTTTGTCCTCTTGATCTAATATGGATAGTTAAGTCATAGAGCTGGCTGGGAATTGTCTGTCACAATGTTTGTTGATTTAAAATGTAGTTTTTGCAAAATTTAAATTTTTCATGGGAAATTTCTGATTTTGTGGAAATTGTTTGAATTTCTATTGAAAAAACTGAAATGAAATATTTTGGTTTGTTGAATCAAAATGTTTCCACCTGAAATGATGGAGTGCCTCATACCCCTGTTCTTCTCTGTGGGCTGGGTTCCATGACTGGACTACATCTCCCATCATATACTATGCTTTCCTTTCTGTCTGAACAGCTGTGGTCCATCATACAAGTCCCATGACAATGGTGCATCATGGAAGATGGAAACTGGCCCACAGAAAAATGAGTGCATGAGACACGTGCACTGCAGTTCTCATGAGGTACAGCAATAGCTCATACAGATGCAACTCAATGATGAACTGAGCCTAAATGAAACATTTTGATTTGGTTCACAAATCAAAATTGAATGTTTCTCCTCTTGTCTGTTCTTTGTAGGTTCTTATGCTGCCCTCATCACTGCTGTAGCTGAGCATCTACTAGGAGTGAATTAAATAATTGGACTAACATCTGTCACATGTGATTAATTCTCTCTCTCATCCTCTCCCTAAGGAGATCATAGTGCGTTCAATGGAGTATTTTGCTTTTTGTTTGTTTTTTTAAATGTACATACTACTGCATGTTTGTTACAGAAAGCGGATTAAAAACATAAGCCTTGTACTTAGAGTAGAAGGTGGATAAGGTCTGTGATGGTCCTTCATTCTTGTGGGAGTTTTGAAACCTTTTGTTTCTATCAGAAACATTGAAATGAAAAGGAGTACTTGTGACACCTTAGAGACTAACACATTTATTTGAGCATAAGCTTTCGTGAGCTACAGCCCACTTCATCAGATACATACAGTGGAAAATACAGCGGGGAGATTTTATATACACAGAGAACATGAAACAATGGGTGTTACCATACACGCTGTAAGGAGAGTGATCAGGTAAGGTGAGCTATTACCAGCAGGAGAGAAAAAAAACCTTTTGTAGTGATAATCAAGGTGGGCCATTTCCAGCAGTTGACAAGAATGTGTGAGGAACGGGGTTGGGGGGAAATAAACATGGGGAAATAGTTTTACTTTGTGTAATGACACATCCACTCCCAGTCTTTATTCAAGCCTAAATTAATGGTATCCAGTTTGCAAAATTAATTCCAATTCAGCAGTCTCTCATTGGAGTCTGTTTTTGAAGTTTTTTTGTTGAAGAATTGCGACTTTTAGGTCAAGTGACCAGAGAGACTGAAGTGTTCTCCAACTGGTTTTTGAATGTTATAATTCTTGACATCTGATTTGTGTCCATTGATAACACTATTATCACTATTAACACTATTATTATAGGTAACACTATTGCAAAAAAAAGCAAACATCATTCCGGGATGTATTAGCAGAAGTACTCCTTTTCTTTTTGCGAATATAGACTAACACGGCTGGTACTCTGAAACAAGACACAAGAAGTAATTCTTCTGTTCTACTTTGCACTGATTAGGCCTTAACTGGAATATTGTGTCCAGTTCTAGGTGCCACATTTCAGGAAAGACATGGACAAATTGGAAAAAGCCCAGAGAAGAGCAATAAAAATGATTAAAGGTCTAGAAAACATGAAATATGAGGGAAGATTGAAAATATGGGGTTTGTTTAGTTTGGCGACAGGAAGACTGAGAGAGGACATAACAGTTTTCAAGGACATAAAAGGCTGTTACAAGGAGGAGGGAGAAAAATTGTTCTCCTTAACCCTGACAGGAAGTTTTTCCTGATGTCCAACCTAAACCTCCCTTGCTGCAATTTAAGTCCATTCCTTCTTGTCCTGTCCTCAAAGGTTAAGCACTGGAATAAATTGCCTAGGGAAGTTGTGGAATCTCCATCATTGGAGATTTTTAAGAGTAGGTTCAACAAATACCTGTCAGGGATGTTCTAGATAATACTTAGCCCTGCCCTGAGTGCAAGGGACTGAACTAGATGACCTCTTGAGGTCCCTTCCAATCCCACAACTCTATGATTCTATGATCATCCCAGACCCCAAATTTAAGACAACCCCCACCCCAAATTGCATAGTAAGCTTCCCCCCATCTCTGAGGTGTCAGCAACAGAATCTACCAGCTCTCTTTAGATCAAATACAGTCATTTTCAGCTACTGAATAGATTAGTATATGTTGTGGAATGTCTAGGATACAATATATGATATATCTATGTTCAAACAGCCCTGAAACTATAACAAAAAATAAAATAATCACTCGGCCTCAAAGTAGGTATTTAAATCTCATGTTTGTCACAGTCTGCTAAATGTACAAATAACCAAAATACTCAACATGGGCAATTAATCAGTTGACCAGTAAATGCAAGCTTGGTTCATATGTTGCATATTTATTTCTGATTTCATAATGAATAGGAAACAAGAAAGAGAAAAAATGGTACGCAGGACCAGATGTAATATAACCAGACTATTACTAGTAGAGATGGGAAATCTCAAGAACTGTGATGGGGCGTCCACCCCACACAGGACTGTACAGGGGATAAGGTGACTAGGGAGGCCAATTAACTCCACAGGCTGCACCTGGAGGTGGAGCTAGGGAGCAGAGAACTAATGGGAAGCAGGTTCAGCTGGGACAGAACAGGAAGGGCCTGTGTAAAGCCTGATAGCTGGAAACAGATAGGCCTGTGGCTGAGAAAGGGCAGTCATTCCCTGGGAAGAGTGAGGAGTATTTGGGGGACTGCTGGGAAAGGCTGAAGAAAGACAGACAGCAGTTTCTCCCTAGGAAGAGAAGGAGAAGAGTTTGGAGCTGGTACACCCAGGAGGAGAAGGGGAACCAGGTGTGGTAGGAAGCAGTCCAGGGAAGGAGCAGTGAGGGCAGGGAGAGGAAGCCCAGAACTGCTGATCTGAGGGTCCACAGTCTGGAGTAGAGGGCGAGCCCTACCCGCCACTGAGGGAGTGGCACCATGAGGCAGGGACAGGGAAGACTGCCTAGGGGAAGGAACTTTGCTACCCTGAAAGGGGGGGAATACTGAGTAACCTGGCCAGACGGCTGAGACATGAAGAGGACACTGTGGTTCCTGGAGTGAGAGGAGCTGTTGACCAGAGGGAGAGACGGAGTGATGGCATGCAAACCACGAAAGCAGTTCTACAAGCAGGTAACAAGATTAGTTAACACACATGAGCTAGTATTATGGGGGGTTTTAACTTCCCTGATTATCTGTTGGAAGACCATTACAGCAAAACATAATATGTCCTGCAAATTCTTAATGTGTATAGGAGACAGCTTTCTGATTCAGAAAGTTGAGGAAACAACTAGGGTGTCATCCATTCTGGATCTGGTTTTGACCATCTGGGATGAATTCATTGCGAATGTGAAGGTGGTCAGGAAGTCGTGAGGAAGTGATCAAGATCTGATAGAATTCAAGATCCTATAGAAAGGAGATCAGCAAAACAAGGACACTGGACTTCAAAAAGGTGGATTTCAACTGACTCAGAGAAATAGAAGGCAAGATCCCAAGGAAAGACCAATTAGGAAGAAAAGGAGTCTGGCAGTTCTTAAAAGAAGTAATACAGAGGCTCAACATCAAGCTATTCCAATGAGAAAAGATAAGATAAGAAGTCACAGGAGGCCAATATGGCTGCACAAGATAATTTTAGCTATCTAGAAACCAAAAGGGATACATACCAGAAATGGAACGGGGGGGAGGGGGTCATGTCACCATGAAAGTATACATGGGAATAGTGCAAGCGTGTAGGGACAAAATCAGGAAAGCCAAGGCAAAGAGCGTGTTATAACTGGCAAGAAATGTTAGAGACAACAGGAAGGGGTTCTTCAAATATGTCAGACAAAAAAGAAAGGTAGGTCTGCTACTCAATGGAGAAGGTGAGCTGGAAAATGATAGGAAGGCAGAGCTGCTCAATGCCTACTTTGCTTCAGTCTTCTCTCAAAAAAATAAGGTGATCGGCCGACTAGCGAAGTTACCATAGACAATAAAGGAGAAGGAATGCAGATCAGGGTAAATAAAGAACACATCGGAGATCTCCTGACCAATTTGAATGAATTCAAGTCAGTGGGGTGAGATGCAATTCACCTGAAGGTACTGAAGGAATTAGCTGAAGAAATCTCAATGACAATAATATTTATGAACTCATGGATGATAGGAGAGGTCCTGGAAGACTGGAGAAGGGCTAACATAGTGCCCATCTTTAAAAAGGGGGGAAAAGAGGAGCCAGGGAACGATAGATCAGTCAGCCTGACTTGGATACTGGGGAAGCCACTAGAGCAATGTATAAAACATTCAATTTGTGAATACCTGGAGAATGAAGGGGTGATCACTAGCAGTCAGCATGGATTAACCAAGAAACAATCATGCCAAACCAGCTTGATTTCCTTCTTTGACAGAGTAACTGATTTGCTGGATAGAGGAAATGTGATGGACATAATATACCTGGACTTTAGCAAGACTTTTGACACAGTCATAACATTGATATTCTGATAAGTGAGCTGGAGAAATGCGGGCTCAACAACACTACCATTAAGTGGATAGGATACATAATTGGTTAAACACTGCAAACAAAGAGTAACTATTAATGAGATGTCAGATTGCATGGAGGTGTCTAGTGGGTTTCCACAGAGATCTGTTCTGGGTCCAGTGTTGTTTAACATCTATATTAATGACCTGGATGTAGGCATAGAGAGCAGACTGATCAAATTTGCAGATGACACAAAGTTGAGGGGTGGGGAGAGGTTGCCAATACTTTGGAGGACACAGCTAAAATTCAGAGGGATCTTGATAAATTGGACAGCTGGGCTATGGACTACATAAAATTCAACAAAGACAAATGTACAGTGCTACACTTAGGGAAGAAACACCAAATCCCCAAATACAGAATGGGGGAAAACTGGCTTAGCAGCAGCACTGTTCAGAAGGATCTGGGAGTTGTGGTGGATTGCAACCTCAGCATGAGTCAACAATGAGATGCTGTTGCAAAAAAAAGCAAATGCAATTTTAGGTTGCATTAACAGGCATAGCATGCTGTGATGCATGGCCAGAAAGGGTTAAGCAGCTTGCGGGCTAATTGACCCCAATTCAACCTTTATGGCCATATTGGTAGATAATGTTTGTGATTTTGTGTGTTTACATATATACTGTGAGATGTTAACAATGTAATGGAGCAGTCCCTGTCTATGCTGTATTCTATTAATTCAGAGATCAAATGTAAATATTAACACTTAAATGAACGGTAAATATAGTGATATCACTATGTTCATCCCTCTTTGAAACATATGGCAAATCACCTGTGAATGGTGAAAAACAGGCAATTGCTTTATGTTAATCCCTGTAGCTAATTACCAGAGATGCTTAGGAAATAGGTCTACTTTAAAGTCTCCATGATTGCGTATTGTTCACCTAAGGACTCCGAAGTGTCAAAACAAGGCCTAAAACTGTATTAAAATATCTTGGGACCGGATCCTTTCATCTCAGATCTGCTTGATGCTTCATGGCAGGGGAAGCTTAAGGGTGCAATCTCCAGTCCTATCTGGATATGAACGTTGGACTATAACCTATGGATTAATTCTGAAAGATCTCTTTGCAACTATGAAGCTCACCATCTCTACTAAGAATCTGATCTCAGAATTGTACTCTTGTCTATATGTATACTGCTCTTTTAACAAATACTCTCTATTTTCCTTTTTAATAGATTTTAGTTTAATTAATAAGAATTAGCTGTAAGCATGTATTTGGGTAAGATTTGGAATATTCATTAACCTGGGAGGTAATGTGTCCGATCCGTTGGGATTGGTAGAACTTTCTTATATAATGAATAAGATATTCATTAATCCTCATATGAGACTTGGGTGTCTGGGTGGAGGCTTAAGGCTGGATTGCTTTAAGGGAACTGTGTTGTTGGCTTCTGTGTAACCAGTAAGGTATTATAAAAGCTGTTTTGTGCTGGTTTGGTAAATCTAAGCATTGGAATAGCCACCAGTTTTGGGGATTGTCTACCTCATTCTTTTCAATTCACCCTAATTGAGTAATGACAGTGTGGCTCCCTGGGACCCTAGATACACATGAAAGTCATAGGTGATAGTACCACTCTACTCAGTGCTGGTTAGGCCTCAGCTGGAGTACTGTGTTCAGTTTTGGTTACCAATGTATAGAAAGGATGTAGGGAAACTGGAAAGGATCCAGAGGTGATTGACAAAGATGATCAAAGGGATGGAATGCAAACCATATGAGCAAAGGTTGAAGGAACTGGGTATTTTTAGTTTGGAAAAGAGGAGATTAAGGGGGAATATGATGGCAATTTTCAAATATTTGAAAGGCTGCCATAAGAAAGATGGAGCAAAGTTGTTCTCTTTTGCCACAGAGGCTAGGACAAGAGGTGATGGGTTCAAACTACAGCATCAGAGATTTAGATTAAATCTCAGGAAAAACTTTCTAACTGTAAGAACAGTAGGACAATGGAACAGACTGCCTACGGAGGTTGTGGAAGCTTCTTCACTGGAAGTTTTCAAAAGGAGGGATAGCTATCTGTCTTGGATGATTTAGACACAATAAATCTTGCATCTTGGCAGGGCGTTAGACTAGATGATCCTCACAGTCCCTTCTAATCCTATGATTCTATGGGACAGAGAGGGGCAAAAAAGCACAGAAGTGAACTGAGTTGCACAAAGTCACAGAGCAAGTCAGTGAGAGAGTCAGCAAAAGAAGCCAGGTTATCTGACTCCTAGTCAGATGCCTGGTTTACTGAACCACACACACACACAAGGCAGATGGACCATGTGTAGCAGGTAGAATATACCTTTTGCTTCATATTCAATATGACATTTTGGCAAATCAGGGAATTTAAATCCTCCAGAATCTCTAGGTGTTGGGATCCTTGGAAGTGAAAATGTGGATCAGATTTTTAAAGGTAAATGAAACTTTTCTGTACCCAAGATACAGATAGGTGCCTAGTGGATTTTCCATAGCATTTAGATGTACATCCCACTAGGTGCCTAGCTGCATCTTTAGACCCCTAAATACCTTTAAAAGTCTGGCCCTGATTGTCTTATTGATTTTTGCAAGAAGTTGGACTTGATGCTGAGTGATACAGAGCACCTGTGACACTTACTGAAGTCACTGGCAACTGCAGAGGCTCAGCACCTCTCAGGATCAGCAAGTCTTATGCCAGAGTCTTAACTGTGGCCTCAAAATTAGTAGAAAGAAATCCAACCTCTATCATATCACCCTGTAGTCATCTCTTTTGCAAGATGAAAAGTCCCAGTCTTTTTAATCTCTCCTCATATGGAAGCTCCTCCATATCCTTAATCATTTTTTGTTTACCTTCTCTGTATCTTTTCCAGTTCCATTATATCTTGTTTGAGATGAAGATGTGGGCATACCATGGATTTATATAGTGGCATTATGATATTTTTTCCCTTATAATCTTTCCCTTTCCTAATGGTTCCTAACATTCTTTTAGCTTTTTTGACTTTCGCTGCACATTGAGCAGATGTTTTCAGAGAACTATCCACCATGATTCCAAGATCTCTTTCTGGAGTGGGAACAGCTAATTTAGACCCCATCATTTTGTATTTATAGTTGGGATTATGTCTTCCAACATGTATTACTTTGCATTAGTCAGCATTGAATTTCATCTGCCATTTTGTTGGCCGGTCACCCAGTTCTGAGAGATCCCTTTGTACTTCTTTTCAGTCTGCTTTGGATTTAACTCTCTTGAATAATTTTGCCACCTCACTGTTTACTCCTTTTTCGGATCATTTATGAACATGTTGAACAGTACTGGTCCCAATACAGATCCCTGAGGCACATTACTATTTACCTTTCTCAATTCTGAAAACTGCCCATTTATTCCTACACTTTTCCCCCTGTCTTTTAAGCAGTTACTGATCCATGAGAGGACCTTCCCTCTTATCCCACGGTTGCTTACTTTGCTTAAGAGAATTTGGTGAGGGACCTTGTCAAAGGCTTTCTGAAAATCTAAGTACACTATATCCACTGGATCACCCTTGTCCCCATGTTTGTTGACTCCTCAAAGAATTCTAATACATTGGTGAGTTATGATTTCCCTTTACAATAGCTGTGTTGACTGTTCCTCAACAAATTGTGTTCATCTGTGTGCCTGATAATTCTGTTCTTTACTATAGTTTCAATGTGCCTGGTACTGTGGCCTGATTGCCTCTGGAGCCTTCTAAGAAAATAGGAGTCACAATAGCTATCCTTCAGTCATCTGGTACAGAAGCTGATTGAAGTGGTAGGTTCCATACCACAGTTAGTAGTTCTGCAATTTCATATTTGCACTGCAAGAACATTATTTTTGTGGGAATACATTAACCATAGAAGTAAAACTACATGTCTATGTGATTACATCTGTGGATGGATTGTCTTTAGGAATTGAACCTGGGACGTCTAAATTTATCAGCATGTACCTCTGTTGTTTGAAGACCAGTGTCCATTATCTCAGAGGCAGTAATAAAATTATGAACCATTATTCCAGGTATAGCCACTAGAAGGGATAAAAGAGAAATACTATGTTGGCACATAGTCTAGGTCACACGTATAAAATAAAGTTTGGGAAGTGCCAAATCTACAGCTTCTTAGTCATTGGTGGAGCTAGTCAAGAAATTTCAGAGAACAAATTTCCATAAGAAAATGCAATTTCATCCCCCACATATCTATTCAGGGGACACCATCACAGGGCCTAATAACATCAGCCACACTATCAGAGGCTCGTTCACCTGCACATCCACCAATGTGATATATGCCATCACGTGCCAGAAATGCCCCTCTGCCATGTACATTGGTCAAACTGGACAGTCTCTACGTAAAAGAATAAATGGACACAAATCAGATGTCAAGAATTATAACATTCATAAACCAGTCGGAGAACACTTCAATCTCTCTGGTCACGCAATCACAGACATGAAGGTCGCTATCTTACAACAAAAAAACTTCAAATCCAGACTCCAGCGAGAAACTGCTGAATTGGAATTCATTTGCAAATTGGATACTATTAATTTAGGCTTAAATAGAGACTGGGAGTGGCTAAGTCATTATGCAGGGTAACCTATTTCCCCTTGTTTTTTCCTACCACTCCCCCCAGACATTCTGGTTAAACTTGGATTTAAACTTGGAGAGTGGTCAGTTTGGATGAGCTATTGCCAGCAGGAGAGTGTGTGTGTGTGTGTGTGTTCCCGGGGCGGGGGGGGGGGGGGGGGGAGTGAGAGAGCCTGGATTTGTGCTGGAAATGGTCCACCTTGATTATCATGCACATTGTAGGGAGAGTGGTCACTTTGGATAAGCTATTACCAGCAGGAGAGTGAGTTTGTGTGTGTGGTTTTTGGAGGGGGGTGAGGGAGTGAGAGAACCTGGATTTGTGCTGGAAATGGCCCACCTTGATTATCATACACATTGTGAAGAGAGTGGTCACTTTGGATAGGCTATTACCAGCAGGAGAGTGAGTTTGTGGGGGGGGGGGGGGGCGGAGGGTGAGAGAACCTGGATTTGTGCTGGAAATGGCCCAACTTGATGATCACTTGAGATAAGCTATTACCAGCAGGACAGTGGGGTGGGAGGAGGTATTGTTTCATGGTCTCTGTGTGTATATAATGTCTTCTGCAGTTTCCACGGTATGCATCCGATGAAGTGAGCTGTAGCTCACGAAAGCTCATGCTCAAATAAATTGGTTAGTCTCTAAGGTGCCACAAGTACTCCTTTTCTTTTTGCGAATACAGACTAACACGGCTGTTACTCTGAAACCTTACTCTACATAACCTCTCTGAACAAAGCAAGCTCAACTAGAAATATATCTAGCTGCTCTTTGTACTGAAGTTGATGGATATTGAGAGAGATGTAAAAGTTCTTAAACTTCGGTAGACAGTTTATGGAAACAAGCAAAATTTTAATAAATTTCTCTGCATTCATGGCTGCAATCTGAATTCAAACAAAACCTGATTTGGGAATGTTTGCACCCTTTACATTTAATAGAAAAGTACATTTTATGACTAAAAAAACAAGTGACACTAGCTAGTCATCTTATTCGTTTTTGCTTTGTCTGGTTAGTCAGTGTCAGCAACTCTTGTTTTTCATCTCCAAGTATTCCTGTAAAGTGTTTTCTAATCTGACACTGACCACCTTCATGTCCTCCTTCAGTGTCTTGAAACACCTTTTGCTGGGTCTTCCGCATGGTCTTTGTCCCGTGACCATTAGATCGTGTGCTTTCTGACCCACATCTTATCGTCTCACATGACCCAATCATCTCAGTTGGTATTCCCTCAGCTTTTCCATGATGGAGGGCTCCTTGCATCATGGCTCATCCTATTTCACTGCATAGCCTATCAGCTCTTAGTCAGCATCCATTTGAGCACTCTCAGTTTAGCAGTGTGAAATAGTTCTTCTCTCTTCCTCATTGGCCAGCCTTCTGATCCATACAGCATGGCTGGCCTAATCATGATCTTGTACACTTTGCTCTTTAGTTTATTTGGCATATTCTTATCTTGGAGAACTCCCTCCATTTGTACCAACTGCTCCTCATGAGACTCCTAACATCCACATCCCCATAATCACTCAACCAAGGAATTTAAATTGTTGCACAGACTTTATCTCAAACCATCTAGTTTTACTGGCTTCTCATTATCCCTCTCTTTGAAGCATCCACATATGTTCTGTCTTTTGTTGGCTGATTCATAAACCATTTTCTTCTAATATAGCTCTCCATTTTTCTAGATCTCTTTCCAATTTGTGTATCTTCATGATGCCATTGGTGAAAAGTATGCTCCATGGAGCCTCTCCCCTAATCCTCTGCATGAAGGTGTGTTTTACAATCAGAAAAAGGAATTGACTTAAGAATGATCCTTGATGTAAACCTACCATCCTAATGAATGGCTCACTCGAGCTCAAGCTATTTCTCATTATCATTATGCAACCCTCATACATGTCCATGACAGTCTGAACATATGTCTTTGGCTGATTGTGTGGCTGAAGACACCATCATATCAGTTCTCTAGGAACTCTTTCATAAGCCTTCTCTGACTTCACAAACACTAAATGCTATTCTTTGGGTTTCTCCCTGTGCTTCTCCTGTAATATTCAGGTTGCAAACACTGCATCCATTGTTGATCTTCTCGGCATAAATTCAAATCGGTTATTGCTTACTTGGTGCTCCAGTTCCTCACAGTCTTTTTCTTGATAATTCTTTCCAATCTTTCCCCTATGTGATTCATTAACTTGATGGGTAAGTAATTACTACGTTCTTGCAACCCACTTTATACTTGAAGATAGGGACCAATGTGCTCTTCCTCCACTCAGTGAACATTTTTCCAGTTCAGAGGATTAAGTGGAAGAAGTTTGTCACCCTCACCTTTTCCTCATGGTTAGGTGCCTTAATCAGAACTGTCTGTTCCCAAGGCCTCCTCATACTTCACCATCCTTAGTGTTGTCTATGTCTCCACCACGGTGATAGGTCTTGTGATCTTGTTGCTTGAGCATATTTCCCTCAGTTTTCTTGGATTCTCTTCATTGAGCAATTTCTCACAAAACCATTTTCATCTCCTAACAATTCTGCTACCTTCCATCAGTACTCTTCTGTTTTCATCTTTGACACACTTCACATCTCACAAGTCTTCAGTGCTTCTTTGCCTGATCTTGGCTAATCTTTATATTCCTTTTTTCCTTTCCTTCACCAGTAGTCCTGCATATAAGGTTTTCACAACCACTTTTTGCCTGTGTCTTTATCAGCTTGTATTTCTCATAACTTTCCACAATTCTTACTTTTTGCCATTACTTAAACCTTTGCTCCCTCTTCTTTACTGCTTCCTGCACATCTTTGGACCACCATCACATCTCCTCGCCATGAAATTTCCCTGTTTTCATTTGGTCTCAGACAGCTGGTGTTTTTTCTGTAATAAGGCTGGATATTTCCCCCCCAAGCCTCACTGGTGTCATCATGGTTGGTTGGTTTAGTTGTTGCCCAACTTCCATAGAACATCATCCTTAAATCTCAGACTAACTTCCCTATCCACAAGCCTGCACTACTTTATCATTTGTGCCACATTTCAAGTGTTGTCCCCCACTAGCCTTTTCACCCAGAAGTCCATTACAAGCAATCTGCTCTCCTGGAAACAATTTATGGCTCCTCACAGTTTTTAGATCTCTTCTGGTCAGCAAGTAGTCAATCTGAGACCTATTGGTACTGGTCTTTGTGTGCAATTAAGTGCTCCTCCCTCTTCACAAAGTATGTATTGGCAACAATAAGGCCATGCACTCTGACTAAGTCTAAGATATCCTCATCAGCTTCATTTCTGGTTCCAAAGCCTCATCCTCCATAAGAATCATCATAGCCCTCACTGTGTTCTCCCACATGTCCACTGACAGCTGCTCCATAGTCAGGCACTCAGCTTGAGGTACTTCACTTATCACTTGGTCCAGCACTATCTGGAATTCCTCCTTCTACTCTGTCATACAGCTAGCTTGCAGCACATATCCACATAGAACATTAAATATTTTGTCTCTTCTCAGTTCTAGTCTAACTTTCATTAGTCAGGTTTCAGAGTAGCAGCCATGTTAGTCTGTATCTGTAAAAAGAAAAGGAGTACTTGTGAAACCTTAGAGACTAACAAATTTATTAGAGCATAAGCTTTCGTGAGCTACAGCTCACTTCATCAGATGCATTTCATTAGTCAGTCACTCTTCCTTTGGATGTCTACTCTCCTTCTCTTCAGTGTCATCTTAGTTTCCTGTTCATTGTTTCCACATTCAGGGAAGCCAGAAGTAGTTTTTAGGCTTGCTTCTTTAGCCACATGCACCAGAATGTGGTAGCCTTTGCCCATTTACCATAGTCATCAGGGAAAGTGGTTGTGTGTCACTTCTGAGGGATGCCCTAGCACTGTACTGCTATACTCCCTGAAGACAAAACCCATACAGCGTGTGTGATTGGCACAAACTTTGACAAACTAAATGACCTGGCCTGACATTTTTAGTTGGAAATCAGAGTTTCATTCTACTAGTTGGACTGCCTACCATGGCTGACAAGCCCCCCTGCCTGGAGCATTCTCTTTATAAGGTGCCAGACACCCTGCCATTCATACCCACACCTTCAGTGAAGAACACCTCTGCTCTGCCACCAGAAGGCAAGTGGTAGAAGTTTAACTGTCAGAGGCTATGCATGTACTGGCCTGGTGAGATATTTTCTAGATAATGAGAACTCATCCTCAAACCCACCTCAGCCATGACAGCCCTTTAAAGTGAAACAAGTTAGTATTAGTTGTGAAACAGAGTGAATACAATATTCATGCCAACAGTACGGTGAGCAGGCTTTGCCTCTTTAGGGCATTGCTTAAATACAGGAAAGAAAAATGTTTTCACTAACTTTTTAAATGTGAAAATATATTTCTGTTAATATTAACTTTTCTAGAAAACATTTTTTTTAAAGAAAAAAGTACACTGAGTCTCTAAAAAACCCAGTGGTCCTTTTCAGTTTCTTTACCTCTGCTTATAGGAAACAGAACAGATAGATAAGTAATGCTTGATAAAAGAAAAGAAGTACTTGTGGCACCTTAGAGACTAACCAATTTATTTGAGCATGAGCTTTCGTGAGCTACAGCTCACTTCATCGGATGCATACCGTGGAAACTGCAGCAGACGTTATATACACACAGAGAATATGAAACAATACCTCCTCCCACCCCACTGTCCTGCTGGTAATAGCTTACCTAAAGTGATCATCAGGTTGGGCCATTTCCAGCACAAATCCAGGTTTTCTCACCCTCCACCCCCCCACACAAATTCACTCTCCTGCTGGTGATAGCCCATCCAAAGTGACAACTCTTTACACAATGTGCATGATAATCAAGGTGGGCCATTTCCAGCACAAATCCAGGTTTTCTCACACACCCCCACCCCCATACACACACGCTCTCCTGCTGGTAATAGCTCATCCAAACTGACCACTCTCCAAGTTTAAATCCAAGTTAAACCTGAACATCTGGGGAGGGGGGTAGGAAAAAACAAGAGGAAATAGGCTACCTTGCATCTGGGGGAGGGGGGTAGGAAAAAACAAGAGGAAATAGGCTACCTTGCATAATGACTTAGTCATTATGCAAGGTAGCCTATTTCCTCTTGTTTTTTCCTACCCCCCCCCCCCCCGATGTTCAGGTTTAACTTGGATTTAAACTTGGAGAGTGGTCAGTTTGGATGAGCTATTACCAGCAGGAGAGTGAGTTTGTGTGTGTATGGGGGTGGGGGGGGGGGTGAGAAAACCTGGATTTGTGCTGGAAATGGCCCAACCTGATGATCGCTTTAGATAAGCTATTACCAGCAGGACAGTGGGGTGGGAGGAGGTATTGTTTCATATTCTCTGTGTGTGTATATAAAGTCTGCTGCAGTTTCCACAATATGCATCCGATGAAGTGAGCTGTAGCTCACGAAAGCTCATGCTCAAATAAATTGGTTAGTCTCTAAGGTGCCACAAGTACTCCTTTTCTTTTTGCGAATACAGACTAACACGGCTGTTACTCTGAAACCTGTCATAATGCTTGATAGTGCTTCCAGTGAAGTCAGTAGCAAAACTTCTATGGACTTCAATGGTGAAGGATCCAGCCATTATATCTGCTTGCAATTGGATATGGGCCCAAAACAGAAACCTAGAACTACAACCCCAAAACGGTAGGAAAGTTTGGATGCAGAACCAAACTTTAAAGCTCAGGCCAAACTGACACATTGGTTCCAGACTCTGTTAGTCTCAAGGAAAAGACAGGTCCAGAATCAGCTGTTATTCCAAACATCACATCTGAGACTTCTCTCTGAGTCTAACTAATGAGATAATAGTTACAGGATGTATATATTTAATTTGTACTTATTGTGCAGGTCTAGGCAGTGCCTTAGGTCACCCTTTCAATGAAAAACAAAAAAGGCAGGAAAAGCTACTGGGAAAAGCAAGCTCCTGTATGTTTCCTGAATCCTACAAATCAAAACATATAAGCTGCTGAAGTCCAATAGGCGGACAGGGTTACCTGTGTCTTCACAAGAAGGCTCATATGTTGCTGCAAGGACAGCATGTTTGTTTTGCCCCTACTGAATACAAATGTATTTAACACTGTTCCTGGCCGGTCCATGTTTAGTGCAATGCAGGATTATAATGGAGGCGGAGCCATGGCAGAAGAGCCTATAATCGATACTTTCAATTCAGGGGGAATGAAACATTGAGTTCTAGGTTGTCCCTGGGACAGGTGTGTGAGGGGTGATGAGACTGCAAGGAGCCTTCCCCCTTTGCTTGCCCTATACAGGGAACATAATATCTGGCCTGCCTAACTCTCTAATTGGGGTAAAATCTGAAGGAGTCACCCCCTGCTGCCACCCCTCCCTTTATGAGTTTAAGTATCCAAACAACCCTACTTCAAGTGGCCTGCATCCATCCCATCCTGCAACAACCATAACTTCAAAGCCACAACAGTCTTGTTGTGACTTCTGTAGTCAAAAACCAATAGTTTCACTGCGTTATTTGATGTGAAAATATTTCACTTAATATGATAACTAAGCCCACAGGTCCTACACTCTTTTTAAGAGCAAGATCATTATTCCTCAAGAAAAACAAACCCCCTCAGCACACACAAGAAAGATGTAATATATCTAGATAGTTCCAATGCCAATAACACTAACAGGTAGGCGACAGTGGCCGTAGAATGACTGTACCTAACAGGGTAAGAAATCTGGGCAACGCCAAGCAGAAACCACTAAGATGTTTATACACCAATGCAAGGATTCTGGGTAGCAAGATGGATGAACTAGAACAACTACTGCAGAAAGTGAAACTAGATATTATAAGGATATCAGAAACAGGGTGAAACAGTAGTCATGACTGGAGCACAGATATTGAACAATATGTGCTCTTCAGAAAAGAGAGAAATAAAGGTAAAGGTGGTGAAGTAGCACTGTATATTAATGATGAAGTGCACTGTATAGAAAATAGAAGTGAAAGAATGGATAAAACAGTCTGTCTGGGCCAAAATCACTTGGGGAAGAAAGCTACCAGAGGCTCCTGTGGAATAGGGCTTACGGTATGCTACAGGCCCCCATGATCCAATCTGGATATGAACAGAGACCTCTTTAATGTTTTTTAATTAAATAAATACTACTGGGAATTTGTGCAATTATGGGAGACTTTAATTTCCCAAATATAGGCTGAAGAAAAAGTGCTACTAATAATTGTAGGGCCCAGATTTTCCTGGATGTGAGAGCTGACTGATTTCTTCACTTAACAGTCAACAAACCAACAACGGTGGTGCCTTTTTAGATTTGGTATGGGCATGGGCAGCACATATAAGAGCCTCCCCAAAAGAAAAAAGGCTGGCCATGCCAGGGGCAAATGCTGGATGTGGTGTGGATGACCTCTCTTTGGAGGCATGCCAGACCACCACCTTTGCGCCAGCCAGGAGTGCTGGAAGTTCCCTGAAAAAGTGTGGGGATGGGGGTGGGGGGAGCATTGCACCCAGACTGTGGCCTTGGCTGCAATTCACACACCCCCCTTGGCCTCTTCCTCCGGGGGACCCATCCCCACTCTGCCTCTTCCCCCCGTCTGCCTCCAGCACAGTGCTCTGGCTTTGCCCGCATGCAGGTGCATCTCCCCTATCTGGCACTGCACTTGGCCAGGCAGGGAGCCCAGGGCAGGACACCCCGGGGCTTGTGCCCAGTTCCCCTTGGCACTGATCGGGGAGGCAGCACTCCCTAGCTCAGTTGGAGCCTGGTGCTCCTCAGTGATGGGAACCAAATGAACTATGCTGTCCTCCACGCTGCAAGGGGAAGCGGCAGCAGCCATGGAGCTCCTGCCTCCCGAAGGCCTGCTCCGGCTTAACCTGAGCTCTCTGGGCAGCTGCACCCCTGAGCTGCCCTGCCTCCCCTGGCTTCCCTTCCCCTCTCAGGGCCTCTCCCCTTCCCCTCCCAGGGCCTCATGGGTGTGGAGCCAGAGAAAAGAATGGGACTGAGCCCTGGTGGGGAGGGCATGGCAGGGCAACAATGAGCCCTCAGGAGGAGGCAGTAAGAAGCTGGGAAGGGGGGAGGGTTAGGGCAGTAAGGAGCCCAAGGGGGTTGAGGCATTTTGGAGACCAGGGAGGTTAGGGCAGTAAGGAGCCTCAGGGTGGGTGTGGGGAGGTTGGGGCAATAAGCAGTCCAGGGGAGGGAGGATTGGGAGCAGTAAGGAGCCCACAGGGACTGGGAAGGGACAGTAAGGATCCTGGGAGAGCAGCAAGAAGCTGGGAGATGGTGGAGGGGCAGTGAGGAGCCCCACGGCAGAGCAGGGATGAGCAGTGGAGTGAGGGCAGGGCCTTGGGGGGAAGAGGCAGAATGGGGATAGGGCCTTGCAGGGGGCAGGGCCACGGTGCAGGCATCAGTGCCCCGCCCCCCACCCCTTTCTCAGGAGCTTCTGCTGCTCCTTAACTTCCCCAAAGCAAAGACTCACACACCGCCTATGGGTATGGGTATTAATATGAGAAATGAAAGGTGGATAAGGAACTGGTTAAAGGGGAGACTACACCGGGTCATACTGAAAGGTGAACTGTTAGGCTGGAGGAAGGTTACTAGTGGAGTTCCTCAGGGATCAGTCTTGGGAAGAATCTTATTTAACATTTTTATTACTGACCTTGGCACAAAAAGTGGGAGTGTGCTAATAAAATTTGTGGAAGACACAAAGTAGGGAGATTTTGCCAATACAGAGGAGGACCAGAATATCATAGAAGGAGATCCGGAGAACCTTAAAACTGGAGTAATAGAAATAGAATGAAATTTAATAGTTCAAAGTGCCAGATCATGCACTTAAGGACTAACAACAAGAATTTTTGCTATAAACTGGGGACTTGTCAGTTGCAAGTGACAGAGGAGGAGAAAGACCTGGGCATATTGATTACAGGATGAATCACTATGAACCACCAATGTGATGCAATAAAAAAGGCTAATGCAATCCTAAGATGCATCAGGCAAGGTATTTTCAGTAGAGACAGGGAAGTGTTGGTACTATTAAAATGGCACTGTTGAAATCTCCTCTGGAATACTGTGTGCAATTCTGGTTCTCCCTTGTTTAAGAATGAGAAAGTCAAACTGGAACAGGTGCAGAGAAGGGCTACTAGGATGATTCGAGGACTTGAAAACCTACCTTATAAGAGGAGACTCAAAGGGATTGACTTGTTTAGCCTAACCAAACCAAGACTGAGGGTGGATATGATTGCTCTCTCTTATACCTTAGAGGGATACATACCAGGGAAGAAGATGAGTTATTTAAGTTAAGCGCCAATGTGGACACAAGAACAAGGGAATATAAAACTGGCCATCAACAAGTTTAGGCTTGAAATTAGATGAAGGTTTCTAGCCATCAGAGGAGTAAAGTTCTGGAACAGCCTTCCAAGGGGAGCAGTGGGGGCTAAAACCTAATTGGCTTCAAGACTGAGCTTGATGTGTTTATGGGGGTGGGGGTAGTATGAGACTGCCTACAATGGCATGTAGCAGATCTGTGACTGCTAGTAGAGCCACTGATTGGACACTAGATGGGGAGGGCTATGAGTTACTACAGAGAATTCTTTCCCAGGTGTCTGGCTGTTGGGTCTTACCATCATGATCAGGGTCTAACTGATCACCATATTTGGGGTTGGGAAGGAATTTCCCCCCAGGTCAGATTGGCAAAGACCCTGGGGTTTTTTTCACCTTCCTCTGTAGCATGGGTCAGATTTAACCTAGAGTTAATGGTGGATTCTCTGTAATTTGAAGTCTTTCAATCATTATTTAAGACCTCAGTAACTCAGTCAGAGATTAGAGGGTCTATTACAGGAGTGGGTGCATGAGGTTCTGTGGCCTGCAATGTGCAGGAGCCCAGACTAGATGAGCATGATGGTCCCTTCTGGCCTTAAGTCTGTGAGTCAACTATACTAAAACAAATCTAATTCAGCTCCAGTTCACAACTTTTAAAAAATTACCATTATGAAAAGAGACAATGCCCATGAGCTGATAATGTACACACCGAGTCTCTGTCAACTCACGATGACAATTGTGAAGTCTTGGAAAGTAGCATTTGTAACGAAAACTTCTACTGACCCTTAATTAATAGTGTCAGGAACCCAACAGTGGTTAATTATTAAAATTAACACATGTCCTGGACTGGCAGCCCAGAGTTTTGAAATGTGCAGTCTGATGATGAGCAGGAAAAAAAAAAGGAAAAGCAGCAGCAAACAACCCTTCTTTAGTTAATCTCATCTGCTTTTACCTTTAGCTGGTAGCTTTTCCCTGACCACATCAGAAAGCTTATTATGACACTATTTCCCACAAGCTTGTTAAAAATCAATGTTTCCTGCAATTTGAGAAGTTTCATAGAATGGAACATCTATGAATTACTAGGTAGCATTTGGGTCTGTCTGCCTAAGAGGGAAAAAATGAAGAAAAGCAATGTTTTGCCTATCAAAGGACACACTATACTACCAGATGCCCCACCTCAGAGTAATTAGGAAATGAATCACACCCTAGCTAGGACAGCAGAGTGTACTGCCAAATGGCCTGCCTTAATTTCCAATACAACTAGGGCAAAGCGGTATGAGCACACTAAAGAATGTTCAGATTCCAGGGAAAGGATGGTGTCTGCCTGGCTGCTTTAGAGTTTTCCAAAGGCTGAAATACAGGGTAGTATTGATATGGGATCCGGGGTGTGTGAGAGATTTTTGCTCTGTGCTTCTGCCAGGTTTATGAAATTATTTTTGTTAGTAATGGAGGCAAGGTCCCTCCTGAATGCTCCTATGGTACACACAGGATACACTGAGTGACATTAATGTTTTTTGCACGAGGCGGTGACTGCTCACGTGGATGGTAATATGTTACTATCAGGTAGCAGAGTCTGCTAACCTTTCCCATACCTCCTCTCTCTTTCAGAACAGAACTTGAAAAAACTTGCCTGCTGAACAAGCTTGTTGTTGTAAGTTACCTCAGGTTTTCTAGGTTATGAGCCGCAAATGAACATTACTATTCTCCAATGATTTTAGTTAAGGGAGTAAAAAGTTGGGGGTGGGGAAATCTAATCATGATCTTTTTTGTATGAGACTTCACCTCTGTGGCTGCTGCCATTTAGAACAGGCTTCCTATATCTTCTTGCCTCATTGATGCTCCATCATATTTCAAATTAAAACAGAAAGCATCTCTTTCCCCCCCTAAAACTCCTCAGAGTGTTAGCTTTATGCCCTGAAGCATGAGGCTTTCTCTAGCCTTAAAATAATTGTATGACTAATGTAACTGTAGATGTTCTTATTAGATGTATAAACATTTAGTCCTTTTTTTGAATTTTACTAACCTGCTTACTAATACTTCAATAGTATATTGTGACAATGAGTTCCACAGGCTAAGTATTGTGAGAAAATGTTTTTATTTTAACAGAATTATTTCTTTGACTTTCAATTTTATTTGATGTTCCCTATTTCCTTTGCATAATGACAGGTTTCAGAGGAACAGCCGTGTTAGTCTGTATTCGCAAAAAGAAAAGGAGTACTTGTGGCACCTTAGAGACTAATAAATTGGTTAGTCTCTAAGGTGCCACAAGTACTCCTTTCCTATTTCCTTTGATTCGTATATTTTCCCTTTATCCTTTCAATATAAACACAATAGATCTATAGTTTATGCCTGAGCACACTGAGTGTAACACCAGTGTGCTTTGGTTTTTGACACGTAACAATAAAGCCCAAGGACAAGGTTGGAATTGTGTTATTGTTTATTTGTATTTTGTTAGCACTGAGGCCCTAACCCAGAGTGGGATCCCATTGTGCTAGATAGTGTACAAACATAGTCACTACCCTGAAGAGTTTACAATCCTAATAGAAAATATAGACAAAGGGTGAGAGGGCAAGTGACTTGCCCAAGTGAACATGGCATTTCTATGTTAGTGGTTGAGCTAGAAACAGGAGCCTGGTCTCCTAAGTCTCAGGCCAGCAGCCAGTCCACTAGACCACACAACAGACTCATCTCCCAGGCCTCTCTCTAAAACCTTCCTCCTTAGGAGAACAGCTCCTTTTTATTAAGAGATCAGGATCCATCCATGTTGATCCTGTGCCAGCCACTACCACCATCTTTTCTCATTCAGAGAAGGAAATAAGTTGTGCCCAGTTAACCTTTGCTGGTTACTTCCTTTTTACACCTACATTTGTCAGTGTTGTCATTAAAGAGAGGTGGGGTATTTCTGGCCTCGGAAAGTTCCTGATTGGATCTCCAGAGAGTCAGTATACCTGTTACAATGCTCAAACACAGAATAAAGCCATAGCCTGTGTTTCATCAAGTATCCCAAGTCCTTCTGCTACTTTCTACTGGCAACCTTAGTGAAAGCCCTGTGGGGATTAAGGAATTAATTTGGGTATTAGTGAGTAGCTAGCTAAAATGCTTGTAACTCAGTATTAGTTGAGTTATTTGCTTTAAGTGATACAATACACTAGCAAGGTATGAGAAGCTGATATTTTTTTCCTTTACATCTACTTAAAATGTAACATTTTAAAGGAGAAACTTATGTTGCCTTTTGTTTATTAAGAGTTTAATTATCATAAAAAAGCACAATATCTATTGAGGAAAGTGACATCCATACAACCCCGTAAAGATCTTTGCATTTTATATTTAAGTCCATTCCCAGCCACTAGTGAAAACACATTATTCCACAATTCTATGCATGTTAGGAGACTTTAAAACTGGTATTAGAAGTGTTCTCCCAAGTGTGTGCAAGGAATGGAACTCGGTACAAGTCTCATTCTTTGATGCGAAAATTATATTGTGATAAAATGTAGGAAGGAATCATCCCTTCCAAATGAAAACCAGTGCAGACTGTCCTATTTAAAATCTTTCCTCATTTAGTCCCAGTCCTGCAAAACTGTATGCACTTGCTTAACTTTAAGCATGTGAATAGTCTTACTAAAGCAAATGGGATTATTAATGACAGGTTTCAGAGTAACAGCCGTGTTAGTCTGTATTCGCAAAAAGAAAAGGAGTACTTGTGGCACCTTAGAGACTAACCAATTTATTTGAGCATGAGCTTTCGTGAGCTACAGCTCACTTCATCGGATGCATACCGTGGAAACTGCAGCAGACTTTATATATACACAGAGAATATGAAACAATACCTCCTCCCACCCCACTGTCCTGCTGGTAACAGTTTATCTAAAGTGATCATCAAGTTGGGCCATTTCCAGCACAAATCCAGGTTTTCTCACCCTCCACCCCCCCACACAAATTCACTCTCCTGCTGGTGATAGCCCATCCAAAGTGACAGCTCTTTACACAATGTGCATGATAATCAAGTTGGGCCATTTCCTGCACAAATCCAGGTTCTCTCACCCCCTCACCCCCCTCCCAAAAACCACACACACAAACTCACTATCCTGCTGGTAATAGCTCATCCAAACTGACCACTCTCCAAGTTTAAATCCAAGTTAAACCAGAACATCTGGGGGGGGGGGTAGGAAAAAACAAGGGGAAATAGGCTACCTTGCATAATGACTTAGCCACTCCCAGTCTCTATTTAAGCCTAAATTAATAGTATCCAATTTGCAAATGAATTCCAATTCAGCAGTTTCTCGCTGGAGTCTGGATTTGAAGTTTTTTTGTTGTAAGATAGCGACCTTCATGTCTGTGATTGCGTGACCAGAGAGATTGAAGTGTTCTCCGACTGGTTTATGAATGTTATAATTCTTGACATCTGATTTGTGTCCATTTATTCTTTTACGTAGAGACTGTCCAGTTTGACCAATGTACATGGCAGAGGGGCATTGCTGGCACATGATGGCATATATCACATTGGTGGATGTGCAGGTGAACGAGCGTCTGATAGTGTGGCTGATGTTATTAGGCCCTGTGATGGTGTCCCCTGAATAGATATGTGGGCACAATTGGCAACGGGCTTTGTTGCAAGGATAAGTTCCTGGGTTAGTGGTTCTGTTGTGTGGTATGTGGTTGTTGGTGAGTATTTGCTTCAGGTTGGGGGGCTGTCTGTAGGCAAGGACTGGTCTGTCTCCCAAGATTTGTGAGAGTGTTGGGTCATCCTTTAGGATAGGTTGTAGATCCTTAATAATGCGTTGGAGGGGTTTTAGTTGGGGGCTGAAGGTGACGGCTAGAGGCGTTCTGTTATTTTCTTTGTTAGGCCTGTCCTGTAGTAGGTAACTTCTGGGAACTCTTCTGGCTTTAAATCTTCTTGGATTTAAACTTGGAGAGTGGTCAGTTTGGATGAGCTATTACCAGCAGGAGAGTGAGTTTGTGTGTGTATGGGGGTGGGGTGGATGTGAGAAAACCTGGATTTGTGCTGGAAATGGCCCACCTTGATTATCATGCACATTGTAGGGAGAATGG
This sequence comes from Caretta caretta, assembly GCF_965140235.1. NCBI lineage: Eukaryota > Metazoa > Chordata > Testudines > Cheloniidae > Caretta > Caretta caretta. The sequence goes on along the minus strand of NC_134209.1, from coordinate 125,474,692 downwards.
TCACTTTGGATGAGCTATTACCAGCAGGATAGTGAGTTTGTGTGTGTGGTTTTTGGGAGGGGGGTGAGGGGGTGAGAGAACCTGGATTTGCGCAGGAAATGGCCCAACTTGATTATCATGCACATTGTGTAAAGAGTTGTCACTTTGGATGGGCTATCACCAGCAGGAGAGTGAATTTGTGTGGGGGGGTGGAGGGTGAGAAAACCTGGATTTGTGCTGGAAATGGCCCAACCTGATGATCACTTTAGATAAGCTGTTACCAGCAGGACAGTGGGGTGGGAGGAGGTATTGTTTCATATTCTCTGTGTATATATAAAGTCTGCTGCAGTTTCCACGGTATGCATCCGATGAAGTGAGCTGTAGCTCACGAAAGCTCATGCTCAAATAAATTGGTTAGTCTCTAAGGTGCCACAAGTACTCCTTTTCTTTTTGGGATTATTAATGTGGTTAAAGTTAAGCACCGCCATAGACCTTAATGGTAAATCATTGACAAACATTGGGCCCAGGCTCCATCCATTCTATATACTTATTCCCAAGAGCCTCTCCACTGAGACAGCATAAGGACGAGGTCTATGGGGTTGTGGTGAGTGCAGAGTGGGGGAGCAGCCTAGAGTTGTCAATTTTGGTTGGATGTATTCCTGGAGGTTTCATCATACGACAATCTTTAAATCTTGGAGACTCCAGGACAATCCTGGAGGCTTGGCAACCCTAGAACAGCCACTTTATTGTCATGCTTCCCTCATGGCTCAAAGGATGTGAAAATGGGAATCCATGAGAGAGTTAATATTGATTATACTAGCATTTACTCGCCGCCTTTGCCTCTTGGGGTGGAGAGCTGGATAAGTTCAGTGAATCTAATGGAATCCAGGTTGCTAGGGGAAAGTAGGCACTAGAGACCTTCTCTTTGCAAATAGAGGCTCTAGTTTTCCATAAGGATGCCCCAGGATCCTTGATATTGGGGCCTAAATTCAATACATGGAACTCCGTGTGTTACATTTGTAAGAATTCAGTCTTTCTCCAGACATTCTGAGAGCCTGGTTTTCCTTCACCTTTTACCCCATATAGTCACATCCATCATTGCAAAGTGAACAGACAATCAGAATGGTAGCATCACACCCAATTTCTACAGATGGAAATGACAGAGGAATTAGACCCTATCAGTTCAGAGCTTTTCAAGAACATATTTTTCCCTGAAAAGTTGATGGGTGTTTTTTGTTTTGTTTTAAAAGGAACATAATTTTGATCTCACTTTATCCATTGTAAATCAGCATCATCTCAATGGAGTTACACTGGTGTAAAGGCAGCGATGCTGAGATCTGACTGCACCGTAGGAGGTGTTAGTTTTTAAAATGTGGTTAATACCATCAAACTGCCATGGACCCCCTTACATGTAGTTCATCTTAGGTCACAACAGGAAAGATGCCTGGATTTATATCAGTATAGCCCAGACCATAATTTGGCCTCTTGATTCCTATCCAGCAATGAGCTTTTTGCATGCAGACCACTCTGCCTGCACTGAGCTCATTTCAGGATGCTGAATGTAACAGTCATAATCATGGCAGTTCTCTACAGATGAAAAGAAACTGGTAATGAAATTAGTATAGATATCAAACACAGTAATTCCAGTGCTAAAGTTTCTTCTTACTGAAATTTCATATAGTACTTTTGAAATGCAGGGCAATACACAACTATAAAAGGGAATCACTTTGGTTTACTCTCACCTTCATATTGATGTGTTGTCATTAGACTCTCTGTAATGGTAACATGATTGTGCATCCAATGAAGTGAGCTGTAGCTCACGAAAGCTTATATTCAAATAAATTGGTTAGTCTCTGAGGTGCCACAAGTCCTCCTTTTCTTTTTGCGAATACAGACTAACACGGCTGCTACTCTGAAACCAATGATTGTAGTAGGTAAGTAACTTCCTTTCGTTTTATTTTAGGACACCTATGAAAAAACATCTGGGTTAAATTCAGACTTGGTGTAACTCCTCTATCTTCAGTGCACTTGTACAAGGGGTTAATTTGGCTCATTGAGTGACAAGTTTGTAATTTGTTTCTGTGGAGCGGAATCTCCTTTTTAAACATTCTGCTCTAGCTGACATGCATGTTAAGTACTACAGCTGAAGCCATCTGTAAGAGCTTAGACTTAATTTTCCTCCTTATAGCTGTTGCTTATTTCATTCTGCCTTTCTTTTTATATTTATGTCACACAGAAATCCTTCATTCCTGGGGAAAAAAGGTTGCGGTTACTTTCCTTTTTCAAGTAATCAGTACAACTGTTATCATTGTTACGTATACTAACTACAGTATAAGCATTGTTGAAAGTAATTTACTGAAATAGAAAATTAATTTTCTATTAACTTTTTATTAAATTTAAAATATATATACAGAATAAAACAAACATAGCAAATGATACATAAACTTCTCATAATCAATTCATCATTTGTACCTCATCTTAGCTATACTTAAAACATTTTATTACATATACAACATGAATGGCTAACAAACATATAAATGGCTAACATATAAATATTTGTATTACTGCAATTTACAAACAAACACAATTTGTTTATAAAAATCCAAGTAGTTAAAGACAAATTATCAAGATAAGATAAAACACTCGAAGCAAAGTTCAGAAGAGCAAGATAGAGACAATGAGGGAAGGAAGTAGGAAGGGGTCCTATGCAATCAACAGGATCATTCAGATACTTCCAGGAAAGTATCCCATATCCCTGAGAATTTTTCTTGGGTATCTCTGTTACAGTACACAATTCTTTCCATGGTGGCTAATCTTATGATGTCTGTGATCCAGTCTTCAACTGCTGGTCTCTTTTTGGATTTCAGTTTTGTACTACTAATCTTTTAGCAATTATTAGTGCTCTGCTTAGCCAAAGTTTTTCAGATTTATTCAGCTTCCAATTAACTTCATTAGTTTTATCATTACATGTTTAGCTTGTAACAATTTTATCTGACAGGAAAAAAATTAACTCTGCAATTATGTTCTGCCCAAAACATAAGGGTATAGGGGCATTCCCAGAGCATATGGGCTAAGTTAGCACCTGCGGAATCACAGTGCCAACATTTGTCTACCTTAGCAGCATTTGTTTTGAACAGTCAGAGAGGGTTCCAATGCATCCTCTGTATGATTTTCTGCTGGATTAATCTTAAACAGAGGTCCAAGGAACAGTTTGGTGCACTGTCTAAAATTTGTTTCTATTGGCCTAGTTCCTCCTCCTATTTCTTTTTCAGGGAATCCATGTTTAATTCAAATTTGCTGGCCAAGTGAGTATATAGTGTTGCCATAGGTCTTGGCAAATTGGGTAATACTTGGAGAAATTAAAGCAGTCCAGCTGGGTCAGGGATGGCACAAGTATCGGGGCCAAACAGATGGGAGATGGCATGCTTAAGATGGATATATTGCCACTCCTTAGTCTCTAGACTGAACCTTTCTTTTAATATCGCAAAAGGGAGGAAGGTATTAGTTTCAATAAATTGACTGATGGTCAAAATCCCTTTCCTAATCCAATCTGGCCAGATAATGGGATTGCCATCTATAAAGAGTTTTGAGTTACCCCAGTCAGAAGCCTTGGTATGTAGAAGTGGGTGATTTTTATATTTCATAAAAATTGTACACCAACTATTTCTGGCTGCTACAATTGCTGGTAATTGTTCAGTAGGGAATCTATAATAATCTGGGTGCAGTAAAATGAGAAGGGGTAAAGGGGCAACCAATTTTGCTTCCAACTGGAGCCAATCCAGGGCTCTAAAGCATGAGGGAATGAGGCACTGTGCTCCTTGGCTAAGAATTATTGCTGATGGTAAAGTTTAAAGTTGGGAAATCTAAAACCACCTGTTTTGACAAGGAGCTGGGATCTTTGTAAGAAGATTCTGGGTTTGTTACCAGAACCCCACAAAAAGGTCCTCAAAATGTTGTTGATTTTGATAAAATAAAAGGGAGGAACATGGACAGGGAGTGAATTCAGAATAAAAAGGATCCTGGTAAGGGCATTCATTGTGATTTTGTTCATTTCCCCCCCCCCCCAAAGGGAGAGAGTCAGCGTGTGCCATCCATTTAAATTGTTTGCTAACTGCATGATTAATGGGGCTAGGTTAACCTTGATTACATTTTTAATATCCTTAGGGAATGGGATGCCAAGATATCTGAGGTTTGTCAGTTGCCATCTCAGTGTCCCCGTAGGAGAGCCACTTCCAGCTAGATCCAATGAGATCTTCATTGCTTCTGATTTATCCCAATTTATCTTGTAGCCAGAGTATTTACCACAGTTAGCTATTGTTTGTAGGATATGTGAAATAGATTAATCCTGGTTTTTAATAAATAGGATGATGTCATCTACATATGGAAGAATTTTTGTCTCTTGAATCCCAGATTTGATCCCTTGAATCCCTTGGTGTTCCCTGATTGGTACTACAAGTAGTTCTAATGATGGATTGAACCGGATGGGGGAGGGGGAGCCTCCCTGTCCAGTTCCCCAAAACATATCAAAGGGTTAGGGGAATACTGTGCTATTTGTTAGGATGCAAGAGGTGGGATTAGATAATAACAGTTTTATGTACAAAATAAAGGATTTCCCAGAAACAGATACTGCCAGTTCACACTGTCAAAGGCTTGCTCTGTATCGAGTGAAATGATTGCATGGGAATTTTTAGAATGTTAGTAGAATGTCATAACATTAATCAACTAATGTGTTATCTAAACCATGCCTTTTTTTAAAAATAATTTCCACTTGATTGGGTCACTTATTTTTTAAAGCCTCTTATAAAAATACTTTCAAAAATATTGGCTATCAGTATTGATTAAAGAGATGGGTATATAGCTATTACACTTTTGCTCATCCTTACCCGGTTTAAGTAGTACAGTAATTAGGGCGTCCCTCATAGTTGGAGGCAACATACTTTTCTTTAAGACATCTTGGTAAATGTATAGCAGTTTAGGCTCCAGAATTTCTTTGAGAATTTTGATAGAATTCTATTTGTACTCCATCAGGGCCTGGGGTCTTACCCAGATCCATTTCCTCCATGGGAAATGGATTTCCATCCTTATTTCCTCTGACTGTAAGGGAGAGGTCAGCCTGCTGCTCTTTTGAGATTTGTGAGAAGTTAAGAGTTCTAACAAAATTATTCAGTTCTTCTTGGTCAGGAGGTGAATCATTATTGTAAAGAGCCTGGTAGAATTTCAAAAATTGATCTTCTCTTTTTGATTAGTAATAACGCGCACTTGTTCTGATCTGAGTGATACTATTCAGGACCTTTGACCTCTCATTTTTAATTTATATGTGAGAATTTCCCCTGTTCTCTCTCCCTCAATTCCCAGTATGTTTGTTTGAATCTTAAGAACGCCAAATTCGGCTTGTGTTGCAGTCAATCTATTTACTTCATACTGAAGACTGATTATTTTTTTAAGATTTCCTTGGGAGAGATAGTTTGTACATTCTAAATCCATAGCTTTAAATTGTTGGTTAATTCCAGGAGCCAAGCCAGGCTAATCCTCTTTCTATCTATTGAGTAGGAAATGATTCTGCCCTTGCTTTTAGTATATCCCATAGGATGGATCAGGATATCTCTGGTGAGTCATTTCTTTCAAAGACAAAAAATTTTCTTCTGTAACATAGTTTTTAAATTTTTATCTTTCCAAAAAGAGGAGTTCAGTCTCCATCTTTTACAAGTCGAATTTGTCTCAGGAGGGGACAATTATAGTATCACTGGTGCATGATCAGAGATCATGATAGACTTGATTTCATTATCTGGACTGAGTCCACCAGATTCATAGAAATCAGGAAGAAATCTATTTCTGACTATGTGAAATGTGGGGAGGAAAAAGAAGTAAAATCCTCCATTATAGGGTTCTGTAACCACCATACATCTTTTAACCCAAATTTATCTATATAATCTTCTATAATATTTCTAGAATGTGATTGTGTAGGCTGGGGATGGCCAAGTGCCTAAAAAAGGGTCCAACACCCCATTAAAATCTCCTGCTATAATGATTGATTCTAGTGGGATATTAATTAATTTGGAAAATACTTGTTGAAAGAAACTTGGATCATCTTTATTGGGTCCATATATATTAATTAGGGTATATATAGAATCAGAGATCCTATCCTTCACTGGCACAAATCTACCATCCTCATCTTTATTTACATCTACAATTTGTAAATTGAGTCTTTTGTGAAACAATATTGCTACACATTTGGAGGAGAAATTGTTAAATAATCCTTCTCCTATCCATCCCCTCCTAAATTTCTCTGCCTTCAAGTCATAAAAGGTAGGTTTCCTGTAGGAAGATAATATATAGTCTCAGTGTTTTTAGATGGATGAAAGGATGAAAAGAAGTGGTGGAAATTGATGAAGGCTAACTTAAAAAAATACATAACTCTTATCCAAACAGAAATAGGACCTAAATTCAGGAGGTTTACCTTGCCATTCACTCCCGCAACACACCAAAACACCCAAGAGGGGTATAACTGGATTCTCTTTAGCTTTATAAAGAAAAAAAAATCAAATATCTAGGGAGGGCATGGTTTCTGCACTATTTGCAACAACACAAAAGGACTGGGGGAAGAAGGTTAGTGTCTTCTTAAGAACATGTTTACAGTGGCTATATAAGAAAGTTATACAAATTGTTTAAATAACCTTATTCTTACATAACTGGATCATTTGCAGACAAGGGTTCATTGGCAGAACAGTTCTGCCTAAACTTTTCCCCTTAGAGCCTTGTCCACACACAATTATGTAGTGTGAACACCATTGCCCAGTAGCTATGTTGGTAGTCCATCACTGACAATGAGGATGATATTGTTGCAGCTCTCATCTATGGCTACGCATATGACTCTGAAGTCCGAACCGTGATGCACAGAGTCGGCTGCACTGAGGGCATGGGAAGTCTGTATTTATGATGTTTGATGATGCAGATCTGTGGCGCCTTTCACGTGCAGCCTGGAGATGAATTTGTCGATCCTGCTCAAACCTGTCAGATACCACCAGTGAGTCCTATTCTGAGCCATTTACTCAAGTTCTTTGGGATTGATGCCAGCCCACTAGACACTGCTCAGTAGTTGTATCAGCAATGTAAATCAGCGTAACATTTAGTTCAACTTACTTAACAAAAATAAAAACTAAAGAAAAGCACCTGAATTAATATTATTGAAAAAAATAACTGATAATATGTTGAGGAAGAGTCAACACTGGTTTTGTAAAGGGAAATTATGCCTCACCAATCTATTATAATTCTTTGAGAGGGGTGGGTCAACAAATATGTCGACAAGGGTGATCCACTGGATATAGTGTACTTGGACCCTGTCAAAGGCTTTCTGAAAATCCCTCACCAAATGCTCTTAAGCAAAGTAAGCAGTCATGGGAGAAGAGGCAAGGCCCTCTCATGGATCAGTAACTGTTAAAGAGATAAGAAACAAAGGGTAAGAATGAATGGTCAGTTTTCACAGTGGAGAGAAGTAAATAGTGGGGTCCCCCGAGATACTGTACTGGGATCAGTGCTGTTCAACATGTTCATAAATGATCTGGGAAAGAGGATAAACAGTGAGGTGGCAGAGTTTGCAGACAATACAAAATTACTCAAGATAGCTAAGTCCAAAACTAATTGCGAAGATTAATGGGGGATTTCACAAAACTGGGTGGCTGGGCTACAAAATGGCAGATGAAATTCAAGGTTGATAAATGCAACATATTTGGAAAACATAAATAGCAATTATAAATACAAAATGTTGGGGTCTAAATTAGCTGTTACCACTCAAGAAAGAGATCTTGGAGTCATTGTGGATAGTTCTCTGAAAATTTTTTGCTCAGTGTGGAGCAGCAGTCAAACAAGCTAATAACATGTTAGGAACCATTAGGAAAGGGATAGATAATAAGACAGAAAATATCATAATGCCATCACATAAATCCATAGTATACCCATACCCTGCATATTGCATGCAGTTCTGGATGCCCCATCTCAAAAAAGATATCTTAGAATTGGGGGTGTGGGGAGGGGAAGAAGGTGCAGAGAAGGGAAAAAATGATTAAGGGTATGAAATAGTTTCCATACAAGGAGATATTAAAAACACTGGATTATTCAGTTTGGAAAAGAGATGACTAAGGGGGGTTATGACAGAGGTCTATAAACTCATGAATGGAGTATAGAAAGTGAATGGAAAAGTGTTATTTATCCCTTCTCATAATACTAGGGGTCATCCAATGAAATTAATATGCATCAGGTTTAAAACAAACACAAGGAATTACTTCTTCACAGAATGCACAATCTGTGGAACTCGTTGCCAGGGGACACTATGAAGACTAGAAGTATAACTGGGTTCAAAAAAGAATTAGATAAATGGAGGATAGGTCCCATCAATGGCAATTAGCCAAGATGGTCAGGAATGCAACCACATGCTCTGGGTGTCCCTAAGTCTCTGAGTGCCAGAAGTTAGGACTGGATGACAGGAGATGGATCACTGGAAAATTGCGCTGTTGTGTTAATTCCTTCTGAAGCATCTTGCACTGACCATTGTCAGAAGACTAGGCTAGATGGATCGTTGGTCTGACCTAGTATGTTCATTCTTATATTCTTATTTTCATACTAACATATTCTCATTAATGTGGTAATTCATAATCAGCAATAACAAGTATTCTTGGACAGGATATTAGGTCATCAAATTTCTTTACAGTTAGGGAATTGAAAAGATTCACTGTTAAACTGAAATCTTTGTTACATTGTTCAGATCTGGTATCTTTTATGAGTAGTTTAGCACAAATACACTGAATGTGTCCAGATTCCCTATAAACCTAGAATCTAGGAAATTAGATGGGGATGAAACAAAGTACAATCATGAGAAGTGAGGAGAGGGGTTGGAGAAAGATACCAAGAGGGGGAGTGCCTCAGACTGAAACCAAAAATCACACTGCTCTAATGAGCCTTGACAATCCATGGGAGCAAACAGAAACCAGGTCTCATGAGACGACTAACTTGGAGTCACGATCTGGGATCATAGGGAGGAGGGGTGGGGTTACGGTGGCCACTCATATGTACCCAGAATACCGGACATTCCAGCACTTCTGGGAACAGCATGACTCACCCCTGCCAACATGACCTCGTGCACATGGTGCTTGTGACGCCGTGCCGCACAAAGGACGTCATTTTCAAGAGCCTACCACCCTGCTCTGCTGGTGTAACCTCACACTCACCATGCATATGAGTCCCCCATTCGATAGCAGACAAAACCACGTCCAGTTTTATCCCAGTACTGGACAGGGGACAAATCAGCCAGAAACAGGGGCAGCGAGTTGTATGGGCCTGTGGTGCCCAGGCTCCAGGAATATTCAGGGCCCGGGGGCCCGGCTCCACCAATGTTCGAAGCCAGGCCTCTCCCCCAGCCCCTGCCTGCTGCCCCCGTGTGCCTCCCCCGGAGTGTAGCCTGGCTCCTGCCTGCCGCCCCGTACACCTCCCGGCTCCGGAATGTCCCTGCCTCAAGCGGGCAGCTGCTCTGCAGCTCTGCGCTGCTGCCAACCACTGCTGCCTGCAACACAAGATCGGCACCAGCAGGAGGTTGAGGAGGAGGCTGCTGCTGCACCTGAGGAGGGGAGGAGGCACACACATGATTGGCAGCCCTCCCCTCCCCTGGCACCCACCGGGAGGAGATGCCCAGGGGCTTCCGGGAGACGGAGTCTGGACCTCACCTGAGCAGTTGCTAGGGCTTGGGTGAGTTTCCTACTATGTGATCTGCACCCTCCCCACCCGCAGCCACCAATCCTGCCCCATGTTGGGCAGGGGGCAGCTCCATCCCCCAGAAGCTATGGTGAGGGGAAGCAGGCTGCAGCAGGGGAGGAGGCTGCATGTGATGGCATCCTCCCCCCGTCCCCGGCACCCACAACAGGGGAGGTGAGGGAACTCCCTGGACCTGAGAGGGGCCTAGCCCCTAGGAGCACATGCAGTGACGGTGCCAGGTGAGTGTGGTGCCGGGGGCAGAGGGGGCTCCCTCCCCCAGAGCTCGCTGCTGCCGGTGGAGAGACGGCTGGGGGGACTGTGGAGTCCTCTCTGCACCCCAAACTCCTTATCCCCAGCCCTGCCCCACCCCAGAGTCTGCACCCCCAGCCAGAGCCCTCACCCACCCTGCACCACAACCCTCTGCCCCACTCTGAGCCCCCTTCAGCACCGTGATCCCCTCATCCCTGGCCCCACCCTGCAGCCCTCACCCCTAAACCCCACCCCTTTGCCCTAGCCCTGAGCCCCCTCCCACACCCCAAACCCCTCATCCCCAGCCCCACCCCAGAGCCTTCACCCCCAGCCAGAGCCCTCATCCCTCCACACCCACCCACTTTGTGCAATATAGGGAAACTGTTAAATGCTTACTGTTTCAAGTCCATTTTTACATTATTTTAAAATATATATATATCAGCTTACAAAGCAGGTGGGGGCAGGGCCGGACTTGGGCCCCTTCTGGGCACCACCAAAAATTATACAAACCTGTCACCCCTGGCCAGAAAGAGGACTATTTGATACGAAACTGGACAAGTGGCCTCCCAAGGTGGGGTAGGTGCTCCCGGTGCCCTGGAATCATGGTGGAGTTGGGCAAGGTAGGTGAGATCCTTTTTCCTACCCACTCTCTCCCCAGCCAGATCCCTCTGCTTGTGAATCCAGGGAAGTTCAAGGAAATAAAACTGAAGGCTGAAACAAAATGGTGAGTTTTCAGTATACAGTTTGTTGCTAAACTGAGAACTGAATTCCAGCACTGCAGTGACTAATCTGGTAAAGTTGCTTTAATTCTGCCTGTCTGTATCTTCTGCAGGGGTCTTTACTTGTGGTGTGATCAGACTCCTTTCAGTTTCTTCTGCTCGCATAGAACTAAGCATTTTACCTTCCTTTCTAACTTTGAAAATAGCAGGGGAGGAAATGAAGAAGTCCAAACCCAATCCTTTGTCTAGGGCTCATGGTCTATTGAATGTAGCCCTCTTTTCCACCATGTCATTGATGTGATCTGGGAACGTCATCAGCTGATGTCCTTTCCATATTAGACTTTTAAGTTCACAGGCTTTTTAAAGAATGAGTTCCTTAACATTGTATTTTAAAAATCTTACAGTTTTGGCCCACGGCTTTGCATTTGGAGAGGGGTTTGATGGAAGGGAGTGGTGGGCTCTCTCCATATCTAAGTTGTGATCAGAGGGAGAGACAAAAGTCCTGACAGAATGGTGGATAAAAATTCCACAGGCCTCCCTTTTTTCCAGCCCCTGAAGGAGACCCACAATTCTGAGATTGTTTCTCTTTGATCTCCCCTCGAGCTCATTAACCTTCTCCTGCAGTGCTTTAATAGTCCTTTCTTTTTGCTCTGCAGTTATATTCAGAGTACTCACTGTGTCTTCTAATGAGGAGATTCTGTTCTCAGCTTCCTCTAGTCTTGATGGCAAACCTTGCAAATCAACTTTGTGTGAGATTAATATTTTTGATCTCAGTAATATCTTCAGATATTTTCTTAACATAGTCTGTTCACTTGAGATTTGTTTTAGCCAGTCCATAATTTCATCTGGTGTCAGAGGGGAAGCCTCTCCCTGGTCAGCCAGAAATAGTAAATTAAACCAGAATATAAAGTGAAATTTCCCTGTTTCTCTGGTGAAGACTTGAGTATAGGAAAGAAGAACAACACAGAAAAAGAACATTATGGCGAGGCAGTTGGAGTAGAGCGATTAATAAGAAAACCAATGGATTAGTAAATGTTTTCCTAGGTTTTCCTAAAGGAAACTTATTTTGTTAAACATGAGAAATGTAGCTCTTTGAAGAGAAAGAACATATTTCATGATTTTTATGCAACTCTTTTGCTGTCCAGTACATTTAAAATTGTACATATGAACACTTGGCAAACACCTTCCCTTCCATGGAAAAACTTGTCGAAGGGAACAGTTACATTAAATAATGTTTTAAAATGCTGACAAGAACATGCACTGTAGTTTGATCCTAATTCAGGAAAGTATCTCTTTACAGAATAAGAGTTAAAGTTAAGCATGTGCACAACTGTTGCCTTGAATATGAATGAACTTAAGCATGTGCTTAAATGCTTTCCTGAATCAAAGCCTTTACCCTTCCTGCAGAAAGGCTAGCAGCATGAGATGGCACAGGATGGGTCTTGAAAGCATGTTGATCTTTAGGACTTACCGAGAACCACACTCACTGCCCAATGCTACAGATGTCAATCTATTTTCACAAAGATGTTGCACTTCTACTTGCTGTTCAGTGGCTGCTCCATTGGTTAGGATTCCCATTTGTCACCTGCACACTGTTGCATGCTGCATTACCTCCCACTCTGTGAGGTGCAGAAGCCACAGAGTGGGATTTGATGCAGCTCCCTGAAGCAGTAAAACAGCAATTTGCTGGTGGTTGCTAACTATTTTAGGTTTTTTATAATCACCCCCATTGCCATAGTAGCTAATGCATTTATCTTCCCAACATTCCAATGAGGTAGGGAAGTGCCATGACTCCCATTTCACAGATAGGGGAACTAAAGACCAGAGAGACTTTAGTGACTTGCCCAAGGTCACACAGGAAGTCTGTGGTGGAGCAGGAAATAGAACTTAAAGCTCCCAAGTTCCAGGCTAGCATCCTAACCATCTTACCTTTGCTATGGATACCCCCACTGTGCTTTCTGTGTGCCCCATTTCTCCTCCCACAAACACACCCTTTAATACACAGAGTGGCCTCACACAGGCTGCTGGCTGCTTGGCAGAATCAGGAGACAGCAAACAGCATAGCCACTGCACTCCTCCTCTGTTGCTCTCTGGCCACACTTGTCTGTCATTGGTGAGCATTTTTCCTCTCTGTGCCCTGGTACAGAGGGGAATATTTCATACATTACAGTAAACTTCATAATAGTTTAATATGAAATATTCAAACTTAAACCTGTTGGAAGGAGGAAATATTTTCCTCGGGGTTGAGTTGCAAAATTATATCTAAATGATACTTCTTTTGGAAGCTATGTGCAGAGGTATTATATCCCCATTTCATTTGCCACCTAATGGGTTTCACACAACTGAGAGTAAGTGAATTACTGGTAACTACATTTTCCTGAACAAATAAATCTGCTGTTTGATGCAGCACTGTAAATAATAAATCTATTGAACCCGTTTACACGCTACCCTTCAAAGAAGAGTGAGAATAATCTATGGATTTTAGTGCTAAAATATCTTACATTGCTCATATAGCATAAGCTCATACATTACATATAGCATAAGAAAGAACCATTTCTTTTGTTCTATATAGCATCCTTAAAGGTGAAATCCATCTATGTGGTAAGCAGTATCAGTGGAATATGAAATTAGAGTATTTTTCATTAAAATTAGCATATATATATATATATATATATATATATATATATATATATATATATATATTGTTATCCCTTGGCCCAAGCAGTTAACCAATATTCAGGACCTACCTAGGTTGTTTCCATTAGGAGGTGAAACTGATTATACTAATCAGGTAGTTCTTTGGTTTGGTGCAATCCTATTTATTTACAAAGAATGTATGCAAAGTCCTGTTTCCCTGAACACAACAGGAACAAAAAACACAAGGCAGTTCCTTGCTCACAATTTCCAAGCCTTCCTTTCCAGCCACTCTGCCGAAAGGAAGATCTCTTTCTTGGCCTGCTCCCAGGACCATGGTATCACTGCATCTCTCCCTGTTTGCTTTCTGGTTGCTTTTATTTTTCTGGGCTGGTTTACACTAAAGCTATAAGTCAACCTAAGTTACATTACTTCAGTTACGTAAGTTACATAACTGAAATCAACATAAATTAGGTCAACTTACAGTGGTGTCTACACCATGCTGTGTCAACAGAAGACACTCTCCTGCTTACTTACCTTCCGCCTCTCGGGGAGGTGGAATACAGACATCGACAAGAGAGCGCTCTGCCATCAACTTATCTTGTCTTCACCAGACCCACTAAATCGACACTGCTGCATCACTCTCAGCAGTGCCGATTTAGCCATAAGTATAGACAAGCCCACTCACACACAGATATGCACAGATCCACCAATCAGTTCTCCACCCCCTGTATTTCTAATCAGTTGCAGGGAAACTTCTTCGGCCACATGACTCAGCTTCAAGGTCTCTAAATGTGGCCTTGTTCTCTGTCCTGCTTGGATTATCTCTGCTATTGATTTATAGCTCTCACCTGTCCTCTTGACAATGTAACTAGGAAGTCTGAATTGTTGAGATGAGAGAAGTTTACCCTTGCACTAGTAATACAGCAGTGAGTAAGACCCGTTGTGAGCACTGCCATTTGGCCCAATTTACAAAAGAGTTGAACCCTCCCTTTGACCAGGACTATAGTTAGAGGCTCCCAGCTTGTGGTCCAATTCAACAACAGACTTGAAGGAAAGCCACTTTCTAAGACCCAACAGGCAGCTTTTGTAAATTAAGCTACTCTATTTTTATCTGTTTTTCAGACTAAGCAATGTTATAACAAATATGTCATCCTCACTGATTCTACTTGGCCTATTATAATGAGCCTGACAATGAAACCAACAGACAGTCTTGAACACAATAGATAATTTTCAATGGTTTAGAAATCTTTAGATGTTTGAAACTACATGTGCCAGCTTGTGAGTAAAGAGTAGGTGTTTTGATATTTGTATGGTTTTAATTTTTGCAAAATTATTAAAAAAATATGGGCTGGACACCTGCCTCAAAGCTAATTTGAACATGAAGAATAGTATGTTTGTTCCAAAATTTGCAATACATTGTGTTCTATAATTTTGCATGACATCCTATAGTACTGAGCTGTAGTTACACTGTTGTTTGTGACTGTGAGTACAGTAGTTAAGTGGGTTTAAAATCCTGACTCTGTCAGTCTGGACACATTCTTTAGGCTATTTTTAACTTATTTATTGATTTTAATTTAGGCATCTCAATAACTTAAAAATTAATCCTTTAGAAAGTGATGACAAATGGACACAGAAGCTGTTCTCTCTATCCCAGCTGTAAGCTTTATATTGTGCTTACTCTGATTGGAAGCTTTGCTCAGTTGAGCATAAGAATGCCCACAGAAGCCAGTTGGAGCAAAATGATAGAATCCTGCAAAAACGACCACCAGAAATGACACCAGATGGCCATACAATAAAATGTCCCCAAATAAACTTGCCATCTGACACCAATGCCAGCCTGGCTCCTCTGGAATCTGCTTCAGGCTTGCAGAGTGAGTGAGTCCAAATTGCTACAGATGTGGGCATCATGACTCTCATATCACCTATGACCAACATTTCTTATTCAGTTGTGACTTTAAGCTTGTATACTCCTAGAGTGTGTTCTCTGGGACAGGGACTATCACAATGTAACTAATAAGGAATAAACAGAATAGGACCTAAAATGACTGAGTTAAATAAGTGGAAGGAAATAGAATTTCTCTGTCTTTTAATATCCCACTTGGCATGCACAATCAGAAAACATTCTATTTGACTGCCCTTTTCATTTGGCTCTCTTGGGTTTTGTTTATTTAGGCTTTTACATAACTAGGATAGAAAATGTTCCTCTTACTCTTGAGTAAACAAAAGCTAATTTACATTGTTAGCAATCTTTTAAGTCTGGGAAGAGTGTATGTTATACAACTTACAGGAATGCTTCATGCTTACTGAAAAGGGGAGACTTGATCTAACAAAAAAAATGGTTTCCATTCTGTGGCATTAGCATACAGTATCTATTCCCCTTTAAACAGGTAGGTTGACTCAAATTCTCAACCCCCAAATGTCTCAGTTGGAATTTGTGAGAGTGGCTATAACCCACCATAGCGTTACAGGTTCATAATAGACTCTCTCCCTGGTTAAGGAAGAAAGAACCTCCCTACCAGTCAAAAGAACAGCACTATTCTTTGGAAGGTGATCCTGTCACAGTTGCACTTTATTGCCATAATACTTTGGAATATATCAATCACATAGTCAAATCTTTAAAGAAAAAAACATATCTCATAACCATTCAAGTACATGTTGTCCTGTAAGACTGACCACTTTTCGTTATTAGCGTAAACTTTTCAATCCTTGCAAACCAAGAGGTAAATGGCATACAGTGATGTACTTGATTCTTTGAAGACCTAAACATAAAGATGTGTTCCTGTATTTGGGCAAGTCCTTGAAAAACTTCATTACCAATGTCACGAGTCTTTTTACCGCTACACAACTCAGGGCCAGTTTCTCTGCTGTTGACTCTAGAATAGCTGGGGCACTTTATATCAATAGAAGATGTAGCTCTCGGTCACAAGCTTCTCGGAGTCCTGGACTAAATCCATGACTCCAGTCTTCTTTCTGTTAGGTCCTGTTTAGCTGAGTGGTGCAAGTGCCATTCTATCTGCAGCGGATGATGTTGCTGGGATGCTGGAAGTTTGAAATCACTTCTTCTTGGCTCCTGGGGTATTTCTGTCCCCCCACCCCCACCCCCGCCCCGGAGCCTGATTTTCCATTTCCCATTCCAATTGTACCTTGTGCTGTCATTTACACCAGTAAAATACCACCAATCTGATATGGTAGCATTTGCACAAGTATGAATGACTACACAAATTGCAAGGCCATGGTCAAAAGGGCCCCAATATTTTATGAAATGGATTAATAATATCATGCTTCATCTGCAAGGTGCTTTCCTGGTTTATGTTAGGTGCCAAATGATTATCATGTCTCTGTACTTTTCACATGAGAATCAGAATCTGAAATATCGTTCCAGTTTCTTTTGGTATTGCTACCGAAAAGGCATGATCTGTATAACTAGTGAGAGACCTTAACTTTGGTGATTCTTGCTTAATACACTGGCTCCAATTCACCACTGATTGACTTCAGTTTTCTACTAGAGCAAATCTATTCAAATCAAAGGAGTTATACCGGCATAAAACTGGAATAACACAATGATGAATTGAGCCTACTGAGTTAAAATGAATGCCAAGTTTGGGGCTGTGGAAGGAATTTTGCTCAGGGAATATTTGCAGTAACAGTGTAGGCAGGTTTCACCTTCCTCTGAGTATTTTATTATTAATAGAATTCACTAATGTATATGTTTATGATTTTTAATAGCTTGTGTGCCAGCTTCGGGTAGGGGAGCACTTTAAAATTCAAGTTGTCAGTGGAGATATCGCTGAGTTAAAGAACACTAGTCCTGAAAGAAATATACTTCTGTCCTGTTTATTCATGTATGCTGCTTCCCATGACCTGTTATATGCCTGTGTTCTGAACACTGTTGTCTTTGCTGCCTAATTTGGAACAAATTCAACAGGTAGTTAATCTTTGTTATTAGCTCTGGAGATGTTTTCCAAAGCATGCAATATACTTGGTTTCTCAAACCAACAGAAAATAATTACCATCGACCGTTGTTATTTCACTCACTGAAAACTGACAGCTCTTCCTGTTTCAGTATCAGCCCATCGTGCAGAATTCTTTGGAGTGTTTTAATTAACCTGGTATTATGATCTGACTACAGCCCCAAATAAAATTAACATCAACCACTCATATGCTGTCAACGTTACATTGTTATATGAGATAGCTCAGGTGCTGAACACAACTGCCAAACACCATATTAAATGTGACTATCTTGTCATATTCATTGTAAGGATTGACATAAACAAAAATAACTTAGGCTTATGTAGCTTGTTCATCTCAAAGGATTCCAGTGTATTTCACTCTGCCTATCAATTTATCTAGCTAACTATCTATTGATCTATGTAAAACCAGCTCACCCATGACTTAAAAGCAGCCTTTTCTGTGGTGGAATGTACCAGCTGTTGAACTAGAGCACAGGAAACTGGAATACCAAATGAAGTGAGCTGTAGCTCACGAAAGCTTATGCTCCAATAAATTGGTTAGTCTCTAAGGTGCCACAAGTCCTCCTTTAGTTTTAGGACAAGTAATACAAACATAGCATATCCTATTTAAACTGCAGGGGCAGAAGGTAATTACCCAAACTGAATCTGGCCAGGATACCAGAGCTAGCATCCCTCTTGCAAATAAATAAATAAATAAAATAATCAGTCACTTAACAAAACAGCATGGCTTTATGAGTGAGTATCATCAGAACCAACATTAGCAATACTGTCACAAAGAAAACTGCTAGAATTCTGGGACATATGAGTTCATATGTGAACTCTCATTCTCTAGAACATCAATCAAATCTCTGTTACATTCCTGCTGTTGGATTGATAAGGATTTAGGATCAAACTACGGTCCTGATCTAAAGCCCAAGTGAATTCAATGGCATTACACCCTTAGCAACTGCTACTGAATATGTGCACACACAACATTGCATCCTCAGCTCTCCTAAAGGCACTATGCCTGACAAAAACTTACCTCCGAACACTACTGTCTGTGCAGGTCAACTCTTCCCCTCTTAGGGAACAATCCTGCCTTCTGTTGTGTGTTCCACTCCCACTTAAGTGCACCTTACTTATTTGCCTCTCTGCGAGAAAGGTTTGCTCAGTTACTTCCTGAAGTAAAGAACTTTATTTCCTTTTTCGTGCTTCTAGAAGCGAAGGACCTGGTTGATTTATGTTGCTGATTAGGAAAAAGGGATGCTTATTGTGCCAAGGGTAAGTTATTTATGATAATGCCATGATATTGTGAGTATTGTTTCCTGCTGTGTTTTTCCTTCCTGGAGAAGCCTGAACATTACAGAAACTTTTAGGTCTAAATTTTCAGACTGCAGTCACAATTGAACAAGTTGTGCAATTCATTTATTCTACTGCTGTAAGTCAGGTGGTTAGAATTCTAACCAGGAGCAGTGTGAATAATTGTGCCTGCAATTGTGAGTGCAAAATTGTGTCCATGATATTTGAGACTGGTTTGAAGCCCAGCTGAAACTCATAACCATAATCATTTTGCTTGTATGGTGTCTTGTTAGTTGCTTGATGATTCCCTTGTAGGTGTCCTCCTGTCACTTGGACACCAGGCGCATGTAGCTCTCAGCTTAGTACTTCTATTTGGTGACTACGTGGCAGATCATTAACAGTGGTGCTATGACTTATTTATATGTACGGATCTTGAGCCACATCCTTCACTGCATTTAGTTGCACTACCATTACACCACCTGTCTCTCTAGTTCACAGTTCAGCACCAAACAGGCCACATGTTTTCCACTCTAGAGTGAACTGTCTTTATTCTGCTTTAAACATTTCAGAGCTCTAATCTCCCATCAACCTATTGCCCTACGCAAAATATACTCTCCTCTCAGCTATTCTAAGCCATCTGACGTCCTGCTTAGCCATTATAAGTCTGGGATTTGTAGCTCAGTAGAGTCTACATAAATGGGATTCAGATTTATCTGAGCATTACATAACATTATAACCACATGCCTTAGCATCTCCTAATTCACCTGAAGCAGTTATGACATTTTAGCTACTATCTAATTCCAATTCCTGGTAGCTATTTGCATGATCTAGGCAGAAGTAGTAGTTTGTGACTATATTCCATGTTAACACTTCTAATTATAACTGACAGGGCAAACGCAGTAAAAAATCATCTCAACAAATGACTTGAGCAATTACGATCATCCTCGTAAAATGGAATATTTATTCAATAGGGAAAAATGTGATCTCTGAGACGTGGCTCATTAAAATTTCTTTCCTGATTGTTCAGATTCTACTTAAGTGCATTTAACTTTACTCCAGCATGGGAAGATCCATGTAGCCAGCAGAGAGCCTGTCAGGGTTGTAATAGAGGCTCACACCTGTGATAAGCTTAACCATTCTTCCTTCTTTCCAAATGCAGGTGCTCAATATAGAGGACTTGCCTTTAATTGTGAACTTATTTTCAAGCTGAATATGAGCTCTACACAGACTGACTCCTACTTCTACATAGAGATTTCAATGGGCTTCTGCACAGGTACAGGGGTTCATTTGCTAGGCTCATCCCTACTCCAAGCTGCTCTGCTGGGGCTTTTATTTCTTTATTCATTTGTTGTGGGTGCTCTGACATGTTTCATTTTCCACCCAAAATTGTGAACTGCTTAAACCCGCTTTTACAAAGATATCTGGTTTAGTTCTGTCATTAAAGTGAGTGATTCTATCCTAAGACTCACCTGGGAAAATGCACCCTATGTAGGATCCAGTCACACTTTCACATTAATTAGGTCAGCTGACAGCAGGATTAACACATTTCCCAGTTATTATGGCAAGACTTTTAATCATTTAAAAGACACACAAAAACATACATACTTTAGAAGTAGAAAGCAAAGGAGAAGGGATGTTCCACTGGCAGGAGAAGTCCAGGTCACAAGAAAGATAGAATCATAGAACTGTAGGGTCAGAGGGGACCGCAAGGGTCAGCTAGTCTAACCCCCTGCCAAGTTGCAGGATTTGTTGTGTCTAAACCATCCAAGACAGATGGCTCTCCAGCTTCTTTTTGAAAACTCCACAGTGAAGGCAATTCCATACTTCCCTAGACACTCTGTTCCATTGTCCTAAAGGTCTCTCTTTTAAAAGCTTTCTGTTCCACTAGATGTGTTACACTAGGTACTTTTTTCTCTGTGTAGGATAACTTCTATTTTAATTTATTTTTGTAGACTTACTATAGGGAGGCATGAAATAAAAATCTAGATCTGAGACCTGGATCCAAGCTTTCTACTCCTGTAACAAACTGAACCACAAGAGTGAACATTCCCAAGTGTGGTGTTTCAAAGTCTGGATCTAAATCTCAGTTATGCCAAGGTTCAAAGCTGTTCAGATTGGACTCAGAGGTAAATAGGCTTCAGGTGCAAACTCTGATCTGAACTTGGTTCACTTTTATGGGATTATTCACATGTTTAAAGTAAAGCATGTATGTAAGTATTTGCAAAGCTAGGGTGTTAGCGAGCATGTTTTGTATAAGTAAAGGAGTGTTTATACTAAACAGTAGTCTCTTATTTAAACCCGAGTGCTCACATATTTCACCTCTGTGAGGTGCTTCAGGGCTACTAATTCAGTGTCAGATAGATATACCCTTACTCTGGTTTAGTAGCACCTTATCTATAAGAATTCAGTGGGACTACGGTTCATGGAGTACCGTTCTATTTAATTTCAGAGTGGTAGCCATGTTATCAGCAGAAAGAACGAGGTGTACTTGTGGCACCTTAGAGACTAACAAATTTATTTGAGCATAAGCTTTCGTGGGCTAAAGCCCAATTCATGAGATGTGAACTGGGCTTTAGCCCACGAAAGCTTATGCTCAAATAAATTTGTTAGTCTCTAAGGTGCCACAAGTACACCTCGTTCTTTCTATTCAATGTGAGTAAGGGTATCAGAATCTGTCCCTCAGTGAGTAAGGGTCCCTTTGTTTGCCTTTTGCCACATGCACTGTCTTTGCCTCCTAAGCTTAGCAGTATCAGGACAGATGGATTCTGTGAACTTTTTTGTTGAAGTTAAGAGTTCAGGTTTTTGAACCTTTTGCAGCATTTGAACTTCATCACCTCTCTTAATATGCATTCTTATACTGGTGAATGTAAATGTGCCACACCCTATATAGTTGACATATTTCTTTACACTTCCTTTTTTTTTAGATTCCAGATAAGAAAAAGCAGGCAAAGAAGTCTGAATTGAGAGTGCCAAGGAACAGACAAAACAATCAAGCAAGCAAGCTAAACAAAATGTTAAATTAGCAGCACAAAAACTCAAACACAAAGAGCAATCAGGTGAAAAAATGCCAGATACAGTAAAAAGGAAAGCAAAACAATCAGATTTTCTTCTCTTGTCATTCTCTCCTATAGTGTATATCTAACTATGTTCCAGTTCTATTTGCAAAGAAGATAAATTAACTTTATATCATTTCATTACAACTGTTGGCATTCTGTTTGCAATTCTATTTTTGTTGGTCTCCATTTTACCTCTCTCCAAAGAAATCCCATTTACTAGAACTTTTATCAAGACTAGAAATATATGTATCTAGTTGGGGTGTTATATTTAGTTAACTTATTTGTTCCTCATCCTGTCAAAAAAGCAACTTTTTCACATTTTAGACCACTTGAGAAGAGCTTTTTCCCTTCCAAGGAAAGAAGTGTTAGTGGACTCGCTAATGGCATCTTAAGTTTCACTATGTTATTTTCAGCTGTTGCATGCATATAACTGGCAAATACTGTTATATAATTGTTTACTTTACATTATAAAATGATCTAATCCAGGGATTTACATCATGCATAACTCCAATAGAAATGCGATGAAAGTGGATAATGGCTTTCAAAGGAAATCTGCACCTATTCTTTGCTGCACAGTATTCTAAAAATGTTCCAGGAAATGCTCTTCTCAAAACATCAAAATTAACTTATTAGAAATGTTACAATTTTTAATTATATTCCAATGGGATCTTCTTGGATACATCTTTCAAAATTTCTTAATCAACAGAACATTTACAAGGAAAATATAGGCTCTTCTGCGACTAAGTTCACAAGTTTCCCACTCTGCATCTATTGAGAGAAACCTTCTTATCTAGTTACTTTTTAAAAATAAAGCACTGAAACAGGTGCTCAGTGCAAGCAATAGATGGCTGCTAATTTAACAGTATTTATATTCTCCACATCAGTCATGAGTTACAGGATGTGCTTCAAATGGAAGTAACTGGCAAATGTTATTATTTTTAAGGACCAAAAGTATACTTAGCACTATATACAACACAGACCCAATCTGTGCTTTGAGGAGCTCAGAATCTAAAAAAGACAATTAAAGTTGAACACTGCGCCACACCTGTGCTGATATGGTAAGAAGTCTGATAGGCAACCTGTCCAGCAAACATTCTCATTAGTCCAGGGCATTGACTGTCCACTAACAGAAACCACAGATTTATTTATTTTTATAATTAAGCAGGGTCGTTTGTTTTTAAAGCGGCCAGGCACTTCTAAAGTTCTGCCAACAATCATCAAAAGAAGGAAAATGGAAAGGAACACCTTTTCCCTTCCAAGAACTGGCAGGAAACCCTATTGCATTTTGCTAAATGACTAATGACCTCCAGTTGTCCTACAGGAAGGGCCACACTGTAGATGGCCTTACACAGATGTGTAATGGGAAGAGGGCACTCTCTGCAACTAACTACATGGGGGGACAGTCCTGATAAATAGGTTTCCTAATGACCAAACACCAATATGTATATCAGAGCTGCTACCAATTAATGCTCCCCCAAATACAGACATGTGATTGTGTACTTCAGAACTTTAAAGAGAACCCCTGCCAGCCTACTCACATGGACCCTCTAAAGAGACTATCAACATCAGAAAGTTGAGGCAAACAGCTGTCTTATGAATAATTTCAAAGCTGAATTTTCCAGGTGACATTCTCAATTTGATTTATAAATAAATCATGAATTTTACTCCACTGACCAGGATACACTCTGGTTTTGAAAAAAGATTTGCAAAATCTATTTGGAAATGTTCAGTCGATGAAATATTGATACCATATGGAAACAGTAATGTATTTATACATTCTTTCTTGTGTAACACAGCAAAAAAAAAAAAAAAAAAAGGCAGGGGGATGGGAAGGGAAGGGAAGCCAGCGAATTCATTGAAAAGTCAGTTAGGCTGCTATTCTTTGCATTTTTGGCACTAAAAGCAAGTCTCTCAAAATCTCGCATGTGTGGACAAGAATGATCATGGAACAAATGGACTATAAAATAACTGAAAATAAAATGATAGCATAATTTGTTCACTCTTAGAAACTTGAAAAGGGAATAAACATATACAAGTGATTCTACAAAATCATCACTGAAAGGAGAAAACAGTTGGACCAATCTTATGTTGTTTTTGTTACCCTTAAAAGAGTTGATTTCTGGAGGTTCTACTTTGCTTATATTGGTCACAGAACTTTTCCTGTGTTAAGATAGATGGGAAGGGTATAACTGGTGTGACAGGGTCAGGCCAGATGGCTATAGGAGAGTAATAGAAGGCAGTTATATTAGCCCCAGGTTAAGTAGGTCCCTTTTCCCTGGGTAAGATAACAGGGAAGGTTCCAGAACAATCAGGAACCTTCTGGAGAAAATTAAGATGACAGGCTGATTAGAACACCTGCAGCCAATCAAGAAGCTGTTAGAATCAATTAAGGCAGGCTAATCGGGACACTTGGGTTTAAAAAGGAGCTCACTTCAGTTTGTGGTGTGCGTGTAAGGAGCGGGGAGCAAGAGGTGCTAGGAGCTGAGAGTGAGAACGCGGACTGTTGGAGGACTGAGGAGTACAAGCATTATCGAACACCAGGAGGAAGGTCCTATGGTGAGGATAAAGAAGGTGTTGGGAGGAGGCCATGGGGAAGTAGCCCAGGGAGTTATAGCTGTTGCACAGCTGTTCCAGGAGGCACTCTAAACAGCTGCATTCCACAGGGCCCTGGGCTGGAACCCGGAGTAGAGGGTGGGCCCGGGTTCCCCCTAAACCTCCCAACTCCTGGTCAGACACAGGAGGAGTTGACCTGGACTGTGGGTTCATGAAAACGGCCAAACTGAGGGCTGCTGTGAAGCTCCAAGGTGAGCAAATCCACCAATAAGCGCAAGACCCACCAAGGTAGAGGAAGAACTTTGTCAATCTTTCTCCCTCAGTGTTTCCAGCTGAAAAAGAGAAAAGAATACAGCTGGGTGGGGAAATCAGACCTTCATTGCTGCCACCACTCTTTCCCCTCTCTTCATTTGGTGCACCCAGATTACATTCTATGGAAACAGATATTTTCCAGCACTTCTTATATGAAATTTGGACTTAGCTTGTTGAATCTTTCCTACAGATCTATCTGATATCAACTAAGTCCCTGCTCCTGTGAACACACATATGAAGTTTACTTGCAGAGTCAACAGGGTTACCCATATGTGCAAAGTTAAACATGAATCTCGGTGTCTGCAGGATCAGGTGGTGACATAAGCACACTACTTGTCAGGCAAAATGTACCATTTATGTATTTTTCTCAGTATTGTTTTGTATTAATTTAGCTTTAGGAATATTGAATATGCTCTTATGTCTGATGCTCTAAAGTATCCTGAAGTATCCATCTACTTTTGATTTTTAAATTCTTCCTGAGTGATTTTCCTTTTAAGGGTAATAGGCTACAGTCATCAAAAACTATAGTGCATTGCCTCTTGTACACAGTTTTGTTCAACTGTATGCTAATACATTAAATGGAAGCTGCTTTTTAATCCAAGACCAGAGAAAATATCACCATAAATCTGAGCATGCAGTCTTTAGAAATGCAAACTGTGTGCCAGCCGGCTGCTAACTTCTGACACACGAGTGGCTTCGTTTCAGTGGAGTTGCACAGTGGGTCTGATTTTAGAGGTGATGAGCATTCCCAGCCCCTAGTGATTTCCCTGGGAGTTGTGAATTTCAGCTGCTATTCTTTATACAATTAACAAGATCTTAATTTTTATCAGATTTTCTATTCAACAATACTCTGATATTAAAATAAACGCTGATAGAACAGTGCTGTCTGGGGCTTTGAGCATCGTAAAATCACTCAACAATTGCTGGAGAGACTTGGTCATTTAAGAATTGCTAGAAACTTGCATGTTTCAAGTTGCATAATGCATGTTTCAGTAGTGGCTCGTAAATGTCTTACGTGGGGGACAAAGATCCACACTGTGTTAATATATGTTACTGTCATGAACATGGGAGAAAATTTCAGTGGATTGATAGTTGATAAATTCAGTACACAACAACCCATACCATGGCTCTATAGTGACTGTACATATAGTAACATACAATGGTAATATTGCAAATGCATACAGTTTATGTAGATAAGAAAAGGCTACATTATGTCTGCCCAATAAGGGCATGTCTATACTGCAATAAAAGGCCCCTGGCATTGGTTAGCTGACTTTGGACTTGTGGTACTGGGCTGAGGGGCTAAATATTTCAGTGTAAACATTTGGACTCGGGCTGGAGTCCAGGCTCTGAAACCCCATGGGGGGGAGGGGGGGTCTCAGAGCCCAGGCTCCAACCCAAGCCTGAATGTCTACACTGCAATTTTTTATCCTGCAGCCTGAGCCCGATGAGCCCAAATCAATTGACCAGGCTCTAAGACTTGGTGCCATGATGGCTTTTTATTGCAGTGTAGACGTATCCTAACAGGGCAAAGTACGATGATTTTTTTTCCACACTCCATGCAGAAATAACTTGCAATTTGACTCCAACACTCCATTGGCCTCAGGGGGTTCTAGGTAGTGTCACAACCCTGCCTTCCCTGTACATCAAATATGATTGTGCTGGAAGTAGCATAGAGCTCTCTATACCACACCCAGAAGATGTTATTCCATATACAGTCGTAGTGTTTCGTGGCAGCACATTCTGGTGGTGCTATCTCCTGCCCACTCTTTCTGCCAGGAAGTACAACTTGGCCCCAAGTGTGATCTTTAAATCTGCCAGTGAGTCTCTGTTCTTAATCTTGATCATTCAAAATAACAGCTTTATAACAAGTTATGAAGGAATTAAACCCCAAACTCTGCTCCTATTTCACCAAGCGGTCACTGCAAATGGAATGATGGATTTCAGTTCCTTGACAGAAACCTGAGCATATAAAATTGGAATCAGTTATCTCTGTTTGACACCATCTTTTCATTGACTAGCTAAATAGGCCATCATAGACAAGTTATAACTTTGTACTGCTTTCAGGTATGTGCATTGTGCAAGAGCTTACATATATATTAGCATGCCCGCTTAGCCTATTTCACAATAACTCTATGCTACCCAATTACTGACATGAAAATCTTCCACTTTATTTACAACTCAGAAGTCTCTAGCAAACCATCCTTAGTTCTGCATAATACAGAATTCCCAAACCTAACTTAATAGGAATGTTGAACTTAGCTTGTCAGTAAATAGAGCTTTCAAACCAATGATATCACTATATGTCACCATAAAAGAATCTAATGATTCTGTTCATATGAGATTAGAGTGAGGCAAATCATTGAGTTTTTGGTTTGGTGGCTGAACTGAAAAATAAAAAAAAAAAAATCATTTTGGGTTGACCCAAAATTACAACTTTTGAATTTCTCACCAAACTGAAAAACTGAAAATAAAAATTTGTTTCAGGTTGAACAGAATGCTTCATTTGACATGAAATGAAATTTTGTTCTGGGGTATTTTCTCCCTTTTATAAAAAGTTAAATCTAGCTAAATTTTGAAACAAGACAACATTTTGAAATGAAAAATCTAATATTTAATTTTGAAAAGTCAAAACATTTCAATTTGACTTTTGGGGAATTTTTGGGGGCCCAAACTATTCATCAAATTGGACCCAAATTTATGAACAGTTTTGGTTAACCCAAAACTGCTTCTTTCAGTGAATAAACTTTTTTGAAAAAAAAATTGCACAGGTCTCCATGAGACATCCGCACTAACTTCTCCAGTCACTCCAAATGTTCAGTAATCAACATAGACTCTGCCATGGCCTCACAAATTCTTTGTTGTGATCTTTTTTCCCCTCCCTGGATTTCTAGAGCTCAGTTCCAATTTCTCTCAAATTTCAAAGGAAGAAAGAACCCTACTATGCTGGTGGGGTCCCAATAGCTACTGGGGTGCCCAGTTTGCTTGGCCATGTCCTATTCTTCAGTTTGGTTACTAAATTTAAACTTCCCAGGCAAAATTAATTAAATCATTATCCATTTAGGCCCAATGGATAATATTTGGACTGAATGAACCAACACACTGTGATATAATCATAGACTTGCAAGGTAGATAAAAGCAAATTAAACCTCAAGGATGGAAAATAATTGTTGATGGTAAACCAAAAGATGACAATGATTAATGTGCTAAAATGTTTAAAAAAGGATAATTTTGGCTGGAAACCAGTGATTTCCTAATGGTGATACCTATTAGATTGTGAAAAAGTCTTCCATGGATGTGATGGAAGTTCTATCACTTTTTATAACGAGGTGCTTAAAACTGCATGTGAAGACAATACTGCTGCTTTTGTCCTACACAAGAGAGCCCTGTAAACACATTCTAAAATACAATTATCCTCTATTGTGACTTGCTCAAAGATTCCCTTGAACCTCCACATCCAGAGGTGGACGAAAAATGCAGAAAAAAGCCACACTCCTATCTACTGGATTACAGAATAAGTCTCTGGTGTACAAACTTGCGCCCTCTCTCTCTCTTTCCCACACTCCCATTAGAGTTGTTCTACTTTGTGTAAATAATTAAATATCCAGTGGGCCAAAGAGAGAGACTGACTCTCTAGCCCAGTGGTTACGGCACTCACCAGGGAGGTGGGAGACCCAGATTCAAAATCCCTCTTGAAACTGTTCTATTGTTTTTTGATGATATTTTCATCATGAAGGATTTTCAGGCCCAGGATGGAAATGCTTGTCAAAAGCAGAGAGCCCCAGTTTGGCAAAATCAGTAGCTTAGTGGTGAGGGCTCTCCTCTGAGATGCAGAGGAGGGAGTTGAACGCGGGTCTCCTACAGCCCATGTGCGTGCCCTGGCTGTTCTGTGTTTTCCTCTCTTATTCTGGCCAGAAATTCCATCCTGGATCTGGAAAACTGTTTCAATGAATCAGCATTTTGTGACAAAATGTTTCTTCAGAAAATTCTCAACCAGCTTTAATAATGAATTCCTCTTTACTGATCAGCACCAAATCTAAAATTGCCTCATTTCTAGGTGTGGTCTGTGTTGTGGAGCAAGAAGTTATCCTCTACATCAGTTTATTTTAATTGATATTCCCTGTTATGAGTATTGACATAAATCTCCCAGCCCCCTAGATATGGATTTTGATGTCTTTATCATCTTTACCATACAAATGTTTCATCTTTGCCATTTCTTCTGACTTGGCAATCAAGATTCATCTTCAGCTCCTTCATTCCCTTTCTTGCTTGTACGAACATATATGGCATCATTGATATAGTGTCATTGTGATTGATCAGTCACATCGTGATTGATATAAATTATCTTGGTAATTGGAACACTATACCCTCCATCCTTTTTTCTTCTTCTGTGCCAAGATTTTATCCTTCAGTGTTCCTATTCCAGTCTTATAATTTGTCCTAAAACATGTTTCTGTAATGCTCACCAAATCACAGTGAGCCAAAGCTCACTGCTAAGACTCCCTTGATTTCAGTGCAGGCTCATAACCTCACCTTTAGTTCACTCTGTTTATTTCCTACACATCTGACATTTCACAGGACGAAAGCTTTGGCTTTTAATTTTTTTTCATTTATATGTTGTCTATAATTCAGAGTGCACATAATGTGTGATATTCAAAATACAGTAGAAACAATGTCCAGCTGTTCCCTGGAAAATGTGAGCGTGAAGACAGAGAAAGGAGTTGTTTGCTACTAAATTCTCTTTTAGTTGTGCGTCTATTTTATGTAGTTTATATTTGGTCATTTTCATAATGATGTTGCTACTAACTTGCCTTTTACAGAGGTGACCTGTGCATCTGGACCTCTCCTCTCTTTGCAGAAAGGAGTGGTGGGGATCAGCTGGCATCATGCCTGCTCTTTCCCTCCTCGATCCTATGGAGGCCTCTTTGTGGAACAGCTTTCACAGGGTCACTAACTAATCCCTCTCTCATGATGTGGGTGGGAAGTGGGTGGAGTGTTGGCTCTGGTCTCTCAACACACCAGCCAACACAGACTGGACAGATTACTTCCCTCACCACCCTTCAGTTTAAGCAGAGAAGCTGGGTGATTCTGTGGCTGCATAATCTGGTTTCTGAACTGCTCCTGGATCAGTGCAGCTACATGCTATCCCTTTCTCAGGCCTTGTAGCTAAGCCACAGCTTAGCCCATAATTATTATTTTTTATACTTCACCACCCTATGCCTACATTTGGTAGCTGTAACAACTTTTTTCATATCCTGGCAGAAACCATGTTGATTATTGACTATTTCCGATGTTGCTCCCTATTAGTTCTATTTCCATTGACGTGACTTTGGCTAAACAAGACATCTCAACAGTTCTGTTTATGCTGAAGGTCATCACTTCATAAGCAGCGATTAGTGTAAAGTATTTTACAATTAATCCTTTGGAGAGCTTTATTTACAATTTTCTTGACTTTGCATCCTCAAGAATATTTGTGAGTTCCATCATTTGAAAGCTAAGGGGCAAAGCTTGCAGTCCTTCATCCAGCAAAACTCTCTTTGAAGCCTACTGGGTTTTCTTTAGGACTAAGGATCACAGAATTTGGGGTATATATTTGTTGCTACTTAGTAAATGTAGGCCATGTAAATATTCTCTTGTCAAATGGTAGCCTGGATAGAAAATATCTCCCTTGTCTAGCTCCCTTATTGTCATCAATAACCTTTAATTCTAATAACTACATGTACTTGATTTTTGGCTACTCTTGCATAACATAAAAAGATGTTATCCTGATTCTTATCTTACCAGCCTTTTGTATGCTTCATTGTACTATACACTATGAGGTCCTCATGGCTTTTCAATGCTGTTGAGTTCACACTGGGCTGACAAAGTGACAGAGGGATTAATTTTACCATGTATAGTACATTCTTCTAATGAATCCTAAAAGTAAGCAACACTCTTCCTATTTAATTTAATTCAGTCTTAATGACAGTAACTCCCTAGACTTGTGCTCAAGTATTCGCAGGCCAAAGATACTGCATGATAAATAGAACATGGTCTGTGTGTACTTGTTGTTTGGAAATGATACAGCTTTATTTTAAGGATTAAATTTACTTCCTTACCTTGGTGTAGCTTGTGAAGCTCCACATATCCTGGCATTTTCCAGCCACTTGTTTTACCAAAACTCTATTTCTGTGTTTTTTTCCAGATTATTACAGACAGCAACACTCATAAATCTTCCCTGTTATCACAAAATAATTCCTGGGAGTGTATAGGATTATGAAGTAGCTGTCATTTCACAGTTGCCCTTATTTCCTATGAAAACACATCAGCTGGTTAAAAGCACGCAGCAGCACTATAAGACAATTCAGGACAGCAAAAAAGAATATCTAGCCAGATCAATGGGTTTAACCAAAATTTACACGGTGCAGCTCAGAATGTGTATTTGTGCAATAGTGGTACACAGTAAGCACACCCGAAACTCTGCTCGTCTGCTCACCCAAATTGCTAATGTCCTCAGGGGGCTGCAATGGAAACTGAGGATCAGTGGAGCCTAGGGCATCTCAGATACTCTACTTATGATCACCATGCTTCCTATGCCAAGAGGGGGCATGCCATAGGACCCAATATACTGTTCTGTGCTACAGGATAATCCCCTTATACTATGGTGCCCCACCTATAATGGGACATGCGCTTTGTGGTCAGATTCTGTTAATGGCTCATCCTAACCATCTAAAACTACAAGGACAATTTAGAATATAATCACTTCATTAGAACTCTGGCCTGGAAACTAGGATGAACACCCTTGCTCTTGCAAAAAGGGCTATCGGAGTTTCAATGACTATATGGATCTTGGGCTTCCATATGATTGTACTTGCTTGTGTTACGGAATAATAATCTAACTAATGTGATCTGCTTTCCTCCCTTCTAGATACTTTTTTCCTAATTAAACAGAGACATATTTTTGGGTTCAGTACTACCATTCTCATCTGGTCAAACTTCCAATAAAGCAACTTTTGTTATATATACAAAATTCAATATGAAACATAAGGTGGGGGGGAAGCTTGTTTATAATAAATGTAATTTTGATATAAGTATCAGACAAAGACTAGAGCTAGAAAAAAAGGTTAATTGCTTTCCACTGGAATTTTTTTTTTTATTTTCAAAAATTTCCCTTTTTTTCTGTTGGCCTTTCATTGAAAAACCAAATGAGAAAATCTTTTAGTTTTCATTGTTTATTTATTTGTCCCCTTTTGCTCCCTTCCCCTGTTCACCTCCCTTCTCTGGACAAAAAAGGGAACAGTCACAGAAAAAGGTTGGGGGAGGGGGAGAGAGAAATTGAAAAACTGGAATAGTTTCAGCATTCAGTTTTTGGGCAATTAATAGGAAAACTCCAACAAAACGAAAACATTCATCTTTTTTTTTTTTTAAAGCCATTTTTGTTACAAAATGTTTGATGGAGAAATTTTGCCCCACTGTAGTAAAGACATATTTTAACACCTTAAGATATAAATTAAAATTTTACAACATAACTCAAACATCGTGGAGGGGGACTTAGGCTGTACCAGGAATAGAGCTGGTGCAGCTTACTTTGCCCCTTGAGCAAGGAGAACCAAGGCCCAAATTGTGACTGTGTCATGGAGTCCCTGGCCTGCTCCTGGGACAGAGCAACTACACACTGAGATACATCCATAATCTAGCCCATGGTTGTGTGGCATAAGTGTTTGTTTGCTATCGTGTTAAAAATATACATAACTCTTTCCTTACAGATCACTTAGATATTCAAATCACCAAGCTTTTAGTGCCTGAAATTCAATTAAAGGAGTAAAAACTCCATGTTGTAATAAAATCTAGTGTTTGAAATGACTTAATAAAATGAACTTCATATCAGAAGTGTTTTTCACTTTAATGTGTAAGTGTTAATTATTTCTTTCTGAATTAACAGCACTTGTTAAACATGTCTAATTGTTATTTACAACAGAGAGAGGTATCAGGCTTTCCAAAGCTTCTTCACCTTCTGAAAGCATATTCAGTTCGGTTTTAGAGGCCTTTTTTGAATGTACTGAAGATGCTTTACAATTCTTAGTCCTTTATAGATGATTGTAAACGGAGGGGGAAATTTACCATTCAAAACAGTTTATTTTACTTAGCTCACAGGATTGAAAAATCACCATGGATGGTGAAATAAAGACATCCCTACTGCATTGGACTGGTAAAAGCTGATCTTCTCAGGTTGTGCAAACAAAATAACAGAACACATACAGTCACTTCACCTTCCTGTGCCTCAATTTTCTCATCTGTAAAATGGGAATAATAATACTTACCTTCTATGTAAAGTACTTGAGACCTACTGATGTAAAGCACTATATAAGAGCTAGGTATTATTATTATATATACAGCAGCTAGGAATACAATCCATGTGATCCAAGAGCTCTTTTACCTGTTCTTAATGAGAAAGCAGGGATGTCTGTGTGTACAGGGATAGGGGGTGGTGAAAAGGCCATTCACAACTCCCTTCCAAGTACCACAAAGCACTCTTGGAGACTAGAACCCTCTTGAAAAGACATTGCAGTCTGACAGAACTGCCCTCACAATAGGTCTGCTTCTGAAGTATTCTGAGCTTCAGCTTCTGCCCTCTCTTTACCCCCACTCTGTCCCTATTAGTAGTAGTAAAAACAATTAATAATACCTAGAACCGGTTCATGGTGGAGGAGACGTAGAGGGACCTGAGCACGTTGTTTGGACTGAAACTCATGCTGGTGTGAATGTTACAACCTACCAGGACAAATTCAGGGTTGGGGGCTCTGTGGAGAGGTGACATGAATGAGCCACATACTCCCCAACCTCCCAGCTCACTACCCTATTCTCCCTTGACGTGCCCATGTCTTTGTGAATATAGACCCAGCTACCTGGCTCAGCTGTCAGGTGCACCAGTTAGAAATGCCAAAGAGAAACATCTCTGTGCTGAATATAAATACCCCTCCCCGCCCCCGCCTCTGCATGGGGCTTCTCTCCATTTTTTCTTTCCCCCTGAAACAGGCTGCAGAAGAGCTTGCTGTGACAAACCCCCAGCCTGAATCCCTTCTCTAGCAGGCTCTTATCACCCCAAATGCCTGTTTTGGGGTTTGTGAAACTTTCCATAAAATGGAATACAAAATTGTTTTCAGTGAGGAGAAAAGGTTCTTGCGGATCATTTTTCATATTTGGCGTCCAAAAGAAAAACATTTTCCTTGAATTTTTGCATTTCCGCCCCCTAATTTTGAGCTGTTTGGGGCATATGAGCCACTTGGCTTTGGTTCTGTTTTCCTCCTGGGCTGACCTTACCCTATGTATTTGGGAGGGACAGCAGAAGTCACTTGGGCTGGCTCATTCCCCTGGAGTGGCTGCAGCAGGGTGTGGTTCTGTGCACTGCTCTGTAGTGCAGTGCAAAGAGGGATTTTTGTCACAGTGGCTTTGCTTGCCAGCCCCTCCAAGATCCCAGATGAGAGAGTAGGCCATTCACTAAAGACAAGCCCTAGCTCATTATCAGATTTCTGATTGGAAATCCAGGGGCCACAGAAGATGACGTCTCAGAGACTAGTTAGTTCCATACTCCAAAACCATTGAAAGAGATCCTGCATGTTAAAGGGAAGAAAGGAACAATCCTGTTGAAACAGCAATCCCTCCCTCTCTTCCAGTCCCACCAAGATAGATCCTGTGTTCCTGGGTCCCCTCCAAATGAAGCAGCAGATGGAACAGTCTAACCCTTGGTCTGGGAGAAACTGTGCATATAAATATTAATAAAATATCACACAAAAATGTTTAGGTGAGTATTAATCCCATTGAGTTAACCCAGTCTGAGGGTAATTAGTGAGGGTTTTGTGAACCGTAGGATACTGAATTAACATCACCTGAACACAACATTTATTTGCAAATGTGAATCAAATTTAAGAACACACAAATTGTATGCATCCCTTTATGATTTTTATGCATTGTATGACTTTGTACTAATGCAAAATGTAAATCCCTAGCAATTGAACACCAGCTTTTACATTATCAGAGTTCCCATTGTTCCGTTATCTCCATTTGTCTAGAAACATTTTATTAGAAATTTGACACCAGCAATATCCTAATTAAAGTCCACTTCCTAGTATGATGTACTCTAATAAAGCAGCATGGATTTGTCCATTTGCAGTTGCCTCTGATTTTATGCTTAGTTACGGCAAATGTTGCAATTATTATTTTTCTTGAGACAGTCATGGTTCACATGATGCTTGAACAGCCTTTTTGTAGCTGATTGTTCATTTCTCTTAAAACATAGCTACTTTTAATAGATCGCATTAAGACACTGGAATTAACTGTATCACCAAGTTTATTTCTGAATCTTTTCATGACAGAATGTTTTTTCCTGATGTGACATGCAGAGCCAATGTAAAGTCACTGAAACCACTGGAACCAAGAAGTAAATTTGCCTGTCATAAAATGACATGAAAGTAGTCTACAGCTCTTCCACAGCAACAGCCCCTCTAGTTACAAAAATACTTTCTTTAAATGAGTTGGGTGCTGTTTTCAAGCAAGAGCAAATATGAAGATCAAGCAAAGGAAAAGAGAACATCCTTCTTTTAAGACCGTCCTATGGGACTACAGGTAACTTCCATTCATTATGTTCCATATTCATATACTCCAAAATACTTCAGAAGAAACTGAGAGATACATAACCTCTAAGGAAGGAACCCGCAATCAAAATATAATCAGAGTATCATACCTTCCATGGAAGCTCAAAGTATTAAACTTTTGGTTACTATTTAATTGGCAAGGCATCCTCTCTAACTTTTGCAATGAGTTAGAAGTCATCTGCTCTACAAAAAGCCTCTTGTCCCAAGCTTTTTATTTGTAAATAATACATAAGCATCACTCAAGATAGTAAAATAAAAAATGAATAAATATTTTTAAAGTCCATATAAATAACTAGGGCAGAGTTTAGGATCAATAGTTCATGGTACCTAATCCAGAATTAAAGGTATTCAATTATTCAGTAAACAAATTTGAAAGCCATTATAATAAAATTCTGTATCTCAATAGATTTTTCTATAACTTACCTCAGAGCTTTTCCATAGAGTCTGTTATATATTTTTTCAATAAACCTTTCCAAAACAAACAGGCTACATAGTCTATTCAGCACATCTACATACAGCATTTTGTATTAAATTCATTGCCAGAGCCTGGCATAATAAAACTAAGCTAGAATTCAAATATTGCTTTTGGCTTAAAGACATTTTTTCTGGGGAAGTTCACTTCTCAATAAACTCTTCACTGGAAAAATACCAAATGACTAAAAGGGAGCCTTTGCCTGCTACACCCAGTGTACATATAGGCAGCAGATGTGCTCCTTGGCAATTACTGAAGTTTCCAGTCTTCAGTAACCTTAGCTACAGATACTTCTCCACCCTATGCTCTTACAGAAAAGGTAGGCAATCTGCATTGTCACAAATGCTATGCTAAACCCTAACCATCCCCTGATGTATTCCTGATTGATCACAAAGGCTGCTAACCCTCACAGAACAGTGCTCTGTGGTATGCTGTTTGGATTTTGCCAAAATAAATAAATAAATAATTTCCCCATTGTGAAGCCAAAAAAAAAAATTGTTTTTGTTCTGGCCAACATTAATCTGTGCTCATCTGAACAGTCACAGTGCCTCATGGAAGCTGTAATTCAGGTGTCTCATAACCCCATTTGCCTCTGTCGGTACTACTCCCCTATGGTTGGCCCTCTGCAGTGCATCATGGGATTCTTACCTTGCTCTGTCTGTAAGTCTTTTAGGTGTACTGCACAATAATATGGTCAGAAATGAAGGATGATCTTTCCTCCTCTGTTCTTTGATATCGTGATTATTTTAATTCTGGGGCTTTCCCTCCTTCCTACCTTGTCCAAACTGGGCAGGATATATATTTTCTGAGGTCATAAGTCCTGAAGCTTTTTTCCCCCCATGGTCTTCTGTCTGTTCTACTTTTTGTGGTAGTAACCTTAGAGACAAAGCAAAATGTAAGAGTGACAGTGGACATCCTTGTCTTCTCATACACTCAGATCTGAGTTCTAAGTGTTTATCCTTATTTTAGGGTAGAAAGGATCTTAAATTCAGTGGAATGGATGAACTAGTTCAGGTTAATAAAAAGACTCCTCCATACCTTTGCTCACTTATTTATAAATAAACTTCAACCAAGCCTTTTCTTTGGTTCCGATATATTTGGATAAATGCTTTTTCATGGCTGGTTCCCATTCGAGAATAAAATGTGAAGCGCTGAAATATTATGAGTAAGGCTCTTATCAGAAGCTGGTTG
Organism: Caretta caretta; assembly: GCF_965140235.1. Taxonomy (NCBI): domain Eukaryota; kingdom Metazoa; phylum Chordata; order Testudines; family Cheloniidae; genus Caretta; species Caretta caretta. The sequence continues at coordinate 125,437,903 of NC_134209.1, read as the reverse complement.
TTCGAGAAGGTGGAGTTGAGGAATGGAGCCCGTTTGCTGGCCTCCATTAACTGTACCATGGACATCAACAGAATATCCACCTGTTTGCCTGTTAAAATGGAGACAAGATGCTCTTTGGATGTAGAAGACCTAATTACTGTGGGGGAGAGCCTGAGACTGTTATGACAAAGGGCTGTGTAGTTATTACAGAGAGAGGACCTTGGATCTGTTCCGAGAGAAAGGTAGAGTTTCGGGACTGATGAAAAGCTTTAATGGCTTCCATTTTTGTTCTGCTGAAAACACTTTATGACTTCATTCATTGATAATGCAGTACCATTAATGTTTGCTGTGACTGGTTTGCATAATGATATGTAGTATCTGTTAGTCATCTTCTATTCTCTGAGCCATGTCACTCACTCACTGTTGGATTTGGATGTTCTAGCTATTTTACTGGGGATTCTTTTCACCTGTATATTTGTAGAAAACTTATAGATCAGATTTAACAGGAAGGTGAACCCATGAGCTGCTAAAGTGTAGATATTATTAAATGAAGAGTAGATCTTATATGATTTAGGTGTAACTTAGAATGTTTCAGCTGAATAACACATTTTAGTGTCATTTTCAGTAAGGAAACCTCTAGCATATTAATAAAAAGCAACAGTAGTATTCCTTGCCTGATCCTTTGTATCTCTGTGGCACCATCGTCTTCATGTAACATAGCTGAACCTGTACACATTTTTTTTTCTTTCAGGTTAGTTATTTCTTAGCACATTGATTTTTTTGAAGAGGAATGTTGGCTTCAGTACACAGATTTCTATGCCTGGTGCTTTTTGTAACATGAAAAATATTATGTACAGTGAATGATGAATGACATTTCATTGTATCAGTATTTTATATTACTCTCATGGTTATTTGTCCAAAACAGTTGAAATATCAGGCAACTGAAATGCTGCTTGTGTATGGCAAACTTCTAAATAAGTACAGTGTGTGTTTGCAACACCATGACATTTTGTGATGTACTCTCCTTCAGAAAAATCAAAGACAGAAACATGTACCCCAGAAAAATTTCCTCGGAACTTAAAAACAAAGGGTAGAATCCTGGTGTCATTGAACTTAATGGGAGTTTTTTCATTGACTTCAAAGGGGCCAGGATTTTACTGCAAAACAAAGTTAGAGAATGGATGAGTCAGGAGAGTGGTAATGGGATCCAAAGCCTTCTATCTTTAGGTTCTGGGATCCAAACAGAATAATGACAGATACAATATCAGCTGAAAACCAAGTCTGTAGCCTAGTCTGTTTACTAGGAACTACAGTTCAACAGTTCATCTTAAAGCGTTGCCTTCAAGCTCTACAAAGAAAAATCATTCTCATTAGTAGTCTCAGCAAAGAGCCTAGAGTTTGGCTGAGCACAGACACTAAGGTATGGTAACTTTCTTACTGAACAAGCGGTTAAGTCAGCTAAGCATTCAACAATAAGAAGTGATGATGTTCTGCTTAAAGAGTAAGGTAAAGAGCCAGGTTTACATGGGTTCTACTCCTGGGTTTGCCATAAATGTATTATGTAATCTTTGGCAAATCACTGAACCACTCTGCACCTCAGTTTTCCAATCGTAAAATGGAGATATTTGCCTCATGTTTAGTGAAGTTCTTTGATTTCCAAAGATGGAAAGTGCCAACCCTCCCAGGTCTCTCTCGTTATGAGGAAGAAAAGGAGTACTCGTGGCATCTTAGAGACTAACAAATTTATTTTTTAGTGCCACAAGTACTCCTTTTCTTTTTGCGAATACAGACTAACACAGCTGCTACTCTGAAACCTCTCATTATGAGGGACACCATTAATTTTAGTGCCAAAATTACATATGTTCTACATGAATTTGGTATTTTATGTTGAAAATTATCAGAAATGCAGAACAATGAAAGCAAGGTTACAGAAAATGTTATTTACATGAAAGAAATGGATCCCATGGCATTTTAGATGTCACCAATGAATGATATTTTGTGTCCCACGACATTTGTGCATTGTCAGAGGTTTGGATAGTGTTGTAGGAGAGCTAAGAATTATTTATTGATACAGTGAATTGTTGGTATAGTTGTCACCTGTGCTATACCTATTATTTTATTGTTACGGGGTCCCAACAATCTGCCTGGTGTTGCTCTGTAGTTAGAAAGCTTTGTTTATGAGTATTATCAATCTGGACCCTTTAAAAGGTTTGAAATTAACCTTTGAACTAATTATTTTAAAACTTGTTATCCAAACACTGCAAAGCATGGTGTTGACTCTCTGTATACCTGGCCTGACCTACTTCAATTTAGAAGCCTACTTATGGCTGTAATGAATGTGGATAATCTCAGGCAAAGCAGAAAATTCAATATACTCATTTTCATGCCAGTACCCAGAATGCTCTACAGTTCACATTTCTTTTATAGCTGAGTCTAATCTGAAATTAATGGGGTTTGTGGGTTGTGTTTTTTTCACTCCAGTGTATCTCTCAAAAAAGAATTCTCACAAGCTTTCACCACTTTGAGCTTCTTTCCTTTTTTGTTTGAAGTTTGTTTGAATATAATTTTTTCTCTGTTACAGTGTATTTGGATAGTGTGGAAACTATCATTCTGTATGAAATCAAAACCTAAAACTTTTTCATGTTATTTGTGAAACTAATAAACTTCAGTTGTCACAGAGAAGGAAATATATGTTTGGAGAAGATACACAAGTTTTTCACAATAAGGACAGAGCATGTGGGAAGAAACAGGAAGCTGATTTAAATCAGCTACAGTCCAAAGGAACTGCTTTAAGCAGTCACAGGTAAGGAACCCAGGAGTCTAGATAGGCTTAATGAGTTAGTGGGCAGACAAAATTTCTCTACACTGCCATTTCGATGGCAGTTGAATGGCACTGTGGAAAGAATAAAATATTAAAGTCTGAAATAATGGTAGATATATAAAAAGTGTCACACTTATCCAGACTGACTCATGGGTCAACAGTCTCTGATGTTTAGCTATAACTAAAGTTCAACAACTTACAAATCCATCAGTAATAAAAATCTCTACAAACACATTACTGTTGAAAGAGCAATAGTGACTGATTATATCATGCTCAGAGCTGGTCATCAAATTTCCACAGAAAATAAATGTCAATGAAAAATGGAAATTGTCATAGTACTACAATCACAGATGGGCTGCCTGCATATCCAAAATACCATTAAAAAAAGAAAAAGAAAAAGAAAAAAAGGGGGGGGGGAACCTAAGTGCTAGCTATGGTCAGCCAATGCAGTCTTTCTTGTGGATATGTCCAATCAATCATACCAACCCCCATATAGTTACCATGGTGACTATCTCTCCATTATAGATTATCTGGAGATTTTTAGCTATCACTCCATTTTGTTAGTAGAAGTATGGAGATTGCTGGTTGTATTCCTGTAAGGAGATAAACTTTTGAAAAACTCTTTTTGTAAAGGTCCTGATTATGTATGTTTTAGGGACGTTCTGTTTTCTTTCTAGAAAAAGTTTCAGAGTAACAGCCGTGTTAGTCTGTATTCGCAAAAAGAAAAGGAGGACTTGTGGCACCTTAGAGACTAACCAATTTATTTGAGCATAAGCTTTCATGAGCTACAGCTCACTTCATCGGATGCATACTGTGGAAAGTGTAGAAGATCTTTCTATACACACAAAGCATGAAAAAATGGGTATTTACCACTACAAAAGGTTTTCTCTCCCCACACCCCACTCTGCTGCTGGTAATAGCTTATCTAAAGTGATCACTCTCCTTACAATGTGTATGATAATCAAGTTGGGTCACTTCCAGAACAAATCAAGGTCTTCTCCCCCCCACCCCCCAACACAAACCCACTCTCCTGTTGGTAATAGCTAATTTAAAGTGATCACTCTCCTTACAATGTGTATGATAAAATGTCTAAGGGGCGGGTAGGAAAAAACAAGGGGAAATAGGTTACCTAGCATAATGACTTAGCCACTCCCAGTCTCTATTCAAGCCTAAGTTAATTGTATCCAATTTGCAAATGAATTCCAATTCAACAGTCTCTCGCTGAAGTCTGGTTTTGAAGTTTTTTGTTGTAATATCACAAATTTCATGTCTCTAATCACGTGACCAGAGAGATTGAAGTATTCTCCAACTGATTTATGAATGTTATAATTCTTGACATCTGATTTGTGTCCATTTATTCTTTTACGTAGAGACTGTCCAGTTTGACCAATGTACATGGCAGAGGGGCATTGCTGGCACATGATGGCATATATCACATTGGTGGATGTGCAGGTGAACGAGCCTCTGATAGTGCGGCTGATGTTATTAGGCCCTGTAATGGTGTCCCCTGAATAGATATGTGGGCACAGTTGGCAACGGGCTTCGTTGCAAGGATAGGTTCCTGGGTTAGTGGTTCTGTTGTGTGGTATGTGGTTGCTGGTGAGTATTTGCTTCAGGTTGGGGGGCTGTCTGTAGGCAAGGACTGGCCCGTCTCCCAAGATTTGTGAGAGTGTTGGGTCATCCTTAAGGATAGGTTGTATATCCTTAATAATGCGTTGGAGGGGTTTTAGTTGGGGGCTGAAGGTGACGGCTAGTAGCATTCTGTTATTTTCTTTGTCAGGCCTGTCCTGTAGTAGGTGACTTCTGGGAACTCTTCGGGCTCTATCAATCTGTTTCTTCACTTCCGCAGGTGGGTATTGTTGTTGTAAGAATGCTTGATAGAGATCTTGTAGGTGTTTGTCTCTGTCTGAGGGGTTGGAGCAAATGTGGTTGTATTGCAGAGCTTGGCTGTAGACAATGGATCGTGTGGTGTGGTCAGGGTGAAAGCTGGAGGCATGTAGGTAGGAATAGCGGTCAGTAGGTTTCCGGTATAGGGTAGTGTTTATGTGACCATCGTTTATTAGCACTGTAGTGTCCAGGAAGTGGATCTCTTGTATGGACTGGACCAGGCTGAGGTTGATGGTGGGATGGAAATTGTTGAAATCATGGTGGAATTCCTCAAGGGCTTCTTTTCCATGGGTCCAGATGATGAAGATGTCATCAATATAGCGCAAGTAGAGTAGGGGCGTTAGGGAACGAGAGCTGAGGAAGCGTTGTTCTAAGTCAGCCATAAAAATGTTGGCTTATTGTGGGGCCATGCAGGTACCCATAGCCGTGCCGCTGATCTGAAGGTATACATTGTCCCCAAATGCAAAATAGTTATGGGTAAGGACAAAGTCACAAAGTTCAGCCACCAGGTTAGCCGTGACATTATCGGGGATAGTGTTCTTGATGGCTTGTAGTCCATCTTTGTGTGGAATGTTGGTGTAGAGGGCTTCTACATCCATAGTGGCCAGGATGGTGTTATCAGGAAGATCACGGATGGATTGTAGTTTCCTCAGGAAGTCAGTGGTGTCTCGAAGGTAGCTGGGAGTGCTGGTAGCGTAGGGCCTGAGGAGGGAGTCTACATAGCCAGACAATCCTGCTCTCAGGGTGCCAATGCCTGAGATGATGGAGCGCCCAGGATTTCCAGGTTTATGGATCTTGGGTAGTAGATAGAATATCCCAGGTCAGGGTTCCAGGGGTGTGTCTGTGCAGATTTGATCTTGTGCTTTTTCAGGGAGTTTCTTGAGCAAATGCTGTAGTTTCTTTTGGTAACTCTCAGTGGGATCAGAGGGTAATGGCTTGTAGAAAGAGGTGTTGGAGAGCTGCCAAAAAGCCTCTTGTTCATATTCCGACCTATTCATGATGACATCAGCACCTCCTTTGTCAGCCTTTTTGATTATGATACCAGAGTTGTTTCTGAGGCTGTGGATGGATTGTGTTCTGCACGGCTGAGATTGTGGGGCAAGTGATTCTGCTTTTCCACAATTTCAGCCCGTGCACATCGGCGGAACCACTCTATGTAGAAGTCCAGTCTGCTGTCTCGACCTTCAGGAGGAGTCTACCCAGAATCCTTCTTTTTGTAGTATCGGTAGGGAGGTCTCTGTGGATTAGTATGTTGTTCAGAGGTGTGTTGGAAATATTCCTTGAGTCAGAGATGTCAAAAATAGGATTCTAGGTCACCACAGAACTGTATCATGTTCGTGGGGGTGGAGGGGCAGAAGGAGAGGCCCCAAGATAGGACAGCTGCTTCCGCTGGGCTAAGAGTATAGTTGGATAGGTTAACAATATTGCTGGGTGGGTTGAGGGAACCATTGCTGTGGCCCCTTGTGGCATGTAGTAGTTTAGAACGTTTAGTGTCCTTTTTCTTTTGTAGAGAAGCAAAATGTGTGTTGTAAATGGCTTGTCTAGTTTTAGTAAAGTCCAGCCACTAGGAAGTTTGTGTGGAAGGTTGTTTTTTTATGAGAGTATCCATTTTTGAGAGCTCATACTTTATCTTTCCCTGTTTGCTGTAGAGGATGTTGATCAGGTGGTTCCACAGTTTCTTTGAGAGCGTGTGGCACAAGCTGTCAGCATAGTCTGTGTGGTATGTAGATTGTAATGGATTTTTTACCTTTAGTCCTGCACATCCACCAATGTGATATATGCCATCATGTGCCAGCAATGCCCCTCTGCCATGTACATTGGTCAAACTGGACAGTCTCTGCGTAAAAGAATAAATGGACACAAATCAGATGTCAAGAATTATAACATTCAAAAACCAGTCAGAGAACACTTCCATCTCTCTGGTCACGTGATTACAGACATGAAAGTTGCGATATTACAACAAAAAAACTTCAAATCCAGACTCCAGCAAGAGACTGTTGAATTGGAATTCATTTGCAAATTGGATACAATTAACTTAGGCTTGAATAGAGACTGGGAGTGGCTAAGTCATTATGCAAGGTAACCTATTTCCCCTTGTTTTTTCCTACCCCCCCTCCTCAAACGTTTTTGTTAAACCCTGGATTTGTGCTGGAAATGGCCCACCTTGATTATCATACACATTGTAAGGAGAGTGATCACTTTAGATAAGCTATTACCAGCAGGAGAGTGGGGTGGGGGGAGAGAAAACCTTTTGTAGTGGTAAATACCCATTTTTTCATGCTTTGTGTGTATAAAAAGATCTTCTACACTTTCCACAGTATGCATCCGATGAAGTGAGCTGTAGCTCACGAAAGCTTATGCTCAAATAAATTGATTAGTCTCTAAGGTGCCACAAGTACTCCTTTTCTTTTTTCTAGAAAAAGGAAATTAAAACAAAGCAAAAAGAACATCTCAGTTTCCTATACAAATAATGATATTGAAAAATAATCTTAAAAATCTATGACTAGTGTTACGAATTACACCTGAGAGGACACGCACACAACTGCTGTGAATTATTCCTTGTAGGACACGCACACAAATGCTGCGAATTATACCTGATAGGACACGCACAGTTTGAATCTAAGCTGAGGCACAGAAACAAAGTCCATAACTGCAGAGTTCCCAAAAGACACTAAGTTTATTACGCTCGAGCGTGGTGCCCCCCTGCTAGCCAGGAGGGGATCCTGAATACAGATTATACAAAGGTTATATACTTTTTAGCAAAGCATGTTGCCCTCGTGCATTGGAAACCTTAGCCAATAAACAAACCCTTGTCTTATCTACCACCTATCCCTGCTTGGTGCATTCCTCATGCTATACCAGTATGTTAATTAAACAGCATGGTCCTAAAGCCATGGATCAGTAACTTTAATTATCAGGATGGGGGGCCTCACGTCAAGGCCAAAAGACAGGGAGTTAGAGACTGACAAAAACCAGATACTGGGAGTCAAGGCAGGCTGGAGACAAGGAGGAGGATTTTCACAGGGATTCAGTATCTAAGGATCACTCCTCCTGGTGTATGATGTGCTGGCATTTAAACAATGGTGGGCCCCAAACCAAAATGGAGTCACATGTGCTAACTTTTCCTTAACACTAGTTAGGTTGGACCTGGCATCCTCCCCACATATGTAGTAGGGCTACTTTAACCCAAAAAGTCATAGAAATAGCTAGATCTGCTGGAGTGACAAGTTTTTTAACATGGAGGGGCAGGCAGCCATTACGATATAAGCCACTAATGCTGGTAGCATATGTGCACACAAGGCAAATTGCATGATGGTGCTACACTAGGCGGACACTGTCATATGGGCAGTTTGACTATGCATGTATGTTAGCACCGTACTAGCAGTCAGTGCTGCTATCACAATGGTACTGTGAGTAGAGACGCAACCTAATAACTAAAGCTGAACAAGTACTGGGGAAAAAATTCCATGAATATACTTGAAATTTGCTTTGAGATATTTGTGACACTCTTGAGTTCACTTTCCATGAATATTCAAGTGTTCAATACTCAGAAAAGACAAACATTAAGGTCAAGTATTCACCAAAAGCAAATTTCGAATAGTATATTTGAGTGAATGCTTTGCAATTTGAGTGATATTCATTATCTAACAAGGGAGCAGAAACATTACCACGTCTTCTGTAACTCACCATCACAGCATGCATTGCAAATATTCCTTAAATTATCATCAGACCAAGGGTTATTCATAAGCAGCTTTGAACAAGAGCTAAATATGACAATGTTTTGCTCTGGTCTCACAAGACAAGTTTCAAGTAAGTTATTAACTGTAAATTATTCATTTGCTCAGCTCTACTTCTACTAATACCTAGTAATTATATATTTCTCTTCAGCTTCAAAGTATTCTACAAACGGTGGCCAACATCCTATAAATGGATCCTTCATACACAGTCCCTTACTCTAATACAGATTCCAGTTTAAGCCAGTCATGCCTGTGAATACCTTAGGAGGATAAAGGCCTATGATGGATTGTTTCTTATTTTTATTACAGTAACACCTAAAAGCCCTAATCAAGATTGGGGCCTTTTTGTTCTAGGCACTGTACACAAACATACTGAGAAAGGATCTCTGTGCCAATGAGCTTTCCATTTAAAAGAGGGTGGGAGGGGAAATGGTGGTATAGGGGACTTGCTCAAGTTCACACTGCACATCAGTGACAAAACTTGGAATAAAACAGAGTTCTCCTGACTCCCAATCACATGTCCTATCCACTAGGCCATGCTGCCTCCCTTGTTGGTGCAGCTGAATTGCAATCGCTATATAAAACTTGAAGAGTTTAATGTTGTATGCTACATATTATGTCATATTATAATTAGTCTTAAAAAAAAGTATGTTTCCACCCACATAGTGTTGAGGCATTCTTTCAAAAAGGCTAATGAGATGTTATAGGAACCATCTGCTGCTTGCCTTTCATTAGCTCAAACACCTTTGGAAGTGGGGGAAATTCCATTTTAGTAAAAGTAAAATAGCATTTTAACAAACAGTGAAATAGAAGCCAAAGGTGTTTAACTATATGGGTGTTGGTACGATTCATTGGACATACTCACAAGGAGGACTGCACTGGCTGACCATCATGACACTAGCATTTAGTGCAATTATCACAGATGGGCTGCCTGCATATCCAAAGTACAATGAGTACAGCTGATTAAAAAAGGGGGGAGGGGGGAACTATGACAATTTAATTTTTAATTGAAATTTGTTATCAGTGAAAGTTTTATGACCAGCTCTGAGCATGATACAATCAGCCACTATTGCTCATCCAGCAATAACGTGTTTGTAAGGATTATTATTACTGGCGGATTTGCAAATTTCACATGTTCCGTTTTATATTAACCACGTCTTAGCAATAAAAAGAAACTGTCCAGGTCAAAGGACCTCTTCCATAATAGGACACTGAATTGGTTAACAACTTCACTTCTGTTTCAACCAGAATTGGGACAATTTTTTTCTTAATGGAGATGACAAAAACTTTGCTGAAACCTTACACACAGTGTTCCAAAGACTCATTGAAACTGGTTGCATACAGCTAGCTTGATTGTATAGATTGACTGATGTAACAATGGCTATTGAGGGCCTCAGAGAGAAGAAAGCTGACTGTCAAAAGGAGGTGCAAGGAATGAAGTAATGCCTTGGGCACCCACACAAAGTTATAAGAGAAATCACATAGGTTAGTGTTCACTCAGAGAAAATTAAACAACTTGGAGGGTACCAGACCATCAGGGAACAATCCTGCAAACTTTTTACTCATTAAGAGTAGTCCAATGGGACTGCTCACACAGGTAAGGGCTACTTTTATGTAGTATAGGTTTGCAGGATCTGACCTATGCTAACTGACTAAACCATACAACATTAATCTACTGTTGGGTTAAAATAGTGGGGGAATGGGGCAAGAACGCAGGTACTAAAATGAATCTGTGAAATGAAACATGATCTTAACATGGTTTTTTTGGGGGAAGGGGATTATATTAACCAACTATTTCACTCACTAGAGCCTATTTTAAAACTCTGCCATATTTAGGAAACTAATAGAATCCTAATTTCACAACTTTACTGTGTAAATATCCAAGCCCTATAATTCATGTCATACAAAAGTCACCTGCTTTGCAATTTTTCTTTCATCTGCTTTTAAATAAAAAGTCTGCCTGTAAAATAATTTCAGCACTGAATGTGTGTCTGTGAGTGGCTCTCTGAATACATCCAGGGCTGCCTCAATAATTATTGCCAAAATTATTGTGATCTTAGTATCACTTGTTACTGTCTAGCGGTCTTTCCCCAGGACTAATTATTTTACAGACTATGTTTTAATTGCAGTGTATAAGAGGTACTTTCTGCAACTGTTGAGCATTACGAGGGGATAAGTTCCGCAACAGGCAGATCATTAAATTTGCTACCAGGAATAAGCACACTTCTGGGACCAATGACATTTGTCAAAATTCGTCAACATGTTCGTTGAATGCAAGAGGCCAGCTCCAGGATATGTCTCCTAATAACTGCTGGCCTGGTGAGTGCTGTTAATTATTTAGCATGGAGAAGGTATGGAAGACATAGGCCTTCTCAGGAGAAATGCCTTTTTTATTAACAGATATATTAAAAATCCTGAGTGAATTAAATTAATGCTTTAAACAAATCCAGGCTGACAATTTTCTGGTGGTCTGCAAGCATTGCTAGAGGAGATGGAGGAACAAGTTACAAATATCAAAATATTATGCATATTCTATAGCTTCTTATCAGCGCCCAGAGTGATGTAAAATAAAACTGTTAACAGATTTGAAAACGTTCATGCTCATATTGAATTAGGCCATCACCATTAATGTTACTTCATAAATTATCTGCTAAAAGATACTGTTATAAGCACAGTGCAGGTCAGAAGCACTGCTATTCAGTGTTAAATATTACAGTGGTATATTTCAAAAGCTTGGAAACAGAAGGAAAGTTAAAGATGACTCTAACAGTTATATTTTATTGGGCAGATAGTTATGAAAAGTGAAAACCTGACACCCATTAATCTTATTATATCATTTCACAGTTTACATATAAAATTTAAGGCCCAAACCTGCTCCTATTGAAATCTAATGGAAAACTTCCTATTTACTTCAATGGGAGCTAGGTCAGGTATGTAATAGTAGCAGAGATTACCAATTTCCATCATGAGGTCCATATCAGATACAGTAGCCACAGTTCTTGGTAATGGAATAAATGTGTTTCTGGAATAACGTCTATTATTAGTGTCTCAAGATGCAACACCTCTTGGACAACCTTGAGGAACTAATAAATATTTGATGTGTGTAGACATCTCACGAATATGTAGTGGTGCACGTAAAGCGAATACTATGGATCATGACAAAAAGGAATCTGCATTTCCCATTGAAGGAAAGTGATATCATAGGAGAATAGAACAGAAGCCATAGCTAAATATTCTGTATACATCATCAGACTTTAGCTGTGAAAATATCAAGGCCTCATAAAGATTAAACCTTTGCTTCTTGGAGAAGTGGGAATTTAGCCCTTTCACCAACAGTTGTCTGTCTGCTTGGTGACCAATGACTTCTCCAGGTTGGGTTCACAGCTTTATAGGGGCCTTTTCCACCATACTCACCTTTGGTATCTGGCCCTTTTAATCTGAAAGAGGCAACCAGCTGCAATTTCAAGGTTGCCTTTGTCTCCATGAGGGTGGGATTTTGTGGTATGTGATCTTCAGAAACTATTATAGGAACAACATTATGGAACTAATTAAATCTTAGGAAGGGATGATGCCAATTGTTACCGTGAGGCAGAGAGGTGGTTTTTGTAGATATGTGGATCTACATCCGTCTAAGGCAGTTGTGAGTGACACAAAAACTGCAAGTGTTCTGGGATCTCTGGGGGAGAAAGATTTTTCTCCTCCTTCAATTTGCAGTGCAGATAATTAGATACTGTTATAGGATGACATCTGGGATCTTAGAAGCTTTATTACTTATGAGTGATTCTTTCAGCTTTGCCATGTGCCTTATGTATTTATATCTCTACTTAGTACTTTCCAAAGGATGGTATCTATAATCTTCAATGGTCAGTATGTGGGTCCAGTGTTGTTTGGAGAATATACTCCAGAAAATACCATCCCAGCATGATGAAAATTTGACAGTTGTGCTTAAAATGTATAATAAGGCAGGTCTGAAAACTTTAGATAAAGTTATTTGGGTGGGGAGAGGTGGCAGGTGATCTCAGAGACAGGCACAATTCCTGACCAAGAACATATTATACAGCAAACACTCATGCCACACACGCAAATGGCCATTTTATCTTCTTTTCCAGGACTTACCTTAAAGGTGTCACAATTAGTGTTTTCTGGACTAGTGCAGATCTAATTCTGAAGCAGTTAAAGAATTGTTTGATAAATAAGCTGTTTATGCCACTTTGCCTACAACTGTAATTAAAGATGTTTTGGATCATGTCCAGTTCTTATTCAGATCCATGAAAAATTAGTCAAAAAGAAAAAGTTACATTTTCATCAAAGACAATAACTGAAAAAAAAATGTCTATTGCAATGGCTCCCAAACTGTAGTCTATGGGCCACCAATCAGCTGTTATCCAAAGCCAAAGTCTGACTGAAATGAACAACACATTAATGCCACAGAGTAGACAAGACATAGGTCAAGGAAAGGAAGATAAAAATAAATGTGCACTACCATACAAGCTATGTATAAGCTTGCCTTTGCGTTTGAAAATAAAGAGAGAAAGAACAGTCTTCATGGACATACTGATTTTACAGTGAGAAGGGACCAGTCAGATCATCTAGTCTGACCTTGCGCATAACACAGATCATAAGATTTCCTTGTATTAATTCTTGCTGCAAATCTAATAGCTGTAGTTGAACTGGAGCCTATCTTTAAGAAAAAAACACCTTAATTTGATTTACAAATTTCCAATGATGGAAAATCCACCACAACTGTTGGCAAAGTGTTCCAATGATGAATTACCTTATGTACTAAAAATTGGCTCCTTATTTCTAACCTGAATATGTCTGGCTTCAACTTCTTGTTTTTGTTATGCCTTCCTCTGTTAGACTGAAGAGCCTTCCATTATCAAATTTCTGTTCCTCAGGAAGGATCTGATCAAGTCACCCTTTAACCGTCTCTTAGTTTAGTGATCTATTTCATGTATTAATGACCCATTTTTCATACCAACATTCTACATTTAAGTTATCAGCTAAGAAGATTTGGAATGGTACAATATATACCTCACACAGGTACATCCGGAACAATAGAGCCATAGTCTTGGTTCTATATATATATAATCTGAGATATGATGCTTCCCAAGCACTTGTGTTCCCCAGTGAAATTCAGCTGTATCACATTAATGCCTCATTGTAATATGAAGACCACCTGTACAGACCAATGATTGTGGCAAGAAACTTTAAACAGATATAAAGTCTTTCACTGCTTTACTACAGCCATCTTGAGGTTTCTATCTTTTTATGCTTCAATATTGAACTATTATTTGTTATCATTTACAACTATGCTTGGAACTCAGAGTTTTTACATATTCTTGTTATTTCTTCTAAAAAGACAGACATATTTTATACAAGAAAAAATAGTGATGACATGAATTACCTTGGGAGTTAGCTAGACGGTGCTAAAACATATGTATGTATGGCTGCATCAGTGCCACTGTTGAAGCATGAGCCTTGTTGATTAGAAGTTTGTAGGGGGGAAAGAAACATAAGTGAAAATGCTATTGCTCTGTCCTAATTACAATAGTGTGGTTCATGTATAGCACACTCCTTGGTATCCCATAGAGTTTCTATTCCAAACTTCCCATTCATACCAGTAAATTTATATATAGGTATATCCATCCTAGATTCATAACTTATAACATTCTTACAATAATTCAGTAATAACTACCCTTTTCAAGATGTTTTGGTGTGATTTAGGCCCATCCTTATAGTGTTAGCAGAGATTTTTTTTTTTTAATAGACCAGACTGAAATGTAAACTCAGCTCATATCGAAGATAAGATCTTTCCTCCAGGGAATATATTAAAAAGTTATACAAAGCCTATTAAAAGTAAAACACTATGATATACTGTATCTCATATGGGAAAAGTAGCAGTGTCAGATCGTAGGTAGGAATACACAAGGGAAAGAAGATCTGCTTAGACAAGTAATTAAAGCATTCATTTAGAAGACACAAGAACCTTTCCCACAGCAGCTGATCATTGCTTGTGTCCATATCACAGTGAAAAGTGCTTGAAATTAGAAAATGCTGAAACCGAATTTGTCTTGATGCCAATAAATGCTGTTAATGATCACACACTTGTCTGAGTAGGTTTGTGGAGTTTAACATTAATCAGGGTTTCAGTTAGGAAAACCCAACACTGGCAATAATAACTCCATGGAGACAACAAGCTGTAACAAACTTCCTTGTAGGTCAGATGCAATTAACTAATAACCAACGAAGCATGACTCCATAGCTTTATTTAGCTAGATCAAAGTCTACTCAGGTTTGATACCTCCATAAAACCACTCCATAAAACCACTTACAATGCTTGTCATGCCATTATTACTAAATAGTATCAGCAACACTCCTGTTGCTTTGTAAACAGGTATCCATCTATTTACTGTGTAAATGGATCCCCACCGCTGTCATATCTGAACACCTCAAACGCTAGTGGAATTATCATCACAACTCCTCTGTGATACAGGGAAATGTATGTATGAAGACAAATCAAGGAGATTCTAATTTAAAAATCCACTAGACCAAATGTCTGGTTTTTCATTTGATTCAACCTGGGTTCTTGTTGTTATCTCTCTAGGTTTATGCACAGTGCCCACCATGGTGGTATCTGATCACCTTATAAGCATAGCTCAGCTAATTTAGAAAACTGGAAATTGTTTTGGGTCTGCTTTTGCTGCCACTGGACCCACACCTGGCTGTCATGGACAGTCATAGTGCTTTATTTGTTTTATCATGACATCTTGCTGCTCACCATTGTTCTGATCCAATATCCATTAAAGTCAATGGCAAGCTTAGATTCATTTAAATGCCTTGAAAAGCCTCTAAGACCACCACCCAGCCCATAAGACCTCAGCATAATTAGTATAAAGATATTTGTTTGTATAGTCTGTGATATAACTAATTAAAACTCAAACAGGAAAAAGGCCAGATTTTGCTTTTTGCTCCTTTCCTAGGCAATAGAAATGTTTGTATTGTGCAATGTATTACAGGAACCTGTCTTATTCCAGCAGTTGTGATACAATCAACGTGAAGTTCTGTTGTCTTGAAATGGGAAGTTTTGCCAACACCTAAAACTGAATGATATTCTAGTTATCCTCAGAAAGCACCATTATTGCCAATGTAATTAAATCCACAGCAGGTGGGAAAATCATGCAAGGAGCTAAAGTCAGTGTTTGGAAGCTTTGCATTTTGCTTAGCAGCATTGCCTGAACTGGCTATGAAGGGTACATATTTATTAATCATTGTTATGTTACATAATATCATGTTAGCTGTAAATGGAATATTTGTGGCAAGACTGTATATTGGCTTGTAATATTTACTGTGGTATTGTAACGGGTCAGCACCAACTTCTTGAGAGAGCCCCCTCTCGTTGGGTGTGTCCATGGTCTTTAAGCCAGTCCAGCCCTGTTATGGGGCTGTATCCCCAGGGCTTCCTCCCTGGAGACACTATCTTCCTGTGGCCCTCCCCAGGCTCAGTCCTTACTCAAGGGCTGCAACCAACCAGGAGCTCATTCATTGCTCCCCCGGTCCCTGCTAGCAAACTGTCTTTGGCTCAGTCTTAGCAGCTAGCCAGGAGCCTCTCACTCCCTGGGTCCCTGGGCAGGCTGAGCTGTCCGTGGCAATGCTGCTCTTCCAGGCAGCCAGGCCTGCAGTCCTTTCTTCTTCAGCTCCAGCAGCAACTAACTGTTGCTCTATTCTGCAGCTCCTTTTATATGGCCCTCCTTGGCCCTGATTGTCTGCTTCTCCTGCAGCCAATCTAGTCTGCTTGGAGGACCTCACAGCTGTTCCTTTCCTGGGATGGGTGTGGCAGAGCCCTGGGGCCTCCAAGAGGGGGACTTTGGGCCTAGTCCACCCCATCACAGGTATATAAATTTCTGTGAAGAATTTGGAATGGACTCCAAATCTGTCTAGACAATTAGAATTTTTGTTGGTTAGCAATTATTAGAAGAGTAAATGTGATTTGAGTTAGTTATGAAGAAATAGGGCAAAATTCTCTGCTCAGTTAAACCCATGTAAAACTGGAATAACTCCAATGATTGCTAGCATACTGTAGATTATTGAAAATCTAAATACAATTAAGATAAAAAATCCCAACTTGGATTCCTAAAATTCAGCTTCTAAATCCATATGTGGGCAGCTAAATAAGTGAAGTGATGATCCCAAGTGCTTAGCAGCCACAATTCCCATTGTAATTAATCTAGATTAAGGGCCATGACTCACATTTACACTATGGCCCCTTTAAAAGTAGTTTACTCTGGAAAAGCTCTGTAAAGTAAGAATAAATGTAATTTGTGCCCACTTTATGGTCCCTTTTCACTGCCGGAGCACCATCAGTGTGTAAATGAGAATCAGGTCTTTTAGGTATTTAACTTTAGGCACCCAAGGTTTAGCATGATCAGCCCTTAATACTTAAGGCCAAAATTCCTAAGAACATATGTGTGCAAGCATCTCCAGAAAAGTAACACAGGATGTTAAAATCTACTAATCTTATGACTGTGCCAACACATCCTTTCCATCTACACTGAAACCGAAACCTTAAATAGGTATGGGTGTTTGTGTTGGTACAGTTTCAGGTACTTTTTGTAGCAGAGAATATTGAAGCTTTATTAGTAAAGCAGTAGTGAGCTGGCTGCACAGCTTCAGATTCTGACCAATAAGCTACCCAAAGAGCATAATGTTGAAACAGTAAGCAGGCTCATACTTCATTTCAAGGCTAAAACCTCTAGGCTTGCAATGAATGTTGCAAAAAATATGACCATTAGACTGGGAGAAAATACAATTGCCACCAAGAGTTTGCATCTACAAAGCTGCTGAAACATAGGGGAATTTGACAACTTGATTGTACTCTCATAAGGAACAAGATACATTACTCTTGGTGTTTAAAAATGAGCCCAGTGCCTTCATGTCTGCATCCCTTCAGAGCTAAAGAAGTCAGCAAGAAGTTGAACTGAGCTTCAGACTGACCTGGGGAGATGCATAATAACTTACAGCACAATTATGGTTACAACATTTTTGGGAGAACAAACAATAATACAGACAACAGGGTAAAATGTCATGAGACTCAACAACAAGTCAACAGTGTGTGTGTATGTTTGGGGGCCGAGCTCTGTACAGGATTTGGAATTACATCTACACAGAGATGCAGAACACAGAGTAATGTTACATACCTGGAAAAAAAAAAGAATAGCAGAGGATTTATTTCCTATACACTACATAGCCTAGCCTAAAAATAAATAGTCAAAAGAGAAACAACTCATTAAACCACAGCCTATGGAAATACTAATAAAATCATAATAGAAGACAGAAGCCTGAAGTGTGTAGGGACATACTAGGGAAACATCATCCAGGGATCACACATAGAATATTTCTGCAGATGTCCCTAGATCTGCAGGTGTAGCCGATGACAGCTATGCTTATAAGATGGGAGGGAAAATTAAATGAGGGAGAGGGGGTTGCTTTTTAGCGTGTTTATGAGTAGATGTGTTTATTCAGCACATTAAATGTGCACGCCACTTTAGAGAAAAAATAATTCTAGATCAATGTTCAAAAGATCTTATAATTAATGGGTCAAATCTTATGGTATTAAGCCACCTACTACTCCATTTAGCTTCAGTTGGAGTTGTGGGCTCAGCACCTCTCAGGTTTTGCCCCCCAGAGAAATATGAGAAATGAAAACAATACTGTGGGTGAGCAAAACAGAACAAACCCCCTAGCAAATAAGATATTGCATATTCCCCTCCCAGCCCAGCCTGTCATCTGCTCCCAGTTTGTTCTGAATCTGATCTTCTGCTTACCGTGTCCTCATACTGCTTTCTGCCACATCCAAGTACATGCAATTGCCTGATCACTGCACTCCACCAGGTCTCTGGAAGAGCATTCGCGCTTAGGCAGCTGGCATTGAAGGAGGTGCATCAATTTTCAGGTTCTCTGATGCAGTCACAGGTACTGGGACCAATGACGTAGCCCTACTTGAGCATGTCTCCAGACTGGCCAACTCCAGTGCGGCGTTGATTAAGGCAATGCCACATAGTCCCAAGGATGATTTGTAGTGGGTGGTAGGAGCTCAGCTGGTGGAAGCCAGAGTGCACCAGGCCATTCTCTACTCTTGTAGCCATAACTGAACCCATGTCTATTTGGGTGACAGTGTTAAGGGTTTATTGGTGGTAAGAAAACGTCTTCATGACTTCAGTCAACTCAGTATCCATGTTATATAACAGACGTCTTGGATCTGTACATTGCCTGGTGCACTTAACTCTACTAGCAACTTCCCAGTGTCTATCAGAAGGATCAATACGTGTGAAGATATAGAGACTGTTGAGGTGGGTGGCTTAAGACACCCTGCAATATAGCAGCAGGTGAGTTGAGTATAGGGTCTAGCTTCTTTAAGTGAGGGGATCATGCCCATGCTGCACAGGAGTATTCAACAGAGAAGTAGCAAAGTGACAGTGCTATTGAGTGCAGAGTTGATGAGTATGTCCCCCACTTTGATGTAACCAGCTTGCTGAGAATGTTGTTTAGTATGCTAACCTGGGCTTTAGTTTTCTCAGGGTGGGCTCTAGAGGAGAGGCTGCTGTCAGGAGTAACACCGAGGTATACGGCATTTATGGAATGAGTACGTTTTGTCCCAAGCCAAATGATACTGCGTTTGTGTTTGGTGCCTCAGTTTTTGAGATGGAATGAGCTGACTTGCACCTGAATCTGTTCAAATTTGTCCATTACACAGATATACCACCCCCGGATTTGGGCTAGTTCCGCAAAGGTGCAGTTCAGTCCTGTATTTGAAAAGAGATACTGTATCAGATGTTGTCATGAAAGTGGCAGCAGATTTCAGAGGAAAAGCTGCAACTCCCAGCTTATGCCTTCATTAGTTTGTTACCAAGAGGGTTTATTTTGAAAGTTCCCTTTAAAATTGTTGAGGGTGCTGTCGTCAGTGTGTGGGGCAATTTCCACATGCACAGGAGGTCTTGGATTAAATGTTAACATGCCAACAGCACTGAACTTCTATGACTCCCCAAACCATACTAATAAATCATGACAGCTCGAGCTGACCGACAGACAATTTCCTTTGGCGGTAACTATCAAGGTTTTGACATTTGTTTTTGGTCCACACAGAAATGAAAGCAAAACATTGTGCACACTTTCATGGAAACTCAAATGTGATAAAGTGTCTGTTGCCTCAGCTTTTCACTCAGGTAGGGGGTTTGTTGGTGGCCCTACCTGGGGATATGGGAGACCTAGGTTCAAGTCCCTGTTCTGTCCGATTCAGAGTAGAAATTTCACTACAGATCACTCTAAATCAGGTAGAGCAGGGACTTGACCCTGGGTCTTTCACATCCCAGGCCAGCACCCAATGGCTATAACTGCATGTTCCAGAGAATTTCTCTCTCTTTCTCTGCCCCCCACTGCAATGAAAACTTCATCAAAACCAATATGTTTCCACAAAATGTTTCTGCTTCAACAAAACAGTGTATTTTGGTGAAATTTCTAATAACAGCTCTAAACACAGCCTCCAAAATCAGAAGTCCTGTGAAGTTGCTTGACTAATACTTTTCTACTGTACCTGTATTGTTTGCATAGGTGCCGACTTCCCCTCTGCCCGGTGGGTGCTCGACCCCCACCCATCCGCACTCCCGCCCCTGCACCACCCTCGCCCCACCCCTATTCCACCCATTCCCCAAAGTCCCCACCCCACCCTGCCTTTTCTTACTCCAGCCCTGCCCCCTTCCCCCAAGTCCCCGTCCCTGCCCTAACTCTTCTCCGCCTCCTCCCCTGAGCATGCCGCATCCCTGTTCCTCCCCCTTGCTCCCGGAAAGTCCTAAGTGCCACCAAACAGCTGTTAGGCAGCGGGGGGTGGGGAGTGAGAAGCACTAGGAGGGAGGGAGAGAAGTGGGGACGTGGCCCTGGGAGTTGGGAGAGTTGGGGGAGAAGGAGGCGAGGAGGTGAGAGCTTGGCTGCTGGTGGGTGCGGAGCACCCGCTAATTTTTCCCTTTGGGTGCTCCAGACCCGGAGCACCCATAGAGTTGGTACCTAGGATTATTTGTAACAAATATTGCCATTCTTCAGTATACTTTAGCAACAGTTATCAATATATAATGGTTTCAGTAGTTAATAGGTATTGTCAATTCCAGTTTAAAAGTTAAATTTAACATTCCTGTGGCAGGGAAACACTACAACAGCCCAACACTGTAGCATTTAATTTCAGAAAGGAGGACTACACAAAAATGAGGAAGTTAGTTAAATAGAAATTAAAAGGTACAGTGCAAAAAGTGAAATCCCTGCAACCTGCATGGAAACTTTTTAAAGACACCATAATAGAGGTTCAACTTAAATGTATACTGTTAGAATATAGATATTCAGGTCTGTCTGTAAAGGCCTATACTTTAAGAATTTGGGTGTATTCTTATCACTTGGCTAGTTATAAAGGTATAAAAGAAAGAATCAAAATCACTGACTGCTGGTGTAAGGGTCTTCTCTTACTGTGACAGTCTGAGGCCCTGTTCTTAGGCTAAGGCCTTTGGCTGAGCAGCAGAAGCAGCCATAAGCTGGGAAGCGACCGGTCACATCCTCACATTCCAAACTAGTCACACTGAAAGAAAGTGCTATTGGGGTGTTAGGAATACAATCCTGTCCTGATAATGCCTATCACCTCCAGAGAAAGGGAAGTGCCTAGAAGATGTAAAAGGAAACTTAGTTTGATAGCATCCTGTCTGGCAAGAACTCACTTATCAATAGCTGGGATGTGAAATCCTCACTTCTATATTATTTTGTCATTATAGTTCCCACTTTGCTATTGTTTGTATAATCTCTGTCTGGTTCTGTGATTGTTCCTGTCTGCTGTATAATTAATTTTGCTGGGTGTAAACTAATTAAGGTGATGGGATATAATTGGTTACATAATCATGTTACAATATGTTAGGATTGGTTAGTTAAATTTCAGGAAAATGATTGGTTTCAGAGGAACAGCCGTGTTAGTCTGTATTTGCAAAAAGAAAAGGAGTACTTGTGGCACCTTAGAGACTAACCAATTTATTTGAGCATGATGAAGTGAGCTGTAGCTCACGAAAGCTCATGCTCAAATAAATTGGTTAGTCTCTAAGGTGCCACAAGTACTCCTTTTCTTTTTAGGAAAATGATTGATTAAGGTATAGCTAAGCGGAACTCAAGTTTTACTATGTAGTCTGCAGTCAATCAGGAAGTGAGTGGATGATGGGATGGGATGGGAACAGGGAATGGGAACAGGGAATGGGGTGGGGAAATTGGAATCTTGTTTTGCTAAAAGGGGAAATGGGAACAGGGAATGGGGTAAGGAAATTGGAATCATGTTTTGCTAAAGGGGGAAATGGGAACAGGGAATGGGGGTAAGGAAATTGTAATCATGTTTGGCTAAGGGCAGGAATGGGAACAGGGACACAGGTGTAAGGCTCTGTGGTGTCAGAACTGGGAAGAGGGACACTAAGGAGGAAACTGGAATCATGCTTGCTGGAAGTTCACCCCAATAAACATCGAATTGTTTGCACCTTTGGACTTCGGGTATTGTTGTTCTCTGTTCATGCGAGAAGGACTAAACTGGGAGGAGTGGTAGATACGCTGGAGGACAGGGATAGGATACAGAGGGACCTAGACAAATTGGAGGATTGGGCCAAAAGAAATCTGATGAGGTTCAATAAGGATAAGTGCAAGGTCCTGCACTTAGGACGGAAGAACCCAATGCACAGCTACAGACTAGGGACCGAATGGCTAGGCAGCAGTTCTGCGGAAAAGGACCTAGGGGTGACAGTGGACGAGAAGCTGGATATGAGTCAGCAGTGTGCCCTTGTTGCCAAGAAGGACAATGGCATTTTGGGATGTATAAGTAGGGGCATAGCGAGCAGATCGAGGGACATGATCGTTCCCCTCTATTCGACATTGGTGAGGCCTCATCTGGAGTACTGTGTCCAGTTTTGGGCCCCACACTACAAGAAGGATGTGGATAAATTGGAGAGAGTCCAGCGAAGGGCAACAAAAATGATTGGGGGTCTGGAACACATGACTTATGAGGAGAGGCTGAGGGAACTGGGATTGTTTAGTCTGCAGAAGAGAAGAATGAGGGGGGGATTTGATAGCTGCTTTCAACTACCTGAGAGGTGGTTCCAGAGAGGATGGTTCTAGACTATTCTCAGTGGTAGAAGAGGACAGGACAAGGAGTAATGGTCTCAAGTTGCAGTGGGGGAGGTTTAGGTTGGATATTAGGAAAAACTTCTTCACTAGAAGGGTGGTGAAACACTGGAATGCGTTACCTAGGGAGGTGGTAGAATCTCCTTCCTTAGAAGTTTTTAAGGTCAGGCTTGACGAAGCCCTGGCTGGGATGATTTAATTGGGGATTGGTCCTGCTTTGAGCAAGGGGTTGGACTAGATGACCTCCTGAGGTCCCTTCCAACCCTGATATTCTATGATTCTATGATTCTATGACCAGGGAAGTAAGTGGGTGAAGGAATAAGCCCCCTAACATATACCCCAAATTAAAAACATAGATTGGTAACTAGTTAAAAGATAGGAAACAAAGGATAGGAATAAATGGTCAGTTTTCAGAATGGAGAGAGGTAAATAGTGGTGTCGCCCCTGGGGTCTGTACTGTCCTATTCAACATATTCATAAATTATCTTCTCATAATACAAGAAATAGGGGTCTCCAAATGAAATTAATAGGCAGCAGATTTAAAACAAACAAAAGTATTTGTTTAAATACTTATTTTTATTTGTTTAAAACAAACAAAAAGGAAGTATTTTTTCACACAACACACAATCAATCTGTGGAACTGCTTGCCAGAGGATGTTGTGAAGGCCAAGACTATAATAGGGTTCACAAAAGAACTAGATAAATTCATGGAGGATAGGTCCATCAATAGTAATTAGCCAGGATGGACAAGGATTGTGCCCCTAGCCTCTGTTTGCCAGAAGCTGGGAATGGGCAATGGGATGGATCACTTGATGATTACCTGTTCTGTTCATTCCCTCTGGGGCACCTGGCATTGGCCACTGTTCGTAGACAGGATACTGGGCTAGATGGACCTGTGGTCTGACCCAGTATGGCCATTCTTATGTTCTAGTTCTGAAAACAGTCCTCTCTGATTTGAAGGTAAAGTACAGTACATGTCATCCAGATTATCTGTGCAGGTGTACAGTGTGCCTACCACATGCAATTGGTAATAAAATTAAACATAGGTTTCGTCTCTACAGATGCTGCTTAAACAAGCCCATGTTTTCATTATTATTATAAAAGCAGCAGTTATAGAATTCCCTGCTTGTCTAATAGGAAACTGGTGTTAATTTGACCATCAAAGATTAGATTTTTTGTTTAAAAATAACCTTTTCTTTTCTCTTTTTCCCCCAAATGCCGTGCTATCCTCCTCGTGTATCAATATGTATTAAACTTCTGCCATCAGGAAACAGGGCTTTAGTTTGTATGCCCTCAATATCCTGCTTTTACTGACTTTTTCTTAATTCTAGCAAAACAGTTCACCTTTACTGTCTCATAACCAATTTTTCATTGCCTTTGTAAGTTGATAAGAAACCATATTTACATTTTGAACTTCCTGGAAGTAAGCATTCTAACAAAATCAAGTATTTTTGATGGCAAGACCCCATTAGGAATATACGATAAATGAGTCTATCTATCATGATGCAAAGATTCAGTTCAGCTTAGTGCTTTAGTCTTAAATGTTATTCTTTGTATAAAGAAGAATTGTGCATAGCTGGCAGCATAGTCATAGGAATTCAAACGATCTAGAGTCAGAGATGTGAAGCTTGCTTTTTGCCTAGAGATTTCACATTAAAAAATCAAGGATCCCAGTTAGTTAGGTCACTGAGATTCAAAGTAATGAAGAAGAAATATCTTTGTTTTCCTTGAAATGGAATCCTCAGCTTTCCCCAACATGAGAGAATGGCAGTATAAGTGGAGTCTTTGATCCATAATGAGCATGTCTAATTTGAATTCCCTTGATATTCCTGCTAATATCAACTGAGCTTTCTTGCATCTTCTCTATTGCAGGAGTATTATAATATGAGCAGCATCCTCATCCCAAACAGTAAAATTTGAATCAGTTCCTTTCCCTTCTTCAGTAGATGTCAAATACTTAAGAGCTAACAGCAGATTTGGTCTCTTGATTAGAGGGCTTCCCTCACTCAAGGATTGAATCTATCCTTCACCTACCTGTGAAACAAACAAACTTAAGGGCTATCCTCCCCAATATGCACTTTGGAAAAAAAAAGGTTAAAATATCATTTAAAGATATCACATTGGAGAAAAGCATTCAAAGTGGGTTATCTTCGAAACACAATGTACCATAGAGCTCTGTAAATATGAATGCTGAATGAATAGTTTCACTGTCCTGCATCCCTAGGTTCAGGCTAGAAATACAAGAGGTTCATCCTATGGTACTGTACAGGAAGTAAGACATAATTGTCTATACTTTCTGGAATTTTACCAACCAAGTTTTATAAACTCCTTCAGATATTTGCTGCATTTTCCTGTGCCACAACAAATAGAGAACTTAGCTAACTCCTCAGCTTTGAGAGTTCTTTCTCACTTTTTCCTGTTTCCAGCAGAGTCTTACACAGTAGTTCCTTCCTTCCTGACTCAGCTGTGACCCGGCATAATCATTGCAGCCTTGTATTTTGTTTTTAAATAACTTTCATTTATTCCCTACAGCAGTGTGGGAAGGGTTGCTCCAAAGCCTGCTATATGTTACAATAATTATTATTTTGGATTAGTTTATAAGAGAAGCTCATTTTAATGCAGGAGCCTGATCCAAACGCCATTGAAGTCAATGGGAGTCTTTCCAAGGAGTTCAACAGGCTTTGGATCAGATGCCATGCCTGTCACGGGCTATACACAGCTGTGCTCTATTGAACTGCTGCCCTTCACAGGGAAATAAGCAGTACTGTGAAAACGTAGCAGCCCCTGTTATACAGTAGCAAACTCAGAGAAAGGAAAATGTGGTGGGCTGGATTATCCTAAGTAAGTACATGAATGGAGGGGTCCCTCTATACATGGATCTCCCCCTCTCTAAGGGAAGGGAGAGGATTAGCCATCTCTCATGGCAACCATTTAACAACAAAACAAGACTGTGTAAGTGTGTAAGGAACAGAACTGCAGATGATGTTATGTTAGATGGCATACAGCAATGTTAAAACTGGCTGAGAACATGGCCAAAGTTAATTGCTGAAAGGAATCTTCATGGCAAGGGTCCATCTCCCCCATTTCCTGTGGTTCAGAACCTACCAGTTATAAACAGGCATAGTTACATGGGCAGAAAAGTACACCCCATCTAACTCCACTGAAATGCATTGAAGTAGTAGATAGTTTTGTAATAAATAAATGCAAAATCAGGAAATATCTCTCTTTGGTATTGGGAAAGGGTATGTGCACTTCCTCCTTTCTGCCATTAGTTTAATAAATGCTACTAACAAGTCACCTTGAACTTCCTGTTTCAGTCACAAGAGGAGAAAAAATACCCTAACACAGTAGGAACAGAACCTAGGTCTGCCTGCTCCAAAAAGGAGAGGCCTCTATCACTTAGGCTAAAGGAGAATCGCAGTAGCTAACAGCAGTGTGTAGGGCCCAGGACAGAGAGCTATGCGAGACAGGCAATTCCCATTAATGAAGGATTTCAATATTTCTACATTTGATTTAGTTATGATTTTGAATACTTTGAAAGCAATGCAAGGAGGGCTTTCAGACTCGCAGCTCCCCCACCCAATCCTGCCTGGCAAACTGCGGAGGAGCCAGGAGCTCAGGGTGCCTACTGTATGGCAGACTGCCAGTTGAGTTACTTAGGAGCTTGGCAGCTGGGACCATAGGCCCTGCCTGCTTCTCCACCCAGAGGCCCTGTCCCCACTCGACCTATTTCCCCCCTGAGGCCCCGCCAGCTGCTCACACGGGAGAGAGGGGGTGGAGAGGAGTGAGCTGTGGGCAGAGGCCTTGGGGCAATGTGTGGGTGGAGCGGGGGGGCAGGGCCTTCTGCATGTGGGCCCAGCCCCTTGGTGCCATTGTAAACTTGGTACTGAGCATCTACGAGCCACAGTGTTGCTGGACAGTTTCATCCAAAAAGCTACAATGAGATTCAATGTCTTTAAACTGGGACATTAGTGAAGACAACTTGTAGGTGAGTGCAATGATTTTAATATACTGTAATTTATGATAATGTAATTGTGTAGTTCATTACTATTTTACTAATGCTTAAGATACCACTGATAGACAGACACAAGTTCAATAACTAGAATATGAAAGAGTGTATAAATATGCTAAAAATAGCCTCCCCCCAAACTGGCAGAGCCTACCCCCCTACACACCTCCCCAACACACACACACCTCTTCAAAAGCATCCACCACCAAAAACAAAAGTCAACACCTGTGTCTGGGGCTTCCAAGCTGTCAGCTCCCCTTCACCCCACCAGACAGGCTACTGAGGGACTAGG
Organism: Caretta caretta; assembly: GCF_965140235.1. Taxonomy (NCBI): domain Eukaryota; kingdom Metazoa; phylum Chordata; order Testudines; family Cheloniidae; genus Caretta; species Caretta caretta. The sequence goes on along the minus strand of NC_134209.1, from coordinate 125,410,994 downwards.
AGGGTGAGGTGGCAGGAAACCAGGCAGGTTCTGTTGCAACTTTGTCGAAATCAAACTATTGCTGTGAAACACTTAAATTTTGACAAATCGTCGTCCTCTGATGGAAAAATGTTCCATTGGATAAATTCTGACCCACTCTAATGATATGTATTAATTAAATAATAATTAACCAGTTCTGATTCTATGCCACAGAGGGGCAGTTCTTGCAATAACATATTCTAGGCTTAACCCTTGCTTTTATATGACTTTTTAAAATGCAATAATTCCCTCTGACTGCAGAAGCTGAGCAGGCATTGCAGGGCTCAGTTCCTTGCAGAGATGAATGTCTGAGTCAAGGAATCAGCTTTGTTCTGCACTTCTACCAAAGAGCTTAGATTTGGGGATTTAGCCGTGGTACCCTCCACTGAAAAGCATCCCGCGTACCTCTACTTCCCCATGACAATACATGGATAACATCTCACTGACACCCTTTAGTCAGCTGCGAAAGTGCTGAAGGAGAGGATCTCACAGGCATGAAGTAATATAATGAAGCCTCCACTTCATGTTCCTCTCTGTTGAAGGCCCCCACAAAAAATCAGCCGAAAGAAGTTTCAGAGCCTTGAATGACTTTTCATATATGTTAACAAAAAAACGCCTGTCAATTTGCAAAAAGCTTCGACATGCATAAGAGACATATACCATTTAGTGTGACAAAAGCCCTAGATATTAACACCAGCAAGATGGTCACCGGCAAGGAAGAGAATTTACAGAAATAAGAACCAGAAATAAATACGGGCTGTTTCCTCCAAAGACATTTGTTTTCTGAATATTATTTCAGCACTTTTTTTCCATTTCTTTCTCTTTCATTTCCGCTCTTAAGCTTGCCACTCAATATCAGACGACTATGGATCATAAAGGTGTGAGTTCTTGTGGAACTCACTTGCATGAAGCTCTATTTTGCTTCAAAGTCAGGAACACAGCTGCTTTTTTCTCATGGAGATGAGATTTACTGTAGTTCAGCAAAAAGTATATATATAATCCTGGCAACATTCAAGGGAGAGAGAGAATATTGATAAATGGGCTGATTTCTTTAGAATGGAGCTCTTTCATCTGTCGGAAATCTCCTTCCTCTACTATCCATTCTAAAAATAAAGTAAGAGACATCCTGCTCCTCAGACTCTCACAGCTATGCCTGAACAGACCTGACAGAGCCATGGAAGAACGTTGCAATTTCAGCTGTGGTAAATACGGATACTGATAAATGAAGGTTGTGCACAAGGCCTGGTTCCCTGCTGCACCAAGCGTGCTTTGTGCTGCACTGGCAGGACGAAGGGACCTTAAAATCGGCAGAAATAGCACAGTGACTGGTATAGAGTTGGCCTTCAAGCTCTGCATCAGACCCTGCACCCAGCCCCCTGCTATAAGAGAAGGCTCAGGTGTGTTGTAAACTGGAAGGAGTGTACTGAACTATGATTATTCTCTGTTTTCTACAGTCCATACGCAGCAGAGTTTAGTTACAGAAGCCTTGAGGCTTAATTCAAAGACTGAGCAGACCCCTTCATGATCTGAGATTAAAAGGAGTGCATAAATATCTTAAAACAGTGAAATCTCTGCTTTAAATGCAAAAATTCTTAACTATGGAACTAAGACTAAGACCTCCATAATGCTTTTAAAATGTTGCTGGATTTAGTGTACTTGGACTATCAGAAAGCCACTGACAAAGTCCCTCACCAAAGTCCCTACTTAAGAAAAGTAAGCAGTCATGGGATAAGACTGATGCTCCTCTCATGGATCAATATCTGGTTAAAAGACAGGAAACAAAGGGGAGGAATAAGTGATCAATTTTCTGAACAGAGAGGGGTAAATAGTGGTGTTCCCCAGGGGTCTGTACTAGGACCAGTGCTGTTCAACATATTCATAAAGGATCTGGGAAAAGGGGCAAACAGTAAAGTGGCAAAGTCTGCAGATGATACAAAATTACTCAAGACAATTAAGTCCAAAGCAGACTGTGAAAAGTTATAAAGAGATCTCACATAACTGGGTGACTGGGCAACAAAATGGCAGATGAAATTCAATGTTGGGAAATGCAAAATTATGTACATTGGAAGACACTCACAATTATACATTCAAAATGATGGGATCTAAATTAGTTGTTACCACTCAAGAAATAAAATCTTGGAATCACTGTGGATAGTTCTCTGAAAACATCTGCTCAATGTGCAGCAGCAGTCAAAAAAGCTACTAGAAAGTTAGGAACCCTTAGGAAAGGGATCGATAATAAGACAGAAACTAGTATAATGCCACTATATAAATCTATAGTACATTCCCACCTTGAATACTACATGCAGTTCTGGTCATCCCATCACAAAAAGAGATAAATTAGAATTGGAAAAGGTACAGAGATGGGCAACAAAAATGATTAAGGGTATGGAATGGCTTGCATATGAAGAGAGATTCAAGAATGGGCCTACTACTTCTTCTTTCATATGGCATGGATAGGTAGCAATGACTACAAACTTATAGCTAGATTTGATAGCCAGTACTTTGCAGCAGTGAGCTGGTGAATGTCCTTCAGGTCCCTGGCAAAAGAACGAAGGGGGCACTCAGATATGATGTGCTCCACCGTTTGTGCCTGGTGACCACAGTCGCATATAGGTATTTGCCTCATCTTCCATTTAAAGAGGGTTTGTCCACATCTCCCACGAGATGTCCTGATGTGATTCAATCTGCACCAGTCTTTCTGACATAAATCAAAATCTGGTGGTTCCTTGGAAGGGTCAACAACGAGCTATTTGTTCTAAGTGGTTGAAACGCTCCATATGCAATCAATGGGTATCCTGGAGTATAAAGCCAGCAGCATGGACTGGATTCAGTTTTCACTGACATCGTTTGTACATCAGTGAAACTCCCCTGACTTCTCTGGAGTTATTTCTGATTTACACAGTGTAACTGAGTGAAGAATCAGCCCAAGTGCCCTGGTACATATTTACTTGTATGTATCAGATACACCATGGAATGTGCTTGCGTAGCTACAGATGCTAGGAACATGAAGATATTCAATTCTTCTGAATGGTCAATCCATTAAAATTGCTGTCAAGACACAAGCACAGACTGGCAGCAGACAGGACTAATATGATAGCCAACCATATGCTTTATTTTTATAAATATGAAGCTTCCTAAGCAACAACAACAACAAAGAGCTTGTGTGCTTTTCAAAGAGTAGTGAGCTTTCTAAGTTCCAAAGAGCTCCACAAGTACAATAAAACTTGCTATTGACTCACAATAAAGTGTTAACTGACTAACTTCACCAATATATTTTACTGCAAATGCCAATAGGTATGGAAAAAAGCACTGCATACCAGAGGCCCGTGAGCAATATAATTATTTGCAGCCCTATTCATTATTAATCTTTTTCTAAAAAAAAATCTAAGCTAAATATAGTACAATAATACATCTCAATTATCATTGGGCGTTCCATATTTCTGTTTACATTACTTTTTAAAAAGAAAACAATATAACAGAACTGCAAACATGGTGCACTGAAAGAAAAAAAATAAAAAGCCCTTTATGAAGAAATTATATTCCTCCTGAAGGAGAAGTCATTTTGCATGTTATGAATAGCAGCCTTTCAGTAAGCCTCCTAACAGACTTTGATGGAATTATAATTTATGATGTATTAATTTGACATAGCAATATTAAATTTATCCTAGGAAAGATTGCATCAAGAGATTAGCAAAATAGCATATTTCAGCTATTATTTCTCTATATTTTTGGGGCCAGGAAGGTAAGTCTTATTTTTGTATTTAAATCAAAGAACTGCTCCCACCTATTGAGTTTTCATAAAGCACTTCATTTCTTAGGAGGATTTAATCTTATTATTTCTGGAACATGCTTGTTAATCTATTTTTTATTTTTAAGGAAATGTGTACTATTGTATCATTATCTGAAACATCTGAATGTTTCAGCTTGAATTATGCCAGATACAATTATATTCCACATGCAGAATGTTGGCAGTTTTCTGATGTTATGTCTAAAAGTATACTTCACTTTTTAGTAATTTTCAAGATATTTCAAATACGATCCACTGACCAAAAAAAAATCACACAATTACTAATATGTATTCAACAATTCAGACACTATCATAGATGTCACTTTTTTTAAAGTTCCAAAATACAGAGCACACAAATAAGAATAATCTTGTCACACTACTGAAAAAAGTCTACCTTTTCCCCCTTATTTTTATAAGAATAAATCAAGTTTGATATTTTCTTCCTAAATTTTTTATTACCAAAATCCAGCAGCTTCAGTGGGCCATTTTGGTTTAAAAACATCAACACTGTTCTATACATAAATGTGACCCTGAAACAATGGATGAAACCATTTCACATGTCTAATGCTCAATTCTGAGACAGTTTACCATTGCTCTTAAGCCCTAATCACGCAATGAGCTCCATTCAGGCCCACCCATGCATCCACACAGAGACTTACTGATTTTTACAGGAGCTCTATACAGGCTCATGGGACTGTCCATGAGGAGCACATTGATAGATGAGTACCTTAGTGTTAACAGGAGATATACCCTTGCCAAAAGAGGACTATACCTTATTCTTAAAAGCATATAATCTCCTCTTCATATGGTTGTGAATCTATTGACACAAACAGAGGTTAAGTATTCAGCATTGCCAACCCCAAGCATCCAAAACTCGCAAGTCAGGCCCCCAGAAAATTGCAAGATTGGAGTAAAAACATCGCAAGATTGTCAAAAATAGTAAGTTTTAGTTTCTTTTATTAGCCATCTGGCTCTTCACGTTTTCAAGTTTTTCTCTGCAACCAAGAGGGCTGAAAAGTTACTTTTAAAATATAAATGATATTGAAGGCTCTCACAATCACATGCCTCCAGGAGCTGGGGCTGTAAGAAATACACCCAATGTCACAAAACACACAATAAAATTGAAGGAAGTTGGCAACACCAAATATCCCGAGGAGAGTATAATACAGACATAAAGACAGTGAATGCTGTGGCTTCCTTTTTAGGTCTTCTCTGTTTTAAAGCATGTAGTATATTAAATCAGACAGCTACTAAATCCAGGTGGATCTTCATACCCCACCACAGAGGCATTTGTTTTCACACTGTCTCACTTGAGTAATGTGCTAACAAAAAACAAAGTTAAGGAAATACAGCACCAACACAATAATAACATCATAATTACATTGTTAGCAATTTGGCTGCAGCATTTGCTTCTCCAGCCACTGAAACCCTGTCACAGAAATGGAGAAACTAATCAATCAAAAAAATCACAGAAGAGTAAATCCAGGTGTCTTCAAGTTACACATAACAGTGTGAATGTGACCAAACTCAGCTCTTTGGGTAGTTGTATTTTTTTTTAAGTTGACACTAAAAGTTTGAGAGTCTGCTCAGAGGAAAGTTTCTGTTGTTTCAGTGGTACTAAAAGTTTCTATGATGTATACAAAGCTCTAATTGCCAACAGGAAATCTAAGGCCCCACACTATTCCATGTACCTAATGAGTTAGAGAAAACAAGCTAACAATATTGGACTCAGGTTATCAAATGTTTAGACACAGGGTCTTATATAAAATGTAGCAGGATGAACATGGTCCTCAGTTGCCCTTGTGGTAGATAACACAATGACAAGCATTAGATAGCTTAAAGAGTGCATGGGTCATTGCACGGTCTGGGGCTCTTCCATAAGAACGTACCCTTATTATTCAAACATGGAATTTGTATCCCTAGACATGCAATCATACAGTTTGATTCATTTGATTTTTTTTTATTTACTATATTTCAGCCTATGCTTTCTTTCACATATAGTGCCACTTCCCCACCAGCAGGACCTATATATTTTGTACCCTAGTATTACCATGTCCCATTGATTATCATCATTCCACCAAATTTCTGTGATTCCTATTACATCAATATCCTCATTTAATACCAGGCACTTAAGTTTACCCATATTGGTATTTAGGCTTCTAGAATTTGTATACAAGCACTTAAAAATTTGTCAATGTTTGTCTTCATGTTATGTAATTAAATGGGACTCTTTTTTGTTTTACTCACCATTTCTCGTCAGTTCCTGACTGTACTTCATTAACGTGTTTTCTCGTCTTTAATAGGATATAAAGTATCATATTTAATAACCCCCCAAGGGATGTCTCTGTCCAAACTGTGCGCTCCTCCTCACTTGTTAGCTTTCCCACAGCCTTTCATTTAAAAACTCCTCTACAACCTTTTTAATTTTTCATGCCAGCAGTCTGGTTCCATTTTGGTTTAGGTGGAGCTCATCCTTTCTGTATAGGCTCCTCCTTCCCAAAAGGTTCCCCAATTCCTAATAATCCTAAATCTCTCCTTCGAACACCATTGCATTGAGACCCTGCAGTTCTTTCTTTCCAACTGGTCCCTCTTTCAGTTCAACCACTCTGGTCTCAAGAGCCTGTGCTCAGTGTCTGAGGGCCAGGAGTTGTTTGCCCTGAATGCACACCCACAGGTCATGTAGTCACTCCTCCTTCACCTGGACAATTCCCTTGCAAAATTCACCTGTTTGCTGCTCCTGTTTGCTAGCATGGCATGACAAGTGTGGCTGCATTGTGAAATCCAGAACTAAAAAGTGAGGGATTTTGGTACCATAATTCTCCTCTCTCTTAAACCACTTTGACTGACTTCTATGGAATTTATACCAGTGTAAGTGGGGAGGGTGAGGAAGGGGAGAGAATCAAGAACTAGGAACTATATTCTCTCTGTGCTTCTTGACCCCTAGTTGGGAGAGGTGAACTGAGTTAATTTAATATTGCAACCTGCAGGTATTACTGCTGAATGAAATAAAATCCTTCCCCCCACATATGCTCCTCCCCTTTCCTTATCCAGATATGCTTACGGAACACCCTTACAAACTATTGGCCTTCTCTTCCAGTCAGTCACTCAGTCCAGTCATGAGCACTCTCTGCTCTGCCTAAAACACATAATCAGGAAAGTGTTCCCATGTTCAGTAGAGAAAGCCACATAGCTCTTTATTCTAGCTAAGAGATAAGGAAGGGTAGGGAAGAAGAGAGTGGGAGCCTGATAGATCAAGATTGAGTACCCTGAGCAGGAACCAGGAGGATAAAAAGATGACAGTGGGAACAGAAGAGTCCTATCCTAGGCAGAAAATTTGGTAACATTCCCCACCACTAAATTAGACTCCTCCCACCATCCTAACCTCCCTGGGAGCTCCAGCTCCACTGATTAATCTTAGAAACATGCACCCACCTTTTCTCTCAGAAGGCTAATGTCCTTAAATTCCCTACCCATCTCCCCTGCTTTCCTGTGCCTGTCTTCAACTTCTAATGTGACCAACCTTCCCCAACCACTTGTGCTCAGCTAAGGTATGAGACGTGGAGGACTTGCAAGAGAAAAGACAGGTGACTTAAAAGATGTTGGCCAATGGAGTGGTGCAGGGTTGGGCTTGCTCCACCCTCAAACACTGCTCTCAGTTTGCCTCACAACTGCCAGAAGCCTCCCCTTAAGTCTGGGGACAACCAGCAAAACCCTAGGAAAATAAAGAGTCCCCAGGTGATGTGTTATTAAGGATTAAAGGTTAGCAAATACTTAATGAACTGTGTCAAAATGAAGTGAATAGAAAGTTCTCAAAATCAGTATGTTTATTTTTTGTAAGTAGCAGAAATATTACAGCCCTCAGGAAGTATTTATCTTGAGAGAGTTAACTATCTTTTATACACTGTTACTTTCTTCTATTTTGCACAATAATTTTATTGAATGCTTCATACTCTAAACTAATTTCCTCCATCACAGCATTTTATTATTTGCTGATTGTCCCTAGGTAGCTTAATTACTGGTAAGAGGATAATGAAATAAACCTGGAGCCAATATTTAAGTAGCATGGAGCTACTCAAGTGTAATGAGTATTTTAAATTTACATTTTAGTACTTTATAAAGACCTGTAACAAACATCACCTTCCCTCCCGGCTCTCATATTAGAACACTGCCTAGAATTAATGCACTGAAATGAACAAGGAAGTAAAGGGCACACCCCACGAGCTGGTGCTCTGAGTTGAGCCGATACCCCAGCATGGTGTTAAGAGGTACTATGCTCCGAGCTATCTTCTGGAGGAGACATAAAACCAGCAAACTGTGGCCTTTAAAAATCTCATGATACTTTTTTCCTTAAGAGGGGCATTATTTATCAATGCTGATGTCCCTGGTCATATTCTAACTTGGTTCATTACTTTCCATCTACTTAAATTCCCCCTGTAATTTCAGTTACACATGTTCTACTATATTTCTTTTCTTAAATTGTTAACTTTTGCTGTTGTTGCCACCATATAACTAAGTACCAGACTCCATGCCAGAGATGGCTGCATTCCATGTGTTGAAGAGCTTCATGCTATCTCTCTAGGGCGCCTAATTCTAAATTAGCCCCTCCAAAAACTGAAATTCCCCTTTTATTATCTGTCCCGGTTGCCCACATGCTAGTGCTGGAACTACTCAGAGGGCTGGAGTCCCACCGGAAGTCCCCAGTGACTGCAGCTAGTACTGCATCCTACAGTTTACCAGCTGTGTTACACAGGGTCTATAAAAAGAAAAGGAGTACTTGTGGCACCTTAGAGAATAACCAATTTATTTGAGCATAAGTTTTCGTGATGCATCCGATGAAGTGAGCTGTAGCTCACGAAAGCTTATGCTCAAATAAATTGGTTAGTCTCTAAGGTGCCACAAGTACTCCTTTTCTTTTTGAGAATACAGACTAACACGGCTGTTACTCTGAACAGTGTCTATAATGTGACTGCCTTCTGGCACCACATGTATGGGGCTTAGCCCCATAAACCCCTCGTTACCCAGTGCCTCTGATCCCATTTTGTCAGTATGTGAAATAATAGCTTATAATAGTTACAGACTTTGGAAAAAGGTGCTGTATAAATTATTATTTATGTGCACTCACATGCAGCTCAACTAAATTTGTTGTTGACTTTTTAAACCAGCAAATTAATTTTTATGCAACTCAGAAAATACATGTTATTCCAACAATGAAGAGTTTCAGTTTAATAAAAGTGATAAGGTAGCTTCAAGGGTTGTGATTATCACTAGATAATCACATCCTGAGGGAACTGGAGCCATTTAGATGCTCTTTGTGCCTAATTAAAATATGACACCATTGGATTAAATGTTAGGACATATACCACTAATAATGATTTCATGCCTTATTAAGTGTAAAGAAATGTTAACAGGACAAGAAACATAACTGGCCAAATTCACCCCTAGTGTAAGTGCACTGTGATTCCATTGACTTCAACAAAAGCTACGCACAATTATGCCAGAGCTGAATTTGGTCAGTTACTTTTTTATGGTTCGATTTTTTCCCTATGAATAGTGACTATGCTGTAAATGCATGACACATTCATTATTCACTGAAAGTCACTTCAGGGGCTCAAAATCTACTTCTCTCTTTACAGTATTAACAAAGGAACGTGACCCAAACTAACAAATCAATATTGACATTAGTCCACTTCTTTGGTTTGTAAGAGATGTCTGAACAACATATGCATAACAGATGGTCCCTTTAAAGTGGTGTATGAAGGATACTTGTAACACATACACTGCATGGATTAATGCCAGGGTGTAATGCTCCCAGGTATAGAACCCAAGGAACTGTTCTTGGTCATTCACTCTGTCTTGGTCTACATTAGTTCACAGACTGATATGCAAACTAATATATTAAGTCAGCCTGAGGGAAATGGATGGTAAAAGGAACTTTAGAGGATGGGAGCTTCTACTAACTGTGCCTATCACAAAAACCATGAGTGAAGAGATTACAATTTGAAACTTCTCAGTTTGATATTTTTGTTGGTGATTCCCTATAACACGTGCTATGCTGCTCCCATTCCAGTGAAAGTGCTAGAGAGTATCCTGTATATTCCACAGGAAACCAAATTCCAAATATTTTGCCACGTGTATTTAGAATGTTTGGCCACAGCCAAGATGTTAAATTAGGAGTAATGGTGTATGTGGTAGGGGACAAGTTTTCATTTTAACTAAGTTCACCACATCATGTGGAAAGACAAATTAAATGATGGAGACCATTACTGTTCCTCCAAAATTTTAATACAAATTACTATATATCAGACATTAGTTGTGAGTAGTGCCATCAATCCAGCACAGCTTTAAGTGGGACCACAGCTGTTCTTGTGGTCAAGATTCAATTTTAACTGCTTAGCAGAATTACTCTAATTTATTGTTCAAATGTATTTAATTTATATTTGGCCACCCAGACCCTCACACCCTACCCGAGTTGGATTTTGGCTAAACAAAATTAGACTGACAAAAATGATTGTCTTCTGCCTTTTGCAAAGCCAGATATTTTTATCTTTATGTTTGGGTTATATATGAAATTAACAGATAGCCTCTGAGGAATCACAACCAGTACATCCCTGAGAGAGAAAAGGTGCCTTGCTGGCAACTACCAGGGCAAAGGGGACCAGGAAAGGTTCCTCACTGATGGAAATTGTCGTTGACTGCCCATGATTTTAGCTCTCTAATTTATATAGTCAGGTGTTCAAGAAAGTGTTGTCAATGAGGCTCTTTGTGACAATAGGTTATTTGTGTGAGTAAAGCAAACAGGGTCTGGCCTACAATGTGAAGCAGTAGTTGAAAGGACAATGTGCTTGTGTCAGCTAAATGTGACTGTTGTCCTAGTGGCATTATGACCTGCATTTGAACCCCTCTAAAAAAGCAACATTTGTCTTCCTCCAAATCCTCTCAGGGATAAAACATAAGAAACATTTCACTTGTCAGTATTGTTTATCACTTGTTGAAGTAAATGTAAATCCAATGTTTCTCTAAACAGGAGCTGACAGCTTTATTCTGCAACAACATACCCACAGATTTCTTGACATTTCATTTTACTTTTTGATGCTAGAAGCTCTTTTCTCTGATTCAGTGTCAAAGCAACAAGGTCATCTCAGGTTATTTAAACCCACTTACTTTCTAAATGTCAGACTAATAAATAAGCAATAAAACTGGAACCAAAACCTTGCTACTTAGACAGACAGTCTCACCACTGGTGCTCATGGCTATCTCAATATATCCATGGTACACCAAAAATATTATTGATGAAACATTTATATTAGAGAAGTACCCAATGGTTTCAATCAGGAGCCCACTGTGAAGGTGACACGCAAATATTAGTGAGACAGCTCCAGCCCCAAAGAATTTACAATCTGAATAGATAAGACAAAGAAATACACAGAGAAAAATGTAATAAACAAGCAACAAGCAAGCAAGCAGCATGACCATCATTATAGAACCTGATTGTTACATGCGTCCCTATTTTCAAATTTCATCAAGCCAACTTCCTTTTCTCTTTTCTGTCCTTGGATGCCAGGGCCTGCTTGTTTGATCACTTTTGACCCAAAGAACCTTCATTTCAACCTGCCCAACACATAAAGAGAACTTCAGCCTCAATCAATGTCTAGGCAGACCAAAAGCGTTCAAAAAGCTGTTCCCAGCCACTCTCTGCTCCATACCATAGAGGGGTCAGGCCACTCCCAGCAGAGTCTATAGAGGAAGGGAGCAGGGGTCAACTATTAGCTCAGGGTGAATAGTAAAAAGGTGGAATAAATATTCCATGGAATCACATGTGGGCGTGTGTTTGTGTGGGAGGGGCTGGGGAGGGTTGCAATTTGCAGCCACTTATTTTGAGCACCAAAAACTGAGCAGAAGGAATGAACATCCAGGGAGAAGCACCTTCTGTGTGCACAGCTCTATGTGTGATGCACTCATTGGTGAGATGTTTAATGGCGGTGACAGGGATCTTCAGCCCCACTACCTTTCTCAAGAAAAGGGAAACAGAAGCAGCACGAAGGAAAGATATGGAGAAGCGTACAGACCTACAGACACAAAGTCAGCTGCAATAGTTGCAAGGTAGAATGGTCTTTGCTGCTGCGTTTGACAGGCATGTGACACAAGGGAGCGCTACAGCTCACTGCTGGGCAGCCACCCTCCCAAAGGGAATGAGCTCTTAGAATGAGAGTACATGCTGAATAATATCTAAAGCATCCCTTTAATCTTGTTTGTTCCTATTACAGAGCCCCTCCCCCAGATGACTGTAGCTACTAGTAGTTGCCAGGTATGATTATTGCCACCCAGACTTCTATTCCTAAAACAAGTCCCCCATTCATGCAAATGCCCCATTAACCCTGAACCATATCCTTGTATTCGCTGATCGAGCAACGAGTCATATTAAATAATTCCACCGACTTTTATCTTACTCAAATGATTGTGAAATAACTGGTTTAATTACATGGTCAATTATCTATTAACATTTCAATTATAAAAACATTATGAGCTATCCTTAAGGATGTATACTCTCACTGAAGACAATTACGCTTCCAGGAGACATTTCTGTCTTTGCCACCAAGGAATACTGCATGTTATTTTACAGAGAGTAGAACAAAGAGCTAGAATGGAAAATATGTTTACAAGAAGAAAAATTGCTAACAGAGTATGGGCTTGATTTTGGGGGTCCTGCTAAGCTCTACCATGCTTGTAGCATGCCAATTCTAGTTCTAGTCTGAGGGAAATGTAGCCACTGGTGCAACTTAGAGCAGCTTAGGTGCTGTTCTGATTTGTGCCTGGCTGCCAACAGATAGTTGTGATTCAGACGGAGGAGATTGCTGGAGGAACATTCTGGCAGGAGGGGATTGCCTGAGCATAGTGGCACTTGAGCTGTGCCCCTTTTTGCTTGGTGATAGTCTCTATCAAGGAACAGGGACTGCAAAGGCTAGAACCACCCACCTTGGCTCACAGACATGTGGATTTCTCCAAGACAGAATAATCTTCAGCTGGCTGGGTGAAATGGCTTCACAGCTCCTTGGCATAGAGTGGCTCTATCAATATGATTTTTGGGTGACATCAAAACTATGAAATTAGTGTTAATATTCATGACACGTGAGAGAGGTTAAAAATGTCAGAGTCAACAGATAGGTTGCTCTCACACAAATAGTGGTATTTTTATGTGCTCGTCAGCATCATACATAGACACCAGTCACAGGCTTTACAGAAATAGACACACATTTTATTGCATGGGTGACCAAAGAACCCCTGTATTCACACCCTACACACCACTGTAATAATCTTTGTACAAAATAAGCCTCGTGAGGTATCATTGGAAAATTAATAACTTTCTGGTCAATAATATCATGGTATAATGTGTGTGGCAACATTATATGTAAAGTTATAAATTTCCCCATGTGATGTTGGTAGCACATATTCAAACCCATGTAGCCCTGATTAGGCAGGATTGGTTAAACAGCACTATCTTAAATAAGTATAACCCTTCTGCCTGTCAGAGTTGGCAGCAACAAGGGCCGGGTTCAGTATCTAGGGGATTCATTCCAATAACACAATGCAAACCGGCTCAAGCACCCACCCAGTGACCTGGGACAAATATATACCACCCCCGCTGGGCGCCTCCAAGAGGCAATACTTCCCCTCTCGCAAGCACAGAGTCTGAGTGTAACAAAAAGCCTTTTTATAACAGAGAGAAACAATGTGGCATTATGTTGGGGAAACACCACCAATAGGATTCATAACACAAGCCATGAGCAAAAAACCCACCCCAAGCAAATTGGGGCATGCCCTTTCCCTTTGGTTCTTGAGTCCAGCAACCCCAAATCACCCAAAGTCCCAAAAGCCTCTGTCCCTGGTCAGGGCAGCCCCAGAGTTCGAAAGTTTATCTGCAGAGCTTTAACTCCCAACCTGGGTGGAGATGGGGGAGGGGGAAGAGAGGTAAGGGGCACCTTACATGATCTGAAGCTGACCGCCCCACAGGCCTTCGCTCCGCTCGGCTCCGCTCTGCAGCCCACAAGCAGCTCCCGCCATCCTATGAACTGCTCTGCCAACCTGTCCACAAGGCACTCCAGCCGTCCCACAAACTGCTCCACAATATATTTTCAGGCTCTCCCACTACTTAACACAATGCTCAGTGATTTCAGCTCTTAGTCAGTTCAGCTCGTAGTAGGGGAGCCTCCAGTGCTAGTGCACCATTAGCCCAAAGTGAGCTCAGCAGCCTGTAACTAAACTCCTAAGGGAATCAAAATTAGCTCTGATATTCTACAGTAGAGAGAGGAGGAAGTGCAATTAGCATGTAAGGCCCTCACCAAGGGACCCATACCACCAAGTATTAATACTTGTCCCGAGCCTCTCTCAATTCACAGAGTTTTGGAACCCATGACCCTTGCCTAGCGAGTGCTACTTAGTTGATGGTGAGTCCCTCCATTATAACAAAAGGCCAAGTACAGTTCCAAGCACAGTTCCCATAATCAGGGTAATAACAATTTATTCTTCCTGCCCCAATAACAGAGACACTGTGTTTAAACTGAACTGTTTAGTAAATCCAGGTACCAAATTGTTGTACATTGACCTCTTATGGGGCAATAGATGTCTGATATCTAAACTGTTCGGGGGAGGGCTAGACTGTACAGAACACATGTTTAGGGGAAATTCAGGACTGGGAATGTGTTGGGGTCAGCCTGCAAGTAGTAACCAAGGCTGGTGCAAGCCAGAATACAAATGAAGTGTGGCTGGTATGCTAGAGCTATACACAGACACGCAGGGTGTTACTGGCATGCCGGAAGGCTGATTGTGAGTGACCCAGGTGGAAGCTACTTCAGCAAGATATTGTGAGGCATCCAAGGTTGCAGGGCAGGTAGAGACATAGCCCCGCACTGGTCTGGATTGCACCCCAGATTGTGATGGCATGTTAGACCAAGGTGGAAAGAAACTATGATGGAAAACTACTGGCAGTTGCACTTAGGGTTTTTGCAGATTTCAAAGACTATTTTTCACAGGATTTGGAAAAGTAATTTGAGTTAGACATTTTTTTACTAAAGCTAGCCAACATTTTTCACATGAAAAGATTTTTGAAACATGGCCTTAAAAACAGAAAAAAAAATTCAAAATTTTCCTTAAAAAATTGTTGATATCAATTTTTTCATTTTTCATCAAATTTTGTTTGAAAATGTTTCAAAGTTTCTTGTTTACCAAAAATATGGTTTCAGAAAGGCAGTGTGGTTTTCAGAAATGGAAAGTTGACAACCCTTTAGAAAATATTAATAAACAATTGGATAATATGTTGAGTATAAGATCAATAAAATAGCTTCTGAAGAACAGGAAATAGATCGATTTTTATCCCTGTGAAATGGAAAAAGATGATTTTTTTTTTTTTTGGTAAATCATGTTCCTGGTTATTGACCAGCTCTAGTTTTTCCATACTTCAATGATGATTATCCCCCCCCATCCCCTTTCCTCTCTTTGCCCATGCATGCTAACATTGTTCTTCTGCACCATTACAGAACAGACTGTACATCTACATTGCAAAGTCATTAGATGTTTGTCATTAAATATCCCAGGCTAGACTAATCTGATCAGCTGAATATTAGAAAGAAACCATCACAAAGTTAGAAAGAAAGTCTTGGAGCCATAATCTTCACAGGGCCAAATAGCATGAGAAATTGAATGCATTCCTTTTAAACCAGCGCAGCCAGGATCATGGGGAGTCCCCAGGAAGTCCAGCTCTATAGAAAACAAACTGCTGGGGGCATTGCCAGGGGCAGAGATCTATTGGAATATCACAGGTTTTCTGCACATTAGTTCCTGACCTCCCATGGATTCCCAGGATCCATAGTGATTCCTGGGAATAGTCCAGATTAAGGGGTGGGCCTTGTGGCTCCTTAGATGGAGGGGAAACCTTTATCCCTTCTCCCCCAACAGAAAAGAATCAGGGAAGAACTTCACTAAGGGATTCTCAAAGAGATTTACTGTCCCCAAGGCATCCATCTTTTGTTGGAGAGGGAAATCCATCTCACTCACTGAGAGGAAATGACCATAAGTGTAATAACACTTATATTACATAGGAAATTTATGAGGCGTTTCCCACATTTCTGTATGTCACAGTTTCATGGTTAGCTGCACTTTTGACTCCCCTCCTCCCCCAGTTCTTCCTCAAAACCTACTTAAGGTTTCAGGCTCCCAGACATCATCTCTTTTGGACAGAGATCCATGTCTCTCTCCCTCCAGATGAGGGGTTTAGGCTTGCAGTCCCTCTGCACCTCATGGTAATTTCCCCAGCAGGTCTGACCAGGATCCAGCACCTGTGGTTAGCCTTTCTCCAGGGGCTACAACAGTGTATACCAGTTACCAAACAGCCATCACAAAGCAAAATACATTTAATCTTAGGGTAAAAGCATAACAGAGAAAATATTTTAAAAAATAACAGTTCCTATAAACATACTAAAAGCCTACCAGAAGTCACCCATCAATCTTAGAGGGTCCTACTAAGCCAAAGTCCTTCCAATTCTTCTGCAAGGGTTGCTCCCCTCTCCCCCTATCCTTGGACAGAGGGTCCAGTCCATTTGTTAGATAAGAAAGAAGGTCCTGAGTCAGTTTAAACTCAGTCCTTTTATACCAAAAGCCCTTTCTTTGTCTGTTGGTTTCTGGAAAACCCAGTTTGAACCAGTATATGCAAACCTCCCCTGGGAGTGGTAGCTCTCTGGAGGTGTTGATAGCCTGAGTGATTCACCTTAATCCCTCCTCCCTTGTTATTCTTAGTTCCTGGAGGAGGTGTGGTAACCCTGCCCCCTTAGAGTTGCAGACAAGCCAGGGCCCACCATTCACAAACTTCATACAATAGGGTCCTCAGAGATATTGTATGCAGTTGTGATATCTGTCACAAAATAATAAAACATTTGTAAAGCATGAACTGGGGGCTCCATGGGCACTTCCGTTTGTCATGAGTAGCTGCACCTCTACTCCTTTCTGGTTTCTGAGTGCTTCCACCTCAGGCATTCATCCTCTTGCCCTGACCTGTCCCAGAATGGAAAAATCACAAGATTCTACCTATAGACTGGAACCTGAATACACTACTCTATGTATCAAGAGCTAATTAACCTGACTGAATTTCATGCACCTGTGTTCCCTGACACATGACCAGTGAGATTCACCAACAGCCTTCTTAAAACAACATAATTTTATTTAACAGTTGAAAGCATTAAAGAAAAAATGGTTTTAAAGGAATAAATGGCCTGCACACATATTTAGTGTGATCTAATCTTATGCTTCCCTACAAGCTGTTAGGTATGCTTTCCTCTTAAATGACAGGAACAGAATCAAACCAACCTACATTCTCCTTGCATGCCCAAATTCTGCGGTGACCCACCCTGATCACAATTCCCAGTATGCCCTGCCATTCTTATCTCCTGCTTGTCTATGAGAGTTGGTGGGTCTCAGTCTTGTTGTCCATGGCCCACACTGTCGAAATCGTTTTCCTCCAGTCTGCAGGAGCGTCCGGCAGGGCCTACCAGGAGAAGGCCCCTGTTATGGCTGCTCCATTGCCTGGGCTGTTAGACCCATTCAGTGTCAATGGGCTGAAGTCACTGGATAAATGACTGTTTCCTCTGTAGATGGTGATGTTGAAACTTTGTGACCCCATCTTAAAAGTCAAGCACATAAATCACATTTTCGGATACAGATGAAAATATGCACTTAATACTTAATAACAGATATGGTCTCATTTTGTTTCAGTATATTTTTTGTTCATATTTCATGTTGACCTTTCTTGGGCAAGAATGGTTCAGCTGTGCTACACATACCAGAACTATTTATCAGGTTCCCTATAATTCAGGGAATAACCACATCGATGTACAGAACAGTAAGCAGAGCTACAAACTCCTTGCTGATACTTCCAGCTGTGCCCATCTAATTCTAATCATACCAATCTTTGCCCCAGCCTGAGGATATGTCTACACTGAAATTGGGAGGTGTGATTGCAGCATGTGTATAACTAGCTGAGCTAATGTTG
Organism: Caretta caretta; assembly: GCF_965140235.1. Taxonomy (NCBI): domain Eukaryota; kingdom Metazoa; phylum Chordata; order Testudines; family Cheloniidae; genus Caretta; species Caretta caretta. The sequence continues at coordinate 125,393,151 of NC_134209.1, read as the reverse complement.
ATCCAGCTAGATGAAAGCTAGCTCAAATAACAGTAGCCATGTAGCTGCAGCAGCAGGGGCAGCAGCATGGGTTAACACCCCTCCCCACCCACGACAACTCTGATCAGGACCCTGTGTCACTGTCCCTCCTACCACAACTACGTTGCTATTGTTATTCACGCTAGCTTTCATCGAGCTAGAGCAGCGCTCGCTTGCATATGTCTATATGTGCTGCAATCACCCATGTCCAGACTGCAGTGTAGACATACCCTGAGTCTTGCAACACTTGCAAATGTTGAGTGATATCTTACTCCTTGAGTTGTCTCATTGATTCAGTGGGATTCCTTGAGATAAGGCACTAAGACAAGACATTACTACTAGGTGTTTTTGCAAATGGTAAAGTGACTCAGCGTCAGGGCGGGTTGGAAGTGAAAATATTGATTCAGATTCATGATCTGAACCCCTTCCAGAGAAGGCTTTTTAGTGACATTCGATTTTATTCACTTTCCTTCCTTTTACACCTCTGTGTGATTACTCTCCAATCCCCAAAAACTAAGGCAAATTAACAAGCCAATGTTAAGGCAACTCGATATGCCAGCTGTACATGTGCCACTGTCATGTGCCTATTACTTTGTCTTAAAATGGATTGAGAGGAAGATCTAGAAAAACAGAAAATCCACAATAAAATTAAGAAACTCCTTATTATCTTGTTTTCTTCTGCCCTTAAATTTTCACTGACATTAATTTATCTCAGTCTTGGTTTCTGAGTCTAGCAAAACTAGATGATGTACTTTATCCAAGCTAAATGTACTCATGGGTGAATAATCCCAAACTGATCCAGCACTATTTATGATAGGCAAGAATATGTACATCAAAACTGTGTCTTTCTATCCTGAAATTCAGCTTCCCTTCTGTCACAGGATAGTGGTAATTTATAGTTAGCATGACTTTTCTGCATGGTAACATTTTGTTTAAATAAGAAAATCTGTATAAAGTGGGTTTTTGCCTATGGGAGATTTGTTTGAAGTGTAAAATGTAAAACTAGCAAGAATAATAATTCTATAAATTAGCCACACTAAGTAATGTATGTGCAGACTTTTGATTTCTGTGGGAGTTAAAGGATTTCTCCAGCTCAGTGGTTTTCAATCTGTGGTCCACGGAGCCCTAGAGGGCCACAGATTATGTCTAAGATTTCCTAAGGGGTCCGCACCTCCAATTGAAATTTAGTCTGCAAAGAAATAAAGGTTGAAAACCATTGCTCTACCTCTATTTTGGGAACCCAAAGTCATTGCTGCCCCCAAAAAATGGATTTGGGAAGCCCCTATAATAACCTGTCTATCACTCCCTTTGTCTGTTCTTCCCGAGGTCTCAGTTTCTGGGGTTGTTAAGGAAACACTAAAGGATACGGATATAAACTTCTGATAAAGTGATTGACAGGGGCAGTATATTTTCCAAAACAAAGTACTTTTTATTAAAGTAACTAATAGTTTCTATTATAATATAATCTAAAAATAGAAATCAGACACAAATCCCCTATTGCAAGTTAAAAAACATTCAAATCACAATAGCATAGAGTTTAAATCAGGGATCGGCAACCTTTGGCACGCGGCCTGTCAGGGGAATACACTGGCGGTCCGGGCCGATTCGTTTACCTGAAGCATCCTCAGGTTCAGCCGATCGCAGCACCCACTGGCCACAGTTCGCCGTTCCATAGAATCATAGAATCATAGAATATCAGGGTTGGAAGGGACCTCAGGAGGTCATCTAGTCCAACCCCCTGCTCAAAGCAGGACCAATCCCCAATTAAATCATCCCAGCCAGGGCTTTGCCAAGCCTGACCTTAAAAACTTCTAAGGAAGGAGATTCTACCACCTCCCTAGGTAACGCATTCCAGTGTTTCACCACCCTTCTAGTGAAGAAGTTTTTCCTAATATCCAACCTAAACCTCCCCCACTGCAACTTGAGACCATTACTCCTTGTCCTGTCCTCTTCTACCACTGAGAATAGTCTAGAACCATCCTCTCTGGAACCACCTCTCAGGTAGTTGAAAGCAGCTATCAAATCCCCCCCTCATTCTTCTCTTCTGCAGACTAAACAATCCCAGTTCCCTCAGCCTCTCCTCATAAGTCATGTGTTCCAGACCCCTAATCATTTTTGTTGCCCTTCGCTGGACTCTCTCCAATTTATCCACATCCTTCTTGTAGTGTGGGGCCCAAAACTGGACACAGTACTCCAGATGAGGCCTCACCAATGTCGAATAGAAGGGGATGATCACGTCCCTCGATCTGCTCGCTATGCCCCTACTTATACATCCCAAAATGCCATTGGCCTTCTTGGCAACAAGGGCACACTGCTGACTCATATCCAGCTTCTCGTCCACTGTCACCCCTAGGTCCTTTTCCGCAGAACTGCTGCCTAGCCATTCGGTCCCTAGTCTGCAGTTTGCCGTTCCAGACCAATGGGGCCTGTGGGAAGTGACGGCCAGCACATCCCTCAGCCCACACCGCTTCCCGCAGCCCCCATTGGCCTGGAACGGCGAACTGCAGCCAGTGGGAGCCACGATCGGCCAAACCTGCAGATGCTGCAGGTAAACAAACCGGCCCGGCCTGCCAGCGGATTTCCCTGATGGGCCGCGTGCCAAAGGTTGCCAATCCCTGGTTTAAATGTTTCTAAGTGAAGCACTTTGCTACAAATGGTCAGTTTGTAACAAATCACTGACAGCAGTTCTTAAATAATACTTTGAGTTTTACATAAGTAAAATACAATTAAAACACACACACATTTCAAGGCTACATGTATTGAACACCATGCTAGGCTACACTATGCTAAAAGTTATATTTAAAAACTGGCAGATTTACTTTATAAATCCTGTACTATCCCTCTATTAATCACCTGCTGCTGCTGCTGCTCAGCTATTGTTGCAGTTTATTTTCAGTCACAGTTGTTCCAATTAAAGCTCACTCCTGGCCGCTTCTCTTGCTCTGTCCTTTTGTCCATTAGTTATATCAACGTTGCTGATATTGTGGCTGCTGCTGAAGCTGCTGTCTTTGCTGCTTTAAGTGCTTTTCTTCAGCGGGGCTCTTCTCAGCATTCTAAGCTCTCTCTCCAGCAGTTCTTTCAGCAGCTCTTCTTGCTGACTTCCCCTCTCTTCGTCCGTCTTCTCCCAATTACCTTCCTCACCAGCTGTATGGTTTGAGGGCACATTCCTGTTCCCATTGAAATCATGGGGGTTATTGACTTCGGTAGGAGTCTTACTTGGCTCAGTGTTAGCTGCGGATTCTCTCACTGTTCTGACATAGTCCTAGCTGAAGATCAAACCTGTACTATTTTATTTTAGTTTTTTGTAATGCTTTGCCTGCTTCTGGTCTGCCTGTACTAGAGTGGGATAATCAGCAGCAATTACTCTTATTTAAAAAGAAAACAGTGGTTTTGCTGCATTTTTAGGGCACAAAGTAGAATAGAAACATTAGTATGCAAAGATTAATAAACCACATTGGCTCTCAGTTTGAAAGCTTGGAAAAATACACTTTAACCCAGTTTTAATTATTTATTAACATTTAGTTATTATTGCAGTAGCACCCAATTTCCTAGCCAAGACGAGGGAAACACTGTGGTAGGCATTGTACAAATCCCTACAAAGACCAGGGGTTAAATCCTAGCCCCACTGAAGTCAATGAGTCTTGCCAGTGATGTCAATGGGGACAATACATCACTTATGGTTAAGGCTCCATGTTTGTCAAAGAGATCACGGAAGTCATGGATTCATTGTCACAGATTCACTTCTGCAGTGGCCTGTGCGGCTGGCCCAGGAGCCACCTGAGCAGCTCAGGCAGCCCCTGGGCCAGTCACACTGGCTGCTGCTAGGGCAGTCTCGCCCCACCCCCACCCTCCAGCAGCAGGAGCTTGGATGGGTGGGGCTCAGGGCTGGGGATTGAGGTGCGGGGCAGCGTTTACCTGGGAGGGGTTCCCCAGAACAGTGACAGGAACTCTGCTCCCTCACCTTCTAGCTCCACTTGCTGCCTCTGTCCGCAGGCACAGCCCCCGCAGCTCCCATTGGCCACAGTTCCCAGCCAATGGGAGCTGCAGATCCAGAGCTTGGGGCAGAGCGGTGGCAGCATGTGGAGCTAGGAGCTGGAGCTCACCGCTTCCCAGAAGCTGGGTAGGGAACCTGCCTCAGCCCCACCAATCCCCCATCCCAGTACCCACGGCAACCCCCCTGGGCCATGCCCCCCCACCCAAGCACCCACAGTGACCCCCCCCCCCACAAGTCTTCCCTCCTAAGTTTTAGTCAGGGTTATATAGTAAAAGTCATGGACAGGTCACGGGCTGTGAATTTTTGTTTATTGCTCATGACCTGTCCATGTCTTTTACAAAAAATACTTGTGACTAAAATGTAGCCTTACTTATGGTCTACACGCCAATGAACTTACATTCTAGGTTTTAAATACTATGCATCCCTACATAATATTAGGTATCATTTAATTTAAAAAAAATACCAGGTGAAGACTGTTATAATATGTTGCTGTTAAAAGAGTCTTTAATTTATCCCGGAACGTTTCCTTTTCTTTGTGTCACACACATACAACGACGTTCTGAATTAGTCCGCACACCTTCTGGAGTTTAAAGTCTGGAAGAAAACACAAAACCATTCTTCTGCCCCAGACTCTTCATGGGCACTGACCTTCCTCTTCAGTGTCTGTTCTCTTTTACAGCGGTCTTTAGACCTTCTGAGCTCAGCTTCCAGCACTCCTGGGATCTACTCTCCTCTTTTGTTGACCAGAGTTGTCTGTATCACTTCACAAGGTGACAGAATAGGGAGATCTTGCACCCACTTTCTACTATAGATCCCCAGCCCTGGGACTTCAAACAAATGGGCTATCTGGCCTATAACTCAAACAGCCCTGTCTTTGCTTCCTAGGTTTGGTCACTGGTCCCATCCAGGCTGATCTCTTTCCCTTCGATGGAGCGCTCACTCCCAAGTCTGGTCTTGCTGGAGTCTCTCCTTGAATGATCACAGGCTACCCTTATATCTCTCATCAGGCCTAGGTCTTAGTCACACACTCTCCCCTGCTGGGTGATCCTTATACTCATTCCTTGCACCTGAGACAAAATCTACCACAGGTGAGGCTGAGCCCCAACTCTCTTAAAGAGATAGCTCATGGTTTGGCATGGCCTGATTGTGTTGTACATGGGAGGAATAGGAGGATTGCAAGAAGTGCCCCCTCCCCCTGTCCCCCAAGCAGAGTGCAGGAACTCTACCTGCTAGGGCTCTTGAGGGTGTGGAAAGAGGTGGGTCTATGACCTCAGAATAGCCCAGTGCTCCTTGAAGTGATATAGCAAAGAACACATGCTCCCTGCTGCATATCTCTCCCAGTATGAACCAGTGGCTGAAACCAAAACTGAGCCCTACCAACTTTGGCATATGTCCTGTCTCCTGAAGTCTTAACAGTGACGGAGTCAGACAGCAGCAGTCTGATGTTAGGAGAAGAGTCCTAGACAGGAAAACTGAAAGAGGTTTCATTTCCACCTTCCAAAAGAATCCGTTTCAAATAAGCATAAATATATCCTTCCTTGCTGAACAAAGGGCGGATGCACATGGCATTCAGTATGTATTTTGTCCTGATGATCTGATCCTATCTTTCTAATAATCTTTCAAAAGCCTGAGTCAATGGATTTATTACTTTTAACTATACAACAAATTCAGATAAAGGGCAAGGTAAAATAATACTTGATGTCACTAAGTGCTTTTATGTAAGAATTGAAGATTATGGAAGTGCCTTAATATTTTTCACTTACCTTGTTATGAACTAATGGTGTTACATTCACTTGCTTCTTTTATATAATCTCATATATTGCAGTCAAGTTTAGGTTCTCTGAGCTCTGTTAAAAACTAAACACTTTTGTTAACAGCAGTATGATATGAACTGTATCTTTAGGTGACCCTGTTTGCCTACCCATTCTCTTATGTGAAGCATTACTCGGTATTGGCTATTAGCCAGGCCACCTTCAGAAAACACTCACAATTGATTTCAGTCAGATATTCTTCAGTGCTAAATTGTATGAAATACATCATATTGTTTGTGAAGAAATCTCACCTTTATGATCCCCTTCATTTCTGCCTAATTGTCTAAGATAAGAATAGCTTGCTGTGCCTGAGGGGAAAATTTTCCATTACCACCAAAAAGATAAATGGTAGAAAGCAAAAGGAACCTAGCTCATTACAACCTTCAAGAAAAAAACAAAAAAACAAATTGGTCCTCAGAAATTATGTAATGGAGTTGACACGTTTAATAGTCTCCAGTACTGTGGCATTTTATATAACATTTTTCATAATGTATAATACAAACAATTACAGATTCTGGCAATAATGTATGGTACTTAGTATCTTTTACTAGCTTTACTTTGTAAGATGCAGGAGGGGGGGGAAACTGTTTTACTAATGCCAGTTTTAATGAGTAGAGAAAGGTTACATTTAAGGAAACATACCATTCATTTCAGCATGGTTCTAGTCTTAATCTCTATAATAATTGCACTAATGTCTTTTGATCTACTGTGAAAAATGCATAAACTGCTCAAAATGGTGAAAGCCAGACGGCTCATTTGATGCTTTAAATATCTGATGAGCTGTGTAGGACAGGGCTGAAGGGAAGAATGATTGTTCAGTACAGAACACAGTCCATAATAATAGCCAATTTCTTACTTGGGATTCATTTAGGTCAGCCACTTCAAAACATATTTTCATTAAGTGCATTGAACATTGGTGAGGTTTAAAATTTTGGCATCAATTTGACAGGACGCTAATTAATGTTACACCTTGAGAAGGGAGTCTGATGCTTTCTAAGTGGCCACACATCATAGCTATGGATGATCAAATGCAGTTAATGCACACTATGAATGCCATATTCAAAAATGTATATAAGAAACTGTATCGATTGTCAGTGTCCCAATGGTTTACTTTGAGATACCATTCCAAACGAGTGGAGAAAAAAATGAAGCCATATCCAAAAATAATGTATATTCTAGCTAAATGAGGCCCCAGTTCAGGAAACCTCTTAAGCATGTGCTTACATTGATCCATATTCAGGAAAGCATTTAAGAACATGCTTAAGTTCCATTGATTTCAAAAAGATTTAATCACATGCTTAAAGTTAAGTTCATGCTTAAATGTCATCCTGAACTGGGACCCTAATCTATATCTATTTCTAAAAAGTCCCTCTCTGGGATTTATGGGAGTCAAATAAGTGACAATTCAGTTGTGGTTGCTCATAATTCTTTCAGAAAGTCATTAATCAACATCTCTTTTCAAAGACTATAAAAAGGAGACTGTACCTCACTGCTACTCATATATTCAGTAACACTGTTTCATTTTCATTATTAATATTTAGAGTTCCTGGATAGACATTTGTGATTAACATATTGGCCATAACGATTCTAAGGCCCTGTCTACACTGGCAAGTTTCTGCGCAGTAAAGCAGCTTTATGTGTTGTAACTTTCAAGGTTTACACACTGCCAAGCCACTTAGTGCGCAGAAAAAAACACCCCAATGAGAGGCATAGAGCTTTCTGCACTGGGGGTACAGTGCTGTGGTGCCAGCAAAGACACTCTGGTCGATTACTCGTGCTGCGATTGGCCTCCGGGAGGTGTCCGACAATGTCTGTTCTTGCCTCCTTGGGGTAGTCCCTGAATCTTCGTATATGTTTGGAAAGCATTTAGCACAGTGGATGCAACCTAAATAGATTAGAGTAAATCAAAATAATAGTAACAATTCACAGATAATCAATTACTTCCTAACATGGGAGTAAACACTGTTTTATGAATACTTTACAACCAGAAGCCAGCAAACTCATTAGCAATGGAATAGCTATTTTGAATTACAAAAAAAACCAAAAAACTAATACTTTCCAAATCCCACTGAGGTGAAGTGCGTGTGAAAGAGAGACAATGCGGGTGAGTAATTCATCACAAGTAAACTCATGGGTGCCACTTGATTTAATTTAACCTATTGAGCTGTAGTAACTCAGCTGCGTACCCGTTGTTAAACATGAAGAACAGTTCCTACCTCAGAGTTTACAATTATAGCAATGTTTGTGATTACATTTGGTCTATATGGCCCCTAGCCTCCAGGTTTAACATATTGAGAATTCCCATTAACCTTCCATGCACAGAACTCACTTTGATGTTAATGGGAATTCTCAATATGTTAAACCTGGAGGCTAGGGGCCATATAGACCAAATGTAATCGCAAACATTACTTTAATTACAGGTTTCAGAGTAACAGCCGTGTTAGTCTGTATTCGCAAAAAGAAAAGGAGTACTTGTGGCACCTTAGAGACTAACCAATTTATTTGAGCATAAGCTTTCCTGAGCTACAGCTCACTTCATAGGATGCATACTGTGGAAAATACAGAAGATGTTCTTATACATACAAACTATGAAAAAATGAGTGTTTACCACTACAAAAGGTTTTCTCTCCCCCCACCCCACTCTCCTGATGGTAATAGCTTATCTAAAGTGATCACTCTCCTTACAATGTGTATGATAATCAAGGTGGGCCATTTCCAGCACAAATCCAGGGTTTAACAAGAATGTCTGAGGAACGGGGGAGGGGGGAGGGTAGGAAAAAACAAGGGGAAATAGGTTACCTTGCATAATGACTTAGCCACTCCCAGTCTCTATTCAAGCCTAAGTTAATTGTATCCAATTTGCAAATGAATTCCAATTCAATAGTCTCTCGCTGGAGTCTGGTTTTGAAGTTTTTTTGTTGTAATATCACAACTTTCATGTCTGTAATCGCGTGACCAGAGAGATTGAAGTGTTCTCCGACTGGTTTATGAATGTTATAATTCTTGACATCTGATTTGTGTCCATTTATTCTTTTATGTAGAGACTGTCCAGTTTGACCAATGTACATGGCAGAGGAACATTGCTGGCACATGATGGCATATATCACATTGGTAGATGTGCAGGTGAACGAGCCTCTGATAGTGTGGCTGATGTTATTAGGCCCTGTGATGGTGTCCCCTGAATAGATATGTGGGCACAGTTGGCAACAGGCTTTGTTGCAAGGATAGGTTTCTGGGTTAGTGGTTCTGTTGTGTGGTATGTGGTTGCTGGTGAGTATTTGCTTCAGGTTGGGGGGCTGTCTGTAGGCAAGGACTGGCCCGTCTCCCAAGATTTGTGAGAGTGTTGGGTCATCCTTAAGGATAGGTTGTAGATCCCTAATAATGCATTGGAGGGGTTTTAGTTAGGGGCTGAAGGTGACGGCTAGTGGCATTCTGTTATTTTCTTTGTTAGGCCTGTCCTGTAGTAGGTGACTTCTGGGAACTCTTCTGGCTCTATCAATCTGTTTCTTCACTTCCTCAGGTGGGTATTGTAGTTGTAAAAATGCTTGATAGAGATCTTGTAGGTGTTTGTCTCTGTCTGAGGGGTTGGAGCAAATGCTGTTGTATCACAGAGCTTGGCTGTAGACAATGGATCATGTGGTGTGGTCAGGGTGAAAGCTGGAGGCATGTAGGTAGGAATAGCGGTCAGTAGGTTTCTGGTATAGGATGGTGTTTATGTGACCATCGTTTATTAGCACTGTAGTGTCCAGGAAGTGGATCTCTTGTGTGGACTGGACCACGCTGAGGTTGATGGTGGGATGGAAATTGTTGAAATCATGGTGGAATTCCTCTAGGACTTCTTTTCCATGGGTCCAGATGATGAAGATGTCATCAGTATAGTGCAAGTAGAGTAGGGGCGTTAGGGGATGAGAGCTGAGGAAGCGTTGTTCTAAGTCAGCCATAAAAATGGTTTGTATGGATAAGACCATCTTCTGTATTTTCCACAGTATGCATCCGATGAAGTGAGCTGTAGCTCACGAAAGCTTATGCTCAAATAAATTGGTTAGTCTCTAAGGTGCCACAAGTACTCCTTTTCTTATTACTTTAATTGTAAACTCTGAGCCAGGAACTGTTCATGTTTAATAACGCCTACTGCAATCAGCCTCTGATTCTAACTGCAGCCTCTGTATGTTGCTGCAAAATAAATTTTATATTAATAATCAATCCATTAGTTTACTCTGGGTAGCATGCATGTTATATTTAGGGTTTTTCCCCCTGTTTGTTTTGATCACTACCTTTCCAACATGTAATGGACATGTACAGCCAGAACACTTTCATTAGTATGGAAAGGTGCTGGAAAGTAATTGTATAACCCTCCTTTCAAACACAGTTATAGCAGGTACCTCGTGGTATAAAGATAATTTTTTGTAGCATAACCCATCTTTTCTATATTTATATTCTAAGATGACAGCAGTGAGAAAGGAGGCGATGTGGTGAAGGCTTAGCACATTATATCGTTCAAGCTAGCTTTTTTCAAGCTAGCTTTTGGCCTCAACTAGAAGATTTTTTTTCAAGGTGAGAGGTATAGAAAGTGAACTTTTATGCTGATTCTACAATACTTCAAGTCTTCCCTAAAGCACAGGCTTCAGTTCCAATGGTTTAGTGATACTATCCATCAGAGAGTTCAGGCTCTGTAATATATTTTACACCAGTCACTAGGCTGGACTCAGGCACAATATATCATCTTGATATTGCTTTATAGCTGTTGCCAGGTTTTTATTTATTTATTTAATTTATTTATTTTTTGGGAGAGGATGTGTTGAATTTCTGCCAATGAATAATATATAAAATATAGCAAATGGAGCTTAAAGGAAACAGACATATGAAGTAACAGCATTGAAATAGTCATCTACAGGTAGTAAAATTAATTGTCATCTTGAGCACCAGCTAAGTTTTATAGGACACTAACCAAGTTATTGGCTGCTAGTATCCCTTAGGATACTTCTGAGGTTTGAATTGTCGCTATCTCTCTGACCAGGGTAGCTGCCCAATGTCTCCCTGCCCAATAGACTTTGTATTTTGAGATTACATGTCTCATTTTTCAGTCTTAAAAATAACTTCTCAGAAAGGATCAAATGTCAGGCAGTTTTAACAGTTACTGCATGAGATCTTGTTTCAACAAGATACCTAAGCATGAGGGAGAATATAATATGAAGATTATGTCTTCTCCCCTATCTCTGCACACCCATAACTTCAGTTACTCCACTTCTCTGTCTGGATTCTGAACCCTGTGGAGGGTCAGAGCAGCATATGTCTGCATGAGAAGCAATGCCATGAAAGAGGGGAGATCCAAACGTGTGGTTCATGCTGTGTGTGGATCGGGGAGGGGGGCAGAACAGGAGGGGCAAAGGCAGGAAATGATTCAGACCACTGTGATCCAAAGAACCCATGAACATCTTATTTCCTAACAACATCTCAGTTGTAAGTTTTCTAATAAAACACCCAGTTATTATTCAACAAAACAAACATTGTTACAAGTGGCCCCATTTAATATTAAATATGGAAAATACTTATCCAATTTGTTTTTCATGCAATTAATGCATTTAGTGAATAAATCCCTTAAACTAGTCCCAGAAAAGTAACTATTTACAATCAGTCAATTGTCTCCCTGTCACTCAACCTATATGACCAACCCAGATTAAAAAAGAAAAAGAAAAGAAAAAAGTAATTGTAAATCTGAACTACTAATAACTCTTCCAAATCAACTAACATGGAAAATCCCTTGTTTTATTCATATTGTGAAACCCTTGGTCATTCTCCTTCAAAAATGAACTGCCCTATCCTTAATGGTGGTTTCTTTTCATCTGATAATGTTATGTACGGCAGGATTGTTTTCCAGAAGAATTAGCAATAAGGAACTTTTGTTCTTTCACTTTCCTCTGTTGCAATCTTTTTCGAAGGTTGGGACTCAAGGCTGCCTCAAATGGAATGTCGATCTTCAGGTTAGAGTTACTTGATTGCAAAATGATCAGGGGGCTGGGGCACATGACTTATGAGGGGAGGCTGAGGGAACTGGGCTTGTTTAGTCTGCAGAAGAGTGAGGGGGGATTTGATAGCAGCCTTCAACTACCTTCAACATCTATTGCCAGAGGGTGACCTGCTCTATTGTGTTAAAAATTGAAGTTTGCTAGCAGTAATGTTAATGTACATATTGACTTTATATCTGGAACTTCCTAAAACTCTGTGCATTAGTGTTTCATTTCAACACTAGCCTGAAAATGAAGAGTGAGAAATGAGTTAACTGGAACTCTCATGTTATTGGAAAGCAAAATATAGTTGATGATGGTTTATAAGTTAGCAGGAAATAAGAAATAAAAACTGGTTTATTGCAAGGAATCAGTTGCATTAGGCAGGATGATTGGAATGATTGGAGCAGATTGAACTGTGAGAATTGGAGGTATGACAATGTTGGGGATCTGCCTCACTGAGCTGGGGGAAAGAATGTCTGTCTGTTTGATAATATAGCATCAATACATATCATGAACTTAAATTAAACTTTTTCTTAATCAAATGTCAGCATGTACTAATGACCTGGTTTTATTTTTTAAATTGCCTTGATAATTGTGCGGAAAATGAGCTAATCAGTTATGTCAAATCTAGTAAACTGAAGGGAAATATCCTGAACATACATCATTTAGCATAATCTGAGGTGTTAACTCACTTGCCCAAGGTCACAAAACCAGTGAGCAGCAGAACTGGGAATGGAATCCAGATCTTGTGACTCTTAGTGTGGTGTCCTATAAATTGAGTCCAGAATATATAAGAAATAATAAAGTGCAAGGAAAAAAGAAAGAGAAGACAAGAGGGTTGGATTCCTACAGGAATTCTGGAGAAAGATAAGCAATACAAAGAAGAATTGTAATAAATGATATTGGATGAAGAGATGTAAAAAGCAAGCTGGAAGAAGATAAATGAAAGTCATAACAAAAGTTTAGATAAAATGTTTATTTTATTTACTGGCAGGAGATCATATATAAATGTAACAAAATTAATGTACTGTAGAATACCAACTTTATTCCATCCATCTATCACTACAGGTGTTTTGTAATACATGCTGTAGAATCACAGGGATTTATTGAAACACTACATGTAACAACTCCAACACACACACAGTCAGGACTGAACTTCCTGATGAACCTCCCAGGTCAGATCTAAATACATAACTGTCAGGGTTCCCTCCCCACTCTGAACTCTAGGGTACAGATGTGGGGACCCACATGAAAGACCCCTTAAGCTTATTTTTACCAGCTTAGGTTAAAAACTTTCCCAAGGCACAAATTTCGCCTTGTTCTTGAACAGTATGCTGCCACCACCAAGTGATTTAGACAAGGAACAGGGAAAGGACCACTTGGAGTTCCTATTTCCCCAAAATATCTCCCCAAGCCCTTACACCCCCTTTCCTGGGGAGGCTTGAGAATAAACAAGATGAGCACAAACCAGCCTTGGATTTTTAAGACCCAAAAAACCAAATCAGATTCTTAACAAAACAGAACTTTATTAGAAGAACAAAAAAAGATAAGAGAACAACTCTGTAAGATCAGAATGGAAGATTATCTTACAGGCAGTCAGATTCAAAACATAGAGAATCCCTCTAGGCAAAACCTTAAGTTACAAAAAGACACAAAAACAGGAATACACATTTCCTCCAGCACAGCGAATTTCAGAACCCAAAACAAAGAAAACCTAACACATTTTCTAGCTAGATTACTTACTAACTTTACAGGAGTTGGAGGGCTTGCATCCTTGAGCTGTTCCCAGCAAAGGTATCACACAGACAGGCAAAAGCCTGTCCCCCCCTCCAGATTTGAAAGTATCTTGTCCCCTCATTGGTCATTTTGGGTCAGGTGCCAGCCAAGTTACCTAAGCTTCTTAACCCTTTATAGGTAAAAGGACTTTGCCTCTGGCCAGGAGGGATTTTATAGCACATATACAGAAAGGTGGTTATCCTTCCCTTTATATTTATGACAATAACATACAACAACTTAACACTGAAATAAAGCTGCAGTACCATCTATTGATAGAGGTGAGATCTGGGTTGGTCCTTACCACCCTTCCCCCCCAGTTAGATAAGAACATAAAAGAGTAACTACTAGAAATCCAGCCATCCCCCAGGTTTACATGTTGGTCTGCCTGGTTGAGTCTTCTATTCCACCTTGGAGACATTGCTTCTAGATGGTTCTAGATTATCAGTAATGAATGATTCATGTCTTCCAGATTATGTCTATCCGTTCTGGACAGACTGGAAGTTGAAGACTGCAGTGTGCTGAGGTCCCAAGGACACGCTGGCAATTCCTCTTCCAAACTTGTAGCACCTTAGAGACTAACCAATTTATTTGAGCATGAGCTTTCGTGAGCTACAGCTCACTTCATCAGATGTATACCGTGGAAACTGCAGCAGACTTTATATACACACAGAGAATATGAAACAATACCTCCTCCCACCCCACTGTCCTGCTGGTAATAGCTTATCTAAAGTGATCATCAGGTGGGCCATTTCCAGCACAAATCTAGGTTTTCTCACCCTCCACCCCCCCACACAAATTCACTCTCCTGCTGGTGCTAGCCCATCCAAAGTGACAACTCTTTACATAGTCAAGTCGGGCTATTTCCTGCATAAATCCAGGTTTTCTCACATCCCCCCCACCCCCATACACACACAAACTCACTCTCCTGCTGGTAATAGCTCATCTAAACTGACCACTCTCCAAGTTTAAATCCAAGTTAAACCAGAACATCTGGGGGGGGGGGGTAGGAAAAAACAAGAGGAAACAGGCTACCTTGCATAATGACTTAGCCACTCCCAGTCTCTATTTAAGCCTAAATTAATAGTATCCAATTTGCAAATGAATTCCAATTCAGCAGTTTTAGAACAACGCTTCCTCAGCAGTTTTAGAACAACGCTTCCTCAGCTCTCGTCCCCTAAAGCCCCTACTCTACTTGCGCTATATTGATGACATCTTCATCATCTGGACCCATGGAAAAGAAGCCCTTGAGGAATTCCACCATGATTTCAACAATTTCCATCCCACCACCAACCTCAGCCTGGTCCAGTCCACACAAGAGATCCACTTCCTGGACACTACAGTGCTAATAAACAATGGCCACATAAACACCACCCTATACCGGAAACCTACTGACCGCTATTCCTACCTGCATGCCTCCAGCTTTCACCCTGACCACACCACACGATCCATCGTCTACAGCCAAGCTCTGCGATACAACCGCATTTGCTCCAACCCCTCAGACAGAGACAAACACCTACAAGATCTCTGTCAAGCTTTCTTACAACTACAATACCCACCTGCAGAAGTAAAGAAACAGATTGATAGAGCCAGAAGAGTTCCCAGAAGTTACCTACTACAGGACAGGCCTAACAAAGAAAATAACAGAACGCCACTAGCGGTCACCTTCAGCCCCCAACTAAAACCCCTCCAACGCATTATTAAGGATCTACAACCTATCCTAAAGGATGACCCAACACTCTCACAAGTCTTGGGAGACAGGCCAGTCCTTGCCTACAGACAGCCCCGCAACCTGAAGCAAATACTCACCAACAACCACATACCACACAACAGAACCACTAACCCAGGAACTTATCCTTGCAACAAAGCCCGTTGCCAATTGTGCCCACATATCTATTCAGGGGACACCATCACAGGGCCTAATAACATCAGCCACACTATCAGAGGCTCGTTCACCTGCACATCCACCAATGTGATATATGCCATCATGTGCCAGCAATGCCCCTCTGCCATGTACATTGGTCAAACTGGACAGTCTCTACGTAAAAGAATAAATGGACACAAATCAGATGTCAAGAATTATAACATTCATAAACCAGTTGGAGAGCACTTCAATCTCTCTGGTCACGCAATCACAGACATGAAGGTCGCTATCTTAAAACAAAAAAACTTCAAATCCAGACTCCAGCGAGAAACTGCTGAATTGGAATTCATTTGCAAATTGGATACTATTAATTTAGGCTTAAATAGAGACTGGGAGTGGCTAAGTCATTATGCAAGGTAGCCTGTTTCCTCTTGTTTTTTCCTACCCCCCCCCCCGATGTTCTGGTTTAACTTGGATTTAAACTTGGAGAGTGGTCAGTTTAGATGAGCTATTACCAGCAGGAGAGTGAGTTTGTGTGTGTATGGGGGTGGGGGGGATGTGAGAAAACCTGGATTTACGCAGGAAATAGCCCGACTTGATTATGTAAAGAGTTGTCACTTTGGATGGGCTAGCACCAGCAGGAGAGTGAATGTGTGTGGGGGGGTGGAGGGTGAGAAAACCAAGATTTGTGCTGGAAATGGCCCACCTGATGATCACTTTAGATAAGCTATTACCAGCAGGACAGTGGGGTGGGAGGAGGTATTGTTTCATATTCTCTGTGTGTATATAAAGTCTGCTGCAGTTTCCACGGTATACATCTGATGAAGTGAGCTGTAGCTCACGAAAGCTCATGCTCAAATAAATTGGTTAGTCTCTAAGGTGCTACAAGTACTCCTTTTCTTTTTGCGAATACAGACTAACACGGCTGTTACTCTGAAATCTTCCAAACTTACATCACATTACAAGCTACAGGAACTTGTTAGAGTATCTCCAAATCCTCTTCTGCATCCCTCTGGGATGGTGGTTTAGTATCTTTGGCATTTGTCCTCCTCTATCTTTCAATGAATTTGTGCACCAGTTCTCAATGCAATACAAATGGGCAAGCTCTTGGTTTGTGTCAGCAAGGATACGTTGTTTAGTACTTTAATTACCATGTAAGGTTCCCCCCGAAAAAAAGGAATACGTTTGGGATTTTTCCAGGCTGCTTTTTCCAGTTGTGTAGACACACCTTTTCTCTTTCTTGGATGGGCACATGTCACAGATCCTAGTGAGCACCCCCTTCTGTCTACTTACTGGGACTGAAGTGAGGGGAATCCAAGCCTCAGGTGCTCTGGATCCCAGGGGTGTTTCAAGCTCCTGCAGCCTGAACAGATTTCAGCCATTGCCCCAATCTCAAGGTCTCTAGGCATACTTAGGGCATAGACCTTCCATCTGGGTGTCCTCCCCCTCCCTGAGTGTTGGAAGCCACTGTCCAGCCCCTCTGGGCACAGTGCTGACCCTTCAGACTCCCTGGTACTTAGACACACCCCTCTCCCAGAACTCCACCCTAGAGGTGTGAAGCTTCTGGTTACAATTTAACTTTCCCAGGGGTAAGCAGTTGTTGTGAAGCAATCACACATACTTTTCCCAACCAAACACATTTACGCTCTTTTATACTTAATCATGTAAAGTGCAGGAGGGTACAGATTGTATAAAACAATAAAACATCCTAAATACAGTGTCCCTCGCTAGCTCACCCTTTCCTTAGAAGTCCTTGGGGGATCATCTGTGATCTGTCAGGCAAGCAAGGTCTTCCACCCCCTTGCCTACTCTGCCCCTGCAGCAGCCTCCCTCATTTTAGTCTTGTGCAAAATGGCTCTAACTCACAGATTGCCGAAAATGGCCTCTGAGCAGACCAGCCTTTGACCTTTTAAAACCTTCAGTTCCTGGATCAGGTGACACCTTTACCATCTTCCCCAATTGAGTACACACCCTGTCAGGTGACTTTGCTGTCAAGGTGACTTCCCTCCTGCTAAACCAGTTCTTCTGGGAAGGGACCAGTCTTTTGTCTATAATGATTGGGTACTTAAAAGTCAACTACCTTCTATTATTCTTTTGCCACTGGTCTTTGTAATTTTCAACCCAGTATGGAGGCAAACAGGCCATAAATAAAGCAAAAGGCTGCACATTCAAAATGGAGTTTGCAGCCTGACACAAACATATAGGATGCATAATCTCACGCCAAATTAATAAATTTTACAGACATTCCCAATTCATCACAGGATGTAATTCTCCTGTGGCATCTTGTGCCGGGCATGCTTGCTTCAGGATCATCTGTTCCTCCACCTTCTGGAATGCTGTTCTTTCACTTGCGTAGGTGCAGGGGCCTCGCCACTTTTTGCTGCCTCAACATCAAGTCACAGGGAAGCATAGGTTTGCAAAAATAATCTCATATGGAGAGTAATGGACAGCTGAGTGCTGGTTGGTGTTATATACAAAGATGACAAAAGCTGTCTTCATATCCCAATCTCATTTGTCTTCACTGACTAAGACTCTAAGCTTGGCTTTCCATTCCCCCATTACTTGCAGGGTGAGTGACACTGGGCCTCTCCTTGGTTATCTGGAATTGTCGACAAATCTCATGTAATAACAGTGATTGAAATTCCTTCCCCAAATCACTGCAGATTAAGTGTGGTGGGAAGAACTTCAGCACTGCATGTTTCATCAATGCAGCTGTCACTGTCTCAGTCTTTTTATCCTTCAGTGGCTATGCCACCATATACTTTGAGAAGCCATCATACACTGCCAGCAACTACTGATATCCAGCTACTGTTTCTGGTAGTCAAGTCAATCTTTATGAACTCCCAGGGCTTACTAGGTTGGGACATTTCCCCTAGAGGAGTTCTACCTCTCCTTGCTGGAACTTTCTTTTCTTTTGACAAGTAAGGCAGGAAAGTACCAAGTCCTTAACATCCGCAGCCATGCTCAGCCAAAAAATTAGTTTGATATCCAGTTCAGTATATTTTCATATTCCAGGTCTCTGCCATTCTGTTATCATGAAGATACCCCAGTTCTGTTTTCCGTAAGCGTCTAACAAGACAATAGGTGCCGACTCCATGGATGCTCTGGGGCTGGAGCACTTATGTAAAAGAATAATGGGTGCTCAGCACCCACAAACAGCTGTTTGGCAGCTCAGGGAGGGTCTTGGAGAGGGAAGAGAGCAGAGTGGTGGGCGGGAACCTTGGGTAGGGGATGGAGCTGGTTCCAGCTTCCTGCATCTGGGGGAGATTCCCAGAGGTGGAGGTGGGTCTGATTCCCCTCATGCTGCATGGAGCCTTCAGAGCTGGCAGCAGCCATGGAGGTTCCTGCAGCCTGGGGAGGTACCCAGAGGTGGGTTTGATCTCCCCTCAAGAGTGGCCATGTAGGGAGAAAGGAAGTCCTTTTCCTGCCCAGCCCGGATAGGATTAGCAACTAGGAGCTGCTGGCGGGGAGATCAGACCCACCTCCACCTCTGGGAGTATTCCCCAGGTGCAGGAAGCTCCATGGCTGCTGCCTTCAGAGCTGGATTCTGAAAGCAGCACAGCCGCACAGCTTCCTGCAGCCAGGGGAGGTACCCAGAGGTGGGTCTGATCTCCCCTCAAGAGCGGCCATGCAGGGGAAGAGGAAGTCCAGCCCCTCCCCAGTCCTATGGACTAGCAGCTGGACCCTGGTGAACAATAGGAGCTCCCGGCTGGGGCGCTCCTAGTCCAGCCCCTCCAATAACTAAATTTCACGGGGGAAGTCTGATTTCACAGTTTGTGAGATGTTTTTTACAGACGTGAATTTGGTAGGACCCTAGTGGTGTGGATGTCAGAAGCCCAAAACCCATATGGCCTAGGTTCTAGCCTTGCTGGTTCTTACAATGCCAGACAGACAGCCTTGGGGTAGGGGACCCTTGAACTCAGAGGGTCCACACTTCAGAGGTGGCCTGCCATGCAGAGTGTATCTGAGCCAAGGACCATGGAGCTTTACCTTTCACAGATATTTTTTTCAAAACATCAGAATCCTCCACAAACGGAATTACCTTTCTCTGCACAGCTCCAGATATTAAACATCATGCTTCAGGATTTACAGTAATCTCTCCATTAGGGATTAGGATGAGATCTTCATGGGTGGGAGGAAGGGAAGGGAGGAGGAGATTACCCCACGTATGACTAACGCAGGGTTTCTTACACCTTCCTCTGGAGCATCTGGAGCTGGCCACTGTCATTGCCAGGATACTGAATTAAATGGACCTTGTGTCTGATCCAGTCTGGCAATTTCTATGTTCCCAATTTCCCAGTGGGACCCCGAACTCACAGGCTCAGCGGAGATGTGTGAATGTCTACGTATGCCTATATATCTACAGAAAGTTATGAAAAATCTTAAGCAAATTCTTTTGCTGCAATGTTGCATTTCAAAAGTCTCTATTTTAGGGCAGTGTTTTTCAATTTGTGGTACACAGATCCCTGGGGGTCTCAGACTATGTCTAGGATTTCTAAAGGGATCTGCACCTCCATTTGAATGTTTTTAGGGGTCTGCAAATGAAAAAAAAAGGTTGAAAACCACTGTTTTAGGGCAAAGTCCAACAATCTGCTCTTCCTGCATATCAATGAGTTGCACACATGTTGGAAGGAAAGACAACTGGTAATTATTGAGGCTCACTGAGCAGATCTGTGCATACAATTTTGTCCTTAAAATGTAAAATTTTAAATACATTGTAAAACCTGAAATACTGTGACTCTAAAGAAATGTAGAAACACACTATCCTCACTCCAATAAAAAGATGTATTTGATGAGCTTTTAGGTGTTGAGAGAGAATACATCGTTTTTCAGCGGCAGACCTATTAGCAGTAAAATCCTGCTAATGATGCTATATTTACATTGTGTGGATTGTACGAAAAGTTCCAAGACTAAGGTGAAGGCACCTTTTTTCCCACTTTGAAGTTTAGTTTAGCTACCTCTTTATTCTGAGACCTGAACTAAAAGTGAAGGGATTCTATCACCCCAGAGATTGACTGAAAAAATGTTCAAATAACTCAGAGTGCAGCCAATACCTTAATAATTCAATTATGTAAATTAAGAATATGAATTAGTAACGCAAAGTGATAATAATTCAGTGTTAATTTATCATGAATTATGGAAAAAAGGTTTGTAACCTTAAGGTCAATCCATTTAGTCCATGTCCCATACTTCAGAAAATTGCATTAAATTGTCCCAGGTGCTTGTCTACTTGTCCACATTTCTATAATTTTGGTATCTTTTATTCTGACCCATGTAATCTTTTCAGTACCTTTTACCGTGTGAAGTTAATTATCAAATATATGTTATCATTTATTCTGAGTAGTTGAGGAAAACCATAGGAAGCTAACTAGAATGACAATAATCAGCCATTTATTTTTATGGATTCTTTTATATTACTTTTCTTTCCCAAAATAATAATTTCACTCTGATTCTGCTGCTTCAATGGAGAATTGAGAGTTGTGAAAAATTAGGGGCTCAACATTTGGACATTTCGTAAGCAAAATAATTGTTACCAAGAGTTTGCTTTCTTCTGAGCAAACTTTGCTCTCCTATTCTCTTAGAATAATTCCAATTTGCATGTATATGCTGTGTTTATCACTGTACACAATTACAAAATTAATATTTGAAATTGTGCATAAATTGCATTAATTACTGGGCGCTGAGGTGGTTACCTGCCAGTTTAAGCACCTAAATCCAGCATTTAGCCATCACTGACATTCACAAAACCCCTGTTCAGCTGCTGGCTAACAATGTAGGTACCTGAAGTCCCTAGGTGCATACGTTTCTGCCATTAAAGTCCCCAAGGCACCTACATCTTGGAAAAGGAATTTTGTAGTTTCACAATTTGCTGGAGCTGTGTCACACTGAGAAAATCTCCTCTTGTGCCCCACTTTTGATCACTCATTCTACCCCAGGAAAAGTCAAAATAGGGAGACCTTCGTGCTTAAGGTTGCAGTTGCTTTGCTGGCAGTTTTGGAATGAGTAACAAGGAGGACATGTCATGTCATCAGGGAATAAAATGACTACCCCAAGCAGTACAGTCCATTCATTAGGACATGGAACTGGAAGTCAAAAGACCTAAGTTTCTCTGCTTGGCTTTGCCACTGATATGCAGGACACTGAGCAGATCACAAAGTCACTTGATCTTGCTGTACTCTAGTTTCTTTAGCTGAAAGAATGAGGATAATGATACTTCTATTTCTTGGTCGAGCCCTTTAATTAGAGAAGCAGTGTGCTGTGGTGGAACAGGCACTGAACGAGGAAACCGAAGAGAGCTGGGTTCTGGTCCTGGCTCTGGCACAGACCTGCTGTATGATGTTGGACCAGTAACTTCATCTCTGTTTTCTTTCTAATTAGATTATAATATCATTGGGTCAGAGACTGTTACTTACTAATTATAACTATTATTTGTCTTATGGTAGTGCTAAGAGGCCCTAGCTATCTTCAGGATCCCATCTTGTTGGATACAGTACAGACACACAGCCCCCACCCAAAGAGTTTACCATCTAATTATATTAAATATCTGTCTATGTTAATAAAGTATCACACTGAGAATTTGTTCACTCTTTTTAGCTGTTGCCTGAAACCCATGTTCTTGAAGTGTGGATCTATACATTTCTCCTACAGCCAGACCCTCATTCAAAGAGCAATAAAAATCAAAGAGTAGAAATTCTGCTGCTTTTAGAGCACACTGGTAGCTGACAAATTTTTCAGCTTAAGAATTTTTTTTTTTTTTTTTTTTTTTTGCTTTCAAAGGAAACCACCTGGCCCTTTGTCCAGCTTTGTTTTCATGGTTATTAGTCACTTTCTCTATTCAGAGCACAGAAAAAAGCAAACTGGATTTTGGTTGTCACTGCTTCTTAATAGCTCTGTTCAAATAGACCATTAAATGGGAATCACAGATAGCTTTCTATTGGCATAAATCTTAAAGTTCATCTCTGCTCTGAAATGTGAGTGAATAAATGGAACAGTGGGGTTCATGTTTATCATGTCACAGTGACCTCTGGACCAGATTTGCTCAGTTTACAAATGGGAACATGTTTTTCTAACTCCCCGCCTTGAAAACTCAACCTGGAATCTGAAAGTCAAGCTTCATTGTTTTACTGGGTCATGCATTTTTAACAGTAGTAAGGATTCTGCTAGCCAAATTCTATCCTCAGTAAGCTTCACCTCTGCAACCCCTGTATGGCACTGTTCAGATGTAAATGAGGGCCAATTTTGGCCAACAGCTGGAACTTAATTAACACTTCTGTTAATGATATAGACAAGGACCATGTTCATTTCCTCTTAGCCATATTAGCTCTGCAGAGCTAACAAGAGTGAGAAATAGGATAAACTTATTAAAATGTCACTCTTTGACATTTGACACTCTTTGACTTTGACACTCTTTGAAGAGAAAAATGACCTTGAAACAATGTAACCAAATTTCCAATTGTCTGATCTATCATCTGACTTTGACAATTGGGCTGAAGATGAGGCTGCATAATTGAAATCAAGACCACTTATCATGAGTAGTGAAGCATCCATGTGCGCAATACATGGATGTCAAGAGGCACAGTATTGATAATGGTTAATATTAAAATCACTGCCTTTAAGAATAAGTTTTATTAGCAAGAACGACATTCTGAATTTTTAAAAAAGGCCATTCAGGGCCATCAGCATTGTGGAGTAATCTTTTCTGAATAAATACTGCTTAAAATAACTGAATGCTTCAGTAGGCACTTAGAGTGGGCTTGAAATTTCGCTGGAAATTAAATGTGATTGATAAGCTGTCTGTGGGTGCCTCTGAGAAAGTTTAGCATCCTATGACACTTTCAGTAAGAGTGGGATGTAGCCACAAGAACCTGAGAAACAGCTGTTGATATAATGTATTCTAAGAGAGGGCTGGACGGCTCAGGGTATTGATAATGCAATGTGAACTCTTTGTCACTTAGATGCTGGCTTAATTTCAGTCCCTGTCAGTAGTGACTGAAAGCAGTTACTGTCTGATGACTGTGAAATGACTTTGTGGTCTTAGCGAAATTCCTAGTGGGGAGACGCTTCCACAGTCAGTTCTGTGGCTGAACAGCAGACTTCTCTCTGCAGGGTTGTCAGTGAGGTACCTATCATATGCACTAAAAAGCCTGTTAAAGTATAACGGACTCTAATGGCCATTGATGATTGTGACCTGCTATTGAGTGGATAGAGGCAGTTCTGCTGGCCTACATAGTCACTGCGCTTCTTTAAATTGACTCCATACTTTGTAAAGCCCTTGGGAGATACCAGATCAATAATATCTATAAAACCAAACCATGTTCTCTCTGAGTGATTCCTGTCATTCCTAAATATATATTTTCATTTTGTGCACCGCCAACATATACACTATTGACCAGCTTTTACAAGTGTCTGAGTCAGAAAATAGTGCTGCAGAATTTAGATAACAATGCCAAATTGCCTCTTTTTCTACTGTACAAGATTCAGTCACTATTGCAATTATAAACCCCAAAGGGTTTTAGTTTCATAATAAACATTGTTGAGGAGAGCTGAAATTTGTCACGTGTGTTCTCAGCCGGAGATATTTTTTAATTTCAATGTAGAAACAAAATTCCTGTAGTCTAAAACTGCATGGAGCCAGAGATGTAGGTGCATTGTTCCAGTAATTGTTGTAACCCTCACAGATGAAATTAGTGATTTGGGGGGGGAGCTTTATGGACTGTAGTTGCGGTGGTGAAAGTTCTCTGAGATGGGAAGATAAGGTGGAATCTTATCTGGGGTAAATCCTGCAGAGTCTTTCCTCAGGATTTGACACCATTACAGTTATCCACCTGTGCTGCCTGCGTGCCTCCCTTGCTCACTGCGTGGCTTTGACTTGAGTGTATGGTCACAAAGATGCAGCAGTGTGATAGGGCACAAGACTAGTGACTCAGGAAGGAAGCTGATGACAGAAAGCCCCAGTGAGCCTAATGCTTTTTTGCCTTAGGATCCCTTAGGATCTCCGAGGGCCAAAATTAATTAAGTTACAAGGCTATGATGCCAGCAAATGGTGCTGTGTACATTCTAATATCTAAATTGTTTTTAACTTCCAAGGCCTCTGTTTAAGTACAGTGATCGAGTGATTTTACTTTCGACGTTTTTAATTTAAATTCAGAGCCAGAGTCATCCAGTGATAGGACTGAGGGGGAAGCAACTCGCAGTCCAAATGTTGCCCTTGCTTCAGTGAGCCAGTGGGATAGTGTAGGGTGCAGAATAGCTGGTGCATAAAAATGCCATGACCACATTGTCTCCTTAGCCCAATCCACTTGCCTTTCCCTCAGTCCCACCTCTGTCCCAGGGTGCCTTAATAGTCTGTGGAGACAGTGCAGAGCCAGCACTGGGAGAATCCCTGGGAGATAGACTGACCTAAGGCCCTTTTGTGGCAACCTAGCAGGAGCAAAGTGGACATAAAGCAATATTGGCTATAGCCCTATCGGTTTTCGTTCTGCAAACATTTATGAGTACATTTTCAGACACTGCAACATACACATACACTCACATTGAGATGCATAACATTGGATATATTGTACATAACAAGATTATAAGCTTCTGGACAGATACTGTCTTTCTGACTACACAACACCCAGCACAACGGGGCTCTGACCTTCTCGGTGGTACTGTAATATCAATAATAATACAAATGGGTACTTCTGTGTACAGTTACCCATTTTGTGCAGGCAGAGATGATGTTGCTTGCAAAATGGGTGCATGGGCGTATTTTGCTGATGAAAATTAGGCCCTGTCTACAGGGGGGTGGAATGAGGCCCATTTTTCAATTGTTAGCTTACTACGACTGGAAAGCCTTTTTAATATCTATGTAAACCAGTGGTGCAAGTAGGGCGGTATGGTCTGGTCTGCCATATCAGTGAGATATTTATAGATGGTGCGCCGTACCAGAAAGACACAGGAGGAGCAGAACATGGGGCTGCTGGGCGAACCCACACCAGAAGCTCCTCCAGCGCAGCTGTACCACCCCCAGCCCTACCCCCAGCCCGTCCACGCAGCTACGTCTCCTGAGTCCTGTCTGGGGTCTGTACAGCAACCCCGCAGTAGGACAGGGCTTGGGGGCGGGCCTGGGGGTGGTATAGCCATGCCAAAGGAGTTGCCGGCATGGGGCTGCCCAGCGGCCTCATGTTCTATTCCTTTCACTGCTGCGGTTGCTGAGAGCCCTGCGGTTCAGCGCAGCAGGAGGAGGACAGAATCTCTCCCCCAGGTAACATGAGATGGATCATGGGGAGGAGTAAGGGAGAGCATGGGCCCTGGGCTGGGGGTGGGGTGGGGAGGAGTCACATGGGAGGTCACGTAGAAGGTCACTTGCCCCTCCCTCCACCCCCATTAGCTGGTTCAGGTACCAGTAAGAAATGAATTCTACTTGCACCACTGATGTAAATACAGCTTAATATCATTGAACATCTTCAAAGTCATGTGAACTGGTTGTGTGGTAGCCTAAGCTCCCCCCTCCATTACAACACGACCAGCCAACATGACTGAAAAGACGATAAACTGTGTCAACTTGGCATTTGGAGGGCCGCCAATTGTGCTATGCTAATGTGACTGAGCTAAGGCCTTGTCTACATAAGAAAGTTGAATGGGTTTTATTTAAACTGGTTTTTAAACTCATGTAGTTAAACTGGCACAAAACCTTTGGGTAGACTCTTCCATTTTGGTTTGAGTGGTTTTCTTCAATTTAGCTGAAACAAATTTCTAATCAATGCAAGCTAAACTGAAATAAGCCTGGTTTAACCCTAATAATGAATATCCATGTAGCTTTTTCCCCAGGTTTAAGTAAATCAACTTAAAATCACACCTAAAGTTAACTTGTCTTTTGTAGATTAAGCCCTGACTCAACTGGAAAAAAAATCCTTTTCCCACATATAGACAGGGCCTTAGGCACCAATGCTTGGAAATGTGCCCCTCAAAATGTATTCTGAAGTTCATTGTAGCTACTGTATAATATATTTACAGACACACTTTAGTGCAGTATGTACCTTTTGGGCCACATCACTCCATTCCATAATTGTTTTCTGGAGAAACCCTTACTCTTGATTTGATTTACACAATACAGATGGTTGGTAAAACTTGAATTTTTATTGATGCATAGCAATATCTTTCTGGGCACCCTTAAAGAAAGTGACATAATTCTTTAAGACATAATATTACACTTAGGAATTGCAATAGGGGATCATCAATCTTTTGTGAAACTCTTTGAGCACTCTGCCGGTGTTAAATAAACCATGACTAAAAATGAAATTCAAAATAGTTTGAGTGATTTCTTCAAAACGTTCTCCATTTGCCAATTATGTAGCACTATATTTCATCTTCTCAGTTATTCATTATTCTTTGCTAAAAATACAGTAACAATAGGGGACTTTTGCGATTTCCATAAGAATTATAGATGACCCATTTCAAGAAAACCATGCTGTATATTATAACAAATGTCAAAATTAATAAAGTAAATAATGATGATGATGCATTTGTTTTTCAGAGTTGGTATCTTGTTAAGAAAAAATATCGGTGTCCAGTTAGGGGGACAGTGAATGACCAGAAATATGTTCTGACTGGTCAGTTGGGCTTTTGGAGTGATGCTCATACCACACTGCCTCCCCATCATGCATGGTTGAGACCTCAGCCCCAAAAGGAAAACCCCAGCAGCTCATGTGGGATGAGGAAGGGGGAAATTAAAAGGACTCAAAGAGAGTAATTATCTTTTCCTAATTTTAAATTAGGCCAGACCCTAACTTAGTGCTTCCTTCTCCTCCTGGCTTATCCTCAAGTCTTTCCCTTACCATCACATTCATCATCTTACCGTCAGTGATCCTTTTGCCATGGTGGTTTAAATACTGAGTTGGGAGCCTTAAACAAGCTCACCTTAAAAGCCTCACTGCAGCAGGAGCACTCATGGCAGCGCTTTGAAGGAACACTGCTGTTTCCCCTCTTGGCCCAGATGTGCAGCTCTAAAGAAGAACTAAAGAAGTTGCTGAGCCACTTTAAACTGAGTTTTATCTGTAGAGAACTGCGCCGGTAGCTTACTTACCCTACCACAGCAAGTGCAAAGGAGCCTCCAGGGTAAGAGGAGCACAAGGGAATGACCTAGAGGGAAAAAGTTCAATATTAAAATCCCCACCTCTCATTTGCACCAGCCTGCCTGCCCCTCACCAGCCCTTTGACCTCTCACTTTAAACTCATTTCTCAAATTTAAAATACTAATTATGATTTTAAAGAGCTCCAATTTGGACCTTGGTAGCTGGGGGTCCCCAAACCTCTAAAATCAGTCATTAGGGGCCAGACACTACAAAAGTGTAAATCAGAGGAACACCACTGAATTCCTTTGGCCCAAGGTTCTAAAGTTCTCCCAAAATCTGAGGCACACAAAAATGGTGAACACTTCTGAAAAATGTAGACATGTTTTTTTTAAATTGCAGAAGGCAAAAGCTAAGATAAATGTCAATGAGGCACTACGGCGTCTCAGGCCAACACAGATATTCAGTGTACTGAAGGTGAAAAATCCATTGCTATCTACATATTGCACAGATAACAGTGAGAGATTATGCCATACGCTATCAAAGAAACTGAGGAACCACCTGATCAGCATCCTATACAGCAAACAGGAAAACATCAAAAACCTGGAGACTCTCATAAATAACCAACCTTCCATACAAACGGACTTTTCTAAAAAAAGACAGGAGATCTGCATTACACACTTCACCTCTTTACAAAGGAAAAAGAACGGTACGCTGTCTAAAATCCTACCTGCCACATGGGGCCACAATACTGGTACCCCTAACTCACCCAGCAATATTGTCAATCTATCCAGCTACACATTCAGCCCGGCAGAAGAGTTTGTCCTATCTCGGGGACTCTCTTTTTGCCCCGCCACCCCCACAAACATGATACAGTTCTGCAGTGATCTAGAAGCCTACTTTCGCTGTCTCCATCTCAAAGAATACTTTCAAGATAACACTGAACAACATACTGATACACAGATACCCTCCCACCAAAAGCACAAGAAGAACTCCACATGGACCCCTCCTGAGGGTCGAAATGACGTGCTGAGCCCCTTCTTCATTTTCCAACTCTGCAAACCTGTTCTTGAGCTCTATTTCTCCTTCACTAGCCCATCTTTTCCTCTGCCTGGTTCTTTTAGTCACATGCTTCCACTGACCACTTTCCTCACCCAGTCTCCCCTCAGAATTCCTCAGTCCTGCTTCCATCTGCAAGTCTGAGCTTTTCCCTTCAGATACCTCATGTCTTTGCTCCATAATCTGCTCAAACCCCTTCCTAAACTCAACCAGACTTTCCACCTGCATCTCCAAACCTCGGATCTTTTCCTCCATCAGCTCTATCAGATGGCATTTCATGCAGACAAGATGGAATACAATCTGTCAGGAACAGTATCCCTAATGATGCCACAGCACAACTGGTTGCTGAGCTCTGTGACTTTATCGTCATGCACAATTATTTCAAATTTGGTGACAATATATACCTCCAGACCAGTG
The DNA here is from genome assembly GCF_965140235.1 of Caretta caretta. Taxonomy (NCBI): domain Eukaryota; kingdom Metazoa; phylum Chordata; order Testudines; family Cheloniidae; genus Caretta; species Caretta caretta. Next base: position 125,364,154 of record NC_134209.1, on the reverse strand, counting down.
GCACCGCTATGGCACCCGCAAGGCCCCACAATATGTCAACCTTTTTATGGCTGACCTGGAACAACGTTTCCTCAGCTCCAGTCCACTCACTCCCCTTCTCTACCTACACTACATTGATGACATCTTCATCATCTGGACCCATGGGAAGGAAACCCTGGAAGAATCCCACCACGATTTCAACAGCTTCCACCCCACCATCAACCTCAGCCTGGACCAATCTACATGGGCGGTCCACTTCCTAGACACCACGGTGCAAATAAGTGATGGTCACATTAACACCACCTTATACTGAAAACCCACTGACCACTATGACTATCTTGATGCCTCCAGCTTCCATTCCTGACACACCACACGATCCATTGTCGACAGCCAAGCGCTTAGGTACAACCACATTTGCTCCAACTCCTCAGACAGAGACCAACACCTACAAGAGCTTCACCAAGCATTCTCAAAAACTATGATACCTGCATGAGGAAATAAGGAAACAGATTAACGGAGCCAGACGTGTACCCAGAAGCCACCTGCTTTGAGACAAGCCCAAGAAAGAAACCAAAAGAACTCCACTGACCATCACATACAGTCTTCAGCTAAAACATCTCCAACGCATCATCAGTGATCTAGAACCCATCCTGGACAATGATCCCTCACTTTCACAGGCCTTGGGAGGCAGGCCAGGCCACGCCCACAGACAACTCACCAACCTTAAGCATATTCTCACCAGCAACAACACACCACACCATAGTAACTCTAACTCAGGAACCAATCCATGCAACAAACCTTGATGCCAACTCTGCCCACATATCTACACCAGCGACACCATCACAGGACCTAACCAGATCAGCCACACCATCACTGGTTCATTCACCTGCATGTCCAACAATGTAATATATGCCATCATGTGCCAGCAATGTCCCTCTGCTATGTACATCAGCCAGACTAGACAGTCCCTACGTAAAAGGAAAAATGGACACAAATCAGATATTAGGAATGGCAATATACAAAAACCTGTAGGAGAAAACTTCAATCTTCCTGAACACACAATAGCAGATTTAAAAGTAGCCATCCTGCAGCAAAAAAACTTCAGGACCAGACTTCAAAGAGAAACTGCTGAGCTTCAGTTCATTTGCAAATTTGACACCATCAGCTCAGGATTACATAAAGACTGTGAATGGCTAGCCAACTACAAAAGCAGTTTCTCCTCCCTTGGTGTTCACACCTCAACTGCTAGAAGAGGGCTCATCCTCCTTGATTGAACTAACCTCATTATCCCTAGCCTGGTTCTTGCTTACATATTTATACCTGCCTCTGTAAATTTCCACTACATGCATCTGACGAAGTGGGTATTCAATACGTCTGTTGGTCTATAAGGTGCCACAGGACTCTTTGCCACTTTTACAGATCCAGACTAACATGGCTACCCCTCTGATGCTTGATAGATATTCATGTGACCCCAATCACACTGAAAATTTCAGTTTTGACAAAACCCCATTTTCCAGTGGGAAAATGTTTCACTTGAAATTTTTCACCCAGCTCTCAGAGTAAATGTATGGATGCAAGACACACTGCATCAGGACTGTGCCCAAACAGTCCGCCATCTGGGTGCCACATAAGGACACCCAACAGCACATAAAGCCTCTTACACCAATGATTGAGGCAAATATATTGACAGCTGTGATGTGCATAACATTTCCTTTAATCAAAGGCACACTGCATCTAAAATGGTTTTATCACACCTAGACCCCCCAAAAAACCTGACTGTGGCTCGATACAGCAGAGGAGTTGGTATTGAAAGTGCCAACCATACCCTAAAAAGAAAAGGAGGACTTGTGGCATCTTAGAGACTAACAAATTTATTTGAGCATAAGCTTTTGTGAGCTACATCTGAAGGCATCCAATGAAGTGGGCTGTAGCTCACGAAAGCTTATGCTCAAATAAACGTGTTAGTCTCTAAAGTGCCACAAGTCCTCCTGTTCTTTTTGCGGATACAGACTAACACAGCTGTTACTCTGAAACCAACCATGCTCTGACGCACCGATGCAGGATTGAGCAAGCTACTCAATACCTGGATGATTGCACTTGGAATCCAAGTTGGGACCTACCAACACTGCCCGAAGTACCCAGATTGAGGGATGTCTATGCAGAGCCATGGCCTCCCCTGTGATGTGCATTAGCAAGGACCAGAAAGAAAGTGCTGCGGAGAGTACTGTGGACAAGTCGTAGCAGCCTATGTTTTTGAATTCAGAGAGCGCTAGCAGTACAGCTGGGTTTACATTGCAGACACTGGACTAGCAGTTTCACTCACTTAGACGTTTTGCATTCCCGTCTTTCAAAGTGTGTGCGATTCAGTCTTGGCATAAAGTTCAACTTTAGTAGGGTTTTTGAGAGGCATGTTTCCTCTGACACTCCATGATGTTTTTCTAAAAAGAAATGCTCTAGTTCAAAAAGGAATTCTTACGGGGAAGTTAAGATCGGATCAGATGATCTCAATGGACCCTTCTGGCCTTGGAATCTATGAATGATATATCCACCTTTTATATGTGGGAAAATGTGCCCAACAAACAGTTTCAGTCAACAGATCTTCTTCCGACAAGATGGAGCTTCTGTTTCATTGTTGTTATTTCACTGGAACTGTGAAGCATAAGAACATTGCAAAGAATAATATAACTGCAGCCAGAGTTCCTGGCTTTACATTATAAGTGTTATACGGTGTAACACTTCTTGGTTTACAGTTTCACAATATAACACAGCACGTAAATAATGTTTATTGTTGACATTATGCAATATGAAAATCAATAAAACTCTCATCCAAGAGCTACACTGAGGGATATCATTAACTTCTAGCAATCTGGATCCAGATTCCTGAAAGCAATGAAGAATTTTTGATCCATAAATGGATTTATTTCATGCCCTACATATCAGACTGTGCTTCACTGCCGAAACGGGCTGAAGTCCCAAGTCTCACACTCTTGCTAATGTAGCGAATCAGAGCCCAGACGTTTGAGATCCAGAATTATTTTGAAATTCAATCACTATATCAGTGCCAAACCTCACAGACACAGCAATGACATGATTTAGAAGTGTGACAAATATGTTACAGTTGTTAAAAACAGTTTCAGTATTGAACATAAACACGTCTACACAAAAAATCCTCAGAAAAGAAGCTTCTGAAGAAAGTAGGCAAAGGCTTGCAAATAAGCAAAGGCAATAATGATCTATGTACATAAGTGTGTCTTCTAAAGTATCTGATCTGAATGCCTGCAGCTGTAGGAGGGTATGGGTCCAATATTTCAAGGTGGGTAAATATTCTCATCAGCAATGGACTTTAATGAGAGGTGGGAGATACTCAACAACTCAAAGCCTCAGGCCCTTTATTAGTTTATCTGTGCAATATCTGCACACTTTCTGTACATACACATGCAGTGTACTTCCTCTCTTTTATTCATTCCTTACCTTTAGAGTTGATTTTCAATACTTTGGAGAGACAAAGGTGAGTGAGGCAATATCTTTTCATAAAATATCAGGGTTGGAAGGGACCTCAAGAGGTCATCTAGTCCAACCCCCTGCTTAAAGCAGGACCAATCCCCAATTTTTGCCCCAGATCCCTAAATGGCCCCCTCAAGGATTGAACTCACAACCCTGGGTTTAGTAGGCCAAAGCTCAAACCACTGAGCTATCCCTCCCCCCATTTTATTAGATCAACTTCTGTTGGTCACAGAGACAAGCTTTCAAACTTACACAGAGTTCTTCAGGTCTGGGTAGAATACTTGGAGTGTCACAGTTAAATACAAGGTGGAACAGATAAAGAGTTAACACATGTTGCAAGAGACTATTCAAGATGAAGTGGGCAGTCACAGGGCAGGTGCGGGTTAGTGAGTTACAGATTGTTGTAATGAGACATAAATCTAGTGTCTTTATTAAGACTATGTTTTAGGTGTTTAGCACAGTTATGAATTTAAGTTCCCAGTCTCATATTTTGAAGGTGATGTGCTGATTTCCTTTGAGAATGAGGACTGAGCAGTCAGATAGGGAGTGATTGTTTTCTTAAAAGTGTTCACCCACGGGTGATACGGTGTTTTAATCTTTTATCATTTTTCTGTGTGAGCTCATCTGCGAGTGTAGTGATTGTCTTCTTTCACCGACATAGTTGTTATTGGGACATTTAGTGCACTGGATGAAGTACACCTAATGTTGCTGTGTAGAACCCATGGATCTCGAGAGGTGTGTTGTGTGGGGTATTGATCATGATAGCAGTGGAGATATGTCTGCAGGTTTTGCATCTGTTGTTATGGCAGGAGCTGGTGCCACTTTGAGTTGTTGTGTCTTGGTCTGTGGGAAACTTGTATTTGATGAGGAGCTTGGTGAGGTTCAGGAGGTTGTTTGAAGATCAGAAGAAAGGGTTCAAGAAAGATTTATTTCAGGATATGGTCCCCATCGAGTGTGGTTGTAATTGTTAAATGATATCCTGTAAGGGTTCCAGCATGTGGTGGTAGGATTTGCAGTCAGAGAGGTTTTTTGTCCTGTATTGCAGCAGGTTCTCTCAGGGTATTTGGATGGTCCACTCCATGATGCAATCTACTTCTCTGGCAGAGTGTCCTTGTTTGGTGAAGGCAGTTTGAAGTATGTTAAAATGTGTACCCTGGACTTTCTCCTCAGAGCACATTCTGTGATAGCTGAGTGCCTGGCTGGAGATAACAGATTTCTTGGTGTGTTTGGGGCGGTTAGTTGATCTGTGGAGGTAAGTGTGGTGATCTGTGGTTTCTTTTATACAGTTGTCTGTAGGGTTCCATTGTTGGATCTGATCATAATGTACAGGAAGTTGGTGCTGGTGTGGAAGTGTTCTAGAGAGAGTTTGATGGATGGGCTAAGTTGTAGAAGTTGTGGTTGTAATCTGAGAGGGAGTTTAGGTTGTCTGTCCACAGAATGAAAATATCATTCATGAATCTCACATATATCACTGGTTTTGTGGTGCATTTATCCAGAAATTCCTCTTCAAAGAAGCCCATGAGGAGGTTGGCATACTGGGGAGCCATCCTAGTACCCATGGCTGTTCCCATGGTTTGGACAAAGTGTTTGTTGTTGAATGTAAAGTTATTATGGGTGAAGATGAAATGGATGAATTTGGCAATGTGTCTGGGGTGAATATCAGAGTGTTGTTCATTGCCTCGTAGCTATTTGAGGCAGGCAGCAATTCCAATTGTGAGGGATGTAGGTGTACAAGGAGGAGGCACCCATGGTGGCAAGGATGGTGTTCCGAGAGAGGTTGTTAATGTCAAGGAGTTTCTGGAGGAAGCTGTTTGTGTCCTGGAGGAAACTGGCCATTTATGTGGTGAGTTGTTTGAGGATGGTTTCTATGAGTCTGAATATTCCTTCAGTAAGCATGCCATGGCCAGATAGGATGCATAGGCCTGGATTCCCTTGTTTGTGTAACTTGGGAAACGTAGTGGATCACCGGGGGATGAGATTGTACAGTTTGCCTTGGAGTGTTTAGGGGAGGATTTTATGATATCCTTAAATTTCTGGGTGGGTTGTCTTCTTTGAGTTCTTTATAGTAGATTATACTGGAGAGTTGTCGGTTGGCCTCATTGACGGACGTAGTCTTCACCGTTGAGGACTACTATGGTGCTCCCTTTGTCTGCTGGTTTGATCACTATCTGGTGGCTGGATTTCAGGGACTGTATTGCTGTCCTCTTGATGACTAAGAGATTGTAGTGGATGTGATGTTTGTTAAGAATTTCACAGTCAATCTTTTTCCTGAAGCAATCAGTGTAATTAATAAGTGCGTGATCTTGTCTGTGCTGGGGTATCCAGTCAGATGTTTCTTTTTTCTTATGACTGTTGGTAGGGACATGGCAGTTGTGGGTGGTGTCATCTTTGATGTGAAACAATTATTTGAGGTGAAGTAGTGCAATGAATTTTTCCACCTTATAAAACAGTTATTTTCACCTCTGCATATGAGAAATTAAATTACTTGTGCTATGTACTGAATAGCCACAGACTTTGAAATTTTGGCCGCAAAATTTATGTTCCTTCATAGAGCAAACACTGTTGCCCACAAAAGTTTTCAGATAGTGGGTTGAAAATGAAAACTTCTATTTGCTTTCTAATTGCTGTGACTATGCTGAAAAGTTAAAAGAAAAGAAGTGAAGCACAGTTTAAGCATCAGCTGTTCAGCAAGGGAAACAGATGTATTAATTAACATGTACTGTGGGGCATATTCTGTATTGAAATAGAAGACTGAGAAAAACAAGTGTAGAGTGCATATCCCCATGGGCAAGAAAAACTGAGTTCTGACCTAAGAAACAGAGTAATACATTTTTTTCAATACCGCATGTCTAAGAAAAATAAGCCAACAGTTTTGAGTTCCGAAGTAGACCATGAAAACCACATGCCATGTGTTACCAAGCTAATCAAACATATGAAAAGAGCAAGTGCAGGTCCTGGAATATTTAGAACATGTTAAATGGACCCAACATTGCTGATGTCACTGCAGAAACAATGAGAAAAAATGTAAATCATCTTCAAAAATAAAGTCTTCTTCTTTATAAGAATGAACAGTAAGGAATGAAGACTTAATAAGAGAGTAGTTTTTAAGAAACCACATCTGATACTGAAGCACAAGCAATGGATTCAAGTCCATTACAAAAGAGTGAAAAATTCTAGAACAAAGTTTTAAGGTCTGATGAACTACGAATGGTGATGTTCCACTCTGATGGGAATGTTTATACAGAAGAAAATGGTAAAAACCAAGTGAAGTATAATGAAGGTAATGTAGTAACAAAGGCTATGTCCACATGAGTATAACTGAAGTCGGAATATGGCCCAAAGTGTTTGGCATCATGACTATCAGACATATAATCTGAATCCATTTAAAGGAATTTTAAATTAATTGAGCACAGAAGTAGGTAAGTTAAGAGGTCCTACAGCAACAAACTAAAATGAATCAGCATACTATGCACACTTCAAAGGAGCTGTCTTGTATTTTCAATAAATACATAGACAGTGTTCCCAAGAGACTCGAGGTGTAATAAAATGAATGATGGGCTGGAAAACGATTGCTAGAAAGACAAAATCAGAACTTGAAGAGGTGACTTGTGGATATAACATGCTTACTACCTCTGAACCCGTACTCTTTTTTTCTTCCCCCGTTACACCTCCACTGGAGGGGATCAAGTGATAAGGGCAGCCATTGCTTTCTCCACAAATAAAACCTAGAGCACATATCCAAGCACTCCTTTTCCAATAACTTGCACACCTTTCATTCAATGTCTGCATGAGTAGACATCAAGGTGGAATTTGACTTAGAGTTTAAATAAAGGGTATTTAAATTATTTTTTGGTTGATGGCTTTTTTCACACTCGTGAGCTGATCATGTGTTGCTAATATGTTCTCCACATTTGTCTGTTTTCTGTTAACATTAGCATCTGTTACTTTCTTTGAAAACTTGTTTCCTAGCTATTAGTGTCATAAACCAAATGTTTTCTGCAGATTCCCCTGTTATTTGGACCCTAGCCAAAACTTCAGCATGTTCAGAAAGCAGAGCATCAGAAGAGGGGGATATCATTGCAATCCAGTGATTATACAACAAAAAGGGTGGGTGAAGCTTGATTCCATTACAGTTTCTCATTAAAATTAGTTATCAGCCATGGGTCAATTATTGGTCAGTGCTTGTAGCTAGAGTTGGTGAACAATTTTTGTCAACACATTTATTTTCTGTTTTCACAAAAAAAATTCTTGGATTCTAAACATTTGTGCATTTTGCATTTATTGAGGAAAACCTGAGAAATTTCAAAGAGAAACATAGTTTTTCTTGATTTTTTTCCTAGGGAAAAAAGTCACATCTTGACCAGTTCTACAGTTCTTATTGATCCAGAAAAGTGCTCACCAACCACAGGAAATAGATGTTTCCAACATCGAACCCCATCTTCCTTGTTATGAAACTTTCAGTAGTTTAATGGTATGGTTATTTTCCCCTCTCCTTCATTATGCAATCAAGATAGGAAATGAACTCTCAATAAATCAAGCTAAAGATTGCTGAAGAGGTCAAAATAATAATTCATTAATTTGCATCATGTAAAGATTATATTAGATGCATTGCATTATTTATAGAATATATAGACTTGAAATTTCTGCTATAGTAGCAATAAAAATGAGGCAATGTGAACAAATTGTATCCATTTACTTTTTATTATGATTTTTGCCCATTCTTGTTCTTGGGTAAATTTTCAGAAGTACCTAAATGACTTAGGTGCCTACGTCCCATTTTCAAAAGTTATTTAGCCACTTAGAAGCTGAATTCTCACTGAAAATCAATGAGATTTAGGTTCCTAAATGCTTATATCACTTTTGATAATGGAATTTAGGCTCCTAAATCACTTCAGTGTTTTTTAAAAATTTCACCCTTAATCTCTAATTTGAGGATCCCAAATGCTGTAATTTAGCATATGGAAATTTCAGTTACCCCTGCATTCATATACCTTTACCATTCTTTCAGTGAATGAAAACGATACATCAGAATGTTATTCCTGGCCGTTTAGTCAAAATGAATTGTTTACTGTCACATCTGATTTCATAATAATGTGATCATTCACAAGCTTGCAAGAAAGTGTGTAATCAATCCTTACCAAGAAGAGGTCAGCTAACCACGGTACAATCCTTGCACAATATAGTAACTTTATATTTAAATTCATATTGACATTCATTCACAAACCTTTTTAGAAATCTGAAGATTACATCTGCCTGATTAAAATGTCACAACTTTGTGAGTGTTCTTCAGGTATAGAAAAGTCTAAATAATACAGTGAGCTTTATCAAAGGGAATCTCTGCATCCAGTCACTGGCACAATACAATGCTTCATGTTGGAAGTGTTATCTGTGGTAGGCTAAGCTGTTTCTTAAAGTGACAGTTGCCTGACACACCTGTGTGAAATAGCCTTAAGAAAGTTTTGAGGAGGATACAAGTTATGATGTTGCCTTACAAATAAGGAATTATATTTTGTATTCGATACCTGACTGTTACAATATACACTGTGGCTCGTTTGAACTGTCCTGTTGAGCTGTATCAATCTATCTAAATATTTATCAGTGACATTATTAGCCACTTCAAGCAGGATTATTAAACAGAAATCAGGCAACACTATGAATGCTGTATCAAATCTGCAGCCTCCTAGGAACTTCCCAGTTGGCATTATGCTGCACAACATGGCTTCTTGGAATTTCACATTGACAGTGGGGAGAGACTTCCAGTTTTCCTTCTTGCAGAGGACAGGAGATTACCACCAGTGCTGAAGAAAAATCTTTGCTGGGTATTGGCATGCATAGGGACCACGAGTTTGAGAAAGGTGAGCAATTCTGATTCCACCCAAGAAAGTTCAGTGAAACCCTGGAGCGTATACCACCCATCCATCCCAGAAGACCCTGAAGGGGAGAAGGCCAAGTAATGAGCCCTGAGACGGTGAATTAGGAGAAGCAAGCCTATTTACTGATTCCTGCTAGAAGGTGCAGTGCTTCCCCCATTAGAGAGGACAGCCCCCCAGGAAAACCCGCCACTGGGTATGGAGAGACAGTGGTAATGTGGGGTTTGAAAAGGGAAGTCCCAGATTGTGTGGAAATTGAGAAAAGATTCTCCATCACTAATAATTTTTAAATCAAGATTGGATGTTTTTCTAAAAGATAGCCTCTAGGAATAGAAGTTCTGTGGCCTACAGGAGGTCAGACTAGATGACCAAAATGGCCCCTTCTGGCTTTGGAGTCTACGAATCTATGAAGGTAATTCATACAGTTGTGGGAATGAGGGAACAACTGAAGGCTCAAATAACTTGATCAAGCCAAGGGTTTCCAAACTTTTTCATAAGATGGGCTGCAGTTTAACAGAGAGATTATTTTACCCATTACCTCCCCTGTAATTTTTAATCATATGACATCCCTGTGGCAACTATGATTGCTTACTTGGAAAAGTACAATAGGACAGTATTTAGGATGACATTTTTAGAAGTGTGCAGAGCTGGGCCAATGCTGGGCACTTTTGAAAATTCTACCCTTTAATGTATCTTTATCCTCTTCTAATACAATTTAGCAGCTAAAACAAGGGGGAGAGCAGCACCATCCACAAGTGCTCTGTATAGACTAATGCACCATGGAGCACAGTGTGGGGACCTCTGAATGGGAGATATTGTTTGGAGGTTTATTTGAACTGCACTAAGAGAAAAGGAGTACTTGTGGCACCTTAGAGACTAACCAATTTATTTGAGCATAAGCTTTCGTGAGCTACAGCTCACTTCAGCTTTCGTGAGCTACAGCTCACTTCATGAAGTGAGCTGTAGCTCCCGAAAGCTTATGCTCAAATAAATTGGTTAGTCTCTAAGGTGCCACAAGTACTCCTTTTCTTTTTGTGGATATAGACTAACACGGCTGCTACTCTGAAACCTGTTGAACTGCACTGGAAGCCCAATCTTTTCAGTGATGACTGACTGAGGCGTAGGGGAAAGACTGAATGTGTTCTGATAATTTGCATTGGTTTAGGCCAATTTCTAACTATTAGAGATCAGGATGAGACCTATCTGGAGGACAAATTAACCCACATCTGACTACTGTAGGGTTCTTGCACCTTCTCTGAAGCATCTGGTGCTGGCCACAGTCAGAGACAAGATATTGGACTGGAGTCTAAAACAATAATGTCCACATACTTGTTTGAATTGAGCACAAACTCCAAACCTTTTGAGGTTTGCCCCTCATTAGATTCACTGGAACACTACACCTGCATTACACCACTTTACTGACATAAAGCAGCCATACACTTGGCTAAAACCTGATACTATTGAAGTCAATGTCAGAGCTTCCGTTGACTTCAATGGATCCAGGTTTTGATCACTGACTTCAATGGGAGTTGGATCTGGCTTTTTTGAACATTTGCTGCCCTATGACCCTCCCTATTCTGTATGTCTGTCCTTGCCCTGGTTAGTAACGACAAGAGAAATACAGGTATCAGCTTCACTATGTGAAGAGTACTTGCTTTTTTAAAATGCTTTTCAAATTCTTTTTAAATTCAAGATCAACAGATTTTTTAGGAAAAGCCCTTTTGGGTGCACAAACAAACCAATGCATTTTTCATCCTTTTCATTTTTCTGGTTGGTTCTAAAGTTTCATTGCATTTAGGAATAATTTGCCTGCTTGATGCTTTTACTGGTTTTTGTGTGGTGGTTTGGGTCTTTTTTTTTTTTTTTTTTGATCCTGCATTTTCAGCAGGCAGCTAACAGAGACAAGTGAGAGTTCTGACTCTCATCTGCTAGCTATCTGCTGCTTTTCTGCTCCTGTTTCCTCAGAAACATAGTTCTGATCTATGAAAATTGAGCAATTAATATTTTAAACCTCTGACTTTTTTCACTGCATTTTTAATATTTTAGAATTTTTAAAAACTGGTCAGAAAAACATCTTGTTATTCTCCCTGCCTAGATGAGTATAAAAGATTTTTCAAAGGGTGGACAATGAGTTCTGACCTGTATGCATATACTCAATAGCCACAGCGTCTGAACCTTCATCAACCAACCTAATGCCTCTGTTGATATGATTAGATTGTCAGTTTACGATAAGGGGCAGTGCACAGCTGTGTTTCCCCAAAAGCAGACCAGGGAGGGAATTGTGACCTTGAGAGTCATAATCGCCCTGTTTCCCCACTTGTTCCAAGGGTAATTTGCTACTAGCCAATCCCAGTAGCAGATTACTTCATCTTTCACACCAGCTCAGCTCTGCTTGCTGGTGTGTTCGGGGGCAGAGCTCGGACTCCATCCACTCTCCAATCATCCTCACCCTTCTAACAGGAATTGAGTACCAGTGTGCAGAGGCTATTCTCCCCTTCATTGTATTATGGAATGTGATGCCTTATTCCTACATACTCCTTATAGGGAAAAAAATCAATCTTGCCAATAATGTCCAGATGGTAGGCGGTCAAAAGATACCAAGGAGTTCTGTGATGAGTTCAACTAAGGGTTGGATCCCACAGTCTTCTCACAGGCAAAACTCCAACTGACATCAGTAGAAATTTGCTTATGTAAGGGCTTCACGTTTCAGCCTTTGAAATACGTACAGTAGTTTTTTTATACCTATTCGTTATTTCTTCATATTGAATGTGATCATATGCCTTTCTTCTCTTTGTGAACACTAATATCCTGACACAACGGTATGAACTTGCTAGTGAACTGATTCCTTCTTCAAATAATCAATAAATATGGGGGCTTGAAACAAAATCCAGTCGATTTAGGATAATTTTCATTATACATTTTCATCTTTATCTGTGTTCCCTAGGGAAGGTCAAATGCTTCTGATCCTGAGCACTTAGCAAACAACGGCATGGAACTCTGTGTTCCTTTGTTTTTGCCTTTAGGATTCTCAAGGTTGAAAATGCTAAATTCTTCTCTTGGGGCCCATGCCTGTTCCCACTGAAATAAATGGCAACACTCCTATCCTGAGGAAGATTGCACTGTCACAGCCTGTTCTGTTCTGGGTAAATAGACTTTAATCTCCAGGCTATCAGTCTGGCACTTTTCATGAGCAATAAATTCACTTAACATTTTAAAATGTAAGTAAATCTTGTGTGCTGCATCATTTGATCTCAATCTAAATATTAGGTGCATGAACAGCAATGCTTATGCTGGCACCAGAGCAGCTGGTGAGGGAGGGAAATTATAAGAAAATACAACTGAAAATGAGCCCAAGATGAGTAAAGAATACTATTTTTTAGATTTTTTTCTTTGCCATTTTATGGAGCATATTGTTTTTCTTTTGCAAGAAATGGCTGGGGAGCTTGGCTGACTGGGGGACCAACCGGGAGCAATAGATAAAGAAGGGTGAAAAAGTCAAAAAGAGGTCAAATGAGAAACAAGATCCAGGGAAAGGTTTGAAGAACAAATTGGAAAGATTTATAATTGTGAAATGAAATGAAAGAAAGAATGAGATTCAGACAACTTGACAAGGGGAGAGAGAATACTAAGCAAAAAAACCCTCCAAATGTCATTCAAAAATCATTATTCTGGCCTCCAAAAGTAGAAGTTTTATTAAAAAAAAGTTTAAAATAAATAAATGTTGGGTTCATTTTATTTGCCTTCTTATTTTTGAGTCTTTAGGGTTCAAGGTTTTTTCCACAACCATGAAGTCTAAAAAAAAAAAAAAGCTGAAAGTTCTCACATGACTCCAGGAACTGGAGCTTTAAGAAAGTGACCAAATACAATGAGAGTCAAGATAAAATCACAAAATTGGCAACACTGTAATGTCCTGATGGCCCTGAGCTTTCAGCGATGTGTCCATTTTCTCGCTCCATTTACCTGTATTAATGTTTTCTCATTCGCACATGTGCATGTGCTATAAGTATTCTTCTCCACGCACACACTAAATCAGTTCCAATCCTCCCAAATATCACTGACACAAAACCATGTTATGCCTCAATCCATTCCACCCTCCCACAAAACAAACACCGCTGTGAAAAATTCACTCCCAATTCATTTTTGCCACACCCACAGTTCATTGCCCATTTAATCCACCTGCCTGATCCCACACGCCTCAAATTCCCATCTCATGTCTCCCCTAATCCCAGACTTTCTTGAGTCATCCTGCTGTTCCCAGACCATTAGATCTCTTTTGTCCCTATGTTGTCCAAAGTAATTTCTTGGGCTAGGGATAATGTCTGGCACCAGCGTCACTGATTGATGACTTGCAGTTTATTCTTGGTGAGTCATTCCTGGCCTTAATACCAGAGGTGGTAGCAGTTTGATTTGAGGTGGGGATGGGGAAGAAAGGGGCCCTTTTAAAAAAATAAATAAGCAGTGATCCATTGTGCCATACATGTCTTGGATGGAGTTGAATTAAGGGGGCAAAGCTAACAGCTCAGAAATCTGCTAATCACTAAGTAAGGTTGTAGCCCGTGGACCACAGTTTAGGAATAGCTGTTCTAGAGGGTCCTAATTTTGGTGCCAAGACCATATGTGCAAGAATGAGGATATATCCTGAGAATATACTTGAATGAAAACAATGGTCAGTTACTTACCTACAGATAGCTGTAAGTATCAGATCAACACACATGTGAGCAAAACAAAATTAGCAAAAGTTTCCCTTGCAGTTCATGCTCACACACCTGGTACAAGTTTTGCCTTAAAAGAGACATAAACTATTATTTTAAGGATTTATAGAACTCAAAAGGCCCAAAATTATGCAGATTTTAGATATGTGAAATAACTAAACTAGACTTTGAAATTAATGTTGCAGAACATAAGGACTTAACAAGAATAAAGTTCAGTCAGACCAGATTAATCTGTGTTTGCTTATGTCCGAATGCCCAAAACAGTTCACTGGCAGTTAGTCCAATAACAAGCACTGTGTGTTACTGCTTTGTTAATCTAGAGGGTTTTCTTTTTAATATTTACCAAAAAATGGTTTTCAAACTGATTCAGACTAACCAGATCTGATTGTACTGCCATTATCTTATCACAGCTTACTGTAGTACAAACCTCAATACTGAAATAATTGCAAATGTGGCTTTTGAAAGAAAATAGAACCACTACTGCTGGAGCTTAAAACTCTGGGGATGACAAATTGTATTTATGATTATATGTTTGAAAGGAAGACAAAGTCATTTTAATAAACGTATCTGTCAAGAAACAGCATCAAAGCATTGTTAAAGTCCTCTATGCCCTTTGTCACACAGACAACATTGAGAGATGCATCAAACCATCTGCCTCCAGTGAAAGGATAGCGTTTAGCACAGCATTACATTTAACACAAACTGACAAGGTTGTTGACTTTGTAACAATCTAAGAAGATAAACAGTAAAAGTGAAAGTGAAGACATGACCCTGACTATTCCAATCCTTTAAGAGACACTTGAAGGGTTTCAAGATTAATCTCCATTTTATTTTATAAAACCAAACTCTCGTATAAATTACCACTGAAAATAAACAAAATAGACAATATCATTATATATTAATGTTATTTCTTCATCTACATAAAACATTTAACCTGAATGAAAGCATTTTGAAAAAGAATATAAATCATCTGACTCAGTTTGCCCGCCTCAAAGAGTATATAGTAAAATTACACAAACAGAGCTCCAGATTGTGCCATTCAGACACAGCTCCACAATAAATATGGTGGGGAGTCATATTGTCCCTAGGTGGCACACTGACAGACATTAACCTCAGAGAGGAACGCCTCTCATAGCTCCCAGATGCACAAGGGGAGGATGCCTTGCCAACTGCTAAAAACCTTCAGGGTTTGCTTCATGCACCGCCAGAGACATCTTGCCATGACCCTCTCTCTTCTACACCACCCTTTTTGGAAGCCAGGAGAGGTAAGAAGTTCCTGGGTCTTAGTCCTGTGCTCAGGCCACTCGACCATGTTACCCCTCTCTGTGTTGTGGAAATGCTCTTGCACTAGCCAAGACATTCTACTGAATACACTTATCAGCTCTCCTCACTACTGTACCTTCATAGTACCTTTGACGAAGGCTTCATGTCCTTAATTCCCACAGTAAAAGAAATGTTTGGAGGCTTTTCACCACTACCCCAGCCATAGTCAATGTGCATACTGGCTTTGCGTCTGTCTTTAGAATTTGGAACCCTCCAGGGCCTCTGCCATTATGATGACTCAGAATGTTTGGGCAACCTTAGAATTTAAATAAGTGACCCGGAAGACCCTGATCAACATACCAACTTTTGACATTGCTGTGATCCCTCCCTAAACTGTCATTAGATGGCACAGAAATTGGCTGGCATGGCAGAAGCAAGGCAGATATAGTATTTTCTAAACTCCTTGGATTTCCTGCATCCCTGTCAGTTGGGTTTCAGGATTGGGTGTGGTATGAAGTCTACGGTGGCCTTGTAGTTAATGATCTCCTTGGGTTGGGCAAAGTTCAGTTGTCCATATTAATTCTTTTAGCTGTCAGACACCTTTGATACCTCTTATCAGCTGGGTTGGTTTGTTTTTATCCTACTGTATTCATAGATTCCAAGGCCAGAAGGACCACTTTGATCACCTAAACTGACCTCCTCTATAACACAGGCCATAGACCTTCTCCAAAATAATTCCCAGAGCAGATGTAACCCACACACCACCTGGGTGTGCTGCTCTCTCCCATCTAGTGGCACCGAGACCACTGAGAGAGAGAGAGAGAGAGAGAGAGATTATGAGTCTGCTCTACAGCCTTAGCTAACAGCCAGTTGATTTTTAGCTCATGCAGTCATAGACGCCGACTCCGTGGGTGCTCCGGAGCTGGCGCACCCATGGGAATAAATTAGTGGGTGCTCTGCACCCACTGGCAGCCAAGCTCACCCCCCCCGCCCTACTTCTTCCTCCCCGAGGGCACCGTATCCCAGCTCTTCTGCCTGCCTCCCAGAGCATCCCGCCCGGCTGCCACCAAAGAGCTGTATGGCAGTGTTAGTATGCTCTGGGAGGGGGAGGTGGAGGGGGAGGGAAAGGAAGAGGGAGGGAAAGAGTGCGAACGTGGTGAGCTCAGGGGAAGGGGAAGACACGGGGGTTGGGCCAGGGCTGGGGCAGGGTTTTGGGGAAGGATTTGGAATAGGGGCAGGGAGAGGGTGGAATTGGGATGGGGGTTGGAATGGGGGCAGGGCAGGGGTGGGAATAGGCAGGGCAGGGGCAGAACCAGGGGCAGAGAGGTGCCAAGCACCCACAGGAAAGAGAGGAAGTCAGCACCTATGCATGCAGTAGAGGATCATGCACTAAGCTTCCAAGACCCCAGGTTCGATTCCGCCTGTCAACAACCAGAGTTTGTCGGTGTTACACAGATCTTTTAGGAAAAACCTTCAATCTTAATTTTTAAATTGCCAGTGATGGAGAAAGAACGAGGAGTACTTGTGGCACCTTAGAGACTAACAAATTTATTTGAGCATAAGCTTTCATGGGCTAAAGCCCACTTCATCAGATGTATGCAGTGGAAATCACAGTAGGAAGAGAGATATAATACAGAGAACATGAAAAAATGGGGGTTGCCATACCAACTTTAACGAGACTAATCAATTAAGGTGGGCTATTATCAGCAGGAGAAAAAAAACTTTTGTAGTGATAATCAGGATGGCCCATTTCAAACAATTGACAAGAAGGTGTGAGTAACAGTAGGGGGGGGAAATTAGCATGCAGAAATAGTCAAGGAATTTCTGTTAGGTGTTTAGATACTACAGTGATAAGAACAGTGCAAATGTTTAGGGAGACAGAGAGATGGAAAGGCTACAAATGCAATCCTTGTCTTTGGACTGCCTTGCATATAATACTGCTGAGTAATTTATGTTTTACTTTACTTTTATATATTCCAGGAAAACCAAACTTTCCAAATAAAGAGCAGAGCTCAGGGGAAATAGAGAAAACAGGTTAAAACTAAACTTTATCTGAAAACAGAAATGAAATTTTGTAGAGATTTTGTGTTCTTTCCTTTTCCAACCAATTCTAGGAAATAGCATCTCAAAAGGTAAAAATTTTGGCCTACTTCATGGTTAGTTGTGTCCCAAAGGGTAGTTATCAGCCAGCTGTCAGTGAATCAATCTACTTGACCACCCAGAAAGAGGCAAGGTCCTTGAAGAGGACCTGCTGCTCACAAACCAGCAAGAATTAGTAGGGGAAGCAAAAGTGGATGGGAACCTGGGAGGCAGTGACCATGAGATCCTGACACAAGGAAGAAAGGAGAGCAGCAGAATACGGACCCTGGACTTCAGAAAATCAGACTTTGACTCCCTCAGGGAACTGAAAGGCAGGATCCCCTGGGAGAATAACATGAGAGGGAAAGGAGTCCAGGAGAGCTGGCTGTATTTTAAAGAATCCTTCTTGAGATTACGGGAACAAACCATCCCGATGTGTAGAAAGAATAGTAAATATGACACGTGACAATCTTGGCTTAACAGTGAAATCCTTGCTGATCGTAAACACAAAAAAGAAGCTTACAAGAAGTGGAAGATTGGACAAATGACCAGGGAGGCGTATAAAAATATTGCTCAGGCATGCAGGAGTGAAATCAGGAAGGCCAAATCACACTTGGAGTTGCAGCTAGCAAGAGATGTTAAGAGTAACAAGAAGGGTTCTTCAGGTATGTTAGCAACAAGAAAGTCAAGGAAAGTTGGGCTCCTTACTGAATGAGGGAGGCAACCTAGTGACAGAGGATGTGGAAAAAGCTAATGTACTCAATGCTTTTTTGGCCTCTGTCTTCATGAACAAGGTCACCTCCCAGACTACTGCACTGGGCAGCACAGCATGGGGAGGAGGTGACCAGCCCTCTGTGAAGAAAGAAGTGGTTAGGGACTATTTAGAAAAGCTGGATGAGCACAAGTCCATGGGGGCGGATGCGCTGCATCCGAGAGTGCTAAAGGAGTTGGTGGATGTGATTGCAGAGCCATTGGCCATTATCTTTGAAAACTCATAGAGATCGGGGGAGGTCCTGGACTGGAAAAAGGCTAATGTAGTGCCCGTCTTTAAAAAAGGGAAGGAGGAGGATCCAGGGAACTACAGGCCAGTCAGCCTCACCTCAGTCCCTGGAAAAATCATGGAGCAGGTCCCCAAGGAATCAATTGTGAAGCACTTGGAGGAAAGGAAAGTGATCAGGAAGAGTCAGCATGGATTCACCAAGGGCAAGTCATGCCTGACTAATCTAATTGCCTTCTATGACGAGATAACTGGCTCTGTGGATGAGGGGAAAACAATGGACGTGTTATTCCTTGACTTTAGCAAAGCTTTTGATACGGTCTCCCACAGTATTCTTGCCAGCAAGTTAAAGAAGTATGGGCTGGATGAATGGACTATAAGGTGGATAGAAAGCTGGCTAGATCATCGGGCTCAATGGGTAGTGATTAATGGCTCCATGTCTAGTTGGCAGCTGGTATCAAGCGGAGTGCCCCAAGGGTCAGTCCTGGGGCCGATTTTGTTCAATATCTTCATAAATGATCTGGAGGATGGCGTGGACTGCACCCTCAGCAAGTTTGCAGATGACACTAAACTGGGAGGAGTGGTAGATAAGCTAGAGGGTAGGGATAGGATACAGAGGGACCTAGACAAATTAGAGGATTGGGCCAAAAAAAATCTGATGAGGTTCAACAAGGACAAGTGCAGAGTCCTGCACTTAAGATGGAATAATCCCATGCATTGCTACAGATGAGGGTCCGAGCAGCTAGGCAGCAGTCCTGCAGAAAAGGACCTACAGGTTATAGTGGACGAGAAGATGGATATGAGTCAACAATGTGCCGTTGTTGCCAAGAAGGCTAACGGCATTTTGGGCTGTATAAGTATGGTCATTGCCAGCAGATCGAGGGACATAATCATTCCCCTCTATTCGACATTGGTGGGGCCTCATCTGGAGCACTGTGTCCAGTTTTGGGCACCACACTACAAGAAAGATGTGGAAAAATTGGAAAACATCCAGTGGAGGGCAACAAAAATGATTAGGGGACTGGAACACATGACTTATGAGGAGAGGCTGAGGGAACTGGGGTTGTTTAGTCTGCAGAAGAGAAGAATGAGGGGGAGATTTGATAGCTGCTTTCAACTACCTGAAAGGTGGTTCCAAAGAGGATGGATCTAGACTGTTCTCAGTGGCAGCAGATGATGGAACAAGGAGTAATGGTCTCAAGTTGCAGTGGGGGAGGTTTAGGTTGGATATTAGGAAAAAACTTTTTCACTAGGAGGGTGGTGAAGCACTGGAATGCATTACCTAGGGAGGTGGTGGAATCTCCTTCCTTTGAGGTTTTTAAGGTCAGGCTTGACAAAGCCCTGGCTGGGATGATTTAGTTGGGGATTGGTCCAGCTTTGAGCAGGGGGTTGGACTAGATGACCTCCTGAGGTCCTTTCCAACCCTGATATTCTATGATTCTAAGAGGTTCCACCACAAAGCCAACAGTGACCTTCCTTTCATGTAAATGGTGGGGCCGCAAAAACAGAGAGGTCAACTATATATGGAGCTCAAATGAAAAGCGTATGGAATGGGTTCAAAGGGGCAATGAAGGGAACACTGAGTGGAGAACCCAGACACTTTCCACAGCTCACAAAAGGTCTGTCCATGAACCAGGTTGACAGTGGGTTCTACAGAAAGAAGCCAGCAATGGAGGCAGTCTGAAAGAAGTCAAGCAATAGAAAATAGGGGACACAAATAGATTCATAGACTCATAGACTTTAATGTCAGAAGGGACCATTACAATCGGTCTAGTCTGACCTCCTGCACAATGCAGGCCACAGAATCTCACCCATCCACTCCTGTAAATTATTAGCTTTCTACAGGGAAATAGTGATGCACTGTTTTAAAAGAATCTGGCTCAATACCTTTAGCTACAAAGCTGTGTAAACAACATCCTATTAATTGGCCCCTGTGCTGGAGGGGAGGATGAAAGCAAAGGGAAATTGAGGGAAATTGAATCAGAAATACCAGCCAACAAAAGCAGATGGGAATTTAAGAAGTAAAGTATGCCCATTTTCCTTGGAACTTTATTCCTAAGTAGAAGAGTTAGGGTGATCATATTTCTCTATGCTGAATACAGGACACCTGGTAAAATTACTCGTATTCAAGAGAGTTCAACGACAATCAGTCAGAACTATGCAGTACAAACATTCAAGTTAACATCAAGTTGACTGAGCCCCGCTAAAAAGAAATATTGTGTAACTGCATTCTTTTTATTTATATTCTTGTCTTTAAGATGCACAACACACTTCTGTACACCTCTCTCACACAGAGAGGGTGACTGACCAACCCAACCTTCCCTGCCTGGCGCTCTCTGCCCTCCATGCCTGGCTGGGCCCCCGGGACGGACCCATACCTGGTGCTATGTCTTCCCAAAGCAACTTGTTGGGGGGCATGCAGGGTCACATGCCCCCCCCTCAGATTTCTGCCAGGGGTCACACCAGAATGTGGCCAGCAGCAACCTTTTGGCACTGTGCAGAAGGGAAGGGATGGGAGCTGCTTCTAGCTGCAGGAGAGGAGGAGGAGGAACAGGTGACCTGGCCCCGTGTCTTTGCAGAGCTCATCTCTCCCCAGCCTCCCCCATGGCTGGAAGCAGCCTGTCTCTTCCTGCCAGCAAAGAGTTGAAAGGCAGCTAACACCTCCAGGCTGCTGCTGGCCACTAACATAACCCAGCTGCCTCCTGTCCCTCGGCTACAGCACGGGCAGGAAGGGGTTAAACCCTAAGGCTGCATTGAACACCAGGACTCAAGGAACCTGATTGCAGGGGCTTCAGTGAACACAGCCAGAGAGGTGGCTCAGAAGAGGAAGGTGCCCAGGGGATGGAGAAGCCCCTCACTCCCTGGGGGTAGGACCCAGGGTGGGGAGCGGGGTGGGAGAGGAACAGGTAAAGAGGGTGCTAAGCCCCTGCCCTGGGGCTGATGTGGAGCCTGCAGGTTCGGGGCACGGACAGGCTGGAAATCACTTCCCCCCATGCCACTCCAGAGCTTAGCTGAGGGGTGGAGAGGCTTCCCCGTGCCAATGCTGTGCAGGGCTTTGGCATACGCAGGGCTTGGTTCCTCCTGGCCAGTGCCCTGGGCCGGAGGGTCTTCAGCTTTCCCATGGTGCTGGCCCAGCCAGAGGCAGTGGGGGAAGGAAAGAGCCTGCTGGCCAAGCTGTTGGTGAGCTGAGTGCTCCGACCAGGGGCTGGATCTCTGCAGAGCACTGGGAGTGGGACGCACAAAGTTGGGGGGGGGGGCATATGGAGGAGCAGCAGGGCTGGGAGGGGTGAAGGGGCAAAGCAGGGAGAGGACAGCGAGAGGGGGAGCATGTAAAGGGCCGATGGGTGAGCAGCTGAGGCGACACATAACTGGCCGCCACCTGGCGCCTCCCAGCACTCACTGGCCAGTGCAGCCAGTGCCAGCCGGAAATGGAATGGGGGGAGGAGCCCGCATGCTGCAGGGGCTGTGCTGACGGACTGGCAGAGAGGGCAGCCGGCTCTGCACGCTGCATCTTCACCCCGCCATTAGCCTTGCATACCCACCCCCATCGTAGGCCACTGTACCCCCCCCCCACGCCCACTAACCACTGGTGGGCGGACAGCTGTTGAGCAGGGATCCGGCCAGCAGCAGGACCCACCAGTACGGATGAGGGTGAGAGAAAATATATGGGACAATTTGCTCATTTTTAAGAAAAATTTGGGACACTTGCAGGAGGGCTTAAATACACGACAGTCCCTTTAAAAATGTCTAGTCACCCTAAGAAGAGTGTTCATTTGCAGAGCTGTACAATTCTGGCAGGGTGGCCATTTAGAAATCTTTTCCTTTCTTTTCTTTTTAGATGGGGAGCATCAGGATTGTTTGGGTGTTTCAGGGTGTGTGTTTTCCCATTTGGAGCCACTTGAAAGTTTGGAAGGTTAGCCGAAAGAGGAGTATTTTTCACAAGAAAGTTGGCTTTCTGTACATGTAGGGCCCTTGGAAGTAAAATTTAGCTACGTCAACGCGTCTGAATGGGGTTTCTACAGTGCCTCAATAGCCTGTGATAAACTCTTGGTATGCGCATTTGGCTTTCCCTAGGTAGAGTCCCATGCCTGTGTCTTCCCTGCATCCCAGGGATGGCTACTGTGAGGCCAGCAGAATTTGGGAGAAAAGGGATATAAGAGAAAACAACTCAAGCTGACTTAGAGCGGTGGGAGAAGAAGTGAGATGGATACACATATTCTGCAGCCTGCTCTGCTGTAGTGGGAGACCTGCCCCTTCCTTGCTGAGCTGTCACTAGAGCGTGATCCCCTTCCTCCGCCCTCCTCATCTACACAAAGCTGATTGGCTAAGGGCGTTTCACTCAAATACAGAATTACTCACATCCCGGGGGGAGGGGGGGTGAATGAAGGGAATGAGGGGGTGGGCGGGGGGGCATGTGATAGCAGCTCAGCTGAGACCATGTAAACCACACACCCTCCTGATCTCAGCCAGCATGGCAGCCATGGACCAGAGCACACAGATAGCTTGGAGAAAGCCAAAGTGGGGGAGGGCTGCACTGGTCTGGAACAGTGAGTCTGTGGGTGACTAGCCTGGTGGAGGCAGGGTCCTTTTGCTGTATGCTGTGCCAGGGGCCAGGGAGCCTATGTGAGCCCCACTAGAGTTCCCGAGCTGGGCCTGCTCCTTGCTTTGCTTGGGTTAGAGGAAAGTGGTGAAGATAAGAACAGCCCTCCTGGGTGAGACCAATGGTCCATCTAGCCCAGTATCATGTCTTGACAGTAGCCCATGCCAGGTGCTTCAGAGGCAATGCCAGAGCAGACAATCATCAAGTGATGTATCCCTCCACTGTCGTCTTAAGTTTGGTGCTTGTTCCAGGGGATAACTCTCATTCCCCCGCCCCGACACACTCCAGGGAGGGAGCGTTGGTGGTTGCATCGAGGCGCGTGGCTGGGACTCGGGCCCCTTCCCCAGCTCTGGGTAGCCCCCCATCTCAGGCTGTGTTCTGCTGAAGGCCACAGAGCCCTTGCCTTTTTTGCCTGCTGCCTGAGAGTCAGGCCAGCTGCGGGGAATTAGCTCAAGCCATACAGTGCTCGCTTTGCATGCGAGAGGTAGTGGGGTCACTGCCCACATTCTCCAAATGGTTGGCTCCTGATGAGCATGGTGGGTGGGCAAGCCTGCCAACTTTGGGCCTTGCTGTCTGTAGCAGTCAGGCCGAAAATCAAAAGCCATCCTCCCCAGGCCCACGGCCACCTTTGCCCCATCTTGGCTTCATTAGTGCCACGCTCTGACCAGCTGAACTAGGCAACCCACAGGAGGCTTCTCAAGGTGTTCCCCTGGTGAGGCTCATATGTAAAAGCACCTGGAAGTTCATCAGCTGTTGCAAGAAGTGTGAATAGTAGGAGTGGTGACGGGGCTGTAGCTTTCCACATCGTCTCAGTTTGGGCAGCTTTCCATTCCCCCTTTCTGTGTAATGTCCCTCCCACTGGTTTCATTTGCGGAGCTGTACAATTCTGGCAGGGTGGCCATTTAGAAATCTTTTCCTTTTCTTTTTAGATGGAGAGCATTAGAACTGTTTGGGTGTTTCTGGGTGTGTGTTTTCCCATTTAGAGCCACTTGAAAGTTTGGAAGGTTAGCCGAAAGAGGAGTATTTTTCACAAGAAAGTTGGCTTTTTGCACATGTGGGGCCTTGGAAGTAAAGTTTAGCATATCAGTGCATCTGAATGGGGTTCCTACAGTGCCTCAGTTGCCTGTGATAAACTCTTGGTATGCGCATTTGGCTTTCCCTAGGTAGAGTCCCATGCCTGTGTCTTCCCTGCGTCCCAGGGATGGCTACTGTGAGGCCAGCAGAATTTGGGAGAAAAGGGGTATGAGAGAAAGCAACTCAAGCCGACTTAGAATGGTGGTGCCCCTGGGCAGAGTGCTCCTCCTGCTCCTTCCTGTCTGAGCTCTGGGCTCCAGTGTGGGCTTACGGGCCATCGGGCCAACCCACTGGGGACAATGGGGGTGAGCGAGCAGCCCGGCGATTTTGCTTCCTGGGCAGCCAGCTCAACCCTCGTCTCCATGGGAGCTGGGAAGGCAGCTGGCCAGGCTCACCCTTTTCCTCCCCTCCCCGGGCCCATCTCTTTCAGCCAGAAGGTTGAGCAAGGAGCCCAGAATGGGGAGGAAAGGAGGTGGCCGAAGCTTGGTCCTGCCAGCCTCCTCCTGCCCAGCGCCTGCACTATCTGACCTCTTCCCCCACCAGGGTTCTTGCCTGCTCCCTGCAAGCCACTCAGCCCATCTCCTTTTGGCCTCTCTGACCCCTAGCAGCAAGCCAAAAGAGCAGAAACCACCCTCTCCATCCAGGACACAGAGTGGCCAGCATGGGGTTTGAACCCATGACCTTGGTGTTATTAGCATCACGCGCTAACCAGCTGAGTTAGTTGGCCCATAGCCACCCTGTGCCTCCTTTGCACTGTGGTTCCACAAGAATCACTGATGACAGGTTTTTGTCCTATATTACTATGCTTCTTTGTTCTTTTTTAGACCCATTCAACTACTTAAAATGTACCATAACTGAGAATTTATTATACTGAGCTCTACATTAGTGTTATGCCTTCTTGACTATATTTGTGATTCTTGATTGTTTATTTCAACTATATATCTCTGGTACAAACCTGTTGGACTCAACCTATTTAAGTATGGTGTGCTTGTCATCTTTGTTGCATTACAGGTTCTGAAACTGCTTTTACATAGAGCTGTCTGTCTCTAAGGGCTTTATTGCTTTTCTTTGCTTATTTAGATGATAATTACAACTATGGGATATCATGATACATTTTGATATTATTCCTATTTGTAACATCTGTTTACGGTACCTGACCTGAATATAATTAAACAGTTGTCTGTGTTTTATTCTGTGTTAGAAAATATTGTTTTACACAAAGAATTTCATGTTTCTCTGATGACTTGTGTTTGCTCAGAAAATGACATATTGCAGTGAAAACATTAGCCAAAATTATAGTATTACTTTAGAAATTCAATAGCACCATTCTCTTTTTACTCACTCTACGGAATGTTATTGAAATCATGGTTAATTTTGACTTATTGTCATTGTACATTTAGAACATCTTCATATCTTGATGTGCACTAGCTCATTTTGAATGTTTGAATATTTTGACTTGAAGAGCTTAAGGCTATATTTTACTATCGGCAGTAAAAAAAGATGCATACGCTAAAAGGCCAGACGAAATCACTATCATCTGGTCTGATCTTCTGCTTAACAGAGGCCATAGAATTTCACTCAGTGTTTTTGCAGTAGAAGGCATTGTTCTTCTCCACTATACATATAAACACTACTGAGCCATCCCTATCTGACAAATCCTTGAGGAAGAATATTATAAATTCCCAAGATTTTTATGTGTTTAACAATACCATGACAGCACTCTCTGATGCTCCTTGAGTTCTCCCATCCTTCCTGGCAGCAAAAATACAAAGATTCCCATAATGTGGAAAGGAATGGAACATTTTTCTCTCCAAGACCCAAAGAAATGGCAGCCAATTTTTCAATAGGCAGATGTCATCTTACCTTACAATTTACCTTTCTGTCTCATCCTCTTAAAGCTTGCAGCCCTTTAAAGTAATGACCCACAATACAACATCTTAAAATAGTAATATTACGGGGCTACTCTCACAAAGGGATTTAGGTGCCTAATTGCCACTTTAGGCACCTACATTTGTGCTGATAAAGTCCTTTAGGCACCTAAAAATCTGCCAGTGATCCTGGATAGAGCCACCTAAATGGTGCCGTTCCACTTTGTATAAATAGTTAAATAGTCATGGACACAAAGACTCTAATCTCCTACATCCCAGATGAGTGCCTTCACCATTGGCTATAGAGTCATTCTCACTCCTTCTCTGCACCAATGAATATTTAATTATGTATACACTGTGCAACCACTTCAACAGGAGAGCCCCTCACTGCAGAGTGGTCTGTAGCCCAGAGGGTAGGGCACTTGCCTAAGAAATAGGACATGTAAATTCAAATCTCTTCTCCACCTCGGGCAAAGGGGGGATTTGAAACTTGCTTTCCTGGGTCAGTGCTCTCACCACTGGGCTAAAAATTATAAGGGGGAGAGCACCATATTGCTGCTGCCTTTTTTTCCCCAGGAGAGGATACACGGCTGTGAATCCCAAGCAGAGATAGGCACTTCCCTCCAAACAAGATTTAGGTGTCTAAGTCCCTTTGAGGGGTGGGGCTTAGGCCACATCCCTCTCCTCAGCATTTCCTGTTGGCTAGTGTAACTGGCTCCACACTCAGCATGCTGGCTTTTGTGGCTCCCATCATTAGACACCTAACTCTCCCCATGATTCCACTAGGCAGCAAGGCACCTCAAAGTTAGGTGTGGCAACACTGAGCCTAAGTTCCCTTTGTGGCTCTAGTCCACACAGTGTCTAGGGCCATTATTGTATAATAATGCAGTATTTTCTTTAAGGGTCAAAGCTCCCCTGATTTTTGCAGGCAGTGAACTATACAGTGCTGTTTTATAGGTAAATCACATCAGTTTATACTGTTTTTATGAGAGGAGGATGGCCTCGTGGTTAAGGACTCAGGTGATCTGAAATCAATTCCTAGCTTTGCTACAGACCTCCTGTGTATCCCAGGCAAGTCACTAAATCTCTCTGCCTCAGTCCCCATCTTTAAAATGCTTCCTTTCTCCCATGCTTTGTCTTGTCTCTCTAGTTTGTAAACTCTTAAAGGACTATGTGTATGTATAGTGCCTATACATGATAGGGCCCGGAGGTAAGTTGGGGCTTCTAGATGCTACTGTAATACAAATATTAAATTAAGTAGATTGACAAATATTGTATATTAGTGCCCTTTATTTCAATCAGTGTGGAACGATCTACATGGCAAAAGCCCATTCCAATTAGTTTCTTCCTGAAAGAAATCTTGTTGTACAGGCACACATGGCATTTACTCACGCTGTAGCTTTTTCCTGCCTTTTGTATTTTTTCCCATGCCCAACCCTTTCCCCTCCCCCCATTTTGTTGTCCGTTAAAATGTGTCAATCCAATAACAGAAGATCAATTGAACAGAGGAATATGGTACAGGTTTTAGGCACTATCTTGCTCATTCATCAGTGAGACAGATCTTCTCTTCTACCTGTAAAGGGGAATGATATATGATATATGGAAAATGAAACTTCAGTCATCCCTCACTCTTTTCGCTACATGATGATGCAAAGTCTGCCATTGGATTAAAAATGGCTGAAGAACCGTTCCCTCAGCTTCTCATCTCTCTTGACATTTCATTTTTTAAAGCTTCTCAGTGGCACAGGAGCCTGAGGATTGATGGTTGGGTTACTTTTGTGGAGCTCAGTTTGTTCCTTAAGGGGTGATGAAGGTAGAATCAGAAAATAAGTCATATAATGCAAATGGCAGTTATGTCCATATTCCCAAATGTTTTTGCAGGAGTTAATAAACAAATATTCCTATGGAATGGCATATAAGTTAAAACAGGGATATATAAAAACATTACAGGATTCTACTGAAACTATTCTGAAAGTATATAGGTAGACTATAATAGAAAATTATATCCTCTATTATTACATTCTATAGGATGTTTCAAAAGAGCAATGGAAATATTATTTTCCCTAGTGTATCTGTTACTAAAATTGCCACTTTCCTCCCCATCCCCACCCCAGTGCCTTTCCCTGTGGGGTGAAAGGCCCATGGGACTATACCCTTACTTGTCCAGATTCTGCTTTCCAACCACATTCGCAAAGGGGTTGAGGTGAATTGAGGATAACTTCATAGATTCATAGATTCATAGATACTAAGGTCAGAAGGGACCATTATGATCATCTAGTCTGACCTCCTGCACAATGCAGGCCACAGAATCTCACCCACCCACTCCTGCGAAAAACCTCTCACCTATGCCTGAGATATTGAAGTCCTCAACTTGTGGTTTAAAGACTTCAAGGAGCAGAGAATCCTCCAGCAAGTGACCCGTGCCTCATGCTACAGAGGAAGGCAAAAAACCCCCAGGGCTCTGTTCTCTGTCCTCGGTCGCAACTCCTCCGAGTGCAGCCTCATCTGCATATCTTAGTAAAGTGCCATTACTCCCTTTTCCAGATCCTCAGTGAAGACGGTACCTAAGGCCACACCTGACCCCGGTCGCCGCCCTCTACTAGGCGTCTTCCTCCAACTACGGACAACGCTGGCTGCCCGGACCCCTGCTCACCGCCAGTTCTCAAAGCCACAGGCTGCGGCTCGGCCTGAAGCCCTGCCTCTCTGAGGATTTGCAGGGGTAACTTTGTGTTTGAAGTATACGATGTGTACTCACATATTGCGGAGTGGGGGAGAGGGGGCGTGAGACCTAGAGAGGAGGAATCAGCCTTTGTAGGGGTGGAAAAAACATGGAAAACTGGCTGGGGTTGATGTTTGCTAGATCTGATGCATTTTAGGATGGCTTTCGCTTTTCACGTGGCAGTGAGACTTCATTGTGTTAATAAAAAGAAAAGGAGTACTTGTGGCACCTTAGAGACTAACCAATTTATTTGAGCATAAGCTTTCGTGAGCGAGCTGTAGCTCACGAAAGCTTATGCTCAAATAAATTGGTTAGTCTCTAAGGTGCCACAAGTACTCCTTTTCTTTTTGCGAAAACAGACTAACATGGCTGTTACTCTGAAACCTGTCATTCTGTTAATGTAACATAATGACAGAACTTCTCAACCCCCTTACTGGGCTGAACCCAGCTCCTCAACCTTAGCAGTAGGGAACTGGATTGACTTGGAATGATGCCCCCATCTTATGTATGAGGGTGCCAAACTAATTCCATTTGGTGTGTGAAGTGAGGAAGGAACTGCCTTCTTTTGAAGGATGTCTGATGGAAAGGAAGTAGCTTGTAGTGACTAGAGGCCCATGGGATTGGATGGAATTGGGTCTACAACATTTTGGGAGCAGGGTGGGAAGGCATAACTCCTCTTTGAAATCCCTTCCACTTCACACTTTTTCATAGCAGTGACTACATGGCACGATTTAGCCCTACATTTTCATTTGGGTGTTCAGGAGCTAGCTGCTACATACACATTTTCCTTTATAAGCTTTGTATAAAAAACAACAGCTTGCACTTCAGAAAGAAGGTAGAATAAAATACTCATGTTACCTCGCTCAGTGTAAATTGTTTTCCAGCTAACACATTATAAAATCTACTTACTGTTTACTTTTCATCTGACCTTTGTTGCTTACAGAAAAGTGCTGTGAACTTCAGGAAAACCAGGAAGGAAGAGTGCAAGAAACTTAAAATAGACAGCTGTCTCCAGACCATTACTGTGCACAACTTTGGTCACTAGAACAGGCTACTCTTTGACTCTGGTTGTTATTTTCTCTGTAAGAAATAAACACTATTGTAATTGGTTTGGTTTTACATATTTTTTAAAACAAATAGTTACTTATTCTAAATAAAAAGAACAATAAATTTGGGTTTGTTGATTTAAAGCACAGTTATTTGTCAGACACTATTGACTGGAAACATCAGTAACCATGAGCATAACTCTCTATGTATCTCAGGTATTTTAGTTGTGCATTGTTATGGAAACAGCGCTCTATTGATTGCATTCAGAATTAAAGCACTCCTGTGCTGTTGCAAGCATACAATGAATCACCTGCAATAAATTTGTTTGGGGAACTTGATTTTTTTTCCTGAAGATGCTGTAGTTAAGCAATGGCATGTGCCTATTGACCTTTAAGATTAAAAAACCCAAAATAATAAAATATTTTGTATCTACAGATTCCGTACAATGCTTATGCAATGTTACTTCAACAATGTTATGATTGCATTCCACTATTTTTCAAATGTCAAAAATAAAACATTGGTCCAGAATCTAAGCTGATGTAAATCAATGTAGCTTTATACACTTCATTGGCCATTCTGATTTACACAGTGAAGGATCTGGCCAATTTCTTATGTTGGCTGAACATTCTTCTGGTGAAAACCATGTCAGCAAAGGGAACCACTGAATGGTACAGTTAAATAATAACTCAACAATTAGTAACTCCAAGATTCTTAAATGTCTGTCTTTTACTTCTGATTCTTCCTTTCTCTTCTTAGTCACTAAAGGTTAAATGTCTGAGTCTGAGATATGAGCCATCAGTTGCATTAGCTATCGCAGGTAGTCACATCATTCAGAAGTATAGAGTACTAAAGAATGGCATCACAGCCCAAATCCTCAAAAAGCGTTTAGGCACCTAACTCCCACTGATTTCAATAGCAACTAAGTCCCTTGGTGGATCTGGGCCCACATGACTAGGTCTGTATAAGAGACAAGGTGCGTGATATAATATCTTTTATAGGACCAACTTATGTATGTGAAAGAGACAAGCTTTGAAGCTTACGCAGAGCTCTCCTCCAGGTCTGGGAAAGGCACTCAACATGTCACAGCTAAATACAAGGTGGAAAATATTGTTTAGAATAAGAAATTAACATGTTGTAAGAGACCATTCAAGGAGAAGTGGGCCATTAATTCTACAGCTATAGGACAAAAGAGGGCCAGTGGGTTATAGATGGTGATAAGAAATAAATCTAGTGTCTCTACGTCCATGATTTTTACTGTTTATGTATACACAGTGAAACCCTTCTTAAGTAACCTGCCAAGGATCAGCAAAATTTCCACTGCCTGCCAGAGGTGGTCTTAAAAGGTCAAAGAAAATTGCATGACTAACTTTGAAAATACTTTAAAGTAGAGCTGGCCAAACATTATTCATTGAATGCAACATTTATTTATGGGGGATTGTCTTTGCAGACCATCTGCAAACCTGCCCAAATTTCTTGTGAATGTACTTGGTATTCAAGTCTAGCTATTTCTAACCTGATTTATGATCCACTTTTTAAAAAAGAAACTGGAGAAGAAAAAATATGTATTTTAGTAATAGGCAATTACACAGATAAAATCATCCTCTAACCGTTTATGTGTCTGGAGGGAGGGGTGTGGTGATTCAAACAGAAAAGACACATTTGAATTAAGCTCAGTGAACATGCTGTATTCAGTTAGGTGAATATTTTTGCTATTGGAAAGTGTACACAAACACCAGAAGCTTTTTTAATCTATCTTTTAGAGTAAACAAGGTTTTATTTAAAATAGGCATGTTCACAGTAGCTGTATCTACTCGAGACTAAAGTTAAGAATGGCTGAAAACACCATGCTGTATCTCTGCAGCATGTGATTTTCTACTAAACTTTAACAATGTAATGAGATGTAGAGCCCTAGCTATATGGAGGTTCGTGGATGCATATCTCTCAGCATGGGGACCTCAAACAAACAACACAATTCATACTGCAATAAAAATAAGTAGTCACTTTATTTCACTATATGATTCCTCACTGGGTTTCTCTACTGTGCTCTTCCAGTCTCATGCCAAAGTGATTCTGTTGAAATGAATGAAGTCAACAGAGTGGTAAAAGGAAAATGTTACCTGAGTAATCAATCCCACTATTTTTTGTTCTTTGAAAGAAAATTAAATGAAAGAGACTCTTTTAATTCAACATATAGAAATTTTACTCACAAATGTCAGGAGATTCAGTGTTGTGATTTCCACAGCACGAGTAACTTTGTCCCATGTACAGGGGCAAATTTTATCTGGCCTGGTGTGAGTGCATTAAGTTTGTGATCCACCCAACAGCCATTTAAGTCAATGGAAACACACCCACTGACCTCAGTCAGATTCTTGGGGGTGCTCAGGCCACCATTCCCATTCTCAGGCATAACATACACAGCCAGGAGACAACCCTACTTTTTCTACATACTCCAGAGTACAATGGAGCAGCATTTCCCAGCATGCAGGATACACCTTGTAAGAAGTGTAGGTATTCTTGCTACTCAGCATGCTCTTGCCCCCGACCTAGCACCCAGATGGGGTTACATCTTGCAGTGTCTATCTCTCTGCCAATGCAAGATTATTCTTCCGTATAATTCCTGTCACTTCAGCAAATGTAAGTCATTTGCATTTTGCTGTAGGTATTCAAGTGTTCAATTATTACTATATTTCTGTTTATTAATGTAACAATATTCTGTATATTTACAAACTGTACTTTATGTTTCATTAGCATACAAAGAAATGGAAAATAGAGCTGACTCCATATAAAGGGCCTGACTCCAGTCCATTATATCTGCTTTGAGCTGCTCTTTGAGATCTTTACCTCTGCTCCACGGTCGCAAAACAACCGTAAATTAGTTTAAGTAGCCCCTTGATAATTCCACCTGCACAGGAGAATCATCAATCAGGTAGCCTACAGCAGACATAGCAACCAACTTCTCCCCCTGCTCTTAGAAGGTGTGGTCAGGCCATGCCTATGTCCTAGCAATTCACAACTGCTGGAAAGGTTCCTGGGGACCACTGGCAGCTGGGGTAAGTTACAGCAGCCCTTAACTGCTCTAATTTACACCAAGGACTGGTCTGGGGGCAGGATACCTCCAGGACTGGAGGACCATAATGGTGACTTTGCTCCCCATCTCTCTCCTGAGCTGCCCCTAAATACAAGTGGATGTAGCTGAGGTTTTGGGCCATTACAAATAACAGAATAAACCTACAGTCTATTGCAATGCTGTTACTTTCTGATGTTTATTTCCACAGAGACAATGGATCAGAAAGATAGTACTTGTGTGAGAGGAGAAGTGTGTATTTTTCAAGGTGTACTTTTAATTGCTTGAATGATATAACATCAAAATAACTGTGCCTACCTGGAATATTTGAATTGTCGGCTGCACTCAAATTTTGATATATGAACCTTAATGTTGGCTTCAGAAGTGAAGCAGACAATTAAAGTTCTTTCCTTACATTGTTTTCTACAGAAAAAGCCAGTCTACGGTAACATTTACTGAATGTAAAAATAAAATACAATACAAATGTAATTTATTCTCATTAGGACGGCAGTAGAGGAAAGGAGAATAGTCTGTTAAGAAAAGATCCATTTGATAAATAGAATTAACGTCACATAACAGATTCCAGAGTTTTAGTCCATATGTGATTTACAACCATTTATTTTAGGAAGTTGCAGTTAGATTAAACCATGCCCAACAGAAGCTGATTTCCTGTTTTCTTTAATGCAAGCCAATCTTAACATGTTTAAGTCACCACAAGCACAAAAGTGCATACAGCACATGACTCATAAGAATGTACTTGTATATTTGAAGAGGTGAAGGTGCCAACTGAAATGTCTTGACGCCAACTCAGTCTATCCCTGCAGCATTTCAACAGAAATGAATGAAAACAGCATCAGACTGAAGAAGGACAATCCACTACTTTTCCTAACATTTTTGACAAATTACTCCCTCATTTCCTTCCATTAGTCTCTTTTATTTTTCTTGGACTTAAACAGCAACTTGTTTTTCCCACTGATTGCTGAAGCTATTTTTGGTATGTTTACTTCCAGTATCGAAACATTTGTCTTGGCTACAAGCTTGTAGCTGTTTGCTGCACAAGCTTAATTGATGCTTAGCTGGTTGTTCAGAAGACTAGCTAATTAAAGATGGGCTAAATGTTCTGTTAATAATGTTGTTAAATACTGCTGGTAAGAGAAGTACTTACTCAGTCTGAGCCTTTTACCCATTCTCCATCCCACTTTTGAGAGCCTCTTTTGCAAATTTATAGGGAAAGGAAAGCTGGCTGAAATTCAACCCTGTGCAGAAGGCCAACAGAAGATCTGTGCATCAAAGGCTATGTCTTCACTAGTAAAAAAGGTGTCTGTTTGGTTTTGTTTTCCTATCCTGGGGAAAAAAATATATTTTTCAGTTTCCCATTCCACATTGGGACCTTTTGACATTTTTATGAAAAATAAGAGAGATACTCCCTCCCCTGACCCAAGAACAGCCTGGGGGTTAAGCACACAGTAGGGGTTTGTTGGAAAATGCTGATTTCTCAACCCCAAAATGTTTCTGTGTAGCTAGTGTAGATCAATCCCAGGTGGAGGGATATAGGATTCACCTCTACTAGCTAGAGCAAGGTAAAAAGCTACCTGCTACCTTGTCTTCACTAGCATTTAACATTCAGAGTCATCTCAAGGTTGTTATCTCGATGTAAAACACCTTTTTTATTTTTAACAGTGAACACAAAGCCATAAACCCTCAGAGTAGTCTAGGGTGTAACCAGTCAAAGTAAACCCTAAGGATGGGTCTAGGGTGTAGCTGGTCAGAGTAGACCTAGGCGCACCTCTAGGGTTTTCCTCTACCAGCTACACCAGAAGTAAAACTATCACTTGCCTGGCCTTCACTAGGATTTTACAGTGAGATAGCTAGCTTTTTTAACTCATGAAGATGCATCCAAACTAAGGCTTAAGTAGGACTAAAATGAGGCATAGGCCTTGTGCCTCTCTACAAAAGAGGGGTTTTCACCCTTAGCGAATAGGAAGACTGGAACCTTGGTTCAAAGATAACAATCAGTTTTAAATGGGAACACTAAAGTGTATATTAAGGAATGTCAGCTTTGTGATTTCTAAAGCCAGGACAAGAGAAATGAGGTTGAGATTGTTCATTTAGGTGGCTTAGTATTTGTCCCACAATGGATTCTGAAGGCACTGGGGTTGGATCATTTTGAATTCCATATATAATGTGTCATTTTAGTCCAGACTGGGGAGGAAACCAAATAAGCAAATTGCAGCATTTGTAAAATGTGTAACTCATGTAGTGAGTAGACAGTTTTATCTTCAAATTAAATTACATGTAGGTGTGTGCAAGCTGATGCATACTGGAAGGACTAATCTCAACTATCCTTTCATATTGCTGAGTTCTAAATTAAGTGTAACAACACAGAAAAAAGACCAAGACATCTTTGTAGACAGCTCAATGAAAACGTCGGCCAAATGCACAGTGGAAGTCAAGAAAGCAAACAAGGTGCAAGGGGTGTTAGGAAAGGGATAGAGAATAACGCTGAAAATATCTGTGTATTAGTGTTCTCTAAAAGGCATTAGTAAAGGCACCTGTTATTTATATCTATACTCATTATCTGATGGAAAAATGACAGCTAGCATTTGGAAAAAGAACAAGTGGATTAACCATTGCCTTATTCTAGACACAATGGGTGCTTCTTACTCAGGAAAGTTTTCATTCTACAATCTATGTCCCTAAGGATCATCAGCTTTTGCAGCTTTAAACCCCTAAGGAAAGTTCAAGTACCCTTACATGAATTTTCCAGTTTAACCAGAAAGTAAACTACAAATACAATATTAAGGATAAACATCATTCACTACTGAGTTAATGACATACAAACCTTATGTGCTGTTGTGGAAGGCGTATCGGTAAGATGTACTATTCCTGTCTCTTTAGCCTTTGCTAGTTACCTATTTGGGGAGAGGTTAAGTGTCAGATGTGAATTATTGGGCATGGACCTAATGCTAACATTGTAAAAGTCCTGAGAGGTTTGGGGTTTGGTAAAAATATGTTGTTAGAAGTGGATGATGCTATTTTTGGAACCTACCATTTTGTTTTGGACCCAGCTGAAGTCCAAAGGGGTTGTGCCTTTCAAATGAAAGGGAGCAGAATTAGGTTAAATATTTTTCTGCCTGTGCAACAATATAGTTTGCTAAATCTGAAGTTTTGCCTGTAATAAAATGTGTTTTCTTCCTATAAAGCAGTTTTAATTATGTTAAACTGTTTTGGGAAATTACTATATGAACAACCCAGGGTATGTCTACACAGCCCATAGCAGAGAGCCTCCCAGCCTAAGTCAGCAGACTCAGGCTAGTAGGGGTTGCACTAGCATCCTAAAACTAGCTGCATAGGCAGTGCTTTGAAGTGGAAGCTCGGGCTCTAGCGCCTCAGGATGGCATGAGCTTCAGAGACTGACCAGCACTGTCTCTTTTTAGCACAGTAGCATGAGCCCTGCAAGCAAGAGTCTGTCAACTCAGGCTGAGGGGATGGCTACAGTTGCAGATGTAGAGTGCTTTGAGTTAAACCAGCCTTCGTAGAGCACAGTCGGGAAAGCGCTGCAATCTGTCCACACTGACAGTTTCAAGCGCACTGGCGTGGCCAAATTTGTAACACTTGCAGGGGCACTGGGAGCGGTGCATTATGGGCAGCTATCCCAGCATGCAAATGGCTGCAATGAGCTTTTCAAATGGGGGGGATGGAGTGTGACAGGGAGAGCGTTGTGTGTATGTGGGGGAGAGAGAGTGGGTTTTGGGGGGGCTGAGAGCATGTCAGCATGCTGTCTTGTAAGTTCAGACAGCAGCAGACCCCTCTCCCCTCCCGCCACCTTTCCTTACAGCATTCAACAGTAATGGTTGCTTTGTCTCAGAGCAGATAAGCAGCCGGCTGTCAGAAACGGAGCTTTCAAATGGCATTTCCGCATTCCTACAGCCGATTCCAAACAATGACAAGAGTGGCCACTTGATTTAAAAAAGAAAAGGAGTACTTGTGGCACCTTAGAGACTAACCAATTTATTTGAGCATGAGCTTTCGTGAAGTGAGCTGTAGGTGCCACAAGTACTCCTTTTCTTTTTGCGAATACAGACTAACAAGGTTGTTACTCTGAAACCTGTCACTTGATTTAAGGGGATTATGGGACGTTTCCGGAGGCTGATCAGAGCGCAATAAAGCAACACCTCGTTCACACTGGCGCTGCGGTGCTCCAGTGGGGGTGCAGCAAACGTTATTCCACTCGCCGAGGTGGAGTACCATCAACGCTGAAGCCGCGGAGCCAGAGCGCTCTACGTGCCTTGCCAGTGTGGATGGGTAGTGAGCTAGTGCTCCCGGGGCTCCTTTACTGTGCTGTAACTCGCAAGTGTAGCCAAGCCCCGAGAGGCTTGCTGCCAGGGGCTGTGTAGACATACCTCAGATGGCTTCAGTTTAAAGGAAATTTCTTGGGGATTAAACTTTAGTGGTGAAACCCAATGGTGAAGCATTATTGTGACTTTAAGAGAAACTAGTACGGAAGCTGGACACCACTCCAGAAAGTGGCTGAGGGAAAGTATGGCATTATTTAGGCACTGGGCTGGGCCTCAAGAGAAATGGGTGCAGTTTCCAGCTTGGCTACTGAGTTCTTATGTGACTTTGTGCTTACTCTCTCTGTGCCTCAATGCTTTCTGCCTTGTCTATTGAGAACGCAAGTTCTGCATGGCAGGGTCTGTATGTCTCTTACTATGTATATACATAACAGGGCACTTGTCTCAGTTTGGGCCTCCAGGAGTTACTGTAATACAAATGGTAAATAGGTAATGTGGGAGGCAGAACCAGCCAGCAGCATGAGAGGCTGAATTAAAATTCTAGTACAGTATTAGGTGCAGAATTTGGATGCTATGATAACCCTTCTGCCTGGTGTATTGCTAGCAACATGGGCTGGCTTCAAATAGCTAAGGATCCCTCTTAAAACTAACAGACACCACCTTCTTGACCTCTCGCCACCCAGAATTGCTGGAATCACTAAATATTAGGCAACACTTCCAGTGCTTAATTTGTGCCCGGGCTGGCAAAGACCGAGCCCTGGCACTTCTAGGCTTGCTGCATCAGTTTTGAATGTAAAAAAATTGCTTGAGCCCTGGCACCTTTTTCACTACAAAATAAGCACTGAATACTTTTTTCTGGCAAGCATTGACTCTGTGTATGAAACAAGGAAAATTCTATTAGAGGGAAAAGGGAACACAGTATCAACTTAAGAAAACACAGCAACGATATATCTAAATGAGTAAGTAAAACACTCCCTCACAGGAATTTTGGCGGGAGACACTTGCTCCCTCCCTACCAATTTCTGCCTTCCATTTGGCCCTGCTCC
Source organism: Caretta caretta (assembly GCF_965140235.1). NCBI lineage: Eukaryota > Metazoa > Chordata > Testudines > Cheloniidae > Caretta > Caretta caretta. The sequence goes on along the minus strand of NC_134209.1, from coordinate 125,326,037 downwards.
TTGAAGTGCTGATGTAGCAGGGCAGAGCATTCATGTGTCTCCTTGGCTAGCTGCTGCCTGCTCCTGGAGCCAAAGGCTGTGAGGCAACCCCTTCTGATGGTAGGGGGGACATGCTGCAACTTTTGGTTGTACTCCTCTCCCCAGCGCAAACAGGCTGGGTAGCCCACTGAGGTGAGTCAGGGTGGAGGTGGCGCTCCATTTCCAAGCCCCACCACCTGGGACTGAAGCCCAGTTTATTTTGGCAGACTCCCTGAAACCTGCTCACGGGCCCCCAGGGAGTCCTGGACTCCAGGTTGAGAACCAGTGACATTGAGGTTATTCTGTTAGGAAGGAGAAAATAAGTTAAATATTGTTTTCTACGAGAAGAGACTCCAGGAGGGAAAGAATTAGGAGCAATATCAGTGAGTACTTAGCATTAAAAAGATTGTTAAAGAGGTAATTGCCTATGAGTCAGCATTTTATTTTTGGACTACAACATTGAGAGAGATTTTATTTATTGAATGAGGATCAAATTGTAAACTTGATTGTGCCTTTAAGTCACAGTCCCGCACTCAGATTCTATGGTGATGAGAGCCTTATAGCATAGGGTGTGTTGGTTAGGACGTCTTGTACCTCACTTTGGACACAGCTGTTTTAGAGCTCTCCAACATATAGGACATATCTATTTGCACCCTTCAGTACCTTTAAAGATGGTAAATCCTGTGCTCCTTAGCGCATTCAGCCCCTGCTGTCTGGAGCAAAGGATCCACCTTTTCCCTGTCCCCTTTGGGACAATGTGTGCTCTTAAAGTGCATGAAGCAAATATTCATGCATTCCTCCAACCATGGGGGGTAAAATCCTGGCCTCATTTAACTCAATGGGAGTTATTCCATTGACTTCAACTGGACTGGGATCCCCTCCTCCCGCCCAGAATGATATTGTCCCTGGTGGCCCATGTGTGGGAAATGCAGGGCAGCTACTTTTTGTCAATTTACGATCCCCCTGCCATATGCTTCTACAGAGAAAATTTTACTCTGAATTAGCCACACACTGTATGCGGTGGGGGACATTTTTCAAACAGCTCAGGACACTGTTTTAATACCCAGAATAAGTGCCCAATATTTTCCCAGCATGATTTACTGCACTCGCTGGGTTCTCTCCAGCTACCATCATCTACTGGAGTGCCAGCTGCATTTGTTTCATTTTAAGATTGATGAATAAAATATCTATAGCATGTTAATTCTGCAATAGAGGGAATATTTCTCTTCTGCGTAAGAGAATGCCTATGACAATTCTATATCCTGTACATAATGTGCACATGCCATAACATCACCTACCCATGAGGGCACCCCGCTGTAGACTTGCTGTTCTAGTCATTCATAAATCATGTTTATTATGCACTGTTTATTAATAATGCAGAAGACTAAAGTGCGGAACCAATGCAAGTAAACAGTTTACTGGCAATGGTTTTTTTTTCCCATAAGAGTATGCTGCAAACATAAGCAAATCTCAACAGTTACCTTTGTAAGCATTTCCTTCACAATTAAACATACAAGGCCAAAATCAGGCTGTGTAAATGGGCACAGTTTCATGGATAGGATAATATTCATGTAAAAAGTACATCAAATTCATTGTACTGAATAACCTAGATTGAGTATTCATATATACTTATATAGAGAGGCAGTGCCTAGAGGCCCAAATCAGGGATCAGGGCCTCATTGTGCTAGGTACCTTATAAACAAGTGAAGTAAATGCAATATTTTTCCCAACAAGCTCACAGTGTAAGATTAAGCCAAGAAGCTATAAATTAGTAGTCTCAGTGGTCAAAGTAGTCACATGTGGCCCCATGACTCCTCTGCCAATATAATCAATTATTATTTAGAGATCACTATTTAGAGATTCTGTACTTTAATGCTACTCAAAAATCATCTTAGCAAAGTTTGTAGAAATTTCAGTGCATTATTTCTGGATGCATCACAGGTTCTTACAGTGTTTTTGTTTGTTTTTAAATAATAAGATTTAGAAATAAAAAGACTGTGAGCAACGGATTAAATTTTACCCATAGGGAACAGATTCTAAGTCAAAGGGAGACCTTTGCTTAAGATGAATTTTTCCAGGAAAAGTTTGGAACAACTAATTAGTGAAGGAAGCTAATATACTAGGCTCACTCTCAAACAAGCAAGGTTTCCTGTTCAGAGATACTCCACATTTTATAAAGTGGTTCAGTGTATATGAAGTTTCATCTTTAAGTTGTCCAAAGAAAGCAGATGGGATTGTAAGTATTAATGGAAATGGTCTGAATAAAGCATTTGTTTAGTTAAAGAGATCCAAGTGATATCTTATGAGACAATGTTTGAGTGAATAATCTAAAGCTAGACCAGAGGTTGGCAACCTTTCAGAAGTGGTGTGCCGAGTCTTCATTTATTCATCTAATTTAAGGTTTCGCGTGCCGGTAATATATTTTAACGTTTTCAGAAGGTCTCTTTCTATAAGTCTTTAATATATAACTAAACTATTATTGTATGTAAAGTAAATAAGGTTTTTAAAATGTTTAAGAAGCTTCATTTAAAATTAAATTAAATTAAATTAAATTAAAATGCAGAGCCCCCCCCTGGCCCGGTGGCCAGGACCCGGTCAGTGTGAGTGCCACTGAAAATCAGCTCACGTGCCACTTTTGGCACGCGTGCCGTAGGTTGCCTACCCCTGAGCTAGACTCTAAGAGCTAAAGCAATTATTTACTTAGAAAGAACAAGAAAAATACAACTTGCCCATGCAGCATATGTTACTAGTCCAGGGAGTAAAGAACAAAAAGCACTTTTAATCACCGCTACTGTAAGAGAACACTTTCTGGGAATTGCTTGGACTTCTTACAGTGACAAAAAAGTATCATCATTGTCTTCTACTTGAATTTAAGTATCTGAAGAACCCCAGACATCACAATACACCATATTGGAGCTTTTCTTCCAATTGTCTTCTTTATAAAGAATGTAAGCTGAATGAGTCACAATAGGTTATTATTATAGTTGTACTATTACAAATTGCCATATCTTCAACTTTGACATTCTATCATTTCCATGCAAGAGGTGGAAATGAAGCTTAACAGGGTAGTATTTAAACTGAAAATACACAACCTTGTCATTACTGTTGGTACAATAGCAAGCCTCATTGGAATCTGCCATCCAAGCCATGGAGAGGCTTGGAGTTAATTACATCACCACAGACAATAATTTGCTCTTTGTGGCGGTAGTTATCTCTTTGCACAGTTGGTTCTCTTTTTTGTTGTTTTCTAATGTCCCATTAATCAAAGTTACATTTAGTCTGAGTCATGTGATTCATCATCCTTTTCCCCCAGCAGCTACTTCCACCCAATAAACTACTAATCTAAGCTGGCAGTGAACAACCTTGAATATCAGAATGGCTTGTACAAATGCTGAGGGTCAACTGCACTATGCAAGCTCCCTGACTTTCAGTAACTCATATTGTACTTCATCTTGTGTTCATTTGTTGTGATAGAGATCATATTCATGTCAAATGCAGGGACATCGTTTTGAACTATAGCGGTCACGGCAATAAAATAAATCTGACGTTTTCAAATTTCAGAACACACCATTTTTTACATGTGAGAAGATGAAGAAATGACACACAGCTAGAGTTCTTATACTTAGGTCAGATATGCATCATAGATATTCTTTGTATTATAAATTCATCTGAGTGGTTATTCAGGACTAAAAGTTAAAGAGGCTTCATTTTAAAAAAAACACACACTTGCACTTGTTTTTTTTTTTTTTTGAAACCTGCCAATGTTACAAGAAGTACCCAAAATTATAGTAACAGAGTGCAGGTGAAAACCTGTGCTCCATTTCACTGGTTCCCTATTACCGTCAGCTAGTTTCCTATATTCCCTGTGTGTGTCATTCATGCAGCCACAGAGGAGAGAAACATAACAAATCCTGTTCTTTTTGCGGATACAGACTAACACAGCTGCTACTCTGAAACTAGACACTGAGATTCAGGGCCAGTGTAATATCTGAAATGACTTGATTTTTTTTTAAATGGGTGTTTCAAATCATGTCTTAAATTTTTGTACAGAAGATTGTTTGATGTATCATAATGCTATTCAGTCCTTAATATTTCTAGGGAAGACATAAAGAATATGTTTTTGTTCTCCTGGCTTTGTACACTGTTCATCTCACTAAATGGGACCAGATATGTTGTATGTTAGTGTGTGTGTGTGTGTGTGTGTGTGTGTGTTTCATCTACATACAAGAGGGAAAATTTCCATATTTCATTTTTTTGAGGCACTGTGTGTCCTGGAGTAAGGCAGCATAGCTCATCCTTCCATGTCACATTTCAGGTCATGCGACATGCTGACAGGGATTCAATGGAATGCATTCAATGTCTTGTTCTGACATTCACCTGACAGCATGGGCTGATACATCAAAACTCAGGAAGCATAAACTTTTATCCTCACAAGTCACTTCAAACTGCCGTTTCCAGAAAAAAGAAGATTTCATGAAAGGTTAAAAAGGAAGCAGGAGGAATAAGGTCATCTTCACAGTTTCCATGGGGGACACATGGTATCATGGTTTGTGTACCAAAATGTGTAGCAGCTTACTTTTTAAAATGGCCTCCAAATTATACACACTAGCTAAAACCTGCTCTAGCCTGTGAAGGATGAACAAAATATATAGGAGGCACTGAGGGATAGGTGTATAAATAGGTTAGAGAGAGGACTCAGCACCTTGCAGAATATAGCCCCAATCAGAAATACCTGTCTGCTGAGGCTAACACATGCTGCAAGCTCTATCTGCCCCATCCCTTGAATTTAAGTATCCCTAGATGGATGACCTCCTGCATAGGCAAGGAAGAGGTTCCTTACACCTTCTCACCTGTCTAGGACATGAGTGCAGGGGGAGGCATTATTGAGTCCATTATATTACAAAAACTTCACAATAGCTTTTAAAGAACCAGACTTACAAAAGAGTTACATCCTGTACAATGCCTCTTCTAAACACTGGGCTTTGTCTAGATTTTAAAAGATGATGTTAGCAATCATTAGCAAACATGCTTTAGGGTTACTCTTAGATCAGGTCTACGCTACAGACCTATATCGGTATGTCACTCCGGGGTGTGAAAGATCCACACCCTGAGCAACATAATTATACTTACCGACCCCCGTGCCTCTCAAGTAGAAAGTGCTATGTCAATGGGAGAGCTTCTCCCGCCAACAGAGCTACTGAATCTCAGGGAGGTGGATTAATTATGTTGGTGGGAGAAGCTCTCCCGTCAGCACAGGAGCGTCTTCCCTAAAGTGCTACAGCCATGGAATTGCGCTGCTGCAGCCCTGACCTTGAAGACATACCCTTAGGCTTTAATTTGCCTTCTCTTCAGACTTTTGAAACGTGTTAGTCAGCATGTGTTACATGCAAATATTACATGATTAAACCTTAGTTTGGACAAGGGCTCAGAAACAAACCTTAATACTATTTCATGCTACTGTTTGAGAGGTGGGGGGAAATATTTTTACTGTTCCTTAGAAAATGCCTCCAATCTTGGCTAACCCAGCGTATTTCTAATTTATTTCCAAAACTCCTGCAGAGAGGCTAAAGTTTTCAGTGTTTAATGACTCATTCACTCAGAGAGCTAGTTAACAGCCTGTTTCCGCACATTCTTCACACCTTTGGTAACTTTAAATGTGCGCAACTTGACCAGTGCTACAGTACTAATAGAACATCCACATTGTAGCAGCCACGCTTTGTGAAGAAATCTCTCATTAAGAACTTTATTACTCACGCTTCAAGAAATGCCGTTCACACGGTGAGCTAACTATGCCTTTGGGAGTGAATGTTAATGAAAGAATAGGCACTCACTAATAAAAGGAAGCCAATTCTTTTTCTTTTATATCAGTGTACTGACCATTATGTTGATGTGGATCTGTGTATTGCATATGTGATTTGAGCTCAACATGAATTATCTACTGCAAATTCACAGATTATATAAATCTGTTACCAAAGAAGCAGTCATATGGAATTGCATTGTTGGTTTTCCTATCTGTGAATACAGCTATATCACCTGCATGACCTAACCTTGCGGGGGATGCAAATTTGCACACATGAAGCTTCCTTCTCAGTAAGGTAGTAATAGTAGGTTTCACCCCCCAAACCACCAGAATTTGAAGGATCCACAGAAGCTAGGCCCAACTGCTATGAAATCCTGAGCTTTCAGTTCCCTGCTCCTCTGCACCTTCTTTGCATCACAGCTTCTGCAGACTTTGTGCCTCACTGGGACAAGGACATTCTACATCACAGAGTTGGACAGCAGGTAAGTTAATGATGGTAGGCTCACAGCTATCTTACATGCAAAAATGCCCCAGGGCTGCTTGCAGGGGATGGCATCACATAGGGTACTCATCTCTACGGCCACATTCCTCTGACACTTTGAAACTTAATCACTACAGAGTGGATGGCCCTAAGTGATGTAGCTTTTGTATTTTCCATAACTCCTGCCCTTGTTGGAAAAGTATATTAAAAAACCTGCTCTCTACCAAGGGATATGGGCATATTTTTGAGGCAAATAAATAATAAGTGCTCCAGACTGGGTGTCTGGAAAACTGGTTCTGTTCCCAGCTCTGGCACTGAGTAATTGTGTGGCTTTGGAGAAGTCACATAGGCTAAGACTTTCAATGAGCCATAGCAACCTAACTCCCACAGTCTCTTTAGAAAATTCCTGTGCTGATCTCTGTGCCTTAATTTCCCCATTTGTAAAAGTTATTTTAGATCTACTGATGAATAATTCTGTGTAAGTACTAAGTACAGAGTCAGAAAAATAAAAAGGAAGAGGAGTAACTGGACGATTTGAAACATCAAGTATGCATAGTCAGGATTTAGATCAGTTCTTATGTGATCAAAACTGGCTTGCCTATCTCTAATTGAGAGTAGAAGTGACCACAAATGCTGAGTGTCTACTAACCACAAATATTGTGACATTGATCGAAAGAAACAAGTGAGATTCAAGAAACCCACTTGCATAGTGGGATCCTGGAAATGTTCCAGGATCAGCACCAAATTTATAAATTAGATTAAGTCTATTTTAAAAGCTGTGTCACTGGTAAATTAGGAATTTGAATTAAAAGTCAAGGACAAGTTTCATATAAGTTGACTACAGTTTCCACCATGATTGCTGTTCGTTAATTTGGATAATTTGTTTATTGTTTGGTGTGTGTTTCTTTTTTAGACCATCTATGCATGGCATACCCTTGAAGCATAAACAGTAATAATCTAATCTCTCCAGGGACATAATTTATACTCTTAAAATCTCGCAGTGAATAACAGTAGTAAAAACTTACTGAGTTAGATATGTGCTGACGTTCACAGGATTGATGTTGGCTACACTGAGCACAAATAATCGGTGCCCACCCCAATAACAATTTTCAAAAATAAGATAAAACACACCACCACTATCAACAAAACCACAGAGAGCAAGATATTTAAACTAATACAATAATCAATATTACCAATGTCAGGACAAAGGAATATGCAAACACAATCCCACTGTTTAAAACACTTAAGGACTGATCCTTCACACACTTCGGTGTGATCCTGCCAAAAAGTTAAGCCCATGCTTAACTTGAAGCACGAGTGTATCACTGACTAGCAAAGTCAATGTGACTACTCATGTGCTTGAAGTTATGCATGGGTTTACATGATCTGTTAAATCAGGCCCAGAGTGCTCAGCACTTCTCAGGACTGAACCCTTAGTCACTGTTTTCTTTTCTCTTTCACTACTGACACAAAGAAAGGCAAGTACATGTTCATAAGGTCAACGTATTCTAGTTCCCAATACCATCACAACAACTTGGTTTAGGTACCGTGTACCAGCCAGGCGATTTCAAAACTGCAATACTACATCCATGGGGAACCAAAATTTAGCATAGCTTTCTCCCTTTTATCAATGATGTACAGTGATCGCCTTCAAAGCTATGCTTGACAGTTCGTTCAACCATTCTGAATATGCTGTGGATGTGTTTTAAATTTCCCTTTTCTGAGTATTGCAGGTTTTGCTGCTAACAGACATACAGGTATTCATTTATCAATTTTCACTGGAAGATTTCATTCCTCTACTAATCCCAGCTCGAGAAGGGTGGATCTTGAGTTCAGAATCCATAGACAGCTCCAGTATTTTCTTGTAAACTCTGGCAAGGAAAACATTATAAGCACCAAGTTAGCTAATAGTTGATGGCATCTCCAGCATTTACTATGTGTAGCTGAACCAGATTTTGTCCTGGAAAAATCATAGAAATAATGAACCAAATATCTCTGTGACATTCTGCAGGATTTCTTCCCAATCTTCTTCTGACAATGAGATATGTAAATTGGATTTCTACCTGCAATGTCAGTGAGTAAAACAGCGAGTTAAGCCATTTGTATGTATCCGCTGCAAGGCGTCCTGAATTATTGACTTTCTTAACAAAATTTTCCAATGGAGTCAATAGTTTATTGTGCCATACACTGTTATCTAACAGCCTGCAGTTATCTGTAATGCCATCCACTGATCCTGGTGGATAGTCGTGTGATATTGTGATCACCAATGATATTGGCACCTGATTTTTTTTATGTTAGATATTGATTGGTGAGTAGAAATTAAATCTTCAATCTTATGGAGTTGCTTTTACATCCATGGGTTTTTAATATTTGACTCCACAGTGAATTTAAATTTTGATTTGTCTGTATGTGTCTGAATATTGATGTGATGCTGGAAGATCAGATGCCAGGTCAGGCCAAGGTCTCCCTGTCTTGACTGAACACTGACGAATACAGAGCTGGAATCAGTCTGGCTCACCTGCGTGTTAGCGTTGTTCAAATAGGTGCTAGAATTAGCAGAATGTGTTTATAGTGTTCAGACTTTACTGAAAAAAGAAAAGGAGGACTTGTGGCACCTTAGAGACTAACCAATTTATTTGAGCATAAGCTTTCGTGAGCTACAGCTCACTTCATCGGATGCATACAGACTAACACGGCTGCTCCTCTGAAACCAGACTTTACTGAATGTTTGTCAGCTGCTGCATGCATTGACCTCACTTATAACATATGTATCCCATATTGCAATGCAGTATTTCAGCGGTTGTATTGTGAGCCTGTGTGACTGCATAGCTCACCTGACGGAAGGAAGACATCAATTAGTTTGAAGGGCTGATCTTCAATAGGTGTTACACTCTTTCCAAAAGGAAAGGTTCATCACTACTAGATGGACTATTGTGGGACATTGCAACTGGTATTTCCCTATGTACCATCAACAAGAGGACAAAACACTTTTGTTGTTATGCTCTCCTTCCTGTTAAGATGAGTCATACAAGTGGACTTCTCCCATCAGCTGACCTTGTAGCTCAGAGCACATGGCAGGAGGGGGCTAAAAACCCCAACCAAAAGGAATGGGGTATCTCTATGGTGCTGGGACTCTTTTTTGTTAGGGGGTGGGGAGTGTTTCTAGACATAAGCAAGAGCTCCCCAGCTGCTTAGCATAGGTTAGCCCAAAAGGACATATAGAGTTTGCTGATTATAGATGTTTTTATGCCCTTTGAAAGTTAAAACTGCAACTCATTTGTGTATCTATGTTTAACTGCTTTAACCTTGTAAATAACTCCCTGGGGTTTTTTCTACTTAATAAATCTTTAGATTATTATAGGATTGTCTGGAAGCATTGTCTTTTAAGTAATTGGTCCTTTGGGACTGGGAATAACTGAATATTGTTGTGATTTTTGGTGTCAGGGACCAGAGACGGATTAAGGTTTCCTGGGGCCCTGGGCCAGAGCAAGTGGGGGGCCCCTCTCCGCCCCTTCCACCTGCAGCCCTGCCCACAGCCCAACCCCATTCTGCCCCTTCCACTGTGGCCCTGTCCCTGTTCCACCCACAGTTCCGCCCCATCCCACCACCCCCGTGACCCCGCAACCCATTTGCTCCTTTCTGCCCTTCCTCCATTGCAGCCCCAAAGACTGCAGAAGCTTTGTCCCCCCTGCCACAGCACCTCCAGCCCTGAGGCTGCATCAAGGAGTGAGAGCTCCTACAGGGCCACAGCGGGGGTCCAGGCACTGGGGCTTCCCTCTGCCACCCCGTGCTTCTGAAGGGGACCAGGGTCAGGGCATGGGGGCTTCCCCCATCCCATCCCATTCCACCTGCCCGGCGCTTCTGCAGGGGAGAGGGTTCAGGGCATCGGGGCTTCCTCCGTCCCACCCGAAGCTTCTGCCAGGGCTCCGGCCTTCTGCCATCCTGTAGTGGATTTCTGCTGGGGATGGGGCACCAGTTGGTGCGGGCACCGTCAACCCATTGGATAATCCATCACTGTAAGGGACCATCTATCACAAAGGTATGCTCACCCAGGTGGCAAGATAGATCGTAGTATCCAAGGGAACTGTCTGTGACTTGATGTTAAAGCTAAAAGAAAAGGAGTACTTGTGGCACTTTAGAGACTAACCAATTTATTTGAGCATAAGCTTTCGTGAGCTACAGCTCACTTCATTGGATGCATACTGTGGAAAGTGTAGAAGATCTTATTATATACACACAAAGCATGAAAAAATACCTCCTCCCACCCCACTCTCCTGCTGGTAATAGCTTATCTAAAGTGACCACTCTCCTTACAATGTGTATGATAATCAAGGTGGGCCATTTCCAGCACAAATCCAGGGTTGAACAAGAACGTGGGGCGGGGGGGAGTAGGAAAAAACAAGGAACAAGGAAAAAACAAGGAAATAGGCTACCTTGCATAATGACTAAGCCACTCCCAGTCTCTATTCAAGCCTAAGTTAATTATAGTACCTGAGGAGTTCATACTTGATAATTGGTTGGTGAAATCTAAGTGTAGAGCTCACAGCCAATTTGGGGTTTGTGCCGTGGTCCCTAACAGTCTGCCCTGAGGTTGGTGAGTCACCACAGGCACAGTTACAACTGTATTTGAGACTTGTGAGTTGGTGAGTGGTTTAGAAGTTGTAATAGGTCAGGCTGTATTGAATAAAGAATTCTCTCTCAAGTGTACTAGTAACTGCTGAGTTATGGAAATATCGGCAGTGCACAAAATGGAGTTGCTAAATCCAATGTTCACTCTTAGTGGGGCCACACCTGAAGTCCTAGAGAGAGTTTTGTGTAAAGAATAATGTTTGTGAGATTGGGTTCATTGTTATTAATAATCATGCCCTTTAAATAATGCCCTTTAAAGTGTGCCATATGTGGAACAGAATCTCTGCCCTACAGAGATTACAGATGTAGGGCCCAATTCTGCGAGGTGCAGAGCACCCTCAATTCCCACTGACTTCAATGGTAGTTGAAGGTGCTCAGCACCTCTGAAGATTGGTCCTTACAGGTGCAAATGGGCAATGCAAACAAGTGCCATTTGAGTGATTGGAATTGTGTTTGCCCTGACAAAAAAAGGTTATGGTTTTATCATGGCAAATAGTTCAAAAGTCCCCTATAAACAGCGATGACCAACCTGGAGACCCTACAATGTAGCCCTCAGGGTGAGACAACATATGCATTTGATTATGATTTGATTATGAATTGATTATGAATTGAAGACGTGCAGTCTGAGCTCGGCCTTGCAGTTTCTAAATAGAAGTGTCTCAATCAGCCCTGTCACTATGGGAAGGATGTAAATGCACTGTTTCTCCAACTACCTGGCAGATGACAAATTAGTTCCAGTTGGTTTATTCCATGCTTCCTTGCTAGACTGTGGGAGCAGTAGGGAGAGCAGGATAGATGTCTGACTGGCGCTGCCTGATTTTGGTGAAGTATCGATTGTGGGCTCTTGACCTTGTGGTAATGTTATATTTGGCCCTCAGGTTGGCCGTTGGTGCACTCCTGCACCTGTACTTTCAAGGCTTTGGTCCAGAAGTCTATCTCCTCAGAACCAAAGATTTGCATCTGAGGGCCTCTGGAGTCAGGGATGGTTTCTGAAACTCATTTCAGCATCCCTCATATCCATGAGTTACCCAGACAGCTTGGTTGGGCGCCTGTCCCCTTCCTCCGCTCCCAATTCTTCATGATTTTAGAATGATCACCACTATTTATATGAGAAGCCAAGAAGCTGAAATTGAGGGAATTATAGTACACTAGCAGAGCTGTCTGAGGCAGTTGGAACAGAACCTGCCAGTAGCTCAGAGAATCAGTAACCTCCATTTCAGTGGCCTTAAAATTCCACACGTTCACCCCAAAATTGACAATAAGTAAAATAGTCCAAAGTGTTTTACAAGATTTATTTTCAGGACTTTTATTTAGAAGGCTTGGTGCAGATGTGTGAAAGTCACATTCACCCACTGTGGCTGTGTTATATCTAATGTCTTTCTCTCGTTTTAGGGATGCACCCAGCACACTTGTTGGTGCTCAGCAAATATATTTTTTTTTGTATTACATATTATGGCAATCAAGTTCTATGCTTAGATTATTCTCTATTATGTACTGACTCTCCCATTATGTTTATTACAACTGAGGTGTTCATTGTATTACGTATCACTGCAATGTTCTCATCTCTTATTTTGACTGTGTTTTTAATTTGAATACAAGTTTGCTCCTCCTTTTGTTCCATGCTCTCATTACAAGAGATAACTAACTTAAAATCATATTAAAATCGTACTACTGCTAAATAAGTATCACTCAAAGTTACCATTCTCCAAAAAAGCAAAAAAACCAACAGATTGTTTCAGCAACTCTAATATCTAAGGCAAGACAGAGAACTATACATGAACCAACAGGTATTAGCACGTGAAAATTGCATCTCTTGGGCATATCTTCAAGCTTGATTTCACAAAAAAAACATAAAGTATTCATGAACTCCAATCTGGAAATATCCCTACTATAAGTGGCTTTCCTGGAAGGTGTATGCATACCACTCCTTCCTCTGCAATAACCCATCAAGGCCATTGAAACCAGGACACAAGTTAGGGCAGCCCTCAGAAATTCTTTAACCCCTGGCTCTGGAAGGTGCATTGTTCCCATTCGCCACCACCGGCCCCGTGCCAGGTTCAGCTCTGATACAGGGATGAATCAGGACAATTTTACCTGCAATACCTAATAGCTCTTTTCTGTGCAAAGTATGTGGTAACCTATGTCCTGGAAAGTCTTACTAATGCTTTCAAGGGAGCAGTACAATACAGCCTGTTGTGTTCATAATCCATGCACTAATCAGTCCCCAAGTAATTGTTGACACCATAGAGTGCAACAGCTCTAAAGGGAAATTACTGGCGCATAAGTTACTTCTGCTGGGAATAGACTTAGCATTTAGAATATTCTCTTCACCACTTTCCAGCTCATTAACCTTTTTCTATCAGAAAAAAATATTGATATCCAGCCAGGATGAACTCATGAATCATTTAATTGGTTTCAAGTCTGGTCCAATAAGATCAGAATAAAAATTGAATGGGGGCTCTCAGATGTGTCTTTATTTTTAACTTAATGTCTTTAAACTATATACACACGTGACTACATTCTTGAAAGTTAGTATTAATTCTAGCATACATTAATATACTGGCCTTTCATCCTAAAGTACTTTATAAAGCAATATATAAACTCTATAGTGGTAGCACTTCACCCACCTTTGGGATAAACACAACTGTTGGTAATTCCACAGCAACATTCCTTAACCATTTAAGTCAGGAAAAAGAAGACTATCATATCCAAATGAAAGTGCAGGGAAATTGAAGTAAGGAGAAGGTAATTATCCAATATGGGAATTTGGTTAGGACATCAGGGTTCATGTGCCCTGCCCCTGATTTCTCCGTTACTTGTGTCTTAGGCTCTTTTATTGATCTACTTTAAGTCTTTCTAGTCTTCCCTTAGCAGGTACTGACCAAAAGTGACTAGGATTCAGGTGTTTGGTTTTACATCGTTTCTTGTGCACGTGCTGAACTTGAACACCTTACTCCCCTTGCACCAGAGGTAAACCAGAATCCTCTGCCCAGCTACCAGCATGTTCGATGCAGGATTTCTTCTTAGTACTGGCCAGACTAATTCATGTAGCTGACCGGTCCCCATGGAAATGAACGGTTACATGCCTAGCAGCTGCATTTGAACTAGGAGGCTACTTCTGGCTCTTGGGAACTGTGTGGGAAGGGCTGGGAAGCACAGTCACAGGGGATAGAGTGCATTAGCAGACTCTTTAGAAAAGAGTATGGTGGCCCAGGCTTGAGCTGTGCTCACAATGCAAAACACCTGGGTGAGGATTCACATCACAGTAGGACCCAGGCTCTGACCTCCCCCACTCCAAAGGGTCCAAGGTCTTAAATTCACAGGGGTTCCTGGCTTAAGTTAGACTAATTTCTGTGTGGATGAAAGTGGGGCTTGGGCTTAAACCTGAGTCAGATCCTGGGCATAGAGAGCTGTGTAGACATATCCAGAGAGACAACCTTGACTTTGGGTCTCCCTTTTTTCAAGAGGGAAGCAATCTGTGATAGATCTACACCTGGTGCAGATTGAGTCCCCCCTTTACGCTGATTCAAATGTATTACCAGTAACTTCTCCATAGCCCTGGCTAAACCCACTCTCCACTCCTGTCTGCCCACCTATGAAAAATAGTGAGGAGTGACCTTGACACCTGCTCTCCTCCTTATATTGGTACCTGGAACAGCTGGCACATGAGAGTAAGAGGCTGTCCATTACATAATGCATTAGGGGGTGGGTGGGTCATTAATTTTTCAGGTTTCAGTGTTTCATGGGGTGGATGGGTGTTGAAAAATCTCCCAAAAGTGTGTTATGTAATTTATGGTCATCCCTTACATCCCTTACTCTCTTAAGCAGACACATTGCTAGAGTCATAATTTTGCCCTTTATTCTTTTCTGCACTAATTCAGCTGAGAGAGTTGCAAATGCTTCTTGTAGCATGGTGCTGATGCAAAAGCCCCTAATCAGCCCCTGCCCAGTCAGCTCCAATCAGGGGAAATAGATGCTGGCCTGAGGATTGGCAACACCTGCTGGCTTGACAAGCCAAGGGCTATAAAGGCTGGGAGGGAGCCAAAAGGCAGGGGGGAAGTCAGTGAACTGGAGGTCTTTTAGCAGATGCCTGTCAAGGAGGAGCAAAATCCTGTAAAACTTGTACATAGATGGATACTGGTGGTGGGATGAAGTTAAGTAAATAAAGATATGGGTGTTGCACAATCCTGAAGCCTCTCTGAGCCTTATTGGGGAGGACAAGCAGGCCCCAGGAAAAGGGGTGGGTTGTGGATCCTGTTACACTTCTTTTTAATGAGCTTCTCAGATCACTTGAAAATAGCTTACCTGTCCCATTTTAGAGAGGGCTTAAATCACATGTGAAGAGGTTTTTAGGAGTAAATAAAAAAAGCCTCGAAGTGGAAAAGAAATATATCTTGTTACATGCTTTCACCAAGCTGTGAGGATTAACTACTAATTTGAAGAGGTTTGTATTGTTTTTTCCCCTACTACAACTTTAGTTACACTGTGGAGAAAAATATTCTCTCATTTGTGCCTGTAACTTGTCTATAATGACAGTCAAGACATTGTAAGGAAAAAATGTGCAGGGTGGAAGGTTTTGAGCCTGAGGTCTCTCCAGTTACCGTGTTTAGGTTTCCCCTACTTTTCCCTTTGCGCTTTTCCCATCCTTAGCTGCCACCTGGTGCCCTTCTATTACAGCTGGAAAAGCAGACATAGCTTGCCAATTCTTTGACAGACACACACTGAATACTTCAACAACCAGCAAAAACATCCCTTTCCTCTGGAAAAATTAGATCTTGCCACTTTTATAATTCTTGGGATCCTGATGTAAACTCAAGTTCTTTGGAGCACAACACCAATGGGCAGTGGTTTAGTCCACCAGACTTGGTCTAAAGAGACTTTGTTCATACTTTCAAAACTAAATGTATGTGCTTGTCTTCCCTTTTTCTTAAATAGCACAATGCTGCTTTCCCAAAGCAAGTTCATATTTCTCACTTTCTTATGTAGGCAAAGCAGTTGCTTTTTGTTGCTTCCTGCTGACACAGGATTTATGCACAGCACTTGGCAAAGAGAAGTGCACTTCTCTCAGAGTTCCTACCCTACTCTGAAGAATGAACACTGCTCTTTTATTGAAACCTATATGGCCTTTTGGGGAGAGTTTGGGCGTGGGTGGGTTATACAATATCTGCCTGGGGAGTCCATCTCACTCAGCAAAGTGCTTACAGATCTGACTTTCCTCTCCACAAAAGTAAAACTCACTGCAGACATGACATGAAGAAGAGCTCTGCGTGGCTCGATAGCTTGTCTCTCTCATCAACAGAAGATGTCTCTGTAGTCATGTTGGCATGGTTGGCTTTTTTTAAATACCAAAACCTGTCTCTGAATCCTTGGCTCAGTTTTACTCTTGATTCTTCAGCATAAACCAACAGTGTCACCATTGACTTCACTGGATTTTCATTTGTGTAAATTTGGTCATTAATCAGCAGTAAAAAGGTTGTGATAACCTCAAGGAGGTATTTTTTGGCTTCTCACTACAGTTAAGTCTTTTATCTTGGTACCTGCACTCCCTATTAATTTATACATATTTTACTAGGCAGGGTTAGTTTCTGATCAAGTTGGCTGAACTGACTGAAAAGGGAACTATGGGACAGATTCTGATCTCAGTTACACCAGTGTGAACCCAGAATAATTTACATCAGAAATCTAACCCTCTTTTTTGGGCCTAGGCTGAAAAATAAGTGCCCTCACTTCCAAGAGAGTACTTCCAGGAGGTCCTAAGCATCTCTCAGGACTGGCTACTGTGTGAGCAAGTATTTCTTCATTTTCCTTTACATAAGTCCATTCCAGCATTACCTTCACTGCAGAAAGTACTAGGGGCCCAATCCAAAACCTAGCCATGTCAAATAGGATCCTTTTTATTGATGTCTTTGTTCATTGGTTCAGTCCCTAAGACACTACAGATATAATATGGGTCTGGAGTACAAAGTAATATATTTTTCCTTTCAGTGTAAAATGCACCAATCCTTATTTGGCAATTAAAACACGGTTTGGGGCAGATGCCCCGTTGCTAGCTGGACTGGCTTAATAACAATCACAGAACGCTTATTAACCGAGAAAAACAGTTAACTCTCCAACATTCCAAGACATTTGTTTTGCCAAGACTTCAGCTTACACAAGTGATTTTTAAACATTTGTTATTTAAGACTGGAACAAACAACTGTACCTACTGAGAGTACCTTTGTTAGTGTCTCATAGTGCTTTTCTAATAAATCACTGATGATTTATAATATGCTCACACGAGAGACATATTATTGGGCCTATAAAGCAGTTGCAATGCAAGATTGTTTTGGTGCCAGAAGCAATTTCTTGTGATTTTTTAACAAAGATCTTCTGTTACTACTCTGAGAATGTCAGGGAACATTTCTGTGCAGTGCGTAAGGAGTAAGACATTCACTCTGGTTAATACCCACAGCCTGTTTCTCTCCCCAGTAGCTAAAGCCTACGTTTTGCTATTAATTAGAGCTGTTCTCCTTTCACTAGAATTTGGGTTGGGGGCTGGTACCCAAAGGAAATATCCCTGCCAGCCAAAGACACAGTGGCAGAAAAGTAAGTGTTAATGGCTGAATGTGTATATTGCACTTAGCAAAATGTGTTGGCCTATCAGTGATTTCTTTCATAAGCCAGGAAACTGAAAACATTTTGCGAATTGGAAAAAACAAACAATCCTCTCTAGTCAACAGAGGACAGAAAGGGGATTAATTTGCGGTTGCTTTACCATTGCTTAGTGGTGCTGGAACAATTTTTTAGAGTGGGAGCACTGAAGCTGGAAACCATGTATTTGGGTTGTTATTACTACTTCAAGCTGGGGCGCGTGGCAGCACCCCCAGTTCCCGCACCGGTGCCCCTGCTACCCTTCCACAAGGATTCTGCCAAGGGAGGACAGCTTTAAAGTCTGCCCTGGGCTCCACAAGATCTCCACCTAGGAGAGGCATTTAACATCTTTCAGCTAGCCTGACCTTGATCCCTTCTTGGCTGGCTCTACCCACTTTTAGGGCTGTACTGACTGGCTCAGCAGATGCAGGTTACAGAACTTGCATCTCCACACCCTTCCACCAGACAGATTTACTATATCCGGAGCCAGCAGCCTGAGTCAAGTAGCACCCACAGGATTACAAAGCCATATGTATATTACCATACCACGGTATAAAAACACTGACAGAAACACCCCAACACCATACAATGAAGAGTGTGGGAGCTTTAATTCTTGTTTTGTCTAAGTCAGACCTTTAATGTTGTTTTAATGCAGGGTTGTTGGCTTTTTTACATTTACTTCTATTGACATCCTGATAGGAATGGATCAGGAAAACAAACTGCTTAAGAAACAAATGTAAAGTGGGGTGCTCCAGCTGACTGGAATTCTAATAATTATGTACTCAATTGACTCCCAAGACAAAGGAAGCTGGCAAAAAAAAAAAAAAAAGCCAAATACATAGCAGGAATGCATTGTACTTATCAAACCCTTAGGCCAAGGGTAGTCAATAGGCAGATCATGGGCCAAATCTGGACTGCCAGATGCTTTTGAACAGACTGCAAAATATTTGTAATTATTTATCATCATTATTGTTATTATTTTTGTATTATTTTCTCTGGTGTCTGGACCTCGACTATACCTTGACAAAGAAATTTGGACCTTGACAAAAATAATTAATTATCCCTGCCTTAGGCAAACAATGAAAAAGTGGTATATGTGCTCTAGCTTTTTTCACTCACTTGAGTTTTATAATCACGCAAAATGCCATTGATGATAACACACCTGAAAGACTGGTACAGTCATGCATCAGTCATTACACTCTTTCTTGAAAGCCATTTGAAATCAGTTGGAGGGAAAAAGGGGGAAATGCTTGTAATGCTGGTCATGAATCTTAAGCAACCCAGAGACAATAGCGGGGTGGGCAAACTTTTTGGCATGAGGGCCACATCTGGGTATGGAAATTGTATGGCGGACCATGAATGCTCATGAAATTGGGGTTGGGCTAGAAAAGAGGAGTTCAGGGTGCAGGAGGGGACTCCAGGCTGGGACAGGGGGTTGGAATGCCGGGGGGGGGGGTGAGGGCTCTGGGGTGAGGCTCGGGATGAGGGATTTGGGGTTTAGGAGGGTGCTCCAGGCTGGGACTGAAGGGGTGGGAGGGGGGCTGGGGCAGGGGCACGGCAGGGGGGTGAGGGCTCTGGCTGGGGGTGCAGGCTCTGGGTTGGGGCTGGGGCTGAGGGGCTTGGGGTGTAGGAGGGTGCTCCAGGCTGGGACTGGGGGGTTTGGAGGATGGGAGGGGAATCAGAGCTGGGGCAGGGGATAGGGATGCAGGGGGGAATGAGGGCCCCAGCTGGGGGTGCGGGCTCTGGGGTGGGGCTGGGGATGAGGGATTTGGGGTTTAGGAGGGTGCTACAGGCTGGGACTGAGGGGTTCAGCGGGCGAGAGAGGGTTCAGGGCTGGGACAGGGGGTTGGGGCATGGGAGGGAGTCGGGGGTGCAGGCTCCAGCGGCACTTACCTCAAGCAGCTCCCAGAAGCAGCAGCATGTCCCTCCTCCAGCTCCTACACGGAGGCACGGCCAGGCGCCTCTGTGTGCTGCCCCATCCGCAGGCACCGCCCCTGCAGCTCCCATTGGCCTCAGTTCCTGGCCAATGGGAGCTGTGGGGGCAGCACCTGCAGACAGGGCAACGCGCGGAGCACCCTGGCTGCCCCTAAATGTAGGAGCTGGAGTGGGGGACATGCTGCTGCTTCCGGGAGCTGTGGCACATGCATGTGGAGCAGCCCCCGGCTGGAGTGCAAGAGAGGGGCAAGCCCCAGATCCTGCTCCCCAGCAGGATCTCGAGGGCTGGATTAAATTGGCTGGTGGGCCGGATGTGGCCAGTGGGCCGTAGTTTGCCAACCCCTGGACTATAGCATAAGTGACTTCATGACAGACAAGACTGCACACTGACAACACTTCTTTAGTTATTTTCTCATGAACTGAAAAGGGAAAAAGTCCCAATTCCACAGGATAAAAACATTAATCACTTTAGAAAGTCTCATACGCATTACAAATACTAGGTACGTGTCCAATTCTTCTATATTTACAAATAGCACTGGTCTGAAAAATTATGAAGGCAGATACAAACTATTTCTAACATAGGATATGCTACTCCACTATCAGGAATGGTCTGATACCATTGCCACCTACAGAAGCACTTTCTGGCATAGCTTAATAATAGGATATCAGATTCATTTCATATATATATTGTACAGCATGTGTCATAAATATAAAGGGAAGGGTAACCACCTTTCTGTATACAGAACTATAAAATCCTTCCTGGCCAGAGGCAAAACCCTTTCACTTGTAAAGGGTTAAGAAGCTAAGATAACCTTGCTGGCACCTGACCAAAATGACCAATGAGGAGACAAGTTACTTTCAAAGGTGGGGGTGGAGGGAACAAAGGGTTTGTCTGTGTGTGTGATGCTTTTCCCGGGATCAGGTCAGGAATGCTCTCCAGAACTCCTGTAAAAAGTTAGTAAGCAATCTAGCTAGAAATGCGTTAGATTTCCTTTTGTTTAATGGCTGGTAAAATAGCTGTGCTGAATGGAATGTATATTCCTGTTTTTGTGTCTTTTTGTAACTTAAGGTTTTGCCTAGAGAGATTCTCTACGTTTTGAATCTGATTACCCTGTAAGGCATTTACCATCCGGATTTTACAGGTGTGATTCTTTTACCTTTAATTAAAATTCTTCTTTTAAGTACCTGATTGTTTTTTCATTGTTCTTAAGATCCAAGGGTTTGGGTCTGTGTTCACCTGTACAAATTGGTGAGGATTTTTATCAAGCCTTCCCCAGGAAAGGGGGTGTAGGGCTTGGGGGGATATTTTGGGGGAAGATATCTCCAAGTGGGGTCTTTCCCTGTTCTTTGATTAACATGCTTGGTGGTGGCAGCATAGGGTTCAAGGACAAGGCAAAGTTTGTACCCTGAGGAAGTTTTTAACCTAAGCTGGTAAGAATAAGCTTAGGGGATCTTTCATGCAGGTTCTCACATCTGTACCCTAGAGTTCAGAGTGGGGAAGGAACCTTGAAAGCATGTCAAAGCCTGGCGACAGACCACTAGCAACAAACCAGTTACAAAAATGGTGTAGCTGCCTTCCTACACCAACTTAGCCCAGTTACCAGAAAAATACAATTTATTATTGTCTCATTGTACTCCCATTTCACTAATAAATATAGCCATTATTTATTAATATACAACAAACTTGCTGTGAAGCAGTTAGGGTTGTTTCAGATACAACATATTTAACCCAAGTCCTGCCTCCCTCTCCACCCGCTCTTCCCCCCTCAACCTGCCCCCCCCCAACCAAGGAAGTGAAAAGTTACGCTACACAGCAATAAATACCCTCTACTCCTCCGCCCTCACACACCTTACCATTAACACAAGTAGGGTACAGCACAGATCATGCATTGCAACGATTGGGATAAAATCTGACAGATAAATGCAGCACTGCAAGGAGAAGGATTTATGCGAATCTGGCATCCATCAACTAACCATACCTCTGTGCACCAGAACTCCCCTCAAATCAGCCATTACAGTCACCATCCCCTGTCAATCAGGCTTCTGTTTGTTTGGCTTCCTTCATCAATCACGTTTGCATGAGCCCTGCTCCTCCATCTATAGCCTTGCAAGTGCCTGGCCCTGATCAGGCTTCTGTATTGTTGGCCCCCTTCAGCCAATCAGGTTTTGTTGTGCACTGAGCCTCCTTCAGTCAGAGGGTGTGTGTGTGTGTGTCCTTTCAGGTATAACATGAATACTAGCTAAAAAGGGATCCTAAATTCAATATTAAATAAATCAAAACAAAACCAGTTGCATCAGTGTTTCTCAGGATCCACCTCTCCATCAATAGTCATGTATACAATGTTTTTTTCATTAATTAATCAACAATGAAAAGTAGCCTTGACAAGGAGATATTTTAGCCAGAGCCAAAATTAAAAATCTTCTAATTAAAAATGTATTCAGAGAAACCAAAGAAAAACTACATCAACTATAATACATAGGATGCAAAAACTAAACATGAGTGATTGGACACCCACTATGGAGTCCACTGCCAGACACCCCCATCATTACAGCTGGCTGAAAAACAGGCAAACAAATAAATGAAAAAATGTTGACGTTGTTTCCATTTCACAGGGTTTGCTATAGATATATTTTCTGGTTTTCACATAATTTCACACATTAAAAATGTCAGAAATTATTTTTTTTAAAATGAATTTGATGAAAATTTTGCTACAAATTGTGGTAAAAACCTTTTTCTGTAATGGTTTTTTTTACCACAATTTGTAGTGAAATTTTCATCAACATCGTTTTTAAAAAAAATCAATTCTGACATTTTTTATTTACTGCAAAAACAGGTTTCTTTAAGAAATTGAAATGTTTTGGAACATAAATGTTGGGGGATAAAAGATATCTTGGAAAGTTTCAAGGAAAATGGACGTTTGATAATGACAACCATTATTTATTGTTGATAAAAGGCTCTTTTTGATAAAAAATAAAAATTTCTTGCAATAAATTTTGACTAGCTCTGTTATTTATTTTTACAGAACCCGAAAGTATGTTATACACTTTGACTAGCCAGCCCCACACTTTTTTTGCTTTCCATTAAGTATATCTGATGTATCTGTGTTGAGATCACTTTTTCATTAAGCTTATGCTCAAATAAATTTGTCAGTCTCTAAGGTGCCACAGGTCCTCCTTTTCTTTTTTCATTAAGGTTGAGGTAGCTATCAGTCATTTTGGACCTGCAGTATGACTTATTGAGGTTTCCTGGTAAGAATGTCTCTTCACACAGACAGGTTATTGCAAACATAGACAAGATCTTGGCTACTCACACAAGACAGGTTTATCTGCGTGTCAGGTGCTGGTAAAACTCTGGCAAGTTTATTAGTCCATCATGATTATATCACATTGCAACTCAATGAGTTCCATCTCAAATTCTTGGAGAACTTTTTAAACCTTAAATGAGAACAAAGTCCTGAAGAACATGAATTTGTCCTAGGAGGCTTGAAAATCAACAAATTGGTACTCAGATTTACATCTCTGTTGCCAAATGCTGAGCTCTGTCCCCAAAGAGACCACCACGTGTCTCCATCAAGTCCTTACAAGTGAGGAAGTGGGAACTGTTTTGTAGTTGTGCCTCCCAAATACTCAGCATCATTTCAAATGCTCAAACATGGCTGAAGAATGACATTTCTTGAAACTTTCCTTGAAGATCTGTTGTGCCCTCTACTGCATTGCTTATCCATTTTTTTTTTCTAGAAAGAAGAAATGCTTAAGAACAGCATCACAAAGGAGTCATCTCCCTTCTGCATGATGTAAGAGCTATCCATACTGGAGGCAAGCTCTTCTAAGAGATGCTGCTGTGTTTGGCAGTGATTGAAACGTTTGATGTAAAAAAAGTCACTCTCTATACTACAATGCTCATGATAAGTTCTGTCTGCACATTTTCACACAAAGTCTTACAGTGAACAATGCAGTTAAACTTTTGGAACTGCAGAGGTGCTGATAGAGCGCTCAACTTTTCATTTTCCCGACAGCCACTCAACACCTTTAACCATTTATGGCAGGAACTCAATGAGTTGCAAGTGAAATAAATTTTCCCCAATGCATTTCCATTTTATCAATACACACTTCAGGTTTTGAGAATATAGAAGCTGCCACGGTTGTGTCTTCCATGGGCATTATTTCAAACTGTTATTTACTTCTGTAAAATTGAATGGTTGGTCAACACTTGAAATAAACACAATCTACTGCAAAAAGTCTTTGACATCAATGCTTTTATTGGTAGCAAATGAAAATCCAAGATCTTCTGATTTGTTTCTATAATATTCTATCAAATTATTTGATCATTTACTTACACTTTTAGTCAGTCTATTTCTGATCCAATTCACGCTCACAAAAACTTAGGAAAAGGAAGTTTACCTATTTTGACAAGACAAATCTTAGCAAACAGATCATCAGAGAACGGCGTGAAGACCTTCACAATCATTTCGGCAGCTTGGCAGCTTGCTTAAACAGCATCACTAAGTTTTTCAGAATTCATAAGAAATGGTGGTGGTCTTTTGTACAAACAAAAATTGTACTGCTTTAATGATACTACTATAGTTAAAAGAGTACAGTCCTATTAGCATGGATGATGTTGTACCTGTATGAACGTGTTTATACTGGTATAGCTTATTTCCATACAGGAAGGGGAATAAGCTATACTGGTATAAGTATATTTAAACTCTTGGGGGGCAAGGACCTTTTTTTTTTTTTTTTTGTTCCATTTGTACAGCCTGATCCACGACTGGGGCTCTTAGGTACTAAGGAAATACAAATAATAAGTAATAATAATATACCAGTATATTAGTTAGACTGGTACAAAAGCTGTTTATAGACCAGGCCTTTATCAATAGGAGACCTATTTTTAGCAAGCTTCTCTCCCCTTATCTTTCCTCCTAACATCCCATATCTCATGTTGGGTGTGGTAATGTCTCAGCCTGAGAAGCTGAATGTTCAAACGTTAAAGAGTTTAGGTCTTATTTTCTTAACCACAAGTTGTTTATTGTAATTCACAACCATAAGAGGTTAATAATATCAGTGTGGCAAGGTATTTTCCACTCGATATTATAAAGAAAAAGATTACTATATCTACTTCACTGAAGTTTAAGAAGTATTGGTTTGGCTAGATCCCACAAAAAGTGGTGGGGTAGTAAACTAAACAGAGGCATTTTTCTTCAAAAAAGATTGGGATAAGGATTACTATAGTCTTTAATATGTATACTGAGGTTGCAAAACATCTCTACCTAAGGAGCAGAAACAATCTCACATAAACAATGTAGACATAAATGGAGTGCTATTTGACCTGCCTCCACTCATTAGAAATTAGATCAAAAGAATGGTGTGCGAAGATTTTTCATTATCAAATTTTAATGAATAAATGACATTCTTATTTATTATTTATCTACTTTTAAAATAAACCAGATTATTCCCGTGATAATGATGTCATTTGTACTACAGAAGTTTATACCAAACAACTCAGGGCCTGGTTCTGCCTTCACTCATACAGGCATAATTTAAATCAGGAGTGTCACAGGCCAGATCTACACTACAGATCTATGTTGGTATAAATATGTAGCTCAGAGGTGTGAAAAATCCACATCCCCTGAGCGATCTAGTTATACCTACCTAACCCCCAGTGTAGATAACACTATGTTGGCAGGAGAGTTTCTTCTGCTGACATTGCTACCATCTCTCGGGGAGGTGGATTAACTACACCAACAGGCGAAGCTCTTCCCTCAGCATAGGAGTGTCTTCACTAAAGCACTACAGCCGTGGAGCTACACCACTGTAGCACTGTACGTGAAGACAAGCACACAGGGTAGCTTGTCCCCTGGACATAGATTAAGCCCAGATACCATGCACCAGAGCAGGTGAGCCCAGTCCAGCCAGTCGAAGCAAGCTGGGCTGTACCTGGGCCGACAAAAGGCTGCTACTAGGCAGCTGATGGGCTGAGACAGCCTGTGTCCTGGGGATGGAAAGCCACACTGGAGTGGATTTAGCCCCTGTGATGGGTCCCTGGAGCAAGGGGCTAGGGAAGCAGTCCAGGGGCTGCGGCTCCAAGAAGGAAGCAAGAGCTGAGACTGGAAAGCTTCCAGGAGCAGGAGTGCCAGAGGCCCCTGGGAGGAGTGGCCCTGAAGCCTGAGGCTAAGGAATGCGTTAAGACAGTTTTTTCTGTTTGTTTGCTAATCTCTATTAAGGTAGTAAACCTGCTTCCAAAAGACAGGGCATGGCAGTGCATACTCTGGAGCTGGGGAGAAGCCCAGCTCAGTGATACAGAGTACTTTTGCTGAAGTCAGCAGAGTCACACTAGTATAAAACTGATGTAAATCAGGTCTTCAGTGTTTATTTTTTGTGCCTGTTTTATATAAGATTGAGGACTTTGTTAACATGTTCACACTTGCTTAATTTTATTTTATGTAGTCCCAATGACTTCAGTGGGCCAATGCACCTGAGTAAAGTTAAGCACACGGGTAAGTGTTTGTAGAATCTGGGGTGTAGGTATTTAGTTACTGTCTCTGGAACAATTTGCTACATTACAAAAGTAGCTAAAAAAGCAAGATGGAATGAATGCAAACATTTATTTGTTAAGGAAATATGTACTAATTTTCCCTTTAATGAATACGGACTACAGAATTAGAAGAAATGCACAGATGGTGGTGAAATCTAAATGAAGAAAGGACAGTTTGGGATAAAGAATTTATATTGTAATGTTCACATCTTTCATGCTGGGCAATTTCTACAGTATTTTTTCTTTCAATGCTTCTTTCCTTCATTCCAAGTCTCTCTCTTCTTTAAGAGTTTTCACTTATCTTTACAAGGTAAAAGAAACTTCAAAAACATCTGTTCCACAACACTTGCTTTAAATCTATACCTCTCAAACTATTCTTCTTTCCCATTACCAGATCCAATAATCAAAAAGTAGCATGTTTCTGTTCAGGTGAAACAGATGATGAAGGAGATATCTTATTCTCCCGTTGCTGGATTATAAAATACAAACTGCCAAGAAATGTGGTGAATATGACAAGAAGTTCTTCACTGGATTCCCTGAAACAGTGAGAGGTTAGTGCCATCTATAGACAGAGATTAGTACTAAGAGACATAGCATCTGAAGAGGTTTGGCAACATGGTCCACAAATAAATTGTTGAATTCAATGAAACAAAGCATTTTTATAATATATAAATGAATGGGGGGAAAAAAGAATACCTACCTAGTATGGTGTGAAGTGCCCCCACTCCCCATCAGGTAAGGCGTTAATACAGAGATGGATTTAGGAGCTGGAGAAATTTGAGGAGAATCAAAAAGTTTAAAATATGAAACATTCACTGCTTTCAGGACGCCTCTTGAAGTCTGGTTTGTATTAAATCCCTGTATAAAAATCCAAGAGTAATCATGGGGCTATCAAACGGCATGACAAACTTCACCTCTCAATCACTGTGCTTTTTGTTGTTTTCAGTCTCTCACCTAAATTGTCTACCAGTGACCTGATCTTGCAGAGATTAAGCACGAATAACTTTAGTCACGAGTTGTCTCATTAACGTTAATAGTACCACTCATATGACTAAAGTTACTCACATGCTTATTCTTCCAGGACCAAGCCCTTAGATGACAAAATTCTTTATGGAAGGGACCTTCTTTTCCTTTTAGTCCATAGAGCACCCAGAACCAGATTTACAAAGGTATTTAGGCACCTAAAGTTGAAAACAGGCACCTAGTGGGATTTACAAGTCACACATCTGCATTTTAGGCACCTAAATACCTTGTAAATCTGGCCCTCTGCACAATAAAAGAGGGTTGGACATCAAGGCCCCTATCTAACTCTCTAAGAGACACCCACCAATGTCAGTGGTGTGGGGGTCAGGCTCCAAGAGAGCAGTGTCAGGCTCTATCAATGCCATTAATAACATTTATTGGAATACAACTTTCTTGCAACCTTAACCACATGTGAGGAGAAAAAGCTCCATTGCCATTGATCCTGGAATCTCTTCAAGCTACTCTCAGGCACCTTCCTTCCTTCCCTAGCATATCTATCCCATTGTACTCAGATTTGCTCTGTTGCAAGCCTCAGTGTAGGGGAAAATAGGGCCATAAAAGCCCATATAAAAATGTCGTCTTGCACGGAGAGCAACGATTGTAAGCATCAGTGAACAAGCAGGTACATATTAGAACATCCTAGAGGTTGCACTGCTACCTGGAAATCAACAGCGAGAAGCTCTCTGATTATATAAAGTATCACATTTGATTAAATATTTCCCTGGTTTCGTAGTGTTGCAAGACTACCAAAATCAATCAGAAAAAATTGCATATCCAAAATTTGAAATGACAAAAATACCCCCTCCAAAATAATATAATTTGTATTTAAATTTTTAATGAAAAAACCCCTAACACAATTGACATAACTGTACAGTAGTAGCTATGATCATACTGAAGTGATTTTCTGGCCCATTCCAGACCCATTCCTGTGCAGTAGTTCAATCAATTGTGTATGCATATTTATTTTAGCATAGTTGGTCTCATAGCAGCACTTCAAATACTGAGTTTGTATAAAAAATGTCAAGAGTAAAATTGCTTTGAAATGTGTTTGTAATTTTGCTGCTACAACTTAGAGCACTGGGCATGCTGGAATAATGTGAGCTATAACAATACTCATTTGGATTCTTCAATGGATGCAAAATGCTTTTACAAATAGTTGTCTTTTGGTCTAGTTCAGCAGCATCAGAAATTGTAGTAAAGGAATTCTAAATGGAAATAAGTAGATTTACGTTGCTTAAATATTAAGTTTATGTGCCATCCCTCAGCAGTTTCCCCTGCCCTCTGGATAGATTTAATTATGAACTGAATTTGCAAAAAGTAGATAGCTAAATCTATGAAAGAAGCAGGTTATTAATCTTATTAAACATAACCTAATAATTGATACATGCTTCACCCAAAGGAAAAGTGGCCTCCAACAGAATATGTGTGCTGTAATAAATAGCACACAGCATCTGATCTTCAGCGGCATGTATCTGATTTTAGTTACACCTGCTGATATGGTAGAGGTGCCTCATGTGAGCCATCAGTAACAAAGATAACGTTAGATAACAGACTATGTTTCTAGCAGTTTTCTGTGCATAGAAAGCTCTGATACTATACATTAATATAAACCAGCCGAGCTTTAAAGGAACAAACAATTGGGTTCCATTTCGGCAGTGAGAGGCCGAAGGGACCTGCTGATCCCTCAACACACACTTCCTGTGTAAAATTAGTCAGTCAAATTTTCAGTGTTTCTGAAAGAAATAATCTCACTCCAAATCTTTTAAACAGACCTGAGATCAGAGAAGATGGGAAGCAGGTGTTGTGATCACAGAAGATGGGCATTGCTATGTTTTTGGTGGGGTAGGGCAGCAGTTGTTTTGCAGAACAGCTCTAAAATGCAAAGACTGGCTTTGTTTGTTCAAATGCTGAGCCTTCAGCGGAGAATTAGCCAGCTGCTGCTCACTCAGGCAGCTGCCATATTACAGGTGCTGCTTCTATTTCTGCAGCTATGGAAACTGCTTTAAGAGAAACGTTCCTTCTATTTCTCCTATGAGTGCACAGAGAATGCACCATTTAATCGGCCTCCCCTCCCTTGCTTGTTGCTCCAGCAGTGTATGAGGAGAAGGAGAAAGAGGTGGGGCTAAATTGCTGCTGAAGGTCCCTACAGGTGCTACAGCAAGTCACTCCCCAGAATTGGCTTCTACTACTGGGAGGGAACCTGGAGCCATATTGCCCCTCAAGCCCTATGCCACCAACCAGTGGACTCTGCTCCCACATCTGGCCATACAGACAAATTCTGGGAGACCATAAGTAGTGGGGAAGGAGATCCAATACATCTGAAGAGGTTTGGCAACATGGTCCACAAATAAATTGTTGAATTCAATGAAACAAAGCATTTTTATAATATATAAATGAATGGGGGAAAAAAAGAATACCTACCTAGTATGGTGTGAAGTGCCCCCACTCCCCATCAGGTAAGGCGTTAATACAGAGATGGATTTAGGAGCTGGAGAAATTTGAGGAGAATCAAAAAGTTTAAAATATGAAACATTCACTGCTTTCAGGAAGCCTCTTGAAGTCTGGTTTATATTTATATGTATAAAAATCCTAGAGTAATCATGGGGCTATCAAACTGCATGACAAACTTCACCACTCAATCACTGTGCTTTTTGTTGTTTTCAGTCTCTCACCTAAATTGTCTACCAGTGACCTGATCTTGCAGAGATTAAGCACGAGTAACTTTAGTCACGTAACTTTAGTAACTTTTTATTTCATTAACTTCAATAGTACCACTCATATGACTAAGTTACTCACATGCTTATTCTTCCAGGACCAAGCCCTTAGATGGCAAAATTCTTTATGGGAGGGACTTTCTTTTCCTTTTCAAGACCCATACTTCACTGTTAGAGCAACCACCCATGCCAACACCTGTGGTGACTTGCTTTCCATCCAATCAATTATCCTACAATCAGGGACCACAGGACAATCCATTTGCAACCACTGCTGCTTCTGTGAGGAACAGATGGCAGGTAGAGGAGTCACCTTAGAAGACTTTTAATGATGAGCTGGAGAAAGGAAGCCATGGCATGTGAAGGTGTACTCACCAACACTAGGGCTGGAAGGACTGATGGATTGGGAGGCTCATAGTATGGAATTGATGGGATTATTGTTAGTGGATGGGTGGGGTAGTTTATCCTCACAATGTCACACATATTGCCAACTGAGATAAGGCAAAAAAAGGTTGAGGAAACCCATGTTCAAATTTTGGAGGTACACCATTGATTATGGCCCTAGTCTATCCTTTTGTGCAAGAACTCTTACTGTGTTTTATTTATGACAGAATGTTGTGTGTTAACATGAGCTGTTTATGCTTCCGACCCACCACACTATTCTAATTGTTCAGAATGAATAAATACAATAAAAAGTATTTCAAACTCCTAATTTCTTTGAACCTAAAATTATGGATGGGCATAAGCTACAAAGCTGAGATCCATATTTAAGCCCTAGTGCTGGAAAGAGTTACTAATCTTTCCAGCTAATCTTTAGGCACATGTGCAATCTTATGCAACTCGATAGGATGACTCACATATGTAAAGTTAAGCATTTATGTAACTGTTTTCAGCATGAGGGCCCCAAGTCAGAAGATTGCCAAAGTTTGGGAGTGTTTATATCAGGATTATAGGACTATATCAAACATAAGAACTTGAGCCCACCCTTTTCTTCTTTATACTCCTACACCTCTGCTTGAATGCCTAGAACAGGGGTTCTCAAACTTTTTTTGCTGAGATCACCTTTGAAAATATTTCAGGCTGTGATGACCCCCCTCCACCCCCAAAGTGATAACAAAAGACTGTACATACTCATAAGAGCACTAAATAAAGCATGTAATCATTATCTCTGTATCAAAGGTCCTGAAGCCTTTCAAAAATTGTGGAACAAATGTATGGACTATTAAGAAACACACTTTCTGAAAAGAAAAAATAGACAACAGGATAGCTTGGGGAGCTGGAAACCTTTTCCACTGATTGTGGTAATAATCATAACATTGACCAAGTATTGTGGCTTTATATACAACTATATATGAACAACTATTTGGATATTTAATGATAGAGCTGATGCTGTGGCTCCAAGGCCTGAGGCAGACGCTTAAATCATCCTCCACATTCAGTTTTGCCTGGTATTTATTCTTCAAGTAGTCAAAGGGGAGAAACCAGGTTTGCATAAGTAAGTGACTGCAAATGGGAGATAGTCTGCTTCCAGGGAAACCCAGAAGTCAGCCAGAGGCTGGAATTGTAATCTCTGCTTCAGAATGGAATCACACGAGTCGTCAATCTATTTCTCTGGAGCTTTCAAAGTGAGATATGAATTCGGAGATAACTGGTGGTCGAATGGATTTCTTATCCAGTTAAATGTAGTTAGGTCACAATCAGCAAAATATTTCAAAAACTGGGCTCAGCATGTAGAGAGGTGTTCACCTACATCTTCTTTTATATCCCCAATGGTGACATCATTGGAAGAAGAACAGGAGTGGCACCTTAGAGACCAACAAATTTATTTGATCATAAGCTTTCGTGGGCTACAGCTCACTTCATCGGATGCATAGAATGGAACATATAGTAAGAAGATAGATAGATAGATACATACATACATACAGAGAACCAGTGTGATATATGCCATCATGTTCCAGCAGTGCCCCTCTGCCATGTGCATTGGCCAAACCAGACAGTCTCTACGCAAAAGAATAAATGGACACAAATCTGATATCAGGAATCATAACATTCAAAAACCGATAGGAGAACACTTCAACCTCTCTGGCCACTCAATAACAGACTTAAAGGTGGCAATTTTGCAACAGAAAAGCTTCAAAAACAGACTCCAATGAGAAACTGCTGAGCTTGAATTAATATGCAAACTAGATACCATTAACTTGGGTTTGAACAGAGACTGGGAGTGGCTGGGTCATTACAGATATTGAATCTATTTTCCCGTGTTAAGTATCCTCACACCTTCTTGTCAACTGTCTAAATGGGCCATCTTGATTATCACTATGAAAGTTTTTTTCTCCTGCTGATAATAGCTCATCTTAATTAATTAGCCTTTTACAGTTGGTATGGCTACTTCCATCTTTTCATATTCTCTGTATGTATATATATATATATATATCTTCTTACTATATGTTCCATTCTATGCCTCCGATGAAGTAAGCTGTAGCCCACGAAAGCTTATGCTCAAATAAATTTGTTAGTCTCTAAGGTGTGACAAGTACGCCTGTTCTTTTTGTGTATACAGACTAACACGGCTGCTACTCTGAAACCTATCATTGGAAGAGTTTTCCAGGAGATCGTTCAGCATCGAAAACATTTGAAAATTTTTGTTGTCGACTTCCAAAGAGCCAGCTTTTGTTTAAAGGCATTAATTTTGTCATTGAGTTTGAGAATGTTTGTTTCTTTTCCTTGTAGTGATCCATTAAATTCATCTAAATAATCAAAAGTATCTGCTAGATATGTGAGTAGTGCGAACCATTTTATGTCACTTAAATGCTTCTTCAGGGTAGAATCCACTTCAATCATAAATGAACGTACCGCATCTCTCAATTCAAACAGGAGGATTAGAACTCTTCCCTGTGACAGCCAATGAACCTGTGGGTGCAGTAATAAGTGCTGATGCTCCGATACCATTTTTCTACAGACTTTTAAAAAGTCAGGAATTCAGCAACTTTGCTTTAATAAAATTAACAGTTGCTACAGCTTGACTCAAAATTGATTTAAGACAGGGATCCAGGTTCCTGCCAGGAAGAGCCTCCCTGTGAATCATGGGTGGCACATAGCATAGGCTGGGGAAGGCTGTGCCTCCCCAAATAGCCCCACATGGCTCTCCCATGTTCCACCCCAAGGCCCCCTCCTGTTTGCCACTAGTTGCCCCACCCAGGCAGGCTGCCTCCTCTTCCGGGAAGTCTGCTGGGTGGGGCTGGGACTAAAGGAGGCCAGCCTGTGGCCGGGACTTGGGCTTTGGGGGGGGGGGCATAAGCCCAATGCTCCGGGATGGGGGGTGGGGCCGTGCACCACCACCCAGCACTCTAGGGTTGGGGGAGGCACGAGTTGCCCGTCCACCCTGTGCTCCGGGGTTGGTGGGGCATGCTCTGCCTGCCTGGTGCTCCGGCACTGGAGGCACGCCATGACTGGAGGCGCTCAGGCGGCCCAGGGCTGGGGGAGAAGGTCTGGCAGCTGTGGGGGGGGCCTCTGGGCTTCAGCAAGGGAAGGGGGGTGGGAGGGGTGGAGCCTCAGGCAGAAGAAGTGGGCCGAGCTGGGCCGGGGCTAGCCTCCCCATGCCCATGGTTCACGCAGTGCCCACGCTGTGAATCATGTTGTATGTCCACTGGGCTTCTGGGGCCACTTCTTTAAGTCCGCTGACAAGCCCACTCTTGGTACCAGACATAGCTTTCACGGCACCAGTGCAGATCACTACACAGCTGTTCTAGTTAATGTGTTTCCCCATTATAGAGGCATCAAGGAGCTTAAATATTTCCTCTCCCTTAGTATATGTTGGCAATGCCTTGCAGAAGAGAAAGTCGTCTTTTACTGTGTTTTCCCCAGATGTACCGAATATAGACCAGTAACTGTGCTGCACCTGACACGTAGGTGGATTCATCAAGCTGTAAGGCAAAACACCTGCTCTCTTTAATCTTTCCCTTTTAACCACTTGCTCTCACATGTCATTGGACATAGCCTCAATACGATGATTCATTGTATCGTTTGATAGTGGAACA
The DNA here is from genome assembly GCF_965140235.1 of Caretta caretta. NCBI lineage: Eukaryota > Metazoa > Chordata > Testudines > Cheloniidae > Caretta > Caretta caretta. Next base: position 125,292,241 of record NC_134209.1, on the reverse strand, counting down.
GAACTCAGCTGAGTGGCAGCATCTTTGCCAATCATAATCTCACACGCATTTTTAGTTGCAAGAGGAATAAGAGATTCAGCGATGGCATGATGTTTCTTTGCCCTGGCAATTAAAAGTCGAATATGCCTCCAGAGTTTTGGCTGATTTATGTATAACAGTTTTTTATTGCTCAAGTTCATGAAGTTCTCTTTCAAAAAATTCCACAGACTTCACCGTGTATGTATTGTGTTTTGTTTGTAAATGTCACTGGAGTTTATTTGGTTTTAGATAGTTATTGGCGAAAACTTCACTGCACAAAACACACTGGGGACTTGGATTGTCTTCTGAGCCAAAACTCTGTAATGGATACCTAGAATGGAAATAGTTGTGGGGTATAGACTCTTTAAGTGCCAATTGAATTATATTAATTAGATCAACTTTGAACATGTCCCTGTAAATAAGTCTTCTGAGCCCGCGTAAGTAAATCCAAATGCCTAATAAGAACTGCACTATTTTGGGGGGGGGGGTGATTTTTTTTAACTGCATTTACAACTCCTGTTCTCCACCATCTATGTCAGCTTCCACTCCCCTTTTCATGCCACATACAATAAAATTATCCATTGTTTTAACAAAATTATTTTCAGAAGTTACAGCATTGTATATTTTTTATTTTCACTACCTATTTTTTCCTGCTGTTAGACCAGGGGCTGGCAGTCTTCATACACTACAGAGGTGGTAGGCCACGTTCCATGACAAGCAGGGCTTTACTTCGATGCTGCTGCTTGGCAGCGCTGCCTTCAGATATGGCTACACTACACAGCTTTTCGTGACACGGCTGTGCCGCAACGGCTGTATCGCTAAAAGCCAAGCAGTGTCACTGTTGTTTGTTGGCAGGAGAGCGCTCCTGCCGACAAAGCTCTGTTCACACCGGCGCTTTTCATCTGTAAAACTTTTGTTATTCATGTGTATGTTTTTTTAAGACCCCGAACGACAAAAGTTTTGCCAATGAAGTGCCAGTGTAGACAAAGCCTTCACAGTTGGGCACCCTGCCAGCCTCTGCCGATCTCCTGATCCCCTTACAGTTGTCTGAGAACCCCCACTTTGAGAAATGCTGGTCTAGAAGATATCAGCCAACCACTGATGGTTTGGTTGTACATAAATCAGGGAAAGCTGACCTTGTTTATCTATGTAATAAAAAATTGTTACATTCAGGAAGTGTCTGGTTGTGCAATTGCTACTTATATACCCATGTGATTGTATTTATTGCTCATTATCCTCTCCCAGCCTTTCTCTCTTAATGTTTGGTATGCTCATTATTTGCATCTTGTCTCAAATTAGATTGTAAACATATCTCTTGTGGTGTTTGTACTGTGCTCAACACAATGGAATTCTGACCCTGTTTGGGGCCCCTATGTGTTACTACAATACAAATAATAAATAATATTTCTTTAGAGGAAGAGTGCAAAAATTATAAACAAGGGTTTAGACAAAATATATATGTATGAAATTCTATTTTCTATCAGTTTCTTCATCTACATACTCCCCTTTAAACATTTTAGTTGTTGTGCGTGCACATTTGCATGTTCTCTTCGACAAGCTCATAGGCAATCTTCATTTCCCAGATGCTCTAGAAAATGTAGCCAGAAGAAGATAGTGAACTAGAAATTTAATGCTAAAATAATGAAGTCTCGAATCGAATGTAGACTGCACTAAGTGCTGTTGAAGTTATGGGGATTTTAGGAAATGTGAATAAAATAAGAAAGAGATATGCAATGGCATATGACCCATTTGTTGCTTCTAGACAGATGTGTCTGTTTTGCCCCTCATTCAGAAGCTGTAAGGAAGTTATAGAAAGATCTGGGACTTAACCTACAGACTGTCTGTCTCAGAACAGCAAATTAATAAAGAAACTAAATACCACTTGGATGGTTTAGACAAACTGGTTCTGTTAATTTGATTCCTCCTTTTCCAAGTCTTGGGGATCCATATATAAAGGACATTTGTCAAAGCATTTTTTCATATTAGTTCATTGGAAGCCTCAAACTAATATATATATTTCCATTATTTTATATATAATAGACACACTGGTTCACTGTTGGAGAATTGTTCATGGATGCACATGTTGATTTCCTTTTAAACAAAGAAAGAAAGATAGTGAATCATTTGCTCAATGAAATAAAAATAAATGACTATATCACACAGCCACAGCATATGAGGAAAAAAGAGGCCTATTTGCTTCAAGACAGATCCATTAAGCAGAACCAAACCAAATGTTGGTGGCTTAATTCTGATTCATAAATATGTTGGTTTCAGAGTAGCAGCCGTGTTAATCTGTATCTGCAAAAAGAAAAGGAGTACTTGTGGCACCTTAGAGACTAACACATTTATTTGAGCATAAGCTTTCGTGATCTACAGCTCACTTCATCGGATGCATGCATATAAATATGTTGCTTTTTCATAAAATCTGAAACACAGCAGTTGAAGGGCATGATCTAATGACCACTGAGGTCCCTGGGGAACTATTGATTTCACTGGACATTGAATCAGGCCCCATAATGCCTTGTGTTTTTCATTCACAGAGCTAAAATAGGCAACAAAAGAAACTTCCAACATTTCAGAGACCAATTACACAATCTCCTGCTACCCAGAGAAAAGCAGTAAGGCCAAGATTAACAGAAAAGAGAAGAAACGTGAAATAATAACACAGCATTTTCCATTTGGGATGAGAATTATGCAAAAAGATTCAGAAAAACAAAGCAATAAAAATTCTCCAACCATACTTGGCAATATAATAAAAATGATAATGAAATTTGTATTTTTAAACCGAAACAGTTACATAAGATCATCCAACAGCTAATTTGCAGTAGAGCCATGATTGATAAAAAAAACTCTGTAATGGATACCTAGAATGGAAATGGTTGTAGGGCATAGACTCTTTAAGTGCCAATTGAATTATATTAATTAGATCAACTTTGAACATATCCCTGTAAATAAGTTTCAGAAAAGAGGAACCAAAGGTTACACACCCCTAAGGAATACATTTAATAACATATCCATTCTCCTATAAAACCAAACTCATATTTATTTAGACATTTATATGTATAAAGTAATAATATTAAACAAAGGGGAAAATCATAGAGCCAAGTGATCAGATCAAAATTATTTAGTGTAGAAATTGAACATGCCCAAATTTTAGGGTTTTAGGGGAGTATTTTGTGGGAGGGGGAAGGAAAGAGGAGGTCTTTTTAAAGAAAAAAATGAACCAGCTTTAAACAGGACTGACATTTCCCTGCTGTGGTCTGGAGTTCTGGCAATATCAGTTTATTAACTCCTGTGCTGGTTTGAATTTGTATGAGGCTATGCATATCATTTATGAAATCTTATATTGCTATGAAGCACATTATGCAAAATGTTTTTCGGTTGCCAAGAAAAATAGAAAAAAGAATAGCTTGGTGTCTTTGGGAAATTTTAGTATGTGCCACGCTTTAAAGGATGAATGTAAAGCCAAATCCAAGCTGAATGCTTTGGGTTTGCCCTGAGGCCTAGAAAAAACTATTATTTTCTCACTATGCTGGTGTTCTCTGCATCCACTTGGAGATCTTTATGGAATACTGAAGAAAGAAAGAAAGAAAGAAAGAAAGAAAGAAAGAAAGAAAGAAAGAAAGAAAGAAAGAAAGAAAGAAAGAAAGAAAGATCACAAACTTCTCCTGCTTGAAAAATACTGACTACTTGCATTTTTACGGTCATCCGAGTCAGTGAAAACTTTGATTCCTTCTCACTGGATGGTAATGGAGAAGGTGGAGAGGAATGTATCCGGTGGAATAAAATGCTACATTATTGCTCTCATAGAAAGATGAACAAGATGAACAAGGGAGAGCTGCTAGGTGTGCTCACCAAGCTGGACAATCAGGAAAAGACATTTCAAAGATATGCTGTGTTTTTAAAGCAGGGCTTGGTGGCTTTTGGTCACTGTGACCCCTGGGCAGTGGGGGTTCACAGTTGTGACCAGACTGGTCAGTGTCAAGCATTGTGGGATAGCTGCTGGAGGACTGTTGGGGTCAACATAGGTCAGGAGGTATCTACACTGCGTCAACCATAGTAGGTCAACCATTCAGGGAGGGGTGTTACTGAATCACCATAATGAGGCGCTTACATTGGTGGGAAACACATATGAGTGTAGACACATGCAGAACTAGGTCGACACAAAGCTATTTATGTCAACCTAACTATGTAGTGGAGACTAGCCTTATAAATCTTCTTTCTAAAGTTGCTGAAGACATCACTCAGGCAACATTTCCTTTCCAATTCAAGATCAGGCTCTGTGGGTCTCTGAGAAGGAAAAGATAAGGGAACATGAACTGGGAGAAGTGAGGGTGAAAGAATAAAGGCTAAATTGTGCCACATACAAAGAGTTTAGCTGAAGACTAAGGGAAAGGAGTGATTCTGCCTAGATGTATTGCACCTATTTGAGACATAATACTTCCAGAGGCATTAAGGTGGAAGCGTGATGTATAGCGGAATTAACTACACCTTTAAAAACACGTAACCAGTAGGGCTGGCTGGAAAATGAGACCTGAGGTTTTGACATTTATTTCTGTTCAAGCAGAATCTTATGAAATTATTTAAAAAACAAAACAAAAATAAACAACAAAACCCATGAGAGAGAGAGGCCTGCACCAGAATATTCAATAGCCTGGTGATGGCTGGGAAACCCAGGTGGGATGTGGGATACCCATGTTCAAGTCTCTTCTCTGAATCAGGCAAAGCAGGGATTTGAACCTGATGTAGAACACCACAAATGATGTCACACATCATGTCAAGTTCAAATTCCTGCTCTGCCTGATTCAGAGCAGAGACTTGAACCTGATGTGGTCATCTGTGGCGTTCTCCACAGACAACAAAGGTGTGCCCTGTAACAAATCTGACAACTTGATTCTTAGCGGCCATATTCAAAGGTGGTAAAAGTCTATGATGTAGACAAGCCTCTGCTGGCTGGTTATTTATGCAATAAGTGGTTTTAAATATTCATGCTTGAGGTAATTAGAAGGCAATGAGCTTGATTTTTCACTGGCTGGCCGTGTATGCCATCAATTGCTTCTGTGAAAAGCAAATGTTTTCTTCTTTGTTAGTATTTAAAACCCACTTTGCAAAGGGGCAAGTGACCGTACAAAGTGCAAGGCAGAGTAAAATCAGCACCATTGTCTCCAAAAGCAGTGACTTTGGCAGCTTTGTGATAATTCCTCCATGTAATCCTGACATAAACTGGAAGTTAGCCAGGTCAAATTAATCCATGGTATAACTCCATTGTATGAAAATTTGGCCTAATGTATCACCGCAGTCTTATGTATATTAACTACTGATTTTCCTACCTATTTTAGAGAACACAAACATATTCTGGGGAAAAATAAATGAAAGCCCATCAGAAAACTTCCTAAGTGCATCAAACACTTGCACCCCCTATACGCAAAAGTACCAAAAACTGATCTGCTAATTTTCTGTCACAAAGGGTATAAAATTACCACAAAGTACTGTATATCTACACTCACCAGGCGAGAGAGGAAAACTAATCTATCTTTGTAACTATGTTAACATACACTGGCAGTGCCTGTGATTATGTAACATGGGGCAGTAATTAATTCCTAGTGTCACCTACATAGAGAAGAGGTAAGTCGATTTACTTACCAATTCTGTGCTACAGAACACCTCTATTGGACTTTGCACAGACCATGGATTCATATTCTTGAGACAGACTACAGCTGGATTTTCTATAGGTCTCCTTTAAATACTAAAAGTGGAAATTATAATAGAATTCATCATTCTTTCTTTTTCTTCTTAGGAATCCAGTACCAGTCTTTACCATAAGACAGTTTTACACACACACACACACACACACACACACACACACACACACACACACACGTACACCCCAGTTACAAGACAAACATTACTAACTAGAGATCTGTTATTTATAAGGCCCTACTTGAATCACGGGATGATTGTCAAATATCTGTGGCTGAGTTGGAAAATCATGGAAAAGTAATAACAGACTGATATCAATATCTGTAATTTGGAAAAGCTGTCTGCCTGGGGCTGACAGTGGGTGACCCAGCCAACCCAGAAATGGGGTTCTACTGTACTAATGGCGAAAAACGTGTGTCTTGAAAACCTCAAAATATATTCAAAGTTGTGGACTGTGCAAAGTAAGCTAATTAAGATCAAAATTGCATTGGAAGCTTAATATTGCAGGATCTGCAATTTCCGCAATATTGCAAATAAAGTAGAGTGTAGCTATTTTCCTTTAAAATGAAGATTCAAAATGATGGTGACAAACTCGAGTACTCCCTCCTCTGCAAGCTATGAAGAAGAAGACTAAAGGAGGACTTTTGAGGAGTACCGAAATGAAAGGCTCTTAAAGATGACTGAAGATCGCAGAAATCTCAAAAAATGCAAATGAGAATTGATGTTGTACAGGTCAACGGTAACGGTGCTGAAGAACAAGGACAGAAAAACAGTAATTGACAGAACTGGGATGGAAGCAGTCTGCAAAGATTTCTACACTGAAGTGTTCACGTCTCAAATAAATGTCCCACTACCAACACTTCAACAGACCAATGAGCGCATACTCCCAGTCCTCATCAGCAAAGTTCAACATGCAGTTTATCAAATGAAGGAATGAAAAGTTCCAGGAAAAGACGGACTCACAACCAAAATGATAAGAGCTGGAAGCCATGACCTCTTGAAAACTCTTGCTCAGAGGCTAAGCCATTACTTGAAAATGCAGAAGATACCATATAGCTGGAAGGAATCCAACACCATTTTGCTATACAAGAAGGGCGATTGTGAAGATCCAATCTGCCTGCTCTCACATGTCTAAAAACTTTTCACCAAAATAATAACAAACTGACTCTCACAGAGTCTGGACAAGCAGCAGCCAAGAGAGTAGGCAGGTTTGCAAAGGAATTTCAACACAATCGACCATATCTTCACTATAAACCAGCTACTGGAGTGCTCAAGGGAGTACAAATTCCCTTTATGCATTTCCTTCGTCGACTATGAAAAAGCTTTTGACAGTGTAGAGATCAATGCAGTGCTGAAAGCTCTTGCAGAGCAGGGCATCAACAAAAACTACATCAAACTACTAAAGGAAGCAAATTCTGACTGCACTCCAGATATAACTCTGATCAACACTCCCCTTCAAATCCCAGTCAAAAAAGGTGTGAAGCAAAGAGACATAGTTTCACAGAAACTCTTCACAGCCTGCCTCAAAATGGTAATGAGGTGGATGAACTGATAGGGTGAAATTAGCATCAACAGAGAGCAGTTAAATCACCTCAGATTTGCAGACAATATCATGTTGATTGCCAAAAACACTACCAAACTACAAATAATACTGCGAGAACTCAACACAAAAAGCAGCCAAGTCAGACTTAAAATGAACAGCTCTAAAAAAAACTTATACAGTCTGATGCCTTGCCAAAAGCCCAAATAATAGTCAAGGGAGAACAAATAGAAGAAGTTGAGCAATACATTTATTTGGGCCAAGAAATTAACATGTGCCATGATCAGAAAGGCAAACTCTCATGAAGAAAGAAAGCTGGTTGGCATACATTCAATTCTATCAAGGACGTCCTCCAAGGAAAAATGGACAAGGCAACACTTGCCAACCTCTTCAACTCAACAGTACTGCCAGCAATATTGTACTGCAGCAAAACATGAACGCTGACAAAGATAGAAGAACAACAACTGTCTGTCATGGAGAGAGAGATATAAAGAAGAATTTGGGGGATTTCAATCCATGACCGAGTCCCCAATGAAGTGATCAGACAGTAGAGTGGAATGTAGGACGTCGTTGTTGAAATCAGTACAGTAAAATGCGATGGGCTGGGCATATAGTTAAGCTCACTGACAATCGATGGACTGCAGCTGTTGCCGAGTGGTACCCATGGGAACTGAAATGACCACTCGACTCATCTCCAAAGAGATGGGGAGATTTTATTGTGAAAAGACATGGCCACACATGGAGAAGAAAGGCCAGGATAAGAGAAGAATGGAAGACGTGTTGTGATCAATGCAATCTATATGAGGGCTGAAGGACCGATTGATCAAGGTTTCAAGATGAAAACAAAGATTATAACACAGGGCCTAAACCCTAAAATATATATATTGAAACCTCACAAAATAAGTACAGGGATTGGGACTTTTGACAATCAGAGATCTTCTGCTTTCACCCAGGGTCACCCTGAATGTTATATTGATAACCAGATACAACATTTACTTGTACCACATAAGCAATTTTTTCAGCATCCACAATACTGACCACATACAGAACTTCAAACAAGTAAAACTGCCAATCACTGTACTGCTGAGCTCATGTGTTTTTTGGTTTTTTTGGTTCAACAATGTAATACAACTCATAAAGACAACTGGCCTCCAGTCTATGATTTCTCCTTTATGCTGTTTTCCAAGGCTCAATCCCACTGACTTCTGTAAAATTTCAGATGACTGTATTGAGATCCAACCTACAGCTTCAGCCTGGATTACCCCTGGCAGCTCTATCTGCTCCCTGCAGGGCTGGGCTGGATCTAACTGGTGCTCAACATGGCTGCCAGTCTGATAGAACTCAACACTGACTGGTCAGGTGCTTCCAGCTCTTAACTAAGGGCATACAAGTGTGTACATGTGGGAAGCTACTGAGCACAGAATCATAGGACTGGAAGGGATCTTGAGAGGTCATCTAGTCCAGTCCCCTGCACTCATGGCAGGACTACATATTATCTATACCATTCCTGACAGGTGTTTGTCTAACCTGCTCGTAACATCTCCAGTACTGGGGATTCCACAACCTCCCTAGGCAATATATTCCAGTGCTTAACCAGTCTGACAGTTAGGAAGTTTTTCCTAATGTCCAACCTAAACCTCCCTTGCTGCCCATTGCTTCTTGTCCTATCCTCAGAGGTTAAGAAAAACAATGTTTCTCCCTCTTTCTTTTCTTTTCTTTTCTTGAAAACTGTACCATGTCCCCTCTCGGTCTTCTCTTTTCCAGACTAAACAAACCAATTTTTTTCAAGCTTCCCTCATAGGTCATGTTTTCTCCAAAGGTCACATCTTTCCTGAAATGTGGCGCCCAGATCTGGACACAGTACTCCAGTTGAGGCCTAATCAGTGCAGAGTAGAGTGGAAGAATTACTTCTCGTGTCTTGCTTACAACACTCCTGCTAATATATGGTGAACAACCTCCTGCAGGCCAAACTACTAGTGTACAGTCACTCAAGCCTCTACACTGTCGCCTTGTCTGGGAATGTTTCCATATCAACCCAGGGCAAGTAGAAACAGGAGCTGTAATTACAGCAATAAAGTTTTTGACTGAATACCAGAAAATAAAGAAAAGGGGTTTAGACTAGGTGTGAATAAAAAACATTGAGGGTGGGAGAGAAAACATCCCACTGATTACAAATAGTGTGAATGGTCATTTTTCTTCCTTACATGGACACTGAAGAAAGATAAATCAACATTAAATAAGGCCAACTATGTAATTTGATATCTTATTGAAGTGAGTGGAAATTACCATTTTTATACATTTATCATGCAAATAAAAAATCACATTACTTGAAATAAAATAGTATTTGGGGATCAACCAGTGGCAGCACTCCTCACCTAGAGCTCCCCTGAGACATCATTTTGTTTATTCACCTTCATGATATTCTATAAAAGAAGACCTAAATCACACCTTTAAGGAACAGCCCTGTGTTTGGAGAGGCCATACTGCCCAAAGGTTTACATGTTTTGGTAAGCACGCACCATTGTCCTTCAGGATGGTGCAACCAGCGAGACCTGGCAGGGCCAAATCCAGAATAGGTGTAAGTGGATGGAATTCATATAAGTTTCTGGGCCATATTTAGCTGTGATGCAAATGGTGATGGTAAGTTCCATTGGTGGTGGAGAGGCACATTCTGATCTCAAATTCCACTGGTGTAAATCCACCATTGATATCAATGGGACACATTCTGAATTCATTCATATTAATATAAATCCAGCATAACCTCACTGAAGATTTCAATATTTTTAATTCAATGTTATCAAAGTGGGATTTATAATTCCCATTGAAATGCCAACTCACAAGGAAATGAGGTGGGGGACTCATTTGGCCAAAATAGCTCTTGTTAGCTATCAGAGGAGGACATGTCTTCTCCCTTGACAGGGAAGACTGGTTAGGAAAATGGAACATAATAAACAATTATTATCAGGTCAGAAAATGAATCAGCTATTTCTAGGTAATGTAACTACTGTTTGAAGTCATCATTACAGTTAAGATGACTTTGGAGAAAGAGGTCTGCCCTGTCAATGATTAATTATGCATTTTAAAGAACATAGAGATGACCCAGGATTTGAACCAAATGATTAAATCATGTCTCTCTTGCACAGAAGGGAAACTGAAAACAAGACTTAGAGTTTCATCTACACCATGTCCTCCAATAAGGGAGATGGGTCCCTTCTGATCTGTTTTCAGTTAGTCAGAGAGGAATCTGGGAGCAACTAAAAGGTTGTCACTGCTCTCCTGCACTTGACAAGAATAGTACTAATATACCCTGGGAAATTGTTATCGTGTCCAGTGGTTTTAGGAATAATGGACAAACCGTTAGAAGTTGGCTCCCCAAGCTTAGGGATCTAAATCCATATCTACCTACCTAAACAAATGCAGACTGATTGTTAAAAGAGCGGAGCATCTGTGGCACTCCACTAAGGTCAAGCGGGAGCTACAGGTGCTAGCATTTCTGAAAAATCAGCCACTTTTATTTAGGGGCTTACCTATGCATTTAGGTGCCTCGTTTAGGCCTCTAAGTCTGTACATTTTGGCCACTGTAACTATTGAGTATGTATCATCCCCAATGCATCAAGGCAGTATCCAGTGAAGACACCACGTAGCACAATGAAGTTTACACCTGAGTGCATGGGTATAATATTTACCCAAATAAATAAATAATCAGAATGGATGTTATTTTTCACATCTTGGCAGACTCTAGTAGGACATTTCATGGTGGGTCTGTTTTCTGGAGACATGACTTTCCAAGCTGGAGAGGATTCCTTTCCTGGCTGCTGTTAGAAAGTTCATAGCTACTGAAGCATCAAATTGTCCATTCAAGAGGCATTGTCGAGAAGAGCAAATTTAAGAGTAATTTCAAGGGTGTGAGGGATCCTGCGCCTCGAACCTGGGTCCCAGGCCACAACTGCCACCCAGCAGCTCACGTGAATAACCAGAAAAAGATCCAGTGAAGGATTAGCTTGTGGAAAGCCCTGCCCTCAAAGCTTCCAATTGGGGGACCATCCAGCCCCCGAGCTGGCTGAATGACTGTATATAAACCAGGAAGTAAGAACAGGAAGATGTCTGAGTAACTGGAGGAATCCCTAGCTGGCTGGCTGCTACTGTAGACTCCCTCCTGCTTACCTGACTCCTGAACCCTGCTTCCTTGTCTGCTCCTAGTTCCTGTTCTCTATCTCAGATTCCCATCTGCTACCAGTTCCCACTATCCTGCCCTACTTCAAGTTCCTGCTCCTGTGCCTTATCTCTGATGCTGTCTCTGGCTCCGACCTCTGGCTTGGCACCCGCCACTACCTCCAACTCTGACCACTAGGCCTGACCACCCACACCCTGGTCATTGCAAAGGGCTGGTTATAATACACAGTTGATCCTGTTTTCTTGCTTTAAATTAATAAATGTATTAACCTGTTTCAAACTACTATGGTGCTCCTAAAAATACCTAATATAAAGTACAGATAATAAACAAAATGGGCCAGATCCTCAGCTGGTGTAAATTAGCAAAGCTCCATTGGCTCAAATAGATCCAAGCCATGCTGATTTACACCAACTGAGGATGTAGCCCAAGATATTTTGCTTGTTCATACTGTTGTGGCTGCACAGACTATTTCACCCCGGATGTATATTTTAAAATGAATCCTTCATGCTGCCAGTATCAGTTCCACATCAGCTGAAACTAATGAGAATCTCACTCCACCATTACAATGTTTATAGTCCCGGTATACCTCATCATCACGAATACTTCCGTAGTGACTGAAATTGAACCTTACAATTTAACTGAGTTTTGTTAATGGGTCCATTAAAATAAAAATCATATAAATTGACAGCATCTTCTAGTGGGAGTCTTGCAACTGTCATATTTTTGTGGCTCTAAAAGAAAAATCTTCTGTGTAGGAAGTGAGAAGAGCAATGTAAATATGTCACAGTGCATTAAGGCAAATAGATTTATTCTACTTTCCAAATCACATAAATCATTCTTGAAGCGTAAATGTCTATATAAAAAAAGATCGTCCCTGAATAAGACACAATTTTTAACAGTGTGTGTAATTTACCATTTGAACAACCTAGGGATGTGGTGGATTCTCTGCAACTTGAAATCTTTAAATCAAGAGTGGATATCTTTCTAAAACATATGCTCTAATTCAACCAGAAGTTATGGGGTTAATGCAGGAAGCACTTGGTGAAATTTTATGGCCTGTGTCATGTAGGAGGTCAGACCTGATAATCATAGGGTCCTTCTGGCTTTAAAATCTATGAATATATAAGAAGTCTCTTTAGACCAAAACTCACTTGAAATGCCTCATTGTACTACACAATGCAGAAACCACAGGGTTGGTCAATGTTATGGCAAATCAACTCAAGGAATTAATCCATTAAAACATTCAGCACGAGCCAAGCAAAAATCTGTGAGAAGGACACAAATTCAAGAGTGATAGAGTCCTCACATGGGCTCGTAAGTCTGCAAGTGTTCCATTAGTGATACATAAAACTGACTCAACTTCTCTCCCATTGAGAGAGGTTATTACATCTTCCTGCAATAGTTAAGCATTGCCACCTAGTGGACAGTGTAAGAGCAGCTACTGCTGGAAAAACCTTTGGTGGGAAACAGATTTCCTTTTACAGTAGATTTGGGGGTGGGTAGAGAAGACTCTTGTAATAACATTAAAGAAATTGATAGAGTGAGAAACACAAAATGTCAACATATAAAAACAGAGGTAAATTTGCATCCATAACTACAGTAACTCATGTCTTTGTTTAAGATATGGCCCCTTTATGTGGCAGCAGAATTATCCTATTTGAGGCACAAAGTAGGAAACAGTTGAAAGCAGTGGGACCTTTTGCTTAACTGAAAAAGGGACTTAGGGTTGGAAAGCCAATGCTATTGTCAAGAGGCTCTGTGCTGTAAAAGTGATGATGAAAAACAATTCACAAAATGAATCCAAGTTAAATAGAAGCTTTGGATAATTTGCCTCCCTAAATTGTCTAAAGGCTCTAATGTGGCTTTAAGAAAAGATACAGGAGCTCTACTGAGCACAGTAAGTCAATGGTTTCCATAGTGAAGTGGGTTCTTCTAGTTTAAGGATATATCTACACTGCAATAAAAAAAAAAAACACAGCACCAAATCTCAGTGTCTGGGTCACCTGACTTCGGTTCAGGGGGCTCAGGCTGTGGACTAATAGTAGCAGTGTAGACATTTGGCTAGGGGTTGGCGCCAACGCTCTGAGAATCACCCCCAACATGGGGTCTCAGAGCCCAGACTTCAGCCTGAGCTAGAATATCTCTGTTGCAGTTTTATAACCTCACAGCCTGAGCCCCACAAGCCTGGCTCAACTGACTGGGGCTAGCTGTGATGGTGCTGTGGGTCTTTTATTGCAGGGTAGACGGACTGCTGAACACCTGTCAACCACACAATCCAGTTTTATTAGACACAAGATTTTCTAGTTGCTTCAGGTAAATACATCTATGCATCAAAACTTCATTGTTGCATGATATTATTTGCTAGGAAAATCCACTTTTGTGGAATATTTCAGTGTTTAGTTTTAACATTTACATTTTTATTACTTAATTTCAAAACAAGGATGCTAAACCGATAAACTCAGATACCATGGTGATGGGCAAGGGATAAGAACCAGCATAAAATGTTTGATGAAGAAAATAGCATGGTTTAACAGCAAGCAATTTGTGAGTCTGAGTGTGATCTTTATTCTATATCTGTGTAACTTCCTTGACTTCAGTGAGAGTTTCACCATATTTACCCTGGTAGAAGTTAAAGAAGAATCTGACTCTATGTTATTTGCCAAATTCAATTTGGCAGTATTTTTTCCCCATTGCATTTCACCTGGACTAGAGTATACATGACCAGACAGAAATTTTGGCTTGGAAACAGAGGCTTTTTGTACCAATGGAGGAATAAAGGGAGTTTGTGTCTTGGGCCCTTCTCTATTCTCTGTAAAACCTTATGGGGAAAGGGAGGTGTTTTATTCAACAGCTTGTCATTCACTTGCTCAGAAGCAATTTCATCTCCCTGATTCTGTGAAATGATATGTAATGTGCTTACTCTCTTCCCTTAACACATGACTGACTGGTTTATAATGTTTCTTAGTGGTACATGTGGCCTTATGCTTGATTTCTGCCTAATACACAGCTGATGGATCTTCAAGCTGCTGAGGTGTAAGCAGGTTTTTTCTCTGGCTAGTAATTGTGCTGCCCCATACTGAGCTAAGGACCATTTGTATACACGTTGTGGAAAGTAATTTATTCCCACATTTCAACAGACTTAATTTGGGCTTCACTGTTCTTCACATATCTGCATCCAGTTGACAAACGTAGTCAAACTGAACTCACAGGAAATAAAACAAAATATTTTATTACTAATCCAGATTCCTCATCTATCATGGTACAGAATTCATTTCAAAATCTGATTCTCACACAGTACATATTTTCCTTTTTTGTACCACCCATTTCTCCTTAACCGGTCACTATCAATTGAAAAAGGAAATCACACTTTTGATTAAAAGTGTTACTGTATTTACAATTAAGACTTACGATTACCATGAGTGAAAGATTAAAGGAAAATTATGCTTCTCTATTTCAGTTTGTTTACTTTGCGATTTTGACAGTTCTTTGTGTGTAGTTCTTCTAGCTGTTTCACCGTATAGTCAGTTTCCCCTGGTGTTTACATGGGTCCTTCACAACACAAGCGAAAGAGAACGTTTTTAAAAGTAGTAAAATGTGATTGTAAAACCACAGAAATGGGTCCAGATGTAATACCTGAGTCTGCTTTTGACTATTTTATTTTTAAATTCACTAGATCTCAAGTTGATGCTATCTCTTTTAAGACTAAAGAAAAATCATCAATTTAAAATTGGATCAAAATGTAACATTTTGTAAAAACATTTTTTATAAAACAGAACAGAAACGTATTTCCACACTTTAGATTCCAATAAAAATTGTTTTAAACAAATATTTCACTGCATTGTCTGAAAACCAAAATTGCCTATGAAAATCTAAAAGTGAAACTGAGTCCTACATGAGAGAAATGAAAATACAAACAAAATGGCCAGAACATTGCACTATTAAAATTCTTTTATCTGTAACAATCAGACAAGCTATTTGTAACAAATACTTTCACAATAAATAATATTTAATTTGCTAGTTGCCCTTTAAGTTACATAATTCTGATATGAATTATAACTTGCGTATAAGCAAATAGACTTAGATCCTTTCTAAAGACACAATAAGCAACAGAATATGTATTAAAGCAATAGAATATATATTAAAAATAACTGAAAAATAATAATTTAAAGGAAGGAAAGTCCATAAGAGATGGAAGGTGCTGTAGAAGTGAAAAGTATCAGTATTATTATATAATATAAATATAAAAGGATCTATTGAAAATAGCACCCAATTAATGTAGTCGTAATCCAATCAAACATTTTCAGGACTGGAATGAAACACACAGACTCCATCTGCAGATACAGCTGGGTTCAGTGGTATTCGTCCACCTTATTCAACTTATGTGTAAAAGCAGTAGGAAATGGCATGACTTTCAATGCTTGCGGAACACAGATAACATCCAACTCCTTCATGCTAAACACATGCTAAAATCATCTCCCACCTCTCCTGGTGCCTAACATAAACAATCCCCTAGATGAAAAGCAGCTGGCTGGAATTAAATCCTCACAATACAAAGAGAAGAGGAAAATTTTGGAGAAACTATATATCTCATCCCAGGGACTTGGGGCCCCAAATGATAAGGTTGTTTTCATAGAATCATAGAATATTAGGATTGGAAGAGACTTCAGGAAGTCATCCAGTCCAATCCCCTACTCAAAGCAGGACCAACACTAACTAAATCTTCCCAGCCAAGGCTTTGTCAAGCCTGGCCTTAAAAACCTCTAAGAATGGAGATTCCACCACCTCCCTAGATAACCCATTCCAGTGCTTCAACACCCATCTTGTGAAATAGTGTTTCCTAATATCCAACCTAGACCTCCCACACTGCAACTTGAGACCATTGCACCTCATTCTGTCATCTGCCACCACTGAGAACAACCTAGCTCCATTCTCTTTGGAACCTCCCTTCAGTTAACTGAAGGCTGCTATCAAATCCCCCCTCATGCTTCTTTTCTGCAGACTAAATAACCCCAGTTCCCTCAGCCTCTCCTCGTAAGTCATGTGACCCAGCCCCCTAATCATTTTCATTTCCCTCCACTGGACTCTCTCCAATTTGTCCACATCCCTTCTGTAGTGGGGGGAACAAAACTGGATGCAATACTCCAGGTGTGGCCTCACCAGTGCCGAATAGAGGGGAATAATCACTTCCCTCGATCTGCTGGCAATGCTCCTAGTAATACAGCCCAATATGCCATTGGCCTTCTTGGCAACAAGGGCACACCAGCTTCTCATCCACTGTAATCCCCAGGTCCTTTTCTGCAGAACTGCTGCTTAGCCAGTCGGTCCCCAGCCGGTAGTGGTGCATGGGATTCTTCTTTCCTAAGTACAGAACTCTGCATTTGTCCTTGTTGAACCTCATCAGATTTCTTTTGGCCCAATCCTCCAATTTGTCTAGCTCATTCTAGACCCTATCCCTACCCTCCATCGCATCTAACTCTCCCCTCATTTTAGTGTCATCTGCGAACTTGCTGAGGGTGCAATTAATCTCATCATCCAGATCATTAATAAAGATGTTGAACAAAACTGGCCGCAAAAGAGCAGAAGCCACCCTCTCCACCCAGCACACAGAATGGCCAGCATAGGGCTTGCACCCATGATCTTGGTGGTCTTAGCACCACACCCTAACCAGCTGAGCTAGCTGGCCAACATTTTCAGTTTAAGGGTCCTTCTGGAATGCTTACTCCTCCTGGATACACCAATGGACTCATTAGACAGATATGGATTCTACAACCTGTTCAGTGGCCAAAAGACTGCTCTCCTCTTCCTGTCAATTAATAACTTGATCCTGTCCAGATACTGCAGATCTCTATCTTGAGATGATAGAAAACACTATGAGAAAGCACCATGGTTTACCATGTGGCAGTTCATCTTCTGAGCAACACAGAACAACAAGTACAACTCAGCCCAGTGCTTTGCATGGCTTCCAGTTCACTATCAGAATTTTTTTTTCAGAATAATAATGGGACCTCTGTGATTACTCATCTTCAGAGAGAAAGGGGCCAGAGAAACTCAAGTGAAAGAGAAGGCTCCTCGTTTCTGGGATTTGACAGGATCATCTTATGAGCCAGTACAAAAGAATTCTAGGGCCCACTGGATGACATCAAGTGCAGTAAGACCAGTCCTGTCCTCATCTGTCTGTCTGTCTGTCCATCCATCATGTGGTATCTGAGTGCTATCAAAATCACATAAGCAGGCAAGTAGTTAAGGCACGTTACAATAAAATGTAATTCCGTTGCAGCATCTTACTATTAGATGAACCTGCCAGATCCAACAAACCAGGAGACTTCTTCCATTTGAGTTTCCCTGGCCCCCCTCCCATCTGGAGTTAACCAGAAACATTTCATAACTGTTCTGATATTCACTTATATGTGCTACCCCCAGCGAGAGCCTATGGGGGACTTTAACACATAAAAGCTATGAGATTCAGAACTGAGGCAAAACCTTGATGCTGGCTTACTATTTTATGCCCAGATATTTTATGGAGCCCTGCAGTGTGGCAGTATTACATTTTTTACACATTAAATTGTCTAGACACTATAATGTGTGCTAAGGATGGTGTTTTTCCTTTAAAGTGAATTTATTGTGTTTTGAGTGGTTTCAATCAGACCAATAACTTTGTTTTCACATGTATTTTTCCCATTTAATATCTAGCAACTATTATTATAATCTCAAATCATGAATTTCATCATGGTGCAATAAATCAAGGTAATGAAGCATGCTTCATAAATTTCATCACTATTATAATAAAGGTCATAGGCTGATAGGAGTTTGAAATTACTGTCTGAATTTAAATATTTTGTGATTTAAAAATTAAATCAGATCTCACACTCAATAATATTCTAATGCAAAACTAGAAACACCACAGGGTACATGAGGGAGAACAGAAAATATAAGCAATGTGTCTTTTAAGTGGTGGTTGCATTGTACCATATACATACTATTTATATTACTGTAGATATGTTACCCAATTCATACATAACTCCTCCACATTTTACTGATGCAAATATGGAAAGTGATTTAGGAAATTGGACTGGGCCTATACATATAAGTTAGGCATGTAATTAGTTACTTTGCTTGGCCGAGGTCCTAGAGCAGAATATGACCCATTCTTCCCAAGGAAAAAGGAATCTAGTCCAGTATAATAATAACAATATTATTATTGCAGATATATAACACCTTGGGGATATCAAAGTCCTTTCTAAATATTAATAAACTTATTCTCTTGGTAACACATCTTATTATCCTCATTTTACCTATGGGGAAACAGAGGTCCAGCATGATTAAATGACTTACATAAGATTGCACAGGATAGGATTTTCAAAAGAGCTCAGCATAGATTTATTTCTGGTCCCTTTGGAAGTCCAGGGTAAAACTCCCTTTCCTTTGTGTCAGTCACAAAGTCAGGGACAAAAATAAAAGCACATTTCAGGCATACGCCTATGCTTGAGCCACAAACCTATACTTTCCCTCCTCACATTACCATCAATGGAAATCCTAACAGGAAACATTATCTAATGATCAGAGAGCAGTATTGATAGTCAGGAATCCTTGTTTATATTCCTGGCTCTGTCCACGGCTTGCTCTCTGATTTGGGGTAAGTTACTTCACTTCCCAATATCTCAAGTTTGTCCATCTGTAAAACTGGTATAGTGAAGCTTAATTAATGTATGTTATGCCCTTGGTAATCCCTGGATTATATATGATAACACTAAAATATTTTTATTTACAGCTGAGTGAATAATTCAACATGAATAATCTATTCAATTAGTTTAATTGTTTTTCCTTTGCATATTGCCCACTATCAATTAATTATTTTTCTAAGTTACTTGTTTTCAAAATTATTTGTTGAATAATTTCCGTAAATATTTCTTGGTTAATGGATCGTTCACAAAGAGTTCATTGAGAGTGTTCGTTATCTGAAATTTGGTGGGTTGGTTTCTTTTGATATATAGGTCACATGGCATTGCCTCTATTCCCTGATTAGATAAATGTAGTGTTTCAAATCAGTTTTCTGTTGTGAATGCTTGAGTCTATGAGTCCACATTTTCCGTGAATATTCTTCCATAGTTGCTTATAACATGTTGTTTAGGAGAACTTGCCTGCCTGCAAACGCATTTATGGAAAGCAAACATTTATTTTTAATTCACAAACACAGGCAAAGTGAAGTCAATATTTTATTTAGGGAAACAGTCATAAAAATATATTTCAAATACTCTCCCAAGTCAGTTCTTAAATATATCTTATTCTTCATGCATGGAAAATAAAGACAATGTTAAAATGTTCCTAATTTCCTTTTCTTCGATGTAAATTAAATTAGTATTTACAACCTACAGGTCAAGGTAATTTAACATGATTAGAGGTAAACGCTGTGGATTTATATTTTCCAAATGGGTTAGTAACTGATCTTTTTAATTCATTAGATATATGTGTCAGACTGTAAAATTATAATTTAAGTAAATGTAAGGAATATGAAGATGATTAAAATAAGATCTTTAGGGCCAATACCATTGCAGTGTATATTTTATAGTAGCATTAAATCTTTTGAAATATTTACAATGAAGAAATATTCTTTAGCTATAAAGATGTATTAAATTATAAAATGCAGGACTTTGAACAAGCCATTACATTTTTACTTACCTTAGGGGTTCATTAATTGCTAGAACTGATTAATTATCTATGGATTTACAAGTAAAAATGGGAGAAAAGAAGTTTAAAGTTCTTAGGGTGACAAGCACAGTCAGATTTAAATATATTTATGCAGTCTGTTTTTTTATTTTTTTTACTCCATTTAAATGATAAATTAAATGTTTTAAGCTATTTCCATGCTATCATTTTATCTTGGGCTAGAATTATGGAATGACAGATGAAGGAATTAATTTTAAAGGCATTGGTCCATTTAAAGTTTGTAGAGCTCAGAATGAGATTTTTCTCTTTTCATTAGAAACAGCTTAAAGCTACATAAATAATCAAGGAATCAAAGTTGTTAAGGGGTTCATAATTTCCATAGGCACTTCATACTTGCTGTGCAACTTGGATTGCCCAAGTCAAGATAGATAGCTATGTCAATCAGGGGTCTGAAAAAGCCACACCCGCAGCCAACATAGCTTTGCCAACAAAGCCCCCAGTGTAGGCACAGTTATGCTGACAGAAGAGTGCTTTTGTTGGCATAGCTAATGTTGTTCAGGGAGTTGATATTATTATATCAGCAGAAAAACTCCTTCTGTCAGCATACGCGCTGTCTACACTACGGGACTCTGCCAGCTTAGCTATACCAGTATGGCTGTATCGGCAGAGCCTGTATAGTGTAGACTAGCCTTTTGTATAGTGTTGGCATAACTCTCATCCATTTAAGTGAATAGTAAAAAGCCAATGCTGAATGCTTTTGATAATCCCATCCATGCAGCATTTATGGCATCCATCCCTCACTTGTTTAGTATAATAATGATTTGGCAGCATGCAATATTTTATTTTTTGTGTGGGTGTAACTTGTTGGCACCAGCTATTTAGAAAGAGACTATGGGAGAAATGAATCTGTAAACTTGGGGGTCATACCCCATGCTGAAGAATTGCAATATAGTACCCATATTTAAGAAAGGGGGGAAACAAGTGATGTGGGAAACTACAGGTCTGTTAGTTTGACCTCAATTGTATGCAAGGTCTTAGAACAAATTTTGAAAGAGAAAGTAGTTAAGGACATAGAGGTAAATGTTAACTGAGATAAAATACACATTGGTTTTACAAAAGGTAGATCATACCAGACAACCTGATCTCTTTCTTTGAGAAGATAACCAATTTTCTAGATAAAGGAAATGCAGTAAATCTATCTGGCTTTCAGTAAAGAATTTGATTCAGTTCCACATGGGAAATTATTAATTAAATTGGAGAAGATGGGGATTGATAACAAGAATCAAAAGATGTGTAAGGGACTGATTAAAGGGGAGACTATCACAGGCCATGCTGAAAGGTGTTCTGTCAGGCTAGAGGGAGGTTAATAGTAATCCCACAAGGATCAGTCTTGGGACCAATCTTATTTATCATTTTCATTAATGACCTTCGCACAAAATTTGAGAGTGGGATAATAAAATTTGCGGATGATACAAAGTTGGAAGGTCTTGCCACTGCGGAGGAGGACCAGAATATCATACAAGAAGATCTGGAAGACTGCAAAAACTGGAGTGAATTTCAGTAGTGCAAGGGGCAAGTTCATGCACTTGGAACTAACAACAAAATGTTTTGTTATGAACTAGGGATGTATCAGCTGAAAGTGACAGAGGAGAAAGCCAGGGGTGTATTGGACAGTAACAGGATGACTATGAGCTGCCAATGTGATGTGGCAATGAAAAAATCTAACACAATCCTAAAATGCAGCAGGTGAGGTATTTCCAGTAGAAATAGGGAAGAGTTATTATCATTGTACAAAGTACTGGAGTACTGTGTGTAATTCTGTTCTCCCGTGTTTAAGAAAGATTAATTTAAACTGGAATAAGTGCAGAGACGGGCTACTAGGATGATCAGAGGAATGGAGAACCTACCTTATGAGAGCAGTCTTAAGGAGCTTGGCTTGGTTAACCTCACAAAATGAAGGTTGAGGGGAGATATGATTGCTCTCTATAAAAACATCAGAGGGACAAACATCCAGGAGGGAGAGGAGTTTTTAAGTTACGAGCCAATGCTGGCACAAGAACAAATGGATATAAACTGTCCATCAATAAGTTTAGGCTTGAAATTATATAAAACTATTTCCCCATGTTTATTTTTCCCCCCTACTGTTCCTCACAGGTTCTTGCCAACTGCTGGAAATGGCCCACCTTGATTATCACTACAAAAGGTTGTTTTTTTTTTCTCTCCTGCTGGTAATAGCTCACCTTACCTGATCACTCTCGTTACAGTGTGTATGGTAACACCCATTGTTTCATGTTCTCTGTGTATATAAAATCCCCCTACTGTATTTTCCACTGCATGCATCCGATGAAGTGAGCTATAGCTCACAAAAGCTTATGCTCTAATAAATCTGTTAGTCTCTAAGGTGCCACAAGTACTCCTTTTCTTCTTGCGGATACAGACTAACACGGCTGCTACTCTGAAACCTGTCAAAGGTTTCTAACCATCACAGCTGCAAATTTCTGGAACAGTCTTCCAAGGGGAGTAGCGGGAGCAAAAAACTCGAACTTATTTGAAAACTGGGCTTGAGTTTTTGAAGGGGAGGGTATAGTATGATGATATTGCCTACAATGGCATATGGCCCATTGGTGACTGTGATTAGCAAATATCTTTAATTGTTGGAGATGGGACACAAGATAGGGAGGGCTCTGAGTTACCATAGAGAATTCTTTCTCAGGTATTTAACTGGTGGGCCTGGCCCACATGCTCAGGGTCTAACTGATCACCAAATTTGGGGTTGGTAAGGAATTTTCTCCTAGGTCAGATTGGCAGATCCCTGTTTTCTCCTTCTTTTGCCTTACTCTGCAGTGTGGGGCACAGGTCACTTGCTGGTTTGAAGTAAAAGAAGTGGTGGGTTCTCCATAAGTTCAATTCTTTAAATCAAGACCAGAAGTTATTAGCCTATTTCAGGAGTGGGTTGGTGAGGTTCTGTGGTCTGCGATGTACAGGAGGTCAGACTAGATGATCATGAGAGTTCTTTCTGGTCTTAATAATCTATGAGTCTATGAGAAAGGACTTTGATAGGATCAGTTTCTGAAAAGAATTACATCACGGTTGACAAAAAGAATTTCCTAAGAGCTAACTACTTATATGTTTAAAGAAATTGAACTGGCAAGTCTATTCGCATCTGGTGGTTCCAAATAAACATTTCCTATAGTGGAGAAGTGGATAGAATATGTGATTGTGAGGCTCTGGGGAGGCAAAGTATCAGTCTTCAATAAATCATCGGTTGTGAAGGATGATTTTTTCCATATCTCAAATCCTCTCAGAACAATTACTATGCTTAGATGATCTGGGACTTTAATGAGCACAAAAACATACCATACACACTCAATTGAATGCCACAGCTCTACCTGCTGTTCAAAGTTGTACATTATTTATCATATAATTAAAGTTAGGAAGTTGCTGTAGAAAATGGGTTTATATATATTGAATTGACTAAGAATCCATGCACATAATCCACATACTCTGCCCCAGATTATGGCTGAAAGCTTCTTTCAATATGTCACTGTAACCATGCCTCAGTGGGTCACAACTGAGGATGCCAAATTCAGGACAAACTGCTGAGAAATAGGGCAGATATACCCCAAGACTGGTGACTAATTCCCCATAGGATATACCAAACCAACAACAGAAGTAAACTTCTGTTTTACCACATTGGCTAACAAGAAGTCATAAAAGCAGTGTCTTTAGGCATTCCAGTTCTTATATCACCACTAAAAACACTGGACTGAGAGATAGCTCAGTGGTTTGAGCAATGGCCTGCTAAACCCAGGGTTGTGAGTTCAATCCTTGAGGGGGCCATTTAAGAATCCGGGCCAAAAATTGGCAATTAGTCCTGCTTTGAGCAGGGGGTTGGACTAGATGATCTCCTGAGGTCCCTTCCAACTCTGTTATTCTATGGAAATATCTATGAGTGGTTCTTTAAAACCAATCTCTTCAAAGAAAAAGTTCTTCTGATCCCATAGGACCAGCCACACACCCAGGTCAATGTATAACTTACGGTACATCTTACCCAAAAATCAAGCTGATGCCCATCCTTTAGTATCTAAAATCTAATTTAATAATCTATGAATGTGTTCTAGCTGTTCTCCTTCCTCTCTGGGTTCCACTAGCTGAAGACAAACAGCTCATTGTAATATCATCTTATTGAGATTAGAGTTGGGAGTAGAAGCACACAGACAAAGTTTTCCCCACCTTCATTCCCTTCCCCATGGTGCTATATTGAAATCTGTTTTTTTAGGCACATGAAGTGTTCAGCTGTTTTATGCGCACTCTTCCATAGTAAAGATCTATGACTCTCCTACCCCATCATGCTCATTGGCTGGCAGACAGCCTGACTGCACACAGTCTGCAGAGGGCTGGGGTTCCATTTGCCAGCTCTCTTTAGTGAGATACTCCTGCTGTACTATAGAAATTTTAGACCCATGACATATACAAAATGGGATTTCCCTCCCTTTACTAAAATTCCTAGGAAAAGAAATGGCCATTTTCAGAATATTAGCCATTTTAAAGGTGTGTGATTTTACTGTTGTTTAAAACTAGATTCCATTATCCACAGAAACATTTACTAGAATTCACTGTTTCAAAAATGTACATTTCTTTCCTTTAAAATGTTTCCAGTTTTATCTTTGATAACTAGATAGCATTCTAACTATTTGCACTATTCTTTATGTGTAGGAATAACTAGGGAAAACTGCAGGAACATTATTTTAGTTACAAAGTCAGTGGAAATCTTTTTTAAGGGAGCTATTGTAACAGAAAGTCTAGCTAAAAAAAAATTACCACACATCTAGTTCAATATATTAACTTCTTCAATTCAGGTGCCTGAATGGGAACATTTTTTCAGGGAAACTCATTACTTATACTCAAAATGCAGCAATGAAGTCACAGTGAACTGTTGTGATATTCTTTACATTCATTAGAAGATACTTAAGATGATTATGACCTAAATTTCAAAATACTAGAAAAAAAATCTATTTTCTTACAGAAGGTAAGAAAAAAATTGGAAATCTGGATTAAAATTGGACATTTTAATGCAAATTCAAGATGATGGAATTTTCTCTTGAGTTTTCACTAAAGGTCTTTTAGAGTTTGAGAATGACCCTCCAACTTCATAATTATTTATTTTAATCTTTTGGATGTTTGATTTCTCAACAAATTCTTTGACTATAATAATAAAAATTATTCCTCTTCATGGTTCCTTAAGCACCTTTCACACTGCATTTTAGTAAGATGCTCCTATTTCAGTGACTGATCCAGTGTCCACTGAAGTCAATAGAAAGACTCCAAGATAACCCTGTTATGATGGATTTGGAGCTGCCCTGTGTCAATTTATTAATACTATGTGTTGTCCTGGCTACTAGTGTTTTCTATATTACTATATTAGTTTAACTCAGCAGGAGTCTGTCTGGAAAAACAGGCAGGAAGGAAGAGAATGGGTCAAGATAGCCACATCTCAGACACCTCAGAGTTGTTAAGGGACAGTGCCAGCAATGTTAGTTGCTGATTGAGCCTCCATCTTCACACAACCAACAAAACTGGTTTTCATCAGGATAGGAAAAGGCCCCCAAAACAGAAAAATGAAATAACTCTGGCAGGATTAAAAGAGGGTCACACTCTCAAGAGACAAGCAGTAGATGCTCAGCCCAGATTGAAACACAGGACCCTGCTTGGGTGTCTGGAGAAACTAGGTCAGCCTAGGAAACCATTCAAAGGATAGTAGTACGGCTTTAGGTAAGATAGATGTTTGTAGAAAGTGAATTTTAAAATTATTTTTCTCTAAAAGTTTTGCTCCTACTGCTAAATATACAATACTGTTGTTTTATGAAACCTGTTTTGTGCCTGTGTAGCTCTGGTTAGACTCGCAAAAGGAAGAACTGCAGGTGCTCAAACTCAGTCAGACCTGGAGGGTAATCACAGCTGATACATGAGGTACTGCAGCCCACGTCCCAGTCTAGGAATGAGAGAATTATGAAACTCCACCCTGAGATATGTAAAGGCATGAGGCCTAACAACTGTGGGGGAGGCACTCATAAGGGATCCAAAAGGGGGCAGAGGTGTAGCTAGTCCTGCAACAGTGACACTTACATATTGATGATAATATGAAATAAATCAGACATGTCAAGAATTAGTTAACAAATTCACCTAATTTCTTCACAAGTTAGATTTCGTACCTGTCAAGGCTGATTCCCCAATCTGGCACTTTGAATGTAGAAGGTGGGGGCCCGCAAGGATTCTAAAAATTAATACTGGCCACTCCAGGCTTGTATTAAACTCCCAAGGTTACAGCTTTTCTCTGACCTTGGATTGGTAGATGCTGCCACCAACTAAGTGCAAAACCCCTTTGAGAGCCCAGAAAGGCACACTTGGGAATTCCTTCCTGTAGGGTATACTCAAGCCCTTTCACCCCTGCTCCAGGGAAGAGCTGAGAAGAAAAACAAAGGAAATCAGCTGTTGCAACCAGCTAATTAAACAACATGTGCACAAACCTCTTAGGACACAAAATTTAATTTTGTTCTTAAAAAAATGTAAATTTTATTAAAAAACAAAAGGAAGAAAATATATCTGGGAACTCATGCTATTGATAGATTTTAAAAGAGCAGCTACAAAGATTAAGCATCAAGGATAGTTTCTTGAGGTCCAGCTTAAAGGTTACAAGCAAAACAAAAGCACCTAGGGTTAGCACAGAGGAGTTCACAAGCCATAAAGAAATGAAAGGGATAAACCTAATCGCGTCTTCCTAGACATTTCCTGATCTACTTACATATCTGGGGTTTTTAATGAGTGGTTTCTAGGTATGATCCTGATGATTTTCAAATACCTGGCCCCAAGCTTCTTACAGCATAGTTCTGCCCTATCCCCTCGCTCCAGGAGAACAACCACAGACAGACAAAAGGGGAGTCTTGTTTCAATTTTTAAAAGTTCTAGCCTTCCCATTGGCTCTCCTGGCCAGGTGCCCACTCACTTCTTTTAACCCTTTACAGGTAAAGCAAGTAGAGAACAGCTACTAAGAGGGATTTTATAGCTAACTGGCTGGCTGGGTCCATAAAAGGCAGCTACGCCCCCTTTCATTTATCACAGTAGCTGATTTCTAGATTCCTCCTCAAACACAAACTCTGAAAAATCCTGACAATTCTAGCGGCTCCATTGACATACAAGTACTTCCTAGCACACCATTTGCCTCCTGCCAGATGTATTAGATCTCTGCAGACATTTCTTTGTCACCTTAAAATCAACAGAACACAGGAGATGAAATGTCAACAAAAATATAGTTAAACATGTATGTTTATTGGTTGAATACCCTGATCAGACTACAGTGAGTCAGAAAAATCTTTCATCTTCCCAGTAAATGAAAGACTTAAGATGGCCCAAACCCCCATTCTTCTGAAGTAGACTGTAGAAAAGTTTTACACATTAATCCAAGCCAGAGAATAGTCGGGCTTTCATTTGGTTTGTGTAAAAAACAACAAAAATTCATGTTTGCAAAAACACAGGGCAAGAGGTAGCAGAAATGGAGACAGAAATGTCTTGAAACTTTCTTGTAAAAAGGAGATACAGAGTTGTAAACTGATGCTGAATTCACAAAGTTTAATGAAAAGAGTGAAGTACTTCATTATCAAAAATCGCAGACTGTTTAAATAAAAGAAAAAACCAGAATAAATTACAAATAGAACCTTACTAACTTATAAAAGACAACAACATTCTCAATAAACAACAAATGGAACCACCTAAGGAGCAATAATGAGTACTTTGGCAGGCACATGAACTGGACCAAAACAGCTTCCAGCTTCAGTGTCTATTAAGCACAATTTTACATCATCTGTATATACTTTAATACCAATTCCCATTAAACAGTGAAGCTGAAAGTGGATACTTTTGCTCTTTTCCCACACTTTCCTTCTGTTATTGTTTTCTCATTCTCTTTTCCAGCATGCCACAGGGAAGCAATTTTCTGAGCCAATCCTCCTCTCCCATCCAAATTAAGGATTTGTATCTTTTAATAATTATTCCCGAGTCAGTCCCCGCTCTGGTGTGCCTAGTCTGACTGGATTTATTCCTAGAGTTATATGACAGTGAGCCTTGCTATACATGTACATTTTAAAAAGTTGAATACATTTTATATACTTATTATTTTTGGCCAGATTTTGTCTTGGCTCATGATAGGTTATTTTATTTAATATTGTATATTTTGATGGTTTTCTTTGATTGAATGTTGTGTGCATAACCCTCCCCTTCTGTTCCAGAATTCCTACACTTAGATCAATCTGACCCAAGTTTTCTATTGCAGTTCACTTGGATTAGGTTATTATTAATGCAAACTTCTTGATTTTTTTTAATAATAAAGGTCGTTTACTACTTTTTGGTTATCTTTTTAATTAGGAGAAATTAAAGTTGGAAATGTCCTAGCTCAAGGAAATCACTAATGGAAGCGAAGCAATGGACAATGTTGAGTTATTGAAATCATTGTTGTTTTTAATGGCTAGCTGCCAATGGGTGCTGAGCACCCCCTAATTTTTTTCCATGTGGGCTCCAGCCCTGGAGCATCCACGGAGTTGGCACCTATGCATCAGATCCAAGCTCCGGTTCCTCCACTGGCTCCCAGTCAACTTCTCATGCCAGTTTAAGGCCTTGATGCTAATTTTCCAGAACAATTAATGGATCATACCCTAGATACATCAGAGACCACATTTCAATCCATGAACCACTGTGACATCTGCTCTCATCTGGGACAATACAAGTAGGCTTTGGCAGAATAGTAACACACTAGCTGTCAGCTAACCAAGTAAGCACATTCCTGACCGGAGAGGACAGTACAAGAACACACAGACCTCTCAAATAACTACTTAAACATATTGCTAAGAGATGGTACAGGGGGACACACAGAGACCCCTCATAAGATAGCGATGGAATGACAGGATAATGGATGAAGATGTTTTGTCCAAACTGGGAGGTACAGGGTACAAGAGTGGTATCTAAAAAGTATAATACATAACATCTGAAGTGTAATACATAACATATTTGTTGCAATGTATAAAAAGAGAAGTCATAGGACGGGTAACTTTCTACTGGCCTAGGGGAGCATTATGCTGATTGAGCTGATACCTTTTGACCAGTACCAGATTTACCATGGTGCGTAGCGCCTGGACCAAGCTCAGAAGGGGGCCCATAATACTCGCTTCCTCCCATGCTCAGAGCCTCTGAGCATCAGCGATCTGAGCATGGCAGCTTGGGAGCTGAGAACCCAAGGGGCCCTGGGAGCTGTAGTTCCTTGGCCAGCTCCCTGCCTAGAGAGCCAACCCTGGAGCAGGGACGGAACTATATTTCCCAGCATTCTCTTGGCTGCTATCAATAGGAAAGGGAGGGGGAAAGAGTAGGGAAGCTGAGACCCCATGTGCTACAGCTTGCTGTGAATGGAGAGCTGGCTGCTAGAAGGGGGTGGCACTGTGAATGGGGAACAAGTATGCCCAAGGACTAAAAGACTTTGACCCAGATATCACCTGCAGAAGACTTCCCCAGAATGGATTAGGGATGCTGGTGTGACCTCACCAGGCAGCCCCCAAAGAAGGAACTGGGTGGAATGAATGGACAGTGCATCTCTCTATCGGAAGCCTAGCAGGGGAGGTATGTGGACCCCACCAGGAGAAGTTAAAATGAAAAGTAAGGGAGGGGATGCTCTACTAGAGGACCTGTGCAGCTTTAGGTGCAGTACCAGGCATACAGGAGGATTTCCATGTCTGAGTCATGGAAGCAGAAATTGACTTTTCCTTTCCAGATTTATCCAATATTCAGAAAGGGAATCTAGCACATGCCTTCCAGATTTGAACACCCTGAAAATTCAGGAGTGCTCAAGCTCAATTTGGGCAGCTGTTACTTCATTTCTCCCAAATCAAATATACTGATCCACTGTAATTTGCTGTAGAAAAAGTAGGATAAAATTGAGCAACAAATGCTGGGGTCTTCCCAGTGCTAACTAGGACTGGAATTGCTATTTTCAACAGCCATTGCCATTTTTTAAAGTTTTATTTGTTTAAAAAGAAGACAGTGATATTGCATTGGCAAATTCCCCACAGAAATGAAGAGTGGAAGAAAAGAATAACAAAGGCACCTCAACTTTTCCTCATTTATGTAGGACAGTCTTACAATATGGATCCAGATATCCTCCAGTCACACAAGTTGAAAATTGTTCCACTTGACTGCAGTTCTGTAACCAGGCGGGAACCAGTCCTGTCTGTGTTCTGTGCACATCTAAAATTCCTACTGAATTCAGAAGTGCCTTGCTTTTGTAACCATACCACCTGATCTTTTCAGCCCTGGTAAGCGAAGCAGGTTTACATTTAGTAATTGGGAAGGAGGCCTCTCGGAAAAGGTTAGGTGCTGTTGGAGGTGTTGCTTATCCACTAGGTCATGTGAGACCTTCCTGTTACAATAGTAAACCAGTGCAGCATAGAATGCACTTTGCTCCTGGAGTCTAGAATGGGGTCCTTTGCTTCTATACGCAGTCCATTAAAGATAGTGAAAGGACTCCCACGTACTTCAACAGGCTTTGGACAGAACTGGTTATACACAGGGTAACTCCATTGTCTTCACAGCGTCCTGGTCCCACAGCGGAGGCGGGCCATGTGAGCTTGTTGCAGAGTTGTTGCTCAGGGATGGGAACCCCCTGGAACTCCAGCCTCCAAAATCATTCAGGCTGCACTTTCTGCACGACTATGTGCTAGCTGCAGGGGTGTGTGGGAGTTGGTGGCCTCTGCTGCAGGTGATGGGCATCTCAGGTACTTAAAGCCATGGCCTAGAGGAGGGAAGCGCCTAACTCCAGAGTCTGCAGCTGCCTAGGGACAGCGCTGAGGATTTAGAACCCCTAGTGCCGCCATTGCAAGGTTCAAGCATGCTCAGCCTTGGAATTGCAACCCCCTTCCCTTGCTAGCAGCTGCAGCTATCTAAGGCTGGCAATTGGCTCCATGGCTGTAGCCAGAGAAGCAGCAGGTGGATCTGTGACTACTGGGGACCATTCAGCTAGGAGCAGATAAAGAAACTGGAGTTAACCTCATGGAACAGAGGTCACCTGTAGGAAAGGAATGTCAAGGGGAGCAGGCAAAGAGGAAGCAGATCAGGCTTGCAGTGGGAGAATAGCCCCAGTTGGCTAGGGATCATGTCCAAGGTAGAAGGGAAACAAGCATGGGGAGAGGTGGTGGTGACCAGCTAGTAGACTAACATGTAGATGGGAGCAGAGGGAGAAACGCTGGTGACTTCAGGATCCCTGGGGCTAAGTCCTCACTTTGGGGAAATGGTGTTTGCAAGTGTCTTGCTCAAATGGTAGGATGAGCACTAAGGGAGGGATTTGTCAGAATTGATCAGGTATCTGCTGGCTGTGAAACTTTATTGAGCTGAGACCAGAACCACATACAGTGACTGGTGACATAGGGTGGTACTGGAGACATGGCTATAGAAGGCCTGAATAAGGAAGGAGATAAATCTGTGGGGAGTTTCCCCTGATCTCTGTGAAATTACTGCTCACTGTGGACACGGGTAAACCCACATGGGTGTACAGCTCAATGAGAAAAACTGGGGGCTGAGGGAGCTGTGTATGACAATGCAGATAGTCATGCAGAGCTGTGTGATCAAAATGAAAAATGTCTCTGAGATTCAGTACCGGGTATACTATGGCACCCATGGCACTGCTGCACCAGGCCCACACCCGGAGCCCACAATGACTATATGGGGGCCCACAAATATGTTTGGCGCCAGGGCCCACAAAAGGTTAATCCGGCCCTGTTTTTGACAGGCAACCTGTGTTAGTGAACCTGTAGCTCGGTATGCGGGACACTAGTAACCATGCTTGGTTGACAATAAACCTGGCCAAGCGCCTTTGCCAGCGAACGAAGACTGTCATCTTTCTGTATGAATACCATTGAGGTTTGCTGAATCAACAAGCCGCACTCTCTGGTTGTGCAGCTAACACCAGAGCGCCACAAATAGCATAGGAAACGCACAGATACACCCAATAGCACTAACAATATCTTCCGGAAGAGGTAAGGCAAATCTAGAATCCGACCATATTTAGCAAATGTTGCAAAACCTTCCTCTTTGAGAAAGCTTTTCCAACAAAAGTGACACACATAATACGAACAACCGCTGCTAGTCCCAAACCCTTTACCAAGTCCTCCCCAACTAAAAACAAAAAACCACAATGCTTTATCCCTAGCAAAGTTTTGGCTCTGAAAATTGAGACGTTCCAGAGACTTCATGAAGTTTGCTAGGGACTGAAGTCTGCTAGGGACTTACTATTGCTATTGATTTTATGTGGAAGGCTCTCAGGTACTACAGAGACGGATGGCAATACAAAATCCTAAGATATGCAGATAGATCTGTCCGTGTAACCAAGTTTGCCAACTACAACTTCATATCCAATATGACATGTCTTTGCAAAGTAATAGAGAAGAGCCAGCTTCAATAATATATGATCTTCATGAATATCCAGGCCTCTTCCATAATTAGGCTTAGAACCAGGATGGCTCAGCAGCTCTGTTGGTTGTGCTGTTAGATCTTTTACCAATCATGGACAAAGAGCAAATATCAGTGTTCAGACTACTAGCTCCCTCAACAATATTTGACACCAAAGATCTGGTTAGCCTTATAGATTCAACGGTAGTGAATGGAAGCACAATGAACTGAGTAATGCTTCCTCCCAGACAGTTACTATGGTCAACTGCACCTAAGTCTTAAGAACCCATCTCATGTTGAATTCTGCCGGGCTACAACCTCTTTCTCATACAACTGAATATACTGTAGGACTACTGGGAGATACAGTAATACTGGGAGATACTGTGGTGTGTTATGTATTCAAATGCTAACAATACACAGATGATGCCCATCTCCAGATCACTTTCACATCCAGTACAAAGAGTACCATCTCCCAGATATCCCACTGCCTAAACACAATTAGCTCCTAAATGTTAGAACTGGTGGGTGAAGCAAAACCCTGGCAAAGTGGAATATTTATTAGGCCAGATAATCAGCTGATGCAAATTGGCATCGCTCCATTGATTTCCACCAGCTGAAGATCTGGCCCATTTTTTAATCCTACTTAAGGGCCAAATTGTGACCCAACTAGCATAGAAATGTAAGGGCATATGGCACCCCCTTATGCCTCAGTACCGTCCACCCATATCATAAGTAGTAGCATAGGAAGGGAAGGCTCCATGGGCAGAAGCTGTTTTTTGGTTCTGTGTTTGTACAGTGCCTAGCACAGTCAGGTACTGGTCCATGATTAGGGTTCCTAGGCACTATGGCAATTCAAATAATAACAACAACAACACAGAGGAGGATCAGAATATTACACAGGAAGAGTTGGATGACTCTTGAGGATTGGAGTAATAGAAATTAGATGAAATTTAATAGTGCAAAGGGTAACGTCGTGCCCTTAAGGACTAATTACAGAAATGTCTGAAGTAGGCCGGGAGCTCATAAATTGGAAACAAAGGAGGAAAAAAATCTGGGTATATTAGTCAATCACAAGATGACTCTGTGCCACCTATGTGATATGGCCATGCAAAAGGCAAATGTGATCCTAGGATGTATCAGGAGAGGCATTCTATAATTAAAATTCTTCTTTTAAAATCCTGATTGCTTTTTCATTGTTCTTAAGATCCAAGGGTTTGGGTCTGCGTTCACCTATGCAAATTGGTGAGGATTTTTATCAAGCCTTCCCCAGGAAAGGGGGTGTAGGGCTTGGGGGAATATTTTTGGGGGGAGACGTCTCCAAGTGGGCTCTTTCCTTGTTCTTTGTTTAACACGCTTGGTGGTGGCAGCATAGGGTTCAAGGACAAGGCAAAGTTTGTACCTTGAGGAAGTTTTTAACCTAAGCTGGTAAGAATAAGCTTAGGGGGTCTTTCATGCGTCCCCACATCTGTCCCCTAGAGTTCAGAGTGGGAAGGAACCTTGACAACCTCATCCGGAATACTGTGTCCAATTCTGGTCACCTATCTTCAAGAAAGATTAATTCAAACAGCAACAGGTGTGGAGAAGGGCCACTAACATGATCAAAGGAATGGAGAGCATATTTTACAAGAGGAGATAGAGAGTTTGGCTAACCTAGTAAAACAAAGGTGGAGAAAGGATATGATTGCTGTCTATAAATACGTTGATGGGTAAAAACCAGGGAGGAAGAACTATTTGCGCTAAAGGACAATGTCTGGAACTTAGAAGAAGGTTTCTAATCATTGAGGAGTGAGGTTCTGGAACAAGCCTTTGAACAGGAGTAGTGAGGTAAACAACCTACTTAGTTTTAAGATGGAGTTTGATAGATTTATGAATGCAATTATATGAAAGGGTTGCCTGCAATAGCAGGGGACTGGATTTGATGACCCAGGAGGTCCCTTTCAATTCTATATCCTACAGAAGAAGTTGTGATGTCCTGGATCTTGAACCCCAGCCTGGAAGTCCCCAAACAGCTGCTGCATCCTGGACTCCACCCAAGGCCTGTTAAAACCTCGTGGGCCATGAAGCTTCAGCCAAAGCACCACCCACTGGAACCCTGATTGGAGGATTGCCCGGCTCCACTGATTGGTTCAACCACATTACTTAAATCAGAAGGAGGCATAGAAAGTTTGTCTGAGGAACAAGGTGATTTCCTGTTGTGACTGCATTGGAACCTGCTTGTACCCAACCCAGTTCCTGATTCCTGCTCCATGGAAATCACCTTGTTTGCTTGGACAAACTTCCTGACCTGTACCTCCTTCTGATTTAAATAGCATGGTTAGACCAATTGGTGGAGCCAGGCAATCCTCCAATCAGGACTCCTGTGGGTGGTTCCTTGGCTGAAGCAATAGTCCTATTAGCATCTTGCCCCACCAGGTTTCAGCAGACCATGAGAGGAGGCCAGAATGCAGGAATTGTCTGAGGACTCCCATGCCTGGATGGAAGACCTGGGACATCACAGCAGCATCCACAGACGAGGATAGGAGGGAGAAGCTTTGGCTCCACTCCTCCAATGCACTGGGCATCATATTGGCAACAGTATACTGTGGAACAAACACTATACTGCGTCTGTACCTGGTGTAGTTTATTTCCTCCCTGGAATAATCCACTACTCGTTACAGTGGGCTCATGGCAAAACCATGATGGGTTCTAAATTTGCTGATGATAGTAAATTGGAAGGAGTTATGAATATCACTGAGGACAAAGGCCATTGAAATAATACAGTGACTCCTGTGCCATGCAAACAAACAACAGTGTATTAATGTGCCGTACTATTATTTGAAAGGAATGCACGTTATATCTTAGTAGTTTTTATTTTACTGATTAAAACTAAAATACACCGACATTTTTTAAAAAGAATTCCCTCCTCCTGTAGAAACTGCCAAGGGAATGATCTGTTCACAGTGGACATTGCCTATTAAACAAATTAAAATGTTCAGCCAATCAGGGCTATTTGATCATAGGTACTTTACAACAACAACAATAAAATAACAAAGTACATTACTGACTAACTGTACCTAAAAATGGCTACCAATAAATATTAGACAATTAAAAATCTAATTATTCAAGATAGGTAATTCAATCAACATAGTATCTATATTTTAGATTTCTAAACTAATATACGCAGTTCTCTGCAGCTAACTTTTCATTAAAATTCAATGTTAAGTATCAGAAGATAGATTTATTGAATTTTCATAGATTTAGGATAGATCCTGTTCCCACTGAAGTCCATGAGAATTCTCCCATTAACTTTAATACGAGTAGTAATATATATCCTGTGAAGAAGTGAACAGAGACTATCATATTTGCACCATTGCTGGTCTGATTACCATAACTTTACCAAAAAAAAAATACATACAGTGCAATTAGTTTCATCAGCACCATCTAATGACCACATTGTAAAATCACAAACGACCAGTGAAATAACTGACTTGATTAATAGTGTAATCAGTTATTTAAAAAGGGGGCTAAACTCTGATTTTGACTAGAGGTGATCAAGAATATGTCATCAAAAATTTCCAGTGGAAAATCTCTTTTGGTTGAAATGCAAACTTCCATGGCAAATGTCCAATTTTTGACTAATTTGGGGGCTTTCTGAGAGAAGGTAGAGTTCTTTCAAAAAACTGAAAACTGCAAATCAAATTCCTGCACATTTCTCATTTTGTGGCTGAAATATTTTTATTTTTCAGCAAAATCAAAGAAAAACTTTGATGAACATGTTTCAGAGTAGCAGCTGTGTTAGTCTGTATTCGCAAAAAGAAAAGGAGTACTTGTGGCACCTTAGAGACTAACAAATTTAATTGAGCATAAGCTTTCAAGTGAGCTGTAGCTCACAAAAGCTTATGCTCAAATAAATATGTTAGTCTCTAAGGTGCCACAAGTACTTCTTTCTTTTTCATGAACATGATATTTTTCATTTTCATCAGAAGTTTTTTGTTGGAGAAAATAATCATTTCCTGGAGAGCTCTAATGCAAACCTGATAAATCAATAGATTACCATATGTCTTTCAACGAAACAACTGAAAAATAAAAAATGCCACAGATATAAAGTATTGAATATATTTTATTAGAATCTTTTATTTACACATCACCCACGCATTAGATATAAACACAAAGTCCCTGCCTGAAAGGGCTGATGGTATAAGCAGAGGCAAAACACAATAAATGACAGAGTCGGATGATGAGGGTTATTCCTTGTATGTATGTATATGTATGCTTCATGTTTATTGTAATTTTAGCGGGAACGTTGTGGGAATAGAAAAGTGGGTTGAGTTATAGGGGTGAAAAGATGGGGTGGGAATGAAAAAATCTGTGAAAAAAACAGTGGAAAAATTAGAAGCATGGGACATATCGAATGGGTAAGATGGATCAAGGAAGAGGAAAAGGGAGGGAACCAATGGAGACATCAAGGAATGCTGGATGATGGAGTGGTGATGGGGTAGTTGAGCAAGGATTTCAAAGTCCAAGATGCTCAATGTGTCAGGAATCAGAAGGTCAAGACTGGCTCCCAGGTTATGATTCTTTATAGGTCAGCATAAAGACTCCTCTTGTTGGGTTCTGATCATGCCCATGATTGGGGGAAATGGGAGATGCTGGGGTTTGATGTATCTAAGTGTCTGCTGTTGGCTTTCATGAATGGGTGTAGGGGCTGACAAAGAATTGAAGAAATATAGGACTGGAAGGGACCTTGATAGGTCATCTAATCATTCTCCTGAATTGAGGCAGGACTAAGTCTTATCTAGATCACCCTGACAGGTGACACTTGTAGAGATATGTTTAGAAGAGATTATCATTTGGGATGCTCCCTCATAAGGGACAGTGATGTGAGTGTGGGAATTTGGAGATGTGTCCTGGAGGTGGGGGTTGAGAACACCGCATGGCTGCGTGCAGCCATTCACAGAGGTGCTCTCCAGTTTGTTTTATTAGAGTTTTATTTCTTTCTCATTCACTGGTTTGTTATTTAATGAACCCCAAGATCATTACATGGTATCAGAAGTGCTGAATGAGAAGGTAACTCCAATCATTTTGAAGTTAACTCCTGCATTTGCGACTGAAAACAAAGACAAAGGAAGGCACCAGAGAAGAACTTGGAGCACCAGGCACAGAGGCACCATGGCTTTTGCATGTACTTGGTGAGCACAATAGTAGCTTGACTAGCTTAAGAAGGGAGAAAAAGCCAAAAATGGATGTGTTGCAACCTCAGTTCAGTCTGCAATTGTCAGGCAACGTTGCAGAGAACTGGAAAAAATCCAGACAGAGATTTGAATGATATTTAGCAGCAATAGGGGCAGAGAAGAAAAATGATGTATTGAAATCATCAATCTTTTGCATGTTGTTGGGGAGGAAGCATTGGATATTTATAACAATTTTAAGTTTTCAAGAAGGTAAAAACATGAAGTTAAATAAAATACTGACTAAATCTGAGGAACACTGCATGCTAAAAAGGAATCAAGCTTTTGAGAGAGACATTTATTTACATACATGCAAAAAACTGATGACACCATACAGCAATATGTCACAGAATTAAGGAAACTCAGTAAAACCTGTGACTTTGGTGAGTTGACGGTCTCTAGTCAGAGATAAAATCATTTTTGGGATTAAAGACAATTGTTAAGATAGAGACTGCTCCGTGAAGGAGACTTAACTTTAGAAAAAGCTCTCCAAATATGCAGGGCAGCAGAAACTGTGAAAGCGCAAGCCAAAGAGCTAAATTCACCAAACAAGGCTATGCATGTACTAAGTACAAAAGAATATAACCAGAATAGATCGAATCAAAGAGCGGAACCACTCGCTATGAAAACCACTGCTAGGGGGAAGGCTGAGTACATAGATGGTCATGTGGAAGCTGTGGATCACAGCATGGCCCCAAACAGTATGTTGCTTTTGGGGAACTCTGTCATAAATGAGGGGGAAAATAATCATTTTGCAAAATACTGCAGATCCCAAATGC
This sequence comes from Caretta caretta, assembly GCF_965140235.1. Taxonomy (NCBI): domain Eukaryota; kingdom Metazoa; phylum Chordata; order Testudines; family Cheloniidae; genus Caretta; species Caretta caretta. The sequence continues at coordinate 125,253,679 of NC_134209.1, read as the reverse complement.
AGAAAAGTCAAGTGCATTCAGTTAAAGACAATCTGGTTGAGGAGTTTTTCATAAATGTATTGGGATCTAGCAAGCCTGATGAGAAGGACTAGATACTACCTATGACAGTGAATGGAACTGGACACAGGAGCTCAGGTTAATATTCTGTTTGAACAAGATTATGGGAAACTGAAAATAAGACCAAATTTGGGACCAACAAAAATAAAAGTCACTGATTATTCTGGAACAAATATACCAGTGAAAGGGAGGTGCATTGCTAGCGTCAACCATAAAAACACCAGGTGCAGGCTCCCTTTCATCATAGTGCCAAAGGAGGGACACCAATTTTAGGCCTGTCTGCATGTGAGAAACTCAATCTGGTAAAACGGGTGCTCTCGCTACAAGATCATACTGTACCTGGCCATGAGGCACTCTTTCGGGAATATCATGACCTGTTTCAAGGACTGGGTTGCTTGCAGGGTGAACATATATCCAGATAATCAAGCAGGTCTCTCCAGTTACCCATTCATTTAGAAAGGTGTCATTTTCACTTTGGGATAAACTCAAGGCTGAGCTTGCAAGGATGGAAGTAATGCAAGGAATAAAAAAAAACTGAGGAGCTAACAGAATGCGTGAGTTCCCTCATTATCGTGAAGAAAAGTCTTGGTCAGCTCCACATATGCTTAGATCCCAGAGAGCTCAACGGGGCTCTGAAAAGAGACCATTTAAAACTACCAACCAGAGAATGGATTATGGCTCATTTTGCAAACGCTCAATATTTCAGTAAATTGGATGCATCCTCAGTCTTATGGCAGCTAAAATTAACTGTGTAAAATCTGACAAGAGGAAGATTTCAGCCTTTGAAATGATGCCACGTCACCAGTCAAAGAAAGATGTCCAGTGATTCCTGGGAATGGTTAATTATCTTGGAAAATTCATACCTAATATAGCTACCAAATAGAGCTTTGAGAAAACTCTTAGAGCAGCAGCTCTCAAAGTGTGCGTCACAACCCCATTTTGATGGGGTTGCCAGGGCAGAAAGCCACAGCCAGGTGCTCCAGGGTTTGCTGTGGGGCTGAAATCCCAGCCTGCAGCTCAGGATGCTGCAGGGGGCTGAAGCCCCAGCCTGCAGCTTTGCAGGCAGCGAGGGACTGAACCCTCATGCCGGACCCCCCAGGCGATGAGGGGCTGAAGCCCGAGCCTGCAGCTCTGGAGGTGGTGAGAAGCTGAAGCCCCAGCCTGGAGCTTTGCTTTACTCAGGCACTTCCTGTACTCAGGCACCTGTGTTTATCTGGCATCCCACTGAGCGCATGTGTTGTAACCAGTTTGCAAAGTTGCTGTAGAAATAACGTTAGTAATGGACCGTTTTCTGAAGAAAAGTGGAGGAAAGGTGGGCACTGAAGGGGAGTCAATTGCCACTTGCAGCTAAAGAAGGGCTGACAACGAGGATCCAAACAGCAGTAAAAAAACTAAGAAACAGCAAATACAATCCAAACTATTTGGAATATGGATTCATATGGACTGGTTTTCAGGAGGACCCATGGCCACAGTGTGCCGTGTGTGGTGAAGTTCTGGCAAAGGAAAGTTTAAAACCATCTAAAATATTGCAGCATTTATAGACACAGCAGAGTTCTTGTCAAACAAAACCACTTGATTTTTTTCAGCTAAAGGGCCAGGAAAACAGTACTGAGAACAGCAGCAAATGAGAAAGCCCTGGAGTCATCTTTTGCTGTGTCATACTAGATAGCTAAAACTGGGAAAGCGCACACTATCAGAGAAACTTTTTTTCTGCCATGTGCCAAGGAAGTGTTTTCCATTGTGGTGGGGCAAGGTGCAGCAACACAACTTGATTTGATTCTCCTGTCTAGTGATACTATTGCCAGGCATATTCACAGTATGGCAAATGATGTGACTAAACAAGTGATTGCCCAAATCAAGAAAAGTCCTTTTTTCCCCCCATTCAACTTGACAAAACAACAGATATGTCGGGTGCTGCCCAGATGCTGACATAGGTACAATTTGAGAATGACAAAAAGCTCCAAGAGGAATTTCTGTTCTGCAGGCCATTACCACGGCATATGACAGGGGAATAACTCTTTGCACTTTTGGATGCGTTTGTCTTTGATTCTGGCTTGGAATGGCAGCACCGTGTAGGAATTTGCAGTGAGGGTGCTCATGCAGTGATTGGAAGAAACAATGGGCTAGTCACCAAAGTGGCAGGCTGTTGTACCGCAAGCAGTTTGGGTACATTGCATTATACACAGGCACCCTAGTGCCATTTTCATCCACCTACCTATGTGAAGCCAGCTTTTCAGCACTGACTTTCCTGAAAAACAAATACAGGGCCCACCTCACTGTTGAAGATGACCTCCGTCTTTACCTCAGCCCCACAGAGCCCCATGTCAAGGATTAGTATTCATCAATACAAGCTCACCCCTTCCATTAGGTGCATATTTATTTTTATTTTTCCTGCGGGGTATAAAGATTGTCTTGTGAATTAAAATATGTAGTGGCTATTTTTTGTACCTACGGCTTTTCTTGTAATTTTTCTTGTCAGAAGGGGTTAAGGTGCAATGAAGTTAGAGAACCACTGTCCTAGAGAATAAAAATGAATGGTATTGGGATGCAGAACAGGAGGAATTATGGGAAGGTTTAAAACAACAAATGATGCAAGAACCAGTGTTGAAGTTTTATGCACCAGGAAGGCCTATTAAAATCTCAACAGATGCTTCACAGTCTGGGTTAGGTGCAGTGATTTTACAGAAGTGTGAGGATTGTTGGCAACCAGTGGCATATGCGTCCAAATCACTGACTGAGGCAGAAACCAGAAACACTCAAATTGAAAAGGAACTTTTAAGAATATTGTTTGCCTGTGAGTGACTCAATCAGTATATTATTTATGGACAGACAGTGGAAATTGAAACAGACCACAAGCCCCGATAGCGTTAGTTAGCAAACAGCTAAATGACTGCACCTTAAGGATTCAAAGAATGATGATAAAACTGAAAGCGTATGATTTGGTTGTGACCTACATGTCTGGTAAATTCACGATCACTGCAGATGCACTTTCCAAAGCAGTGGTTCCCACAAAACCAGAGAAGACTTTAGAGACAGAGATGCAAGTCTATGTCGATCTGATTGTAAAGTCAATTCCCATAACTAACAGGAAACTACAACAAATAAGAGAGGAAATGGAAAAAGATGAATCATTGGGAATCCTTAAAGAAGTGATAATTAAACGGTGGCCTGAAGAAATAAGGAGTTGCTGTCCAAGTATAAGAGACTATTGGAACTGCAGACATGAACTTACGGTGATAGATGGGGTGATTTTCAAGGACAGTAGGTTTGTAATTCCAATGAGCCCCAGAAAAGAAATGCTACAGTATGAGCACGAGAGGTGCTGTATTGGCTGCGGATCAATCACAACATAGTTAAGGTGGTAGGAAACTGCTTTTCATGCTTGAAATACATGCCATGCCAACAGACAAAGCCACTGAGACCTCATCCAGTTCCACAAAGGCCTTAGAAGGTAGACACTGATTTGTTTACCTTGTAATCAAAGGATTATTTAATAGTCACAGATTATTATTCTCTGTATCCAGAAATTTGCAAACTGCACAGTACTAATAGTAAGTCAGTGATAGCTGGCATGAAGGGAATCTTCTTCAGACATGGAATTCCAGATAGAGTGATCAGATATCCTGATTTTATAGGGACAGTCCTGATTTTTGGGTCTTTTTCTTATATAGGCTCCTATTACCCTCCACCCCCGTCCCAATTTTTCACACTTGCTGTCTGGTCACCCTAATTTCAGATGAAGTCTTTAGCAATAATGGGCTGCAATTTTCCAGTGCAGATTTTAGACAATTTGCCATAGATTGGGATTTTCATCACAAGACATCAAATCCAAATTACCCCTCCCCCCAATCAAATGGACTTTTGGAAAGGTCTAAACAGACAGTAAAGAACCTTATGAAAAAGACTTTTGACAGGGGGAGTGATTTGTATAAAGCGTTACTGAAATACACCCCTGGAGAACGGCTCTTCTCCAACTCAGCTGTTAATGGGAAGAAGGATCAGATCTAATTTACCAGTTACTGATAACCTGCTGAAATCTCATAACAATGAAACCAAACAGAAGGTGAAAGAAAATCGGAAGCGGAAGCAGAATCATTATTTTGACAAAAGGGTCCGTGATCTCCCATCTCTTAACCCAGGTGACAGAGTGTGCCTGAGGAATTACATCTCTAATACTCTGGGCCAAAGGATAATTTTAAAAAACAGCCACATCCAAGGTCTTATGTAGCCCAGACAGACTGGGGGGGGGCACATTTCAACATAATCAAAGGGATCTACAAGTAATCCCAAAAAGAAGAGGAGGACTTGTGGCACCTTAGAGACTAACAAATTTATTTGAGCATAGGCTTTGGTGAGCTACAGCTCACTTCATCGGATGCATACTGTGGAAAGTGTAGAAGATCTTTTTAAACACACAAAGCATGAAAAAATACCTCCCCCCACCCCACTCTCCTGCTGGGTCATCTAAAGTGATCACTCTCCTTACAATGTGTATGATAATCAAGGTGGGCCATTTCCAGCACAAATCCAGGGTTTAACAAGAACGTCTGGGGGGCGGGGGCGATAGGAAAAACAAGGGGAAATAGGTTACCTTGCATAACACCATCCTGGCCACTATGGATGTAGAAGCCCTCTACACCAACATTCCACACAAAGATGGACTATAAGACATCAAGAACACTATCCCCGATAATGTCACGGCTAACCTGGTGGCTGAACTTTGTGACTTTGTCCTTATCCATAACTATTTTACATTTGGGGACAATGTATACCTTCAAATCAGCGGCACTGCTATGGGTACCCGCATGACCCCACAGTATGCCAACATTTTTATGGCTGACTTAGAACAACGCTTCCTCAGCTCTCCTCCCATAACGCCCCTACTCGCGCTATATTGATGACATCTTCATCATCTGGACCCATGGAAAAGAAGCCCTTGAGGAATTCCACCATGATTTCAACAATTTCCATCCCACCATCAACCTCAGCCTGGACCAGTCCACACAAGAGATCCACTTCCTGGACACTACAGTGCTAATAAGCGATGGTTACATAAACACCACCCTATACCGGAAACCTACTGACCGCTATACTTACCTATATGCCTCCAGCTTTCATTCAGACCACACCACACAATCCATTGTCTACAGCCAAGCTTTACGATACAACCGCATTTGCTCCAACCCCTCAGACAGAGACAAAGACCTACAAGATCTCTATCAAGCATTCTTACAACTACAATACCCACTTGCGGAAGTGAAGAAACAGGCTGACAGAGCCAGAAGAGTACCCAGAAGTTACTGACTACAGGACAGGCCCAACAAAGAAAATAACAGAACGCCACTAGCCGTCACCTTCAGCCCCCAAATAAAACCTCTCCAGTGCATCATCAAGGATCTACAACCTATCCTGAAGGATGACCCAACACTCTCACAAATCTTGGGAGACAGGCCAATCCTTCCTTACAGGCAGCCCCCCAGCCTGAAGCAAATATTCACCAGCAACCACACACCACACAACAAAACCACTAACCCAGGAGTCTATCCTTGCAACAAAGCCCGTTGCCAACTGTGTCCACATATCTATTCAGGGGATACCATCATAGGGCCTAATCACATCAGCCACACTATCAGAGGGTCGTTCATCTGCACATCTACCAATGTGATATATGCCATCATGTGCCAGCAATGCCCCTCTGCCATGTACATTGGCCAAACCAGACAGTCTCTACGTAGAAGAATAAATGGACACAAATCAGACATCAGGAATTATAACATTCAAAAACCAGTTGGAGAACACTTCAATCTCTCTGGTCACGCGATTACAGACCTAAAAGTTGCAATTCTTCAACAAAAAAACTTCAAAAACAGACTCCAAGGAGAGACTGCTGAATTGGAATTAATTTGCAAACTGGACACCATTACATTAGACTTGAATAAAGACTAGGAGTGGATGTGTCATTACACAAAGTAAAACTATTTCCCCATGTTTATTTTTCGCCACTACTGTTCCTCACACGTTCTTGTCAACTGCTGGAAATGGCCTGTTAGGATATAGATATTCAGGCCTGTCGGTAAAGTCCTGTACTCGAAGAATTTAGGTGTATTCTTATCACTTGGCTAGTTATAGAGGTATAAAAGAAAGAATCAAAATCACTGTCTGCCGGTGTAAGAGCCTTCTCTCACTGTTTCAGAGTAACAGCCATGTTAGTTTGTATTCGCAAAAAGAAAAGGAATACTTGTGGCACCTTAGAGACTAACCAATTTATTTGAGCATAAGCTTTCGTGAGCTACAGCTCACTTCATCGGATGCATACTGTGGAAAGTGTAGGAGATCTTTTTATACACACAAAGCATGAAAAAATACCTCCCCCACCCCACTCTCCTGCTGGTAATAGCTTATCTAAAGTGATCACTCTCCTTACAATGTGTATGATAATCAAGTTGGGCCATTTCCAGCACAAATCCAGGTTTTCTCCCCCCCCCCCCCCCCCCCCCCCCCACACACACACACAAACCCACTCTCCTGTTGGTAATAGCTTATCTAAAGTGACCACTCTCCTTACAATGTGTATGATAATAAAGGTGGGCCATTTCCAGCACAAATCCAGGGTTTAACAAGAACGTCTTGTGGGGGGGGTAGGAAAAAAAAGGGGGAAATAGGTTACCCTGCATAATGACTTAGACACTCCCAGTCTCTATTCAAGCCTAAGTTAATTGTATCCAATTTGCAAATGAATTCCAATTCAACAGTCTCTCGCTGGAGTCTGGATTTGAAGTTTTTTTGTTGTAATATTGCAACTTTCATGTCTGTAATCACGTGACCAGAGAGATTGAAGTGTTCTCCAACTGGTTTATGAATGTTATAATTTTTGACATCTGATTTGTGTCCATTTATTCTTTTACGTAGAGACTGTCCAGTTTGACCAATGTACATGGCAGAGGGGCATTGCTGGCACATGATGGCATATATCACATTGGTGGATGTGCAGGTGAACGACCCTCTGATAGCGTGGCTGATGTGATTAGGCCCTATGATGGTATCCCCTGAATAGATATGTGGGCACAGTTGGCAACGGGCTTTGTTGCAAGGATAGGTTCCTGGGTTAGTGGTTCTGTTGTGTGGTATGTGGTTGCTGGTGAGTATTTGCTTCAGGTTGGGGGGCTGTCTGTAGGCAAGGACTGGCCTATCTCCCAAGATTTGTGAGAGTGTTGGGTCATCCTTCAGGATAGGTTGTAGATCCTTAATAATGCGTTGGAGGGGTTTTAGTTGGAGGCTGAAGGTGACGGCTAGTGGCGTTCTGTTATTTTCTTTGTTAGGCCTGTCCTGTAGTAGGTGACTTCTGGGAACTCTTCTGGCTCTATCAAACTGTTTCTTCACTTCCGCAGGTGGGTATTGTCGTTGTAAGAATGCTTGACAGAGATCTTGTAGGTGTTTGTCTCTGTCTGAGGGGTTGGAGCAAATGCAGTTGTATCGCAGAGCTTGGCTGTAGACGATGGATCGTGTGGTGTGGTCAGGGTGAAAGCTGGAGGCATGTAGGTAGGAATAGGGGTCAGTAGGTTTCCAGTATAGGGTGGTGTTTATGTGACCATCGCTTATTAGCACTGTAGTGTCCAGGAAGTGGATCTCTTGTGTGGACTGGTCCAGGCTGAGGTTGATGGTGGGATGGAAATTGTTGAAATCATGGTGGAATTCCTCAAGGGCTTCTTTTCCATGAGTCCAGATGATGAAGATGTCATCAATATAGCGCAAGTAGAGTAGGGGCATTAGGGGACGAGAGCTGAAGAAGCGTTGTTCTAAGTCAGCCATAAAAATGTTGGCATACTGTGGGGTCATGCGGGTACCCATAGCAGTGCCGCTGATTAGAAGGTATACATTGTCCCCAAATGTAAAATAGTTATGGGTAAGGACAAAGTCACAAAGTTCAGCCACCAGGTTTGCCGTGACATTATTGGGGATACTGTTCCTGACGACTTGTAGTCCATCTTTGTGTGGAATGTTGGTGTAGAGGGCTTCTACATCCATAGTGGCCAGGATGGTGTTTTCAGGTGGATTGTAGTTTCCTCAGGAAGTCAGTGGTGTCTCGAAGATAGCTGGGAATTCTGGGAGCGTAGGGCCTGAGGAGGGTGTCTACATAGCCAGACAATCCTGCTTTCAGGGTGCCAATGCCTGAGATGATGGGGCGTCCAGGATTTCCAGGTTTATGGATCTTCGGTAGCAGACAGAATACCCCTGCTCGGGATTCTAGGGGTGTGTCTGTGCGGATTTGTTCTTTTGCTTTTTCAGGGAGTTTCTTGAGCAGATGGTGTAGTTTTTTTTGGTAACCCTCAGTGGGATCAGAGGGTAATGGCTTGTAGAATGTGGTGTTGGAGAGCTGCCTAGCAGCCTCTTGTTCATATTCTGACCTATTCATGATGACAACAGCACCTCCTTTGTCAGCCTTTTTGATTATGATGTCAGAGTTGTTTCTGAGGCTGTGGATGGCATTGTTTTCTGCACGGCTGAGGTTATGGAGCAAGTGATGCTGCTTTTCCACAATTTCAGCCCTTGCACATCGCCGGAAGCACTTTATGTAAAAGTTCAGTCTGTTGTTTTGACCTTCAGGAGGAGTCTATCCAGAATCATGGTGTCTTGGTAATCCCAGAAAGTTATAACACAGTGACAGTAGATGTGGACTCTGGCATTTCCCATGTGACTGTTCCTTTATCATCAAAGCACAAAGGAGAATCTGTCAAGGAACAAGAGAATACCTCAGACTCTAATGAAAGGCTAATACTGAGCAGATCAGAGCAGGAGATTAAATGTTTGAAAGACTCATAGAGACTTATTAACCTGCCTGGAGAAGGGGTATTTCAGGAAAGTGAGTGGTAAAGACTCACTTGATAGTGATGTGCTGGTAACCTCTCCTCTCTAGGTAGCTGACACATTTGGTTATGGAAATGTACTAGATGGGTTGAGAATTTAATGTATTTGCTATTAATTAGTTGTATATACATCGGACCCTCGCTAGAACGTACATCTATATAGCGCGAATTCACATATAACGCAGTCGCGGCTATGGATCCCAAATTTAGTTACTTTACTTGCCATTCATTTTACCACGGTACCACACATGGATCCCAAATCCCACGTTCTAGCGAGGGTCCAGTGTTTATGTATATTAGAGTTAATTAATTTTTCTGTAAGAGGGAAGATGTAGGGATATGAAAGTCTGATTTGGAGATGCTCCCTCATAAGGGGCAGTGTTGTGAGTGTGGGAATTTGGAGATGTGCCCTGGAGACAGGGATTGGTAACACTGCATGGCTATGTGCAGCAGCTCACTACAGAAACTCTCCAGTTTGTTTTATTAAAGTTTTATTTCTTTCTCATTCACTGGTTTGTTATTTAATGAACTGCAAGATCATTACAACTCTAACTTGTTCTTAAAAAACTCCAGTGATGAAGATTCCGCAGTCTCCCAAGATAATTTGTTCCAATGCCTTGAACTCACCTCTAGCCCCTAGTTTTTGGTCCTGGGGGTGGATGTCATAGACTCATGCTTAGTACCTGAAAAAACGCATTAATGTCTCAAAAGCTTTTTATTGTACTTAGATGGGAGAAAACAGATAATATTACACTTTCATCGGTTAGATACCCACTACCCTATAATTACAATTTACATAGTGCTAAAGATAGGTTGCAGTGCTTTAAAGGTAGCAACAAACTCATCTATACTGGCCCATGATTTCCCCCCCCCCCCCACCCTTTTGGGACTGATTCTGCAAGGGACTAAGCACTCTTGTCTCCCAATTCAGCTAAAAGGGATTCAAGGGTATTCAGCACCTCACTAGGCACTCAACACCCTGCAAAATCAGGCCTTTTACTTCACCATCTTACTATTATGAACCAGTATGTTACACACTCCAGTGACAAAAGAGTTAACATCACACAAAAGGTGAGGGATAATTAGTGGAGGAAGCTGCAGTATGCTCACCCTGCCAGTGGGTTGTGGCAAATCCTGTGTCTGTGTGTCCTTGGTACTTTGCAGCTGTATCTGTAATGTCACTTAAAATTCACCTAGCTCCACAATTAAACAATACATTTCAGAAATAATTAATTGGAGAGTGCTTCTAGATTTCAGCTTTTATTTGACTGCCAAACAAGTTTTAGGAGGCTCAGACTGTGGGGCATTTTCTCCAGCAACTTTCTTGGTGCTCTAAAGCAGCATTTCCCAGGAAATGTTTTGGCATTTGTTAATGCTACTTACAGACAGTCATCAGCCCAATTTTGTTGCCTGTGTCAAAACTGTTAAGCAGCATGAAGTGATTAAACATGGTAGAATAATTATTCAAGGCTTTACTTACAATGGAGCTTCAACTCAGCCTTGTCTACTCTGTGGATGTGATATCTAACTCTTGTGTTAACAGGTGTGAGTGCACCAAAAGTCCTTCAGTAGACACATGTCTGAGCACAAGTGGAGCCTGGGGTCTGAAAAGCAGGTACTAATTGACTGGGTTTAATAGGAAGAGACAGGGGACAGAGTGCATTAGCGTGTTTGTCTCTCACCTCCTGGCTTATGACAAATGTGACTTGATCTTAATCGGCATTTATACACTTAATAAAAACACCATTCTGTGTATCATGAGAGGCCCAAGATTATAGCAAATCAGGACTGAGGTGCATTGACAGAGCTGTACTGGGAAGTTTGCGCAACCTGCCTATGCTGTCTGGCACAAATCATTGCTGTCTTTTGTGAGCCCTAAATTCACATGCAGTTTACATTTAAAAAAATAGTTTGTGTAACTAGAAAGGCAAGTGTTTGGTCTAGTTCAGATTTTCCCCAGCCCGTTTTCAACTACTCTTGTGTACTAGTTCCAGCCTATTCTGCAAACACATCCAGGGAGCAAAATGGAGTCTGCGGTGTAATGAGAATGAAATGAAATGTCTCAGCTGAAGCATTAATAAAATACTTTTACAACAATTTCTATTTTAAAATATATGTTCCCTGAACAAATTTAATCAGAAAAAATTGTCTACATTTTACAGTGCTTGTTTTCCAATTCTCACAATGTTACTAATGAGACAAGTGGGTGAAATAATATCTTTAATTGAACCACCTTCCATTGGTGAGAGAGACAAGCTTTCAAGCTTACACAGAGCTCTTCTTCAGATCTGGGAAACTTAATCATAGCATACAGCTGTTCCATGTTGTATTTAGCTGTGACACTCTGAGTAAGTTTCCCAGACCTGAAGAAGAGCTCTGTGTAAGCTCGAAAGCTTTTCTCTCTCACCAACAGAAGTTGATCCAATAAAAAATATTACCTCATCCACCTTGTCTTCCTAATATCCTGGAACCAGCACAGCTACAACCCTGCATACAATGTTACTAATGACCAGCAGAGGGCAGAACAGGCTGGGAAAACGGTGCAACTTCAGCTCTCTGAAACATTGATTTTTCTCAAATACTCTCTTAAAACAAACAGTATTTGCCATTTTCTTTAGATAAATTAGCTATGGATGATATTACTAGAATCTCCTCACCTCCACCAACTACCTTTAGGGCATGAGGCTCCTGAAGAAAAAGAGAAAAGTAGGATTCAGAAACAGAGTGATGATAAAAATGGTACAGATAAAGATGAGTGAGAACAAACAAATGACAAAGACTAACTCTACCATCCAGATAGAAGGTGTCATCATCTATGGTAAGAATAAATATAGGGCAGTGACATTTAGAAAGTGAGCTGATCATGCTTGAAACCTGGAAGAAGGGGATATTTTCCAGCAGCTGGATATATAACCCAAGTATCTGTCAACTCAAAAATCATTCCAAACTATTTGGCTGAATTCGGGAAGCCAAACAGCTGTCTTTTCTATATCCGTAATATCATGTCAGCTCCAAGTACATGTAGAATTCACTATAGCTACAGCTAGCCACGCGAAAAGGTATCCTCTTTGGTTTCTCTCACTCCTTTCCACAATATAACTTAAGAATTTCTTCCCATCTTTCTTTTTCCTTTCCTTCTCCTCACAAACCTTCATATTGATAGTCTCCTACAACATATGAAAAGTGTTTGGGAATGGATGTAATGGAAATGATATTGCACAGAGATGGATTTTGCATTTGTTCCTCAAGATGGCAATATCTGTACTGTCATTATCTCTGCTAGAGGGCAATTCCATGCTACTGAGAAAACTATTTCCCCTGCTTTAGCAAACCTCACTTGTTTGAAAGAGGGTTTCATGGTTCCAGATGAGAGAAACTCTCAGGAACCACTGTGGTTATGGAGATGGAATCAGTCCCTAAGCCCAGCTGGTAACATTTTCAAAAGTGTGTAAGTGACTTAAGAAACTAAGTCTCATTTTCAAAAAAGTACTTAAGAGCTTAAGTCTCACTGAAAAATCAACAGGACACATGCATGTTCCTGTGATTTAAAACATTCCAAATCAGTTATGTTTTGGCCTGTAAGCCTTGACAATATTCTTCTAAAGAGATTAAACGAACAGGGGGAGATGGAGTATTCACAATGAACAGGAAAAGAAGAAGGGAGGAGATATCTTTGGATTGCTCTGCAGGGGATGGGTCCTGGTACACCTCAATCCTTCCCGTCTTCTACTTCACTATTGCTGTGCAAGGTAAGTGGAGGGAATAGTGAGGAAAAGAAGAAAGCATCTACTCAGACCAGCACTGCAATTATCTGAGCTTCTGTTGGCTAGGAAACAAAGTTACCTTATCCTTCAATAACACCTGAAAGGAGAAATAAAGAAATATCTCATTTAATCGTCTTTCATTTACTTCTCTGTAGCTGTAGAATATAGCATACAAAAGCATAAAATCAGCATTCTTTGATGCTACAGTCAAAGATTTGCAATTATATATTAGTACATACATGGGATCTTTGTATTGAAGTATAAGTTATATATTTTCAACATAATGCAGATGTTTGCCATAGAGAATGGGAGCTGTGCAATTAAATGCCCATGGATTATGCTGAAGGTTTCCTCAGAGCATTTCAGTGCTAGGTGAATTGCAATGAGAGTGTGGCCTCACAGAAACAGCACACAGAGATCACATGCTGAACAGGCTGTGCAGAGCTTGTTTCACTAATGGGGAAAATTACTTCTAGAACCCCCATTCTAAGATTCTATATTATTTGTTATGGGGTTTTTTTGCACGGGGGTGGGTGGGGAGGCTATATGATTTTCAGACAGATAAAATTAGGCTGTCCGTTACGTTCAGAGAAAACAACTGTGTGTCAAAGCCTGACCTATCTTTCCTGCATCTGACATTAAAAATAAATAAATAAAATAAGTCTGCATAGCAAAGAGGAGACCAAAGACCGCTTTTAGCTGTTAAACAGCAGACCTTCATAAAAGGCCAGTGTGAAAACCAAGACTAATCTCACCATGCAGTAAACACTCTATTTTCGAAAGTCAAGCGCTCAGGTCTCTTCACTGCCATCTGCATTAGAACAAGTATTTGTAATGTGTGGTAAAGCTAACAAGGTTGGTTAAGCAGAGGTGTGTGGTCTTTCCAAGTGTATTCCCAAGATATAACCTCCCTCCTCAAGAAACTCATTTATCACCAGGATGGTTTCACCTCATTTGAAGCCAAGTTATTGTCACCCTTAAAATAATGTGCCTTAACAGGAAAAATGAAATTCATGTGAAAAGTTATACAGTCATCACACTCTGGAGTCAAAATATAGACTATAGTATTAAAACAGAAAGCAGATGAAAACTTTTTCTATGTACACATTGTAGGTGGTATTTGCTTGATACCGCAAGCTTTGGTTTTATAACTGGACATAAGCATGTATATCATGTACATGTGAACCAACACCTGGCCTGCGGCCCAGTGCCTTTAATGGGGATGAGTACACGCTTCAAAGCCACCTTGGTATGACAGTGAAGGTTTTTACAATGATAGGCTAAACTGAGACATATTTTCCTTACACATATAGTTAATAGGGAATAACTATTTAAATGTTTTGTTTCAGAGTAACAGCCGTGTTAGTCTGTATTCGCAAAAAGAAAAGGAGTACTTGTGGCACCTTAGAGACTAACCAATTTATTTGAGCATGAGCTTTCGTGAGTTACAGCTCACTTCATCGGATGCATGCCGTGGAAACTGCAGCAGACTTTATTTATACACAGAGAATATGAAAAAATTCACATATTCTCTGTGTATAAATAAAGTCTGCTGCAGTTTCCACGGCATGCATCCGATGAAGTGAGCTGTAGCTCACGAAAGCTCATGCTCAAATAAATTGGTTAGTCTCTAAGGTGCCACAAGTACTCCTTTTCTTTAAATGTTTTGATCATCCTTCAGCACGGGTGTTACATTTCAGGTGTCATGACTGTACTAAATCTTGCTCTGTTACATTTAGCTAGTAGCAACTAATATTTTCACCCCTCGAGTCTCTTAAAATCACTCTTCTCTCTCTCGTCCATCCTTGACAGGTGCTGCAAATCAAGGATGAGTGAAACTTAATGAAGTTATGATTGAAAAGGGTTCCAGTTCAAACAACAAAAAGTTCTAACACATTAAGCAATTTGAAACCAGTTTTCAAATAATAATTTTTATATCAGAGGAGTTTTGCTTGGCTCTTTGCAGGAGGTATCAGTATTGTAGGGTTTTGCAGACTTTTGATATTTGCTCAAGTTGTGAGGTCTGAGTTTTTGCAACTTTGATTTTTTTTGTACTATTTCACAGACCTTTTAAAATCACTAACATTTTCAAAATTGACCTACAAGTCTTACATTAATACTATCTTGTGAGTATTGTCAGTCTAAAAACCAAGTAATTTAAGGGTATTATCAAATTGCTTACCTGAACTTCCCTTTACTGATCACCAAGCTTATCCCTCAGGGTCACTTGACTTCTTGCTAATGTGGCATACTGTTTGCTTAAGAGTAATCACAGTCTCTTCCCGGCTTCATGTATTAGGGTCAGCAGACATTCTCTCAAACCTGCATGACTTCTATATCTCCATTTACTATGGCCCACACTTTCAACCTTGGGTGCTTTAAGTCAGTCACCTAAATCCGTATTTAGTCTTCCAATTAAGTGGCCTGAATTTTAGAGGTGCTGAAAACTTGCATACTCTAGTGAAGTCAGTGGCAAAATCTGGTCACTTATTTAGGGATTGAGACACACTGGAAGTGCAGCTGGGATTGCTGTTGGGTAAGACAAGTGAGATGAACCGTGGAACACTTTACTAGGAGAAAACAGCAACAAACACACTTGTAAATAAGACACGTTTCTTCCATCACCCTGACCAGTTTGTTTGTGTGTTGTATCTATTTCTATTTCCTATCTTACTCTATTTTACCAAGTCATCAAGTCTTTGGGAAGGGATTCAGTCCTTCCTCTGTATTTGGATAGTACATACCACATTTTGGGTGCTACCATGATCTAAATAAACAAACAATAATATAGTAACTTAAAGGATGCAACTTTGAAAATCCAGGCCTTGATCTTTGGTATTTGGTGTATATGCTACCTGCATCAGCCAGAGGAGTTGAGACAGAAGACATGTAATATGACTAATTTGTCTACATTTTTACTTATAATTTGTAGAGCTGGCTGGAAAATCATTGATGGAACTATATTTGTTCAGAATATGCAGTCCTGTCCAAATCAAAAGGGTTCATGAAATCAGGTTGATTTCACCAGAATTTTGTTTTAGAAGGAAAAGAAAAAAAAAGTTGAGAGTGTCCCATTTTCACTTTGATACAACTTCATTGTTTTAAATTTATTTGCACCTTGTATTATATTATATAATACAATTTTTTAAAAAAGTAAAAAATAAAATGTTTGATTGACTCAGAACAATTTTTCCCAGAGATTTCCTTCATGGAGAACTTTGAAATTTTGGGGGGTTTGTTCCAATTCAGAATGAGGCTAAATGTTGAAATCTCAAAATCCTTTTACAACACAGATTTTCTGCCATCTATATAGCTCTCATAATTTAGATGCAGAAGTCTCTAGTGTCCCCAATCCAGGAATCAGGGCCACATTGTGCTAATTATTGAGTTTAGCACAAAAGGGGATCAATTTGCGAACTAGTGCTCCCCATACTGCTGGGTCCTGATCCTCTATTTAACATTGGCCTTCATCTTCCTTCAGTATCCAAATTTCATCAGTTCTCCAATCATGCACTACTTTTCTAACACTGTGGCAATATGCAACTGAAGAAAAAAAGGCAAGTTGCAATAGCTCATTTTCATTGGTGAGCTGTTCTCTACAGTTCTCTCATGCATTCCAATATCACTGAGAATGTGGAGAGCTGAAGATGAACGGCTGTAATTAACCTTTGCAGTGTTGACTGGTGGGAATACTGATGTCCAGCTGCTCACGAACACAGAGTCAAATAGGCCTACAATACCGAATATATGCATTTCTAGCAGTAGAGAAATCTTTTAAGAGTTGGAATTCAGTTTGCATAAGTATCCCTAAGTTTAGGTGCTTGTCAAACCTATCTCAAGCCATGGACGTTTCCACCACAACCGTCACCATCACCAGACAATTAATTTATCCTCCCTATGCCAAGCACAATGAAAAAACCCTCTTCCTTAAAACCCCCACTGTTACATGGCACTTGAACTCTCCTCCTTTGCAAATCTGGCTTCATGGGAGACAGGGAAATTTGAGGTGTCAGGCATGGCCAAGGTACTGTCACTTGTTTTATTGGCTGTCAAAAACAGTCATGTCAGAGGCAGAAATACGCAGAACGAGGAGGGGCATGGCATCAATGATAGAAAAGGTAACAAGGCCAAAAAGGGCTAGCACAGAGTTACAGATCAAGTAAGACTGAGATGATGGGTAACAGAGATTCCTGCTGACCCCAGTGTTGGTCTCACCCTCAGGGTATGTCTGCACAGCAAAAAAAAACCCTTCACCCTGAAGCAGTAAGTCTCAGAGCTTGGGTCAATTGTAGCGGGACTTGCGTTACATGCCAGGGCTAAAAATAGCAGTATAGACATTCAGGCTCGGGTCTGCAGCCCAAGTTCTAAAACCTGGTGAGGAGGGAGGGTCTCAGAGCCCAGATTACTCAGGCTCCATGACTCACTGCCATAGGTCTTTTTTGCTATGTAGATGTACCCTCAAGGAATATATGACAAGGTTTGCCTATATAAAAATGAGATGAAGCTGGGAGGATTGGGCCAGTAGCAACAAGGAGGGAGACAGGATCCAGAAAGACCTGTAGACAATGGGGGCATGGGCAGGAAGCTGTTTAAGGAGTTTATTATGTAAAAGCATAAAATCCTGAGAACAAGGTTGACAAAACACAATAGAGATTCTGTTCTATTTAGTCACATGCTGCAAAACATTGATCAGAGAAAGGATCTGGTGATGTCTGTTGACAGATACTTAAAACCCATCAACTCAATGTCTGGTAGTAGTTAGGAAAGCAAACAAAACACCGGGATGTGTAAATAGAGGAACGGAACACAAATCAAAGTCGATAATTATGTCATTGTACAAAGGGCTGATTTGACAACACCTGGAAAATTGCACACTGCTTGGGGCCTCATGTAATGGGCACTGTAACATGTACAACAGAGGGCACCAAAAGGGATAATGGGAGCAGAAGCAGGCCACTTGCTATTGGGAACGTGACTGTTATAAAAAATTAATACAAAGAGAGTGAGTGGCAGAAAACGATTCAAGGGGAGATTCCAAAGTAAGAAGCTTGGGATGGGGGTGGGGACAGCTCAGCGGTTTGAGCATTGGCCTGCTAAACCCAGGGTTGTGAGTTCAATCCTTGAGGGGGCCATTTAAGAATCCGGGGCAAAAATTGGCAATTAGTCCTGCTTTGAGCAGGGGGTTGGACTAGATGACCTCCTGAGGTCCCTTCCAACCCTCATATTCTATGATTCTAAGCTGTGGACAGAGGGAAAGATAAAATCAGGTACATACAGGAAAGGAAACATTTCCATACAAAGGTAGGCACTCTAGGCAGTAACCAAAATTGCAAGTGTGCATGTATTTCTAAAAGGCTAGCTCTCTTATCACAGTAGGAGAGTGGCACTGTCTTTCATTGATAACATCAACTACCATCCACGCTTTGTACTTCAGAGTTACCAGCACATAATACATTGCTTTTGTCCATTCCGCTCACTGATGCAACTCCCACATCCAGCAGCACAGCACTTGCCAACCCAGCTAGAACACATGGCAGGCAGCTTTTCTTTCTCCATACTTTGCCAGGCCAATACTCCAACTCAATGCAACCCAGTACTGGCTCCCCTTAGTCGAGACAGGGAAGATACAGATTTTTAAAATGATAATTGATATTTTGAAAATTAAAAAAACAAAGTTAATTCTTATGCAGGAAGGAATTTTATTCCCATTTTATGCCACTATCTCTTTGTATTAAAAATTGGCCATCACCAGAGTTCCTGAACACATACAATAGGATGAAACTGTGCGTGTATCTCTTGGAGAAGAGAGCTGGTGACACTACAGACAGTACTGAAGGGCACATGGTAGGGAAAATGTATGAATGGTAAGGCAGTTATACTGATATTTAGCATTATGGGAGAGCGACCATTAGCTTAGGCCTTGTCTAAATGGGGAGGTTAGCATGGAGTAAGATATGGTGTGAATGTAAAGTGCACTAGCTACTCTGCACTAACTCTACATGTGGACACCCTTACTCCACAGTAAGAGTGCTTTTTTATGTATTAAGTCAGAGCACGCAGAGTGCTTGACCACACAGCAAGTTGCTGTGCTGCATGTCAGAGGGTGTATCTACAGCACACCAGCTTGTCACATGGTAATGTCCCATGTGGACACTGGCACCATGCTGCAGAGCTTTCAGTGTGCTGTGGCAGTCTCCACATGGGACATTACTGCCCAGCAACCTATTGCACTGTAGGTTCAGACCCTGCTTTGCAGTGCAGTAACTTACCAAGTAGACAAGCCCAAAGGCACTCAATGCAGAATAGGAGTGTTCACATGGAGAGTTAGTACAAAGTAATTAGTTCGCAGTATCTATTCCATACTAGCTACTCCGCGCTTTCCCATCCCTCCCCCCCATGTACATAAAATATGAACTTAGAAAAAAATTACAAGATGTAAGTGTGAGGCATATAGGTCAAAGGAAACTGATGAGCAACAATAGCCTCTTTCTGTCCCCAAAATGCTACTAGTGTGTAAATATCAAACTTGCACATGTTTTGGTTATTTGCCAGTTCCACTTGAGTGTGAAAAGGACCTTCATGGTTGAAAAGCTATTTTTGTCTGAACCTCAAATAGCCATTTCCATGAGTTGGAGGAATCTATGTAAGGCCTGGCCCACATAGGACTAGATAAAGGAAAGGATAAATACCTGGAGGAGCCTTGCGTCACCTCCAAGCCCTACCTTTATTTTTCTTATAAATCTTCAGCTCCCTGAGGGATTTAGTAGAGGAACGATTAAGGACTAGCTTATCCTTTCAGCTGGGGATAACAGTTTTTCAAAGCCAATTTTGCGTACAAAATATGATGCATCTTTGATTAAACGATTAAAAGCTTCCTGCTCATAAAAGAGCTCATTAAGAATGTTTATCAATGACTTCTTACAGAAGTCCCATTCATTAATAATAGTAGAAATGCCTAAAATTGTACAGCATTTCTCTAAAGAATTTGCAAGTGTGGGTTATTCAAGAACTCATTTATCTGTAATAAGTACTCTGAAGTGAAGAGCAGAAGTATTGCCCAGTGGAGAGCACATTAGGAGCTTATGGTGCAGCTGTGTGGATATGTTTCCCTTGACTTGTGTGGCATGGGGCTTAGAAAGTATAAAGGGTAGGAAGTGAGGTGGAACTGGAATTTAGAATGAGCGGGGTCTCACTGCACTGAGAGCATGGTTGAGAAACAGCTGAGTACATAAAACCTCATAAAGAAAACCAAAACAACGATATTCCCTATTGTGACTGTTTAGTCTTTCTGTAGAGACTCATGAGGTCTAAGCTATTATCTATTTTTAATATCACTTGACCTGAAAATTTATGCTACCATCTGGAAAATGTGAGGATTTCTGTATTACAGACTTAATACTGTCAATGAAAGAAATGGGGGGAGGTACATTACAAAAATGTTTAAACATTATTCAGCAAATGCCACTCATTTCTTTACATTCTTCTGCAGAGAAATTAACCAACAAAAATATATATCTTAAACTGCAAATGTGAAAATGTGGGTTGAAACTTAGAATTCATGTATATTATTCCAGCTAATATTTACTTTACCTTTCTTTTTATTTGAAGATTTTCCTTAGAAACACAGAAAATTAATCTACCCTTTGAAGAGGCCTGCTGCTAATTAGTCCTTTAGATAATGAATTTGTACTAAAGAAAAAAAGGGTTTGCACCAAAAGCAACAGGAAAAACTAAATGGCATTTTAAACTTCTGGAAATAATTCTTTATAGTGTAATTAATATGTACTGTTTCTGGAATCAATGGTGCTATTCACAGAGAAAAGTACTATTCAATCTGAGTAAGGGTGGCAGAATCTAGTCCTGAGAGAACAAGCATTAAAAGCAGTACTGACAATCGCATGCGTTCAGAAATCATGAGTCAGCCCCCTCCCCCCCCCAAATTGTGAGATAGGCTTTGTAATCATGAGAGTCTAAAAAGAATGATTTTTAAATTATTTGTATTTGTCTTCTGTATTTTGAGCCTTTTGCGTTCATGTTTTCAAGCTTTTCTCCACAACCATGAGGGCTAGAAACTAATTTTTAAGCTAAAATTATCAGATAATCACATGCTTCCAGTAGCTGGGGTTTTAAGTAAAACAAACATCAGGAGATTCACAAGAAAAACATGAGAATTGCCAACACTATAAAAAATAAACATTCAGGGCCAGATTCTTTGCCACACCAGAGCAGTGCTCAGAACAGGAAAGGATGTGGGCATCAGAAAGCCAATCCAACCTCCCTGATTCTGAGCCATTCCTGGCCTCAGTGCCACTTAGAGCTGTTGTGGGTCCTTAACAGAACCTAAGTCAGTAGAGCTTTGGCATAGAAGAGCTCCCTATGCTCTCTGGCCCTCCCTGATATTTCCCCTACACAAAAGTGGGAAGGCAACTGGTGAAAGGCCTGGATTTAGGGTTGCAAACTCTCCAGGATTGGCCTGGAGTCTCCTGGAATTGGCTTCGATCTCCCAGTCACTATTGAAAGCAATCCAGGAGATTTTAACAGGATATTTTAAGAAAAATGACATTACTTCATGTTGTGGGGAAAAAATCTCCCAGAATAGCTTCAGCCAGAGTTGACAACCCTACCTGGATTGGGGATACTTGCACCAACATGCAATTCTCTTGTGTCAGAAGAATTCTCTGCTGGCCATTTGCAACCAGTTTCCAGCCACTTTGTGTATCTCTGAATGTGCAAGGGACCAGACTTCAAGAGAGCCCTATGTCACATTTCAGGAGATGAACTAAAAACTGTAACCAGATTGTGTTAATAGCCATTGAAAAAAATATGCACTAGGAAAGAATAAGAAAATGTTTATCTTGAGTTATACCTTACACCACTCTCTGGGTTATTATTGAGCAGATATATATATATATACACACCTGCTGAATAATACATTTATATCCCCAAATGGGTTTTTTTTTTGGACTTTAGCTTTCACAATGTTTAAAGCTTCAGCAAGTGGTGCCCCTATAAAACTTCAGACTCAGTCTTCCTCACAGGCCTCAGAACAATCACACCAAGGCTACTGGAGGCAAGGGTCAAGTTTTCCAAAAATGCGTTCCTAAAGTTACGTTGGCTAAATCAATGTTTAGGCACTTCCATGAGTAGCATGATTTTCAAAGATGCTGGCAGAGCCCTACAGGTCTTATTGAAGTCAACAGAACCTTTGTGGAATGGAAGTTAGCACCTTTGAAAGTCAGGCCATTCATTTAGATAGCTAAATATGGATTGGGGAAAATTTTGGAAATCCTGGACATATATTAATTAAGCTTGAATCTTAAACAGTTTCTTAGTTAAAGAATATAGTTTAAATTTATTTTCAGTGTGGATCCACCTGAGAAATGGTTATGGTACCAGAAGATTGTGAGAAGATTTGGGATTTTTTTTTTTTGTCTTTGATTTATCCAGGAAATATCAGCTGACGTGCAACATCTGGATTTCAGAGAAGTCCTTCTTATTTAGTTTTCCACTTGGGTTAACTGAAACAGAAGTAGGTCAAGTGACTTTCCCAAGGTTATAAAAATGAGAAATCAGTTGAGTGGGGTTTAAAACTCAGGATCTTTCTAGCTCTCTAATTATTTGTTTTAGCCACTAGACCACTCAGGTCTTCTGGGCTTATAACAACTGATTATAAATATGACATCAGAAAACTAAACAACATTCTTATGGAATGAAACTCACTTTAAAATTCAAAATGTAGTGAGGGAGAAAGTAAGAGAAGAGAAGCGGAACTCAAGAGAAGGACAAAAGGATGGATGATCTGTGGTACAGAAAAAACAAAGGAGGACCAGGAACTCAGGCTGTGGAATATACTTTAAGGATGGACAAGCCGTATGGAGTTGGAAGATTTGTGAACCTCTTGAGCCAATTTTGATGCAGTCAGTTTAAAGGCCTGATTCTTTTCCCACACAGGCTATATACTAGTGTTACTCCAGCCACACCTGTTACACAAAAATTAGGTGATGTGCTTTTTGAGCATAAAACAGTGTTTCATGAACTTCTACTCTTTTTCTTTCCATTGACATCTGACCATTCAAATTCATCAGCTAATCTGCCATATTCTCCCAACAGTTCTCCAGCAACCTTATCTAGATAATACCTTATCTGTTTGGGGATGTAGTATCTCCAGAGCAGTGGGCTACTTTTATAGCTGTATCTTGTACAGCACTGAAATTGTTGGTACTTAATAAAAATATCTGGGGAAAATGCTCTTGGTTCAGGTTGGTAACCCAGATGGAGAAGCTGGATAAGACGGCATCTCTGTGAGCTTTGAGATGCAGGAGCATTCCATCTATGCAACCTCCATCTCCCCATTTTTTATTTTCATCTTATTTGACCCATCGTGTCTGGACACACTTTGTATGATGGATGGCTTAATATCCTTACGCTTGGCTGAGACAAAATGTGCAGGCCATTTAGACTCTGAGATTTCTGGGACTTGGTAGAAGATGTTCCAGAAGAAGGATTTGGAGAACCAGACAGTGAAAGAAAGATCTTTCTGGCCATCATTAAAAATATCCCTGTTTTCTTGAGACAGTACAGAGTTTAGTGACTCTAGCTGCCATTAGTTCTGTGCAAGTGATGGACCATGCATCTTCCTGCGAGCCAGTGCAACATGACAAGGGATAATAGTATAACACTACCACAAGATGATGAATACTGCTGTATAGACAGCCTAGCGTTTAGATTGCTTGTTTACTTGCTGAATTACATTCCTTATACTCATACCACATAATCTGATAGTAGTGTTAACTATATAGTACACACAGGGCCTGTGTAATTCCATGCACTTCAGTGGAGGTATTCCTGGTTTCCACTGCTGTAAGTGAGAAAAGAATTGTGACCACAGAATTTATTGATTGCATGTGTCTAATTCTGCTCTCAGTTACACCCTGCAACCCCCAGAATTCTTATTTGTGGTTATTAATGTGTTCCTCTATCAGCTATTTGTTTAATTGGGGATCTCTATTGCATTTTGCACTGAGTGTTCATTTCATACATAGATGTTCATTGTTCTTACTCATGGCTTTGTTCCTTTCTTTCACACATTGGGAAAGTTTTCCACAACCTGAGTGTTTATGTGTTGAGTGCAGTACTCCATGGACTTTAGGGTCTAATGGAGTGTGAGAGGAGGCCTGTGGTTTTTCATCTTGTTTTCAGCTGTACAAACATCATGTACTTTTCCCTTCCTTTTAGAGGCCAGGCAAAGGCCTACTAAAACACCAGTGTGCAGCAACATAGTTGCTGAGACTTTACAAGTCAAACTGAGAGGACCTGATGCCATTCACCTTAACACCAAACATATTGACAGTGTTTATTTTTTCTGCCCCAGCCTCAGCTCTCAAATAAACATATCAGTGGCTGATTTTCAGTGCTCCCCAGAAGGGAAGCCTAAAGCAATATCTGTCCCATTGTCAATAACAAGTATAACCTGTTCTAAAAAGAAAAAGAGAGAGAGAGAGAGAGAGAGAGAGAGGCATGAACAAAGTGAGCAATTAATTTGTATCTTATTTTGAGCCTTTTTAAGCCTCACGTTTTTCCCTGAGACACTTTCTGTACATGGGGAATCCTAGTTTTGCTATAATGCTTTATACTCTGTGCAGTCCCATTGGGATCTATAGAGGATTGGTCAGTACTTTGTATATTTTTTAGCATGTGCACCTTGCCTCTGGGGAGAGCCATTCATTAAATTGCTGTTCTGGGCTGATGACATACAGATTTACTGTTCTGCTAATCATGAAAATCATGAAGCTGGGCAAAAAGAATCTCTCTGATGTGAAACCCCCTTGAATTGTCTGAATTTTTTATTTCGTGGTCCTGAAGCAATTAGAAGTCATTAGTGAAAAGGTGGCATGAGTGAAAAGAAAATCAGACCCCATGTCTGTAGTCCTTGCACAAAGACTGCTGGATTTGGCTCAGAGTGAGATTGGCTATTTTTCTTTATTGTTTGTAATACAAGTATTAGGTAACTTCATCTGTTATGTCTGATGGTTTGTATGTGTTCGGGGTAAGCTGGAGAATGCTGAAGGAATTTATATTAGCCACTGGTGAAGCCACTAGAGCCCAGTACTGTCTTAATATTTAAACATACTATTTAATTTCACTGGAATATTCCAACAGGGTTCTAACCTCTTCTCAACACATGTCCATAGCTCCTATTACTGGTACGCTGAGTTATGTACTTGATTCCCTCTACTGAATTATTGTGGTGAAATTAAATATTATCTAATTCAATAGTATCCTTTGTAGCAGAATGCAAATGACAGCCTAGAAAAGTGCATCTTAACTTTCAAATGATATTTTCTACAATCCGTGATTTTTTTATGCTTCTTGTCACAACTATGGTCCTGGATGCTGTTCAAGCTACTGAGAGACCACATCAAACTCCTTTCTTTCTGAAATCACATTAGATACATTTTTACAGCTAAACAGGCCCTGCAGTCACACTTAGATTTAATGGATTCTAAGATTAATTCATTTAATTTTAATAAATTTAGATCTGAATGAAAAAACAGAATGTCCCATCCAATTGTTGAATTAATTGCAACACAAATATTACAGAACTATGATCCCATAATAAAACAAACACCCATGCTAAGATGATATTCCTGGACACCATAAAGATTAGCTTTTGGAAAAGAATGAAAGAGCATATCCCACTCACATGTTACTAACTACAGTGCAGTATTTAGGAGTATGATACCACTTCTGTACAGTTGGAATTATACTAATTAAAGGCACTTGGCTTCACAGGTGCAGGGATATAAAAAAATAGCTCCAGTAAATATATATATAGATATTATGAGAAAAACACATCTATTTCTATAGGTTACTTCATAATTTACGTGTGCTAGACACTTTGAAAGCACTTAAGAAGGATGGCGGAATTTACAATCCTCGGCCAGACAAATAGATAGAAGTTAGGGGAAAGGAAATTGAAACAGCAATGGAAAAATTATATACAATTTAAATACACTTCAACTTGGTTCACTATTGTCAGAATGACAGAAATGGGGTCATTAAGTGGGACCTAAACATGGACAGGTCAGGGGATCAGCAGATGAGCTCTGGGAAGTTGTATCATGCATACCCCAGCGAGCCATATAGAACATGGCACAGAGGTGTGAAAAACTGAGAAACCATTAGACAAATCTAGGAGCATTGGCAGAGCAGAGAGGTTTGTGTGCAACACAGAGCTAGAGAAGGGAGGATAAACAGAGAGAGATTTATGAAGAGTTTTGAAGGTGATGACAAGAGGACACATTTCTCTGTGTGTATTACACATAATACATGCACAATATCTGTGTGTACGTATAAAATACTCTATACCATATTACAATGTCTCTTTGCTCCTTTTTCCACAATCTCTCTATAATTGTTTTTCTCTTTAACTCCTCTTGCCTTCTTTAAGCTCAGTACTGTTCCTAAAAAAGAACATGAAGTCAATAATATTTGTGTTCAAGTCAAATTTTCAAATCCACAATGCTTCAGTGTGTTTTTAATGAGGGAAGTCTGAGCTCCAGCTCAGATATTTTTTCTTGTTGTGGTGTATGACTTAACAATAAAAGTATTTCATACCTGCCAAATTCTGGCTGCCTACTGATTTCCAGTGGAGATACAGGAAGCCTGCTTCCCCAGTACATTAGTAATTTGGACAGTGGATATCACAAGTATTTTGATACCCATTGGGTCAGAAACTTTCTTCTTAGGAGTTTTTGTAACTTGGAAGAAGCTGTTAAAACCAAAAGTGTTTGCAGTGTTGTGTGGCCATTTTGGTCCCAGATAATGAGAGAGAGACAAGGTGGGTGAGGTAATATCTTTTACTGGACCAACTTCTGTTGGTGAAAGAGACAAGCTTTCCAGATATACAGAGCTCTTTTTCAGGTCTGGGAAAGGAGCGTCACAGCTAAATACAGGGTGGAACAGATTGTTAAGAATAAGGAGTTAACAAATTGCAAGAGATTATTTAAAATGAAGTGGACAATTAACACCTCTGCAGCCAGTCATAGGACAAGGGAGGGTAAGTGGGTTACAGATTATTGTAATGACACATACAACCAGTGGCTCTACTGAGTCTCTTTGGGGCCCAAAAGTAATGAATTTAAGCTCCCAGACTCATCTTTTGCAAGTGTTGTGCAGGTTTCCTTTGAGGATAAAGATTGAGAGTTCAGAAATACAGTGACCATTTTGTGAAAAGTGTTCACCCACAGTGATTGGAAGTTTTTGTCTTTTATCATTTTTCTGTGCGAGTTTTTTCAAGGATGTAGTGATTGTCTGGTTTCACCCACATAGTTGTTGTTGGGGCATTTAATGTACCGAATGAGGTATACCACATATTGTCATAGCCACAGGTGACGACTTTCCAAAGTCCCGGGTAGGTGGGGGAGTTCGACCCCCAGCTCTGCCCCAGGCCCTGTCCCCACTCTACCCCTTCCCCCAAGGCCCCACCCATGCCCCGCCTCTTCCTGCCTCCGCTCCACCCCACCCCACGGGGCCTGAGGCAAGAGAGACACCGGTGCAGTGCCTCCTGCTGGTTGCCTCAGGAATTAGCTCAATTCCAGCCTCAGAGCACCTCCTGCTGGCCAGTGTCTCTCCTGCCTCAGGCCCCAGTGCCCTTTACCTTGGGGTTCTGCCCACAGCAGTACCCCCACACTCTGGGTCTCCACTCCCAGGGGAACCCCCAAGCCCACCTTGCCTCAGTGGCTACTGCCAGTCCTCATCTAGCCCCCTTTCTCTGGGGCAAACTGCAGTCTGTGATTGCCACTCATCATTGGCAAGGGGGTTGGACCTGCTGCCTTTCCCTGCAGCCCCAGTACCTCCCCCGGCCTTTAACAAGGCCTCACCCTGGGGAGTTGCCAGGCTCGAGCTCCCCAGCTCCTCTTGCCCTTCCCCAGCTCTGCTCTGCCCAAGATACCCTGTGCTCTCAGGCAGCTAGATCCTTCTCATTCTAAGGCTGGAGTGAGACTCTCTCTGCCTTCCGCCCCTACAGCTCTTTTATAGGGCCCAGCCTGGCCCTGATTGGCTGCCTCCCAGCCTTTTCCTATTGGCTCTCAGCCCCAGCCCTCTCCCAGGGCTGGCTTTTAACCCTCTCAGGACCACCCTGCTACAGGCACCTAACTACCAGAGGCTCCTTTAAAAATCTCAGCCAACATTCCTAAATATAAGATCTATTAAAAACATTGTAGCTGCTATATAGTAGGTTACAGGACATTGTTTATGAATTTATTTTGCACACTGCTGTAAGAGCAATTTTTCCAACAGCTTATCTACATTCTGCAGTGCAGTTAATAAAGGATATGGCCCCTGGAATGCACAGAATTGATGTGGGTACTATGCAAAGTCATACCATCTGACAGAAATAGTTGTCGGTCTACAATGTTTAGATGAGGTTATCCTTCATATTCAAAGTTGAACTTTTGGAACAGCTTTGTGACTACTATAAGGTTTGTACACAGCAAACCTAATTTATAGGGCACATCCAGGGTTTCTCAGATTTTAAAAAAATCTACCCTCTCCCATATCCTCACTAAGCAAATGCCTACTAGTGTAAGAGATTTTACTTAACACTCAGAGACAGCCTGGAATGGCTGTCAGCAAGAGAGCTCTTACAGAGAAGCTGTGTGACATCGATAAAGAAGTTGCTCTGAATGAAGCAGTCAGTTCTTTTAATTGGGTTCATGTTCACTTCTTGCTGTATTACTGCTGGTTCAGAAAAATGGGCTACCTACCTGATTCCCCAGGACAACATAAGAACAGTGGTTAAAGTAGATTGAAATAGGCCGGCAGATGTCACTGCACCAGCCGGAGAGGAGGAGGAGGTGGTGTAAGGGAGAACAGCTTCCCTAAACCAAGGATAGGAGGGCGAGCTGTGCACCGCCTACTCCCCGTTATATTAACCCCTGCCTACAATGTCTCTCTGGAAGTTCAAATGCATCCATATTTTCCTAACCAAGAAGGCCCCTCTCTAATGTTAAACCTATATGGGGATTATTATAGATTAAAGAGCCAGATCGTCAGCTGGCGCAAACCGGTGTAGCTCCACTGAGCTCAATGGCGCTCTACCATACACCAGCTGAGAATATGGCCCTTATCATTTTAACCTAGAGATGCCACAAACTACTGTCAGGTACGGCAAGTAATCCTCACTTCATTTCATCATAAAATGCTATGCTGAACTGCACTGAATTTCTACTTCCAGGATTATCCTCCATCCCTTTGAACATGGTGCCTTGGAAGGTGTCACGGTAGCACAAACCAATCCACAATCCTCTTGTTCAGAAATGACAGTTCTTTAATTCTCAGAGAGTTTACATTGGGCAAATTCATCCCAGATGTAAATCCTGTTTAGCAAGGATTAATTTGGTTCAGTGGCTGTAAGAGACGTTCTGTACAAAACACTGTAGGTGCACTCTCTCCCTCTCTCATACAGAGTAATCACACATAGGTTTCAGAATCTCCTCTCAGAATCATAGGCAGGCTCCTTTACTGGAGAGACCCAGAGCTCCCCTCCCTGTTAGTCTCTTCCTCAGTAGAAATCCACAGCTTCTTGCTTCCCAAGTACTCTTTGCAGAGAAACTCTTTACCATTTTGATCTTTCCCCTGTGCTGAGAAATGGGAGAGGCCTATTTACTCCCTCCCTTGCCAACATTCCTTGCTGTGATGCCTACAACCCAAAAGCCCTGGTTAATACAACTCCCTAAAGGCAGTTGTTGGATCAAACTAGAAAAAGGGTAGTGCTGGACCAAGGGCATGTTTTGAAGGGACAGCATACTCATTTACAGGCAGAAATCAGCATTATATACAGTTTTAATATCCAGTTATTCCAAAGAAGTCAATCAATTCTCCAGATCAACAGATTAATTGCACAACATTTATGAATGATATCTGGCCTTGACTTACATGTTTCTATCTTACAAGCCAACTGTATTTATCTGACAAACTTTTGGACCATACACTCTTATAGAAGGAAATTGTGGCACTGGTGGGGAGGTTTTTTATTTAAACTTAGAGATTTAGTGTATCCATCTGATTCATGAAGAGATCTGCTTATCAGGCCTACTCCCTACTCATTCCTTCCAGTTCCAGGAAGATGCTACTTTGAAAATTATTTTACTAGATCTCTGCCCAGCTGAACCTACAAGTTCTCACAGTAACTGGTTTCATAGATTGATTAATTTCTGATTTCTGTCGAACCAATGTGAATTAGTCTTGAGCTAAGAACATCAGCTACCTTGCTACAAACTAAGGGTCTGATTCTGCTCCCACTGAAGTCAATAGTAATTTTATATAGACATAGTGGGAGCAAAATCAAGTCCTGGTAGTCAAAATCCAGAAATCAGGCACAAATCCACAAACCCAGATACCCGGTCCCAAGTCTGAGTAGAAACCTGGGCACTGGGGACGGTGGGGAATTTGACCCATGAGCCAGTCAATGCCCTACTAGGGCTTTCCCCCTTCCTGAGTCTTCACTTGCCTCCCATCTTGTGGAGTTTCATTCATGACTCCTTTCCCGTGACTGGTGTTAGATTCCATTTTCAAACACAAAGACTATGTTTGTGCTAGCAGATTTAAACAGCTTTCTATCCTCATCCTACAAAAGATTTTTGTCTGGATGAAAACAAGGCCTTGTTCCTTTTACCTTTTAGTGCCCCTGGATCACACAGCCTATGTTCTGTAAGGCAGCACTCATTATATAGACTTGCCCACTATTGCCACTATCGTTAAGGATCACCCAGAGTTTCCATTACAGCCACCTAATTTCAGAGAGTTAAACTCATACATTAAAAAAAAAATTCTACAGTGTGAATCTTGGCATTCAGGGGCTCACCCAGAAGCAATTTCTTTTTAATTGATATAGCTCCATAATTGCTTTGGTCATTTTTAAGTGGCAGGTGAGGAAAACACAATAGACACTTACTGGCTTTAAGTGCTTTTTTTGTGTTCTTGGAATTTATAAATGAGTGTGTTTTATATGGGATAAGTCTACAATGTGAACTAATTGCCTGAAAGAAGAAATGGCTGGTACTATGTACTAAAGCTATAAAAACAGTTACTAACCACATGCACCAGCTACTTTTTCATAGCCATTTTTAATACACATTTGTTATTAAAGATCAATAATCAGGGTTTCTAATGGAAATGCAGACAGACCCTTAACTATACATTCACTGGCCAGGCACTTTTCTATCTTGGCTTAAACTATAATGAATTTATTCTTGCACATTGAAAATTTGATGCTAATTTTTAAAGAGTGAGTTTGTTTTGGCCAGCTTCTTGGCTCCTAAGAGAACTGCAAAAATTGCACAGTGGAGATTGCTGCCATGCTGAAGATAAGGGGCCTTATTCACAAGTCACTTACACCAGTGCAAATCAGGAGTAAGTAAAAGTGAATGAAGACTCTGAGAGGACCCGCCACTGATTTCAGAAACAGTAGATTGCTAAGCTTATAAAATGTTGTCTTTAAATAAAATTAATAGGGGCCGTGCAATAGATAGTCATATTGAAATAAACAATATAGCATACTGTATACTTTACAGGATATGAGAACATTGAAAAGAAACCAGTAGTAAGCTACTTCTGTGTAGCCCTTAAAAATGAGCTTATAACAAAAGCACTTATCATGCAATTGTACATATATGAGCAAACACGTGTGCCTACACAGAGCTCCACGGGTTTAGTTTCAACTAGAACAAAAAAATTGTGCACACTGTCTCAATATATATTGATTTATTATATAGACACCTTTTGGAGTGTAAGCTAGGTAGGTTTGGCTCTGTCTTTTATTTTTGCATGCTATGCAGAGCCAAGGGTATTGTCAGAGCTAAATGGATAATTATTAATGATGATTAGAAACTGGAGGTGGGAGTCGAGGTAGTAATGGGGCAATGGGATAAACTGTCCCGTTAACTTCTCGTCAGGCAGTCAGCTCTAATGCGGATCCACAACTCATGACATTACATGTAAAAACCATATCCCAGGGAAACTGCTTCATACACCTGGAAGTAAACTCCTTTCTGCTTCTAAATGGAGCATCCTCTTCCCCTTTACACAGTCCCCTCTCGCTTCCCACTGGAAGGAATTAGGGGTTCTAAAGCAGTGTTTCAGAAGCCCTTCACACTCCCACCCCAATATTTTGTATTCTGCTCTAGCTAGTAGGTATCTGCTAAATGTTTCAAGCCCAGAATTATTATAGAGGGACCGGTAATGACTCTATGTTTAGGTTATTTAACACTTTCTATTGGGAAAGGTTCTCCTGACCATTTTTGAGATGCTCTAACACCTCCATTGTTTGCAGCAGGCCTGTGATACTGGGGCGCGGGGTGTTATTTTTTGGGTCCCATTAAATTCTGTTTAGTTCCTGCTGATATCTAAACTGTCAAAAATCACCAATTTCCTTCTTTCATTTGCATTCTTCAGGAAGATAGGAGGGGTAGAAATTAGGGTCAAATTCCTCTTGATCAGCCCCCCAGGCCTACTATATAGCTCCATCAGACCATTTCATACTTCTAGAATAACCCCCCTCTCTTGTTGCTAGCCATTGTAGTACATTGCTAGCCAATGTAGCTCAAGGGGCAGAAGTCTGTGAAGAATGTTCAGGGTTCAAAACCTGCTCATGCCACATAATATGGGGGGAGGCGTTATAGATTTGTCCTTTTTTATTTTTAAAAAACCCTAGGACATTATGTTAAAAAATGATTATAAAAACATTTAGCTTGCAAAGTCACATCCTCGAAAGTCAGGAAATGTATGCTTTATAGGTGTCCATGCAACCTTAATTCTGCCCCCTGGTTCATATGAATTATGGTACAGTCTTCCGTTATATGATCAAATGCCATTTTCCCCATGGACGCCTCCCTCATTCAGTGCAAAGGATGGACACACAAGAAGGCAGAACTAAGGTTGTAAGGGCAACTGTAAATCTGGCATTTCCTATCTTTTGAGTGCTTGGTTATGCCACCTAGACATTTCTTTCATGTAGGTGAGTGGGATTTTTTAATATAATTGGAAATATGTGAAAACATTGTTTATGGTGACAAAGCCAGAGAGTTTTGCCACAGGGCAAAATTTGAGAGACAGAGCAATGAATGAAAATTAGATGCCAAAGGACAGTGCTGGTAAGGAACCGGGGCTGATCACTCCATGACAGAGAAATTGGTGTTAGAAATGAGCATCCAGGAAGTATGGTCAATAGAGATAAATAACAATAAAGCTGCATGTGTGTCACAGATGTTACAGGAGTCATGGATTCCTGATTCCCATGTTTGTTTGTTTTTTAAATATCCATGGCTTTTGTAGTTTGGGCTTTTTTGTGGGGTCAGTGGAGTGGTGGATTTGTTAATAAAACAGCTGCATCAGTTTCACTGAGAACCTTCCGCACTGCCAGGTTAAATCCTAAGACTGCATACCCCTAGAAATGACAGCTCAGCAACACTGAAACCAAGGCCCAGACTAGTGGACTACAAATGAGAGGTTTAATTGTTCTAGGAGTCGTGAGATTACTTTTTTCCCAGTGTAGCTTATTCTTCAAGAAGATGGTGGGCAATCATATGTTCCAGCAGCTGCTGGAGGGAGTAAAAATCTTCACATTGGGAATTACATGGATTTTAAATTCCAGTTACCAAGAGTTTGGATATGTTACATAAAAGAGATTTTACACACTACAATTTGTTGATTCTTACACACATTCTTACATTTGTGGATAAGAAGTTAAAGGGTAATATTACCCAAAATGGGTTTGTGATCTAGAAAATTCTGCTCCTGGATATAATTCATTGTTAATCAAAATTCTAAACTAAAATAAAGCAATGCTGAACAGGGTCAATGCCATTAATATTATGTGAGAATCCAGAAATACTGGAATGGAGAGGTCATATTGACAGTGCTGCTGTGTGTAGCACAGTGGCAATGAGGCACACAATTCTAGAGGCACTATGACCAAAAGTTGAATTTCAAGACTGTAGACCATGATTTGGAATTTTCAAGATTACTAACATTATTATCATTATTGATGATCTTGGCAGTAGTATTCTGATTTAGTCAATGGGGACAAGATTGCACTTGACAAGGCCAGAAAAGGAAGGATGCCATAATCAAGATATGAGATAACCCATTAATTCATCTAGTCCATCTTCCTGACAACATTGAATTGCTCCTTGGAGTGCCTTTTCTCATTCTTTGTTCAATCCAGTAAGTAATGTGTGATGAATCATTTATCAGACAAATTTAGCCACTTTTTCTGCTCATGGGATCCATCTTACTCATATATTTCCAACACGTCTCCAATAGGATGCTGCTGCTCTCACCTATGTAATGTAATCTACCAGACAGGCTTCTGTAAAGTCAGGAAAAGGGGCCATAATGACAATTAAAGACCATCATCTGTATGTAATTTAGGAAATCTTAAGAACAAGTCTTGCTGCTTGAGGTGGACTACTGCAATCATCTGAAGAAGCCATATTTTATTCCTAATTACATCCTGTCAGTTTACCAGGACCAGATGGCGTTCACCCAAGAGTTCTCAAGGAACTCCAATATGAAATTGCAGCTCTACTAACTGTGGTACATGATCTATCATTTTAATCAGATTCTGTACCAGATGACTGGAATA
This sequence comes from Caretta caretta, assembly GCF_965140235.1. Lineage (NCBI taxonomy): Eukaryota > Metazoa > Chordata > Testudines > Cheloniidae > Caretta > Caretta caretta. The sequence continues at coordinate 125,219,348 of NC_134209.1, read as the reverse complement.
TAGCTAATGTAACGCCTATTTTTTAAAAAGGCTCCAGAGGTGATCCTGGCAAGTACAGGCCGGTAAGCCTAACTTCGGGAAAATTGGCTGAAAGTATAGTGAAGAACAGAATTATCATTCACATAGATGATCACAAAAGAGTCAACACAACTTTTGTAAAAGGAAATTATGCCTCACCAATCTATTACAGCTAAAGAATAAACTATTCCCTTTACATCAAAGACAGTGCCACTAAGTCTAGATGTCTTCCACAGACAACCTAAGTAACCCTTATCATAGAGACCCCTTGAAATTCAGCAAACTGTTTGAACACAAAAAGTCATCAAGTGTCATAGTGGTCATGGTCATTGGGCAGAGTGGGTACTCAACCGACATTTTTTAAGGACTTCTCATTGTCATAATAGTTCTTGTCCATATCCTATATTAGTTAGAGGAAACAAGAATGTTTCCAGCAGTGGAAAAGTAAGGGTTCAGGGAATGTAAAATTAAGTAAATTTGCCTGAGAACATATATTTTGTGCTTTTAGGAGTGTGTAGTAAAGTGCATGGCATCATTTCATCCGTGAAAGCCTGAGGTATACTTCTGTTGAAACACTTCTACATTTTGAAAGCTCTGAAAATCTGATCTTTCTTTCAATATGAAGTCTTTATGACATTACACTGAGGATACATTTTTGTATAATTATTCTTTATGTCCTTCAAGATATTGAGTGGTTAGAAGTGTTCTTGACATTCCCCCTCTCTTGCTATTCTGTTATTAAATTTTTGAAGAACACATCACTTCTGAAAGTGAACTATAAAATGTTCTCAGTATACACATAATTGACCAGGCCATCAGTCATCCTAAAATAATAGGTTAGTACTTTTATATGATTTTCCAGTTTGAAAATGTTTGAAAATACTAGCTAATTAATTCTCATAATACCCCTGTGAGGTATGTAAATATATATTATTTTACTACAGCTTCATCAAGAGGTTAAGTGGCCTACTCAAGACCATATGGAGATCTGGGAATAGAACTCAAGCAGCAGATCTGGGAATAGAACTCAAGGTTTTGATTTTTATATCAAAGGTAGATCCACATTTTTGTCTATCAAACATTTATGGAGACATGAGCATTTAGTCCTGATTTGCATGGCAATGTTTGTGCAAGTAGACACACATTTGTATACAGATAATTAGGAAGGTATCTAACAGATCATTTCTACATGCAGCAACCCAGTTTGTGCATGTAATTGTAGTAAACACGAATTAGGATGTGCTACTTCCAGCCAGAAAAGGGACTATCACAGAGCTGAAGAGATAACTGATTTTGCAATTTGAAGGCCAAATCAAAACTGATTTTTTTTCTCACCAAAACAAAATAACCAATCACAAAATGTTTGGGGTTGAACAAAATGTTTTATTTGACCTAAAACCACTTTTTGTTTGGTTGGTTCATTTCAGGTGTTTTTCATCCATTTAAACCCCCCCACCCCCCCCCAAAACTTTAATGAAATTTTTAAACAAAATATCATTTCAAAATTAAAAAAGTGGAAATGGTTTAACAAAATGGTTAAAATGAAACATTTGGAAATGAAAAGTCTAAACATGCAATTTCAAAATGGCCGAAGCAAACCATTTCAAATTAAAAAAAAAAATCTTTTAGTCCAAAACTATTTGCCAAATTGGACCTGAATTTGCTAATAGTTTCAGCCTCAGAAAATGCACTTTTTGGTGAATTTGCCATTCACTGAAACAATTTTGCCCAGTTCTAGAACCCATTAACACTACATCTGCAATCATTTTGCGAGCCAGTCCACATATTTAAATACTCTGGGTTTTACGTTGATACCACTAGTTGTGCAGTGGTGTAGCTCCATTGACTACAAACAAGTTATTCTTGATTAGCACTGGCATTAAGTGAAATCAGAATTAGGCCCTATGATCTTCTAGGAAGGAAGGATTGTCTTATGGTTAAGGACTCAGCAAGACTCAGGAGGCCCATGTTGAATTCCAGCTCTGCCATGGACTTCCATGTGGCTTTGGGCAAGTCCCTTAACTTCTCTGTGACTCGGTTTCCCATCTTTTGCTTGTATGTTATTGTATTCCCCCACCCCTTGCCTCTATTGTCCGATTATAATGCAAACTTTTCAGGGCAGTGACTGTCTTTAGTTAAGTATTTGTACATTGCCTATGCATACTGAAATCGAAAAATTGGTTAGGCATTTCAGCCACTACTCACAAATCTACTACAGACTAGCCCCGGCTGAAGAGAAAGGTGATAGACATGTACCAGCACATACTAAAATGTTTGTTCCACTTTTGCATCTGATGTTATGATTGAGCCTTTCACGGCTTCAGTTTGGTTCCCTGCTCTTTCAACCATTCCAGATGATCAATCCTTTTATGCAATTAAAATCCTAGATGTGAGTGCACTCAAGATAGACTGATGCCTATCTGCTTTTCCACATAATGCTTCATTAATTCTTTCAGCATGAACAGCTTGTCTGATGATCTCAGCTTATCTTGAGCATAGTTTGTTACAGAAGGATATCTCATCCCTGGGGATCCAATCCAGGAAAGCATGTAAGCATGTGTTCAAGTCCCTTCCTATTCAGCAAAGCACTGAGCAAATGCTTAAATCCCATTGACTTTTATGGAACTTAAGCTCATGCTTAAAGTTGTGTGTGATTAAGTGCTTTGCTGCATATGGTTGCTTTTCTGGACAGGGCTTAGCTGATCTGAAAAAACCTAGAGGCTTTGCTTTTAGAACAACCTAGTTTTGTCTATTTTTGCTCTGCTTTTCAGCTTGATTCGGGGAAATAAACATTGTCCCACTCCAGAATCTTACAAGAATCTGCTGTGGGTTGCTTACAAGAACCCACTTGTAAACAAAATGAGTTTACAAAATTTTAAAAAATGAGCTCTCTGACAAAGATAATAAGAACAAAAATATTGGTACTGGTCATTTTCATTTAATTCAAAAGTTTCTTCCAACCAAAAACTTTTAACTCACAGCCAGTAGAGCTGACAGAAATAGGGAAGCAGCTCTGCTTGCTAGTAATTTCTGTATATTTCCTTCTCTCTGGTTTATAATATAACATTTTGTGATTATATTTTGCCAGTTATCAAACATCATGTCACACAGACAACCCTTAACTGAGGAAAACTGGCATCCGCTTGTCCAGCTCCACAAGTAGGAGAAAGTATAAATAAAGCATAAATGATTAATTTAGCCTTCTCTCCCTGCCTACCGTTAACAGCTCCAGGACCCACAGCACACTGTGCTCCTCTGATGTACCAGTGCGGTAGAGCCTTCAAGACTGTGGCTAACCCCTTTCCAAGTACAAACACCTGTAAAAACAAAATTAGCACTGCCAATATGTCTAAGCAGAAATGCTTTCCAGTAGGTTATAGATATAATATTCACCCCATTCAGGGGAATCCAAACAAAACAGACATGTCTTATTGGGGCAAGAGGATATTAAGAATAATAGACAGATTATATGATAGTTTCTTGAAGGCAAAGAAAGAGACATTAGTCATAGTTTTGCTATAAAATGAGACTTAATCAAAGGGGAATGGGTTATAGGTCATGTGTTCTATTTGTGCTATTATTATTTTTAAATCACTGAGGCTTCCATGAGTGGCAAAAGAAATTATCCTGAACAGTGCAAAACAATCCAGACCTCACTGGAGCACTTCAAGATGAGCCAAGAGAATCCATCACACGAGCCCTGCTGGCTTCATGCTAACCTTCATTTTATGCCTTTTTAACAAGAGATGATTGGGATCTTGGCTACCTCGGTTAGAAAAAATTTTGTTTAATCAAATCACCAGGCAGGCATGGCTGGTTATGAACAGCACCCTTAACACACTGTAACTTTTCACAGAAACAGCGTTGTTCTAATCTGCTGCTTTTCTCCTTTTCCTTCCCATTTCAACAGAAACAGACAACTCTAGTAGATGTGTCTGATTGCTCCTCTTTGGCTATACATATTATTACCAAGCCTGCTATATAATTAGTAAGTTGTAGGGAGGGAGGGGGCTCAACCCACCCTCCAATATTGCAGGTACACAATTAATTGTAATAAATTGTAGAATTAAATGCAAAGATGGCAACCGCAATTGCATCCATTTATATAATGACTGCAGCCATAAATTGCATGTACATAATTGTCTGAATGATGGTTGCACCAAATGAGGGTTAGATGTCTGAATGGGTGCAGTCTGAGTGCAATCAGCAAGGCTCCAATTTTGTGCCTATGTTTCTTTGTGTGTCCACCCAGATTATTGGATGGGTTACTTGAATTACATTTTTCCAAATTTAACTTTCTTAAATTACATTTGTACTTATCCCAAGAAAAAAGATTGCCTATTTCACAAAGAGCTTTATGTATCTGACATACATTGCCTTGATGGTTAAATCGAATTTATTTAAAAAAAAAAAGATATATCTTATCAAAGAACCAGAGAAAGTAGAAATGGAAAAGACCTTTAAATTCATCTGCCTCATCTCCCTACCAGTGAAGGATTGCCCCATTGTACATTTTCTAGTTCTTCTTTAAATTTAATGTCCCCAAGTGATACAACTTCTACACTTCCTGCTGTGGAATAGATCAGAATGCCAGGAAGCGTTTACTGATATGCAGCCTAAATTTTCCCCATCCAATTACTCCAAATGACACCCCATTGCACCATTCTAAATACTCCTTGCTTGGCATTTTCAACTTTCAAACTAGTCATGGAGAATAAATTCACTTGGTGGTAATTAACACTAACATTTTTCTTTACTTTTTTGAAAATCAGCAGCAGATTTACTTCCCTCTATTCCACTGGTATTTCCCTGAGTTCTATACAATTGTACAAAAAAAAAATTGCCAGTGATTCATTTAGCTATTTCCATTAGCACTCTTAGAGGCATATTATTGGAACACAAAGATTTACACAGTATTCATTCAAACTTTCCAAGTAGCCCATTACTTACTTTTGTATCTAAAGCTATTTTCACATGCTCTTTGTTACTTCCCAATTGTTTAAGCTTTTATTGTAATTTTTCCTCTTAAAGACAATTTTCAAATCATGAACATACTTCCCTGGCTCATCTCTTTACAAGTCTACTTTCTCTGTGGTACCTGTTTCTGGTTCTGATCTATTTGTTAATGCTGGCTTTAATCCATTGGATTAACAATAACTCTTTCAGGAGGAGGGAGGTGGGTAGGGGTGGAGAGGGGGAGTGGGTGCAAAAAATGTTATTTATTATTTGTATTGTAGTAGTGCCTACAGGCCCCAGCTGAGATCAGAGCCCCATTGTGCTAGACACTGTACAAACACAGCAAAAGATAATCCCTGCCCTGAAGATTTTGAATTCTAAATAGATAAGACAAAGACTGGAAGGGGAAATAGAAGTGAAGTGACTTGCCTAAAGGTCACACCACAGATCAGCTGCAGAGCCTGGTTTAGAATCCAGTCCCCCTAACTCCAAGACTAGTGCCTCATCCTATGGACTATAATACCTACTAATGGATGTTTGTTAATATTTCCCAAAGGGGTGTTGTCGTTGGGATTTTTTCTGCCCTTTTATATTTCCAAGCCATCTACAACTGACAAGGACCTTGTTTGGTTGTCTCCCACTTTCAGTTATATATATATATATATTCTCCCGGAAGGCAAATTAATATACTATGCTCACCACTGAAAGAGTCACCATTTACTAACAGTTATCACATGACAGGATTTTCAAAAGGAAGTTAGGAGCACAAACCCCTTTGGTTTCAATTGTGTGTATACTACCAAAGTTCCATGGAGCTTTTCTCCCTATCAATAATTCTTCAGCCAAACAGCTCTCCCTTCTTTAATTTTGTTTGACTAATAAAATCAGACCAATTTACACAAATACAAAGTCCTCATTTTAAGTCAGCCTTAATCCCTATATAACCCTAACTGGTTAATTTACATGATGATAGGGTAGAAGATATAGATGGGGTGTAGACCTCACTCCATCTTGTGCCTTTTGACATCCCCAACTTTTCCCGCTACCCTCATCTTTAGGGTTGCCAACTATCTAATCGCACAAACCCGAAAACCCCTGTCCTGCCCCTGCCCTGCTCTTCTGTGAGGCCCCTCCCCTCTCCCTCCATCCCCCCTCCCTCCATTGCTCACTCTCCCCCACCCTCACTCACTTTCATTGGGCTGGGGAAGGGGATTGGTGTGAGGGAGTGGGTGTGGGCTCTGAGCTGGGGCCAAGGGGTTTGGAGTATGGGACGGGGCTCCAGGCTGAGCCTGGGGCAAGGGGTTGGGATGCAGGAGAGGGTGCGGGGTGCAAGCTTTGGGAGGGAGTTTGGGTGCAGAAGGGGTCTCCAGACTGGGGCAAGGGGTTGGAGTGCAGGAGGGGGTGTGGGCTCTGGGAGGGAGTTAGGGTGCAGGAGGGGGCTCAAGGCTGGGGCAGGGGTGTGGGAGGGAGTGACGGGCATGGGCTGCCAGCCGGGCAGCACTTACCTTGGGTGGCTCCCGATTGGTGGTGCATCGGGGCTAAGGCAGGCTTCCTCCCTGCTCTGGCCCCACTCCGCTCCCGTAAGCGGCTGGCACATCCCTGTGGCCCCTAGGGGGCCAGGGATCTCCACGCATTGCATGCGCCCCAAGTGCTGACTCTGCAGCTCCCATTGGCCAGAAACTGCGGCCAACGGGATCTGCAGAGGCGGAGCCTGCCTTAGCCCAGCTGCACCACTGACCCAGAGCCACCTGAGGTGAGCAGGGCCCTTGAGCTCTGTGCAGTGCCTGCCCCCTCTGCATGCCACTCCCAGAAGCAGCCAGCACATCCCAGAAGCCCCTGGGGGAGTGCAGGGAGCTCCGTGCGCTGCCCCTGCCTGCAGGCACCACAACCGCAGCTCCCATTGGCTGCAGTTCACGGCCAATGGGAGCTGCAGAATTGGGGTGGGGCAGCATGTGGAAACCCCTGGTCCCCGCCACCCTGCTCCAGGCCACTTCCAGGAGTAGCACGGGGCCAGGGCAGGCAGGAAGCTTGCCTTAGCTTTGCAGCACTGCTGGACTTTTAGTGCCTAAAATCTCCCGTTATGGCTTCAGTAGCCTCTGGAAGATAGAGCCAGATTCCGGAAGACTTCTGGCGAAACCAGAAGGGTTGGCAACCCTATATCTTTCCCGTCCACAGCATGACAACTTGCTTACAGTGGTTGCCATTATAAAGTCAGCTTTTACTAACATTTACAAAACAGTGATAATTAGGGAAGTGACTGCAATAATACCCCCACTCCGCTTACACATTCTTGTAACATTTCATCTTCCTCATGATACCAGCTTCATTTGCCCATTTTTGTCAGTTTCTCAAATAAATATGCCTTTACCTTCTTCCACACTGCCCCTAGGGCTGCCAGCCCTCCAGGATTATCCTCGAGTCTCCAAAAATTAAACATTAATCTTGAATTAATTAAAGACTATGTCATGTGATGAAACCTCCAGGAATACATCCAACCAAAATTGGCGACCCTAACTGCCCCTTACATATAAGACACCCTCCCTGAACTGATCCATCAGGCCACTCCTCACTCCTCTACATCTCGGCTCAAGACCCCCCTCTGCTGCTGCACTTACATGAAATCAAAAGTTAATGATGGCTAAAAGTTAATGATGGCGATAGTTGACATTGAACCCATTTATAATTATAAACAGAAAGCAAATCTATATATCTATATATAAATTTTAAATATTTGATAGTATCCTCTCCCCGCCTCCCTACCCACAATCTTTATATGTCACTTACAAGCTTTTTGGAGCAGGGACCTTCTTCTCTGTGTTTAGGGGCCTTAGCCTGGCTGGGGTCTCTGGGCACAATAAATAATAACAATACCTTACATATCACCCTGTGGTAACTGGCAGCAAAATGATTGTCATGGTAACCACTGTACACGGGCTTACGCTGACCTCCAGTGGGTAACCCACACTGCCTTTTATGTCACCTGTGAATTTGTCCCAGTCTGCATGCAAATGATCTTCATTTGTGCACACTGAAACAAGTCAAGATGCAATGTCAACATCTATAGCTCCATTAAACTTAGACTTCATCCAGTAGATTAATGAAACCACTCTGTCCACTCAGCAGTTAGTGTATAGAAATTTGCTGACATTAGTGCCTATCATGCTGACCAATATGGCTTTATTGATCCCTTGTAACCCTCTGCTTAGCTGTATCAATCTGTTGTCTCTTGTCTAATACTCAGATTGTAAGTTTCTCAGGGCAGAAACTGTCTTTTTGTTCTGTGTTTGTACAGGCCCTGGTATAAAGGGGTACTGATCCATGGCTGGGCTCCTAGGAGCTATAGTAATGCCAATAATAAGTAAGACAAAGAAGAAGATAAAATGTATGACTGTTCTGAAAAATGCCGTAGAGTTGTTGCAGAAACAAAATAACTTCTGAACAGATTTTGTTGTGTTTCATTTACTTGTCAATGGTTTGCAAATTTCTGACTCACTCCAAGTGTGTATTCATTTGCATAAGACAAGGTGTGTGAGGTAATATCTTTTATTGGACCAACTTCTGCTGGTGATAGAAATAAGCTTCTGAGCTACAAAGAGCTTGTCTCACTCACCAACAGAAGTTGGTCCAATAAAAAAATATTACCTCACCCACCTTGTCTCTCTGATATCCTAGGACTGACATGGCTACAACAACCCTGCATACGTTCATTATCATGACATTTTACAGCTATTTTAAAAATTGTGCAAGTTTTTACAGAAGGTTATATTTTGTTGGTGGAAACTATGAAACTGAGAAAGGTTATTAGTAGGAGCCTACCAAATTCATGGTCCATTTTGGTCATAGGATTTTAAAAGTAATAAATGTCATGATTTCAGCTATTTAAATCTGAAATTTCGCTGTCTTATAATTGTAGGGGTCCTGACCCAAAAAGGAGCTGTGGGCAGAGGGTGCAAGGTTACTGTAGCGGGGGGGTTGTGGTACGACTACCCTTACTTCTGCACTGCAGCGGGAGAGCAGCGGCTCTTGGCTGGGAGCCCACCTCTGAAGGCAGCACCACCACCAGCACCAGCGTGGAAGTAAAGATGGTGCAGAAGTAAAGATGCCATGGTATGGTATTGCCAATCTTACTCCTGCGCTGCTGCCTGCAGAGTGGGGCCCTAAGTCGGCAGCTGCCACTCTCCGGCTGGCCAGCTCTGGAGGCAGAGAGTGGAAGTAAAGGGTGGCATGGTAATACCGCAACACCCCTAAAATAACCTTGTGACCCCCCTGCAACTCCCTTTTGGGTCAGTTTGAGAAACACTGGTCTCTCCCATGAAATAGGATAAAAACACACAAAAGACCAGATTTCACAGTCCATGACATGTTTTTCATGGACGTGAATTTGGTAGGGCCCTAGTTATTAGTGACTCACGTTGACTTGTTAGATGAAGACAGAGTACGGTTTGCATTTGCATTTCACTTACCCGTGCTAGTTCTGTTCAAACTAGCGCACTAACAATAGAAGTGTAACTGTGGTGACGTAAGCAAAGGCAGGGGCAAGCCACCCTCGGTATGTGCCTAGGGTCTTTGACGAGATCCTACCCAGGGTGGTTAGCTCTTCCTGCAGCTTCTGCCATATCTATACTTCTATTTTTTAGCTTGTCCTTAATTTGGCATCCAGTTGATGTCAGAGTAGGAACGCCGTTATCAAACAAGCTTTATCACACTTTGATTTATGGTTGTTGTGTAATTTTTATAATGATATATCCATGCTTTATATTTTACTCATCTTTTAGCCAACTAACAAACAGGGAAAGGAGAAGGAGGCTGGAGGATTCTTGCCATCTCTAGGCCACAACACACAGGCAACCACAAAGTGATGGTGACCATGTTTCCAGTGAAAAGAGCATTCTGAAATAGCTAGAGGTTTCCTTTGGTTTGTCACCAGCTACCGTGTGTGAAGATGTAACACACCTCTGAGTGCATTTATCTGTATACTGTTGGGATCAGATAAAGTGTTTCCTGTCAGAGTTTGGTATCAACAGCACTCTGAGGGGTCTCAGTGACCCTTATAACCTGTGTTAAAGTGGACAAGCAGCCAGATGGCTACATATTTCTACATTCTTTTGCTTTGTTTTTCCAGTGTTAGATATACACTGTATATATCTTTTCTCTTGCAAATCTAAAGAGTGGAACAGAGTCACAGAAAAATGCCTTATAATAGAATTTACTGTAGGTGACAAACAGTTGTACCACATAAAGAAGAGAGGCCTTTCAAAAAGTAAATTAGTTATAATTAGATTGTATAGGGGAAAAAAATCAGAAAGGCTAAATTTCTCCTTGGTTGTGACCAGGGCTTAAATTCTTAAACAGTATCTCTCAGACCCTGCACACCCCTCATTTCCCCCCCCCCCCCCCCCACTCCCAAAGCTATAAAAACTTCAGGAGGGTTGAACATATTTACCAGAGCTCCATTCCAGACAACTCCGGCTGAACTGAAGCCCCGGTTGTGACTGTTACAAACATACATCACAGGAAGGATCGAAGATATTACATTTACAGCCATATAAAGAGAGACTACTCAATTTGCTGAAATGCCCATTATGTGTAGATAGTGCCTTACTACAGACAGTAATTATTATAATTCCATTGTCTTTTAAATTAACAGTATTCCACATCAATGCTTTCTAGCAGTTCCCTTGCTAGACTGAACGGAACAGGGCTTTTAATGTGAAGACAAACTATAAACTGCATTTAGTGATATAAAAAGGATGTAGAAAGAGGAATAAAAGGAAATAAGTGGTAGAAAACAAAACAAGAATTTCCAGCACTACAGGCAATGACTGAAGCATAAATCTGAGAATTAACAGACCATAGAAACTGTCTATGGGCCAAATCCTCATTTTACTGACTTTAGTGTTACCAAGATTAGGCCCTATAAAAACATGGTAAATTTTCCTGAATTTACATTGAACCGGCCAGAAGTGTCAGTGCTTTTCAAGATGATGACCAATTCACTTCCTAACTTCAGGTTCATCACTGTGTTTCTCAGAAGTACGGGAAAGCATGCACAGTGTTAAGTGGAGCAAGTTCATTGACTGCATTAAAGAAGACAGATTTATGGGGTTTTATATTTGAGAAAGAGGAATAGACACAAATTACGGTTTAGAGGTCTCAGTCTAGCCAATAGTCTATGAAGCAAGTGTATAGCAGCTTTTCACATAAGGTGGCTTTTAATTATGAAAGCTAAGAGAAAATATATAAAATGTCAACTAACATCAGTAAACCATAGAATCAAGTGGTTATCTACTCTAATCCCCTGACAGTGCACTATTGCTCTCTACAACATATAATGTAAATGTGGGTTTGGGCTAAAACCCTGCATCGGAGCATCTGGTGAAGTCTGGATCCAGTTTGGTGACCTTTGCAAATAGTCCCAACCACTAGACTCTTTTGGACTAAAACTCAATGTGAAGACCCCTAACAGATTCAGAACCAAACTTGGAGGCTTGGACCCCTCTCTTTGGAACTAATTTTGAAAGATTTTGTCTTGTCTAATTTTCAATTTCTTATACAGTGCGGCTTCCATTTCCTCCCCTGGAAGACTCTTCTACAGTGTAATACAGTAGTGTTTGACAACATCAGCCCAATAGCAAAATACATTATTTTAAATACCAAGGGGCTATCATCAAAAGAGGAGCAGTCTAAACATGCTTGATTTCTAGTTACACACATACAAAAGCCTGAAAAATATTTTCAACATTGTCTGATCAAAAACCCCCAGCCTTTTATACTCCAAGGTCTCATCTCACCCAAACCACTTTCACTCAACCACTCCACTCACCTGTACCACACACACATACATCCTATTCATCCAAGGAGCATCCACCATTACCCACTTCCTTCACCAAGGCACTCACACTTGCATGTGCATACACACCCACGCACCACTGCTCGTTCCATTCATCCCGTTCCTCCACACACAACTCAGACCTCCTTCTCTGGGTTACATCCAATACACAACACCACTTTCTCCCTCCTTTTGCTCAATCACCAGCATACTGCTTCAGACAGCCGGCAATCCATCTAACAGTTTTCACATGCAAAACAACTTCTCAAATGGGAGTGCAAGCTGGGTCTGAATGAGCTCTCTCCTGACCTTTAATGATGAACTGGGGGGAAAAGCCCTCAGGAGCAGACTGTACTTGCATAGACACACCTACTCTGCCTAGGGGATCAGACAGACCTGTGTTGCCAAAGTGATCAGTTTTGGCTGTTTCGGGTTAAAATTCACTTTCATATTGAGTGCACGGGTAATGAAATGTTGTTATCCTTATTGTATGGGGCAGGGGCAGCAGGATTGTACTTGCATGCCCTGACTGAGGGGGCGAACCTAACTTCAGACTCATTTGCTAAGTAGGAGGTAGTGATGTCAAGGTGTTACAACTTGGTGGTATGGGTCTGTTTAAAGGGTCCTAGAAGCCATTTGACCCTTCAGTGTTTAAATACAGAGCTGGCTAAACTAATTAGAGAGTCCTGGTTCATTTTCAGTGCACAAGAGCCTGGGGGCCCTCTAGAGTAGCCTCTGCACAGCCAGTCACCCTGCTCCTGTGCAGTGAATCTACTATGTTCTGTCCTTCTGCAGCTACCTCTGGGGGGATAGAATTGCACACTCAGGGATAGATTCAGTGAATAATATTTCAGGTGGGTGCACTGTCCAGGGTTTTGCAAATATCCTCAACGAAGATAAAAATTGGTATTTCATAGATTCATAGATATTAAGGTCAGAAGGGACCATTGTGATAATCTAGGCTGACCTCCTGCACAATGCAGGCCACAAAATCTCACCCACCCACTCCTGCGATAAACCTCTCAACTATGTCTGAGCTATTGAAGTCCTCAAATCATGGTTTAAAGACTTCAAGGAGCAGAGAATCCTCCTGCAAGTGACCTGTGCCTGCCCCATGCTACAGAGGAAGGCGAAAATCCTCCAGGGCCTCTTCCAATCTGCCCTGGAGGAAAATTCCTTCCCAACCCCAAATATGGTGATCGACCCCAAATATGGCGACCTGTGGGACTACGAATGCACTTCAGCCACAGAAGTCTAACAGAAGATTTTATTAAAATTGAATTTGACCCTAAGGCACCATTGTAAAGTATGACGGTATGATTTATTAACGTTGGTGGGCATCGCTTTTAGATGACCACTAGGGGGAAATATTGGTCCATTAACAATGTAATTTCTGAGAGGTTTTACTGCATTTTTTAATCAGATATTAGAAGAAATGTCTGAATTCTGTGCTGTGCCCTTCTGTCATTTGTTCCATAAGGGAAAACATCAGCTGTAAAAAAATAAATAAATAAGTATTCATGCTCCTAAAATTGAGGGACACATTTAAGCCAATGTGTTATGAAAGTAAAACTAATATCATGATGTCTCTCAAATGCGTATGTCTATGTATGCTCTGTGATTAAAGATTAAAACCCTCTTGTTTGTTTCCTGAAGGGTCACAGAAGTCACTTTGGTCAAGCTACTTCTGCTTCTGCTGAGCAGAAGAATTGGACCTAATGAAAAGTTTTATTCTTGCTTTAATAGGAGTCTTGCTCCATTAACGACTGCAGACTTTGGCCCCAAGTCATTAAGTAACTCATTGAATCACACCACAATAATAAATGATATCGTGATGCCCCTGTATGTACATTCATTTAGCATTTTAGAGTGCATGGCTTCATGATATGATGTGTCTGCATTTTAAAATAAACATGCTGCTATTTTATTCTGTTGCACGTGTACTGCAGACACCTCCTGTTTATGAGCATCCAAAGTATTTTGACAGATTGGCTAAATTCTAACTAAAGTATGAAGGGCATGATACCGATGACAAAACAGGAAATGTGGAAATAACAAATGCACCATACCGTATTAAATATCAATAAATTAAGGTGACATTTCTTTAAAAAAACAGACGACGGCATATTAAATTGCTGTATCTCTATGCAACTATTCTGTAGGAAGTACTATACTGGCGAAAAATCAGTGTTTCAACCGTCTGTGCCCCTTCAGAAGTTTCTTGAGCATGTCACTTGAGAGCAAGTGCTTTGGCTGCCAATATGAAAAATTCTCTAGTCACAGTATTTCATAATGGGGGGGGGGGAGCTTTTGATAGGACAATATAAAGATCCTAAAATAACATTTCCACTGGATAATATTGTAGAATTGCTGTAGTCAGGGCATAAAACAAAGGGAAATTCAAGAAAAATGTGGACATGTAGAAAAGTCTTTTTATAAATTTTAATTATACATGTATAGTTTTCCACAAACGATTTCAGTTATTCTTTTTAATATCATATGAGACATGGTTAATTACATGTAACTTGCACGTCTGGCTTTGGAAAAGATGCCCAAATCTGCTAATCTTACTTGGATGACTGCTGACATGTTCTATGCCATCCTGCCACAAGCTGTTACCATATCCATCCTGAACCATTCCAGCGTCTGCCTGATTCTGCGGTAATGTTCTCTAGAATCATATATATGACAGTCTACTTGCAAGGCACAGAGAAAGGCTTTGGCTGCAGCGTTCACAAATTATAAAAGCCAGAATTTTGTCTTTTGCAACATCGTGGGCCAAATTCATCCCAGGCATAATTCAAATTAATTCCAACCCTTATAGTTACCAGTTTCCAACCAGTACTGAGTAAGAGTTGGTGAAGGAGTATTTTTAAGCAATAGAAGTATTCATTATTGTCACCAAAAAAAAGAAATGAAGAGGTCTCATTAAAATGCCCCTTCTGCCCCGACCATAGTTTATGATTACTGCAGGCTGACAAGAAATGTGCATGAAATTTCCATCTCTCCTCATCCTGAAAAATATTTCTGCTATTGTTTGTGCTAAATATTTCATTTTTAAGGATACAGAGAACTAGCCAAGCTTCCAGGGGAGATTGAATGAAAAGTTAAATGTTAGCTCTAGTATTCACCCCATTAATCAGAGACACTTTCTGGGTAGTGCCTACTCTCAGACTCTGGGTAAGCACTACACTTCCTCTATCAGGCTGCCAGTTCCTGTGGACAGTCAGATCACACTAGTCCATTTAAAAGATGCAAAAAATCTCTTCTGTAGCCTATTTGAAAAGTGTCAGTACCTTTGTTTTCATAGGCTTATTGTTCATCTTGCAGATAGCTTCTGGAGAACATCTTAACTGAAAGAGATGGCTCCATCACAGTGTGAGGTTTGGGTCTTAGATCCTGAAAGTTTGTATCTTAAATGCTCTTTGGCACTCCTATACCCTGGAGACATTCTTGTACTGCTGTGACAGACACCATATAAACGTTGAAACAGATAGTTAGCAGTAAAAAGACTATTTCTCCATCAGTTATGTCATTTTACAGGACCACGAGTGTAGCAACTTTGCTTTGGTCCATGACAAAATTATTGCTAACAAATAATATTTATTAACTATTGTTATTACTTATACTGCAGAAGTGCCAAGCAGCCCCAATCATGGACAACGACCCCATTGTGCTAGGTGCTGTACAAACACAGAAACAAGCGACAGTTCCTGCCCCAAAGAATTTACTATATATTTATTGTTCCAAGCATTCTAGAAACATTAATTAATTCACTAATTATTATTCACCATAGCCCTGTGAGGTAGGTAAGCACTGTCACAGTTTCTGAACTGTCAGGAAGATTTGGATTCCAGGAAGGATTTCTTTCTTTCTTGGAAGAGAAACCAGTTGATATAAGCACAGCATATAATATCCTTGTCTAATTCATTTATTATAGGCACACTCTTGAACAGCAACATTTGATCACAAAAACAAAGTTCACCTTACAATTGATCGTGGTGGCAGAACACAGCAAGAACTACAAAAAGCAATGGTGTTCAAACATAGCCAGACTGTTTCTCCCTTCAGCTGCTCCAGAATAATTAGTGTACCTTGCTTACAACACACCAAAATATTTATGTGAAGGCTACCATTCAAAATTACCTCTTTATAGTAAGGTGATCCAGCTGTCAATCAAAATTACTTATGGGTTGCACTCAGTTATGTCTGTGCCTGCATAAGTACAAGTGTTCATTCCCTTGATATATTTTAATTATTATTTCAAGCTAAAATAAATAAATGGGGAAATATAGGATGGATAATATTATATTCTGGATTGTGCATCCACAAAACTGTTAAGCAAGTTCTAATTGCAGAACCTTTATTTTTAGTGATTCATGAGCCAAAGTGAGCCCACAATGACTTTCAGATTTCTGCATGAGTTTGCAAGTGGTTAAAATAAAAAGTATCTTTTAACTTGTACAAAAAGTAGATTTCATCTGGAGATTCCAAGAGAAAATAAATGTGGACACCACAATACCAATTTTGCAAAGCTAATTCTTAGAGCAGAGCTATAATTTAAGCAATAAATGAGGGATTTAGAGGGGGGATGGCTTCAAAAGTTCCTAAGTAATTTAAGAATAAAAGTCTCACTGACTTTTAAGGAGACCCCCCATGTTCCTAAATCACTTAGGCACTTTTTAAACTCTCACCCTTAGGCTTTCAATTCTGCATTACAAAAACTTAGAATTATTTTCCAAATACTTCACGGCATTTCTAAAAATAATTTTTGAATTTATGCAGAAGGAGTTCTGCTCTCCTAGAGTTCCAGTGGCACATCTGAGCTCCTTGACGATCCAGCCCCAATGTAGATTCCCATGAAAGTTCAGAGCGTCGAGACATCTACCACTAATTTATTGTTTCTCCTGCAAATTGATACTTACTGTTAACCTAAACGATAGAACTGAAAATTACCGTGTTAATGTACATATTTAATGAAATCTGTAATGGTTCCGTTGTATCAGCATATTCTTCTCAGGGACTTGTAGCCATTGGGAATATAAGCGCAGCCCTAACATTGTCCATCTGTAAAGCAACACAGGCAGAATGCCAAATAATGCTTTTGAAGCAGAGTTATTCTCCCAAACATGTTTCTGGAGACCTACTGTCACTACAAACACCCAAACCCAGAACTGGTCTTGAACCTCCAGGGGATGACATAACTGCTGACACATTTCACACAGTGAAAATGTCTGAGCACCTTCATCACCATCCTTGCCAGCAATTTTTTAAACTGTCTTACTGTGGACAGACACAAACCGTGCTAATAGGGAATTTGCCCTTAGGTTGAGTGGCCTCTCCAATTTGTGATGCCAGTAGAGAACAGGACTGTGGTTTCTGTTAGTTATGAGGATTGCCAGAATGCTTGTAGGGATTAGAAACAGGAAATCCAATGATCCACATAAATGATTTTAAAATGGTGATATGTTGAACATTCAGAGAACTTAAGGCCTAACATAATGTGTAATTTGACACCGAACACTGGTCCTTTCGGTGTAACTCATGTCATTACATTACTATGTACTACTTTGGACTGACCCAGTCTTGAGAGAAGTAAACTTGTGTGACACTGTAAAGTAGAATTGCCATGTCCCATTTTTTAAAGGGTGCATCCCGTTTTGGCTAGCGCTGCCTAGCCAAGATATTAAAAGACACCCCAAAATAACTTTCAGAACTCATGCAATGTCACCATCAATATGTTGTGCTGACTTGTTGCAATGCCATAACATTTCTTTGTGCCATCATGATATTTTGCATTGTTCTGACGTTGCAACACAACAGGAGGACACTGCATTGCAAAGTGATGATACTGCATCATGTTTTAATGATGCTGTATTGCAGAGTGACAGCACTCCAATTTGATCTCACTATCTGCAAACTTCCCTGTGAGAACAGTTAATGATCACAATCCTAAAAACTATAGACTGAGCCACTGTTGGCATATACGTTGAACAACAACAATATATGTATCTTTTGTGCCACTAAGTCACCATTGTACCTTGTAAATAGTTATATTACTGGATATAATAAAATCTGGTATATGCTTTTTCTTAATTATACAAAGTCTCAATTCTGTCCTCAGAGGATGATTTCATAGAATCATTGGACTTGAAGGGACCTCAAGAGGTCTTCTAGTCCAGTCCCTTGCACTCATGGCAGGACTAAGTATTATCTAAACCGTCCCTGACGGGTGTTTGTCTAACCTGCTCTTAAAAATCTCCAATGACAGAGATTCCACAACCTCCCTAGGCAATTTATTCCAGTGCTTAACCACTGACAGTTAGGAAGTTTTTCCTAATGTCCATCCTAAACCTCCCTTCCTGCAATTTAAGCCCATTGCTTTTTGTTCTATTTTTCTCCCTCCTCCTTGTAACACCTTTTATTTGAATACATATGCCAAAGGTAATTCACATTGCTCTTTCTGAGATTAGAATTGGGTGTATAGTGTTACTCCTGTGTTTTCAATTCCTTTTCATGTCATTATTATAATTATAGATTTTAAGGCCATAAGGAACTATTATGATCTGTCTGACCATACTTATATTGTGGTAGCAGTTAGGAGCCCAATCAGGCATCAGGACTGTATTGTGCTAAGCACCATATCAACACATAACAAAAAGGGGCTTCCTTGCCTAAAGAGCACACAATCTAAATATAAAATGAGAGACAGCAGATTGATACAAAGCGGACAGGGGGAACACAAGATAACAATGAGAAGATACTGGACAACAAAGGATCTGTGGCTATTGCATTGGTTTTGCACTTTGGTTTTTTAATTACAATTTTGTAAAGATTAGAGAGGTGTTTCTGTGTGGTGCCTATATTGTGGGTTATAAATCCAGATTAACCAAAAAAAAGCAACTCAATTAAAAACTTTAAGCAATTTACTGAGCTGTGCTGTTTAATTGCAAATCTTTTACTTTGTAAAATTCCAAAAATCTTTCATCCAAGGTGTACCTCTGAGCTTCTTCCTTCTAAGCAAACTTTGAACACTTCTCACTTGGATGGCATGTAGCCATCAGAATAAAATTCCCTGACTACAATAAGTGAAGATTTTAGGAGGTGATATAAAAAAGAATGAGATAGAGGACAGTGAAAAATTGCCCATGTGCAGAGCTAAGGAGAAGAGTGATCCAAATTCTTAATTGGAAGAAGGTGCTAAATATCGGGGATGAAATCTTGATCCCACTGAGGTCATTGGGAATTTCGCCATTGACTTCACTGGGGCAGGATTTCACCCCTGAACTCCAGCCATGCTGCTACCTGGTCACAGGATAATTCATTTGTCTAACAGTTCTTTGTCTTCTATTCTCTTGTATGTCATTTTGCCATGCCTGGCATGAGACATACTGTGTCATGGCTGATGATGCAATCAAGGCGGTTGCTAAGCAGAGTGCTAGAGCTGGCAAGTTCACAAAGACTGGCTCTAAGGTCTAGGAAATTGAATGGACATTCGTATGTTGGCTACCACCTCAGTCTCAATCTGCAGTGGAATGCATCATAAAAGCCGCAGAAGGAAAGGAATATTTTGGACTATTTGTCTTGGAGCATTCTAAAATGAGACCTCTATTGTAACTGACGTTATCATGACGTTACCTAAAGAGAGGTCATATAAACAAAACAATAGCTAAACAAGTTAAAATCATTAAAGGGACACTGCCCAGTAAGTATACCTCTCTCCAGACTACTTCAAATTGCTACAGAGCAATAACCTTTATCTCAGACATTCAAAAACAAAGGCAGCTCTAGAAGGGCATTCTAAAGTTGCAGGAGCAGGATCCATCCTGAATTTTAAATTTAACTATCGTGAAGAGTCTGAAGCAGCACCATCTCTACTGGCACAAAGAACTATGAACCACTGGTCACATCCACTCATGCTTGTAGTCTTTAGGTATATATTGCCCCAGTTCATCAAGTTACCGAAGCAGGTGTCTGTCTTTAGGCATGTGGGTAGTTCTATTGTAGTCAATGGGGCTACTCACATGCTTAAAGTTAGGCACGTGTTCAATACCTTGCTGAATCAGGACCTCAATAAGGCAAAGGGCATGAAGTAGTAATTGAGTGTGGTACAGTTCCAGTGCAGCAACAACATCAACAAAGGGGCTCAACGTGGGTCTACTGGAACTTAATCAGAAGGATGCACAAGCCCAGGAATGACTGCCAAATGAATTGCATGGGTAATGATGCTTCAGATACTCTGCTAAAGTCACAGGGGCCTTCAGCCTTCATTAATGCAGCCATTGTCCTACGACAGTTATTTTTTATACGTACCTTTGCTTTCTCATAAACAGGCTGCGGTTACCCATTTTGCTCAGGCAACTTCATATTTTGCCTGTGGAACTGCTGTACACAATCACACCTAAACACGCACAATGTACATACGCATTATTTCTGAAAAATGTGATTAGAGATGCAGCCTATAAACCAAAAAACTGCACAATAACAGAATTGTTCAGTAAATATCTGTTGAGGCTAATTCTGTTGCAAACCTGTTTCATCTTCAGGAACTTTTCCACATACAGGTCTTTGTAACTTTACATCTAGAAGGTCTGATATACCATACTGTACACATGTTTATTTATGTAGCCAAAGTGTGCAGAGGTGGGATAAAGTGTTGTCAGCTTCACCGAACGTTTCAAATTGTAACCCTCTTAAAAAGCACATTCCTACCTGCACCTTAGCCCCTCAGTGAGTAGTTTCCTGGAGGTCCTCTCTATTGTTGTAGGGTTAGTGTCATCACTCCATTAGTATCCTGGCTGGGTCTGGGTATCTAATTCAGAAAGTGCACCTGAACAAGCATAAAAAGAATGATAATTCCTACCTGCGCTTTGGGGTGAAGTGTTTTTGTAAAACAAACAAACTATTCAGACCATCATGAAAAATAACTTCTGCTGTACCTATCAAAGGAACAGCAGGTCTTTTCTGGTGAATAAACAGACAGCAGTGGAGCCTTTTCAGCCACTGAAAAAGAAAACAATCCATAAATGCAAGTATACAAGACATTCCGTTAGCTGACGGCCAGATTCTGCCTCCCTTCGTAGGGTTGAATAGTACCTGACTCATTGAGTGACCCTATTACTTTCAATGGGACTACCCACTGAGGGCTCAATTATGAGCCTAGCTTTGCACCCACACCAAGCAGTAAGGAAAGATAAGGAACCCCTTCCTGCCCACATTGCCAGACAATGAGCAAAGGGAGTTGAGGTATGAGCAGCCTTGTCTCCATCCCTCCAACACGCTGAGCAGCACAGCTGACCTGGCATGGAGGGAGAAGTAAGTTATGCTAGAAAAGGGCTGGTGCAGTTTACCTCCCCTTGGGGAAGCAGGCCCAGATTGTGTCTCTCAGAGTTCTGATCTGGTTCTCATCCTGCTCCTAGGACAGCTACACACTGCCCCTTACTCATGCTGGATTGGAAGGTGCCAACGCTCAGAATGTCTAAGAGTAGAAAAACCTGGCCCTCTATCAATAATACATTTATGGTCTGTGTTATACAGGAAGTCAGACTAGATGGTCACAAAGGTCCCTTCTGGCCTTTGGAATCTAGGAATATTGCAGAGTTAAAGTTAACAAAAAGAAAAGGAGTACTTGTGGCACCTTAGAGACTAACCAATTTATCTGAGCATAAGCTTTCGTGAGCTACAGCTCACTTCATCGGATACATGTCATCGGATGACACAAAACTTATGCTCAAATAAATTGGTTAGTCTCTAAGGTGCCACAAGTACTCCTTTTCTTTTTGCGAATACAGACTAACACGGCTGTTACTCTGAAACCTGTTAAAGTTAACAGTGTACTAAACTGGAAGAGTTTCCCCGTTAGCTATCACTCTATCATGTCTCTATTAAGTTATTATTTCTTTTTATTGTGACATGTTTCTTAAGAAAAAATAAAATTTCTCATCTGCCAGTTAGTTTGGGTAGGGTTTGCAGCATGATTTCCTTAGTCATTCTAATAGCTCATTTAAACACTGGGTTTTACATGAGGACTTATTTCTGTGCTGATTTCCACACAGTAGAAAACCAAAACAAAATGCCTGAATTATAACAGAAGACTGAAGAGATTACAGCAGCTTTTCAAATGGTGCAAATATTTGCCTCAATTATTCTATTTACAATTCCAAAAATATTTCTTCTTTTGAATTCTGAGTACAAGACACCACTCCAAACCATTTTTAAGGGAGTTTTGACATAAATGAAACTTTATGCTGGCATGGCAAGTGAAGTACTTGATTAATAAAGAGTTTCACTGTTTTCAAACACATATTCCATGCAGGCTCATTTGAAGAAAACCACAAGTGGAGAATGCTTTACTGCTTCCAGTCACAAGGGGGTTGTGTATTTCAATCCTGCTTACACAGTTAGCTTACTTTGGAGCTCTGGTAGGAAAGAAACATGACCAGCAGAAATAATGCTACATTCAGTGACCCTACCCTTAGAATCAATTGGCCTGATGGGAGAACTTTTTCTCTCTCTTTTGCTACTGTTTTCTTAGTTTTTAACCTTTTAATACTTAATAATTCTTGAAACACCATCTTTAGAGAGAAGTCTAATGCCTGAGGACTTCACATACTGATTGATATGGCATTCAAAGGCTGTGAATGGGAAACTGAAGGCTTATATTGACAGATGGCATTCAAAGTAAGTTTACATGTTAATAGTCATCTTTACATATATTTGGAAATTTGCTAATATTTTTGTGGGGTACCTCTGGATGTTCAGTGTACCTCAAATCATCTTGAAGGGAACGGAACATGCACAAGGGTCGTAGGTGGTGGAAGTGGACAACTAGGAGTAATGAGGTCAAAGAAGAACTTAAGAGGAATATCCTGAATATCAAGAAAAAATCCCTAATGGTGAAAACTATTAGGGTTGTGGAATAGCCACCCACAGGGCTTGATTCTTTGGTCACAGCCCTATCTCTGGGGTGCTTTAAAATTGGATTGAACAAAGCACAAGAAAACTTTATGTGGTTGGAGTAAAAAGCAAAATCAAGATCACTACTTTATTCTTCCTCCATCCCAAAAGCCCTTACTGGGAGGCCAGGAAGAAACAAAGCTGCTCCTTGCCCAGTTATGAGTGATGCCCACTGGTTGGCTGGCACCTACGACGGTTGGATTGGCCAATAGTCATGAACCATTTGCAAGGTTGGCACCATCTATATTACACATTTAAAATGGTACTTTGGGGTCTAATTTTTTTAAAACAAACAGCTTCTAACTTTTCATACACAGTGAAGCATGCAGAACTATTTGTACAAAAAGGTACACACAAATACAATTTGTTATTGCAAGTTAGGCATTTAGCTGTCTCTCCAATCTGAATGTACAAATTGTGTTTGCATATATAGATGCTATTGCAGAATCCAGACACATTTAGAGTCTGTTTCTGAAAAGTTGGCCCTATTTGACCTTACTCTAATCATGTGTATATATAGCACAGATGGGTAGTGGTACAATCATGGCTAATCCCTTCATGAACTGTGCTTCATTCCATCATTCATTCATTGTGTGGTCAACCTCTAACCCAGATTTCCAGAGCATGGAGACTGCCTGTTGTACTGTCACTGCATTAAATAAAGTCAGTAGGATTAAACCAGATTATTTATTACTGAAACAAAATCCACACAAATGCAATGGCTTCCCCTCTTCTAAATAGTGATGTTGCCAAGAGAAAAGAAGAAGATAGCAATTTTTTTAATGCCAAAATATAACAGCCATATTCCTACTCTGAAGACTGGGAAGCTAGGGGTTTAAACTAGACGTTGACTTTCCTATTCAACATTCAACAGAGGACTGGGATATTTTGCATGAGAAGCAGTTTGCATAACTTTGTAGGCCTTTAATATGGTAAGGATTCATATCTGCCCAAGTCCATCTAGTTGTGAACATATACACAAGGCTCATGTTAGATGGATTCATGACCACTGAACAGATTTTGCATTCTTTCACTGGAACCAGCAATGAGACTTGGTGTCAGCTTTGATACAATAAGACAGTTCTGTTCTCAAGGAAACAAAATTTCCCTCTGTAAAACCAGGCTGTAATTACAGTGGGCTCTAAAACATAAGATAACTAGACAGTTCACATTAATTTGGGGGAGATGTGGAAGTGTGTAGGCCTCTGCTAGACATACACAAGGTCTTGTGTCCGATTCAACAACAGAACTCTAGACTCAGGGAAACAGATCACCTCTTGTAAAAGCTGAAATGTTGCAAGAGCCAAAATGGAAATTAATGAGGCATTTCCCAGCAACTGGGAGAATTACAAGATGTAAAAATGTACTAGGGCACTGCTTGCCACAGAGTTAGTGATACCAAGATTAGGAGAAATTTCCTCTAGGTTCAAAGGGCTCAATTCAGTCCAGCATCAATCTGAGAAATCAACTGAAACTCATTTCTGTGGAGCTAGGATCAAGCCTCCTGTTCAGATGGAATAGAGTCAACCTGTCCAGCGTTGTGATGGAGCAATCCACCACTGAAGAGGAGAGTGCCCAAGTGAAGAGATTTAACCTCACTGAAACCATATACTATAAACTATAATACCACAACAGAAAAGATAAAGGAGAACCAACTACACTGGAGAAACTACAGAGTGGGTTTCTTTCCCTTTATTATAAAAAACCCTAAATGCGCATGCTAGTGAGTATCATTTTGGGACAAGTGAGGGTGTGTTGCGTTTCATATCATGACACAGTACCACCACCTGGTGCTGGGAATGCAGCATTGCAGTTTCTCCCTTGAAATGAACAGAGAAACTGCAAAATTAGTTTGCTGTTTTGGTTAATTTTTGTTTGGTATCTGATTTCTGGGAGGGTTGGTGTTGGTGACCCCTTCCTTCTGTGGTGGGGGAGGGAAGTATTGAAGGTTGAAGAGAGCTAAATGGCTACATATGAAAGGGAGGTGAAGCCAAGAGGTCTATAAAGTTGGATCCATTACTTATGAGTATCAATACAATTTAGTCATGGTAAAATTAGGCAAAATTCATGGAAGAGTCATGCTAAAAATGCACAAAATTAGGGTCTGGAAATAGCAAGAAAATGTGTAACAATTCGACAATAAAATATTACAGTGTAACATGGAGGCACTGACACTGACCCACAGGCTGGGTGGCCCATTGAGGTGAGTCAGGGAGTGGAGGTAACACTCCCTCCCCGAGCCCCGCCGCTCAGGGCTGAAGCCCAGTTCATGCCCTGCAGCCTGGGGCAGAGGCCCAAAATCACAGACATCTCTTAAAATCATGGAATTTCTGTCCTTTGTGACAGAATCATAGCCTTACTTATGAGTCCAATGTAAGAGTCAGTTCTGAGCTCAGCTCAGGATTTATTAAAACAAGAATTCCCTTACAGCGTAAAGCTGTCTCTGTAGAAGTGGGGGCTATATGTATAACTTATCTGACATTTATTAGACTGTTTATTTTTATCATCTCTAAAAATGAAATACTATATTTATACATGACATGGACTTCTGACTTCTTGATACCCTTCTTCCCAAAGGTGGGGGGAAGTATGCATAAAACACACATGGAAGTGGGTGAACACAAACAAAACTTACAGAACCACTGCTGACTCTGAGATTAAGAATGAACTCAGACAAGCCTGAGTGTGAGAACTGAGGGGGGATTGATTCTGGGTCAATCAGGGACAGTTTCTGAAGATCTATTTCAAAGCCATGTAATCACTGCTGCAGTGATCTATTTATCTCTGTCTTTTGCTCTCTCAGGAGCCGATCACTGCCTTAGACTCTAGCACTAAGATGCCACATGCAGATCCTCTTGAGTTACTGGAGAGAGCCGAAGCTTCTGGCACTGTTGTCCTGCTACACGATCCAATAGTCCAAAAGATTCCAGCAGAACTTACTTGTATCCTGCCATATGATAATCGTGCCACTGAATCCTTTCAGCCATCACCTTGCCCTCTTCTTGAAGCCAGAATGTATTAAAAAGGAGGGCAAATGTGACTGCATGACAGCACTTGTCTTCACGACTCAGGTAAGTCGATCTAAGTTACGGTACTCCAGTTATGGGAATAATGTAGCTGGAGTCGACGTAGCTTCGGTTCACTTACCCCGATGTCTTCGCTGTGCTGCATCGACAGGAGACACTCTCTAGTGGACTTACTCCAGCTCCCCAAGAAGAGTAAATTAACGGAGTCGACCGGAGAGTCCTCTGCCATCAATTTAGCGGGTCTTCACTAGACTCGCTAAATTGACACCTGCTGCATCGATAACAGCAGCATCGATCTCCCTGGTAGTGAAGAGAAGCCCAAAGAAAACTCAGTTCTGACTCTGTGGAAGCATATAACTACCAGTCAAGCAGCAGCACGGCAATTGTTAGTGGGATCAAGAAAAAAGTTAAAGGGTCTATCATGGGATCTGTCTGCTCTTAAAAGATGGGAATTCCCTTCAGCCAATTAAGTGTCCCTGAATGTTTTTGCATTTCCCCATTTTTTTCTCTCTGATTCACCACTTTTAATTGGTCGCAGTAAAAGGAAGATGAGCTTGTATTCAGATTTTTTGAATAATTGCAGCTATCCAGATGGAGAAATAACTTATCAATGACACAGAATATTGTGCTCAGACAAGCTGAAAATCATCACTAATCGCTTAAACAGTACCACGCCACACAAAACAAAAGTTTCAAACCCAATGCATCTCAGGTATCCAGTAAATATAAGATAGAAAAACAATACAACAAGTCCAACATGACTGAGCTGTGTTACAATTATTAGCAGAGAAATGCGTAGGAAAATTTGAACTTATTTATAAAAACATCAAGTTCAGAAGTACATACCAGAGTTATAGCCTAAAATGCATCTTAAGTCCTTTAATTGGTATGTTCTAGGCTTGTTTCAATGAACATATCTGAGCTATGGATTGTTCATGAACCATCCATAGTTATTTTTCAGCTGATTATTTTAAGTTAGGGAATTGTTCCTTGAGTTTTGTAATCTACGCCTCATGGCACTCTTTCTGTTCTCATTGGATGACTTAATCTTTATAAACTACTCCTATTTTGTCTGAAACATATTTCAATTCAGTAAGGGTGAAAAATAACCCCTCTGCAGAGAGCTAATATAAACCTATGCACCACTTGCACTCTATTTTAAATGGTTCTTAGGCCTTCTGCTGGCTCTCAGCACATACAGGAATTTCATTCTAAATCATTTTCTGTTCCTGATTAAGTGAATCTCTGCTATGATCTGTGTATTGGACCAAACTTCAGCCACACAAATATTTGTGAATGCTAAACAATACAGGATACAAACAAGCTGAATCAAAATCTAGTTTCTAAATTCAGCAAGCTGATTGTGAACAGACTTTTTCATGATCCAGCCAGCTCAAGTTTCATTCCAACATTAAGACATTAAAAGGGGCAGGGCTCCTATAGGAATAAGTAACAAAATATAGAAAGCAGAAATGTTTGCAGCTACAAAAAACCTGGTGAAAACTTCAGTAGCATCATATGTCCTGGAAGTAATTTCCAGCAACATTAAACAGAATTGAACAGCAAAACATTTTCCATTTGTTAGCACATGAAGATTAGTCCCAGAACTGGCTATCAGATTATCCAGTGCGTGAGTCAAGCACTGAAGCCAAATGTAATTTGAACTAATCATGCACAGTACTGTATCTTGCAATGGAATAATTATAATTTAATGAGTGTCTGAATGGGTGCCTCATGATTTTCAAAAAGTTTTTAAAACCAAACTGAATTTTAATGTTTTACATCCTGTTTTATTAACTTAGCAAGAGAAAAATAAAGATGTATTCATTGCATATTTAAGAAAGCTCAAACTTCTATAATATCTGGCTTGTAAGGTGCCAGACAAAGAGTGGGTGCTAGGCATAGCAACATTTCATAGCTTAACAAAAAAAAAGTGTCACGAGCACCCCTCAAGAGGTAGGGTACTGCTACATGCAATTAACTTAGAACATAAAAACGGCCATACTGGGTCAGATCTATGGTCCATCTAGCCCAGTATCCTGTCTTCTGACAGTGGTGACTTGAATGGGGCGACAGTGAAAGGTCATAAAATGAGCTGTGTCTCAAAATTAAATTAACTTCAACTTTATCAATTCGTTTGGGGTGAAATTCAGCCCAGCCCAGACGATTCACACAAATCTAGGCAACACTTAAGCCCCACCTAACATGGGCCTAACTAGCGCCTCTGTGAGCTTCCTGTACTGAATTGAATTTCAGCCTGTGTGGAGACCTTCTATTTCTTATATGAACTTATTGTGGCTCTAGAAAACTTTATGATTTAATAATAAATAGCTCTTATTTAATGTTTCCAGGCTTTTAAGTGTTCCAAGCCACAGGTGGGTACTATATTATTATCATTCCTATTTTACATATGGGGGAAAAAATAGCTAAGCAATGCAGTGAGTCAGTGTTGGATATGAAGCTAGCATTTACAAGGCCTAGTGCATTCATTTCCTACTTCCATTTCTTGCAGTTTTTCTCTCCATGATCACCTAGGACTAAAGCCTGGTTTACACTTAGAAGTTTTACCAGCATCACTATGTCAGTTACTGGTTTGATCTTTTGTTCACATGGCAGTGCTGGTAAAAGCCCTAGAGTACTCTAATGTACTGGTATAGTTTATTTCACTTTGCCAAACTGGAATGAACTATACTGATAAAAGCACTTTTATACTGGTATAACGGGAATTTTACCACTTAAACTACATGAGCACAGTGAAAGTGGCAAAACTTTTAAGTGTAGACAAGATCTAAATCTCTCCAAAATGCCATGGTGACACAAAGCATCAAGTTCTCTTCTTTTGCTTCCTACCTATCCCGTTTCTGAACCCCTCTCAATCTCCATCATTTTTCTTCACAGTCTCCATCTGTTGTGTGACTCTGGCCAGTGACTCTTAGATCACGTAACCAGAGGAGTTCAACAGTGTGATGACTCTCATTGTCTTCAACTCACACTCAAGTCTTTGTACTTCTGCTACAAAGGGACAGCCACCTTGTACTTCATGCAGATATAGCTCTCCTGTAGAAACATGAACATTGCACATCTTCTTGAACCATGCCTTTTAAACCATTTGATATTTTGATTGACTTTGGTCAGTGATGGCTCTAGTCTGTCCTTCCAGATGTGGCACTCAGGTGACATACTAGAAGCTTCTTCTTATACCTAATCCATTCCCCACCTTTAACACCTCACTAGTTCATGCATTACTATGATCAGATACAAACCCTTTCTAACTCTAGATAGATAGTGGTCTTATCCCCTATGGCTGATTTCCCTTTGGTTAATACCCTAGATCACTCATTGCATCTCATCTAGCTAACGGACTTTTAAAGATATATTTCTATTCTAGGACATATACTGATGTTGCAAATACTACTATAATAGACTGTCTCACTTTCTTTAAACCTGAGAGACAAGGTGGGTAATATATTTTATTGGACCAACTTTTGTTGGTGAGAGAGACAAGCTTTCAAGATACACAGAGCTCTTCTTCAGGTCTGGGAAAGGTAATCAGACTGTCACAGCTAAATACAGGATTGAACAGATAGTTTAGCATAAGTACACATATTGTAAGGGACCATTCAAGTTGAAGTGGTCATAGGACAAAAGAAGGGGAGTTAGTGAATAGATTCTTATAATAAGTCATAAATCCAGTGTACTTATTAAGACCATAATTTTTAAACCTGACCTATTCAGAGACTCAGCAATAAAAGCAATTTCATATATGAGAGGATGAAAAAATTAGTCAATCAACATATACCTCATTTCTTCCCCCAAGACAAATTCCTCAGGCATATTTTGCTTAGCTGCTCACCCATCACTTTTCTCCATTTTTTTTTTACCACTCCTCTGACTTTGTGTCTTTCCCATGCTCTTAGCATTTGCATACAAGCTCTTAGGGCAGGGGTGGGCAAACATTTTGGCCTGAGGGCCACATCTGGGAATAGAAATGGTATGGTGGGCCATGAATGCTCACAAAATTGGGGTTGGGGTGTGGCAGGGGGTGAGGGTGAAGGCTCTGGTTGGGGGTGCAGGGTGGGGCCAGAACTGAGGAATTCAGGATGCGGGAGGGGGCTCCGGCCTGGGGCAGTGGGATGCGGGGTGGGGGGGCGGAGAGGGAAGGGTGAGGACTCTGGCTGGGAATGAGGAGTTTGGGGTATAGGAGGGTGCTCTGGGCTGGGACCGAGGGGTTCAGAGGGCAGGAGGGGGATCAGGGATGGGGCAGGGGGTTGGGGTGTCGGAAGGAGTGCAGGCTCTGGCTGGGG
Organism: Caretta caretta; assembly: GCF_965140235.1. NCBI lineage: Eukaryota > Metazoa > Chordata > Testudines > Cheloniidae > Caretta > Caretta caretta. The sequence goes on along the minus strand of NC_134209.1, from coordinate 125,189,259 downwards.
GTGTGGGCTCTGGGATGGGACTGGGGATGAGGGGTTTAGAGTGCAGGAATGTGCTCCGGGCTGGGATCAAGGGGTTTGGAGGACAGGAGAGGGATCAGGGCTGGGGCAGGGGGTTGGGGCCTGGGGAGAGGCTCAGGGGTGCAGGCTGCAGGCAGCACTTACCTCAAGCGGCTCCCAGAAGCAGTGACATGTGGGGTCATTGGAGCATGGAGGAGCCAGAGGGGGGCCATGCCATGGCTTCTGGGAGCCGTATGGAGTGATCCCTGACCTTGCTCCTCAGCTGGAGCGCCAGAGTGGGCCATGCGGCTGCTTCCACGAGCCGAGCCGTGTGGAGCTGCCCCTGACCCTGCTTCCCAGCTGGAGTGGGGCAATCTCCAGACCCCGCTCTCCAGCGGGAGCTCAAAGGCCAGCTTAAAATGGCTGGTGGGCTGGGTCCAGCCCACAGGATGCAGTTTGCCCATCCCTCTTAGGGACTTCCTTATACTTTCTGCTACATTATCTCTTTTTCATTTTATATTATCACTCTTTGAATCCAGTTTAGAACATAATATATAAGCCCAATTTCTAAAAGATAAATAATTAACATACAGTTTTGGATCAAGTGGTGAGCTCCTTTATTGAACAAATTCCCACAGACTTCAATAGCAGTTTCTCAATTAAGAGCTGTATAAAAGAGTTGGTAAAAAAAAATGTTTGAACAAGCTTACATTTTGGGCTTAAGGTACCTGACAACACCCCTACATAAACAATTAAATCTCTCTTTTACAAAGCTTACTGAGGTCTACAGACATATACATTATACACTTTATAATCCAAATAAAATACTAAAGGCCCTCACAAAAATCTAATTTAAGGCACGAGTATGTGTGGAGTATTTAAATGTATGTGGAGGTAGACTCTCTCATTGGTTATTGTACCTGAATATTCACCCAAGTATTTCCCATATTAAAAACATTATAACTTATCCCTGGCTAATTTTGAAAGTTCCTTTTTGGCTGTTGAATCTGAACCTTATCGCAGCACATGCTCTCTTTTCATCCAATTCAGCCTTCTTTCTTGGTTGTAAGCCCTTGTCTGGGTCGAAGAAAGGTGGTCACTTGTGTATGAAAAAGGGTGGGTTTTGCTGAACACTAAAATGCATACTTTGCTCAGGAATATGAGAGTTCACATTTCCTAAGTAATGGGCACCAGAATCCCACAAAACCGTGATAAAATTATATATAACTTTTATGGCAGAGGCCTATGGAGCCATTTACAAAAATAATCTGTTTTTTATATGATTGGTAACAAAAATACATAAAAATGTTGTTTGCCCATATATTGAGAAATATCCTGCCTTGGCTCTCTGCTGCTAGTGAGTCACAATTTTACAGGTTTTACTAAAATAAAAATGAAATTAAAAAGCCCACATTTTCAAAGAAGTACAGAAACATAATATTTATAGAAGATCATAAACAAGTACTCTGTTAATAGCCATTGAACTTTGTTTAAAGAATAACAGACTAACATTTCCAAAGTACTCTTTCCTGAGATTGAACAGGATTTTACTCAAACTGTTGTGGTAACTAATGAAAAACAAATGAGACTCCCAAACAGTTTTGACTGTTAGACAATATCATTGCTTCTTGCACTTGCAATTGCTGCTTACGCTGCAACTACCCATTTAAATCACAGTGTCATTTTATACTTGAATTCTCAATCTGTAGCATAGAAAACACCAGACATATTTAGTCCAAATTGGAAACATTCGAACATCTGGGCACCTTGGCCCAAATAAGCCAGCAGCTCCTGAATTTCAGGGCTTACTTCAGCTTTTAAGAGGGACAGACATGCAACACACGAGTGCCAATCAAGCTATTTCTTATAATGCTATGAGAAGGGAAGCTAAGAACCTCTTGGGAGGCTGACATTCATAGTAGTTGTAGTACAGGTACCTCATACGCAGATTCTCCTCGATGGGGCAGATTTCTGCAGCTGGAGTACATCTCCCATGATGCCCTATGGCAGGAACTCCCTTGATGCACCACAGTGGTTCATCGAGAGAGACCATTGTGTATCACGGGAGGGGTACTACAGCTGGGGAGCCCGACCCATAGAGGAAGAATAAGAGCATGAGGCTCCTGAACAATAACTTTCATGAGGCACAGTGGAGGTATTTCTGAACTAAAATTGAAACTAAATTAACATTTTTCATTTTTTGGCCACACATGATTGTTTCTCAACTTTTTTTGAAAGTCAACATTTTTCATAGAAACTACTTCCCATTTTTCTGACAAGCTCTAATATTTATTCATGACATGAAAAAGAGGGTGAGCAGTGAGATTGTAACCCCAGAACTTGACATTACTTCCTGTAACCTCAGAACTTGACATTACTGCCATTAGCCATTTTGTTTGTCCAGCCACTGCTAGAGGAAAACCAAATACCACATAGCTAGAAATATCTTAGGGCTCTGAGATGCAAGGCCAAACAGCTGCCTGCTTGCAGTTCTGCTAATCAGAATGGGAGGATGGGACAAAAACTTAATGTACTATGAGAATCGAAGGAATGTTTGGACAGCTAACCTTGGTTTTAAGTGCCCCTGACATATAAGTTTTATTGTTATGACTAGAAATGCTTTGATAGGAGATAATCAGTTATTTGATGAACTTAGGAGGATTGGTGACCTACTAGGGGTTACTATAGCGACCCACTAGGAGTCACTATGAGTTATGTGCTTTGTTTAAGTTAGCTATAAAAAAGATTAGGTAAAAGTAAATACCTCAGAGCAGTCTGAAGAAGCTTTTCTTTGGGCAAAGATCTGACACCTAAGCTCCCCAGCAGCTGGATGGAAGGAGAGCCCCCAGAAGCCTGGCTGCTGATTTCTCAAAACCATCTCAGACTTTGGGTAATTATCAATGTTTTGTGCGCTCTGAACCTACTGCTATAGCATATATGTGTGTGCATGTTGGAGACCTAATAAAAAAGTAGTTTTAGATAAAAGAACTCTTGTTTGTACCAATCATTTATCAGACGGAGGAGTTGTATCCCCATTGATTTATTACTGGTACTGGAGAGAAACAGTTAAGTTACCATTGCTTTGGGTTTTGAAAACTCTGGGTAACAAGATGGCAACATTTTCACAAGACACAAAACTAGATAAAACCGTGAGGAACTTCAGAGGGACCTAAGAAAGCCAGGTAAATGGGCACTATGAAAGCAGATGAAATTCAATGATGACTAATGCAAGGTAATGCACATTGGAAGAGAGTTGTAGCAACTCAGACATTGCTGGGTTCTGATTTGGTACTGCAATTCCTATGTTCGTGTACTCCTCACTAAATTTATTTTGCATTCAGATATCTAGTTAAAACCTGAGATATGAATAGTGGAACTAACTGTTTAGGTCAATGGGAATTTTACCACCAGCTTCAGTGGGCCCATGTCTCAGCTTGGGAACCCAAAAACTGAGGGGACCTAAATCAGTTTGAAAATTTTGACTCAGGCACATAGCAAGTCCTCAAAAAATGTTCACAACGGCACACAGCAGTTCTTTGCTTTTACTCCTAATCTCTGTTCACTTGACTTCATTGCCTAATTTGATTTGTTGCTGTGTAAAATAAATACCACGACATTGGAGGCCCACATTTCTGAAGTCCACCAATGATAATAACACCAGCAAACTCTGTGGGAATTTTTGCACATGCTATTCTGGAAATGTGGGCCTAGATTTCAGTGACAATGAAGAAAAGTTTGATTTCATATTATTTCAGAGCAAATGTCACTTGACCTTTCTAGGCACCTCAGGTCAAATCCTGCCTGATTTACATCCCTGCAAGCCTTTTGAAGTCAATGGGGAAGATCCTCAGCTGGTGTAAATTGCTACAGTGACAATCAAATCAATGGAGCTATGATGATTGTTTATACCACTTGAGGAGTTGCACAGAGAGTAGTTAAAGTAGTACCTGCCTCGTCCTTACTAGAAAAACATAAAACAAGTTGGCTATATTCAGGACTAAGGAGGGAATGAATTGTGATTTAAGATGAAAAGTGCTAAATATGTACCATATACTTAACTAAGCAGTGACTCACGGAGGGACGTTCTCAATCTATACATGTTTGAAGAGTTTGCAACACAAATGTAGGAGAGACATTATGTAGGAGCAATGGGATAAAATACGGAAAGAAAAATATAGGATTAGAGGTGGTCATCAAAAGGCAGAGAGAAGTCAGTGTTTTTAAATATGTTTCCCCTTTTTAACATCAACATTTCTCTGAAATTTTAAAACTAGTTTTATAGTTGGTTGAAAAATTAGAGGGAAAGGGAGAAATAATGAAAATGTAAACATTTATTTTGTTTTGTTTGAAATTTTGTTGAAATATAAACACACTTTGATTAGTTATAATTAGGATAAAATTCAGGAAATCTTCCTAAGAATGAGAGCTACCAGTCTGTGGAATAATCACTTAAGTGACATGGTATAAGCCTTCTCATACACTGCTATATTTAAAACTAGACCAGACAAAACGCTAACAAGTGTTCAACAAGGAACCCATCCAGGATTAGAAGAAAGAAGAAAATATAAAACATCTCTTCCATCTCTAGATTCTATTGGTCTAATTCTAAATCGCACTTAACCTGGAATTATATTGATGTAAATCCATTAGGCCTGATTTTACTGTCAGTTACCCCTGCATAAATCATGAGTAACTCCACTGAAATCAGCAGCTTTACACTTGTGTAAATGCAATCAGAGCAGGGCCGGCTCCAGGCACCAGCGTTCCAAGCAGCTGCTTGGGGCGGCAGTCAGAAAGGGGCAGCAGAGTGTCCGCGGTGGTGGCAATTCGGCGGCAGCTTCTCTGTTCCGCCAGTCGCAGCGGCAAATCGGCAGCATCTTCTCCCTTTTGCCATCCACGGCGGCAGTTTTTTTCACTGCTTGGGGCAGCAAAAACTGTAGAGCCGGCCCTGAATCAGAATCAAGCACTATGACCTTAAGATAGATGTGATTTGTGGTACTAGTGTCAGGGAGATTTTACTCTTTGTATAATGTAGCTGTAACCAGTGGGAAAATACCAAGAAGAGTAATGGGCAGAGTTATATCCTAAAATCATTTAGAACACCTGTTATGGCCTGGAACAAAGTAATCTTTGAGAACAACACATATCAGAGAGGGAAATGGCTAAGAAAAAATAGTAACTTGACTCGTTTGTGGATGCTAACAGTGTAGAGAGTGTTTAGCAGAACATGATCTGCATTCATACCTTGAGTTTCCAAGTATGTTTTTCCTCCTTAAGTGTTGCATCCGATTTTCCTTTCCACCATTCAGAATAAAGGGATGATAATAACTTAAAAATATTTTATGATGCTTTAAGCATGTCCTGTTTCATACTACTGCATATTTTGGAGACATGGTGTTAGTACCAACTGAATGGCATATTTGTACGTTGGGGAGCTACATTCACATTATAATTCAAAATGTAGCTGAGCTCCCTACTTGAGTTATGCTACTGGGCATGCTGCATACAGAAAGTACTCTGTGAAACAACCAAGGAAAAAGAAATCCTGCTTTATAGTGCATATAATCGGGAGAGTAAGGAAAGAAAATTTAAACAGTTATTTAAACAAATCTCATTCCAATTACTACTTCCCTCTCTGTCAGGGTCAATTATTCTCACTTTTGACATGACCAGGGGTGATCTTTTTTTTAACAATATATAGAGTGCCACACAGTCACTTTTAAATGACTGTAAAATAAATTAATGTACACAGGAAAAGGAGACTTACTAAACTTAAAGATATCCTCTTATTTTGTCATACTGAGGCAAGTTAAAATGCAGGAGCACTTTAAAAGCAGTAAAGTGTTTCAGAAACACATTTATTTTTGCCCCTTAAAGTAACAGTGAGAATTTGTAGAAAAACAGAACATTTCTGCTTTGGCGTCTGTGCCAGACAAGAAAGAAAGTCCAGGAATGTTTTCTTTCTGTTAGGAAAAATCCTAGCAAAAGAGTACTGCTCATTAAATGAATTTGACATGCTAATTACAGTGTCAGACTTATGATGCTCTAGTTAACATGGATGGAGAGTACTGACAAACCCTTATCAGGACACGTAATGCCACACAATATTAGGTCTCAAGAACTGAAATGTGTCCTTGATTAAGAATACATTTTTGATCAAGTGTGAATGAAAGGTTTCAGAGTAACAGCCATGTTAGTCTGTATTCACAAAAAGAAAAGGAGTACTTGTGGCACCTTAGAGACTAACCAATTTATTTGAGCATAAGCTTTCGTGAGCTACAGCTCTTTAGATAAGCTATTACCAACAGGAGAGTGGGTTGTTTTTTTTTGTTTGTTTGTTTTTGTTTTTTGGGGGGGAGCGTGGGGGAGAAAACCTGGATTTGTGCTGGAAATGGCCCACCTTGATTATCATACACATTGTAAGGAGAGTGATCACTTTACATAAGCTATTACCAGCAGGAGAGTGGGGTGGGGGGAGAGAAAACCTTTTGTAGTGATAAACACCCATTTTTTCATGATTTGTGTGTATAAAAACAAACATCCTCTGTATTTTTCACAGTATGCATCAGATGAAGTGAGCTGTAGCTCACGAAAGCTTATGCTCAAATAAATTGGTTAGTCTCTAAGGTGCCACAAGTACTCCTTTTCTTTTTGTGAATGAAAGTGGCTTAGTCATTTTTTTAACATGACAAGAGTAAAATCAATGTGTTTTGTTTTTACTGACTCTGGTCTTTCTTCCTTATTTAATAATCACCGAAGAATTACTCTTTCCCCAGCAAAGATGAAATCATTAACTGCTCTCAGAATGTCCTTCTGTTACTTGTAGCAGACATTTTTAAAATCTTTTGGCGAACCAGTAAGGCTAGTTTATACCTACTCAGATAACTGGAGAGCTTGCTTTGCCACAACTCTTAGTTCTGTTAATTTCTGACGCAACCAAACTGCACATGACTAAGCAAACTTCTGCCTCAAGTGACTCCGCCATATTGTCATGCCCTGCTGGGAACAAATATAAACCAGAGAAGGAGATTAACTATGATAATGCATTTTTTTCTTGTGCAACATTTTCCTTTGTAACTGTGGTGTTAACTGCTATAGTGGATTTTCATGATTGCCTTCAAAGTCTTATGGCCAGACTCCACACTAACTTTTCTCCGATATGTATTGATGGAAGTACTCAAAACCAAACAAGACAGCGTATATCTTTTTGTATCTGTACATAGCTTATTTGTGTGGATCTGACAGATTTGGAACCACCTTCTTCCCTCCCTGTATTACACCTGCTCCAGGTCCATGCTTAGACACACCCACCTCCTCCTCTATTACCTCTTTCGTTATACAGTATTAAAGGATGTCAAAGTGCCTGCATTGGCAATGCATTGGTGAAGGTAGACTCTTGCACGACATCCCGATTACACTGAGTATTTCTATAGATATTTGTTAGAAGTACCAAAACTTCTCCATATGTAGTATACGCTTGCCCAGGTAAGTCTCCAGCCCTAATATCTTGTCTAGATCATCAAGACTCTCTAGTTGCCTCATTTCAGTGGTAGCTACCATTTTTGCAGGGTCAGGTTTGCTATCTTAAGCTAAGAGAATGGCGTGAAAACACTCTATTTAATTGTTCTGATGATCCACTTGTCCAGATTTAGCTTGATCCTCCTTTTCCCCTAAATCTCTAGATTATGGCACCTCAGTTGGTAGCATGTTCCTACACCACAACTCCAAATATCCTCATATCCACCAGGGTTGCAACCCCACAAAGCTTAGCAGAGGTTTCTTTTGAAATCCTTCTTGGTCTTAATGAATCTGGACTTCCCTTGTGAGATATTAAACATGATCAACATTGAACTTTCTTAGTCCAGTTTGATCAACAACTACCAAGAGCTGGTGAATTTAGCTCTTCTGTGTATAGTTTCTCCATCACCACCATGGAGTTTACCCACTGTTTTAGGTACATTTACATTGACAACAACCCCTAAATTCTCCAAACAACATTGCAGCATAATTGGGATTTTCTTTTCAAATAATTTTAACTCTTTCACAAACTGTTCTATGGTGTGATGGGGACACTCACCTCTCATGAGTACCTCCTGTCTGCTGGGTATGATGCTGCAAGCTCTCCTGCCACAGGCACGTCCTGCAGGTTGTTGACCTTACTAGGTGGGTCTTCAGTGATTCAGCCCTCGGGCTAAGTCACACAATCAGAATTGAATGAACCCCTTCTGGAAGGTAGCAAATATTTCAATGAAACTGTCTGCCCCCACTGTCTTCAGTCCTGTCTCTGGATCCTTTAAATCTAGCCCCTTTTCTTAGACTTTATAAAACTAGTTGTGTCCCCTTCCTGGAGCTTAGGCCAATCCAGTACTGTGAGATGGGGAAACTCAGGACTACCAACTACTCCAGGTCACAACCCAGGGACTCTATACACAGCTGCTGTATACTGCTCCCTCCTGTTTTCTGATGCCATTCCCTGGGAATTTACCCACACAGCTCCCTTGTCTTCACCCTTATCTCAGGGCTGAAGTTCTCAGAGCCTCTTCCTCCTTTCTGAGTGTAAAATATCACCAGAACCCATCTTCTGGTTCTCTCTCAAACTCTTGTGACCAGCGAGGAACACCCTTCCTTGCTTCTCTTGTTCCCTCAGCCAGGAACTGAGCTGCTCAGGCTCTGTGGCTCCTTTTATCTGAGCCTGCTGGGCTCTGATTGGCTGTTTCTATGCAGCCTCTCCAGGCAGGCCTGGAGGACCCACCTTCGCTGCTTCTTTCCCTGGCAGGGTGTGGTAGGACTGTGGGGCCTCCAGCCTGAGCCTAGAAGGGCTAGGTATACCCCGTCACATGTGGGTTTTAGTTTAATCTTGCACTTTTTATAAAATGGACGGTTTGCAAGCATAGGCTTAGCTTTTGGAGTGATATATTCATCACCTTCAATTCTGTATTGTTGTTGGGTTTTTTTGTTTCCCCAGCTGACATATCTATCTAGGTATTAAATAGGTATTTCTCTTTCTCTCCAGTTCAGATCTGGATGGGAACATCATAGTTCCTCCTCATTTTTCAATTCTAGGGGGCCACTGAAGAATTTCAAGCAGCATGTAGACATGACTGAAATTCTTCCATTTCTAAGAAAGGTTCATGTTCTCCCCGTTCATTCAGGGTATCAGGACTCTAACTGACTCCATAAATTGGGCTCATTGTCCTTTTTTAGGCTGCTTAAGTCCTTAGAGGACTTCTGACACCATACTATTTTTTTATTTGCATGGGTATGACCTAGAGGAAGGTCAACTAAAAAATTAATTAGTTGGAAGGAGACTGAGACAAAGACAACAGATTTTACTAATTTGCAAGCAGACCCAAAAAGAGTTCTGTGTATCTTGAAAGCTTGTCTCTTTCACCAACACAAGTTGGTCTAATGAAAGATATTATCTCAACCTCCTTGCTAAGCAGAATAAAGTCCAGACCAGTCATATATATACTTGGTGCTTAAATTGGGCCAATTTCACAAAGCTGAAAACAATTATCAGTCAAATCAGCCAGGAGGAAGAATTTAATTCAAAAAATCTGAATGATAATTGGAAATCATTTAAGGATGCACCAAAAGTCACAATCAAGGAAGAAGGCTGTACTGGTTAAACCATTCTGATTTAGAGGGAAAGTGAAGGCAGCTATAGTATAGCTAATGGAAGAAAGGGGAAGTTGGTAGTAATGAATATATATGAGAAGTTAGGAACTATAGAAAATTGATAAGGGAAGCAGCAGAATTAAGGACAATAATAAAGGGTGTCTTAAAATACATTAGAAATAAAAAGAGTCCTAACAATGGTATTAGTCCATTACTAGATGGAAATGGTAGAATTAACAATAATAATGCAGAAAAGGCAGAATTGTTCAATAAATATTTCTTTTCTATATTTGGGAAAGAAACAGATGATATAGTCTTATCATATGGTGATAACACTCTTTATTCCAGTATATGTGGAAATTTACCACTAGTATCATGTTAACCAGAAACTACTAAAGTTAGAAATTTAAAAATCAGCTGGTCTAGATAACTTTCATCCAAGAGTATTAAAAGAGCTGGATGAGGAGTTCACTTGACCATTAATCTTGGAGCACTGAAGAAGTTCCAGAAGACTGGAAGAAATGTTGTGCCAATTTTTAAAAAGGGATAACCCAGGTAATTATAGTCCTGTCAGCATGACATCACTCCTATGCAAGATAATGGAGTGGCTGATATGGAATTTGATTAATAAAGAACAATGGTGGGTAATGTAATTAATGCAAATCAACATGAGTTTATGGAATACGTATCTTGTCAAACTAACTTGATATCTTTTTTATGTGATTATAAGTTTGGTTGATAAAAGGAACAGTGTTGACATAATATACTTAGACTTCTGCCAGGAGTTTCACTTGGTACCACTAACATTTTGATTAAAAAATTAGAATGATATAAAATTAACATGCACACATTAAATGGATTAAAAACTGGCTAACTGAAAGGTCTCAAAAAAGTAACTGTAAATGGGGAATTTTCATCAAGTGGGTCTGTTTCCAGAGGGGTCCTGCAGAGATCAGTTCTTGACCCTACATTATTTAGCATTTTTACCAATCACCTGAAAAAAAAAACAAAAAATCATCACTGTTAAACTTTACAAATTACCCAAAAATTGGGGGAGTTGTAAATAGTGAAGATGGGTCACTGATTCAGAGAGACCTGGATTGTCTGGTAAACTAGGCACATGCAGACAATATGGATTTTAATATGGCTGAATGTAAATGTCTACACCTGGGAACAAAAATGTAGCCATACTTACAGGATAGGGGACTCTATCCTAGGAAGCAGTGACTCTGGAAAAGATTTGGAGGTTGTGGTAGATAATCAGATGAACATGAGCTCCTGGTGTGATGCTGTGGCCAAAAAAGTTAATGTGATCCTGGGATGCATAAACAGGGGAATCTTGAGTAGGATTAGAGAGGTTATTTTACCTCTTTATTTGGCACTAGTGAAACTGCTGCTGGAATACTGTGTCCAGTTCTGGTGCCTACAATTTTAAAAAGATGTTGATAAATTGGACAGTGGTTCAGAGAAGAGCCGTGAGAATGATTAAAGAACATGCCAGACAGACTCAAGGAGCTCAATCTATTTATGTTAACAAAGATATGGTTAAGGGGTGACCATTACATTCTGAAAGTATTGACCTGGGGAACAAATATTTAATACAATAGTCTTCAATCTAGCAAAGAAAGGTTTAATATGATGCAATGGCTGGAAATTGAAACTAGATAAATTTAGACTGGAAATAAAGCATACATTTTTAACTATGAGAGTAATTAACCATTGGAACAATTTAGCAAGGGTCATGGTGGATTCTCCATCACTGACAATTTTTAAATCAAGTTTGGATGTTTTTTTAAATAGATCTGTTCTAGAAATTATTTTGGGGAAGCTCTATGGCCTGTGCTACATGGGAGGTCAGACTATACGATCGTAATGCTCCCTTTTGGTCTCAGAATCTATTAATCTAATGTTATGCCTGTTTAATAAAAAGAATTGTATCATAACTAACAAAAAGCTTTTCTCCAAGATTTAATTGCCTGTGTAGTCAGTTAAACAGAATTTAAAAGAGTATCTGAAACAGTGCCACCTGGTGATGCTCAGTAACATGATTTCAACAGGCATGCAGATGATGATCCTTCCAGTCTTAGTCTGGACCTCCTTGTCTCTATAGATATATCTACACTGCAGCTGGGAGTAAGCCTCCAAGCCCAGATAGGCTGACTCATGCTAGTAAGGCTCAAGCTAGTGCACTAAAAATAGCAGCGAGACTATTGCAACTCATACTGCAGCTTGGGCTCTCAAGCTTAGTGGGTTGAGTGGGCTTGAGATTCCGAGCTACAGTCCAAGCCACAATATCCACACTGCTATTCTTCAGGCGCTATCTTGAGCCCCACTAGCACGAGTTTGTCTATCTGGACATACTCCCAGCTGCAGTGTGGACATACCCTATGACATCAATTGGAGCAGCTCACCTGATTTCTGGATGTATATTTTTTGATTCGTGAAGTCTAGCAAGGAAATACAAGAGTGCTTCAGTCACACTCAAGAAACAAGCAACACAGTGATGAGTGGAATAAAAATTAGACCAGCAGACAGACATTCAGCCCCTGGTGAAAATTATCATTGGTTCCCATCAGGAAGGCTAGGTACTACTATTTTTCAAATGAACTACTGTTTCGGCCCATGATCAGACAAATATCTCTTGAGGTTGAGAATCTCATCAAACTTTCCAAACTTTTTGGGGAAAGTTTCCTGAAAAGTTGATGGTGAGAAGAAAGACCTCTAGCTACTTGGGCTACTTCTAAGGGGATGGACTATGTGAGGAGGGTCTCCGTTGGTGTGAGATAGAATTATGGTTGACGTAACAAAATTAGATTTTTAGTTAAATACGTAGTTTTAAAGATTGATGGCATACTTAGAGTTTTATAAACAAAGAATAAATTAATTTAAATTTAAGATGAAATAAGGACTTTTTCGTTATTTGACTATGTAACTGTTATACTTCTGTTTTCAGTCTACTGCATATTTAAATCTCTGTCTGCAAAGACATGCAGACATTTAGTTTTCAGTTAATTGAACTCTGTATCAAAGGGACAGATCGCACTGTGCTCATTCGTGAATCTTTTTCCTTTTTTCTGGTTTTCCTGAATTGTGAATAAAAGTACCTTTAGAATGAAAGTACATGCTCTGTTCTTTGTATATGGAAATTTTACCAGGTATACTAAGAGTATAAGGATGTTGAAGATTAAAAACACACGCATACCTCAACAACATAGGAAAATAGATACAGGGCAAAATTTTGGTCACATCACTGAAATGAATCACCCTTAGTGGGATGACAAGGCAAGTAGGGTTTGGCCTGCACACATAACCACATACCGCTTTGGTAAACACAGTTCTTGGTACGAATAAAAGGAACCAGGATAAATTCCAGAAAGAAAAATTTCTTTGGAAGCACAAGACATTCTGCCAACAGTTTGCTTAAACAATAAGAACTTCATTGACACTTTAACAAGGGGAAGCATTTCTCTGAATTACTGCCTAATTTAAACATTACACAACAGACATAGTTTAAAGTGGGAAGGGAATTTCTGTGGCTCTTCATAGGACTATCAAGGTCAAAAGTCAACAAGAGTACTTCTTCTAATTGAAGAGAAGAAATTATTTCCTTACTGCCATACATAGTGTGTTCAGTTTTTATAACAAATATTTAGAAATTAAATCATTCTGTTATGAAAAGACATGATTCACTCTACCCTAGACAGACATTAGTATAATTGCAAATGTGAAATTCATAGTTTCTAACATTTGTAAATATTTGCACAGAACCATTTCCTGTTACACGAATACAAAAGCCTAACTTTGCTACAGAACCATTAAGTGTGGAAGCCAATGCCTGCTTGCCATATTTATGGAAACAGACGCACTGAAGTCAGTGGAACAATATTCATTAATAAGATGAGTTGCATTTGGCTGATGATCAGGAAAACAAAGCTGTCATACAATATATTTTCAAAATCTTATACTAAAAGAACATTACAGGTTAACAAACCAACATACCTCCAGAAATTTAGGGGGAAGACTACATGCTCCATCCTAAATTTTGCTGGTTTACACATGATGCAATCCCATGGACTTCTCCGCCTTAGTCCATTGCCTTTACTGGGATTGTACATCAGTGCAGAATTTGGCCCTGTATCTTTAACCTACCAAGTTATACCAATGCAGCACCATCCAAATTCTGTCTTTAGTTGCCTCTCTCCCATGAAATCAAAACCAAATCAGTTTTTATATTTGTGGAATTATATTATCCAAATTCAGTTTAAGAGATACAGAAAAATTCGGAATGGGTACTTTTCTATCTGAAGGGCTTGCTTATCCCTATTTCTTGATAACGATAAAATTTATTTTCCCATTGATCAATGAGTGATTTTCAAGTGTAATTTCCATTGCTTTGTGCTGAGAGAATGGATCCCCACACAAGGGGCTTGGATTGCACTTTCACTTACAACTTTTCACTCTCAGGCTTCATTTTTAGTTGCATGTTACTTGCAGCTTCCCAGGTTTTAGAATTTGAAGGCAGAGGGGATTTTGATCCAGGATTCTACTACTTTTGGTTTTCTTTTCTTTTAAGTGGCTGCTGAGCGAGTGTAATTGTTCAAAGCTGGATTCTCTGCTAAGTGTAAACTGGAAGAGTTCCATTGACTTCAGTGCAGCCCTGTGAATTTACCCCAGGAGAGAATTTGGCCCTATATCTGAAGAGAAGGCAGAGTCTCAACAGCATTGCTAAATGGAAAAAATTAAGAAAGAGACAGACTGGCAGAGGAAGAAAGAGAGAGAGAAATCTGGAGAGAGAACACAATGCCTGTTTCAGTAGCTCCTTAACAAGCCAGTTGCAGGCAGTGGAGGACAAGTCAGCGAAGCTCAAGCCGGCAAAGTGTTATTCTGGCTGTTACTTTGTGTGTGTGTGTGAGCGGGGGGAAGGGGTCTGATTTAGTTTCACTACCAGGGCTTGTGTGAGGATTAAACAAGATATCCGTCATTGTCTCACATACTGCAAGTGGGATGCAAGAGCATTCCTGCCAGGCATACCTGTTACCATATGCCAGTGTGGAAGTTCATTTTATTCATGTTAGGGAAATAGTGAAGTACAAGGATCATCGTACTATGACCATACATAAATTCAAACAGAGACACCATGTACCAGATGTAATAATACTTAGATTAGATTAGGCAGACCATCACAGGGCTGGGGATCGCTAGAGTCTGGTTTATACCTGCCATGTGTCTACACAGTTTATATTAAATATTTACAGAGCAAAGGCAGGGTGGCTTTTTCTGTTCTGTAATATTCTGGTAACCAAAGCATGTAAAAATGAGGCAAGCCAGAAAAATCATAGGAAAACCCTCCATAGTAGCTGGCCGAAGTGTCGCAGATGTTTGTAAACATGATAACACTCGAAAATCATAATCAACAATACAGACTTCAGAATTGTCAATTCTGATTCTTCCTAGTCTCAGATATCACTGTCAGCTTCTAGCTATTCTCATTCTGCAATCAAGCAAGCCAAGCTATAAATGCAACACCTGCCAGCCTCCGACAAGCATATGGGAGGAGGAGGAGGACATGAAAAATGAGGAAGAAACATTTTGCCCACCAGTAAAGTCTAAGCCACTAAAGTCTGAAAAAAACACAGGGAAGAAATTGTAACTCGTGAACATCTAAATCTCAAACAATCAATACTACTCCTGACCTCCACTGGCCTGTAGAATGGAGCAGGAGCATTGGGGGAAGAAAGTTCAGCTACACAGGGCTGTGGTAGTGACTGACCAACCACACATCAGAATGTATTCTGGAGTGGTGCAGCTTTGCAATACAACTTCTTATGTACATTCTGGCCCTCAGTTCTGACCAGCTCTTACTCAGGCAAGAATAATATTTCAGTCAGTAGATCATTGTAACTCCCCGATTAGATTTGCCCAATGGTCTTCAGTATTCATCCCAGTGGGAATTTTCCCTGGGGGATGGGTGATTAAAATTAGTAAGAACTTTAGGATTTAACCCATTGACTGTACAAAAACCATCAGCAGCAACAGCTCACTTTATTGCATAGTCATGCAGAAAGCAAAGCTGCTCATCCCAGTCATTCTAAAGTCTTTCATTTCCTTTTGGCCTGATCATGGTCTGTACCCTTGACGCCCATAAGGCTTAGTATTATCGCCAGTGTTGTTCAACTTATATTCGAATGACCTACCTTATACTGGGTCTTGCAAGTTTGTTTATGCAGACAACATATGCCTCAGCACCCAGACACACTCCTTTGACACACTTGTGAGTGTTCTGAACACATATATGGTGGCTATGGCCAATTGTTGTCACCGGTGGCACCTGATACCAAGTGGAAGTAAGATTGTATTGATTGTCTTCCACTTACATCATGCACAAGGGGGCAGAGACCTGAACATAGTTCTCAATGGTTAGCGCAATAAAGCATGATTCACATACAGTTTATGTGCCTTACACATCAGTTTGGATAGCACTGTCACGTATCGTGACCATCTTACAAACACAGCAACTAAGGTCAAAAGATGCAACAACCTGCTCAGAAAACCACCCAGAATGACATGGGGTGCCAATGCCCAAACGTAATGCCATTCAGTGTTGGCACTCTGTTACTCAGCAGCAGAGTATTGCACTCCAGTATGGGCTCACTCATCTCACACCGAGATGATCCACACACAACTTAATTCCACCATGTGTATTATTTCAGGCACACTTGAATCTACTCCTCTACCATGGTTACTGGTTCTCTGCAGTATTGCTCCACCCCGTGTTCATAGAGAGGAAAGTATAGCAAAGCTCGTGATGAAATTGCGTGATATGCCACATCTACCATTAATTAAAGACTTGTTCAATCCACCACATAGTCTGCACTCACATTGCCCACTGTGGATACATTTACTGGGTGACGGATTTATGGTAGAGGACACATGCCAAGTTTCATGGTCTGCAGAGAAAGTGACAAATAATTATCTTGTCTCGGATCCCACTCAACATCAACTTGGGTTTGATGTACTGCAAAGGCAATGGAGCCTTCTGAACCGGTTTCGGAATTTGTGCTGTAGCGGAATTTCGGTGGCATTTTAGAGACAGTCCACCATGTCAAACTATGACTAGGATTGCCAACCCCCCAGGATTGGCCTGGAGTCTCCTGGAATCAGCATAGATCTCCCAGTGACTATTGAAAGCAATCCAGGAGACTTTAATAAGATATTTTAAGAAAAATGACATATGTTGGGAAAAAAATTCTCCCGGAATAACTTCAGTCAGAACTGGCAACCCCAACTATGACACATAATGTTGAGGACTGCTAACTGACTCAAATTCCTGGAGGTTTTCATGCCTTGAACATAATTGATAAGAACGCTGTGGCTTGACCAGATTGCATACGGCAAATAAATAATAATGGTCTGTACCATGAATGGCACTTAGGTGCCAAAGTGTGATAGATGCCTTATAATACAATACTAGGGTATGTAGATAGATGTATCTAGCACATTTTGGGTGCTATTGAAAACAAGCCATAACAAATAATACTGGATACATATACAGATGTATTTTCTCATTTCTGTGCAGTACAAATAATTCAAATGGTATTTCAATGTCCTTTCAAAGTATACTTGCTAATGTACCTGTAGCTGCCCTACAAGAGTACAGTCATCTTTTTCTGGGATGAGATTGTGACCCATTTGCACTGTACGTTAATGCATTGATATGTCTGAACATATTGTATCTTTCTTTTTAACCCTCATGGACAAAATGCTCTTGCACTCAATATCCCCTCACTCATGGCTTAGGTTATAGTCTCATAATGAAAAATCACCATTCAAATGGTCTGAAGAGTTTGCCAGTCTCCCCTGGCAAAGGGAAGGAAGAGAGGAGTTGACAATTCTCATATTGCAAATGTACAAAACAAAATAAAACCTCTGAAGTAGTAACAAAGACATGTTCTGTGTTTGGACAACACCTAGCACAATGGGATCCTGGGCCATGAGTGGGGCTCCTAGGAAGTATGGCAACTCAAATATGTACATATAATAATAATAATGGTCCAAACCAAGAACTGAAATTATTTTTTACTTTCCAGTTCACCATTAAAGGCTGCAATTATACAATGTAATACAGTGGTCACATTCAAAATGTCTTCTCTACTTTGAAAGGCTCTACTGATGTAGGCTGGGAGTTTCAACAGAGGCCAAGGCAGGGAAGTGCCTAATTCCAATTGAATCTCAGTGGGATTTAGGCACTTAAATTCCTTTGGCTCCTTTGAAAATCCCAACTTTAAGAAATATTTCCTACACAACTGGGTGAAACTGTATGGCCTTTGTTGTGCAGGAGTTCAGATTAGATTATCATAATGGCCTCTTCTGGCTTTAAAATATATACATCTATGAATCTATACTAAAAATGAAGAGTTGCAATGGAACCAGTATTCTCTATTGAAACAAGAAACTTTTAAAATTCAACCACTGAAAGTCTGAAATAAAGCAAAAGGTTCATTCTGACCTCGAATCACTGGAAGCATATTTTAGGGCAGACTGGATCTGGGGAAATCAGGACATCACCATGCTCAGCAGAAGCACTCCTTACTGCTGCACTAAATCATGTACCTTCTTACTGATGGATGGTTCTGACAATGAGCCCAAAGCTGTTGGTGCAGGGCCCCTAGCTCATGGAGATTGCACCAGCCAGGGACCATTTCAAATGCTGCTCATGCCCCAGTGAATCACAGGTGGGAGATTTGAGCAGCTTTGTCCTGACAGAGTTCTGGGGAATTAGCATCTCCATTCCTCTTCATCATGGGCCACAATGCTAGGTCTTTTCTCTTCCCTTTTAACAGGAAACCCCCACACACTATTTCCCTAACTCCCTCCAGCAGTTCTGCATACTTTTTCTATTCTCACCTCAGCCTATTGGGGTAACTCTGAGCTGGCATGGCAATGCAGGTTAGTGGAAGTGTGTGAAGACAGAATTTCACCATGAGTTTTGAGCCTTTGAGGAGAAGGTGCCCAAATAAGTTGCTTCCCAGGGGGCTGAAGATTCATTCGAATCAGAATTTATTATTGACACCACCATGTTTTCTGAGGGGAGAGGCCATCCCATAGTTGCTATTATCTTCGTGCAATTGAATGCCACTGGCTATATTACATGAGCACTTAATAGAGCACTTGGTGAATTTTCTATTGGAGCCTGAATTGTTGCACTGGGGGAAAGCAGGATACTTCCAGCAAGGTCAAGTTTTCCTTTAATTTAGAGTAAATCCATTTTATCCTCAAAAAAAGTGGTGGTTTGTTGTTGTTGTTGTTGTTATTTTAATTTCTGGTGTTAAAACAGATTAAAAAATAAATCTTAAACTTGCATCTCACTCAACACACTGGTATTCAGGGTCTCTCATTTCCATAGGAAAAGGTCTTTCATTTAGCTATTAAAATTAGCTTTCCTAAATGGAGGACTCTCACACTAGCAAAATCCAGACCTTTCAGGAACATCTATCAACTGAAAAACAAATGGCATCAGTCTGTCTTCATTTCTTCTGGAAAAAACCCAAATGTATTTATATGAGCATTTCAAGTGTAAAATAAATCATTTAAAACTGAACAGTAGCTTTCTCTTATGAGCAACATTTGAAATCAATAAAAAGGTAGAATTTGTGTATTAATAGGTCCCAGTGAAGTGTAAAACAAAACAATTTTTTTTAAATGATCACCAGCACTGGAATATCAAACATAGTTAAAATGCAAGCTTTATTGGGTCTTTAAAATCACCTAAATAAAAAAACAAATTCCATACCAAAGATATTCAAGGATTAACTAGAGCTTTCCTGCAAGAAATAGTTTTTGTGGGTTTATCTGAAATTATGATGGTTAAAATGCAGGACCTTTATGACCTGCTCAATGGCAGGTTTACATTGAAACTGTTATAAATTATTACAGAGATGAAGCCAATCTAAACAGTCCAACATAAATATATCTGCAGACATACTGGCTACTACATATTCTAAACACTGTCTGTATATGAATAAACAGAGCTTTCTAAATCATTTAAGAAAATGTATTTATTCATAAAATCAATAATATTTATATTTATGTTTGACAAAAAAAGACCTATTATATCTAACTTATTGGAACTTGAAAACTTTTAGTATGGATTCTTATGTGGTTTTCCGACATCTGATAATGGCTGAGAATTTTATTTTGAATTACATGAGTGTTTCTAATAGTTTTTGTATTCGAGTAATCCTTACCTGTTTAAATTGTTATTTTATTACATTTCACAAGTTAAATATTTGAATAAACATACTGTACAGTGCCACTTTCATTCAGCAGCGTGTCCACTAAAACTTTCATTGGAATATAAAACAGGCATAGGTAATATTGAAAAACAAATCTATATTTGTGTGTTTTTACTTTCTTTACTTTACTTTGTGTTTACTTTACTTTTCATTTGAATCAGCAGTAAAAATCATATTTCAGCTCATACTATTATTAAGAAGCACTTGTGGCAGGAAAGGAAATGGGAGATCTTAACATGGCCAGAGCTTGTGTATTCCATATATATATATATATATATATATATATGCATGAAACCATACAGAAAAAATTGTAGACTCAAAGAAAAGTATAAAATATAATGACACTGTGTGGCTTCCTAATTTCACACAGTAATAAAAATATGAACTTACATTAAAATACCTTCTTTTAGCTTGGAGGTTCCCAAAGTGCTTTTGCACAAGTGGCAGGTAGTGGAATAAATTTTAAGTTGCACCTAAATTGCATGTGCAAAATATGGTGTGGGGCACACAACTGCAAAATTAACAACAGCAAATTGCAGATTAGGAATATAGGATCATAAAAAACTGGATCAGACCAATGGTTCCTCTCCATTCTGTGAGTGAACGGTGCAAGAACCCTGCAAAAGGCAGGTAGTGGCCATGCAGAAATGTTTCTTTCTAATCTCCATTAGCTGAAAGTTGACTTATGACCAGAAACTCTTGGGTTTTTTTTTTTTAAATCCCTATGATTAAAACTCTGGCTAGTCATTTTTATCCATATGTAGCCGAGAACAACTGGCCCTCCTGGCTCCTGTCTCTGCTAGGCTATGGTTCTGAAACCACTGGTGCTTTTATTTACCAGTCTGTGTTCCCACCACCTTCTCACCATACAGTGTACACAGCTCTGGGTTCCTTGTGTCTGAACCCAGGAGGAAAGGGCTTTCTCCCTGCTTGCACTCCCTCACTCTCCTCCGTCCCACCCCCACTTCCCGGCTTCCTTCTTCCCAGACTCTTATATAGCCCTGGGCTAATTGGGCTGGCACCTGGCTCTCATTCCCCAATTAGGGAAGGTTTTTTCCAGCCATCTCCACTTTATTCACCTAAATGGGGCTGGCATAGCAGGGGACTGAGTCAGCAGTCCCTGCCCAGCACCATATCCTACACCTACAAGAGAGCACATTTCTTTCAGCAGGCGTCCACCCTTCTCAGCTCCTTGGACCCTCACAAGTGCCTGGTCCTGGGTGGGGACTTTAACACCACTCTTGAAGAACGTGACCACTCGGGGACTGAGCAGTGCCCAGGCGTCACTGGTGTCCAACAGGAGATTGCGGATCATCACTCCCTGGTGGATGTCTGGCGCGACCACCACCCAGATGATGAGTCCACTTTCACGTAAGTGCCAGTGGAGGTAGATGGGTCATGCCACTCCTGATTGGATTGCATTTATTTATCTCGTCATTATCTCTCGTGGGCCCACTCCTCCAACATTCGGACAGCCCTGTTCTCAGACCACCACCTGGTGGCCTCTCTCACTTCAGAGGGGCTGGGGCCGGCCTACTGGCATTTTAACAATAGCCTGCTGGAGCATGTGGGCTTCGTGGCAGCCTTCCGGGAGTTTTGACTGGCCTGGAGAGGGCAGAAGGGCACCTTTCCCTCAGCACAGTGGTGGTGGGATATGGGCCCTCGAGGATCATAGGGCCCAGGGAGCATTTGTTCGATCCCACATTTGTCTCCTTTGGGAGATGGATCGCGGCTCCTGCTTCTTCTATGCCCTGGAGAAAAAGAGGGGGACCGAGAAGCAGATCACCTGCCTCTTGGCAGAGGACAGCGCTTCCCTCATAGATTTGGAGAAGATGAGTGGAAGGGCTAGGGTCTTCTACACCAACCTCTTCTCCCTGGATCCTACCGACACCGATGCTTGCCGGGTGCTCTGGAAAGAAATCCCGACAATCAGTGCAGGTGACCAGGACCAGCTGGAGCTACCTCTCACACTGGCCGAGTTCTCAGAAGCCCTCTGTCTCATGCCCACTAATAAATCTCCTAGCATGGACGGGGATGACCGTGGAGTTCTACCACAACTTCTGGGATGTCCTCAGCCTGGACCTTGTCACCTGTCTGGGCTGAGTCCTTGGGGAGTGGGTCCTTCCTCTGTTGTGCAGGTGAGCTGTGCTCACCTTGCTATCCAAGAAAGGGGACCTCTGTGACCTTCAGAATTGGCATCCCATCTCGCTCCTCAGCACAGACTACAAAGTCATAGTGAAGACCATCTCGCTGGGGCTGGGGTCCGTGCTGGCGGACGTGGTCCACCTCAACCAGACCCACACCATCCTGGGCTGCACCATCTTTAACAATCTGTACTTGGTCTGGGATCTCCTGGAGCTCGGGTGTAGGGAGGGTCTGCCATTCACGCTCCTGTCCCTGGACCAGGAGAAGGAATTCAACAGGGTGGACCATGGGCATTTGGTTTCGGGCCCTGATTTGTGTGTTTTCTCCAGGTGCTGTAAGCTTCCGTGGAAGGTTTGGTCAGGCTCAACTGGACCCTGACCAAACCAGTCAGTTTTGGGTGAGGGGTGCATCAGGGATGTCCGCTGTCGGGCCAGCTGTATGCTCTGGCGATCGAGCCGTTCCTCTGTCTCCTCCGTCAGAGGTTGACGGGATTGGTGCTTCGTGAGCCGGAGTTGTGGCTGGTCCTGTTGACGTACGTCAATTATGTGCTCCTCATACTCCAGGACCCGGGCAACCTGGTGTGGGTGGAGGCCTGCCAGGCTACCTACTCAGTGGCCTCCTATGACCCGGTCAACTGGGTCAAGAGCTCTGGCCTGATGGTTGGGGATAGTTGGCAGGTGAGCTCCCTCTAGGCTGACCAGATAGCAAGTGTGAAAAAATGGGACGGGGGTGGGGGGTAATAGGAGCCTAGATAAGAAAAAGCCCCAAATATCGGAACTGTCCTTATAAAAATCGGAACATCTGGTCACCCTAGCTTCCTCCCACCTAGGCTTCAAGTCAGTCGGTGGAGCCTGGTTCCACTGCTCTATTTCAGCATTTACCTTTCAGCCATGCATCCTTCTCCACCGGAAAACTGGCGGGATTTGGAGGTCAGGGTGGGTGAGTAGCTGCAGAGATGGACGAGATGGCTCTGGTGCCTTTCCCTGTGGGGGAGGGCACTGGTGCTTAACCAACTAGTCCTATCCATGCTCCAGCATGGGCTCAACACCCTGAGCCCAGCCCCAGGGATCCTGGCCCAGCTCCAGAGGTGGCTCTGGAGTCCTTCTGGCCGGGACTGCACTTGGTCTCTTCAGGAGTTCTGAGTCTTTATGGGAAGGAGGGGGACCAGGCCTTGTCTGCCTCCACAGCCAGGTCCATGTCTTCCACCTCCAGGCCCTGCAGAGACTCCTTTATGGTGTGTGGAGCACGTTGGCACACGCTTTCCTCCGCCACCTCTGAGGGCTCCAATATGACTGTCAGCTCCTTTATCTCCATCTAAGAGGCTTTCCGCAAGACCAATCCATGCTGCTGGTCTCCTACCAGGACCTCCTCCGGACATGGAAGCTGGTTTCGGCAACCAGGTCCGTGGCAGCCACTGAGGGGGCAGATCTCCTCACGGAGCCCCTGCTACACAATCCCCAACTCTGTGTACAGGTAGTGAAGTCCCCCTCACTAGTGGACCAGAGGTTAGTCCTGCAGAAGTCACCAGAATCGGAGACCTCCTGGACTACATCTGGGGAGATTGGGTGGATCTCCTGATGCTTGCTCAGCGCATGGGGCTCGCCACCCTTCATACTCTCCAGCGCATACTTCAGGAGTTGGGGGCAGCCTTATTGCCCACTTCTCAGGTTTATCTCAAGCGGGTCCTGCGAGAGGGTGCTCACCACCCACCCTACACCCCAAGCCCTCCAGATCTTTTCATAGGGCCCCTGCCCTGTGAGCCTGCCCTGGCCGACCCACCCATACACCCCGAGCCAGCTGCACAACCTGCAGCCTGTTTGCTTTCAAACCGCACCAAGGCACATCTGTACATACTCGTGCTCCATACTCTCCATTTCCTTACCCTCGTGTCCCGCCCCAATGCTAAGTGGTGGGACCTATTGCCACCTACTGATGGTGAGGAACCCTGGTATGCCAGCCTCTATTCCACCCTGGTTCCACATCCCACCGGGGATATTGGTTGGCATCTCCTTCATGGAGCCATGAGCATGGGTGTGTACTTCATGCAGTTCACCCCTGTCCAGCAGTCCCTGCCCCTTTTGTGGCATAAGGGAGACCCTGGTGCATGTCTATCTATAGTGCGCCAGGTAGCAGCCCCTGTTCTGGCTCCTCCTATATCTCCTTTTACATTTTTGGCTGCATTTTCACTCCCACCTTCTCCTATACACACACCATATTCGTGGCCCCACAAAGCCGTGCGACCTCCTCGTCAACATCCTTCTAGCAATGGCCAAAGTGGCCATCTATAACACCAGGGAGAGGATGTTGGCTGAGGGGGTTCTCTGCGACTGTGGGGCCTATTTCTGATCTTCTCTCCATTCACGCATCCAGGCAGAGTTCCTCTGGGCAGCGTCTGCTCGCCCCCTTGACACCCTTGAGGAGCAGAGGGCGCTGTCTGGGGTTCTCTTCTCTGTGTCCCCTTCCGGTTCCCTTGTTTTGACCCTCAGATCTGCCGTTGTTTTTTTTCTAGTTGTCCCCCGTAATCATTTGAGTTCTCGGACTCAGTGGATCCTCCCCATAGACTGGGGGAGGATTATTTAGGAGTGGGCGGGCTTGCGCCCTCCCACTTCCCGGAACCCAGCAGGACCCTGTCACACCATATAAACAGCTAATCCGTTTTTAAAATCCTGCCAAACTTTTAAATTATGCATAAAATTACTTCTTTTCAATATATAGTGTAGGTACCTCAGACTAGATGGTCACAGTGGTCCCTTCTGACCTTAGAATCGATAAACCTCTCTTTGAAAATCTGGTCATTCCCAAAAATGCATGTATCATTTGAAATAAGTAAATAAAAAGATGCATTAAAACCCCAACATGAGAAAACAGACTGATACTAATTAATTTTAGCACTATAGATTTTGATCCATCAATTAGATCTCCACGTGCCTAGCACTTACAGACTCAAACCCTTAATTCTGAGTATGTATTTGTCACATACACTTTTTAATGGCTGTGCGATTTCAGACAGTTAGCGCTGCATGTGACTGGTAGTTCTGTTCTCATTGTCTTCATATGCTTGTTCCCTGCTCATTCCCACTGGCAATCTCTTTGCTGATGCAGTTTAACACTTGTGAGGAGAAGAATCTGCTTTGGTCTCAGGAACATTAGCTTACTGTAGTTTTTGAAAGTTGCTTGCATAGTAAAGAAAGGGCTTTAGAAGGGAACAGGGTTTCTGCTTCAGTATTAAAATCACAACGGAAATGCAGGACCAAGAACGAACCCTATATTGTTCCAGGTTTCCGCTCAGTACATGTTTAAGAGCTACAAAGAAACAAAAGCCACCATTAGGTCTCACGGGCCTGGGACAAGGAAGGAGCAGATATAACTATCAGAAATAGGAATAGAGTTCTTTTCCCCATTCTAGCTCTCCCACTCCACCTCCAAATGGCTGGTGGTTTGCTCCTGCTCCCTCTGCTCCAGCAGGCTTGCTCCACCATCTGACCCCCTTACTGCTTTTCTTCCTCTTTCCTTCCTCTTCTTCACCCTTCCATTATTAATCAGGGTCCACCTCCTACCTTCTTTTCTCTGCATGTCCCTCATTCTCTGGGCCCCCTCTTCTCCCCTCTGGCCTCTTTGTCCCACAGACAAATGAGGCTCACACTACTCTCTGACACCTTTCTCTCCGCTGGTCTCCTGTGCACCCCACCCCCCAGTCCTTCCCTTACCAGATCCACCTGTTTCAGGATGGTGGGCAGTAATGGGCTCCTCATGCTGGGAGTACAAGTGGGAGGTGCTGTGTGATGATGTAGTCACACAGCACATTTACTAGTACTTGCCCCCTAATGGCTCCCCAAAGCAGCAGCTGCAACAGCAGCCCTCTCTGGCTAGATCTGATGTTGCTACTTAGTGAGACTGACTGTGCAGAGCTTGGATATACTCAAAGCCTGAGATCAGGACAGCTAAGCCGGCTGCACCCTCACTGGCAGCAATCGTGAACAAAGAGATTTTAGCACAAGCCCAAAGGTTGGAATTGAGATTCAGAAGAAAGCTGAAACTTTAGGTGGTTTGAATTTGCAGTTCTAGTTCATTCCACTACAAAGTTTGGATCCAGATCTGAACTTCCACCACTCAGAGAGCGTTTCTACCTGGAGTCTCAATTCAGGGCTTTTGGGTGGTAGTGGTAAATCCTGAAGAATACTGAGACATTTGCACAGAAAGGGAGCTGGCGCTATCATTTTCATCCTTCCTCCTCTTCCTGGGACTGCAACATGCAGTGTTGCTGGATTAGAGAAAATGACTAAACCAAAAGTAATTATAATAGATTTTTGCCCACCCACAATCTCTGAAAATATCAGCCAGGCACAACATATATAACACCATTAACAGTCAGACAGCTCATGCTGACTCCAGACAAAAATCACTGCAGAGTGAATGAGTAGTTGCTATCTACGGTCCACGGGCCACTGGCAGGGAAATGAATGGCTCACCTTTCAGCAGTTATGATAAGTAGGGCGCTGAGTGGTGAGTCATCATTGGTTTTCCTTGCTACTGTAAACAGGGTTGCTGCAGGAAGCCTCCTTATAAGATAGCATTGGAAACAGAATAACAAACCAATTGCACTACTTCATTTTCTACCGAGGGCAAAAAAATACAAGCAGCACTGACAGGAATGGAAAGATGTTTCAATTTAATTACCATAAATTAACAATAGCAACAAATAAAGTGGTGGGAATGACATATGGAATTGGAAACATAAAATAAGGAACCAAAGAAAGAGATGGAATGAAATCTAATGGGGGAAAAAAGAATAGGCAGAAGACATGAAGAAAAATAAAGACAGAAAATGCAGTACAAATTAATTTTGTATAGTATATTTCATACAAACTAATCCTATGATGCTCTACAGTGTTAAATAATGGTGTATAAAACACATAGTAAGTAACAGCAATATGAGCAGTAATATAAGTAGGCAAAAAAGGAAAAATGCTTGTAAAGGAGATAAATAATAAGAAAGGTAGTGAAAGGCAGCAAATACAAGAAAAGAAATAAGATGGGAAAATCACCTAGTAAAACATGACAGATTAAAAAAAGGGAAAGAATGTGAGAGAAAAATACAGCTGGAATTATATAAACGAGTGCTATAAAATCTACTTGACTGAGCAAACCAAGAACTGCAGCACTTTCTGCATTTTCCCTAATGCTGATACTATCAATCAAATCCTTATGACTGAGTGTCAGGTGCTGCTTTACAATATCTTCCATACTTTGGCAAAAGCTGGGATCTAGAAAGGTGAAAGGCCTAGTTCGATCCTTCATCCCATACCAGCAGAGAATTAGTCAAAATGCAAGAAACAAAGAATATTATTCACCTAAATTCTATGAGTTCCTTTTAACTGTCTATCGAACCTTGTTACTTTCATCCCTACTGAAGTCTACGGACCAATATTGATGAAAATGCAATAGTCAAAAAATTATGAAAATGTTTCACACTTTTGCACAGTCCTGTTGCCAATGCTGCTGCAAGTGCTGTAGTTGCTATCTGTTTTCTTTCTACTGTCTTTTAGCCTATGTTGAGATTTCTACTGACAGCTGCATGAGC
Source organism: Caretta caretta (assembly GCF_965140235.1). Classification (NCBI taxonomy): domain Eukaryota; kingdom Metazoa; phylum Chordata; order Testudines; family Cheloniidae; genus Caretta; species Caretta caretta. The sequence goes on along the minus strand of NC_134209.1, from coordinate 125,161,626 downwards.
ATGAGACAGCATGACCACTTTCAAAAGTGACTTGATCCAATGTGTCTAATCTTACGTTGACTTCAGTGGAACCTAAGTGAACTGCACTTTCCAGGCAGTTTTACTGACTTCATTCACACCAGCTGAGGAACTACCCACCCAGATACAATAACATAGAATCACAGAATATCAGGGTTGGAAGGGACCTCAGTAGGTCATCTAGTCCAACCCCCTGCTCAAAAGCAGGACCCATCCCCAATTAAATCATCCCAGCCAGGGCTTTGTCAAGCCTGACCTTAAAAACTTCTAAGGAAGGAGATTGCACAACCTCCCTAGGTAACGCATTCCAGTGTTTCATCACCCTCCTAGTGAAAAAGTTTTTCCTAATATCCAACCTAAACCTCCCCCACTGCAACTTGAGACCATTACTCCTTGTCCTGTCCTCTTCCACCACTGAGAATAGTCTAGAACCATCCTCTCTGGAACCACCTCTCAGGTAGTTGAAAGCAGCTATCAAATCCCCCCTCATTCGTCTCTTCCGCAGACTAAACAATCCCAGTTCCCTCAGCCTCTCCTCATAAGTCATGTGTTCCAGACCCCTAATCATTTTTGTTGCCCTTCGCTGGACTATCTCCAATTTATCCACATCCTTCTTGTAGTGTGGGGCCCAAAACTGGACACAGTACTCCAGATGAGGCCTCACCAATGTCGAATAGAGGGGGACGATCACGTCCCTCGATCTGCTCGCTATGCCCCTACTTATACATCCCAAAATGCCATTGGCCTTCTTGGCAACAAGGGCACACTGCTGACTCATATCCAGCTTCTCGTCCACTGTCACCCCTAGGTCCTTTTCCGCAGAACTGCTGCCTAGCCATTCGGTCCCTAGTCTGTAGCTATGCATTGGGTTCTTCCGTCCTAAGTGCAGGACCCTGCACTTATCTTATTGAACCTCATCAGATTTCTTTTGGCCCAATCCTCCAATTTGTCTAGGTCCCTCTGTATCCTATCCCTGCCCTCCAGCGTATCTACCACTCCTCCCAGTTTAGTATCATCCGCAAATTTGCTGAGAGTGCAATCCACACCATCCTCCAGATCATTTATGAAGATATTGAACAAAACCGGCCCCAGAACCAACCCCTGGGGCACTCCACTTGACACCGGCTGCCAACTAGACATGGAGCCATTGATCACTACCCGTTGAGCCCGACAATCTAGCCAACTTTCTACCCACCTTATAGTGCATTCATCCAGCCCATACTTCTTTAACTTGCTGACAAGAATACTGTGGGAGACCGCATCAAAAGCTTTGCTAAAGTCAAGATACAATACATCCACTGCTTTCCCTTCATCCACAGAACCAGTAATCTCATCATAGAAGGCGATTAGATTAGTCAGGCATGACCTTCCCTTGGTGAATCCATGCTGACACAGGTAATGGGACTGAAGATAGTAGCTCTTAGGGGTGTGAGGGAAAAATCTGGATGTGAACTGCAGGCACCATCACCTTCCTAAGCAGGCTGGCAGGTAACTGAAGCTATGTCTAAACTACAAAATTAGGTCGAATTTATAGAAGTGGGTTTTGTAGAAAGCGTTTTTATACAGTCGATTGTGTGTATCCCCACACAAATGTTCTAAGTGCATTTAGTCGGCAGAGTGCGTCCACAGTACCGAGGCAACCGTCGACTTCTAGAGCGTTGCACTGTGGGTGGCCATCCCACAGTTCCCGCAGTCTCAGCCGCTCATTTGAATTCTGGGTAGAAATCCCAGTGCCTGATGGAGCAAAAACATCATTGCAGGTGGTTCTGGGTACATATTGTCAGGCACCCCCTTCCCTCCCTCCCTCAGTGAAAGCAACGGCAGACAATTGTTTCGCGCCTTTTTTCCTGGGTTACCCGTGCAGACACCATACCACGGCAAGCATGGAGCCCGCTCAACTCACTGTCACCGTATGTCTCCTGGGTGCTGGCAGACGTGGTACTGCATTGCTACACAGCAGCAGTTCATTGCCTTTTGGCAGCAGACAGTGCAGTATGACTGGTAGCCATCATCGACATAGTCGATTTTAGCCGACCTCGGTGAGGTCAGTCGGGGCGCCTGGGCAAACATGGGAGTGACTCAGCCAGGTCATTTCCCTTTTAAGTTTCGTCTCATGGCGATTCAGTCCTGCCGGCACTCCTACTGCACCGTCTTTTAATGAGAAGCCAGGAGACAACGATGGCCAGCAGTCACACTGCACCGTCTGTTGCCAGCAAGATGTATAAAGATAAATGAAGTGTATCAAAACAAGAAATAGACCAGATTTGTTTTGTATTCATTTTTTCCTCCCTTCCTCATTGAAATCAACAGCCTGCTAAACCCAGGGTTCTGAGTTCTATCCTTGAGGGGGCCATTCTGTTTCTCCTTGATGCAAAGCCACCCACTTTGTTGATTGTAATCTCCTGTAAGCCAACCCTGTAAGCCATGTTGTCAGTCGCCCCTCCCTCCATCAGAGCAACGGCAGACAGTTGTTTCACGCCTTTTTTCAGTGCAGATGCCATAGCACTGGGAACATGGAGCCCGCTCAGATCACCGCAGCAATTATGAGCACTATAAACACCGCACGCATTATCCAGCAGGATACGCAGAACCATAACCTGCAAGAAAAGCGAAAGCAGGTGAGGAGGAGGAGGTGACTGCAGCGCGGTGATGAGCGTGATGAGGACATGGACACAGACTTCTCACAAAATGCGGGCCCCTGCAATGTGCACATCATGGTGTCAATTGGGCAGGTTCATGGCATGGAATGCCGATTCTGGGCCCGGGAAACAAGCACAGAGTGGTGGGACCGCATAGTGTTGCAGGTCTGGGATGATTCCCAGTGGCTGCAAAACTTTTGCATGCATAAGGGCACTTTCATGGAACTTTGTGACTTGCTTTCCCCTGCCCTGAAGCACAAGAATACCAAGATGAGAGCAGCCCTCACAGTTGAGAAGTGAGTGGCGATAGCCCTGTGGAAGCTTGCAACGCCAGACAGCTATCGGTCAGTCGGGAATCAATTTGGAGTGGGCAAATCTACTGTGAGGGCTGCTGTGATGCAAGTAGCCAACGCTATTACTGAGCTGCTGATATCAAGGATAGTGACCCTGGGAAATGTGCAGGTCAGAGTGGATGGCTTTGCTGAAATGGGATTCCCTAACTGTGGTGGGGCTATAGATGGAATGCATATCCCTATCTTGGGACCGGAGCACCAAGGCCACGAGTACATAAACCGAAAGGGGTACTTTTCAATGGTGCTGCAAGAGCTGGTGGATCACAAGGGACATTTCACCAACATCAATGTGGGATAGCTGGGAAAGGTACATGACACTCGTATCTTCAAGAACTCTGGTCTGTTTCAACAGCTGCAGCAAGGGACTTACTTTCCAGACCAGAAAATAAACGTTGGGGATGTTGAAATGCCTATAGTTATCCTTGGGGACCCAGCCTACCCCTTATTGCCCTGGCTCATGAAGCCGTACACAGGCACCCTGGACAGTAGTTAGGAGCTGTTCAACTACAGGCTGAGCAAGTGCAGAATGGTGGTAGAATGTGCATTTGGACATTTAAAAGCACGCTGGCGCAGTTTACTGACTCGGTTAGACCTCAGTGAAACCAATATTCCCATTGTTATTACTGCTTGCTGTGCGCTCCACAATATCTGTGAGAGTAAGGGGGAGACATTTATGGCGGGGTGGGAGGTTTAGGCAAATCTTCTGGCCACTGATTACGCACAGCCAGACACCAGGGCAGTTAGAAGAGTACAGGAAGGTGCGGTGCGCATCAGAAAAGCTTTGAAAACCAGTTTCAGGAATGGCCAGGCTATGGTGTGAAAGTTCTGTTTGTTTCTCCTTGATGGAAACCACCCTCACCCCTCCCGGTTTCACTCTACTTTCCTGTAAGCTAAGCAACCTTTCCTCCCCCTTCAATCACCGCTTGCGGAGGCAATAAAGTCATTGTTGCTTCACATTCATGCATTCTTTATTTATTCATCACACAAATAGGGGGAGAACTGCCAAGGTAGCCCGGGAGGGGTGGTGGAGGAGGGAAACACTGGGTGGGGTGATGAAGGAGGGAAGGACAAGGCCACACAGCACTTTAAAAGTTTAAAACATATTGAATGCAAGCCTTCTGTTGCTTGGGCAATCCTCTGGGGTGGAGTGGGTGGAGTCCCCCACACCGCATTCTTGGTCGTCTGGGTGAGGAGGCTATGGAACTTGGGGAGGAGGGGGGTTGGTTACACAGGGGCTGTAGTGGCCGTCTGTGCTCCTGCTGCCTTTCCTACTGCTCAACCATATGCTGGAGCATGTGAGTTTGATGCATTGACTCCTGCCTTCTTTCAGCAAGCTGATGTCACCTACCATCTTCAGCCCGCCACCTCTCCTCGCGGTCATATTGTGTTTTCCTGCACTCTGAGATTGTCTGCCTCCATCTATTTTGCTGTGCTCTGTCAGTGTGGGAGGACAGCATGAAGTCCTGAAGCATGAAGAGAACATTTCATCACAAGTGCGTTTTTTTCACCTTCTAATCTTTGCTAGCCTCTAGGAAGGAGAAACATATGCAGCTGGTGGAGGGGAAAAAAGGGAGAGTGGTAGTTAAAAAGACACATTTTATAGAACAATGGACACACTCTTTCATGGTAAACCTTACTGTTAACATTACATAGCACATGTGCTTTCATTACAAAGTCGCATTTCACCTCTTATTGAGGGTATGCCAGTTTGGTGTGACAGATCACTCACGCAGGGCCGAGCAGTAGAATTCAGCTTGCAGGCAGCCATGGTAAGCCACAGTCTTTTGGCTTCTTTAACCTTCATAACATGTGGGAATGGTTTCAAACAGCAGCGCCCTCATTTCCCATACGAAGTAGCCTTTGGGTTGGCCATTAAAAATGGGTTGGCAATTTAAAAGGAGGGGCTGAGGTTTCTGGGTTCACATGCAGCAGAAACCCAACTAACCTCCCACCCCCGCCACACACACACACACACACACACACACACACACACACACAATTCTCTGGGATGATGGCTTCACCCCTCCCGCCACCACATGTCTAACAGCGGGGATGATTTCTGTTCAGCCACAGGCAAACAGCCCAGCAGGAACAGGCACCTCTGAATGGCCGCTTACTAAAACCACCCTATTTCAACCAGGTGACCATGAATGATATCACTCTCCTGAGGGTAACACAGAGAGATAAAGAACGGATGTTGTTTGAATGCCAGAAAACACCAGGACCATATGCTGCAATGCTTTGTTCTGCAATGATTCCCGACTACATTCTACTGGCCTGGTGTAGTAAAGTGTCCTACCATGGAGGATGGAATAAGGTCGCCAGCCCCAGAAACCTTTTGCAAAGGCTTTGGGAGTACATCCAGGAGAGCGTTATGGAGATGTCCCAGGAGGATTTCCACTCCATCCCCAGACACATTAACAGACTTTTCCAGTAGCTGTACTGGCCACAAATGCCAGGGCAAATTAATTATTAAACATGCTTGTTTTTAAGCCATGCATAATATTTATAAAGGTACACTCAGCAGAGATCCCATCTCTGTCTTCAGGGGCCAGGAGCCCATCTTGGGTGGGTTTGGGGGGTATTGGGTCCAGGTCCAGGGTGATAAACAGATCCTGGCTGTCGGGAAAACCGGTTTCTCCACTTCCTTGCTGTGAGCTATCTACAACCTGGTCCTCCTCCTCCTCATCTTCTTCGCCCCCAAAACCCGCTTCCGGGTTGCCTTCCACTCCTTGGACGGAGTCAAAGCACAGGGTTAGGGTAGTGGTGGCTGCACCCCCTAGAATGGCATGCAGCTCATCATAGAAGCGGCATGTCTGGGACTCTAAACCGGAGTGGCCGTTTGCCTCCCTGGTTTTTTGGTAGGCTTGCCTGAGCTCCTTAATTTTCATGTGGCACTGCTGTGGGTCCCGGTTATAGCCGTTGTCCTTCATGCCATTGGAGATTTTTTCAAATATTTTGGCATTTCATCTTTTTGAACAGAGTTCTGCCAGCACGGATTCGTCTCCCCATACAGCGATCAGATCTCATACCTCCCATTCAGTCCATGCTGGAGCTCTTCAGTGATTCTGGGACTGCACAGTCTCCTGTGATGATAAGCTCTCCATGGTTACCTGTGCAGGTGAGCTCACCACGCTGGCCAAACAGGAAATGAGATTCAAAAGTTTGCGGGCCTTTTCCTGTATACCTGGCCAGTGCACCTGAGTTGAGAGCACTGTCCAGAGCGGTCACAACTGAGCACTCTGGGATAGCTCCCGGAGGCCAATACTGTCGAATTGTGTCCACAGTACCCCAAATTTGACCCAGCAAGGCCGATTTCAGTGCTAATCCTCTCCTCAGGGGTGGAGTAAAGAAATCGATTTTAAGAGCCCTTTAAGTCGAAAAAAAGGGCTTCGTCGTGTGGACGGGTGCAGGGTTAAATCGAGATAACCCTGCTAAATTCGACCTCAACTCGTAGTGTAGACCAGGCCTGAGTGAGAATGGTCACTCGTCCTCTCAATGCAACGGTCTGATTTTGGCAATTTAAATACCAGTATGGTAATCATATCACAAGTGATTCAAGTAGAATAAATTTTTCATTTGAAACTTTATCACTTTGTTCAAAACGGAAACGTCTGCAAAAACTACTAGTTTTAATTTTCTGGGATTTTACGTGTAAACTGAACATTTCAAAATTTTGGGTCTTTTTACCAATTCTTTTCACCTTTCTCTTCTTTGAATTTCTCTCCCCCCAACCCCATTTTTCCTTGTCCTGCTCTGTAACTTTTCAAAAGTTGAGGATGTTTTGAAAAAGTGAAAGTGGCAAAAGGAAAACTTGAACAAGAAACCCAACACTGAGCATCATTCACTCGATTGCATTCAGTGGCAAAAAAGTGGGGGAAATAGAAAAAAGGAAAAAAGAAATTGATTTAAAAAAAAAGTTTTTAAATGGAATGAAATTACTTCACATTTTTGTTTTTTTTTCAACCAGCTCTACAACAGATGGTTTTAGCAGAAATATCTCGCACAAACACAAAATGAGAGAAATGTGCAAAGACACAGTAAACCATGAAGAGAACACAGGGAGCTAGGAGGAATATAAATACTAGTCAAACCAGGTAAATTAGAACAGAGATGTGCAGAACCTCAAATACCAAGAGTGAGATTATAGTGAATCCTTAAGGGTATTATCAACTATGACAGATGCTGGTCACTGTGATGCTGATTAATTGCTCTAGAGTAGACCTGATTAAGAAGAGCTATACCTAACTGATGCATTGGGATTGGCTGAGGAGAGCAAAGAGGCTAATTAGGCAGAAAGTAGAAAACACAGAAAGGAAGTGCAAAGAGGGAGAAAGAGAGAGAGGCTTTCAGAGTCAGACCCTAGGGCAGTGGTTCTAAACTATGGGGTGGGCCTCTCAAGGGAGATATAAGCAATGTGTTTGTTTTGTTTTTAAGTGCTCTGGTTGTCAGCCCTGGGTGGCTGGGGCTCTTGCAGAAGGGTCGTGCATACCCACGAGGCAGGGACACAGGAGACAGCCAGAACCCTGCCACTCGGACTCTCCTTCCCTAATCCCCACCTGCAGGCGGTGGGGATCCAGTTGTTAACCTTGGGGTGCCAGCAGCATTGCAGAAGTAGAGGTGCCAATGGGGCGCAAAGTCTGCTGTGAAAAGTGATATTAAAGAATATTACTTTTCATATGGCCACCCTTTCTTCTGTGCTGCTGCTGGCGCAGCACTGCCTTCAAAGCTGGGCACCCAGCCGGCAGCCACTGCTCTCCTTCACATCTGGATGGTGGTATATGTAGTTTGGAGGGGGAGGGGAAGCACGTATATGATACAGACACAAGGGAGAGGGACTTGACCAAATACGTTTGAGAACCACTGCCCTAGAAGTATCTCCCAAGAGGAAGATCCTTGGCCAAGGGAGCTATGGATTGTATGTTACTGTAAATACAGGGGCTGCATGAGTTTGTCAAAGTAAGGGAAGGACACTGTGAAATAAACCACTTGAGGTGCTTACCAGAAGAAGGTATCTGACCCTGCCCTATCACAGTAGCCAATACAAATGAAAAAATGAGTGTGACGTGAGAATAACAAACAAAAATATAACTTTGCAACGTATTTAAATTACATTAGAGCATGCCTGTTCACAAGAGGGTGTAACATAGTGATTTATGAGAACTGCAAAATTACTCATCACTGTCACAGGTTCTTCGCAGGAGGCTACACGAAGGATCGCTGTTGAACATGTGATTGATGAGACACACATACTGAGATAAAAAATTTACTCAACACCCAAATAAATATCCTATTATAAGTACACAAATAACAGAGATGCAAGAGAGAAAGCTCTTAGGGTTATATAGACATACTCAACCTCTGAAAAACAAAGACAGAAGAAAATGTAAGTGAAGATCACCACAAGAGGAGGACACTGGGCCAGGCTTCCTATTGCAGTCCTAGTGTCCTGACAACAGGTTGAATAACCACATCTTTTATACACCTTGGCCAATTCCACTCGCACATGTCCAGGATTATATCAGATAAAATTTCTCCCTTTGCCTTTGAGTCATATTCTGGCTAATCGTAGTTAAACTTCTGACGTTCATACCTCACTTGCATCAATTAATGTCCCAATAGTTTTGATACATCAGTGCATTTAGCTCCATGGTTGCCTGACTGCAAAAGTATCCCAAATCCCTATATTTTAAACGTATGCAATCATGCAATACACTTGTTCTTCTGTGGTTAAATTCTTTGTCACAAAGTATGAGAGTGCATAACTTCAGGTCAAACCTTCAGGCCTACTTCAGCTAACAAAAATTAAGCCTATTATTTCTTACTACTCCTCAGCTTATTGCCAAACCTACCATAGTTGTTGTACAATTTTTATATTTCCCTACTTGCCTCTTACAGATTATTAAAGCTCATTCCAAGCATTTTAGCATATGACGTGATTAACTTCTTACACAGAGTCCTTCTTTGAGATCAGGTCAGGGTCACTGGTCAACAAGGCGGAACAATGTCATGTAGAGTATGATTTAGTAGGCATATAAGGGAGGAAAATTTAAAATAAAACTATTAGCTATGCAGAAATATTTTGAGAAGATCTTGATCTGGAAAATAATTATTTGTTAAAGAGGGAAAAATCCAGATGACAAAACAACCTGTAAAATAATTTACTTTACTTTTTTTGTGGGAAATAACACTCTTCATATGAACCCCAAGCTATTCACCAGCTGGAAGGGATGATATTTGCAGATATCATGGATACCAGTGAATGTGACGTCTTGAAGTCCATTGCTTCAGCCTCTCCTCCCCATGCTTGACAGATTCAATAATATGTAAATATTTTACAGCTGACAGGAGCAGCAAAGACCATCTATAAGTGTTAACTGTGTCAGTCACCAAATGTCACCTATGTTAATGTGCTAAAAAATCTACAATTTCTCAAATATTTAAAAAAGTAGTTTCTTTAGGTTGACAATTCCATATGAAACTTAAATAATGACATGACAAATATGCCACTGCATCCAGTCTTCCACTCTCATAATAGCAACCTGTCCCCAACTCAATCTTCATCTCAAAGGATACTTACAGATGGTGGCTAGAATATTTTTAGGTCAGATTGCCTAAAGGAGAGAACCTGAAACATGTACTGTAGGAGAATCCAAAAGTGGAAGAGAGAAGACACCTTTGAAAATTGCCAATTGCATTATTTTTGCTGTTCACACTTTATTTTCTTTGTTGGTAGGACAAACCTCATTGGTGGCCTCAACAAGAAGGGATAGAACTCTGCTTTCTTTGGCTACAGAAGCTGGGACATTGAAGACTATAACCTCTAATTTGCTTTATGGGGAAACCAAGTTTTAGCTCTTCTGGAAGGAATATGATTAAACTGGTTGTGTCCTTTCCGGTTTTATTTTTTTGTTTTTGTATCCAGGATCAATGGATCTCAGCGCCCCTGCTACACGTATGCACATCCCCAACCAAAGCCTATCTCCTTTCCAGTTTGAATTTTTCAAATGAAAGTAGTTGCACCTTTATCTATTTGTCCTCCATAAAACATGTTAGTCTGAACAGTCAAGGGTTTCAGATAGTTCAGCTAATTGGATCCGCATTTGAGTCCTTATGCAGTGTTGTTGTAGCCATGTCAGTCCCAAGATATTAGTGAGACAAGGTGGGTGAGGTAACACATTTATTAGTTATATTTTTTGTATATAAAATATTTTACCTCACCCATCTTGTCTCTTTGAGCCCTTTGGCATTTATCCAAATCAAGCCCAAACCCAATGCTTTTGAGGGACACCCATCAGCAGGGCTGGTCAAAAAGTTTATTTAAATGTGTGATTTTAAAGTGATATTAAACATAATGACGCAGTCTTTCATGGAAATTAGTGTGACCTCTAGACAGTGTATAGTACAGCTGTTTAAATAAGAGATATTAGGTAGAACTCTGCTCTTGGCTACACTTTGAAGTTGATGATATTGCATATATGTAACGAAGAGCAAAATTTGGGCCACTGTACCTGATTTTAAGCTATTGCATTGAATAGTTGTATAAAAAAGAATACCGGCCCTGATCCTGCTATTGGATCCGTGAGGATGGCACAGAGCTTACACAGCGCCCTGTAACAGGACTCTATGTGGATACATGATCCATCCAGTTGAATTCAATTACAGGATTAAAGACATTGGGTTAACTCCTGGCCCCACTGAAGTTTATGGCAAAGTCAGGATATTTATTTATTTCCTTTATTGCAGTCAGATTTCAAAATATTTAACAACGACAGGTGTAGATAGCTGATACATACAATACAACTTTTTTTTTGGCAACCCCTAAAGTGCCGGTACAACTGCCTGTAGAATTTGCCAAGAAGCCAGAGTCTGATGTGGAAAATACTATATTTTTCCACAGATTCACATCTGGACACTATAATTGCCATCTAAAGGAGTGGTGGTGTTCTGGGAAGTAAATGACACCCAGCCACCCTGCCTAAGCATTTTTGATTAATTAATGAAAAAGATATTCAAAATGTAAGTACATTAGCACAAAAAACATTGGCACTGAATTACATGTGACAGGATTTTCCAAATATAAATGCAAAAATACACTCTCTGCAGCTGAAATCTAGATTAATGTGGGGTAATGATTTTATTTCCTTAGAAAACTTTCAAATAGTGACAATCGTTAGGAAGGGCACTAACAGTAATTGGCAATAATATATTTTACATTTAGAGTATACAAAAGGACTCAACTTGTTTTACCAACTAATTCAGTTAAATACCTGGAGTGAGATTCTCACCTTCAGTCCAGTCCCTTTATGCTATGTACAGTGGTATAAAGGGGATCTAAAAGCCCCATTTCCAGCTGGGGAAGGGTTTTCCTAGTACAGGCACTGTGGAAGAAGCCTCAAAGCTGCTTCTTGAGGATCCCTCACAAGATAGGGTTGGAAGTCTAGAGGGGGGCTGTGGAGATTCCAGCCAGGTCTGCAGTCTGTAGAGGAACACAATAGAGTCTCTAAATTATACAGGGTCTCCTCAACTCCTGGAGCAGCTCAGGATCAGGAGGGCACCAAAGTGGCTGAAATCAACTGCACTACATCAGCGCAGCGAGATGAGATTACCACAATCCTGCCCTGTCTAAGAAGAAAAGACCCAATCAGATCACAACCCTTACTGGAATTTGAACAAGGGTCCAAACAACAGGTGTCAAGGTTGACTTACCAGACAAAGTATCCGTTCATAATTGACCAGCCATCCAGTGTTCCTGAAACAACAAAAGCTGTATTTCCCCCACCTTTTCTATCCTGTCTCTCCTCCACCTTGTGTCTGTCTGTCTGTTAAAAACAGAAGAAGTGATTACTTTTCACCCATCAGGACTCAGTGTAAAATTCATCCTTTCCTTTTCCTCAAAGTTTGCATCAACAAAAGAGACATTTTCCCTCCAAAAGAAACCATACTTTAATAGGTTTTAATTGTTTGTTTTGCATAATCACTCAGTTCCAGTTTCAATATAAACTGATTGTTTAATTTCTTGTGTTTGATCAATAAACTTTCAACTTTAGAATGAATGCTTTTGGTTGTTTACTAAGAAACCAAGTAAACCAAGCTTCTGTAGAATAAAACCACAAACCTAAGTATTACTGTTTTAATGTAGGTCAGTAAAAGAATTTATAAATAATTCTAACTCTTTTGACCCTTGAGATCAGTACAACAATGCTTAAGTACAAGTTATATGCATATACATGCTGTAGGGTACTTTTAGAGGTACTATAAGTATTTAACATTGCCCAGTTGTGGTGACATTCTTTAATAGAGGAAAATTTGTGCAGTGCTTGGAATGAGTGGGATGTGTTTAGGTGACTATGTCAGGCTTAATTCAATATTTTCTTTGGAGTTGTTGACTGATGTTTCAGCCTTGTTAGCTAATTATTTTTGATATTTTCTTTTTGATGGGGAGGGTAATGTTTACACTGACATTGCTTCATCTCATCTGGACATTATAAAGTTGTCTCCATATATATATATATATGTTAGCAGAGAAAGAATCATATGTTGGCATAGTGATATTAAATCCTTAAATCTGAATTTTTTAGTCTTGATACTTTAATGCTGTTTCCATAATAGGTTTGTCAGACAGCTCCATTCACATCAACTTGGTAACTTTCGATCTGATCCTGCAACTCTTACTGGGCCAAGTGTCCCTTTAATTCAATGAAATATTCACAAGGGTAAGGTTTTTAAGACAAAGCCCTATGTTAAGTCACTAAATTCCTGATCCTGCACCACTGACGTCAGTGAGAACTTTGCCATGGACTTCAATGAATGTAAAATCAAGTCCTAAATCCCAGCCAAGTGAATGATAAACTATATTGATCAACAAAATATTATAAAATATTATTATTGCACAGTACATCAATTTGTTCTTCTACTGATAGACAGGCTGATACATAAGCAGCTAGAGAAAACCAGTAAGTCCTAAATTTAGACTTGAACAAATAATATTTGTGATGCTCTGGGCCTTTTCAGTGAAAATTAAAGACTGTCTCTTTTTCACTCCTGTGTCTAAACCACTGGATCATTTATTACTCTCATGCCCCACACCTAGAATTAAATAAGGACCCATTGACTTCAAAAGAGCAATGCCAATTTATACCAGGAAAGAATCTGGCTCATAGATTTTAAGGCCAGAAGAGACCAGTATGACCATGTAGGCTAACTTTTTGCATAACATAGGCCAGGGACTTCCACACAGTAATTCCTGCATCACACCCAGTAACTTGCACAAAGAATCCATAATCAGCCTCGAGAACCTGGCCCCAATTTTGATTTATAGACTCCAGCTACTGGAGAATTTATCACACCAGAGTAGTTACAGCTTTGCCTAGTTTGTTGTGGCTGAATTTGAACTGTGGCTCAAAACTGAGCCCATGTTTTAACGACAAGTGCAAACAGGGAGGCTGGGCCTTTCGAAAATCTATTCTAAATTGTCAACCATCACAAAGCATGCTGTATAGTTCTTCAAAACAGTAAACAAATTATTTTAATAGCCAAATACATATTTGGATCTGGGTTTACAATCTATTACTTTGAAAAAGTGAATAAAGAGGACCCAGAAAAGACCAGTTCTCCTAAAGTTGATCCCTGGAAAGATACTAGAACAAATTAAATGATCAATTTTAAGCACCTCAAGGCTAGGTATTAGCCAACATGGATTTATCAAGAATAAATCAGACCCAAATAAACCTAATTTCTTTCTTTGCTGGGGTTACTGCTCTAGTTGATAAGAGAGAAACTGTAGACATGATATATCTTGATTATATACAAGGCACAGATACAGTCCCACATGACATTCTCATAAGCAAACTAGGGAAATGTGCTCCAGATGGAATTACTATAAGATGGACACACAACTGCTTATAAAATGTACTCAAGGAGTAGATATCAATGCTTCACTGTCAAACTAGAAGGGAGTATCTAGAGGGATCTTGCAGGGGTATGTCCTGAGTCCAGTCCTATTCAATATTTTCATTAATGAGTTGGAAAATTAAGTGAAGAGAATATTTATAAAATTTGCAGATGACATGCAACTGGGAGGGTTGCAAGCACTTTGGAGGACAGGATTACATTTCAAAATGACCTTGATAAATTAGAGAATTGTTCTGAAATGAAGAAGATAAAAGCCAATAAAGAAAATTGCAAAGAACTTCACTTGAAGGAAAAATCAAACGAACAACTACAAAATGGGGAATAACCAGCTAGGTGCTAGTACTGTTGAAAAGGATCTGGGGGTTATGGTGGATCACAAATTGAACGACAGCCAACAACATGATACAGCTTCAAAAAAAGAAAACAACCAACCTACGAGGAAAGGTTAAAAAAACTGGGCATGTTTAGAATGAGAAAAGAAGACCGAGGGGGGACCTGATAATAGTCAAATATATTAAGGGCTGCAATAAAGATGACTGGAATTAATTGTTCTCCATGCCCACTGACTGTAGGGCAAGAAGTAATTAGCTTAACTGGCAGCAAGGGAGATTTAGGTAAGACATTAGGAAAAACTTGCTAATTACAAGGATAATTAAGTACTGAAATAGATTATCAAGGGAGGTTGTGGAATCCCTATCATTGGAGGGTCTATAAAACAGATTACATAAACACTTCTGAAGGATGGTCTAGACATACTTGGTCCTGCCTCAGTCCAGGGAGCTAGACTAGATGACCTCTTGAGGTCTCTTCCACTCCTACACTTCTATGACATTACAATTCCATTAAAATATATTATTCCTGCAGCACTATATTTACCTTTACCACCATGTTTGTGGTGTAGCATATGTTGAAAATGGGAAATACCACAGTAAATATAAAAAGGAGTACTTGTGGCACCATCGGATGCATTCAGTGGAAGTGAAGTGAGCTGTAGCTCACGAAAGCTTATGCTCAAATAAATTTGTTAGTCTCTAAGGTGTCACAAGTACTCCTTTTCTTTTTGCGAATACAAACTAATACGGCTGCTACTCTGAAACCAGTAAATATAAAGTAACTTATACTAGGGTTTTAGTGGTAAATGTTCTGTTTTTAAGATAGCCTGCTGTGTTTTAGGCTATTGTCCAGTAATTGCTTTTCTATGATGTTAGAGCAATATTAGACTCGCCCAAAAGCATTTGGGATGATTGAAATAAGCATTTCCACTGAAATATTCAGGGAAGGAACAATTGTCACGTTTGTATTCTTTAAAAACCTTACCAACTTGCCAAAGTGACATTCTGAGAAATATGCAAATGATTTTTTCAAGTTATTTTAGTAATAATGGTATTCAGCTCAGGAAGTTTATATTAAATCCAATCTAGTGAGGAGTTACAGTGAGAACTTCACTGTAGCTGATGGATGATAAGAATAAAGTCCTCTCAAGATGAATTGAGCCTTGTGTATACATCCATAAACTATGGTCAAACAGTTTATTTCACATAATATCTCTACATAATTGGCAATTTCATCTAACACTGATCCCAATCCAACTGGATCCCATATTATCAGTGTATTTTTTCAGCTGAAAAATTTAATGTGATAGTATTTACAAATATTGACTTTAGTTCAGGCTCTTGGAACTTAATAACATGAAGTGACTTCCCAGAGATAACTTGGGAGTTAGAGCTTCTTTTGGTCAGTGCAGAGATTGGCATTTATGCACACTCTTTGATTTCTTTGAAACTAGGTTAGTGGTAGAGTAGGCAAATATTGTTAATGAAATTAGCATTAATATTTATGAAACACAAAGATAGCCTCAAGGGTGGGAAAACCAAATATGTGGTATTCAAATTTTGTTTTATTTGAGACTGCAAAAGTGCATAACTCTTGTGAACAGAGCATTTAATCACACACTTGAATTATCAAGAAATCTCACATAAATTTAAGGAATCATTTAAAATAAATGTTGTAATAAGCCATTATGAAATCTTATTCACAATGAGTTACAACAGCATGCAGTGTTGTGCTATATAAAAGGAGTAGCAAGCAACAGTTTTTGAACTAGAGGTTTGTACTGTATTTATATAGAACCTAGGACAAAGGGGTGTTGGTCCATGACTGGGGCTCCTAAGTGCTATCTCATTACAGATAATAAATAATTATAAGAAATGCTAAACAAAAGGCAACATTTCACATCAGAGAAATTATTTAATGACTTGTAACTCCAACCATTCAATGAATTCTATCCAAACTTTGCAGAAACATTATTTTTGCCTTTAGAATTAATATGTCAGTTTTCAATTTTCCAATCTAAAAGCATATCGTGGCTAAAACAGGATCTTATAATGTAAAGTTGCTACTTTAACTATGGAGATACTATTGACTCTCCATCACACCTAAAGCAAAGGGCATATTTCACAGCTATCTTTTTATCCCATGACAAAATACTTACACAGCTATTGCTCTAAAAACATTCTTGTTTATTGCAGCTTTTAAATGTGTTAACATTCAAATGGCGTAAGTTGACCTTGGGGAGTGTAAGGTAATGGAATATGTTTGCTGCTTTGGGCCTTTTGTCCTTTATAACGAACAATGAATAGTGGCCCTTTGTGAGAAAATATAGTTCTAGAATTTCTATTTTCATGGATGTTGTGACAAAGTTCCTGCGCTACCTTGGTGGGTCTTGTGCTTATTGGTGGATTTGCTCACCTTGGAGCTTCACGGCAGCCCTCAGCTTGGCCGTTTTTCTGAATTCACAGTCCAGGTCAACTCCTTCTGTGTCTGACCAGGAGTTGGGAGGATTTGGGGGGAACCCGGACCCACCCTCTACTCCGGGTTCCAGCCCAGGGCCCTGTGGAATGCAGCTGTCTAGAGTACCTCCTGGAACACCTGTGCAACAGCTACAATTCCCTGAGCTACATCCCCATGGCCTCCTCCCAACACCTTCTTTATCCTCACCATAGGACCTTCCTCCTGGTGGCTGATAATGCTTGTACACCTCAGTCCTCCAACAGTCCGCGTTCTCACTCTCAGTTCCTAGTGCCTCTTGCTCCCAGCTCCTCACACGCACACCACAAATTGAAGTGAGCTCCTTTTTAAAAACCAGGTGCCCTGATTAGCCTGTCTTAATTGATTCTAGCAGCTTCTTGATTGGCTGCAGGTGTTCTAATCAGCCTGTCTTAATTGTCTCCAGAAGGTTCCTGATTGTTCTGGAATTTTCCTTGTTACCTTACCCAGGGAAAAGGGACCTACTTAGCCTGGGGCTAATATATCTGCCTTCTATTACTCTCCTATAGCTATCTGGCCCGACTCTGTCACAATGTGTAATGTAGCAGAGATTAGCAGGGTACACTCAAACGAAGGTCTCTCTCTCTCTCTCTCTCAGGTAGTGTACAGACTCCTATGTACATTATGTGAGGAACACAACAGGAGTAACATTTTGGAATTGTAACAGTAATGACAGAACATATCCTGCTCAAAATTACTGTCCTGACACCAAGGAATAAAATTTTCGTCAACTTTTTCATGCTGTGACACAACAGTCATCACTTCTCCCCTTCCTCTTAGGTATTTGACCCTGAGACAGCAAGATAATTAAGCACCTGTGTAACTCTAAGCATATAATTGGTCCCATTGACATTAATGGGACTACTCACATGCCAAAGTACATTGCTGAACTGGGGCCTGAGTGACCGGTCTGTCAGTTTTTATTCAAGTGAATAATTCCATTGACTCCAGTGACATTTAAAGGAACAGAAACCTTGCAGGATTGGGCACTGAGTTTGAAACAAAAAAACTTGAACAGATTGGTAATTAAAACTGAAGACAAGGTAGTATAGGTTAGCTTATCATTAAATTAATTTCAGTTAGCCTATGCAAACTAAATGCTGCTAAACTCTCTGCCCTTCTCCACATCTTCCCCTTCATTCACAGTACTTAAACAGGAAAGGGGCACAACATGGAATTTAGCTTATGCAATAAATATGTAAATAGTTTATAGTTTATGTGGTATATATTCTCCCCATAGGGAATTTTTGTGATTCAGTGGAATACTTCTAACTAGGACTCTACCAAATTCACATCTGTGAAAAATGCGTCATGGACCATGAAATCTGGTCTCACCCATGAAAGTTGGGCTTTTGTGTACTTTTACGCTACACTATACAGATGGGTTTCTCCCCCCACCCCGCACTACCATCTTTTCGGTGATGACCCCTACAGTTGCAACACCATGAAATTTCTTATTTAAATATCAGAAATCATGAAAATTACAATTTTTTTAATCCTATGACTGCGAAATTGACCAAAATGGACCATAAATTTGGTAGGGCCCTACTTCTAACTAATGGATGAGAATTTCAATCCGAGTCAGAAAATAGTCAACAAAGAAGGACTAAACTCAACTGTTTAATAAGATCAAGGTAATATTCTGAAAATATTTGACAGATCTTTGTTTCCTGTTTTAGGTACAACTGGATCTAATTAACCCATCTCCCATAAACCTCAGCACCACCAATGGTGACCAATGGAAATAGAAACATGTGCACTTTAATAATCCTAACCTCAGTTCAACAGACTTAAAAGTGTCACTTAGCATTAGTATCAATACCCCTAGAACTAATATAAATCATATCAGATCACAAAAGTTGTGTAGATTAATCATTTTCCTTTGTTATTTTATACTGAATATTCAGTACAAATGGTTGCTATAAAACTAATGAGCACATCAAATAAAATATATAGATCTGAGACTACAAAATTCATATTTTTGTGCCTAAAAAAGTACCGGTAACCTGATTTACAAAAGTGCTAAGCACCTACATTCTCTCATTCACTTCAGTGGGTACTGCTTTATGTTCAACACTATACAATTAAGCCTTTTCTTTGGGCACCTAAGTAAGGATTTAAGGACCATTTTAGGTTTATACATCAATTTTTTTGAAATCTTGGCCATAATGCAGATTTAATTGAATAATTAATAGTAACATCAAACCACTAATTTTACAGAAAATATAGACCAATCAATAGCCTCAGAGTGAATTAGGCAGAACTTGTGGGGTACTTTATATTTTAATTTAGTCTGTAGGTGGGATATTGGTTAATATATTCACTTATTATATCTGTTAGCAGCTATGTGTTGTTTTAAAAAACAAAACTAATGGCATAGGATTACAAACAGTATTAGCTGCAGTCAGAATCTCTATGTAGTGTCCCTGAGCTGTTGGGTGTAATTTAAAAAGGATTAGTTATATCAAAACATTTTTTTTAAAGAGGGACATTGTGAAAAATGTTTTACCTGTGAAAGAGCCCTAGGAAGACAGCTACCAGGGTTGCTGCTATATTGGTTTGGATTACAGCCTGGCCAGGACAGAGCGGAAGAATAAATGAGTCAGCTGTGCATGCTTTCCAGACATATTTGTAATGAAGATCACATCCCTGAATAACAGACCTGGGTTGAGTGATGATCGCTGCCATCATAGGAATGGGGCTTATATAGTTCAGTGCAAATTGTTTTCTCCTATCAGTATTTGGAAGTCCAGCTTCACTGGATCCTAAAAGATATACATTTCCTTTTGCTATCAATTCTGAGGGCTGTGATAAAGCTGTTTTTTCAGATATTTTTAATGTAAAAAGTGATTTGTTTGTTGAAACAACATAAGGAATCCTTTATGGGAAAACCTATAGCTGCAGCCCTGATTGTACTTATGAATGACTGTCTTGCATGTTGCCAGATGGAATCAGTATAGCATTTAAGTAGAACTGTCCAGAAAAGAAAAAATTATTCAGAAATTATTGTTGTTCTTCATCCTCATCAAAATTTAATTTCAACCAAAAATTGCCAACTAGCTGCAGAGTTCAGGAAATGTCAGAGATACTTTGTGGAGGACATCTGGTTTACATGCTCTATTGCCACTGAAGGCTGTTAAATTAGTTAGGTCTTCCAGAATATGGTTTAGTGATATGAGAGGCTTTGGTTATTGCTCTTAATCCCATTTTTGTTGGACAATGTGCGTAACCACAGAATCATAGAAATGTAGGGCAGGAAGAGACCTCAAGAAGTCATCAATTCCAGGCTCCTGTGCTGAGGCAAGACCAAGTAGACCTAGACCATCCCTGAAAGGTGTTAGTTCAACCTGTTCTTGGAAGTCCAAACTTCCAAAGATGGGGATTCCACAACTTCCCTTGGAAGCTATTCCAGAGCTTAACTACCTTTATAGTTAGAAAGTTCTTCCTAATATCAAATCTAAATTCCCCTTGCTGCAGATAAACCAAATTATTTCTTCAGTTGTTTTTTAATAATTTGTCCCAGTATCTTTACACATATTAGCAATATCAGGTGATGCAAATTGAAATAACTTATTGCATTTGTGTATATATGAAGTCCTACTTGCAAAAGGTGCACTAAAGTTACATACTTATCTCTGTCATTTAAATGTGGCTTTTTTTTAAATGGTGTGTTAAGTGTCCCATTCTCATCCTATAAACACAAATATTTTCATGGCTTTACATTTCACTGATTAAATTAGTGGTCTCCACTTTCTATCACCACTGACTTCAGTAATAGTCAACAACAGTGTAGTAATGACATGAACATGTTTGGCATTGGGAAGGTTATGGTCCGATCCTAGGAATAAACTCTCTGCCAGGTCTTTGGCCCTGGATTTTTTGGAACATTTCAGTCAAGGTTTAGAGATGGACAACCAGAATAATTAATAGCATAGAATCACTTTCATATGAGGAAAGAAATAAAAGGTTGGGACTTAGAAAGCAACAAATACAAGGGGACTTCATAAAAATATACAAAATAATGAATGGTATAGAGAAGGCGCTTCTATTTATCCTCTTTCATAATACAAAGACAACATGGCAATTCAATGAAAATTAAAGATATCAAATTTAAAATTGATGAAAGAAAATACTGTATCATACAACCCACAATAGCCACAAAATTTGACTGAGGACAATAGCTCAGCAGGATTCAAAAAAGGTTATGACAATGTACAGATAAGACTATCCAGAGTTATAATATTAAATAACAGGTTTCAGAGGAACAGCCGTGTTAGTCTGTATTCGCAAAAAGAAAAGGAGTACTTGTGGCACCTTAGAGAGCTGTAGCTCACGAAAGCTCATGCTCAAATAAATTGGTTAGTCTCTAAGGTGCCACAAATACTCCTTTTCTTTTTGTTAATATTAAATAAGGATATTTAAAAAAAAACCTGTTTTTGCAGCATTATAAACCATAACTAGTCAAAAAAAATCTATTGAAGTGTCTTTTTTGACAGAAATTGGGGTTTTGACAAAACAAAAATTTCCATAGGAAGTATCTGCTTTCCTCAAAATCTTTTTATTTTTACATCAGAAAACCAACAACCCCAAAACAAAAAAAAGTTTATGGAGGTTTTCAGCAACAAAAAATCTTTGATTTTTTGATGAAAAGTTTTAACTTTCTGTGGCAAATATTTTGCCCAACTCCAATATAAACCGAACCACTAAGTTACAAGGTCCTGCTTTGAGCAGGGGATTGGACTAGATGACCTCCTGAGGTCTCTTCCACCCTAATATTCTATGATTCTATGGGTTAGGAAGAATTTTTCCTATGGACAGGTTATTCCATTTCTGTTTACTATGGAAATCCTTTGTACCTTCCTCTCAAGCAGCTAGTACCGGTCACTACCAGAGACAGGATACTACACTAGATGGACCATTGTTTTGATCCAGCTTGGCAATTCCTGTTCCACACTTGGTAAATCTTCCCCTGTGACTATTAGTGTCTGACTACATACATAAGTCCATTGGCCTAACATAAAAATTGTGTTTTGCAATTAAACAAATTTTGGCGCTAGACCCAAAATTCACTTTGTGAACCTTCACAGAAACAAAACTTCATTTTCACAAATATATTTTAAAAAATGAATAGAAAGAGATGCAAACTGAGTGAAAACAGAAATCTATGCAGAATGTATTAAGTGTTTGTGAATAATTTTCCCCTACTCTCAAGCACCTCTATTCACAACCAGGAGTTTGCTCAAAAATGTGGTGTACTTTTAATTTAGGCACACAAAAAAATCGATTCACAGATTAAAAGTAATAATTTTTTGGAAAAAATAGTTAATTTTTCCTTAAAAATAAATTTATAAGGTTTTACCACTGAATTTTACTACATTCATGAGGTTCAGAACTTGAAACAGTTTCCATATTATTGGGTACAGTGGGACTAGAAAAATCAGGAAATTCATGTTTTATTAGTTTAAACCAAAATCAAAGCTGCATGGTCATGCTCTACATCATCCGTATTGGATACTTCTGTTACAAAGTGTCTAGAATGTTTTGCAGCTATAACTTTGAACTTTTAAGTTTCTTCTAATGCTGCTAAAAACTAAGCACCTGATTCAATTAAGAAAACTAGTTACAGCTTTGCACAAGACTACAAATTGTTTTTGTTTGTTTGTGACCTTGTCCAGCGATAAAGTAGAATGGATTGTTTACTGAATAACCTTTGCAAAATAAGTCAGTAAAAACTTAGAACTCTCAAAACCATAATTCATATTCCTAATGTACTAGGAAGGCAAGCATTTTGATACACACTTTTTTTAGCTTCTGTAGTGTAAATAGAGTTTCAATCCATAAAACTGAAATATATATTTTTAAACTATGCTATGTAATTTTTAAATTTTAAATGAACATCTTATTAAGGTTAAGTTTCCAAATTGCTGAGCTGAAACTGTGTGGCTCAGTCCAACCTAAGTAAGCCATTAGAGCTTTACTCACCAGCATCCTGACCCAAAGCCTTTATTGAAGTCGGACTTTCGACAAGGCCACAGTTTCTCAAGCCTTTAAAAAAGAAATCTGTTTTTCAAAAATCTAATCTGACACCTGTATTTATTTTAAATGGCATGTGTTTTGTTTTGGTCCACTCTATTTGAGGACTTGCAGTTCAGAATACATAGGATGTCAAATTTATGCTATGTTTTGATGGCAATCAGTTTTGTCATAATTTTAGTGAGCGTGAAGTTTAAATTACAGTTCTTAGTACAAGTCAAAATACTATTTTAAATCAATAGTGGCTTAATCAACTATTAACTCTCAAGAGAGCACATATGAAAATTAGTTGTGCGTTTTTTTTTGTATAGCAGAAAATACCGTGTATTAGGTCAAATTCATATACACTATAATTCCATTGGTGTCATGAGGGGCGTATATATAAGGGTAGCTTGCTTGTTAGAGAAAAGCTATTTAAATGGACATTTAAACCATTTAGAACAGATGGTGACAAGATAAGCTAACACATTCATAAATAAAAAGATGGTTAGTGAATTATAGATGCCAAATTAGCAAACTGTCTCTTTGTTATTGGTATCCCTGAAATAGGCCCAATCTGGCTGCCACTTAAATCTACCACCAAACTTCCATTCACTCCTATGAACTAAGATCCATTTCCCACCTTCTGCACTGATCACCCAAAACATAAATAGAACTGAAGTTAGGTGAAAATCTATTAAGTAAGATAAAGGTTTTAGTTTATTTTGTATTAATTTCTCTGTTTGCCACAAGTCTCTTACAATGACACACTGTATGCTAGAGGGTATGAGAGACCTTTTTTGATGATACAGTTAAAGGAGCCTATTAGAAATATGAAATCATTATTTCTAAAGGATTCAAGATATTTTGTTTCTTCTGTGGACAGCTGCTGGCTATAGAACTGAGACAAATTTAATTCAGGAAAACATCCTAAGTCATGAAGCCAGAGAGACTAAATCGGAGGGGTAAATATTGCTAAGCCATCATTACTTGCTAAATAGTTATTAGTCATCTCTATTTTTTTAACTGCATGCTTGAAGTTGTTAAAAGAAAAGATGCTTGTTATACATTCTTAAACAAAACAGAAAACCCTACCCTTTGAAACCACGAAACGCTGCCAAGATAACCTTCAGGGTCTAATTTAAACCAAAGTAAAGACGCCCACATTTCAAGGGTTTCAACAGAAAAAATCCTAGAGCAGTGGTGAAGACACAGATGAGAGAAAAGAAAGGGATGAGTATAAGATGGGTATAAAAGAAACAGAGGGAGAAGGAAAACAAGCAAGGACTAAGTGAAATAAATAATCATAACAATACATTTTCAAATATCTAAGTATAAAGAAAGCATAACAGAAAAGTAACTGAGGACTATGCACGTATACATTGGAAGATTTGTGGTACACTGTCGTCTCTCAGGTAGACTATTCCCAGGCCATTTAAGGCTATATACTCTAAGTCAAAACCAACATTTTAAACTCTATCCATAAACCAACAGTCAGACAGGGCAGATTATTGAGAAGTAATGTCACAGCAAAATACTCCACTTAAACAACCTGCCACATTCTGCATTAAGTTGACTTTCTGCTCTCGGCAGTAGTCCAATCTAGAGGAAAATACAGTTTTCTGTAAGTATTATTTCAGAATTTGGTAGACTCCAGGAGTTTGAGGGCAGGTCATGGTGGTAGTTGCATTTTACCATGCCATATGGGTAGCTCTTATTTTCACCAGAAATGGTCTGTCCAAAATAGGGATATGGTTCTTGCATTTTTTATGTCTGCATCCAGGATCCAGTCCAGACTATCCAAATATGTTTCTGAAGTTGAATATACAAGCCAATATTACAGGCAGACAGCTTTGTATGTATCACAGCCAGAGAGCTAAGCCAATCACAGTTCAAGAGCAGGGAGGTTATAAGCATAGGAGTCATGAGAGCTCTATGGACTCAGTGGAAGACTCTGAGTGGTGTTTGCTGTCAGGCTGCATCTCAATACCTGTAACATTTTGGTCACAAACTACAGACTTCCTCTCTGATACACAGGAAGAAAGCACATCCCCTATTAATCAACGGACTGGATGCTGTCACTATAAGGACCGATCAGACATTTGTTTGCTGACAGATAAGCATTTTGATGAGGATTCAGAACATGACAGATTTTTCAAGCTCTGAAGAAATCCAGGTGACGCACACTACATTTTAGGCCACCCCATAGACTGATAAATCATCTTTGAAAGAAGCGGGGGGCGGGGGGTGAATGTGTTTATATGTGTGAGCTAAAGTAGAGAAGTTGGTAGTAATAGTAGCAGCTTTGTAAATCTGCATAGAAAGAAACTGGTAGATTTACTACCTAATAGCTTTTGATTTTACAGTAATCGAAGAAATATTGCAAATATAGTTTAGACTATCCGTTCAGGCGGGGCTCCTGGTGAAGTCAGAGAGTCCTGCACCCCAACTTCTCAGTCAGATGTGACTCTCAGCCAGCCAGTAAAACAGAGGTTTATTAAACGACAGGAACATGGTCTAAAACAGAGCTTGTAGGTGCAGAGAACAGGACCCCTCAGCTGGGTCCATTTTGGGGGGCAGTGAGCCTGACAACCATGTCTGCCCTTCACTCCATGTCCCAGCCAGCTCCAAACTGAAACTCCCTCCAGCCCCTCCTCCCCTGGGCTTTGTTCCTTTCCTGGGCCAGGAGGTCACCTGATTCCTTTGTTCTCCAACCCTTTAGCTCTCACCTTGCAGGGGGGAAGGGCCCGATGAAGTGAGCTGTAGCCCACGAAAGCTTATGCTCAAATAAATTGGTTAGTCTCTAAGGTGCCACAAGTACTCCTTTTCTTTTTGCGAATACAGACTAACACGGCTGTTACTCTGAAACCTATAGTTTAGACTGTGTGCATTAAGTAAATGTTGGTGTACTAAGCAACTGTGCGGTGTTCTCTCTTGGAAGCAGACTGGAAGCTGTTACTAACACTTACATTAAGTATTTTAAACAAAATATATCTAGGATGTTACTCTGTGGAATGCTTTCTAAAAAGTCCTGAAAAGATAGAACTGTGACTGTACTTCAGAAAAAAGTTAAGCCAAGGTGCAGGAAACAGGAGAGTAATGGTAATTGTACATAAAACTTACCTTCACCCACTGTTACACTGACTTACCAGCTCTCCTAAATTCACAGTTTCCAAGGTCCCAAGGGACCATTGTGTTGATCTCGTCTAACATCCCGTATAACACAGACCATTTAACTTGCCCAAAATAATTCCTAGAACATATCTTTAAAAAAAAAGTCCATTCAATTTAAATCTTGTCAGCAATGGTGAATCAACCACAACTGTTAGTAAAGTGTTGCAATGGTTAATTACTCTCACTGATAAAAAAAAAACTATACCTTATTCCCAGTCTTAATTTGTCTAGCTTCAACTTCCAGCCATTGGATCATGGTGTACCTATCTCTGCTAGATTAAAGAACCATTATTAAATATTTATTCCCCCTGTATATACTTATAGACTATGATAAGTCACTCCTTAATCTTCTTTTTGTTAAACTAAATAGATTGAGCTCCCTGAGTCTATCACTAGAAGGCATGTTTTCTAATTCTTTAATCATTCTCATGGCTCTTCTCTGAATCCTCACCAATTTATCAACATCCTTCCTGAATTGTGGGCACCAGAACTGAACACAGTATTCCAACAGCAGCTGCACCATGCCAAATACAGATGTAAAATAACCTCCTTACTCCTTCTTATGCATCCCAGGATTTCATTAGCCCTTTTGGCCACAGTGTCATACTGGGAGCTCATGTTCAGCTGATTATCCACCACAGCTCCCAAATCTTTTTTAGAGTCACTGCTTCCCAGGGATAGAGTCCCCCATCCTGTAAATATAGCCTATATTCTTTGTTCCTAGTTGTATACCTTTACATTTAGCCATACTAAAATGCATATTGATTGTTTGTGCCCCTTTTGCCAATCAATCTGGATAGCTCTGTATCAGTGACCTGTCTTCTTCATTCTTTACCACTCCCCCAATTTTTGTGTCTTCTTCAAACTTTATCCGTGAGGATTGTATGCTTTCTTCCAGGTCACTGACACAGATGATAAATAATGTAGGGCCAAGAACCGATCCTTGTAGGATCCCACTGGAAACAGACACATTCAATAATGATTCCCCATTTACAGTTACCTTTTTTTAGACCTATTAGTTAGCCAGTTTTTAATCCATTTAATGTCTGCCATGTTAATTTTATATCATTTTAGGTTTTTCCAATCAAAATGTTGTGCGGTACCAAGTCAAACACCTTACAGAAATACATAAAGAGGGTTAATTTACTAAGGCAAATATTTGGGTCTTTCATTTTGTCCTGAAGGCGGTCAAGGTTAAAGCTGTTCTTAAATCCTTTGGATGGTATCCTGGCAGGTAATTTTAGAGTTAATGCTGTACATCTCACTGCACCTGGAAGTAGCACTGACTCTTTATGCCATTTCCAGGTCATTACAGATAAACAACATATCTCTGCTGCCACACTCACCTCCCAGCGCTCCATCCTCCTGTCTGAATCACAATATGATAAACTGTCAGTGAGTCGCTTCCAATAAGGTTTCCCACCAGCTCTCATGAATCTCCACCTTTTCATTCAATGCTTCCTCACTCCAATGGACTGTGACAGTCACGGACAGTCTTGGTTGCAAAGGGAGAGGCAGTTTCAGAAATATCTGGTCCAATCATAGAATATCAGGGTTGGAAGGAACCTCAGGAGGTCAACTAGTTCAAGCCCCTGTCAAAGCAGGACCAATCCCCAATTTTTTCCCCAGATCCCTAAATGGCCCCCTCAAGGATTGAACTCACAACCCTGGGTTTAGCAGGCCAATGCTCAAACCACTGAGCTATCCCTCCCCCACAATCTATTGAGAGTGTTGAAGATCAGGACTAGGACCTTACAGTCGATCTGATATTCAATGGGAATCCAGGAAAGGGATCAGAAATTATGTGCTCTTATTTGTAATGGCATATTTACTTACCAGATATTTATTCAGCCACTAGATTTATCAGTGTGCTTAGAGAATTCCAGATAGGGTGTGGTCCCTGACAAAAAAAGTAAGACTAAGCTAGAACTTGAACTGTGAGGAAGGCTGTTTGTTTCTGTATGTAGCCATAGTGGTTTTCTTTAATTAAATGCCTCCTTATGAGGACATGTCCTCACCTCTAGGGTGCCTTTTCATGCTTGGATGCAATATTGCAGGGGACTTCACCTCTTGTATCCTCTCTGGTGGCCTCTTTCTCATCTACAACAACCAATCTCAGCCAATGTCTTCTCACAATTCCCTCTCTGGATTTTCTGTGGATCTGCCCTCCAGCCAACTCACATAACAGTTAATTCTCCGACCATAGTAACAAAAAAGCACAACTTAAAGGCCAGATCAAATGCCCAAACAAACAGTTCTTCTGCCCCTCTCAAGTCCTCTGCTTCTTGGCAACTTTTCCTGGTCCCTGCAGAGCTTCCCCTATCTTGCATCTTTCCCAGCAGGATCCCAGTCTATTGCTTCCCTTCATCAGGGACGCCACCAGTTTACCTCTGGGTATCTCCCTACTCTCTGTAGACCCTATCTCATGGATCTCTGTGGATAACTCAGCCTGATATCTTCAGCCTCTTCCTAGAGCGGAACTACCTTCGTTCCTCCCCTGTCTTCCTCTACCGAATTCATAGCTCTATTTAAGTAGTGTTCACCCTGCTTCACTACCACCGCTGCAGTCACTGTTTCTAATTAAGCCCCATTACACCAAGCTGGAGTCACGAATTAGTCCTGATGTTGCCAGTTTATCAGTGAGGCTGAGGCATAGTTACTAAGCCAATGAACAAGGGTGAGCCCAGCTTGCCTCAAAGGGCCAGCTAGCTCTTGACATGCCTGCTTAAGACACTGTGATCCCATATACAGTGATAAGATATGGTGTAAGAAATAAACCTGTGACAGATTGATTGTTCCTGACTACAAAGGAAACACCTTTGTGCCTCCAGAGTCTTTCAACTTCAACAGGCCCACAGAATAGCTGAAGTGAAAGGACAACGTTTCACATGCTTTCAGTATACCATCAGGCATTGAGGAAGATGCCATCCAGATGACATTTATGCTATGAGTAAAAAAGATGCACAATCCATGCTAAAGAACAAACACAGAGGAATGACTTTGAGATAGTCCTTAAGGAATTTGATGATTATTTTATTCCTAACCATAACATTATCCATGAAAGGGCTTGTTTTAATCACTGATTACCTACCCTTCTGGCTGCAGTTACCCATTCATTACACATAGGCTCATAGACTTTAAAGCCAGAAGGGACCATCAGGAACATCTAATCTGACCACCTGCACATTGCAGGCCACAAAACCTCACTCACTCTCTGTCGGGGGGTCCATAACCTCAGGCTGAGTTACTGAAGTGCTCATTTGTTGATTTAAAGACTCCAAGTTCCAAAGAATCCATCACTTACTCTAGTTCAAATCCACAAGTGACACAGGCCCCATGCTGCAGAGGAAGGCAAAATACCCCAGAGTGTCTGCCAAACTGACCTGGGGAAAAATTCCTTCCCAACCCCAAATATGGTGATCAGATAGACCCTGAGAATGTGAGGGTCTCTCTTAGAGCCTTTCCCCAGGTAGTGTCCCATCTCTGGCCATCAGAGATGATTACTAATAGCGGATGTGGAGAGGCCATATGCCATTGTACACAACCTCATCATACCGTCCCCTCCATAAACTTATCAAGCCCAGTCTTAAAACAAGTTAGGTTTTTTTGCTTCCACTACTCCCCTTGGAAGGCTGTTCCAGACCTTCATTGATCTGATGGTTATAAATCTTTGTCTAAGTTCAAACCTAAACTTACTGATGGACAGTTTATATCCATTTGTTCTTGTGCCAGCATTAGCCCTTAACTTATACAACTCCTCTCTCTTCCTGGGCTTTATCCCTCTGATGTATTTATGTAAAGCAATCAGATCTCCTCTCAGCCTTTGTTTTGTTAGACTAAACAAGCCAAGCTCCTTAAGGCTCCTTTTGTAAGGTAGGATCTCTGTTCTTCTGATCATCCTAGTTGCCATTCTCTGCACCTATTCCACTCTGAATTTATCTTAAATATGGGAGACCAGAATTGCATACAGTATACCAGATGAGGTCTCTCCAGTGCCTTGTATAATGGTCATTACACTTCCCTGTTTCTACTGGAAATACCTTGCCTGATGCATCCCAGAATTGCATTAGCCTTTCTCATGGCTGCATCACATTGGTGGCTCATAATCATCCTGTGATCGACCAATAAACTCAAGTCTTTCTTCTTCTTTTTTGCTTTCAACTAGTAAATCACCAGCTTATAGCAAAAACTCTTATGATTAGTCTCTAAGTGCATTTGCACTATTAAACTTCATCCCAGTCCAAGTCTTTTTGTATTATATACCAGTCCTCCTCCGGATTGGCAATACCTCCCAACTTTGTGTCATCTGTTTATTTTATTAGCACACTCCCTCTTTTTGTGCCAAGACCATTAATGAAAATGTTAAATAAGATTGGTCCCAAGACCAATCCCTGAGGAACTTGACTAGTAACCTCCCTCCCAGCCTGACAGTTCACTCTTTCAGTATGACCCACTGTAGTCTCTCCTTTAAACAGTTATTTACCCACC
Source organism: Caretta caretta (assembly GCF_965140235.1). Taxonomy (NCBI): domain Eukaryota; kingdom Metazoa; phylum Chordata; order Testudines; family Cheloniidae; genus Caretta; species Caretta caretta. The sequence goes on along the minus strand of NC_134209.1, from coordinate 125,131,202 downwards.
TTTTGATTCTCGTATTTATTCCCATCTTCTCCAATTTAACTAATAATTTCCTGTGTGGAACTGTATCAAATGCTTTACTGAAATCCAGGTAGATGAGATCTACTGCATTTCCTTTGTATGGAAAATCTGTTATCTTCTTAAAGAAAGAGAACAGGTTTGTCTGGCATGATCCACCTTTTGTAAAACTGTGTCTTATTTTATCACAATTACTGTTTACCTCTATCTCTTTAATTACTCTCTCTTTCAAAATTTGTTCTAAGAAATTAAATAAAATTGAGGTCAAACTAACAGGCCTGTAGCTTCCCAGATCACTTTCTTTTCTTTCCTTAAATATATGTACTATATTTGTAATTATCCAGTCTATTAAACTATATTTGTAATTATCCAGGGTATGACTTTGATATTGAGCTTGCAGTTTCATGTGCCAGCTTCTTTAATATTATTGGATGGAAATTATCCAAGCCCCCTGATTTGGTCTCATTAAATTCTCTGAGTTTGGCTTCCACCTCAGATGTGTCATTTCTTGTTCCATATCCTTTTTCCCATTAGCCATCTTGTCATTGCACCCAAGTTCCTCAGTAGCCTTATTAAAATCTGAGGCAAAGTATTCATTTAGGTGTTGGGTCACACCTAAACTATATTTATTCTCCACCTTGTCCTTTAGAAGCTTGTATGAGTTAGAGAAACACTGTATTTTTGGAACTCCTAAAAGTGAGCATCTTAGAGATAGAATCATCCTTGGCATTCTGCTAATGATTTATCAGGAAAGGTGCAATCAAAATTAGATTTAACCCTTAGAGAATGCAATTAAGTTGGCATAGCACTCAGAAATAATTAAAAACCAAGAGACCAATCAAGGGTCTGCAAAAAAGTTTGAGGAAGTCAGTTACAAAAACCCCAACTGAAGAAGGGGAATAGACAGCACAAATGTTTGTAGCCAAATGTACAGATTTCAGAGCAAAGCAACAGATGCTCCACAAGGTGAAATCATGATCATACACACATGGATGAGTGTCCAGCCAAGAACACAAAAAGCAGAAAATGTCACAAAATCAGTCCTTTTGCAGTAGGCTGGCCAGCCATGGGCAGACCTTGCTCCTTCCAGTTGCTAAGAAAGACCTTTTCTTCCAGTCCTTCCCTCACTTCCCAATTCTTGAACAGACTTCTGTCCTTCTGATCCATTTTCTTCCTCCCTTACCCTCTTCCACCTCCCACCCGATTCTGAACTGAGAGGGTATTCTCCATCCTCCTATCCTCTGCTGACAGAAAGATCTGAGGACAAGTCCACGAAACACTACTCAGAACATTTCCTGGGCTCCGTATTGGTTTCCGCATACAGAGAGTATGACAGAGCCTAATTACTTGTACGGTGCATAATAATCATTCCTACATATCAAAAGGTTTGGAGGTTCAGATAAAAATCTACAAACACTGATGCGAATTTTAATGGAAAGCTTTAAATGAAATACAGTTTAGATTTATTATATAAAGAGATGCATTTAGCTGTTTTAAATTTTGCATGATGCTTGACCAAGCACGCAGGGGCAGCTTTCTTTCACGGGTCAGAAGAAGGTTGTGTGGTCTCTTCAGGTTTCTCTTATTAATGTGGACAGGTTGACATTGAAGAAAAGCATGTACTGTGTGTATTTGTTTTATTTATTTGTCTATTTAGACTTTTTTTCTAGTGGTGCCGCTCAGATTCTCTACGTGTCTTAAACCCATTAAAAGAGCACATTTAAGACAAAACACATCAAACAGACTATAAAAAGACAGGCCTCTTAAAAACCTCCTAAAATACATGAGACGTTGTAAAAAGTGTGTGAGAAAATGACACCAGGCCAGGAAAAATATTTTATTTCCCCAGGAAAGTGAAATCTTGGATTAACTGTTACTTGTGTTTCTCAGGGATAGCACCCAATCCTAATTTTCATTATAAGAATTGGCATTATTACATATTCAGGCCAGTCCTCTCTTCTTTACCATGGGCCCAATCCTGCTCTGACAGAAGTCTTTGGATAATCTCCAGGGGATTTCAGTGGAAGCATAAGACCCAGTGGTAGCTACCTCCTTTTTGGCTTTTGTATGAACACATCACAGAATCTGATTTTCAAATATGAGCACCAAATTAAGGTGCTCAACTCCACATTTAAAGGCTGACATCACCACTTAGGAATCTAAAGCAGATATTTAGATGCCTAAGTATCAATGTGCTCAAATCTAGAATTGGACAGCTTTACTTAAGCACAGATATTTTAAACTATATGCCACTGTATGCAATAACGGCTTTATTCAGGTCAAGTAGTTGATATCAGTAGACAGTCACCAGCCACATCAGCCACACTATCAGAGGCTCGTTCACCTGCACATCTATCAATGTGATATATGCCATCATGTGCCAGCAATGCCCCTCTGCCATGTACATTGGCCAAACTCGACAGTCTCTACGTAGAAGAATAAATGGACACAAATCAGACGTCAAGAATTATAACTTTCAAAAACCAGTCGGAGAACACTTCAATCTCTTTGGTCACTCGATTACAGACCTAAAAGTGGCAATTCTTCAACAAAAAAACTTCAAAAACAGACTCCAATGAGAGACTGCTGAATTGGAATTAGTTTGCAAACTGGATACAATTAACTTAGGCTTGAATAAAGATGGGAGTTGATGGGTCATTACACAAAGTAAAACTATTTCCCCATGTTTATTCCCCTGCGCCCCCCATCCCCCGCCACTGTTCCTCAGAGGTTCTTGTTAACTGCTGGAAATGGCCCACCTTGATTATCACTACAAAAGGTTTTTCCCCCCTGCTCTCCTGCTGGTAATAGCTCACCTTACCTGATCACTCTCATTACAGTGTGTATGGTAACACCCATTGTTTCATGTTCTCTGTGTATATAAATCTCCCCACTGTATTTTCCACTGAATGCATCCGATGAAGTGAGCTGTAGCTCACGAAAGCTTATGCTCAAATAAATTGGTTAGTCTCTAAGGTGCCACAAGTACTCCTTTTCTTTTGGCAGTGTAACCCTAGAGAGCTAAAAGCAGAGTACAAAACAGTCAATGAGAGTTTGTTTAAAGACTGAGTGAAAACTGAATATGGACCTCAAGGTTTGGCCCACAGACACAAATAAAATACTGTGTTATAACATAAGTAAATATGAAAATTATATTTGAAATATAAGATTGAAAAAACCTCTGACTTTCTTGTACTTTCTAAACCTGTGGGGAAAATTACAGTACAATTATAGGTTTCAGAGTGGTAGCCGTGTTAGTCTGTATCAGCAAAAAAAACAAGGAGTACTTGTGGCACCTCAGAGACTAACAAATTTATTTGGGCATAAGCTTTCATGGGCTAAAACCCACTTCATCGGATGCATACAGTGGAAAATACAGTAGAAGGATATATATATATACACAGAGAACATGAAAAAATGGGTGTTGCGATACCAACCGTAACAAGACTAATCAATTAAGGTGGGCTATTATCAGCAGGAGAAAAAAAAACTTTTGTAGTGATAATCAGGATGGCCCATTTCAAACAGATGACGATAAGGTGTGAGTAACAGTAGGGGAAAAATTAGCATGGGGAAATAGTTTTTACTTTGTATAATGACCCATCCACTCCCAGTCTTTATTCAAGCCTAATTTAATGGTGTCCAGTTTGCAAATTAATTCCAATTCTGCAGTTTCTTGTTGGAGTCTGTTTTTGGAGGCTTTTTGTTGGAGAATTGCGACTTTTAGGTCTGAAATTGAGTGACCAGGGAGGTTGAAATGTACTCTGATTGGTTTTTGAATGTTATAATTCTTGACATCTGATTTGTGTCCATTTATTCTTTTGCGTAGAGATTGTCTGGTTTGGCCAATGTACAGGGCAGAGGGGCATTGCTGGCACATGATGGCATATACCACATTGGTAGATGTGCAGGTGAATGAGCCTCTTATGGTGTGGCTGATGTGATTAGGTCCTATGATGGTGTCCCTTGAATAGATATGTGGACAGAGTTGGCAATGGGCTTTGTTGCAAGGATAGGTTCCTGGGTTAGTGTTTTTGTTGTGTGGTGTGTTGTTGTGGATGAGTATTTATTTCAGGTTGGAGGGCTGTCTGTAAGCGAGGACTGGCCTGTCACCCAAGATCTGTGAGAGTGAGGGATCATCCTTCAGGATAGGTTGTAGATCCTTGATGAGGCGCTGGAGAGGTTTTTGTTGGGGGCTGAAGGTGACGGCTAGTGGTGTTCTGTTACTTTCTTTGTTGGGCCTGTTCTGGAGTAGGTGACTTCTGGGTATTCTTCTGGCTCTGTCAATCTGTTTCTTCATTTCAGCAGATGGGTACTGTAGTTTTAAGAATGCTTGATAGAGATCTTGTAGGTGTTTGTCTCTGCCTGAGGGGTTGGAGCAAACACGGTTGTATCGTAGAGCTTGGCTGTAGACAATGGATCGTGTGATGTGGTCTGGATGAAAGCTGGAGGCATGTAGGTAAGTATAGTTGTCAGTAGGTTTCTGGTATAGCGTGGTGTTTATGTGACCATCACTTATTAGCACTGTAGTGTCCAGGAAGTGTATCTCTTGTGTGGACTGGTCCAGGTTAATTACAATGCTAGTTGGAATATCTATATCTCAGTGCAAGAATAAAAGCCTCCATTATACAAAGACTTGCACCATTTTAATTAGATTCTAAAACTGAGCAAGTTATTTCAAGCCATGTCCTTGTGTGGACACTCTTATTTCAGAAGAGAAGTGGCTAAAGTCAGTTGAACTAAATTTGGTCGCAAACTAGCAATAGTCCGATGTGACTTATGACATCTCCAGCTAGTAAGGGGGCTGTACCCTTTCCTGTCAGACATGGACCCAACCATCATGAATTACATGTTCATCCTCCAGGCCAGGATTTCACAAAAGGGCTCGGATATTGAGAGAACCCAGGATAGAGCTTCCATCAGCTCAGGGTAGTTTTCTCTCTCAGCCTCTGGAGACAAAACAATTCCATTCCACAAAATAGCAAAATGAGCCCAAATCTTGCCACATTTAGAGCAAAGCATAAGACCTATTGTCTTGACAAAAGTCTTCCCACAATTATTCCGTCTGAAGAAGGATTCAAAAATGCTTCCTTAGAAAAAAGCAGAAGGAGAAGAGAGAGGAAGAAAAAAAGCAATCAGAGTAAATAAAAGAAAAGTAGTCCCTGTGGCACCTTAGAAACTAACAAATTTATTTGAGCATAAGCTTTCATGAGCTACAGCTCACTTCATCAGATGCATACAGCATGCATCCGATGAAGTGAGCTGTAGCTCACAAAAGCTCATGCTCAAATAAATTGGTTAGTCTCTAAGGTGCCACATGGACTCCTTTTCTTTTTGTGGATACAGACTAACACTGCTGCTACTCTGAAACAGTAAAGAAAGTTATTATTAAGAAGGGTGGAGAACAGTCCTGAGAACTAAATTTTCTGCAATTAATTTTAGGGAGAGAGATTGTAAAGAATTTTAAGGGTGACTGTGTGGAGATTTAGTCACATAGTTCAAAATGATTTTCATACAAATCAACCTGTGAAAAATACTATGCAATTATCAGAAAATTCACCCAAGGCACAGGATATTTGATCAATGTGTCTGTATAACTCAAAGTTGGTGTGTTTGCACTATTTGAGATTAACATTAGATTAATAAACTATGTAAACTAAAGCTGAGGCTCGCTCTTCAGACTTCACATTTAGAAATACTTAAAATTAAATTCCTTATGCAAATCACAGTGTCAGACAGACTATAGAAACAAATAATCAGTTTCATTTTGTTGAAATATAAAATCCACACTCCCTCCCCTTAGTCTTTGTCTGTTTTACTTTCCTAAAAAATCTTTAAAATTAAAATAAGATGATATCCTTCAATGGGATGCAACAAATGTGCAGCTACTGTATAATGAAATCTTCCTCCTTCTTCCTTTGATGCTCTGATTTCCTTGTAAAAGATAGTTTGTTTTTCTTACTTAACCAATAAAGACTTTCTGCATACTTAATACATTTTGTGAAACCTCCCATGTGGACCTGTGTTTTTATGTCTATACGATGAAAAGGTAGCCTGGAACATATTATGAATTTATTACAAAACCCAGAGGGGTAGTATAAAAACAAAGGGGTGGAATCCAAAGCAGGTGCAGGTGCAATGAACACTGATCTGCCTCTAAGATAATTATTTGTACTGTGCATTAAAGCTATAGAACTAAGAATGGAATCAAACAAAGTTGAGAGATATACCAGGGAAAATTGAAAATAGCCCCTCCCTTAAGTTTCCCTTTTAATCATCTGGATAAGAAAACAAAGTGGAAATAAAATCCTTTAATATTTTTCCAGGTATTTGTAATAATTCTTCCTTTAAAGCCAAATGCAGAATCTATCCAGAACTTGCTCTAATCATTTCATAACCAATGACAAATAGAACTATAGCTGCAAATCTGATAAACATCTGCTATTGCAAAGGGATTACCAATTTTACTGTGACCATTTATACTGGCACTCAGTTAATACAGTGATGGGGGCTACATAGGAATCTAGATAGACAGAGAAAGAGAGATCACTTTGGACTAGATTGCCACGGCCATTACTTGGCCATGCAAGGGAGTAAGAGAGAATAAGCCCCTCTCACTCCCCTGTTTGTCCCTGTTCAGACTGTGTCTCTGGCTGTGGTGGGAAGAACAAGGGCTACTTATCTAGTACTCATCCCAGTGAACAAGTGGGTGAGGAAGTGGCAGAGGAGGGTGGACAGTAGGAGCAGCTGTCTCATCCTCCCTTTGCTGCATGAAAAGAACCGAAGTAGCTTATCCGCCACTCCACAAAGCAAACAGGGAGCAGGGAAGAAACTCAGACTCCCCTATCACTATGTGCCTGTGCCAAAAAATAGTTTAGTCTCCCATGAGCTATGCTGTATGGTTAGCTGTAATATTTTGAGCTAATTTCAGTTGTTGGGTTTTGTGTGAATGTCCTGGGTGGTGGTGGCCTCTGATATTCAGGAGGCTAAACTAGGGTCCCTTCTCGCCTTAAACTCTATGACTCTGTGATTCAGTCACATGTTCCTTGGTCTGCTCCCGGGGCAGTGTAACTACATGCCACCCCTTACTCAGGATAAATCACTGAGTTACAATTCTAGGTCTAAGTACTCAGCATGCTAATATGGGGCATAACCACCCCCAAGCACATAGACACACACACACACACACATACTCCAGTGATCAGAGACTGACCAAGATCTATGCTTTTTGCTATAGCTATAACTGCCCCTTACCCCTAAAGACTAAATTGTGAACTATGAATTTCACATACAGATATTTAGCCACATACTGAAGGGGAAAATAAGTTATGGATGAAGACCCTAAGGACAGCAGAAGCCTGTAGAGGACAAAAGTAATGGAATTTAATCTGGCAGAACTAGGAAGAGACAGACGTGGGAGGAAGCCAAAACACTAGGAAAGGGGTAGCACATGTGTGCCATCTGTAACTAGGAGCTAGTATACTGATAAATGCAAAGAGTTTTTTTTTTAACCTTGGATTCATTGCTTAAAAGACAAATGTTAAAAATGGAGAACATGGCCCTCAGTAAAATTCTCTTTCCAGCTATCAAATGGCAACAGTTTATTGTATATTTACAATTGCATTCAAATTCTTCCCTTACAACACCAATTTTGTCACTACTAAAAATGTAGCACTGAAATTTAATTGCTTTTCTTATCCAAACAGATTTAGAAATGGAGGCAGAGATGTAAAACTCTTTTTTGTAAAAGTGTTGAAATGTATTTTAATTTTGCCTTCTGATACCAGATTAATGTAAGTGCCATGAAAGAAAAAACCCAGACTGTTACTTTGGAAACCAACATAGACTTATCACTGGGTGTTCAATTCAATACCCATTAATGCTTATACATATGGTATTAATTCTGCATTAATTCTGTCAAAAGTGATATCATGCTTAGAACTTCCAAATTATGACATCACTAAAACAACTTTGCTCTTCATGGGTTTGGAGTATGTCTGTGCCAGAATCGGCATGAATTTATTCACCCAGCCTTTTCTGACAAGTTAAGTTTAATTAGTTCATGCCCTCATAATGAACAGGAGAGTATGTTTTTGAAGATTTGCCAAAATAGTTTCTATTCTCTTCGACTTAAGTGCCAAACGCTTGCACTTCTTTATGCTATTTATACCTTTGCCTATAATTTCTGCTCCCTAAGGTGTGATTGTCCTATTTCATAAGAGTTTGTGCAGCTGCCAACATGAAGATGTAAATAAATTGTAATACCGTTGCTATGAGGTGTAAAAATCCCACAGCTCATATCCAGACCCTTGTATAATAAACTCAAGTAAACATTCCATTTCCTGTAAGTGATTGTGGTTTGTGACTAGATTTAAAAGGCAGTGCAGTAAATCATCATTTATTTAATGACTTGGTGAAAACAAAGCCATATAAGCATGAAACCAAAAGCTGCATTTACAAACATTTTTGTCCTTAAAAAAAGGAAAAAATATTTGTACACAAGGGTGCCTAAACCTCTATTATTGAATAGTGTTTGGAAGCTGGTTACATTTAGATTTACTGGACCAGAACTTGGGGTGTGGCTTCATCACACAAAGCACAGGTCAGGGGGAATCTGCTCAAAGGATGGTCTTAAAGTTCACCTCTGCACTATCCTGACCCCACTGCAGCCTCTGCATATGGCTGGGTTCCTCAAACCCAGTTAGAAAACTGTTTTTACATATTCCAGTCTACAATAGGCCCAAATCCACAACTGAGTATGGGCATGATGAAGGTGCATCCTGACCACGCCCTCTTTTTCCTTCCAAACAATAAGCGGAAGGTGGGGCTCTTAAGGAGCCTGTGCTGTTTCTGTGGCACCAGAGAGTCACTCTTGAACAAGGGTGATCTTCTGTAAGCCAGTTAAATTTGCATAATGGCCAGATTATGTCAGTGGTTTGGGTCAACCCATATTGGAGAATCTGACTCACTACTTTTCTTTAGCTGGTCTGTTTAACCCGTCATTGTATCATTACCTTCTCCCTGTCCAACTTGTTCATTCACATGCCCATGACCAGTCTGCAGCTACAATATACCTTTATTGCTTCCCTTGGTAGCCAACGTAATGATGTTAATCAAGATTTGCTCTTTCAGCATTGTTAAGGTGCCTGTATCGTGGAAGCTCAGTGTAAAAGAGCAACAATTACCTTTAAACACTCAAGTTCTATATATATGGATAGATGAGTTAAATAGCGTGTTAGGTAGCTGAGGTGAGAGAGATGGAATACATGATGGTGTTGTATGAAACCATAAATGTTTTATTCTAACTATGGCCACACTATTCATGATTAGTGACTCTATGAGGGAGTTAAGCAGGTCAATCCAAAGGAGTGTCAGTAACACCTTTATATCACACCGAATCATCATATATTTTATGTTACATGTCACCAAGAAAGTAGTCATGTTTTAGAGTTTTAAGAATTTTATTTTTCAGAGGAACAGCCGTGTTAGTCTGTTTTCGCAAAAAGAAAAGGAGTACTTGTGGCACCTTAGAGACTAACCAATTTATTTGATCATGAGCTTTCGTGAGCTACAGCTCACTTCATCAGAGTGAGCTGTAGCTCACGAAAGCTCATGATCAAATAAATTGGTTAGTCTCTAAGGTGCCACAAGTACTCCTTTTCTTTTTAAGAATTTTATTAATATAATTTTTAAGCCTCTGATGTGAAACTGTATTGCCTTACTGCCATGAATCCAACTGTACAGGACTCAGAGGGAGGAGAAATATAGCTAATAGCCTAGCTCAGCTGGCAGTGCTATCTAGTGCATCAGACACTGGGTGGAGAGTCAGAAGATGTGTTTTCTAACCACAGCCCTGACACTGACCTGCTGTATGATCGTGGGCAAGTCACTTCACCTCTCTGTGCCTCTATTCTCTTACTCTTCATCTATCTCACTATTTTTCCAGGAAGTTCTTTTGCACAGGGATTGTCTTTCTTTATGTATCTGTACAGGGGCTTGCACAATGAGACCCCCAATCTTGGTTGGAGCCTCTAGATGCTATTGTAATATAAATATTGAAAAGCCCCTAAAATATCAACATTAGCATTGATTTTAGGGTCCAAGATTTCACACGTTACCAGGGCTAGATAAACAAATGCATTATCCTGTTGAAAGAGGAGGATTCCCAGCCTACAATGGTATAATCTTTTTCTGGTCCAAATGAATCATGGAATATTGGCACTAAAACTGGTCATTAGTCGAGGACTGAACATTACATGTCCTGGGAAGCTGTTCAATGTAATTTGGGGATGGAAGTGTAGACAGAAATGCCATGTTTGTGAGGAAAGAAAGAAATACTTTTCTGGCAGGTTGTTTAAAAAATGGCAGCTGTTTTAAATTGCCTGGGCGGCTGGATTGTTAAAAACAGTCTCCATGGAGATGGATTAATGCATGTGGGGTGGTCAAAGGTGCAAGATGAATGGAATTTATCACCTCTTCACAATTTATCACACAGAAAGTAACAGCACATGTTGTATGTGGTATATGTGTGTCATAAGTGATGACATGGTTTGGTACAAAGGGTTTATGATTGACATGACTTTGGAATGAGAGCATTACTCATGAAAGACCAAGATGTAAGTAAATTATGCAGGTCATCTAAAAGGAGGGTAAATAAAGACTTTCCATCACACCACAGATTGGTGTATCTCCTTTAGCCATTATATTGTAAGGGAAAATTATTCTAGAACTGACCATGAGAGGTCCAGCCCCTTTCTTCCCCCACCACATTGAGGCAGGACCAAGTAAACCTAAACCATCCCTGACAGGCGTTTATCCAACCTGTTCTTAAAAAAAACACTCCAGTGATAGGGATTCCACAGCCTTCCTGGGAAGTCTATTCCAGAACCTAACTACCCATATGGTTTAGAAAGTTTTTCCTAATATCTAACCTAAATCTCCCTTACTGCAAATTAACCTCATTACTTCTTGTTCTTCCTTCAGTGGACATGGAGAACACTTGATCACCATTCTCTGTATAACAGCCCTTAACATATTTGAAGATTCTTATCAGATCCTCCCTCAAGACATCTTTTCTCAAGACTAAACATGTTCAGTTGTTTTCTAAACCTTTTATCGTTTTTGTTGCTCTCTTCTGGACTCTCTCCAGTTTGTCCACATCTTCCCTAAAACATGGTGCCCAGAACTGGACACGGTACTCCAGCTGAGGACTCACCAGTGACAAGTAGAGTGGGACAATTACCTCCCTTGTCTTATATATGACACTCTTGTTAATGATTAAGCCTTTTCACACCTACATTGCATTATTGAAATATTAAATTTATCATCACTATAACCTTCAGATCCTTTTCAGCAGTACTATCACCTAGACAGTTATTCTCCATTTTGTAGTTGTATATTTGATTTTCCCTTCCTATGGGAAGTAATTTGCACTTGTCTTTATTGAATATTCATTTTACTGAATTCAGATTCACCTCTCCAATTTGGCACGATCAATTTGAATTATAATTCTGTCCTCCAAAGTGCTTGCAACTCCTCCTAGCTTGGGGTCATCCACAAATTTTACAAGCATACTCTCCCATCCATTATCCAAATCATTAATGAAAATATTGAATAGTACCAGAACAAGGACTGACCTCGGTGGAAACCCACTAGATATGCCCTCCCAGTTTGACAACAAACCATTGATAACTACTCTATCAACAAGTTGTGTGCCTATCTTACAGTAATTTCATCTAAACCAGATTTCCCTAGTTTGCTTATGAAAATGTTATGCAGGACTGTGTCAAAAGCCTTACTAAAATCAAGATATAACGTCTACTGCTCCCTCTCCCCCATCCATTAGGCCAGAAACCCCCTCAAATGAGGAAATTACCTGCGTTTGGCATGATTTGTTCTTGATAAATGCACGCTGTGTCTTCCATGACCCTATTGTTCTCTAGGTGCTTGCAGATTGATTGTTTCAGTATCTTTCCAGACATTCGCTTACTGGTTTCCTGCTTCTAATTCACTTAAACAATTTCTTGGGCTTTGGTGTTTGGTTGGTTGTTTTGTCTATGGTTACTTGCCTTTCACAATACCTCTTAACTCTCCTAATTTCCATTTTATCTGCCATAACATATGGTCCTTTCTATTAGTTTCACTTGTGCCGGATTACTATTTACTGGAAGCTACCAGTTTGACTTGAATAGCCTCTTGAACTTTACCATCTAGCTATATTGACTTTTAATTGCCTTCCTATTTTCTGTTTTGTTTAGGTGCATTCACGCCTTTTGTGATTCTTATGGGATGCCCATGCAGCCTTCATGCTGAGTCTAAGATTTTTAATTTCCTCACTTTTGACTTTAGGGTCTAACTAACTTATTTTTTTTTAAACCTACCAGAAGTTTAGGGTCACAATGATGTGTTTGGTACAATTTCTCCCTTTAGGATGTTGAACTTATTTATATTGTGGTCACTATTTATCGCTGAGCCACTAGTTACTTCTTGAAACAACTCGTGTTATATAGAGCTAAAAATAGCTTCCCCTCTTGTGTACTGTAGAACTTGCTGGTAAAAGAAGAAATAGTTTAAAAGGGGAAAAAAGCTGTTTCTCTAAACCTTGCCCTGCAGGGGATGAGTTTTTACACAGTTGTCTGAAGTGTCCCATTTTTACTATTTTATTAGACTGTTACCTCTTCTATGTCCTTCAACATTATGCACTCGACATTAGAGCTGATTGAAAAACAGAATTTCCATGGTGTGGGAAATACCACTATTATTATTTATCAGTATTTTGATGTGCTATTTCTTCCCTAATTGGATTGAAAAGTTGAAATATCAAAACTTTTTGCCGAACAAAAAGTTTTAAAAAAAATTTAGACTTTTTTCATTCTGAAAAACACTGATGGGCAATTCCTCAACCAGCTGTCCTCAATACCTTTTTCATGATCCAGTGGCCTTAACACTACTAGTATATTTGTATTCTTCTAAGTTGGGATTTCTAGCTATAGAGCTATATGGTCTTCTCTGCACTGAAATATTATCTCATTAGATTTTATAGAATAATTGGAGGACAGCGCTGTGCCTTGCTCCTATAAACTATTCTGGCCTTCCAACAATTTAAAGCCAGTACTCCATAGATTTTTGTCATGCCATTATGTTTCAGAAATTCCTGTTATGTCAAGGTTCTCTGGTAGGAATTCCACTTCATTTATTTTTGCTGTTAAGCTTCTTGAATTGATATATAAATTGTATAGTTTTTATTTTTGACTGTGTGACCTTTATCTGACACGAATGTATTAGTGTGCAAATAGCCAATTAGACATTTAGCTAAGCATTTGTGCATGCAAATAATTGATTTGTGGCCATAATCATAGTAACCTTGTCTTGATTAGGCACACAATAAGTGAATGCCTTTTTAGTTGTGTTCCTGGGTTTCAGCAGTTTTAATTATTTATAGCCATCTCTGTGGTACTTATCACCTTAGTATCTGAGTCCCTCTGCAAAATGAGGCCCTGAATGTTCACAGTGCCAGAATCTCTGTTTTTAAGGACTTGACTGAAACTTGAGAAACCTGAAGAAGCAAAACTTCAAACAAGCATGTCCAAACTACTGATATTCTGTCAGCCATAGTTTACAGTGCTTGGTGGTTCTGGTAAATGAGGGTTTTCCTGTGGAGTTTAGTGGTGTGACTTCACATACCTTAACAGATTTGCTAAATCAAAATGTGTCATCATTTATACATAATGAAATTTCTCTATGGACAGGATAAACTTGGAAGGTCAGATTTTGAAATGGAATAAAGTAGGTTGGCTACAGCAGCCAATAGCTCTAATGATGTAAAGGAAACTACAACCCCTTATGTCAACTAAAGATCTGACCCATGGGGCCTCACTCATTATCTGGTGGCAAAGGTGTTCTACTAACTTCTTCGCATTTTAAAAATTCATATATATATATATATATATATATTTCTGACTAATCACAAGCCCTACATAGGGTTTATGATGCAGGAATCTGTCTCTTGTTACTGCTACTGCTTGGTCCATTTAGAATACACATCCTGAGATTCAACTTTTAGTTCTAAACCTAGGTTTCAAACACCCCATTTTAGGATGTTTTTAAATCCAGGATGCTGCTTCAGTCCATAATATAGATATTATAATATTCAGGTCTAGGTTCATATTATTAATAGGTTCTAAGGCCAGAAGGGACCACTGTAATAATCTAGTCTGACATCCTATGTAACACAAGCATAGAATTTCCACAAAATGTTTCTTGTTTGAACTAGAGCATATCATTTAGAAAAATATCCTGTCTTGATTAAAAAATTTTTAGTAATGAAGAACCCATCCATTATCAACACTTTAACCGTAATAACAAATAAGAAAAACAAAAATATATTTTTTTAAATGGTGTAATTGGCTTTTGATTTGGGCCCATTTTTACAAGATAGTTTGGGAAGCCAGAAAATAAAATTTAGTCTGAGGATGGTGGAAATAGCAGGTGAAAATGCTAATACAGATTTTGGATATGGTTTAAGCTGTGCCACGGAGGATATGGAAAATAAAAAGACTCTTGGAAAACGAATAGGTTTTGACTGAAAATCAGGACTCTGGCCAAGAGACCCTGAAATTCCTTCAAAGACTGTTGCCTGCTCATCTCACTGAGGACAGGTGGAAACAAAGCAAATAATTTTGTCAAACTACCTCAGTGACAGAACCTGTAATTAATAAATACATAATACGTAAATAAATTAAATGAAACCATGTGTTTATAGTGTCACTTTTTAATTACAGTGTCCAAGTATGGAGAGAGAAAAGCTGTCACTTTGGGCCTGATTCTCAGTTACCGTAAGTCTTCTTTACATTGCTCTAACAATAATAAAGGGACCTTAAAGGGTATGTCTAGCCAGCATTTTAGAGCAAGCCTTCCAGCCCAGGTTGACAGACTTGGGTTAATAGGGCTCACATTAGTGCTTTAAAAATACCTGTGTAAACAGCATTTTGAAGGTGTAGCTTGAGCTGATGCTCAGGCTTGGAAGGGAGATATACTTCAAAGCCTGAGCTCCAGCCAAAGCTGCAACTTCAAAGCACTGCTTATACAGTAGTTTTTAGAGCACTCGCACATGCCCCACTATCCCAAGTCTGTCGACAATGAGCTGGGAAGCTGGCTCTAACATGGTGTTGAGACATACCAGAATGACCTTGTGGTTAAATTTATAACACAAAGCAGTTAATTTTCTGGATGTTTTCTCTTCTGGGATACCAAAGGGGGTCACCAAATGTGAGTCACAAGTTATTCGTGCATGTTACTTGACAAACAACACAGGTGCGGTTACACACAGGTTGTAAAATCCTGACTCTACTGACGTTAATGGAAGTTTGGCCATTTACTTCACTGAGGGACCATTTCACTGTAGGTATCAGTGTCTGTCCTGTTATGTGTTTTCTTTTATTAAAAAGGAGCCCTTTTGTTATAGTTGCTAGATTGTATAAAACATGTTTTTATTTAATTGTTCATAGCTACCCACTCTACAATGTCGGGTGACAAGTGAAAAGCTGACTAAAAGCTTAACATCCCCATTGAAAGAAACATTTTGAAAACAGAAAATTGGGTTTTCAATGAAACAAATTTTTTTGTGGAGAGTGTCCAATATCCTCACAAAATTGAGGTTTTTTATTAGAAATCCCAAACCCCAAACTTTTCATGCAAAACCCAACTTTTTTTTTTTGGGGGGGGCAGTTTTTTGCTGCAAATTTTTGGTTTGGGGCCCTGAAAAAAATCATTTTTCTGTTACCAATATTTTCAGTTTTTTAACAGTCTAAATTTTGTACTGATGTGAATAAGAGAGGGATTTTCCAACCAGCTCTATCACTATCTGCAGTGTTTCTGTGAACCTGATACAGTACTTAAATTTATCATCAAAAATTATATTAAGTGCAATACATCAAACATGCTGCATCACAGATTTAGCAACTTGTATTTTATGACACATCCGACGAAAATATTCCTAGGTCAAGATAAAATTTAAATTCAGTTAATGTATGGCTAAATACAGATACATTTCAGAAACTCTTATTAGAACAATGTAGCTATCAGAACAATGAATGTTTGAAAATTTGGAAATTTCATCTTAAGAATTTGTTAATAAAATGCTTTAACTTTGCTCAACAATTCCCTTGCTCGCACCACTTGATGTCATCCACTGATGTAGAAACTAGCCTATTAAAACTAATATAATTACTTCTCAATTAACTGCCCTTGTTCCTCTAACTGCTACAGGTAGGGTCACGGTCATAGCCTCCCTCTCTAGTTTATTTCTAGAGAATGAGGTTCCTTGTGGTAGATGCCATTATTGGAACAGTGCATGGGGTGAGGTTGGACAGTAACATTAATGTATGTGGACACTTAGTTCTTCAAACCTATATTATGAGGGAGAAGAAGATACTCAAAGTGGTGTTTGTCTTCTTTACACAAAGGGTGCATGAGCTAGAGTGGTCCTTATTCTGGTTCTGCTGCACTGACTTTGTTTCAGAAGCACCCACTGATCAAATAGGACTCACAGATGGTGAACTTTGGTAACAAAAGATGGGTATGTCCCTTCAATCAAAGGTGCTTTTTCATAAATGGTAGTGAATACGATCTAATGGGCATAATAGAAACCTGATCATTCACATAACTGAAATGTCATAGATGAGTCTAACGTATACAGAATTAGAAAGTGAAGAAGATGTAGAGAAGTGTCATTCTGTAAGCCATTGAGTGTTACCATAATATAAATATCTAATAATAATTATGATAAAAGACACACTATGGCAAGGTATGCCATAGAAATATTTCTAAATAAATCACAAACAACATTTTTATTTGTATACGTATTTCATTTTGTATACAACTACATTCCTTGTCAAGAACATCAGAATTAAAAAATTGTTAGAAACCCAGTAAATGCAGAGTTAAGTTTGTACTTCTCAAAACAACCTGACTTCTACCTCACAGGGATGCCTTGGGAAAAAAAATAAATCAGACATGGACAGTTATTTACCTGTACTGTATCTGTTGTTCAAGATGAAGGTGCAGATGTATTCCACTCAGGTGTGTGTGTGCCCAACACATTAAAGCTTAGCAGTACCCCTTCTGGCCCTCGGAGCCCCTTCCATAGCTATACAAGGGCAGCACTGCCTCAGTTCCTTCACACCAGAATCTGAGATTGGAGATTCTGATGCTGAGGGGCTAGAGTGTGGGTTGTAGAATACACACATGAACTCATATCTCAAAAGAACAAGAGTTGTAGCACAGGCAAATAACAGCCTTTTCTTCTTGGAGTGGTTGCAAACGTGTATTTTACTCAGGTGACTCACCAGCAGTAACAATAGGAGGTGGGGCTCGAAGTTTACTTACACAATGACTGCAGAACTGTCTTCCCAAAGTTTGCATCTGGCCTAGCTGCCACAGTAACAGCATAACATTTGGTAAAAGTATTTACAGAAGACCATGTAACAGCCCTGCAAATGTCCAATATTGAAACATCACTGAAAAATGTGATGTTTGTCACTTAGGCCCTCGTCAAATGAGCCCACAGCTTCTGTGGGGACATGGTCTGAGCTCATCCAGAAGCCCTAGTAATGTAGGAAGTTATCCACCTGGAAATTGTCTGCGCAGAGACTGGCTGACCTTTCATCCAATCTGCGTAAGAGACAAAAAGCTGAGATGATGAACAAAATGGTTTAGTCCTTTCCAGATAGAACACTAGGCACTGCCAGGCATCTAATGTATGAAGACACGGTTCATCTACATTTGAGTATGGCTTTGGAAAGAATACAAGTAAGATAATAACCTGCTTAAGGTGAAACTGTGAAACCACTTGGGACAAAAACTTTGGATGTGGCCTCAAGACACTTTGTCTTTGAAGAATTGTGTATATGGAGGCCCTGCTATTAGGGCCTGCATTTTGCTGACTCTTCTTGCGGATGTTTTAGCAACAAGAACAGCTGTCTTTTGCGAAAGGAAAGACAACAAGTAAATTGTTAGCAGCTCAAATAGGGCTGCCCGTACAGTACACATTTACTCTGTTTCCTTCACAGTTGGAAACAGACAATACATTTCTGAAATCTCACTATCATGGAGTTTTGAAAACTGACTTCCCTTGGACCAAGGGATCGAACACCAAGATTGCCACCATGTAAATTTCAATGAACTAAGAGCCAGATCTGAGGATTTCAAATATAACACGTCATCCAGAATGTCCTAAACATCAGTTGAATACCCTCAGATACTGACCAAACCAAAAAATGCTTCCACTTGGCCAAACAGGTAGTCCTAGTAGCTCTGAGTGTTGTGTGTCAACATGTGATCTATTTAATGCAGCCTTCTCAAGATCATCTGGTTTTATTGCATCAAAGTCTATGCTGTTTTTGATGGGGCAGCCTTGATTCCAGTGTCCTTTTGTCAATTCGCCATTGAACATTCTTCTGGGGAGTCGATGTTCAGGCATCCTAATGATGTGTCCAACCCAGCATAGTTGGGCTTTTATCAGCATGGCCTCGATGCTTATGGCATTTGACTTTTGGAGAACCTCCAAGTTGGTAATTTTGTCTTGTCAGTGGACCACCAAAACAGCGTGCAGAGACCACATATGCAAGGCCTCTAGCTGTTTAATATGCCATTTGTATGGTGTCCAGGTCTGACAGCTGTAGGGGAGCGATGTGAGCACAAAAGCTCCTTATCTAAACATGTACCATCTACACTATGAAGTGCAAACTGCACTTCTTACTGTCCTTTGTTGCAAACAAATCAACTGTCTGGATGCCCCAGTCTCTGAAGAGTGACCTCAACACACTGATCTTCAGAAACCATTCATGATTCTCAGAGAAAGTTCTGCTGAGATGATCAACCATCTGGTTTTGAGAGTGGTTGTGGGCATGATGAATTGCTTGATGCAAAAGTTCCAAAACTTTATTGCATCCTGACAAAGCTGGTTGGAGCGGACTCCTCCCTACTTTTTCACATAATACATTGCAGAGGTATTGTCAGTAAATATGTGAAATGCTGCTCCCCATATATTATCCCAGAAGGCTCAACAAGTATTATAAATGGCTTGAAGCTCCAGTCAGTTGACATGAAAAGATGCTTCCTGTTCTAACTACACACCCTGAACTTTTAATGTCCCTAGACTGCACTCCCCAACCTGTTGTGGAGACATTGGTAACTACAGTCCTGGTCAGCTGAGGATGGGCAAAGGGAACACCCTGACATATATTCCTCTGTTCCACCCACCATTTTAAAGAGTCCAGTATCTCTAGAGTCACTCAGACAAGTCTGTCCAATGACTGACAGCTTGGGCAATCGACCAACTTCAACCATTACTGAAGATGACAAAGACTCAGTCTCCCATGCTGGACTATTAAGTACATGAGGCCATATTGCCTAGTAACTTCAGGCATACATAGACCATGGTTGAAGATTGAGATTGGAGGTCCAAACAGGTGTTGAATTGTCTGGAATTGCTCATGGGGGAGAAAGGCCCTCAAATTCATAGAGTCTAATAGGACCCCAATGAACTCAATTTTTAATTGGAATCAGTGTTGACTTGTTCAGAATCAACCCTAGTTGATCAAAGAGGTCCAGTGTGAAATGAACATGACTGAGGACTTGTTCTTCAGATTTTCCCCTCACCAATCAGATATGGGAAGAATTTAATTCCTTTCCTCCTGAGATAAGCTACTACCACACCATCATGTATTTGGTAAAGATGCATGGGGGGGTGACAGGTGAAAGGGGAGAACCATGTACTGATAATGTTGACTGGCAACTAGGAATCTCAGAAACCTCCTGTTACTTGAGAAAAATCGCCACATGGAAGTAGGCATCTTGGAGACAGGACAGTAAACCAGTGGTTTTGCTTCAAGATGGGAAGAATCGTAACTAGGATGACAATGAAGAATCTCATATTTTATGTACTTTTTGGCAAATTGCCGGCACTACTTGATGGGTCTTGTGCGCTCTCTTCTTGGGGAGGGTTCAGGGCACCGTTTCTTGCCCCTGAACTGGGGTATTAACTGCCCCACTAGTGTCCTAGAGGAGGAGAGTGGAGAGGAAGGGACCTGGGCCCACCCTCTACTCCAGGCCCCAGCCCAGGGGTCCTAGGGATAGCGGTAAACTACTTGAACTAGCGGTTCCTTCCCCTGGGCTACTTCCCTCTCCTGCCCTTCGGCTTGTGGGGCTTCCTGGCCTCCCTCTGCACAAAGTAGGTGTCCCTTTACCTAAGGTCTTGGTCGTCTTAGCCCACTGCAGCACTTCTCCAAACTCTCCTCTGCTTCCCTTCAAACTGCTCTCTACTCCAACACTAATCCACTCTAATTCAACTCCTTCCCTTGTCTGATTGAAGCAGGGGGGGGTTATCAGGTGTACGGCTTCAGGTGCTTTAATTGATCTATAGCAAACTTTCTTCCCTCTACAGGGAATAAGGCTCCCTTCTAACACTCTCCTGCTGCCCTCTGGCCATGCTGTATCACAACTTGTTAAGACCACAAAGATCGAAAACAGGTCTTACCCCTCCCTTGATCTTGGGGATGAGGATATAAAATAAGTAGAGCCCCTTTCTGCAATGCTGCAGGGTAACCTCCTCTACAGCTCCCAAAGTATGCAGAATCTGGACCTGCTAAAGAATCCATGACTTGTGAGATGGGTCCCTGAAAAGGGATAGGGTAGGGTAAGGGGGAGAGAAGGGGGAATGGATAGGAATTGTATGGCATAGCCCAATCTCTCAGTGCTTAGGATCTACTTGTCTGAAATTATTAAGCCCCATGAGCTGTGAAAGTGGGACAGCCTGTCCCCAAACATAGGGAAAATCTCCTGAAAGTTGATGACTGGTGCGTTGCCCTCAAAGGGAGATTCAAATTTACTGCTTGTTGGCAGCTGATGAAGGATGAGATCACGGATTAACATTGAAATCAGGGGGCCTTCTCTTGTGAGACTTGTGTCCTCTCTTAGAAAAGACCTGTTGCCTTGCAGAAGAAAGCAGGCTGTCAGAAATACTGTTGGGAATACTGACAGAACTGCTGTTGTAATTTCTGTCCCACCAAGGTGCCTTTTAACTTCTGGGTTATAAACCCCTAAGGATCATAACATGGCCCTGGAGTTCTTAAAAGAATGTAATGTCTCATCTCTCTTTTCAGAAAAAGACCATCTTCCAAATGGTAAGTCTTATATGGTCTGTTTCATGCCCAGTGTAATGCCAGAGCTTTGCAGCCAAGAAGCCCTCCTCATTGTTACAGCTAAGGCCATAATCCTAAATAAAGCGTCCAACATAATCCTAAATGAGGCTGCTGCCACATCAAGTGCTGACTGCAGCAACATCTTAGCCACTAGATGGCCCTCTGCCAGGAAATACTTAAACCCTTTCCTGGCATCTACAGATAATTTATCTGTATCTCTGGACATTGTGTTCCAATTCACAAAGTCATACTTAGACAATAGCACCTGCTGATTAGCAATTAGCATTTGGAAGAAAGATGAAGAAGAAAACCTATCTCACCATTTATCCAATCTCTGGGCTTCTTTATCATTAGGTGTGGACTTATCATAGAAGCATAGATGATTAGGGTTGAATCGTCATAGAAGCATAGACGATTAGGGTTGAAACATCTAGTCCAACCCCCTGATCAAAGCAGGACCAACCCCAACTAAATCATCCCAGCCAGGACTTTGTCAAGCCAGGCCTTAAAAACCGCTAATAATGGAGATTCCACCTCCACCCTAGGTAACCCATTCCACTGCTTCACCACCCTCCTAGTGAAATAGTGTTTCCTAATACCCAACCTAGACCTTCCCCACTGCAACTTGAGACCATTACTCCTTGTTCTGTCATCTGACACCACTTATATCTGCCTTGTCTCATTCTCTCATTGGCAGCAGTCACCACATACCAATTAGAGCTGGGTGTGAATAGAAACACTCAAAAAATCCTTACAAATAGACATAGTATCATTTGTTGGTACACTTGAGAGCAGGAGGCAAGGACACTGGTGTGTGCCATAGGGACTTTGCAGCTCCAAGAGAACACTATTTATAGGGAGAGCTCCTCTCCCCAGGACTGAAGGTTGCAGGATTTCCGCTAATGTATTGGCATTCTCTTGGACAAACTCCACTTAAATACCATGGGCTGCAGCCCTCTTCCCTAAAAGGCCCTGTTAAAATTTAAAGTCTTCTGGAACAGGGGAGGATGAGTCCAGGATGGTAGAATCATCTGCTGAAGAGGATGATAAAGGTGATAGTGCCAAAACCTCCTCCTGAAGCCAAGTGTGCTCCTGTTGCTGCATTGTAGATTCAATAGGAGCCATATCAGTTTGTGTCTCCCACCTTCATAGGACAGGAGGAGAAACAGCCAGAGGATTCAGGGATCTCTGCCAAGAGTAAGCAGTCGACCAGAATCTTGAAGAATATGGGACACCCAACCAGATTCCAGGAGCCCAATGTGGAAAGTAGTATGGCACCAGAGGCCACTAGGTGCTGATCCAAGCCCTGTTGTCCCCACATAGATCTTGATAGCATCATCAGTCCTCTATAGAAGGTCTAAAAGACTTACAAGACTGGATCCTGGGAGGAGATGGAGGGGATGCTGATCCCAAACTCGATAATGAGGAGCCCTCCCCCAAGTAGTTTGTACATAATGGAGGGGGCAAAACTGTTGAGGCTACTCACATTCCAATCTGTCCTAAGTCCAGTTCTGCATTGACCTTGCAGGTGGTACTGCAGATTGTGTTGATACGAGCTGGAGACTTGAAGCTGCACTAACATTTGGTGCTGGCATCAACAATGGGGCTGAAGTCAGTACCAGAGTCCAGGTCAGTACAAGAAGAGAGATCAATCCTGCCGGTGTGGACTAACATGGCCCTTGGTACAGAAACTAGACTCAGTGTCGAGGAAGGAGGTCTCTGATCATTATGGGACATGTATCACCTATTTAGCAGGCCTGCTAACTGGTACTGCAAAAGGCTGCTGAAACAATCAATCCAGACTATGCTGGTACCAGGCCACAGAAGGCCATGGGCCCAAATCATACCATGTTCCATGACGTGTAGTCTTAAATGCAGGTCCTGTGCAACCTGTTTCCTTTTCTTGAAGGAGTGACAAATGGAGCGCTTCTCCTAAATGTGCCCCTTTCTTAAAACAGAACAAAAAACACCAAGTGTGGGAGTTATTTGGAATAGCCACCCCACACAAAGGTAA
The DNA here is from genome assembly GCF_965140235.1 of Caretta caretta. Classification (NCBI taxonomy): domain Eukaryota; kingdom Metazoa; phylum Chordata; order Testudines; family Cheloniidae; genus Caretta; species Caretta caretta. Next base: position 125,107,973 of record NC_134209.1, on the reverse strand, counting down.
CGGCATTGCACCAGTTAATATTAACAAACAGTAACTAAGTTAACTAACTAAATAACAAGGATACTACTACTAACTATTTACAAAAGCTAACAGATATATGAGTTCACAAAAACCATGAGGTAAAATGGTTTTAGGTCATAGATGGTGAGAAGGAACTGAGTGGGGTCAGGGAAGTGCTGCCCTTATTTCGCTATGGTAGGGGTTATAAGGGCCAGAGGGCATGAGTGCCACTCCAGGGGGTACTGCTGAGCAAAGCTCTCTGACTTCAGTGCACTGGGCATGTGCACCCCTGAGTGGAATACATGTCTGCAACCACTCAAAGAAGAACTCTGACTCCTCTATCTCTCTATAGCAAATAATATAACCTTATAAGGGGCCACAAGAACTAAACTGGTTTACTCTAAAACATACAACAGTTGTCCAAGTTTGGCTTTCCTTCCTGCCATACACACACTACCAAAAAATCGTATTTGACAAATTCCTGATTAGACAATAAATACCATGCTGAGGGCAGTCATTCCCTGTTTCTCATTAAGGGGCCCCAAAATGCACTGTGTTGAGGGCAAAGTGCAGATTGAGCAATCAAACGTGTGTGACAAATTTAATACTTGCTGCTCGCTATTTATCACAAGAATGTTACTAGAACATTATATATATATTATAGTGTATATTATATAAGACATAAAAAGGCCATAAGGTTTGCTTAGTTAATAGTATTTATGTGATTCTTTGTGACATGTGTGACAATTTAAAAATCACCATAATCTGGAGCATTACATCACACTGCCCACAACCCCCAGTCCAAACAACCTCCTTCCCTGTACCACCCTAAAGAACATAATTGTAACCTAGTGATGATCCATAATCAAGTCATGTTTAACCAGCATCACATGACTTGCACTGTGCTCTGAAGTTTAGTGAATATTTTATATACAGTAAAATAATTGGCACTCAGATAGCACCATTCATCCAAGCATCTCAGGGAACTCTGGAAGCATTAAGTCAGGAACAACTGAAAACAAAATTAGTTGCATCTGAGACCTGCTAAAAGACTGTTAACAGAAACGATCCAAAAACACTACACATTTTAAGTGAGGCTAAATGAAGGCGCTTCAGTTCCAGAAGCAGAAACCAGATTTATTTTTCCCTAAAGTTTTTACCTTACAAAGACATAAGGAGTCTCCTCTCCAGACAGAGCTCTGCAGGATAGGGGACTGCATGATCAGGCCCTCAGTTTACAAGTACACTTGTGTTTGTAATATTCCCAATACAATAATATAAACAGGAATAAATGTATCATTTCTTTCTCCCGCTCTCTCTGGCTAGGTTTACTGTACACACTCCTCATGGCAGCATGTGCAGCACATACACTGCATACCTCCCTGGCATGGGTATAAATCGCAACATAAACAGTGCTTAGGCAAGTAAAGACACATCTGAACCCTGAGGATACATATCCTACACAGCTTTCCATATGCACAAGCAATGCCTCCCATGTCTACACGAATCCCCCCTGCCAGAGTCTTTCCCCGCCACAGGGAAAGGCTCCAGCAGTGGGAGAAGGCTCCATCAGCTCCCTGCTTCTGGAGCCTTTCCCCACTGCCTTCCTCCTGAAGTGTGGACTTTTCACCACGGTGTCTAGCTACAAATACCCCACACGCCGCCAGCAGTGTGGAACGTAGATGTAGCCTCTGTAGCTATGTGGCTGTCGGGAATAGCAGCTGTTCTTGTCTCAGCAGCAGGGATATTTAAAAAATATCTTTCCGCAGATAGCAACTAGCCTTTAAACCAGCGGTGGCCAATAGAAATTCGATACTAGCCACACTGCTAGCCACACTTGTGGCTTTGAATTTTTCTTATTAGCCACATTATAAAAAAGCCACATTATAAAAAGCCACATGCATTAGCCTTTAATTCAATTCAATAACCTATTAGCCACATGTGGCTAGTGGCAAATATATTAGACACCGCTGCTTTAAACAGTTGCACAAGGGCAGAGAGTACAAGGAACCTCCACTAAGCCACCACACACACACTCTGGGCCTGTTGAGAATACAGTGTCTGCTCTCAGGGGGAACAGGGGCTGCTCATTCCATGTACCCTGCAGACAGTCATCACTGCAATGCAGGTGGGGAGAGAAGTAGGGTCATGCCCCACCGCCGAGGGAGGAAACTGAAGTGTGCAAAAGGATGGTGGAGCCTGTACACCCATGGTACAACCAGATAGCTCAGGAGGGATGTACCTCCCCTGCTCCCCATGAAGTGTCTCTCTGACTCCCCCCTACTCATGGTTGTACCTATCTGGTAAAATCTACATTGCCATAATACAGTATTGATCCCCCTGGAGGGAGGGGAAGAGGAGCCCAACCTCGTTCTTACACTCCTATGTTCACACTACACTATTCTACAGTAATGGTTCAAATGCAGCACCTTAACAGTATTTCCACAAATAGTGCTTTGGTTTATTTTCATAGGGTACCTTAGTAATATTTATAAAGGTTATAATAATTTGATCAAAAATATAGAGCTGATTTCATCCTTCTAAGATACAACCTTTATTGTCCTAAGAATTATACTGCTTCGGATGCTGTGCCACAGCTGACCTTTACCTTGCTGTTTCTTGCCTGCTATGCTCCATGAACATCACTCTGTGTGTTTTCCATGTCCCCGTTCCTACCTGTTTGTTCTCCCACAAACAAAGCTTTAAAAACTGTATACTTTTTACCAACTAATATGCTTGTAAATTTCATCTAAATATTTTCTGCCATTCAAACTGGAAGAACTTTGTAAAACTTTTGAGACATACTTACTTGTACGCTAAGATTTCAAGAACAAAAATAGGCTGTTTTCCCATTCTGCCTTGATTGATATGTGGAGTTTAGCTATGCCGCCTCAAGCTGGGATCTTGTCATGCCTGAGAGCTATGGATACTCAGACCTGCTCAGCACTTGTGTACGTAACTTCCAAGGGACACTTACTGTAGGAGACAGAGGAAGTGGGTGCTGGCAATTCAGTAGTTGGCACTCTTCCTTCTGTGTCGGTACTGAAGTAATGCCCCAAATACAGCATTTGGGAGCAACCATGCTGTTGAAAAGATTGGTTTTACATTTCATTTGAAAAATAATGTCCTGACTACTTGTGGTCATTAGAAATCTCATGATACTTTTCACAAGACTAAGGGAGCTAGCCTGGGTGTCCTGGACACATTCCAAATAGGTAATCATATGCCACCTACCTAAAACACTCCCTGTAGTTTCATTTGGGAGAATTATGTTTTGCCTACTTCCAATATAATATTATTCTCTGTCCTGAATGGTAGTGTAATGCCACTGTGCACTATTTGAAAGTCTGTTGCCTATGAGGTGGCTGCATTACAATGAGGTGAAGCAATCTCTATGTAATTAACTATTTGTGGAGGGATTTGGAAATTTTCTTTGAAAGACATTATATAAAACACCCATTGTTAACTAGAAAAACTAATACTGACAAATCGAAGATGAAAAAATATAATTTATATAGATCCATTTATTTCAAGCGTCACTTGGCCCTTATTACACAGTGTGTTACCCCAAGTCATCTAGATAATTTTGCACTATCCCCCTTCCGATCCTCCCATTCTTGTCTCCCCCTTTAAAAATATGAAACACAGAGTAATTGTGTAGTAAAAGTTGCATAACTGTTTCTATTCTAGCCCCCTGTTTTCAGTCATTCATAACATTCTGAAATTACCTGTTTCAGGCTGAAATATTCAAGATTTGGTTTCTGCCTAAAGGTGACCTTGTTAGAAAGTTTGAGCAGAAATTATTCAGGCATTATTGAGTAGGAGGAAAAATAAAATAAACAAAAAACTATATTAAATATACAATTGCACCCTCACACACCCCGCCCTTTCCTCCCGGGTTACTTGAGAACAGGCAACACTCACCAGCATAGCTGGGTGCCTGATGTTCTTGATACTTGTCATAAATATAAAGGGAAGGGTAAACCCCTTTGAAATCCCTCCTGGCCAGGGGAAAGCTCCTCTCACCTGTAAAGGGTTAAGAAGCTAAAGGTAACCTCGCTGGCACCTGACCAAAATGACCAATGAGGAGACAAGATACTTTCAAAAGCTGGGAGGAGGGAGAGAAACCAGGGGTCTGTGTGTCTGTCTATATGCTGGTTTCTGCCGGGGATAGACCAGGAATGGAGTCTTAGAACTTTTACAAAAAGAAAAGGAGTACTTGTGGCACCTTAGAGACTAACCAATTTATTTGAGCATGAGCTTTCGTGAGCTACAGCTCACTTCATCAGATGTATACCGTGGAAACTGCAGCAGACTTTATATACACACAGAGGATATGAAACAATACCTCCTCCCACCCCACTGTCCTGCTGCTAATAGCTTATCTAAACTGATCAACAGGTGGGCCATTTCCAGCACAAATCCAGGTTTTCTCACCCTCCACCCCCCCACACAAATTCACTCTCCTGCTGGTGCTAGCCCATCCAAAGTGACAACTCTTTACATAATCAAGTCGGGCTATTTCCTGCATAGATCCAGGTTTTCTCACATACCCCCCACCCCCATACACACACAAACTCACTCTCCTGCTGGTAATAGCTCATCTAAACTGACCACTCTCCAAGTTTAAATCCAAGTTAAACCAGAACATCTGGGGGGGGGGGGGGAGGTAGGAAAAAACAAGAGGAAACAGGCTACCTTGCATAATGACTTAGCCACTCCCAGTCTCTATTTAAGCCTAAATTAATAGTATCCAATTTGCAAATGAATTCCAATTCAGCAGTTTCTCGCTGGAGTCTGGATTTGAAGTTTTTTTGTTTTAAGATAGCGACCTTCATGTCTGTGATTGCGTGACCAGAGAGATTGAAGTGCTCTCCGACTGGTTTATGAATGTTATAATTCTTGACATCTGATTTGTGTCCATTTATTCTTTTACGTAGAGACTGTCCGGTTTGACCAATGTACATGGCAGAGGGGCATTGCTGGCACATGATGGCATATATCACATTGGTGGATGTGCAGGTGAACGAGCCTCTGATAGTGTGGCTGATGTTATTAGGCCCTGTGATGGTGTCCCCTGAATAGATATGTGGGCACAATTGGCAACGGGCTTTGTTGCAAGGATAAGTTCCTGGGTTAGTGGTTCTGTTGTGTGGTATGTGGTTGTTGGTGAGTATTTGCTTCAGGTTGCGGGGCTGTCTGTAGGCAAGGACTGGCCTGTCTCCCAAGACTTGTGAGAGTGTTGGGTCATCCTTTAGGATAGGTTGTAGATCCTTAATAATGCGTTGGAGGGGTTTTAGTTGGGGGCTGAAGGTGACCGCTAGTGGCGTTCTGTTATTTTCTTTGTTAGGTCTGTCCTGTAGTAGGTAACTTCTGGGAACTCTTCTGGCTCTATCAATCTGTTTCTTTACTTCTGCAGGTGGGTATTGTAGTTGTAAGAAAGCTTGACAGAGATCTTGTAGGTGTTTGTCTCTGTCTGAGGGGTTGGAGCAAATGCGGTTGTATCGCAGAGCTTGGCTGTAGACGATGGATCGTGTGGTGTGGTCAGGGTGAAAGCTGGAGGCATGCAGGTAGGAATAGCGGTCAGTAGGTTTCCAGTATAGGGTGGTGTTTATGTGGCCATTGTTTATTAGCACTGTAGTGTCCAGGAAGTGGATCTCTTGTGTGGACTGGACCAGGCTGAGGTTGGTGGTGGGATGGAAATTGTTGAAATCATGGTGGAATTCCTCAAGGGCTTCTTTTCCATGGGTCCAGATGATGAAGATGTCATCAATATAGCGCAAGTAGAGTAGGGGCTTTAGGGGACGAGAGCTGAGGAAGCGTTGTTCTAAATCAGCCATAAAAATGTTGGCATACTGTGGGGCCATGCGGGTACCCATAGCAGTGCCGCTGATCTGAAGGTATACATTGTCCCCAAATGTGAAATAGTTATGGGTAAGGACAAAGTCACAAAGTTCAGCCACCAGGTTAGCCGTGACATTATCGGGGATAGTGTTCTTGACGGCTTGTAGTCCATCTTTGTGTGGAATGTTGGTGTAGAGGGCTTCTACATCCATAGTGGCCAGGATGGTGTTATCAGGAAGATCAGCTTTCACCCTGACCACACCACACGATCCATCGTCTACAGCCAAGCTCTGCGATACAACCGCATTTGCTCCAACCCCTCAGACAGAGACAAACACCTACAAGATCTCTGTCAAGCTTTCTTACAACTACAATACCCACCTGCAGAAGTAAAGAAACAGATTGATAGAGCCAGAAGAGTTCCCAGAAGTTACCTACTACAGGACAGGCCTAACAAAGAAAATAACAGAACGCCACTAGCGGTCACCTTCAGCCCCCAACTAAAACCCCTCCAACGCATTATTAAGGATCTACAACCTATCCTAAAGGATGACCCAACACTCTCACAAGTCTTGGGAGACAGGCCAGTCCTTGCCTACAGACAGCCCCGCAACCTGAAGCAAATACTCACCAACAACCACATACCACACAACAGAACCACTAACCCAGGAACTTATCCTTGCAACAAAGCCCGTTGCCAATTGTGCCCACATATCTATTCAGGGGACACCATCACAGGGCCTAATAACATCAGCCACACTATCAGAGGCTCGTTCACCTGCACATTCACCAATGTGATATATGCCATCATGTGCCAGCAATGCCCCTCTGCCATGTACATTGGTCAAACCGGACAGTCTCTACGTAAAAGAATAAATGGACACAAATCAGATGTCAAGAATTATAACATTCATAAACCAGTCGGAGAGCACTTCAATCTCTCTGGTCACGCAATCACAGACATGAAGGTCGCTATCTTAAAACAAAAAAACTTCAAATCCAGACTCCAGCGAGAAACTGCTGAATTGGAATTCATTTGCAAATTGGATACTATTAATTTAGGCTTAAATAGAGACTGGGAGTGGCTAAGTCATTATGCAAGGTAGCCTGTTTCCTCTTGTTTTTTCCTACCTCCCCCCCCCCAGATGTTCTGGTTTAACTTGGATTTAAACTTGGAGAGTGGTCAGTTTAGATGAGCTATTACCAGCAGGAGAGTGAGTTTGTGTGTGTATGGGGGTGGGGGGGATGTGAGAAAACCTGGATCTATGCAGGAAATAGCCCGACTTGATTATGTAAAGAGTTGTCACTTTGGATGGGCTAGCACCAGCAGGAGAGTGAATTTGTGTGGGGGGGTGGAGGGTGAGAAAACCTGGATTTGTGCTGGAAATGGCCCACCTGTTGATCACTTTAGATAAGCTATTAGCAGCAGGACAGTGGGGTGGGAGGAGGTATTGTTTCATATCCTCTGTGTGTATATAAAGTCTGCTGCAGTTTCCACGGTATACATCTGATGAAGTGAGCTGTAGCTCACGAAAGCTCATGCTCAAATAAATTGGTTAGTCTCTAAGGTGCCACAAGTACTCCTTTTCTTTTTGTGAATACAGACTAACACGGCTGTTCCTCTGAAACCTATCTTAGAACTTTTAGTAAGTAATCTAGCTAGGTACGTGTTAGATTATGATTTCTTTAAATGGCTGAGAAAAGAACTGTGCTGAATAGAATAACTATTTCTGTCTGTGTATCTTTTTTGTAACTTAAGGTTTTGCCTAGAGGGGTTGTCAAGGTTCCTCCCCCAGTCTGAACTCTAGGGTACAGATGTGGGGACCTGCATGAAAAACCTCCTAAGCTTATCTTTACCAGCTTAGATCAAAACTTCCCCAAGGTACAAAATATTACACCCGTTATCCTTGGAATGGCCGCTACCACCACCAAACTAATACTGGTTACTGGGGAAGAGCTGTTTGGACGCGTCTTTCCCCCCAAAATACTTCCCAAAACCTTGCACCCCACTTCCTGGACAAGGTTTGGTAAAAAGCCTCACCAATTTGCCTAGGTGACTACAGACCCAGACCCTTGGATCTTAAGAACAATGAACAATCCTCCCAACACTTGCACCCCCCCTTTCCTGGGAAATGTTGGATAAAAAGCCTCACCAATTTGCATAGGTGACCACAGACCCAAACCCTTGGATCTGAGAACAATGAAAAAGCATTCAGTTTTTACAAGAAGACTTTTAATAAAAAATAGAAGTAAATAGAAATAAAGAAATCCCCCCTGTAAAATCAGGATGGCAGATATCTTACAGGGTAATTAGATTCAAAACATAGAGAACCCCTCTAGGCAAAACCTTAAGTTACAAAAAAGATGCACAGACAGAAATAGTTATTCTATTCAGCACAATGCTTTTCTCAGCCATTTAAAGAAATCATAATCTAACACATACCTAGCTAGATTACTTACTAAAAGTTCTAAGACTCCATTCCTGGTCTGTCCCTGGCAAAGAGCAGCACACAGACAGACCCTTTGTTCCTCTCCCTCCTCCCAGCTTTTGAAAGTATCTTGTCTCCTCATTGGTCATTTTGGTCAGGTGCCAGCGAGGTTACCTTTAGCTTCTTAACCCTTTACAGGTGAGAGGAGCTTTCCCCTGGCCAGGAGGGATTTCAAAGGGGTTTACCCTTCCCTTTATATTTATGACACGCCCCCCAAATCTCAGCTAGGGTGAAACACTGGCTGGGATTTCTTCCTGGAGCTCTAGGAAAACAGAGTTAATAAGACACATGCATCTCTAAATATACTACCAAGTACATAAAGACTAACAATATTTTCCACATCTCAAGGACGATTTTAACCAGTTGATTCTGGGAAACTTTCACGGGAGAGTGCATCAGCCACTTTGTTAGAAGCTCCTGAGATGTGTTGGATGTCGAAATCAAAATCTTGGAGAGCTAAACTCCACCGAAGAAGTTTTTTGTTAGTTTCTTTGACGGTGTGAAGCCACTTTAGTGCAGCATGGTCGGTTTGCAGGTGGAAACGCCGTCCCCAAACATATGGGCATAGCTTTTCCAGAGCGTAGACAATGGCATAACATTCTTTTTCAGTGACTGACCAGTTGCTTTCCCTCTCAGACAGTTTTTTGCTGAGAAACACTACAGGGTGGAATTCTTGATCAGGTCCTTTCTGCATTAAAACTGCTCCCACACCACGCTCGGATGCATCTGTGGTTACTAGGAACGGTTTGTCAAAGTCTGGGGCCCTTAGTACAGGGTCAGACATGAGTGTCGCTTTAAGCTTGTTAAAGGCCTTCTGACACTTTCCGGTCCACTGAACAGCATTTGGCTGTTTCTTTTTGGTTAGGTCTGTCAGTGGGGCAGCGATTTGGCTGTAGTGCGGTACAAATCGTCTGTAATAACCGGCCAAGCCTAAGAAGGATTGAACCTGTTTCTTTGACTTTGGGACAGGCCACTTTTGGATAGCATCCACTTTGGCCTGTAGGGGGCTGATAGTTCCTTGACCCACCTGGTGTCCAAGGTAAGTCACTCTGTTTAGGCCTATTTGACACTTCTTAGCCTTAACAGTTAGTCCTGCCTCCCTTATGCGCTCAAGGACTTTTTGTAGATGTTCCAGGTGGTCTGCCCAGGAATCCGAAAATATGGCCACGTCGTCAAGGTAGGCGACTGCATATTCTCCTAATCCCGCTAGGAGACCATCTACAAGTCTTTGGAAAGTGGCGGGTGCATTTCGCAGCCCGAAAGGGAGTACATTAAATTCATACAGCCCGAGATGTGTGATGAAGGCTGACCTTTCCTTGGCAGATTCATCTAGCGGTACCTGCCAGTACCCCTTGGTTAAGTCCAAGGTAGAGATGAACTGGGCCCGTCCCAGTTTCTCTAATAGTTCATCTGTGCGTGGCATTGGATAGTTGTCTGGGCGAGTTACAGCATTTATCTTACGGTAGTCCACGCAAAAACGTATTTCCCCATCTGGTTTGGGAACTAGAACCACTGGAGATGCCCATGCACTTTCAGAGGGGCGGATTACCCCCATCTGTAACATATCCTGGATCTCCCGTTCTATAGCAGTTTTAGCTTGAGGAGACACCCGGTAAGGTTGGACCCTAATTGGGTGAGCATTACCTGTGTCAATGGAGTGGTATGCCCGTTCAGTCAGTCCTGGGGTGGCTGAGAACGTTGGCGCGTAGCTAGTGCACAGCTCCTGGATCTGCTGTCGCTGCATACGCCCAAGGGTCATGGAGAGGTTCACCTCTTCCACACCACCAGCACACTTCCCTTCGTAGTAAACACCTTCAGGCCACTCAGCGTCGTCTCCTCCCTGGGCTGTAAACTGACAAACCTTTAATTCTCTGGAATAAAAGGGCTTTAGAGAATTAATATGGTACACCTTAGGCTTTCGGTTGGAGGTGGGGAATGCTATGAGATAATTAACAGCTCCCAGGCGCTCCTGGACCGTGAATGGCCCTTCCCACGATGCTTCCATTTTATGGGCCTGGAGCGCCCTTAAGACCATGACCTGGTCTCCTACTTTGAAGGAACGCTCTCTGGCATGTTTATCATACCAGGCTTTTTGTTCTTTTTGAGCATCCTGTAAGTTTTCTCTAGCAAGGGCTAAAGAGGTTCGGAGGGTGTTTTGTAGGTTGGTTACAAAGTCCAGAATGTTAGTTCCTGGAGAAGGTGTAAATCCCTCCCATTGCTGCTTCACCAACTGCAATGGCCCCTTAACCTCACGGCCATATACAAGTTCAAATGGGGAAAACCCTAAACTGGGATGTGGTACAGCTCTGTAGGCAAAGAGCAACTGCTGCAACACTAGGTCCCAATCATTGGAGTGCTCATTTACGAATTTACGTATCATGGCCCCCAAAGTTCCATTAAACTTCTCCACCATGCCATTTGTTTGATGATGGTAAGGAGTGGCAACCAAGTGATTTACCCCATGAGCTTCCCAAAGGTTTTTCATAGTTCCTGCCAGGAAATTAGTCCCTGCATCGGTGAGGATGTCGGAGGGCCAACCTACCCTGGCAAAAATGTCTGCTAGTGCCTGGCACACACTTTTAGCCCTGGTGTTGCTTAGAGCTACTGCTTCCGGCCATCGGGTGGCAAAATCCATGAAAGTCAGTATGTACTGCTTTCCTCTGGGTGTCTTTTTCGGAAAAGGACCCAGAATATCCACAGCTACTCGCTGAAATGGAACTTCAATGATGGGGAGTGGCTGGAGAGGGGCTTTGACCTGGTCTTGGGGTTTTCCCACTCTTTGGCACACCTCACAAGACTGGACATAGGTAGAAACATCCTTGCCCATTCCCTCCCAGTGGAATGACCCCCCCCAAACGGTCTTTGGTCCTGTTCACCCCAGCATGGCCACTAGGGTGATCATGGGCTAAGCTCAAGAGCTTGGCCCGGTATTTAGTTGGAACTACCAACTGTCTCTGAGGATGCCAGTCTTCCTGGTGTCCACCAGAAAGAGTTTCCTTGTATAAAAGTCCTCTTTCTACAACAAACCTGGATCGATTAGAAGAGCTGAGAGGCGGTGGGTTGCTCCGTGCCGCCGTCCAAGCTCTCTGGAGGCTTTCATCTGCTTCCTGTTCGGTCTGGAACTGTTCCCTTGATGCTGGAGACATCAGTTCCTCATGGGATTGTGGACCTAGGCTTGGTCCCTCTGGAAGCGATATAGGGGATGGAGCTGTTTCTGTTGACTGTGAACCGCTCTCCGCTGGTGCACTATGTTGGGATTCAGGCTCCGGCTGAGCCTCTTGGGTCGGGTTATCGGCTGCTGCCAGTTCAGGTTCGGTGGGGCCCTCCGTTGTTGAGGTTGCAAGTACTGGATTCAGTGCTGACACGGGGTCTGGTGTTGGTTGTTCGGCTGGTTCCGGTTCTGGGACTGGTTCCGTCTGGGTCTCTGGGACTGGATCCACTACTGCTGTTGCAGACATTGGCCTGGGGTCCAGGTCCATCACCTCTGACTGGGTCCTGATAGAAGTTTCCGGAACAGAGCTAGGCCTCACGGCTTGTTTAGCCTGGCTGCGGGTGACCATTCCCACCCTCTTGGCCTGCTTCACATGATTGGCCAAGTCTTCCCCCAACAGCATGGGGATGGGATAATCATCATAGACTGCAAAAGTCCACATTCCTGACCAGCCCTTGTACTGGACAGGCAACTTGGCTGTAGGCAAATTGAAAGAGTTGGACTTGAAGGGTTGAATCGTCACTTGGATCTCTGGGTTGATTAAATTGGGGTCCACTAAGGAAGCATGGATAGCTGACACTTGTGCTCCGGTGTCCCTCCACGCGGTGACCTTCTTCCCGCCCACACTCACAGTTTCCCTCCGCTCCAAGGGTATCTGGGAGGTATCTGGGCCTGTGGACCTCTGGTGTGATTCCGGTGCAATGAACTGTAATCTGTTGGGGTTCTTGGGGCAGTTGGCCTTTACATGCCCCAGCTCGTTACACTTAAAACATCGTCCAGCTGACGGGTCACTGGGGCGAGGAGGGTTGCTGGAGAACGGGGTGGTGGGACGATAAGGGGTCTGGAGGGCTCTTTGGGAGGTAGGTGGGGCTTTGGGCGGCCCCCGGTAATAGGGTGTGGTCTGGGGTGGTCCCTTCTGGTCTCCGCTCCAACTGCGACCAGTTTTCTTCTTCTCTGCCACCTCCACCCATCTGGCTCCAATCTCTCCTGCCTCAATTACAGTTTTGGGTTTCCCATCTAGGATGTATCTTTCTATTTCCTCAGGAACACCCTCTAAGAATTGTTCCATTTGCATTAGGAAGGGCAAATTTACTGGAGATTCAACACTTGCTCCTGATATCCAGGCATCCCAATGTTTCACAATGTGGTAGGCATGTCGGGTAAATGACATGTCTGGTTTCCACCTTAGGGCTCTGAACCTCCGACGAGACTGCTCGGGTGTTATCCCCATTCTGACTCTCGCCTTGGATTTAAACAGTTCATACTTGTTCATGTGTTCTTTAGGCATTTCAGCTGCCACCTCAGCTAAGGGTCCACTGAGCTGCGGCCTCAGCTCTACCATGTATTGGTCAGTAGAGATGTTGTACCCAAGGCAGGCCCTTTCGAAGTTCTCTAAGAAGGCCTCAGTATCATCACCTGCCTTGTAGGTGGGGAACTTTCTGGGATGGGAAGTGGTACCTGGAGAAGGATTGCTAGGGTTTGTTGGTATATTCTGCTGGGCCTTTATCCTCTCCATCTCCTCCACATGCTTCCTCTCTTTTTCCCTCTCCTCCTCCACATGCTTCCTTGCCTCCATTTCTTGTTCCTTCTTCAGCTGCATGAGTTCTATCTGTCTTTCATGTTCCCTTTGTCTTTCCTCAGCCTGAAATTTGGCTAATTCGAGCTGTAGTCGAGCCGCGGATTTTGCCATTCTAACCTCTCTGTTTTTACTAACTTTACACCCGAGGTTTAGAAATAAACAAACAAAACTTGGCTGTAAAATTTTGCTGTGCTGGAATAGAATACCTATTCTCTGATAGTGATTGTCAGCCTACAGAAAAAGACAATTCCCTTGTCTCTGCTCTGGGCCCAAATTAAAGCAAAAAACCTCCAACTGCTTGGAAACCTGCTTACCCAGCCCAAAGAAAAAGCAAATGGGTAGAACACACACCCCCTATTTACTTTTAGGAAGAAAAGAAAAAAAAAAACCCTGGATTGGAAGACTGTCAATTTCCCTGCAGGAGTTAAGTACCCTGCCTCCAGGCAAAGAAAACCTGCAATTCACAAGATAATCCCCTTTTGTCTCTGCTTGGCCACAAAGCAGAGAGAAACCAAGCTGCTTTCAGTTTCAAAGCTGCTTTCTGGACTTTCTTTCCAAAGAAAAAAAAATTTCCTTTTTAAAATCTGTATTTCTAGTTCAAAAAATCTCAACTGGATCTCAAATGATTTCAGGTTAATCCCACCACTGTGCCACCATGTCAAGGTTCCTCCCCCACTCTGAACTCTAGGGTACAGATGTGGGGACCTGCATGAAAAACCTCCTAAGCTTATCTTTACCAGCTTAGGTCAAAACTTCCCCAAGGTACAAAATATTACACCCGTTATCCTTGGAATGGCCGCTACCACCACCAAACTAATACTGGTTACTGGGGAAGAGCTGTTTGGATGCGTCTTTCCCCCCAAAATACTTCCCAAAACCTTGCACCCCACTTCCTGGACAAGGTTTGGTAAAAAGCCTCACCAATTTGCCTAGGTGACTACAGACCCAGACCCTTGGATCTTAAGAACAATGAACAATCCTCCCAACACTTGCACCCCCCCTTTCCTGGGAAATGTTGGATAAAAAGCCTCACCAATTTGCATAGGTGACCACAGACCCAAACCCTTGGATCTGAGAACAATGAAAAAGCATTCAGTTTTTACAAGAAGACTTTTAATAAAAAATAGAAGTAAATAGAAATAAAGAAATCCCCCCTGTAAAATCAGGATGGCAGATATCTTACAGGGTAATTAGATTCAAAACATAGAGAACCCCTCTAGGCAAAACCTTAAGTTACAAAAAAGATGCACAGACAGAAATAGTTATTCTATTCAGCACAATGCTTTTCTCAGCCATTTAAAGAAATCATAATCTAACACATACCTAGCTAGATTACTTACTAAAAGTTCTAAGACTCCATTCCTGGTCTGTCCCTGGCAAAGAGCAGCACACAGACAGACCCTTTGTTCCTCTCCCTCCTCCCAGCTTTTGAAAGTATCTTGTCTCCTCATTGGTCATTTTGGTCAGGTGCCAGCGAGGTTACCTTTAGCTTCTTAACCCTTTACAGGTGAGAGGAGCTTTCCCCTGGCCAGGAGGGATTTCAAAGGGGTTTACCCTTCCCTTTATATTTATGACAGGGGTTCTCTATGTTTTTGAATCTAATTACCCTGTAAGGTATCTACCATCCTGATTTTACAGGGGGGATTTCTTTATTTCTATTTACTACTATTTTTGTTAAAAGTCTTCTTGTAAGAAAACTGAATGCTTTTTCATTGTTCTCAGATCCAAGGGTTTGGGTCTGTGGTCACCTATGCAAATTGGTGAGGCTTTTTATCCAACATTTCCCAGGAAAGGGGGGGTGCAAGTGTTAGGAGGATTGTTCACTGTTCTTAAGATCCAAGGGTCTGGGTCTGTAGTCACCTAGGCAAATTGGTGAGGCTTTTTACCAAACCTTGTCCAGGAAGTGGGGTGCAAGGTTTTGGGAAGTATTTTGGGGGGAAAGACGCATCCAAACAGCTCTTCCCCAGTAACCAGTATTAGTTTGGTGGTGGTAGCGGCCAATCGAAGGACAAAGGGTGGAATATTTTGTACCTTGGGGAAGTTTTGACCTAAGCTGGTAAAGATAAATTTAGGAGGTTTTTCATGCAGGTCCCCACATCTGTACCCTAGAGTTCAGAGTGGGGGAGGAACCTTGACAATACTAAAGGAGATCCTGAGTATCCCAGTGGTGATGTTGGATAGGTGGAAATCCTCAATCCACCCCTCTGCTGCAGTCCTTTTACTTGTAAAGGAAATTAATCTTGGTGCTGCCTCCACCTGGCTGGGCCCTGTACACACTCTGTGGCATGGCCTTGGGAACTTCCAGGAATAAACCTGAGCTAATCTGAGCAATGGGTCCAACTCAAAGGTACAATTTATAAACAATATACACCCAATATACAAGTAAAGATGTGTTAACTCCAACAAATCAAAAAACATGATATAATAAAACTGAGATTAAAAAAATGTTATAACCAATTTAAATCAGCAGGGGGCATGTCAATAAGTCAATTAACAAATGAATTTACGGTAGTAAATGAAACTTAACCAACTTGCATTTATACTTCACACACTCCCAGCCATTGATGAGCTGCCAAAATCTTAACAACTGGTTCCCTATAAAAAGTTCTAATTTAAGGGATGTGCCCCAGTATGTATTTTTTGTACCAACAGGGTTACCATACGTCCGTATTTTCCCAGACAGGTCAGACTTTTTGGTTCTTAAATCGCCGTCTGGGAAAATACGGACGTATGGTAACCCTGCCTAAAAAGATGGGCCTGAACTAGAAATGAGCTCCATTTCACGTGTGGGTCCCGCCGCACCCTGGGGGTGAGCTAGGGTGACCAGATATCCCGATTTTATAGGGACAGTCCCGATTTTGGGGTCTTTTTCTTATATAGGCTCCTATTACCCTCCACCCCCGTCCTGATTTTTCACACTTGCTGTCTGGTCACTCTAGGGTGTGCAGATGTATGGGTCCCAGCTGCTCCCTGCCCCCCTCGTTGAAGCAGGCGTGCAGGGTTACTGACCTGGGAACTGCAGGGCACCAGTGGACGTGGGGCCAGCTGCAGACAGGGGTGTGGGACAGGGCTAGCTGGAGGCAGGGGGTGCAGGGCTGGCTGCGGGCAGGGCAGGGGGTGCAGAGCTGGTTGGAGACAGGAGGGTGAGGGGTTGGCTGGAGGCAAGGGGGTGTGGGGCTGGCTGCGGGCAGGGCAGGGGGTGCGGCAGGGGCTGGCTGCGGGCAGGGCAGGGGATGCGGGGATGGCTGGAGACGGGCTGGCTGTGGGCAGAGCAAGGGGTGTGTGCAGCAGGGGTTGGCTGGATACAGGGCAGGGGGTACGGCAGGGGCTGATGCAGGCAGGGCAGAGGGTTTGGGGGTGGCTGGAGACAGGGGCTGGCTGGAGACAGGGCAGGGAGTGCGTGCAGCAGGGGCTGGCTGCGGGCAGGACAGGGGGTGTGTGCAGCAGGGGCTGGCTGCGGGCAGGACAGGCGGTGCGGGGGTGGCTGGAGACAGGGGCTGGCTGCAGGCAGGAGGTGCGGCAGGGGCTGGCTGCAAGCAGGGGGTGCGGGGGTGGCTGGAAACAAGGGCTGGCTGCAGGCAGGGGGTGCAGCAGGGGCTGGCTGCAGGCAGGGCAGGGGATGCAGGGGTGGCTGGAGACAGGGGCTGGCTGCGGGCAGAACAGGGGGTGTGTGCAGCTGGGGCTGGCTGCAGGCAGGGGGTGCGGGGTGGCTGGAGACAGTGGGCTGATGCGGCCAGGACATGGAGTGGCTAGAGACAGGGACTAGCTGCAGGCAGGGCAGGGGATATGCGCAGCAGGAGCTGGCGGTGGGCAGGGGGTGCAAGGGGTGCAGGGGTGGCTGGAGACGGGCTGGCTGTGGGCAGGTGTGAGGAGGTGGCTGGAGACAGGGGCTGGCTGCAGACAAGGCAGGGGGTGCAGCAGGGGCTGGCTGCGGGCAGGGGGTGCGGGGTGGCTGGAGGCAGGGCAGGGGGTGCGGCAGGGGCTGGCTGCAGGCAGGGGGTGCGGGGGTGGCTGGAGACAGGGGCTGGCTGCAGGCAGGGGGTGCAGGGGTAGCTGGAAGCAGGGCAGGGGGTGGCTGGAGGCGGGGACTGGCTGCAGCTGGAGGCAGGGGCTGGCTGAGGGCAGGGTGGTGGGTGCTCACGGGAAGAGCAGGAGGACGCAACCCAGGCCCAGCAGAGCAGCCGGGGACCCACCAGGCAGCGTCGGGAGCCCCAGGGCCAGGGGAGCAGCAGCAGCAACAGGGCAGGGCCAGGCGGCAGCCCACATGGCTCCTGCAGCGCAGCGCCCCTGGTGGCCGGAGGAGGAATTACATCACTTCCCGGCTGGAGCCCATCAAAGCCTCAGCGCCCCCTGCAGGGAAGCAGGTTAACAACTGGTTCTAAAACTGCTTCAAAATTTAACAACCAGTTCACGCGAACCAGCTCCAGCTCACCCCTGCTCCCAGCCCAGAGTGCACACTCCTCTGAATTTCAGAGTTCTAGATCTTGAAGCTGGGGTCAACACTCGGTTGGTCCGGTAAAGCAGTCCAGCCACGGCAACAAGGGGCAGAGCAAGTCTAATTTGGATCATTCCAAGCTGTACAACCCCTCTGAAGACTGGAGTTGTTTTAAGCAGAGCTCAGTAACCTGGATTCTGGTTAGATGACAACACCACTTTGTCTCTTCTCAGACTCAGGAAACCCCCTTAAAGTGCCTTCGCTGTCCCCCTTCCCTTGCAAGCCCTTTCCGCAACCACAAAGGTGGTGGTCACTCACACTGCTTTCACGGCAGGCCCAGCTCTGGGCACAGCAATATTCTCTACCTTGGCACCAATGAAGCCCAGCAATAGCCTCTGTGGCTCCCTGCTTGGTCAAAGCCCCAGCAGACTCAACAGCAGCTTCTGGCTTTGTAGCAGAAGCTCCTGGCTTGAACATCGCTCTACAAAGCGATCTTCGCTCCCTTCCAAGGTGCGGTTCACAGCATGCTCTCTCTCATTCTCTGGAAGTGGATGCGGCCCACAGCATGCTCTCTCTCATTCTCTGGAAGTGGAAGTCTCTCTCCCTTACCCATGGCATCATGAGAGTTATAGTCTCCAAGGCTGGATTGCAGTGCTCAGGATCTTCTGAACTGGAACAATCCCAATTAAATTCAGAGGCCCCTCTAGTAGAGGGAGCCCAAACAATTGTGTCTCTGTTTTTCTTTTTAATTCTTGAACAGTGTGAAATGCTCGAACAGCTAGAGACTGAAATTTGGCATGAAAATATAGCCTTTGGTAAGGTGAAGTGTCTTTCCCTGTTTTGAAGAAAATTAATTTTCATTTGCATATTTTGAATTTTTGAGTCTGCTGGACTAAACTTACATAGAGAAAAAATGTATGCTACAGCAAGACCAACTGAAAGTCTTAAAATATTTTGCTAATAGAGGAGTGAGTGAGCAAAGAGCCAAAGCTATATGCAAAATGGTAAAAATTAAATTAAAGATATGAGAACTGATGAAGCCCCTCAGTATGATTAAATTTTGGAGCAAATTCCATAATTCCCCCAGTCCATAATGCATAGATGGTCTAACACAGATTAATTTTATTTCATTACCAGAAAGGATATCTTCTGTCTGAATGTAATGCATAACTGGTCAGAGCATGAAGAACTCTGCCATTTAGATATGTAGATGTCCCTCAGTATTACATCAGCCAGAGAAAATTTAAATCAGCTATGCCAGCCGGAGAAAAGTCCATCAACATATTTCATACCAAAAGCATGCATTCATGAATAGATGTGTCTGGATGCATCTGGACCTGAATCAGTCTAAGAGAAGGAATTGTGAAGAAACTAACTGATTAATAAATTCAAATTTTAAATGAAATAATCTTTAAGACTTCTTGAGCTAGGCAAGGAAAATACCAATTAGTAAGATTAGCAGACCTATAATGGAGAAAACAGCATCACTCAAGACACTTTGTAATCACATGATTTAGTAAATATGCTGTGTGAGGAACTGAGGGGGAAAAGTAGAGAGCTGTCTCTTTGTGCCTCATATTCATAGTATTGAGTGAGAATCAGTAATATAAAACACAAAGAGCTAGTGTGAGAGTTTCCTTTTCATCCCAAGTAAAGAAGGTAGAGCACCTCGGAGAGTTATTATTCTTAGAAAGGTGTGGTAGACCTGACTGCACCCATAATATTGAATATTATTGGAATCCTTCTTATCTGTCACAAGAGTTCCAACCTAGATAGTATATTGCCTTTAATTAATTGAGTGTTTATGCATTTTAAAGTTATTCACTTGTGAATATAGTGAAATTTCCAGGATTTATGATGGGAACATTTTATAACAGCAGCATGTGTTTCCCTACAATTTGTATAGCTTCATTCATTATAATTTTTCCTGATGTTTTGCCTACCATATTATTAACTTCCCCAAAGTAATGAAATACCAGCTTGTCTTCTCACAGCAGAGAAATGAGAGGACTAATTATGAATGTGGAAATCCCAGTGAAAACATGCTTCTATTGAAAGAGGCTAGTGGTCCAAATAGGAGTTTGCTGGATTTATGAAGACTATTAAAAAAAAATGCAAAACATACAGGAAAACAGATGCATTTTTTCGTCCAAAATCTTGGAAGCCCTACACATTGAAAAAAGGGTATATTTTCTTTAACATTCATGCCACTATTCACAAAAAAAAATTTACTATAAGTTATAAAGTTTGAATAAATCAAAGTTTCAAGTACTTGCCATGCATAAATATTTAATCGTTTAGAAGTGTTCTTTTCAAAACGTAAGAGTTTGTAAGCATAGTATTTGATTTGTTACTTCTTCAGTAGTGAGATTGCTTTTGATTCAGTAGGATTGCTCTTTAGAGCTCTTTACAGTTAGGAATTATAATAACGGGAAAATGAATAGTGTTCAGTGGTGGTAGAGAGTTCCCCCTCCCCCGCCTGTCACTGAGAAGATGGGGTGAAAAGCCTGTGAAATCACTTCCAGAAAGTGTTGTGGATCACTGGTTATTTTACAAAGATCCAAAGCTGACAGGACCACCATGGTCATTCATGTTTATTGTTCAAGAGGGTGGTTTTTTGGAGCATCGCTTGCAAAACCAAGCTTGTAAAAAAAAAAAAAAAAAAGTTACAAAAGGGGGAAGGTGTGGCGTGTGAAACATTAAGACCTGCTCTAAGCTATTCTTCCCCTCTGTTTAAAGCAATTTGTATTATCACATGTGCACTCTTCATTGTTATTTCTCACAACAACTCAGGCCTGCTTCTGCACTCTGTCGGGTGGCCACTCATAAAAAAAACTTGATTTACATTCTTGCTTCAAACTCTCCACCTTTTCACTTCCTGTTGCTTCTGCAGTCTATGTTCTGCTTGCCTTTCCTGATCTTTTAGTTTTAAGATTGGTCAGAAATATTTTTGTATGTGTACAGCAGGAAGAAAAAAGACAACTGGCTCAGTTTTTAAAAGTAATGTGTTTATAATTTTTCTTTCAGGTTACTTACAACGCTTTGGCTTTCTGAATCCTAGGAGATTTCTTGATATTGACAAAGTAGTTCAAAAGTACAGGTGAATATTTCTACCATAGAACTGTTCTGTGCATACAAGTTACATCAATTATTATTTCATGTCTAAATTTGAACACAAATCTGTATGTCTTTATTCTGGATTTTATGCATAACTAATTAATTAACCATATCAAAATCATGGTTACATTTAGCCCATGATAATGTTCATTACAGTAGATCAAAATCCCTTCTCGTCATCAGAAACATAGTCACTTAGTAACCAGTTAAAAACTATGGGCTTAGTGATGTGTAGTGCCGAGCACCTGCATGTTCCCATTTTTCAGGAGTTTGCAATTGGGTACTCAGCACTTTTTAGGGTCAAACCCTGTGAGGCAGATCCTTGGCCTTCTGTGGAGCTATAAACATCAGTACCAGTTGCCCCCGTGACTATAATTCAGTGACATGGCAGGAAATATCAAACTTCTAAATATTTTGGGTATATCAATAATTCAGTAGAACCTGAATTACAGTCATCTTGGGAAGAGGGTTATCCAGAACTCGGAGATGTTCATAACTCTGAACAAAGCACAGCTCAGGCTCCAGATCCAGCAGCTGAGGCTCCAGGCCAGGCTTCAGCAGCAGCTGAGCTTCCTACTCAGCCCCAGCATGAGTTTGCAAGTTTGTCCCCCACCCATGGGCGGGGGGGGGGGGGCTGCCCTGGAGATGGGGAGTGAGGACAGGCAACCCATATGTGCCTACCTTTAAAATGCAGTAAAGGCACAGTAGAGTATTTGCTTTTTTTTTGGTCTCTGCTGCTGCCCGATTGGTTACTTCTAATATCACTTAGTGTCTGGTTGACTGATCAGTTCATAACTCTGGTATTCATATCTTTGAGATTCTACTGTAAGACTTGCACTTATACAGCACAAAGGATTTCAAAGCACTTTGAGAACCATTTCTGAACTTGGCTTCATGTATTTATCCTTTTTATACCAGTATTATAAATGAGTAAGGGTGAAATTCTCTCCTGTGCTGCTGGCCAATGCAACAATTATTAATTGTATTGCAGCAATGCCTGGAGGCCCCAGTTGAAACCAGGTCCCCATTCTGCTAACATATAAATAAAAAAATAAACAGCTACAAAAAGTTTACAACCTTTATAGACAAGACCAAGGAAGTATTAGTATCCCCATTTTACAGATGAGGAACTGAGTCACAGAAAGATTAAGTCAGTGGTGCCCAACCTTATTACACAAGAGGACCACATAAACCTAAGTACAACCTTGTGTGGACTAAACAGTTTTTACATATTTTAATAAGATTTAAAGTCACCTGTATTGATTTATATTTTAAGCCCTGGTCTACACTGGGGGGGGGGGGGCCTCGATCTAAGTTACACAATTTCAGCTACGTGAATAATGTAGCTGAAGTCAACATACTTAGAGTGACTTACCGTGGTGTCTTCACCGCGGTGAGTCGACTGCTGCCACTCCCCCCGTCGACTCTGCCTGCATCTCTCACAGCGGTGGAGTACAGGAATCGACGGGAGAGTGTCTAGACTAGATGCGATAAATCGACCCCCGCTGGATCGATCACTGCCTGCCAATCCGGCGGGTAGGGTAGACATACAAAGCAAACTGAACTTAGGGTATATATTTATATAGGTTGTTTCTATGTAAAGTATTGTCTTTTTACACACTTGTGTAAACTAAAATGACATAAACATGATGACAAAACTCTAATGAATCAGCTGTTAGCATATTGTGTTGAAGCAGGCCGTGGGCCTTATGAAATGATCTGGTGGGCCATGTATGGCTTGTGGGCCATATAGGTTGGACACCCCAGGATTAAGTGATGCGAATGAGATTACACAGGAAATATATGGTGAAGTGAGAAACAGAACCAAATTTCTCAACTCTTAGTCACAGGACAATCTTTCCCTGGTACATCTTAAGTCCCACTACCCCCTCTTTTGAGGACTTAAGTAGAGCATACATCTTCTGCTGCCCCTTTGTGGGGGTGTCAATTTCACTTTAGTTACTTGCCCCAAGTCACTTTAGTGAACAGAGAACAGAACTCAGAGTTGGCCTCTCAATCAGTGGCTCTAATCATTGGACAGCACAGCCTGAAGCCAGCAGCAAATTAGGGAAGGATTCCAAAAGGATCCTTAAAGAGTGATAAAGTATGAGAGAAAGAAAAACAGTAGGAGAGAGGGGAAAAAACACTGAGGATTTCTTTGAGGGGGATAAAAAGAAAAATAAGCAGAAGCAGCAATGAGTTCAGTAGCTAATATGGCTAAAATGTGCCAGTCCTTCTTTACTTTGAAAAACCTTCAAATACAACAAATCTCACTCAGACTAAAACCTCTTTGATTTCAGAAGTTTCATAGTGTCTTTCTTAAGTGTTTTGTTTTAAATGATGAAGTCCTAATAAATAGTGGACACATAATAAGCTTCTGTGGGATTTGGACTTTATCCCACAAGTGAGAGGAAGACCTCATAACTCAGAGAGTGATGAAGCCGCAGGAGAGTTATGAAGGTTTTCCGCACTAGTGGGATTAATTCCATATTCCACAGATGTCCATTATATAGAGGTTCTCTGTTTATACTGCAAGGAGGCAAAAAGCATTTTTTATTAAATTAAAATGTCAAGGTTTAATATAAATGTCTTAGTCAGAGAAGTAAAGAACAGCGGCTTTGTGATGTCACAAAGCATCCTGAAAGTGGCAGTAGAGTTAGTGGAGAGACATTAGATGAAAAAATTAATTCATTAAAAATATTTATGTTGCGAGTATGCACCAGTACGGATTACTCTCTCTATATATATTTTTAATTCATCGATCAGTCTCAGATGGTGAAAAAAGAGAACATTTATTGAAGAGGATTCTTAATATGTGGATAGTTTCAGTTTATCACTTGTATAAATTAGAAATCTGTTGCTAAAAAGACATGGTAGGTCAAATATCTACTCCTCTTGACTTGTGTTGCCTCATGTCGCTCAGACAGCTCATCTTAAACTTAGAATCTTCTTTTACCTCAAAATGGGTGCAAGAGACTACAAACCCGTAAACTTAGGCACTATCCTCCTCACTGTGGAGATACTTGGATTTTTAAGTGGCTGGTTCTACAAATCTCTGATACAGAAAACCAATGGGCTGAAATATTCGCACAAATTTTAGAGGTGGAGTTAGGGTGTGGTGGTTTTTTTTAAATGAAACAAACTTTCCCTGAATTCTTGCTCTCTCTACAATACTAACTTTCAATCACAGATAAAATCAATACTGAAGACTCCCCTCTACTCATTGTTATAGTAGAGCCAGAACTTTTGATTTATGTGGGACAGAACCAATTTAAATAGTTTCATAAACTGAATAATTATTTTGTAACATTCTGCATATAATTACTATAGCAATGCATCATTGGGTTGCATTCAGCATGAGAGCATATACTGTCTGACAGACACACCTTGTCATTTGTTATTGTGCTTAGACTTTAAATATATACATATATATTGAGAAAGAAGATGTTTTCATTACAGTTGCTCCTGAATATGGGACTGGATCAGAGTTTACAGCTCAAATTTTCCAAATAAATTAGCCAAATCTGAATACCAAACCCAAGCTTTATTTCTAAAGTCAAAGGGTAAAATCCTGCCCTTACTACAAAACAAAGAGCCACAATGAAGGTTGAGGATATCAAAATGCTGCCATCTTCTATCTTCCTGTTGACTAAGAGGGTAGACAGTGCAGGGTCCTTGAGACAGTCTAAAAGGTAATCCCCTACTATGAAAATGTTTGGGAACACCTTAATTGCGTTGGACACTGCAGCATTCATTCTGAGAGGACAAAAGATCTGCTAGCTTGGGTATTTTTCAGACTATGGCCCTTTGGAACCCTTTATTGCTGCTTAGGTAATAGTGATCCAGAACTCTGGAACATGGGGTTGCAATCCTACTCTTCTGTTGCATGTAGGGCAGGAGGAAAAGACATCCCCTGCCCATCACAGCTCTCTTCCCCTGCTAATACAATGCTGCTGTGAGGACACCTAATGTATTTATTTTAAAGGGATTTAGAACATTGTTTATCTGCTTTAAATAGCTAAAGGTGTAGTTTAGTTACAAAACCACAAGTGTCAATTTATCTTTGCTAGATCTCTGAAGCTACCTCCATATCAAAAGACCCTAATCCAATAGCAGGAGATGTACTATCATAAGACTCTTAAGCTACGTCTCAGGCAATGGTGTGGTAGTTGGGCTGGTCACCCAAGAACAGCAAATGGGAAGAAAAGAGGAAGTAGTAGATCTTGAGGTGAAGGCAGAAAGGGGGTAAGGGAGAAGAGGAATGATGGCTTAGGTACTAGTACCTTAGGTCTTCCTATAATTCCACTCACCAGAGTATCTGTGCACTGAAGGCTGTCCTTACTCAAGAAAATTCCCTCTGAGCTCAATATGAGAATAGTCTGAGTAAGGATGGGAGGAAGAGAAAAGAAAGGTTTAAAAGTGACTCCAATAAACTTTTAAAACTTAGATAATTTTGTGAAGAGTAGGTTTTATTTTATCTTGGTAAATAGTATTTTGTAAAAACAGACTTAAAATTACATCTCTCCTGTCATCTTTGATGATTATATACCAGCCTGATTCCATTAATTTAACTGGAACTATTCCTAATTTGAGCCTCTGTGAAAAGAGAATCAAATCTTTCGTGCTGACCAGCATAGCAATCTGGTTGATGAAGAAGCATTAAGATCCTAGGCATGAATCCATTAGTACATTATTTATATTTATTATATGTGCATTATTTATATTACAATAGCACCATGTCCTAACTAAGATTGGGGCCCCATTGTGCTAGGCACCATTAAATACACTCAGAAAGAGAGTCCCTGCCCCAAAGAGCTTACAGTCTAAATTCACAAACACAAAGAGTGGGAGAGAAAATAGAGGTAAAGTAATTTTTTCTAAGGTCATACAGCAGTCCAGCGGCAAAGCTGAGAATAGAAACTACTCCAGTGCTCTATTAACTGGATCACTGGATATGTATTTGGAAACATCTTCATCTAATCAGATAGCTGCTGAAGCCCCTTTTAAAGAGGTTTTAAATTTTAATCCTGTTAAATGCTTGGGTTTCTAATGGTGTTGTCCCAACTATTCTTACTGCAGGGAGAAGGAAAAAGTGGAACATACATGAATCATAGGAAAATGTCTGGGTGGTGCAGATTTTCTTGAATTTATTAGATCCTTACAGCCATCTACATAATTTAATTAGTGCTTACTGGTTAGTGTATGTAAGCGTACACGGCCCTTTTAGTGGGTGTTACTGTACTGGATTGTTTGTTGCTAGTTTCAGGGGGCCAAATCATGCACAAAGGCAGGAAAACCAAGCAAAAAATGCACACACAAGAATGACCAGATTCTGACAGTGGGCTCACATGGAAAAATCCCTCCAACCCTGTGGAAGCCTCTGCTCATAGTTTCTGCATCTTTATTTCACTGGGGGGAATGGCTGGGTGCTAAAGGGGCAGAACTGCAGAGAACCACTCCACATCATCATCCCTCTCCAAATACAGAAAGATGTCTCCATGTAAGATAAAGCTGATTGCCTCCCCATTATTCTGTACAGAATCACACTGCATGCTGTCAAGCTCTGGGGCGGGGCAGGACTTCGACACAGGCATGGTTGGGGAAACACTAGAAGCATGCTCCCTCAGATAGCTACGCTGCCTCAAGGGACCCAAAGCTCTGGGAGTGGTCAATGCACTAGATGTCTGCAGTCCATGGGATTTCCTAGCAGGACTTGGGACATTCACAAGTGAGGATGGCTTAGGCCTGGTCTACACTGGGCGGGGGGGAGAGAATTGCTCTAAGTTACACAAATTCAGCTAGCTGAAGTCAACATACTTAGATCTACTTACCACAGTGAAAACACTGTGGTAAGTCGACA
Source organism: Caretta caretta (assembly GCF_965140235.1). NCBI lineage: Eukaryota > Metazoa > Chordata > Testudines > Cheloniidae > Caretta > Caretta caretta. Next base: position 125,081,438 of record NC_134209.1, on the reverse strand, counting down.
GCTGATGCTCCCCCGTCAACTTCACCTCTTACCCTAGTGGAGTACCAGAGTCGACGTGAGAGTACTCGGTGGTCGATTTATCGCATCTAGACTAGATGCGATAAATTGACACCCCCTCGCTGGATCGATCGCTGCCCGTCTACATTACCTGCTGGATTGACAAGTCCTTAGTGTGTCCTCCTTCACAATTGAGCAAGTCTCTCCCACTTCCTGATGGGATGATTTGGAGCAGAAATTCACGGAGGGCAGGATTTGGCACTGAGTCCTTTATGATCTGAAAGGTTCTTGTCTCCGTGAAAATCAGCGCATCCCTCTTGTAAAGTCTCCTTTTCTTGAAATGTACTTAGCCTCCACAGGGAAGCAGGGGAGGAGGTAGTGGTGGTGGATGACATACTGGAGAATACAGCATCCTCTCCATGATCAGTGTGTACACCCCCTAGGAGTATGACTTCAATTCGTTCCTTGAAACATGAATCAAGCAATGCCGCAAACAGATATATTTCTCTGTCAAACTTTTCACTTCCTCTGGAGTCTGTAGACCGTTTAAGAGCTAATGTGCCATACTGTATGTGGCTTTTTTTTGCCGGCAAACTACATCAGTGTCTTGCTAGCTCTCAAACTCAGTTTGCATTTACCTAAAGAGGGACAGCAGACATCGAAGAAGCAAAACCCACCTAGTACTTGCCAATATACTAACTGATCATCTGAAAGCTTTGGATAAGGAGATTCTCAGATATCCCACCACGATGGAGCTAATATCAGAATCCACTGGAATCTTCTCAATAGAGATTTGAAAAACACATTTGGTGAGCCAACTTCAGCCCAAAGGCCCATACAAATCCCACTGAAAAAAGTCTAGTCTTACAAATGACAGGCTCATATGGAGCAGTCGCTGCCATGTCAATGTACCAGTGTTATGTAACTTGTTTTTGAGTGGAATTTAGAACTGGTAAAAGAGGTTGGATTGTCAGTACAGAAAATGAAAATGCTCCATTAATATACAGAATAATATCTTGCCTTTCCATTGCACCTCCGTCAAAAATTTCAAAGCATTCACCCATGATTAATGAATTAAGCCTTAGAATGAATCACCAAGGGAGCTAAGTATTTTCATCATTTTACATGTGGTGAAACAAGCACAGTGGTGTGTGTGTCTTGCTCAGAATCATACAAAGTCAATGGCAGAGCTTAAATGTCCTGAATAGCAATTCTGGGGCCTGATCATGCTGTCACTTGAATAAATGAAAGCCAGATTATACCCCATGGATTCCATTCTCAGTTTCTTCCTTATGTGCTAGGGACAAGACCAGGTACTTTTAAATGTGGTGTTCTGGGGAAGCTGGGGGCCTACCCAGGTTAAAGCAGACTCAGGGTTGCTCTAATAAATGCTCTGCTCCGCTCCCCATGACCCCTAAGTAAACAAAAAGGCCACAGTGCACGGCCAGTGTAGAGCCTTAATACCAGTTGACAGGATGTATCCTCAGGAGGCGTGTTTCTCTTGTCTTTAAGGCTTCTTTATGCTGCCTTAGCACAACAGAGAATTAAGTCCTGTGTTTTAACAGCTAGACTATGCTCCCCCTTCCATTATAGGCAGAGCTGGCAGTGCCACCTATTATTAAGGTTGCCTGACCCTTCCCATTATAAGACTCTGTTTTCAATTGCTTACAACTTTGCCAGACACTAACCATTTAGGCAGAAATTTTCTATGCAGAGTGTATGCCTCAGGCTACATTTCTTTGAAAGTTTCAGCAAAAACATTTAATCCATTTCCAAGAATGAGGTTTAAGGAGAAAAACATGTTATGCCATGTTAAAACCAATTACACCATTTTGCTGAGAAGCTCTGCAGCTTGCTTTGGAGCAGGGACTTATGATTTGGCAGAAGGCGGCCTTTGTGTCAGGGAGTATGTGCCTTTTGCTATTCCTATGAAAATCTGTCCAAATTTGGCCAAGTTATAGCCTTTGAAAAAAATCTTAGTTTGCATGTGGTCAGTACAGACTTGTTGGAGCTTCACAGCTAAATTCCCCAAAGATTCCATCTGCACTGAGTCTGCTCCATCCATCACTTGTCCTACATTTGATCAGGCTGTGCAAGTACTACCCCCAACAAAGTAACTGAGCACGCTCCATCCCACACAACAGTAGGGACAATTGGGACTAACAGCTGATAGTGTGGAGGAAGAAAAATTGGGATCCAGGGACTGCCTGATGAATGGGACTGAGATTTAGAGGCAGTGAGGAGGGAGACTGAGAGAAGGAGTCGGGGAGGGAGAAGCTTGGGACTCAGATGAGGAACCTGGAGTGGAAAACTAGGACTGGCTGCATTAGGATTCTGGGACTGGGATGGGGAACCAGGATGAGGAAGAGAGAGAACTGGGATAGGAACAGGTTGAAGGGGACTGAGTAGAGGGGATCAATCTTCATGGGAATCATCAGAAACATCTGTGCCCACTACAGTACACTTCCCTTCAGGGCCTGGAATGGAACCCACGTTTCCTGAGTCATCATTCCTCTGCTATCAGCAAATACCTGTGAAGCAAAGAGTGTGCCCCAGCTAGTACACAAAGAGGATAATTTACTACTGCTATCGGTTACTCCATTAGCTCAAGTGGCAGCTGTTTGTGTGGTGAATCTAAAGGTTCACATTTTTCTGAAGAACTATGTGGGTGTCAATTTGGTTCCACATGATCAATGTCTTTCAGTTTGTAACCTTAATTCAGCCCTGTTGTGCACATGTATTATGACTCAGTATTCATTATATAATCAAATATTTTTTTCTACAGGACCACTGCCACATATCACTGCCTCTACCACTTAGCTCCTATATGGGCTATACCCCTGTGGAGTCAGTAGAAGAAATTGTGGCCCTAATTAAAGAGGAGGCTCAACAACTGAATTTAACAATATGTTACACCTTCAAAAATAGGTTTGTTTCAACAATTATGGTTATTCCAAGTTTATCACACAAACAATTGGATGAAAGGGAAGAGGCAGGATGAAGGTATCTAAATTGCACATTACATTAAATTAATTTTAAGGTTCCCCATCAAACCCTAATTCCCTGTGCAGCCATACTATCTGCCCCTCCCCCATCTGTCACATACTTGGCCTCATTGCTGTTATATTTACATTTTATTTTGTTTTGTTTTTTTCCCCTGTGTATATAGACCACACCCAACTGCCCACTTCTACCATAAAGCATTATTAATTCCTTTGTTAAAATTATGAACTTTTTTCATGGTTCTCTATGATGGGGTGTCTACTCCACACAAGACTGAAAGGGGTTAAGATGGCCAGGTGAGCCAACTGACTCCAAAGGCTGCAGCCAGGGAGCAGGGAATTTATTGGGGGCAGGCTCAACTGAAGAGGAACAGGAGAGGCCTGTATAAAGCCCAGGAGCTGACGACAGAAAGGGGCTGCAGGGAGGTAGTAGTTTGCAGTCACTCCCTTGGAGGAGGGAGGTGCGTTAGGGGCTAGAGGGTAGTCCACAGTTACTCCCTGAGGCCAATGGGGGCTGCGGGAAGAGTGGCCAGCACATCCCTCGGCCCACACCACTTCCCGCAGCCCCCATTGGCCTGGAACAGTGAACCGCAGCCAATGGGAGCTGCAATCGGCTGAACCTGCAGATGTGGCAGGTAAACAAATGGGCCTGGCCCGCCAGGGGCTTACCCTGATGGGCCGCGTGCCAAAGGTTGCCGATCCTGGGTGTAGACACTGCCACTATCAGTGACTGGACCTCCTCACACTCCCTCAGGTGACAGTTCCCTCTTTCTGTATAAACTCCCTCCCCCTTATGTGGCTGCTTCTATCTATCCAACTATGTAGCACTCATTAATACAATATCTGAGCACCTCAGGTGGGGCTGGGAAGCAAATGGCACCCTAGTTGTTCTATAACTAACTCTCTTTCTGGTGCTGCTAAGAGAAGGGTCCCTGCAAGTGTTAAGCACAAAAGAGCAGAAAGGTCATCGGTTAGTTGGGGGGGGGGGGGGAGAGCGCGCATAATGTCATGGTCTGGGGCTATGAAAGTGCAACTGGAGTATGCCCATTACCTAACCTCCTTGTTCACTTACTCCCCTTTCCCAAACCTCTCACACCCAATAGTCAATCCCACCAAACAGATCACAAAGTCTGGCTTGGCAGACATAATCTGGTTTCTAAGTAGGAGAGTTTGGCAAGAGCTATTATTTGTAGTGTACTAATTAAAAACACAACAGCATGAAGGAACCTCTTTTCAGAAATAGAAATTAGGAATTTTCTGTCAATCTGGTGCGAACACCCCAGTGCTTTGTAACTAAGTATTAAGACACAGTGGAGAGTGATTTCCTACACCATTATAGAATGCATTTGTTACTGTTGAAAGCCCTGAAAACAAGTGTTCCTACAATCTGTGCAGTTGCACATTCCACTACAACCATGACTCTTCCCTCACCTGGGAAGGGATACATACAGTTTATTCCAACATATAATTCATCTATCTAGGTAGGTTTTAATATAATTACTGACACTTTTCTCCCAAGACCCTGATTGGAACTGACAGTTTATGATAACCGCATACATTTTTACATCTAAGGACATTTCTTGATTTTATACACATACCTGGAATAGTATAATCCAGATGTCAAATTTAACTGGAATGCTCATCAGTAGGAACACCACTAATTGCTAGGATAGATTCTTCAATTATGTTCTATAAGCATGTTTAGATAGAGAATGGATACATACACATAATAAGAACGCACGTATACAACAGAGATCAATCAATCAAATGAGAATTTATGATACTGACAGTTTCTTTTAAAAGGAATGGGGGGAAATGGTTTGCATAGATCCTAATCTTCAAGGGGACAAATTCTAGAGAAACTGTTTCAACCGAAACAATTGAAATATTTATGAACTATTTGCACATTACCTCTATCAAAATTTTAAAATTCTTATATATTCTTGTACAGGTAAGTTTACCAATGGGGTGTCCAAAAATCTTATTAGTACAAGTGACAGAATTTGTCACTATCCCAGCAGAGATTAAAGCTTTACTTTAGAAATAGGAGGTAAATATCATAAACCAAGTTAACCTCATAGCATTTTGGTTAAGAGAAAAGGATTTAATTAAGGGAAACCAAGATTCCCTGCCAATCTTTCCTTATGAAAAATGAATACTTTACTACCTTGATCTTTGACCTTTATTCCTACAATTAATTCCACATCATATTTCTACATATTGCTCTCTAAGGAGAATCAAGTTTACACTTCCCCCCAATCCAAACTGTAACAGCACTTAATTAGGTGATAATTTATGTAGTACTTAGCATGAACTTTTGGCACTTGTTGAAGTAGGCAGCATAAGTGTACACATGTTATCACCTGTCTACATCAAGTAACAGAGGCCAGGCAATCATCAGGTATCTTGGGCTTTATAAGGTATCAAGTAACATTTATAATCCTGTTGTACCTGGATTTCCAATAGGTTAGACCTCTCTCCAGTGTACATTAATATATATGTCTGTAGCACTCAAAACACTGATTGTAAGTGGTTCAAAACAACTAGAAAATAGGGGAAACAGATGTTGAGTAAACCTACAGCTAGGCTATTTGAAACTTTGTCATTCAGTTTGAGGGGAAGAGTGCAACAGACAAGTATTTCTTATTTTCACACCCACTATGTAAACAAAGAGGTAAGCCAAATTCTGCTTTCATTTGTGTAAATCTGGAATAACTCTGCTAAATACTACACTTGTTTAGAGACACAAGGTGGGTGAGGTAATCTCTTTTATTGGACCAACTTCTGTTGGTGAGAGAAGCAAGTTTTCAAGCTTACACAGAGCTCTTCGGGTCTTCCTGTGAGCAGCACAGGTCATTCAAGGTGCTGAACTATGATAGAGGCAAGACAGACAAAATGAGGAGGACAGAGGAAAAAAAAAAAGACAGACATTCAGATGCAAAGCCTGGTGTCTCTTATCTTGTATCTTTGCAATGGAACTTTGCTAATCTGTACTTCTATAAAGCACACATACTTTTTTCCCCCCCACTTCTCAAAGATTTAACAGAGCAAGCGCTATTGTGAGGTCTTATCTCATGGTGCTAAGACTAACTTCTATTCACAAATGTACTACAGAATTTTTATAACACATTATAAAGTATTTTCCATAAACAGTAGAAATGAAACCGCCAAAAATTACATTTTAATATGCATGATCCTTGATTTTTCCATCATCTTTGTTCATGTCAGATTATGATATCCTCTCTCACATTTACTAGTACCTTACTCCACAAGTAGTCCTATTGAAATCATACTTGGTATTACAATGCCAAAACTTCTGATACTCTGGAAATAAAAACACCATTGTGTTTCTAACACACTACTGATTAGTACCAGTGTTTAAAACAGATGTGGTTGTCATTGCCTTGTGTTTTTTGAATAGAAATATCAATTCCTGTACAACCATTACCATAATGAAATAATCTGAAATACAGTCAAAAGAAATGAATGAATCACAGCATTTGGGAGAATACAATTAAAGGAAAGGGATTTTTTTTTCTTGCAATAACTTCATGTGTGGCTAGCTAAAGTTCACCTGGTAGATTATTAAATGTACTCAAGGCCTATATACTGCCTGTAGGTAATAAATATTTAATTGTTCCATTTTTATAGTCCACATTATTCATAAGTTTTCTATAAAACTGTAACAATCTTAGTTAGCCAACCATTTACAATTTAAATGCTGCTTTTCCCCAAAGCAATTTAAAGTGCATATTATTTAAATGCTGGTATTTTTCATAAGCTAGGAGTAAATTGGAGTACAAATAGGTTGGTGCAAGCTCAGTGCAAAAAGTTCACGCATAGAGCAAAATTAGCAAATTTGAGTTCTTCACTAGTTGGAACAAAGGCAAAATCACTTACCAAGGCTGGTGGTTGTTACAAGTGAATGTTGCATAACAATACTAATTTTTCATTTTTTGAAGCAGAGAAGTATGGAGGATACAAGGGAATGTTATTTCCACCTATGTTCTTCCCCACCATCAAAGAATCTCCACAACAGATAGGCAATAGCAAAAAATAATGTACAGGGATAATCTTGAGGTTGAAGAGGTCTTGTCTAGTGGACTGCACTTGCGACTGGAAGACACGTATTCCTGAATTCCAATCCTGGCCTGAATCTGACCCTGATTCTCCAAAGCCTTGCACCTTGGGTACACCCATACAGAGTGGATATGAAATATCACTCTGATTGGATAGTCATGTTTTGTACCCACTTTGCACAGCTGTAGATGACTACGCAAGGTACAGGACATTGACGAATCAGGCTCAGTTTGTGTCCTTGGACAAGTCACTAGCCTCTCTATATCTCAGCTTTTTTGTTCCCCAACCACACACACTTATTGGGAGGATTAATTAGTTAGGATTATATCATATCTTTAAGGCGCAGTCTGACACTAGGAGTGCTATGGACCTGCACTGGCCCAGCAAGAGCCGCCTGATTTAAAAGGCCACAGTGCAGAAGGAGAATGCAGGTACTGTAACCGTCAACAGCTCTGATGGGCAGGTGTTGAAAGTTGCTGGCTATTTGGGAGGGGGGAGAGGGGGCTAGCTTGACAGTTGGTGATAACACTGCAGAGCCCTGTTGCTTAGGGGAGATCAAGAACCAGACTGTATCCAATCATAGCCCAGCCTCACTTCTTCCATGCACATGCAGTCAGAACTAGCCACAATTGAGTCTTTAATGACTGGCTCATTCCTGCGTCCAGTCATGGAGGCTGAACCCTAGACTAGGTTCCATCATGAATAAAACAAAACAGAAGAGCAGGAAGAGGCTGAGGCTAGTTTATATTTTGTCTACGATTTAACAAATGACCACAAATCATGTAATTACAGTGGGCCCAATTCAAAGAAAAAAGTGTTTGAGCTTCTGCACTGTGGAACTCCATGCATGGCCAGGGAAAACACAGAACAATTTTCCAGGACTTTTTGCCTTGCTGGGGCTTCCATGCTATGGAGGCCAAATATCCAGTAGTTTTAACTGAACCAAGGCCAAGGTTTGTAGAAGTGCATCCATGGTAAATACAGAATAATCTTAGAGGAAAAGAAGAAATGGTGATGCACTAAAAACAATATGCATTCTGGATGAGACCTGACAGAGGAAGTAATGATGACCATGATTTGCCCTTCCTCATTATAAAAAAGGAGGACAATCTTGTGTTGTTTTTCTTTTAAAAGAAAAACAAGGGAATTTGCCCCTGCACTGAGGCCTTTTGGTGCCAGCTAGATCAGCTCTGAGAGGTTGCTGGCACCCCCCAGGAAAACCCCACCTGACAGGCTTTCTGTGAGAACTGCAGGGCCAGTCCTTGCAGCTCTACATCTCCCATCTCAGTATAACACTGTGGACTGGAGATGATCAGGAAGAGTGCATGGTAGGGAGCCAGCAGCCAAGGTAAGCCTGTGCCTCAGCTATTCTACACTTCATTGCGCTTCGGTGATTCTGTGCCACTTGCAATGGCCCATGTGAACCACCGCAAATTAGGTGCACATTAGAGGAGTCCAGAGGGGAGCAAAATTGGGGTGGAAGAGAGATGGGTAGGGGAGGAATATGATGACAGACACAGATAGGGATAATAAGGTCACTGAGGTAGAGGTGAGGATTTTTGGGGAGAGATCAGGAGCAGCCAGGAAGATGTAGTTGGCGTAGGGGGCAGAGGCAAGGGATTTCCATGCTTATTAACTTGGAAGTGATAAGCCAATTTATAGGCAGGGAAATGAAGGAAATAGTAAAGGGGAACCAAAAATTCTGGCCTGATTATTTAGTTTAGTAGTTTACTTCAGTTTTTTAGTCTCCGACCATTGAATGCTCTGGGTCCAAGTACAATCTTTATTGAAACTATAAAATCATAATTAGAACCAAGGTCCAAAATGTAAAACTCTCCCATATTCCCTCAAACCTGCTCAGTCCCTCCCCACCCCAGAAACAGGTACAGGCCAACATGCAGAACAGACATTTTCCAACATTTGTATAATGAGTGGAAGGAGGAAGAACTACCTTACTCACCCAAGGTTTTGCCTCCTCAGAATTCTGGTTCCTTCCATAGCAGTGCCAGCCCTGCAAATTTTTGTAAGAGGAAGCATGATCATTACAGGACCACCATTTCCTTCATTTCCCCTCCTTCGCCCTACTCTCCTGTTATCCACCACCTCCTCTCAAGAAGGTTCCCACTGCTCTCACCCACCCTCCATCTTCTTCCTATTTGAAAAAATGGAAAACTTCATTGCCACTTTTCAGAGGAACAGCCGTGTTAGTCTGTATTCGCAAAAAGAAAAGGAATACTTGTGGCACCTTAGAGACTAACCAATTTATTTGAGCATGAGCTTTCGTGAGCTACAGCTCACTTCATCAGATGTTTACCGTGGAAACTGCAGCAGACTTTATATACACACAGAGAATATGAAACAATACCTCCTCCCACCCCACTGTCCTGCTGGTAATAGCTTATCTAAAATGATCAACAGGTGGGCCATTTCCAGCACAAATCCAGGTTTTCTCACCCTCCACCCCCCCACACAAATTCACTCTCCTGCTGGTGCTAGCCCATCCAAAGTGACAACTCTTTACATAATCAAGTCGGGCTATTTCCTGCATAGATCCAGGTTTTCTCACATCCCCCCCACCCCCATACACACACAAACTCACTCTCCTGCTGGTAATAGCTCATCTAAACTGACCACTCTCCAAGTTTAAATCCAAGTTAAACCAGAACATCTGGGGGGGGGGGAGGTAGGAAAAAACAAGAGGAAACAGGCTACCTTGCATAATGACTTAGCCACTCCCAGTCTCTATTTAAGCCTAAATTAATAGTATCCAATTTGCAAATGAATTCCAATTCAGCAGTTTCTCGCTGGAGTCTGGATTTGAAGTTTTTTTGTTTTAAGATAGCGACCTTCATGTCTGTGATTGCGTGACCAGAGAGATTGAAGTGTTCTCCGACTGGTTTATGAATGTTATAATTCTTGACATCTGATTTGTGTCCATTTATTCTTTTACGTAGAGACTGTCCAGTTTGACCAATGTACATGGCAGAGGGGCATTGCTGGCACATGATGGCATATATCACATTGGTGGATGTGCAGGTGAACGAGCCTCTGATAGTGTGGCTGATGTTATTAGGCCCTGTGATGGTGTCCCCTAAATAGATATGTGGGCACAATTGGCAACGGGCTTTGTTGCAAGGATAAGTTCCTGGGTTAGTGGTTCTGTTGTGTGGTATGTGGTTGTTGGTGAGTATTTGCTTCAGGTTGCGGGGCTGTCTGTAGGCAAGGACTGGCCTGTCTCCCAAGACTTGTGAGAGTGTTGGGTCATCCTTTAGGATAGGTTGTAGATCCTTATTAATAATAATAAGAGTTGTCACTTTGGATGGGCTAGCACCAGCAGGAGAGTGAATTTGTGTGGGGGGGTGGAGGGTGAGAAAACCTGGATTTGTGCTGGAAATGGCCCACCTGTTGATCATTTTAGATAAGCTATTACCAGCAGGACAGTGGGGTGGGAGGAGGTATTGTTTCATATTCTCTGTGTGTATATAAAGTCTGCTGCAGTTTCCACGGTAAACATCTGATGAAGTGAGCTGTAGCTCACGAAAGCTCATGCTCAAATAAATTGGTTAGTCTCTAAGGTGCCACAAGTATTCCTTTTCTTTCATTGCCACTGTTCCTACACACACCATTTTGGCCAGTGTGCCACATTCAGATGAAGATACATTTCTATTCCACAGCAAGTCAGAAATACCCAAGCAAATGCCAACACTTTTCATTTGCACACCTCTCAGTTTTAGTAATCACGTTTTCCCCCATGCATATTCTCCTAATTATATTATTTTAAAGCACATGAAATGGTAATTCCACATGACATTTTTATCACCTGCTTAACATTTCAAATGAAACTTTTTATTGCATTTGATGTTATTTAAATACTTACCATGTACTCTTCAGTCTTACCATTTTCAATGTGTTCTGGCTATATTAAGCAAATATTTAGAAACAGTTGGAGTATGTACTGTTTTTTTCCATTTTTAAGTGTTTAATCTGTAATTAACATATGGCATATTGGAAATACATTTCATATATAGACCAGTATGTGTTAAGAATATATTTTTGCATTGCCACAGTTCAGTTTGTCAGATTTTCCATTACAAACTTCTAATTTCAGGGGTTTATAACTTGTCCATAAAGCTTCTCCTTCAAGGAGAAACTTGGCATAAAATTTCCCAGTCCAAAAGTGTATGTTTGAGGGCGGGTATTCAACTCTTTCAATTTAGAGACATGAAGGGGTAAGGGGAATGCAAGAGCTTGGGTTCTTCTGTTTGGACTTCTAAAAACAGCTCCATTACAAATAAAGAAATTCTGTGCCTTTAGCATACAAAATAACATTTCTGATATTTTCAGGAGACAATAAAAAAAGTCACATATTAATATCTTCAAGTACATATTGACTCCAGTTTGAAAGCATTTCTGTGGCTCCATTCCAGGGGCAGGTGAAATAATTCCTGGATTAGACTGGCAGTTAGCATAAATAAGCATATCTCCATTGATTCTAGTTACTGGCTTCTGTGGAGCTATGCCAATCTACACCAGCTGAAGATCTGGCCCAGTTCTTTAACAGTTTTGTGATCTTACCAAACTGGAGCTAGATGAATAGTGAAACCCTTAAATACTACCTCTTCATATGCTGTTCATATATCATGCAGTTAATTATCCATAAATATTCATTAACTGTTCAAACCCCTTGTGATAGAGCCCTCAGTGGCCAGACAGCCTAGTGGCTAGATCATTGGTTAGGGGGACTTGACCCCTCCTTCTCCCTCATGTCCTGGCCCAGGGTCCTGTGTTGCTCAGCCCCTAAATAGAGCAGATGGATATTTCTACCATCTGTGAGGGGGGTTTAGGGCCTTGTAAAGGTTTGAACTCACCCCTGCAGTGCCTCCCGCTAGTAGTCGTTGGGAATTAGCTCATCCAGTCACTGGAACGTCCTCTGCAGGCCAGTGATCCACCTTACTACTGGCCCCCACGTCCCTCCCAGGACCCAGTGCTCCTTTCTCTGGGGTGCTGCCCCCTGGTAGTCCCCCCCACACTCTCAGGTTTTGGGTCTCCCCACCCAAGGGAGCCCTCACTCTCTAACCCCACCTCAGTCTGGGCTACTGCCAGTCCCCATTTAGCCCCTCATATCGGGGCAGACTGCAGTGTATACACCACTCATCACCAGCAAGGGAGTTTTGAACCTACTGCCTCCGCCTATCCATGGGCTGCCCCTCTGCAACCCTGCACCTATCTGGCCTGTAGTCAGGCCTGCAGCCTGAGGCTTTCCAGGCCAGAGCTCCTCTGGCCCTTCCCCAGCCCTGCTCCAAGGCCAGGTCCTTCTACATGCAGAGGAAGAGTAACTGGACTCCTGGCTCACAGCCTCTTATAGGGGCCAGCTGGGCCTGACTGAGCTGGCCACAACTGCAGCTGCTCCCTCAGTCAGCCTGGGCTTTTCCCCACAGCCCCAGCCCTGTCAGGTCCAGAGCAGGTAACCACCCCACTACAGGCCTGTTTTCCTGGCCTGCTCCGTATGCACGTCCTTTTAGTTTGGGGCATGGCCCTGCTCGTCCAGTTGACCCACAGTTGAGGTTCTCTGTAGGTTCCCTTTAGCTGGGGAAGACTTGCCTCCAGTGGCTATGTTAGCAGGCAGCTTGCTGGTCTGTACCGTCAGGCAGTCATACAAAGAGCTCCTACCTCTTTGCCAGTCAGCCCCTGGCAGGGGGGCCTCCCTTCTTTTCTTCCCCCTCCAGGCATGACACTGGCTGCAGGCATAACAGGGTGGGGCTAGCTGAACCCACAGGTGTTCTTTAACTCCTGCTGTGCCTGGCTGCAGTCTCTTCTCCTTCACACCCCTCCTAAAACTTTTGTAAATTTATACCAAATGGGCCTTATTCATTTTTCATTATTTGCCTTTGTTCTTCTGTTTAAAAGTTTTGTCCAGTCAGGGACAGACACATATACCATGGGACCAATCACACACCACAAATAACAAATATACAAAGTCAACAGTTCATGGTAAAAAAACCCATTTTATGAAAATGATAGGGCCAAACTCATTTATGAATAACAAATATAGTTATAGAAATCAGGAATGGTTTGTGAACGAGATGAACCCCAGTTATATATTCTACCAGTTATAGTCACGATGCTCAGATGCAACTTTATTATTGCTATTTTGATAATGTATTTTATTTGCATAATTTCAGTTTCTCCGATGCAGCTGCTAATAAAGTTTCTACAACTATGATATTCCATCTAAATGAATCTCAGTGTTGCTAACTCTCGTGATTTCAAGTCTCACAATATTTGATATTTAAAGCCCTAGCTTCTGGATTCATGTGATTAGGTGAGAATCTCAGCTTTCATTTTAAGAGAGAGTACGTTTTTAGCCCTCATGGTTGCAGAAAAAAAGCTTAAACTTTAAGCTGTAAGCATTCTTATTTTTGACCCTTTAGAAGACATAGTTTACATATATAATTTTAAATCTCATGATCTTTAAGCCATTCTCATTATATTTGAGGCCTGACTTATAATTTTTAAATGCTTGCAGTTGACAATCCTGCTATTTATATATTTGTAGCATGCCCATCTGAACACTAGATGCACAGACTGCTCGGTTTTTGATGAGCAAGTTCTACATATTTTCCCCAAAATCTGCCTTTTTTAATCACATGAAAAGTAGAGCTTTTTCGGGTCCCATTTTCTCTTTAACTTGAAGACTTTTGAAAGATTTCTGCTGTATTTGAATGTTCTTTCATCTGTTTTTCAACAGCAGGCTCTGGGCAATGGGCCTGAACAATCACTTGTCTCTCACATTCTTTCCTCTGACACTTGGCATGGTTATAACCAGGAGAAAACCAATGTTACATCACACAATTCGGACCTGTTGATTGTTTTACTTGTGTCTTCCCTCTATCTCATCTTGCCTCTCTAGGTCAAGTACCGTGCATTAAAGTGATGATTCCCCTATTGATATACAGGGATAGATGTTTCATATGTCCACCTACTTATGCCTCTTCTGCTCAAACAGACTACGCTACTGTTGTCCGCTGCAGCCATAAGGGAACGATGCTACCCTAATGATGCTGGTTTTATTTTCAAGCTACATGGTACATATCTGAGCAGAGGCATAGCCTACATTTTCTTCTCACACAGACTAGTCCATTTTTTGCCCTTTTTTGGTTGAAAACAAGGGACTGACACTGATCTCACCCAGTCTAATTTCAGACTGTTACAGAGATGTGCTGTTTGAGGGGTGGGATTTGTACACATGTGGGACTTGAGTGAAGTACACCAGAACATGTGCAGTCTAACCATTATGGGACAGAAATCCTTGATTTGGGGGAGTCTAGCTCATACTCTGTCCATTTTCAAGGTATAAACTCATAGGGAGAAATGTTTTTTCTTGTAACTAAATGCAGCACGTGTATATCACTGTGGGACTGCAGAGGACAGCTAGGTGGCTAGCAAATATTGATGGAGGAGGAGAGAGGGCTCAGCTGAGAAGTCAAAAAAGAAAGGAATTGAGCAGAATACAATCTACAGGTGGTCACAAACTAAATGTTATGGGAAATCAATTGGATAGCAGAAGCTTGGACAAAACAAAGGAATTGGCTGGGCTAGAGTAATACTGGAAGTAGAGGGTGTTAATATCAGATGTAAAGATCTGTCAAAAGTAGCCATTTATAGAATACACCTGTAACAGAGGGACCCTGAAGTCACACTGGTCAAAAGTATTAGGAATATATGGCACATTAGGGAAATACTAGCAGGTAAAAGACTTGAATCTCAGACAAGTTGGGAGAGGAAATGAGTAATCTGGAGAACATCTACTGGAATTAATTCAGCTTGAAGAACAGTGTGGTAGATTCAATTACTTTTTGAGATGTCAGATAACTCAGGCTCAATAAGTTTATTAGTCAAAGATAGACCAACACAATACAGAAAAGGTTAATACTTCACTCAATCTGGGAAACAGATTTGCAGCTTCACTTCTGTTCTGAAATATGAGCCTATATCTGCTTCTATATATAAACAAGTTGTTTACAACAAAGAGAAGATTCACAAATCCCACTGTATTAACATAAGTATTAACACAATCTCTTCTCGTATCTAGCTCCATACATTTTGCAGAGACGCTGGTACCAGTCAGGCTCAGTAACAGATAATTACCTGTGCCTTGTAATCCTCAACAAAACATACCTCTTCTTTTCTGATATATTCTACCAGACTCTGCACATACAAAGAACAGACGTACATGTAAACACTTTAGCTACCAGTAAGTTTTCACAGCAAAGTTTAGAACAAGTATAAAGAATTCTGAGCACAATTCATGGATATAAAGCACTCTAAAAATAGAGATATACCCTATGTATTTACTACTAACTACTTCTTATTTTAGTTGTACACCTTATCAAGTCACACTTGTAGCTAAAATAGTAAAAGAATTTACATATTTTTGGTTAACTCATTTATTTGCTATAGCCAATTTCATAGTCCTTGGTACAATCCCATTCCTTATATGGTGAATTCCATTCCTACCACTGCAGAATCAGTATTATAGTTTCACAAGAAGTACTTTTCCACCTCACCTTTGGTCTAGCCATAAAGCATTGTGATACTCTGGTTCAGTTCAATCAACAAGTGGCAGTGTGGGCTACCAGAAGACAGTAGCTTAAAGAGCCTTTCTTCTCAGGATTATTTCATAACCTGGTTCTTGTCTTATTTGCTTGCTACTATAAATCCTTTCCCTAGCATTTCTAATTGTGTCTCTGGTGAGTGTCTTGGTGGGCATGCCCAGTTCATAAATACATGGTCTTGTCAGAAGTACTTATTTAATTTTTGCTGTATCATTATTTATTGCAGTTTCTCCCTCAAGTGCCTCAGCTGAGATTTGGGCCCCATTGCGCTAGATGCTGCATATATCATTAGTAAGACACTGTTCACACCTTAAAGAATTCACAGTCTAAATGGATGGGAGAGAGAAAGCATTATATTACTATGATGCATTTTATCTTATTTTTTTCTGAATTAAGAAATTGTTTTAAAGCGCATTAGCGTAGGCACTGCCAGCCCAGTGTAGCAGCTAGAATCAATATGGCTGGAGAACTAGGTACCAACACATGATCCTAGCGCATGTGTCTTTCATTGTGTGTAGCCATCAGAGGAGCATGTGCTCTGTGATGAGTAAAAAGGGGTTCCCCAGTAGGCAGGAACGCAAAGTATCAATGGCCCATTTCACAGCTAGGGCCTCTGTCAAGGTTCCTTCCCCACCCTGAACTCTAGGGTACAGATGTGGGGACCTGCATGAAAGACCCCCTAAGCTTATTCTTACCAGGTTAGATTAAAAACTTCCTCAAGGCACAAACTTTGCCTTGTCCTTGAACCCTATGCTGCCACCACCAAGCGTGTTAAACAAAGAATAGGGAGATGTCTTGGAGATGTCTCCCACTTGGAGATGTCTCCCCCTCCCCAAAATATCCCCCCAAGCCCTACACCCCCTTTCCTGGGGAAGGCTTGATAAAAATCCTCACCAATTTGTACAGATGAACACAGACCCAAACCCTTGGATCTTAAGAACAATGAAAAAACAATCAGGTTCTTAAAAGAAGAATTTTAATTGAAGAAAAAGTAAAAGAATAACCAGATACCGATCATAGAATCATAGAATATCAGGGTTCGAAGGGTCCTCAGGAGGTCATCTAGTCCAACCCCCTGCTCAAAAGCAGGACCCATCCCCAATTAAATCATCCCAGCCAGGGCTTTGTCAAGCCTGACCTTAAAAACGTCTAATGAAGGAGATTCCACCACCTCCCTAGGCAACGCATTCCAGTGTTTCACCACCCTCCTAGTGAAAACGTTTTTCCTAATATCCAACCTAAACCTCCCCCACTGCAACTTGAGACCATTACTCCTTGTCCTGTCCTCTTCCACCACTGAGAATAGTCAAGAACCATCCTCTCTGGAACTACCTCTCAGGCAGTTGAAAGCAGCTATCAAATCCCCCCTCATTCTTCTCTGCCGCAGACTAAACAATCCCAGTTCCCTCAGCCTCTCCTCATAAGTCATGTGTTCCAGACCCCTAATCATTTTTGTTGCCCTTCGCTGGACTATCTCCAATTTATCCACATCCTTCTTGTAGTGTGGGGCCCAAAACTGGACACAGTACTCCAGATGAGGCCTCACCAATGTCGAATAGAGGGGGACGATCACGTCCCTCGATCTGCTCGCTATGCCCCTACTTATACATCCCAAAATGCCATTGGCCTTCTTGGCAACAAGGGCACACTGCTGACTCATATCCAGCTTCTCATCCACTGTCACCCCTAGGTCCTTTTCCGCAGAACTGCTGCCTAGCCATTCGGTCCCTAGTCTGTAGCTGTGCATTGTATTCTTCCGTCCTAAGTGCAGGACCCTGCACTTATCCTTATTGAACCTCATCAGATTTCTTTTGGCCCAATCCTCCAATTTGTCTAGGTCCCTCTGTATCCTATCCCTGTCCTCCAGCGTATCTACCACTCCTCCCAGTTTAGTACATCTGCAAATTTGCTGAGAGTGCAATCCACACCATCCTCCAGATCATTTATGAAGATATTGAACAAAACCGGCCCCAGGACTGACCCCTGGGGTACTCCACTTGACACTGGCTGCCAACTAGACATGGAGCCATTGATCACTACCCGTTGAGCCCGACAATCTAGCCAACTTTCTACCCACCTTATAGTGCATGTTCTCAGATAGCGATTGTCAGCCTACAGAAAAATCCTTTAAAAAAACTAACACCTTTGTCTCCAGGCAAATAGACAGAAAACCCCTCTAGTTGCTCTTAGGTAAAAAAAAAAAAAACTTCAGGTCTGGGTAGACTTGTGAATTTCCCTGCAGGAGGTTAACTATCCTGCCTTTAGGTACAGAAAACTCCAGCTCACAAAAGACAATTCCCTTTTGTCTCTGCTCTGGCCCCCAGGCAGAGACAAAAAAAACTCTAACTGCTTTCAGCTTAAAACCTGCTTTCCAGCAGCCCAAAGGGGGGGGAAAATGTCCTTTTTTTAAAATCTGTGCTTCTGGTTCAAAAAATCTCAAATTGATCTCAAAATGATTTCAAGTTAATCACACCGCTGCCACCATGTCAAGGTTCCTTCCCCACTCTGAACTCTAGGGTACAGATGTGAAGACCTGCATGAAAACCCCCCTAAGCTTATTTTTACCAGCTTAGGTTAAAACTTCCCCAAGGTACAAACTATTTTTCCTTTTGTCCCTGGACTTTATTGCTGCCACCACCAAGTGTCTATCAAAATATAACCGGGAAAGAGCCCACTTGGAAATGTCTTTCCCCCCAAAATTCCCCCAAGCCCTACACCCCCTTTCCTGGGGAAGGCTTGATAAAAATCCACACCAGTTAGCACAGGTGAACACAGACCCAAACCCTTGCATCTTAAGAACAAGGAAAAAGCAATCAGGTTCTTAAAAGAAGATTTTTAATTGAAGAAAAAGTAAAAGAATCACCTCTGTAAAATCAGGATGGTAAATACCTTACAGGGTAATCAGATTCAAAACATAGAAAATCCCTCTAGGCAAAACCTTAAATTACAAAAAGACACAAAACCCAAAATATACATTCCATTCAGCACAACTTATTTTATCAGCCATTTAAACAAAACAGAATCGAACGCATACCTAACTGGACTGCTTATTAACCCTTTACAGGAGTTCTGACCTGCATTCCTGTTCTGGTCCCGGCAAAAGCAACACACGGACAGAGAGAGAGAACCCTTTGTTTTTCCCCCACCTCCAGCTTTGAAAGTATCTTGTCTCCTCATTGGTCATTTTGGTCAGGTGCCAACAAGGTTATCTTTAGCTTCTTAACCCTTTACAGGTAAAAGGGTTTTTTCCTCTGGCCAGAAGGGATTTAAAGGTGGATAGCCTTCCCTTTATATTTATGACACATGCCCACACCCAGTTAGCCACACTGGGTGGTCACAACCCAGGCCCTGCTTCCCCACTATTTGTAGGAGGGGTTCCGCCCCGGGTGGGTGGTATCAGCTTTTCCACAAAACAGTTGTAAAAGTTTTGCTTTCATCATGTGCAATACAATGTATTTTCCCTTAGCCTTGCTCTGAGAAAGAGCTGAACTCTTTTTGCTGAAATTGTCCCAAAAAACCCTTTGGAATGAGGCAAACAACCAGCATATAAAATTTCAGCCAAAATACTTGGCAAAACTACAAGCAACTTAGCATGGAATATCCTGGTGGAAAGTGATGGGCAACCTTAACTATAGGCACTGCTGCTACCTAGGCCCCTTTCAATAATGATAGGACTAGACTGATCAGGTCAGTTTCAACAATGTTAAATGAAAAAAAATATAGATAATCTGTCCTAAAGGACTAGTTTTATTTCCCAATGAAGTTTTGTGATGCATTCCAGTAGCAAAATATGAGTTAGTTGAGTTAGTTTATAGATTCATAGATTCCAAAGCCAGAAGAGACCATTGAATGAAGTGATCATTTTGTCTGACCTCCTGTATAACACAGACCATAGAACTTCCCCAAAATAATTCTTAACACCTATTTTTTTAAAAAAAATCCAATCTTGATTTTAAAATAGTCAGGGATGGATAATCCATCACGACCTTGGTAAATTGTTCCAATGGTTAATTAGTTTCACTGTTAAAAATGTACACCTTCTTTCCAGACTTTGTGTAGCTTCAACTTCCAGCCATTGGGTCATGTTATACCTTTCTCTGCTAGATTGAAGAGCCCATTATTAAATATTTTTCCCTAGGTAGGTACTCATAGGCTGTAATCAAGTCACCCTTTAAGCTTCTTTTTGTTAAGCTAAATATATTGAGTTCTTGGAGTCAATCACTATAATATGTTTGCTAATCCTTTAATCAGTCTCCTGACTCCAGATTGCTTTGAATCAGTGACCTGTTCCTCTTCATTATTTACCTCTCCCCCAATTTTTGTGTCATCTTCAAACATTATCAGTGATGATTGTATGTTTTAATGTATCAACAGTAATTAACACCCACAGTCTTTTCTCTGTACCAGAATATTGCATGTTATTCTACTTCTAAGCCAATATTTTTTTCATTTTATTTTAAAGAAGACTATGATATTTTGCTCTACCTGCATGGTCCTAAAGCTGCTGCAGTTAAGTAATGAGAATGAGAACACACCGCACTTAAACTCTCTGTAGCTGGGCTCTTATTCCTTGCTATGAAAAAATTACTTTTGGATCAGAATCTAGACAATCTTTTTTTGATTATTTATCTAAAACTAAAAGCAGGAAATGATTCATTTGATTTCTGCCAATACTGGAGTGTTGCCACTTTTAGCTCAGGAAGAGTAGGCTTCCCTTGGCAGCCCTTGCTTGCAAGATGATGAATGAAGTTCTATGTTTAGTGCTAGCTAAAGTTTTATAGAGTCTAAAAAAGCAATCTAAACATGTTGCAAGGGGTTGAGAGGGCTTTTTAGGTAGCTGTAACATAAGTTTTCATGCTGTGTCACAGCAATATATTCAATACACATCGAGGGGACCCTTTCCAGAAAGATCTTAAATACCCAAGAATGCACTTGATGCTTATTTATTATGACAACTAATTTCCCAAAATGTGGGTACACTCAAATTTACATTACTCAGAGAAAAACATAAAATGTACTTTTTTCTCTTAATGGTAGAGCACCAAAGTCATATGCAAACGTGTTAATGAATAAAGACAAAGGATTATTCTGGTATGTCTTGTTGTTTAAAGAAATACAGGGAGTTCTTCACCTACGAAGCAAGCTGACAGTGGACTTGTCTCATGAAAGGAGTGTCACTGACAAATCTGGCTCTAAAGAGCTGCAAGGATTTTGGGTGAACAATATCTAGTTAGAGATTTGAATATCTTGTTAATTAAGTCTAGAATCTCTAGAATCAGTGTTAGGATTTTATTTTATATGGAACCATTTGTTTCCAATACTTCTACTTGCTATCACTAGAATCTCTGTGCTTTGTTAAATAAACTTATACTTGATTTCACTATAAACATATCTAAGTGCTGTGTGTTAATTGGAGTGGAGATCTGAAGTGGAACTAGTAAGCACCAGATAACCAAGGGGAGGACCATGCTGTGAGTTTTGGGGGAGTGGAGAATGTAAACTGCATCATAGGTTCTATTCTAAGCGTCTTAGTCAGTGAAGATCAGAGACACTGGGATACAAAGTCACCTTTTGTCATCTTTGCATATAACGCTAGCCAGCACTCAACTACCATTACTCTTCTTATGAGATTATTTTTGGACACCTCAAAATCATGCTTCTCTGTGAGTTGAAGTTCAGGCAGCAAGAACTGGCAAGGCCCCCTGCACCTACACAGGTGGGTGATGTGGCTATTTGTGGGTCCAGTTCTAATGCATCCAAAGGTGCTGAGGGAGTTGGCTGATGTGATTGCAAAGCCATTGGCCATTATCTTTGAAAATTCATGGCGATTGGGGGAGGTCCCAGATGATTGGAAAAAGGCAAATATAGTGCCCATATTTTAAAAAGGGAAGAAAGAGAACCTGGGGAACTACAGACTGGTCAGCCTCACTTCAGTCCCCAACAAAATCATGGAGCAGTTCCTCAAAGAATCCATTTTGAAGCACTAGGAGGAGAGGAAGGTGATCAGGAACAGTCAACATGGATTCACCAAGGGCAAGTCATACCTGTCCAACCAGATTGCCTTCTATGATGAGATAACTGACTCTGTGGATATGAGGAAAGCAGTGGATGTGATATATCTTGACTTTAGCAAAGCTTTTGATACGGTCTCCCACAGTATTCTTGCCAGCAATTGAAAGAAGTATGGATTGAATGAATGGACTATAAGGTGGACAGAAAGCTGGCTAGATTGTTGGGCTCCATGGTAGTGATCAATGGCTCAATGTCTAGTTGGCAGCCGGTATCAAGTGGAGTGCTCGAGGGGTCGGTCGGGGGCCGGTTTTGTTCAATATCTTTATTAATGAACTGGATGATGGGATGAATTGCACCCTCAGCAAATTCACAGATGACACTAAGCTGGGGGGAGAGGGAGATATACTGGAGATTAGGGCTAGGGTCCAGAGTGATCTAGGAAAATTGGAGGACTGGGACAAAAAAAATCTGATGAGGTTCAACAAGGACAAGTGCAGAGTCCTGCACTTAGGAAGGAAGAATCCCATGCACTGCTACAGGCTGGGAAATGACTGGCTAAGCAGCGGTTCTGCAGGAAAGGACATGGGGATTACAGTGGATGAGAAGCTGGATATGAGTCAACAGTGTGCCCTTGTTGTCAAGAAGGCCAACGGCATATTGGGCTATATTAGAAGGAGCATTGCCAGCAGATCAAGGGAAGTGATTATTCCCCTCTATTCGACATTGGTGAGGCCACACCTGGAGTATTGTGTCCAGTTTTGGGCCCCCCACTACAGAAGGGATGTGGACAAATTGGAGAGAGTCCAGTGGAGGCCAATGAAAATGATTAGGGGGTTGGGGCACATGATTTACAAAGAGAGGCTGAGGGGACTGGAGTTATTTAGTCTGCAGAAGAGAAGAGTGAGGGGGGATTTGATAGCAGCCTTCAACTACCTGAACGGGGTTCCAAAGAGGATGGAGCTAGGCTGTTCTCAGTGGTGCCAGATGACAGAACAAAAAGCAATGGTCTCAAGTTGCAGTGGGAGAGATCTAGGTTGGATATTGGGAAACACTATTTCACTAGGAGAGTGGTTGAAGCACTGGAATGGGTTATCTAGGGAGGTGGTGGAACCTCCATCCTTAGAGGTTTTTAAGGCCTGGCTTGACAAAGCCCTGGCTGGGATGATTTAGTTGGGGTTGGTCCTGCTTTGAGCAGGGGATTGGACTAGATGACCTCCTGAGTTCTCTTCCAACCCTAATTTTCTATGATTCTATTTGTCTATATCAGTGGCCTGAGGACAGCATTACAGAAGATGGAGGAACATATGTGAGAGAAACAAGCCTGCTAGGCACAAGATACTAGGAAAATTATGTGCCCATCCCAAAATTACTCCTTTTTGGAGGAGATTTTACATAGTAATTAAGGAACTAAAGAACTTATCCTTGTAGATACCAAAGCAAGCACACTCCACTTTGTAGTGCATCGAGAACTAGTGCATAGATGCACTGAAAGAAAGGGAAGGGCAAACACTGAGAATGCTCAGTATCCATCCCAGATCGATGCAGAAGAGGATTTGGAGGTTCCCCCAACAGATTCCTGTGACTCATAGTTAGACACTAGTTGTGGAAGAGGAATTGTCCCGGTGTACTCCAGCCCTCACAACACCACCATCTTCAACAGACAGACTGTTCACAATAGATAGGCCTGACCTCAAGGACATAAACTCTGCACTCACTTGTAATCTAGATCCGACGACGAGTGAATATGGAATCCTGTGTGGATGGCACACTACCTGGATTCCTAGAAGCTTCTGTTTAAATACTTATTTAACTAGATGGGGGGAAGTTTTAATAATTAGTGTAGACAGCATCTCCACCAGGAGATGGTGCTCTATCCTTATCTTAGACTCAAGTTGTCTTGTATATTATGTGGTTGAACTGACGTTCAGGCCTGCTGTGCGTACTGGAGTTGGTACTTCCAGTGTCCTAACAAATCTTTGTGAGCCTATAACCAACTATTACAATATTGATGTAGGGTTGATGATTGTGTCTACGACTGGGCAGATCTTGCTTCTACTTTATGTCCCAGTTCCTGTAAATGCTGGCTACAGCCTTTGGTACTGTTTCATCTGTCTCTCTCTTGGACATTCATTTTTTTCTGACTCCATAACACACTACTTCACCTGCACCTGAGAAAGGAGATTTGCAGTTTCTTATTTCTGTATTCACTGTCAATGCAGGTAACCTAAGGAGTTAAGGGACTCTCTCTACCTGTTCTCTTCATGGTGGTTGCATAGCACAGAGATCACATGAAGACTGATCTGCCCTGAACCAGTAAGTGCACCCACGACTTCCACACTACTAAACAAAAGAGGTTAATTCTGCAAAATAATATATTATACAGTTAGGTAAACATGCATGAAAAACAATTGATCTTCAATAAGCAACAATACCAACACAAAACCCTCCAATAGCTATTGTGCCTAGTTTTGCTTCCTCTACATCAGCCTTACATGGGAGTAACTCCACTTATTTCAATAGATTTATATCTGTGTAAGTGAGAACAGGATCAAACCCAGTATTTAACTGATTTAATGTTTATGGAACAAAAGTCAAAATATACATATAAACAACAATGCTTGCTCTCCATTTTGTGTGCCATCATCCCTGCTGAATTAGGCAGTAGGCCAGATATACAAGGCAATCGGCCAAAAGCTTGATTTCTTCTGTTTGCTATTAACTTGGAAATGTCTACGTTTCCATCACTGTGCTGAAAACACACTATATGGAAACAGATGGTAGCACTGTGCAACCTGTAAAAACTATTTTGGGAAGACAGTGGCCATGACATCATATGCTTGTGCAATGAGCAGATGTTACACTTGTGTGCAAAAAGAGCTTCAAAAATTGACTCTAGCTGGGATTAGGGAATACATTTATTGGCTGCATTAAAAATGCTCTGTACATGCAAAGTGAGATTTCTTTAAGGGATGAGATTGCAATGTGTGCTGTGATTTTAACACCATTTAAAATGTCGATTGATTTTTATGCTTTGGTTTAATTGCCAAACCAGGAATACTGCTACCAGCACAATCTACCATTGGGCAGAAAGGTCTGACTCAGTGAGTCACATTCTGATGGTAGATAAAATAGTTTCCCCCACTTCCCACAGTATTTTCGTGTTTCAGGTAAATGGTTGTGTTATGAGAGAAATCAGGCTACATGGCAGTTTTGTTTCATTTTTGTTTTTTTACCCACAAAGTAATTATTATAAAATTATGAACGGAGATTGTCAGGGTCTGAAAGGCATCCCCAAAATACTCATTATTCTTTCCTTATACGGTTTTTTATTTCTAACTTCTCTCAGGCTACAGATTGCTTAGACAATGGGCAAAAATCTGTTCTCAGCTATACTATTGCAAATCTAGAGTAACTTAATTGAAATCAGTGGAACTATTTCAGATGTACTCAGGCATAAATGAAAGCAGAATTTGTTCCTCTATTTTAAACCTTAGGACAATGACTGAGTCTATTAGTCTTCATTATTCTGCCCCCAAAATAAGCATACTCAGCCCAAGCATTGCTATTCCACCTTCTCCCAACAAGTGTTCATTTTTTCTCCTCATTCCCATTCTCTCTTTCAACCCTTATTTTTCCTCCTTAACCTTTATAAAAACAAGACTGATTGCAGTATCTCTGCTGTAATTTTCCATACGACTCACTGAAGTGACTGTTCATCTCTCCCCTAAACAGACTTGACATATCTACTTTCTCCTTTTCTCATAAATTGAAAAAAAATGTAAACCTTTTATTTAATTTAATTTATTTATTTATTGCAGGTGGAGGTCTCTCACCCTCCACCAGATCAATCATTAATTATTATTATTTGTATTGAAGTAGCACCTCGGGGTCCCAGTCACACGGACCAGGATCCCATTGTGCTAGGCACTGTACAGAAACAGAACAAAAAGACAACCCCTGCCCCAAAGAGCTTACATTTCCCTTTACTCTTTCATGAAGTAAATGATATATCCTTACATAGTTAAATTCAGACACTCAGAAAGCTGGATTCCTTGGCTGAAATCTTCAGCTATGCCCAGATGTCTGTAGTTTTAAAGGGAGAAGGAATGGATTTCAAGCTTACAAGCTCTAGACTCTCACTTATTTACTTTTAGTGTTCTTGCTTATTTAGTCAGCATTAACTGTAGCACCATTCCATTGCTCCAGAAGTCTCACTCCCTCTCTCACTTTTTTTTTTCAGAAGGATGTTTTCCTCCCAACTCAGAGTTGCATTCCTTCCAGCAGACTTTCAGTGCACATCCAGAAATATATGAAAAGAGACACTTCAGCAAACACTCCTAAGCTTGGAACTAAACTCTGTAGGTGACAGTCACTCTTGTGAAGAGGGCCACCATAAAGGCCAATACATCACTTAAGCCTTTAAAATAGGCCTTCAGCTGTGCATAGGCCTTGCACAGATTCTCTGCACAGGGTATGAATTTCATACACTGTGATTCAGTCGAGGTAAGAGTGAAAAAAGGTTCTTTAACAACTCAGACGGGTTTTTCCAAAAGATTAATATTGCACAACATAAAATACAGGCATAAACTGCATTTCTTTTAACATGCTTCAGCTAAGCTCTAATGCAACAAATAAACAAGATTGTAGCTTACGGTTCTCTTTCTCTTTTCATCAGCAAATATAGTCTTAGCAGAGAGATTTTTCACTTTTTTAAAAGGTAAATCTTTTTCTAAGTAAAATGTGAAAGGAAAAGGCATGATCCAGTAGCATGTAGGTAAAAAATGATCTGCTCAGCTGGGAATTTCAGGAGTTTGGTGGCATCGTAATGATGATTCATGATTACAGGGTTTACTGTCTTGAGTGGCCTCAAACATTTCCTTGTCATGTAGCCTCTCCATCATAATTAAAATCCCATTTGTTTGCACATATACAGTAGTGCTGTGCAGAAACACACTTGAGACTTTTGTAAGCATAGCTCACACTATAAAAAATTGCCATTCAATTACAGAATAAAAACTCATGTGGATGTACTTTAATTGAATATTGGCTTGATCCTCTCTCCTAGTGTTGCTGGCACATGAGGCTGCTTCCTCTACCTCCTCCATCAAAAGTAATCAATGTTAAGGCCACTCTTGAGGCATACTTGGCAGCAGCATGTGATCCTGATGTGAAGCTGCATTATATATTTTCCAGCAGCAACATCTAGGTTTGTGGGTTGGCTCCTAAAGTGAGTGGACTGCTGATAGTAGGTTGTTTCTATTGATGGATGGCTATGAGGCTGTCCTGCTGCTCGACTGCACTCTGTGCTGGATTTGTTCTTTGATTCACATATATTTTTTTAATCATTTGCTCATATTTCCAAGTATGAGAATAATGGCCCTTGCTTAGTCTTGGAAACATCTGTAGTCGTATTTGTACTGTGAGAATGTGATGTATCATATAACATGAAGCATTAATAATTCATCCTGCCCTTTTCTGAATAAAAACCTATTTGAATTACTAGTAAATTTTCTCACCTGAAAGATCACTGGTTATCTTTCTACCAGGGAATATCATTTTCTGAAAAATATTTGTTTTTGTCCTAAAACACCAAAGTCTCACTGTTTATTCGGTTTCACTTGGCAGGCCAACATATGTTTGCAATCCTATTTCCCACGGTGGACAGGTGTTTTCCATTCTTGAATTGTACCTTTCATCCAAGAATCTCTAACACTACAGGTATGTCTGCAGTTTGAGCTGAGGGTGTAATTCCCTGCTGAAGGAGACATACTCACACGACTTTGGATCAAGCTAGCACACTAAAGAGAGAGAGTAGTTGCAGTGGCATGAGAGACTAGCTGCCCCAAGTTTGTGCCTCATGCCTCAGATGGGATCGTGCCTCAGGTGGCTAGCTCCTCCTGTTATTCGTGCCTCTGTGGCTACACTCTAATTTTAGCCTAGTAACTTGATCAGAGTTAGTGCAGGTGTAACGCCAACAGACCCCAGTCGTCAGGATCGACCCTGGGACTTTTGGAGCTTAGTGCATGAGCCTCTACTGCATGAGCTAAAAGCCAACTGGCTCTTACCTAAGGCTGTAGAGCAGGCTCCTTTTATCTCTCTCTTTAAAGTGTTCTCAGTGCCACTACATGGGACAGAACACCACACCCAGAAGGTGACTGGGTTACAGCGGAGGAAGTGCGTCCCGAGCTTCAGAGACTTCCCAGTTAAAATCCTGGACAAGCCTCCATTTGGAACACCAACAGACACAGGTTGTCGGCAGGCAGGATCGAAGCAGGGACCTCTGGAGCTTCATGCATGAGCCAAAAGGCATATGGCCCTTAGCTAAGGCTATAAAGCAGATTCATCTTTTCTCTCTCTCTCTCTCTCTCTCTCTCTCTCTCTAAGTGGTCTCGGTGCCACTAAATGGGACAGAACCCCACACGCAGAAGGTATATGGTTACACAGATGTGTCTCCTTGAGATGAAAATAACACCCCAACTCGAAGTGTAGATACACCCTATGCCTACACGGTAACCAGGAATTTTGACTGCAGCAGGTTTAGATATACCCAAGCTAGCATTGATCTAGATTTATCAAAGGGAGGTTGAGTAATAATAGCAGTGAAGCCTCAGCAGCACAGAGGCGCAGGCCAGCGTCACCCAGCCAGGACCCTGGGTTGATACTCGAGCAGCCATCGCATATTTCACTGTGACTTCACTTCTATTACTTCTCAAGCTAGCTCTGATCAACGCTTGCTCGGGTATGCCTATACGTACTGCAATCATGCCTCCCAACTGCAGTACAGACATACCCTAATTAACAAAGCTACATAACTTCCTGGTGAGGTCAAGATGTATTATAATTACACACACACAAACACCAAAATAAAGTTAAAAGAATAATAATGAAGTTGCAAGGTCAAGCACTCAAAAGTTTGGAAATGCCAGAATTTAGGTTGCCTTTGCAATTTTAGTTTGGCCCCCTTGTGCCTATGCATTTATGAGACAGTCATTAATTATACAATCACATACTATTTTTCCACAATACCCCACCTCATTGAGTGCAGAGGCTGGACAGTACTCAATAAGCAACTAGCCAATATTTTGTTTTCTCCTCATTGCTCAATGTCTGGTCCTAGGCCTTATTTACTGTATACTATTCAAACCCTGCTCATGGACTTTCCTATATAGCCCATCACTATGCATCTGAGTGCATCACAAATCAATCTTCACAATACACTTGTGAGGTCAGGAGGTATTATTATTCCCATTTTATAAATGAAAAGCTGAAGCATAGAGAAATTCATGTTGGAAATGTCCACTAATTTCAGGTGCCCAATCTGAGATGCCTATGCCTGATTTGTCAGAGAATTTCACATTATATAGCTCTTTATATGTTCAGAGCACAGCTCCCATTGCTTTCAGCAGCAGTTGTGAGTACTCAGCATTTCTGAAGATCAGACCCCAGGGTATCAAGCTGGGCACCCAGAAGGTGGGGAAAACGCAATTAGTGACCAACTAGGAAAAGTTTGGTTTACGTGACTTGCACAGCATCACTCTGGGATCGAATCCAATTCTTAAGGGTAGCATTCAACAGCCTTAACCATAAGATAGTTCCTTTCTCTTCCTGCAAATCCCTGCAACAAATAAGGCAGAGGTCTTACAGACTACAGCTTCCTTCACTAAGCAACCATGATTCATCCCCAAAGCAGATATATTCTATGCATGGATGAGGCAGGGGTCCTGTGGGAAAAACTAGTATGTGATCATATAATTAAAAATTGTGAAAAAATTCATATGCATAAGAGGGCTGAATTAGGTTATATGGAATGAACAAGGGCTGAACAAACTTGTAAAACTCATGATCTACTTGTAGATAAGACATTAGTGGAAGGGAAGGCCAAATCTGACAAATAAAGTGTTCATAGTGAATAGTTCACCTAGCTCTAATGTTAAGTGAAAAATATTGGCACAAAAGTAGCATTGATCCATGGGGTTTTTAAGTGGAAAACCTTTCCTCCACACTCATATTTCTTCTTCATGTTGCCAGTGGAAGTGAACCAAAATGAATTGCACACAAAAGTGATTTAATGAAAGTGGTCAGCTGTTCATGAGTCAGATGTGAATTAATATAAGGAAGATACATTTGCAGATTAAGTTTATGCTAGTTGCATTAACATCTAATATATACTAAAGCTAGGGTCAGGGGATGTAGGAAATGCCTATAGGTTTAATACATGTACAATTATAATCATCCTGGACATTGTTTTTTTATACAAAACTCCCAGTTGATTTCTGCATACAGATTGATGGGTGGATATGGCCCTAGAGTGTTTACAAAGCTGATGGCAGGAAAGAAAAAAAAAGTGGGTGGGCTCATTTTTGGAAATACTAAGAGTCCTTTGAAAAATGAAAAAGCTAGAACCTGGGGGTTCCTGGCTCTAGGGTTTTAAATGCTGTGAGGTACAATCTGAGCAATTTCTTGGCATTCTGTGCAGTATATTAATTAATCCTATAAAGAACGCTGACGAATAGAATGCCCTCAGTGTCAGGGGCTCATTTAAAAGTCAATGGTTGAAATTCCCAGGTGCTGGCTCTGAGTGCTTACACGGGAAAAGCTGTGTTGCAATAGAACTGTTATATTTCAGTCAGTAATTCAACTGTAAACCAGTTACAAAAAGAAAAAAGAAGAACAGAGAACTCAAGCTGATGTGTAACAGCATGAGTGTGGAAGTTAGGTCAGTGCATACAGTACTGCAGCTTCATGTAAGAAAGAAACAGGCACATGGGGAAATACTCCTCTTGCCCATCAAAGCACTTCACATATTCACAGTGTGAATTTACACAAATATTTATTTAATGAACTATAGCAGCAGCAGTTAATATCTGTTGCATTCCAGCAGCAAAAAGAAAAAGGTAGCATGGACTAAATTAGCACCTCAAATAATCTGACTCACCACATTTCCATCTTTTATTTATTACTGACCCATCCGCTATTCTCATTTTTCACACAAAGCATATGACAAAAGCAGAAACCTAAAAATATATAATCCCATGGCAGGTTTGTTAAACCAGAACAGTGAGATAGGGAAAACACATCAGGCGTAACAATGACCAGCAAATGCTCAGTGGCGCAAAAAGCATTTTCAAACAGCACAATGGCAAAGATCTTTCTTTAAATAAAGGGCTTTCCTTTTTTTGTACCTCAAAAGTAGCATACACTAAAAAAGTGACACATAACAGTCTCCAGGTTATCAGGGATAATGTCATGTGTATGGGCCCTTGGGAATTGCCATTTCCTCTCTCCGTGTGAAAACACAACACCAATACCATTTACAGTTCAATGTTTTTAAGACACACACATCTGCGCTGGTAACTGTATGAAGGGCATGCACAATCCAAAGACTAGGAATCAGGACTTATGAGATATATTCCTGCCTCTGCCACTTATTTACTCACCATGGGTCTGATCCAAAGGCCATGGAAAACAATGAGAATCTTTCCATTGACTTGACTAGGCTTTGGATCATGCACTACGCACCTAAATCTGAACCCACAGAAAAACTCCCACTGAGTACAATGGATGCAGAATCAGACTCTATGTGACTTTGACCTAATTATTCCAGCCTAAATTTTCAAAAGTGACTAGTGACGTTCATTGCCTCCATTTTGGGCTGCCCAATTTAAGGCACCTGATAGGACCCAGATTTTCAGATGGCTGCTAACTTGAAAGGTGTCTCAGGATGTGCATCCACTCAGGAGTTGGCATCACTCAGGAGACTGCAAAAGATCTAACCTTTAAAACTTCAGAAGCAAAAATAGTCTGGTTGTGACCATCTGTAAAATAATCTCCCATATTGTGGTGTTACGCAGCTTAGATAATTATTGCCTGTAAGGCACTTGAGCTCGCTGGACTGAAAGACTCTAATGATAACTTTTTAAATTATTATTATTCATGGAAGTGAAAGAGAGCATTCAAAGTTTCTTCTGCAATTTCAGACAGCTCGCATTATCTGATCATTTTTAAAGCAGATTTAATGAGCCCTACGATCCCTACATCATTTCTATTGTGCAAAACTGAGTGCAATTGTAAAAATGCTGATACTTTAAAAACAATAAACATTGCAGATAAGACAAAGTGTTTACATTTGGTAGAAATATTTCTTCAGGTGAGCTGATGTAAAAGTCTCACAGGTAAAATGTTGGAAAGTCGGTATTGATCTAAGAAAAGATGTTGAAAATGAAATATTTAAAAAATGTATGGAGCATTTTTGTTAAGCTCTTTGATATTTGTGACTCTAAAAGGCCTATTTTTTTCTGAGATACTGTATAGCTGAATGTACCTATTCTCCAGGTCTCAAGGACTGGGATTTATCTTAATCTCTAATAGAAAACTGAGGTGTTTTTATAAACCAAGGTGTACACTGACTCTTTCATGCTATACATCTTTCTACTCCTGTGGTCAAGTACCTTGCAGTTATTATCGCTTATTTGTTCAAGTGGTGAGGAAATATTAAATATCGCAAGTTCTCAGCAGAGACTGGACAGTAATTATCAACAGATGGCAGGCAACAGGGTATTGAGAGGGGGAGAGAGAGAGAGAAGAGAGAGAGTTCTTCCTACCAAAAAAACTTCTGGAAAGCCCTCTGCAACTCATTGGTCACTCCTCTGGTTAGGGTCAGATTCAAGTTAACTATCTATTTTCCCCCACTTTTCACATTACCTGAACTCATGCTTACAGAACTGTAACAAAATGTTACCAGTTCAGGAGTAAAAGCTGCACCTTCACACTTATGAAAAGAATTACATAATACAAAACAACACATCAAGTCTTAGGTAACTGGGCATATAGAATTTTGCAAGTCTGGCCTAATCTCCCTTATGCATGTATCTTAAATGACTAACACTAAATTCCCGCGGAAGCAACAGAGACTTCAGATGTAAAAAAAAAAAAATACACAAGAGGGCAGATCTTCAGCTTGAGCGAATCGTCATAGCTCCACTGAAGTCTGTCATGGAAATACGACAATTTACACCAGCTGGGGAGCTCCCTCAATATGTTCAATACCTCGGTTTTCAGAAGAAAAGTTTTACATGTGGAACTGTTAGACGCTGGCTGATCTGCTTTACAAATCTGTTCTCTGATTTTTTTTTAAGCCTGTCTAGTCTGGAAACCTTAGCAGAAATTAAAGTCAGCAACTATATGCGGTGGGTCCTTTGTCCGGCTGGCTGGAAGAAAAGGGGTTTTTATTCCCATAAAGGCTTCATCTGCAATTGGTGCAGAGGGGGAAGGATGGGAAGGTCTACATAGATGGAGCAAGGAGGAACAGGAAATGACTGGATGAGCACGGATGGGTGGGAGAGGTACTGGCCTTCCAGGTGACAGGAGGATTGGTGGGGGGTATTTATACCTTGGGCAGTTCCAGAGAAGCCCTCTCTCTCCATGGGATCAGGCTAGCAACAGTACTGAAATGAACTACTGTCATAATGCCCACCCCACCTCTCTCCTCTGTGAGCTTTTTTCAGTAAGAAATACGTCTGGTTATTGCACTGCAGAAGTCCTCAAAAGGACATGGAAGTCCCACCAAACTGGCTTTTAAGATTAAATCTGGCTGGTCCGTTGTGAACTTCTGCAGAGTGAAATGCCAGATGTATTTTCTTTTATTAAGTCAGGCCCTTCATTTGTATGGTACTCAAAAGGAGAGAAATGCTTTAGAATGCTATAGGAAGAGTTCCATCATTTTAAATACATGAAGAAATATTTCTCCTGGAACATTACGTTAGTGCCTTCATTTACTGATAGTCAAGCATTAGCCTGGACAGATTTCTGACAACATCTATCAATAAAACTGTTTCTGTTAAATCAGATTTTTTAAATGTGTCACAGCAACATTCATTTCCATATTTTTCCTAACTATAATAACCTAACAGACTTTAAAAGAAAAAAAGAAATCAGCACTTTTACCTTAGTTGATGTAATAAAAGAAATTTTGCATGTTTATATATTAAAAACTTGTGCGCTTTTAAAGTATT
Source organism: Caretta caretta (assembly GCF_965140235.1). Lineage (NCBI taxonomy): Eukaryota > Metazoa > Chordata > Testudines > Cheloniidae > Caretta > Caretta caretta. Next base: position 125,047,721 of record NC_134209.1, on the reverse strand, counting down.
CTTTAATCACTTCGTTTAGTGTTTTTACACGTGTTCCAATAAAAAGTCCATCCAATGAATTCCCTTCTAAAAACACTAGGAAGTTTGGAAGCTGAAGGTCCATATGATTAATTAAAAGGCTTGTTGCACTAAAGCAGGGAGGGTGGCATAGCTTGAGTAAATGTAAGACGTAGCAGATAAAGAGCTGCACATTTTGGAATTTATGCAAACACCCTGGACACACAGAAATGTGTACATATACACACACATACACACTCTCTCTCCCAGAAATGGATTTGGATTAGAATTTGCCAAAATCTCTGCCTGAGGCCAACCAGCCAGGCCTGGAAGCCTGTTCGTTTTCACATAAAAATAGTAATGATGAATAAAAATATTTGGAGGGTCTCCAATGCCTCACACAGCATAATTTCTGTTCTCTTCCCCACACATACACACAAGCTTGCTCCGGCTATACAGTCCCTGTTCTCCCCAGCTCCTCACCCTTGTAATATATTTATGCTGCTGTGAATGAAAAGTAGCATTTTCAGTTATAAGTGCAAAGAAAATCTAAGTCTTTTAACCTTTCCTGTGTGTGCAAAATGTCATAATCCAAACAAAGAACCAGGATAGAAGCATCCTCCAGTGGACAGGGCACGTGGCTAGGCGTCAGGTCACCTGGGTTCTTTCCTGTTTCTCCCTTTAACTTATGTGATCTTGGGCACTTATGTGATCTGTTGCCTCAGTTTCACCATTTGTTATAGACTGGATAAAATTACTGGTATCTATGGATATCGAGAGCTACAGAAGTATTAACTGCTATTTTTATTGCTTAGTATTATCCCCTTAGTATCAGTGGGACTTATGCTTATGTTGTAAGGGAAGAAGAGTCCCCAAGTTCTTAAACCCAATGTTCTGAATCTTAAAAATCTGATTTCAACAGACCAGCTGTATTCGTGTGTGCAAGCGCCATGTACTTAGGTGCACAAAGTTTTTGGACAGGCATTTGTGTACCTAATTGCTCAGTTTGCGTGTACAAATTGAGAACATATTGTTTGGAAGTGTTTCCCTAAAGATTTTTTTTCTGTTGTTTTTATTGTTTTGGCATAAAACACAAATCTAAATAGAACACACAACAATTATAACAGAAAAAGGAAACGCCACAAATATGAAAGAAAAAAAATAATCATGTATTCTCCATGTACTAGTATGGGCTTAGCGCATGTGAGACTGTCTCCCTCTATTGTCCAACCCCAGTGACAATAAAAGCCTGCAAATCCAGTTACACTTCTAGCTCAACTGATAGTACCCTCATGTGGTACTGATGTTCCTGGGGTTTGATCCCTGCTGACAATCACAGTGCTTGAAGATACATGCCACCCAAATGCAAATTGAAATTATGTTATTGTAGTGTCAGTTCACATAAAATGGTAATTATAAAAATTAAGACAAAAATACTGAACAGAAAGTAAATGAAAACTCTTTATGAAATAATCTTGAAGTTGAACTGAACCAAGCTATCTCCAGAATCAAGATGTAGATTTTGTTATTCTACTGTGACTCCAGTCCATACTTGGCTTTCCTAGATATTTCAATGAACCAGCAAATTAGTATATATACCACCACCCTCTACTGAGTAGATAGTTTACCAGCTGTATGTCATAGACCCTGTACTTCCAGGAGCTAATGAGCTTATTTTACATAGCACAGGGGATACTGGTCTGTACTTCTGGAGCAGGAGATCATACATTCTGTGTCTGCTACCACCATGAAGTTCCAAGTAGTAAATGTGAAGTCCTAGGCAACTTAATTTGTGACAATATCCAGTACTCTTGGTGCAGAATAGACTTTCAGTAACAGAAAAAAGAGCTGTTCTTATTTTAAAATGGAATTGGCAACTTTTCTCATAACATTTGTTGATGGATAATGTACATTTGAACTGGTGACAAATTAACCACTGGCATAACTTTCGTAAGAATAGTATGTAAACTTACTACAACCAGGATCTTGTGCTGCCTTGATCCTACTGCATTTCCTTGATCATCTGACATTTTCTCTTTTGCTGCTTTTACGAGAAAGCAACGTGGCCTGTCAACAATTCTGTTTATCTGTGATAAAAAAATAGTAGCTAAATAACATAAACAGCATAGTTTCGCCCCGTCCCCCCAAGTTTCTTATTCTCAAGGGAAGACAAGACACAGGCAACACTGTGTAGCTGCTGGACAGGAGGTGCCATTATGGCTGCCAGAATTTTATTTGTCCTTAACCCTGAAAAGGTGGTTCTTTAATCAATAGCAATCTCTGCCTACGTACTGAAAACTTAGCACTGTACTTTCTCCTATTCCCAGGGCAGATATTAATGGCTGTTCTTCGTCACAGAGAGAAAACTTCTTCTGAGTTTGGTAATGTTCCAATGCAACAAGTAACAGCACTTACCAGGGTCTTAAACTGCAATGTTTTGAGGCTCAGAGATGACCCGCTAGCACTGGCAAGCCTTTGGGCCAGCTCGCTAATTTTGATAAATGAAACATTTCTGAAGTATTCAAGGGAGAGAAGAAAAAAACAGCTCTCGCATGTGTTGCATTTTGGGAAGAAAACACTTTTTGTTATAGGACACAGACACACAATCTTATTTTCAGTGCATGTACAGTAACAGATCTAACGTGATTCGTCATTAACAAAGAACAATAAAGAACACAATTCCTAGGCAATTTTAAACACACACACATACAGACACAAAATGGCTGGCAGTCACAATGTGTTATTATCAAAGTGAGCAGCATTAATCATTTTTAATGGCCAATCTGTTAAAAAGAAGTTCTAACTGATTACTGGTGTAAAAGAAAATAAACATTGCACATACAAATCTTATTTCCAAAAAAACTGAATCACTTTTGTCAGGTATTTAACTTAAACCAGCAAAACAGACCATCAAGGAGGCAGTATTTAAATGGATGCCTGCAGCGATGGGCAGTCAATGGCCTCTTTATTTGTTAAAGATGGATTATTTTAAATAAATTACAGAGCACTTTCACTGAATAAACAGAGTCTCAGTGGCTGTGGCATGCTATACATGCTTAATTGAGCCACAGAAATCCTAAATGACTACTGGGTTGTGTAATCGCCTTTGATTTTGCTGATAGGACCTGATTCTTTAGGCAAAAACCAAGCCATTGAGGGCTGAAAAGCAACACTACCTTGAGGAAAATAGAAAGTTTAATCTGAAAGATATAATATTTCGGAAACCACAAGGATGGAGTGTTCCAATAACTGAACACAAGGCAGCTTCAGAAGTGAACGATCTGCATGTCATTTTTATTTGAGCTCAATATGTTAAATGTCCCAAATGTTTATGTTGTATAAGCCCACTTAAACATTGCAAAGTGCAACAGTTTCGTTGGCAAAATAAAAAGTATAACTTTTTCAGTCTCTCTTACTGTCTTGTTGCATTGATCAAATACATTACACACATACACACGCACACGCACTCTGGAATTATACACGCACACCCCACGGTTTTTTTTAAGTAATGGTGTAATTTGACCTTTTCTGGGGAACATGTTAATGTGATTAATTTTGCGGGTTACCTATAGCTACTATAGGCAGGAGTAAAACATTAGCTCAGAAATCAGGAAAAAATTTTAACCCTTACTGAGCATAGTTCTCGTTCCCACGGAAAGTATTTTAACTCTTTATGTCCCATTTGTGCAGTCACACTGCACCCCAAACTCTCATCTGAAGTAAACATATGCTGGGTGGACAAAAATTGCAACACCATACCTTTCATGTAGACTTCCTGGTATTTAAAAAGTGGCAAATAATTTCAAAGTGACATAAATGAATCCTGAGTTACTGACATATGGGATTCATTTTGACAGGAGGTACAACCCTCCATGATATTGCTCCTATTTGTCAATATCTTAGGAAAATGGTTTGACATTGAGAAGCAGTTTGAATAACAGCAATTAAGAGAAAGATTGATGCCATTGGGCATTTTAATAATCATTGTGTACCTGGATTTTCTCTAAAGAATTTCAACACTTACAACTTTCTTCATAATAAGCCAGTGCAAAAACATCTAGCTGTGAAATTCCTCTCTATATAACGTAATATGATAAATTGCATTTAAAGCTTTCATAATTCTATTGTATATGAAAAAGAGATACAAACTTCATAAATCTCAGCATTAAACAGCCTCACCATATTGATAAATTACTGATGTTTAACATGAATGGATGTATGCATCTATAATGGATAACCATAAAAAAAAGCATGAGTTTGCCAACATATGAGCAGGGAAAAAATGCCCCAGCCAAAGATTTTTCAAAAGTTACCAATGATTTTGAATGCTCAACCTGAGACACCTGAAAGGGGCCTGATTTTAAGAAAATGAGTGCTCAGCAATTTATGACAATCAGGCCCTTTTAAGGTCTCTCAAATTGGGCATACAAAAACACTAGATGCCTTGAAAATGTTTGGCCCCAGCACTGTGGTATGATCCTGTGAGATTTCACAAACTAAGCATGGGTAAGAAGATGTGATAGGAGAGCATCATGGTGTGTATCACATAGGGGATGCAGGAAATGAAGTTAGTCACATATAGGATGGTGGTCATCTCTCTGATGGTGACAAACCAATTACCAGTTACAAACCAATATCTCAGCAGGGTGCTATTTATTTGCAGACTTTCCTATGGTACTCATCAATGTAGTATCCAAACAATCCACATACAGGAATAAATCTTAACCTATCAACACTCTTGTGGGGTAGAGAAGTATCAGCTTCATTTGGCTTACAGATCATGCAGGAACTCTGTGGCAGAGTTCGGAATAAAAACTCTCTGGAGTCCTAGTCTAGTGCCTTAGCCATAATATCATCCTTCCTCCCATCAATCCTTAGTGCTAGGGAGCAATGTGATGCTGGAAGCACCCAAGAAACCTGTAGCTTTTGCCCTATAGTGCTAAACTTATACTGTCCCTGTGTGGGCAATATTAAGTGTCCATGGAGCATGGTCCTGAGACTTCCACTGAGCCCAGGCCCCCATTTCATTGGTGCACAGTGGAATAAGCCTCATTTGAACTTCTCTGGTTTGCTTTACTATGGACCCCTTTTAAACTGCACCTTTTTTACTATGTTCACTGTTTCCTGTGGCCATGCCCTGCTGAATCACCTTTGATTAGGCACACAGTTAATGGACATGGGTCCTTAAATTAAGCTGGATTTCCTTCCCCAGTGCAATGTGGTGATTTAAGGTGGAATGGATACGGGTTTTTGATGTAAGTTGGATTTTTCTCCCATGTAATTGTGAGTGATTCATCTGTTCAGCATGGTTCCCCCCCCCCCATGATATGGGGTGTAGGTAATTTAATTTGTAAAGTCAATTCTAACTACAAAAAAATCATCTGCACTGAGGTAGAATATACAAGCATGTGTAAGGAGTCTGTTGCCCCCTTACTAACATTCAGTGGGGGTGTTTTAGTGGCTAGCTCCCAGTATTAAAAGGGGGAAGGGTCGTTGGGGAATCAGGACCCTGAGACTGACAGTCCCCAGGAATAATGGGGAGAGGCCAATGCTCCAGGTCAGCCTGAATGACAGGATGAGCAGGCTAATCAGGGAGTCAGGGGGCCAGGGAGGTCCTGTCCTCAGTGTGAGCTGGATTTGCCTGGGTCAGACAGAGTGGGGCCGAGCTAAGGAGAAAGCAGGGGCCCCAGCAAAGCTGGGGAGCAGAGCTGTGCCAGATCCAGAGGGACCAGAAAAGCAGCCCAGAGAGAGCAGACCCTGTCCTGGGAGCAGAGCTGCAGCCCCAAAGCCAGAGGCACAGCCCAGAGAGAGCAGACTTGCCCTGGGAGCAGAGCTGCAGCAACCAGAGCCACAGGGGCCAGAAAAGCAGCCCAGGAAGCAGGTCAGTGCTGGGAGCAGAGTCACAGAAGCAGCCTGCAGAGCAGACCTGTCCTGGGAGCAGAGGCAGAGGGGCCAAAGGAGCAGCCCAGGGAGCTGGACACAGAGCAGCAACAGCAGCAGCCGTGCTGAGACAGAATGGTGGAGCTGGGGCTGGAGCAGTCCGGAGCTGGGTGCAGTGAGCAGCTGCGGAGAGCGAGGGGGACCCTGGGCAGCGGGCCCAGCACAGGGAGACACCTCAGCCAAGAGGCTCTGCAGGCCAGGCTTGGATCATAACCCCGACAGGGCAGGGGCGACACTGGGAAGAAGGGTCCTACCACTTAGAGCCTGAGAGCATGTGGCCACCACCAGAGCAAGGGTTCAACCCACAGCATCCCTGCAGCACAGCCCGGGCCTGAGAAGGCGACCTGGGACTTACAAGGAACAGACTGTGAACTGCCCGGACATTCCAGAGACACTGTTTGTGATGTTCTCTGCCACAGAGCGGGTTAATGTGTTTCCTTTGGCCTTTCCCATTTTTCCTTATTCTTTTTAAAATTAATTGTTGATTAAATAACTTGCATTTGCTTTAACTTGTATGTAATGGTCAGTGGGTCAGAGAAGTGCCCAGTGCAGAGAGAGTACCCCGAAGTGGGGACACCCTAGCCCCTATCCTAGGTGACCACAGCAGGGTTGGAGATTGTTGGGGACACTGGGGCATGGCCACTAGGTAACTCGAGGGGATGGAAGACCACGAGTGTCGATGAAGCCCCCTCGCACTAGGCCTAAGTGTCCTTGGCCCCCCCGCCTGGAGGCACTCGCAGCAGTTATGCTGGGGATCTGCAACAATATGTTGCAGAGTCAGACTGCCTGAAACTAAACAAGGCCACACAGGGCAGATATGGAAGAACAATGCTGAATAAAGCAGTGCTATATATAATTTAACAAATGATACAAAAAACAAGGGAACTAGCTGGTAACTGGATTGGCTGGCTATATGGATACTTAGGGCAGCTTGCTATTGGATAAGTATGCTGAAGAAAGGATGTATATAAGCCTGTGTAACTTCCTGCTCTGGTGTGCAGGATTTGAGATTCTATTCTCCCTGTACCTTGTTTGCAGCTGCAAATAAACTTTTCTGCTTCTCCACCCCATTGTGATTATTGAGTGAAACACACCTGGTAACGAACCCCTGCTGTTGTTTTGCCTCTCAGCACTGGGTGCCGGCAACAGGGTCGAGCCCTCCAGGAATCCTGGACCCAGCCTTGTTGGGGTTACGAGGACTCTGCCAGACTGGAGAGTGGAAGGGGAGTCCTCAAAGGCAGGGAGGCCACTGGGTAAAGGAAGTGGGAGCGAGGACTCAGATCCTTTCACTAGCCCACTTCACCAGGGTAGTACAGAAGCCAGGAAAGTTCCCCTCAATAACGAGACTATTCCCCCGCTTACGCATGTTTTGTTTTTCTATTGGCTGTTGTGCCAACTTTGTTGTGCTGGTCAGCATTATGTGGGGGATGATCATACCATTTAGATAGAGCAGAAGGGACTAAATAATTGAAACATTACTAAATAAAGAGAGAAAAGGCTTAAGTAAGGGCACATGTATGGAAACAAAGGGAGAATAATCATATTTTGGATACAAGAAATTAAACGTTATTTCCTAAACAGACCTAAACGCAATACAAAGCAGAGACTTACAACTGCACCACATGTGTGTAAGAAGAAATATGATATAATTTGTTAACTGAGACTTACCTAGATCAGGAAACAGACTTGGACATTAAAATTCTAGGATACAGTTAATGGAAAAGCAAGATTGAATAGGACACAGGGGATACAGCTATATAGGTGATCAGGCATGTTAACTTGAGGGAAAAGAATGACATAGCTAGTTTGACTGCTATTGAAAAGACAACTGACACTGTGAAACCATCATAAGAAATTTACACACCTCCAGGAACTGTGACAAAGGAGATCAGAAAATACTTCCGCAGATAAGAATGGCTTGCAACCAAGCTCCAATACATGATCAAAAGTGGCTGGGGGGCAGGGGGGTAATCAGTTTGCATTTAATTGAGAAAAAGTTTGTGAAATCACTAAAGAACATTGTTTCAGAGTAACAGCTGTGTTAAGTCGGTATTCGCAAAAAGAAAAGGAGTACTTGTGGCACCTTAGAAACTAACCAATTTATTTGAGCATAAGCTTTCGTGAGCTACAGCTCACTTCATCGGATGCATACTGTGGAAACTGCAGAAGACATTCTATACACAGAGACCATGAAACAATACCTCCTCCCACCCCACTCTCCTGCTGGTAATAGCTTATCTAAAGTGATCACTCTCCTTACAATGTGTATTATAATCACTTTTTCCAAAAACCACACACACAGTGTGGTTTTTGGAAAAAGGGGGAGGGGTGAGAAAACCTGGATTTGTGCTGGAAATGGCCCACCTTGATTATCATACACATTGTAAAGAGAGTGGTCACTTTGGATGGGCTATTACCAGCAGGAGAGTGAGTTTGGGGGGGGGGGCGGAGGGTGAGAAAACCTGGATTTGTGCTGGAAATGGCCCAACTTGATGATCACTTTAGATAAGCTATTACCAGCAGGAGAGTGGGGTGGGAGGAGGTATTGTTTCATGGTCTCTGTGTATATAATGTCTTCTGCAATTTCCACAGTATGCATCCGATGAAGTGAGCTGTAGCTCACGAAAGCTTATGCTCAAATAAATTGGTTAGTCTCTAAGGTGCCACAAGGACTCCTTTTCTTTTTAAAAGAACATTGTGTGTTCCTGATACTGAAGGCAGCACAAAGTTGCTTCTGTTATGAGGGGTTTCTGAGCCAAACGTTAAAATAAAATGCATTTAGTATCTAAAATATAGCAATAAGAGGGTCCTTAAGTCAGAAATATGGACAAGCAATATGTATGAAAGAAGCTGTGCAAAAGGAATAGGGTCAAATTGTGCCCTGAGATGCACACACACAGCTTCCATTAACTAGATCCTGCTCTGCGATACATGGCCATGCATCACTATGTATCTTGTAGAATTAGCAGAAGCAAATGCCTTTTGCAGTGAAGTTGTCAGTGTTCTAAGCTGAAGGATCAGTGTGCACTTACATCTTCCACTATGAACCACTATATGGTGGTAGAATCTCCTTCCTTAGAGGTTTTTTTAAGGTCAGGCTTGACAAAGCCCTGGCTGGGATGATTTAACTGGGATTTGGTCCTGCTTCGAGCAGGGGGTTGGACTAGATGACCTTCTGGGGTCCCTTCCAACCCTTATATTCTATGATTCTATGATTAACACTGAAAAGAGACTTAAAACCATGCACTACACTCTGCAAGAATGAAATTATGTCCCAAAATATGACAATAGCAAGCACTGTGAAAGCAGTTAAGAAATAATTCTTTCATTACACAGTGCCTTGCGGCCCAGAAGATCCTAAAATGCTTTACTAGCTATGGGTTATGTTATGGCCACCTCTTCACAAATGTATTAGATGGAGAGAGGCTGCAGGGAGCCCTGTCTCTACCCATATATGAAGCTGCCATAGTTTGGTTCCCAGCAAAAGGAAGGATTGTTAGGCTTCAAAAGGTATGTGGGGGCGGGGAGGGAGGTGACTGGCCAAACTTTCATCTCCCTTTCCTTTTCCCCACCCCAGGCAGAGCCAGGCTCTAGAGAAAGAAAGGGTGAATTTTTGTTTTGTAATTCAGTCAGGAATCAAAGGGTGAGTATTTAAGCTGGGGGGGAAATGAACAGCTCATGAAGACAACATTTGTATGTGAAATACAAAGGCAGAGCTCCAGTTCGGCCTCAAATATTAATCTATCCCAATCCTGCAATCATTCTGGATCAGGTGAAGGATTGGCCTTTAATTTTTGGTGTTACAGAAACTGAACACACAGCTTTTCACCAGAAATCACAGGCACTTTAACTCCAAATCTAGCACCTACCTTTGCATGTCTGGTTAGAGTGACCTACACAAATCCTTTGTTTGTACCCTCCAACCTATTTCGTTACACACAAAAGTCATTTTTTCACTGTGTTCTAATGAGAGCTAATCAATCACCATCCAAAACCTATATCTGAATGAAAGATGTAAATAAAGGCTGTTAGAGTCTCAGAGTAGTGACCATTAGATCATCTAGTCTGACCTCCTGCATGTCACAGGCCATTAAATTTCACCTAACTACCCCTATGATGTGTCCAATTACTTAAATTAATCTGAAGCATTTTAGAGAATTCTCTGCACCAGGGCAGTACACTGATTCACCCCAAGTGATGTCCCATCTCTAGCTGTGTCTAATCTCTGATGTTTCAGTGGGAAGCAGCGGGAAAAAAACCATCCAGATAAAAAACATGAACTGGGAAAAATTGCTTCCTGGCCTCTTTATGCAATTGGCTGAAGCCTTGAAGCATGCAATTAGATTATACACATTGTCTTAATGCAGAGCTACAAGTATTATGAGCATCTTGAGATACCATCCTCCCCAAGGGCTGTGAAGGATGGGGATGAACAGGGAGACCCATATATTCACAGATTCACACAGCCAGATGGGGCCACCAACTAGTCAGCCCATACCCCTCTGCAGTTAGGCTACAAAACTTCACCTAGAATTGGGATTAAAGCATATTTTTCAGAAAGACATCCAGTCTCTTTTCAGGTCACGTCCCAAGGTCCTGCCTCTGCAAAGAATAATCCATGAGCAGAGATTACTTCCCATTAATAGTTTATCTTTACTATATTGTCATATATACAACTTTTCTTTGGTTTTTGCAGTGTTTTATTATCTAAGATTGCTTTGTGCCCTTTGTATATCATTGTGTTTCCAATTCCAATAACAATGATAGTCAGAGCAACACTGCAGCCTATGGATGCAAAAGGGCTAAGATATGACTCCCTTTCCTGAAGTTTAGGCTACAGGTAGCATCCTGTTTCCAACCATTAGCAATGCAAATAAGCTGATGTTGGCAGTGTATCATGAACTGCTCTCCAGTCATTTCCTTAATGACTTGCTAATTTTCCTCTCTATATCCTCCACATCACACAGTGGAACCTCATACACTCATGCAGGCCAATGCAACTGAGACATTAGCTGATGTTGATAGCACCATGACTTCTGATTTTATGCCAGCTCTTGTTTTTCTGTATTTTCCCTTCTAGGAGTCTGCTTAAAATCTCCAATTTAACTTTTGAGGGTAGCAGAGAAATATTTCTGTAGATACTTAACTGCTCTGTCCACTATTCCCCTTTATAATCTGTAGCTGCTTGAACTTTGTATTTTACCTTCAAAAAGAGAACAAATATCCTCATTTGCTATTTGGCATTTTATTCTTGATCACTTAATGTACTCAATGTAAGTAAATATTATGCAGCTTCTCATATAATCCTTTTAGTTATTATTTTGTATTAGTAATGAAAGAACTCATATGTTTGAACTTACTCCAATAAGATTGTTTAATACATGCAAGATACTTGGTAATCTTTCTTGGACTTGAAAACCACTTTCAATTAGTTTTGAATGTATTAATAGTTGAAAAGTGCCATTGTATCCCAGGATATGGTAACCTCCTTAAGCCTCCAGAAATTACAAGAACATTGTTTGTCTTTTGTATTATAACATTAAGATTTACCAGACAAACACAAGACTCTCACTCAGAAAATGACATTTTTCCAATGTATTAGCTGAAATTTCTATGGAACACAACTGCAAAACTAGACATGTTTTACCCTAATGATATCAGTTTATATTAGTAGAAAGTACTCAAGAATGCTTTCCTGGGAGATGCCTAAGGTGAGATATAGCTTAGGGATCATCTCTCTGTTGGTAACACATTTGTTAATGGAATACTCTCAGCTATGGGAACATAGAATATGCTAAGCCAATGAATATGAAGGGACACTGTAGTGCTACTGACTCACAGCTTCAAAGTAGCTCAGCACACTCACGTTATGCAGAACCCTGCAATTTAGATATGACTGCACAATGGGTCCCATAGCCATACAATAAGCATATCCCTGTACTTTGACTCTCTCATACCTTCAGAACTCACCCTTTATGCACCTACAACACCAACAGCCACCTAAATTCTTTCATCCGACTGAAAGTACAAAAATGAGGACTCACCAGGCATTATAATAGTGAATTGAGCTTCTTGTTCACTCATTAATAATCATATAGGGCAAATAAAAGCCTCTGCCTTTGGCCTAGGACTTTAGCTAGCTAGGGATATAGTTATTACTAGAGTGGAGCGAATATCACAAAAAGATTTCCATGAGCATTGGCACAGAGTTACAGATTAATTGGTTTTGGATGTGCTTAGAAATATGCAACCTAAACTTACAACTTCCTACTAATATTTGCTTTATATGAATACTTGAGGAGGGAGCATGAACTCTGAAGATCTGGGTTCAATTTCTGGTTCTGCCACAGACTACCTATATGACCTTGGGCAAATCATTTCATCTCGCTGTGCCTCAGATACTCAACAGTAAAATGGGGTTAAAATATTCCTTTCTCCCAACCTTTGTTGTTTAGATTGCAAACACCTGAGGGCAAGAACATTCTTTCCATATTCATGCATAGCACCTAGCAGAATGAGACCCCAACTTCAGTTGGAACCTGGAGGTTCAACTATGGCTGACTGGAAAACAAGAATTCTGTATTGCAAAAAATGTCAGGGTTTCAGAATTTGTTTCCCATTCCAACATGGAAGAAAAAAGATTTTTCAAAATGTTTTGAAAAAACCCTCCACCCAAGAACAGCCAACAGCTCAGTGGTTAGGGCACTCCCTGGGGTTGTGGGAGAACCAAGTTTAAATCCCTAATCTGAATCAGGCAGACCAGGACTGTTGGTTATTCAGTTACACATGGCCTTTACACTGCACCAACGTGGGCTGTAGCATAGGCTGCTATTCCATCCTGTAGGCAAGATCAGAGACTATGCTGCAGCCCAGACTTGGGGTGGTGAGTTGGATTTCTCCCCACCCTAAGGTACCAGGCTACTGTGGCTTTATGAGGATTACAGGTGACATGCAAAACTGTTTCATGTTTGTTCAGTTTTTCAGCTTGAGACTCATGGGCCATGAAGATCCACTTTTGCTTCATTCTTTAAAAACTGGTTTAAAAAAAAAAAAGATAAAAGAATCATGGGTCTGACCCTTCCCCTCACCTTTATGGAGAAACAGAGGGAGAAGTACGTAAGCTCCACCCAGGGTGACATAATTGCTATTTGCAGGCTAAGCAGATGCAAATAGCATTTCTCTCTCTGCCAAATTCTCTTATACGCTGCTACCTTCCAAGTGCAGAATGTAACAACTTTAACCAAAACACAGTGTGATGTCTCCAGTACAGAGGAAACAAAAGCCTGGTCTGCAAACAGTTTTTGTATTTTGTAGTTTTGCATTTGGGTTTAGAAACCAATATAGTTAAACTGGTGCAGCCTCCTAGCATGGAGGCATTTACATCAGTGTAATGGTGCTTATATCTAAATCGATGTCATTAAATCATTACAAGGACTGTGTGTAGGCAAGCCCAAAGTTACAAAAGATGTTGAAGGGGGAAAAATGTGTTCAAAAAGAAAATTTCAATAATGAATAAAAGAAAAGACTTTTTTCAAGTAAGACTTAAAAACATATATGCTAATATATGAGGACTACTGACCAATTATTCCTATAACAGCAGTAGGTGAAGAAAACCTGTTCATATGCTTAAAGTTATGAATGTGCTTAAGTGCTTTGCTAGATCAGGCCTTGAGTGGTCTTTGCAGGATTGAGCTGAAGAAGAGGAAAGTAGTCCAAGGGGATGGAAGGAAGCCAGAGAAATAGCTGACAGACTCACTCTCTCTCTCTCTCTCTCTCTCTCTCTCTCACACACACACACACACACTATGTCAGGGAAACAGAAAAAGCTGGCAAGGGAGAAATGCAAAGAAAAGCAGAGTTACTGAATAGTAAATGAGAGCCAGAAATACAACATAGGTTTGGAAAAAAGTTTATTTTATTTCAAATTAATAACAGGAAAGAATCCATAAATGTGGCACAAATTGTTTAATGCCCCATGGAGTGCCAATATTATACCAATCATTTATACATGCAGGTGTATTATTTCTAGTTCTCTGGATTAAAAAAAAGAAAAGAAAATTGCTTTCCATGTATTCTGTTGCATTTAAAATATATATTTTCACTGCTCTATTGCCAAAGGTTCTTATTCTACCAGACCCAATAATAACTAATCACTGGCATGGGCCTGAAAGTATGGTTAGCACTTTGTGGGGGGTTATTCTTCCCTCTCTATTAAAGAACCGTTTGAAATGGTCCCAAGAGAAGGAGGCGGGTGGTGGTGGTCGGGGACTCTCTCCTCAGGGGGACTGAGTAATCTATCTGCCCCCCTGACCGGGAAAACAGAGAAGTCTGCTGCTTGCCAGGGGTTCACACCTGGAGCTGCAGCTAGCAAGAGATGTTAAGAGGAACAAGAAGGGTTTCTTCAGGTATGTTGGCAACAAGAAGAAAGACAAGGAAAGTGTGGGCCCCTTACTGAATGAGGGAGGCAACCTAGTGACAGAGGATGTGGAACAAGAAGGGTTTCTTCACTAAAACTGGACACAGTACTCCAGATGAGGCCTCACTAATGTCGAATAGAGGGGAACGATCACGTCCCTCGATCTGCTCGCTATGCCCCTACTTATACATCCCAAAATGCCATTGGCCTTCTTGGCAACAAGGGCACACTGCTGACTCATATCCAGCTTCTCGTCCACTGTCACCCCTAGGTCCTTTTCCGCAGAACTGCTGCCTAGCCATTCGGTCCCTACTCTGTAGCGGTGCATTGGATTCTTCCATCCTAAGTGCAGGACCCTGCACTTATCCTTATTGAACCTCATCAGATTTCTTTTCTATTCGACATTGGTGAGGCCTCAACTGGAGTACTGTGTCCAGTTTTGGGCCCCACAGTACAAGAAGGGTGTGGATAAACTGGAGAGAGTCCAGCGAAGGGCAACAAAAATGATTAGGGGTCTGGAACACATGACTTATGAGGAGAGGCTGAGGGAACTGGGATTGTTTAGTCTGCAGAAGAGAAGAATGAGGGGGGATTTGATAGCTGCTTTCAACTACCTGAGAGGTGGTTCCAAAGAGGATGGTTCTAGACTATTCTCAGTGGTAGAAGATGACAGGACAAGGAGTAATGGTCTCAAGTTGCAGTGGGAGAGGTTTAGGTTGGATATTAGGAAAAACTTTTTCACTGGGAGGGTGGTGAAACACTGGAATGCGTTACCTAGGGAGGTGGTAGAATCTCCTTCCTTAGAAGTTTTTAAGGTCAGGCTTGAGAAAGCTCTGGCTGGGATGATTTAATTGGGGATTGGTCCTGCTTTGAGCAGGGGGTTGGACTAGATGACCTCCTGAGGTCCCTTCCAACCCTGATATTCTGTGATTCTATGATTCTTAGATAGTTAGTGATTTCTCCCAAATGTGTACGTCTCCATATGGATAGATTTTTCTATAAACCGTTTCCCTCCTCCAAATTTCCATAATTCTTGATCTGGCTGTCTGCTATTTGGCCACATTAACTTTTTACTCTAATTGACCCTATGGATTTCCTTCCAAAAAATCAGCACATCAATGTAAATTCTAATTCATTCAATGATTTAGCACCAGGTTCCCCACAAACATGCCGTGAGCAACGGGTGAGAGGTGGCTCCCTTCTGTCTGCACTCCGGTCCCAACACGAATGGCTCTCTTCACCGAGCCCTACCCCCCGGAACCTGCCGGGGGGGGCAGCTATCTGAGGCCAACCGAGGCTCCAGGGTGCTGTTTCAATGTTCCTCTTCTTTCACCCATTGGAGACTGTCATAAATATATAGGGAAGGGTAAACCCCTTTGAAATCCCTCCTGGCCAGGGGAAAGCTCCTCTCACCTGTAAAGGGTTAAGAAGCTAAAGGTAACCTCGCTGGCACCTGACCAAAATGACCAATGAGGAGACAAGATACTTTCAAAAGCTGGGAGGAGGGAGAGAAACAAAGGGTCTGTGTGTCTGTCTATATGCTGGTTTCTGTCGGGGATAGACCAGGAATTGAGTCTTAGAACTTTTAGTAAGTAATCTAGCTAGGTATGTGTTAGATTATGATTTCTTTAAATGGCTGAGAAAAGAATTGTGCTGACTAGAATAACTATTTCTGTCTGTGTATCTTTTTTGTAACTTAAGGTTTTGCCTAGAGGGGTTCTCTGATTTTGAATCTAATTACCCTGTAAGATATCTACCATCCTGATTTTACAGGGGGGATTTCTTTATTTCTATTTACTTCTATTTTTATTAAAAGTCTTCTTGTAAGAAACTGAATGCTTTTTCATTGTTCTCAGATCCAAGGGTTTGGGTCTGTGGTCACCTATGCAAATTGGTGAGGCTTTTTATCCAACATTTCCCAGGAAAGGGGGGGTGCAAGTGTTGGGAGGATTGTTCATTGTTCTTAAGATCCAAGGGTCTGGGTCTGTAGTCACCTAGGCAAATTGGTGAGGCTTTTTACCAAACCTTGTCCAGGAAGTGGGGTGCAAGGTTTTGGGAAGTATTTTGGGGGGAAGGACGCGTCCAAACAGCTCTTCCCCAGTAACCAGTATTAGTTTGGTGGTGGTAGCGGCCAGTCCAAGGACAATGGGTGGAATATTTTGTACCTTGGGGAAGTTTTGACCTAAGCTGGTAAAGATAAGCTTAGGAGGTTTTTCATGCAGGTCCCCACATCTGTACCCTAGAGTTCAGAGTGGGGGAGGAACCTTGACATGGTTTCTCTCCCTCCTCCCAGCTTTTGAAAGTATCTTGTCTCCTCATTGGTCATTTTGGTCAGGTGCCAGCGAGGTTACCTTTAGCTTCTTAACCCTTTACAGGTGAGAGGAGCTTTCCCCTGGCCAGGAGGGATTTCAAAGGGGTTTACCCTTCCCTTTATATTTATGACAGAGACATGCTGCCATTGCATAGTTTTTTGTAGCTGCTCAGCAGCAGCTGTGGAGGGACAAAGATGGGTGCAATGGAGCCTCCAAACCCAGCAGAAGACCAGCAAAATGGTGCTGTAGAGAATTGGACCAGCTCTTCTCCCACTATATATAAATGTATGGAACCATGCTTAAGAACCAGCCTTTAGTTTTGCCTCAGCTCTTCCCACTGACATACACACCCCTACACTTTTCTCCCATGTTCCACTTTCATGTACTTCAATGATGGCTGGTTGCCTTCTGCCCTGGACATACTGCCCAATTCCCTTCCTCCCTGAATATTCTTCACTGATGCTCTGCAATTCCCAGTGATGAATCTGATCACCAATTCCTCTTTCCTCTTGCCTTATGTAGCATTAGCCACTTGTTCCCAGCTGCTTTTGCAGATCTCTGGGATCTTCTTCACACCAAACGGTCTGAACAGCTGCTGCTACAGCTGAAAACAGGGAGCACAGCCAGCATCACATGTCCAACCCACTCTCTGCAGACCACCAGCAAGTTCTCTATAGATTACCAAAACGTTCAGCATCCAGGGTTTGTTGGTCTACCACATATAACAGGCCTGATCCTGTTTCTGCTGATGTCAATAACAGGAAGCTTGGCATTGACTACAAAGGGAGCTGGATTGGGGTCAAGAAACAGTTGGTAATAGGACCTGACTTTCAGAGGTGCTGGGCTCTTGCAGCTCTAATTAACCAGAATCATAGCTGTAGTGTTAAGTACCTATGAAAATCAGTCTGTAACGACTTTCCAGCTTCTTGGTGAGCCCATTCCAGCTAGCAAAGTTATGGAGCCGGGGGGGAAGGGGGAGTGGCTGGTTCTTCTGGGGAATGTAGGGCTGGGTCCCTTACACCATTTTATTTTTTGCATTTTGTTTCAAGATCCTGCATCACAGACATTCATTTCACTATTTAAACCACAAAAAGAGGTGAATAAATGTGTGAGTTTTGCAAATGAATGCTACATTTTGAAATCTGGCAGGATTAGTCTTCCTCTTCCCCCAGGGAGGATTAATTTGCTTCTTTTTTTATTCTTAGCTCTTTATTCCAATTAAAGGATATAAAAGTGCCATTGAAAGTTCTGGAAAAATTGAAAGTACACACTGTATGTGAGAACTGCTTAAAATAAGAATAAAATTTATGGAGCGCATAGACATTTTTATCACATTAATGTGACCTATTAATGATAAAGGAAATTTCCTTCATCTAATAAGCTCTGTGTTCATGGATGTAACAAAGGAGGATATTTTATATTAAATGTAAGGGAGTTAAAATCTTAACCCCAAGCTACTAACTATATTGCATTTTGTGTTTAAAGGGAATACTGTTAACATTTATATTGTTTTAGTTACTACAACATGGAGATCAGACTTCTCAATATTCATTTCAATTTATAGATTGAATTTGAACATTAATTTCAGAGACTCTTCAAATTAAATTAAGAAACTGGTATATACTGTAAACAAGAAAGGCTGCAATTTTCTGTACCTATGCAGTATGGCATAACATATGATAAAAAAAAAATCCTAAATGTTCTAATCTTGGTATGCCAAAAAGTAAGATGCCATTTATTTTACTGCATCAATTTCAGAGGAGTTCAGTCCGTCCTTCTCTCTGCTAATGTAGAATGAACATTTCCTATTTTTCAAATGCATTATTCAGTCCAGTTTTAAAATAGTTGGAGCAATCGCTTATCAGTAGAGTGAAAAGAATGACCGCAGTTCGGATTGCTGTAGCAGAGCCTGATAACATCACTGGGGTCTGAAGCTTTGGTACCGTCACCATTTACTGCCATTAACACCCAACTTCAGCCAAAGAGAGAATCTGCCTTTCAGTATTACCTGAAAACAAACAATAATGAGGCTCTGTTTTAAAACTGGACCTTGTAGCTTTAGGTTATGCCTATAAGTGCTTTGATATGGCTTTGTAAGGCTCCCACTCAGACACCACATCAAAAGAGCATCAGATCAAGAGAGGGCAAGTTTTAAAGTGAGAGAAACGGTACACTCAGTGCTCTAAATGAATCCATTATTTTCAGGATGGATTCTGATACTGAGATATCCTTTAATTTAGTTATGGTACAAAGCAAACAAACAAAAAACCGCTAGTGCACTTTTTAAAAAAAAAACTCTTTCTTCCGCCATGCTGTGAACGAAGTCCCACTCCTGACACCAGTTGTGATAAAGCTCTGTCCTTGCCTCCGTGGATCCCGCGTTTCCTGGTGGATTTCGCTAGCCTCAGAGGCTCACTGTGACTGGGCCCACCCTCTACTCCGGGTTCCAGCCCAGGGACCTTAATAGTATCAGCTATGGTAGCTGACCTTTTAGAAACATGACATGTACAATTCCCTGGGCGACTTCCCGCGCAGCAGCCCTCAATTCCTCAAGCTCCACTTCACCCTTACTTCAGGGCCTCCTTCCTTGTGCCTGATATGGTGTGTACTACTCAGCCTCTCCAACAGCACAACTTCCTCCCACAGCTCCTGACATGCACACCCACCTCACTAACTGGGAGGCTTTTAACTAGTTTCAGCCAGCCCAATTGGCTTCAGGTGTCCCAATCAACCTACATTCTCCCTGCCTCCTGGAGAGTTCTTAATTGGCCCCAGGTATCTTAATTGACTGGAGCAGCTGCCATTTCACTTATCCTGGTACCAGGGATTTGTTTAGCCTGGAGCTAATGTATCTATCTCCCACTACTTTTCTATAGCCATCTGGCCTTGCCCCATCACATATCCCCCCCCCCAGCTCAACACCATAGAGTTGGGCAACTTGGGACGCCAGGCAGTATGCTTGTGACAGGCCATCAGCGTTGCCATGGTGGCCTCCAGCCCTGTGCCATATGCAGAACTTGAATGGTTGGAGGGATAAGGTCTACCTGGTGACCCTTGCATTCTTTTCCTTATTCCGCTGCATCCACTGGAGGGGTGCATGGTGCGTCACAAGAGTAAATCGCCGGCCTAAGAGGAAATAACGCAGTGTCACCATAGCCCATTTGACAGCAAGGCATTTTCTCTCAACTATTGCGTATTTCTGTTCTCTTGGGAGAAGCTTTCTGCTTAGGTAGAGGATTGGGTGTTCCTCTTCTCCCACCATTTGCAACAGAACTGCCCCCAACCCCACCTCGGAAGCGTCTGTTTGTAAAATAAATTCCCTTTTAAAGTCCAGGGCTGTGAGTATGGGGTCATTACAGAGGGCCGTCCGAAGGTCTGTAAATGCCCCCTCTGCTGCGTCGGTCCACTTTACCATGTCTGGAACTCGGGCCTTCACTAGGTCCGTTAGAGGACTTGCCCTAGTGGCAAAGTGGGGAATAAAACGTCGGTAGTAGCCTACCACGCCTAGGAACGCACGGACCTGCTTCTTTCGGGTCGGCCGGGACCAGTTTTGAATTGCCTCTAGCCTATTCATTTGGGGCTTCACTATGCCCCTTCCCACAATATATTCCAGGTACCTAGCCTCTGCTAGCCCTATGACGCATTTAGCGGGATTAGCAGTGAGGCCAGCCTGCCTTAAGGTGCAAAGTACTGCCTCAACTTTCTCCAAGTGGGTTCCCCAGTCTGGCGTATGGATGATGACATCATCTAGGTATGCAGCTGCATAACTAGTATGGGGGCGCAGCAGCTTATCCATGAGGTGCTGGAATGTGGCTGGGGCCCCATGTAGCCCAAAAGGGAGGATGGTGTACTGGAATAGCCCATCCGGGGTGGAGAATGCGGTCTTTTCTTTAGCTTCTTTGGTCAGAGGAATCTGCCAGTACCCTTTTGTCAGATCCAGTGTAGTCAAGAATCGGGCACTACCCAGTCGATCAACCAGTTCGTCAATGCGTGGTATGGGGTATGCATCAAACTGGGATATTTCATTCAGTCGGCGAAAGTCATTACAGAATCTCATGGTACCATCAGGTTTAGGCACTAGAACAATTGAACTGGACCGCTGACTGCAAGATTCTTCAATAACCCCTAATTCTAACATTTTCTTTACTTCGGCCTTGATTTCTTCTCTTTTGGCTGCTGGGATTCAGTAGGGTCTCAATGTTACCTTGGCTCCGGGGATCATGCGGATATGGTGATAGGTCTCAGTCATCCGCCCTGGTTTTGTAGAGAATATATCTCGGTTGCGATTAATCATGTCAGCTGCCTCAATCTTTTGGATTGGTGTCAAGTTGGATGATATCCTCTCTTGCTCGTGTAAGTTATCCTCCTAGGGAAGTGTATCCTGCATGACTAAGCATGCCTCTCGATCTTGCCAAGGTTTTAGAAGATTGATGTGGTAAATTTGCTCTGATTTCTGGCGGCCTGGCTGCCGGACCGTATAGTTCACCTCTCCCACGGCTTCGATTACTTTGTAGGGTCCCTGCCACTGGGCCAACAGTTTACTTTCTGTTGTGGGCACGAGTACTATCACCCGATCTCCTGGTTGGAACCGTCAAAGCTTCGCTTGGTGGTTATAATGGGTTTGTTGGGTCTCCTGTGTTCTCTCCAAGTGTTCCCGTACAATGGGCGTAACTCGGGCTATCTGATCTCTCATCTGCAGTACATGCTCAACTATGTTCCTTCTGGGATTTGGCTCCTCTTCCCAGGCTTCTCTGGTTATATGCAATATGCCCCGAGGGTGGCGCCCATATATTAGTTCGAATGGAAAGAAACCCGTGGAGGCTTGCGGAACCTCCCGGATGGCGAACATGAGGTAAGGCAATTAGGGTATCCCAATCTTTCCCATCCCGGCTCACCACTTTCCTGATCATGGCCTTGAGGGTCCTATTGAAACTTTCCACAAGGCCATCTGTTTGCGGGTGGTATACAGAGGTCCGTAGGGCTTATACATGGAGCAATGAACATAGATCTTTCATCAACTTGGACACGAAAGGTGTCCCTTGATCAGTTAATATCTCCTTGGGTAGCCCAACCCGGGCAAAGATCTGTACTAGCTCCTTACCTATTGTCTTGGAAGCTGTGTTGCGTAGGGGAACAGCTTCTGGGTACCGGGTTGCATAGTCCAGTACAACAAGCACATGTTGGTGGCCCCGAGCTGTCTTCTCTAGGGGCCCTACTAGATCTATGACTATCCATTCGAAAGGAACCTCTATTATTGGAACAGGTATTAAAGGAGCCTGCAAGTGTGGGCAAGGGCTATGTAACTGACACTCCGAACAAGAGGTGCAGTATCGCCGGACATCTTCATGTTCTCCTGGCCAGAAGAACCTTCGCAGGATCCGTGCCTGGGTTTTCTCTACCCCTAGGTGTCCTGCAAACAGGTGACTGTAGGCAAGACGCAATATGGCTTTTTGATGTTTTTGTGGCACCAGAAGTTGTTGTATCTCTTGCTCCTGCATTTGTACCACGCGGTACAGGACATCTTTCTTTACTATAATGTAAGGTCCAGGACCCCGGACCGTCCCATCCATGGGTATCCCATCGATCTCGGCCACCTCTTTCCTGGCGTTATCATATCTGGTGTCCTCCGCCTGGTCCCGCCCAGAAGTCTCTCTCCCAGGACTAACCTGCCCAAGCTCCCAGGGGCCGGCTTCTGCTTCTTCCGACGGCTCGCCACTGTCATGGCTGGGGGCAGCCTCTGGCTCACTTTCTGTGGTGGAAGTTTCTCTGTTGGCTGCTTGCGTCTATCTGCCTACTAGGGAGGTCTTCTGGCCCTGGGTCAGGATCCGGGTTCCCAAGGCCTTCCTCTCTATTTTTTGCCTTTCGGGGGGCTGAGAACAGATCCTGAGAAATCTCAGCGAACATTGGGGGTTGATATTCCCCCCAGTGATGAGTCGCTGTCCTCAGGGTCCCCACCTCCTTCCAGCCTCTCCGGGGGGAGTAAATTATCAAACCCTGGATAGTCCCTCCCAATGACTACAGGATATGGGAGTTTAGGAACTACGCCCACGATCACCTCAATGGGGTTTCCCTGAACCTCTGTCTCCACTGGGATGGTGGGGTAATGGCTCACGGCCCCATGCACGCACGTCACTGCTACGCATTTGGCTTGTAGCAGCTGACTACTTTTTGCCAGCTTACCCGATATAAGGGTGATAGCACTCCCAGAGTCCACAAGCGCTGTAGGCTCTGCTCCATTTATCCTCACTGGCCTGGTGTAATTATGTGGGGCTAATGCAACCCCCGCGAGGTGGATAAGGGAGCATGGGGCCTCCCAATCCCCCAAGTTACATTGCATAGGCTCCTCAGTGCTGGGACACTGTGCTGCTATGTGTCCCCACTCCCCACATGCATAACATCTATAATTGCTTTTAATCACTCCCCTATCCTGGGGGTTAAGGGGTTTAGTCCCGGGGTTCCCCCCACTCAGGCCAATCCCTTCCTTCTGGGGTCCCCGCTAGTTTTCGCCCCCCCCCTTCCACCTAGGACTCCCCGGGGGTTTGGCTGGGTCCTTGCTTCAAAGGGGCCTTCCTTGGGTAGTCGGGTCAGTTCCCTGGCTGTCATCTGTCTTTCTACCAGTGTGATCATCTCGTCGTCCGTGGACGGATTGTAGCCTACCCATTTGCGGAGATCTGGAGGCAGTCCCCGCATGTAATGGTCTATGACCAGGGTCTCCAAAATCTCCTCCGGCCTGCACACCTCGAGCCGTAAGCACTTCCGCGCAAGGTGTATGAGGTCGAATAGCTGGGACCTTGAGGGTTTGTTCTCCTGGTATTTCCACTCATGGAACCTCTGGGCCCTTTCCGCTGCCGTTACCCCTGCTCGTGCTAGGATCTCTGCCTTCAGATGGGTATAGTCAATGGCATCCGTGGCAGGCAAGTCAAAGTAGGCCTTCTGGGCCTCTACACACAAAAAAGAGGCGAGAATGCTGGCCCACTGCTTCTGGGGCCACGCCTCACGCTGAGCAGTCCTTTCGAATGAGAGGAGATATGCGTCTACGTCATCTCCTGACGTCATCTTTGGCAGACAACCAGTGGCCCTCAGGGTTCACGTCCCGTCGGACCCAGGGGCCTGGGTGGTGAGGATCTTCAGCTGATCCACCACCTCTCTCAAGAGGGCACAATCTTGGGTCGCCTGGCTCATCAGTAATTGATTGGTTTCCTGCTGTAGCCGCATAGACTCCTGTTGTGCCATTGCCTGAACCCGGGTGGCCTCCTGCTGGGCTGCCGTGGCTTCTACCAGAGCTCTTACCACCTCCTCCATTGTGGTACAAACAAACCAAAACAAAAAAAAAATCCAAAACCCCAGTGCACTTTTTTTTTTTAAAAAAAAAACCTCTTTCTTCCGCCACGCTGTGAACGAAATCCCACTCCTGACACCAGTTGTGACAAAGCTCTGTCCTTGCCTCCGTGGGTCCCACGTTTCCTGGCGGATTTCGCTAGCCTCAGAGGCTCACTGTGACCCTCCACGTAACCCTTCTCTCTCTAGAGACAAGGGTCACAGTCTACTGAGCCATTTTCATCATAAGCCAGCGAGGGAGGTGAGAAGAAGTTATCCTTCCTTGCACAGTCTCTGTTGTCTCCCAGTCTCAGTGATTAATCAGGGGGCAAAGGGGCGGGGGAGCCCGGGCCCACCCTGTACTCCGGGCTCCAGCCCAGGGACCCTAATAGTATCAGCTAGGGTAGCTGACCTTTTAGAAACATGACAGGTACAATTCCCTGGGCTACTTCCCCCACAGCAACCCTCACTTCCTCAAGCTCCACTTCACCCTTACCTCAGGGCCTCCTTCCTTGTGCCTGACATGGTGTGTACTACTCAGTCTCTCCAACAGCACAACTTCCTCCCACAGCTCCTCACATGCACGCCCACCTCACTAACTGGGAGGCTTTTAACTAGTTTCAGCCAGCCCCTGATTGGCTTCAGGTGTCCCAATCAACCTAGCATTCTCCCTGCCTTCTGGAAAGTTCTTAATTGGCCCCAGGTGTCTTAATTGACCTGGAGCAGCTGCCATTTCACTTATCCTGGTACCAGGGATTTGTTTAGCCTGGAGCTAATATATCTATCTCCCACTATTTTTCTATAGCCATCTGGCCTTGCCCCGTCACATCAGGTAATAAATCTCCCACAACAAATTCTCCCAAGTCTCAGTCTAACTCTAGTCTCCAGACAAGTGGGAGCATACTGGAATCATAGAATCATAGAATATCAGGGTTGGAAGGGACCTCAGGAGGTCATCTAGTCCAACCCCCTGCTCAAAGCAGGACCGATCCCCAATTAAATCATCCCAGCCAGGGCTTTGTCAAGCCTGACCTTAAAAACTTCTAAGGAAGAAGATTCCACCACCTCCCTAGGTAACGCATTCCAGTGTTTCACCACCCTCCTAGTGAAAAAGATTTTCCTAATATCCAACCTAAACCTCCCCCACTGCAACTTGAGACTATTACTCCTTGTCCTGTCATCCACTACCACTGAGAATAGTCTAGAACCATCCTCTTTGGAACCACCTTTCAGGTAGTTGAAAGCAGCTATCAAATCTCCGCTCATTCTTCTCTTCTGTAGACGAAACAATCCCAGTTCCCTCAGCCTCTCCTCATAAGTCATGTGTTCCAGACCCCTAATCATTTTTGTTGCCCTCCGCTGGACTCTTTCCAATTTATCCACATCCTTCTTGTAGTGTGGGGCCCAAAACTGGACACAGTACTCCGGATGAGGCCTCACCATTGTCGAATAGAGGGAAACGATCACGTCCCTCGATCTGCTGGCAATGCGCCTACTTATACATCCCAAAATGCCATTGGCCTTCTTGGCTACAAGGGCACACTGTTGACTCATATCCAGCTTCTCGTCCACTGTAACCCATAGGTCCTTTTTTGCAGAACTGCTGCCTAGCCATTTGGTCCCTAGTCTGTAGCTGTGCATTGGGTTCTTCTGTCCTAAGTGCAGGACCCTGCACTTATCCTTATTGAACCTCATCAGATTTCTTTTGGCCCAATCCTCCAATTTGTCTACGTCCCTCTGTATTCTATCCCTGCCCTCCAGCATATCTACTACTCCTCCTAGTTTAGTGTCGTCTGCAAACTTGCTGAGGGTGCAATCCACACCATCCTCTAGATCATTTATGAAGATATTGAACAAAACCGGCCCCAGGACCGACCCTGGGGGCACTCCACTTGATACTGGCTGCCAAGTAGACATGGAGCCATTGATCACTACCCGTTGAGCCCGACAATCTAGCCAATTTTCTACCCACCTTATAGTGCATTCATCCAGCCCATGCTTTTTTAACTTGCTGACAAGAATACTGTGGGAGACGGTGTCGAAAGCTTTGCTAAAGTCAAGGAACACCACGTCCACTGCTTTCCCTTCATCCACAGAACCAGTTATCTAGTCATAGAAGGCAATTAGATTAGTCAGGCATGACTTGCCCTTGGTGAATCCTTGCTGACTGTTCCTGATCACTTTCCTCTCATCTAAGTGCTTCAGAATTGATTCCTTGAGGACCTGCTCCATGATCAAGTGGAGTGCCCCAAGGGTCGGTCCTGGGGCCGGTTTTGTTCAATATCTTCATAAATGATCTGGAGGATGGTGTGGATTGCACTCTCAGCAAATTTGCGGATGATACTAAACTGGGAGGAGTGGTAGATACGTTGGAGGGGAGGGATAGGATACAGAAGGACCTAGACAAATTGGAGGATTGGGCCAAAAGAAATCTGATGAGGTTCAATAAGGATAAGTGCAGGGTCCTGCACTTAGGACGGAAGAACCCAATGCACCGCTACAGACTAGGGACCGAATGGCTAGGCAGCAGTTCTGCGGAAAAGGACCTAGGGGTGACAGTGGACGAGAAGCTGGATATGAGTCAGCAGTGTGCCCTTGTTGCCAAGAAGGCCAATGGCATTTTGGGATGTATAAGTAGGGGCATAGCGAGCAGATCGAGGGACGTGATCGTTCCCCTCTATTCGACATTGGTGAGGCCTCATCTGGAGTACTGTGTCCAGTTTTGGGCCCCACACTACAAGAAGGATGTGGATAAATTGGAGAGAGTCCAGCGAAGGGCAACAAAAATTATTAGGGGTCTAGAACACATGAGTTATGAGGAGAGGCTGAGGGAGCTGGGATTGTTTAGCCTGCAGAAGAGAAGAATGAGGGGGGATTTGATAGCTGCTTTCAACTACCTGAAAGGGGGTTCCAAAGAGGATGGCTCTAGACTGTTCTCAATGGTAGCAGATGACAGATCGAGGAGTAATGGTCTCAAGTTGCAGTGGGGGAGGTTTAGATTGGATATTAGGAAAAACTTTTTCACTAGGAGGGTGGTGAAACACTGGAATGCGTTACCTAGGGAGGTGGTAGAATCTCCTTCCTTAGAGGTTTTTAAGGTCAGGCTTGACAAAGCCCTGGCTGGGATGATTTAACTGGGAATTGGTCCTGCTTCGAGCAGGGGGTTGGACTAGATGACCTTCAGGGGTCCCTTCCAACCCTGATATTCTATGATTCTATGATTCTATGATTTTTCCGGGGACTGAGGTGAGGCTGACTGGCCTGTAGTTCCCAGGATCCTCCTTTTCCCCTTTTTTAAAGATGGGCACTACATTAGCCTTTTTCCAGTCGTCCGGGACTTCCCCGGATCGCCATCAGTTTTCAAAGACAATGGACAATGGCTCTGCAATCACATCCGCCAACTCCTTTAGGACTCTCGGATGCAACGCATCTGGCCCCATGAACTTGTGCACGTCCAGCTTTTCTGGAGGGGGACCATGGTCTGGATAGGTCAGAGGATGGATAAGAAATTTCAAATTAATATCAAGGTAAAATCACAAACAGCTGGGGACTGTGCAAATGAGGTAGAAGTACCATTTTCATAGGATCCTGCTGATCAAGCTTCTAAATGTATGACAAAGCTAATGTCAATTTGACATAGTTATAATGCATGCCTGCTCAGGGAAGATCTTGAAGTAGTGTGAGGAAAAGCATCTTCACAATGAATGGGTTTCTCTAGAATAATACTCAATATTATATTTAAAACACAGTTTCCTCTTTTTACTTGAATATTTTAACAGAACTGTAACCATTTATATATATATATATATATATATATATATATATATATATATATATATATATATATAATTGGTTGAAAGTGACATGTTGAAATTTCTAGTATACACTACAGTACATTCTATTTTAAATGAATATATAATTGGAGTTTGTCTGACACATTTAGGGCTCTAGTGGAAACAAAATGTCACATCTCAAAGGGGTAGTCTTGATTTTATAAGAAATAAAATAAGCAAACCTCTCTGTGCAAACAGCCGCTTTGTACTGAAGTTTCCATGTAGATTCTGGAAATTGTATTTTTCACTGCATGGTCTTTTTCAATGAGTAAAATGCATATTGCATGCTGTTTATTCTGTGTCTCTTAGGGCCCAGAAAATACTTACATGGGAAATACATGAATTATCTATAATTCTTGAAGATGGCGTGCATGTTCTATGTCCAGCTACAAAGGGCTAAGAGAACTTGTGCAGATGTAGAGTAACAGGAGTGCAAGAATTGGTTTATGCATGAACAGTTGAAGTACATGCAGGAAAATCATTTGTCCACATAAGACTGATAACACATTCACAGCTGGAAATTATGTGGGATAAAATATTAGTCATGCCCTTTTTACTGAATTACCGGTATCCCTGCTAAAACCATCTGTGGAGGCTCAACTTTACTCTATCCAGATGAGATATTTTTAAGGTGCCTACAATCTTGGGACAGTCAGGATCCTGGGCAAAGTTTGTAGGACCGGTGGCAGGAGCTCAATAGTCAAGAACCACCATAGAAGTTCAGAGTCAATCTCAAAGTCAATAGTCATGCCAAAGGGCAGAGCTGGAGACAGGTCAGGGATCAGGCCAAGCTTCAATACCAGGTTTCAGGGTCCATGTAAGTATACTAGGGTTCAAGCAGGAGGCAAGGTCTAAGTCAGAGGCAAGGTCAATACTGGATGTTCATGAACAGATAATGTAGGGTAGTCAAGGCAGCTAGCTAGTGGCCCATATTGTTGCCTGGGCACTTCCTGGAATGCCCCTTGGGTTTATATAGAATCCCTTGAGGCGGGACTTTTGGTAGCCTATTCCCACAGGGGATTGTGGGTAGCAGAGCACAAGTTGGTTACAGCTGCCCCTGGGTGGCAGTGTGTAGGTGTTCACTGCCTGGCAGCTCTGTAAGCGCAGTTTGAAGACCCTCGGGGCCTTACGTGATGTATTGCCCCACTCTAGAGGCATCTTCTGCCAGCCTGGGTTTATCTGAATGGGCCATATGGCTGCCAAAAGATCAGGGTGTGGAATTGGAATGATGATTCCCAAGATTGGGACATAGCCCTCCTAGTCCACAAGGTAGCAGAGAGAGCAACATTTGGTTTTTGAATCCAATATATTGTGGATCTCACACATCATGACACTGGACCTCACTACATAGAAAGCCAGTTTCATTCGATATGCAAAGCGGTTGGTAATGTATGGCTTCAATAGAGACACATGAGACCCTGGGTGTACCTTGAAGGATCTGCGTAATTGTAGCCCAAAGGTTACTGGGTTGATCACCTGGCTGATCAGGTTTGCGGCAAGGTACTGGTGGCTCAGTTTCCAACAGGGCCAGTCTGTGTAGAGGTGTTGTGCAGAAAGCCACACCTTCTGTCCCACAGCAAACAATGGGCCTTCCCCACACCAACTGTCCATGTGTCACTTATAGTTCTTCTTGGCATTTTCAAGAGGTGTTTTAAATTCCTCCTGGACCATGTGGATTTGCTGGACCCAGTCGGCAACTGCAGGGTTCACAGAGGTGGTGGGTATTACTGGGTGGAAACAGGGATGGAACTTGAAGTTTGCATAAAAAGGGCCTTGCCCCGTGGAGACATGGTACATATTGTTATGAGCAAACTCTGCTTGGGGCAAAAGGACTGACCGGTTATTCTGGTGGTAATTCGTAAGTATCTCAGTTAAATTGCTCTAAAACCTGATTTACTCTTTCAGACTGGCCATTCATTTGTGGATGGTAAGTGAAGGATGTATAAGTATAGACCCCAAGCAAATGTAGAATTTCACACCAAAACTCTGACAAGAATTTCAGCCCTCATCAAATATTATACATTCAGGCCAGTCACAAGACATCAAGAATTATGGAAAAATCAGGTGAGCAGATCATTCCAGGGGTACCGTTCAGTGTTATTGGGCCTGAGGACAGGAGCAAGACAAGGTCTCTACAACGTCAGGCACAGTTTTTTGCTGTAGTGGGATGCGCAGTGCTTGTGCCATATCGGCGTCTATAAAATTTCCCTCAACCCCAGAGTCCACGAGCACCCATTGTAGGGTCACTCATTGGGGTTTCCTTGGAATGCACAGGCCAACTTGGACATGTAAATGCAGTGATGTCTCACCATGTCTTGGGCATACTTTGGTAAGAAGTGGAAGGCAGCCTGCGGATGGATGTCCCAGGGTCCATCCAGGCTGGTCGCCCTTTATCAAGCCTGGACTTGCTCACTTTCTGACTTTTTCTGTGTGAGATCCCAAGGGCAGCTGGCAGTGGCATGGCCAGACTCTCCATGATAGAAGCACAAGCCATGGCTTCGGCAGCACTCCCTCTCCTCAGGGATTATATGACAACAGACCACATCAATTTGCGTAGCTTCTGGGACTGGGCTGGAGACAGGCACTTGGGAACGTTGGCTACTTGGTGGTGTGGGACCCTTCATCTCTTCACTTTGTCAATGTATGTAGCATATAGCAAGGTTGACAAAGACATCAAAGCAGGACAATATTTCCACGTGGGCTATCTCATCTTTGATTTCCTCACCTAGTCCCCACTGGAAGTGGTAGAACTGGGTCACTTCATTACATTCTGTATCAGAGATGGGTCACCTATAGCGAGTGATGTAGGAGGTAGCCAGTCTCTGTCCTTGCCATAGTTTTCACAGCGTTACCTCAGCCAAGTGAACATGGTGGTGTCATCGAAAATAAAGGAAAAGGCCTGGAGGATGGAGTCCCAGTTCAACAGTGTCGAACTCTGTCATTCCATTAGGGGCAAAGCCTAATCCAGTGCTTCTACCATCAGTAGACTGATTACATGTCTTATTTTGGTCTGGTAAGTGGAGTAGAACTGGGGGTGGGGAAGGAACAGCAGGAACATTGGTTGAGGAAACCCCTAAATTTTTGATGGTCTCTATTGAAACACTTTGGTAGGGGGACTGTCAACCCTGGGTCCAGGTGCACAGTTGCAACACGTGCCTGGAGTGCAGTATTCTCATCTC
Source organism: Caretta caretta (assembly GCF_965140235.1). Lineage (NCBI taxonomy): Eukaryota > Metazoa > Chordata > Testudines > Cheloniidae > Caretta > Caretta caretta. The sequence continues at coordinate 125,016,727 of NC_134209.1, read as the reverse complement.
ACAACTGGGCAGCCTACTCTCACAGTGTCTTGGTGGTATACTGCACCAGCTGGGCTTGTAGCATGGCATTTTCCTCATTTAGCTGGGGGCCTGAAGACACAGGACCTGATTCTCAGATGAGAGCTGAACTATTTATGCTCACAACATGGGAAGTTCCTCCTTGGAGCTGTCAACCCATTCAGGCACGTCAAATGCTCTTTGGAACATACTCGGTAGGGCCTGCTTCCTCTATGTCCCACAAGGCCAGCCTTCTTCATAGATTAGAGTGGCCCAGACAAACTTTCAGGATCCTGGGCATAGGTAGGTGGGACTAGTGGCAGGAGCTCAGTAGGCAGGAACAATCGGTTCAGAGTCAGTATCAGGACCAATAGTCAGGCTGAAGGGCACAGCCAGAGACAGGTCAGGGATCAGGCTGAGGGTCAATACTGGGTCTCAGGGTCTGTGTGGCATTCCAGGGTTTAAGCAGGAGCCAAGGACCAAGTCAGAGTCAAGGCCAATACCAGAAATTCAGGAACAGAGAATGCAGCATGGTCATGACAGATAGCTAGTGACACATATTATTGCCTGGACACTTCTTGGAATGCCCCTTGGGTTTATATAGGACGGGGAGCCAATCAGGCACCATGAAGCTACTGTCTGTCAAATCCTTTGAAGCAGGACTTCCTGTGGTCTGTACCCATAGTGGGTCATAGATAGGGGAGTGCAAGCTGATTACAGCTGCCATTGGGTGGCAGTGTGGAGGTTTTTGCTGCCTGGCAACTCTGCAAGGCCTGAGTTAGGCATGAAAGGAGGAACAGCCCAACTCCCAGAATCTCAATCACATAATATCAGGGTTGGAAGGGACCTCATGAGATCACCTAGTCCAACCCCCTCTGCTTGAAGCAGGACCAATCCCCAATTTTTGCCCCAGATCCCTAAATGGCCCCCTCAAGGATTGAACTCACAACCCTAGGTTTAGCAGGCCAATGCTCAAACCACTGAGCTATCCCGAAACCTGTTGGGCCTTATAAGTACCTAAGTTCTAAGGAAGAGGAGGCATTTGCAGCCACCAGCTCCTCCCAGCTCTCCTTTAAAGAGTGAAACCCCACCATGGAGGAGGGGGGCAAAATGTAATAAGACAGCATAAGGCTTTGTTACATTTTCACCCTTTGTTTGGTGGGAACAGTGGAAGGACAGTATGTCCTCCCAGTGTTCCCTCCTTCAGTCTGCCCACTTCTACTGTGCCCCAGCCTCTTCCCACTATCTGAAGCTAAATAAATTCAGGCTAAAAATAAGGTGCAAATTTGTAACAGTGAAGATAAATCACAATTAGAATAACGTATTGAGGGATGTGGTGGATTCTCCATCATTTGAAGTCTTTAAATCAAGAGGGGATGTCTTTCAAAAAAGTATGCTCTTGCTCAACCAGAAGTTATGAGCTTGATGCAGGAATTACTGGGTGCAGTTCTATGGCCTGTGTTAAGCAGGAGGTCACACAAGATGAGGCCTTTGATTCTTAAAATCTATAAATTTATTTAAAAAAATATAACATGAACAGCAATGATGAGGAGAAGCAGGAGAAAAGGGAATGATGGAAGGGTTGGTATGGAGAGGAGAAGCAGAAGCAATGGAAAGTCCCTTTGGCTTGGAGACCCTTTACACGTTTCAGCTCTATTCCATGAAGCAATACGCCTGCAGAGTGATCACATATTGAGGCAGAGAGAATTGACACTCAGGGAAGATGCCCCTACAGAACCAATGCTAAATATAATACAAGACCAGATAGTCAGATGCTGGTGCAAAATCAAAATAAATTGCCTACATATCTCAGTCAAGCTTCCTAAACCGAATTCTGAAGAGGTCACCATGTATATTGACCATGCACATTCACTGATAATTGAAGAAAATTATTTTTATATATCTTCTACAAAAAGGCACATGGGAAGCATATTTGGGATATTAAAGTGAATAAAAGAATATAGCTTTGCACTACTACAAAATAAAACAATCAGTGCAAAATACAAAGCATTGCAGTTTTACTTGCTGATATTCATTACATTCCAAAAAACCTAAAGCAGAAATACCAGCAGTTGCTGGAGATGTCATGCAGAGGACAGTTATATTGTTCATGTAATGTGGAGCTGTAGGAAAATGCAGTTACTGTACAGACATGCGAACACCCCACATCATGTCACATTATTAATAAAGATGAGACCCTCTCAATGGACCTGAAACTTGCTCTGCTAGCCATATACCTGGAAGATTGGACAACCACCTCATCAACAGGGAAAATTGAACCTTGAATATTCTTTTCCATGCCAAAATTTGCATTTCTCAGAATCAGGAACACCTCCAGCACAAGAATGTATTCAGGAAATACCACTGGAAAAGTAATACATGTTTGATGTACATGCAAACAAGAAACCTTGGACTAAAACTTGGGGAAATCTTAGGATCCCTGGTCAGAATGTATGTTGTAAAATGTGGGTAGTCATATAATCTTTTAACATGCAGTATCTGTCATTTTTGCTGGCTGTAGCAGAACTATCATTTATAAACTCTGTTTTACCATGAATAATTAAAATGCAATCAAATAGGGCTAACTTCTGGAGAAGGGACTAAAAATCACAACTTCATTAAAAAGGCAAGAGGAAAAGCAACAGAGCAGTCTGCAAAATATCTTCGATGCCTGTATGCAAATGAAAGGAGTATGGGGAATAAGCAGGATGAACTTGAAGTCATGGTGTATGAAGAAAATTATGACATAATTGGCATTACAGAGACTTGGTGGGACAACTCCTATGATTAGAATACCAGCATTTAGAGATATAGCTTGTTCTGAAAGGAAAGGTATGAGAAAAAAGGAGGTATACACTTGCTCTGAGGTCCAAGAGGAAGTGAGCAACAGACCTACTGAGAGTCTGTCAGTGAGGATAAAAAGGGAAAAGAACAGTCGCCTCTCTTTGCCAGAAGCTGGGAATGGGCGACAGAGAATGGATCACTTGATGAATACGTGTTCCGTTCACTCCCTCTGGGGCACCTGGCATTGGTCATTGTCAGAAGACAGGATACTGGGCTAGATGGACCTTTGGTCTGACCCAATATGGCCGTTCTTATGTAGAGATGTTATGGTGGAGGTCTATTACAGAATACCAAATCAGGAAGAGGAAGTAGATGAGTCATTCTACAAGCAGATAACGAGATTAGCTAACACACATGAGCTAGTATTAATGGGGGATTTTAACTTCTCTGATATCTGTTGGAAGTCTATTACAACAGAACATAATATGTCCTGCAAATTCTTAGCATGTGTAGGGGACAACTTTCAGATTCAGAAAGTTGAAGAAACAACTAGGGGGGTCATCCATTTTGGATCTAGTTTTGACCAAAAGGGATGAATTAGTTGTGAATCATAGAATCATAGGACTGGAAGGGACCTAGAGAGGTCATCTAGTCCAGTCCCCTGCACTCATGGCCGGACTAAGTATTATAGTGAATGTGAAGGTGGTCGGGAACTTGGGAGGAAGTGATCATGATCTGATAGAATTCAAGATTGTATGGGAAGGAGGACATCAGAACAGCAGAACAAGGACACTGGACTTCAGAAAGGCAGATTTCAATCAACTCAGAGCAATAGCAGGCAAAGTCCTATGGAAAGACCAATTAGGAAGAAAAGGAGTCAAAGGGGGCTGGCAGTTCTTTAAAGATGTAATACTAGAGGCTCAACATTCCAATGCAGAGGAAAGATAAGAAGAGCTCCAGGAGGACAATGTGGCTGCACAAGGAGCTTTTTAACTATCTAAAACCCAAAAGAGATACATACAGGAAATAGAAGGAGGGGCATGTCACCAAGGATATATACATAGGTATAGCACAAGCATGTAGAGACACAATCAGGAAAGCCAAGGCAAAGAACGAGTTATAACTGGCAAGAAATGTTAGAGACAACAGGAAGGGGTTCTTCAAATATGTTAGACTAAAAAGAAAGATCAAGGACGATGTGAGTCCGCTGCTCAATGGAAAAGGTGAGCTGGTAACGGAAGATGATAGGAAAGCAGAACTGCTCAATGCCTACTTTGCTTCAGTCTTCTCCCAAAAAATAAAATCATGACCGGCTGACTAGCAAAGTTACTATAGGCAATAAGAGGGAAGGAATGTAGATTGGGATACTGAAGGAATTAGCTGAAGAAATCTCAGAGCCACTAGCAATAATATGGATGACAGGAGAGGACCTGGTAGACTGGAAAATGGCTAATGTAGTGCCCATCTTTTTAAAAGGGAAAAAGGAGGAGCCAAGAATTATAGACCAGTCAGCCTGTGACTTGGAAACCTGGAAAGCTACTAGACCAATATATAAAACATTCAATTTGCAAATACCTGGAGGATGAAGGGGTAATCACTAGCAGCCAGCATGGATTTACTAAGAACAAATCATGTCAAACCACCTTGATTTCATTCTTTGACAGGGTTACTGTTTGATGGACAGGGGAATGTGGTGGACATAATATACCTGGAGTTCAGCAAAACTTTTGACACAGTCCCACATGACGTTCCGATAGGTAAGCTGGAGAAATGCAGGCTCAACAGAACTACCATTAAGTGGATACAAAATTGGTTAAACAACTGCAAACAAAGAGTAACTATTAATGGAATTATGTCAGATTGGAGGGAGGCTTCAAGTGAGGTTCTACAGGAATCTGTTCTGGATCTGTTATTGTTTAACATTTTTATTAATGACCTGGATGTAGGAATAGAGTATGCTGTTCAAATCTGCAGATGACACAAAGTTAGGAGGGGTTGCCAGCACTTCAGAAGATAGAGCTAAAATCCAGAGGGATCTTGATATATTGGATAATTGGGCTATCCAATAAAACAACAAAATTCAATTCAACAAAGACAAACATAAGGTGTTACACTTAGGGAAGAAAAAACAAATGCAAAAATACAGAATGGAGGGGAAATGGCTTCACAGCACTGCTGTGAAGGATCTGAGAGTTGTGGTGGATTATAACCTCAACATGAGTCAGCATTGCGATGTTGTTGCAAAAGAAGCAAATGCAATTTTCGGCTGCATTAACAGAGGCATAGCATGCAAGTCACAGGAGGTGATATTACCACTCTACTCAGCACTGGTTAGGCCTCAGCTGGAGTACTATGTCCAATTCTGGTCACCAATGTATAGAAAGGATGTAGAGAAACTGGAAAGGATACAGAGGCAAGCAACAAAGATGATCAAAGGAATGGAATGCAAGCCGTATGAGTAAAGGCTGACGGATCTGGGTATGTTTAGTTTTGAAATGAGGTGATTCAGGGCGGGACATGATCGTTGTCTTCAAACACTTGAAAGGCTGCCGTAAACATCTGATGAAGTGAGCTGTAGCTCACGAAAGCTCATGCTCAAATAAATTGGTTAGTCTCTAAGGTGCCACAAGTACTCCTTTTCTTTTTGCGAATACAGACTAACACGGCTGTTCCTCTGAAACCTGTCATAAAAAAGATGGTTGTTCTCATTTGTCACGGAGGGCAGGAGAAGAGGGTTCAAACTACAACATAGCAGATTTAGATTAAATCTCAGGTAAAACTGCCTAACTGTAAGAACAGTAGAACAGACTGTGGAAGCTCCTTCACTGGAGGTTTTCAAAAGGAGGCTAGATAGCCATCTGTCATGGGTGGTTTAGACACAATGAATCCTGCATCTTGGCCGGGAGTGAGACTATAGCCCATGCACAGAGACATAGTCACACCTCCCGTCCCGTCCCGTCCCGTCCCCCCACATGCTCCTCAGTGTTGGCACAGCAAAGGTGCAGTCCTTGCCCACCCCATCAAGAATAGATACTGCAATTATGACGAGATCATGCACAGATAGCACATATTCCCACATAAGGCTCTGTCATATTCTGGTCTTGAGGCTTCTGGACCCCATGGGACTGTTCAAATCTGTTAGAGAAGCTCTTAAAACATAAAAATGGAACCCAATTGATGCTATTTTTAGAGAGTTATTCAGGAATATAACCTGACCATAAAAATCAGTTTAATATGTTTTCCCAATATAAATATTTCACATATAGGTCTAAAATTGTCTATGATTATCCTTTGACATTAGCTCTGCATAAAGCTGGTTGGAAAATGTTTTTTTTCTATGCAGAAAATTTCCATTTTTTGGCAAACATTTCAAAAACGAAATATTTTGGTTTTGAAATGCAGCTGTGGTGCTTCACGGGAGTTGTGTTTGAAGTGCCTCATGCTCCCACTCTCCTCTAACAGCTGGGGCTCCCTCACTGGACTATGAGTAAGGCTACGTTTATGTCAAGGAGGAGACCTTCATGACATTCTCTGCTTCAGCCCCAGGGGCTGCAGGACTCTGGAGCTGACAGCCAGTGGGGCCCTGACAGGGTTCCAGCAATAAACGACAGCAGCGACAAGTGACAGAAGGCCCCCTGCAAAGGTCCAGCCACAGATGACAGACTCCTAAGAAGGCTCTCCTCAGGGTTCCAGCGACAGGAGACAGCCTTGCATGTGGGGAGGGGGACACCTCGGGCAAGCGGCTGGGATGTCCTGTCTTCTCTTTGGGAAATATGGTCACCCTGTAGCTCTCAGCCACCCTGGGCGGAGGGGGAACCCCACAGCTCCCAATCACCATGATGGTGGGGGAAACCACAGAGCTGCAGCAACAAAAGTCACAGACAGGTCACGGCTTCCATGAAATTTTGTTTATTGCCCATGACCTGTCCATGACTTTTACTAAAAATACCCATGACAAAATCTTAGCCTAAACTATGAGACACCAGAGTCTCCCCACTAGGAGAGGAGAGGTAGTACATTATGTCAGTCACTGGGCATGGTGTACCATGGAAGATGTAGTCCAGCTGTGAAGCCCAAGCCGTAGTGGAGAATGGACATGTGAGGCAATGAAAATACAACTAATAGACTAACACACTTTAAGGCAAGGAGGGACCATCACAATCATCTAATCTGACCTCCTGCACATTGCACTCTAGTGAAGCACTGCAGTGGCATATCCAATTGAAATATTTTGGATTTCAGCCAAAATATTTTGTTGACTGGAATTTGACTTTTCACTGAAAAAATGAAATTTTCCACAGAAAGAAGCTTTCCATGTAAAATTTCACTTAGTCAAAAAAGCAATTTTCCATCAAAAAACATTTCTGACGGATAATTTTTGACCTGCTCTAGGTGTAGACCTAGCATGCAGGGGACTAACACAGTGACCTGAAATGCTTTTTTAATTAAATAAACTTTAAAAGCCAGGGAGGGTTTGTTTTGTTTGTTTGTATTTAATATTTTAACAGAATATACTCATATATTCCAGATATTAGGAATAAATGGACTTTAAAAACAAGATGTAAAGTTGGGTGTCTGTCCTTGGGTGTCTGTATTCCTGTTGACATCCCTAAGAATAAAAGCTGGTCAGTAAGCTCTGTTTCTTACATGGTTTGAGGCATTTGATAGCATCAGTTTTTGCAAGAGAAGCCCATGAATGCCAAGCAAGTACGTAGACATTATTTTTAATTAGTTTCATTTTATTTTTTGAAATGGTTTTATTTTCAATTGACTCTACACGTGCACTGGAGAATAAACACCTCACAACAACCATAGTTGTGTGTGTGAAATGAGTGACAACACAGTTTGGTCTGGCTTGCGCAGACAGGGACAAACCATGGCCCCAGTCTTGCAATTAGAGCCAGACAGATGGACCTTTGAAGCTGCAAGTGCCCTGTTCACTCCAATGTGAAGACACCTTTCCCCTCATGAATACCGGGGCCCTTTTGCCAATTATGTTGCCATTTTCACAATGGCATGGTGGCCTTTTTCCACCTCTTCCAGCTTTTGTGGGCCATGGACCCACCCTTTCCCCACACCCTTCCATGGGACCTGCATGATTGCAACGGTTCATCTACACAAATCTGATTGCAGGATCGGGGCCCATGACACAACCAGGTTAAAAAACAAACAAGAAAATATGCTTTAGTTTGACTTCATTGTACTTTTGCCCAAATAAGGACTTAATAAAAAAATAACCCCAAGACCAGACTCATAATGAGTCGCTATATAAAAACACTTTAATAGCTTGTCAGGGTTCCTTCCCCACTCTGAACTCTAGGGTACAGATTTGGGAACCCACATAAAAGATCCCCTAAGCTTATTTTTACCAGCTTAGGTTAAAAACTTCCCCAAGGCACAAAGTTTTTGCCCTTGGATTAGTTAAACGCTGCCACCACCAAGTGATTTAGACAAAGAACAGGGAAAGGACCACTTGGAGTTCCTATTTCCCCAAAATATCCCCCCAAGCCCTTACACCCCCTTTCCTGGGGAGGCTTGAGAATAAACAAGATGAGCAGTCACCAGCCTTGGATTTTTAACACCCAAAAAACCCAATCAGATTCTTAAAAAACAGGACTTTAGTAGAAGAACAAAGAAAGATAAGAGAACAACTCTGTAAGATCAGCATGGAAGATAATCTTACAGGCAGTCAGATTCAAAACATAAAGAATCCCTCTCGGCAAAACCTTAAGTTACAAAAAGACACAAAGACAGGAATACACATTTCCTCCAGCACAGCAAATTTCACAAGCCAAAACAAAGAAAACCTAGCGCATTTTCTAGCTAGATTACTTAGATTCATAGATATTTAGGTCAGAAGGGACCATTATGATCATCTAGTCTGACCTCCTGCACAACGCAGGCCACAGAATTTCACCACACCCATCAAAAAAAACCCCTCACACCTATATCTGTGCTATTGAAGTCCTCAAATCGTAGTTTAAAGACTTTGAGAGAATCCTCCAGCAAGTGACCCATGCCCCATGCTACAGAGGAAGGCGAAAAACCTCCAGGGCCTCTTCCAATCTGCCCTGGAGGAAAATTCCTTCCTTACTAACTTTACAGGAGTTGGAGGGCTTGCATCCTTGATCTGTTCCCAGCAAAGATATCACACAGACAGACAAAAGCCTTTCCCCTCTACCCTCCAGATCTGAAAGTATCTTGTTCCCTCATTGGTCATTTTGGGTCAGGTGCCAGCCAGGTTACCTGAGCTTCTTAACCCTTTACAAGTAAAAGGACTTTGCCTCTGGCCAGGAAGGATTTTATAGCACTGTATACAGAAAGGTGGTTACCCTTCGCTTTATTTTTATGACATGGCTGAAAGCATCTCTGACACACTTTCTGCACAGAAGACACTCCATACACAATGGAAGTAAGACAGAGCCATACCTAGTGTAATAAGTCACTAGATTGGATTAGGTGATCTAATGACTAAATGGTATCATAATACAGAGGGTGGGGAAGACCACAAATTAATAGCTAATCACCCTAGTTAGTCACCCCCCCCCCAAGATGGCAAGATCCAATTTTCCTTATAAAAGATTTCCCCCCACTTTGAAAATATTGAGATTTCTCACAGTGACCTCTGTTTTTCAAAGAGGGCTTAGATATCTGTCAAACTGGCTGACTGATACATTTAATAATCCACAGCAATTAAAGTGCATGGCCTGAAACTAAACATTCTTCTGTGTTTTAAAATCAAATATTTATAACAATTTTAAAAAGTTTTAGAAACACAACTGCAGCAGTGACAGAAGAGAACTTTTTTGTTTTGTTTTAATTCAAAATCCAAATAATCCACTTAACAGAGGATTAGAATCCTGTCCCCTCCTCTACATATGTTTGCAAACCATCTGTTTAAAAAATAAAGCAAAGCTGAATGGTGATTGGCAGTATAAGAATCACACATTCCTTCTGCCCTTTGCTCAGGCACGATGCCACATGAGTTTGATGCCATAAAATTTGTGGGGTTTTTTTCATTTTGAATGATTTACAGTGGAGCAGAACTTACAAATCAGAACAGTAACAGGGGTTATGAATAGGGATGTATGTTTTTCCAAAATGTCTAAATGAAATATTTTGAAACACACTAAAAGAACTACACAGTTCTCCACCTGGCAGCCATAATTGAAGTTAATAACACTTGTTTAGACATAAGGAAACTCTTTGACACCTAGACCTTTTTTTAATGAAATGATCAAACAATCATCATCTAGTCTTCAGAAATCAAAGCAGTTAGTTCTGGCCATATGTCATATTAAGGTAGCTAGGTTTCCAACCAGATCTAATAATTTTAAAAACATGTTTCAATTTCTTAGCGAGATCACCTACTTTTAATCATATGCTATTTTGGAAATCCTGTTGCAGTATTTAGGACTATTATCGTAATATTGATTAGTTACGACAGCTTTTCAGTGACTGATGACATGAAACACATTATATGCAAATACTTTGATAACCATAACATGTACAATTGATTGTTTTGTATTTCAGATGCATGCTTTAGACTCCCCATGGACAATGGCTTTCTTGACATATATTTCAGACATCAGCTGATGGAATAAAATACCTAATTCCTCATACCCAATGGATGTGGGCCTTGGAACTTGAGATATGTTGCAACTGGTAAAGGCATGTGTGTAAAATAACTCACTTCATAACTGGGAATATTTCTCCAACTAAAAACAATCTCTGTTCAAGAGCATGAGGCTGAAATGTTAAGATTCTGAAATACTCAAATGAAGGATTTATGGCAGCTAACAAGACAGAGTGTAGGGTTACCATATTTGAACATTCAAAAAAGAGGACACTCCCCGGGGGTGGGGTATTTGTTCGCGCCACCCCCTACCCCTCCCCAACCCCAACCCTTCCCCGCCCCTTCCCCCACCCCCATTCCCCAAAGTCCCCGTCTCAACTCCACCCCCTTCCTTCCCCATTGGACCCCTTCCCTAAATCCTCGCCCCAGCTCCGCCTCCTCCCCTGAGCACGCCATGTTCCCCCTCCTCCCCGGTCCCTCCCAGCCACGCGAAACAGCTATTTCATGGCACAAGCACTGGGAGCTAGGGGGGGAAAGCGGGCACTCTCTCGAGTGATCAACATTCACTTTCTTTCTCGAATGATCAACATTCACTCTCTTTCTTGAACGATCAACTCTTCTTTGGGGAAAAATAATAATGGCAAAATCCCAGACATTTTTAGATATTTAAAAATTCCTCCCGGACAGCGATTTAAGAACCAAAAAAATGTCCGGGAAAATACGGATGTATGGTAACCCTAACAGAGTGTCTTGTTTGTAGAGCATGTAAATCTGAGATCCCTACTTGAGTCTCCTCCCTCACCCAGCCTCCTTCCTTCCAGCCAGTCCTGGGACACTGCCTACTTAGTCGTGCCTTCTATCTCTCACTATCTTTTGGGGCTGCATCTATAGCTTTTGGCGGTGCATCAGGTGGCAACCCTTTCAGCTCTTGTTTCTTGGGGGGGGAGGGGGGGAGAGGTTATTGCAAGGGTATTCTGCAGGGGAGGGGAGAGGAGTGGCCTGCTTCCTGCAGCCTCTGTGTGGAAGTGGAAGAGAAAAATTCTCTTTCCACTACAACAGCTGCTTAGAAGCTAAGCCTTGAGGAAGAGAGCACCCCATAAGGCTTAGTGCATTGAAATAGGAGACCCTTCAGGGTCCCTCAGAAAATGCACATTCTTAACTATGGCCCTTTGCTTCCTAGCACGATTGGTAAGGAAGCTCCAGCTTGACACTGAATAGCCATCTGCTATCACTATTACTGCCCTAATCTGAACCAGCAACCTAAAGATGAAAAGTTCGCTAGCCCCTTAGCAACTCTCTTTTCAAAGTATCTTCCCTCCTGGAACATCCATCCCCATCTTTGATAGTTAAACACATCTACCCTTCTTAATACTATGCTGTATTACTATGCCTTAATACTCGGCCCGCACCACTTCCCACAGTTCCCAGTGGCGGGGAACAGCGAACCGCAGCCACTGGGAGCTGCGAGCTGGCATACCTGTGGACACTTATGTAAACAAAGCATCTCATGGCCCGCCAGGGGCTTACCCTGAAGAAGCTGTGAACCAAGTTTGGGAACTCCTGACCTGCACAGGTGTCTGCACTGATTTCTCTAAACTGGTATAATTAAACTAGTGCAAGTTTGTGTGTAGACAGGACCTAAAAGTGCAGATTAAAATAACAGAGGTCCAAATAGATTTAGGAGTAAATGCATTATAGATACAGAACCATTATCACATCCTTCAGTGGCTTGTTAAAAAAAAATTCTCATCATCGACCTCATCCTACTGTCATTAATCAGCTAAAATTCCCATTGATTTCAACAGGAGTTTTACCAAAGTAAGGAGAGCAGGATCCGTAGCATTCTGGCAGTGCAAGTAGGTACACAGAAACATTACAGGCCAGAAGATGATGATGCAATCCATCAGGGCTTGTCCTCATAAACCCAGGAAATACCAATCAATTTATATCTCATCATCTTAACCCCGAAAGTCTAGTTAATGGTTTTGCCCCTATATTCCCTCCTGTTCCAAAATGTTGTCCTGTTCCCTCTTAACTTGATTTACTCTACTTACTTCTATTGCTGACTTTGGCACTTTGTTCCCTCTTCTAACCAACCACTGTATAAAGACATCTGTTTGAATGGCTTAGGTGTAGAGCAGCAGCTGTCTTGTTCAAATCAATGCAAATTCAGATGAACATGCCCGCCCCCCATAAACTTGCTTGGAAAAGCATAGCAAAGCCCCATGCCCCACCTTCAACACACACCACATACACTTAAGCAAGACTAAAAACGATCAGTATTTTTATACTCTGTTTGGTTTAACTGTTTTATCTGGACGTGAGACCAGTCAAAGAGAGAGACTTTGTGAGCTCTGCACCCAAATAATGCTTTTAAATAAGGCTGAGGAAGGCCTTTGCATTTTCTAATGAAAAAGCTTTTATAAATTTTGCACCCAAAAGTAAAATGGCAAGTGCAAATGCTTAAAAGTAAAGGCTGGCTTTCTCAAATGGGCATAGTAGAGACTAGACTTTTTTTGTTTTTCCAATTTTAACTAAAGAAATTTCCTACTAATTATTCACCTTCAAAGTTTAAATATCATTCCAATTTATTCACTGGACTTATGGGTATAGAGAACCCGTTACATCCTTCTTGTTATGTGGGGCCCAAAACTGGTCACAGTACTCCAGATGAGGCCTCACCAATGTCAAATAGAGGGAAACGATCACGTCCCTCGATCTGCTGGCTATGCCCCTACTTATACATCCCAAAATGCCATTGGCCTTCTTGGCAACAAGGGCACGCTGCTGACTCATATCCGGCTTCTCATCCACTCTCACCCCTAGGTCCTTTTCCGCAGAACTGCTGCCTAGCCATTCGGTCCCTAGTCTGTAGCTGTGCATTGGGTTCTTCCGTCCTAAGTGCACGACCCTGCACTTATCCTTATTGAACCTCATCAGATTTCTTTTGGGCCAATCCTCCAATTTGTCTAGGTCCCTCTGTATCCTATCCCTGCCCTCCAGCTTATATACCACTCCTTCTAGTTTAGTATCATCCGCAAATTTGCTGAGGGTGCCATCCACACCATCCTCCACGTCATTTATGAAGATATTGAACAAAACCGTCCCCAGGGCCGACCCCTGGGGTATTCCACTGGACACCGGCTGCCAACTAGACATGGAGCCATTGATCACTACCCGTTGAGCCTGACAATCTAGCCAGCTTTCTACCCACCTTATAGTGCATTCATCCAGCCCATATTTCTTTAACTTGCTGACAAGAATACTGTGGGAGACCGTGTCAAAAGCTTTGCTAAAGTCAAGAAACAATACATCCACTGCTTTCCCTTCATCCACAGAACCAGTAATCTCATCATAGAAGGCGATTTAATTGGGGATGGGTCCTGCTTTTGAGCAGGGGGTTGGACTAGATGACCTACTGAGGTCCCTTCCAACCCTGATATTCTATGACTCTATGATTCTATGATTAGATTAGTCAGGCATGACCTTCCCTTGGTGAATCCATGCTGACTGTTCCTGATCACTTTCCTCTCATGTAAGTGCTTCAGGATTGATTCTTTGAGGACCTGCTCCATGATTTTTCCGGGGACTGAGGTGAGGCTGACTGGCCTGTAGTTCCCAGGATCCTCCTTCTTCCCTTTTTTAAAGATTGGCACTACATTAGCCTTTTTCCAGTCATCTGGGACTTCCCCCCTTCGCCACAAGTTTTCAAAGATAATGGCCAATGGCTCTGCAATCACAGCCGCCAATTCCTTTAGCACTCTCGGATGCAACTCGTCTGGCCCCATGGACATCTTCATTATTGATCTGGATGATGGGATGGATTGCACCCTCAGCAAGTTTGTGGATGACACTAAGATGTGGGGAGAGATAGATACCCCAGAGGGTAGGGATAGGGTCCAGAGTGGCCTAGACAAATTGGAGGATTGGGCCAAAAGAAATCTGATGAAGTTCAACAAGGACAAGTGCAGAGTTCTGCACTTAGGAAGGAAGAATCCCATGCACTGCTACAGGCTGGGGCCCGGCTAGCTAAGCAGCAGTTCTGCAGAAAAGGACCTGGGGATTACAGTGGACGAGAAGCTGGATATAGTCAGTAGTGTGCCCTTATTCCCAAGAAGGCTAACGGCATATTGGGCTGAATTTGTAGGAGTGTGGCGAGCAGATCAAGGGAAGTGATTATTCCCCTCTATGCAGCACTGGTGAGGCCACATCTGGAGTACTGTGTCCAATTTTGGGCCTCCCACTAGAGAAAGGATGTGGACAAATTGGACAAAGTCCAGTGGAGGGCAATGAAAATGATTAGGGGACTGGAACACATGACTTATGAGGAGAGGCTGAGGGAACTGGGGTTATTTAGTCTGCAGAAGAGAAGAGTGAGGGGGGATTTGATAGCAGCCTTCAACTACCTGAAGGGGGTTCCAAAGAGAATGGAGCTAGGCTGTTCTCAGTGGTGGCAGATGACAGAATGAGGAGTAATGGTCTCAAGTTGCAGTGGGGGATGTCTAGGTTGAAGATTAGGCAAAACTATTTCACTAAGAGGGTTGTGAAGCACTGGAATGGATTACCTAGGGAGGTGGTGGAATCTCCATCCTTAGAGGTTTTTAAGACCAAGCTTGACAAAGCCCTGGCAGGGATGATTTATTTGGGGTTGGTCCTGCTTTGATCAGGGGGTTGGACTAGATGACCTCCTAAGGTCTCTTCCAATCCTAATCTTCTATAATTCTATGATTCATCCAAAAAAAATTGCCCAATACTAGTAAACAGCACGACTTGATCTACATCTGTGTAGACCTGCAGCCCCTTCCTGGGGCAGATCTGAAGACCACCTCCATCATTGTAATGGATTGCGTGAGTCTGTCATAGAGTCTCTTTCCACAGTGCACAGGGCTCTAGATGATGTCCCTGTGCAGCTGCTCCACCAGCAACCCCTATGTGAAGCTTTAGTGGTGCAGAGGGTCTTGCACTCTGCACCACAGATGAATTTTCCCCTGGATAACATATTATAGTGATGTCTCTTGTACATATTTCATTCAAACTACAGCAGCATTTCCATTCCAAACCCCCTTGTTTTGGAAACTGATTTAGAAATTCACTCTGCTAAAACCCAGTAAAAATGAATTCAGGTTCAAACACACTTCTGTACTCATCTAACCCAGAAACAGTTTGGTTTTAAAAATGGAATTTGGCAACTGATTAATCCTTAGTGCAGTCTAATTTCTCTTGGCATTTGGAAAAGAAAAGCTAAAACAGATGAGAAATTGTGGTTTCAATATTAATACCAAATTTCTTTTATATGGATTTTTCTTAGAAATAGCATGCAACTGAAACGAAAGGAGCTGTTCCTGCCTGTCAACTGTAGAACAGATAGATTCAATATTTCTGCTGCTGGAGAGATCTGTAAATTTCCCCGATGCCCACTATGTATGCCTAATAACCCTGCAGACATTCCAGATGCAAAATTCCAATTGACTTCTATGGTAGTTCAGATTTTTTTAGCTCAGAATTTTGTACAGCAGTTCAGTTATACTAAAGCTATTTCATTCATATATATGTGTACACACACACACACTTAATTGTTTGTGCATTTTATTTTGGTTGAATGGGACATATTGGATTAACAAAAACTGAAACCCATTTACCATATCCCAACTACTGAAGTTAGATTAAAAACAAAACTAAAAGTTCAATTGAGAACTAAAAGAATAAATCCCTATTTATTCCCGCTTATAACCTCTAGTTAGCAAATATATCAATCTATTCTTGATAGTCTCTGAGGAAGAGAAAAGTATTAAGGGCAAATTCTGCCCTAATTTACACCCTTTCTATCCCATTGAAAATGTCCATTGTTCTTGTTTTCATCGCCAAACATTTTAAACCTAATAGTAGGAATAAACAGAACTAAAGTGAAATGTCATGCTCTCACTTTTCTCTGGTTCTCGTTGTCTTTTATTTGGAAAAAAAGACTCTGGTACAATACAGATAACAGGAATATGATGTCACTGGGGAAACACATGCTTATTTTTAAAGATTCTGCTGGGATTCCTCTGCATATGTAGAACAGCTCAGATTGAAACTCGGGTTTTGTTCAGTTGATTTCTTGTGAACCGTAAAACAGGTTTCATTTGTCTCTAGTGTTATTTATAGAAATATGTATCAGTGACATCAGAAAACATTTATACATTCTCGTTTTAAACATGTCCCAATAAGCAGTCTGTTATATTTCTGTTAGTGTAGCATATTAGGTTACCTTTTAAGTTCCTGCCAGTTGGGAGCTCCTTCGTTCAAAGTAGAAGCCATGTTTAGCTTCAGGCTAGAACTTAGCAATAATCATGTTGTTTTAAGGATCTAATTTAGACTTTCTATAAATTCAAAGTGTTGGGTTAACCATGTTCTGTTTATTTGTGGAATATTTTCTGACACCTTGTTACACAATTAATCTACAACCTCAATTATGACCTTGGTCCTAAGAATAGAGGCCTGACATACATAGCCCATGCTACCTGTAGTATAATGCATTCTTTCACTTATATTTCTGTTCACAGGACCTGCACAGATGCCAGTTTTCTAAAACAAAAACAAAACAAAGCAAATCTCATCAGACTGAACATCAGCAGTTCAACACAGTCAGTAGAAACAAAAATATACAGAAATGAAAACAATAGAAAGTATGGATGAGACAAAAATAATAATTGGCATCTTAAAATTCATGGGAGAAATCATGGCTCCATTGTAGTCTATGAGATATTTGCCACTGACTTCACTGGGGCCAAGATTTCACCTTATATGAGTAATTGCAAAAGCAGCCACATGAACCAGTTGTTATTAATTCTTGTCATATGACAGGGTATTGACCCTGGGATCACGTGACCGGGGCAAGCAGAAAAAAGTCCAGTTTGTACGAGCCCTCATGTGTCAGACTCTTATTACAGTAATGAAAATGTTCATAAGCTAATATGAAGAATTATGGAGATGACCCAATAACGATTTAAAATATAGCTAAAATGGCAATTTTTCCCTTTTCATTTCTTTTTCTTGAGGAATATATTGTGTTATCACCATTAGACTTTGAACTCATAGCACTTTTAATCCAACTATCTCAAAGCACTTTGCAAAATGATATTATCCCTGATTAACTATGGGAGAATTGAGGTACAGAGAAGTTAAGTTAGGATCTGAAATCAGGTCTCTTGAGCTCACTCCTGTTCTCCACTAGATCCAACTGCATTTAAACTCCTTGGCTGATACTTTTAGTATACCAAGGATACTTTTAGTTTACCAAGATAATTAGGAGTGCACTCGATTCAGAGTTTTGCATACTGAAAAATAAAGTAGTATGCAATTCTGAGTCACTTCACCTGATTCCATAAGCCCATTCTATTTCACTGTGAATCAAATTCTGAAGTTTTTATTTGGCCATTTTTCTACAGAAGAAAATGGAAGAGTTGCCTGAATAAATATTGAGCAAAAACTGAGTAACAACTTCAAGGTTTGTCCCAAAAAACAACATAAGGACATTAGAACAGCCACACTGGGTCCGATCAATGGTCCATCTAGCCCAGTATTTTATCTTCCAAGAGTGGCCAATGCCAGTTGAGATGCTTCAAAGGGAACAAAGAGAACAGGACAATTATCAAGTGATCCATCCCCTGTCATCCAGTCCTACCATCTGGCAGTCAGAGGCTTATGGACACCCAGAGCATGGAGATGCATGGAGACAATAGCCATTGATGAACCTACCCTCCATTAACTTATCTAATTCTTTTTCTAACCCAGTTGTACTTTTGGCCTTCACAACATCCCCTGGCAATGAGTTCCACAGGTTGACTGGTGCACTGTGTGAAGAAGTACTTTCTTGTGTTTGTTTTAAACCTGCTGCCTATTAATTTCACTGGGTGACCTGTGGTTCTGGTGTTATGTAACGGGGTAAATAACACATCCTTATACACTTTCTCCACACCTGTCATGATTTTATAGACCTTTATCATATCTCCCCTTCGTCATCTCTTTTCCAAGCTGAAAAATCTGAGATGTTTTAATCTCTTCACATATGGAAGCTCTTCCATACCTTTAATCATTTTTGTTGCCCTTCTCTGTACTTTTTCCTTTTCTCATATATCTTTTTAGAAATGGGCGACCAGAACTACACGCAGTATTCAAGGTGTGACTGTACCATACATTATTTAGTGACATTGTGATAATGTATTGTCTTATTATCTGTCCCTTCCTAATGGCTCCTAACATTGTTGCTGCATATCGAGCAGATGTTTTTTAGAGAACTATTCACAGTGACTTCAAGATCTCTTCCCTGAGTGGTAACAGATAATTTAGACCCCTTAATTTTGTATATATAGTTGGGATTATGTTTTCCAATGTGCATGACTTGGCATTTATCAACATTAAATTTCATCTGCCATTTTGTTGCCCAGTCACCCAGTTTTGTGAGATCCCTTTGTATCTCTTCACAGTCTGCTTTGGACTTCGCTAGCTTAAGTAATTTTGTATCATCTGCAAACTTTGCCATCTAACTGTTTACCCCTTTTTCCAGATCATTTATGAATTTATTGAACAGCACTAGTCCCAGTACAGATCCCTGAAGGACACCTCTATTTACTTCTCCCCATTCTGAAAACTGACCATTTATTCCTACTCCTTGTTTCCTGTCTTTCAACCAGTTACTGATCCATGAGAGGACCTTCCCTATTATCCCATGACCCCTTACTTTGCTTAAGCATCCTTAGTGAGGAACCTTGTCAAAAGCTTTCTGAAAGTCCAAGTACACTATATCGATTGGATCACCCTTGTCCATATGCTTGTTGACACCCTGAAAAATTCTAATAGATTGGTGAGGCATGATTTCCCTGTAAAAAAGCCATGTTGACACTTCTCCAACAAATCATGTTCAACTGTGTGTCTGATAATTGTGTTCTTTATTATAGTTTCAGTCAATTTGCCTGGTACTGAAGTTAGGTTTACCAGCCTGTAATTGCCAGGATCACCTCTGGAGCCTTTATTAAAAATTGGTGTCACTTTAGCTATCCTCCAGTCATCTGGTGTGGAAGCTGATTTAAGTGATGGGTTACATACCACAGTTAGTAGTTCTGCAATTTCATATTTGCGTTCCTTCAGAACTCTTGGGTGAATATCAAAGAAAAAAAAATCTCCACTTAGAATAGCCCTGAATAGTCTATGTTAATGTTAACGATTCATAGTGTCTAAGACCAGAAGGGATCACTGTGATCATCTAAACTGACCTCCTCTATACACAGGCCATAGAACTTCCTCAAAATAATTTGTGCTTGAACTACAGCAGATCTTTTAGAAAAACATCAAATCTTGATTTAACATGATGCATAAAAACTTGAGAAGATAAGTGATACACAGAGCTGAGACCTGATGGATGATGAATCAGTTATAGACAATCTGCTTTCTTTCACATCTCATAAAGGGTTCTATTAACTGTGAGCTATTGGGTTTGCCATCTAGAACAGTGGCTCATGACTTGCCAAATAATAAATATGTATCTAGAGTCAACAAAAAATGCAATCAGTTTCCAATACAGAAGCTTCCGTGAAGCTACAGCTCCTTCCCAAATTCTCCTGTATGAAGGGCAAAAGCTTGCCGGTACAGCTTCAAACAGCAGCAGTACTATCGAAAGACAGAGAGTAGGCTTAAGGCAGCACTAAATCAAGAAGTATGGGACAACCTGTAAGGAAGCTTGATCTCATGAGATCTCCATCCAAATTTTGAATTCAGATCAATCTGAACATGCTTCACTTATCTGAGCTTAAAGCTTTTGGATGTTTTATTGAGTCACACCCAAATGAACGTTTGGCCCCTTTTCAAGCTTATCTACAATTCGAAATGCCCCAGCGCAACTGTGTGAGGAGCCTAGCAAAATTCTTTGTGCTATTTAGAAAATGTGCTCTTGGATACCAGCCCCTATTACCGGCATGCTAGCCAAACAAAAGAGGGCAATATATATTTCCTCTCTTGTTTAATCCCTAAAGTATGGTGTTTCTTATAGGTGTGCGGAAAGCAATTTCAGAGGCTGCACAGTTTCTGGCACCTAGCACAGTGGGACCCAATCTGACTGTGACCTTGAGTTCTATCAAAATATAAATAATAAGTAATTATCTTATTTTCATAGGTGAGGGAAAATGAAGGGTAGGGATGTTAAGTGTCCAAGGTCACACGGAAAGTCTGGGCAAAGTCAGGAATAGAAATCAGGAGTGAAGTTGCCTTGCCCCTATTGGAATCAATAGCAGAACTTCCATGGAGCTAGGATTTCATTCCTGATCTCCAATTTCTCTGTCCCGTGTCTTAACTACAAAACCATTCTTTCTGTATTGGATACTGCATATTACAAATACGATACTGGAGCTCAAACACCAAATAAGCAGATCACTGAACTATGCAGAAACAGCTGAAGTTCTGACAAAAAGTTTTCCCGGGGGGAAAAAAAAGCTGCAATTGTTTTGAGAAGGCATACAGTGTTTATCTGTATCACATCTAAATACTTTGAATAGTACAGGCCATGAAAAAAGAAATGGTTGATACAATATCAAGTGTTAAGTCTTCATTCTTCTATTTTACTAGTATTAACATAACCTGGGAAAGGCCCTCCCACCATAAGAATGGCACTGGCAATATTGATAATCTTTTCAACCCTACCAAAAAAAAAATTAAGAAGACTTTAAAAAAACAATAAAAACATTACCGCAACCAGAGTTTTTATCCCAAAAAGGGAGACGTACCAAGTTTACTAGGGACTTTACAATTGCTACTGATTTTATGTGGTAGGTACTCAGAAACTGAGGTGACAAGCAGCAGTATAAAACCATAAAACAGCTAGAGATAGCATAACAATAATGGAAAGTTGCTATCATTCTGTGCCCAAGTAACATTGATATATACAGCAACTAAGGATCCATGTTAAAAGTCATCCATGGACATTTACTTAAGAAATAGTTTAAATGACTTGAGCTATCTGACATTCTGATTGTGTAACGTGTAGATTTTTGCTTACGTTCTGAAAAGGGGCTTTCTGGAAAGTGCTTATATCAGGCACAACTGCTCTTTGGGGCAATAGGAAAGCATTTATTTTCCAGTCTTGCCTTTATGAGCCACCACCCCCACCCCTTCCCCATCGCCATCCCCATCCCCATTCCCTCTAACCTGCAGGGATCATACAGGAAACATAAAAGTTACTGAGGCCTCACTGACCTTGTCAAGGCCACGTGTGGGAATTTTAAAAAGTTTGAGTTGCTTCAAAATTATAGCAATTACTAGAAATATTCCAGGGGGGTGGGAAAGACATTTTATGCTGTCATTCCAGATTTCCCCATTGTAATTGTCATTTTCATCTGCTAGTCCTTTTAAAAATAAAATTAAAAATATAGGTGTTTTTTAGTGACTGGGTACCAGATGTTGAAAACATATTGTGGCACTCAGTCATAATTAAGTCAGATCTAATATGCATCTGTCAGAAACCATTGACCTTCACTGATGATGGTAGGAAGAAAGCTTTGATACTCTACCAAACATTTAAGGATTTTTGAAGGAAAAATGTCAAAGGTTTGGGTGTTCTGGCAGGAAATTAGCTCTTGTGTTTCTAATGACAAATGTTTTTAGCTTAATCTAAGTAAACAATGAAATGGTGATACTTCAGCTGGGATTTCTAATCCTAGGTATCACCTTTCATATGTTTCCCCAGCAAGGAATCAAGGAATTGTAGAACTTCCATCGTTTTTAAGGTGACGATCTGTCAGAGTAAAATAAATAAAAGCTTTTAATACAATTGTCAGTTTTCACCTGAAGAATTTGTAGATAAAAGAAAACTTGGTAGGGAAATAAAAAGGAACTTTTTCAAAGACCAACATTGAAATATTTGGAATGCTTTCCATGCTCTCTCTCCTCCATGGACAGAGGAAAAGGATTATCAGAAAGCAGCTTCTAAAATTAGTTATAACTGAGTATTTAGTCAACATTTTGAAACTTGTACCACAACACATGCAAAATAGTGGTGGACACTTTCACAAAGTAAAGGCAAGGCGCTGGATTCTGGTCTCAGTGTCTTGTAAATTTGGGGTTACTCTGGATTTACCTTAGGCTAAATGAACTCAGATTTCATTAAATTCATCTACAGCAGATTAAATTTGATCTAGAATTTACTTATGAATAAACTTATATAAAGACCGTTAAGCAGTCAGCCCAATAGTTAGAGCACTAACCTCGGGGGCTTGGAAGATTTGGGTTCAATTTCCTGTTCTGCCACAGACTTCCTGTGTGACTGTGGACAAGTCACTTAGTTTCTCTGTGCCTCAATTCCCCACTTGTACAATGGGGCTGATGCATCCTTATCTCATAGGGATGTTGTGACGATTAATACGTTAAAAGATTGTGAGGCATTAACATACTACAGTGAAGGGAGCCATATAAGTACCTTAGATAGAAAGGGAAAATATTCTATTAACAATTCTGCTGCTCTGACAGTTCTACAATTACATATATATTTTAAAATCCTTCGGAAACCATTTTCCTGAGGTTTGCTGAAAATGAGCTCGGTTTTTTTTAATTCTTATTTAATTTTTTTCATATTACTCATCTAGTTTTACCTTTTTTCACAAATTATTTTTATTATCTGTTCAACAAGCATTTGCAGTTGCAGTATTATTGATTGTTTTGTGGATTAGTTGTTGCACAATAATAATGCCATGTTTTCACAGCATAGTTCCTTTAAGCAGGTTACCTGTATTGGTTAACTTCAAAGAGAGTAGAAATTTACCTAAGCCCACTCAGAGACTCAGGCTTGAAAGCTGCTCAAAAGCCACGACAAACAAACAAAAAGCTTGTTTGGGAGATGAAGGAACGTAATCTTACCCCAGTGCATCTGCAGAACCCACTGGTAGACACAGGGCGGCAAAGCAAGATCAAATAACTTCCTCCGTTGCCCACCGCCAGCCAAAAACAAATAAATTCTTGAATACCAAAGATTAAAGGTCAGCCCATTTTTAATATATTTCTCTCTACTTATAGGAGGAAAAATTATAGTTTCAGGAAAGTTAATCTAAAATATAAAGTGATCCACTTAGTAGGTTTTCAAGGCTACATCATAAAAAGGAACCTCCTTATTTTGAAATAAGGACGAGACAAGAAGGGAATCCAGTGTTTCCATCCAACAGTGCTGGGAACACCATTACTGCACCTACCTAAACAACAAAAAACAGAATGAAAAATAAACCCACTGAGGCAAAAAGGAAGCTCTGTGGTAAGAAAATACAACCACCCCATGCACCCACAAATAGAAGGCCCAGAAAACCATCAAAGACGTGTGATTTAGTCCCAGTTTATGTTCAGTGGCTTTACAGAACCAATACTACAAATGCTCATGAGTTATTGTTCTTTTGAATTAAAAGAACAATTTTTGTGTTTTATTTATATTTAAACATTCCCTTGTTGTGTTTGCAACTGTAACACTGAAGAATTTTATTATTAGTTCTTGATAACAGAAAGTAAAAGTAACTAGAAACAAAAGCTGTATCCTGAAGGGAACACACAGAAAATGCCACTGCACTTTTGATTCTGCTGTACTATAAACTACCTATATGTTTCAGCAATGTTGAATTTTCTTCCTGGGATTGTTAATAGCTACATGTCAAATCTGCCACTATCTTTGCTTTAAAGCACAAAACTTTCCTATGGTAATTGCATCCTATGGTAATTTTCTGCAGTTAGATTAATCAAAGGGATAGCAGATAGGGATAATATTTTCCCAGTTTTAAGCTAATAAATTATATTTCTTATTAGTTATGTTAAACAGCTGTTAAACAATAATAGAATACTATTTATTTAAATATTTTGGATGTTTTCTACATTTTAAAATATATTGATTTCAACTACAACACAACACAAAGCATACACTTTATATTTATTTTTTATTACAAGTATTTGCACTGTAAAAAAACCCAAAGAAATAGTATTTTTCAATTCACTCAGATTTTCGAAGGCACTTCAGATTCTTAAACGTTGGGTCGAGTACTGTAGCTATCTTTCAAAATCTCACATTGGTAACTTCTTTGCGTTTTGTGAAATCTGCAATGAAAGTGTTCTTAAAATGAACAACATGTGCTGGGTCATCATCTGAGACTGCCATAACATGAAATATATGGCAGAATATGGGTAAAAGAGAGTAGGGGACATACAATTTTCCCCCAAGGAGTTCAGTCATAAATTTAATTAATGCATTATTTTTTTAACAAGCATCATCAGCATGGAAGGATGTCTTCTGGAATGGTGGCTGAAGCATGAAGGGGCATACAAATATCTGGCGTGTAAATACCTTACATTGCAGGCTACAAAAGTGCCATACGAATGCCTGTTCTCACTTTCTGGTGACATTGTAAATAAGAAGAGGGAAGCATTAGCTTCTGTAAATGTAAACAAGCTTGTTTCTCTTAGCGATTGGCTGAACAAGAAGTAGGACTGAGTGGACTTGTAGGCTCTGAAGTTTTTCATGGTTTTGTTTTTGAGTGCAGCTATGTAACAAAAAAAAATCAACATTTTTCCAAGTGCACTTTCACAACAAAGAGATTGCACTGCAGTGCTTGTTTGAGGTGAATTGAAAAATACTGTTTTTTGTTTATCATTTTTACAGTACACATATTTGTAATAAAAATAATATACACTGATTTCAATTACAACACGGAATACAATATATATGAAAATGTAGAAAAACATCCAAAATATTTAATAAATTTCAATTGGTATTCTATTGTTTAACAGTGCAATTAAAACTGCGATTAATTGCGATTAAGTTTTTTGAGTTAATCGCGTGAGTTAACTGTGATTAATCAACAGCCCTATTAATTACTCATTATTATATTTATAGAAACCAGCTCCTCCAACATCAGATTGTGTTATTGCCCAATAGACATTCTCTCTAAATTAGAGGTGGCCTGATGACACAGAGGCCCTGATGCTGCAAAGGCTTAAGCACCTGCTTAACTTTACATTTGCAAGTAGCCCATTGACATGAATTGGACTGCTCACATACCTAAAGTTAAGCACGTGCCTAAGGCTTCGCAGCATCAGGGCAAAAGTTTGGCTACAGCTCTGAGATTTCCCAAATCTCGGCAGTGTTTGATCAGGAGATTTAGTTCAGACCATTATAGAGATAGGAGCCAGTTACAAAGTTTGAATCCAGACTTCCATGCTGCTTGGGGCGCTTGGATCTGAGTTTGGGGTTTAGGTCTATCCTGAGAGTTGAGAAAATTCTGTAATGATACCTACAACAACTAGTTATTCCAAAGTGGAGAATGTGAGGGGGCCACAAATAGAAACTTCATTCATCCATGTTCTTGGTGGTCACAAACTGAGCAGTTAACAACAAAGAGGAGCAGAAATAGTGAGTCAAGCGATAGAGGAGAAAGAATGAACAGAGGTGAGTGGGAGAAATAAAATTAGCTTGGATCTGGTATAAGAAAAGTAACCAGCCAGTGGTTTACAACTTCACTAGAGATAGGACAGGAACAATGGAGAGGGGTAGAGGGATTGCTTAGTGATGTCTTCTATGCCATCCCTATTCCTGACTGCAGGTGTAGGGGGTATATCTGGGGGAAAGGAGTGTGGAGGTCAGGGGTTGAGTAGCGAGGGTATTCTTACACCCACCTGCCAAAGGGCCATGGCCTTCACTGCTCCCTTCCCCTCAGGCTAATCCTTTGCTGCTGGAAAAGCACCTATAGTCCCCTACCTCATGCCTGGGAGTGGGACAGTGCACAATGTGATCATTCCCCTGGACTGAGTTGCACTATATAGAAGGGCAGGATAGGGCTGTCACCAAGGTCATGCATTAAAATGAGAGAACACTGGACAACGGACCTCATAAGATGCAGTCTCCAAGTTTGTTTGCTTAATTGTGTCTACTGATGGAGAGCAACATTACTGTCCCACATTCATTGGAATATTCAGTGGAACACTCAGCACTTTGTTACAGAATTCTCAGGGACTGCAAGTGTACTATGAAACTGGAACAAAATCAGCTTCATGCTGAGAAAGGTCATGGGGGTAGGGAGAAGATCATAACCAGGAGTGATAGAGACTATAAATCATGAAAAATTGTTGTTTAGCCAACACATACTCTTCCCTTGATGTTTATTAAATTTAACAGTGCAGCCAGTGTCTGAAAACTCAGAATTAAATGTGTTTCATGCAGGCTAAGCTTTTCATCCCCTTTGAGAAAGATGATGAAAGGTGTAAACCTCATCTGAGATGTTTCTTCTTACTTAACATCATGCAGATTCAGACAAACCTGTCTGCTCCTTGAGGGAAAGGAGCTTTCTTGAGAGGAAAGTGCCATTTTTTCTTTGTATGAGTATTGATTAGTGTCACTGTTTGGGATGGTGAAGCTGTTGGGAATGCTTCTCTGTACAACCTTCCTGGCTGGTGAAGGCAAATGGGGAAGAACTGGGCCTATCATTGGTAGAGATTTTCAATGCCTCATTGAGGGAGGGCTGGGTTCAGGTTCCTTTAAAGCAGTACATGTATGGACTCTGCTCAAGAAATCATCACTGGATGCTAACAATCTGACCAACCACCATCTTGTATCTAATCTTCCATTGTCAGCAAAGATAAATGAAAAGGCGGGGGTGAGACAACTTTCACAGAATCTAGGTTCCTTAGGCCCTCTTGACCTTTTACAGTCTAAGAATGGCATGGAGTCTGCTCTGATTTCACTGGTAGATCTCCTCTTGGCTGTGGGTGAAAACCAAAGGTCCATGCTGGCTTCAATAACATTGACCATCAG
Source organism: Caretta caretta (assembly GCF_965140235.1). Taxonomy (NCBI): domain Eukaryota; kingdom Metazoa; phylum Chordata; order Testudines; family Cheloniidae; genus Caretta; species Caretta caretta. Next base: position 124,989,569 of record NC_134209.1, on the reverse strand, counting down.
GTGTTGATAGCAGGTGTGCAGACCATAGTAAGATTGACCAGGATGTTCTTGCAAAGTGCTCCCAAAGGCTGGTGGTGGGCAAACACTGCTCCCCACTGAGTGGATAGTCATGAGAGGTTTCATGTTTCTCCTCCTGTCCAGTGTTTGCACAGATCCACTGAGAGAGTTAGCAAGGAGACATGTGTTGCAGTGTTTTCCAGCTGCAGTGACACACAGCTCTATACATCCATATTATTTAACCCAGTCAAAGCTGTTGATTTCCTTACTGTGTCTGGTTGAAACTGGGGCATGGATTTATTATTATTATTATTATTATATTATCGTAGCCCCTAGGTACCCCAGTGATAGTGCCTCCATTGTGCTAGGTGCTGCACAAACATAGAACAAAAAGATGGTCCCTGCCCCAAAGAGCTTACCATCTAAGTATAAAACTAGAAACAACAGCTGGATACAGACACACGGGGATACAAGGAAGCAATGAGATGACATTGGTCAGCATGATAGGCAATGGCCACATGCTGGAGCACAGCAGCAGCCTAAACATTGTCAAGTTTTTTGGCCTCAAAGCAAAGTAAAGTGTTCCAGAGGATTTTGAAGGAGGATAATGTGTTAGTTTTGTGGATGTTCATGGGGAGCTCCTTTCAAGTATGAGGGGCAGCATGAGAGAAGGCACCAAGGTGCTTATATGAAAAATTGACACATGGGCATTGAAGGCTGACATGGGCCAATCAGAAGCAAGAGTCAATTTACTGATATCGAATGAGAGATGACGAGAGGGAGAGGATAGGTTGTGAGTGGCCTTAAAAGCGAACAGGTAGTTTGTATTTGATGTGACAGAGAGAGAGCAGCCATTAGAAGGATGCAAAGAGAGAGGTGACATGGTCAAAGCAATAAGTTAGGGAAATGATCTTTGCAGCAGCACTGAACGCATATCAGTGGGGCAAGACTGCCTCTGTCAAGGTTATGAACCCTTCTTTCAGGTATAGACCTTGCAACCAACTATCATGCCTTTGTAACCTCATAATTAGATCACTGCAGTACGTCCAACATTATCATCAAATCAGCTGTTTATGGTAGTGCCTAGAGGTCCCAGCTGAGATCAGGGCCCCATTGTGCTAGGCACTGTACAAATCCAGAGCTGGGATTGCAGTTTAAATCCATCCCGATACCAAGCCAGCCTGCTTGTTAAGCAGTGCATCTCACAGCAAATATATTACAGTGGCAGTGCTCCATGAACTGCACTGACTGCCTATTGACTTCCAGGGATTTTAGGTGTTGATTATGACATATAAATCCCTAAATGTCAAGGGACCTGCTACCTTACTGACCACTTCTCCCCATGTCAGACAATGCAGCTGTGGGCAGCAGAGGTAACTCAAGCTGAAGCCCAATCAGCATAAGAGAGGGGCTGCTGGCCAGGCCAGGTGTTTTCATGAGCACTCAACTTGTTTCACACACTTGGTCTAAAATAAATTGAGTCTGTCTACTTGCCATTCTGACTGAATATATATTTTACAGCTGCTTTCCACGGGTGTAAACGATGACACAAAGTGCAAGTCGACTGAGAATCACTGACTTTCTCACTAACTTTCTGCTGCATCAGGTTCCACCAGCCGTGGACTCAGATCTCCAGGATCCTGCCTCAGTTTACTTTCCGTCTCTAGTGACGCTAAAAATCCCACAGAACTGCAATCTGGCTGACGTCAAAAAAACAAAACAAAATTACAGGAATCTTTATATTCCTCTTCCGTTAAGGTGCAGACAGCAGTTAACCCTAACTCCCCTTGTACACAACAGGCCAATGTTACTGACTGTCAGTCACATGGTTAATCACTTATGACTAACTGCACACTTGTGTCAGGGAGATAGCTTTTCACATCTGGTTCAGATAATTCCTCAGTGCTGAAACGTTCCACCAAATGTTGCAAAAAAATACAACCTGTGCAGTATCACAGCTGGTGAATGACCCAAGCCTGCGGACTGACCCAGAGTAACAAATTTGCACCCCGCAAGAAGATCCTATTACAGCTTGGTCATTTTACATGATGAAGGATTTTCATGTTCACTATGAGAATTCCACCTTTAAAGTGGAGCTATAAACATTAAGGGAAATGTTGACTGAAGAATTGATCAGTGTGCTAAAAAATCCACATGCCAGACCTGAGGTGGGAGGAAGGAGAAGGGAAGCTAGAGTAGTGACTTCATAGTTAGGAGTCTAAACTTTCCACTATATACACAGTTTTGACCTGTCCCACCAACTTCTTCATAAAGTAAGTCGTTTCCACATGAAGTTTCTCATTTCTGATCTCCTAACAGGAAGGTTTAGGGAAAAGATCTAGGTTAATTAGACATGGCATTTGGGAGACACGGGAATCTGAAAAATGATTTTTTTTTAATCCCTGGAATAGTAATATCTTGCAAAATTTCAAATGGCGTGAGCCTAACATTTTTTAATTTGTTTTATTCACATGTGCTTGTTGACAAGTGTCTTTTAGTCTCTTTCTGACAGTTGGGTGGGAATTTCCGGAATTATTCAGCATAAAATTTTGAGTATTTAAGAACGTCATTAGCTCTTGCTGGAGTTTATAAGCTTGGAGTTTAAGCAGCTCGGCAAGCTGATGGCTGTGCTGTAGGAAATATAAGCAACAGCCAAACAGCTGTGGTTCAACAAAGTTATATACTCAACCACCAGAGACTGCTAAATTTGTACGCTCAGTCAGCTGAATTGCTTCAGTGCAAGGAGGTTACAGACTACACCAGCACTGCCTTTATTACTGGTATTACCTGCTATTCTGTACTTGTGAGTGGCTGTCTCTATGGTCACATATAGCCAAGAAATCGACTTGCACATCTCTGCAGATTTAGGGCTACATCCCAGTGATTGGTGAGGACATCAGCCTGGAGCATAGTAATGAAATCTACATCGGTTCTTCAAGAGCCCAGAGGTAAGAATTGAGCCTGATTATGTGGTTACTTGTAATCATAGGTGAGTTATATCAGTGGGCTTCTGCCACAAAAGAGTCCAAAGAAAAGCTAAGCCACACCACTCTTTATTCTGTGTGGAGCAGTGACCTATACTCACTTCAGACTTAGTAATTAAGACAATAAAAGAAATCATGAAAAAACAGAGGCATTTTTAGCACCTATCAGTAGGTCTCAACTGCTTGTAGGATCAAGCCCATAAAGAATAGGAGCTATGGCATTTTTATTGGTATTTCAGATGTAATGATACACTCGTTGTCCACACTGTTGAAAATACACCAGAGAAGACTCCAGATGATTGAATGAGACAAGCAAGGCATGTAAAATCCTGTGTTGTTATAGTCAGGATTCATGGAGTTAATGGGCAGGAGCCCAAACAATGTGAAATGCTCTAATCACCCTTTCAATATCACAGTCCAGATTAAGACACAGACAAGACTAGAGGTGATGCTGGCAATTACAGGCCAGTAAGCCTAACATTAATACCAGGCAAATTGGTTGAAACTATAGTAAAGAACAGAATTATAAAACACATAGATGAACATGATTTGTTCGGGAACAGTCACATGGCTTTTGTAAAGGGAAATCATAGAGAGGTGAATAGTGGTGTCACCCAGGCATCTATACTGGGACCAATGCTGTTCAACATATTCATAAATGATCTGGAAAAAGGGGTAAACAGTGAGGTGGCAAAGTTTGCAAATGATACAAAATTACTCAAGCTATTGAAGTGCAGTGCAGACTGTGAAGAGTTACAAAGGGATCTCACAAAACTGGGTGACTGGGCAACAAAATGGCAGATGAAATTTAATGTTGATAAATGCAAAGTAATGTACATTGGAAAACATAACCCCAATGACACATATAAAATGATGGGGTCTAAATTAGCTGATACCACTTAGGAAAGAGATCTTGGAGTCATTGTGCATAGTTCTCTGAAAATATCTGCTCAATGTGCAGCAGTAGTCAAAAAGGATAATAGAATGTTAAGAACCATTTGGAAAAGGATAGATAATAAGACAGAAAATATCATAATGCCACTATATAAATCAATGCTACACCCACACCTTGAATACAGTTCTGGTCACCTCATCTGAAAATAAATTAGAACTGGAAAAGTTACAGAAAAGGACAATAAAAAATGATTAAGGGTATGGAACAGCTTCCATATGAGGAGAGATTTAAAAGCTTGGGATTGTTAAGATTGTAAAAGAAATGACAAAAGGGGATATAATAGAGGTCTATAAAATCATGACTGGTGTGGAGAACGTGGATAATGAAGCGTTATTTACTCCTTCACATAACACAAGAACTAGGGGTTAGCCAAAGAAATTTATAGGTAGCAGGTTCAAAACAAACACAAGGAAGTATTTCTTCACATAACGCCCAGTCAACCTGTGGAACTTGTGGCCAGGGGATGTTGTGAAGGCCAAAACTATGACTGGATTAAAAAAAGAACCTAGTTTGTGGAGGATAGGTCCATCAGTGGCTATTAGCCAAGATGGTCAGGGATGCAACCCCACGTTCTCCATGTCCCTAGTCTCTGACTGCCAGAAGCTGGGAGTGGACAACAAAGGATGGATCATTTGATAATTGCCTTGTTCTAGTTATTCCCTCTGAAGTACCTGCATTGGGCCCTGTCAGAAGCGCGGATACTGGGCTAGACGGACCATTGGTCTGACTCAGCATGGCCATTCTTATGTTTTGATGTTCTTCTTATGTAATTTCCTGACTTCATACCTCAGGCTTTTAGACTATCTTGCACCTGAAGAAGTGGGTTTTTTACCCACAAAAGCTTATGCCCAAATAAATCTATTAGTCTTTAAGGTGCCACCAGACTCCTCATTGTTTTTGTAGATTTATCTGTCACTTTGAATTTCCAGGCTGTACTGATTAGGGTTGTTTTTTAATTTTAAACAACTATAATATTCCAGTTATAATTTATTGTAACCAATGCAATAGTCCACAGCTCATATCAATCTCCCATTTTGGAACATACCCTAGCAATTAAACCCCAAACCTAAAATGTGAACCAAAATGTCAGAGCTATGAAATGGATATACTTCTAAACTGAACAGAAACTAGTAAATAAAACCTTGACTAAGTTAAACTACCAACAAAAAGCAACTTTTAAAAATCTGAAACATTCATAACCCACTACAAACGTTATTTAATGCACTAATTATATTCGGCACCATGAGCATATCTATAACCTGTCCCTTCAACAGAGCTGATAAGGCAGTGTAAATAGCATGCTTGGCTATTTGTATGCTGAAACTCAACCCATCAGAGCACAGAACACAGTAAAATTCAAAGCACCATCCTCCCATTGTCTACTGTATACTTTTTAGGGTATATCTATACTGCAGTCATAAGATGTGACTGCAGCTCAAGCTGACATACCTGAGTTAGTTTTCATCTAGCTAGCTCAAGTCTGAAAGTGTGAGGCTGTGGCCGCGTGAATTTCAGTGTGGGCTGTACAAATCCACCCAGAACTCACGGGGTAATTACTCGCAGTGCTAGCTTACACTGCTGCAGGTTCACAGCTGTGGAACCTGAGCTAGTTAAATTAAAGCCAACTCAGGTATATCAGCTTGAGCTGCAATCACACCGTGTGATTGCAGTCAGTCTCAATATTCTGTAGAATTCCTCCAAATGCTACACAGCAGCATACAAGGAAATACTGTACACCTGCAATATTTTCAAGCCATGCTCATAGCTGATAAACAGAATTATTACAAATGATTCCAAACAGTCTTTCAGCTCCTTGTAATAATAGATTGCCAAGGCTTCTCTTCCTTATCATTTTCTGGAATTATAGGGATGGATTCTGTCACCCACTATGGCCCCTTTATGCTGCTCCAATATAGAAAGGGAGCCATGAAATAGATGGATCTGGTGAATTCCTCCAATTCAGAGACAGCATATAGCTAACGTCAGCAGACCTGCAGTGTCCTTCTCATGCAGCCCTTGGTGTAGGGGCATGCAGGGAGACTGTCCAGCTCCTGAGACTGCTCTGTTTTATGCATTGGTCTACGTACTAGGCAGAGAAGAGCTCAGAATCCCCTCTTGGACTGCCCCATTTCTGCTGCACCTCCTGAGAGTCAGAGCACAGAATGTGGCTCAAAGTGCTCTTATTTACATTTTGGGTGAAACCAAGTACAACCCCCTGCTCTCACCTGTGACTTCTGATACTTGGCCTCACCAAAGAGGCTTTTGAGAATGCAATCCTAAAGTGTATTAGGTGAGGCATTTCCAGTGGGGAGAGAGAAGTATCCGTGCCATTGTACAAGGCACTAGTATGACTTCATTTGGACTAGTGTTTGCAATTCTGGTCACCCTTGTTCAACACAGATGAATTTAAACTAGAACAGGTGCAGAGAAGAGCTACTAGGATGATCAGGGAAATGGAGGGCCTATTTTATGAGAGGAGACTGGAAGAGATTGGTTTGTTTAGTCTTGCAAAAAGAAGGCTGAGGTGGGATATGACTGCTTTCTATAAATACAAATATAAATATAAATATAAAATATTTATGCTAAAGCCCAATGTTAGCACAAAAAGAAAGGGCTGTGAATAAATTCAGGCTGGAAGTTAGAAGAAGGTTTCTAAGCATCAAAGGGTGTGATTATGAAACTGCCTCCCAACAGGAGATGTGGGGGCAAACAATTAATTTTAAGAGAGAGCTGGACAAATTTATGAGTGCAGTTGTATGATGAGGTTGTTTGCGTTGGTAGGGGACAGAGCTCAGCAGCCTAGGTCTTCAGGTTTATGTCCTATGTTCCTACAGCTCATACATCAGGGTTTCAGCCAGCCACCAGCCGGTGTCAGAAAGGGATTTCCATCCGCCCTCCTCCCCCAGTGCATTCTGAGAGGGTATTTTTAATCTCCTTCCTCTGAAGCATCAGGGATGGCCATACCTCAAGATTTGACACGGGGGCAGGGGAGGTAGGGTGACCAGAGGGCAAGTGTGAAAAATCAGGACAGGGGGTGGAGGGTAATAGGTGCCTATATAAGAAAAAGCCCCCAAAATCAGGACTGTCCCAATAAAATCGGGACATCTGGTCACCCTAGGGTGGGGGCAGGGCTCTGAGGTGGCATCTCACATTCTCTCTCTCAGATTCTTGTTCACATGCTTATGTTCTAACTGATCACACCATATGAGGAGTCAGGAAGGAAATTTCCCCATGGTTAGACAGGCAGTGACATTTGAGAGGGGGAGGTTGCCTTCCTCTGCAGTGTGTGGGTGCGGGTCACTTGTCAGGATTATCTGGATATATCTCATTTCATCATTTCCCTGCCATCCCAGGGGCCTCGAGAACTGGTGCACCATGGTCCCGCCTGTTCTTGGCCTGTGGCACACATAATAGTCTAATCTTCTGTGGGTCTCATTTTCTTTGGTTTCATTTTCATTGATTGATGAAGTGTGTGGGTGCTGACTGTTATTGGTGGCCTGTGATATTCAGGAAGTCAGACTAGAAGATCTAGTGGTCCTTTCTGGCTTTAAACTCTATGAGTCCCAAGAAACATATTATAATCACTGTTGGCATTCTGTTGTATTAATGCAAGGCTCTATTATTACATAGGTGGGTAAGTATTTTTACAGTGTGAAACACCTCGCTAGCAGTATGTCCCTCCTCCCCAGTTCATGAGCAAAAATACATCCTCCACTACATATTTGTCCTTTGGGTTTATTTGGTGGTATTACTGAACAGCTTTAGCATGTTTTATTTCTTAACTTCTGGGCACTTTTGGCCGGTAGACGGGGTTGCTGGGGGAATATTTGCAGTGGAAGACAGAATTCTTTCCTATATATTCCTGTTGAGACCGTCAATAAATTAAATTGGTGGTTCTGAAGTTTTTATGCCTACTTGCTATCATAAGTCTCTAAATAGAGCCTCTATAGTTTTTTTCTATATAACCCATCTTAGTGTTTATAAGGTGGTAGAAGTTGTGGAACTTACCTGTAGACTTGCCAAGGTCAGTGTTTGAGCATAGCCCTGCTTTATTAGACCTTGGAAAAATTCCCATTTGGAGGTTCATTTTCAAAATGTATAAATCTCAGTTGGGAAAACACCATGACCTTCTAGCAACTTCTAAGCAAAAAATCTACACTCACCTCAGACCTCAGCATAAATCTAACTCATATCACCTTTTATTCCTCCTCCTTCCACAGCTGGTCCAATACTCAGTGAAACTGCTGAGTTTCATATCTCAGGGGAGCGCTTTGTTTTGCAGTGGTTGCCACTGTACCATTTCAGCAAGATATGTATCTTTATGCAGTTTTGCCAGAAAAAAAACACACACATCTAAAATTACTATGAAGTCCCTATAGCAAATTATTCTAAAAGGATTCTTCTGCTTCTCATCTCACAGGCTCTGCGCTCTCACTACTGACGAAAATGAAGGTGTTATTTTTCATAGCTGATTCCCACTGCATTGCTAAAGAGATGCAAAACAAACATTCTAAGTGAGTCTCAAGCCAGTTTCACACCTACAAGTGCAGGGAAATTCAGTTTGTGCCTTCACGCACCAGAAAGGGCTGCTGCACTCTGTGGGGATTTGCCCTGTCCATCTAAGGAAGGACAGATGGAGTTTCAACCATCATCCTCTCTTGGGAGTTCCATTGAGGACAGAAAGAGATAGTTTTCTACCACAGGCTCCAGATCCACTGACAGAGGCTACCATGAATCAGCATAAGGCTGCCCATATTTGGGGCTCTGCTGGCCTCCCAGTGGAGTAAAGTTTGCAGCCTCCTTTGTTCTTTTCAAAGGCGTACCTAATGTATCATGTCAGAGATGGATACATTGAAATAGGGGTTCTCTTTGTCAGTCGTTTGCTAAACTGGTTCAAATAAAATAAGGGAGAAGTAAGGGAATTGCATTCCATCATAGTGCTTGGTTTATTCTTATTCTTGGTTTCAGATCAAGGATGAGTTTAGTGTGTTTCTGTGAAAACATTTCCCAAGACTTTGCAAGAGGTCATGTTTATGATGCCAGCACTGCAGACACTTTGTCGCTGGAAATCTACATGGTGTTTTAAATGTGACTTATGACATCCATTCTCATCCTCCTAGACCTCTCTGCAGCATTTGACACTGTTGACCTTGAGATACTGCTGCCCCACTTGAAAGAGGTGGAAAGGATCCAGGGTACTGCACTAAAATTGTTTGAATCCTCACTGAGGGACACACCCAAAGAGTAGGTTTCAGAGTAGCAGCCGTGTTAGTCTGAATTCGCAAAAAGAAAAGGAGTACTTGTGGCACCTTAGAGACTAACCAATTTATTTGAGCATAAGCTTTCGTGAGCTACAGCTCACTTCATCTGATGCATTCAGTGGAAAATACAGTGGGGAGATTTATATACATAGAGAACATGAAACAATGGGTGTTACCATACACACTGTAACGAGAGTGATCACTTAAGGTGAGCTATTACCAGCAGGAGAGCGGGGGGGGGGGGAACCTTTTGTAGTGATAATCAAGGTGAGCCATTTCTAGCAGTTGAGCCATTTCCAGCAAGGTGGGCCATTTCCAGCAGGTTCCTCAGACGTTCTTGTCAACTGCTGGAAATGGCCCACCTTGATTATCACTACAAAAGGTTCCCTCCTCCTCCGCTCTCCTGCTGGTAATAGCTCACCTTAAGTGATCACTCTCATTACAGTGTGTATGGTAACACCCATTGTTTCATGTTCGCTATGTATATAAATCTCCCCACTGTATTTTCCACTGAATGCATCCGATGAAGTGAGCTGTGGCTCAGAAAAGCTTATGCTGAAATAATTTTTTTAGTCTCTAAGGTGCCACAAGCACCCAAAGAGTAGTGATGGGAAACTGCACCTCCCCTACTAGACTCCTTGTGGAGTTCCATAAGGATCAGTTTTCTCTCTGGTCCTTTTCAACATCTACATGCAACCATTAAGCGAACTGCTCTGTCTATATGGACACAAGTCTCTGCAATTCTAAGATGCCACACAGTTCTACCCATCCTTCACCAAATACAACTATACCACTATCACTTAGATGGTCCAGTGCTTTGGATGAAGAATGGTTGACTGAAGCTGAACCTGAGCAAACCAGAGGTGATGCTGGTGGGCAGCGGAAAACATGCTAAGGCAGTTGTAGCTACAGCGCAATATCCTTTGATTGAAGGTTCACATCCACAGTTGGTCAATTCAGTCTGCAGTCTAGGAGTACTCTTGGATTCCAATGACTGCGAGTAACGCTATAATCTCTGATTGGCTAGGAGACTCCATCCCATCCTGGCAGATGAAGACTCTTGGTTACTCATGCCTTCATCATCTCTTGGCTGAACTCCAGCAATGCAATATTCCTGGTCATGAAACCTTCAACACTCAGGAAAGTCCAGCTTGTACAAAATGCAGCAGCACTTCTCAAGAACACAGGTTTCTGTGAGATACATCACACCTGTCCTCCACTCGCTACACTGGCTTCTCATATAATTTTGAATCAAGTTGAAGGTCTCAGTCCTTATCCTCAAAGCACTCTATGGCCTGATACCAAAAAGACGGCCTAAAGCTCTGGGACAATGATCTTGCACAGTGAAACTCTCAACAATAAGGGTAAAGCTCATCTGTGCGGGAGACAGAACTTTCTCAGGGGGTGATCTGAGGCTGTACGATTAAACTCTTCAAGGAACTAACAACTATCACAAACCTCACCACTTTCCATTCCAAGGGCAAGGCACATTTCTCTGACTTTGCCTTCTCCCGTTTAAACACATAGCAGCAGGTATATTTATTTAATAAATAAATAAACAAACAAGACACTCCCCTGCACACAACTCTCCCTCTGGGGACAGGAGGAGAGAACAAACAACATGCAACAGATGTGTATTCACCTTGCATAATGAACTACTGGAAGGGCCTCAGCTACTACAGTGATGAGCGCAGTACAAAAACCTACATAAAATAGAATAGAACCAATGACAAGTAAGCAACTTAGCTCAAGTTTCAAATATTCACAATCTATTTTCAATACATCTGAACAACAAAGAGGAAGCTGTGATCTGCTCATGGCTATTCCCTGAGCTAACTTCATTCAGTACATTATTGACTGCAAATTATTTTCTCATATCAAGGGAGAATGAATGAATGTGAGGAATGGGGAGAAAATGAACTGGGGAGAGGGAATACTTACATTGCAAACTTTTTGAAAAAGGAACCATCTTTTTGTTCACTGTGCATGTACAACACGTAGTACAGTGGGGTCTTGGTTCATGGCTGCGGCTTCTAAGTACTATGGTAACACAAATAATGAGAGAATGGGGGGAAATAGAAAGACTAGGGAAAAGATGAGGCCAGAAAGAAAATGCAAGTGCAGAAAACTGAAAAGAATAGAAAGCTCAGGAGAAGGAAGGATGACAGGGGAAAGAGTATGATATAATGTGAGACTTGCAGCAGGGGATATTGAAGAGGTAAATTCACTGTAAAAGATTTAGGTCTGCACAAAAAGGTAGATTAACAGTATTAAAAGAGCTTAGACTAGGGGAATGATGGTCCATTATGAGCAAGTCTTTGCTCTCCACAAGTAGGGCAAGGGGGCCAGATTCAGGATTCAAATGGCCCTTGCTGGAGGGGAACTCTCTAGAGGAGAAGCTCTATTCCTATAGATTCAGCAGAGGGAGCACATCAAGGAAATGTCATGGAACTCCACTCTGCAATCCTGAACCTCCACTCGTCAATGTCATAAACTGAAGAAACCTTTACTTGCCAGGGCTAGTAAAGACTGACAACCAGGATCAAGGAGCCTTAACCAGGTCCCTGACTGCCCACTGCCCCTGCACAGAGCAGAGCTCAGATGCAGGGTAGAATCTAGCCCTGCAAGACACAAAATGTAGCGGGAGTACATAGCAAAGCCTATAGTTAAGGTTGTATAAGAATTTCCATACTAAAAGGCTTTCTTCATTGGTCTATAAAAGCCAACTAATTTTAGGGTGGTGATCATTATATTTATTTTTAGGGCTGTTGATTAATTGCAGTTAACTCATACGATTAATTCAAAAAAATTAATTGTGATTAATCACAGTTTTCATCGCACTGCAATAAAACACCAACTGAAATTTATTAAAGCAATAAAACACCAACTGAAATTTATTAAATATTTTGGATGGTCTTCTACATTTTCATATATATTGTATTCTGTGTTGTAACTGAAATCAGTGTATATTATTTTTGCTTACAAATATCTGCACTGTAAAAATGATAAAGAAAATAGTATTTTTCAACTCACCTCAGACAAGTACTGTAGTGCAATCTCTTTGCCGTGAAAGTGCAACTTACAAATGTAGATTTTTTTGTTACATAACTGCACTCAAAACCAAAACAAAGTAAAACTTCAGAGCCTACAAGTCCACTCAGTCCTACCTCTTGTTCAACGAATCCCTAAGACAAACAAGTGTGTTTACATTTACAGTAGATAATGCTGCCCTCTTCTTATTTACAACATCACCAGAAAGTGAGAACAGGCATTTGCATGGCACTTTTGTAGCCGGCATTGCAAGGTATGTACATGCCAGATATGCTAAACATTTGTATGCCCCTTAATACTTTGGCCACCATTCCAGAGGACGTTTCCATGCTGATAATGCTTGTTAAAAAAATAATGGGTTTATTAAATTTGTGACTAAACACCTTGGGGGAGAATTGTATGTCCCCTGCTCTGGTTTACCTGCATTCTGCAGTATATTTAGTGTTATGGAAGGCTCGGATGACGACCTAGCATATGTTGTTTGATTTAAGAACACTTTCACTGCAGATTTGACAAAACGCAAAAGGTACCAATATGAGATTTCTAAAGATAGCTACAGCACTCGACCCAAGGTTTAAGTATCTGAAGTGCCTTCCAAAATCTGAGAGTGATGAGATGTGGAGCATGCTTTCAGAAGTCTTAAAAGAGCAACACTCTGATGTGGAAACTACAGAACCCGAACAACCAAAAAAGAAAATCAACCTTCTGCAGGTGGCATCTGACTCAGATAGTGAAAATTAACATATGCACTGCTTTGGAGTGTTATCGAGCAGAACCCATCATCAGCATGAACACATGTATCCTGGAATGGTGGTTGAAGCATGAAGGGACATATAAATCTTTAGTGTATCTGGCACATAAATATCTTGCAACGCCGGCTACAAGAGTGCCATGAGAACACTTGTTTTCACTTTCAGGTAACACTGTAAACCAGAAGCCGGCAGCCTTATGTCCTGCAAATGTAAACATATTTGTTTGTCAGAGTGATTGGCTGAACAAGAAGTAGGACTGAGTGGATTTGCAGGCTCTAAAATTTTACATTGTTTAAATTTTTGAATGCAAGGGGTTTTTTTTACATAGTTCTACATTTGTAAGTTCAGCTTTCATGATAAAGAGATTGCACTGAAGTACTTGTATTAGGTGAATTGAAAAATACTATTTCTTTTGGTTTTTTACAGTGCAAATACTTTTAATCAAAAATAAATATAAAGTGAGCACTGTAAATTTTGTATTCTGTGTTGTAATTGAAATCAATATATTTTAAAATGTAGAAAACATCCAAAAATATTTAAACAAATGGTATTTTATTATTAACAGTGCGATTAATTACATGATTAATTGTGATTAATTTTTTAAAATTTATTTTATTTTATGAATAGGGCTTCAAGATGTCAGTCAGAGTCGGATTCCCATTGTGCTATGCACTTGACCAAAACAGATTTACATTTCTTACAGCAAGTGATCCTATTAACTGTCAATGCTAATTATTGTTGCAGAAACAAACCTCAGAGTTTGTTCTCCCACCTTAACTTATAAAAAAAAGATTCTTAAGCCCTCTTCCTTCCCCGCACACAGCATAAATGTTAGCACATCTCTGTTTGATGGTGTATTAAGAAAAGCATCTGTACTCCCACTAAAAAACAGTTGCGTTAAAAGCCCTGCTGAATTCAGTAAAGTGAAAGCATTCTCACTGATATTTCCCTACCTGGAGCATTATATGCAGCCTCTCAAAAGCATGATTAAACAAAACAGACAATGGCTTGTGTTTATTATTTGTTCAAAGAGTGCTAGGCACTTTCCTGATGTTCTAGAAAGGATAGTCCCTGCCCAAATGATCTCAAAGTGTAATGACAGAAAGACAGAGGAGAGGGAATGGGAATAACAAAACAACAACAGAAGGGACCATTAGATCATTTTGTCTAACCTCCTATATCAGCCTGTGCTAATCAGTAAATCAGGCTAGATGATCTAATGGTCTCTTCCGGCCTTAAAATTTATAACCAAAAAGGGATTTTTTTTTTAATACAAGTCAGCTAGATTCACTCTAGGCAAATCTAGCTGAATTGCAGCATCCGACAGGTCAGGTATTTGCGTGTGTGCTGCTGCTTGTGTAATTTACACTCAAGCTCTAAGTGATTACCAGATCAGCCAGCTGCCATGTGGGAAGTATTTGCACAGAGCTGTGACACTAGGAAGTTTGTGGTAAAAAAAAAAAAAAAAAGGCACTTTTAGTAAGGAGACTGCCATTCCAGCTGAGTGAAGCCAAAGTTTCACTTGGAAGAATTCCCACCAGAACTTCCATCCTCTCAACAGCGTCAGCAAGAAAAATCTTTTACATTCAGAATGCTTTGCTTTTATATAAGGACAGCTCTGCTGCGGCAGCATAACCAAAATTGAGTATTGCACCATATGAATCTATTTGTTCTAGGAAATTTTAAAGCCTGAAACCTGTACCCTTTAAAGCAGAACAATCATCAAATCTCAAATGCTGAGCAGTGTTGGGCTACAGCAGTACTTAGCGGAGAGATCTCTATAGGAAAACACAGAGGCTTCAGGTAGCAGTGTTTGTGATGAAGTAAAATCAGTTCTTGTCCCTTTGAATCAGCAATAATGATTCAGTGCCCCAGCATGGTGATAGAGGGCACTGCAATGCTCAGGATGCTGTCTTTTAAATGAGACAGAACCAAGCTCATGACCGTTGGTGGTTACTAATGATTTCATAGCGTCTTTAGCCAAAGTAGATTTAATCAAGTCTGGAGAACTGGATAAAAGCAATCTGGATATTATTATTCCACCTCCATAAATTTCCGCGTAGTTTCAGTTGGAGATAGTTTCCTTCCTCAGTGCTGACATTGCTGTAGGGTGTTGCTGTGTGCTGTTGAACAGTTGCCATGTTTCACTCCACCTGTGGCTGGATTTGAGTTGTGGGAGAAATGCCATTAACACGTGGTACAAGTCACCTACGTTTGTAAAGCCCTTTTTAAATCCATCGGAATGTAAGAGTGTCCTAATTTAGTATATTATCTTTGTGTACGTTTAGTTTAGTTGTCACGTGTACTTTAGTTTATTTGTCTATGTGTACTTAGGAGTAAGTATCTAAGCTGCTCATTTTGCAGAAGACTCCTAAGTCCTGTATCATTAACTACCAGCCTTTAACCTGCTTTGGGCCTGTGTCTGCCTCCTTCAGTCAGGTTGACTCAGTGAGGACAACTCAATGAATAAGGTACCATTCAACTTTTCTGATTAAGATTGTAATCAATATTCTTGAAATTACTGAAAAGGTGGGTTGTGTAAGATTGCTTATGTTTAGTATGACTAGATTTAACATTTAGAAAACTATTCAAAATTCTTTTCAGTGCTTTTTTTTTTAAAAAAAAAAGATTGAGTACTGCATACAAGAGATGAACCAAACTGATTTCGGGAAATCTATGTCCTAAAATTCGGGAATGTATTCTGTTACCACTGGTGTTACTAGCTTATGAGAACTGACAAGATCACAGCCCATGGTGGTGAGGCTGAATGCCTGCAGGAAGAAAAAGTCTTTTGTACGTTCGTTGGAAAGAACATACTTGCAGTGCTGAATTCTGCCTCCAATGGAAGAAATATTCTACTTTTAAATGCAAATCAAAAATGTTGCTAGCATATTTCTCTTCATCAGCCAATCCATTTGTCCTGAAAATATGTTGTTGTTTTTTTGCTAATTCCTGAGAGTATGATAGCTGGGTGGTAGATTTATATATGCTAAGAGAAAATTTTGAGAAGAATCCAAGCATTTTGAGGCAACTGAACATTCCCAAACTTCCAGAGCTTTAGAGGTTCATTCATTTCTACTAAACACACAGTAGCTCCTCTAACAGTGTCACTTTCAGTGAAACACATTGCTATAGCTTAAACCTGCTGAAGCTGGAAATAAATAGTATCTTTCTACTACCTCAGAAGTAAGAGCCTATATTCTTTTGGATGATAATCAATGCTGTATATTTGAGGATTATCAATTAATCTATCCTGTTATAACTATGGCCACAGGAAACCTGTGACCAGAAAAATACAGATTCATGCTTCTAGGTCTTTCCGCATTCTTTGCTCCTCCTCCCCCAGAATCCAAGCTTTCATTTTATAAGAATTGGGTTTCTTGTCCTTTTTCTTTCAACTTCATAGAAATTGGAAGGAGATGATTGACACTGTGATGGTATCAGGGAAGTTTTGTACTTGAGACACTATAGTACTTGAATTCAAGATACTGAGTAGGGTGACCAGATGTCCCGATTTTATAGGGACAGTCCCGATTTTTGGGTCTTTTTCTTATATAGGCTCCTATTACCCCCTACCCCCTGTCCTGATTTCTCACATTTGCTGTCTCGTCACCCTAACACCGAGGACTGGTTTCAGGGAACACAGCAGAAGAGTATTAGATCTCCTGCACTTGGTTTTGAAGAATTAGGAATCTTGGGATGTTCACCTACCAGTTAAATGATTCAAACATTTACCAAAGAACAAGAAAAGAAAAATCAATGCTGGAGACATTTTGACTGATATTCCATTGAAAAGAAGGGCCAAGAAATGCAAAAGAACCAAAAGAGATTAGAATTCAGGGCCAAAAAAAACTAGCAGAGTGAGACTTAAACTGAATAAAAGCAAATAATGCCTGTGGGGGTGATAGTGAACAGCAAATTTGAGAAGAGTTTGCAGTGTGAGTTGATGTCAATAAAGGCCAATGTTTTGAAGATACATATGTTATCTAGAAGCAGGGCTTAAGTTGTCATAGAGTATTTCTCAGCTCTTTCCCCCCCTGCCACCCCAACACCATGCTCTGAAAACTTCAGGGGGATTGAAAATATTTATCAGAGCTGCACTCTGGACAGCTCTGGATGAATTTAAGCCCTGTGTAGAAGCACCATGCAATGAGCAGGTAGATAGCATTCCCTCTCTGTATGGCACAGGTAAGACTGCACCTAATACACTGTGTATAGTACCAGTCGCTTCCATACCAAAACTATGTCAACAAAACAAAGGCTGTTATTCAGAGAAGGGCAATGAAAATGATTAAGTATCTTGCCCAAATGACTAAGGGCAGGGTATATGAGATTTTTCTGTAGAGTTTTCCCAGTCTGACCTCATGTATAACACGGGCCATAGAACTTCCCAAAAATAATTCCTAGATCACATCTTTTAGAAAAACATCCATTTGTCAGTGATGGAAAATCCACCACGATGCTGGTGAAATTGTTCCAGCGGCTAATTACTTTCACCATTAAAAATTTACTCCTTATTTCCAGTCTGAATTTATCTAGCTTCAACTTCCAGCCAATGGATTGTGTTATACCTTTCTCTGCTAGATTGAAGAGGCCATTATTAATTATTTGTTCCCTATGTAGATGCTTATAGACAGTAACCAAGTCAGCCCTTAACCTTCTCTTTGTTAAACTAAATATATTGACCTCCTTGAGTCTACCACTAGTAGGCATGTTTTCTGATCCTTTGAATCATTCTCATGGCTCTTTTCTGAACACTCTCCAGTTTATCAACATCCTTCTTGAATTTTGGGCACCAGAACTGGACACAGCATCCCTGTAGCAGTCGCACCAGTGCCAAAAAGACAGAGGTAAAATAACCTCTCTACTGCAAATTGAGATTCCCTGGTTTACACATCCCAAGATTGCATTAGCTCTTTTGACCACGGAGTAACACTGGAAGCTCATGTTCAGCTGATTATCCACCCTGACCCCCAGATCTTTTTCAAAGTCACTGCTCCCTACAATAGAGTCCCCCATTCTGTAAGAAGGGCCTACATTCTTTGTTCCTAGATGTATACATTTACATTTAGCTGTATTAAGACACATACTGTTTGATACAGAGCAATTTGGATTACTGCATAAATTGGGAGCAAGTAGTGACCTGTCCTTTTCATTATTTACCATTCCCCCAGTTTTTAGGTCATCTGCAAACTTTATCAGTGATAATTTTATGTTTTCTTCCAGGTCATTAATAGCATAGGGTCAAGAACTGAACACCGCGGGACCTCCTAGAAGGCCACCCATTTGATGAGGATTCCCAGTTTACAATTACATTTTAAGATTTATCAGTTACCTAGTCTTTAACTCATATAATGTTTGACATGTGTTAATTTTATATTGTTCATCTTTTTATCAAAATCTTATGTGGTACCAAGTCAAACACCTTACAGAAGTCTAAGTATATTATGTCAACACTATTACTTTTATCAACCAAACATGTAATCTCATTTTAAAAAATCAAGTTAGTTCGACAGGACCTATTTTCCATTAACCCATATTGATTTGCATTATTTACATTACAAGTGTTGTCTCTTCCTTGCCCCCTGCTAGTTGTAAAGTATTAATTTATTTGATTTTATAGTTTAATATTTAGGTTGTTAAAATGGTTTTGGCATGTGTATGTTAGCACTATGCTGTACATTACAGATTGTAATTTTAAATTTATGTTTTTGATGGGGGTGTCTTTTTGTACTGAAATTAAAAATTAATAAAAAAAAAATCAATAAAATAATGTTGATATTCCAGTAGCAACTAGAAATCAGTCTGCATTTGGCTAGGTGTTACATACACAAAGTAAAAAGACAGTCTTTGCCCTGAAATGCTTACAGTCTAAATAAACAAGACAGACAATGGGTAGGAAACTGCATGTATTATCTTTTTTTAAACAGATACGGTTCTGAGACAGAAAGGGATTGAATGACATGACTGGGGTCACACAATCAGTCTGTGACAAAGCCAGGTATTAAACCCCGATCTTCCAATTCCTAATCTACCAAATTAACCACAAGGCCACTCTTCTTCTCTAATAGTGCCTAAATTCTGTTCACAAGCCTTCACAAAGACAGAACTTTTTTTTTATGCAAGAGGTAGAGAAGCATAAAAGGTTGTTACAAAGAGGAGGGGAAAAATTTTTTCTTCTTAACCACTGAGGATAGGACAAGAAGCAATTGGCTTAAATTGCAGCAAGGGACGTTTAAGTTGGACATTATGAAAAACTTCCTAACTATCAGGGTGGTTAAGCACTGGAAAAAATTGCCCAGGCAGGTTGTGGAATCTCCAATATTGAAGATTTTTAAGAGCAGGTTAGACAAACACCTGTCAGGGATGGTCTAGACAATACTTAGTCCTGCTATGAGTGCAGGGGACTGGACTAGATGACCTCTCGAGGTCCCTTCCAGTCCTATGATTCTATGATTATATCCCCGGGATGTGCACCTTCTAATTCCTGTATATGTTTCTCCATGCGCAAAACTCCAGCACGTATTGATAGAAATAGTTAAGGACTAGGCAGAATAGTGCACTTGAGTCCTCTGGCTGTCCAATGTATGGTTCCAAATTACTAATGAACTTCCCAGGAGCCTTGGGGAAGTGACTCACATACAGGAGGAAAAGGGAGAAAAAACTGCAGTGAAAGATTCATTAATTGCATATTTGCTGTTAGGCTGGGAAAAAAATGCAACCAATAAACCCTTCAAAAAAGGAAACGCATAGCAAGAGCTAAACAGGCCTAGGAAATTTTAGAATATTTAAATCTTTTCGTGTCCTCTTTTGCGCAAGAAAGAGCCTTATGTTTGGCTATGTACGTGGACGCAATTTTAAAAATAGTGTGGTGACTTCCTAAATGAGAGAAAGAGAAAGGTATAATTCAAATTTTTGGCTGCCTATACATTATATTCAGTTTTCTTAGCACATTCACACAAGTTGCCTGTACATATTCAGTCCTAAAAATGAAGGTTACATCCAGATTCTTGTCAAGCTCATTCAATTATTTGAGTCCCCAGGGGTTTCAAGGAGCTTCTGTATATTTCCCATGTCCTGTACAACACCACATTAAATATCAGTACACATCAAGCATACAAATACATATTTCATATTCCATATAAGCAAAGGGTGTGAATTGAATCCACTAGTCTCCATTTTAGGTTACAGTATCACTAACCATTCATTGCAGTATTGCATGGAAGAGTGCAGTAGCTTATCTTTGCCCATCTCGTTTCATTTCCGCAGTGCCACAGGGTTTTGGGAAACTTCTGTGTTTCATCCCATACAACAAAATCTCACATCTACCAAATCATTTATCTGTTTTCCATCACCATGAACCACAATTACTGCCAGTCACAAAGAGCAGCCCTTCTGCGTCAGACAGGAAGGTTTGCCTCTGTCTGCAGGACCACATAGACCTGTGCCGTGTGCAAAGGTCATTCTATCCTGCAGCTGTCCACAGGTGCTGATCCTCCAACCTCAGTACATGGCCATACTGCAGGCACCTTGATGCTTGCATTAGAACATGTGAAAAGTATTTCCAGGCAAGGGACACTTCTGCCACTTGAATATTACCCTTTTATCCTCCTTTCTTCTCCTCTGCTCATTGCCACTCATGCTGATGTGTATTTACTTGGTAGGAAATAGCCAGTCATTTTAAAACACTCTCTAGTCTCTCCCTGCCTTCTAACCTCCTCCTGCTCAAAGTACAGTACTACAAGTACTCATCAGCATCATGAGGAGCCAGGGCAACTATGTTCAGTGGGATTACAGTCGTTTGAACATAACTGTACTAATTTCTACAAGCTCATAGGGGTAATCACACATGAATACAGGCAATCACAAAAATAAATGTTCCTTCCCAAATGTTCTTAAACATAAGAATGGCCATACTGAGTCAGACTAAAGGTCCATCTGACAGTGGCCAATGCCAGGTGCCCTGGAGGGAATGAACAGAACAGGTAAGCATCAAATGATTCATCCCCTGTCGCCCATTCCCAGCTTCAACAAACAGAGGTTAGGGACACCATCCCTGCCCATCCTGTCTAATAGCCATTGATGGACCTTACCTTCATGAACTTATCTAGTTCTTTTCTGAACCCTGTCATAGTTTTGGCCTTCACAAAGTGTTCCACAGGTTAACTGTGCGTTGTGTGAAGAAATACTTGTTTGTATTAAACCTGCTGCCTACGAATTTCATTGCATGACCCCTAGTTCTTGTGTTATGTGAAGGAGTAAATAGCACTTCCTTATTTACTTTCTCCACAAAGAAAATGGTAACATGAATGGAGTAAGACCAATGACTAGATAAAAAAGTAAAAAAATTAGATGCAATTATGACACTAAAATGAGTTGCCCCAATATGCACCCAGTCATGACCAATCATGTAAATGTGTGTTTGGACAGATGATCATGCTCCAAGGGACTTAATTCAAGATTTCCTCCTATTTTTTAAAAGTGTCAGTCGTCCAGTTAGGAATCAATCACAATAGCAAATTCTGAATAGTGAGTATTTAAAGCCATAATTATAACTAAACCAAGGAAGAGAAAATTAATGCACAGATAATGAATTGTTAAACGTGATGAGGTCACTGCTACACTGAAAGGTCATGGGCAAACTAATGATCTGCTCCAATTCCAAAGCTTCAAGCAGGCATTATCCCCAACTTTATTTTTTCAGAACTTTATCTCCTTGCTTATTAGACTAATCAATTTTGCAAAATTTTGACAGAAATTTCAAGTAAAAATATTGAACAAGCTGTGACCGAAAGCACCCCTGTATTCACATGCTACACGTTATTACAATAATCTTTGTACCAAATAAGCCTTGTGAGGTATCATTTGAAAACTAATAACTTGCTGGTCAATAATATCATGGTGAAATTTGCACTATATGTAAAGTTATGAAATCCCCCATATGATGTTCATGTTCAAAACCACACAGTCCTGCCCAGGCACAACTATCCTGAATGAAGAAATGTGTGTTTATCTCAATTTATACATAAGTAGTGAGAAGCAGGGAGAAGAGGTGTGAGGAGATAAGCGAAGTTGCATTTCAGCAAACAGGTCAGAAGAAAGAACGTGGAGCCTTCTTCACCACCCACCTCCATGTCACCTTCTTTACTATTTGAATAAACTTTGCTTTAAGGGGTAACCTGTAGAAGAATCCACTTCAAAGGTTAACTGGACTATAAAAGAAAGGGGCAAAAAATTCCAAGCTCTCTCTCTCTCTTTCACCTAAGACGACAAAGGAACCACCCCTTTAAATTAGGGTGGAGATCCTGCCCTGAGAATTTGGCCAGCCATGTTGCTGGGATCATGTGGTAAGGATTTTACCTTGACCCAAGTCTAGCTTGTTAAGTTTTAACTATTAGAAAGTGTTTATCTTTATTTCTCTTGTAACAATTTCTGCTTCCATGCTGATGATGCTTGTTAAAAAAATAATGCATTAATTAAATTTGGGACTGAACTCCTTGGGCAGAATTGTATGTCTCGTGCTCTGTTTTACCCATATTCTGCCATATATTTTGTGTTATGGCAGTCTCAGATGACAACCTAGCATATGTTGATTGATTTAAGAACACTTTCACTGCAGATTTGACAAAACGCAAAAGGTACCAAAATGAGATTTCTAAAGATAGCTACAGTACTTGACCCAAGATTTAAGAATCTGAAGTGCCTTCCAAAATCTGAGAGAGATGAGGTGTGGAACATGCTGTCAGACGTCTTAAAAGAGCAACACTCCAATGCAGAAACTACAGAACCCGAAACACCAAAAAAGAAAATCAACCTTCTTTGGATGGCATGTGATTCTGATGATGAAAATGAATGTGCATCAGTCCACACTGCTTTGCATCGTTATCGAACACAACCCGTCATCAGCATGGAAGTATGTCCTCTGGAATGGTGACCGAAGCATGAAGGTTTAACATACCTAGCACATAAATACCTTGCAATGCCAACTACAAAAATGCCATATGAACACCTATTCTCACTTTCAGGTGACATTGTAAATAAGAAGTAGGCAGCATTATCACCCATAAATGTACACAAACTTGTTTGTCTTAGCGTTTGGCCAAACAAAAACTGAGTTGTCTTGTAGGCGCTAAAGTTTTACATCGTTTTATTTTTTAATGCAGTTATGTAAAAAAATAATAATTCTACATTTGTAAGTTGCCTTTCATGATTAAGAGATTGCACTACAGTACTTGTATGAGGTGAAATGAAAAATACTATTTCTTTTATCTTTTTTACAGTGCAAATATTTGTAATAAAAAATAATAATATAAAGTGAGCACTTTACACTTTGTATTCTGTGTTGTAATTGAAATCAATATAGTTGAAAATGTAGAAAATATCCAAAAATGTTTAAATAAATGGTATTTTATTATTTTTAACAATGCAATTAATTGCAATTATTTTTTAATCTCGCAATTAATTTTTTAAATCATTTGACAACCCTAATCTAAACGAATCCAATGTTGTGTTTCAACTGAACTATATGGTAACTCCAGTTAAAGTAACAAATTGTTGAATATTGACCCTTTACAGGGCAATGGACCTTTAATATCTGAACTGCCCAGGAGAGGGCTGGACAGTGCAAAACACAAGTTTTGGGGAAAATTCAGGACTGGGAGTGTGTTGGGGTTACCTTGCAAGTACTGACCAAGGCTGGTGGAAGCCAGAGTGTGACTGGAGTGTTGCTGACAGGCTGCTGGGGTCAGAGCTGCTGGACCAGGGCTGTAGCTGTAAACAGACACTCAGGATATGACTTGCATGCTGGTAGGCTGTTTGTGAGAGGCCCAAGTTGGGAGTTACAACAGCAAAGCATAGTGAGGCACCCCAGGTTGCGGGGCAGGTTGTGACACCACCCCTCACTGTTCTGGATTGCAGCCCAAAATGTGACACAGGCATACAGATTTGTATACTACAAGGAATAACTTATACAATGCCCATCACACAATGATCTCAAAGCACATTTTGTAGATTGGTAAATATGGTCTTTTTACAGACGGGAAAATCGATCCCCACAGAAATTGAGAGACTTGACAGGATCCCCTTCAGAGCCAGTGAGAACAGAACCCAGGTCTCTTGCGCAACGCTCCAGTCACTAGGCTTTTCTGAGTGGTACAGCTAACAAAAAGTCAGTAAGTACAAATGTAACACCTGGAACTCTTGATTAAACTTCACAGAAAATGAAATTATTCACAATCTTAACCAGACACACAGAGCAAAAGGAAAGGGTTTCACAACCACACAGTGGAACCAGGAGGTAAGTTAAACCTCACAGCCCTTGGTTTATTTTATTTATGTTGCATATTATTCCACCTGTGTGATATTTCACTCTTCTTTCCATTAAATTTCATCTCACAGCCGCCAAGATCTATCTGAATTACATTCTGTATTTTCTATATCTCCTAGTTTTGAAGCATCTATGTTTGATTACTGTAATATTTATATTATGCTCCACGCTAGCCTCTACCAGAATTTTGCCCACTCTGATGAACACCATTTATTACTGTCAGCTAGTTTTGTCCACTTTGTTGTATTACCATCCAAGCAATACTTTTCTGATATGTGTTTGAGCTTCCTTTGCAGTACTGCATCAAAGGCCTTTCTAAAATGTTAGGTGTCAACCACATTCCTTTTACAACTCTCTCTCCCCCACACTCCAGACTGTTACTATATTGGAAAAGGCTATCAACTTAGCTTGGCACAATCTGTGCTTCACAAACCTGTGTTGGCAGTTACTCACTAAGTTCCTCTGTTCTGCAAATAAACAGAAATCAATTTAAGGGGTCTATGTTGAAGAGATAATTCTCTCAGGAGCAGTTCTCTTCAAATAGCGGTCAATGGAAAAAGCCTGAATTTCAAAATTGTTCATACAGCACTTACGGCTAGGAAAGCAGTTGTGAATAAGCCAGTTATAGCTATGGAAGACTCTAGGGACAGGCTGTTAGAAGCCAGGGTGAATCATTTGCAGAATGTTAATTAGAGTTAGTCAGAAAATGGTATTTTCCATGAAACATTTTGAAATGAAAGTTTCTTTTTTGTGTGTGAAAAACTAAACCAAAAGCCAAAGTGTTAGTGTTTTCAGACACTTCCTTTAACCTAACAGGTATCACTTAAGGTCATTATGGTCACTCCTTCCACCAGTATATCGTATACTTGGGTATAACAGTCTTGCTTGTCTAATCCAGAATTCTCAATCGTTTTTATTTTTGACAATCCAATTATTTGTGACCCAATTATGGGATCTTTTCTTTCTCTATCACAGTAGGCTTTGAAACACAGGGCCAAATTCTGCAAAGCTAACTCAGCCAGCTAAGCCCATTGTATTAGAGTGGAGATTCACACCAGTAGCGGGCAGCCTAAATTCATGAGTTTGTTTTAATTTCCCCCTTTTCTGAACGCTCTAGCATTACTGTTATGAGATGAATCTGGTGGTTATTTTTGATTGTTTACTTTTTTGCATGTTATGACAGGGTGGGCTAGGTCTGTATCAAATTATGAACTCAAATTTATATTTATGTGTTGAACACATCTCTAAACTTGACCAAGTCAAGCCCATGGAATTGCATTCCACATGTCCACCCAGCCCAGGAAAGGCACTTGACATCTCATTTAAGGACTATCACTGAGAACCCTTCAAGATTACAATTTAGGGCCATTAATTTTGAATGACTCAGCAGCTTGCCCACCCCCAAGGAACAGTGTTTTTCTACACAGGGGTTTACAGGTAGTACATGAATGAATGGGGAAAGGCGCTGGAGTTTTCCACTTGAGAATTTAGCAAGGAGACAGAGACCATCCTTAAGAGCAGGGTTCTGCTCTGTGGAAGAAGGGCAGAACATCACCATATGTGGGCAGAACTGGCAGAACAGGGCTGGAGGGACTCTGCCAAGCTTGAAACACTGACAAACCTCAGATTCAGAAGGGGTGAGCTCAGACCTGGGGAAGGTGATTCTCAGGGCTTTTGTTACTTTTCAAACGTCTGTAACTGTGAGTGCTTTTGAGACTAAAATCTCCATAGTTAAGAAATGCCTTTGCTAAGCCCAAGCCTGCTTTCCCACCACATTGTCCCTGAAGGGGTTAAACTAGAAGCCCAGAGTGCCCACCACCTCAGTGGAGCTTTCAGGGAGTGTGTGTAAGTGACTGGAGGAGGGGAGCACTTGGAAGATCTGAAGCATTGGCTTCAGGATCTGGGGAGGCTGGACTGCAGAATCCCTTTTGCAGAGAAGTGTGTCAGAAAAACGGTTTGAGTCTGACAACATGCCTTACAGACCCAGACCTAGAAAGAGTAACTAGACTCTGCCCAGACCCAGATATCTTGGCAGCACATGGGACCCAACAACTGGGACCACCCCCAACAGATTGGTGACCACATAGGGGAGTACTGGGCCAGGTTGTAACGCACTAAAAATCAGAAAGTTAAACTAGGAGGGAGAAAGGAGCACTCTTGAGCTGCTCAGGGCCCTAAGCAATTGCTTAGTCTCCTTATGCCTAGTGCCGGCTCTGACAATGAAGAACAAACATGACAATGGAGGTCTTGCAGATATGACCATAACAGAGTCTGTCTTTATTTTCCAGGGGATGGTTTGAAACTAGTGGACTTAAGTTCAATAAAGCCCTCGAGGTGCTCACATGGCTGTGGGAGTACTTCCATGATCACGGGCCGCACAAGCAGGCCCTATTCCATTTTACTTTCCATCCCATCCTCATCACTTTGGAGTCTGTTATTTTTAAAATATTTCAGTATGGCTTGGTTTTTTTCTTGTTTTGAACTTTGCACAAAAATTTGTTCTTGAGACCTTATTATAGCAAAATAAAAGACTCAAATACCCCGCCCCTCCCCCCCAAAAAACTGGGGAGGGAATACCAGAAGTACAGAAAACCTTAACTAGAGTGGCACTGCCAGCCACCAATTTAATAAATAAATGGTTAAAAACAGACCTCCTAGATGGTTCAGAGATGGAAATGCAATTAACGATTGTTGTGTGAGAGTAGCCAGACCAGTTCTAGTAAATATTCATACCCTCACAGAGGTACTGTATACACAAGGATTCATTGACTTTATAAATGTTTGCTTCTATGATTAGCACCTTTTGTAAAATAGCAGCATGTATTATAAGAGGTCATTTTAAGGTTCTTGCCCTTGAAAGGGTAATCATTATCTAGCTATGTATCTTGGGCCGGAGTCTTCACTGCCTCGCACCCTGTGTAGTCATTTAACACCTGTGCAAAGTGGGCTACATCTTGGCCCCAGTCAAGGAGTGCACAACACAGCTCAAGAGAGGATGTGCAAAGGTGGCCTTTGCACTCCACTGATTCTGGACTGGTTGTGTGCTTGGCTGGTCCACTAATGCAGACTTCAGGCTGTTCTAAACTTTTGAAGATACCAGTAACCTGAATGGCAGGATACCAGTAACCCTGATGTAGCAGTCAGGGATCAGTTGGATGTAAGGAAGCCCTAACCATGACCTCTTTGCTCTCGCCACATCCCCCTATCTTTGCAGCAAGGAGGTTAGGCTGAGCTGGTGAAGAAGCCACTAAACACTGGCCCTTTGCCACCGCAGGCTCCCCCTACAATAGGATGGTTCTCCTAGAGCCATATGCTATTCATATACACTTCAGGGTGCAAATCAGCTATTAGGTAACATAGAATCCAAACTAGTGAGTGCAAAGCCAGTGTAAAATGCTTCCATGCAGTATGAGTGGGGAATTCTGATTGGGTAGGGCTTTACACCTGTTTTTAGACCTCCCAGCAGTCCTGCTTTTCACAGGACTGTCTCAATGTGCCCCACAAAACCCATCGTCCCAGTTGAAGCATCTCCTATCCTGCAGGGCTAGCTGGGCTTGGCTTCCTGGTCTGGGCACTGCGACCTGCTTCTGGCACACAGGGTCACAGCACTGATCAGGTTTGATCTGGCCCACTTATCAGGGGCAGCCAGGCCAAATTTGAGTGAGTGGTACTGTGACACTGTGCCAGGGGCTAAGCCACAATGCTCTAAGTGGGGAGCCAAGCCTGGTGAGCCCCATGGAACAAAAGCTGCAGGAGCTGCCCCTATGGGGTGAGTACAGGGCCAGCTCACTCTACAACCCCTACCTTGGGCCTCTCATCCCCCCAGAGCAGCACATGATCCATTGCTCCAGGCCTCCAGTCCCATTTTAGCCACTTGACATGTTGGGAAGTATGCACTTTGCACAGGTGTGGATGACAACACAAGGTGCAGGATGCTGGCAAATCAGACCCCATATCTTGTTTGATATAAAATGGGAAAGTTAAAAATGAGAGTCGATATAAATTCAGCAAAAAGGATAAATAAGAAACAAAAAGGTCACCTCTGGCTACATTCATGTTTATTTAATAAATATTTGTCTTATTTGGGGGCTTTAATTTTAAGGATGTGATCTATTCTTCTGTATGATTATTTGCTTAATTTTTTTTCTAGTCAGCAACACACCTCATAACATTTTAATGTTTTTCAAAGATGGGTCTTTCTCCACTCTTTATATTGTGGTCTAGGATTCTACATATTTTGAATGCACTACCCACCCTTGAAATTGGCTGCTAAATTAACAAGAGTGCTTCAAGTCCTCGTGTTGAATGTACAAGTCTGAAGGATCCAGACTTCACTTCTTTAATTGACCCAAACAGCTCCCCATCTGACTTACTATGATAAGCCCATTGCTTCAGACGCACCACATCACCTTGTTTGCTTAGTTTCACTCTTCTTACTTTCCAGGGAGTGACCTTTTCAGTTGCTTGCACATTTTAGATTAGGGGCCTTTAGTTTGTCTTCTGAATAGCCCATATTTGTGGCTTTTAAGGCATATGTCCTTTCGACTCCAGTTTCCTAAAGGATGGCCATTTTGGTCATACCTACTCGCTTTTTTCTAAACCACAGAACACCACTCTGGGTCTCACAGAAATAGCGGCATTTCTGCTACTTAGCTAGCTTCTCCAGACCTACATTTTCCTCCCCACATCCCATCTGCTGCTATTGCAATGACTTCTCTTTAGGGATGTTTGTATTTTCCAGGGCTTAGTCCTCTTCAGTCTTCACTGATGTAGATACCTTCCAGACTCTATTAAATGAAGAGGACTTCTGCTCATTGAATAATTCATGTCTTCAACAATAATTTCAATAATTTCTTTCAGACAGTTTCACACTCTTGGTCCCCATAAGGGGCATAAATATCTCCTCATTCAATTTCCAAAAGATGCATTTGGCTGGTGCTGCCAGGAGGCTTTAAACTGAGCTTTACTTTATTATATTTTTATGTACTAGTTATATAAGGCCAACAGCATGCTGTGCATACCCTACAGAAAGGTATGAAAGCCCTTCACCCTAGAGACTTTACAGACTCGATCAGAGGTGGGAAAACTATGGCCCGCGGGACTGTTCTGCCCTGCTCCTGAGCTCCTGGCCCAGGAGGCTAGCCCCCGGCCCCTCCCCCGCTGTTCCCCCTCTCCTGTAGCCTAAGCTCACTGCGCCGCCGGAGCAATGCTCTAGGCGGCGGGGCTGCGAGCTCCTGAGGCAGCGCAGCTGCAAAGCCATGGCCTGACCCAGTGCTCTGCGCTGCGCAGTGCATGGCTGGCTCCAGTCGGGCAGCACGGCTGCAGCCACCCACCGGTGCTCCAGGCAGCGCGGTAAGGGAGCAAGGAGCAGGGGGGGTTGGATAGAGGGCAGGGGAGTTCGGGTGGTGGTCAGGGGTGTGGATAGGGGTTGGGGCAGTCAGAGGGCGGGGATGAGGGGTGTTGAATGGAGGCAGGTGTCCCGGGGGGGGGGGCAGTCAGGAAGGAGAGGAGGGTTGGATGGGGCGGCGGGAGGCAGTCAGGGGCAGGGATTCTGGGGGCAGTCAGCAGACAGGGAGCAGGGAGGGTGGATGGGGCAGGGGTCCCGGGGGGCCGTCAGGAATGAGAGGAGGGGTTGGGTGGGGGTTTTGGGGGCAGTCAGGGGACAGGGAGAAGGGGTGGTTGGATGGGGCAAGGGTACCGGGGGAGGGGCAGTCAGGAAGGAGAGGTCGGGTTGGATGGGGTGTCAGGGGGCAGTTAGGGGTGGGAGGCAGTTAAGGGTGGGTGATCCGGGGGCAGTCAGGAAGGAGAGGAGGGGGTGGCAGGGGGCGGGGGATGTGGGGGCAGTCAGGGAGAAGGGGTGGTTGGATGGGGCAGGAGTCCCGAGGGGGCCATCAGGAGGAGAGAAGCAAGGGGGGTCGGATGGGGGCAGGGGTTGGGCCATGCCTGGCTGTTTGGGGAGGCACAGCCTCCCCTAACCGGCCCTCCATACAATTTCGGAAACCCAATGCAGCCCTCAGGCCAAAAAGTTTGCCCACCCCGGTCTAGATAGACCATGTACAAATAAAGTAAGTGTAGATGGAAACCAAAAGAGTAGTACCAGTGAATGGTCCATATAGTAATGCTTCTTGATACTACCATGATTACTTCTTCAATAGTTGCAGAAGATTTTTAAAATATTAATTTAAGATTTCTGAGTGCAGGACTTGAAATCATCAGACTTTTGGAACTAGGGTGTTTTAAAAGAGGAGCTTGGAGGAATGATTGAACGTGTGGCAAACCGAGACAGGTAAGGGATTTCAGAAACCCCATGGAAGACTATCCAGAGACAAGAGTGAGAGAAGGGTATAAGTTGTGTGTGTTGGCGCAGCGCAGTAGAAAAAGATGAGAACAGAGAGGTAGGGCCTTGAACATGAACATAAGCAGTCTCCATTTTATGCAGAAGGCAAAGTGAAGCTAGTGAAAGAACCTGAAGAGCAATGGATAGGGGTCAGTGTGGCAGAAAAATGAATACCTTTTACTGCTGCATTTTTAATAGCTTAAAGGGGAGGAGGGATGAAGGGAGATTCTGTGAGGCTACAGAAGAAGAACTTCCAGTAGTCCCAATAACAGTTTAAAAAACTTAAGAGAATATTTCTGTTAACATGTGGCATACACAAGGTATAAAACAGTTGGGTGGCCTTGAATGGGGATGGCTTGCATATTTCACTGAGATAATGCAAGCCTATCAAACTCAGGCTGATAAACCATATGCCGCATGCCATACTATAATGAATCCTATTTATAGACACACACATTATTACTCATTTGTACTAAAGCAGCATCTAGAGTCTCCAACAGAGATTAGAGCCCATTGTGCCAGGTGCTGTATATACACACATAGTAAGAGAGCTCCTCCACCCACTCCAAGAGCTCATAGTCTGAATAGGCAAGCAAATTAACAGTGAGAGAAAGGAAGTATTTTTGTCCCAATTTTACAGATGGGAACTGAGACACAGTGACGCTTACCCAAGTTCCCATAAGCAATCTGGTAGAGCCAGGATCTGAGCCCAGTTTTCCCAAGTTCCAGCCTAGGGCTTATACCAGAAGATCATCCTTCCTCTCTAAGGGCTTGTCATTCCTGGGGTAAGTCAAGCTAAGTTACACTACTCCAGTTACATGAATAACATAGCTGGAGTTGACGTCGCTTATATCGACTTGCCCGGGTGTCTTCACTGTGCTGCGTTGATGGGAGACGCTCTCTGGTCAACTTACCTTACTCTTCTCAGAGAGGTGGAGTACCGGGATCAACCGGAGAGCACTCTGCCATAGATTTAGCAGGTCTTCAATAGACCAACTAAATCGACACCCGCTGCATCAATTGCTGCAACACAGATCTCCCTGGTAGTGAAAACAAGCTCTAACTTTGCTTATATACACTCAAACATGCACATATACATGCTCACAGGTCTTGCCATTAAAGCACTGGACTAAGATGTCTGGGGTCAGTTCTTAGCTATGTCACAGAATTCCTATATAAACCTAAGCAATATGTCCAGGTAGTGTAAATCAGCATAACTCCATTGAAATCAATGGTCATAGATAGTAATTAGGTCCCTATGCTTATAGGCATCAATGTAATGTCCAATAGAGTTACACTGATTTACACCAGGTGAAGATCGGGCTCTCTTTGGCTCAGGTTTTTCATACATAAAATGGGCACAGTGGTACGTCTCCATCATAAAGCACTTCAGGGAGCTTAGGTATTATGATTAGGTTGTAAATCCTTCAGCACAGGGACTCTCTTATGTGTATACTCAGCCCCTGATTTTTCAAAGATGCTGATCACCCACAGCTCCCATAGATTTCAAATAGTGCTGCAGGTGCTCAGAACTTCTGAAAATTGGGCCCTGTGTGTGTATATATGTGTGAGTGTGTGTGTGTGTGTGACTAAAAAAGAGAGACTAGATTTCATACCTAGACTATTGATACACTGTAAAGGACTGATGAGGGGTTGGAACTGAAACATCCTTACAGCCTGGTAATCAGAAGTATGTCTCTTTGGTACTCAAACAAGAGGGAGGGAAAGCCTTGCTGTGCTTTTTAAAAATACATCTGTTGGTGACTATGGAAAGCTATCAGAGTTACTTGGCCTTCTGCTGATAGGTCACTCTCTTTTGAAAGGTTTTTGAGCCAGTTTGGCCCTACACCAATAACAAATAGATACACTTAATGCTACTGAATGTAAATATTATTCTAAGTCACTTTTGTCTAGTTTTCATGAAACCCTATCTTGAACTATCCATGTTTGTGAATCCGTCTGTCCAAGAATTCTGCAGGTGGCCTGTCTCACAGTGCTATTAGAATGCTAATTACCTACCCGGGAGAGTCAAAAAAACATTCACTGCACTCAAATCACCTTTGAATGTTAGTGGAAAAAAACCCTGTTAGTGGAAAGGAGTTTTATTTCTCTCCTATTCCTTCTGGGTGTGGTGGCTCTCTGAGACCACTTCAAATGGGGACCTTTCTTTCAGAGGTAGCAAGGGCTGCAGAAAGCTGGACATGTCTCTCTAAACCCACCAATTCAATTCAGATAGTCATAGGCATGGTATAAACTTAGCCTGTGTTAGATTGAGATAGACACAGTGTCTTCGATAGGAGAGAAATTAGAGCCAGTGAAGAATAAAGTGCTTCTGCCTCCCACAAGGGATGAGAAGAACATTCCTGTAGAGCACTCCTGGCTGCTCTGGCTCTTTCAAGGAACAGAGAGCTCTTTTAGCACTGGTCCTAAAGGTTTGATCCACAGTTCTTACCAGGCCATTTCTTAGCTAAGCAATGGTGTTCAGATACCTCTTTCCAACTATTCTCTTGTTGAGAAATTCCAATCAGACCTACCTTAGTAGGAGACAAGGGGCCAAATTCAGAAAGGTTGGATAGGTTACTATAAGTTACACAATGGTAAGTGAGTCTAGAAGAGTCTAAGCTATAGGCCAGAAAAGAGTATCTGAAGATGTCAGTTAAATTTAATGGCTGCTTTAACTTACACTTTAAAACATTTTTGTTATTTGCTTTTCTGATTACAAACCTTTCTGAATGTCATTATTGTGTAAATTATACCACCTTAAGACTCAGATTCCCTAACACCCACTTACTGATGCATTAGGCCTTTGTAGCAAAGGCCCTGCCTACCAGAAACAAAATAATGAAAAACAATAATAGATGCCCCTCCTTACTCATCACCTCTGAATTTGGCCCAAGGCCTCTGAGGACTTTCTTCTGTCAGTTATTAATTACAATGTGTGATACATACCATTGTCCCCATTTTTTCCCTGAGCTTTCTAGGCCAATTCTGACTGATCTCTCTCCATAACATAAATGGCTTCCAAACCATGAGTCATTTTGCTTAGTTTTGTCTGCACCTTTTCAAGGTCAGCAGTTCTTCTCCCTGCTGTAAGGTGATAAGAATTGCATGCAGCATTTGTCATCTGCCAAGTGTTACACCAGAAGTCATACAAACATGGGAGGTAATGAAAACATATCTGCTTTATCTCAGGCCATGCAATAACTACATTGAATGCATCTCCCTGCTCTCTAGCGCCACCTACAGAAATGTTAGCCAATGAAGTTTACCTGTATGTGAGATTCCCCACAACATTCAGGAATATTTTATTCACAATAGTTTTACAAGATTATAGCATAAGTGTTGTGAAAACCTAAATGGTAAGTGCACAATTACTTTGCAACATTATACTACTTCGTTGCATCAGACAATTCTGTCTTAAGTGCTTACACCATTGAAATAATCTTTGTACAAAATATGCCTTTTGAGGTACCATTTGAAAACTAACAACTCACGCGTCACTAATATCATGGTGAAATGTGTGAGCAATATTATATGTAAAGTTATGAACATAAGCAGAAATTATGACTGAAATCTGTTTACCAGACAAATCTGGGGGGGGGGGCTAAACCTGTTCCTCAAAGACAAAGGACAAGCTAGCGCTTCTATCCAGGTGCCTTCAAAGTCAATTGGTGATCACCAGGCAAGTGTCCATTCTTTGGAAACAGAGGGGAACAGGAACAGATCCATCTGCATTTTAACAAACAACAGCATGGAACCTCTTTCACCGGGAGACGCCATGTCTCTGTCCTCACAGCAGGAAGGAACTTTATCTCGGAGTAACCCTCTGGGATGGGTTTCAGAGGGGCAGCCATGTTAGTCTGTATCAGCAAAAAAAAACGAGGAGTCCTTTTGGCATCTTAGAGACTAACAAATTTATTTGGGCATAAGCTTTTGTGGGCTATAACCCACTTCATCAGATGCATGGAGTGGAAAATACAGTAGGCAGGGAAATGCATTTCAAAGGGGGACTGGACAATTAAAGTGAGGGGCAACAACACCCCAGGTATTTTATCTTTCTTTATATCCCTATCTTTCTTTCACTTAAGAAGAAGAAAGGAGCCAGCCTTTGGATTTTGGGAGGGGTTCTGACCTGAGAATTGGGTCAGCCTGTTGCTGCAAACGTGTGGTAAGAATTCTACCTTGAACCATGTCTAGTTTGTTAAATTTCAGTTACTAAGAAGCATTTTCTCTTTATTTCTCTTGTAACAAGAGGCAGTGCTAGAGGGGGGCTTGCAGGGGCTATTGCCCCCCCAAAAATATGCATTAGTCGCCCCGTAACCACTCCTCCCAGCAGTGGCTATAGGGTCTGGTATGTACAACCTACTTGAATGCCACACACACAGTAGCTGAGGGTACTGAGGTTCTGACAAGAGATCCAGGACTCTCACTCACGTGGCACAGCCTAGCAAAGGTGGGGCAGCTCTCAGTCTGGCCTCCAATCACAGCCCCAGTTGCTCTTCACATGGGCTAATCAAGGGATGCACATTTAAACACCCTTCATGGTAGGAAGCAGTGCAGACTTAGATGTTCAAATGCAATGGGGGAGGCAGGATGTTCTCTTGCACACCAATCAGAAGACCAGAGACTTGATAGGCAAGTGGGAGTGCCTATCAGGCAATGGAGAGAGGCTCAGTGTATCTCTTTGACTCAGTTGGCTACACTGAGCCTCCATGAAGGTTGTTGGAGGGGTTCCCCACCTCCTGCCAGTACACCTTTGAGCCAGGTTCAGCTCCACTTTCAGGGCCATGGTTCTTTAACAACCCATGGTGTGCCCTGACAGCTGCTGGGGAGGAGGGTACGTTATGGAGGGCCCAAGGGGGTGTAGAAGCTGTGTGAGTCGGAGTGGGGGTTAGATATGGGCAAGGTGCATGTGTAGACTGGGCCTTATGGGGGCCTAGGGTTCTGAGCTATATCATGGGCTGCAGATGTGTGTCTAGGATGTGCAGGGCTCTTTTAGGGGGCAGAAGGGAGGGAACATGGAATGGATGGTTCGGCGGAGCCACGTGGGGGATGGTGGGTGCTGGAGTTTTTCTGAGGAGTGCTGAGGGGTGGGTGAGTAGGTATGAATGGAACTGAGGTTCTTATGGGGATGTGGGCTACATAGCGGGTGGGTGTGACTTGAGGTGTGGGGGTGGTAATGGGGCTCGATAGAGGGCTGGGTTCTGGTGGGTGTGATTTGGAGTGTATGGAGGGCTGGGTCCTGGTGGGTGGTAATGGGGAGGGGGGTGGGGTGGATGTTTTAAGGTAGGGGCAGTGAGATTTGGGAGGCTTGGGGTGTATTTTGAGGGTCCATGGGGTATGTTTTGCGGTATGGGGGGGTCAGACACCTGCTCCCTAAGCCGAGGCTGGCTTGTCTCCTCTGCTGCTGCCCTGTTCTCCCCTGGGGGCAGCATGTCCTTGGCAAGGGGGAGGGGGTTGGCACTCCTCCCCTGCGCAGGATGCGTGCTGGGCCGGGAACCAAAGGGGCTGGGCTTCCCTCGCTGCACTGAACCCTTTAAACATGGCACAGGGGGTAGCGGCTCCAGTCGCTGCTGGAAACCGAAGAGGGCAGCCACGCCAGGCATGGCTCTAACACCCCCATCTCCTGCGCTCCCCTAGGCAAGAACATGTCCAAGCCCCTGGAAGCAAAGAAGAGGAGGTGGCTCTGGAGAGCACGGGCCCCAGCCACTGTATGTTTAAGAATTTACAGTAAAACCTGTCAAGAGCGACCACTCATGAGAGCTGGCAAAAGTAGTTGCTAGTAAAAGGTTGTCTCTCTTCAGAAGGTATGGTATGGCCACCCTGACTTCTGTGCAGCTGCTGGTGGTGGCATTGCCTTCACAGCGGGGCACCTGGCCAGCAGCCGCCACTCTCTAGCTTCCCTGAAGGCAGAGCAGAGAGTGGCGGCTGCTGGCCGGAGCCCAACTCTGAAGAGAGTAAGAAAATGTGGTCGCCGGTTGTAGATGACAGGTGGTCATTCTTCACAGTTTCATCACAGCTAAATTATGGGGGAGGGGGGAGGGAAAGAGTTCCATGGCCTCTGCAAGGCGTCGCTCGTGATAAGTGGTCTCTTTTCGGAGGCGGTCATGAAGACAGGTTTTACTCTACTTGTATTTACATCTTGATGTTTGCTGCCTGTCAAATGCTGTTACTGTGCTTTACTGGCAGTGCTCTATTTGTTTTGTGCTTTTTGAGGGCGGGGGCGTTGTATTAATTGGCAGTTGATTTAGTTATGATCCAAATTGCTTTTGTTACTTTAACAAAGACGGTGGCTCATATGGGATTTTGATTTGACTGGAATGGAAATATGGGCTCAATCAGAGAGGGGGGAAAGGCATACTTAGTTTTGGTCAGTTGCTGTTTATTTTAGTTTAAATAGTAGTGGGCATGTGTTGCTGTTTTGTTTCCTTTGCATGTGTAAAAGGCTAATTTTATGGTTATTGTTATAATTGCTAATATTATTAGTATTTTATTTATTTACTTCAGATTTTTTCCCTATTTATTTTCCGTGAATAAATGGTGATTTTCCGTGAATAAGCATCAGTGAGCTGCCATAGATTAAGTTTAAAACCAATGTGTCTGTGAATATTTTAATCTCCTTTGGAGGATAACAGATAAAACACACACTTAACTATGTATAGTTAAAAATAAATAAATGTGTGCCCACCAGACATATATCGCAGCCCCCCCCCATTTTCAAACTAGCCCACCACAGCGCCCCCTCCCCCCCACTAGGAAGAGGCTGGTGCTGCCCCTGCTCATAACCATTTCTGACTTTAATGCCTTATACTTGCACTCACTTAAAATCTCTCTCTGTGTAGTTAAATAAACTTGTTTTATTCTTTAATCATAACTAATCCAATGTTGTGGTTAAACAGAACTGTTTGAGTAACTCCAGTTAAAGTAGCCAATTTTTGCATATTGACCCTTGGGGCAACAGACTTAAAATATCTGAACTGTCCAGAAGATGGCTGGCCAGTGTAAACATAGGTTTGGGGGGAAATTCAGGACTGGGAGTGTGTTGGGAGTCACTCTGCAAGTAGTAACCAAGGCTGATGGAAGCCATAATGTGACTGGAGTGTTGCTGCCATGCTGCAAAGGTCAGAGTTGCTGGACCAGGGCTGTGGCTAACACAGACACTTGTGGGGTGACCTGCATGCTGGGAGGCTGATTGTGAGTGACCACGTTGGGAGCTATAACAGCAAAACATGGTGAGGCACTCAAGGCTGCAGGACAAGTGGTGATCCACCCCTCACTGGACCGGACTGCACCCCAAGTGGTGATATTTACGTGTTAGTTTTCTACTCAACTTCGCCAATCTAAGGTGACATATTTGCTCCCCCATGCACTCATGTTTCCCCCTTCATTTAACACAGAGCTAAGACTCTCTCCAATACCCATCAATTCCAAGCCAGACACCTCCACTCCTCAACTCCCTCCACTCTCCCCCCAGCCACACACATATACATTTTGATGTGTTACTGACTCCAACAAGACTACGCCCTCTTTGGTGGAGAGTATGTTAACTGCTTTTTCATGACAACACTCATTAAAGATCTATTATAAGTCAGCTCGATGGTCAGAACTCTGTTTATTCTGTATGAGAATGTCAGTGGAACTTGTTCCAACTGTATGCATTCATCATCTTACAGTTGTTGAGAGAGACAGAGATTTTGTTTTGCCTTACCCTAAATAAACACTGGAGATACAAAATAAATAGTAACGAAGAAGCCTATAAAATATTAAGAGGAAACTTGGAATGTCTTACATTGCACAGTATCTTCCAATCAACTGGGATGAATTTCTTAAATTCTTCTTTAAACTGTGATATAAGTTACCAAGCATTAATTTCAATCAATATGTAGAAGTAAAAAAAACTAAAGAGAATCAAAGAAAGCTGTAAAAAGGAAGTAAGATCACAGTTCCAATCAATGCTGGCAGAGCTCTCACTCAGATGGACTGTGTTACATTGGAACCTCATGCACAGTGGTTAAAGGAAGATTGAAACAGGAGGGGAAGCTCTCACCACCTCAGGCACAGAAGCAGGGTTGATGTTGGGGAGAGATGCATACCCAAGACAGGGAGAGGAAGAAGAGTTTCCCTCTGCTTTTAGCAGAAGTCCCATTAGACCTTACTTTTAACTCCTGCTCGAACATTGCAGCCAGTTCCATCTGCCTGTCCTGCTGCACAACATGCTGCGGTCATGATCCATAGGACTGGATGACACAGTTCAGGACAACTGCACCTGAATTCTCCCTCTATGGTCCAGCAAGGGCACCCACTCTAGGCTCCAAAGTCATCTCTGTCTTTGGGTGGAGATACACGTCTATCTCCCTCCTAACCAGAGTATTCCCAGGCTGCACAGTCCCCTGACTATACTGCGATATCCCCACCAAAAGACAAACTGCCTAAGCAGGCCTGCTTCGCTCCTCTCTTCAGAGACAGTACACTGTGTATTTGCCACAGTTATGAGTTACTATACAGCTCTTTCTAAGCAAGCACTTTTATTTTCCAGGTAAAAGCATTACAGAGAAACATAAAAACAATAAAAGCACCTACACACATGCTAATAAGCTTACCAGAGATCACCCTCCCGCCCCCAACTCCAACAAGGACTGTGGTTAGTGATTAGTCCTTCAAACCCCATACAGGAGGTTTTTCTTGTGGTCCCAAGTTCTTCATAGCTTCAGTCAGAAGAAGCATCGTTAATCTTCTAAGGTCTGAGGACCCGAGTCCTGCCAAACCTTCCCTAAAAATTGGAGCCCCCTTGGAGCAGAAGTCCTGTCCATTTGCTAGATCAGAATGAAGCCAGGGTATTTAACCAGAAATGTTGGTCCCTGGAGAATCCAGTTTGAGCCAGCATATGCAAGCCTCTCTCGAGGTGATGGTGCCTCTCTGGAAGTGTTACAACCTAACACTTGCCTAACCACCTTGCAATCTTCTTAGTTCCTGGAGGGCTATGGTCCCCCTCTCCCATAAACATTTGCATTTTTAATCCAATGAACTCCTAAAATACTTAAACTTAATTCCACAAAGTTTGTCCAGGATATGGCGGGATATTGTCCTATCTGTCACAGTGGACCTGTTGGCTGGTAGACAAGAGAAGGAAGTCTTCCTCTTGCAATTGTGGGCCTCCCACTCCTCTCTTCCCCTCCCCTTTAGGCAGCAGACAGAGGCCTGACAGGAGAGGAACTTCCAGTAGTTTTCTGACAGGGCAGGGGTGAAGGCATAAGAAGCAACTCAGCCAACCCCATTTATGTAAGAAGGGAGGGGTGAGGAGAAAGCAGACCCTGGCCTGAACTCCTGGGCATTTCTTAGCTTCTCTAACCCCGTCCTGTGAATAATGTGCTGGCCCAGGATAGAGTGACCAGATAGCAGATGTGAAAAATCGGGAAGGCGGTGGGGGGTAATAGGTGTCTATATAAGAAAAAGCCCCAAATATCAGGACTGTCCCTATAAAACTGGGACATCTGGTCACCCTAGCCCAGGAGCTCCCTCCCCTCCTTGCCCCTTGGACAGCTCCCTGCCATCCCTCCCAGGCCTGCCTCTGCTCTTTGCCAGGGAGGGAAGAGAGGGAGGGAAGCAAGGGCCCAGAGACATAACAGGAGGCTCATCTTCTGGGAGTCCTTGGATCCAGGGAGGAACAGCAACCCCAAGATAGGGAAGGCCCAGCTATCATGGCATAAATGATGGAGGCAAGGAGTTTGAATTAATTGGGGGACCTCCTACTGGAATGACTGAGCAGTCACTAGGAAGTGGGAGCAAGGAAGGTTGGCCAGGTGGGTGGCCTTAAAATATGAATTTAGGGGTAGCCTGAGCAGCAACAACCCCACCCTCCCTAAGCCCTCATCTTCCTAGCATCCCATGAGAAGCTCAGGTTAAGCCCCCTTCTCCCAACAGCCTGGGGAGGGATCCCCCTACTTGGGCCCAGCTAGGAACTGTGTAACACCTGGGCTTTATTGTGTGTCACCTTATGACTGCTGGGTTATAATAGTTTAAATATAAACCACATTGATTATAAACTCTTCCAGGTAGGGACTGTCTCTTTCGTGTGTTTGTATCACATCTGGACCAATGAGGCCCTTGGGCACTACCATAATATAAACGTTTAATAATAAAAACCCTGTTTTTAAGGATCTTATCTCACTGCATGAATCATATAGGACACTTATAACATCTGTGTACAGTACTGGCCCATTGCTACTCCCTACTCTTCAGCAACCCTCTTTTGTGAAGCCACCAGATTATTCTCTGGCTACCGGTTGTCTCCATTTCTATGTATTACTCTGTATTTTGCCCAGAGAGGACATTTTAGTGGATCTCCTGTGCATGCTCATATGCTGCTGCCCTTAAAGGGACTGAAGAGGAGAAGGATCTACTTCTGAGACTGAAGACAGAAGTGCTGAACCTCTACAGCAAAAGTGATCACCCAGGCAGACCTACCCCCATCAGATCTGGTATCAAAAGGCTGTAAGTGTATTTAGGGGGTGTTTCTGAGCTTTGCTATGCCCTTATTTGGTTCCCACAATAACACACCATAGTCCACTCAGAGCACAAGACAGACTACTTGAAACCAGCAGGCTGGGATTCTTCACTAGAAGAGGCTGATCTCTACACAGAGATCCTTGTACAAGACTATTTATTTGGTGAACAACAATACATCAGGTAGGGAAGACCTTAGGTACAATTTTCAAAAGTGCATAAGTGACTTAGGAGCCCTATTTTCAAAATGACTTCAGCACTTCAGACCCTAACTTCCACTGACTTTCAATAGGACTCAGAAGCCTATGTCATTTTTGAAAGGGGGACATAGACTCGTAAGTCACTTAGGTGCTTTTGAAAATTTTATCCTGTGACACATTTTGGAAGCAGGCTCAGGTCAGAGGACCACACAGGATATGCGGGTGCTTATGGTCTTTGCTGATGCAGAATAAAGGACAACCTCATTCTCTGAGCAATATCTATATCCTTTAAGATCAGTATACAATATGCCAGGCAGTATTCTTCTGACACAATTCAAATACATAATACACTTGTTGTATTTTCACTTTGCTGTGTTCCTTTTTAAAGTTATTTCAATAAAACTGGAGGTTATAAGAATGATTCTGTAAGAAATTAATATTACTCCATAATCCAATTCAACTCATCTATATAGTACATTATTACTATTACTTATTACAGTAGTGCTTGCAGGCCCCAATCAGGGCCCAGCCTCTAATATTACATTGTTATGAGTAATCCACTGTGCAGTAAATATTTCGATTGCACTAGTGGGACACTGCTCCATCAACAAAAGCATGATATAATGAGATTGCATGTGGAGATCAGCACCAATGTACTTTCCCGAAAGAAGATTTCTAAGAAGTCTTTTCAAGGTCTGAAATAAGAATGAGGCAATTTTCATTAACATAAAAAGAAGTGTAAATTTAGCTCAATATCTGGAGCTAGCTAATGACTGAACGCTTAACTGGAGCACTAATGGGTGTAATCCTGGCCCCA
Organism: Caretta caretta; assembly: GCF_965140235.1. Classification (NCBI taxonomy): domain Eukaryota; kingdom Metazoa; phylum Chordata; order Testudines; family Cheloniidae; genus Caretta; species Caretta caretta. The sequence continues at coordinate 124,947,386 of NC_134209.1, read as the reverse complement.
CTGAAATCAATGTTAAAACTCCCATTGCCCTCAGAGGGGCTTTGAATTGCTTCTGAAATATGGGTTTACAAGTCTCTCCAAACGCAGATCCATGCGTTAAGATTTCTGTTTGTGGAAGGGAAGAACAGGACCAAAATTCTGCTCTCCTTGAACTGTGTAGAGAAACACCCAAATGTTCAGTGTAATTTGTTTTATCTTCAAAAGGATAGCAACCGGGCCAGAAAATTCATAGATTCCAAGGCCAGAAGGGACCGCTGTGATCAGCTCATCTGACTTTGTATATAACACAGGCCATAGTATTCCCACAATTAATTCAAGTTGGAACTAGAGCAGATTTTTTAGAAAAATATCCAATCTTGATTTTAAAATTACCAGTGATAGAGAATTCACCACTACCTTTGGCAAGTTGTTCCAGCGGTTAATTACTCTCACTGTTAAAAAATTGTGCCTTATTTTCAGTCTGGATTTGTCCAGTTACAAAATGGATCAGGAGGTTTGTTAAACATTAAACTAGTTATACTCTCTCTCTCTCTCTCTCTCTTCTGTTTATTTTAGTGGGAGCTTTTTAATCCAAGAACCAAATTCTCATCCTGCAACGTTTCAGTCCCCAAGTGAGTGAATTAAGGGAATTATTAAACTGATAAAATACTTACAGGATTTCTGAATTAGTTTTAACTCTACTGAAATCATCAGTTCATAAAATAAAAAGAACATCCGGTGGAAATATATTTTGTCAAAAGAAAAAAAAAACATGTATCTATATTTAGTCCCATTCAGTATAGAAAGTTTGGAGTAAAGCCCTTCGGCAAGGCTATATAAACATATTATTTAGGTTACATTCTGGATCTGATTAATTATAACAGGAGATCAAATGTTAACAACTTAAGAATCTTTACTCCCATCTGCACATATGGAGTACTTTAAAATGAACTATAATTTCAGGGTAATAAATAAGAGCTCTCACCTAAATTATACAAGCATTATCTTCTGGTTGCTTTAAAGGTGACCTTCTAATGCAGAGTTTTTATTGCAGGCTTGTTTGGTAGAAGATGCCCATATATGGCCTATGAGAGAACCAAAGAGGAAAATGATGTCCTTTGCAAGGACATTTAATTCACATTCCTGTTCTGCTTTCTGTATCGTAGTTATGCTTATGACAGGTACACATTCCTGCAGTACTTACTATGTGGTTTATATGGGAAAGACATTCATATTTATTCTTTGCTGAGTACATGACTTGCATTGCAGTGAACAGCATAATAATCCTCAAATTCTTAATACAATAAAGCAGACGATTTTACAAATTCAGTTTGGGCTTTGAAATCAGTAGTCAATTTGCTGTTTGATTGTTTTAACTACAACAGGAAAAAATCACATAGAGCTCAATAAAAAAAATCCCACAACTCTTTTTTTATTGTCCCATAACAAATATAGAAAAGTCATATATGACCAACATTCAAAACTACGTATTTTGGCTTTATCACATCATAGAGTCACCAGGTTAACAGATAAAAAGAAGAATCAATGCAAATCCTTTGTATAACCTAGAGTCCAATCTCATTCCAGATGGAGGGGATACCAAAAACAAGGCTACACTTGCATCCGTTCTCACAAGCTGAGCTCTGCCTATCGAGGTTTTTATATGCATCCATCATCTTTATATAATTAAATATTGAAGTGACACAGACTCCTGATTTTTAACCCCTTTGCCTCCCTTGTCCAGAGGCAGATAGAATGGGTCACAACTTGGTTTTAAATGTACATTCAAACTGTTCAGCTAGGAGGGGAAACCTGCAGGAAGAGTCCAGGGTCCTGCAGGAGTTAGAGTTGCTGAGCTTGGACTCAATCCTACTCTCATTACAAGCAATAGCAGAACTCACACATCCGATGAAGTGAGCTGTGGCTCACGAAAGCTCATGCTCAAATAAATTGGTTAGTCTCTAAGGTGCCACAAGTCCTCCTTTTCTTTTCACGAATCAATACTAAACCAAGATCCTAGCACTTCTGTAAATGCTCACCAGCATCCACCCCTTGACCTTGAGGGAAGTTCAGATTTGGATCCAATTCTGGTTTAGAACTTGGGCTCATCCCTAATGTTGACCTGGTCTAGAAACCAATCAGAGGGGATGCGTTGCTGTCCCATTAGCTTCAATGCAGAGTTCAAAGAATTTGTGCCAGGCATCACTGTTGTATTCCAGGTCCTTCTGACCAAGAGGTTCTTGTTCCTGACCACCCCCCATGCTACTGTGCCCCTTGCATATAAATATTTCCACTATCATCACTAAGTATGTTTCACTTTTCAATGTTTGGGTGGGTTTTTTTTTTTTTTTTTTTTTTTACAAGGCTTTGAACACCAGAGGCTAAAATGCCAGCTGTATTATATACTGCTGGAAGCCTATGGGGAAAAAAGAAGGGGCTTCTGTGATTCAAAATAGATATAAACCCCTAATTCTCCCTTCCAGTCCCAGTCCCTCTCCCCACCATACCTCACACCCAAAAGGCAGAGTCCAAATGTTTTTGAATAGCTTTTTAAACAAAAATAGCAAATACATACAAGTTATGACGCTTCAAGTAAAAATAAAACAGAACACATTCTAACTTGCCATTGATCTCCTAAAGTGCTCCACATATATAACAAAAACAAACACAGCTCACACACACTAGGCGTTTTGGCTTACTTAAGCATTTCTCTCTAAGAGATAATTAATACAGACTCCAGCACGTCGAGCTGAGAAACACACACACACACCCCATTTAAATCACATCTCTAGCTATGCCAGATTCATGAGCCTAAGGAGGTTAAAATAGTTTATTGAGTTTGGTTATTGAATTATGGTTTAAGTAAAAAAAGCATGTAATAATTACTTTAAAAATGTAGGCAGATTGACATTTTCTCAGACGATGACTACAGTTACCCTTCACTGATAGCCAGGATGGGAGACAAGTTATTTCTAAAATACTCGTTTTGTAGGATAGCACAAGTTAACACTAAAGGCGGGCAGGAACAGTTTTCCCATCCCACCAGAATTTTAAAAATTAAAAAAAAAAAAGTCCGTCCCTAAATTGGGATGAAAAGTGGAAACCCTGAAAGTTTTCATGAACAAATAATCCAAAAGGATTGAGTCAAAACATTTCATTTTAATAATTTCTAAATGTTTCACTGCAATTTCAGCTTTGGGGGTTATTTTGTTTGGCTGGCTTTTTACCTTAAATACAAATTAACTAAAATTTCAAAATAAAAAGTTATTTCAAACTGAATTTTTCCATTTTGTAAACATCAAATGAGGACTTAGACAATTTTGAAACTTTTTTTTAAATATATAATCAGGAGTTCATCAAAACAAACCCTCTCCCACAATGGTTCAGTTTCAATGAATTGAGATTTCCTGACAAAAAAAAATGTCATTGGAAAATTTCTGACCAGCTCTAGTCAGGGTGACCAGACAGCATCTGTGAAAAATCGGGACAGAGGGTGGGAGGTAATAGGCTTCTATATAAGAAAAAGCCTCAAATATCAGGCCTGTCCCTATAAAATTGGGACATCTGGTCACCCTAGCTCCAGTTTACATTTGCAACCCTACACTGGCAGGGAAAAGGACTAGATAACCTGTCAGAGCCTGATCCAACACAATTGTAGTCAATTAGGAGCTATAACATTGACTATAACGGGACCTAGATCAAACACAGATTTTTTTCACCTTTAACATCTATGTTTCCATAAAAGCTTTTGTTAATAATTAATACATCCCAATACAGAGTGCTAGATCACAGAATAAAAGCAGCACATCCCTCGAGTGTTATTTGAGGTACAAAACAAAGACTAAAACGGAAAAGTGGTGTTTGAAATTGCTCCTTTCTGACGAAAGCCAGTTGGAAATTTTCTGTCAAAACTGTTTTTTCAGTACAAAATTAGATTTTAAACTAAACAAAATTTTTCACAGAAAATGGAAAAGAAGTACTTGTGGCACCTTAGAGACTAACAAATTTATTTGAGCATAAGCTTTCGTGAGCTACAGCTCACTTCATCGGAATGCATCCAATGAAGTGAGCTGTAGCTCACGAAAGCTTATGCTCAAATAAATTTGTTAGTCTCTAAGGTGCCACAAGTCCTCCTTTTCTTTTTGCGAATACAGACTAACACGGCTGCTACTTTGAAACCTGTCATTATTCACAGAAAATGTCTCATTTCTGTTGAATATTTTGACTTCATCAAAAACCAAAAACTTTTCAGCCCCAGTCTGAAAACTTTTGGTTTCAGCCAAAAATTTTCAGGTTTTTGATAAAACATCATAAGTTTTCCGTGGAAAAACAGACATTTTCTGACCAGCTTTACTTCTAACCTTTTCACTATCCTCTTCTTTTCTATTCCTTCATCACCTACTTTAAAAAAGCATTTTAAATTTCTCTTCCTGAATGATCCCCTTTTTTAATCAAGATTGAAAGTAGAATTATATTAGTTGGCCAAAAAATCTGAGGCCTACACTCAACACGATGGCATTTCTCAGTTTGTCAGCCTGTAACATTATAACTTTGGAAACCTGCATCTGATTCATTCCAGAATTTCAGAGAATGTTCTAGGCATCAGTGGGCAGAACCCCTGTTGATTATGTTGAAAATTGGAAAAACAGAAAAGCTGATTTCCACTAGTCACCCGTTAGGCACACTGGATACAGGGATCAGGCAACACCCTCAGAATTAGATTGTGGTTTAGTGGGTCTCGCAGCCTACTCTTACCAGCCCCACCCTGCAGCTGGACCCCTCACACCTCCTCTCCCCCACCCCCACCCCACCACCTCCAGACCCTATTGATTTTTTGTGAAAATCAGAAAACCCCGTTTTTAGTGGAAATCAAGCTTTTCCAGTTTTCACCAAAATCCATGGGGTCTGCCATAATGGGGGTGTAGGCTCCAGGATGGGTGCTCAGCTTGGTCTAGATAAGCAACAAAATGTGCAACCTTCTGTATAATATTATATTGACACTCCAAACTCATAATAAATAATATTTTGCCCTTGCCTTCCATCTGAGGTTCTCAAAGTGCTTTGCAAACACTAATGAATTCAGTAACAACAACGTAAATTAAATATTATTATCCCAATTTGACAGATAAGGGGAAATGAGTCAGAGAATTTAGATGACCTGCTCTATAGGGTCACACAGCATGGTGGGAATAGATTGCAAATGCTGCAATCCAGACAGTTTAAGGAAGCAGATCATTTCTTCGTGCTATGGCTTTTGGTTGGTTAGGCAGATAAAGATGTTTGAAAGTTAGTGCTGAAAGAGGAGAAAGCGGCTCGGAATACAGTCCCGTGAGCCCAGAGTGAGCTGCTTTAGTCACACTTCTTCTACCTAAGGTAATTATATGACCCCCTTTTACCAAGTATCTGAGCACTTTGTTATCTTCAATAGATTTACTCTTATGACCACCCTATGAAATAGGAAAGTACTGCGCTCTCTATTTGACAGATGGGGAACTGAAGGGCAACCCGCATGCTTTATACTACAGCATTTTGTTTTTCCACGGCAGGAGACATGGATCTTAGCTGGTTACTCAATGTCTCTGCACAGATGCAGAGAGCACAGCCACGCAACTCAGAAGGACCCAAAAACTTCAAGAACATGGTTTGGCAGTTACCCAACATGCTCAGTAGCTGTTCTGAGGCTGTATATGGCGTTTTGATGATAGGCAACCCACCTCGCAGGACACACCCTAGGCCCCTCTCCCATCCCTCTCCCCCCCCCACCAAGAATTGAGCCAATCATAGCACAAGGGGGCTGGGGGAAAGGTTATAAATAGAAGAGTTACGGACAAGCCGGTGCACTCAGTGGCCAATCAACACAGGAACAAGAGATGTATCCAAAGTGGTATGGAGATTGGGACACAGACACAAGTCTGTGCTGTTCCAGCTTTTCTAACTAGGAAAGCCCTTTAGGATAATGTCTGGTCCATCATGGTGTGTTTTATGGACGTAGAGGGAGAGTTGGGGAGAAGCATTTGTCACCCTGAGAGGCTACAGAGCCGCAGAACTTAGACAGAACTATCCGCGAACCACTGTAAACTGGGATTCGGTCTCTGTTAAAGAGAGCAAATAGGGCCGCACTTAGTGAAGTGAAGGTTTGTGAATTCTTGCCTGATGTAGCTAGGTTTATGGGTGGGGATATGGTGCCCTTTAGAGTGAGCACTTTATAAAGATCCAGGAAATGGATATTTTATATGCTTATCCAAGTCCCTATACCATTTTGGATACAGTCTTCTATTTCATCAGCAACCAAGAGGACCACTCAGCTATTAACCCCAGGGCTAGACTGCTGCTAGCTGCGGAGGTCCCCAGACTGTTTGCTGACAGGGTTTTGAAGGGTTGGAAAGGATGGAGATGCTGCCATTTCTGAAACTCTGAAGAGTCCAGGTGACACACACGTATATACCCATATATATATTCACACTAAAGACTGAAAACTCACCTCTGAGAGAAGATCAGAGGGGATTGTGTTTTGCTGTGTGCGATACAGTATAAATAAAAGTTATATTGAAACCTTATATTTGAATGTTTGTAAAAGAAACAAACGGGGGATGTCTGGTACAAGGAACACCAGGAAATTTACTGTCTAATAGCTTTTGTTTAAAAATTATTGGTCATATTCCAAACACTATTCACAATATTTTAATACTATTTACAATGTGTTTTCTGTGCATTCACTGTTTGCTTTACTTAGAAAATATTTGGGCCTCTCTTCGAAAATTGACTGGGAATTATAAACATACATTTCTCAGGCTTTTGTGTACAATAGGCCTGAGATTTACCTCTGCACAAGTCCTGAAATGACAGAACTCTAGTCTGTGTTTCAGCAAAGAGTTAAGCTGAGGTGCAGGAAGAAGAGGAGTGAGTATACAGTTATACAGAATAGTGCCTTAGCATTCCCTCCCTGTCCCCCTTACAGAAGCACAGAGAGACTCTAGGTATGTCGACACTGCAGCTGGGACCTTGCCTACCAGCCCAGGAAAACAGACAGCAGCTAACTCTGCTCAACCTAGTGCACTAAAAACAGCAACGTGGATGCAGTGGCACAAGGGGCTAACCTGGGCCGCAACAGCCACCCTGCTATTTTTAGTACACTAGTTTAGCTCAAGCAGAGCTAGCATGTGTCTGTCTACCAGGGCTGCGAGGCGCAGTCTCAGATGAGGTGTAAACGTACCCTAAGTGACTCACTGACAGTCACACAAGATGTCTGTTGTGGAGCAAAGAATTGAAGCCAGTTCTCCAGAGTCCCATGCTAGGCCCTGGACCAGCACGAGGGGTTGGGAGAGAGAAAGCACTCCAAGCTCACAGATGCTGCTACTCAGCTTTAACGTCGCCTCCCCTGTCTTTGTGAATTATTTTTTGGGAACCCGCCATGTATGACAAAATCCTGATCCCCTCTTATGTGAGATTTTAGGGTAGGGTGGTGAACTCACAAAGCACCCCAATGGCCATTTTTGAAGGGGGTTCCCCCATCACAGATGGGGAAACAGAGCCTCCCATTGTCACACCATGGAGCTTGAGTCATGCTCCAAAACTGCAGCAGGGTGAGGACTTGGCTTTTCAAGCTGTTAACGGTTCTGAAAGGAGGCTCAATCCAACCCCCCTGCATTCTATTCTCTCCCTCCCTGTCTTCTCAGTGCAGTCACCAGTCAGGCTCTTCTTACCCTCCCAAGAAACATCCCACTCGGCAGTGATCTCATCAGGACTGTGACCTTTCATTTCAGCACCTCCATTAGCTCCCACGCTGCAGAAGTTTAAGTTTCTCATCATTTCCCCTGTGCCCATGTACATTTTCCATGTTTTCTTTAGACTTTAGCCTGAAGGTTGCGCTCACGCATGTAATGCAGGGCAATCCTACTGAGAGAATGGCAGAAGGCACGTGCTAAAGCTCAGGAGCTTGCATATGCTTCATCTTGCTGCTAGGGAAAACAGTCTGCTGTAGGTCTAATGTGATTTCTGTTTTCTTCTATTCTTCTTCTACCCCGAACCAACTGAGGGCATATAAATATTCTGGCTCTTATCATTCCCTTCTAGATCCTGACTGATATTTTAAAAGAGTGGCCGAGTGGTTAAAGCAGAGGATTGGGAGTCAGCTGATTGGGGTAGTATTCCTAACACTGCCATGAGCTTGTGGTAGAAGCTTGCACAAGTCACTTCTCTGTGCCTTAGTTTCTCCATCAGTAAAGTGATAATGCCTACATGGGGGGTGGGGCCATGGAGGCTTGATTTATCAAGGTTTTAAAAAGAACTGTGAAATTTATTAATGGAAGGTTATACACCCCTGCAAAGCATTACCATTATAATAGACGTGCTAATAATAAATGGGCCAAATTAATTGCTCTAACTTCATTTATATTGATGTGGTTATGCTAAGGAGGAACTTGACCCCATTCTATTTTTACATAATGCAAATTAAATGTTGTTTACTCAAGTTGAATTTAAACTTCTGCCGGCGTGGAGGCTGCCACCAACCAGGATGGAATGTGGAGGATGCTAGATATGCTCCTGCTCAACCAGAAGTTACAGGCTTGATGCAGGACTCTATATTACACAGGAGGTCAGACTAGATGATCATAATAGGTCCCTGCTGGCCTTAAAATCTATGAACCCAAGGTTAGGGGTTGGGGTTGCTTTCCTAGCTGTAGATGTGACCTCATATTCTTTGCACTTCTCCTTACGAGTTTCCCAGCCAGTAAACGATCCTTTTGGGAAAGACATGATTGACAGACACAAACTAGGGCTACAGTTGTTAGAGGCAGCTTTTTGTGAGGAATATACCACTGAAGAGCAGTAGGTTCTGGTGGCAGCATTTGTGCCCGAACATAAATATTTCTCCATTGTACATGAACAGTCATTAACTATGGTATCAAAACAGGTTTTACAACATCTCCCCCCTCCCTCAGAAACAAAAAACAAACAAGCATGAGCAAGTCCGTGTAAAAATTCCCATTGAAGACAGAGTTCACTGTGTTAAAAATCATTAATCATGTGGAGGTCAACCAGTGCTTTACATATTTCCTCCCCAAACTCCAGCTTTGGATGATCTGCATCCTAATAGGTTTTGTATTGCTGAGTTGTAAAGCATTCCTGATTAATTGTTTTTGGCACCCCATCCAAAGCCTTGAAGGCTTGAGTCCTTGAAAATAAAAAGCAGAAGCTTCGCTTAACATTAGTCCTGGACACAGCATTGAAACAGAGTCTGTATTGTGTGTGTACCACAGAATGGCCTACAGATCATTCATACCTCTGGCTGTGACACTGGGAAGAGTCAGAAGGCCATCAACAATGCCATAAAGGAAACCCATTCGAGAAATGAGTGCACATTCAAAGCAAAGGCTATTAATATTATCTTCATTCCTCCTTCTCCCTGTCACAGACACAGAGACTTCTTGCCTGTTCTCCACCACTAACCTTTCCACATCACATAATGACCCCATCCACTCCTGCATCTTGACTTCGCTCATGCTCCCTTCTCTCCCTCATGCTCCCTTCTCTCCCTCATGCTCCCTTCTCTCCCTCCCTCTTAACCTCTCTCATCAGGTTCCTTCCCATCTCAAGACAAACAAGCTTTCATCTCCCACTTCAAAAAAACCTCAGCCCCTTCAACCTATTACCTACTCTCTCACTTCAGCTCCAAACTCAATTAACATGCCATATACAACCACTGTATTGAATTCCTCTCCTTTAGTTTCAAACTTGACTCTTTCTCCAATCCGGCTTCTGCCCTAAAACTGTTTCATCAAAGTCTAAAATTATCTTTTCCTATCCAAACCCAAGGATCTTTACTGCATCTTCGTGCTGCTCAGACTGTCGGCATCATCAACCATGCTCCTCTTGAAATCTTGCCCTCCTTTGGCTTTCATGCCTTCATCCTTTCATGATTCTCCTACCACTTCTTTGATTTATTGTTGGAGGAAGCTGGCGTTTTCTTTGGTGAGTGATTTAAGGATGCTTTCTAAGAGTCCTGATATTCCCTCAGTAAGCATATTCCGTGGCCAGATAGAATGGGTTTGCCTGGGTACCCTGGTTTGTGTATCTTGGGAACCATGTAGAAAGTCCCTGGAGAGGGTTTGTGGAGAATGAAATTGTAGAGTTTTAACTTGGAGTTCTTTGGGGAAGGATTTGATGGCATCTTTAAATTTTGGTGTGAATTGTGGTGTGGGGTCTTTTTGAGGTCTCTATAATAAGTGGTGTCTGAGAGTTGTCTGTTATCCTCGCTTGATGTAGTCTTTGTGATCAAGGACTACTATAGCACCCCCTTTTGTCTGCTGGTTTGATCATTATCTGGAAGTTGGATTTCAGGGACTGTATAGCTATCCTCTTGGTGGTAGAGAGACTGTGGCAGATATAATGTTTGTTGAGAACTGTTTAAAAGATAGGAAGCAAAGGGTAGGAATAAATGGTCAGTTTTCAGAATGGCGAGAGATAAATAGTGGTGTTCTTCAGGGGTCTCTACTGGGACCAGTCCTATTCATCATATTCATAAATTACCTGGGAAAAGGGGTAAACAGTGAGGTGGCAAAAATTTGCAGATGATACAAAACTACTAATGTACTCAAAGCTAATACAAAGCTAATGTACTCAATGCTTTTTTGGCCTCTGTCTTCACGAACAAGGTCAGCTCCCAGACTACTGCACTGGGCAGCACAGCATGGGGAGGAGGGGACCAGCCCTCTGTGGAGAAAGAAGTGGTTCGGGACTATTTAGAAAAGCTGGACGATCACAAGTCCATGGGGCCAGATGCGCTGCATCCAAGAGTGCTAAAGGAGTTGGCGGGTGTGATTGCAGAGCCATTGGCCATTATCTTTGAAAACTAATGGTGATTGGGGGAGGTCCCGGATGACTGGAAAAAGGCTAATGTAGTACCCATCTTTTAAAAAGGGAAGGAGGAGTATCCAGGGAACGACAGGCCAGTCAGCCTCCCCTCAGTCCCTGAAAAAATCATGGAGCAGGTCCTCAAAGAATCGATTGTGAAGCACTTAGAGGAGAGGAAAGTGGTCAGGAACAGTCAGCATGGATTCACCAAGGGCAAGTCATGCCTGACTAATCTAATTGCCTTCTATGATGAGATAACTGGCTCTGTGGATGAGGGGAAAGCAGTGGACATGTTATTCCTTGACTTTAGCAAAGCTTTTGATATGGTCTCCCACAGTATTCTTGCCAGCAAATTAAAGACGTATGGGCTGAATGAATGGACTATAAGGTGGATAGAAAGCCGACTAGATCCTCGGGCTCAACAGGTAGTGATCAATAGCTCCATGTCTACTTGGCAGCCGGTATCAAGCTGAGTGCCCCGAAGGTCGGTTTTGTTCAATATCTTCATTAATGATCTGGAGGATGGTGTGGATTGCACCCTCAGCAAGTTTGCAGATGACACTGAACTGGGAGGAGAGGTAGATACGCTGGAGGGTAAGGATAGGATACAGAGGGACCTAGACAAATTAGATTTCTTTTGGTCCAAACCTCTAATGAGGTTCAACAAGGACAGGTGTAGAGTCCTGCACTCAAGACGGAAGAATCCCATGCACCGCTACAGACTAGGGACCGAATGGCTAGGCAGCAGCTCTGCAGAAAGGACCTAGGGGTTACAGTGGACAAGAAGCTGGATATGAGTCAACAGTGTGCCCTTGTAGCCAAGAAGGCCAATGGCATTTTGGGATGTATAAGCAGGGGCATTGCCAGCAGATCGAGGGATGTGATCATTCCCTTCTATTCAACATTGGTGAGGCCTCATCTGGAGTACTGTGTCCAGTTTTGGGCCCCACACTCCAAAAAGGATGTAGAAAAATTGGAAAGTGTCCAGCGGAGGGCAACAAAAATGATTAGGGGACTGGAACACATGACTTATGAGGAGAGGCTGAGGGAAATGGGATTGTTTAGTCTGTGGAAGAGAAGAATGAGGGGGGATTTGAGAGCTGCTTTCAACTACCTGAAAGGGGGTTCCAAAGAGGATGGATCTAGACTGTTCTCAGTGGTAGCAGATGACAGAACAAGGAGTAATGGTCTCAAGTTGCAGTGGGGGAGGTTTAGGCTGGATAATAGGAAAAAACTTTTTCAATAGGAGGGTGGTGAAGCACTGGAATGCGTTACCTAGGGAGGTGGTGGAATCTCCTTCCTTAGAAGTTTTTAAGGTCAGTCTTGACAAAGCCCTGGCTGGGATGATTTAGTTGGGGATTGGTCCTGCTTTGAGCAGAGGGTGGGACTAGATGACCTCCTGAGGTCCCTTCCAAACTTGATATTCTATGATTCTCCTCAAGATAGTTAAGTCCCAGGCAGACTGCAAAGAGCTACAAAAGGATCTCTCAAAACTGGGTGACTGGGCAACAAAATGGCAGATGAAATTCAATGTTGATAAATGCAAAGTAATGCACACTGGAAAACATAATCCCAACTATACATATAAAATGATGGGGTCTAAATTAGCTGTTACCACTCAAGAAAGATCTTGAAGTCATTATGGATAGTTCTCTGAACATTCACTCACTCAATGTACAGCGGCAGTCAAAAAAAGCGAACAAAATATTGGGACTCATTAAGAAAGGAATAGATAATAAGACAGAAAATATCATATTGCCTCTATATAAATCCATGGTACACCCACATCTCGAATACTGTGTGCAGATGTGGTGGCCCCATCTCAAAAAAAGACATATTGGAATTGGAAAAGGTTCAGAATAGAGCAACAAAAATGATTAGGAGTATAGAACTGCTTCTGTGTGAGGATAGATTAATAAAACTGGGACTTTTCAGCTTGAAAAAGAGACGACTAAGCGGGGATATGATAGAGGTCTATAAAATCATGACTGGTGTGGAGAAAGTAAATAAGGAAGTGTTATTTACCCCTTCACATAACACAACAACTAGGGGTCACTAAATGAAATTAATAGGCAGCAAGTTTAAAAAACAAAAGGAAGTATTTCTTCATACCACACACAGTCAACCTGTGGAACTCTTTGCCAGAGGATGTTGTGAAGGCCCAGACTATAACAGGGTTCAAAAGAGAACTAGATAAATTCTTGGAGGATAGGTCCATCAATGGCTATTAGCCAGGATGGGCAGTGACAGTATCCCTAGCCTCTGTTTGCCAGAAGCTGGGAATGAGCAACAGGGAATGGATCATTTGATGATTACCTGTTCATTCCCTCTGGGACACCTGGCATTGGGCTCTGTCGGAAGACAGGATACTGAGCTAGGTGGACTTTTGGTCTGACCCAGTATACCTGTTCTTATGCTCTTAGAATTTCACAATTGATTTTTTTTCTGAAGCAGTTGATGTAATGATCTAGTGTGTGGGTCATCCACTGCGGGGTGTCCAGTCGGATGATTCTTTGGTCTTATGACTGTTGGTAGGGATGTGGGTAGTTGTGGGTGGTGTCAGCTTTGTTGTGAAATAATTCCTTGAGTCAAAGGAAAAATTCTTCTAGTTTACCTCATGTTAATATGGTATCAGGTTCTATGGTGGGGAAGAAGTTCAGTCCCTTGGAGAGTTGCAGATATTTCAGTTCTAGTTAGGAGTAGTCTTGATAGATTGATGTTAGGTTGTCATGTAGTGTGCATGTGGTGGGTCATGGTATCTTGGTTTCTCCTGGTGCGGGCATTCTGTTGTTTGTGAAGAAATTCTTGTAGTTAGGTAGGTGTATGGAGCAGGGCGTTGGGGATGACAATCAGAGTATTTTTTAAAATACAGTTGTTTTGGGTTTCATGCATTATCTTTATGTAGGTTTACTCATTTTTTTTCCCTTCCAGTGGGTGGGAGCATGTGATTATTTCTTGTCAGAGGTAGTCCCTTCCAGGTGGGTGCAGGAGATGGTTCCTCAATTCTATTCTGCAGAGCTTTTCAGCACATTTGGAATTGTATGTAGGGATCAGAGGGTTATGGTTGGTAAGTCCATCTGTTTTGTTTCCTGCATTTGCTCAGGAAGGAGATGTCTAGCCTCCTTCATGTTATGAAGTTTCCATTTGCAGTGGCAAAATTTGATATCTTCCATAGGTGCTTGCAGTGTTGTTGTAACCATGTTGGCCCCAGGATATCAGAGAGACAAGGGAGGTGAAGTAATATCTTTTATTGGACCAACTTCTGCTGGTTCGATGTACATTTTGTGTCTTTTCCAATAAAATTCAAATCAAATTTGAATATCTCGGTGGCATCCTGTAGCCATGCGGGACACTCAGCGCCACGGTGCCTCCTGCTGGTCAGTCTGTGAATTAGCTCATCGAGCTCAGGAGCGCTCTTCTCAGGCCAGTTTCTCCCCTGCCCTTACCTGCCCTTCTGCAGTCCCTTATCTCCACCAGTTCAGGCTCCGCACCCCTTCTGGACCACAGTGCCCCTTAATTTGGGGTGCTGCTCCATGGCAGTGTTCCCACACTCTGGGTCTCCCCTCCCAGGGGAACCCCAACCCCCTATACCCACCTTGCCTCAGTGGCTATTGCCAGTCGTCCTCTAGCCCCTTCTCTCAGGGGAAAACTGCAGTCTGAAATGGCCACTCATCACTGACAAGGGGGTTGGACCTGTTGCCTTTTCTTGCCCTGGCTGCCTCCCTGCAGCCCTAGTACCTCCTCAAGCCTTCACTCAGATGGAGCTGCAAATAGTCAATCAGCCCAGGCTCTGGTTCAGAGAGGGGCGGGAAATAAAGTCACTCAGATCCAACCTGCATTCAGGTGGGGCAAACAAAGTCAGTTAACTCAGGCTTTCCTTCAGCTAGCCTGTGGGAGGGAGAGACTGCCACCCACCACTTTGGTGGCAGGGGGGATGCAAACCCTCCCTCTCCACTGCGTCCCGGCCCAGAGCCCTAAGGGTGGCAGAGGGGTCTGCCACCACATCAGCAGGGATCTAAGCTGCAACACACTGACTCACTCTCTGCCAGCGTTGCAGCCAGACAGGGGTCTACTAGCCCTGGGCCACTTCCACTTTCCCCCTCCAAGGGTACCCGCTAGTCCGGTGAGATAAGGTGATCGGCGGGGGCCCCAGTTGTTAGCAGAAGCTCTGCTGGGGTTGGACCAGCTGGCAGTCCAGGCCAGTCGTCTGCTTCCTGTGGGGCCGGGTCATCCAGGGGTACAGGTGGTCCAGGCCAGTCGTCCGCTTTCCCTGCGTCAGGTCAGTCCAGGGGGTCTGGGCCAGTCGTCAGCACTCTGCGGGCCTGCTGCCACCTCCCAGCGCAAGTGCTATGGGGACATGTCTGTCCCCTCCAGTGTCTGGGCCCCTACTGAGCTTCCAGGTCCTGCCTTTATACTTCCGGCCCCGCCCATTGGCTTCCGGGTATGTCTCTGCCCACAAGGGGGTGGAGCCACCCTCTTCCTCTGTGTCTGGGGAGGGCCAGTCCACTTCACTACATATCCTCTCTTTGCCCCATTCAAATTAGACATGGAGGTAGAGTTAAGACACTCTATATGGGTATCACAAGAGAAGAAGATGGGAAAAAACTGTCACCTGGATCTCCTTTCCCAACTCACCTAAGAAATGCTGCACAGAAAGAAAGACCAGTCCGCCGTTAGATCATCTCTTCTGGGGCTAGAGGGAGAGATGTAGAGTTAAAACAGAGAGAGCTCTGACAGAAGGACTTTGCTGTGTGTGCCACCAGCATGAGTGTAGCAGAGCTGTGTACTCATCAGGTGTGTCAGGTGAGGTCGTTTATGTAGCTTCTACTTTCCCATGTTTTTAAAAAACACAATTTCCTCATACTTCTGAAGGTATAGCAAGTGCACTGAGTTAGCATTCAGTGCCAACAGGTGAGGTTGCATGCAATATGAAACCCATCCTCCATATGGATGCAATTGTTTGTTTGACCCCAGGTTGTAGATATCTAATACCGTCACACTACACTCAAGAGTCTGAGAACATGAGATAACTGGTATTTTCTTTTTTGGGGAATGGCGTGTTGCTACTCTAGGTTTGGCATCTAAGAGCCAGAAAAAGCAATACGGTCACAGCACAGTGAATGGGAATGTTAAGTTTCATAGTAAGATGGAGAGTAATACATAATTCCCTGTGACACAGCAACGCTTGGTTCAATACCTTAACTTTGAAAACTGATATACAGAGAGAGAAAAAAAAAACTTTATTCTATTATGCCGTTTTTTTCTTTGTAGAATATAAGGTGCATTGTGATTGGGAAGAGGCACTTCCCAACAGCAGTATCAAAATGAAAATGAAAACTAGTGCTGAGTAGACAAAGGAACATTATACAGAATAGTACCACACTCATACACAATGTAAATTAAACACAGCTTTTGTTATACATGTCTAGATATTAATCATGAAGAGCCTCTAGAAAAAACCTTTATTTGTTTCTTATTCTTTCCTAGATGCACCCTATTGCAGAATATCATGTCCACGTGTAATTTTATTACCTCTGTCATAACTTTTGAAAAAATTTTCTTCTCATTGAGCTACCATGATCTTCACACACTATCCCTTGGCTATGATCAATAATGAAAAAAAACTAAAAAAGCAAGAGTTAGCTACTGATTTCTTCAGTGCCTAAATGTAGATTAGTAATAGTAGTACAGCATTAGTACTTGAAGGCCCCCAGAGACTAGTTTGAGCTTCTTTGTAGTCTTGCATTCAAGGGTTTTATTCTACAGACTGGTTCCTCATTTGGCCTCTAGAGCAAGTTATATCTGATCATTTTGTCTTTGTTCTCCTGCTCTGCTAGGATTCACTCCAGTGCCCACTGAGGCCAATAGGAGTCTTCACCAACTTTAGTGGGAGCTGGATCAGTCCCCTAGTTGACATGACACTCAGATTCATTTATCATTGTTATCTACTCCTTATTCATCACCACTTGACTGGGGTCATGATTAAAACACAAGTAAAACGACCACCACAAGCAAGGTTAAAAAACTAATTAAGAGATGCCAAGGTCTTACCAAAATGAGATAACGAGTGGCAAATAACCATTTATAACACAAGACAAATATTGTCTGTCTAGGGATAAACTTTATTAAACTAAAACTGTTTAATGAAATCCTACAAAGACTGTGTTTGGATAGTGTCAATTTAAACCTAGTACATAGCAGCCTTCCAAGTCAACCTTAACTTTAAAATGTTGAATTACTATTTGTGATTTGAGAATGTGGACTAGCTCTGAACTAATTACTATTAACAGTGGCAATTTTGGCAAGTAACTTTTTTGTTCCTTGTCCCTATTTGCTTGCCTGTCTTGTCTTTTAAGTGGTAAGCTACTCAGGGTAGGGGATATCCTCTATTCTATATATGTATAGCACCTAACACAACAGGGCCCCAACCGTGGTTGTGGGCTTTAAGCACTTGCAGAAAACAAACAACCAACCAGGTATAATTTTAGAGGTAAGCAAATTTATCATTAATTTATTGAGTTGAAGAGGTCCAGAACATACTTATCTATGAATTCACAAAAAGAATGTATGTGTTAGGATTTATCTACACAGGCACACTCAGGACTGTTAATCTAAATTCACACCTTTGTTAATTCTAAGTGGATTAGTTAAACCACATTGAACCTTTGTGTAGACACTCTTATTCAGAATTAGTGACCTTAATTCAGTTTAGTTTAGTTCCCTTCCAAAGTGCCTGCCCTCTCCCCTCACAGAATCACCTTTGGCAGGCCCCCTTTCCGTAGGGGCTGTGGAGAAGAGGAGGAGCTGGCTACACCAATTCTATTCCAGCAGGACACTCCCCCAAGCTATAAATATTCCCAGCAGAGAAGATATGGCTACCTTCCAAGCTTTTGTGCCATAGGATCATCATGAAGGGACTCGAGTGGAGCTCAGCTTGAGCCTACTGTATCTTTTTCACCAGAAAAAAAATATACCCAACGATGGTATTCTCCTCCTCTGGAAGGGCTATACCACTCTGCACTGATCCTGGCTCCTGAGCTCCTTGGAGGAGGGAGGAAGCAAGGGGAAGCAGTGCCACTGTAAGCATTCCTGTTGGGAGAAACAGAAGAGCTAAGCTAAACAGCATTAAGTTGGGTTAATAGGTGGATGTAGAGCAAGAAAAGAAATGACCCAGACAATGACATTTTTAATAACTAACAGGCACTCTTCCGACTTCAGTCAACACTCTCTTTTTTTAGGGTTGTATAGTTCTAGGTGTCACCCTAGATCTGAGCATCTTCCATGTAAAATCAATAGCATTAGCAAAGTCCCTAGTGCACTTGGATGGAGTTGCTGGCACTTCTCTTTTGGATTTAAAAAAAAACAAACAAACTTTGCTGGAGTAGTACTGAACAAATAGCCAAGATGGCATTTTAGGGATTGGTGCTGCTGGAGGTACCATCGTTCACACGAGCCATGAAGAGAAGTTCTGACCATTAATGGCCCTTCAAAATCCCATTCCACATTAACCCATGTTCTGGCCAAATTCTAAACTTGGATAATTATGTTTTTTGGCTTCGTTTCCTTTCCTGACCAGTTACCTAGGATTGCTATGTGCAATGTGAACAGTTACTTCCCATTGATCACTGCACTTGAGTTATGGGCTTCTTGTGCTTGAATGTGCAGGGTGAAGTATGTAAAGCACTTTGTGATCCTCCTGGATGAAAGCTGCTCTATAAATGTACAATCTTTTGTATTTTTTTGTTGTTTAACACAAGGACTTAATGGAGCATGATCGTGGCTGGTGGTTTGCACCCTTTATAAGAAAAGAATCATATAGCAATCTTAGTGAGGAAAAAGAAGGCATCTTGAGGACAGAAATGGGTTAAAAGAAGCAGTGGACACGACGAGGAGAATTTTCCTTTCGCAAAATGAATGAGTTCCACTATGCAACCCACCCACCCACACTTCCTGTTAGTTTGAAAATTGCATCTGTTTCTTATAAGACCCAATTAATTTCTTCACAAGAGAAGCCCATTTACTTTAGTATGTGGTTGAACGTTTTCTACTGACTTTACGAAATGTTCAGCTTACAATGAAGCTGAAAGCCAGTGTTATTACTGACAGTTAATACCAGGGAACTAGGACAACACTTGCTTTTATCGTTGCTGGTCGGCTGGCATTATGGATCAGAGACTCATTCCAAATCTGAGAGTGCAAAGAGAAGTGAGGAGTCCATGACATATCAAAGCATAGTACTTTAATTTCAAACCCCATTATAATAGGTTACATTTGCCTTACAAAGCTCAGGTAACAAATGTTTAGATATCACCAAGTCAGATTATTAACCCATCTGGAAACCCAGTTGATTAGAGAGCTTTAGTTTAAGCCGAACTGCAGCCTGGTCACTGTGTCCAGAGCTAGAGACCTGCTTTATAACAACTTCTTGCACACCTCCCGTTTTCCTCTCTTAGGCACCTCACCTCACTTTCCAAGGTTTGCTCCCCACCCACCCACACTTATTTTTATTTTATTTTGTAATCAGTAAAGGCAAATTTGTCACCTCAGCCTCCTTTGAGCAGGAAGTACTTAGGGGCCACCAACACATCAATCACCCAGAAACATACAAACCAAGAGTAAGAGCAAGTCAAACTACAAAATAGAATTTGGCAATTTATCCAATCATCCCAAGGGGCAGCGCTAATCCTGCATTCCTGTCATCATGTGATGCTGTGTAAAGATATATAATACAGAACTCGCCAACACATTCATAATCCAAGACGGCACCTGCTGTCTCTCCTGGATCCAGAGGACCTACAGAGTAATAAAGATACTCCCAAGGTACAAGGCAAAGTCTCTTTGGTAGTATAAGGACAGAAGAATGACATAAACCAGCTCTGCAGCTCCATATATGTTTGCAATATAAATCAACTCCTCACTACAACAAACGTAACACGCTACTCACAGGACTGCAAGCTAGGAACTTGCTGCTTTATTCTACTCCCTACAATCAAACAGGGCATGAGGGACACCTCTCCCTAACAAAACAGGAAGTAGGGAAAGGGGGAGCATGACTCCATCCTCGAATACTCAGTAATAACCCAGTCCACCCCATGATGATGGCTGTAGGGGGTGATTTGCAGAAACCTGAACCACCATGCAGTTCTGTGCATGGAACTCCCATTGAAGCCAAAGGGAGATGCACAAACTGACCAAGCCCAAGGGGAGCTGTAATCGATAACAGGTGCAGGTCCTTAGCACTTTACAAAAATCAGATCCTCAATCTACAAAACAGCATGCAGCATTTCAAGGAATGGGGCAAACAAAGCAAAACTCCATTCCCAGAATAATAGGTCTATTCTTCATTCATTTTTTTCTTCTGCCCTACCAACATTGCACTTTAACAATTGAAATGAAAAGGCTGGATTATAAGAGCTAGATGTATGGATCCAGATAATATTTTCTTTTCCCAATACCAAAGCATATCTGCTGGCATAGCAGAAAATCTACATATAAATCCACAGCAGTTATATGGGGATCTGAGAACTATGTATCCAAAGTTGTGCATTGCAGTCCAGGCTATGAAAGTTGAACAGTATTAGACAATGTTAACTTGTGACTTATTGAGCTGTGAAAAAGCAGCTTACATGCAATAATTGGTTTTCTGTTTTCTAACTGGATTATCCAAGGTACAGGGAGAGTTACCCAAGGTATCACAAGGAGTCAACAGCAGAAAAAAGCATTAGAGGATAGTCTTCCTACTGTGGATCTCAGTCTTTTGTCCTAATTACTTATCCATGCAGCTCCCATATACAAATGTGCAGTCCCAGACTGAATGGAGGGGAATCTATGTTAAGCAGTTAAAGCCAAAAGGCCAGAGACTGACCCTTGAAGCCAACAGAAGACATCTGTGTGACTGAGGCAGAAATGTCTTTTGAGGCCTGACCCAAAGGCCACTGAAGTCCATGAAAGCAGGGCAGGAGAGTTTGGTTAGGTCAAATTTGTGGTGGAGGGACAGGGAAAAGGAGGGAAGCAAGTGCAAGAGAAAGAAATAGGTTAGTTAAAAAAATTCTGCTGTAAATGAACACTTTTACAAGTATGAGCACAGGCTTTCTGCAGTCTCTGGGTCTGGGTTCACTTACAGTCGCTACTGGTTTCATAATATATAACACGGCAATCAACATCAGAAGTGGGACAATAACTTTAATATGGTCTCTTGCTGCCACGGCCAAGCTTGACAGGCCGTATTAGCATGGGTTTTGTTCTTGGGAAGAGGGAAACAAGGTATTCTTGGATACAAGACTCCTTGCAGGTTATGCATGAGACAAAAGATCACCAGGTTCCCATACGTAACATACTGTAATGTTCAAATGGGAGATTACTTTGACACCTACTGGCCACTTTAGAGTAGAGCACTGTTAGGTTTCCAAGGTGATTCAGTGCCAGTTCTAGGCAGTTGTTCAAGCTAGCTGCTGTAAAACACGGATTTCCAATCAATAAATAAAAGATATTTATATTGCTTCCCCAGTTGCCTTCTGTACAAACTACCAAGGAAACTGGGGTAGAGGGTTACTTTAATATTGAGGAAAGAGGAAGGCAAGAACTCTGCTTCGAGTGTGTCAGATTTTCAGTTGTAAGTGCTGGTATGGCTAATGGCTCTAACATAGCTCTTGAGTGTTGATTCATGAAACCTATTGCCAGGTCCAGGTGCTAGAAAAAGGACCTGCCTGATAAAGAAGCCTGGACAAAAACTAGCAGTGATCTCAACAGCTGCAGTTTAAAGGAAGTAGGGGATTAATCACTCTGGCAGCCAGGAGGAGCACTCACTGCCACGTACTGGCTCCTAGATTCAGGGTTAATATATAGGGAGCTGGGTTCTGCTCTATTACAAGTCAATGAAATGTCTCCAAATTCACTGAACGCAAAACCTCACCATAGGTGTTGACAAGGTTGATTGATGTACACTCTGTGCCCAAGATTCCAATCAGCATCAGCTCTGAATACAGAAATCATAATCTACAGGTAGTACCCACTTCTCCCTCTCTTCTCCCACTGATGGTGGCAGTGGTGCCTGGGCAACATGTATTGACACAAAATGGTGACTGCCCCTGCCTCCAAAAGCTTACAGTTTACAAAACAGACACAGAAGACATGACATATTTAAGCCCAGAGGATGGAATTGCTTGGAGAGAAGAGTTGAGTGCACGAACATGTGTTTTCCAACCCTTGTTTCAAGAGCTTCCATGTTCCCCTTTTGCAGTGAATCTGGACTACCACAGAGCAGTGCAAAGGATGCAGGTGTTCAGATTAAAGCAGAGATTGGGAAAGGGGAGTTTTCCTGCCTCCACTGTCCACTGCCATTCCCAGCCTGCCCCCAGGATTTAGCTGAACTATATCCTACCAGTGACGAGCTACAAACTATGGCTAAAGATACTTCGAAAAAGCAAAAGGTTGTACACTGAAAGGATACACGCTACTGAATACACGCGGGAGGGATTTAAATCGTGTTTGAAGTGGGTTCAATGATGCTTCAATGGAAATACTGCTTAGGATGAATAAAGATGGTTTGTTACAGCTGAAGGATTTTAGGTAAGATGGGAAAACCTGAGTGGAGGGTGTGAAATATCTTAGATGATGTTCTGGGATTCACAGCGTTCTCAGAACTAATAAACGACTTAAAACAAACTCTTTTCTCCCCCTGTAATTTAAACTTTTTACTCTTCCTGGGGTGATTCATAGTCTTATGTTTCTAGCTAAATGAAAATCCATACTATATACTTAGGGTACAAGAATTCCACTCCCCATACACAAGTTAGGTCAGCACAAGTGACTGGCCTATACATTAGACAGTATCTTTTTTCATATGAATTTCACTCACTTCCAGCCCTGCTCCTTTATTCCCCACAATCCCTATTTTTTTTCCTCCAGAGGGAAAAACTGCATGCTCCCTTGTTCACATTATATTTTCATTGGATTTTTCCTCTCTGCCCCTTTACCACAGTCTCCAAATGAAACACGAACCTAATAATGTTGTAGCCTGAGCTGAACTTTGAAACCCACAATATCTGAGTGGGTTTGAAATTAGGCAAAACAAGTTCTGAAATGCTTGGAAGAAGGCGTTAAGCTGTTTACAGAGACATGGGGACTGAATTATATTTTAAAACCACACAGTGCATAGTTACAAGTAGCTGTGGAGTATCTGAACTCATTCATAGATTCTAAGGCCTGAAGGACAGTTTGTAATCATCTTGTTGGTTCTCCTGTATAGCACAGGCCTTAGAACTTCCCCAAAATAATTCCTGGAGCAGATCTTTTAGAAAAATGTCCAATCTTGATTTAAAAATTTACACTAGCAAAGCCTGAAAGAGGAATGCAAACAAACTGAACAACTGGATAAAGAGACCAAAATGACATGTATCAAAAGATAAGAGCCATTAATTGCAGAAGAAATATGATTAAGGCTACAATTTAGTCATGGGTATTTTTAGTACAAGTCATGGACAGGTCACGGGCAATAAATAAAAATTCATAGCCCATGATCTTTCCTTGACTTGTACTATAAATACCCCTGACTAAATCTTAACTGGGGGGGGCACTGCTCTGGTGGGGCCCCGGGGGATGCTGCTGCTTGTGGGGGGGAGGCCTGGGGCCAGCAGCACGAGCTGCCAGGGGCCGCTGAGCAGCAGCTGCTCCAGCCACCTCTGGGGCCACCGACCCACTGCTGCTCCAGGGGCTGCTGCTCAGGTGGATCGCAGGGCCAGCCACACCAGCAGCAGCTCGGGCAGTCCCCAAGGCCAGCCACACCAGCAGCGGCTCGGGCAGTCCCAGTGGCCAGCTGCCTGGGGCTACCCAAGAAGCAGCTGGTGCGGCTGGCCCCAGGGCCCTTCCAGCAGCGGCCAGTGCAGTTGGATGTGGAGCCGCCCAAGTGGCTGGTGTGGCTGGCCCTGGGGCCAGTTGCTTGGGCAGCCCTGGGGTCAGCTACGCTGGCCACTGCAGAAGCCACAGAGGTTGCAGAAAGTCACGGAATCCATGATTTCCGTAACCTCCATGACAGACTGGAGCCCTAAATATGATCAATATAAGAATATAAGTATGGCCATATTGGGGTCAAACCAATGGTTCATCTAGCCCAGTATCCTGTCTTCCAACAGTGGCCAATGCCAGATGCTTCAGAGGGAACAAACAGAACCGGGCATTTATCAAGTGATCTATCCCCTGTCATCCTCTGGTGGTCAAAGGCTTAGGGACACCCAGAGCATGGGATTAAAGGATCAAAATTACAATATTTGATTGACCCTAAAGAACAAGAGTTGGTGGCAACATATCAAGGAATTGTATGGTGGTGATAATCCTGAAAAACCTCAACTAGAAATCAACCAAGTAAGCCCTCCAATGACAAATGAAGAAAGTATGGCTGCAATAAAAAGACTTCTGAATGGAAAAGTACAAGGTTGTGATGGCTGAATTGTTTAAAAGCATAAGGGATGAAGGCTCGAAAACCCCATCAAACAGTAATGAAGAATGGTTGAGACAGGTGAATTACCAGATTTTATAATCTCACTGTGTATCCAAATCCCCAAAAAAGAACAATGCTATAGACTGTAAAGACTACAGATCAGGCTAGTACCATATGCCTCTAAGATACTTTTTCAAGTTGTTCAAGATGGAATACAAAGAAAGATTGATTGATAAGGAAATAAATGAACAATATTTTAACAGCTTCAAATATGGAAAGGGCCATTATGAACACCATTATGAATTTGAAGCTCACATTGGAAATGGGGAAAATAATATATTTGGTTTCAGTGACTTCCAAAAAGCATTTGACAGAATCTACCACTACAAATTGCTCAAAATATTAAGATCTACGAGGACTGATAAATATGAACTTGAGTAGTAAAACAATTGTACTGGAATCAGAAGAAAATTATAATGGGAGATGAACATGAAAGTCTAAAAGAGATCAAGAGAGGAGTGAGACAAGGTTGTATAGTTTCACTGGATTTAATCAACATTTACAGCAATTGTTCAACTAATTTAATTCAAAAAACAAAAGAAGGTATTAAGATGAATGGAAAATGGGTGAATAACATTCTCTACGAATATGACAGTGCTGTTGGCTGATTCAGAAGAAGGTCTAATAAAGTTAGTGGAAGTTATATATAAATATGGCAAGAATATGATCCATTCATCTCTAGACAACACAAAAACCAGAGTGGAATGCTAGGGTCCTCAGAAGACATGCAAGATTCCAGTGAACACCACAGTTGTACAGCAAATGAGAACTTATTGCTATTTAGAAAACATTGTTTCAGAAGATGGAAGATCAGATACTGAAGTCAGCACCAGAACAGCAAGATTGTAAGAGCCGTTCAGGAAGAATAAACATCTGATAAAAAGGGACATAAATCTGAAAGCTAAATTCTGATTCTTAAAAACTTACATTTGATCTGCGTTAAGTCATGGCTGTAAAACATGGACATTCAAAAAATAGATAATAAAGAAACTACAATCCTTTGAATTATAATAGAGGAGATCTCTGAAAATATTATTGATAGACTGTGTAACCAATGAAAGAGTATTGGAGGTTACTGGAACTCAGCTAGCATTACAGATCTTATGAATAGATTAATGAGATTTGCAGGGCACATTTTAAGATGCTCAGCAGGCAATGCACATTTATGGGAGCTGGAAATGAAAGTTGATGGCAGAAGAAAATGACAAAAAGAAGCTGAATGTGTTATCCTGGGGGGAGCAAAAGGACTATTAATCCAGAGAGATTAGCCAAGGACTGTACAGAATGGGCTACCATGCTTGTAAACCTCTAGTAATGGAGATGTTACATAAGAAGAAGAGCAGTGAACAAAATCATGCGAGTGTCACTTCTACAAATTTAGGCCCTGATACTGCAAACATATATACATAGAAACATAGGATTGGAAGGGACCGCGAGAGGTCATCCAGTTCAGTCCCATGCACTCACGGCAGGACTAAGTATTATCTAGACCATCCCTGACAGGTGTTTGTCTAACCAGCTCTTAAAAATCTCCAGTGATGGAGATTCCACAACCTGCCTAGGCAATTTATTCCGGTGCTTAACTACCATGACAGTTAGGAAGTTTTTCCTAACGTCCAACCTAAACCTCCCTTGCTGCAATTTAAGCCCATTGCTTCTTGTGCTATCCTCAGAAGTTAGGGAGAAAAAAAAAAGTCTCCCTCCTCCTTATAACGACCTTTTATGTACTTGAAAACTGTTATCATGTACCCTCTGAGTCTTCTCTTCTCCAGACTAAGCAAACCCAATTTTTTTCAATCTTCCCTGTTTTCTAGACCTTTGATCATTTTTGTTGCTCTTCTCTGGACTTTTTCCAATTTGTCCACATCTTTCCTGAAATGTGGCACCCAGAACTGGACACAATACTCCAGTTGAGGCCTAATCAGCATAGAGTAGAGTGGAAGAATTACTTCTGGTGTCTTGCTTACAACACTCCTGCTAATACATCACAGAATGATGTTCACCTTTTTTTTTTTTTTTTGCAACAGTGTTACACTGTTGACTCATATTTAGGTTAACATATGTTCAGTTTTAAGAATGGGAGTAATCCCATGGATGTCAATGAGATGATGTATGTGTGCATAATGAAAACCATAAACAACAATTGGTGGAAAGTGTTATAAACTTCCCTGACATTTGTACTGGGGTATTGCTCAGGAGCTCCAGCCATGGACTAGGACCCATTATACTAGGTTCTGTACAAATACAGAAACAAAAGTATGATCCCTGCCCCAAAGACTTCACAATCTAAGTATAAAATGGGGGAGCACAAGTAAAGAGTGAGATAGTATTGTTCAGCATGATTGGCAGTGGTCTTAGCACACCAGCTGCTTAAGCTTAACTGCTGTCAAGCTTTCTGTAGGCATCACGGCATAGAAGAATTTTAAGAAGGGATGCTTACAATGGTTCCCCATATAGTGCTGGTATTAATCTTCCATAGAATATAAAGTGAGGAGAAACATCCTATAGCTTTTGCATCTTCAATTCATACCCTCCCCCACCCCCAAAAGAAAATTCACACACAGTTAGAGGCTGTTTCAATTGTGTCTGCACTAAAGAAATCTTACAAGTGCAGAGGCTCTGTGGTTGAAACTTTATACCATTGAACGATGATATTGGAAGTCCCTGCTAGTATTTGAGCCCTAGGCCAGGTATTCCCACAGCTGCACTCCCAAAACAAAAACAACTTTTATCTTAAGCCTACCATGATAATGCCAGATGCCGTAGGCAAAATTCTCCTCTTACACATGCATGACAGGTTTTGACTCTGATATACTTTGCTCCCCATACACGGGTAAATCTCCAGTTGATGTCAGTGGCATTTCTGTACAAGTAGGGAAAGCATAATACCAGAGCTGAGATCAGCCAAGTGCCTCTGAAAGGAAAATTTTGGCTTTTATTAAGGTTGCTTAGAAAGCACGTACGAACATTGTCACTGAAGTTTTTACTCTGCATCTTTGGATAAAATGCAATCAAGCTCTGTGACAAAGTGGGAATTCTGAAGCCCATATGTGCCTCAGTTTCCCTTATGTGCTGCATTGTTACTTCTGGGCAGACTAAGTCACAGGTGTGAATGGTACCTAACTCTCAGGGACTAAGCAGGTCATTAAAAAGGGATTGGTTGAGGCTAACCCTATACCAGTGAAGAACCTATGAAGACGATGGCGAATCCAATCACTGGGACTTTGACATGTAGCAACCAACAACCATAAATTGCTCTACCACTCTGCAGGAAGCTGAGCAGTAGTTCCTGATCTGGAGAATAAAGAACTGGGAGGTGGGAGCTACGGGTGTGTGGGCTGCACGAAGCATTCGGGACTCACCTGGGAGTCTGATGAAGGAGGTCACATGGACAGAGACACGGAGCTTGAACAATGGGGTTCACTACAGCTTGGCTAGGCTCTGAGCTAACCAGAATGGACTATGCTTTAACTTTTGGTCTTCTGTGCTAACCTAAAGACTTGCTATGCTGTGTTCCAGATGACTAATAAACCCTGCCATTTTGACAACACTTTGAGAGTGTCACTGCAAAGGCTTGGAGAGGTGCACTGATCAGTAAAAAGTGTACGAGTCTCCATTGGGGCCTGTCTCAGTTGGACTCACTGAACAGAGCTAATGGTGTGAAGCAGGAGCACTGCAAGGCCAGAGGTCCAGTCTAAGGAGGTGGTGAAGCCAGCTGGCTTATCCTGGAGGCAGAGCAAGACCCCCAGAGAGTCTGGCACATTGAAGGGGTCCCTCCTAGAGACCATTCCAAAGCTGGGGCCATAGCACTGATCCTGTGAATCTGGGACAAGCTCTTTCAAAGACACAAAAAAGAACATGCAAAACTTCCGAATGAACCTTGAATAAGTGGCCTAATGACTCCCTACAGTACACTGAAGAAATTACTCATTAATTATTACTTGCTCATAATATATTAAGTAAAATAGATTTGTGGTGGGTGGAGAAAGATAGCGTTCTACATTGTTCAACAGAATCATGTCAGGATTATCCTAAAATTCATAAATGACCAAAACAAAAAGCATTCATTTACAAACTGGATAAGGCTTTAGCAACAAGGCTTACCTGTAGCAGTCAAGGTTGCATGTAGTTATAGTTATAATGCCAATGACTCTACCTTCATATCCCTGGAAGGGTAGCAGATAAGAGTGACTTGATTGCAGGTCTATAAGTACCTACCCAGGGAATAAATATTTAATAATGCACTCTTCAATCTAGCAGAGGAAGGTATAACATGATCCAATGGCTGGCAGTTGAAGCTAGGCAAATTCAGACTGGAAATAAGTTGTAGATTTTTTAACAGTGAGGGTAATTAAAAATTGAAATCATTTACTAAGGGTCATCGTAGATTCTCCATTACTGACAATTTTTAAAATCAAGATCGGATATTTTTCTAAAAAATATGCTCTAGGAATTATTTTGGGGAAGTTCAATGGCCCTTGTTATGCAGGAGGTGAGACTAAATGTTCACAATGGTCCCTTCTGGCCACTGAATCTATGAATGTATCCATTTTTATTACATGTATTATGGTAGTACCTACAACCCAGGGTCCATTGTACTAGACTCTGTACAATCACATAACAAAGAGACAGTCCCTGCTCTAAAGTGCTTACAAAACAGAGTGTACAACTGAAATTCAACTGTTGCATCTAAATACTGAATTAATTGTAAAAAGAAAAGGAGTACTTGTGGCACCTTAGAGACTAACCAATTTATTTGAGCATGAGCTTTCGTGAGCTACAGCTCACTTCATCAGATGTGTACCGTGCACATCTGATGAAGTGAGCTGTAGCTCACGAAAGCTCATGCTCAAATAAATTGGTTAGTCTCTAAGGTGCCACAAGTACTCCTTTTCTTTTTGCGAATACAGACTAACACGGCTGTTCCTCTGAAACCTGAATTAATTGTGTATGTTAAATATCCTCTAAGTATTACGTACCTCATAGACTGGGTAACAGTTTTGAAAGTGCAAATACCATGCAATACAAAACAATGTTTAGTCAGCTTTTAAAAACATGCATAACTCTCTCTTCTCTCCAGTCCATCCAATACAGATGCCAACTCCTTTCCTTTCCCAACACTGGCCATTGCAATCCTTTATCAACAAACTTCTCTGTACCTGGAAGGCACGGCTCAGCATCTCCTACCTACACTTCAACACTCATCTTTTTCCTCTACCCAACCTCAGTATTTACCACACTGTCTCTTCTGTTCATTCCTGGCTGTGGCTTCTTCCATGCTACTGCATACATCTGAAGCAATCCCCTAACTAATATGTGAAAAATTACTTAAAATGACCAGCTGCTTGTGGGTTTTTGTACTTTACTGAACTGACTGCTTCTGTCCCAGATCGTGCCCATTAATGGTTAGTCCTCCAGGGAACCTACTACAAGACTGGCATGGTTTCCCTACTGAATAGTGCTTGTAGCACTTCATGAATAAGAAACAAAAAGAGTACATGATAAATACCAATGATGCCACTCTCAGTGCCATGTTCATATTCTCTTATTACCATCTTCATACTTTTTTATTTTTCCCAGCCCCAACCCTGAACCTTTCAAGAATACAATCAACATCTTGATTTGCCAAGCCACAGCCATTCAACATTCAAATCCATCCCTACGACTAATTAGCTCCACAAGAAGTAAACATTCACACACGCAAACATATCAATCAGAGTTAATCCTTCCATCTTCTCCTGCCATCATTTTTAGATCTTCAGTTCTCTGGAATAGGGACTGTCTGCAGTTTGTGTCTTGTACAGAATTGAGCACATTGTTATCACCTAAATAAGAAATGATAATGCCAATAATAGCATGTGCCATCGAAGTATCTGCTAAATTCTGTACTGGGACATTACGTTTAAAATGTTCATTTCTGCAAAGCAAATTGTTATTGTTTCCCCTCAATGACCCACCAATATAATTTTATGATTTAACATTCTGCAGGGATTATGTAGGGCTAAGAGAGTAGCTCATTGTTTATACTCACGCAAGCCTCTCCTCTCTGTGGAGATTACTAATGATCGTTAACTACAGTATTCCAATTTTAGTAATCCTTTGGGGTGTTACCAGCGAGGCAAGAAAGTTGCAACTTTAGGAATCTGTTACATTTGGAACTTATGGAGCAAAAAGTTGTGTAGGAATCTTTCTGAAACATCACGGTTTCATAGATGCACTGAGCCACATTGGTCAGGAAAAGTTTCTCTTCCACTAACCAACCACCCGACACACTTCCAAACTGAAAACCTAAGCCCTGACCCTGCAATGAACTCCAAGTAGGAAATCCTCTGCATCCACATGGAACCCCACTGGAACCAGTGGGTTCATCCACGTGTTCTTAGTATATTATGACTTTGAAATAATTGAGTGTAAATATCTGGCTAAAGCCGATCAGTAATGTCTTTAGTGGGTATTTAATTGCTGAAGAATATTCAAATTAAAAGCTATTGATCATGTATAAAGTAATTTAGCACATTTATTTGAAACTCAATGAGCTTTGATACACCAAGATTAAGTGTACAGAATACTTTCCCCTAAACTATGTGTAATATTGGATACCATTCAGAAATGATACCCTCTGTTTGCCAGCTTGTGCTGTTGTAGATCATTTCTATAAAACACATTAAAGATGGGGAAAAAAGTTTAATCTGGTTGTTGCAATCATGTCTAGGTTTTCATCTTTGCACTATACATCAAAACAGCTGTGTGAGCTATCTTAGCATGCAGAAACTAAGGGCTTGAAGTTATTTAAGTATTCTAAATAGTCGACTACTTAAGCAAAATTAACTTTAGCCATGTAGTATCTCTAAGGTGATCTTAGCACACCTGAAACAAAGACACACAACAATACATACCACAATGATTGCCAGTTTTTAATGACAGAAGATAGTCACCTGTTTGACAAAGATCACCTGAACTTTTCTAGAAGCAAAAGAAGCCGGTCACCTTTGTTGAGGTGTCAGATTAATAAAGAGGACTAAGAAGAATTTAGGCAAGGAAAGGTCATCTCAGTTTCACTGAGGAATGCCAATTTTTGCCTCATCAGCCTGTTGACATTTAATTTCCATTATTGTAGACAGGACTAAAAATAACTAGTTTGTTTTAAGTGTATTGTCAGACACTGAAATAATCTGGTTGCATTTACTATTTTATTAGGAACGAGTATTTCTCAAATTATGCTATAAAAACCAACAGAATTCAGTTCTTATGATTGTCTATCCTGAAATAGTATTAGAGCAAGTCACCATTCAGGGGTTATTTAACATAAAACTGTATTTCAATATGTCTGAGACTGTTGTAAAGTTTCTTGCAAACTTCTGTATAAAGAATAAATAAAATAATTGTGTCAGAATTTATACATATATATATACACACACACACACACACACATGCTTACAGTGCATTTTGGGTCACATTCATCCCTGCTGTAGGGTTCCAACAGGAGTGAATTTTGTCCACAATGTGGCGAGAGAAAATACAACTAGTAATTAGGCTGTAAGAGATGGAGTTACATAAGTGTCAAACTGGAATGAGGATGGTGAACTGGGTCCAATAAAAGCAGGTCACTAGGGAAAAATAGCTACAGGATTTTTAATAGCTTTGTTCAACAATCATTGGAAGATACAACTCAGCACAATACAGCATCCCGATGCTCAGTCATGGTACAAACAAAGAGTTTGCAGAACACAGAAAAACAAGGATTTAAAGAGGGATTTGGGGATTATGGTCTTTAGGGTCAAGTATCTACATTTTATATATATATATAAACAAATCTCTCTTTAAAGCATACCCTTCCAAGATGATCACAAGAAATAGCTCAATAAGAATTAATAAACCAATTACTTTTGACTCAGCCATCAAGTTGTGCACATATCCAAAGTGAAGAACACCGTGAAGTTGCTGCTACTGCACTTCTCCCTTTTATCTAGGTACTTCTATGAGTCCACTCCATTACCACAGTAATGGCCTAGAGCCTCAAGGAGATTTAGGTGCCTCACTCCCATTGATTTAGATGGAAGCAATATTTTTGAGACTCTGGACATTAGTACCTCCCAAGTATTTATGAATTTCTCCTCACCACACATCTGTGAGGTACGGCAATGTTATCCCCATTTTAAAGATGGGCCATGGAAACACAGAAAGATTGGGGCTCAACTGAATTGCATTGATGGTGAATCAAGGATTTTGTAGGTAAATATTTAAATGAGTTTTTGGAGCATTTAGTTTTTGTGATAAACACAATCCTTGAAGAGAGAGGGATTATTATAGAGTCAATTTATCTTCATTTCCTGTATCTTATCTAAACTATAAGACCACAGTTGGTTAACTAATAAATATGGCCCCAATCCTGGAAACACTTAAGCACATGCTAAACTTTACTACCAGAAGTAGTATCACTGAAATCAATGGAACTACTCACATTAGTAGCGTTAAATTCATGCGTAAGCATTTGCAGAATTGAAGGTTGTGCAATTAGCAGGTAACTATCCGATTCTTACAACACTTGTGTTGTCTGGCCTTTCTGGCACCCAGCAGACTGAGATTTTAGTTCAGTTATGTTAAAGTTGAAAATAGATGCTCACTGTAAGACCAGATTTACATCTGCTTAGTACATTGCAGTCTGCTGGCCTGTCTCTCTACCCAAGGAAAGCTACACACCACCTCCAGAGTCTTGGTCAGGCCCTTTTTCCTCAGGGCTTCAAATTCATTTTCTCCAAATAACACAAATTCAGCACATGAGTCATCTTTTCCCCCACAAACCCACAGTCTTCTGCAGGGGTCTATCTAGCCCCTACATTCCCACTCAGCCACTTGTATCACCTGCTTTCTGTTGCTCAATTTCCCTGCAGTTCTCTACCCATAACTGCGCCACTGGCTGTCTTTTATAATCCCCTAATCTCCATCTGATCAGTCCCAGATGTGATGGATCAACTACGTCCCAGGTCAGACTGGAACCAACTCCCCTTAAAGAGCCAGCCATCCTGTGACATGCACAAAAATAAAGATGATGCTCACACTGAAGTAGATTGGGTATCACAGTCCAGATTAACTGCTCTAATTCTAAAACATAGGTCTCCAGGCCCTCCTGCTCCTGCAGGGAGTGTAGCTAAGAGGTATAATTCATTAATAGCTGTCATACTTGTCAATATTGATTTCCTCCATTGGTGGAGCTACTGACTCCTGTCACTGAGCCTTGTTATCACCAGTGGTTGTAAGGTGTAAGGTGGCTTCTTCTCACATTGAAATCAAAAGCAAACTCAGATTGATTTAACTGAGGAAGGAGCTGGCTCCCAGGGCCAGATCAACAAAAGTATTTAGGGATTTCAGCACCTAAGCCCTAGGTGCCCTGCCACCTGATTGAATCCTCAGCCCCAAGGTAGGCATCCAGGTTCCCCAGGCATTGTACAGGAAGAGGTAAGTGCCTAAGGAAGGCTTACTCAGAAGCCAGACACCGAAGCAGGGAGCTGCAAGTAGTCTGCCAGCAGGACACTCATCTGGGCTGTGGATGACCTGGGTTCAAGTCTTTGTTCCAAATCAGATAGAACAGCGATCTGAACTTGGGTTCCCACATCCCAGCTAAGTGCCTGAACAGCTAGGTCAGGTCACACCCACTCTCAGATTGTTCATCCCTGGTTGGCTGTTGTGACAAATATCACGTCTTAGGATGCTCACAACACACCGGGAGCATGGGACCCCGCTGGTGAGACGGGCAGGAGAATGCCTAGTTTCCTGCTTCAGCGAGGGCTCTGAGCAGATTCTTAGTTGTGGGGTGATGTCAGCACTTAGGCATTTACAAAGCTACCTATCGGCAGAAACATAGATGCCTACCAGGTTAGGTGGCAGCAGAGTGGTAGTTTTGAGAATGTCAGGGGCAGCTCAACAGTGGACTTAGGTGCCAGAATACCTGTGTGGATCTGGCCCTTACTGACTGCATGTTACTCTCTCTCCTTGCTCTTGAACTCACAACTCCTGCTCTTGTACAATCTATTTCCCTAGAACCTGTAACTGCTAAAATTAAACTCCCAAGATGAACGGTTTAAAATTAACTTGGAATTCCATGACTCAGTCCATCACCACAGAGGCTCATTTGGAGCCATTATAGTCTACAGCAGTGGTTCTCAACCAGCGGTCCAGGGCCTCCTAGAAGGCTGTGGCCTCCTGGAGGGCCGCAAGCTGGTTTCTGGGGGTCCGCCAAGCATGGCTGGCATTAGACTCACTAGGGCCCAGGGCAGAAAGCTGAAGCCCCACCATGCAGGACTGCAGCCCTGAGCTTCAGCACCTGGGGCTGAAGCCTGAGCAATTTAGTTTCATGGTGCCCCTTGTGGTGTGAGCCCCAGGGGCAACTGCCCTGCTTCCTACCCCTTAATGCCAGCCATAGCTTTTATATGGAGAAAAACAATTGTTGTGGTACAGGTGGGCCGTGGAGTTTTTATAGCATGTTGGGAGGGCCTCAGAAAGAAAAAGGTAGGGAACCCCTAGTCTACAGAATAATCTGTATCTCATAAAAACTACTACTGTAGTATAAATTTAACTGGGCAAGGATATGAAACCGTGTGCTTCAGGGCTTGAGCCAATCTCTGTTAGAGACCAGAATGAGAACTATTTGGGGAATATTTTACCCTACACTGGCCTACCGAAAGGTTCTTATACCCTCCTCTGGAGGATCTGGTTGTGGCCACTGATACCTGATTAGATGAACCCAGTAGGGCAATTCCAAAGTTTCATATTCAGCTATCAGCCAAGGAATTTATATGTGCTATTTAAAGATGTTTCACTTAAACTACACAGGGCCTATTCTTGTTTCTTTTTATAATCTTAATAGATAAATACTGAATCAGTCAATAAATCTGACTTAGGTAGCTAACATGATGCCGTTGGGTATAACTGTCTGTGCCACAGTCTTCAATGCTGAGACAACTTGGATTGATGCGTCACACCTGTAGGAACCAATATGACAGAAATCTGGCATGCTTCTAGTTAAACCTTTCCATTTCGATAGAAACTAGAAGAAACTTATAGAAAAACAAACTTTTCAGGATAATTATTACATTTCCAAAAAAGATCAGTTGATTCCTGTAAAATATCGTGTGCAATGTAATTGTTGCATCCCCTCTTTATCCTAGATAATAAATTCAGCCTTTCCTTAAGAAGTACCTCAACTGAAGCTTTTAATTGTTATAACAGTACAATTGATTTAATCTTACATCTGGTTAGTATTCCTTTTCTTTGGCAATTTTAATCAGTGTAATTATCTATTTGACAGTTAGACTGGGAAAGACCTTGACAAGATATAACTTCCATGCCAATTAATCTTTCCCACAACTTTGTACAATCTAGCAGATGGATCAAACTCAATGCGAGTATTTGACCAAAGGCTATAAACCAACCATGACATGTTTTATTTTAGGCAGTAGCCTGAGAAGTTAATATTGTTTCACAAAGTCAGGCAAAGGAATTACAAATCCTATGATTGTAATAGTACCTGTTTCTTAGAAACCTACCTACTGTATCGGGAGCGTTAACGGTACACAGTTCTTATCCATGACAAAGAAAAGATGGCACCACAGGGTGCTGCTTCTTCAGCTAGCCAGGGGGCAGCGCGGTCTAGCCTGTTTTCATGGTCTCTCAGTGACACACACACCCAGGCTGTTTCTCTTTCACCATCTGTACATTAATTCTTTAGTTCCCAAGCAAAACAGAACATGACACGACACATGTGTACAGCAGGAGAAGACTTAGGGTATGTCCACACTTAAAGCGCTGCAGCTGAACTGCTGCAGCACTTCAGCATAGCTACTCACAGCAGTGACAGGGGTTCTCCCATCGCTGTAGTTAATCTACATCCCCAGGAAGCAGTAGCTAGGCTGACAGAAGAATTCTTCCAGCGACCTAGCGCTGTCAACACCAGGGGTTAGGCCGGCCTAGCAACATCTCTCCGGGGTGTGGATTTTTCACACGCGGGAGAGACCTGGCTATGCCAATGTAAGTGTTCGGTGCACACCAGCCCTTACACACAGGCTTCTCTCCTCCCTCCTCTCACCACTCTGAGCTCCGCTGTTTCCTGTTCCTCCCAGGTACTGAGCCAGTTGTCTCATTAGCCCAGCAATGACCAACCAACCATCAGCAATCACCCCCCAACAGAAACTGCTTAATTGCTTCCAGTTCAACCTACAGACCGCTCTGTGCTCCAGCAACCTCAGTGAGCACAGTGCTACAGCCAGCACTCTGTCACAGGTTAAAACAGTAACTCTATTCAATCATTTTATTTTCTTCACGTGGAGAACAATTCTGCTGCTATATTACACCTTTGTGCTCATTAATGTTAATGCAGATATGTGTGGAGTCTCCCAAAAGGCAGACAGCAGTTAACATACAACATCACTGCATTGTTTTTTTAACTGATTTCCTGATGATATAATTTCCATTACCACTGAATTCTCAAGAGATTCAGAGTGATAACAAGAACTACTGTGTGGACCCACTATTACTTGGGCTGTCAAGAGATTAAAAAAATTAATCACGATTAATCGCGCTGTTAAACAATAATAGAATACCATTTATTTAAATATTTGTGGATGTTTTCTACATATTCAAATATATTGATTTCAGTTACAACACAGGATACAAAGTGTACAGTGCTTTATATTTATTTTTATTACAAATATTTGCACTGTAAAAAACAAAAGAAATAGTATTCTTCAATTCACCTAAAACAAGTATTTGTACTCCAATCTCTTTAACATGAAAGTTGAACTTACAAATATAGAATTATATAAAAAACCCTTCATTCAAGAATAAAACAATGCAAAACTTTAGAGGCTAAAAGTCCACTCACTCTTACTTCAGTCAATCGCTCAGACAAACAAGTTTGGCTACAATTTGCAGAAGATAATGCTGCCTGCTTCTTGATTACAATGTTACCTAAAAGTGAGATCAGGTGTTCGCATGGCACTGTTGTAGCCGGCGTTGCAAGATATTTATGTGCGAGACACGCTAAAGATTCATTTGTCCC
Organism: Caretta caretta; assembly: GCF_965140235.1. Lineage (NCBI taxonomy): Eukaryota > Metazoa > Chordata > Testudines > Cheloniidae > Caretta > Caretta caretta. Next base: position 124,910,004 of record NC_134209.1, on the reverse strand, counting down.
TTGATGCTTCAACCACCATTTGAGAGGACATGCATCCATGCTGATGATGGGTTCTGCTCGATAACGATCCAAAGCAGAGTGGACCAACGCATGTTCATTTTCATCATCTGAGTCAGACGCCACCAGCAGAAGGTTGATTTTCTTTTTTCTTTGGGTTCTGTAGTTTCTGCATCAGAGTGCTGCTCTGAAAGCATGCTCCCTCCTGATCAGATTTTGGATAGCATTTCAGATTCTCAAACCTTGGGTCAAGCACTGTACCTATTTTTAGAAATCTCACATTGATACCTTCTTTGCGTTTTCTCAAATCTGCTGTGAAAGTTCTTAAAACCAATATGTGCTGGGTCATCATCCAAGACTGCTATCACATGAAATATATGGCAGGATGAAGGTAAAACACAAAGCAGGAGACATACAATTCTACCCCCAAGGAGCAGAGTCACAAATTTAATTAATGCAATATTTTTTTAATGAGCATCATAAGTATGGAAGCATGTCCTCTGAAATGGTGGCCAAAGCATGAAGGGGCATACAAATGTTTAGCATATCTGGCAAGTAAATACCTTGCAAAACTGTACATGCGAATGCCTGGCTACAAAAGTGCTATGTGAACGCCTGTTCTCACTTTCAGATGACATTGTAAATAAGAAGCAGGCAGCATTATCTCCCGTAAATTTGAACAAAGTTGTTTTCTTAGCGATTGACTGAACAAGAAGTAGAATGTCATGGACTTGTAGGCTCTACTGTTTTACATTGTTTTGTTTTTGAATGCATTTATGTAACAAAAAAAATCTACATTTGTAAGTTGCACTTTCACGATAAAAAGAGATTGCACTACCATACTTGTATGAAGTGAATTTAAAAATATTATTTCTTTTGTTATTTTTACAGTGGAAATATTTGTAATCAAAAATAATCATATCAAGCAAGCACTGTACACTTTGTATTCTATGTTGTAATAGAAATCAATATATTTGAAAATGTAGAAAAACATCCAAAAATATTTAATAAATTTTAATTGGTATTCTATTTTTAACAGTGCGATTAATCGCGATTAATTTTTTTGAGTTAATTGCGTGAGTTAACTGCAATTAATCGACTGTCCTTACTATTACTGCAGTTGATACAGCACAAAAAGGTGTTTTGTGCTTTGTTGACAAAAGGACATGGTTCCTCGTCTAAAGAGCTCTTGGTTTAGATTCAAATGGACACAGATCTGAAAGCCTTCAGAAGAAAATGGAAACCCACTTCTTCAACTCAACCTCTCCTCAGTAACCAAAATATATGCCAAAAAAATCTCTACAGAATAAGAAAAAGATAGAGATACAAGGATCTTGCGCTCAGAGCTCACATTAGTAAACAGGTACGGATTTCATAAAAGCTCAGATGCCAGTGATGGGTGTGGTATAAGCAGTCAGATAGACAAAATATCAGTGGAGGGTAGATGAATGGTTGAGAGAAGCAAAGGAAAGGCTATGTAGGTGGAGCAGAAGTACATAGCACGTTTTGTAAATTCCAGTTTAAAAAAAGAATCTCTTTGTAAACCCACCCCTTTGCCCTGTGTCGTCAAGTTAATTTTCTAGTGGTGTTCTAAGTGACAAGATGTGAAATCCATTCTATTAATTTAATCTAGGCCCAGTTGAGAGCTACCAGGTCTCCCCAGCTGGAAATTCTCCTGATGTGGGGGAGACCCAAGTGGGCATATGGCCCCAGTAGCCAGCTCCTGTGCCTGCAGACGCCAGCACAGGGGCATGTTAGCATAGGTAGCGGGTGTAGCTGGAGTGTTACAGAAGTCAGGTGGCCCTTTGAGACCATAGCCTGTCGGTATATTTTACATCAGCCTTCAGGCTGTTCTAATCGGTGCTGGGGCTGGAGCAGTGGAGACCCAGCCTCCAAATCAGGGAGCTGCAACAGCTGCACTGTGGTCTCTGGGTCCAGGATGGATTTGGCACCTAGTATTTTATTAGGTAGAAGGTTAAAATATCTCATTGCAGAATTAATACAAGAAAATTTTAAGCGCCTAATTGTTCTCAGAAAATTGCATTTTGTTATCTTTTAAACAAGCAGGAATTAATGCGGGGAAGTCCTAGGGCCTGGGTTATACTGAAGGTCAGACTAAATGATCACAGTCATCCCTTCCGGCATTAGAATCTACGAAAAATAAATTTCTCTGCTGATTTTTAGCTTTCGACTGTGCTAATGTAGCAATATGGTTTTAATTTCAGATGAGCTATATCTGAGTGACAGCATCTCATACTCCTTCCTAAACCACCATCAGCAAAAGAGACCAGTTGGGAAGCAAGCCTTACAGGAAAATTTAGTCACTGGATGTGAGATCTTGTTTCTTTCTGGGCATGGTTCTGTTCCCATACAAGTCGATAGGAGTTTTGCCTTTGGCTTCAGTGAGAGCAGGCTCGCTGCAATGCAATCCAGTCTGCTGAGTGTGGAACTGGGGGGGGGGGGGCAATTCATTTCAATATTTCCCTTCTTAATTTGTACGTTTCCATCTCTCTCTGAGTCAGCAGCATCGCCCTTAAAGCTGACATGAGGGTCAGGAGGGAATAGAGCTGCTCCAAAGCATATTAAGACTTCATTAGGTTATTGAAGCCAATATTTAAAGACATTTAAACTTAGCTGTGATTTTAAAAAAAGAAAAAAATACTTTATTCCCTTCTGAGCTGTATGCCTGCTTCAAAGGGGCTGCCAGTGTAGAAAGGAGAACTTGCACTACAAGGTCATAATGCCAATGGTGTACCAAAGATTATTTAAAATAAAATAAAAATTAGATTAATACCAGGTGGAAAGGGGCAACGAGGCCTGGGAGAGATGATGGAGTATTAGGGATTTTTTCTGCAGTTATTTTTGGCTTTTCATTATGGTATTCTAATTTTTTTCCCTTTAATGATGCTGCTATGACTAACAAATTCTAAGCTTAAATATTGCTGACTATGGGTAGTTTCACATGCTTGTCAGATAATCAGAGTGGTTAATTTTTCCAGTCCTTTTATTTAATAGTGCTGGGCAACTATAGCAAAATGTATTTGCAAAGATTCTCTTGCCAATTATTTCTTCTGCCGATTCATTTCACTGGTATTCACCACCATTTGTTTCTTTAGGCCTTGATCCTGCAGGCACATACACATGAGCTTACCATTGCTCATATGAAGTCCATGGGACTACCCACAGGTTTAAAGTAAGCATATGTGTAAGTGTTTGCAGGGTCAAGGCATTATTGCCCCACCATTTGTGTTAGCAAAATTTTATTTGCAAGGTTTGTGCAGAGCAATGCGAAATATGTTTGTAAGAATACTCACAGCCAGAGTGTTCTACATGTCCCTAGTAAAGAACTCCTATGATGGCACAAAGTAGATTTGAACTGTTCGACATGTTCTCAGACAATCTGCAAGCAGAGAATGGGACTGCCTATGTTTAAAGTTTAAATCTTCCAACTAGGGAACAAAAAGAACAACCTGCAACTCAGGTGACCAATCAGTTAGCCTGCCTAACAAATAGACATTTGCGGCAACTGATTTGTGGCAGGCAATAGGCTAAAATGAGTATGCACAAATTACTGGTTGAACAGTTAGGGAAGATGGACACATCCAGAAAAAAAACTGTTCATGAACACTGCATAATGAGCTCATGAGATATGTCTTAACAGGCAAAAAGATACGTTTGAGTTGTGTTAATTCAATCAAGGTAGCTCAGCATGATTGAAAAGCCATGTAAAGAGGCAGCCTAATGTGTCTGAAGCCATGTTAGTGGGCCATATCATAGCTGAGGCTCTCTTCTAGACTGTAGCATATAAAAACACCATTAGTAAATAAATTATTAATTTCCTTGTGAGTTTTTCTATGGTACTCATCACTATAGTATCTGTGTGCATGATAAACGCTAATTAATATATTTTCACAACACCCTATAAGAGTATTTGCACCCTCTTTGCTCCTGGTCTAGTTGAATTATCAGACTATTGCCAGTCCCAGTTCACCCCCTCCCAACACTCTGGCTGATCTCAGTTGCTCCCTCTCTCCCACACAAACCAGTTAGCTCTCAGTCCAAACCATGAAAAGGGCAAAAACCATATTTTTACCTAATCTTATTCTTGGAAATGGCTGAACAATTTTTTGCTGCAACTTTCCCAAGAAAATCAGCCTGAGGTAACTATTTAGCATAGAAATATTTAGCCCAAATGGTTAAACTTTGCTAAGTTACAAGGAACTGAAAACATGGTCTTATAATGGAAAGTGTCAGGCGACCTTAAGAATAGGAAATATTACAACCTCTGCCTATAATATTATGTAAGAACATGCTATCCTCTAAGGACCAAGAAATTGAAAACTGGAAGAAAACAAATCAAGGTTTAGAAGTACTTACCTGCTGGAAGATAGGAAGCTGTAGCAAGCAACAGTCAGCTGCAAAATGGCTACTTTAGGGTTGCAAAATGGCTGCTTCACTGAGCAAAGCTTAAAAGGGCAATCCCCAGTAAAACATTCTGGGGGAACAAAATCCTATCAAAGGTCAATCCAGCAGTATGGACTACTAGTAAGGCGCGGACAATTACAAAGGAAAGCACTTGTAGTGAAAGAGGTGGCTTCCGTGTATTTTATCTAATAATTATTTCATGCTACCATTATTTCTGCTATAACCTGCATTTGCAGGATAACAATTTTTCATAAGATTAAAATGATATAATAAGAGTAGCAGCTAGTGGTGCTATCAAAAGCTATATTACCTAGTGAATCAAGAACTAGACTGGGACTCAGGGGCCCTGAGTTCCATTCATCACTCAGCCTCTGGCCTGCTGCATGACCATGGGGAAGTCATTGCCTGCTCTATGCCTCGGTTTCCCTATCTGTAAAATGGGAAAAATTATACTTAACTCCTTTGAAATCTACTGATGAAAAGCACTATAGAAGAGCTGGAGTTTTGTGCCTGGATCAAGGGCAGCAAATGGCTTTATTCATACTATTACAAAGTTATATATCAAATATGCACATGAACTGTGATTTGATAACAGTCTTTTGTTACTCACAATCAAAATTCAGATTTCATATTGATTAAGAGGCATTAATAGAGAATAACTCTGTTACTGCCTAAGTCTACGCATTACTGTGTATTCAGGAATTTCAGGTCACCTTAGACAATCCCGACAGTATGTAAGCTTATTTGAAGTATATACCACCCATTTAAAATCCTGTCACCTGTGTTCTTCATACCTTGAATCACATAGATGGCCAAAGCTTACACATCTGGGTTAGCTTTCTTTTAATACAATTTGGCCCATTGTCTTCACTGGGTATGTCTCTCTAGCCCCAGCAGCAAGCCTCCTAGCCCCAATGGACAGCTTCAGACCAGTGTTGCTGCACTAACAATAGCTGTGTAGATGTTGCGGCTTAGGCTGGAGCTTCGGAGCACAACCTCCAGTCCCACCTGCAACATCAGAGCTCTGTCTACACAGTTATTTTTATCATGGTCGTGTGAGCCTGGCGAGCCCAAGTCTGTCGACCCGGGTGGGAATCTTGCTGCCACAGGCTGTGTAGACGTAACCATTGGGACAACTCCAATGAGTAAAGTTAAGCTTTTGTGTAATTGTGTTCAAGATCAATTTCAGTGGACCTGTTCACAGTAGTAAAGTTAAGCATGTGTGTGTGATATTGGGACCTAAGTAGTTTCATTGAAGTTTGACATGGTCTCCCCTCCTTTCAAAAGATATTAAGACTACATAGAAGTACTGGATTTCAGTGTTTTAAAGTCAGCTTTCCCAATTTCAGATGACATAGAAAACCACTAAAGGTGTGAAGCATGTGTAGGAAAAAGTGTAGGTTTCACAGATCAAAGTATTATTTATTTTTCTCCATCAATTTTCTTCCTTTGCTAAAAGGACATCCAACATTATTCATAGCAGATCCTCCAAGATACTGTGAGCAACCTCAGTTCTCATAGACCACAGCAGCAGCAGAGGGCACTCTGCCCCCTCAAGAAGTGCCCAGCACCTGGCAAGGCAGATAACCCATTCACTTTAGGCAGTTAAATGTCCTAAGAAATTATATTATCCAAAAAAGTGACCATTTCCTTTTGTAGTACACAGACAACAAAATAACAGGCCTGGGTTTACTTCATCTAAGAACATCAAATCCGAGTGCCTTTTCACAACATTTATTCAGCTGGTCTGGATAAAAAGTAATGTCCAAAATATTTTGAAGTGTCTTCATATATAAAACTCTCTTACAAATTAAAAGGTCAATGGTTTTGCTCATGTAAATGGCAACGAATCAGTAATAGAGGGCAGAAGTCCAGCTTTTTATTAATTCCATCTCCCAACTCTATTAAATTAAGTAGCAGATTAAGTGCTGTACAGCTACATGGAGAAGTCCTTAGTCCTTCAAATACGTGTTGTTATTAATAATTTGAGACTGTTTTGACGGTCTTACCAGCTCCACATTTTTGCCACTGTAAAATGCAGTTGTTTCAGTGGTGTTAAATTATTGTAAAACAGATCTGCTGTTACTGCAGAGGAGAACAGCAAACTACACTATGCTCTGAGCAATCATCAGGGGTCTTTTTATTGCATGCTTGGAAGTCAATGGTGAATAAAATTCCATTTCCAAATGAATGATTAATCAGCTGTGACAAGTAGCCAGATAATGGACCCAGTAATGAAGCATTTTTATTATTATCTTTATTTGTATTACAGTAGTGACTAAAGCCTCCAACCAAGATGTGGGCCCTGTTGTCCTAGGCAGTGTATCAACAGAGCAAGAGACAATCATGTCCCAAAGAGCTTACAATCTAAACAGAGAAGACAGACCATGGATGGGAGGGGAAACAGACACACAGAGCTGAAGTGACTTGCCCAAGGTCACAAAAAGGTCAGTAGCAGAGCTTGAAATAGAACCCAACACTCCTATCAACTGGTCGTGCTGACTCTCTTTGTGGATAAAGATTAGTATTACACAATATGTGACAACACTTACATTAGTCACTGGTTGTCTGCCTGGTTGGTGCCCTCAACTTCAGAAGGGACAGCATTTCAGTGGAGTGAAGAGATTCCTGCAGTTTATTGATAGTTTGTAAAGTGCCTTGGCATCTCTGCAGTGCTGGGTCAGATGATGCTGTCAAATCTGCAACTCACAAGGACCCACCTCTTCCTACCCACTAGGGAGAGGTGGGAACGTCAGCTCACCGGCTACTATACATGCCCCAGTGCCATATGCTATGGAGCACAAACTCCTTCCTGGTGAATTTAAGTTCTGTGATGTTAATACCCTGAGATCCATGAGAAATCAGAATGCCTCCCTCAGCCTTCACCTTGGGTGGGTCACATTACAGGTTATACTGTCCTTCCATTTAATGGAGAACCGTGCTCCCCCCCTGCTCCCAATCTCTGAAAATAACCCCACACCATCTGTTCACAAGGAAGGACCCACATGTGCTTGGACTAGCCCTGACAAATGGCACAACAGACCATAAATGTGCATTATTTTTAGTATAAAGCATAATATCAGCTCAGTGCCTCTTAATAGGCACTGAATGGGGTTCTAATTTCTATATCCTGGACCAACATCAGAGCTGGGTATATGTAAGTGTAACTTCATTGGCTTCAATAAATTCACACCCATTTGTGTCAGGTGCACATTTTCTCAGAGAAGAGCCTTCCTGGTAGGTGAGAGGAAGTGCATGTGACAAGTTCTAATTCAGCTCAGAGGAAGTGCATTGGCATTAAACTGCACTTCCTTCCTCCAATGCACCATCGTTGTCAAATGGAGCAAAAAGAGAAAAAGCCAGCTGTTGCCTGGAACACATTGCTAACTGTTTGTGCATTATGGCAACTTTTCCGTGAGGGGCTGACAGGACAGAATCGGAATGCCTCCCATAAAGCTGGGAGCTGCTGACATTGAGCGATGTGAAGGGAAGGGGACCTGTGCTGATCCTCAGGGGGAGGGTATGGAGTGTTCACAGGATGACTTGCCGGGGTCACCATCTGGAGTTAGGATAACGGTGAGGCTGGATGTTCAGGATGAATGAGGGAACAGGGATGGGGTGTGGGATTGCATGTATGGGAAGATAGAAAGCAGGCACTTTGTCCTACAGGGGAATTTGATTAGGTAAGGGAGTTGGGGAATATATATGGTAACAAACTGTACATAATAACTAAATAACTGTGTAACCTATTTTTTGTAACCTTGGTGTATCCATCCTCTCATTTATCTTCTTCCTCTTGTAGCTCTCCATTGTGGCCCTATTTACCAATAGGATGCAAACTCTTTGGGCCAGAATTTTGCTCTCCTTTATGTTTACCGTGCTTTTTGGAGCTATATTATAAGTAAAACTAAAATTAAAAAAAATGCCAGAATATATATTGATCGGGGTTCCTACTGTGTTTAAGTCATAATAGGTCTCAATACAGCCTACAGGGAGTTACATCAGCATGATAAAAACCGAGAGTACTTACCAATAACTGAAGATATTGAGTGCATTATAACGGGTCCCAGAGGCATTTTATCAGCTGTGCAGACCTTGGAACCATTCACAGCAGGTATGCCTGGCTTGAAGCTGCATGACAGATACATGCATTCAATAGTATTGAAATATTAGGACTGTTAGCAATTGAGATATTGCCAAAACAGTGCGGGTGAAAGGACCCACTCAGTCTCTCTACCATTCCCAATACCATGAATGCTTATTTTTGTGAGTAATACAATTTTCCAAATGTAATCCGAGCAAGGAAAAGAACATCAGGCTCAGTCATGTACTGAAGTGACTTTGTATGCAATAGGTTTTTGTAATTCCCAGAGATGAGTTGGCCTGGGAAAGACCAGAGTTCCAACCTCTGGTTTTGCCCTTGGTTGGCAGAGGCTTTGGACCCGAGTAGAAATTTGTACTCAAGCCCCTGTGTTTATGAGCAAGAAAAGGCTGGAGTGCTACTTGACCACAGCTCCTGTGGCTGACTGAGGAGTAGGGCTGCTAGGCTCCAAAGGGAGTGAGTGGCATCCTGTATTTGCCAGAAAGATGATAGCGGCAATGCGGTACCTAGAAAGAAATTCAAGACCTCAGAGCTCAAAAGCTCTAATGACTCCAGTTTGAAGACCAAAAAAAACCTTTATTTTGGCCAGAATGATCAAATCTGGTTTTGTGTAGTGTGGTGAGGAAAGTACAGGACTAACAGTGTATCATTGGCTATAGCCAGGCACAGTGGACTAGAGCCTCCAAGGTATTTAGGCACCTAACTCAGTGATTTCATTGGAAGTTTGATGACCTTTGAGGATCTGGGCCAAGTTCATCCAGATGCTGTGCAACCCTCCCCATGCTGCTTTGCAAAGCCACTCAGTCATCGCTCTGAAGTGACATGGTCCAGACCACAAAGATGTATGGAAGACATCTGGGAAGTGCAACAGAAATAATTAAAAAATAATGGTCCTAAGTAACTTCATTTTATTTTAATCTACCAGTCTGTGTCTCAGCAAAATTAAAATGTACCTACCGAGGTGTGTCCATGGCTCCCACTGCCACCGTATCTAAGTTGGGGGTTCTCAAACTGGGGGTCAGGACCCCTGAAGGAGTTGTGAGGTTATTACATGGGGGGGGGGGTCACGAGCTGTCAGCCTCCACCCCAAACCCGGCTTTGCCTCCAGCATTTATAATGGTGTTAAATATATTAAAAAGTGTTTTTAATGTATGGGGGGGGTCGTACTTAAAGGCTTGCTCTGTGAAAGGGGTCACCAGTACAAGAGTTTGAGAACCACTGATCTAAGTGCTACGCAAATCAGAATAGACTACTTCTGACCCAGGCCCAGGCAGGTAAGGAAGTGCTGTATTACAATCCTTCTTGCAGATGGGGTCCTGACACACAGACAAGGTTAGTGACTTGTTTAAAACAACACAGGAAGTCTGTGGCAGAGCTAGTAGCTGAAATCACCTCTCCTGAGTCCTAGTCTCCAAAAGACCAATTTTCCCCTCTCCTGACTCTAACACGTTTACTCTGAACCTATCACAATAATACTTCACTCTTTATATTTGAAATACCGATCTGCCCAGTACAATTCTACATAATCTTTAAAACATGGGTATTACACCCTGATTTCAGATGGTTAGCAGTAGTAAGACTGGTTAGTACTTTCATTCGTTTTAAAAAAGAGAGTTAGAAAATCTATTTTCAGTGAACAGATACTTTGCACTTTACCGGTAGTTTGCCAAAGTCAGTCAAGCCACTCCATGTGTGGGGCTAATCAAAATGGCTATGGTTTTATAAGGTGAGAAGGGCCTGTGCAGAGACGCTGAGGGAAGGATCTGGACTCAAGTTTCCTCAAAGCTGGAGGTGGGTCGGTTGCAGTGGTCTGGTTAAAACCCTGTTCTACTCATGAGCCAAGCTTTAATGGTAAACATTTACAAGGCTCTTGGCTCTGCTCCAGCTCTGGTAAAGGGGCCCCAGTGCTGGAAATCTTTCTACGAGAAATACAATGTACAATCCGCAAAACATGGCATCAGCACGTCAATTAATATTCAGTAACTCTCCTTTTACTTTCTGATTTCTTTGCAATTCAGTTCCCTGTGAGAGATCCAAACTTAGATGGCATCTAGTGGTTTTGTTTAAATCCAGCAAACACACTGGTGCTTCTAAGAGGTTGTTCCTAGCCCTCTGCAGACCACTGAGAGGTTAGTTTCCGTGTGTTGAATTTGACAGAGAGGAATTTGGGCTATGGTTAAAGCAGTTAGTGATTTGGGGGCTTCATTCAAGCTGAGGTTACCACAGTCAAGCATATTTCTACCATTTCATAGGCATAAACATTTTGCCTGAACTTGCTCACTCATGGTGGAATATGGTTTATCTGTTACTTTTTATTTATTACTCGTGTTAAATATTGTGATGCATCTTATGCTGGTTCCCAGTACCACTCGCCAGCAGATCCAAACTGTACACGGTAGTTAAATAACTTATTAAGACCAGCATCTGAAAGCATATTAAATCAGGTTTTGTTCTGTGCCACCAGCTCCCTCTCTAGAATTAAAATTCTTATCTATTGACACAACTTGGCCGCATATCTGCTATTCCAGCCCTATATATAGGATCCTACCAAATTCACGGGCCATTTTGGTAAATTCCACTGTCATAGGATTTTAAATATAATAAATTTAATGATTTTAGCTATTAAAATCTGAAATTTCATGGTAGTATAATTGTAGGGGTCCTGACCCAAAAAGGAGTTGTGGGGGGTCACCAGGTTTTTGTAGGGGGGAGTTGCGACTGCGACCCTTACTTCTGCTCTGCTGCTGGTGGCGGCACTGCCTTCAGAGCTGGGCAGCTGGAGAGCAGCACTGCTGGCCGGGAGCCCCGCTCTGAAGGCAGAGCCACCACCAGCAGCGGTGCAGAAGGAAGGATGGCCTGGTACGGTAGTGCTACCCTTACTTCTGCGCTGCTGCCTGCAGAGCTGGGCCCGCAGTCAGCGGCCACCACTCTCCGGTGGCCAAGCTCTGAAGGCAGCAGTGCAGAAATAAGAAAGGCATGGCATGGTATTGCCACCCTTACTTCTGCACGGCTCTTAGTGGTGCGCTGCCTTCAGAGCTGGGCGCCCGGCCAATAGCTGCCGCTCTCCGGCTGCTTAGCTCTGAAGGCAGCACAGAAGTAAGGGTGGCATTACTGTGTCTCCCCTAAAATAACCTGGTGACCCCCCCTGCAACTCCCTGTTGAGTAAGGACCCCCAATTTGAGAAATGCTGGTCTCCCCCATGAAATCTGTATAGTATAGGGTAAAAGCACACAAGAGACCAGATTTCACAGTCCGTGACATGTTTTTCATGCCTGTGAATTTGGTAGGGCCCTACCTATATAGATGAAACTGCTATGTGCATGATTTGAAAATGTGAACTGTAGTTTACTAAAGCTGTACATCCTGCATTGCAAGTTAAATGTTCACTGAATAATGGGTCTTCTGACAGAAAACAATGCCGGGGTTGCATGGGAATGATGTGTACCCTGGGCAGCGACTGTCCCCGCCCCTCATCCCTAAAGGGGTTTGGACCATTGAATCAATTGCCCATCCCCCAGTAGCTGATCCTGATCATTCATACCCAGCATGGTCAGATGGGGATTCTGTGATGTGAAGGGCTATCCCAGGACCAGGGCTATGGTTTATTTCATGCACTGTGCAGATTCACAAACCTATCTGCATAATTAGCCAAACAAAACCTGTATTTTCATTTGGAAGTGTTGCCTTTTCTTTAGGGTGATGGTGTTGCTAAGGAGCTCAGTTGTTTGGGTTTTTTTTCTTTGGGGGGGGGTCCATAATATTCAATGTTTTGATGGAGCATAGCATTCCTCTTTGCAAATTGCTGCATTATGTTAAATATAATATACAATACTGTCTCTTTCTGGTTCATGTCAGAGTTAGCAACAAAAGCAGACTGCATGAGATTTATTATAATGAACTGCATGGGAGTTGTGCTTATTACCTATACAATTCTTGTCAGGAACGTTCCAACAGCTCCCTTTAAACTCATCCCACAAAAGGTCACGTTGTTCTTGTCTTGTGGACTTAGAAGTAAAATGGTTGATAAGAGCTGTTCATTTAAAGGAAAACTTTAAAGGGGATTGTATAAACCAGTTTCTTCTAACGATGATTTCTCCTGTTGCCTAGACTCCAATATTGAATTCACTTTATCAAGAACATATGGCTTCTCGCTTCCAGCTCTCTCATAGAACTGGCATAAACTGAGCACATTAGATTAAATAACTGATGTAAAAGTAGTGCAACTCCACTGACCACACTGGCATCACTTTAGATTTACACTGCTTTAATAAAGTAGAATTTTCACCATACAGTAGATAAATGAATGTAAAATTTTGTTAGTGATCAATAAAAACGGTTCAGTTACATAGAGCAAGGACTGCAGGTGGCTGAGGGTATGTCTACACTTCAAGTAGACAATCGCAACTGGCCCGTGGCAGGTGACTCCAGCTCGCGGGGCTAGAGCTAAAGGGCTGTTTAATTGCCATGTAGATGGTTGGACTAGGGCTGGAGCCTGGCCTCTAGGACGATGAAGGGTGGGAGGGTCCCAGAGTTCGGGGAACAGCCCGTGTCCAAATGTCTACACCACAATTAAACAGCCCCTTATCCTGAGCCCTGAAAGCCCAAATCAGCTGTCATGGGCCAGCTGCATGGTTCTAATTGCAGTATAGACATATCCTGACGGGGCTGCGGCAGTCACTACCTTTCTGTTGCCCATTAACAAATGGACTGAAAGATAGGGATGCTGGCCCAACTTCTCTGCTCACCCCATGGAAGAGCTGGTTATGGCTCCCCGACTCTCTTGGAGGTGTTATACTTACCACAATCCTGGTGAAGTTTACAGCTATGTGTGGGGCTGCTCTAAACTCCTCTGTTTGGTAAAGGTCCTCTATGGACTAGCTGCCAGCTGAGGATTTCCAGAGTGCAGTATACTCTGGTCCGGTCACCTTCCTGTCCCTTATACCAGGGCTGTTGGAGGCTGGCTGTATGGAGATATGGGCCTTCATGGACCCTGAATAGCGCATAGAATATGACCTGTCTTCACAAGCAAATATGGCAATTTTATACCTGGACACACAGGTGCTGAAACTATGGGTGCAGGGGAATGCTGCAGCACCCCCTGACTAGAAGTGGTTTCGATTATATACTGGGTTTACAGTTTGGTTCAATGGCTCTCATCACCCGCACTATAAAAATTGTTCCAGCACCACTGCCTGGCCAAAAGGGACCCAGTGTCATGTCTCATTCAAATGACACTGGGACAGAATTTGCTCTCAGTTACAGCCGTATAAAACAAAGTTATTGCTCTGCAGTCAAGTGAGTTTCTCCAGAGTTACAACTGTGTGAGTTCAGAATGTGGCTCACTACTGGAGTATCCCCTGCTGCACTTCAGTGTCAGCTCTGGGTATAATCCCAACCCCTAATATGGGCCTGGTTCATTTCCTCCTGGCTCAGAGATGAGAAAGCTATCTAACTGGTCTCTATTCTGATAATTGTATTGAGACAGATCTAAATTTGACCTTCCCAAGGTGGGGGTAGAAACCAAAGAGTTTTAAAATAGGAGAATTATTAGAAACTACACTGAGAAAAACAATCTGAGCAACATCCTAGTGTTCTTTAAAATGGATTTAAAATGGTAAATGCTACACAGTCAAATTGTTGACTTTCAATTTCAGAAAGTCTGAACTGCCTGATATGACCTGTATCTATGAATTTGTGGGTGGCAAAGCTAGGAAAGAGGTCAAGCCAAAAGGCTTCCATTTTCCTTCCTTACGTCAGTGAGTGATTCTGAGGGGATGTGCTTAGCTTTTCACTAGTTTATGCTGGATTGGGAGCTCACTCATGGTTATAAATGGGTTGTCTGTACAATTGTTACCGATTACATGCGAATTGCTGCTAAATGGCACAGGCAACCCATTTGTGCCAAACGTTGGTTTACACTTTGCTCTCTTTCCAAGACAGTGGGGAGATAAAAAAGCTATTGGATTGATGAGTGGGATGTCAACATTTCTCTAAAGTTTCCATTAAGCAGTTAAACATTGCCTCACCGTTCTTTAACAAACACTGGAATATATCCAGAAATCACACTTCGTTTTTTCCTAGATGGCGATCAAATACCTCCCCAAATCCCAGCAAGATGAACCAGTTCTTGTTTATCCTCCATGTCAGGGCTCTGATCCAGACAATACAAATGAGATTTTGATATGTTTTGCTCTATCAGTCTGGTATTCAGTTCTTAACCAACTTGGAATATACCAACTAGCTCCACACATTCCTCTCTGTGTTTCTGCTTCATTAAGGATCTGAACAACATTTGTTCCAAAAGGAGTGATCCCCACCCAGATAATAAGCAAACTTTATGACCATACAAGTGAAGCTGAAGTGTACTTCACTATTAGAAATTTCTCTATTATTCAGGATTAGTTTAAGCTACGAGGGGGGAAAGCATTTCCCATTTATCAATCCATCTTTTGACTTTTTTTTTTTTAACTGTGGGTGTGGTTTTAAGTTCTGTCCTAAGTCATGGGAAGCAATTTTAAGATACAGCACTAAGGCCTAAATCTTCAAAGGCATTTAGGTGCCTAGCTCCCATTGAAATCAATAAGGCTTCAAGTGCCTAAATACCTTTGAGGATCTGGGCCTAAGTTTCTAAGTGAAATCCTAGCTTCACTAAAGTCAATGGCAAAGCTCCCATTGATTTCAATGGGGCCAAGATTTCTGAGTCAGCAAAGCAGGCGAACATGTGCTTAACATTTCACAGGTAAGTCTTATGGACTTTGACAGAATTTAAACATAAACATGTTCAGGACTTTGAGTAAAAGTTCTTTGCTGAACAGGGATGGACTAAAATACTCACACCTTTCCAATCCAATGCAATGTTTGCTTTTCAGAGCTAGCTGTGAGTCTTTGAAATTTGATTCATTGTTTCTGTTTACTTTGCTCGTGGAAGCTTGCTAGAACTCAAAAGAGGATTAAATATGTGGGCCATGATCCTGTAAACTACTCCACATGGTTGGACCTCAGCCATGGACCACAATAAAGTTCTCTGCAGACAGAAGGATTTGCCTACCTGGAGCAGTTCACAGCATCAAGGTTTTATGGCACAAATGTGCTACAGTCAGTTTTCACACACACAGATAGTTTCCATTATTGATTGGAATCACAGGGAAAATAGGAGAGAGAAAAAACATCAGGTGGGCTATGACTGGTAAAAACCTGAAGGTAAAGATCTCTGCATCGAGATATTGTAGATTTGAGAGCAAAATGTAGCTTATTTTAAAAAGAAAAAAACATTTTCTCTAATAAATGTATAATTACTAAGAATATTTTTAAAGGGGGACTTAAAATATTTGCTATTGATATGTTTATAAAAACAGTTATTTGTCTTTGGGGGGGGAGGAGGAATTTTAAAAGTAAAATTAAAAAAAAATCTGGATTCCTAGCTATTTCCTCCAGAATTCAGTGCTCTAAATGTGGTATCTGAGCAAACACCAGCTCTTGACCTCAACTCTATATTCTTCTCAGAGGTTTGTGCACCAGGATAGGGGACTCTGTGTAGTGGTTAAATACAAAACAAACCTGAATTGGTACCTTCTTAGCTTTGGTTCTGGCAGGCCTCTGAAATGAGATTGCTTTCAGTCAATTGGTTATTTCAGCACTTGACATCACCCCCACACAAAACAAGGCAGGCAGCCAATTAGCTAGCTGGAAACCTTCCAGTTTAAAAATTCACTCAGTGCCAAAATGAACGAAGATGAAGTGGGGTAGAAAAATAAGTTTAAATTGGCTGAACAGTCTGCTCTCTATGGGAAGCTGAAAATAGAAAGCAGCCCATGGAACTCAGGAGCTTCACTATCTTTTATCTGGGGAAGATCAAACTTCCAAATTTGCAAGTTAAACTGGGATACCCAAGGTATGTGGGAAAGTGGTTACAAAAAGGGTTTTATATACATCCCATGTATTGTACAAACAAAACCTAACTACACTAAATTCTAATCGCATTCTATTCATAGTAGCCGAAGCCAGAGTAAAAGCCTTGCTTCCTAGAGGTAAATAGCTAGACTGGTGTTTTAATCTCCTCCTAGTTATCTGATTTCTCTCTTACAAACATGGGAAAACTTTAGATTTGCTTCTTTAGCAACATTCCAAGTTTTGATACTTTAACCATCTGATCATTTGTTGTGTTTCACACAATATAGATAGCACCACAGCTGACTTGTTCAAGCGACATAAGGGTTGCTGGACTGAGGCCATTCTGAATGCAAGAATAGCACTAGAAAATAATCCCTCTTGTTGGGAAATGATGCTACTACAGATCTGAAAAAACAGAAAATATCTAATCATAGCAACTGTAAACAATTTGCATATAATCTGCATATAATTTGTATTACAACTTCAGTACACAAACCTAGCATTTACAAGTTTATCATAGAAATTCATAAAATATTATGAGACAATGAAGGTAAGCATTTTAAATATGAAGTACTCTAGCTGAAAAGTCCTATTAATTAGTAAAAAGGGGTCATTATCTTAAGGCACAGCAATTTTATCTTATGTTGATGCCAAAACAAACAATGATGTACAATTCTGGCTACATATCTTGAGATTTTTGGTTTATTGGCTTTGTTCCATTCACATCAACTTACCATTATAAGGGATAATGCATCTCTCATTTGTCTTCTTTCCAATTCCAACACAGAATTTATTCTGGCAGAACAGGGAGATGGGAGTTAAGGTTTTTATGTTTATTTTTTAAATGCACATATAAATTTGCCATACTGGATCAGACCAGGGGTCCATCCTCTTCCTTGTCATGTTTCTGACAGTGGCCAATAAAAGTGGCTCGTCACAGAGAAACATACTTTTCCCCCCCATTACAGCTAATTTAGACTCCAGCAATCTGTATGAGTAGCTCAAATTAATTTTTTCAGTGCATTATCTTGCATTTGTTGAGACTGAATTTCATGTGCCATTGTGCTGCCCAAACACCTAGCTTTGTTAAGTCCCTCTGAAGTTCCTCGCAATCTTCCTTCTTCTTGCCAGACTGGAGCCAATGAAAACAAAGTACTCAGTACCTTAACAGATCAAACCTTAAGCCCAGCATCAGTGGTTAACTGTATTTTAGAGTACAGGAAATTATATGTTCCCCGCTAATTGGTACAGTCCCAATACGTTGTGCTGTTTAACTTGCTATATAAAAAGTTAATATATGATATAAATTTGACAAAGTTTATACAATCTCTTTAATACAAAAAAATCCAACATTCTGGACATAATTTTTAACATTAAACTACAAAGGTGTGTGAGGTGTGTCCAATTCTCTCTCACTTAAGGCTTGACCCCATTGTTCAGTTAAATCAGCAACAAAACTCCCATTGATTACAATGGGGCGAGATCAGGCCTATAAAGAGTTTATAAAGAAAAATCTGCTTTCCATTAATTTATACTTGACATGATTATTAATAAAAAGAATGCTGACTAAACAGAGCCAACATAAGATTGTCAAATCCTTAGTAAGTGATAAAAATGAATACAGGACTGAATTGCTGAGGAAGATAATGGAGCAAAACCTGGTGAACTTGTTCACATTTAGACAGTCCAAATTAATTTTGGGGGGCTTGATCCAACACCCATTGAAGTCAAGAGAAAGATTTCCATTTCCTACAATTATCACTAATTAAGGTCCTCAGGTATAGATTTTTAGAAGTATTTAGGCACTGAGTGGGATTTCCAAAAGCACCTTAAAAAAAGCAAATTCACTAAAATTAATTCTTTTAAAGACCTTGTGATTTCCTTAAACATTATTAACATACATTAAGATACTTCACTTTAAAAGCTCATGTTTTTATAACTTTTTCTGACTGTCAAAGAACAGTATATTTAGAAAGAAGATTAGGTGTGCGCACCATTCCATATTAGGTGTGCGCACGCCATGTGCACAGTTGCTGGAAATTTTTTCCCTCAGCGGTATCCATTTGGTCAGCTTTAGCACCCTCTGGTGCCATGTGCTCATGTGCCAGTATAAGGTGTTCAGCCAACTCCGCACCATCTCAGTTCCTTCTTGCCGGCCAACTTTGACAGAGGGGTAGGAGGGTGGGTCGTGGAATGGACATATGCAACACATCTTGAAGTACAACAGTTACAAAAAGTTTAGTAACCTTTTTTTCTTCTTCGAGTGCTTGCACATGTCCCTTCCATATTAGGTGTCTCCCAGGCAGTACCACCGGAGCTTGAATCAGAGTTCATGGACATGCTGACTGCAACACAGCTCGACCAAACCTGGAGTTATCTTTAGCTTGCTGTGTGATGATGTAGTGGGATGAAAATGTACATACTGATGACCAAGACACTGCTCTGCAGATGTACTGGATTGGGATCTGGGCCAGGAATGCGCTGAGGAAGCTTTCACCCTCGTTAAATGGTCTATCACTATAGCCGGTGACGGGACCCCTGCCTGTTCATAGCATGTGTGGATGCACTATGTGATCCAGGATGAAATCCTCTGAGCTGAATTAGGAAGGCCCCTCAATCTCTCTGCTACCACCACAAAGAGCTGCTTGAATCTACGGAACAGTCTTGTCCTCTCAATATAGAAAGCTAGGATGCTTCTAACGTCCAGTGTGTGGAAACATTGCTCCTCCCTGCTTGCGTGTGGTTTTGGGGAGGAAACTGGCAGGAAAATAGACTGATTACTGTGAAATTGCTAAACCACTTTTGGGAGGAATGCGGGGTGAAGCTGTACCTTGTCCTTAAAGAAGACCGTGTATGGGGATTCTGACGTAAGTGCCCTGATCTCTGAGACCCTTCTGGCTGAAGTGATAGCCACTAGAAAGGCCACCTTCCAGGAAAGGTATGACAAGAAGCATGTGGCCAGTGGCTCAAATGGGGGGGCCTCTGAGTTTTGACAAGACCAGGTTTAAAGTCCCATGAGGGAATGGGCTCCCAAATCTGTGGGTATAATCTTTCTAGGCCCTTGAGAAAACAAATGGTCATCTCATGCAAGAAAATTGATCAGTTATCCATTGGGAATGCCAAAATCACTGCCAGGTGGACTTTAACAACTGAAATTGCCAGACCCTGCTGTTTCAGATGTAGCAAATACTCCAGAATGGTCTGTAGAGATGACCAGATGGGTGAGAGGCTTTGCTGGGAAGACCAAATGGAAAAACGCTTACTCTTGGCAAGGTATGTAGCTCTGGTAGAGGGCTTCCTACAACTTAGCAGAACCTGGTGAACTTGCTCCAAACAGGTCAACTCCTCAGGATTGGAGTTTCCAAGCTGACAGATGAGATTGGGGTGGAGCATTTGACTATGGTCCTGCGATATCAGGTTGGAATGAGAGGGAGTGGCATCAGAGTTGCTACCGAAAGGCCTAGCAGCATAGCAAACCAGTGCTGGCAGGATCAGGCTGGGGCTATGGGAATGACTCCTGCTCTCTCCCGCTTGATCTTCAGCGGGACCTTTTGCACGAGAGGAATGGCAGGGGAAGGCATAGAACAGGTGCCTCGTCCAAGGGAGCAGGAAAGCATCTGTGAGTGAGCCCGGACTGTGGCCTTGCAGGGAGCATAATTGGTGACATTTCCTGCTCTGCCTGGTCACAAACAGATCTACCTGGGAAGTCCCCCACCATTGGAAAACTACCCTTGTTACGTCGGAGCAAACGGACCAGTGCTGACTGGAGAAATACCTGCTGAGGTGATTTGCCAGCTTGTTCTGGGCTTCTGGAAGGTGAGAGGCTCAAGATGGATCAATTGCGTTATGCAGAATTCCCACAGGTGGATAGTTTCTTGGCACAGGGGGAAAGAGCAAGCCCCTCCCTGCCTGTTGAAGTAAAACATGGCTGCCATATTGTCCATGAGCACTAGCACGTTCTTGTTCACAATAGGGGGTAAACACACCTGACAGGCCAGGTGGACCGCTCTTAGCTCCCTGACATTTATATGTAGGGAGAGCTCCTCTGGGGAACCACAGGCCTTGCATCCTGAGGTGCCCAAGGTGAGCCCTCCATCCTAGATCTGACTCATCTGAAACTAGGGACAAAGGCTGTGGCCTGGTGAAGGGGAGGCCTGAGCAGACCAAACAGAGGGCTCCGCCATAAGTCAAGGAAGGCAAAGACCAAGGGCAGGAACTACAAGCACCAAGTCCAGGTGATAATAGCTCAAGTGAGTACACCGAGGCCAGCCAAGCCTGAAGTGGTCTGCGGTGTAGCCTCACATGCTGCAGTACGTAACTGCACATGGTCATGTGGCCTTACAGTCTGAGGCAGAAATGAGCTGTCATGATTGGATGGGCCTTGACTTGCACTATCAATGACCGCATTGTCTGGAAACTGACTTCTGGGAGGAAAGCTCTGGCCTGGGAAGAAACAAGCACCGCTCTGACAAACTCTATTCTCTACATGGGAATGCGGGTAGACTTCTGCTCATTTGTAAGCAGGCCCAGTGCCTGAAAGGTCAACTGTATGAGGTGGATACTGGTGTCCATTTGGGCCTGGGACCAGTCCTTGACCTGCCAATCATCAAGGTATGGCTAGACTTGTACCCCTCTTCTTCTGAGGAAGGCTGCCACTCCCACCGTGCATTTCATGAGAACCCTTCGGGCCGCTGAAAGGCCAAATGGGAGAACCATGAATTGGTGGTGAGTCTGGCTTACAATGAACCTGAGGAACCTCCTGTGGCCTTGGAAAACTGAGACATGGAAATAAGTGTCTCTCAACTGAGGGTGGCTTGCCAGTCCCCCGGGTCCAGGGAGGGGATGATGGAGGCCAGGGAGCCCATGTGGAACTTCAGCTTTTTGAGGTAGCTGTTGAGACAGCGCAGGTCTAAAATGGGCAGACCCCACCTTCCCTTGGCCTTTGGCATTAGGAAATATTGGAAGTAAAACCCCTTCCCTCCTAAGTCTCAGGAACCCCCTCCATGGCTCCCACTTGGAGGAGGGCTTGCACCTCCTGGACCAGAAATTACTCATGAGAAGGGTCCTTGAAGAGGGATGGGAAGAGGGTGTGTGTGTGTGTGTGTGTGTGTGTGTGTGGCAGAGTGGAAATAAACTGGAGCATATAAACTCTTTCCACAGTGTTCAGCACCCAGTGGTCCATGGTGATAAGAGACCATGCCGAGCTGAAGTGGGATAGGCGGTCCAAAAACAAAAGGGGGGACAGGATCAGGTGGCATGGGAACTGGTAAAATGCCCAAGGGCATCCCATCAAAAGTTCTGTTTGGCTGCCCCCGGGTATCTGAGTGGGCCAGGCTGGGATGTTGAGGCAGACGAGGGCATTTGGCTGTGTCTAAACCCTCTGCTTAGTTTCTTTAGCAGGTCCTGAGGGGGCGGTGGAGCTGAGAAATGGGTGGAGTGCTGAGGCCTGAAGTGCTTCCTCAAAGGTGCCAGGGCATAGAGACCCAGAGACTTGAGGGTGGCTCTGAAGTGAACGTGATCGTTCCCCTCTATTCGACATTGGTGAGGCCTCATCTGGAGTACTGTGTCCAGTTTTGGGCCCCACACTTCAAGAAGGATGTGGATAAATTGGAGAGAGTCCAGCGAAGGGCAACAAAAATGATTAGGGGACTGGAACACATGAGTTATGAGGAGAGGCTGAGGGAGCTGGGATTGTTTAGCCTGTAGAAGAGAAGAATGAGGGGGGATTTGATAGCTGCTTTCAACTACCTGAAAGGGGGTTCCAAAGAGGATGGCTCTAGACTGTTCTCAATGGTAGCAGATGACAGAACGAGGAGTAATGGTCTCAAGTTGCAGTGGGGGAGGTTTAGATTGGATATTAGGAAAAACTTTTTCACTAAGAGGGTGGTGAAACACTGGAATGCGTTACCTAGGGAGGTGGTAGAATCTCCTTCCTTAGAGGTTTTTAAGGTCAGGCTTGACAAAGCCCTGGCTGGGATGATTTAACTGGGAATTGGTCCTGCTTTGAGCAGGGGGTTGGACTAGATGACCTTCTGGGGTCCCTTCCAACCCTGATATTCTATGATTCTAAGTCTTTCAGGGCATGGAGCTTTGAATCCGCTTGCTCTGGAGAAGGGTGAAGCGCCTTCAAATGGAATGTCCTGGATGGACTGCTGGACTTCCGTTGGCAGTCCCAAGGACTGGAGCTAAGAGCACCAGCGTATGATCAGAAGCCATGGATCTGGCCACTGAGCCTTCAGCATCCAGGGCGGCCTGAAGGGAAGCCCTGGCTGCAGACTTCCCTTCGTCCACCAGAGTGGAGAACTCCTGCCTGGACTCCTGAGAAAGTAAGTCCTTGAATTTCAACATCCATTCCCAGACATTGAAGTCATACCTCCTCATCAATGCCTGCTGCTTGGAGAATAAACCTTTCTATCAAAAAGATCTAGTCTCAGTGTCTTTCACCTTGGGGGTCACTCCTTGATGCCCTTGCCTGTCCCTCATTGGCCACCGAGACCACCAGGGACTCCAGAGGAGGGTATAAGTACTTGTACTACCATCCTTGAGCGGGAACAAAGTACCCACAGGGCTTTAACTAGTCCCAAGATGGCCTAATTGAGATGGAGAGCCACCTTTGACAGGGCCACTGTGGTCAAAATATCAGCCAGGTTATGGGAGGACTCTGACTACCTCCACTTCCAGCCTGAGGTTCGAGGCCACTCTTTTCAACAGCTCCTGATGAGCTCTGAAGTCATTGTAGGGAGGTGATGTGCATGCCCCTGACACTACCTCATCCAGGGAGGAGAAAGATGCCTGCATCAGCAAGAGGTCCTCCTCTTCCCCTTCTGCACTGACTGGATTCCCGCAGGTCTAGGTCCTGAGGGTCTGTACTGGGCTCAGTACCAGATTCCAGGTCAGGTGATTGTCAAAGGGATGGAGGTGCTCTCCTTTCTGAGGCCCTGAATATGAGCACCTGTAAGGGGGCCCTGGCATTGGGGAAAAACCTTATGGGTTCCAAAATGGCCACTGCATCTGCACAGGCCAATGCCCACTGTGCCAAGCATTCAGGACTACCCTGCATCCGGATCCAAAACCAAATAGGGCTGACCAGGGTGGGAGGGTACTGGCAATGGTTTCTCGGTTGGGGATACAACTCCAGTTCCAAGTCCAACAATGAGCCTTCCTCTGGGGACCAGGAAGGAGCAGTACCCGTCACTGCTGGGGAAAAGTGCCAAGGTGGGAAGACCTGCATCAAGGCCAGCAGGGCCAGCGTCCCTCTAGACAGTACTGAGGGGTCGGTACTGAACAGGAGCTTGGGGCAACATTCTCCCTTCTGGTCACCGGCATGGACGACGCCGACTCTTGTACTGCTGGTGACAGTGGTACTAAAAGCGCCAGCAACTCCCTAACCACAACAAATGCCTTAGAGATAGATGGTACCGCGATCCAACTGGTGCAGCATTGTCCCTCTGGTGCCAATGGCTGGTCCAGGACCGGACTCAATGGAGCATGTACAGGTTGGAGTCAATGGTACTGCCCTCGGACCAGGGGCAGAGGAGTAGCCAGACTCAGGTCGCACACCACTGTGCTCCCCGTGCTTGGCTTTCTTTAGAGTTGGGAATGCCCCCTCTCAGCCAGCTGTTTCTTATGTTTCTTTTCCTTGGCACCGGTGAAGGGGAACAGTGCTGAGAGACTCTCATGGCAGGAGGAACACTCCTCACCAATGCCGAGGTACTCAGTGCCAAGTCCAACTGGCTCGGCACCATCAGGAGAGATTTCAACCTTGCCTCCAGGTCCTTCTTAGTACGGGACTTGAAGTCCCGTTATACCTGGCAGCAATCTCTGATATAAGTCTCTCCCAGGTACTTCAGATAAATGGAGTGTGGGTTGCTCACAGGCATAGGCTTGCCACAAGAGGCACAAAGATTGAGACCCAGACACCGAGGCATGCCCCAGCACCGGACAAAAACTCCACTAACCACAGTGAAAAATGCCAACTAACTATGTATAACAAATTGACAACAGTCCAAACAAGAAATAAAGAACTGGGATGAAAGAAACAAAGGGAAAAATAGTAAACTAAGACCACTGAGAAGAGTTTGCCAAAGCAGGAGGAGCAGTTCCAGCGACCATCACAGGCAGTAAGGAGGAACTAAGAGGGTACAGGTTCAGCCAAACCACTTATATCGGCGCATGGGCGTGTGGCACCAGAGGGCGCTAGAGCTGAAACGGCATTTCCACTGAGGGGAGAAATGTTCAGTGACTGTGCACATGGCACATGCATACTTAACATGGAATGGACATGTCCAAGCACTTGAAGATCAGATGATCATGAGAAACAAGGTATTAACAGTATGTTCGTGAAAAAGGCGGAATTGGCCCCAACAAAACTTTATTACAAAACAAAAAAAGCTGTAAATTTTAAATTACTCACGTATTTTTAAAAGAAACACTGGCTTTTTGAATATAAAACAGATAGACATGTAAGTTTACTGATTTCTCTGACATCATGAGAGGCTGATTTAAATAGAACAATGAGCAGACCTCTTTAGCGATCAAGCTACAGAGCTATTATCAAAATAATCAGTTGACAACAGAGGACCCTATCCTGTGCCAAGTTCTGAGCAGACAGATCCCAGCACCAGCATAGAGCATGTTTTTTCCCCTTCGTCAAGCTCTGATTAGGGATATGCTGCTATTCAGGAAAGCACATGCTAAACTACCACTGATGTCAGTGGAAGATATTTATGTACTTTTGTATTTTTCTGAATTGGGGCCTTGGTTTAGAAAGAAGGCCCAGGGATCCATCACTTACCCTGAACTGCATGGAAGTCATGTCATGCTGAATGACAGTAAATGATATGCACTTGCATGCAGACACCTATGATACAATCAATAACCATCTGCTTCTCCCACCACATAATCTCTGCTAAACAATTTGTTTCTATATATCCCCACAGACTCCAGATATCCTTTGACTTCTATATAGCACAGCATCCACCTCTGATTCCCCTCTGTGTGTCCTTTAATTCTCAAGAATTATCTCTGGCCTCTCTGCTCAGGCTTGTGGAACCCAGGCTATAAAGATCCCAAATGCACCCCAGAATCTTTAACACCAGCTGCTGTAGTACTTCAAAAGAGGTTACAGCTAAGGATTTAGGACTGCAGCTGGAATCTGAAGGCTCAGGGTGGGGCCCCAGGGGCTGAGTGAAAAGAGCAAAGCTCATTTGTAAGGATTAAAAAGTAGACAGGTAATGGAGCTAGATGGGGTTGCTAGGCTGGACAGAGGTAGGAGAATGTGGGAGTCAATACACAATAAAGACAAATATGAGGAGGTTAAGAGGAGCAACATAAGGAAGGGAAGGGGACATGGAAAAACACAAGAGATGCACAGGGTAAGTAAATAATATACATGGACCCTAAGATGCATAAATAAGCACATTTTAGAAATATAAAAAAAGGATGTATGGAGAAAATAAAGACTAAAAAACATAAATGGAAGAGAAAACAGAATGAAGGAGAAAAAGATCAACAGGAAGAAAGTACAAAAAAGAGGAGAGGGGCAGAAAGGAGGACTAAGAGACCCACAGAAAAATGCAGAACACAAGATTACTGTGGGAGAGCAGCTGTATCCAGCAGCAAAAGAACTTGTTCTATGAAAACACTAATGCTATGGTAAATGATGAAACAGATTTTTTCTAAATGTAAAAACTAAAGCATTTGGGTTTTTAATTAATAACTAACTTCTACATCCCTGGGCCAGGGAAGCTAATGATCCAACAAGTGCACCAAATTCGGTGATGAATCCTGGTCATGTGCCACCTGAGGCACGTTGCACATATGCTAAGAAGTAACTTGAACACAACTGGCAATGTCCCTTTCACTGGTGAAAAGGGCCGGTAAAGGTTTGCTTTGTTATTTTAATTGTTTGGCAGCAGGGCATGAGGGACAGGACAGAGAGAAAGAAAGGGAAAAGAGGAACAAGTGAGGAGAGGATTTTTTCCAGGTGCAGCAGTTAGAAGGGTTAATTTTTATTTTTGATCTAATTTATACAGAAGGGAGCAAGAATACTAAGAGTTATGCAAAGTGTATTACATACAATTTGGAGGAAGGGGGAAGAAGAATTAACATATATATATGTTTGCTAGTTAAATGCCATAAAACGGCTAGACATTTCTTTGTATTTATATGAGCAACTGGAGGTGAATTCAGTGTGGCCAGAAATTCACCCTTGTGCCCCTAACTAGACAAGAAAGGCCCAGTTTGGAGGTCATTATTGCTATTACAAGCCATGAAAATATTAAATGTATAGAAAAATAATCACCCTTTTATGACAAATCCAACTAAGTCAATAGGTGGCTGTACCAACTTCAGTGTCTTGTAAGGCCTAGTGCAGAAAAATAGGAACTTACCCTCAGCATCCCATTAGATTTATAAGTACAGGGGGAGAAAAAGATAACTAACCACCAGAAATTGTAGTTCTCTGAGTGTGTTGCCCCTGCATATTAACAATCCCCATCCACCCTCATGTCTTCCTGGGAGTTCTAAGAACTCAAATTTAGTACAAGGGACTGAGCCAGTTGTGGCCACACAGCCCTTTTAATAAATGTGGCTAATGAATAATTGTTATTGCAACTGAGGAGGGTCATAGCGCACCCATTGTCCATTGCAGTTTCAAAACTTTCCAGAAAGCTTTGAAACCATTCAGAGAGGGGCATCCCAAAGGTGGGAATATGAAGAAGCCACTTTGAAATATTAATCCCACTTTACAGATAGGAAACAGCAGCACAAAATGATACATTAATTCAACAAACAAAACATCAAAAACTTGTCCAAATCCACACAGAAGGTTTGTGGTAGACTGAATTAAACCCAGATCTCCTGGTTCCCAGTCTTGTGCTTCAGCCATATGCCCATTCTTCATCCTTCCTTAATTGAGCAGCAAGTGATATGGAAACCCAGCAGTTAAGGGGTTAATAACTAGATTAGACCATGATTTAAAACAAACCTAATATTTTTGTAAAAGAGGATAATTCAACAAAAGCTCCTTTCAGCATCCACATCATACTATGATGGTACAACCTCAAATGTACATTTGTTGGGGGAAACAGGACTGAGCTTCCCAACCTGCCCCTCTCCAACCCAGAAAACAAACAATCTCTATTCAATTTGACCCGAAATAGAGCGTGCTTATGCTGAAAATCTGCCTGTTTGGTTGTGTACTCTTTAAGGCAGGGACTGGCCTCAGCTTGTTCCTGTGAAGTGCCTAGCACACTTGTGAGCACTCAGAAATAATAAACCACAGCCCTTTTTAGTTTTCTACCATCCAGTTAAAACTACCATTCACGCTGCATATTGATCAGTTTCAAAATAATACAGTGAGCCCCCCCAAAAAAGCCAAAACAACAGACACACCAGACACCACATTCATATCATTTGTAACTCTCTTTTGGAATCTCGTCTTTCACACACTGGTTGCAAAGCACTGGGATTGTCCACTCCCATTACTTGCCTCATTTCCTCTCCAATTACCTGCCCACCTCCTCTCTCATCATGTTCTCCCTGTGACAGTAAACAGGATTTCTACTGGCTTTTCCCACCTTTAGAAGGCTAAGAAAGACTCCTCTCTGCTGAAACCAAGCAGTCTGTCTTAAATCTCACCTCCTTCTTGGGCTTCCCATTCAGATGTGCCCCAGAGTACACTATGTCGGAAAGAGACTCTCCAGAAATAAGTAATATTCAGTGGAGCAGAGAAGAAATTTGTTGGTCACAGAGAGGATAAGACTGAGTGACTTAACTTTTTATTTGTGGCTTTTACTCTGAACTGTATTGGCAAGAATTGCTGTTGAGATTGGGTCATAGGGAAAGAAACAAGTGCCAGGCCAAACCCAATCCAGCCCATCCTGCCAAGGTGCATAACATCCCTGGGGGGTTATGAACGAACTAAAAATGACTGATCCTAATTGATTCATCAACAGTTTCTAATGCGTGCTGAATACATCGCTCATCATAAACAGACCAAACTGCTGACTGAGGTTCATCCAAATTCATGAACACATACATGCACTGCATCAAACAAAAAAAAAGGACATTGAAATGGTACACTAATGTTCATTACTGGCATCTTGCAAGTAGCAATGGGGACAATTTGGGTCCTTTCAAAAAAAAAAAGTATGTTCTTATTGTAGCTTTATTTCAAGGACTGTTCCTCATTAGATACAGTTTATACATTTTTGCACTATATAACAATGGAGTATCTTCCAAATTATTCCTACAGAAAATATATTACTGGTTCAAATGATAATATGACAATAGCTTCTCCAAGTTACATTTTGCTGAGTGTCAGTTTAGATCACAGGAAAAAAAAGACAAAATGCCTTGGCAAAATACCTTACAGCAGTAATGCCTTTAAAACTATTTTGAATACAGGAATTCTAATCCAATTTTACCTCAACATCAGTCAGAAAGATAGTAGGGCATATGTATACACAGTTACACTGCTTTATGGGAATATAATTCAGAAAAATATATATCTTAATTTTTCAAAGTGTGTGGTCCACTGTTTGAATCTAGGCCAATAAAACAAGATGCCTGCTGCTTTTCAACACACAATGGCGTAGCAAGTTTTCGAAACCTCTAACTGCACTACAGTGATGGTCACTGTTCAAACAAAGTTCCTGGCAACCTCTAGGCCTGTTCAAGGGAAGAAAGGCTGCCAACGGTATCAATACAAAGAAAAATATGTTCACTGAATTGCACACATTGAGCTTCTAGGAGGGTTAACAGTTCTTGCCACAGGCTCTTGACTGTAGTTTACAATATCTGCCTTCACCACCCTCTGTCATAAAAGAAAACACAGCGATTATCAAGATATCAGAAGCAGACATTGTTCAAAGTGCTACTAAAAACATTTAATACGGCAATTATTTTAATGAACCCTAGAACACAGATGTGTTACTATGAAATATGTTTGTGCTAATAAAGAATCAGTACGAACAGACATACACTGTAGTATTCTTTTTCTGGAAATTATGCGGTAAGACTTGTCTAGGTGTTCATTCTCATTCTAAATATTGATTCTTGGCACTAGATGGAAAAAGAGTGCCTTGGTTACTAAGTTTTCAAGACAATTTTGTAAGACTGATGTACGTATTAACATAACTCACTTTAAAATCATTAAACAGTATTTTCTTTAATGAGACAAGCTTTTTGTATTAAGTGTTGATGGTGGATAATAAAACAGTATCTGTTTAATAAGAATACTGTATGTGGTATTTTTAATAACAGTCTATTGTTTAACTGGAAATTTGGTATATATTGTTAGAATGAAATGGAAATTTTTCACTCTTTCTGCCCGCATAGGAAATTAAAAACCAAAACAAGATTCTGAGTTAACAAAATGACATTTCAGCAAAGTTGTAATAGGCAGAAAATTTAAGGAGCAAAACAAATATAAAAGCTAGGTATCTCCCATATTATGTACTCCACACATCTATTAGTGAATCTATTCATTAAGAACTTAATAAACTTTTGATGGGGGTTCTTTGGTGCATTCTGTATGTTGTGCAACCCTTGTACTTTACAAAGAATTTCTATGCGGATCTCATTCTGTATTTGTACATTAAAGATTCAAACCACAAGAGCATTTTATCCAAGATTATATCTGTACAAAATCAGTTTCAGTCTGCTATCAACATGTTTGCCATTAGTAATAACTTCTACCAAACCACTAATGAACTACCTAAAACTTTAACTTTTGAACTTCATCCCATTTTAACTGGCCCATAAGATACATTTTTGGATTACTATTGGTGACATGTAACCAGTTAGGACATAAACATGAAATCAGCGTACCCAGTTTTCAAATCTGGACAACAAATCTAGAGGACCCAATTCCACGTGTAGTGCTCAAATAAGGAATCTGGTGTCCATTTTGAATTGCTGTGCGTCAAATTGAGTACGCAGCTTTGAAAATTGTCCCAAAAATATTAATACATGATATTATTACAGAGCTGCGAGGAATTAATCAGTATTTGAAATTTAATTTAATCTGTGTAAATGTTGTGAAGAGATACACAACATTGCTTCACTATTAATAGATATACAGCACAGAACATTTCAGAGTGGTATTCATTGTCATACTTACTACTTCATGGAAAAGCAAAGTAATAAAAACAACATTGATTTTTACCATGATACCTGAACTATTGCACTGAACAGATTTTACTCTGACAGTTGGCAGTGCTGTAGTGTTGGTTATCTTCTTCGGGATACTTCACTAGTTCTGCCCTGACAACATGCTGTCAACCACATGTCAATATAATGGGCAAATAGCAAGGAGGAGAATGAAAAACAAAAAAGAAAATGGAGAGACAGATCAATAGCTGAAAAGAAGGAATGAATGACACAAATGACAGCACAAAAGCAAAAACAATTAACCGAAACAAAAATGCATTTCTTTCCAGGCCCTGTGCTGAATAAGAGACAGATATGCCTAGCAGAAAGTTTTATAGCGGGAGTTGGAGTAGCTTCTCAGATTCATCATCAATCATGCCCTCTCCCACAACCAACACAAAATAATCAGTTTAAGCAACCAATAAAAATGTTTTGCAGCTCAGACATGAAAAGGGATTTGAAAAAAAAGGGGGGGAGGGGGGAAGAGGACAGATTCTTTGCCTCTAATCAATGTAAATGCTACATAGATCCACTTCTATTCACAATTATATTAAAGATATGCATGCATCATTCCCACTTCAGAATTGTAGTGCAATTCCAAAATGATAAACATAAAACCTCATATCCAAATGCTTTCAGTTAGTACATGTTTTACTTGCCAACTGTTCTTAATCACTTGCAAGTTTTGCTGAAGCAATCCTTCAGTGAAGTGACTGGGACATACAACTTGCAAAAGGAAAAGTAGAGGGGATGTGCGCATCTGCATTTTATGGTTGAATTCTAATGACTCCAAATGAAGATTTCACTCAGGCTTAATAAAAAAAATTCCTTCAATGCTCTTTGCCAAATATTTGCTTTTAGTAAAAACAATCAATCCTCTGCCCAAACCTCTCTTAACCTTTATAAAAAACTTAATTGAAAAGTCTTCAGAATAAAAAATATTTATGCTTACAGGAGAAAAATACAAAGACACAAATCAAACAGTAATGCAAAATAGCAGGGGGAACCTACGACAGCAACTATATGGACTGAGTCTACTGGTTTAATATTTCAATTCTTACATAATTAAAATATATATGTTTGTTACAAGTGAAGCACAAATGGGGGAAAACAATTTTATATTTCTAAAGGAAACATCAATTAATATGGACATGAATATATAAACATTGTTTGCTGAAGATAACCTCTGTAAATAAAGCATATATGTAAAACAAGCAATAGTAATTGAACTAGACGGTAGAGTGTTTAGATTTATTAACTGCTGAAGTACTCTGCTTAAGTTTTAATTGATCAACTTCATATCTTATCAGGTGGACAAGAGTCATGATTTACTAGACTTCTGGCCTGATGTTATCAAGGGAAGGGTTGCCTAATCCCGTGTAAGGCGCTAGTAGGGGGTTCAGCATTAAACAGTGTTATCTGACCTTGCAGGACCTAATTTCTTCATACCAAGTTCTACGCTAGACTGAAGAAAAAGGGTCCTTGCAATCAGTAAGCAATTAATTGTTCCCCCCAATGTTGGTTTAAATCCCATCATGTAAACATAGCTAGGTTAGTGACCCGTGTTTAAGTCACTTTGTGGCAGGAGACTGACTAACATAAATGACTTGGATTTTCTAAAGGAATTTCAGCTAAATAAGAAGAGAAGAAACAGCATGCAACACTTTTTCCTGCTAGCTTCCTACCCATTACACACACATTACGCGTTTTGGGACATCTCTATATTAGATTGGAAGTATTAGCCAAGGCTCCAGTTTCTATCAACAATCAGATCCACAAGTTTGTTTGGCGCAGGTGCTCAGAATTCCAGACCTTGCTTAATGCCAAACACTGTATTATAGTGGCCTGGCACACTAGCACGATCACGTTAAATGGGCATTTAGTTAAAGAGAAAAACCTTCTATATCACTTAGAAAAATGTTAATTCTTGCCAATGCCCAGAAACAAAGTTGTACCGCATGCAGTTTCTATACTATGACTGGAAGTAAAAGATATTGAAAGAAAAACATTT
Source organism: Caretta caretta (assembly GCF_965140235.1). Taxonomy (NCBI): domain Eukaryota; kingdom Metazoa; phylum Chordata; order Testudines; family Cheloniidae; genus Caretta; species Caretta caretta. Next base: position 124,877,425 of record NC_134209.1, on the reverse strand, counting down.
AAGCAGTAAAGGAGCCATTTCCTTAAGTTTCAACAGCCCCTTGTGTTTTAAAAGAGTTAGGAATTTGAGGGCTGAAAATAAGATGTAATGTGTAAATTTTTTGTTTTGGAACTCTTTGACTTTGAAAACATGCTCCAAGTTCCAGTCTTATCTACTTTTGTTTTATCTGGCCTTTGACTGACTATGGGTTTGATTAGGAGGCACCATATTCTAAAAGACTGTCTTGTACCAGGTAAAGTCAACAAAGGTTTTGCTGTTGACTTTAATGGGACCAAGAGCTCCCTCCATCATGGCACAAGTGTTTTATATGTCTAACCCAAGCCTTCAAAACTTGTGTGTCAAGCCCTGCAAAATCATGATATTGGCTTAGAAACTATGATTTAAAAAAAAACAACAATACATTTGGAGTTGCTTTTATTTACCTTCTGGATGCACTGGAGTCACATTTTGAGGTTTTTTTCCATAATCATAAGGGTAAGAAACTTTTTTTTTTTAATGAAAGCAGAGATTCTCGTGCATAAAATCATGGAAGTCAGCAATGTTATTTTTGTAAGGTGTACACTTAGAGTGTTAAGCAATCAGACAACTTTTCAGACCTCGTGATTCTGTTTTGGTGTGTGTTCCTCAGACACACAGATTCTTCACTTTTGGTGGTTGTCTGAGTTCAATGTTGGGCTCGATAAATGCAGTTACAACAAAAAGTGGACCTATTACATTAAAAAAAATAATCTCCATTTCTGTGAGAGTTAGAAGGATAGTAAAGCAGCAGTTCCACTCTATTGCTTTTTTAGCAATGTACCTAAGTAGGTATTCCACTCAATGGACTAATTCCAAAGGTATCGTTGCAGTATTTAAAACAATGCACATTTTTAAAAATAGAACCCAGTTCTGATCTTTGTTTAAAAATTCAAATAACTGTATTATCTGTGTTGCTATAAAGGCAACTTAACTTTCACCAGATGCTCCTTGAATCTGAGTGCTTCAGAAACTTTAATGAATATATTCTCACAATGCTTTTGTGAAATACGGACGTTTCATACTCATTTTACAGATGGAGATATGACATACAGGAGATTCAGGGATTTGCCCAAGGTCACACAGGAAATCTGTGGTAGAGCACGAAAAGAACCTCTAGCTCCTGAATCCCATTCCAGTGCTTTAGCATCCAGATCATCCTTCCTCCCTGGCAAGAGCCCAATTCCATGCTTCTAGAAAATATGAAGCCACGTACTACCCCATAAGAGCTTTCCAGTACAGGGACTAGGAAATCTACAATTTTCCTCTTACAAAATTTCCTTCCAATTCTTTTGAGAACACAAGGTTAAGACTTGTCCCTTCCCCATTCCAATCCTGTGTAGCGACCAGAGCATTTTGTCTCCTAGACCCACAGATTTCAAGATACCAGTGGGAGGCACTAGCCTCAACACAGCTCCCCAGGCTCCTCCCTTACTTTCTCCATGTGGGCCCCACTGATGCTCATCTAAGAAAACAAACATCAATGGGAGTTATATTATTAGCAGGAATTTCTGTTGACCCAATATAGGTGGAAGCCTTGCCAGGCCCAGCAAGTGCTCTAGAGCTTTTACCCCCTCAACTCCTCTCCCCAAGTCAGAACACCACAGAGTTTGTAGTGTCTTGAAATCATGGGACAATACAGTGGAGCTGCTGCTCTATCTACTTCAGGGCTTTGCCTCCTCTCTACCTTGGGTTCATACTGGAAGGTAGTATGTGGACCATGGTCACTGTTTAACTTATAGTTAGGAGCCTCATGTAGGCTGTTACTTCTGCCATTTACTCCCATTCAGCCTGACCAATCCAAGACTGACTGCTTAGCCATTTATTTTTCGAATATAATAGATAAGAAAAGTAGCTGAAATTTATATTACAAACCATCTTTGGCTGAAACTATAAGTTCCAATAAATTGGCCAGAAGAATTACGAACCATAAATGTAATACTGAGGTGGGAAAAGGCCTTACGGTTGATATAGGTCCAATATAGCGAACTATGCATTCTTGGTTTTGCATTACGTACAGATCTTTAGAATATCTGATGCGCTTATTTTAGAAATCTACAAAACTTGATATAATATTTGGCTCATTTCTCATATCCTCTTTTTAATTTGCAGTACTTTACCATCTATTTCCTAGTTCTATGCAAAGTGAATTCACACCTAGACTATCAAAAAAGCATGAATATATTGCTGCTTTTGGCACTGCTGTGTGCAGATCTGAGATAAGAACGGTGTTTCAATGTTGTACAGTTAAAGAACAACTGATTTCCAATTTAATGAATTTATACATAAATCATTATGCAACTAAGAAAAGCAAATAGCAGGCACCTTTCTTTCTCTCTCATGCTACATATTATATATAAAGACAAAAGGACATTGTTCTGATCTTTTTTATTTTTGTGTAGCATACAAACAAAAGTTTTTCATAGCTGTTTTGCTTTACTTGTTAGGTGTGTACTGCACAATATATTTTGGTCTTCTATTGTTAAAATAATTCTAGCTATATATTTCAACACAGATTGTAAATATTGCCTTGGGGAAAGACTTATTTTCTTATTATATGATTAGAAAATAGATGTATTGTATATTTAAGCAAACTAGAGAGCAGGCTGTCCATAAAAGGGTAACATTTTAATAAACATATTTTACTGAATTTTTTTGACTTTTTTAAATAACTACTAAGTCAACAGTGGCCAAAATGCAGCCCCTTGAACTGCCAGAAGAGATTGCTTTGAGTATAATAAGTAAATTAAAAATATATGTATTATAATCTCATAACATCATGATACAATAAAAGTTAGATTCTGTATTTTAATCCTTATTTTCAGGGGTTTATGAAACTTGTGTGTGTAAAATCCTTTTGGGTTGGATGTTTGTGCACACAGTCAACCTGAAAGGGAAATTATTTTTAAAAAAATGGAATTTAGAAAAAAATAGGAATGTTTTTAATGAGAGGATTGACATTCTTTTTGAAGTTTTTCTCCTAAACAGTTTTCTTTCATTAATGTGAACTAACTGCTTTTCCTACTCTGGGGACAAAAAAATTGAGAAAAATATATTTTTCTCAATTAATACTATTATACATGTGACAAACACTGAATGACACAAAATGATCATCATATTTTTCAAATACAGTCATAGTCCAAAAGGGGCCTGCAGCAGCTGAACTATGTGCTCATACAGAAGTCACCACAGTCACATCCCTAGCTATCAATTTAGGAGTGTGGGCAAGGGCTTCCTTAGAAAACCAAGTTTACAACTGTTGCTGGGATCTATTTTCTCACCCTCAGTCCCTATTGAAACTAGAGGAAACAGAAGACAATCCCCCACATGTGATTGGAGAATGTCACTAAGATCAAATTGTCTGATGTGAAACACACGCAGTGTTAGTTCTTGATGGTCTTTTTTGCCACCAAGATTCTCCTGTAGTGTCCGATACACCGGTAACTAATTAATAGGATTAGCCACAAAACACAGCACTGAGATACCTAACACACAGAGAAGCTGAATGCAATGAGATCATTTAAAGATATTTCAGTGTTAAACTAAGATTTTTTGGGATTGGTACTTCCAGGAAGCTAATTAAAAATCAATGTCACAAACCCTTCATAAAGGAATAAGCAGCAATTTTTTCACAGCCATTTGAACATGATGGGCTTGATTCTCATCTGATATAAATCAGTGTCGCATTAATGGAAATATGATGATTTACTGAAGCCAGTAAAACTATGCTATACCTAGCACAGCACATGTCCCCTGGGGTTAGGGTTCAAACCTCTGAGGTACAGAAGACCAGGACACCTGGAATGATCCTAAGCACATAAAATGGGACAGCTGGCAGTGTAGACTGAGCACCTTTATGAAGCTACCTCAAAAAAGGGATGATCCGGGGAAAACCTGGACAGGTGGCAACGCTACCTAGGATGCCAGTACAACTGAGTTGCCTAATGAATTGGCATGAGAGACTCTAGAGCCAAAACTCCAACCACTCCCCATCCACCCACTGGTGTAGGGTGGGGAGTAGTTACTTTGAAGAGGTTGCTTTACGCTCTTTGGGATGGGCAGTCAACATAGAGGCACCTCGTTGTGTGGGTACAAAGAATGAACCAAAATCTGGCCTTAACATACTGTACTATATGGATGGGGTTTTTTTCTTGACTGTGAGAACCACATGCAACATCTTTTTCCACTTTGACAAGATATTGTTTACAGTTATGTAAATGTGCAACATTTATATCCATTTAGATTTATACCTACAATTCCTTTTTTTTTTTAACCTATAACTCTCTAAAATAAATTCTATTTAAAAATGTACGGAACTACAAATAAGGACGTAAGTGCCATAAAATCATACCTAGTGTTTAATGAAAGCATATGTACATTTGACAATGTCTCTGTTTCTGTATATCTATAACTATATACGTATATCTTTATCTAATTAAACCCTCCAAGTTTGTTCCTGATTTTGGATTTCTCAGTGTGTTCTGACTTGTGTTTTTGAGGACTGGAAGTATACATTTGTACCATGTAAAGTACTGAGCACACTGTAAATGCAATGAGTGTGTCAGGCACCATAACTTGAAGATACAATAAAACTATATATAGGTATATAAACACACACTTGGATGTATTTAATATAGCTATGTTATTTTTTAACTGGAAAAAGCTTTTGAATTTTTTTTTCTAATTTAGTAGGACACAAATTTTGCAAAGTTTAAAATGTTTTTAAGCTACACATATAAGGAATGAATATATACGGAAGGCTGTAATAGAAGCATACAACTGAGTCAAGCACAAATGGGATGCAGCTTACCTTGAAGGAGAATTTATTATTCATTTGTATTCAGATTTTTTTTAAACACCAACAAAATATCTAATAAAAGCAAGGTATGCAGGACAATCACCTGTGATTGTTCCATTTCTGCTTTGTTTAATTTGATGCCAAGGATGTCAGCAGTAATTCTCTGAAAACACAGGAAGACCTACATAAAAAAATAGAGCTTAAATGATTAAAAACAGACATCCTCAAGTTACTTTTAAATATATCAAACCTTTCCTGAACTGTAAACAATGAGATATGCAAAAATATGACCTGTGCAAAACAGATCTGAAAATAACTTCATCTGGTAAATTCAATGCTGTTTAAAATAATTCAGCAATGATATAAGGGAATGAACAGCATGCTGGATTGTTAGGCAGCACTTCTACTTTGTCTCCAGAGACGTAAGTTTAAACAAGTGCTTATACAAAACCCCTTTCAAATATGATGATTAGTGTTGCAAAATATGAATAAGGGCATTCATTAATGTTTGCTTGAAAAATATTTTACTCGTGTATTGTGCAGCAGAAATGTGGGTTTCTGTACCTCAGAACAATTGGGTTTAGCACATACACCACCGGGGCCCCTATTCTGCATGTGATTAGTTCCCCACTTAAAGTTAGACACATGTGTAAGTGTTTGCAGCATAGTGTCTTAAATCCATAATGGCTTTTAAGAAATAGCATTATCTCATTAACAACATGCTGCATTTAAAATATGTGGCAGCCTGGCACTGAATCCTATACTTGGACAATAAAACAAGATGGACACATTGCATAAAACCCCTTTTAAAAAGTGAAACTTTCCCTAGACAGACATTTGGGCTGTGCCTATGCTACAAGATTACATCTTTTGTCCTTGAAGCTCAAGTAACCTGGCTGACACCTGACCAAAATGACCAATGAGGGGACAAGACACTTTCAAATTGGGGTGGGGGTGGGGGTGGGGGGAGGAAGGCTTTGTCTGTCTGTTTGTGTGATGCCTCTGCCAGGGACAGATTAAGAAAGCAAGCAATCCAACTCCTATAGAGTTAGTAAGTAATCTAGCTAGAAAATGCATTAGATTTTCTTTTGTTTTTGGATTGTGAAATTTGCTGTGCTGGAGGGAATGTGTATTCCTTTTTGTGTGTCTTTTTGTAACTTAAGGTTTTGCCTAGAGGGATTCTCTGTGTTTTGAATCTGACTGCCTGTGAAATTATCTTCCATTCTAATCTTACACAGTGTTTCTTTTATCTTTTTTTGTTCGTCTAATAAAGTTCTGTTTTTTAAGAATCTGATTGGGTTTTTAGGGTCCTAAAAACCCAAGGTTGGTCTGTGCTCATCTTGTTTATCTCAGGCCTCCCCAGGAAAGGGGGTGTGCCAGTTCTCAGCACAGCTCGCAGAGGATTGGATTCTAGGAGATTTGGAAAGTCCTCTGTTCTACTGTGGGACAGTAGCAAAAGAAAAGGAGTACTTGTGGCACCTTAGAGACTAACCACTTTATTTGAGCATAAGCTTTCGTGAGCTACAGCTCACTTCATCGGATGCATACTTTCCACAGTATGCATCCGATGAAGTGAGCTGTAGCTCACGAGCTTATGCTCAAATAAAGTGGTTAGTCTCTAAGGTGCCACAAGTACTCCTTTTCTTTTTGCGAATACAGACTAACACGGCTGTTACTCTGAAACCTGTCAGTAGCAAAAGAATTAGTTAATATATTTCCGCTAGTCCATATCTACACTGGAATTAAAATGAGTAATACTGAACTCTCTACTGAATACACTCACCCGGAAGATTTAAGAATGTAGTTGAAGTTTTCACTTTAACAGTATAAGTAGCTGCTCACGAGAAGTAGATACTTCTGTGTAATGTATTCTTTTATGTTCAAGTATCTGTATGTTTCTGGCCAGCAAGTTAAAAAACTCAAAAAAATTCTATGAAACACTTCCGTAATTTGGGGATCAGTGAAAAAGAAAACTAGAAAGGCTCTTTCACAGATTTCAACATTAACTATATCAATTACAAAAAAAAGAACTGTTAATTTGCTCATTACTGACAATGTATCAAATCAGTTTGAAAAGGAGATGTTGCCTATTTGAAAAAACATATTATAGAATGCGCCTACTATAGTGAGTATGACATTAAAATTGCAAAATGTTTAGTTTTGTTTGTTCGAAAACAAAAAGTTACACTTAAAAAAATTAACTAAATCTGACAACCTGATTGGAGCACAGACTTTTATACAAAATTTTATGGCCAATTTAGAAACCCCTGATAATCTGTGTTCATAACAGAAATGTTAGAGGTTATTACGTGATGACTGTTATCACAAACCTATAAGATTAATTTTAGAATTTTATTATAATTTTATGTTCTTTGAATAAGGATCTTAAACCACAATATTTGAATACTCCATTTTGAAAACATAATTTGTTTTGTACATTAAAAAGTGGTTTTTTTTTATTATTCAATTATGTAGCCAGGGTAGTAAATCATTTATTAAATATGATGGCTTCCACTAAGGAGACAGTGAGATTGTTTTTATGGCTTTTCATGCCCATTTCCATAACATCAAGATGTGTAACAAAAGTTAAATACAACACCATGTTTATTTAAATTGCCTGTTATAGTTAGCACAAAAGTTCTTCCTGTCTCATCTAACCAAACGTACTAGCTGATTATGGTTCACAGTCAAATAATTAACCAAAAATGCATTTTTAACTGTGTTCTGAAGATAAGTAAATTAAGCTTCAATGAACCACCAGAGGGAGTGTATCCATTGGCTGGGGACCCTCTACTGAAAATACTGTCTCCAGACCTCAAGACAATACTCCTAGAGACCGGAATGGCAGCAAAGAGAGATTTAGCTCATCACAGCTGTCATGCTATGCATAGAGAAACAAAGAGGCAGTGTGCAAGGTAGCCAAACCTCAAACCATTTATAGATTAGAGCCAATATGTGGAATTTCAAAGCAGATGAGACGTCACTATAATTAACAAAGCATAATTATAACATATATACCGATGATCTATTCCGCTAGCGAAGCAGGTGCACTCTGCAGTGACTGAAGTTCTGGATAGCTTGACTGTTGGAGTGCAGTGAAATGACCACATCACATTCCAGAGTTATAGTTTTTTAAAAAAAAAAAATTATTTGATTGGTCTTACTTACAGAATCGCCTGTCTTGGCTGACACAAAATGGCTACTGAAACCATTTTCCTGGCAAAATCGTTGGTGTTTGTCAGTTTTCACTGTTCGCATATGCTCCAAATCAACTATAAAAAGGTTCAAAGGAAAAATTACTATAATGGAGCCCATTTATTTAGATACCTGTCTCAGCAATTATTCCTTGAAAATGCTTACAACAGACACAATCTTTCCCTCATACAAACAACAACCTTTTGTTTTTATAAATTATTTGCTAAAGGAAAAATAATCCATTACTTGAAATTTCTGTGGGTACATGAAAAAATAAATTACAATAAAAATTGAACTGTGAAATGCAATAAACTCATTTAAAAATAAAACCCAAACTCCATGCTCAGGCACATACAAGCAGCTCCCATTGTCTCTATTAGGAGCCATGTACACAAGTCTGAGGGTAAAACTACGCCCCAAATGTTCTGCATGCAAACGTGATACACTACAAAAATTCTAATGTTATTCAAATACCGTTGCAAAATAAAGGTAAAGCTTACAGATACATGTCTGCTTCCATATAGTTTGCTTCCAAGTTAAAAATGTAAATGAGTTATAAAGAATGTTAATACAAAGCAGTGCAGCAAAAATATCCGTTACATTAAAATCCACTAAAATCACACTGAATAAATATTGACATTCATTTATTTGTAAGTGGAGTTTTCAATTCCACAAAGATATACTTCAGAAAGCTGTATTAAACAACATAAAATGCATATTTTAAGAGTGGTATGCATTATTTTCATTTTTCCCATTATATACCCATTGGAAGTAGAGCAAAGCTTTTAAACAATATGTTTCATTGAAACACATTGGGTGCTTAAAATACAACATGGAACTCAAGTCTTGTACAGGTTTTATTGTGTACATTCCAATTTCTCCAAATCTGATCCTAGGGTAACTGGAAGCTATATTGAACAGTTTCTCTTTTTATTGCATTACAGTCCCTATAAGGGTGTTGACTCAATGCCGTCAAATTATAAGGCAAATATATTCACAAGGATTTAAGGACAACTAGGCTCTTTGAGTCAATACAGGAAAAAAAAACTTAAACTGATTTCCTGAGGAAGGGACCCAACTGACTTGTAAAAACTTGTAAATTTGCAAATCTAGTAAGTCTGCATAATAGTGTCATTTGACTATCAACTGAAAAAAATGTTCTCATACTACATAAAAGGCTTTATTTAAAAATGATATTGGAGGTCTTTAATTTGTAGGCTCTAGAGATTTTTTTCTCTACAAGATTTTTGATCTTACAGGAGATTCCTATACCCCATTTATGCTGCTTACCTTGGTTAATATGGAGCTTTTTGCCACATGTTGCTTTTCCTTACACATCACTGAGGCCTTGTTTACAAGAACAGACCTAAAATCATCCATCTACCACAGGCATTAATTTGTGGAGGACTAAAATACTAAGCTATTAACAAGAATGTTTATAGTACTGGTTTATCATAATATTGAAGCTAGAATACTTATTTAACAAAAAAACAGAAAGAACAAATACCGTTAAGATAAGTCCCAAATGAAGTCAGTAACCAATTTTAAAAAAAAAAACAAAAAAACCTTGCACAGCTAATATAGCAACTGCTTTTTTTTTCTCTTGAAAAGAAAATCTACTACAAGAGATGGCTTGTGCCAAGAAATCTTTTAGATGGAAAATAAAGAATATTTTCTTTCCCTATTTTTAGTCTTCACATTTTAGATGTAACATAGCTGTGTGGGAGGGAACTACACCACCACACCTGCTGGAGAACTATTTTGGGGTGGGGGAAAAGGTTTTGTTTTTTTTAATTCAACCTTAATGGGCCAAATTTTTAGAGAGGCCACAGTCCAGCCTCCAATTTTATTTTATTATATTTCTTTAAATGCATTATTAAAAGTGCATATCCAAACTCTATGCACCTGTACAAATACTGAACACGCAAGATAAATTTGCTTAATACATTATGACTCTGCCACCGATGCCATTTAACTCTACCAGTGACTCCCAGAGGAGTGACAACCTCTCTCTCCCGCCAAAAATATTACAGAATAAAGAAGTGCCACAGCATGCTTTGACAAACTCAGGATCTGTTGGTCTAAGGGAAGAAATTCCAAAGTAAGTGGCAGCACCCTCACAAAAATTGCCCTGCAGCAGCCCTTTCTCCCTTTTAAACCAGGAGATCTCAGTTCAAGCAGCTCCACTTATTGCAACTGCCAGGGTATCCACCAGAGAGAAGTTCCTTCAGGTAGCCGAGCTCAAGTCATTTAGGCCTCAGTTCAGCAATGTACTTCTATATTGGTTTTTACTTAGTTTACCTAAAGGGGTCGAAGACCTTTATCCAGCATGGTTCTTAAGCACAGGCCTAACTTTAAGCAGTCCCACTTCACCACCACCTTAAAATCCATGCTGAAAGTACGTGAAAGCCAATGCAGATTTTAGGGCAAGGATGTAACATACTATCTGCATACAGCTGTACTTCAGTATAAGAATGGTACTGTAGGTGGCATTATATGAAGGTTTAGATACCATGTGGTTTTGTGTCCAGAACAAAAAAATAGAACAATATATAAACTACATCTCAGATTAGACAAATGAGAAAGAGGAACGCTAACAGAGGAAGAACATGGGAAAGAAGAAGGAAAGGGGTATGCTTGTAACAGAGATAACAAATGGGAAAGCAGTGCCTACAGTGAGATCCATAACAGGAGGTCCCTAGCAACCAGTAAGCAATGTAACTGACTTAGTTTAACATAACATGTTGAAAACAAAAACAAAAGGCAGTAACTAGAACTATTATTACTCATCTTCCTTTGAATAAGATACTGGCCTGCTTCTTCTGCAGATACAGAAGTGAAGGTGCAATGGAGGGTCCCAATATTTTCAAAGCAGACGTATACCCAATAGTGAATTTAGTATCTTTGGTACATAGCCAAGTGTCTGAAATGTAATTATGTTTGCACAAAACTATTATGCCAACCATGAATCATGGAAAACCCAAACCATGCTATTGTCAATCTTACTCTCCCTCATCTTTCTAGCTGCTAGTTGTATTTTCGCTTGGTCTTGGAAGAGGCAACTTCAGTGGTGTTCACAGTGCGATCTATCAATGACAATATTACCATTGAGTATATTCAGATCCATTTTGGGATATACAAGATTCAAAAAAGGCCACAGGTTCAAATCTTTCTGAGCCCTCCAGAATTCCAATGAAGCTCAGATTATCCCTGTCAAGTTGATTCTCAAAGTCTTTGTTTCTCCCTCTAATGTACTGAATTTCTTTTTCTCCATTTTATGAGCCTAGTGGGTAGCATGACACTATCATCCATAGCCGTAAAGGTTGGCTAATCCATACATTTAATCCAGGTAGCTAAAACACAGAGTAAGTGTATCCAAAGTCACTGAAATGAAATTATTGGAGCAGGAAGAAGATAACACCTAACTGGAACACATTCAGTGACAAGTTAAAAGACAAGATTAGATGGTGGCCATGTCTCCGCGGTGAGAGGAGGGGGGTGGGAAATGGATCCCTGAAGCCAGAGAAGAGTTTGCAGTAACTACCAAGGACAGTTTCAATCTGTGATACATTCCACATTGTTCATGGAGGTTTACCCATAACTAACTATTTGCTCATTTACTGTCTCATTCTATACCTACCAGTTTGGAATGTACTGAAGTAGTAAGACTGTTACAACAACAACCAAAATTACATTCTCTCTACAAGTGATTTGATTCCACAACCAAGTTATTTAAGAATGTATTATGGCAGTCAGTGATTCTGTAAGTAGAAATAACCTGTTCTCTCATGATATGGACAGTTTTCTAGTCAATATCAGGCACAGGATAGCCTACTGGATGGGCAGGAAAACAGCAGACATATTATATCTTTATTTTAGTAAGGCTTTTGACACTGTCCACTATGATATTCTCATAACCAAACTAGGGAAATGTGGTCTAAATGAAATTACTATAAGATGTGTGCTGGTACTCATCAATATGTTTATTCATGACTTGGATAGTGGACTGGAGAGTACTCTTACAAAATCTGAAGATGACACAAAAGCTGGGAGGGGTTGCAAGCACTTTGGAGGACAGGTTTGGAATTCAAAATACCCTAGACAAATTGGAGAACTGGTATGAAAATCAACAAGATTGCATCTGTCTTTATGGAATTTAAAGTACTATTTAAACTCATTTCATTTGCACCATTTAGAGGGCAACCCAAATATACCAAAATAAAAAAGCTTGCATCAGACCACTTACCAACTGTCTTTCATTTACATTCCAATCCACTGTAAACATGCAAAACTCTAATAATCAGAACAGTTTAATTAGCTCTAGCCCACTGATTTCAATAAAATGAAACAGGGACTAATTTTACTAGCTTAGCAGAAGTTGATTTCAACAAATAAAAACCTGACACCAAGTCCCAATAGGGACATGTTTATTGTCTCAAAATAAGGCTTGGTAATAAAACATGTTTAATGTAACTTACTATATAGAGCTGTAATAAAACTAGTAACTACCGTGACAGGCCAATAAGTGCCAAAAGATATTTTATTGGGCAATCAGTAAAATGCTATGTGTTATGGTAAAGATATTTCAAAAACAGTCAGTCAGTCATCTCATGGCTGATAAATGACAAGTTCTGAGAATAACAGTAACAACTCAAAAAAGTTACAAAAACAAATAATTACACATACTTTCAAATGGCTCTGTGCCACAGAGAGAGAAGCAATTATGCAGAAATACGGTTCAAAGGCCCACACAGCCGGGAAAGTAGCTACATATAGTAGTAATCTCCACTCACCAAGTGGCTGCCAGCATTCTGCATCATTACCACCCAGAACTCCACAAGGAATAAGAGTTTGCTGGATTAGGGGCAGGGCAGGGTTACAGTTCTGCATGAATGCCACACAACAGTGGAGGGAACAGGAGCGTACAGCTCACAAGGCAATCTGAAGGCAGCCCAGGAAACAGCCATGATGCTTGTGCTGGGAGCAGTGGAGAGGAGCAGCCACTATGCATATTAGGCAAGACCTGTGTCTGTGTGTGTTTAATGGTTTGCAGGGGTTTCTCATGGATCTCCAGTCTATTCATCTAACCTATATGGCACCACTCCCATATAGAGAACCTGAACTATGCTTATGTCAAGGTATTGTATCTACCACTAATTGCTAAGCTACCCATTTTTTTTTAAGTCATGTACATTAACACATTTGATTTGCAAAGGTAATTTCACAAGGGTTTCCCCAGTCTAAATCGGATACCCCTTTAATTTAAAAATATACAGTTGTGCTAACTGTATTGCGAGGGCATCCATCATTAATAGACAGTTCTCATATTTATGCTTAAACTTTCACAAATCAATGTTACATTATTGGCATATAAGTATGCACTATATATGTGCATGCATTTACAACCATCTGATTTTATCATTAAAAATGGACAATTTCACAATTTCATATTTAACTATAATTAAGGGTAATTTAAGTTATGAATACACATTCTTATTAATCTATAGCCCTATTTATAAGTATATTCTTTTATAGAGTATGTTGTGGAAAATGAAATATAAATCTTTCTGAAAAGTATTTGCAGCTGTTCATACAAGTTATAAAATTACACAAAGTATAAACAATGAGCTATCACAATTAGCCCACACAGACGTGACAAGTAAAATGTGCTAATAATTTATTAATTTTATTTACATGTGCTTAATATTATGTACATATTTTCTCTTCTAAAATACTCCTGGGTCATTATATAAATGGCCAGTATATAACATTTCCTCTTTTTCATCTTATTTCCTTACTATAGTGTCAGATGGCCTTTTTCACTAGACATTTTTAACTCAAGCATCTTAACTCAATCATGCAATAAACTGATTAAGTGAATTGTCTTCATACTGGTTTGTATGGGGAAACAATGTAGTTCAAACACTACAGTCATTTTAACTTCACCTCAAGTTTTGTTGTGCTTAGGTATTGATGCACTAGGGAAAAGGAGGGGCACCACCATAGCAGAAGTGCTTTAATATATCATGCCTTAAGGCATGATGCCACTGGGGTATTAGGAGATATATGCTGGGCAACAGGATTTACTACACTTGTTTAATAGGTTTAGTGGCATGCTCTCTAGCACTGTCCTACCAGGTTGCTGACTGGCAGGGCCCAAAGTCCTGGTCAGATACAGTCCCTCCTAGGCACTAGCCCTATCTGGTTCCTCCCCTTGTATTTCCCAGCATCCCAAAGTTATAGCTCTCTTCTGCCTGAGTCTATTACTCTGTGTCCCATTGCTCCCCAGCTAAGCCTGGGAGCTACTAATTAGCCCTTAAATTTAACAACTATTTGGATGCGCCAAATAGAGGAGTTATATTTTGTAAGATTTTCGGGCTGAGTACATTGTTATTTTCTGGTTAAAGATAAGTTTTCATTTAAAAAAACAAAACTTAGCTACGATATTTAGATAAAAGGGTAAACACGACATATGCAGGAGTCATATGCATTAATCAGTCACCGAGCTGCATTATTTCAGTATTCAATCATTTCTTCTCATTACGGTTATACACTGTGTATCACCTAGAGAGAGAGAAACTGCTTTTAAAAAACTAGGTTTGACTTGACACTTGTAAATTAGCATCAGTATAATGCACTCTCCTTTACAAGGTAAACAATGGAATCTTAGTGTCAGAATGGGAACTGCAACCTTTTATACTTAAATTTCTATTAATGCCTGTAATCCTTTTCTCACACTAAAGCTGTATCAGATGCCAAGAAAAGAACACACTTTCAGTGAAGTCCTGGTGAAACGTATACCACCCGTCTGACTTAAGGAAGCTGAAAGTGAAATATAAATATAGTTCCAGTACAGATTTTCTCAGTAATTTTTTAGGTTATCAAGAAAACATCTAGAGTGTTGATCTGGTTATACTCATTTCAGACAAACTACATGTCACATTAACTACCTCCAGGAAGTTATTCCAAACACAAAATAAACTGTTTATGCCCCTGCTCAGATAGATAGCATGACAGATTGTTATTAGTTGAAGACAGATGAAATACATTAATTTGATTGCAAGCATGTGTTTACTTTCTTGCTGTCATATACACTCTAATGCTGATGCTTCTTTATGAGGACATAGTAACAAATCAGATACCGTATTAGAAGAATTGTTAAGGCAGAGTAATAATAGTTAGTGCCATATTTTAGCATTTTAGAAAGCTATTACTTTTCCTCTTTCTCCCACAAAACCATGAAAATATCTAGAAATTACTTTTACAGAAAACCGGAAATTGATAGCTCAAAAACTCAGTAACCTACACAATATATTTTTAAAGCTTCATCCTCGGTAGGAAACCACAGGTATCGAAAATATGCATTTCAGAACAATTCAAGAAAAACAGCTCATTTTATAATCTTAACTCTTTTTAAACAGAGGACCAAATTCGGGCAGAATGCTAGATATAGGCACAAGAAAATTCATGTCTACTAGAGGGAATGTAAGGTGGAAATTTTTCATCACAGTCCTGGCCCCTCTAAAACCAGAAAAGCTTTACAACAGGAGCTTCAAAAGGGTATTAAGAGAGCAGAGGTGAGATCTGCATGGTTTTGTGCACAGACTTCCTTCTGTACATACACTTCCTGACCATGGCACCAGCATATGCATATAAAAACTATGAAGATTACTCTTGCTGCTAAAACGAGTAATGTGCACAAAGGTGTCGGATCTGTGGTGGAGCTTTCTAGAACAAAGCACACAGTAAATCAGCTCGGCAACATACGTACACGTACGTATTAGGTCATCATGCAATGGGTGTTTCTACAACATGAACTAGCAAAAGCTAAACATAATGGGGCAAGTTTTCCTTTATTGTATTTTTTATGTTCATTGTAATGGTTTTAATCTAGAGATTAATCTTCTGAAAGAAAAATAATCAGATTTAATAAGGACTTTCAAGTCATATTTAAACAGATTATATATTAAAAAATGCCTGTCTTATGTTGTCGTTAAGGCTTCAACAAATATATTAGTTCTTGCAAACCGTTAGCAACAAGACAATACTGAAAAATACAGTGCTTCCAGAATTTAAAATTGGCTTCATTCAAATAGTAAGCAGATTCCAATGAGAAGCAACAAGCCAACTGTGTTAATCTCTGGAGCATATCTGCGAGCGGGCTTTAGTATGGGCATGCCAACAAGTGTGTCAAATGTTTGGTACCTCGGGAAATATTTATTTTAAGGAAATAGGTTGATATTGCTTGCAAATCTTAGCATTTTTAAGGGGATAAAATGCAAACGAAAGTTATTCTAAAAGGGGTGAAAGAATATGCTTAAATTTGTTTTCAAAACTAAAAACAAGATACAAGTTTATACAACAATTTACTTAGAAGCACTGAAAGAACATTACATAGTGTAGATGAAAGATATTTTTTTCAACTGGACATTTTCCTCTTATTTCACTTTTGATACATTCTTGGCAGAAAACTTTACAGGCACCATAGAGTCATTGACTGAACAGACTAAGTCAATACAGATAATTTGAACTTGATCCCTTTTGTGTTTTGCTTTGCCTTCATGTCAGACACATCTTTAGTTCTTAATCCTACCACAAATACTTTAAGAAACAAGGATGATGTTCAAAACAGAAGACAGTATTAATTAGACAGATCAATTGAGTTAAATTGCAATATATTTTAATTTAAAACACATCACAGGAACAATGGTCTATCCCTCACTTTTCTGAGGGAGTGAGGGAGAAGGAGGCAAGAGCTGAAACAAAGATTTCTGCTGATTTTGGTTTGTCCCATCTCCAGCCATTGAGCCCCTCAATTCCTAGAGTGACTAAGAGCTTATTAATGCAGGGACACTCAAGAAAGTTCAGACAAATTAATTAAAGATATGAAGTTAAAGCATATAAAACTGTTGTGTGAACAATCTCATTCAGCAGTGTCGCCTTTGTACGCTTTAGCTTAATCTCAAGTAGAGACTACCACTGCGTGGTGGAGAGGATTGTTCAATCTCCATTACAATCTACCTAGATATCCAGGTACTTACATTGCCCTCATCACCAGAGCATCTGAGTGCTTCACAATTATTAACAGATTTTTTCCTCACAATATCCCTGTAAGGTAAGGAAGTGATAGCCTCATTTCACAGATTAGAAAATGAGGTATAGGTTCAATGAAGTAACTTGTTCACGGTCACACAGAAAGTCTCTCATTGAGGCAAGAACTGAATTCTGTTCTCCTGAGTCCAAGTCTGTTGCTCCGTCCATCATACTATCCTTCCTGCCACAGACTCCTTGGCACCTTGGTTCAGATTCCCAACCATGGTGCCAATCAGTAAATATTGATTATTGTTATTTTGTGATGAAGACACTTGACCAATGGAAGTAAGTTGCTTAAGTTAAAACTGCTACTTCTGTCTCAAGCATCAGTATATGTATAACTAAGTTTTTTTACTTGCAGGTTATGTCTAATTCCTTTTATTGTCATAGGACCTCTAATGGAGTACCTACTATATGCGGGGAGGGAAGAAAGAAAGAAAACATGACCTGTGCTGGTGATGAAGGGAGAAAACCCAAGATTAACCTTTTTTTTTTGCTGGATTTGTATCATATCAATCACTCAAGATGCCACAGTGATTACCACAGTATAAATGTCAAGGTCAGTAAAACAATTTTCTATGCCATATTTAAATGAAACAAAAAACAAAACAAAACAGCAAATCCAACATACCCATCAACACATCCTATAAAATTTGGGCTCCAATCCTCCATTTAGATACAATCTAATCTATCATAGACACACTAGACCAAATATTGGGAAATGTAGCAACATCTCAGATACCATAGTGTACTAACTATATCAGACAAATGGCAATCACTGCACACAAGTAACAAGCATCACATTACAGTGTAAGGGCAATGGTGGTGATTATTTTGTGGCTCTCTGACTTTTTATTTGCACAATATTTCCTCTCCAAGTGACTTTTCAGTGAATAAATAGAAGAGTTCAATTTGAGGACTGTCAACCTTTTACAAGCACAACAGTCACACAAAAAACATTTTTTTAAGTAAATGAACTATACAAGAGCATTTGTTTCAGTCTCCAAAACACTTATTACACTATTTCATATCCACATTTTCTTACTCACTCTTTGAGGGATGTGGGGGGGGGAGGGATTTAACTTTACAGAAATGCTGGTTTCAAAACCTTTTTAATTGATGTTTAATTCCATGATGATTGCACTTCATTCTTTCAATTTAATTAAAATTAACCTATTTGGTCAATAAATGCTCTATTCCAGTAAATATAAATTCAAGAAAAAGTATTTTCCTCTAGAATGAAGAGACTTAGTAGCTGTTCCCACAACTTTACTGGTCTTGCTCCCTATTTTATACTATCACCATGTGCCTTGAAACACAGCTGGCCGGCAGAAAAGATATCAGAATTGTCTCTTTAATCTACAATGAAAATATATTTCAAATATCACAGACACAATGGATGAGTTTAAATTAATTTGGTTTGGTTAATCTACTAATGACATACTGATAAACAATTAATAAAGACATTATTTGGTGCAAAAAGCAATGTTCCTTTGTAAGAACTGACATTAGAGGCTACTCTATACTGCATAAATTAAACAATATAATGAAATACAGAATTTACAGTTACAATAAAACCAATGCAAAAGCTAATAATGTATGTTCACTATTTAGCTATTTTATAAACAGTGTAGCTCACAAGAAGAAAAGTACATTAAGGTACTAAGGTTAATGAAACCCAAACTGAATGAATATTTTCCTGTAGAGTTCTTTCTGCTTTAGTCAAAGGCATGAAAGATGTAATGTACTAAACAATCAGAAGATGGTGCTAGTCCAATATATCTATGAGCCACGGATGGATCAGCTTCTCTTTCAACATATCACTCTACATTTTCCCCAATTTGGATGCATCTAAAACAATATAATTGAATTTACTTGCCCAACGAATAGGTATATTCATTACAAGTTAAATGCTAGTAAGCAGCATGTCCTACTAATGAATATTTCTTAGTAAAATTCATGAATTTTTAGTTAATCTAGAAATAACTGTCTGTATATTAGCTATATAAAGATCATTAGAATTTAATAACTTCACAGGATCTCAGGATTTTACAGAAAACTTAAAGGAAATTGTCTTTACAATAACAAAAGCACTAATTTCAACTCATAAGTGTCTAGAGGTGAAATCCTGCTTCTCCAAAATCCCCGCAGTCAATGGTAAAACTCCCACTAACTTCAACACAGGATTTCAGCCTCAGAGTTCCAGAGTGACTTTATTCAGACTCTTGGAATTATCTCACTATTAAATTAACATGAAGAATTATTTATCTTTACCAACTTAAAAGATTTAATTATTTCTGGACTAAGGTTTAGATACTGGCCTGTAAATATAGGCATACCCCAAATAGAAAAGCGTCTCCTTTGAAAGGGCTGCAGCTGCTGTAACTGTTGCTATAATGAAATACAAACATCATACCAAGTGTCTTGTGGGCATCTGTGCACAAAAGTAACGTAAAATAGGACTTAATGTGGTAGAGAAATTTTATCTTTACATATCAATTTATTTATTTATTAATATATGCCCACTTGAAATGAATGTATTAAGAGCAAATCTCAGAGTAACATATTCCATGGATTCAAACCAATCTACAAAGAAAGGTAAGTATAATTAGCCATATTATGGAGATGGGGAAACTGAGGTGCGGAGAACTGACATGACTTTCCCAAAGTAACATAGCAGGTCAGGAATAGAAGTGCAGAGAAGCAGTTCCCTCACAGACTCTGAGTCCAGTCTTCTTAGTGGCAGCTGTTGCGTCCGTCTACAACTCAGAGAGTGCTTCTACAGGTATCCTTCTGTTGATCTGAGTCCAAAGAGCCAAGTAAAAAAAAAATGGCTATTTTCTGGAGTGTCATTTTTTGCCAATTCTCTGAATTATTTGCTCCTGAGAGAGCCAACTTGGCTCCATAGCCTTTCATGGTTCATTCCATTGTCGCTTCCAACAGCTGTAACGAAGAGTTGGAGACACTTTTACTTCTCCAATGCACCTCTCTAGGAGCTCTCCCACAACAACAACAAACAAAACTATAAATGAACACAAAATTATCATCTAGGGTATAAAAAGAAGCCATGTATGCTCAAAGATGAGGGCAAGGTTTTATTTTTCTTATTATAATTTGCCTCCAATATTAAGTAACTGGAAACATCAATTCCTCTTCCAAAGTTTTTTAGTTTAGAGGCAAGATTGGCATGTATCTGAGAATAATTACTCAGAGAGTAACTGAGCTATAGCTGTTTAATTGTTCCTTGTACATCAAATCCTACTTTAACCTAGTTTTTCTGATATCTTAAAGCTTCTGTAACTAATTATCACCAATTCGAGTTGTTATGAAATGATAGTTTTTTTTTAAAAAAATACAAAACCAGGACTTCTCAGTAAAAATTACAACAAATTTTGATGGACTGTAGAGAAAGAATGTACTGGAATACAAGCACATTCAGCTAGACTACCGTGAATATACTAAATGTACAGTCTACATGTTTCTAACACTCATCTGGTAGATACACACATGGCCAAATTCTGCCCTCAATTATGTGTGTGAAACCACTATGAAGGGCTGAATTTGGACTACTATGTATATGCTGAGTTTTTCTTGCCTTCAAGTGATGTGCAGTTTGTTTCTTCTGGATATTTTAATTCCTTTGGTCAATTCTCCTTCAGGATGCTAACTCTGTAATTTGAAAATTCAGTAAATTGGCAATTTTAAGAGTTGTATTAAATCTAAACCTGGTACCTTTTGTGTACTTGTTTGTTCTCAGCAGATTAACTGCTTCTAGTCTTCAGCCTAAGTTAAAATGCCTGAATAAAGCTCACATGAATAGAAATACTTTTACATTATTGACAAATTTATCAATAGTCCAAAAAAATCTTGACCATCTGGAAAGTTGCTACATGAGAGTTACACTAGGACTCTCTCCCAACCTTAGAAGGCAAGTGATATATGAAGTGTGGAAGGATACAAATCAAAGATCTTCAAAGTGTTATCTAGATATAGATATATAGGCCTGGCAGAAAAAGTTACTCACCTTCTTGTAACTGTTGTTCTTTGAGAGGTGTTGTTCATGTCCATTCCAATCAGGTGTGCGCGCACGCATGTGCATGGTAGCCAGAAGATTTTTCCCATAGCAACCTCTGTCAGGTTGGTCTGAATGCCACCGGGAGTCACCTCTTCATGGTACTCAATATAAAGCCCTGCCAACCCGCCACCTCCTCAGTTCCTTCTTGCCGGCTACTCCAACAGAGGGATGCGGGGGTGTATATTGGAATGGACATGGACACCACATCTCGCAGAATAACAGTTACAGAAGATGAGTAACTGTTTTTTCTTCGAGTGCTTGTTCACGTCCATTCCAATCAGATGACTCACAAGCCCAAGTTCAGGAGGCGTCCACTGATTGGAGCACTGTTCTTCCGAAGGCCGCATCGTCTCTGGCCTGCTGGGCGATTGCATAGTGCGTGGTGAAAGTGTGTATGGAGCACCACGTTGCTGCTCTGCAGATTTCCTGGGTGGGAATATGTGCCAGGAAAGCGGCTGAAGAGGCCTGAGCCCTGACGGAGTGCGCATGACTGCCATGCACTTGATAAAAACACGAGGCGCTGCTGACAGGCCGAACAGGAGGACTGAACTGGTAGTGGTTGTTCACTACAAACCTGAGGTATTTTCTGTGGGATAGAGTTATTGCTATGTGAAAGTATGCGTCCTTAAAATTGAGGGTGGCATACCAGTCTCCTGGATCCAATGACGGGATGATGGAGGCCAAAGAGACCGTGTGGAACTTGAGCTTCTTCATGAATGTGTTGAGTTCTCACAGGTCTAGTATGGGCCTGAGCCCGCCTTTGGATTTTGGTATTAGGAAATACTGAGAATAGAAACCCTAGCCCTTCTGCTCCTGAGAAGCCTCTTCCACTGCCCCTCGCGAAAGGAGCAAGTGCACCTTCTGTATAAGGAGTTGCTCGTGAAAGGGGTCCCCGAAGAGGGATGGGGAAGCGGGGCGGAAGGGAAGGAGGGCACAGAATTGGATGGAGTATCCCCTTTCTACCATGCGGAGCACCCAGCGGTCCAAAGTGAAATGGGACCATGCACGGTAGAAAAGGGACAGTCAGGAGAAAAAGATAAGGCAGGGTAGATCCAGTTCTTCTTCTGGTGCGTCATCCTCGACCACACCTTCAAAAGGCCAGTTTGGGGCTGGAAGGTGGCTTGGGTTGGCTGAAGCCCTGGCCTGAGGACAGGTGCAGCCTTTTTCTGTCGTTCCTATTCCTCCACCGGGAGCCATCCTGTCGGTTCTGTTTGTAGAACCGTGGAGGAGGTTGAGGCCTGAAATGTTTCCATTGCATGGCGGGAGTATGTAGGCCAAAGGATTTGAGGGTGGCTCTAGAGTACTTCAGGCTATGTAGCCTTTTATCTGTCTTCTCCGAAAACAGTCACACCCTCAAAGGGGAGGTCCTGTATTATCTGCTGGACCTTGTACGGGAAACCAGAGACCTGGAGCCCCTTCTCATGGCCACCCCTGTAGCCATGACTCTCGTGGCTGTAGCAGCACTGTCCAGCGCAGCCTGCAGGGAAGCTCGGGAGATTAGCTTGCCCTCCTCAACCAGCCTGAAAACTCGGCACGGGAGTCTAGAGGGAGCAGCTACACAAATTTTGCCATTGCTGCAAAAATGGCCGATTGGTTGGAAATTCGAAGCTGCACCCGTGGAAAAGACCTTCCTCCCAAAAAGGTTGAGTTTTTTAGCCTCCCTGTTTCTGGGGGAGGGGCCTTGGAAACCTTGCCACTCACGCTGATTAGCAGCGTCGACAACAAGGGAATCAGGTTGCGGGTGGGAATAAAGATGTTCATAACAATTAGAGAGTACAAAATATTGCCCATCATTGCACTTGGCAGTGTGTGGCAATGAGGCTGAGGTCTGCCACAGGGCTTTGGTGGTGTCTGCAATAGTTTTATGAGTGGTAGGGCAATACGGGAAGGTCCAAAGGGTGTGAGGATATCCACTCTGAGATCAGAGTCCTCTGCTACCTCCTCTGCCTTGATGCCCAGACCCTGGGAAACTTGGCACAACAACTACTGCAACACCCGACTGTCTTTAAACGCCGGGGCTATGGTGGTGCCAGCCAGCGCCTTGTCCGGCGACAACGAGGAGGAAGTCCCAAAGAACAGTGGCTGCTCCCTGCCATTGGCTCCCAAGGGCTCCCGTGACTCTCAGGGATCCTGTGCAGGTGCCAACACGGACGGTGCCATGGCTAGTGCGGGGCTGTCAGCACTGAACTCGGTACCGGCGTCAGCATCGCCGCTGCGGTGCTGTCGGTGTCGGAGCCACTGTCAGTGCCACCGTCGGTGCCACTGGTGGTGCAGGAGCTGCTGTCAAAGCCGATGCCAGCAACAGTGCTGCCGCCGAAGTCGATACCGGTGATGGTGCCGCAGTCGATAGTGTCGACGTCAGTGGCAATAGTTTAGTGGCTGGTCGTGCAGCCAGTGGAATAAAAGTGGCCGAAACCACTGAAGTCAACAGTGAGCGGGACCCTTGGCTCCTTCCCGGGCTCTGGTGAAAGGACCAGGGAGTCCAGAAGGGCCACTCAGGAGGGTTCTGCTACTGCGGCAGCCACAGCGCCAGGTAAGCCCGTCTCTCCTGCCGTGACCTGGACCTCCTTCTCCTGCTCTTATTGGAGCGGTTGGAGTCTGATTCCGACTCCGAGGTCTCCAAAAAGGAAGACCACAGAGGAGTCGTGCTTTGGGGCACCGACTGGGTTCTCTTTCCAAAGAGGTCAGAGCCGGAGGGTGCCGTGGAGAAGGAGAGCGCCGGGACATCATCGCTGGCTTCCCTCTTGATTGCACCTGGGGCCGTGGTGGTGCAGACAGGGCCAGAGCCGCCTCTGTCCTAGGGGGGCAAGAATGGAGCTGTGAAGCACAGCAAGTCTCGAGCTGCCTCAAAGGCCTCCTGTGTCAAGGGGAGCAGCAGTTGCTAGTGTCTAAGCCCTGGTCTACACTAGGACTTTAGATCGAATTTAGCAGCGTTAAATCGATTTAAACCTGCACCCGTCCACACAATGAAGCCCTTTATTTCGACTTAAAGGGCTCTTAAAATCGATTTCCTTACTCCACCCCTGACAAGTGGATTAGCGCTTAAATCGACGTTGCCGGCTCGAATTTGGGGTACTGTGGACACAATTCGATGGTATTGGCCTCCGGGAGCTATCCCAGAGTGCTCCATTCTGACCGCTCTGGACAGCGCTCTCAACTCAGATGCACTGGCCAGGTAGACAGGAAAAGAACCGCGAACTTTTGAATCTCATTTCCTGTTTGGCCAGCGTGGCAAGCTGCAGGTGACCATGCAGAGCTCATCAGCAGAGGTGACCATGATGGAGTCCCAGAATCGCAAAAGAGCTCCAGCATGGACTGAACGGGAGGTACGGGATCTGATCGCTGTTTGGGGAGAGGAATCCGTGCTATCAGAACTCCGTTCCAGTTTTCGAAATGCCAAAACCTTTCTGAAAATCTCCCAGGGCATGAAGGACAGAGGCCATAACAGGGACCCGAAGCAGTGCCGCGTGAAACTGAAGGAGCTGAGGCAAGCCTACCAGAAAACCAGAGAGGCGAACGGCCGCTCTGGGTCAGAGCCCCAAACATGCCGCTTCTATGATGAGCTGCATGCCATTTTAGGGGGTTCAGCCACCACTACCCCAGCCGTGTTGTTTGACTCCTTCAATGGAGATGGAGGCAATACAGAAGTAGGTTTTGGGGACGAAGAAGATGATGAGGAGGAGGTTGTAGATAGCTCACAGCAAGCAAGCGGAGAAACCGGTTTTCCCGACAGCCAGGAACTGTTTCTCACCCTAGACCTGGAGCCAGTACCCCCCGAACCCACCCAAGGCTGCCTCCTGGACTCAGCAGGCGGAGAAGGGACCTCTGGTGAGTGTACCTTTTAAAATGCTATACATGGTTTAAAAGCAAGCATGTGAAAGGATTACTTTGCCCTGGCATTTGCGGTTCTGCCTTTGCAAAAGGTTTCTGGGGAGGGCAGCCTTATTTCGTCCTTCATGGTAGGACACTTTACCACTCCAGGCCAGCAACACGTACTGGGGAATCACTGTAGAACAAAGCATTGCAGTGTATGTTTGCTGGCATTCAACCAAAATCCGTTCACGCGGTGGGAGGAGGCAAAATGCGACCTTGTAACGAAAGCACATGTGCTATGTATGTAATGTTAACTTTCAAGGTTTACCCTGAAAGAGTGTAGCCACTGTTTTATAAAATGTGTCTTTTTAAATACCGCTGTCCCTTTTTTTTTCTCCACCAGCTGCATGTGTTTCAATGATCACAGGATCTTCTCCTTCCCAGAGGCTAGTGAAGCTTAGAAAGAAAAAAAAACGCACTCGCGATGAAATGTTCTCCGAGCTCATGCTGTCCTCCCACACTGACAGAGCACAGACGAATGCGTGGAGGCAAATAATGTCAGAGTGCAGGAAAGCACAAAATGACCGGGAGGAGAGGTGGAGGGCTGAAGAGAGTAAGTGGCGGGCTGAAGAGAGTAAGTGGCGGGCTGAAGACAGGGCTGAAGCTCAAAGGTGGCGGCAGCGTGATGAGAGGAGGCAGGATTCAATGCTGAGGCTGCTGCAGGACCAAACCAGTATGCTCCAGTGTATGGTTGAGCTGCAGCAAAGGCAGCTGGAGCACAGACTGCCACTGCAGCCCCTCTGTAACCAACCGCCCTCCTCCCCAAGTTCCATAGCCTCCACACCCAGACGCCCAAGAACACGGTGGGGAGGCCTCCGGCCAACCAGCCACTCCCCCACAGAGGATTGCCCAAAAAAAAGAAGGCTGTCATTCAATAAATTTTAAAGTTGTAAACTTTTAAAGTGCTGTGCTTAAAGTGCTGTGTGGCATTTTCCTTCCCTCCTCCACCACCCCTCCTGGGATACCTTGGTAGTCATCCCCCTATTTGTGTGATGAATGAATAACGAATGCATGACTGTGAAGCAGCAATGACTTTATTGGCTCTGCAAGCAATGATTAAAGGGAGGAGGGGAGGGTGGTTAGCTTACAGGGAAGTAGAGTGAACCAAGGGGCGGGGGGGTTCATCAAGGAGAAACAAACAGAACTTTTACACCGTAGCCTGGCCAGTCATGAAACTGTTTTTCAAAGCTTCTCTGATGCGTACCGCGCCCTCCTGTGCTCTTCTAACCACCCTGGTGTCTGGCTGCGCGTAACCAGCAGCCAGGCGATTTGCCTCAACCTCCCACCCCGCCATAAACGTCTCCCCCTTACTCTCACAGATATTGTGGAGCACACAGCAAGCAGTAATAACAGTGGGAATATTGGTTTCGCTGAGGTCTAAGCGAGTCAATAAACTGCGCCAGCGCGCCTTTAAACGTCCAAATGCACATTCTACCACCATTCTGCACTTGCTCAGCCTGTAGTTGAACAGCTCCTGACCACTGTCCAGGCTGCCTGTGTACGGCTTCATGAGCCATGGCATTAAGGGGTAGGCTGGGTCCCCAAGGATACATATAGGCATTTCAACATCCCCAACAGTTATTTTCTGGTCTGGGAATAAAGTCCCTTCCTGCAGCTTTTGAAACAGACCAGAGTTCCTGAAGATGCGAGCATCATGCACCTTTCCCGGCCATCCCACGTTGATGTTGGTGAAACGTCCCTTGTGATCCACCAGAGCTTGCAGCACTATTGAAAAGTACCCCTTGCGGTTTATGTACTCGGCGGCTTGGTGCTCCGGTGCCAAGATAGGGATATGGGTTCCATCTATAGCCCCACCACAGTTAGGGAATCCCATTGCAGCAAAGCCATCCACTATGACCTGCACATTTCCCAGGGTCACTACCCTTGATATCAGCAGATCTTTGATTGCGTGGGCTACTTGCATCACAGCAGCCCCCACGGTAGATTTGCCCACTCCAAATTGATTCCCAACTGACCGGTAGCTGTCTGGCGTTGCAAGCTTCCACAGGGCTATCGCCACTCGCTTCTCAACTGTGAGGGCTGCTCTCATCTTGGTATTCATGCGCTTCAGGACAGGGGAAAGCAAGTCACAAAGTTCCATGAAAGTGCCCTTACGCATGCGAAAGTTTCGTAGCCACTGGGAATCGTCCCAGACCTGCAACACTATGCGGTCCCACCAGTCTGTGCTTGTTTCCCGAGCCCAGAATCGGCGTTCCACAGCATGAACCTGCCCCATTAGCACCATGATGCATGCATTGTCAGGGCCCATGCTTTCAGAGAAATCTGTGTCCATGTCCTGATCACTCACGGGACCGCGCTGACGTCGCCTCCTCGCCCGGTATCGCGTTGCCATGTTCTGGTGCTGCATATACTGCTGAATAATGCGTGTGGTGGTTAATGTGCTCCTAATTGCCAAAGTGAGCTGAGCGGGCTCCATGCTTGCCGTGGTATGGCGTCCGCACAGAAAAAAGGCGCGGAACGATTGTCTGCCGTTGCTCTGACGGAGGGAGGGGCGACTGACGACACGGCTTACAGGGTTGGCTTCAGGGAGCTAAAATCAACAAAGGGGGTGCCTGTACATCAAGGAGTATTTCAGGCAGGACTGCACGGAGGGTTCCAATAAGAAATGGTGCACCTAAGTTATCGTTGTTATTGGAACAAGGAGGTTAGCCTGGCCTCTGATTGATACATGGCTAGATTTACCTCGCTGCACCTTCTCTGTGAGTGACTGCAGTGTGACCTAGAGGAATGAGTCCCCTAGACAGGGGAGGAGGCAAATGAGTACAAAACAAATCTGGTCTATTTCTTGTTTTGACCCACTCCATCTATCTTTTACATCTTTGGCTGGCAGCAGACGGTGCAGAAGGACTGCATGCCATCCACATCTCATGGCTGCTTGGCAGAAGATGGTACAGTACGCCTGCTAGCCATCCCCATCTCTTGCCTGCCTGGCAGAAGATGGTGCAATACGACTGCTAGCAATCCTCATCTCTTGCCTGCCTGGCAGAAGATGGTACAGTACGACTGCTAGCAGTCCGTATCGCCTGCCTGCTCACCATAAGACGGTTCAATAGGACTGACTGCAGGACTAAAGAGAATGACCTGGTCAAGTCACTCCAAATTTAGTCCCTGCGCCCATGTCTGCCCAGGCGCTCCCAGCCGACGCGGCCAGGAGCACCTCGGACACGATGAGGACGACTACCAATCGTATTGCACCGTCTGCTGCCAGAAGGCAAGGGGTTGCTGCTACTGTGCAGCAAAGCCGTACCGCGTCTGCCAGCACCCAGGAGACATAGGGTGACGGTTACCTGAGCGGGCTCCATGCTTGCTGTGGTATGGCGTCTGCACAGGTAACTCAGGAAAAAAGGCGCGAAATGATTGTCTGCCCTTGCTTTCACGGGGGGAGGGAGGGAACGGGAGGCTGACGATATGTACCCAGAACCACCCGCGACAATGTTTTAGCCCCATCAGGCATTGGGATCTCAACCCAGAATTCCAATGGGCAGCGGAGACTGCGGGAACTGTGGGATAGCTACCCACAGTGCAACGCTCCGGAAGTCGACGCTTGCCTCGGTACTGTGGAAGCGCTCCGCCGAGTTAATGCACTTAATGCACTTAGAGCATTTACTGTGGGGACACACACACTCGAATTTATAAAACCGATTTCTAAAAAACCGACTTCTATAAATTCGACCTTATTCCGTAGTGTAGACATACCCAAAGTTTGACTCAGACTCACAATTTATCAGACCACTCTGTTTTATTAGCAAAGCTGCTCTGCTAATACATTTAGAAGTGAGCCCCCCGAGTGGGGCTTGTGTCTCTTAATTTATACAGCTTGCTGGAGAACAAGTTACAGAGAAGTTAGACAAAAGAAGAAAAAGATTTTAATCACCACCCTTCGAGATCCCTGAGACCAGTCACATATCTTCAATTACCTGCCACCCTTAACAATCTCCTTTAACAGCTTCCAGTTAACTTAACTAATTGCCCTTCACACCTTCCATTCTGATGCCTGCTTCTTAGACATGCTGGCTCTATCTTAATTGCTCCTCCATTCAAAAGCTAACTGTCCCTCCGTGTGCTCCCTCCGATACTTTGTAACATGTTTTGGCATGCCCTCTCATATACAATGTATCCAGCATGTCCCCTTATACAATGTTATACTTATACAATGTTATACTTCCACACTAGCCAGTAGGGTCCAGTGAGCACGGTGGGCCCACGCTCAACTGCCTCGCCTGGGCAGGAGTCGACACAGCCCTGCCCGGGGACCTGGTGCCGTGGCCCGACTGGGGTCTCACAGCCATTGGCTCCTTAGATTTAGCGGGGTGGGGGGAGGGGGCAGAACGGTCTCTCTCCAGTTGCTTCTTCTTCTGAGGCACTGGCGATTTCGGCATCGGTTCCTGGGATGACGGTGCCGGGGCACTCCGCATCAATGAGGACATGCTGGGTTTGGGGTCCCCCGACCTGGGGTCTGAGTGGGGACGAAGAGCTGCCTCCATTAGGAGAACCTTAAGCCGCTGTTCCCTTTCTTTAATAGTTCTGGGACGGAACTCAGGGTCCTTTTGCCGACCTTCCCCTAGGCACCTTAAACAAGAAGCGTGAGGGTCACTCTTTGGCATGCGCTTAACGCAGACATCACAGGTTTTAAACCCCAGGGACCGCAGAATACCCTGGTTCCAGGGAGTGGGGGGGGGGAGGAGAGAACCCGCAACTATCTCTAGCTAATTATAACTACTACACAATACTAACTGAAGAAAAAACTATATACAAAATGGAGATAAAGGCACTTGCTAAGCAAGGGCTATGGGACGTTCCAGCTAACCATCACTGGCGGTAAGAAGGAACTGAGGCAGTGGTGGGTTGGCAGGGCTCTATATTGAGCGCCATGACGGTGCAACTCCAGGGGGAGCCCAGGCTGATCCGACAGAGGCTGCTATGGGAAAAATCTTCCCACTACCATGCACGTGCACACACCTGATTGGAATGGACATTAACAAGCACTTGAAGAATAATTCAATTTATTATTTTTCTTTTTTAATTTTGACAGATAATAGATGTTTATTTTAAGCATTTTTTTCTATTTTTATCTATTTAAATTTTCAAAGTTGCATGAAATCATGGGGGAAATCAAACCATTATTTAATGACAATGGGCACTGAGATTCAAAAAGTTAAAGCTTTTTAACCATTAATGCACAAAATGTCAGGATCACGTCAAAATATACAAAATAAATATCCTTAAATTCAACTAAGAAGTTCTCAAGCTGCATTTTTCTTACTTTGACTATCTGTAAATTTCCATTATTGTAGATGGAAATGTGCCCCGGCCACCTCTATGTGAGTAGCTATTTGTTCAGCTAGCTGGAAGAAGAGGGACATTGCCCCCTTTAAAGGCTCCCTTACAGCAGGTAGGAGAAAGGGTGAAACTTAGAGGGATGGACAGGAAGCAATTGTGACCAGGTCAGGATAAGGCATCTGCATTGCCCTTCCTACTGTCCGGAAGAGTGTGGGTCGGGGGGGGGGGGAATATTTAAACTCCATTCAGCTTTATGCTAGTTGCCCCTTTTCCTTGGGGGGGAGGGGGGCTGGGAAGAAATATTTCCCTCACCGCTAGATTGGCTGAGGTGGGATGGATTTTTTTGCTTCCCCCAAAGCTGGTCTGGGAGCTGGTGGGGTAAAACAGGAGGATCAGGTTATAATGTCACAATTTAATATGTAAAACCTGTGGCAGATGTCCAGTGCAAGTACTCAGTATGGAAGGGATACAATTATCAGATTGAATGGATTGGGAAAGGATTTGAAGAAAAGCATCCTTATGGGAGCTGAGTAATGGAGATTAGAGGCTCCTATGTTTTGTCAGCGGGGAGCAAACCCCCTTCTTTTCCTGACCCTCCTTTAACAGAGCTGAAGAAGGGGACTTTGGGCTCCCCCTCTGATCCAGATGTAGAACAAACTTCCCTCTGTCCTTCCTGCACTGTACAATTTGTTACTGGGTACTCCCAAATATTATAAGTGAATAAAGTTATGGCCTCATTAAACCACATCCAGGGCCTTCTGTCTTTCTTCCAGCATGGATGGATAATATTTTTTCGCTGATTTCATCAACATATATCAACATTTACCAAGTCTGTATATTTCGTAGTTGTGAGGATTAGTTTGTAAAACTTTGAAAATGTAAAACTACTAAGGTTAAGGCTAAGTTTGGACTTCTGAATCATAGAATATCAGGGTTGGAAGGGACCTCAGGAGGTTATCTAGTCCAACCCCCTGCTCAAAGCAGGACCGATCCCCAATTAAATCAAACAACTCCCTCCTTTTCACATGCTTGATCTCAACACCAACATGATTTTTTTTATGTTTGAGAAAAATCCCTTCAGCCATTTTTGTGCTACAGGAGAATGTAAATCCTGAAAGTGTGTTTTTCCAGTGTCTTTTGTCAGCCATAATTCAAAATAGCTGAACAAACACATTCTAAACTTTGCAGTTAAGTAATCTTTAATGAGAAGAAACAGTTCCTTTGCTATGCTTGAAAAGAGAAAGGGGAGTGAATTAAAAATCAAACTTACAGGGGACTGACAAGCCCTTTCTAAATATGCTCAGGAGACCTCTCTTAAGATTTCAGTAGACCCCTAATGGCTCCTCTGTGGCCCTACAATGCATGCACTATGATGCAATCTAGCCGAATAGGCGTAAAGGCTGCTCAGAGACAATTTGCAGGAGGATTATGCAGGTGGAATTTACAGAAGTTCTCAGCATCCACCTAAATCTAGACCCAACTAAGTTAATGCTAAAACTCCCATTGATTTCAATGGGAGCAGAATTGGGCCAACACTGAGACACTTTTGAAAAATCCCACCGTAAAGGTTCGTCTCAACAAGGAACATATGTTAAAATAAAACTTTTTCTGTTTCATTAGGGACTTAAAACATACTTGTTAAAATGTGTTAACTAACTTTTTTTTTTTTAAACAAACCTCTTTCATATAATCTCGGTAAGAAGTGAAATTTTCAAAAGTTTCTTAAGGTGCTTTTGAAAACTTTATCCAAGATCGAAATGATACTAATTAAGATTTTTGGGGCAGATCCTCAGCTAGTGTAAATCAGCATAGCTCTACTGACTTCACTTAGGCCATGTCATTTTATACCAGGTGAGAATCTGGACACTTTTCCCTTCTGTTCTTCTTTCCCGGTGTGTACCTTTGCTAATTCAACTTAGCCGAAAAATGTCTCCAACCTAACAACAACAACAGAGGAACGTGCTTTTCCTCTACCTAGTTCCCCTCTGTGAGATGTCCACTTCAAAGCTATTTGGAAGAATTTAAATACTAGCCTGAATGGGAAAGTTTTTCGTACCTCTTTTCATTTATTGTTTTCTTTATTATAATATAAACAAGGAAGTTAAATGCTAAACACAGTGGTAATTCAATACATTTAATTTTCAATCTATTTAGTTTATCCAAGAGAAAGTTAAGAGGTGACTTGATCATAGTCTACAAATAAATATATGGAAGAGATTTCTGATGGTAGACAGCTCTTTAATCTAATGGAAAAGGGCATAATGAGATCAAATGGTCGAAAGATAAAGCTACACATATTCAGACTAGAAATAGGTTAAGAAAAACTGTAATATTGAAGAGAATTAACCATAGGGACAGCTTACAAGACTGGATGTCTTTCTAAAAGATAAGCTAATGCTCAAACAGAAGTTATGGACTTGATACAGAAACTACTGGGTGAGGTCCCTGGCCACTGTTATGCAGGTTGTCAGACTAGATGATCAGATTAGAATCTATGAAAAAGCTAACATGGCAAAGTCAGGAAAGGCAAACTGTTAAAGTTCAATAGTAAAATTACTTCATACATATTGCACTTATTTTCAACTACTATTTAGTTTCTCAAAGATATACTTAAGAATATAAAGTATGTGCAATGTAGACAAGTTAACGCTAATCAGTACCTTAACTTTTTCAATTCCCGACTTTGTTTAATTATGTAAATTATACACAAAATTCTAATCCCATCATGGACAGTCAAGTTAAAAAATGTCAAGATGAAGTCATTACAACAAAAATAAATTACTTAACTGTATTTGTGTCTATTACAGTTGACTCTTCTCCTCAGAGATGTGAGAGTGCAGCGTGGAGCTTGTTAGCGGGTTCTGATGGACTGAGTCGGGATAGGGATGAGATTTATTTACTAGAAGTGGTTGAGAGGCTTTTATTCTGGCTTTCTGATTAAATGGAATCCTAACATCTTCATGAAAGCTATTTAAACAGACCAGGGAAGAGAGGACTATGAGAAACTCTATTGCTTGTGAACAATTCACCTTACCCCTTAATTTATCTTGCCCACCTGGCTGTGGTATAACAGAGAAAAGTGTTCTGCAAATTAGAAATGCAGTGAAATTTCCTAACAGACTGTACCACGTTAGACTGCACATACAACAGTGATGCTGAGGCAAACAGAGACTCTGGAGCCAGATTTGATAAAGGCATAGACACAAGTGCAGGGAACTCAACGGCATAACTGGGTGGTAAATACCAAGCCAGATTCTTTCAATGTCAACACAAGAAATCCAATCTGTACTGCGCTCCTGTCTATGAAGGATTAAAAGAAAACAGTTAGCTCAAGTGCTTGCATCCATGCAAGAAAATGAAAGACTAAACTGTAGCTTTGCCAGGTGCATTGTTGTGCTCCAACAGGAACAAATCAAGAAACACAATTTGTCTCCTGGTTCCCCACTTGTTCTGGAGGAATGGGGAGTGAGGAAGTATAATCTACAATAAAGTATCTATAACTGGCTCAGCGTACATTCCCCAGTGCATCAGCATAGATATGGGGAGACATGGCCGAGGCTCCATCCATTTCCCACTCCTTCCCACCCCACTTATGTTGGGAGAAGTACAGTGGGGCACAGAGGCTGCTCTCCCTCATGCATAGGTACCCAAAGTACATGTACCTTCTCCAGGGAAGAAACAGTGCTTTATAGCCTCCTTCCTCTCCAGGGCAGCCTGCAAGCTGTACCACAAGTTAGCCCTATGTCAGCATAGAGATGGGCAGGATTTGGACAGAACAAGGATCATTCTGAAGTGCTCCACTCTATATGGAGTATTTAGCATCTCAAATTCTCTTTCTAGTCCCATTCAGAGTTATTGGCCAAATCTGGTTTACCAGGATTCAAGAAAAACAGTTAGTTAGAAACCAGCAGTATCTTGGGAAATAAGTGGTGTTAGATGTTTCAATCATGCACACAAGTAAAATGTGTCAAAAATTAGGTGTGAGGAAGCTACCTTCTTCCCTAAGGCTTCCTCTGTGACCTCGGGAGCATCACCTTCCTCCAGAAAAATGATCAGGATCACCCAAGGATCAGATGGGTATGGGCCTATCCCAGGGAAAGGCACTGGGGGACCTACATCCTCTCAACGTCTTGTATATTTCTAACAAGCAATTTCCCTAGACTCAGAGAAATTTCATAAAAAGTTAAAGAGAAATGGCAAGGTGCCTCCTATTACCACCAGCCTAATAGCTTGTGCTGCTACTTCAATAAAACACAGCTTTTTTTAATAGAAAACAACAGTTAAAAGCAGTTGACTGAAAGTGAAGAGCTATTGAAACATGCAGCCCAACTGGCAACTTCACTTTTAAAACAGTTTTAAAACTTTCTCCCCGTTTACAAGTATTGTTTTGCTTGTGGCTTTTAACAGCTGTTCACCCACGCCTGGGCTAGATCTGAACTTCTGTTTTCCCAAAACTAAAGCTTTAAACAGCATTTGATTTAAGTTTTTTTTTTTTAATTAAAAGGGGAGGTTAAAAGGGCCATGGCAATGGGTGATGCAGCTGTGCTTATGCCAGGGAAAGAAGTCCAGAACAAGAAACGAGGTAGAGTAATTACACAAAATAGCTCCACAAAACAAAGTTTTCACCGTGCAATTCTATTTTAATTTTAGTTAATGGAAAGTTAACCCTGTGTGACTTATCTCAGATGTTTTCTCAAAAGGAAGTGAAATTCATTATGATTTGGCCAAATCTTGACAAATGTGATAATCTGATCTACCGACATAGTGCTCTCCAGTCAGATCCCATCAGAATGAATTCCTGTTTCATAGATTCCAATATTATTTTAAAAAATCTTAATATAAAAAACAAACACATCAATGACCAGATTTCAAATGTATTTAGATGCCTAAAGATGCACATAGGTGCTTAGTGGGATTTAAAAAGCATTTTACCTGCTTAAGTGCTTTTAACTCCCTAGCAGTTAGGCACCTGACCTGATTAGTAGAGTCCTACAAATCTGCAGATATCCGCCTTAAATCCACGGACCATGTTTGGAGATTGGATACAAATACAAATGTTGTATCCACGTAGGGCTCTACTGATTAGGTGCTTCTGAAAAAGCTCACTAGGTGCCTATCTGCATTTCTAGGTGGCTTTGAAATCGGACCCTAAATACTTATTAATGCCAAAACATAGCGCTAAAGATAGGAGAAATTAAACTAAAAAGGAAGGTGGAATTAGAATTCACATTTTTACACCTATTTTTATAGGTATAAATTGAGTATGAAAGCACACAATGGTAGTGCTACATATCATCAGAGTACTTAAAGAGTCTTTGCTACTAAAGCATTTAAAAAAACATAATAGAGCATTTATTAGGCTGAATTTGATAGGATTATGAAGGGGGTTCTACATTAATTCACAAGGATTATTTACCCAGCAGAATAACAGCTCCAAAGGAAATCCTTCCTAGTGCACATATTATTTAAACCAAAGAACCATAATGGCTCATCTATCAAGTTAATTCAGCCAAAGAAACTGCTGAAAATCCTCATAAGATTTGTACTGTTCAAAAAAATAATAAAATATGTGCCTGTAGAGTAACCCACACTTTTCAAAACACAACTAGGATATTTAAAAAAAAATAAGAACAAAATACTGGAGTCTACACTGGTCTGCTAAAGCAGTGTTCCCTGAAGATCTGAGAAGGGAAAGCAAAGTCAACAGCATTAAAAGCACTCCCTGTATACTACGTCCAACAAGGGGCTGGGTGGGAGAGAGGAGAAGAATAAAAGTAGTAAGAGAAGAGGGCTCCATGCTGGAGGAGGTCAGTGGTTAGTGCAAGGAGGCAGATGGAAAGTTCTTGGGGATAGGGTAATTACATGCACACATACATGGAGAAAGGGAAGGGGCAAGTTGGGGCTAAGGACTAGGACAGAGGGGACCCAGAATGAGGAGGGAAAGCAGGATTACTTGCCTAACTGGGACCCGGGATCCAAGAGGCCCTAACCAGGGTCTCCATCAGCTTGGATACTCACAAATGTTCTTAAATATGAAAATACCAATCCCCACTGGGGTGGAATACAATGGTTTATGGGATGTCATGTTCAGTACTAAAACAAACTTTATGTTAAAGTAATAAACCGCCTAAAATATTATTGCTATAATAAGACTGACATATTTTCCACTATAAACCTCCAGCTAGTTAACTGTATTTTGATCTTCTATCAAAGTAGCTCTTTCTGTGATTCACGGCTTTGTTACAAGGGAAACTCAGACCAAAGGGCAACCAGTTATATATAGAGGGACACAAATTACATCTTAGCATCTCAGTATACCAGACCTAACAAAACAATTTAATCACAGAAAAACGTCACACTGAAAAAGGCAAATATGACTTTAACACACTTCCAACGCTCCTGAGAATAAAATACTGTGTTTTGAGAACTATTTGCACAGTAGTTCACCAATGACAGCTAAAATGATACTTTGAACAATTCACACTGTGCCAACTACTGTCTGAAATAAGTCTAATACTTCGCACTGTAGGAGGTGAAATTCCACCAGATAATTAGAGTGACTATGTAAAAACATTATTTCATATAAAATAAATTAACATTTGTTATGTAGTCTTGCACACAAGTTAATTATAGAGGTATCATTCAAGGTAGAACTAACCTATCCACACCTGGCAGTCAGTGACATGGAAGCTCCTTAACACTGTGTAAGCTACCTTAAACAGCTGGCTAAGTCATCTTGAAGACAGTTGGGCTCAATGTAAATGGGACCATACAGAAGGAGTGGCTATTATACAGGATACTTTTAAAAGGGTGGCAGGTGAGGAGGAGGTGGACTGGGAATTCATTCATGCAAGATACTCCCTAAAGAGGAATTCATGAATTCTTAACTTTTCTTATGATACCCCAAAGAAGGCACGGTGATCCTATAGTACAGGAAGCCACATGGCATTGCCAAAAGAAACCTGGGGTAAAAAAAACTTTAAAAGCCGGTGTACAGCCAAGATATCATTGGATTTTTTGAAGAGTGTGGGATTCTATCCTTCCCCACGCCCATTTCTTCTCCTATAGCTTGGTAGAGAGAGAGAGAGAGAGAATACATCTCCTCTCTGAAGATTGTCAGCTGGGAGCTGTCCTTTCTGCATCTGATATCTAATAGCACAGTACTCTTTAATCTAGCAAAGCCATAATAAGAACCAATGGCCAGAAGCTGAAACACAACAAAATTCAAACTGGAAATAAGGCAAATATTTTTAACAGTAAGATTAACTAACCACTGGAATAATTTACCAAGTGATGTGTTACAGTTAGATTGTAAACTCTTCCGGACAGGGACTTGTCTTTTACTAATGTGTTCACAGTGCGTAGCACAACGGCTTCCTGGCCTATAATTTGGTCTCCTAAGTGCTAACACAATACAAACAATAAATAACAATGAGAGTAAGGGATGTGATGGATGCTTCATCACTTGAAATCTTTGGTCAAGACTGGCAGGTCTTTCAAAAAAGAAATGCTTTAAATTCAACCTAAATTACTGGCCTTGAAGTAGGAATTACAAAGTGAACTGCTATGACCTGCATTGCACAGGTCAGACTAAATGATCACAGTGGTTTATTTTGGCCTTAAAAATCTACGGGTGAAATTCTAGAGGAATGGTTTAAAAAAAAAGGGTGGTTATAGAAAAATTAATACACCAGTTACATACCTAGAAAAATAGACAGAAGACAAGAAAATACTTAGATATGTAGTTACACCATTTATTCAAAGTACATTCACCTGCAAAAAAAACCCAACCAAAAAAAACCCAAACGCTTCACTAGTCCCATTGTTTTTGAATATTCACATTTGATAGATATGCCTGGTTTGTGTGTGTAATCACAGATTTCACTCAATGTAACATAATCATTAAAAATGACATGTCATGGGTAGTGTAAAGATGTTCCCTCTGTAACCTAGTAACACCCTGTCAAACAGAGAGATTTGATATATGGTTTCTCTAAACTAAAGCTCAATGTTGTAATATTATTGTATTGTCTCCGATATTCACATGGCATGGATTTGTAAACCTGTTCAAACATTCTCAATAAATAAATTGTTAAAAAAAAAATCTGCATGTGAAATTGTGTCTCCACTAAAGTCAATGGGACAATATGACTTAAAGGGGGCCATGATTTCATGCTAGGAATCATCTTCCTAGGTGTTAATTATTTCTCCAGAGTGAGGGAGGCCCTTTGCATGTTGAAGAGGAGTACTTGGGGCACCTTAGAGACTAACCAATTTATTTGAGCATGAGCTTTCGTGAGCTACAGCTCACTTCATCGGATGCATACCGTGGAAACTGCAGAAGACATTATATACACACAGAGACCATGAAACAATACCTCCTCCCACCCCACTGTCCTGCTGGTAATAGCTTATCTAAAGTGATCATCAAGTTGGGACATTTCCAGCACAACTTGATGATCACTTTAGATAAGCTATTACCAGCAGGACAGTGGGGTGGGAGGAGGTATTGTTTCATGGTCTCTGTGTGTATATAATGTCTTCTGCAGTTTCCACGGTATGCATCCGATGAAGTGAGCTGTAGCTCACGAAAGCTCATGCTCAAATAAATTGGTTAGTCTCTAAGGTGCCACAAGTACTCCTTTTCTTTTTGCAAAGACAGACTAACACGGCTGTTACTCTGAAACCTTTGCATGTTGAATACCTCACAGGTATCCCCCAACGTTCAGAGAAGATATAGCCTCTTACTCATCCTCTGGATACAGTGAAATATTAAGTGGGCACTTAACACCATATGGCTTCTAAAAGACACTCTGCATGAGATTACAAGTAGGCCTCCAGAGTTGTAGAACATGACTGGGCTGCCCTGAAAGGCTCCATTCCATTTATGCACCAAGACAAAGGGTTTGCTCCAAACCAGAATGCAACCGGAGTGCCAACAGTTTAAAAAAAAAAAAAAAAAGGTGGTGGTGTGTGGACATCATTAAAATATAAAAA
Organism: Caretta caretta; assembly: GCF_965140235.1. Taxonomy (NCBI): domain Eukaryota; kingdom Metazoa; phylum Chordata; order Testudines; family Cheloniidae; genus Caretta; species Caretta caretta. Next base: position 124,838,078 of record NC_134209.1, on the reverse strand, counting down.
GTTAAAAAAATTAACCTGAACAAGCATGATGTGAAAATTCACCAACAGGAATAAGATATAAAATGAGTTAATAGTAATTGTCCAAGGTAGAGTATGCCATGATTCCAAGAAAATATAACTTATTTCTAAATATTTTCTGTTTTAAGGGACTTTGTGATTATTTAAAGACATTTATCTGTTCCCCTTGCTATCCAGTGACCTGTTTCCATTATTACTTCAGTGCTTTCGTTTAAATTTAAACACATGAAGGAAAATTTAATGTTCATTTATTGCTTTGTATGCCAATATGACTTCTTGGAACATGTGAGGATAACTGTATACCATGGGATTATGAAGTTGCTATAGTACTTACTCTTCAGTAGAGTAATTACTCTAGCAAGTGTGTAAAGCAAAGAGGCCCAGTTGCATAGGGCTGAATAGGGAGTTTTATGAACTGCATAAAAGCATGATTAGTATGGGGAGAAAACATGTTTCACACTTTTATTGTAAAGAACATGAGAATCACATGCCAGAACAGATGTTCATAAATTGGGCCCTTAATCTAGAGCACTTTCCAGGTTTTAAGATATATCCACTGGTCTGGTAGAACATATTCCTCTCTTTTTAATATAATTCTCCTGTTTAGTTTTTTTTAATAAATAAGTTTATGAGTTAGTAGTGTTGCCAGCTGTTCAACTGATTTACTGTCAGAGTCTGCTTTAATATAGAGTGGCTTTTGTGGCTTACCCATATAGATTACATTTTAAGCTTCAAGATATCACTATAAAGCAGCTGGAAAAAGTATGGCTGTGCTCAGAAACCTACATTATTGCCCTAGTGATCAACCACTTGAAATATGCAACTACCCCAATAACTACTCAGTCCTCTGAAAACAGTTTTGCCTGACTCTGCTCTCAAACTGGAAGTCTTCTCTAAAGCTATAGTTTATAGATTTTTACCAGAAAGACAACATAAGAAAATTAATGATTTGGTAATTGGAGTACTATCTGGCAATTCAAAGTTCTCTTTACAAAGACTATTCCTTTATTTAATTTCCTTTACAAAACAAACTTCAATTTTCTCCTCACAGTTCATCACAATGGACATCCATCAGGAACAATTATTCAAAATGGTGAATGTGGTGGAGTTCAAGTTATAGGCTCTCATAAAAGTTAAGGTTTATTATTGCAATGAGTTATTTCAAATTTTTCTCTTTTCTTTAGAAAAGTTACAACTAATAAAGTTAGGGATAGAATGAACAAGTTCTAGTAAAATCCAGATACCCTTAGACAGCATGGGGCTGCATGTGTGCAATGATATATTAAATGAATGCCCTCCTGCATCTCCAGAAGTAGGGCTTCTAGAAATCTCTTTGCAGCACCATGAACATTTACTAAATGGTACTATGGTAAAATTATTGACAATACTTAAGAACTTGGAGACAGTACCTTTATTAACAACACAGAATTATACAGCAGCTATGGATGTGCTGATTCCTTCTCCCTAACCCCCATCTTTATCTGCAAGTATAGGGTATTTTGATTCTGATATCTGCAACCATGGTACTATGTTTTAAATGGAACAATGGATTTAAGTCAAATGTCTCTACCATGGACACTGCCTACTCATTCTAATGTTGATTCAGTCCAACAGATGATTTAACACTGTCACACACAAGCACACATCTCCTGTATTGGTACAAAGGGCTATGAATATTCTACAGCTCATATTATCTGGTCCATTTCAATATAATTTTTTGAGGTTTTCAAGCTTTAAATATAAACTGCAATGTGCTCCCCAAAGATACTGTATGTGGTTACAATATCTGTCACACACTCTAGCGTTGGGCGGATCAGAATCTTTCTGTCAAAAAACTCTCTGAAACTGAAAATGAATTTCAACTACAGTAGAACCTCAGAGTTACGAACACCTCGAGAATTGAGGTTATTCGTAATTCTGAACAAAACGTTATGATTATTCTTTCAAAAGTTTACAACTGACCATTGACTTAACAGAGCCTTGAAACTTTACTATGCAGAAGAAAAACGCTGCTTTTAACCATCTGAATTTAAATGAAACAAGCATGGAAGCAGTTTCCTTACCTTGTCAAATTTTTTTTTAAACTTTCCCTTTTTTTTTTTTTTTAGTAGTTTACGTTTAATACAGTACTGTACTGTATTTGCCTTTTTTTTCGGTCTCTGATACTGTCTGATTGAGTACTTCCAATTCCAAATGAAGTCAGTTTGTAACTCTGAAGTTCTACTTAAAACAATTAGGAGGGGGAAGAAGAGGCTACTTTCCACAGAAATTTGTTTTTTTCATCAAAAAACAATGCCTGAAAATTTTTTGGTCAAAAACCAACGTTTGGTTTGGAAATGCTATCACAGTGCCTCATATCCCCATTCTCAGCTATGGGTTGGGCTCCCTCACTGGACTCCATCTCCCATAATGAACCACAGACAGCAATTCTCAGGTTGCACCATCTCCCCAACTAAGAGGGGAGACTGTGGTACATCTTGGGGGATGTAGTCTGACCAGGGAGACCAGCCTATGGAGAAGACTGAGAGTACAAGGCACTTGAATTACAATTCCCATGAGACATTGTGGTGGCATATCCGAATCCTAAGTACTTCAGTTCATGACCCAAATAAGTTGGCTTTTGATTTTCTATCAAAAAGTCAATATTTTCTGTGGGGTGGAAAGGGTTGGGGGGTAGACATTTTCTAACCAGCTGTACTTTAGAGTTTGACTAACTCCCATACATTGTAGCATTAGAGAGGGAAGAATCACAGAATCATAGAAATGTAGGGCAGGAAGGGACCTCAAAAAGTCAAAGTTCAGCTCCCTATGCTAAGACAGGACCAAGTAAACCCAGACCATTGCTGCAAGGTTTTTGTCCAACCTGTTCTTAAAAACCTCCAGTGAGGACGGAACAAGCTCTCTTGGAAGTCTATTCCAGAGCTTAACTACCTTATAGTTAGAAAGTTTTTTCCTAATACCTAACCTAAATCTCCTTTGCTGTGATTAGACTTCTTGTCATACCTTCAGGGGACATAGAGAACTGATCACAATCCTCTTTTTAACAGTTCTTCACATATTTGAAGACTTATCAGGTGCCCCTCCAGTCTTCTTTCCTCCAGTCTAAACATGCTCAGTTTTTTAATCTTTCCTCAAAAGTCAGGTTTTCTAAACCTTTCATCATTTTTGTTGCTCTCTTCTGGACTCTCTCCAGTTTATCCACATCTTTCCTGAAGTGTGATGGCCAGAACTGAACACAGTACTCCAGCTGTGACCTCACCGGTGCCAAGTACAGCAAGACAACACTCCTGTTAATACACCCCAGCATGACATTACTTTTTTTCACAACTGCACCATACTGCCGCTATTCAATTTGTGATCCACTGTGGTCTTTCAGCCAGCTGTGTACCCACCTTAGAGTAATTTCATCTAGACCACATGTCCCTAGTTTGCTTATGAGAATGTCATGGGGAATTGTGTCAAAAGCCTTATTAAAATCAAGATGTATCATATCTACTGCTTCCCTCTGTCCACATTAGGCTAGTAATACTGTTAAAGAAAGACATTATGTTGGTTTGGCATGATTTTCTCTTGACTAATCCATGCTGGCTATTCCTTCCTCATTCCCAAGGGGTGCTCAACCCCAACTCTGCCACAGACTCCACCCCCACTCCAACCCTTCCCCCAAAGCCCCACCCTCACCTCTTCCCACCCTGTTCCACCCCCTCTGCATGCTGCTGAACAGCTGATTGTGGCAGGCAGGAGATGCTGGGAGGGAGGGGAAGGAACTGACCCACAGGGCTGCCGGTGGGTGCTGAGCACTCACTTTTTTTTTTCCTGTGGGTGCTCCATCCCCGGAGCACCCACAGAGTCAGTGCTTATGTTCTTTATAACCCTATTATGCTTCAGATGCTTACAAACTGCTCAATAATCTGTTCCACTATCTTTCCAGGTATCTAATTTACGTTGATTGATCTATAATTCCCAGGTCCTCTTTGTTGCAATTTTAAAAGATAGTAACTATGTTTGCCCTTCTCCAATCCTCTGGGACCTCACCCATCCTCCAGGAGTACTCCAAGATAATTGCAAATAGTTCCAAGATTGCTTCAGCTAGTTCAAGTACCTCAGGATGAATTTCAACGGGTCCTGATAACCTGAATACATCTAACTTATCTATATATCCTTTAACTTGTTCATGCCCTATTTTGGCTTGTGTTCCTTCCCCTTTGTTTTTAATAATGATGTTGAGTATCTGGTAACCATTAAGCTTTTCAGTGAAGACTGAAGCAAAATAGGCATTAAACACCTCAGCCTTCTTGAAGACATCAGTTATTAGTTCTCTTTCCCTGATAAGCAGAAGGTCTACATTTTTCTTCATCTCTCTCTTGATGTATTTTAAAGAACCTCTTCTAATGCCTTTTATGCCCCCTCCTAGGTATAACTCATTTAGTGTCTTTGTCTTTCTGATTTTGTGCCTACATGCTCATCCCTGGCTGGGATGATTTAGTTGGTGTTGGTCCTGCTTTGAGCAGGGGATTCGACTAGATGACCTCCTAAGGTCTCTTCCAACCCTAATTTTCTATGCTATTCTTTTGTACTCCTCCTTAGCAATTCGTTTGGGTTTCCACTTTTTGTAGGATTCGTTTTTGATTTTCAGGTCATTAAAGAGCTCCTCATGGAGCCATACTGGCCTCTTACTATTCTTCCTATCTCTCCTTCTCACTGGGATAGTTGTTGTTATGCCTTTAATACCATCTCTTTGAGAAACTGCCAGCTGATCTCCTTTTATCACTTAGATTTTCTTCCCATGAGACATTACCTGCCAGTTCTCTGAGTTTGTTAAAGTCTGCTTTTTTTGAAGTCCATTGTCCTTATTCTGATGCTCTCGTCTCCTTTCTTTCCTTAGAATCATAAAATCTAACATTTCATGATCACTTTCACCCAAATTGCACTCCACATTCCTTTGACTCCAATTCCTCCCTGTTGGTCAGAATCAAGTAGTTAGTGAGGATGAAGTAGTGGGGACATTTCAAAGAGCACTCTTCTGCAAGTTCTTAAAAATAGATGTTTAATAACTGATGGTCTCTGCTCTTTTCTTTTGATAAAGAATATATACAAGAGTTTTACTTTTTACACTATGTCTATATAACAGACTTAAAATGTATTTCATACAGTTTAAAGCCAGAAGGGACCATTACATCATCTAGTCTGACCTCCTGTATATCACAGGTCATTAAATTTCACCCAGGTACCCCTACATTGAGCCCAATGACTTGAGATAGACTAAAGCATTTCAGTCCTCAGGGGATTAAACTGTTCACAGCCAGAGAACAGGGGAGACTGAGGTGCCACGAATGTCCAAGGACCATGCAATGATCAGGTGGGATATCCTCAACCAATCCTAGCAGGCAATTCACACTCCATGCTGCATGGAAGGAAAAAAAACTAAGGTCCCTAACAATCTGACCTATGGGGAAATTATATCTATTACATAAAAAATATAGATATACTAAAAGAAAGTTAAGGGTGCAAAATCAAGCACTCAAAAGTTAAGAAATGTGACAGTTAAGACTGTCCGAATTAAGGTTGCCCATGAAATCTTAATTCAGCCTCTTTCTGCATATGTATTATGATACAATCTTTATTTACACGGTCACATACTATTTTTCCCACAAGAAAGTCTTCCACAAATCATTTCATCTCACTGCAACTCTGTCTCCTCTCACCTTCAGCTGTCTGGTCTATTTAGATTATAAACTCTTTCAAACTGGGAAGGACTGTTACTACATGTTTATATAGCACCCAGCAGAAGAGGGCAGCGATCGTGGTTGGTGCTTCCAAGTGCTAATGTAATACAAATACAAATGTTTAGGTTGAAGAGTTAAGCACCCAAAACTCAAAAAGCAGCAATGTTAACAATAATTCTGCTCCCTTCTGTATATACAGAATACAAAAGACTATTTATTGATATCACACACTATTACTGAATTTGCTATGCCTCATTCAGTGCACAGACTGCATGATGCCCAGCAAATGAGGTAGGGTTCTGAGATGCATGAGGCAAGAATCCAAAGGATCATTCTGGGCCAAATTCTGTTCACAATTACATCAGTGTAAATCTGACATAATTCAATTTAATTTGGAATAAAACCAGAGACTTAACACCTGTATAACCAAGATCAAAATTTGTCCTTCAGATTGGTGGCTCAACAAGTGTGCAGTGAATGAGATATGACTGTTTACTGTATCACAGAGACCCTAAACAATGAATGAGGCAGGGTGGTAACTGCTCATGGACAGAATAGTATGTAGCAAGGGCGAAATTCTCTCTTGTGCAGAGGGCCAGCACAAAGCTTCTGTATCACTTACATCCTATGGGAATTTTACCATAAATGAGACAAAGTATACTTATTAAGCAGTAAAAGACAAAAATATGTTAAAGTAATATTTCCAAATGAATGGGGATATATTAACAAATTGGTAAAATAATATATATTGTAATACTTCCAGAAACAGGAATTTCACAATGTGAAGGGTTCCTCTTTTCTGCTTTAGTAGGTTATTTTAAATTAGAGTCAGACCTTTGCCTCATTCACTACACACCAGAGATCAAACTGGCCCGTCTTGTGGAGGTTCGGTGAAATGATAGTTATTTTTGAGATTAGCATCATGAGCTACAGAATCTCAGCTCCTTCATTTAAAAAAAACCGGTTTCTAGCCCTTATGACTGGAAAATATCCTTGAAAAATATCAAGCAACCATAACTAGTACAAGATTATCTGCCTGTAATCCTGGAACAATAGCAGAGAGGTATGAACAGCCCCAGTCATCTCAGTGAGGTGTTAAAAAAGGAGAGGGATGATCATATTATAGAGATCAGCAAAATCTATAGAGTACTGTAGTATCTCTGTTTGTTTGTTTAACAAATGAATAGTGCATGGAAAAACACCACCACTTAATTTTTTTTCCCTCAATCTGACCTGTGAAGTAAACAAGGCAGAAGGAAGGGGGAGTTCTCTGTTAGCATCCGAGCCTCACCTAGGAGGAATCCCACCCCACAGCACATGGAGAACTCAGTAAGGCATGAAAGTCCCACCCAAAGGGATCCAAGCTCATAAAGCCCAGGGGGACATTCAAGATCCACCGAGGAGGAGCCAAGCAAAGTTTAGAAGACCACACATGATCATATTTTGAAGTTATGTACAATCTATTGAGAGAGACAGCTCATCTTAGTGTACCAGGTGGATGGAGCTATGTTTGTGAGGGGAGCCTGGAACTATACCAGTACTCACCACCACCACAACCTCCCCACTTTCCTGCAATTAGAGCCCCAGCTACACACCATCTAATCTGCACATTGAAATGAGAGGGATCAAAGATCGGATCGTAAGACATACGCACAAGGAACAAAGATAAGATGGTGCACTTCCTGAATTGAGAGCTTCACTCTACAACTCTAGGTCCTGTTCCCCAATTGGATCTGCTCAGGTTTCAATGGGACTCCGTGCAGATCCAAATTGCAAGATTGAGACCATAATGTTCGTCCATTTTGTACAGAACTGCCTATCACTTTCGAAAAGAAAAGAAAGAGAAAAAAAGAGAAAAGAAAAATATATTTACTATTTGCCTTCACAATTTGGCTATTAGCAACAGAAAGCACAAAATAAACCAGTGCATGCACAGTGAAAATGATAAAATTTTAGCTGTAATTTGCCCCTTAACAATTCATGTAACTATATATATACACATCTATATATATATACACACACATATATGTATATGTATGTGTGTGTGTGTATATATAGATGTATATATAGTTACATGAATTGTTGATATATATATATATCATGATATATATACACGAATATATAAGTAAATAAATAAATAAATAAAATGGAAAATCAAGCAAAATGTTGAAGAGTTCAAATCATATCCTGAAAAATGTTTATTGTAAGGGTTGATTTTCCCTCAAATCATAAGACTATTTAAAAATGTGTAGTGTACACTGGGGACAAATATCACACTGGGGCAAATAAAAGTTCTTCTAATAAATCACAATATACCTCAGTAGTGATATACATACTAGGTGATACAGAGGCTGCAATGGTAACTCTCTCTTAAAAAAGTAACCAGTCTCATATAATTCTGAATTTAAAAAACAAAAACAAAAAAACTAACACACAAGATTGAGGCTGTCCAAGGGAAACTCTAATTACCAACCCTTTTAACTTTTTTAATTCCCCTTCCACCTTTTCTCCCCCCCCCTTCCTGAATCTGAACATCTTAGTTCATGTTTTCCAGCTGACAGAAACAAATTCCAATATTTTTTTTAAGATTAGCTGCCCTTCTGCTGTCTTGTGTGCCTCAAGAATCTGACAGCAAATTATATTTTACTTTGAAAAACAGTAGTGAAGTACATCAAGAAAACACGCAAAAACCTGCTACCTTAGTTTTAACTGCCACAAAATCTCCACTGATCAGAAGTACTAAACTATTTTAGTAGCCAAAGTCATGTTTCAGAATTCCAAACTTCTATCAATTACATTCAATTGCTTTTAAGCTAGGATGAAATTAATTTAAAGAACATCTCAAATAAAATTCTTAATTTTTTCAGTCGAGTCAAATCTAACAGGGAGATGTTTACATTTTCCTTGCTGAACAGGATGGTAATTCTCCCTCCTCCATCTTCCCCCCATCCTCCCCCGATCTGACCACCGCATAGTAAACCATCATTTAGTGTACACAAATCAGATGAAGTTAGAGTGTATGCATAAACATTGTACCATTCCTTCTTTATTACAGTCTTGATTTTAACCACTGGTTAAGAAATAATTACAAAAACAATTATTTACTGAATGATATCTAGTTCTTGAATTAAAAAAAGAGTGCTATAAGAGCACTTTTTTCCTACTTTGTCCAAAAGTCTGATATTAATGTCCTTTTCACACTTGAACATTGGTTATCCTCTATCATCAGCTTTCCTCACTGATAATATATGAGAATATATTTCCACAGTAGCTAATGGAGACATTCCTACAAATCAATGTGCTGCAGTGATACAGAAATAAAAGCTTATTTCACTGTAATGATGCTTCCAGACTTCCCTCAAGTCAGGTGGTTACTTGCAGTTAATGATCTGTGACATACCACACAAGTAGTCCTAAAAAGACTTATTATCCACTGCATGTGCAACAATATTTGCTTTATGGATGGCTAAATGAATGAAGACATTCAATGTAACTGTAAAAGTAAAATCAAAAGAAAACTTACAAGTAACATGTTTTCTTTGAGTAAAAGAGCTGTGAACATTTTCCATTAATACTTAACCTTTTGCTGGAGCAGTGCAACCACATATAATGCTTGAATCCATAAAGACCAAGAGCTGTTCAGGGTTAATGCTGATGCCCCCAATCAAATGCTGTAACTTTTTCATAAATGCAAGAAGTCTAATTTCCATTGGTGAAATCACACTGTATTTATGTCACATGATAGAGAAGACAAACTTTAGAAAGAATGAATGTGCATACTCTGTGCCTTTGAAAAGCTTAGCGGTTTTCTTTTAATCAAATAAAACATACAAAATTAATTTCTACAAGTTATGTTGATGTAGTTTAAACGGCATGATTACACTAACCTACGAGTAGAAACGCATTGCAAATTAATTCTAAATAAGCTACTCAGACAGCACAATATCTTCCATAGCTGTCAGACTGTGCAGACATTCACACATTTTCTGTTTATAATTTTATTTCATTTACTAGACTCAGCTTTTGTCCACCATATGTCCACTGTACATTAACTATTCCCTGAGGTACAATTAAGGGCTTTCCATTTGTTGTAAGAAGACCTAAGTATGAAGGACGCAGCCAGAAACAACATTTCTACCTAAACCAAAAACAGAAGCACATTCAGCCTGAACTATGGCTTATGCAGCATCTTTTTTTTTATTAGACATGTGTCCACATTGCTAAAGAAATGACAGCCAGAACCCGTGGCAACAGTACATGATTTCTCAACATTTTATGTGTGTATTATTATAAAAAGAGGATATGCGTATTGTTCTAACCTTTGTATTTAAATCATTTATTACCACTTGTCATTTTTAATGGCATGTTCTCTAAATTTAAGCATAACTATTTACTGTATGGTAATTTTTTATTTATTGGTATTTTTGTAGCACTCACTGCAGCGCTTTCTGAGCTCCCAGGTACAGTAACAGTATTCTGTTAGACTTTGAACCTGGCTGTCTAATTTCTGTTGTTCTTTGGAGGCAGGACATATGTGCACAAATAAAATAGCACCTAAAGATTTTTAACTGGGGGGAAATAAATCAAGTCTGTTGTTTTTGTCCTCATAAACAAAAGAAAGTGTAACATGGTAGTCATTTGCCAGTGGGGCTCATTTAATTCCACTCTTAACTGCCTACTCTTTTCCTCTTCAATTCTGAGTGAAAGAGAAAAACAATGTACTAGCTAGAGTTTAGTGCAGACAGGCAGTGTGCAAGCTTCCTCACTTAACTCTGTTAATGCATCTCAGTGGTGACTTACAAAAGTTTTGTTACTCTTGTCTTGCTTCTCTCTTGCTCCCAAAATGGTCTGGTGCCCCCGGCCCCCCGATGGCAACATAGGTATAGGTTTAGAAGACACTAATTTCCACTTGTAGCCTACGCAATATTACATTCCATAAATCAGATTCAGCCTGGCGTGAGTGCAAGTCCACAGTCCTGAATGGAATTATACCTATATCTCTGGAGTCCAACTAATTTATATAGCTATAAATATATATGTCAGCTTCAGCTCAGTGGCTGAAGCTTGAAGTGCAGTCCCCAGCCAGCCAAAGAGCAGGCTTACTATAGACCTATCCTACCTACTCCTGTCAGAAATGGCTTTGGACTTCACAGCCAATGCCCATAAAGACAGCAATGAGCTGACGCAGCCGTTTTTGCTACAGTACTGACAGGATGCATCCCTATGTGCTCTGTTCCTTGCTATGGCTGCTGCCAAATCATGGGGCCTCCACAGACAAAGAATTGCCAAAACGCTGTGATCTGCCATCGTGCCCCATCATAGCTAGCTGCCCTAGAATCATCTTCAACCTTGGAAGAAACTAAAAGGAAAGTGAAATCCCTATTTAGCATACTGGATGGTCTAGCAGATACAGTCTCCATTCTGGCTTCCCAGCTAATGTCAAGAAGGACTCTGGATGGGGACTATGAGTAGAACCTGGGCTCCCCCGTGAGATCAGATCCACCATGTACATTTGTCCACATAGATGAACATGTAGATATTAAGTCCAGGACCCAACTACCCTCTTGGTACCCACATCCAGGTTCTTTGATACACCCTGGGGGTCCTCTCCCGGTCATATTCCCACTTCCCAGCTCATGGAGTATATCTACATAAACATTACAGAACTATACATCAATACTCCCAACTTCTTCTATCTTACACAACCTGCTGCATGCTTGGCTAGCTAATGAAGGAATGAACTTGTAGTTCAGACTGCACTTGATCCAAGCCGGGGTAACTATTACCTCTAACATATTGCAAATAGCACTCCCAAAGCTGTCCTGCCAGCAATGGCAATTTAACTGAGGTAGTCCCATGACCTCTTTGGCACTGCAGTCAGCCAGCAGTGCCACAACATCTATCCCTCTTTGCTGCACCAACTAGAACTTAGGGTCAGGACCATGCCACTGAGGCGTCCCTTCTGATGCATTTTTGGTAACATAAGTAAAGAAGTTTGTTTTTAAAATATGGTTTTAATTTTCCCATGTCCTTAACCTAATAAAGAATGTATTCATGAATTGAGCTGCAAATATTTTAGAACTTTGCATAAAAGGTTGCTTTGGACATTTGGACATTGGACATTTTTTTCTTTCATTGTCTTGAATGATTCTTTAGATGTTAAAGGCCAAACTCACCACCAAAACAAAACATGCAGGGAATGTGGGGTTTTCTTAATAATCTGTGTAGGGATGATTATTTAACACAAAACATTCTATATCTACACAAACAACTTGTCAGATGGGCTATATCACAGAGTAAGCTGGACCTTTAAGGGAGTCATGGGTTCAGCCTCACCTTTGACTAGTTTCTCTCTCAGTCCAGGGGTCATATGATGGAAGCATATGAATAGGGGCTTATCTATACTATCTATGGTTTGCTGATATATCTATACCGGTATAGTTATACGAGCAGAGCAAACGCAACATATGCCAACAAGAAGGAGTTTTATTATCAGTATACAGGTTTCAGAGTAACAGCCATGTTAGTCTGTATCCGCAAAAAGGACAGGAGTACTTGTGGCACCTTAGATGATAATAATAATAATAATAGAGACTAACAAATTTATTTGAGCATAAGCCTTCATGGGCTACAGCCCACTTCATTGGATGCATAGAATGGAACATATAATAATAAGAAAAATATATACATACAGATAAGTTGAAAGTTGCCACACAAACTGTGAGAGGCTAATTAGTTAAGATGAGCTATTATCAGCAGGAGAAAAGAAAACTTTCGTAGTGATAATCAAGATGGCCCATTTAGACAGTTGACAAGAAGGTGTGAGGATACTTAACATGGGAAAATAGATTCAATATCTGTAATGAACCAGCCACTCCCAGTCTCTATTCAAACCCAAGTTAATGGACCGCTTGTGTGGACTGGTCTAGGCTGAGGTTGATGGTGGGATGGAAATTGTTGAAATCATTCAACAACCTCAGCACCATCAACCTCAGCCTAGACCAATCCACACAAGCGGTCCATTTCCTGCACACTACTGTGCTAATAAGCAATGGTCACATAAAACACCACCCTATACTAGAAACCTACTGACCGCTATACTTACCTACATGCCTCCAGCTTTCATCCAGGACACACCACACGATCCATTGTCTACAGCCAAGCTCTAAGATACAACCGCATTTGCTCCAATCCCTCAGACAAAGACAAACACCTACAAGATCTCTATCAAGCAGTCTTAAAACTACAATACCCACCTGCTGAAGTGAAAAAACAGACTGACAGAGCCAGAAGAGTACCCAGAAGTCACCTACTACAGGACAGGCCCAACAAAGAAAATAACAGAACGCCACTAGCTGTCACCTTCAGACCCCAACTAAAACCTCTCCAGTGCGTCAAAGATCTACAACCTATCCTGAAAAATGATCCCTCACTCTCACAGATCTTGGGAGACAGACCAGTCCTCGCTTACAGACAGCACCCCAACCTGAAGCAAATACTCTCCAGCAACCACACACCACACAACAAAAACACTATCCCAGGAACCTGCCTTGCAACAAAGCCTGATGCCAACTCTGTCCACATATTTATTCAAGTGACACCATCATAGGACCGAATCACATTAGCCACGCCATCAGGGGCTCATTAACCCGCACATCTACCAATGTGATATATGCCATCATGTGCCAGCAATGCCCCTCTGCCATGTACATTGGCCAAACCAGACAGTCTCTATGCAAAACAATAAATGGACACAAATCTGACATGAGGAATCGTAACATTCAAAAACCGATAGGAGAACACTTCAACCTCTCTGGCCACTCAGTAACAGACTTAAAGGTGGGAATTTTGCAACGGAAAAGCTTCAGAAACAGACTCCAGTGAGAAACTGCTGAGCTTGAATTAATATGCAAACTAGATACCATTAACTTGGGTTTGTACAGAGACTGGGAGTGGCTGAGTCATTACAGATATTGAATCTATTTCCCATGTTAAGTATCCTCACACCTTCTTATCAACTGTCTAAACGGGCCATCTTGATTATCACTACAAAAGGTTTTTTTCTCCTGCTGATAACAGCTCATCTTAATTAATTAGCCTCTTACTCCACCTTTTCATGTTCTGTGCGTGTGTATATTATGATCTTCTTACTATATGTTCCATTCTATTCAACCGATGAAGTGGGCTGTAGCCCACAAAAGCTTATGCCCAAATAAATGTTAGTCTCTAAGGTGCCACAAGCACTCCTATTATCAGTATAGTTATACTACCTCCCCGAAAAACATTAGTTACGCCAACAGAAGCACTCTTCTGTTGCCATAGCTGCATCTACACTGGAAGGGTTTGCTGGCATAGTTCTGGCTGTCTGGGGTATGTGATTTTTTGGCACCCCAGACCCACAGAGCTAAGCTGACAAAACTTTGTCAGTGCAGATCTGGTCACTGTAGACCAGCCTAGGAACAGGCCTGCTGTGGGGTATATGACTAGGCAGAGTTCATTCCGGAGAAACTCAAATGAGCAGGAGGATTGTGTGAACTGCTCTACACAGACACTCTCCTTAGTTCCCAGGCAGAGGATCTGCAGAGCACAACCCTGCAGGGAGCAGGAGTTGGTGGAAGAACTGTGTTCTTTTGAACTTTATATTAAACAAGCCAGCCTCTCAGAAAGGGAAGGTTATTGAGAAAATACTCATATTTTGAAGTTTGATTAGCTGGGGAAGAAAGGGTAACGGAGGCAATAACTGGACTCAAAGCAGACCAGGAAAGCCCTGATATAGAAAGGATTCACATGAGTGCACTCTAAAGCCAAACATTCATACGTAGACTGGAAAATGTTTCTTTTTTGTGGTCAGATAAGATAGGTAATAAGATTGTATTTTGTGTGAATGCAAGTTAAAGGGTACACTAAAATATAACCTTTAAACTTCACAATATAACAGCACATCATTTCCTGCTCAGAGATAGCACTCCAAGATCAATTAATCATTGCTAAGGCGAACATAGAGTCAACATTCTTAATTAGTGTTGATGCACTCTCCTCTATGCCCTCATCTGTCATGAAGACTGTTTAAAAATCTGAGTTATTAGTCTTTATTGGGGAGAGGATCTGGTTAATATCTCTAAGAGTAGAAATCATTCATCCATCCACCATACACTGGTGCCTGATAATTTCTACCCCCAATATAATTTACAGATAACCACCGCCCTGAGACTATCTAGGCAGCTATAAATCAAAAAGAGAGTAGCTCTCATGCAACCTGGGTTAATTTTTGTTTACAATATATCCACAGAGAATGTTGGTTTGACACTTGAGGAGTCTGTTAATACATCAGATACGGAAAATATAAAAGAACTAGTCATGGTAAAAAAAAAAACCACAAATCAAATAAAATATAGTAGAACCATGCTAACTCACACTAATGGCTAGAAAGCTTACAGTGAATTACTGAATTGTTAGAAAGTGAACACACAAAGTTAAAAAAAAGCAAAGATCTTACTGCACAAAATTTACTTGTCTTAGCTTGTGATAATACTTAATAAACTTGTAGAACACCGTATCCTAAAGGGATAAAGTCAACACACACAGGTTTTTGTTTTGAACTACTTGCTGAGAACTGGAGCTTATTTCATCATTCCATGCTGCCTTGATTAATATTTAATACAATGTAACTTTAGTATTGTAATTGACTTTAGCAAACAAGTTCTTTACTTCTATTATTAACATTCCTGTTTTAGAAAAGCTGTATTATCACAGTCATCACAGATTTTACAACAAATGTTTCAGTATTTAATTTTGCTGTCAGAAAATAAATGTGAAATGTTAATCAGTTGCTTACTGAATAAATAAAAATAAAAGCTTGAGAAGTGCTGATGTGATTAAGCAACTGATTTAATTGATGATAGGCTGCAAATGAAGGAGGCAGATTTGGCTGGACCTTGGTTACAATCTATACTTGCGCAGTTTACATCAACCTAATTATGTCAGGGTACACACTACAGCCTTGCTTCCACCAATATAAGTGCCTTACTACATCGACATAATAACAACTCCACCTCCACGAGAGGCGTAGGGCTTATGTCGGTATAGCTAGGGCGACACAGAGTCCATTTTAGACTCTGTGGGTTACTTACATCAGCTCTTGGCAGTCATTCTTATCTATTTCAGGGCTTCATGCGGGAGCTGTGAAATTGACAAGAAAGCTGCTCACAGATTGGGCTGTCACCCTGGGATGAGTGGGGGGCTCCAGCTAGAGCCCAGTTGCCCACTGGGCTCCCCGCTCAGACCCAGGCTACTACCCTGGCTCCCCACTCGGAGCCAGGCTACCCCCAGGGTCCAGGTTCCCCATTCCTAGCCACGCTACTTCCCGAGCTCCCATACCTGGCTGCATTGAGGTGCCCAGCTCCCCACTCCTTGCTGGGAACCTGCCTGCACCCAGGCTCCAGGCATGGAACTATGCACTGGGAGCCCAGGCAGCTGCTGTGTTTCAAGCAGTGAGCCGGGGAGCAGCCGGTCTCCAGTCTCCTCACACTGCCTCTCAAGTCAGTGGAAGCACTCCTGGTGGGGACACTCACCACCGCTAGACGGAGGGTAGTGTGGACATGAACTACTGCAGTATTACTGAGGTAGCTGTAAGTCAACCTAACATAGGTTGACTTAAGTTTGTAGTGTAGATAGACATGCCTTCAAACTGAGCCTAACAAGACCACTGAGATATGATGTGGGAAAGTAAAGGAAGAAGAGAGGAGAAAGGAAGAAAACCCCACCATAACAGAAGACTAGGAGAAAAGAAACCATATATCCTGAAGAGAACAGTACTGTTTTCTCATAGAAGGATGGTTCCCCTAAGTTTTTGTGTTTTTTTCTGTCTCCTGCTCCTAATGATCTAATCTGCAGGGCAAATTCCTTCTTTCCTGCTGCACAGAGAAGAGATAAATACTCCAGAAGCAAGAGGAGGAAAAAAACACGAAAAACTTAAGGGACCTCAACTCATCCCAACACACCTAAGAAAGCCAGTACTAAATTAACAAATAGTATAGTTCTCTCAAAGTAAGGTTGGTGTGAGCAGAGGGAGAGGGACAAGGAAGGCAGGGACTGTCTCCTAAATTTTGGGGTTTCTTCAGCTTCTCCTACTTCTGGATGGTTTAATCCTCTGGAAGTTAAGCAAGGTCAGGTTACCCTGCTTGCCTAGAGGATCTGCTTCTGAAGACAAGCCTGAAAGACTTTAAAGAAACTAACTATACAGGGAACATATCATATCAAGGGGCTAAAGCAAATTTTTAATGAAATCTTTTTTACCTAATTTTGAACCCTGCAGTATAAAGCAGAGATAGTCCAGATAGTTATAAAAGAAAAGCTCATGTGATTGTCAACTAATAATATTGTACTGTACTGAAAAGAGAAAGTTAGATACTTCTGCAACCTGCTCCATGGGAAAAAACCACAAGACTGTGAAAGTTATCGTATTGTGATTATGCCAAACTGGAAAAGTAGCTCTTTTAAATTTGATAAAAACAATAATTAATATGGTGTTTAGTGCTCTGAATAACACAATTCTGCATCCCCACCTGGAGGCAAAACAAACTTCTACCTGGAAAGGGCGTTCACACCAACATCTCAGTGGCTGGGTTCTGAAGGTCTACCTAAAGTCTTTGACTAGCAGGCTACTGATGTAAAACAAACAGTAAAGTTACCTAAGCAGTTTTTGGCAGTTTTCTGTGTTAAAGTAACTACTACTTAATATTATGATTTCAAAGATGTTAATATTGAGGATGTGTAATGATGGAAGCCACATATGATAAAACTGCTTCCTAAGAAATGCTGAAAATACTAATGAGTCAGATATTCCTTACACAAAGGTGTTCGTGTCCACAAGAGACAAATGTGCATATATAAGTGCCACAGGAGAAAAAGCCTAACACACATGCTGCTGAATGGAGTGCATGTCATTTGTGAAGCCAATCTGCAAAACATGCCAGAGGTGTTTGGAAGAAAAACTTCAGTAAACAATCTTGTTGCAACTGTTGTATAAAAAAAACACCAAACACACCACATACACATTCATAACTACTTCTGAAAAGAAAGCCAGATACAAGCAACGCTTTACAGCTCCAGGTAAATCCTCAGTATGGATTTCCTTATCAGTATTCAGTGGATGGAACCCTGGGTTTCTTCCCATTTTCTACCCTGCAGAACAGCCGAATAATTAAGTTTTCTTTTAAAAAATGGGAGAGAGAGAGAGAGAGAGAGATGCATATTGTAACTTTGTCAACATACCCAAATCATCAAATGTGTCACTACAGAAACACAACACTGCAGATGCATGCAGTTCATAAGTGCTTAAGAAGTACGAAGCAGGCCAAATTAAGGCTGTCTGTCCAAATGATCAAATGCTGAATACAACATCATTAGAAGTCACAAAGAAAACTTCTAATTAATGGGACTGCAATTAAACATGCAGAATAACCACTGTGGAAATAGTGTCTAATGGCAGCCTTCAGTGATGCAAGTACGGTGGTATGGTACGGTACGCCATACCAGTAAGATATTTATAGCTGGTATGGCATACCGGAAAGACACAGGAGGAGCCCGCCCCCAGCCCTTCCAAGCAGCTGCATCTTCTGAGTCCTCCTGCATGGGGTCTGTACAGCAGCCCTGCCGGAGGAGTTGCACGTTTTGCCCCTTTCGCCGCTGTGGTTCCTGGGATAGCCATGGGATAGTTCCGGGGATAGCCCCCCCCACAGATAACGTAGGATGGATGTGGATCATGGGGAGGGGACAGGGAGAGCAAGGGGGCCCCTGGCGAGGAGGAGTCACGTGCAGGGTCATGTGGGGAAGTCACGTGCCCCCCCACCTTTGTGTCCCTCCCATTAATGCAGCGTACTGGCAAGAAAGGATTTCTACTTGCAACACTGGAAGTCTTCGTAATTACACTACTGCAAGGGAGAAATGCAGAAATAAACATTATTGGAATAATCTCCAAAAGCTAACTGAAAAGCAGATGAGAAAAAACACCGCTCTAAGACAGGTAGCTGGAAGAAGCCATAAAAGGCTAGAAGAAACGAACAGAAAATATGTGCCTAATTTAATGAACAGGAGTAATTCCACTGACTACTTGTTTAAGTGCTTTGCTAGATCAAGATTCTAAGTATCATGCTGTTAACATACCTGGATTTTACACAAAAAAGCAGGTTTTGTTGGTAAAATTCAAACATCCACACTTGAAAATTTGGTCTTTAGAGAAGTAAAAAACATTTTAAATTAGTTGAAATTAAAATCACCTTATTTGTATTTTGTGACAAGTGATACTTAGGAATCCAATAAATCCGTTTGCCATGGAAAAATGCAGAATTTGCGTTTTTACAGAGAATCTTTAGTTTTTACATTTTGTGAAAAAATAAAAACATATACAGTAGAACCCCGTTTATCTGAGTTTCCATCACCCAGCTCTTCGTATTAACCAAGCTAGGGCTGACAGCCCGAATCGGGGCGTGGGCTGTCAGCTGAAGCCCGAGCTCCACCACACACGGCTGAAAGTAAGAGCCCCGCCGCACGGGGCTGAAGCTCTCCGGATTATCTGAATTTTCGATTAACCAATGTGGCCCCGGTTCCAATTAGGTTGGATAAATGGGGTTCCAGTGTATCAATAAAACACTGTGTTCAGCCGATACCTGTGGCTAGGGAAACTAAAGTTCAGCGTCTCATTTTAATTGCGGAAAAAAATAAGATTTTTATGGGTTTTTTTAATCAGAGAATTTGGGGGATTTTAATCACGGAAAACTAGGATCCCTGGTGATGCTATATATCCATGGATACTCTGATCATTCATGGAATTAGCAATCATTACGGTTTAGTTTCTGATGTCTTGTCTCAATGAAGGACCCCACAAGCTTGATACACCGTGGTCATGATTATGACTTTGGATGAGATCTCCACTTACACAGAACAAGACTACAACTGGCTGCTACAGAGAAGAGAGTGAAAACTATCTGAGACAAGTAATAAAAGTCATTGGAAGTAAGGATAACAAAGTACTAATAGACCTTGTTATAAGGAACTGGGGATGAAAGCCAATTGATACAAAAGTTTAATCTGCCTTTTCTGCCCATTCCAAAAGATATAGTTGTAGCCATGTCTGTTCCAGGATATTAGAGAGACAAGATGAGTGAGGGAATATCTTCTATTGGACCAACTTCTGTTGTAGAGAGAAAAACAAGCTTTTGAGTCACAGAGAGCTCTCCTTCAGGTCTGGGAACGGTACTCAGAACCTCACAGCTAAATGCAAGATAGAATAGATTTGTTTAGCATAAGTAATTAGCACATATTGTAAGGGTGCTTTTGTCTTTTATCATTTTCCTGTGAGAGTTCATATGAGAGCATAGTGCACTAAATGCCCCAATAGCAATTATCACCACACTCTTGAATGAACTCACACAGGAAAATGGTGAGAGACAAAAACACCCTAAATAGGATGACCATACATCCTATTTTGGCCAAGACAGTCCCTTTTTTTAAGCCCTGTCCTGACCATCCCGACTTTTTTGCTAAAAATGGGCGTTTGTCCAATTTACACTTGCCAACTGATCAAGTCAAAAAACTGGGGTGCGGAGGAATATGGGGGGGGAGTGGCAATGGCACCCTCACACAGAGGGGGCAGGGCTTTGGCAGGGGGCAGGCGGGGTTTGGGTGAACAGTGATGCCAGCCCCAGCCTTGCATGTGGAGAGTGGGGGAGCCAGCCTTGCATGGGGAGAGCCTCATGCAGGGAGGAGCAGGGGTGGGTGAGCAGCTTGGGCCAGCCCTGCATGGGGGGATAAAGGCTCAGGCTAGCCCCATGTGGTGTCCCTTTTTCCCTTTGGGAAATATGGTCACCCTAACCTTACATCACCTTTGGGGTGAACACTTCACAAAGCGATCACTCTATATCTGACCATCAGTCCTCATCCTCAAAGGAAATGTGTACAACACTTTCAAAAGACAGGCATGGAACTTACATTCATAATTCTGCTAGATACCAAAAATCATGGACTGAACAGACACGCTGGATTTATGGTTTATTACAACAATCTGTAATCCACTAACCCCCCGTTTTGTCCTAAAACTGCAGAGATGTTAATGGGTCACTCTACCTTGAATGGTCCCTTAGAATATGTGCTACCTACTTTTGCTAAACAATCTGTTCCATCTTGCATTTAGCTGTAAGGTTCTGAGTACCTTTCCCAGACCTGAAGAAGAGCTCTGTGTGACTCAAAAGCTTGTCTCTCTCAGCAACAGAAGTTGGTCAAATAGAAGATATTACCTCACTCACCTTGTCATTCCAAAAGATGACTTTTACCAACATGTTCACTTCCAAACCATTTAGTAGTACAGCGAAAGCAGAATTTAAAAAAAAAAAAAAAAAAAAACTCTTTACTAACAAATATGCTAACTGTCTTCTTCTATGCCTAGCAAGTATCATAAGAAGATGCAGTACACAACTACATTAACATTCTACAATATTTGATGATAACTTGCACCATTTGAAAACAGCATTTATTTGGAAAAGGTATTTTCAACTACCTTAATGCATGTGTGTACGTAGTTCAAAGTGAAGGAGGAAAATGTAGACTTAAGATATCATCTCTTCCCCCTTCTTAAAATATTATCTAAATGAGAATTATTTCCCCACTTCAGTTAAACGCTTTCACAAGAGGACTAACTGACATCAAGAAAAGTTCCTATTCCTTCACAGGTGGTATCAATATGTGGAATAGTATGATAAATGGGAGTTTAAAGCAAAGTAACATTAAGATACTGAAAAGGGACACCAGCACCTTTAAACATATGCCAAGACTTTAACCACGCATTTTTGAAAGTTAGGCTCTTAAGTCAATATTTAGTCACCTAAATAGTGGCCTGATTTTCAAAAGTACTGACTTGAATGGGAACTGCTTGGTACTCAGCACTTTTTGCAGTTTTCTAAAAAGATATGCTGTAGCTCAAACATAAATTATGGTTTTGAGACAGAAATTATTGGATGAGATTATTTACCCTGTGTTATGCAGGAGGTTAGACTAGATGATCATAATGCTCCCTTCGGGCCTTTAAATCTGTGACTCTGTATGTTCCAAATAGGTCGCAGCTCCCAACACGTTATCCTATCATCATCTACTGACTGCAGAAGCTGAGCCATTCTAAATGGAATGCATTTATTTAGACGCAGTTGTCAGTTGTGTTAACTTTAACCCCTGTGATACATAGGCATCAAAACCATACTTCTCCTGTGAGTACTGATCTTATTATCTGCCTGCTTGTATCACAACAGGAGCATGAATACAATAAAGTACTCAGGACATATTGAGATAGAATCCTTCTTTGATTTCATCTTCCTGTTGTAAAGTTTGGAAAGGTAATTAATTTCTAAATGCTTCATTCTGGTTATGGTTAAATAGCAATAAGGCACTTGGATATAAAATAATTACTAATCTACGTAGCATTCCTTGCTCCCTTCCTCTGGAGAGATGCCATACTTCTAGAGATTTCCATAACAGCACTATACATTCTTTAGGATCACAAGAAAGTTATATTTTGCTTTATGTTCATATCCAGCTGGCCACAGAACAGACATAAATTAGAGGCTCTCCAAAACAGATAAGAGGTACCCCACTCCTTCAGCTCATATATTTATGAGCTACAGGCCCTTTTCTTGGTCAATGTCAGTCTGCTATTCAAAAATTCATACAGACCCATAAAACCAAATCCTACTTTCAGTTGTATTCAGTGAGTTCCATTAGTTTAATGAGGTTTCATGTACATAATTAAGAAAAGAATTTGACTCAAGTTATATAACAGAGATACAGTTCTCTCCTCTAACCGAAATTGAAAATCAATGTCTGATTTTCTGTCTATGATGGTGTCATTCCAGCAAAACAGCATTACTTATGTGTATCCTCTTGTAAATACTTTACAAGCTTTGCACAACTCCAGGTGGGAAGTCCAATTTCTAGGTAGAATATAAATCAATGAAAAATATTTTTCATTTGGATTTCAACAGAATCTGTATTATTGGCTCTGGTGTGCTATGGTACAACAGAGTCTATGTTATACTTTCAGAAGTGCTATTTATATATTGTAACTAAGTGTTGCTCTGTGTTCTTCCCAGAAAAACAAAAGCAGTCTTTCATAATGAACATCAGAAATAGTTTCAGCATTGCGGTTGCAACTCTAGAGTTAACGGCTAGGAATTAACGTATCTCAACTTTACTTTCATTTGCTTGTAACAGTTTCAAAAAGTTATCTTTCTGGATGAAATGTATCAGGTTTGGTCTTGACATGAACATGAATTATTTGAGAAAGACACAAAAATGTGTTTTACCCTTTGTGTTATTTAAACAAATATATGTCCGTTACTAAAGATTATTAGAACTTTTTCATTGCATGGCTTTTTTTATTTTTTTAAACTGGGCATATCCTGCTCCTACTGAAGTTAATGGTAAAAAGATTAAGAGAAGTGGGATGAAGCCCTGTGATTTCTAATCAGGGAGTTTCTGAAGGACTGATTAAAACCAGGAGAAAATTAGGATCCAGCTGGTATTTTTATGATTGGGAAATAATTTCTTAAGAAGGGTTTTTGATGATTAAGAGTAAGAAAAGGATCAAACTATGTTCTGATGATCAAAAAAGGGTTTACAATGAATGACAAATACCAACAGAACTATGGAGAATAATCCACCTCTAAATTATAGACGGTATGCAAGAAAATAAAAATGCTCCAGGAAAAAATCTCTTTTTATGCTTAAAGCTTAATTCCATGCTTTTAAATTATGGAAGCAGATTATTTTATTAACTGATTTCCACCTAGCAAAGAAAAACAGTCACTGTTACAATATAGAATTTAGAAAGACCTAAAACATAAAACCCATTATGTTGTTCCTTTGTAACTAAAGATCGGTCTTATAGTATTTCTCAATATTAAACAAACAGCCAAAGTACTTCAATTAACTAGTATTTATGCATTAATAACTTACTTTTATTGCCTACCAACGCCACAAGTGGCTGAATTTCTGATTCTTCATTTGCTTTCTTTACCATATTATACCAGTCTTCTAAATTTTCAAAGCTCTGGTAATTGGTGATGTCATATACCAAAAGGATACCCTGAGGAGAAAAGATATATTTGGAACATTATACATTGACAAAAGTTATTCATTGCAATAAGTTACTATTAAATTCACATTAAGTTTATTTTTTAAAATTCTTCAAAAGCTGAGATGCCACTAATTGTAAATTTTGTTTTATTATTATTATTATTGTAATCCAAACTGAACAGTTAGGATTCAAGCAACTCCACTAAATAAATATTTTATGAGATAAGACACATAGCAGTACACAGACTTTATTACTCATATATTAATTGTATCACAGCTAGAGAAACACAATGGAAATTTAGCAAAGAAAAACAGCAACCAGTATATTACTCAGAGTAGAATGTCACTGTCCAACATTTACATTTCTTTTAAAAACCTCAAAAGCTTTTCAAAATGAAAGTTAATATTGATTTAGTTAGGGATTGGTCCTGCTTGGAGCAGTGGGTTAGACTAGATGGCCTCCTGAAGTCCCTTCCAACCCTGATATTCTAGGATTGTAAAAACTAAGTTGTAAAAGGGCTGCTAATTATCTAGTTTTCACCATAGGTTTCCAGATTTGATTTTTTTTTTTTAATTGTGAATCACATATTTCTTATTGCCTGCCTGCTGCTTCTATTCTCCCAGCTGGGGCAAAAAGCCAGCTCCAGTCCTTTACTGTTGTAGAAGACAAGTATTGGCAGGCTTTTAACAAAACTCTAAGGGCCTGATCAAAAGCTCAGCATAGGTCAATGGAGAGACTAGCATTGACTTAAATGGACTTTAGGTCATGTCCTAAGTGAGAAATATTCAAAAGACAGATATTAATCAGGTGTCCCATAAAATCCATTATTTTGTGGCGAAAGTCCATTGACATCCCTGACTTCCCTGCAGGCTTTAGCCTACCTCTTCTCATCTTTTTTCCTCCATGGATTCAATGGTCAGCTCTCACCTTCATTCTCTTCTCAATTATTCACCCCTTTGTCCTTCTCTCCCACTGTTCCCTCCAATTCAATATCCCATAGCCCAGGCTCACATCCAGAATCTGCTTCTGCTGATCCTGTTCCCATCGTTCTATATACCTCTAAAGAAAAATCACAAAGACCACATAGCGTTCCTCCACTACAAATCCATCCTTTTCTCCTTATGTACCACCAACTTCCTTGCAAAACGGCTTTACTATTCCTTCAGAAGCCCTGCTTATAACCTACGACACCTTTGATTCCTCCCTCTCCGTACAGTATTATCAGCTTCTTCAAGGAGATGGACAAGAACTAGCATGATCTCCCTTTCACCCTCTTCCCCACGAAACACTCTTTCCTCTTTTATCTCACTCACTGAATCTAATGTCTTGCACCAACCGTTCCCTTCCAACTCTTCCATCGCCTGCCCCTTGACTCCATCTCTCCCAGTTACTGATCTCCTTACTCCTACTCTACCCATCCTTCCGAAATATTTCGACCTGGAAATATGCAGGAGGGAAGTAGCAGTTATATAGCAAAGTTACTTTCCTAACTTTGAACATCAGTTATACAGTAGGAATTGGGGGGAAGGGGTACAAAGAGACTGGGATTGGGACAAGCCATGCCCTCAAGCAAGCATGCTCATGAACAGGTCAATCAAGGTAACAGTTGACTGTGAGGACTGAAAGTGTTCACATGGAAACTCAAAATAAAGATCATTGTGAACTGGAGATGTGCCATCAAATACCAAGGAGAATGTAATAGATACATACTGCCTACTAACCAAGTGGCTATTCTACACAAATGGATTTTTGAGCAATTTGTGGCTGTTATAAAAACAGAGTGGCAGAAAATAAAGGAGGATGGTAAGGTCTTGAAATGAAAAGATAGACCCCCTTGGCAAAGCCCCACCTTCATTCATCTTGATTTGGGCAATAAAGCAACACCCCAGTGAGGGCAGAAAGCTTAACACAATTTATCATAGCTACCTGACAGTTGGGATGCCAAAAAACTGCACTGTATCCAAATTTTTGTTTTACTAGTGGAAGCTTTGTTGTGAGCAAGACACAGTGTTGTGCCATGTCTAATGGGAATGGAAAAAGGGGAGCACAAGGGTAGGGGTTTTTTAGGTAGGAGAATAGGAGTGAGGTTGGTAGAAAATAGAAAATGAGGAGGAGCATGTGGCATGCTCCTTCCAGCTCCAGTACTGCCACCTTCCCCATTTAGTAGCAAAGCATGACAGTCCTTATCTCAGATAGCTCCAGAGTTCAGAAGACACTTGGGCGATAGCAGCATGTTAAACAAAATTAATGCAGAGTAACGTATTTAAAATATTTATACCTAACATGATGGGCTGGCTGTCTCCAGTATCTCTTCAGAGCACCACTGTGCTGCTGCAGGACTTAAAGCCAAGCATAGCCCCTGCTCCCCCTTAGGAGAAAAGGAATCCCACAACAGAGGTTTCATGGAAGATACTCTTGAAGTGAGTTCTAGCAGCTGTAGCTCCACAGTGTCCTTACTATTACCTTCCAGGCCATCTCCAACACTGCCTTAAAAAATTATGTACTTTCCTCAATCATTCCCTGTCTTTGAATCCTCTCACTGATTGTCCCACACAACAAGTTTAAACTCTTGGTACTTGCTCCTAAGGTCCTGCACAATTCTGTCATGGCCTGCCTGCGGGCCCGTGTGCACGCACACACACACACACACCTCTAACAATACCGACTTCTCCCTGCTGTTTCTCTTTCTCCCACTCCAATGTCTAGACTTTTTTCCAGGTTACCCCTTATGCATGAACTGGGAGATCACTCTCAGTATATCCGGAACCGCACCCTCTTATAATTAAACAACAGAAGCAAATGCTGATGTCTGAACTCATGGAAATGATATAGGATTGACAGTGTTCACTACTCTCTCCTTTCATCTCTTGGGGCTTACTTTGACTGCAACCCAGGATATCCACAAATTGTGGAAACAGGCCCAATGCTGTCTTCAAATACCGGATATCAGTGTGTTACCCAGGTTTTATATCAGTGTAACTCTATTATTTGAGACATGGGCTGGCAGGGATGCAATAGAAGACAAGGACAGACTGATTTTATGGCCTTTACACTAAATACTAATCTGTAATCTTATTTTTTGCCCCAACAAAAAGATAATGTATAATACTCTACCACTGACTTATTCTGAACTTTACAATTATGGAGGTGCTGGTCACAACTTCATATCTAAGATTTAGTTTGGTTTTCTACTGAAAGCAGAGATTCAACCTTCATTTTCTCTGGAAAAATACAGTGTATCCTCCCCAAACTTACAATACTTTAAGTACAGAGAGAACAGATATAAAATTCAATCACTGCTATTTCCCCAACATGCACATGAAATACACTTAGAAAGGAGGCATTTTTAAAGGATAAAAAATGAGAAAGAAAAACAATTAAAATTAGCCTGGTAACACAGATGTAGCACACTGCCCCACCATGAGAAAGAAAAATGTTTGAGAACTGACAGGATACCACGACGTGAACAGTATGTTAATTCTCTAGTCTCCAGCACATATTCTCTGCTTGCATAACAACATTCTGGCAATGGAGACATTACGCCTACCTTACTGTACATGTGAGTGTTTTTTGTTTCTGAATTGTAGCATATTTGCAAAAATAGTCCACTGGAAGCTGAGTGTACTGCAGAAATGATTTGCTGGTCTCTAGAGAAGGTATGGTCCGCACTACTCTTATTCTGTTAACAAGCTAATTTATGAAGTAGCATATGCCAACTCTGAAGGATACTTTACACTAGAGATATGGATAGGGTCTGCAGCTATACAGCTCAGAGTTGGGAGTTGGTCTAAAACATATTTACAGCATAAAAATGCAATTCTAAATGCTTCATAACAGTATTAAATGGAATTATACATAATTTGACACTAGAAAAAACATTTAAGAAGTTTCAAATATTTACAACAGTAGTATATTAAAAAGATTAAAGAAAATGCTAATCCAATAATTTTATAGTTTAAATTTTATTATCAATGCTTATCAAGTTATAGCCCTATCCAAATGATAGATATGATTACGAAAGAGCTGATTAAATTTTAATTTGAGATCATTAAATTAAATTGAATGCTCATGAAAAGCCTCAGATTAAAAGTAATAGACACTGAAATCTTCTAGCCACAGAACAGATGGAGCACAAGGGTAGGGGTTTTTTAGGTAGGAGAATAGGAGTGAGGTTGGTAGAAAATAGAAAATGAGGAGGAGCATGTGGCATCTTCCCCCTACAAACATGCAGAGAGCACCCATGCTTAAAAGGTAAGGTAGTTCACTGTCTATGCCTATTAATCATCAGCTTCTCTGAAGAGACGAACCTAAAGGTTGCCAAGACTGGCAAATCTGTGATGTGGCCACATTCTCACTAGGGACTAGATGCAAACTACATAGCTCACAAAAGTACAAAAAGGAGCCAATCTACTTGCATCTTCTTTTGTAAATCTCTTAATAAGTTTTCCCATTGTTAACATAGGTACATAAAAGTTCCTTATACTGATAATTATCACAATAATACATTAAACAAAAATCTAAGTTAGCTTTTAAAGGGTGCCTTACTCTGGCTGTTTAAATAATATTTACTTAGCACCTTTCATTCAGAAAGATCCCAAAGCTCTTTACTGTCTGCTAGAATCATTTCAGCCACCACGAAATTTAGCCAGCTCTGGGGTGGAATACAGCAACCACATCATTCTGGGCTAGCAACACTAAAACAACAACAGTTTTAGGAGGGGAAGTAAATTACTAACTTCTTCAGCTGAAAGTATATGGAAAATTAGGTAGATACATTGGAAATAGACTGAGACACCAAGGTTAATACCACTCCGATTGCAAAATGTGACATAGGAAGCCCAGAGCTCTGTTCTATGCCTCAGCCACAAGATGGCATCTCTAACAGTACCATAACCCAAAGCTCCATCCTGGAGAGTTGATTCTATTCTGAATGAGAAAGAAGGAAGCCACTAATGCCAATTTCTGCAGCACCTAGAGTTTCTTTGAATACCCCTCATCCAAATACTAAGCACACCCAACAGTCTGATTATGTCGTCTGACCAGATCATGGACTAAGAGGATATAGGTACAGGATATATTGTTTACAATGACTTGTGCAGAATCTGTATCTACCATATGCCCCAACCCAGGAAAATGATGCATATGGGTAGTAGACCTCTGCATCCACGTGGAGTCCATGTGACTTGCACAGGCATAGCAGTCCATTCACACACAAGAAGTTGCAGAATCAAAGCTTTACATGGTTAAGTTCCTTGGGGCAGGAGGCAAGTCTTCTTTTTTGCAGGCAAAGCAACAAGAAAACTACCAGTACTTAATAATTAGTTCTATGGAAATGACACATGACGTTATCTGCATTAAGAACTGAAATTATTGCCTTTTGCACACTTAATAGAACCTTAATGAAATATTCTGAATAGATATTTATGCAGACAGTATATGGTTGCTTCGGTCATACATTCATTTCACAGCTAACAAGGCATTAAGGGTCAGATTTAAAAA
Source organism: Caretta caretta (assembly GCF_965140235.1). Taxonomy (NCBI): domain Eukaryota; kingdom Metazoa; phylum Chordata; order Testudines; family Cheloniidae; genus Caretta; species Caretta caretta. The sequence continues at coordinate 124,808,714 of NC_134209.1, read as the reverse complement.
AGGTATTTAGGCATGTAAAGATGCATATAGGCACCTAGTGAGATTTATAAGGCACCTATCTGCATCTTTACGTGCCTAAATACCTTTATAAATCTGATGCCTAATGATCTGGGATTTATGAACTCACACGTAAAAGTGATTGGATGTGAAGGGACTGACTTTTGAGGAAAGATTAAAAGAACTAATGGTAACATTTTGAAAACCACATTGATGATTTAGGCACTTAAGTCACTTATTCAAAAATAATTTTGGTACTTTGGAGACAAAATCCCATTGACTTTCAATGGGAATTAGGTGTCTAACCTGCTTACATGCTTCTGTAAATCCTATTAGACACCTATCTGCATTCTTAGGCATTTAAATACTTTTGTTAATTTGTAAATGGAGACTGGAGCAGTGGCATATTTCAAGACACTAAGTAAGTAGGTAATAATTCCTTATGAATTTTTTGCTTCAAGAATATCATCATATATTTTGTCTTAATTAAATATCTAGCTTTGGCTTATTATAATGATCAAATACATTATTCAATCATGGAATCATTTTATCTATGAAATAAAAGATCCAGGGCTGAAACCTTACCTTAATATTCAGTATGCATTATATTTTCACATTACTTAATTCCAAGATATACACACGGGTTCAACAAACAGAGCAACTGATCAGGATGCAGTATTTCTATTTGCACTTTTTAAAGTTAGACTTTAGCATATCTCGTAGCAGGTTATCAAAGTACAAAAACCTCTTTAGGCAAAAACAAATCAAGTCAGAGTGCAAATGGATTCTCCGATTTCATCCCTCTAAACAACCTGATTTTATCTCTAAAGAGCAATTAGTTTTGGGTCTGAATTAAGGTGACTTCTTATAGTCGTTGGTGACAAGGCGAGTAACACCAGCAATTTCAACTGCCTGCTGTGTTATGGAATGCAGGTGGATGCAGCTATATGTTCTGCCTATCTACTCCCTTTCTTTATACTTCACTATATTGCCTGCTCCCAAGAATTTTGTTATATACGTAGACTAGGATTCTTCCCTTCAAATTCCACATGGTGCCCTATTTCGATCTCCCCTTTTTCGTTTCCACTAAACCTTCAGATTCCCTACATTGAAGCAACTTTCAGCCTGGAAGAGAACAGACTACAGCTTCTTCCAGAACTATCCATGCTGTTTCATCTGTTCTTCATGGAGGCTGCTGGAAAGCTAATGCTAAGAAAGTGTTCAGACCAGCCCTGGAGACGGAGACGGAAACTGACATTAATTTATTAGAAAGTTGCAACTAGTGTAGTTTATCAATCAAATAAAAGTAGCTTTTGCAGTTCTTAGTTATTTTAATGGAAATGTTACCAGATCACCCAATGCTGCTAAATTACAGATTACTATGATTTAAAAGAACACAATCAGCTTTATAAAAATCACACTTTGGTCTAAATTTTTTGGGTCTACTATTGCTACAAGAAACTCCTAAATCATCAGTGAAAGTAATAAAAGAAAAAGTATGTGTGTTTATTGGGAACACTGTGAATAGTTAGTTTCCTTGTTTCACTGCAGTCACTTTCACCTGTTGCTTGATAGGTCTTTCACAGGACAGAGAAAATCTTTTTAAAAAAAAATTAAGTTAAGTGTGGCCGTAAAACCACAGACGTTACCAGGGTGACTCAGGTTCAGGCGTAATACTTAAAACTACTTAGCCTTTTTTAGAAATTGACTAAATTTTAAGTCAACAAGGAGGTCAGATTTTTTTACCCTATCAATTTGCAAATCTTAGTCATTTTAATTAGCAGCCCTTGTTCTATATTTATTAGTGTGATGCCAAGCCTCCACTCTTGTCCAAGTCTAGAGCCATATTCTTCCCTTTATTGTGAGAAGTAGAGACCAGAAAATAGAAGTAAAAAGAAAAAATACAAGAAAACAATACATTTTATCATATACATTGTCTATTGTTCCTGTTGCAACTATTGCCAAAAATAAAAGAATGTAGTACTTAGTTTGATGTTACTAAGCCAAAAATAAAATTATGTGCTAGGGCTATCGATTAATTACCATTATCTCATATGATTAACTCAAAAAAATTAATCATGATTAATCACAGTTTTCATCGCCCTGTTAAACAATAGAATACCAATTGAAATTCAATATTTTTCAATGTTTTTCTACATGTTTAAATATATTGATTTCAATTACAACGCAGTATACAAAGTTCACAGTGCTCACTTTATATTATTATTTTTATTACAAATATTTGCACTGTAAAAATGGCAAACAGAAGAAATAGTATTTTTTAATTCACCTCATACAATACTGTAGTGCATCAATCTCTTTATCGGGTAAGTGCAACTTACAAACGTAGATTTTTTTTGTTACATAACTGCACTCAAAAACAAAACAATGTAAAACTTTAGAACCTACAAGTCCACTCAGACCTACTTCTTGTTCAGCCAACTGCTAAGACAAACAAGTTTGTTTACATTTATGGGAGATAATGCTGGCAGCTTCTTATTCACAATGTCACCTGAAAGTGAGAACATGCGTTCGCATGGCACTTTTGTAGCTGGCATTGCAAGGTATTTACGTGCCTGTTATGCTAAACAGTCGTATGCCCCTTCATACTTCAGCCACCATTCCAGAGGACATGCTTCCACGCTGATGATGTCCATTAAAAAAATAATGCATTAATTAAATTTGTGACTGAACTCCTTGGGGGAGAATTGTATGTCTCCTACTCTGTTTTACCTGCATTCTGCCATATATTTCATGTTATTGCAGTCTCGGATGATGACCCAGCACATGTTGTTCATTTTAAGAACACTTTCACTGCAGGTTTGACAACACACAAAGAAGGTACCAATGTGAGATTTCTAAAGATAGCTACATCACTCAACCCAAGAATTAAGAATCTGAAGTGCCTTCCAAAAGCTGAGAGGGACGAAGTGTAAAGCATGCTTTCAGAAGTCTTAAAGAGAGCAACATTCCAAAGTGAAAACTGAAGAACCTGAACCACCAAAAAAGAAAAATCAATCTTTCTGCCGGTGGCATCTGACTCAGATGATGAAAATGAACATGCATCAGTCCATACTGCTTTGGATGGTTATCGAGCAGAACTCATTATCAGCATGGACACATGTCCTCTGGAATGGTGGTTGAAGCATGAAGAGACATATGAATCTTTAGTGCATCTGGCACATAAATATCTTGAAACGCTGGCTACAACAGTGCCATGCAAATGCTTGTTCTCACTTTCAGATGATATTGTAAACATGAAGCGGGCAGCATTATCTCCAGCAAATGTAAATAAACTTTTTTGTCTGAGCGATTGGCTGAACAAGAAGGAGGACTGAGTGGACTTGTAGGTGTTAAAGTTTTACATTGTTTTATTTTTGAATGCAGTTATTTTCTGTACATAATTCTACATTTGTAAGTTCAACTTTTAAGATAAAGAGATTGCACTAGAGTACCTTTATTAGGTGAATTGAAAAATATTATTTCTTTTGTTTTTTACAGTGCAAATACTTTTAATCAAAAATAAACAAAGCGAGCACTGTACACTTTGTATTCTGTTGTAATTGAAACCAATATATTTGAAAATGTAAAAAATATCCAAAACTATTTTAAAAAATGGTATTCTATTATTGTTTAACAGTGTGATTAATCGCCATTATTTTTTTAATCGCTGGACAGCCCTATTATGTGCACATCATTAAAAACTGCATCTCATAAATCTACATGTTGTTGCAATATTTTGTTTAGTCCTAGCATTCACTTAAAGTTGTTTCATAAGCTTTTGGGGCAAAAATTAATTTTCACTATATGCATGTTCTGCAAAAAATATTTAGCTACCTGGTTGCCTCCTTTTGTTTGCCCTCTTATAACCCCACTTGCTTGTATGAGCTTAATGGTGTAGGATTGCTCTTAATTTCCTCCTTCTACTTTTTCCCCTCAGGGGGCATCTGCTCTCAAAGCAGCCAGTATATCTACCATACCATGTGGATATCCAAACAGCCTTTACTGTTTACTGTGATTGCTTTTCTCAACCCAAGCCACAATGCATGGAAACATACATCTGTTTTTCGAGAGTTGTTAGGGATCTGCAAACTAGCACCTTTGCTGCTTTTTTTAAAGCCAGCGCAAACGTCACTATATCCAAAAATAAAACTTGCACATAAATCAATGCTAAAATAAATTTTAAATTAAGCAGATGCTTAATTTTGTGACTAAAAATGTTTCCTGAAAGAGTATGATTATGAAAACAAAGTTGATAACTTTTGTTTTGTTTTTACTGTACCTGGGCTCCATAGATATATTTATCCAACATCTTGCCTCCTATTGTTTGTCCCCCTATATCCCACACTTGAAGAGTAACATTCAAGTTTCCTGAAAAAGAAAAATATGCAGAAGCTGATTTCTTTGAAGACACTGATTTGATGAAGTTAGATGCAACTAAATTCCAAATGTAACATTAAAGCAGTTGATACAATTCCAGCATATCTGTACTTTTTACAAATATTTTCTTGTACACCTAATAAATGTTTGGTCAAAATATGGAGATGAACAAATCAACTGGGGAAAAAAGTTAATTCCTATTAAATTATACTCATTAAGATCCAGTAAAAATATAGCTAGATATGAACCACATCTCAAAGTAAATGTTCTATGGAGGAAAAGAACTAGAATGGTATAAGGTACAGTTTTCCTAAGTCAAAGTTTAATAATGTATTTCAGAGAAGCAATCTGAAAAGAAGCTTAATAAAACAAATCTTTATACCACAATAGTTGCATTGTCCTTTATTTCTAGTAATATCAACCTAACCACATATTTTATCTCCCGTGCGCCTGTTCAACTGTCTTAAACATTTAAAACTAGGATGCATGCACAGAGTAACTCTATTTTGGTAGAGCTGTTCTCAATATTACTGTACAGCTAGGTGACTATAATGGAAATGCTAACACAACCCTATTTTCAGGATACAAAATCCTTCCTCCTCTGCCCTCCCCCCTCCAAAGAGGCACTCAGCCATAAACCTGATTTGGCTTAAAAATTCTCAGCCTCTAAGTTATTTTTTTTTAAACCAATGACTAGACCATCCCTTTTTGGTACACAACTCAAAGTAGCTTTAAATTCAGTTTTGAAGACCATTATTCTATACTGTAGATAATGGTTTTTGTTTGTTCTATACACAACCCCTAAAAAAACCCAAGAAACAGAAATACCAAAATGAATGATATGCTAAGAGGTAAAAAAAAAAAAAAAAAAAAAAATCATCTTCAGTCCATGCAAACCTGTCAAATTCACATAGTTGTTAAAGTCTATTGCATCCAAAGAACTCAATGGTCCACTGAGCCATCTTTAGATGTAATGAAACAGATGTATTTTATGAGCAAACAATCCAAACTAGCACACAAATTACATACATACACACAGATCTATGCCAACCTGTAACTTGACTGTCATCTTTTATGATCAGATACCTTCTACAGTACAAAACTGATTGTCAGGAAGCATCAGACTCTAGTACAGTAAAGTTCAATACAAATTTTCACCAATCTAACTACAATGCATACATTAATAATACTTTGTAAGTATAAAAAACTATAACTTCCAATTAATTTTTATTTCTAGACAAAAATGCAATAAAGTGACACATTCCACATAAGTCATAAAATTTAAGTCTAACATTTCTTAACTCATACCAATAGTGTGGTATGTAATGGGGAAGAAAAAGCAAAATACTATGGGTTACAGAGAGAGTTTTAGCCTTAAATTGGATATTTATTATTATAATACAAACTTTATGTTCTTGAGCAAAATGTTATCTATTTACCCATAAAGAAACAGAGCATTTACATGAAGAACTTTTATTAGCATTAAATGAGTTACACAAGTAAATATCCCACTTATTGATGAAAATTTATTCTACTGCTTTGTGACCGTAGACAGTAAGTTACAAACAGATACATGGATATACTGTGCTTGGGCTACAAAATGTAACAATTACATTTTTATAACACATTTTGTTTTACTTTGGTTAAGTGTTCAGACTTTTTAGCCAAATCTTTTAAAATTGGTACATATGTCTCAGATGTGAATATTTCATGTACTTACTAAAAGATTCAATTGATTCAGAATACTAAAAATAAGCTTTACTTATTAATCTGTTTTTAAATTTATGAAATCCCCTTCTTAAAAACAAAGAATATTTATGGAAACAGTGTATTTATGTTCAATATTCAAAAGTAACCTTTCACCTGTAATAAGAAACATATCTGTTTTCATAAGGCATTGACAAATCATTAAATGATGCTTTTAAAACTTAGAACATAAATCTATAGTGACTACAGATAACACAGGAATAAGTCTTTCATAACACATATGTGGTTATGAACAAACTGGTGAATCAGCACTAGGAAGCAACTATGCTTCTTCAGTGGGTAACCAAATTAAATACACCCAAAAGCCCACCAAACAACTCATTCTGTAGTGTCCTATATCTAACTTCATTGTAACAGGTTTCAGAGTAACAGCCATGTTAGTCTGTATTCGCAAAAAGAAAAGGAGTACTTGTGGCACCTTAGAGACTAACCAATTTATCTGAGCATAAGCTTTCGTGAGCTACAGCTCACTTCATCGGATGCATACTGTGGAAAGTGTAGAAGATCTTTTTATACACACAAAGTGGGAGGTATTTTTTCATCCTTTGTGTGTATAAAAAGATCTTCTACACTTTCCACAGTATGCATCTGATGAAGTGAGCTGTAGCTCACGAAAGCTTAGTCTCTAAGGTGCCACAAGTACTCCTTTTCTTTTAACTTCACTGTATTCGTTCTATTGCCAATTTACCATTTAATTCATGTTAGATATATGGAAAAATATATTAGAAATAGTGTAACTTTTGAAACAAGGAAATTTTAGAATCATAATTGTGTGTGCTAAAATGTTTCCAAATTGATTACTATCCAATGTTGGAGACAAACACAAGTTATTGGGCTCAATACAGGGGTAACTGGGTGATCTTCTCTGGCCTGTGTTACACAGGAGGTCAGACTAGATGATCGAGGTCTCTTATAGTCTTAAAAACTTTGAAGTTTTCCCCTTCTATTAATATTATAGAAAATAAAATCTTGTTTGTCTAAATAAAGCTTCATTGTTTCATTCATGTTAAGGTGACTCCTGGCTTAAATTAAACTAGAGCAATTACTGAAATTCATATTGATTATCTAGAGTAATAAATTAGTATTAACCCTATACTGCTTCATATGTTTTTTGCAAGATTATTCCATGTTGTGTAGTATCTATTTTGTGGTCAACTTTTTAGGATAGCTATGACAGTAGAAAAAATCTGAACAATATGACTATTTAAAATTCAAATATCAGATATGGTAACATTAAATTTTACTTTTGGCATAAAATGTATTTATCTACTGACCAATTTAAAGGAAGTGTATATTAACTCATGAGTGGCAATAACAAAAAAGTTAACTATACATGAAGAAAAATGTCAACAGTTTGCTTTTTTACAGCTATAGTATGCTTTCTCCAAGCACCAAAATGAATGTACCAGTAAACAATTAAAGCTAAAGAATTCCAGAAAAATTGCATAGAGTCTATTGATGACAAACAAGAAAATTCAAGTGGAGTTTTTTGTTTGTTTGTTTATTAATTTGTTTTACACACACTTAGTAGAAAATGGCATGCATTGGGATGCAAAAAATGAGTAAATGAGAACATATAGGTATACAGGTTGCTTTTGGTCTGAACTGAAGCCACTAAAAGGATTCAACAGTGACCTTTGTAAAAGTATGCTTGGTGCATTGGTTAACCTTACTTAAAGCGCTGCACAGTCCAGATGAAACTAAAAACACAAGTCTGCCTACTTCTTGTACTGAAGACTTAAAAAATCCTTTTCACAGTAGAACCCTGTTTAGTGAACTGTACCCACAACCTCCCTGCAAGTATTTTGACTATGGCTCTTAAGAAGCTCTATCAGCAGAACCTCTGGCTAACAGATAGACTATTTAAAGCCATAAAATCTGTAGAGTGATTGCATCCAGACTTTACAGAATATTGGATCATGAAATACACTGAAATGGATCGGTATTTGGAAAATAATTACCTGGAAAAAATTTCATGGAGAACACTAAAAATCAAATTGTTCACAATTACACTACTCAAAAATACTTGCAACATGTATTAAGTTGTTATTTTATTTGAATCATCAACTGGTAAAATGTTATTCCACTTCTTACTGTAAAATTATATCAGTTACTAAAAAAATTGAAAAGTATAAGACTATACTGGATAAACACAACATTCCAAACCAACATTTCATTTTTATCTACTAATATTAAGTTCCTATTTGTTTTTAAATAGTTTTTATGGGGATGGAATAATACATATTTCTGTTTGGTTTTAAAACTATCATTTCAATTTTGAAAAATCTGCTTACATTTAAAATCAACACATAAATTAGTGCTGTTCCGAAGTCAGTTATCTACCAGCTGTCCTACTAAAGGATGCAAACTAGTGTATGTTTTTCTACTGATATTTGCATACTTTTGTCTAGTTCTATGAATTCATCTTTAGAGAAATATTAATAACTTTGAATAAGCAAAACTAATAGTTGCAATCAATAAATTAAAAGAATCCATTTACTGAGGAAGTGCATTCCATAGTTACTTTTTGAACTTTAAAACCTTTCCCCCCCAAAATCTGACTTTTCCATAAAAATGAGACAGAGGGACACAGTGAGAAACCAAGGGAAAAATGCATCTTTCCCGATATAAAATGTATTTATTTTACAAATACAGAAATAAGAAAATATACATGAGCAGTCACTATTCTATATGTTTGGGTGTGATTTACACCTACACTCTTATTTTGAAACATAATAATTTGGAACAAAACTATTATGAATGGGGACAAAAGTATTATACTTCTCCAAATTTTCCACCCAAAAGGAATATTTAGAAACTCAACAATGTACTAATAGCTTCTGTATGTTTAACCATTGGAAAAAAACTTGCAAAAGTACAAGTTCTCAGCATACATGCTGTATGATTTGTGTACACATTCCATTTACAAGTGCTGCTGTAAGTATTCTGCATAGTTGTATTTCTAGAAGAGCAGGCAGGACAATAAAAAAATACTCTATCCATTTTATACAGAAATAAGCACACAGAGTTGGAATTTGCGTCAAGTCATACACAAAAGAGTACAGTGGAATAACTAATAAAATAATCTTGAAGAACAGAATCCTTTTACGTACTCCTGCATTCTATATCACTTGGGGGGAAAATTAACATAACATTTAAAAATTATTGGCAATATAGTTTTAACAAAATGAAGTTCAGAACACTGCATGTTTTCATGGAAGATTGCAAATTTCTTTTCTAGTTTGCTACTTGTATCTTACCAAAATAAAGACAGAACTTGCATCAACTTTATCATACCTGACTGCAACTTAATACTTAAAAGTGCTTTTTCCAGCTTTCATTTATTAAGCTCACCAGGGTAAATTGCTTTTAATGGAATACTTTCATGCTTACAAATTGAACAGCCACAATGAATGAATGGTTCTTTTTATACCCCCAATTGTTCAGAAACAAACTTTAAGCACTAACCATTCTTTTTTTATTATTTTTTGCATTTTCCATGCAGTGTGTGCAACTGGCATCTAAATAGTTTCTTTGCCGTCGTGAACTGAAACATCTTGAATGCTCAAACTGTATTTTTATGAGTGCCGAGGGACGTTAAATTTTAGTGGTCTATTAAATGCCAGCAATTTCATGCTGCCTTGCATAAAACAGCATTCACATATTAGAGCACAGCGATTCCATAGGTACATTATACTTCTCCCCCACAACCGAAATACAAGTTCAGTGTATTTTATCTAAAAAACTAGATTTATTTCAAAATGCAAAGATATTTTCAGTTAATACATAATTATATTTGGTTTATGTTGTGTATTATACTACTATCCACTTGAAGAGGTTAATTTTAATAGGGATACCAAAAAGTAATATTTTTTAAAATGTGGCTAATAATGGTTCTAGGAAAATAACAATCTTTAAAGACATAAACTGCCAGTACACAATCCTTTTTCACTTGGTGTCTACATAATAAGAAATCCGAGAGAAACTACCCTCAATAGCCAAATTAATTGTTCTATTTAAAAACATCTGCATGAAAAGCACTAGCTTATGTTATGTATTTCATTCTCAAGACCTTGTCGCTGGAGTTTTACTATTACCACCACTTTCAATCTAAGACTCTATATTCTCTTACCTGGTAATGTTATTCTTTTCAAAAAGAAGTCCAGTCCTACAGTCTGTCTGTACTGTTTCCCAAAAGCTTCTTGGGCAAAACGTGTGGCTAAAGATGTCTAAAAACAGAACCATATCAAATTATTTGATATTTTAAAGGCTGCAAACCCAATTTAAACCAGTCCTAAATCTTATAAAACAAAGGTAAGCAACTTTTTAACCAACGCCAGCTAACAATATTCTACGATAACAGACAAGCTTTCTGTCAAGTTTAAAAAATAATAAAAGTAGATGAAAATGGCAAGTTATGTCAGCAAAAAAACAAAGAGTAAAACATTCAGCATGCTTCCTGTGCATTTTAAAAATATTCTGATATTAAAAATGCAGAATTGTGTTACATTTTTAATTGAGTGCCAAATAGCGCACTCTGCTCCATACAAACATACGGTGATATGGTCTCTACCCCATAGGGCTAACAATTGTTAAAAAGAAAGTCCTGATTTCTACAACACAGGACCATGTACACAGCACTAATCACAAACCTTCAACACAGGGCAACTGCTCACACACAGATCCACACTGCAGGTCTGTATGGTTGCAGGGATCCACTTCCTGCACAAATGTTGCAAGATAAGGGCCTACCTGGGGACTAACCTAGTGCCTGATCCTGCAAACATTTATATGCCTATTGAGACTACACACATGAAGTTTTGCATATATTGTGTCAAACAGTACGTTGGAAATTGTTTTCCTAGTGTTAAATTTCACAAAGTTATGTCATCGTGAATGTACACGGATACATAGAGCTGCCTTTTGAAATAACAGATTTCTTAACTTTTACTAGGAACCTCAAAAAGGGCATGCTTCTAATGACTTTAATATGCAGAAAGTAACAACGTATGTATTTTCTGTTTCTTCATGACCAGTTCTAATCCATTCATCAAAGGCAATACATGATATAATGTAATAAGGATACAAAAGAATAGAAAACACCAGTTATATGCATTCCTAGAACTGTTGAAAAAAAAATAATGTGATGCCTTAAAACGTAGTGTGATGTTGCTTAAAGAATGTATCCTATATCAAATCATTGCCAGGCATTTATCAGTCTCTTGTTAACATAACATCTACAAACTGCAGAAATTAGCCATATTTCTGCCTCTATTTGTAAGGGAAAAAAATATCAGGAAACAGCTTCACAAAGCCCCTACACTGCCAGAGACTGACATCCAAAGTGACTAAATAGGAATCTAGCCAATCTTTAAATAAACCACTAAACGACATCAAGTGTTATTAAAAATGGGTAGTAGAGGATATCCAGTTAACATACAATATATTACAATAATACAAATAGTCCTGTTACTGAAAACCAGACATGTTACACTACTAATGTATTTAAAAAAAGGAGGAGGGGGGAAGAGGGGCACTGTAACGCTCGCTCTTGTTCTACAACAGCTTGTACCTTTTTTTCATGAGAAGTTATTTATACATTACCACCACCAAAGGACTCCACAATTAAGGAATCAAGCATGAATAGGGAAATAGGGATCCAGAAAGTTATTTGTGAAGGAAGTAATACAAAACTTAATAGTTGCTTGATTGTATCATTCATATTCCCACCACTGTCAGAGATTAATAGGTGTCTTGAACTCAGAAGATATTTTTAGACCTGATCCAAAACCCAATTAAATTAATGAGAATCTTTTAATTTACTCTAGTGGACTCAGGCTCATAGAGAATTAGAAAATTAGAATTAGAAAACAAGCAAACTATAATTAAATAAGCATATTCATGCCATTTGTACCACACTTGAAAGTGAAAATGTTGAGGATCACAGAGGATGAGAATCCATCTGTCGCCGCAAAACTATCTGACAATTATTTTAAAGTACATATTCAAAATAAAATTCAGTAAAAATTTTGACTGGAATACCACTAACTCATTCACATTGATTTTGTAATCTAACACTGAGCATTTGATCATTTCACAAACAGTATTTAAAAAAAAAAAAATCTATCACCACCTCAGATGTAGGCAAGTATAAATAAAGTGCAAAAGTATGCTATATAGGCCCTCTTTTCCTGTAAACTGAATGTTTAATTACAAAATAGGAACTTTTCCCTTGTAATTTCCCCTTTCATTAGTGAATAATAACTAGCACCTGGGATGAAGAACAAAATATAATCTGACTATATCATAGGGTTTTGGAATATATAAAATCCTAATTTAGATCCATGATAAATAAGCAAACCCTCCCCTGTTTTAAGGGTACAGTAAATATTAACTTTATCACTCTGTGACACTTGATATTCCCAAAAGGTTTCTAGGGGTGTTAATAAAAATAAACAACACATTCAATTAACAGCCAACCAATAAGAGCAACCAGTAATCAACAGCATGGCAAAGTTCTCTTAAATAGTTTTCCTCCACTCTCCTGAATGCAAAGGAATTTATAGCAGAAAGTCATTGACTAACTCCTTTTTTAATTTTTTAATGAATGTTAGTGCTCACGAAAGGTGTAGGATTGCCAGCCGTGAAGACTGGAGTTCTCTATTCATTCACAGAACAAGTATTTATCCACAAGAACACTGACAGCAGCAGTTCAAGTCCTCTACACATGGAAAAGTTGTCTCCATGCCCATTCAGGTCCATCCACAATGCAAAAGCTCCCTGCGATCCTAAAATTATTCTCTAGAGGGGTTCTTGAGAAAGGTTTTAGGTAACAATTTGGCAGCAGCCGTGGCCTGTGTGGTCAAGGTAAATTATTTTCCATTCCAATGGTTGATGAAAGCCATTCTAGCTCAAAAGAACATTTTCTGTGACTGTTTTTAACAAGGTTTTCCCCACCCAAAAAGTTTCATTAATCTGAAGAACAATTTTGTAACAGACTGGGTCTCATTCCATGACCTCTCTACTATGACTGCCAACTAGAGTGCCCGTTGTGTTGACAGACTCTCTATTTAGGACCCAATTCAGCAAAGCATTTAAGCACTTGCCTAAATATAAGCATATGCATAAGTACTTTGCTGAACCGGGATGGCTGACTGAATCTGGGTCTTAATGCATATGCCTGATATTTATTAAGCAGCCCAGTCCCTCCCCTTTCAGCTAAAGTTCTTGGAGTGTTGAATTAGCAATTCATATAATTAAATCATAAGAGTAGAAGAACAACAAAGAGCTTAAAAGCCAAAGCAGCAGTTTTAAGAATGAGTGATTTGGGGGGAGTTCCCTACAAAACAAGGATACAGTTTAATGTAAGGGGTGAAGGACAGGAGAAGACTGCTTGCTTATATTTTTAGATCAATCACCAACTAGTTGTATCACCTGTGCTGGAAATGGTCCATAAATTGTCGTGAAAAAGAGCTGTGCAGCTCAAAAGCTTGTCTCTTTCACAACAGAACTTGGTCTAATAAAAGAAATTACTTTGTCTCTCTCATATCCTGGGACAAACAAGGCTACACCACCACTGCAAACATTCATTTACAGACAAACAAACAAACAAATCAGACTGTCTGAAAAACAGTTACCATCTGTCAAATGTTAGATGGCAAGTCATGGTATAGGCCAGTGTTTCCCCAACTTGGGACGCCGCTTGTTCAGGGAAAGCCCCTGGCGGGCCAGGCCGGTTTGTTTACCTGCCGCGTCCACAGGTTCGGCCGATCGCAGCTCCCACTGGACAGCGTCAGTTATGCTTTTCTACCAGCCATGTTGTGGTTATTTGTAGAGCAGGAGTAGGAACTTCCCAAAGGCTGCCCTACTTGCCTTTTCCTCCCTAGGAGGTAAATTTTTCAGAAGTGCTAATGGGACTTTGGCTGTTACCTCTGGATCCAACAATAAAGATCTTCCATCAAAGGTTTCCACTTTACCAAACCCATTGAGAATTCACTATCACTACCCAAAAATTAATCTGTATCCCCTCTCACCTCACCCCTTCCAGTTTATCATGTCTCTATTTATAGTAGCAATGCCCACTGGACCACATTCTGTACCAGCACCAGTCTGTAAGAATCTTAGTTAGATGCACAAAATGACAGAGCACTGTAGGGCACAAAATGCTTTAATTTTTGTACGGGTTATGGAGTAACTCAAATATGGATAACTTTTCATTGAAGAAAGTCTAGGTCTAGTTTATAAAAACACAGTGATCTAAATTTTTGCTTATTCCTAGTTTACAAAGCAAATAATTTTATAATTTTGTTTTTTTGGCCTTCCCACTCCACTGCGACCCAACAATGAAAAACTGTCCTATAAAAGAAAAAATGGCTGATAAATGTTTACAGACAACCTATTTATTTTCACTATCTAGGTTTGCAAGTCTGAATATGGCTCTTTGAATAGTTTCTCCATCTGCAAAATGGAGACTACGATAGTAATCTACATGATAGTGGTGGAGTGAAATTTAATTAATGTTTATAAAGTACTTTGAGATCTTCAAATGAAAGGTAGTACAAAAGTACAAAGTATTAGGTGGGTAGTGAGGCTATAAATGCTAAATACTTTTTAGTTAGAGAAGGAAATTCCAGTTCATTAATGGCTGAAAATAGTTATATGATAAGTAGACCAATATTTACAGTACTTCCTCAGAGATCAGCAATAATGAAGTCTGAAATTATGTTGATCAATGAGGTTATAGAATGTGAAAATAGAGTCTCACTACCCCCAGGTCAATTCAAAATTTAAAAAAAAAAGAGGAGGGGGGGAGAATAGACACATCAGAAAGATCCAGGAGCAATGCACAGTTGAGAAACCCACCTCAAAGCTGATGTACGGGAAGAGGGTTTTAGGATTCCTACCAGGGGCAGGACACAGTTAAGTTCCATCTTTTGTATCAACCTCGAGAGTAGATATCTGATAAATTGAAGACCCACACCCATCTGGAAGGGAGAGAAGGAATGTGCACTGCCCCTTATCTCCAGCCCGAAAGCCTCCTAACTTTTGGGGTGGTCCCAGCTATTCTATTCTTCCTCTAACCTCCCAGTAGGTAAGGGGATGGTGCATTTCTGCTGCTCTACCCACTCCCATGACCTTTATTTTTCCAAGAACACCTTACCCATGAATAGCTCCGGAACCTAGTTCCACAGAGAGACACAGCTTTCCCGAGCAGCAGCAGAGCAAAACTAATGTGATTTTTGTTAGTTTCACTACTGCCATGTTTCTCAACATGCAAACCAATGAGCATGTGGAAAGATGTAGAAGCAGAATCCAGAGACTGACACCATTTTTTCAACCGATATTAATGTCACTAATTTTAAAAAAAGTTTGGTTTCGTTTCTGGAGGGGAGGGTTTTGACAAAAGCTCTCGTTCCTGAATTTTGTTCCCTTTTCTCTTTCCCTCCTCTTCCTTCCTATAAAAGGAAGTCATTTCTTTTATACTGCTGTGTATTTTTGCTTAACTCAATCCTCCTTTTCTGTTTCAGATTTCTTTTCCTCACCTGGTTTAATCTGTTTTCCTTATTTTTGTCTAACTCATTCCAACCCCTTTTTATCACCATTTTTCCCTCAGGTCATGCATTGTTTTCCCAATTTTTTTTCTTTTTAATATTTTCTTAGCATTTTTTAAAATTTTAATCTTTTGTTTATTTTCTCCATTTTATTATACTGTTTTTCTTCTGGCCTGTGTCTTTGTACTTCTATCAGTCACTCCTCCCTTTCTATCATGCTGTTACCCTTACGTCTCTCCTCCAGGAGCAGCACTTCCACTCCTTCCCATCAAGTCAACCTGATTTAGACTCCCCAGCTACCCTGAATCGTTCCCATTTCCCTTACCACCCTGCCATGTCGCCACTCAGGTTTAGCCCATCTATCCCTCCATCTCAATCTATGGAGAGTTTGACGGGCCAAACCTGAGTAGCACTGTGACATCATCTGACAGGTCGCAATGCCACTGCTGTGCACTGAGTGCTAGGTGGGCTCTCTCTCTCCAACCTTCCCCTCCAAGTCTCATTTTTCAGAACCCCCACTATACTCTTGT
The DNA here is from genome assembly GCF_965140235.1 of Caretta caretta. NCBI lineage: Eukaryota > Metazoa > Chordata > Testudines > Cheloniidae > Caretta > Caretta caretta. The sequence continues at coordinate 124,792,489 of NC_134209.1, read as the reverse complement.
GTATATTTTTGTAGCAAAAAAAATACACGTAGTGTCGTTTCCATGAGTGTTTTTCCCCACACACCTGTCATGAAATTTTCTCAAAAAGTGAATGGGAGTGAAGCATTGCTCCCTGCCTCATGAACGGGGCACGACTGAGGAGGAGAAATGGAAACACTGTCCTGGACTGCAACTGCCACTGAGCTGTCTGAGCAGTTTTGTTTTTAAACTACTGCCAGCAGTTCCACAGAATTTGAATCCTTCCCCCTATCTCCCAGGCATGACACCAGAAGACATGCAAGTTTGCTGCCTTCTTGTAAGCTGGCTGAATCATTGTTCCTTGAGAGGCAGGAGACCAGTGTTGCCAATGCTGGCCCGGAGGAAGAAAAGGAAAACATGAAGTTCTGGATCTCAGGAGGGAATGAGGGAATATATCTTCTGCCACTATTCCCATTCCTCTCCATTGACTGAAGATCATAGTTCCTGCAGAGAGAGGAATGTGCACAGTGAATGGGGGCTGAGAACGTGCACAAAGGAGGCTGGATGAGAAACATATACAAGAGGGAGGCTGGGTGGGGGATAAAGAAACTTATGCTTATACCCACACCGTTTTAAGAACGAGGGGGAACAAGTGACAATACAAGAGAGGAACTCAAATGGTTTGGTCTTAAGAGGTCTCCAAATTCACCTGAACTGGCCCCAAGGCTGTATTTTTATCCCCCTCATTCAGGCTATCAGACCTCTTTTACTTTTGCAAGATTTTTCTGCAAGGCCCAAAGTTGCAAGTTCCTCTTCCTGCAGCAGAGGATTCAGGATGCAACCAGGAAAAAAAAAAAAAAAAAAAAAAGCACCAATGCTTGTAATTCCAGTTATGGAAAGAGGTCTTGCCATAAGGTGCTAAACAGCAGTAGTGAAAACGACTTCTTAGTTTGATTTGTATACTGGGAAAGCTAAGAGCAAAAGACTAGAGCAATCTTGAGCATTTATAATACGCTCCTTAAATTGTCACTTGGAATTATTTGTCCACTGATTCAAACATAACACTATTTTTATGGCATAAAAGGTTTTCTTTACAACCATTAGAGCTAGATACTCTTTCATTTAAAGAAAAGAGTAAAGTCTACATTTAGCCACTTGCCTTTTTCACCACAGAGAATTTTCCTACTTATCAATGGCAAGCAGATTTTCCAACACCTGCAAATTATACGAAGTCTTGGTTTTTCACCTGAATCATAAGTAAACCAGTTTTTCCGTGTCTGAACTTTTAATTTCCTACTGGGAAGTCAGTAACAAAGGAGAAATTGTACTTCTGAAATTCACATTCATGAGGGAGATTATCAGGTATGTCTTATAAAGACATTCAAGATATGTGTAATAATACATACACTATGATCACTTTTTGTTGCAAGTAAAGATCAGGTCTTATTGTCTTCTTTGGTGCATAGTGACTTGTGCTTTGCCTTATTTGACTCTAGGCTGGTCAGGGACCTCATGTAGTCCACAATTCTGTAAGCATGTTATTTGTTAATTACGTTCCTAACCTTCACAGAAAGAAAACCTTGAAAACGTGAACCAAAATTAAAACACCACACTGGTGACTTCCCATATCCTGAAATAATAGCTCTGACAGATATAAAGTTGTCTTATTCGTGTGAGTAGTCTAGTAGTTTTTGAAACCTTAAGAACACAACTTGAACAGTAACTAGTGCACTGTTGATTATTTCAGCAGCAACATCCAGCTAGTATGTTTGTCCCCGAACCCCAGATTCCCTCCCTCTGCCTTGCCAGAACCCCAAATCCCTTCCCAGTGCCTGTCCAGATGCCAAAAGCTGCAGCTTCCCCCCCCCCCACAACCTCTGTGATGCAACTATGCCTTGCCAATACAAAGTGTGCAACATACCGAAAATACGGGAACAATATAGGATAAATCGGTTTTAATGTCAAAATAAACACCACAAAGGCGACTGTAGTGCTTGTATTAACAACTTTTACCTTTATTAAGGACTTTTATACTTGAAGTTCAGCCAGTCTAGAATTCCTAGGTTGCCGCACCAGAGCGTGGCAGGACGCAGGAGCCTTGCCCAGAGTTTGAGTGCCGGTTGCCAGGGGGCGGAAGGGTCTAGGGGGCTGCTCAGCGCCACTGCTCTTTGCGCCCCACAAGACAGATGGGGCTGGCCACCGTAGCCTCCCCTCCCACGGCCTGTCTCGGGGGGCTGCGCTGACAGCGGGGAACCCTCATCGCTGCCATTCGCTGCCCCAAGAGGTCTCTGGAGACCCGGCCGGAGAGGCCGCTCGTGGCGCGATTGTTCCACCCCCACCGCCGCGCTGTGGGCCTCGCGCCCGAGCTAGTTGGACTCCCGGGGACGGGGCTAGGGACAGCGGCCGGTCGCCTGTCAGTCACTGGCCAGATATGGCGACAACGACAGGCGCGACAGACACGAGACGCTCGTGACGGGGGCAGGGGCTTGGCTCTTTGAGCTACGCGAGCCGCACGCGCTGCTAGCCGCGGGGTGGGGCCGGCTGGGGGGCGAAGAAGGCAGGTCCGGTGCGAGGCCGGGGCCTGCTCCCCGGGACGCTCCGCGGCTGGAGGGGACAGAGAACATCCCGGGGAGGGCTGGGGTGCAGCCCCGGCAGCGGGGAGCGGGGGCAGACGGGCCCCGGCACTGACCTTGCCGGAGGTGCCGTCCCCCAACACCACTAGCTTGAGCTGCCGGTCCGGACTCTCCTCCTCCGAGTCCGACATGGTCCCTGCGCCCGGCGGGGCGGGGCGGGGCGGGGCGGGGAGCGGGTGCCGCACTCACGAAGCCGCTACCGGCACAGAAGCCGAAGCCGCCATCTTCCCTGGATGCGGCCGCTATCACTAAGGCCGAGCCTGGGCGAGACCACCGCGCGGCCGAACCGGAGGAGGGCGAGAGAGACGGGGCGGCGGCCCCAGCGGCCGCTCCCCGGCGTGGGAATCAGCTCGCTGGGCCCCCCGCGTCCCTGCACCCTCACAGCCTCTCCCCCCTCCCTGCGCGATAGTGGCTTGGCCCGGAATTCTGAGCGCTTCAATGGTTTAATCCCCTCGTGACGCCCGGCGTGGTAACTAAGGGCCGTGGAGTGAAAGGTCACGGGGCGGGGAGCGCCACAACTGGCCCCTCCCTCTCCCTCCCCCAAGGGGGCGGGACTTAGGGGATTTCCCGCCCTCTGCTTTGCCCCCCAGGCAAGGCACGGGGATTATTTGCCCTCTGCTCAGGAGGTGGGGCGGCGGGGGGCGGGGCATGGGAATTTTCGCCCCACCCCCTCGCTCAGGGGCGTGGCATTTACTCCGGTCTCCGAGCGCTGGGCGAAGGGGGCGAGCAGAGGGTTCTTTTGCCCAGGCCGCGTGGAGGCCCCCCCCTCACCGCCCCCCGCGTCGCTCGGCCCTAGGAAGCGGGGGAAGGAGCTGCCTTGGCCTGGGGAGGGGAACCGTGTCCCCAGGCTGCTGCCGTCGGGCGGGGTGCAAATGAGAGCGGGGCTGGAGCCGCCCCCAGGGGAGATCAAGCCAGCGCCACCCTCCCCGTTCTGTGCTGCTGCCCAGGCTGGGGAGCGGGGGCTGTAAGATCGCTTCTCCCCTTCCTGCCCCAGTGATTCGGGGCGCGGGCCCAGGCACTGAAGCGCTCCCAGGGAAGGCAGGCAGCCCCCTCCCCCCCAAAGGAAGAAGCCCTTCCAGGGGCTGGGCTCAGGCGGTGTGTTTCTGGCTGTAGCCATCAAGGACTAACGTGTTGGTGGCACTGCTCCCCTACAACGCAGCTGACAGCCTGAGCCGGATCGGACCCCTTCTTGTGTGCAGGGCCGCAGGAAGGAGCCCAAGGGGGGGAAGAACCAGAACCAGATTTGAATGGCATGGGACCCTGTGTGCCAGGTCCCAATGCTTCTCCCTCAGGTTTGGCCCAGCCACCCCTCTGTCATGCCAGCAGGGAAGGGGCTCTACAAGTACTCCACCAGCTGTGGTCAGCCCCCCCCCCACGGTACACTTCCTGAGTAGAAAGAAAAGGAGGACTTGTGGCACCTTAGAGACTAACCAATTTATTTGAGCATGAGCTTTCGTGAGCTACAGCTCACTTCATCGATGCATACCGTGGAAACTGCAGCAGACACTATATACACACAGAGATCATGAAACAATACCTCCTCCCACCCCACTGTCCTGCTGGTAATAGCTTATCTAAAGTGATCATCAAGTTGGGCCATTTCCAGCACAAATCCAGGTTTTCCCACCCTCCCCCCCACACACACACAAACTCACTCTCCTGCTGGTAATAGCCCATTACCAATAATAATAATAATAATAATAGCCAATTGCTGAGTAGGTTCTCAGAAGTGGGGGAGGTGGCTGGCTCTGTTTTTAAAAAGGGAAAGGTGCCAAAGGTCCTTTGTCTCATTCCCCCCATTTTCTGGCAGCTGTGTGCATTGCTCACTAAGTTCTCACTAGAGAATCTTTGATGATGATACATACACAACATGGATGAGGAAAATACTCAAAACATCCATCTTGATTCTTTTCATTATGGAGCTAGGTGAAAACACCTGTGCTGTCATAGAAGTGTAAGTCAAAGTGTAAAAAAGCAAAAACCAGCTGAGAACTGAAAAATTGGATGCTAACAGACTGTGAATCCTAGTGATTATTTAACATGGTGATATTGCTTCACACTGACTCAACAGACATTCTAGGCTTCAGAGTTACAGTCCTGGAATCTTTTTCTATAGACTGTGGTAGTGCCCAGAGAGCCACTATTTTAGGCAATGTACAAACTGAATAAAGGATATTTCCTGTCTCTAGACCTCTGTGAGTTTGCATAGCTGGCATATAGCTTGCATATTTGGAGTTCAAAAAGGAGGCATTCCCGTTGTGTGCATTGTAAGAAGCATATTTGTGCACTTCTTTAAAGCATTCCTTTCTGAAAACTGATGGTTAAAATGGCATCTAAGGGTCCCATTTTCCATCTCACAATGATTTCCAGTAAAAATTTGCTCAGTTTACATGAGGGTTTTTTTCTTACTGCAGCTCCTGCAGACTCAGCCTGGGTTCTGAGAGCTAATCTGGGTTCTTGTATGTTATTACTAGTAACGAAGATTCAGTGGCAAGAATACTTGGGATGCTGACTAGCTGGCAAGTGTCCATGGCCTGGCCTGTATTTTTGCCTAGTCTACATGGTCACTTCATAGTACAATACCCTGAAAACTATCCGGGAGATAAACTAATGCTAACCCCCACAGGAAGACTGGGAATCTCAGTTTCCTGATGTTAATACTGAGGTCTTATATAGTGCTCTTCATCAACAGATCACAAAGTGATTCATAATCTTCCATGTGTTTATCCTTATAATGCCATATGAAGTAATGATATGTCAGTCTTTTCAACTTTGGCAATTTACAACGTACCAGACCTTAACATCTCATAATTCCAATTACATTCTTGCTTCTTTCTCTCAACTTCAATTCTAGACTGATTTCTACAGCCACTATCTTGAAAACTAGTACTTGTGACACCTTAGAGACTAACCAATTTATTTGAGCATAAGCTTTCGTGAGCTACAGCTCCCTTCATCAGATGCATACTATGGAAAATACAGAAGATGTTTTTATACACACAAACCATGAAAAAATGGGTGTTTATCACTACAAAATGTTTTCTCTCCCCCCACTCTACTCTCCTGCTGGTAATAGCTTATCTAAAATGATCACTCTCCTTACAATGTGTATGATAATCAAGGTGGGCCATTTCCAGCACAAATCCAGGGTTTAACAAGAACGTCTGAGGAACAGTGCAGGGGAGGGGGTGAAAGAATAAACAAGGGGAAATAGGCTTGAATAGAGACTGGGAATGGTTGAGTTATTATAAAAAGTAACCTAAGTTAATTATATCCAATTTGCAAATTAATTCCAATTCAGCAGTCTCTCGCTGGAGTCTGGTTTTGAAGTTTTTCTGTTGTAATATCGCAACTTTCATGTCTGTAATCGTGTGACCAGAGAGATTGAAGTGTTCTCCGACTGGTTTATGAATGTTATAATTCTTGACATCTGATTTGTGTCCATTTATTCTTTTACGTAGAGACTGTTCAGTTTGGCCAATGTACATGGTAGAGGGGCATTGCTGGCACATGATGGCATATATCACATTGGTAGATGTGCAGGTGAATGAGCCTCTGATAGTGTGGCTGATGTGATTAGGCCCTATGATGGTGTCCCCTGAATAGATATGTGGACACAGTTGGCAATGGGCTCTGTTGCAAGGATAGGTTCCCGGGTTAGTGGTTCTGTTGTGTGGTATGTGGTTGCTGGTGAGTATTCGCTTCAGGTTGGGGGGCTGTCTGTAGGCAAGGACTGGCCCGTCTCCCAAGATTTGTGAGAATGTTGGGTCATCCTTCAGGATAAGTTGTAGATCCTTGATAATGCGTTGGAGGGGTTTTAGTTGGGGGCTGAAGGTGATCGCTAGTGGCGTTCTGTTATTTTCTTTGTTAGGCCTGTCCTGTAGTAAATGACTTCTGGGAACTCTTCTTGCTCTATCAATCTGTTTCTTCACTTCCGCAGGTGGGTATTGTAGTTGTAAGAATGATTGATAGAGATCTTGTAGGTGTTTGTCTAAGGGGTTGGAGCAAATGTGGTTGTATTGCAGAGCTTGGCTGTAGACAATGGATCGTGTGGTGTGGTCAGGGTGAAAGCTGGAGGCATGTAGGTAGGAATAGCGGTCAGTAGGTTTCCGGTATAGGGTGGTGTTTACGTGACCATCGTTTATTAGCACTGTAGTGTCCAGGAAGTGGATCTCTTGTGTGGACTGGACCAGGCTGAGGTTGATGGTGGGATGGAAATTGTTGAAATCATGGTGGAATTCCTCAAGGGCTTCTTTTCCATGGGTCCAGATGATAAAGATGTCATCAATATAGCGCAAGTAGAGTAGGGGCGTTAGGCGACGAGAGCTGAGGAAGCATTGTTCTAAGTCAGCCATAAAAATGTTGGCATACTGTGGGGCCATGCGGGTATCCATAGCAGTGCCGCTGATTTGAAGGTATACATTGTCCCCAAATGTAAAATAGTTATGGGTAAGGACAAAGTCACAAAGTTCAGCCACCAGGTTAGCCGTGACATTATCGGGGATAGTGTTCTTGACGGCTTATAGTCCATCTTTGTGTGGAATGTTGGTGTAGAGGGCTTCTACATCCATAGTGTCTAGGATGGTGTTATCAGGAAGATCACCGATGGATTGTAGGTTTCAGAGTAACAGCCGTGTTAGTCTGTATTCTCAAAAAGAAAAGGAGTACTTGTGGCACCTTAGAGACTAACCAATTTATATGAGCATAAGCTTTCGTGAGCTACAGCTCACTTCATCGGATGCATACTGTGGAAACTGCAGAAGACATCTATGTCTTTCAATCATCTATGTCTTCTGCAGTTTCCACAGTATGCATCCGATGAAGTGAGCTGTAGCTCACGAAAGCTTATGCTCAAATAAATTGGTTAGTCTCTAAGGTGCCACAAGTACTCCTTTTCTTTTTGCGGTGGATTGTAGTTTCCTCAGGAAGTCAGTGGTGTCTCGAAGGTAGCTGGGAATGCTGGTAGCATAGGGCCTGAGGAGGGAGTCTACATAGCCAGACAATCCTGCTGTCAGGGTGCCAATGCCTGAGATGCTGGGGCGCCCAGGATTTCCAGGTTTATGGATCTTGGGTAGTAGATAGAATATCCCAGGTCGGGGTTCCAGGGGTGTGTCTGTGCGGATTTGATCTTGTGCTTTTTCAGGGAGTTTCTTGAGCAAATGCTGTAGTTTCTTTTGGTAACTCTCAGTGGGATCAGAAGGTAATGGCTTGTAGAAAGTGGTGTTGGAGAGCTGCCGAGCAGCCTCTTGTTCATATTCCGACCTATTCATGATGACAACAGCACCTCCTTTGTCAGCCTTTTTGATTATGATATCAGAGTTGTTTCTGAGGCTGTGGATGGCATTGTGTTCTGCACGGCTGAGGTTGTGGGGCAAGTGATGCTGCTTTTCCACAATTTCAGCCCGTGCACGTCGGCGGAAGCACTCTATGTAGAAGTCCAGTCTGCTGTCTCGACCTTCAGGAGGAGTCCACCTAGAATCCTTCTTTTATCTCTAAGGTGCCACAAGTACTCCTTTTCTTTGTGCCATAGCTGGTTTCCCTTGTTTGTTTGGGTGTTTCGCACAGCAACAAAGATGAGAAACGTTTTTTTTTTTCAAAAATAGGACAATATAGTTGTAAAACAAAAATTGGCAGAGGGACTCAAGAGCAGGTGTAGTAACTGAAACTAAACTATTGTATTTTTTAACTGATGAGATGACAGGTTGACAGTGTCTTTTTTATAACCAAAATTTAAAAAGTCTGAATAAAAATCATTTCTTCTTTCAATCAGGCTTCACTTCCTTGGTAACTGTGGGGTCATAAAAGCTTCAATCCTCCATATACACACACAATATAACCCCAGTGAGTTCAAGGGGACTACTCATGTTGATAAAGTTATTAATGTACTCCAGTGTTTGCAGAATCAGAGCTAATAGTAACTAGTTCTCCAATAATCCAAGGATAGACAAGACCTGAATTTCCAGTGTAAAAAGACAAGCAGAGAAAAATCTGAATTTATTTCTCATACATTAGAAAGAAGTAAAACATGGCATACCCCTACTATTTTCCTGTGTAGGTCACCTTTAACTTAATTGGGCTGTGGTGACTCTGATTAACCTATCCAACTTCTGAGAGGTCAGTATCTGAATAGGACTCAAAGAAGGAAAGAAAAAGAACTGAGACAAACATGAACTTTCTATTATGCTTTGTGACTTTATTGAAGTTTTGTATGATTAATGCTAAATAACATTGAAAAATGAATGTACTAAGGTAGTTGACACTCACACTATAAGGCAAGTGTTTCATGACTCACAGGACAGAGAAACACTCTGGCAGACCAATGCAAATGTTCTTGGGACCAGTAAACTTTTCTGAACACTGGTTCTGGATTAGTGATCAGAAGAAGAAAAATATACTTCCCAGAATAAGTTTACATATCCATATGGTAAGTGATTTTTTCTTATACCAGAACTGTTATTAAAGAATAGTATGGGCCTAATGTAGCAAAGCTGCTTATACTGTTCATGCCCAACACAGTTTTCCAAACCTTTATTACTTTTGAAATGCTTTTCCACAAAATGATTAGTTTAATGTTTTTTCCTCCTTGAGGACTACTGTCCTACCAAGTGTGAACGTCACATGGACAGTTATGTTGTGTTCAACACACATGTGCACAGCGATTAAACTAGACAGGTGTCTCTTTCCCCGTCTTCTAATTAACTGAAAACCAGCTTCGCTTTTGTTGCTCAGTGTTTCTCAAAAAGTTCACCTTTGGAGAACAGAAGGTTTGAGCCCCTAGAAAAGAGATTTCAGAAAGCATCTGAACAAATACAGGGGGCTGGAATGGAAATACTTCTCAGTCTTAACCATAATGTTTACTACCACAAGCATAATAAAGAAACATTATATGGAAGACTTTGATGGTACATGGTATGACTGTCTTCTCTGCACACTGCGCCTCCTTTTGTCTGCTCATGTGCACACCAGAGCAGCTAATTTAAGATAAGCAGCTGTGAAATTGGTGGAAGCCCTCCGCAGCTGGGTAATTTCACTCCCTGCTCTCTGGTCTGTTCCTCCACTATGGAATAGGTGGAGTTAAATTAACCAACACTGAAGTGCTCCCACTAACCTGCTAACAGCTGGTTATTTTCATTTAGGTGCTTTGCTTAAATCAGGAGTAGGGAAAAAGCAGTGGAGCAGCAAGGGGGGGGAGGTTCGGAATGGAATGGAACGGACCAGTTGGAAGGGGAGAAGGTATTCTGCCATGCCTGAGAGAAGGGTAACAGAAAGGGGAAACAAGGAGAGGAGTGAGAGAGAGGAAGGGTAGAAGCTGGGTGGGGGAGGCAACCAAAGAAGCAGAGGAAGAGGGAAAGATGCAAAAAAAGGAAAAGCCATGGGGGTGGGGGGAAGAGTATTGTAATACAATAAAAGAAATTCAGAGAAAGCTATGATGAATATTCTTGGGACAGTGTGTGTGTGTGACAGTAGGAGACAATGAGTGGGAGCAGGTGAATATGTAGACCTGGATGGAGGAACAGACCGGGGGAAAGGGTCAATGCCAGTATTGAAAATACACACCAAAAAATGACATAACTCTTAATACCACAATAGATAGATCTGACATGTACAATTTTCCTTTGTAGTTCATTTGTTTTCTTTATGAGTTCTTTTAGTTTGAGTATATTTAAGGTATGAATACTCTTGCTCTAAGAAAGTGAACAACAGAGTGGAAAACCATGTGATGCAGCCCTCTGACCAATGTACTAGTCCTCATGTGGCCCTCCTGGTGATTCGAGTTTGAGATCCCTACTTTAAATGGTAATGACCGCCAGTGACTATTGACTTGTCTGGATTTTAACTGCGGGTCCGGGGGAGGAAGAGCTAATACCAATCCTCTAAAATATCTAGTCTCCCATGTGCTAAATAAGCTACACTAAATGATTGTGGCTTGCTCAATTTAGGTCTCATTTTCAATCCTTGCTATCTATTTAGATGTGCATTTCTTCAGGAGTAAATGCATGCACTTTGCATGTGAAAACACACAACTAGGTGGTCACAAGCAAATCAAGGTTTGTGTGTGAATATGCAGTCTACAAAGGAAGCATTTTCAGTGTGCAAATACAGATATAAACAGGTATGAGCACATCCTTTATGTGGAGTGGTTGTAACAAGAATGAGTCATTTTAGATGCCCTTCCCCAAACCTCACAGCAACAAGATGGTCATCAAAGCAGAGTGATACACCCTCCATGTGTGGGATAAGTCAACTACTATTAGAGAAAGTGCTAAATAGTCATGATTGGCTCATCATTCGAAGTAAACAAAGAGGGACTGATTCAGGGGATCAGTATTTCAGTCCTGAGCTATTTTCCCTAGTTTCTTCTGCAGAGCTAGTACACTCACCATTTCAACCAGAATCCTGCTGCTCCCTAATGATCTCTTTCACTCTGCAGCTACACACTGATTTAAAGCCCATGGAAGACACTGAGGCCACAAGTGGGCATTCAATGCAGTGTTGACAAGCGCCATTGGGAACCATATCCATTCTTCCTCTGGCAGCCAGAACATTCACTACACCTGTTTCACCAATGGTATTCTCACCTTTGGGGAAAAAAATCAAAGCCCAAACAGAAAAATAGGAATACAGTTCTGTTAGAAAAGCTCTCTTAGTCCACAGATCCACTTATGGTTTTGTGATGGTCTAATCCCTTTTCTCCCTTAACTCTCATTACATTAAAGGCTTGCATATATAAAAATCTGTTTCCACTTCATCAGTTGCCATCTCTAATGTCTCTACTAAATCAGTTTTACGTCTGTGCACATTTTTTGGGGGTAATTTGATTCCTTTGATGTTAAATTGAATACTGTAACCAATAAAATTGACCAGATTGACAAATGAGTAGAAATGATAGAGAAGAACTACTTGTTACAGATGTAAAGACCATTTTCATAACGGTTAAGATAGAAGGTGGCTTTTTTCTGTACAAGACACTGAAATCTTCCATGCACCCAGCAAAACACAGCAGGTTGCTAACTAGATAACACAGGGCCAAGAGTTAGGACTGAAATAGTCATTCTAATCTGAGATACCATCAACAACCCACACTGGACACCTGCTCTACAGTAGTGTAGATAGATAAACAAGCCCAATGTCTTCTACCAATAATAAATCAATCTGAAAAAATAGTGATCCGTTTGTGAACATTTCACTAAAAGGAAAAGCAGCATAAGCAGTTGAATGAATTATTCATTACATATTATTTACTCAGCTGTCATGATAATGGGTCATAGGTTAGTCATGTTTTCTATGATCACCTTTTGCAGCTGTCACAGTTCAGGGCAACTGCATCTGTGTTCCCCTTCTGTGGTCTACGAAGGGCACCCACTTTTAGGCCTCTGGCTCCCAGCCATTACCTCTTTTGGACAGAGACCCACATCTCTCTCCCTCATGACTGTTTTTCACCCCCAGGCTGCATAGTTGCCTGCCTACACTGTGATATCCCCAGCATGCCAGATCACCTAAAAGGACAGCATCTATACTTTGATTTCTCTTCAGAAGTTATGAACGGAGTAATTGCCCACGGTTGTGTTACCACACAGCTCTTTATAAGCGAGCACATTTATTATTAAGGTGAAAGTATTACAGAGAATACATTAGAAACAATAAAAGAACCTTCTCACATGCTAAAAAGCTTAGCAGAGGTCACCCAAACTCCAATCTTGGTCTCTGGTAGATGTCACTGCTTCAAAATCCACAACTAGGTTTTCCCAATGGTTACAAGTTCATAATTGTCTCGGATTCAGAACCAGAACAAGGATAGATCGTTCAGTCTTTCCTTTATATGATTTGGTCCTTTGATCTCGGCCTCATGTAACAGCTGATCAGCAGACAATGACCCACCCCTCAGGGCATAGCTTCAAAAGGCTAGATTTGCATTCACCTCCCAGTAGATTTCCCTCAGAAAAACCACTTAAAACTTCTTGTTCCAAAAGTATACTTTTGCCTGGCACATTGTTCAAGATAGCACTTTGAACTCCTAAGTCTCTCATTTGTCGCACACAGACCCCGAGGGGTTACATGCAATCCTGACCCACAAAAATACATAGACTCATAGGGTTAGAAGGGACCACAGAGGTCATCTAGTCTAACCCCATGCCAAGATACATAAACCATTAATTTAATACAATGGACCCCAAAGATACTTAATTTAATAACTCTCCTAAGGCTATGGCAGGAAATTGCTATATTTGTCACAGCAGCAACGGTAATTCTTCATAATTTCCATATCCAAAGCACTGCACAAGTATGAGCTAACTGACTCACCTAGCACCCTGTGAAAGAAATCATAGTACTGTTATCCCTCTTTTACAAAGAGAAAGGCCCAGATTCACAAAGGTACTTAGGCACCTAAGTCCCAATATTAGGAGCCATTATGATCCACAACACCGCTGCTCAACTGCCACCTAACCCTGTAGGTTGCCTGACCTCACTTGGTACCTAAATTTCCACTGTAAAAGTTCCCTCAGCCCCTAAGTTTCTGCCTCTGAACATGCATGCTGCTGCCTCACTCTAGGCATCCCAGGACCTGTCTACCACCTAAGCCCCGGTGCGATCCACAAATTGTGAAGGGATAAAGTAGCACCTATTTCACCCATGGGGGCTGAGCTGGTAGGTGTGCTCAAGCTGCCTACCAGACGGATTCCCATTCAAAATCCGGATGGAGGCGGTGCCACTACCCACCTTATAATTTTTAGCCCAGTGGGCAGAGTATTCACCTGGCATGTGGGAGACCCAGATTCAGTTCCCCCCTCTGCCTGATGGGGCAAAAGGATTTGAACAGTGGTCTCAGGAAAGTGCTCTAGCCATTGATTGCTGGGGTATTCTGATGTGGGATCCATTAATCTCTTCTGTTGAAACTGTTTCACTGTGGATATAGAATTAAAGAGACATAGTAGTAGGGGAACTAGACCCTGCATCTCCCATGTGGGAGCGCTCACCACCAGCTATAGTGTCAACCACTACCTTGCACTCTCCCAATATATAGCTAATCCATCTCTGCTGCAGAGTATGCTACCATGCTGTTGAGTTCAGTCCTGACTTGAGCCCAGTAAAATCATGTATTTGCCGAGTGTTGTTAAAGTCAATACTGAAGGGCCATTCCTTACTAATTAGCTCCCCAGGCACCTCACTTTTGTTTAAATAGCCTATGTTCTGAGTCATGATCCACTGGATAAATGAACCTTTGGCCAAGCAGCTGCTTTCCTGAAGCAAATCCATGTAGTGTTGTATGCTGGGGTTGAACCCCATAGCTTATGGAAAATATCTGCTACCAGGGTCACAGCTCCTTAAATCTCTATCCTCAGGTCCCCAAAGGTGAGACGGTAATGCCCCTCTCCTCCCAAGCACTGCTGAGGCTTCATTGCTCCATCTGTTTGTCTAACTGATGCACAACAAGTTGAAACAACTCCATTGGATGCAGCATTTCCTGTCAATCACTAAGAGGAAAAACTGCATTGAATATGGACACCATGGATCTGATTCTCTTGTGTGGTCATTTACCCTACTGCAAGGTAAATTTGAAATGGATGTGAAATCCATTCTAATTTAGAACCCTTTACTACGCACTGTGAGCTGGTGTAGGGGGATGGAGGATCAGGCCCAGTGTTTCTTCCACCATCCCAAGAAACTCCATATCAGCTGGGCCGCTTCACCTTAAAATGCCAGCGCATAGACAGAGATGACAGAAGTACCAGAGAAGGCAGTGTGCATTGTCAGGAGATGATCAGTGATAGGAGAGACATTCAATAACTAGATGCAGGTGTGTAACTTGCCATATTCCACTTTGAAACGTTACGTTGGATGGTTATTTTGTCATTGCCCAGTGTTTCTAACAAGCGCATTGCATTTGATAGCATTTTCAGAACAATTCTTACTAATATTGTTAAAGCTCACCGTGCAATGGGTATCGTTTCTTGGGTTGGATGGAAGAGGGCTAGAATTTCAGGCACATTTCCAATTCTTTGTCCCTGCTATATAAAAGAAACTAAAATAGGGATTATGTGTCGTTACTTCCTAAGCAAATATGATTTGCAAAATTAGATGTCTGAGTCAAAGTGTTATGAACTTTCATTGTCAAAACACAATTGAATTAAAAAGATTTAATAGCATAACTCCTACTAAGCGTTTTATTTGGGTGCTATTTTGTGTATAAAGAACCCTAATTTTCCCAGGGAAGTTTTGGATCTATTTGGGGGTAATTTAGAACTGCCAAAATTTCAGGCATTTTTGATAGAGATTGGGTTGTCTTCAACGGGCTATGTATGCAGACCTAATGTGCATCTAAGCTATCAAGGAGAGTTAGCAGCCTGATGGATGTACAGAATAAAGAGAGAGAAGAAAGAAGATACTGTTAGGAACAACACATCCTAAAATTTTAAAACAGCCTCTGTTACTTTAAAATGCATCTCTATAACTTTGATCATCATATACTTCCATAAAGGAGGATGACCTCCACTGAAATCAGTGAAATTACACCAGGGAAAGTAAAGGGAGAATCAGGCCATTGTTACTAACACCCTTGATTTTACCAGTGAAAATGGAGTTGACAATTGCAATTTTGAGGTTACATAAAAAAAATGTTGTGACGAAATAGATCATTTATGTTAATACAATATCTAATAAATCAAAGCACTCATCACACTCTCTGGATGTTGAATAATGGGCCAAATCCCTGAAGTTTTTACTCAGTCCAAATTCAGGCAAAAGTCCCATTGACCTAGATACGGGCTTAATAAAAACTATTGGAGGAGTTCAGATTAGGTCCAGTAATATATTAAAAATAAATAGCATGTGTAACTCATTGACCAGTGTCAACACTAAAGTACTTTCATCTGCCATTAAACTGGTGGAATACACCTCTATCGGGTTGAGCATGGGAACTGAGATGCAAGCACAGAACTAGCTATTCTGACTCTGGAGCCTCTGATTACTTGTAATCACCAAGAGTACACATTTTTGCAAAATGTAAATATAATTTTCAATTTGACAGCGTCCCTTTAAATACACACATGTACAGCATAGTTAGACTTGGAAGCGTTCGATTTTTATCACTAAATGTCAGTAAAAACCAGCTTCACTATATGCATGCAAACCAACAAAAAAGTATTTCCAACTATAATCAAAGTTTACAGGTAGGCAAAGTAAGAAAAACGCTGCTTGAGAATTTATTAGAGTCCAAATCCACTTATTTAGAATTTTGAAATAGGCTTGTTACAAGTGGAGTAGCAAATGAGGAGTAAAAACAGGTATGATTTGTTGATTTAAGGACACTTACTTTGTATATTTTGACATGAGATGCTAACAATTTGTACTTTAACACTTTATAAAGCTCTAACTTTTAGAATCTCAACATCTACAGTCATTAAATAATTGTCTGGTTCCCCCATAATTTCCCACAACTTTGAAAATTTAAGAGCAATAAAAATATTTGTAAATGCTTTAAAATAAAGATTGATATTATCCATCAACATTATTTAAAAAAAAAATCTGCCAAGCATAAGCCAAGTACATGATGGGATTTCGGCCAGTACTCTGAAGCCTGTTGACATCATCACGCTTCCAGAAGTTGGAGTGCTTCTATTTCACCCACCTCTGAAATGTAGCAACTTTTCAATAGAAAAAAACTATGGAAATGCTACATAATAGTTGAGGACAGAAAGTGGCAAAGGATTCAACTGCCAATTAGAACTACAAGGAGAACTAAGACAGAAATGTAGCTACCCAAATTGGAATTGATCCAGAACACCAGGGTAACACCAGTGCTCTGGCAAAAACTTCCATAGGCTTATTAGTGTCCATGCATGGGCATGACCTAGGTTTTACATCACAGCTAAAGGACTGGGGTTTTTTTCAGTAAGTTAAAATAATAGTGCGTGTATGTATATGCATATAAACACGATACAGTTAACAGCATTTTTGCAAAAATTCTCATGTCCAAAAGATCAGCCCCTTTGCATTTTTATGAACATGGTATTTATTATGTGGTAGAGAAATTATATGTATTCAATGGTTTATAGGCTAAAAGAACAGGGAGTCACTATAGTCATATCTGAATTTAGTATCTAAGGGACAGATTTTCAAAAGAGCACAGCTCCCATGTAGGCACCTAAGGGAAGCGGCTATATTTTCATTTATCTTCAATGCCCGGCAGCTCCCATTGACAATCGTAGGATGTACTGGATACTGTGCAGTTTTGAAAATCTGGTCACTTCTTATGTTCCAAAGTGGGAACTAAACTCCGATTTAAAACATCTGGCAAAAAATGTGTATGCACCCTTTGGGCCATTTCCTGCAATCCTCACTCAGGCAAAACTGCCATTGCATCAAGCCCGATTGCTCACATTCAGATGTGAGCAGAGACCTGTTGTCATTTCGTTCCACAAGAACTTTTCCAAAACATTTCCTGCTGTATTGTGGTATTAACTGCCATGTGCCAACATTTTCACTCAGCCTGCAACTTTCAACATCAATATCCAGCTCAGTCAATTGGTCCTTGGGCCAAATCCTGTTCACCTTACTCAAAGAAAGGAGTTCCACTGAGATCAACAGAGCCACATTTGGCTCCAGGGCAGCGTAGGCTGGACTGTGTGACATCACTGCTTGCTTTATTTTATTTTTTGACTTCCTAAAACGTTGTAAGAAAAATTATGTATAGTCTACAATATAAAAGCAACTGAAAACACAAGCCAGTCAGCCCATCAGTGACATGAGACATGCAAACCTGGGTGGATATTATGTGAGAAATGTAAATAATGAAGCTCTAAAAAGCACCAGTTTAAGAATGGTGAATGGTTCAGAGCTGTGCTTATATAAACTACAATTTAAAAGGCTAGAGGCCTCATTTTGAGCCACTAAAATTCAAAGTGACAGAAACCTACAAATTTTTATTGCTGTGCATTTAATAAAATGTACATTTACAAGCTGTCAGTTTGAAATGTTAAATAACTGGTAGTTTAGAATGGTGAACAGCAGTTTGGGTTGTGTTTGAGGTTCATTACTACCTACTTACAATGTTTCTCAGATACTCAAAATAATCCTTCAACCCAAGCACTTTTGTTATCTCTATTAATTCAACACTGGCACACAAAAATCCATTGACTTTGCAGTAAGGTCAGCAAAAGGAATTTATCATGTTCCCATAAAGTAAGGCGTAATTAAGAGCTCCCCTTTTGCTTGTTTAATGTGCTAATACGAGAACATTAGGGCCAATGTCCCATCTATTGCTTCATTTCGGCAGCTGTCTGGGTTTTTGTTAATTTATGGACTCAATTATGTAGACTCTCTTAAATCCACAGCATTGGTGGGTGGTAAGGTAGATGGTTAATGAAGAAACATAGGGTAGGAAACCCCTTTAATGCCTGTTTTATGTGCATCCTGGGTAATGTTTTCTGGAGAACAAGGATCAAAGATTGTAACTTTAGGAAACTCTCAAGCCAGGAATAAAAGTACATGGTTTTAAGACACCCCTAAAAATTATGAGATGGCTAATATCCCTATGATTTTGTGGTCTTTTCTAAAACAAAACATTAAACCAACTGTTTGGCTCTGTATAATAAAAACAGATTATTTAATGGTTTCCAGGATGAAATGTGAGAAATACCTTTCATAAAGGCTTCCTAATAGTTATGTATTATAAGGACTTCCTCATTTTCAGTATAAATGGAGACGCCTATAGAAACTCTATTAGATATTATTTATTCACATGCCCTCGAAGGGACTACACATGGACTTTTTTAATTAACACTATTTGCAACACTTTCCTCTTGTTTTCACTAACAATCTCCTATGTTTTGGAATCCCTACCAGAAATTTGTCATCACTTACTCTAATTACAAAGTCTTATACTACTCCAAAAAGAATACAATGAATTACAGTCTATACTTATTTTAATTAAAAACAAAACATTGTTTAAGTAACCTTGAGGTTGTAACAGCCCCACCCCAACCACCCCCACAAAACCCAACAGGAAATGTAAAATAAACATTGGTTCGCCATTCTTTACACACCACTAGGCCTTGCATTTGAGAGAAAGTGAAATTATTTAAAGATAAAGTAATGGTTTAGTAGACTTTCTGCAGTTCCCAATACATTGAGGCTCTACAGGAAAGAAGCTGCAGTGTTTGATACTTGATATTAAACACTGCTGCTCCCTCACTTCACCCAAGGTGGGTGTTGAAAATGGTTGTCATTCTAGAGTAGACAGGAGTTTAGCTTTGTTATATGTGTCAAGTTCAACCTGTCCTGATCCAACTAGTGAACACTCATTTTGAGCACCAGTTTGAGAGAAGAGCAAGATGGGAGTCAGGGATAGCATGTTTCGATACTCAGGCCTTTCATAGAATCATAGAATATCAGGGTTGGAAGGGACCTCAGGAGGTCATCTAGTCCAACCCCCTGCTCGAAGCAGGACCAATTCCCAGTTAAATCATCCCAGCCAGGGCTTTGTCAAGCCTGACCTTAAAAACCTCTAAGGAAGGAGATTCTACCACCTCCCTAGGTAACGCATTCCAGTGTTTCACCACCCTCCTAGTGAAAAAGTTTTTCCTAATATCCATTCTAAACCTCCCCCACTGCAACTTGAGACCATTACTCCTCGTTCTGTCATCTGCTACCACTGAGAACAGTCTAGAGCCATCCTCTTTGGAACCCCCTTTCAGGTAGTTGAAAGCAGCTATCAAATCCCCCCTCATTCTTCTCTTCTGCAGGCTAAACAATCCCAGTTCCCTCAGCCTCTCCTCATAAGTCATGTGTTCCAGACCCCTAATCATTTTTGTTGCCCTTCGCTGGACTCTCTCCAATTTATCCACATCCTTCTTGTAGTGTGGGGCCCAAAACTGGACACAGTACTCCAGATGAGGCCTCACCAATGTCGAATAGAGGAGAACGATCACGTCCCTCGATCTGCTCGCTATGCCCCTACTTATACATCCCAAAATGCTTTTCTAGTGTAGACAGGACTGTTTTTCTTAACATGTCTCATTAGTGCAACTTGACTGGTGGGAGCAATGTTGGCTGCTGGCATTTTAACCTGTGTTGTCCAAGTTGCTCCAGTTAGGGCAAAATGCCATTTAACCAGACAATACTCGCACTCCCACTTTGATATGGGCAAGGGAGTCCCGCTGGTAGTAGCCAGGTTGGGAATTTTTTTAAACTGTGAACATGGCCTTGTCCCTGCCAACAAAGAGTTTTCAAACCATGTTAGCTTCTTCCTGAATAACTCAATTTAACCATAGCTCTTGTGAAAAAGGTGCTGCTCAGAAAGCTTCAGAAATCAGTGGAGAATGGGTCCAACCATGTCATAAAGTGTTTTACAAAACCTTGTTGTAACCTACCAAACCAACACAATGAGGTCCAAAACCACAGAACTCTCAAACCTGTGTTAGAATCACCTGTACCACAGGGACAGTGTTTCAATGCAATTCTCCAGAAAAATGCTCACACTGTTTGAAAGGTCTTTGTATGCAGAGCTTTCCGAGCTCTTTCCTTTTCTGAAGGCACAACTCACTACATCTCATATGAACCGCAGCAGCCGTCTATGCAAGGACACTATGTGTTTTCTCAAGTTCCTCAGTGCTAAATATTGCATCTCCAAATTCAGCACAGACTTAATGGCAATAGATTAGTATGAACCATTTTAAAATTCATTACACAAAGGAGACTAGATATTACATATGATTGGCTCATGAGTCATGAATGATGGTTACAGCATATAAATATGCCTGTTCTACCTGGATGTGTTGTGTCTCCATGCTTCAGACTACTTAGGAATACATTAGTGAATCCTTCACAATGACCTGGAGGCTCTTACTGTTATTATACTATGGTCTTTAATTTTTCCCCGCAACCAAAAGTCTAATTCCATTTCACTGTGTTGCTGGCCCATTTGACAGGTTCCCTAATGCTAAAGACTTAACTTGGCCGTGTCTATATCAGAGCTTCCTGTAAGTTGTATAGCGGACATTGAATAGGCCTTCTAAGCCAGGATGAATGTCATCATACCATATGTTGCAACGAGACCATTAAAGTTGACATTTAAGTTTTCATCATTATACTTCAAAATAAACACCCCTTGAAATGAATGACTTAATACCTCTCTCACAGCGATTGTTTTGGGCTATCTGCAGACTCACATCAGTTACACATTTGAATTTTTTCTCTGGAACACAGAGGGCTAGAGATTTTCAGTTTTTAAATAGCAGCTTAAATTCTAGAGCACAAGATGGTAAGCTCAGAAAAACAGTGCCAACTTGACAAGGTACCGGAAGTTGTTTCAGTTCAACATTGAGGAACAGGACTGGGAGCAGGCAGCACAGGGGCAGAGGTACTTTCCATGACACTATCCTTGCTACCTACATGGAAATGTAGCTTGGAGGTAGTCCAGTTCTGTGGTCCATTGCTTCCCTCTGAGCAGGTGCAGGAGACACCTAGTCATTCGCAGAATGGCTTCTGCAGAAGAAGGGTGGGCTAACAGAGAAGCAGTGTTCCCTACAGGACAACTCTTGTTTCTGTGCAGACCTCCAGGGCTAGAGAGGGTATGTGTCTTCCAAAGTCATCTGCCCCACAGTCTCCTCCCACCAACAGAGGAAGTGTAAGAAAATTCTGTGGCTGAATCCTCACCCTACTCTTCCATAATTGTTTGAAGGAGGAGTCTTTACTCTTACTTTCTTCATATCTGTAAGTCACCTATCTTCATGAGCAGAATAGGGGAGCAATAAGTATATTAACTGAGGGCCAAATCCCCTTAAAAGACATAGAAAAAATCTTTACAATTTCTTAAACACCACATTTGAATTTTATTACTTGTTTCGTGAAGTTCAGTACAAGGAAAGGAAAGGAAATTAACTCGTGCCATTCCATAAAGCACTTGGTGCACTTATCCTTCTAGCCCTTTAATGCGCCTGAGGCCCAGTCTTTCTCCAACTGAAATCAACAGCAATATGCCAATTGATGTCAGTGGGTGTAGGATTGGGCCTTTAATCCTGCAATTCTCACCCAAGTATGATTTCCATTGAACTCCATTTCTTGAATACAGGCAGCTTAAAGAGAATAATCCTTACACTCCTAAATATAGTCCCATTGATTTGACCCAAAAGTGTAAGTAACAGAAAAAGAAAGATACTAATTTTTTACAGCAAAAGCTGCTCCCCAGTATTTTAGACATAGGAATCAAGCATATTGTTGTGCATGTCTGTGTAATATATATAATATACACACACACACACTATATATATATATATATATATATATATATATATATATATATATATATAAACTTCACAATAATGAAGCACAGTTAAATTAAATAGAAATAGATTATTAGAAAATATCTCACCATGCTTTCCAGAATGCTAAATGCAAAGGCTTTTGTTGTAGTTTGTTTGTTCCAAGGATCTATCTCTCTGCCTAGACATTCCTAGTACTCCTCCACCAACACCACACATACACACACTCATTATAGCTAGGGTGACCAGATGTCCCGATTTTATAGGGAAAGTCCCTGATTTTGGATGCTTTTCCTAATATAGGCACCTATTACCCCCCGCCCCCATCCCGATTTTTCACACTTGCTGTCTGGTCACCCTAATTATAGCATTCAGTACAAGAATTGTTTTTTTAAACCCAAGGGCCCATACTGCAAACCATTCATTTGTGAGTAGACCAGTTCTCCCACTGAAGTCAGTAGACTAGCAGTTGTGAGTATAGAGGGTTCATTGGGCAAGGGTTTGCTGAATCAGACAATAGGTGTGCAGCTGAACAGCAAACAGAGCCATTGAGTTAAGTGAGACTGCTCCTAAACCTAGGGAGAGTGGGACTTAACCCTTTAAAAATAACTTTGTAGCTGGTTATTGGTTGAGGGCCAAACTTTGCTGGGACTATTCCCACTGATGTACCTTTTGGCCCCGTATATGTCTAACTGCAAATCATATCCATTTCAACTGCCTGCCTTTACAAGTTTGTCAGACATCTGTCAAGACATCATTTAATTCAGGCACTGGCATATCCCTAGAGTTTAAAAATGAAGTGGATACAAGATAAATACATGAAAACCATATCTTGTCATGTCCAAAAGCATCTATATGTCAGCTGATCGGGATGAGGGTGGTCTAGTCTAGAGGTCAGAGCAGGCATCAAGCTTAGTGGCTAGGATTAGAGCCATAGTCAGTAGTGAGGATCCAGAGCCAAGGGCCAAACTGGAAGGCAGAAACTGGATACCAGAGCCAAGGGTTGAGCCAGAGTCCACCATCAGGAGCCAGAGCCAAGAGTCAAGCTAGAGGGCATGAACGGGAGCAAGCAGGGTATCAGGCAAGGAGAGGTTCAAGGCAAGGGCAGGACAGAAACAATGCTGGATGCAAGGCAAGAACAACCAGAATAAGGTAACACAGGAGCAGGTACAGTGAAGGGCATGAACACTGAGAAACCAGTGAGGAGCTGCTGCAGTTGGCTTAAGAGCTAGCCTCTGCAGCCAATCAGGCAGGCTGTTGCAGGCCCATTGTACTGATGAAAGTGCCTGGAGACTAGCTCTGCTGCAGGCCCTGATTGCTGGCATTATAGTCATTCCTGACTCAATCCAACCTCCATGAGGGCTTCAGGACCCGAGCTACGATTTCCCAGCATTATGGGGCCTCTTTGAAGGAGGACAAATCCCACGAGGTGCAGTTGCAGGTCATTCTTGTGGGTGCAAGGGAAAAGTTGGTGTTTCTGACTAAGGAGAACCTGGCAGACCCAGTTAGATCACCAGGGTAGGTCTGGGTGAAGTTTTTTGCATGCATAGTTAATTTGCTGAATTAAATATATATTGGGTCAGGAAGTGAGAATGACTCTATATCCCTGTGTTTGGGGACCCACCTGGATCCCAGTTACTGCCCCAGCAAATACTTAATGATGTAGTCACAGGGGTTCTCAAACTGGGGGTCATACCCCTCAGGGGGTCAAAAGGTTATTACCGGGGGGGGGTCACTAGCTGTCAACCTCCACCCCCAAACCCTGCTTTGCCTCCAGCATTTATAATGGTGTTAAATGTAAAAAAGTGGTTTTAACTTGGGGTGGGTTGCACTCATAGGTTTGCTGTAGGGGTCACCAGTACAAAAGTTTGAGAACTAATGATAGTGGAACAGCTTCAGCAGGAGAGTTTTAGACCCAATGTGGAAGACCCAAGCTCAAATCCCTGCTCCAGATGAGATGGCCTGGGCACTTGACCCAGGGTCTCCTAGGGGCCCCCTGAATGCCCAAACCACAGGGAGGCACTTCAGCAGGAGAGTTTTAGACCCAATGTGGAAGACCCAAGCTCAAATCCCTGCTCCAGATGAGATGGCCTGGGCACTTGACCCAGGGTCTCCTAGGGGCCCCCTGAATGCCCAAACCACAGGGAGGCACTTCAGCAGGAGAGTTTTAGACCCAATGTGGAAGACCCAAGCTCAAATCCCTGCTCCAGATGAGATGGCCTGGGCACTTGACCCAGGGTCTCCTAGGGGCCCCCTGAATGCCCAAACCACAGGGAGGCACTTCAGCAGGAGAGTTTTAGACCCAATGTGGAAGACCCAAGCTCAAATCCCTGCTCCAGATGAGATGGCCTGGGCACTTGACCCAGGGTCTCCTAGGGGCCCCCTGAATGCCCAAACCACAGGGAGGCACTTCAGCCTCCACCGGTTTTAGCAATGGGGTTGCCGCATTTCCTTGGCTTTTAATAACATAAATAAAAGTTCTTATAAGTGCCTGAAAGGGACATGCAGTGTTTTGTTCTGGGTTGAAAAAGATATTTCATTCCTCCCATAATATCCCCCCTCCCACGAGAAAACTGATTGGTTTGGTTTGTGATCAGTCCAAAACTATCACCCCTCCCTCCCTTATTCAGTCTGGCAGACAAACCAATCAATGATTATTGGCACAGTTCTAGCCCTGGGGCTTTCTGTCCCGGCGGATTGACTCACCCTCTTCCTTGCTATATACCGGCTGTTGGAGGATCACCTTGAGCCATCTTTTGGCGTTTCGGATCAACAGACTTTCTGAGCCGGGAAGCCAGAGCTCCTGGTAGCCGGTTAGCAGTAATTGCCTTGAAGTGCCATAATTTTTTAACACGTAGTGGGGCTGATTTTCCATCGCATTTATATCGAACTCTAAGGCTAAGAAAGTATTTTGTTTAGTTCTCGGGGCAATTGCAGTAACACCTCAGAAATGCCGTGAAAGTTTAACTAGAAATAAACCTTCTAACCAAAATATCTCTGCGGAAATCAAGAAACTTTACTCAAGCAATTCCCGTAATCCTTAAGTATATAAGTGGACATGCTCATTGCCATAGTTATGCACCTAATTCCTCCATAGTAAGGAGTCTGATATAAAGTTTGGTTTGTCTGATCTTTGCAGAATCATTTTACAATAATCACCTGGGAAATATTAATTCTTTTGCCCATCTTATAGGAGGTTAACGGGAGATTTCCTTGCAGATGAGCTGTGGAACTGGGCCAGCTGAAGGTTAGATTGTAGACACACTGCAAGATAAAGCACCAAGTCAAAACTCAACACTTGAACGTAGATTTTAATTTCTTTCTCATATTAAATCGGTTATATAATGACTACAAATATTTGTTCTGTATTTTCCACAGGGGTTTTGCCCTTAGCGGACAATAATCAGCTACTGTTTTGTTAGCGCGTTTCTGGCTACAGAAGACAGCCCTATGGCCGCTGTCAAGGGCTCTTGACTGAATGATTAGATCGCTTCTGAATCAAGCATAATAAGGCAGAATGACTGAAGCGAACTCCATATGCGAAGACAACGTGAAATTCTCCCAGTTCTCTTTGTCTTTGTCCAGGGCCCACTTTGGTGCTTCGGTACCTTAGACCGTGACTTTCTTGCGGGTGTATTTATTACCTTCCAAAGAGTTTCAACGCCAGGATGGTTTTGCTTTGGTTTGGTTTTGATAAACCCAATGAGGCGAGGAAGCTTTGAGGAAGACCAAGCGCTGTAGCTTGGAGCGGGTCAGAGTGTGGAAGACAGCACTCGTTTTCTGTGCGCGCATTCAGAAGCGGTGGCGTCTATTTTCAAGGGGAACCTGACAAAGCCACATCCCTCTGCTTCATTTCTGAACGGAACGGCAGCGATTCTAGTATACAGAGCCGCCAGGCTGGTGTCACTGGTTAGCCCCTGCTGCTCTACACCAGAATGTCTCGTAATGAACTGTAATATATGTGATCTCTATTCTGTTTAAGAGGCTTTTCGTTTGTGCAGCTCTATTAGACCCTTGGTACCTCTAAAAGTAGGAATTCACGTCACGTGACGGAAAAGAATGTGGAAACAGAGTGAATGAGCTGGAGAAACAAACTGTAAATCCAGTTTGTCAGCATCTAGGCTCTGGTACTCTGGGCTCCTGGATTGCACGGGCTGCTTTCAGGCGGCGGCGGTAGCTGGTGCTTGGGAGCAAGTCGCTTTTCTTTTTAGATACCTTTGAGTTTCTCTGCTGCCCGAGCAGGGGGGATTCTAATCCATCGCCGCTGTTACAGCCACATGGACATAGTCTCTTTCCCTCACTGTCTCTTCTCTCCACTTTCTGTAACGCCCTCGGTTACTTTCCGAGGAACCTGAAAATACTTGGGTTGTTTAACAGGTTTCCGGCCAGGAGGTGCAATGAGGAGAGACCGCAAGGAGCAAATGTCAAAGTCGATCCCGAGTAAACACTTGGCAAAACGGCTGTAGCAGCAACTTAAGCTTCCCTTTCTGGGCCTTCTCCCAATAGCTCGAATAAGATCCCGTTCATTAAGAGCTACGGGCCCGGAAGCAACTGCAATGAACTGAGATCCTTTAATGAACACCCTCCTTCCCCTCCCCTTCTCCCCCCCCCCCCCCCCCCCAGCTCCCAGCAGTGCTGTGGCCGTGCGAGGCTCCTTTTCCAAATGCATCTGTGTGTATAGAAACCCACTCACACATATGTCTATTTTGGCCCCTGTCCTTATTCTTTCTGTACAGGTAGGCCTTGTGCTATTTTTTATATAGGACTGACTTGAATCGAAACATTTTCCGGAGACCGGACTGCAGGATTTGGCCTGGTGGCAGTATTATCCCCCTACCTGATTGCCGTCTCAACGGTTTTAACAGGAAGGACTGGGACATACACTTTCAAATGATTCCTGTCAGTGGAAAGGGTCCACGGAGGTTCTTAAACGTTAATGCTTTCTAGGCCCCCTAAACTTGAGAGACACTTTTAAAAATGGTAGGTTTCAGAGTAGCAGCCCTGTTAGTCTGTATTCGCAAAAAGTAAAGGCGTACTTGTGGCACCTTAGAGACTGCATCCGATGAAGTGAAGGAAAGCTTATGCTCAAATAAATTTGTTAGTCTCTAAGGTGCCACAGGTACTCCTTTTCTTTTAAAAATATAAATGCATTGGGTGCGATTTATTTTCTACGCAGCTTTTAAAGTGGAGATCTAGGCATTTTGGAGATCTTCGCACTTACTGACATTAACATCTTGGATAATAAATGCAGTATATCCACATGGGCATTTGGGGGTTTAGAAACTGTACAATGAAATCCCATACTCCAGGAAAACACATTAAAAATAGCCAAATAGTAACCTTGGGCAATACCCTACGCTCTTCATTCAGGCAAAACTCACATTGACTTAACTGGGAGCAGGATCCGGTCCTATTTATATTTTACAATCTGTAGGAAGGTGTCTAGGAGCTATAACTTTTCACTGAGTGAGAGATCCGTGTAATTATAACATACCATATTGCTGTGGTTTTCAGTTTGCTAATCTGTATAGACTGATCCATAAATCCTAAGGTAGGGACCTGATTCTGCTCTCATTAACTTTCGGGACTGATCTCACTGGGAACAGGACCAGTGTTCTGTTCATCTCGGTGGCGTGGTTTTATTTGTGTGTTTGTTGGCCGTTTACTTTGATTGCTACCTGCCAGAGGCAATGGCCATGTTTTTGTTCTGTGTTTGTACAGGGGCCTAGTCCAATGGGGCTCCTGTTCCATGGCTGGAGCTGCTAGGCCTACTGCAATACAAATATAATGAAATAATAAATAACAAATCACGGATGCCTGCTTAATAGGTGAAACAACAGAAAATCGATAGTGAATGACAGAATGTAGCGCCCTGTCCTTCATTTCGCTATTGTGCTGTTTCACACAGTAAACGACAATCCGCATCCGCTAATCCTTATTGCTAATCAGCAGAAAGACAAGCTGTTTGACTCCGGTTTTGGCATCTCTCTCTCCTCCACGTTGCGTAAATACGCGGGCATGACGTGTTCTCTAGAGCAGAACGATGCAGTCAGCAAATAAGGATCCGAACGAATTTCGGATCGAGCTGCCTCCCTAGCCTGGGCTTTCGCCAAGATTATCATCAGGGCAGAAGTAAATGGAGCCCTGTCCATCAGGCAGCAAACAGAGCAGAGCCTCCACCCGGGGTCTGTTGCTTTTGGGATCTGCCGGGAGCCGTAAGGTGAGGCGCGGGCGGGCGATCATTCCAAGGTTTGCTCGCCAGACGCCTTTATCTTCGGTGGTGGTGGCTGTACAATAAAGGGGGATTGCTCTGCTCCCAGAGGCCTTTTGCTACACACAGGGCACCATCAGTCTTCACTTATCGCTGCGACTTGAATGGGACCCAAGCAAAACAAAGCAGCTCCGAGAATTCTGCCGAGAGCTAATTATCTTGGGTCGACTCCACTTAAGTCTGAACAGCCGCAGAATGGCAGGGGACAATGTGCTCGCCAGGGATGCGTTTCCAAAGGTATTTCTGGGTGTTTCGCACGTTTGCGCAGGGGGGGCTGGCTGGCTCATCTCCCTCTCACACAGACAGACACATGCATGGGGCACAGCACCGGCTCAGAGCAGCTGGTTGAGCGCATTTCAGTGCCACGCAAACAGCGCGCTCAGACCTAGCTGCTGGGAAGCTGATCAGTCTGGGGGTGTAAAAGCTGATTTCCCAGGTGCAGGGAAGGGGGGCTGGACGGGCATCCCTCCCCCTCGAGCTGGGGGGACCGAGGGGTCCGCTTGCAGCTGAGCGGCCTGCTGAAATGGCCCCATTATCCCGCTGTGTTTCAGCCACATATGGCGGGTGGATTTAGGTGTCAAAAGGCGGAGAATTAGAAATGGTAATTGTCCGTCATTAGAGGCGAAACGTGATCTGTCACAACAACTGGAACATGTCTGGGCGCTAGCGAAAATAATTTGAATGATTAGCGCTCATTATGGATGTCAAGCCGCGTCCATTAAGTTGTATAAAGAAATTATCCTTGACGTGCGAAATCAAACTGCAAATATACAGGCCTGGCATTCCGCAGGCCCAGGGCCGGGAGGGGGCCGGCTTTGCTTCCCAGCGAGCTGCGGAGGGGCGATCAGCCCAGCCGAGCCCCCGCAGCTCGTCCAGCCCCAACCCCGCAGCCGAAGGGCAGCCGGCCGGGGGCCTGGCTCCTCTGGATCCCCACGTGCCCCGTTAGTTGTTCGCTATCCAGCCCCTGCCCTGTCATCCCAACCGCAGAAATCCCGCAGCGATGGGTCCCCTGCCCTCCCCGTGCAGGACAAAGTCCCACCCCGCAGCCTCTGCTTGCTGGGTATAATTCACCTGGAGGGGTGGGCTGGGCTGGGCTGGTCCTGCTAAAGCGAGAGGACCTTGTACACCGCAGAGCAGCTGGTACTGGAAGGGGAAAGAAGGAGGATACTGAGCTGTATCCGGAAAACAATTCACGTTGTATAGCCAGTGTGGCTACACACTGGGTTTCACCTTCCAGTGGTTTTCCACAGAGAGGAAGGGAAGGAGACAGACAAGGTCTCGTGCCCTGAATGGCTGACGGATACTCTGGAAGCTGTCACCTTCAGGGACACATCTCCACCACCTGTTGATGCTGGAGTCTTTGACAGAACCAGTCTCTTGAGTCCTCCCCCGGACCCGCCTGAGCTCATAGCCGCTCTCCTTCCTGTGGCTAATGGCAATATCAGTGCATTTAGAATGGCAATTCTGTCTCTGCATTGCAGCCAGACACCCGCCTCTCTCTCACACCCACACCCACCCCTCATTGCCTCTGCGCGAGAATACTGAAAAATGTTTGAAACTCAGCAGGATCTCCCGTTTATTAGAAAATATGCCTAAAATAGCGACAACCATTATTGCCTCTTTTAGAAAGAGAACTAATCTATTTTTTAAAAAGGTAGAGTGATGTGCCCTTACCATGGGATGCATTTATTGATTTTAATCCTGTTATTATTTAGGTAAGATTGCCGTATTTTTTTCTCTCCCTCTCCTCCTTGAATTTTAGAAATACCTTCGCTTGATCGCACTACAATTAACCTGATCTTTAAGTATGTTTTGGAAGCATAAAAGGTATAGACATATTTTTGAATTTATAGGCCATCCGTACTCTGCCATGGATTTTTAAGCAGACGTCCACATTTAAATCAAATCAATGGCACGATCTTCAGTTTGCACGATGGAAATCAGTCGGTTTTTGGTTTTTGGTTTTTTTTTTTTTTAGGGCGAGAACAAACCAGAAAAAAAGAACACTTGCCGTTCGTTGTATGCACAAATCGCATGGCTGAGAGAGAGTTCAGATGCTAATCTAAGTGAATGATGTAAATACACCCTCCGAGGGGTATGACACACAAATATTAGTATGTTTATAACAGGAAAATCAGGGCAAGTTTTCTTCATCTCGAGTTTTTGGGAATTTTTTCAATGTCCATATAAAGCTCCAGCTGTTTCCATTTTGCTGTTCTTAGTTTAAGTTGGGACTATAAATCACCCTTGATTCTGTGAAATTTTGTAATAGCTAAAATGAATCTTTGTCTCTTTCGTTTTCTAGTACTGTACACTCTGCAACCCCATAAAAAAGAAGGGCCAGTCAGTTCGAAAAAGAACGTTTATTACATCTGCACAGAAGGAAAAGTAACATACGGAATATTTCCCTGAACATTTCGAAATCGAAATGAGACGATCTTCTGAACTGCTCCATATTTGCATTTGCTAAAAAATCTGCAGTCACGATCAATTCCCCCAGGAATCCGTTGAAAGGCTCATCCACTATTTTATGTGTCTAGCGCCCTTATAACGGTTATTTCTGCGAGTTATCTTGTGCAGCCACTAATGAAGGGGACCTAGTTCAACATCAGGATTAGGAAACCAAGTCGCTGCTCCATTTAAAATATGAGCTTCCAGGCAGTGACCATCCAACAGACAAATATTTACTTTTTCGTTTTTATTCTTTTAGTTCTCAAATCTGGGTTGTTCCCTCAACAAGCCACAAGTCATACTAGTTCTTGTCAAAGCATTTCATCCCTAGTTATTGATGGAGTCCTTTGCGGCGCAAATCGGTTCCCTCCCGTAGTTAAAATGTGAGTCAAGGTACAGGGAAGGTACAAACGTTTAGTATTATCTAAGCCAAGAGAAAGGATTCCCTTTAGAATGGGAACAGCTACTGTACGTTGGTGTGGGAGGAGTGCTTATTCTTTGGGGGATCGCAAATGTGCTTGATGGGCCGGCCCAACGTGTGCGAGTCACGATTCAAACAAACAAACAAACAAACAAAAAACAGAGAAACAAACATCAGTTGTGAAAACGGAACTAAAGACACGGGTTGGCTGAGGTTCTGCTACAAACGTGTAAAGATTCCCGAACTATAGATCGCCTAGAGATTGACTAACTCTTATTTCCTTTGCCGCACTGACGGCTTATTTCCCCGACAGATCAATTTTTAAAAAGCAATGATCCGTGCCCTCCAAAAAAAGAAAAAAGCAAACAGCTTAAAATATAGCTTCCCCACCCCATTAGTTAGTGCTCATTATTAGTGTCTTTGTCACGTCTTATTTATATTGCAGTTACCACCCTGCATTGCTATTCGTCAAATTTGCATCGGGATTGTCCAGCTCCCGGGGCTACTCTAGCCGGACACAGGGGTCTGAAAGTCAGACTTCTGTTTGCTTCTTCAGCCTCTTTACCGGTCCCTAGCTCAGATTTCGTGTCCGAAGAGACCCCCGTTATTGGCATTATTACCATTAGTTATTCATATGATTCCTAAAGGAGACGTCGCCATTTTGTTTTGCAATCAGCCGCCCATGAAAAGGGGCCAGTGTAACGATTTCAGCGTCAAAGCCCTTGTTTCACCGACAGGACTGGAGTGCCGGGCGTGTTTTCATTTCCTGGTTTGGCTCTGCAAACCTTGCCCCGATTATACATTTTCATTAATAACGTATTCTTTGTCTGACCAGAGGGGCATCAGGCAAGAGCTTGCCCTAGGACGTGTGACACAGTGTCCACACGGAGTATAAGACAGCCGCTTACAGCCCTTACAAGTTGAAAATACAAGGGCGCTCTACAACGGCAGGTACCAGCTCATGGATCGGCGTCAGCTTGCAGTTTATTATTTTAGCAGCAGGAACGGGGACGGCTGGAGAAATCGGCTGGGGATCCCTTCCCCCCTCCCAAATCTGAGCTCTCGCTGGCGAAGAGGAGAAGCTCTTTCCCCAGGCCCTACACGTGTGTGTATATTTAATAGCAGACCTCAGGATAGGAGATAAGGAGAGTCATGCAAGAACCCCAGCGAGAACTGGCCTCACGGCCACAACCCGCGCCTGGGAGTCCAGTCATCTGTAACCTACAACTTTGTAAATATCACTTCGCCCTTGGTTTTTAGGGATAGTAGCCAGCGGCTAGACGGTTTCAATAATCGTAAGACTCTCCCCTGGCCGAGCAGAGGAAGTTGTGATTAACACATTGCACAGCCGTACGAGAGACCCCAGCTATTCCCAGGCCAAGTACTTCACTGGCCGGGAAAGTAAGAGGTGGAATCGAGCTCACCCCGTGGGAAGAAGCCAGGGCTAGTCCTACATCATTCTGCAGCTGTCCTCTGTGACAAGGCAAGCCACAGCCATTTTTGGTGGGCTCCCGAGGAAAATACATCCAGTCTGCCACCCAGACGAGGAAGGGGCTTGTATCTTCATGGAAGCCCACGGTGACTAAAAAAATTATATCGCTTTCTAATCTCTGCCTATGTTAAGATAATTGATGACATACATAGAGTCCTACCCCTGTGAGGCATCATTGCAAGGAAGAAATAGGAAGAGATCTTGAAGAGATCTAGCCCTCTTTTGGTGGGGGAAGGGATAGGGGAGGTTCTAGCTAAGCAGCCCTGATTTTGGCTGCACAGTTAGGGTTAGTTAGCCGCCTTCAATCGGACTTCAGGCGTGGGAGTAGTAGAGAATCCTGGTCACTAATTTCCTCCAGGATATGGGCTAAGTTTAGGTGCCCAGGCTGATCGGTTTAGATCTGAAATCACTAGCCCTTTCTGGCATCACAGACCTTACAGGACTCCCCCCGTGAACTCTGATAGGCCTGAAGACAATTACCAGCCCCTAGCTGGATTCGTTCCTCGCAGACATCCCAGATGGTACCGGGTCTATACTCCGCCTCACCGTGGGCAACCGTGCCTCTGCCCTGAGGGCACTCTCTGTCAGAGGACTAGAGCCAGCTTCATGCACACCTGAGGCTGCTGTGCTGGGGGGACGTAATGAAGCATTGTGAGCTGCAATATCGGCCGCCAGCTGATTAGATCTCTCTCGCTCTCTCTTCCCAAAATCGGTGAGGTTTCTTTGCTTTCTCCCGTCACCTGGCCATGGAAACATGGATGAAAGCAAATCGATGGAAGTTAAATTCGGACCGGATGGACAAGGTGCTGGTGCGTAGGCGTGGATGCATCTGCCTACCTCCTACTGCTCCCTCACCCAGATCGTGCATTTGCCGTTTCCTTTTGGATCTTACCCACACCTAAGTTCAGTCACAGCATCAGTAAACAGAAGTGATTGTTTCAGCAACAGTAAACAGAAGGCGAGGTGAACTTCTGTGCTTAGCTAGCAGATTGCCCCCTTTCCTTGCTGAGCCTCACAAGAGTAACCTGCCTCTTTCTGGGGAGCCCATGGTTCTTGGTCTTACTTTAGCGCCTCTAATCGTGCCCTGGCAAAGCAAGTGAAAGCGTCGGCGAGTGCAGAATGCAGCTACCCCTCTACTTCGTGGCGCTTGCTTTGGAAAATATCACACCTGTGCTTCACAGGCTACCCATTTACTTCCAAGTGCCAATCAAGGTCCTGGCCAAGTTGATCTTGGAGACCAATTCTCCTGCCATGCTTCATCTCCACAATTGAGTTCGGTTGGGAGCCCGTGGTTGACAGTCCCCAGTTTGAATTATGCAGGCTGGCCGCTCCATGAGGTGGAGAGTCTTTGCCTCCGTTATTAGCTGTCCCCCACCGGTCCCAC
Organism: Caretta caretta; assembly: GCF_965140235.1. Classification (NCBI taxonomy): domain Eukaryota; kingdom Metazoa; phylum Chordata; order Testudines; family Cheloniidae; genus Caretta; species Caretta caretta. The sequence continues at coordinate 124,758,620 of NC_134209.1, read as the reverse complement.
CACGTACCCTTTTCGGTGAGCATCAGAGCACAAGGCGCAGTTCATCCCTGTTTACTCAGGCTTCCGGGTGCCTGAGGGAGATGAGCCGCAGCTGGAACGGGCGTTGGGCTTTTTTAAAGTGATGTTTTAAAAATGTTTATACGTGCTCCCAGCTAGTACAATAGATACATTTGTATAAGACGTTTCCCTTAATGAATGTAATTTCATTAAAAACAAAAGTAAGGCGAGGTGAACTTGATCACTATAGCTGGTGGATATTTCTGATATGCAAATCAGAAGTGAAATGGTTAATTGTGTTAATAATAAGACTTGGTATTTATACATTGCCTTACCTCTTCCAGGGTCTAACAACCCATGTCCCTTCGGGCTGTTACTGCAGGTTGGTTCCACACCCAAGCCTATCCTGTATCCGGAGGACTATCACTGATAAGAGAATGGCCTGTTGCTTGTAAGTTGCTTTAAAGCCACAAATGGTTCTTACCTCCACAATTGTTAACAACCGCATCCTTTGCAATTAGGGTGATTTTTTTTTAACATGACATTTTAGCTTGTCTACGCTAAATTCCGCAGATCCCCCAGCATCTGTGGATTTCTGTGCTCAAATAGCCTCTTTTGTGCCTGTTCAACAATTAAGTGAGCTGTAGCTCACGAAAGCTCATGCTCAAATAAATTGGTTAGTCTCTAAGGTGCCACAAGTACTCCTTTTCTCTTATTGTTTATCTACAATTTTATGCAACGGCTGCAAATAAATGACATCTCCCTCAGAAGACGCTGCAAATTGCCAGCCCCCTATGGCATCCGTTTCTGGAATCGTAGCGACCCAGCGGTCCTACAGTCCTCAATCAGGCAACTTTCCCATTCCAGTAAACATGAGACGGGGCGGATTAATACAGACGTGTAGTCTGCAGGTACAGTCTCTGAAGCATCTTTATTTCGTTAACCGAGCTTCGAAATGCGGATGTTTACTCCAGCTAGCCTTTGTACTTGCGGTGCAATAGTGGTGAGATACCCTGACTTTAGGGAGTGCGTTTGAATGAGAAATATAACGGTGATTTCCAAGCTGCAGGCTTCTTAAGGGAAGCGAGAAGTGAAATGAAAGTCCCCTTTTTATTGTCCCTTGCTAGCAAACACACACACGTACGTGTGTGTCTCCCCCTAGTCCCCTCTGAGCTGAAATGAAAACCTGATCCCAGTACGTTGTTTGTTCCTTGCCTGCAAAAGCACTTCCCAGCCCACAGAAATTCCCTCCTTGTATTTAGCCGTTCGCCCGTCAATAGAGCTGCAGAGGCCACGTTACCCCCATTAACCTTTTCATCACCTTTGCTCCCAAAAAAATTCCTTATCACAGTTCACGTGGATTCCCTTGGAACAAGGGCAGGTGCGATCTCTTGTCCACTGGGTTTTCAACGCTCCATTAAGCAGAGGCCCAGTGTCGCTGAGATGGGCGAGGCTGGGGGGAACGGGACCGTGTCGAGGTCAGAGTAACAACGACGTGGAAGAACCGGACACAATGTGGTTGAAACCAGAGTCTCCTTTGAACAGAGAGATTTAATTGTCAGTATTTTTTTCTTATGACATTTTAGGCTAGACTGATCTCTGTTTTGATTGCTTCTGCATCTCTATGGACACAGGGAAACATATCCTTTCATGTATGTGGATGTATATATATAGAAAGATACACAAAGATAAATACAGTATTAGATCATACAACAATTTGGATTCTCTTCTCTTTAGTTGGAGCTTCTCGTTTTACTAATTGACTATTTTTTTTTAATATTTAAAAACCGTTTCTGCCAAGGAGTGGGTGGATATTTATTCACACTAATTATTGGACTGATTTGCAAGGTTTCCCGCTTTTGATATAAAAATCTCAACCAGGACACCTCTTTCAGATAAATTTAAGCGGGTTTTAATCACTGAAATGTTGCTGACCACAAGAAATGCATGTTTTGAGATGAAGCGCTGATTTTTAGAGTCAATATCCTACTCTGTTACACCGGTGTAAATCCAGAATAATTCTATTTACTTCAGTGAAGTTACGCTGAATTTACAGCGGATTTTTCCCTTCAAGGGAAAATAAAAAACAGATAATTATTTCTACATTGTAAAGTGTAAATCATTACTTTAAAAAGCGGGGGGTTTATTTTAAGAATGATCAGTTTCATTTTCTTCTGGTTTAAAACACATGTACTGTTTCTCAAACAGGTTTTATCAAAGACAAGAGAAGGAAATTTTAGTCTTTTAATATTCGATAGCTGGATGTTAAAAAAAAAAAAAAGCCAAAACGTCAGAATAATTTCATATAGATCATCCTCGATATTGTTTACCTCTAGTAAAAAGCACCATAAACTATGCGTTATGAATTCAAAGACAACTAGTTTGATTCTTTATCATACATGTGCATAGTTACAGCTCCCAAAAAGCAAAGCCCTGTGTAATGTTATGGCTACAGAGACGCATAATCTACACTTTCCTTTCATTTTACGTTTTCCTACAGCACTATATGGATTAAAAAAAAATCCATAAAAACACGTTAAATTATAATCAAAAGAAAGCTTCAGCATAACCCACAGAATCATAGAATATTCGGGTTGGAAGGGACCTCAGGAGGTCATCTACTCCAACCCCCTGCTCAAAGCAGGCCCAATCCCCAATTTTTGCACCATCCCTAAATGGCCCCCTCAAGGATTGAACTCAAACCCTGGGTTTAGCAGGCCAATGCTCAAACCATTAAGGTATCCCTCCCTCCAAAACCCAATATACTACAAAAAACCTTAGAAACCCAAACGCATCCTTCAAATCGCTACCCAAGAGCTTGGGCCAGATCCTCCTCTGGTGCAAATGATCATCACTCCTTTGAAGCCAATGGCGCTCTGACAATTTACACCAGTTGAGACGGTCTGAGTTAGCGTTAGGAAGAGAAGATCCTGCGCCTTCCTGCGTGCAGAAGCTGCAACCATGAAAAGAAAATCGGGAAAAAAAAGTTAAAACGTGTGTTGAGAGGATCCATGGGTTATCGGGAACTTTAAAGGGGCAGAGAAGGGCCTCGAACTTGTAACCCAAAAGTCCCATTCATTTTCATGGGAGCTTCGCCTGAGAAAATACTTTAGGCCTAAGGAATTGCGTTCCATTTCCCTCCCCCGCAACATAATCGAAATAAAACAACCCCCACCTCCTCGTTCCCAATTCGCTCCCCCTCCTCCCCTCCGCCAGACCCTGCTGGAGTTTCTGAACATTTTCCTTGCAGGAGTAATATTTGTACATTGACCACGGGAAACGTACAAACTTTTAGATCGCGTGAAAACTGATATTTACAAGGAAGAACAAAACTCTCCCCAACTCCACTTGCCAAGGCAAACTACTCCCTGGGGTTACGAAAGATACCTCAGCGCAGGGGAGCCGCTGGGGGTGGGCGGTGGATTTCCAGGTCTCTCCTCCCACCGAGGAAATCGCTGCTAGAGAATTCCAGCTGTTCACGGCCATGCAGAGGGAAAGGAGAGGTTGGCCTTCCCTGAATAATTTAAAGGAGGAAGATGAATCTCAGAGTATGCAGACCTATGTATATTCCGTGGGTGGGGCATATTCCATAGATGGGAGCACATAAACCCAATATCAGACGCTTAATTGTGGAGCCTTTGTGGAGTATAATAACCACCAAGAAAAAAAGGGTTCGTTAGCAAAGTAGCGTTAGGGATTCAGGGGGGGAGGAGAAAGCATTGGGACATGGCTCAAGTCACGCACACGTCCAGAGGTATAAATATACTAAATTGCGTTCAGGTCTGCTTACAAAATCGGTTTCGCTACTTCGGTTCTTTCGAGCGATTCTTTTGTGTGAGAATCATACGAAAGTCCCTGTCATCAGCCTGGAAGGGAAAGTAGTGTAACAAAAGAGGGCAGGGAAAAGTGATGAGATCTTGGCAGCCGTCGCCCATTATCATGTGCCCGTGTCCAAGCGTCTCCACCCTGAAAAGGACTTCACTGCACGAAACAAGAAAGCCTAAATCTCTTGAATTCGGTCCCGGACACGAATAGGAATTTGAACGGAATTTTTAGACATAATTTACGCGTGATACTCGAAAAAGCCGTGAGCCTCAGCTGGAAAGTACACAGTCATCGGCACACACACAACTCACGAAGCCTCAAATTCTCCCCCAGTATTTTCCCCTGGTGTACAATTCCAGAGGAAATAAAACACCAGTAGGATCATGCTGCCACAGCATTTTGTAATCGTTTATAGATTTGCTTCAGGAACTTTTAGGGGATCAGTTCAAAGGAGGGAGGCTGCCCCAAGCGGCTATTTCATTTTTATACGGATTTCGTAGTTTAATTAAGAACTGGAAGTTTGGAAGGCGATTCTCCGCCTACCCGATCCAGTTGTGCAACTTTAAGCGTCGACCCCGGCTATGCACAGCGTGATGGGATTATTAGGTAAGCACAGCAGACAGGAATGAGACAGTGGAATAATGATTTTGCCATTTTGTGGGTTGAAATTATTAAATAGGCTGCCGACGACTTGCTCAATACAATAATAAATAATCATAATAAAAAGCCTTCAAAATAATAATCAAAAATAAAAGAAAGGAAAGCTGCCCACCCACGCACATTCCTCCAGAGCGGATTGTGGATTGTTAATCGATCCAGTGCACAAAAACCCTTACTCCTCAAGACCTTTCTAAAGCAAAGCGTACCCTCTGGATAAACTGCACTTTCAGGGGTGTACAGTGTAAAAATCGAATTGTACTCGTCCAATCAAATATTTCGGAATTTATATTTTAGCCTATAATTATAGCGAGTATTCTGACTTCACTGCATCCTAAATGTAAGTTAACTAGACAGAGTATAAAATATTCAAACCTCTTTCTCAGAAGGAAAGGAGACCTATTGCCGTTCTGAATATATTGGATCAGATATATGTCAATACCTCTAACGTCAATGGTCCGCAGATTCACTCCAAAATGTATTGATCTAAACTGTCTTCCGCTAGGGAAATGAAACATTGTGTAGTGGAACAATAAGGGACGACAGTACTGCAGTGTGGGAGAGGAGAGAAGATACTTTCTAAACGAACAATATCTGTGCGTATTTAGAATTCTATGTAAAACGCAGAAAGGACACGATGGACGTAACTATGTGTTAAACTAAAGTTTATAAATTAAAAAAGTACAGCGGATAGCTTACAAACATTCACAATTCATTTAAAGTAAATAATCTAGTTGAGTGCACAGTGCCAGTAAAAGAGGAAAAAGCCACGAATTACCTTGTAAGAAAGAGACTGTTATATTACTGAAGTAGATCACAAACCCACAGGATAGGTTTGCTGACGAATTTAAAGACAGAAAAAGAAAAGGCACTGAATGGTACTAATTTTCCCCATTAACTCCATTTTTAAAAAGCCTGACTAGAAATATTCACATTGAATATAAAAATAATAACTTTAGTACAACTGGAAAGTGCTAAAAACGCGTTACTTCTCCCTCCCCCAACCCCCACCAAGGAAAGATCCGAGGGAGAAAAGAGGTCTGGCTTTTTGATACAGGGCTCACCCTTTTGTGACACATCTGTCCTTTGCCATGGACCATGAAGAACAGGAATAACACGGGCAACAAGAGAAGGGGGGATTTGAAAGAGGTTCCTTACATTCAGCACCATACAAGGCACACACGGTTTGCAACGATTTGGAAGACCAACAAACAGAAAAATAATCTTCCTTTCAGTCCATGGGGGGAGTCCTTGATCTCCTGTTCTGATCTAGGTTTCTTTTTCCTTTCTCTCACACCAGATTCGGGTCTCTATCAATCCGGAGCAACAATATCAGCAAAACAAAAACAAACAAGCAAGTCTACACGGAATAGAGTGACAACATGGATACCATGAACGAGTCGTGCCGAATTAGAAGAGTCCTCGGCTTGGGGGGGTGGGGGGAGGGGGAGTTTGCAAAAGTCACAACGTGGAAAGGAGGGGGAGGGGGAAATTACCCAAATAACAATAATAAAAATAATCAAATAAAATAAAAATAATAATAATAATAAATACTGTCCGGTGCATACAGTCCTGCAGCTGGGGCTCGGGGTTGCTTTGGATCGGAGAGGGCTGAGGCTGGTCAGTCTCATGGAGTCCCCGCGGCTGCGGTGCAGGTGGACAGGGCCCACCCGGGCAGGCAGTAGTAGGGGTAGTAGTAGGAAGGCTGCAGGGACAGCAGCGAGGGCGGCCTCAGCATCTCCCCCGGGTGATACTGTCTCTGATCGTCCCGCACCAGCACTTTCACCGCCACTTTCTTGGCGGCCGGGGCCGAGGCCAGCAGGTCCGCGGCCATCTGGCGCCGCTTGGTCTTGTAGCGGCGGTTCTGGAACCAGATCTTCACCTGGGTCTCGGTGAGCTTGAGCGAGGCGGCCAGGTCGGCTCGCTCCGGGCCCGAGAGGTAGCGCTGGTGGTTGAAGCGGCGCTCCAGCTCGAAGACCTGCGCGTGGGAAAAGGCCGCCCGGGAGCGCTTCTTCCGCGGCTTGGGGGCCGCCTGCTCCTCCTCCCCGGCCAGCAGCTTCTCGCACTTGCTGCCTCCGTCCTCCTCCTCCGGCGGGCTGCGATCTGCGGGGGAGAGCAACAGCCGAGATCAGAGACAGGGCAGGCTGCGGCAGAGCAGGTCAGCGACCCAAACCCAGGGACAGTGGGGCGAGGGGAGATCGTCACCCCCGCAGTGCGGCCTCCTAGGCACCGCTCAGAGGGCAGGCCTAGGCCCCCAGCAGGCCAGGTTCACGGGGAAGGTCACACAAACCCAGCGAGGCACGGCTCGGGGTTGAGGCACCAATGCACCCCCAAACCCAGCCAGGCACAGCTCAGGGGTAGGCCGCACTGCACCCCTCCTTATGCAGGCACAGTTCAAGACTTTGGACCGCTTGCTTTATAGGTCTCATTTCATCCCCGCAGGGAGGGTGGCAGAAGACGCAGCCAGAAACAGGGCCAAGCTGCATCCCCCAGACCAGGGGTATCTTAGGGGACCACGGCACCCCCTAGCCGGGGAACATGTTAGGATGTGCCACAGCCCCGCTCAGATAGCCCTCGCTCGGGGCTGGGGGGGGGGTGTCACAGGCTGGCACAGCTCCTCCCACCCTCACTGAGGCAGAGCTCCAGGGGCTCCTAGGCCCTTTCACACACACTCGGCTGTGCACACGTCTCGTTCATAAGGAACAAGCGCTTGCAGGGCAGCTAGTGATCAGTAATTAGGGAGTATTTGTGGGATGGCTTATCTTTTGGGAGCACATCAGAGAGAGCAGGCTTGCTTTCCCCTGTGGTTTTGCATTTCTCTCCTTTCATTGCACTGTTCTGCCCCTCCCACCTCTGTCATCGGGACTTGTCTGGCACTCGGGGGCCAAGGGGATGGCTCCCTCCTTTGCCATCCTTATTTTTTGTCGTCAATTGCCTGACCCATTCTTTTAAAACATAAATAAATCCCTGGGGGGGGGGGGGAAGCGCCTCTGACCCAAGGCCTGTGGGAGTAAAAGGGCAGCTAGAAAACAGTTCACTTCTCACAGGGAGGCCTCCAGCCGCCAGCAGGGAGCTTGCCCCCAAATGCAAGGCGCGGTGAGGTTCTATTTCCTTTAGCACAAAGGAAACTTCTTCCAACGTCCAGTCAGGTGAATCTTTGTAACAACTTGTCTGACCAGCAGTTCCAGATTACAAAGCTGGTGGCCGGTGGCTGGTTATTGTGACTGATCTATGTAGCTGTCCCATTCACCCCCAGGCTCTGTCCCTCTCTATTACGGGCTTTCTCTGAGTCCTTCTGCCCCCCTCCCCCCAAAAAATCTCTATTCTGATTCTCCTTCCTTGTGAGATGCCCGAGCTACAACCACTAGCCAGCGCCCGCTTTGGGAGAGCTCTGGACAGACCGATTCTCCTTCGCCCTTGGGGACGGGCCCGGCAGTAATCACAGACCCTGCCACGCCAGGGCTGGGCCACCATCAGGAGCTGGGGACTGGTGGGCGCAGAGAGGTCTGGGCCAAGCATCAGGGTGCTGGGCATCGCCAGTGTCCGGGGCACCTGGGCACACAGGGAAACGGGTGTCCAGGGTCTCAGAGGGCTGATCGCAAACCCCAGGGGAGCGGGAGTCCCCGCTCTCTAAGGCACATGGCGCTCAGCGGCCGGCACTGGGGCGGGGAGGCATCAGGGCTCCACCCGCCTGCCACTGGGGGGTCCTCCTCGGCCCCTGGCCTCTCCCCCCACAAGCGTACCTGAAACGCTGGCCGACATCTCGCTGTCACTGAGGCCCGGGGGCTCTTCCTCCTGATCCCTGGGCTGAGCCTCCCGCGCAGGCCGCCCCCGACCAGGGGCCTCTCTGGAGCGGGCGCTGTTGCCGGGCGGCCCCTGCGGCACCCCGGTGCTCTCCTCCTCCGAGCGCCTCTCGCCCTCGTGGTCGTCGCTGAGGGCCGAGTCCGAATCCCAGCCCGCCGGGGCTCCCATCGTCCTCCCGGCCGCCGCCGCCGCCGCCGTAGCAGCCCGGGGGCAGGCCCGGGCCGGCAGCAAAGCCTCGTCCGCCGCGCCCGCCCTCTCGCCGAACAGCCTCCAGCAGCAAGCCGGCGTGGTGGGGGTGGCCGGCGGCGGCCGCCCCGCCAAGTGCTGAGCGCGCTCCTCCTTCTTGTTGAGGATGGCCTGGATGGAGAAAGGCGTCAAGGCGTTACCGCTGCGGACAGCCATCTGCCCCGGGGGGCCGCGCGGGGGAGCGGGGAAAGAGACACAGAAGCGAGGGCTGCTGCCGAAGCGCCCTGGTGCACCAGCGCCCGCCCTGGCCCCGGCGCCAGATCCAGTCTCCGCCCGGATCCCGCTCCTTCAACTGGGAGACTTCATCGCCGCCCCCGGCTGCAGCCCCTGCTCCCCGGCCCGGAGAGAGCGAGCGGCGGTGCGGGGCTGGGGACGCTTTAATACGCCGTTCCCATGCAGCCCTCCCATAAGAGCCTGGATGGCTGCCTGGCCTGGGGGCTGCCCCTGAGCCTCCCTAGCTCCTTCTCCCCGGCGGCAGCAGCGGGGTCCCGCGCGGCGCTGGACTTTTTCCTGCCTCTATCTGTTCCTTTGCTCTTTCCTGCTCCTTTTTCTCCCAGCCCCGGTGTCATTCCTCACCTATGAGTGACAGCCCCGACCCCGAGCCTTCCCATTGGGCAGCGCTCCGCGCGGGGTGGGAGTTGATTGGCGCGCCACAGCTGGAAGCTGTTGATCTTCAGACAGAACTGGGCGAGTTGAAGGGAGTCGGACGTGGGCTAGTTAACCCCTTCCTCTCTGGGGCGGGGGCTGCTTGTCCGTATCACGGACGCCCTTCAAGCCTAGCGCGATCTACCCGCTACGAATAGACCTTCTGTACCCTAACCTAAGGGGTTTACAGAACTATATTAGCCCTTCAACGTTTCATTCTAAACCCGTGATGGCTCAAAGGATTGCCTCGGTTTTCCATTTATAATGTACGCGGTCCTCTGACTTTCTATATTATGGTTTCACCCCAAACAAATGCTCCGGTTCCTTGTGAAAAACCATGTACTTAATCCGAATCAGTAGTTCTCAGAGTTTCGGGGGGCTTTCCCCTCCTCCTAGGTGTTGGTTAAATTAGGAAATCGATGTAGTGACCCGCTTTTAAAATATGGTTTAATTAAAAGTTGAAACAGTCAATGGAAACGTAAACAGTGTTCCAAATTAGGAAACCTTTGAAATGCGGCTCTCTAGGAAGAGTCTTTAACATTATTTATTTCATAGTCTGTTAGGGACTGTAAAACTGCCCTTGAATTAAAGCTGCGTATGCTATTTAGCTTTATATTGTGGAGAAAAACTTTCAGACTTTGGGCTGCTTGCTTTATAGGGATCAGTCAAAATTTCTTCAACAATTTTCCAAGGCGGGGTGTTGTTTTTTTTATATTTTAGTTATTTACAATTTGATGGTTTTATATTAATGATTATCTTAATCTAATGGGACTTTTAAAGTCTTTTTTTTTTGTTACTGCGATTAAAAGCTGTTCTTACTTCTAAATCGCTATTTGACGGAAATAAAATAACTCTAAATAACAGGAACATTTTGGAAACTATGAAACCAACACTTATTTTCTAAATGTTACTCATTTAAACATATACAACAAATGTGTCTCTAGTATCATGTTTTATTTTCGCCTTTAAAAACATTGTTGCTCTAATAAAATATCGAAAAATCCCGACTGGAGTATTAAAAAAGTAAATGAAAACTATAATCTCAGTGCTACAGCTCTGAGTTTTGGGCTTGGTGATGAGGGCCAATACAATGAGAAAGATCATATCAAGATTTTTCGTTACCGAACTGGCGGTTTTTAACTTGAAATAAACACACACGATTTTACTCGCCTCTTTTATAAACCCATCTAAACCTTCCGCATTTTTTATTTTGTTGTCTGCAGCAGCGTCATTTTACACTCGACCAAGAAACCGATTGATTATGAACGATTCTCCATCAAAATATTTCCTAAAACTTCAGTATTTCCGGCAAAAAATACCTGGTGTGCCCTGCGCAGGAAAGAAACCCAAAAGCGTCTTTGATATGACGAATGTGGGTATGATTAAAGCTTGGGAACAAATAAAGCCAGTTTAAATATTATTTGGGCTCCTTCTTCTTCTTCTTCTTCTTCTTCTTGTGTTTCCCATGAACTCCTGGCTAGTTATCAGTTCTGGCACGTAGTGTCTAGGTGCATGGGTATGCTCAAGAGATATGCGAAGGAAAATGGGGGTGGGGGAAATGCGGAGTGTAACAGACATATAGGAAGTATATGAGGGAGTGTGTGTGTGAAATATGCAGCCCTCGACACCTTTAGGTGACTATCCGTAAACATGCAAGCAAGTGCTGTGCGGTGTGTTTATACTAGCCGTGCAAGGAGCAGCTTTAGGGGTAACAGGACCGATTAACAGCGGCTGGGAGTGTGGGGTGGATTCGTGGAAGCAGAAATGCGCGTGGGTGTAAGAGAGAGAGACACCCACACGCCGGGGGTTTTGAGGCACACCCTGAGTCACAGATGCAGGCACTTGGCGTAGGTGACCTGGACGGGGAGGGGGAGTGCGCTTTCGGGGCGCAGAGCGGCGTGCTGGGGCCCTGCGTTTCCTGGCGCGCGCGGGGCGCAGGGCCGGCACTTTCGGGGGGCCCGCGTGCGGAGCGAGGCGGCACGGCGGAGCTCCCAGGCCAGGCTCCGGGCGTCGCTAGAGCCGCCGCTCCGATTTACGCGCCTTCGTTCGAGTCTACACGGCTGGACCTCCCCCCCCGGGGGGTTAGCTCGCAAGGGCTGCGATTCTTCTTCGCCAGGCTGCCCCCACGGAGCCCCGCCTGCGCTGGCGGTGCCCTCTCCCGGCCCCGAGGACAGTCCCTGGGCGAGGAGGTCGGGCAGCGAGCGCCGGGGAACAGGGGGAAGGAAGACGGAGTATACGGGGAGCCTGAGGCCGGGCCAGGCCGGTTGCTCCAGGCCTGGCGGCGGCGGGACCGACTGGGTGGTCCGGGCTCCTCGCTGGGCTGAGCGGCAGGCGCAGCTCCGCCGCCGCCCGTCGCTTGGCCAGCCAGCGGGCAGCAGGACGCCCAGCGCCGCGGAGCCGCTCGGCTTGTTTGCTCTGCCATCCAGAGGCTAATTTGTGACCTGTAAGCGCAAGTGCCACCGGGGCCCAAACGCCAGGCTGCCGGCTTCCGCGCTGCCCGAACTCAGAGCCGAGCATTCCCAGGGCGAGAGTCTGTACTTGGGGGTCTCCCAGACAGCCCTGCGTACCCCTGCCCCGCACCAGACATCCCACCAGAGCAAAATTAGGGAGACGCAGAGTTAATCCGGCTGGCGAGGGAAGGAAGAGAGAGGATCGCTTGTCTGCAATACAAATTCACTGCAGCTGATTGGAAAGGCTGTGCCAGAAATCGCTTGTATTCTGACTTGCAAAAGGCCATTTTCCCCCTCCACAAATTTGTCATGATTCGTTACAAATAATCTCTTCTAATTATCAACAGCCCCGAGCCTTCTAATCAGATGCAGGGCTGACTTAATAGTTTGCTAAAATCGTTTTTTAAAAAGTCAGGTTTTTTTAATGGTCCAGTGAAATGCCTCTGGATACCGAGAAATAACATGTTTTTTCCCCCTCCTAGAGCCATGCATTCTGCACAGAAACAATCTTGTAGATCTAACCATATTTGCTGCTTTCCTTTACAAATTGTCTTATTGTTTTGCAGAGATAAATTGCTTCCAGTAGTAACCTGAACTCACCATTTACAACCGCACGATCGAATTATTCACCAAAAGACCAGGACTCTTACGAATAATTACTCTCTGATCATATCTGAGAGAGAAAGAGGAATATATATATAAATCTCCTCTGTAGAAGAAAGGTACGCAATAAAGAAAGATTTACAATGTTGTTTAATTGATAGGTCAGAGTGTAACATACGAATGTCCCGGAAGTGACAATTTCCACATCTCCCTCAATCCATCAGTAAGTGTTTTATAGGACTTGATTTCCCGTTAAAAATAGAAAACAAGTATTTTGTTTGAGTTGCCATTTTATACAGCTGACTTGCAGAGAGCAAATCTTTGTGTATATTATATATCTATTTTAAAAGTGTGATGCTTTAGATCTGCCTGTTAGTTCTTCACATGAAATTATTTTGTATTCTTCTATTTGGGCTTAATTTTTACGGCTCCATCTCTTTATCTCCTATATCAGAAACTTTTACATATTAATTTCAGCGAAACGATCGTCTATTTTTTCCCTACAGTTTTTGTTCTCTGTCTTCTCAGATCACGTCAAGAAATATGAGGAAAAATAGCTTTCGGATAGTAGATCTTAAATATTAGGAACCGTAAAAACACAATTGTAGACAGGTCTACAACTACAAATAGACGGTGTGCGCCACCTAGAGGCAGTTCTGTATCAGTACCTCACTCTCTCATGGCTGTGTTGCTGCTCCCTTAAGTAACTCGTCTGAAAACAATCTGGATCCTGATTATTAATTAAACAGAAAAATAGTTTAGGAACACCGCAGCAGCTCTAGCATTCGGCAACAAAATCTATGCTCTGAAGGACGTGCCTGTTAGTTGATGCAGTGCTGATATATTTTTAATGTAAGTTTTAAAAACAAGTTTTGGAAAATTTAGATGATAAATTCAATAGAAACTGGTGTGAGAGAGTAAAGATGACCAGTGTGAGTAAAGGTAACAGGATAGGGCTCAGAATGAACTAGTGTAATCTGCTGGGTCCCAAACTTGAGTTATATCAGAGACCTGGGAGAAACCAGGTATTTTTCCTTGAAACTGCCTACTGAGTAGTTAGAAGTGTCCTTATTTCAGATGAATTGCTCCTTTCTTAAGCTGGGAGTCTTTCCTCTAGGACAGAAGAGAAAGTAGGCTCAGACTCAGAATGATGGCCTACAAGCCATCTCGGGGAGACAAAATGGTATGAGCTGGAGAATGATCAAAGTGCATACTTCCTGAAATGTGACATAAGTAAGGCATAAAACTATCTGGTCAATTGTTTCTCACCTTCATCACTTAAGCATTCCTTAACTTCGATGGGGATACTTGCGTAAAGTGAGCCGGATTTATCCAACATGCCTGCATTTGAGGAGCACTAACTAGCCCTGCGTTAGAGAGGGTCACATGAAAGCACCCATAGTGGAATGGGGAAAATAATACTACTCATAATTATTACATAGCATGGGAAGCAGTCTGGAATCCACTGAGTAGCTAAAAGTCTTTACCCACTAATCAGAAACCTGTGTATAGGTTCATGTCCAGGCCCCTAGCCCATTTTCAGCTGCTGCCTTAAATGTCTTTTACTACATACTTGCACAGGGCCTACTTCTTTTAGCCTGGGGTCCTTCCTATTAATACAGTTGTGTAAATGGCTTTAAAATGTAAATCTTTTTTTTTCTTTTTAAACAAATAATCCCCTGAGGCATTGGAAACCCAAACGGAAATGACCTGCTTGTTTTCGCTGTCCAAGGTAAGTGAAATGCAAAGGAAATAAATACATACACAAATAGATTGCATAAATGGAGGAAAAGCAAATTAGATGTTTAACATTATTCTGTTTAAAAACGGTAAGGTGCTATGAGTCTCACAGATAATGTTTTACAATGGACCTACATCATCCTTTACGTGGAAATAAACTGTATAGGGACAGGAAACCTTGTAGAGTTTCCCTGGCATTGCTCCTTTGGGGGGGTATGGTTTGGCCACCTGGGGAACTGGTTGGGGATTTGTTCCCCCAAACCCAGTGGGTTTCCCAAGACCCATGCAGATCTCAGGAATTCCAGAGGCCAGGAACATCCTCAGTGAATGCTTGTGCTTCTCCACTGGCTTCCTTTCCCAGTCCGTATGGAAGCACAGTTGCAACTGAGATGTGCTGCCAAGTACTCTCCCTTCATCCGTGGTGGTCCCAAAGCATGGAGGGGGACAGTCCCTAAGTAATTCTGCCCAGGGATCGTTAATTTGAGGTGAGATTTCCCCTGAAGAGCAGCTGTCTCCCAAACCCTACTCCCAGTTTACCGCCTTCTGATTGTATATGTATGGATCCCTACTGAGCCTCATGGAAGGTCTTCCATGGGGCTTGGGGAAGAAAGGCCACTTCTGACTCTGAGTGGAGGGTTAGTCTCTAAGATGCCACAAGTACTCCTTTTCTTTTTGCGAATACAGACTAACATGGCTGTTACTCTGAAACCTGAGTGGAGGGGATGATCTAGTACAGTGATTCTCATCAAGGGATACACAAATCCTTAGGGGTACATAGAGGCCTTCCAGGAGGTACATCAACTCACCTAGACATTTGTCTAGTTTTACAAAAGGCTACGTAAAAAGCACTAGCAAAGTCCGTAGAAACTAAAATTTCATACGACAGTGACTTGCTTATACTGCTCTATAAACTATACACTGAAATGTAAGTACAATATTTATATTCCAATTGATTTATTGTTATAATTAATAGTAAAAATGAGAACGTAAGCAATTTTTCAGTAATAGTGGGCTATGACACTTTTGTATTTTTATGTCTGATTTTGTAAGCAAGTTGTTCTTAAGTGAGGTGAAACTTGGGGGTACACAAGACAAATCAGAGTCCTGAAAGGGGTAGAGGAGACTGGAAAGGTTGAGAGCCACTGACCTAGTAGTACATAATTTTTATTATGACTGTGTTCCTTTAAGGTTCTGCAGTAAAGGGTTCTGGACAGAAAACTAATTTCACAAGAAACCATCAGGTCAGCCTCTTCTGAATAGGATAGGATTACATTTTATAAGAAAATCATGTTTCCAGATGAATCTCACATTGAAATGCATGGTGATTGTAGTATGTATATTATTTAAGTAAGTTACAACAAAGATTTCTTACTTGTGTATTAGTGGGTCTTCTTGCATGATTAATGGTTGCAGTACCAACATGCTCAAATTGCTTTTAAAAAAGCAAGAACCCTATGCTCCTGCCATTGTTGTCAGTGGCATGTTTTATTTACTTCAATGGTTGCAGGAAAGGCTCCTTAATATTAATAGAAAGATTCTAATGATTTTTAGAATTACATTTAAACAAAGCAAGTATTTTCCTTTTTAATATTAAACTTGAAACACAAATTTAATATTAAAAATTTGAAATTTTAAACTTATCAACCGCTGAGAATATACTTACCAAATTAGCGTTAGTAGGTTTTAATAGTAGGACTGTAATCTGCTTCTCTTCTCATTTTCCTTATATGGAGAAAAGGCTATGTTCCTTTAAGACTGAAAGACACAAATGCAAACATTCCTATAGAAGTTTACAACCAAACTGAAAGTAATGTCTGAATCTTGCTGGTAGTTGCAGGGTGACTCTATCTGGCCCCATTTAAATGCTCATAGCCGCTGCTCCTGGAAACAAACTAAAACTCATGTTGTAACCTCATCTTTGGAGTAAAAAGTGGAATTCTGGCATGCAAAATACTGAAAAAACCCACAATGTCAGCACTTTGCAAATGGCTTCACAGTTAATCTCCCTTAATGCACCCTTCCCCCTGCCCATGAAAAGGAGACAAAGAAAATACTTCGTTAAAATTATCTGAATAACTCCCAGGAAAAAATAGAGATGCATGTTTACTTCCACTACTTATACAGTGTTACTGAAACTCAATGAGATATTGACTCACTAAGGGCCCAATTCTGCATTACATGTTCAGGCAAAACTCTCATTCTAGTCAGCCTTTTCCCCTCACGTATTGCCCCTAGCACTGGAATGAATTGATGTATCTTCTGATATATTTCTCTGTTACACTCTGTAAATCTTTCAGAAGTTTGGCTATAATTGTTAATAATAACAACATAGCATGCTTATCCGAAGATCTGGGAGCCCCTTGTAAATAGTAATTAAGCTTTATAGCCCTTTTATGAAATTATATATTACAAGACTTTGCTTTTGGACTTAACTTTCCATCTGTAGGTCTCAAGATGCTTTAAAGAAGGGTTAGTATAATTATTCCCATTTTAACAGTAGAGCAACTGAGGTACTGACAGATTAGAATCATAGAATCTCAGGGTTGGAAGGGACCTCAGGAGGTCATCTAGTCCAACCCCCTGCTCAAAGCAGAACCAATCCCCAATTATTGCCCCCTGATCCCTAAATGGCCCCTTCAAGGATTGAACTCACAACCCTGGTTTTAGCAGGCCAATGCTATTAAAAGACTTGTCCAAAGTCATACATCAAGTATGTGACCGTCAAGAATGGAATGGCTTCCAGTATCTACTGTACCCACTGGGCAACACCTCCTCCATATCATTTATTAAGGCTTTCAAATTTTAATGTATCCCCACTGCATTAAAGGAAATTCATTTGTCCTATGCAAGGCTCTTATGCTATCAAAAATGTTCTTGTTAGTTTGATGATGCTACAGTCTTTAGTTAGGCAAAACTCCCACTGAAGTCAGTCTTCTTTCCTCTTTGTTTCTATTGCTACAATCAATTAATGGCTCACCTTCATCTTTCTTTTATATTCGTCTTCTATATTCTGAAGGAGAATACGTCTTTCTCCTATGACAGTTAGTTATGTAATTAAAGCCGACGGGAGTTTTTCCCATGGCATAATAATTTAACTGGTCTTTACCTTATTTTACCTGTAAGTAAAACAAGTAAATTAATACTGGACTTGCCTATCTCACAAGGTGTTATGAAGTTTAATTAATGTTTGTAAGGGGATTTCAGATTTTTGTATGAAAGATGCTAAGTATTCTGGTCAGTCTTGCAATCACCTCAGATTCAGTTTTGCATCATCTTTAATATTTATATTCAGTAATAAATACACAGACAATAACAACAACAAAAGAGTCCAAGATCCACCAGTGGCTACCCCTTGTAAGTGCATACTGATTGCAAGAAATTATCCAAAAGATCCAGGATCTGGTTACAGTGTGTTACGCGTTCTTCACCTCCGGGTTTTTCTTTGCTGTGTAGACATACTCTGAGATCTTACTAATGAGGCTCTAGCCTGCTATCCTTTGATCTCTAAAACCTTAAGAATCTCTTGACAAGCAAGATTAACTCAGGGAAAATAGATTTTTAAAAAGCCAGCTCCTACGTGACCAGAGGAGGTAGCGAACAGGAGCAGCAAACAGGGGAGTTTTGCAAGGCAGTTTAAAAGGGGAGTATGAGAGGCAGATACATATAACAAACATACTCTAAAAACTTAGGCCAATAACACCCCTTCCCCCAAAACAAGCAAACAAACACACAAAAAACCCTTCAAGAGTAAAAATAATGCAGGCAGTAGTCCAGCCGCAGAGTAGGGGTGTCATAAATATAAAGGGAAGGGTAAACACCTTTAAAATCCTTCCTGGCCAGAGGAAAAACCCTTTCACCTGTAAAGGGTTAAGAAGCTAGGATAACCTCGCTGGCACCTGGCCACAATGATCAATGAGGAGACAAGATACTTTCAAAGCTGGACGGGGGGAGAAACAAAGGGTCTGGGTCTGTCTGTGTGATGCTTTTGCCAGGGACAGAACAGGAATGGAGTCTTAGAATTTAGTAAGTAATCCAGTTAGATATGTGTTAGATTATGATTTCTTTAAATGGCTGAGAAAATAAGCTGTGCTGAATGGAATGGATATTCCTGTTTTTGTGTCTTTTTGTAACTTAAGGTTTTGCCTAGAGGGATTCTCTATGTTTTGAATCTAATTACCCTGTAAGGTATTTACCATCCTGATTTTAGAGGTGATTCTTTTTTACTTTTTCTTCTGTTAAAATTCTTCTTTTAAGAAACTGAATGCTTTTTTCATTGTTCTTAAGATCCAAGGGTTTGGGTCTGTGGTCACCTATGCAAATTGGTGAGGATTTTTATCAAACATTTCCCAGGAAGGGGGGTGCAAGGTTTTGGTGAGGGTTTTGGGGGGAAAGACATTTCCAGACAGGCTCTTTCCTAATAAAATAAACCTGGTTAGACGTTTGGTGGTGGCAGCTAAAGTCCAAGGGGAAAAGGTAAAATAGTTTGTACCTTGGGGAAGTTTTAACCTAAGCTGGTAAAAGTAAGCTTAGGAGGTTTTCATGCAGGTCCCCACATCTGTACCCTAGCATTCAGAGTGGGGAAGGAACCTTGACAAGGGGTTATCCAGTTTATTGTGCTGAATGCAGTACTTCTATCACCTGCCTACCAAGCAGGTAATTGTAGTGAACAACTCATGGCCTTCAGAGAGAGACCATATGGGCTCTTGAGACCAAAGTCACTGAACTGGCGGACCTAAGGGAGATAGAGAGGTACACGGAGACTTTCAGGGACCCAATAGAGCAGTCTCACCTCCAGTCAGACAGCCTTTGTGCTGTTGAGGAGGATGAAAGTCTCAGGGAAGGAGAAGATCAAGCTGGAGCAAAGGGAAACAATCCTGTAGTTGGGACCCTCCTTCCAGGTGATGTCATTGTATCCTCTCACACTGAGAATACTTGCTCCTGGGGCATGAATCCCAGTTTCTAGGAAGAACTAGGTAATAGTAATGGGGGATTTAATTATTAGAAATCTAGATACAGTAATAGCAACAATAATGTAATTAAATTTAACATCCCCGTAGAGTGAAAAATGCCAAAGAAACCCACCACAGTAGCATTAACTTCAAAACGGGGAACTACACAAAAATGAAAAAATGAGGAGGGTAGTTAAATGGAAATGAAAAGGAATAGTCCCAAGAGTGAAATGCCTGCAAACTGCATGGATATCATTTAAAAACACTATAATAAAGGCTTAGACTAAATGTATACCCAAACTACAAGAAAAAAAACAGTTAGAGGACCAAAAATGCCACCCTGGTTAAATAATAGAGTAAAAGAGGCAGTTAGAGGCAAAGAGGCATCCTTCAAAAAAACTGGAAGTTTAATCCTAGCTAGGAAAATGAAAAGTATAAACTTTGGCAAGTCAATTGTAAAAGTATGATCAGGCAGGCAAAAAAATAAAATAATGAAAGAGCAGCTAGCTAAGGACACAAAAACTAAACAGCAATTTTTTTTTAAGTCCATCAGAAGCAGGCAGCCTGCCAAACAGTCAGTGGGGCCACTGAATGATTGAGGTGCTACGGGAGCACTCAAGGAAGACAAGGCCATTGAGGAGAAGCTAAATGAATTATTTACATTTGTCAAGGCTGAATCCGCACGCTGGCACTTTGAGTGCAGAAGGTGGAGGCCCGCAAGGATTCTAAAAATCAATACTGGCCACTCCAGGCTGGTATTAAACTCCCAAGGTTACAGTTTTTCTCTGACCTTGGATGGATAGATGCTGCCACCACCCAAGTGCAAATAACCCCCCTTTTTTAGAGAATCCAGAAAGGCGCACTTGGGAATCCCTTCCTGTGGGGTACCCTCAAGTCCTTTCCCTGCCCCCTCCAGGGAAGAGCTGAGGGAGAAAAACAAAGGAAATCAGCTGTTGCCACCAGCTAATTAAACAACATCTGCACAAACCTCTTAGGACACAAAAAAACCACTCCTGTTCTTTAAAAAGGTAAATTTTACTAAAAACAAAAAGAAAGAAAATATATCTGGAACGTAGGCTTTTTGCTAGATCTTAAAAACAATTACAAAAATTAAGCATCAAGATAGCTCTCTTGAGGTTCAGCTTAAAGGTTACAAGCAAAAAAAAAAAAAAAAAAATCTGGGGTTAGCACAGAGGAGTCCACAAGCCAATAAGAAATAACCCTAATCACGTCTTCCTAGATATTCCCTGATTTACTTACATATCTGGGGTTTCAGATAAGTAGGTTTGAGGTATGATTTGATGCTTTTTCATACCTGGTTTTAAAGCTTTTAAAGCATAACTCCAGCCCTGTCCTGCTCTGTCCCCTCTGTCTGGAGAACAACAACAACAAACAGAGAAAGGGAAAGTATTTTCCCCAATTAAAAAAAGTTCTAACCCTCCCATTAGCTCTTTTGGTCAGGTGCCCACTCCCTTTGTTTTACCTAGGGCTTGTTTAACCCTTTACAGGTAAAGCAATTAGCGAATAGCTATTAACAGGGATTTTGTAGCTAACTGGCTGGCTGGGTGTCCATAAAAGGGAGCAACCCCCTTTATTTATCACAACACTGATCTTTACTGCAGAGAATTTGAGGGAGATTCCCACACCTGAGCCATTCCTTTTAGGTGACAAATCTGAGGAATTGTCCCAGATCAAGGTATCAGTGTGTGTGTGTGTGTGGTGGGGGTGGGGGGAAGATAGGCTTTGGAAAAAAAATGATAAATTAAACTATAAGAAGTCACCAGGACCAGATGGTATTCACCCAAGAGTTCTGAAAGAACTCAAATGTGAAATTGCAGGACTACTAGAAGCTGAGATTGGGTGACAGGGGATGAATGACTTGATGATAACCTGTTCTGTTCATTCCCTCTGGGGCACCTGGCATTGGCCACTGTTGGAAAACAGGATAGTGGGCTAGATGGACCTTTAGTCTGACCCAGTATGGCTGTTCTTATGTTACTAACTGCAGTATATAACCCCTTGCTTAAATCAGCCTCTGTACCAGATGACTGGAGGATAGCTAATGTGACGTCAACTTTTAAAAATGGTTTCAGAGATAACATTTGCAGGCTAGTAAGATTAACTTCAGTACCAGGCAAGTTGGTTGAAACTGTAGTAAAGAATAAAATTATCAGACAAGTAGGTGAACATGATATGTTGCGGAAAGAGTCAACATAGCTTTTGTAAAGGGAAATCATACCTCACCAATCTATTGGAATTCTCAGAGGGTGTCCACAAGCATGTGGACAAGGATGATCCAATAGATACAGTGTACTTGGACTTTCAGAAAGCCATTGATAAGGTCTCTCACCAAAGGCTCTTAAGTAAAGTAGGCAGTCATAGGATAAGTGGGAAGCTTCTCTCATGGATCAGTAACTGTAATGCCCGATGGGCTAGAAGACAGTCTAAAGCATGTAGTCAAGTGTGCCTGGGCGGTCGGGTTGCTGACAGATCAGTCTATCTCAGAGGCAGCCCAGGGCAAAAGTCAGTGTTCTTGCGGGGGTCAGCAGCTGGAAGATCCAATCCAAAGGGCTGGGTCAGTGGGTTGGGGAGGCGAGGTCAGACATGGCAGCAGGGAAACAAGGCAGGGTCAAGGGAGGCAGCATGGTGTCAATGTAGCAAAGTGACAAGGCAAGGTGGTCTAGGCAGCAGGCAATGGTTTGTTGCTCATACAGTTTCCTCTTCCAGTTGGGGCCTTTTTATAGTCCAGGTACTCAATGCCGTGCTGCCTGTCTACCCAGTCAGGGGCTGGAGTGTCACTGCTGTGGATCTGTAGGCCTTTAGCACTAGGGCTGTTGGTCGGGGCAGCAGTGTATAACTGTGGCACAGCATCTAAGGATGCTGCCAGTGGGCCTGGGTTCAATAATGGGGTCTTTACATCAACTGGTGAAAAGGTAGGAAACAAAGGGCCAGAATAAATGGTCAGTTTTCCCAGTGGACAGAGATAAATAGTGGGATTCCCCAGTCTTCTGTACTGGGACCTGTTCTGTTCAACATACTCATAAATGACCTGAACAATGAGGTGGCAATATTTACAGATGATGATACAAAATTACTCAAGATAGTTAATTCCAAAACTGACACTGAAGAGTTACAAACAAGTCTCACAAAATGGGGTGACTAAACAACACAATGGCTAATGAAATTCAGCTTAGATAAGTACAAAGTAATGCACCTTGGAAAACATAATCCTAACTGTACATACAAAATGATAGGATTTAAATTAGCTAGAGCAAGAGATCTTGGAGCTGTCATGGATAATGCTCTGAAAACATCCACTCAGTGGCAGTACAATGGCAGTCAAAAAAGCTTACAGAATGGTAGGAACCATTAGGAAAGAGATAAGAAGACAGAAAATATAATGCCACTGTATAAATCCATGCTATACCCATGCCTTGAATACGGTGTGCAGTTCTGATCACCTCATCTCAAAAAAGATATATTAGAATTGAAAACGTGCAGAGAAGGGCAACAAAAATGATGAAGGGTATGGAACAGCTTCCTTACAAGGAGAGATTAAAAAGACTGGGACTGGTCATCTTAGAAAAGAGACAACTAAGAGTGGGGACATGGTAGAGGTCTATAAAATCATGACTGGTGTGGAGAAAGTGAACAGGGAAGTGCTATTTAATCTTTTACACATCACAAGAACCAGGGGTCACCTGATGAAATTACTAGGCAGGAGGTTTAAACCAAACATAAGGAAGTACTTTTTCACACAATGCACAGTTAACCTGTGGAACTTATTGCCAGGAGATGTTGTGAAGTCCAAAAGATAACTGTGTTAAAAAAAACTAGATAAGTTCATGGAGGATAGGTTCCTCAATGGCTATTAGTCAAGATGATCATAAATGCAACCCCCAAGCTCTGGGTCTCCCTAAACCTCCAATTGCTAGAAGCTGAGACTGGACAACTGGGGATGGATCACTTGAAATTGCCCTGTTCTCTTCATTTTCTGTGAAGCATCTGGCACTGGCTGCTGTCTAAGACAGGATACTGGGCTAGCTGGACCATTGGCCCATCCCAGTATGACCATTCTTGTGTTACATTCTTATGCAAGTATTCCTAAAATGGGGAGTTCCTTCGTCAGACTTGTTTGCTACCAATGTGAACATGAAATGTCCAGTGTTCTGTTACCAATGAGGAGTTAATGCAGAGTATAGGCAAACAAGTTCTCAAAGGAGAAAGAGAGGCTACTTACTTCATAGTAACTGGAGGTCTGCGAAATGCCTTTGTCCACCTGGCTCCCAGACCAGCCTTCCTTCCTCACCTACATGGAGTCCTTTCCTGGATTTTCTGCACTAGTGAAGGAACTGAGTGGTGATTAGTGTGGCTCTGTGCTTTATACTCTTGCTTTAGGGGATACAAGGAGGTGCAGGGCACAGATGAAGTCCCACTGGACATTTGTGGTTAAAGGATCCAGGCTTGTGCACACACACACACATACGGTTGGATCAGTTTGGAACCTTCATAAACTCTTCCTGTAAGGTAAGTAACATCAGTCTCTTTTCAAATAATCGTGTTCCTTCACTTCAGCATAAGAGCAAGCATTAAAGAACACTGCTTAAACCACCCAGCCTGTAACTTCCCGTTTAATTGCTCTGGATTGGAATGTAACATTTTTATTTGACTATTTCAATCCACTTCACTTAGTGCCCGGGAAGATTCACATCTCCAGTTCAACCAGTCCTTGATGCCTTCACTTCCTACCATGTCAGGGATTCCAGCTGTCTTGAGCAGGGCTGCCAAGATCAGCTTCAAACTGGTCTCCAGGACTACAGAGAAATTCTCTGGAGTCCCTTCATAGGTGCCGACTTCCCCTCTTTTTCCCCTGGGTGCTTAACCCCCTTCTGCCCCCAGCCCCGTCCTCACTCCACCCCTTCCATGAGGCCCCGCTCCCATTCCAAGCCCTTTCCCAAAGTCTCCGCCCCTTCCCTGCCCCTATTCCGACTCCTTCAACAAATCCCCGCCCCAGCCCCGCCTCTTCCCTGCCTCCTCCCCTGAGCATGCCACGTTCCTGAGCTTCGCTGCCGGTGGGTGCAGAGCACCCACAAATTTTTCCCCGTGAGTGCTCCAGCCCCGGAGCACCCATGGAGTCAGTGCCTATGAGTCCCTTTACATTTCAGAACACGTCCAAACAGTGGTAGATTAACCACAGATCCCATTGACTGGTGGGTCTATATCCTGGCTGTCAGGGCACCCATTGCCAATATAACTTATTTCTACAAATTTATCTGGGGGGCCAATGCTGGCGATCAGTGGGTCTAGCAGGCACAGGAACTGAGGATTTGTGGGGATGAGGACTGGCCCTGGCTTTCCTCTGTTTCCCCTTGTATATGAATTTTTCTGTAGTGTGCTACCAAGTTAAATATTATGGAATGGGATCTTAGACAACCCTAGAAGACCACAATAAATTGAAGCACAAGAAGCAGGAAAAAGTGCATGAGGCAGGCCAAACAGGGAGGCAACCGGGCCTACCAGATTAAAAAGCATGAAGTGGTAGTGTTTACAAATCCCTTATCTAGGCCCTGACGGTTGTGGTGAGCCACCACTGCTGGACCACCCTCAGAGGCCCCTCTCTTCTGCTTTCTCTGTAGGTCCTTGCCTCTCCATTGCAACACTGGCTCTTCTCCACAGTATCCAGGAATGCAAGATCCTCGCTTTACTTTGATTCAGCCTTAGTAAAGTGTGTTTCATACGTATACAAGACTTGGGGCAGAAGAGAGTGCTAAGTTCAAATTCAGTTGAAAGAATTTTTATCACTAGTTCAATGGATTTTTTTTTTTAAAGATGGCCTTACATTACCTGTTTCCTTAGTCTGAGGAATCCTTGCAGAATAGAGTTAAACCCGTTATAAAGCAATTCTCAGCTTTTGTTTATATTAAAAGAATAGAGTGAGACTATCATTGTCTCAAAAGAAAACCACATTCCAGATCTCTTCTTGCTTTGGGCTTTGAACAAGAAACAAGTATTTAATTTTGTTCTTTAAGTTTAAGTTTACTCACTAGAAATGGTGACAGATTATTATGACTGTGATTGTTACCCATTTTCCCTTTCCTGTATTTCTTCTTCTTCATTCACTTTAATAAACTTTGACATTTAAAGAGAAATTATTGCATAATGTATGTGACCGTCACAATAAAAATCTAGAAAAATAGATGCTGGTCTTTCAGCACTGAACCATCATTAAAGAGTTACGTTACTCAACCGGCAGTAAAAGCAATACATTTGCCATTCCCCTGCTATGCTTGGTTAGATCCCTAACACCTAAAGCAAGAGGAGGGCTGCAGCTCCACGCACTGATTGATGATGAGCCCTCGCTGTGATAAGCTGGCCTGCACAGTGTTTTTAGAAATTGAATTTACTATGGTTCAAGCTAAACCAGTTCCTCCCATGGTGTGGCCAGCCAGTGTGGAAGGGGCCAAACTGTGTTAAAACCAAGTGTTAAAACATCTTAAAATGTGGTTCTAATTCAGTTTGGCCCCCATTCCTACGGCTGGGCTGTACCAGGTAAGAACTGCACTTTGGACTTGGTTTAGCTGGAGTCATGTATAAATGCTGTTCCTTAGTGTATTAGAAGCCCCAGCCCCTCAGGACTCTAGTGATGTCATCAGCTTTTACAAGGGGAGCACACAGCTCTGAACCTGACTCAAGGCTGGTAAAAAGCCATACAGTGCCCTATTGAAAAATGTATTGACTTGTTATGTATGTGTAAGCAGCTCTGAATGCGCTCTCCCCTGACTTCTAGTGATGAACTGGGGGAAAGAGGAGCAGACAGTATTTGCAGGGGCCCACCTGCTCTACCCAGGTGTCCAGCAGACGGAACTGCCTTTCCAAAATGTTCAGTTTTGGCTGGGTTTGGGTTATAATCCTCTTTAGTACTGAGGGCAGAGGTAATGAAATTTGTTATCCTTATTGTACGAGTAAAGGGGAGCAGAATTGTACTTGCCATGCCCTGATTGAGGGGGTCACCCTAAATGGAATTGCACTTGCTGAGCTGGGGGTAGGGAAGCCAAATCCTGGTGAAAGTAAGGTGGGCGGAGATGTTTCTTTCAGAAGCTGTGGAGTGTGTCTGAAGAACTACTATTTAACCCTTCCCTTTCCTGTGTTTAAAGATAGAACTGATGAGACTTAACTGAGCCCCCTTGTTTCCTTTCTGTGATTACTCGAGCTAAATTCGCTGATGAGCAGGTCTGTGAGCTAAGGGTTCGACGTGGTGTGGGGACAGTGTTACAGTGAAGAGGGAGCGTCAGAGAAGTTCCACTACCCAGTGAAATCACTGATAGCTGGACTAAATGGAGGAACCTCAGAACACAGTATTGCAGAAGCAGCAAAGGTGGCACTGGGCAGCCAGTGGCGACCGAGATAACAGCACCAGCAAGAGGCCAGGGGCAGCAGAGATAGTGGCAGCAGGGGAGCCTCGTTGCTTGTTGCTCCCTGCCCCTTTTCGGGGTGGGGTGTGAACCCCTCAGAACACACCTCTAAACTCTGGGTCTGCGCTGATCAAGGCCAACCAGCTGCGAGTGGGGTGTGGGAAAGGGAAGTGGTGTGTGAAAGGGCTATTTGTTCGCTGGACTTTCACACTGCAAAGTGGGAAACTGAGGCAAAGGACATGGCCCAGTTTTCTGTGGATTGGGTGTTTGCTGACGGTTCCGTGACTTTGAATCGTGCTAGTGGTGTTTTCCCAAATTCATGCTGGTTCCTTTCCCTTTGGTAATACACAGACTTGGTGCTTGTGAGTGGGGAAGTACTGTCTCTTAGAGGTGCCCAGGGTGGTGTTGGCTGGAGCTGGTGCTGCTTTGTACTGCTAAGAGGAACCCCTAGATACTGCTGTCGACTGTACCAGGCAGAAGGGTTACACAGGTTGGAGATTTGGGCTCTCTAACAGATTTTTTGATTTATGTATTTTTTTAAAATGAAGTATTTCAGCTCACCTGGAAGAGCCAAATTTGGAGGATGACAACTGCATGTGTAATCACAGAAAGTGCATATGCATGCAGTCTGATGATAGCAAGCCTGGGGGTGAGTTACAATCCCTGCCCCAGACTGGCTAAGAATATATACATCCTATCTATTGTTTTTGTTATCCTGTCTCTCCCAATCCCCACTCGGGCATTTGTTTGTCATATCTGCCTATTACAGCTTGTCTTGTAGATTGTAAGCTCCTTGGGCAGGGACTGGGATTTGCTAGATGTTTAAAAATCTAAAATTCTGTTCAGGCCGGTAAGGACCATTATGATGATGATGATGATGTCTGATCTCCTGCATAACATAGGAGCTATGCAGGAGATCAGAGATTATTTCACCCAGTAATTCCTGCATCAAGCCCATAACCTCTGATGGAGCTAGAGCAATGTTACTCAACTGGTAGGTTATGAGCTGTTTAAAATGTGTATTACAATGTAAAGCAAAGGAAATCTTGCTCCCTGAACCCCGGCCCCCATCCTTACTCTTACATTTATAGTAACAAGGATAAAAGTCTATATAATGTGTGGGTGTTTTGAGATGCTGACAGAAAATTCTTGACCTTGAAGGGTAACTGTAAGGGGATCACAAAATATTTGACCCCCTAATCAAGGGTTGCCAATGTGAACTGAGCTGGAGCTTATCTTTTAGAAAGCCATCTAAGGTAAATTTTTCTAAAGCCAAGACTCATTGGCTCCTAAGTGTCTAAATCACTTTTTAAAAAGGGACTTAGGCTCCAAAATCACTTAAAAGCTTTTGAAAATGTTACCCCTAATTTTGATTTAAAGACTTAAAGTGATGGGAAATCCATCTCCTCCTTTAGTTAAGTTGTTTCAAGGGTGAATCTGTGTGTGGCTAGAACTGGGAAAAAATCAGAATGTTATAGGAGTGGATGGAGTGTCAAGTGAACAGATGGTACAAGGACACCCTAGGACTCCTCAGAGGAAGCAAGCCCTAAGACTTCAAGGAGCTGCAGAAACTCAGGCTAGCTGATAGGGATGTTTCCTGTGAATTTAAAGTACAAGCTGCCAGAATAGCTGAAGAACAGTAAACAGGCCTGAGGGGTTGTCATTACAGCAGTTGTCTGAAATGCCTCTGTAGCCTGTGTAGAATCAATTAAAATAAGTCCACCCCCTAAAACAATGCTAAAGAAATTGGTGGAGAGCTTAGCATGGATGCACAGAGCAGAAGTATGGAAGCTGCATAAGCACTTACTGTGATTACATGTCACCTCAGGATGGGATGCAGAAATAAAATTTCTTGACACCATTAATGACTGCTTCTTGGAACAGCTAGTCCTGGAACCCACAAGGGGAGAGGCAATTCTTGATTAAGTCTGAAGTGGAGCTCAGGATTTGGTCCAAGGGGTGAATATAGCAGAGCCGTTCGATAATAGCAATCACAATGTAATTAAATTTAACACCCGTGTAGGGGGGAAAATACCACGTAAACCCATCGCGGTAGCATCGAACTTCCAAAAGCAGAACTACACAAAAATGAAGAGGGTAGTTAAATGGAAATGAAAAGGAACAGTCACAAGAATGAAATGCTGCAAACTGCATGGAAATGTTTTAAAAACACCATGCATACCCCAAATAATAATTTAAAAAAGCAATAAGACCACCAAAGAAAAAATGCCACCATGGCCTAACAGAGTAAAAGACGCAGTTAAAGACAAAAAAGACATCTTTTAAAAACTGGAAGCTAAATCCTGCTGAGGAAAATATAAAGGAACATAAATTCTGGTAAGTCAAGTGTAAAAGTATAATTAGGCTCTGTCCAAAAAAGAATGTGAAGAGCAATTAGCAGAAGAAACACAAACTAAACAGCAATTTTTTTTAAGTCCATCAGAAGCAGGAAGCCTGCCAAACAGTCAGTGAGGCCACTGAATGATCAAGGTGCTACAGGAGCACTCAAGGAAGAAAAGGCTGTTGCAGAGAAGCTAAATGAATTCTTTTCATTAGTATTCACACTGCAGAGGATTGAGGGAGATTCCCAAACCTGAGCCATTCTTTTTAGGGGACAAATCTGAGGAACTGTCCCAGATTGAGATGTCAGTAAAGGCACTTTGTTCCAAAAACTCTAAATTAAACCATAAGAAGTCACCAGGACCAGATGGTATTCACCCAAGAGTTCTGAAGGAACTCAAATATGAAATTGTAGAACTACTGTGTGTAGTATGTAATCTATTGCTTAAATCAGCCTCTCTATGAGATGACTGGTGGAGAGCTAATGTGACACCAATTTTTAAGAAAAATTCCAAAGGTGATCCTGGCAATTACAGGATCTAATTTCAGTACCGGGCAATTGGTTGAAGCTCATGGGTGCAGCTCATAGGTGCAGTGGGGCATTGTTCCCCCTGCCCCCAAACAGAGGAAAGGTAGGGCAGGATGCACTTGAGGTCACAGGTCAATGTCCACCCCTACCCCCTGATTTCTGCTAGTGCTGAGCTGAGCTGCTCTGCCCAGCCTGTCGGAGGGGTGGAGGGCTCTGTCCTTTCCATCCTGCGCCTCCCCCCCAGCACATTTCCGTCTCATTCGGTCCCTGGCCCTGTCAGGACAGGGCTGCTTCTCCTGCTGATGGTGGCCTCTGCAGCTGGATGGCACCTCCCACCAGGTCCCAGTGCCTGTTGTTGTCACCGTCTAGTGGCGCCCTGCATGGCCACCGTCCTGTTTCCTGTACAATGGTGAATGCCCATGATGGGGGGGGGGCAGGGAAAGAGGGGCAGGAAATGGTGGAAGTAGGTGGGGTGGGGGGGTAGGGGATGGGATATGGCAGGGGAAGAGAAGGGGATAGGGGCAGGGAACACCTGGGAGCTCAATAGGGGCAGGGGATAGTGGCGAGCTCCAGCAGGAAGGCTGCCATAGCAGCACCAGGAGGCGCCAGAGTGCCACAACTCCCACGCTCAGGTCACTGCAGGAGCAGCAGGGGCTCCCCCGTTAAGCCTGCCCATCCTCCCTCTCCCCCCACACCCCCAGGCACCAGCAGTCCAGGTACCACTCCAGGTGGGGGGACAGCCAGTGAAACAGGTTTCAACATGTGCCCCCTAATACAGCAGTCAAACTATGTCTATGTTGAAGCTACAGAACAGAATCATCACATCATCAGATATGATGGGGAGGAATCAACAAGGCTTTTGTAAAGGGAAATCTTGCCTCACCAGTCTATTAGAATTAGGGTTGATGATTAATCACAGTTAACTCATGCAATTAACTAAAAAAAAAAATCAATCATAATTAATCACACTGTTAAACAATAGAATACCAACTGAAATGTATTAAATATTTTTGGATGTTTTTCTACATTTTCAAATATATTGATTTCTATTACAACACAGAATACAAAGTGTACAGTGCTTACTTTCTTTATTACAAATATTTGCATTGTAAAAATGATAAATACAACAAATAGTATTTTTCAATTCACCTCATACAAGTACTGTAGTGCAATCTCTTTATTGTGAAAGTGTACCTTACAAATGTAGATTTTTTTTGTTACGTAACTGCACTCAAAAACAAAACAAATGTAAAACTTCAGAGCTTACAAGTCCACTCAGTCCTACTTCTTGTTCAGCCAATTGCTAAGACAAACACATTTGTTTACATTTATGGGAGATGCTGCCGCCTGATTCTTGTTTACAATGTCACCTGAAAGTGAGAACAGGCGTTTGCATGGCACTTTTCTAGCCGGCGTTGCAAGGTATTTATGTGCCAGATATGGTAAACATTCATATACCCCTTCATGTTTCAGCTACCATTCCAGAGACATGCTTCCATGCTGATGATGATCGTGAAAAAAGTAATAATTAAATTTGTGACTAAACTCCTTGGGGGAGAATTGTATGTCCCCTGCTCCATTTTACCCACATTCTGCCATATCTTTCATGTTATACCAGTCTTGGATGATGACCCAGCACATTTGATTTACGAACACTCACTACAGATTTGACAAAATGCAATGAAGGTACCAATGTGAGATTTCTAAAAATAGCTACAGCACTCACCCCAAGGTTTAAGAATCTGAAGTGCCTTCCAAAATCTGAAAAGAGCAAAACTCTGATGAGGAAACTACAGAACCCGAACCACCAAAAAGAAAATCAACCTTCGGCTGGTGGTATCTGACTTAGATGATGAAAATGAACATGCATCGGTCCACGCTGCTTTGGATTGTTACTGAGCAGAACCAGTCATCAGCACGGATGCATGTCCTCTGGAAGTGTGGTTGAAGCATGAAGACATATGAATCTAGCTCATCTGGCATGTAAATATCTTGTGATGCTGGTTACAACAGTGCCATGCGAATGCCCGTTCTCACTTTCAGGTGCCATTGTAAACAAGAAACGGACAGCATTTTCTCCTGCAGATATAACCGGGCTTGTTTGTCTGAGCGATTGGCTGAAGTAGGACTGAGTGGACTTGTAGGCTCTAAAGCAGGGGTGGGCAAACTTTTTGGGCTGAGGGCCACATCTGGGTGGGGAAACTGTATGCAGGGCCAGGGCAGGAGGGTGGGGTGCGGTGTGCAGGAACAGGCTCAGGGCAAGGGATGGGGGCAGAGGAGGGGTGCATGAGGGGGCTTAGGGAAGGGGGTTGGGGTGTGGAGTGCAGGAAGAAGCTCAGGGCAGGAAGTTGGGGTGCAGGAGGGGTGCAAGGTGTGGCAGGGGGCTTAGGGCAGGGAGTTGGGGTGCATGGCCCCTGGGGTGGGGGGAGACAGGGCTCTGTGCGCTTCCCTTGCCACACCTCCAGGTACCTCCCCTGAAACTCCCATTGGCTGCAGTTCCCTGTTCCCAGGCAATAGGAGCTAGGAGGGGCACGTGGTGCCTGGAGGCGAGGGCAACGCATGGAGCCCTCTGCCCCCTGGGCCCCAGGGACATGGTGCCGGCTGCTTCTGAGAGCAGCGTGGGGCCTGTGGCACCACAGGGGGCAATCCCCAGCTTGCGGGCTGTAGTTTGCCCACCCCTGCTTTAAAGTCTTACATTGTTTTGGTTTTGAATGCAGTTATTTTTTTGCAGTTATTTTTATTATAAATTTGACATTTGTAAGTTCAACTTTCATGCTAAAGAGATTGCATTACAGTACTTCTATTAGGTGAATTGAAAATACTATTTTTTTTTACAGTGCAAATATTTGAAATCAAACAAATATAAAGTGAGCACTGTAGACTTTGTATTCTGAGTTGTAATTGAAATCAATGTATTTGAAAATGTAGAAATCAAAAAATATTTAAATAAATGGTATTCTACTATTAACAGTGCAATTCATTTTTTAAATCACTTGACAGCCCTAATTAGAATGCTTCAGGAAAGCCAACAATTGTGCACAAGGGAGAGTCAAGGGATAATGATGCACTTAGATTTTCAGAAAGCCTTTGACAAGGTCCCTCATCAAAGGCTCTTAAGCAAAGTAAGGAGACATGGGATAAGAGGGAAGGTTCTCTCATGGATCAGTAGCTGGTTAAAAGACAGGAAACAAAGGATAGGAATAGTCAGCTTTCACAATGGAGAGAGGTAAATAGCGAGGTTCCCCAAGGATCTGTACTGGCACCTGTACTGTTCAACATTTACCACTTTTTCCAGATCACTTATGAAAAAGTTTGCAGATAATATAAAATGCTCACGATAGCTAAGGCCAAAGCAGACTGCAAAAAGTTACAAAGGGATGGCTCAAAACTGGGCAACTGAGCAACAAAATATCAGATAAAATTCAATCTTGATTAATGCAAAGTAATGCGCACTGGAAAACATTATCCCAATTATACACAGAAAATGGTCTAAATTAGCTGTTACCGCTCCAGAAAGATCTTGGAGTCCTCCTGGATAGTTCTCTGAAAACATCTGCTCAATGTGTAGCAGCAGTCAAAAAAGCTAACAGCGTTAGGAACCATTAGCAAAGGGATAGATAAGATGACGAAATATCACAATGTACTGTATAAATCCATGGCATGCCCACACCTTGACTACTAAGCAGTTCTGTTTGTCCCATTTCAAAAGAGATATCAGAATTGGAAAAGGTGCAGAGGACAACAAAAATGATTAGGGATGTAGAAGAGCTTCCATATGAGGAGAGATTAAAAAGACTGGGACGTTCAGCTTGGAAAGGAAGATTTAAGAGAGAAGATAGTCTATAAAATCATCAGTGATGTGAAGAAAGAGTTATTTACCCTTTCATGTAATACAAGAACTAGATGGTGGTGGTGGTGGGGGGGAGTCACCTAATGAAATTACTAGGCAGTAGGTTTAAAACAAACATATGGAAGTACTTCTTTACTCAACACACAGTCAACCCATGGAAATCATTGCCACGGGATGTTGTGAAGGCCAAGAGTATAACTTGGTTCAAAAAAGAATTAGATAAAGTTCATGGAGGAGAGCTCCATCAATGGCTATTAGCCAAGATGTCAGGGATGCAACCCCATACTTAAACCTCTGACTGCTAGAAGCTAGGATTGGATGACGGGATGGATCAATAAATAGCCCTCCTCCGTTCACTCCCACTGAAGCATCTGGCAGCAGCCACTGCCAAAAGATAGGATAGATGGACCATTGGTCTGACCCAGTCTGTTCACTTAAAGACATGTGCATTGAAAAAACCCAAAGTGGAGACATACTCTCTGATAGGAAGAGAATTAAAAGCTACCAGCCAAATTCACTCCTGCTGGTATAAGTGGGTATTACTCCACTGAAGTCAATGCAGCCGAAGCCATGTGTTGGAAGGAAGACAACAGGCCATACAATATGTCCTGGACTCAAGACTGTGACTAATGAAGTGGTCTGGAGAAAGTAGAGAGCCCAGCAGTTTGCTTCCAGAAACAAAGGACAGATGAGATGGCTTGGGAGTAAAGTTGTCTTTTCTTAATGCAGACCTCAGTGATGGAGATCAATGTAGCAAGAGTGTAAAGCTTATTGAAGTATTAGTGGTCTGAAAAGTACAAGTCTTTATGTGGACACCCACACCCAAGTGGGCACTTGTTGATACAGTCATGACCAGCTTAGATGCTTGAGGCATTTGCCTTCCGGGCTAGCTTCTTATTACATTTATGGGAAATTCTGAGGGAAGTCAGGAGAGCATGGGGGCATTCAGACTGGTCAAACAAAATTCTGAACACACACCACATGGGATTAAGTGTACATCTTCATATGGGAGTGGATCTCACAGGCTATTTAAAATAACCCACACACTAAGAAAATATGTTCTTACCGGAGAAGCTGCTGGCATGAAACGCGGCAACTGAGGAGGTTCTGCTTTCTCAAACACTGCAGTGGCAGCAACGAGCTTCGTTCTAGATGCTTTGTGCATCACCTACGTGATCTATGCTGCTTCCTCCTGTGTTGGATCCTGCTGTGCAGAGACAGCAGGTTTCACCCGCTACTACTCCACCAGCTCACATGGGATTGTTGAAATGGCAGCTTCAAGCGATCTTTTATTGACAACCCTTTGGAACGTAGGGATTGTTAAAACTGCTAATGAAGGCAAGGCCTGAGTGTTCTAAACTGAGGGCAATTCGGGGTTCTAAGTATGAATTTAGAAGCTTTTTATTTGTATTACGATCTTCCACAGCAAATTCCCTTCAGCCCCACTAGGAATTTGTCTTGCCAGAACTGGCAGAGGGTTGTCTTGCCTTTGGAGCTTGCTTCCTCTGTTGCTGTGCCAGAGCATCACTGCATCAGTCTTTAAGGCACTACGGCCCTCATTCGTCAGTCAGTCACTCAGTCAGTCTCTAGTCAGCAAAGCACTTAAGCATGTGCTTAACTTTCAACAGGTGTTTAAGTCTCATTGGCTTCAGTACAACTTAAGCATGTGCTTCGATGCTTTGCTGAACTGGGGCCTAAGACAGACCTTAAAAAGTTTAAGGATATTTGGTAAGTCTGAATAACATAATCAGTTCACTGGAGGAGTTCTTTAATTTCAGGACATGGATTCACTTAATGAGCTGTCCAAATTATTTTTGTAGTAAATATATGATACCTAGATGGCGTGATACAGGGGCTTTATAAAAAGGGACTGATTATGCAAACCATTACTCATGTGAGTAAGTCCATCCAAGTCAATTGTAAATACAATACAAACAAATACAGTGACACAAGTAAGGAATTTAAAGATATAACAAATATTGCAACTCAGGTTTTGGGAAACATTTTATAATTTATATATAAAATCTCAGTAAGAAATCAAGTAGAATATCTGACAAATATGCGCCTTACAATAACGAGTAAAAAAACAAAACAGAATGCTAATTTTAATTATAAAACAAGAATATGAACAAAACATTTTAAAATAATCTCAGATTATTTGGCAACTCATCATATCATTGCAAGAGACAAATTTGATCTTAAGAAAAGCTTAACTGTAAAACTTAACTTGAACATTTGCTCTTACGGGAGTATTAATATACATTAAAAAAAGATTCTGGCAATACCACCAAGTTCTACTTTTTTAATACCTGTGTATAAAATGTAACATAAAATGCTGAAGCTCCATAGTTATTTGAAGTTAAATATCACTTCTATGGGTCCCTCCTCATTGAAAGACAAACACTGAAAGAACAGTTAAGTTGTGAAATAAAACATAGCAGTTCGTTGTACTTCAGAGTAGCTTTGGCTGAAATGGTCTGAGTAAACCTAAGCTAGTACTATTGACTACTTTGAGGTTGGTACAAAAATTCAGAGATGGAAAGTTAATCTGGAAAGATGACACTCCCTATTTTATACATAGTTATGAATGTGAACAGAAAAGGGAGAGAGTCCCCTTTATTATGCTAATCTACTTTAATACATGCGAGAGAATACTTTACCAATTGTCTGAGCATATTTCAGAGAACTTCGGGTTTTAGACAGCCCTGAAAAAAAGACTCCTACTGATGGCTGCATAGAATTTAAAATAATCATTAATAAAACCTAAGGTATATACTAAAGTTTACAGACCAGTCCCCTCCATACAATAAATAAAGTGTTCATCATTGATTAGATTCATACACAGAGTAAAATACAACCTATTTTTACAAGTTTATATACAAAGAATATTAGTAGGCCCTTGGTGCCTGGTGGAGTGGAAGCATCTGCATTAGCATGTCACATTGGGAAATCCCAACTTTCTGAGTCAGTGTTAAAATCTGTAATTACTTTGTTTTCCTTTCAGATACAAAGTAAACTTATTTTTTTAATCTGTATAATATTCTGTATAAACAATAGTTTATAAAATTGTTTAAAATGTAACTTAAGTTCTGCATCTATTAACTTAGAGCTCAGAAATGAGCACATGCAAATCCCTTTGCTTTTACACAACAAAACAAAAACACAGAAGCAGAGACCACTCTCTTTTCTTTCAACTTTTCCATGAATATTATCAGATGGTAACAATTATCGCTTTGTTTTCTTTAATGGCGTTTCGTCCACTTTAGGCTGCCCTTTTCTGCGTACCGCTGGTGGGCTGGCTTCCCTTTTACGCTTGCTAGCCTGCATCTTTAACCTAGAAGTTGTAACAATTATTAATTATGCTTAGAATTTTTATAATAGTTTATATTTTCAAAGGGGTTTTAGGCACACTTAGAGTCACATTCCTCCATCCCAAGGGGAAATGCCAGGAGATACTGTCTCAATTCCCCAGTGTACACCACCTCCCTCAGTTGCACAGCATGTAGGGGGAGTATACCCCACTTCACCAGACCTTAGAAGGATGCTACATATACTCACCCTCAATAGCCAGCCAGTTCTATTGGCTGCTGCAGAGAAGATAGAAAGGGACATGGTTCCACCACCTCTTCCCCATTGTTTGGCGGGGGGGGGGGGGCTGGCTTGTGCCCCAGGAGGACATAAGCAGGGTTCAAGTTCCTTCACTCAAGACAGTAAAAGAACAGCAACTGACTCGTGTCTCTTGTGCAGAAAAGGGCATAATGGGAAGGCACCTTACCCACTCCCCTTTGTGCATGCATGTGTAGGCCAATCATGCCCTAGCCCTAACCACACATGACCACAGTCTGAACTACTGGCCATCACAAAGTACTTAATATAAACTGAAATGCAGCCTCTAACTGTCAGTATCCAATATGTGCTTGCCACTATTGCTGCAAGTTATTTAAGCAGCGTACGTGCTCCCAATGCCACACATTGGATGGAGGAATACTGTAGAGGTAAACAATACCGTAGCGGGTTTCTGTAGAGGTAAATAATTATTTGTGCCCTTTATTGCTCCCGTATCATACATAGAGATAGCCTCAAACTTAAAAAGGGAAAAAATGCTTTCCTTCCCTCCCCTTCCAGTGCTATTTTTTAAAACTTGAAATATTAGGAATCTCAAAGGCTCCCTTCCTAAGTTCGTCAGACAGAAAGAGGGAATATCTTTGGAGAACCTGATTACGTCACATGCTACTGAAACCTAAATTGCAGTTGTCCTGGCCCCAGCATCTTCTCCATTCCAGAAAGAATTGCAGCTCAGATTAAAGCCTTGTGTGACATTGTTGCTCAGGCTCTCTTAAGTACTTTCCAAGATCCTCCAGCACAGAATGGGAAGTAAAGACCTGATATTTCAAATGTAAAAGAATACACAGGAAAAAAAATGGGGAAGAGTCCTTTGAAACAGTTTTGGGATATCAGAGAAAGGCAAAAACCACTTTTCTTTTTGCTTTGCAGTTCAGTGCTGTAGTAAATTATAGATGCAGAAAAAAGGATCCATTTAATGACATCCAAAACAAACAGTAAAAGATGCCTCCATTTTCATACTTACTGTGCCAATGGAGGAGACTTGCTAACTTTTGCTTCACTAGGCGACCTCTTTTTCGCTGCTGAATTTTGCTGTTTTTTAGGAGAAACTGGACTTGGGCTGTTTCCTTTAGAAGCAGCACGGGTGGTTGGTTTGCTTGGCTGCTTTCTGAAACGTTAACAGAAAACTTTCTATAAAAAATGATGAATGAATACAGCAAAATAATCAAATCATATTCAGCATGCATATGTAATAAGTACAGGAAATTAAACTATATGGCATTTGCCACAAGTGGCTCAATACTGTCAATGCGAAATGACATCTGCAAGTTTGGGAGTAAAGAAGAATACATCTTAAGAAACCCAGAATTGAGATTTGTCCTTTATTCTTGTTGTGCTTATCTTTAATATTAAATTATGCACAGGGTATGGGGGGGTGACTCTTAGGGCTTGTCTACACTACCCCGTGGGCGTCAATCTAAGATACGCAACTTCAGCTACTTGAACAGAGTAGCTGAAGTCAATATATTTATATCTACTTATTGCGGTGTCTTCACTGCGGTAAGTCAGCAGCTGACGCTCTCCTGTCGACTCTGCTTGTGCTGCTCGTTCTGATGCAGTACCGGAGTCTGGGAGAGCGCTCAGTGGTCGATTTACTGCGTCTATACTAGACGCGATAAATCAATCCCTGCTGGATCAATCACTGCCCGCCGATCCGGCGGGTAGTGTAGACAAGCCCTTAGGCTGTACATGGGGTTCCCCTTCCAACTCAGACGAAGAGTTCTCCTTCGGTGACCATGGCGCAGGTCGCACTGTGCTGCCTTCCCCATGCTTGTCCTTTTTCTGCACTGGCGAGCACGCACTGGCGAGCACCCGCTGTCAGTGCGCTGCTTTTTGTGCTTCTTCCTTTGCACTGGGAGATGGTGAACGGTGTGTGGAAGAGCACAGTGCCAGCAGAGCGCTTCGCATAGAAGCCAAAGTACTCTGTGCAGAATCGGAGCAGCTTTGCTCTGAGGCTGGTCTGAGAGTAGCTTCCATTAGGATAACCTTGAGTCTTATTTCTCTGTCCTTTTTAGTGCGGGGTCTAAAGTCCTGACAAATCTGGCACTTTTCCCTCATGTGAGTTTCTCCCAAGCACTTCAAAGAACTTGAGTGTGGGTCGCTCATGGGCATAGGTTTGCTGCAGGAGGCACAAGGTTTGAAGCCTGGGGACTGGGGCATACCCTGCCAATAGGACGAACAAAGCCCCTCGATGATAGTTAGTCCCTAGCTACGCTATTTACACTACCTCTAAACTACAATTTCTATATACACTAAAGCTATGTTTAAAACAACAACTAGGAATCAGAGACCAAAATCCCCAGGGAAGAAGCCTTGCTGAAGCAAGAGAGATAGTTCCAGCAATGTCATGGGCGGTAAGAAGGAAAACTGAGAAGAAGATGAGTGGCCGGTGGTGCCCCTTATACCAGTGCATGAGCACGTGGCTCCAGAAGGCACTGGAGCTGGCCCAACGGATACCACTGAGGGAAAATCTCTGGCAATGGTGGACACAGTGTGCACACACCTAATGTGGAATGGACACGAGCAAACACCTGAAGAATCTTAGTTACAAGCAAGTATCTGGTCTTGGGTGTGTTGATGTTGGCAGTCTAGATAACTCCTCTTGGGGGATTCACAGACAAACAATTGTATGACTGTTCTTTTGTTCTGCATACAAGATCTTGAGGGCCAGAGAATACCGCTGTTAAAGGTGTGGTCTGAGCACCAGTTGAGTCCCCTAAAGGTAAAAATTAGATGTCCTCAGAAATGAAGCCAAGATAGTGATTACTAGAATCCCAATGAAGATGGTGGTGTCAAAGTACGTTGTCACTGAAAATGGAACCAAGATTGGGCTTGACTAACTCAGAAGATCCTGACATCTGATTCTATGGTTCCATGGGATCCTATGCTCAGCATCAACATAAGAAAGACTAGAAATGAACTTTTGTTTCACTGCACTGAGAACAGCCCCTAGAATGCACCAGATCATCCATCAGCACTGACAGAGACTGAGGTTGGTCTCTCGGGCAGTACTCTTGGTACCATTTAACTTTTGGCATCAAGAAATAAGATTTCTCTCTCATCTCAAGGGGTCACTAGAATGAAAACTTCTTGCTTTAGCACTGCAGATTGGTGCTGTGTCCTCATTTTTTCCTATAATTCTTAGAAGAGAAATGGCAGTTGACAATTGTGGTGCTGTCTCCTTTTCTTCTCATGTTCTCGAAGTACAAAAGAAAAATGGCATGGAACGGAGTTAGAGGCCTCTTGTTTGCCTGCTAGATCACCCAGATTCTCTTGGCTCCAAACTTGGGAGAAATCCCTATCAGGAGGGCTATGAAGAAGGGCCTGGAATTAGTTCTTACATGCCTGATACAAATAAGTGTCTTTTAGGAATCTTCAGGTCTTCTTGATTCTTGAGAAGAGAGACTGTCCATCCGAGTTTGCTGATGTAATAATAGACTGTAATTGTCTGCTTGAATCAGAACTACCTTTTGGAATACTCCAATTTTGGACATGACCGCATCTGCAGGACTTTTATATAAAGTTGGACTTCTGGAGAGACCAAGTACCATTCCCTTTATTTGGACTCCTTATCCCAAGAACAGGGTTACTACAATTTGGATTGGAGTAGTTTGGCAGGCCTTTCCATACTGAAAATTTTCTTTGCACTGCCACAACACACAGCATCTTGGAAGCAGCTAGTTTAAGAATACACTGGGGTGTGTGTGGTATTATGACCACTATCGTAGCCATCAAGTTCAACATCCATAGCATGGTCCTTGCAGAAATTTGCTGACTCAGGTAAATTCTTCTTGTCACCTCCATGATGTCCTTTTTTCACTTCATGATTCACTTTTTTCAGGGTGAATTAAAGCTTTTAGATGAGCCATGTTTATCAGTATACCTATACACTACATTATTACACAAGGATAAAAGGGGATTTTAGATCTATGAACTTATTAACTGCAGCACCCTAATGTTGGCAAGAACAGATCCTTCTATGACCACTAAACGTCTCAGGGACACATACTGCATGGGTGCCAGTCCAAAAGGCAACAGCTCACTCATTGCTAGAACCAATTCCTTATCAGAAATCCAAGATGTAACAAACAGATGGGATGCAGCCATTATGCATGTGAATCAGCACATGTCTAGCTGCTCTCCTCTAAAAGGGGTAGGGCTTTACATCTTATGGTGGTTGAACATGTAGTTTTTAGATAGTAGTTATATCTGATAGGAACTAATATTCTCTCCTCTATTGCATTTTCTTAACTTGACTACCATTGAGTAATATGACAGCACATGACAGAAAAAAGCCAGGCACTGTGATTCAGAGTCTCCGACTTCATTAAGCAAAAGGTCACTAGATACCATGAAAATTTGAGAGGACTAAACTAATGTCAACTTCAGGTCATCTACAAGGGCTAGAGATGATACCAGAGCTTACGTTATGATGACATGAGGTACAATATTTATAAGGGATAAGTCCCCACACCACGCACACACAACTTTAAGTGTTGAGCTGAAAAGATAAACTTTAAAATATTAAAATCTCAGCTCTTAATACATGCAACCCAACATCATCTTTGTTCCAGTTACTGGTAAACATGCTTTAC
Source organism: Caretta caretta (assembly GCF_965140235.1). NCBI lineage: Eukaryota > Metazoa > Chordata > Testudines > Cheloniidae > Caretta > Caretta caretta. The sequence goes on along the minus strand of NC_134209.1, from coordinate 124,717,354 downwards.
CACTCCCATCATTCTCCCTGCCAGTTTCATTCCTGTGAGAAGTGAAAAGCATGTCAATTTCCAGAGTGAGTGGAGGATGGCACAAAATACTAAGAGTTCAACTGCAAAGAAAGCCATTGCTTTGTGCTTGGTCTACATGGAAAAATTATATTGGCATAGCTACATTGGTCAGGGTGTGAATTGCCAGTGTACATGCAACTATGTGGATGGAAGAGTGCTTCTGTTAACATAACTAATGGTGTTTGGGGAGGCGATGTTACTACAGCAACAGAAAAAACAGTCAGTGTAGGCTGTGTCTATGCTGGGGGCGATGCTGGCATAGCAATGGTGACATAGGTTGTGTAGAATAGAGGCAACCTTGGAGTTGCACTTTGTAGGTCAACCTGTTGAGGAGCTGGGATTTTTAACACTAATGTTACTGTCCTGTTTTGTAGGGCTGACAGATTTTTCAATATCAGACTCTTATTTTTAAAAAGAGAGGTTAGTTAACTGTGTGTGTCATAGAACATTGGAGGCAATGTCTTTTAAAAATACTAGCTAGCTGAATATTACTTTTGAGCCTCTAATCTCGTGGCTGATCTAGTTGTGGCTCCAGAATGCGTTTCATCATCTTCATCATCATCATCATCTTCATCATCATCTTCATCTTCCTCCTGTTCTTTTGTTTCCTCTTCAGCAGCAGATGCCAACTTCCGACATTTTCTTTCCGGCTCCAGTATTTCTGTCCATGAAAAATTTTACATGTGTTATAATTTCATGAAAGGCCCTTCAAAAGACACTTAGTTTAGAAAAGGCATTTAAAATGGGACTTGTAGTAGAATAAGTAATTTTCCGTTTCCTTCATCCTTCAACACTTAATTCACACTTGTTTGACTTAATCTCTCAAAACACACATTCTCAATAGTTTACTTTTGCAGTTCACAGCCAGAATTCATACAAAATTCATCGGGGTTTATAGAAGCATCTGGGATGTACCAATTCTGACAGGAGATTACATCAATTTACATAATATTTACACTAGCTGTAACCCAATGATTTTTTCCCCAATGAAAGGAAAACATAATAAAGTTGATCTTGTTACAATTTTATGTACACCTAAGCACAATAAACTCTTTAGTCTGTTAAGAGCAGCACAATTTCATGTCTTACCAGTTTCCTCTGATGGAATCACAGAACATCTGGGCTTTCTTCCTCTTCGACGCACAATCATCTCTGCTTTCCCTGCCTCACCCTCCTGAGGTAATGAAATGAAAGCAAACAGGACTAATGAAATGTGAGAAAGCGGGCCATTTTTCAGTATACTGCTTAGAGGCTTTCAGTAAAAATGCTTGAACTTACATTTGCTGTTTCTTTCTTATTAGACGTGTCTTTAGCTAAAAAGAAGAAACACTGTAAGAACTCTACCTAAATGTAAAACTGAACTTCAAATCCCTTTACTAATCTTTTTAAAAAAAAGTTTCCAAACTCAGTTTGTTGGCTTTGTATAAACATCACCAAAGTAGTCAGAAACACATTTAAAAGCGCTCTTTCCAGCAGGGATGCCAACCAACTGCAAACAAAAGACAGGTTTTTTTGTTTTTGAAAAGAGATGATCTATTCATTAAAAATATTCAGGTCTTTAAAATTAAGACTTTTAGGTCACATGACACTGTATTTACTGCAGTTATTGATTTAAAATCAGTAGTAAATGCCATTCCACTTTAATGAAAAAAGCAAAGTTATTTAAATATTTCAATTGCAATCTAACAGAGGAGGATGGCAGCAACAGAAAAGGACAGAGTTTTAGGGTCTGACTGCAACTCTTGCATTAATCAAAAGGGACTATTCATGTAAAGGTAGACTGGATCCTTCATTTAATACTTCTGAAGGACTGTGGTGCATGTTTCAAAAATGCATATACAATCTCCATCATGCAAACTGTCCTAAGAAGCAGCTCCCAGGCCTGAAAGGGAAACTATATATCTGCTGTCACTGTAGTGGGTGCTTACAACCTCTAACTTTGGCCTGCCCAGCTCTGTGTTGGAACAAAGTCTACTCCATTCCTGGCTGATAATTTTGGCATCATCTGAATAATGGTGCAGATAGAAATCCCTCATAACAGAAAGAAGAAGGAGGCTCATAACAAAAGCAAATTCTTGTCTTTCTTTCCCCCTCTACAGAACTACTAGCTCTCTTTGCTGTCTGCAAGGCATGAGAAAATCCCACTCCCAAGCCTCGACTCTGCCAGTTTGGTTGGACAAAGCTTGATCATCCTATTAGTCCATCTGCTTATTTGTCATAGCATATGTAGAAAGGACATCTAACTATCCAAATTATCAGATCGTATGAGCAGAAACGTATAATAAAACACACATTTAAGTGTGTTGGAGTTAAGTTAATAAAATTAATGAAAAAGCTCGAATTGTGAATGAAAACTATTAACATTCACATACATACCTATATTAAATATAATTATGCAGGTAAAAATGTATGAGATTAGTCCTTCCATTAAGGAAAGTATTTCATGCAAAATAAAACTTCTAATGAATGAATAATAAAATGTGAACAGAGTTCATTCATTTTGCTATGTTAAACTATGAATACATTAACATTTCGTAAAATCTCTTACAAAAACACAGATGTGTTAAAAAGTACCCCACAAGACATATAACCTCTCTTTAAAATATAGAATGGTAGAATCATAGGACTGGAAGGGACCTCGAGAGGTCATCTAGTCCATATAGTATGGATACTATAGCTTTGCTATAAAGCTTCAATAAAAGTATATAAACAAGTTCTACCCTGAACCTGTGTAATAATCCCCAAAAAATCTTGATCCAGTAACAACCACTATAGTAATTTGTGCAAAACAGTTTCAGTTATAAATCCAGTATCATGTGCTCATAAATTTCTGAAAAATTCTTGAGACATTTTCCATGCTTAAAGTTTTCCCCAAAGAAGATTATTTTTGGGAGGGTTAAGGGAAATTTGAATCAACTGTGTTTCTCTTTCTTTTGTTGTACAGAAAAGCCCCCAAACCCTATTTCCTATTCTGAACACTAAGTTTCTCCCCACAATGAACCCCCATAAGATAGCTATTTTTAAGCCAGACTTTGATGTTTCAAACATAGCATGGAACTAGCCTCACTGAAGTGTAATGCCTTGGTTAGGTTTGGAAACAAAAAACAAACCCATTTTTATTTAATAGTTATACATGTTTGAAAATACTACTTGGGCCATGGGAAGTAAAACAAAAATCACTTCATAAAAAAAATTCTTGGCTCTGAAGCCTACAAAAAACTAGATAGTGGTCAGGCTCCTAGTGTGCTGAGACAACAGCCTATCATACTGACCAATACCATCCCAATGTTGATTTGTATACCTCCCTTGGTCTATCTGTACCCATCTTTTGATCCCATTTCCATAGAAAGTGAAGTTAGTTGAGCAAAGATAGGGTAAGTACATATTTTTCTATTTATATTTTAACCTCCTTACCTTAATATTTGCAATTTTGGTATCTGATTCATGGAAAGAGATGGAAGCAAAAATGGAAACTAGCAGTTGAGAGTCAGTTTTACTATAGTAGCCACTGCTTCTGTGAAGTTCTGCCCTGTGCCCCCCAACACAGTGTATGTACATATAGCATAACAACATCTTCTGTTGTGTATTATTTCTTACTTAACGCCAGGAGCAGCACTGTTGAAATAAGTCCTACCAGGATCAAAAGAGAATAACCTAGTTGCTATCTTTCTGTTCTATCTAAAACTCGTATTAGGGATGGACATCATGTTTCTACCAATTCATTTACTTAGTTTCTACAGAGAGGAGAGACGGTTGAATGCAGAGGCAAAGCTCAGGAAGGACACTTTAGAACTTTTTGGAAGGTAAGCTTTTATAGGTCCCCCCCTTCTCTTTCCTGCTGATCTGTTAAGGTAGATGGATGATTTATTTGCTTACCTGTTTGAGAAAACTTTCCTCTAGTAGCAAGAGTTGGAGACAATTGAACCTAAAATTAAAAAAGCCCCAAACATTTCTTAAAATAGAACTAGATAAACCTAGCAATGGATTAGCAAGCACTAAGATTTACTTCCATTGATATAAAAACATGTTTCCAAAACCGGAAACAACAGAAAAGTCTGACTGACATTCAGAATATTTTATATCTAATTTCTTGTAGTGACACTGGTCTGCATTTATTCTATGCATGACTGGACAACAGAGTTTGGAACAATTTTTTGTGAGCTTAGTTCATGGACAAATCAATTTACGTCAATTATTGAAACATGCATTTCACACCTTGGAATGCTACTGCTTACTGAAAACAACCAAGATTACACACATTTCTGAAAACTAACTTTGCACAGTCAAGGCAATTTAATATATAATGATATGTAGGAAAGGAAGGTGTAGTACAGTAATTTTATGTAAATCTACACTACTAAAGAAACTCACAAAATCACTACAGCCACAAATTAGCGTTCACTCTGGATAGAGGAAAAACTGCATAACTACAATCTGCTATGCTAAGAATACAAAAACAGTTGCTTTCACCACTGGATTTAAGAGTCTGCAATAAGGAGTCTAAAGTTCCCTTTGAAGTGTGCATTTATCCCCAGTAGCATTAATGGATCAGAAGCAATCTCCCCTTTCTTATCTCCAACCATTAAGGCTTCACGTTATAGGGACACACTTTCTGGTGGAGGGTAGACCCAGCTCCTTCTGGACCCAATCTATGTTGATTGATAAATCTGCCAATGTGAGTCACTACACAAAGATGCAGGACATTCCCTTATAAAGGGGCTGTTAGAAATTGTCAGCTAATAACAAATGTTGAGTGGGATTAGAGCTAGATGAAGAACAGTAATTCTGTTTCATGGAGGATTTCCAAATTTGTTTTCATTCTGATTCGGAACGAAAACAAAACAATGAAAGATGCTCAGCAAAACAAATCCAAAAAGGGCTTTATTGAAAAATTGCTTTGATACAATTCCGCCAGGCAGGCTGAAGGGCATTTGGGAGCCCAGAAACCTTGGCTGAGCAGGCAGCCTCAAAGCTCAGGAGCTGGGGTTCTCAGCCTCTTCAGCAGCCTGCTTGTCGGACTGCTAAGAAGCCAGGAAGATTGGGATTTGGGTTTCACATGGCTCCCGGGCCAACTGGCTCCTCAGGCTGCCTGACTCCTGTGGACCATTTCAGATTTGGTGACTTGGCATTTACCTTTGGGAAATTCCGAGTCAGAAAATTTCCAATCAGCTACACTTGGAGTAAAAGTTCTGATTCAACATCACACCACACTATAATTTGACTGGACTGTACTGAGCAAAAATGCTTTCAACAGAACAGGTATCTTCTTTAGCAGCTGTTGTACGGGTTAGAATATTCATAAAATTGACAGCAAAGACTCTTCGAAGTTAGAGGGTTACCTAGGGAGCTATTAATTTACTATTTACATATATCTGTCTTCTGACTAGGCCTATTAGCTTAAATACAAACTGGCTTTAGTTACTGTAACATCAGGTTTTAAAGTAGCGCAGGTATTCATTCAATATTAAGAATGACCATACTATCATGGTTTCAAGAGAAATCTGAGACCTTTTCTAGTACAAAGTATCTTTCCAATGACATACAGAACGGCCTTAAATACAAACAAATGTTGAAACTCCTGACAAAATACAGGGATCATACAACCAGTTTTTTTACTGGATCATCTCTCCTACGTATTAGGCACTTAATACTTATATACGTTGAGCTCACTGCTGGAACTAATAGGGTGGGAAAGGGGGTAAAACTGTCTAAGTCTTCTCCCCCTTTCCTTATACTTAGACCAAAATAACCCCACCATAGGTAATAACAGCATACAAATGTCTGCAATCAGTATTTGAGTCGGTGTGTAAAATTATCTGTAAAAAGTTTGATATTTTCATTGCTGCTACAATTTTTGAAAGAGAATTTACATCGACAATGCTGGATTCAAAAAAAGCACTGCTAAACTGCTGGACACTACTACTGCGGTCAATTGGTTAGAATACCTTTTTGCTCACAGAAATCAACTACTATATTGGATTATATTTTCAGGACCATACCCTCAACCAATAATTTCTAGTTTATATATTTATTGATTTGTTTTTTACATGGTAAGTTACATAAAAAAATTAGTTTTAAAATGACCAAAATGTGTAAATCCAAATAAAATATTCAGACACTCACATTCCCAGTGTTCGTGTCAGCTTCTGAATCCACTCCTGACGGAGAAAAAAAAAGTAGATTCAGAAAAATCATTAACGTTTTCACATTTTCCATGAAGATATCGCATAGTACTTACTACTCTGTACTGCTTCAACAGGGTATTTACGAGGCCTTCCTCTTTTCCGCTTAACTATTACAGGTTGATTTTCCTAAAAAAAAAAAAAAAAGTGGGGGGGGAGAAGCAGGCTTTAGTTACTGTAACATCAGGTTTTAAAGTAGTGCAGGTATTCATTCAATATTAAGAATGACCATACTATCATGGTTTCAAGAGAAATCTGAGACCTTTTCTAGTACAAAGTATCTTTCCAATGACATACAGAACGGCCTTCAAATCATAATAGCCAAAAAAGTCTGCAAACAGCTGAGCCATTCAGATGATCAAAATAAGATTTTTTTTTCTATTATTTAAAGACAAATGTCTTGAGTAAGAATCGCTGCCGATGTAACTTACACTTCAGCACTAGTTGGGGTCTACATATTTCAAAGCTTTGGTAAAGAATGCAATCTTTTACCTCTAGGTCATTGGCTTGAATCTAGCCCAGGTTGTAAGTAACAAAAATCATCATCTGATTGCTGTATTGTAGCCTCTGTGAAATAAGTTAGTGCAGGTCAGTCTAATTTTTACTGGACAGATGGCCAGATCCCAAAAACCACCACCACAACTGGCACCTCGCTGCTAGTTCCAGGAGAGAGACCAAAGACTGAGGACCAGATCCAAAGCCGAAGATGGTCTTTCCTCTGATTTCAGTGGACTTTGGATCAAGCTGTGAATGAGCAAGGAAACCTACTTCCCTCTCAGCTCTAGGGTATGCATGGTACCCTTGCAGCTGAGGGTTTGAATGGAGCCTGTGCAGATGTACCCGTAGCTACCTCACTAAAAGGAAAAGAAAGAGGATGCTGCAGTGCAAGCTTCACAAGCCCACTTGACATTTCTGGGTCCGTATTTGCTCATGCAGCCCACACTTATGCCCGCGCTGCAGTTTCCTCATTTTTCCTCTTAGCAAGTTAGCTAGAGTACAGACAGCATAGATGTGTCTACACAAGCTGCAATTCACATCTCCAGCTGCAATGTAGATGTACTCTTAGGCTACATCTATACTACGAGCTAGAGGTGTGCTACTCAGCTTGTGTATGCATACTTGCACTAGTCTGATAAGAGCTAGGGCAAATATAAATAGCTGTCTTGCTACTACTGTGGCCACACTATTTATACTCACTTTCGCTTTTCCCAGGCTAGCACAAATGTGTGCACACGAGTTCGGAATCCCACCTCTAACTCATAGCGTAGACACAGGTATAGAGATGCTTCTTCCGATTTTGGGTTTTGATACAATAGGAGTGTTGTAGGGTAAATTTGCACTGTCACTACCTGTGCTGTGTCTAGGTAGTGATTGCAGTCTCCAGGACAGTCAGTCAATCAATGCACCTTTCACATACAGTAAATTAACTTACATTTCTCAGCCACATACTTTGCAGACAAGTACTATTTTTCACACCCCTCGGTTTGTAAAGCCAGGCTGCTGCCTTAACAAACATAAATTCAACTATACATCTCTCTGAAGGGGAAAAATACAAATATATTTAAACTTCTTAAAATTGCCTACAATAGCTTTTCCATATATCAATATGTCAAGATATTGTGCCCTGACACCTGGCTAGAAATAGAGTCTTTATACCATTGGAAAGGGACAGTTCTTGGCTTTTAACAGTAAATAGCAACAATTACTGTGATTTATAGTTCTGAAGAGTCATGAGATATCAGATCTCAAACCTGTCACTGGTCCAGAATTTACTTTTGTGTATATTTCAGGCCACTGTAGTTTGGAGGGAGAAATCCAGCCTTTGTGAGGCTGGGGTCTGGGAAGTAAAGAAAAATGTTCTGCCAGATTATGTTTAAAAAAACCAAAAAACAAATAAAACACCCGTGGCTGTTTTGCCTTTTGGGAGTAATCTTGGTAGAGATGGATTAATTTGGAGGAATGCAAATGAAGTGGTCAAGGTTGCATGCTAAATGCAATTTGTTACACATACAGCACCAGCACATACCATGTCTCTCTTTAGATTACTCTCTTCAAAAAAACCCCCAAAAAACCTTACAAGTCATATGACTTCTCTCCTGCATTTTTTACTCTAGGTGATGACAGCACTACTTATGGCTTATATTCTGGACTGGACATTATGGTGTGGCTATTTAGTCAGTCACTCTACGATGCTCCAGGTGATCAAATCATTGTTTTCTTCTATGGCTGTGGTGAAGTCAATATTATTTTTATTGCTGCAGTCAGAAAGTAAAAGACAAAATGTAATTTTGTTTTAATGCTAAACTTTCAAATGGCAATGAATTAAGATGGATAAGACTACTTGCCTCTACAGAACTTAAATTAGACTCCAGACTCTGCTTTGCTTTTTCACAAGTATCCTGCTTGCTGGTTAACTCATCTGCACAAAATACAAAGTCAAAGACACAACTTCACTGCGTATCTTTGCTTTAGAAACAAAAAGTACTGGCCACAGTCTCTGTACTGTCTCAAAACTACTTTATATGCCTGGGGGTACTATAAATTAAACGTCAGTAAAAATATTATTAATACATCAGATAGTATTTGTCTTACAATTTTTGCTGTATTATGTTGTTTAGGCTGCTTCATTAGACAAGTGGGAGTTACTGTACAGGATTTTGGATTTTAAAGTAATGGAATTACAATGTTTGAGAGGGTGACCCATATTATTATAACAAGAACCCCAAAGTCAACTCATTTATTGATACTACTACTAATTTTTTCCCCACACCCACCAACCAGAAAGTAGGGAGGTGAGCTGAATAGGTGGTTAATTGCAAAACAAACTCAGATTTGTCAGCAGGTTTGTTGGTATTGAGAATTGAAGCCATTAAACAGATCAATCCCTTGTTAGTGTATAGACACTATGCAAAGGAAGGTAGATGAGGAAGTCAAAGCCAACATTAATTCATAGGACACTATATCATTTTTTTTAGTACAGTGTATAAATTAATTAATAGGGCTAAGTCACCCACAGTCAATGCAATTTATACACTTTACTCCTACAGGCAGCTGTATTGGAAAGGGGAGTTCCTCTCTGGGAGAGCAGGTTGTGGTTCTGTCAAGGAAAGGCAGCTTTAATTTATGGCCAGATTTACACAGAGCCTCACTAGTGAAGTGCCCTGACCCTCCCATCTCTCTGGCAAACTGCCCATTTTCTGACTCCAGGTCATGCAATGGAGCAGAAGCAGTGGCTGGCTTACATTCCTGTGCACCTTCTCTGGACAGGTCTTCCAGGGGCCCCAAAACAACTCTTTGGGAGTTTCAGAAGCCAACCATGTGTTTTTCAATGGCTGCTACACTTAACATTTTTATAGACAACTCTATTAATGGAGAAGATAAGCAAATATTTAATTATGAAATAAAGATTCTCATTCTCAGAGACATATTCTAATTAAAAAAATTAACTGTGTACAGTTTCAGTAAATTGCCCTGAATTTATATTTACATTACCTTTTTCTTCCACAGCACTTGAAAGAGGTATGTGTTTCCTAATGATTTCTTTGGATACCTCAGCTGTATCTCCAGAGGTCACGTCCTTAATTATTTTGAAAAAATAATAATAAAAAGAGGTATTTTATTACAACTATAAGGTCACTGCCAGCTACTCTTAAAAAATATGAATGTAAAATACTATTTTTATTCTTCATGGCTATTTAATTCCCTATTAAAACTTTAGTACTAAAGTCAATGGGGGAGAGAACAAACAAAATCTCATGGGCTCATTCCTCTATAGAGCATTTTATCCCTCCAATTTTGTCTTAATATTTGCAGATTAATGAAAGGTCAATAGAAGACGTACTACTGTGGGACCTCTGCTGTACACGCTATCTTTTTTTTTTTCTTACCAAACACAGAGCATCAGTTGAATGCTGGTACCAAGTAGTGGGGCAATCTGGTCACACAGAATATACTCAGACACACTCAGATAATGGCTATTTTTCTATCAGATGCACGGGAAAGAAAAAATAACCTGGTATTTTCCCTACTGATTATACAAATTTCACAGTAACCAGGTGGTGTTCAGCTGTGTGTGTGACATTTCTTGATGATGAAAAATAGCTAGTGGTTTCCCCTTCAGGGTCCTTCATAGGCATACATGCAAGGGAGACAGGAGCCTATTCCCATTAAACCTCAAAAGCAGGGGACTGGGGCAACCAATAGAAAATGGGATGTTGGAAGGAGAGTTTAGAAGGGGTGTTTTCTTCAGGGGGATAAGCTGAGATAGCCTGGACTGTGGGTGGGCCTGTAGAAGAGGCTGGCACAGCCTAGGAGTGTTGTATAGGAAGAAGATTTTAGGGGGCAGTGAACCTGAAATAGGCTTCACCAAGCTGTCCCTCTCCAGTCACCCCACAATTATGTCCCAATCCTCTTTCAGCCTTTAAATCCTGCTCATTTTCAGCTCCTGCCCAATCTCTGTCCCTACTCCCCATTCTAACCCACCTTTTTGTTCCTCCCTTTCAGTATTCCTCCATTCTGCCCCTTCTCCCTCATTTCCTCATGTCTCTGCCTGCAATATATAGCACCAGCCTCCTCCTTTTCTTCCCCTTCCCCCAATTCCAGAGACCCAAGTTGGCAGGGCACCAACAAGAGGAGCAGAGAGAGGGGAAGCAGAATCTTTGGTAGCAGCAGCTGCCTGCAATGGTTGAGAGGGAACTGAGGTTGTATGCCTGCTGACCAGCCAGATGTACAAGATTCTGCTGCAGGCAGATTATATTGAAATGAAGGAAGGTGCGAAGAGCTGCCAAATGTGTGAATGTCACATCTGATGCGTGACACTTAGCAGCCTCAAAATTTTGGAAGAGTTCAAAATTGAGGCTTGAACAGTTTGAATCTTTACATGGTAAAATTTAACCGTTAAAATATTATTGTAAGCATTTACAATTACTGTAATTATGAAAACCACTCCCCTCCAAAAATCAAACACATATTTACAGCATCAGACATCAAATTCTCTCAATATCTTTTTGACTAAAACAGTGAAAATGGATAAAAATACCTTGTTATCTTTTATTTTGGAGCACTGACTCTGTTTGTTTCCTTTTCTCAAATCTTGAGTAACTGGATAATCATCTGCAAAACAGTTTAAATGTTTAACTGAAATGCTCCTGTCTATGCTTATGAGAGCCTGATCCTCTTCTTCTTTACACCCGTTTTGCATCAGTGTAATTCCACTGATGTCAGCCAAGTTGTCCCTGATTTACAAAAATGTAAATCGGGGGGGGGGGGGGGGGGGAAGGGGGGAAATAAAAAAAATCAAGCCCTTCTCTTTGAAGGAGCAAATACATGAAACAATGAAGAGACTTTCAGTTCCATATTACTTCAGTTTTTTTTAAAAAGCATAAAAAACAACCTCAATTTCATAGATGTGGCACACTAAATTAAACATGGACCTCAACTGCACTCCAACCAGATTAAACAGCAAAACTATTTTACATGCCATATGTTTGCATTCAAATATATTTATAATGAATCATGTTGACAAATTCATTTATTCTCTGGAGCAATAGAAGAAAAGCAGTCATCATAGAATCACAGAATATCAGGGTTGGAAGGGACTTCAGGAAGTCATCTAGCCCAACCCCCTGCTCATAGCAGGACCAATCCCCAACTAAATCATCCCAGCCAGGGCTTTGTCAAGCCTGACCTTAAAAACCTCAAAGGAAGGAGATTCCACCACCTCCCTACGTAATGCATTCCAGTGCTTCACCACCCTCCTAGTGAAAAAGTTTTTTCCTAATATCCAACCTAAACCTCCCCCACTGCAACTTGAGACCATTACTCCTTGTTCTGTCATCTGCTACCACTGAGAACAGTCTAGATCCATCCTCTTTGGAACCCTTTCAGGTAGTTGAAAGCAGCTATCAAATCCCCCCTCATTCTTCTCTTCTGCAGACTAAACAATCCCAGTTCCCTCAGCCTCTCCTCATAAGTCATGTGTTCCAGTCCCCTAATCATTTTTGTTGCCCTCCACTGGTCACTTTCCAATTTTTCTACATCCTTCTTGTAGTGTGGGGCCCATAACTGCACACAGTACTCCAGATGAGGCCTCACCAATGTCGAATAGAGGGGAACGATCACGTCCCCCAATCTGCTGGCAATGCCCCTACTTATACATCCCAAAATGCCATTGGCCTTCTTGGCAACAAGGGCATACTGTCGATTCATATCCAGCTTCTCGTCCACTGTAACCCCTAGGTCTTTTTCTGCAGAACTGCTGTGTAGCCATTCGGTTCCTAGTCTGTAGCAGTGCATGGGATTCTTCTGTCCTAAGTGCAGGACTCTACACTTGTCTTTGTTGAACCTCATCAGATTTATTTTGGCCCGATCCTCTAATTTGTCTAGGTCCCTCTGTATCCTATCTACCTCTCCTCCCAGTTTAGTGTCATCAAGAGAGGAAGTGAAAATTTCCATTAGTCCAATATCATTCACATATTTTTACTCTTCTAATGTCATTAATATGTAGCGTATATAAAATAATTATGGTTAAGAGGTGCAATATCTTCTTTTTGTAAAACTCTTCAGTGGTAATTGAGGCAGGGCTTAATCAATATTACCCAGGGCAGATCACAGTTCTTAGATGGATATTCCCATATAGATTCTGACAGTAGATGCTCTGACTGAACAGGTGAAACATTTGGGGGGATATTATTAGAGTGGAGTGCCTATTCCCTCTTTGTCTCCCCCCAACTTCACCTCCCAGATCAAGCCCCTATGCCCTGTCCATCGGGGCTTGAACTGGGAAAAAAAAATAGTGATATTCTCTCAAGCTTTACCAACGAGCTAAGCTCCACCTACTTCAGATGCCAAAATGAGACACCACTCGCAGTAGATTTTGTGATGTTCAAAATATGATTGTGTTTATTCTGCTGGGATCCTGAGGCTTGCAGGAGTTGGTTCCCTCTCAGTACGATGCACCTATATCTATGGGTACTGCTGGACTCGGCTCTCCCTTGATGGAAATGGGGATTCCTTGCTGGATTCTATGGGAGTGGCTGCTATTTGATGAGGATGCACTCTGGCTCTGTTCCTCCACTCTGGCCTTTCAGCTCCACTGATCAGATTGGGGACAAAGAGGCAGTGGTACTCCCCTATGCGCCATCCACTCGTAACACCAAAAAGAAATGCCACTCAACAGATTATGCAGGTCTTCCTAATACATCCCTCTGCTTTCTCAACTGCTTTTAACATCAGTGAAATACGTAACGATGTTGACATTTAACATCTGAGTTAACAGTCCATGGAGATGAACAGGAGCGATGCCCACTTGTCTGAGTAATTGTTTTTGACTCTCTGCAAACTCAAGCAGACAGTACTGCATGGGTCACGTGCATGTTTTCAAGGTTATTTTCTCAACCATAAGGGCTTTATTTGACTTTTTTGTTTAAATGAAAAATGGAGATATTGGAGAACAAGAAGGCAGTCTCAATAAATAAAAATAAATAAATAAATAAATAAATAAAAATATACATTATTCTCCTGTTTATCTGAAACCCTATTATCCAAACAGCTGTGAGAAAGAGGAGCCCCCAGCTCCAGGGGATGCTACATGCTGATGAATGGCTTCTGCAGCAGCACAGGGAGCCCCCTGTAGCCCTGCTGTCATGGGAGTGTGGGGGACCATAACGCAGCTGCAGAGGGCTCCCTGCGCTGCCTCAGGACCAGTGACACCCAATTCCTGCAGAGGCAATGTGAAGGGAAGGCTCCAGTCCTGGCTGGACAAAACAAAGTCCTGGCTGGAGGTCTCTGCTCCTGCAGGGATCAGGTGTCTCTAATCTGCCTGTGCTACTCCCTAATGAGAGAGTTCATCAGTGATCAGTGCCAGGTACTCCCACAAATTTCTTGGAACCAAATCAACCTTTGAAGGTAGAGACTAGGACTGGAAATCAGACCTGAGCCTTATGCATGGCTGTGCAGAGCACTGTCATTAAGTTACCAAACTGGCCCATGAGCCACAGGTTATAGACACAAATTTGAACACACAAGTATAAAAAGCCCTCAAGATTTATGAAGATAAATATGAGTGTGTCTACAGTTGTTTTAGCTACCTGATTCACCCTCTCGAGTAGGCGATTGGTTTTTTTCCATTCCTGGCATGCTGCTTACTTTTTCCTGATCAGGTATTTCTATCTGTAATTAAAAAGTGGGAGTATGTCAGATTTGCCACATGAGAGAACAGAAGAGGCAATCCTGTTCCCAGGCACTGGTAGTTCAAAAGTATCTGTATATGTACCAACTTCATGTTCCATTTAGAATGCTGGGTCAGGAAACCCAAGGTCTTGAAGTAAAATGATTATGTATGTTTTGCTTCAGTCTGTAAAAGGTGAATATAATAAGCATGCTTACCTCTTGATCTTTTACTTCAATCTGGATTTTTGCTGCTGCTGTCATGTCTATGGTATTTGAAGTTTCCTGTGCTGAAACACAAAGGTATAAATATATAAATGATCAAGTTATTAGTATACACTGCATATATTGGATATAAAATGCTCAGAGAAAAGTGTAGTGATGAAGAGCATTTATGCACTGTATGTTGCATCTTGCCTGGAGCTGGACTGAGTAGAACAGAATTAAGTATTTAAATCTTCATTCTGAAGTTACACTGTGATTGATTTTCCTCAGTCCAATTCCCAGTGGACGCAGTACATCTGTTGGCAGTCCCAGGGGACAGGTCTAGTGATTGGGCACTGAGACTGAACTATCCTGCTAATGATAATCCCTCCAAATCAGGGTTCTAAGGCACTGTAGCTGCGTTTACTATACCTGTTCTGTGAATATACAGAGGACTTCACTCTGTGGGGATATCAGAGAGGTGCCTTTTATGATCACTAACATTCACACACAAGAAGGAAAATAAAGGGTACATTTAGACTTATTTTTGTCTCCCTATTCTAGCAGTAAGGAAAATCTAGAGGAAAGGTAAGGTTTTTTTTTTTCTTGTGTTCAGTATTTCACCTATATGTTCTTCCCTTATATTATGTAAAAAAGCAAGAGTATGTAAAGAATAATTCTTATGCCAAAAAAGTATGTTTGACCGTAGTTTGACCACAAAATTAACAGTTGTACAATACTCTGGTGTGAGAGATTTTTTTCATTACAGACTGCCATTGTACTGTAGAAGTTACACTGGATAACTCAATAACAGCTTTGCCTTCAATAGGGCTTTGAAGGGATGTGAAGTCGAGTTTGATTTCTCTGACCAAAGTTTAATGGTCACTAGTACCACCTATGGCATCGTGGGAGGGAGCTAAACAAAAAAGGGGGCAGGGAGGTGATTAACATTGAGATATCTGGGTGTGCAGGGAATTCTAATCACCTGTGGGCCAATTATAAGAAAACGGTTCAATGCAATATATGGGAATGAAAAGAGATTTGTAAAATCTTCTTCGCTTACAGCAGTACACTGCTGTTGTGCTGTTCCTGCTTTATTTTGGGGGATTTGCATGCATAAAAGTTCTGTGAATGCAAAGAATTACCCAACTTCAGTATACAATTATGGTAACTGCATGATGAAACTTCCTGAAAATTTAGGCCTAACTTTTTTGGATTCAAAATGTCCAATAGTAAAAACAACTGAAATACCTATCTGATCAGATAATTCAGTAATATCTCTGAAGAGAAAAATGAGGGTAGGACAGTGATTTTTGAGCCACTCTCATGCAACTGAGAGCTGAAAGTTATAAAGAAATAAACAGTGTATATTAGTCTGAACTATTGGTCCCAAACAGCATCATACAATTACCCTTTGCTGGTATATCCCAAAGTCAAAAATTAAAAATTAAGTCATGGTTTAAGTAATTCCATGGTGAAACAATAAGCAAGAGAAATATATTTCACAAACACATTTAGCATGGAACTTCCCTTTTTGTTTAGCTGCATGTGTATACAATAGAGCTGTGTGGAGAATGGAAATTCCATTTTGAGCAAGATTTTGAAAATTTGTTTTTGTTCTAATTAAGAACAAAACCTGAAAACACTGAAATCCTCCATGAAAGAAAATTCCAGGAAAAAATTGTTTTTGGTCAATTGAAACTTTTATTTCAACTTTGACTGAAATAATATAGAATACAAAATAAAAAAAAATATTAAGCAAAAAGTCATTTCGAAAGGAAAAATGTTTGTCCCAGAAAGGCTGAAACACTCCCTCCCGCTCATTTTTACTTTGAAAGGAAATTTTGGCAAAATTGACACTTTTCAATTTTCACGGAACTACACTTTCCAACTGAAAATGGTTCCGTCAGTGTTTTTTTAACCAGCTCTGGTGTACAGTATACGTAAGAATATACTTACTTACCTGTTTCTTTATCTGTGGTTACTGGAGATTTAGATTTCCTTTCTCTGTAGCTACACTCTTCAACTCTTTGTGTGTCAGAGTTTTCCACCTAAGCGTAAATCACAATTGCAAAGTTAATACACTTATTTTATTCATTGAAGTTATGAAGGCTGAAAGAAGAGAAAGTTTTCCCCAATTGCTACTCTCAAAATAGAATATGCCGTAGAAGGAAAGAACTGAATGAACACAAACAAGTTTGTTCTCAGAGCTCTAATACCTACACTAACATAGAACAGCAACATGATGGAAGAAGACCAGTCTAGCTCTGTAATAACTATTAGTATTTCCAGAATTTCTACTTACCATATTTTTAATGAGAGCTTTCCTTCAAGCTTCAATTAAAACATATTTTTATAGGTTTTGAAAAGGATGTAATAGAATGGACTACATACTAATCGGCATTAATGGGAGAGCACACAGCTGCAGGTGCAGATACTAAATTTATAAATAGCAGTTTTAGGATGACCAGAAATGCAGTAAATCACCATAATAATACAGGACTGGGAAATAATTCTTACAGAAAGAACCATTCTCTAGTAATAGCTCAGACAGGTAAATGCTTAGTGATTCTAACATTTTTAAGTACATTATAGATTATTAATTTTTATACTTTAATAAATTACTTTGTCATCTGGATTAGCAACTTTGTGTTATAAAGTACATGCCTTTAATACCCTATGACATTTTACATCTGCAATGTTTTCAACTACACCCTATTATATTTATCAACCTACAAATCCTTGTATGATCACAACACATAGTATTATCAGAAAGCCCGGCCTTCTTAAAGTTTCAATTATCATCCCCATTTTTCCTCTCTGTTCCCCCTGCTGAGGAGATTTAATGAAGCTTCTCATTTCAATCTGTCAACACTGGTCCTGAAATGGCCACAGACTGTTGCAAAGTAATGTAACAAAACCTCTTTCCTGAAAAGTTCAGTGTGCTTGCATCTGCAATGCTCTCAACACCTATCAGGTTGAGAGCACAGGTTCAGAGATAAGAACCAAGCTCTGGATGGTGAAGGTAAGAAAGGGAGAGCTGAGGTACTCTAAGCACAATTATGTGGCAAATTGAAAAATAGCAATTATGCATCAATTTGCATAGCTGCATAACTTAATTATACACAGACCTTGTATATACTAGAAATAACATTTCCCTTTACATTGCGGTATGCAATTTTGTCGTCCCAGGATATTAGAAAGACAAGATGCGTGAGGTTGAACTTCTGTTGAAACTGGTCCAATAAAAAGTATTATTGAAACTGGTCCAATAAAAGGCACCCCGTCTCTCTTATTTCCCTTCAGAGACTGCTCAATGTAAATCCAAAACGTAAAACAAAGCAAACGTAACAAGATCTTACATCTATAGGGTCTTTCTTCAAAGCAGCATTCTTCAGGGGCAAATCTGTTAAAATAAAACAGAATACCGATTTTATGGAAATCAAAAAGTCCAGCAGAAGCTTCGTGTCGCCTCATGATATATCCAAAAAGGTTCCAGAATATGTGAAGTTCATGTACTATCTCATGCAATGTTTTTTTTTTAAAAAAATGAAAAATATAATTTTGATTTCTAAAGGGTAAGGTAGTTTAAAATCATTAGTGTTTTATGGCTACATATAATTTAGATATTAATGGATGAAATCCTGGCTCTTTTGAAATCAATGGGTGCAATGCTATTTACTTCAATGGGATCAGGATTTCACGCCATATATTTAAAATCATAAAGCTGGATGCTGGATCATGGGATAGTACATAACACATGCTGCGCATCAGGCTCAGTAGGGGAACCTAAGCTTACATGATTCCAGTACCAAGATCCAAGTGTGTCACTTCTGTAATATACTAAAGAGAGAAAAGCATAGTTTAGAAATCAGAGCACAAGACTAGAAGCCAGAAAGGCTGGTGTGCTAATTCTGGATCAGATAAAGCTCACTCTGTGCTCTTGTACAAGTCACTGACCCTCTGCTTCCTGACAGGGAACTATAGGAGCGGCTGGGGTCTAGAGCATTTTTTAAAATCTGGCCATTTTGTACAGATGTGTAAATGAGAGCTGAAATCTTTTTGAAAGCTGTTACCATCTGTAGGTGCTGAGCACTTTTGAAAATCTGGTCCCTGAAGCACCGACTTCATATTTTCATATTAAAAGTTTAAAACAACTAAGAGCATTCCACGCAATTTAAGTTTCCTATCCTACATTTAGGATACAAGAGCCAGTATCCAGCATAATTTAAATGATCTGTGGTGGCAACACTGTTAATCTGTTTAAAAGTATTCCACATAGTCAAACTTTATACGGTTACACCCTTAGATTGCAAAATGGTATTTTTCAATTTTTAAAAGCACTGTCAATTGAAGAGTTAGATCCTAGCCACTCATACAGCAATGATATGTTTACATTCCTTGGAATCTTGGACTACTAAACTACTGTGTCTGCTGTTCATACTCAACAGTGACAGAATACACATTTGTCTTTTAAACAACTTCCTTTTACGTATGTTGAACTATACCAAACACAGCAAAGAGATTATTTAAAAAAAAACTCTACCCAGAACAACAAAGCATTAAAATCTTGCATATGTGTCATATCTAACATGATTTACACAACAAAGGGATTCTTTTGTGAAACATTTTACATTATGAAAGACTACTTTAGCCAGTTCAGTCCACACATTTTAAACTAAGTACTGTGTGTCTGGATGACTGAGTAACTAAGTGTTTTGAAGTGCATGTTAAAAAGTACAGCAATCTCAAAGGACAAATTAGCGTGGTAGCCTGAGACCAGTAAAAACAAACAAACAAAAACCCAAAAAGAAAAGGAGTACTTGTGGCACCTTAGAGACTAACCAATTTATTTGAGCATAAGCTTTCGTGAGCTACAGCTCACTTCATCGGATGCATACTGTGGAAACTGCAGAAGACATTATATACACAGAGCCCATGAAACAATACCTCCTCCCACCCCACTCTCCTGCTGGTAATAGCTTATCTAAAGTGACCACACTCTTTACAATGTGTATGATAATCAAGGTGGGTCATTTCCAGCATAAATCCAAGTTTAACCAGAACGCCTGGGGGGGGGGAGGGGAGGGGGGGTGTAGGAAAAAACAAGGGGAAATAGGCTACCTTGCATAATGACTTAGCCACTCCCAGTCTCTATTTAAGCCTAAATTAATAGTATCCAATTTGCAAATGAATTCCAATTCAGCAGTTTCTCGCTGGAGTCTGGATTTGAAGTTTTTTTGTTTTAAGATAGCGACCTTCATGTCTGTAATTGCGTGACCAGAGAGATTGAAGTGTTCTCCGACTGGTTTATGAATGTTATAATTCTTGACATCTGATTTGTGTCCATTTATTCTAACAAAAACCCGAAAAACACCGAAAGAAAAATTGGTCCTCTGAAGATAATACCCTGCAGCCAATATTCACGGTTTAAAAACCTTTGTGTAAATGCATATTTGAGCAATGCCTATTTCCTTATATGCATTTATGAAGCAAAAGTTTTTACATCCTTAAAGCTGTCTGGGTAAATTTGATCCCCTGAAGACTAAATCTATAATTCCATTTATACCTAATCTCATGTCAGTAGGAATTTGCAAATCTTGTAATTTAGAACCTTACAGGTCTACACAAAATTTAAACACTGCATGAGTGGCAATCACCCAGTGTACACAATTCATTTGCAAATTGGATACTATTAATTTAGGCTTAAATAGAGACTGGGAGTGGCTAAGTCATTATGCAAGGTAGCCTATTTCCCCTTGTTTTTTCCTACCCCCCCCCCCCGATGTTCTGGTTTAACTTGGATTTAAACTTGGAGAGTGGTCAGTTTGGATGAGCTATTACCAGCAGGAGAGTGAGTTTGTGTGTGTATGGGGGTGGGGGTGTGTGTGTGTGAGAAAACCTGGATTTGTGCTGGAAATGGCCCACCTTGATTATCATGCACATTGTAGGGAGAGTGGTCACTTTGGATGAGCTATTACCAGCAGGATAGTGAGTTTGTGTGTGTGGTTTTTGGGAGGGGGGTGAGGGGGTGAGAGAACCTGGATTTGTGCAGGAAATGGCCCAACTTGATTATCATGCACATTGTGTAAAGAGTTGTCACTTTGGATGGGCTGAAACAATACCTCCTCCCACCCCACTGTCCTGCTGGTAATAGCTTATCTAAAGTGATCATCAGGTTGGGCCATTTCCAGCACAAATCCAGGTTTTCTCACCCTCCACCCCCCCACACAAATTCACTCTCCTGCTGGTGATATATTCTCTGTGTGTATATAAAGTCTGCTGCAGTTTCCACGGTATGCATCCGATGAAGTGAGCTGTAGCTCACGAAAGCTCATGCTCAAATAAATTGGTTAGTCGCTAAGGTGCCACAAGTACTCCTTTTCTTTTTGCGAATACAGACTAACACGGCTGTTACTCTGAAACCAGTGTACACTGTGACCTTGCCATCTAAGTAGTAGACATGATGGTCTCTATGAAGCACTGGTCAAAACCTTCAATACCACGATTGCACATTTTTTTATATTAACCAGCACCACATAATCAGACTTTCATACACACTTGTGAAGTGTTCCATTTCTCCTTTGATCATTTTATTTTCAAAATAAACAATTTTTAAGAATTTAGGATCAGCAGATAAAAAACTCTTCCTGGACAAATCAAATGTCACGTGAGGCCTGATGATGATTTTTCAAAATAAGTACTGGTAATTAAAAAAAAAAAGTGTGTTGCATACAAGGAAGGGACCTGGATTTCTAATTTCCTTCTAACCCTTGTAATGAGTTCCAAGGAGGCAGACTTCTGTCCTATGAGGAGTCTCACTGACTTTGATGGGGATCCACATAGGCGTAGTGGGTATGCCCCTGCAGAGATCCTAGATCCTTAGGCCTGAATCATGTTAATAATTATGGCTACTTTTATTCTGTTTTTGAGGAAGGGCTTTTTTTTTTTTTTTTTTTTGGTAAGTGGTGGAAGAACACAAATAGAAGCAGAAAAAAATTCAGCTATAGAAGTAGGTTAGCTGAGGGCTTAAAGGCTCTGCCATGTTACTCAACACCATGGAAGCAGATAGATATTAAAGTCTATATCTACCTACTTACCTATATTTAGAATCGACTTAAACCCCCATATTCTATTTTAGGTAAACGTACCTCTCTGCTCCCCTTGTCAAGTTATCCTTCCCTACCTCACATAGAAGTATAGAATCATAGGGTTAGAAAGGACCGCAAAGGTTATCTAGTCTAACCTCTCCTAACTCACCTAAGTTCTAATCCTACCTACGGGTCCAGCTGGCTTCAAAATCAACATGGGAGGGGGTAACTGTATACCTAGCCATAACACTTCACTGACTCTAGGCCTTCAACTCTAAACTATTAGAGGAAGGGACTGTGTCTTTAATTTCCTTGGACAGTGCCATGCACACTATTATCCCTGTTATCTTTTGTAATTCAACTTAGTCTTGTTATCTAGTTGTTGCAATAATTGAAGATGATCTCCGTTTCTAAGTCATGTGGCAAATGTCCTTACAAAACTACCTGGAGCACAAACCCCAACAAAAAGACAGGAAAAATATAAAAACATTCTAGGTAGTACTGTTCTTTTTCAGCCTTATAGGCATAACAAAACAACTGCAATAAATATTTGAAAATAATACTTGGAGAAGGAATTAAGTGAGTGCAGAAACATTTGCAGTGGAAGAGATTTCTAACAAGTCACATAGTCCTAAAAATAACTCAGCCTTTAACTTGAGAAAATACAGTTTTCCCATCATTCAACTTATGAATGCTCTTCAAACTATGGCAAATGGATATGAACTTGGTATCTTCTGGCTAGTAGGGAAGACACATGAAATCTTCCTCTGAAGCCAGTACTAACAAGACACTGTGACTCAGCCAAAATAGAAATGCAATTACTAGTACCATCTCTGCAAAGGACTTGTTAAAACACTAAAAACAAGGACATTCTAAGTTTAGTCCTACATCCCTTTGGGAAGGTCGCTGTATTTTACCTGAATACTGACAACATTTTGAGAACATTAACAGTTTGTAACCTGCATGCAATTAGAAATCTTCCGTAGAGGCCAACATGGGAAATAAGGGGGTGGAAATGAGAGAGAGAAAAACCACCTCTGAGATGGTTGTCTCAAGCAATTAATAGAAGCATTAATAGAAGTCTGAAGATTTATGAAGCAAATTTCTAGTGTATTACTGATGTACTTTGATGCCCTGATTTAACCTTTTAGAAAGGCTATTTCCATTCAGTACAAATGAATAGGATAAGCCACTTTTGTCATGTTACAATAGCATGTTTCCAACCCCCAACCCAATGTATTTATTCTATTCCACTGAAAAGTGTGGCTCAGAGCTGGCCACCAAACGATATGGCAATACAGTCACCCCAGGCTCAGTTTCCCTCCTTCACATTTCAGTTAATTCACACCCAGAAGTTTCCATTAACTTCTCCTCTTGGGGTCTGCTTTATTGAACCATTCTAGTTACATAATAAAAGCAAGTTTTCTTGGCCCTTCCAGGTTCAAATCGTTCCTCACCTGGTCAGCAGGATTCTTTGCAGCCATGCTTCAAGAGACTGCAATTCTTCCCAAACCAAGCTGTGCAGGTTCCTCCAGTGTCTTCCTTCTAGGGCCTATGCCTAAATTCTGGCAAGCTTCCCTAGCTTGCCACAATCCTTGCTCTATCACCAGAGCCTTCCTGCTCCTCACATGTGTCTTCCAGTAAGTGAACAGGAGTGACGCTTATAGGAGGTTCTGCAGTGTCATGTGATCCTTGATCACCTGACTTCACCACAGGGCAGAGCTTGGGGTCTTTAACCCCCTGTGATATTACTGATTTTTTAAAATTTATTTATTAACTTAAACTGCTTTTCCTTGGGTATTATTTCTAAAACAATGGGTCAAGATGATTGACATAAGGCAGTTTTAGGTTGACTAGTTTCTCTGACTGATGCAAAAAAAAAAAAAAAAAAAAAATCAATGGAAAGACTTCAAATGGGTTTCAGTGGCCTTTGGTTCAAGCTCTCTATGCATAGTCTCAATTAAAACGTTTCATCTGTGTAGGAATTAATAGATAGTACTTAAATTCACAAATATGAAAATGTAAACCAGTCATCATAAAAACGTAGAGACGCATAACTAAGGACAGGAATGACCACTCTTATAATCTAGTTTGTCCAGCTGCAGAACACAGGCCATAGGACTTCTCTGAATGAATTCCTATTTGAAGTAGAGCACAGATCTTTTAAATTAAGAAGAAGAAGGGGGAATGTCTGGGTTCCAGCAACGCAGACACAGGTAACTAACCACTTTCATGCTCTCTCCACAGGTACCATTGCAGAGAGTGGACCAGATGATATGTCTGGGGGGAGAAAGCAGAAGGAGACTCCGCTGGTTGGAAGGCATGAGATGCACTGTCCTGAGATTGGGGGTTCCACGACCACCACTCCCAAGAGAAGGAGGCGGGTGGTGGTGGTCGGGGACTCTCTCCTCCGGGGGACTGAGTCATCTATCTGCTGCCCTGACTGGGAAAACCGAGAAGTCTGCTGCTTGCCAGGGGCTAAGATTCACGATGTGACGGAGAGACTGCCGAGACTCATCAAGCCCTCGGATCGCTACCCCATCCTGCTTCTCCACGTGGGCACCAATGATACTGCCAAGAATGACCTTGAGCGGATCACTGCGGACTACGTGGCTCTGGGAAGAAGGATAAAGGAGTTTGAGGCGCAAGTGGTGTTCTCGTCCATCCTCCCCGTGGAAGGAAAAGGCCTGGGTAGGGACCGTCGAATCGTGGAAGTCAACGAATGGCTACGCAGGTGGTGTCGGAGAGAAGGCTTTGGATTCTTTGACCATGGGATGGTGTTCCATGAAGGAGAGTGCTGGGCAGAGACGGGCTCCATCTTACGAAGAGAGGGAAGAGCATCTTTGCGAGCAGGCTGGCTAACCTAGTGAGGAGGGCTTTAAACTAGGTTCACCGGGGGAGGGAGACCAAAGCCCTGAGGTAAGTGGGAAAGCGGGATACCGGGAGGAAGCACAGGCAGGAACGTCTGTGAGGGGAGGGCTCCTGCCTCATATTGAGAATGAGGGGCGATCAGCAGGTTATCTCAAGTGCTTATATACGAATGCACAAAGCCTTGGAAACAAGCAGGGAGAACTGGAGGTCCTGGTGATGTCAAGGAATTATGACGTGATTGGAATAACAGAGACTTGGTGGGATAACTCACATGACTGGAGTACTGTCATGGATGGTTATGAACTGTTCAGGAAGGACAGGCAGGGCAGAAAAGGTAGGGGAGTAGCACTGTATGTAAGGGAGCAGTATGACTGCTCAGAGCTCCGGTATGAAACTGCAGAAAAACCTGAGTGTCTCTGGATTAAGTTTAGAAGTGTGAGCAACAAGAGTGATATAGTGGTGGGAGTCTGCGATAGACCACCGGACCAGGCGGATGAGGTAGATGAGGCTTTCTTCCGGCAACTCGCAGAAGCTACTAGATGGCACGCCCTGGTTCTCATGGGTGACTTTAAATTTTCCTGATATCTGCTGGGAGAGCAATACAGCGGTGCATAGACAATCCAGGAAGTTTTTGGAAAGCATAGGGGACAATTTCCTGGTGCAAGTGCTAGAGGAGCCAACTAGGGGGGAGCTTTTCTTGACTTGCTGCTCACAAACTGGGAAGAATTAGTAGGGGAAGCAAAAGTGGATGGGAATTTGGGAGGCAGTGACCATGAGCTGGTTGAGTTCAGGATCCTGACACAGGGAAGAAAGGTAAGCAGCAGGATACGGACCCTGGACTTCAGGAAAGCAGACTTCGACTCCCTCAGGGAACGGATGGGTAGGATCCCCTGGGGGACTAACATGAAGGGGAAAGGAGTCCAGGAGAGCTGGCTGTATTTCAAGGAATCCCTGTTGAGGTTACAGGGACAAACCATCCCGATGAGTCGAAAGAATAGTAAATATGGCAGGCGACCAGCTTGGCTTAACGGTGAAATCCTAGCGGATCTTAAACATAAAAAAGAAGCTTACAAGAAGTGGAAGGTTGGATATATGACCAGGGAAGAGTATAAAAATATTGCTCGGGCATGTAGGAATGAAATCAGGAGGGCCAAATCGCACCTGGAGCTGCAGCTAGCAAGAGATGTCAAGAGTAACAAGAAGGATTTCTTCAGATATATTGGCAACAAGAAGAAAGCCAAGGAAAGTGTGGGCCCCTTACTGAATGAGGGAGGCAACCTAGTGACAGAGGATGTGGAAAAAGCTAATGTACTCAATGCTTTTTTTGCCTCTGTCTTCACTAACAAGGACAGCTCCCAGACTGCTGCGCTGGGCATCACAACATGGGGAATAGATGGCCAGCCCTCTGTGGAGAAAGAGGTGGTTAGGGACCATTTAGAAAAGCTGGACGTGCACAAGTCCACGGGGCCGGACGAGTTGCATCCGAGAGTGCTAAAGGAATTGGCGGCTGTGATTGCAGAGCCATTGGCCATTATCTTTGAAAACGCGTGGTAAACGGGGGAAGTCCCGGATGACTGGAAAAAGGCTAATGTGGTGCCAATCTTTAAAAAAGGGAAGAAGGAAGATCCTGGGAACTACAGGCCAGTCAGCCTCACCTCAGTCCCCGGAAAAATCATGGAGCATGTCCTCAAAGAATCAATCCTGAAGCACTTACATGAGAGGAAAGTGATCAGGAACAGTCAGCATGGATTCACCAAGGGAAGGTCATGCCTGACTAATCTAATCGCCTTCTATGATGAGATTACTGGTTCTGTGGATGAAGGGAAAGCAGTGGATGTATTGTTTCTTGACTTTAGCAAAGCTTTTGACACGGTCTCCCACAGTATTCTTGTCAGCAAGTTAAAGAAGTATGGGCTGGATGAATGCACTATAAGGTGGGTAGAAAGCTGGCTAGATTGTAGGGCTCAACGGGTAGTGATCAATGGCTCCATGTCTAGTTGGCAGCCGGTGTCCAGTGGAATACCCCAGGGGTCAGTCCTGGGGACGGTTTTGTTCAATATCTTCATAAATGATCTGGAGGATGGTGTGGATTGCACCCTCAGCAAATTTGCGGATGATACTAAACTAGGAGGAGTGGTATATAAGCTGGAGGGCAGGGATAGGATACAGAGGGACCTAGACAAATTGGAGGATTGGGCCAAAAGAAATCTGATGAGGTTCAATAAGGATAAGTGCAGGGTCGTGCACTTAGGACGGAAGAACCCAATGCACAGCTACAGACTAGGGACCGAATGGCTAGGCAGCAGTTCTGCGGAAAAGGACCTATGGGTGACAGTGGATGAGAAGCTGGATATGAGTCAGCAGCGTGCCCTTGTTGCCAAGAAGGCCAATGGCATTTTGGGATGTATAAGTAGGGGCATAGCCAGCAGATCGAGGGACGTGATCGTTTCCCTCTATTTGACATTGGTGAGGCCTCATCTGGAGTACTGTGTCCAGTTTTGGGCCCCACACTACAAGGATGTGGATAAACTGGAGAGAGTCCAGCGAAGGGCAACAAAAATGATTAGGGGTCTGGAACACATGACTTATGAGGAGAGGCTGAGGGAACTGGGATTGTTTAGTCTACAGAAGAGAAGAATGAGGGGGGGATTTGATAGCTGCTTTCAACTACCTGAGAGGTGGTTCCAGAGAGGATGGTTCTAGACTAGTCTCAGTGGTAGAAGAGGACAGGACAAGGAGTAATGGTCTCAAGTTGCAGTGGGGGAGGTTTAGGTTGGATATTAGGAAAAACTTTTTCACTAGGAGGGTGGTGAAACACTGGAATGCGTTACCTAGGGAGGTGGTAGAATCTCCTTCCTTAGAAGTTTTTAAGGTCAGGCTTGACAAAGCCCTGGCTGGGATGATTTAAGTGGGGATTGGTCCTGCTTTGAGCAGGGGGTTGGACTAGATGACCTCCTGAGGTCCCTTCCAACCCTGATATTCTATGATTCTAAGATGGAGTGTTTTTTCTAAAAATTGCCAGAGATGAAGACTCTACCACAATCCCTAGTAAATTGTTCCAAAGGCTAATTATCTTAAACGTTACAAATTTACACCTTATTTCTAGTCTGAATTTATCTAGCTTCAGCTCCAACCATTCCCACAAACACTTTTGTCTGCTAGACTGAAGGGCTCATTAACAAATTTTTGTTCCCAATCTAGGTATCAACAGACTGTAACCAAGTCACCTTCTTAATCTTCTTTTTGTTAAGCTAAACAGACAGTATATCACTAAGGCATGTTTTCCAATCCTTTACTCATTCTCGTGATTCTTCTCTCAAGCCGCTCCTATTTGTCAATATCCTCCTTGAATTGTGGACCTGAGAACTGGACAAAATATTTCAAGAGTGGTTGCACTACTGACCAAACAGGCGTACTAAGCCACAACAAAATAAATCTACCTTTTAGACGCTCTTCAATATGGGGCTCCTCATGCAGTTCTTGCCTTGTTGGACTTCTAGACTTTTGTGGCTAAAACCAGAATACAACGGAAACAAAATACTTCAGGTCTATGGGGAAAAAACTGTCTCGTATCCATAGTAACAGGTATCACCGTATAGCCTTAGCAAAGCAGTCAAGGGATCTTTGAATTACAAGATTTTAAACAGCTTTTCAATCAAATATTGATACAGCATATTAGTTTAGTAGTGGGGATTAGCAGTATTATATCACCCAAAAGCACAGCACCATAAATTCTACTTAACTGTTAAATCTGCCACAGAAATAATGGATTATTGTAATGTACAGATCTCAAGAGAAATCACTTGAACTCCAGATACAGTTTCTAGGGATTATTCTCCCTGTAAGTGAAGTTCTCTGAAGGTACTTTAGTATAAATCTAGATTAGAAAAACTTATAGATGAAGATACACCACTAAAGTAGCTATCACCAGAGTATGTAGCTGTTGTGGCAGTAAAAAATATCTTCCTTAGACAGTCAGTCAATTTTTCCAGTCTTCCCTGGATTTCTCTTAAAACAAGTGATTTTGCAGCTCAGCGCAAAAAGGTGGAGAAGAGAAAATGAACATCAGTAGCATCTGTTCATTTCAAAATACTTAACTAATGGATATTAAGGATCATAAAATTTATGTATGCATAAGTATTTTCAGGAGAACTATTTATCATAATAAGCATATTCACAATAGGACTCCAACCCTTAAAAAAAAAACAACCAAACACAGATTGAGACATTATGTAGCCATTTAAAAGGGGGAAGTACGTCATTGGGACAGGCAACAGATTCTACTGCTGAATAATCTGGAAGGTGCATGTGTGCAATTTAAATACGAGTCATTTGAAAAGCTGCAGCTAAATATCTGGAGAATGTCCCTTTAAAAGCTTGCAAGATTCAAATTCAGTTTTAGTTGCACACACATTCTATGTAAATAGTAATAAATATAAAAAAGAAAATTTCAATTTAAGATTGTGGACAACTACACAGGAGAGAACGTTATCGCTACAAAATACCAGAAATACCTCTTCAGTTTTCAAGTTCGTTTTCAGTTCCAGATCTTCAGTTAAGATTGGTAAAGTTTCTTTCTTGCCTGATGAAATATAAGTAGATTAACAATTATTTTATTAATTTGTATAGAACTGCAATAGGACTGCTGTTCCCCAGGAACATCATATAAACTTGATGTATTTGATGTAGCTACCCCAGTGATGAAATGAATTAATCATTTTGAAAATAATCTGTCCCCCACAAAATACAGTTCACTCTCCCATCCACTTTTTTACATTTTGATGGTAGAGTTGGGGGTGGAGAACACTGGATCCCAGGTTTCTCTCTGCTTGATTTTGAAAATTATGGAAGATATTGAACATTTTATTTTAAATATACTGTTAGTAATATCAACAGACTTCATTATGTAAAAATCTAAATAGAACATTAAAACTGTATGAGTCACTAGATAGCTCAGGAGATGCACTAAGGGATGTAAATCAAGGTTTTATTTAAAAAAAAAAAAAAAAGGATGCCTAAAGTTAAGAGTTTGAGTCCACAATTAGGCACCCAAATAAATGACCAGATTTTCAGAGAGGTTTACCATTCAATAGCTCCAATTTATGCAATGATTGTCTTTTTGTAATATCCTGAAGATTCTCCCCTCCGACACACTCTTTAAATAAGAGCCACAGGGTCTCCACACCTCTGAAAATCAGGTCAATTAATTAGATATTTAAATATGGATTCTGAAGTCTTCAGGCACTCCTTTTTTGAAAATCTTATTAACCAAAAGTCATTACCACCTGAAGGCTGCTTGATGATCTATGTGAAATGACTCACTGGTTACAGTCCACCAAATAAAATGAGTACAAATGGCATCAATGTAGGCTGTTTCAGAGGAGAACAAAAATTGAATAGGAAGATTGAACTACCCAGTATTCCCCAGAGGAGACAGGGTTGAGGAAGATCTGCAGGGCAGTGAGTGGAAGTTTGCATTGTCATGGCCCATGCTTGTCCCTATTCTATACATAGTGAACTTCAGTCTTCAGGTTTGTCAATTTGGCATATTTTCTGGAAACTAAATTTGTCTTACAATGTTTAATGTTTTTCTTCTATCTTCATTAGTGAGAAAACCTGACAGAGAAGAAGAAAGCATTTATAAAAAAATTACTTGACCAGTATTTTCTGTTTCCTTTACTATTAATGAAGATACAGTATATCTGAGAGCTTTCTTTCTTTTACAGCCCAATTTCTTCTGGGTCTGCAATGAAGTAATTGTGATGCTGGTAGACCAGGTGACAGTTCATGTCAAGGTCGCAATGTCTCAACTGACCACTGACAAATACATAGCTGGAATCAGATGTGTGTTACCATTGTTAAAAGTATGAATTATAAGAATGTGTTGAGACTTTATTGAATGCTTGTCAGTTGCTGCATGCATTAATCTCATTCATAACATCTGTAATCCCATATTGAAAGGTAATATTTGAGCGGTTGTATTGTGAGCCTCTGTGACTGTGTAAGTCAGCAGACAGGAAAGAGACATTACTTAATGTGAGAGGCAGACAGACCATTATAGGGCGTTTCAACAGAATTTCCCCTACATATGTAGATTCAGGAACTGCAAAAGTATGTTAGGTGCATACAGTTTATAAATCAGAGGGGGTGGGGAAGGGAAGAGAAAGAGAAAACCTTACCTGAATTGATGCTTGTATTTTGTTGAAAAGAATCATCTACTTCCACGGTGTTCCTTTTGCCATCATTCTCAAATTGTTTATCCATATGAGACACGGGGAAGTCACTCTTTTCTCCCAGTTTTGCTTCTACAGTTATTTCACCCTGCTTGGTATTTACAGTCAATTTGCTTTCATATTTAGAAACTAGTGGAAGCGTTTGTGCTCTAGGAGGTGAAGTCCTTGCTTCAGAAAAGTCATTTTCTAATAAGCTACTGTTAACATTATAATCTATGTTTTTAAAATCATCATTCCTTTTTGCTTCTTCTGAAGGAATACAAGGTTCTGATGTAACTTCCACATATGGAATATACTCTTCAGCTCTTTCATCACTTGCATCCATCTCTGTAGAAGGGCCAACAATGACTGTAGACTCTGTACTAATCTCCATACAGAGGGCTTCATCTACACTTATGAAGTTCACTGTAGTCTCAGCTGTTTCTGCAACTTCAGTGTCTACTGTGATCCTACCTACTGCTGATTCTCCCATCACAGCATCCTCATGAATCTCCTCTTCTCCCCTAAATATGCATTCATCTCCTTCTCTACCACCCACAGGCAAAGAACTATCACTTTTTTCTGGGTCTGCAGATGACAGGATGCATTCAACTTCTTTGGTACTATTAAAGATGACATCATTTTCATCTTTTACTTCTGTGTTTGCTGCAACGAGCTGACTTTCTTCTATGACTGAGAAGGTGAAAAGACTGTCACATTCTTCCATAGTACTGAGAGTGATCACAGCACCTTCCTCTTTATCTTCTATACTTGAAGCAATGTGTTGATCTTCATTGCTGCTGGCAACTCTCAGCATTGGAGCCTCACATTCTACCACCTTTCTAACAAAAATCACAGAACCACCACTTTTTCCTTCTGTGTTTAGAGCAGTTAGCTCACGCTGCTCATCTCTCGCTGCACTGGTCTCAACAACCTTACATTCTTCTGCTGCATTTGGGGAGATCATGGAACCCTCATCTTTTTCTTCTGTTTCTGCTGCAATGAGTTGACTTTCAGCTTGTGTGGCTGCACTGATCAGGACTATCGCACATTCTTCTGTCCCACTTCTGGTGATCATGGCAGCCTCCAGTCTTCCTTCTGTTCCTGAAGCACTGAGTTGATCCTCATCTTGTGTGGCTGCACTGGGCACAGGAGCCTCAAAATATTCCCTACTTGTGGAGATCATGGCAGTGTCAGTTTTTGTTTCTGTGCCTGCAGCAACATGCTGAATCCTATCCTCTGAGGCTTCACTGGACATGAGGATCACTTGTTCTTCCATTATACTTGTGGAAATCATAGCACACTCATCTTTTTCTTCTTTGCCACTTGCAGTTGGATGATTTTCATCATCATCTCTAGCACTGGATGCACTGGGCATGGCAACCTCATATATCTCCATATCTATACAAAACACAGTACTCTCATTCACTTCTTCTGTTCTTGCAGCAGTGACCTGACTGTTATATTCCATAGCTGCACTGGGCATGGGAGCTTCAAATTCTTCCACAATACTGGTGGAAATCATTGTACACTCATCTTTTGCTTGTTTACTGCTGGCAGTGTATGTATTCTCTTTGAATTCTGTGGCTGTACTAGGCATGGGAGCCTCAAATTCTTCCTTCTCTATTAAGGTCACAGTGCTTTCATTTTCATCTGTTCTTGCAACAGTGAGGGAACCTTCTTCAATTTCCGTGGCTGAACATGGCATAGGAGCATCACCTTCTTCTACGGTACTGGTAGAGATCACGTCACCTTTAGCTTTTTCTTCATCAGTAGAAGCAGCAGGACTCTCATCTTTCTTTGTGACTGCACTGGTTATGGGACCCTCACATTCTCTGCCATGATTTCCATTGGCACTGTTGTCATTCTTTTCTTCAGCTGCGGCAGCAGACTGACCCTTATCTTTCTCTGTCACTGCACTAGTCATCAGACCCTCATACTCTTCAACATCTATAGACATCATGGCATCCTCATCTTTTTCTGTATTTGGGGTCAAAGCGTCTTCATCTGCTACACTTGCACTTGTCACGCTGCTCTCAACTATCCCCTTTGCACTTTCGCAGATTATGCCACTATTAGCTTCTTTCTTTGCACCAGTATTGCTGTCAACCCCATCTTTATTTATATTTGTGGCAGCCATACCTGACTCAGCTTCTACTTGTTCTGCAACGATGCAGATAATGGAGCTTTCACCTTCTTCTGACCCTATACAAATGAGTGCACTTTCACCTTCTATTCCTGCACAAGTTGAAGAATGCTCTATTTCTTCATTTCCTCTTCCTGTACTGGTCACAATACCCTCACCTTCTTCATCCTCTTCTTTTGCACCTGTGCTAGTCACAAAGCCTTCATCGTCACACGGCCCTATGCTGATCATAGCGATAGTAGCTTCTTCTTTTGCTCCTGTACTGTCCATTGCACTTCCACATTTTTCTATATCTAAGCCAACTGCAAAACCTTCATTGCTATCTTCCAGTCCTGTGCAGACTGCTGCAGTCTCAGCATCATCTTCTGCTGTTATGCCTGTGCTGGTCACTGTACTTTCACCATTTACAGGATCTTCACCTTTGTCAGCACTTGTTCCTGTCATGGTGTTGTTGTTCATGACCATTTCGACACCTGCACCAGTTACAGCACTGTCTTCTTGTGCATCTACACCAGTCACTGAGCCAATTATGAAGCCAAGACCTCTTTCTTCTGCACCTGTACAAGTCACAGCACCCTCACTGTCTTTTAACTGGCCAGCACCAGTTACGTTGCTCTGGCATTCATCTGAATTGTTGCTGCTCATGGATCCTTCACCTGCTTCTGTGCCTGCACTGGTTACAGCACCGTCACTTTCAGGTTCACCTATACAGGTAATAGAACCTTCAAATTTGCCTGTACGTCTGCAAGTTGAAGTCTTGCACTTCTCTTCTGAGCCTGCACTAGTTACAGCGTCATCTTTTTCTTCTGTCCCAGCACCGTTCACGTTATTCTCAATTTCCATTCTGCCTGCATTGACTGAATCTCTACCATTTTCTTCTGTATAAATCATGCTGCACTCACCACTTTCTCCTTCCTTTGTACTAGTCAGAAAACTTTCCGTTTCTGCAAATCCTCCAGTGACAACACCGCCACCTTCTTCAGCTGCTGCAACAGTACACTCACCATCTGCTTCTGTGCTGAAACCGACACCTTCATTACTTTTCGCCCATATGCTTGTCGTGAAACCTTCATCTGCTTCTATGCTTGTGCAGATTAAAGTAACCTCACTTCCTTTTTCTGAGCAAGTAGTTGTGGCATCACTTTCCTTTTCAGAATGTATTACAGCACCCTCACCTTTCCCGTCTCCTCTACTGGTGGACATTACAGTGCTCGCAGTCATTTTCTCTGAGCTAGTTCCTATTGCAATGGCCTCAGTTGTTTCTAGCCGGTTGTATATGTGATCAACACTTCCTGCACTGGTGCCCACTACATTGTTTTCATTTTTATCTTCAGTGTCAGTTATTAGCCCATCACCTTCTTCTGCTCCACTAACTATAAAAGAGTCTTTAATTATTTCTTCTGGAACTCTTATAACATTCATTGGCACTAGCAACAAAGAAGATTCTACAACGTCACCCATATTGTGTCCATCACTCTTTTTGACCACGTCCACCATGGTACCCTTTTCTTCCTTTGCAGCAGGGCCTATATTTAAGTTTTCATCATTTTCTTTTTTCCCCAGGTTCATTAAGACAGATTTTTTCATGCTTATACCTCCATGATCTGCAGCTTGGTCAGTCATCAAGCCTTCTATTCCACCAGTTACATTATATGCATTTCTTCCTTGCACACTATCTACCATAGTCACTTGATCATAACCTTCTTGTATACTTACATCACCCATGTTCTCTCCTCCTGCTTCTTCACCAACTAGAGGAGTCTCACCATCTTTTTTTTCAGTGTCTATCATGGTGACCTCACCTTCTTTCATAACACAACCTAGCACAGGGCTACCCTGTTGTTTCATGTTTGCAGTTTGTGTTTCATTTTTGTCTAAAATAAAGGAGTCTTTATTTAAACAAATCTTATCTAAAGTATGAGATTCCTCTTTAGCTACATTAGGCAAAGAGTCTGTGAAGTCTGACATACATATATCCATGGACTTTTTATGGGAAGCATCTTGTCTGGATGAATTAATTGCTAAAGAAACACTTTCTTCAATGGGATTGACATTATTGTTTAAATTTTTTGGTTTTCTGGCATCTTCTGAAGTCTGCTCCTTAATAGGAGCATTAAGTAAAATTCTACCACTTGTTTCATACACAATGTTCATTTGATATGCCCCCTGTTTAATGGGTCCTTGCTCCTCAGAAGCTTGTTTGGACACAGTATCTAGTGCATCTACTCCTTTAACAGGATTTTTTTCATGTTCAATGGTTTGTTCAGAATTTCTGTCAGCTGGAAACTCTGATACACATGCTTCGAAATCTGCCAACCTGTTTCTTAATTCATTTTTTGAACTCTGTAGGTTCGTATTTTCTTTTGCAGTATTTTCAGAGTCCATGTCTAGTAGTGAATTACTACTGCTTTTTTCTTCAATTTTAGATGCTTCATGTACCTTTGCATATGTCTGTTCTGAATCAACTTCCATTGGCTCTTCTCCTTGTTCAGAATGTAATGAGTCATCACTTGTCCTGATTGGTTTTTGCGTGGACGGAATATGACTGGTTACAAATATATCAGTTGCTAATTTTTCCTCTTCCATTGTCATTTCATGGGCTGACAAGCTTCCTTTTTTATTTTCACAAGACAATTTCTTACTTGACTTTTTATCCATAATCATAATCCCTTGCACCTTTTCATGGCTACCGTCCATTTCTTTAATATCTTTGTCCTCCAATTTGTTACTCTCTTCCTTCTTCTTCATTTCCTTATTGCTGTGCTTTAAGTTTCTGCTTTTGTGACCTTCTACTGACAGCTTTCTTTCTAGTTTAGAATAACTTAAATCTTTATCACTCTTATTTTTCTCTTTTACAGATATCTTTTCTCCTGCTTGTAACTTAACTCTGTGGCTAAAGTCTTTTTGTGAACTATAAATTGAATGCATCCCACTTTCTAGCTCAAAATCAACAATGCTTTCTTCAAAAACTTTATCTTCGTTCTTGGATTTGCATTGTTTATCTGTGTCATTCTCTTCCATGTTCTTATCTCTGTCTGGTTTCTGAACAGTCTCGTGTTTTGTAAAACTTTCTTGTAATTCTGTTTCAATTGGTTTGGATTGTTTACTGTGACTCTTAGATTTAGACTTTAACAAAAACTTGTCTTCTAAGAAACTCTTCGATCTTCGTCTATCTTCTTGCCTTAAATTACTATCTGAATTAGTTGATTCTATTTCATTTTTATCTTCTGAATAGCTTTCACTCCTTCTCTGTGATGAAGAAACAAGTTGCTTAGAATTACCCTGAGAATCCTTCTGTGGCCTAGAATCACTTGATGACCTTTTGGACTTGTATTCCACTCTTGACTTTTCTATTGAAATGTGTCTGTCTTTTTTGTTATTTTCTTTACGCAACATTTCTTCATTTTTTAACGTGTATTCAGAAACATTTTTTCCATCTTTGCTAGTCGTTGATATTTTCCTTTCACTTCTGTGTTTACTTTTTTTTTCAAATTTATCATCTGATGGAACCTTTGTTTGTTGATTATGTTTTTGAACACTATCCTCACCTTTCAAGCTTCTCTCAAAAGAATGAAGGTCAATATCATCACTTATTTTATGTACACTGTCTCCTTTATATTTATGTTTTACTAACAATTTATCTTCTGAAAGAGTTCTATCTTTAAATGATTTCAGTTCTTTCTTGGGAACACTTCTCAAATTTTGAATTTCTGTATCATCTTTTTTAAGATGTTTTTCATTTTTAAAGGCATATTTCTGCCTCTGCAGTTCATCAGTATTAATCTCAGCTCTGTCCAGCTGCTTTTTGGGATCCTTTGTTTCTGTGTCCTGCTGCGTTCCTTCTATCTGAAGAGAGGTAGATGTTTTTCTTTTATGTTCTCTTTCCATTTTAGGATCATTTTTGCTTTCCTCAGTTGAATGTACTGACTCTGAAACTCTTCTAACAGGCTTAGTCACTTCGCTTTTTCCATGATTATGCTTCAGCTCCTTTGAAGGGATTTTTTCACAGGTCTAAAACCACAACAACAACAAAATCATCAGTACATTTACTATACTGAGGAATCATTTATCACCTTAATTTAGATCTTTGAAATAATTAGTTACACAATATTCCTTGTAAGAACCCCAAATTAATTTCCCCCTCCCAATAGGTAAAAATATGAAATAATAATCAGAATTAGCAGGCATCCCTGAATTAATTCCAGTTTGAACTAGAGCTTATCTTTAAAATAAATCCAATCTTGATTTAAAAATTTCTAGTGATGAAGAATCTCACAACCTTTGGTAAATTGTTCCAACAGTTAATCTCTCTCACTATTAAAAACTGTACCTCATTTCCAGTCTGATTTTGTCAAGCTTCAATTTACTGTAAATCTTGTTACAGTAAAAGCGCTGTTATCCAACATGTTGGCGGAATGGGGGTGCTGGGAAGTCAAAAATTCTAGTTAACTAAAAGGGAGAAAATTTGGGCATGGGAGGGGGCTCAGGGCTGGGCGGTGGGAGGGGGTGCGGGCTCTGGGAGGGAGTTTAGGTGAAGGAGGGGGCGCGGGGCAGGGGGTTGCGGTGTGGGAGGGGTTTTGGGATGCTGGATCCAGGCAGCGCTCACCTCGGGTGGCTCCCTAGAAGTAGTAGCATGTCTCTGCTGCTCCTAGGTGGAGGCGCGGCCAGGTAATTCTGTGCGCAGCCCCTGCAGCAACCTTTGGCCACAATTCGTGGCCAGTGAGAGCTGCGGAGCCAGCACTTGGGACGGGGGCAGCGCACAGAGCCCCCATGGCTGTTCCTCCACCTGGGAGCAGCAGGGACATGTCGCCACTTCTGGGCAGCCATTCAGAGCCGTACAGGGAGCCTGCCGGCCCCGCCCCAACTGGACTTTTAATAGCCCGGTCCGCGGTGCTGATAGAAACTGCCAGGGTCCCTTTTTGACCAGGTATTCCGATCGAAAACCGGACACCCGGCAACCCTATTGAAGATCAGAAATGCTGGTTTAGAGAGCTTTCCAGTTGGTAAAGAGAACACAGCTTTTACTGTATTTGTGTCTGCTAGAAGAAGAGCCCTGTTATCAAATTTCTGTTCCCCACCCATAAACTGATCAAAAAAATCACCTCTTAACCCTCTCTTTGATAAGCTAAACAAATTGAAGTTCTTGAGTTTCTCCTATAAGGCACGCTTACCAAATCTTTTATAATTCTCACAGCTCTTCTTTGAACCCTCTCCAATTTTTCAATGTCTTTCTTGAAGTATGAATGCAAGAGCTGGACACAGTATTCCATCAATGTCAAATACAGAGATAATATAACCTACCTAACTCCTACCTATTGTAACACTACAAAGCTTTTCTACACTAGCTGTTCTAAAAAGCCAAGAAGCAGCATTACTAAAACAACAAGGCTAGAAAATTAAACCAAGAGAAAGAATTAGAGGGAAAAATAATTCATAAAGATTAATCTAGTAGTAGGGAAGTTTAGTATATACAGATAATCATTTTTCCAATTAAAAATGAACAGAATAGAGACATTTGATAATTTCTGTATAGTAAAACAAATGTTTTGATATGAAATTTAAAATAAAGTTTACTAGCTGATCTATGACACAAACCTCATTTGTCTTTTGTGTTTCTTTGGAATCTTCTTCAGGATGCTCATATTTCTTTTGCCAACTATCTTCAACATACCTAAAATAGTCAGTCAAAGCATTAGAAAAATGTCGTAACAATTTAGTCTATCAGTTTTGAACTAAGAGAAAATAGACATTTGCACACCAAGGCATCTAACAAGAACTTGCTGCATAACCTTGGGCAAGTCATTTAACACAGTAAGCTTCTATTTCTCCATATGCAAAATGTGGACAATACTTACCTACTTCACAGATGTGCTGTGAAGATTAATTAATGTCTGTGCAGTGCTTTGAAATGTAAAGTACTACACAAGTATTAGTACTGTTAAGTATGACTACGTGTCCCCTGTAACTCAGATGAGCAAAGAGAACCACAGCACAGGCGAAAACAAATGTCCTCTCTGTATCCTTACTCTACTGCTTTCTACAGAAAAGAATTTTTAAAATACTGAATTGATCTTCCACAAACTTGGCTTCTTATGTATGTCTCAAGACTTAAAAATCAAGGCAAGTCTGGAGACTGTCCTGATACTCTTTGCAAGGATGCATAACACATTCCAGTTTGCACTGCACCATATATTGGGGGGGAGGAATGCAAGCCAAAATAGGGAAAGAACATGTTAAAGAATATTTAGATAAGTTAAATGCATTCAAGTCATAGAATATCAGGATTGGAAGGGACCTCAGGAGGTCATCTAGTACAACCCCCTGCTCAAAGCAGGCCCAATCCCCAATTTTTGCCCCAGATCCCTAAATGGCCCCCTCAGGATTGAACTCACAACCCTGGGTTTAGCAGGCCAATGCTCAAACCACTGAGCTATCCCGGAGGTTGTGAGTCAGTATTTCAGTCAGCAGGGGCTGATGAAATACACCTTAAGG
The DNA here is from genome assembly GCF_965140235.1 of Caretta caretta. Classification (NCBI taxonomy): domain Eukaryota; kingdom Metazoa; phylum Chordata; order Testudines; family Cheloniidae; genus Caretta; species Caretta caretta. The sequence goes on along the minus strand of NC_134209.1, from coordinate 124,677,930 downwards.
AACTAGCTGAACCAATCTCAGAATCCTTAGCAATTACCTTTTAGAATTCATGGAGGATGGGTGAAGTCCCTGGGAATAGGAGAAGGGAAAACATAAGTACCTATCTTAAAAAATGAGGACAAAAGAGGACTCGGGGAACTATATATTTGCCAGCCTAACTTCAATACCTGGAAAGATACTGGAACAAATTATAAAACAATCAATTTGTAAACACCTAGAGGATAGGGTAATAAGTAATAGCCAACACAGATTAGTCAAGAAATAACCATGCCAAACTGACCTAATTTGTTCTGTGACAGGGTTACTGGCCTAGTGGATGGGGGAGAGCTGGGGGGGAGCTGTGGACATGATATATCTTGGTTTTAGCAAGGCTTCTGACAGTCGCATTTTCATAAGCAAACTAGGAAAATGTGGTCTAGATGAAATTAGCGTACTGCAGGTGCACAACTGGTTGAAAGACTCAAGTGTACTCAAGAGTATTTTCAGTGGTTTTCTGTCAAACTGGGAGGACACACCGAGTGGGATCCCAAAAGGGTCTGTCTTGGATTTAGTACTATTAAAATTTTAATTATCTGGATAGTGGAGCGGAGGGAATCTTATAAAATCTGTGGATGAAATCAAGCTGAAAGGGATTGCTAGCACTTTACAGGACAGGATTAGAATTCACAACAACCCTGACAAGTTGGAGAATTAGTCTGAAACCAACAAGGTGAAATTCAATAAAGACACTTAAGAAGGAAAGAATTCCAATGCACAACTACAAAATGGGGAATAAACTTGCTAGGTGTGGTTTTGTTGCAAAGGATCTGGGGGTTATAGTGGAGCACAAATTGAATATAAACCAACAATGCAATGCAGTTGCGAAAAGGGCTAATATAATTCTGGGGTGTTTAAAACAGGAGGGTTATATGTAAGACACAGGAGGTAGTTGTCCCACTCTGCTTGGTACTGGTGAGGCCTCAGCTGGAATACTGTGTTCAGTTCTGGGTGCTAAACTTAAAGAAAGATGTGGACAGATTAGAGAGTTCATAGGAGAGCAACAAAAACAATAAAAGATTTAGAAAACTTTACCCATGAGGAAGAGTTAAAATAACTGGGCATGTTTAGGCTTGAGAAAAGACAGCTGAGGAGGGAACTGCTAATAGTCTTCAAATGTGTTAAGAGCTGTTATAAAGAGAACTGTGATCAACTGGTCTTCACATCCACTGAAAATAGGACAAGAAGTAGTGGGCTTAATCTGCAGCAAGGGAGATTTAGGTTAGATATCAGGAAAAACTTTATAACTATAAGGGTAGTTATGCTTTAGAACGGGCTTCTATGAGAGGTTGTGGAATCCTCATCATTGGAGGTTTTAGACAAACACTCATAAGGGATGGTCTAAGAATCCTTGGTCCTGTCTTGGCACAGGGGGCTAAACTAGATCAACCTTTTTCTCTCTGAGGCCCCCTCCAACATACCATAAAAACTCCATGGCCCACCTCTGCCATTGTTTTTCGGCATATAAAAGCCAGGGCCAGCATTAGAGGGTAGCAATCAAGGCAACTTCCCGGTACCCACGAAGCTAAGTTGCTCAGGCTTCAGCCCTGGGTGGTGGGGCTCAGGGTCCCAGGTTGCAGCCCCATGGGTTTGGGGTTCAGCTTTCTGCCCTGGGCCCCAGAAAATTGAATACTGGCCCTGCTTGGTGGCTCCCCTGAAACCTGCTCGTGGCCCCCTGGTTGAGAACCACTGGACTAGATGACCTCTTAAGGTCTCTTCCAGTCCTACATTTCTATAGTTCTATGACTATATTAATAGACAAATAAGTTATATTAAAACAATTAGTAAGGCAAAAGACCAAGGGGAAAGAATTAAAGTACAAATCTCAGGCTTCAATCTCCACTTCATGATTATCAAGTGGTGAATCTCTCAACCTCAATTACACCCACACTTTTATTTTCATTGAAAGTTTTAAATTGAAAGTTTATGTATATTTCTTTAACCTTTCACAATCAGGCAATGAATTAGTTTGGTTGCATTATCAATTGAATTGACAGCGGAAGGCCATTAATTCACTTCAGCATACTTCACTCTACCCACACCCACGGTGCTCAGAGGCACCTAGGACTGGAGAGAGAAACCAAGAGAGAGAGGTGGTGAGCTGGGGACTGGAAGTCTGACATTAGGAGGATCACAAAAATGCACACTTAAGTGCACATAAGAGAAAGGTGATCAGATGCATTCAGAATACACACTTTAATTATATTGTAACATAGCAGGAGCTGGCTGCCAGGGTGTTATCAATACAGTAAACTAGGAGTATAGTAGATAAATGGGAAAACCCATGTTAAATTAAAATAAAGATCTTTAAAAAAAAAAAATCAATCATTATTTTCTCCAATAAAGCTTGCTTCCCACAAATATTTTTGCATGCTTTAAGGGGAAATTGTTATAACGAGTATGTGGTGACTGCAAAAGTGAAGAGAAGTTTTTTTATAAGCAAAAGTGAGTACGTATTAATCAAATTTCTTTAAAAACAAATATAAGGAATACCTGGAATCTCTTTTTCTTTTCCTGCTCAGGGCTACCTTTTTTTCTAAAAACTTTTGTTCTTTAAGAACATCCTTAATGCTGGTACCGGTAACTTTCAGTTCAAAATCTTTTGTCGAAGACTCTTCCAAGTTCAGGCCACTTTTACCTAAAATATACAACAAACAGTTACAGTGTTTGAGAAGCATGTCTTTTTATTATTTTTGTAAGGGACATAGTAAACAGTTTGGGAATTACTAATCCTGTTTTTTGTTAGATTTCAGGAACGTCACTGTGGACATGAAAAAGTTACAAATGGAATTTTTCACAATATTTTAGTTACTACAGTATTTAGTTATAATGAGTGAAATTCTGGCCATATTGAAGTCAACTGCAAAACTCCCAATGATTTCAATGGAACTAGAATTTCACCTTATTTGGTTAAAACACCCAAGTCTAACTTGTAATTTTAACATCACCTTCAGCACCCTGACTCCCACTTTTCAGAGACTTTGTTTTCTCTGCAGCTTTCTGTTTACGCTTCTCTTCAAGTCTCTCTCTATTAATCTGCCTCCTTAAGAGTCTCTCTTCTTTTTCTCTGGCCTGAAGACAGAAAAACAATGAAAAAGGTGATTTATTTGTATCTTTAAATCAAATGAAGAATGATGAAAGTTATGTTAAAAAAAATCAAAAAATGTTATACCAGTAAATTTCTACACTTATACTGAAACGCTGAATTCTGCAGAAGAGCAAAAATAATCAATCAATAAGTACTCAAATAGGCTGTTTATAGTTTACAAAGCGCTGTACAAACTTTAATTAAAAGTAAACCTCATAAAATCCTTCTATGAGATTATGTTAACCCCTTCCCGAGCCTGTAAGGTTTTATCCCCATTCTACAGATGGAGAATGGGCAGGCACGGATGTTATGAGCCCATGTCAGAGCCAGCATTAGAATTAGGATGTTCCTGGTTCCCAACCCCAATTTCAGTCCACAAGACAAGGCTACCTCCACTTTCAAAGAGCTTTACACTTGTTTTCTTTCGTCCCTCAACTCTGTTGTACATAAGAATTACATGGCCACACCTAGAGCCCAGTTTAACCCAGCGGTATTGTGGTGCACAAACCCAGGCAAGCTGCATAAAATGAAACTCCAGCAAGCCAATCTATCCTGGAAAGGTTAGGGGATGGGAGTGGATGAGAAACTCAGTAGATTTGCTGGTTGAGATGGAAAGGTGTTACCCCATTCTACAGGTGAAGAAACAGGCACAAAGACTATGAGACTTGCTTCAAGTATATGTCCAAAACATAAAAAGAAGATCCCAGCCCTCCAACCAGGCCAACATGTACACCTGAACATCTCTTCCCCCTCATGCTAGTCAGAGACAGCAGGAATTACTGCAGCTGAATGGCTGTACTAACCGCATTACATGGAAGAGGAGCGAGGAAGATGGTTGGGGCCAAACAGGTACCAGTTCTTGTTATATTAAAGAAATGTGCAATCCACCTTGATAGGTGGTGGTAGCTAGATATGGGATTTCTTCTCTTTCCCCTTCCCTCAACTGGCAGAGTACACTCAGCTTGCTAGCCCCAGATTCCCACATCTGTGCAGTCTCTTTCACTTCATTCTTCTCCAAATTACTGTTAACCAAGAAAGAACCCATCCTTTGCTGAGATGTTGGGAAGACACCACGCACACTCAGTGCTTCATCTGACATTATCAGCCAGAGATGGTTGTAAAACAGTAGGACCTGGATAGTTCGGTAAGCCAGTAGTTCTCAAATGACTGTCAATGGATCACTGCCATGAAATGTTGACAGATCACATGGTGCTGGAGACAGTCTATAGAAGTATCAGTGGCTTCCAGGAAAAAACAACTAAATAAAGGGAATAATTTTTGTATTGAGAAAACAATCAGATGGAGTTAGAATGTTAATAGTGAATGTATTAAAACTTACAATAGACTGACGGTGTTGCTCTACAGTCCGTTCATCATCGGAATCACTGTAGTACTTGGAGTACAGAAAAGGCTTGTGAACGTATGCGTGACGCACAGGTTTGGCTTTTCCATCACAAATCTCATTAGTCTGAGGCTTTGTTTTACTCTGATTGTTCTTCTCTTCTTCATCTAATCAGTAAAAAAGTGGACATAAATTAAAGTGACATTGTTATGGTAAAATTTAAGTGTTGTAAAAACGAACTTCCATAAAATCTAAGACCAACAGAAATGTTTCTGTTAAAAAAAATGGTTTCAAAGAGATTCCAATTCAATGTTTACAGCCAAATGTTACTAAAGTATGAGAAGTGATCAATCCATTCTCATTGTCCAGATGAAAACGCAAAATATAAACAAACTGCGAGAAGAAATTAGATTTAAAAATTCATTCCATTGTGATACTACAAAGGAGTCATTTAACATAGTTAAAGACATTTTATATATCATTTTAGCCATGACAAATTGTGTACAGCATTACATCAGCTATGGCTAAATTTTGTAACTAAGACAATCCCCATGTGTATTTTTGGGATGCAGATACACTGCATTGGTAAAGCCTCGTCTGTAAAAATCAAACATTGTTCACATACCAAAAAATCAGCACAATATTTGCGGACTTAGAAATCACAGATTTTTTCTGTATAGGAACTATACAAGCGACCTAAATTCATCTATGGATCAGTAAATGCTGAGGTATTATTCTGATTGAAATAACACAAGCAAATCTATCATTTTGTTTTGTCAGGTTTATTCAGTAACCATACATACAGTATGTTTGGGCTTTATCAATGCAACAGAGCTGCATCCCTGAAATACATTACAAAATGTAGCCATAACTGTCAATACCAAACACAATTTGTCATTGTTTACATTGTCAGTAACTGAGCAGTCAACGTCATGTTAGTTAACTCAATTCTTCCCACTCATTTCTGGGCACAGTGAAATTTTACAGTGATGACAGGCTTACAGAAGACTACTGAAATGGTTCCTGGTTCCAAAGCAGTCAATCCTACCCAGGAGAAAATTCTGTTGACTACAGAAGCCTCCATATTCCCTAAAGCCTCAACGTATCAAAGAATTTGAGAGATGCCCAGGACTAGGAGAGGACAGAAAGGAAAAAGACAACAAATGAGGACCCCCCCCACATCCACTAATCCTAAATCTGGACCTACCACTATCTTTTCCACCAAAATCACATAGCCTTTGGGAATTCCTGAAATCCTAGGGCTGTAACAACTCCCTGATCCCCAAATGCTCCGCTTACACTACACCTGGGTTCAAGTCAGAATATCAGTCTAAGGCTAAGTCTACAATACACAGCACTGGCAGTGCCACATAATGTATGTGCAGCTACACGCTGCAGTGAAAAGCAGGCTGAGTCCACACAGTGGTATGTAGTTACATGCCAGTGAAAGGCTCTACCGGGGGGAGGCATCAGGGAAAGGCTTCAACAGCTCCCAGAGCCTTTCACTGAAGCAAGGAAAAGCTCCAGCAGTGGGGTTCTGGCAGAGTCATTCCTTGCTGCCTTCCCCTGCCAAAATCTTTTCCTAAAGCAGGGAAAGGCTCTGGCAGCAGGGAGATAGCAGGACACTACACTGCTAAAAACAACAAACAGTGTAGATAAGGGAGACCCGGACTTGAGCACTTAGACAGTCTTCTAAGATATGTACTCGGGTACATACCCACACCCTTCAGGCATGTCTCTACTCCAGAGGTTCCCAAACTTGTTCCACCGCTTGTGCGGGAAAAGCCCCTGGCAGGCCAGGCCGGTTTGTCTACCTGCCGCGTCCGAAGGTTCGGCCAATCGCAGCTCCCAGTGGCCGCGGTTCGCTGCTCCAGGCCAATGGGAGCAGCTGGAAGCGGCGCGGGCCAAGCAGCAGCCAGTACGTCTCTCGGCCCGCGCCGCTTCCAGCGGCTCCCATTGGCCTGGAGCAGCGAACCGCGGCCACTGGGAGCTGCGATTGGCCGAACCTGCGGACGCGGCAGGTAGACAAACCGGCCTGGCTGCCAGGGGCTTTTCCCGCACAAGCGGTGGAACAAGTTTGGGAACCACTGCTCTACTCAATTAGCCTAAGCTGTGCCTCACCATCTACACTGCTATTTACATCCATACTAAGGGGAGCAACCCATATATGCACTCCCCATGCTGCTGAAAAAAGAATGCAGTGCAGATGTACATTTACATTAACTTCACATAAAAGAAAAAAAATTAAAAACAGCACAAAAAGCAGAAGGCATTTTTATGAAGCGTCACCACTACAGCCTGAAATAATACACACAAATAAAATAATTTTAAAGTACTGGACTACATAAATACTTTTTATTTTAAAATGCCAAATTATCTATTTTTATTATTATTTACTAACAGCAGAAATGCTATGAATTCCACCCCCAAAAGAAATATTCTCTCTCTATTATCACACTACACATATATGATAAAATATACTTCAAAATAATCACTTTGTAAGGTATTATGTATTCAAATGGCAGGAAATACATCAGCCAGGATATTACTAACAAATGTATTCTTTTTATATTATTTTTACCATCTGATGTGATCTCTCCTTCTTCAGTGCTATCGGAAACCACAGCTTCCTCTTCACTTTCTTCTTCAAAGGAAGAGAGGTCACTAGTATGGACAGAGCTAACAGTAATATCACTGAGTACATCCACGTCTGAATCCTCCAAAATAAGTTCTTTAAAAAAAAGAAACAAAAAAGTTATATCATGCAACTTATCAAACCAATGTGTTTAGCTCATTTCCTAAGAAAAGTCTATTGTTATTTTAAAAACTCTGATACACAGAGGCGATACATGATCTCTGAACACAGTCTGAATTATAGACAAAAGTTTTCTTTAACCACAAGTATAACCCCACTGACTACAATGGAGCTATTCACGTTGTGTGCGTACGGCAAGCAAGATTTAGGCTTCTGTTACAAGTCCACCTTTTCAGAGGAGGGTTCTGGCCTTTGAGGGGGAATGCTAGCATTACTGTTGACTTTATACTGTTACATGGCTTGTTAAACAGGACTACAGTTACCAATATTGTTGGCCCAACATCTTTTCACTTTCTAAATCCACTTTTGAAAAACTCCACAAAAACCCAAAATGTCCCTCCATCCCACAATACTTTTTAAGTTGCCTTTTCTATACCTTCTTTTACACCTTCTGTTATCTTGTGTTTACTGCTGCTTTTTTCAGTAGCCAACTGTTTTACTGATTCTGACTCTCTCTCTTTCACTTGCTTCTCTTCTTTTGGTTTTAGGGCATCATCATTCTTCTTTGAATGGTCAAACTTCTTGTCATTCTTTTCTTTTTTCTCTTTTTTTCTTTCCCCTTTCTCAGTGGTCTCTGGTTTCCTGTCACCTTTATCTGTCAATTTACTTTTCTGGTCATCACTTTCCTGTAGAATTTCTTTGCTTGGATGAATTAAATTGTTAACATCTTTTGTTGAATTTTTGATTTCTTCACTTGGACAGGGGAGTTCACTTAAATCTTCACACTTTGCAACTGCTTCACTCCCTTCTGAAGGATCACAAATGGGTTTCTCTTGGTCTGGGAAGTCTTCTGAGTTTCGCTCTCTCTCTGTGCTACCATCAACACTCTGTTGAGATGAGAGTCTTTTTGAAGTTCTGTCACTGTTCTTGGAATTTGTATTTTCTGTTGAAGCCCTGGCAGCACTTGCTTCCTGGTTAAGAGAAGTTATTGTTTCCAAAATGGACATGGCATCACTAGCTACATTAGTACTAGGAGCAGTAGTAGAAACACCTTAAAGAATGAGAAAAGAAAGAAAACATTTTAGCTAACCAAGATTTCTATAACATTTGTTAAAAGGAAATATGTATTTCTACATTGACTGGTTATTATTTTTGAAGGGGAAGGACTTTTCAAATGAAACTTGAATCTCAGAAATCTGTTAAGGGAAAAACTGAATAATTAGACTATTACAATACCTTAATTCTGTCCCTTCTGCATATGTATCTTAAGGACAGCCTAAATGCCCAAAATCTTTCCAAACAAAAGAACTGCATTAAGACAGTTACATCTCTTGTACATAATTGGCTACTCATCTTTTATAGCCTAGATCCTACTTGATCCTGGTGTGAAAGTCAGTATTTAACTTTGAGACTGTAACTTCTAGGACAGACTGATTTCCTGGCAACTTCAAGTAGAGGCGAAATTGTGATAAGTGTTCGTCTCTCCTTCCCACCCCTCACAGCAGCAACAAATCATTATCCTGGGCTGTTGTCTCTCACAGAGCTCATCTTGCTGACACTTCAAATATTTAGTGTTAACAGCAGAACTAGGGATGATCAATAATACCACTTGCCAAGAGGCAAAAACCAGGTAGAAAACAGACAACATAGAGTAACGGCAAAATACCTTGTAGTGTGATGGAAGCATCTGCTTTTTCCTCACTAGGGGCTGTACTGGGGCTTGCTTCCTCTTTGTGATTTAATGTGGCTAAAAACTCATGAACAGCTTTTTCCACCTGAGGTCTGAATGTGTGGTTGATCTTTGGATCCACAACCTGAGAAATAATTCTGTCAATTCCAGACTCCAACATTCCAGACCTGAAACAAAATAATTGTAATACTTAAATATATGGAAATTTATTTCCACAAGCTACCTTAAACAGATCTGGTTTATCTAAAGGGTGTTCCTTCCACATACACAACTTCCAATAAAGCACTAAGTTCTCAGAAAGTAATTGTTTTCACTTGCTTCAGGAACACCCATAGCGGACTTGTGTCTAGGTAGTACTCAAAACGTTCTATCAACACACATAGGAATAAACCGTTCCTATCCAAAAAAAAATTTTGAAAGCATATGAAAGATAGTAATAAAAACTATACCAGCAGCCCTTTTACCATGCCATTACTAGCTAACTTCTTGTAAGCACTGCAGTAATAGTGGGTTTTGGGGAGGGACTTAGATAAGAGGGTATTTATCTTTATGAATCAGTCTGAGGAGGGTATTCCATGCAGAAGGGGCAGCCTGGAATGTGTCGGCAGCATTATATCAATTGTCTTTATAATTCCAATGCCAGGATTTCTCAGTATGGCATTAGGTGACAGCTACTAAACAGTGGAGTTCAGATAATTAACTTACCTGTATATAATGGAAAGGTTAAGTGTTGAACCAGTTAGCTTCCTAATGGCCTACCTTTTGTTCATCATACTCTAGAAACTGCATAGGTTGTTTATGGCTACACTTGACTTGACACCCTGTTTCCATTTACGGTGTTATCAAGTCTTAACTACAAAACACTTGTCTTTGCCCTATCCTTAAGGCTGATTCCTACAACTAACTTGTACAACAGGTGGCAAAGGCTCACTATTCACACAGCCAGTACTTTTGTTCTCAAGTTTCTCATCTGTCACTAAAGTTGACAGGAAGACATCCCTAATCTACACATGTTAATTTGGAGCAACATTAGGCTGCTTCTCATATTAGTGTATCTGGCAACACCAGGCCGAGGACAATGAGGTAAATGCGTTTATGACAAAAATTGTGGCACTGTAAATGCTTATTCTAAGTTATTTTGGTATGATCGTTTACCAGCAGTCTTACAAAACTTTTTAGCTGTCTACAGAAATCATGGCTGTTCAAGGATTCTTGTTTTGTGAACAGGACTTTAAGTAACTTACTTGTGCTTTAACATACGTGGATTATCATATTCACAATCCTATTAATAATCCAGAATTTAACCCACAAAACCTAATGACAACTAGTAATTTGCTGAATCACCCACTTATGAGGTAGCAGTAGTGCTAGAATCCCTACATTTGAGGATATTACAACATATCACATAGAATCATAGAATATCAGGGCTGGAAGGGACCTCAGGAGGTCATCTAGTCCAACCCCCTGCTCAAAGCAGGATCGATCCCCAATTAAATCATCCCAGCCAGGGCTTTGTCAAGCCTGACCTTAAAAACTTCTAAGGAGATTCCACCACCTCCCTAAATAACGCATTCCAGTGTTTCACCACCGTCCCAGTGAAAAAGTTTTTCACATATTCTCTCTTCATAGAAGTTTTGGAACTTCTTTGTCTATTTAGGTTTCCATTCATTTAGGGGATGAATATCTTTTAAAACAGCAGAATATTAACTCAACTTGTGACTTACTTGAGAACCTGCTGCCTAATATTATTTCTCAGCTGATTCTTGTTGAGATGAGGACTCCAGGTATGAGTTGCTAGGTGGTTGGAAACAAAGTTGTCAACACGTTGTCTTAGGTTTTGATAGGCAGGCTAAAAGGGCAAAAAAAAAGTGAGATCAGATATTAAAAATGCTGCTTGAAACTCATTTTCCTAATGACAAGAGCTGAGAAACTTAAAAAACCCTAGATCTTAACTGCTGAGTCAATACAAATACCAGGACACAGCCTGCCATCCTCTGATGGGAAAAGACCATTTACCAAAACCTATTTACCTAAAACAGTTTTATGACCCATATTGGAGGCATGTTTATAATCTACATAAACAGCATGTTCTTCTAAAACCACTGACCACTGGCTGGCCTCTCTAAACAAATGACACGATCTTGCCGAAGTCAGTCACTGACAACTGATTTTAAGGGGAGCACACTGGAGAGCTCATTCCTTAGGCAGGTAGAACAAGGAACCGCCACGGATCTGTCGCTAACGAGGATGTCAGGGGTCTAGTGCGAGAGACAAAGCGCTGATGTGTTGCTGCGATGTGCCCCCTGCCCATGGGGAGCGATATTCCCCGGACCCTCTAGCCAGGCAGGAGTCTCCGCAACGCTGCGAGCACCCGCCGGCGCCGTGCCCTGGGCAGCCCTGCCTCGCCTCCGGCAACACTCGCCGCTCACCAGGGAGGACCCTGCTGCGCATCTCGGCGAGAGAGCCAGCCCCCAGCCGCGGCGGCACCAGCCCAGCCAGCGGAGGGGGATGTTCCCGCAGAGCCGGGGCAGGTCTGTGTCCCTCACTCCCTCCTCGGACCTGCCCGTCCTCCGCCCCCTACCTTGGTGTCCACGTCGGCCAGGCAGTCGCGGCGGAACTGGTCGAACAGCCCCTGGCTCTTCAGGTGATTAACGATCACGGACACCAGCTCCGGCTCCACCGCGCCGCCCCCTCCAGAGGCCCCGGGCAGCGGCGGCTGCTGCTGTGGGGGCGGCGGAGGGGGCGGCGGCGGAGGGGGCTGGGGCTGCGGGTTACTGGCCATGGCGGGAGGAGGGCCTTCAGAGAGCGCGGGCGGCTGCCGGCTCCGCTGCCCGGGCTCCAGGCAAAAGCTGGTTACCGAGTAGCAGCCGCGGCAACTCTGACCCCGGAAGTGAAAGGGAACGGAGGGAGGAAGCGAGAGACAACGAGCAGGGAGGTGCAGCGAGCGGGAGCGGCGCCTCGGCTGCGGGGAAGGGCTGATTCGCACCGTGAAAGGGGCGCTGCTACCAGCCCTTTAACAGGACCACGGGGAGGAGCGGCCGTTGCCCCTGCTCCCACGGCGGGAACATCCGAGCCGAGCTCTCCGGCTCCGGCCTCCCCTGGCGCGGCCCCATTGCTGCGCCCAGCAGCGCCGCCTCGACCAGCCGGCGGAGCGAGCGGCGCTTCCGATCCTTGCCCCGCCTCTGCCTGCCGCGACGCGGGTCGCCCAGATTTCCTGACCGCAAGCACCGGAGAGAGAGAGAGAGAGAAGAGAGGAGAGGAGGGGGGGGGACGGCCGGCCGGCCGGCCGGTTCTGAGCATGCGCATGTGAAGTGAGCATGCTCAGTAACAGCCGCTGAAGCCGCTGCCCTGAGCTGGGTATTGGCGCTCGCCGGAACCTGAAGAGGCAGGTCTCTGGGGGCGGGGGCAGGGGCAGGATCTGGGGAGGGACCCGAAGTGGTGGCCCCGGCTGGCCAGGCCCCTGGAGGCAGGGGAAGGGCTGAGGGGCACCATCCGGGATGGGGGGGGGTTCGGAGCTGGGGTTGAGAACGGGGTCCAGGCGGGGCAGAGGGGCTTCCCCCTCATCCCCCCCCATCGCAGGACAGTATGTCTTAGCTCCCGCCCCCCAGGGCCCTCTTCTCCAAAGCACAGCGCATCCCCATGCCTGGCCCAGGCAGCTCTGCCCTCTCTGATGTCCTCTACTGAGCGGCTCAGGGAGACGGGATTCAGTGGCATATCCTACTACCCTCCCTCCCTCCGAAAACGAGACCGGTCAGTGTTTAAACGCACCCCTTGTCAGGTTCTGTGTCTGTACAAAGCCTCATCGCACTTCACAAAATGTGGCTGAGCTGCAGTTCTCACTCCCTGAACTGGCCTGCCCTTTTTCTTGTGATCACCTGGAAGTCAAGTTTCCCACCTGTTAAATTCTTTACTTTTTAAAATGTTATTTTTATTACTCTTAGCACTTCATCCTTCACCTTCATTAATCCGTGGCAGATGAATGTCATTGTGCCGTTTAGATGATATTTTAGGAGTAATAATCATTTTTAAATATTCATAGTTGCTAGTAGGTTCAGCAATCACAGCTCAGTGTTTCTAATGTAGCACTTCCTGTTTGTATCGTGACATTAGTTTTTAATTTTATTTTTTTTAATACACCAGTTTATCCTTTGGGATTATACCACATCAAAGCTGACTGATTTCCGGGGTTGATGTCAAATTTAAGTTTCCTTTAATCCACCAGTCAGGATTGCTTTTGTCAACCATTATTTTGTCTTGTTATCCGGCACCCTCCTCCTTTGTCACGTTACCACTTATGTGTAGAATTTGATTTGCAAACAGTCGCTGCAGGTCAGATTTTTAAAGGTTGAAAGTGTCTCAATGCTTTTGGAAGTCCCACTAGTCACCTAAATACCTTTAAAAATCTGGCCGAGAAGGCACTATACTATCTTCTGTGAAATCCTTCTCAAATGTAAATTTCTGTTGTAATTTTTTCTAAATATAAGTATACAACCACAAGTATTAAAAAATCATGAGTTATGCACCCCAAAATCACAAAATTAAAATAAATAAATACATTTTAGGTTCTTTATTTTGCCTTTTTGTTTCTGAGCCTTTAGGGCGCACTAGCTTCGTACTTTTTCTGTTACCTCTCCCAAAGAATCCATATACCTAAAACAGTTGTACATTCCAGTAACATTCAGAGCTGTGTTGGACTTCCAGTAAGATGTGATTTTTTGTAAAATAAAACTTATTAAAAACCCTTATTTCTGTAAGTAATTTGCCATCCTGCAAACACTGAAGTGCACACTTCACTCTTTTGTTGCTTCATTGGTTACATACATAAATGTTAACATTTCTACTGAATTGTGTATGCGTATTTTAATTTCATAGCCTTTTATGTATGCTTCATATGTTGATATGATATATTTTAGTGATGTTCTTCATTTTGACAAGTTTATTGCGCTGTGCTGCCAAAATCAAGGATTTTTTTTAAAAATGAATTATCCTGTTCCTCCTTTGCATTGGTTGGATGGGTGGGCACGGGAGATCTGGTGCAGACCTCACCTAGTTTGCCTTTTGGTGAAACTAAAGTGTCTTGTCTCTACCATGTTTTTACAGTGGGATAGCCACTGCATGTTTGTTACCCCATGGAAAAAACTCTCGTTTTCTTAGAACTGAGGATACAGACTATACTGATGACTGAGATGTTAAATGAACCATTATTATTCATTGCTTGACATCTCTGATGCTGATTGTGTGGCTAACGCTGCTCCTGTGCCTTTAGAGAGATTTGTGTCTGAGGCTACGGTTACGCTAGACAGTTTACAGCGGGGGAACTGCAGCAATGCAGCTGCACTGCTATAATCTCTGTAATGTAACTGCTCTAAGCCGACAGGAGAAAGCTCTCCCATTGGCTTAACTACTCCAGCCCCTTGAGTGGCGGTAGCTATGTCAGCAGGACAAGCTCTCCCACCAACATAGTACTGTTTACACCAGCACTTAGGTTGTTGTAACTTGTGTCTCTCGGGGGATGGCTTTTTCATACCCCTGAGCAACATAAATTAATCTGCAGTAAGTGCTAGTGTAGACATAGCCTTAATATCTGCAGACCTCCATTTGTACAGGTGTCATGGAAAATCATTTAAAAGCATTTTATACTAAATGAGTTAAGATATCCTCCCCCTATTCTCTTCCCTTATTGAGAGATTATCAGGGGTCTTAAATACGTGGCCCGCGGGGTGCATGCGGCCCATGGAGTTATTTCCTGCGGCCCGCCATAGGTGCCGACTCCACCAGCAGCCAAGCTAACCTCACCCTCTGCCCCCCTCCAACCCCTCTCCCCTGAGTGTGCCGCTTCCCCACTCCTCTGCCTACCTCCTAGTGCTTCCTGCTGCCAAACAGCTGTTTGGCTGTGCTTAGGACTTTCTAGGGGGGAGGAGGGAGGATCAGGGATGCGGTGCGCTCTGGGGAGAGGCAGAGAAGAGGTGGGGCTGGGATGAGGATTTGGGGAAGGGGTTGGAATAGGGGCAGGGAGGGGGTGGGAAGAGACTGGGCAGGGCAGGGCCTCATGGATTAGACGAGCAGTCTGAGGTATGAAGTTCAGCATGTATGATTCTTTGCTGTGAGTAGTTAGGAAGAATGTTTGTTAAAAGTGGCAATGTATTTTGTATGAATAGTTACTTCAAAAAGTTCCTGCCATTAGCTATGTTGATAGACTGTTAGTGTAGATCATCATCACTATTACTGACCACATAAGGAATAATTGCAGGTGTTTATATTTTATTAAAACCCCTCTTTGCATTACAGTTTTTAAAAAGTGAATACATTGACTTTTAATAGCATACTATATTACTCTTCATTTTTGACAAAACTTTTGTATCATTGTATGAAAAGGTTTCAGTGATGCGGCCCTCGGGCCAATGTACTAGTCCTCATATTGCCCTCATGGTGATTTGAGTTTGAGATCCCTGATCTAGATTGTGTGACAGTAAAGGTGTGAAGTTAAGTGGTTGTTGGGTGGGATCGAACCTGGGAGCTCTGGAGCTTAGTGCATGAGCCGCTACTGCATGAGCAAAAAGCCATCTCTCTTATATATATATAGGGGAACACCACACCTAGGAGGTGTGTGGGTTACAACAGCATCTTAACCCCCTGTATGGATGCCTTCATTCAGAAGTAAAGTGGCTATTTGTTGTGTTTACACCTTTCTTACATTATGATGGTAATATTAATTAATCCATTATTGTGATAGCCACAAAGTTGTGAAGACAGTCTGATAGGTAAGCTGAAATTATTTTTGTTGCAGCCTAAAACATTGTGATGTTGTGTCTCTGTGCATCTGCAGAGTGTAGGACTGATCACCTGGTCCAGAAAGATCCATAAATAGGGTGTGGCAGTCACAGGCGTTGACTTACCAATGTGCTGGGGGGTGCCTGACCCCTGGCTCTGCCCCAGCCCTGGCTCTGCCCATGCCCCACCTCTTTCCATCCCCTCCCCTGAGCACACAATGTCCTCACTCCTCCCCTTTCCCCCCAGAGCCTCCTGAACACTACAAAACAACTGATCATGACGGGCAGAAGGCATGGAAGGTGCTGATCAGCAGGGCTTGCTGGCAGGCAGGAGGTGCTGGGGGAGGTGCTGATAGGGGGCCTACCAGTGGATGCTCAGCACCCACCATTTTTTCCCCATTGGTGCTCCAGCCCCAGAGCACCCACTGAGTTGGTGCCTATGGTGGCAGTTACTAGATGTGCTCTGTATTGTTTCTGAAGCTGTATAGGATGTTTTTAGTGTAGGCAAGCCACTTGAGAAGTGTGAGACTGTACCCCTATATTCACACTATTGTAATAATCTTTGTACAAGGTATGCTTGTGAGGTATCATTTCAAAACTCCTAATGTGCTGGTCATTACTGTCCTGGTAAAATGTGTGGCAACACTGTATGTAAGAGAGTGGTCACTTTGGATGGGCTATTACCAGCAGGAGAGTGAGTTTGTGGGTGGTGGGGGGGGGAGGGTGAGAAAACCTGGATTTGTGCTGGAAATGGCCCAACTTGATCACTTTAGATAACTATTACCAGCAGGAGAGTGGGGTGGGAGGAGGTATTGTTTCATGGTCTCTGTGTATATAATGTCTTCTGCAGTTTCCACGGTATGCATCCGATGAAGTGAGCTGTAGCTCACGAAAGCTCATGCTCAAATAAATTGGTTAGTCTCTAAGGTGCCACAAGTACTCCTTTTCTTTTTGTGAATACAGACTAACACGGCTGTTACTCTGAAAACTGTATGTAAGGTTATAAGATTCCATTAGGTGGTGTTACTAAAATATGTTCCATGTCTGGAAAGTGGACAAACCAATTTCGCAGAGACCAAGGGCAAGCTGACACCTCAGCCTGGTATAAACAAGGTCATCAGGCAATTACTTGCTAAGTGACTATTCTTTGGCAGGAAAGGGGACAAGGGTGAAAAATCTACTTAGCAAAGAAACAGCATGGAGTTTCTGTTCATGTAGCCACCATGCTCCCAGCTTGAAATGGTTCTCCAACGGAAGACCGGACTAGAAAAAGAAGGGGTAGATACCCCAGCATACACCCTCCTCCTTGCTCTTTCTATCCATTGATTCATGGCACCAGAAGGAACAAAGGAAGCAGTCATTAAATAGAAGAAGAGGTCCTGACCTAAGAAGTTTGGCCAGTAAGACTGTTGAGCATGTGGTGAGAAAAACTGCTTTGAATTTAGTTTAAATTAGGCAAGTTACTTTTTTCTTGTAATCATTTCTGACTTTTATGCCTCATTACTTGTACTTAGTGTCTTTGTGTAGTTAGATTAAGCACACTTTATTAATAAATTTGTTTAGAATGAAGTATGTGGGAAGCTCCATTTCGGGTAACAAGATAGATGTGTAATCATTTGTTAATTGATTTTTTTTAATAAGCTTGTATTGTTCAGGAGAGGGCTAGGGAAGGATATATTTCTGGGGGGAAATCTGGAACTGGGAGTGTGCTGGAGTCACCCTGTAGTGTAATTCAGGCTGGTAAGAGACTAGGGGTGACTGGTAGGCTGCAGATACACACAAACCAAGCTGAGTGACTTACATGTTGGTGCTTGTTTTGTGAACAGTCCTGACTGGAGGCTACAGCAGCCAAGCAGCGTAAAGGGCACCCCACATTAGAGGGCAGGGTGGCATAGCTACTCACTATGTCTATATTGTACCCCAGATGATATGTCACAGTAGGTCACTCCTGATTTTCTCAGCTATAAGCTGAGAAAAATCAGTGTTTGAGGGGTGGGAAAAGCCCTTTGACAGCAGTGGCTTATTAATACAAGCACATGTACATGTCTGCTAGCGGATAGCTTTGTGGACAAAGCTGAGAAATGTTTTGAAAGTGAGAATGTTGATATTCTTAACAAAAATCTGCAGAAGCTATGCATATATACACTACATATTCTGGCAACTTTATAGAATCAGAAAAGTATGGCTGGAAGAGGAACCTTGAAAAGTCATCAAGTCCAGCCCACTGCACTGAGACAAGACTAAAGTAAACCTAGACCATCCCTGCCAGGTTTTTGTCCAACCTGTTCTTGGGGGTGAGGAAACCAAAAACATAACCACCTTAATTGAGGGTGATTCTACAACCTTCCTTAGAAGCCTATTCCAGAACTCAACTACTGTTACGATTTGAAAGTCTTTCTTAATATCTAACCTTTTCTCCCTTGCTGCAAATTAAGCCCATTCTTTCTTGGCCTATCCTCAGTGGACATGTTACCCTAAATTTTGGGCCCAAGGTACTTTAATATTGGTCTGCCTAGAATTCTAAATAGATTTGAGGATTTATTCTGCCCAAATGGGGAGAAAGGTAGTGACCTGCCCTAAGGGAATTGCCAGGAAATTTGTCTCTGACCTGCAGAGGACTTCCCAGCATAGCTAACCCTTGAAAGGACACAGATACAGCCCTCCGATCAAGAATAGGTACACAAACAGCAATGCTTCAAACAAACAGTCTTATTTATTAAAAGAAAGTTAAGTGGTTTCCTTTTCTTGCTTTACTAGATATAGTATAAAGAGAAAGTTACAATGTATTGTAGGCAATTTAAAAAAAGTCATGCATTTAAGTGTTAAGACAAATACACTGTTGCAAAATTGGTACACACTTGAATGCTTCATACCTATGCATAATGCCTATAATACAATAACCTTAGACATGTTACAATGTAGCATACAAGTACCCAATATGTATGCATATAACAGCATAATATAGCATTAAACAAACATGAAACAATTAACAAAACCATTCTGCAAGCAGTGGCCAGCTGCTTACAGGATAGGGTGGGGCAGTTCTCACTCAGTAGCAGATATCCAGCTTTATTGACAGGTATACACATAAGTGGTTTTCAAATAAGCAAACCTCAGACTTACATTCCTTTTCTCAATCCCCCAACTCATCTTTAGGTCCTTCTGCTCTATCATGTCCCCCCCTGCAGTCATCATCTTCTCAATCACTCTCATCTCTTACCACACACCTTCTAGCTTGCCAGCTGTCTCCTTTTATTCAGTTCTCTGACCTTGTCTGATTGGTTGGCCTTTCAAATTGCCTGCTCCCTGCGAGCGTGGCAACTCATTCAGCCAATCAGCTTTACCCTTACATAATAACTACTCCTCCTCCTTCCCCCTCCCTACAGGTGTTTTGAGTCATCCTCCTGAACTTTGTTCGACCCTTGTTTCTGATTTGCTATGGTCAATTTATGATTTGCTAATGGCATCTAAGTAATAGATAGCAAGTTTAAAACAAAAGGAAGTACTTCTTCACACACTGCACAGTCAACCTGTGGAACTCATTGCCAGGGGATGTTGTAAAGGCCAAAACTCAAAATGCAAAAAAGAACTAGGTAAGTTCATGGAGGATAGGTCCATCAATGGCTATTAGCCAAGATGGTCAGCGATGCTATGTCCTTAACCTCTGATTGCCAGAAGGTAGGAGCGGATGACAGGAGATGGATTGCTCGATGATTGCTTGTTCTGTTCATTCCCTCTGAAGCACCTGGCATTGGCCACTGTCAGAAGACAGGATCCTGGGCTAGATAGACCATTAGTCTGATCCAGTATGGCTGTTCTTATGTAAATTTCTGCCTCTGAGCATGCGCTCTGCTACCTTACTCTAAGCATCTGGTTGCCTATATCCCACCTAAACTGCAGAGCAACTTGCAAAACAGGGAAGATGCGGGGGAGCAATGTTTATCTTGTGTATAGGACCCTATCTCATAGCAGGTTCAGAGACTGTCTACTGGATTGGGTTCCATTCAAAATCTGGCTGGAGAAGGAGGCTGTGGTGTCCTCTTCCACCTTAACTTCTAGTCCAGTAGTTAGAGCACTTGCTTGGGATATAGGAGTTGTAGGTTCAATTTTCCCTGAGGCAGAGGGGGTAAAAAAATTGAAAAAGGGTTTCCCACATCCTAGGTGAGTAGTTTAACCAATGTGGTTCCTGCTCCTTTGGTTGTTTTGTGTGGAGTTAGGCAGATGCCTGTCTCATTTTCTCATGAAACAGCTTAGACACCTGCCTCCAAAAGGAAGCTTACCTGCAGTGATGACTTAGGTGCCGAATTCTGTGATGGGATGGATCTTTTAACCTTAGAGATTTCACCTGCCCCTCTGGTCAATATATCCCATTGGCTGGCTTAGGTAGCTCTCCGCCCATGGTGCTGGCTTTTGTGGATCCCACTCGGAGGTGCCTCTCTCTCTCTCCATTCATGTACAGGGAGCTGAGGCACCTAACTCAGGATTTGTGAATCATAGTGGTGTTCCTGTGACTTTCTTGGTGCCTAAAAGCTAGGCATTGAGATACTGAGTGGTGGAGTGCCTAACTCCCTTTGTAAATCTAGTTCTTAGACCTTTTCCTCATTGCTACAAAAGGTGAATTTTTGTTTTGCTTTGTTTCACTTGGGATAATTAAGGTTCAGGAGCTATTCTGAACTAAAAGCCCAGGGAGGACAAAGCACTTTGGTTTTAGCAGTGAGGAAAAGGCCTCAGAAAATGTATCTGGAATAAGATCAGAGGTAAACATGCTCATATGTTTGTGCCACAGTAAAGAGGTAAAAATTTTGTTTTGAAAATTTGATCAATATGTGTAACAGTGACAAGAGAGGTGAAGTCTGGATAGGAAAGAAAGGTAGATGTCCTGCCTAATAGCTTGTGTTTAAAATGTATTCCTAAGTATTTCAAATACTGTTTACAATGCTTTACACTAGTTTCAGTGTTTGTGTGTACATTAGTTTCCACAGTAAACAAACATTTATGGCTTAATCTGCAATGAAAAGAAACTGTTGCGGTTCTAATACAAGACAGCACAGAGCTTTAAGCAAGCAAACAGGCTGGTCTGCCAACGGACTGGTCCTGTCAGCTTTCCACCCTCTCCTTTATTCTTTCTCTCCCCCCCGCGCATTACATTCTCCAACAGATAAAAGGAATACACTGTCTTTGTTTAACATTCTTATTTACCAATTTCTATCTACCGCATTCCTTGCTCTTGGGCCTTGAGCCCAGTCCTGGGAGGCTTCCCACGGTTCATGTCATCTGGGTGAGATTCCAAGGTTCATGCCCTTGAGAGGAGCCGTGTGTGCACTGCTCCTACACAACACTCCGGGTGTGCCCTGAATGTTGCCAAGTGCATGAACCTTGCATGAATGCTACATCCCCTCCTTTTTTGTTTATTTGTGCTCGGCCATCTCGTGGTAGCCATCAATTTGCTTTTGCAAGCCAATTAACTCCCGGACAAACAAGGTCATAACTCGTGGAGCCTGCCAGGGCGGGTCTCGACAAAGCCTTAACAAAAAGGAAATACATTGCACACAGCAACAGCAAAAAATAAGCCCAAGAAGGTAAAGTGTAATTGGCCGGGCCCCAATTAGCCATGCTAGAGTACTGGGAAGAGAGGTTCACATAAGCAGCGAGCATCATCTCATTCCCTATTTCTTCAGGTTGACAACATACTGGAATAAGGCACGTACCTAACAATTCTTCAGCTGCTACAAAATCAGATAAACAGAAGTGGGTAACATTTGCTATTGAGGCCAATCTTTCCCATAGGTTATATGTCATTCAGGCGCGTAACGGAGGAGGCGCTCCCGAGTCAACCCCTACAGGAAATAGCAGGCACATAAGGCACACAATCAATACAGAATTAGCAGTGATTTGGGCGAGAATGGCCACAAACGGAGTCTCAGGAGTCTCTGGCTGTTGGTTTGCTGCCAGTCTTCGTTGAGCCACGGCGACCAATGCTTTCACTGCTCCCCATGTCATGGGCTGGCTTGGGACGCTATGTCTCCTCCGTCTCTGTCCTGCCATTGTCGACCCGGGAGGCACCGCGTTCTCCTCCAAGGTCAGCTGAAACTCCGGTATGGGGTTAGATAGCCCCCGGTGCCACACCATGCTGTTTCAGTGCCGGTCGCACACACCAGGCCGGAACCCACAACAGTCCTGCAGGGAGAGACACAGCAGCATATCCCCGCCCCCAAGTAATTAAAGGTACTGGGCCCAACCATTGCGGGTCAGGCAGCTGACGGTAATAGACACGCGGTCTTTCCAGTACCTCGGACTTATGAAAATGCCAATCTGCGGGGGTCTGCTGATCTGTATTCAGTGTTAAATTATTTAAAGTAAACAAAAGGACATGCAATTGTTGCTGAATGTCTCCTAAGGTTCGGAGACGCAGCACCCCTTGTTTTAATTGTTTGTCAAGCAAAGTTTTTAGCATGCGATTTGCACGTTCAACAATGGCTTGGCCTGTGGAATTATAAGGGATCCCGTGTTTGAGATGGACGTCCCATTGGGCACAAAAGGTGGAGAGGGCTGTGGAGCAATAGGCTGGGGCATTATCCATTTTTATCTGGCTCGGGCGACCCATAACAGCAAAACAGGCTAGCAAATGGTGACTAACTATGGGAGTGGCTTCCCCACGCTGTGGGGTCACCCAGAGGAATCCCGAATAGGTATCAATGGAAACATGTAAAAACAAATAGGGGCGGAATTGTGGCATGTGAGTGACATCCATTTGCCACAGCTGATTCGCTGAGGTACCTCTGGGGTTAATGGCATAAGAAAAGGTAGGGGCAGCAGCGGCACAGTGGGGGCAGGAACGAACAATAGAACGTGCATGATCAGCAGGAATGTGAAACTGTCGGGCCAGAACAGAGGCAGACTGATGAAAAAAGAAATGGCTTTTGATGGGGTCAGAAAAAAGGGAATTTACCTGACCACGTAACGCGTGATCAGTGCGCGCATTGCCTTCAGTGAGTAGCCCAGGCAGAGGGGTATGACTGCGAATATGAGCAACAAAATAAGGGAAATTATGAGTGGTGATGAGATACTGTAAGGACAAAAACAGGCGAAGAAGGTCCGCATCGACCTGAGGGGTAATGAGGGCAAGGGGTAAATGATCAATTACCTGATAAACATAATGGGTGTCCACAATTAAATTAGAGGGACAATCAGCAAAAAGTTGAAAGGCCAAAATAACAGCAGCCAGTTCCAAGGACTAGTGAAGCTCTCCAAGCGCTGTGCATGCAAATGTTGTTGCACAAGCGAATGAAGCGCTTTCAGCTTTTCTAGGGGGAGGGGCCACTGGTCAATCCATACGGGCTCTAAGGATTGCCAAACCAATGGTAATGTGGAGGGCAAGGTGGGTGGGGGAGGGTTTTGGGCCATTATATATTAATATCGAGGGTGGTGTCCAGCTTTACAAGTAAGTCACGGCCCCAAATATTGAGGTGGACAGGGAGCACAAAAGGGCGGATTGTAGCAAGGGCACGGCCTCCTGGTTTAGAGATCGTGACCCAAGACAAACTTTGGCACCCGGGTTTGCTACCCCCGATCCCCCACAACTCTTTAGAAGGAACTGTTGGCCAACTGACCGGCCAGTCCTGATCACGAATCACCGTAACGTCAGCTCCAGTGTCCACCAGCCCTGTAAAAGGAAAATTATTTAAAAGAAGTGTTAACTGAGGTTTCAAGGGGCGGAGCGACATTGTTAGAGCAACAAGTGAAGAGGACGTGTCCTGAGGTGGCGACTGAGACAGTGTCGATCCAAAGCAGCCTCCACCCCGGGCTCGATCCTCTGCAGCTGGCACCTGATAGGGGACTAAAATCAATTGTGCAATTGCCCGTCCACGCGGGAGCGACTGCGGAAGATGGGTCCACACCTGAACCTTAACGCCGGTGTAATCGGCATCAGTGACCCCTGGGATAACAAAAAAACCCTGTTTCCCAGCGTGTGAGCAAGGGAGAACCAGACCCACAAATCCGGCAGGGAGAGGTCCCGTCACCTGTGTAGGTATGGCGCAAACCTCCCCCGGCAACTGAAAATCAGCGTCCTCCTGCATAATCAAATCAAGCCCTGCACTTCCGGCAGTCGTCGTCCTCATGGAGTCTATGGATTGTAAGGCAAAGGAACACGTGTCTGAGTGGGGAACACCCCTGTTTGGTCCTGGGTTCGGGGGGGACCCGTCGTGCAGTTTCCCGACCCGCTACGACACTGATGAGCCCAGTGATAGCCCTTCCGACACTTGGGGCACTTCTTTGAGGGGCGGGCGGGCGCTGTCGATGAGCAGCACTCCCGCTGAAAGTGACCCTCCTTACCACAGCGATAACAACGCTTCCCCTCCTTCCTGCTTTTCCGCAGGGCGGAGGCCAGAACCCCAGCTTTATGTGCTTGTGTGCCGATGTTTTGGCACACCCGCAGCATGTCCAACAGCTCTAGAACGCCAGCGGCTTGTGCCGCCTGGAGAGCACGGCGGCAATCCTCGTTCGCATTTTCAACCGCCATTTTTAACAGAATCTCCTGAGCTGCCGCAGGGTTATCCACCTGTCGGAGGATAGCCTCCTGCAATCTGTTAGTAAAATCCATAAAGGATTCTGATGCACCCTGACAGATACTGACAAAGCTTTTGGTAGGCATGCCTGAATCCGGGACCTTCCGGAAAGCATGCTGGGCGCAGGCGGAAATAATGGGGAAGACGGCCTGAGGGAGTTGAGACTGCTTCTGAACGGTAGCAAACTGGCCCTCCCCTGCCAAGTGCTCATAAATGACACCTTGCTCTCTATATACTTGGGCTTGGTGTTCCACCATCTGCCGATACTCACTAAGCCAAATAACATACTGACTGGACGTCAGCATCATGCGCAACAGCGCTTTCCAGTCTTCCGGGACCAGGGTGTACCCAGTACCTAGCCCTTCAATGAGACCACATACATACGTGCTAGTCAGGCTGAACTCGCGAATCGCTTTCTTTACGTCTCTGATCACCGAGTAAGGCAAACTGACCCAGTTTGCAAGCTGGTTGCCCTGGCCATCATCCTGCCAGGTCACCAGGCAAACTGAGACCAGATCAGCTAATTCCTCTGCTGTAAGATCTGGGCGAGTCCTCGCTGCGTGAACCATTCGTTGCACCAGCGAAAGCCCCTGAGCAGACGCGGCAACCCCCCAGGGGGCCCCGGAGCATGGGGCCCCACGGGGGGATGGTGATCACACACCGGCTCCGGTGGGGAAGACAGGGGGAGGCAGTGGTAATTGAGGCGCTGGGGGCGAAGCAGGGGGAGGGATGGCTGCAGGAGTGGACAGGGGTGGAGAGATCGGCAGCCCCTCTATTGGCACGGGAGAGGGTCTTTCCGAGGCGACACGCTGTGTCGCATCGCCAGGAGGGGGGATGGCTGCAGGAGTGGACGGGAGTGGCAAGATCACCAGCCTCTCTATTGGCGCAAGGGAGGGCCTTTCCGAGGCGACACGCTGTATCGCGTCGCGGCAGAGGTGCCAGGCATGTAGAGCCTGCACGGGCGCCCGAGGCTCTTTGTGCAATGTCTGGCCCAACCGCTCCCAGTCCGCTAGCTTAAGGGTTCCGGCTTCAGGGTACCACGGGCATTGAGCACTCACCTCCTGTAGCAGGAGAGTGAGTTCTCGAGTGGGGCAATCATGCTGAGCCTTACGCAGCAAATACTGTAGCTCATTGCGGTGTTGCACTTGCAAAGCAGAGAGGGAGCTTCCCATACTTACCACAACGAAAAATACTCACCGGGATCCATGAAGCAGATGAGTGATGCATCTGAAACCCTTGCCGGGCGAGGTGAGTGTTGAGGGCCCCACGTTTGGGCGCCAGTTGTTGCGGTTCAAATACAAGACAGCACAAAGCTTTAAGCAAGCAAGCAGGCTGGTCTGCCAACGGGCTGGTCTCCTGTCAGCTTTCCACCCTCTCCTTTATTCTTTCTCTCCCCCCGCGCATTACATACTCCAACAGATAAAAGGAATACACTGGCTTTGTATAATATTCTTATTTACCAGTTTCTATCTACCGCATTCCTTGCTCTTGGGCCTTGAGCCCAGTCCTGGGAGGCTTCCCACGGTTCATGTCATCTGGGCGAGATTCCAAGGTTCATGCCCTTGAGAGGAGCCGTGTGTGCACTGCTCCTACACAACACTCCGGGTGTGCCCTGAATGTTGCCAAGTGCATGAACCTTGCATGAATGCTACAGCTGGTCAATATTATCATGGTGAAATGTGTGTAGCAACATTATATGTAAAGTTATGAACATAAGCCAAAATTAGATCTGAAATGTATTTATCAGAGAAGTCTGGGTAAACCAGTTTTTCAAAGACAAAGGACAAGCTGGTGTCTCTAGCCCGATGTCATCAAAGTTAATGGGCAATCACCTGTCCAGTGGCCATTCTTTGGCAAGGAAGGTGGGTAGGAACAGATTGAGCTGCATTTTAGCAAACAACAGTGGGCTAATCTACACTGGAAGTGCTATGGAGGCCCAGCTGCACTCATGCAGCTGCACTGCAGTAGCGCATTTGGTGAAGATGCTCTATGCCAGGGATGGCCAAATTTACTGACTGTCTGAGCCACATATGACAATCTTCAAAAGTTTGAGAGCAGGGGCACACCTGCTGGGACTTGGGGCTTCATCCCTGTACCCTGGCAGCCCCTAGACCCTCCTCCCAGAGGTGACACATGGGGGGAAGTACATGGGGTCAGGTGCCCCCACCCCAGACTTTTGCCAGGGTTTGCTGGCCCTGCTCGGTCACATGGTGCTGCCAGGCCTGGCAAGCTGGGAGCTGCGGCTGTGGGGAGAGGCAGCAGCATACAGCTAAGAGCTGCAGGATGAGCTGTTGCTTTTGCTACTGCCTCTCCTTGCAGAGCTAAAACAGGGAGCTGCAGGGAGAGGCCATTGAGGGTAAGAGGTGGGGCTTGACCCAAGCAGTTCTGAACCTTTAAATTGTCCCGTCCCCCCCAGCAGGCACCAATTGTCTCTGGTAGAAGCCTGTAGCCTCATCACCCTGTTGCAGGGCAGAAGCCCTGAGCTCCCACCCAAGTTTGGTAGACAGAGAATTGGGGTGTGTGTGTGTGGTGGGCTCCACAAGCCACACTTTAACTGTAAAAGAGCCACATGTGGCTCATGAGCTGCAGTTTGGCCACCCCTGCACTATGCCAATGAGAGAGCTCTCCCATTGGTATAATAAAACCTCCTCCACCAGAGTGCTGTCCACACCAGTGCTTAGGTCAGCGTAAATTATGTTGGTCAAGGGGGTGGCTTATTTACACCTGTCATAAAAATAAAGGGAAGGGTAACCACCTTCCTGTATACAGTGCTATAAAATCCCTCCTGGCCAGAGGCAAAACCCTTTCACCTGTAAAGGGTTAAGAAGCTAAGATAACTTCACTGGCACCTGACCAAAATGACCAATGAGGAAACAAGATACTTTCAAAGCTGGAAGGGGTGGGCAGGGGACAAAGGGTCTGTCTGTCTGTGTGATGCTTTTGCCAGGAACAGATCAGGAATGCAGCTCAGAACTCCTGTAAAAAGTTAGTAAGCAATCTAGCTAGAAATGCATTAGATTTCTTTTGTTTAATGGCTGGTAAAATAGCTGTGCTGAATGGAATGTATATTCTGCTTTTTGTAACTTAAGGTTTTGCCTAGAGGGATTCTCTGTGTTCTGAATCTGATTACCCTGTAAGGCATTTACCACCCTGATTTTACAGAGGTGATTCTTTTACCTTTTTTTCTTTAATTAAAATTCTTCTTTTAAGAACCTGATTTTTTTCATTGTTCTTAAGATTCAAGGGTTTGGGTCTGTGTTCACCTGTACAATCTGGTGAGGATTTTTATCAAGCCTTCCCCAGGAAAGGGGGTGTAGGGCTTGGGGGAATATTTTGGGGGAAGATGTCTCCAAGTGGGCTCTTTCCCTGTTCTTTGTTTAACACGCTTGGTGGTGGCAGCATAGGGTTCAAGGACAAAGCAAAGTTTGTATCTTGGGGAAGTTTTAACTTAAGCTGGTAAGAATAAGCTTAGGGGGTCTTTCATGCAGGTCCCCACATCTGTACCCTAAAGTTCAAAGTGGGGAAGGAACCTTGACAACACCCCTAAGCAACATAAGGTATTCTGACATAACTTGTAACGTAGACAAACCCAGCATGGAACCTCTTTCATCATGAGAATTCTTGTCTCCATCTTCACAGTGGGAATGAATTTTATTTAGGGGTATCCCTCAGGAAAATACATTTCAAAAGGTGACAACTATAAAAGTGAGGGGCAAAAACAACCCAAGTTTTCTTTCCCTATGCATCTCTCTCTCTTTCACCTAAGAAGACAAAAGAAACAACCATTGGACTTTTGGAGCAGATTGTGGCCTGAGCATTTAGTCAGCAGGGTTACTGGGAATGTGGTAAGGGACTTCACCTTGAGCTAAATGTAGTTTAAGTTTTAGCAGTAGGAAGCGTTTTATCTTTGTTTCTCTTGAAACCATTTCTGACTTTAATGCCTTAGGGTTGTATTCACTTAAAATCTCTCTTTGTAGTTTAAAATCAAAACTAACCTAGTGTTGTGGTTAAACTGGACTGTGGGATAACTCCATTATAAAGTAGCAAATTTACAGAGGCCACAGACCTAAAATGGCTGGATAGTGAAGAACACATGTTTTTTTGGGGAAAATCTGGGACTGGAAGTGTGGCTGGTGTTTAAGAGGCTGCTGGAAGCCAGAATGTGGCTGGTGTTTGTTAACAGACTGCTGGGGTCAGAGTTGCTGTGATGATACACAGACACTCAGGGTGTAAGCTGCATGCTGTTTGCGAGGAGCTTAGGTTGGGAGCTACAGCAGCAAGGCATTGTGGGGCATTTCAGGTTGCAGGGCAGGGGTGACACAGCACCTCGTTGGTCTGGATTGCACCCCAGAATGTCATAAGAACGCTTTTCCAAATTACAAAGACATATTTTGTTATTTGTGTCCAGATTTAAAATAGAGATTTTACAATGGCAGGAAACTGTGATGGGGCACACTCAACCATCATAACTTGCTGCCACCTGGATCAGGAGATGGGAGAGGAGTACATTGTGACAAGCATACCCCCATCTGTGACAAATTTGCTACTCCTGAACCAGAGGATAGGAGAGGCAGAAGCAGCAAATTGTGACAGGGCGGCAAAAACACCTACATGTCACTGTAATGATGCTGCCTTTGGCAGGACACAACTGAGAGTGTCAGCTGACGACAAATTGCTTAGAGCAGGGCAGTCACAGCCCCAGGCTGGTGGTTCTCCACCTCTAAGGCACACCAATCCAGCCAAACAGAGATGACTTTGGTCTCACTCCACTGGGTGACCATAAGTCACACAAGCAATTCCCTTAGACACTCCAGTTTCCCAGTATCATCACCAGTGCCATTCGTTATGGGGATGACTGGTTATGAAAACCAATACCCCAGTAAAAAAAAAAAAAAGGTTCTCCCAATCCAAAAGGACTAACCCCAGACCAATATATAAGTCAGATCTTACCCACAAATCACATTGTTGCCAATCCTTTAGAATCTAAAGGTTTACATCCACTGTTGGGATGGGTCATTCAGTCCTTTGTTCAGAGCTTCAGTTTGCATCAAGGTTCCTACAGAGGTCAGAAGCAGGACTGAAGACAAAATGACAGGGTTTCCAGGGCCTTTTATAGTCTCTGCCCTGTGGAAGGATATGCCTTTGTTCTTACTGTGGAAAATCACAGCAGCAAGATGGAGTTTGGAGTCACATGGGCAAGTCACAGGTCCATGCATGACTCAGTTTGCAGGCCGACGCCATTGTTTACACGTTAGTTTGAACATTCCCAGGAAAGCTCAGATGTGGATTGGCGTCTCCCAAAGTTCATTGTCAGTTAAGTGTTTTGGCACTTACTGAGAATAGTCCTTTCTCAAGAAGCTGACCAAATGCTTCACTGCGGCTACTTAGAATCAAAACACGTTGAGATAAAAGTACATAATCAATATTCATTACTTCAGTTATGATACACACATAAAGATAGCATAATCATAACCAGCAAATCATAACCTTTTCATAGACATCTCACACAACAACCTTTGTACAATATTTGCTGAAAATATATAACAGTGGTTGCAACAATGATCTATACGGTCACCGTTCATGTCAATAACGTCAAACCCCCAACGCAAAATTGATGCAGCAAGGGATGAGACAAACATCATTGACTGCATCCCAAGAGCTCCCCATCCTTGGTTCTGTCTTTCTACATTAGTATTGGGTTAGAAGCCGTACCAGTGTAGAACAGAAATGGTTTATCAAAGTTATGTTCAATAACATGACTGAATCTCTTTACAAACTCAAGGCAAAACTTGGTTAGAACAATAGTGGGTTGGAACTTCTCTTGCAGCATGGTTCCTGTATGTCTCATGTGATCTTGCCAAGAGCTAAAGAATACTTTATCCATACAGGCTCTGGCAAATGTTTGGAATGCAATTAATATCAAGACTAGTAGATATTAATGTTGTCTATAGTATAGGAATCTTGGCATTTAGCGATGAAAGCAATATGGTAGTGTGCCTCCGTTTCCCTTTTCATACAGCACATTAGGTCTGGAATGTCTTTTCTCCTGTGAAAAGTTCCAAGACTGTTTACAGGCACTAACTGTGCAACATCAGCATTACAAAGCCTTTTAACATAAAGTGTGTTCTTGTGTATGACTCTTAACATGTTCAAGGGATTTTCCAAAAGATTAGGCACATTGTATATTTTTATAATTCTTGGTATTAGCAATGCATTAGTTACAAAAATTACCATGAGCAATAACAGCAAACCAATTGCAAGTGTCCATTTACAATAATTTTTGTCATGCCACACCTTTGGCTCAATACCATTGGTGTTTCGGCATTTTAGGGTTCCCTTTGCAAAATTAAGTTCTCTTTTTTTCTCCTTGTCCTGTAGGACTAAACCCTGATTTCTCTTGCTTAACAGAATCCACTGGCTGATTGGGTGTGCTCTCTTTGCTAACAGCTATTAGCAAGTTTCAGAGTAGCAGCCGTGGTAGTCTGTATCCGCAAAAAGAAAAGGAGTACTTGTGGCACTTTAGAGACTAAGTCTTTCTTCTCCCTATTAGCCATGTAGTTTGCATTAACACAGACAGGAGCCTGTTTACTAGTTTTTAGACCCTTCATTGCTACCAATTCCAAGGCTGGACTCTGTCTTAAAGAGATACCATTCATTTTTACCAGCAAGTTAGACTTAAAGTTCTGTGGTTCTTCCATTACTAACCTCAGCTTCCACATGGAATTGGATATTAAGTCCACTGAGAGACTACAAGTCATATTCAATGTGTCTAGAGCTGAGAGTATACTTGCCCTCCCATGCATTCTCAAGTGATTAACTGCACAGCTGTTCTGCTCTGCAACACCAGTAGCCAAATCTGTTCTCGGACCCTGAAGCACAGACTGCTCACTCAAAGAATTAGCATGGAGACATTTCTTTCTCAACAACCTTGTCTTCCAAACAAACTGGTCACACACAGCTATTTGGTTATATGGCTGTTCAACTTTCTTAACAGCTTTTACTTCATCCAAGACATTTTCAAAGCTATCCACACTGGATCTTTCTAAAGGAAAGTCAGTGGATCCATTCACAACAGAAAATTTCTGGTTGTTAGGAACTGAAACTTCCTTGATTAAATCACTTCCATACCCTTTAGTTGCAGCAAATTGCTTGCACAGATTACCATGAGGATTTCTTTTCCTAGCCTAGGAGCTTCTCGAAGCAACAATTCACCCCTCACAGAAATTCTGCCCTTACCCTCTTCACCCAGGGCTCTCTCTAAAGGAACACTTTTCTGAGCAAAAGTAGACTCTTTCTGGGTCTCACTTACATTCTGAATCATTTCTGTCCCAACAGGACGATTTTTACACAATCTCCTTTCAGGCAAGCTCATAGACTCACTAGACCAAAGGTTAGAGGTACTTTCTTTCCCTCTGCAACTTTCCTTACAGTCACTGGCAACCTGCAACTAGGCTCAATAGGTAGGAATTATTTCCTCCTTGTTACAAGTTTCCAAACTGACGCTCCAGCACACATGAATAAGTCTGACAAATTCCCTCAATATCAGTCTCCCTCTACATCATGTATATGCAAGGTCACAAAGCCCCATTATGCAATACAGATTCCAGTAATGAAGTTTACAGTGACGCAAGGATCAGCGCCCTTTGTTTACAGTAGGTAACATAATCAAATCACTTTTATGCTCTCCTTGTTCCCTAGCTGGGATATCACCCTGATTAGACAGAGTTGCTACACCCTTTTCCAGCCACATATTAGCAATAGGCAAAATACAATCTCCAGAATTGTCTGGTCTCTGGGATTTTGCTAGGACACTAACTGGATGCAACCTAGTTACAGTGACATTCTTCCTAGTATACATAAACTTAGGACCATTCCCTTCCAGGGCTTTAGTTGAATCCAGAACCAACTCTGAGACAACTGCATTACCCTCAGCCCCCACAGGCTGAAAGGCACCTTTTATCTGCTCCACAGACAAAGAAGAGCTGGAGAAACCTTCCCTTTTTATAGACACACAGTTTGGGATCTCATTTTCCTTGTCCCAGCACACAGGGCTGTTCACAGACAACTTCTTAAAGACTGGGGTAGCTCCCGCCATGGGCAAGTCATTACCCCTAACAGACACAGGCACATTTCCTTCACTGTCACAATTCTCCACACAGGTAACAAGTAAGGTATAGGGTACTCATCTTCCACTATCCTTGCCTTCCCAAACTGCTGACTAGACAAAGCCATCAGCTCACAAGGCTGCCTAGGCGCCTCCAAAATTTCCTTGTCCTCCTCTCCCATCAAAAATCTACTCTTTTCTTCCTCAGCTAGGGCTTTAACCTGACCATCCATTTTAATCTGCTCCTGCGAAAGATTTTCCTGACCAATGAGTTCTTTCTGTGCTTGATCTAATTCCAGATTCACTTCTGAGACATTAGACAGACATTCAGACACTTCATTCACAGACAAACTGCTTTCTTGCACAGACAAACAGCTATTTCCCACCAGGTTAGAGTCCCCTTCACCTGGTCATAGCATAATGGGTCAAACACAGAAAACTGCTCAGAGTAATACAACATACCAACATAGTTATAAACTGGAGTTTCAAGATGATACAGTTTCTGCAGTTCTTCCATTGCTTTTTTGACTTGGAGTTTAAGTCTGGCAAGCCTCTCCTCTGCACCCAGTCGTTCCATTTGCCTTCTACGAGCCCTTTCCTCCCCCCCTCATCAGTCTCCTTCAGTCTTTCAGCAGCTTCTCTTTCCAATTCAGCCATTCTTTCTTTGGTTTCTTTCTCTCTTTCAGCAGCTTCTTTTTCCAACTGGGCCAAGACTTGCTTCTCTCTCATTTGCATTTCTTCCAGTTTTTGATTATGTTCATATTGCAGGCTGCCTCTCAGGGCTTGCAGTTTCATTGCTTCTGCTGATGCTTTCTGGCTCATGGTCACGGATCTTTAACCAACAAAACTCTCAATACCAAAATTCAAACGTGGATAGTGGGAGGTTCTGATCCAAAGTTTAACTGACCTGATTCTGTGGATCCTGCCAACTATGCCATTGTAACAATGCTGCCTTTGGCAGGACACAACTGAGAGTGTCAATTGAGGACAAATTGTTTAGCGTAAGGCAGCCACAGCCCCAGGCTGGTGGTTCTCCACCTCTGAGGCACACCAACCCAGCCAAACAGAGATGACTTCAGTCTCACCCCACTGGGTGACCATAGGTCACACAAGCAATTCTCTTAGACACCCCAGTTTCCCAGTATCACTACCAGTGCCATTCATTATGGGGATGACTGGTTACGAAAACCAATACCCCAGTAAAAGAAAAGGTTCTTCCAATCCAAAAGGACCAAGCCACAGACCCAGGTCAATATATGTTAGATCTTACCCACAAATCACACAGTTGCCAATCCTTTAGAATCTAAAATCTAAAGGTTTATTCATAAAAAGAAAGCAATATAGATTCCATTTAACCAATTCTAACTCTCATCAATTCCATACAGTAATGGCAAAGTTCTTGGTTCAGGCTTGTAGCAGTGATGGAATAAACTACAGGTTCCAATCAAGTCTCTGGAGTTCATTCACAGCTGGGATGGGTCATTCAGTCCTTTGTTCAGAGCTTCAGTTTGCAGCAAGGTTCCTACAGAGGTCAGAAGCAGGATTGAAGACAAAATGGTATGGTTTCCAGGGCCTTTTATAGTCTCTGCCCTGTAGAAGGATACCCCTTTGTTCTTACTGTGGAAAATCACAGCAGCAAGATGGAGTTTGGAGTCCCATAGGCAAGTCACATGTCTATGCATGACTCAGTTTGCAGGCCGACACCATTGTTTACCTGTTAGTTTGAACATTCCAGGAAAGCTCAGATGTGGATTGGCGTCTCCCAAAGTTCATTGTCAGTTAAGTGTTTCTTGATTGGGCACTTACTGAGAATAGTCCTTTCTCAAGAAGCTGACCAAATGCTTCACTGCGGCTACTTAGAATCAAAACACATTGAGATACAAGTACATAACCAATATTCATAACGTCAACTACAAAATGATACGCACATAAAGATAGCATACTCATAACCAGCAAATCATAACACCTGACACAACAACCTTTGTACAATATTTGCTGCAAATATATAATAGTGGTTGCAACAATGGTCTATACAGTCACAGTTCATGTCAATAACATCAATCAGTAACTGCTACCATCATAATTAGTTACTGGTAGAAGTTAGTAACTTTACACCCCCTAACCCCAGCACAAGACTAATAAACATGTGTGTGTGGGGTGGGTGCGGGGTATGGGAGGTTACCTACTGCTTGGGGGTGGCTGGGGATTCTGGCAGGAGGCAGGGCTCACTCTAGAATCTTGGAGTCTGCATGCTTCCCTCTCAAACTTTTCTCTGTGACCATGAGGACTAGAAACTCCTGGGTTGAGTTCCATGATTGCAGAAGTTGGGGCTGGACAGAAATCTTGACCTATTGCAGCAGGAGTGGGAAGCTGCTGCTGGCTGCTCAGGGAGTGTGTGACAGGGCATGCATACCCCACACTGGGACTGCAGGGCTTAGGTCCTCATTGTGGGCTGAGGAAGCCATGCCCACACACCTACAGGGCATACTCGAAGTGAAGCACCAGTATAAGAGGGAGTGGCACAAGAGGGAGTCTGGGCTGACTGCTGGAGAGGAAGGTGGTGTGTTGCAGGCACCTGCTGAAGGACTGCCAGACAGCAGTGACCCATGATCCACAGGTTCTGGATGCCACAGAGGGAGAAGGGGCTAGGGGAACCATGAGTCCACAAGCTGCAGAGAAGCAGGTAGAAAGTAACCCAGGGAGTCAGTTGGAGAACCGGACACTAGCTTGGTGTGTTTTGGCTGGATCCTGGCTGAGCTGTTGAAGGGCAACCCTGCCACCACCAAGGCCCTAGGTTGGGACCTGGTGGAGAGGGAGGGCCTGGGTCCCCCTATCCTCGCAGCTGCCCACCCTGGGGTGGTGGCCTGCCTCACCAGCTCTCCTGGCTGTGGCCAGCAGGCTGCACAGCCCTGATTGGGAGGATTGCGATAGGGACTCTGATTGTTGGATCACCCTGCCCTGACAGAGAGGGTGAGTAGATTGACTTTGGCTGTAAGGCCATGTCACTCCAAGACCTAGCCGGGTTGCACAGACTTGACTGTGGGCCTGTAACAACTTGAGCCCCATCCCAAAAGGGAATGGGGTGTGCATGACAGACGACAGAGGGTAATAACTGATGTGATGGGAGGGGCTATGTCAGATCTCAGGGGCAGAGCATGGTAACCCTCCACCCTCCCTTTTTTATTATTGCCTCCCTGTTGTGGCTGGCTACAGGAGGGATGGGAGAAAGCTTGCACATGGACCTGAACAAAACTTGGCAGCAGTGGGAATGGGTGGGAAAGGTAGCTCCCACCACCAAATGAGGAGTGGGGGGTCAATTAGAGGGAGCAGCACCAGCTGGGGTCTCACCTTCACATGCATAGTGGGGGCTACAATCACACCACCTGAACCAGGCTCCCAATGGCTACTCTTTCCCCGTAGGCTCATGGGTCACTGTCATTCCCTCACAGATCACACCATGAGTTAAAGCTTGTTACCTACATACACTGGTACTCGTGTCCCTAGATCTGGAAATCAGGAATTGTTGTGCTGGATCTGGCCACTGAATCACTTAGTCTTATACTCTGGTTCCCAGTAGCTTCAGAAAGAACCCCTGAAATAGACAATTGTGGCATTACCTGCTGCTAAATTTTCTCCTGACCCCATTGAGTTGTATTAGCTTGTACTCTGAAGCATAAGGGCTTTCCTCTCACTTAAATATTTATCCTAACAAATATAACTAGATGTTTTCTATCCATTTGTGTCTCTAAAAAAAAAAAAAAAAATCCTGCTAAGCTTTTTGCTTCAGTGATCTTGTGACAATTAGTTCTGAGTACTAATTGAGTATTTAATATCACAGTGCACTTAGTTTTACATATGTTTCCTTTCAATGTCATTGAATGCCCCTCTGTTCTTCTATCCTAAGAGAATAAAGAGGAGGGTTGGATCTAGTCTTTTTATGTATAATTTATTTGTCATGTCTCTCCTCCCTTATTTCTTCCCTAAACTGGAGTCCCAACCTCTTCTCTCTCTCCCTTTCTTTCCCCATATGGAAGTCTCTTTGTTACCTCTAATTGCTTTCATCATATTTCTAAATATTTCTGCTGTCTCTCCTTTGAAATAGTGGGTGTGTAATTCCAGGCTATGTTCAGTCTTGGTCAGCCTAGGCCCTACTGCACAACACTTGCTACCCTAAAAGCCCCTAGTGTATTAGCTGACTTCATAGACTGCCTTTTTTATTTGTTTGTTAGTTCAGTCATTTCATTTAAGTTCTATCAGAGCTCTAGGATGAACATATCCCGTCCTGTGACTTATTGATGTTTAATGTGTGAATTTGTTCCAACACCACTTCTGACACCGCAGTCTCTAACAATGTCTCATCTTCTTACCTGAAAAGATTAGGTCTGTTGTAGTTATTTCTGGCTTCCTCTGAGGTGAAGGAAAGAAAATCCGTTTTGCTTCTTTGCAATGTCCTTATTTTCCCTGATTGCTCTCTTTACTCCCTGGTACATACACACTGGCTTTTGTTTCCTCCCGGGGTGTCCTCCACCCCTGTCCTGCCCTGAGGCCCCACTCTCACTCTGCTTCTTCCCACCCTCGTTCCAACCCCTCCCCTTAAAGCCCCCAGCTCTCCACCCTCCCGCAAGTGCCTCCCCCAGCTGCCAAACAGCTGATCTGTGGCACCTCTGAATAGCTGTGGCTGATGAGTGCTGCACACCCACTATTTTTTTTTCTGTGGGTGCTTGAGCCCCAGAGCACCCATAGAATCAGCCCCTATGCCCTGGTACTTAATGGACCCACTAATACTCTTGCAGGCTTCTGATATTCTAATCTTATCAAATAAATGTAACTATGATGAAACAGAATCAGGTTGTAGCCCTCTTCTTAACCCTTAAAATAGCTCTCTAAACTTTTGGGACTTACTTGAGGACCTGCTGCCTCATTACTGTTCAGCTGGCTCTAACTGAAGTACAAGCTCAGGGCTGGCCCACAACATTTTGGCAATTGAGGTGGGGAGCTCAAATGATGCCCCCATGCCCCCTCACTTGGGCCAAAACTTTGAAAGATCTCAATTCTACCTTCTTCCTGTTCTACTCCTCTCATGGTATTGCTCTGCTACCTACCCCAAGAAAGGAGAACTAACAACTTAAAATGCCTTGTTCAAAAATTTTAAGTAACACTTACATTTGCTGTTCAGGTGTTTGAAAGTAACTTTTCTTGTCTGCATAGTAAACACTGGCATTTTTATCTGTTTGAATAATCAAAGTGGTGCTTTCTGTGCCTTCTTGGTTGCAAAGATTTGAACTGCTTCCTGCTGAAGGTCCATAGTCTGAGCCAGCTCATGCTCTACTGTGATGGTTGCAAGGCCAACCAGCCTCTCCTGTGTCACTGTGGAGCGTAGATGTGTTTTTATTAACTTCAGCTTGGAGAAGCTGCATTCTCCACTGGCAACTGTTACAGGAAATGTTAGAAGTATGCACAGAGCAACAAAAGCTGAGGGTGGTCATCTTATTTGTGCACATATATTCCAGAACAGCCTTTGGAGTTGATCCTGCTGAAATGTATCTTGAAAGGGCTTTCAGTTCATCACCTAAATCACTCGCATCAATATCGCACATGTCATCATATGTCAACACTGTCTCTAGTTCCCTGCATTGCTGGTGTAGGTCTTCTTCAGGTATAGTGAGGAGTTTTGGAATATCATACAACATTCCAAATATACTGCTGTGTTCCTTGAGCTGCATGAAACGTTCTTCAACTGACTGTATTGCACAATCTAGCACCTGGTTAAAGAATTCAACTTTGAATTGTTGTTTGGGGTCTCTTATGGTATCATCCCATGCCTCGTAATCAAAATGTCGTCTTCTTTGGTGACTCTTGTATTCTTGAATGGGTGAGAAAATAGCTTCAGTGTGAAGTTCCTCTGCCAACTTCTGTGCACTCTTCAGAACGTTTTGAAATCCCTCATCTGATCGGTAAGACTGTAGGTATGACTTTGCTTTGTCCAGTTGTTCCATTGCTCCAGACATATCAAGGTCAGCACCTTGGAGTCTCTTGCTTACAACATTTATTTCAAAAAGTATGTCATGCCACAACACTAAGCCACACAGAAATTTGAAGTTATAGTTGCCATTATGGAGGATAATGCTATCTTCCCAATTTGGTGTTTGATAGGCTTTATCGCCTCCACTCAACTTTCCCATTGTGTGGCACTCAGTGGTTTGTGTCAGAGAGGATGTTCCCAGATGTTGCTTCAAAATTTGCCATCAATATGCAGAGAAAAATACATTACAAAATTCATCAGCCTCACTAGAAGCTGATGCTGCATCACTGACCACCAAGTTCAATGAACAAGAACTGCATGGGACAAAAAAAACTTGAGGGTTTAACTCTCGGATCAGTGTCTGCATTCCTCTCTGCTCCATTATTATAGCCCTGACCTCTCATGTCAGCTATTGCAATTCCCGTATCTTCCAGCTTTTTAAGAAGCACATTTGTCATACCAGCTCCTGTAGTATTATCAATGTCAATAAATTCTAGAAAATGCTCTGACAGTCACCGTTGCAGGGACATTTTCACTAGGTTCTGTTGCAAAATGCACCATTTAAAGTCATTTGTTCCATATGGCTGATGTCAGGTGTGCAGTCCAGAATAACAGAGTAATTTTGCTGACTTCAGATCTGCCACAATCTTCTGTTTGACTTTTGTTGCCAGTAACTGTATGATCCCATTTTGAATTGTTTTTCCAAGGTAGTGGTGTGCATACATTTCTTGGGTGGTGACTCTTCTTAGATGCTTCTGGAGTACAGCATCAAATTCAGCCATCAGCTCAACAATTTTAAGGAAGTTTCCATTGTTTGGCACATACAGCTGATCGGAAGTGCCACACAGTGCTAGGTTTTGGGTCGCAAGCATTCTCACAATGGCAATGAGCCTTTTCAGAACATTTTGCCAGTAAAGAGACTCTGATGCAATCTTCTCTTGATGCTGATCATCTATGGTGCCCTTTAACCTTAGTCTCATCTCAAGCTCTTTCCACCTATGGAATGCTCTCTGGTGATTTGCTGCCTTCTCATGGCATGCCAGATTTCTAGCCAGGTTTTTCTAGTCCTTTGTTTCTGTAGAACCCAATGTGGCTGGAACATTAGACTGAAAGAGTTTGCAACAGAAACAGTATACAGCATTCTGGGTTTTTGAGTACATAAGCTATGGTCTCTCCACTTTGTCACCATTGGGGATTTCATGCCAGTAATGTGTTGGATGGAAACTTCTATTTTCATTCTCTTTGGGGAACATGAAGTTTTTCACTTGCTATGGCTCGTGCAATACAAGGAAGTCCCTCAGGCTACTGCTCAAGGGGGTGCATAGTCCTGGATCATCTAGACTTAAGGAACTAAACTAGGCAACAGCTGTTTCTTGTGCCTCCACCACACTCTTCTCTGATCTACACTTTTCTTCAGGAATGTGCATGGTTACATCCATTTGAGATGGAGATATGGATGCTTCAGTAGCTGCCAGGTCACCTGCATTCTGACTAACTGGAAGATCAGGCATCTCCTCACCACTCACATCCTCACTGGGGCCAGAAGGCTCACCGTGAACATTTGTGTCTATGTATCTCAGGAGAGCTCCTTCCTGCTTCGATAGAAAAGCTTCCTTTGCTTGCTTTCTTTTTCTGAATGCTGCCCCAGAGGGGCTTTTTCTTCTTTCACTTGTAAGCAGTGTCAGGAACTTTAGGGGCCGATCTCATTTGCATAGGCACACCCACCCTGCCTAGAATGAGGCCATAGCTGCCCAAATGGTCACTTTGGCTGCTGTGGGATCCCCAGTGTCTCTGTTATTGGGGCAGGAAGAATAAATTGTTATTACCCTGGTTATGGGAACTGTGCTTGGAACTGTACTTGGCCTTTTGTTATGATGGAGGGACTCGCCATCAACTAAGTAGCACTCGCTAGGCAAGGGTCATGGGTTCCAAAACTCTGTGAATTGAGAGAGGCTGGGGGCAAGTATTAATACTTGGTGGCATGGGCCCCTGGGTGAGGGCCTTATATGCTAATTGCACTTCCTCCTCTCTCCACTGTGGAATATCAGAGCTAATTTTGATTCTATTAGGAGTCTCGTTACAGGCTACTGAGCTCACTTTGGGCTAATGGTGCACCAGCACTGAGGCTCCCCTACTAAAAGCTGAATTCACCAAAGAGCTGAACTGACTAAGAGCTGAAATTACTGAGCCTTGTGTTAAGTAGTGGGGGAGCCTGAAGTGGGGGAGCAGTTTGTGGGACAGCTGGAGTGCCTTGTGGACAGGCTGGTGGAGCAGTTCATAGGATGGCAGGAGCTGCTTGTGGGACGTGGAGCGGAGCAGTTCATGGACCGGCTGGTGGAGCAGTTTGTGGGATGCCGAGCGAAGCAGTTAGTGGGGCGGCTGGTGGAGCGAAGGCCTATGGAGCTGTGGGGCGGTCAGCTTCAGATCATGTGAGGTACCCCTTACCTCTCTCCCCCACCCCTCCCCCCAATCTCCACCCAGGTTGGGAGGTAAAGCTCTGCAGATAAACTTTCGAACTCTGGGGCTGCCCTGACCAGGGACAGAGACTTTTGGGTCATTGGACTTTTGGGACTTTGGGTGGCTTGGGGTTGCTGGACTCAAGAACCAAAGGGAAAGGGCATGCCCCAATTTGCTTGGGGTGGGTTTTTTGCTCATGGGTTGTGTTACGAATCCTGTTGGTGGTGTTTCCCCAACATAATGCCACATTGTTTCTCTCTGTTATTAAAAGGCTTTTTGCTACACTCAGACTCTGTGCTTGCGAGAGGGGAAGTATTGCCTTTTGTAGGCGCCCAGCAGGGGTGGTATATATTTGTCCCAGGTCACTGGGTGGGGGCTCGAGCTCGAGCCGGTTTGCATTGTGTTATTGGAATGAATCCCCTAGATATTGAACCCGGCCCTTGTTGCTGCCAACTCTGACGGGCAGAAGGGTTACTCACTCATGACTGCTGTTCTGTGCCAGCTATAGTGGCTCTCAACACTCAGTTGAAGGGGACAAATAAGCAGGCTGGTAGCAGAGCCTGAGCAAGGAAAGATATCAGCGTCTTAAGGGCTTAACTGGCTCCTACTACTTCAGTTGACTGCCTATTCCCCTCAAGTGAGTTCGGGGAAGCAGCAGGAAACAGGAAGCTCCCTGAGAAGCTGGTGTTAATCAGTCCAGGCTTCTGGGGGTGCTAGAGAGGTCCATAAGAGGCTCCTCCTCTCTCCCTGCAGCTCCTGCTGCTTTCTGTTATTCCCTCTTACCTTTTCTCCTGCCTGCCTGTTATGTCTCTTGTGCCCTCCTTTCTCCAGCACAGCACTCCACCATCTCTGTGCATCTAGAGCAGAAAGAAGACATATGCACCAGCAGCAGACACAATTTTCTACACTCTGGATCCTAGGGGTGTCCCCCCCACCCACCCACAGTCTGGCACCTGAGGCGGCCACCTCAGTTCGCCTCATGGTAAGGCCAGCCCTGTAAAGCTCCATGCAAATTGCCAGATAGCTGTAAAACAGCATAAAATAAATGTTTCCAGAAAATTCTTAAACTTTATTTTTAAAAGCATTCTGCTTCTGTGCTGTGCTTGGAAAGGAAGCATTGCAGCATCTTGCTAATGTAATGTAAAGCAAGCAAATGAGACTATAGAAGAAAATGGAAGTGATTAGTCTAATCTTAAAACCAACAAAATATTATATTGGACTTCTAAAATTCTAACTTTTATAACCTAAGATAGTAGCAATACAAATTAAAAGTGGTTTTAATATGTATTAGAA
This sequence comes from Caretta caretta, assembly GCF_965140235.1. Lineage (NCBI taxonomy): Eukaryota > Metazoa > Chordata > Testudines > Cheloniidae > Caretta > Caretta caretta. The sequence continues at coordinate 124,635,806 of NC_134209.1, read as the reverse complement.
TGGAATGGGTCAGGTTAAAACAGGTTAACTTGTCTGAAATCTCAGTGGGCCTTGTTCACATTAGGCAATCAAATTGTATTGGCCTGAACCAGTGGAGCAAAGGCACTTAGTTGAGGTGTTAAGAGATGTAGAATCAGAAAAAGGAGTGTACTTCTGAAGCAAAAAGAGAAGGATGATCCAGGAGGAAATTCAAATTGAAAACAAAATTAAATGTAGTAGAAAAATTAGTTGGAGGGAAAGTGAACTAGAATAGTTTTAATGAGCAGTTCATGCTGAACTATGTAAAATGGTGGTTCTAGAAGAAAATGGTAGACTTGGCCAGGAGACTGGGGGTGGTGGTGGGGCTATTGTTCTCCCTTGGCTGGGGCTCCTATCCTAGCCAGCAAAGGGAAGGATGAACGTAAGCTTAGATATGTGCTTATAAAAATATAAAGAATGTCTAGCTCAAAGTGAGTGAAAAGGGACCTGAGTATAATTGTACAGCTACACAAAATGTGGGATGTAATGAATAGAGATCCTGGTCGGCTACAAAAGTTGGAAACTTCCCTTTGCTGCAGCAGCAACAATCATTAAAAGGGCAGTCACAGGGCTGCCACCGAAGATGTTGAAGCAGGCCAAAAAATCCAAGCAGTCAAATCTTGGTTCTAGTTTCCCTTCATGACATAACCAGTCTTAGGCTATCTAGAACTGTACACAAGGAGCCAGATTTTTAGAGGTGCTTAGGTGTGCTTGAAAATCCCATTAGGTGCCTGCCTACATCTTTAGGTGCCTAAATACCTTTAAATTCCAGACTAAACTTGTCAGGCTTTCAGATTTTCTGTTTGGATGTGTTTTTTGCAGCAGCTGAATAGGTGGGGAGGGGAAGGATGGTTCAGTTAGACTATATAAATGTACCAACACTTTCTGCTATACAAGCTATAATATCTGAGGGTGAAAGTGAAGGGCATCAGTTTGAAAGAATCTGTTTGGCATTCGCTAGAAAGCATCTACGATAAAAGTTCTGTGTTTGATCTGTATGGAACTGCAGTAGCCAGACTTCATTTCAGACCTCATATCAGGAAGCTCTAATAGTGCTATGAAAACAGTTGTCTGCATCAATACCATGCTAGGAAATACTGGGTGATTTACTAACTAAGAACTCGATGTCCTGTTGTTTATAAGGGTCTTCCTTAATTTAAAAAAATACAGATGTGGCTGTGATTTTGATGAGAAAATACCCTACTATAGTGCAGTGCCTGAATCCCTGGTTAGAATTAGTGATTGGTAAAACTGTGAAAGGTAATGCGGGTAACCCACTTCCAAATTTTTGTTGACAAACTTCACAGCATGTATAGTGGATCAAAAATCTGTACAAAATATAAGGGATGGCACTGAAACTTGACCTTCACCACTTGTCAAAACATGTGCAACTCAGCTAGCTGCTGCTAGCCTATGGGCTGTGAAAGTGCTGCACAAGAACTATGCTGTTGGCTAGCAACACTTCATGATAGCATCTGATCCTTTAACTACGGTAGTATAACTGGGATTGGGGAGAGGATTCTCTGTCATAAATTTGGGGTAACTGCACCCTTAATCCCCCTCCACGATTTTCCTCAAGGAACACTCTCTCGAGTCTCAGGCTCTAGCTGTTCTTTCTCTGTGCAGACGCCCAGTCCCACTCCCTTCTGACTCTGAGTTTTAGGCTGCATCCCCCTCTTCTTTACTGTGATTATCACAAGCAGGCCTGACGGACGTCCAGCCCCCTACTCCTTAGTTTCTCTCCAAGGACTATGACAGTGACCAGCCAGCCTTCATAAGCTGAGAACATTTATTCAAGGATTATAAAGGTCATGGCTGTTTTTAATCAAAAACGAAAGGCCCTCAGTCTTTTCCAACTTTGTTTTGTTTTGGACCTCTGGTACCTCTTCGAACCAGTGTATGCAAACCATCCCAGGGGTGATACTTCTCTGGAACTGTTTACTATCTCAGGGTCTGCAGTAATCACCCCCTCTCCCCATTTTAGTTCCTGGAGGAGCTGTGGTAGCCCTGCCCTCATGGAGCTGAATACAATTCCTAGCCCACAATGATACATAGAACATTCATAAATGTAATACAGCATGGTGCCAGAAGATACCGCATGCAGTTGCAATCTGTCACAGTTTGTAAATTGACTTAGAATTGACTACTGATGCTTTGATTGCAATTTGGGAGTTGTGAATTAGGAATAGATTTTTCAGCTGGTGCAAATTTCATCTCACCACAGAGCTATGACACACCAGCTGTGGATCTGCCCCTTTTGAGCTCTCTTTGCAACTACAAAGGCAAAATCTCAATCTTCCTCAAGACTATGAATTGTTACCATGATTATTAATACAAGAAGAGGAAACTTAGGGCAGTTCCTTAGATAGGCCATTGAAGACAAAACACTGCCATTCCATGGGTTAGATTGCAAAAACCAAGAACAATGCAGAATGGTAGACCATTCAAACACAAGATTATGCTACGTTTGTCCAACCTGAAGTATTTGTGGCGTATTCCAATGGACATACTATGAAGAAAACTAGAGGTTTGACCACAAGAATCTGTTAATGGAATTTAGGAATTTAAGAGCAATCAAGGATCAGTTGCGCTCAGTGATCTGAAACTACTGCAACCAACCGTCCATACTCTAATTATTTCAACAGCTGAATGTGAGACTGTGCCATGAATTATACACTATCCCACACTGCTTGTAACTTGCTAAGTGTTCCATGCTTGTCAAATCTGTTTTATCAAACACAGTAGTCTACTGCTGTAGAAGGAAAGGAGTACTTGTGGCACCTTAGAGACTAACCAATTTATTTGAGCATGAGCTTTCGTGAGCTACAGCTCACTTCATCGGATGTAGCTCACGAAAGCTCATGCTCAAATAAATTGGTTAGTCTCTAAGGTGCCACTAGTACTCCTTTTCTTTTTGCGAATACAGACTAACACGGCTGTTACTCTGAAACCTGCTGTCATAAATATAAAGGGAAGGGTAAACCCCTTTGAAATCCCTCCTGGCCAGGGGAAAGCTCCTCTCACCTGTAAAGGGTTAAGAAGCTAAAGGTAACCTCGCTGGCACCTGACCAAAATGACCAATGAGGAGACAAGATACTTTCAAAAGCTGGGAGGAGGGAGAGGAACAAAGGGTCTGTGTCTGTCTGTAGTCGTCTTGGCCAGGGACAGAACAGGAATGGAGGCTTAGAACTTTTAGTAAGTAATCTAGCTAGGTATGTGTTAGATTATGATTTCTTTAAATGGCTGAGAAAAGCATTGTGCTGAATAGAATAACTATTTCTGTCTGTGTATCTTTTTTGTAACTTAAGGTTTTGCCTAGAGGGGTTCTCTATGTTTTGGAATCTAATTACCCTGTAAGATATCTACCATCCTGATTTTACAGGGGGGATTTCTTTATTTCTATTTACTTCTATTTTTTATTAAAAGTCTTCTTGTAAAAAACTGAATGCTTTTTCATTGTTCTCAGATCCAAGGGTTTTGGTCTGTGGTCACCTATGCAAATTGGTGAGGCTTTTTATCCAACATTTCCCAGGAGAGGGGGGGTGCAAGTGTTGGGAGGATTGTTCATTGTTCTTAAGATCCAAGGGTCTGGGTCTGTAGTCACCTAGGCAAATTGGTGAGGCTTTTTACCAAACCTTGTCCAGGAAGTGGGGTGCAAGGTTTTGGGAAGTATTTTGGGGGGAAAGACGCGTCCAAACAGCTCTTCCCCAGTAACCAGTATTAGTTTGGTGGTGGTAGCGGCCATTCCAAGGATAACGGGTGTAATATTTTGTACCTTGGGGAAGTTTTGACCTAAGCTGGTAAAGATAAGCTTAGGGGTTTTTTTCATGCAGGTCCCCACATCTGTACCCTAGAGTTCAGAGTGGGGGAGGAACCTTGACACCTGCTGTAGAAGCTTACTCCTAAAGACAGTCTGAACGTGGCTTATCAGTCATCTGGGGCCAACCAGACATCTTTATCTATGAGAGAAAGAAAGATGCAATGCTGGAAATAGGAGATTCCTGGAAAGAAACTGAACACTAGTTCGAGTTCCATTGAAATCAGTCTCAGGTTCTCCGTTTGTAATGGTGCACTGCTGTCTATATATCAATTGCTGTGACTTCATAAGTATATACTATGTATATACATTTGCACTATGGCATGTACTTTACACTAGAGTCTGTACTGTAGTGTGTATATCCAGTGATATGACTCATAATTACCTGAAGTATTTCACAGCTTTTCATCACAGCTGAAGCCCAGAACCGTGATTGGTGGGGGTATGGGAGCTCCAGAAAATAATCTCTGAGAATTTAAGCCCTGGGACTAGGCAAGGTGAAGTATGGGGCTGAAGTGGAAACGGACAAGGGACTCAGATTCCCTGTGGGGAATATACCTAAAAAAAATGCTGCAATTTGATCCATTCAAAAAACCAAAGACAATGTGCTCTTCAGAATTACTTTGAGTGCTAGGGAGATGTCATGTCAGGAATAATTTAGAACCCAGAGTAGGGATAAAGTCTGTTGGAGATAGAGGGGCAGATCTTTGGCTGGTATAAACTGTTCTATCTCTAATGGAGCTATGACTGGTCACACAAACCAAAAACTGTCTCAGAGAAATCATCCCAAATTTACCTTCCAGTCTGTGTGGCAGAATATCTGTACCTGGCACCATCCATCTTAGCAGTGGTTCTGCTGGGGTTACTTTGTGGGCATAATTCTCTGTGGCCTAGCAGCATGTGTAGTCCTTCAGTGTCCAGTTAACTTGCTGAATGAATATGCAATCACTTCACATTTACTTTTTCCTCTGGCAGTAAACTTGCTTCTCTTTATGGAGGCTCATCCTAGAAGAAAAGTCCTTATTTAATTTGAAACACAACCCTTTGCTCCCCTGCCTATGTTTAAGGTCCTTTCCAGCAGAGGCCTTTGTCATGCAGGAAACAGACTCTAGTCCACCCTTTTTCCTGCTGTTAGGCATTTCTAAACGTCCTTGTGTGTGTGCTTTATTATTACAGCGTATGTGGTGCGTCAGCTGGCATTAAAGGCATTAAAGAAACCTGAAAGTAGTTTAGGTAGAGACTGCTTTTGATTATGTGGGTATGATCAGATGGCTCAAGACTCAAAACCCCGACTCTCCAAAGGTCCCACAGTGTTGTGGCTGCCTTGATAGGTGAAGCTCCCTGGGAGATGCCCAAAATCTGGGGATTGTATGTTCATTCCTGGATAAAGGAAAAAGCAAGTTTTTAATTGTTTAATAAATCATGCTTGAAACACACTTCCTGGCCTCAAGACTCTGTTTCTTACCATCTCCCTACCCAAGTTCTTACTGGTGCCTTTATTGGTTTAAGTACGGTATCTTTATTTTTTCCCCGTTGCCTGGCACTGTCAAATAGGTCCTACGTGAAAGGTGAAGTTTGGATAATTACTTTTTTTCATAGGAAAGACAAATGCAATTTGAGTCAGTGAGAGACTGGCTTTCCTAAGTGTTTCTCAAAAGCAAACCTTTGGCAAGCTGTTACTTGGCACAAATCAAAGTGGTGACTGGACAACAGGTTTCAGAGCAGTGAAAGGAAAGCTTTTATTCCAGCCAGCATGTAAGGGCCTCAGTGCTGACACTTCTAATACTTTTCAAGCACTTTTAAAGTGATTCCTAGACCAAAACTAAAATTACTGAGAGATCCTGGTTCTCACACTGAAATTAAGCAGAGCAACCCTTGTCACGAACACTCTAGTTTGATGGAGGCTACACACTAGAGTACTTCAAAGTGGCTAGTCAAAAAGCTTTGTTTTAAATGTCTCTCTCAAAAATATTCAGGTTTTTTTTATCTCCAGTAACTAATTTTGGCCATTTCGCTGGGAGGATTAACTGGCTAAAGCTAGAAAATTTAATATTGGCAAGTATTTTGGTCACATTTGAACTAGGTAAATTCAACATCACCTCTCCATCCACATGTATACATGCAAAATATTGCCACCATTGGGGAAAACAAACTGTCCTTTCTTTGCCATATTTAAAATGAAAGACCATGTTTTAAAGATTTGCTTAGTGAAAGCGTTGCTTAGAGACTAGGATTTTTTTTCTTTAAAGACTCTCTTCTTTGCACCTTCTAGTACTTTGATGTTCATCACCATTGCAGATGGAACTAGACCTCCCATTGTATAGATGTTTAACTTTCCCATGCTCAAAAAGTGAATAAGTGGCACAACCAAGCTTACTTTTTTTAGCATTCCTGGTGCCCCAGTCAGAAGGTGTCTTTTGCATCAGGGAGTAAAATAAAATAAAGTGTTGCCCTAACTAAAATAACTGACTTCGACCCATAAAGTTTCTTAAAATCATTGTATTTCTAACCAAAAAGAGTTCTGTGTAATGTGGCTGGGTTTGTCAATGGAGTTGAAGGGAGTTGGGTGTACATCATTGACAAATCCAGTGTATACCTCTTCATAAACATAGTAATCAGCCTGCTGTAGAAGCAGGTGGCAGGTGCCATCGCTTTGTTTCACTTCAGATGCAGACTGTTCCAGGGAGTCCCCGCTCTCTCTCGTAGACATTATTTTAGATTTCTTCCTTTGTTTTAGATTCTTCAAAACAGAAAGCAAGTCTTTTAGATGGGGGAACGTACATGTTGTTTTTTACTATTTGTATGTGTGGGGGAAAAGGGGTGGTAAAAACCTAGTGGAAGCTTGTTCTTCAGAGAGAGCACAGATTATGGTTGGGATCCATGAAGGTACTTAAATCCCAGATTTGGCTCTACTACATTTCACAAATCTCCCACCGAATTCTAGAGGCACCTAAACTTACTTGGCATCTAAGCCTTCAAGGTAAAAGTTTCCTGGGCACTTAAGCTTCTGCCTCTGAGCTTGTGCACTGCTCTCTCCCTCTTGGTGTCCAGATGCTTATATCCTACCTAAGCCTAGAATGAGTCACAAACCAGGGAAAGACAGGCATTCAGCCACTAAGTCACACGTGGAGGCCAATCCAGGAGGCAGGTTCAAAGACTGCCTACGCAAGCTGGTCCCATTCAAAATCCAGCTAGAGAAGGTACTGGTGGTGCCTACCTTATACTTTTAGCCCAGTGGTTAGAGCACTCACTTGAGAGGTGGGAGACCCAAGCTCAACTCCCCACTCTGCCAGAGGGGGAGAAGGATTTGAACAGGGTCTTCTACCTCTCAAGAGAATCCTCTAACCACTGGGCTATGGGATAGTCAGATATGCAGCTCCCTCAGTCTCTCCTGTTGAAGCCCCTAAGGTTCAGTCTCTGTACTCTTTCATTATTCTTTCTCCCACTCTATCAGGGATGGAGGAATTTTACCTGGGTTTTCCACATCCTGGTGAGTGCTCTGACCACTGGGCTAAAAGTTATAAGGTGGCTGCCTCCCACACCTGCTGATGTTGTGTGTGGAGCGTCTAACTCAGTCCTATAAGAAATCGTAACTATGGTTTCCTGGACTACCATACATGGCTTGAAGGCTGGAAAACAATCTGAATATGATTACCAGATGTGTGGGTGTTCAGGAAAAGGAGATATGAAGTATAAAATAGGGTGTAAATCCAACTCCTATTTGGGACACTACAGATGACAAATGGTGGAAGTTTTAGTACCATCAAACCTGCATAGGGCACCCTCCATATACTTTTCTTTCCATCTTTATTTCTGATTGACTCCATGAGATTGTAAGTACGCATAATGCTATATCTGTCCTGCTTTATTATATTTTTTGACTATTTCAATTATTTGTCTGTACTAAATAAATAAATGCATATATACATGCAAAATGTTGCCACCATTGGGGAAAATACAAACTGTCCTTTCTTTGCCGTAGCTAAAATGGAAGACCATATTTTAAAAGATTGTGTATTTACCAATCTCATCCTGAACAAGAATCTTTATGTAACCGCTGGAGTAAAGAACCTGTTGTTTGTACCTGGTGTAATTTGCACGCTTAACTCATCAAAGGCTTCAACTTTGTGGTTCCCAGTGTTTGTGTGATTTCTTTTTCTTCCTTCCCTAGGTGCCTGAAGGTTGGGTCCTGTGATGCTCAGCATTGCTAAGCCCCTTTGTGGACCCCATCCTACATGTTCTGCCATTAAATTTCATTCTTGCATAAATGAAATCTTAAGGATGACATAAAATAGTGCTGCTAGGGTACATGAAAGCAAAGGAATTGATACACAAAATGAAGACTCTTCTTATATCCACATTCTTTATTAAATACTGGCAAAGTGAAATGCTACTTAAGTAGGACACACTCAGCCTAAAGCAGAAGTTATGGGCCAAACTCTGCTTTGATTTACACTTAGTGCAGCCCACTAAAGCTGGCAAGGGGTGGGGCATGAATCAAGGCAGACTTCTTGAATGTCCATGTTCTCAGTATGCCATCACTCTTCCAACAGAGATTGTTATACTCCGGGAAGAATTGGGTAGAATTGCTGTGCTCTAGGGCTACTAAGTACATTTTCTGAAAACTTGAAGTTAAAAACATTTTGCAATTATTCATGGAAACTTTTTGGGTTTTTTTTTCCATAAACAAGCTGAACATTTGTTTCAATTTTTCTGACTTCCTCTCTTTTCTTCCCTCTCTCTTTCCTCTACCTTTTGTGCTTGTTTTTTTTTTTTTGGAAAACCATTTCTGGTCACTTCTTGACCAGCTTTACTGCATTCTCCATACACAGTTGGCAGCTAAGAAAGCTCCAGTGTGAGTCACCTCTGTAGTGACAAGTGGTGGGTGAGAAGGAAGGGCATATCATCAATGTCAGTATGATGCTAGCCCCCTATACATGGCATTTAACTTACCAAAGTTGTGGTGGTGATGGTGGTTTGTTTTTGCTTGCTATGCCTACAAACTTGCTTTCTTGAGGAATTACTTTTTAGGAAGGGGTTAACAGAGTGGGGTAAAGATATGAGGCAGAAACAAAATAAAAACCTCTTCATTTGTAAAGCAGCGAGTAGGTTAAATAGGCTCCAGGTGATGTCAGAGTCATATTGCTTTCTGAACAGGAAGTGACATAGGGGGCAGAGTGGAAGCAATCCAGGATCATAAATTCATTCCAGCTGCAGGGGGTATAGAGTGCAGAATGTTTTTGTTTTTTTGTTTTGAGGAGAATGGCTCGTGCATGGAAGTACCAGCCCCACCCATTCCAACATCCTGAGTCAGGCCCCTGAAACAGGATTTTAAATTTATCTTTGTTCCTGTTCATTTATTTGCCTACTGGCATTCACACTTTCAAGCTTTTCTCTGCAATGATGAAGACTTTAAACTCTTTTTAAAGCAGAAGCAGTGTTGCATGTAATTGCATGACTCCAGGAGCTGGGATTTCATGGAAAAACAAATGTTGCAAGACTCAATAAAATTGTGGGAGTTGGCAGTACTAGAAGGCAGGGAAGCAGCTTTCTAGCAACATTTCTCTTCTGCTTCTTAGAGTAAGGTGTGCAGGAGTGTTTGCGTATTTGGACTTGGGTGAGGAGGGCGTCTGAGAATAAGGTGCCATGGAGATGGAATTTGAGGGTTAGGGAAGCTGTGCATTTGCAGTATAGAAGTGGAGAAGGAATCAAGGCTGGATGAGTTTCAGAGTAACAGCCATGTTAGTCTGTATCCGCAAAAAGAAAAGGAGTACTTGTGGCACCTTAGAGACTAACCAATTTATTTGAGCATAAGCTTTCGTGAGCTACAGCTCACTTCATCGGATGCATTCAGTGGAAAATACAGTGGCAAGATTTATATACACAGAGAACATGAAACAATGGGTGTTACCATACACACTGTAATGAGAGTGATCAGGTAAGGTGAGCTATTACCAGCAGGAGAGCGGAGGTGGAGGGGGAACCTTTTATAGTGATAATCAAGATGGGCCATTTCCAGCAGTTGACAAGAACGTCTGAGGAACAGTGGGAGGAGGGGGGAAATGACACATCCACTCCCAGTCTTTATTCAAGCCTCAATTAATTGTATCCAGTTTGCAAATTAATTCCAATTCAGCAGTCTCTCCTTGGAGTCTGTTTTTGAAGTTTTTTTGTTGAAGAATTGCCACTTTTAGGTCTGTAATCGAGTGACCAAAGAGATTGAAGTGTTCTCCGACTGGTTTTTGAATGTTATAATTCTTGATGTCTGATTTGTGTCCATTGATCCTTTTACGTAGAGACTGTCCAGTTTGGCCAATGTACATGGCAGAGGGGCATTGCTGGCACATGATGGCATATATCACATTGGTAGATGTGCAGGTGAACGAGCCTCTGATAGTGTGGCTGATGTGATTAGACCCTATGATGGTGTCCCCTGAATAGATATGTGGACACAGTTGGCAATGGGCTCTGTTGCAAGGATAGGTTCCTGGGTTAGTGGTTCTGTTGTGTGGTGTGTGGTTGCTGGTGAGTATTTGCTTCAGGTTGGGGGGCTGTCTGTAAGCAAGGACTGGCCTGTCTCCCAAGATCTGTGAGAGTGATGGGTCGTCCTTCAGGATAGGTTGTAGATTCTTGATGATGCGTTGGAGAGGTTTTAGTTGGGGGCTGAAGGTGATGGCTAGTGGCGTTCTGTTATTTTCTTTGTTGGGCCTGTCCTGTAGTAGGTAACTTCTGGGTACTCTTCTGGCTCTGTCAATCTGTTTCTTCATGTCCGGAAGGTGGGTATTTTAGTTGTAAGAACACTTGATAGAGATCTTGTAGATGTTTGTCTCTGTCTGAGGCATTGGAGTGAATGCGGCTGTATCATAGAGCTTGGCTGTAGACAATGGATTGTGCGGTGTGGTCTGGATGAAAGCTGGAGGCATGTAGGTAGACATAGCGGTCAGTAGGTTTCCGGTATAGGGTGGTGTTTATGTGACCATCGCTTATTAGCACCGTAGTGTCCAGGAAGTGGATCTCTTGTGTGGACTGGTCCAGGCTGAGGTTGATGGTGGGATGGAAATTGTTGAATCATGGTGGAATTCCTCAAGGGCTTCTTTTCCATGGGTCCAGATGATGAAGATGTCATCAGTGTAGCTCAAGTAGAGTAGGGGCATTCGGGGACGAGAGCTGAGGAAGTGTTGTTCTAAGTCAGCCGTAAAAATGTTGGCATACTGTGGGGCCATGTGGGTACCCATAGCAGTGCCGCTGATTTGAAGGTATACATTGTCCCCAAATGTGAAATAGTTATGGGTGAGGACAAAGTCACAAAGTTCAGCCACCAGGTTTGCCATGACATTATTGGGGATACTGTTTCTGACGGCTTGTAGTCCATCTTTGTGTGGAATGTTGGTGTAGAGGGCTTCTACATCCATAGAGGCTAGGATGGTGTTTTCAGGAAGATCACCAATGGATTGTAGTTTCCTCAGGAAGTCAGTGGTGTCTCGAAGGTAGCTGGGAATGCTGGTAGCATAGAGCCTGAGGAGGGAGTCTACATAGCCAGACAATCCTGCTGTCAGGGTGCCAATGCCTGAGATGATGGGGCGCCCAGGATTTCCAGATTTATGGATCTTGGGTAGCAGATAGAATACCCCTGGTCGGAGTTCCAGGGGTGTGTCTGTGTGGATTTGTTCTTGTGCTTTTTCAGGAAGTTTCTTGAGCAAATGCTGTAGTTTCTTTTGGTAACCCTCAGTGGGATCAGAAGGTAATGGCTTGTAGAAAGTGGTGTTGGAGAGCTGCCTAGCAGCCTCTTGTTCATACTTCGACCTATTCATGATGACGACAGCACCTCCTTTGTCAACCTTTTTGATTATGATACCAGAGTTGTTTCTGAGGCTGTGGATGGCATTGTGTTCTGCATGGCTGAGGTTATGGGACAAGTGATGCTGCTTTTCCACAATTTCAGCCCATGCATGTCGGCGGAAGCACTCTATGTAGAAGTCCAGTCTGTTGTTTTGACCTTCAGGAGGAGTCTACCCGGAATCCTTCTTTTTGTAGTGTTGGTAGGAAGGTCTCTGTGGGTTAGTATGTTGTTCAGAGGTGTGTTGGAAATATTCCTTTAGTCGGAGACGTCGAAAATAGGATTCTAGGTCACCACAGAACTGTATCATGTTCGTGAGGGTGGAGGGGCAGAAGGAGAGGCCCCGAGATAGGACAGATTCTTCTGCTGGGCTAAGAGTATAGTTGGATAGATTGACAATATTGCTGGGTGGGTTAAGGGAACCACTGTTGTGGCCCCTTGTAGCATGTAGTAGTTTAGATAGTTTAGTGTCCTTTTTCTTTTGTAGAGAAGCAAAGTGTGTGTTCTAAATGGCTTGTCTAGTTTTTGTAAAGTCCAGTCACGAGGAAGTTTCTGTGGAAGGTTTTTTTATGAGAGTATCCAGTTTTGAGAGCTCATTCTTAATCTTTCCCTGTTTGCTGTAGATGATGTTGATCAGGTGGTTTCTTTGAGAGTGTGTGGCACAAGCTGACAGCATAGTCTGTGTGGTATGTAGATTGTAATGGATTTTTTACCTTCAGTCCTTTTGGTATTATGTCCATCCATTTGCATTTGGAAAGGAAGATGATGTCTGTCTGTATCTGTACGAGTTTTTTCATGAAGTTGACAGATTTCCACTCCATACAGCTGAATGCAGTGCCTTGCATAATGACAGGTTTCAGAGTAGCAGCTGTGTTAGTCTGTATCCGCAAAAAGAAAAGGAGGACTTGTGGCACCTTAGAGACTAACTACCGCATTTGCTCCAACCCCTCAGACAGAGACTAGCACCTACAAGATCTCTAACAAGCATTCTTACAACTACAATACCCACCTTGCGGAAGTGAAGAAACAGATTGACAGAGCCAGAAGAGTACCCAGAAGTTACCTACTACAGGACAGGCCCAACAAAGAAAATAACAGAACGCCACTAGCCATCACCTTCAGCCCCCAACTAAAACCTCTCCAACGCATCATCAAGAATCTACAACCTATCCTGAAGGATGACCCATCACTCTCACAGATCTTGGGAGACAGGCCAGTCCTTGCTTACAGACAGCCCCCCAACCTGAAGCAAATACTCACCAGCAACCACACACCACACAACAGAACCACTAACCCAGGAACCTATCCTTGCAACAGAGCCCATTGCCAACTGTGTCCACATATCTATTCAGGGGACACCATCATAGGGCCTAATCACATCAGCCACACTATCAGAGGCTCGTTCACCTGCACATCTACCAATGTGATATATGCCATCATGTGCCAGCAATGCCCCTCTGCCATGTACATTGGCCAAACTGGACAGTCTCTACGTAAAAGGATCAATGGACACAAATCAGACATCAAGAATTATAACATTCAAAAACCAGTCGGAGAACACTTCAATCTCTTTGGTCACTCGATTACAGACCTAAAAGTGGCAATTCTTCAACAAAAAAACTTCAAAAACAGACTCCAAGGAGAGACTGCTGAATTGGAATTAATTTGCAAACTGGATACAATTAACTGAGGCTTGAATAAAGACTGGGAGTGGATGTGTCATTTCCCCCCTCCTCCCACTGTTCCTCACTCGTTCTTGTCAACTGCTGGAAATGGCCCACCTTGATTATCACTACAAAAGGTTCCCCCCCCAGCCCCTCCCCCCGGTCTCCTGCTGGTAATAGCTCACCTTACCTGATCACTCTCATTACAGTGTGTATGGTAACACCCATTGTTTCATGTTCTCTGTGTATATAAATCTTGCCACTGTATTTTCCACTGAATGCATCCGATGAAGTGAGCTGTAGCTCATGAAAGCTTATGTTCAGGTAAATGTGTTAGTCTCCAAGGTGTCACAAGTCCTCCTTTTCTTTTTAAGGCTGGATGAGGCACGGTTCATAGCTTCTAAGAAGCTACTGAGATTATCTAGTCTGATTTCCTGCATACTACAGGCCATAGAACTTCCCTGAAATAATTCTAGTTTTTAAATAGAGCATATTGAAGCTTAGCTATTTAAACTTAAGTTCAGGGCCCCTAAGCTTGCTACTTATTACAAGCCAACCTGGAACTACTTGTTTCTTTTTAGGGAGAAAGTAGAACAAAATGTCTCCTGGACAAAAATAAAACACTTTTTGTTTAAGGCTATTACTATTCCAGTAACCATATGGTGCTGCCATTTGTTTTGTTTTTCTAAGAGTAATGTTTTAAGAAAGCAATGTTATGCTACAGCCCAAGGAAGAAGCAAATAAGAGTTTATTTGCTCACAGCTCCGCACCTCTTTCAGTCCTCAGCCCCAAAAGCTTGCTCGCTAGGCTTGTCTCAGGGCCACACTCCCAGTGCTGGTTTAGGCTGTGTTTGATGCTTCCTTACTGTCTTTCTCATCATCTTTGGCCTTTCTGTCTCTTTCACAGACACACAAATCTTCACAAAACCATAGCCAGTCTAGACTCCTCTACTTACATGTGCCTCTTCTTGGAGTGGGGGCCACTATTGCTTCAGCTATCTGGTTCCATTAAAGGAGCTTAGTTATATGAAACAGTTATCTTCAAAGAAGTGTGAAAGTTACACCCAACATATAAGCATAATTATAAATCATGAGCCATTAGGTGGTGTCCCTACCTTGAAAACCCTGCTGAAGTGGCCATTCTATCTCCCTGACACACTGGGATTCTTCTCACCAAGAGGTACATGCAGCAGGATCCTTCTGCAGCATTTGTTACTGTTGATCAAACACTCCTATCCTGCCTTGAAGAGGCTGCTAATATGAATAGAAACACCCTAAAAAGACTCAGGTCTTCTCAGACTGAACCCAGAGTATTCTTATGCGAATCTTTTTTCCTCCACCTTCCAAGATTTCACCGAGTCAGCTATCCAGTCCTTTCTCCCATGTTGTTCATCTATGTGAGACAACACAAGCTGAAGTACCAGCAGAATGCAGTCAGCACCCAGATCTCCATCTCTTACGGTAAATGGAACCAGCACCTGCTCACTGCTTTCTCATGTCCGAGTTGGAATGAGCAGTGGGCTAAAGCTGAACCAGGCAAGACTGAGCTGATGCTCACAGCAAGAGTAAAGCCTTTCTAAGGACTATCTTACTCTCGAACATCTACTATTTAGAAAAAAGAAAAGGAGTACTTGTGGCACCTTAGAGACTAACCAATTTATTTGAGCATAAGCTTTCGTGAGCTACAGTTCACTGCATCCGATGAAGTGAGCTGTAGCTCACGAAAGCTTATGCTCAAATAAATTGGTTAGTCTCTAAGGTGCCACAAGTACTCCTTTTCTTTTTGCGAATACAGACTAACATGGCTGTTACTCTGAAACCTACTATTTAGAGACTCTGTCCTTAGCTTAAATTGGGTTTGCCAACTTGAGGCTCCTCTGGCTGCTCAGTGCTACTGGATTACCAAATGGTTGTAGCAGTAAAAAAACACTCCTCTCCTCTCCCTCTGAATGGTGGCAGGCTTTAGCCCCATATCTGGTCATGGTGACCTTCATGGATTTGCAATAGGCAGACTTAATTATTGTGGTTTATGTCCAAGAATGAAGCCACAAACCCTGGAAAAGCTGTGTTGCAGCCCCGGTCTCTGAAGGTGTCATTTCAGTGCTCTGATCCATACTGGCTTTCCAGTGAATTCAAAGGCCAACTTGAGGTCTTTGTTCTGACGCCCAAGGCCTTCTCTGGGATTAGGACAAGGTGATTTCTCATGTATCTAGGACTATCTCCCTCTACAGCCATGACTTCATACAACTGCTGCATCCCCTGTAAACAAATAAAATGCCCTCAAGCCTCCCCCATTGGAGGACAAAACTGTCGCAGCAGCTAGATCAAAAGTCTGGTGTGCTCATCCTCACACAATAAGATGCTTTCAGAACTGAATGTAAAACTCAGTTCTTTATTTAGCTTTCCTCCATCTTCTTATGCAGCACGCTCACTCACACACCTAGCTAATCCTATAAATGAATCCAGCTATTTCTCTGACAGGCTGAGGTTCAAAGAAGATGTTAAAACTTTTAAATATGTAGGCAAATGGCAATATAAGTATTTAGGTAGTGAGATGGTGGGGGGTGGTGCTGGTGCAACAATTACACTTCCTTTATTGATGAGGGAGGGAAGGGACCATGAGGGTGGATGATTATAGGGATGTTCTGAGGCGGAGGGAGTTTCTTCAATGTTGGGGGAAAGAGAGAAGTCCCAACCTCCCTGCAAACCTGCAGGATTGTCTCACTGCCTGTTCATCTCAAGGAAAAGAACAGTGCTTTTTGATGTAGTTTGTGGCTCACATGATCTAAACTCTGCAGGGTGTTCCAGCCTTAAATACTGGGTAACTATCAAACTGACTTGGTATTAAAACCACCACTTCTACAGAATTTCAAGCTTTTGGGTGATGTGGGGGCAGGGGAGAGGACAAGAACTTCTTCTTTTTTTTTTTTGTAATTTTAATAATGTCCTTCTGAATGAGCTGTCTTCTGACATCTAATGATGAGCTGGGGGTCGGCGGAAGACTTTAGGAACAGACCGTATTTGCATAAATACACCTATGTAGGTGCACAGCATGATGGAGCTGCTTTGCCACAATCAATTTCAGCTGGTGTTGGATTACAAATCAATGCCATCCAAGATCACCTGGTCAGAGCCATCCCACCACACATAGGGAAGGTTGCCATGAACTCCACCATCCCCAGGACCGACAGCCAGCTGCAACCAGACATCATCATCACCAACGAGGACCAGAAGAAGATCATCATGGTGGATGTCACAGTGCCCTTCGAGAACAGGACCTTTACCTTCCACGATGCCCTAGCTTGAAAAGTGAAGAAATATGCCCCTCTGGCTGAAACCTTGAGAGCTAGGGGTTACTAGGTTCAGATACACATGCTGATCATCAGAGCCTTGTGCACATGGGACCCCAGTAATGAGCGAGTGTTGAGAGAATGCGGACTCTGTCAACGCTAATCTTGGCTGATGTGGCAACTCATGGTGTTGGACGCCATCAGATGGTCAAGGGACATCTACATAGAACACATCACTGGATATCGGCAATAACAGGAGAGATGAGCTGGAGTTCAAATGAGAAGCCCAATAAGGAAAGTAACTGAAATACTTCCCTGATAGATTGTATTTTCTAAATGGACAACCTATCCTAATTCTGTCAGTGGAGGGAGAAAGAAGTGGTGTGTTAAAGGAACATTTGTTTTGTTGGACTTTCACACTGCAAGATAAGAAACTGGGGCAAAGGACACTGTCCAACATACTCTGGGTTGGGTGTTTGCTCAGGGTCATATGCTTTCAAATCATGGTTGTGGTGTTTTCCCACATAAATGCTGGATTCTTTTTCCCTTTTTGTTAAGTTTTCTTTGCTGTATCCAGACTCAGTGCTTGCGAGTGGGGAAATATTACCTCTTACAGATGCCTAGGGTGGTGGTTAATTTTCCCAGATTACTGAGTGGGAGCTAGAGCTGGTTCTGTTTTTGTATTTTTAAGAGGAATGCCTAGATACTGAGCCCAGCCCTTGTTGCTGCTGACTCCACCTGGGAGAAGGGTTACATGCACTTGCTGGTTTCAGCCAAAATTTGTAGTAATCTAGTGGTACAGTTTAATAACTTCTAGCATAAAGAGAAGAGCCTGAACAGGACAAGAGCATCACATATACCATGCACACAAACACCCCATAAACTAAAATCCTGTACAGCAAAGCTTTCTACACAAGCCTGCAATAAAATAACTCAAGCAGAGAACAAAGGCAATAGAAAGATACATGAACTTTCCAAACTCAATAAAAGTCAACATTTATCAAAGGCTTCTCAGGAATGGCTGATTTCACAAACACATTTAGAGCTAGCTTCTGCCCGATTTGTACCTTGTGCAATTCCATTAATTTTAGCGGTGTTGTGCAGCATGTAAATAGAGCAGGAATTAGTCCTGCATATGCTTGGGAAGAGAATTGACCATATACCAAATTTCTCACTTTGACTGGGGAGGGGTTGTCAGATTAAAATAATCCTATTAGACAAGTCATCCAAACCTTCAGGGTTAAGTGAAAATATTTCCAGATGCTTCTGGGATGTGTATTATTGATGGCTTCTCAGATATTAGCTCATTCAGGGTAAATGCCCCCTCCCCAGCTGTTTCTTCTACAAGACTATCCTCAAACTCTGTTTGTGGTGCATGAGGGTGAAGACTTAGATTTTTCTGATCTAACATCTCACAAACACTGTGCCTCTTTATACCTTAAAAAATCCCATCCTTTCCTGGTGGACCCTAAATTTAGCTACATGTAGAAAAGAGTACTCACACGTAAAGTTCACTGAAATTCAATTCCTGGTAATAATGCTGCTATTTGAGGTGTGTTGTTATGCTAGGATCAGAACGAACTTTCACTAATAAAATATATTTCTATGTGAAATCAGAATTGCAAAAAGATCCAAGGTCATTTAGAGAATTAAAAAAAAATCACTTGTATCTTTTTAGCCTGTGGATTTTTTTTAAAAGTAATTATTTAATCAAATACTGGCAGGCAAACAAAAGATCCTTAAATTATGGATGCTAAAATGGATTTTGTACATTCATCCAATCTTATTCCAGGATTCCATTCTCCAGAAGCAGCTCTCTGGAGACCACGCCTTGACTGTGCTCTTGCTAGCAATTTTCAGTTTGTTTGTTATACAGTCTTTTACTAGTCTCAAACTGCAATTTCACTTTCAGGCACCATACCATGGTGGAGCAAATAAGTCAAGTTTTCATTCACATTTTCAAAGAAAATATAATGCAAATTTTAGTGGAGTTTGTCTCCCCTTTGCAGCGTGTTGCTCTAGCCTAGAGCAACTGACTTACAATGGAACTATCCAACATGAAATTCTCCCTTTGTTCTCAGTTAAACTTCCCCTGGTCTCTTTTTGGCTTCTTAAAAAACTTTAAAATATTTGAACAGTTAGAACTTTGCAATAATCTCTCTCAATTCTCACTAATGAAATATTAACACCCCTGCACGTCTCCATACACAATTTTTGCTTTTGTTAGATACAGAGTAACTACAACCACAGGATTCAGACATAGCATTTTTAATTATTGCATTTGTGTGTGCAGACAATTAATATGATATGTAGTCTTAGATGAGCACTCTAATGTAAACTTTGTACTAATATAGCTTAATTCTCCCAAATCATGTTACTAGTCTGGGATGATGGACCAACACTTAGTTTCCATGATGATATGTATGTCTAGGATGCATAACAGAGATTTATCCACATCACATGTTTGTATAACTTAGCTTTCAAATTAAATGCTAATACTCTTTGCAGTTCCTACTGAAGTCTTCACTTCAGCAGGCATAAATCCTGGCCAGGAACCCAAGAAGCATGCCAGAGGAGGAGTATGTAGTTGTGGGACGTGACTGCATACTCCCTTGCAACCAGAAGGGTACATGGATCTCCTAATGTGGAGTGGCCAGCAGAGTTAAGTGTGGTCCATCTCCGTTAGTGACTCTGAGCTCTTTCTTGGGTGTTCTACCACCTGATCTTTACCGGCTGAATTCCCCCAAGAAGGCCAAGAGCTATGTTGGTACAACGATGTGTAATTTATAGTTCCCAGCTTCAGCGAATCTGTCCCAGAGTCTTCAGGGCTCCATTTACCAACAACATATGGAATGGTTAGCATGGGATTTGTGTGTAGCTTGCTCGGAAAAGGAAATGAGGAAGCAAACATCACCATGGTTAGTTTAGTGGGTGATGAGTTACAGGCACTAGATAAGCTCCTTGGAGCAGGACCTGTCTCTTTGGTGATGTACGAGGCACTGTTCAAACACAGTAAGTATCTGATCCAGGTTCCTATCTACTATTGTCATATACATAATAATACACTCTGCTTAAAAAGATCCTATTGCCACAGAGACTGCCTTGGTGTTACACTAATTATCTGACACCCCTCCCCTCTATCCACTTTATTCCTCTTGTTTAAAACAAGAGAATATATAAATACGGCTGGTACATCAAGGCTCCCTCCTTCCTCCATCTCAGCATGTCTGGGAATCAACAGTACAGGATATTGATGCACTATCTCTTATGCTGCTGGAAATGGCAACATCAGGAGCAGAGAAGCAACAGATTGCCCTAAGACAACTTTTTTACACTATATGATGAATACAGCTACAGTGTAGCAACCAATTCCAGCATTCTTTCTACTTTTGTTTTCTTATGTGTTTAAATTAAGGGAAACATGCTTTCATATAAAAATTATCAAGAATTTGTTGCCAAAATCCATCTTTAGCTGCATCTATTTTATCTCTGTCCGCTGTTTTCTACCGCAAAGAGATGTGTATGGTTTTGAAAAAATTATGAAGAGACCTTAGTTCAGCTTGCTTCATCTACAAATTAAGAGCAAGTATGAAATCCTGACTTGAGAAGTCAATGGCAAAACTCCCATTGATTGCAAGGGGGCCAGAATCTCACTGCAAGAGCCTTTTTTGATTTTTGATTTTGATTGCTATTTTCCATTTTGTCAGCAGATGGGAGTGTTTTACTTTTCATCTGTACTTCACAAAAATTTGTAGGTGGAAAACACTAGCTATTCTTTTATCCAAATGGACGTTTCTACTACGCAGTACATATCCTAACAGGGAGCTCACTGAGATTTCATACCAGATCTCTCTTCATAGTGTTTAGATGCTTATTCAGTCACCACCATAATTTTAAAAGCAGATTATTTTTTGTTTGCTATTCTCAAACTACTGCACTGCCTCTGTCCCCACCAGACTCACCATCACATGTAGAAAGAAACTCATATACCGCCCCCTCCCCCGAAAAAAAATCAGTTGTAAACTGAATTGTGTACACTAAATTGTGTATCTCTGTTTTTTCAGTTTCAAGTCTATGGTATAGAGTAATGCATCGATATTCAAACCTTAAACTTATATTCTTGAACCAAGGCCTAATCAAAACCATTTATGAACATTTTAAGTGAATCTTGTTCAAATAATCTGACAGTAGGCATTACAGGTCAAGAAAAAATGAGGGTATTTCCATGCCTGAATTTTTTCCCCAATATATTGGGTCCAAACCATCTTACATTCAGTCCTTATGGAAAGATTGACCTTGAGGAAGACCTTGAGCTATCTGCTGCATAGTGGCAATTCTGCCAAGCAGTTCCATCTACGGAATATCGTGCACATTCTGTATCCCTGTTTGGACTTTGTTTGCATACCAGACGTATAGGCCAAAGCATGGCCTAAAATGCAGCTGAAGTAATACTGATTTGTTTGCATAAACTCAGTGGGAGATTTGATTTCTTTCCTTCCACCCTCCCCCTTGAAATCATGGGTAAAATAGGACACAATGGGGCAAATGCCTAGGCCCTTCCACTGTACAATATTTTGCTTTTAATCATCCTGTATCTGTAATTTGAAGAACATAGCAAACTAAAATATTTTACCATATTGCTTGCTAGTAGCAGCAGCAAGAAACTGATATTACTGCTCTACTGCCATTTGCTCTAGAGTGTTAATACCTGGAATCTGCTATTAAATACAGTCTATTCAGAAAGCTTGAGGAAATTTGATGAGGACGATTAGGAAATGAAGTTACAGCTAAGTTAAGCAATTACATTGATGGCTTAGTCCACCTGAACAAACCAACCTGGATGGGTTCAGTATGGTTGCTGGCTGAAAAGGGAATATAAACATTCTGTTTCCTCAGTTTAAAAAAAAATAGTTCTGGTCTTCTGGAGCCATCACAGTTAGGATGGGGTATAAAGGAAAAAGGCAAGCCATTACATTTTCAAATAGAATTTCAGCTTAGCAGAATGCTGTTGACCTTAAAAATATCATTATGTACTTCATTGTTTAGCAAAGAAAAAACCCTGATTCTTCCTCTCCTCATCTAAGATTCCTATATGACCATCCCCATCTGTCTACCACTGTAGGTATTTATACAGTGCTCATCATTATGATATCTGAGTGCCTCATCCATGGACCATTTTAGAACAGAATTTGAGTTTACAGGAGGCTGGCATCTTAAGATTCCCACACTAAAGATGACTCACACAGTTTTAGAAAAAATAATGTGGTACCTTTTTAACAATAGGGACATTTGGAAGACTGCAAACAGAATGGGCATTGAACTACCCTTGAATCTTCTGAACTGTGTTGTGACTGCCATCTTATTTGCATATTCTCCCCAAGGTAATAATTCCAGGTGTTCAGATAACATGGAGATGACTGCTGCGAAGACATATAAAGTAGGAATGGTTGTTGAATTGAAAATAGTATGCACTCATGCCTAGGAGCATTGCTTTTCAGTGGCAGCACTTAGAAAACATAATTTATTTAATATTTATATTGCAGGAATGACCAGAGGCCTTAATCTGGTCAGGGCCCCTTTACACCGGACACTGTAAATGAAAATCCCTGCCCCAACAGGTTTACTAGTGTAGGACTTACATAGTGCTATCCACTTTCGAAGTACATTACATACATTCATTAACCCTCAAATTCTGTGAGCTAGTATCTCGTTTTACAGATGGAGAAACTGAGGTAGGGGTTGAGACTTGTCCAAAGCCTCAGAGTCAGTGTTAGAAATGAAATTATAATTCAAGAGTTACCAGCTCCCAGTCGCATGCTGAGAGCACCAAATTCCTCCCCTTCCTTTTGGAAATGATGACATCATTAGGACTGAGTGCCTGGAGTAGCTGGCAGTCAGAATTTGCTTGAACTAACAGCCCTGATGGTGTTTATTTACAAAATCCAAACTTCTGAGAGTTCAGCAGATCTGGCATCACAAATTCAGTTGAATTAATATCTCTTAAACCCATTTCTCATTCTATTTCCAGTTCATCTGCAGACACACTGTAATAACCACAAGACTAAAATCCTTTTATCCAATTGAAAAGATTGGTCAATACTACAAAGCAGAACAATCCAGGGTCAAATCCCTTCTCTGATACACACTTTCAGTTCCTTTTTGGACTTGTTCTGTATACCAGAAATACTCGTCAATGGATAATCTAAAAAATTGCACCACTTCCATTTATGCTGCTTTTCTTTTTCCAGCCTCTGTTTCACGTAGGCATTCTAGTCAGCTAATAGACCAGATCCAAGCATCTCGCTGCAGTGCTTTTATTTCAGGTCTGTCAAGTTCCATTAGGATTTTGCTGGATGTTGTGAATTCAAGCTAAATTCACACACCTGCAATAAATAGGCCATGGTTCCTCTCTGCTACTTGGGGCAGAGGGAGGTAAAATGGACTAGGAATGCCCCAAACATACAGAGAGTAGGGACTAGCAATACTGTTTCCCACTGGCGCCGGAGATGGTAGCTT
Source organism: Caretta caretta (assembly GCF_965140235.1). NCBI lineage: Eukaryota > Metazoa > Chordata > Testudines > Cheloniidae > Caretta > Caretta caretta. Next base: position 124,612,665 of record NC_134209.1, on the reverse strand, counting down.
CTTTTAGAAGCTCCTCAGTGTGAGAACTTTATGGTGGGGCATCATGGTTCTGGGGTAAGAGGGTTGTAGAGCTAGTTGCCTTGTGGCTTGCTACCCTCTTTGTGGAGCATGTTGAGGAAACTGCAAGATGACTCTCCTATATTTTCCTGAATATTTTCCCCACCTGCATTGCTCCCCCAGACAGGGAGCATTACACTCACAGTTTAGATTAAATAACCTTTGTGACCTTACAACTGGAGAAGTACAGCACTTGTAGTAGTAGTAGGTGGTGGAATGCTAATAAAACTGCAAAACTCAGAAGAAAGAAACCAACACTTTAAGTACTTAATCTTTCAAATTTCACCAGGTCCCAGCTACATTTATAGACATTTGTCTAACTGTAGTTGGAAAGAGAAGGAATCTGAACTTATACAAGTGTTCAAGTGTACTAATGTATGTAGATGAATCAACAGTACTGGTTGTGACACCCTGGCACCCCAATAGTCACCACTGTCCTGTAATTAGGATATGTTTTGTGCAAAGTATGCCTTGTGAGGTGGTATTCTAAAAGTCTTGATCTACTAGACATTAATATCTCATTGGACTGTATGTGCTACCATTGTATGAAGTTATGAAATGTGGCTATGTATATGTTATTGAAACATGTTGTTGTGAGGCTGAAAACACCTACAACCAGCCTTTCAGGTACAACAGTAAAAAGGCCAAACAATGTTAATGTCTTATTGAGGAAATGCACACAAGAATTACCCCAGAAACTGTGTACAACAGAAGCCTCTCAGAGATAACACTACACAATGGGAACTGTTTGACCCAGGTCACAGCAAAAGAGCTTCCCAGCAAATGGGAAGAAGATATAAAAAGGGGACAATGACATCATGATGGGACCTTAGTCTTCCTACAACAATACCTGGAAACACCTAATGGACAAAGACTGAATTGTGGGAAGTGATGGTCCCAGGCTAGAGGGATTTTTAGCCTGTGTATGAACCTGGGAAAGCCAAGGCAGCATGTGCCTTAAGAATCTGCAGCCTGTTTATCACTCAGGGTGAGAATTTGCTAATTCATATCCTACCTATCTAGTGTGTTAAACTCAGTTTGCAGTTTTGTTTATTTACTAAGGCGATCTGTTTGCAATCACTTATAATCACGTAAAATCTATCTTTTGTAGTTAATAAACTTGTTTTGGTTTTGTCTAAAACCAGTGGGTGGAAATTATAACTTGGGGCAGAAAGCTGTTGCATATCTCTCTCCACACTGAGGGAGGGGGGTGAATTTTATGAGCTTACACTGTACAGTTCCCTGTGCAGCACAAGATGGTATAATTTTGGGTTTACCCTCCTGAGTGTAGTGCGTGCCTTAGCAACTGGGAGGTACCTTAGCTGAGCCTTCCCATGCAAAGCTGATCTCCGCATCTGTGTGTGAAGCTGCAGCTGGGTGTGTCCCTATCTGTGTGTATACTGGTAAAAGAGCAAGCTTGGAGAGCTTGGCAACTTATCACAGCACCACAATGTGAAAGGTTGCCCAGGCTGTTGGGTCAGGCAGGCTCAGTGGCACCCCAGGGGGAACCCATCACACTGGTATTCTTGGCAGTGGCAGGAGGAGGTGGCCAGTGTTGTTTTTTTCCTCATTATTGGGGCACTATCTTTATTAAATGGCTGAATAATAAACTGATTAAACTGTTAAGAATGCACGCAGCATAGTATTTAATAAAATTGTAAAGCTGTTTTAGGGAAGCTGTCAAATACCTGATGATCTCGTTAAAAAGCATGTGTCTCCAAGTGACAAGAAAAGCGAGGCTTAAAATCTTCTTTTGGTTTTTTTGTTGTTTTTTTCCCAATAGGAGAGCTGTCTTGTGTGTAGGAGGTGATCATATTGTGCAACCTCTATAGTTCCTGGAACATACACACAGCACTGAATGTTCTTGTTATCTGATTATATCCTGTGGCAAGAGAGCAATTTTGCAATTCATACAATTTTTGATAAGGCTTGTAAGTGACATTAAAGCTCACTGATGTTTATGGCTGGGTAATCCAAATTTACAAAGTCTTGTGTTTGCTAACTGTTATAGCCAGCATTGACCCAACAGTACCATTGGCAAACTTGCATTCCTCACTTGCCCAATCCCAGATTAAACAAAAATCTTTGGATATATTTTTAATCTAATGAATACTGCATCTCTAAAGCAGCTATTTCAATTGTGGTTTAAGCACAAGGATTATTTAAAATAAAAACAGACAGTCAGACCTCCATCCTATTGTTTGTTTAGAGTGGGATTTGTAGGATTTGTGGTTTTAAAATCGCAGTTGCTAAACTAAAGAGGTGGATCTTCCATCATGACCTGAAGAAAGTGGTCTCCTTTGGAGGGTTTTCAAGAGCCTTTGCCCTGTTGAGGGAAACTGTGATACAGACTTCTCAACAAGTCTACACAGGAAGTATTTTAAATACACTGAGGATTTCTCCTAGTATAAGTCAGTGTAACTCTATTGAAGTTGCCCTGATTTATGCCAGCTGAGAATCTGAGCCAATGTGCCAGATGCTTGCAGCTGTTATGGCGATTCCTGGAAGGAGAGTCTGTTTTGGATAGATGGTTCTATTCTACTAAAGGTTTCATAAATGCATATTAACACAGTGAAACTGATCCAGTAGCAAACAGGGAACCAGTGAAGGTTGTGGCACACTCCTTAGCTTGCCCTGCTGACGTGATGGCATGTGAACCAGCTGTAGTTTCCTCAGGTACATCTACTCTAACAAAAATAATCATGCCCTTATGGAAAATCCCTTTAGAAAGTAATACATACATTTTCTATAGGTTTTTGGCCATCCTGTAGAGTTGATATCCCAGCTATAGAATTTGACAGAATGGTACAAAAAATTTTAGGAAGAGAATACTTCTCTGTTAAATTCTGTATGCTGCTAGTGTAATCTTTTTAGAACTCTACTGCTTTTATCCCCACTACATTTAAATTCCAGACAACCGGAACATGCAGAATACATGAAATATTGCACACAGCTCATCATGATCGAAATGCTGAAGTCTCTGCTTAGGGTTTTTTTTAACACATTAATCTAAAATTTGTATGAAATGTGTAATTAAACATTGGTTCAGGCCCACCTTAATCTCCCTTGAACTCTGGGGAGACTTAGGGCCAGCCACTGCTCCAGACCTGGCCTTTGTGGATCACCCCTATGTCTGATCATTTTCAAGCAAGCAACTGTGTATTTTTTTTATTTTTTTTTTAAAGTGTGGAGAGTAAAAAAGTTAGACAAACTCACTGTGGTTCTCATAGTAGCTAATTTGTAAATTAAATAAAAGCTGAAAGCATTTTAGGTACTAAAGAAGGCACTCTTGTGAGCCTACTAGGGAATAGAGCATCAGTGTTTCATAGTAACCCTGGCCCCAGAACACTAACACACTTAAACATACAGTCAAGCGTGTGCTTAAGTGCTCTGCTGTCAAGACATAACTATTAGAGCTGTCTGGAAAATGTCAAGGGTCAAATTTTTGACAGAGAATGGAAAAAATACCAGGCAAGTATGATTATCATCATCAACAAAGAGAACCATATCATGGAGCAGGGCCAGTGTTTGCTCTTTGTTGCCTTTTAGCAATGGCTACATGGTAGGCCACCTGGCTACATTTGTCTAGGGTGAGTGGTTATGTTTACCACCTCATCTGCTTTTGACACCCTAGTACTCAACATGGTTGATGTTAGATTTGATAATACCCCAAGTATGAAGAATATAATTCCCTACTACTGCTTTTCTCTTGAGCTAGTCTCCCTCACTTCCTCCATTGACATAAATCTGTCAGTCAGTTGGGGTGGCTAGTTGATCTAATTGCTATTAACATTTTCTATAGCATAAGGGCTCACTTCATACCAAGAAATGAAACACATTTCTCTTCATAATAGTGATTTTTGGAGTTCGTTTTCACTATATCCATTTTGATCATGATGCCTCCAGACAGAAACACCAGAAGTACTGTTTCAAAAGCCATGATAGCTTTAAAATTTTGACCAAGCATTGGCTCAGCATTAAAATAACTTGCCTAGATGAATTATACCTTTAAACAAACATACTGTGATGAATCTACTAAATGGGAAACTACCATTCCCCTCAAACCCTTCCCTGTTCACCTATGACCCCCTCAGTTGGATACACATGAACATCCTTCTCCCCTGGCCAGTAGGGCAAGGGCATAGAAACTCTTGGAAAGACCCTGCCACAGCAAGTAATCTGAGGTGTCCTGGGAACTTTATCTCAGTCTTGCTCAGATTCCCTTCCCCTTTAAGAACCCGAGCTAGCTAACTGCCAGCTCTGTAACCCAGGGAGTCCCTTTCAGCCCCTCTCTGCTCAGCCTTCTCGCTGTATCTCTGCTGCTTCCCATAGCTTCTGCATAGACCTGAATCTGGGTGCAGTATCTGCCCTAATTGTGGCTTAACACGATGATTTAAAAAGCTAACTCTTCTACATGGCTGATGTGTTTATTAGGGCTGAACTCTTCCTCCCCGCTGCCCCCCTAAAGTCCAGGTCCTGCAACCAGATCTTTCCTGGTAGTCTCTGTGCCCACACAGAGTCCCAGTGAAGCTAACTGAAGTCTGGTCATGTGGTCAGTTGCAGGTTGGGGCTTGGAATGGTAACATTCTCTTTTCTGTTATGTGACTCATCTGATCCTCTTTTTTGACTTATAAATATGGCACCTAGTCTCTAGTGTACCTTGGAAATACACATAATAAAAAGTTAAGAAAAGACAATGTGGTGGCAGGGTGATACTCACCCGTAGCAACAGGATAATACTCTAAGTCTATTTATAACTATGTGATGGCTTTTAATAAGAGGGCCATCTTTCTCTTTGACAGGATGTTCTCCCTGCCTGAGTCACAGGAGAGCTCCCGACAGCTTGGCCCAGGTCCACATAGGGACTGAGGTGTTGCAACACTGAGCATCACAGGACCTAACTTTTAGGGCCCAGAAAATTGCAGGAACAATACTTCAACCCACAAAGCCTGTGTTCGGTGCCTATACAATGAATGGGGATAGAGTTACCTTAGAATACAGTTCACAAAGCCAGTGTGCTAGGCAGGAGGCCACCTAAACTAGCCAATGAGAGATGCTAACCAGAGGGGTGTGTGATTAAATCCTGTCTCCCAAATGTGGCATTGAACTCCAGGCTGCAGGGAGGCCCCCATCTCTGCTTGTGATTCACAAACTAGGAAAGGTAGGTGTTCGACAGCCTAAAGTTGCATCCAGGGCTCAGTCCAGTAGTCATGCTCACAGGCTGCCTATAGAATAGGGGCCCCCTCAGGGGAGTTCACACACAACAGCCAGGAGGGGGCAGGAGGCTCTCCCTTATAAGCTTGTGGTCCAGGTACCCACCCAGAATGTGGGAAACCCATAGTTCAAGTCCCCACTCTGACTAATGAGAACAATGGATTTGAATAGGGTTCCACTACCTCTCAGGTGAGTCCCCTGATTGCTAGGCTATAGAGTCATTCTAACTTTCACTGACCCAGTTAATACTTCATTCTTCATTTAAAGTGGAGCAACTTCAACACAGGAGACTGAGGACAACACACATCAGAATATTCCATAGCCTAGTGATTAGGGCACTCCCTCCCCTTAGAGGTAGTAGATCCCTCTTCAACTCTTTTCTCTGGCAGAAGTGGGGTCTTGAACCTTGGCCTAACCGCCAGGCTACAGGCAATTAGGAAGGTACAGCTTCTCCTCATCAGCTGTTTTGTGTGAACTCATCTGAGGGGCTCAATTGGGAAGGCAGCCTCTGAGCACACCTACCAGATTGGACCCTGCACACAACTTCAGGTGGCTGAATGCCATTCTTCCCTAGTTTGTGAATTGCTCTGGGGCTTCAGTGGGAGATAGGTATGTAGGCACCTACAGCGAGGCAGCAGTTCACATGCCCAAAGGCAGAAACTTGGGTGCCAAGGGAATTTAGGTGCCTACATGGTTTGGTGGCAGCCAAGCAGGAATTTTGTTGATCAATGGCACCTAAAAATGGGACTTAGGCACCTCATGATGTCCTGAGAAGGCGAAGGCCCACCAGTCTATTTGCCCTGACATACCAGGGGTATGGGGGTAAGTGGCTTGAGAATAGAAACAGCTGGGGCTCATTAAATTAAAAGGTCCAAGCTGATGTGAATAAAAGATGGCAGATGAAAATAGTGGCCAAAGATAGACTAGTTAAGAGGAGACTGGATGGCCCTGCTTGCAGAAAGGGGTGGGGTTTTATTTGGGTCTGACTTATACACCAGAAAGAGGAGGTATTAATATACATTTCAAACTTGAATTGAAGGTGGGGAGACAATCATAGAACTGGAAGGGACCTCAAGAGGTCATCTAATCCAGCCCCCTGCATTCAAGGCAGGATCAAATATTATCTAGACCATCCCTGACAGGTATTTGTCCAACCTGCTCTTAAATATCCCCAATGATAGAGATTCCACAACCTCCCTAGGCAATTTATTCCAGTGCTTAACCACTCTGACAGTTAAGAAGTTTTTCTTAATGTCCCAACCTAAACCCCCCTTGCTGCAATTTAAGTCCATTGCTTCTTGTCCTAGCCTCAGAGGTTAACAATTTTTCTCCCTGCTCCTTGTAACAACCTTTTATGTACTTGAAAACTGTTATGTCCCCTCTCAGTCTTCTCTTCTCCAAACTAAACACACAAATTTTTTTTCAATCTTCCCTCTTAGGTTGTTTTCTAGACCTTTATTCATTTTTGTTGCTCTTCCCTGGACTTGCTCCAATTTGTCCACATCTTTCCTGAAATGTGACGCCCAGAACTGGACACAATACTCCAGTTGAGGCCTAATCAGCGCAGAGTAGAGCAGAATTACTTCTCATGTCTTGCTTACAATACTCCTGCTAATACATCCCAGAATGATGGTTGCTTTTTTTGCAACAGCGTTACACTGTTGACTCATATTTAGCTTGTGATCCACTATGACCCCCAGATCCCTTTCCGCAGTACTCCTTCCTAGGCAGTCATTTCCCATTTTGTATGTGTGCAACTGATTGTTCCTTCCTAAGTGGAGTACTTTGCATTTGTCCTTATTGAAATTGATCTTATTTACTCCAGACCATTTCTTCAGTTTGTCCAGATCATTTTGAATTGTAATCCTATCCTCCAAAGCACTTGCAACCCCTCCCAGCTTGGTATCATCTGCAAACTTTATAAGTGTAATCTCTATGCCATTATCTAAATCATTGATGAAGATATTGAACAGAACCAGACCCAAAACCGATCCCTGTGGGACCCCACTCATTATGCCTTTCCAACCTGACTGTGAATCACTGATAACTACTCTCTGGGAATGATTTTACAACTAGTTATGCACCCACCTTATAGTAGCTCCATCTAGGTTGTATTTCCTTAATTTGTTTATGAGAAGGTCATGCGAGACAGTATCAAAAGCCTTACTAAAGTCAAGATATACCGCATCTACTGCTTCCCCCTATCCACAAGGCTTGGGAGAGAATAGTTGCCCCCCCCCACACACACACTTCCCCTCTGTCTTGTAGGGAACTTTTGAGAACCCACTCTGTGATACTCTGCTTTGTTTTGATGCCCTTTAATTCTGATACTCTGCATTGCTTCCTGTTTTGCCCGGCTAAAATGAAAATTGTTCATGATGTGACCACAAATGGTGTGTTTTTGGAACATCATTTTGCAGTGCAGTAAATTGACACAGGCTGTGCCAACTGGAACTTGCAGTCCAGTTTGAACCATAAGCAGAATAGTGCTTTAGTATGTTTATACCAATGGACTAGTAGCTGCTGTTTGTAACTGGACCATCTACCAGCTGTTCCAGTACAGTGTCATTTACTGTTTTTTTAATTTAATTTTTTTCCGCTTTTCAAGCAGATCTGTTAGCTTAATAAGCTACTTAAACACCAGAAGCCACATATGTGCGAGTCAGTCACCTAGTAGTTCCCTAGTAGCACTCTTCCGTCTATACTACCTCCTCCTGTCAGCTGGGGTTTTCCCAAGGTGACACTTCCTGTGATACAAACTCGCCCACCCTGGCTGTCTTCAGTTTTATGTATGTGATGCATTGTTTCCAGCAGAAAGCTGCTTCTCTCCACCCTGCCTTTTTTAAAACAAAGTTTAAAACATCCCAAAGGTAAACATTTTATAGCACCAATTATTGCTTGCTCTCATTTTTTGTTGTTAAGCTATTTGCTTCCCCATTGTGGTCTTGATGAACACTGCACTGAGAGGTTTCAGAGTAGCAGCCGTGTTAGTCTGTTATTCGCAAAAAGAAAAGGAGGACTTGTGGCACCTTAGAGACTAACCAATTTATTTGAGCATAAGCTTTCGTGAGCTACATCCAATGAAGTGAGCTGTAGCTCACGAAAGCTCATGCTCAAATAAATTGGTTAGTCTCTAAGGTGCCACAAGTCCTCCTTTTCTTTTTACTGTACTGAGAAGTTACAAGAACCATGTGTGTTCATTGTTCACTTTCTCCAAATTCATTACAAATGCATTACAGTTGAGTAGGTTACCGAGCAGTGCTCTTCTCTAAAGTAGTGCACTGAGCATCACCGGTTTCTTAGAATCACGGGAGAGCAGTTCGGCAAAGAGGGCAGGAATGGGTGACGAAATAGAAACAGCTTGAGAAACCACTCTTGGACTTCAGCTTTTCTAGGTAGTTTCTCCTTGTAACATCCCTAAGGAAACAAGGAGGCTAAGGGTATGTTTACATTGTAGCTGGGCATGTGCCTCCCAGCCAAAGCAAACAGACTCATGCTAGCTTGTCTCAAGCTACTGCACTAAAAATAGCAGTGTGGACATTGCAGTGCCAGCAGAGGCTTGGGCTAGCCACCTGAGCTCGGATCCAGAGGGTCAGGTGAGTCCAAGCTAAAGTGGTTAGCCCAAGCCCCTGCTGGAGCCACAGTATCCATGCTGCTCCTTTTAGCATGCTAGCCCAAGCTGAGCTAGCATACATCAGTCTGCCTAGGCTGAGCCTGGGAGGCATGCTCCAGCTGCCATGTAAACATACCCTTAGGTTTCTGCCAATGATCTTACTTAACTATTACATCAGTAAGACAGATGAAACAGGGTTCAGTGTCTGACAGAGAATCCATTAACTCTGTATGTTTTCCTGCCTCCCTAACATACTTTCTTTTGCTTCTGCATGTCCTTATTCATACACACAGGGTGGGATCCACAAAGGTATGTAGAGGCTTAAGTCCCAGTTTTAAGCTCCACTGCAATACTCAAAACTCCCACCAAACCCAGGTGCCTAAGTTTTTCATGGTAAAAGTTCCCTAGGTGAGTATGTTTCTGCTTCTGAGCATGTACACTGCTCCTCCTCTCTAGGCTTCCCTCTGGACACCTATCTTCTGTCTATATCACAGAGCAATTCACAAAACCAGGAAAAATAGGCATTTGGCCACCTAATTTGCATGTGGGGCCCAATCCACTAGGCATGCTCACCAAATTGGATCCCGTTCAAAATGTGGCCACCACGTTATAACTTTTATCCAGTCGCTAGAGTCCTCACATGGTATGTGGGAGACAGGTTCAGTTCTCCCCTCTGCCAAAAGGGGAGAAAGGAGATCTTTGTCCAGATCCGACCTCTTTTCTTCCCCTCTAGTAGAGGGGAGGACTGAACCAGTGTCTCTCACATTTGAGGTAAGTGCGCTCACTACTGACATTATAAGGCAGTCACCACCACCACCACCTCTAGCCATCTGGCATGGAGCAAGGCAGGCAGCTAACTCATTTCCACAAGAAATATCTTCAGTGCCTAAGCCATGTGACTCCAGGAGAGGCGTTCCCATTTATGGATCGTCAGCAGGGATAGGCACCTCCCTGCAGCCCTCACTTAGGGGCCTGTCTCTGAGGGGCATGGGGCTTAGCACATACCTCTCTCCTCCCATCATCCATTGGCTAGCTTAGGTGGCTCTCAGCCTAGCATATTGGCTTTGTGGACTGCATTCTAAAATGCCTGTCCCTCCCCATTCATTGTATAGGGAGCCAAGGGGTCTAAATCAGCTTTGTGGATCAGTGTTGTTCCTGTGATTTTTTTTTTCTAGGCACCTAAAACTTAGGCGTAGTGATGCTCAGTGTTGCAACACCTAAGTCCCTCTGTGGATCTGGGCATAATGTCCACAAGAAGTTATTATGCCTTTCTCCACTAATGTGGAAGAAAGTTTCCAAAATGGGACCTATGAGTTGGGATGATTATTAGTGGCTTTCATGGGTGCAAGTAAGGAAAATGTTCCAAGAATTAAGATGTCGGCTATAGCATATAGCATGACTTCAATCACCCTGATATCTGCTGGGAGAGCAATACAGGAGTGCACAGACAATCCGGGAAGTTTTTGGAAAGTGTAGGGGACACTTGTGCAAGTGCTGGAGGAACCAACTAGGGGCAGAGCTCTTCTTGACCTGCTGCTCACAAGCCGTGAAGAATTAGTAGGGGAAGCAAAAGTGGATGGGAACCTGGGAGGCAGTGGCCATGAGATGGTCGAGTTCAGGATCCTGACACAGAGAAGAAAGGAGAATACAGACCCTGGACTTCAGAGAAGCAGACTTTGACAACCTCAGAGATCTGATGGGCAGGATCCCCTGGGAGAATAACATGAGGGGGAAAGGAGTCCAGGAGAGCTGGCTGTATTTTAAAGAATCCTTATTGAGGTTACAGGGACAAACCATCCCGATGTGTAGAAAGAATAGTAAATATGGCAGGTGACCAGCTTGGCTTAACAGTGAAATCCTTGCTGATCTTAAACACAAAAAAGAAGCTTACAAGAAGTAGAAGATTGGACAAATGACCAGGGAAGAGTATAAAAATATTCCTCGGGCATGCAGGATTGAAATCAGGAAGGCCCAATCACACCTGGAGTTGCAGCTAGCAAGAGATGTTAAGAGCAACAAGAAGGGTTTCTTCAGGTATGTTAGCAACAAGAAGAAAGTCAAGGAAAGTGTGGGCCCCTTACTGAATGAGGGAGGCAACCTAGTGACAGAAGATGTGGAAAAAGCTAATGTACTCAATGCTTTTTTTGCCTCTGTCTTCACGAACAAGGTCAGCTCCCAGACTACTGCACTGGGCAGCACAGCATGGGGAGGAGGTGACCAGCCCTCTGTGGAGAGAGAGAGAAGTGGTTCAGGACTATTTAGAAAAGTTGGACGAGCACAAGTCCATGGGACCGGATGCGCTGCATCCGAAAGTGCTAAAGAAGTTGGCGGATGTGATTGTAGAGCCATTGGCCATTATCTTTGAAAACTCATGGCGATCTGGGGAGGTCCCGGATGACTGGAAAAAGGCTAATGTAGTGCCCATCTTTAAAAAGGGGAAGAAGGAGGATCCTGGAAACTACAGGCCAGTCAGCCTCACCTCAGTCCCTGGAAAAATCATGGAGCAGGTCCTCAAGGAATCAATTCTGAAGCACTTAGAGGAGAGGAAAGTGATCAGGAACAGTCAGCATGGATTCACCAAGGGCAAGTCATGCCTGACTAATCTAATTGCCTTCTATGATGAGATAACTGGCTCTGTGGATGAGGGGAAAGCAGTGGACGTGTTGTTCCTTGATTTTAGCAAAGCTTTTGACATGGTCTCCCACAGTATTCTTGCCAGTAAGTTAAAGAAATATGGGCTGGATGAATGGATGATAAGGTGGATAGAAAGCTGGCTAGATTGTCGGGCTCAACGGGTACTGATCAATGGCTCCATGTCTACTTGGCAGCCGGTATTAAGTGGAGTGCCCCAAGGGTCGGTCCTGAGGCCGGTTTTGTTCAATATCTTCATTAATGATCTGGAGGATGGTGTGGATTGCACCCTCAGCAAGATTGCAGATGACACTAAACTGGGAGGAGAGGTAGATATGCTGGAAGGTAGGGATAGGATACAGAGGGACCTAGACGAATTAGAGGATTGGGCCAAAAGAAATCTGATGCGGTTCAACAAGGACAAGTGCAGAGTCCTGCACTCAGGACTGAAGAATCCCATGCACCGCTACAGACTAGGGACCGAATGGCTAGGCAGCAGTTCTGCAGAAAAGGACCTAGGGGTTACAGTGGACGAGAAGCTGGATATGAATCAACAGTGTGCCCTTGTTGCCAAGAAGGCCAATGGCATTTTGGGATGTATAAATAGGGGCATAGCCAGCAGATCGAGGGACGTGATCGTTCCCCTCTATTTGGCATTGGTGAGGCCTTATCTGGAGCACTGTGTCCAGTTTTGGGCCCCACACTACAAGAAGGATGTGGAAAAATTGGAAAATGTCCAGCAGAGGGCAACAAAAATGATTAGGGGACTGGAACACATGACTTATGAGGAGAGGCTGAGGGAACTGGGATTGTTTAGTCTGTGGAAGAGAAGAATGAGGGGGGATTTGATAGCTGCTTTCAACTACCTGAAAGGGGGTTCCAAAGAGGATGGCTCTAGACTGTTCTCAGTGGTAGCTGATGACAGAACAAGGAGTAATGGTCTCAAGTTGCAGTGGGGGAGGTTTAGGTTGGATATTAGGAAAAACTTTTTCACTAGGAGGGTGGTGAAACACTGGAATGTGTTACCTAGGGAGGTGGTGGAATCTCCTTCCTTAGAAGTTTTTAAGGTCAGGCTTGACAAAGCCCTGGCTGGGATGATTTAGTTGGGGATTGGTCCTGCTTTGAGCAGGGGGTTGGACTAGATGACCTCCTGAGGTCCCTTCTCACCCTGATATTCTATGATTCTATGTACTCAGATGCCTCAGTGGACTGACCTTTGAAGAAAAAAAATAGCGTGGCAGACTTCAAGTTCAAACTGTTTGTATTTTGGAAAATACACAAAAAGGAAAATAAATTAACATGGCACAATGTATATAAACTTTCTTTTTACTTATCTGCAAGAGTGAAATGGTACATGTGAAACAAGTGCATGTGAAAGCATTGTAGACTGTGCTGAACTTTAGGTAGGCTTTCATCTTGCGCCATCTCTGCAGTCAGTGTTCAGCTTTGTGATGCAGAGGTTGTAATATGCAGTATAACTCCTGGGAACTGCTGGTTTGATGTGACAGCTCTGCATTTATAGCTCAACAATAGGCATGTGTGGGATAATATCATCCACACTATTGTAATTTTCTCAGGCTACATGCTTTCTAAAAGCAAATAGGATGGAAGGCTGGTTGTAGTAGAACAACAGGACGTTCATTTTTTTTGGACGGTCACTACATGAGAACAGGTAACAATCACCTGACTTTGACACTCTGCTAATGTTTGTATTTTATATATAGCATATCGATTTCTTTAGCATTGCCAAAACGCAAGACTATGCTATTTTGACACACTTAGTCACATGAAAGCCATCAGTTTCATAATAGTTCTGCCTATCTAATTTGTGCTGCTTCTCAATGCTGGAATTATTGTGTAGCTTCCCACACTGCAAATAGAAATCTAGAGTGTATGATTGCAGTTCCATATTTTATTTAAAACAATACAGCACTGTGTCTCTTGATGTCAAGGCAAAGATCATATTAGTGAATCCATGATTACATAATTATAGCTTAGAAACCACTTATAGGATGGAATTGTATAGTGTAACTTATAAGCAAGACTCCTAAAAATAACACTCTCGGTCTTTTAAATCACCAGGGCATTACCATGGAAATGGAATGTTGGTTTTTACTTGTCAGTCACAGCATCGTCTGTCAGTCACATGTTATCAAGAAATTGCACTGACAACAGACTGTACAGAGCAATATGTGGGAGCTGTTACCTTGCACCTCTGTTGGATTAAGGCTGAAAATTACACTGGTCAAATAATGAAGTGATTCATTAATACTTTCACCAATAAATGAGAACATTCTAGCTCATGAGTATGCATGGAAACAAAGAGGCTGCTGTGTGGCCCCAGGGATTCTGGATAAGGTCTAGGGATCAAGGTATGTCATTCACTCATTTGTGCATGTGTGAGTTATGGTTGCAATGACAATTGCATCGCTAGCCATCACAGATGAGTCACACACTTAGTAGAAGGGATAATGTTTTGGTGTGGAAAGCTACCAATCAGAAAATGGTTGCACAGTTATATTGGTTTTGTGGTAATAATGGGGGTCTATTTGGTTGTCATTCCTATCACAGGCTAAAAATTGGCCCTGCACAGACATATTGTCTTCATAGATTCATACAATATCAGGGTTGGAAGGGACCTCAGGAGGTCATCTAGTCCAACCCCCTGCTCAAAGCAGGACCAATCCCCAATTTTGCCCCAGAATCCTAAATGGCCCCCTCAAGGATTGAACTCACAACCCTGAGTTTAGCAGGCTAATGCTCAAACCACTGAGCTATCCCTCCCCCCTAATTGTATCTTATAGTATCGTTAACAGTGTTTTTCACCAATGATAGCACTAGGTCTCATCTCTGATTAGCCAAATGAGCAGAACTTGAGGAGAGAGTGGAGTAAAAGCTAACGAATTCCTTTGTTTGTCTGTTCTTTGCTTTTTCCATGACACCATCACTTATTGCAAAAAAATGAATACTGGCTAGAAACCCAACAGTTGTGTTTTTACAGTAGTTTACAATATTAATTTACACAAAGTTAACTCTCAACTGAAAAGGAAATCATGACACGAATGATCTTATCACCATACATCAAGAAATACAATCCTTAAGGTACTACTGCTCAGCGATGCTCATCGCAGTATAAGAAGCACAGAATGCTGCACAGGCTGCAGCCATTCCATTGGGTAGCTTTGTTCCACAGACAAGGAGACTTTCTCAGATCTTGAGACAGCCATATATTGAATACGGGACTGTTCAGCTAAGCCATCCCCGATAATCCGCTCCGTCTGATATGTATGGAAATCAGGCTGTGATTTTTAAACCACGCTGTGGATTTTCAAGAACAAGAGTAGCTCTGTTCAATCCCATAAGGTGGTTTTAAAAGAGAGAGGACATCATTCTCTAGTAAATTCTATATGATTTTTAGAGAAGGGCATTGTGCAGCTATTTTATAAAGCCATCTGGGATCTGGCAACCTTATGGACCATCCAATGCCCATTTTGTGCAATTTTTGGAGTCATTTCACCAGTATCCGGAGAGAACTTTTTGACTTATAAGTCCAAAAGCTTATTTTATTCCTTTGAATGTTTCATGTGTTTAAAAAATCTCCTAATTTCAACTATTCCAAAAAAGGTAGTTCTACCTCTACAGTCACATCTCCTCCCCCCTCAGTTCCACTGATAGCTAGAACAAGAATAACTCCAATCGAGCATTTCTTCCAGTGAATTACAGACAAAAAATGGCTATCCTGGGCCAGTAACCTATAAAAATGAGCAAAACTGATATAAAAACCTATTACAGGTAGCAAGAGATACTGAAGACAATATCTGTGATGTACTGTTTCCGCCACTTCATTCTACACTAGAGACTATGGTTGAGAATGATCTGCTTCACCAGGTTCCTGACTGCCCTGCTTCTAATGTGACTGCAAAGACTCTCCTGCAACGAACATAGCGTTCATTGGCCAGGCACACCATAAATCCTAACGGTGCCGCTGAAGCTGTGACAGTACATGCTGTCAGTGCATGGTACAACACTTCTTCATTTCATCCAGCATCTGCCATCCATGCTAGCCCCAAATGCTTCATGGGGTTAAATAACAGAGGGGCCAGTCCTGCTGTGGACCCTACAGAACTCTGGTGTGTGTCTGTGTCCTGCAGGCCAACTTGCATCCCTGTTAGAGCACTTGCTTACAGATTATGCAGATGCTTAGGGCTAGAGTCACAAAAGGACTTGGATTCCTAACGGCCAATTTAAGTGCCTAAATCCCAGAATCAGGCCCCACTGGAATCACAAAACTCCCACTCAGCTGCCCCTGAACCCTGTAGATGCCTAAAATCACTCGGTGCCTAAATTTTTGTTTTAAAAGTTCCCTAGGCAACTGTGTTTCTGCCTCTCTCAGCATGTGCACTGCAGCCCCACTGGGACACCTAAGCCCCAGAACGATGCACGAACCAGGGAAAGATAGGAGTTCCGCTGCCTAACGCACCTGTGGGGCTGCATCTGGTAAGCATGCTCCCAGCTTTCCTACTGGACTAGCCCCCCACAGAGGAGCTTATTCAAAACAACAAGGTTAGGGTACTCACCTGCAATGTGAGAGACCACTGGTTTAAGGCCCCCTCCACCTGCGGGGGAGACGGGATCTACCATATCTCAGACGTGTGCCCTAACCACTGGGCTATGGGAGAATCTGATGTGGGCTTTCCTCAATCTCTCCTGTTGAAGCTGTTCCACTCTGATTTAAATAATGAAAGATTCATTGGGCCAAAGAGAGACAGCCAGCGAGCATGAGAATGACTGTATGGCCTGGTGGTTTGAGCACTCACCAGGGAGACCCAGGACAAGTCCCCCTGCATGGATGACTTTTTAGAAATGATCTATGCACAGTGGAAGAGCTGCAACAGGAGAAATTGTTTAGAGCATAAGCTGTGCAGGCAGGAATTGTCGTTCACTGTGTCAGTAAAGTAACTAGCACAATGAGGTAGGGAGCATGGCAGAAGCTCCCTGCAAATTTGGGGGCAGTGGGATAGGATTGGGAGTGAGTAGAGGAACTGAGACTTTGTAGGGGTTGGCTCCTGCCTGAAAAGGAGAGTCCCAGGGGTTCCTGCCTATTCCAGCCCCTCCAGGTCCTGTTCTCTGCTCTCCAGCCCAATCCTGGGTGCTGCGGCAGCCACCCTCGGTCCAACTCCCTGATCCCAGCCTGTACAGCAGCCACTCCCGCTTTCTCCTCTTGCTGTGTCCTGCTTTCCCCTCCATTTCCCCACTGCCAGGCGTGCATGAGCTCATGCAGGGGCATTAGCCTCCCCCACCGCTGCTCCCCCTCCAGCTTTACCACCCCGGCAGTGAGGCCTCCAGGCACTACTTAATCCACAATAAATAATAGTATACAACATGCCCTTGAATTTTGTATATTTTTCTTCCAAAGGTCAACATAGCAATGCCAAATTCCTCCTGACAACTACAGCACATACCTACCACAGGCACAAGAACTGCTTTTGTAATGTTAATAGCTCTGCCATATATTTTATCAACATAAGTAGCTGCTTCTAATTCTCATGTAGCTTTATGTAAAATATCTTCATGCAAAAGTTTGAGGAGTGGATAAAACACTGAATATAGTTTTCCATTGCTAGCTAAAACAATGACTGGTGCACCGGATCTGATTCTTTCTTTGAGATACAGTTTATTTATATAACACCTTTAAGTCCAATTTCAGCCCAAAGTGAGTTTTAATAGCGCTTATAATCATTTTGAATACAAAAAAATGGAATCGGACAAACCTTTATTTGTAGTAGCCCCACATGTGCTGCTATAGATCTATAATTTTCTTTGCAACATCTTATATCTTAACAGCAATACATTGTGTATAATTCTATTGTAATATCTTCTAATAGCTACCAGCAGCAAAAAGCTTATTTTTGTCATTAACAGCAAGAGATCTGACTGAGACACAGCGAGCAGTATTATTTTTGGAGTGTCACTTATCTGAGTACAGATATAAGTGGCTTTAAGTGTGAATGTTACTGTCTAGAGCCTGGCCCACAGAAGATAAAAAGACCAAGGGTGAAATCCTGACCCCATTGAAAATTTGCCATTGATTTCAATGAAGCCAGGATTTCAACCCTTTTGCTAGTTGCTAAAGGAAAACTCTTTACCTGCAGGGATGCCTGGCTCAGACTTCTTCATGGCCAGAATGGGATTGAAGTGATTCTGAAGAGGCTCAGCTGCTTTCTGTTGCCTGTCATCAGCACTGATGAGGTCTTCTCTTCTCTGTTGGTCAACTCATGTCCGGCTCTGGTTCTCTCCCTTCTATTGCTCTCCTACTAAACAACCGGAGCATTACACTCTTCCCCCTAACACAACTTGCAGGATCTGACCAACTAATAAATTCTGTCAGGTGAGGAGGACTGATTATTGATTACTGGTTTTTAATCACTAACATGCTAATGCAATAAATCAAATATGTAGTAACACATTAAAACCTTCCTCTTGTCTTAACCACGGCTTAGGTTCTAATTCAGCTTTGTCTGAAAACCATTTCCAGTATCTGGCTGAATACTGCAATTAGACATTGAGTCCAAATGTGGAGTTTTAGGACTTGGAGAAACAAGCCATTTCTACATATGTATATATCAGTTGTCATCTAGGTTTGAATGCAGTACCTTCAACCCCAAAAGCACAAGCCCCTGCCACTTGAACTGCCAGAGGAGCTCTGTTAGCTTGTAAATAGCATGCTCTTATCTCGGCAGAGGCCAACCACTAGAAAATACACTCACGCTCACTCAGTGTGTTACATGAATATCTGCTGGAGCACATAGTCTGTCTATGGGTATTGGAAATTCCACCAGTCACTGCCCTGTCTGTTTATGGCATTTTAAATTTAAACCACTACGTTCATGGAAGTAGGAACTAATATCACCCTGCAAGCTTCCCCATATGGCTCTGCTAACATGTTTGAGTTATCATGTGCCTTCTTTAATAATTTCAATTTAACTATTTTTTGACAGTTCTGCAGAACAAGGAACCTGGGCTGTTTCCTTTATAGGGGCTTGTAGAGGTAGGGAGAAGTTCCAATTAATTACTAACATGTAACAGCCTCCCAAAAAAGGAAAATAATTGAATCAAGAAGTGGAACATACAGATACAGTAAACAAGTTTTTTTCTTTCAGTCATATTGGGTTTTTTGTTTTTTTTTCTTCTGTGATTCAATTACTTCTGTACCAACATATCTGTTACATGCTGAATGCCAATTTCCACTGTTTTTTTAAAACTGCTGTGGGGAAAAGATTAATAATTCCTTTTAGCTGCTCTTTGATTTTATGTTAGAAGAAACTAATCCATTCAACTTAATTTCTCATAGAATCACATTGCCTAATTTCTTATGTTTGAAGTGACCTTTTTTCTACTCCTTCCTAAATGAAATTACTGCAAATTCATTATTCATAAGATCAAGACAGAGACCCAGTTGTGGAAAATCATGGGGTTTCTTTCTCAACTTCAATGTATCCGTATCCTATTATAGCCTTGAGAGCACAGACCTACACATTTTTAGTATAGAACAACATGGAGAACTATTTTGTGGCTAAGCAAAGTATTTGACGAGCAACGTACTTCTCATTTGCAGAGGGTATGCCATGTCCCTTTATCAGGGTGTGTTGCTGATTAACATTTTTGGAAGCTCCATTTGAATGTATACATTGTGCAATCAACTTGCATGAACACCATTTTTTGTCACCACAAATGCTGGTTTCGTGGCATGGACATGGCACTTAGAAATACCACCTTTTCTAGAAATTAATACCCGTTTGCTAGATTGTATGTGAGAAAGGAAAGTGAATTCAGGTGATGGTTATTTCATTGCCAACACCTCGTTAGCCTAAATATGAATGTGTTAATTTTCTTTAGGTGTCAGTATGAATGTATTCATACTGGTGGGGTCTTGTTTTGTTTTTAACCATCAACTTTAAAGAATGTGGGAACCATCTTGTTGGTTCAGAGGCTTGGTTTAGATAAGCAATGACAGTTCTGGATTAAGGATGGGCAAACTTGTTTTGCCTAATTTTGATTCCCCGCTCAAACAAACATTGTAGGTTTGAAGGTTTGACTCAAACTTCAATGTTCTTGGGTTTGTTTTCAGCTGAGGAGAAGTTGTGATAAATGGAGCAGAACAAAAAAAAAATCCACTTAAAATTATATTTAAATTCCATATAC
The DNA here is from genome assembly GCF_965140235.1 of Caretta caretta. NCBI lineage: Eukaryota > Metazoa > Chordata > Testudines > Cheloniidae > Caretta > Caretta caretta. The sequence continues at coordinate 124,592,948 of NC_134209.1, read as the reverse complement.
AGAACGCCCACTTGTGGAAACCTAGCTTTTTGGGAGTAAAATGGCCCTCAAGGATTGTGGGTAGTTTAGAGATTTTTGCCAAATTTGTAGCCTGAGCAGTGCAGTGAGTAGAAGACATTCCTTTTATCTGTTATTGCAACGATGAGGTAAATTTACCATTCAGAAAAACAGTCTAATCATTGTTCATTTGTTTAGGTTACATACAAATATCTGCACAAATTAATATAATCTTTTAATTAATCCAAGACAAAAAAAACCCATTAAATTAGATTTTTTTCTCTTTACCATGAAATTTGTCAACATTGTTTGTGAGTTACATGAAGCCAGTAATACTGTAATATGAAAATAGTTAATGCAATTATTGTGTGCCAAAGTGACTGCTCATTTTTAATAAGCCATCTGTTCCATTTTGGAAATTGGCTGTTTTTAAATTACCTTTAGCCAGTAAAATGTTGGCTACTACTAATATTGGGAATGCATACAGGATCTGCTAATAAAGTCACTTCTGTTTCTACTATGAAAAAGCTATGGTAGAACAAGAAATAGTGATATACCTTATTAAGTGTTTGCCCAGTGAACTGGAGGGATATCTTCAGAACAGGGAACAGAACTTCTCTTGTGCCATCCTACCGGAAGCTGACAAAGGTGTGCAAAGAGGTCAGGAGAGAGAAATGGGAACATAAATTATGGTAATAATATGTATTTGCTAAGATACTAAAATGAGATCTAGTATACAGGGTATTCATGGTTTCATGAATTCACTGAACACATCAGTGCTTTTAAAACCAGAGATGTTATTGAAATTGCTATAGGAGGTTATACTTATAATTCCACTTTAGGTGGCAAAGGACTTCCTCTTAAGGAAAAGTACTATAGAAGTTCATGAAAAATGATCAGCTTATCGAGATTTTTTAGCCACCATATGCAATTTAATAGATAACTCTAGGCCTGTTATAGAATTCTATAAGACTACTCCAAAATTTATAGAAAGAAGATAATTCTGTTAATTGCTATTGTACTTAGAGCAGGGGCAGGCAAACCTTTTGGCCCGAGGGCCACATCAGGTTTCCAAAATTGTATGGAGGGCTGGTTAGGGGAGGCTGTGCCTCCCCAAACAGCCAGGCGTGGCCCAGCCCCCACCCCCTATCCGACACCCCCCCTGCTTCTCGCCCCCTGACGGCCCCCCCCCAGGATTCCTGCCACATCCAACCCCCCTGTTCTCTGTCCCCTGATGGCCCCCCACCCCCAGATCCCTGCCCCATCCACCCATCCCTGTCCACTAGCTGCCCCCGGACCCCCTGCCCCTGACAGCCTCCTGCTGCTCTATCCAACCCTTCCTCTCATTCCTGACTGCCCTCCCCGAGACCCCTGCCCCCATTCAACTCCCCTGTTCCCTGCCCTTTGACCGCCCCAACCCCTATCCACATCCCTGCCACCTGAACAACATCCCGAACTCCCTTGTCGTCTATTCACTCCCTCCCCATCCCGCTCCCTGCCCCCTTACTGTGCTTCCTGGAGCACCGGTGGCTGGTGACACTAAAGCCATGCTGCCCAGAGCACCAGGACAGGCAGCCGCACCGCCTGGCTGGAGCCAGCCATGCCATGGCACAGCACAGAGCACCGGGTCAGGCCGCGGCTTTGCAGCTGTGCTGCCCGGAAAGAGCTCACAGCCCTGCCGCCCAGAGCGTTGCACCGACGGTGCAGTGAGCTGGGGCTGCGAGGAAAGGGGAACAGCAGGGGAGGCGCTGGGGGCTAGCCTCCCGGGCCAGGAGCTCAGGGCCCAGGCAGGAGGGTCCCGCGGGCCGTAGTTTGCCCACCTCTGATTTAGAGTAAGATCTATACAGCTCTATTGGTTTCATCCCTATTATGGAAATAGTCTTATCAAACTCTGGCCTAGATATCTGATCATAATGTTTTTCCTTGGACCTTAAAGAATTACAGTTTTAACTTAGCCAATTAAGGTAGTTAAGTTTAATAACTTTCTGATTTAAGACATCAGAAATTCAGGAAAGATTTCAAACTTTAATAATTTAAAAAAAAATCACTTAATTAACAGAAAAATTGGTGTGCAAGTGTTACCTATAACCAGTATATTTGTAATGAGGTTATAAATGGGAATGGGTGAATTGGTTTGGGAAAAATTAGAATGAAACCAAATGCTTAACTCTCCGCAGGATTTGGGCCTTAATGTCTTCTGAATTGAGGTTGTTTGTTAAAGAGACATTTACTAAAGAGTTGCAATAAAGTTACTTCCATTATTATTTTGTGTTAAGAAAAACTGGGAAAGCAAAGTTAATATTGCATTAAAGTTGAGAAATGAAGATGTCTGGAAGTACCAAAAATAAGGTTTTGAATGTCACATTAACTTTTATATACATTCCACAAATGTATTTTCTATTGATGACTCCTTTGTTAAATGTAGATATTACTCAATTATTTTGTAGGTTAATATAATCCATAAAATATACAAGATATATAATGTAGCCATTTTAATGTTCTGTTAGGTCCATTGGATGAAATCCTGGCCTCATTTAAGTCATGGTGAGTTTTGCCATTAACTTCAACAGGTCTAAGATTTTCATCCGTTTACTCTTGGAGATGCCTGACTCATGTGCTTGATTTCTCAACCTTAATATTTGGTTTTGCACTTGCATTAGAGGAGAACAGGTTCAGTGCTGCCAGGAAGGATGCCAGTGTTTGTTCTTAAATCTTTGTCAAGCTCTTCCAAAGGAAATAATACCCGAGAATGAGTGCATACTTCCCCTTTTTATCTGGTGGGTGTGTACTGCATTGAAATTAAACCCATCTGCCTAAGTGCCATGAAATATAGATACTTATGCTAGTTCTTATTAACTTTAAATAAAGTTAAGGGCGGTAGTTGTGATGGTGCTTTTTTGGTGTGGACACCTGGCCATCAGGAACTGAACTTGAACAACAAATTCACTACTATTATATTCCTGGTGGGCAGGCATCCAGGAATTTAAATGCCAACAATGTGTTCTGCACCGTACAAGACACTAAGAAGCAATGGACATGATTCTCCTCTTACTTACACCAGTTTTACTCCACTGTATATCCTTTGACTCAGATCATAGCTATTTCTGACTTACACAGGTGTGAGAACTGAATCAGGCCCACAGTCCCTAACCTCAGATTCTTATCATCTAGACAGATGTAGACAATATAAACCAGACACGAGGAGTACAATCTTGTCCCTCTTGAAATCGATGGGCGTTTTGCCATTAACTTCAATAGGATCAGGATTTCACCCAGAATACATTGAGAGCCTATCAGATAGTAATCTGTTGTTTTCTAATGAGGGAATGACAACATATTTCAATCTGATTATGTGGGTTAGTGGTTATGACCTTTGCAGAAGTAGGTTTTGACTATATGTGATTTTCAATATTATCACAGCTTGTAAGAGGGCAGAGTAATGAAATCTAAACCCAGTGTTCCACAGGCAGAGGTCTGAAATGACAAAATAAAACAGCATATCTATTTTTCCATTTTTCCATTTTGCCCATTTTTAGCTTCTTTGCTAAGTGCACTGAAATCCATCTGTACATAAATTTCCTAAACTGCAAGTTTATTTATATTGAATTTGCTAGGTTTCCATAAAATTGCCATAGAAGCTTTGTGGGACTAGCACTGATCGTAAATGCAATTCGCAGGAGGTTGCCACATTTTTCAGCTATATTTTCCATCCTTCTCATCTTTATGTTATGAAGAGATATCGACTTTGTGGAGTCAGTGCAGCAAGTTATAAATGATGTATGAAATGAGAGAGCCCTGCTCGGAGCACAGAGGACATAACCTGCGCCAGTTGTTCTGACATTCAGCTCGGGAGTAAGGAGACAAACCCACAAGTCTGGCAGCTACCAACAAAGAGAGTGGGGTTTGGTTTTAAGTATTTGTCACTGATTTTGTACCTGAGAGCAGTCAGGGCTTGATCCTGTAGACTGCAGAAAGAGAGGAAGAGCACCAGCATTCAGCTTTGAGCAAAAAGAGGTTTCCGCATACGCCGAAGAGCCATGAGCACAGCCGTGTGAGTTAACCTCTGTGTCTGCACTGAAATGAACACTAGGGAGCAAGAGACAAGTTGTTGTGCTGGAGAGTGGAGAATGGGCTTACTGGCTTCAGTGCAATCCTATGAATGCAAGTAATAGGCCAGATCCGGCTGAAGTCAAAGATAATCTTGCCATGGAGTTAAAAAGGAGCAGGACTGGGCTGTATGCACATAGCAGCCATTGCAATGATTTCAGAATCATTTTGCTTCCCCCCCATGTGGTACAGTTTTACCTGAGTGTGTGGAAGAGGTCAAAATGACTGTGAGGCCAGTAACGTGTGCACAGAAATGATAGTATGGTGACGCGTGCTAGAGAAACCCTGAAGATTTCCCATGAAACAACGCACAGCCAGCTAGGTGGTGTGTGCTGGGCAAAATGTTCTTACCAAACTAGTAGCACTCTGCACCCCAGCCCTACTGCTGGCTCAGTGATTTTCACCCATCTCCCACCTTCACTCCTGCAGGACAAACCTTATGATGAGAATGCTGGTTGGAAAATGACCTCCACCACAGTAATAAATTTAAATGACAAGGGGGGAAAGGTTCATTGCAATGTTCCATGAAAAATTATGACTCATCCAAAAAAAAAAATTGGGCTGAAAATTTTTGTTTTTATTTTTCAACAGTCAACATTTTCTCTTGCAAGAAGACACTTTCTGTGAACCCTTTTCGTTTAAACCCGTTTTCCAACCAAACAGTTTCGAGCTGGCCCTACGTATGGGCTCCCTGTCGTTAGACAGAATGAGAGGAATTGGCCATCCCTTCAACAGCCAACACAGACACTGCACAAAAGTATCCAGTTCTTAAATATGGTGTTGTCAGATCATAAAAACCAGCAGTTTTATCATCCACTTAAAAATGGAGTCTCTGATGTACCATTCTCTCTGGTTGGTGACAGAAAGCCATGGGTTGTTGTCTCTTGTCTCTTTGTGTCAAAGCCTGGGGCTGGGTGTGGCTAAGTAACCGAAAAGGACACTGAGGAAGCACTCTTCACATAATCATACATTCATAGCGGGGAATGTGAGAAGAAGAATCACAGACTAGTGGTCTCAGCCAGGAATTCCTGAATTCTGATTCTGGTGCCCGCTCTTTGTGTGGTCTCTTCGCCTCTCTGCCACAGTTTCCCTCTCTCTGAAAAGAGAATAATATTTACGGACAAAACTATGCTGTTTAGCAAGTGAAGACCAAATAACGTTGACCAAATGAAGTGTCAAAGTATTGTTCCACTCCTTTGGTGCTCGCTTGGTGAGCAGTTTTGTTTTTGTTATTCACTGAAATAAGGGGCTGTAGATGAAATGCTCATTCAACAGTGAATTGCAGGGCTACAATAGTCTTGTGAGCTTCTCACTGGGACATTGACCACTTGCTTAAATGGTCTAGGTTTTAATACACACTAAAGCCCTTTTTTGCATAGCTCCCGCAACTCCTAATGACTTTATTACATCATGTATCTAGCACAGTATTATTGTTATTTGTATTATCGTAGCATCTAGGAGCCCCAGTCATGGCCCAGGACCCCATTCTGCTAGGCATTGTACAAATATAGAACAAAGAGACAGTCCTTGCCCCAAAGAGGTTATAATCTAAATATAAGATGGGACAACAGATGGATAAAACAGACCAAAGGGGGGACTACAAGGAAACAATGAGGTAGTATTAGTCAGCACGATAGGCTGTGGTCTTAGTATACCAGCAGCCTAACTCTTGTCAAGATTTTCGTAGGCATTCTAGCAAAGTGCACTTTAAGGAGGGTTTGAAGGAGGATAAGGAGTTAGTTTGTGGATGTTTACAAGGAGCTTTTCCCATGCTGTGTTGAGTCTGTTGGTGCTCAGACAGGTTTAACTTGTAAAGTACTGTATTCACAGGACTGTCACTGTGCAGTCTAGTATACAGACCTACCAGTTACATCCTATCTAAAACAGTGAACTTAGCTTTGGGCAAGTGCACGCCAAATATCTCCAAAGAGGTGTTTCTTGGCTCCCCTAGCTCATGCAGTGTGAAGTAACTGTGGCAGCTACATACAGGTGCTAGAGTTAGGGAAAAAATGGACCTAGATGAGCAATGGAGTAGTAAAATTCAGTGCGTTTTCCTGGCACTTGCAAACTCAGGGTCCAGTCCTGAAATCTTAATTCAGGCAAAACATCCATGGAATTCAAGTTTTGCCTTAGACGGACTCTAGGCTTGGCTGCCCCACTGAGCTAAGTATGGCTATTCTTTAAAAATGAAATTCACTCTCTTTGTGTTGTGTGGTGGGGGAGATGCATCTTCTCCGTGTTGCATAATTAGCAATAAATAAATAAGTATAAATCAAATTTAAATCCTAGCAGATAGCCAAATCTGAGAATGTATTTTAGCAACAGACTGAAAACTGCTTGCAAAATTCAATTGAAGAAAAAGCTATAACAAATTGCTAATATAGCACATCTTGGGGAAACCACTGGGATCATAAATAGTCATTGCACTAAACTGTTCCCTGCAGCTAGGCATATCTTTTATTATGCCTGGTACATTCATTTTGGCTTAACCAATACATCCTCAGGTACAGAATTAAGGTCAAGTAAGTTGGAATGAGCGTATGTAACAATCTGGACTATTTCCAAAAGCACGAAAGACATAAGACTGTGAAGAAACAAGTCTGACTTCTTCAGGTTCACTAGAAGAATCTGATTTCTCGGGTGGTCCAGTGTGCAAATCTCAGTTTCTCAAAGCAAACAACTACCCCACACAGTACATCCCTATAAACATATACACATTCAGCATAATAAGGAGAGAGATCTATTAAGCCATAAAACAGTTTCAGAAATGAACAGGCTTCCCATCCATTTTAAAGATTATTTTATTTACATTACTTTTTGGTTAACATTATAAAATATATACACATTGTAAACTAGCATCTGTCTTGTGACCTAGCTGACAGCATATCAAGAGAAAAGCAGAATAATTGGTTTTAGGGGAGAAATAATGTTGCTGGGCAGTAGCAGAACTGGTTAATCCCTCTTGAGCAAAACCGTGAGGTGGTGGGGGGGGGGAGATTTTCAATGGAATGTGGGAGAATGCGTGCTCTTAAATCACTTAGGGCAATCTTGAAATTCCCACTCTGGAAATTCTTGTTCCTTTGTCTTTCCTTTAATGGCTGGTGTCATGGATGTCAGAGACACAAAAGGTAATTCCTTTTTCCTCTACCCTTTCCCCCCTCTCCTATATTCTCTCTGTCTCCCTTTTTCTTCTGCCCCCTTCTGGCTTCTTTTGCACTCATTAGTCGAGCTGGTAGAGAAATTTTCGATGAAATATTTTTTCATAAGAAAAATGCCAATTAATTGAAACCAACATTGTTTACCAAACAGGGTTGGGTTTGACAATTTTCCCAACTAGAAAATGTCACAAAACATTTTTGTTTGCCGTGTAGTCATTGCTGTGTTCGTCCCAGGATATTGTCTCTCTCACCAACAGAAGTTGGTCCCATAAAAGATATTACCTCACCCATCTTGTCTCTCCTATTTTTGATGTTTTCTAAATGAAAAGTATCAATTTTTTGTAATGAAGTGACTGGTTTGAAATGTAACAATTTACACTTTTGAAAAATGTTTTTAAAAAGAGAAAAGGTCAAAATCTGAACAAAACATTTCAAAAATTTCTAAATGCATTTTTTTGATTGACCTGAACTGATTTTTTCCCCCCAGATAATAGATTCAAGATATTTTGACATTTGACTTTTCATCCATCCCAGTTAGGGATGGTAAAAAACTTTGACATGTCAAAAATTTTGGTGGGATGGCAAAACCAGTTTCCCACCCTGCTGTACTCCTTAGTTCCTATGTACTCATTCCCTCCTGCAATTTTCCCCACCATAAACATAATCTGAATGAAGAAGAAAAGAAATGAAATGACCACACACTTTGCCCCCTCATCTGGCTTGTACGCTCCTCAGGGCAAGGGCAGTGTTTTCTTATGTGTTTGCATTGCACTATCACAATGGCCTGACAGCGCTTCTGAGCACCCCCTGAGTATAAATAACAAACTTGCTGATTTATTTTATTGGTAACGGAGCAGTATACCAGGCTCCTGCCAGTCACCAGGTTTGCTGAGTCCCACCTCAGAGCTCCTTTTTTGGTCTGGTTTGCCACCTCAGGCAACCCAGCACTCTCTAAGCTCCCTTTGTCAATTTCACTGAAGGCACAGGGATGCTGGGATGAAGCTGTCTGAGGTAAGGCTCCCTGGAGTGCGCAATGGAGAGGGAGTCAGCAGGCAGTTCTGGCGGAGGGGCTGTTGGGGTGTGAGATGTGCAGCATTACACGTGCATTCTGGGGCTGTATTTGTAACAAGCTGCACCCCACACGCCATTTGCAGTGCATGGCACCAACATTTTATCAGGCCTACAAAACCCAGGAATTATACTACGTGCTTGAGCACAAGTGACTAGTATCTTATCTGTTAACGATTTACAGCAGACAGACGCTCGCTTATAACACTGAACATGATGTTGGGACGTCAGCGTTTATTGCTTGAACTCTTCCTTATGGCTGACCAGAGGCACTGGGACGCTTCAGTAATGGTAGTGAGCAACGTTCCACGCTCTGCTTGGGGCACTGCTTGAAGTGGTTCCCATCATACGCAGGGTTTACATACAGGGCTGACTGTTTGGTTCAGTGGCTCTCAGCACCCCCACTGTACAAACTGTTCCAGTGCCCCTGACTTCCTGCTGCAATACAAATGCCCAGGGATGTCTGTGACAACTGGAACTTCTTCAGAGTGTCAGGTCCAAACTGTGAAGCTGACAGACTGGCCAAAGAAAGCAGGGCAATCAGTCTCCATACTGAATGCAGCACTAGGTATGAATCAGGGCTGGTCAGAAACCTTTGGATGGAAGTCTGTGTCATCGGAAATTGCCGATTTCATTGAACCCCAAATGTCTCATGTAAACATCTTGGGGTCAATAAATTTTCATCAAACCACAGGCAGGGTTCTGACAAACCTGTGTGGTTTCCTGGGGGCTGCAAATCCCCCCCAGTAATCCAGGCTTCTAATCATGGAGCTGGATGCCCTGAAAACCTTGACTTGAGCTGGGAATCTCAGGGCTTCCCAGCCTCCTGCTGTGGAAGTCCTAGGTTGGGCATCCAGAGTTTGTGGCTCGAAGTCAACTCATGGTGCAGATTGCCCCTGGTTGGGAAGCCTAGGACTTCCAGATTACTGGGCTAGCTGGCAGCCTGACTCCTGCAGCCTAGCAGGCCAGCTGCCCCAAGAATTGGTGAGTGAGCTGGCCTGGGAATCTAGAAGCCCTGGGGTCCCCAGTCTGGGGCGATCCACATGGTGCAGCTGTCCCAGACCACAGACCCTGGCCTCTGCTTGGTGACACTGACATGAAATTGCTTTACTTGCTGTGTTACTTGCTGCTGCTATTCAGTGGTGGTAGCCGTGAAACTGACAAGAACCATGTCAATTTCACTGAGCAGCGGCCAGATCTAGGGAATATTTTTCATTTCAGAAACACCATGAATCAGTGTTTCCAAAATGAAAAATTTCCAGATTCTCCTGTTTGCAGGATTTTTTAAAAAAACGTGGACTTGGTCCAGATCAGAACAAAATACATTTCCCAAATGTTAGACTTTTTGATCTGTCAGTACTTACAACTAGCAAATAAAGAAAGACAGGATGTAACTAAAATTTTAGCTAGGCTAGAAAAATAATTTTAACTTCAAAAAATAAAAAAAAAAGTGATGGGACTTAAAATGGAACATCAGGAGAAGCCAGAGAAGCATATCTGATGGAGGGGCATTTTAGGGCACTAAGTTAAAACTTGAAAAGCCTAAAGAGATTGATAGGCAGCTGGAACATACACTCTAGTGGGGAGGGAGCCAGGACCTGCCATTCTAATGGAGATAAGAGAGACCAAAATCTGCAAACAGGGTCCAGTTAAGGACATCAAATAATTTCGTCCCAAATTAGAGCTGGGAGAAGTGGTGCAGCTTCTGGAAACTCAGCCAGGGAGTTTGTGTCTGGGGAAAACAAGATGAATCTGAGCAGGGCTGAGTGCCAGCAGCAGAGAAAAAGCAATCCAGTATCTACAAGAAAGAAGAATGTAACTTCTAAAGAGAGCAAGCTTTAAAATAGCCCCCTGGGGTTTCTTAGTATGGTCAGAGGAACACTTACTTATGACTGTGAACTGGCACTGCTGGGATGAAAACCCACTTTCTCTGAAGGACACTAGTTACAACTTGAAGCTTGTTTGTATTCCTTTGTGTAGTAGTGAATACATTCTCCATTCTGTTCCCCTCCTCACCCCCCCACCCCCCCCCCCCCGATTCCCTGCTCCAGAGCTTTATCTCCTAGACCTCTGCTGACCTAAAAGTTTTATATATGTTTCCTTACACCCTGGTTCCTCAACTAATCTTATTTATTGATGTACCATTTTTCAAAATAGGCTCTGTAAGTTTTTATAGCTCTGCACAGCAATCTTATGTTGTATATTGGGTACCCAGTGGAAGAGTTGTTAACTTTGGATGCTGTTATCTGTTTGGCAAGTTGGATCTACTGCAATATTTTCTCTTCCGTTTTCTTGTAATATCCAACATGATTAAAGACTGTAGCTATCCATCCAAATTTTCAGTGCATGGCACAGATAGACACCATAGATGTAGTCTTTGTAGCACTTCCAGTACTGTTCCTATTTTTTGTACATAGAAAAATCCGATTTATCATCTTCAGTGTAGGAAGAAAACTGATTGTAGCAAAATCATAAAAGGATTTATAGTATGTTTTGCACTATTAATAAAGCAAAGTCATTTTGACAAATGACATAAGACATGCTTTGTTCTATGCATTTCATAATCTATGAAGCCACATGGGCTGAAAAAAAGACTGTAGTAGGGATTTCTGCAGGATAACTGGCATTGACTTTGAAAATTGGAATATATTACATACCATTTATATACTGATTGAATTAATGAAATCATAACACATCCAGTTCTGAATGAATCTTCGTAAGATTACAGCACTGCTGGTTCTATATCAGCAAAAAAGTCTATAGGACTTTCTAATGAAGCAAAAAAGACTTCATTGATATACATACATATGAAATTGCAATGCAGCCTTAAACATAATGTTCACTGCATTCAACATGATGATATATATTGTTGTGATCTATATACCCTGGGATCATCTCTGTGAATGACAAGAAAATTATTATCTGGAGAACATTATTGCACTTTCCAGTCCAGAAATATGACCTTTTATAGATGAAAATTGAAAACAGTGAAAATTAAAATGTAAATGCATTTACCAAGATTGAAGAAAAAATTGAGTTTCTGAACTCTTTACTGCTTTCTGCATTTTCTTCTTCAAACCTCAATTTTGACATTATTTAAATTTCAAAGGCACAACCCATAATAGCCTGAAATTTCCATTTAGACTTTTATGAATAACAGACTAGCTGCTTGTTGCTGAGGTTCCAGGGGTTTGTTTTTAAACAGTAAAATATGATTACCAAAGAGTTTTCTCCATTAAAGAAATTCTTTGTATTTTCTAAAAATCAGTTCCCAGACAGTTCACACTAGGTAAAACATGGATTATTCTCATCTTTGTAGTGAAGGAATGGAAGAGAGAAAAAAAATCATATAAAAGACCTTTATTTTGCAGGGAATTCAGCAGTTCATAAACTGAATAAACTGTCTAGTTTTATTTTAAATGCTTTTCTTTCTTTCTTTCTTTCTTTCTTTCTTTCTTTCTTTCTTTCTTTCTTTCTTTCTTTCACCTTTATAAATAAAATTATGTTGATTTTTTGCTGGCATCTTGGCTTGGCTGATAAGGTATTGGCAATTCTAATGCAGAAAAAAATCCATGGGACAGGAATGTTTGTAAGCATGGGATGACAGTGCTTTAATTCTCACAGGGGGAAGAAGGTTGGAGGCAAGTCAGTAGACTACACCAGCAAGTGGTAATAGACATGTGCCACAGGTGCTGTTGTTTAATTTAGGGAAATAAGAGGGTGTGGTGGCATTTGTAAACCCATAGCGCCTAAGAGCCCTATTCATGGACCCCATTGTGCTAAGTGCTGTACAAACACTGAACAAAAAGACAGTCTCATAGACTTTAAGGTCAAAAGGGACTATCATGATCATCTAGACCAGTGGTTCCCAAATTTGTTCCGCCGCTTGTGCAGGAAAAGCCCCTGGCGGGCCGGGCCGGTTTGTTTACCTGCCGCATCCACAGGTTCGGCCGATCGCGGCTCTCTGTGGCCGCGGTTCGCTGCTCTAGGCCAATGGGAGCTGCTGGAAGCGGCGCGGCCAGCGGCGCGATCGGCCGAACCTGCGGATGCAGCAGTTAAACAAACCGGCCCGGCCCACCAGGGGCTTTCCCTGCACAAGCGGTGGAACAAATTTGGGAACCACTGATCTAGACAGCCCCTTCCCCAAAGAGCTTACAAGCTAAGTGTAAGTACACAAGCTAAGTATACACGGTGTACAAGGAAACAGGGAGATAATACGGGGTTAACATTCATAAATTCCAGGGGCAGAAGGAACCATTGTGCTAATTTAGTCTGATAATTTCTACAGCATATCTTTTAGAAAAAAAATCCAATCTTTGTTTAAAACTTGCCAGTGATATCTCAACCACAGCCATTGGTAATAGGCAATAATTTTAGCACACCGGTGACCTAAACATTTTAAGCACAAAAATGTAAGCTTTTTGGAGCAGGTAGAGTTTTTTTTCCCCACAACACATTTGCATGGTACCTACCGCAACAGGGCCTGACTGCAGCCTCTAAGGGATACTGGAATACAAATAATTAGTAATAGTATCATGTGATAGTATGAAAAAAACAGACTGGCAATTTTTTTAGAAGATCAGAGAAACTTTTTATTGGTGTCTTTATAATAAGTTTATACTTGCTGCCTTCAATGCACTTAATACATTTTAACTACTCTTCAACACACTGCAGTGAGGTAGATGAGGTGATGTTATTTCCATTTACCTTTTAGCTGGCCTTCATGCTATGAAATAGTGAGGAGTGAGAAGATGCTCCTTGGTTAGGGCATAGCACTGAATCAGGTGACAATATTTCAGTTTCCACTATTTACTTCCCAATGTAACCTTGGTTAAATTATTCCCTGGGGCCAAAAGCATCCTCTGATGGTGGATGCCTCTTTTGTTTTTGTGTGTGGCCAATTTCAGACAGCTCAAATTGGGCACTAAAAAATTAGTGGACACTTTTGAAACTTTTTGTCCTTAACCTCTCTCTCTCTCCCTGTGTTTTAGTTTCAGCTCCTGTAATTGGGTGATAATTATGCTTATCCTACATCCTGAGGTGAGGATAAATCACTGATGTTATTCAAGTCTTTTAGAGTCTAAAATGGAGAGCATAAGTGAGGTGCAAAGTCTAAAGAACACAATAGTCAATGTTAAAAAATAATCCTTGACCAATGGCTACTTCACTACAGACATAGAGATGGTTGAAAAATTTCCACCTTTGTGGTTTTTTGACAGAAAATGGCTTTTTAACTGAACAATGTTTTTTGTGGAAGCTTTTTCATTAATGTCAAACGTCTGTGGTTTTCACTGGAAAAAAAAAATGAAAACCCAGTTACTGAAAAATGAAAATGGTGGTTTTTTAATGAAAACTCAAAAAACTTAAATGAAAACATAATTTCACTTTCATTGCATTTTTTTTCAGGAAAAATATTTTTCTGACCTGCTCTGCCTAAATACTTAAGATATTTCCCTGTACTTAAAATGAGGAATAACTTCAATATCTCAGATACTGCAGTGCAGCTGATGGTAAATTATGTGTTTTTTAATTGAGACCATTGCATTAATGTGAATATGCTGACCTGGGTGCCGGAACAGGGTGGGGACCAGGGGATCATGGCCCCATCATTTTTTACTGGTCATAAGGGCGAGCGATGTGGGGGGAGGAATGGGGGGAAAAGAGTGAGCAGAGGGTGGGGGCTTGGAGGGAAGAGGTAGCATGAGGGCAGGGCCTTGGGGGGAAGGGGCAACACAGGGGGTGGGCCATGGTTTAGACACTGGTGGTCCCCCCACTTTCAGGAAGCTTCCGCCACTCTTGGTGCTGACACAAAATGCTTCTAATCATGACATAAGCTATTATTATTTCTATAGCAGCAGAGATGTACTGGGCATTTAACAGATATATGTTTAGAAAATACATTTAGATCTTTCCTATGATCTTTGTATTTCTTATCCTGATTTCATCATTCTCTTTGCCACTTTGTTATGCTGAATTTATGCTTAATGTTTCTTTACCATACATTTATGGAGAGATCAATGTTCATGCAATGTTCATGCAACTGTCAGAATTTTGAGAAATAAAATCTTGTAATATGACATGTCATGATTCATAATTTGTCCCATCTTCCTCTAAAAGATCTTTCAGACAAAAGTAACAACTAAACTAACTGTTTACCATAAACGATGGAGTTGGAATAAACAATAGTTGCTTACAAAGTACCTCAGTTATTGCCTTGGTCTAATGGAGCCAACTGATAAACATGGCAGAAAAACAAATCATGCAGGTCTTAATGGGTTTAGTTCTCTTTCCAGTAGTACATCACCTCACTCAATGCCACAGTCCATGAAAAATGAAGAACAGAGGGTTTGGACCAAAGACCTGCCAAGGACTAAATCATGCATCTTCATTTGACACAAATTACCTGCACCGTATGTGTTTTCAGCTAAAACCTTATTCCCCTTGCAAAGTGATTAGAGGATACACAGAAAAGTTAGATTGGGCTATAAAACGTAGAACTGGACAAAGCTCTTCAGGCAGTGAGTGTTTCTTACAAGTAATGAACAAAGCCCAAAACAGTGTGCTGCCCCTTTAAGGGCTATATAAAATGAACTCCTCCAAATCAGGATACGTTCGGCAGGGGAACAGAAGCAAGGCTTACCTCCTCCTGTTCAGGAGTGCCGAGGCTAGCACCATACTCGGGCTAGCATTATTTCAGGGCTCTCAGCCCAGAAGCATCCTTCACTTTCCTTTGAGCCTGGCTCTTGACCTTGGGTAGGAGATTGGAGCATTACTAAGTCCCTCGCAGCCAACCACACCTTGTGGTCCTACAATAAGGCCAGGCAGCTGTGGTTCTTTTTTAGGGAAGGCTTTGCCCAGGGCATAGGTGTGTATATACCCAACTACACACCTGCCTGTAGAAGTATGGATGAAATCCTGGAGCTGGGCAAAGGGGCCCTGCACTGGCCTGGTTCCTGCCTGCCTGCTGTCACACCTGAAAGGAAAATGTCTGCACAACCAAACATCAGTGAGTGCCATGGAGATTCCTGCTCTTTGCCACACACAGCCTTCAGAGCTGTGCATAGTTGGTAACAAGGAGGAAGGGGGAGTCCAAGTAGAGAGCATTCATTGCCCACTTGATGGCTAAACATTCTTTATCAGTAAAAGAATAGCTTTTGTTATCAGTCAAGAGTTTGTGACTGAAGCATGATTGGATGATGCTCCATCCATTCATACTCATGGGACAAATCAGTTTGCAGGCCCCACCCCAAAGCATTAGTAATGTCCAGATCCTGTAGCACAGGTTGGCTACAAAGACTCTCCTTGTGCTGAGTAAATACATTGTCATAGGCATTTGATCACCTGTCCTGCTTTTTTTGTGGGTCAGTGGAGGCAGCTATAGTTGAGTAGTTCAGTCACCTGTAATATCCAGCCAGCTTGAGACAAAAACACACAAATGATTGGATGATGCTCCATCCATTCATACTCATGGGACAAATCAGTTTGCAGGCCCCACCCCAAAGCATTAGTAATGTCCAGATCCTGTAGCACAGGTTGGCTACAAAGACTCTCCTTGTGCTGAGTAAATACATTGTCATAGGCATTTGATCACCTGTCCTGCTTTTTTTGTGGGTCAGTGGAGGCAGCTATAGTTGAGTAGTTCAGTCACCTGTAATATCCAGCCAGCTTGAGACAAAAACACACAAGTAAAACCCAGGAGAGAGGGGAAGCTGTGGACTGCAATTGCTATTGTTTCTCTCTCTCTTCACATGCCCTGTAATACAGCTGATGCCTGGTTCCTGGACACCTGGCCAATTATTGCTGAAAAAATCATGTCTTAATCCCTTGATGCTTTTGCGCAGGGCTTTCACTCGGGCTGTTCTCTGTTTTCTGGAATTGGATCTTATCTGCATTTGGTGTTGGGCAATTCCCAATACTGTGAAAAAATCTGTAATTTTTCATGAGGCTAGAAAATGAATCGGAAATTCAACAAGCCGTTGTTTATTATCTTATATGCCTCTTCAGCATTGTGCCAACAGCAATCTACACACTACCACTGTTCTGTGGATTAATTCACAGCCAGCCCCAGCCTGATGAAAGCAGACTGTTCATAAACCATAAAAAATGTCTTGCTTGAATGTCTTGACTCTTGATACACTGTTACCCCTTGCCTGTAGGAGTCACAAGACCTCAGAAGCTGCAATAGCTAATCTCACTACCACAAGCACAACATGTATTGTGCCTCTCTAACATATTTGTTTAAAGGGACATTCACTCGTTGGCTGGCTCTATTTGTTCCATTTTGTCAGACAAATGCCATGGCAGCCAAGGGCAACCCAAGGTTTGAAATATTATAAACAGCAGCATCTTGCTAAGATAATATAAAACCAATTTTTGCAACTGTATATCTGGACTAAGTGGGCAAGAGACTATCATTAGGCTTTTTCTAGCTGTGAAATATTAAGATTAAAAAAAGTCAACCTATCAAACAACTCATTACTTAAACTTCCTCCTTTCTTAGAACAATGCTGTTTGAAATTGGAACATCAGTCAGTTTTTAAATGATTTGCATATCAAATGCAAAAGAATGATTAACTGGAACTCCCCTGAGACATATGGTAAAGACAGCAACAGAAATGATGGATGTAGTGAAGGATTGCTTGCTGAACCAGGGTGTGAGAGACTGTGCTAGGAATAATTCATGTCTAGATATGGTCTTAACTAAAAGACATACTAAAAACAACATCTTGACAGGTTTAATGTCTTACCTGATACACATAATCTGTGACTGCCAAGGCAGGTGGTTAACTCAAAACATGACATAGAGTAAAACCTTGATTTCATAAAAGACCTTAGAAGATGCTTGAACCTAATATACAATCAGGTATTCACAAAACAGGGGGAACACGTAATAACCCACAGTCAGGCTGGGGAAGTCTATGGCCTCATTTTGATCTCATGGTGACGTAAATCAGGAATGACTCCACTGAGGTAAATGGAAATGCACTGGTCTAAAACTGATGTAAATGAAATTGGAATGAGGGGGAAAAGGCATTAAGGTGGCCTGGTGGATAAAGCACTGGATTAAGATTTGGAACTCCTGGGCTCTATTCCTGGCTTGGCCACTGGCCCGCTGGGTTATCTCAGATAAGTCATTTTTGCTTCAGTGTCTCCATCTGTAAACTGAAGATGATGATACTTACCTTCTTTGTACGGGCTTTGAACTCTGCTGATGAAATGTGCTCTATAAGAGCTGTGTGTTATTAAACTGAGTTTCATATAAATAAAAGTTTTACTGTTTTAAAATGTTGAGAACCTAATGGTGCCAGAAGATATACCAGGGGCTTTATTTCTCAACATACAACATGCATGACACACACCTGACTCCTCATTGTTTTCATTATGTCTGACCTATGTATCTTTTACACAGGTTTCAGTGGAGGGGAAATATTATAATATTTAAGAGGCAAAAACGTAAGTCAGCAGGTTTATAAAGTATAAAGTGGATGGTGTTAAAAGGTTAACTCCGCATAACTCACTGCCGGTAACTTCCTCTTATCTGAGGAAGAGCAAAGCTAAAAGGACTGTTTATAGCTCATTTAGTTGGAAGACTTGAAATAAGTAATAGTGGCCTACAAACTAGCACAGTTTTATGCCTTTGTACAAATAAATTGATTGATAATGACTAATTTAGCACAAGTGGGCACTGTGGGCTTATAGACAGGACACTGGAGAGGGAGTCAAGAGATCTGGGTTAAATTTTTTGGCTGTGCCACTGATTTTGGTCAAGTCACTTCACTTCACTGTATCCCTCTTTCTTCTCCTACGTTTCTTCTGTCTTGTCAGTTTAGATAGTAGGAGACCACCCCGCCCCCAAAAGTTTACAATATGTTTGCACTGTGCCTAGCATAATGGGTACTCAAACTCAGAGGGGGTTTGGGCATTAGATTAAGACACATACTACTACTAAGAATGAAAATAATAAAAGGAGACAGAGGGTCTAGTTTCTGTCCTAATAGTAGATCTCCTCACTTAGGGCCCGTTTCCATGAGGATTGAGGGAGAGAGGGTCTGTAAAGCTGTAAAGGAAAAATAACTTATCTTTTGATGTAAGAAAACATCCCTGTAGATGCCCTAAAATTTCTCTCTTCCTGCGGTAGTTAGGATAAAGGCAGAGGTTCTGATTCTTACACCAGTGTAAATGAAAATTAACTCCACTGAAGTCAATTGAGTTACACCTGTGTAAATTCAGTATAAACTGCATGAGCTGATTCTCCTTTCTTCTGAAGTGAAATTGACTTTGACAGCTGAGAAAAGGTGTATAATACTTGTAACTTTAGTGCCGTTGTGGCCAAGATGGAGTCTGCTCTGCAGGCAGTTCTGGCCAAGAGAAGCACGTGCAGGAATGCAGCTGGGAAAGTTTTTTCCACCCTGGGGACACCTGTTCCAACCTCCCCAGAGTGAACCCTCTCCCACCCCCAAGAATACAATGAATATAGGAAAGGGAAATATTTATTTACAAAGGGATGAATGGAGAAAAACAGGGGGAAATATAAGGGGAGCAGTAATCAGGGTTACATTCAACACAAAGGCCTACAGGCCCAGTAGTACCACAGTCTGAAAGGGCAGACGTGTCTGCACTCAGAGTTCAGGAGTCCTGGGCAAAGTTCCAGTCCAGTGGTAAGTCTTAGGTGCTCCTCGACATGCTCTGTGCCAGTAAACCTCCCACAACAAATCCCCCCATACCTTCTGCTGCTGCTCTCTGCAAACCCAAACAGAGCAACAACCTCCCCACTTAACTAGCTAACAGCCTCCCTCCTTATTCCCAAGGCAAAGTGCTCATGGCCCCATGCAGCTCTGGGCAGCAGTGATAGTGAGTCCAGTTCTAGATTGTCCTTGGGAGATTCCTCCCTGGCACAGTGCTCCTCTTGGCTCTGGTCCTGGGGTATCTTCAGTTGGCTGCTCTGTCCCTCCCAGGCATGGGGCAGGTTCTCAGCTGCTTCATTATGTGAGGGCCTGCTTGCTGCAGCCCTTCTGTCTGGAGCTCCAGACACACACACCCTGCCGCTCTCCCTCTCTCCATGCTCCCCACCCAAACAGCACTTCCTCTTCCTGGAACAATCAGCACTATCCCCCTCAGGACAAAGATTTAAAGGGGCCAGGCTCTCTACACCCCAAAGGGGTTACACACTTTTAACAGCAAACTATCTTAGTGTAACTAAGTGACCATGTTATAACTGGTGATATATTAAAATAATTTTATAATAATAAAATACTGCAGAGATATTTTAGCTCGTAAGAATTTGCCCATTTTAATAACAGCTGATCCATGAAAACATCTGGTTTCTTCAAATGACCCAGTGTCATCAGTTTGATAGAGTAAAGATTCTTGTGGATTTATTACATTCCTATAAAATCTTGTGTGTTCTTACTGACGTTTTTGACCTTCCATAAGTTTGGCAAAGGATTGAGATTTACCTAGAAATAGCCAGGCATCTATAAACTCAGAGAGCCATAACATAAACTCTACTACAATATTTAAAACTTCCAGTCCCATTTTATTGCCACTGTTCGTCAATGCACCTTAGCCTTGAAGTATCAATGTACAGAGCATAGTATCAGTATTATTTCCCATCTGTTACCTACTCTTCCCTCTTCCAAGTTAAGTCACAAATTCCTTCCTCTTGAGTATGCAATGGTGATTGTTTCTGCCAATGGCCATCTTGTCAGCAGCTTCCTATTAATACCAATAATCACATTCCCTGACAGCTCCTGACATTGCATAACTTAAGGAACCATGTACTTCTGTGCAGAAACTGCTGAGCAAACCAGGACAAGGCAGCACAGTATCAGTGAACCTGAACCGAAGATCTTTGATGGTAGATGATCACAGGGCCTTGAAGACTGTCAGGCCTACTATAAACCAGCCAGTGAACTCAAACTGGATGGTGGCATAAACATGAGAAGTCCAAACAGATAATAAGCTACGAATCTTGGAAAGATACATAACAAGTGAATTAAATAAACAAAAAATTATTGACAAGAAATGAAATAGTAGCAAGCTAGTGTGATGGGGCAAGGCCAGACGGCTATAGAAAAGTAGTGGGAGATAGATATATTAGCTCCAGGCTAAACAAATCCCTGGTACCAGGTTAAGTGAAATGGAAGCTGCTCCAGGTCAATTAAGACACCTGGGGTCAATTAAGAACTTTCCAGAAGACAGGGAGAAGGCTAAGTAGATTGGGACACCTGAAGCCAATCAGGAGCTGGCTGAAACTAGTTAAAAGCCTCCCAGTTAGTGAGGTGGGTGTGCATGTCAGGAGCTGTGGGAGGAAGTTGTGCTGTTGGAGAGACTGAGTAGTACACACCATATCAGGCACAAGGAAGGAGGCCCTGAAGTAAGGGTGAAGTGGAGCTTGAGGAAGTGAGGGCTGCTGTGGGAGAAGTAGCCCAGGGAATGGTACATGTCACGTTTCTAAAAGGTCAGCTACCATAGCTGATACTATTAGGGTCCTTGGCTGGAGCCCAGAGTAGAGGGTGGGCCCGGGCTCCCCACCCCCCACCTTTGCCCCCTGATTAATCACTGAGACTGGGAGACAACAGAGACTGTGCAAGGAAGGATAACTTCTCCTCACCTCCCTTGCCAGCTTATGATGAAAATGGCTCAGTAGACTGTGACTCTTGTCTCTAGAGAAAGAAGGGTTACATGGAGGGTCACAGTGAGCCTCTGAGGCTAGTGAAATCCGCCAGGAAACGTGGGACCCACGGAGGCAAGGACAGAGCTTTGTTGCACTAGCCACACTGTCCAAGGAAGCCAGAGCTTTGTCCTGAAGTCTGTGGCATGCTTTCTGTCATATAAAGGAGCAAAATATTTGGTTTTATAAACATCAATAAAATCACGTTTCTTCGCTCATATCAGAGATGAAAACTAGTTCTGTATAATCATCAGAGGGAACTTGGACATTCAGAAATTAAATGTTGGAATCTACCTTTGTAAGGAAATATCAACGCATCATAACTTTTAAGAACCTAATTCCGTCAAACCATATTTTTGATATTTCCCTTGGAACTTATTATGGAAGAACGCCATGTCATTACATGAGCCTAATGCATAAGTAAAAATATACATAGTGTGACTGGGTTGGGCCAGATGGCTACAGGAGAGTGATCCTACTGGGATCCGGGAAGTGCTAAAGGATCCCCCACCAGCCTAAGAGGGGGATCCACAGGACCTGGACACCAAATAAATCCGGGGGACAACTAATGAAATAACAGGGACAGGAGTGTGGTCAAAGGGTCAAACGAAGAGAACCGGATGGGGACACGGAGCAGAGAACCCCAGACAGTGCCCACTGTTCCTCAAAGGCGTCAAGGGAGACAGTGGACGCCGCCCAGAGGAACTCTGCCCAGATACATGAATGGACGGAAGATTGGAAATAGGTCCCACAGTCACAGGAGACTCCATCGGCTACAGGAAAGTGATAGAAGGCAGATATATTAGCCCCAGGTTATGTAGGTCCCTTTTCCCTGGGTAAGGTAACAGGGAAGGTTCCAGAACAATCAGGAACTTTCTGGAAACAATTAAGGCAGACAGGCTGATTAGAACACCTGCAGCCAATCAAGAAGCTGTCAGAATCAATTAAGACAGGCAGACTAATCAGGGCACCTGGGTTTAAAAAGGAGTTCACTTCAGTTTGTGGTGTGCGTGCGAGGAACTGGGAGAAAAGGTGCAAGAAGCTGAGCGTGAGAAGGTGTACTACTGGAACAAAGAGAAGTACAAGCATTATCAGACATCAGGAGGAAGGTCCTGTGGTGAGAATAAAGAAGGTGTTGGGAGGAGCCCAGGGAGTTGCAGCTATCACGCAGCTGGTACAGTAGCCACTATAGACAGCTGCAATCCACAGGGCCCTGGGCTGGATCCCGGAGTAGAGGGCGGGCCCGGATTCCCCCCATCTCTCCATTCCCCCAACTCCCTACTTGATACTGGAGGAGTTGACCTGGACTGTGGGTTCCACCAGAGGGAAAGGTCTCTGGCCTGTACCCCGATCCACTAGGTGGATCAGCAGAGACTATGAGGATTGTTCTTCTTCCTTTTCCCCATGCTGGCCAGTGATGAGGCTAACTGAGTGAATGGCAGATTTGAGCCACAAAAGTGGCCAAACTGAGGGCTGCTGTGAGTCCCTGAGGTGAGCAAATCTGCCAGTAAGCGCAGGACCCACCAAGGCAGAGGAGGAACTTTTGTTTGGCCCTTCGGCAACAACCAGGCTGCTAGCCTGTTAATAATTTTAGTCTATTTTCTTCCACTCTGTTCATTGCTTTGTTTTCCTTCAATTAGTTTGAGTACGTAAAAAGAAACAAAGTTGAAAATGAATGTAAATATTTTATATTTTGAGTGCCGAATACATGGGAACTAACCCACAAAACAAAGTGTCAGCTGCTAATTTGTTTTGTTGTCACTTGGTTTCCAGGTAAGGTTTGGATGAGTAAAAGCATCAATCAACTTTTTCAGCTGAAGAAGTGGTTTCTCTAAATTGGATGTCCGAAAACACAATTCAATCTCTATCTCACTCTGCCCTGGACTTCTCATTTGCCTTTATTGCCCAAAATCTTGGGATCACACTTGACCTTGAATTTTCCTTCTAGTGACACATCTCCAGTGTATGCAGATCTACCTATTACCACTTCAGTATTGCTCATCGTCACAAC
The DNA here is from genome assembly GCF_965140235.1 of Caretta caretta. Classification (NCBI taxonomy): domain Eukaryota; kingdom Metazoa; phylum Chordata; order Testudines; family Cheloniidae; genus Caretta; species Caretta caretta. The sequence continues at coordinate 124,569,934 of NC_134209.1, read as the reverse complement.
TGTCCCATCTCCACCACTCCTGAAAGGCTCATTTATACCTTTATACTCTTGTGCATTGATCACTGCAATTTTTTTCTCTGTGCCCTCCTCAATTCTATGTTCTCAGGACTCCAGCATGTGCAGAAAGTCATATGTGCCTCATCCTTGTGGAAGAACTACTGGCTTCTTATTCACTTCACAATCCAGTTTAAAATTGCCTTCCGGGGTTGAAATCTTGGCCCCACTGAAGTCAGCAGCAAAACTCCTATTGACTGGACTAAGGCCAGGATTTTACCACTTGTTTTTAAAACACTTCATGGGTTAATCTAGGTATTGCATGGATTGTATTGAACTCTACTCCCTTTCCTGCTCTCTCCACTCATCCAACACTACCCTCTTCTTTCCGTTCACAGGAGCCTGAGTTTGCAGCCCAAAATTGTGCACGAAATTGTAGAACCACGTGTGTATGAACAAGCTCTGAGGTTTTATGTGTATTTAATGCTAGATAGTAATCCATCTGACCATGCAACCAAATATACACTTGACATGTGCACACATTTCAGACTATGCATACACCAGGTCCGCATGCAATTGTGCATGCACAAATTTGACTGAATATCAGTCCAGCAATCATGCCACATTGGTGAGAGAATTTTCTCTTCCATCGCTTTCATTTTTGTTGTACTTCACACACCAGTGCAAAACAGCCATCATGTAAGAAATGTGGCAGTCCATTAGATCCATGAAGCCAGTTACTGTGGGACCAGCCATTGTGCAATATCTTCAGACTTTGTTTTTTATTCTGCTAGCTTCTTTGAGTATATACAATCAAGGATTGGAAATAGAGTAACAGCCAGTTCTTTACTTGGTATATAACCGTTGGTGTAGCTCCATTGACGTCAATGGGAGCTGCATCAATTTACACCAGTTAAGCAGCTGTTCCTAAATTAACTGGAAAGCATCTTGGGGGATAAGGTTTGGTTTAGGATAGAGGCAAGCAAAAAACAAAACAAAAACCCTCTTCCCTGCCCCCCAGCCATCCCAGACATTAAAATGTGTGCCAGTGGATTTTACAGAAAGGATGAAGAATTAAGAGCACATGAGCTGAAACATTTTTTGTGGGCTGAATACCGCCCATGCCTTGCTTCATGGGCAGATGCAACATATAAATCTGGGATTAATTAAATTTCAATTTAATCTTTAAAATTATGCATGTCACTGTTTACCAATTTAGTGTATATTGTGGAATAGCTGGATCATTTTACTCCTCCCAGCAAAAGTGGATTTGATGCCTTTTGTTTCATCCCCTCCCACTCCCCTTGAATTTTACATAGTGATATATAGAATGCAATAGCTGGATTCCAGCACTGGAATTTTAATTCACTAAATATAATCTTTGAGCAAACTGCAGCATTTATCATAAACTGAGCACAAATGACCCAAGATAAAGGAGGATATCAAGACCTTTGAGCTGGGATAGATAGTTTGCTGCCTTCTTGTTCAGGATCTCTGGATAACCTCAGAAGGCCAGTCTGTGCTCAGAGATTGCTCCATGATATAGGTGGGTTCAACAAGTCAAAGAGTATATAGATGAGCTGAACTTAAACTCAGATAAAAGAAAAACATGAGCTAAACCGGCAATATCTGAGGAACGAAAAAAGCAGCTTCTCCTGATCTCACAGTGAGAGCCTTGTGAGCTTACAGTTACAATTAAACAGAAAAGTAAATGAAGGAGGTTAAAAATGTAAAGAAATAAAACTTGTACAAATGGAATGAGCTGTACAGTTAATGCATTAAACAATGTACTGTACCTTAAAGCAGACAGACCTCTGTGACTATGCTGTATGCAGTCTTCCCAAATTAGAAAGATAATGCTTTGGTTTTTCAGCAGTCCCACAGGATGGGAGAAAGAGCTGAAGTACATCAATAAATATTGAATTAGATTTACAGCTTCTGGACTATTATCTAATTATAGCATGCTTGGAAATATATGGTAATTTATCAATAAAGAGAGACATATTGAACATGGTAGTCATAGGTTTTGCAGTGAAGGCAATTTTTATTAATCGTGCATCTAGATAGTCATCCTCACTTCTTTAATTTAAAATGAAGGAAATCTGGGCTTTAATAAGAGCCAGTTTGGATCAGTCCCCACCCAGACTGTATAGGAATAGAGTAAAAAAAAATCTATACAGTTTAACAAAATGCAGGTCAAATTAATGTCTGGTGGAAGCCTGTTGACTTTAAGGAGTTTACAGCAGATTGGAAATTGCCTCTGCAGGGTTTATCCTAGCTAATCTATTTACAATCCAAAAACCCCCTATCCTGCATTTAAAGAATATTAATAAGGTTACAAAGTGAAGAAATCAAAAGTTATGAAAAGACAAAATTAAGGCTGTTCCGGCAAGCTGAATGCTACGGCTTTGCGCATGTGCATTATGCTACAGTCTATAATCATATGCTCACCTACGTGAGGAAAAATAGCATGTGATCACATAATCCAGTGTCATACTGCGCACACATAAGTAGGGAAAATACATTTTGCCTGGGTAGCCTTAATTCTGGCATTTTTAAACTTTTAAGTTTACATTACAGCCTTAATGTTCTTTTAAAGTTTGTTTGTTCTATGAAGGCAACAGTATTTGTTTCCCATGATTCTTGTGGTAAAGATCACCATTAAAGACTGCGTGTTGGGGAGTGCATCAGCCAGGGGTACAAGAATGTCAGCACGGGCAGTGCTTCCTCTCACTGTGCACCCAGACTAGCCAGTAAGAACCCCGACCTTACCTCTGATCCCATTACCATGATGTTCCTCCAGCACCATCTTTAATTCCATGGTGACAGCCTCTCAGCTTGTGATTAGTGTTAATGATACATACTCAACAAACAAAGCCAAAAACAAAAGGCGGTAGTGTAGCTGCTGCAGAAGGTGAATGAAGTGGTGATATCAAGGAGATTAATTTATTTGGGAAGCAGAATTTACAATGGTAATGAGGATTTGTCTGCTGATTGTCATGTCACCCATCAATCATTTTTGGCCCTTAGGCAACAACCAGGCTGTTAGCCTGTTAATAATTTTAGTCTATTTTCTTCCAGTCTGTTCATTGCTTTGTTTTCCTTCAATTAGTTTGAGTGCGTAAAAAGAAACAAAGTTGAAAATGAATGTAAATATTTTATATTTTGGGTGCCGAATACATGGGAACTAACCCACAAAACAAAGTGTCAGCTGCTAATTTGTTTTGTTGTCACTTGGTTTCCAGGTAAGGTTTGGATGAGTAAAAGCATCAATCAACTTTTTCAGCTGAAGAAGTGGTTTCTCTAAATTGGATGTCCGAAAACACAATTCAATCTCTATCTCACTCTGCCCTGGACTTCTCATTTGCCTTTATTGCCCAAAATCTTGGGATCACACTTGACCTTGAATTTTCCTTCTAGTGACACATCTCCAGTGTATGCAGATCTACCTATTACCACTTCAGTATTGCTCATCGTCACAACTGTCCCATCTCCACCACTCCTGAAAGGCTCATTTATACCTTTATACTCTTGTGCATTGATCACTGCTATTTTTTTCTCTGTGCCCTCCTCAATTCTACGTTCTCAGGACTCCAGCATGTGCAGAAAGTCATATGTGCCTCATCCTTGTGGAAGAACTACTGGCTTCTTATTCACTTCACAATCCAGTTTAAAATTGCCTTCCGGGGTTGAAATCTTGGCCCCACTGAAGTCAGCAGCAAAACTCCTATTGACTGGACTAAGGCCAGGATTTTACCACTTGTTTTTAAAACACTTCATGGGTTAATCTAGGTATTGCATGGATTGTATTGAACTCTACTCCCTTTCCTGCTCTCTCCACTCATCCAACACTACCCTCTTCTTTCCGTTCACAGGAGCCTGAGTTTGCAGCCCAAAATTATGCACGAAATTGTAGAACCACATGTGTATGAACAAGCTCTGAGGTTTTATGTGTATTTAATGCTAGATAGTAATCCATCTGACCATGCAACCAAATATACACTTGACATGTGACATTTCAGACTATGCATACACCAGGTCCGCATGCAATTGTGCATGCACAAATTTGACTGAATATCAGTCCAGCAATCATGCCACATTGGTGAGAGAATTTTCTCTTCCATTGCTTTCATTTTTGTTGTACTTCACACACCAGTGCAAAACAGCCATCATGTAAGAAATGTGGCAGTCCATTAGATCCATGAAGCCAGTTACTGTGGGACCAGCCATTGTGCAATATCCTCAGACTTCGTTTTTTATTCTGCTAGCTTCTTTGAGTATATACAATCAAGGATTGGAAATAGATCTGGTCAGATTTTTTTTCCAGCTTTCTTTGGAAAATGCCTGATCTGACTGAATCAATTTGTTTAGATTTTATCAAAATTATTGATGGGAAATTATCTAAAATATTTGTTTTGATAAGGCTGAAAGGTTTCAATAAGTTTAAAATGTTTCCCTTAATATAAATGTTGAAACAATATTTCAATGTTTGTGTTATAATATACAATGTGCCAATTATGTATAATATAATATATGAACATAAAAGTTGAAACAATAATTTCAATATGTAACATTAACATTTTTACTTTATCAAAATGAAACATTTCAGACTTACATAAAAAATTCAGAGAGTTTGACTTTTTGTCCCATTTGTGGATGAAACTAAATTTTGAAATCTCAGAATTCTCAGTGGGAATGTCTAGTTGGAAACAAGTTTGTTAATGTTGAAGAGCAATCATAAGAAATTGCTCTACCTGAGGAGTGAAGTCAAGATGGTAATCACTGGGCTTGATAGGATACTGGGCTTGATAGGATACCCTGGCCATTTCTAACATTGGCAACCTGTCACAGGACCAGAATGGTGGCATTGTAGTGAACAATAATGCGTATTTTTGAGCTCCCAAATTTCCCCTCCTATCCACCTACTTTCTCTTTTATAGTCAAACCCAGAAGAATCCATAGCACTGTTTCCTCTCCATCTAAACATATATAAATGCTTATCTTGTCAAATACAATTGCATTTCCTAAGGTAGGGTTATCTGTCTGGGCTGTGTAGCTTTCCATCCCCTTATATCCATGCTGTTTGTGTGTGTGTGTGTGTGTGTGTGTATGTATGTTTATATGCCACTGACAATTTGTCATCCTCTCATACCCATTCACCTGATTCTTGTTTTGTGAAGAGCAATAATTGCAAAAGCAGCCTTAGCTGCTGTTGCTGCTAACTAGCTACACTCAAACTGCTGAGATCATTTTCTATTTATCTATCTTAGGTACTCACTCACATGGCATGACTACCCACCGCAGCACCTCCTGCTGGCCATCCTGGGAATTAGCTTGGGGGTTGTCTGTATGCCCTTCTCAGGTGGTGTCTTGCCTGTCATCTCATCTGTCTCCACCTCCTGGACCCGTGTCACTCCCTGGACCTTGTTGTCCTCTTCTGGACACAGTCCTCTGGCGGTGTCCCAGTCTGTCCTTTTCCCCTTTTCAGGGACCGACAGTCCTTAGTCCAACCACTTGTCTCAGTGGCAAACTGCAGTTCCAATTCTAGCCGCTCGACTCAGTGGCAAACTGCAGTCCATTCACTGGCCACTCCCAATGGCTGAAGAAGAGGAGGCACCTGCCCCCAGTGCTGGGAGGATCATGGCCACCACTCCCAAGAGGAAGAGACGTAGGGTGGTGGTGGTTGGAAACTCCCTTCTGAGGGGGATGGAGGCATCCATCTGCCTACCTGACCTGATGTCCCAGGAGGTGTGCTACCTGCTTCTAGCCTGCACCTGAGATGTTATGGAAAGATTGCCAAGGGTCATCCATCCCTCTGACCATTAGCCCATGCTGCTCATCTATGTGGGCACTGATGATACTGCCAGGTATGACTAGAGGCAGATCAGAAGTGACTAGAGGGCTCTAGGCGTGAAGGTGAAGGAGTTGGGGCCACAAGGGCTGTTCTTGTTCATCCTCCTTGTTGAAGGTAGGGGCCTAGCTGGGACGTACATAGTCTGGAGATGAATGCATGGCTGCACAGATGGTATCAATGAGAGAGCTTTGTTTTCCTCAATCTTGGGATGTTGTTCCATGAAGGAGGACTGCTGGGAAGAGATGGGGTGCACCTGACAAAGAAGAGGCACTGACTCACCAACCTAGTGAGGAGAACTTTAAACTAGGTTCAGAGAGGGCCGGTGACAAAATCCCACAGGTAGGTATAGAAAAGATGACCTTGACAGAGAGCTAGAAGTTGTGGTGGGAAATGGTTAATTACAATAGGATCACAGAAGAAACAAGAGGAAATACAGTGGAGGAATCTGCTCAACATCTTAAATATCTATACACAAATTCAAGGAGTATGGGGAATGAACAAGATGAAATGGAAGTCTTAGTACACAATCTAAATTATGACTTAATTGGTATCACTGAGATTTAGTGAGACAAATCTCATGACTGGAATACTGGTATAGAGGGATATAGCTTGTTTGGGAATGGCAGGCTGGGGAAAAAAGGGAGGAGATGTTGCATTATACATTAAGAACATACACATTTGTGGTGAGAGGCAGACCAGCTGCAAGTCTCTGGATGAAGACAAAAGGGGAAAAAAACAGTGGTGACATCATAATTGGGGCCTACTATAGACCACAAAATCAGAAGGAGGAGTGAATTATGCATTTCTAGAACAAACAACAGAAATATCCAAATCACAAGAGCAGGTAGTAAGGGGGGACTTTAACTACACAGATATCTGCTGGAAAAGTAATACAGCAAAACATGCGCTCTCCAATAAGTTTTTAGAATGTGTGGCAACAATTTCTTTTTTCAGAAGGTGAAGGAAGTAACCAGGGAGGCAGCCATTTTAGGCTTGATTCTGACCAACAAGGAGGAATTGGTTGTGAATCTGTGAGTAGAAGGCAACTTGTTTGAAAGTGATAATAAAATGATAAATGTGATGATTCTAAGGAAAGAAGGAGAGAGAACAGTACAATAAGGATAATGGACTTCAAAAAATAAAAGACTTTAATAAATTCAGAGAACTAGTAGGTAAGGTCCCATGAGAAGAAAATCAAGGAGAAAAAGTAGTTCAGGAGGGCTGGCAGTATCGCAAAGAGTCAATATTAAAGGCACAACAGCAAACTATCCCAATGCAAAGGAAAGGTAGGACGAATAGTAAGAGGCCAATATGGCTGCATCAGGAACTCTTTAATGACCTGAAAACAAGAAGGAATCCTACAAAAAGTGGATACAAGGACAAACTGCTAAGGATGAGTACAAAAGAATAGTACTAGCATGTAGGGACAAAATCAGAAAAGCTAAGGCACAAAATGAGTTTTAGGAAGTAAACCAGTGTGTGTTGGGTAGTTATTTCTGGAGAATTTCATCAACTGGTTCAGACCAGGTCCCAGAAGTCTAAGAGAACAAAGAAAGATTTTTGGTATAAAAGCTTAATCTGACTGAGAGGCCTTCATTTTTTGATCTAACAAATGGACATGAGCCTTTGACGAATGGAGGTAGTGAGGCAAACACCACTGAAGGACTGGATGGACTTTGACCTACTATGCCTTCCATGTGGAAAATGAGCAACTTCTGGTATGTTTAGTATTACTGATATCTCTTATTGTTTTATGTTTTTTCTATAAGACTTTTGTCCTTAAATAAACATATTCTGCTTTGGAAAATCTGGTTGGTCACTGAGATTTAATAACAAGCCCTTGACAAAGAGCAAACTGCAGGTGCTGAATTAAGGTCAGACCTGCTGGGATAATCACAGTAAATTGAAAGGGAGGGTTGCAGCCTAAACCCTGGTTATGAGGCAGAGGGACATAGGTCCCTGCCCAGAAAGAAGTGGTGGCTAAGGAGCTGAGACCTAATGTGGCATTATATGGGTAGACCACAGAAAGGGGGTCAGAGGTGCAGTTACCCTGAAACTGCAACATGGAAAACTTAAGACTAAAGCTCCTCATTCTGCTGTAGAAGACTTTGTTGCTTTGTGGTGTTCTTCTGAATAATCTTTTGATTACAACTTCATTCATTTTTCTCAGGTTTCAGAGTAGCAGCTGTGTTAGTCTGTATTTGCAAAAAGAAAAGGAGGACTTGTGGCACCTTAGAGACTAACAAATTTATTTGAGCATAAGCTTTCGTGAGCTACAGCTCACTTCATCGGATGCTGAAGTGAGCTGTAGCTCACGAAAGCTTACGCTCAAATAAATTTGTTAGTCTCTAAGGTGCCACAAGTCCTCCTTTTCTTTTGATTCATTTTTCTGTTTTAACAATCTTGGGCTGGTAGAAAATACTCAGGTAACTGAGTGTAAATGTTTCTGTTGAAGATGACATTTGCTGGGAGCAGACCATAGCACAATTCAGCATGGCCCAATAGTTGCACAGAAATGTTAAAACAGCCCAGGAGAGGGCTGTGCTGGGGGCAGGTAGCTCCCAGGCTGATTGGGGAAGTAGGCACAGCTGGTGTCACGCCCCAAACAGACCACAGCTGGCCCTTATAAAAGGGCTGTGACCCAGATGCTCAGACAGAGTCTCCTCTAGCTGTGGAGGGAGACAGGCCTGGCTGCTGGGGAGCATACCAGGGTACCTGAGGTGAAGCAGGGCTGGGGAAGGCCAGAGGAGCTGGGAGGCTCCAGGCTGGAAAAGCCCCAGGCTGCAGGCCTGGCAGACAGCCTAAGACAGGGTACTGGGGTTGCAACAGGGCAGCCCAAGAGTAGGCAGAGGCCACAGGTCCAAACCCTCCTTGCCTGTGATGAGTGGCTTGTATGCTGCAGTCTGCCCCAGTGAACAGGGTCTAGGTGATGACTGGCAGTAGCCATATAGTGAGGTGGGGATGGGGGGTTGGGGAAAATGTGATCCTGTAATTACAGATTATGGGCTTGACTCATCACAGTAGTACTTTTAGGTTTATATCAATGGAAGGTCATTGGCATAACAGGAGTGTAATATAGTGGAAATTAAAGTCCTTTATTGTAATCCACATACACAAGGAGCAGAGTTCATGGCATTTAACCTCAACTTTGGCATTTCCTGATTTTTTGGGGGGCATTAATATTTGTAACCTTAATGTTACATTAAAGTGAACTTTTGTATTCTACCTTGTATTACTCTTAATTTTGTAAGACAATTTTAAGGCCACACTGTACCTGGATCTATGCTGACAAGCCTCAAAAAGGATCAAAGTCTATGTTCAGTTCAGATGAGCAGTACACAGTAGTTCACAGGCTTATCCAAAGTGGATCCAAAGTATTCAAAACTCTTGTGTCAGGAAACCTGAGCTGGAAATCTCCTTAGTAGTGGCTCTCTGCATGAGATTGCTGAGACTTCCTAAATCTTATCCAGATACAAGAATCACTATAGCAGCTTCTTCCTATTTCATCACTTTCTCTCCTGGCCCATGATACAACAAAATGGAAAATAACAAAAATTAAGCTGGTCAAAAGTTTGATTTTTATAGACAAAAGTTCAGGGAGTTTGTATTTTGTCAGAATTTATTCTTCCATCACTAATCTATGGTGGTTGACGTGTAAGCAAGCTGGCTAGGCTGTCTTGAGTGTCTACTGATACTGACAAATAAAATTCCTGCACAGTCTCTAAAATCAGACAGCTCACAATCTAGCTGTATATATATATATATATAGATGTAAGCAGAGTCAGGATGAGCTCCACCCTGACATCTGGTCGTGAGGTGTGGCAAGTTGTGGAAAAGAACTTCAGGGGCTGATCTCATTTGCATAGGCACACCCACCCTGCCTAGAATGAGGCCATAGCTGCCCAAATGGTCACTTTGGCTGCTGTGGGATCCCCAGTGTCTCTGTTATTGGGGCAGGAAGAATATATTGTTATTACCCTGATTATGGGAACTATGCTTGGAACTGTACTTGGCCTTTTGTTATGATGGAGGGACTCGCCATCAACTAAGTAGCACTCGCTAGGCAAGGGACATGGGTTCCAAAACTCTGTGAATAGAGAGAGGCTGGGGACAGGTATTAATACTTGGTGGCATGGGCCCCCTGGTGAGGGCCTTACATGCTAATTGCACGTCCTCCTCTCTCCACTGTAGAATATCAGAGCTAATTTTGATTCTATTAGGAGTTTAGTTACAGGCTGCTGAGCTGAATTCACTTTGGGCTAATGGTGCACCAGCACTGAGGCTCCCCTACTGCAAGCTGAAATCACAAAAGAGCTGAAATCACTCAGTGTTGTGTTAAGTAGTGGGGGAGCCTGAAGCTATATGGTGGAGCAGTTTGCGGGATGGCTGGCAGAGCATTGCAGTTTGTGGGACGGCGAGCAGAGCGGCTGGTGGAGCAGAGCAGTTTGCGGGATGGCGAGCGGAGCGGAGCGGCTGGTGGAGCAGAGCTGTTTGTCGGATGCTTAGAGCAGCTCATGGGGCGGCTGTTAGAGCGGAGCCCCATGGAGAGGTGGGGCCATCAGCTTTGGACCATGTAAGGTGCCCCTTAACCCCCTCCCCCCCTCCATTTCCACCCAGGTTGGGAGGTAAAACTCTGCAGATAAACTTTTGAACTCTGGGGCTGCCCTGACCAAGGACAGAGACTTTTGGGTTGTTGGACTTTTGGGACTTTGGGTGATTTTGGGTTGCTGGATTCAAGAACCAAAGGGAAAGGGCATGCCCCAATTATCTTGGGGTGGGTTTTGCTCGTGGGTTGTGTTATGAATCCTGTTGGTGGTGTTTCCCCAACATAATGCCACATTGTTTCTCTCTGTTATTAAAAGGCTTTTTTGCTACACTCAGACTATGTGCTTGCGAGAGGGGAAGTATTGCCTCTTGGAGGCGCCCAGCGGGGGTGGTATATATTTGTCCCAGGTCACTGGGTGGGGTCTCAAGCCGGTTTGCATTGTGTTATTGGAATGGATCCCCTAGATACTGAACCCGGCCCTTGTTGCTGCCAACTCTGACAGGCAGAAGGGTTACATACATATATATATATATATGCATAGGATGGAGACTGAATTTGTATTTCAACATATGCTTCTGAGACGGTGCCCATTTGGATGTTAGAACAGCACAGTGCCTGCAGAGATTAAGTGATTCAGCTAAGATCTGTAGACTGTGATTCATAGAGACAACGACCCATCTGTATAATGACTCAGTTTTAAGGAAACAGCAGGACCAGTTTTTTTTGTATGACTGCCTTCGTCCGCAAAATGTATGTTTCATCCTAGCAGCAAGAACTATATATTTCTGTTACTCTTCAAACAACAGAAATACACATCTGTCACTGCAACAATAAATTGGAGAAGTGATAGCAACCTTTTCACACTGATATCATATTCATCCAACTGTTTTATCATTAAAACCTATTATCTCAAAATGACTGACAGCCTCAACAATTTTGGGGACTTCAATCATTACTGAGGCAGGAATTTGATTTTTATCTAATATATTCATTTATTTTTGTGCAGCTGAACAGCACAGTATTGCGTTTAGGGCTGTCGTGTTAACTTTCCATGGAGCGTAGTTTAAAATTCCTGTGTGACAACTTGGAATGAACAATTTACATTTAAAATAACATGTTCACGTTATCCATTGTAATCCTAATTAACCAAGAAAGGCTTTTATCACAGCATCCATTGGCAATTGTAAGCCAGATACACAGCCATGAAAGTCAATGGAACTACCAACTGAGGAGCCCTCTGGGACCAATTTTCAATTTTGGGCACCTAACAGGATACCGAAGTCTGCATATGTGCTTGCTCAAATCAGCACTCAGATGCCCAAATACCTTCAAATGACTCAACTAACCTGACTTAATTTTAATGAAGTGTTTAAAAATATCCCACCATCTAATTATGCAGATGAGTGCGCAATATTACCTGTACATATATTTACCAGCACTTACCCATCTCCACTACTGCTGGATTGTATTAATTCCCTCATTGCTTTATGGAAGTTGAAATCAGTCCAATCAAAATCAGTATGTGTCTCAGCAGCAGGCACTGCCCATGTTTACTGCTTTTCACATTCTAAAGTGGGAAATAATTTTATATTTTCTACTGTATCTCTGTCAGGCACCCAGGTCTTAAACTCTGAAACACAAGGCTCTTTGGCACGAGTAAGCTCCAACCTGCCATCCACTGACTTGCTAACTGTGGTCAGAATAGGAGCTGTCAAGTGTAACAGGGCGGTTACCTGCTCTGGCCCTGATAGGGCTGAGGCCAGCCCAGGGAGAGGGCTGGGGCTGTGGGGAAAAGCCCAGCTGGACTAAGGGAGCAGCCATAGCTGTGGCCAGCTCAATCAGGCCCAGCTGGCCTCTATAACAGGCTGTGAGCCAGGAGCCCAGTCAGTCTCCCTCTGCCTGTAGACTGAGAAGGGCCTGGCTGCAAGGTGCTGAGCAGGACACCTAGATTGGAGCAGGGCTGGGGAAGGGCCAGAGGAGCTGGGAGCTCCGGCCTGGAAAGCCTCAGGCTGCAGGCCTGATTACAGGCCAAATAGGTGCAGGGTTGCAGAGGGGCAGGCCACGGGTAGGCGGAGGCAGCAGGTCCAAAACCCCCTTGCCGGTGATGAGTGGCCAATACACTGCAGTCTGCCCCCGATATAAGGGGCTAAGTGGGGATTGGCAGTAGCCCGGACTGAGGCGAGGTGGGGTTAAAGGGTGGGGGCTCCCCTGGGTGGGGACACCCAGAACCTGAGAGTGTGGGGGTACTGCCAGGGGGGCAGCACCCCAGAGAAAGGGGCACTGGGTCCTGGGAGGGACATGGGGGGTAGCAGTAAGGCTGGTCACTGGCCTGCAGAGGGCGCTCCAGTGGCTAGATGAGCTAATTCCCGACAATGACCAGCAGGAGGCGCAGGAGGGGTGAGTACAAACCTTTACATCAAGTAACAGAGGAAATAGCTCCCATGGAGACTGTGATTCAGGGACAGACAAACGTTACAGTTCGGTGTAATCCATTTGCCATACTTTCCCCTAATCCTCGATATCTCCTGGCTGGCATTCCATGATCCGCTCATTTGGTGGCAAGCACAGGAAGTCTATCTTCCATTAGAGTTTTGTAGACCGCATTGTGGGAGACCAGGGGCTCTTGTCCCAGCATCCAAACCTCGGGAGGCTCAGATGGGAGCGACTATCCAGGCAGAAATTACCATTTGAAGCTACATGTGAACTCCCCTCAAAACATCAAGGCTACGCTGATCTTTTTGAAAAGAAGAGAATGGAAACTACCTCTGCCTCTGTACTGGGACTATGACTGCCTAAAAGAGTTGCAGCCAGGAGCGAAAATACCCTTCAGATGAATTTATGCCATGTCAGAACCTGAGCTGACAGTGCTCTGAGAGTATGTCCAGGAGAATCTGGCCCAAGGGTTTATCCGCAAGTCAGCCTCACCGGCTGGTGCACCAGTATTTTTTGTCAAGAAGAAAGACAGCAGTCTCTGATTCTATGTTTGATTACCATGCATTGAATCAGTACCTAATCAGATAACACTCAAGAATTGTTACCTGCTACCCTGAATTCTACAACTACCCTGCTCTCTGAAGAGTCACCCAGTATTTCATGTATCACTTTTGAAACCCTACACAGAAAACTCTTTCCCTCACAGGACTTAGCCACCTTCTTCACCAGTACGGGCACAGGGCCATCGTGAATATATGGTTTATGAAATCCTGAACTCCTAAACATAAATGTGACAGGCTCTGGTACCTGGTTGACTGGAATGGTAATGGTCCTGAGGAGCGTATCTGGAAAACTGTGGAAAATGTACATGCCCCCGTGCTTGTACAAATATTCCATAGGAGCCACCCAGAAAAGTTTGGTCCTGAGGGTGCCCTTGGCAAGGAGGTGATGTCAAAGATCATGGGTTTTGAATGCTGGAACACAGGCCGCTTTGGAGCTAGTAAGCTCCAACCTGCCATGCAGTGACCTGCTACCTTTGGTCAGAATAGGAGCTGAACTCCAACAGAGGGCTGCAGTCCTGGAATCCAATTGGTAGAATGATGGGGGTCCTGACTGGTTCACAGCATCTATATAAACCCAGCACAGGAACAGGACGTTGTCCATGCAACTGGGTTCTCCCTATGTCGGACTGCTTCCTCTGTGATAGCTTTCTAATTGCCTGCTGCTGATCTCCTCGTAACCTGATCCTGCTTGCCTCCTAACACTTTGATTTGCCCTCTAACCTGTCTCCTGACTCAGACCGCCTGGTATCAGATCTGGCCTGACTCCTGTTCTGACTACTACGTCAGAGCGCCCACATCCCAGTCAGAGACTTAATTCTCCCAGTCATGACAATGTCCATTGCATAGCAGGGAGAACTATGGGGTGGATTCTTCTCTCACGCTGGTCTTAGACTGGTGTAACTCCATTTATTTCAGTGTTGTTACTCCTGCTTTACACTGGTCATAAGCAAAATCAGAATCAGGCTCATTATGAGCCAGCAAGACTCTAAAGTTCATCATAGGGACATCGAATTTAACACACTAGACCACTAATCTGCTAAATTCAATATATCTCTAAGGCAAATCCTGAGGCCCAGCCTTTGTTTTTATCTTTATTCAGGTAAATTCCTGGTTACGGTAGACATTTGCCAGAGTAAAGATTGAGTAAAAGCCAAGCAAAAGACTTCAGAGTCTTGTCCCCTAGTAGGGGCCAATAACCAATAATTCAGAAAAAGCTGGGTTAAAAAAAATTCACCTGCACAATTGTGCAGTGTTGTTCATGGAAGAAATAGTCTCTGCTGACCTCTGCACTAAATAGCTTATGCCCTGAAGGATTTACTTATTTATTTAGATTTAAAATAATTAAAAAGAGGCCTATCCAAGGTTCTAAGTCCCCTAGCACAGCATTAATAACACAGTAAAATCCCAGCAGCATTAAAGTAATCATTGCAACAGGAACTCAGCCAGCAAACTACCTACAGAAACTTTATTCCACCCCTTCATTGTGTAGGGCACATATCCCAGACCTGCTCCAAAACCCTGATCAAATGGCTGTCTTTTGCAGCATGCCCAGAAAGTCACCAAATTAAGGCGATTTCAGAATGGGGTGGGGGAAACAAGTTCCAGAATCTTGGAGCCTTCATGGAGAACACCCTGCTAGCCACCTCCTGTCTCCTCTTTTAGAAAGAGGGGATCCAGCCTGGGTGCCCTGCTGACTAGGGCAGTGTGGCCCATGGAGAGAAGTGATCCTTCAGGTAGACTGGTCTCAGGCTTGACAAAGCCCTGGCTGGGATGATTTAACTGGGAATTGGTCCTGCTTCGAGCAGGGGGTTGGACTAGATGACCTACTGGGGTCCCTTCCAACCCTTATATTCTATGATTCTATTTAGGATTTTATAGGTCATAACTAACCCCTTAAATGCCACTTGGAGACCAATGAGCACCGTGGTTAACTTTTACCATGGGACTCATCATTGCAGATGTTCAGTGTTCAAGCACAGGAAGAGACCACCATGATAGTGCAACATTCCAGCTCTACTCCTTCCTCCCCATATACAGTCCTCTCTCCTCAAACACTTCCTGAAAGTACAGTTCTCTTATTCTATCCATACTGAGCATACTGTCATACTCTAACACCCCCTATTGGGAAGCTATCTATCATAACTATAAATGTTGTTGCTCAGGATTATGCAACCCTTTTCAAAATCCAACTCTACGAGCTTATTTGTCTCTTTGGCCTCCTGCTGTAGTGAACTCCACAGGATGACTACAAGCTGTAAGAAGTTTCATTTCCTCTTCGTCTGGTAAGCTTACCTGCCATTAGTTTGACCTTTGTTATTGAATGACTGTTCCTGAATAATGGGACAACATAAAAAGGAGTAACTGATTAGTTTTCACTACCCCCTTAACAATCTAAAGGCCCTTCCAGTGCTTTTTCTTTCAATATGGATAGCAATTCTTCTCCCATCAGATGCAAATACTGAATGACTGAAGAGCTTCATCTTGTAGTGCTTTAAAAAGTGATTGACATGTTGTTTGGCTTTTAGACATTTTTTTTTCTTTAGTGGCATGGAATAAGTAATGCATGACCTGACTGCAGTTAGAATTTTTTAAAAGTTATCATATTGCTATCCTTTCCTTTTTCCATATTGCATAAATCAAAACTCTTTTCTGCTGAAAAAGTAGCTATGTACACAAAAGCTTCAATGCTAAACTAGAGAATTTTTTGATCAATCCTAACACAATATGCAGTTGACATAACTAAAGGTTGTGAATTCATGGAGACATCTGGGTGGTATTAGCAGCATCTATATTAAATTAGAAGAGAGGAGACAGTGTAATGTGACTATTGAGAATAATATGATGCAGAATCGCTTGTAAAATCAGACTTGTGCAATAGTTATGCATTACTTTTATTCTGTTGCTTGAGTAAGCAATGAAAATCAGTTTATAGGATTTTTTTTAAATAGGCTTTTCCTCATCTCCTACTGACATGTAAAAGTGTAAAACAAAAACTATTGTATTATCCCAAATCTTTCACAAAGGTAGAGCAATTTTGGAACAATTACTGACTGCTACATTAGGGCAAAATTCAAGAGGACACAATATTTTAGTACCTGATTATCTCTCCTAACTTGCTATTTATCTCAGTGGGTAGAATGGGATAATAATTAGAGAATTAAGTCTTGCTCACTCAGTCATGAAGTGCACAAATTCATTTGCTGTTTCATAGTTATTTTCCAGCTGGAGGAGTTTAATTAATATTTCTTTCTGCTGTGCCCACACCTGACCAACAAAAGCCACTCCAGTTTGGTCCCATTGATCTCAGCCATTTAACCTCTGTCTCTCTTCATATTGCTTTGCAAGCAAGCAGTGTCCTCTAAAGCTAATGCCATTGCTACTCAGATATAGCCAATCAGAGGCTTTGGATTAGTAAATGCTTGTCAGCTTGGTCGATTCCGGAGTCTGACTGCCATCAACAGAGTACATTCCCTCAACCTGCCAAAGGAGAGACACACAGAGTGGACCCCAGTCCAAGTCCCCAGTACTGCTGCCTGAGGCTGGTCTGAGTTTAACAACATGTAAATCTTCTTCATGCCCTTTTACTGCCATAATCTCTCATTGTCAGATTAATAGACTGTGGTCATTCCATTTACAAGACTCCAACAGTCTTTTCCCAACTGGCTGAAATAGTAATATATCATTATGTATGTGTGATATTAACAAACAGTAAAAATGTGCTCTTCCCTTCTTCTTTTTCTCATTGAATCCAGATTTTTCCATGATCCCTATAGGCAAAGTGCTGCCTGTGGAAGAAAGTCCCTGCTGGCTGTCACAAGGCAATGTTATCTTGTGAATGGTTCCTTAAATATCTACAAGGCTGCAGAGATTAAATGTTCTCCAGGGAAACACAGGAAAAGTAGAATGTCAGTGTCACCTTTCGTCCAAGTGAAAAGTCAAATGACATTTCCAGAAATATTGATTAGAACATCTTTGTGTGTCAAAATAGAATGATGATTTCAATATCTGCAATGCAATGCAATGCACAGGTTGAAGCAGGAGCTAGCAAGTAGAGATAAGACTATTTCAGGAAGTTCAGAATTGGTGATCAGAAAATCTTTCCCACTGTGCTTGAGGCTCATACTCAGTGAGTTCAGATGACTTCATGTCAAACTCTCTCCCTCTAGCCCCACTGGTGGGAGAACCCAAGCATCTGATTGCAAGTTTATTGCCTTTTCTTGTTTTGAGATACCTCTTCCCCCCGATCTGCCATGTATAGTGGATATTAACTTGTAAAGTAGAATGGTGGGGCACAGGCCCTCAATCCCACTCTATGGATTGGCCAGAAAGGGTGCTCCAAGATGTGTATGAGAGCCAGAATTCTCAAAAATACTTTCCTTTGGCTTCTGCTCTCCCATGTATCCCATGTCATTCCACTCCTCAGAAAGCTGGACCTCCTGCTGCCAACACAGGGGAGTTGTGATTATGTTACAGTAGTAGACTTCTGAACATTATCTACTATAATCTTTGTCATGACATGGGTCTTTATCATAACTTACTTTCTACTGTGTATTTCATACAAAGAATGCCCCCCCAGTGCTTTACAGAATTAAACAATGACTAAATTTAAAAAATGGCTGAGGAAGGAAGAAATAAAAAGGCATAAATAATGGAGAAAATATGGGCAGGATTTTCAGTTGGCATAGCTCCACTGACGCCAAAACAGTTACATTGATTTATGCCATCTGAGAATCTAGCCCTCCATGTTTTAACCTGAGATTTGAAAAGTGCTGAAGCAGAGAAATGCAGAAAGGCCATATGTCAAATGGCAGAAATTGCAGGGCAGAAGGCTCTTGCACCAAAATTGATCAGATTTTTGAGAACGGACAGTCAGGAGGACAGTGCTAGAAAAGAAGAACCAGACAGAGAAATAGTCAAAGAGAGGAAAGAGAGAGGCTGGAGCAAGTCTATAAAGTAAGATTATTTTTAAACTACTTTTAGTGAGCCCCTTGTCAAACAACAATGAATATAAATTTGTCTTATATTATCTGAAGTACAATATATATTGCAACTTTGAAATAGTAAAATTGAAACAAGTTTAATTTACAATACAAAATATTGTGCACATTCTGATTTGTTATGTCAATTTGACCTCATTATTAATTAATATAATCTTAATTAATCTTCTGTTTTCTTGAGTCTCTACATAAATCAGTAGACAAACTTCTGGCCACTCTGCATTTTTCAGCTTTAAGATTATTTCCTCATTCAGCTCCCAGGCTTTCATTTGATCTTTTGCTGTCCTCTTTGACCTTAGTCTTCACACTCCAAATCCTCATTTCGACTCCTCTGATCATAACCTGTGAAGGTAAGGGGAGGGAAAGGTTTATCCTTAGCCCGAGCTTGTGTAAATTGATGTCTTTTACTATCACAGAAATTTAGGCTTGTAAAAATCTGTATTGCATTGATCTCCTGGAATTCAGGGTTATACTTGGCCTGATTTGATGTCACTTACACCAATGTAAATCAGCAACAGCTGCACAAGAGCCATGGGAGATACACCAATTTAATACTGCTGTCAGTGAGATCAGAATAAGACCCGTTGCCTCTAGCAGCAGTAAAGTTTTTCCATAGTTATAGCCTCCACTCTGTTGATATGTTTAATGGACATGATCTGTAGCACAAAAATAACCTTTCACATTCTTTTTATGCATATCCAGCAAAATTCAGGCTAGCAAACTAGTAAGCTGTTTACTTAAATTTCAGGCAGACTCATTGCTGCAAGGGGATGTGTTCTTGTCAAAAGAAAGGATTTGGGATGTGTGTAAATGGGAATTGTGGGACGGATATATGCCATTCAGTTGTTTAAGTTGGTTATCTAAGACTTCAGTAATTAGGCTGGTTTTATTAGAAGCACAATTTATCTATTTATGACATGGAGAGTACCCGTAAGAAATTCCAGCTGAAAATGCTTTGATTTTCAGGAGTGGATGTTAGTGACCTGAGACCTTGGGAAAGATAGAATATAAACATTCCTAGAGGGGAGTTGGCCAGCTCAGGTGATTGGCAATGGATACAGACCATTCATCTCTAGTTCGCTGACAACATTTATAACCGAGATAGGCCTGACCCAAGACTGTGGATCTGCCTCCTAAAATTTGTGGGTGTTTGAAACATGTTGTGAACATGGCTCCACAGCTGAATTTTTCAGTAGGAATCTATAGGCTGGGTGACCCCTGTTGCGTTTTGTTTGTTGGAGTAACATAAAACACAGCCCGCAGGGTCTTCCTATGGGTTTGCTTGGAGCCTACAAGGTCCATCAGCCCTGAAATGTAAGGAATTATTAAAGTCTGTGCCTTAGAGGAGCCCACATGGAACAAGACAGCAGGGAATGGGTAGGATGGAAGAAAAGGAGTAATATCAACATGATCACATGGTGCTCAGTGAAGCGAGTGCACAGGAGGATGGCGAAGGACGTTTTTGTTGTTGCTGGCTTAAATAAATTCAAATTTGTAGTTGCTCGCTTAAATAAATGTCTTAGTTCAACAGTTTCTTGTGGCACTTCTGGTAGAAGTGGGTCTTAAGAAGGGTAGTGGCCTTGTGGACCAACTCAGGAAGAGTGTTTTATGCATAAGGTGTGGCATGGAGAAAAGGCACAAAGAAAGTTGTGGGACAAACAGAAAAATGGGGCACTGAAGCTGGCATTGTTTCAAGGGGACTTGGTGTTGGGGGCTCTGTAGTGGCTTTGAATGGTTCCTCCCTGCCAGTGTCAGAGGGAGGCCACTACGCCACCTAGCAGCTCAATGCTGATCAACAGGGGATTAGCATGGTAAGTCCGTTAAAAGTCTAGGACCCTAGCGCCTCAGGACAGGGTAATTGACTGTCTTTAGCCCAGCTCCCTGCCTGAGGCAGATGACCACCACGGTCAGGCTCAAGCCCTCCGGGTGGGGCAAAGCAATAGTAGTCTGTATCCAACTCTTGGGGTATTCGCCTGGCGGCAGCTCCTCTCAGTATTCCCCCGGAGACTGTTGTTGGTACAGCTCGGTCCCTGACTTAGGAGCCAGATGCAAGGCAGAAGTGTCCGACTCCTTCCCTGGCTCTTTCTCAACTGAGCTCTTATACTTCCTGTTTTGTCCCTCTGCTTCTGGCTCAAGGGGCAGACCTGGCCCTGCCCAACCCGCCAGGGGTCGGGGGGGGGGGGGTGGTGGTTCCTCCCCCTCTGAGATAGGCCACTCTGCCTCACTACAGCCTCTTGAGAAAACAGACTATTGTTTTTGCAGCAAAAAGACTTGAGTCTCTATAGAGCATCTGTACAATTATCTCTTAGAAAAACATTCAATCTTGATTTAAAAATTGGCAGAATCTATCAAGACGACTGGTAAATTGTTCCAATGGTTAATTACCCTCACTGTCAAAAATGTACACCTTATTTCCAGTCTGAATTTGTCTAGCTTCTACTTCCAGCCATTGGATCATATCATACCTTTTTCTGCTAGACTGAAGATACCATTTTTACATATTAGTTTCCCAAGTAGATATTTATAGACTGCAGTCAAGTCACCCCTCAACCTTCTCTGTATTTCCCTATGAGTTTATATGCTGCCCAGCAGAATGGGGCTCTGATCCTTATTGTATTGTGATAGTGCCCAAATACATCAATTATTAATTACAATAAAAAGCTTAATGCAACATTAAAGTTGCACAGTAAAAATGAAAGTCAGTAAATACAAAAATTAAAGATACCAGCTACAATCCTTTGGTTGCTTTGCACATGAAGATTTTATGTTACAATTCTTGTTAAATTGTTTGCCATTAGTGCAACGTAAAGATTTTAAAAATGATTCTCAGTTCACCCTCCATAAAGAATCCCAATTTATTATTGGAGAAAATTGGCCCATATTAAAATCTGCCCCTGTTAATACACCCTCTTTTCCCTCTCCCCACCTAAAACTCACCATTTTCTAAAAATAATGCCACATTCTGTTTTGCCTGTGGATTCTTTACCTGACGTTTATTAAATAGACAAAATCAAACACAACCATGCTTTTTTTGGTGAACAGGCCATTCTTAAGTAAGACAGATGACATAAAGCTTCTTTCTCCTACTAGGTCTATTCACTATAGTCCTAAGTAGCCATTTGCTATGTTTTTCCATGCCCAAAGAGCAACCATGTGCTTTCAGTCAGAGCTACCTTTATTCTCCATTAAGAAAACAACAAAACAAAGAACAAAAGTCAGATCTCCATGGGAGAGCACATAGTGTGCCTGAACTCTGTAACATGCTGCATCTTGACACAAAACAGCAGCTGTCTCTGTAGCAAGGACGCTCCATCGATCTCTCCATTTAAAGACCCAGAACATAGAAAAATGGAAAAATCTGGTAGAATTTGAGACAATGCCAACATTTTCATAAAATGTTTACACCAACTTATAGAATTATAGGGCAGGGATCTTACAGTCTATTAAATTCTATGGGGTTTATAGCAATTTCTATAGAATCCTGTTGGTTTGATTCCTATTAAATTCTATAAGACTTTTCCATGAGCGAAGACACTAAAGGTAAACATTACTGTTCACACACTTCTCAGCATTGTTCCCTTACTTCTGCAACATAAAATAATGGTTTGCAAGATCAGGCCCTTTGTGAATATTTTGCAAAGTGTTTAAAAGGTATTTAGGCTCTTAAAGAAGCAGATGGGTGTTCAGGAGGAAAACACTAATTTCAATGGGAGTTAGGTGCTTTAACAATTCCATGGGGTGCCTATCTGCATCTAGAGGCACCTAAATACCTTTAAAAATCTGGACCTTGGTTCTTCCTTTAATTCCCATTGAATTTATAGGAGTTAAGAAAGCTCAGTAGCTCACAAGAAGCACTAAGTACCTTGCTGGATCATGTCCATAAACAGCACCAGTAATGTGCTGAAACAGATATAGTGTAAATGCACATATTGAAGGATAAAAAAAATACATTGTAGTGCAACACCTGTGGGCCTGGGTCTCATTTACACTACAGTCCCTTTACCCTACTCTAATGTTGGTGTAAAGGGACCCTAAAGAGGATATAAATGTAATACATTCCTACTTTAAAACACCTATATCCTGCCAGAGTGGTATAAAGTTGCCTCAGTGTAAATGAGACTAAGGCCCATCGTCCTCTTCTTTGCTCGACAATAAGGACTGTAATCTGTTTTCTGGGACAATAAATCTACCAGTCCCTGAATACTGCATATCCCCATGCCCTTTGTTTAATCTGAAGAATGTCTCAGAACATTACCAAACAGTGCATAAGATGAATATGTTAAAGTATTGCCATTTTCTTAGAATGTGGGATAAATGGACACAAATGGCATAAGGCTCAGCTGCACACAGACACTTATCTTCCACCTGTAGCTGCTGTGAGACGTGAAATCAGGTAATGACAAGAAACAGCTGTTGTAGAGCTTGTAATATACTGAGTTAAGAGTCATTGGCTACAAAGTCAGATCATCGGAACAAAAGCTGGAATATATATGGAGCATTTAAAGGGAAAAGACAGCTCCTCCTCCCACTCCCCAAGTTTGGGTGGGTTTTCTAGTTACTAAACAAGAAAATCAAGATAAACGGGGACAATGTGATCTGTAACTGAAGTCTGTAAGTGGAAAATTACTAGCATTAAATCATAAACGTACAGACAAAGGCTTATTTAGTGCTACTGACTACATTAAAAATATGCAATGCACACAGAAGCCAAACTTCAAATCTTGTCATGCTTAATAAAATATTGAACTAAGCATAAGTGAAACTACCTGGCATATCTAAAAGATAGTCTCAATGCCCTTTCAGTGTTTTATTTTAAGACCAAGTACAAAAGGTTTTCACCTTAGCATAATTAACTTTTTATCATTAAGATTCAGGAAAATTGAATTGTGTTGGACACAGGTCATCATAATGAGAATTTAATGGATATGTATTACTATGCAAGTTAAGCTTTGAAAGTGTGCTAAATGCATTACATTACCATTGACCTATGAACATTTTTATCCCTGTGACTCTTATTCTTCACTGCTGCCGCATTAAGACCCCCTCTTTCCCCTCATCTCCTTAAACAATGATTTCCTCATTTTCATATTAATTGCATCAGTTAGCTGAGATAATGCTCCTACTGAAATGAGCAATAGGATGAATCATTGAAATGGTGCAGTTATTCTTTTTGCTTAACCAATTTCACAGGACCCACACAAAGAACTGCCTTAATTTGACTTTATATAATTGCTTATCATTAGGCCCAGCAGCCCCATGAAGTACCTTTATTTATTTAAGCCTCATCTCTGATTGATGGAAAATTAGTCACTTGCATATCTGAGGAACCCATATTGTTCTGCTACCAGGCAACTTGGTTGTAGAATACCCTGGAGAACTTCAAAACAAGCAAATGCTAATGCATTCTGAATATAAAATATGAGGAAACAAAGTGCAACAGCTAATGACACCCGGGAGTTCCTGTAGTACAACCATGATGTCACAAAATTGCTTTACCTGATCCCTGCTAAATTTTCTGCATGAAAGGGGAAAAAAAGGCAGACCTTGTTCTAGCAGAATATATATATCGAGCTATAGCTATAGCTAGATATTACATGTTTTTAATGCCGATGATGGCTGTCCATTACACAGCGTGAGCACTGAAGGTTGCAACATTCCTCCTTTTAAACTAACAAAGTAATCTACAGGGTTTGGAATTCAGTTAATCCACTTCTCCTTTTTAATATTCTTAAAGTATTTATTCAGGACAGCTCAAAGGAAATATTCATGCTTTTTCTTCTTTGTAAGGAAAAGAGGGGAGGGGAATTAACATTTCTAAGGCAAATTATGCTGTTATCATCGACTGACATACTCAGAAAGGATCTGGAAAAGATGCCACCTCCAGCATAAAAGAGCCATAGCACATTATCCTATCATGGGATTTGGGCTGAAGGATTGCCTCCAGGTCTCCTCTAAGCACAGTGTGTACTTTGTCTCTGTGGATAAGAGTACCTGTCACTGAACTAGATATCAACAGTCATTAAATCCATATAGTCATAATGTTGTTTCTCCCAGACATCAATACCATGATTCATTTCCCCCTTATATTTGCTCCTTCTATAATTCCACCCACATGCACATCATCTTTCTCCCTATCATCCTCCTTAGTTAACCTTTTAGATGCCACTGGCCTATTGCATGTGTCTGATAGAGAATTTGAATGGCCCCACAGATATATGCTGTGCATCATCTTGCTCCATTGGCACATGACTCAGAAAAAAAAAATCCTGAAAACTGCCTTCAGCAACACAGAATGATTATTTATTGTTTGTTTAACATGCAGCACTTGCTGCACCATGAAACAGAAACTGAAGACACTACTCGCCCCAAAGGGCTTACAACCTAAGGCCCTGTTCCTGCAACGAAGGGTGGGATTTTTTGACAGTTCTGAGTGTTGGCTTAATTCTGTTCCCATTGAAAACTCCCTTTCACTTCAATGGGAAGAAAGATAGGCTAACACGGAGCACTTTTAAAAACCGTAGTTAAGATGCAGGCAGGTGGATCCTTGCTCCTGTGCAAGGAACAATTGACATCACTAGGGTCCTATACTGATTCAGGGCATATCTACACTGCAATTAAAAACCCGCAACTGATTCATGACAGCTGACTCGGGCTCACATTGGCTCGGGTTAAGAGGCTGTTTAATTGTGGTGTAGATGTTCGGGCTCAGGCTGGAGACCAGACTTTAGGAGCCTGCGAGATGGAAGGGTCCTAGAGCTCAGGCTGCAGTCTGAGACTGAACAAATATCTACACTGCAATTAAACAGCCCCTTAGCTCATGCCCTGCAAGCTTCAGTATGCGGGTGTCTAACTGCAATGTAGACATACCCTCAGAGGCTGCCTGTGCACATCTCATGACTGGTTTGGGGCCTAAAACACTAATTTTGCAAATTAACAATGGAAGTGACAAAGTCTAACTCTTACATAGGCTCAGTGCTCTGTTATATGCTGTAGTTCCTCTGTAGCTGATTATATTAGTCTAAAATAGTCAAAAGTGATACATTTGTAGGAACACTTCCCCCCCACAAACCTTTTACAGATGCTATAATGACTGTGTTAAATCAAACCTCACTGCAATATAATGAAGCCTGACTGACATACTGCAGGTATGATGCTATGTAATTTTGTAAATTATTAGACTGTAATTGAAAGTAATAGTGTAGGCTACTTTTGACACTCTTTAAAAAACATCCTGAGTTGGGAAATAAAGACTGTGGTAGAGCTGCCAGGAACTAGCAATCAATGACTTAATTTTAGAAAGGATTGCCAGTTCCAACCTTAAAACTAGAGCTGAGTGAAATTCAGAATTTCCATCCCATAGGAAATTCTGGTATTTCAACATTTGTTTTCATCCCCAAAAAGATGAAATTTCAAATTTTTTAATAGACTGGAAATTCTGAATAATTTTGATGTGGACATTGTAAGTTTCCTGGTGAAAAATCTAAAATTTTTGGCCACATTTCCCTGTTGGAAAATGCTGATTTTGCATAAACTACATTTGCAGATGGAAAATTCCTGACTAGTCCTATTTAAAACTTGTGTTTGTGTGAAAGACTGTGCAATGGGTTTGTTGGCCTCCTCCTCTCAGCAACTAGAGGTGATCTGGGAACCATGTTTTGATGACAGGTCAGTATTGGGTATGCTAAGTAAAGAAAGCTCCTTGTTATTGAAGAGCTGGGTGAGCAGATATCCAGTAAATTGGAAGTGGACTCTGGCCTACATCTTAGACCCTGACTTGCAGCCAAGAAGGCCAACATCCCTGAGGGTAGCAAGAGTACTCTCCGGAGCTGTAGAAGAGCTGGGAGTTGGAAGAGACTGGACCAAAGGGAATATAGCTTGAGAGGCAGGCTGTAAGACACAGTTGTGAGCCAAAGGGATAAAGAGGATTGGCAGGACTGGGATATTATCCTACAAGGTCAGGAGTTGCTGGGGACAAGCTTGTGGTGGCTAAAGATAGGTGGTCTTGTGAAAGTGTATCATGGTTGTGCCTTGGCTAGAGCATCATCTCAGAAGTTACAGTGGGGGAGGCAAGAGAATACTACAGCCAAGTAAGTGCTGGGGATGAAGGTGTAGTATGGCCCAGCACCAGGGAGAGCAAGTATAATGAGGTCTGCAGGGACCCAAGAGTGCTCGTGAGTTGGATTCAGAGAGCCCAAGAAAGGCCATTTCTTCCAGAATGCTTAAAGGAGAAGCAACTAGCAAAGTGGTGCTGTGGCCAAAGATGTGCCCTAGATGCTGGGAGCCAGCCAAGTGAGGGGATGATGCTGTAGGGGCTGCAAAAGCGTTCAGGGTGAAGAGTTGAATCAATAGTTGTATCCTTTGTGCCTATGGGATCTATTTACATCCTTTCCTCCCAGCCATTTCTAGTAAAAGATTCTTCTTCACTAGCCCTGTGTGTATGGTGCATGGGAGCCCACCATATGCCAGGACCTATATTGATTTAGTTTTATTTACAGGGCCTGTAGAAGCTAGTGGGATGTTTATCTTAATTTTTTGGCTGTCCAACTCAAGACAATGTGGGCCTGAGTTTCAGAGTTGTTGAGCACCTGCAGCTTCTTCTGACTTCAACTTGCTTTTAAATTTAAGACATCCTATCTGATTTCCAAAGGGATCTGATTTACCACTACATTCATCACTACCCAGGGGTTCAACTCCATCTTTAACAGTCCATCACATTTAAAATCGGCAATGAAATACATAGTCAGTATTTTTGTAGGAAAAACGTTTCAAATACCTTTCTTTTAGTACAATATACAATAGTAACAGTCTTTTATTAAACTATTTGTTAGCATGTCTGATGGACATATTTTCCCCATCAAATATGAGAGCGCATCATGCATCTATACACTGTGAACTGAAGTCAGAGTCCTCACAAATACATGGAGATGCGATTTGAACTAAAAGTACAAATACTTACCTTCAATACATCAGAAATGTTGCCTACTTTAAAGCAATCAAGCTTCACATTTCTCTCTCTCTCTCTTGCTCACTCTTCTGGGATCCTTAAAGAAAGCACTTTCAGTTCAAGGACATCTTCATCCCCAGCTCTTGTTTACTTTTCTTGTCACTGGTCTATTGCTCTCCTGAGGAACATTAAACATTTCAGTGGCACGACTTGCGCATGAAATATACTGTTGGCTCACCACAGAGGGCTTCATTTTAGGGCTTAAATTAGTGGGTCTCCTGTGAGTTGCTTATTACACCATTAGTCCTTAGATCTTAGGGGAAAAGCTATCATCCAGGAAATTGCCTCAATCAGATATACCATACCAGTTCTCTTCCCGCCTATCTCAGCAATGGGCTCTATAGTAAGAAAGGCCATTGTTCATTCAGTTTCACCTTATCCTGCTCAATTATTTCTCATTGCACCAAGACAGAATCAGTTAGTTTTTACTAAGGTGAACTTAGAAAATAATAGGGTTCAGAGTGGCAGCCGTGTTAGTCTGTATCCGCAAAAAGAATGAGGAGTACTTGTGGCACCTTAGAGACTAACACATTTATTAGAGCATAAGTTTTTGTGGGCTAAAACCCACTTAATCGGATGCATGATGGGTTTTAGCCCATGAAAGCTTATGCTCAAATAAATGTGTTAGTCTCTAAGGTGCCACAAGTACTCCTTATTTTTAGAAAATAATAGTGACATAAACATGCAGCTTATGTGAACAAAAATATTATTTTTTTCAGGGAGAAAAGAGAGACTGTATTGACCCTTTTTGGACGTGTCTTTATTCACTTGCATTCTGCCTTCCCTCAGTTTGCAAGTTTAAAGGACCTTTTCAGCTTTTCAGTCTTCTACTTTCACTTTTCAAATCCACAGAATAAAATATTTGTAATCTTTCCATGAAAATGATTTGAAAACTGCCTCACTCCACATCTGACCTAGGGTCAATTCACTTTAATAATCTTTTTTAGCATGACAAAGGATACAAATGTTGACAAAGACAAATAAAGCACAAGTAAGTTCATAGACTCATAGAGGATCCTAATATGAGCAGGAAAGAATCTACTGATTGTGCTTCATGTGGGAACAAATGATATAGCTAGATTCTCACTGGAATGCCTCAAGGGAGACTATGTCAGGCTGGGGAAGATGCTTAAGGAATTGGAGGCTCAGGTGATCTTCAGTGGGATTTTACCTGTCCCTAGAGAAGGAGAACGAAGGCAAGACAAGATTATGATGATCAACAGATGGCTCAGGCAGTGGTTTTCTAAGGAGGGCTTTGACACATTTGACCACTGGGAGGCATTCATGGACAGAGGACTGTTCTCATGGGATGGACTCTACCTGAGCAGGGAGGGAAATAGACTTCTGGAATAGAGGTTGGCACAACTGATTAAAAGAGCTTTAAACTAGGAACTCAGAGGAGACAGCTGGGAGATGCTCATGTAATCTCTCTGCCTGATTCTAACACCGAGCTGGTGAGAATCAAGAAAGAGAGGATACAGCAGTGGAGAAAGGAACAGCAGTGGGTAGGGGAATTGATATTAAGAGGAAAGATAGTGACAGTACCAATGAAGCTAACAATCAGGTAGGTGATGCTGGTAGTAGAATGCCTGTACCCAATAGGAGGAATCTGGGCAAAGCCAAGCAGAAACAACTAAGATGTTTGTACACCAATGCAAGGAGGCTGGGTAACAAAATGGAGGAACTAGAACTATTGGTGTAGGAAGTGAAACCAGATATTATAGGGATAACAGAAATGTGGTGTGATAGCAGTCATGACTGGAGTACAGGTATTGAAGGGTATGTGCTGTTCAGGAAAGACAGAAATAAAGGCAGAGGTGATGGAGTAGCATTGTGTATTAATGATAAGATAGACTGTAAAGAAATTAGAAGTGATGGAATGGAAAAGGCAGAGTTTGTTTGGGTCAAAATCACTTTGGGGAAGAAAGCTACCAGAGGTTCCCTTCAGATAGTGCTTGGGGTATGCCACAGATCCCCGGATCTGATTTAGATAGTGACCTCTTTCATGTTTTTAATGAAATAAATACTACCGGGAATTGTGTGATTATGGGAGACTTTAACCTCCCAGATATAGTTTGGAGGATCAGTGCTAGTAATAATAATAGAGCCCAGATTTTCCAGGATGTGATAGCTGACAGATTTCTTCATGAAATAGTCATCAAACCAACAAGAGGTGATGCCATTTTAGATTTGGTATTGGTGAGTAGTGAGGACCTCATGAAAGAACTGGTTGTAGAGGACAATCTTAGTTTCAATGATCATGAGCTAATTCAGTTTAAACTAAATGGAAGGATAAACAAAAATAGATCTTCAGCTAGGGTCCTTAATTTCAAAAGGGTAAACTTTGAAAAATTAAGGGACTTAGTTAGGGATGTGAACTGGACTGAAGACCTCAAGGATCTGAATGTGGAGGAGGCTTGAAATTACTTTAAATCAAAGTTGCAGAAACTATTTGAAACCTGCATCCCAAGCAAGGGGAAAAAATCATGGGGAAGGGTTGCAGACTAAGCAGGATGAGGAAGAATCTCAAACAGATGATTAAGAGAAAGCAGAAAGCCTACAAGGAATGGAAAATGGGAAGGATCAGCAAGGAAAGCTACTCCTTGGAGGTCAGCAAGTGTAGGGATAAAGTGAGAATGGCTAAAAGCCAAGCAGAGTTGGACCTTGCAAAGGGAATTAAAGCTAATAGTAAAAGGTTCTACAGTCATATAAGTAAAACAAAAACAAGGGAAGAAAAAGTGGGATTACTAAACACTGAAGATGGGGTTGAGATTAAAGATCTAGGCACGGCCCAACATCTAAACAAATATTTTGCCTCAGTTTTTAATGAGTCTAATGAAGAGTTTAGGGGCAGTGGCAGAGTGGTTAATAGAAATGAGGCTATGGAAGTAGAAATTACCACATACGAAGTGGAAGTCAAACTCAGACATCTTAATGGGACTAAATTGGGTGGGCCTGGATAATCTCCATCCAAGAATAGTAAAGGAACTGGCATGTGAAATTGCAAGCCCAATATCAAGGATTTTTAATGAATCTGTAAACTCCGGGGTTGTGCCCTCTGACTGGAGAATTGCTAATATCATTCCTATTTTTAAGAAAGGGGAAAAAAGTGATGTGGAAAACCACAAGCCTGTTAGTTTGACTTCAAGGTCTTGGAAAAAATGGTGAAAGAGAAAATAGTTAAGGACTTAGAGGTAAACAGTAATTGGGATAAAATACAACATGGTTTTGCAAAATGTAGATCATGCCAGACCAACCTGACCTCCTTCTTTGAAAAGGTAACTAATTTTTTTAGACCAAAGAAATGCAGAAGATCTAATCTACCTGGATTTCAATAAGGCATTTGATAGAGTTCCACATGGGAAAATCTTTTGAATGAAATATTTTGAGCTTTTAACTTGAAATGACTTTTTGTTTAATTTTTCAAAATTTTGTTGTGTTTTATGTCATAATATAATATATAAAAAAGTCAAAATCAAAGTAAAACATTTTGATAAAAACAATTTTTTCTCCAGAATTTTCCTTCATGGAGAATTTCAAAATTGGGGGAGTTGTCCCAATTTGGAATAAAGCCAAATCTTGAAATCCTTCACAAAATTGAACTTCTGTTCTCTGCACAGGTTTACTCCTAACCTCCTGTGGGAGAAGAGCTGTCATTTTTTCACTTTCTGTTCCACCCCTCCATCACTCTTCTTTGTTCCCTGTCTCTTCTCTGTCTCACTCCCTGCCCTCCACCCAGGTTCCTGCCTCACTCTCATTCTCCCTCCCTGCTCCTGCAGTCTCCTGTTCCACACATACCCCTTGTATTCCCTACCTGCCCTCCTACATTCACCTGCCCCTATATATTGCCTCCCTTACTCCTCATTTGTCTACAATCCCTCATGCTCCCCTGTACCCCATTAGTCTCCTTCCATCTCTCCATGTTCCTCT
Source organism: Caretta caretta (assembly GCF_965140235.1). NCBI lineage: Eukaryota > Metazoa > Chordata > Testudines > Cheloniidae > Caretta > Caretta caretta. The sequence continues at coordinate 124,538,613 of NC_134209.1, read as the reverse complement.
GCATCCCATCAGGCCCTTTCCTGCCCCTTGCCTCCACAGTCCACTGACATCCTCTCAGTCTCCCAATAGCACCTCCATAAGTAACTCCCTCATTTCTTGCATTTCCCCATCACCCTTAGTTCCTTCTTTCCTCCATATTTCCCTGTCTTCTCACAGTTTCCACCACAGAGAGACCAGGTGTGTGTGTGTGTGTGTTTGGGGGTGGCGGGAGTTATCTTCATTACAGGCAACCTGGTTTCAATTCCATTGTAAACAATGGAAGATGACAACCATCTTTAAAAAGAGCAGTGTCACTTCCAGCTGCAAAGGCCAGAGGGAAAGGTTGCCCATCTTAATTGAAGGTAGATTGTACCTTCAGCCTCATAAGAAGTAACAGGAGAAAGCAGGCATCTTGAATAAAGGCAAACTATGTAGATAGTTTCAAGCATCAGGACAGCATGAGAAACTTTTTCAATACCCCTAACATCATAATACTGGCGATAGTGTGAGACTCATGACAATCTTGTGAGACTTGTCATGGTGCGGCAAGAGTTAACATCAAAAGGAATGCTATTGAGGTGGGCATAACACTCAAGTTTATTATCACTCTTTCGAAGGTAGGTCAGAAAAGCAAATGTCCCAGACTGCTCATCAGCCTGTGTCATAAATATAAAGGGAAGGGTAAACACCTTTAAATCCCTCCTGGCCAGAGGAAAAACCCTTTCACCTGTAAAGGGTTAAGAAGCTAAGACAACCTCGCTGGCACCTGACCAAAATGACCAATGAGGAGACAAGATACTTTCAAAACTGGAGTTGGGGGGAAACAAAGGGTTCTCTCTGTCTGTGTTGTCTTTTGCCGGGACCAGAGCAGGAATGCAAGTCAGAACTCCTGTAAAGGGTTAATAAGCAATCTAGTTAGATATGTGTTCGATTCTGTTTTGTTTAAATGGCTGATAAAATAGGAGGTTTCAGAGTAACAGCCGTGTTAGTCTGTATTCGCAAAAAGAAAAGGAGTACTTGTGGCACCTTAGAGACTAACCAATTTATTTGAGCATGAGCTTTCGTGAGCTACAGCTCACTTCATCGGATGCATACCGTGGAAACTGCAGCAGACTTTATATACACACAGCGAATATGAAACAATACCTCCTCCCACCCCACTATCCTGCTGGTAATAGCTTATCTAAAGTGATCATCAGGTTGGGCCATTTCCAGCACAAATCCAGGTTTTCTCACCTCCACCCCCACACACAAATTCACTCTCCTGCTGGTGATAGCCCATCCAAAGTGACAACTCTTTACACAATGTGCATGATAATCAAGTTGGGCCATTTCCTGCACAAATCCAGGTTCTCTCACCCCCTCACCCCCCTCCCAAAAACCACACACACAAATTCACTATCCTGCTGGTAATAGCTCATCCAAAGTGACCACTCTCCCTACAATGTGCATGATAATCAAGGTAGGCCATTTCACTTTGGATGAGCTGCTATTACCAGCAGGATAGTGAGTTTGTGTGTGTGGTTTTTGGGAGGGGGATGAGGGGGTGAGAGAACCTGGATTTGTGCAGGAAATGGCCCAACTTGATTATCATGCACATTGTGTAAAGAGTTGTCACTTTGGATGGGCTATCACCAGCAGGAGAGTGAATTTGTGTGTGGGGGTGGAGGTGAGAAAACCTGGATTTGTGCTGGAAATGGCCCAACCTGATGATCACTTTAGATAAGCTATTACCAGCAGGATAGTGGGGTGGGAGGAGGTATTGTTTCATATTCGCTGTGTGTATATAAAGTCTGCTGCAGTTTCCACGGTATGCATCCGATGAAGTGAGCTGTAGCTCACGAAAGCTCATGCTCAAATAAATTGGTTAGTCTCTAAGGTGCCACAAGTACTCCTTTTCTTTTTGATAAAATAAGCTGTGCTGAATGGAATGTATATTCCTGTTTTTGTGTCTTTTTGTAACTTAAGGTTTTGCCTAGAGGGATTCTCTATGTTTTGAATCTGATTACCCTGTAAGGTATTTACCATCCTGATTTTACAGAGGTGAGTCTTTTACTTTTTCTTTAATTAAAATTCTTCTTTTAAGAACCTGATTGCTTTTTTCATTGTTCTTAAGATACAAGGATTTGGGTCTGTGTTTACCTATGCAAATTGGTGAGGATTTTTATCAACCCTTCCCCAGGAAAAGGGGGTGTAGGGCTTGGGGGGATTTTGGGGGGAAGGACATTTCCAAGTGGGCTCTTTCCCTGTTATATTTGTAAGACACTTGGTGGTGGCAGCAATAAGGTCCAGGGACAAAAGGTAAAATAATTTGTACCTTGGGAAAGTTTTAACCTAAACTGGTAGAAATAAGCTTAGGGGGGTTTTTATGCAGGTCCCCACATCTGTACCCTAGAGTTCAGAGTGGGGAAGAAACCTTGACAGCCTGTGAAACTTGAGATCTAGGCCAACTGCCTTTCCCTTATGGCTAGTAAAACAGGGGTAAATGCTTCCTTCTCATCAAGATAACTTCAAAGTGTCCTTTTAAAATAACTGCCCAGTGCTGGACCATAACGTCACCTGTACTGTACAAACTTCAGTGAAATACAAATGTAATGGCTGAGAGTTACACAAGCACAAAACTTGCTGATACACTGGGCACTGAAAGTGTTAATCACTGCAATGTTTATTTCTACGCAAAATGTAGAGCTTTTGTCAGAAAATGCCCACTGGCTGTATCTCATCAGTGTGACATTTGAAAAATTAAATCAGAATCAAGCAGGACCTTGTGGTATTTAAAGTAGCTGACGGGATCAGTTGCTTTTATGATAGCATTATTTCAATTTTATTCATTTGTACTGGAGCCAAATACCATACATTTAAGTCCATTTAAATGTAATTTGGATTGGATCAGTTTCACCCAGAGGCCCTATAGGGCAGATTGCTGCCATAACGTAATCAGCATATAGTGTAATAAAAAACCCAACCCAATCCAAACTAAAAGCACTCTCCATAGAACAGGAACTCATAGTGTGTATGGTGTTCAGAATAACAAATGACATGACTAAGGGCAAATCATCTGTCTAGTGCTTGCCCTGATTAGCCAGATCAGACACTAATGGGAGTAGTTGTGGTTGGTGGAAAGGAAACAAAGTGCTTACTTCAGACCAATGTCTTGAGTAGGTTCTGTTGCTTGTTACACAGTTCCTTGCAGGAGTTGATGGGAGGTTGTGGGGAAAGCGAGCATGGACGGATCTCCTCAGTGGCAGATTTTCTGGCTCTGGCTCTTTTGGCCGACACCCTACTGTGATGCTGTATGATTGAATATGACCATTTGTATCATTGTTGCTACCACTGTCATATAATGCAACAAAGCTTGTACAAAATATGTCATCTTAGGTGTCAGTGGAAAAGGTATCATTTGCTAAGTATGATTATCCTGTTTATATGCACGTGTCATCTTTGTAACTGAAGTTATGAATATTGGCCAGGGACTTGTATCTTATACATGTGTTGTATTCCCAGGTAACACCCACCAGATCAGACGTGGGCAACTACGGCCCATGGGCCACATCTGGCCCGCGGGACCATCCTGCCCAGCCCCTGAGCTCCCGGCTGGGGAGGCTAGACCCTGGCTCCTCTCCTGCTGTCCCCCCTCCCCCAGAGCTACAGCACCACGCGGGCAGCGCGGCTTGTGCCCGCCCACCTCCCAGGCTTTCCAATAAGCCTGTCCTACCGCTCTGAGCAGCATGGTAAGGGGGTAGGGGAGGGGGGGTTGGATAAGGGGCAGGAGGTCCTGGGGGGCAGTCAGGGGACAGGGGGCGGTTGGATGGGTCAGAGGTTTGGGGGGGGAGGTCAGGAGACAGGGAGCAGGGGAGGTTGGATAAGGGGTGGGGTCCCGGGGGGGTCCCAGGATGGGGGGAAAGGGAGCAGGGGGCGGTTGGATACGGGGGTGGGGTCCTGGGGGCAGTTAGGGATGGGGGTCCTGGGAGGGGGCAGTTGGGGACAAGGAGTGGACGGGGGAGATGGATGGGTCAGGTGTCCCAGGGGGCCTGTCAGGGGGCGGGGGTGTGGATAGTGGATGGGGCAGTTCGGGGACAGGGTGCAGGGGGGGTTGGATGGGGGTGGGGTTCCAGGGGGGCAGGGGTTCCCAGGAGGGGGCGGTCAGGGGACAAGGAGCGGGGGGATTGGTTGGGTCAGGAGTTCTGAGGGGTGCGGGAAGTGGGAGGGGGTGGACAGGGGGTGGGGCCAGGCTGTTTGGGGAGGCACAGCCTTCCCTACCTGGCCCTCCATACCGTTTCGCAACCCTGATGTGGCCTTCAGGCCAAAAAGTTTGCCCACCCCTGCACCAGATAATATTTACATCAAGGCCAGACGGCTATGTGTTGATAGCCCATTAAGTACACATCACTCTCACAATGGGCCATAGAAAAAACTCGTTCCGCCCAGATATGTGATATGCTCATGTGATCCTAAACTCCATCTTGGGCCAGTAATTTTCCAGGCACCTGGGCTGTGAGCTTTGTTTGAGACAGTAAATTTTCAGGCATATGGCAGAGAGCTCCATTTTGCCTCTTTCCTGCCCTGATTCTCTGGATTGTGGATTTACAACTAAAAGGAGCATTTTGAACTATGGACTGAGGACCTTCCAATCTTTTGGAAGTTACCAGAGAGACTTTACAAGCCAGCAGTTTATTCCATCACTCCTCTAATCCTGATCTATGAACAGTGAAAAATCACTTATATGTATACGAGCTATTGACCATTCTTCTTCTTTTCTTTTATTATTAAACCTTTAGTTTTAGTTACTAAAGGATTGGCAGCAGCATGATTATTGGGTAAGATCTAAGACCTGGCTAAGTGGCTGATCTCCTGGAAGTAGAAGGACCCTATATTTGATTACATTTATTTTCAGTAACCACTCATCATATAGTCCAGTGCCTGGGTGGGGAGCCCAGGGCTGAGATGACTAAGGAGACTGCATTTTTGTCACTAGCTTTGTATAATCTAGCCACCAGTCTGGGGAGACTCTGCCCTATTTCTCAGCAGTTTGTCCTGAATTTGGCATTCTCAACTGTGACCCATTGAGGCATGGTGACTCCTACTTCCACTTGTGCCTTGTGTGTGACTCTGCAGAAGGTCCCCCTGAGGCTGAATTCCATGTCCTACAGGGATGTCCACCCACACTGGGCAGCCATCTGGAATCCTGTCTGCCTTTTCACAACAGCACGGCATTAGTTGCATGCCTTCTCAGCAGCAAAGACAGGGACACCATTTGCACCTCAGCGCTTAGTGACACGTGAGGCAAATGACTATGCTTCTTCAGGATCCAAAGTGCTCTGATCTCTCACATACCCACCCTCCAGCCTACTTTAAAAAAATGAAGATTTTAAATCATTTTTTAAAAAGTATGAGGATGATCACTTTTTAAAAATGTAGGTTGAACGATTTAAAAAACTGCCCATTTAAAAAAATTCTGCACATATTTTTATTGATCATTATTAAGGTTACATTTTAGTCACAGGTATTTTTAGTAAAACACATGGACGGGTCATGGGCAGTAAACAAAAATGCACAGCCCGTGACCTGTCCATGATTTGTACTATATACCTCTAACTAAAACTTGGGCTGGGGCGGGTGCTATGGTGCTGGCCCAGGAGTCCCGCTGGTGCAGTGGGGGAGGCGGGCAGCAGTGCACAGCCTGGGACCCGTGCTGGTGCTGGGGGGAAGGAGGGAGGGGTGTCCCAGGACTCCCACTGATGCTGGGGGGGGGCAGCGGTGGTATATGGCCCAGGACCCCTGCTGGTACTGGGGTGGAGGGTTGGTAGGTTCCCTACCCGGCTCTGCACAGCTCCCTGGAATCAGCCAGCATGTCCCTGCCGCTCCTAGGGGGAGGGAAGGCCGGGGGGATCCATGCACTGCCCCTGCCATGAGCTCCAGCTCTGCAACTCCAATTGGCCAGGAGCCTCAGCCAATGGGAGCTGCAGGGGTGGTGCCTACAGGCAGGGGCAGCGCATGAAGCCCCTTGGCCCCTCCCCCTAGGAGCTGCAGGGACATGCCAGCTACTTCCGGGGAGACCCCCAGAAGTAAGCACCGACCTGCACCCCAATCCCCTGCCTCAGTCCTAAGCCCCCCTCCCACACCCAAACTACTGCTGTTACCGCTAAGGGGTGGCCCGAGACTGCCCCAGCAGCTCCCAGTGTGGCTGGCCCAAGGGCTGCCTGATCTGCTCCTCTCCTGAGCACAGCCCGTCCCTGCTCCTCCCCCTCCCTCCCAGCACCTTCTGCACACCGTTGAACAGCTTTTCCCTCAGCATGTAGGAGGCGCTGGGAGTGAGGGTGAGGAGTTGATCAGCGGGGCCCGCAAACCCCCTGGAGTACCAGGGGTCCACAGACCCCAGTTTGAGAAATGCTGCTGTAGAGGAAGTTGTAAAGTGTGTAATCATGTAGGACTATGAAGTTAGCCAGGCCACAGAAGGCCTGCATCCCCATCCTGCACACTTTTCCACCCACTTCGACACTCCCTTTCTGCTTACTGTGAAGTGAATAGCACTTCTGCTAACATCAGCTCCAATAGAAACTGGAAATAAACATTTTCCCTCTGGACACTTCAGGCTTTGCCTTCAGCCTTGTTCCTGGAAAATTTAAGATACTGTAAGATTCATTGGCTGGGTACAGAGTTTACCTTTAATTTTCTCTCATCATGTTCACACAAAGTAATGCATTACATGTGCTTGTGTGGGCTTAGCTGACAAAGTTATGCAGAGGTTTCTCTGGCTCATTTAGAAGTCTCTCTGCCAAGGCTTTGACAAATAGTTTTAGCCAGGATCTCTCTCTTCTTAGTGTGTTAAGCCATGTTTCAACTCAGATAAAATATACATACTGCACGGTGTCTTCTGCCTTGTAATTGCCTATCATCATCATAGTCAGTGACACAAAATAATTGTATGTGTGTGTCTCCATGGTCCTAAGCTGTGAAGGGTAAGGTCAGATACTGATCTAGCTCATTTAATTGCTTCAGTGCCACAGCCATGGAGAGAGGTTTGGGGAACTCTGTTCCTGTGGTTTGGTAAGCAGTGCCCCTTATAAAATATACTAACTGCCTTTACTCAGAACATAATAAAGAGAAACAGCCATAACAGCAGAGGATACAGAACTTTGTCTTCCAAACAGACATCCTTAGGCAGACAGAAGGGGCTACTCCTAATGTTGGTAACAGCAGAGCTTCATCATTGCAACATGGATCTAGTTGCAGGCCACAGCAATCTGCTTTATGGAAATATTGGTCTTTTACAAGCAAGTATTCAGGGGGCTATCAAATCAGTCCAGAGGATGTGAAACAGGCTGTTCAGTTAGACGCTGTTACTGCTCCGGTCAGGATATTCACCCAGAGAGGAGAATTTGTCTGGTGATCACCCATTTCTGAGTTATTCTTAGATAAAGAATCCTGCCACTTTTCAGGGTTTGGAGGAGGAGGAGCAGTAGAGTAGTAATGTCAGGCACCATAGGGATGTGTTACAGGAGGACAGGAAGGAGGAGATCACAGTTGTATGCTGCTAACATTTTTCTTCATGAGTGTCCAGACACCAAATTGGGGGGCGGGGGAGAAGAGTGATGCAGCAGCACTGTGTGGGTGGAGTAGAGCCTTCCTTATCACTGAGCAACGGTGTCAGGGCATGTGTTTATGTTGTTGAGCAGGCAAAGCAGCAGCACCAGTGCAATCTCAGTTGTCCCTAGGAGGCTCTGAATATTTGGTTCCCAACTGAGTCTGGCCTAGAGCATTGAGGACACTAAATACCATAATGCAGAGAGCCAGACCCAATTATTGAATGTTCCCTCTGTAACCCATGTGCCTAATAGGGAAATATCTCTTTAACAGATCTATGCGGGGGCGGGGGTAGGGTTGCCAACTTTCTACTTGCCCAAAACCGAACACCCTTGTCCAACCCCTGCCCACCCCTTCTCCAAGGCCCTGCCCATGCCCTACCTCTTCTCCGAGGCCCCACCCCCGCTCATTCCATCCCCTTCCCTCTGTCACTCGCTCTCCCCACCCTCACTCACTCACTTATTTTCACTGGGCTGGCTCAGGGGGTTGGAGTGCAATAGGGGGTGAGGGCTGCGGCTAGGGGTGCAGGCCCTGGGGTGGGGCCAGAAATGAGGAGTTCAGTGTGTGGGAGGGGCTCCGGGCGGAGGCAATGGGTTGGGATGTGGGGCGGGGTGGTGATGGCTCCAGCTAGGGGTGCAGGCTCTGGGGTGGGGCAAGAAATAAGGGGTTGGGGGGTGGAGCCAAGGGGTTCGGAGGGGTTGAGGCAGGGGGTTGGGATGTGGGAGGGGGTACAGGCTCTCGGCTGGGGGTGTGGGTTCTGGAGTGGCACCAGAAATGAGGGGTTCAGTGTATGGGAGGGGGTTCCAGGTTGGGGCAGAGGATTGGGGTATGGGAGGGGGTCAGGGCTCTGGCTGGGGGTGCAGGCTCTGGGGTGGGGTCAGGGATGAAAGGTTTGGGGTGCGGGCTGGGGGCTGTGACTGACAGGTTTGGAGGGCATGAGGGGGATCAGGGCTGGGGCAGGGGGTTGGGCTGCAGGGGGGGTGAGGGCTCTGGATGGGAGTGCGGGCTCTGAGGTGGGGCTGGGGATGACGGGTTTGGGGTGTAGGAGGGTGCTCCAGGCTGGGACTGAGGGGTTCGGAAGGTGGAGAGGGATCAGGGCTGGGGCAGGGGATTGGGGCACGGGAGGGGGTCAGGGGTGCAGGCTCTGGGTGGTGCTTACCTCAAGTAGCTCCCTGAAGCAGCAGCATGTCCCTCTCCGACTTCTACACGAAAGGGTGGCCAGGCAGCTCTACGCCCTGCCCCATCCGCAGGCGCCGCCCCTGCAGCTCCCATTGGGTGCGGTTACTGGCCAGTGTGGTTCCCTGTAGCTGGACACAGATTCCATGAGGGCAAGCAGTCAGGGCAGCTGCTTTGCTGAAGGCCATGTTCCCTTTTGGGCTGGGAGAAGCTGAGCCCCAGGAGCAGAAAGCAGGCTATTTTCCCTAACTCTGAAGCACTTTGCAGCAGGTTAGTGATATTGTTAACCCTCTAACAGGGATGCCCTGGCAGTGTTAATTCTAGAAAGGGGAAACTGGGAGGGAGAAATAATTTTTTATTTTAATTGTATGCTTTGAATGTTGTTTGATTTTAGCCAAACTGTATTAGCTAAATTATCTCAACTAGTCTGATTGACCAACTTTTCTTTAAATGTGATAATGGGGAAAGAGTCATTTACTTTGCTGTTCTCAGTTGTGTATTTTTCTTGTAACAGGTTTTTTTTTTTAATCTATATACTTAACTGAATGGTTGGTTAATTGGTTAGCTGACTAGCTAACCGAGGCCATGTCTACACTAGAGAGCTTACAGCTGTGCCGATGCAGCAGCGCCGCTGTAAGATCTCTTGTGAAGCCGTTCGACGGGGGAGAGCTCTCCCATCGACTTAATTAATCCACCCCCAATTAGCGATGGTAGTTTCTCCCACCAACATTTGTCAGTGTAACTTATGATGCTCAGGGGAGTGTTTTTTCACACCCCTGAGCAACATAAGTTATATCGACATAAATGGTCGTGTAGACATAGCCTCAGTGATTTCAGCAGAGAAGGAGGAAGCATCTACCTGGCTTCCAACTGAAATTTCTACAAGCAAGGGGAGGGAAGATGTTGCTTTTGACTCAGCAGTCTGTGAGATTTGGTGATCAAAGACTCCAAGACTCAGGTGAACTCAACCTAAGCTTCTGGGAACTCTTGAGTTTCTTCTCACTGTGTTTCTGTGGGGACTGAACTGATTAGATTTAATTTGTTTTCTTTATTTGTATATATGTTTAACTGTGAAGATCATGTAAGTGACTTATAAAATAGCCATGTTATGAGGTAAAAATTAAGTTATTATTATTAATTATACTTCAGCATAAGATTTTATGAAGCTGGTACTTAAGAATTAAGTTAATTCCTTTTGTTCTTTTGGACTGATTGTGGAAAGATTGTCCCTGTGGAATCCTTGCTGAACATCCTCACTGACTGAATTCTGGGTCTTTAGGTGCTTTTCTATGGGAGTTGGGATTTTTCTTAGGCACTGGAGAAGCGCAATGAAGTAAACTGAAGCCCACCCAAAGGTTACATTACTACTTGACTTACTCCATCTGGAGGAAGAGGGCTTCTGGGAGTTGTTAGTGGCTACTATTACAGGGTGCTAGGGAGGAAGAGATTCACTCTGCCCTGCACCCTGGCCCCAGTAGGGCATGCTTTTGTCAGCTGGAAGGTCCAACCTAATTGCCGACTTGTGGAGCAGTGGACAAACCACTGCTTAAATGTCTATTTTAGTGCACTAGGTCAGTTGTACTTGTCAGCAGCAGCTGTACTTGTAAGCACACCACCATGTGCAGGTGTGGATTTAAGAAAAAACACACAAGAAGCAACATACTGGAGAAAATGCGGGTTGTCACACAAGACTGGCTGCCAAGCCCCTTTCTCTCCTCTGCACTCATGGCCTCTGACAATGGGGAAGGCAGCATATGATCCATTCAGACCCTGCTCTCTGCAGTTCATCAAACTAGAAGTGGGGAGTTCCTCCATAGTAATGAGACCTTGCACACACCACAGCCAGGAAGCTCTCTGGCTACATCAGCCCATCTGATGCTGCAGATTATCTTCTCTGGGAACTTTAAATGGAGAATTAATGTCCCTTCTAGAGAAATTGGAGGGGGTGATGCTGTGAAATTCTGTTCTCCATATTCTGGACTGGATCTGCGAGTAACATGTGGTTATTTCTATCTGCACTACTCTGCTCAGACCAAGAAAAACAGTAGCCTGAGCTTGGTACTGGAAAAGTAGCCACTCATAAAGACTCTGTGTGTGATATCCTGAAGCCCTTCCAGCAGTCCCATTCAGGATCCAGGTTCCATCACTATAGGTAAGGCTATGTTTTAGTCACGGGTATTTTTAGTAAAAGTCATGGACAGGTCACAGCCAGTAAACAAAAATGCACAGTGACCTGCCCATGATGTGTACAATATACACCTGACTAAATCTTGGTGGGGGGGCAGCCCAGGGAGTACCATGGGTGCTCAGGATGGGGTGGCTTGGAGGGCGCAGTGGGTGCTGGGGGGGTGGCCTGGGGGGACCACAGGTGCTTGAGGGGGGTGGCCCAGGGGCTCCGCAGGTGCTCAGGGGGTTGGCGCAGGTACTCAGGGGCAGTGGCTCAGGAGGCACTGCGGGGGGGGGGAGGGCAGTGCAGGGACACCTTGGGGGGTTGGTGGCCCAGGGGGTGCCACGGGTGCTTGGGAGGGATGGCCTGGGGGGTGCCGCAAGTGTTTGGGGGGAGAAGTCTGGGACCCTGCTGGGTGGGGGCTGTCAGGGCTGTCAGGCTCCCTACCCAGCTCCTCACAGCTTCTTGGAAGCAGTGACATGTCCCTACCTCAGTTCCTAGCACCATGTGTTGCCCCCACCCCAAGCACCAGCTTCACAGCTCACATTGGCCAGGAACCACAGTCAATGGGAGCTGCGGGGGCGGTGTCTGCAGGTGGAGGCAGCACATGGAGCTAGGCCCCAACGCACAGCCCTGAGCTCCCTCCCACACCCAAACTCCTGCTGCTGCTGGCGGTGGCCTGAGACCACCAGCTGCTGTGGAATCTGTGACTTCCATGACCTCTGTGACGAACTCGCAGACTTAATTATAGGTGCTGTACAAACAGATGTAGACATGGTCTCTGCCTTGAAGAGCTTGCAATCTAATCAGATGAGAAGCCTATGAAGGCTGAGGGAGATGCAGACAATCAATCATATAATACAAACACATTTTTGTTTTGTAATTTTTTTAAAAAACAGTTTGTACTCATGTCAAAATGACAATAATGATATTAGGTGATATTAGTGTCACATGCCAGTTGGGGAAAGAAAAAAAATAATCTCTATGGTCTAGCAGTATAAAAAACTTACAAAAAAGCTGGTCTACAACTGCCACAGCTGGTTAAAAAGTTTTTTTTTTAAACTTTTTTCCTACAGAAGTCTGCTTCTCAGCCAAATACTTATTTTGGTCAAAATTTCCCAGTTTTTCATTAAAAATATTTTTCTCAGTAAAACTTTATTTTTTTGGTAACAATTTTTAAGTTTCAGTAAAAATTCTCAGTTCAGTCTACTGAAAAACAAATTTTACTGCAAATCATTTTAAAAAAACAAACATTTTTCAGCTTGGTTCCCTCCCTCCCCCCCTCCCTCCCCACCAGTGGAAAAAAAATCACAATAAATTTTGAAACTTTTTTTTTTCAAAATTTCCCAGGAAAACTACTTGGTATTTTTTGACCATCTCTAAGCACTGACACAAAACATCCTATGGCTGAGGGATGGCTGGCAAACTGCGGAACCACATGAACAAAAGCATATATCATGGCCGTGTATGTGGAACCCAGATTAAAAAATGCCAGAAGTGAATGCAGTCTTATAGGTTTGGTCCACATGGGCTACACACAGGAATTTTATTTCCCTGTCTTCTGATGTGATGCTTACAGGTATGAAACCCCGCAGTTATATTGTCCCTTTTTGCAGTCATATTACATTGCAGACTCATTTCTAACTTGCCTTCTATAATCACTCCGCTTTGGCATTATCGGTTTGCAGGTTTCTCCATTCCATTGAATATCTGTGCTTTGGATCGTTTTGCAACAGATATAATAATCTTTCTTTTTTCGAAGTTGAATCTTGGATTGATATTTCTGTCAATGTTTCTCACCTCTCCAAGTCCCTTGGTATTATATCTCTATCCTCAACAAAGTGTCTGCATTGCTTTCATCAGTGAGTTTATGGCTGTTTACTTCCTTTTCTAGATCATTAATAGGGCCCTACCAAATTCACGGTCCATTTTGGTCAATTTCACAGACATAAGATTTTCAAAATAGTAAATTTCATGATTTCAGCTATTTAAATTTGAAATTTCATGGTGTTGTAATTGTAGGGGTCCTGAAACTACAAGGAGCTGTGGGCGGGGGGGTCGCAAGGTTATTGTAGGTGGGGTTGCGATACTGTTACCCTTACTTGTATGCTGCTGCTGGCGGCAGCGCTGCCTTCAGAGCTGGGCAGGTGGAGAGCAGCGGCCGCAGGCTGGGAGCAGCAGCGCAGAAGTAAGGATGGCATGGTATGGTATTTCCACCCTTACTTCTGTGCTGCCACCGCTCTCCGGCTGCCCAGCTCTAAAGTCAGCACAGAAGTAAGGGTGGCAATATTGTGACCTCCCTAGAATAACCTGGTGACTCCCCTGCAACTCTCTTTTGGGTCAGGACCCCCAGTTTGAGAAACGCTGGTCTCCCCTGTGAAATCTGTATAGTATAGAGTAAAAGCCCACCAAAGACCAGATTTCACAGTCTGTGACACGTTTTTCATGGCTGTGAATTTGGTAGGGCCCTAATCATTGAAGTAGCTATTAAACAAGAGCATCTTTAAAACAGATGACGAGACATTTCCCCACAACTCAGTGTTTTGCTGTTTATCCTAACCATTGGTTTACATTCCTTCAGCCAGGTTTCAATTCATGAGACATATCACATCCACAAGGATCTAAATTAACTTTGAGCTCAATTACAGCTTTGCCACAAACCCCATATATAGGGCACACTGTTGGTGCTGCTCCAGAATAACCCAGGAAACAGATTGTGACCTCTTATATCTCCCTGCACCAGGGCGTGAGGGAGAATGTACTGACAGGCTGGAGCAGCCGCACCACCAAGGGCCCTGGGGAGACAGGGCCAAGTCTTCACATATGCCTTACCCTGGCCCACCCACCCATGTAGGAGTTGGAGTAGTGGATCTGTATAAGCTATTGCTCCACTGAGTTGCTACCCAGGAAGCAAATAATTGGTGCAGGAGTGTAGAAAACTCCCCACTACAACCATCACGGTGTGATCATGTAAGAGAAGCTATGATCTTGACCTTTGAAAGCAGGATTTTGTGAGACAGTGTAAAATACTTTACCAGATGAAGTTCACTTACCCATAATCCAATTATTCTTTAAAAAAAAACAAAAAACCAAGAAAACCCTCCCAGATAATTAGATCAGTTTAAATTCCATATTTGCGTGGAAAGAAGAAAAAACATTTATTGAGCAGTTTTTATTTATTATTCGTAATTGTTTCTGTTTGAATGAGGCTGGGGATGTTAGAAGCAGACTCAGACACACAATTATCTGGCAAAGCTTAAATAAAGTGATCAAAGGTGCACAATAAGTGCAGCTTATCACATGGCTATGAAATTTATTGCTCGAGTATCACTGTCACAAACATGCATGCATAGTGTATGAATCAAAGAATATGTGCATCAGTATCTACATCTATATACACATAAGGTAAAAAGTATGTTTTACTATAGGTAAAACATAAATCTTCTGGAATTTATCTGCTAAAAAGCACAAGATAGTATAGAAAGAGGAAATTCTCCCTGTTTACAATTAGTGCTAAGTGCCATTATAGCTAGAATCTCAGTTACAGATTGGTTTAGTCTCCTCCATCAAACCCATATCATGTTGGATGTCCTACTCAATTACACCACTGTTTTGTCATCTGTACCAATTTCAGTTGTAAGTGTAGCTTGTATAGGATGTGGAAATTCCAACAATTTTGCAACAATGGCAGGAGATGTGGCATGAAGACTGTACTCCCACATTATGAGTTCATGGACAAGTCAGTAGGGAGGAGCTCACACTGTAGCTAGAGAATATCTTTGGCTTTGTAAATAATTATTAGTAGGTTTTGGACATTACAGTTTGCACTTGTAACTAGCTTGCAAGCACTGGGAAAGAAGCAGAAAAAAGCGCTGCCCCTCAGTCTGCTAGAAGTTGAGAGGCAAGTACGCTGTATAACCTATCTGAACTAATACTGGACTACTTGCCTTGAGAAAAATCCTTGACAATCTATATTTTATAAATATCCCCCTCTCAGACTAAGATGTTATATTCTATATTTCAGTTCTGACCACTGAATTAGAAGAAATATTCTCTCTGTTACTATCGTGGGGTGTTCCCGCAGCTATCCAATGTGCTGTACTGTCTGGCTCATTTGCTTTGTCTCTTATTCACAACATACACACTGTCCCATTTCTTTTCCCCATGGGCACCTTTACTCTTTAGATTTCAAGCATTGCAGAACATATCAAAGGCATTTCTCAGGAGGAACCTTCTACCCAATTTCCTCTATCACACATAGCTCACTCTCTGAGCTCCCCATTTACTTCCTGTTCCTGCCAATTGTGTATCTTCCCCTTATTGAGCTGATTACATCATTAGTCCAGCCATTGCCTCCAAGTGTCAACAATCTGCCCTGGAACAGGTTAATTGCTTGCAGTTAAGCCTGTAATTTTCACTGTTACACAAGTACCTAAGTGACCAGGGTGCTACACCTACCAGCAGGACAGTGGGGTGGGAGGAGGTATTGTTTCATATTCTCTGTGTGTATATAAAGTCTGCTGCAGTTTCCACGGTATGCATCTGATGAAGTGAGCTGTAGCTCAGGAAAGCTCATGCTCAAATAAATTGGTTAGTCTCTAAGGTGCCACAAGTACTCCTTTTCTTTTTGCGAATACAGACTAACACGGCTGTTCCTCTGAAACCTACCTATCACAGTTACCCATCATTCATCACTCTGGCAAACCTACTGGAAACTGGTTTGACAAATAAGAAAAAGGCCCTTTCATTTTGGATTATTAATTATCACATATATGAGAGTGGTAATTGTTCAGTTTATTTTCATTACATTACTTGCATTTTTATTAGGTTTTGTTCCGGAACTCAGTGAGTTAATTTCTGAACACGGATTTCATATAGCTATCACCATACTCACTAAGTCATGAGGTTTAGACAAAAATTAAGCAGCACAGTGGGTCAGATACACCCTTTGAGCTGTGGGATTTTGCTTTTCATAAATATTATACACAAAAAACATTCCTTTGCCCCTTGAAATGCAGTGTCTGTTAGAGAATTTCTGTATAAACCTAAGCTGTAGTTCATGTTAACGTGTTTTTAGAACACTTTTGTGTAGTTAGTTAGTAACCCTTATCTATAAATCCCATCAATGAAATGTCATAGAGTTAATCAACCATGAAACTATTTAGAGGGGACATTTTCCTTATTCTAGGTCTGACTTTCTGTAAACATTCTCTCACATGATGCTTGTTAATAGGCTTCTTCATGCAGAAAATTCTTGGCAGCCACTAGAAAAGTTCTCCAAAAGACTGATTACTTTCCCTTGCCTGAGGCCAGCTGCTGATCATAGCCCTTATGTAGCATGACAAACACAGTTAATATCAGAACATGCAGCCAGAACTGAAACATTCAGTCATGCACCAGTTAAAGCCTGGTCTGTGAACACACCATGAGGTATATTAGTATGCTAGGACCTGTTGATACTAGTTTCCAGGATTTAAAAAAAATGAGGGAGAAGGGAGAGAGTGGAGGATGAATTCAGCTGGAGTTCAACCAAGGTAAATGTCCATTAGTAATTAAATAGTTCTTGGGCTGATTTCCCAGACCATGTCACTTTTTCTTTTCTGATCTGCTTTAGGAACACAAACCTTACACTCCAATCTTGATGCATAACACCATCTTGTTTCTTGAAGACTGCTTTAAACAAAATAAATACATTTCTTGCAGGACTTGCTGACCAGGAACTAATTAGCTAATAGTAATGATAATGATCTTACACTTATATGAGGTGAAAGCCCATGCTGTCATATGAGTGTAATTCATAATGTATAAAAAACAGAAAATGGCTGAAAAAATAGGGAGATAACAAACCATGAATCCCAGTGATGGTTGAACCTGGTGATATTCTAAACAAAAAGAGCTGTCAGTCCTGCTTGTAGCTATTTCCATTGCTTCACACAACAGACATTCTAGACTTCAGAGTGACACACAGATGGAGTGACAATCCTGAAATCTTATTACATAGGTAGTGCCAAAACATGTAACACATTTTACTAAATGAAGTACAGCAAAGGAGAGATGCAGCCACCTTTGAGGTGAGGTGCAACAACCGTTTAACAGCACACAGCAACACTATACAAGAGTTTAGGTAAAAAGGATGAATATTGTATCCACCTGAAATTATGTGATGGATTTAGGGAGGCACAATAGAATTTGTCCAAGATAGTAATACAAATACCTCTCTCTACTCTTTTGAAAAATGCTATAGGTTCTTAAATGACCACAGGTGTTCAAGATATCCATTCTGTGTCTCACCAATAGGGTTTCCCCAGTAATCTACCATCCAAGCATAGGCACCAACTCCGTGGCTGCTCCAGGGCTGGAACACCCATGAAAAAAAATTAGTGGGTGCTGAGCACCCACTGGCAGCCATCTCCCCCCTCCCTCCCAGCACCTCCCTCCCACTGCAGTCAGCCATTTTGTGGCGTGCAGGAGGCACTGGGAGGGAGGGGGAGCAGTGGGGATGGGGCATGCTCAGGGTAGGGGGTGGAACTAGGCAGGAAGAAGCAGGGCGGGGGTGGAGTAGGGGTGAGAAGAGGCAGGGTGGGGGCTGGGGGCTTGGTAGAAGGGGTGGGGTGGGCGGCGGGAAGAGGCGGGGATGGGAGTTTGGGGGAAAGAATCGGGTGGGGGCTGGGCTGGGGCTGGAGTGGGGGTTTGAGCACCCCTGGGGCCCGGAGGAAGCTGGTGCCTGTGCGTCCAAGTACTAGATGTCTGGCAAAATCACAGCTTATGGTGGCATAGATGCAATAAAAAGTTATGCTGGGTACTTTCCTCTAATCACAATAAAAGCAGGTCAGTTGCCCACTTCCTCTCAAGTGACTCCCTCCAACATGCATTACCCCTTCTGTTTATCAATCTGTTCCAATTTGTATTTAGCTCAGATACTCTGCTTCCTTCCCCAGACTTGAAGAAGAGCTCTGTGTAACTTGAAAGCTTGTACCTTCCACCAACAGAAGTTTGTCCAATAAAAGATATTACCCCACCGTCCTTGTCTCCCTCGTATCCTGGGACCAACATGGCTAGAACAACACTGCAAATAAAAACAGTATCAAATTTCCCAGGAAGCACAGTGGAAGAAGCTATATATTAAGGGCAGTAGACAGCACACAGTAAGGACAAAAATTAACTAAGCCTATGTTTACACTACAAAGTGTTGCCAATGCAAGATATGTCGGCATACAACTGCCACAGATGGCATATCACTTGCGTGCATGCATACTTGGCTTCCTGTATCAACACTGCAATTACTCACCAGGAGTGCTTGTGTCGATGCACAGTACGGTGCACCGGGGTAGGTATCCCAGTGTACAACACACCACCGTTCAGCACAGCCTTTTAGCTGGTTTTGGCAATGCATGGTGGGGCAGAAACAAGTCATGCAGCGGTGACTGGGAGCAAGGGGTCAACTTTCCAAAATATAATATTCTCCATCCCATAATATCTCTATCCCATACTTTTCGCATGTATTTTCAATTTCCCACAAACGCATGTGGGACTTGTCTATGTCCACCATCTCTGACAGAAGCATGGAGTCTGCACAGCTATGTACTATTGTCATGAGCGTTGCAAGCACCGAATGCCTGATCCTCCATTATTTGCAAAGCCACAAGAAGAACCACAGGGAACATGATGATTTTCTGGGAGTCACTTTGCTGTGGGACATAGCAAGAACCAATTCAAGGTTATTGGTGGCATTCACAAAGCAGCTGCAGACAGTGGAGCTGTCATCTCGGCTCAAGAAACTAGCACTGACTGGGTGAGATAACATTGTAATGCCGGTTTGGGATGATAAGCAGTGGTTGCAGAACTTTTAGATGTGCAAGGTCACACTCCTGGATCTGTGTGCAAAGCTTGTCCCAGCCATCCAAAGCAGGGACACCAAAATGAGAGCTGCACTGACAGGGCAGAAGTAAGTGACTATCCCATTGTGACAGGTTTCAGAGGAACAGCCGTGTTAGTCTGTATTCGCAAAAAGAAAAGGAGTACTTGTGGCACCTTAGAGACTAACCAATTTATTAATAAATTGGTTAGTCTCTAAGGTGCCACAAGTACTCCTTTTCTTTATCCCATTGTGGAAACTTGAAACTCTGCACTGCTATTGGTCAGTGGGAAGTCATTCTGGAGTGGGAAAATCCACTGTCATGCAAGGGTGCAGGGTCATTAATCATCTGCTGCTATGCAGGAGTGTGATGCTCAGCAATGTGTAGGACATAATGGATGGATTTGCAGCAGTGGGGTTCCTGAACTACGATGGAGCAATAAATGGCATGCATATCTCTATTTTGGCCCCAGACCACCTTGCCACAGAGGACAGCAAACGAAAGAACTATTTTTCCATGGTTATGTAAACACTGGTAGATCATGGGGAATGCTTCACTGATATCAGCATTGGCTGGTCAAGGAAGTTGCATGACGCTCACATCTTTAAGAAGCCAGGACTGTTCAGAAAACTACAAGCAGGAACTTTCTTTCCTGACTGGCAGATTACCATTGGCAATGTTGAAATGCAAATAGTGATCCTGGGGGATCCAGCCTATCCCTTACTTCCAGGTTCATGGAGCCGTACACCAATCACCTTGATGGTATTAAGGGAAAGATTCAACTACAGGCTCAGCAGGTGCAGAATGACAGTTGAATGTGATTTTGGTCGATTGAAAGGGTACTGGAGTTGTTTACTCACCAGATTGGATCTCTGTGCAAAAAAATCCCAATGGTTGTAGCTGCCTGTTGTGTCCTGCATAATATTTGTGAAGCAAACGGGGAAAACTTGCTACAGGGTCAAGGTGGAGTGACTGCCTGCTGAGTTTGAACAGTTGTACACGAGGGCTATCAGACAAGCTTAACAAGGAGCAACAGGGCTTAGGGAGACTTTGAAAGAGCACTTTTAGTGAGCCACAGCAACGTGCTGTGTTTAACCTGGGGTGGCAGTTTGGAATTGTGTGGTGCTTGCTGCACATCTGTGCATATATGACTTCTGATGAACCTATCAATCTTGCAGTGCTTGCTGTGCCTTTATGACAACGGCACTGTTTGGCACTGATCCTATCAGTTGTGAATGTACAAGACTACTACCTTCACTCCCAGCAGGCATTATATATCATGTGTTGTAAACTAAGAAAGATTAATTACTTTCAGAACAAAAGAGTTTTATTGTCTTATGAAAGTGGCTCCAAAAAAAAATCTGAAATCTGAAGAATTTGGAAGTAAAGACATTTTTAAATTAAATTTTTTTAGGAACCATAATATATATATGAGGAAGTAACACTGATGTCCATTGTAGCTACACATACATCAGTTGTGGCTCTCACAGGTCAGTGTATGTGAAGCTGTGGGTATCCATGCTTCCCCCTAGTGTGGAGTGGTAGCCGTGGGTGTGTGAGCCCTGAGGCCACATGGAATGGTCAGGATGGGGTAGATCAACGTTATAGTGGAGGTCACCATGGATTAAAAAAGGGATGCAAGCACATGATTGTTGAATCTGGAGGTGGACAAGAGTCTACAGCATTTGAATTTGCTGATGGAGCAGCCCTATGTCCTCGTGCGTCTCCCTCTCTTTTTCCTGCACCTTTCTCCTGTCTGCTCTTTCTTTCTCCATACAGTCTGCAATATTCATCCTCCAGGCCCTCTGATCTAACGCAGCAGGATCTCACAGAACATGTCCTCCTGCATCCTATTCTTTCTCCTCCTTATCTGGGTCAGTCATTCTGCTGATGTGGAGAGGGAACCCCTGCGGCAATGGCCGCAGCTACAGATAAAACACACAGAGGATTCATTGTCAGTATAGTAGGAATGGAAAGCGAAACTTAAGATTCAGAACTCCCTCCTTCCCTTGCACTCCTAAAGAGTTAAACAAGACAAGCTTATTGACACTTCTGCTTTAGACTGCTTGTTCCCAGTGCCACTCTCTGCTGCAGCCATAGTGAGTATGACCCGCTGGGGTGGGGGAAGCAAGGAGGGAATCACTTAGTTGCATGAAGCTATATGGGAGTACAGGGCAATGGCACTGAATACTGGCACCATTTCTCACAGGCGGTGGTGATTTTAGCTGATATCTCACTCCTGAGGGTAACAGAGGCACAGAGAATGTAGCTGCTGGTGGCATTCTGAAGTCTCCCAGGTCCATATGCTGGTAGCCTGTTTACTGCAATGGTGCCTACCAAAGTTATCGCTGACTGGCATGGGAAAGTGTCCTACCATGGAGGAAGAAATAAGGCAGCCCTCCCTAAAAACCTTGGGCTGAAGATTGAGAGTCCCGCCATGGAAGTTTTATTGAGATCTTTCAAAAGGATTCAAGGGACATCCTTGTGTACATAAACATATTGTTCCTCATGGTTCCCCCCTGCCTAACTCTAGATGGGAATGAAAAAGAGATAGCAACTCTACCTCTCTTTGTTGTACCATTACCTCTTTGAGTACAAGTAATGTAATGAAAAGTCAATAGCTGTGTCCTGCTAAGTTGGGGGCACGATAACTGTAATGGAAAATACGTTTTCACACCTATCCGAGGTTCCTTCCCCTGTATGAGGCTCTCTCGTGCTTGACTGAAGGGACTGGCTGGACTGTGGTGGCATCAAAAACAGGTCCTGTCTCACGGCACAGCTGGACCCCCTGTTCACCTGCCTCCTATACTCCTCCTCCTCACTGTTCACAGCAGGGACCTGTGACTCCGACCCCTTGGAGATATCCATGGTGGTGGTCAGGGTTGCGGCAGGGTCTCCACCAAATATGACATGCTGCTGTTTGTAAAAGTAGCAGGTCTGCTGCTTGGCACGACATCGATTGTTGGCCTCCCTGGTCTTCTGATATCCCTGATGCAGTTCCTTGGCTTTCACGTGGCACTGCTGCTGGTCTCTGTTGTACCCCTTTCCTGATTCCCCTGAGCAATCTGCTCATAGATGTCAACATTTCTATGGCTGAGTCAGAGCTGTGCCTGGACAGCCTCTTCCCCCCACAGGCCCAGGAGATCCAAAAGCTCCTGTCTACTCTAGGCAGGAGCACGTCTGGAGCATGTAGCCAGCGTGGTCAGATGGGCAGTTGCGCACAACAAAGAGCAGATAAAGGTGTGTTCACCAAGCTGGACAACCAGAAAAAGCATTTCAAAAATGAGTGGGGATTTTAAAGGGGAGGCTTCCAGTAGGCGTGACCCCTGAGTAGTGAAGTTAACAATTGTGACCAGAGCGGTCAGTGTCGGGCATTGTTAGATAGCTGTTGGTGGTAGCACGGTGTCTACACCCATATATCCGTATATCAACCTGTGGCTCAGTGCCACTCGGGGAGCTGGTGTTGCTATGTTGGCGTAATGGGGCACTTAAATCTGTGGGAAACTAATGTAAATGTAGACACACACAAAAATGGGTTGATGCAAGGCAGCTTACATCAAACTAACTTTGTAGTGTAAACCAGGCCTGAGGTTTTGAATCTTCCTTCCACTTCTATTTTGAGGGCTTAAGAGGCTTAAGTGATACATAGACCTTTTGCTTACTTGATTCACAGGGGTGAATTTCATCCTCTCCTTTGTGAACACTATTGAACAGTTTCCACTGCTTTTTACTGTAGGAGGTGAGTTGCAAGTGGCTGATAGGTGGAAAAACTCTTTCAGCTTCACTCTCCTCACCACTTCCTCACACCTTTTTTCACCCTGATTTCCAGAGGATGCTATTTTATCTTTGTCCTTCCTCCATCAATATTTCCCTTGCACTATCCAGTTAGAATCGATATAAGGCTTTTGTACGTGTTCCAGTGTGAGGAGATCCCAGCAGAGGCTGGTACATGGCTCAAACATCATTGAAAAGACCTAACTGGCCAATCAGAATGCGTACACAGCCAAATTCTCCCTTTTAATCATTTCCATATCTGTACTTTTGACGCATATACTGTGGGTTTTTTCCACTGCAAAACAAAGAACTGACCTTCGCAATACATAAGTGAATCCTGCTTACTTTGCGCAGTAGACCTAAGGATTGTGATTGATGTGCAGCAGTAATTAAGTTCCGTGAGCTGAAAGGTGTTGAATACAGTGTTCAGGAAAATAATGGGGAATTGGGTGAAAATGGAAAATATATTCAGAACTTTTACATGATTGTGTGGAAGCGTTTGATGTTTCACAGAGCTATGTTTGAACAGGTGGGCAATGAGAGAGCCCCTTTGAAATAAACAAAGACAGCCATGTAGGTTTGTATGTTGTCTCAGAAAAAGAAATAAATTAGACTTGTTGGTATATTTATTAGACAAATTCTGACTAGAATTAAGGCACAAACTGTTAACAGTGAGGGTAATTTCTGTTTCTATATAGGTTCTTATATTGCACTCATCACCATTAGTATCTGAGTGCACTAAGAAACACAACTAACATCGGTCATGTGTGGTTCACTCTTTTTCTCATCTCCCCCCCCCCCCAGGGGAGAAATGGTATGTGCAGTGTCGTGTTTTATTTTACCATCAGAACCTAGAGACATGGTGGATTCTCCATCACGTGAAGTCTTTAAATCAAATCTTTCTAAAATATATGCTCTAGCTCAACCAGCTACAATTGTCATTAAAAATTAGAAAGCATGATGGACGGTGTGGATTTTGGGAGACATAACAGCTCAAATGTTTGAAGACCAGGCATCATAGGAAGTCTGGTTCCTAGATATCATGAAGAGGAGTGCCTTACAAATACCATAGATAATTTAGATAGGATGTACTTGTGATAGCAGAAAGGTTGAGTTTACAAAAGACAGCTCAAGAGTGCTAAGAGCTGTTTGGAAACTGTAAATCATATAACTTACTTATGCAATTATTTTTTTTAATAATTTTATTGATGTCTGAGTTAAATTCACTCATGGGGTACAGGTCAATGCAAGGCCTACTCCCCATTACAGCCACCAAAATTGGGTGTTAGTGAGGCGAAGCTCTGCTGCTGGCTTTCTGCACATGGGAGGATTTCATTTGCTATGAATATCTTAGCAAATGAGTTTCCTGGTCAAAACAATCACCAAAATTGCAGAATATAAACTGAATTTAGAATCTGAAATTCCAAACATTCACATTGGACATCTGATTCTAAGGCTTCTGACCAGGACCCTAACCCCCTGTCAAGGTTCCTTCCCCACTCTGAACGCTAGGGTACAGATGTGGGGACCTGCATGAAAAACCTCCTAAGTTTATCTTTACCAGCTTAGGTCAAAACTTCCCCAAGGTACAAAATATTCCACCCTTTGTCCTTGGATTGGCCACTACCACCACCAAACAAATACTGGTTACTGGGGAAGAGCTGTTTGGAAACGTCTTTCCCCCAAAATACTTCCCAAAACCTTGCACCCCACTTCCTGGACAAGGTTTGGTAAAAAGCCTCACCAATTTGCCTAGGTGACTACAGACCCAGACCCTTGGATCTTAAGAACAATGAACAATCCTCCCAACACTTGCACCCCCCCCTTTCCTAAAAAATGTTGGATAAAAAGCCTCACCAATTTGCATAGGTGACCACAGACCCAAACCCTTGGATCTGAGAACAATGAAAAAGCATTCAGTTTTCTTACAAGAAGACTTTTAATAGAAATAGAAGTCAACAGAAATCACCTCTGTAAAATCAGGATGGTAGATACCTTACAGGGTAATTAGATTCAAAACATAGAGAACCCCTCTAGGCAAAACTTTAGGTTACAAAAAAGATACACAGACAGAAATAGTTATTCTATTCAGCACAATTCTTTTCTCAGCCATTTAAAGAAATCATAATCTAACACATACATAGCTAGATTACTTACTAAAAGTTCTAAGACTCCATTCCTGGTCTATCCCCGGCAGAAAACATACAGACAGACAGAGACCCTTTGTTTCTCTCCCTCCTCCCAGCTTTTGAAAGTATCTTGTCTCCTCATTGGTCATTTTGGTCAGGTGCCAGCGAGGTTACCTTTAGCTTCTTAACCCTTTACAGGTGAGAGGAGCTTTCCCCTGTCCAGGAGGGATTCAAAGGGGTTTACCCTTCCCTTTATATTTATGACACCCCCAAATATAGGCACCTAAGTTCCATTTTTAGTTGACACTGTGATCCACAAACCCCCCACTCAGCTGCTGCCTATCCCTGTAGGAACGTAAAGCACTTAAGTTTTTGTAGTGAAAGTTCCCTCGGCACCTATATTCCTGCCTGTGAGCATGAGCACTGCTGCCTTGCTCGAGGCGTCCAGATGCCTATCTGTTATCCAAGCTGCAGAGTGATAGGTGTTCTTCCACCTAACTCATGTGCACGGCCCAATACTGTAGGTATGCTCAGAGGCTGTGTGTCTCAACACAAAACAGCAGGGGCAGTAGGAGAAGGACATCCTTTATAACTTTTGGCCCAGTGGTTAGGGTACTCACTGGGATGTGGAGATAACCAGTTCAACTCCTGCTCTGCCTGCTAAGGAGAAGGGATTTGAACAGGGTTCTGCTATCTTTCAGATGAGTGCACAGAGTGATTCTCATTCTTTCTCTATCCTGATTATTATTTAATTAAGGTGGCACAACTTCAGTTGAAGAGATTGAGGAACTCCACATTAAAATATTCCATAATACAGTGATTAGGGCACTCTCCTGAAATGTGGCAACTCCCCTGTTCAAATCCATTCTCCTCAGCAGGCAGAGGGCAGACTTGAACCAGTGGTCTCTCCGGTGAGTACTCTAACCACTGGCTAAAGGTTATAAGGGAAGTCCTCCTCCTTAGCCCTGGTCTACACTAGGACTTTAGGTCGAATTTAGCAGCGTTAAATCGATTTAAACCTGCACCCGTCCACACAATGAAGCCCTTTATTTCGACTTAAAGGGCTCTTAAAATCGATTTCCTTACTCCACCCCTGACAAGTGGATTAGCGCTTAAATCGACGTTGCCGGCTCGAATTTGGGGTACTGTGGACACAATTCGATGGTATTGGCCTCCGGGAGCTATCCCAGAGTGCTCCATTCTGACCGCTCTGGACAGCGCTCTCAACTCAGATGCACTGGCCAGGTAGACAGGAAAAGAACCGCGAACTTTTGAATCTCATTTCCTGTTTGGCCAGCGTGGCAAGCTGCAGGTGACCATGCAGAGCTCATCAGCACAGGTGACCATGATGGAGTCCCAGAATCGCAAAAGAGCTCCAGCATGGACCGAACGGGAGGTACGGGATCTGATCGCTGTTTGGGGAGAGGAATCCGTGCTATCAGAACTCCGTTCCAGTTTTCGAAATGCCAAAACCTTTCTGAAAATCTCCCAGGGCATGAAGGACAGAGGCCATAACAGGGACCCGAAGCAGTGCCGCGTGAAACTGAAGGAGCTGAGGCAAGCCTACCAGAAAACCAGAGAGGCGAACAGCCGCTCTGGGTCAGAGCCCCAAACATGCCGCTTCTATGATGAGCTGCATGCCATTTTAGGGGGTTCAGCCACCACTACCCCAGCCGTGTTGTTTGACTCCTTCAATGGAGATGGAGGCAATACGGAAGTAGGTTTTGGGGACGAAGAAGATGATGAGGAGGAGGTTGTAGATAGCTCACAGCAAGCAAGCGGAGAAACCGGTTTTCCCGACAGCCAGGAACTGTTTCTCACCCTAGACCTGGAGCCAGTACCCCCCGAACCCACCCAAGGCTGCCTCCTGGACTCAGCAGGCGGAGAAGGGACCTCTGGTGAGTGTACCTTTTAAAATGCTATACATGGTTTAAAAGCAAGCATGTGAAAGTATTACTTTGCCCTGGCATTTGCGGTTCTGCCTTTGCAAAAGGTTTCTGGGGAGGGCAGCCTTATTTTGTCCTTCATGGTAGGACACTTTACCACTCCAGGCCAGTAACACGTACTCGGGAATCACTGTAGAACAAAGCATTGCAGTGTATGTTTGCTGGCATTCAACCAAAATCCGTTCACGCGGTGGGAGGAGGCAAAATGCGACCTTGTAAAGAAAGCACATGTGCTATGTATGTAATGTTAACAGCAAGGTTTACCCTGAAAGAGTGTAGCGACTGTTTTATAAAATGTGTCTTTTTAAATACCGCTGTCCCTTTTTTTTTCTCCACCAGCTGCATGTGTTTCAATGATCACAGGATCTTCTCCTTCCCAGAGGCTAGTGAAGCTTAGAAAGAAAAAAAAACGCACTCGCGATGAAATGTTCTCCGAGCTCATGCTGTCCTCCCACACTGACAGAGCACAGACGAATGCGTGGAGGCAAATAATGTCAGAGTGCAGGAAAGCACAAAATGACCGGGAGGAGAGGTGGAGGGCTGAAGAGAGTAAGTGGCGGGCTGAAGACAGGGCTGAAGCTCAAATGTGGCGGCAGCGTGATGAGAGGAGGCAGGATTCAATGCTGAGGCTGCTGCAGGACCAAACCAGTATGCTCCAGTGTATGGTTGAGCTGCAGCAAAGGCAG
Organism: Caretta caretta; assembly: GCF_965140235.1. NCBI lineage: Eukaryota > Metazoa > Chordata > Testudines > Cheloniidae > Caretta > Caretta caretta. The sequence goes on along the minus strand of NC_134209.1, from coordinate 124,511,316 downwards.
CTGGAGCACAGACTGCCACTGCAGCCCCTCTGTAACCAACCGCCCTCCTCCCCAAGTTCCATAGCCTCCACACCCAGACGCCCAAGAACGCGGTGGGGGGGGCCTCCGGCCAACCAGCCACTCCACCACGGAGGATTGCCCAAAAAAAAGAAGGCTGTCATTCAATAAATTTTAAAGTTGTAAACTTTTAAAGTGCTGTGCTTAAAGTGCTGTGTGGCATTTTCCTTCCCTCCTCCACCACCCCTCCTGGGATACCTTGGTAGTCATCCCCCTATTTGTGTGATGAATGAATAACGAATGCATGAATGTGAAGCAACAATGACTTTATTGGCTCTGCAAGCGGTGATCGAAGGGAGGAGGGGAGGGTGGTTAGCTTACAGGGAAGTAGAGTGAACCAAGGGGCGGGGGGGTTCATCAAGGAGAAACAAACAGAACTTTCACGCCGTAGCCTGGCCAGTCATGAAACTGTTTTTCAAAGCTTCTCTGATGCACACTGCACCCTCCTGTGCTCTTCTAACCGCCCTGGTGTCTGGCTGCGCGTAACCAGCAGCCAGGCGATTTGCCTCAACCTCCCACCCCGCCATAAACGTCTCCCCCTTACTCTCACAGATATTGTGGAGCACACAGCAAGCAGTAATAACAGTGGGAATATTGGTTTCGCTCAGGTCTAAGCGAGTCAGTAAACTGCGCCAGCACGCCTTTAAACGTCCAAATGCACATTCTACCACCATTCTGCACTTGCTCAGCCTGTAGTTGAACAGCTCCTGACCACTGTCCAGGCTGCCTGTGTATGGCTTCATGAGCCATGGCATTAAGGGGTAGGCTGGGTCCCCAAGGATACATATAGGCATTTCAACATCCCCAACAGTTATTTTCTGGTCTGGGAATAAAGTCCCTTCCTGCAGCTTTTGAAACAGACCAGAGTTCCTGAAGATGCGAGCATCATGCACCTTTCCCGGCCATCCCACGTTGATGTTGGTGAAACGTCCCTTGTGATCCACCAGAGCTTGCAGCACTATCGAAAAGTACCCCTTGCGGTTTATGTACTCGGCGGCTTGGTGCTCCGGTGCCAAGATAGGGATATGGGTTCCGTCTATAGCCCCACCACAGTTAGGGAATCCCATTGCAGCAAAGCCATCCACTATGACCTGCACATTTCCCAGGGTCACTACCCTTGATATCAGCAGATCTTTGATTGCGTGGGCTACTTGCATCACAGCAGCCCCCACAGTAGATTTGCCCACTCCAAATTGATTCCCAACTGACCGGTAGCTGTCTGGCGTTGCAAGCTTCCACAGGGCTATCGCCACTCGCTTCTCAACTGTGAGGGCTGCTCTCATCTTGGTATTCATGCGCTTCAGGGCAGGGGAAAGCAAGTCACGAAGTTCCATGAAAGTGCCCTTACGCATGCGAAAGTTTCGTAGCCACTGGGAATCGTCCCAGACCTGCAACACTATGCGGTCCCACCAGTCTGTGCTTGTTTCCCGAGCCCAGAATCGGCGTTCCACAGCATGAACCTGCCCCATTAGCACCATGATGCATGCATTGTCAGGGCCCATGCTTTCAGAGAAATCTGTGTCCATGTCCTGATCACTCACGGGACCGCGCTGACGTCGCCTCCTCGCCCGGTATCGCGTTGCCATGTTCTGGTGCTGCATATACTGCTGAATAATGCGTGTGGTGGTTAATGTGCTCCTAATTGCCAAAGTGAGCTGAGCGGGCTCCATGCTTGCCGTGGTATGGCGTCCGCACAGAAAAAAGGCGCGGAACGATTGTCTGCCCTTGCTTTCACGGGGGGAGGGAGGGAACGGGGGGCTGACGATATGTACCCAGAACCACCCGCGACAATGTTTTAGCCCCATCAGGCATTGGGATCTCAACCCAGAATTCCAATGGGCAGCGGAGACTGCGGGAACTGTGGGATAGCTACCCACAGTGCAACGCTCCGGAAGTCGACGCTTGCCTCGGTACTGTGGAAGCGCTCCGCCGAGTTAATGCACTTAATGCACTTAGAGCATTTTCTGTGGGGACACACACACTCGAATTTATAAAACCGATTTCTAAAAAACCGACTTCTATAAATTTGACCTTATTCCGTAGTGTAGACATACCCTAATTATAATGCCTAAATCCTTTTGTGGATCCAGGCCTCTGTTCTTCCAGTTGGATCCATGCCATCTGACCTACATATCTAGCCTAAATAGCTTATTTTTCACCTATGGAATACTTGCAACTAGCTGCATACAGATGAGCTACAGACCAATAATTATTTGCAGAATAATTCTGAGGATTAAATAAATTTTCAAAAGTTGAAATCTGTTCGTAAAGTTCTAGTAAGCAAATCCTTTTCAGGAGAAAATAAAAAGTATCTCCTTATCTTCATGCAGTTGATAAACAGTCAATATAGTTCTTGGTTTGTTGTCATCTGTTTTAGTTTTATATCTCATTGCAAGTTTTTAGTCTTTGTGCCTTTTTAAGCCTCTGTAGAATTCTTAATCTTGGTCATGATATATTAACAAGAGGGAAATGTATTTTAAAATTTAGCTCGCCCATCCCCCACATTTGATTGTAAACATAAGAACAGCCATAGTGAGTCAGACCAAAGATCCATCTAGCCCAGTATCCTGTCCCTCAGCCTGAGAAACATATTATAGGAACTATTAGAATGGAATATTATTGAAAGATGAAGATCACTGTGAAAGTTCATGAAGAATAGTGCACATCTAAGCAACAAATGGTGATCTTCTCATTGCTACTTCCTCTAATCTAAAAACTTTGTTTACATTGTTTCATTTTCTGTCTCTTTACATTCCAATAGCAGCTCATTATTTTTACCTTACTTCTGTTTTGTTGTCAATTTGCAAGTACAGCTGTCATACACAGTACTAGGATAATAATGATTATCCAAAAGAAGAAGAAAATAATTACTCATTTAAAAAAAATAGACAAAGAACATTAACTTGGATTGTTTGAAGTATATGGGCATATTATTCTAAGTTATCTCTTGATGTTTACTTTCAAATACCCTTCTCCTGCCTGCATGCTTTTTCTTTCATTCCATGTATAAAACAGCAAAAACTGCTTCTTGCTCTAAAATGATAACAAAGGCATTCTTTCCCTATCACTTCAACTAATGGAGACCTCCAAGGCTACGACAAAACAGAGATGAGTGAGTTACCAAGACACCAAAACTCTTGTAATTTGATCCAACTTTTACCCATAGATGTGTTGGTTCAGGTAAAGTAGCCAAATCATAATAGCTACCAAATCTCCTATTGTAATTAATGGAAATAGGAAAAACACACTGAGGACAGCTAATTGCAAACAGGGATCTCACTTTCTAACCTTTTAGCATAATTCCTCAGCTTTTCATCACTTGCCCTTATCAGGAGGAAGTCTCAGACTCTCTGACCTCACCACCTTTCTCTTGGGAGCTTCAGAAGAAGATTAGGAGGCTTGAGGTAAGAAAAAAATCCAGCTAATGTGACTAGGAATTTTCTCTCTCCCAGTTGTAGGACACCTGACACTTGATATAAAAGTGCTCTATTTTATATTAATGTTAGATCCCCACTCAGAACAGACAGAGGTGTGAAACCGAGAGTCATAGAACACTGTGCATTTGGCTAATGTGTCTCGATTAAAGAAAGAAGCAAGGAACTGACACAAATAACATGTTGACAAGTCAGTTTTCAATAACACAGAGACAATATGGGTGAGGTAATATCTTTTATTGGATCAACTTTTGTTGGTGAGATACACAAGCTTTCACAGAGCTCTCCTTCCACTCTGTGTAAGGAAAAAACATGTCTCTCAGCTACGGAGTTTAGTCCAATAAAAGATATTACCTCATTCACCTTGTCTCTCTAATAACCCGGGACCAACACAGTTACAACCATGCTGCATACAGTATTCAATAATGACATGCCAAATAAAGCATTCGTCATGTCCCCCTCCTTAAGGATCTTGGGGGAATTTGGAAAAAAAAAGGATGATATCTTTGTATCACATGATGCTGCTGAAGTAATTTGTAGTCCATTAGTATTAAAAATTATGCTAAATAGCACCTACTAGGGATACATATTTTTAAATCAACAGGCTGAGAGCATTTGTACTCAAGAGTCCTAAAAGAGTTGGCTGAGGGAATCTCTGGCCTGCTAATGTTAGTTTTTCACACATCATGGAATATAAGGGAAATTCCAGAAAACTGGAAGAGTTCTAATGTTGTGCCAATATTAAAAAAGGGCAAGCAGGATCACCTGGGAAATTACAGGCCATAAACCTGACATCTATCCTGGGAAAAATTATGATACAGTATTCAATTATTAAAGAATCAAAAGATGGAAAATAAGTCTTTTCAAACAAGCCTGATTCAATTTTTTAATGAGATTACAAGTTTGCTTGATAAAGGTAGCTTTGTAGATGTAACAGACTTCTGTGAAGCATTTAAACTCATATAGCATGACATGCTTATTTCAAAATGAGCATGATATAATATAAATAATGTACTCGTTAAATCAGTTAACAAGTAGCTAACTCTAAAAGGAGTTGTCAATGGGAAATCATCATGGCCTGGGGGTGTTTCCAGTGGGGTTCCACAGAGATCGGAACTGTGTCTGATGCCATTCTACGTTTTTCTCAACGTTCTAGAAGTAAATCTAAAATCATTGCTGGTAACATTTGGGGATGACTAAGACTGGCAGAATGGTAAATAATGATGAGGACAGGGCAGTCATACAGTGTGATCTGGATCTATGAATGACATTCAGCAAATGCCTGAGCATTCATCACTGTAGTATGTAAGATTGGTCTTCTTCAGCCACACGAATGCCTATCAGCCACTGAAGAAATTTAAAAGCCCTGTACATGGCTCAACCACAGAGAACACAAGAGAGGCATTATGACCTTAAAGATGACCTTCTTCTAGAAACCAACAGGAGACCCCCCCACCCACTCCTTCACCAGTCAGGCGAGACTTCCACAATCAGGGGAGTTCTTAAAATGATGAAGAAATTGTACATCAAGTTGCTGCATTTAGAGCGACATCTTATGCACTTTTTCTGGATTAGCGTCAAATCAGAACCAGGTCCCCGACTGCCCACTAATGCCTTCTGAAGGTCCAGCTGGCGGTCATTGACTGCTCCAGGTGGCTGCTGAATGGTTAATTAGTAAACCTAAAAAAAAAAAGGTTCCCTGGGCTTAGTTAAGGAAGGCATTCCCAAGGAGACAAGATGCTTCTGAGGAGTGGAACTCCTTGGTGAGCTGATCAGGTGAGCTTACCAAAGCAGGGAGTACTTCTGGAGACAGGAAACTCTCCAGAGAACCCACCAGAGCAGGGAGTCTGGGCAGGTGCTCCTAGAGATTCCTAAGGGACAGCTTCAGAATTGGGGTGTGTGTGTGTCTGGCCGAGCCAGGGAAGTAGCCGGAGCAGCAGCGAGAGCTTCAGGGCCCAGCAGCAGGAGCAACCCTCTCCCTCCTTCTTCCCTCCAGGCCAGAGGGCTACAGGAGAGTGATCCTATTGGGATCCAGGAAGTGGGAGGGAGGAAGCCTGCTCACTGCTAAAGGGTCCCCGCCCCAGCCTAAGAAGGCAGGCATCCAGGAGTGCCTGGTCTCTGCAAAGGGAACTCCCAAATGGTAACAGGAAGTCCAGCCTGCTGGAACTACATACTGCCTGCCCCTGGGAAAGAGCTGCAGTTGACAGATCTCCATGGACCCCTGAATCCAGAGAAGGATTCTACCCAGGTAGCTGCAAGAGACTGGGCTCTAGGGGCCACGACCTGAGCAGAACCAGTCCTGAATTAAATAAAATGCATTTGGTGCACTTGCACAGGGCCCCTATCTTGGGGGGGGGTTCCTGATGACTGGGGTGGGAAAATTTTTTTTAGTAGTGCTACAACCCTGAGCACCGAGTCACAACCCCACTCATTCAGGTTTGGCTTGGCTGCCCTCCATTAGGTGGGGCGGGGAAGAAAGGTATTCAGGGGTCTGTGTGGGTGGCGCATTCTGAGGTCTGTGTGGAGTGGGATGTGTGTGGGGTAGGGGCACTTTGCTGAAAAGCTGGGGAGGGAGACAATTTCCATAGTGCACAGGGCCCCAAAATTCTTTAATCCAGGCCTGGAGAGAACCCTGCTGGTAAAGGGCCTGAACAGAAGCAAGCAGTGCCTTCAGGAGGGAACAGATAATCTAAGACTCTGTCTCCCAGCTAAGATGCTGGGGTAAAGATTTGATTATACCGTTTTCTTTTTGTTGTTGTTTTGGTTGTTGTTAATAGCTGAGACCCTTTAAAGGGGAGCACTCCTTAATACCTGAAGCCTTGGCCTGTTCGGACTTGTTTAAACCCTGAGTGAGGGGAAACCAAGGCAGGGCTCACCTGTAATGCTACACCTGACTGCAAGGAGGCATGCCGGGATTGCCTGCACTATGACAGTTAGGAAATGCAGCATAATGCACGTAGAGCTTTAAGTCACTCCCATAGCCTTTTGGACATACAAGTATCCCACATCTCACAAAGCTATTACACATAATTATACCCGAAACATATGGTCCTGAATGTACTTGCGGGTTGTTGTATTAATTGAAATGGAATATATATATACACAAAAGTCAAAGGCGTTAACATAGCCCAGTCGCTGTCCAACATTAAAGAGTGTTAAACAAGGTTTGGTATACAGAGACTTCAGCCTGCTTAGTACCATGGCAAACACACCATTAAACATCCTTTTAAGCTTTTATTAAAGATACAGAAAAAGATGGAAAAGCAGGTAAAGGATATGAGATGTAAAGTATTGAGTAATGTCTTAATTTTAACAATATACCTGGTTCCCGTTGGCTTTAGCTGGAGAGTCTTTAGAAGGAAACCCCCCCTTGTTTCACAGTCTCTTAGATGGTAACAAAGATGGCCATAACTGTCCTTTTGTGGTAAAGAAAATAACTTAGCTGAGATGGGCTCCAGCTGTTGTTATTGCTGTTGTTGTTAAAGTCCAATACCATTTCCTAGAAGACAAAACAAGACAAACACACACACACACACACACAAAAGGAGAGAAAAGAACAGCAAAGGTAGAAAATGCAGCTTCTGTCTCTGTTGTTGCAAGCTTGCTGCTTGAAAAACACAGGCACAGCAGACGATCTGATCAGCCACTCCAAGACCTGGGAAAGTTGTGCCAGAATCTTGTTATCTAGGGCATTGCTTTTAGCTGCCTCTTTCTGGTCACAGGCTTACAGCAGTGTTGCAAACTATGCAGTCTTGGCCAGCTAGGCTTGACTCTTATGAGACAGAAGGAAAAAGGAGAGAGAGGGGGGAAAAGAAAAAATAAGGTAGGGAAGAAAGACACATTTGGAGGTAGAGAGCTGGGAACAAAGTGTCACATCCCAGGTGGTGTTTGGGGTTCAATCAGAGGTGGTGATGTCATGTGGGTCCCTCTCTCTGGCTCAGTCTGGTCAGGACATCTCTCAGGATCAGGATGACAAAGGACTGGGGTCCCCAGAAACAGTGGGGTGGCAGCTGAAATGGTGAAGCTCGCTGTAGTAGTCAATGTATCTCCCAAAGTCTCTTTCGTTGAGGACCCTAAAATCAAGTGATGGGTGGAATAGTCCAGTCCCTCATTAGTTTGTCCACCAATTAGGCCTAAAATCCAACACACCAATTTTGGTTCACTAATTTCCAGTCCCACATTTTTGGTTTACTAAGCATGATCTTAACAGAGTCCTTGAGTTATACCAGTAGGCCTTTTTGCTTGGACTAATTCAGCCTTTCTGTCTTGCTTTTGCGCCTCTTTCCAACATTTATTGTTATAGGTTGTGACACTTTATAAACTTTCACTCACTTTTTACAGTTGAACTCAGGTTAGGATAAAATTGTAGACCCAATTATCACAAAAAGGCATAGCATGGAAAGGGGACAATGAAGGGTGTGCTCAGGTTAAAAGAAAGCTCTTTGGGGTTATTATTAAACAACTTGTTTACATATACACACTCAGAGCCTTATGATAAGTTGGCAAGGACACTGGATTCAGTGGCAGGTTTAGTGAGGGGATACCTGTCTTTGTGTAAATATGCATGTTTGTGTATCACTGTGACTGAAAGACATTTCTTTATAAATACTGATCAGTTTCATTTCCGTGCTTTAGCCAGTAAAATGTAGCAAGAACTGGCTATTTTTTAAAAGCAAAGCAAAATATGAGTCCTTTACAGAATACAAGGTCCATGCCATACCCACTCCCTTCTGAAGTGTTATGATTTTTTTTCTTCTATTAATCAACGAGCTATAGGATAGCCAATCTTTAAACCAAACAAATATTACTCTGCAAGTAAAAGTGATTGCAATATGCTTGTTTGTTTTAACTTTAATGGATTAAGTGTAGGGAGCAAGTTTTATTAGTTCGAGGACAGAGGATGTTAACTTTAGAATATGTGTGAGGTCAAGAGTTCTGTGATGTTGTTAACAATTGTGATCTTTAGAGCAGATGAGATCTAGATGAAAAGATATGAATTAGCACCTATAATTCTCCAAAATCTTAGAATATTCTATGTGGAGGAGGAAGAGGTTTTTCGTAATGGTGATGGGTAAGCCTCAAAAGTTCAGATTCAGTTTAGATAATCAATAATCAGTTTAGATAAAAAGAGCCTTTATTTATCTCCACACAGGACACAAGTAGCTCACTGAAGTCAATGGGAGATACTCATGCCTGTATGAGGAGAATCAGGTCCAGGAGTTCAGATGCTTCTTGGACTCTCAGTAAAACCTTCTGAATCTCCTGAGTCTGTGAAACTGGGCTCGAAATCTCAGCAGAACAGTCCTTCTCCTGAGCTTCCAGGTACTTCCAGTCTGGGTTGCAGCCAGAATGCTCACAAGGACAGGTTTTCTTGCAATATTTTGACACCTCTGGTAATGGCCCCAGCTAGAAACTATAAGTGAAGAAACTTTTCCCCAAAATGTCGGAACCTTAAACGTTTAGTTGGATTTTACAAACGGGTAAATGTTCATAGTGAGTAGGTGGAGGTAGAAAGGAGATAATCATTTTATCATGCTAATTTGCACAATCTTGTTCGCATATTAACTCCTGGTTCTATGTAAGGCCCTAGAAATAACGATGCATGGCACTCTTTAATTCAAAAACAAAATAATGGCACTCTATCTCTTATGTGCATTGCTACTAGAATGGAGCCAAGTCTCCAGATCTGAATATCTCCAAACCTTGCAGCTCAGACCCATCTGTAGTTGCTGTACATGACTGCAAATTGTGTTATCCAGACAGGGCCTAATCTTGGCTCTTCCTTAGATAAAACTCCCACTGAAGTCAAAGGATAAGAAAACGCCACAAGGCTATTAATACTAGTTATCATATGTCAGTAGTTTCTAGACACCGCCAAAAGCTACCTGGGCTCTGTAATACTGGACATATTCCATACACATAGTAAGAGACAGTCCCTGCTCCAGAGAGCTTACAATCTAAATAAGAGGACAGACAAAGACAGTTATTATTACCCTAATTTTATAGATGGAGAATTGAGGCACATAGAAACTAAGGGCCTGATTTTAACACCATTAGGCTACAGTTATTTCAGTGGAACTACTCAATGATATACCACATTGTGAGGTAAGGTATTATTCAGCATGAGTAAGGATATCACAATCTAACCCTAAGTGTCTTGCTCAAGATAACACAAGGACACCAATGACAGAAGTGGGAATGGGACCCGGCTCACTTGAGTCCCCCTTCAATTCCTTAATCACAAGGTCATTCTTCCCCTCTAATTAGTTGTGATGGTGACCAAAATAGCAGAACAATGGTGTTAGCGGCTATTGTGCCATTGCTAAGCACACAATAAAAATTTAAGAATGCAAGATAACATTCCATCAATATGAGAAAACTGGTTTGTGTACAGTCATTCAGCCGCTAGCAAACGTTTACTGAATAAAGATATTCTGTCAAGTTTATTACTCTCCAGTCATACTGAAGGCAAAAATGACAGGCTTTTTTCATTTCAGCATGAACCCAGTTTGACCCCCCAAATCAGTTACTTGCTTGGTCAGTATCTGTTGAAATCCCACATGCGGAGTCTCCCTTGTAAGTGCTGAGTAAGCATCACAATTTAGATGAAACATTGTGCCCTGGGGCTACTGCAAACTGCATGGATTATCTAGTCCAGCTGAAAATGCACTTTCAAAAGCATATCTATCACTGCCAACACTAAAGAGGTTTCTGTTCTCTCAACCGTATTTCCTCTGGCTTATGTATTAACATGGTTACTTACCAAACTGCTGCTTTTAGCAGGGAAAATACCTTTGTTTGTTAATGTCTCACTGCAATAGTGACTAGGGTAATCAAAAACCTTAATAAATAAAGTAGACAATGACTGGTAAAAAGCTGTCAAATGAATTGCCAAATATTATTTGATTCATATGTAAATATTATTAATGGTATACATTTATGTTGCAGTAGTGCCTAGGGGCCAGCCAGGTGAATACCTCTTTGTACAATACACTGGAAAAGCATAGTAAATAACGCTGCATGCCCCCAAAAGCTTACAGTCTAAAAGACAAAACATAAGTGGACAACACTTACGGTAGATCATGCCAGACCAATCTGATCTCCTTCTTTGAGAAGATGACTGATTTTTTCTTTTTAGACAAAGGATTTCAGTAAGGCATTTGATAGAGTTCCATTTGGAAAATTATTAGTTAAACTGGAGAAGATGGGGATTACTATGAGAATTGAAAGATGGATAAGGAACTGGTTAAAGGGGAGATTACAGCGGGTCATACTGAAAGATGAACTATCAGGCTGCAGGGAGGTTACTAGTGGAGTTCCTCAGGGATCAGTCCTGGGACCAATCTTATTTAACATTTTTATCACTGACCTTAGCACAAAAAGTAGAAGTGTGCTAATAAAATTTGCGGATGACACAAAGTTGGGAGGTATTGCCAATACGAAGGAGGACTGGAATATCATACAAGAAGATCTGGATGACCTGTATTAATACAAATGGGATGAAATTTAATAGTGTAAAATGCAAGGTCATGCATTTAGTGACTAACAAAAAGAATTTTTGCTATAAGCTGGGAGCATATCACTTGGAAGCGACAGAGGAGGAGAAAGACCAGGGTGTATTGGTTAATCACAGGATGACTGAGCTGCCAATGTGATGTGGCCATGAAAAAGGCTAATGCAGTCCTAGGATGGGGGGTTTTCACCTTCCTCTGCAGCACAGGTCACTTGCAGATTTAAATTAGTGTAAATGGTGGATTCTCTGTAACTTGAAGTCTTTAAATCATGATCAGAGGTCTTCAGTAACTCAGCCAAAGGTTAGATGTCTATTACAGGAGTGGGTGGGTGAGGTTCTGCAGGAGGTCAGACTAGATGATCATCATGGTCCCCTCTGACCTTAAAGTCTATGAGATACAAACAAATGGGTTGGGATGGGGTGGAGAAATGGGTTCACAAAAATAATAGGATATGTACAATTCGTAACCCATTATGACCAATAATTATAACTCAACACAATCAAACTCATCACATAATGAAAATTAAAAAAAACTTGTAAATAAGTTAATGAAATATAGCACAAAATTCATCCAATAATCTATTTACAAGGAATCATTTCACCATCTTTACGGTGATCCCTTTTCCAGCTTTGAGACTCAGGAGATTTACTTGCTCTTCCTGGAAAAGTAACCTCTGGCCCTGTAACTGGCAGCTGGTAACACTGATCTGACTTTGTGAAGGAGCAAGGATCCTGGTGAGGTATAGATCAATCTGGGATTTATGAGAAAACAAACCTATTAACTTTTAACCAGTTTTGTACTACCTGCTGTTGAGATCATAAGCAGCTCACCAGTGGGAGTCAGCAGTTTATGTATTTTGATTGATTTAAAATGCTTACATCCAAAGCTCTGGCCATGTGTACAAAATACACTGAGAAATTCTTATGACCTACAAATTGGGCTAAATGCCAAGCTAAAACCCTCCTAATTTTCTCCAGCTCTTCCAAAAACACCCGGTCATCTTCTCACCTCTCCCCCGCAAAGAAAGACTGGAAGAAGAGAGATTTTGCAGTCTAAGCTGAAGGTCACACAATCAGGGCTCTGTCAGAATAAGGGGAAGTGCATTGCAGACTTGAGGATTCCTTATTCGTGTCATTTAACTATGACCAGAGTAGTGTTTAGATGATAAGGAAGTAAGAAAACCTGACCTCTGTCTACACTAAAGCTTCTGTCATTGCTACCATGATAGAGCTGCACCTGCAGGTTACAAATGCTCCCTTTGTGAAACTTACCCTGGAGTGAGGAAATCCCCAGCTGACATAGAGCTGGAAGAGCTGGCTCTTATGTTACTTTTCCCATAGACCCAAATGCAGGAACAGGGAGGAAAAATAGCCAGACCATAATGCGCTCTAGCAATCTCAGCTAGGGCTGGCCCTTTTGCCAATTGATGTAGGTTAGAGCAGCCCATCTGCTCCTTTAACTTGAACCTAGGACAAGGGTTGAGTGAGAATCAGAGAGTTGAAATCAGACCCTGATAGCCCCTGTCTCTGCTGCATCCAGTGTAAGCTGGATGCAACGAAGATTCTAACCCATTGTTTGTAGGATTGGTGCACAAATTGCTCATGGTGCTCTCCTTTTTGCACTTCTTGCATAAATATACATACACAATATGTATGTTGCATGTATATGTCACTTTCCATTCCAGAATTATCTCTGGCTACAAACTCTGGGTCCTATTCTGCAATCGTGTCTCACCTCAAGTAGCACCTACCCATGTGTATAGTCAGTGGGGTTACTCCCCTGCATGTGCACTATTAAGTATGACAAAGTTAAAGCATCAGGCTCTCTCTGTATAGGGCTCACTTCTGAAAGGGAGCAGGGTAGTTTTTCTGCACTTGTTAACACCGTAGGAGAGGAAATGAAAATGAACTTCTCCAACTGAAAATCCAGAAGATATTTCAGTTAGGCAGACTGTCATTTCTCAAACTGGAATTTGGCCATAACACTGCTCACCTTAACACTGCTACTCCTGTGGAAAATGACCCTGGATCTTTAATGACCATGAATGGTCATTGGTTTTATATTGTAGCTGAAAGACGTAAGTGTCTCTAACTTCCTAGGTACTGTACATCAGCTGTTCATTGTGACCTAGTATCTTTAGCAACAACTTGAAAGTTAACAATGCAAGAAAAATATTATAATTAAATGAAGATCTTCAATTTTAGCATCAAAACATATTCTTTTTGTTTCTTTTTCTTTTTTTTTTTTTTTAAAAACTGCATCTGTTCATATTTCCTGGATTTGGCATTGGGAAATCATGAATCATTTTCCTTTTCCTCAAAATTTACTTGGCACTATGGGCAACTACTATAGATGCTAAAGTGTATACTCTGGATCCAATCCTCAAAACGCCTTACCTCCACCCAATACTCCCATGGTTTCACTGGGAGTTATGAGAGCTCAGTGGCCATCGGGTGGGTTATCAAGTTAGCCAGTATTTAATAATTCTTTTCACTAATATTTCCAGTGTTATCCCTTGGCATTGTCTCATGGTATTTTTTTTAAATCTCTGCTTGATACATTAGCAGCCTTGTGCTAACTGTTTTTACATCAAAATTGTGAAAACAGGCTGTCAGGATAATGTATCCACAGCAGCTTGATACAAAGATATCCCTTAAACAGTTTATGGTGTCTTTTAATGCTTTAAACTCAGATACTCAAAGTATATTCTCTATTTCTTTTAAAAAGAAAGTCTTAATGGTATCTTAAATGACCCTTAATTTAATGGCTGACTAAATGGCAAGATGGCAGATTTTATTACAGATCTTAAAATACTGCGCTTGATTTGTGCCAAGACATCAAATCCATAATTCCCTGTGAGCATTATGAGTTCATTACTTTTTTCTGTAGTTTATAAACTATAACATTATTTTAGCTTGAAAATAAGGAGATGCAGAATTGCCTGTAACAATTTGGATAGTATCAATGCACTTATCAAATGCTGTACAGATAATATAGATATTGAATGCCTTTAGCTCTCTGTGTCCATTTTTAAAGCAACAAATAACCCCTGTAAAATTTACATTTTCTCTGTTACTGCAATGTCTTATTAAGGGAACAGACAAATCAGATGTAATTCAACATCATGTTCCACTTTGAACCACATAGCTATTTGAAAATAAGGTATACAGATTACTACAAAAGGTAGTATACAACATCTAAGATCACAGCATAGTACATCACTAAATGACTACAGGAAATCTTCAAAGCTAATATTTATTAATAAATATATATAAATATTTATGCAATGTTGACTCAAATCTAAGTACTGGATCTATTCTGAAATAGTATTGTTGAAATGGTAGACAATACAAAAGAAGAAAGACTGAAGTATTAACCATCAAATCAGGAGAATGAATTTAGAAATTGTTTGGAATCCAGCAAAGATGGAATTAGTATGAAATTCCATCTTCTCTTCACTAATAGATTGAAATAGGCACTCCGATCTAAGCACCTGTAGCAAGTCTGAGCCACAATATGCAGTGTGGACACCTGTAACAGGAGCCCTGTAAATTGAAAGGCAGAGACCTCTGTCCTTTGATTTGGGTTAATCCAGACTACCTCTAGAGGTCAAGGCATTTGGAATGAGTGCTTCTAGAAGATAACATTTATAGACCTTCTCTATGCTACTGTTCGGAAGAGCCATTGATGTATGAGTGACATTTTTATATAACGTTCTCTCTCATCCTCTGCAAATGCCTGAACCTGTAATGAGTCTGAGGTGTGTGAGAATCATAGAATCATAGAACTGGAAGGGACCTTGAGAGGTCATTTAGTCCAGTCCCGTGCACTCAAGGCAGGACTAAGTATTATCTAGACCATCCCTGACAAGTGTTTGTCCAACCTGCTCTTAAAAATCCACAATGACAGAGATTCCACAACCTCCCTAGGCAATTTATTCCAGTGCTTAACCACTCTGACAGTTAGGAAGTTTTTCCTAATGTCCAACCTAAACCACCCTTGCTGCACTTTAAGCCCATTGCTTCTTGTCTTATCCTCAGAAGGTAAGAAGAACAATTTTTCTCCCTCCTCCTTGTAACAACCATTTATGTATTTGAAAACTGTTATGTCCCCTCTCAGTCTTCTCTTCTCCAGACTAAATAAACCCTTTTTTTTTTCAATCTTCCCTCATAGGTCATGTTTTCTAGACCTTTAATAATTTTTGTTGCTCTTCTCTGGACTTTCTCCAATTTGTCCACATCTTTCCTGAAATGTGGTGCCCAGAACTGGACACAATACTCTAGTTGAGGCTTAATCAGCGCGGAGTAAAGGGGAAGAATTACTTCTTGTGTCTTGCTTACAATACTCCTGCTAATACATCCCAGAATGATGTTTGCTTTTTTTACAACAGCATTACACTGTTGACTCATATTTAGCTTGTGATCCACTATGACCCTCAGATCCCTTTCCGCAGTACTCCTTCCTAGGCAGTCATTTCCCATTTTGTATGTGTGCAACTGATTGTTCCTTCCTAAGTGGAGTACTTTGCATTTGTCCTTATTGAATGTCATCCTATTTACTTCAGACCATTTCTCCAGTTTGTCCAGATCATTGTGAATTTTAATCCTATCCTCCAAAGCACTTGCAACCCCTTCCAGGTTGGTATTGTCCACAGATTTTATAAGTATACTCTCTATGCCCTTATTTAAAACATTGATGAAGATATTGAACAGAACCGGATCCAGAACTGATCCCTGCGGGACTCCACTCGTTATGCCCTTCTAGCATGACTGTAAACGACTGATAACTACTCTCTGGGAATGATTTTCCAACCAGTTATGCACCCACCTTATCGTAGCTCCATCTAGGTTGTATTTCCCTAGTTTGTTTATGAGAAGGTGGGATGAATGGGCTAAATGGCCTTCAGTGAGTTGTTATGGACTTACAAAGATGTAACTAGGAACTATTGGGAAAGGGATAGAAAATAAGACAGGAAATATCATAATGCTACTTTATAAATCTATGGTGCACCTTCAGTTTGAATGGAAAAGCTAGGGGTCACTTGATGAAGTTATTAGGCAGCAGGTTTAATAAAAACAAGAGGAATGTTTTGCACAATGTACAGTTAACCTGTGGAACTCATTAATATTGGATGTTGTAAAGACCAAAAGTATAACTGCGTTCAAAGAAGAACTAGATAATTTCATGGAGGATAGGTCCATCAATAATTATTAGCCAAGATTGTCATGGATGCAACCCCAAGCTGGAAGAACTCTAAACATCTGACTGCCAGAAGAGAAAAACACAGGTGGATCACTCCAACTGCCTTGTTCTGTACATTCCCCCTGAAACTCTGATATGGACCACTGTGTGGGACAGGATACTGAGCTAGGTGGACCATGGGTCTGTGCCAGTATGTGAGTTCTTATGTTCTTAAATGGCTGCATACTTTTTATCTTTGTCTTTTTATTATTTTTGTGGAAATATGGTTACATTGATTCCTGCCTCTGTGACTGCTTATATGCAAGACCTTCATAGATTGATAGGTTTCAAGGCCTGAAAGGACCATTAGATCATCTAGTCTGACCTCCTGTGTATCACATGACAGAAGTTCACCCAGATAACCTTGTATTGAGATCAATAACTTGTGTTTGGCTACAGCATTTCTTCCAGAAGGGCATCCAGTCTTGATCTGAAGACTTCAAGAAATGGATAATCCACCATGCCCCTTCATAGTTTGTTCCAGTGGTTAATCCCTGTCAGAGATGACACATAACTGATGACAGTGGTGGTGGGGGGACAGACAATTTAAAGGGTCTGGTAGTATACAATAGGTTTCAGGGCAGGGCATATAAACCCTGTCAGAAATCTGTGGGGGAGGGAGAGCATGTGAACCCACATGTCCCTGCATGCCTTGCCTCTGATCGCCCGTACTATTAAAAATGTGTGCATTATTTCTAGTTTGAATTTGTCTGGCTTGAACTTCCAGCCATTGGTTCTTGTTATGTCTTTCTCTGCTTGGTACTAAGAACACTTAGTATCTAGTATTTTCTCCCTGAGAAGAAATCAAATCATCATAATCAAAGGTATGCAGATTATTATATTTTCTAGTACAGTAAAGTCACATTTGAACTCTGACCCATTCTTTCAAAATACTAGTAGTTATTCACTGGTTGAATTATGAGATCTTCAACTTCAGAAAAGTTGGAGGTATATTCTCCAAATTCAGAAAATACTCATAGGGATTGGACTCAATCAATATGCAGAACCACAGTCATTGCAAGAAGTGGTGGGAGATTTCTAAAAAAAAACATTTTCATAACCGTGCTGTGACCTTCACTTTTTCTAATGAACACTTACTCTCCCAACCTCACCTCCAGTCTTTTTTGAAGAAATCAAGGGGCTTTCATTAGTGCTACATGAAGATCAGAGATGTGCAACGCTTTATATAGCTTGCACACAGGTGTCTGACTTTTAATAGCCACAGGCAGCCTGATTTTATGGAGGAATCACGCCTATTTATTGTACTTTCTCACAGAAACAAGAAATATTCCCAAGGTCTCCCTGCTCAGTGTCACGTCCTCTGGAGTGTAAGTAAGTTAGAGGGACAGACACATAATTTGTGAAGGGTATAAATTAAATTCTGAGAAAATGAAGTGCTCATTTCTGCCAGCACTGTGGTTTTTCACCCTTTTATAATAACTCCCGCAGCAGTGAAGATATTGTCTGAGTGCACTTTGCATGGTGGGCAATGTATCTAGGGAACAAGTTCTTTTGCCAAAACAAATTTGCTTCACTAACTTTTTAATCATAAATACATGACAGGGACTTCCCTGATGTTTGAAACTAGTTCATCATGCCTACATGATACTGCCCGAATTGGGGCTGCTGTTGCTTTAGATTACAGCATATAACTGCTGCTATTCACAACTCCTATATCAGGCAGAAGTTGGACAGTTATCACTTGAGGTGCTCAGGAACAGTTCAAGTAAATTTGGGGCACCACCCGGGTGCAATTCCTACTCTGCCCAGAGGCTGCAACCTGTCTGCCCTGGTGACTGGAAATCTGCAGAGCTGGCCTTTAAGTTGTGGTCCTCTCTGATTTTGAAGAAATAGAAATTTAAAAAGAAAAGGAGTACTTGTGGCACCTTAGAGACTAACCAATTTATTTGAGCATAAGCTTTCATGAGCTACAGCTCACTTCATCGGATGCATACTGTGGAAAGTGTAGAAGATCTTTTTATATACACACAAAGCATGAAAAAATACCTCCTCCCACCCCACTCTCCTGCTGGTAATAGCTTATCTAAAGTGATCACTCTCCTTACAATGTGTATGATAATCAAGTTGGGCCATTTCCAGCACAAATCCAGGTTTTCTTACCCCCCACCCCCACAAACCCGCAGGAGAGTGGGTTTGTATGTGGGGGGGGGGGGTGAGAAAACCTGGATTTGTGCTGGAAATGGCCCAACTTGATTATCATACACATTGTAAGGAGAGTGATCACTTTAGATAAGCTATTACCAGCAGGAGAGTGGGGTGGGAGGAGGTATTTTTTCATGCTTTGTGTGTATATAAAAAGATCTTCTACACTTTCCACAGTATGCATCCGATGAAGTGAGCTGTAGCTCACGAAAGCTTATGCTCAAATAAATTGGTTAGTCTCTAAGGTGCCACAAGTACTCCTTTTCTTTTTGCAAATACAGACTAACACGGTTGTTATTCTGAAACCAGAAATTTAAAAGAGAATCTCAGCTTCCATTTAGCATCTAGCGCTTTCCCTTATGTATATGGCCCCAACAAAATCAACTGATGTAAAGTTGTTGCTGTGGTGGAAAGGAACAAAGAGCTGGGCTACCCTTCTATAGCAAGGGGCAGAGGGAGACCTGAAGATACTCCTGCCCCATGCCCCTTTCTCCCCTTCATTTTATGTAATGTGAATCAGTTAATTTTGGGGTCCTCAAATCCTTAGGTTGGCTCTGTGCCTACTGATGAATATGGTGGACAGAAACAAAGCAGCGAATGGCAAATATTTGTTTTGCTGGCCCTCCGTGAAACACTAACTCTGGCTGTGGGATTCTGTGCCCCTGGTCCCCACAGAAGCCCCAATCTCGCAAAAAGAACTGCGTGGGCAGACCCCTGTACTCATGCAGTACCCTAATGGTCTTGGCAGGACTCCACACAGACTAGGTCTACGCCTTCATAGTTCTCTTTTCAGGATAGGGGCCACAATCGCTTCCAACAGCAGTTCCTGGCAAGATCAGGATCTTGGCCTGTATTTACAGGCTTCTACAGTCTTTGCAAATGTAGTCACATCAGAAGTGCTTAGCTACAATGACTGTGGAAATACAGTTCTCTCCATTGTCAGCCTGAAATGCTGTTTTCAGAGATCTCACTCATAGCTTGGATGCAGTATAAAACCCTGAATCTCTATTTTGAATGAAAAGGGAAAGCCAGACTTATCCTTTTGAGGCTACTACCGCACTTCTATAGAACAATTGTAAACAATATATCCCTCAAATTGAAATCAAACACTAATCAATTAATCTAACACAGAACAGTGTTCATATATGAATTTATACGTAACATACATTGGGTTGAAAGAGAATTTCTTCCCATTCTCAGGTTAGGCTCTGATGGTAAAATTAACAAATGCGATTCAATTTTCTCCTCAAGGCATGAAGATGGAGAAAAAAAGCAAGGAAAGGAGGAAATAGCTTTAGCATTTTTTCTCTAATCAGCCATGCATATTGCTGTTGAAGGCAAGAGAGGAAGGTAATATGAGAATCAGGCATGAAGCCAGATGACATTGTGTAAGGCATCTTTGTATAACTGCCAGCTACTGTCTTATAATATAGAGCACCGAGGTTTCTATTTAGCAGTGTTGATTGAATAGTAAAAAAATAAAATAAAAAAATAGGCTAGGATATTGTCTGTAATCAGCACTGTACAACTGCTATTGTCTATGCTTGGTACACTTAATGGGGAACCTAATTACCATGTGTTCATTTTTTATTATGTTTGCTATATTGGAAGGAGAAGTAATATGATTTTTCCCCCCTCAATGGATTTACAGAAAACAAACAATACAAACAAAAACATGATGGGGGGGGGGAAATCATCCTTAATTAATGCTCATTAGGGTCCCTGTTTTTATTTTTCAAGGAGAAGTTGGAAGGCAAGTATAGAATATCTGATGAGCCAACTAACCTGTCCCAATGTGCACTCAAACTGGGTTGCTGCTGCCCTGAATGTGGCAGAAAGGATGCTGAAGAAACTTGATCTACAGTTATTTTATATAAATTGTGTAATGTGCAGATATTTTACCTAACACTTCACATTTAGCCTTAGGAAAAGAAAAATAATAATGAAGGACTTTCAAGGTGGCAGATTGGCAACTTCTTAATAGATGGCCAGAGATTGTGCCTATCCTGTGGGTAATCTGAGCAAGAGAGGTTCATTCATACCCGCAATTCCCCAACAATGTGCTTCACGTTTCTGAAGGGACCATACAGTCTCTAGGCATGGGTGGTTAGTTCAGTCTCCATGCCATTCAGTACTTGGTTGCTCTGCTGAGACTTAAAGTTACCAGCTGTGATTATGGGCATCTGTCCACTAGGAACTTGATTGAAACCATCAACTCATTTTACATAGGTCAATGAATGGTCATCATACAATGATGATTCTTGCTTACTATCAGCTGAGGCTTGACTGAAATCAGAAATGTATGGTGAAAGGTTCCATATTCCAATCAACAACCCCCTTGGCCTTCCAGATTGCCTCCTACTTTATACTTTTGAAAGCTTTCATAGACTCAGTGTGCCCTTCACCTCTCACATGGGGAATGTATAACAAGAATTCATTTCTGCACAGCTTTTTTATTGTTCTAAATACATTTCCCATAAGAAAGAGCTAATGGCCAGCACCACCTCTTGTTGTTACAAACGTTACCCTGTTCTCTGGAATAGTCTTGAATTAGAGAAAGCAGAAAGTTTATTTTTTAAATAAATTTGAAATCAAAACAAAACAAAGTTTTAATTTAAGATAGTTTATCCCTTGCCTAATGCAGCTGCATATGAAAAGTGCCTCATCATCCTTAACTATAGCATTACTACCAAAAAATGCTGCTATATGGCAAATATAACAGCAGCCATATTGTTAATTCACAATATATTATCATGTACCATGGAGGCAGGGATCTGCTGTATGTTGGAGATCAAATGTAAGTGTGGCAAATTAGTATAATAAAACAACTGTGGTTATTTGCCCAAACCCCAAGGATTTAGTTTTTGAATGCCGATTTAAAAAAATCCTCAAAACATTTATGAGAAATAAAATATATTACCAAAACTAAAGCATGGGACTGAAAAGTAGACACTCAAAATCACTTCTAATCTCTTTGATTAAGCCACTTACAGCCACTACCAGGAATTTTTGTCCTCTAAACTCCCTCCTGAATCCCTTCCAAACTGCCTTTCCACCCCTCCACTACATTGAAAGAGTGCTCATCAAGATTTCTAATGACCTCTTCATCCACTGTTACCTCTCTAGCTGATGACTCACATGCCTTTCCACACTTGACCTATCTCCATTTATCAGAGGGGTAGCCATGTTAGTCTGTATCCACAAAAACAACGAGGAGTCTTGTGGCACTTTAAAGACTAACAGGTTTATTTGGGCATAAGCTTTCATCGGTAAAAAACCCACTTCTTCAGATGCATGTGCATCCATTTCTCTGTCCTAACATCCTTCATGACTTGCCAACAACTCAAACTAAATATGGCTGAAATCTTTCTCCTTATTTTGTCTCCCAAGTCCTCTGCATTTCTTCCTTTATCCATTATGGTGGATGGCCCCTCCATTTTCCTCATCACTCACCTGGGTATCATCTTTGATTCCTTTGACATCCAGAATGATACCAAGTCATGCCACTTCTTCCTCCATAACTTACCAAAGTTGAATTCCTCTTTTCTATCCCATGGCTAAAACACTGTCTTTATCCTAGCCTTCTTCCATCTTGATTACTGCAATCTCCTCCTCAGGGGCGTACTAGGTTCCAACTCTCTTTAAACTGTAGCAGCTAAATTTATGCATCTGTTTTCAAGAGCAGGACACATTATTTCCACTGGTTGAGAAGAAAGAACATTTTCCATAGTTTTAGTTTAACATATTTATTTAGCTTTAATATAACA
The DNA here is from genome assembly GCF_965140235.1 of Caretta caretta. Lineage (NCBI taxonomy): Eukaryota > Metazoa > Chordata > Testudines > Cheloniidae > Caretta > Caretta caretta. Next base: position 124,489,140 of record NC_134209.1, on the reverse strand, counting down.
GTAGCCTCAGAAGACAGTTTAAGTAAGACAAAGTTGGGGACTGGGTAATTACAAAGTAACATTTGAAATACTAATAGACTTGGCTGGGAGGGAACAAGAACAAAAATACCAAGAACGGGGCTAAGGCAGCCATAGCTTGGGGGATGCGGGGAAAGCACAAGAAGGTTCTATCTTGGATTTTGATTAAAATTGGAAAAGAATAATAATATTTTTATTAATATGCCCCCTGTGTCTAAACTAACAAAATTAACTAAAATATAATAAAAAAGGAAAATAGCCTAATAAATTTGTAAGTCAGTGAACAGAAACCTCCAATAATTCACTTTCCAACAGCCCATAAATAAAACACCTACCCACCAACAAACTGTAGATAAAATATCCTGATTCTGCTCTTGCCTCCCAGTGTAATTTCATTGATCTCAATGGGATTACTCCTGATTTACACCAATATGAGTGAGATGAGAATCAGGCCTCAAAATGTCTTAAGCTTCAATTGGATGTTACAGCTCTATGAAGGAACTTCCATGAGTCATCAGTAGAAAAATTTCAGCTTCCCAACCTCTCAGAATTACACTGGCAGATGCTCAGCAGGACCAGCCCCGCAGATCTTTGTTATCCCAAAGGAAAATAAAGGAGCCTCTTGGGTAGGATGCATTAGTTAATGTTTGTACAGTACTCTGAAAAGGTGTGTGATATTAATAATTACAAATAAATGATAATATACAAACAATAATACTAATTACACACAAAAATAAATTACAGGAACATTAAGGTTGCAAAGTCAAGCACTCAAAAGTTAGGAAATGTCAGAATTAAGGTTGCCCAGGCAGTCTGAATCTGAGCCCCCTGTGCGTATGAATTATGATACAATTTTTTTTTTCAGTGACTGGGCAGTCATTCAAATGTCTTTTTATTCTCAAAAATGGAATATGTGGCCCTGGGTCTTATTTAGCACACAACATTTAAACCATGCACTAAATATAAAATTATTAATTTCCTTGGGGTGCTCTCATCATGAGTGCTTCACAAACATGAATGAATTTATTTTCACAACACCCCTGTAGAATAAATGGTATGATTATTAAGCAATTAACAGATAGGAGACTGAGCTAGAGAGAGATTAGGGACAAAACTGTCAGATGGCCACTAATTATCAATACCCAGCTTAAGACATTTGGGGCTTAATCTTTCAGCGTACTTAGTAATTTTTAGTTACTTGATAAAATACTATTTTTTCCATAGCACCCCTAGCTCATAATGGGAAGTGTTGAGCAATCTCAATAACAGGTGGTTCTCCAAGTCCTACCTATTCTAACTATAATAGTACAATAGATATACATAATATGGGACTAGTCTAATACTAAGAGTAAAACACTGATGCTCACTTCCTGGACAATAGTCAGTATAAGATGCAAAACACAGGCATCACCAGTTTTAAGAATGATCTCCCATGACTGTCTTTTTGTTCTGTGTTTGTACAGCACCTAGCACAGTGGGATCCTGGTCCAGGAGTGGGGCTCCTAGGCACTACAGCAATACAAATAATAACAGTAATAATTAATCAGTACTGAACAATAAGGTAACCTTATTAGTTGTTTTCAAGGGCCTCTCCACTTTAAGCTATGGAGTAAGCTAAAAAAACCAATGAAATACTCTGGACTTCTGTAGTCACTGTGTGGAAGGGTGCTGTCCCAGAGCATGCCCCCTTGTTGCACGGTATGGTCCTGCAGGCAGTCTGCCTTCAGCTTCCTAATGGTTCTTCCAATAATTTACACACAAGCCAGAATATTTAAAGTAAGATTCCCCCTTGTAGGGTCTTATTTATTAAGTCGTTTCAGAACACTGACTCATTGCATCCTCTCCCTAATGCAGGGGTAGTCAATTATTTTTTTTGTCAAGATCCGGATTTCTTGGTCAAGGTATAGTCAAGACCAAGACTCCAGAGAAAATAAAAAATAACAATTATGATAACAATAAGTAAATAGAAAGATTTCAGGGTCTATTAAAAATTGTCTGGAGGTCTGAATTTGGTCCATAATTTGCCTATTGACTATGCCTATGCTAACCCTTCCTCTCCTTGGTTCAGGAGTCCCACAGCCCTCCTTCTTGGGGTGTGCTGGCAAACTGGCATTCTCCTCTACAAGCTGCCTATATGTCCTCTGGCTCTCTAAAGGCTTCTCCTCTATCGCTACTCTGGCCTAAATTAGCCTCCTAATCTCCCTCTCATGTGATTGATAATTCTTCCCATGTAGAGAGGAAAGCTGAGTGAAACCTAGGTGGGGCTAGACCCAGTACCTCTTGAAGGGGCCACTCACCCTATGACAGCCTGGCATTTGAGCATCTCAAAACACTTTGTAAACATTAATTAATTAAGCTTCATGACATCTATGTTTGGTAAGTATTATTATCAGGGATGAAAGTAAGTCGAGTGACTTACCGGTACGCTGGGGCCAGCTCTGGCCCCCCAAAGGGGAGGGGCCTAGGGTGGAAGGGGCGGGGCTGAGGGGGTCAGAGCCAGCCCCAGCCCACCCTGTAAGGTAAGTGCCACCCCTTCTTCTCCTCCTTCCCACCCCACCAGGGTAGCAGCAGCAGCCTGGGGCTCCGGAGGCTATTTAAAGGGCCCAGGGCTCCCCGGCTTCTACTGCCCCGTCTTTTAATTGGTCGCCGGAGCCCTGGGGAAGTGGCGGGGCTCCAGTGGCTATTTAAAGGACTGGGGCAGCAGAGGCAGCTGGAGCCCCAGCCTTTTAAATAGCCCCTGAAGCCCCCGCTACCCCAGGGCTCTAGGGGCTATTTAAAGGGCCTGCGGCTTCCCAGCTTCTAGCGCCCCAGTCCTTTAAATAGCCCCCAGAGCCATGGAGTAGCAGGGCTCTGGAAGCAATTTAAAGGGCCTGGGGCTCCAGCCACTGCTGGGAGCCCCAGACCCTTTAAATTGCCCCCTGGGGAGAGGGCCGGCTTTAGGATTTTTGCTGCCCCAAGCAAAAAAATTTTTGGCCGCCCCAGCAATTTTTTCGTGCCCCTGGCTCCGCCACAACTCCACCCCTTCTCCAAATCCCCAGCCCCACCTCCTCCCCCAGGGCGTGCAGCATTCTCCCCCCACATTGCTTCCTGCAGCTCCTCCCCCTCGCGCCCTAGCTAGCCTGCTCCCCTGAACAAGCCGCCGCTCCGCTTCTCCCTGCTCCCTCTTAGGCGAGGGAGAGGCAGCGCATTCAGGGGAGCAGGCGGAGTGGAGGTGAGCTAGGGCGCGGGGGGGGGGGTAGCCACAGGAAGTAACGTGGGGGGTAAAGGAACTGCTCCCTGCCCCAGCTCACCTCCACTCCGCCTCTCCCTGTTCCCCCGAGCTTGCCGCCGCTGGGCTTCTCCTCCCTCCCTGGCAGGCTTGCCGTGCCAAACAGCGGCAAGCCTGGGCGGGAAGGGGGAGAAGCGGAGCTGCGGTGTTGTGCTCAGGGGAGCAGGCAGAGGCGGAGTGGAGGCAAGCTGGGGCGGCGGGGGCATATTTCTAGGGGCAGCATGGCCAGCACGGGAATGCCGCCTGTAGAAAGATACCGCCCCAAGCACCTGCTTGTGTTGCTGGTGCCTAGAGCTGGCCCTGCCTGGGGAAGGCGGGCTGCCCCAGTATGGTGCACCAGCTCTTGCTGGTACGCTGTACCGGGGTGTACCGGCTTACTTTCACCTCTGATTATTATTGCCATTTTAGAGAGGGGGACACTGAGAATAACCACTACCAAACAAGTACATTACCCTGTCCTGTGAAATGCTGAGAGCCTCTGGTGAGGGATGGGGGCCCTTTCAATTCCCATCACTTTCCTGTCAGGATTAGGTCCTAAACTCACAACACAAACAGAAAATGCACTCAGGAGAGCATACCCTGGGAGCTGAATAGCAATGGTCACATGCAGATCTGGAATTGTCAGACTGGAAATGAGGCATACTTTTAACAATAAGGGTAATTAATCATTGGAAGAGTTTGCCAAGGGGCATGGTGGATTCTCTATTGCTGGCTATTTTAAAATCAAGATTGGATGCTTTTCTAAAAGAGATGCTCTGTGAATTATTTTGAGGAAGTTCTATGGCCTGTGTAATACAGGAAGTCAGACTAGTTGGTCACAATGGTCCCGTCTTGCTTGGGAATCTATGAATCTATGTCAATTAGAGAAATATTAAGACTACAGCATATCTAAAAGCAATCAGTCAAAATTAACTCAGCACTGATTTTTAACAAGCAGGTTCACAAAGTCTGGTCCTCCCACATTTGAAGCAAATAGGAAGGTGGTACAGTATTTATAGACTGGATTTTAAAAAGTAGGCGCAGCTAATGCATTCCCTTTTGTTAGGCTCAGTTCCCTAGTGCCTGCAAATTATTGTGTATTTAATTTTTAATTGAGCAATCTGTTATGTAATCAGATCTATTTCAAGGAAAACTTATTATTATTGTGTCTTGCAGCCTGACTAATTTCCCTCTACAAGTTCTAGAAAGCAATTGAGTATGGTTTTTATATAGAGGTATGTTGCAGGGCTGGTACACCCCAAGGGGACGTTATAGCCCCCTTGGCTGCATCTCCTTGGCCGCCCTCAGTCTCATGGCGGTACGGCCTAGGGGCCAGAGTCAATATGGCTGCTATTCCTCAGAGGGCTGCATGGCCAAGTAGCCAGAGTCAATATGGCTGTCCTCCTTAGCAGGGCTACGTAAAATAGTGGCCAGAGTCCATGTGGTTGCCCTCTATTGCAGGGGTACATGGTCTAGTGGCCAGAGTCAATATAGCTGCCTCCCTTATCAGGGCTGGTTTTAGAGTAGCAGCCATGTTAGTCTGTATTCGCAAAAAGAAAAGGAGTACTTATGGCACCTTAGAGACTAACCAATTTATTTGAGCATAAGCTTTCGTGAGCTACAGCCCACTTCATCGGATGCATTCCTCAATGGTCAGAGTTGACTAGACTACCCTTGCTTGAGCAGCAGGGCAGTGTGGTCATGTGACCAGAGTCCACATGGCTGCTCTCACTCGCAGGATTGTGTGGCTCCATGGTCGGAGTTGATGTAGATGCCTTCCCTCACAGGGCTGCATGGCCTAGTGGCACAGTCAATATGGCTGCCCTTCCTCGCAGGGTTCTGTGGCCTTGTGGCGACATCTGGAGATGTGGGTCGCTGCCTCAGGGCAGGTGGCAGCCAGGCTAGGGGGACCTGGCCCCTCACTACTCCACCTGGTCCCAACCCAGGGCCCTGGCAGTGGCGGGGTTGCCCGTCACTTGCTCAGCGGGGATTCTGCTGAAACACGCTGAGCCAAGCCTCACTTATATGACTGGTTATTCGCTAAGTTCCCCTGGGTTACTTTCTACCTGTTCTTATGCAGCTAGAAGAAAAGGAATACTTGTGGCACCTTAGAGACTAACCAATTTATTTGAGCATAAGCTTTCGTGAGCTACAGCTCACTTCATTGGATGCATACTGTGGAAAGCGTAGAAGATCTTATAATATACACACAAAATATGAAAAAATACCTCCTCCCACCCCCACTCTCCTGCTGGTAATAGCTTATCTAAAGTGATCACTCTCCTTACAATGTGTATGATAATCAAGGTGGGCCATTTCCAGCACAAATCCAGTGTTTAACAAGAACGTCTGGGGGGGGGTTTGGAAAAAACAAGGGGAAATAGGCCCTCTACACCAACATTCCACACAAAGATGGACTACAAGCCATCAAGAACACTATCCCTGATAATGTCACGGCTAACCTGATTGCTGAACTTTGTGACTTTGTCCTTACCCATAACTATTTTACATTTGGGGACAATGTATACCTTCAGATCAGCGGCACTGCTATGGGTACCCGCATGGCCCCACAGTATGCCAACATTTTTATGGCTGATTTAGAACAACGCTTCTTCAGCTCTCGTCCCCTAACACCCCTACTCTACTTGCGCTATATTGGTGACATCTTCATCATCTGGACCCATGGAAAAGAAGCCCTTGAGGAATTCCACCTTGATTTCAACAATTTCCATCCCACCATCAACCTCAGCCTGGTCCAGTCCACACAAGAGATCCACTTCCTGAACACTACAGTGCTAATAAACGATGGTCACATAAACACCACCCTATACCGGAAACCTACTGACCCCTATTCCTACCTACATGCCTCCAGCTTTCACCCTGACCACACCACACGATCCATCGTCTACAGCCAAGCTCTGCAATACAACCGCATTTGCTCCAACCCCTCAGACAGAGACAGACACCTACAAGATCTCTATCAAGCATTCTTACAACTACAATACCCACCTGTGGAAGTGAAGAAACAGATTGATAGAGCCAGAAGAGTTCCCAGAAGTCACCTACTACAGAACAGGCCTAACAAAGAAAATAACAGCACGCCACTAGCCGTCACCTTCAGCCCCCAACTAAAACCCCTCCAACGCATTATTAAGGATCTACAACCTACCCTGAAGGATGACCCAACACTCTCACAAATCTTGGGAGACAGGCCAGTCCTTGCCTACAGACAGCGCCCCCAACCTGAAGCAAATACTCACCAGCAACCACATACCACACAACAGAACCACTAACCCAGGAACCTATCCTTGCAACAAAGCCTGTTGCCAACTGTGCCCACATATCTATTCAGGGGACACCATCACAGGGCCTAATAACATCAGCCACACTATCAGAGGCTCGTTCACCTGCACATCCACCAATGTGATATATGCCATCATGTGCCAGCAATGCCCCTCTGCCATGTACATTGGTCAAACTGGACAGTCTCTATGTAAAAGAGTAAATGGACACAAATCAGATGTCAAGAATTATAACATTCATAAACTAGTCGGAGAACACTTCAATCTCTCTGGTCACACGATTACAGACATGAAAGTCGCTATTTTACAACAAAAAACTTCAAATCCAGACTCCAGCGAGAAACTGCTGAATTGGAATTCATTTGCAAATTGAATACAATTAATTTAGGCTTGAATAGAGACTGGGAGTGGCTTAGTCATTATGCAAGGTAGCCTATTTCCCCTTGTTTTTTCCTACACCCCCTCCCCAGACGTTCTTGTTAAACCCTGGATTTGTGCTGGAAATGGCCCACCTTGATTATCATACACAATGTAAGGAGAGTGGTCACTTTGGGTAAGCTATTACCAGCAGGAGAGTGAGTTTGTGTGTGTGTGTGTGGGGGGTGAGAAATCCTGGATTTGTGCTGGAAATGGCCCAACTTGATTATCATACACATTGTATGGAGAGTGATCACTTTAGATAAGCTATTACCAGCAGGAGAGTGGGGTGGGAGGAGGTATTTTTTCATGCTTTGTGTGTATATAATAAGATCTTCTACACTTTCCACAGTATGCATCCGACGAAGTGAGCTGTAGCTCATGAAAGCTTATGCTCAAATAAATTGGTTAGTCTCTAAGGTGCCACAAGTACTCCTTTTCTTTTTGCGAATACAGACTAACACGGCTGTTACTCTGAAACTTATGCAGCTAGTCATCTTGTGGGTCCCACAGCCTCTCCTCCCTCTGTGATGTTGGGGGAGGGCGGGGGTCATTGGTCTTACAGTCTGGCTGGCCTCTGCGTCCTGGAGTATCAGCAGTCCCTACAAGGAGCCTCTTTTCCCTTTGACAGTCTACCCCAACTGAACTGTGTTGCTCCCTTTTATATCCGGGTTCCAGCTGGAGCATGCCCAACAGAGCCTCTTTAGCCCACAGAGTGGGATTAACCCCTGCTGAACGAGTGCAGAGCTGACACACCTCATCACAAAGCACAATGATTGCTCTTGTTTTCTACCATGTCAGAAGAAGCTGAAATTAGGACGACCTGTCAAATACACACGGTATTTTAAGTAACAGAGAGGCAGCCTCTATCAAGGTATCATGCAGAGACTCTGATTAGTTTTCTAACATCTGATGAGAGAATGAGGTCTTCTCATTCTGATTTTGGCATTTATGATGTGAAAAACCATTGTCACCACAGGATCCTCTGTTGCCTCCATTGGCTTCAGGGAGATGAGACAAGGCAGACCCAGATCTCCAGATGTCAGCATGAGGATAAGCTATTTCAGTGCCCAAGAGACACAAGCAGAAAGTCACTAAACACTACTGGTCACTCCAAGGCACTGAAATCTTGAGCAGGAATCCAGAAGAAAAACAGATGGAACAAGATCCTCTATTTCTGCTCTAACCTAAGATGTTATAGGACATATGGGGAAGAATGGGGGAGGATGGAGGGACTTATTTTAACATAATGGACACAGGAAGTGGGATTTTATTTACATTTATTGTAAGTAGGTTTGCTCAGGAAAATAAGAGATTGATATGCACGTGAGGGAGTGTTAGAGCAAGGGAAGGAGAATCTAGAATCTTGAGTTCTCTTTTTAAACGCCATTAAATCAGTGTGTGATGCTGAGCAAGTAATTACTTTACCAAGCTTCAGTTTTCACATCTGGGCAATGGAGTTAATAAGAGTTACTAACTTCATAGAAATGCCATGAACCTCAGTGAATTAATGATTGTAAAGCACTTTCACTCAGATGAAAAGTGGCAAAAGGGACAAAGTCAGTCTGCTGTTCCTTGGACTTTCAGCAGAATTTGTGCAGTTCTATTGAGCAAGGGTAGATTTGGATGCAGAGAGAGCAGCACAAGAGGTGTGTACCCATTGTGTGGCTTGCTCCAGGAGAACTCCCTGTGTGGTAGCCCCTGGGGACATGAGTGGCTTTGGCACTGATGACTGAGGAGAGGGCTAGAGGATCTGCTGCTGGTTTAACCCTCCTGTCTTCCCATCCTGTGGGGGACTTGTGTGAAGACCTGTGGAAGCTACTTAGTAGCCTTCATGCAGTAGAGTCCTTATAGTCTCTGCACCTCCATCAGCTCAGCACAAAGCCTAAGTACTCCAGCCAAGGACTGGTCTTCAGATTGGACCCTAAATATGCTTAGTATTATAATATGCCCAAGAAATTGGAGATATTGTGCAGGAAGATTTATTGGTTAATTCATATTTCACACTTTCTCCTTGGTAAGCAGAAGAAAAAAAAACAGTTACTGTCAGCAAGATCTTTTGCTCAGGAGGTGTTTATAACAAGAAAGCAAAATACAAGTTAACACGGGCAGAAGTAAACAGAAAACGCCCCCAGCTTAGGGTTCACATGGAGCATGGGGCATGAATGTATGGACTGGTAAAGCAAAATGGCCAACAAACAGTGTTTGGCCCACTGGGTCATCTGCAGTCCAGGCATTATGCTTTTCCAGGATGATGGATAAACATCCTCCCCATAAAAAAGCAGGGAATGTAGTAGAGAGAGAGCCTGGAGCACTGGATCTGGTGAAAGACCTGAGGCCTGAACCAGAGGCTGTAAACCAGTCAGTATTAATGCTTGACATCACTCTTCAAACACTCCTTTGGCAAGGTAAGGAACAGCCCAGATATGCTCAGAAGGAATTCCTCTCCTTGGCTAGAAGAACACAATGCCAGGCCATGAAGCTTGGCTCAGAAAATGGCTTTAAAGACACACAGGCTCTGATAAAGAAAACTCCTTCAATAAGGAGGGGAAAAAAGACCTAATTATAGATGATCTGGATATTTGAAATCTCTTATGACCCACACTACATTTGATTTGCCTCCCTATGAGATCTCGCTAATGCAGCAAGACATGGTTTTCATCAGATTCCAAAATAAATACAGTTGATGCAAGGGCCAGTACTGTGGAAAGGATTAGTTCTGCTTCTGCCACTTTTGTATATATTAAATTTTATTCAGTTGCCTTACATCCAAGAACGTTGTGTTTCATGGATATATTTTAAGGCAGTAAATTAAAGTGGTGCACACTAGTAGTCCCACTAGTGAAAAGTGGTGAAGCCTGTACATTTGTAAGCACTCCACTCTAATCTTGCTACCACCGGGTTGTATGGAAGACATTAATGTGTTGTTTTAATTTGAGACTCAGGCACTCAAAAGCTCTCATCAGGAATAATTTTCAGCCTTCCAAGATAGAGGAGATAAAATAAAGCACTAAAAATAAATAATTCAAGGCAGATTTTATTCATGTTTTCTATGGGCAACTATTTGTGTAATTTCTCTTACATTGCCAGTCTGAGCTGCATCTTGTAGTACTTATTGCTTCAGACAAACTGTTTGATTTATGCATTTACATTTTATTAACAAGGCAAGTTTAAATCTGTCTGGGCCACAGTTCACATTTTCAATATCTTAAAAGAAAAAAAAGGACCATAGACAAGCATCAGCAATTTCTCCAGTCCCTTTTCAGAGTGGAATGTATGAGTTCTTTCTGGTTAACCCTGTTTATACTGTATACAAAAGAACCTGGAAGAAATGGCCTACTGGCCCAGTGTGAAATACCTTAAATACCATGGAACGGCAGATTTCTGTTGCAGTAAGGACAATGCTGGCATTCAGCTACCATGTAGTTTACAGTGTGCCCTGTCTAGACTAGGAAAATTGGTTGTGTTTTAAAACATGTTAGCTACCATGATTTTAATTAACATGTACTAATAGTGACACAGTAATCAATCATTAGTTAGCAATGTGTTAAAACATTAACCACAGCTTATTCTAGCAGGATATTGTTAGGTTTCAGAGTAACAGCCGTGTTAGTCTGTATTCGCAAAAAGAAAAGGAGTACTTGTGGCACCTTAGAGACTAACCAATTTATTTGAGCATGAGCTTTCGTGAGCTACAGCTCACTTCATCGGATGCATCCGATGAAGTGAGCTGTAGCTCACGAAAGCTCATGCTCAAATAAATTGGTTAGTCTCTAAGGTGCCACAAGTACTCCTTTTCTTTTAGCAGGATATTGGTTACCCTATCTTCCTTAAATGTATGTAACTTCTCATCCATTTTGTTCTCAGTCACATTCCCTCTACTGTGTGTTCTTCATTGCTGGCTTGCCCACTAGGTGTTGGCTGCAGGACGATTTTGTGACCGCTGGAGCATTTGAAACTAAGTAAGTGAAGGATAAGGGTAATCATTCATGTCCCAGACAGCAGGGTAAAAGCTGAGCACCTGCAGGGATCAGGAAATAGCATTACTGCATTTGTGCACTCTGGGCCAAATCAGATTAGGAAAAAACACACCATAGTATTGTAGAACTTTCAAATAAAGGGGAACATTTGTTAAATTAAAACCCAACTTTATTTGCCTTTCACAATTTTTTCTTTACCTTTTATGTTTGTTAATTACCAAAAATCTTTGAGTGGCAGGTCACTTCATGTGAGTAAATGCTCACCCTGAAAGAGTTGTCCAAATAAGTTGTTCACTTAAACAAAGGACTATGCCTTCAGAGGCTGTGTGCCTCTTACATTTGAACCTGCAGTGACACCAGAGTGCAGGCATCCACGCCATTCCAGCAGTTACGGGGTATGTCATAAAGTACCGGATTAAGATTGCAAGGCAGAGTCAGGCATCAAGAAGGAAAAGTGGGGCTGGATGAGGGAGAATGAACACAGTAATGCCAACTCCAGCAGATCAAATATCATGTGATTGGCCCCCAAATCATGCAAATTTTTTAAAGCATTTACATTGTGGTTTTTGCTCTGGTCTTCGATTTTACAATCTCCCCTTGCCTGCCCCCAGGGAGTGTGTGACAGTTAATGTTGCCAGCTCTCCACATTTAGTGTGTAAGGTGATTTTGGCCCCTGCTGCAGGAGCTCTCAAGGGCTGTCTGATGATGTAGCACTTCCAGCCCCTCCCAAAACTTTGAATTAATTCATTCTGTGCTCTGCATCTGCCCAACCCCGCCCCATCCCAACAATTAATTATGAACCTTAGCAGCCCCACATCAGTTCTGCCACCTTCAGTATGTCTGCTATTCCTGCAGCTACAGCTGCTCCAGTCCTGGGAGGGGCAGCTACAGCAGGGTCCCCTCACCCCCTTCCCAGAGCTGGTGTGGTAGAGATGTATGTTGGGGGGTTAGGAGCAGAGAGAAGACTGACCCAGTTTTCACAAAACGGGAAGGGGGAGCCGTGCCCTGAAGTGCATCCCTAGTAGCAAGGACTCTGCTCAAGGTTTTCCTATTCTGTTGCTTCCCCTCCTCTGATGATGCTGTGCAATTGTGAGCCTCATCAATGGGTGAGGATGCAGAGATGGCTTCTCCACAGGATGCAACACAGAGGATAGCAGCAGAGCCCTTCCACCCCACCACTAAATAAAGCTGGAATCACTAGAGAAGGGCAGAGTCTTGGGTCAGGACCAGGAAGCACTTCTCAAGGGATTGGAGATAGGCTTGCCTGAATGCACCGCAGGACCTGGGAGTGCAGTACCCACTGACACCAAACTGGGAGTTGGGTTTAGTGGGTGGGGAAGGGATATTTGCCTATTGGATGTTCACACCAGCAGACAGAGAAATGAGTTAATGGACTCCTGCCAAAATTACTGCAGGGGAGTGTTTTGATCATCATTCATTTTGTTATATCATTGCTGTGTCTTCTCAGGTTGATGCCGCATTCCCTTCCCCCCAATAAAGTTTTCCTCATAGACACAGTGCCTGAGAGTGGGGCAGTATTGCCTATTCACAGAGCCCAGAAAAGGTATTTAATGATTCCAGAAGTTCTGGGTAGGAGCTCGAGCTGGAGGTGTGTGTTCATTTGAAGCTGAAGCTATCTGATTTCATTTAAGCTATCTGAACCCAGTCCTTGGTGCTGCCTACAACACCTGGAAGAAGGGTTACATTTGCTAACATTCAGTAGATGGGAGACAATAACAGTGGGAGTTGCAGTGCTCAGCACCCCTCAAGATGCCGTTGTAAATATTTACGTAAGCGAAAATATAGGTGACTATAGTTAGGCATCTGAATAAGTGGCCTGATTTTTCACCCACAGCTCAAAGTAACAAACCAATACAGAAATTTACAAAGGAAATCCAGTTTTCCACATCGTCTGAGCTGACATACCTAAGTTTCTTGTTACCCAAGTTGAGTATGTACCTGAGTGATGGTTATGACTTTGTTTTCTTTGTACAAGACTTTTAAACTTTCGAGGAGTCTCCCTGTCTGTTAAGGCAGCTACCATTTTGTGAAGCAGAGTCAATGCAGTGTGACACAGAAGCCAAACACTGTGCTTTTTCAGGGAGAACTTATTTTTGTTTTTTCTTGTTTAGTTGTTTTCTTCATAAGAACGGCCATTCTAGGTCAGAACAATAGTCCATCTAGCACAGTATCCTGTCTTCCAACCGTGGCCCAGGTCAGATGCTGCAGAGGAAATGAACAGAACAGAGCAATTATCAAGTGGTCCAACCTCTGTCATCCAGTCTCACTTTCTGGCATTTGGAGGTTTAGGGACACCCAGAGCATGGGGTTGTATCCCTGACCATCCTGGCTAATAGCTATTGATGGACCTAGTCTCCATGAACTTATCTAGTTCTTTTTGAACCCAGTTACACTTTTGGCTTTCACACCATTCCCTGGCAACAAGTGCCACAGGTTGGTTGTGCATTGTGTGCTGAAGTACTTCCTTACATTTGTTTTAAACTTGCTGCCTATTAATTTCATCAGATAACCCTGGTTCTTGTGTGATATGAAGGGGTAAATAACACTTCCGTAGTCACGTTCTCCACACCAGTCATGATTTTAGAGACCTCTGTCATATTCCCCCTTAGCTGTCTCTTTTCTAAGCTGAGCAGTCCCAGTCATTTTAATCTTTCCTGTTACGGACGTTATTCCAGACCCCTCATCATTTTTGTTGCCTTTCTCTGTACTTTTTCCAATTCTAATAGATATTTTTTGAAATGGGATGACCAGAACTACATGCAGTATTCAAGGTGTGGGCATGCCATGGATTTATATAGCGGCATTATGATATTTTCTGTTTTATTACCCAGCCCTTTCCTGTTCTGTTCGTTTTTTTGAGTACTGCTAAACATTGAGTGGATGTTTTCAGAGAACTATCCACCATGATTCTAAGATCTCTTCCTTGAGTGGTAACAGCTAAATTAGACCCCATCATTTTGTATGTATAGTTGGGATTATGTTTTCCAATGTGCATTACTTTGCACTTATCAATTCTGAATTTCACCTCCCATTTTGTTGCCCAGTCACCTAGTTTTGTGAGATCCCTTTGTAACTTTTTGTAGTCTGCTTTGGACTTAACTATCTTGAGTAATTTTGTACCATCTGCAAACTCTGGCACCTCACTGTTTACTCCTTTTTCCAGATCATTTATCAATATGTTGAACACCACTGGTCCCAGTACAGATCATTGGGGCATCCCGCTATTTACCTGTGCACTTCACTTATTCCTACCCTTTGTTTCCTGCCTTTTAACCTGTTACTGATCTGTAACAGAATCTTCCCTCTTATCCCATGACTGCCCTCTTTGCTTAAGAGCCTTTGGAGAGGGACTTAGTCAAAGGCATTCTGAAAGTCCAAGTACAGTATATCCACTGGATCACCAGTTTGCTGATACTCTCGAATAATTCTAATAGATTGGTGAGGCATGTTGACTCTTCCCCAATAAATCATGTTCACTTACGTTTCTGCTAATTCTGTTCTTTACTGTAGTTTCAACCAATTTGCCTGGCACTGAAGTTAGGCTTACCAGCCTGTAATTGCCAGGATCACCTCTGGAGCCTTTTTTAAAAAATGGACATCATATTAGCTATCCTCCAGTCATCTGGCACAGAAGCTGATTTAAGTGATAGGTTACACACTACAGTGAGTAGTTCTGCAATTTCATATTTGAGTTCCTTCAGAATTCTTGGGTGATTATCATTACAATGAACCCTCACAACATTCCTTTGCTGTAAGTTATTGTTGTGCTGATTTACTGATGGGTAAACAGAAACAAAAAGGAATAAATAACTTGCATAAGAGCGCACAATGGATCAGTGAGAGAGTTGGGAATAGAATCCAGATGCCTGGACACTCTTGACAGGACACCTACCCGCCTCTCTAGGCTTTTGAGCCCGAGCGCCAACCTGAGCCACAACTTCAAAGCGCTGTCCACACATGTATGTTTAGAATGCTACCACAAGCCTCTTTCGCCCATGTCTGCGGACCCAGGCTGGGAGGCTTGCTTTTGTGGGCTGTGCCGACATCCCCTTTGGGGCCTATTTCTCCGCTGCCTTGCAATGTGTGAAGTCATTTGCACCAGTATAAAGTTGGTGTAAAAAAATCCAACTGATAGTTTTATACCAGCTTTGCACTGGCTTTGCAGAGATGTAAATGATTCTAGCAGGTGTAAGGCAGTGGAAATTCAGACCCTTAGCTCCCTTATTGGCGACTTAATTTCACAATCTACTAGGGTACTCGAATAACATGGTATAGCTAAAGCCGAGTATAAGTGATAAATCAGATAGTGTGTAACGGTCAATTTTAACATTCAGAAGGGTATCATACTCGTGTTCAGAAAATCTCTCTATCTCTACAGGAAAGAGAAGCCAATGACCCTCTGGATGCATGCCAATTTTATGTTTATCATAAAACATAAAATGATATTTCTAAGGCATCTATCACTGGGATGCAAAACCCACTGGAGTGAGTGGAAAAACTCCCATTGACTTCAGTGGAGGTTTAAATCAGGCCCTAAGTCACTTGGGAAAAAATGGATGTTGCCTAGCTAGCAAAGCATTCATGTTGTCCCTCAATGTCTATTAAGATTCATCAGAAAAATAGAAATGTACTTAAATGGTGCAGAGGTTATGCTAGCGTGTTAACACCATGAAATTCCCATTTACAACTAGCTTCTCATTTAAGTAATATTTCTATTAAGAGTAACGCCTATCGCCTGAGAAGTTAATGTAGAAAGACATCACACAGAGTTGATTAACAGCCATAGTGAGGTGGTAACTACCAACAGATGTCTTAATTAGACAATGGGCCAAATTCATCCCGGGGTGTAACTATTGATTTGGATTGTTGACTTTTCACAGTGCCTTGTGTATATTTAAAGAAGTCTTGTAACACTCTGCTCCTTCTCTGATTTGGTGCCACATTCTTCATTTGCTCCAGGATCTTTTCCTTCCTCCTGCATTTGCCTTCGGTGACAGAGACTGTACCTCAGTCCCTAATTCGTCATTCATAAAAGAAAATGATTGGGAGTTTTGGAGGAAAATGTCAATCTGCCTGTTTTGAAGGACAATACAGAAACTAGCTGGGGCACATATGCAGTTTAGTCTGCGAGGTGCGGAATCTAAAGTAGGTTGTTAAGCCTCTGAAAGGTGCCAACTAATCATCATTAAAGAGCATTTGTATCCTCAATGGCCCTTCTCTTAGGCCTGGTCTACACTGAGGGGGGGGATCGATCTAAGATACGCAACTTCAGCTACGAGAATAGCGTAGCTGAAGTCGATGTATCTTAGATCGAATTAGAATCACTTACTTTGCATCCTCGCGGCATGGGATCGACGGCGGCCGCTCCCCTGTCGGCTCTGCTTCCGCCTCTCGCCCTGGTGGAGTTCCGGAGTCGACAGCAGAGCGATCGGGGATCGATTTATCACTTCTACACTAGATGCGATAAATCGATCCCCGATAGATTGATCACTACCCACCGATCCGGCGGGTAGTGTAGGCGTGGCCTCAGAGAAAATATTGAGCCTGTCAGTTGGTAACTGGAGAAAACTGGTTTGGAAAGCAGGAGTTGCTGCCCTGGATCAAGGAGAGGTTTTTCTGGACATATAAGCTAAACCCATATGCAAAATTTAATTATCTGAGTCAGGGAGGGAATCACTCATCTTTCTCTGGATACAGCAGCAGGGGCTGACTCTGACATGACAATATTGGAGAAGAGCTTTGCTTTTCAGACATGTAGGATCTGGTAACTAAGGCCTGGTCTATACTACAAAGTTAGGTTGACGTAGCTGCAGTGTGTTGACCCACTTGTGTATGTGTCTAGGCTCAAATTTGTCTCCCACTGAGCAGTGTTGGCACTGAGCCATGGTGAAGGTACAAGCTATGGTGTCCCTAGCCTCTGTTTGCCCGAAGCTGGGAATGGGCGACAGGATGGATCACTGGAGGATCACCTGTTCTGTTCATTCCCTCTGGGACATCTGGCATTGGTCACTGTTGGAAGACAGGATATTGGGTAGATGAACCTTTGATCTGATCCAGTGTCAGGGCTCCCTCCCCACTCTGAACTCTGGGGTACAGATGTGGGGACCCGCATGAAAGACCACCTAAACTTATATTGCACCAGCTTAGGTTAAAAACTTCCCCAAGGCATAAATTCCTTTCCTTGTCCTTGGACGGTATTGCTGCCACCACCAAGTGATTTAAACAAACATTCAGGGAGGGGCCACTTGGAGCCCTATCACCCCCTCCTCAAATATCCCCCCAAGCCTCTTCACCCCCTTTCCTGGGGAGGCTTGAGAATAATATACCAACCAATAGGTTAACAAGGTGAGCACAGACCAGACCCTTGGGTTTTTAGGACCCTAAAAATCAATCAGGTTCTTAAAAGAAGAACTTTATTATAAAGAAAAAAGTAAAAGAATCACCTCTGTAACATCAGGATGGAAGGTAATTTTACAGGGTAATAAAAAGATTTAAAACACAGAGGATTCCCCTCTAGGCTCAACTTCAAAGTTACAGAACAGGAATAAACCTCCCTCTTAGCATAGGGAAAATTCACAAGCTAAAACAAAAGATAATCTATTGCATTTCCTTGCTATTACTTACAATTTCTGTAATTTTAGATGTATCATTTCAGTAGGAGCTGGGTTACCTGCTTGGTCTCTCTCTTTGTCCTGAGAGGGAACAACAAAACGTCTCCCCCGCCCCCAGAAGATTTGAAAGTATCTTCTTTTCTTATTGGTCCTTTTGGTCAGGTGCCAACCAGGTTATTTGAGCTTCTTAACCCCTTACAGGTAAAGGAGGGATTTTATGCTACCCTTAGCTGTATGTTTATGACACCAAGCATGGCTGTTCTTAGGTTGACACAGCACGAATGTAGCCACTGCATTACCTGTGTTGACACTAATTGTCCTCCAGCAGCTATTCCAAAATGCCTGACACTGACCGCTCTGTTCACAATTGTGAACTCCACTACCCAAAGGTCACAGAGACCAAAAGACATGCCCCCTCCCTCCCCAGAACCCAATAAATTTTGGAAATGCCTTTTCCTGTTTGTCCCTCTTGGCAAGCACACCTAGCAGCTTTCCCTTGTTGCATGCCAGCTACAATACTGCAGACGTGCTCTGGCCTGGAATAGACAGGACATATTGGATCTCTTGGGCCTATGGGGAGAAGAGGCTGTGCAATCACAGCTATGGATCAGCTGTGGAAATGTAGACATCTACAAGCAGATTGCATAGAGGATGCAGGAGAAGGGATATAATAGAGATCAGCAGGAGTGCTGCATGTAAGCAAAGGAAATGTGGCAGGCATATCAGAAGACCAGGAAGGCCAACAGTCGATCTGGTGCCAAGCTGAAGACCTGTCGTTTTTACAAAGAGCTGAATGCCATATATGTGGAGACCCCACCATTGCCCTGCACATGACGATGGATGCCGCCAAGGAGCCTGAGTCACAGGTCCCAGGCGTGAACAGCGAGGAGAAGGTGGTGGAGAAGGAAAAGCAGGAGGATGGGGGAATATGTGATCGGAGGGAGGCCGGGGGAGGTTGCAGCTATGCCACAAGTCAGGACCTGTTTGAGACTCCACCGCAGTCTAGTCAGTCCCAGCAGTCAATCATGGGTGAGCCCGAAGTAGTGGATGGGTCCTCAGATAAGTGTGTAAACTTAGCAGGACACAGTTATCGACTTTTCATTAATTACTCTTAGCAGAAAAGGTAGAGGTACAACAAAGATAGGTAGCATTATCTCCTTTTCAGTCCCCTCTAGAGTTAGCAGAGGGTGGCCATGCGGAGCAGTTTGTTTAGGTACACAGAGATGTCCCTTGAATCCTTCTGAGAGATCTTGATGAAACGTCCATGGAGGTACTCTGCAATCCATTGCTGAAGGTTTCTAGGGTTGGCAGCCTTATTTCTTCCTCTGCAGTAGGGCACTTTCCCACACCAGTTGGTCATAACTTCAACAGGAACCATTGCAGTAAACAAGCTCACAGCTCAAAGGCTTGGGTGGCTTTGCCAGCAGCAGCAGGGCTCTCTGTGCCTTTTCTACTGTCAGGAGTGAGATATCTGCTAAAACCATCCCCCACCCAGTGGAAAATGGTGCCAGTATTTCATGCATCTGAGCAATTCCCTCCTCATTTCCTCATCCCTGATGGGCCATAAGAGTGGAACTGTGCACGTGTACTCCAAAGCAGATGTGTCACTAAGCATCTCTTGTTTAATATTTCAGGGGAGCAAGGGAGGGGCATTTTGAATCTTAATATGTTGCTTTGCTTTGTGACTATACTGCCAATGGTATCGGTATGTTTTATCTGCAGCTGCTGCCATTGTGGCCTTGAGGGGTTCCCTCTCCACATGCATGGAACGCCTGAGCCAGAAAAGGGGGAGAAAGAAAAGGACTTGGGAGGATATGTTCAGTGAGATCCTGCAAGCCAGTGCTGCATCAGACTGCGAACAGAGGGCCTGGAGGATGAATACTGTAGACTGTCTGGAGAAGGAAAAAGTGGACAGGAGAAAGGCCCAGCAGGAAAAGTAGAGGGATATAAACCAGGACACAATGTGGCTTCTCTGGCAGCAAAACGCAGATGCTGCAGATGTCTGTGGACCTATAGTTTCAACAGTCCTGGGCTCACCTCCCTCTGTAGTTCACCTCCCTAACCCACTCCCTCCACGTTCCACGTGGCATTGGGGGGCTGCATCTCTACCCCTCCACTCCACACTGCGGGACATTAAGGACAACCACAGCTTCACATTCATCAACTGTGGCTCTCTCAGGCCAGTGTATGTGTAACTAAAATGGACACAAATGTTCCTTCCCCTTCTTTAAGCTTTGTTCCATAAATGTATTAAGGTTTTAATGTATTTGCTTTTAACTTGCACAGCATTTTTTTTCTTTTGAAGTGTTATTGTTACTCAATAAAATTATTTTCTTCAGAAAATAATTCATCTTTGCTAGTTTCCAACATATGCTGTAGAATGCCTGGTGGTAATGAAATCATCCCCTTACTTGTGATTGCACACTGACACACAACTAATAGGAGCGGTGACACACAGTGTAATAATCACAGACATACAGAAAGCACCACAAAATCAATTGATTCATTGTCAGTGTTATATTCATAGACATACACCAAGCACCACACAATTCCAGGTAGGATACAGTACACCACAAAGCATTACTGTGACTCATTGTTAGAATGCTCTTTCGAAGCCTCCCCGAGCTGCATAGCTCCACAGTGAGTTCTTCTGATAGCCCTTGTGTCTGTATGAACTCAACAGACAGCTACTCCACCTTCCACTCTGGTGGCAACTTTCCCCCCTTTGCTTCACAAATACTCGGCAGGACACAGCAGGCAGCTATAACCCCTGGGATATTTTTCTCACTGAGATCCAATCTTGTGAGTAAACAGTACCAGTGTCCCTTCACTCTACCAAAAGCACTTTCAATCATCATTCTGCACCTGCAGAGCTACAGTTGAATTTATTCCTTAGTGCTATCGAGGTGGCTAATGTATGGAGATCCCTTCCAACCCTGATATTCTATGATTCATGAGCCACGAGAGTAAGAGGGAGGCTGGGTCCCCTCGGATCACTACTGGCACTCTGTTAATCAACACTGTCTGATGTCTTTCCACATCACTGACGGTTATCCACCGGTCAAGAAAGAAAGAATCTGCTTGTAGCTTTCTTGAACTTTCATCTTAAAGATGCAAGATTAATGCAACTTCCCTGACCAGTGAACATTGATGTCAGGGAAGCATCCACAGCAATCCACCAAGCCTGCATTACGATACGATCCCACCAGTCATTGCTCGTTCCTCGGGCCCAGAAGTGGCGCTCCACCATTTGCAGCTACTCTGCAAACACCACGTACACCCTTGTACACCACGTACAGCCAAGTATGCATGCAAACAACTGATATGCTAACTGCAGTGGCTTAATGTTGATGTACCTTGCAGCAGTAAGAGGTTGTAGTGTAGGCATGCCCTAAACTGAGATACCTTATCTAGATCAGTACGAGGAGTGTAAATCTTGAAATGCAAATTAAATGTTTTCTTTTGGTTTAACTCATTCTCTCGGGTTTAATACATCTTGTTTTTATTACAATTGCAGTTGTGTGCACAACGTCACACAGAGGTCCCCAAAGAGACAAGAAACCTGCAACCTCCAGGAAGAGATGCTAAATGTTAGAGTTTGTGGAACCTTTATCTGCCACTCAGTATTGGTCAGGATACCTGGACAAAAACGTGTCCTATCCAGGGAGTTGTTTTGGCATCAGGCTGTAGCAGGTGAAGACAGGGGAGAGACCAAAGGACCACCAAACAGGAGGTGAGAGTTGGCAGTGGTGTTGGTCACACATTTTGATAGCTTCTCTTTCTTAAGACTTTGACTTTTTCTTTTCACCACATTCATTCACTTGTTCAGAGCTTGGTAATGTTCCCACTGAAGTCAATGGGAGTTTTAACATTGACTTCAGCGGGAGCAGTAACAGATCCTTTAATGCTCAATACAGTATGTTGCCCCTTTTGAGCCAAACCTGCCAGAAGGGGATCATGGAATAGAAACTGTCTGCCCAGATTTTTCTTTCCCTCAGAACCCATGGAAAAGCTGTTCTGTACACCCTCTGATAGCAAATCCATGGATGGCTTGTGGGACATGTCTTAGGAAGTCAGTTACATAGTTAACCCATTTTAGCACATCCCCATGCACCCCCTCTTGAGCACTTTACACTTGCTACTGGCAGGAATAACTTGCCTGTAGCATTGTGCATAAGCCAAGGGTGGCCAGAAGAGCACTAATTTGTGCCTGTTTGGCAGACATCCACACCCATGTCATGCCAGGAGTCTGCATTTGGCTCTATCATTGTATTAGAAGACTATTGTTCATAGTATCCTTACAGCAGCTCCTTATGTGGTTAGGTAATTTTGTGTTACCAAAACTGGCTCACTTTCTTCCAGTACAACATTGTTGAATGTCTTTCCATTCCTCTCTTCCCCATCCTGCCTTCGTGCCTGCCTTCTATACTGCAGTGTTGTAACACCTTTCTAGTGCAATCCCTGCCATACAGTATCATCCTAAACTGGTTTATGTGCAGTTTTACTTTGCTACTTCCTATTTCCTTGCTGCTCCTCTTCCCCATACACACTGTATTCATTATAAGTCATCTCCCTTCAGATGTTTTTGCTGAAATAGTAGTCTTGTCTGTCATGTAACTTTAAATCTGTTTCTGCTCATATCTTTCTCCCTTTTTAATCTCCTTTGCATGCTCTTCTATATCTCTGCTCCAAAAGTAGCAATTCCAAACTCTTGGCTCTTCCTGCCACTCCATTGTGCTGAAAAGCGTCTCTGCTGTCATGCCTCTGAAGTCCTGTTCTGGTGTCTTTTTAAGGAATGTGGGATGTTATTTTGGAACAAATAGGTGATTGCAGCTCACAGAGATTTATGTGCCAGATAGTGAGCCTCAGTAGCAGCTTTATAGGAAGAAAGGAGGTGGGGCACTCAAAAAAATCAGATGATTTTTATCTTGGCTGCATTTCCTGCTCCCCTTCCCAATGGCTACCTTTGGGGTTTCTGGAGGCAAGGGATGTTTGTCTTTGCCCTCATTCCCCAAACCGATAGACCTCTTTGGAGTGGACTCCCTGGCTCCTCTCCATAGAGAATGACAGAGAGACTGTGCGATTGGTCATCTCGGTCCCTTCCTAAACTCACATATGCCTTAGGCTGAAGACTCAGGCATTTTCTCCTGCTGTGTAAACTGTTCTTCCCTCTATCCTGAGCTGCAGATCTATTTATGCTGTCACTTCAGGAAACAGCAGTCTGTCCCCTTTAAGTGCTTTCTTAATCATCCGCTCATTCCACCAGCACTTTTTAATCACCAGTCAGGGGAGGATTAAGAGCAGAGGTAACACATGGGGGAGGGACATGCGAGGTCAACCCCCCTCGCCCTCCAGATTTGCTTCTTGGCTTGTACTGAGCATACTCACATGGACTGAGCATGCTCAATAACAGTCCTGAAGCTGGCTACCTTCACTCTGCCCCGCTACTATCTGCAGGCATGGGTAGAAATAAACGGTCAGTTTTCACAGTGGAGAGAGGTAGATAGCAGGATCCACAAAGGATCTGTATTGGGACCAGTGGTGTTCAAGATACTGATAAATGATTTGGAAAAGGGGATAAACAGTGAGGTGGCAGAGTTTGCAGACGATAGAAAATTGCTCAAGATAGTCTGTTTGGATTTAAGTACAAAGAGTTACAAAGGGATCTGACAAAACTGGGTGACTGGGCAACAAAATGGGAGGTGAAATTCAATATTGGTATGTGCAAGTAATGCACATTGGAAAACATAATCCCAACCTTACATACAAAATGATGGGGTCTAAATTAGCTGTTACCACTCAAGGAAGAGATCTTGAAGTCACTGTGGGTAATTCTCTGAAAACATCCGCTCAATGTGCAGCAGTCAAAAAAAGCAAACAGAAGGTTAGATCCATTAGGAAAATAATAGGAAATAAAACAAAAAATATCATAATGCCACTATATAAATCCTTGGCATTGCCACACATTGAATACTGCATGCAGTTCTGGTCACCCCATCTCAAAAGAGATCTATTAGAATAGGAAAAAATATGGAGAAGGGCGATAAAAATGATTAGGGTTGTGGAACAACTTCTATATAATGAGCAACTAAATGACTGGGACTGTTCAGCTTAGAAAAGAGACAGCTAAGGGGGTATACGACAGAGGTCTCTAAAATCATGACGGGTGTGGAGAAAGTGAATAAGAAAGTGTTATTTACTTCTTCACAGAACACGAGGGGTCACCCAATGAAATTAATAGGCAGCAGGTTTAAAAAGAAGCAAAAGGAAGTACTTCTTCACACAACACACAGTCAACTTGTGGAGCTCATTGCCAGGGGGAGGCTGTGAAGTTCAGAAGTATAACTGGGTTAAAAAGAATTAGGTAAGATTCATGGAGGATAGGCCTATCAATAGCTATGAGCCAAGATGGCCAGGGATGCAACCCCATGTTCTGGGTGTCCTAAGCGTCTAACTGCCAGACACTGGGAGTGGATGACGGGATGGATCACGCAATAATTGCCCTGTTCTGTTCATTCCCTCTGAAGCACCTGGCATTGACCAGCCACTGTCAGAAGTCAGGACACTGAGGTAGATGGCCCACTGGTCTGACTCAGTATGGCTGTTCTTATGTAGTTCATTTGAGATCCCCTGGTGAATGGTATCATGTGAGTGCAAAGAATCCTGAAAACAAATGTTGAACATTGTGAGTACCATAACTGTCAACGTTGACATGAATCAGTGTTTTGGTCCATATACTCAGCTGGTGTAAGTCAGTGTAGCTCTGCTGAAGTTGACAATTTTTTTCCTTTGGGTAATATTCTGGGTTTTGAAAAATACAATATGAAACTGACATAAGATAATGAATAATGGTATTTTTTATTAAAAGAAAAAAACAAACTGAAAGGCACCTTTGAATATTATTGGTATAATTTATCACAATCATGTATATGAACTTCTGTTTAAATAATTTAATCATGTTACTTTATCTCATTATCAAGTTTTAGGCTAATGGTAATGTGAGGTTAAAGTATTGGTTTACCTTGTACTGAGATCTATCGTAACCTATACGAAGAGAAACACTTGAATTGCAAACACATTTTTCTCCACCATCCCAACACCACTCCTAAGCCTATGAATGATTTGCCCCAGTTGACCTCAGTGACAGAATCCTTTGTCCTAATTCAGCCAATCCCTTCCTCCAAACCAAAGTTGTAACAAATCACTGCGCGCCATAATGGGAACCCTTTACTCACACTGAATAGTACTTTACTCCAGAAATAGTCCATTGACATCAGTGGGGATGGTCTATTATGGGGGTAAACTGTGACTATTATAGCAGTGCTGTTGCTGGTATCCTAGTTCAGGTGCATATTCATGCAAACATGCATGGGCAGATATATGGTGGCTGGACATATTGGGTGAAATCCTGGCCTTACTGTAATCAGCAGGAGTTTTGTCATTGAGTTCAACAAGGCCAGATTTTCATCTGTTGGTTCTAGGCCTAGATACTAATACTATGGATACCAGCAGAAACACTGGTTTGTCCTTCCCACTTAGATCCTCTAGAGAAGTAGGATTACTAGGTAGTACAACAGTTAGCACTGGTATCACCATCCTGCTGTGGTTTCAAACACATTCTAAAAAATAGACCACTAAAGTTTGTACTTAGCTGCAATTTCACTCTTCATTCTCCCAATGAGAGCGCAGAGGTGGGGACAAAAGAGCGGAGGCTTGTAATGATGTTTAATTGTAGGGATGCTGTAGTCAGGTGGTGGTCATCCTTCCCCCACTGGGTTAGAGGGAGGCCACACCACTTCACTCTGCCGTGGGGACCTCGGCCTAGTGTTGGTGGTGGGAATTCGGCATTAGTATCCCAACTGGCCTAACGGGGTTGAATTCCTTGATGGGCAATTAGCTTCAGCCTGTAGGCAGAAACAGGTTCTCCCAGGGTCCTGTATGCCCTCATCACACCAAGGCGGGGGCTGAACAGTCAAGAGTCTATAGCCCTTGGGCCCTTTAAGCAGTGACAGTGCAAACACCATGGTCAATTAGCTCTGGTTTCTGGTTGCAAAGACAGGACAAACCCAGCAGTCAATGAGCTCTGGCCTCTGGTTGCAGAGACAGGGCAAACCCAGCAGTCAATCAGTTCAGGACCCTTATTGCAGAGCCTGAGCAATATTACCAGAACCAGGGATAGGGTGTCCTACTTCTGGTGGATGCCCAATGAACACAGGCCAATGGGCCTGGTGTGGAGGCTGACAACCCAGCAGTGGGATGGCAGGTGGGGTCTGGGCCCACCCTATTCCACCAGACCCTGACCCAGGGCCCTAATAGTGGCAGAGTGGTCTGCCGCTGGGCCAGCAGGGATCCCAACCACAATAGGCTGATTGTGCCTCAGGCAGAGCTGTAGCCAGACTAAGGTCAGCTATCCCTGGGCCACCTCCTCCCTCCCCTTGGGGTGTACCTGGGTCAGTGGGGCATCCTCTGGCTCTTCTGGGTAAGTGGCCCACGGCAGTCCCTGCAGGTCCGTGGCAGAAGCAAAGCTCCCTGGCAGGCAGGGTCAGTGGGCAGGAGAGAGCAGGATCTGTCTGCCTCTCTCAGCCCCAGCTGAGCGGGAGGCCCTGCCCTTTCTACTTCCTGTTCTGATTGCGTACTTCCAATGGGAGGGGTGAGGCAGACCTGGCTCCGCCCACCTGGGCGTGGAGGATAGTTCCTCTCCCTCTGGCTCGGAGGGAGGCCACACCACCTCACTACAGATGCCCTGCTTGGTAGACTGTAGGAATCGAGCATTGAAATCCACATAGAGGGTTCAGTCCTAGGTAGTTCTGATCCCCCTCAATTCCCCAAGAGCTTAATGAGAGTTAAGGGTGCTTAGTGCCTTGCAGGACTGGTCCTCTAGACTCTCCACTGGAGCAGGGCTAAGAGGAACGGTTTGTATGGCTCATTACAAAGTTAAACCTATTATCCCGACCTTCAGTGCTCTGCCCATAAAGAATGAGGTTTGCACAGAGACAGTGGGGAGAAAATAATTAGCCTAGCCATGCTGTGTGCCCTCATCAAAA
Source organism: Caretta caretta (assembly GCF_965140235.1). Classification (NCBI taxonomy): domain Eukaryota; kingdom Metazoa; phylum Chordata; order Testudines; family Cheloniidae; genus Caretta; species Caretta caretta. The sequence continues at coordinate 124,462,500 of NC_134209.1, read as the reverse complement.
TGAAGAAACAAAACCCAAATCCAGAAGCATGAAAGTTTTCATAAAAAGTTTTATCCTTCAGATTAATAAAAAGAGGTACTATGAAGAAAGCAGAGAGGTTTGCGTCAGATTAAAAACACTCATTACTAAGCTTCTACCTTGAGATGCCAAAAAGAAAAAAGGAGAACCCCCCCCCAACTCTACACACAACCTGATTTCACAGTAAATTCTAGTAGCTAATTATTTGCTCAGTTTCCTGCTGATGTTCCTTGTCTGAAGTCAGACTTGATGAAGACTCCTGAAGCTAGTATTGTCAGCGGGAGAACAGAAAAGATGGGCCAGATTAGTTTAGAAAGAACCCTTGCTGCTCATCAGTCATGCTTGCAGTGGATGTTCCTTGCCAGTTGTCTGGTACTGGCTCACAGTGTCCCATTGACCTTCCTCTTTCATGGTCATTTGAAGTGCAGATGCTCATCTTTTTTTAAAATCTTTAGCAGTAAAATATCCCAAACAAAATACAACCTGCCATCAAGGCACCAATCCCCTACACCCTCAAGAGGCACGCGAGAGGGTTTTCAGGGTACACTCAATGGGGCATCCCCTTTAGGCTGCATCTGGGGATTAGCTCTTGATTGTTTGATGCCCCCTTCCATTTCTGGCTCACACCACGGCCCCTCCTGTTCTCTAGGAGTCGCAGTGCTTCCTCTTTGTGTCATGGTCTTCCTCTTTGCAGCTTGGTCCTCCAACCAGGTCACTATACAGATTTTTTCCCTTCTGGGGTAACAAAGTCTCACCAGACCAGCTGTCCAGGTGCCATTCCAGGCAATCTTCTGACTCAAGCCTAAATCTTCCCCCAGGTGCAGACTACTAGGTTAATTTTCCCCTTATGAGCCACCCTAACCTCTTTAGGGGTGATATGGGGTGACCACCCCATCACAGGGTTGTTGTGACATAAAACTGCCAATATGCTGAAAAGCTCTGCGGACAGACTTCAGAAAAACCAAGGAACCACTTACATACTCCAGAAGGGACGACCTCAAACAAGAAATCACATGCTCCCACATAAATCATGCAAGAAATCCAAAACTATAAAAAACCTGATGACAGCCATTCAACACAAAAACAAAAAGTGGAACCAACTACAACTACTCCACAACCCAGAGAACACCACCTCCAGGAGAAAGCATGGCACCAGCACCCATCACATGGACACTTAAACACTCTCCCTTAAACTCTACCACAACTTCAATAATCACCATTCATCCATCAAACTCTCTTTGGAATACTCCCACACTACCATCAGCTTCAACGTTGGAACGCTACAGACAACTATATACAAGAAACCACGGATCACCACACCTACCCTCATAGATTAAGTTACCTCCTCAAACACACCAAGAAATCTGTTTATGCTCTGAGGAGAAAGTCCAGGATATACACTGTAACACATTCTTAACCGCCTTTACCAAACAAGGACACCCCACCAGGTAAGTAGATCACATCATGGAATGGGCCACACAGATACTCTGAGAGAACCTGCTTCAATATAGCAAGAAAACTCCTCCTGACCACACACCCTTACTTGTCATCTACCATATGGGGTAACAAACAACTACAACCAATGCTCAATGGGGACCCCAAACTGAAAGAAATCTTTCCTGAAATCTTTCCCTTCTGGCCTTCAAACAACCCCCCAACCTTGCCAAGCTCATCAGAAGCAAGCTCCCCACAGGCTAAAACACACCATCTCAAAGCGGCACCGGACCCTACCAGGACAACTGATGAAAAACCTGCAGCTATATCTCCACATCTGTAATGATCAATACCCACCACAATACACCTTTCAAGATCCATGCATCCTACACATGCCTATCAAAACATAGTGTATCTCATCCAGTGGTAAATGCCCCAACAATAATTATGCGGTGGGTGAAACCAGACAATCACTATGCTCTTGAATGAACTCACACAGGAAAGTGATAGAAGACAAAAACACCGTATCACCCGGGGGTGAACGCTTTTCACAAAGCAATCACTATATCTAACCTATCAGTCCCCATCCTCACAGGATACCTGCACAACACTTTCAAAAGCTGAGCCTGGGAGCCTAAATTCATAACTTTGCTAGACACTAAATATAATGGGCCAAACAGAGACACTGGACTTATGGCTTATTACAACAATCTAGAACTCACTAACACTCCCCACCCCCCATCCCCCACCCCACACCTCTGCTGCCTTTCCCCCACCCCCATGACTGGAGGGGTGTTAATGGGCTACTTGATCTCAAATAGTCTCTAGAAATGTCTTAACTACTTAACCTAAATTATCGGTTCCCCCTTGTATTCAGCTCTGACACACTGAGTATGTTTTTCAGAGCTCTGTGTGGCTCTAAAGCTTGTCTCCCCAACAGAAATTGGTTCAGTAAAATATATTACCTCACCCATGTTGTTTCTCTAATTTTTGCACGTATTTAGTTAATGATGACTATAAGGTGGATAGAAAGCTGGCTAGATTGTTGGGCTCAACGGGTAGTGATCAATGGCTCCATGTCTAGTTGGCAGCCGGTATCAAGTGGAGTGCCCCAAGGGTAGGTCCTCGGGCCGGTTTTGTTCAATATCTTCATAAATGATCTGGAGGATGGTGTGGATTGAACCCTCAGCAAGTTTGCAGATTACACTAAACTGGGAGGAGAGGTAGATACACTGGAGGGTAGGGATAGGATACAGAGGGACCTAGACAAATTGGAGGATTGGGCCAAAAGAAATCTGATGAGGTTCAACAAGGACAAGTGCAGAGTCCTGCACTTAGGACGGAAGAATCCAGTGCACCGCTACAGACTAGGGACCGAATGGCTAGACAGCAGTTCTGCAGAAAAGGACCTAGGGGTTACAGTGGACGAGAAGCTGGATATGAGTCAACAGTGTGCCCTTGTTGCCAAGAAGGCCAATGGCATTTTGGGATGTATAAGTAGGGGCATTGCCAGCAGATCGAGGGACGTGATCGTTCCCCTCTATTCGACACTGGTGAGGCCTCATCTGGAGTACTGTGTCCAGTTTTGGGCCCCACACTACAAGAAGGATGTGGAAAAATTGGAAAGAGTCCAGCGGAGGGCAACAAAAGTGATTAGGGGACTGGAACACATGACTTATAAGGAGAGGCTGAGGGAACTGGGGATGTTTAGTCTATGGAAGAGAAGAATGAGGGGGGATTTGATAGCTGCTTTCAACTACCTGAAAGGGGGTTCCAAAGAGGATGGATCTAGGCTGTTCTCAGTGATAGCTGATGACAGAACAAGGAGTAATGGCCTCAAGTTGCAGTGGGGGAGATTTAGGTTGGATATTAGGAAAAACTTTTTCACTAGGAGGGTGGTGAAACACTGGAATGCGTTACCTAGGGAGGTGGTGGAATCTCCTTCCTTAGAAGTTTTTAAGGTCAGGCTTGACAAAGCCCTGGCTGGGATGATTTCATTGGGGATCAGTCCTGCTCTGAGCAGGGGGTTGGACTAGATGACCTCCTGAGGTCCCTTCCAACCCTGATATTCTATGATTCTATGATTTTTGTATGCCCAGCACCATGATATCTGGGTTCTTACACCACACAAAATGCAATAATACTTTCAGTAGTCCACAGGCAGCCTTATCTTTCTAGGTAGGTATATAGCCCTCATTACTGTAGTATTTAAGTGACTGCCAGATTGTTTGGATTTATTCTCACAATCCCCCTGCCCTCCAGGGAAATAGACAAGTATTATTCCCATTTTATGGGCTGAGGGCTGAAGTACAGAGAAAGAGTTGAGCTGCTTTACAGAGGTGTTTCATTAGCAGTAAGTGATACAGTCAGAAGGCAGAGTTGTAGGAAAGAGTGCTCTGTACTGAATACACAGAGGCCAGCATTACATACTGCTAGGATTGATTTTGTCTGATAGCAACAGCCCAGCTTGAGTCCCTGGACCTAAGCGACTTGCCCAGCATTACATGGGTCTGTTGCAGAACTGAGAACTGAACCAAAATCTCCTGAATCCCAGTCTGCTGCCTTATATACAAATCAATTTTCCTTCCTGGGCTACAATGCACAATCATAGTATTTAACACAGTGATGAGCTACAGTCAAAAGGTGATGTACTCAAAGGGTATGTCTACTCTGCAATAAACACCCACGGCTGGCCTATGTCAGCTAACTTGGGCTTGTGGGGCTCGGGCTGTGGGGCTATAAAATTGCAGCATATAAGCCTTTGGGCTCAGGCTGGAACCCAGGCTCTCGGACCCCAGACTCCAGTTATGGAATAGCTTTAATATCACGCTAAATAAAAGAGTTTAGTTATTCAGCTAGTTTGACAACCTAATATCTCATATTGGGTGAGCAACAACAGACAGACATTTGCAGGAAGGCAGGGCATAGCTCTCTGAACCAGTTCAAATGACCTCTTTTTTGACAGTGCCAGTTTTCCCCATCCTCTGCCAGTGGTGAGAAGCTGACTGTTTTGGAGTCAGGGAAAGCCAAAAAAGGCTGAAGGGAACATGGGGAGAAAGTTTGGCATCTGTTCCAAGAAGAACACGAAGCTGATTTTTTTTGTTTGTTTGATTAAAAAAAAATCTCTGTGCTGCAGGTAAACTGATTGGCTGGTGTGTGCCTTTGAGTTTGCACTTTGAGTTTGCACTTTGCCAACAAGAAAGCTCTAGAAAACAGCATTTTTGATATCCATTAAAAGTCTGGTTGGCGCAGAGGCGGCAGGCTCACTACCTGGCTCTCTGTAGCTCCCAGGAAGCAGTGACATGTCCCTGTTGCTCCTAGGCAAAGGAACAGCCTCAGGGCCTCTGTGTGCTGCCCCTGCCCCACCCTGAGCACTTGCTCCGCAGTTTCCATTGACCAGGAACGGCAGCCAATGGGAGCTGCAGGGGTGGCGCCTGTGGGCAGAGGCAGCGCGCAGAGCTGCCTGGCCGTGCCTCTGCCTAGGAGCAGCAGGGACATGTCACCACTTGTGGGGAGCCACCCAAGGTGAGCCTCCTGGATCCAGCACCCTCAAACCCCTCCCATACCCCAACTCCCTGCCCTAAGCCCTCTCCTACACCCAAACTCCCTGCCAGAACCCACGCCTCACACCTCCTCCCATGACTCAACCGCCAGCCCTGAGCCCCCTCCCGCACCCAAACTACCTCCCCTCCATTGGTAAGTATAACTCTTAGTTAACCCGAATTTCTGACTAACCGGCACCCCCCATTTCTCCAACATGCCGGATAAAAGCTTTTACTGAACTTTGTGTCCTTTGGGTCAAACAAAATAAGCAAAATAAACTTGTACCACCCAGATAGTGTTTGGCTGCTGAGAGTGATGACGCAGTGAATTAATGACTGAGTTTAATCTACTTTTTCCCCGCTCTGGCTTTGTATTAGGGGGGCTAACTCTATAGAATCAGATTATTCTGATCAGATGATTTTATGATGTATTAGGTTTAATGTGCTCATTTCAAATGAGCTTAAAGAAATCGTATTTACAGAAAAAGTCTTTTGTAATAAATTAGAATTTTAAAATTAATTTAATTTTCATTTTTAAACAATTTACTAATACCTTCATCTCTCTCCAGTGTGAAACTGAAAGAGCTGTCAGTTTGCCTTTTGTTTCTAGTTAATTTCAGTTTCAGGTTGGCATGCAGTAACACAATGTTGCATTGATTAAATTGCAAACATTAGTGCAAGGGAATGGTCTTAGATTTAAAAAATAACTCTTGCCATTGGAATTTTTAAAAAAAAATATGAAAACATATTTGTCTTGGGCTTTGTAAAAGCTTGTTTTTAGAGAATCTAAAAGTGGGGGGAATTTGATCTAATTGTGTCTCTAAGTCTTTGAACATTAGATGATCAGATGCTATATAAGAGCAAAGTATTATTCTTATTATGATATCGGACATGATCATAACATCAGGGAGTAGAATTAATCACGGAGACATGCCAAAATAAAATACTTACTTGCCTTTCCAGATATGAGTCCTTCATTGCTGAGCAATGACAAAGATAAGTGTATCCAAGTAAGAAAGAGCTGCCTGCAAACATCCCTGTTATGGAATTAATGGAAGTCTGGAGGCTTCAGTGTTTGCCATCTCTCACTTGTCACTGGCTGTAGATAATGGTGATATTATTCACTTTTTTTTTTAAAGAAAAAAACCCAACTCCCATTTTATGACAACTGACCACATTTCTGAAGTTCTGACTTCAGTCCCCTTCCCTGTCATTTCCTGTCTCTGTAGTATTAGTTTAGCAGAAGGTATTGCTTCTGCAGGTAAATATGTAACATTTTCCACCATATCAACCCACTGAAATTAGGAATGGGTAAGCCCGTTCCGAAAGAAACTGGAAAGCCACACATCAAAAAACTCCCAACCCATTCCCCATTTCTTTAACTGAATCTGAATTTAACCTTTTTGCATCAGTTCACCTTTCTCCCCCTCATTATTTTTCATTTTGTAGGCCAAATCCAAAGCTGGTGTAAATCAGCTTAGCTTCAGTGGAGTCAGAGCTCTGCTGATTTATTGCCCGCTAAGGATTCGTCCCACTACTAATCTCTGCATTAACCAAACACCAGAACATGAAGTGCCAGCAGACCTTAGAAGAGTTTTTTTCTTGCAAGATTTTCATCAAAGCCAGAAACAAGGAAGTACTAGAAATTTGGGGAAAGAGGGGAAGGGAAAGTGGGATTTCCAGATATAAATGATTCTGGTAGTTGCTAGGAATTCAGACTTTTCATTGCTTATCCAAACGAAACCCTGAAAATGTTGGGCTAGATTGTGGCTTAAAGCCACAGTCCATGGCAGAAAGGTGTACAGAGGCCTCTGAAAGACAAGGCGGGTGAGGTAATATCTTTTGTTGGACCCAGCTCTGTTGGTGAGAGAGAGAAGCTTTTGATCTTACTCAGAGCTCTTCTTCAGGGCCGGTGTAAGCTCAAAAGCTTGTCTCTCTCACCAGCAAAAGCTGGTCCAATAAAAGATATCACCTCACCACTTTGTCTCTTTAATATGCAGGGACTGACACGGCTACAACACACTGCATACCACATTTGGAGGCCTCAGGCAGACAAAATAGACATGATTCTGATTTGCTTTATGTCAGGAATTACTCTGTTGAAGTTACACTGGTGTAACGCCATTTTAAGTGACAGCAGAATCAGGCTGGCAATGAGGAATCTCCCATAACAGAATCTGCCTCATCAGCTCTTTGATAGGGTGTAGTGTTGTACTAAATCCATCTTTGAGGACAACTAGCACAGCTATGAGAATAACCACACACACTTGAGGCACTGTGACCAAACCACAGGCATTTGTTACTTAAGTTGAAGGGAAACTCTTAGTAACAGAGGTCCCTTATTTGCATTGTAGGCCAGTTACTAGAGTGCATCCTCACTCCCTCAAGCACACCAAAGCCAATACACTACAGTACCAGCCCCCTCTCTTGAATGGTGTAGATGGGGAGCATATGGCCCCATCCTCACTCTTTACTCCTCTACCCCTATAAGGAATCTAGTGCTCCTGTCAACCCTAGAATTCTCTCATTCTGACGTGAGATTGTGCTTGGACTACGGGCAGGGAGATCTGTGAAAGCTCCTTGCACCCTCTCTCACCCCACCCAAAGCATGTAGTCATTCTAGCCCTCTGAGTTTCTCTCCACTCCAAAAATACATCAGTCAGTCAGTACAAATATCTCAGATGCTGTCACGGGTGCTCCACTCACCACTTGTCTGGTGCCTCCTCCTGGTCACTTAGGGGATTAGCTCTTGAGGTTGACCCCCCTTCCTGTGGTCACACACCATCACACCATGTCTCTCTCCAGTCTGCAGCTCCTTTCTCATCCCAGGAACTGCAGCATCCTCTTCATGACTCAGCCCACTGGCTAGGTCATTCAGCGTCCTCCCCACAGTCCTTCAATTCTCTGTCACTTCCACAGTGACCCCAAGCAGTCCTCCTATTCACTGCCCCACTGGTCTATGCCACTCCTGCAGTGGCCAGCAGGGGAACCCAGGGTCACCCTCTACTCTGGATTCTAGCGCAGGGACCTTCTACATAGCAGCCAAGGTCCATTCCCTGCACCTTGCTGGCTGTCCTTGAGCCTCTTCCATACTTCCTGGACTTCCCCACTCCTCTGGGTCTTTACTCCCTCCTACCTCTTCCCAGGAGTAAGTGTCCTTTCCCAGCAGCAGCCCCTGTCTGTTGCCAGCTTCCTGGCTTTATAGGCCCTGCCCATTCCTGCCTAGCTGAACCTGCTTGCAATCAATGCCCTGCCCCTTGCTCTCCCTCCAGGTACAGCCTGTGGAGTTAATAGGCCTACCTGGCCCCTTAACGCCTTCCAGTCCTGTGTGGGGTGGACACCCCATCATAGATACCTTGTTAAATCTTCACTGAATTTATAAATTTCCCTTCCACCATGGTAAATTTAAACTTTAAACTCTAGATAAAGATTTTACACTTGATCTTACAGGGTGATTGGTAGGAAACTTATTTTCTCTTACCAAACAATAATTTGAGTTTATATCCCTTGCTGTCTGTAGTAGTTTTTTTCCAAGATATGAAATACCGAGGTTTCCATTATTTTTTCCTAGTATGTTTCCCCTGGGGGTTGACCACAAGTTCAGATTCTAAGATCAGAAGAGTTGTAGGGCTCTTGGGCAGAGCAGACTAGGAAATGTCACAGCACAACAGCAAAGCAAGATGCACTTGTTTGCCAATTGCTATAGCCAATTACATATTGAACCAGGCCATTTGTAACACACAGCAACTACAAACCTATTACTGTATCTAAATGGAGGGAGAAATGACTTCTTAATTTAAAAATGACTTTTCTGCATTAGGGATTTGACAACGAGGATGACGGAAGTGGCAGTCTGGTGGAAAAATCATTTTGTAAAAATGAAATATTGATCTCATATGTATAGAGTGTGTGTGTGACCGCTGTATGTCTATATCTGATCCCAAATATTTGCACATGCAAAGAAAGCTAAGTTAGAAAAAACCACTCTTCAGACACATATAGATGTAGGGCCACAATTTGTACCTTTCTGGGAAGGTAAAATATGTTCAGATAGACTGGGAAGAAAATTCTCACATGTATTGATGCGCTGGGATTTTGTGAACATGAGTTGTGTCTGAGGAGAATTTAATGCTGTCTAAGGAGTCCTTAATCTGCATTTTTATGGTTAATTAACAGAGCTGATATGACTCGTGTGCCTGCACTGGAACAGTGTCTTTCTTCCTTTTCTGTTTCCTCCTTGCTGTGCCTTAACAGAAATGTATTTTGCAGTCTTCAAAACGCGGAGTGCCTGATTCTCCTTTACTGAGAGGTCCCTTTACACATCCATAATTTAACTTCTCCATGTCTGATTTTCATTTTCGCTAAGGCCCCTTCACACCATTCTTTCAGATTCTTTTACACTGTTAGCATGGTGTAAAGGGGTCTTGGTAGAAATCAGACCCAGAGCCGTTGAATTATGGAGGTGCCATTAAGGATGCAAAAGGCAGGGATTTATTCTTTGGTTTGGATACATAATGTAGAGTAACCTCAAATTTACAGCACTCACTCAGTATCACCAACCTCACATATTCAAAAATTATGAACTAGCCACCCTGCCAAACCACGAGAGAGTCTTTAAAATCAAGATTTTTATAATCTATTTGGGCCTTGGGGATTTCTGACCCCATGGGTCATGCTTTCAATCTTTACTTTGCAACTCTCAGAGCTAGAAACTCCTTTTTTAATTTTTTAATAGGAAAGCTTAGATTCTCATGTAATACCATGACTCCAACAAGTGGTACTTTAAAACCCGCCTCCAACTATCATCAGACTCATGATAAAATAATGAGGGTTGGCAACAAGGTTTATACTTCTTGAGCACAAATGAATATTTTCAGGTAAGCCAGCCTCTTACTTCATTCCAGTGATGAGTATTTTAGAATGGACCCTTTCAGAATTCTTTAATGTCTAACTATTTAAAAAATCTTTTTAGCAAAAAATAATATACAATACCATATTAGTTGTATTACTGCTACAGGCTTTATGTGCAAATGTCAGCCTTCTTTTATGGGGGTGCAGCACAGATGCCTGCCTAACATACAAGCATAAGGAATACATGCTGGTGAGGGGTGGTTTAAAGGTTTTATCAAGGTGAGTTTGAGATGAGTAAGTTACTCAGAAGTGGTGAAGTTATGCCACTCGGCCCAAATGCCCCAAACACATCACCTGGTTTTTGATGTAATTGTGGAACTGTTAAAATAATTTTGCACTTAATTTGACCCCAAATCCTCAGCTGAAAAAGGCTTCAGTACTCCTATGTTTTATTCTATAGAGCTGAAAGGCAGTTGATCTCCCATGCTGGAATAAGGGTAATAGCCAAAAAGGGTAAGGAAAGCTACTGAACTCGGAGCAGAGCTAGGGACAGGTCCTTAGGCTAACCGTATTCCAGCACTACGATACTCATGGAGAGGAGGCAGTTCATGATGGAAAATGTAGTCCCAGTGCTAAATGCTCACCCCTCCCAACTCAATAAGTGGCAGTCTCAGAACAAGTCTCATGAAGCTCGATGTCATCATTTTTAAAAGACCCAGCGCAATCGTCCTTTCAAAGTGTTGTTAAGTTTTCAAAAAAAAATAAATGATGACAATGAAAAATAATGAGAGCAGCTCTTGCCTGTGATGAGGAGGAGGAATGAAACGGCAATGTGTGACAGAAGCAATTTTTTCCCACTTCCAAACAAAGAGTCCTTATCTGCAGGGGAGTCAGCACGGTGGAGTCATACACAGCTTTCTCTCTCATGCAGTTTCCACTGCTTTGTTCACTCATGGTTTAAAAAAGAAATTTTGTTCCTTGAGTACCCTCCTCATTCAGGCTTAGACTGTGCCAGTTAGACACACATCACAGTAAGGGGCAGTGATGATCATGCTAGTCCAGGGCAGCACCAGGAGCCCTTCTTCCCCAAAAGGGCAGAAAAGTTCCTCTGCAGGAACTTGTACACATGCAGAAGTTGGATGGCTGATGCTACACTTATACAAGCCAGAACTTCCACCCCCATGCTCTGTGGAGTGCAGAAGCTGCTTCATCCCTCAGAGGGTGCATAGTGGCCTAACAGGGGCAGTGAGGAGACATGGCCATGATTCCATCCTCTGTGCTCTGGCTGGCCACACAAGTTGATGGGGGAGCATACTGAACCCCACAGAGGTGTGTAGCCGTAGTTATGCAACCTCTGCATGTCTGGGAGTTCCAGGCAGGTATTCTCCTTCTGCAAGGCAGAATGTCTCATGATGCTTTCTCTGAGACAATGAGGATCCACCTATCCCTATGGCCTCCCTCTCCTCTGCACCCACAACAGGACCAGGCAAAATATGGCCGTTAGATTATCTTTTTTCCACTGTGCAATTGAAGTGAAGGTTTATATTGGAGAGGGAGCATCTGAAATACTAATTAGTGTTCTGATGACATCTGCAATTTCAAGATTTCATTTTCTTTGTTGGGGCCTGCGCAGTCAGCCTTTAAGTTGCAATTCAGCTACTTTCACTGTGAATTAGATGTGTTCTTTGAAGAGAAGAAAAATCTAAACGTAGAGGATCTTTATAATTGGATCTGGATAAAGTACTACCCAGAAGGCTTGAAATGTTAGCCAAGAGTTGAGCCTAACTCCAGCAAGAGGATGAAACTCTGGTGTGGGTGGTAAAAGGGAAAATACCCTTCGGAAGCAATATGTAAATGAATGCAACACATTAGTATTTCACACATGTACCAAACTGGCAGATATTACTTGATCTTTGCTTCACACCCATCTAATATCCACCTTAAAAAAGAAGCTGTGGGCCTGAAGTATATCTTTAGTTCATCATTAGGAGACATTAGGCTATCATTAAGCACAGCAGGGTTATCCTACCTAACTAATGTATGTTATTATTTCATCTCAGTTATACAGATGAAAGGACATTTATCATGTCTAAAAACAATGTCTACAGCAAAAAAGTTTGTTGTATGGCTTATAGGTGTTTAGCATTATATATGAGAAATGCAAGCAACCTGTAAATAGTAAAAATGTACTCATAATAGTACCTTCTATGCAAGAATACCCCTTTAAAAGCAACTGGCTATGTAGGATACCTCCCCATTACCCTGGGACCTACTGGACTGAACAGTGATTTCTGAAAGTACTCAAGAGCAACACCTCCAGCCTAAGTTATTCAGCCCAATACTAGACATGATAAAGCAGCTCACTAAATACTGCTTGATGATGGCTCAGTTAGGAAGTACAGAAGTATCCTTTGGAGTTTCAGGTACCTTAAAATAGAAGGGCAATTCAAAATATAGAGCTATGGTGCAGGGTAAGAAACATAACAGGTTTTTTTGTTCAAAATCAAGAGAGTTATTCCACTGACACCCGAGTGTGACCTTGGAGAAGTCATGTAGGCCTAAATTCACAAAGGGACATAGGCATTGTTATGCTGAGCATCACCACATCTAACTTTATGCACCTGGAAAATCTCAGGAACAACACTGCAATCCACAAAGCCTGAGTTAGGTGCTCCAGCTTCCTATACAATGCATGGGGAGAGATAGGTGGCTAAGAATGAGAGTCACAAACATCAGAACACTGGTGGGGAGCCACAAAAGCTAGTCACTGGGAGATGCTAGGGAGAGGGGTGTGAATTAAGCCATGCCTCTCTCAGGTAGTTTGGCACTATCTCTGCTTGGAGCCTCCATTGTGAACCTTCTCCTGGAGTCAGGTGCATGAGGGATTTCTTGCAAGAAGTGAGAGGAGGCCCTTCCTTGTAACTTTCAGCCCAGTGGTTAGGGTACTTACCCAGGATGTGGGAGACCCCAAGTTCAATCCCCTCTCTGCCTCACAAGGAGAAAGGATGTGAACAGGGATGTGCCACCTCTCAGCTGAGTACCCTAACCACTGGGCAATATGACATGCTGATGTAGGTCTCCCCCAATCTCTCCTGCTGGAACTGCTCCAATTTGGATAAATAATTAGTCACTGGAGCAGGGGGAGTGGAACCTGGTGCTCCCACAGCATAGGTTAGTGCTTTAACCCCTAGGCTACAGGGTCATTTTCATGCTTGCGCTCTCTGGCCCAGTGACAGAGTGGGGATTTTGTGAACACCAGTGCTTATTTAGTCAAAGTTATTCCCTATAGTACTGCTTCCTCACCAGTATTACCCACCATACGCCCCTTATACATGAGAATTTTCTAAAAGGATTGCTGTGCTATACTAGCATTTAATATCATATTTTAAACTTTGCAGTTACCACTGTAGGCAATGATCTGTTTTTAATCAGCAGCAATCATATATAGTCTCCTTTGCACAGAGAAGATGATTCAGGTTGTCCTCTATAAAAGTAATGTCCTTGACTGAGCTAGATACTGCCATAGTCGTTAAGACACAGTACAACTTTATGTTTCTGGCTGTGATGCTGGCAGACCAGGTGCTAGCTGAAGCCCCTAGGCCTCACTGAACACTGACAAATGCACAGCTGGAAACCAGTCTGTGTCACCTGTGTGTTAGTTTTGTTAAAATAGGTATTAGATTTATAAAAATATGTTTAGACTTTATGAAATGCTTGTGCATTGCTGCATGCATTAATCTCATTCATAATCTCTGAACCATGTATTATAAGGTAATATTGAAATGTTTGCTCTATAACTAAAAGGTATTTGCTCTACAACTGTAAACCCTGCCACCAGTCAGGAGAGAAGCATTACCAAGTATGAAATGCTACTTTACCACAAGAGGTGTCATCTCTCCGACAAAAGAAGGCCCGTAGACACCAGACAAGCCATTGTGGAACATCAGTGGACAAATATTTTGTTGATTGCTCTCCCCACACTCTTGAAGAAGAGACATGCACAAACATTCTTCCCATCAACTTCAGCTCTGGCGAAAGGGACTGAAAATCTCTGCTGGGGAGGGATAGCTCAGTGGTTTGAGCATTGGCCTGCTAAACCCTCCATTGTGAGTTCAATCTTTGAAGGGGCCATTTAGGGATGTGGGGCAAAAATTGGGGATTGGTCCTGCTTTGAGCAGGGGATTAGACTAGATGATCTCCTGAGGTCCCTTCCAACCCTAATATTCTATTCTATGGAAACTGTTATCCCTATGCAGCTTGGACTTCAGGGAGAGGGCAAGAATTCTAAGGCCTTGTCTATCCTATAAAATTTTGTCAGCAAAAGCTGCCTTTTTGCTGACAAAACAGGGAAGATGTACACACTACAAAGCTACAAAGAGAAACTCTGCTGTTTTGCCAACAAAATAAAAGCACCTCAACGAGCGGCATAATGCTTTTTGCAGCAAAGTTAAAGAGACAAAGCGTCAGTGTAGACACTGCTATTTGTTTGTTAGCATAACTGGCTTCCACCAGTATCCCACAATGCCTGCTGTGACTGCTCTGCTCACTGTTTTGATCTCTGCTGCCCGACAGGCATGTGCCGCTTCTCTTTTAGAGCTCCGGGAAGTATCTGACAGCTGAGCGTGCACTAGGAAAACAGCAGCAGGCCGGAAGCTTTGACATTAACCAGCACCAGAGAGCTCACAGAGCTGCTCAAGATGCCACTCCCAGCAGCTGAGGAGGCTGTGGGAGAACGGAGGGAATCATGAACCATAGGCAGGTAGGCAGAGCGGGCTGCTTCAGGAGAGCCTGCTGTGCCGAGCAGAGCTGGGGGCTGATGTGTGGGCGGGAGTCCCCCTCCCCATGCCTCAGGATAGGTCAGTCAGCCTTCTGTCTCCCGCGTCCCAGACACACCACTCTCCTCTTCCTCCCCCACCACAATTCAGTTAAAAAAGCAGGTGACAATCTACTAGGTTGTTCCTGGAATGATGGGATTGAGAAACCTGCATCATGTGACTCTGTACCTGCCCCATGAGGCATTGCAAACCCTTCCCAAAGCAGCCTGAGGCCAGTTGCATGGTGGGATAGCTACCACAGTGCACAGCTCTCTATGTCAATGCAAGAGCTGTTAGTGTGGATGCACTCTGCTGACACGAGGAGCTCGTGTGGACATGCAACAGTGGTTTTAATTAAAGCACTTTAATTAAAGCAGCATAACTTGTTCTGACAAAACTTTGTAGTGTAGACAAGGTCTAAGCATAAGCAAGGGATCCCCAGCTGTTTAGCTTGGGTTAGTCCTAAAGGATATATAGAGCTTGCATATTACAACAGCTTCTCTTACTTTTTGAAACCTAAGACTGTAACTGATTTGTGTGTGTATATGTTTACCTGCTTTAACCTTGTAAATAACTTTCATTTCTTTTTCCTAGTTAAAACATGTTTATTTTAGGATTGGGTATAAGCATTGTCTTTGGTGTGAGATCTGAGCTACAACTGACCTGGGCTAAGTGACTGGTCCTTGGAGACTGGGAGTAATCTGAATATTGTTGTGATTTGTGATGTAAGGGACCATCTATCACAAAGGCAACCTTGCCTAGGGGGCAAGATAGACCAGAGTACCCAAGGGGACTGTCTGTGACTCCATGTTAAGGCCGTTGGAGTTCTCACTTAATACTTTGTTTTGTGAAATCTAAGTATAGAACACACAACCAATTTGGAGTTTGTGTGCTGCTTCTTAACAATTTGCTCTGAGGTTGGCATGTATGCCATGAGCCACTCCAGACAGCTTGACGCTGGTACCTAATGAAAATGAATAAATAGTAGCTACTGATGCAGAAGTGCATTATAAACTATGTAACATGCTGACAGTAGATGCTTTCTGAATATGTTTTATGCTTAGTGGGAATGTATTAGGATTTGCATAATATTGAACGGTTTAGATGGTTTCAAGCTCTTCTTCTGCAACCTTTATAACCTTCTTCCAAAACCCATGATTGTATACCTGGCTGCTGTGCAAACTGATCTTTGTAATGTGCACTGATGTCCAGTCCTCTACCATGTCTTTGGTCTTCCACTTGGTCGCCTCACATCCATGATCATTGCAAGAGCCATCCTACCAATATAACTCTCAGGTCTTCGCTGGACATATCCGCACCAACATATCCAGTCAGCGTGTTCCAACTTGTGTAGCTCAGCTTACTCCACTTACTTCTTTAACTTTAGTGGCCCTTATCCAGTTACAACAGTCAGGCAAGGCTGTTGTACATTGCTTGTGGGGAATGCCCTAGACCGCTGAGATACACTTGACATGGATGTCAGTTCACATGAGCATATCTACGGAACAAAATCTTTACAGGTTGGCTGTTGAAGTCCAACAGCCTGGGTTTGAAATCAGTTTCCTTTCTCCTACATGAGCTGCCTACCACAGTTACCAAATCTCCTTGGCCCTGGCAAGACTTCTGTTAAAGCGGTCTTTATTCACCTCATCATAGGGTCTATATATGGCATTTTATAGAGGTGCCTGTGCCACCAACTACTCCACCATGCTTTGCTGAGAGGTGGTACCAGTTGGTCTGCAACTACTTATTGGATATATTACGCCTGGGGAGATTCTGCAGGACTGTGTGCCCACAGAAAACAGCCCCTGGCCCCAGATTTCCTGTTTCCCTGCAGAAAACAGCAGGGTCTGGGTGAGTTTCCCTGCAGAAAATGGCAGGGAAGCAAAGGGAAGCTGCGCTGCGGGGACGGACCAGAGGGAGACCATGGGTGCAGTTTTTTTGGGGTGGGGGCGGAATTTCCCCCCTCTGTACGGAGGGAAGGCATGGGGGGCACATGGGGTTACATGCCACCGCCCTCCCTCATTCTGCAAGCACAGAGCTGCCCAGCTGAAGGAGGCTGTGTCTTAGCTCCGCCCACTATGCAGCTGAACATTGCCTCCTAGGTCCTAGTGCCAGTCGTGTTCCCCTTCTGTGTGCTGGGAGCCTTCCTGTTTTCTGTGCAACAATGAGAGCCCGTGGGGGGAGGGGGAGGGTGAGGAGGAAGAGGCAGTGGGGAAGGAAGGGGGCTGGAATAGGGGAGGGGAATGTGAGAGTTGGGGAGGGGGATGGAGAAGAAAAGGAGATAGGGGAATCATGGGGAGAAGCGGGATTCCAGCATGCGGCATCCCCTCAGCAGCAGCTGGGGCTCTCCTGTTAAGCAGGCCCATCGAACCCTCACCCTGACAAGCTCTACCCCCCTACACTTGGACCCCTCCGACGAGCCCCCCACACCCAGACCTCCACTAATCCCTAACCAGCTGCAACTGGGCCCCCATCCCATCAAGCCCCACTCCCCCCGGCACCCGGAGCCCCCCCATTAAACCCCCCACACCCAGACCCCCCTGAAAAGCCCCATCTCTGCACACCCAGACCCCCCCTCCTGAACCCCAACCACCTTCACCTGGATCCCCAGCAGAGTCCCATTACCCCTGCACCTGGAACCCCCCATTGAGTCCCTGTGCATCTAGATCTCCCACTGAGCCCTTTGCACCCAGATTGCCCCACACAGAAACCTCTCACTCCCCACCTGGATCCCCCGACACTCAGCCCCTCCACACTTGGATCCTGCTGGGCTGAGCCTGCCCACCCACATCTGGTGCACCTGGCGCAGAGGGGCAGGGTCCCAGGGTGTTTCTGGGGTAGGCCCAGCCCTTGCACTGTGTCAGGTGCAGCCTCACTGCCGAGTGGAGGTGGGGGCTTCAGGGTGATCTCCCACCTCAATGCAGCCAGTGGCCTGTGCTTCCCACTGCTGTGCTGGAGCCACATTTATTTCCTGACAAATAAAATTTGCAGAATTTTAAAATATGGTGTGCAGAATTTTAATTTTTTTGGTGCAGAATTCCCTCAGTATATATGCAGCTATCCCACATCTGCAGGATGTTCCCCTATCTGTCATATTATCTTAGATTACAAATATTTGCACTGTAAAAATGATAAACAAAAGAAATAGTAATTTTCAGTTCAACTCATACAAGTACTGTAGAGCAATCTCTTTATCATGAAAGTGCAACTTACAAATGTAGTTTTTTTTTGACATAACTGCATTCAAAAACAAAACAATGTAAAACTTTAGAGCCTACAGGTCCACTCAGTCCTACTTCTTGTTCAGCCAATCGCTAAGAGAACCAAGTTCATTTACATTTACTGGAGATAATGCTGCACACTTCTTAATTACAATGTCACCTGAAAGTGAGAACAGGTGTTCACATGGCACTGCTGTAACCAGCATCTCAAGATATTTACATGCCAGGTGCACTAAAGATTCATATGCCTCTTCATGCTTTGGCCATCGTTCCAGGGGACATGCTTTCATGCTGATGATGCTCGTTAAAAAAAAAAAGTGTTAATTAAATTTGTGAGTGAACTCCTTGGGGGAGAATTGTATGTCTCCTGCTCTGTTTTACTCACATTCTGCCATATATTTCATGTTATATCAGTCTCAGATGATGACCCAGCACATGTTGTTCGTTTTAAGAACACTTGCACCGCAAATTTGACAAAATGCAAAGAAGATACCAATGTGAAATTTCTAAAGATAGCTACAGCACTTGAACCAAGATTTAAGAATCTGAAGTGCCTTCCAAAATCTGAGAGGGATGAGGTGTGGCGCATGCTTTCAGGAGTCTTAAAAGAGCAATGCTCTGATCGGAAACTACAGAACCCACACCATCAAAAAAGAAAATCAACCTTCTCCTGGTGGCATCTGACTCAGATGATGAAAATGAACAAAACAAGATCAGACTAACTAGGGACATAAAAGGAAACAAGAAAACATTCTGCATCTTAACTTCTGTACCCGGAAAGATAATGGAGCAAATAATTAAGCAATCAATTTGCAAACACCTAGAAGATAATAAGGTGATAAATAACAGTCAGCATGGATTTGTCAAGAACAAATCATGTCAAACCAACCTGATAGCTTTGACAGGGTAACAAGACTTGTGGATGGGGAGAAGCAGTAGATGTGGTATATCTTAACTTTAGTAAGGCTTTTGATACTGTCTTGCATGACCTTCTCATAAACAAGCTAGGGAAATATAACCTAGATGGAGCTACTATAAGGTGGGTGCATAACTGATTTGAAATTTTTTCCCAAAGAGTAGTTATCAGTGGTTCACAGTCATGCTGGAACAGCATAAGAAGTGGGGTCCCGCAGGGATTGGTTCTGGGTCAGGTTCTGTTCAATATCTTCATCAATGATTTAGATAATGGCATAGAGAGTACACTTATAAAGTTTGAGTACAATACCAAGCTGGGAGGGGTTGCAAGTGCTTTGGAGGGTAGGATTACAATTCAAAATGATCTGGACAAACTGGAGAAACGGTCTGAAGTAAATAGGATGACATTCAATAAGGACAAATGCAAAGTACTCTACTTATGAAGGAACAATCAGTTGCACACATATAAAATGGGAAATGACTGCCTAGGAAGGAGTACTGCGGAAAGGGATCTGGGGGTCATAGTTGATCACAAGCTAAATATGAGTCAACAGTGTAATGCTGTTGCAAAAAAAGGAAACATCATTCTGGGATGTATTAGCAGGAGTATTGTAAGCAAGACATGAGAAGTAATTCTTCTGCTCTAGTCCACGCTGATTAGGCCTCAACTAGAGTATTGTGTCCAATTCTGGGTGTCACATTTCAGGAAAGATGTGGACAAATTGAAGAAAGTCCAGAGAAGAGCGACAAAAATTATTAAAGGCTATGAGGGAATATTGAAAAAAAATGGGTTTGTTTAGTCTGGAGAAGAGAAGACTGAAAGGGAACATGATCACACTTTTCAAGTACATAAAAGGTTGTTACAAGGAGGAGGGAGAAAAATTGTTCTTCTTAACCTCTGAGGATAGGACAGGAAGCAATGGGCTTAAATTGCAGCAAGGGTGGTTTAGGTTGGACATAAGAAAAAACTTCCTAACTGTCAGAGTGGTTAAGCACTGGAATAAATTGCCTAGGGAGGTTGTGGAATCTCCATCATTTGGGATTTTTAAGAGCAGGTTGGACAAACACCTGTCAGGGATGGTCTAGATAATAGTCCTGCTTTGAGTGCAGGGGACTGGACTAGATGACCTCTCGAGGTCCCTTCCAGTTCTATGATTCTATGCATCAGTATGCACTGCTTTGGATTGTTATCGAGTAGAACCTGACATCAGCATGTACTCTGGAATGGTGGTTGACGCATCAAGGGACAAATGAATCTTTAGCGCATCTGACATGTAAATATCTTGCATCACCAGCTACAATAGTGCTATGCGAATGCCTGTTCTCACTTTCAAACAAGAAGTGGGCATCATTATCGTCTGCAAATGTAAACAAACTTGTTTGCCTGAGCGATTGGCTGAACAAGAGATAGGGCTGATTGGATTTATAGGCTCTAAAGTTTTACATTGTTTTATTTTTGAATGCAGGGTTTTTTGTACACAATTCTACACTTGTAAGTTTAACTTTCATGATAAAGAGATTGCACTACAGTACTTGTATTAGGTGAACTGAAAAATACTATTTCTCTTGTTTTTTACATTGCAAATATTTGTAATAAAAATAAATATAAAATGAGCACTGTACACTTTATATCCTGTGTTGTAATTGAAATCAATATATTTAAAAATGTAGAAAATATCTAAAAATATTTAAATAAATGGTATTAGATTATTGTTTTACAGTGTGATTAATTGCGCGATTAATCACGGTTAATTTTTTTAATTGCTTGACATCTCTACTTTTTATTTTACATGTGCAACCTTAATGTTGCATTCAGATATGGCTTGGTTTGGTTTTTGCATTTAACAGAACTAAACAGAGAGATATTTCTGAATTGCGTATTTTTTTTCATGATTCTAAAAGGGTTAAAGAGAAACACATTTACTAAGTGAGGCAGAATGACCTTGTAGGGAACAGTCTGGCATGTGCCAGCAGTTCTTTTTCCTTTGCACACAGCTTCTAATGGAAAAGTACTGCCTGCCCTCTGTAAATTATTAATTTCTTCATGTTATCAGATACTGTTGATGAAAAGACAAGTGGCCACAGTACTGAATGTCTGGGTAAAATGAATGCCCACTGATATCCTTTAAACCTTATATAAGTTTTCATCTACTTTCTACTGAGCTCAGCCTTGCACTGGCAAAAGACTATTACACACTTTTAGCAGCTTGCAATTAATAAGCCATTTCTGCTTCATTTTAGCTACTGACTTAGATGAATGACTTCATCTCACTTACAACCTTCAGCTGATCTAAGATGTCAAACAAACTTTAAACTAGTATATAGTCAGGTTTGTGTGAATCTGAAAACAAGACAATGCCGAGATCCTTTTAATTAGCCAGAACTTTTTTTAATTACTAAAGTCACAGTTTGGATGTGTTGGGAACAAAGACAATAGACACCTCTTTAGTCAAATGCTAATAATCATTATCAATGTCAAAATCCAGTAGAGAGAGACAAGGTGGGTGAGGTAATATCTTTTATTGGATCACCTTCTGCTGGTGAGAGAGACACGCTTTCAAGCTACACAGGGCTCTCGTTGCCCTGAAGAAGAGCTCTGTGTAGCTGGAAAGTGTGTCTCTCTCACCAACAGAAGTTGATCCAATAAAAGATATTACCTCACCTACCCTGTCTCTCTAATATCCTGGGACCAATACAGTCCAACAAAGGAAAATAATGCTCAGCACACTTTATAAAACCCAGCAAGATTATGGATCCTGGTAATTAGTAACAATGTCATAAGCAACAAAAAGTAGCTCCAACTTTTTGTACACATGGACCCATTCACAAAAGTTTATACACCATATACAAGCAAGAGGTATTCATAGAGAAAAAACACATAATGGACCCACCAAACGGTCCACATTGTTCAGTATTGCTACATCACAGATTGCTGTATTTAACTTCCCCACTATAGACTGTAGGACAGAAGGTACAGTAGGCAAGTCAATAAGGGAGAGCAGCTGTCCAAAAAGGTCTAATCTATTGAAAATTACATTTAGGCTTACTCAGATAGGCCAGAAAAGTGTTCCAAATGGCAGCTGAACACATTAGAACTAGCAGCAGACTGACCTAACCATCCACAATTCTCTCAACATCAATTTAGAGGCTTATGCATAACATTTGGTATGTCTAGAGTTACTGAAAGTGTAGGTTCAAATCCCAATAGGGTCAATTCAGCACTGTGCCCTTATGAAGAAAATAAATAATGGGGAAGAGAGGGAAGAATCTTCTGGATGGGGCTGTCAAGAGAAACTGCAGAGCTAAAATGCAAACTGAGTTAAGCACCTACTGGATTTCTCTACTTGCCCTTTTAAAAGTTCATTATCTTTGTTATGAAAGCCTCTGGCACTACCTGTGAGAGACAAAAAACCATCACGATGTGCCATTATTTGTCATAGCTGATCAAATGGATTACATGGGACTTCAGGTCTTGTAGTATGTGACTTGTAGTCATTCAGTGCCCAATGTAAGCAAAAGAGACATCACTGTCTTCACTGGAATAACACATGCTTGTGGCAGTGATGAATTAGGTCAACATGTTTTGTATTGTACTCTGAGTTAAGTAAATCAACCACCACCACCACCAAAACCCAACAAACTACCTACGTGTATGTTGGGCCAAAGAACTTTTAAAAGAGGATGGAACAGAACAATTGTTCCTACATGTCTGCTTGCTGCTAACAAGCAGCAGATTTGGAGCCTGATCCTGCATCTCTTACTCATTTGAATAATGCTTAATTCATTCATGAGTAAGAGTTTGCAGAATTGGACCCGCTATGCTCTTGGTACTATTGCAAAATTTGAGAAAATAGTATCTTGACTGCAAAAATTGTGGTGAAAATCCCCCAGATGTACTATTCAGACACAGAAGCAATAAATCTGGTTAGTGTTCATATTGCTCATTTGTCCATTTCACTGAACCAGCATAGGATCTGGCACAATTTGCTGGCAACCTTTGCTCAAGAGATGCTCAGATATAGAATAGCAGTGGAATTGCATGTGGGGACAATGATATCTTGGCAGACTACATGGGGGAGCTTGCACAGTTCTTGATATATCTGGTTCTAGCTAATGCTATTAATTTCACTGGGCATGAGCACTAAATTTAACGTCAGATAAATAATAAAGAATACTTATAATACGTACCACTATAATAATTGTCACCCGTATGGACTTGAGCGATCCAAACTCAACATCATACGTGCTGGCAGAGAGGTCAAAAACTAAATGGACATGGAAACTGAGCTACCCTCGCACCCTTAGAGTTAATCTCTCCAGGTCAGGTTTGAGGCATATACATAAAGCACTATGGGAAGATTGCACTCCCACTGCAAGATTGCTGTACCCGTTCTGAGCATAAATAGAGGATTACAGTCTCTCGGGTTGTTAATCTGCTATCTTCTATGTGCACTAAAATACTTCGGATGGGAACTTGTTAGGGAAGAGCCTGGGGAGGTCCTTTTGCTAGCTCACATTCTGTAGAACACGAACCTCCAAGCAAACCAGTAAGTGTTGGTTCAGTGTCAGCTCCTGTGAATGGGTTCTCTTGAGTCTAGTACACTTTAATCACAGGAACTGAAGACTGCAATGTTTGTTCACCCTTGATTAAAATAACCCACCTGTAGTTAGGACTCCTTGGGCAGCAGGAAACAGAGCATGTCAGTGGCAAGAGAGGATAACAGGCAGAGGGGATGTTGCCTTCACAGAGTCATTAGAATATTGTAGCTACCTTCGCTATTGCTTGTCTGCACTGATAACTGGAGAAATTAGTGATGGGATGATTAAGACAAATGCTGCTACTGGTATCTGGTACCATTCTTTACCCCTTGCTTTGAACAAATGCAAAATAAATTAGAAAGCAAAGGAGACCCTACTGTATTGTATTGTCGCTGTCACAAGAAGTTACTGTTAAGCTATTTACAGACTCCAGAATAAATAACGTATTTGACAGGAAAGAATAAGTGCTGCCAACACTGATTGTTTCACATTTCAAGGGCAAATTTGAAACCGTATTTTCACAATGAGGGAATGAAGCTCATTGGAAGGATGTTCTCATAAACACTTTGGGGAGATATGACAATCTGGCTGCTGGCACAATACATCAGCAATCCAGTAACACCTATGTGGCTCATATGGGAGGGTGAAGAGTTTCAGGTGTACAAAAGGAAAGAAAGAAAATGAAAGAGGCCAAGCAGGAGCAAGGGGGAAAATGAACCTGCAGAGAAAATAAAAATGATCAGCGCAGCCCGCAGCACGTACTCTTTGTAAGAAAAGGGAGTTATGGCAGCAGTGCCCTCATCCAATTGGTGAATGAACCTCAGAAAGCTCCGAGATCCCAAGAAGTTCAGGCAACTCCCCGTAAGTGAACATTGAGCTTTTTTTCTTACCCTTCTTCCCATCCACCCACCATAATAGCAATGATATTGTTCCAGGTGCAATCTAACTCCTGCCTGCCTGCAGAGCTGTTCTCTTGTCCCCATGAGTAACCTATTTCATCAAGACAACAGTGTGGAAGGAATCTCTCTCCCCTTGCCTTTCTCCCTTTCCCTTCTATCAGCTATATTCCTGTCCCTAGAACTTTGCTTCCTCTGTCTATAATACAATCCTGTCACCCCAGTGCTACCTGCTCTAGTCTGCTGGCCTGAGCTTCTACGCTCCTGTTCAGCTTTCCATGCTGCTTCCTCCATTCAGAATCCTTCAGGCATTCATTCTGTATGTATCTAGGGACAGTCAGAGATCTCTGTGTATGCACAAAGCACTGTGCAAGCATTCCAGGCAGAGACAATATTAGTGGAGAGCCATCAGAGCAGTGAAAGAGAAGTATAAGGATCAGGTAAGAGAGGTGCGAGAAGAATAAGAATCAGCATTTGTCTGTTTGGAAAGAATTTCTTTTTGAGAGTGAAGAGAGAACAGCTGGCAAAGCAGAGAGATGGCATGGTTGAAACATTTCTGTTAAAACTTTCTCCAGTGGAAAACTAGGTTTTCGACAAAATGCTAATTTTCATGGAAAGTCTCTGTTTTCCTCAACAATTTGGGTTTTCATGAGAAAACCTGTTTTTTAATTTAATTTAATTTTTTTGAGGGGGGGGGAGAGCAGTTTTTGGCTGAAATGTTTCAGTCTTCAGGCAAAAATGAAAATGGTTTTCAGTTTTTCAACAACACAAAAAAACTTTTCCAAAGAAACTTCTTAACTCCCGCCACCCCCTATTTTCCAACCAGTTCTAGTAGGTGGCTGATCAAAGCTAATGTTTCTCAAATTCTTGGAGCCAGCTACTCACAACCAATCTACAAACCAAGAAGTACTTGCTGAATGTATATGAAACATCATTTTGAAGGACAAATAAAAATGAGAAAAACACTAAGATGTTCATGGATAATTCATGAACACAACAACAAAATTTGGCAGATAAATTATTCTCTACAGATTCCATGCCCAACTCTATTGTAAATATTTCCATTTTCCAGAGCACGACACACTGTCTCCTTTTTGTATCTACCTTTACTCAAATTTACGAAGAAACAAGGTTGTCTCCTTTCTTATATAAAGGAGTTTCCTCAGCCCATCATGCCTTGCCTGCACAGGTAGCCTTTGTGAGATCATTATTCTAGGTGGCTTAATTTTTCACATCAAATAACATAAATGAAAGTAAACATTGGGGGTTTGTAGCCCTTACACAGAGTGAGTACTCACATGTGTTAACTCTTTGGACTATTCACACCTCAGTATTCTAATGAAAGCTATGCTGCACAGACAGCCTGCTCCTGCTCCCATTTAAATCAGTGGCAAAACTTTCTTTGACTTCATTGAGAATCACAGAATCCTCGAATATCAGGGTTGGAAGGGACCTCAGGAGGTCATCTAGTCCCACCCCTTGCTCAAAGCAGGACCAATCCCCAACCAAATCATCCCAGTCAGGGCTTTGGCAAGCCTGACCTTGAAAACCTCTAAGGAAGGAGATTCCACCACCTCCCTAGATAACGCATTCCAGTGTTTCACCACCCTCTTAGTGAAAAAGTTTTTCCTAATATCCAACCTAAATCTCCCCCACTGCAACTTGAGACCATTACTCCTTGTTCTGTCATCAGCTACCACTGAGAACAGTCTAGATCCATCCTCTTTGGAACCCCCTTTCAGGTAGTTGAAAGCAGCTATCAAATCCACCCTCCTTCTTCTCTTCTGCAGACTAAGCAATCCCAGTTTCCCTAGCCTCTCCTCATAAGTCATGTGTTCCAGTCCCCTAATCATTTTTGTTGCCCTCCACTCTTGGACTCTTCCCAATTTTTCCACATCCTTCTTGTAGTGTGGGGCCCAAAACTGGACACAGTACTCCAGATGAGGCCTCACCAATGCCAAATAGAGAGGAACGATCACGTCCCTCGATCTGCTGGCAATGCCCCTACTTATACAGCCGAAAATGCCGTTAGCCTTCTTGACTCGTATCCAGCTTCTCTTCCACCGTAACCCCTAGGTCCTTTTCTGCAGAACTGCTGTCTAGCCATTTGGTCCCTAGTCTGTAGCAGTGCATGGGATTAAAGATCAAGCTTTAATCTTCCTAGGGCCAAATCCTGCAGTCCACTACCTACTCAGGTTCAAATCCTATAGAAGTCAATAGGAGTTCCCTGCCTGAGGGTCAGATTGTGCTTGATCCATATAAAAATGTTCAGTCAGGGGAGGGCATAAAGAGCTCACATCACCCTTCTGAGGTAGGGCAGTATTATTCCCATTTTATTGATGGGGCACAGAAAGACTAAGGCCCAGATTTTTAAAGCTTTTTAGATCACTGCACTCAGAGTGGCAATGCCTAACTGATTTAGGAGCCTAAATTTCATTTTAAAAGGGATTTTGGCACTTTGGAGTCTAAATCCCACTGGCCACTGAGAAAAGGACCAAAACCCAATGCCCTTCTTCCAGGAATTTGACGCATTCACACAAGAAGTCATGATGAAAGCCACCACCTGTGACTCTGAGCCTGACCTTCGTGTACCACCTGGGACTCCTACTAACAGAGATTATCAGCACCTCTTTTGACGATGGGAATCTACCATGCACCTACCCCAAAACATGTAACAGTTCCCTTTCCAAGTAGGCTAATAGAGAAGTCCATTCAGTGGCAGCTTTCAGCTGCCAATATTTTGGTTCCCCCTTAGACAGGCTTCAAGCTAGGGCATGCTACAGATACAGCACATATTGCTCTGGAGAATGCCTTCCTCTCTTTAGGAAAGGAGGAAAGGACATCCATACTCATCCTGCTGGACCTTTCCGTGATATCTGATATAATTGTTGATCACCAAATACTATTGGCTTACCTCCAAGAGGCTGCAGGGATCAACGGAAACACCCTGAAATGTTCTCAGATGAAGCACTAAGAGTTGTCACGGACAACACTGAAGGGAATCATTTGAACTACTGATACACATTGTTGGATTCAAAATTTGTAACTTCCCAGGAAAGAGCATCATTGTGCATAATTTGATGAAAAACTCTACTCAGTATGCAGTGGCAGTCAAAAAAGCAAATAAAATGTTAGGATGCAAAAAGTATGGAAGAGAAACTAATACTGAAAATAAGATAATGCCAGTATTTAAAGCATTATATAAACATATTCACTTTTGAATAATATACTGAGCTCAAGATGCAGTAGAAATTAAAGGGGACCAGAGACAGGCAACAAAAATGATTAGGGGTACAGAAAGATTTCCATATGAGGGGAGATTGAAAAGAATAAGACTGTTTAATTTAGAGAGACACAAGGTAAGTGAAGTAATATCTTTTATTGGACCAACTTCTGTTGGCAGAAGGGAAAAGCTTTCAAGTTTCACAGTGCTCTTTCTCAGGTCTGGAGAAAGTAACCAGAGTGTCTGAGCTAAATACAAGGTGGGACAAACTGTGAAGCATACGGGTTTCTCACATGCTGCAGGAGACCACTTAAAATGAAGTGGGCAATTAAGTGTTAGCAGATAGTAAGGTGTGTAGTAGGTGGGTATTGATCATCATAGCAATGGCGATATGTCTTTAGGTTTCACATTTGTTGTTCTGGCAAGGTCTGGTGCCACTTTGAGTTGGTGTGTCCTGGTCTCTGGGGAGCTTGCTTCTCATGATGAGCTTGGCAAGATTGGGGTTGTTTGAAGGCCATGAGAGGGGCCTTTGGGAAAGATTTCTTTTTACGATGTGGTTCCCAGCAAATATGGATTGTAATTGTTTGATGATCTCCCATATGGGTTCCAGTGTGGAGTGAGGTGAAAATTAGGGGTATGTGGTCAGTGGGTGTTTTTTTTTTCCTATATGGAAGTAAGTTCTTTTGAGGTATTTGGGTGGTCCATTCCCTGATGTGATCTACTTCTCTGGTGGAATGTTCCTGTTTAGTGAAGGTGATTTTAAGTATGTTTAGGTGTGAATCCTGGAAGTTCTTTTCCAAGCAAATTCTGTGGTATCTGAGTGCCTCGCTGTAGATAACAGATTTCTTGTTGTGTCTGTGGTGGTTGCTGTATCTGTGGAGGTAAGTGTGGTTATTCATGAGTTTCTTGCATATACATCTTTGTAGGGTTCCATTATTGAAGCAGATTGTGGTGTCCAGAAAGATGATGCTGGTGTGGGAGTGTTCTAGAGATAGTTTGATGAATGGGTAGTGGTTGTTGAAGTTGTGGTGGACATCTATGAGAGAGTTTAGGTTGTCTATCCAGAGGATGAAAATATCATCAATGTACCTTAGGTATATCATTGGTTTTGTTGTGCATTTTTCCAGCCATTCTTTCTCAAGGTAGCCCATGAACAAGTTGGAATACTGGGGAGCCATCCTAGTACCCCTGGCTAGTCCCATGGTTTAGGCAAAGTGTTTGTTGTTAAATGCAAAGTTGGGATGGGGGGGGAAAATGAAATGGATGAATTTGGCATTGTGTTTGGATGGATTTCTGAGTCTTATTCATTATATTGTAGGTATTTTAGGCAGACAGTGATGCTGTAATGGTTAGGGATGTTGATG
Source organism: Caretta caretta (assembly GCF_965140235.1). Taxonomy (NCBI): domain Eukaryota; kingdom Metazoa; phylum Chordata; order Testudines; family Cheloniidae; genus Caretta; species Caretta caretta. The sequence continues at coordinate 124,433,680 of NC_134209.1, read as the reverse complement.
TTTAGGGAGCGGGCATCAATGGGGTCAAGGATGGTGTTCTAAGGGAGGTTGTTGATGTTGCAGAGTTTCTGAAGGAAGCCAGTAGTGTCTTGGAGGAAACTGGCCCTTTGTGTGGTGAATGGTTTGAGGATGGTTTCTATGAGTCCTGATATTCCTTCTGTGACAGTGCCATGCCAAATATGATGGGTCTGCCTGGGTTCCTTTGTTTGTGTATCTGGGGTGGATTCATGGGGGATAATGTTGTAGAGATTTATGAGAGTTATTTGGGGAAAGACTATCTTCAGTAAATCAAAGGATATAAAGATATACTCTTTCTGCTTCCCCATCACATAAATTAAAGAAGACACCATATATCTCCAGTTTCTTTGTGGAGCTTGTTTGCAATTCAAAATCCTGCAAAATATTGCTTCCAGTCTGTCCATTGTGAAAGTTTGTCAAAGCTGAATTTTCTGGGGCACTGAAAAGTGATCTGTTGATGAAATCCTGCAACCTTTGTTGCAGTTCTGTCTGTCTACAACCTTTATTGCTTTGTTCCTTCTGTTTCTGTTCTCCTCTAGCTCTAATTTACTTCTGACACCATGTCATGTTCCTGTACCAGATATGCACTGACAACAGAGCTTCCTTCTTAGCCAGGTACATACCAGAAGTGTTCATCATAAGATCATTTAATGCTCTTCCAGGTATGGCTGAGGTTAGCTTAAATAAGGTATTTTACACACAGTGCTTCCTAGTGGCTGAACAATATAACACAGTTTAGCATTCATTACAGGTTGTGGCGCCTCAGGCCAGGACCAGGCAGCACTTGCCAAAGGACTGGAGACAGGGCTGGCCGAGGACACCTCAGGACTCTGGGACCGCTCTACCATTGATACCTAATCATGAATAGCATTTAGTGGATGTGGAAAGTGCTGTGGTATGGAGACATTTACCTGTTGGACATTTCCACCAATATGCAGGGAACTGAGTTAATGGACTCCTGCCACAGTTACTGTTGGGGGAGGGGTGTTTATATATATATACTGTGTGTTCCCTTTCCCTCAGTAAAGCTTTCTTTGTTTCATACACAGGCTCAGTGGTTGTGATTCAGGAAATATTACTTATTAAGGGTGCCCAGGGAAGGTATTCAGTGAGCCCAGAAATTATGGATGGGGGCTTGAGCTGGTGGTGTTTGTTAGTTTTAAGAGGCACCCCTAGCTCTTTGAACCCAGCCCCCGTTGCTGCCGGGAACACCTGGCAGAAGGGTTACATTATTATAGGAGAAGCAGAAATATTGCTAGATACTGAGTAACAAAATGTGTAATGTGATACTTTGCATTGTTAAGAGATATTTAGAAAACTACTGTAAATACAATTTTCCTAATAAACTCTAAACAAACTAAATATAACTTGGTCTTCAACTCTCCTCCTTTTTAGAACAATGGCTTCCTCATCAACTGCCTGTCTGAATAAGACAGGAAAGTCTCCATTGGGTACAGTCCCTTTCTGAAACACAAAATGTTCTTTTCAAATCACTTGTAGGTGTATTTTTTGAAAAAGCCTAGATTCTGTGCTGTTTTAGATCACCAGGTCAGAATCCTATCAACACCAGGGCTTTTGTGGATAATTTGGAAGAGATTAGAAACTGAAACAGAGTCCATGGACCCAATTCTGTGAGCTGCTGTGTGCACTCAATTCACTGTGAAGCATCTGCAAGGAGAAGCTCAACATTTTGCAGAATCTGACTCCTTGTTTACTGCAAGAGTCCTGACCAGTGACCCTACAGACAGCACACTCTTCTGATCATCCAGTCTGATATGGAGCTTGAACTTTAACTTTTCAGAATTCCCATAAGTCTTCTCACCCATAAAAAGGGAACAGATTTATTGAACATCATGTAAACATACAGAACATAAAAACAATCTGAATTTTGCACATTAAAGAATGTCCAAAGCCTCATTACTTATCATTGGTAATAAACCTAACTCTATGCTAACATGTCTGCTCTCCAAATGCCCAAGGCATGGGCAAAAATACCTCAGTCAGACTTTTCTATCCACCTGCCTCAGGATTCTGAATAGCACCCATCACCATAGTATCCAAGCACAATCCACATAAATCAGATGTGCTTCACAGGGTCTCTAGTGGACTTCAGAGAGCCACCTGCTCTTCTACTTTCCCTAGTTATAGGAGACTCTGCTTAGAATAAAAACAACAAGGAGTCCGGTGGCACCTTAAAGACTAACAGATTTATTTGGGCATAAGCTCTCATGGGTAAAAAACCCACTTCTTCAGATGCATGGTGTGAAAATTACAGAAATGGGCATAAATATATATTGGCACATGAAGAGAAGGGAGTTACCTTACAAGTGGAGAACCAATGTTGAAGGCCAATTAGGTCAGGGTGGATATGGTCCACTCCCAATAATTGATGAGGCGGTGTCAATACCAAGAGAGGGAAAATTGCTTTTGTAGTGAGCCAACCACTCCCAGTCCCTATTCAAGCCCAAATTGATGGTGTTAAATTTGCAAATGAATTGTAGCACAGCAGTTTCTCGCTGAAGTCTGTTTTTGAAGTTTTTTTGTTGAAGAATGGCTACTTTAAATCTATTATTGAGTGTCCAGGGAGATTGAAGTGTTCTCCTACTGGCTTTTGTATGTTACCATTCCAGATGTCTGATTTGTGTCCATTTATCCTTTTACATAGAGACTGTCCAGTTTGGCCAACATACATGACAGAGGGGCATTGCTGGTACATGATGGCATATATCACATTAGTAGATGTGCAGGTGAATGAGCCTCTGACGGTGTGGCTGGTGTGGTTGGGTCCTATGAGTAGATATGGGGACAGAGAAAGCAACGGAGTTTGTTCCTGTGGTGTGGTGTGTAGTTGCTGGTGAGTATTTGCTTCAGGTTGGGAGGTCGTCTGTAAGCGAGGATTGGCCTGCCTCCCAAGGCCTGTGAGAGTGGGGAATGGTTTTCCAGGATAGGTTGTAGATCATTGATGATGCACTAGAGAGGTTTTAGCTGGGGGTTGTACGTGATGGCCAATGGTGTTCTGTTATTTTCCTTGTTGGGCCTGTCCTGTAGTAGGTGACTTCTGGGTACCCATCTCGCTCTTTCAATCTGTTTCCTCACTTCCCCAGGTGAGTATTGTAGTTTTAAGAATGCTTGATAAAAATCTTGTAGGTGTTTGTCTCTGTCTGAGGGATTGGAGCAAATGCGGTTGTATCTTACAGCTCAGCTGTAGACAATGGATCATGTGATGTGTCCTAGATGGAAGCTGGAGGCATGTAGGTAAATATAGCGGTCAGTAGGTTTCCGGTATAGGGTGGTATTTATGTGACTTATTTGCACTGTAGTATCCAGGAAGTGGATCTCTTGTGCGGACTGGTCCAGGCTGAGGTTGATGGTGGGGTGGAAATTGTTGAAATCCAGGTGTAATTCTTCCTGTGGGTCCATATGATGAAGACATCATCAATGTAGCATAAGTAGAGGAGGGGCGCTAGGGGACGAGAGCTGAGGAAGTGTTCTAAATCAGCTATTAAAATGTTGGCATACTGTGGGGCCATGCGGGTACCCATAGCAGTGCTGCTGACATGAAGGTATAAGTTGTCCCCAAATCTGAAATGATTGTGGGTGAGGACAAAGTCACAAAGCTCAGCCACCAGGTTTGCTGTGACCTCATCAGGGATATTGTTCCTGACAGTTTGTAGACCAGCCTCATGTGGAAAGATGTAAAGAGCTTCTACATCCATGGTGGCAAGGAGGGTGTTTTCAGGAAGATCACCAATGCACTGTAGTTTCCTCAGGAAGTCAGTGGTGTCTCGAAGATAGCTAAGCGTGCTGGTAGCGCAGGGTCTGAGGAGAGAGTCTAAATAGCCAGATAATCCTGCTGTAAGAGTGCCAATGCCTGAGATGATGGGGCGTCCAGGGTTTCCAGGTTTGTGGATCTTGGGTAGCAGATAAAATACCCATGGTCGGGGCTCTAGGGGTGTGTCTGTGTAGATTTGTTCCCGTGCTGTAGCAGGGAGTTTTTTGAGCAGATGATGTAGTTTCTTTTGGTACTCCTCAGTGAGATCAGAGGATAGTGACCTGTAGAATGTGGGGTTGGAGCGTTGTCTGGCAGCCTCCTGTTCATAATCCAACCTGTTCATGATGACTGCAGCACCTCCTTTGTCAGCCCTTTTGATTATAATGTCAGAGTTGTTTCTGAGGCTGTGGATGTTGTTGTGTTCTGTACAGCTGAGGTTATGGGACAAGTGATGCTGTTTCTTCACAGTTTCAGCCTGTGCACGTCTGCGGAAGCACTCTGTGTAGAAGTCCAGTCTGTCATTTCGACCATCAGGACGTGTCCACGCAGAATAATTCTTCTTGAAGTGTTGGTAGGAGGGTTCCTGTAGGTCAGTGCTCTGTTCAGTGGTGTGTTGAAAATATTCCTTGAGTTGGAGATGGCGACGGAGACTGCTTAGAATGCATATAAGGATTCCTCAACCATGGAACATGCAGGTCGAAAATTCATTGAGGAGGTAAAATTTTCATTTTTTAAAACTTTAAACTTAAAGGAGTCAATTTTGAAGGGGGCCTCCACCCAACTTCCAATCAATGTGGATGTAATCTATGTCCTTTAGACCGGTAAGAATTTGCAAATGGATTTTGACTGCATCACATTTATTTTCACCCATACAAGCAAAGTCACAGGGACAAAATGCATCTAAAAATATAGGTCAAAGAAATTTGCAGAATTCCAAAGAGGGGAGGAGAAAGCATTTTAGTTGCATTGGTATAATTTTCTTTCAAAAGAATTAAACCATGCCAAAAAAACAGTGCCTGGTACTTTACAGGGATGATTTACCCATATTGACACCTTGTTTTTTAAACTCAATTAAAAGCACTTGGGTCCTTTAAATTAGATCCACAACACAGAGAAAGCTATTTTCCACAAGTGATTTCAGTTAGTAAAATAAACAACACTGTTTAGAAATGCAATCCCATTTAAAGTGCTGTGTTCTTAACTAGTATGCAAACTTTTAATATACCAAGCAATAATGGCTTACTTAGTCACAATGGTAGAGTTTGGAACAACAGAAAATCCATATATAAAACAGTCACTGTATATACAGCTACAGTCCTGATTTGTTTTCTTTTCCCTTTTAATTAGGTTTTCTTCAAGCTCCAACCATTAACTCTGTTTTAAAACAAACTGTCTAAGGCTTTTCTTTGATAATGGTTTAATTTTAGTTTCTCCTCCATCCCCCAAACACAATTAACTTCTATGCCTGGTATCTCTCATCAGACTTTCCTGTGTCTCCTCACTTGGCATGCCTCCAAAGCAGGTTCATTTAACACCCACAAAGTTCTAACAATAGAAATCCTGTCTTTACTGATCCAGCTTTTCTCTGCACATCAGCTCATATGGGGAGCTGCAGCTTCCTGTTCCACTTACATCAAAGCCATCAGGGGCTGTGGGCAGCAGTGCTTCTACAAAACTGCTTAATCCAATCCTAACAATTAAAGAATGGACCCAGGAAATGCCCCCCTAACAGGAGTGAGACTACTGCTGCTACCTTTTAAGAGGGTATAGATATGCTGCCAAGACTGCTGCTGTTAAGGTAATGATACTGGCTCTTGCTTAGATTCAGTAGCCTTTCCTTTTTCTCTTCTTCCCAGGAAACAGAAGAGCCAGTTATTTTGGGCACCCACCTAGCCCCACCAGAGTCAGACATAGCTCCATTATGGGCCCTCCCCTGCCATTATCTGCATCTAAAACTCCGAGGATGTCAGCATGTAGAGAGAAGATGGAGTTGCTGCTCTTCCACATACACCACTAAAGGCATCTTGGGATGCTATTTTTTTTCTTCTGTAAATAATAATCATTCTTTGTACTCCTATAGTGCCTTTCATCTGTGGGTTTCAAAGCTCTATGCAATAGTCTGACATTGTACACTATACATAAGCTTTACAACACCTCTGTGATGAGGGTAGGTAAATGTTACTATTTCTAGTTTTACAGATGGGGGAAAACTAGGCAGATTCTGAGACTTGCCTAATTCCTCAGTGGGAGCTATATCAGAACCAGGATTAAATTTTCAGTTTTCAGATGAAGACAGTGCAGGCTGTAGGGGCTCAACACCTTTGAAAGTCAGGCCTCTTTCATTTACATATTTAACTTTTGGTACCCAAGTCTGAAAAATGTGATCCCTATTTACTAGTGAAATATCTACTTCTGGCATGACTCCATTGCCTGCTTAATATCACAGTGAATTTGATACCATGTGGCCTAACTTTCTCTGTTTACAAAGCCAGCGCAAATGCTCAGAATATGAAATAATAGAAAACTTTGTATTGATTGAAATTCTCCCTGTGCAATGGGCCAGTTCAAGGCCCAAGTCCCACTTAAGTCATATTTTATGGATGTAAGTGTTCCAATGCCATTCTGTGCAGGGATGAATTTCACCCATAGAGACTCAAACTTCATTCCCTCACAGAGACAAACATCTACAAGATCTTTATCAAGCATTCTTAAAACTACAATACTCACCTGGGGAAGAGAGGAAACAGATTGACAGAGCGAGACAGGTACCCAGAAGTCATCTACTACAGGACAGGCCCCACAAGGAAAATAACAGAACACTACTGGCCATCACATACAGCCCCCAGCTAAAACCTCTCCAGCACATTACCAATGATCTACAACCTATCCTGGAAAATGATCCCTCACTCTCACAGACCTTGGGAGACAGGCCAGTCCTTGCTTACAGATAGCCCCCAACCTGAAGCAAATGCTCACCAGAAACTATACACCACACCACAGAAACACTAACCCAGGAACCAATCCCTGTAGCAAACTTTGTTGCCTACTCTGTCCCCATATCTACTCTAGTGACACCATCAGAGGACCCAACCATATCAGCCACACCATCAGAGGCTCATTCACCTGCATGTCTATTAATGTGATATATGCCATCATGTGCCAGCAATGCCCCTCTGCCAGTACACTGGCCAAACCAGACAGTCCCTATGTAAAAGAATAAATGGACACAAATCGGACATCAGGAATGGTAACACACAAAAGCCAGTGGGAGAACACTTAATCTTCCTGGACATTCTATAACAGATTTAAAAGTAGCTATACTTGAACAAAAAAAATTCAGAAACAGACTTCAAAGAGAAACAGTAGAACTAAAATTAATTTGCAAATTTAACACCATTAATTTGGACTTGAATAGGGACTGGGAGTGGCTGGCTCATTACAGAAGCAGCTTTGCCTCTCCTGGAATTGACACCTCCTCACCTATTGTTGGGAGTGGACTACATCCACCCTGATCAAATTGGCCCTGTCAACACTGGTTCTCCACTTGTGAGGTAACTCCCTTCTCTTCATGTGTCAGTATATTTATGTCTACTTCTGTAACTTTCACTCCATGCATCTGAAGAAGTGAGGTTTTTACCCACAAAAGCTTATGCTCAAATAAATCTGTTAGTCTTTAAGGTGCCAGCGGACTCCTCGTTGTTTTTGAGGATACAGACTAACATGGCTACCCCCGATACTTCAAACTTCATTGATACTCACCAGAGTTATCGTAGTTGGGTCAGATTTCTTCCTACTAATGTTGAGGCCACAGTCAATGCTAAAGACTATGGCGTAGAACTTGCTGATCTCGAGAGGTGCTTAGACTCTGCAGCTGCCACTGACTTCAGTAAGTGTCACAGGTACTCTGCATCACTCAGCATCAAGTCTAACTTATTGCAAAAATCAATAAGACAATCAGAGCCAGATTTTAAAAGGTATTTAGGGGCCTAAAGATGCAGCTAGGCACCTAGTGGGATGTACATCTAAGTGCTATGGGAAATCCCACTAGGCACCTATCTGCATCTTGGGTAGAGAAAAATTTCATTTACCTTTAAAAATCTGATCCACCAGGACTTCTTATGCAGCAGAAATTTAAAACAACATTTTCACCTCCAAGGATCCCATCACCTGCAGATTGTGGAGGCTTTAAATTCCCTAATTTGCCACACTGGGATATTTAATATGAAACAAGAGGTATATTCTACCTGCTACACATGGTCCATATGCCTTGTATGAGTGTGTGGTTCAGTAGACCAGGCATCTCCCTAGGAGTCAGATAACCTGGCTTCTTTTCCTAGCTCTGTCATTGACCTGCTGTGTGATGTTGGGCAAGTCAGTTCACTTCTGTGCTCCCCTACCCTTTCTGTCTCATCTCTTTAGTTTGTAAAGCTCCTGGGGGAGGAACTGTCTCTTATTATATATTTGTACAGCCCGTAGCACAATGGGACACTGATCTCATTTGTAGCCTCTCAGTGCTTGTATAATATGACCACTACCACTAGTAATAATAATTTCCCAAATAAACCTGATGAGACACCTGATTGCACATTACTGGGGGAGGAATCTGTCAGTTCTATCCCTTTGTTGGCAGCTCTTAATTGCCAACGTTACAGTGAAATGTTTCCTTTGAAAATGATTGAACGTGAAAGGGAAACTTGGATTATATTGTGAAAATCCTCCTTCACTAATATCATCTTGCTATATCAAAACAACCTACATTAGGGGACAATATGGGCATGAAAACTGAAAGGAAACTGATTTTCTGGAAGAAAGGGATACTTTACTGACCAGTTATTTTATGGTGATTTCCTGCTGTGGCTCTGCTCTGGTACAATTTAAGTACTACGTTAGCCCTAAGTGCATCAACAGGGGAATCTCAAGCAGGTAGTAGATAGGTTATTTTTCCTCTGTATTTGGAACTGGTGTGACTGCTGCTGAAATACTGTGTCCAGTTCTCGTGTCCACAATTCAAAAAGGATGTTGATAACTTGAAGAGGGTTCAGAGAAGAGCCACTGAGAATGATGAAAGGGTTAGAAAACCTGCCTTATAGTGAGCTCAATCTCTATAGCATAACAAACAGAAAGTTAATGGGTTACCTGATTAGAGTCTGTAAGTATCTACATGGGAACCAAATATTTAATAATGGACTCTTCGGTCTAGCAGAGAAAAGTATAACATGATCCAGTGGCTAGAAGATAGAATCTATTAATTTATGAACTCCACCCAGGAAAAAAAAATGACAAAGGAGTCAATAATAGTAATACTTACAGAGCAGATATGTACTAAAATAAACCATCAGCCTAATGTGTAATGAAATTACCAGCTCAGATTTCACCTTTGATTGACCTGATTTCACTGTATAGGACAGTCCAGTGTTTAGGACACTAGGCACAAGTTAGGAGGCCTGAGTTCAAGTATCACAGGCTTCCTGTATGACCCTGGGCAGATCACTTCACCCAGATTTTTTAAGGTATTTAGGCATTGTTGCACACTGCTTAAGTGACTTTGGAGCATAAATCTAATTTTCAACATGGATTTAGGCACTTAGCCTAAATCCCATTGATTTAGATTTAGGAGCCTAAGGGCCAGATTTTACCTATTGATTTCCATGGGTTTTAGACATGCTTTTGAAAATTCTACTATGAGCCTATCTACTTCTGTAGGCACCTAAATACCTTTGAAAATCTGGTCCCTAGACTACTAAATCACTGCTGAAAATGAGATTTTTGCTCCAAAATCACTTAGATCTTGCAACAAATGGAGCAATGGTTAATTGCCTTTAAAAATCTGTAGTTTAGCATTTATGTGCCTCACTCCCCATCTGTCAAATGGAACTAACAGTATTTTCCAATCTCACAGGGGTATTATGAGAATAAGCACATTACAAATATTGTGAGGCATTCAGATACTATGGTAATAGGGGTCATACATGTACCTTAGATTATCAAATCTTCAAGATTAGGACCAGATCCTGAACTGAAGTAGCTGTACTGAAGTCACCAGCTGAGGATCTGACCCACAATGTCCATCATATATAATAACATATTAAACTATTCCAGATTACCCACAGATAGAATAAGATTAGTTTCAGAAAAATGCAAGCTGCTGGATTCTAAGTATTTTTTGGAAAATCTGTCAGTGTCATGTATGTGTCAAAATGGGAGTTAAACACTTTTGAAAATCTGGCCCTTACCCATCCTGTTTACTGAACATTGATTTGCTTCCTGGCTAATTTTACAGTAAAATATACTGAAATCAAGAGATTGAAAAAAACATCATTAAGGGCCAGTTTCCATCATCTGATTTAGAACTGAGTATTACATTCTGGCAAATACACAGAAGGACACACAGGGTTTGTCTAGACTGACTGCAGCTCAAGGCGACTGCCACGACTTCAGTGTTCTGGGACCTGAGCTGGTGAGATTAAAGCTAGCTCAAGTATGTCAACTCAAACTGCAATCACACTCAGTGATTGCAGTCCAGGTATGCCCTCAGAAATCAGCGATGACCCTGGGCTCTCCATTCCACAGCCTCAGTGAGTAAGAGGGTTTGGCCCAGGGTAAATGGGGAGGCCATGGAAGCTATGCTGTCATGGGGCAAGGAGGTCAGAGAAGTAGCAAACAGAGCCAGACTTTTGCATGGATAGTCTAATATTTGTGAGATTTCTTGCGTAAAACTGGCACTCATACATGGGAGGGATTGATCTAGCTCTTGCTCAACAAGGAATACGACTTAGCAAGTAGTCCCAAAGATAATATTTACTGTGGCTTTCCCCCCTTCTGCAGTATCTCTTAACCAAGTTAACATTTCCTAGTTGCAGAAATACAAGATGTGCATTTCTAAATCTGCAAAACACCTTGAACAACAAGTAGAATATCATCAATAGCAAGAAAGAAAATGGCTTTATCTCTGTGGCTGAGAAAAGGTCAGATTCTGTACACAAGGGAAAATCTGGAGTAGATCCACTGAATTCAAAGGAGTAACCCTGGATTTATAATTTGTAACTGAGATCAGAATCCAGCCAAAAGTATTATTTAGTAAGGTGGAGCGCAGCCTCTGTAGCACTGAGCAATTTAGACATCTGAGGGCTACGCCTCATTTATTTTTATTTTTTAATACAATAATAGTATAGTGCCCAGGAACCCCATTCACTGACTAGGACCCTATTGTGCTAGGCACTGTACAAATGCAGAAAAGAAAAACAGTCCCTACCCCAGAGAGCTTACAATCTAAGTTAAGGCCAAGAGACAACACACGGATGCAGACAGACAGATGGGTGAGCGCAAGAAAGCAATGAGATAATATTGGTCAATCTGATAGGCCGTGGTCTCAACACACCAATGGTCTAACAGTTGTCGAGTTTTTTGTAGGCATCATGGCAAAGGAGTTTTAAGGAGGGTTTTGAAGGCAGTACAAAGATTTAGTTTTGTGGATGTTTACAGGAAGCTCCTTCCGAGTATAAGGGCTAGCAGGGAAAAAAGCACAAAGGTGCCTGTTTGAAAATGTAATCAGTGGGAGATGGAGGCTGGCATTACTGGCCAATTGGAGGCAGAAGTCAACTTTTTAGTAGTGAATGAGATATGATAGGTAGAGTGAGGATAGGCAAAGAAGGGCTTTGAAAGTGAAGACATGCAGCTTCTGTTTGATATGATAGGCACGGGGAGCCAGTGGAGGAATGCAAACAGAGGGCTGACACTGTCTAAGGCCTTGCACATCTTCACTGGCAACATTAAAGAGCTGCCATGGCAGCACTTTAACGTGGCTTGTGTAGTCACGGCATAGCGCTGGGAGAGAGCTCTCTAGAAAAACCACCCCCATGAGGGACGTAGCTACCAGCTGTCTACACTGGAACTGGTGCACTGTCTACATTGGCACTTTACAGCGCTGAAACTTGCGGTGCTCAGGGGTGTGTTTTTTCACACCCCTGAGTGAGAAAGTTGCAGCGCTGTGAAGTGCCAGAGTAGACAAGCCCTAAGTGACAGGCTGGGAGAATGATCTTTGCAGCAGCATTCTGAATCGATGAGCGCAGGGAAGACTGCATTTGCCAAGGCTAGAGGAAAACATATTGCAGTAACTGGACACAGGGATGAGAGCCTGGACGAGCGTTTTAGCTGTATAGATGGATAGGAAGGACATAACTTAAAAATGTTATGCAGAAAGAATCTGCAAGTTTTATGTATAGCCTGAATGTGAGGACCTAGACAAAGGTGTGAGAAGGCATGAGGGTGGTGCTGTCTGCAGTGTTTGAGAAAGGAGGTGTAGGGGAGAGTTAGGGGGAAAGATTCAGAGCTCAGCTTTAGCACATTGAGCTTGCAGCAAGACATCCATGAGGCGATGTCAGAGAGACGGACCCAGATTTTGGTTTGAACAGCAGGAGTCAGGACTGGAGTAATTAAAGAGCTAGATTTGTGAGTCATCAATGGTAAAAAAAGGGGAAGAGAGGACAGGGAGGAGAGGGCCAAGAGCAGACAAGAAATCATCAGAGCTGATGGACTGAAAGTCACAGACGGCCCAAATGACAAGGAATGTGTGGGGGCTGACGAGTGATGTGAAAAAGACCAGGTAATATTCAGAGAGGGGGAAGTCATCAACAAAGAGATTAGTGAGAAAGCAGTGGCTGGTGAAAGCCAAGTTAAGTGAATAGCCCTTTTGGTAAGTGGGAGTTAAACCAGAAATGCAGGTCAAATGAAGATGTGAGATGAGGAAACGTGCAACTAAGGGTGGACAGATCATCAACACAGAAGCTGAAGTCACCCATGATGAGTATGGGAGATCCAATACAAAGTTTTTAAAAGTCAATATCAAAATGAAATGTTTTGATCACCCCAAAATGAAAAATTTTGCAGAATTTTCCTTCATGGAGAATTTTGCAATTTTCTGTTTTTATTCTGATTTGTAATGAAGCTAAATCTCAAAATACTTTGTCAAATAGAACTTCCATCCTCAGCACAGCAACAGCTGCAAGTCAGACAGTTCTTTCTTGCATCTGATCCTGCTTTTCCACATTTATCTGACACCAGATTGCTAAACAATGTGTACATTCTTTTTTCTATTTAAAATCCCTAAACAGTTGCTCAAATTAATCTTGAAGCTTATTGACCCATTCAGCATAGTGACAGCTCTCACATTCATTTCTTAAGCATTCATTGGCAAGACTGAAAATGAGAAAGACAGTTCCACTGGAGCTCTCCATGAAAAAGTTTCAGATTTGTGTGGGAGACTATTACCCTGCAAACAAATTCTGACACTACTTGATTATCATCTTGACGTTGGAGATTCAAGTCACTTAGAGATTTGAGTCATTTAGATGTGATAGAATGGCCCACTTGCTTGCCAGAGGCACTTACAATCCTCAAGCTAAGCAACATATCATTTGTTCTCAATTAAAAATGGCATGATCCCTTCCAGAGGGCAACAGACCTTCCCTCTTCAGAGCCATCAGATCTTAGAGTGGAGTATTCTAATCAGCTTCAAAACTGATTTAAACCACATGATTTACTGAAGTTCATTGTAGTGATGCAACACCATTGAGACTTGCCATAAATCTTTACCTCAAAGATTTGGCTCAGGTATGATAGAGAAATATCAAAATAATTTTCTTTCATGATAACTTAAGATGGTGATAAGAAGTGATACCAAAGTATACTTTGCTCTATTTCAGGAAAGCCATCTGTGAGAAGCCAGTGAGTTTAGACAAATACACACCCAGAGATTCTACATGTTCAAGCATATGCAGATCCTTGAAAGGGCCTTGAATTTGAAGTGACCCGTAAGCTCACTTAAGATCCCATTATTCCACAATAAACAATTTGAGCTGTGGCTATGCCATCTGCATTTATCTCTTTACTGCCTCCTTTATTGCAATATCATCACATGAATCTTTTACTCTTCATTGGGTAATCAGTCACCTAAAACTAAACATATACACTTCTGAATTGATTCAAGGCATACTTTTTTATTTGCAACAAACACACATTGTTTCACAATCCACAAAGATAAAGGATATCAGTGTTTTCTGCTGTCAAAGAAGCAATTTCATAACTGATCTGTGCGGAAATTGCAGTGCAATCAGTGGCCTTTTTGAACAGTTTGTGTTGGCCAGACTAAGAAAAGGAATCCATGAGCAACAGAAGCAATTTTCTGTTTGTAGTGTTCAGCTTGACACTTCATGAACTGGCTGTGTTTCATAGCATGGGGTCACTTCACGTTCTATTGTCTGGGCACTGCAACTGTTGCTTTGCACAACAAACAAATAATAGAGCCCTTGTTTTTCATAGCATGGTAGTTTCCATCCACACCCATTGAAACATTCAATTTTCATCTAACTTCTGTTTTTCTAGTTCTGCAAAATCCTGACACATCTCCAGGAAAAATAAATTTTCAAAACAAATCAATTTCACCTCTCAAGGATCCACTTCTGGGCCACTCTTTTAATACTCTACTTGTCCTACTTGACTGGATCAAAAGCACTTTCTTCTTAACCCTTTCAGCATATGTTTGACACAGTTTTATGGAGAAGGGTCTCGTTGTGCCAACTTTACTTTTCAGTAACACTTCCACCAACATCCCCATTGTTACCTATAATAACCTGTTCCATCAAAAAACTAGTCCCCCACAAGTACAAACACAAACATTGCACCCTCTGTAGTTTACCTTTTCCCAAAAAGAATGCTCAAGTTCACCCTCCCCTGGGTTTTGACTCAGACTCACACAAGGACTTCTGATGCCCTCGTCTCTCTTAGCAACTGCAAACAAATATCCTGGCTCCTTTATTCATCTACTCCCTGCTCCAGGGATAACTGTAAAAGCCCCTGCTCTCCTCCAGACCTCCACCTCTCTGGTAAGTGCCACCAAAATCCACATCCAGCCTGTTCAATTTCATTGGCAGTGGCAAACAAATGTTCCCACTTCCATCTACTCCACTGGTCTCCGTAAATAAAGGCCTAGTCCAAGTGGCTGCAGAGTTCTCCACTTCAAATGTTATCATATTGAAAATAATATTTTCTTAGCTGTTTAATATCAAGAAGCGGCTTCATTCTTGCTGGGAGCAAAGTCCTACAGTGAGTGATAAGCTTTGCAGTGAGTAGAATTCTCAATGGGCCTTGCAGACAGTGGTGGATCTTGAACACTTAGCTGCAGGGAAACATAATTAATTATATGTAAATGTTCAGACCCTCTCCAGGTATCCTGAAAATATTTGCAGATCTTGAAAGTCTGACGAATTTTAGCAGAAATGATTCTTCATTTGAAAATTCACAGCATTATTTCCTATTTGTTGTTCTCCTCATTAAAATGTTAATTTATTTATTCAGAGAGCAGAATCAGTATCATGTGACTTAGGGGCCAAATCACACAACATGACTAATGATAACAAAGCGGAAGCAAACAATCTATAATTGCATGAAAATTTTGTCATCCAGATTATTCAGCAGATACTGACAAATAAATACACGCAAAGAAAGGCAAGGAGCAATGTTGTGAATGACTCTCATTCACACCTTCCAGGGCTATTTATTCAAGGGTGGAGGCAGGGATGAGTTTGATTCTGTTGGAGTCACCACAACAAAGATTCAGTCACCTACCCATTTAAGACACAATGATGGAAACACTTAAAGGTGGATGGTGCAGGAGCAGAGATGAGGCTCAAGGAAGAAACCATCAATATTGTCATACATGGTACCAAAGTGGTCCTTTCAGCTGTGTTCCTCAGTAGGCTCTGCCACTATTACTTCACAATGAACTCAGAACTCCGACATGTCTTTGTAGCCATGAGTCTCCATTATTTATCCCCCCTTGGAAGCCCTTTGCACAATCTGTAAACTGCAGAGAAAGCCTGGTGGAAGCTTTATAAGGGGAGATAATAATAAAGGAGTCTCATGGTCATCAGGGCATGTGTTGCAGTTCATTGTGAGGTAAATAAATAATGGAAGAGTCAGCTAAGGCATGCAGCTGAAAGGAAGTCTTTGTTGCCATGTACAACACATTACTAGTTATATTTAGAGGTGATAGGCTCTACAAACCCCAGTATGGCCAGGAGGGGGTTAATGATTACACCTGTAGTAGGTGTCAAGAATGGCGAAGGGAGTTAAAAGAAGATGACTTAGGTCATTTGCGGGCTTATCAGGAAGGGGAACAGACCTCTGTGCAAGCCTCCTTGAGGACAGGGAGTCCAGGTCCAGAGAGCCTGACTAGATGGCCATTTGCTTGAAGTCAGGTCCTGAAGTGAAGGGCAGGGTCCTGCCAAAGACTTGCTGGAGGATGCTCTTGAGTTCCTTGTTTGTCCTTATTTGGAGACTTTCTGGAAAGTGTGGAACTGGAAAGGGTCTTAGCTGGAGGGTCAAGGCTCCACAACATCAGTCTCTGTTAGAGGTGGTGGCTCACTGGTGGAGATCTTAAGGCAGGATAAGTAGTGCCACACTGGACTGCAAGGGGTGCTATGGAGGCCAATCCTATTACAAGGTGTTTTCATTTCAGATCTCTGCACTGATTTTAAAACAATCACGCAAAGAGGTGTGAGAATAAGAAACTATGGGCAAACAACCTCTATACAAGGGAAAAAAACTCTTGGATTGCAATAATACATTACCTTCACAACACTTCCTCAGGGATCTCATACCACTCACCTGCACATCTCTGTGCTCTTTAAACAGGAGATAAATTCTTCCCATAGCACATGACATTTTTCACTTTTCTCCTTAATCTTATAAATAAGATGCTCATAGGAAGCATTTCTGTCATGTCAACAGATCAGTCTTTGGAAGCTTTCCCACTTCACAAAGATCAATCTCTTTGCACCACCAGAGACAACCACAATCCATTTTTTTTAGAATACTGCATAGTCACAGGTACTGAAGACAAATGATGTAGCAAATATCGCTCTGACTGCCTGGTAGCTTATGGTACTAGACTCTTTCCCAAATATTTGATCAAAAATGTCTAATATTGGGACAGTGCCAAAAAATGTGTAAAATTATCACTCTGATTACCACACCACCAGTAAGAATCATTCTGCAGTAGATACATATGAACAAGCGGTGAGTAAATCCTTTGTAATATTTTAAATTGTAATTTAATTTTGAATTCAGTAGTGTAGCCCAATATATTTGACCACTGGGTCTCATTAAAACATATATTTAATTCACAGCCCCTGTCTCTGTCAGATTGAAATACAACACATGATAAATAAATCCAAATACCATCAGATATAATTTTCAGATTACATGAGAGGGGTGAAATGTCTTATACTGAAAGAGCTACAGGAAATGGGTCAGGTATTCTAGCCAAAAAGTAATGTGAATATCTTGAAAATATGTGAAATCTCAGTTGTTTATTGCTTATAATGATTATGAAAGGTCATGAAATACATGGACATACTTTCACCAGGAATATTTTAATTGAGATATATATTTGGCTTAATGCTGTTTTAACAGGCTGATCCCAGGTAGGGCCACCTCAGGTTTAGGTTTCTGTTTACAATGTTCACGTTCTGTTTACATTTACCCTTCATGTGTTTCTTACTCTGCTTCTAACTATACCAAGGAATTTGCATTTAAAGAAGCGTTTGTTTCCTCACAACCCACCTTCTCCCACTTGCTATTGCCAAATTCACAATGGAGTCACAATGCTCTATTTGTGACAGCATAAAGACTTCTGTATTTTCTTATAAACCCAGGACTATGTCTTTCCTATGGGATCAGAAAAAGAGGTCATTGGCAGGGCAATGGACTAGATGAAATTCTTTCACAGAGCCTTATCTCCCATCTCTATTACTTGAACTTCTTCCTCTCTGGCTTCCCTGACTCCTACCTCACCCTCCTCCACTCCATTCAAAACACAGCTGCCAAGATTATCTTCTTAGCCTGTCACTTTGACCTCCCTCTCCCCATAAATCCCTCCACTGGCATCTCTCCCTCTAGCACATCAAGTTCAATGTTCTTGTCTTCACCTTCAATGCCCTTCATAACTCTTCCCCCTCCATACTTATCTACTCTTCTCTCTTATTGCATCACCCCATCCACTCCACTAACATTGCCATCCTTGTGTGCCCATTTGCAATCTTCTTCAACAAATGCCAGAAGCCTCTCTGCTTCCTTTATGCATGGAATTCCTTCTCTGAAAGAAATCTGCAAGGCCACAACTTTTCCCCCCACTTTCAAATCCCTCTTCAGCTAGCCACCTTTGCTCTTGCACCTGTGAGATATCAGCCAAACAATGATAGCTAGGGTTAGGATTAGTTCGGGACAGCCGATATTATTTATGTATAAATAACAAAAATATCCATGTGATTTAGAACTACTGAGCTGGCCATATACTGTGTACCATTTTATCTAAGGCAGTTATATGGCTGCCATTGTCATGAGTGCCTCACAATCTTTAATGTGTTTATCCTCATGGCACCCCTGTGAGGTAGGGAAGTGCCATCTTTAGTTTACAGACGGAAAACTGAGTCACAGGAAGACTAAGTGACTTGCTTAAGGTCACAGAGACTGTTGTAGAACAGAAAATTGAACCCAGGTCTCTGAAGCCCAATGCTAGTGCCTTAACCACTGGCCATCCTTCGACTCTTTGTAATGACATGATCTTATCACCATTAACCTCCTCTTCCTTTCCTCCTATTGATACACTCAGTGGTGAATCTTGTTTCAAATTAGTTTGGACTACATTATGGTTTTGCCACTAGCCCCAGGTTTGAGGAAGCATGCTGTGCTGCTCTAGGAACAGACCAGGAAGCAGAGTGGGAGCCAAAGAGTCACAATTTGCCTTCCACGTTCTCTGTTTTCCACAGGGGAAGATACATATCCTGTCAGCCCTACACCTGACTCAGTTTACATCCCTTGGAAAGCTCGTGTAGCTGCACTGGCTGGTGCATTCCTTGCCCCCTCACAGAGGGGGAGTAGCAGCTCTGCAGTAGCTGCCTCCACCCTCCGTGCTGATACCTGAGATGCAGGAAGGTGGCACAGGGCAATAAAGGGGTGCCTTGCACCTTCCTACTTCCCTCCATGGAAGCTTTAGCTCTTCAAGGCAGAGACCATATCTTCTCATGTGTTAACACAGTGGCTATTACAAATTGACACCCATCCTAATTGGAGCCTTTGCAATGGAAATCAGTAGTCTCTTCTCTCTCTGCCTTCTATCGTCCCTGGGAGAACCCAGGCAGTCAGGCTGGCCCTTGTTAAAATCAGGCCCAGATTAAAGAATGTTGAGGCCCAGAGCACTATGGAAATGTCTCTCCCCCCCACACACACCTTCCTTAAAGCACTCCTGCCCCACACATACTTTACCCGACAAAGACCCCAGAATGCCTCTCTCCCCCGACATATACCTCAACAACTGTCCACCAGTCCTGCCCCCGCAACTTATTCTGACAGACTCCACACACATCCCAGCAGCCCTGACATACGTCCTGCTCAGTGCAGCTCCAACACCTCTGTCCCACCGGCCACAGGCCTCAACATCCCCCACTCAGCCACAACATCCCCCATATTCCCCTCTTCGCCCCCACATCCTCCATTCCCCTCACTGCCTCCAACATCCCCCACTCACCCCCAACATCTCCCATTCCCCTCACCCCTCATTCCTCTCACTGTCCCCAAAATCCCTCACTTCCCTCATCCCCCTAATATCTCCCTCATCTACCCCAACTCATTCCCCTCAATGCATCCAATATCCCCCACTCATCCCCAACATCTCCCTCATTCCTCTCACTGTCCCCAACATCCCCCACTTCCCTCATCCCCCTAATATCTCCCTCAACTACCCCAACTCATTCCCCTCAATGCCCCCAATATCCCCCACTCACCCTCAAACCCTCTCCACACAGCCTATACGCCATCACCCCCATCCACAGCACCAGGACCTTACTGGCCACTCACCAGTGTCCATCCTAGGAGGGGCCCATCCCAAGCTAGGGTGGTTCTTCCAGGCCCTGGCTTTCTGGCACCACTCTTTGCCATCACCCACCCCACCCTCAGAGAGTCCCAGGCTGCTCAGATTTGACCATGGTGATGGAGCGGCAGCCAGACCAAATTTCGGAGCATGACATTGTGACTTGTTGCACAGGGTCACAGCACCACTCAGTTTTGTCTGTTTTCCAGTGGTCAATGATCCCCCTGAGATGGAGGCCCTGTGCAAGCACACTGAGTGCACATTGGTTAATCTGGGCCTGGTTAAAATACAGATAAAACATAACTTTGTTTCAATTGATCTGTCCTACTAAATATTTACATGGCCAATTTTTCTGAGTTACTGTGGTATGGGTCCGTATGCTATAATTTTAGGTCTAGTCTCTGTATAGATATAAAACAATATTATAAGAACACTGGGAAAAAATCAGCCAAGTTAATGTCTTTAAATGTTTTTTTTTCTAGTTTGCTCTGATGTGAAAGTCCCTCTCTACGGGCCCAATCTAGCTCCCCTCGAGTTCAAAAGGAGTAGGATTAGGTTCTCAGTTACTGTGCTCAAAATGGATCTCCATTTTATAGAAAGTATATTCCAATTGTCTCATGCCATTCAAACTTTCTCTTATCCACTGCTGACTATCTGCATCTCTATTGCGAAAAAAGCTCCCTTCCAGTGCTGATCACACTGCAAACAAACTGTGCTGTGTGAATAGGTCTCCATAAACCTTCTGTGCATTGAAACAGTGGTCCCTGAGGACTAGTTCATTGTATACTGTTCCTCTCACTACTGGCAGCTGATAGAAGTTATAGCCTAAAGAAGCTGCACAAACTGAAAAACAAACGTACTAGCAATGGAACCAAGGGAAAAGCAAGAGTAAAGAAAAACAACATGAAAAAAAGAGATAATTGGGAAGGAGGGAATACACTCCAAAGGAAAAAAATATAGCCTGAGTAATAAAAAGAATAAGCCAAAAACAAAACAAAAAAAGGAACTAAGCAGAGTAGTCAACCATAGAATCATAGAATCATAGAATATAAGGGTTGGAAGGGACCCCAGAAGGTCATCTAGTCCAACCCCCTGCTCGAAGCAGGACCGATTCCCAGTTAAATCATCCCAGCCAGGGCTTTGTCAAGCCTGACCTTAAAAACCTCTAAGGAAGGAGATTCTACCACCTCCCTAGGTAACGCATTCCAGTGTTTCACCACCCTCTTAGTGAAAAAGTTTTTCCTAATATCCAATCTAAACCTCCCCCACTGCAGCTTGAGACCATTACTCCTCGTTCTGTCATCTGATACCATTGAGAACAGTCTAGAGCCATCCTCTTTGGAACCCCCTTTCAGGTAGTTGAAAGCAGCTATCAAATCCCCCCTAATAAGCACAGGCCAAATAAGCACAGGCTAAAATGGTTGGAATGAAAATGAAGGCAAGACACTGAAAGAAAAGATAGAGAGAAAAGAGCGAGCTAGAGGTATAAACAGACCAAATTTGAAAAAATACTTAAGAAAATGGTCAGAGAAGAATAAAGAAGCTTAAAGAACTAACTATGCACAAGAATTGGGAGGATATCCTAAACAGTAAAGAAAACAGAAACAGAGTTTGATACAGTGAATACATTCACAGATTTTAAGGCCTGAAGGGACCATGAGCTCATCTAGTCTCACCTCCTGTATAACACAGGTCATGGAATATCAGACAGTTATCCTTGTCTGTATTCAGCCCAATAGCTTGTGTTCGACTACTTGAGTTTGACTTCTAAAGAAAAAGGCACAACTATACTGAACCACTTTCTTCTGTTGGCTGTGTGCCCCAACCATCACTGATAAAGAATTCTCGACTTCATCTCAATGAGTGTCATTTGTGCAAAGCCAAGGACAGTATTTGGCCCAGGGATCAGAAAATGGCACATATACAAGAGGAGAAATCAAGAATACATTGAAGAAGTGGGACAGCACCTTAAAAAACACACAACTCTTTTGGCATAGTTTTTTTTTATCATATTAAAAATGATAGGGGGGGATTTCAAAAGCGCTTGGGATTGGCAAACTCTGCTCCCATTGAAGTTATGTGAGTTTTTACCATTAACTTCAATGGAGAAGAGTTAGGCCAACACTAAGGGTATGTCTATACTACCCGCTGGGTCGGCAGGCAGCGATTGATCCAGAAAGGGTCGATTTATCGTGTCTAGTCTAGACACGATAAATCGATGCCCAAGCACTCTCCCGTCGACTCCTGTACTCCACCAGAGCGAGAGGCACAGGCGGAGTCGACAGGGGAGCGTCAGCAGTCAACTCACTGTAATGAAGACACTGCGGTGAGTAGACCTAAGTAAGTCGACTTCAGCTACGTTATTCACGTAGCTGAAGTTGCGTAACTTAGATCGCTCCTCCCTGCCAGTGTAGACCAGGCCTAAGTGTTTTTGAAAAACCCACCCATAATGTAAAGTGGTTAGATTACCTGGAGAAAGATTTCTTATCAAAAGATGTTTCAAAAATATAAATTATGGAATTGGAACTAGGGGGAGAATTATTTTCTAATTTGTTCATAGAATTTGGTCCTCTTTTCTGTTCACAAATAAATCTCAAATTCTATTCATTTGTTCATTGCTTGCAAATATTTCATGGAATGTTTATATTAACATATTTAAATATTAAGGTATTTCAGCCTCTAATTTGCTCTTAGAAGGTACACTATTACCTTGTTGTACTTCAGATATCCAATGGTTGAAATTCAAGCTGTTTTTATTGGATACATAGGTCACATGATATCATTTCTGTTCCTGATTGGATGATGTAAATCTTTGATCCTGAAACTTGATTCATCAGAGTGAAAAATCATTCAAAAGTTTAAACAAGTGATTGTGACCAATTCTTTTGCATTATACACCCAGCACCAACTGGAATTGCCTCAAAATAAAAGCAATTAAACATGTAATATTTTTGGTTTGCCTATATCATATAACCATCTTTCACAACCTGGGGCTGAATTTTTAAAAAAAATATAAAATTACATTCACGTAAACCTACACTCAAGGTCTCCATTTCCTCTCTTTCTCCTCTCCATTCCTTTGCTTTTACTTGCTTCAAACTTTAGTATATCCAGAAAACAGGCCTCCCACAAAAAATTGCAATGTAATATGCAAAGGAAGTTGCATCAGTTTATCATCAAAGTTTTGAGGCCTTTTACTGAGAAGAGACTTTCTGATTCATTCTGAATTGGCAATGCATTCTCTCCCATAGACACAGGCTTAAAAACACTCTAATACCCTTGCATTGTGGGTTTTGTGAGCTGTCACATTTTGACACTGTGCAGAAGCTCCAGCAAAGGCATATTTTATGGTGATAAGCCACATAAGCTTTAGGTACACTGGATTAATGCACTAAACTGCTATATTTGGAGCAGGGAGTTTTTAAAACATGTCTTTTATAACTCATCTCAGAATGAGATTGGTGATTCCACCCTAATGGATGCTCATCTGCCACAAAAGCTCCGCACAGTTTTGCCTGGTTTGGCTCAAGCAGTACCACAGGACTATTGCAGCTCAATATTACAATCAAATAGACCATCTGAACTTCATTGTTAGTGAATATTTGCGCACTCAATCTTAAAATGTGTTTTACATGAGTATCTGTGCAAGCAAAACTCAAACACCTGAGTGCCATTGGCTGCTCTGTGATTGGCATCACTTTAGCCTCTCTATGGCCCCAAACTACGAAAGCATGTGTGTCATTTTGAGTGCCTGAGTAGTCCCATGTATGTAAAGGCTTTGCTAGATCAAGGTCTAGGTCTTACATAGCCAACCAGTAAAATCAGCAAAATACTATCCTACCCCATGGAATCTCTCGATGGTTTTGAAGTCCTTTGAGGGCCTCAGAGACAAGTTCCAAGTATTGTTAGAAATATCCTATGATACATGTACAAATAAGGAAAAAACAAAACTTCAGATTTCAGAGTAGCAGCCGTGTTCGACTGTATCCGCAAAAAGAAAAGGAGGACTTGAGGCACCTTAGAGACTAACAAATTTATTTGAGCATAAGCTTTCGTGAGCTACAGCTCACTTCATCAGATGCATCAGATGTAGTCTTTGGAAGGAAATAATCTGGCATAAATAATGTCATATGCAGCATTCACCCTTGATACAGGGTAAATGTGGTTTGTAGAATTACTGTGAACAGTTGAATTTCTTAATTTATGCACCTTGGTAGTTTTAATATTTGTTTCCTATTATATTTTTTTAAAAACAGGCATGTTAAGGTGCTTACTGCAAACACCAACTCTATACAGAACACACTTTCAAACTGTAGTCTAAAGATTATCTGTATATATTGTCTGTTATAACTATTTAAAACAGGGATGTGTCAAATGCAGCCCTTGAGTCAAATGTAACCATGGTGCAGACTAAAGCAGCCTGGAGTCTGCTGTAACTTTTGCCAGCTGCTTATGGTCCCCCACACGCCCATATGCCACCTGGGGATAGCTAGAGCACAATGCACTTTGCATATCCTCCTCTCAACCCCTCCTCATTCCTTTCTCTTGCCCCACCACTCCTGACATGCATCCTGTAACAGGTGTTGTGGGGAAGGAGGCATCGCAGCTTCCTGCACTGGCTCTGCACTTATGCCTACTGGGGGTTGCTGGTGCCTGCACCTTTTGTGTTGCTTGAGATGTGACTATGCACCCGCCCCTACACCCAGAGTTTTAGCCTGTTTGCATTTCCTTTAAAGTAATGTATGTGACAGGGTTTTAACACAGAGCTAGATGTTCTTTGTGTTAATTCTATCAAAGATCCTGAAAGCTCTAGCAAATATTTTGTGCATATATCTGGTTAGCTGCCATAGGCAATCTGTTATTTTTGCTAATGGCTTCACTTCTCTGAAATTGTTTTGCATCTCTAGACTCCCCGTATAGATACGGTGTTTGTGGCATCCTCATTTCCCATTTTATTACCAATATAACAGTTCCATTGCAAAGATTAACTGAGCCTTATGGCCTCTTAATATAAACAGCCTCACAGGAGAAGGGAGAGAAATTGATATATTTTATCCTAGAACTAAAAATGCTTTAGATGTTTATTTGGTAAATAGCAGCATGAATGATACATAAAAATCATTGTGTGATGTCAAAAGAGCATCAAAAAGGCTAAAATAAAACAACATATGTCCGTTTGTTCTTGTGTTTTCCTTCTTATATTTAGAGATTACTTCATGTGCAGATTGTATAGAAAGTGCCTGCTGCACAGACTAGTATAATATCTATGTTATTTATTTGGGTCAGCTGTGCTCGTCTCTGTCCAAAACAAAGAAAAAGACATTCCTTGCCCCTAGGAACTTAGTTTAAAAGAGTGACAGAGAAGGACCAGTTTAATTATTTATCATATTCTCACTAACTGTGGACATTACAGAAAAGGTGAGCTTTGAGGAAGGATTGTAAGATCTGAAGTTAGAGACGGGCCTGACGTACGAAGTTCAGATTACAATACAAACTCCTCCAAAGTTTCAGGGGTGTTTGGAGCTGTGGATTTTGATTGAACCATTACTTAAGAGGGGTCAGGTGCAAAGTTGATAGATCTGAATCCGCATCTCCCCCCAGATTGGTAGGGTTTGGACCTGGGGTTTTGGTAGGTGCTTGCGGTTTATGTAGCTTAAAGTTTTTGTTTTCTGCACCTTTGCACATCTAAGACATCTGCCTGTCTCAAGAAAGCAGCCACTTTGTTCTCAGAGTTGCTGCAGCTTGAATTTGGCCCTTTTGTGTGTATGACACGAACACATACTATTTTGCTACAGGGTCCCTACCTCTTTCAGTGCACAGGATGGACAGTGCTTACCTAACGAGCAGTCGTTCAATATTTTGTTTTCTTCTCATTGCTCAGTGTATGGCCCATGCCTAACTTACTGTATGCTATTCAAATCCTGCTCTGAAGACAGAATTCTTAATAACTGCATGGGCTTTGTATGGTGCTCATCACTATAGTAACTGAGTGCTTTGCAAACATTCCTTTGGTTTCACAACACCCCTGTGAAGTGAAGGGGTAGTATTATCCCCATTTTATAGGTGGGGAACTGAGGCACAGAGATTAAAGTAAAAAGTATCAAGTAATTTTGGTGCCCAATTTGAGACACCTAGGAAGCAATTTTTCAGAGTAGTTAGCATTATAGAGCAATTTATTTGTTCAAAGCACAGCTCCCAAGCCTTTAGCTGCAGCTGTGAGAGCTCAGCAAATCAGACTCCAGGGTCTCAGGCTGGGCACCCAGAAAATGAGAAATACACAACTAGTGGCCAGCTGTGAAAAGTTTGCTTTCAGTGACTTGCCCAGCATGACGGAGGAACTTTGTGGCAAAGGCTGGGATAGAATCCAATCCTCCGGGGCAGCATTCAACTGCCTTAACCACGAGACTCTCCTTTCTCTTCCTGCCATCCCCACCTCATTCACTACAAACCTTCCAGCTTCTGCAACAAATGAGGAAGGGGTCATATGGTCTCCTTCTTGCATAGCCAGTCACAAGCTCCTCCTGACCCAATTCCAGTTTCCTTCTCCCTGAACCTTTGCTAGCCTCCAGTCCCAGTCTCCTCCTCGTCTAGGTTCCTTGCCCCAAACTACTGCACCCGCCCTGGTCTGGATCTTTTCCCCTCTGCATTTGAAACAGACAGTTTCCTCCTTCACGGCCTGGACCCAGCAGAAGAGTCACAGAACACATGAGAGACAGGTTCTCTGTTTTCAGTTCTAGTGCTGATCCCTGCTTGGAACTGCAGCAGTCCAGAGCTGCAATTTCAGGGAAAGTCATGCTGAGCCCCAGGCTGGAGCATGCCCATTGAGGAGGGAATCTACCTACTAAAATCTAAGTCTTTACTGAGAATGTGGTAACTGCAATTTGTCAAAGGCTTATAACTTGGCAAAAATTGGGTGGATTTTCACAGAAATAGCAAAAGACACATCCATGATAAATTTCAAATGCCTGCTCTAAACTATGTGGATGCAAGTGGTCTTCAAAGAAAAGATCACCAGCATTTTTTAACGTGGACAAAACAATATGTTTTCCGTAGCCTCGTTCACAGAAACAGCTGAACCATTTGGTAGAAATTTTCCCAAAAATTCAGCCTGGGTCAGACACTTGGCGTAGAAAGTAAAATTTTGGCAAAGTTATAAGCAATTGAAAAACAAGGGCTTATGGGATGAGTCAGTCAACCTTAATAATAGGCAGTGCTACCAGACACAGAGCACTCTTGTAACAAATGCTTTTTCTGAAGTTTATTTGAACTCTCTAAATTCTGGGGGTCTGCAGAACTGGGCTGGACATCTTGTAGAAAAAGGCTTTCTTGAGAGGTTTCAGAAACTTTTATCGCTCACAGGTGTGAAGAAAGACCGACTAAACCTTTTCTAACCCAAAAGTTTGGTTTGAGTTTAGGACAAAGGTTATCTTTTGCTATGAAGAACAAAAACAATACAGTATCCTATATCCTTGAATTTTCATTACCCTGCTTCCACTACACAATCTCTTCTCTTGAATAGTAGGATGGTCATCGGGTTAAGGAACTAGGCTGTGACTCAGTAGATCTGGATTCATTTCCCAAAATTCTATGTGATGGATTTGCTGTCTCTGTGTTTCATTTTCCCATCCATAAAATACAGAAGATGGTATTTCCTTTTTCATACTCTTTGTAGCAAGGACTGGCTCTTACTACCTGTTTGTATAGTGCCTAGAACAGTGGAGCTCCCAATCTCAGCTGATGCCTCTAAGTGCCACTAGAACACAAACTAATATTCAAAATGATGGTGATTTCTTCCAGTCTTGGAGGCCTTCATAGATTTCCGGGACAGATTATTTTAAAAGGGGGATAAAGATTGTGTATTTACACACACTTATTCCTATGGGCGGCAGGTATCGTAGGCTGAGGAAGGCTGTGCCTCTCCAAACAGCCAGGTGTGGCCCTGGCCACACTCTGCTCCCAGACCGCCCTCCCCGTTTCCCGCTCTGTGCAGCTCTAGTCTCCCTGAGCGGTGGCCCCAGCTCAGGCTGGGGCCATGCCCCCGTCCCCCCCAGTCCCGGCACTGCAGGGCTAGGGAGGATGATAAAACAGATTTCACAAATGGCTGCTCAGCAATGTCTGGCTCCCTGCATCTTAATATTAAGAATACTGTTATTAGTAATACACCTAAAGCTTTTTTGCCACTAAAACATTTGCCCGCTATTTTATTTTGGCAAAAAAGTTCCTGCAGCACCATTTTTACTATGTTTAAAAAACCAAAATTTATACCTGGCTGGCATTATACTAGTATATTTCTCAAATCTTGGTATAAATGTAGTGAAATGATTTAGCTAATCACTCTCTCTTTTGTATATAATGGATCCCACATCACTTTTCAAGATACTGGCTGTATCATTAGTATTCTACCAACATTTCCTTATGATTCTTTCCTCACTAGAACAAATGACCTATATGTGAACTAAGTAAATTAATTCAAGATTTCCACTCTGAATTTTAGTGTATCCAACAATGAATGGTTTCAGAGGAACAGCCGTGTTAGTCTGTATTCGCAAAAAGAAAAGGAGTACTTGTGGCACCTTAGAGACTAACCAATTTATTTGAGCATGAGCTTTCGTGAGCTACAGCTCACTTCATCAGATGCATACCGTGGAAACTGCAGCAGACTTTATATACACACAGAGAATATGAAACAATACCTCCTCCCACCCCACTGTCCTGCTGGTAATAGCTTATCTAAAGTGATCAACAGGTGGGCCATTTCCAGCACAAATCCAGGTTTTCTCACCCTCCACCCCCCCACACAAATTCACTCTCCTGCTGGTGCTAGCCCATCCAAAGTGACAACTCTTTACATAATCAAGTCGGGCTATTTCCTGCATAGATCCAGGTTTTCTCACATCCCCCCCACCCCCATACACACACAAACTCACTCTCCTGCTGGTAATAGCTCATCTAAACTGACCACTCTCCAAGTTTAAATCTAAGTTAAACCAGAACATCTGGGGGGGGGGTAGGAAAAAACAAGAGGAAACAGGCTACCTTGCATAATGACTTAGCCACTCCCAGTCTCTATTTAAGCCTAAATTAATAGTATCCAATTTGCAAATGAATTCCAATTCAGCAGTTTCTCGCTGGAGTCTGGATTTGAAGTTTTTTTGTTTTAAGATAGCGACCTTCATGTCTGTGATTGCGTGACCAGAGAGATTGAAGTGTTCTCCGACTGGTTTATGAATGTTATAATTCTTGACATCTGATTTGTGTCCATTTATTCTTTTACGTAGAGACTGTCCAGTTTGACCAATGTACATGGCAGAGGGGCATTGCTGGCACATGATGGCATATATCACATTGGTGGATGTGCAGGTGAACGAGCCTCTGATAGTGTGGCTGATGTTATTAGGCCCTGTGATGGTGTTCCCTGAATAGATATGTGGGCACAATTGGCAACGGGCTTTGTTGCAAGGATAAGTTCCTGGGTTAGTGGTTCTGTTGTGTGGTATGTGGTTGTTGGTGAGTATTTGCTTCAGGTTGCGGGGCTGTCTGTAGGCAAGGACTGGCCTGTCTCCCAAGACTTGTGAGAGTGTTGGGTCATCCTTTAGGATAGGTTGTAGATCCTTAATAATGCGTTGGAGGGGTTTTAGTTGGGGGCTGAAGGTGACCGCTAGTGGCGTTCTGTTATTTTCTTTGTTAGGCCTGTCCTGTAGTAGGTAACTTCTGGGAACTCTTCTGGCTCTATCAATCTGTTTCTTTACTTCTGCAGGTGGGTATTGTAGTTGTAAGAAAGCTTGACAGAGATCTTGTAGGTGTTTGTCTCTGTCTGAGGGGTTGGAGCAAATGCGGTTGTATCGCAGAGCTTGGCTGTAGACGATGGATCGTGTGGTGTGGTCAGGGTGAAAGCTGGAGGCATGCAGGTAGGAACAGCGGTCAGTAGGTTTCCGGTATAGGGTGGTGTTTATGTGGCCATTGTTTATTAGCACTGTAGTGTCCAGGAAGTGGATCTCTTGTGTGGACTGGACCAGGCTGAGGTTGGTGGTGGGATGGAAATTGTTGAAATCATGGTGGAATTCCTCAAGGGCTTCTTTTCCATGGGTCCAGATGATGAAGATGTCATCAATATAGCGCAAGTAGAGTAGGGGCTTTAGGGGACGAGAGCTGAGGAAGCGTTGTTCTAAATCAGCCATAAAAATGTTGGCATACTGTGGGGCCATGCGGGTACCCATAGCAGTGCCGCTGATCTGAAGGTATACATTGTCCCCAAATGTGAAATAGTTATGGGTAAGGACAAAGTCACAAAGTTCAGCCACCAGGTTAGCCGTGACATTATCGGGGATAGTGTTCTTGACGGCTTGTAGTCCATCTTTGTGTGGAATGTTGGTGTAGAGGGCTTCTACATCCATAGTAGCCAGGATGGTGTTATCAGGAAGATCACCGATGGATTGAAGTTTCCTCAGGAAGTCAGTGGTGTCTCGAAGGTAGCTGGGAGTGCTGGTAGCGTAGGGCCTGAGGAGGGAGTCTACATAGCCAGACAATCCTGCTGTCAGGGTGCCAATGCCTGAGATGATGGGGCGCCCAGGATTTCCAGGTTTATGGATCTTGGGTAGTAGATAGAATATCCCAGGTCGGGGTTCCAGGGGTGTGTCTGTGCAGATTTGATCTTGTGCTTTTTCAGGAAGTTTCTTGAGCAAATGCTGTAGTTGCTTTTGGTAACTCTCAGTGGAATCATAGGGTAATGGCTTGTAGAAAGTGGTGTTGGAGAGCTGCCGAGCAGCCTCTTGTTCATATTCCGACCTATTCATGATGACAACAGCACTTCCTTTGTCAGCCTTTTTGATTATGATGTCAGAGTTGTTTCTGAGGCTGTGGATGGCATTGCGTTCCGCATGGCTGAGGTTATGGGGCAAGTGATGCTGCTTTTCCACAATTTCAGCCCGTGCACGTCGGCGGAAGCACTCTATGTAGAAGTCCAGTCTGCTATACCGGAAACCTACTGACCGCTATTCCTACCTGCATGCCTCCAGCTTTCACCCTGACCACACCACACGATCCATCGTCTACAGCCAAGCTCTGCGATACAACCGCATTTGCTCCAACCCCTCAGACAGAGACAAACACCTACAAGATCTCTGTCAAGCTTTCTTACAACTACAATACCCACCTGCAGAAGTAAAGAAACAGATTGATAGAGCCAGAAGAGTTCCCAGAAGTTACCTACTACAGGACAGGCCTAACAAAGAAAATAACAGAACGCCACTAGCGGTCACCTTCAGCCCCCAACTAAAACCCCTCCAACGCATTATTAAGGATCTACAACCTATCCTAAAGGATGACCCAACACTCTCACAAGTCTTGGGAGACAGGCCAGTCCTTGCCTACAGACAGCCCCGCAACCTGAAGCAAATACTCACCAACAACCACATACCACACAACAGAACCACTAACCCAGGAACTTATCCTTGCAACAAAGCCCGTTGCCAATTGTGCCCACATATCTATTCAGGGGACACCATCACAGGGCCTAATAACATCAGCCACACTATCAGAGGCTCGTTCACCTGCACATCCACCAATGTGATATATGCCATCATGTGCCAGCAATGCCCCTCTGCCATGTACATTGGTCAAACTGGACAGTCTCTACGTAAAAGAATAAATGGACACAAATCAGATGTCAAGAATTATAACATTCATAAACCAGTCGGAGAACACTTCAATCTCTCTGGTCACGCAATCACAGACATGAAGGTCGCTATCTTAAAACAAAAAAACTTCAAATCCAGACTCCAGCGAGAAACTGCTGAATTGGAATTCATTTGCAAATTGGATACTATTAATTTAGGCTTAAAAAGAGACTGGGAGTGGCTAAGTCATTATGCAAGGTAGCCTGTTTCCTCTTGTTTTTTCCTACCCCCCCCCAGATGTTCTGGTTTAACTTAGATTTAAACTTGGAGAGTGGTCAGTTTAGATGAGCTATTACCAGCAGGAGAGTGAGTTTGTGTGTGTATGGGGGTGGGGGGGATGTGAGAAAACCTGGATCTATGCAGGAAATAGCCCGACTTGATTATGTAAAGAGTTGTCACTTTGGATGGGCTAGCACCAGCAGGAGAGTGAATTTGTGTGGGGGGGTGGAGGGTGAGAAAACCTGGATTTGTGCTGGAAATGGCCCACCTGTTGATCACTTTAGATAAGCTATTACCAGCAGGACAGTGGGGTGGGAGGAGGTATTGTTTCATATTCTCTGTGTGTATATAAAGTCTGCTGCAGTTTCCACGGTATGCATCTGATGAAGTGAGCTGTAGCTCACGAAAGCTCATGCTCAAATAAATTGGTTAGTCTCTAAGGTGCCACAAGTACTCCTTTTCTTTTTGCCAACAATGAATGTTTCCTGGTCTTCATATTTCTCCTAAGGGATGCCATCCATTCTTACACAATAAAAGCTGTAATCTATAGACTGCTGATAGCAAAGGGACTGGCAGCACAATGCAATTTTATTAACATACAAGGTTTTTTAGGTGAAGAAATTTTAAATGGACTTAATTGGCTGCTCTCTGCCACTTCCAGTAGCCAATTATAACTTTTCTGCTTTGCTCTTCTACAAATTGGACCTCATTTTTTCTCTCATTTACATTAGTTTCACTCTAGTTTAACTTCATTGACTTCAGTGGAGTTGTTCCCGATCTGCACGTGAGTTCAGAAACAGGCCCAATTTTCTTTTTCTGGAATAAGTGGCTCAGATGGGGCCTGAACAAAGGCTCACTGAAGTCAGAGGGAAAGACTCTCAATGACTTCAATGTCAGGCACATAGTGAACCTTGCAACTTTTTTTCCATCACCATTCTTTAGATAGCCTTGAGAGAGACTTTGGTATGGACTGATTGGTTGAAAAGCTACACAGATCTGGTGGAGTGGTGGTTAGACATTACAGGACTAGTGAAACACAATGAACATTATCTACTGAGCAAGAAGAATCAGCGGCCTGCAAACAGGGCCGGTTCTCGGTGCGGCAAGGAGGCCAATCACCTTGGGTACCAACTTCCAGGAGGCACCATCCCCTCTATGACTTTGCTCCCCACCCTGCCCCCAACCCCTCTAATTGCCTGGTTTTTTAAAATTATTATTTTGGCTCAGCTGCTCAGGGAGATGGGGAGGGGGCAGCAGGGACAAAAATGTTTTCCAGCTAGGGCTGGTCCTGCCGGCAGAGTAGTGACATGAAATAGCAGTATTATTTTTATGTATGATTTGTATTGCAGTACACAAAGGCTCTGATCTGGATCAAGACCTCACAGTGCTAGGTGCTACACAAACAAGCAGGACTGATGTCTCTCTCTATCCCGTCAACAAATAATAGGATCCAGTGGCTCTGTAAGTGCAGTTAAGGTTTTATTGTGCCCATCTCTACCCTGCTCAGGCTCCAGCAAATGCTTCAGCAAAACATTTAAGCATGTGATTAACTTCAAATGCAGTTGTTCTCAAGGGGAGCTTCTGTTTCTGAGCATTCCTGAAAATCTGACCCAAAGTGTTTAAACTAGAAAACTTTTTTTGATTTTGTAACTTCAGGGGATATTGCCAAGTATTTAGGTGCAAAATTTGGCCTCGATTGAAACTATTGTAATCTGGTGAGAAATGTCTCCATGATTTTAAGTATCAATTTTAAAAACCAACAGTTCTGTACACAAAGAATTTTAAAATTATTAATCCTTAATTCATGACTCAAGTATTTTTCTTCTGCTCCTATTGAGGTTGCTATTCCTCCAGCAGAGGGCGTACCAGTTAACTAAAAAACCACTTCAGAGATCGGTGAATCATATTTACTGAATAATTTACTGTATGATTCTTGTGATATCTTTCAGATAAATTATTAATTTTTTTTTCCATTATTCACCAACTTAGTGCTGGTGGAATAATTCACAAATGTATTAGTCACAAAATTTATTCAATGAGTGTCATGATTATTTAAAATAAAATATTTGACAGCCAGTTCTACTCACCTCCCTCTGTTTTTATTCCCAGAACAGGGCAAAACACCTTCCATGGCACGTAGGGCAAATAAAAATATTAACAATCCTTTGTCACATTAACTTGCGTATACAATAACAAAGTGTGTGATCCAGTGCTTGCTGAAATTAATGGATGCATTCTCATTACCTTTGGTAGTCACTGGATGAGGACCAGGGTGAAAATGGAAATGCCAAATGGAAAATGTCAAAACTACGGTTGTCACCCATACACAGCCAACAGTCAACAATTGTCACTGAACTGGTACCTGAGATACTGCATATAGTCCACATTCTAATAAAAGTTGAACTGCTGTATGTCAGACACCACAGTATGATAACTATTGGTAAACGTTGACCTCTAATAGTGCCAATAATAGCAAGGAGAAATATTACATTCAGTCTAAGAGGTTATTACCAATAAAGTTTAGGGCTCAGATTTTTAGATGATTTAAGGATTTGGCACCCAATACAATGGGAATTTGATATCCAAATCCCTTAGGCAGTTTTGAAAAATCTCATCTTAAAAAAATAGGTCCACTCCAAGAAACCAATGGGAGTTTTTCCACTGGCGACAAACCTTCAATTTTGACTACATACCATGATGCTTGTTTCCGATGCAAGCTCTGCAAAAGTTGTTGCAAATGAATTCTTAGGCCCAATTCTACTTCCTTGGAGATCTACTCTTGCTATAGGATATCATCAGCACTTAATATCACACTATATCATTTTGCTTTGGTTGGTTCCTGCATTCTGTGGCAGGGGCACCTACAGGTTTAGACAGGCACCTTTTATTTTATTAAAACCAAATAAATAAAACAATAAATCATAACCATTAGTAAATCTTATGCACTAATTGTGCTTTCTGAAGGAAAGTCAAAAAATGAAATTAGCAGATCTCTTAAAACAATGGTTTGGGAGACAAGCATGAGGCAGAAAAGACTGCTGTTACAGAATAATAGAATAGAACATGTACTTGTTTTAGTTCTATGGTTACAATCTTATTGTAGTTCAGCTCTTGTTTTTCAGTATAATTTAAATAAGAGTATTGAACCTTACTGATTTTGGCTTATAAAATATTGAGTACATTCACAGGGAGGGATTTTCAAAGGTGCTTGGGGTTGACCTAGCTCTGCTACACTGAAGTCAGTAAGAGTTTTACCTTTGACTTAAATGGAAGCAGAATTATTCCCATGCTGCACGCTTTTTAAAATCCCAACTTTATTCTTCACCCGTAACTTATATAATCTTGTCCAGGGCTAGACTTTGCTTTGTCACCCATTTTAGGCTATGATCACACTACAAGCTAGAGGTGTAATTCCCCGGCTAGTAAACACATACTTGCACCAGCTCTCATCTAGTTTGTGAGACTATAAATTGCAGTGTAGCTGTGATATCAGCAGTGGCGTAACAGCTGAGCTGTGCTAAGTACAAACCCACCTGAAACCGGTGGTGGGACATAGCTCAGCCATGCCACTATTGCCACTCTCCATGTTATCACAATTACACTGCTTTTATACTCACTCTAACTCGATCAGAGCTAGCATGAGTACATGTACACAGGCAAGAAAATCATACCCCTAGCTCACAGTCCAGATGTAGCCTTAAAAAGAAGCTCAATATTTTCAGTGAAGTCATGGCCTATTTTCCATTTATACTGAATTTAGAAGACCCTAAGAAGCAGAATATTTGTTGTAGTAGGCAATAGAAATAATTTCTCACAGGTACCATGCTTGTCTATCTCTAGAGTGATCACACAGTTCCATTGATTCCATGGGTCAAACTTTGACTCCAATCATATTTGGCTTGATCCTGCAGCCTTTACTCAAGTTAGCTACCACATTAGCATAAGAGCTGCTGGATCGGGCTCACAGTGTATGAATTCAAAACAACATTTTTAGACTGGGTGCACTGTTAGTGCTTGGTAAATTTCACTGATGATGACTACCTTGCAGCAAGAGTAAAGTAGGACTGATGAACTAAAGGGTTGTATTTCAGGCTTTTGAATAATGCCTCCCTTCCTCACAGTTGCAAAGAAAGATAATTGTATTATAAATGAAACAGTGACCTTTGATTCTGCTTTTTAATAAAGCACCAAGCTAGAAGGTTTCACAGGCCATGTTATTACTTGTGGGTTTATTCTTAGGCATTAGTATAGGGGAATCAGAGTATACATGGTGCTGGGCCTTTTCTTTTCTACCAGTGCGTTCAGTTAGAAGTTTCAGAGTAACAGCCGTGTTAGTCTGTATTCGCAAAAAGAAAAGGAGTACTTGTGGCACCTTAGAGACTAACCAATTTATTTGAGCATAAGCTTTCGTAAGCTACAGCTCACTTCATCGGATGCATACTGTGGAAAGTGTAGAAGATCTTTTTATATACATACAAAGCATGAAAAAATACCTCCTCCCACCCCACTCTCCTGCTGGTAATAGCTTATCTAAAGTGATCACTCTCCTTACAATGTGTATGATAATCAAGTTGGGCCATTTCCAGCACAAATCCACGTTTTAGAAGTTGTCATCTGACTGCATTAGAAAAAGAACAGCTCATCCATATAAAGATGTAGGGCCAAATTATACCAGTGTCAATCCATAGTAGCTCATTTGAAGTGACAGCAGAATTTGGCCTGTGGTATCTCAAAGAATTAAACACATTAAAAGAGGGTGTCATTGAAAAGGTCAAGTTAATTGAGACACCAACACTAACTCTCATTTGCCCAGCCTCATCCTATAAATGGAAGCTTTGAACTGGAGTAAAAGAATCCAGTTAATTCTAGTTACATATTGTTTAACTTGGCCTTTAAACAGCAAACCCCCTTTTTCTAACATCTCTTTTCTATCACATCTACGAAGGGCTGAACTCTTCTTATGCTTTGCTGAATCAAGCCTATTTAATCGCTGAGTTCAATTGATTTAGGCCCAGCTTTTTAAGGTATTTAGGCATTACTGCACTGAGCATTGCAATGCTTAAGTGTCACTTTCAAAATTGATTTAGGCACTTCGGAGCCAAAATCCCACTGACAGCCAATGGGATTTTGGCTCCTTAGTGCCTAAATCCCTTCTGAAAAATGAGACTTAGGCATTTCCATGCTGAGTGCCACAACCCTTAAATACTAAAATCTGGGCCTTAAATTTTAAATATGTGCAATCCCATCTGTAGTCAGTAAAGTGCATAAGCACATGCTTAATTTTAAGCGTGACTTTTAAGTGCCTTGTGGAATCAGGACCTGTCTAATCTGGGATTTTGTAGATGCAAAGTAATTTCTCTCTTTTAATTTAGAAAAGTGGTAACAATTAACAAGACACTATACACTGATGGGAAATAATTAACAGTTGACTGAAATGTTTATGAAAATATTGTCAAACAGGACTTACATTTCTTTTTCTATCTTGGTTTTCAATATTTGCCGTGGCTCAGAAGAAAGTGGACTGTGTGGAAATCTCTCTTATTTGTAGCTGTCAGAAGGTGCACTGAAGGTTGATTGGTTTCTGTAGATTACACTGAGAGCTGAAAATGGGACTACTGTTTTTGGTTTGGTTTTCAAAAAGAATGTCCCTCCATCACATTTTGGTCCTGGTTTACCTCTTTCCTTTCTAGTGCTCTGTATTCAGTACTAGAGCTGTGTAACCCTCAGTGAAAAAGCAGAACAATTAGTAATCAGAAATCTGTGGCTTTTGGTTCCAGTCATGTCTAAGGATTTGTTTTCAAAGTAAGTGTTTAATAAGTCAAGTCTTGATTCACCCCTTGTGGGGCCTGATGGGGGCAATACAATTTGCAGCCTCTCTGTCAGTGAGGACAGAATCACATAGAGGAGGGTCTGGGGGCATTCACCTTAAGGGAAAAACTTCAATTACTGACCTTAGCTGTACAGGAGCCTTGCTCATAGAAGCTGCTGTAGGGGATGCACTGAATTCAGTGCATCTTGATTACACTCCTGCACCCCAACCACAGCTGTACATTATGGAGACAGTGCTAGCTAGTTCTGTCCCTTCCCCCTGCCATCAGAACAGGGCAGACTTTTATCAGGATCTGCCTACAGCCTTAGTCCTACTACTACCAGTGAATCCAGATCTCAGAATATAACAAAGAATAAACACAGTTTCAATCCTGCTCTCGCTGAAGTCAATGGCAAAGCTCCCATTGGCTGCAGTACTGTGGGATCAAGCCTAAAGTTTGCTGCAGGATTAAGGGCCTAGTCTTGTGTGCAGTGAAGTCAGTGGGAGTTTTGTCCTTGAATTCAATAAGAACAAAGTAAGAATCAAATATTGCACACTTCAGATTACAGCTTTGTCTGTCTGCAGTGGTGTCAGATGGGGTTATCTGACAACTTCAAGTTTTCTTTTAGAAAAGGGTGGTGTGTTAGATATACTGAAACTTGATGTTTGCAATATATCCTGCTTATACTAGATAGGATAAACAGACACCAGCTGTATACAAAGCATTTTGGAGTCTGGGGGCAATGTTCTCCTCCTCTCATTCAACCCCTATTAGCCATTGCTGTGACTTTCAGAGGTGAAAGAGGCAGCTAATTAATTTTAGTCTGTGAATTTAGAAAGCAAGAGAGGCTGCCCCCGTGTCCAACACTGCACTGTAGACTTCATTAACTCTTCATCCCTGGAAGTCACAGGTCAATCCCATATTGAAAAGTTGCTCCCACACATTTGGGTAATGCCCTTGCTACTAAATTGCAGTTAATAAATGACACAATGTAATATGTGCAAGAGGATGCATATCCTGGGAGGAGAAAGTATGGGACTCTGTGAAAAGATGAATATATTCAGATTCTACAACCCCAACATATTACACTGCCACATCATCTGTATAGAATAAAAAACAAGATAGATTCCCTCCCGCCCATACCCCCGGAGCTATCGATTGCTTTACAAATTTATGGTAAGGAGACTTTTTCCTCTGTAAACAATTCCGATAGACGTGAACTACATCTAAATGGCAGCATAAATTTAATTCATCTGTTTCAAGTGACATAACATATGTCACAAGTGCCCAGTTGCTAACCACAAGGAAGTATACTATCTACTGGAGTGCTGTGCTTTATAGCTGTGCAAACTGTTTAGTTACCACGGAAGCATCTTGAAGTGTGTGCAGGCAAATATGTCTGGCAAACCCCTTTGGCATTTTTTTTCCTTATGCAGATTGTTAAATTGTTTTCTGACAGAGAACTGGTAGGAAAATGCAGACTTGTGCACAATGAAATTATTATTTGCTGCAATCCTCCTTTATTTTTAAAAATGCCCTTTTCTAGACTAACAAGAGGCAACTTTCCCCCTCCTTTTTTCCATTTGTTGTTAACACAAGCCAGGCTCAGTAAAGGCCAGAAGGATGAACGTGCGGGAAACCCATTGTTGCTTCATAGAAATGCTGAGGTGTTCCCAGAGATCAGACTACATTTAGGTATCTTTGTGCAGACTATTCTTCTTTATTAGAGCAGTTATAACAGCGTGGAGACTGACTGTGTAAACTGCTTCATCTATAGAGCAAAGGGCTCAGAATACAAATGGGTTTAGATTAGTCTGGTGGAGACACTTTCCTGGCAAACCTCAATTTGTGAGCCTAAATGACTACATTTCCCACCATACAGAAACAGCAAATACTCAAATTCTATAATCATCAAGTAACAATTATTTCTATGATTTGCAACTACTTAGCTTACACTAAAGAAAGGTCCAAACCACAATCCCAAATCCAAGCAGCCCCAAACTTTAGCAGAGCTCACATACCAATCCCACATCCAGATCTAATTTTTCCCATCCACTATTCCTGTATTCTGAATGTTTTGAATCAAGACCCTGGATTCAAAATTCTGCTCCAAACTGTGGCATGATCAAAATTCTGATACATTTCCAAATTTTGCATATCTAAATAATAATACTTTTTTAAAGTTATATCCTTTTGAAAGTCTGATGAATACGGTACATGTACAGTATGTTGACACCTAATAGCTGGGAATTG
Organism: Caretta caretta; assembly: GCF_965140235.1. Lineage (NCBI taxonomy): Eukaryota > Metazoa > Chordata > Testudines > Cheloniidae > Caretta > Caretta caretta. The sequence goes on along the minus strand of NC_134209.1, from coordinate 124,394,008 downwards.
TAAAAAAAAAGTCTCATAAAACTGCTTTGAACATTTTAACATAAAAAGGTTTGCAGAAGACTATAACAAAAATTGAGAAGTAGAAGTTTCCTTCTGAAGACATGGTACTTGCACATTTAAAGGTCAAACAGACATCAAAAAAGTAAACTCTGCATTTAGCCATTTCTATACAATGGGAGCCCCAAAACAATTTATCAGCCAGTGATGACAAAAATGACTCCAAAGAATATATACAACCCTCTATATGGAACAGATGTTTTACCACTTATATGCTAGAGTCCTGAAATTTTTAGAATTACTAAGCCACTGAAGGAGCTGTGAGACCACTGTGTTTATTGCTCCTGGTGGACATAAAATCAAATAATGACTTGTTTGTCATTTTATTTTATAGAAAGTTTAATACTGTCTAGTCCAGAATAACTATGTTGATCTTTCAGACAAGACAAAACTGGTTCTGACCACTTCTGTTCATTGATATCCCTTGAGACTTTTGTGTGTGCGTAAGATTAGGGGGTATTACTATGTGGACTGAATCTCTATGCAGGTAGTCATATTTTGCCTATCTACATGCCCCTCTGCAACTTCCACAGAATATGGTTAGTTCCTCTCCTAATTTCTTGTGTAGTTTTGTTGTGCATTGTTTAAATGGCCTTCACCAACATGACACAGGACTGCAGACTACTGGCAACAGAAAATTTATCTGCAGTGACCAGGCATCCATTATCCCTGCTCCACAAAGGTTTCTGGAGCCAGCTGGCACAGCCTGAAAGAGGGCAGTGCTGGCTAGGCCATACAGAGGATATGCTGATTCAGCACAAATCCCAGGGATAGCCATAGTTTAAACACCAGCAGAAGCCTCAGGAGCAAATGTTGTTCTGGGGTGCACATTGTTCAGAGGGAGCAAATTTTGTGTCTCAAAAAGGCAGATGGGTCCTTTTGAGAAACACCTCAGAGATGCTACCAAATGACACCGATTTTTTTTTGATGAGATATACAAGTTTGATGTATTAAGTATATTACATCAACGCTATTACCTTTGACTTTTGTAAGACATTTGACTTGGTTGTCCGCAACATTTTGATTCAAAATCTGGAATGATACAGGTTTTCCATGGCACATGTTAAATAGATTTAAAACTGGTCTCAATGTGATTGTAAAGTGGGACTCATCATCAAGCGGGTGTGTTTCTAGTGGGGTTCCTCAGGGATTGGTTCTTGGCCCAATGCTATTTAACTTTGTTATCAATGCCCTGGAAGTGAACATAAAATCACTACAGATAATGATTATGGATGGCCCAAAGATTGGGGGAGTGGTGAATAATGAAGAGGACAGGTCATTGGTACAGAGCAGGCTGGATCACATGGTAAGTTGGGTGCAAGCAAACAATATGTGTGTTTTAATATGGTTAAATGTAAATGTATGCATCTAGGAACAAAGATTATAGGCCATCCTTACATGATGGGGGACTTCCTGGGAAGCACTGAGTATGAAAAAGATTTGGGGGCTATGCTGGGTAACCATATGAACATGAGCTCCCAATGTGATACGTGGCCAAAAGGGCTATAGTGTGATCCTTGGATGCATCAACAGGGGAACATCAAGTAGGAGTAGAAAGATTATTTTACCTCTGTATTTGGCACTGGTGCAATGGCTGCTGGAATACTGTGTTCAGTTCTGCGGTCCACAGTTCAAGAAGGCTGTTGATAAATTAGAGATGGTTCAGAGAAGAGCCAAAAGAATGATTAAGGGATTAGAAAACCTTCCTTATAGTGATAGACTGAATGTATTTATCTTAATAAAGAGAAGGTTAAGGAGTGACCTGATCACAGTCTAAGAACCAATGTAGGGAAAAAAAACAGTCGCTTACCTACTCTGTAACTGTTGTTTTTTGAGTTGTGATGCAGACATGTATTCCATGTAGGTGTGTGAGTACCCAGCACAGCAAAGCCAGATAACTTTGCCTAGCTGTGCCCATAGGGTTGGTGCTCACACCCTGGGGCCCTAGCTCCTTCCCTGGCTATCCTGCCCCAACCCCCTCAGTTCCTTCATACCAAATGTCAAGAGTACAGACTCTGATGCAGAGGGGATGGGTTGCAGAATACATGTCTGCATCACATCTTGAAGAAAAACCATTGCAGTACAAGTAAGTAACTGTGTTTCTTCTTCGAGTAGATTCAGCCATGTATTCCATGTAGGTGACTCACAAGCAGTATTTGCAAGAGGTGGGGCTTGGAGTCTATTTAAACAAGAACTGCAGGATTACCTTCCCAAAGTCTGTATCTGATCTAGATGCAGTAGTAATGGCATAATGGTTTGTAAACATGAACAGAGGACCATGTGGCAGCCCTGCAAGTGTCCAGTATAGGAAGTCAAACTGGAACAGGTACAGAGAAGGGCTACTGGGATGATCCGAGGAATGGAAAACTTGTCTTATGAAAGGAGACTCAGGGAGCTTGGCTTGTTTAGCCTAACTAAAAGAAGGTTGAGGGGAGATATGATTGCTCTCTATAAATATATCAGAGGGATAAATATCAGAGAGGGAGAGGAATTATTTAAACTCAGTACCAATGTGGACACAAGAACAAATGGATATAAACTGGCCACTAGGAAATTTAGATTAGAAATTAGACGAAGGTTTCTAACCATCAGAGGAGTGAAGTTTTGGAATAGCCTTCCGAGGGAAGTAGTGGGGGCAAAAGATCTATCTTGCTTTAAGATTAAACTCGATAAGTTTATGGAGGAGATGGTATGATGGGATAACATGGTTTTGGTAATTAAATGTTCATGGTAAATAGGCCCAATGGCCTGTGATGGGTTTTTAGATGGGGTAAGATCCAAGTTACCCGGGAAAGAATTTTCTGTAGTATCTGGCTGATGAATCTTGCCCATATGCTCAGGGTTTAGCTGATCGCCATATTTGGGGTCGGGAAGGAATTTTCCTCCAGGGTAGATTGGAAGGCCCTGGAGGTTTTTCGCCTTCCTCTGTAGCATGGGGCACGGGTCACTTGCTGGAGGATTCTCTGCTCCTTGAGGTCTTCAAACTACAATTTGAGGACTTCAATAGCACAGATATAGGTGTGAGGTCTTTTTTAGGAGTGGTGGGTGAAATTCTGTGGCCTGCGTTGTGCGGGAGGTCGGACTAGATGATCATAATGGTCCCTTCTGGCCTAAATATCTATGAATCTATGAATCTATGAATGTCACTTAGAAACATCATCGATGTTGTGTGGGTCCTCATGGAATGAGCTTGTAGTGATGCTGCCTTTGGTGGGACACTACTGAGAGTATCAATTCAGGACAAATTGCTTGGAGCAGGGCAGTTACAGCCCAAGGCTGGGGTTCCTTTATTATTAAGGTACACCTAACCAGCCAAACAGAGAGAACTTTGGTTTTACCCCACTGGCTACCCAGAAGTCATATAAACAATTCCCTCAGACACCTCAGTTCCCTTGTATCACCACCAGCACCTCTCCTTATGGGGATGAATGGTTATGAAAACCAATACCCCAGTAAAAGAAAAAAGGTTCTCCCAATCCCAAAGGACCAAGCCCCAGACCCAGGTCAATATACAAGTCAGATCTTGCCCAAAAATCACACTGTTGCCAATTCTTTAGAATCTAAAAGCTAAAGGTTTAGTCATAAAAAGAAAGAAATATAGATGAGAGCTAAAATTGGTCAAAGTAATCAATTACATATAGCAATGGCAAAGTTCTTAGTTCAGGCTTGTAGCAGTGATGGAATAAACCTCAGGTTCAAATCAAGTACATCCACAGCTTGGATGGAGTCAGTCAGTCCTTTGTTCAGAGCTTCAGTGTAGCAAAGTTCCTCCAGAGGTAAGAAGCAGGATTGAAGACAAAATGGAGGGGTTTCCAGGGCCAAACTATCTGGGGTGTCACCCACAAGCATAGCACAAGTTTGAAATACAGACAGTATAGAGCCAATACTTATAACTTTAAATACAGAAATGATACATGCATACAGATGCATAATCATAACCAGCAAATCATAACCTTTTCATAGACACCTTCCTTGACCTTCTTTGTACAAGATTTGATGCCACTACAGGACCTTGGTTGCAACAATGATCTATACAGTCACAGTTCATGTCAATAACATCACAGAGCTCACACCCTTTGAGATGGCACAGCCTGAGCTACTTCATATACTGTCATGATACAGGAAATTATCCACCTGGAGATAGTCTGTGAAGAGATGGCTTGCCTCTTCATTCAGTCTGCATATGAAACAAACAGATGAGATGAAGAATGGAAAGGTTTAGTCCTATCCAGGTAAAAAGCTAAACGTTGCCTGACATCCAATGTATGAAGATGCTGCTCATCTGGGGCTAAATGTGGCTTAGGGAAGAACACTAGTAGTGTATAACTTGGTTTCTCAGTTTCATTTGAACCACTTTAGATACAAACTTATGGTGCATCTGCAGGGTTACTTTGTCTTGGAAAATTTTGTGTAAGAAGGATCTGCCATGAAAGTCTGCAACTCTCACTCTCCTTGCAGATGTTATCGGCACAAGGAAAGCAGTTTTCTGACACCAGAAGGGAGAAAGAAGAAGTTGTTAAAGACTTGAACAGAGGTCCCATGAAAGCCACTAAGACAGTATTAGAGTCCCCACAAAAAACCCAGTTCTTTAACTGAGTGGAGACAAGTGACTCCTTTCAAGATCCTCATGGCCACGGAGTTTGAAAACACCAACTTCCCACATATGGGTAGATGAAAGGCTGAAATTGCCACCAGATGCTCTGTCAATGAAATAAGTGCAAGACCAGAAGACTGAAGGTGTAATAGATACTTAAAGATGTCCTGGATACAAGCCATCTTTGGTTGAACTCCCTAGGATAACACACTCATCAATAACTGCTTCCACTTGGCCACATAGGGTGCTCTGGTGGACAGCTTTCTAATACGAAGCAAAATTTGCCAGATCATTCTGTACATCATTCCTGGTGTAGGCAACATGGTCATGGCTACTGTCAAGAAGGGCAAGCCTGAGCTCAGGAAGAAGGTGCACCCGGCCGTGGTAATTCGGCAACGGAAATCGTACCGGAGAAAAGACGGGGTGTTCCTCTATTTTGAAGACAGTGCAGGAGTGATAGTAAATAACAAAGGGGAAATGAAAGGCTCAGCAATCACAGGCCCTGTGGCTAAGGAATGCACAGATCTGTGGCCCAGGATAGCTTCCAATGCTGGCAACATTGCATAAACCTGCTCCATCCTTGTTGTAAACGTTGTCTCTGTCACTCTGGAGCAATGAGAATGAGCTTGGTACCATACAGTTTCTGCTTGAGAATGACCTGGAGGAAAATGATACAGGAGTGCTGATTCCCAGCTCAAGTGAAAAGCATTGGTCAGAGGGCCCAGACTCAGACCCCCTCAAGAGCAAACCTGATGGCATTTTTTGTTGACTCTCATGGCAAACAGGTTGATTGTTGGGATGCCCCAAACCGTAAATATGGACTGCAGAAGACCACTCATGATAAAGGGAGAAATTTCTGCTGAGGTGATGTGCCAGGTGATTCTGGATGCATCCAGTAAATGATCAGCCATGAGAGTAACATTTTCCCTGACATAAAACTGCCAGAACCTGACTGCCTCCTGACAATGCATGCTGAAGTGTGCTCCCCCATCTGTTCACAGAGTACATCACAGTGGTATTGTCGGTAAGGATGTACGCAATCAGGTCCCTGATGTGACCTTGGAGAGAAAGATATAACATGATCCAATGGCTGGAAGTTGAAACTAGACAAATTCAGACTGGGATAAGGCACACATTTGTAACAGTGACCGTTAATAATCATTGTGACAACTTACCAAGAGCAGTGGTGAATTCTCCATCCCTGGCAATTTTTAAATCAAGATTGGATTTTTTTAAAAGATATACTCTAGTTCAAAAGAAATTATTTTGGGGGAAGTTTTACAGCTTGTATTATACAGGAGGTGATTCTCACAATGATCCCTTCTGGCCTTGAAATCTTTGAATCCACTGACATTTTCACACAAGGCAGGGAATCTCTTTTCATTTGAAAATGACTTTCATGATAGATTGATGAAAACAAGACTAAGAAACAAAAACTAAGCCTCTAAAAGAGCATGTGGGGCGGTGGGTGTTTCTTTCATGCAATAAGCTTCAGCAGCTCTGAATTATCTTTGAAAACTCGTGGCGAACCGGGGAAGTCCCGGATGACTGGAAAAAGGCTAATGTAGTGCCAATCTTTAAAAAAGGGAAGAAGGAGGATCCTGGGAACTACAGGCCAGTCAGCCTCACTTCAGTCCCTGGAAAAATCATGGAGCAGGTCCTCAAAGAACCAATCCTGAAGCACTTGCATGAGAGGAAAGTGATCAGGAACAGCCAGCATGGATTCACCAAGGGAAGGTCATGCCTGACTAATCTAATCGCCTTTTATGATGAGATTACTGGTTCTGTGGATGAAGGGAAAGCAGTGGATGTATTGTTTCTTGACTTTAGCAAAGCTTTTGACATGGTCTCCCACAGTATTCTTGTCAGCAAGTTAAGGAAGTATGGGTTGGATGAATGCACTACAAGGTGGGTAGAAAGCTGGCTAGATTGTCGGGCTCAATGGGTAGTGATCAATGGCTCCATATCTAGTTGGCAGCCGGTATCAAGTGGAGTACCCCAAGGGTCGGTCCTGGGGCCGGTTTTGTTCAATATCTTCATAAATGATCTGGAGGATGGTGTGGATTGCACTCTCAGCAAATTTGCGGATGATACTAAACTAGGAGGAGTGGTAGATACGCTGGAGGGGAGGGATAGGATACAGAAAGACCTAGACAAATTGGAGGATTGGGCCAAAAGAAATCGGATGAGGTTCAATAAGGATAAGTGCAGGGTCCTGCACTTAGGACGGAAGAACCCAATGCACAGCTACAGACTAGGGACCGAATGGCTAGGCAGCAGTTCTGCGGAAAAGGACCTAGGGGTGACAGTGGACGAGAAGCTGGATATGAGTCAGCAGTGTGCCCTTGTTGCCAAGAAGGCCAATGGCATTTTGGGATGTATAAGTAGGGGCATAGCGAGCAGATCGAGGGACGTGATCGTTCCCCTCTATTCGACATTGGTGAGGCCTCATCTGGAGTACTGTGTCCAGTTTTGGGCCCCACACTTCAAGAAGGATGTGGATAAATTGGAGAGAGTCCAGCGAAGGGCAACAAAAATGATTAGGGGACTGGAACACATGAGTTATGAGGAGAGGCTGAGGGAGCTGGGATTGTTTAGCCTGCAGAAGAGAAGAATGAGGGGGGATTTGATAGCTGCTTTCAACTACCTGAAAGGGGGTTCCAAAGAGGATGGCTCTAGACTGTTCTCAATGGTAGCAGATGACAGAACGAGGAGTAATGGTCTCAAGTTGCAGTGGGGGAGGTTTAGATTGGATATTAGGAAAAACTTTTTCACTAGGAGGGTGGTGAAACACTGGAATGCGTTACCTAGGGAGGTGGTAGAATCTCCTTCCTTAGAGGTTTTTAAGGTCAGGCTTGACAAAGCCCTGGCTGGGATGATTTAACTGGGAATTGGTCCTGCTTTGAGCAGGGGGTTGGACTAGATGACCTTCTGGGGTCCCTTCCAACCCTGATATTCTATGATTCTATGATTCTGAGAAAAAAATGGCAGCTGTCTCTTAGCACAGGCGGAGTGCTCAGAAAAGTAAAGATGGGATATAGCAGAAAACAAAGGTGTAACAATTTCAAGTTACATATTCCACACAGACTTTAGAGCAGTGGTTCTCAACCTGCGGCCGGCGGGCCTCTTGAGGCCCAATTTGACAATTAGCTGCAGCCTATTTGACAGCCTCAGGGCCATACAGGTGATATATATTGTGTGGATGCGACCCACGTAACACATAGAGAGCTACATATGCAGTCCACAATGGTAAATAGGTTGAGAACCACTGCTTTAGAGAGAGCCATAGGGAGAGGAGGGGAAGCTATGTACAAAGACGGCTAAAAGCACATAAGAATACCACTACCACTTACGTTTCCTAAGCCAGAGTAGCAGTTACTCAGCTTTCCTCTTCACAAGAAAGAGGATGGAATCTCTAAAAGGAGGTAAGTGCCTAAATACTATTCAATTTCATTGGGAGTGGGGCACCTAAGTCCCTTTGGGCCCTTTGAAATCCCATCATTAATGTGCAACAAGCTGAAAAAGGAACATAGCTCCATGAAGTCCACTAGGGACAGTCTAATGTCAAGGAATTATGTGTAAGGTACTCAAATATTGTGATGATTGGCAGCAATATCAACCCTTAGATATGGATAGCAAATTTTTAAAATGTATTTCTCTCCTGTCTCCTCAAATAAGCAATGTTAAATTTAAATTCCGCTATAATTGGGATTGAACTGTTTTGAGGGGCACAGCTAGCTTTTTGAACATCCTTTGGAACAAATGAGGCTCTGCACTCAGGGAAAAAAGTCTAAGGAAAAGTGAATCCACCAACCCAGCAGTAATAAGGTCATAAAACAGGGTTTGGGAGGAAGTTATAAAAGGTGTTGTGTGGGGTGGGTGAAGAAGCCTGTGTAAGCATACAGTAGGCCCTCTCACCTTAGCTGGCCTGTTGCTAGACTGGGCCGGAGTTACAAAGTTCAGCTCCAAACTCCTCTAAAATTAGGGTGAGAGTCTGGAGCCAGGGGTTCTGGTTCAGCCTATTGTCAGTTGCCAAATTTGGGTCTACTCCTGAAATTTCCCATAGTTAAGGTGTGTTTATACTCAGGGTTTTGGTTCAGGACCATCTCTGCCCTCCACTTGAGGTAAAGTGATCTCCCAAAACACCAAAAGCCCTGCCATGTCTCAGGGATTAACTAGCTGTTGAATTAGAATCCTCCACTACAGGTGCAATGTGTCAAAACCGGCATTTGTGCACACAGACAAAGATAAAGTTGTGATTATGGGCAGATCTGTTTTCCAAGCCATATCCCCCATCCCCAAAAAATTTTCTTTAGAACTTTATGACTTTTAAATAACAATCATGAGTAGAAAACACCTCTTATTGTCACTATTGAAAATAGCTTAATATTGTTACATGCATTTTACAGGAATAAATCGTTTGGTCACAACCCAGCATGAAACTGCAAAACTTGTACAGTTGATCTAATGTACCAAAAGCAGTTTAATTCTGTCCTTTATAGAAATGTACATTATAATTTTTTGCAATAACACAAACAATGATAGGCAATAAAAACCAATTTCTTCTAAAAATCTCCTAAAACAATTTGTGGATAGTACAGTATATATTAGGCATGGATAGATTTCTGTGACATTATATACCAGTATGATACAAGGATATAAATGTAAGAGCAATAATCGTGGCAAAGCAAGCATAACTGACATTGGAATACAAATAAAACCCTAAACCAGAACCCTGATATACTTTTTCTGCAATTAATAGTAAAAGAAAACATGTCTTGTATTATACATCTCTTTTCAGGTAATCTGAAAGCCACTGGCTGCAAGACTGATCCAAAGTTAATTGAAGGCCACTGCTCATTAGCGCCAAGTAACTGAAGATTTATTAAATCAAAAGTCTGAGTAAAGCTGATAAAATTCCCCTTAATATCTGATTTTTTCCCACTTTTTTTTTCTGACAATGGTAAAAAGGTAGGGATTGGGAAACCACAGTGGGTCGTCTACTATAATGGTAATATCTCACACAGAACTGTTCAATATCAAACTTATGGTTGGATCCTAAACTACCTATTCACCTTCCTTTGTCTTTAAGGAGAGGGGGGGTTTGTTTTTTTTGTTTTTTCTTGGCAGATATATGCTCTAACAATAATTAGTATTTACATATATGTAGATTTTCAAAGCACTTTTCAGACATTAAGGGTGGGATTTCAAAAGTGCTCAGCATTGGCCTAACTCTGCTCCCATTGAAATCAACGATAAAACTTCAGTTTTTGAAAATTTCACTGTAACTAAGGGCCTGATCCAACTCCCACTGAAGTTGGTGGAAAGACACCCAACAATTTGACAGCCGTGGGTACTGAGGCAGAGAAATGAAGTGGCGTGCCTAAAGCCATAGTAGCCTACAATTTCAGAGCTGGGCTTAGAATTCAGGAGTTGTTAGCTCCCAATCCTTAGACCACAATTCCTTTCTCTTATGTGTTATCAGTTCAGACAGAAAAATGAATTAAGGCAAATTATTTGGTTAACAACCCTAGTTCATAATTCAGGAAAACATAGAAGCATGTGGTGAAGTCCTTCCCTATTCAGAAAGGGCCAGATTTTAAAGGTGTTTAAGTGCCCAGAGCTACAGATGGGTATCTAGTGGGATTTTCAAAAGGGCCAGGTACCTAACTTTCATTGAAACTGATGCCTACATGCTTTTGAAAAATCCCACTTGGGGCCAATCTGCATCTTTGGGTGCCTAAAGACTTCTAAAATATCTGGCATGTAAGCATTTATGCATGTGCTTAACTTCTAGCTTGTGTAAGTCCCACTGAAATGCTTTCCTGAACTGAGATATTTTCTTGAATTAGCGCCAACAGATGGTGTGAACTACTAGACAGATATATTTCCACATGTGGGCCTTGTTGATCATCAAAAGAAGGTGCTAATGGAATTAATACTGTTGTACATCCCAAAGTACGTGCTTAGCTTTAAACAAGGATTGCCAAGGATTGTTTTTGTACCCAGCTGATATCTGTTTTAAAAGAAGGCTCTATTTATGAAATAGCATCAGAAATGTTTAGGTAAGTTAGGAGGTCTTATAAGGTTTGCACTGATATTAACAAAAGGGCGACAGAATAGAACAAGTACATTTGCAACCAGATAGGTTGCATAAAGTTGGGCGTGATGTCAGTTGTTTACACCTTGGTAGTGGTGGTGTAGGTGTTGTATAGCCAAAAGTCTTTAAAGGCTTTCAGTAAATAAAGAAAATATATTGTTAGAAGTGAATGTCTGCCTTAGTGAACAAGGTCCCATATGTTGGTGACCTGTAGTAACATGGCAAAAATTTGGAAAGATGTATGAGTCTCATGATTTATTAAAATTAATACATTTGTGGCATTTGACACACATCAAATCCATACTTGATATACTATATAACCAGTATAAGTGGGCTTTATATCTGATGTCAGTAAAACTTCCTGGCTGTGAATTTTATAGTAGTGTCTCAAACACATGGTACTTATCAATGTAATGGAACAGGATAATCATTGAAATAAGAGCAAGTAAAAGTCAAACAAATGAGCTGTTGAATTTTTGGATCATATTAAACCATGATTCAGGAAAGCATCTAAGCTAATCCCTATTCAGTAAACATGGAATTTAAGCACATAATTAGAAATAAGCATGTGGGTAAGTTCCCTTCTCAAGAAGGAATATTTTCCTGAGTCAGAAACGTAATTGGTAATTATTCAGGGTAACATTTTCAACAGTGCCTATGTGATTTAGTAGCCTATGTTCCATTGAAAGTCAATAGCACTTAGACACTTTTGAAAATTGCATCCTCTCACATTTGTCTTTTTTTATGTTTGTCAGGAATTGGAATGTGTGTTGACACTACCTACGGCTGAGCTACCAAGGGGATCATCAATTGTATCCCTAAACTTCAATTACCACTACAGAAACTTGAAAAGTTTCAGATGGCAGGGGGTTAAAAATAGAACTATAGAGGATTTCAAGCATCACCCAGGGTGGAAATCCCTACCACATGCCGCACTACATTGTTCAATATCTCCATTAGCTGAACATACTCATCAGGCTGGCTAATGAAACCAAACAACTACAGAGAAATAGTCAACTCTTTCCTGGTGTCACATGCAAAAGTCACTATGTATCATCAGTCCCTTGAATGTCAACTATCTCTCGGTAGTTGTTTGGTTTCATTGGCCAGCCTCCTGGGTATGCTCAGCTAATGGAGGTATTGAGCAATGTAGTGCGGCATGCTGTATTCCACTGATTGTGATGTCACTCCTCCAGCTAATTGGTGCAATGTGTCCAAGGAAAATAGGAATAGGCTAGCACTTTCTATTTCCTCCTTCTTTTCCTTTTTTGATTATGAAGTTTGAATTATTCTCTCAAGAAACACAGTTGTTAGATTTCTAAGTTGCCTCTGGATTCTTTTGGTCTAACCATAATATTCTTTCCCACCCAGATGAGTGTGGTTATTAATAGCAACTAAGAATTAATAATAATTTGCACCATTCTTTACATCTCCAAAGCACTAAACAAACATTAATTCAGCGCATCTGGCTCATCTGATGCAAATAGATTGGCTGAGTCATACCTTCATATTTATAAACCATCACTTGTGTCCCAGTACATTTTGGCATAAACAAATCAGTTTTAAAGCCATTTTTCAAAAGGAAACGTAGCATCTCCAAAGCACAGGTTTATGGTGTTCTAGAGACCTCTCAAAATGAAAGTTGCAACAACAAACTGACAGGACTCCTTTTTAAAAAGCACACAACGTAAGATTGGAATGTTACATAACATCCCGGAAAAGTTGCCTTACATTTAATTTGCTGAACAGAGATTGTCAGCCCTTACCTGATACAAGTGACCTTAAAGGCAACCTTTTTTGCATATTATGCTACATTCCAACTTTCTGTAAAAGGATTTCCTTTCAGCCTTTTGTTGTACCCTTCATTTAATAAAGAAACCGAAACAACAGATAGCTGTGCTTTAGAGATGGTGCATTTCCTTTTACAAATGGCTTTAAAACTGATTTATTTTTATTCTGAAATGTCTGAGAACACTAGCGGCAGTTTATAACTAAAAAGATATGACTCAGAGAATCTATTAGCGTCACAAGGAACCTGAGCTTTTATGGAGAAACTGAAATTGACTTGTCTAATCCCTTTTCAATTCAGGGCCAGATCCTGATCTCAGACGTGCAATGTGTATAGTTGCATAAATTGAAAAATCCACTACTGGGTATTTGTGTGCAATTACAACAGAGGAATTTTCAAACTCTCTGGTAATATACACACCATGCCCTTGAGACTGAAATCTGGCCTTTCAGCACAGGTGCTTTTTACAAATATTGGCAATTACTTTATTGGTCTTAAACTCTGCTGCAGACTCTCCAGTCCCAGTAATATATAAAATATACTATCCATGACTGAATGCAAGGGAATATTTGCTCTAGAGAGATTCAGAAGGGAGTAAGGTCTGCAAAGGTAACATTCTTGTACACCAAGGTTGATGGCAAAACTTAGCTGTGGAATTGATGAGCTGGTAAAAACAAAGGGATGGTGAGGAAATTCTCATGGCTCAGGAGCAGGGTAGCAGAGGGAAAAGGTAGGGGAAACTGAAGTTTCTCTCACTGTCATTCCTTCAGGCTACAATAGTCAAAATCTTTAAACAACACATAATCAGTGGTACAGGAAAAGAAAGTGAAAACCTTCTCAAACTGGAACTAGAGGGAATGAACTACAGAAGCTGAAGGTAATTATTCCATTCGTCTGGAATAGCACTATTACTCTAGTAGCAACAGTGTGTAATCTTTAGTGTCATGAGCTAGAGGGCAATGAAGACTTTTCCTGACTAGTATCTATTCTGATGTCCATATCTAGGGTATATCTACACTGCAGCCCAGGTAGAGAGGCTTGTGCTAGCTCTGTTTGAGCTAACTCACTAAAATAGCAACATAGACATTGCAGCAGGAGCAGCAGGCTTGGATTCAGGTGGCTAGCTGGAGCCACCACACCCCCTCCCCCCCGCCACAACAGCCATACTTCTATTTTAAGCATGCTTGCTTGAGCACAGTGAGCATGAGCCTGTCTACCTGTGCTTACTTTCTGTGCTCAGTGTGCTTGATCAAGCTGCTGTGGCTACTTCTGTTTCCTTTCCTCCTTCCACAATGCTAAGAGTCAGTCTAGAGGAGAAATAAGATATTCAGTCATCTCCACCTTCCTCTAGTTCCAAAGGGTAACATTTTCCAAAGCACTTTGATTTCTAAGGCACTTATGCCCACTGAAAGTCAGGGTGCTTTTGAAAATTTTATCCAAAGTTCCATATTCCTGATGATTAATTCCAGGGGGAAAACCAAATTGAGCAAAGAATAGGACTGTTGCCAAGTAAGGGGATCAAGATGCATCAGCCCCACTAAGTTTTAAAATCTACACAGAAAGACACAACCTTATGTGAAATGTGCTCTAAGTATAGCAGAACTGTTTGGGATGAAAAAGGTACATGCCAGGAGGCAACACATACCTGGTATGGGCAGCTGGTATGGGCAGTAGAATAATGGCACTTCAAGAATGCCACTCCCACACACAGAGTTGGGGTGACTTTTGCAGAGAAGGCATAACTCATACAAATAACACAACCAACTACATCAAAAACTAAACCATAAGTACACAGCACCTTTCTCCTCAGTATCTTAAAGCAACTTACATATATTCTAATGTCCACTATGATGGTGTTGGGTGCTATGGAAAAACTCAAGATACACTCAATAGATAATAAACTAACCCTCAAAGCTTTCCAGTGAACTATATAGGAGCATGACTCACTTTGGAAATACTAAAACAGGCACGGAAATGTTAAGTGACTCGCCCAAAGCAAGACAGTGTCAAAGCCAGGAATAGAACACAAATACCATAAAGCCTATAAAGCAGTTGACAATGGCGAGGCAACTGGCATGCTGTGACCTCTGCTGATTACGCTGATAATCATCTTACTGTCACCTTGTGCTTCTCTCTTCTGGTTGCATCCACCTGCTGTCTCTCATCTGATCCTTACACTGCAAGCTCTTTGGGGCAGGGACCGTCTTTTCATTCTATTTGTACATTGCCTAGCATAGTGGGGACCTCTAAGCGCCAGCTGGAGCCTTGAGGTGCTACCACAATAAAAAGCCCGAACCTAGACCACGCTTCTCCTCTATAGACAGAAGGGCCCAGATCTTCTAAGGTATTTAGGTACCTAGGGCCAGATCCACAAAGATGCTTTGGCACCTAGGTGCCTAAATCCCAGTTTGGGACTCCAGTGTGATCCACAAAACTCTTGCATCAACCTGCAGACACCTAAACTCTGTGACCAAATTTCGGCTCTAAAAGTTGCCTAGGTGCCTAAGTTTCTACATCTGGGTATGTGCTCTGCTGCCTCATTCTAGGCAATCAGACAACTGTCTCCCACCTAAGCCCTAGCAAGTGATCCACAAACTGGGGGGAAATAGGTGTTCAGCCACTTATCTTACCTGTGGGGCCTATGCTGTAGGCGGTGCCTACATATCAAAATGTGGCTGTTGGCAGTGGTGCCCTTGCCCACCTTCTAACTTTCAGACCAGTAGTTACAGCACTCATCTGGCACATAGGAGACACAAGTTCAATTCTCTCCCTCTGTCCGATGGGGGGAGAAGATTTGAAAAGAGATCTCCTACCTCTGGGGAGAGTGCTCCAGCCACTGAGCTATGGGGTAGTCTGGTGTGGGCCTCCCTCAGTCTTTCCTGTTGAAGCTGTTCCACTTTGGATTAAATAATTAAAGAGTCATTAGGCCAGAGAGATAGAGTGTGAGAATGAGTCTACAGTCTGGGGGCTAGGGGATACACTGGGAGGCCCAGGGTGCAGTGCCTGCTTCAAGGCACGTAAACCAGGCTTTGTGGATCGCAGTGTTGTTTTTGTGATTTTCAGTGTCACAATGCCTAAGTCCCTATGTGGATCCATGCCCTAAAGCCCATTGATTTCAATGGGAGCGAGGTGCCTAAATACCTTTGGGGGATCATTCTCATTTAAGGGCCATTCTCATCAAAATCTTCATTGTTACCAATATATTTTACATACTTAGTTATTTTCAATAACAACATGTCAGTATGGTCAAAAATCTTGTCCTTATTTTGAGGCACTGTAAGACTCTTAAGCTAGTGGAGGTCCATCTGCACTCATTTGAAAAAAGGAAGGGAGAACATTTTTAGTATCCTCTTCATGTGCCCATATGGCACTTTGTACCTCAAAACAGCACCCTCAAACTCCTATATTCACCATGTCATATAAATATGATATATTTCATACAAAGCATGCCATGTAAGATATCATATGAAAGGTAATGGTCTGCTGAAGCCCATTGTTCTGTTGAAATATGTATATCATTAGTATGTATGAAGTTATGAGATTTTGCTCTTTGGTTGTTACTGAAATATGTTGTATATTGTAAGTATGTTGTAAGTTTGAGAGTCTCTAATGCTAGTTCTCCTGTGAAAACTACATGGCTTATCACCAGCCATTGACTAGCAGGAGAAGAGTAAACAAGGGATTTACAATTCAAGGACAGTTGTGCAAGCACCACACCATGGGACTGCTCAACTCTATGACTTTATTGCACAAGACCACACCAGCCACTCTGCGGCTCAGCAAGGCTCACCAGTCAGGCCTGGACTAGAGTCTTCCAGACACATGGACTGAGGATATAAAATAGGGGACAGTGGAACCATGCTTTGGCCTTTCTTCTCCCCCACCTATGCTGGAAGCAACAAGAATGCTGGGAAGACAAAGACGTCAATTGAGGAGACTGGTCCGAGGCTTAAAAGAGGAACCCTGTGTATTAAGAACTGTAACTTCCAGTGGAGTGAGAAAACTGCTTGATCTAAATACTGCCTAGTATAATAAGGTTTAAGATTTAGCCTGTGTGCTTACCTTTTACTATCTCTAACCTTTTGTGCTTGCTACTTATAATCACTTAAAATCTATCTTACTGTAGTTAATAATCTGTTTTATATTTTACCTAAAACAGTGTATTTTGGTTGAAGTTCTTGGGAAATCTCAGCTCAGTTTACAAAGGCTTGTGTATGTCCTCTCCACATTGAGGGAGGAGCGGACTGGGTAATAAACTTACACTGGTCAGGCCTCTGGGGTACAAGGCTGGGGGCTTGAGAGATTTACTGGTGCCTTTCTTGGTTTGATTTGTAAGTGGCTCTGGAAGCATTCATGCAGTCTAGCTGACTGTGTGGCTCCACATGTGCTGAGTGATATCAGCGCCTAGAGGGGTTTGCTGCTTGTCACTAGCAAAGCATTGTGAGAGACAGCACAGGGTGTAGAGTTAAGGGGACACAGCGGTATCCCACTTCCAGGTGATACCCTGGGGATCCCATCATATGCCACCAATATTTCTTCAAGCATGAAAGATCTTCCTTACTGATTTTGATGTTTCTTGCTATAGAATATCCCTACTAATGCCAGTATAAACAACTTAGGTTATGGGGACCCACTGCGGTGTCTAGAAAACTGTTTCAGAATGGCATCTGCGCTTGAAAACTGAATTGAATGAATATATTATGCTAACATATGCTAAAACTTAAAACTGCCAGTGCTGCAAAGAAAATTATCTGCAGGCTCTTCTCTCATTTAGAGGATCAAAAGGGATGAGATTTCAGTCTAATAAAATGTTGTGCTTGCAGCTGGACTGGGGGAGAATATCAAGATACATTAGGTAAAACTGACATTAAAAGTGCAACATAACAGATGGACGCAAAAGTGAATTTTTATCAAGATGGTCCATTAGTGTTCTGCAGCCAGACAGAGAAAAACAATGACCTGGAACAAATCAAGAAGAATGGTGCTTGACTTACGCTTCCTCCTTGCAAAGTGTGACCCATATTCATAGTCTTTAATTAGAAATGAATTTTGCTTATGGCTGATGGGCTAATTTCTCTCTACTTTTCTAAATCACCAATCTCCCAGGTTACATTACAAATGAGCAGAGGAAAAATGGATCAGTCCTTTCACCAGTGACAAAGCAGGTTTCCTTTGAAGCAGAGAAATCAATCAGTGAGTCACTTAGTGCTGCCTAGTTACATAATCTATGATTAACCTCAAACAACCTTGGGTAACTTTTAGCATCAATATTTAAAATAAGCCTAGCACAAACCACATTTTTAGCTTCAAATCCTGCACTTCCAGAATGGAAGGTTCTGATCTGCCCCATAAGTAACCTCAGAGGGAAATAAGAGAACTCAAAACAGTGGGCCTTTTGCAAAGTTTGAATGCACTTGATCTGAGAAGTTTATGTACATGTGTTTGTTGGTGGAAGAGCTGTGTAGTTGTCTGTCTGTAGGCATTTTGCTGCTCTATTACTAATAGTACAAAGCTACTGCACAGACAAGGGGGCAATCTAGTGGTCTGAGCACACAGGATTGGGAACTACGTACCCCTGAGCCACAATCCTAGTTCTGTTCTTGTGGCAAAAAGAGCATGTCATTATGTAAATTAAGGATTATATCATTAATCCACATGAACAAGAGGGCAGAATAGAAAGTTGCACAGAAAACCTTAATTCTGGCACTTCCTAGCTTTTGAATGCCTTACTTGTCAACCTTAATAGTCTTTTAATGTACTTTTGTATGAAAGCATATATGTGATCTGAATACTTTAGTGGCTCCTATAGTTATAACAGCCCAAGCCAAAACTCCAGACTTGGCCATCCCCAAGACCTGAATTTTGGAGTATCTGCCATTTGGGCTGGGTTTAAATTTAGTTACTTTAACTCATCTCTAACACAGACACTGTATTTTTTAAATTATGCATTAATTTTAGAATTGTTTACTGAAGCTGGCTGAATAATACATGCAAATAGCTTATTTGATCTTTTTTCTCTAAGTTATTCAATACATTAGTCAAATATTTCTAATCAACCAGCAGTGTAGGTGGCTGAATATTATTAATCAAATATTCAAACTTGCACTGTCCATCAGTGAATAATTTACTCAGAAATAACAACACTATCATTAGCCAGCTCTACTTCATGCCACAAAAGAAGAAAATCTACAAGTCTTAGGCACTTATATGGCCAGCATGACTACAGTATCCAATCACCTCACAACCTTCCATGTTTTGGGGTAGGGAAGTGTTACTACCCCCATTTTACACATGGGAAACTTGACCTAGGTCACAAAGGAAGCCTGTATCAGAGCAGGAAATTGATCGAGGTTTCCCAACTCCTAAGTTAGCGCCCTAACCAATGGATCATCCTTCCTCTCAAAGTGGGATGGAAAGCGTGCTCACCAAAGTCTGGAGTGGCAAGCTCTGCAAAGGGGAAATTAATTGATTTAAAAGCTCCCTGAGGGAAGGTCTTGCCATACCAAACATGTCAGTAGGAGCGTTTTTGAATGAAGAGGAAGGTAATATGTACAGGCAGAGCCTCTGAAAAGCCACAGAAGTAACTGCAAGAGTCCACTGATTTATACTTCCAGAATCAGGGAATCAGGGAACTTTGCAACCATGTCTCTAAAATATTTGTATTAATAGTTAATGTGTAGGGGTCTATCATACTATATCTTCCTTCCCTTAGTTATATGCACATGCCCATTGTAAATGCCAGTTCCTGAATCCAGCTTCTGGGTATGAGATTGTGTTTCCTCATGAAAGAAGACTGGGAGGCAGAGGTAGTTTTCATCCACTATTGGCTATTCATATCCATTTGCCTTAAACTTCTCCCATAGGAGATTTTACTGTGGATGGTACTGGGTGTAAGAAGGCAAGGAGTGGGAAGCAACTCACGCAGTGAGGAAAGGTCATTGGAGAAGCAGGGATGTCCTAGCTTGCTCCTTTGTCTGGCTTTTGTACAATTTCATCCTCATTTTCAGTGCCAATTCCATAGTACATTTCCACCCCAATTTGTTTATGATTGGGGAGACACTGAACTGAGAAACTGCCAAAAGTGCTATGCACGAAGGCAGTGGAATAAGAGGCATAGAGACACCAGAAATTCATTTCCCATTAAAACAGCGAAGTCTGCGGAAATGGCTGGGGCACAGCTTTCTGTTTGCCCTACTTATGGGTGTTTGTACAGTACCTGTAGGTAGTCAGGTAAGTTTTGTCATGTCTAATCAACAGTACCACAAAAGAACAACTGACAGAGCAAATTCAGAGTGCCTGATTCTCCTGTCTTTTACACCACTGTAAATCAAAAGCAACTCTCTATTAGCCAATGGAATAACACCATGTCACTGATATGAGAAGACACTCAGCTCCAGGAAGACTTAATAGTACATGCATGTTACTTAGGGCTTGTCTACATTACCTGCTGGATCGACGGGCAGCAACCGATCCAGTGAGGGTCGATTTATTGCATCTAGTCTAGACACGATAAATCGACCACCGTGCGCTCTGCTGTCGACTCATGTACTCCACCAGGGCTCAAGGCGCAGGCAGAGTTGATGGGACAGCGTCAGCTTTCAACTTACCGCAGTGAAGACACCATGGTGAGTAGATCTAAGTATGTCGACGTCAGCTACATTATTCACATAGTTGAAGTTGCATAACTTAGATTGATTCCCCCCGCACCAGTGTAGACCAGACCTCAGTTAAGAATGATAAACTCAGTATAATTCATCTATTTTACATGGCTTCTCCACCTTGCCTATCAACTAACGGACTAACCCTGGCATTCTATCTAATTGCTCTATCCCCTGGTCATTATGATAGCATTAACTCTGGGCCAATACAACCATCCAGTTACCACTATTAAAGAGATGATGACAGATGAAAACCAGGAGGCAAAGGACTAAAGAGAAAATAAAAGAATAGGTATTGAAGAGCATTCTGGTGACCAGGACATTTTGGTATAATACACGTTAAAGAAATATTGACTCTGGTTGGCTGACACTGCATAGAATCTGGGTGCCGATTCTATGCAGTGTTTAATCGTGTAGCCTGAATGTGGTTCCCTTGAAATTTAATTTCATGGTAATGTTTATTGCTAGAGATGTACCAGTTGTATCAGAAACCCAAACACTGGTGAACAGAGCTAGATTGCAAAAAGCTTTTGAACTTGCTATTTGCCCAGGAGGGATAAAATGGAAACCTAAAAGTTGCCAATATTTATGATTTGGGAAGACCAGTTGAAAATGGTGATTTTGTGAACCCAGAACAAAAACAGGCCATTTAAGGGGGTGATTTTGTTTTTTTGTTTGTTTGTTTGTTTTTCCCCTTCCATATTTCTCTTCATTTTAATTAAGCCCTCTCTGGACTCATGCTGTTGGAGAGTTTTCAAAGAAACAGAACTTTCGTGCCAGGTTCTCTCCGCCCCCCCCCCCCAACTTGAAACGTGTCTGACTGGGAGTTTACATCAAATAAAAACCTAAATACAGCTACGCTACTAGCATTCTGAATACTGTAGAAAGGAAAAACATCTATTTAAACACTGCAGTCAAATTCCCTGGAATTCTGCTATACAGTTTGCTTTTTATATTAATGGTTTTCTTAATTGGATAGGAGCTGCAGGATCGCCACATATGGGCTGGACACTATTAGAAATATCAGTACAAATAGAAAAAACATTGGGCTAGTTTCAGCCTTGATTAAAACCTTGTGTAACCTTAATGTACATTTAAAGATACAATGCACTTGATTTCTTGAAGATTCCCTGTCAACACGAGAAAGATATCACTGCTGTAAAGAAAAAAAAATATTTATTTACTCCAAGTACAATGCAACTTCAGGTCCCAATCCTGCAAATATCTGTCTGTGAGTATTGTATGCAAATGAGTAGTAGTCTTGTTAAACTCAATGAGTGTTTGCAGGATTGGAGCCTTATTTTGATGACCGTCACTGTCAAAACATTACAGAATTAAAATAAATGAGATCCAGTTGGATGTATATTCCGATATCAAACTTTCATTATGCAATTCTTAAAACTATCCTTTTACCAACTACTCTTTTTGAAAATATACATTCACATAAGCTTTCCTGGTACAACAGTGCTCCATTAGAAAAATCAAGAAGTAGGACAATGGAACCGACTGCCTAAGGAGGTTGTGGAAGCTGCTTAACTGGAGGTTTTCGAAAGGAAGCTGGATAGCCATCTGTCTTGGATGGTTTAACCATAATAAATCCTGCAACTTGGCAGGGGGTAGACTAAATGACTTTTGAGGTCCCTTCTAACCCTATGATTCTATAAGCATACATATCAGGATAAATTCTACTCTGACTCTTATTCCATAGCAACCCCATTGAATTCAACTGGAACCTTGTGTACCTATGAAAATGGAATTTGGCCCTTAAGTATTTCCAGGTTTATAACACTTTGAGATCCAAGGATGATCAAACAACCTTACACAGGTGAGCATGCATCTACATCATTTACATGCATGCATCTACATCAAGATAAAGTAACTTGTCCAAAGTCACACAGTGCATCAATGGCAGAGCCAAGAATAAAACCCAAGTCACCAGATTCCCATTCCTGTGCAGTGTGAATGGGACTACAATAGTTTCCCCAATGTACTTCTCAAATGCATAAATGTGAACCATGATCACAAGCCTCATAATTTCTAAAAGTCTGGGGCAAAAAAATGGCAGGTGGACCAAGAAATTAGAAATGGAGCGATCTGGTTTTGATTCCATCTTGGAAAAAGAATGTTGGTGGATTTATGTCAAAGGCTAAAACAAAGCTATCTTCAGACAAAAACACTTCATATTTTAATCTTAAATCCCTGTTTTGCATAATATTTCTTAGTGTTTCCAACTATAGAATATCATCATCACAGTATGCTATGGAGTACCTTTACTATACCAAGAATAAAGGAGATCAAATTTTGTTTGTTGTCAGCTACCGTTTAAAGTGAATACACTGATGTAAATTCTGTAAGGGTTAAATACTGGTCCTATTGACGTCTAAAGGAATTTTGCCTCTGATTTTAATGAGACCTGGTTTGGGCCTTTAGGAAAGCACTTAAGCATGTGCTTGGGTCCAATCCTCCATGTGCCCAAGCCTACTGAAGGCACAAATGCTTTCCTGAATGCTTAATTCAAATGGTAATGAATAGATCTGCAATCTGAAAATAAGATATTTCCCAGATTGTAGAGTTTACAAGAGCTACCCAGTAATTCACTGTTTGCTGCAGCACATAAGCAATAACTGAAACATACAAAGTTCAGAATACTTCTTCCTATTACCATGGATTGAATGGCATTTGCTTAAGTGCTTTTGTCTGAGAGAACATGACAGAATGTTTGAAATTATCAAATGTATTGTATATCTTATATTTCTTTACTACACATTTTTACCTTCACTGCTGAATGCAGTACATGCAAGAAAGAGTTAAAAGTAAAAAAAATATAATTTTAATATTAGAACCAACTTTAGAAAACCAGAATATTGTTGAATCTGGTTGAATCTGTAACGTCAAACAACTTATTTGACGTTAGCTGCTATTTCTACTAATTGTCCATGAAGTTCACAATTTTTACCAAGTATTCATTATTCAAAAAAGTGTTCAAAAATAGGCTTGTGAAAAAAACTCCAGCATACAGGTCGTTCACAAATAAAGGCATTTGCTATTCAGAATTCACTGCCTGAGCTGTATGACCGATTACTTAAGTTACATGGTATTGTTCCTGTTCCCTGATTGGCTGGCCTCATCTTTATAAACTACGACTGCTTTTGCAATAAAGCAATTGTTTTCTCATTAATTGACTTCTGTTTCTTGATTAAACACACTCCCCTGCAGACCTGAAATTCACTTCCGACTCATGAGAAATTTTGGTCACTCTATTCTCTAGCAAAAGAGAACAAAAAAGATGTGAAAATAACTGATTCAAAATGCAATTCAGAATTCACAAACATTCCTGCAAACACATTTTTCCTCTTTTCACCCAGCTCTAACTTTTAATTTTGGTAACGTGTATTAATGCCTTATGTTAGTAAAGAGATTTCCAGTCAGTAATGATCAGACACTCATATTAGACCAAAATAATTCCTTTCATTTTTCTCGATAGGTTGCGAGTGCTTCATAATCAAATGTGTTCATTTTAGACTGGTCAGAAATATTTTTCAAGTGGGTAAAAGCAAAGCTGAGCAAGAAGAGATGAACAAACAGTTTGAATTTCTTGTAAAATGTCCTGCTAATGGTAGTTGATTCTCATTGTTCCTATTTTAAATGATTTCCACGAGAGTTCATGATTGTAAGACGTTATGGGACCACGTAATTGAGAAAGAAGAGTCAATTCTTAAGATAGAGCACTGATAATTTTACATCAAACCTAATTGAGATGAATGATGTGCATGAGTCAGTCTTGGAAGACTTGTTCCATTTCACAAAGAATGTTCCTCTTTTAGTTGTCTGCAGCAGAATCAAAAGGGAAGCTCGGCCACTTGCTGAATCAGGCCCTATATTCATTAACGAAATAAAGAGCGCAAGGAAGTTATTAGTGACTAGGGCTGGGTGAACATTCAATTTTAAAACCAGCAGGAAGCTCTCCCCATGTCCCCCTCTCTTCCCAGATACTATAAGGGCCATTAAAAAGGAACCAGATCCAAACATTATAGTTTGTCAGTGAAATACCCTGAAAGTAACAAAATCATAAACACCTTCCATTCTTGTGGTACTTCCACGACTCTCATTGCAGTCTGCCAGCAGGAAGAACAGCAAGAGTAACCAAGGAATGAAAGAGTAAGCAGAGGTGAGATGGTAAGGAATGCAGAGAAGATAAGAATATTGGGTGGAGCAGGGAAGAGAAATTATAGGGACAACAGGACAAACCATGCAGAAAAATGCTATAGCGCTCCCCAAACAAACACAATGGGGTACAAGGCTTTATTTTTCTTCTTTAGGGTATGAATAACTCATTTAAATAATTGAGTTACTTATATCCTACAGGGTGAGATCTCTCCCCCCCCCCCCGCCCCAATTCCAGGCTATAAAACAAATGCAATTCATCTAATTGGCTAGAATAGGAAACTAAGAAAAGGAGGTCTAAAGAAATGAAGGCCTAGAAATGGAGGAACTTGCAAAAAGCAAAACAAGAAAATAGTAAAATGTGGAGCAGAGAGACAGGGCCAGTCCCTGCCTCATTCCTTTCAGGCATAACTGTGTGCACACACTAAAATCTGATTTCCGTAATTACTTCTGCATGCTGGGGACTCCGCTATTGCTCTTGATTTTTACATGGAAGGTGCTCAGATACTATGGTGTCGGATGGCAGCATAAAGCCTAAAATAAGATGTATGAACAATCAATGAAAAGCAAGCCCTAAATGGATGTAAGCATGGCCAAAGTGAATTCATTTAAAAATGCAAATGAATACTCAGTATTTGCCCAGCTCTTACAATAAAATAATTAGCCTGTAGTCATCAAAATCCATGCAGCATCTATTAAATGGATTAAAACTTATTTACATGCTTTGTGAATAACATGTACCTCTTTGTAAAAAATAATTCCAAAACAATCTAGAAAGCAAAGTATGCCAGATTGATGCCAGATTTATCTCCACTGACTTCAGTGGAATTACACTAAGAATGAACCTGGCCCAAGAGGTCTTTTACAATCACTTTAAATGATTCATTGTACCAGGGTCATTATTTTCTCATGATACTTAATTTCCCTCCTACTCCCAGGCACTGAAGTGAACAGCAACTTGTGGTGAACAAAGAAATTACTATTTCTGGCTATTATATGGAGTTCCTCAGCCACAATGGCCACTCTCCAGCTATCAATCTGCATGCTTCAATCATCCAGTTTTCTCCCTGTAACCTCGGCATTTCCTTTTGTCATTAAGAGATTTGCAGTATCTATTCCGTATCTAACTGATCGCCACAATTTTCCAGTGTTCAGATTCCAAACCAACCATTACTGTGCTGTTACCCCCATACCCAATAGCTTGGTTGTCAGGGCACCCACCTAGGATGTGGGAGACCCAGGTTCAAATCGTTGCTTTGGAGCAGTAATTTGAACCTAGATCTTCCTCATCCAGTGTGAGTTCCCTAATAGCAGACTATAGAATATTCGGGGATGGGGGCGTTCTCCCTCAATCTCTCCTCCTTTAGAAGCTGTTCCACTTTGTACAATTATTCACTGGAGCAGGGAATAAAACCCAACTGTCACCCCTCCTAGCTTGGTGGTTAGGGTGTTCACTGGCAGAGAAGAGACCCAGGTCAACTGCCTGCTCCAGAGTAGGGATTTTAACCTGGGTCTTCCACATCCCAGACACGTGCCCTAGCCAATGGGATTTTTGGTATAAGGAGTGGAGAGGCATGACCTCTGATTTTGTGAATAGTGAATAAATCCCCTTGTGACTCTAGTCGCACATATCAAAACATTTCGTTTTGACATTTCCCAAAAAATTCTTTGATTCAACTACAACAATTCTCCAAAATGATGCTAATTAGATAAATGTTTCAGTGTATCCAAATTTGCATTTTTCAGCAAAATGTTTTGTCCAAAAAATTTCACCGAGCTCTAGTTATAACGGCATAATCTAGCCCACCTAGTAGAGAGTTATAGCAGTCAATATCATAGGCTGGCTAACACAGTTGTAGGGGGAAAAATAAAATTCCCTGCCCACACTGAGTACTTAAACTCTGGAACAGCTTTATTGGTGCTGTTAACAATAACAGTCTTCAAACATATTTACAGTTACCATGGTTCTGCCCCCAGTGTGGACACAGTCTCACTGTGATCGGCTTTGGCTCTTGCTAAACGTATTATCCCACCTGACATACCAATTGGAATGTTTTTCAAATATAAATAGCAGTTCACTGATGGCAAGCCAAACAGCAAGCAAGAGAGAATCAAATGCAGCTTCTTGAGTGACGGTAATCAAATATTTCATGACAGTAATACGAATATTAAAGATCCATCCATTAAATGTCAGTATTTCCCAAGACTTGCAGTATGTTCTGGATCTCAAAAAAAGCAAATTCAGCATTTTACCAGCCTGAAAGAGCTTGCACTACATAACAACTGTAAACGGTTTATTTTACATCCCTATCAATAGAGCTGACTGAACAGCTTGCTGACAATTTTGCATCAGTGCATTTACAGCTGCAGCTATTAATACTAAATCCCAGCTATCATGTGTGATTGCAAAAGCCTTATCCACGTAAAAACATGAAATTTAGGCTGTTACATAGTAATTTACTCCCATGATATATACATTATCCATATGGTAAGACACCCTAGACTTTTCTAGGCAAGAAACATTTCTAGGCAGTTACTTATTAATTTATAATAGGGGGAGCTGAAAGCAATCTCTGTATTTAGGTTGCTTAACATGTTCCATTATTAAAGGATTATTGTGACCTTTTCTTTGAGAAGCTCTCTCACCTCCATTGTTTGTAGCAAGCCCTTGATACTTGGCAGGGGGAACACCCTGAGGCTACAGAAGTGCCTTTTTTCCCTATCCCATTAAATTCTGTTAATCTTTTGCTGGTATTTAACTATTAAAAATCACCATTTTTTCCCTCTGGCTTGCATTTTTCAGGAAAATTCTGGTAGCACCTCAAAATAATAACTGAAGACACGAACATTATACGGCTGGGGTCACATTTCCAACAAGCAGCAGCAGCAGCAAATAATATACTGAGAATGTCTAGGAGCTGCCATGTTGTGTAATCTTGTGGATACCTGATGCAAGGTGCTCAGGTGCTGTAAGCATTGGCCATCAATGTACATTTCTAAAGAGAAAATAATGAATACAACAGCTTTTATCAATAGAATATTAATGTGCATAGGGGCTGGAACTGCAGGTGCTAGGGGTGCTGCTGCAACCCTTGGCTTGAAAAGATTTCCATTATATACAGGGTGTACAGTTTGGTTCAATGGCTCTCAGCACCTCCGCTATAAAAACTGTTTGAGCACCTCTGTGTGCAGACATGTAAACTCACATAATTCTGAGGGGAAGAGGAACTTTAAACACTTGCAGCCCAATGCATGAGCTGTGGAAATGAGATTGTCTCACGAAAAATAAGGAAGAATACTCACTAAAATTCAGCTGGGCCAAATGTATTGATTATTTCAGCCAGAAAAAGAAGCAAATTGCCCGTTGCTTAAATGGCCATTTTTGGGTGGCTGTTGCATGTCTGTCATATTTAAAGGGCCAGCACCAAAAGCGCATACGAGGAAAGAGTTTCTATAACAGCACAACTGTATACTGAAGAGAGTCAATGGGGATGCACAGCTGTCACCGAATAAGGTTCTCTTGAGTAGGGTTTCTTTGGTATTGTCTGCAACACTTTTCACCATAAGTAATAGACAGGGCACTGAACAGGGAGCCAGGAGAACTGGTTTCTATTCCTGGTTCTCTCACAGACTTGCTGTGTGACCTTGGATAATTCACTTCACCTCTCTGCCTCCGGTTCTCTTCCCACTCTTTGTCTATAGATTGTAAACTCTTTGTGAGGGACTCTCTCATTATGTGTTTGCACAACACTCAGCACACTGGAGCCCCAATCTTGGCTGAGGTTTCTGTAATACAAATAAATAAATAACAAACAATATGAAGATCCTGTTAATATGTGTCCTTCCTATTAAGATAATTAACTTACTGCTTTAGAGTGCATTGTAAGCTACCCGTGTGAACCGGGCCGGTGAAAGGATGTTTTGCGCCCTAGGCGAAACTTCCACCTTGCACCCACCCTCCGCCCTGAGGCGCCCACCCTGCGGCGGCTCCCCGCCACCGCCCCTCCACCCTGAAGCGCCCCCCCTACAGCAGCTCCCCACCCCCTGAGGCTTCCTGCCACCCCCTCTCCCCTCGGGGGGCCGTGCGGCAACTCCCCTCCCCAGCTCACCTCTGCTCCGCCCCCTCCCCGAGCATGCCGCCGACGCCGCTGCTTCTCCCGCCTCCCAGGCTTGCAGCACCAATCAGCTGTTTGGCACGCAAGACTGGGAGGAAGAGAAGGAGAGCGGGGCGGTGTGCTCAGAGGAGGAGGCGGAGCAAAGGTGAGCTGGGGCGGGGAGCAGCTCCCCTGTGCGCCACCCCTGCCCCGTTACTTGCTGCAGGCGGCCCTCCCGGTGGTCCTCTGCCCCAGCTCACCTCCGCTCCACCGCCTCCCCGGAGCGCGCTTTTGGCCGCCCCCAACCACTTGGCGCCCTAGGTGACTGCCTAGTTCGCCTAGTGGTTGCACCGGCCCTGCGTGTGAAAAGCCTTGTGTAAAACCAAAACATCTTAAACAGGGGAAGGCTTGTTGGTAATCCATAACTTGAGATCCTACAGAGGAACTGAAGCCTTTCTAAAGTATGGTTGCAAATAACTGATTGCTGCTTATAAGTTACCTAATAGTTAAAACTGACTTCCACATACTTATTAAACACAGGGTTTATAGAAATAATTGAGTTAAGTTAATGTTCATCTTTTTCCACCATTTTTCAGAGTACTTTATTTAGGATATTGCTTTATTTCCCTTTTCTCAGGAACTTTCTTGTTTTTCCTGAAGTACTAAGTAACCTGAGACCAAGAGTGATAGGTTTATATTTGTTCCTCCTTTGTGTCAGTCTCATATTCTCATTAGCTTTGTGTTACCTACGCCATGACAACAGGCCTCTAATTTCTCTGCTTTTCTCTTTTCCGGCAATGAATTAACTATGATGATGGGGACCATAGCAACGGAAGCAAAAACTTCATTAAGCAAGAATTTTCAATGCATGCTGTACAAACAGCATAGGCTTTGCTGAAGCCATGGATTCAATGCACGAACGTTGAGATGTATACTTTATCCTTAACATATAGTGTAACCAGCATGCCACATCACAATTCACGCTGAAGATCCACATTAGGAATGGGAGGACTGGCTTGAGGACGACAACAACAACATCTTCTTCTTCTCCTTCTCCTTCTTCTCCCACATTTCTATGTTCTTCCAGCTCCTGACTGGTGCTGGAAACAGAAGTGTCAAAATACCTCCCCAGAGACTTGATATATTTTCATCTCAATAGAAGCTAGGAATACCAAAGACCTCATGAGAAAAAAAAATTAGATCTTGTGAGGTTTCCAGCCCCATATTTGACAGCCACAATGTCCAGAACTGGTGTAGAAATGCATCAAAACTTTTAGAGCTAACCTGAACAGAATATAAAACCATTGCACCATTCGATATACACACACCCCCATTTGTTACACACGCACACACACATTCCCACCTGTGTCACAATTCTAACCATCTGATCTTGCTCCAGTTGAAGTCTCTAATAGTTCTGCCATTGATTGAAAGGGAACAGTACTGGTCTTCAATATCCCAATCCTATACTGCTAAAATCAATGGGAGTTTCACCCCATTTGGAAGCAGGTTCAGGCCCCAGATGTGCATCTCCCTTGAATATGAAAGTGACTTTTTAAACTTAGATGGGTTTCAGAGTAACAGCCGTGTTAGTCTGTATTCGCAAAAAGAAAAGGAGTACTTGTGGCACCTTAGAGACTAACCAATTTATTTGAGCATGAGCTTTCGTGAGCTACAGCTCACTTCATCGGATGCATCTGATGAAGTGAGCTGTAGCTCACGAAAGCTCATGCTCAAATAAATTGGTTAGTCTCTAAGGTGCCACAAGTACTCCTTTTCTTTTTGTAAACTTAGATGGAAGCTTTTAATTACAAATCATCTAATGCAAGTCATCTAATGGATCTGTTATAGTACCAAGCAGAATTCAAGTTACCTTAGCAAAGTAGATGGGAGTTTCTCAGAGGCAGAGATAAATCTGATGGTTTAATGTTATTTGCTTGCAAGATTTTCTTTAACACTAGACTATTTATCACATTTATACAATTTATTGTATATAATTTAAGTATATAACTTATAAGAAACCCCATTGAGTGTTTCCAGACTAAACTATTTAGCTCTTTACAAATGTAATCTCTGCACTGAGGGTTTAGTGTGGAATTTGCACCAATGTTAATCTCGTAACATTAATGTTACAGTAAATAAATACAGCCAAGGGGCAGGGAATGTCTGGCTCATGTGCAGATAAACTTGTGGGTGGGGTAGGGTGCAAAAATCCTTCCCCTCTTTTATACTGCATGAGGGCCTACCAGAATTGCAGTCCCTGCTAGGACCTCTGAGGGAGGTGCACGCCATCCCCAAAGGAACCTGGTGAAGGCAGGGACATGGTCCTAGTCCCCTACCCCCACCCTAATATTGACTAGCACAGAGGCATGTTGGGGAGCCTTGTAAGGCATTGAGCCTTGTTTTCCTCCCATTGGGGCAAGTCACTTCCACAATGCCCCCAATCCCCTGGTTGGGCAAACTGTTTATTCACAGGTCAGTTTGGACCCTTTCTAGTAGCCTTCACTCACATGACTAGTTCAACTGAAGTAAGTGTAGGATCAGAACCTTTCCTTGCACACAGTGAGTCAGTGGCACAAAAGTGAGGCCTGGTAGATCCCAAAGCAGCAGTTCTGCCACTTAAGCTGAAGGAGAATATTCATTATCACTCATTAGTAGTTGTCCTATGTGAAGCTTGTGAGCAAAGGTCTCAGCAACAAACACCTCTTGCTTACAAGGAAGATTAAAATCACCACCACCAAAGTACTTTGCTTTAACCACAAGCCTCTGTTAACAGAAAATTAACACCTGGGGCCACAAACTAATAATGACTGACATCTACTCTGCCACACAGAGTTACTCACACCTTGTTATTTTAATTAACATAGAAACAAGTATGAAGTAAGATGTGAAACAACAAAGTGACCCTTTGTAAAACTTTCTTTTTGAAAAAAAGTCTTCATTAAAAACCTTTCCATTTCCCCCCAGTAATGCGTAATCACAGAATCAAAGGGGGGAAATGCACAAAAGTTCAAACACAAACTGTAATTAAAACAAACCAACAATAAATCTGTACATAAACCTGAGGCCCTGGCCACTCCCAATCTTAAAAAGACTCCTTGGAATCTACTGCAGAAAGAGGGGTTTTAATCTCAACGTCCTGGACAGCTTTCAGTTGAACTATTATAATCACCATGACTATAATTCATTCTTTGCTCCCGCAGGGTAAGCCAGCTTTCATTTCTTTTCCCCAATTGTTTACATAACTCCATAGATTTTAAGGCTGGAAGGGACGACTGTGATCATCTTGCTAAACACAAGACACAGGACTTCCCTGAATTAATTTCTGAACTAGAGCATCTCTCTTTATTTAATCTTCATTTAAAAATTAATGGAGATTCTACCATGATGTTTGATATATTCTTCCAATGGTCTATTACCCACACTGCTAATAATTTGTACCTAATTTGTAATATGAATGGGCCTAGCTTCAACTTCCAGCAATTGGATCTTGTTATATCTTTGTCTGACAAACTGAAGAGCCTTATGTTATCAATTTCTGTTCCCTATGTAGTTACTTATATAGACTATGAAACCCAGGATTGTGAGTTCAATCCTTGAGGGGGCCCTTTTAGGATCTGGGGCAAAAATTGGGGATTGGCCCTGCTTTGAGCAGGGGGTTGGACTAGATGACCTCCTGAGGTCCCTTCCAACCCTGAGATTCTATGATAAGTGACACTCTATGAAATCACCCAATAACCTTCTTTTTGATAGACTCAAGAGCACAATTCAGTTTACAACTATGAGGAATGTTTCCCAGTCATTTAATCATTCTTGTGGCTCTTCTCTGAACCCTTTTCAACATATAAACATCCCTCTTGAATTGTAGACACTGGAACTGGACACCGTATGCCAGTTGAGGTAACACCAGTGCCAGATACAGAGGTAATATAATCTTTCTACATCTACTTGACAATTCCCTGTTTATGCATCCAAGGATCACATTGGCCCCTTTGGTCACAGCATTATACTCAGAGCCTGTGTTCAGTTGATTATGCCACATGACTCCTAAGTCCTTTTCGGAGTCATTCCTTCCTTAGAAGTTTTTAAGGTCAGGCTTGACAAAGCCCTGGCTGGGATGATTTAATTGGGTATGGGTCCTGCTTTTGAGCAGGGGGTTGGACTAGATGATCTCCTGAGGTCCCTTCCAACCCTGATATTCTATGATTCTATTCTATGATTCCTAGGATAGCACCCCTTATCCTGTAATTATGGCCTATATTCTTTGTTCCTAGATGTGTGACCTGAAATGTACATTGTTTGCTTCCAGCTTACCACGCAATCCAGATGGCTCAGTATCAATGCCTTGCTCTCTTCATTATTTAGCATTCTCCCAATTTTTGGGTCATCTGCAAACTCTGTGAGTAATCATTTTATGTTTTCTTCCAGGTCATTGATAAAAAACCCACTAAACATAGGCCAAGAATCAATCCCTATGGGATCTTACTAGAAACACATCGCTCAGTAATGATTCTCTATTTACAATTACAGTTTGAGCCCTATAACTTATTCAGATTTTAATTCATTTTATATGTGCAATGTTGATTTTGTATTATTCTAATTTCTTAATAAAATATTGTCAAATGACTTACAGAAGTCTAAGTACATTATGTCAATAACATTACTTTTATCAACCAAACTTGTAATCTCATTAAAAAAAAAAAGATATCAACCTAGTTTGATGGTATCTATTTTCTATAAACCCATGTTATTTTAATTATTCTATCCTCTGTTAATTCGTTACTAATAGAGTCCCGTATCAGCTGTTTCATTATTTTTCCCAGGATTAAAGTCAGGCTGGCAGGCCTATACTTTCTCTGGTCATCCCGTTTACCCTCTTTAAATACTGGCACAATATTAGCTTTCTTCCAGTCCTCTGGAAACTCCCTAGTGCTCCCAAACTTATTTTAAAAAATCAACATTAATAAGTCCAGAGGGTTCCTCAGTCAGGTCTTTTAAAACTCGGATAAAAGTCATCCAGATCTACTAATGTATAGATGACTAATTTTAGTAGCTGCTGCTTAGCATCCTCCTGAGTTATTGTTGTAATGGAAAGTATTTCATCATCATCGGATATGACTGCATCATCTGGCTTTCCCCATATACATAGCAAATATTTATTAAACACTTTTCCCTTTTTCTTCTCTGTTGACAATTCTACCATTTCCATCTATTAATGGACCTATACCTTTTTTAGGGTTCCTTTTGTTCCTCGATATAGTTTAAAAAAACAATACAAAACAAAACAAAACATCTTCCTAATGTCTTTAACTCTTCTGGCTATAGATTTCTCCTTGTGTCCTTTTGTTTCCTTTTTAATTTTAATTAATTTTCTACAATTTCCAGCTTCTAATTTTTAGTCATGGGTATCTACTTCCCCTTGTTATATATTTTATTTTTTATTGCTGTTTTCATTCTAAGCCAGACTGTTTTTTTAACCAGTGCAGCCTTCTTTTCTCAATTGTGGCATCTAGTAAAATCTTCTTAAACAGTTTCCAGTTATGAGATACATTTTTCTGTGTCTCCCTGCTGATCTGGAGCATACTTATACTTAGCTTTGTGAAACTGGTCCTTTGAAAGCACCAAGGGTGAGATCCACAAAGTTACTCTGGTGCCTAAATCCAGACTTGGGTATCTAAGGGCATATCTACACTTACCTCCAGAGCGATCGATCCAGCAGGGGTCGATTTATCGCATCTAGGGAAGACGCAATAAATTGACCACCGAGCGCTCTCCCGTCGACTCCGACACTCCACCGGAGCTAGAAGTGTAGGTGGAGTTAATTTGGGAGCATCAGCAGTAGACCTACTGGAGTGAAGACACTGCGGTAAGTAGCTCTAAGTATGTAGATTTCAGCTATGCTATTTTTGTAGCTGAAGTTGTGTAACTTAGACTATCTTAGCTCGCCTCCCCTCTCCCCAGTGTAGACCAGGCCTAAGTCTCAGGCTGAGATGCCTAAGTTCCAGTTTTAGGCTCCACTGTAACCCGAAAAACTCCTGTTGAATGCTGTAGGTGCCTAAATTCACTGCACCTAAGTTTTTGCAGTAAAAGTTCCCTCTGCCTCTATGTTTCTGCCTCTGAGCATGCGCACTGCAGCCTCATGTTAGACGTCCAGATGCCTATCTCCCACCTAAGCTCCAGAGCCATTCACAAACTAGGGATGCGAGACATTCAGCTGCCTAAGTCACATGTGGGGCCTGACAAGGTAGGCAGCCTCTAAGGAAACCTACCAGATTTGGCACCTCCTGAGAGTTCACACAGACTTGCTGTTGGGAGGGGAAGGGAGGAAGTGCTCCTTTATAACCTTTAGCCTAGTGGTTGAGGTACTCAGCTGAGAGGTGACAGATTCCTGTTCAAATCCCTTCTCCTCATCAGGTGTCGGGGGGCTTTGAATCAGTGATCTCCACACCCCAGGTGAGTGTCCTAACCACTAGGCTCAAGGATCTAAGGGAGCGCCTCCTATATTTTAAGCTCTGCATGAATGCCTATCTTCCCCAAGTTTGTGGCTCTCTTTCTTCAGGTATGTTGGCAACAAGAAGAAAGCCAAGGAAAGTGTGGGCCCCTTACTGAATGAGGGAGGCAACCTAGTGACAGAGGATGTGGAAAAAGCTAATGTACTCAATGCTTTTTTTGCCTCTGTCTTCACGAACAAGGTCAGCTCCCAGACCACTGCACTGAGCAGCACAGCATGGGGAGGAGGTGACCAGCCCTCTGTGGAGAAAGAAGTGGTTCGGGACTATTTAGAAAAGCTGGACGAGCACAAGTCCATGGGGCCGGATGTGCTAGCATCCAAGAGTGCTAAAGGAGTTGGCGGATGTGATTGCCGAGCCATTGGCCATTATCTCTGAAAACTCATGGCGATCGGGGGAGGTCCCGGACGACTGGAAAAAGGCTAATGTAGTGCCCATCTTTAAAAAAGGGAAGAAGTAAGATCCTGGGAACTACAGGCCAGTCAGCCTCACCTCAGTCCCTAGAAAAATCATGGAGCAGGTCCTCAAGAATCAATTGTGAAGCACTTAGAGGAGAGGAAAGTGATCAGGAACAGTCACCATGGATTCACCAAGGGCAA
Organism: Caretta caretta; assembly: GCF_965140235.1. Classification (NCBI taxonomy): domain Eukaryota; kingdom Metazoa; phylum Chordata; order Testudines; family Cheloniidae; genus Caretta; species Caretta caretta. The sequence goes on along the minus strand of NC_134209.1, from coordinate 124,358,444 downwards.
GTCATGCCTGACTAATCTAATTGCCTTCTATGATGAGATAACTGGCTCTGTGGATGAGGGGAAAGCGGTGGACGTGTTGTTCCTTGACTTTTGTAAAGCTTTTGACACCGTTTCCCACAGTATTCTTGCCAGCAAGTTAAAGAAGTATGGGCTGGATGAATGGACTATAAGGTGGATAGAAAGTTGGCTAGATTGTCGGGCTCAATGGGTAGTGATCAATGGCTCCATGTCTAGTTGGCAACTGGTATCAAGTGGAGTGCCCCAAGGGTCGGTCCTCGGACCGGTTTTGCTCAATATCTTCATAAATGATCTGGAGGATGGTGTGGTTTGCACCCTCAGCAAGTTTGCAGATGACACTAAACTGGGAGGAGAGGTAGATACACTGGAGGGTAGGGATAGGATACAGAGGGCCCTAGACAAATTGGAGGATTGGGCCAAAAGAAATCTGATGAGGTTCAACAAGGACAAATGCAGAGTCCTGCACTTTGGACAGAAGAATCCCATGCACCGCTACAGACTAGGGACCGAATGGCTCAGCAGCAGTTCTGCAGAAAAGGACGTAGGGGTTACAGTGGAAGAGAAGCTGGATATGAGTCAACAGTGTGCCCTTGTTGCCAAGATGGCCAATGGCATTTTGGGATGTATATGTAGGGGCATTGCCAGCAGATCGAGGGACGTGATCATTCCCCTTTATTCGATATTGGTGAGGCCTCATCTGGAGTACTGTGTCCAGTTTTGGGCCCCACACTACAAGAAGGATGTGGAAAAATTGGAAACAGTCCAGCGGAGGGCAACAAAAATGATTAGGGGACTGGAACACATGACTTATGAGGAGAGGTTGAGGGAACTGGGATTGTTTAGTCTGTGGAAGAGAAGAATGAGGGGGGATTTGATAGCTGCTTTCAACTACCTGAAAGGGGGTTCCAAAGGGGATGGATCTAGGCTGTTCTCAATGGTAGCTGATGACAGAACAAGGAGTAATGGTCTCAAGTTGCAGAGGGGGAGGTTTAGGTTAGATATTTGGAAAAACCTTTTCACTAGGAGGGTGGTGAAACACTGGAATTCGTTACCTAGGGAGGTAGTGGAATCTTCTTCCTTAGAAGTTTTTAAGGTCAGGCTTGACAAAGCCCTGGCTGGGATGATTTAGTTGGGGACTGGTCCTGCTTTGAGAAGGGGGTTGGACTAGATGACCTCCTGAGGTCCCTTCCAATCCTGATATTCTATGATTCTATGATTCTAAGTCATGCTCACTTTTGCTGGAGCAACCACCAATTTAGTTCTGTCTTCTTCAGATGGTTGGAGATATTCAAACTGGATAGTTTTGCAGATTGGGCTGAGCTTCCATTTTCAGGTATATCTTGTATAGCTCCTCTCCCTTGCTAATGGGAGGGATTAACCATTCAAACATTGGGGCTTAGCCCAGATGATCTTCAGAGACGCACAGATATGTATCACCTGGGCTCTTCAGGGCCCAAAAGCCCAGCCACATGATCCTCACAGAGAACAAACTTCTGTAGCATTTCATTTCAGAGGTGATTTCATTTCAGTAATGAGTAAAGCAATTCCTCTGTATATAGAAGAGTACTTTTTCTAAAGATGTATGTACATATTTGCATGTGCACAACTGCATGTGCCTAGTCTGTGCACATAAATAATATCTTTGCATATGCACATAGCCACTGGTGTTATGTACATGTGAAAAAAAAACACAACTGCAGTATTTTGCATACACAAATGATTGTGCTCATCTTTGAAGGTCTGGCACATATTGTATAGTATCTAAAGGAGTTTACTAACTTCCCAGATTGAAATATGTATATAATTATCATAAAAAGCACTCCCTTTCAAAAATACCTTCATGAACAAATGTCACGTATTATGAAAATAATAAAAATGACAGCATTATTCATAGTAGCAATGTAGCTTTTCATGGCAGTTCACTTGCAATCATCTTCTCTAGATTGCTAATTATATACCTCAAGCTGTATTTATTAGTACAAAGATTGAGTAGTTTGCTCTTTTGTATGGTTTGTCAGAAAAAGCCTGTATTAAATATCTATGGCCTTGTTCACACTTGAGAAATCTGGCACGGCAATCAATGTGTTGTCTACTTAGCATAATTGTAACACCTCCCACCCACACACAAAAGTACTCTAAATGGTGCATAGGCATTATTATAGCCTGTTGGATTACTCTTGCTTCAGGCAATGCTTACCACCATGCCAATCTCCACTATTACGATGCCAGTGTAGGTGAATATTGCTGGCTTAATAGCCCAAATGGTGAAAACAATCCTCTCACAACCATCAAGCAGTGCCCCAGTCAGTGATTAGGTAGTATTTGGTTTACCTTCCTGCATTCCACTGCCCTGGGGTCAAGTTTCCTGCACACGGCTTACCTGTACAGAAAGGCACACACTGTGGAGCCCAGATGCACTCTATTTTCCATAATGAACAATATCTTGTACTTCCATGACTCAGCTGATTACAGGTACTGCATGTCTCTAAGCTAACTTTGTTGGTGCCATCACTCTATGAAATGGTGTTTCAAGGCCCAGCAGTAAAGTTTTGTTTCTTCAGTTCAAAACACTGAGGTGATACTATATCTAGTTTCATTTCAATCTTCTGTAGAAAAATTCTAATGACATAACTCTACTTGTATTAACTGTAGTGATGGGGCAAAACTGGAACATAAAATCTGAAACTGAGGTGCTCTGGTTTAACCACAATTTGTTGGTCTAGATGCAGAAATTTCATGGTCTGTGTTAAGTAGGAAACAGAGAAGACTAAATCATCTAACTTTATATCTGTGAAACCTCTTTGTATTTAGTAGGGGTTTGCATTCAACTCCCAGGATCTGCACCTTCTCCTATATTGCTTTGTTTCTGGATTTGATCACAGACTAAAAAGGATCTATTTTCAGGTACTGGTTTGGGTGCAGGCCAAGTCTCAGAGGAACATCGACTTGTATGGGATTGCAGCCCAAGATGGTGGCAATTTTGAGAACAACTGTTCAAGTATTTCCTACAATTTAAAACAAATGTTTCAAGGTGAGGGGCTTGCAGACTGATAATATTTATCTAGTCTTTTCATCTCAAATCTCATGACATGTCTCACAAAAATTGGGTTCTATGAAATGTAAGCCTAAACCCGAGCCCTAATTCAGCCTTGACCCTAAATTTAAGTGAGAACTGGATCTGAAAACCATTTCCTTGGCTCAGCTTTCAGCTAAATATGGGCTTGACTTACAATGCTTTTTCAGAACAACCATTTTCTTTGCAACAGCACATGTACTGGTGTTTCATAACACAACTATTTTTATACCTAAGGTGTTCTTACCATCCACAAGTGCAGATTCAGTAGCTACGTGTAAACAAGCTGTGTGCAATATGAAAATGTGGTGAGCTTATATCACCAGCTAAGCAAAGGACAGGAGACTGGTTACAGCTTACAGATACTTTCATTTCTAGAGCAAGTATTTGAAACCCAATGGTCAGTAGTTTCTGAAAACAGCAGTCATCTGTCATGTATTTCTGTTGGCCTATATGAAAGAAATGTGTGGTCTCAGTCCAGTTCTTAGTGAACAAGTATTCATGTTACTTTTGGCCCTAAATGGAACCATTGTTGAATAGCCTCTCTACTGAGACTAAGTACTGAATAAGGCATAGAGCGTAAACTACTGTCTCTCAGCTGGTTGTCTTTTCAGGTCAGGATTGAAGCATAGCACGAAGGATATGCATGAAACCTTACACTGTCACAGTCCATGCTGCTGCAGTTTGGTGTGCGGAAAACATTCTCCAGATCTGACTGACTGACACCTTACATGAATATTGTTAGCTTTAAAATAACGAGAAACACTACTAAATAGAATTGACCAACGTGTGTGTAGTTGTGAAAACAGGGGGACTCTCTCTCATCATTTAGTTGCCAGCTCTAAAGGAAGGGGATAAGTCATCTTGCAGCAAATGCAGACAACCATGGAACAGAAGTTTAGCTCTATCTGCTGCTTTTAAGCGTAACAGCTTTTACTCTGTGCAGATTGTTCCTGGAAAAGGCCTCATGGCTCAAAGATAATTGCTAACTTTGTCTTCTGCTACCAGTGTCCATTTAATAACCTTGTTGCATTCACAGCCCACACACTGACGCACATCTCCTCTTCTTTTGATCCTTAACCTATTTAAGTCTGGGCCTGAATAGCTTTCTAATGCTGAATGAGCAGTTAGGTCTTTCAGGTCAATGTGAAAGCCATGCAGGCACACTTTATTGCTAATGGTGTTTCTGTACATAAATCCCCACACATCTATTACAGAATATAACCTAACCACTTCCTGAAAGCAGCTGGCAAGAAAGCGAAGGTGCAAGCACATCAACTCCATTTTTAAACCAAAAAACTCACTGGTTTAAAAATATATTTGTTTAAATTCCAAAGGTGATTTGTCAGCTTTAAAGACAAAGGGCAGACTTTTCAAACTTTGTTGCCTAGAGTTGTACAGCTCAATGCATAACTAGGAACTCAGATGAATGCCCTTATTTGCAGAGGTGCTGAGCACCTGCAACTTCCATGCTGTGGGTAATCAGCACGGCTGAATTTTAGGTCTCCTATTCAGACGCCTAATTATGAACTTGCATGCCTAAAAGTAGGCACTCTAGAATTTAGACATAGCGCTAACATTTTCAGGGTGTGTGCCCATGGGATTTGCAAACACATGCCTGATTTGAGCGTAAGCAGTCATGTAGATTTGTAGGATGATACAGCTTCTGGGCATTGTGGGCATGAACCAAGGTGTTAGACACATTACTAAAAGAAAAGGAGTACTTGTGGCACCTTAGAGACTAACCAATAAATTGGTTAGTCTCTAAGGTGCCACAAGTACTCCTTTTCTTTTTGCGAATACAGACTAACACGGCTGTTCCTCTAAGACACATTACTGGGATTTTTCAATTATGTGGAGGAAGCCTACAGGAGATAAGTGCTATACCCTACCAGGAAATCAGTGGAGTTACATGCAGAGGTGGATCTGGCCACTGTATTTACCATGTGTGTAGTTTAAACATATATGATCAAGCTGGAATATACTGTCTTGCTGAAAATACATTATTGTTACCTCAGTTTCCCTAGAAACTAACCCAGGGTTACACTTATATTGTTTTTATTAAATGCCGCTGGTGAATCAAACAGAAAAGGGATGGGGCTTATTCATGCATGCACACATTCATCACATTCATCCCCTCATGCACCCACACACTCACACAGCGGGAGAGTTACCGGAGACAGCAGAGGAAGCCGAGAAGCTGAAGCATAGTAGATCTGGTGTGTCCGCCTGAGGTCACGGATCTGGGCCGGACAGCAGGTCAAGAAACAGGGGGCTTGTGTGTATGCCTTCTTCCTTGTGCTGGAACTGGGTGGCTCCTGTCACGTGCACTGAGTTTCCCTTTTGTATCCGTCACCGAGAAGCATTCCCAGGCCTCGTTCCTTTTACACATACCAGGTTCTTCTTTTCTTTACAGCACCCCATGATTGCCTTCTCAGGGCAGATTACATTACTGTCTCCTGTCTCCGGGCTCTAGTCTCCTTGCAGTTCCTCTCTGCCCACTCCCACATACACTCCCTTGTTCACACTCCCTTATCTCCCTTACACACTCCCTTGTTCACACTGTCTCTGATTGCAAAGCTTGGAGGTTTGTACAAGTGGTAACTGAAAAGGTTACAAAGCTTGCAAGAGTAACAAAGCTTAAAAGGCTATGCTAACAATAACTAAAGTTACAAAGTTTGCAAAAGGTTACAGAACTTAATGATCATACTAGCAATGACTGAAATGTTACAAATCTTACAATCGCATTCTGCTGGATTGAGCAGAGGCTTTACATAACAATTATCTCCCAAGAAAAAAGGGTAAGTGCCAGGTTTTGATGCAGGGGAACAGGGACTGTAAGGAACAGCTGGTATGTGTCTGATGTGGTACTTTTTTTCTGTGCTGTTGTCAGAATGCAGCACAATGCTGGCTCCTACAGTAAAAACAGAATTTTAGTGAACAAGCTGCAGGGAGAGAAATAAAACAAATTTGTCTCTATCCAAGTGATCATCAGCCACCAAACATGTACATGAAATTCAAATATGGCAGAAAAGCAAGGAAATCTGTATGCTCAGGTTTGATTTTTGTTTCCATTTATTTGCTCATATAAATTCCATTCCCTGGCTTCTATGTGAATAGAAATTTACCTTGAAACTACTAAATCCCAATCCATTAGTAGTTAGTGCTAGAAGGGCAATAACATGCTCTCTGTTGCTGTTGCACTCCTTACATTTTGGCTACTACATGAGAGAGCTCATTCTACATAAACAACCAGCCTCTTTGGCAGGATACTTCTTTCCTTTGAAGTCATAGTTCATTCTGCATTTTGTATAAACAAGCTAGTATAATGCAATGCAGTCTCCATTGCTCTCCTGGGGTACCCACATAAACCCACTGGCTCCATGGAGATTGCTTACAAAAGGCAACCTTTTCCATAGAGCCCCACCACATGAGGGAACCTCCCTTCCAGGGAAAGCTGCAGCCAAGGGTATCAGACAGTTGGCAGTGCTGGATCCCAGAAGCAATGCTTTGGCACATGCAAATAATTTCCACTTTCCCCTGCCTGAATTTGGACCAATTTGGGAAATTCTTAATCAAATGAAATAACCTCAGCATTTGAGATATTCTATTTTTGTTTCAAAATATTCCCTCCTCTGTAGCTATTGGTCTTTACACACAGAGATAGGATGTTATCATGTGTTTGTGTTGGGCATGGCACATCATTGTTAACTCTGCTTAAGCAAACATTATCGCAGAAGAGTTGTACTGACAACGGCTGTGGTACAGCTGACAGTTACATGGAGGACACAAGTTTGGACAGGGCAGGAACCCATGTGGGAGGTTTTGGTAGCCAAGTCTCCTTGTTCTGTTTCAAATTTGTACATTTTGAGTTGTTCAGAATTGTGCACCCCACAAGACAGAAATCATGGTGGGAGAGAGTTAAAAACCACAATGAAATCCAGGCCCGAGTAAAGACAATGGCAAAACCCCTATTGACTTCAGTGGGGCCAGGATTTCACCTCAGAGATCTGGTTCCTTCTGTAAGTGTGAAAAATGAGACACTCAAATCAATCTAAAGGAAAAGCATATGAGAAATGTGCATGTGTTTCCCACCACTCTCCTGCTGACAATAGGGGTCATTTAACTAACCCCAGTACAGAAGCAACAGTGACAGATGGCATGAAGAGAGAGAATGTCCCTGATGGTGACAACGGGGGAGATGGCAGTTAAATGCCTAACTCCCATTGATTCTACAGCTTCCAGTGGGAATTAAGCACCTAACTGCCATTTGTAGGTTTAAAAAAAGTCTTCTCCAATGACAAAGGTAACCACAGAAAAATAGTGGGTACGTTTGCCAGTGTTCCTGACTTCTCCTCAGGACCTTTCCTGAATGGCCATATCTTAGCACTGTGGAACTCATGACTCTCACTCCATCCCAGTCACCAGTGTGTACTTTCCTAGGGAACACTCAAAAGGCAATGAGAATGTATTGACATTTCGATAAGGAAAGAACAGCGATCATGCCAGCTTTACAGAGCAGCGTGCTGCCAGCTGACCACCTGGCACTAAGGCCCAAATTCTGCCTCCCACAAGTGTGAGTTCTTTCATATACAGTAAGTTTTGCTCTTTGTTATTTGCATTCTGGAATACACAGAATGGAGGGAAATTAAAGGTTTGATCCAAAGCCTATTGATGTCAATGAGGGTCTTTCTACTGACTTCAGTGGGCATTGGCTCAGACCCGAACAGCCTTTAACCTTGGCATCAGATGACATTAATTGCTTTGCTGTCCTCTTTACATTCTCTCTTTTTCATTCCTGTGTTGTCTGTAGACAAATAATCTAACACTTAGCTCTGGGCTGACATTTTCATTCTCAACATACAGTAATATCTTGTAATGAAGGAAAATCAATGCCCAGTGTCCCTCTCTGGGTCTCCTGCTCCCGTGGAGACACCATAACTTTTGTCACATCACCCCTTGGGCCTGGAATCTCCTCCTTGACCTTGTGTGCTATGGAGCGTGGAGAGCTATTTAAGTTAAAGAAGAATGTTGGTACATGGTATAAACTGGCAATGAATAAACTTAGGACTGGAAACTAGAAGATTTCTAACCATCAGAGGGGTAACATTCAAAAACCGGTAGGAGAACATTTCAACCTCTCTGGCCACTCAGTAAAAGACTTAAGGGTAGCAATTTTGCAACAGAAAAGCTTCAAAAACAGACTCCAATGAGAAACTGTTGAGCTTGAATTAATATGCAAACTAGATACCATTAACTTGGGTTTGAATAGAGACTGGGAGTGGCTGGATCATTACACATATTGAATCTATTTCCCCATGTTAAGTATCCTCACACCTTCTTGTCAACTGTCTAAATGGGCCATCCTGATTATCACTACAAAAGTTTTTTTCTCCTGCTGATAATAGCTCATCTTAATTAATTAGCCTCTTACAGTTTCTATGGCAACTTCCACCTTCTCTGTATGTATATATATATATATCTTCTTTCTATATGTTCCATTCTATGCATCCAATGAAGTGGGCTGTAGCCCACGAAAGCTTCTGCTCTAATAAATTTTTTAGTCTTTAAGGTGCCACAAGTATTCCTGTTCTTTTTGCAGATACAGACTAACACGGCTGCTACTCTGAAACCAGAATTACCTGTGGTGGTTTGGTCTGGGGGTCTCTTCTGGTTCGTGTCTTATGTTCCTAACCGTATCATGCTTCAGGCGGACACCTCTGGACCAGGAAGGGGATTTTTTCCCCTAATGTATTCCGGGTTGGGTTTTTTGGGTCTTCTTCCTCTGAAGCATCAGAGATGGCCAAAAGTGGAGATGAAACACTGCATAGGGTGAGCCAATGGTATTGAGAATTCTCTTCCTCGGGTGTTTGGTTAGTGGGACCTTGTTCACCTGCTCAGAGTCTGACTGATCATCATATCTGGAGTAGGAAAGGAATTTGCCCCTAGTTCATCCTGGGGGGTTTTCTGCCTCTCTCCTTACCATGGGGTGTGGGTTACTTGTTGGGTATACCTCACTTAACCAATTTCCTGCCATCGGTGGGGCCTTGAGCATTGGTACACCTCACCCCTTCCTGTTCTCTCCCTGTGGCAACCAATAGTTTAATCTCCTGAGGGCTGTAATACTTTGGTCTAATTCTGGTTGTTGGATGTGATGTGAAGGTGACTTGGAGGTGCTGGTAGCCTGTGGTACACAGGAGGTCAGACTAGATCTGATGGTCTTTTCTGACTTTAATCTCTACGACTCTTTATTATTTGTACCACAGTAATGTCCATAAAACCTAATCAGGAATGGGGCCCCGTTAATTCCAGACACTGTACAAACACAGGTAGATGTGATCCTTGCCTGGAAGAGATTACAATCTCATTTAAGATAAGATTCAACAAGAGAATGTAACAAACCAAAGGAGGAAAAATAGTTCACTTGGCTACACAGGCTGACAAGTGGGCCTTATCCAAAGCCCACTGAACTCAATGGAAGTTTTCCCACTAACTTCAGTGGACTTTGGATCAAGCCCAGTGTGCACAACTGGATTATGTTAACTTACTTAAATCTCATTTAAAAAATTCCCCATCAAACTACAGCCACCTACCCTGTGCTCCCTTAACATGTGCCATGTCCCTCAAAAAGAGATACCCCCAGCTGATTGCCTGCTACTGTCTGTTTAATCTAATGCATCATGCACTTTACTTTTTCCCCTTAATCTATACCCAAGTGCTCCCCTACTTGGGACTATAAATTCCCCTTTAAAAAACAAAAAAACAAACAAGTTATCCCCCAGCATTTCCTCAGGCAACAGGTCCCCCACCTTTACATAAGGTGCGTGACCTGTACTGGAATGGGAGGCCACAGGGGTATGTCTACATTGCAGTCAAATACCTGCAACTGGCCTGCATCAGCTGACTTGGCCTTGCGGGGCTCGAGCTGCAGCGCTATGAAACTGAAGTATAGGCCCTCGGGCTGGAGTCCAGGCTCTGGGATCTCGCTCCATCACAGCCTCCCATCTGAACACAAACATGTACACTGTAATTTTATGGCCCTGCAGCCCAAGCCCCACAAACTTGAGTCAGCTGACACAGCCCAGCCGTGGGTGTTTTATTGCAGTTTGGACATACCCTGGGATTCTAAGAATTATCCCAATCTGAGCTCTAGGGTAGATTCCCACAGGTTTTGAAGTAAGAAGCTTTGGTTTTCTTTCAAGTGCTGAGTTTTTTACCACTTCAACCTTCTTGATTATATTGTTCCCTCAGACTATCAGGCTGAGATTGTCACAGTTACTGGAGGTATTTGTTCATCGCTCCCCCGCCACAAACCCCGATAATTTAAAACCAAATCTCCTACATATCTTTATATTATCTTTATATTTAGCCTAATATCTTGAAAATATTAGGCTAAATATATTGCATCCAATGTTAAGAGAATGTAAAGATTGCATGATTAGGCTCTCAAAGGTTAGGAGAAGTGGGAGCAAAGGCTACAAGGAGCCAACACAATTGTAAAAAAGCCTGTCATTTGGTTTCTTCTGTCACAAGCATTGACTTCCTATGGCTCCCTTTTGTCTTTATCCCTTGCTGTGTCTTAGGTAGATTATAAGCCCCAAGGTGCAGAAACCAGCTTTTTTTAATTTTAGGATGCTGTCTAAATAAATTACTAGCAGCAGCAGCAACAGTGGTATTTAGCAATACTAAAACAGGTAGTGGTGAGTTGCTTAATCCAGAGTGAACAGGCAGGATTGGTTTACAAGCCCATCTCAGTTAAAAGAAGCTAATAACATTATTATCTGTATTACTGCAGCACAGAGGCCATAAGCAAAATCAGGGCCCACTTGAGTGATACACATACAAGTACACTATAAGAGCCAATCCTGCCCTGAAGCGCTTACAATCCAAGGCTTTGATTTTGCAAGCTGTTCCCTTCTGAGGGACCCCAATGGACAAGGCAGACAAAGGAATTATTATCCCCATTTCACAGATGGGGAACTGAAGCAGAGAGATTTACCTAAATTCACAAATGAAATCTGTGATAGAGCTAATAATTGAACCCAGATCTCCTTCTAGTGCCTTAGCCACCAGACCATCCTTTCTTTCCTCTTAATTTGATATTAAACAGTATCCGACATTTCTAAATTTCCTCTGGCAATGATCCTTTCGGCCATTCAGATCTGAGCATTCTGAATTTATTTCTTTTGGGCAGAAGTTGGATTCAATTTCTATTAAAATTTTAAAGATACGAAGCACGATATTATGTCTATGGGGAAAATAAAAAGGAAGGCCTTAAAGAGAAAATTAATGAGACACAGACACAAAATGACAGCACCAACTCTCTAAATGGGGTTCTTAATAAAGGATAATGTTCTGGTACACTGAAAATTGGAAATAATGGAAAATGTTATGAATCAGATACCATATTACTGTAGGGCACACCTGACCCTTCAGGCAACAGTATTCTTGGGTTTTAAGCTCTTGCTGAATGTAATCCTCCACTTACCATCTGAAAGTTTTAGACCCATTTGAAAAAATCTTTAAATGTAAAACTTTCTCCATTTTTCTCTTTTATTTCTCTAAACGTTAGCCTCTCCCTTTTGATGGTCTACTATGAATGTAATTTGGGAAAGAATGATAATATACAATTTCCTAATATTTGAAGTATCTTTATCAAGATACTTCACATTCTACCCAAAACAGGGAAGAAAATATTTTTCTGCTGTAATTTTGATGTTGCTCACTTTTTTTTTTAAACAGACCCAACACAGTAAATATAAAATTTTAAAATTCAAACTGAAGACAATCTTGAAGATGGCATTTGGGATAGTTCATTGTTACCTAAATATTAATGTTTTCCTTGTACACGACTTCATAAATGGATCATATGTGAAAATATAGGGCATGATTCTACAAACACTTATATGTGAGTAATGGGACTACTTATATGCTTGCAGAATCAGGGCCATCTGTGTAACATGCCTATTCATGTATGCCAAAATGCTCATATCACCAAGAAGTGAGTTTGTGTTATAGCTCCCCCACTATGTCTAATCCACAGAAGATACGAGTGTTAAAGCAACAGCTAGAGAGCTTAGCTCAACCTGTATCAGCTTGTGCTTTTAGCTCTGGGAGTCCACGGTTCAATCCCAGTGTGTCAGCCAAGATGGCAGCCACCACACTAATAATTATTACACACAAAAAATATGTTAAAAGAACATAATTATGGTTGCAAAGTCAAGCAGTTAAAAGTTAGGAAATGCCAGAATTAAGGTTGCCTCTGGAACCTTAATTCAGCCCCCTAGTGCTTATAAATTGACAGTCTATAATTACACAATCACATACAATTTTTTCCAGAGAACCCCTGCCTCATTCAGTGCACAGGATGGAAAATGCTTATTTACTGAGCAACTGTTCAATACTTTTTCTCCTTGTTGTTCATGGTTTAGCCCCAGGCCTTATGTACGGCACACTAGTTAAACCCTGCTCTGAAAACAAAATTATTAATTTCCTCATGACTTTTCTATGGCATGCCTCACGATAGCATGTGAGTGCTTCACAAACAAACAATTATTTTATCTTCACAATGATATAAATATAAAAAAATAGCCCCTCAGTGCTAGCTGGCAGAGGACCCACCATACTGTAACACATCAGACCTGATGCATTCATTACCCCCAGCGCACTGTTGTCATACAGACAATGGGTAATATGAGAGGAGCAAACAGAACTCTGGTTATCCATCACTTATAGAATAAAGGGTACAGCACCCTTTGATTCTGTGAACGTTGGGTCCCCTGGCTTGGAGATGCTGGTATCTTGATGTGAGTAAGAAAACTGCTTGGGCAAAGATTGTGACTTGCTAAGATTCAGTTTTAGTCAGTCACTAGAAAGCATGTAGTATTTTATTTTGTTTGTTTGTAACCATACCTGTCGCTTTTTTCTATTGGTTAGTATCACTTAAACCTCTGGTCTTTGTTAATAAACTTGCTTTATTACAAAGCCTTCCCAGTGCTGTGTATTAAAGTGAAAAGTGAGTTGTCGACTCACCTAACAGGCTGATGTGTGCTCTGTCTCTTTGGAGGCAGCGAACTTAACATTTAAGAGTGTCCAGTGAGAGCGACTGGACACTGCAGGGAGATGCCTGTAGGGAATTTGGGAACTGGAGTTCACTGATTTGTACCTGCAAGGCAAGGCTTAGACTGGCAGAGTCTCAAAGAGTTTGTTGGCAAGGCAGACAAGCTGGTGTGTCAGTGAGCTGGCACAGCTTAGCAGCAGCAAAGCTCTCACTCTTGCTAAGGCAGAGGGGTAACACAGTGGCTTATGGTTCTGGGTGTCCTGAGCAGAACGTCAGTGGTTTTACCTTCATTGCACTTATGGAAAACAGAGGCACAGAGAGATTAAGTCATAAATATCCATTCATTTTGGGTGTGCAATTTGAGACACCTAGGACCTGATTTTTCAGAGCAGGTAGCATTATATAGCAATCTATGTTCATAGCACAACTCCCACTGACTTCAGTTGCAGCTGTGAGTAGTCAACACTTCTGCAAATCAGTCCCCAAAACCCTTAAGTCGAGCACCCAGAGATGAGGAACACCTCATTAGTAACCACCTCTGAAAAGTTTGGCTTATGTGACTTGCACAGCATCACATAGGAACTCTGAGAGACACAGGGATAGAATTCATTTTCCTGGGCAGCATTTAACTTCCTTAACCATGAGACCTTCCTTTCTTTTCCTGTAGACCCCTTCCTCATTTACTACATACCTTCCAACTTCTGCAACAAATGAGGCAGGGTTCTGCAGCTGACAGTCTCCTTCACTACATTCCTGATACATCCCAAGAGTACAACCATCCCATGGACTGAATGAGGTAGAGATTTTACGGAAAATATAGTATGTAATTATGTAATTACACACTATCATAATTCATACACACAAGGGGTCCATAACATTGCACAGACAACCTTAATTCTGGCATTTCCTAACTTCAGAGTATTTGATTTTGCAACTTTAATAATGTCCAAAGTAGTTTTGTTTGATTTCCAATTTAAAAAAGCCATGAAAAAAACAGAAATCCCATCATGTGGTATAATATTGAAGCCAACATGGTTCATCAGCAGTGTTAGAATATAGATATTCAGGCCTGTCTGTAAAGGCCTATACTCTAAGAATTTAAGAGTATTCTTATCACTTAGCTAGTTATAGAGGTATAAACGAAAGAATCAAAATCACTATCTGCTGGTGTAAGGGCCTTCTCTTACTGTGACAGTCTGAGGCCCTGTTCTTAGGCTAAGGCCTTTGACTAAGCAGCAGAGGCAGCCATAAGCTGGGAAGTGAATGGTCACATCCTCACATTCCAAACTAGTCTCATTGAAATAAGGTGCTACTGAGCTGTTAGGAACATAATCCTGTCCTGATAATGCCTATCACCTCCAGAGAAAGGGAAATGCCTAGAAAATGTAAAAGTAAACTTAGTTTGATAGCATCCTGTCTGGCAAGAACTCACTTATCTGGGATGTGAAATCCTCACTTCTGTATTGTTTTGTCATTATAGTTCCCACTTTGCTATTGTTTATTTGCATGGTCTCTGTCTGGTTCTGTTATTGTTTCTGTCTGCTGTATAATTACTTTTGCTGGGTGTAAACTAATTAAGGTGGTGGGATATAATTGGTTAAATAATCATGTTACAATGTTAGGATTGGTTAGTTAAATTTCAGTAAAATTATTTGTTAAGGTATAGCTAAGCAAAACTCAAGTTTTACTATATAGTCTGCAGTCATTCAGGAAGTGTGTGTGTGGGGGGGGGGAGTGGGAAAAGGGAATGGGTGTGGGGAATTGGAATCATGTTTTGCTAAGGGGTGGAAATGGGAACAGGGAATGGGGGTGGGGAAATTGGAATCATGTTTTGCTGAAGGCAGGAATGGGAACAGGGACACAGGTAACGCTCCATGGTGTCAGAGCTGGGAAGGGGAACACTCAGGAAGGAAACTGGAATCATGCTTGCTGGAAGTTCATCCCAATAAACATCAAATTGTTTGCACGTTTGGACTTCGGATATTGTTGCTCTCTGTTCATGCGAGAAGGACCAGGGAAGTAAGTGGGTGAAGGAATAAGCCCCCTAATAAGCAGGACTGGAACATTTAGATCCATTGCACAGATGTCTGTCAGTTGACCTTTTGGAGTAACTGATAGCAATAATAGGTTATCATCCTCTAGGGGGACTGGCACTAGAACTGAAAGAGACATACACTTTGCCAGGGGATTTCATAGATATTCGCTGATAGCAGACGAATGGTGGGGCTCAGGAATCTTGGATTCCATCCCAGGCTCAGAAGGGGAGTGTACTGTGGTGGGCACAGACCCTTCTACCTGTTTCACCTAAGCTTGATGCATTTTGTCCCATTCTTCTTGCCATCCCAGCCCCAATCTCTAGTCTCCAGGTTTCTCATCCCAGTCCCAGCCTTTTTGCCTAGCCAGCCCAGTTCCCCCACTCCCTGGTCTTTATCCAATATTTGTCTCCTCAATCCTACTGGCTCCCAGTCTCCTCCAAGGGGCTCCTCATCGAATCTCAGTCTCCCCTATCCCTTTCCCCGGCTCCTTGTGCTGGTCTCTTTGCCCAACCAGTCCTACTTCTCCCCCACACCTTGTCAGATCTCTCTCTCCTCTCCCCACTCCCAGCTGGTTCCTAGTCTCCTCCCCAGTTCCTTGACCAATCTCAGTGTTGCCCTCATACAGCCAACTGGCTCCCAATTCCCCGCTTCCCACACTAACCCCTAGTCCTTATCTCCCACAGCCGTGGCTCCCACTCTCATTGCCCCACTAGTCCCAGCCTTCCACCTATAATGGGAAATGTCAGGCAAACTTAACAATGTGTGCGCTACCAGCCCTAACTTGAATATTTTTAGTTGTGCATGATTTTGAAATACTTTCCTCATCCCTTCCTTCTAGAATGCACTGTGGATCTTGCTGAGAAGGATATCCTGTGCTTTTTATTGGAGAGATTCCTTATCAATTTCCTTTCAAAAATATTGGGTTTCTTTATTTGTGTTAATCTTAGCTTCCCCTTCAACTGCCTCACAAGGTCAGTTTCTCCTCTATGCTACTCACACACTCGTTTCACTCCCCTGATTTTAAAATTCACACCTGTACAGAAGGCCACCACAATTCCTATGCACTGCTTAACTCTCACTGAGAATGTGACTAGTCCCTCAGGGCCACCAGGAGAATTAAATGGTGCACCGGCCTTGGGCTGCCCCTCTGCCCATGTGTGACTTCATGAATGGAATCCCATCAATTTTTCATGCTTCACGGCTGCTCTCTTCCTCTTCTTATTTTCCTCAGTTCTCCTAATGCATATGGTATAGCTTCCATCACTTAGGGTGTATGAATAAGTACTATGTCAGTGGAACAGCTTTTCCCGCTGACACAGCTACTGCCTCTCACAGAGATGGATTCATTGTCGACGGGAGAGACCCCTCCTGTCAGCATAGAGCGTCTTCCCCAGATGCGCTACTGCAGTGCAGCTGTATTGGTGCAGTTGAGTGGATGTAGCGCTTCTAATGTAGACTAGTTCTAAGAAGACTATGCCAACAATATGGCAGTGACTCACCCGGCATCACATACCAGAACAATTAGAGGTCCTGAGCTTTACAGAGCATCATCTCATCTGCGCTCCCTGAGCTATGCATGGGCACAAATTCTCATGCATTATGAGAATATACTCCATTTATGCAGGACAGTGGAAGTCAGTGTGATCAATCCAAGTTGTAGTGGTCTGCAATTTGATAATATATTTTCATGCTTATCTTATGGACTGCTGCTTCCTTACTCACAAGAAAAGTCAAAGGCAGTCTAGTGGCTAAAGCAAGGCTTTAAGACTATGGGTACAGCTACACTGCACAAAAACCCAACAAACAAAAAACCCCTCAACAACCAACATTGCAGTACCAAGTCTCAAAGCCCAGGTTAACTGACTCAGGTTCAGGGGGCTCACATTGAAACAGCAGTGTAGATGTTCCCACCTGGGCTGGAGCCCAGGCTCTGAAACCTGGCAAGAGGAGAGGGTCTAAGAGCTCAGGCTCCAGCCTAAGCAGGAACATCTACAGTACTCTTTTTAGCCCTGTAGCACGTGCCCAAGTCAGCTGACACGGGCCAGCGTAGGTATTTGATTGCAGTGGAGACACTCCCTGAGTCTTGCTGCGGCAGGTTTTTCTTGGTTTGTTTGTTTTTGCTTTGCAGCGTAGACGTACCCTATGTCTACATTTGGAGCTGAGGGTGGGATTCAGAGCTCAAGCAGACACACTTAGGCTAGCTCTCATCATAGAATCATAGAATATCAGGGTTGGAAGTGACCTCAGGAGGTCATCTAGTCCAACCCCCTGCTCAAAGCAGGACCAATCCCCAACTCAGCCTGAACCAAGGCAAGCTACAATGATGCTGATCAAGAAGTGTAACACAGAAGAAATTAGCCAAGATGTCTCCACCTTCCAAGCATACAGTCCCCATTCAAAGTGATGTGACTTCCTCTAGGTTCTATTTGACTCTTCATTAAACTTGGATGATCAGGTAGCATCAGTATCTAAAAAGACATTGTTATCTACCTCTTGCTAGGAACCTTTGTCTCTTTCTCCTGGACAAGGATCTAGCCACAGTAATCCATGCACAGGCTCTAGCTGCTGCAGAAAGTGGCGGTCCCCTTTCTTCATGGCTAAGCTGCCATGAGCCAATCAGGCTCCCAGTCACTTTGGGATGTCAGTAGAAGGCTTTGGTCCTAATTTTTAAAGCAATTAATTGATCATGTCCCAACATTAAAAACTGAATTTCAAAATATGAACAACACTGAAGGCTGTGTTCCTGTGGGACAACACAGATCACAAAGCCCAGGATAAAGTGTGTAAGGGTTAGAGATAAAGCATTCTCAGTCTACATAATTTGGCTGTGAAACAAAATTTTGAGAGATGAGGTGAGTCCAGAATCTAACTGTCTTAAGGAAACGCTGCAAAACCTTACTCTCCAAAAAAAAAAAAAAAAAAAAAAAGCCATTCCACCATAAGAATCACACTCAGAAAAATTAATACCCTCCCCCCCGACAAAGTAGAGTTATTACCCCCAAAAAAGGAGATGCGCCAGACTCCACAAAATCCATGAGGGACTTTGCTAATGCTATCAATTTTACATGGAATGCACTCAGATATTACAACGGCCAGCAGTATAAAACCCTAAGATAGACAATTTATCAAAGATCAACAAATGAACAGAGCTACTGAGAAAGTATGGAGATTAGTTCTATAGAAATGCCTGTGGCGAAAAAAAACAAACTATTTAATACTCAAAAGAATCAAAAAAATTTCTCTTAGTTTGTACCTCAGCTGAATTTTAAAACAGCCAGAACCAAAGATCTGCAATGAGAAACCTAGCATTCAATGCCATCTCGTCTTCAAAATGCTTTGAGTTCTTAATGCAGGTCATGATCTTTGTTTCTAGTTTAACAGCAACATATTTATTAGTTCCACTCACGGGACGACGAGACCAGGGCCTACAGCAATGGTGGAGGCAACTTGAAGATTGTGTGCAGGAAAAGCACTGCCAGATTACAATGACAAGCTGGCTTTCTCCAAAGAGGCACAGATGGAGTAGAAAACAAGGTAGTACTGGTTCTTGCCCCTCCCCCATTCCTCCTACCCACTCTTCGTCACTAGCATACCTAACATATTGACTTGTGCCTGAATACGCCTTTCCCCCAACTCTACTTATTGCAAAGTGAACACACAAGCATACAGTTGCCGATAAGTACACTAGTATATACATTCCTATTAAGAACAGAGTTCCCAGTAGGAAGGAATCCATCTTCCATCCACACTAGAGCCGGAGAAGAAAAAACAGCAACAGTTTCCCCATTTCCACAGACTGGTTCTTAGTAGAGGCCTGTTTCCTTTTATCTTCTTCTAGAGGCATCAGAAGGAGTTTTCCATACTACAGCAGTGCTGCAGCGCAATGTTTGAAAAGAGGATGTTACTTCATCAAGCTACTATTTTCAACACACTACTGCAGGTGCGTTAACATGGGCCGTGGTGAGTGGCAGCATGAACTGTAATGGCGAAGAGCAATGTCCTAACTCATTGCACCACCTTGCTCAAGTTCAGAACTAGTCAAAAAGTTTCCAACAGAACAGTTTTTACTTGGAAAATACTGATTCAACAAAATCAAAATATTTTGTGGAAATGTATCATTTTCATCAAAATTTGACAAAAAAAATCAAAATGTTTTGTTTCTATGAAATCGAAGTGCTTTTCCCCCCATAAGGTGCTCTGTTTTGACATTATCATTTAAACAGATACAATATGACTGAAACAAAGGAAGCCTTCCAAAATGCTTTTCAATAACGTCATTTAATATTTCCAAAACAATTTTTTATGGAAATTTCATAGTTAGAAGTGTCAAAATGTTGACCTTTCATTCCAATTTGCAATGAAAGGAAACTTCAAAACATCAGAATTTCCTGCAGAACCAAAGTTCTGAGTTTCAATCGAGTCTATTCAAGATGTTTTAAATTGCAATCCTGTAGGCTGGAGACAACTAAGTGACGCAGCTGAACATAAGGTAGGCAGGAATAATTGCTAATCACAGCCCAATCCTGCAAACATTTTGCACATGCTTAACTTTAAGCATGTGTAAGTTTTTGCTGGATCAGGGCCTCACACTCCATATACCCACAGTTCTTTTGAATCTAGTCACATGTTACATAGAAGCCATATTTGGGGTAGGGAAGGAATTTTCCTCCAGGGCAGATTGGAAGAGGCCCTGCGGGTTTTTTGCCTTCCTCTGTAGAATGGGGCACAGGTCACTTGCTGGAGGATTCTCTGCTCCTTGAAGTCTTTAAACCATGATTTGAGGACTTCAATAGCTCAGACATAGGTGAGAGGTTTATTGCAGGAGTGGGTGGGTGAGATTCTGTGGCCTGCATTGTGCAGGAGGCCAGACTAGATGATCATAATGGTCCCTTCTGACCTTAATATCTATGAATCTATGAATTTCATTTTTATTAGGGGTCAAATCCCACTCATCTTGTTCAGGCAACAGATTCCACTGACTTTAATTAACTAGTCATCTGAGTGAGGGCAGTGGGATCAGGAACATAACCCAAGCCTGAGTGCAATACTATTAGAGTACAAATAAGTGAAAAAGATTCTCTCTTGCAAAATGAGCTGTAGCTCACGAAAGCTCATGCTCAAATAAATTGGTTAGTCTCTAAGGTGCCACAAGTACTCCTTTTCTCTTGCAAAAGCTAATCATCCCAATAAAAGCAGGTTTCAGTGACGTTTTAACTGTAAATCTCTGTTTGGCAAAACAAACCTATAAAACTGCACTAAAAAACCCGTAGGTTTACAAAGGTGGCAACTTTCAGGATGTCTTAGCTGGAGACAATAAAACATAAAAAAAAACCCCACATTAAGAATGTCTGAAACCGCCTTTGAGATGAGTGACATCTTTTATGTAATAGGCTAAATCAAACCAAAACCTTTGCTGACATTTTGATTACATTTATGTTGGTTGGTATAATGAAAAATTAACTTTACACATAAAAAATTGATTGTAGCTTCTTTTACTGCCTAGGAAGGAAAGTTTAGTGCAGTCAAGTGAAATGTGCTTCTTCACAGGTTGTCACTTTATATACTTTATTATTGTAATTTATGGGGATGTTTGTAAGCAAAGGAGTGTTATTTATTCTACAGTACTCCCATTTGCTCGCTCGTAACACTCATCATGGCTCTACGTAATAAACTTCATAATACCACACATTAATGGGGTTATTTAAACTATAACTACTATAAGTTAACAGGAAAGTGCCTTGCAGTTTTCCCATGTTTACTTGCAGTTCTGAAATAATGTACAGGAGATGCTTTTAGTATTGAAAGAGTCACCAGCTTTAGTCCAACAATGTATGGGAAAATATATAATTATTAAATAAATACATAAGAATTTACATTAATGTGTGTGTGTGTGTGTGTGTGTGTGTGTGTGTGTGTTCATTAAAATGATTGCTTGCAACTTTTTTTTTTGTGGCAGATAAAACATATTTAGTGCCATTTCCTGCAAACTGCTACAACAAACACTTGCCCAAACCATTACAAAGTTTAGATACATTTGTAATCCTATTCAAGTTCTCCCTTGCTGTTTCCAGCACTGGCAAAAATGAGACAAAAGCTGAATTCCAGTTACCTAACTTCCACAACTCTCATTAATTTGAATATTGATTATTATGTATCTCCTTTTGCATGCCAATAATAGCTACGCAGGTGTATTTTTGCTGCATCCTATTCTGTCTCAAGACTCTCTTGGAACCAAGATGTAAGAACACAGTAGTTCATTCCTAGGGAAATCATTTTAAATATGTACCTTTCCTGGGCAACATGCATGCACATCAAACATTATTTCATTCTCACTTGAAACTGACCTATGTAGAATGTGTATGTAAAGTTATGAGTGTATTCAACATTTGAATATTGGGTGCTAATTTTTCTATTATTTGAAGGAGACAATTTGAACTTCCCACTACAATATGAGTTCAGATTGAATTGTGTCAGCCTTTAACTTGGCATTTCCAGGGGGTGTTATTTCACCAGTTTGTGTCCTGACCTAAGCATTATTTTAAATACATTTCTTTGGTATTTAATGGAGTATAAACAGTGGGTATGTGAGAGACAACCTGATGAAATTATACATACATTCTCATACAAAGTCATACATTCTCATCATTCAAAAGGAGCCATCAATTTTTCAAAGTATTTCCTGGTTCTCCTGAGAATGACTACTGGTGATGAGGAAACCTTCTGGTAGAATTCAAGTGACGTATATTTCAAACACCAGTTTATATGACAGATGATAGCGATTAATTTCAGAGGAATGTGTATGCTTTAATGCATACGCTTATAAGTGAAAAGTCAAACATCAGACTAGCCCAGGTTTAAGTAAAGCGATAAATGAGATGGGGTCTGGAGTGTCACTTCAAGGTCAGTTACTCTGAAGTTCTAAGCAAGCTAACCTGATCTGCCTAATACAGTATTGCTTCAGTTTTCTCCTTCATTAAAGCAGATAAAGGACAAGATCTTCTGTTTCAGAATCACTCTGACAAGTTCAGATTCAAACCCTTTTAAACTCCATTATCTGAAAAGCAGAAATCCTCTATGAAATGCTGCCAAGCATGGACTTGGAAACATTATGTCACTGAGTGATACAACAACTACTGTAGCATATCACTGAAACTGTGTTGTTTCGCTCTATAAGCAAAAATGTCATTTTAACAGCCAGGGCCCAGCTGGTTAATAGAACATTGGTAATCTAAACATTTTTCTCACCTTCACAGGTGGGAGAAATCACTTTCACATTTCATGGCTGGACACTGGGCAGGGTTTAAATTACACAAGCAAGAAAACATTTGTTATTGGGAAGGGTGAGTATTATGAGGGTGAAAAATTATCAGCCAGCATAGGCCTTAATGACAACTGAGAAACTAAGTACCTCTTAGTCTTGCTCTGCAGATAGGACAGCTAGTGTGATTCATAGATAAACTGCATGGCAGCCTGTCAGGGACTCAGCACAGAAATACTAACACAACTTAACTACCATCTAGCATACAATGGGTGATGTGTCACTATATTTAGATATTCACACATTTTTTTCTGGAGGCTTTAACTGCTGGCTTGTGCTTTTTATCTGAGCAGCAGTGACTTTTTTTAGAACTTTCTTTTAAGTCCTATGTTTGAAACACTGTATTGTCAGTGCATTGTGTTGCTATTTTGGATCTGATCCAAGGCATGCTGGAGTCAGTGCAAAGACTCCCATTGACTTCAGTGGACTTTGGAGCAGACCCTTCAAGCACAATCAGAATCCCAGAGGAAGAGAAAAACCAGAGCACGTGCTCAAAGAAATTGCTAAACAACAAATTCCAAGATGAAAATTTGGACTAGAATCACTTAAGTTGTAAGCTCTTGTGGGCAGAGACTGACTTTTTTGCTGTGTGTTTGTCCAGCACGAGCACAATGGGACCCCCATTCATGGACCAGGACTTCAGGTGCGACTGTAACTCACATACCTCCTGAGTGTGGTGCTCTGTCCCCTCTAGTGACACCAAGACCACTTTGAGATTAATGCGTCTGCACTACGGACTTAGCTGAGAGCCAGTTGGCTTTTAGCTCATGCACTAAGCTCCAGAGGGCCCAGGTTCGATCCCACCGACAACTGGGGTCTGTCAGCATTGCACTATGATAATAGAAATAATAAACACATAATGAATGGAAAGTGAGTAGATGAAAGCATCTTCAGCTGCAGGTCCCGCTCATTGCTATTGCAATTGTGACATTCTCCAAATAAGTCTTATTGTGCTACACTTCCCTTGTCTTTCCTTTATATCTTGTCTGTTTCTGTTATGCCTCTAATCCTTAGCCCTCACAGTGGTTACCTAACTGATCTGGACAGTAGCATTAGAGATATGTGAAGCTCACTGAGTACACATCACATGCACCCATGTTAAAGTTCTCCCAGGTTTCAATCTGAACAGGCTTGAAACTCTTGAGGAGTCAATGAGCCAAAAAAGCCTCAGTGAAACCCAGCTAAAACTGCTGTGTTTCACCTGGATTTATTTAAAAAACAATGAAAAATGTTTTAAAATGCAAAATAAAAAATTGAACCAGTTTTATGAACCTTTATGTTTATGAACCTTAGTGAATGTATACAATAAACCTGGACCAAATTTCAAGCTTGTGTCAAAGCTTGAAAGCATCTTGGTCTGTTTTTGTCTGGGTTGTCATTGATAATATTTTGCCTGCTACACGATATTAATTTCCACCCATTTTCACCACTCTTTAGAAAGGGGCCAAGCTGCCCAGCATAGATTATAGCATGAAAAATGCCTATTGCCTAGACATAAAGGACTAAGGAAATGCTCAGATTACATCTGAAACTATAAAACATTAGGTCACCCAGCTTGCTCCAATATTCCTCATCTTCTGATATTTCACTAGCCCTGTTGACATTACCTAGGTATATCTTTACTTCTACTACTCTTCTGTCATTAGATTAAGAACAATATTAGATTAGCACTTTATTTTACTTCTCCTTACTTAGGGCCTGATCCAATCCCCATTGAGTTCTTTCATTAACTTAAATGAACATTGGATCAGGCCCTTATTCCTGCTTTTGACAAAGGCAGTACACTGTTATTAGTCTCGTAATTTGCAGCTATGGGCTAACGTTTCAATAAAGTCACTGCCCTCAGATGGCTAGGCAGGTATATGTGGCACACTACAGTGTATGTAATGTGTCAGCACTTCAATTTCAACTCTTTTGTGGAGTAATGTTGAGTTATTCTCAGGTGTATGCTATAGCTCCCTAGCACAATTGCATGAGCTGAAGTCCAGCTGTGAGGCTTCATTTCTGGGTTGCCCAGCTTTTTGCACTTTGGCTTAACTTTGCTTCCAAGGAGTCAAAGTTGAACTCCCATTTACTTTAATAAGAGCAATGGATGCTCAGCAGCAGGCCCATTATGGATGCATTTAGGTACCCAACTTTAGGGATCAAAATTTGAAATTTTTTCTCCATAATATTTTGATGGGGTTTGTTTTTTGTTGTTGGATACCTTACATGGGAGATCAGCACCAGGTGCAGCCTATATGTTTGGTAGAAAATTCAAAAGAATCAGGTAGTTAAGATAAAAGCTTTTATTCTGTTCCCATGTATACACTAAATCATGATAAGTAGTAGCAATTGGTATTGCCCAATGTCAGAAAACAGGATACCGGGCTAGATGAACCATTGGTTTGATCCAGTATGGCCATTCTTATGTTCTCCAAGTCCCAATTCACTGGTCATGTGTTAACTATTTAGCAACTGTCATATTTAGTAAAGCAACTGTCATATTTAATAAGATTGCAAAGTTATTATGTGAGTTATACACAGTTTATAAAATGGATTATTGAATCAGCGGAAAATAAAGTTCACAGATGTTTTCTAAATCTGAACTGGGGCATTCTGAACTGCTAAATTTTTAATTAAGTCTACTGTAGTTGATGTAGCTATCATTCTAAATTCCCTCTCTCTCTGCCAGTCCTCTTGTTGCAGCATATATCTTAGAGTTACGAGCTTTACATTGCGAATTGATTTCTTCAGCTCAGATTTAAGGCAGAATGACATAGCATCCGGTAGTTTCATCAAAAGACAGTCTTACTTGTTTTTAACGAAAGGAAGCACTTTACATATTAGGATGTGTGATCTCAAATGCTGTTCAACATTCTTCAATTACTTCAGACTGTCAGATCCTTTAGGGTACACTTGCAAAGCTAGCTGGTGGAGGAGGCGTGAAAAGGAAGTGGCTTGAGCATTTCTGTTTCTGTTGAAGGAAGAAAGCAGCCTGAAGCACTCTAGCATGGATTCTTTCCTCAGTCCCTCTTTGCTTTGCTGACTCAGTGCTGGGAAAAAAGTGCAGAGCAGTAGATGCTATAAGCTATATAATCCATCGAGCTATTTATATAGCTCCCACACAATGTAAGTAACTGGTGTTTGAATTCACTTGCTAACTGCTTTTTAATGGGATCAGTGGCGTTTCCCCCCTCTTTTAAAAAAACCTGTGGGACCCCTTCTTCTACAGCTCTGAGTCAATAATAAAAGGAAATATTTTCCAAGGAGCAAATCTCCAGAGAATTCTCACTAGGAGTATGCAGAGAGCGAGGGTATATTCAGACGAGGGTGAGGTAGAGCCAAGTTGGGTAGGGAGCTCAAGTCACAGGTGCAGCCACTTCAGCCCAGCTTTCCGCCCTCCTCCTGGGCAAGCTTTTCAGGCTGATCTATCCCAAATATATGAACTTTGAAAGATTCCTTAAACATAGCACATCAATTTATGTAAGTTATAGGTCCATAATTCTCCTCTTTGTTACACCTGTGTAACTTCATTGACTCCAGTCTGTTTCTAAAGGGACTTGGGATCCACAGGGATGAAAATAACTATGGGGCAAATCGTGAAGCCATTACTCAACCAGCTGAGCATTAATGTGCTTAAGTGTTGCTGGGACTATTTCTGGAGTAAGTGCCTGCCCTAGTGAGTAAGGACTGCACAATCTATACCTATATAAACTGAAGATGGGCCTGAACCAAAATCCTGTATATCAGTACCCCTCAGTTTCAAGGGAGTTTTCACTGCAGTGTGTTGGGTTGGGTTACCTAGGGAGGTGGTGGAATCTCCATCCTTAGAGATTTTTAAGGCCCGGCTTGACAAAGCCTTGGCTGGGATGATTTAGTTGGGGTTGATCCTGCTTTGAGTAGGGGATTGGACTAGATGACCTCCTGAGGTCTCTTCCAACCCTAATAGTCTATTCCATGAGTTTGGATCTGGAAGTGGCAACTCAGGCACATTGCTAGTATAAATGTCAGCCATTATCAATGTTTAAGCAAAGTAACTTTACTGAAAATGATCTGGGGTTGACTTGCTGTTGTATCCGGTCTCTGCAGCACATGGTATTCCTTGATTGCCCACTCCTAGCTCCCTATGGTCATTTCTTAAGACCTTTCCTTCCCAAGTAGTTTGGTGTATTAAGAATGTATCCCTAGGTGGAGTTTAGGTCTATTCATCAGGCTATTATACACAATATTTATTGTATGTAGTATGTTCATGTTGCTGGAAGGTGTGCTAGGCACCTTCCAGAACATATCACACATATCTTCACTCCAACTATGCCTATAACTCTGTGACACTCTGTACCTCGGGGGAACACCATGTTCATCCTTGTAAAATGATTGTGTGGTATCCAATGCAAAGTTTGTCATGTCGGGTGTCTTTGGAAGGCTCATGATGTACTGAGCATTGATGTTATAGGTTATATTTTCATGTGTATAGTTATGAGGCTGAAAATGTATCCTCATGGCTTAAAGCAACCCCAGATAAAAACTCTCCAGGAGCAAAGAGGCAGTTCACACCTCATCTGGGCAGGTATGGGACAAACCCAGCCCAGCCCCACAGGAACAAAAGACGCTGGCCTAGGCAGCAACAAAAGAATCTGTTAGACTCTCGAGGGAGTCACCCCCATTCCTTTGGTCAGTCTGGAACTGCAATGAGGTAATGCTCACCTGACTCTGAAGTGGGGGAGAAGAAAGGACATGATAAAAGGGAGACACATTTGTCATGCTCGCTCGCTCTCTCTTCCACCTACATCTACAGACACCACCACCACCAAGCGACTGAAGCGCTGATCAAAGGGGAGAGCCGGGCTGAAAAGCAACCAGCCAACCTGTGGTGAGAAGCATCTAAGTTTGTAAGGACATTGAAAGTGTTAAGATCAGCTTAGAATGTGTTTTGCTTGTATTTCATTTAACCAAATCTGACTTGTTATGCTTTGACTGATAATCACTTAGAATCTATCTTTATAGTTAATAAATTTGTTTGTTTATTCTACCTGAAGCAGTGTGTTTGGTTTGAAGCATGTCAGAGTCTCCCCTTGGGATAACAAGCCTGGTACATATCAATTTATTTGTTAAACTGATGAATTCGTATACTCTTGCAGTGTCCACTGGACACTGCAAGACGGAGGTTCCTATGGTTGTGTCCGGGCCCAGAGATATTGGCGAGTGTCATTTGCTTGTAAGTAGCTGGGAGCAGCTTACACGCCAGAGGCTGTGCATGAACAGCCCAGAAGTGGGGGTTCTCACAGCAGAGCAGGGTAAGGCTGGCTCCCAGAGTCAAGGATTGGAGTGGCCTAGCAGATCACCAGTCCAGATAACACCAAAGAGGAACGTCACAAACTCCCACCAATTATTTCCTGCACCAAGGTATTCACAGACCACTAATGGTATAACACCAACTGCCCAAATAAGTAATTGATAGTGAAGGCTTTGATGGTCTGTTTTTTTAATTCTCACCATTGACAAAGAAAGACCCAATGATATGAGCTAACAACAGAGTGTCATTTCTCCTGTTGATTTTTGTTACAGCCCAAAATTATCTGAACAAAAAAAAATTCTATAAAAAATGTTACAAAACATTGATTATCTAGCTAAGAAATCAGTTCAGAAGTTAGTGTGACTGATTGGTGACCAAACGCTCTAAAATTGTGTGCACAGCTTGGCTGATGCTGTATATCATTTCCAGAGTAGCTCAAAGGCTGTGTATCTATTCTGTTTAGTACTCTGACATGCCACGTAAAATAATTCATAATTAATAATTCATTAGTGAACACAGGAGTAATGTGGTAACATGCATATAGAGCCCAATCGTCCCTGGTGCTGAGTGCCTGCAACTTCCATTGATATCAGTGGGAGTAATAGGCACTTAGCATGTCTTAGGAGGTGCTCCACACTTAATAGGTTTGGGTCTATAATACCCACTTTTCATCTGACAGGGTTAAGGCACAATTCCCCACATGTATCTTATTTGGGCATCCTACAAATGCACTGTTTTGATGATGCTGGGACAATTTTGTAGGTACTACTATATATAAATAATTATGGGCCATGATATCACAGCAGAAATGTCTGGCATTCTTAGTGGTGCGCATGTGTTTTGGGAAGATGTGTGGAACATCTAAAAATAGTCACTCACTCACAAAGACTCTGGATAAAAATACATCATTATTAATGTTTGATATGTTTTTCCACAGAAAACTAGTTGCAATTAAGTTTGCACAACTGGACTGTAGTGAAAGAATGTTCCATAGAAGAGCCCTAATTGCTTAAAAAGATTATTACATACATACACACACACGTACACGTATTTGGTTCTCAGTTAGAAAATGATGTTATTTTAGGTTAAGGCTTGTGTTACAGTGAAAGCTGACCTCTTAGCCAAGTCATTCCAAATGACTTGTTGGTCACTCATAAACAGTTCGTTTCTCTAGTAATTTTTAAGAATTTCCCAATCACTTTTCCCCTATCATGACACTGTGTTCCAGGAAATGTAATAAAAAGACTGTCTTCTTTCTGTCTGAGTATCAAATAACTTGACTCCAACTCAGATTGGAACACCATCTATCTTGTGAAATCATCTACCACGCTTCTTCAGCTCTGTTTTGTTAGTCGTTAACACAAGGGGGAATCAGAGTACAGACATATTTTAGAGAAGCTGAGCTGGAAAACAGTTGAGTAGAACTGAATGACACTCAGGCTGTTAAGTTTCCAGGATTTTTTGACAATCTTTCTTAGTTTCAGTCCACATGACTTGTATCGCATGAATTTCACCATTTGTTTATGCTCTCATTAATTTTTCTGTGTCTACCTTAACATTATAGAAGATTTTTTAAAAGTCAGATTCATAGATTTCAAGGCCACTGTGATCATCTCATCGAACCTCCATTATTACATAGACCATAGAACTTCCCTGAAAAAGTTCCTACAGCATCTCTTTTTAAAAACACATCCAATCTTGATTTAAAAATTGACAGTGATGGAGAATCCATCATGACCCTTGGTAAACTGTTCCAATGATTAATTACCCTCACTGTTAAAAATGTATACTTTATTTCCAGTAAGAATTTATCTAGCTTCGACTTCCATCCATGGAATTGTATTATACTTTTTTCCATTAGATAGAAGAGCCCATTAGCAAATTTGTTGCCCATAGATATTAGACTAATCAAGTCATCCCTTAATGTTCTTATTAAGCAAAATAGATGGAGCTCTGAGTATATTACCATGAGGCATGTTTTCCAGTCCTTTAGTCATTCTCATGGCTCTTTTCTGAATCCTCTCCAATTTATCAACATCCTTCTTGATTTGTGGGCACCAGAACTGGGCACAGTATTCCAGCAGTGGTCACACCAGTGTCAAACACAGAGGTAAAATAACATCTCTACTTCTACTCAAGATTCCCCTATTTAATACAAGGATTGCATTACCCACAGCATTGCACTGGGAGCTCATGTTCAACTGATTATCCAGCATGACCCGCAAATCTTTTTCAGAGTCATTGCTACCCGAGGTAGAGTCCCCCATCCTGTCTCTTTCAGGTCATTAAAAAAATGTTAAAGAATGTAGGGCCAACAACCAACCCCCCTTTACAATTATATTATAAGACCTATCAGTTATCCAGCTTTTAATTCATTTAATGTGCCATGTTAGTTTTATGTAATTCCTTTTTTAAAAATAAAAATGCCTTACAGTACCAAGTCAAATGCCTTAAAGAAGTTGAAGTATATTATAGCAACACTATTATCTTTATCAAGATATCAAGTGACTTTGACAAGATCTGTTTTCCGTAAACCCACGTTGATTTGCATTAATTATATTACCCTCCTTTAATTGTTTCTTAATCAAATCCTGTATCAGTCCATCCATTATCTTGCCCAAGATTGATATCAGACTGACAGGCCTTTTATTATCTGGGTCATCCCATTTAAATTTTTTTAACTATTGGCAAAACATTAGCTTTCTTCCAGTCTTCTGGAACTTCCTTGGAGCTCTTTTTAAAAACTATTGGATCCAAGTTATCCAGATCGGCAGATTTAAAAATGTCTGACTTTAGTATCTGCTGTTTAATGTCCTCCTGAGTTACTAATGGAAGGGGAAAAAGTGGTATATGATATGACTATGTCATCTGTTTTCTCCCCCAAACACAGAACAGAAATATTCATTCAACACGTCCATGTTTTCTGCAATATTACTGATTTATACTATCATTTATATCTAGTAATGGAACAATGCCATTGGTAGGATGCTTTTTGTTCCTAATATACTTAAACTCCTTCTTATTGTCCTTAACTCTGCTGGCCATAGATTTATCCTTGTGTCCCTTTCCTTGCTGTATCAATTTTCTACAATTCCTAGCTTCTGGTTTATATTCATTACTATCAACTTCCCCTTTCTTCCATTTGTTTTATACAATATATAGCTCCCTTCATTCCCCTCTAAACCGGGCAATTTTTGAAACCAATATAGCCTTCTTCCTTAATTGTAGCTTTTTGGCCTTCTATTAAAGTGTTCTTAAACAATTCCCAATTATCACCCACATTTTTCTGATTAAATTCTTCCTTCAGACGATTTGATTCAGAAGTGTTTTCAGTATTTATAGATTACTGGTTTGGGTTTGGACTTTAATTTGTTTGCATATTATAAATCTGATCAAATCACAATCACTTATATCTAAGCCATAATTTATTTTTATTTCTGCGATAAATTCCTCTTTCTCTGTCAAGATGAGGTCTAATACAGAATTCCCCCATGTTGAGTTAGAAAATTCTCATCTTTAATATTTAGAAATTCCAAGGATGTTTTAGAACTGGCAGCATGAGACCTCCAGCGTGTCACACATATTGAAGTCTTTATGATCACATAACTTTTCCCCCTACACATTATAAATAGGTGTGTAATTAGACAGTTATCCCGTTCACTAGTGTGATTTGATAGTCTGTAGCAGACACCAACTAATACCCCATCTTGTACTTTATCTGTTAGAATATTGATCCATAAGCAATTCAAGATCTTTTTCTTCCGTTATCAATGACTCAGAATCATGTAATGCCATTTTTGACAGAGTGCCACTTCTCCTCCTCGTTTGCCCACTCGATCCTTCCTAACGAGATTATAACCATTGGTTTTAACATTCCGGTCATAGGAATCATCCCACCTGATTTCAGAAATAGCAAATAGGTCAAATTGATGCTCATAAATGAGCAATTACACTTCCTCTTGTTTGTTACCTGGCCTCCTAGCACAGGTGTATAGGCAATTCAAACATTTCTTCTCTTCATGTTCTTTGGTTAATTTTGTTCTCAATATTTCGACTTTGCACTAAATGAGTTCTCCTAGCTTCACTCTTTTACCCCATGCCCCCTTTTGTTATTAGTTTAATGCCCTTTAACGGTTCCCTTAAATGGTTTAATGGTTCCCTTTCTATTGAGGTGGAGGCCATCCAAACTATGCAGCCCCCTCTCCCTATAAAAGGAGGATCAGTGTTTCATAAGAACAATATCCTCCACCCTACACCGCTAACCTAGCCAGTGGTTCATTTCCAGAACCTTCTGTCTTTCTGTGCTCTTGGGACATGAAGGATCTCGAAGATCACTGGGATGTTCTTCCTCTTCAGCATGCTTCTGAGCATGGGTGGCAGGTATAAGAGTTTAGGGGAGGCTCAGCCTCCCCAAACAGGATGTGGCACACCTCCTTTTGGAGCGCTGCTACCTAAAGGGCTCCCAGGCTGTGGTCCTGCCCATGCTCTACCCCAAGGTCCCACTCCTGCTCATCCTCTTCCCCCATGGCCCTGCCCATGCGGCTTCCCACCCCACTCCACCTCTTCCCCCCAAGGCCTTGCCCTCACTCCGCCTCTTCATATCCTCACTCTGCCTCTTCCCATGAGGCTTCTACTGCCTGCCACTCACTCCTCTCTGCCCTTTTCCCCAGGTCCCCACCACTTAATGTGACAGGTGGAGAGGGGGCAGAGAGGAGCAAGCAGCAGGCAGTGGGAGTCCTCAGGCGAGGGGGCCATTGACTTCAGAAGCCGATCCAATCTCAGAGTGACCTCTCGTGCCTTGGCTCCGGGAAAGCAGCACACTGTCATGTTGTTTGCCTGTCCCAAATCTCTTAGGATTTTATGAAAATCTCCCCCATATGCATAATCCAGCATCTACTTTGAAACACTTGTTCTTATGCAATATGTTGTACATAAGATGTATTATTTCTTTCACAAATGTATCTGCAGGGTTCTGGTTTTTTCAATAACTTTTTACTTCATTTACCACTAATCTGAAACCAATAAAAAGACCAAATCCTCAGCTGGTGTAAAATTTACACCAGCCAGTGCAATGCCAAAGTGCATAGCTTGAAAACAATGCTTGAAAACAATGCCAAAGAGCCTAGCTTGAAAATCTGCCCCCTCACCACCCTGGCCAAAAAAACCCAAAACCCTGCACTTACCACTAAGTACTCTTGGAAAGGGACCTTCCTAGCCTTCTCTGAAGTAATCTCCTTAATTAGCTCATCCAAGTCTATCCACCTTGCTTCTGAGTTCACTGTAGAAATAATTGCCAGATTGTTTAACTTTCCTGACCCTTTGATGTTCTTAGGTAGGTCATAATGAAAGGTGTTTCAGGAAGCTAAAATTAAATCAGCAGCCACCATTACAGGAAGACAGCAAAAATAAAAAGGAAGTGCTGTTTGTTTTAGGGAAACCTGCATCTAAAGACCCTTTGTGAATGTAGCTAAGGAGATTAATGGGCACCTTTGTTTCCAAGTCATCCTTAAAGATTTGTTTATAAGAATTGGTGAAGAGTTCAATCTCATTCTCAAAACAGAGTTTAAATCCTCAGGGTAATTGCTTGCTAAGTTTCAAGCGTACCTCTTTACACCAATGCTGCTGAGACTTTCCAGTTTCTCACCCATCAAAAAAAGCAAACTTTTCTCTGACTCCATCATATATTTATGCAGCCTACCATCCAATTGTGTCAATATTGTGTCTAAGACAGTTGAAAACCTCACATTCAAAAACCTTTTTTGGGATCTGATGACTTTGTGTCCTTTTTAAGTTCCCCTGGCATTACTTTCCTCCTTTGAGATCATTTCTATTTGAACTGCATGGATATTCCTAAAATTTCAACCTGTGAAGCACCAGCTTTCTTGCATTCACTGAACACAGAAGACCATAGTTCTGATAAAGCATCTCAAAGGCCACCAAGTAAATGAGCTATTTGAATGTCAAGATCCAGACTGGACAGTTTTTTAATCAAAATGTTAATTAAAAAATATAAGATATAATATACTATCTCAGCCAAAACAAGAAACAAATACTCTGAAATGTTCATTTGCAAGTTAACAGCTTCTGACTTAAGTTCTGGCACAAGATTAAACGAGATCAAGGCTTCATACAAAGTCAAAAATACCCTCCGCATGATCTCATAGTGGGTGGATTGCCTCTACTCTGGGTGACCATCTTGCCATGCTTTAGCATTTTAAGGTAATGTTAATATGCTTTTTCAACACCCAACAACTAGCAGAAGCATGAAACGAATCTTCGAACAATTCCATAAGAACAGAACACTTCTTCAATTCAGGAGAGCTTTGGAGTGCAATCGAACGAAGAATTTAGCTTTTCTAACCTTGTCAAAAATAGTCTGCCAGACTTTTCTTGCAATCCTACCAATGACTCCTTTTGGATAGTTACATCACCTTTGCAGCACCAAAATTTCTATATGATCTTGCACCTTGCAAGTAATTCAGGTAAACCCCAAAACTGCCATTTTGAGGACTAATTGCTCATCTGAACCTCTCAAAGCTGTCACCTAAGTACAGCAACATATCCAAGAGAAAAGGCACAATATTGTGCCTCATGTCCTTCCGCGGCTGATAGAAGGTATGCGCACGTTTGTCAATTGTGTGACTCTTTTCTAATTGTTCTGCAATTTCCATCCAGTGAGTGAATCCCTCTACATGTTCTTTTGAATGTTCATACTGGCATACTTGCATGCTAAAGTGGAAAAAGTTCACAAACCCAGTTTTACAGTTTGCAGTAGATGAGGAGGAATTTGGCTGGAAAAAAGCAAACAAAGCAAAAGAGAACAAGGAAGCAAGAGTCAAACTGTACATCAACCAAGATCACTAGCATAACTCCCCATTAGGAGCTGACAAAGAACCACTGTTTTCTTTGCATTTTCTAGGCAAAAAGTCTTGGTCTAAATTAACAATGGGACAGCATTCTATCAAAAACAGCAAACAGAACCCGTCAACTGTGGCCAAGTACTCAGATCTGCCTTGTCAAAGTCAAAATTCTGCCCCATGCTTTCAATAATAGAACCGTTTTCAGTATTCATGTCCATTACAATCACACTAGCAACCAATGGCGAACTTTCTGTCCTAGAATCAGAGACTCTAGGACCCAACGAGTCAACACTAACCTCTGTGCCAGAATCAGAGATTCTGGCACCCAACAAGCCTGACAAATCCAAATCAACATCCTCACTCGCTAAGGAAGGCACAGAAGTGTGAATAGAACTGTTTGCAGATTGTTCATGAGGAACATGGTCAGACTTCACATCTCAAGAAGCTCTGTGGACCACTTGCACTCTTTTGATCTTTTTCACAGACCTGCGGCAGCTTGCACTGTTGAGCGCCGCTCTTGTGCTTGTACGTACTCATGTTGGAAATCATGGCTGAACATCAAAGTTCACCCACGAGGCTCTTCATAAGTGAATTGCTAGGTTTGGAATCACTATGGTAGCAGATGAAAGATAAATAATATGTCTGCGAAACTCTGAAAGAAATCAGATATAAGGTCATTTTCTCTGCAACTCAGCACTATATCCAGTGCTTAAAGTGGAGGAGGCTGCAACCTTCCCCCCACATCAAACCTTCAAGTATTTTTTTGAAGCTTGAGAGGAGTCACTATGGCCATCAAAAGCTTCTTCCAGAGCTGCTGCCCCATATAGCTCCCCAGGCTGTTTCCTCAGACAGCACCCTGGGCTCTCACCCTGCACCATCCACTCATTGGCCTGGCCTTCAGTAAAGAGGAAGTGGTTGGTGCCTGTGTCCAAGGGGGAGCAAAGCAGAGCCTAGGGCTAGGAGCTACAACAATCCGAGGAGTGGTAGAGGTATCAGTTCTTGAGGTGGGGAGTGGGTGGGGGGAAGCGCAGCCTAGAAGCCGGTTAGGGGCTGGAAGAAGCTACGGGGGGCACAGACCCACCCACACTGGTTGCCCAGCACCTTAGGCTCTGAGCAGGGCCAGCAGAGAGGGATGAGATGGGGTGGGAGCAGTGAGGATGGGAGAGCAGAGGCAGCAACCGGAGCACAGGTCCCAGAGACTCAGAGACCCCCCAATTTCCACTATCACTGCAACCCCAACTCCAGAGATACTGCACACCCCACTGAATCTCACAGCCCCACCTGTCCTGTATCCCCACTGAGACCCCCCAAAACTTAGAGACCCCCCAATCTCAGTGAATCTCACTGCACCCCTATCCCTGGAAAAACCCTCAACTCTTCTGGTATGGATATTAATGACATCTACAAAGCACTAAATGGGACCCCAAACACACCATTTGGGGCACTAAATGAAGGCTAGGGCCCCACAACGGAAGAGTAAAAAACCCAAAATAATTAATAGCCATTTGAACACAGCCCTGCACCATCTGAGGAGCTCACCCAAGTCACTGCAACTCTGAAGGTGAAATTTAGCTGAAAGCCTGAAACCACCAAACACCACCTTATGACACCCTATACCATGCAGAAGAACAAGTTTTGCTTCGCTCCAACAGGGAATTATAAATACACATACACTCAAGACATTATATGAGCATTATTGAACCTCTCAAACATGAGAGGAGTTTCATGTTTGTCACAAAACCCTGATAGTTTTGTGTGGGTTGAAGTTTTGTAATGGACGTTTTGCATAAGTCTCCTGCTGAGTAGATAACGGTCTGAGATGTGATTAGCTTCATCGATTCGCATCCACTTTCATAGACCCTCCTTTGTGTACACCCCTGACTGTGGAAGAAACACAGTGTGATTCACCATACACGTCTAAGATCAGAAGAGCCCAACACTCTGAAAAGGCTCTCAAATGAAACAGTTTAATCACGTCCATATTCTGCAGGTCTATTTTTGGCAATAACAGCAGCCTCATGTACAATGATATTTTCTGTTCCTTAAATTGCCAATTGTATTGCTGATTTTCTTGTTACAGTAATATCCCCAGCAATTTCAGATTCATGCTCTTTGTCTACAGTTTTTTGTTCCAGAAGACTATGTTCACTGAGAGGGAGAACTGGCAGATATTTGAAAGATTTTTAATTTTGATGACCAGGCCCCCAGTCCTACAATGATTTACACATATGCCCAAGCACATGCATCATCCTGTTGACCCCAAAGGATTGCCACTAAGCATGTGGGATCAAGACCTAAATGGTATTTGTTCTTATATGTTTCTGCATCCAAAGAAATAGGGCTGAACATTTAGTTCCCCACTGCACTTTAGATCAAAAGACAGCTGGCCCTGTGCTCGAGGCACTGAGATACAACCTGGGAGAGCTGGGTTCCTGGCTCTGCCATAGACTCCCTGAAGGACCAAGTCACATAGGCTATATCTACACAGCTCATAGCAGCGAGCCTCTCTGTCTGGCTCAACAGACTTGGGCTTGCACTACCATTCCAAAAATAAGTGTGTAGACAGCACATTGAAGTTGCAGCTTGGGCTGGATCTTGGCTTCTGAAGCCTACAGCTATTTTTGGTGCAGTAGCACAATCCTGAGTCTGTCAAGCCAGGCTGGGAAGCTCACTGCTGCAGGCTATGTAGACATACCCTTAGGTCCTGATCCTGCAAATGATTGCACCCAGGCAGACTATTACACCCATGCCGAGCTCTGTTGTGGGTACAGCAAGTCACCTTAAGCTCCTTAACCTCTCTGCGGCTCAGCTCATCTGTAAAATGGGGATAATACTTCCCTTCCCTTCTCTCATCTTTTCCCCCCTCACTCTGTATTTATATTGTAAACTCTTCGTGGCAGGAACTATCTTACTATGTGTAGCCCTGAGCTCAGCTCTAACCTGGCCTCTAGGTGCTACCATAATGTAACTGAATAATAAGAAGAATGATGACAAATCAGTGTTTATTTCTTCATACACTCCCCTTCAGAGTGGCCAGCCGCTAAAGGATTACACCTCTGAACTCAACATATTTTATGGCTCCAAACTAATTACATCATTTATATTCTTGAGAACTAAAATGTGAGGAGTTACATTGAGTCTGCATGGTAAGTGCCGGCAGAGATAAGTGCAGGCATACGGAAAACCCCAAAACCACAAGCTTGCAGGTGTTCACTGACAGAGACAGCCAAGTGCTCAATAATAACCCCTTACATGGCAACAATGGTCATGAGCAAGGGTAAACATAAACAGGGGCGAGGAATTTAGCAGGAAAATTAGAGGGCAATTATTGGGCCGAGACCAGAATTCCCCACCTGGGGAGGGGGAGGGCTGATGATTACAATAAAGGGGAACACAAAAGGATCTCGGTGCTCACTCCTTGAGATGTTGGGGAGGTGAACGGGTGGTACAGCTATGCTTCCGCAGGGTGTCGTTGAGCTTTTTCTACAATAATCCGAGCCATAACTGAAGACTCCAGTCTCTGTGTGTTCCTGTGTCCCCCCGTTGGTTGTGTCTGAAGACATAGGATACCCCAACATAAAATAGGGTGGATCATAATTACCTCTTGTGTGAAAAATGACTCATAGACTGAAGTGTTTATCTCGGAGAGATTGCCGAGACTCATCAAGCCCTCGGATCGCTACCCCTTCCTGCTTCTCCACGTGGGCACCAATGATACTGCCAAGAATGACCTTGAGCGGATCACTGCGGACTATGTGGCTCTAGGAAGAAGGATAAAGGAGTTGGAGGCGCAAGTGGTGTTCTCGTCCATCCTCCCCGTGGAAGGAAAAGGCCTAGGTAGGGAGCGTCGAATCGTGGAAGTCAACGAATGGCTACACAGGTGGTGTCGGAGAGAAGGCTTTGGATTCTTCGACCATGGGATGGTGTTCCAAGAAGGAGGAGTGCTAGGCAGAGACGGGCTCCACTTAACGAAGAGAGGGAAGAGCATCTTCGCGAGCAGGCTGGCTAACCTAGTGAGGAGGGCTTTAAACTAGGTTCACCGGGGGAAGGAGACCAAAGCCCTGAGGTAAGTGGGAAAGCGGGATACCGGGAGGAAGCACAGGCAGGAATGTCTGTGAGGGGAGGGCTCCTGCCTCATACTGGGAATGAGGGGCGATCAACAGGTTATCTCAAGTGCTTATATACAAATGCACAAAGCCTTGGAAACAAGCAGGGAGAACTGGAGGTCCTGGTGATGTCAAGGAACTATGACGTGATCGGAATAACAGAGACTTGGTGGGATAACTCACATGACTGGAGTACTGTCATGGATGGTTATAAACTGTTCAGGAAGGACAGGCAGGGCAGAAAAGGTGGGGGAGTAGCACTGTATGTAAGGGAGCAGTATGACTGCTCAGAGCTCCGGTACGAAACTGCAGAAAAACCTGAGTGTCTCTGGATTAAGTTTAGAAGTGTGTGCAACAAGAGTGATGTAGTGGTGGGAGTCTGCTATAGACCACCGGACCAGGGGGATGAGGTAAATGAGGCTTTCTTCCGGCAGCTCACGGAAGCTACTAGATCGCATGCCCTGATTCTCATGGGTGACTTTAATTTTCCTGATATCTGCTGGGAGAGCAATACAGCGGTGCATAGACAATCCAGGAAGTTTTTGGAAAGCGTAGGGGACAATTTCCTGGCGCAAGTGCTAGAGGAGCCAACTAGGGGGGGCGCTTTTCTTGACCTGCTGCTCACAAACCGGGTAGAATTAGTGGGGGAAGCAAAAGTGGATGGGAATCTGGGAGGCAGTGACCATGAGTTGGTTGAGTTCAGGATCCTGACACAGGGAAGTAAGGTAAGCAGCACGATACGGACCCTGGACTTTAGGAAAGCAGACTTCGACTCCCTCAGGGAACGGATGGCCAGGATCCCCTGGGGGACTAACTTGAAGGGGAAAGGAGTCCAGGAGAGCTGGCTGTATTTCAAGGAATCCCTGTTGAGGTTACAGGGACAAACCATCCCGATGAGTCGAAAGAATAGTAAATATGGCAGGCGACCAGCTTGGCTTAATGGTGAAATCTTAGCGGATCTTAAACATAAAAAAGAAGCTTACAAGAAGTGGAAGGTTGGACATATGACCAGGGAAGAGTATAAAAATATTGCTCAGGCATGTAGGAATGTTATCAGGAGGGCCAAATCGCACCTGGAGCTGCAGCTAGCCAGAGATGTCAAGAGTAACAAGAAGGGTTTCTTCAGATATGTTGGCAACAAGAAGAAAGCCAAGGAATGTGTGGGCCCCTTACTGAATGAGGGAGGCAAACTAGTGACAGAGGATGTGGAAAAAGCTAATGTACTCAATGCTTTTTTTGCCTCTGTTTTCACTAACAAGGTCAGCTCCCAGACTGCTACGCTGGGCATCACAAAATGGGGAAGAGATGGCCAGCCCTCTGTGGAGATAGAGGTGGTTAGGGACTATTTAGAAAAGCTGGACATGCACAAGTCCATGGGGCCGGACGAGTTGCATCTGAGAGTGCTGAAGGAATTGGCGGCTGTGATTGCAGAGCCATTGGCCATTATCTTTGAAAACTCGTGGCGAATCGGGGAAGTCCCGGATGACTGGAAAAAGGCTAATGTAGTGCCAATCTTTAAAAAAGGGAAGAAGGAGGATCCTGGGAACTACAGGCCAGTCAGCCTCACTTCAGTCCCTGGAAAAATCATGGAGCAGGTCCTCAAAGAATCAATCCTGAAGCACTTGCATGAGAGGAAAGTGATCAGGAACAGCCAGCATGGATTCACCAAGGGAAGGTCATGCCTGACTAATCTAATCGCCTTCTATGATGAGATTACTGGTTCTGTGGATGAAGGGAAAGCAGTGGATGTATTGTTTCTTGACTTTAGCAAAGCTTTTGACACGGTCTCCCACAGTATTCTTGTCAGCAAGTTAAGGAAGTATGGGCTGGATGAATGCACTACAAGGTGGGTAGAAAGC
Organism: Caretta caretta; assembly: GCF_965140235.1. Lineage (NCBI taxonomy): Eukaryota > Metazoa > Chordata > Testudines > Cheloniidae > Caretta > Caretta caretta. The sequence goes on along the minus strand of NC_134209.1, from coordinate 124,317,839 downwards.
TGGCTAGATTGTCGGGCTCAACGGGTAGTGATCAATGGCTCCATATCTAGTTGGCAGCCGGTATCAAGTGGAGTACCCCAAGGGTCGGTCCTGGGGCCGGTTTTGTTCAATATCTTCATAAATGATCTGGAGGATGGTGTGGATTGCACTCTCAGCAAATTTGCGGATGATACTAAACTGGGAGGAGTGATAGATACGCTGGAGGGGAGGGATAGGATACAGAAAGACCTAGACAAATTGGAGGATTGGGCCAAAAGAAATCGGATGAGGTTCAATAAGGATAAGTGCAGGGTCCTGCACTTAGGACGGAAGAACCCAATGCACAGCTACAGACTAGGGACCGAATGGCTAGGCAGCAGTTCTGCGGAAAAGGACCTAGGGGTGACAGTGGACGAGAAGCTGGATATGAGTCAGCAGTGTGCCCTTGTTGCCAAGAAGGCCAATGGCATTTTGGGATGTATAAGTAGGGGCATAGCGAGCAGATCGAGGGACGTGATCGTTCCCCTCTATTCGACATTGGTGAGGCCTCATCTGGAGTACTGTGTCCAGTTTTGGGCCCCACACTTCAAGAAGAATGTGGATAAATTGGAGAGAGTCCAGAGAAGGGCAAAAAAAATGATTAGGGGACTGGAACACATGAGTTATGAGGAGAGGCTGAGGAAGCTGGGATTGTTTAGCCTGCAGAAGAGAAGAATGAGGAGGGATTTGATAGCTGCTTTCAACTACCTGAAAGGGGGTTCCAAAGAGGATGGCTCTAGACTGTTCTCAATGGTAGCAGATGACAGAACGAGGAGTAATGGTCTCAAGTTGCAGTGGGGGAGGTTTAGATTGGATATTAGGAAAAACTTTTTCACTAAGAGGGTGGTGAAACACTGGAATGCGTTACCTAGGGAGGTGGTAGAATCTCCTTCCTTAGAGGTTTTTAAGGTCAGGCTTGACAAAGCCCTGGCTGGGATGATTTAACTGGGAATTGGTCCTGCTTTGAGCAGGGGGTTGGACTAGATGACCTTCTGGGGTCCCTTCCAACCCTGATATTCTATGATTCTATGATATTCTATGATAAGTGTGCTGCTTATTACAATATTATTAGCATAAGTTGTTTTAGGGATGTGGTAAATAAATAATAAAATAAATAAAATAAATAATTCAGGAAATATGCAAAAGCAAATAGGTTTGTTAACTTTCTTCAAATATTTTTATTTAAAAATGCAGGTACAGTATATTGTTTTCCACTTTAACTGTAAAGGTGTGTTTTCCTTTTTCTAAGTAAAGTGTTTGGAAACTAAGTGCAGTGATGAAAGTAAGAACAATCTGGGGAAAAGCTGATATTCCAAGGCTTGGTCTACATTTAACAACTTATAATTGTGCAGTTATGTCAATCAGGTGTGCGAAAAAGCCATAAGCCTGAGTGATATAGCTATGCCAACAAAAACCCCAGCGTAGACACATCAGCTTTACTGGCATAGTAACGTCATTCAGGGAGATGGTGTTCCTACACTGGCAGAAAAACTTCTGTTGATGCATGCTGCACCTACACTATGGAATTATCCCTGCCTAGGCTCTGTCGTGTAGACAGAGCTTTTATCAACACTCAAAAGAAATTGAGATGAGAAAAACATCATGGTCTCAACCTGCAAGGGGCTGAGGGCCATATTTTTGAAGGTATTTAGGCATCTGACTCCTCTTGATCTCAAGGGGAGTTAAAAATTTGACCCTGAGTGCCTTCTGCAAGGCATTAAGTCCCCCGAAATCCAATTGAAGTTATTGGGACCTGTTTTTATCATTGACTTCAATGGGATCAGACTTAGGCCAACACTGGGCACTTTTATATCATTTATTATTTGTATTGTGCTAGTACGCAGAGACCCCAAACAGAGACCAGGACCCCACTGTGCTGCTGTTGTACAAACAGAACAAAAAAGGGGGACCCTGCCCCAAAGAGCTTACATGCTAAGTGATTTTTTTTAAATCCCTCCCTCTGTATATAACCAGCATTTCACGCAGATAAACAGTAATTAGCAAAACTGCGGAATAGAAGTTGGAAAATTAAAATGAAATCTCAGATGAGAAGAGCTCTGGGCTTCTTGATGGAGCAATAGCTGCTTAGTCCCAAACAGAGTTTCAGAAAGTGATATTATTTCCAAAGGCAGGATTCCTCCAGACTGCAGTTTGACAACCCAATTTTGCCTCCAAACAGATTACAGTCACCACATAGACATTCTTCATTCCTGGATGGATGGAGGGTGGGTGGGGGAAGGCGGGTGATGTAAGATGTGAACCTGAAGCAAAGATAGCATGAGCAGGCAGTATTAATTCCAGTGCACCCAAATCCGGTTTCGTGTCAACAGGAACAAAATGCACAAGAAGCTTGTTTGAAAGTCTGAACTAACATTCATTGGGTTGGTTCATTCAAGCCTGGTCTTCCTTTCAAGTGCTGTCACATGTGTCATTCTAGGCTCCAACAAGTCAAGTTTAGGCCCTAAACTCACTGTGAAAGTCAACCACAACTACCAAGTTGCACCTCGTTTCAGGTTCAAATCAGCATAAGAATTCTACAGCAAGTTTCATATTGAGTCTATATACTAAATGCCCCCTGACAATTCAGCCAGGGAAACAAAGAAAAATCCTGCCTCCCTAGAAGTTAATATATTAAAATCTGCATCCAAAAAGGGAGGTCTGTTTAAATGCTGCCTGGGAGGAGGAGTGGCCTTGGAATGGTCGCAAAGTGGTAACAGTTTGTAGGATAACATTTCATAAGGATTTTTGGGACAAAGATTTGTGCATTCATTGGGGACTATCCTTAGTGTTTGTCCTAATTTGGAGTGGCTGAAACTGAAAATTTGAAAAAAAAATTACCATTCTGAGTTTATATTCTCAACCTGTGCATCTTGTATGTCTGAACTGTACTGCCAACTTCTAAATTCATCTGTGAGCCCATCAAGAGCAGAGACTGTGGCCTCACTCTATGTTTATACAGCACCAAGCACACTGTCATCTCACACATAAAAAGAATAATAGTCACAGTTGCACATATAGAGGGCTAATCAATGTAAACATAGGGTTTCTCTAAATAGGAGGCTAGCGGAAGCCAGACGGCATGAAATCACTGAGAACTGTTTCATAAACTTTTCTTGCAATCAAATCTAATTGAAATAACACAAGATTGTGGGCTTTAGCAGGTGGGCAGCACGCACAGCTGCTTCTGCCAGTTGATTTCCAAAGAATACATACATAAAACATTTCACAGAGGATGACATCTGGGGAAAAAGGTTAACCCAGATGGAATGCTCATTTTGAGTCTTCATTCTTCCAACAGCTTTCTGAAGCATGCATCCTTAACAATACAGGCAGAAAAAAAAATCTAAAGCAATTTTGTCATTTGCAGCAAGCTACAATACAGATGTGCAGCTTTATCTTGCTATAAAAGTCTTCAATTCTGATTTGTAGTTTTGATTTAATAAAGAAATCAGATGAGCCAAGAGAACCTATGGTAGGTCACTGCAGAGAAGTTCAGATTGGTTCAGTCTAGCAGAGGTTTTGTGTGATTTTGACCAGAAAGTTGGCTATTTGGGTTAAATTTTGCTTTAATCTTTTAGTTGTGCTTGAAACCAACACTCCAAGCAAAACATGGGGGAAGGTGTGTGGAATCAGGGGACCCATATGGACCAAAACGAGGGTAAAACAGACTTCTATAAAGCCCATGAACAGACTCTGATAAGTTTTATATATCTGTACTGAATACCATAATTCTGTTGGACAGGTAACCAATTGCCCATTCTTTTCAGGGTTTGTTTTCCATGTAACTCTCATTCTTATAGATAAATGCAATATAAAGACCTATATGGCCAGCCTGTTCCATTTACTACTTATATCAGAAATTGTGTTTTAAACACTTCATTCTGCAGAATCAGGAGATTCCCATGCAACAGCAAGAGCAACCAGCAGAGAGACTGCATCAGACAACAGCAAAACCGGATGTAAAATACACCGTTTCATATTTCTGAACTCTTGGACTACCCGTGTGTACACACAGTCCACTGAATACTTCAGAAATCAACCAAACTTTTAAAATGAAAAGTACTTTCCCCAAAAAGTAGAGCAGGGAAACCACTGACAATAGCACTATGTAGAAGATGAAGCTGTTTCAAAGCAGCTCTGAGAATCAGCCCTGTGGTACTATGACTTAGCAAGAAATGACTGAGTATGAAGAGACTTCTTGTAAAAGCACCCATCTCCTTTTTGTAACATAGAAATCAGTTGACACTAAGAAAGAATCAGTGACAAAAGAACCCCCCAAAAGGCAGAGTCCCTGAAAGGGAAGATGGAGAGGACACAGTGTTGAGAAAGTTGCCAAGGAGGAAATCAAAGTGGTCTTTTGAAAATGTTTTACTTTAGAGAGACCAAATTTGTATATTAAAATATAACATTTGGTTCTTTATTTGTAAGTGATCATAAAGACAATTAAAAGGCAGTCTCTGGCCTGAAGAGCTTATGACCTACAGTAGATCGAACCCAACAACAATAGTAATGACATGGGGAGAGAAGAGGAATGTTTGGCTAGCGATCAGGTAGAACAAAGAATGCAACAATATGACTGTGTGATTCCTTTGGGTTCAGCCAAACCTTAATGGTCTCATTTTCTAACTCTCTTCTAAGTTATTTTAGAGGTGGTAAGTTAAAGGAATCCCTTAGGGTTATTGAAGGGTTTTGTTTTGTGTGTGGTCTCACGGAGATACTGTGGGGGTGTCACCAAGCTATAGCCTGGTGAGCCAGGATGACTTGATCACTGCACGAGAAAAGAAAAAAAGGGGGAGGGAAAAGGAACCAAAAAGACTGAAGTAAGACTAGAAAGGATTTATCAGTATTTAGTTTACCATTATCTGCACCCAAAGTCTTTAATCCAATTTCCCCATAAACTCTCTTACCTCTCATGCAAGTGTAAAGGTTTCTAGGGATGCAGACCCCAGTTGGTGCCCCACTCTCCGCAAGCTCAGTATCTTTATCCCAAGGTTATTGTCTCTTCTCCTGCCCCTTTCTGGAGCTGTGTTTTCCTAGGTACTCTTTCTGCCCCTCCCCCCTTGAGTGTTGCCTCTCCCCCTTGTACTGAGCTGGGGTCAGTTTATATAGGCCCAGACTCTGCCCATTCCTAGCAGCCTTTGGGAGGATTGGTTAATTGGAGTCGGATACTTGGGGATTTTTTCTCCTCCCCTATGTGACAGTTCACTCTGTCATAATGAGTTTGTGGGAGGAAAAGCAGTGAAGATAGAAGATGATGGGAGTTGGAATAGAGGACCCAGTACAGATTCCAATGCCACTTATTAATATCTAGTTCTCATGTAGCACTTTTCCTCTATAGCTCTCAAAGCACTTTATAAATAAGGTCTGTATCATTTCCTTCATTGTATAGATGGGAAAACTGAGGCAAAGGGAGGGGAAATGACTTACCTAAGGTTACCCAGCAAACAACTGGGAGAGCCAGAAATTGAACGCAGGTCTCTTGAATCCCAAGCCAGTGCCCTATCCAATAGGCCACACTGCCTCTCTGGAACTTCTGGAGTTGCAATTCAAATGTATATGTACCTGGCTTCTACAACTCCACATCTGACTTGCTGCATGTCTCTTTGTAAAGTATTAGAAATGCATGTGTCCATGAATACATGCTGTTCTCTCTAGAAGTTATATGCTGAAGTACCATGGTAACCAACTGTGACATGCAGAGAGAAGTAGGTTTAGCATGTCAGTATGCATGAATCTTTTAGGGCCTTGAAATTTTGCTCTTTGCAATAGTTTTGGAGACTCCAAAACCATTCAAAATGAATTGGTGAAAGATTGTTCACTAATTTGGTCTGACCGTAGCTATATTGTACACATGGTACGCCAAGGACAGAAACCAGGTAACCTTTGGCTCTACCAGGTAATCTACGCTTCTACCATTTGGATTAAAGGAAAAACTTCTTTAGCTGCCAGTAGGAGTAAGGATTTTAGCTTTCAAGGGCTGAAAGGTTTAAGTACACACTAGTTCATACAGTCAGTTGAGAAAGGTCTTTAATTGCCTATAGTGCAAAGAGGTATTTTTAAAATTTCTTTAATACAGGAAATATTTTCAAATGATGGTATCAAAGCTGGTAAAACTATGTATTGCTATTTCAAACATATGCAGACTGAATATTCCAAATTGAAACGACCACCTGATCTTACTGCTGTAACATTTCCCCTCCCTTATCCCCAGTCCAGATTATTCCTCATTTCAGACTGTAACCGCTTCAGGGTAAGAGCCATGTTTTTATCTATCTGGACCATGAACATTTGTGATGCTGTATAAATAATACCATTAGCTTGATTCACTGACATATTACAATGGAACTCCTATTTGCCTGATTCATTAAAAATTGCACCCAACATCTGTGTGGCAGATGTAGTCACAGGGTTGCACATGCATCTAAATTTGAGGTTCTGAAGCATTGGCTGGGCTTCTATACCACAAAAGATGCTCATACTTTTTAAAAATTGGATCTTGCCTTGTTACAGCTATATCAACTGAAAATGAGTTCACATTTGTAGATCTAATACCACAATGAATTAGAATTACAGATTCTAGTATCAGTGAGAATTAGAATTATGTTAATTACATGAAAATTTGACTTAAAGGCCTAAAGCCAACATTAACCATTTGCATTTTTATATTGACCACATACATCCAATGATTGCATTGTTCATGCAGCAGGTCAGGTGCGGTTTGGCATGGGGGGCGGGAAGAAATCACATACAGGTGAAATTTTGATTATGTCAGAAATATTTGAATAAGCTTGCTTTAACAAATCAAAACAGTAATTACTAGTAGTAGGAAACTTTATAATGAGGCTGAGTATGAAGGGAAACTGTTTTGAGCAAATGTGTATGATCAGTGTAATGATCACTACTAATCAAAGACTAAGTTGCTATTGTTCCATATTCCAGAGAAGAAATAGACACATATTGACACAAATGACACATATTGTATGGCACAATAATAATTCTCCCTGGAGTATACTGCACTTATTGAATGGCTATTTTAATGATTTGGCTAATGACTTCAACCTGAGAGCACATGATCTTGTAATTACATGGCTCAGGAGCCACATCAACTAATCAAAGTGCTCCTTCACTCCAATTTTGTGCTGTTTCAAGCCCTAGCTAGCAAAGCACTTCAGCACTTGCTTAACATTAGCACATGACTAGCCAATGGGACTACTTACATGTTTAAATGCTTTGCTCTTGCCACCCCTCTCCCAGCCCCCAGCCAGCACTTCCATGCGGGCACTGACTGCCGCTCCCCGTTCTTGTAGTTGTTGAGTGAGACCAGCAGACAGAGGGAACACAGGCTGCTGGAAGTGAGGGAAGGAACCAGCGTGCAGGAACCAGCCCCAGAGAAGTGGCAAGGTGGAGCAGTGCTGGCTGCCCCCACTGCCCACTCAGGTTTGGCCCTGTGGCCCCTCCGTCATGACAGTGGGGCAGTGGGGCCAAAATCGAGTGAGTGACATTGTGACTGGATGCACAGGGGCTGCCACGCCTCTCAGGCTTAGCCCTGCTGCCCCCGTCGTGACAGAGAGGCCGTAGGGCCTGTGCTATGTATCATGCGTAAATGTACGCACAGCTGCAGGCACCGCTGTTTACCACATTCAGAACTAAAGTATTGACCCCTGTCAGAAATACCTTTTCACTGAATAGACAAGATCAAACTTCGCACTTAAAGCAAATAACCTAAGAGGAAAGATAGCAACCAAATCTAACTTCGGGAGCAGATACGTAGAAACCCGTAAGAATTTCTAGTCAGTGTCATTTTTTCTTTGAAACATGTAAAATAATATACACTGTTTTTTAAAAAGGCTTTGTTTCCTAGGACAGCACGCCTTGCAGGAAAGTTCTGAAATAATATGTATCCACGCATCAGCCATTTAGCTATTAACAAACAGAGATAATGGCATTTGGGAATGTTGTAAAAGCCAGGGAACTTGGCTGCTCTGAAAAATGAAATCCGGGGTAATGAGTCACACTAGACGTGATCCTTTAAAAAGAAACCTTAGCAAACGCTTGGATTTTAAAATAATTTTGCTGAGATCAAGTGAAGCTGTCTTCAGCCATGATGAAAAAGCTAAAAGCCAGTATCTCACTGTGCAGATAATTCCAGTAGCCTAGCAGCATTCATTTGCAGAGTGCTCAGACTGATAAGAGTCTAGTACTGATGTTAATATGAACTACACTGTGCGAGTATACATTACACAATCACTGCATAAACACTATCTGCCTTCATACAGCAGAGTAGCGCATATGATTATTATCATAGTGAGATGATCATGTTATTTTTTTTTCTGGAGGTCTGTCTATTTATAAGACACCAATCTCCACATTTCTTAGGTCCTCTGAACACTTGTCTGAACAGAGAGGCTGCCTGCTATTTTTCCTTCCATTCTCACCCAGGTTTCAGGATGACCAACTTTCCGCGCCTAACATGTTTTCTTCTGCAGCCCACCAACATCTTTACTGACTTAGCCGCCAAAGGCATTGCTAGAAAGCAGCACAAGTGCTTCTGTCCCACCCCTGGCTAAAGTGGTTCTTCTTCAGAATTCCCAAGGTGCAAAGGACTAAGATTGAATTACAAACTCTGTTACCTTGGTGATAACATGTTGTACTACCAACAGATCATCTGTCCAGCTGGGCTTCTCAAACTAACACGCTATTTGCATCTTCTGGTTAAAAGTTAGAAAACCAGATTTTTTTTTCTTGAGCTTCACACGCTAGGGTGAACTGCTTGAAATAACAGAGATTGAACTCAACCTGACCTAAAGTTAAACCAAAGTTTGTTGAGTTCTGAAAGCAACTGGTTCTTGTTGTTGCTGCTGCTGAAGAAATACTGTTTTTCATTTTTGTGCACCTCATCATTTCCTCCTTCCAGGCTGTTTGTGATTCACATGTATCTCAAAATTAAAAAAGTTAAAATGAAGGCTGTTGATTAATCACAGTTAACTCACGCAATTAACTCAAAAATTAATTGCTATTAAAAAGTTAATCGTGATTAATCGCACTGTTAAACAATAGGATACCAATTGAAATTTATTAAATATTTTTGGAAGTTTTTCTACATTTTCAAATATATTGATTTCAGTTACAAAGTGTACAGCCTCACTTTATTATTTTTAATTACAAATATTTGCTCTATAAAAATGATAAACAAAAGAAACAGTATTCTTCAATTCATCACTTACAAGTACTGTAGTGAAATCTCTTTCTCATGAAAGTGCAACTTACAAATGTAGGGTTTTTTGTTACATAACTGCACTCAAAAATAAAACAATGTAAAAGTTTAGAGCCTACAAGTCCACTCAGTCATACTTCTTGCTCAGCCAATCACAAAGAGAAACAAGTTTGTTTACATTTACGGGAAATAATGCTGTGCACTTCTTAATTACAATGTCACCTGAAAGTAAGAACAGGCTTTCACATGGCACTGTGGTAGCTGGCATCGCAAGATATTTACATGCCAGATGCGCTAAAGATTCATATGCCTCTTCGTGCTTTGGCCATCATTCCAGAGGATATGCTTCCATGCTGATGATGCTTGTTAAAAAAATAATGCGTTAATTAAATTTCTGACTGAACTCCTTGGGGGAGAATTGTAGGTCTCCTGCTCTATTTTACCCACATTCTGCCATATATTTCATGTTATAGCAGTCTTGGATGATGACCCAGGAGTCTCAGATGATGACATGTTTTTGTTTTAAGAACACTTTCACTGCAAATTTCACAAAATGCAAAGATACCAATGTGAAATTTCTAAAGATAGCTACAGCACTTGAACCAAGATTTAAGAAGCTGAAGTGCCTTCCAAAATCTGAGAGAGATGAGTATGTGGAGTATAGGAGTACTTGTGGCACCTTAGAGACTAACCAATTTATTTGAGCATGAGCTTTCGTGAGCTACAGCTCACTTCATCAGATGTTTACCGTGGAAACTGCAGCAGACTTTATATACACACAGAGAATATGAAACAATACCTCCTCCCACCCCACTGTCCTGCTGGTAATAGCTTATCTAAAGTGATCAACAGGTGGGCCCACCTGTTGATCACTTTAGATAAGCTATTACCAGCAGGACAGTGGGGTGGGAGGAGGTATTGTTTCATATTCTCTGTGTGTATATAAAGTCTGCTGCAGTTTCCACGGTAAACATCTGATGAAGTGAGCTGTAGCTCACGAAAGCTCATGCTCAAATAAATTGGTTAGTCTCTAAGGTGCCACAAGTACTCCTTTTCTTTTTGCGAATACAGACTAACACGGCTGTTCCTCTGAAACATATGTGGAGTATGTTTTCAGAAGTCTTAAAAGACCAACACTCTGATGCAGAAACTACAGAACCAAGATAATCAACCTTCTGCTGTGGCATCTGACTTACATGATGAAAATGAACATGTGTCGATCCGTACTGCTTTGGATTGTTATTGAGCAGAACCCATCAGCAGCATTGACACATGTCCTCTGGAATGGTGGTTGAAGCATCAAGAGACATATGAATCTTTAGTGCATCTGGCATGTAAATATCTTGCAACGCCGGCCACAACAGTGCCATGCAAATGCCTGTTCTCACTCTCAGGTGACACTGTAAACAAGAAGCAGCCATCATTATCTTCTGCAAACGAACTTGTTTGTCTGAGTGATTGGCTGAACAAGAAGTAGGACTGATTGGACTTGTAGGCTCAAAAGTTTTATATTGTTTTATTTTTGAATGCAGGGTTTTTTTGTGCATAATTCTATATTTGTAGATTCAACTTTCACGATAAATGTACTCGTATTAGGTGAATTGAAAAATACTATTTGATTTTTACAGTGCAAATATTTGTCATAAAAATATTATAAAGTGAGCACTGTACACTTTGTATTCTGTGTTGTAATTGAAATAAATATATTTGAAAATGTAGAAAAAAACAAAAATATTTAAATAAATGATATTCTATTATTAACAGCACAATTAATCGTAAAATTAATTTGTTTAATTGCACAATTAATCGTGATTAATTTTTTTAATCGCTTGACATCCCTGGTTATAATAATAAAACAACACTTCCCATCTGCCTAAAAAAGTGCACACAGAAGTTAAATGCCAGAGAGAAACCTGCTCACTTTGGTGGCTCAGCAACAAAATCTCACCGAAAGAAATGACAAGGCTAGAGGAAAAGTACATACCTGTCATACAATACATCTTCTAGGCTCTAAAGGGAGCATACGCTAATCATTATGCATTGAACAGAAACAACCAAGGTGAAAAAATCCAGGCACATTCCAGTTTTGTCACAGTGGATTTCTTATCGAGATCTCTTCAGGCCGACCTTTTTGACTACTAAACAAATTATCATTGCAAGATGTAGTAGAAGTTAGCACTTCAGTACTCTGCTTACTGACATGTAACACAAACCACAATATTGCAGCTTTAAAGGACTTTATTATGCAGCTGAGAATGTTTTTTAAATGTTCAAATTAAAATTGCAGCTGTTCATATTTTTTACTGTATTATGTGATATTTATTGAAACAGTAAAGAAATTATATGCACACTACAGTACAGGGCACCGTTCTGTAGAATATTTGTATTTTACAGATATGTTACACTAGAGAAACTGATTTTGAACACATAGAAACAACTGAAGTATAAAATGCACAGCAGAAATGTCACTGATCACTGATGTAACTATTACATTCAGGAGTTTGCAAAGATTTAGTTTTACTGTTAGCCAAGGTTCCAACACTTTCTCATTATCTAAAGTTACTATGTGCTTTCTCAGCAGAACCTGTACATGAAATAATATGAACCTGAGAGAGAATGAGAGCACATGATGATGTTGTATGGTGTAAAGAGTTTATCAGAAAGAGTTTGGGTTGTCATTATTTTGTACATGGCATGTATTTTACAGAAAAATATTTTAGAAATGTTTAGTATTTGTAAAGTGTTCTTGCTCCTTTTTTTCCCTGTTTAATATATCCCTTCACCTATAAATCCCAGCTCCCTTTGTTACCATGAATCTAAATGGCGATGGGAGAAGTTGCACATTAGTGGGGGAAAAAAGAAAACATTTCTCTGGTGCAGTTTTTGGGGGGATTAATGGTAGCTGATTGAAGCTGCTCAGCCGTTTGGAATGTGAGCAGCGGTCCCAGTGGAAATGGATCAATGAACAGAGGGCAGAGTGCGGGTGAGGTGGGCAAAGGTGCAAATTTATCAAAGGTGCATGCAATTTCACAGGGCTCCACAATTTATTGTGAATTCAATGGATATTACCCATAGATGTGATGAATATGATTCAAATGAAGCAGTTCTTTGCTTTGGTTGAATTAAAGGAAACAGGTTACAACATCTTATCTTAAATGAAAGGAAATGTTAAAACATCTTCTCTTTATCATAGATTTAAAATAAGTCTAATTATACCTTGAATAACAGCAGCGCCACCGTTTAAGAAACCACACGGTGCATTGCTTGTATTTACAAATTATCAACGTTGTAATAAAAACTGAATGTCACTACAAATTCATTTTGAGATTGGTGTTAAAAAGTGGAGTACAGAGCATCTTCTGATTTTACAGACAAGAAGGAAGTGGTCATACAGTATGGGATTTCATCTGAAATGCAGACTGGACTCTACTCTGCACTAGAGCTGGTCAGAAAATGGGTTCATCCTGTGAACAATTTTGAGATTTTGACATGATTGGTCCCACATCAGGACAAAAAGCCAAAACTTTTTCTGGATTTTGTTTTGTGAAAAAGAATTGTTTCAGGTCATTTTAACACTTTATTTTGATACATTCAGATTGTTTTGTTTAGATTTTGACCCTTTTAAAATACATGTATATAAAATAAAGTACATTTTGAAAGGGAAAGTCATTTTGATATAAACAATCAAAACTTTTCATTTAAAAATGTCAAAACAGGATATTTCAACATTTTCTATTTTTTTTCAAAATGAAATTCCATTGAAATAGATATAATTCACAAAAAAATTCCATTTTGTCAAAACAGCATCTCCTGATGGAAAACTGTTTTGACTAAAATCTTCCAAGCAGATCTATTCTAAATATCCCTTCATTGCAACAGTAAATGTTGTTATATGCTATAATGCCTTTTCTCATTGCCAAAGATCCTTGCTTTTCAACCTAAAAGATGTTCAGAGTGAATTTTGGGATGATGGATTCCTGAGAGGAGTATAGTTTTAACACAACGCACATCTAACATGAGGTATGATTCACAAAATGGGTGATTACAAACCAAGATGATGCAGAATTCCCTAGAAGGAACCATATTATACTGAAGCTTTCCTCTATGCTCTATTGCTTTCAACTAAATATGAATCAATATTCAACTGCCCACAATTCCACCTGAACGTTTTGCACAGAATTGCAAGGGCTATAAAATATCTTGAAAAGTGGAAACATTTTTAGGCTTACTCTAATCACAGTACACAAATCCCAGAGCTGGGCGAAGTTAGAGTTTAGTGAACCGGCTCGCTTTTCAAAACAACAACATATCAAAAAAGTCAATAGCAAATTGCAAGCTTAGTGAAGGAAAACTATGGCAGCAAAAAAAAAAATGTTGCTTTCTAATTATGCCATGGGTTATGGATGGATGAACCTAAAAGGATTGAAATTCTGCTTCGCTTTGGAGGCTTTATTCAAAGCTTATCTGGACCTCCTGATTCTGAAATTTGGACTGGAATTCTAGTGAGAACAGGCTTCTGTGGGAGCCTCCCAGCACGTCCCCATCCCAGTCATAAATACTGTGGAAAGTCTTTCTTACAGTATTTTGGAACATTTTGTTCCTGTCCCAGACAGGATAGGCAAAAATTATCCAAACATTTCAGAACCTCAAAAAGGTTTGATTCAAAATTGGATCTCAGAATGGCAAAGGTTAAAAGGAAGAATGAGGTGTTCATTTTGCCAAACTGGTTTTCCTAATCTAGACTTTTGCTATCCACGGCTCCCATCTTACTCCACTGTCATGAGTTATGTTCTTCAGCTGGATCAGGACTGACCCTATGTGATGTAGCTGAAGCTGTCAGTCCCAGGATAATAGAGAGACAATAAAAGATTACCTCACCCACCTTGTCTCCCTTACAGCTATTCAAATTCAGAACACCGGGGGCCAAATTCTCCTCCGTTTTAGACTCTTTGCAACCCCACTGCAGTCTTTAGTGAGTTTGTATATGGCATAAATCAAAGGAAAGTTTACTTCTGTGTAAGTAGAGTCAGGATGAGCTCTGCCCTAACATCTGGTGGCGAGTCATGGTGGGTTGTGGAAAAGAACTTCAGGTGCTGATCTCATTTGCATAGGCACACCCACCCCGCCTAGATGGTCACTTTGGCTGCTGTAGGAGGCCCAGTTTCTCTGTTATTGGGGCAGGAATAAACTGTTATTATCCTGATTATGTGAATCAAGGACAGTGGAACTGTACTTGGCCTTTTGTTCTGATGAAGGGACTCACCATCAACTAAGCAGCACTTGCTAGGCAAGGGTCATGGGTTCCAAAACCCAGTGAATAGAGAAAGATTGGGGATAGGTATTAATACTTGGTGGTATGGGTCCCATAGTGAGGGTCTTACATGCTAATTGCACTTTCTTCTCTCTCCACTATGGAATATCAGACCTAATTTTGATTCTATGAGGAATCTAGTTACAGGCTGCTGAGCTGAATTCACTTTGGGCTAATGGTGTACTAGCACTGAGCCTCCCCTATTGCGAGCTGAAATCACTGAGTGTTGTGTTAAGTAGCGGAGGAACCTGAAGATATATTGCAGGGCAGTTTGCGGGACGGCTGGCAGAGCAGCTCTTGGAGCAGAGCAGGTTGCAGGATGGCTGGAGCGGCTCATGGGACGGCTGGCAGAGCAGAGCGGAGCAGTTTGTGGGATGCCTGGAGCAGCTCTTGGGGGCGGCCGGCAGAGCGAAGCGATTCGTGGGACGGCTGGGGGAGCAGAGCGGAGCCCCATGGAGAGGTGGGGCAATTGGCTTTGGACCACATAGGGTGCCCCTTAACCCCCCCATCTCCACCCAGGTTGGGAGGTAAAACTCGGCAGATAAACTTTTGAACTCTGGGGCTGCACTGACCAGGGACAGAGACTTTTGGGGTGTTGGACTTTAGGTGATTTTGGGTTGCTGGACTCAAGAACCAAAGGGAAAGGACACGCCCCAATTTGCTTGGGGTGGGTTTTTTGCTCATGGGTTGTTTTATGAATCCTGTTGGTGGTGTTTTCTGAAACATAACGCCACATTGTTTCTCTCTGTTATTAAAAGGCTTTGCTACACTCAGACTCTGTGCTTGTGAGAGGGGAAGTATTGCCTCTTGGAGGCACCCAGCGGGGGTAGCGTATATTTGTCCCAGGTCACTGGGTGGGGGCTCGAGCCGGTTTTGCTTTATGTTATTGGAATGGAACCCCTAGATACTGAACCCGGCCCTTGTTGCTGCCAACTCTGATGGGCAGAAGGGTTACATCTGGGACATCCAAATTTGTCACTGGGAGAATAACTAGCCAGAAACAAAAAGGCTTTTGGAATATAGGAAGGATAATTATCCAGACATCAATGGAGTTTCATCCTCTTACACCTGTGCTGAAAATGACTCCCAAAACCAAAATAATTAGGGCTGGTTGAAATTTTTCTGTCAAAACTGTTTTTTGTCCAAAAGTTTGGCTTTCAATGAAACAATTTTTCCCATGAAAAGTGTCAGTTTCCCCTGGAAAACATTAATTTTTCATTGAAAAAACAGAGGCCCCAAAACCAAAATATCTCTACTCAGATATCCTGATGCAGTACCTTATGAGAGCTGCAGTTTGGTTTCCTGATGGCTCCATTCTTCCCTGTAGGCTGGGCTCTCCAGCCAGACTACCTCTCCCATGTTGCATCACAGTCAGGCATTCTCATGATGCAACCACCTCCCCTCACCATGAATAGAGACTGTGGTGAGTCATGGGAAATGTAGTCCAGCCAGGGAACCCAGCCTTACAGAGGAGAAGGGATAATGAAGTGCCTCAACTACAATTCCCATGAAGTACCACAGCACTATTTGCAAATGAAAATATATATATATATTTTTAATCGAAGTAATTTTTTCTCATTTTTATTGAAATAGTAAGCAGGCGGAAAGCAAGCCCTTTTTCTGACCCATTGTAATAATAATAGTCATCCACAGCAGGTTCAGTAGATAGGAAAGTGATTGTCTTGATCTAGCCTTTTTGCTCTGAGGTCCTCTTAGATACACCACCCATCTTCACAACTGAGGACTCTGAGTGGACACAGCTTTGGCAGAGATTAGTTTCATGTGGTCACGTATACTGCAACTTTAGCTATTGTTGGCTGTATAAGAATCCTTGGCCTTTTAAAATTTTATCTGGTGGGAGATGGCAGAAGTTAATGAACCAGTAGTAATGTTCAGCATTATTGCTCCTGCTTATTGCTCCATCAGCCTGAAGCCTCTGTGCAGCTGTATTAATAAATATCCTTGGTTATATCTCTGGCATATCAAGGTTGCAATACTTCCACACACATCTGATGTTGACTCTTCAGGGACTGTGGCAGTGGGTGCTAGTGTTCTTTAATTCAATGGGCCAAGTTCAGAAGTGAGTCTAAGCTGGTGTGACACACACTAAAAAGGCTGGAAGACGGGATAAGTTATTCACCTCTGAATTTGGCCCACCAATATTAAGTTATTAATCACAAAGTGCAAAATAAAAAGATCAGACTAAGCTGGTAGAACTGGAGTTTGTCAGAGCAGAAGGCAATGGCTAGCCTGTGTTTTTGTATAGTTTCCCCATTTCCCCTTATATCTATTATCAAGTCCTTGCACTTGATTCTAGACTCACAATCAAACTTATTCTTCTCAGCTCTTTCCTAAATTATTTTTCACTGCCATCATACAATTTAAATTTCTCACTTTTGTTTTAAACTGACAAACCTTTTGCTCTCACTGACTAAATACATGTATAACAACAAATACCCTAAGACAGCTTTGCTGCACTCACTTTCTCACTGACTGATCCTTGAGGGAACTAGGAGAGGAATCAAGAATTTAAAGTGGTTTAGGTATATTGCAACAGACCTGGGCGTGATTGCTCCTGGACTTGGTCTCTCATTTCCCCTGAGAGGCAATAATGCTCAAATAAATTGGTTAGTCTCTAAGGTGCCACAAGTACCCCTTTTCTTTTTGCGAATAATGTAGAGGTGGCTTACTCTTTGGAAGAGGGTGAGTCTCTCACAATACCTACTGCCTAAGTTACTCATGGCATAGCTAAGCAGCAAAAGAATGCTGACTCAGTCTAACTGGCCCTTGAAAAACACAGTCTTAAAAAAAGGGGGGGGGGGGAGATAGTGGGAATGTAAATAACTAGGAAGTGGAGAATGCTACTGAGAGAAAAAGGATGTGTATCTGGGCCTTTATTCCCTTCAGTCCCCTTTTTTAAGTATTGAATAGTGCTATTTAGGGATTCCCCCTCTCTTTCCTTTCATTAGCATATTTATTTGCATAAATGTATGCAGTTTGTGCTGTACACAAACCCACTTGAGGTTATAGCGAGCACTTTGAAAGGCGCACACTTGCTCATCCTAGCTGAGGGCACTGCCCCTCACTGGCAGCATATCCATTTTCCTCTAGAACCAAGTCATTCCATGCAGTTTGGTCTCTACCACTACAAAGGTGCACAGAGAGATCTGTCAATGTATTAATAACAGGCCTGATGAAGAACTAAATAAGCCAGCTTCTTTGCCATAAGAAGTGCTGAAAGCAAGAAATGAAAAATTATGCTCTGTGGCATAATGGCACGTGTGTGCCTTGTGGTATACTATGAACATGTGAGGGTTTTTTTATTTTTTGACAAAGCAAGACATAGGCTTTGAGGTTTGCTGTTAACAATTTCACATGCTTTATTTTTACCCTCTCTAAACACACACACCTAATTTGCTGTTAAAGATCTGGATATTGTACTCCAACAGGCATTACTTGGACTATAATTGGAAGTACTTATGGAGAGCATTAAATGCGCTATTGGACAAATTCAGCCCTGGTGTAATTTTTCTGACTTCGGTGGAGTTTCACCAGGGCTCAGTTTGGCCCTACATGCACCTATTACTACATTTCATGCTTACATGTGAGATCAAATTTTGCCCTCGAAAAAGCAAGTACAGCTGTACTGAAGAAATGGATGTACACCCACATACATCAGTTCTGTATTTGGGCCGTGATATGTCTCTCCACATGGTCATTTCACCTATCTAGATTCCAGCATCTGAAAGAAGAGTTGATCAGAAGTTTTTTGATGAAACAGTTTCATTAGAAAACACCAGTTTGTCAAACCCAAAATATTTTATAGAACTGTTTCGGGTTAGATGAACTCTTGTTGAATCACAGGCATGGTTTCCTGCCAGCTAGCCTGGTGGGCTGCTGGAACCCTGAGTTTCCAGGATCTATGGGTGTAGGGCAGTCCCACCATGCAGGCTGACCTCACTAAGCAGATCACCATGGGGCTGGGGACCCCAGGAATTCCATGGTCCATGGAACTGAGGCAGCCTTGCCATGCAGGGCTTCCAGTCATGAAGCTGGAAGCCTGACAACTCTGGAGACTCTCATGGCTTCTAGGTTTATTGAAGCAGAGACCATCAGTCCTGGAAGCCCCAGCTCAAGCCAGGGCTCTCAGGCCCCCTGCCATAGAACCAAGATCCTGGAAGTCCTGGGCAAACTTCCCAGGTCTATGACTCTGGGACAGCAGGGTGTGGTCAGCCCAGGGGTCTAGAAGCACTGGCGTTCTGGGACCTGGGATAGTATGCATGACAGGGCTGCCCCAGAGCCACAGACCCCAGAAGCCCTGGACACTGCTGACTAAAATCCACCTTACCCTCACTTTCGCTGCTGCTATTAATAGTCAGGAAACTGAAAAAAATCATGTCAATTTCCATCAGCAGATTTCTGTTTGGAAGCATCATGTGTTACTGTTTCCAAAACATTTTTTTTTTAAATTTCTGATTTGTGTGAAAGTTCAAAAGAATTCTTAGAGTTCCAAATCAGACCAAAACCTAATTTTGAAAGGCAGAATTGCCCATGAGCTAGAAATGTTACGTTTCAGCCAGCTTTATCTGCCAAGATATTTAAAATGTTCTTAGATCTAAAAGATCACCTAACGCTCTGGGGTGAGGAACAGGGCCAGTAAAGAATTCCCAGAGGTGCAGTTATCATAAGGGACCTTTTTACCATCTGCATATGAGACAGATCTTTCTTGAGGGCTGGTCTAAGATTATGGAATGAACTCCCACAGATCTCACCATCTTCTCCTCTAACTGCAGAACACACTTCCTTGAATTTGTGATCTCAAAAATTAACAGTGTGAGATACACATGCACAGACACTTTAAAGGAACTATTAAAACACTACACTGCCCACACAATTTCCCTTGGGAGAGTATGTGAGAGAAAGTGATCCACATGGGTTAGATGTTGAGATGTCACAAAATGCGCTACTGGAAGGTGCTCACCCTTGATAAGGGTGGTGTAAGAACCTACAATAAGAGATGAAGGTTGATTGTTTCCTTCAGGGGTTATTTAAAAAAACAAACAAACCTTAGTTTGTCCTTCAAAATGGAATCTCGGATGCAAACAATAGCTCCAATTTACAATCAGGTTTAGAAAAGTTACTGAAAAAAGATGCACGATACATGAAATCTTTAAAAAAATACATTATTACAGGTTAACAAATCAAAAAACTTTTCTGAACTTTGTCATTTCATATATTGAAGGCATTTTAAGGACCATAGCATTGTTATAGTAACTTTTACTTTTATGGAAGCCTTATTTAAAATGTTTTACTCACCGAATTAAAAAAGCCAAACACTCCCAATGCCCATGAATGTAAATTGTGAAGGTTTGGGCCAAAACCGTGGTTCATTGTTCGTTAATGTATGTGTTGTTTCATTCTGGGTCAGTGACCTCAGACTTTTTTTTTAAGAACTGCCAAGAAAATAGTTTAAAAATGGTGGCACTGTCATTTGATATTAAATATCTGCAACAGGTTTAGCAGCTGAAACTGATGGGATTACCCAGCTTTCTGACTCCTGCTGAGTAAGCTGAACTAGAAGAGGGCTTTGTTCCTGATGGAAAAGGTGCCACCATAGCATCGCAAATCAAATACATTAGGATTTACTTTCTTGCCCCCGAGCTAAATGGTTGCTTGCTGCACTACATAAACAGCAAGAAAAACACTCTTTTGGCAGATGCCCTGACCTGTATGAGCTGAAGGCTACATAAAAGCTTTAGGAAAGGCCTAACTAAAGCTGATCACAGAGAAATGTTCCCTTGGAGACTGCCGGTGTCAGCAGTTTTGGATAATCTCTATCATATTAGTGACATTCATATTGTATTAGTGATTTACAGAGTCTCTAATATAACATTAAAATGCTAGCACAATGTGAGTTGTTTGCATTCCACATCTGATATCTTTATTCTGCGAGAGACCTTTCAAAACCACTAACAGGAATTTTTAATATTTTAGAAACCTTATTGCAATAAAAATAGCGGTGATAGAAGTCTCAACATTTTGTAAAAGGGCATTAAACCCAAGCAGCCACCAGAAATCATTAGGTTTATGGAAGTGTGTGTTCTAAGGGTCCACAATCACAGGCTAAGTTGCAGAACTACAAGAGCAGAGGCTTTTGGCAAATTTGCTGTGAAATTCTCTCATTTTCCCAAAGCCCCTAAAGTTCTATGCAATGCCACGGTGTCATTCAGTTATTAAAGAGAGGATAATGTCAGCTTGTTTTTAGAAAGAGGAGTGTTGTTCAATGTTCTACAAGACAAATATTTATCCGTGACCTCCAAATGGTGATGTATCAGGTTATAGTGGTTAGAACAAGGCACACAGTGTCAAAATTCCTGGCTTCTTTTCCTGGTACTGCATTAATTCACTGTATGAATTTAGGCAAGTCGCTTAACCATTTAGTACTTGAGTTTCCCCATCTGTAAAATAGTTATAACAATACCTACCTAAAAGGTGTGTCACAAGGCTTAAATGAATGAATGTTTATACAGCATATTGGTATCCTTAGAGGAGAGGTGTTGTAAAAGCACAAAGCTTTATTTATGTATTATATGGCAATGGCTTCCAGTTAAAGTAGGCAACATTGGTTCAGTTACAATAAGAAAAGGCTTGAAACTTTGCTAAAACTTTGAACCAAATCCAAACCATTTCTGACCTTCAGAAAAAAATGTTGTCAACATTATGACTCTTAAGACACTGTACGGTTTGGTTCACAAAATGTAACCCTGCAGTTTCCGTGTGCACAGGCTAGGAGCAGGTTAACTTGAAGGACAGAAGTCCATGCATTTGAGCCTTTACACTCATCGGTGGCACCCTTTTCCACAGCAGGCCATGAGCCCCCACTGCAAGTTAGAGCAGCCTTGAGGCTACTCTAATGTGGGTTGGAGCCAGTTTGGCTCCCAGCAGCCTGATAGAAAGGTGGGGTAACCTACACTGCCACCCTGACTGTGAGGAGTGCTGCACTGGTACACCTAGGAGTCTAGCCAGTAATTTTGAACATGGTCTACTACTGAATGTATCATCACATTACATCCCCGTGACTAACACCAGTTCTCTCTTACACTTGGGAACAGAGCGCTGCTATGCAGATTGAGAGAGAGCAGTAGTGTGCTAGGGGCCATGCAGGTGCATCTGCTATTTCACTTCTTTGGCTGACTATTTGATAACCTTCCCTTAAGGACTGGGTGATAATACTTAGCACTTACTGTACATAGTGCTGGGCATTCAATTACCTGGTGATGTATGTTTAAAAGAGTCTAGGCTGGGATTTTCAAAGGCAAATAAGGGAGTTAGACACCCACATACCTTAGTTTCCTTTGAAAATCCCAGCCCTAGTTAGCCCAGAAATATTTGACAAAAGAGGGTAAGTTTCTCTATCTCTGTTTTACAGACTGGGAAACTGAGGCACAGAGTAGGTACACACGTTTCCTATGAGTAGCAAGTCAATAACAAAGCTGGCAATAGAACCAGGGACTCCTAACTCCCATGCCCATGTCCCATCCGCTGGACAACTCTGGGGTGCATTTAAGTCATAGATAATCAAGATCACCCCAGTAGATGGTTTGTGGGGGAGGATTTAGAGTCAAGTGGGTCATTAAAGTGGGTATGAACATGTCTACACTATTTAATTTCCAGCAGTGGCCTCCAAAACCAAAAGCTACACTTTCTTATGTGATTCTCATGAGAAAGGAATTGATCCCCTATTGTTTTTCTTACATGGATTGCATAGGTCAGTACAAACACACACAAATTAAATAGATGCTCGGTATTTCCTCTTTCAGGAAATTAAATTTTCATAAGTTATTACCAAGTATTTTACTGAGTGGACTCTCGGATACCTTCCCTGTAGTGCCCCCACCCTTGTCACTTTATTTATTTTTATTTTTTTTTGTCTAACCACTTTGCTGTTGGCCCATGAATAATGAAACTGAACAACTACATACAAGCAATGCCTCCTGCTGCAGAGCCTAGAAACTAATCTGACTGTTTTTTTCTCTTCTGCTTTTGAAAGTCTGTGCACCCTTGAGGGGAAGAAGGGGATGGTTGCTCTTAGCAATCAGGGTGAAAGGAACCATGGACAAATCAGAGGGAAATTTCACAGTGTTCCGGTTGTTCACTATGCCTAACCTTGTAAATATTTGATATTGGACTAAGTGTGTGTGGGGGGGGGGGGGGGAAGAGAACGACTGACTCTCCAAATGTGTTCGACCCTACCATTGTAATTATTAATGAGGAAATTAAAATTAAACGTTGGTATTTATATATGGTATCATGGCCCTATAGCCTCCATTCATGAGCCGTGTAATTCTCCTACTGCATCACCTCATGTAAAAACTGTTCAAAGACACCTTGGCTAAATTCTGCAGAGCTGCAGCTGCAAACAGGGATGTGAATCTACTGACATAGCTTCAGTGGAACCTTTTACGACTGTTCATTAACTTCAGCTCTACTATCGTCAGAATTATATTAGGAACATAAAGGAGACTAAAAAAAATGGGAGATGACTCATGCCATTTGATTTCTGTTGTGTCACTTCCCACTGCTTTGCTTTTTGTACCTCAAACAGGCTGGCAATCAAACAGACTATTGAGGCCACAGTACAGAAATGAATGGCAAGAGTTCAAAGTTGAAAATGCAGTTATCCTTCTCTGTGCTAGAAGGAATTACATGAGTAATTCACTGTGGCTATAACAGAAAACTTCTTAAGAGTTTTTATTCTGGTTTGATTTGGCATCTGTGTTTTCTTTCTTTCTGGTTTGCTTTACATGCTTATTGTAAGTTTATAGTGTGGTTTACTACATACAATTTAAAAAAATCTATACAGTTTAAAACAGACCAAATCACTCACTTTATGGGCATGCCTCATAGTGTAGTTGAATGCAGTTCTCACACAGGCTTCCTTTCCATTTTACAGACAGACATTCACTTCATCCAAAGACACAGCTTAACTTTCTGTTCTTCCACAGGATACGTAATCAAACATTGTGTAAAAGAAAAAGCCAGTGTGTTGAGTGAAGGGGAATTTATGTTTTTCTTTTATTTTTCTGTGGGATTTACACATCTTTATCCCTTCTATATTTTGGAGAGCTATCCAGCAAGTGTTTGGTTTCTTCTGAAAAAAGAATACAGCTGTTTGCCCATATCCCTATTGGATTATCATCATAAGAACACAAACTGGACCCTAAAAAGCTGCTTGTTTAGATGAGATCTGAGTGCAGGAAGCCTGCAAATTGATCAGCACAGCCTAAATTAGCAGATGTTACAGAAGGTACTGTGCATGATTGTTGGGAATTACCAGGAAATATATTTCAGGAAACCAAAGCAGCAATATTTAAATTTGACACATGCTTCCTCATTACTAT
Source organism: Caretta caretta (assembly GCF_965140235.1). Taxonomy (NCBI): domain Eukaryota; kingdom Metazoa; phylum Chordata; order Testudines; family Cheloniidae; genus Caretta; species Caretta caretta. The sequence goes on along the minus strand of NC_134209.1, from coordinate 124,293,895 downwards.
CTTTTTTCCCAATATATTTTTTATCGCTTTTACATTAATTTATATTTTCCAGATTTTAAGCAAATAAATGTTTGGTGCATTTACTTCTTATAGTGCCTTCACTAATTCACTTTTCTAAACCAATTAGCTACTAATTGCTCTTACTGTAAGAGGCCTGATCTGGCTCTGTCTGATAACGGTTTTACACCAGTCCATTGACTTCAATGGAATTACTATCATTTTACACATAAACTTGGGAGGATAATTGGGCCCAGGTTCTTTTCACAGAACTGTAGGGTTGAAAGGGACATTAAGATATCATCAAGTCCAGTCCACGTGGCAGGACCACATAAACCTAGACTATACCTGACAGGTGTTTGTCCAACTTGTTTTTAAAAGCTTCCAATGATGGGGACTCCATTATCCTCCCTTGGAAGCTCCCTTCCAGAGCTTAACTACCCTTATAGCTGAAAGTTTTTCCTAATACTTAATCTGCAGAAAGGGAGATTTTGGTTAAGTCCATTACTTCTTGTCCTCCCTTCAGCAGACATGGAGAACAACTGATCCCTGTCCTTTTTTTATAACAGACCTTAAGATACTGGAAAACTTATCAGGTTGCCTCTTTGTCTTTTTTTCTATGCACACAAATGCTTATGCCAAAAAAACTTATGTTGCTCATGTTATGTTTTTTCACACCCCTGAGCAACAAAAGTTTGGCCAACATAAGTGCTAGTGTAGACATGGCCCTAGACAGTTATTCCCCATTGTGTAGTTGTGCATTTGTTTCTTCCTTCCTCAGTGAAGTACTTTGCACTTGTCTTTATTTAATTTCGTTTTGTTGAATTCAGACCAATTTTCCAACAAGACCCCACTAGATACGTCCTCCCACTTTGGCAGCAAGTTGTCTGTTTATTTTTAAATAAAGAACTCTGAACGAGCAAGGAGACCAATAAGCTATTATTTTTCAGTGTATGTACCTGAAAAAAACCCAACATATTTATAATAATGACTTTTAGTGCATTTATTTGTAATAGGCAAAATTCATTACTAATATCGAACACCTAGATGGCATGCAGGGTCTCTCAGGCTTGTAAATTAACCCAGCTGTGCAGTTAACACAGTAGTAAGATCACCTGTTTGTATACTGGTTTCAGAGTGGTAGTTGTGTTAGTCTGTATCAGCAAAAACAACGAGGAGTCCTTGTGGCACCTTAGAGACTAACAAATTTATTTGGGCATTTGGGTTTTAGCCCACAAAAGCTTATGCCCAAATAAATTTGTTAGTCTCTAAGGTGCCACAAGGACTCCTCATTGTTTTTGTTTGTATACTGTGGACACATCAACAGGTGCAACTCAATACCACTGAATTTCAGAACTTTACTTTCATTAGTAATCACCTTGGTTTTTAACTGTACTGTTGCCTACGTGGTAGAATGGCGCTGTAACATATAAATCACTGTTTATCATTTCATTCATTGCTCTCAAGTTCTTAAGGGACACAGTGATGGAAAATGAACAAGTGAAAGGAAAGAAAGAGAAATAAAAAAATCAGGTCTGTTAACACTCATAAATCCCCAGGCTTTTCTTCAGATTAAAGGCTCATGCTAAGGGGATAAAGTTAATCTTAAATTTAAGACAAGTCACTTTTCTTTTCTCCAGCACAATATTTTTGTACCAACATATACACATTCTTCCGTTTGTGCTCCCCCCAAAATTGTTCCAATGTTGAGTGCTCTGTGCAGACATTTTCCCAAAAATCTTTTTAGGCTACATTCATTCTCAAACTATTGGATCCTCAGAATAATCAGGAACACAAGATGGTTAAAGAAAAAAAAATTAAGGGCACATGTATTCTACTGTTAAACAAAGTTTAGCACAGCCAGCCATCATGTAATCTTTGTTATAGAACACACAGGTTGTCAAAATTCTAAAGGCCAGGGATATCTTAAACAATAAAAGGAGTAAATGACTTCAGAAGCATTTTATTGCTCAATCCAGCTTCCCTTTCTCTCAATCTCTGTGGCTTTAAATATTCTCCCAACTCATAATGCAGTGCAACCCATTTGATACATTAAAAATACTAACAAGAAAATGAATGTTAAACTGGAATTGGGCTCAAGCTGGATCTAGGTTTTGAAGAACAATTCAGATCGGATTCTAGGTATGAATTTTGAGTCAGGGAGCATGAAGATCTGATATTTGATTCTGAGCATATCTATGCCCTTTTCAAACTAGGGAATTTTAGCAAAAGATTCCTAACTAAGCTACTGCTGGTTCACTGGCATCAATGGGAGCTATAGCGGGTTTAGTTGTCTCAGTGCTAAAAATGCAGGAAGTCAACAGAATCATGTCTATTAGAGCTAGTCAAAAAAAAAAATCTCCACCATTAAATTTTCAGCAGAAATTGGAATACCAGAACCTTGTGGCTGAAAACCAAAATCTTTTCATTTGGAAATGAAGCTGCTTTGCATCCTGGGGGTAGTTCAAGGGTATCTACCTGACATTCTGCTGTACAAGCTGGGCTCCCTGGTTGGACTACATGTCCCCAACGTACCATTGGCTTTCCCTCTTCAACAGGATCATTGTGGGGGTTCCTGGTTGTACTACATTATGTAATGTGTAATCCAGATGGAGCCCTAGCCCATAGAGAGGAATGGGGACAAGAGGCAAACCAAACTACAACTCTCATGAGTCAAACTCTCCAAATCAAAATATTTCCGTTTTCAGGCATTTGCTTTTTTTGATGAAAAAAGCAAATTTTTCTGTGGAGAGATTTTTTTCCATGAAAAATTTACTTCTGTTGAAAACCCAATTTTCCATCAAAAACAATATGGACAATTTGCAACCAGCCATAAAGTTTATATTAAAATTTCTATTGGTGCTACCACTGAAACAGTGAAAGTACAGGTGGCAAATTTGGTTAAAATATAAAGAAAGTGTGTAATACTGCATCTGAAAACACTTTACATAGTTAAATAATACAGATATGTAGCTATTTTCTCTCTCCCTCCACTCTTACTTTACAGTTTCAAAAGTACAAGCAAGGGAAGAAAGCCATGTTTTTATATTTTATTTCAGAAATCATGGCACATTGATGAAGTGGATTGATGAAGCTGTTCTAGATTGTAGGGGTCACAATGGAAAAGGCTCTACACCAAGAGGGGACAGACTGTGTGAGACTAGTGCTAGAGAAGCAGAGCAATATTCTACTGCTGCATTACTCCTGGTGGAATTCTGCACCAAAAAATAAAAGTTCTGTGCACAATATTTTAAAATTCTGCATATTTTATTTGTCAAAATAACACAATATAATCACACCAGCTTCAATTATTTTGGTAATTTATTTCAAAATACCTGTCAGCAAGTATGTCTGTAACAGTACAGACAACAAAAAAGATTCAGGAAATGTTTTTGACAAATAGATTCCTTACTAGGCATATTAATACAGAACTGTGTAATAATTCATTTAAACTACAATATAGAACCATATTTCCTGCACCCCTCAGAAGCAGAGCAAAGGCTTGGGGGAGTCAGGGATTATGGAGAAGCTGAGGGAGAAGGAAGTAATTGCTGGGAAGGAGCCTGGGTGTAAACTTGGAGGGTTGTTGGATATGGGTAGGAAAAGTATGGAATAGGTTTTTGTGGGGGGCATGGATAGATTGTTAGGAAGCTTCCCCAATGTAGACCCTGGCTGACCCCTAGCTTCTCCCATTCAGCCAGGCACATCTGTCCCTGTCCCCATGTGTCCCTGCACCCCCATGTGTCCCTCCACCCCACTCAGACACCCACTCCCCTCATCCCAATGTGGTTCTGCACCCCCTCCCCATGCATCCCTGAACCAGCCCCCTTCCCTCATCCCTATGTGTCCCTGCACCCCTCCCTTGTCTGTGCCCCAACTCAGCCACCCCCCTTTCCCCATGTGGTCCTGCACCTCCACTCTTATTCAGTCCATGCATCAGTCTGTACTCCCATACTAGCCCTTATGAACCCCTGTCTGTGACCCCTGCAAGCAGCCCCATGTGCCCCACGCTGTCACCCCATAGCCCCTGTCTCCTGACCTGCCCCAACAGATACTGTGAAGAAGGCACTGCAGGCTCTCTCTCTTCTCTATGGTAGCTGGGGCTGGCCAGGAATGCACCGATGAAGTGAGCTGTATCTCACAAAAGCTTATGCTCAAATAAATTTGTTAGTCTCTAAGGTGCCACAAGTCCTCCTTTTCTTTTTGCGAATACAGACTAACACGGCTGCTACTCTGAAACCTGCTCTGCTCTAGTGTTTCAGCACCCTCTGGTGGGCAAAAGGTGGAACTGTGACAACCCTCCAGTAGGTTATTTTCTGCAGGAAAAATGTGCAGCACATGAATTATGTGCACATGCAGGGTGCAGAATTCCTGCAGGAGTAGAACATGTACTCCTACCCCATCTAGTCCCATTGAATTCAATGAGTACGTGTATGTGATATTAGGTTTAGTTTATTTTGATCTGTGAAACACCATAACTATATAGAGTTGTAAATAAACTAATATATGAAACTTAATAATCCTAATATCTTTGTGAGGGAACGGAGACATGGCAATCTGGCACAGCAGGGGATAAAGAAAACCGTTGGGTTCAGCTAGCCCCGCCCTGCTATACCTGCAGCAAATGCCAGGCCTGGTGTGGGGAAAAAAGAAGGGAGCCTGGCTCAATTGGGGACTGACTGACAAAGAGGCAGGAGCTCTCTGTTTGCCTGCCTGAAGGAATGGATCAGTGACCTAACCAACCAGCACAGACACTTGAGGCAAATGAGCCTTCCCCTGCCAAGGGGAGCCTTCAGATAAGTCCCAATTTAGGGCAACTGGACTAGCAGGGCCATGCCCCAAACTAACGAGACTTGTAGGAAGTAGCCCAGAGAAACTGGTCTTGACCACCCTGCCAGGAGGGAGCCCCATGTCCGCTGTTTAGTGGTAGAACTACACAGGGCCCTGGGCTGGGACCCAGTGGAGGAGGGCTGCCTGGGTCCCCCTAACATCCCCTCTCATCTAATCTAGCCACTAGGCCACCTGCCCATGGAAGGCCCGATCACAATCTTCTTTAGAGTTTCCCCATTCTTAATGCCCCTTCTGTTCCACTCTATTAAATTCTTATGAAAAGGGTGTTTGAGCACCGTTCTATCCTCCATGCCATCTTCCATGCTGACCCCTATGCATGGAACAGCTTCCCTCATTCTGTGTTCTCACTCAATTCCTTCTGCTGATACAAATCCTTCCTAAAATCAACTTCTGCCATGTTTCCTATGCAATGTGACATCATAGAAATGAACAAAGAAACTGATGTCACAGAACCACTAAGATAATAGTAGGGCTAATTGAGTTGCTGTAATCTTTGCCCTTCTCCTAATTCTCTGTTTTTGTTCTAGGACCCTTAGATGTTGTGTCATATCGAACATATGCCCCTATACTGTTTCCTGATCAGGGTATATGGACCCGTCATCTACAACGAACCATAACAGCAGGAGATAGCATGATCTAATGGATGGGGCGTTGCAGTGGGAGTCAGTCTGGGTTCTAATCCCAGCTCTGCCTATGACCTTGAACAAAACACTTTACTTCTGTTTCTCCTCTGACCCCTTGTCTGTCCTCTAAATGCTTATGCAAATACTTTATTTATGCATGCAAATAGCCCTATTAGAGGCAATAGGACAACTCATGAATGTAAAGTTAAATGTGTGTGTAAATGTTTGTTGGATCAAGACCTTAGATTGCAAGCTCTTTGGGGCAAGGTTTGTGCCATTGCTTATTTTTCTAAGCTACTTAGTATGTGTTTGGGCACTCAAAAATAATGTGACAGTTAATGAATTAATAAAAGGCTATAATGCAGCATTATCCTGAGGTTCAACAGCTTTGCAGATTCTCACATTTATAAACATTTCATTCCTTGCTGGCTGAGTGACATTGTTACCTTTTGTGGGCTTCCCTCCGCCCCCCGATCACCAGCCTAATGGGCACAATCAGGCTTCTGCCAAAAAAAAAATCTTGCCTGCCAGATGAGCTGATGCCAGTTTATAAACTTTGGGGGACGTTTTAACCAAAGGGATAAAAGTTTGCCATCAGCCAAGATTTTGTGGTTTGATTAACAACTTCATGGCTGCCTCATGTTCTAGTTGCATTTGTCAAAGTGCACCTACAATGCTGCCCAAGTAGCAGAGCCTGAGCCAAAATCCACTGAAGTTAATAGGAAGGCTCCAGTTGGCATCAGTGGACTTTGGATCAGGGCAGCAGGGTCCACTGTGAATCCAACAACATGCCAAAGGTTCAAAAATATGATCTCACAGCCATGAGAAGGGAGGACAAACAATGAGAGTCGAACATGACCCAGAAGTCACCTACTACAGGACAGGCCCAACAAAGAAAATAACAGAACGCCACTAGCCGTCACCTTCAGCCCCCAACTAAAACCCCTCCAACGCATTATCAAGGATCTACAACCTATCCTGAAGGATGACCCAACACTCTCACAAATCTTGGGAGACAGGCCAGTCCTTGCCTTCAGACAGCCCCCCAACCTGAAGTGAATACTCACCAGCAACCACATATCACACAACAGAACCACTAACCCAGGAACCTATCCTTGCAACAAAGCCCATTGCCAACTGTGTCCACATATCTATTCAGGGGACACCATCACAGGGCCTAATAACATCAGCCACACTATCAGAGGCTCGTTCACCTGCACATCCACCAATGTGATATATGCCATCATGTGCCAGCAATGCCCCTCTGCCATGTACATTGGTCAAACTGGACAGTCTCTACGTAAAAGAATAAATGGACACAAATCAGATGTCAAGAATTATACCACTCATAAACCAGTCGGAGAACACTTCAATCTCTCTGGTCACTTGATTTCCGATCTCAAAGTGACTATCCTTAACAAAAAAACTTCTAAAACAGACTCCAACGAGAGACTGCTGAATTGGAATTCATTTGCAAATTGGATACAATTAACTTAGGCTTGAATAGAGACTGGGAACAGTTGAGTCATTATAAAAAGTAACCTATTTCCTCTTGTTTATTATTCCCTCTCCCCCCCCCCCCCCCCCCCCCGTTCCTCAGGCGTTCTTGTTAAACCCTGGATTTGTGCTGGAAATGGCCCACCTTGATTATCATACACATTGTAAGGAGAGTGATCACTTTAGATAAACTATTACCAGCAGGAGAGTAGGGTGCAGGGAGAGAAAACCTTTTGTATTGATAAACACCCATTTTTTCATGGTTTGTGTGTATAAAAACATCTTCTGTATTTTCCACAGTAGGCATCCAATGAAGTGAGCTGTAGCTCACGAAAGCTTATGCTCAAATAAATTGGTTAGTCTAAGGTGCCACAAGTACTCCTTTTCTTTTCGCGAATACAGACTAACACGGCTGTTACTCTGCAACATGACTGAGGAGCTGAGTTAAATCTCCTGAGTGTGTGTAACTCCCATTGATGTTACCAGGAGTTACCTGTGTACATTCACAAGGAACTGAGGAGAGAATAGATCCATAAACCTTGTAAAAGAAGATGGAAACATTTGTGGGCTTAAGTCACTTTTGCTATATTTTATTCTTGGTTTTATGATGTGTGCACTAACTCCCATATGCATATCTTCTACCCAAGCCTGTTCTTGTATCTAGGATCCAAATCTGCAAGAAGCTTTTCAGAAATAAACAGTATATTGCAGAAAGACTTAACATGACATGGGGATTCAGGCACACACTGAAGCATGTGCCCATTGACTTTAGTGAGACATAAGCATTTTCCTAAATAGGGGCTTAAACATCTGCAAATGGCCACATATGGATTGAGGGCTACTGATACAATTGTGGTTGATACTCAAAAGTTTGCTAAAGCGGTGTAGAGCAGAGCTCCTCCTCCTTTGGCACCTGTGCTGGCAGCCACTCTGGCCCTGCAGTGGTTTGCCTCTTCCTGGGACTGGGCCTCCAGGCCACATCACTTTTAGTCCTGCCCCTTCTGGGGAAACCCGAGTACAACACACCAATGGGTGGCAGCTTCTTGCTAGATGTTGGACCCAAAATTTAGGGCTTTTTTGGCCTGCCACTCCTTGGCTCCAGGATCTTCACCCCGCACACTAGGTGGGCTAATATGGAGAACCCAGGCCTGTCTATCTCTGGGCTCCAGCCCAGGGAAGCTGTACGAAGCAGATGAGTTCTGTTTGTTCAGACCCTCTGCTGTATCACTGTACTGCTTCCTACCGTGACCTGAAATTAGGCTTTTCTCAACCTCTTCCCAGGCTGACTGTTCTGCAGGTCCCAAAAGAAAGAAAAACCGAAGTAGTTACGAGAAGAGAGAGAAAGACCATCCTACCCCAGGTCTGCCTGCCCCAAGGAGGCTCGGACATTTAGGAGTCTCTAGTGAGACTCCAGCCCATGCTGGTTCTTCTTCTGAGGTGGCTGCAAAAGCAGTCTCTAGTTAGGCTCTAGCCCCAGCCAGGCTTTCCTTCACTGCACTAGCTCAAGAGATCCATTCCCTCTCCCAGGCAGCCAGCACTTAGCCAGGCCTTTCCTCTTTTACCTCCTCTTTCCAGGTTTGACACCTTGCACAGGTGTAGCAGGGTGGAGTGGATTGGGCCCTTTCAGTCACTGTGGGGTCTGTATACCCCATTGCAGCCACACCTTTATTTTTTATGAAGTTGGCCTCAAAAGGAAATGTGAATTGTTTAGAATTTTGCATCCACATCCACCTTTCATTGATACTTTAATTCTATTTTCTGTGCAGCAAATCTCTTAGTCCATCAATGTTCTCAGTCATACTACTCAACATTTGCATAGCAGTTTTCAACTTGAAAGTCTATTCTGTATATATGGAAGACAACAAGGTCTGGTGGACAGAGCACTGGACTGTGAGTCAGGAGATATAGGGTGTAGGCACAGTTCTGCCACTGACCTGCTGTGTGATCTGGGGCAAGTCACTTTCTCTCTCTCTTGGCCTATTGTCTATTTAGATTGTAACCTCTTTAGGGCAGAGTTTGTCTCTCCACTAATGTGTTTGTATATTGCCTCTCAACTGGGGGCTCTAAGTGCTACTGTAATACAAATACATAATATCCCTTAATAAATTAATCTCAAAACATCCCTGTGCGGCATGTATATCTTACCAGTGTCAGTATTTGGATGAAGAAACTAAGCAGAGAGGTTAAATGACTTTCCTAAGGCCACAGAACTAGTTAGTGTTAGAGCCAGACTTCTTTAGAGGTAAAGACTTCCAGCATCCAATCCTGTGTTGAGGCCATTGCTCCACACCAACAATTCCTGAAGTCTTGCAAGCTTTCTGAGGTTTATCTAATAGGCACCATCTTCCTGGGAAGCTTGAATGGAGCCTCTAATGATTACCAAAGACAGGAACTCTACAGAAAGCAATAAAATAGAATTCATCTCAGAGGTGAGATTAGTGGGATACAGCTTCTGAACACATTTGTTGTATTTGGAATTGGCCTCCACAATATTGTTCACATTTTAAAACTGGGCTCACGGTGTTAGAGAGGAAATTGCATGTGACACTTTTTGAAAATCAGAGCATGCTAGAACATAATGAGAACTTTTCATATATTGTTGAGCCAGACAGTCCTAGTCACTGTTTTCAACATCATTTTGATGGTCAGAGTCTTGCTATCAGAAATAAACTGTATATGCCATAGCATTGTGGATTTAGATTATGTATATTTTCTATACATTTGAATTTTACTGGCTGAATTCAGCCAGAAAAACAAAAAGAGAACCCCTAGCACTATTAACTTGCTAACAGAAATTGTGCCAAGAAGGATGTGTGCTCAGATACAAAAGCAGAGGAGGGGAATCTTTGCAATGCTCAAAGGTAGTACAGTGAGATTTTCTGGGCTAATTAATTTTGATGTATGAGATTTGTACATCCAACTTAAAGGACTCAGGCACCTAACTCCTTTTGTGCATTCAGGCTTAAGTCACAGTTTGGGGACTGCTATGATGCACAAACTTCCACCAAACCCGGTAAGCACCAAAACTCACTTGGTGCTTAAGTTTTTGCAGTAAAAGTTCCCTAGGCATCATTGTTTCAGTCTCTGAGATGTGCACTGCTGCCACTTTCCAGGTGGCAATTTCCCACCTCAGCCCCAGAGTGATTTGCAAACCAGGGGAAGACAGGCATTTGGCCACCTATGTTGCATGCAGGGGCCCTATCCAATAGGCACGTATGCAGAGGCCACCTACTGGATCGGGACCCACAGGTAGGTTCACACAAAACAGCTTGGTGGGAGGAGGACAAGGACAATTTCCCTCACATTTGTGAGCTCAGTGATTAGGGTACACACCTGGGATGTGAGACCCCTCCACTTCAAATCCATTTTCCCCCCTCAGGCAGAGGGACTTGAACAGGAGTCTACCAATGCCCAGGTGAATACTCTATTGGGCTATGGGATATTCTGACATGAGGTTTCCTCAGTCTTCTGTTGAAGTTGTTACACTCTGGATAAATAATTAAAGACTCACTGGTAAGTGCTCTAACCACCAGGATACAGAGTCACTCATGATTTTGCTCCCTGTTTCTCACCTCCCTGCTGCTGCAATGACTCTTTAAGAGGGGGAGAGAGAGGAAAAAAGGCATGTGGATGACTAATCCGATGGTTAGAGCACTCACCTAGGAAGTAAGGATTTGAACAGGGACCTCCCTTCTCCCACCGAGACAGAGCAGGGACTTAACCAGGGGGTGGGGGTAGGGGGTCTCAACATCCCAGCTGAATTTCCTAACTACTGGGCTAAAAATTATGAGGGAAGCTGGCCCATTCCTCAGCTTTTTGCTAAAACACCATCGGCACCAAATGCCGAGAGGGTTTGCAACGGAGAATCCCAAGAAGACCTAGGCACCCCCCTGCAGCCTGGCTGTGGGAACCAATCTCTCTGAATGATGCAAGGCTTAATGCACACCCCTGCTGTTGGTAGCTTCCTCCTAGCATGCTGATTTTTGTGAATCACAGTCTAAGGCACCTATCTCTTCCCATTCATTGAATAGGACGGGGCGGATGTAGCCTCCCAATTCAATGGGTGCATACCCATGGTGGCATGAGACCCCCTCCGCCTGGGACATGGTGGGAGATGCGGCTCTGAGCAAAGAAAGGCCCCTTCCCCGCCCATGTCACTAAAGACTAGGCTATGCAGGGACATTGCTGCTGTCGGTCTTCCCTCCCCCCATGCACCCACTTGCAGATATTGCTCTTTGGGCCTCCATAGAGGCACACGACTCAGACATCACGTAGCAACAAGGCTGAGAGTGGTGACATGACCATGACAAGGGGCCTGGCCTATGGAGCTGCATTCCTGCGCCCCTCCCCCACCCCATTCTCCTCCTCCCCTCTGCGGAGGTGTTTTTGCACCCTTGGTTCCATGATTTCTGTGAATGCAACTGAACCCATGAACCCCCTGCTCAAGACACTCTGGTACAGGAGATTAGGTGCCTAACTCAGGCTTTGTGAATCACTGATTTTCTAGGTGCCTACAAGCTAGACCTGGTGATAGGGTTCCCAGGTGTCTGTTTTTCGACTGGAATGCCTGGCTGAAAAGGGATCCTGGCAGCTCCGGTCAGCATCACTGAAGTTAGAAGTCCTGTCGGTGGTGCAGTGGAGCTAAGGCAGGCTCTCGCCTGATGTGGCTCTGCGCAGCTCCCAGAAGCAGTGGCATGTCCCCACTCTGGCTCCCACACTTAGGGGCAGCCAGGGGGCTCCCCACGCTGGCCCTGCCCCAAGCTCCAGCTCCACAGCTCCCATTGGCCGGGAACCATGGCCAATGGGAGCTGTGGGGGCAGCAGGCACAGCCACCTGGCTGCACCTCCGCATGGAGCCAGAGGGGGGTCATGCCACTGCTTCCGGAAGCCGCTTGAGGTGAGTGCTGCCCAGAGACTGCATACCTGACCTCCTCCTCCTATGTGCCAACCCCCTGCCTCAGCCTGGAGCCCTCTCCCATATTCCAAACCGCTCAGCTCCACTCTGCAGCCTCCTCTACCACCCCAAACCCCTCATCCCTGGCCCCACTCCAGAGCCCACACCCCAGGCCAGAGCTCTCACCCCCTCCCACACCCCAAATCTGTGAGCCAGCCCAGTGAAAATGAGTGAGTGACAGAGGGAAGGGGGTGAGGTAGTGAGCAGGGGTGGTGGGCGGGGCAAACGTGTTTGGTTTTGTGCGAGTAGAAAGTTTGCAACCCTACCTGGTGATGCGGACTGTCACAATGCCTAACTCCATCTGTGTAGTCAGCCTTCAACCTTCAGGTGAAAGAAAAATACATGCATCTACAACCGTGCAAGTGAGGAGAGGGAAACTGAGAAGTGGATCACGAGGAAAGGAAAATACACTGAAAATTAACAAACAAATTTGGGTACATCAGATTTCTAGCTACCACCATCCCTTCTTCTCTCCCCCCCTCCCCCGCGACTTCAAAAGTGGCTTCAGGGTGCAATGCAATGCTAGGGCCTCCCTCTTGAATGGAGCACAGCAGGTAACCTAGAGGAGCCCCTGGGTGTGTTTTTGGAATGTGTACCAGGGTATTTTTCATGCATTCCTTTATTTAAAATACATGATGAATGGTAAAGATAACTGAAACTTCCTTTACCTACCTTCCCTTAACCGTTCACTTCCATGCTTTTAAATGCTTAGGATTGTTGTTGTTGGATTGGTTTGTTTGTTACCATAACGGCCCCTGGCATATGTGTGTTTCAACTTTAATGACAACATAAAGGCATCTAAGTTTTCTGTCTCTTAATTCCCATGACCAAAAAGGAGCTGGCTATGCAGTGTGAGCCAGTTAGTTTAGTTGTGCTGCTGGCTGTGACCTGTTAGATAAGCATAAACGCACACACTATTAAATGTTGCCTATCATTACATTGACCTTAGCAATAAGGCACACTGCTGCTAGACTATTCATGTACATGACCACCACCAAGATAGTTGCTTGGCAACTGTAGCGCCTTCTCCACTTACACATAAGACACTAGATAGTAAAATAGCCTCCCAGTAAAACTTCAGCTCAGTAATTTCTCATACCATTAGCAGCAGAGAACAACACATCTGCAGTGTCTTAGTACGGTCTCTAAACAATTGCCTGAAGACATGGTTTATTTCAAACAGGAAAACATAATTTTTACGTTTTAACCATTGTCTGTAGTCTATTAGTTTTAAGTTTGCTGTGAATAAATGGGCAGATTCAACATTTAGGTTTCATTATTATTTGTTCAGCATCACCATAGTATTTGCTAAGTACTGCCAAAACACCTGACATTGTCCAGGACCAGCCCTGAAGAGTTTAGTCTAAATGGGACAGACCCAGACAGGACAAACTGGGAGGCACATACGAGTGAGTAGCTGTCACATTGCTTGACTCACTTCTTGTGAGCATTTTTAGAAAAAGTGTGTCTTTAACAGAGTGACAAAGCAGATCCTGCACTGTACTTGCAGCTAGCAATGGGGCACAGACTAAAAACATGACTAATGAGTAATAGAGATGAGTGTTTTTACAGGTCATAGCAACAGACTGAGTCAAGATTCCTAGGTCCTATTCTCATCTCTGCCACCATTTTGCTGAGCAACATCAGGCAAGACCTGCATTCTCCTGAACGTAAGTATCTGTAAAATGGGCATAATGCTCACAGTTCCATCTTCACAGAAGTGAACTGTGAATCCTCTTGATCATGAGATCGAGAATTTGGTCTGAACCCTAATATTATTCTGAAGTTCTTAATCCACTCAGTCAAGACTAAAGGAGGAGAGAGAAAACATGGAATTCAAAAATAGATACAATGAGTATACATGGTGCACAGACCCTTGCTTGTGCTAGACTGGCTTATTTGGGGGTGGAGGAAGAAGTAGAGGGTAAAGAGTTTGCTGTATTTCAGATATACCATAAGCCTCCATTTAGCCAGTCTTTAAAACTGATCTCAACCAGGGAAAGTAAATGGTTCTGAATTCAACAGTTATGTAACTCCTACAAGTAGGACCCCATCCTGAAACTGCCTCTGCAGAGACAGACCTCTACCTCTGGTCACCCTATCTAGAAGTCTGATGAATATTGGGAATCCAAATACTGATTTTGACACTGACTCCCTTTGTGGCCCTGGTCAAACACTTAGAGCCAAGTTTTTTGTTTTTTGTTTTGTTTTTTGTTTTTTTTTTTAAGTACTTGCATTTGCACCCACAAACCACCCACAAATTGCAGTGGGGGAGGTCTAGGTTGGATATTAGGAAACACTTTCACTAGGAGCGTGGTGAAGCACTGTAATGGGTTACCTAGCGAGGTGGTGGAATCTCCATCCTTAGAGGTTGTTAAGGCCCAGCTTGACAAAGCCCTGGCTGTGATGAATTAGTTGGGGTTGGTCCTGCTTTGAGCAGGGGGTTGGAGGTCCTGAGGTCTCTTCCAACCCTAATCTTCTATGATTGTATGATTCTTTGAATAACTTTTGAATGTTTAGTCTTGTGCTGCTTTTGCATAAGATTCCCTACACAAATATAAGTATTATTTTGATTACTATTGTACTGCGCTCACCTTTGCGCCACTGACTTCCTGAATGACTAATTAAAATGGGCACTCACCATAGAATATTAATTAAAATAGTTGGGTGGCATGCTAGCTAGCAACGGTATGTGTGGGTTTTTTTGTTTTTTTTTTTAATATTCCAGAAGATTTCTCCACCCCAGAAACTATGTATATTATACTTTAAGTCTCAACCAGCTGAGCCTCTGATGTCAGCTAATGTAGCACCAGGCACTTTATATTCTGGAGCTGTACTGGGACCTTTGTAGCCTTCATAATGAACAAAGTGCCCACAGACCCCATACACTACCTCAAATAGATTTTAACAATTCAATGATTATGCAGAAGATCTCTAGTTCATGAAGAGTGTGAAGCACAGTACAATGAGATAATGGCTCAATTATTATTGTGAATATGTCATTACTCTATTTCACAATATGCTAGCATTGCTAGAGTCTATGGTTGAGATTTTCAAAGCTGCCTGGGGATTTAGACACATATCTTCCATTACTGTTAATGTGTCTAAACCCCCTACATTGCTTTGAAAAATCTTAACCTGCATTCTTGTGGAATGGTTAACTCATGGCTGGATATGGCATAACAGTTCTTTCCTCATCTAGCATCCCCTGCCAACAGCCACTCCAGCACGGAGGTGGTCTCTCTTCTTGTGTCTCATTCAGTCCCACCCCTTCTGGGGTAGGCCCAGTGGTGAGCTGGACCTGGTTTGCCAGAACCGGTTGTTAAATTTAGACAATATGGACAATATGGCCAGGGAGGGTCTGTGGGAAAAGGCCTGAAGGAAGGCCATGATAGGAAGAATTCCAGGGAGGCATCAATGAATCTGAGGGAGCAGATCTTAGCTTTTTGCTACAGGTCCCTAGCCTGTAACCCAGAGAAGAGGTAGGGGTTCCTCTGCTCATTCACTAGGAAAGGTGGTGCAATGATGCCCTGACGCAAGTGAGAGAAGGACTATTCAATTTGTTACTGGGCCTATATGGAGGAAGCCCTGGGAGGCAACCTGGCAGAGCCTGGGAAGGGGTGACGAGTTTGTGGAGGAGAGAGCCTGGATAGGGGTGAAGTTATGTTTGTTAGAATTTAGTTTATTAAACTTCAGGTCTACCCAGTGATGAGCTGCCAAAATTTTAACAGGTTCCCTCCTCACCCCACGAGGGGGTCGTTGCCCACCCCAGCTCCCCAGGACTCTTGCCCCATCCAATGCCTCCTGATGCCCCCCCCCAGGACCCCTGCCCCATCCACCCCCCTCCCTTGTGCCCTGACTGCCTCCAGAACCGGGAAGGTGGGTCTCGTGGGCCACAGAGGTGGGATGGGCACCCACTACGAAGAGCCAGAGGCCCCTGCCAGGGGATGAGGTGGGGAGTCCCGGTGGTGCTTACCTGGGGCAGCTCCCAGGAAGCATCTGGCAGGTCCCTCCGGCTCCTAGGGGAGGGGGAGCGTAGCTAGGGGGGAGCAGGGGGAGCGGCTGCTCCCCCCACTGATCACATCAAAAGTGGCGCCTTAGGCGCTGACTCCCTGGGTGCTCTGGGGCTGGAGCACCCACGGGGAAAAATTGATGGGTGCAGAGCCCTCCCCGGCAGCTCCCCGCCTGGCCCCAGCTCTCCTCACCTCCGCTCCGCCGTCTCCCCTGAATGCGCCGCCCTGCTGTGCTTCTCTGCCCCCACCCCCGGTTTCCCATGAATCAGCTGTTCGGCGGGAAGCCGGGGAGGGCTGAGAAGCAGGCCGCGGCTTCCCACACAGGCCGAGGGTGGCGGAGATGAGCTGGGGCGGGGAGCAGTTCCCCTGCATGTGCGCCCCTCCCCCGGGGTTACCTCCCGCCTGGGGGGGCGGAGAAGCAGAGGGGGGTGGCGCATTCAGGGGAGGAGGCAGAGCGGAGGTGAGCTGGGGCCGGTGGCGGGGTGGGGGAGCAGCCGATGGGTGCTCTGCACCCACCAAATTTTCCCCTTGGGTGCTCCAGGGCTGGAGAACCCATGGAGGTCCCCAAGGCACCACTTTTGGCTGGTTAAATTTAGAAGCCCTTTTAGAACTGGTTGTCCCTCACGGAGCATGGTTGCCTCCCTGGCCTTATTGTCCATCTGCCTCTCTCGAAGATGCTCTTCACTCTGTAGCAACCACTAAAGGACTGCAAAGCTCTTCCCCTCTCTCTCTATAGCACTCTTCTTTTTTTGATAGCAAAGCAGACTTAACTGAATAGTGTATAGCCATCACCAACTATAATTCCTAAATACTTAGCCATTTATATTCTCTCACTCTGCCCTGTGTCCTTCAGGAAACGTAACAAGGCCTTTCTAATACTATCCCACTTCCCTGATTTTTTTACTAAATAACATAACCTAACTTTTGTTGTTTTAAGACATCTGAATTCCTCAGAAAGCTTTTCTCTTTCTTTATCAGAGCACTTACATACCCATAAAAGGTGATCAATTGTTTTTTCCACCTTACGGAACACACACAGTCCATCTATTTCTTTTTAAAATAGCTTTGTTTAAGCTTGTCACAAGGTCTACTTACTGCGAGCGGCACCTCCTGCTGACAATCTTGGAGATTAGCTCTACCAGCTTGTGCTCTCCCTCCAGTGTTGTCTTCTCCTGTCTTGTCTCACTCCACTGCCCTGCTCACTCCCAGGTCTACAGCTTCCTTTCTGCAGCTCAGCTCTCTGGCCAGGTCACTAAAGTTCTCCCCTTCCAGGTAATTCACAGTCTTTCCAGACCTGCTAGCTGGCTGGCATCTCTAACACCCTTTGCCACTCTCCAGTCGCTGGTAGGGGAACGCAGGCCTTCCCTCTATGCTGGGTTCTAGCCCATGGACCCTAAAACAAGCAGCCACTTTCCCTGTGCAGTCCTATCCTTTGTTTCTGTTTCCCTGGGCTTCTTCCTACATCACTAGCTCCCACCTTCTCTGGGTTTGCCGGCCGCCGGCCTCCCACTCCACTCCACTCCACAAGTAGCTTCAGCCTACTTCCCTGCAGCTTTTCCCAACAACAGCCCCACTGTATACAGCCAGCTTACCTAGCTTTATACAGGCCCCTCCTGTTCCTGCACAGGTGAGCCTATTCCTCTAATTAAGGCTTTCTTCTTAGCCTCCAATCTACTAGGTTAATAGGCCCATATGGCCTCCATTAACTCCTTCCACTCCTGTCTGGGGTGGATGCCCCATCACAAAGCCACAATGGCCAATTAGTATTCTAGTCAAAATCACTTCATTTTTCTTATCCAGGCCCTGTATGTCGTTATCCTCAACTCTCAGGCACAATTCAAAAAATCTTCTTCCTTTTTTCCCATTACTCCAATTTTTTTTTTGCCATTCCTTTTCTAAATTTTTCTGTAGTAGGCATTTGAATTCCTGTTTACTCAAGGGTATTTCTATATCAATCTTTCCATTTCTTACAGCATTATTAGCTGCTTTGTCTGCCATTTCATTCCCTGTTATCCCAAAATGTGCTGGAATCCAAGCTAATGCTACATGTATCCCCACCTGTACTCACTCTGTTATTAGAAATAGAATTTCATTGATTGAATCACTTTTGCATACTAAGACAGCCTTTTTTATTGCCATAAGGTCTGAGACTGAATCTGAAAAAATGACCGCTGCTGCTGGGCGTACTTCCCAGATTCAATTTAGTGCTAACATAATTGCTACGACTACAGCTGTCATGACAGCTACAAAATCAGATATTGTTTTAGATGTACTTATTCCCAACTTTAGTACACAATATGCCATCCCTACTTTTCCTCTATTTTTTTCTTTTTGGGACCCATCTTTATATATGACACACAACCGACTCTACTTTTCATCTATATATTGGTAAACTTCGGCTTTTTTACTCTTAAGTTAATATCTAAATCCGCAACTTTCCATCCATAACTAATTTTCCCATGACTAAAAGTTTAGACATCATTTAGCTCTTCCTTGTCTTTCAGCTTCTGCATCCACACTTTAACTTGAATGGCATGTGGAGTTCTAACATCACATGTTATAAGTCTGCTATCAAATTCCCTCATATATTTGTTTGGTGCTTTCACCAGTAAAATTCCCATTAACTTTGGCTTCCTCCCTTTATATTCCTTTGGCTTCCTCCCTTTATATTCATCACCCAGCTCTTCCCCCAGCTGAGCTTCATCTTCATTTGGAGCTGGCCCACCTTACAGGTACAACCAGGTGCCTTAATTGAGCTCTCTAGCTCCAGTTAACCCTTGTAGAGCTAGCCATCCATTCCCTGCAGAAATAAAGTGATTCAGTACAAGATGGCCTGAAAGATACATGATACAAGATAACACAAGGAGCCTTTATCATAGTAACATGCCAGCCTTACCATAGTAATATATCAAATAAAAATCTGAAACAATTAATGCAGGACTCATGGAACTGGAAGTGAACCACTTCCCACAATGAAAGGCAAAATCATAGGAATTCCAAGATAGCATATTGGTTAAACCAAAAAGGTAGGTGAAACCCAACTGCTGTTCTCATAAAGTAAATGAAAGCCAAGTTCAAATGGAATGTGATGAGCTGTTCAAACACTCAGTTCTGTATACTATTATATTGTTCTGTATCAGAGTTAAAGACTTGCAAATAAAGATGTTAACATTATTTTGTGCCAATCATTAGAGGACATAACTTTCAGTTTTCTTGCAATGGGAGAGGCATTTACTGTGGGACCACTATAGGTGATGATAATACTGCAGAGTAACAGAAAAAAAATATTGAAATATTTGCCTCACTGTGTCTACTGGGTGGTCAATTTTTGGACAATGTCAGGTCGCACTAAGTCACTTCCTGCTTCCCTAAAACTTCCTGCTTGTAAGCAGCTTCATAACTCCTGCTTCTATTATTTAGTTTGCTAATTGAATGGCTCCGTAAATTCAACTCTGAATTAAATAGCTGATGAAGGATGGGTCATAGACTGCTTATTTAGCTTTGTAAAAAATGATATCGACAAACTGCTGATGAAGATCAAGTTGATAGGTGTCAAGGTGAAAAAAAAAGTGTTTGTCAGCAGTACAGTAAAGCACTTTGGAGACCTGGAATGCACTCATATGCATGAACAATAAAACGCTTCTTGATGATAGTCTGCCTCACAGTTCATTTGCCTGAAAATCTCTTGGCAACCATCTGGATCAGGTTTAAATAAAATGTAATACTAAGCCCCTAATCTGACAGTGATAAGCTGGTGACAATGATTATTCATGAGTTTAGAGGGGGAGTAGACCTTGAAGAGGCAGATGTGAGGCCTTTCTTTCAGGCCCAATTTCAGTGCTTTGAATGAATAGGAAACCACTTCAGAACATAAGGTTCACTTTAATATAAGGATAAAATATGCTACTTTAATTAGCTTGACATCTAATTGCCTTCCAGTTGTCAGAAATTTAAGTTATGCTAAAGAAAAACAAAGTTAATTTTTAACCCAGGTTTACTGTACGTTCACTTCTTTAACATTCTAAAATATATTATTTTTATTAAACGTGCATTTTAAATAAATTGATTGCCTAAAGGAAATTAAACAGCTTGGCCCTGTTTCAGTGAGGCAATGTTTACAAATGTATGGTAAAGCCACTTTCCACCTTTGTGAAAACGAAACTTCAGGTGGGGTTTTCAAAAGCACTCTGCATTGCCCTCACTCTGCTCCCTCTGAAGTCAATCTTATCACTTTCTACGCTGCCAACAGAGTCAGGCCACTGTTGAATGCTTTTGGAAAACCCACCCTCTATTCAGCACGGACCAAATCCAAAGTCCATTGACATCAATGAGAGTCTTTCTGTTGACTTCAGTGGATTTTGGATCAAGCCTCAGATTTGCTCAGATTACGATGGGAAATGCTGTTGGACATTTAGGGATTGATTCTTGAAAAGGACTCTGCTCTAATTTTGTGGGAACAATTACAGACCTGTCCTAAAAGTGAGGCTTTGTGTCTTTGGGGGTCCAAGCCTTTTTCTCCTTGTTTGCCATTCATAGATGTACTATAGTAGCAACACAGGGGGGAGTTCTATAATCTATGCTATACGTGGGTAGAGCTATGTAATCTCATCTCCATTCCAAGGGAAGAAAGAGTCCCTCTTGTAAGCTCATCTACTTTATATCTGGAAGCTGCTCACCTGGTATTCAATATAATTCTCCATTTATGCTGCAACTATAACAAATGCTACAATAGCTGCTCCAGACTGTGAATGCCTTTTAGGAACCTGTGTTTGATGTAAGTAAAGTGCTTTCTCTTCTGCCTGTTCCCAAAGAAGAACTTTGAATTGCTTCTGAAAATGGAGATGCACAGAATGTTCCAGCCAGAAAGCAGTTGCAGCATTTGCAGTCTCCCCTGTTTGACCTTATTGCATTCCAATGTGCAAACGTTTTCCCCATGGCGCAAACTGTATGATAGTCAGGACCCTCATGGATAATTCAAATACCAGCAGTTCACTGGAACAATTCCAGCTAAACTGGAAAAACAACATATCTATTAGTTTGAGAAAACATCCGGGAGAAAAATGGTAGTCCCAGAACAAGGGCCATATAAATTGCTAACCACTTCAAGCGTTTTCATTGATTTGTATTGGTTATTTTCAAAGTACAGTAACATCTACATGCTCCAAATGAGATTGGGACCTCACTGTGCTAGACACTGTACAAACACATAGTATGAGACTGTCCTGTCCCCAAAGAGCTTATCATCTAAACAGACAAAGACAGAAAAAGATGTAAGAGGGAAAAAAGGCAGAGAGGTGACTTGCCTTAGGTCATTCGATAGGTCAGTGGTAGAGCCAGAAGTAGATCCCAAATCTCCTGAGTCCCTTATCCAATGGGCAACACTGACTCTCAGTTATGATTTGCAGTGTTGTAGCCATGTTAATACCAGGATATTAGAGAGACCAGGTGGATGAGATAATACTCTTTTTGGATTAACTTCTGTTAGTGAAAGAGACAGGCTTTCAAACTTACACACAGCTCTTCTTGACCTGAAGAAGAGCTCTGTGTAATCTCCAAAGCTTGTCTCTTTCACCAACAGAAGTTGGTCCAATAAAAGATACTACCTCAACCACCTTGTCTCTCAGTTACAATGTCATTTTCATCTGTTTCGTAAGCTTCCTTTTTTCCCCTCTCTCTTTAAGGCCCAGTGGTGTTTGGTGAGAATTATGCTTACAGTTCAGATTCACAATGGCACAGCTGAAAGGAGACACTGAGAATTGCTTCCCCCTCTGATCCTATTGCCCGAGAAGGTGCTTGGGGTAGTCATTACATTTCAAGCTCTCACCCATGCTTACAGCTGGCTGTGGTGTGAGTTCTGAGTTAAACCCTCCAATGATTTGACTACACATGGTTCTGATGACCTTACTCTGGGGTTGCCATTTTCCTCCTTCATATTTTACCTGATCCTCTCCTCCTGCTGTTGATCTTCCCTGATACACTTTCCCTTGCTCCAGCAAGATTGAACATAAGACCTGCTCTGAGACTTACTCAGAAGGTACATTAGGACCACTGTTCTATACAGATCCAGTCAGGAAGGACATCTAGGGCAAAATGCAATATCCACTGAAGTCAATGGGAGCCCAAACTTTGACAATCTGGGGAAGAGAAGTCCCAAGGTTAGCCCTGAAACCAAATCACCTTGTATCAGGATCAGATCTGAGTGAATAGTGAGAAAAATTATTCACAAATAGTGGATGAGTTCTAAACAGAGTTTTGTTCAGAGCAAGTTCTCATAACTCTCTACTGGTTTCCATGATTTTTGGGGTGAATGAAGTTACATTTGAATGAACTTGCACAAGGAGCCCATTTCAGGCCTGTCACTGACATCTGTTTAATTGTGAAGTTAAATTCAATTTGTGGCAAAACAAAATAGACAAGTATAGCTTATAAATGTTAAATCACTTATTCCAGATAGGAAATAGAAAGCAATACCATCTGGCCTACATGGCCAATCACAAAGTTTTAATATCAAATGATGTATACTTGAAAAATACTCCCAGCGAGGAGTCCATGCGTAAGCCTTAGTCTGAAATCTGTTCACACAAAACATTTGACTAATTTTGGCTAGTGAACAAACTTGAAAAGAAAAGAAAAAAGGCTGAAATCACCAAAACAAACTGTTGCAAATTGTTCTCCCAGTTTTTAAATCAGGATAAACATTAACTACTGTCTTGTCCACGGAGGTGGTCACTGTAAATCCATATTGAAGCACATTAGTCAAAGAGTCTGGGGCAATTGAAGCTTTAATTTGCTATTGTCTATACTATACCTGTTCAATGGATAGGGTATTTGGTTTCCTGATAGGAGCATTATCACTTGAATATGTATATACCTACATATCTATCTATTTTAAGAAAGGTAATGATTTGTATAGTTAAAGTAAAAGGAAGCAGATTCACAAGGGAGCTTTAATAAGAAGCTGGGGACTCTGTAGACTCAGTTATATCTGAGCAATAATGAAGACTGACCCGTGAATACAGGCATAGCAAATGAAGAAAGATACTTAGGCTGGTAAGGGAACACTAGCAGAGCATAGATACTTACTAGAAAGGGTGATTGCAGCTTAACTAGCAAGACAAAAGTTTTTTTAAAAATAGTAACATTTCAGCAACACTGAAATATTACACTGCCAGAAATACTGAAGGGAATATGTAAATCCAAAGTAATTCCATTGATTTAGATACTACAAAGATGGGCACTATAGAAAACCTTAGGAGAGATAGTAACTAAAGAGCAAAAATTTGCCTGTAGGCTTCAAAGCTTCTGTTATAAAATTGACAGTGGCACTCTTTCAGATGCAGCAAGTAAACCATAGAATTAAAAATAAATGAAGAGTGTGCTTAGGTACGGGGCTAGGAGAACAGACTGTACTAGTGCATGAGAAAGCAAAGAGATAGAACTGGCAGATACTAACAGAAAAAAATTATAATCAAATCCATGACAGGTGGCAATGTGTGCACACATTTCAGCTTCAATGGAAATTGTTATGCACGTGGTTAGAGACAGAGGAAATCCCCAAAGCAGAAAAGAAAGAAAGAAAGAACACCAACAGTGTAATATAAAGAGAGAGAGAGAGAGAAGGTGAGCCAATTTTGAAACCAAAACACGGTCATATAATATTTTACATGTCTTTGAATCCTGGTTGCTCCTAACACCTGTAGCTGAACAAACCATATTCCCTTGTGTACAATACCTGCTGCAGTTACTGGTGCCTTAATGGCCTAGGTGAAGATGGAGTTTGGCTCTTTCCCAGAGCTTTTCATTCACTGCACCATTTATTGCACCAATCCACTCTGTTCCCTAACTCCGTCATTTCTCCTTCAGGAGCTCTGAGCTGGCTGCAGTGATGCTCTGAGGATCTACTGCAGTGTCTAGCGGACAAAAGGTTCTCGAGCTCATCTGAGATCCAAGTGTGCTTCGCTGCAGGTGACTGAACAACAATGAGGCTCCTTTTTTGATTCATTCGCAGCTGAAAATGAGCATTTGGGGACTAGCTTGAGGGTGGAAGATGGCAAGGCAGGTGTAAACACTAGAGTTAGAAGGCTTAAAGGATGAAACTCTCAGCTCCCTAGTTAGAGGAAAAGGCAGCTCTTGCTGTGAGAATCAGATTTGAGTTGAACAAGAGGAGGGAGCTCTGTCCTAGAGACCAGAAATCTTATCCCAGAGAGCAGAGATTCTATCTAAGGGTCCTGTTTTGCAGTGGGTTCCCCACCCAGATATTCTAAACCTTGTGTGAGTGTTTCTGCAGGACTGGAACAGGACCAGACTGAACTAGTGGCAGGAAAAATGCAGAGCTGACTTCACAGCAAGAGTCGACTGGACCAGTGGTAGCAAACCTGATGTCACAGAACTAGACCGGGTAGATGCACATTGGGTGGAACCTGATGGTGTGGCCTGCATTAGACTGCAGCAGACCAGGAGAAGAAAGCCATCCTGTGACTACCACTGAGTCTAATTGGCCTGGGAGTGAGGCATTAGGTGGGTGGGAAGTGTTTGTAACTAAGTTCTGGACCTATTAACACATTTAAACTGTTGGCCGTAGTCCAGATACAATAGAATGAGCAAAAGCCAACAAACGTATGCTGATAATATATTGGTTACTATGTTTCTGTTGTTAGGTTTTTCCCCTTTCCCCAAATAAAAGGTAGCTGTGGTTCGATGTTCCCAAGGATTCCTGAGTCCTTAGGAGTGGAAAAGAATCACCCCCAAAGGTAACCAAGGAGATTTTATTTTAATCTCATAGAGCCAGAAGTAGGCGTACAGTACTGGGCGGGAGCTCAAGCCATAGTTTTATTTATTTTAGAAAAAGATCCCAAGACAGCTTGAACCTGGCACTTTTTGTTGCTATTGGTGCTTGGCAGAAAAGTTACAGTTACACTGTCACTGTATTATTCCAGCAGTGCTCCCTTATGACATAGTGCCAGAAAAGATCATCTTATTAGGCTATACCTAAAATTGCACCTGACGTACTTCTGTTTCAGTCAGAGATGTGCCTGAGCTGCAAACACTTAGACTGCTCTGAAGTTTGGAAGTGTTTGGCCTGAACCAAAACCATTGATCCAATCTCTAATTTAGGCAATGCAATCATAATAATCCATAGAAAACACCTAAAGTTACTCAATACAGCAGAGGATCAAACTAGTCTTATCCGGAAAAGAATCTGGTAACTTTTGGGTAGAGAAAATAAAGAGATATAATGCGGCCTGATTCGCTACTGCATTACTGCCTGTTTTACACTGGTGTAGCTCCACTGAAATGGACTTATGCAGTGGTGAGTCAGGCCCAATAAGAACAATCCATGGATAGAGGAAATACATCTTGGAAGGGATATATTTTCTGTGCTAGGCAGTCACTATAGTTGCCATGCATGCTTGCATAACGTGGGTGGGGGTAACGGGTGTATGTAGAAAGCTACCATATTTTCTGCCTGTGAATTTTATTTTGTGCTATTTGAACAAAAATTGTTAAAAATAATTACTTTTCCAGAACTGTAGGTATCAGATTTATGGAGTGCATAACTGTTCTGTAGCAGCAGAGGTGAACCAAGAGAGGTATGCATATGCAATCTTGCTGACTCTACTGCTGACAGGGCAGCTGTTCTGAAGGAAACAATTTTTATAAGGTACCTAAAAGAAAATTCTCCTGTGGCCAGATTGAGTAGAATACAAGATCTTGAACTCATAAATTCAAAAAGAATTTCCCCTAAGCTATAAAGACAGGTCTGGCTAAAAACTAGACCTTCCCTTACTGGATCTTTCCTTGGTAATGAAGTGACACATAACATTCATCATTTAAATTTTCACGGGGAGGGTGTAACAATTATTATTTAATGACAATAGAGGTTGAGATTCAAAAAGTTAAAGCTTTATAACCATTAAAACACATATTGTCAACATCACATGTCAAAGTATACCAGATAAATATCCTTAAATCAAACTATAATAAGTTCTCAAGCAACATTTTTCTTACTTTGCCTATCTGCAAATTTCAAAAAAAAATGTCCATAGATGATAGTTTTTTCATGTGTGCGCATGGTGAAATAGATGTTTACTGACATTTACCAATAAGAATCTAAGCTTTCCAAGCCTACCTATCTTGATCTTTGAAGTTTTATTTTAGAATACATTCTCTATAATTCATAAAGTATATGAAGCTCAAGAGAATGGATTTTTTCTGGACAATTGTCTATAGGCCTAATCTTGTACCACTGAAATCAATGAGAGCATGACCAGACCATCATCTATTGGTAAAATTCTGTATGTAATGCAATATTTCTTTATTGCCATTTACTAGCTTCCCTTAATGTTTCAAAAGCAAAATTACTGCTGGCCTGATATGATAGTGAACGTATCTTCAAGGAAACATTTCTTGATACAGAAACAAATGGAAGTCTGAAGGCCTCATGCAAAATAAATTTTAACTTCAAGCAAAAAAAGAGACAGTTAATTATATAATTCTTTTCCTACCATCCTCTTCACCTCTCCCTCACCCTTCAACAAAAACTGAAATCTTAAAAATTTGTCACATGCACCATCACATACAATACCTCATACAATGCCAATGTGACCTGGACCTCTTGCAGTACTGTGTAAATGACAAAATCTAAGGTTTATACATTCTCTTAAGGATCATGCAGTATGAGAAGGAGCTAATGGAAAATCATTGAAGACAAAGTTCATGTACTATAAACTAAGACCATACATTCTTCAGCTCACTGCTACATAGTTAGACATCAGCCATAAAATCAAGACCTCAGACCTGAACATGACGGAATTCTGGGCATGTTTGAAGTCTGGGCAGGAATTTGACTATTGCAAATATCTTATCTGTATTATGAACTGAAATAAAAACCTTGATCTGAACAGTCCCAAATTGAGCTGGTCAGATTAATTTTTGTGAACAGGTCTGGCCAATATAGTTAGCCCCTTTATAATGTTCATGAATTGCATGAGATATCCATTTTTTATTAACTTGTGCGTTATTCAAAATAATTTGGCAAATAGATCTCTACTTTTACCCCTTCGGAATAAGCTGTTGCTGGTTAGTTTAATGGTATATGGCAGGGCTATGCTTCCTTCCTTCCCACCACCATTTTCTCGAGGTTTTCAATTATTTGTTCATCTAGGTGAAAACTCCTTTCTGTAACGTCAAAGGGACAAGTTCTATCAGTCTGACACCAAGGAAAAATTTCTTTCCAAATCTTGTTCGATGGCTGATCATGTAACTATTTCAAGGACCTTGCTTCTCCTTGCTATTCAGCATGCTGAGTACTCCTGGTGCTTTCTTGCATTGAACACACCAACCTATTTTATGGAAGCAATTGGGAATAAGTTGGTAATGTTTCCCCTTTAATGAGAGATTTCAATTTGGTATTTCACCAATCCTAAGGACACAGAGTTTGCTATATAGTTCCTGAGTATAATTGCTGCCTTCTTGTCTTTCTTCATAGGATAGTTCCACATTAGTATTACATTTGTACCCATTCTCGTTGCTCTCTGTGGTATAATGAAAGTGATCTTAAAGGTCCTAGACTGGAATAATGCAGGAATGACTTTGTATTTGACATAAATCAATTCTGATATTTAAATATTTCATATTACTGGAAAAGCCCTGGCTTTCTCTTTCTTTTAAGTATCATTGTGGGAAACAAATACAGATGAGATCTTTCTCAACAACATCTTAGAGCATCAATTGGCCTTTCTCCCAATGCTTCAAAGATACCATGTCAGCAGTTTTTTGTTTATTTCAAAGGGAAAAGTCAATATTTGGTCTCAGCTGCCATCTTTCCATCATATCCAAGATCATAGAAGAGCCTGAGGTTTGCTAGTACATCCTGTGATTTTTTTGGTATCTGTAAGATACTTTTGTGATGATCTCCCATTACCACTAAATTATTTATATGTAGTGCTATTAAGCAGATAACACCTAGGTTTATATCTTTATTATTTCTGACACATGTGCCACAATCCCATGACTACATTCTTGCTTACTGGCAAGGCTGTCAGGCAACATTTCCACATTCATCCATGAGAAATGTCAAGCTGATGCTTAAATATCCTGGGTCAAATTCAGACCTGATGTCAGAGGGCAACAATCCATTGACTTCAGTAGAATTGTTCACTTATAGCAGGTCTCCGTGTTGCTCCATCTTATTCCCCCATCTGTTTTTAACACCTATAGGACATTTCTAGGTGGGACTCAATTCTTCTTTAATTGAGATGGACAAATGTCTCAAAAAAGAGTTTGAGGGGAAGTCTACACTGCAATCAAAGACCCACAGCATGGCCTAGCTGGCCTGGGTCAACTGACTCCAGCTTGCAGGGCTTGGGCTGAGGGCCTATAAAATTGTAGTGTAGACATTCAGGCTCGGGCTGGAATCCGAGCTCTGAGACATGGGGTTGGGGGTGCAAGGAGGGACACAGCCCGAGATCCAGCCAGAGCCCAAACATCTACACTGCTATTTTTAGCCCCACAGTCTGAGCCCACGAACCCAAGTCAGTTGACTTGGGCTCTGAGAAGGGATGGCATGGGTTTTTTATTGCAGTGTAGATGTACCCGAATACATTTTCCTCCTTTAAAACAGCACCGCTGGCTTCCTTATTAGTGATATTATTTTTAAGTTGTTTTCTTACTTATAAGGCCTTAGCCTCACCTGTTTTACATCCCTTTCAATTCCTCATGGTCTTGGCTCCATTTGGAGATTTGCTGAGTCAAGCTGTTGGGCTGCCCTAAGGTTTTCTCACATGCGTTACTGAGCTGAGCTTCAGTTTTTATGTTTCTCAGATGTGGAATTCAGTTTTGCTGGAAATGTACAGACATCCAGACTGAACAGCGTATATGTCTATCCAAAATATAGAGTCAAATCTGACAGCCCTTTCTCAGGCAAAACTCTCATTGAGTTTGCTTAAGTTTCAGGATTCAGCTTATAACATAGCCTCATTTTGAAAGTTTACTATGAGAGATTTCTGAAATGTTTGTTTATTGACATGAGTGGAAGTGTTTTTTGGGAAGAGATCTAGTAAGACTTGCAGTAAAGGAAGAAACTCTATTTTAGCTATTGCTCAGCTTAATGTATTATGCGTTGACTATACTCCTCTTACTAAGAGGCTCTTATATTGGTTTAGGACATTTTTAAAAGGAATATCAAGTGTAAAATTGAGCAGAAATACATAAAACTGTAGTTATTCCACTCTTGCTCATTTACAAAATGTGAAATACGGTGTTAACTGCCCTATGGGCATACACTGGGTGTTCAATAAAATAATACCCCCATGGCCCTTATAGGCATAATAAACTTCATGGGTTTTCACATTCCATTCAGTTTCACAATGGAACCTATAGCTCTTTGGTGCCTTGAAAGGCCATTATCAGGTAACTGGATTAAGGATCAGCTCAGGATTCTGAGTGAAATGCATGTGAAAATAGTGGATCAAATACTGAGCATAAGCAAGGTGAATGCTAGACTATTTTCCCTGTTGTTCTATAGGGAAGAGGAAATCCCTTGAAAGAAAAAATATGGCTGCTACTGATCAGCTAGCAAGGACAAAATTGAACACCGTGTGCGTATTACTGTATGTGAGCTACTGCTGATCCATCAATTCAGCAATTCATTTGCTGATGGTAGCGCAGGCTTGGAGGAGAATCCGTTAAAAAGAGAATGAATTAACAGCATAGTACAGAAGCATTCTCTGTCTTTCTCCATTTTTCTACCCTAGCCTTACATTTCTGCTGCTTTTCTCCTTTCCCACTCATTGTCCTTATAGCATTATAAGTAGTGGCCCAACAACTTTGCCTCTAGGTGCTCCTGGAACATAAAGGTGCTATTGGAACATAAATAAACTACTTCAATTTGTATAGCTGGTAGGATATTGGGTGCAGTGTATTGTACAGTACATGCAATTGATGCCTCTAAATGCGCTGTGGGTTGCAGTTGCATATTGAACACATATGATCAAATGCCACACATAACCAGTTGTTAAAGCCTTTGAGGTGTACTGAAAAACCAATGTGAAGAATTTGTTGATTGAATAAATCAGCGCTACCCTCTTTTCCAATTTTGCTTTTGCAAGAACAGTTGAGCCACATGGTAAAATTGTCTGATGTAGAACTCCAGGGGTGGTGGTGATGGTTCTCCAGGAGGCAGGTGTCATGCAGCCTGTTAATATGGTGACCTTTTATTAAATGCTGAATATTTGACTTTCAGTAATGTTTTTTTTTAATAAGGATGATTTTCACAAAAATAAATCACAATAGTCATCACAAATGAGCCCCCTCCTCCTTTGAAAGAACTGACTGGAGTGGAAAGGATAATTACAGAGTTCCTTTATCTCTGAATTATTTGTAATAAAACCTGAAATCGCACCACAAGGTCTTTCATGAGGATGTCATAAATTAAGATGCATCGATGTATTTGGTGCATCTGTTCAGCTCTGTGCTCCTTTGTCTTCTGCAAATAGCGCAGCAGCTTCAATACCCAGCAGACAGCATTTACGCAAATGATGTCGTGGTCTGTATCATTAATATTCAGTGATTGTCTGTCATAGACACCTTACTGTACATCTGTTATGCAAATTTATGTTAATTTTTGCTCACTGACAGCTGCCTTGGTTCCCTCCCTAAAATGATCTTTTCCATTTTGAAGTTTGCAATCTGTTCCCAAAAATGTTAATCCAACAATTAACTGAAATTGCTAAACAGAAATTTTACATGTTATGTCCAAAATAGAAACCGGTGTTTTTAAATAGATGGTGAATCTTCTCTTCTCATCGTTTGTTTCATATGTGATTCAGAGAAGTGTAAACATTGATCTTTGCACAGCCTGTGTTGGGATAAGTGACAATTTTCCCTATGTAGTAATAGGTTTTACAGGAAATGATACCATCTTGTTCTCACATACATTTTTGGCATTCAGCTGACTTTGCCATTAAAAACTGTTATTTGCAGTATTATTTGAAAATTTAGATTATATTTTCTATTACCACAAAATATTTTTTAAATCCTAAATGCCTGAAAATATTATATTTGATGTGAAAAGGCAACTAGCACTTTAAAAATGTGGATTTTGAGTGCTAGTGAGGATCACATGATCATGGTATATATTAATCAAAATGACATAGGGAAGTATAGGAGAGAGGTCATGGAAGTTAAATTCAGATTACGAGGGAAAAGGTTTAAACTGAGAGCATCTTCAGCAGCTTTCTACTAAATGCTTCCAGTATTAACAGACCAGTTATGTAGGAGAACTTCAGGATCTCAGTGAACAGATGAGAAGATGGTGTAAATAGGAAATGTTTACACCTACTAGACAATGAGAAATCCTCTCTCCTTTGGGGAGAAAACCTGTAGTAATGGAAAGGGCTCCACCTTAACCAAAATGGAGCCAGGCTGCTGGTAGATAACATTTATAAGTTGTGGGGGGAGGATTATGAAAACAAGGAGCTGGGAAAATGCCAAAGACACAGAAGAACACTTGGGTCAATCAGATATCTGCAAGGGATGTCAGCAGTACAATGATAACTCTTCATCTAGTAAAGAACAGCTCAGAAACTACCGTTCCACTGGAACAGGATGATATCACAGAACTCAGGTTGCCAGAAAAAGGAGTTAAATAAGAATAGGTACATTGCCAATATAAAAGCTATAATTGTCTGTTTACCAATACAAGAACTATCAAAGCAGAAACAGGTGAACTAGGCTGTCTGGCAATCATAGAATCTCAGGGGTGGAAGGGACCCCTGAAGGTCATCTAGTCCAACCCCCTGCTCGAAGCAGGACCAATTCCCAGTTAAATCATCCCAGCCAGGGCTTTGTCAAGCCTGACCTTAAAAACCTCTAAGGAAGGAGATTCTACCACCTCCCTAGGTAACGCATTCCAGTGTTTCACCACCCTCTTAGTGAAAAAGTTTTTCCTAATATCCAATCTAAACCTCCCCCACTGCAACTTGAGACCATTACTCCTCGTTCTGTCATCTGCTACCATTGAGAACAGTCTAGAGCCATCCTCTTTGGAATCCCCTTTCAGGTAGTTGAAAGCAGCTATCAAATCCCCCCTCATTCTTCTCTTCTGCAGGCTAAACAATCCCAGCTCCCTCAGCCTCTCCTCATAAATCATGTGTTCTAGACCCCTAATCATTAATCAGCAGCAATGGAGCAGGCCCTGTTTCAGACACATGGAAGAATTACAAGTTAATGGGATAATATAATACTTGGCCATAAATTGTACAGGAAAGACAGCCTGTAAAGAGAAATTAAGTTGTAGACATTGGGAAATGGCATTATAGTATGCCTAAGATTCCACATCAGTCTTGACCACAGAAAAGGCCTCCTCTTTCCAGGGAATAAAGTTGAGGCACTGTCAGACTGAGCTGTCAAAAGAGGAAATGCTACAATAAACTGATAAAGTGCACTAAGTCAACTGGACTGATGGCATTCATCCAAAAGTTCTGAAAGAATATAGCAGCTCAACTGCTTACAGAAACATGCACTCATTAAAATCAGCTACTATACCACAGGATTGCAGGATCACAAATATATACTAGGGAAGATCTTGAAAATTACACACTGGGGATCTTTAACTTCTGTACAAGGCAAATTGGTTGAAACAATCATTAGAATTATAAAACATCAGCTTGAGCAAGATATGATAGGGACAAATCCACACAACTTCTGCAAAGGAAAATTGTTCTTCTCTAGACAATTGTAATTCAGTGAGAATGTCAATCAATCAGTGGATAAAGGAGGACCTGGCAGATAAAAAGTATTTAGGCTTTCAAAATGCCATTAAGAAAGTTTTCTTAACAGCCTCTTGTGAAAAAACTAAGTAGTCGTGGGGTGGGAACTAAAGTTCTGTCATGGTTCAGATACTGGCTAAAACACAAAAAATATGGCCAATTTTTAACATGAGAACAGGTTAACAGTGAGAAGCTGTGCCATTTTGTGTTAGGACCTGAGCTTAATATATTTATCTGGAAAAGGAGGCAAACGTCAAAATTTGCAGATGACAAAATTATTTAGTTAAAATAAGAGAAGATAATCAGCAAACTTCAGAAGGACTTAAAGCCAGGTGATTCCACAGCAATATGGCAGCTGAAATACAAATGCAAGGTACACTGGATAATTTAAATGAGGGGTCAGCAACCTTGGGCATGCAGCCCAACAGGGTAATCCGCTGGCGGGCCACAAGACATTTGGTTTACATTGACCATCCACAGACACAGCACCCCTGCAGCTCCCATTGTCTGGGAACAGCAAAAACCTCAGCTCAGTGTACAACAGCAGACAAAAGAACAACCAAAATGATGGGCTGTATAAAGAATGGGACAGAAACTGACAGTGTTATACTTCCACTGTATAAAATGCTGTATACCCTTGTCTACAATACTATGTTCTGTCTGGTCACCTTATTTCTTACAAGGAATAGCAGAAACAAAAGCAGTCCAAAGACTGGTGGTGAACATGATCGATATGAAAAGTGATTGGCTATAATCTCTTATGCTTCAGGACACAAGCAACCGCCAACTGTTAGATAAATTAGTCCTTGATTGTGCCCTTCCGGGTTTCTTGCACCTTCCTCTGAAGCATCTAGTACTGGTCAGAGTCAGGATATTGGACTAAATGAACTGAACTGGCACGTCAAGTCCTATAGTCTGATGATTTTAAGTTTTTGCAAATTGACTGCTAGATTTCCTATATGCTCTTGAAGAACACAGCACACATGATTACAGAAAGGTCTGTCAGTCTGCGAAGAGCACCCCAATAATCTCAGGCTGGATTCAGTCTCTCAGTTACGTGACCTATTACACAGTACTCTCCCTAAAAACCTTTCAATTGCCTTATTAATTAAAAAACTGCAAGGCTTCCAGTTATTACAGCATTCACAATATTCACAATGTACCCTATCCTAAATATAGGGAATACTATGAACACTAAGGTGTTATCCCAGACAAAATTAGTGACCCCCTGTACCTGAGTCAGCCATTTTGTACTTGTGGGTTGTCACCCATCTGGGACAAACAATCAGTTATGCTCAGTTCAGTTGGTAGCGCTTTCTGTGGGTAGAAAGTTGGCTAGATTGTCAGGCTCAACGGGTAGTGATCAATGGCTCCATGTCTAGATGGCAGCCGGTATCAAGTGGAGTGCCCCAAGGGTCGGTCCTGGGGCTGGTTTTGTTCAATATCTTCATAAATGATCTGGAGGATGGTGTGGATTGCACCCTCAGCAAGATTGCAGATGACACTAAACTGGGAGGAGAGGTAGATATGCTGGAAGGTAGGGATAGGATACAGAGGGACCTAGATAAATTGGAGGATTGGGCCAAAAGAAATCTGATGAGGTTCAACAAGGATAAGTGCAGGGTCCTGCACTTAGGACAGAAGAATCCAATGCACCGCTACAGACTAGGGACCGAATGGCTAGGCAGCAGTTCTGCAGAAAAGGACCTAGGGGTGACAGTGGATGAGAAGCTGGATATGAGTCAACAGTGTGCCCTTGTTGCCAAGAAGGCCAATGGCATTTTGGGATGTATAAGTAGGGGCATAGCCAGCAGATCGAGGGACGTGTTCGTTCCCCTCTATTCAACATTGGTGAGGCCTCATCTGGAGTACTGTGTCCAGTTTTGGGCCCCACACTATAAGATGGATGTGGAAAAATTGGAGAGAGTCCAGCGAAGGGCAACAAAAATGATTAGGGGTCTGGAACACATGACTTATGAGGAGAGGCTGAGGGAACTGGGATTGTTTAGTCTACAGAAGAGAAGAATGAGGCGGGATTTGATAGCTGCTTTCAACTACCTGAGAGGTGGTTCCAAAGAGGATGGTTCTAGACTAGTCTCAGTGGTAGAAGAGGACAGGACAAGGAGTAATGGTCTCAAGTTGCAGTGGGGGAGGTTTAGGTTGGATATTAGGAAAAGCTTTTTCACTAAGAGGGTGGTGAAACACTGGAATGCGTTACCTAGGGAGGTGGTAGAATCTCCTTCCTTAGAAGTTTTTAAGGTCAGGCTTGACAAAGCCCTGGCTGGGATGATTTAACTGGGAATTGGTCCTGCTTTGAGCAGGGGGTTGGACTAGATGACCTCCTGAGGTCCCTTCCAACCCTGATATTCTATGATTCTATGATTCCTCAGAGCTCTGTTTATTCTTTAGTGGAATAATAACAAAAAACAACTGTCCTCCTCTTGACTGAGATTGCGGGGCTCTCTAGCAGTTTAATGGACTGGACCATCCCCAGCCTAGGGAGGTCTGCAGGGCTAGCTTGCCCTCTCACAGCCTTCTGCTGCAGCCACAAAAGAGTGAACTCCCAACCCCCTCCTGGTCCCAAGCAACCACACTGAGCTGGAGCCTCCTTTATATGCTCCAGCTGGGAATCATCCAACACAATCACTAAATGCTGTTCAGCTGGATCAGATGATTCCCGGCACCTGCCTGCTGGACTCCTCTCCAGAACCTGGTGAGCTGCTCCCCAGCTCACAAAGGGGCAGACCGTCCTGTTACAGTATTCATTTCCCAACTCTGTTTTAGATACTGGCAGAAAGTGGAAACAGTCTGCTGTTGCTGCCTTCACTGAAAACCACTCTTGCTGTCTGTGGGGAAAGCTGTGCAGTCCTCCTAAATACAGTCCTAACTCATTATAACAACTGGAAACTCCCTCAGTAGACATCTGGTTTCATTATAGGGAGTTGTGCAGGGATGTAGGAGAGCATGCCGAGGGCTGTCTGTCTTTGCAGTACTGTAGTATGAGGACTAACAGACAGGTTTAGGCAGAAGCAAAAATAGAGATAATGGAAAACCACAAGGTTATTTAATGCACTCAGTATGTCAGTCTGGACAGTGTTGACCACTGGATGTTCTTAGTCAGTCAAAGTCCCAAAACTCAGCTTCCTGCCTCTACAGTGACTGCTGTGCAAGCTTAGTTTTGAACTTATTTTGAGTACTCTAAATCTAGAGAGGCTATTATTACATCTAGGTTCAGAGAGCTATGGTTTTCATAATCTGAAAAATTTCAGTCATAGCAGCGGGAAGTACAAAGTGCCAAAGAACAGCTACAACCTAACCAGACTCAGTGCCTGCATGATCTCTGATGACCAAATTCCCCTAAACTGAGTTTTCCTGAGGGTAACGGAGACGAGTTGATAGCTTTTTAGGATCTTTCAGACATGGTCTTTCCCCATGTTTGGATCCTCCCCACAACAAGGAAAGGGCTCCGCAAGATATGACTTGCTAAGCAGAGCACTATTTTCTTTACATCATTAAGAATTTCTTGAGAACTAGGTTGGGCCATTTAATTACAGCCTTGTATTGGGGATGGTGTGCAGCCACACAGCCTCAGGGAGAACTCAGGAATTGCGTCTCAGAAATTCCCTGAGCTCCTGGGTGTATGGGGAAGTTCATGCAGATTGTGCTGTTTGTGAACTGAGGCAGGGGGAGGAGCTTGGCCTAGCTCCTCTCCGTCCCTTTTCAGGTGATTTTCACCCCTAGTTGCACTGAAGGAGCAGCCCCTGAACTCCCACCAGGGACACAGCTACAATGCACAAGGGCATGAGGGAGCCTCCTTGTGCTCTCCCCTCTTCTTCCCTGTGCACTCACACATGAGCCAAAGACATAATAGCCCTTCACTTCCTGAAGAGAAAAGCAGCAGCAGAATCCCCCCAAAATGAACAGCCTAGCAGGTGCTGAGATACTGGAGTGATGGGTGCCATTGTAAGAACCTAAACAAATAACAGAAGTTTAATAACTCACTATTGCTGCTGCTATCTTGTATGTGGAATTCCAGCTGCCAATCCACCAATACAGATCAGCCCAAATATAGAGTATTTGCCCACAGTTATGATACAGTGATATCTGAGATAGTACGAATTCTGCCCAGATATACCTATAGCCACAAATGGCAAATGTTGATTTTTTTTAAAAGGGCTTCTATTGTACTAGCCAACGCCAACCTTGTGCTGCTGTGTTCTGTCCCTCTCTCACAAAGGATATAAGAAAAGGAGTACTCGTGGCACCTTAGAGACTAACTCATTTATCTGAGCATAAGCTTTCATGAGCTACAGCTCACTTCATCGGATGCATGCAGTGGAAAATACAGAGGGGAGATTTTATATACACAGAGAACATGAAACACAAATCAGACGTCAAGAATTATAACATTCAAAAACAAGTTGGAGAACACTTCAATCTCTCTGATCACTTGATTACGGACCTAAAAGTGGCAATTCTTCAACAAAAAAACTTCAAAAACAGACTCCAACGAGAGACTGCTGAATTGGAATTAATTTGCAAACTGGACTTAAATTAGGCTTGAATAAAGACTGGGAGTGGATGTGTCATTACACAAAGTAAAACTATTTCCCCATGTTTATTCCCCCCTCACTCCCCCCCACTGTTCCTCACATGTTCTTTTCAACTGCTGGAAATGGCCCATCTTGATTATTACTACAAAAGGTTTTTTTTCTCTCCTGCTGGTAATAGCTCACCTTATCTGATCATTCTCGTTACAGTGTGTGTGGTAACACCCATTGTTTCATGTTCTCTGTGTATATAAAATCTCCCCTCTGTATTTTCCACTGTATGCATCTGATGAAGTGAGCTGTAGCTCACAAAAGCTTATGCTCAAATAAATGTGTTAGTCTCTAAGGTGCCACAAGTACTCCTTTTCTTTTTGCGGATACAGACTAACACGGCTGCTACTCTGAAACAAAGGATATAGACACTCATGATATTTACAAATGAAAAAAAAAACTCTGTTCTCCCCCATTTTTTTCTGAAGCTCTTGGCATGATGGTGACCTCAGCATCTTGCCCATCACAGTTCATATGTAAGTCCTATTAGATACAAAGACATCAAAATATGAATTCAGTTATTTAAAAACTAAGATCACACATTTCAAGCTAGACTGGATTAAATATTAGTTAGTGTGCAAAAGAAACAATCCTGTCTAGGCTGGTAATAGATTACATGACTCAACAGATATTTTCCATCTCTAGATTCTGTTCTCAATTTTCACCCATCCTCACCAAATCCAAATATCATTAAAATCTAAATATACAAGTCACACATGTCTTGTATTTGGAGAAAATTGTTGCTTGTCCTATTACTGTAAAAGACGTAGGCTTTTAAACCTGTGATAAATATATTTATTTGTTCTGTTCTTTTAAAATGTGGTGAAGAGGAGCAGAAATTAAAGGTGTTTTTTTTTTAGGAGCTATATAATCCGCCTTTGGAAAGAAAAGAGGGCTAATATCTGGGAATTAATGTGCTGATGTAAAACTGTATGGTTGTGTCCTCATGAAAATGAAAAGTGAAGGCCATGAGGCTAAAAGGAAAAAAAGAAAGACAGAAAGTAAAATGAGGTTCATGCAAAATAAAGATATAGTCAGCACAAAGGCTCTAGAAACAAGTTAGCAATATTTGATAGATTTGTGTCATGAAGGAAGTCCACAACCAGTGTTATCTTCAGTGGATGTTACTGTGAATAACCCAAGAAAGTCAAAGGAAAGGGGAATGGTGGTGCATATTTTAAAATAATAATAAAGCAGACAAAAATGGGGTATTTCTTCATTTGAAAAATTAATCTAAACAACATAAAGAATCTAAGTCTGCTACCACTGAAGTTAGTAAAAATCCCAATAATTCCCAAATAAGCACAGTCAAGCTCTCAAATAATCAGTAAATAAATCAGATTCCAATCTCAGGAATAGTAGTGCAATTTGGCCTGGATGGAGTTACTCTGGATTTGTACCAGTCAGTGTAAATAAGATCAGAATTTGGTCCAGTAGCTTTTATTAAAACAAAAATCATTTTTCATGATTAATATTCCTTGGGAACAAGTAATGAGAAAGATCCAGTAAATCTCAGGCCAGAACAACTTTGAAATTGATTAGTTATGCATGTGTACAGATTAGAGAATGTAATAAAAAAGTTTTCAATGAAAAAAATAGTCACTTTTAATAATGCTATTTGCCTCTGTGTTCACACTTCTTTTGTGTTTGGTTTCCATGAATACTCTAGTGAACGAGGTTATTAGTAGACAATTCCAAGGAAAAATTAATTGTAAGCAAAGGGACTACTAATGGAAAGCAAATTCTAAATTTATAAACCTAAGTACTGTATTAGCACTGGAACTCAAACTCTAAGAGCTATGCTCAGCCAGTTGGGACGTGGCGAAAGGAAGGCTGTTTGGAAAATGAGTGGTTCATGGAAGGTCA
This sequence comes from Caretta caretta, assembly GCF_965140235.1. NCBI lineage: Eukaryota > Metazoa > Chordata > Testudines > Cheloniidae > Caretta > Caretta caretta. Next base: position 124,254,725 of record NC_134209.1, on the reverse strand, counting down.
GAATGTTTTATAGCTATGCAAATAGCCTTCACCCATTACAATGTTCACAAGACATACCAAACCTTAAATCCAAGCTATATGCAAAGTTGAATATAAGTATTTTGCACAGCTCTGTACGTATCCTTCATTATGTGTAGGTTGTATACATGGAGAAGAATCACTGGCTGACTTTTATGCAACTTTCTACATCTAATATGGGAGATTGTTATGACATTGACTCATCATTTACAAGTCTATCACATACTATATTATCTATCTTACCACATCTTCCCTTATCACTCTCTTCTGCTCCTGAAACAAATACCAGTAATAATATCGGTCCTTCACGAGAATCAATATAGCAGATGTGGACAGTAGTCAGTACATGGAATTCTACAATATGTCCTGTGACTGTCACCATTTTTAATACATAGGCTCAGGCTGCAGATCTAGGTGGATCATTGCATACTGAGTTTATAGAACCTAATGCAAAACCAACTGAAGTTAATGGAAAGACTCTTATTGACAGCAATGGGTTTTGGATGAGACCACAGTCTCTAAGAGATAAATCACCATATGAAGAGTGAGGACAGCAGCAATCTATTTCATTTTACAGAAGTTAGGTGTAGTCCTCAAAGGTTCTGCCAAGTTTGATTATATTTATACAGTTAAATTGCCAGTTCATCCCTCAGTTGGGCAAAGTTTGGGCACCTGTGCTGTAAGGGGAAACGAATGAGATAATTGAAAAGATTACCTTGATTTTTCATCCAAAGCCTAGTTATCCATTTGTAATGTGAGTTTTTTATTATTATGATTAAGTATTTCTATGGCACTCATCACTGCAAAGCCTGAGAACCTGGATGTCTGATATGACTGCTAACCTGGCTGGCTATCACAAAGTGAGTCTTGTTCTCTGCTAAATCAGATTATTGTAACGAGGAAACTTAAGTTCCACCAGTACCACTGGCTTAAGTTTTCATTATTCTGCTCAGTTGCAACATCTGTATTCTCTGCCAGTGAATTCTTTGAATGGTTTGCACCAGCTCCAGATGAATCACCTGCAACCGCAAGGTACAGCTATTGTAAAAACCATTTCAAATCCAAAACCATTAATCAACGTATTATAAAATCTCACTAATACTTAGCAGTAAGCACTGCCTACACAGTTATCAGGATTCATTACGGAGTCAAACTGTAAGAAAACTGGCACTGAGTATCTGAATATCTTTCAGAAATTAAGATCCAACCATTCATTGTCTGCATGGCATCTTGGTTACATTGCCATCAAAACATTATAACCATGTGCGATGAAGATTACAAAAAGAAAAGGAGTACTTGTGGCACCTTAGAGACTAACCAATTTATTTGAGCATGAGCTTTCGTGAGCTACAGCTCACTTCATCGGATGCATACCATGGAAACTGCAGAAGACATTATATACACACAGAGACCATGAAACAATACCTCCTCCCACCCCACTGTCCTGCTGGTAATAGCTTATCTAAAGTGATCATCAAGTTGGGCCATTTCCAGCACAAATCCAGGTTTTCCCATCCTCCACCCCCCCACACACACACACACAAACTCACTCTCAGGCCAGTCCTTTCCTACAGACAGCCCCGCAACCTGAAGCAAATACTCACCAACAACCACATACCACACAACAGAACCACTAACCCAGGAACCTATCCTTGCAACAAAGCCCGTTGCCAACTGTGCCCACATATCTATTCAGGGGACACCATCAAACGGCCTAAAAACATCAGCCACACTATCAGAGGCTCGTTCACCTGCACATCCACCAATGTGATATATGCCATCATGTGCCAGCAATGCCCCTCTGCCATTTACATTGGTCAAACTGGACAGTCTCTACGTAAAAGAATAAATGGACACAAATCAGATGTCAAGAATTATAACATTCATAAACCAGTCGGAGAACACTTCAATCTCTCTGGTCATGCAATCACAGACATGAAGGTCGCTATCTTACAACAAAAAAACTTCAAATCCAGACTCCAGCGAGAAACTGCTGAATTGGAATTCATTTGCAAATTGGATACTATTAACTTAGGCTTGAATAGAGACTGGGAGTGGCTTAGTCATTATGCAAGGTAGCCTATTTCCCCTTGTTTTTTCCTACCCCCCCCCCCCCAGACGTTCTGGTTAAACTTGGATTTAAACTTGGAGAGTGGTCAGTTTGGATGAGCTATTGCCAGCAGGAGAGTGAGTTTGTGTGTGTGTGTGTGTGTTTCCGGGGAGTGGGGGCGGTGAGAAAGCCTGGATTTGTGCTGGAAATGGCCCACCTTGATTACCATGCACATTGTAGGGAGAGTGGTCACTTTGGATGAACTATTACCAGCATGAGAGTGAGTTTGTGTGTGTATGGGGGTGGGGGGGGTAAGAAAACCTGGATTTGTGCTGGAAATGGCCCACCTTGATTATCATGCACATTGTAGGGAGAGTGGTCACTTTGGATAAGCTATTACCAGCAGGAGAGTGAGTTTGTGTGTGTGGTTTTTGGAGGGGGATGAGGGGGTGAGAGAACCTGGATTTGTGCAGGAAATGGCCCACCTTGATTATCATACACATTGTGAAGAGAGTGGTCACTTTGGATGGGCTATTACCAGCAGGAGAGTGAGTTTGTGTGTGTGTGGGGGGGGGGGGGCGGAGGGTGGGAAAACCTGGATTTGTGCTGGAAATGGCCCAACTTGATGATCACTTTAGATAAGCTATTACCAGCAGGAGAGTGAGTTTGTGTGTGTATGGGGCTGGGGGGGGGGGGTGAGAAAACCTGGATTTGTGCCGGAAATGGCCCACCTTGATTATCATGCACATTGTAGGGAGAGTGGTCACTTTGGATAAGCTATTACCAGCAGGAGAGTGAGTTTGTGTGTGTGGTTTTTGGAGGGGGGTGAGGGAGTGAGAGAACCTGGATTTGTGCAGGAAATGGCCCACCTTGATTATCATACACATTGTGAAGAGAATGGTCACTTTGGATGGGCTATTACCAGCAGGAGAGTGAGTTTGTGTGTGTGTGGGGGGGGGGGGGGGCGGAGGGTGGGAAAACCTGGATTTGTGCTGGAAATGGCCCAACTTGATGATCACTTTAGATAAGCTATTACCAGCAGGACAGTGGGGTGAGAGGAGGTATTGTTTCATGGTCTCTGTGTGTATATAATGTCTTCTGCAGTTTCCATGGTATGCATCCGTTGAAGTGAGCTGTAGCTCACGAAAGCTCATGCTCAAATAAATTGGTTAGTCTCTAAGGTGCCACAAGTACTCCTTTTCTTTTTTGTGAACACAGACTAACACGGCTGTTACTCTGAAACCGAAGATTACAAAATGAGGAATCCTGGAGATGTTTCATACATATGAACCACACAAATATGTCTGGTTTTACATCAAAAATTCCTCCTACTGGCAATTCCATACATTGCCAATCTAACATTGTCCTTGCAAGGACCGTGATTTCATACTATAGAAAATAACAGGTATAAAAATAAAGTAGAAATACGCTTTAAAACTGGAACCTGCTATGCTATTAAAATATATCAGTCTCACACCACAGTCTTTATTAACACTCCTTTCATTCTGTAGCCATGCTGCAGTACGTTAGGCTGTGTCTGAGTTCATAAGCTTTGATAACCTAAGTAGGGTTAGTCCTTGGATAATAAGAAACTACGCACAAAGCCTAGGTGATAAGGGTAGCAGATAATCTTCCCACTCTGTTAGCACTGAGACAGTGCCACACAGGACAAAATGTGCTGTTTCCAATGACATCTTTTGGATGAGATTTAAAGCTGAAGTCCATATTGTGACTATTAAAGATTTCATAGCATTGTTCATAAAAGTAAAGGTGCTAGTCACAGTGCCCTGGCCAAATTTTGGTCTGGGGAGATACATAACTGAGTGTCTAAACCCATCTTCTGAACAGGATTTCTATGGGAGGAGTTAAGAGTGGACGTTATTTGACAAGGGTTTGGGCTTTTTTGAGTGTTGGCTTTGGAATTTTCACATTAATCAGTAGGGATGTTTGAAAGTTTTCTTACAAAACTGTTTTTCAATGGAAAATTGGGTTTTCAACTAAAAAGTTTTCGCAAAAAGGGTTTGTTTTCCATGGAGCAATATAATTTTTCATTAAATGGCCAAAAACCAAAATATTTCAATTTGGAAAGGTTGCCATGGTGCCTCATTGGATTTGCAGTTCAATTGTGCGATGTCCCCATTCTCCTCTGTGAGCCATGCTCCCCAACCAGACTACATCTCCCACAATGCACTATGGCCAGGTATTCCCATGATGCACAACCTCTCCTCTACAAGAGGAGGGAACTTGTTCATTGTGTGAGATTTAGCCCAAACAGGGAGCTGCAGGAGCTTTCTAAGAACTACACATTTAAAGTAGTTACTTTATTATCAGCACCATTACTGTCAATTCTCTGCCATTTTGCCCTACAAATCCCTATATTCAGAGATGTGTAATCACACTAACTTGAAATTTTTACAAAGGCCACAGAATGGACAGTGTTTATTAAATCATAAGATCCAAAAAATGACCTTCTCTCATCAGCAATATACTCAGTCCGCTCAGATCGAGCCATATTAAAAAACAAAGACCGGACTGTGAACTCCTTACTCCCAATGGTGAGCAGTTATTCACACATATTGTCCCATTGACTTCAACTTGGAGAAGTAAGCAAAAATATTTCAATAGTAAGCATCTGACGAGTGCAGTGTTATTTAATCAATATAAGACAAGATGGGTGTGAATTGTGTATTAATTCACACTTCAGCAGTGTGACTACTGTATGTGTGAATTTAAAATGTCTCGACTGTATGAATTACGGTGCACAAAATAGAACAAAAATTAATATGTTAATTTAGGGTCCTATCTTGGCTTCAGTGGGAGAAGAGCATACTCAGCACTTCTCAGGAGATGCTGAGCATCCGAGAGGGCTCGATTCCTCCTGTTGAGGTTGAAGGTAAATAGCAAAACATAAATAAAAAATGAGGCATGTGCTGATTTTTCTGCTGAATGTTCCTGCTAAGTAGGATGTGGGAGGGCGTTTAGTAAAGAATGTCGCCAATAACGTAAACGAGGAAGTAAACGAAGCATATTCTCAGGGCTCTGCTCCTTGTGAAACAGAGCAAACAAGACAAACAAACAAAAATCAATATTCGCTCCATAGAAAAGTACGAAACAGCTGGGGAAGGAATGTTTTTTTTCGTAGATTCCTCGGCCAGAAGGGATCATTGTGATCATCTAGTCTGACCTCCTGTATAACATAGTCCACAGAACATCCCCAAAATAATTCCGAGAGTATATATTTTAAAAATACATTAAATTTTTAAAATGGTCAGTGACGGAAAATCCACCATGACCCTTGGTAAGTTGGTCCAGTGGTTAATTACTCTCACTGTTAAAAATTTACAAGTTATTACCAGTCAGATTTGTCTAACTTCAGCTTCCAGCGAATTGAAAGTAATACATTTCTCTGTTAGAGTGAAGAGCACATTAACAAATATTTGTTCCCCATGTAGGTGCTTATAAACTAATTAACTCACCTCTTAACCTTCCCTTTATTAAACTAAACAGAGTCAAGGAGCTCAATCATTATTAGCAAGTTTTCTAATGCTTTAATCATTCCTATGGCTCTTCTCTGAACCCTCTCCAATTTATCAACATCCTTCTATTAGCCAGGATGGGCAGGGATGGTGTCCATAGCCTCTGTTTGCCAGAAGCTGGGAATGGGCAACGGGATGGATCACTTGATGATTACCTGTTCTGTTCATTCCCTCTAGGGCACCTGGCATTGGCCACTGTCGGAAGACAGGATACTGGGGTAGATGTGTCTGACCCAGTATAGCCGTTCTCATGTTCTTCTTGAATTGTGGTCAACAGATCTGGACACAGTATTCCAGCAGTGTTCGTTAACCTCTCTGTTCCTACTTGAGATTCCACTTTTTATGCATCCAAGGATTGCATTAACCCTTTTGGCCACAGTGTTGCACTGGGAGCTCATGTTCGACTGGTTACTCACCCCCCGCATCTTTTTCGGAGTCACTGTTTCCCAGGATAAAGTCTCCCATCCTGTAAATATGGCCTAAGTTCTTTGTTCCTAGATGCTTATGTTTTATTAAAACTCATACTGTTTTCACCAGGCTTACCAAGCAATTCAGATTGCTCAGTATCAGTGACATGTCCTCTTTATTATTTACCACTCCCCCAGTTTTTGTGCCATCTGCAAACGTTATCAGATTTTATGTTTTCTTCCAGGTCATTAATAAAAAAAGAATGGATCCCCACGGGACTCCGGCAGAACACACCCATTCAATGATAATTCCCCATTTACAATTACATTTTTAGACCTATCAGTAAAACCAACTTTTAATTCATTTAATGTATGCTATGGTAATTTGATCTCTCTCTTGTTTTTTAATCAAAATGTCTTGTGATACCAAGTCAAATGCCTTACAGAAGGCTAAGTACATTACATCAACACTATTACCTTTATGAACCAAACTTGTAATCTCGTCAAACAAAGAAAGTGAGTTTGACAGAATCTATTTTCCATAAACCCATGGTGATTGGCTTTAATTATATTAGCCTTCTTTCTTTATTAATTGAGTCCAGTATTAGCTGCTCGATTATCTTGCCCAGGATCAGTGAGACATTGACAAGGTTATGATGACCAGGTAATTCTATTTACACTTTTTAAATATTGACACATTAGCTTTCTTCCAGTCTTCTGTAGCTTCCCCAGTTCTCCAAGATTTAATGAAAATCAACATTAACAGTTCAGTGAGCTCCTCACCAACTCTTTAAAATCTCTTGGATCCAAGTTATTGGACCTGCTGATTTAAAAATGTCTAACTTCTCTAACTGCTGTTTAACATCCTCCTGAAATACCAGTGGAATGGAAAGAATGTCATCATTTGATAACATTAGAATAAGTTATTCTAATGTTTCTACTAGATTGTATTAGGACCTGAGTGCACTACATAGTTTGGGGTACCAAATTTACAGGATTGCAGCATGGTTCAATAATATGATTTTAACCGCTCTTGGTCCCACAGGCAAGATAAACACTTGTTGTAACATTACTATGAGCAGGTCCAAAACCAATGCAGAATAAAATTAACAATGTAAAGTAAAAAAATCCCTTAGCCCGGTTATGTGATTAGGAATGCTTTGTTAATAGGGACATTTTAATTGTTCTCTTCACAATGTAATATCCCTATAAACCAAATTCTATTACATCCAGCCCTTTGTTTTATTGCCATGATTTCTGGGCATCTCAAATTCAATAAAAATACTAACATAAACACTTGCTCATAGGGTGTTCAAATAACCAGGACTACATTAATCCGTTACTACAGCCAGTAAATCTCCCCATCTCACCACTGAAAATTCATTCAAAAAAGCACCTAGAGAGATGCTCCTTACATTGCACCCCACGTAATAATTTTATTTTTAAACCCCTGGAATTGTTCAGAACAGCTAAATAGCTGTACCCCTTCTGTCAGGTGGTGTCAGCATCACCAATGCTGGGATAAATATCTATAATATAAATAAATAAATATGGGAAAATAAGAAGTTCCCATCACAGAACAGAACTGGCTTGAGCCCCACCCAGCAAACTGGGAAAACTAAATACCACCCCTGGACGCCCTGAAGAGCCAATACTTCCCCACTCACAGGCACTAAGTCTGTATATAACGAAGAAAACTTCTATTTAAAGGGAGAGGGAACTCAGCATCACTTTGTGAAAACACTGCAATGACTCAAAAGTATGCAAACCATAATCCTTGGCTGCTGCCACTATTGTCTCTGCTACCTTTGCTGATGCTTACCGCTGCCATGCTCTGAGGTTCCATCACTTAGCCCAGTTCTTAGTGATTTCAGCTCTTAGCAGTTTCACTAGGTAGTAGGGAACCTCACGGCTGCTTGCATTGTCTTTCACCACACCACTATCACCACAACAGATCCCCTAGACCTGATATAGTGATCACAGAGCAGACATGAGGACTCTCAGTTGAGTCTAATCAGCTCTGTTTTTAAAAACAACAGTCAAATGGAATCAAGGACTCCTTAATGAATCTACACAACTAGGTAGGAATACCTGCGTCCACCCATTGTGACTGGATTTGGTATCACCACTCCCCCGCTCAGTGAGTTAGATTATAGTTAGGGTGACACCCTCAGTTAGGGCATATTAAGTACAGTTCTATTCCCCTTTGGTCATACAATAAGGCTAATGTTTCATTACCCCTGCATCCAAGACTAAAGTGAATTTTAACCAAAAACAGCCAAAGCTGATCACTTTGACAAAGCAGGTCTCTCTGCTGTCTAGACAAAATAGGTGTGTCTATGGAAATATGGTCTGCTTCTGAGGTCTTTCCCTCCAAATTACCAATAGAGGGCAGAAGAGAGCTCATTCTCACCCTGCTTACATAGCTAATAAACCCTGACAGCCTTCACTCAACAACAGACACAGCTGCTGCAAGGACATCTCATCCTACTTGATGAAAAGATAGACCAAAGGGAGATGGTCTTGCTGGGACAGAGTAAGCTATATCAGAGCAGAGAATAGCTATTATTCCATCTTCTTTTTGGAGTGTCGCTCAATCACACACAGAATCACTACTGGGGATACTGAGTTCACCTGTTCTCTCTCTACACTGGCTTTACATAGAATAGCAAGTCAAGTTCAAGGTCTCAGTCCTTATCTTCAAGATGCTCAATGACATGGGCCCAGGATATTATCACCTAAAGCTCTGGGATGAAAAGTGGTCAACAACCCTGCTCCTTTCGCACAATGGAACTTTCTCTCACAATAGTAAAACTCATCTATGCAGGACTAGAGTTTTCTCAGGGACTGGTCCAAATTTAGAATGAACTCCCATGGTAAGAATAAACCATCAAAAACCTCACCAGCTTCTACTCCAAGTCCAAGGCACACTTCTTTGACCTTGTCTTGACTCATGAAAATATAGAAGAGTTTGCACATTAAAAGCAAACAAAAAACCCGCTAGCAAAACACTCCACTCCACTGCACATACAATTCTCTCTCTGGAGGGAGGATTAGAGTTCATAAGAATATAACATAAGAATGGCAATTCTGGGTCAGACGAATGGTCCATCTAGCCCAGTACCCTGAAGGAAGTGGCTAATGCCAGGTGCTTCAGAAGGAATGAACATAACAGGGCAATTATCAAGTGATCCATCCCTTGCCATCCAGTCCCAGCATCTGGCAGTCAGAGGCTTAGGGGCACCCAGAACATAGGGTTGCATCCCTGACCATCTTGGAAAATAGACATTGATGGACCTATCCTGCAGGAACTTAATTCTTTTTTTAACCCAATTGTAATTTTGGCCTTCACAAAATCCCCTAGCAACGAGTTCCACAGGTTGCCTATGTGTTGTGTGAAGAAGTAGTTTTGTTTTAAACCTGCTGCCTACTAATTTCATTGGGTGGCCCCCGGTTCTTGTGTTATGTGAAGGGGCTAAATGACACTTTCTTATTCACTTTCTCCACACCATTCATGATTTTATAGACCTCTGTCATTCCCCCCTTAGTTGTCTCTTTTCTAAGATGAACAGTCCCCCTCTTTTTAATCTCTCCCCATATGGAAGCTGTTCCATACCCCTAATCATTTTTTGCCTTTCTCTTTACCTTTTCCAATTTTAATTTTTTTTTAGATGGTGTGACCTGAACTGCACATAGTATTCAAGATGTGGGCATATCATGGCTTTATATAGTGACATTATGACATTTACTGTGTTATTATCTATCCCGTTCCTAACATTGTTAGCTTTTTTGACTGCTGCTACACAGTGAGCAGATGTTTTCAGAGAACTATCCACAACAACTCCAAGATCTCTTCCTTGAGTGGTAACAACTAACTTAGACCCCATCATTTTGTATGAGCAGTTTGTAAGAACAAACAACACATGACAGATATTAGTCATGTCACTTAATGCACCACTGGAAGGTGCTTAATGATGAGTACAGTACAAGAATCTATATAACATAGAATAGATAAATCTCTGTCTCTCTGTGTTGGTGAAAGTGAAGAGTGCCTAGGCCCACTAATGAACAAGATCATTTATGACTCCTTCAGAGAAAGCATTCTACCAATCACATGAAAGCATATGATAGTCTAACCACTTCTCTAGAATCCAGTGACCTCACTACTGCCCAATCTCCAAGTTCCCTTTCATAGTGGAATAGAAAGTGGTGAGCAAACTAAGCAATACCTGATTTCTGCCAACATCCCAAACCCTTTGTAAGGGTCTAGTCTCTAAGTGGTGTATAGCATGGAGATGGCATGGGTGGGTGAACTCACTATGGCCCTGGATAAAAGACAATCACCTCTGCTCTCACTGATCTGCTTCAACATTGTTGATCCTAAGGTGCTGCTGAATCACATACAGGATGGAGAAAGAGGGATGATACAGCAATAAGCTGGTATCACTCATTCCTTTGACAGATTCCAGAGAGTTGTGATGAGCAGCAACGAAACAAAACCTTCTCATTTACAGTAATTGAATCAAAGTGTGTAGGAAGGCAGGAGCCTTTGTCTACATTTGGTACCTATCATGGTGCTTAGTGTATTAAAAATGCACAGATAGATACTGAAATCATAGTTCCATCTTCTGAAACACCAATACCACTTCCTGAGGCTCCTGAGTTTTTCTTGGTAGTCTTTCATTCAAATATTAACCAGGCCCAGACCTGTTTGGAAAAGCAAGCCAGACTGTGGAATTGGACCTACACAGACCTGCTAGTCAATTTGATTAAGTGGTTTGGCCAAATAAATAGTTACATGTTCTGCGGAACAAATTAAACACAACACAAAAAGATTTAAGTATTTAGAAACAGATAATCAGGAAAGAAAACAAAGCAAACTGAACTATGACATATATATTTCACTGTAAAGCCCAATTGAACATAAGGTCTTGAATGCTTTCACTGATCTGATAAAATGTTTCAATAAAACTTTTTTTTCCATCAAAACTGAAATGTTTCATGGAAATGTATCAGTTTTGGGAAAAAAAATCATTGGAAAGGTTTCTGAGGTTCAGAATGGAATTTTTGGTCAAAACCAAGATCAGTGAGAGAGGGTCAGACAGAGACTTGAACCTTGAGACTTCCCACATCCCAAGTGTATGCCCTAATACCAGGTTATCGATTAGTCTGCTCTGTCTGTCGGTCTCTCTCCCATTTTTCATGAACATTTTTGAAAGGTTTCATTTTCATATTGATGCAGAATGAAAACAAATTTTGACACCTTTTGTGAGAAGGAATATTGTGTTTTCGCCAGCCCTACTCTGAAGGAAGCAAAGTTTACAAGTTTGTTGGTTAAATTACTATACGTACCAATATCAGAGGGAATGCTCCACCCTCCCTTGCAGTGTTCTGAAACCTGCCAGACTTGATGGTAAGATTCCCCCACCGCCTCCTTTTGAAAGAAGTGCCCAGTTCAGCTTTCCTGTTTCGCTCTTGTGTGGGCTGTCAGCACTATGGTAAAGCAGTATTTTCTTTACTCGCCAAGCTTCTTCCCCGTACCTGCTTTGGGACTATCTAAATCCAGTCCCAACAGTGTGAGTTGTTTATTTGTCAAGCACTAGGGATTATCAAATGAAATAATATATATTAAGGAATTTAGACAAAATTCAAGTCCCACTAAAGTCAAATTGACTTTTGCAATGAACTGCAAAGGGACCCAGATTTGGCCCTATTTCTGGAGATATGTAAAATATTACTGAGAGTTTAGAAAGTGCTTGGGCTCCGTTATGACTTCTGTTGTGCTGATGATTTAACTGGGAATTGGTCCTGCTTCAAGCAGGGGGTTGGACTAGATGACCTTCTGGGGTCCCTTCCAACCCTTATATTCTATGATTCTATGATTCTATGATATGGAAAGAGAGTTGGGGTGGGGGAAGAGGAAGCATACATTTCCTTTCCTCCCACACAAACAGGGCAGAATCCTTCCATAAATTACAAGAGCAGGTGAGCCAGGCTAATGAATCATTCACTGCAGCATGTTCTGAAAGAGCCATGGTTTCCCAGTTATGCGGGGTAGCCAACATACCAAGGAAGCTAATGCATATGCCCTATCAGTAGCAATCACTAGTCAGCAGAGAATGCATGAGCATGCTGCTCTTCCTCAATGTGGAGCAAAGTGCATCCCATATGGTGTCCCAGCCCTTCGCCTACATTTGTGTTCTGGACCAGCAGAATCCCTATGGCAGAGGACACATCAGCTGTATCTCTGTTGCTGTGCCAGCCAGGGCAGGATTTGACCTTTACTTCACAATTACTAGGGCCTGATTCTTTTATTCTCTTTTTACCATTTCAATTTAACCTAATCAAGAGAATATCAGTATAAAAAGCTAAAAAGGATGAAGAACCATGAAGTTTGAATCCAAACTTTTCCACCTTTCAAGAGTGGTTGGAGCTGGAGTTTTGGTTTAGGCTTGTTGCTAAGTAAAACAAAGAACTTCCTCAAATCTTAGCTCCATGGTCTGATTGGAAGTGGGTGTAGTAAAGAAGGTGATCTAATCTTCCTGAGAACACTCATTTATTTCTACACATTAGCCTTCTCGAAAAGAACTGGGAGTACATGCTAAATGGAATAGTCATATAAATGTCCAGAAAAATGCTTTTGATCTTGCTTGGATAAGAAAGAGGCTCGTTGAGCCAAATAACTTTGTATGAACACTAATTATTGGTGGCATTACGTCATGGACACTTAAGAGGTTAAATCTTATTCTTGTTGTTTACCAGCTTTGATAGGTTAAATTTAGACACGAACTTGATGTGGGATTCCTCTTAAATCACTCTGCGGGAGAGTGACAAAACTAGCAGAGAAACAGCAAAAGCACTGTGCATTGTGAAAAAAAAAGTCCTTAAGCCTTACATAGAGAAGATAATTACTGTGTGTGATACACTTTTGGGTTGCTAGGGAAGTGAGGTTAAAATGTCTGCGTATGGTCTTATCCTGTTTTATACATGGATGTCCATGGATATTGTAATTTCATGCACAAAACCTGAAAAGGGTGGCCTGTGCATAGCTGTATGGCATTTCTTTTCTATCTATTCTGTTCTATATTCTGACCATTCTGGCGTGACCTTTCTGACATGAAAAACAAGCAGCTGCCTGACAGCATATGTGAAAGGTTTAGCTATGGATGGTTTTCAACTCAAAGAACCAGGCATGTAATTTTACCATGGTAAATTTTGGGGGAAAGAAAGAATTAGTCTTGGTGAAAATGCCAAATGTCTTTGAAATCACAGCAAAAGCTGTGGGCTTAATTTTACACAGACTAGAATCGCCTATGTGAATTTTGTCCTCTTCTATTTATCACAAGATTTTTTTATTTTATTTTAAAACTTGTGTAAAAATGTATTGCTCATTAAAGGCACCTAGAAGCATGCCAGACTAGGCAGCATTTAAGTTGGCCTTACTTCAGAACAGCTGAATGCTACATCAGCTGAAGGATAAAGAAAGGCCCATTTAGGGTCAGTGTCCCTGCAGAAAGAAAAATGATAATATTTATTATTTGTACGACTGTAGCACCTATGAGTCCTAGACGTGAACCAGAACCACATAGTGCCAGGAGCTCTATAAACCCAGAATAAACAGATGGAGGATAATTAGGCAGCTTTGCAGATGTTTATGGGGCCTTCCTCTGAAGTGTGAGGAGCAGCGTGGAAGAAAGCACAATGGTGCTTGTTTGAAAACGTAACAAGTTTGCAATGGAGGGTACCATCATGGGCTGATCATGGATGGGAATACAATAGTGAATACAAGATAATAGGTAGGATGGGGATAGGCCCTGAAAGGTCTTGAAAGAGAAGACAAACAGCTTATGTTTAATGTGATAGAGAAGGTGGAGCCAGTGAAGGGATGCAAACAGAGGGTGACATAGTCTAAGTGGGGAGCTAGGAGAATGAACTTTGCAGCAGCATTCTGAATGGATATGAATGGGGCAAGACTGCATTTGTCAAAGCAAGAGAAAAGGATGTTGCAATAACTGAGCTTGGAAGAGAGTTTTAGCTGTATGGATGGATACAAAAGGCTGTATCTTAGGGCTTGTCTATCCTTCCAGCTAAATCAGCACTGCTGAGATAGATGCAGCACTGTCGATTTAGCGGGTCTGGTGAAGACCTGCTAAGTTGACGGCAGAGCACACTCCACCACCGCGAGAGGTGGAAGATAAGTTGGCTGGAGAGCATCTCCCATCGACATAGCGCAGTGTAGACAATGCGTAAGTCGACCGAAGTTACGTCAACTTCAGTTACGTAACTTATGTAACTGAACTAGTATAACTTAGGTTGACTTAAAGCTTTAGTGTAGCCCAGCCCTTTGAGATGTTATGCAGAAAGAATCTGCAAGATTCGCCTAGTCTCATGATCCAGAAAAACACTAGAGTAAGTCTCTGTTCCCTCAACAGGGCTGTCCAGTGCTTCGGTGCCATTTTAGTAGTCTTTGGTTGGCAGGGAAATGGAATACAATGATTCAGCAGAATAGAGCAGGCCAGTGCTCCAGGGGTTAAAGAAGCAGAAACTACACCAAGTGCATGTTGACCACTCTCTTAGTGATTTCCTACCAAGGAGCCAGGGACACCCTCTGATGCTAAACTTGGATACTTGCCCAACCAGGACTCTCTTCAGATTCAGTTAGAGAGGAGTTCTGTTCCTCCATCTAGGGGGTGGTGCAGGCTTTCCGAGTCAAGGAGCCTGTAATGTAACTCGCTGTGTTTAAATGAGCTCTTCTCTTTTTAGGTACTAAGTCCACCTCTCTTACATGAATAAGGGTAGCAAAATCAGGCCCTAAGAATGTTTAAATATCACTTCTTTCAAAAATGACTGAAGGTGTAGAAAACATGACCTATGAGGAAAGATGGAAAAAATTGGGTTTGTTTAGTTTGGAGAAGAGAAGTCTGGTGTGGGGGGGGGACATAATAACAGTTTTCCAGTACATAAAAGGTTGTTACAAGGAAGGAGGAGGTAAATTGTTCTCCTTAATTTCTGAGGATAGGACAAGCAGCAATAGACTTAAATTGCAGCAAGGGCTGTTCAGGTTGGACATTTGGAAAAACTTCCTACCTGTCAGGGTGGTTAAGCACTGGAATAAATTGCTTAGGCAGTTGTGGAATCTCCATCATTGGAGATTTTTAAGAGGGGGCTAGACAAACACCTGTCAGGGATCACCTAAATAATGCTTAGTCCTGCCATGAGTACAAGGGACTGGACTAGATGACCTCTCAAGGTCCCTTCCAGTTCTATAATTCTATGATTCTTTCCATAGCACAATTTGCTTTTTATTCTGGGAGTACGTTCATTCCTGACGTAAACCTTGTGCAGTCCATGGATCAATTTAACCCCAGGAGTTTTAAGTAAAATAGTCAACACTTGTGGTTTTGGTGGGTTCTTGTTGTTTTTGTCAGCAGCTAAACACCACAGAGTCCGAATATCTCCAGGGAGAGCACTAAGGCATCATCACATATCTTCAAGTTATGTTTTCCTTTAAATGTATGATCATTAGTAAGGCTGCAAGTCTGTCATGGAGGTCACGGATTCCATGATTTCCATGACCTCCATAATTCTCCAGTGGCTGGTGCTGGCTCAGGGGCTGCCCAGCTGGGCCAGCAGCAGCAGTTTGCATGTGTGGGAGGGGGCTCAGGGCTAGGGGCAGGGGGTTGGGGGGTTCAGGGGGCGCTTACCTCGGGGTGGGGGGCTCCCCGGCTCCCACTGGCATGGCCCTGCAGCTCCTAGGTGGAGGAGGGGACGAGGGATTCCACATGTTGCCTGCGCCGCAGGGCTGACCCCCACAGTTCCCACTGGCTGCAGTTCCTGGCCAATGGGAGCTGCACAGCTGGGGCTTGTGGCGGGAGCAGTGTGCAGAGCCCCCTGGCCCCTCTGCTGCCTAGGAGCTGCAGAGACACATGGAGCCGGGTAGGGAGCCTCTGCCAGCCTCACCAACTCTCCACCCAGAGCACCAGCAAGGGTCCTGGGCCACATGCTGCTGCCCAGGCCAACTCCCCCAGCACCCGTAGTGCCCCCGGACTGCCCCCCCCCAGAGCACCCATGGCCCTTACCCTAGTTTTAGTCAAGATATATAGTAAAAGTCATGGACAGGTCACTGGCCATGGATTTTTGTTTACTGCCTGTGACCTGTCCATGACTTTCACTAAAAATAGCCATGACTAAAACACAGCCTTAATCATTAGATCCTATAGTCCAGTAAATGTATTTTGACTTCACATTCAATCAGCCACCCATGTGTTCTAGATTGAACATGAACCAGCGGCCTTTTTAACACAAACAAAAGACTTTCACTGCATTTGCCCCAGGTGGTTCTCTCTTTTCCCTGCAAGGGGAAAATTATGTGAAATGTTTCTTAATATATGTATTTCTTTTATGTCTACCGTGCTATAGAATCATACACTATCAGGGTTGGAAGGGACCTCAGGAGGTCATCTAGTCCCACCCCCTGCTCAAAGCAGGACCTAATCCCCATATTTTATTACTATTGGAAGCAAGGACAAACTGAACCTTCAAATGTATCTTCTTGCAATCCCAAGAGAGCTGAGATCTCCAGTGGTTGAAGACAGATGAAGTCACTGGAATAATGTAAGAGCCATACAAAGAGGGTCTAAGAGGCACTGAAGTCTCAGTTATCCTCTATATAGCAAACTGATGTTGCTTTTCAAGACTAGCATATTAACATAAAAAGCTATCATGATACGCACCACTGAGGTGGTCAACTGGTGAAGCAATCAGGGCTGTTGAAGATCCACAGGGACAGTTGAGTGTAATGATTAGAGGCACTGCCCTGTCACAATTGGAACAACCCTTGTCTTTTCAACAGGGAGTTGTAATAAATAATAAATGTTAAAAATTTGAGGAAAATTAAGATTAAATTAGAGCAAGATGACACTTTAGTTCTTAACCAAAAGATTGATAGATTTCAGGGCCAGCAATGTGCTTTTCCAAACTGTACACTCTACCCCCAGAACTCCACCCAGAGCTTATATTTCAGTGGGTTTTGTCTTTTGTAGGGAGGGGATGAGTTACAATAATTTACTATTTAAGCATAATAAGCAATGAGAACCTTAGAGAACTGTGCTTCAGGATAACAGTAATTTTCTATTTTAAGTAGAAACTGCAAATGTTATATTGCCATTCCCTGGCTCCACAGATTGCCACTTTGGGGGCCTGTAGAAAATTGTTTGTTTAAACTCAGCTGCCCTGGGGAGAATTTTTGTGTCTTCCAAGCAAATAAATGTTAAAGTCAATTTAATAACATATCAAATGAAAGGTATGGTAGAAAATACTTAGCTCCCAAACCACAATATCCTCCAAGATTCCAAGTATAGATACCTTATTCTATGCTTTAAAATGCTACCAGTACACTCTCACCAATAGATACATATTTATGGCAATTTCAGTTCTGTTTTGCAGCGCCGCAGCTTTAAGTAATCACAGTCGCACAATTCTAGAAATATACATTTTCCCACTCTGCCCATTTTTCGATTTTCTGTAATGTTTTTACAACACATTTTTTGCACATTTTCCCTTCTATGAAAATAAAGAACCTCTCGTAATTCACACTATTAATAATACTTACCATTTGAACAGTACTTTTCAGTCATGGATCTCAAAGCACTTGACAAGGGTGGGTGCAGATGCAGAAATGGAAGAACAATGATGCGCACAGGGGAGCTTTCAAACAGGGCTATTTGTATGTGCAATAAGGAATGTGAAACCTGAGTTTTGGATGCTGTGGAATTCAGGGTAATT
The DNA here is from genome assembly GCF_965140235.1 of Caretta caretta. Taxonomy (NCBI): domain Eukaryota; kingdom Metazoa; phylum Chordata; order Testudines; family Cheloniidae; genus Caretta; species Caretta caretta. The sequence goes on along the minus strand of NC_134209.1, from coordinate 124,236,930 downwards.
ATCAAAGCTGCAGTTGTGCGGTGCAGGAGTTGTGAATGTGGGCCCTTGATATGGACACCTACGTTGCCCTGACGCAACTAAGTACTCAGTCACTGGAATTTTCAAAAAGTAGCCACCTCCGTAATTAATGGTATCCAGCTACTGCTGTGCCCACCTGTTGCTAAATGGAAGTGCCTCTCCACTGCTCTACAGCTCAAGCACTGAATGGGAAGCATCTGTGTGGTTACCAGTGGGCTGCAGAGAAGTCATACAGATCCAGGAAATGCCCAAAACATCAGACATGCAAGTACTGCTCTGATGAGGAGGGACAATCCATCATATTGCTTATATTATGCCTGCACCCTAAGCTACAACTGATGATCTCACACACACACACAAACGCACCATGCTCATTAAGCAGTGTGTGTTTCCTGTTGCTGTAGACAGCTTTGTCCTTTTGTTCTGTGTCTTTAAAGTGCCTAGCCTAATGAGGCCCTGGTACATGATAGAAGCTGTTAGGTGCAACAGAAATAAATAATAAATTACATCTACAGTAGAAGACACTTTTGTATTACTCTCTACTACACCTAGCACTGAAGGAAAGTTGACAGTCTCACAGAATTCCTACACTATCTAGTGCTGTCTGCTTCTGTCCATGATGAGAACTATGGAATCTTTACCATGGTGTTTAGGAAGTCTTCCAGGGTCTAGGGGTTAGCAGATTGCCTATTCCCTGTGCTGTTCCTAATGGTCCTCTAGATGGACAGTGTGGTTAGTACACCCAGAACAACAGTGACCCTGACAGAGACTGAGAGGGTGTGGCTCAGCTTCTCGCATAGGTGCATGATGGTTTCCATTGTGAAACTGTACCACTGGATTTTCTGTACCTTGGTGAGTTCAAGATTTTGGTTCACAGACCACCTGTGGAAGACAATTGTGCACCCTGCATCTTGTCCTCTTCTTCTTCACACATTTGCCTCATCATTTAACACCCTACATTGATTAGGTGTTGAGCTGACACCAGTGGCTGGTGCACGCTCCCCCACCAAATGCAGAATTCAAGATGCACCCATCTTTACATCCCTTTCCTTCCCAATACCTCCACCTAATCTAATGTTTTTATTCTGGCTGCAGCTCTAGCTCCTTAACAAGTATCCTCTCATCTCACAAACATTAACTTTTTTTCACAAAACCCTTGTAAGGAGAAAGGGTGGTATTATCCCTATTTTACAGATGGGAACTGAGGCAGGAAGAGATCAAATTTAAAATAATAATAAAATAACTTATTTATAAAACATCTCCTTCCCCACATGAAAGCACTAAGGGTGCCATTTAGCACCATGAAAACCATGAAAAAAAATTCATTAACTATGAAAAACGCCCCAACCTCAACAAAATTCCTAGAATCCACTAATTTTGTGTGCCCAATTTCAGACCCTAGGACCTGATTTTTCAGAGTACTTAGCATTAAATAGCTCTTCATATATGCAACACACAGCTTCCACTGACTTCATCTTTAATACAGAGGTGCAGCCCAAAGAGATGCACAGATCCTATGCTCCGTTTTTAATTGAGTGGACTTCTGCTTATGGGGACCTGTAGACCCCATGCACCACATCTCTGTATGAGGGGGATTCTGGGCTACTTTGTAAACTGTATGAGATGGATGTGGCTCAGGGTCACATTTTGGCCACCTCTATATTAGCAGGGCTGGCTGGTGAGCCCCATGAATCTCACAGACGTTCCAGTTTGAGGGGAATTAAACATGTAAAGGAGATTCTCAGCTTTCATTTCTTAAGAAAGGAAGTTATCAGCCTTTTTACTTGTGATGATAGCCTTGGGCATGTAAACTGTTTTAACATGATGGACGCAGGTTGTTAGAATTATCATAGAATATCAGGGTTGGAATTAACCTCAGGAGGTCATCTAGTCCAACCCCCTGCTCAAAGCAGGAACAATCCCCAATTTTTGACCCAGATCCCTAAATAGCCCCCTCAAGGATTGAACTCACAACCCTGAGTTTAGAAGGCCAATGTTCAAACCACTGAGCTATCCCTGCCCCCAGTTAGGGCTGAAAGGACCAAGCAGCTGGGATCTACTTTTGTTGCAGCAAGGAATCTAAAGCTCCTCCCAAAGCACCCTCTTGATACAAAATGAGTCAACTAAGCTGAGTGTTTTTCACACAGCCATCTTAGGGCTTGTCTACACTGGCAATTTACAGAGCTGTAACTTTCTCACTCAGGGGTGTGAAAAAACACTCTGCCGAGCACAGCAAGTTTCAGCGCTGTAAAACGCCAGTGTAGACAGTGCACCCAGCGCTGGGAGCTACACCCCTCGTGAAGGTGGATTTTTTAGAGTGCTGGGAGAGCTGCCGTGACAGCGCTTTAGCGTTGCCAGTGTAGACTAGCCCTCAGTAACCCTCCCTGAAATGCTCAAGCCTGCCCTGATCTGGCACAGCCCTGGAGTCTTCATTGGCTCAGGAATTTAAACCAATTCAACACTCAGAGATACAAATGAAGGTCCCAATCCAGCACAGCACTTAAATGGTCTCATTGGTTCAGGGGAACTACTCACATGTTTAAAGTCAATCATAGTGCTTTGCTAGATCAGGCCACAGGAGGAAAGCATTGTTGTGGTTTCCACAACCCACTGAGCCAAATGACCTCAATGGAACGACACTAGGGTCAACATAAATTTGACCCGTTCTGTTTTGAGGGATAGTGTGTGAACAGTATGTACATAAACATGACAGTAATGCTATCCATCATGTCTCTGGAAACCAAGAAATAGGGTCTTTTTCTTTAAATGCGAGTAAAACAGCCATCCCTGGTTAAACATACATTTAATTTTGTGAATGATCCAGATGAAAACCACAGGTGCTGAGGCTTTCCCCCCTCAAAAAATAATTTTGCCATTGAAGAAGTAAAAGAAAAAACAGGAACGAGGACTTTAGTTTTTAAAACATATAATTTTCTAACTAGATGGTAACTCTAGACATGCAGCATTGGAAAGGCTGGAATTAAAGTCATGTGGTCTTTCTTTCTTGTCTACTCGTAGTGTCTTCCTTGATACTATTTTTATATACATAGTAGTCTCTCTCTTTCTCCCCTCACTTTTATTTTTTATCCTTCCTTTTTTATGTCTCCTTGGAATGATTCTGTATTGTCTACTTTTTTCTCTTATCCTTCCTTTTTTACTTTCTTCATTCTGTATCAGGTAACTTTTTCTGAGATCTCTTGATCTCTGTGACAATTAGGATCCAGACAGCCCAAGGGGAAAACAGGTTGAACCCCAAATAATAAGCAGTTGGATCAACTGACTGTATGCAATGCTACTGTGTTGTAAAAATACTGCTGAATTGGAATTCATTTGCAAATTGGATACAATTAACTTAGCCTTGAATAGAGACTGGAGTGGCTAAGTCATTATGCAAGGTAACCTATTTCCCCTTGTTTTTTCCTACTCCCCCCCCCCCCCCCACTGTTCCTTAGACGTTCTTGTTAAACCCTGGATTTGTGCTGGAAATGGCTCACCTTGATTATCATACACATTGTAAGGAGAGTGATCACTTTAGATAAGCTATTACCAGCAGGAGAGTGGGGTGGGGGGAGAAAAAACCTTTTGAAGTGATAAACACCCATTTTTTCATGGTCTGTGTGTATAAAACATCCTCACTGCATTTTCCACTTTATGCATCCGATGAAGTGAGGTGTAGCTCACGAAAGCTTATGCTCAAATAAATTGGCTAGTCTCTAAGGTGCCACAAGTCCTCCTTTTCTTTATACGTTCAGTAGGGTCTTTTATGAAAGCTTATGATGGTCTGAACTCGATGATCATTATGAGACAAGTATATAGACTGTGGTTATGATTCATGTATGTGTGTAGTAGTAAAGCTGGGCTCATAATTTGTGCTGCCACATTCAGCTCCACCTCGCAGCGGGGCAGTGGGCAGCTGGGGAAGGAGGCATTGCCTCTCCATCCAGACCGACTAGCTCCAACCACCTAGCATTGTACAACCCAGGTAAAGACAAATAAATGGTGGACCATTAAATTTAATGGGAAAACACTGAAACAACTTGAAACTGAAAAGAAACCCCAGTCACTGAAAACTAAGAAAGAAGGATTCAGAGTAGCAGCCGTGTTAGTCTGTATCCGCAAAAAGAAAAGGAGTACTTGTGGCACTTTAGAAACTAACACATATATTTGAGCATAAGCTTTCGTGAGCTACAGCTTACTTCATCGGATACATGCAGTGGAAAATACAGTAAGGGGATTTTATATACACAGAGAACATGAAACAATGGGTGTTACCATACACACTGTAACGAGAGTGATCAGGTAAGGTGACCTATTTTGCCAGCAGGAGAGAGAAAAAAAAAAAACCTTTTGTAGTGATAATCAAGGTGGGCCATGTCCAGCAGTTGACAAGAATGTGTAAGGAACAGTAGAGGGGAAAAATAAACATGGTGAAATAGTTTTACTTTGTGTAATGACACATCCACTCCCAGTCTTTATTCACGCCTAATTTAATGGTGTCCAGTTTGCAAATTAATTCCAATTCAGCAGTCTCTCGTTGGAGTCTGCCGTTGAAGTTTTTTTGTTGCAATATTGCCACTTTTAGGTCTGTAATCGAGTGACCAGAGAGATTGAAGTGTTCTCCGACTGGTTTTTGAATGTTATGATTCTTGACGTCTGAGTTGTGTCCATATATTGTTTTATGTAGAGACTGTCCGGTTTGGCCAATGTACCTGGCAGAGGGGCATTGGAATATCCTTGCAACAAAGCCCGTTGCCAACTGTGTCCACATATCTATTCAGGGGACACCATCACAGGGCCTAATCACATCAGCCACACTATCAGAGGCTCGTTCACCTGCACATCTACCAATGTGATAACTATGCCATCATGTGCCAGCAGTGCCCCTCTACCATGTACATACCATGTACATTCCAGGTACTGTTCCTCACACATTCTTGTCAACTGCTGGAAATGGCTCACCTTGATTATCACTACAAAAGGGTTTGGGTTTTTTCATCTCCTTCTGGTAATAGCTTACCTTACCTGATCACTCTTGTTACAGTGTGTATTGTAACACCCATTGTTTTATGTTCTCTGTGTATATAAAATCCCCCTATTGTATTTTCCACTGCATGCATCCAATGAAGTGAGCTGTAGCTCACGAAAGCTTATGCTCAAATAAATTTGTTAGTCTCTAAGGTGCCACAAGTACTCCTTTTTTTAAGAAAGAAGGGAATTTCTCCACTTTGAATCTATAGTGCTTGAGGGGGAAAAACATTAAAAATTGAAGGAGTTTGAACTGGAGAGCATTCAGAATTTAGGGACAGTCTTGAAGTCACTAGGACACAGGGAACTGTGGAAAATTATTCAAAGGCAACAGGTAACTTGTATTAGAAAAGGGAATTTAGCTAATATAGAAGTGTAAAGCCTGAGGTGGAATCTTTATGTTTATTTTCTGTGTAGTTTGGATGTGTTTGCTTTTCCTTACTATTTCATCTTTGAATCTGTGGTTTTTCTGTTAAATAAACATTTTGTTTAATTTTACCCCAAGTAGGTCTCTGGTGTACAAACTGTGTGGAGTATGTGTGCCAAAGTGAATTGATAACCAGGAGCAGTTTTCACACCTTGGGGGTGAGGAACCAGATGGGAAAAGTCAGAGTGTCTGGTAGTTAAGAACTTGGGGTAGACAGATTTGGGGAGATTTGGGATAGAAGTGTTATTGAGGTCACCCTGCAAGGAGTAATTAGATTGGTGGAAGCCAGGCTGACACCTTTATGTTTGTGGGCCAGCTACTGGTGTCAGGGCTCTGAGCCATGACAGTACAGCAGTAAGGTACCCAACATTACAAGGCAGGTGATGACAGCACCCCTTATCAATCTGGGTGATCCCCACAAAGTCACAATATAATTTTTTTTCCCTGTACCATTCTTTTCTATTTCAATTCTTATTTTTCTGAGTATTTGACACTTTTCCATAATTAAATCTGTAGCTCTCTTCTTTAGTCTCCCCTTTACTTTGTTTTTCCTCTATTTCTGCCATCTTAAAATGAGTTCTATTTGGGAGGATTGATTTTTTTTTTAAAAGTCTTAGCTTGTAGTAAGAATTTTTAAGACAGAAAAACAATATCAATACCTGGACTTCTCCTTAGGGCAGGGACTATTGCATATGTTTGCACAACACTAAGTACAATGTGTCCAAGACCTTCACTGAGGTGTCTGTGCTCTATTGTATCCTAAGTATGATATAATCATAATAAACTAAGAAAATATTTTGATGATTGTCAGGGTTCCTCCCCACTCTGAACTCTGGGGTACAGATGTGGGGACCCACATGAAAGACCCCCTAATCTTATAAGTACCAGCTTAGGTTAAAAACTTCCCCAAGGCACAAATTCCTTTCCTTGTCCTTGGACGGTATTGCTGCCACCACCAAGTGATTTAGACAAAGATTCAGGAAAAGACCACTTTGAGTCCCTATTTCCCCAAAATATCCGCCAAGCCCCTTCACCTCCTTTCCTGGGGAGGCTTGAGAATAATATACTAACCAATAGGTTAACAAAGTGAGCAAAGACCAAACCCTTGGGATTTTAGGACACTAAAAATCAATCAGGTTATTTAAAGAAGAACTTTATTGTAAAGAAAAAAGTAAAAGAATCACACCTGCAAAATCAGGATGGAAGGTAACTTTACAGAGTAATAGAAGATTTAAAACACAGAGGACTCCACTCTGGATTCAACTTCCCAGTTAAAAAAAACAGGAATAAAACTACCTCTTAGCAGGGAAAATTCACAAGCTAAAACAAAAGATAATCTAACGCATTTCCTTGCCTTTACTTACAGTTTTTGTAATTTTAGCTATAACATTTCAGGTATCTTTTTAGGAGCTGGTTTACCTGCTTGGTCTCTCTCTCTGTCCCAAGAGGGAACAAACAAAAAGAGCACAAACAAAACCTCTCCCACCCCCAGATTTGAAAGTATCTTCTTTTCCCATTGGTCCTTCTGGTCAGGTGCCAACTTGGTTAATTGAACTGATTAACCCCTTACAGGCAAGTGATTCTGTACCTCTGGCCAGGAGGATTTTTATGTTACTGCATACATAAGGGTTGTTACCCTTCCCTTTATATTTATGACAATGATAAGAATTAAAATCCACAAAGACCGTGCCCTGTGTTAACTCCCAAGCCCAAATTCCTATGTCCTTTGTGTAGCTGGGCTGGCTGCATCCATGTACCCCCTCATGCCTTAGAGTCATGCTATAAGCAGCTTGCCTCAGTTTCCTCCTAGTGGACTGTTCATGAAATTTAAAAAACATTATTGTGCCATCCCTTCTCAGGCTGAACTTAATTAAATCAACAAATATTCAAAATAAAGTTTCTAAGTCCTCCCAGAAGTCCACACAAATACAGGTTTTTCTTCATCTTCCCAGACCTTTCTGCCTGGGGCCTTTCCTGTGTTGGCAGGATACATCTGGCTGGAGTCTCGGTTCTAAGTTCCAGGACACTCTTCAGAGCCTTCTCACTCCTAGCAGTCTCTAATCCCTGAGCATTTCCCCCCTCCACAGAATCACATAACTGTAGGACTGGAAGGGACCTTGAGAAGTCATCAAGTCCAGCCTCCTGTACTGGGCAGGACCAAGTAAACCTAGACCATCTCTCACAGGTGGTTGTCCAACCTCTTCTTTAACACCTGCAATGATGGGAGGAGTTACAGGTGCTTTGGAGGATAGGATTAAAATTCAAAATGACAAACTGGAGAAATGGTCTGAAGTAAATAGGATGAAATTCCATAACGACAAATGCAAAGTACTCCACTTAGGAAGTTGCACACATACAATCAGTTGCACACATAAAAAATGGGAAATGACTCACTAGGAAGGAAAACTGCGGAAAGAGATCTGGGGGTTATAGCAGATTGCAAGCTAAATATGAGTCAGTGTAACACTGTTGCAAAAAGAAGGGGAAATCGTTCTAGGACAGTGGTCACCAATCGGTTGATTGCGATCGACTGGTCGATCCTGGAGACCCTCCCAGTCAATCATAATCTGCAGTGGTGCAGCAGGGCTGCCGCTAAGGCATGCTCCCTGCCTGCCCCGGGCCCAAACCACTCCTGGAAGTGGCCCAGGGGTCTCCGCGCGCTGCTCCTGCCTGCAAGCACTGCCACTGGATAGAAACGGGTAACTGTGGCCATTGGGAACTGTGGGGGCGGTGCCTGCAGAGAGGGGCAGCATGCAGAGCCACCTGCCCCCCGCCAGGGATCACAGGGATGCGTTGGCCCTTTCTGGGAGTGACGTGGGGCTGGGGCAGCCAGGGAGCCTGCCTTAGCCCTGCTGCACCCTTGACCGGGAGCCACCCAAGATAAGTGCTGCCCAGTGGGAGCCCGCACCCCAACCCCCATCCCAGAGCCAGCACCCCATATCCCCTCCTGCACCCCAACACTCTGCCCCAGCCTAGAGCTCTCTCCTGCACCCAAACTTGCTCCCAGAGCCAGCACCCCATACCCCCTCCTGCACCCCAACACTCTGCCCCAGCCTAGAGCCCTCTCCTGCACCCAAACTTGCTCCCAGTTTGGGGCCGGATACGCTGCATCCAAGAGTGCTAAAGGAGTTGGCGGATGTGATTGCAGAGCCATTGGCCATTATCTCTGAAAACTCATGGCGATCAGGGGAGGTCCTGGATGACTGGAAAGAGACTAATGTAGTGCCCATCTTTAAAAAAGGGAAGAAGTAGGATCCTGGGAACTACAGGCCAGTTAGCCTCATCTCAGTCCCTGGAAAAATCATGGAGCAGGTCCTCAAGGAATCAATTCTGAAGCACTTAGGGGAGAGGAAAGTGATCAGGAACAGTCAGCATGGATTCACCAAGGGCAAGTCATGCCTGACTAATCTAATTGCCTTCTATGACAAGATAACGGGCTTTGTGAATGAGAGTAAAACAGTGGACGTGTTGTTCCTTGACTTTAGCAAAGCTTTCGACATGGTCTCCCACAGTATTCTTGCCAGCAAGTTAAAGAAGTATGGGCTGGATGAATGGACTATAAGGTGGATAGAAAGCTGGCTAGATTGTTGGGCTCAACGGGTAGTGATCAATGGCTTCATGTCTAATTGGAAGCCGGTATCAAGTGGAGTGCCCAAAGGGTCGGTCCTGGGGCCGGTTTTGTTCAATACCTTCATAAATGATCTGGAGGATGGTGTGGATTGCACCCTCAGCAAGTTTGCAGATGACACTGAACTGGGAGGAGAGGTAGATACACTGGAGGTTAGGGATAGGATACAGAGGGACCTAGACAAATTAGAGGATTGGGCCAAAAGAAATCTGACGAGGTTCAACAAGGACAAGTACAGAGTACTGCACTTAGGAAGGAAGAATCCCATGCACTGCTACAGACTAGGGACCGAATGGCTCAGCAGCATTTCTGCAGAAAAGGACCTAGGGGTGACAGTGGATGAGAAGCTGGATATAAGTCAACAGTGTGCCCTTGTTGCCAAGAAGGCCAATGGCATTTTGGGATGTATAAGTAGGGGCATAGCCAGCAGATCGAGGGACGTGATCGTTCCCCTCTATTCAACATTGGTGAGGCCTCATCTGGAGTACTGTGTCCAGTTTTGGGCCCCACACTATAAGAAGGATGTGGAAAAATTGGAGAGAGTCCAGAGAAGGGCAACAAAAATGATTAGGGGTCTGGAACACATGACTTATGAGGAGAGGCTGGGGGAACTGGGATTGTTTAGTCTGCAGAAGAGAAGAATGAGGGGGGATTTGATAGCTGCTTTCAACTACCTGAAAGGGGGTTCCAAGGAGGATGGATCTAGACTGTTCTCAGTGGTAGCAGATGACAGAACGAGGAGTAATGGTCTCAAGTTGCAGTGGGGCAGGTTTAGGTTGGATATTAGGAAAACCTTTTTCACTAGGAGGGTGGTGAAACACTGGAATGCGTTACCTAGGGAGGTGGTGGAATCTCCTTTTTTAGAAGTTTTTAAGGTCAGGCTTGCCAAAGCCCTGGCTGAGATGATTTAGTTGGGGATTGGTCCTGCTTTGAGCAGGGGGTTGGACTAGATGACCTCCTGAGGTCCCTTCCAACCCTGATATTCTATGATTCTATGAGTGTTGCAAGCAAGATACGAGAAGTAATTCTTCCACTCTACTCCGTGCTGATAAGGCCTCAACTGGAGTATTGTGTCCAGTTCTGGAAGCCACATTTCAGGAAAGATGTGGACAAACTGGAGAAAGTCCAGAGGAGAACAACAAAAATTATTAAAGGTCCAGAAAACATGACCTACGAGGGAAGATTGAAAAAACTGGCTTTGTTTAGTCTGGAGAAGAGAAGACTGAGAGGTGACATGATAACAGTTTCCCAGTACATAAAAGGTTGTTACAAGGAGGATGGAGAAAATTGTTCTTGTTAACTTCCCAGGATAGGACAAGAAGCAATGGGCCTAAATTGCAGCAAGGTAGGTTTAGTCAGGATATTAGGAAAATCTTCCTAACTGTCAGGGTAGTTAAGCACTGGGACAAATTGCTTAGGGAGGTTTTTAACAACAGGTTAGAGAAACACCAATCAGGATGGTCTAGCTATTACATAGTCCTGCCTTGAGGGCAGGGGACTGGACTAGATGACCTCTCGAGGTCCCTTACAGTCCTAGACTTCTTTGATTCTATGAGGATTCCACAATGTCCCTTGGAAGCCTATTCCAGAGGTTAACTACCCCTATAGTTAGAAAGTTTTACTCATCTCTAATGTAAATCTTCCTTGCCGCAGATTAAGACCATTACTACTTGTCCTACCATTAGTTGACATGGAGAACAATTGATCACAGTCCTCATTGTAATGATTTATTTAAATATGGTCTAGATGAAATAACAATAAGATGGTTGCAAATCTGGTTGAATGTCCGTACTTAGAGTACTTATCAGTGGTTTGCTGTCAAACTGCCTAGCCATTCGGCTCCTAGTCTGTATCGGTGCATTGGATTCTTCCGTCCTAAGTGCAGGACCCTGCACTTATCCTTATCTGTTCCAGGACTTCACTCCTCTGATGGTTAGAAACCTCTGTCTAATTTCAAGCCTACACTTGTTGATGGACAGTTTATATCCATCTGTTCTTGTGCCCACCTGGGTACTTAACTTAAATAACTCCTCTCCTTCCCAGCTATTTATTCCTCTGATGTGTTCATAGAGAGCAACTGTATCTCCCCTCAGCCTTCATTCGGTTAGTCTAAACAAGTCAAGCTCTTTGAGACTCCTCTCATAAGGTAGGTTTTCCGTTCCTCTGATCAGTCTAGGAGACCTTCTCTGCACTTGTTCCAGCTTGAATTCATCTTTCTTAAACGTGGGAAGGCAGAATTGCACACAGTATTCCAGAGGAGGTCTCACCAGTACCTTGTTTAATGATACTAACACTTCCCTATCTCTACTGGAAACACCTCGCCTGATGCATCCTCGGACTGTATTAGCCTTTTTCACGGCCACATCACATTGGTGACTCATAGTCATCCTGTGATCAACCAACTTACCCAGGTCTTTCTTCTCTTCTATCGCTTCCAACTGGTCACCATTAACCTTTTTAGTGAATACTGAAGCAAAACAGGTATTAAACACCTCAGCTTTCTTGACAGCACCAGATATTACCTCTCCTTCCCTTCTGCTGCTCTTTATAGGGCAATCACCCTGATTTCTTTCCATAATCAAGGTTGGCTAGCCCTAGCCCTTTTGCTCTTAAGACGCGAGCTACCCTGTAACACTTTGGTAACATGGAAACAAAATGCTAAGAAGCACAGATAGAAAAGGATATACGGTCAAGAGTGGAGCAGAATGTAATCAGGTCATAATCCCAGGACATGTCTCCATGCTCGTAGATACAAGCCAACAAGAGAAAAAGTAGGAGATCAAGACCACATTGATGGCAGAATGCATAGTCACACATGGAGATGTGCGTACCGCATGGGAGAACAGTGACACGCCAACACGCTGCAAGAAGCCAATGAAAACTGTCTTCGCATGCTTCCACATCAGAGCTCTGGTCAGCACACTGGAAGGAACATCTACAAACCCACAATCTGACAGCACATGAATGATACCGTTATGAAGGATCACAAGCAGCAGGTTCCATAGCTAAGTAGTATACCTCCATGGTGGCTGAATGGACTTGGAGAATAAGTTAAAACTACCCCAAAAGCTCAGCTCTTCCTCCCCCTGCCCATATGGCCTGGGAAAGGGACTTTCACTAGGGCTTGTTGTCCCCAAAATGTTTTCCCAGTCCACTAGGGGACAAATGATCCTTGGATGAGTCTCAGCAATACCCCCACAGCTGCAGCTGGACAGCCTACATGCTCCTGATCATGGTGAAACTCTTTGGAGCAATGTGAACTTCTTCAGATGCTGGTGCACTTCATCCTTGGCAGGGTCTGAGGGCAATGCTAGTGGCAACACCCTCCAGCTGCTCTGTCTACATTTTTTTAATCAGTAGTGTGTTGCCTCAGAGTCTCTGAAAGTCTTGTCAATGTTCCCTCATCAAAGGCCTCAACACCACAATCCTCATGCTGCCTTGTACCCTGAGGAATGCTTTATTGCCCACACACCCACAGGCTAGGTGACAGACCTGAGTCACCAAAGCCCCCAGCAGCCATGACACTGTCTGCCACTGCAGGTCCACTTGCAGCACCATATACTGTAACCACAGCCCAGGCCACAGAAAATAACATAGCATAACAACGGGGTTGGGGTGGAGGATGTGGCATTACAAAATGACTTATTGGCCATGGTAAAACATGTTTAAGAAATACAAATAGCAAGTACAATATTTCTTTCTAGCCTTGATGGCACACTGAGACTCTTTTTTTTCCATAAGTGATCTTCAGATTTGATGCATGAATTATCACCTCTAATAGCTGCTAATTAAACCACTTCAGCAAAACTGTGAAATAAAGAGGACTAGAAATAAAATTTCAATATCACCCAGCAATTATCTCATATCATGCTCCAAATACCCATATAAATAGCATACCCTCCTGCCTACGTCTGCGGAGATACCTCTCTGCAGACTGACAACTTCCTTTCTCTCTACATACATATATTGGCCTCGGTGAAATCTGGAACAAAATAAAAACACTTGTACAATCAAGGAGAAGAACATTATTAAACTTGAGAAGTATACAATTACCTCTCTTGAACACTGTGTTGCTGGTTCAAGAATGTAATACAAAGGGCCAGATTCATGAAAGGAGATAATAAGCAGATATTTTTCATTTGTGGAATTTGAAAGGATAGCTGACAATCCTATTAAGTATTTATCTACTTAAGAACTATAACAAACTGTTCTCGTGATAAGCACTGATTTCATGGTTAAAACTAGCCACTCATACACATTGAGTGATGATATCTCCTTACGTGCCTGCTTTCTTACAGACAGCAAAAGAAATGTAAATCCACATCCAGGAAAACAATAGCTTTAGCAGTTGTAGAACTCATTCTTCCAACATATCACTAAAATGGAAAACTGTATGGCATCTTGGAAGCTATCTCACTATGGAAAAAAAAACAGCAACCTATAAACATCTCTGCAATCCCACAGACAAACTATTACTGAAACCAAAAGGGACAGTGGCAAACCATTTAAACCCCAAACCTGACCTACTTTATCATTGTGCTAATCTGGTGGAAATGCTCTCCAGATTTCTATATTTAAAAAAAGAAATATTATGCTTTGTAGCTGAAAGATAAAAAGCAAAACCTAATCATGATAATATCACCTTTGCACTTATGACGGCATTTTCAGTCTTAGAATCTTAAACCACTGTTCAAATATTGATGAATTAAAGCTCAGAAGATGCTTGTGAAGTAAACAAATATTCACCCCTCTTTACAGACGGGGAAAATTTAGAGTTAGATTGTCCCACTGAGGAGGAGTAAAAGACTACTGTACTAAGAAATCCTTCAATGTTGACGCTCAGTTGAGATGGGTTCAGAGGATATATTACAGTTTTGCCAACCCAACCATTCAAAAATCATGAATCAAGCCCAAAATATCATGAGACTGGCTTAAAATTATGCGATTTTTTAAAATAATAAATTTTAGATTCTTTTTATTTGCCTTCTGGCTTTTGAAATTTTAGAGTCATGTTTTCCAGCTTTTTTCTGCAACCATGAGGACTAGAAATTAAAAAAAAAAAAAAAAAAAAAGGGAAAAGTTGAGATTCTCACATAAATCACATGATTCCAGGTGTTGAAGTGTCCAGAAAAGCAGGAGACATGGAACCATGTGAAGGGGAGCAGGGGGAGGGGGGCAAGAGGACAAGGGGTCCTTCTTTGAGCAGGGGGTTGGACTAGATGACCTCCTGAGGTCCCTTCCAACCCTGATATTCTATGATAGGGGGACATTAAAGATATGCTACAGGAGAGCGTTACTATGAATATGATCACGAAGAGGACAGGAAGTGACCAAAGAGAAACTCTATTAAAATCATATTGTTCACAGCAAGGCAATTTTGGAGAACCCTTGGTGGAGAGAATGCTGAGGAAAGCAGCTCCAGGGCATTAATCCTCAAAACTCAGTCCCTACAGAACAGAATGATTAAAGTAACTTGCCCGAGGTCACATGGGAAGATTGTGGCCGAGCTGGGAATAGAACCCAAATATTGTGTGCCCTGAGACCATCCTCTCTCGTTTACGCTACACTTCACAGAATTTTTCCTAGGATGAAATGTCTGAAAGAGACAGAGAGAGCGCGCTTCTCCCTGTTAGTGGTGGTCATTCTAGAATAGGGTTGTCTCAAACTGGTAGTGACGTACTGAATTCAAAGAGGCAGGAAGAACTGACAATATATATGGAGAGAGATTGGGTGTATATTAATTTCACTGACTTCACTGGAGTTACTCCTGATCTGCACAAATGTCAGAGAGAGAAGAATCACACCCAATAACTCAAGTACCTTTTGATTCATAAACATCCAGGTAGAAGCAAGTGACATTGGTTTATTAAGCACTCTCCATTTAGCTAGTATTAGCTTCTAATTTTATAATCAATAAAGCCACTAGAATTAAACAACATAAAAATACTGTGCTTTAGATAAAGCTATCATCAGGTATGGCAGTCATGTTTCACACAGCAACGTTCACTATAGCACAGGCAAGCAATGACTTTGCTTTTGCAATACCAAATCCTCTCATTCTATAATCTACACCAGAATCATGGAAGGAGAGAGGGTTTCAAAAATTCTCTGAAGCTGGAAAGGAGAGAGCAGCAGCAAACAAAGGGTATTTCCATATGTAGAAGCTCTACAGGACCAGATTTATAGTGAAATGCGCATATCAGATAAGTCCAAGTGCATCAGGCAGACATCCTGGGATGCAAAAAAGGATCTCTCTTGGTTATGTGCAGAATAAGACATTTAACCAAACATACTCAAGTTATTCAGAATGGCGATTTCACATATTTCATATATCTTCTCAATTCCTCTTGTTGGATTCATTTCTTCAGTATGAGGGTTACCCCACTGTACAGTGACTTACATCTTATTTACCAACGTCACTTAACTCATCTCTCACCTTGGCAAATTCTCTTTGTAAGGTATGGGCTAGCGAACCTGTCATTTTTTATAATCATACTCCTGCTGTATAATTGACTCTGATGCTACCCAAAATAGCAATCCTAAAATGTACATGAAAAAAAGAGGCAAATAGAAAATGCCCATAACAAAAGGAAAAATAAAGATAGTCTCAAGCAACATAGTGCAAAAAATGAGAAAGGAATCCAAGAAGTAATCTACACTAAGGAAATATGTCATCAGAGAAGTTGCATTTTTTCAAAAATTAACAGGCCAAAATGATAAATGAACCAAAGATTGATTGTGGGAGAGGGCTTACAAGTAGGGGGAATGACTTGGTAAATAGTTAACAAACAAAGGCCCAAGGAAATAATGAATCTCAGCTTCCCTGAAATATTTTTTAGATGAACACTGAAAGGAAAAAAACCAAAGGGCATCAAAATACAAACTCCTAATAGTGTCACATAAAAATCAGCTTGCTTGTCATGCCAGGTACACCAGTGTACAATGACATACCGCAAATTCAAAGTTCCTGTAATGTCTACGGCCATTCAGTGATATTTCCATCTGATAATATATACTGCCTTAGCCAGAAATACCTCCAGAAATGGCATTAAAGGACCAGTTAATCAGTCTTTCTGGTTCCCTGAAGTATGATAGTATTTTTATGGGCTGTGCTTCCAGAGATGGAATGAAAAGACAAGGTAGTGTGCATGTTATTCCTAAAGACAGGCAAGTAAGAAAATATCAGCCATTCCTACAGACCTCTGAATATTCCAAATCTTCAAAGGGATCCTAATAGGTCCTAAATGTGTTCAGCTCTAAACATGCCATTTCTGCTATCTGTCTTAGGTTTGGTATTTCTATGGTGCATATCACTGTAGTATCTCAGGTCCAGTCGCTATAATAGCTGGACACCACAGTAGATGAGTGCCATTTCTACAGTAATTCTTTACTCGCTCATTAGGCAATTCTTTACTCACTCCCACTGAAATCAATAGAAGGGCACAGGTGGAACTGACAAAATTTGGCCCAAAGTAGGTGTATCTTGCTGTTGACAAAATATACACTTTCTGCAGTTACTGTGATATTTGCTAGCAAATTTCCATTTGCGTAAGCAGATTGTGCTGCAGAATTTAGCAAAACAGTTTTACTAAAATGCTACTCTACTTATATTTTATTAAATAATGTTCATGTTTTTGATCATCGACTATTGAGCAATATACTACAAGGTTTATTTTCCTATAGATATTTCTTGCAATGGTGTGTGTAGCTAAGCAATCCATAGTAAATGTGGTCATTCACTCTTCTGTGCCCTGCACCTTTACATGTAGAGGAGTATCCCTCCATACGTACTGCAAGGACAGCTGTAGGGCAGCTGCCATTTTGGATTTCAGCTCAGTATTAGAATGTTGCAGAGGGTATCACTGTGCCTTCTCTCCGTCTAGTTTTCCTCTTGCTTGCCCTGATGTAAATAATAGGTACCTCCACAGAGGTCAGTGGAGTTACACTGGTGTAAAACTGATGTGAGCAAAAGGAGAATCAGGCTCCAGGTTGGTTCTCTCTGTGCTATTTTCCATAACCTAAAATAGAAGTCATTTAGGTTGAATGATCTATTTTGCAACTTGTGTTTGGGCAAACATCACACATACCTCACGTGAACGGCTATGCCTTTTCTTTAATCCCCATCATAATCACTTGCAAGTGTTACGTGGAATTAAATATGAATCTGCTTTTTGGCTGATCTCTGTCACATTCTGATCTTTTTTGACATGCTGTTGTTATGACAGGTTTCAGAGTAGCAGCCGTGTTAGTCTGTATCCGCAAAAAGAAAAGGAGGACTTGTGGCACCTTAGAGACTAACCAATTTATTTGAGCATAAGCTTTTGTGAACTACAGCTCACTGCATCCGATGAAGTGAGCTGTAGCTCACGAAAGCTTATGCTCAAATAAATCGGTTAATCTCTAAGGTGCCACAAGTCCTCCTTTTCTTTTTGCTGTTATTATGGTTCCCCTATATTTTTAGGAAGCATTATTTTCTCATGAGTTTCTATGCAAAGAAGTTGTGTGTGGAAGAAGAGACAGCAGCATGCCTTTTTGTTTTCCTAATATGCCTAGTTAGGTTGACCCAAATTTTCTTAAAGCTTGACTCATCCTCCCTTACTCATGTGAGTTGTCTCCTGGATGTCAATAGCATTGCTCCCATGAGTTAGTGTTGCTGAATCCTTGTTCCTCTTGTTTTTTAGCATTTTGATCCTCGCCTTTTATATACCATCTGAGAACAATGGAATCTCAAGCAATGTAGCTCTGTCTTATCTTTCTCTAAGTCCTAGGCAATATTGTAATCCATTTAGCAACTCTAGAAAAGATAAGAGATAGAACTCAATAATAATGAAGCCACAGTGAGTTAGTCATTTTCTGAGTCACAAGTGGGAAAGGTAAACTGTTTTGCAGAGTGTGATTCTTTTCTGCACTTATATTCTTCACACAAAGAATTTTTCCTAGTTCGTACATTACTGCCAAGAATGTTGGGCTGCAGCCATCAGGATGTTTTCACTGGTGCTAGAAACAAACAGGCCGATTTTTAAACCATTGCTTTGGCTATTCCAACCTTCTGTCAGGAAGCCAAAACTTCTCAACACCTATGGGACTTGAGCCCTCAACAGACAACTAAACAGATGTCACCGCCGAGGATGCCTAGTGGTTGCTGAGTAACATTGCTGCTGCACTGACATGACCTCAATCAGGAACAGAGAGAATTTTCTGTGCGAGGTAATTACCTCTTACTGATATGAAATCTGGATGCTGAAAACAAAAAAAGCTCCCAAATAATAGGTACAGGAAGCTAATCTAAAAGATTACAACGTCCCGGCCTTACCTACAAATGATAAATATGTGGTCAGCGATATATATTTTGCCTGTTCAGACTTAGGCAATTTTTTTACGGAATGTTGTTTGAATGAATATCATCTCAAAACACTTGAGATGAAAAATACTGTATCCTTGAGTGCCCTAACACATTATTTAGACAACACAATACACTGAAGTGAAGAAATGCATTTTGCTTTGAGTCAATACACAAGGATACAAATACAACTCAAATATAATATACCAATATATTTTTAACATTCTGTGCAAAGGCCACTTTCTTGTGAAGAAGAAAAATGCTTCTGAAATGTGTAATTCATGCTAAGAGTAAGGAACATTTTGTCGGTTTTCTGACTTAAAACAGGATCAGAGCACTAGCCTGTGTCTTTCCTCTCCTCTTTGAAATAAAGCATGGTGGTAAATACATTGCATTACTAATAATTTTAATGATATTCAGGCCTTTCACATAAGCAGAAATATCTCCAGAATATGCATTCATCACAGCTCTAGTAAGGCCTGGGAAGAAAATAGTGCTCGTACCTGTATGTAGTCAGGCTTCTTGCTAGAGACAGGAGCAGCATTTTAACTACCTGCTCAACCTCTGTATCACCTCCCAGATTTGTAACTTTTAAACTCTCTTTTCAATGTGACTGAACCAACACGGGATTTTTTCATTTTTAACCTTGCTATTAGCCTCATGTAGTAAATAGTAAAACATGCCAGAGTTTTTGGAGGCTAAGTCCTGATTAGCTCTTAAAATGTTGGTTTGGTTTTATTCCTATATTTATACTCAGAATAAATATTTTTATTTATGAGTACTTAGGATAGAATTTTACAACTGGGATGCCTACAATAGGGCACCAAAATAAGGAAAAGGTGCTGCGGGGGAAAACCACAGGCCCCCCAAAAAGGAGTTGAGGATCCTAAATTCTCAGCATACGGCACAATATGGAGGGAAGTCAACATGTGAAAATCAGGGTACAAGTGAGAAAAGATGTAGTGGAGCCAGCAGCTCTTTTCATGACTACTTAGTCTAAACCCGACCTTAGGACAGCGTGTGATGAGTAGAGCTAGTTGAAAATTTTCCAATGGAACATTTTTCTGTCAGAAAATGCAGAATCACTAAAACTGCTTTGATTAAATTTTGTTTAAAAAAAAAAATCCTAAAGAAGTGTGTCGATGAAACATCCCAGTTTGACATTTTTGGAATGGAACATTTTATTTTCTCTTGTTTTAAAAATATTTTCATTTTGAAATGTCTTTGACTTTGTTATATTTTTAATGTCAAAATCAAAATGAAATATTCAAATTTTATTGAAACAAGAAGTTTCAATTGACTGAAAACAATTTGTTTTTTCAGAAATGTCATTTTGCATAAATTTATGAAATTCTTCATTTTCATTCTGATTTAGAATGAAACAAAATTTTGAAATTGTAGAATTTCCCAGCCAATGGGAACTGGGATTTTCTTGTAGTGTTAGTGTGACCCAAGGCAGCACATACCGTGTATAACCAGTCTGGCAGCCAGACAGCCAGGGGGAACTACAAGTTCTTGTCTGTCTCAAGTGGGTTTAATAAAGAATCCTCTTTATATACATTCCAGCTGAATCCTGTTGTGGCATTGCACTCCATATTCTTCATTGAAATATTGTTATGATATGAATATGGCATAACTAAGATATGTTTTATGCAAGACAGGTCATGTGAGATATCATTGGAAAGGTTCTGATTTACTAAATGTGATTATCCAATTTGTAAGCATGTATCATTTCTATATCTAAAGTTAGGAATATTGGCTATGTAACAATTATAACTGGGGGTGTGTACTTGGGAAACACCCATGAGACAACAGGCCATCAGCCTGGATGGGCCATTAGGAAGAAACAATAAGACTTTGAAAATACTAATCTCTCTCCTTCCTGAGAAGTATCCTGGGACGTTGCTTTGACACTACAAGGTCAGGTGGTCAGGTCATCTGGTACTAACCACCATCCTGGACTTCCAGTGATTTTCCACTAAAAGGAGGTCAAGACTGGGAAACAAAAGGTTCCCACCTTATATAAATTCTATTTAAGGCTGGGGAGTAAGCTGATCTTGGTTCACTCTTCACTGAATCCCCACTCAGGATGACTGCTGGAAACACCAAAGGAACAAGAACAAAGGGAAAGGGGGAGGAGTAGTGAACCCAGGCTGGAAAAGGGATCTGGTCTGTGAATAAGATACCTGAAGATTTAAGCTGCACGCAAGATTTAGCTGCACTTCAAGAATTTATGTAACCTGCCCAAAATCAACATTTAGGATGAGAAATTACTTCTTGAAACCAGTCTCTTTAAGATCTTAAGCTTAATATGAGTGTTTTGTTTTATCTGCTTAGAAATCTGCTTTGCTCTGTTTGCTGTCTCTTACAATCACTTAAATTTACCTTTTATAGTTAATCAACTTATTTCTTGTTTATAGCATAACCCAGTTTGTGCAATTCATAGCTGGTGGGGAGCAAGAAGATGTGCATATCTCTCTCCACATTGAGGGAGAGGGCGCATTTTTATGAGCTTGCAAGTGCAAGACAAAGGGGGTGTGCACCTGAGTGCTGGGTAACTTCCTAGCTGAATCTTCCCATAGAGAGCTGCTTTCAGACTCCATGTGATTCTACAGCTGGTGCGTCCCTACTTGTGTGTGTGTGTTCTGCCAGAGAGTCTGATTCAGTAAAACAAGGAGAGGGAGCCCAGGCTAGTGGAGCATGCGGGCTCAGTGAAACCCCGGGACATCAGGTGACATCCAGGGGGGCGTGGGGTGTCCTATCCATCACACCTGTCTTCTCTCTACTACAAAGAACACTATAGATTCTTTGGGGAAGGGATTGTCTTTCCTTTGTTTGTACAGCACCTAGCACAATGGGGTCCTGATCCATGACTGGGGTCCTGGACTGTTACACTAATAATAACTGCCAGACTGGGAAGAGGACTGCTGGGAGAACACCAATATCAGTTCTTAGTCTATGAGCAGCAGGCCAAATAAAGATTAGCAATGGAGTCAGCAAAAGTACTCCTCCTTCTCCTATAAAATGCAAAAATTGCTGAAAATAGTACAGTGCTACACTACAAAAAAAGTTTATTGCAAATAACTGGCCACTCTGAAATTCACTAAAAGCTAGAGAAAAACGTTAGTGAAGTAAGGGGGTTTTAGTCCTTACCACTTGTGGTTTTCAGTAACATACCTTAAAATGAACAAACCATTGTTAATTCTCCCCTTGCCTCCTCAGTTTTGCTGAGAATATGTTTTCATGAGGAAAAGTTCAGAGGTGAGGAAGCTGTGGAAAAAGAAGAATGAAAATCTATGTAAGGTACTTAAATGGCTCCCATTACTCTGTTATCTGTGTCTTACAGTATAGAACGTATTTGTCCTAACAACACCCCTGTGAGAGGAAATTATCCCCATTCTGCAGATGGAGAAAAGAGGCACGGAGGGTATGTCCGCACTGCAACAAAACATCCGCAGCTGGCCTGTGTCAGCAGACTCAAGCTCACAGGGCTTGGGCTGCTGGGCTATAAAATTGCACTGTTGATATCTGGGCTCGGGCTGGATCCCTGGCGCTGGGACTTTCCCGCCTCACGGGCTCTAGAGCCCAGCCTCCAGCCCAAGCCCAGATGTCTACATTGCAATTTTATAGCCTTGCTGCCTGAGCCCTGTAAGCCTGAATCAGCTGACAGGGGCCAGCCACAGGTGTTTTATTGCAGTGTAGACATACCCAGAGAGGCTAAGTGACTTGCCCAAGGTCAGATAAAGGTCTATGGCATGGAAGGGACTTCAAGCTAGGTCTCTAGAGTCCTAGGCTAATCTAACCACTGACCAGTGGTTCTCAACCTTTCCAGACTACTGTACCCCTTTCAGGAGTCCAATTTGTCTTGCGTAATCCCAAGTTTCACCTCACTTTAAAACTACTTGCTTACAAAATCAGACATAAAAATACAAAAGTGTCATAGCACAATATTACTGAAAAATTGCTTACTTTATCATTTTTGCCATATAATTATAAAATTAGTTAATTGGAATATAAATATTGTACTTACATTTCAGTGTGTAGTATGTAAAACAGTATAAACAAGTCATTGTCTGCATGAAATTTTAGTTTGTACTGACTTTGCTAGTGCTTTTTATGTAGCCTGTTGTAAAACTATGCAATTATCTAGATGAGTTGAGTACCTCCATGAAGACCTCTGCATACACCTAGGGGTATGTGTACCCCTGGTTGAAAACCACGGCACTGACCATCTTTCCTAAAATGTCACATCTTTCATTATTGTTTATTTGTATTACAATTATGCCGAAAGTCCTCAATCAAGACCAAGGCCCCATTTTGTCAGGTACTTGCTGTATAAACAAACAGGAGAAGAGTCCTTGTACCATCTAAAAAATCTACCTTTAAATGACATACTCTACATTGTTCACTTGAAAATATTTCTTGTTCCTCTGAATGGATGAAGACCAAATGTTCTCAAGAGATAAGGCTCTTTCTTTCAGGCAGTCCCCACTGACTGTGGAACACTGTGGAGACCTGCCTGGTGGCAGTGGGGGAAGAGAGAGGAAGTTCCCCACCTGAGCAACAGTGGCTGAAATCATTACGTTTGCACAGAGAAGGCACCGGCCTATGTCTCTCTGGGGACACTGGGAGTTGTAGCATACTCACCATACTTACCTCTGGTAAGCTGTTAGAAAGGTTCACCCTGGCGCAGCCTGCCAGGGGGTGTAGAGGGCTCAGGGCCATGACAATCGCTTCTCCTTCCTCCATTCTGAGGTGTTCAGCACTCATGGTAACTCCAATGTGCCTTCCTTCCCCCGAACCTGGTACTCTGGAAGTAGTAGCTGCAGCAGTAGCTGCCTCCTGCTCGGGAGCAGAAGAGGGAAAGCTGCTCTGTGGACCCTTTCCCCTGCATTGGAACAGCCAGAATTCTTGGTCTTATATTATAAACTGAGGGTTTATGCTTCAAAAATACAGGAGGAAGGATGGGGAAACTCAGGCAAGGGAGTTTGCTGTTCTGTGAGCCATGTACAGAGCTGTCAAGGTTCCTCCCCCACTCTGAACTCTAGGGTACAGATGTGGGGACCTGCATGAAAACCTCCTAAGCTTACTTTTACCAGCTTAGGTTAAAACTTCCCCAAGGTACAAATTAATTTTATTTTTTGTCCTTGGAATAACCACTGCCACCACCAAACTCTAACTGGGTTTACTGGGAAACGTAGTTTGGATACGTCTTTCCCCCCAAAATCCTCCCAACCCTTGCACCCCACTTCCTGGGAAAGGTTTGGTAAAAAATCCTCACCAATTTGCATAGGTGACCACAGACCCAAACCCTTGGATCTGAGAACAATGAAAAAGCATTCAGTTTTCTTACAAGAAGACTTTTAATAGAAATAGAAGTAAATAGGAGTAAAGGAATCACCCCTGTAAAATCAGGATGGTAGGTACCTTACAGGGTAATTAGATTCAAAACATAGAGAATCCCTCTAGGCAAAACCTTAAGTTACAAAAAAGACACACAGACAGAAATAGTCATTCTATTCAGCACAATTCTTTTCTCAGCCATTTAAAGAAATCATAATCTAATGCATACCTAGCTAGATTACTTACTAAAAGTTCTAAGACTCCATTCCTGTTCTATCCCTGGCAAAACAGCATACCAACAGACACAGACCCTTTGTTTCTCTCCCTCCTCCCAGCTTTTGAAAGTATCTTGTCTCCTCATTGGTCATTTTGGTCAGGTGCCAGCGAGGTTACCTTTAGCTTCTTAACCCTTTACAGGTGAGAGGATTTTTCCTCTGGCCAGGATGGATTTTAAAGGGGTTTACCCTTCCCTTTATAGAATCATAGAATATCAGGGTTGGAAGGGACCTCAGGAGGTCATCTAGTCCAACCCCCTGCTCAAAAGCAGGACCAATCCCCAATTAAATCATCCCAGCCAGGGCTTTGTCAAGCCTGACCTTAAAAACTTCTAAGGAAGGAGATTCCACCACCTCCCTAGGCAACGCATTCCAGTGTTTCACCACCCTCCTAGTGAAAAAGTTTTTCCTAATATCCAACCTAAACCTCCCCCACTGCAACTTGAGACCATTACTCCTTGTCCTGTCCTCTTCTACCACTGAGAATAGTCTAGAACCATCCTCTCTGGAACCACCTCTCAGGTAGTTGAAAGTAGCTATCAAATCCCCTCTCATTCTTCTCTTCTGCAGACTAAACAATCCCAGTTCCCTCAGCCTCTCTTCATAAGTCATGTGTTCCAGACCCCTAATCATTTTTGTTGCCCTTGTTGGACTCTTTCCAATTTATCCACATCCTTTTTGTAGTGTGGGGCCCAAAACTGGACACAGTACTCCAGATGAGGCCTCACCAATGTCGAATAGAGGGGGACGATCACGTCCCTCGATCTGCTCGCTATGCCCCTACTTATACATCCCAAAATGTCATTGGCCTTCTTGGCAACAAGGGCACACTGCTGACTCATATCCAGCTTCTCGTCCACTGTCACCCCTAGGTCCTTTTCCGCAGAACTGCTGCCTAGCCATTCGGTCCCTTGTCTGTAGCTGTGCATTGGGTTCTTCCGTCCTAAGTGCAGGACCCTGCACTTATCCTTATTGAACCTCATCAGATTTCTTTTGGCCCAATCCTCCAGTTTGTCTAGGTCCCTCTGTATCCTATCCCTGCCCTCCAGTGTATCTACCACTTCTCCCAGTTTAGTATCATCCGAAAATTTGCTGAGAGTGCAATCCACACCATCCTCCAGATCATTTATGAAGATATTGAACAAAACCGGCCCCAGAACCGACCCTTGGGGCACTCCACTTGACACCGGCTGCCAACTAGACATGGAGCCATTGATCACTACCCGTTGAGCCCGACAATCTAGCCAACTTTCTACCCACCTTATAGTGCATTCATCCAGCCTGTACTTCTTTAACTTGCTGACAAGAATACTGTGGGAGACAGTGTCAAAAGCTTTGCTAAAGTCAAGAAACAATACATCCACTGCTTTCCCTTCATCCACAGAACCAGTAGTCTCATCATAGAAGGCGATTAGATTAGTCAGGCATGACCTTCCCTTGGTGAATCCATGCTGACTGTTCCTGATCACTTTCCTCTCATGTAAGTGCTTCAGGATTGATTCTTTGAGGACCTGCTCCATGATTTTTCCAGGGACTGAAGTGAGGCTGACTGGCCTGTAGTTCCCAGGATCCTCCTTCTTCCCTTTTTTAAAGATTGGCACTACATTAGCCTTTTTCCAGTCATCCGGGACTTCCCCCGTTCGCCACGAGTTTTCAAAGATAATGGCCAATGACTCTGCAATCACAGCCGCCAGTTCCTTTAGCACTCTCGGATGCAACTCGTCCGGCCCCATGGACTTGTGCATGTCCAGCTTTTCTAAACAGTCCCTAACCACCTCCTTCTACACAGAGGGCTGGCCATCTATTCCCCATGTTGTGATGCCCAGCGCAGCAGTCTGGGAGCTGACCTTGTTAGTGAAGACAGAGGCAAAAAAAGCATTGAGTACATTAGCTTTTTCCACATCCTCTGTCACTAGGTTGCCTCCCTCATTCAGTAAGGGGCCCACACTTTCCTTGGCCTTCTTCTTGTTGCCAACATACCTGAAGAAACCTTTCTTGTTACTCTTAACATCTCTCTCTAGCTGCAGCTCCAGGTGCGATTTGGCCCTCCTGATTTCATTCCTACATGCCCGAGCAATATTTTTATACTCTTCCCTGGTCATATGTTCAACCTTCCACTTTTGTAAGCTTCTTTTTTATGCTTAAGATTCGCTAGGATTTCACCATTAAGCCAAGCTGGTCGCCTGCCATATTTACTATTCTTTCGACTCATCGGGATGGTTTGTCCCTGTAACCTCAACAGGGATTCCTTGAAATACAGCCAGCTCTCCTGGACTCCTTTCCCCTTCATGTTAGTCCCCCAGGGGATCCTACCCATCCGTTCCCTGAGGGAGTCGAAGTCTGCTTTCCTGAAGTCCAGGGTCCGTATCCTGCTGCTTACCTTTCTTCCCTGTGTCAGGATCCTGAACTCAACCAACTCACGGTCACTGCCTCCCAGATTCCCATTCACTTTTGCTTCCCCCACTAATTCTTCCCGGTTTGTGAGCAGCAGGTCAAGAAAAGCTCCCCACATAGTTGGCTCCTCTAGCACTTGCGCCAGGAAATTGTCCCCTACGCTTTCCAAAAACTTCCTGGATTGTCTATGCACCGCTGTATTGCTCTCCCAGCAGATATCAGGAAAATTAAAGTCACCCATGAGAACCAGGGCGTGCGATCTAGTAGCTTCTGCGAGTTGCCGGAAGAAAGCCTCATCCACCTCATCCCCCTGGTCCGGTGGTCTATAGCAGACTCCCACCACTACATCACTCTTGTTGCTCACACTTCTAAACTTAATCCAGAGACACTCAGGTTTTTCTGCAGTTTCGTACCGGAGCTCTGAGCAGTCATACTGCTCCCTTACATACAGTGCTACTCCCCCACCTTTTCTGCCCTGCCTGTCCTTCCTGAACAGTTTATAACCATCCATGACAGTACTCCAGTCATGTGAGTTATCCCACCAAGTCTCTGTTATTCCAATCACGTCATAATTCCTTGACATCACCAGGACCTCCAGTTCTCCCTGCTTGTTTCCAAGGCTTTGTGCATTCGTATATAAGCACTTGAGATAACCTGCTGATCGCCCCTCATTCTCAGTATGAGGCAGGAGCCCTCCCCTCACAGACATTCCTGCCTGTGCTTCCTCCCAGTATCCCACTTACCTCAGGGCTTTGGTCTCCTTCCCCCGGTGAACCTAGTTTAAAGCCCTCCTCACCAGGTTAGCCAGCCTGCTCGCAAAGATGCTCTTCCCTCTCTTCGTAAGGTGGAGCCCGTCTCTGCCTAGCACTCCTCCTTCATGGAACACCATCCCATGGTCAAAGAATCCAAAGCCTTCTCTCTGACACCACCTGCGTAGCCATTCGTTGACTTCCACGATTCGACGGTCCCTACCCAGGCCTTTTCCTTCCACGGGGAGGATGGACGAGAACACCACTTACACCTCAAACTCCTTTTTCCTTCTTCCCAGAGCCACGTAGTCCACAGTGATCCGCTCAAGGTCATTCTTGGCAGTATCATTGGTGCCCACGTGGAGAAGCAGGAAGGGGTAGCGATCCGAGGGCTTGATGAGTCTCGGCAGTCTCTCTGTCACATCGCGAATCTTAGCCCCCGGCAAGCAGCAGACTTCTTGGTTTTCCCGGTCAGGGCGGCAGATAGATGACTCAGTCCCCCGGAGTAGAGAGTCCCCGACCACCACCACCCGCCTCCTTCTCTTGGGAGTGGTGGTCGTGGAACCCCCCATCTCAGGACAGTGCATCTCATGCCTTCCAACCAGCAGAGTCTCCTTCTGCTTCCTCCCCCCAGACATATCATCTGGTCCACTCTCCGCAACGGTACCTGTAGAGAGAACATGAAAGCGGTTAGTTACCTGTGTCCGCGTTGCTGGAACCCGGACATTCCCCCTTCTTCTTCTGGAGGTCACATGTTGCCAAGCTTCTTCACTGGCCTCTTGGCTCTGCTGTGCAACCTGCTCTAAATCTTTAGAGCTTTGTGCCCGTAGAAGCATATCCTGACTTTTGTCCAGAAAATCCTCCGTTTCTCGTATGCAACGCAGGGTCGTTATCTGTTGCTCCAGACCTTCATATTTATGACAAGAGCATATAGGGCCTGATCCTGGACCTCAGAAGTCAATTGTTGTTTTAACATTGGCTCAAATGGGCTTTGACTCAGATGCATGCAGTGCTGAGTTGTTCTATGAATCAGGCACATACACAAAGTCAACAGAGCAGCTCTAAACATTTTTGCGTAAAAGGAAACATTGCCAAATTCCACAGGTGTAAAGTTATCAGGCCAAGTCTTTCTTCACAAAAGTGAACAGGATTCGTTCAGAAGTTGCCACTCTGCTGAATTATGAGTAATTTAGCTGTTTGAAGTTGACTCACATGATAAACAATGAAGTTTTGATGTTTTTAAATATACATTATGCATCAGTATTGTATAACCCAACAAACATAGTAGTAAACTAAGAGCTAGTTAAAGTTTGGGCAGATCCCCAAACATATCTGCACCAATCCTGCATTAACAAGAAACACAGGAACAAGATTGGTCCTTCAGCTGGTACACTAAGGGTTGGATTATAGCTAGCCCTACATGGGCTCTTGCTGTGGACAAAGAGGGTGCAAGGAGAAGCCACAATCTGAGTCCTTAGAGTCATGGCACACAAAAACCAGGAGTGTCAAGCTACAACAGTGGCACTAGATAGCCCAGGGAGATGGAGCAGGGTTACCTCCCACTTTCACAGCACTGGAATAAGCCCTGTGTAGGAAGGAGTATATGCTGCACCTTTACAAGGCTGTCACAGCTCAAACTCAGGTGCACCACATTCTGGCATTCTGTCTGAAATAACCAGAATGCCTCCAGCAACTGCTGCAGAGGAGAAACACTCCTGTACACACGCACATGCACGCGTACACACACATGCACCCCAATGCAGATCTGGTTGTAAATGCTAGAAAAAAGCCTTAATCAGTCTGAACTATAGCATCCATGTATGGTTTAGATTGTAAACACCACAGAGCCATGATCTTGTCTGCTAATACATTTTTATGGCACTGAGAACACCACTGGGACTAATAAAACTAAATAGTAAATATTACATTAATACATATACAACTGAGTTAATAATTGGCCAAACCAAAAAATCAGGGGAAAAAATCATTTTGGGTGAACCCAAAATGGAGTTGGTGTGGTTTTATCACCAAAATGAAAAACTTGAAAAATAAAAATCATTTCGAGTCAAAAAAAACTTGACATGAAACAAAAAAAAAAATTTTTTTTAAATCCAGTGTTTTTGTTTCATTTCATTTTCAGGTGTGCTTAACCCTTTTTTGTTTGGTTGTTTTTCAAAATAAATCTAGTTAACTTTTGAAACAAAGTGTTATTTTGAAACATTTTGGACTTTTTTAATTGTTTTTCTTAATTTTTTTACCCAAATCTGTGAATAGTTTTGGTTGACCCAAAACGCATTTTTCAGCAAATAAACTATTCATCCAAAAATTTTCACCCAGCTTTAGTAACAATTTCTAGATGCTTCAACATTCCATAGGCCATTTCCAGACACTGTTTGCTTAACTAATATTTACACTGTCTAGAAGAATGGTTGGAGTCACTGTCCTTTTGCCAGCTGAGTAGACCGCCAAACAGCTCTTTTACAGACAGGATCCCATGAGACAAAATAGGCTGCTGTACCCAGTATCATCTGTCCTTTTTTTTTCTTGCATTGCCTGTTCAACTTCCAGAAAAATTATACTACTTCATATCCTCAATAAATTAGCCCAACCTACGCTAGGGATCAAGTCAACACAGAAACAGCCCCAGAACTGATAGTTACAGACAATTCCTTTGCACCCCTTCTTTGGTTACATCCAATACCTATTGAGCCAGATTCTCAACCATGCTCAGCGTATCAGCCAAAATCATTATGGATCTAGTGATTGCTACCAGCACATGGAAGGACACAGCATGCCATGAGAGCTTACTTTGATCTGACTGCCCAGTTGGATTTATTATCATATTAGCACTTTTCTTAGAAAATGTATATTTTGTATAGTAGAACACTACAATGAAGTCTATTCATTTATTTGGCGAATCACTGAGACAGATTTTTAACTGCTCATTCTATAGTTCTAGTAACGAAATGTGTTGTCTGTGGTGATACCAGCCCACTGAGCTAGACGGCATAGGTGATGGATGATTAACTCTTTCTCTTTATTCATTGGTGAACAAATTACTATTTAATATGAGGGAGAAGAAAATCATTAGCCAAAGTACCACTAAAAACAGAATGATGTAGCGCCTAAGGCCCTTTCCCCATTGGGATCAGAAAAGTGTTAGCTACTGCACAATCAGATTTAAACACTGGACAAGATCCTCAACCTAAACCTGGCCCTTTTAACAAGTTGGTAAAAGGATCAAAGTGGTGTAAAAGAGCCTAAAAAGTCCCATCAATGGCTGGGGAGGATCCCTCCATTACACACACTGCAGTAGATAGCAGAAGAGCTGTCTTCCCTGGACTCCCTACCAAGCTGTAGCATAGGGAGATGGGTAGGAGAGGCAAGGCAGGGCCGGTGCCACAGCAAACAGTGCTGCTGAGATTCTGAGCATTACAGCCATAAGGCAGCCCTGGAAAGCTGCTACAACTAAGAGAGGCCCCCAAGGATGGCCAAGCGCTTGTCTACACAGTGCAGGAATGCACACCAGGGAATTACTCCTGGGGGAATTCTGCATCACTGCACATATGCAGAATTCATGGCCCCCGCAGATTTCTTTGCTTATCTACATAAAAATGACTTCTGACGGTGAAGCAAAGGGAAGCCGCAAGAAAGGTCATGCGCCCACTCCCTGGCAGTGCAGACAGGTTGGTTTGGGCACCCAGAGCAGCTGGTAGAGACATAAATCACCACCTTGGGGGGGGGGGCTGGGTAGTCATGTGAGAGAGAGAGACTCTGTCCATCTTGCTCGCTATTGCAGCACGCTCGGCGTGGAGGGGCAGGGCTTTGGGGTATTTCTGAAGAGGTAGGCATGGGGCAGGCTCTGTTCCCTCAGGCAGAAGAGAATGTAGCAGCCTGCCTACTTAGTGAATTGTTCCCATTGTCCTTAGTGAATTCCCCCAGGAGTATAAAACAGGTGTAAACATTTTAAGGCTCCTTTACATTGCCAGAGTGGTGTAAAGGAGGCTTATTGTAAAGGACAGTATGCTTTTGGTGCTTTAGTGATTAGAACTAGTTTAAATGTTTGAACTGAAGAAAATTCCTATCAAAATGTGGTTCATGAACTGTTTGCTCCTGACCTTTTTGGATATGGTCAGTAGCCAGTATAAATTGTGCGTTTGAGTACCCAGCCCTCATCTGCTCTTCAGTTGCCTATGATGTAACACGGCGCATATGGCTGCATATATTTGTTGACTAATAATTAGAAGTAAAGGGTCAATACTAGCTACATTACTATTATACAGAGGGGGGTTGGTGATTTCCTCCATTGCTCCCCCACTCCCATTCTCCATCCACTGTATTGTAGTTTAAATAAATTACCAAAATAATTGAAAGTAGCTGGATTATATTGCATTATTTTGACAAAAAATATGCAAAATTTTAAAAGATTGTGCACAGATTTTTTAAAGTTTTTGGTGCAGAATTTTTACTTTTTTTGGCACAGAATTCCCCCAGGAGTAATCGCAGGGATATGTGAATTCTAATGTTTATCAGCATATCATACACTAACTGGTCCACGCAGACCCTGCTGTTGCACACTAAAAATTCCCTTGTGTGCATTAACTTGGTCCCATTTCAAACAGTACTATGTTAACAGGCACTAGGGAACTTTTAGTGCATGCCAGCAGGGTCTATGGGGGCCAGTTAGTGCACCACACATTGGTGTGCATTAGAATTCGCAGACCACTGCACTGTGTAGACAAGCCCTAAGTAATGACTGGGTCTTCTCCACCCCTAGAACAGCCCAGAACTGGGAGGGCACAGAGGTGTCTTAAACCTTCTCCACTGGGGCTGTGAGTTCTATGCTGTCTCTCTTAGAAATACAGAATCCCACCCCTTTTAACTGTTTAAACAGAGTCTTGCCAGCAGGGCTCCAGGATGATTCCTTCCTTTGGACAAAATAATTTGGCTAAGAACCCTGCTAAAGACCACACCTCCCCTATACAATGAGCAAATCATGTTCTTTCAATCTAGGGGTATGTCTCTGCTGCAAAAAAAGGAGTATTCTCAACTTGGGTTACCTAACCTGTGTTAACTAAATTGAGTTAAAATAACAATGAAGACCTGACACTTTGGCTTTTAACTCAGGTTGGCAACTTTAGTTAAAGCCTACAGAAGAGCTTGGGGTTGAACGTGATCTGCTAACCCAAGTTAAAAGCCAGTTGCTGTGTCTTCACTGCTATTTTAACCTGAGTTAAGAATACCCCCCTTTTTTTTGGCAGTGTAAAAGTACCCTGTGTGACTTTTACTATAGATTAAGGAAAAGAACAAACATACACTGAATAAACAGAAAATCTTCATGAAAGAGAGCAGAGTATGTCTCCTCCACTGTGAGATCCCCCATCTTGAACCCTCTTGCAGAGTCACCCTGTGCAGCTAGCAGTACACTGACATGCCAATCAAATGCTACACAGATTACCTAGAATGGATAACATAACATGAATTTAGCTGGTTTCATTCATAGCCCAGTTTGGACAGTTTCCAGGATACAGTATAAACAATAAGACTCAGTGGCTTCCATTTGTGTGTCCTTTCGAGTAAAAGTCATTTACTTCTGTTCTTCTCCTTATGAGCAATCTTATTTTATAAATTTACAGGGATAAAAATTTATAGGGATAAAATAGTTTTCTAAAATAATGTAAAAGGGTTCAGTAGAAGTTGCACTGTAAACCTTTATATTTAATAGAGAATGATCCCCTTTATATAAATGTTCTTGAACACATGTATACAATTCTATACAAAAGATATAATTGTTTATTAAGTTGTCTAAGGTGATCCAATAAAGCTCTAGAAAGGACCATCGGATTCTATGGGACTTTTCCATAATGTCCATCACCCTACCTCTTCCAGCTTAACAAGTTGCACGTGATAAAATGTAACTTTTCCATGAGTTTTGATTCAAATATCCAAGTCAGCTCCTTACAGCCAATTTGCTAATGTTTTCCTTCTTAAAACTTCACCAGAAACAAAAAAGCTTTCATCATAGCCACAAAACAAGAAATTCAGAGGGTTTCTGAAAAGCTAGAACATGATTCTTGTATGCACCTATGCCATAGAGATCAGGGAGATGATATCAGTGAAGGCAGTACCTTGCATTGCTGGGATTGTAGAACAAGCAGTTTAGTTAAAACTGTATACAGTGATCAAAAGAAGCTCCCTGCTTGTTATGTTATCACCTTTTATTTATTATTTGTTCAGTGCTGACACTGCATTCAGCACTACACAGGACACAAAATTGAAGACAGTCCCTGCCTGAGGATAGGATGGGGCTAGTAAATTTTCTACATGTAATGTATAATTCATACAGATACAGCGTTATTAACTCAATTCTTATGGGCATTGTAGATGATGTGAGTTATTAGGAGGGATTTGAATGAGGAAATATTGGTGATTTGGCAAAATGAGAATGTGGGGTTGCTTCCTGTATGTTTCCATGTTCATGTCTGACTTCCTTTTCTCTTCTCTCAGTTCTTTTTTATTATTCCTTGCCAAAACATTAAACAGAGAATTTAAATTAATCCAAGTTCATTCCCAGGTGTGTGGATATTATTGGGGAAAAGCTCTTTAGAACAAATGATATAACTTGTGTGCTTTTTCAGGGTATTCTTTTTTTTAATGAAGCAAAGATTTTTTTAAACTCTGTCTTAAAAAGCCATAGCAACCTTCCAGCTCAAGCTATGCTTGCTGCCTCTATTTATCTTTTCAGTGAGCCACTATTTAATTTACAATAAGTCAAGAGCCAAGAGGGATGATAAAGTTAAACTCATGCTGTTGGGAACAATCATCCTGGCCTAGAGACATATGTAGCCACAGAAGGTTGAACAGACCACCATAGCTTTAAGGCACGAAGATAAAAGTGGTACGTGCTGCGTATGCACAGTGGGAGTAAGACCGCAGCCTGCAAACAGAACCCACTCTGCTTTCATTTGATTTGTGATTTTTTTAAATTTTGATTTGGTTAATGAGACCCTGGAGCATCCAAGGGAAAGAAAAGGAGAATGGAGGCTGAGGTAGTGTGACAATATCAATATTACCCATATTAGGGGTTACATTTGCAATAGACAATATAGTTGGGCCAAAAATTGACTGCAACCTTTGTTCAGCCTTTGAAAAAGACTGAAGAAAATTAAAGGAAAACATCATAAAATAAATGAAGTAATTTTATGTTCTAATCCTTGAAATTTTTTCCTACCAAAATAGAGTTTTGGAATTTTTTTCTTTATTTCTATATTGCCAGTCATGCTGGCTAATTGTTGAGATAGTTATTTCATAAGCTCGCATAGTACAAATGTTGCATAACTGTGTTGTATACATAGTCTGGAGTGAGATCTACATTTTGTCAGTTTCCATCACTCATCAGGGGTTTCCATGGGAGGAGGTAGATTGTTTACAGAGTGGCAGAGCTACTCCCCAATAGAAATAACAAGAAATCAAGGGAAAAAATCAATTTGACTGAAAGTAATAAAAATATAATCATTAACACTAAACTATCCAGCCATTCAAGATCACATGCCCATCTAGTGCAGGAAAGGCATTAAGTGACTGGGATAGTTTTCCTTCTACTTTTCACTTTTAACTATCCTATCTTCCTAGAAAGTGGGTTGCATATTATTTTCAAAGAAACCAATACAAATGAGTGTATGAGGAAAACTTCAGATAACAGCTAAATGAATACATTCATAGATTCCAAGGCCAGAAGGGACTACTGTGATCTAGTAGTCTGACCTTCTCTACAACACAGGCCATAGAAATTCCACAAAATAACCTCTTTTGAACTAGAACATATATTTTAAAAAAATCCAATCTTGATTCAATAATTGCCAGTCACGTAGAATCCACAATAATCCTTGGCAAATTGCTTCAATGGCTAATTCCCCTCACTGTTAAAAATTACACCATATTTCCAGTCTGAATTGGTCTAGCTTCAACTTCCAGTCACTGGATCGTGTTATACCTTTCTCTGCTAGATTGAAGAGCCCACTGTTAAATATTTGTTCCCAAAGAGGTACTTATAGATTGTAATCAAGTCACCCCTTACCCGTCTCTTTGTTAAACTAAATAGATTGAACTCCTTGAGTCTATCACTATAATGCAGTTTTTCTAATCCTTTAATCATTCTAGTGGCTCTTCTCTGAACCCTCTCCAATTTATCAATATCCTTTTAAAAGATATATCAAGTAACATAATTTAAAGGGAAAACAGCAAAGGAAACAGAAATATAGGGTAAAATTTTCAAAAGTGCCTAAGTGATTTAGGAGCCCAAATACCATTTTTAAAAATGACATTGGCCCAGATTTTTAAAGATATTTAGGCCTTACCCTGCTCAGTGATGTCAGGCAAAAGGCCCAGATTTTAAAAAGGTATTTAGGTATTGTTATGTTCAATGTTGCGATGCCTAACAGATTTAGAATCCTAAATCTCATTTGCAAAGGGATTTAGGTACTTAGGAGCTTAACAGGGGATTTTGGCTCATGTTAAAAAATGTAGGGCCATATCTTGCCATCCTGCAGTACAACTACAGAGTGCCTAGGAAACAGCAGCATGAATATACGGGAGTCTCCAGTGAGCACTCCCTTCAAGGGGAAGAGTTGTGGAGTAGCAGGCTGTGAAAGAGTCAGGGCTACAGCTTCTGAATTCTCTGAATGGATTCTCTGGCTCTGTGGTGAATGGACCTCCAACCTGCTCTTGGGGGCCCACTCACAGCTCATCGATCTATCTTAGGCACTTACAGTACATGGGCCCACCACCATAGCATCTGAGCATCCCACATAAATTCATGTATTTATCCCCCTGAAGAGCTGAGGTATTGGCCACTACTGCTACACCAATGCTTCATTAGCTCCTCTCTCTCCCAGCACGATTAACTCATTCTGGTTATGCTGGAGCTATTTCTGCCACAAAAAGCAACTGCTCCCTAAACCTGCCTCATACCCCTTCATCAATTTGTGCAGTACCCACTGAGTAGAATTGGCTCAGAGGGGAAGGGGGCCTTTTGCAAGCTCTTGGCTCTGGTCCCTCCTTCTGCTGCTTTTAAAGATTGCATGCTCCATTTTATTTGTATGTGCTCCCTCTGTCTCTCTCAGCCAAGGGAGCATGGCATTCAGAGTCATTTAGAGCCAAACGTTGCCCTTGCTTAGCCCCATGCAACTCACAGCCCTTGGAGACAAATAAATCTGCCAAAGGGCCATCAGTCAATGTTCCATTCCTTTAAAAAAAAAAAAAGGATTTTGCATCAAATGAAGTCTGTTCGGTCAGGTAATATCAAACTGAGCTTTGGATGAGTTATGAACAAATTCTCTGACATGCGCTGCATTATGAACCCAGTAGACTATACAGACTTCAGCAATTCTAGTGAGTTATATAGTCACTCGAAATTCGTGAAAATAAATAGCATTATTCTACTTTATTTTATATAGATATAGATATAGATATATACACACACACACATACACTCTCTCTTCTTCTGATCCTCTGTAACAAATGGTCAGTACTCACAGACTTGATGTTAAATTCCTTCCAATACAGCACAGCTGTACAGCTACAAAGGTCTGCTAAATTAAGTGTCCAAAACACTACTTCATCCAAAGAGGAAGTGTGCTACATTGCAGTGTCACAGTAGCAATGCTAAAGTTAAGGATTTCTCAAAGTTTCCTATAGAAGACCTTGTATTGGGCCAGATCCCAGACTTTTTACATAGGCAAAACTCCCATTGACATTAATGGGAGTTTTATGTACTGAGCAAGAGATTGATGCCAAGAGGAATTATAATTCAGTCATAAAAATTCCTGGCAGAATTATGACAGTGTGGTGTCATTCTGGTTGTGAATATTTTTCCACCATATTATAGCAGGGTGACAGCCCAGCTATCGTTAAGGTTACGATCATGTTTCTATGTAAAGCATGATTTTTGGAAGTGCTCTAAAATCTACACGCTTGCTTAGATTGCCTTGAAATTCAGCGTAGCCCGTGGGGGCACTGAGTTCACGGCCATATGACCACAAGATTCCTGAGATACGCCCGCCCCCCCAAAAACAGCTTTTCTTAAAATTGAGAGATTCTGGCAACGTTTTTTTTTTTTTTTGCTTAGAGAGATCAAATGAGGATGTAAATCATCACATCACCGTGTCAACACTCAAGGGTTACCCCACCAGCGTGGATGGCACCGACCAGCCCTTTGGGGGAAATCAAATTGAAAGGTTATTTCAAAAAGATTTTGCTTCTCCCGTTTAGCGCATCACAAGTTACACACTAACTTTGCACCCCAAAGGAATTACACTGAGCATGGGTGAACAGAGGAGTTAACAGGATTGTTAGCCTCCAAAGTTTCACCCCAGCTGGATAGCTCACGGGGATAGGCAGTGGTCTTTTCAAGCTGCTCTACTGTGTCCATTTGGGTCCCACCTTGGGCAACAATTTGGAAAAGACTGGATGGCATATTGCTAAAATTGGTCTCTGGCAGGATTTTGTGGAGGGATGGGAATTTAATCAAAGGGATTCTTTTTGTAAAAAAAATTAGACATGAATGCTTGCTGGCAGATGAGGGGCATTTTAATGGAGAGAAGTGAAGGGAATAGGGGTGAGAGGGACTTGCGCTGCATCCAGGGTGAGGGGAAAATAGGGATAGGTGGTAGAGGAGTTGAAAGGGGTTGGGGAAGAGAGGGGCACATGGGGATGAGTGGCAGGGTGATGGGGGGAGAAAAAAGGACAGGGGTGCTTGTCAACCCCACATTCTTCCCTTCTATGTTTGTGTCAGGACCAGGGGTGTCTGAGACCCTCACCTGCTCTCCCAAGGAATGGGGAGCTGGGTGCCCTGCCCCCAGGGGTGTCTTAGCCCATCTCCCAGCCCTCTGTGTGTTCTGGGGAGACCCTGCTCCTCTTGGGGAGTTTGAACTGCTCTCCCTGCTCCTTCCTGTCAGCTGGAATCTGGAGTTCAGAGGAGGGATTTAAAACTTCTGAAATCCAGAAAATGAATAGTTAAGATGCACATCAACCTTGTGTGAGGTGAGGAGCTTGCTGGGTTGTGTGGGGGAGGGACCCAGTTTGGAGGAGGGATGGACTGTGTGGCCCTTGAGCATGTCTGGGGTAGCCTGACTGAAGCAGGGGCAGCAGTCCCATCGGGAGGTAGGGAGTGCGAGTGAGAAGACTAGCTCAGTGTGCAGCTCAGGCTACATAACCAAGGTAGAGTGCAGCCCTCCGCTAAGCCACTGCCTCTGATAAGTGCATGGAGCAACATAGGGCAGGAGACAGCAAGGAACAACTTTTTATGTTAATGTCTTCTACAGTGCCAACTAATAGTGCAATGGGATGAGAAGGGGAAGAGGAGCTGGAAATGTTGAGGGGTGGGGGAGTGGCTCCCGGATGCAGGTGGGGAAGGGGATGGAGGAGGAGAGACATACATCAGTCTTCTTTCACGTGTTTGAAGTTACAATAACAACCAGGAAACAAAACTGACAATGTTTTGAGACACAGATCATGGACGAGGTTTCTCTCACTGGCCCTCTTAGCAATGACACATTGCAAAGATTTCCAAGCATCAACATTATCCCCATTCCACTCTCACAAAATGTACAGGAGGGCAGAGGGGCACTAAGGAATCACACAACAACCACATCCAGGTTGAGTGGAAAGACTGCAGGACTGGGACTATTCCTAGCTCTGCCACTGGGTGACTCTGGGCAAGTCCCTTTGTCTCTCTATGCCTCAGTTTCCCATCTATACAATAGGGATAATGATGTAAAGTTCTTTGAGATCTACTGATGAACAGCACTGTGCAAAAGCTAGGTCTTTTTATTATTACCTAGCCACAGCAGCTTATCAGTTGCAAACCTAGGTGAGAACAACTGTCTAACTGCCATTAACTCCTACCAACAAACATTTCTCTGTCGGTATCAGTTTAAAAAACAATGAAATGGCAAAAAGCATTGTTGACACATAGCTAAGGTTGCCCAGGGGTAGCTCGTGCTCTCTCAGAACATCGAGTTAGCAAAACTCAAACTTCTGAAAAGCAGCAAACACAGAGTTAAGGTGAATGCCCAGCAACTTTAACTCTGCCCCCTTTGAGCAATGTTCCAATACATCGAGAACACACACCCTTCCACTCTGCTCATTCACTGTGATGGACAGCTGCTACCTGCACTTGGTCTGCACGCAAACACTGAGCCTATTCCCCCAACAGAATGCCACACTTGCAAAATTAAACAACCACTTCAGACCCTTTTACAAGCTCATCACACTTGCACACAGGGCACTGCCTACACCTATACTTTCCCTCACCCACCATTAAATCCACAGACTGCTCTCACATCCTCACTACTGACAATACTCATGGCAAGAAGACCCCGATGCCCTGCAACTGACACAACCCACACAAGTCTGTGTTGAAATGATGCGGACTTGACCCTCAGTGTACAAAGCAACTCTTTCCTTTGTAACACACATAGGGGACTGAGACCCAGAACTCCTCAAAGCACAATCACAGCTCTTCCAAGCCGCTCCACCATATTCCTCCACTATTCAATATAACCATGTCTAACAGAATGAATGCAGCTGGAGCGCACGCAGATAATTCCCAGTGGCTACTGTCAGCTCTTGGGGGGGCAGAGTTAAGGTTACATGGGCCTTTATCTAAACTCTGTTTTTCCTGGTTTTCAGAAGCTTGAGTTCTACTGCACTCAACATTCTGGAAGGGCACAATTTAGCACTGGGCAGACTTTTATCTGAGTTAACCAAAGTTTTTTAACCATTTATTTACAATGAGTTTGGATCAGCCACTTCTCATTTAAAGGAGACAATAACATTGCTTGATCAGACAGCTTTATAGTACCACAGAGTGCTTATGTAGAGGGCAGTGGTCCCCAAACTGTGGGTTCCACCCCCCGAAGGGGGCATGAAGCAACACTGCAGGGGGTGCAAGAAGGGACCACAACCCTGCTCCACCCCAGACCAGCTCCAACACCAGCCACCACTCCACTCCGCCCCCGCTCTGCCCACAGCCCAATCCTGCCCTCATTCCCTCCCCTCCCCCAGCCAAAGCTCCACTCTTCCCATTGCTTCACCCCCAGCCCAGCTCTGCCGTCATTCCCTCTCCACCCCACAGAACAACTCTACCTCTAGCCCCAGCTGCTCCTCCATCCCCAATTCCTTGAGCCTGACTCAATGACTGACCAAGCCTTGGCTGCACAGTGTGTGTGTGTGCAGACAGATTACATTATTGGCAAAGGGGGGGTGTGACTGAAAAAGTTTGAGCAACACTGATATAGAGTAATGGCTAGGGACTGAGAGAACTCTGCTTTCAGGAAGTGCTTGATGAAAATTACAGCATACATAGAGGCAAGAATAAAGCCTAAATGTTGCACTGTCTTGGCTCCCTCGCCTTTTATGCTGAACAATCAGTTTCCATATTTTTAATAATTACGGCAAGATTGTGCTGCAGAATGGAGGGGATGGAATTGGTGACTACTTCCAGAGGCCAGGGGTCTGGAGGCCAGCAGAATCTCCAGGCATCTGGGCCAGCGTGACTCCTGTTAGAGTGGCAGATACAAAGCCCCCAAAGTACACAAATGGGAAAATCTACTACTCTCCTCCCAACCCTTCTTACCCTCTTGTGCAACGTAGCACCACTGTCCCTGCTAGAATCTCATCTCAAAACCTCATCACCCTCTTGTGCAATGTAGCACCAGTGTCCCTGCTAGATTTCCCTGGCCCTTGCCTAAATATTGGTAAAACATGTTTGTTTTTTTAACTGACAAACTGAAAAATAATTTTTTGTGGAATTTGTGTTTTGCTAAAAATGTTTGGGTTGTTTCCAAAAACCAAAATATTTTTTAAGTAAAACCATTTTTTGTAAGACAAATATGTTTCAGTTTTTGGTTTTGGAAAAATGTTGGAAATAGGAGAATTTTCATGGGGAATTAAAACCCCCCAAAGTTCTCTGTGAAAATAAATTGGTGTGTTTCAATCAGCTCTTTCAACTGTTCAGAGAACTTGCATCAAATATCAAGACTATGTATTCTTATTTCCAAACACAGAAGACACAGTCTGTGTGCTGGAAGTATTACAATTAAAAAAAAGATAAAAACTGGTTAGAAGGTGAGTGAGAAGGTTAAAACATACAGGTTCAGTGATTGGAGTGATGATGGCCGCCACTCATGTCAGTAGTTCCATATGGTTTGGTTTGAATTATTGTATAACCTACCCCCAGCTGCACTCCTGCAGTATGCTTTTTTATAACCCTGTGATGTTTAATTTCTAATGAGACTGGGAACCAAGGACTGCACATAGCTACTTTTGTAAGGATTATAGGTCCTATGGCAGTTCTGGCAACAGCAGCCTTGCTAACTCCAGTGTCCTGGTCTAGTTGAAGCTTTGGTAATAGCATTCTTCCTATCTACATTTTTCTTCATTTGGATACAGTATTCATCCTTCATTTTCATTTCTGTACTAAAAATGTTGTTTAATGTTGCTGGTGCACCTACAATGGAAGCTTAATCCCACCCCAGAAGTGGAGAAATGAAGCAAACCTTGTGTCTATGTAATGTACCTTGACAGTTGTAATGGAAACTGTTCAAAATCAATAATAATTGTCTTAGATGGTTAATTAGTGAATAATTTGCTTAAATGATATTTCAAAAACAACCACTTCTCACAGCCAGAGAAGTATTCTTTCTGATTGCTCGCTTGTCTTTTAGCTCCAGTACATCAAATCCTCAATAAAACCTCTCTTCCTTTGTTCTAAACCCTCTTTCATATATAAAGCAACTGCCCTCGCTCCCAAGTGCATCAAGCCCTATTTTAAAAAT
The DNA here is from genome assembly GCF_965140235.1 of Caretta caretta. NCBI lineage: Eukaryota > Metazoa > Chordata > Testudines > Cheloniidae > Caretta > Caretta caretta. The sequence goes on along the minus strand of NC_134209.1, from coordinate 124,194,894 downwards.
TGCCTACAAACTTTCATTAAATGTGTACAATTATTAACTCTCCTTGATGGAATTCTAATGAGAAGGTATGAACTGACTGGATCTGCTACCTATGATAAAGTGAATATAGTAACCTTTGAGGTGATGCATGACACAATTTAATGCAATATAGATGACTTTACGAGACTCAACATGTCTCCATACCGCGCCCTGCAAAGGACAGTAACTGCTACACTGATTATAAACTAGATTCCCATTAAACACATACCACTGGCACATAGAGATGCCATAATATATATACTGTTTAACACATATGCATTTCAGAGGAATTTTAGGAGGCATGTTCTAGTTGGGAAGGGTGCTAGAAATACCTCAAAAATCTGAAAGACTTTGCAGGCCCAATAGTGCTTCCACAATGTATTATCATAAAAGTTTTCACCAGGCCCTGCAGACCTTGCAAATCCCTGACCTTTAGAATCTCATGCACAAAGACTGGTTTCTAAGGAGCTATCTAAAAGCCTGATCTTGTTAGGTGCTGCGTGCCTACTGTGAGTTGCTGAGAGCCCTCAACAGGAGCAGACTCTTAGAGATATGAGAGGACTATTAAATGTGTGAGATCACATCCCAATGCTCCCAATTTGAGAATATCTGATTTTGATGGAAAAAAAGAAAACTCCCTGGGAGCTAGGAACTAGATAGGATGGGTTTGGCGTTTGGAGGGGACTACTTGCTTCTGAAGAGCATTTCTTTGTAAAGAGAAAGAGCTAACGTGACTTTTGTTTTTTTCTAATAGAGACACTGCTCTGAAAATGTTGGATACTGTTGCTAAAGATTCTCAAAACTGAAAAAAAAGAATCAACACATTTAGAAATAAAAACATTAATTTCATAGATCCAAGTACAACATGACTGAAAATTGTATTGCCTTTACTGCTTTATTTTTCTAATTAATATCTTATGAAACACGATATGCAGAATGATTAACAAACCAGTTTTCATTAGGCATGTATCACACTGGGCTTCTCGAGAATTTTCCAATTGATCTGATATTAGAAAATACTATTCACATAATATCTCCTTTTCTTTTCTCTGTTATTAACTAATTACTCCTTATTCTCACCTATACTGTATTTTCCTTGTTGTACATATGGGAAAATTGAGAAAGAGTGGGTAAGAGATTTACCAAAGGCCAGTAGGAGGCCACGTGTCCTGGTTTGACTGGGATCTCTGTGCTTTTTTATATGATGTCCTGATGCCTCAGGAACTATTTTGGTGATACCAGAAGTGTCCCAGTTTTTCATTTAATCAGTCAAAACTTTATGTTATTTTTATAACTATAAAATGTTTGTTCGCGGTTTACTGCTTGTGATGGGATGGGACTCACCACCCTAGCACCTCCTGATGATCATCTTGCAGATCAGGTCTACAGGTCAGTACGCCAACTTTCGGTGGTGTCTCGCCCACCATCACTTCTGCTCCTGTGACCACGGCATCCTCTTCATGGCACCACCCTCCACCCGTGTCACGCTTTTCTCCCTCCTTCCAGGGGATAGTACCACAATCCAACTGTCCATCCACTGCATCAGTGGCAAGTGGGGGGGGGGGGGGGGGGGAAGGAGAACTGGGCTCACCCACTACTCCGGGTCCCAGGGACCCCATAGATGGCAGCCACATGCTGCATCCCTTCCAATCTCTCAATCTATTTCCCTGGGCCACTTTCCTACAGCCCCAGCACCTTCTTGACCCTTGCCTCAGGGCCTCAGTCTGAAAATCCCCACAGCCAGCCAGGAGCTCTTCCCTAGCTCCCCTGGTCCCCTGCTAGCAGCACCGCTGTGTTCAGGGTGCTAGCTTTCTTCAACCTGCAAGGAAGCAAGTTCTTCCTCCTTGAGCTCCAGGGAGCAACTGAAGCTGTTCTGCTCTGCAGCCCTTCTTATATGGGCCAGCCCGGCCCTGATTGGCTGCTCCTTGCAGCCCCTCTGTAATTGGCTACTTCCTGTGCAGCCTCCCTAGGGCTCTATTAACCCCTTATGGGCCAGTGTGGGGTAGATGCCCCATCACATTGCTATATCAAGAAGAATTTGCTCTGTGTTACAAAACAAACAGTTCATTGGAATGAGTGTTCAGTGTAATGAACAATGTTTGGAGTGAAGAAAAAGCTGAATTGAATGTAGACACTATCAAAACTCTTCATTTGCTCAAAGTGAATGTTAAATACATGTATTCAGTTTTTCACAATAGACTCATTCAGGACACTAAATTACTGGAAAAAATGCTCCACTCTGAGAAAGATGTATGTGTTACTGTTGAGTCAGAAACTGACAGTAGTATCGTTTTAAAAGTTCAGTGTTGTTATTTCTATAAGTATTTTGCTATCCTAATTGTTATTAATTAGTACAGAAATATGATCACCTTACCACAAAGGGATATTCAGCATTAGAACCCAGAAATTCTTAGCTCCCTTTATTGTGATAAAACCATGAGACCATGCTGTTTCTCAAGAGAAACTACCTATCATAGAACCAAATTCTTCTTATGCGAATTCTTCATATGCAGCTCCTAGTGACTTCACACACAAAAAGGAACAATGAGCTATGACAATGAAACGGTGACAGGAACAAGAAAGCTGTACAACAGTAAGCGCACTTGGATCATTCATTTGCTTACCTACATTTCCCTTTCTGGAGAGACTATTAGATTGGATAAATCATAAAAGAGATCTTCTGAGAATCTGCTATAGAATTAAATAGAACACAATTATTTCCCTATAAACAATGCTGAAAAAAGCCAAGATTGTCAAAAGTGACTAGCAATTTTAGTGTCTTAATTTTTGAGTAGCTGGCTTGATATGCCTTAAAAGAATTTGATTTTCGAGCAGTGCTGAGCAGCTGCCTTTTGAAAACCAGGTCTCGAGTTGGGCACCCAAAATCCCTGGTCACTTTTTAAAATTAGGCCAATTTATTGTCTCATAAAAAGTAGGAGTATCTGACTAATATCTTCTGGGTACACCACAAACCACTCATCCTATAGATACTGGTCCTTATGTCCTTGCCTTCATTAGATGAATGCTCTTCAGTTGAATCTATTTGGTTCCTGCATGCACATTTTGGCCTAAATCCTGCAGTCTTTACATAGGCAAAGCTCTCCAATAAGAGACTCCTTCCTGCTTAAGGACTATAGGATCGGTCTTTGTGTTTGTTACCTAGAAGTAAAATCCTGCAGTCCTTTCTCAGTCTTAACGTAGTCACAATTCTCATTATCTACAAGGGACTGTGTGAGGACTGCAGGATTTCATTCAAGGTTAATCATTATGTAACTAACATCAGATACACCTGAGAAAAAGATTCAGCTGTCTACACACTCCCGAATATTTTAAATTCTCAAATCCTTGCCTTCCTCATCAAGCTCCTTAATTACTTAATTAAAACTACTGTATGTGTCTAACGTGCTACTGCAGGCTGTCAGAAATTTGAACTTACAGAAATTTAAACACACTGGAGACTTTGTAGCTGCCTGGTGCACCTTAAAATGTCCTCTTTTCCTGTTCCCTTTAGTTTTTTCTGACTCAAAAAAACCCTCATCTTTTATTTTTAATTTTCTTTTATTTCCTCATCCATCTGTCTCCTCCATCTTTCTGCAGCTTTGCTACATCTCCTCTTTTTCTTCTTCTCAGTTGGCTCCCTTTGAACCAGATTCTGATCTCAGTTATACTGGTACCAGTGGAAATCCAGAATAAATCCACTGTTGCTAATGGGGTTGTTCTGTATCTACACTGACAGGTTTCAGAGTAACAGCCGTGTTAGTCTGTATTCGCAAAAAGAAAAGGAGTACTTGTGGCACCTTAGAGACTAACCAATTTATTTGAGCATGAGCTTTCGTGAGCTACAGCTCACTTCATCGGATGCATACCGTGGAAACTGCAGCAGATGAGCTATTACCAGCAGGAGAGTGAGTTTGTGTGTGTATGGGGGTGGGGGGGATGTGAGAAAACCTGGATTTGTACAGGAAATAGCCCGACTTGATTATGTAAAGAGTTGTCACTTTGGATGGGCTAGCACCAGCAGGAGAGTGAATTTGTGTGGGGGGGTGGAGGGTGAGAAAACCTGGATTTGTGCTGGAAATGGCCCACCTGATGATCACTTTAGATAAGCTATTACCAGCAGGACAGTGGGGTAGGAGGAGGTATTGTTTCATATTCTCTGTGTATATATAAAGTCTGCTGCAGTTTCCACGGTATGCATCCGATGAAGTGAGCTGTAGCTCACGAAAGCTCATGCTCAAATAAATTGGTTAGTCTCTAAGGTGCCACAAGTACTCCTTTTCTTTTTGTATCTACACTGTTGTAATTGTGATCAGAATACAGACCTCTGTATACTGCTATTCACTCTTCTCCCCATATATTTTCCCATCTGAGCCTCTCCTAATGTTATATTATGATTATTCCCATTATTCTCTTCCCTTTTCCTTTCTTTTTTGAAATGTAAAATGCACCTGGAACCAGAAATCTTATCTTATCCTGCACTAAGGTAACCATGTACGAGGCTCTGCATCAAGCCTAGCACCTGAAGACAGCTGTCAAACACAAAAGCTTTCCATAGTGACAGGTTTCAGAGTAACAGCCGTGTTAGTCTGTATTCGCAAAAAGAAAAGGAGTACTTGTGGCACCTTAGAGACTAACCAATTTATTTGAGCATAAGCTTTCGTGAGCTACAGCTCACTTCATCGGATGCATACTGTGGAAACTGCAGAAGACATTCTATACACAGAGACCATGAAACAATACCTCCTCCCACCCCACTCTCCTGCTGGTAATAGCTTATTTAAAGTGATCACTCTCCTTACAATGTGTATGATAATCAAGTTGGGCCATTTCAAGCACAAATCCAGGTTTTCTCACCCTCCGTCCCCCCCCCCCCCCACACACACACACAAACTCACTCTCCTGCTGGTAATAGTCCATCCAAAGTGACCACTCTCTTTACAATGTGTATGATAATCAAGGTGGGCCATTTCCAGCACAAATCCAGGTTTTCTCACCCCCCCCCCACCCCCATACACAGACAAACTCACTCTCCTGCTGGTAACAGCCCATCCAAAGCAACCACTTTCCCCACAATGTGCACGATAATCAAGGTGGGCCATTTCCAGCACAAATCCAGGTCTTCTCACCCCTCCCCCCCCCCCACACACAAACTCACTCTCCTGCTGGTAATAGCTCATCCAAACTGACCACTCTCCTTACAACGTGTACGATAATCAAGGTGGGCCGTTTCCAGCATAAATCCAAGTTTAACCAGAACGTCGGGGGGGGGGTAGGAAAAAACAAGGGGAAATAGGCTACCTTGCATAATGACTTAGCCACTCCCAGCCTCTATTTAAGTCTAAATTAATAGTATCCAATCTGCAAATGAATTCCAATTCAGCAGTTTCTCGCTGGAGTCTGGATTTGAAGTTTTTTTGTTGTAAGATAGCGACCTTCATGTCTGTAATTGCGTGACCAGAGAGGGGAAGGGGGGTGGTGAAAAAACCTGGATTTGTGCTGGAAATGGCCCACCTTGATTATCATACACATTGTAAAGAGAGTGGTCACTTTGGATGGACTATTACCAGCAGGAGAGTGAGTTTGTGTGTGGGGGGGGTGTGGAGGAGGGTGAGAAAACCTGGATTTGTGCTGGAAATGGCCCAACTTGATTATCATACACATTGTAAGGAGAGTGATCACTTTAGATAAGCTATTACCAGCAGGAGAGTGGGGTGGGAGGAGGTATTGTTTCATGGTCTCTGTGTATAGAATGTCTTCTGCAGTTTCCACAGTATGCATCCGATGAAGTGAGCTGTAGCTCACGAAAGCTTATGCTCAAATAAATTGGTTAGTCTCTAAGGTGCCACAAGTACTCCTTTTCTTTTTCCATAGTGAGGGTTTTATGCTGGGGATCGTGAAAACAATGTCCCAACATACATTTCAATAATTACAAATCCACAGAAGCAAGGAGTTAATTGAAAATCACAGGCTCTAGGATTGCATCAAGCCTGAAATTCTCCAGTGGTTCTGGAAACAGTAATCACTCAGTGAGCTCTTTTCCCTATTCACTCACCCCCTCAGGGTGACCTTACCCTAGAAAAATCCATCCATCTCGTGCATGCTTTATGCCTCCTCCCCATGGAGTATGCATTTTATATAACAGGATGATTAATTCTTGATCTCTACATCAGGGAAAAAGAATTTATTGAAGAAGTACAGTAGGAAAAAATTTTGATGATGCACAATCCTCATTGAAATAGACTTTCACTAGGCTTTATTTTGCTTTTGTGCTTTGGGTGTTGTTATTTAAATGGATCTGCTGCTGGTAAGTGAGAAGAGGAGGAGTTTTTGGCCATGGTATTTGGAGATAATTGATTTGTAGCTTGTCCCTTTGAGTACTGAACACCTGCTGGGCATTACATAATATACTGTACTCTATGCCTGCTCTTTGAACCTGTTTTACCTGTTTACAAAGCCATAGTATGCTTGGCTCTGTTGTTAAAAGATAGTCAGCATAACCAGTGCATGGGAAATTCAGCCCCAGTTAGATTTTATCAGAAGAGGCAGGTTGGCTATTAAGTTAGGATTATGTGCAGTGTTGTAACCGGGTTGGTCCCCGGATATTAGAAAGACAGGTGCAGGGCTGGCTCTAGGTGTTTTGCCACCCCAAGCACAACTGCCCAAGCAAAAAAAAAAAAAAAAAGGGTGTCCAGAATGCCGCCCCTGGAACTGTGCCCCAAGCACGTGCTTGCTTTACTGGTGCCTAGAGCCAGTCCTGGACAGGTGACCTGAAGAAGAGCTCCATGGAAGCTCGAAAGCTTGTCTCTCTCACCAACAGAAGTTGGTCCAATAAAAGATATCATCTCACCCATCTTATCTCTCTAAGTTAGAATTAGGTCGTTGACTATGTTCTTATTCCTATTTCCTCTCAGTACAGCCTTCCCCCGTTCCCAAATACATATGGAAGAATTCAGACTAATACACACTATCTACAATAAAAATACAGCCTTGCTATATTAAAACTCAGAATATATAACAACTTTAGACCAACATTTTCAAACATGAGAGATTAAAATTAGGCACTAAAAGCTGCATTTTTAGACTCCTAAGTAAGTGACCTCAATTGAAATTTGTGAGCTAAGTTACTAAAGCAAAAAATGGGCTTGACTACTAACTCAGGACCAAGTTCAGCTTCCGTTATTCACACTTCACAGCACCTTATTCCGTGAGTAGCTTTCCCCCGCAGATAACCATAAATTCTAGATTTCATGGTGGTTTTAGAAAGCACTGGTACTTGATCCAGAGTAGCACATTAGCCAAATCCTGCTATTTATTTCTCTACAGGATCTTTTAAAAAATCAATCCCTTTCATGCTGATACTTCAGCTAAAATATTTGTTCCTGCTGTGGTCATCTTCCACCATACTCACCAAGCCCTTCTCTTTTCTGGACTCCCTGTTTTCCATCTCACTCCACACCAACCCAAAATTATCTTCCTTGATTTCTGTTAGGCCCACATCTCTCTGTCTCTCTTGGTGAGTTTATAGTCTCCACCACCATATTATTTGAGTACCTCAGAAACATTAATGAAGTAATCCTCATGACACCTGGAAGAAAGGGAACTGTCCCCACGTTATCCATCTGGGAGTAGGACACAGAGAGATGATGTGACTTTTCTGAAGTCATACAGGAAATCTAAGCCCCATTCCAATGTGTTAACCACAAAGCCATCCTTCTAATGATATATAATAACAATAATATTGATAAATAAACAGGCAGAAAGGAAAATGCCTCAGTGAAGTTCTTAGTGCATCATATAATCGTTGAAATATCCTGTATCACCTGAATGATTCAAGACAATATTAAGCCCTGGTGTCTGTCAGTTCAGTCTAACCGAGGCATATTACTCTTTATTCTACTTTAGTCCTCATTTAGTTTATTTCGGTCTTATTTCTGGTCAGATTCATTAGCAGGATGGTAATCCATTTATTTGTATGTTCGAGTCAACAAAGATGGCATGGCTGTCCTATTTCCCATCACAGCATCTGGGAAATCTCTGCGTCCTTAGCTGTAGGTACCCTACTTTGCAATTTGACAGTTTATGCAATTTAGCACAGCAGAAATCAGAAGGAAGTGGTCCATTTGTCATATCAGCACAGTGGTAGTATTTCATGAGGTTAGCATCTACTCTGAATAGACTCTTCCGGTTATACATGGATTAGGCATCTGTTAATAGTGCTGATTTAAATTATCCAGAGAGAAAATGAGCCAAAGGCTAGGAACACTATTGACATAATAATGCTGCCCAGGGTAATGTTCGAATATTAGCCCATCTTGCTATCTCAGTAAAAGCCAGAGCCAAGCTACACCCCACAGTGGGAACCCAAGTCACATTTATTACCTCCTCTCTTGAAAGTTTAGCAAAAGATGCCTAGCAATTAAGTTCTCCTTTTGAAAGAAAGGAAGAGAGAAAGGAATGCACTTCCCAAACCTTTAAACGAGTCCTTAATTCATAAAGCTACCTGCTGGAATACACATGACTTTTATCACAGCTTCTTTTTTCTTAGCTCATTTATAGGGCTAAATCCTTCTCAATTCTGTCCTGTACACTTATGATTGAGCATGATTTAGTCCATAATCCTTCAGATGCTCACTTGATTGAATTTCTCTGAAAAGAATCATAACTGAGAGCAGCAAGTTGCTACCGCACTGCACAACTGGAAGAGTCTGGGGGCTGTGAGTGCTGCGAATCACAATTACCCAGAAAGTTACAAATAACATAGCACAGGTTTGTTGTGGGGAAAAAATCCCAAGTTCCGATTTCTCATTTGCTAGATACAAAGTGGTGATAGTTTGTTCCTAGTAGCCAAAGGCTGAAAAGACCTATTCAGTCATCTTGTCCATACCAGTAGCAATGCAGGGTTGATCCCAATATTATATTAGCTAGTATTTTGTCCAACCTATCTGAATCTCTTTGTAAGCATTTGTATCACTCTGTCTCTGCAGTTTCTGAACACCTAAATGCCTCAGGTGAACATGCTTGCATGATTACACAGTACGCTGCTGAATGAAGAGTGAATTGTAGATATTAGAACTCATTGAAAATTTTCCGACCAAACAGTTTTCCATCAGAAAATACAGATTCAAGAAATTGAAGCTTTTTGTGAGAGAGTATCAATTGCGCTGAAATTTTTGAAGGGAAATCATCAAAAGGTTTTGTTTTGACTTTAGTATTTTGACTGTAATATAATATAGAAATGATAAGGTTGAAAGGAAATATTGCTGAATATTGCTGAAAATTCTAATATTCTGACTTTTTCTCCCAATTTCCCATTTTTCAACAGCTTTTGTAGGGATACTGTTTCAAGAGGTTCAAAATCGTAAAGAACTAGGGTTAACTTGACCTACCAATTTACCCGAAAGTGCTTCCCCAATTACACAACTTGCCTGTGCCCAAAACACTCATGTTATTTCATCACTTCAAGAAGTCCTTCCTCTGAAAGGCCTTATTTTTTTGCGACAGACCAGTGCAAACTGGTCAGCACTTGACCAACATTCCACCAATTTACTGATCTTTCTGTCTACTAACACTGTGCCCATCAAAGTGAACATAAGAAGATATTTGTAGATCCTCTTCCTTCACCCATTCTCTAGCAAGTTTTAAAACATATAATATCATGATTATTGTTAATTCTTATTTGTGTTATGGGAGTGCCTAGAACTCAAACAAGAACATTATTCATTTTTATGCAGAAATTACTTGGCGTATATGCCTGTGTTATGCCGGATGTTGGGCAAGATGAACATAATAGTTCCTTTGGCCTTAAAATATATAAAATAATACCTATTAATATTAATTTCCATTGAAGTACTATCTAGGAGCCCTTCTCCTAAGAGGCCAGGACCTCACTGTACAAACACATAACATAAAGAAGTTTCCTGCTCCAGAGAGTTTATAATCTATGTAAACAGAGGCCCTTCTGCAGTAAGCTAGGAACTTACTTAGGAACTGTAGAAACAAATTAATAGACCCCTCCAATCCCAAAATACCTACAATGTAAGTAGACCAGACAAATGGGAGGGGAGCAGGGAAGTAACATATAGGTAAAGTGAAGAAACTGATGGCTTACAAAGATTATGTTAGCTTCATTACTTTTTATTATTATTATTTGGGATGGGGTTTTGTGGGGAGGGGAAATGTGATTTTGATGGGGTCACTGAGGGGAGACAGACTGTGTATTACATTTCATTCTGAAGATACATGGAGGTTCCTGGTCATTCTGATCTCTTCTGAAAGTTGCCCAGAAAGCTGTCTCTTGCACAAACAGGTCTCACTTCTTGAGGTTGACATTTCCATGTTACGGTGCACTAGCTGTCATAAGAGGTCTTGCTCACAAGGAGTGATAAGTTCCTTAGGTAACTTGAGCCATTCCCATGGAGGATTTTGAAAATGAGGATCAAGACCTTGAATTTGATCCAGTGTTCAAAGGGAAGCCAGCAAAGAGAGCAAAACATTCAAGTGATGTGCTCTCAGCAGCCTGTGTTGTTTAGCTGAGGCCCCAAACCTGCAAATGTGTGTGCACCTGCTTAACCCTACTCACATGAACAGTAGAAATGAGTCAATGAGACTACCCACATGCTTAAAGTCAAGTATGTGTGTAGGTGTTTGCAGGATCAGAACCTAAGTGCCTACGTTGCTCTGTTCTGAAACAATTACAGTTCTTTTAATGTGCGCAATTAAAGTTACAGGTCGGGATATCACTTGAAGATGTACCAGTTACAGGGATGAGACCTGCTGTGCTGTGTCGTATTTTTGAGGCTGAATATCTACCCAGTCTAATTACGAAAAAGCGGTGAGTGATTTTGTATTTGCACTTGAGGTTTGTTGTTAAGCCACTGTTCTGGCCTTAAAGTAGGGTCTACCCTGAAAAAGATCTGCTCCTGCAGTGTATTCAGAGTTACAGCTGCTCAAGCTAGTGAAGTGGCTTTAAAGCTGCCTCTGCCCAGAGCTGTGGTACAGCACAGAAACTGACCCTTAGCGTCTGGGTGACATGAGTGATTTATCTGAGCAGGAGTCATACAAGTTCAAACTGAGGTCCTACATGTAATAATTCTCATGGTTGCCAGTTAATTCCCAGTAGACAGTCGTTCACATTATTAATGAAGCCCCATTAACAGTTTAGAAAACCCTCAGTTGAACTCTACTTGCAGTTTCATTAATTAACTGCAGTAATTAACATTAGAGATCGCAAAAGCTTAACAAAAGGCTTTTCCATTAATAGGTGTGTCACTTATAGGAGCCCTACAGTGGCACGATCATGCAGCACGTTAGGAGCAATCCGAACCCAGGAACGAACCTTTGATCTGAGAAAAGCCAGCCATCATCATCCATCTAGAATGAGGGACACTTTCTGTCAAATTATTAGTATAACAGGGGCTTACCATTTTTAAACTAATTTATCTATTACTTTATAGGCACTGTACTTTTCTAGACTAACCTAATACATCAGCCTTCTGGACCGTTTTGATGTCTCTTTATTTCAACATTTCATAATAAATAATAATAATAATATTAATAAAAGGAAATCTGAGCTGGATTTGTCATCATTTGGACAGAATGCAAAGCGGGGCAGAAAACGGATACACTGTAGTAGAGTAAAAATAGTGAACATCTGATGTAGAGCTTAGGCAGAATTGTAAGTACTGAAACAATACAAACTGTACATTTCATAAAGAAGAACTGAGCTTTTCCTGTCTCATTAGCTTTCAATCGGCTAAAAATATATCCTAAAACACATACCCCCCCCAATGACTTCCTGATCCCAAAGTAGACCCAGAAAAGCACTGCAATCCAAACAACAACACAAGCGGGCCATCTTATTGGCTGGGTCTCCGTTTTACAGAAAGGCAGGGCTCATTCATGATAGCATGAGGACTAAACCTCTCTATTCTTTAGGATGACATTAGATGCCTGGCAGAGTTAGCGATAGAGCAGTAGGGCATGAATGAACACATGATATTTTTCCTTCTGAGTTGCTAGTGAACCAATCTCTTCCTGGTGTTAAGACAGTGCTGCTATGCAGCTGGAGATGATGTCTTTCAAATGAGATTGAAAACAAAACCCTGATTTAACGAATCTGAGCTATTTCTACAGTACCCAACTCTGTAGCATAGACTCCAAAGATCCCATTGCATTCTCAACAAGAGTAAGGAACGTTGAGCACAATGTACCAGCCAAATTCCAACTGGCTAATTCCATTCTGCCTACCTACCCCCCTTTCAATAAGAAAAGCTATTCCTCCCCTGCTGTTTAAAACTATCATGTACTGTTGTTGTGTGCTGTTAAATTATTTGCTGCATTTTACCCCAAAAGCAGATGCATTTCATTGGTGGATTAAAATAATCCCTTGGTGTTCTTTGTACACACCTATGTAAAGTGCTTTGAGCCTTCAGAATGAAAGGTCCTATATAAATATAAAATCATTGTCATTAATTCAAACTTCTGATTAATATTTATCCTGCCCACTGAGAACTTTAAACAGGCTTAGAAAGTAAAAAATTGTTCTTTTTTAAAAAAAATAAAAGGAATCAACTGCTAGCAGGGTACCATATGCTACATGACTTTACAGGCCTGATTCTAGCTATGGCCAGTGGGATCAGTCTCTTGTTCTTTCCTTTGTTCAGAGCTGTGAATGAAACAATGGTAACAAAAGCATTCAATAACAATTTACAAGGATTTAGGTGCTCTGCATTAGATGCCCAAACTCATGCTCTGTAAAAGAGGCATCACATCTCTAGTCCATTTAAAAATATGTATATCCTTCAAGCCTGGGAGCTTCAAATATTTCCAGATTAATCACAGCTGACGAAGACAATGTTCCTTAATTAAAATTGATTCACACAGTGTCATAATATAATTCCATAAAATCATCTTTTCATTATTCCTCTGAGCATACTGTGTCCTGGGCCTTTAGATGGCATTGTCAGGTTTACTCTGACATTTGGCAGCCATCCAGAAATCATATAATCTGAAGTTAGCGCTTTCTCTCCATTCTGAAATCTTACTGACCATAAATTAGAAATAAAAATCTGGTGAGAACTATGAATGCAAAGTGATGCAGTTGTTATTAGACTATTAATACTTTAGCTAAGTATGAAATATTAATCATGGACATTACTCCTGCCTATGCACTACTAGATAGACAGGCAACTTTGGCCCCTGTGTAGGTCTCAAGCTATGTTTTTAAATAATATATATGATAGTAACTTGAGTCAACCTCCCTGCCAGCATCTTGTATAGAAGACACCAGGACAGGGGTTTTGGCTGGGAAAATTTGTGGCCATGACCTGGGGTAGTGCCTGGCTCAGTATGTGCCTAATGGTAGTTCTCAAACCAGGGCATATGGAAGGAGGTTCCCTTTCATTATCATCTGAGGGAATCCATGTTTTAGCAGCAGTTGAATATTTTTCAAGGTAACACTGCTCAGAGGCAGTTTCTGTCATCACCCAGGGCCAGACCCCTGACATGCTGTGCTCTGCTCCATTACCATTTTAAGCCAACCATTTGAAGATTCCTCCATGTAGGGGAATCCCTAGGTTGCACAGAACCACTGTAGACTCCTACATCACACTCATTCCTGGCCTTTTGCCAAGTAAAAGGGACATGGCCCCAAGGTCTCTATGCCCTGGCCAGCCGCAGCTGTTGCAATGATTTTCTGGGTTATTGAAATCTAGGCAGAAGATCAGCCATGAGGTTGTTCTATTTTATGACTCCAGACTAGCCCCAGGATCACGATTTGTGGGGTATACAGGTGGCTTAAAGTTACAGACAGAAAAATTCAGATATTGCCCAGGATCTGAGCCCTACTGTACAAAGTACTGGTTGAATTCTCTGGCTTAGTTGTGTCTTTACCACAAAACACATAGTAGGAGGCAGTACAGGGGTACACAGTCTCCCTTGTGAGGCCAGCTTGTTGGCTGGTTGAGGGGAGAGGTGATGCCATAGTCCTATCCCCCTTCTCCATAACTATGGAGAGGTGAGTGCCACTCTTTTTGCTAACATGGAGTTTGTTCTTGTGCTAAAGATAAGAGCCAGAAGTGCAATTGTCTTTCTGTGGGTGTTCCGCAGGGCTCTGTCCTTGGTCCCCTTCTCTTCTCCCTCTACACCTTACCTCTGGGTAATCTCATCTGCAAACACAAATTCAACTGGCATCACTGCTGACAACTCAGAGACCTACCTCTCTATTCCAGACCTGGCTCCTGCTGGTAAAACTAAAATCTCAGCCTGTCTCTCTGTCATATCCTTTTGGATGTCTAGCCATTATCTCAAGCTAAATTATTACTAAAACAGAGCTCCTAACCTTCCTCTGCCCCATGCAAAGTCTTTCCCTCTATCTGCTTTTTGGATCACTGTGGACAAAATCATCAAAAACACCCATTATGCTTTCTCCCATGCTGCCCCCACTTTCTTAGGAGGACCATCCCATGAACATCCAAAAAGCTACCTCATTATCCACCTTCTAATCCCTCCTCAAAGCTCTCCTTTGCAATGATGCCTACAAAAAACTTGACAATGGATAAGCCACTGGTGTGCTGAGACCACAGCCTATCGTGCTGCCCAATACCATCTCATTGTTTCCTTGAACTCCCCTATCTAGCTGCATCCACTGGCTGTTTCTTGTCTTTTACCTAGATTGTAAGATGCTGGGGGCAGCGTCATTCTTTTGGTTCTGTGTTTGCACAAAAGGGTCCTGGCCCATGAGTAGGGCTCCTAGACACTACAGTAATACAAATAACAACAACAACAACAACAATAATGACTCCTACACTAAGGGACAAAGAAGGAGTGCCAGGTTCTTTGCAAATTTGCACACCTGCATAGAAATATGCACAACCGAACCCTCCTATTAAAAGTCAATGTCCCACACAGAACATGCAGTCTGCTCATGGCTCTCCTGGTGTTGCCAGTTCTGAGCTCACAAAAATTGCACTTTCCCATCCACTACTGTGATGCCATCTTGTGTCTCGATTAATGGAATGCACACTCCAGCAGTGATATCCTACCCCCATTGACGCCAATGCAAGTTTTGCCATTGATTTCAGTAAGGCCAGGACTTAATCCCAGATCTTCTTGTGTCCCAAAAGGGAAAGTCTGCTTTAGTGCTCAACAGAAAGGGCTACAAGCGCAAAGACCACTGAATTCTCTTCATTGCTCAACTGCATTGGAGTAACCTATACCAATAACATACATTTGGAGCATGGCTCTGTACTTGCTATATCTTGATATGCTTTAAGATAGGTCGGCGTGTGTCTCTGGGCAGTAGAAAAGGAGAGAGTGAAGGGAGCCTGCTGCTGCCACCTGGAAAAGGAAGCAGAGGAGGGAACCTCTGAATTGATGAAAAACTCTTGTTATGTGTCAATGCAATGAAGCAGTATGGTCTAGCAGAGAGGGCTCTGGCCTAGGAGCCTGGATTCTATTCCTCTGCCACTGACCTGTTATGTGTCCTTGGGCAAGTCACTTTATCACCAGTCAGCCTCACCTCAGTCCCTGGAAAAATCATGGAGCAGGTCCTCAAAGAATCAATCCTGAAGCACTTGCATGAGAGGAAAGTGATCAGGAACAGCCAGCATGGATTCACCAAGGGAAGGTCATGCCTGACTAATCTAATCGCCTTTTATGATGAGATTACTGGTTCTGTGCATGAAGGGAAAGCAGTGGATGTATTGTTTCTTGACTTTAGCAAAGCTTTTGACACGGTCTCCCACAGTATTCTTGTCAGCAAGTTTAGGAAGTATGGGCTGGATGAATGCACTATAAGGTGGGTAGAAAGCTGGCTAGATTGTCGGGCTCAACGGGTAGTGATCAATGGCTCCATGTCTAGTTGGCAGCTGGTGTCAAGTGGAGTGCCCCAGGGGTTGGTCCTGGGGCCGGTTTTATTCAATATCTTCATAAATGATCTGGAGGATGGTGTAGATGGCACTCTCAGCAAATTTGCGGATGATACTAAACTGGGAGAAGTGGTAGATATGCTGGAGGGGAGGGATAGGATACAGAAGGACGTAGACAAATTGGAGGATTGGGCCAAAAGAAATCTGATGAGGTTCAACAAGGATAAGCGCAGGGTCCTGCACTTAGGACGGAAGAATCCAATGCACCGCTACAGACTAGGGGCCGAATGGCTAGGCAGCAGTTCTGCGGAAAAGGACCTAGGGGTGACAGTGGATGAGAAGCTGGATATGAGTCAGCAGTGTGCCCTTGTTGCCAAGAAGGCCAATGGCATTTTGGGATGTATAAGTAGGGGCATAGCGAGCAGATCGAGGGACGTGATCGTTCCCCTCTATTCGACATTGGTGAGGCCTCATCTGGAGTACTGTGTCCAGTTTTGGGCCCCACACTACAAGAAGGATGTGGATAAATTGGAGAGAGTCCAGCGAAGGGCAACAAAAATGATTAGGGGTCTAGAACACATGACTTATGAGGAGAGGCTGAGGGAGCTGGGATTGTTTAGTCTGCAGAAGAGAAGAATGAGGAGGGATTTGATAGCTGCTTTCAACTACCTGAAAGGGGGTTCCAAAGAGGATGGCTCTAGACTGTTCTCAATGGTAGCAGATGACAGAACGAGGAGTAATGGTCTCAAGTTGCAGTGGGGGAGGTTTAGATTGGATATTAGGAAAAACTTTTTCACTAGGAGGGTGGTGAAACACTGGAATGCGTTACCTAGGGAGGTGGTAGAATCTCCTTCCTTAGAGGTTTTTAAGGTCAGGCTTGACAAAGCCCTGGCTGGGATGATTTAACTGGGAATTGGTCCTGCTTCGAGCAGGGGGTTGGACTAGATGACCTTCTGGGGTCCCTTCCAACCCTGATATTCTATGATTCTATGATCTCTCTGCCTCTATATCCCCATTGCCTGTCTTGTCTATTTAGACAGCACGATCTTCAAGTGGGGACTGCCTCTTCCTATGTATATGTGTAGGTACTCAGCACAATGGGGCACTGACCTTGACTGGCACTACTATGATATATATAAACTAATAACAGTGCAACAGGCTGGGCCACTATCCCTTCAGAGAGTTGACGTATGACCCTCCTCTCCCAATCTCATGTGAGGTTTTTCACCTTATGAAAACTAAAGAATTAATGTCACTGCAGAACAAAACCAAAACCTCCAAAACACTTACATCCCGCCACACTATTATGCTCCCTTTCAGCTTGACTTTCAGGCCATGTTCACCAAAAGGTTCATGAACCATCATGGAATTCAGTGTGAACCGATGCCTGATTTGGACTATAAATTGGGTCAGACTCTTGTTACAAAAGTTTGGTGCAGCACTACTTACATTATACAGCACATTTCTACTATGTTTATCCATGATCCTGTGTAAGTTTCTGGCAGTTTCAATATATTAGAATCCATTTAGACAACATTAAACTGAGAATTCACCACTGTATAAATTTAATTCCAATTACTCTTATTCCCTTGTCATCTTCTGCTTGTAATCTAAAGTACTTTCAAAATTGGCATGTTTAAGAGGTTATAATTCACTTGACAGCTGTAACAACTGTGATAATTAAAGGAAAAAATAATTGGTGTTATTTTTGATGTTCCTTTTGTTATATTTCATGTTTAAGATTATTTCTTTTTAAGGTAGGGAGTACATTTCTCTGCTATCTATCTGCATACATATGTGGTCCCCATTATCACAGTCCTAGTGCCTCCCAAGAATTTAAAAACAGAAAATAAAATAATAATAATAATAATAATCTTTCTCTCTTTCTTCTTTCACAGCCTATAGGAGAAATAGATTCACAGAGTTTAAGGCCAGAGGGGATCACTAGATCATCTAAGCTGCCCTCCTGGCCATAGAATTTCATCTAGTTACTCCTGTATTGAGTCCAATAACTTGTGTTTGATTAAAGCATATCTTTCAAAGAAGCATTCAGTCTTGATGTGAAGATATCAAGAGATGGAGAATCCAGAACTTTCCTCAGCAGTTTGTTCCAGTGGTTAATCATTCTTACTGTTGGCAATATGTCCTTATTTCCAATTTGAATGTTGCTTACTTTAACTTCCAGCCATTGATTCTTATTATGCCTTTCTCCACCAGATTAAAGAACTCTTTAGCACCCGTATTTTCTCCCCATTAAGGTACTTATATACTGTAATCAAATCACCTCTTGATCTTCTTTTTGATAAACTAAGCAGATGGAGCTCTTTAACTTTCTCACTGCAAGGCACTGTCCCCAACCCTTGAATCATTTTGTGGCTCTTCTCTGTATCCTTTCAAACTTTTCAACATTTTTAAAAAATGTGTATACCAGAAATGGACACAGTATTCCAGTATCGATCTCACAAATATGGTATTTAGACGTTAAAACACTTGCCTACTCCTATTCACTATTCCCCTGTTTATACATCCAAGGATTTCACTAGCCCTTTTTGGCCACAGCATCACACGGGGAGAGCCCAGGCTGAGTTGTCTGTCCACAGTGGTAGATTCTCCATCTTTTGATGCCTTCAAATCAAGACTGGATGTCTTTCTGGAAGGTATACTTTAGTCAAACACAAGTTATTGGGCTCAGCGGAGGGACAACTGGGTTAAATTCTAGGGCCTGGATAATACAGGTGGTCAGACAAGATGATCTAATGGTACCTTCTGGCCTTAAGATCTATGAATCTTTGCTTTCCAGGATATAGTCCCCCAATCTTTAGGTATGGCCTGCATTCTTTGTTCCTAGATATATGACCTTCCATTAAGTTGTATTAAAACACACTTTATTTGAATGGGCCCAGCTTACCAAGTGATCCAGGTTGTTCTGTATGACTGTACTGTAGTCATCATTATCCACCGCTCCCCCAACATTTGTGTCATCCCCAAATTTTGTCAGTAGGGTTTTTTGTTTACTACCAGATCATTGATAAAAATGTTGAATAGCATCAGTCTAGAAACTGATACCTATGGCACCTCACTAGAGATACCCCCATGCTGTGATGATTCCCCATTGACAACTACGTTTTTTAATGTCAGTCAGCCAGTTCTTACTGCACTTACCATGTGCTTTGTTGTTACTGCATAGCGCTAATTATTTAATAAGGATGTCATGTGGTACTAACTCAAATGTCTTACAAAAGTCCAAGTATATTACATTTACATCATTATCTTTATCAACCAAACTCAAGAACAAAATCAGAGTTGTTTGACGAGACATAATGGTCCCTTCTGACCTTAATTTTTATGAGCCTATGAGACTTATTTTCCATAAAGCTTGTTTAATGTATAGTTTGGGGATGGAGGGGACCTGTGTGTGTAGGTGATGAACTTATTGAGGAAAAGCTATCTTGGATCAATCCATTTTACATTTGGACAGTAATTCAGCAGCCCATCCCGATTTAGCAAAGCACTTAAATACATACTTAACTTTAAGCACCACTTCTTCTGTGCTTTGCTGAATAGGGGCATTAGTTTTGAATGTGCTGCAGTTAGTG
The DNA here is from genome assembly GCF_965140235.1 of Caretta caretta. Classification (NCBI taxonomy): domain Eukaryota; kingdom Metazoa; phylum Chordata; order Testudines; family Cheloniidae; genus Caretta; species Caretta caretta. The sequence goes on along the minus strand of NC_134209.1, from coordinate 124,175,414 downwards.
GTCATATTTATCTCACCTGGTAGTGAATGCCTAAGTCTAGGTTCAACTCCTGTGAAAATTAAGTCTCCTGCATTCATTTTGTGCTGTGGCTAAGCCTTCTACCTTAAACCAGACATTAAAATTTAAGGGAGGATGTTGAGTCCAGTGGGTAGGGCAAAGGATTGGGAGTCCGGAAACCTGAGTTTTAATCCCAGCTCTCTTACCGAGTTGCTTTGTGATGTTGGGACTAGGGTGACCAGATGTCCCGATTTTATAGGGACAGTCCCGATATTTGAGACTTTTTCTTATTTAGAAGCCTAGTACCCCCGGTCCCGTCCCAATTTTTCACACTTGCTGTCTGGTCACCCTAGTTGGGAAAGTCATTTAGATCACAATCGATACAGACTTCGAGGCTGCACATACGGGTGAAGATAATTCAGCACATATGTAAATATTTGCAAGTGTGGTGTTTTAGCCTCTGCACTGCATCGACACTGGCAGGAATGGAACCCATAAATCACTAGCAATGGTGGAAGCCTAACGTAGACAGAGTTACTGCCTTTTTACCACTGTCTTATCTATCCTTACAGGGGTTAGACAACACTGTGGCAATAATGTTTGAACATGACTATTCTGCAGTTGCCCCAGCAGTGAACCCCATGTCCCATTTTTGCCACTACAGACAAGGCCCAAGGAAGTTAACCTGTGGCAGAGTTTAAGAATATCTCCCCTTCCAAAAGTAATTACTTCCACTGAGAAGAGTCGTTATTAATGAAGCTTACTATTTTCAATGCATGAAATTAACCTTTTCCCTCTGTGTGTATCTGGGAAAGGATGGAATTGTTACAATTGTTGAATTACCAGATTTCTAGTATCCACTTAATAGAATACTAATTTGTGCCTGATCTGAAGCGCTCAGCTGTATTTACAAACTTCCATGAGTAAAGTCATCTATTGTGACACCGCTGTGAAGCAGGTATGTGAGTACTGTATCCATTTTACACACTGGGAAATTGAGGCACTGATCCAAAGCTCACTGAAGACAGTCGGAGTCTTCCCATCGATTCCAATGTGCTCTTTGAAATGGAGTCATGGTCAGGAAGAGGGCAGTAAGTCCAAGGAATACTCTTGAAGAAGACTACATCACCTTTCCTGATGCATCGGACTTGGAAGCAAAGCCCGTCAGCCTGTTCCACCTATAAGACTTCTCACTTCAAGGCAATGCAACAAAATGAAAGATGGAGTAAATTTTAAAAATGATGGGCAATAAAAATGATCCTTAGTCATGGTCAGAGCAGCCCCACCTTTCCATTTGATTGCTGTTTATTACTAACTTTTGTAATTGCTTTTTACAGCAGTCCAATATTTAAATGTCTGGAAGGGAATGTGGTCTAGCCAGCTGAGCAGGGGACTATGGGCCCAATTCCCATTTTTGTGCACCATGTATATCCAATTACATCTGTGAAAAACAAATGCTAAGTGACTATAAAGCACTACTTCTCTGATGTGGAAGCATCATATACCCATTTTACAATCCCCTTACACTGGTGTAACTGACCACCCGAAGGGCAAGCAACGGAGAATCAGTCTCTGTGAGTCAGGATTCCTGGGTTCTGATTCCAGCTCACTGAGTCACTTATTTGATACTAATGGTGAAAAGTACCCATACTGTACAGTGAAAAAATGGGGAAACTTTTTCACAAACTATTCCAGAAAGCCAGTGGACCAGTCTGATATTCTGTGCAAAATGTTTGTGTCAATATCTGCTCCTAAGCATTTTCTAGATACAAGTGCAGCAAACAAGCAGGGTAGGAAAATGAGTTAACTTTATTTAATTGCCTGGATGGTTGAAAGGAAGTATGGGCAACATTATTGCAAGTTTATTTGAGCATAAGCTACAGCTCACGAAAGCTTATGCTCAAATAAATGTGTTAGTCTCTAAGGTGCCACAAGTACTTTTTGCGAATACAGACTAACATGGCTGCTACTCTGAAACCTGTCATTATTGCAAGTGCAACTTTAAAAAACTGATTAGCTACTTTATTTTTAACTTGGGCAGCCGGGAGTAATCATACATACACTAGTATTTAAAGAAGTATTTTACCTTAAGGCCCCATTGTATTCTCTTTGTTTGGCTCTATTGACTAGTAGTATGCTGTGTATCAAGGTGCTTAAACTCTGTTGAAAAGCATTATTTGTAGATGCATTCTCCTTTCAGCTCAATGTATCCCATGAGACAAATCAAACTGACATTTGATTTAGCAAAAAAAATAAATAAATAAAAAGTGGAGGGTGTTTTTATTCATTTCCACAAAAGAAACCATTCCTGACATAAATAAGTGCCATTTTCATGCCTCTTGCTTAAAATGTGTAAACAACAAAAGAATCCTGAATTGTACACTGTTTCTTGTAGAAATGAAAGCCATCTGAGTCATTTTTATGTCTTTCAGATGAGTAGTGACGAGAAACATCCTTTGAGGCAGACAAGTGATCTGAGACAGTTCCCAAAAGGTATGATTATATATATAAGCATCTGCTTGCTGTTATGATGATTCAGTCAAGAACAGTTGTGAATGCTTTTCTGAGTTCTGCAAAGCTATTAACCTTAGTGAAAAGCAAACCAGCTTTCCCCTGAAGTGTTACAGATTCTGAACACCTCCAGCAATGCTCAGGCTTAATATGATGACCAGGCCCTTGTTTACTGGGACTGAAGACCAGACAGTCCAGTAAAAACTAGATTCAGGCTGCAGAACCACAAGCATCTCATCCTCCGTGAATCTATAAGTATAGGCAATTATTTAGAAACTGAAAATAAAAGATTTTAAACCCAGAATCTATCAAACTTACGGGACACCTTGATTGGTAAATATCTAAGGTTAATACATTGACAGCAGTTTCTGGCAACGGTTCTTCTAAATGGCCCATAAGAATCATTCAAGAAGCCCATTTTTTGGATTTGAATAGAAGAAAGGAAGCACTAGGACTGTGTTGTATAAGGTCCAAACTTAGACCATCTTTAGACTCAACACCACAGAGAATGGCAAAACCGTGACAATAACATCAGACTGATGGAAATTTTAAGGGAAGGATCTTACGCTGGACGTGACAGTGAGAGGATGCCAAATAAACAAATAGTGAACATCAAAGACATGGATCAGTATGGAGCAAGTGTTCTTAGTGACTGCCATAACTATAACTATTCATGATAGATAATCTTGAAAGGTTTATATTTTTATAAGTTAATGTCAGCGAACATCTATTTCATTAAAAGCGGCAAAGAGTCCTGTGGCACCTTACAGACTAACAGACGTACTGGAGCACAAGCTTTCGTGGGTGAATAACCACTTCGTCGCATGCATCTGACGAAGTGGGTATTCACCCATGAAAGCTTGTGCTCCAATACATCTGTTAGTCTATAAGGTGCCACAGGACTCTTTGCCGCTTTTACAGATCCAGACTAACACAGCTACCCTTCTGATATCTATTTCATTGTACGCACAAAAAACAACAAAAAATATTTCCTTTAATAATAATCAAAACGTACATATATGCAAAGACAAATACTGCTTGAGAACTTGCTGAAGTTTCATTTAAGGCTATTTACTTTCTCTATTTTGATATATGATGCTGACAATGTGTTTGAACAGTGATAGAGCTTTCACTTTTTTAATCTCAACATCTACTGTCATTAAATTGTCTGAATACCCCCATTAATTCCCCACCACTGTGAAAATTTAAATTGATAAAAATTGAAAAAAAGATTAAAAACAATCAATATTATCTGTGGAAATTATTTTAAAAAAATCAAATTCTGCCAAGCCTAATGATAGACTATGAGGACGGTCATAAGATTAGAATGCACTAACCTATCTCTACATTTTTTATCCCTCAAAGAATCACTGAAAAAAATCACCTAAATAAGAAAGTAAATAAAGGAAAGACAACAGGGAAAACAACAAATCTTTTCACATTGTGGGGTCACTAACACAGGACTTGTCCCACGTCCTATGATTTGCTTCTTGTACCACTACCTCTTTGCATATAAGTAATGCAATGAAAAGTTGACGCATGTCTTTGGTAACTTGGGCTGGGCTTCAGAGTAGCAGCCGTGTTAGTCTGTATCCGCAAAAAGAAAAGGAGTACTTGTGGCACCTTAGAGACTAACAAATTTATTTGAGCATAAGCTTTCGTGAGCTACAGCTCACTTTATCGGATGCATGTCTGGGTACCATCTTTACATTTAAACATTGTACTGGAAAATGCATGCATCCACTTACCTGAATTTCCTTTTTCCTGGATTGGGCTCATCTGTGCTTGGCTGACAAGACTTGCTAAACTGAGGAGGAGTCTCCAATACGTCCTGGTTTGCAGCATAGCCAGGCCTCCCCCGCTGTGTGTCCCTCCTCATTGTTCACGGGAGGGGGTCTGTGTCTCGGGCTCTCCCACAGTATCCATGGGGCACTAGTTGGGTATCCGCCAAGTTTGGCATGCAGCTTGTCGTAAAAGCAGCAGGTCTGTGGCTCAGTACTGGATTGACTGTTGGCCTCCCTAGCCTTGTGATATGCCTGCCACAGTTCCATCACTTGCATGTGGCACCACTGCTGATCCCTGTTGTACCACTTCACCTGCATCACCTGTGCAATCCTTTCATAGATGTCCATGTTTCTGCAACTTGTCTGTAGCCGTGCTTGCACAGTCCCTTATCCCCAGTGGCTCAGGTGATCCAATACCTCCTGTCTACTCCAGGCAGGAGCACATCTAGATCATGTAGCCAGCAAGGTTGGTTGGGCAGCTGCCCACAACAAGGGAGAGCTACTAACTGTGTTCACCAAGTTGGGCAATCAGAGAAAGACATTTCAAAAAAACACCGGGTGTTTTTAGCGGGGGAGCGAGTGGCTTCCAGTCTCTGTGATCCTGGGCAGTGGAGTTCACCATTATCATCAGAGTGGTCAGTGTCTAGCATTGTGGGACAGCTGCTGGAGGACTGTTAGGGTCAACATAGGTCACATAAAGTCTACAGTCACACTGCATCAACCACAGTATGTCCATCATGGCACAATGCTGTTTGGGGAGGTGCTTGTCTGCATCGTCGTAACAGGGTGCTTACATCTGCGAAGACAAATTTGAGTACAGACACATGCATAGATTGGTTGATGCAAGGCAACTTATGTCAACTGAACTTGGTAGTGTAGCCCAGGCCTGAGAGGCATAAGCAAAAGTAGAGCTATATTACCATTATCCTTCTCAACATAAAGCAAGGGTCTGTCTTTAGCTTGAGTTACAGCTTGAGCGTCACCTCTAATCTCACTGCAAAAATCTCCAGCTTGAGTTAAGTGGTGCTTTAAACTTGAACTATCTGGCCCATCAGGGGTATGGGTTGAAGCTTGATGCTGCTGATGCCTAAGCTAGGAACATAATGGGGATGCACCAAGAGTTCAGGGTAGCACACCTCATCAAGTGCTAATCAAATCAATCTGTGTAGTTCGAATGTTTCACAGTGTGGCCGCTCTCACTTGAGCTAGACTAGTTCTTTGAGGAGCAAATGTAACCAGTGTCTTGTGTCCGGAGAACATGCTTATTTAGCACAAGCCCTTAAAAACCTTTGTTGTTGTTTAGTACATGTCCCATTAAGCCCTACCAAAAGTTAAAGCTGCCCTACCTCAGTGGAAACTCTGAAGGGGGAGCAGGGGAGGCTTTGAGACTTAAACTCCCAAATCCAAGCACAGTGACAAAACACCAATCACAGTTCCACAAGGACAGGACTCCTCACTTCACGCGTCTAACTCCATGTGACAATTGCACTTAATGTCCACAAAGAACCATATCTGCTAGAGAGAAGTGGTGATTGATTTTGTTCTGTGTGATGCTTCTGATTCTTTACATTTATGTGCTACATAAATACATACGTAAAGGCCCTTTGTGTCCCAACGGTGGAGGTGGGGGAGAAACCTAGCCAGAGAGAACAAAAAAATAGCCTAAAAGTGCTATTGACAAAGCCATTGAACTACTGGCTACAGTGGTCAGTTGCAAAGGAGGGATATACAAATAGGAAATGACTCATGGTCTAAACATGTTGCACAATAAGAGAGAGATATGACATAAGCTGTGATAGAGGGCTGTCAGGGGGCTCTGGTCCTGGGGGCTACTCAGCCCCCACTGTTTCTCTACAGTTATCATTCAGCTAGGCTGTCCCTGCTCCTCAAGCAGGGATATCAGAGAAGGCACCACCATATATGGGCAGATAGATTATTGGACTCCAACTTGGGGGCTGGGAGGGGGGGCTGGGCATTTGCAGCGCAGCCCCACATTTGCTGAAGAGAGCAATGATTAGCGTAGCTGTGATTGTGCTCCGTGCCTACAGAGTCCCAGATTCACTATTTGGCACACCAAAATTGCACAGATTCAGATAGAAAGCAGGTGTGCAGATAAAGCTACGGGTCTCAACATCATACTAAAGTATGGACTATTAAGGGGTAGGATATTTTGGCACTAGATCATCAAGAGTACAACCAACTTATGTCGCAGTAAAACTTTTCCCCATATTTGGCCAGGCTCAGTGATAAATATCCACGTGACTAGACACGGAAAATAGTTTGCTAACAGTCCACAGTGGAAAGAGCCCTTGATCACAGGAGAGTGTGACTAAAATGAACAAAATAAATTAATAAGGAAGGCCATTTTCCCCTTCCTCTCAGTGCTTTAATAATACATGGATAAAGCTTTATGCCAATTTTTGATTTAACAAAGTGCTCTCAGGCCTTCAATCCCACTGAATACCGACTTGATTGCACATTGTAAGGAGAGTGACTAGCATAAACATATATATAGTTTCTCCTCCATGTTTTGTTTGCCTTGGTCTCATTTTGAAGCGCTGAAATTTGTACTGCCTTTTTTTCCTATTGTGGTTTTCAAATATGCGCAACAAAAAAAGTGCTGATCATATCACCCAAATCAATAAATGTTCCCATACTGTATAAGGAAACTGGGTAACTGAGTCAAGTGTTAAATTCCTCTCAGCAGCGTACACTTCCTAGCATGCATAACCTGAGTGACATACTTGAAGTGGTTTGGCTAGCAGTGATTTACAAGGGATTCGACTAATCTTGGGTTTTGTGAACAGGGTTGGATAGGCGAAGCTGATTTGTGCTTATTTGTGTTGTATTTTCTGTACCAGTGGAAACTTCTGACATGTTTTCAGAGGCTGTTGATGGAGGGCTGAACATTAACAGTAACAGTTAACCAGCTTTCTCCGGTCGAACAAGAGCTGGAGTAATCATGGAAAGCAAAGGATAATGCTGTATGCAGTTTGTTGCTCCGACAGTCTGAAGGTTTGTCTTCACTTCAGCTCAAGCTTTTACCTGAGTGCGGCCCCTAATCCAACTCTCATCCACACACGAAAACCTCACACCTAAATGTGGTGGAACTTTACACCCAAGCTAGCTGGCCAGTCTGGGGCTGAAGGCTAAACGTGTGGGAGCTGCTTACACTTGGCCCAGTAACCCACTTTGCAGTGTGAACGCAGGCTAAACCACTTGAGTGCTGATAGTTCTTTCATTGCCTTCCCACAATTCCACCCCATGTACCCAGGAGGACAGAGAAGCTCTCCCACAGTTCACTGGGAAAAATTTATAGAGCAGCTCAGCTTAATGCAGCTCTAAGAACCAAGGCATATCATCCCAGAAGCCTCAGCATCACAGACAAGGGAGTGCAGCTCCATTGTGGATGCAGTTGGTTGAATGCATTCAAATATTAGTTTGTAGTGAGCCTGCTCAGATCTGAACTAGATTATCCTGGGTGCCAATCAGCAGTGTTAAGTATGCAGTGAGGACATTCACTGAGGCTTTGAGTGGACTGAATTTCCAGAAGCCCCTCTTTTATTCTTTTCAGACGGAACCCATTTACCTGTTATTTTACTTCACTTGTTAATGCTTAAATTAGGGGATAGTTCCAGCAGTTTAAATTAGCCAACAGAACGAGGCTGCCTTTGTACCTTTGGCTTCCTAGCTACCGAACAGCCTGATCCCAACTCCCATTAAAGTCAATGGACAGACTCTCATTGACTTCAGAGAGAGTTAGATCAGGCCCTAAGGGCCTATTCCTAGGCACGGTCTACACTTAAACCTTAGGTTGACCTAGCTACATCACTCAGGGCTGTGAAAAATGTCATGCCTATACAGCCTAGTTTGGTCAACCTTACCCCACCGTAAACACAGCTAGGTCAATGGAAGAATTCTTTCATCAATCTCGCTCCTGCCTCTTGAAATGTCTGTAGAGTCGACCCTTACTACAGCAACAGAAGGGGTTTTTCCATCACTCTAGTACAGGGATTAGCAACCTTTGGCATGCAGCGTGCCAGGGAAATCCGCTGGTGGGCCGAGACTGTTTGTTTACCTGCAGAGTCCGCAAGTTCGGCCGATCGCAGCTCCCACTGGCCGCAGTTCACCATTCCAGGCCAATGGGGGCTGCGGGAAGCAGCGTGTGCTGTGGGACGTGCTGGCCACACTCCCCAAGTGTCCTCTAGTGTCTGGAAACCACCTCTAGTCCTTTAGTCTCAGTGGAAAGTCCTGCACAATTTCATTTAAAAATTCACTTTAAGACAGATGAGCTCTAAGAAATTCAATACACGTCTACTGAATGAAAAGGATGGATAACTTTTAACTTAAAAAAAAAGCCATAGGGAATTTTTTTAATGTGTTGTTTCATTTTTAAATGACCAAGGTTGAGACTTTGGATGCCAAGTGGAAATGCAGAGCAAATCTTCACATCTGGATTCTTGAACTTCCAGAAATCAGGTTGTACTGTCAATTCTGACAGGCTTCTCACTACAGGGGTCCTCGCGGGCAGCCTATATAGCAGAAAAGCGGCACTGCATAAGTAAGGACAGGAGTAGGGGGCAAATGATCTGGGTTCTATTGCTAGCCTTATCACAGGCTGCCAGTGACTTTGGCCAAATCACTGAGTTTATGTCTACACTGCAACTCAGAGCGTAGCCTCCCAGGCCAGCCAGCCAGACTTGCACTTGCGGAGCTCGAGCTAGTGCGCTAAAATCAGCAGTGTGGACACAGTGGCTCAGGCACTCAAGTTTATGGGGTTGGGTGGGCTGGACAGCCTGAGCGCCAGCCAGAGCCACAACATCCATATTGTTATTTTTAGCGCATTACTTCAAGCCCCGCTAGGGTGAGTCTGTCCATCTGGGTTGGGAGGCTTGCTCCCAGCTGCAGTGTATGTAGATATATCTGAAAGCCTGATCCAAAACCCACTGAAGGAAATAGAAAGACTCCTACTAACTTCTTTGGGTGTGGATCAGGACGTTAGAGCTCAATCGTGAGCTGTTTTATGCACTGGACAGGGGAATAATGGGGTGTTAAGTGCCCTCTTAATCTGCTGTGTGAATTACCAGCATTGCGGGTCTGTGAGCAAGAAAACCTCAACTTCAACCACTGCATGAAATTGGGCGGGCAATAGATAAGCAGAAGTAAAGTGGGGGAGCCTTAACTTCGCCTGATACCAAAAGGCCAGGCAGCACAGATTACTTTCCCCTGGAGCAAGAGGGAAGCAGGTCCCTCATCTGCTCCTGGGGGCAATACAACTAAGCACTACCACTTGCCCAGGGCTCATGGCAACTCGAAGGTGTAGCCCTTGACCTCTGTCCCTAAAAACTAGGAACAACAAGACTTACATGGTTGTATGCATTGTTGTTGTAGGCATGTCGGTCCTAGGATATTAAAGAGACATGATGGGTAAGGTGATAGCTTTTATGGACCAACTTCTGTTGGTGAGAGACAAACTTTTGAGCTTACCCAGAGCTTCTTTTTCAGGTCACAAAATGCTATGACATTTAATTAGTTAATAATTTTAGTGAAGCTCTTTGAGAATCTGGCAGAGAAAGCATTAGACAATGTTTTGTATGTAAGAATGCAAAAAGAAAAAAGGTATAATGATGATGGACTCAAAAATAGCTAAGCTACATCAATCTATATCTATATGTCAGATCCAGATGTCAACTCCTCACACCCAATCTGCAAGGGAGCTCATTTCTGGGTTTTTAGTGCAGGCCAATATAACGTTAGGATCAGCTACCAAATTCATAATCTAGATCCAGGCTTTGACTCACACACACACTGGGAGTACGTTCAGATCCAGGGGGTGGTTCAGACCCACTTCTACTTAAAAATACTTAAGAACACATTAACTCAGAGCAATCTCACATCTTCCCTTCAAATAATTTTTGAGGGAGCAATATAATTGAAGTTATTAGGTCAATTTATTATAATATATATGTTTTAACCTTCACTTTACTTGCTGAATTGGTGGGTCATGACTCATCGACACAATCTCTTCGAAGTCTGCCAGCCTGGATACTTTCCCTAATGATAGTGCTTGCTTTGTGCGGTGATATAGTGACAGCTGAGAAAAATGCTTATTCTTTGAAAGGTCAGTGTACAGCTTAATCCACATCAGAGCAACCACTTTCTGCAAAGCTTATTGCTGAAACATAGATTTTAACCTTTTTACTTCTCAGCTTTTCAGACTTCTTTTCATTTACCATGCTCTGGATTGACACACCACGTATCTTACTTTATAGTTTTCCTTTCTTCTCTCTAAATGCTAAGCTTGGTGGATCGGAAAAAAATATTCTTCCCTCGTTGTCCTCAAGGATATCTTAACCGAAGACTAGCATTACGCAGCTCTGTGCTAAACAGTTCATCGAAATTGTAGTGCATGGTACATACCATAGTGATCCTATGCTATTTTAGTAACAATCAAATCTGAAAGCATCCACCTATGGTTTTTCACTACAAACAAACCTTGTATTCCATCCTTTCATGCCAATTGCAGTCAAAGTGTTACCAATAAGCTACTCAGATTGAAGTCAGCTTTCTCAATGCAACAGGACATCATATAATATGTGATATACATCAATGACAAATACATCAAAAGTTTATTTCTCAAAATTAATACCAAAAAATACTCCATAAGCTCTGGAGAGCATCTCATGCCAAATTTATATGCACAGAGGAATTATAATGCACTATAGCAACAGAGTCTTCTACAGATTGTTTCTCTAGCTGTCTTGGAAGAAAAATAAAAACCTTGTAATTTAGGATAGCCAGAAATTACCTAACACTTTTTTAATGCAGTTATTTGTTGGAGAATTATTCTACCAGTTCTGTTAACCTGTAAATTACCAATAAAGAAAAAGAAACATATACCATACAGGGTGATTTATTTTAAAGGAAAACAATTAAGATAAATGTTAGAATAATAATTCCTTCAAGCTAGTTGGGTAGTCCAAGCCATGCTTTTAGTGAAATACCTGCCCATAAATTGATACTTTTTACTTGTTACAGTGCATAAATTGTGACTGTCATACTGAAATAATGATCCATTGTCTCCTTAATTATTATTCTGCTTTTAAGACAAGGGGAATAACATGACTTTTAATACAAAAATAGCAATGTCTGGCATCAAACTAACACTACATATCAAATCGCAGACTGAAGCGGCCTCAATGCTGGAAAAAATACATATGGCGCTCGTGATGGAATAACCTCAGTTTAAGGTCTGCTTTCAATCGACATCTAAAAATTTGGGTGCATATCCCAAATAGCTATATAGTCTCCTAACCTACCCCTCCATCGTCACAATCTCCATCCCCCAGACAGGTGCTAGAATAATCCTCCACTAGACAACAACCACCTGTTGTCATTTTAGGATGAGTGAACTAGCCTGCAATCCCCATATGCTGCCTTTGACAGATGGCACGCTCTCTTTGGCTTTTAGCCCCTCTTTGGCTTCTAGCATTTATAGGTCTTCCCTCTCCCACACAGGCCTAGCTAAATACATCAAAATGGCTTCTGCTGACACTCCTGAAAACATGGGATTGGTTCAGCCAATGAGAGAATCAGCGGACATCCCACTGGACAAAACTCAGCCCCAGCTCAAAGCCTGAAAATTCACAATGAAAAGTTGCACTGAAATTTCTGTCCCAGGGAAGAAAAAAGAATTGCACACACTTCCAATGAAATTTTAGCTACAGGAACACATTTTTTGAAGAAAGAAAAGGAGTACTTGTGGCACCTTAGAGATTAACAAATTTATTTAAGCATAAGCTTTCTCAGTCTCTAAGGTGCCACAAGTACTCCTTTTCCTTTTACGGATACAGACTAACACGGCTGCTACTCTAAAACCATTTTTTGAAGAGACATTGCATTTTCACAGACGTGCCACTGTCTGGTCTCAAAATTTTAAAACTCTCAGCTAATATCCTTCCACTCTCCCCACATACCATAGCCACACATACACCAGTAATACATTCAGGTAGATATATTTTGTGTCGTTGTAGCTACATGCCACATTTTTCAAAGTTTGGCTTCAAATATTTTAAAAGAACAAGTCAGAAATGTGTACATTGCTGTAAATCAGATTTCCGGAACAACTATCGGTGGGATGAAATGTGAGCCCTGGTCTTGCAATCTGATTTGTGCAGGCAGATCACAGTGCTGCTGTGGAGTCCCACTGAAGTGCTGCATGGGGCTGCCTAGATGGATCATATTGTGAGACTAGGGCCTAGGTTTGGATATAGATGCAGATCTGAACATCTCCAAGCATTAGGTTTTCAGATGTAGGGTTTGGGGGCCTGCTGCTGAGGGGTGCCAAGCACCCATAACTCCAGTTGACTGCATATGAACAGCACTTCTCAGGATCATGTCCCTGGTTTGATCCATTCTAGAAATAGAGGGTAGCCTACGCTACAAATAAGGGCTATCACACTTCTCCTCAGACTAGTGGACCATAATGGCCCCTTCTGGCTTTAAATTGTTTGAATCTACAGAAATTGGATGTGAAGGTCCCACAAGTTCAGAGATGTTTCGGATCTAGGATTTCAGATTAGGCCTACCTTTACATTATAACATAATGCATTTCTTGCCAATCATACCAGAAAGTGCACCTGTGATGGCGGGGACACACCTCTTGTGAGCTCTTCCTGTCAGTCAGGTGCGAACCTACACTCTCTCAGCTCCTGGTGCCCCCTGTCCGCTGTTAACCTTGCCACGTGGGTCTTCAGTGGCTGAGCTCTCCAGCTCAGTCTAGGGTTGCCACATTTCTAATTGCTGGTAACTGGAGCCCCGAGGCCCATCCCCTGCTCCGCCTCTTCCCCCAAGGCCCCACCCCCATCACTTATTCCTCTCCCCCCCCCCCCCCGTTTCTTGCTGAATCATCTCCATCTGCCTCCCCACACTCCAGTTGCGCTTCCTCTGCTCCGTGGCTGAGACAGGAGCTGTTGCAGCCTGACGAGGAGCCTGCCTGCAAGTAGAAAGCAGCCCCAGTTAAGCAGGGGCTGCTGTGGGTTAATATACCCAGCGCCTCTTCCTACCCCATGGTAACCAGACTTTTGGTGTCCACTCAGTACATCTGACTGGACAATGCCAGGTCCCCTCTTTGACTGGATTTTCGCCCAAAAACTGGCAACCCTAAATGGCACCTGGACACAGAAACCAAAAACCAAACTGTCTAGGTGGCAACTCTAGCTAAGTGACACAGTAAAATGCATGAAAAAACGCCTTCTGGGTCCAACAAGGATTACCACTGTGTCCTTGTTGGTGTCTGCAGCCCTCTTTCTGGGCCTAGTTCTCAGCCCCTTTTGGGCTGACTTTAAGTCTGCTTCTGCCTTGTTACAGATTAGAGCAGTGCCCCCAGGGCTTTCTCCCTGAAGACTCTTTGCCTTTGGCAGTTGTGTTTTCCCAGCTCTCCAGCCAGTTCACTTCTTAACTTCAGTCACCTTCTGGGGTAACACAGTCCAACAAATGATTGGCTCTCTCCAGGGTCTTCAGTCCCTGGGCCTGTTTCTTGGCCTTTTAAATGCAGTCTGATCCCCTCCTTGGGACTTAGGTCACTTCTCCAGTGGCTGGTGCAGGTGACGCATGCCCACCCACTACTCTGGTTCCCAAGCCAAGGACCCTACAAATAGCAGCCACATGCTGGTTTCTTTTATAGCTCCTGCTGCTGCTGCTGCATTCCCTGGGCTCCGTCCCACTCTGTCCCATCACCTTCTTGGGACCGCAGTCCTGACTTCTCAGGGTCTTCTCTCAGGCCTCTTTGCCTGAAGAGCTTGTAACAGCCCCCTCTTTTAGTCAGGATTCTCTCTTCCAGGCCTCTTTGCCTGGAGAGCTTCCCAATCCTATTTCTTTTTGAGCAGGGTTTCTTCCCAGACTTTTTACCTGTGGAATGTCACAGTCTTCTAGTCCTTCTTCACCCTTCTGGTCCTAGGCAGCAACTGACCTGCTCAGACTCTGCAGCTTCTTTTAACTGAGCCTGCTGAGCTCTGATTGGCCACTTCCCTGCAGCCTTTCTAGACAGGACCTACCTTCACTGCTCCTTTCCTGGGGTGGGGTACGGTAGGATCACAAGGCCTCCAGCAGGGGGCCTCAAAGAGCCCAATGCACCCCATCACAGCACCTACATTATAGCCATCTGTGTGCCTGGATAATTGCCAATGGGAGTCACATGCACGTTTAAACAGGGGAAAAGAGAAATATTAGAGATTACAATAACTTTCAGTTACCTGGCCTCCTTTGGACATTATCATACGGAGACTAGTATGGTAATTTTTTTTAATGTGGACTTTATAACAAATAATTAAGCATGCAAGAGTAGAGTCAATGAAACTCAGCAACCACATTATTTTTTCTAGCACACTAACTCCTGCCGCATGATGCACAGCATATGTCACAACCTAATATTTCCCTGTAGAGCCCATAACAGTGAGAACTATGGATTAAATGTTAACCCCATGACTCTGGAAGCTGAGATTTCACAAAGTGCATCCTATTACCTGCAATGGTAATATGTCAAGAAAGACCAAAAATGCCGAACAGTTGCTCTAATATAAATTTTTATCCAGGGGCTCAAATTTAAATTAAGATAATTTGAGATTTTTTTTCTGTGTGTGGACGTCTAGGTGTGTGTTTGTATAGATAAATAAATACATATACACATACATTAGTGAAAAAAATATTGTTCTATACTAACATCAAAAACATATTACAATATATAGTCTATCTATATATGATATACGTAGATGCACATATAGTAGTGGTCAAATTTTCAGAATTGTAGTTATGCAAATATAAACCATATAAATATGCATTTGTGCATGTAATTCAATATACAGATATGGTAAAATACATATGTGCATTGCCAGTTAATTATCATATTAATTATTACTAGAAGCATCTAATTACTGGTCATTTGCACATATAATTGTGGTATTTGTGCATGCAGTTTAGGTGCATGCATAGTGTTCCATTTTCTTCTTACTTAAACTGATATAATTTATTTCACTCTGAATTTCATTCCTTGTCATTTTTCCTGAAACTCAACTTCTAGCTATTCTTTTTTCTAAAACCGTAGCATCTTATCTGTAAAACAAGTTCACATGTTTTCAATTCCTGATGAAATATTTATGAGAGGCAGAATTTTGTTTATCTGCAGAAAATATGTAATCTCATTCAGAAAATGTTTTAGCTTCTGCAATACAATTATAACTGGCAAATTTAGGAATGGGCAATCCCCAAAAGATTAGTTCAGATAATAATCACTGAGGCTCTGGAGCAAAACCCCATTGTGAAAAATTCTGGAATAATTTTCCTGAAATGCGTTGCCTGGTTATGTGCTCTTTCCCTGCATGATAGAACAAAGATTTTAGTCAGAGCTACTCATATTAACCATGGTTTTAATAGAGATAGTCCTGAAGCAAAACCCTGGATCTAAGCATCCATGAAGTTTAGAAAATCATAAATCTGGATCAAAAATGTAGTTTGGATCAATCTTCAGTGTTTACATTTTTTCCTTTATCGTTCTAGAAAAGTATATCCTGGAACCTAAGCATCAGATACTGGTATAGACACCAAGTTTCCTCCTCTCCAACTTCTCTCAAATTTTCCAATAGCATTATATTAAGAAATACAATAATGATTCAACGTATAGCGCAGACTAGGCTTTTGCACGGAAATGATATGTGCAGCATCTGCCTCAAAAATGTTTGGAGGACACCCTAAAAATGTCCTCAGTTCACACTGTCTTTGTAAAGAGCTCTATAAATCAAATTACTCCACCACTTTATCTGCTAACCTGTAAGGAACTCTATTTGAAAGTTCTTTGCAAGGCGTAGACAATTGCAACAATTGTGATAGCTTTCATTTACTGTGAACAGTGTAAGACTCAAGCACTGTACCAAATAAGGTAGGAATATAAGAGAAGCCCTGCCGAGTTTTACTTTTATGGAATTCATTACAGGGGAGTTCCACTGTAGTGGAGTTTATGGACTTGTGGTTTTATGCAGTGTGCTTTGATTTCTTGTTTTTTATCTAGATCTATTTAATCAATTCCTTTCATATACTTTCTGAGCAGGCTGCTAGTTATTGCGTGACTACATTTCAGTGCCTGCAAACAATAATACATAATATAACAATAATCATTACAGAGAATAATTGTACCCTGAAGTGCTTTCTGAACCTTTTCCCATTTTTATTTATTAATAATAATAATAATTATTATTATTATTGGTAGTGAAATATGGAAGAGTGGCACAATAGTTGCAGGCACTTTTTTTGCTGTTATAAGTAAACGATATCATTATGTCATTCAAAACTGAATTCTGATGATTGAATATCCACAAAGGTCCAATTTAATCAATGGAGAAATTACAATTATTGGTAAATTCATACATGGAAGTAGCCTGAGCCCATCATAAAGAAGTGTGCCCTGATAATTTCCTAGAGCTCGGGTCCGTTGGTTGTTAGAACTAGATTGAGCCTTTGCTCTAAGCACTGCGTAAGGGGCTGCAGGTCATTGCACTGCCCCTGGTGCAGCAATCCTGGACAGGAATCATGACTCGTCTCCCCGATCTCTTCTTGCACCCCAGAAGGAAAGGTACCTAACCACAGCCCTTTCCAGGGTGCAGTTCACTTCTCCCCACGCTCTGCTGGCTAGCATGCTTGGGAGAAGATGGCAAAGCTAGGGCTCCACCCACTCCTCACCCCTCTCTAATCTCATCCTCCCACTTGCTCATGGGGGCTGAACAACGACTTGTGGACCCTGCCGATCCTCCCACCATGTCCAGAATTACGAACTGAGCAGGTCACAGAGGGGACTGAGCAGAGTCTGATGTACCCTTACTCTCCTGAGTGGCTGTGTCAGGCTCAATGATAATCCAGCTCAGGCTGATTACATGAATGTGCATCACCTAAAGAAACACAGCCATTTTTTAAATGGTCACCATTTGCAACCCCCCCCCCAAATAAAAATCCAGATGTGCACAGTCAAACTGTCTACCCAATACATCTTAAAATACCTCCTATTCCCCTCTTTGCAAATTACCCAGTGTGACAGAGTGCAATCCAGAGCAGTGAGAGGTTGTGTCACCTCTTATCCTGTGACTCTGAATGCCTCACAATGTTTTGCTACTGTAGCTCCCAGCAACAAACAGGCAGGTCACACCCTTAGTATCTGTTGTGACAAAGTTCCTTCTCTACTTTGGTGGGTCTTGCGCTTATTGGCAGATTTGCTCGCCTTGGAGCTTCATGGCAGCCCTTAGTTTGGCCATTTTTGTGAACCCACAGTCCATGTCAACTCCTCCTGTGTCTGATCAGGAGTTGGGAGGATTTGGGGGGAACCCGGGCCCGCCCTCTACTCTAGATTCCAGCCCAGGGCCCTGTGGAATGCAGCTGTCTAGAGTGCCTCCTGGAACAGCTGTGCGACAGCTACAACTCCCTGGGCTACTTCCCCATGGCCTCCTCCCAACACCTTCTTTATCCTCACCATAGGATCTTCCTCCTGGTGTCTGATAATGCTTGTACACCTCAGTCCTCCAACAGTCCGCGTTCTCACTCTCAGCTCCTAGCGCCTCTTGCTCCCAGCTCCTTACACGCGCACCACAAACTGAAGTGAGCTCCTTTCTAAACCCAGGTGCCCTGATTAGCCTGCCTTAATTGATTCTAGCAGGTTCTTGATTGGCTGCAGGTGTTCTAATCAGCCTGTCTGTCTTAATTGTCTCCAGAAGGTTCCTGATTGTTCTGGAACCTTCCCTGTTACCTTACCCAGGGAAAAGGGACCTACTTAACCTGGAGCTAATATATCTGCCTTCTATTACTCTCCTGTAGCCATCTGGCCCGACCCTGTCACACTGTATATAACTGAAGTCCTGGTCCAGCAACTCTGACCCTAGCAGCCTGCCAGCACTATCCGTCTCTCCTCCACTAGCAGCCTTTTCCATTCCAGCCTCTGCAGTTCTGAACCTCTCGCCACTGCTACTGACTTTCCTGGATCATCTGGGGAACCATCTGATTGGTCTCCTGGATGTCCTGTAGGAGGAAAAGGGACCCCCTCTAGCCCCCATTTGGAGCAGATGCCCCAGCCAGCCTCATGGCACATGAATACAGCATGGCCACTAGCTCTGATTGTTCCTGATCAGCTGCTGACAGACCTCACTGTGCACACAGCTCTGCTAACTGCTCTTTGGTGAGCTCAGCATCTGCGTCTTTTGCTTCTCCTGCCTTTTCTGCTGCTAACTCATCTCTACTCTTTCCTTTGTTCTATTTCCCTCACCTGAAAAAACAACAACAGAAAATAACCTTTTCTTGACTGTTCCCAGCCTTCACACTGAGAATCACTTCAACTGTTCCACCAGTGCTTAAAGTGTAAATCTCAGTTAAAATAGCAAGCAATGTGAAAATCCTCCCAACTATGCCATTGTGACAGGATTCAGGGTGCAATCCAGACCTGCGAGGGGTTGTGTCACCTCCTATCCTGTAACTCTGAGTGCCTCACAATGCTTTGTTCCTGTGGCTCCTAGCCTGGTATGCTCTCAACCAACCTATAAGGATGCAGGTCACACCCTAAGTGTCTATATATGACTGCAGCTCTCGTCCAAGAACTGACCCCAGCAGCCTTCTAGCAACACACCAGCCATGCTCCCTGATCTCTACCAGCTTTGGATACAACCAGCAAGGTGATCCCAATACACTCCCAGACCTGAATTTTCAATGCTTTCCTGGACAGTTCAGAGAAATAATAAGGTTCATTTGTTCCTCTACAGACACAAAAACACTTCACAGCTTATTAACTTAATTGGGGTAAATATACATCCTTCCCTGCAAACTCAGGAATGAGTAGGTTTACAGTAAAAATAAAACAAATGTACTGACAATAGAACATAGCTTAAGTGATGCCAAGTACAAGAAAGAAAGTTAGAAAGAGTTACAAGCAAATAAAAGTGAAAGCACACATCTAAAAGTCTAAAATTTAATCTAGCAAGGTACAGGCTTTGTTCAAGATGGTTTCTCTCACCAATCATTCTTCTTCCCAGCCATGGCTTATTTTCTCACAGTTAGCACTTCCACAGAAATACCAGATGCTGGCTTCTCTTGCCTTCCTAGGTGAGAGACTTTTGCCTAAGCAGGTTTCTCACCTATATTCAGTTTCCACAGACTTAAATCTCCGGTTGGCTGGAGGACCCATCTTTCGCAGCTTGGAAGAACTCTGGCTTCTTGTGTCTGTCTAGTGATGGATGCCCACGATTGTGTCTGTCTTTGATTATATCTTCCAAAGTTCAATTACTTTGTTTCAAGAGGCAGGATGAACTCATGCCCCTCTTCCCTTACTATGGACTTCCCATCCCTTTGCTGATTTCTATGTAAATGGGGCTTCCATTGTTTTTGGTCACACCTTGCTTAATCTCATTGGAGACAAGTAGATAGCTGCCTTCTCTCTTGTCTGGGAGGGAATCTGTTTCTCCCTGTTTGGCCACAAACTTTAAAGCATAATATCAATAAGTATCTGTATTTCCTCATATAGCGCTATTAGCTTTCAGAAAAAAATCTCACTCTATACATTTTTATAATATAGTAATACAGTAGAACCTCAGAGTTATGAACACCAGAATTACGAACTGACTGGTCAACCACACACCTCATTTGGAACTGAAAGTACGCAATCAGGCAGCAGCAGAGACAATAAAAAAAAAGAAAGCAAATACAGTACAGTACTGTGTTAAACGCAAACTACTAAAAAAAAGGAAAGGTTTAAAAAAACTATTTGACAAGGTAAGGAAACTGTTTCTGAGCTTGTTTAATTTAAATTAAGATGGTTAACAGTACCATTTTTCTTCTGCATAGTAAAGTTTCAAAGCTATACTAAATCAATGTTCAGTTGTAAACTTTTGAAAGAACCATAACGTTTTGTTTAGAGTTACAAACAACCTCCATTCCTGAAATGTTCATAACTCTGATGTTCTACTGTATTGCATACAAACCACTGATTCAATTGTTTATAACTTGAGGTTCAACACCCTTATCATTATAGACCAGTAAACCTTTGCAATGTATTCTTTGAAATGTCTGACCCAGACCAATATTCTCTTTTCTGCTGGGTGTAGATGCCACTGTGTCTTTTCCCCCACTTCTTTGCTTGATAGCTTTTATGATGGGTTGGACCCACAGTTTCCAACTTTCATGTGGTAAATAAGCACCCCGACTTCCACAATAAGCCAAAAAAAAGCTAATCCCGTTTCAAAACAAGGCCAAAACAAGGCAATTCCTAAGAATCCCAACACTCTATGTGACTAGAACCGCCTGGCGTGCAGTCTGGGACTGTGGTGGGCCCGCTGTGCATCCCTGACTCTCTCCCTCCCTTGCCCCTGCTTGCCCCGATTGCTGGGAGCCAATCAAAAAAAAAAAAAAAAAGGAACAGCAACAAGCTACAAGCCAAAAACTAGCCAACAAGCAACTCACAAGCCAATTACGCCAGAAACAAGCCCAATTTCTGCCTTTTTTCCCATGGGTTTGGAATGTCTGACTGGACCTCCTGTCCGGGATGCCACCTGATGTGCTGGGGTCCCACTGGTTCCGCCCGTTCCACCACCATAGGTTTCCTCACCCTGTCCTAGCTGTGCCAGGCCTTCAAGCCTTCACCAGCACACACACACATAGGTAGGGCATACCCAGCTGCAAATGGACACAGAGATCAGCTCTGTGTGGAGGAATCAGACTGGGGATTGCTCAGCATGCACATGCACACCTCCTTTGGGGTATAAACCCAAAATAATATTGTCTTGCGCTGTATAGAAAGATCTGCACAGCACTAGCTCGTAAAAATTCGCCCTCTCCCTCAATGTGGAGAGAGATATGCACAGCTTTTTGCCTCCTCCCCAGATATGAATTGCACAAACTGGGTTTTGAAATGAAGAAACAAGTTTATTAACTATTAAAGGTAAATTTTAAGTGATTATAAGGGATAGCAAACAGAACAAAGCAGATTACTGAGCAAATAAAACAAAACATAAAAACTGAGCTTAATACACTCAAGAAACAGGTTACAAAATGTAATTTCTCACCCTAAATGTTGTTTTAGACAAGTTGCACAGTTTCTGTAGTTTAGAGTTTCAGTTATTACTCTTTACAAACTGGACCCCCATCTCAACCTTGACTCAACCCCAGTCTTTCCCTTCAGGTGCTTTTAGCCATCTTCCTTCTTGGACCGGGAGGCAATGGAGACGAATCCTAAATGATTTACTCCACAGCCTTAAACAGAATTTACATAAGGTGGGAACCCTTTGTTTCCAGTGGAAAAATACAAGCAGTGTCCAAGGTGGTACTCTGTACCAGGTGACGTCATCAGATGACCCTGCAGTGCCAAAGCAACATCCCAGGAAGCTACTCAGGATGGTGGGAGATTAGGATCTTCAAAGTTCTACTGTCCTTATTAAATGGCTCATTCAGGCTCATTGTCTACTGTCTGGTGGGTGTTCCCCCAAATACACACACAGTTGCAACTGTTACAAAGTCAATATTCCTAATCTCAGATAGAGAAATGATGCATGCATACAAATTGGATAAACAATTTCAGTAGATCATAACCTTTTCAATGATACCTCACATAGAATCATAGAATCATAGAATATAAGGGTTGGAAGGGACCCCAGAAGGTCATCTAGTCCAACCCCCTGCTCAAAGCAGGACCAATTCCCAGTTAAATCATCCCAGCCAGGGCTTTGTCAAGCCTGACCTTAAAAACCTCTAAGGAAGGAGATTCTACCACCTCCCTAGGTAACGCATTCCAGTGTTTCACCACCCTCATAGTGAAAAAGTTTTTCCTAATATCCAATCTAAACCTCCCCCACTGCAGCTTGAGACCATTACTCCTCGTTCTGTCATCTGATACCATTGAGAACAGTCCAGAGCCATCCTCTTTGGAACCCCCTTTCAGGTAGTTGAAAACAGCTATCAAATCCCCCCTCATTCTTCTCTTCTGCAGGCTAAACAATCCCAGCTCCCTCAGCCTCTCCTCATAACTCATGTGTTCCAGACCCCTAATCATTTTTGTTGCCCTTCGCTGGACTCTCTCCAATTTATCCACATCCTTCTTATAGTGTGGGGCCCAAAACTGGACACAGTACTCCAGATGAGGCCTCACCAATGTTGAATAGAGGGGAACGATCACGTCCCTCGATCTGCTCGCTATGCCCCTACTTATACATCCCAAAATGCCATTGGCCTTCTTGGCAACAAGGGCACACTGCTGACTCATATCCAGCTTCTCGTCCACTGTCACCCCTAGGTCCTTTTCCGCAGAACTGCTGCCTAGCCATTCGGTCCCTAGTCTGTAGCTGTGCATTGGGTTCTTCCGTCCTAAGTGCAGGACCCTGCACTTATCCTTATTGAACCTTATCAGATTTCTTTTGGCCCAATCCTCCAATTTGTCTAGGTCCTTCTGTATCCTATCCCTCCCCTCCAGCGTATCTACCACTCCTCCCAGTTTAGTATCATCCGCAAATTTGCTGAGAGTGCAATCCACACCATCCTCCAGATCATTTATGAAGATATTGAACAAAACCGGCCCCAGGACCGACCCTTGGGGCACTCCACTTGATACCGGCTGCCAACTAGACATGGAGCCATTGATCACTACCCGTTGAGCCCGACAATCTAGCCAGCTTTCTACCCACCTTGTAGTGCATTCATCCAGCCCATACTTCCTTAACTTGCTGACAAGAATACTGTGGGAGACCGTGTCAAAAGCTTTGCTAAAGTCAAGAAACAATACATCCACTGCTTTCCCTTCATCCACAGAACCAGTAATCTCATCATAGAAGGCGATTAGATTAGTCAGGCATGACCTTCCCTTGGTGAATCCATGCTGGCTGTTCCTGATCACTTTCCTCTCATGCAAGTGCTTCAGGATTGATTCTTTGAGGACCTGCTCCATGATTTTTCCAGGGACTGAAGTGAGGCTGACTGGCCTGTAGTTCCCAGGATCCTCCTTCTTCCCTTTTTTAAAGATTGGCACTACATTAGCCTTTTTCCAGTCATCCGGGACTTCCCCGGTTCGCCACGAGTTTTCAAAGATAATGGCCAATGGCTCTGCAATCACAGCCGCCAGTTCCTTCAGCACTCTCGGATGCAACTCGTCCGGCCCCATGGACTTGTGCACGTCCAGCTTTTCTAAAAAGTCCCTAACCACCTCTATCTCCACAGAGGGCTGGCCATCTCTTCCCCATTTTGTGATGCCCAGCGTAGCAGTCTGGGAGCTGACCTTGTTAGTGAAAACAGAGGCAAAAAAAGCATTGAGTACATTAGCTTTTTCCACATCCTCTGTCACTAGTTTGCCTCCCTCATTCAGTAAGGGGCCCACACATTCCTTGGCTTTCTTCTTGTTGCCAACATACCTGAAGAAACCCTTCTTGTTACTCTTGACATCTCTGGCTAGCTGCAGCTCCAGGTGCGATTTGGCCCTCCTGATAACATTCCTACATGCCCCACCTTGCATAAAACATATCTTCATTATGCCATATTCATATCATAACAATATTTCTCTGAAGAATATGGAGTGTAACGTCACAGCTTTGTTTACCTGAAATATAAAAATGAACCTTCATTGTCTCTGCCTGATGACTGGGCTGGTCAAAGAAGCAAATATGCATGCCCTTTTCTAGGGCAGACCTGTTTTCCAACTCCCCCTGACATGCCTGGTTTAAACACACTTACGTCATAATTCCGGCATACATCCATAACTCTTAATACACACAGCATACACACATCACACAAGAATATAAATGAGTTATTAGTTTTCAGATGATACCTTATAAGGTATATTTTGTAAAAGATTATTACAACAGTGTGCAGGGTGTGAACACAGGGGTGCTTAGGGTCACACCCAATTATTTTGTTTGAGTAGCAAAAGAAGGTGAAACTCCAGCGAAGCTGAAGTAGACACAAAACCTAAGGAGACTAGAAACTGGAGATGAAAAAGGCAGCCTTAGAATAAAACAAGGAACAGTGTGAGCAAGGAACTGGGAGTTAGCCTCATGAGTTTTATTCCTGACTCTGACTCAGTGTCTGATCTTGGGCAAATCAGCCTCTCTTAACCTCAACTTCCTCATCTGTATTGCCTAGGGTGCTGTGGTTACTGGCTTTCTTATTTTAGAATGCCCAAAAGTATGTTACCTGCCTCACAAACACAAACAAAGAGACAGTCCCTGCCCTGAAGAGCTTGCAGGTTAAAGTCACATGTGACACAATCAGCAAAGATGATCAGGCTCTAGGTGGGAGTGGGTAGTTCAGTCTCCATTCCTCTACAATCTGGGGTGCTGCTGCTGAGATGGCAAAGGTGCCAATTTGCACCATTTTTGATGGCTGTGTTTTTATGATGTAGGCTCTTCCAAATGGGACGGATGGCAACAGACTCATTTCACATAGACCACTGAACAGTTGACAAATGGTAATGACTTTTGGTCACAGGTGACCTAAACGGGAAAGTCACCACATCTCATTACCCATCCCCTCAGCCATCCAGTAATCCCAAGTATTTCTTCCCCTACCGCCTACCCCTGAAAGAAAGATTTCTCGTCTGTCATGCAGAACCCTTTTTTCCTCTTTCTTAGATCCTTCCTTCAGGCTTGGCAGCCCCTCGGGCTTTGCGGGGCTGATATATTGTATTTGGAAGGTTATTTTCACCAGCTTGCAAAACCTGTAGCAAGCATCACTAGTCCCAGGCACACAGAGCTCTAATTGAAACTGTTCCCAGCCACTCTCTATCTACATATACATATCCTGATTATGACAAAGCTCATGAATAATCACTGGTATGAACTTGTTCCTCATTGTCACAAGTTCAGAAAAGCAATGGGGATCCTATTGCATTGCCCAATCCCTCTGCACGGCAAAGATGACAACGTTCCCATTTTCTAAAAATAATTACATAGCCCAGTGTGAGTTTGAGCTGCAACAGCTGCCCGGATGACTCACAAACACAGAGATTATGAAAATGTATCAATGCCCTAGCATTAGGATTAAGGCTGAGTGAAGTTGCAAATATTCAGCTTTACTTCAAGTTTCACCTCAGCTTTTCAAACTTATGGCTAAATCTTTTTGGTGAATTAACACCGCATTGTTGTTTCTTTAAATACCTGAAAATATTCACTTCTAGTAGATTTTGCATGCTATGCAGCAAATTTCCTGCTTTTCAGTATTGTGCACTGCATCATTTGTTAACGTGTGTGTTCTTTCAAAGGAGGAAAATATAAACCCTGCAACGTTTGCCATCTGACCTCATAAATCTAAAATTAGATGGTTTCATTGTCTCAATTTATCCACACTATAATTGCAGTTCCTCATAAATTTCCAGAATGTGTCTCTCTAGGGATTCTTACACGCACAAAGTATATTAGAATATTTCAATGCTTTTGTTTTCTTTAGGGCTCTTACTATGCATTTGTTTATGCATATTTCAGATCCTCAGCTGCTGTAAACTGGCATAGCTTCATTGATGTCAATGGAGTCTCACCATTTAACACCAACTGAGAATCTGGTTCTTTGTACTTCAGCTTCACTGTTGGTATAAAGTAAACTAGATAGTTACATGTATACATTGCTCTTTTGAAGGACATATATAAAATCATTTTTCTGCCCCGTAAGATTGTGTCTTTACTTAAGCGCAACTCACGTTTATTTCTGGGAGACTGCTGATTACAAAAAGAGGGCAGGGGTGTTTGAAAAATTTGTATAGTGGGGGTGCTGAGAGCCACTGAACCAAAGTGTAAACCCTGTATATGACAAAAACTACTTTAAGCCGGGGATGCAGGAGCACTCCCAGTCCTAGTGCTTCTGGAAGAGGACGCTGAGAATATTAAAAATGACAAGAGAATTATTTCAAAATGGGCCTGACTTAATCAAGGATGACACGTTAAAACAGGATATTTTCCTCGAGTGAGAAACCAAACCCTCTCATCGCCCCCCCAGTCTGCACCATATATTCTACTTTTAAGAAAGTTGGGAAGTCCTTCCATTGACTTCACC
This sequence comes from Caretta caretta, assembly GCF_965140235.1. NCBI lineage: Eukaryota > Metazoa > Chordata > Testudines > Cheloniidae > Caretta > Caretta caretta. Next base: position 124,149,081 of record NC_134209.1, on the reverse strand, counting down.
AGGCTTTGAATCAGTCCCTCAAAGATCAGTGAGTGGCTGGACTCAAGCTAATAGAGTACCACTAGCAGTCTACAGGTGCTATTCAAATAATAATAAAGAGAGAATGGATAGTAACAAAGCATTTCCACAGTATGAAGAAGTGAATTATGAGTGTGGCTAGCTATAGGATTGTCAATCTTTCAGACAGCACATTTGATTTACTAGGGAAGCCGATGTCATATAAATCAAAGTTCACTTAAATTTACATTTACAGATAAGACCAGAATAGTTACTCATTGTCACGCCTGCAACTCATTATGAATATTGAAGCTATTAGTGGCCACTCTGACTTGTGAGAGGTACTTAATGATACACTTTCCTCCAAGAAAGGTATAAACTCAATCAATTAATGAAAGCTCTCCTGGAAGCATTCACTGAAAGTGAGATGTCAGAATAACAGAAGTAGTGCGCTATTATTTACACAATGAAAAACCTGCCAGGGGTCTGAAATGTCATGCATGTATAGCACGGTGCAAAAAAAGGCATACTGGAAGGTCAGCCTCCTCCAGAAGGTGAAATTGATCGAAGGGCAGACAATCATCTTAGAAACTACTGGCCTGATCCTACTCTCATTGACTTATATACTGCACATAAGTAGATCTACTCCACCCACAAGCCTGTCTCCCCACCTCCCAGTTTGTGGTATAAGGTCCAAATTCCACAAGGTGCTGAGTACCTGCAATTTCCATTTATTTAATTTTTTCTTTGTATTTATACAAATGTATACAAATGCATTGTATTACATTAAAACTACATCCTCGGTCACACATTGTATATGCCATTGACATAACGTTAATACCCAAACATAACTACAGTACAGTGCAATATAAAGCAGCATCAGAAAACCAGGCAACTCAAAAACTTAAACTGCCCTGCCCTCCAACAATTCCCTGCCTCCCCTGCATTCTCAAATGCAGCATATCCTCCAGGTCACCAGATTATTAACTACTGAATGCACCTCATAAGACTTGGCCCAGTTACTAGAGTGTAATCCTATTACTTGGATGCTGTTGTAAAGTACAAAGTAAATTTAGAGTTAGGCATGAACTGGAGTACCATACCTGTACCCCTCAGTGCTGGGGGAGGCACAGATCCATATTTCAATTTCTCAGCTCAGAGCTATCTCTGTAACAAAAGTTTCAGCTCAGCCCCATCTCCCTCAAACTAGGGGGAGGTATCAGTCCAGAATTTGTGGCTCACGTTCATATTTCAGACCTGTAAAAATGCAAGCACCACGCATGTCCTCTTTGCTTCTCTACTTTGAAAAACAAAGCAGATGTTTTCAGGGTTTTCTTTTTAATTTGGAACAAAGTAACAGAGCAAAAGAAAAAAAAAGATGTGGTCCAGGATTTTTGTCTTCCAGAGAATGGGGATTTCGGCCAACAGAGATGGAACTGTCTTGATCCAAAAGGGCCTGTAATTTACATCCCTTAAAGTCTGACATTCACCTGTGTGCTTTGGGTTGCATAGCTTAACACTTTCACCTCATCCAGAATGGCCACCTTGTCCAGCAGCAGTTGTCCAAAGAGTGTAATAGATGAAACTGAACCCCGGCATAAGTGAGTGCTATTCCACTGTCTTTAATGCCTGCTTACATTAGGTCTGAATTTGACCTATTGTACCTGCATTTCCAGCACAGTGTAGTACTGTGTGTCATAGACATCCTAAATCTGGTACCTCCCATAGAATGGGTTGAAGAAAAATATGCCCATTGCAGACTGTAGTGTTGAATTTAGTTATGGAGCCTGAAGGAGCTACAGCCCCCACACAGAAGGAACCTAAAGGGGAAGAGCCCCCGATTCAGGTAATAGAATCCCAACAATCTATTGTCCCCACCCATGATGGTGGTGAGCCTTCCAATCAGTGGAGCTGGCAGTTCCATAATGTGTAAGGCATGTGTCTATTAAAGATGTGTGTCAGGTACATTTGATAAACTGAACTACCTAAAAAATATTGATATGATAAACATGTTAAGCTTCCTGGGTCAGTTATGTTTTAACTTACCTTCCAAGATCCAAAAGTAAACATATGCCCGCTGAGATACACATAAAAATACAGAAGAAAAATTGAACTAATAAAAATACATCCGTTTTATAGCAATGTGTATAATTACTGTAACCCATAACTTATACTGGCCTCTGTTTGGCTGTATTCCTTTATCTTATATATCTCATATATTCTAACTTATCGAACACGTGTTTTCAACAGTCTATATTTAATAAAAATATAAACTAATAAAAATAAACTATTATTATTCATATTATGGTAGCATCTGTAAGCCCTAAATTATATCATGACCCCATCTGCGTAGTGCTGTACACACATAGGGAAATAGATCGTTTCCATCCCAAGAAGTTTACAATCTAAGGGGAAAGACTCCGATTTTTCACAGGTATTTAAAGACGCAGATAGGTGCCTTGTGAGATTTAAGTGCAACTTCTGAAAATCGCATTAGATGCCGATCTGCATCTTTAGGTACCTAAAAGCCTTTAAAAGCTGGCCCTAAATTCTTGTACCCTTAGTCATGCTGAGTAGTAGTTCACAACTCAGAAACAATACTGCTATTTAACCATAAACATGCACTATTTTCTGAAGTTAGTATCTAGATTGTTTCAGGTAGAAATTTTTCATTCAAAACATTCTTCTTGATTAAAAATGGCTGTATGTTGAAACTGGAATCTTTCATGAAAAGATTTAATTGAAACAAAATTTTCCACAGTATGCATCCGATGAAGTGAGCTGTAGCTCACGAAAGCTTATGCTCAAATAAATTGGTTAGTCTCTAAGGTGCCACAAGTACTCTTTTTCTTTTTGCGAATACAGACTAACATGGCTGTTACTCTAAAATCCCATGTATTCATCATAAGCAAAAATGTTGACATTTTGGGGTAGGGAGAGTTCCCTTTCTTACTCTTTTTTCCCTCCTTTGTACCACTGAATGTAGTAGAATGGATGAGGTCCAGTGGTGCCAGATTTTTTCCCCCACTTCTTTTGTTATTGTTTTTTCTTATATCCATCTCACTTTTCAAAACTGCCTCATTATTGGGAAAGTTACAGAAATTTCAACAGATTACAAAATAGTAAAACAAACAATGAGAAAAAGAAAAATTGAAAAAGTGTGTGTGGGGGGAGAGGAAAATGGAGATCATCCATCTTATAGCACTCAGTGACAAAAAGGAAAAAAGTGAGAAAAAACCCAAAAGACAAAATTTCAAACATTACATTTTTTGGGGAAATTGTATTTCATGTACAGCCTGTTCCATTTCAAATCCTGTGAGATGAAAACAGTCTCAGATATTTAAATTTTTTTGCTACTTCCCAGCCTTTTCTACATTGAGCACTTCTTTCTGGGAGAATTTATGTCCAAGATGGGAAATTTTATGTTCTTGTGAGACTAACTTTTCCAAAGAGAGCCAAGAATTTTTTCTCTCTCTCTCTCTCTCACACACACACACACAAATTAGGCAACTTGAAGATGGTGTTTTGGAACCTGAGTAAGGTTCTTGTCCACCTGACTGCCAACACTCCACTTACTATGTCAAACGAGCTGCCTGCAAGCCTCCAGTGGAAAATTAATGCCCAAGGAATATCTAGAGAGCCAATTAGTCTGATACTGCTATTGAGCTACACTAAAAATTCCCACATACTTGATCAGGATTTCTGCAGTAGAACGAACCATGACCCAAAGTAGATATTTAGATATAGGCACCTTCCCGTCCCTTTCATCAATACAAACTAGTGATGTTTATATATTTGCTACAAATATAGGTATTTGCAAGTTTTTCCTGTAATTCCACAGCTCCATTTAATAAGTAACCACTGAGTAGATAAGATGTCCAAAACCACAAATGATGGTTAGAAAGTGACATGCTTATTCTCTGGGGGAAAAGAAAACGAAGCATACTTGGAGTTAATGTGTAATAGAATCTATGCTAGTAATGCAGGGAATTTCAGAGATGTGCTAAACCTTCTGAGCACAGACTAACAGCAAGGCCCTTGGCTGTATGAATCAATGTTTTATGCCTCCAATTCAATTGTGTTCCCTTGTACCTACAGAGAGGCAAATAGCACTGATGTACAAAGTATCAGCACAATGGCTTCTCATTAAAATTAGAGAAGGGTGGTCACGAATGCTGTATAGAAAATACCGAAGTACTGGTACATATACAGAACTCAAAATAAATTTGCGGTTTTCCTTTGACCTCATCGTAGTTTGAGTGCTCTGGAAAAGGGCTAGCAACATTTATATTTCATCACTGCAGCTCACCTATTACATTATTTCCTAACAAACAAAGCTATCATAGGCTACAATATAAGCCACAGAAAAGAAACATGGTTCTAATTCTGAACAAGTAATGCAGAACTCTCTGCTCGTATTTGAGGTAGGCTGCAAACAGGAGGCCTATGTTAGGGGGCTTATTCCTTCACCCACTTACTTCCTTGGTCCTTCTCGCATGAACAGAGAGCAACAATACCCGAAGTCCAAAGGTGCAAACAATTTGATGTTTATTGGGGTGAACTTCCAGCAAGCATTCCAGCAAACTTCCAGTTTCCTTCCTTAGTATCCTCCTTCCCAGCTCTGACACCACAGAGCCTTAGACCTGTGTCCCTGTTCCCATTCCTACCCTTAGCCAAACATGATTCCAACTTCCTTACTCCCATTCCCTGTTCCCATTTCCCCCTTTAGCAAAACATGATTCCAATTTTCTTACCCCCATTCCCTGCTCCCATTTCCCTCACCCACATGCCCATGCCCACCCCCACCCCCTCCCAGTCACTTCCTCATTGACTACAGATTATATAGTAAAACTTGAGTTCTGCTTAGCTATACCTTAACCAATCATTTTCCTGGAATTTAACTAACCAATCCTAACATATTGTAACATGATTATGTAACCAATTATATCCCACCACCTTAATTAGTTTACACCCAGCAAAATTAATTATACAGCAGACAGGAACAATCACAGAACCAGACAGAGATTATACAGACAAACAACAGCAAAGTGGGAACTACAATGACAAGACAACACAGAAGTGAGGATTTCACATCCCAGCTATTGATAAGTGAGTTCTTGCCAGACAGGATGCTATCAAACTAAGTTTCCTTTTACATTTTCTAGGCACTTCCCTTTCTCTGGAGGTGATAGGAATACAGTCCTGTCCTGATAGTGCCTAACAGCCCAATAGCACCTTATTTCAATGTGACTAGTTTGGAATGTGAGGATGTGACTGGTCGCTTCCCAGCTTATGGCTGCCTCTGCTGCTTAGCCAAAGGCCTGAGCCTAAGCACAGGGCCACAAACTGTCACAGTAAGAGAAGGCCCTTACACTGGCAGACAGTGGTTTTGATTCTTTCTTTTATACCTCTGGAACTAGCCAAGTGATCAGAATACACCTAAATTCTTAAAGTACAGGCCTTTGCAGACAGGCCTGAATATCTATATCCTAACAGCCTATTGCCAAAAAGGCATGTGGATTAGAGCTGGGTGGGAAATGGTTATACTATCCTGTGAAAATTTTCCTCAGTCTAGATAAGAATGAAATTGAGACCTTCAAGGTTTTTAACAAAAAGCCAGAGTTAGGGAGGAAGGGGGGCAGGAGCAGGCAGAGTGTCCAGAATAGATAATAGCCCCTGACAGTTAGGGTGCTGACTCAGGATGTGGGAGATTCAGATTCAAATTCCTGCTCTGCCTGATTTGCCCAAATATCCCACGTGAGTGCCATAATAACTGGGCTACTGGCTATTCTAGAGGCGTGGGGGTTCTCTTTCCCTGGTGCTGACCAGAATTTGCATCCCAGTTTCAATGAATTAGCATATTTTGACAAAAAAACCCAAAACATTTTGTGGAAAAATTCTCAACCAGCTCTACTGTCAATATTTTAGCATCTGCAACCTGCTTGTCAAACTCTCTTCACTCAAACAATGAAATGAGTTACCAATGCTGACACTCTTTGCTTAAGATCATATTTCCGCTTTCTCAAAACTGAAAATATCTCTGAAAAAAAGCTGAAACTTTCCATGTTTGGTCACAACCTAAAGATGATTTTTCTGGAGGGGATTAAATCCTTGTCACCATTTTCCAGCTATTGGAGACCAAAAATACACTCTCTAAGCATATTGAGGTTTTTTGTTTTGTTGTTCTTGGGAAGTCTTTTGTTCTTTTTTTTGCTTGAGAATAACTCAAACTGATGACCAAACTCTCCATGCCCAAACTCTGTATGTAACAGTTCTTGGTGAAAAGTGATCCCTTTGTTAAACTAGGTGAGAATAATTAAAATTAAAACTAAAACTTACAAGTGATAGAAAAATCACTTCCAGTACAAGAATGCTCAGAAGGCATCTGTAAAAATGCTAGCAGAAACCTGCATAGCTCTTCCTCCTCCTCAACTTGTTGCCAAGTGTACTTCTGACAAAATCTAAGCCATGGACAAGTGAATGCAATGAGAGTGAGATGATGTTGTTATGGCAACATTAAGGTACCATTTCTCAACTTTTGTGTTTCTATATGGAATCATAACATTGCATTAATATAGATTTTTGTCCTCCCATATAATAGATGTATGCAATTTATTGGACTCCATGTTCAAGAGGAGGCTGTGATCTCATTGGTGGTGGGGGAGGGGGGGAGGAATCCTATAAACAAAGTATGCAAGAGCAACAGACTTGAAAACATTTCCAAACAAGCAAGCTCAGAATACATTTTAGCCACTCAACAAAACTTGCATCACACTTTCTTGCTCTGGATAAGGGTAATAAAAATTTTAACTTTAGAGCTATTTAAATAAAGAACATTTCTAAAATCACAGTCCACTGATCTCCATATCCTCTGCTTTATTGATTTCTGATGTTCCACATTTAGTCCTCATTCAGTTTGTTCTAATGGATAATAGGAATAGTATCAGACCAGAAATGCTTCCAACTGTTCCTGTCCTTGAAAAGCCATTCTCTGCACTTGTATTCCTGGTCCCCTGTACTCTATTAGATTTAAGAAACATCTCACATGTACTATACTATATCTGTGTCTTTAATTCAAGAGAAAAAAGCTCTTCCTTTCAATACTAGAAAAATACCCGACCTACAATACCATGTTTCCTTCATTCTTGCTTTTAGACCTTATATTCTAGTGTAGTATTACCTTTACTACTTCATGTAAAGGTCAGTTGCATGCTTTGTAAGTGTATCTGGATGGATGAGGTTTCAGAGTTTTCGGAGATTGGGATGGTCTGGAAAGAAAATGTTACTTACCTGTATAGTAACTGGAATTCTTTGAGATGTGTGGTCCCTACCTGTATAGGGAAAGTCTTTGAGAAGAGATTGTTTCCACTCTCACACCTCCCACAAAGGATACAACAGTCTAGGTGATTTCCTAAAGGATTTTGTCCTTTGTAGATAGAATGCCAAGGCTTGATGGACATCCAAACAGTGATATTTCCTATCCTCACTGGTGACATGTAGCTCTGGGGAGAAGAAAGGTAAGTGCATGGTCTGATTAGATGGAATTCTCACATTACTTTGGGTATAAATTTAGGGTGTGATCTCAAGGTTATTTTGTCTTTATGGAAGATTGTGTAGGCTGATCAGCCATGATGTCTCCAGTTCACCTACTCTTCTGGCTGAGGTGACTGCAGCCAGGAAGGCTTCCTTCATTGATAGGTAGGCTAAGGAACATGAAACTAAGGGTTCAAAATGATTCTTTGTTGATGCTGATAGGACTAGATTGAGTTCCCATATCAGGGTAGATTTCTTTATCAGAGGAAAGACTCTGACAAGATATTTTAGAAAACGCACTGTAACGGGGCGGCTGAAGATTTAATAGTTGGCCACCACAGAGTGACAGACACTGATAGCTGTTAAGTGTACCCCCAGGAACTAAAGGATAGTCCTGAAGTCTTTAAGATGAGAAAGTATTCCATCATGGCATGGGTGTTGGCATCCTCTGGGATTATCAGATGATGTTCACCAGATAGAAATTTTTTTTCCACTTTGTCCTGTACTACTAAAAACTACACTTAACTGACTATAAATTTATTTAAGACTATTAACTACAACTATTTACAGATAGACTTAGGAGAAGCATGTTAACACTGAAGATGCTGAAGAGGTTCTGTCTCAGATCACGGGTGGCAGAAAGGAACTGGAGAGGCAATTTGATCACACCCTTGGTTTTGAGAAAAAGAAGGGGAAGGGTACAGGAGCAGACCAACAGACATTTGCTAGAAATTCCAGTCTCAGGTGTATGAAGAGCATGTACACCCACAGTGGAATACACATTGGGACCATCTCTCAAAGAAGACAAGATGCTTTTTTAACTAACTGCATCTAGGTTTTGATGCATCTACAGAAGAAATAGACTGGCATTGAGGCTATTTAAGTGCAGCAGTGGCACGTATGAGAAGAAAAACCTATATGTAAACCTTGGGTTACTTGTCAAAGTGGAGTAAATTAAAGGAGTGAATACATTTGCATGATATGATTTTGAATGTAATACAGTCTTGACATTGTGTCCCAGCTACCCAAGAGACCACCTTCACGCTCTGTGGCACCACGGCTGTTGAGGTCATTCTGAGACACAAGCACAATGGGGTCCTGATCCATAACAAGTGCTCGGTGGTAATACAAATAATAAATAATAGCGTCTCCTTCCTGTCATAAGCTGGAGGAGGCTGATGATCGGGACCTTGGTTTTTAAACCCACTCACCCTTATAGTTTTTTCTGCTAGGGCACAGTAACATGCTGCATGACCCACCCATTTCCCCAGGCTTTTCCTCAGGAAGGAGAATGATAACTAGGGGATGACCAGGGAACTGCTGAGAGAGCTGGGAGCTGGGATAGGAAATGCTGAATAGGGCTGGATACTGGTTGGTGAAAGTTAAATATGAATATCCTTTATATGATCTTAAGAAGTTGTGAGGATACTCTTTCTTCCTTGAACTCCTTTTGACAGCACTCAGAACATTCCATGGATGCTTCATATATGAAAATGAATAAGACATACATGTTTGTGTTCATACTAAAATCAGTTATTGGATTTTTGTATTTACATATGTAGCCTTCATTTCTTGGTGTTTCTTTCAAGTGACTAGACAGGGGTATTGGCTCTACAGGATTCTGATTTTTAAAGGTTTTATTTATCAGTGGAATTTTATACTCTAAGTGCATCTACATGGGTTTAAATGAACTCCAGTGGTAATTGGAAGACTTTTTTTTCTTTTTATGTTTGGGTCTCATTTCCTACTGCCCAGTCTTCGAGGGTCCTTATCCTACAGCCTACTACCACACACCGTGAAAAGAGAAATAGGTCATGTCCTCTCTCTGCAGGTTTCCTCAAAAGAGACGAGTCCAGTGCCAAAACTCCGACTTACTAAACTGGCTTATTCCTCTACTTCCATCTTTGTGGCTCTGGGAATTCTTGTTGTTGGTTACACTCCGCTGTCTTGAAACACTCTAAGAACTCTTGTAGGCAGCTTTGTAGCCAAGAGGAAGAAACCCAGTTTTCCCCATCACATGAAATGAAACTCCTGTACAACAAAACAGAACAGTACATTATCTGTCAAAGAGGCAATATATCTTGCAGACTATACACCAATCAAATTCACCAGAAGAGTCCAGAAAAACCAGAACCTACATGTGTTTGCACTAGTTCAAAAGATCAGAACTGAGAGTAGAGCCCTTAGAGTACCACAGAAGACTGACAGCAAAAAACTATAAGACACGTAAGGTATAAATAAATCTAAAGCAAGCAGCTAAATACCCCTAGCAGTAAAGAATCCTGCAGCCATCTCTCATGGAAAAAATTCAGTTAAACCACAGACTGTATCAGATGAGATTTAAGGTTGTACTTTAAAACACTCCTGTTGTGAAAGTGGCATTAGGCTTATCCTAAAACACTTGGGATTTTTATGGCAATTTAGATTATAGCAACATATGAGTGTGGAAGCATCTGTTTTATCAAGAACATCATTTTTGCATTTTGTCTGTTTTTCTTCATATAGCATATGTACACTAGTGGATCAAACGGTGAGAATGCATTTTCTCTTGTCTCACTTATATTTTCCAATGAAAGATGAAGAGGAGAAGGGAGGGAGAGATGAGAAGATGATGGTCAGAAATAGAAAAGTTTCAGACTGGATCAAATAAGGTTGTCCACAACAGTTTGGCTTTAATGGATGGCATCATTACACAGTTGTAAGGGTTGCTAAGAGTATTGGTAAAACAGTGTGTAAGCTGAAAAAGCAATCTCCAAGAATAAATGTGCACTACATTGCGGCAGACATACTTCTCATTAGTTTAACTCAAATGTCACCAGTTAATGGGGAAAGTGATTTAACAGCTGTCCTAGAGAGTAACACTCCAGCTTCTTGAACAGACTCTCTTCAGCTACCTGACTAATGTATATCTTTTTACTGGTGCTGTATCACAATGAACTGTTTTTATATTTTATGAACCACTTTACAGTCTATGTATTTTTTAAAAAATTCAAGAGGAATGCACAAAACATTCCCAGAGCCAGCAAAGGAAGGAATTTCACAACAGAAACCACAGACTTTAAATTATGACATATACAACCTGGCCAAGCAAAATAGCTTTGACACAAACTAATCAATAGCCTTGATGATCTTGGTAAGCACCATGTCAAGGACCGTGTATGCTGCCAGAGCATCCAAATTTGGCACTTGGCTAGACACTGAAATCATATGAATCACATTATAGTCATTCTTTCAACCTGTTCTGCCCAGTAGCACTGTCGCTTTTGTAAGCCGCTGGAAGGTTATTTTCTTTCATAAAAGAGAGACTTCCAAGATTGTCGAACAGAAACACTGACTTACATTTTCACTGGTCCCATTTGTAAGTCCCTATAATTAACCTCCTGTTAAGGATCTAATATATAACAATGTCATGTGGGTAAAATGTGGGAGTTGGCACCATCTTTCCGATTTTGCAGGCAGATTAAAGAAACTTCAGAAGTTTGCTGTGTTACCCGGGGTTCTTTCAACCCAAAGCTCGTGGTAACTTTTACTCTGTGTGAGGTGGTGTCAGGAAACAAATAGGAGAGACACGGCTGTCCGACCAATAGATGGCTGGCACAAACAGGACAACACAAGAGTGCTTTCATGTAAAGCTAAACTTTACTTAGTCTCAAGCACTTACACACGTCCGCAACAGGTTAGTAAAACACCCCCAACCCTTAATAATTACCAAAGCGGAGTATGGCTCTTGAGTGACACAGCGGCAGGTTTCCAGTGGCCAAATCTTCCGTCTGCCAGTGGGGACCGCAAGATGTATCCAGAGGGAGAGTCCAAAAAGAGTCCAACTACCTCAAACTTTTCCCCTTATTTATACATTAGTAATAGAATGACATGTCCCTTAAAGAAAACTTGTTAAGTAAGCAGTTTCAATGGTCAAGCAAGAGGTCCCTTCTGCTTATTGATTAACCAGGTGTGGGTTTTTCCAGAGTTTGCAGCCTTCAGGCCCCAGTAGACATTCCTGGGACACATCCTGCTCTTCTAAAATGCATGTATCAGCAACTTCAAAACACAATTCTTGTGGGGTCAAGGATGTGGGGTCAAGCTGCCCTTTCTGTGGCACCCAAAACTGCCTCCCCTCCTGCTTTGATCAAACTGAGGCTGGGACATGGCCAATTTTCAGCCTGCTAACTTGGCAGCTTTCAGCAATAAGCCATAGTGGTTTCAGGCACTTTACTGGTTTGCTGACATCTTCCCGTACAGTTGTTACATAAGAAAAGCCATATTTTGTCTGACCAATGGTCCAACTCACCTAGTGTCCTGTTTTCCAGCAGTAGCTAGTATCACATGCTTCAGAGTGAATGAACGGAACAGGGCAATTATCGAGTGATCCATCCCCTGTTGTCCATGTCCAGCTTCTGGCAGTCAGAAAATTAGGGACACCCAGACCATGGGATTGCTCCCTGACATCTTTGCCAATACCACTGATGAACCTATCCTTCATGAACTTATCCAATTCTTTTTGGAACCCAGTTACACTTTTGGCCTTCACAATATCACCTGGCAATGAGTTCCACAGGTTGACTGTTCACTATGTGAAAAAATACTTCCTCATGTTTGTTTTAAACCTGCTTCCCATTAATTTAATTGTGTGACCTCTAGTTCTTGTGTTGTGAGAAGGGGTAAATAACATTTTCCTATTCACTTTTTCCACACTATTCATGACTTTATAGACCTCTATCAAATCCCTCCCTTTGTCATCTCTTTTCTAAGCCGAACAGTCCCAGTCTTTTAATATGTCCTCATATGGAAGTTGTTCCATAGCCCTAATCATTTTGTGTTGCCCTTCTCTGTATTTTTCCAATTCTAATATAACTTTTTTTTGAGATGTGGAGACAAGAACTGCACACCGTATTCCAGGGCATACCATGGACTTATATGGTGGCATTATCATATCTTCTATCTTATTATCTATCCATTTCCTAATGGATCCTAACATTGGTAGCTGTTTTGACTGCCACTTCTCACTGAGCATATGTTTTCAGAGAACTATCCATGACGACTCCAAGATCGTTTTCTTGAGTGGTAACAACTAATTTAGACCCCAACAATTTGTATGCATAGTTGGGATTATTTTTTCCAATGTTCATTACTTTGCACTTATCAACATTGAATTTTATCTGCCATTTGGTTGCCCAGTCACCCAGTTGTAAGAGATACCTTTGTAACTCTTCACAGTCAGCTTTCGGTTTAATTATCTTGAGTAATTTTGCATCATCTGTTCACCCCCTTTTCCAGATCATTTATGAATATGTTGAACAGCACAAGTCCCAGTACAGATCCTTGGAGGACCCCACTATTTACCAGTCTCCACTGTGAAAACTGACTATTCCTACCCTTTGTTTCCTATCTTTTAACCTGCTATTGATCCATGAGAGGACCTTCCCAGTCTTATCCCATGACTGCTTACTTTGTTTGAGAGCCTTTGGTGAGAGACCTTGTCAAAGGCTTTCTGAAAGTCCAAGTGCTATATCCACTGGATCACCGTTGGCCACATGCTTGCTGACTCATTCAAAGAATTCTAACAGATGAGTGAGGCATGATTTCCCTTTACAAAAGCTTTGTTGATTCTTCCCCAATGTATCATATTCATCTGTGTGTCGGATAATTCTATTCTTTTAGCTATCCTCCCATTATCTGGTACAGACACTGATTTAAGCAATAGATTACATACGACAGTTAATAATTCTTAACAATTAATTCTTAACAGTTAACAATTTCATATTTGAATTCCCTCTGAACTCTTGGGTGAATACCATCTGGTTCTGGTGACTTATTCCTGTTGAATTTGTCAATTTGTTCCAAACCATCCTCTATGGACACCTTAATCTGGGGCAGTTCCTCAGATTTGTGACCTAAAAAGAATGGCTCAGGTATGGGAATCTCCCTTGCATCCTCTGCAGTGAAGACAGGTGCAAAGCATTCATTTTGCTTCTCCGCAATGGCTTGTCTTCCCTGAATACTCCTTATGCACCTTGATTGTCCAGTGGCCTCACTGACCATTTGGCAGGCTTCCTGCTTCTGATGTACTTACAATTCTTTTTTGCTTTTAGTTTTTGTGGTTTTGTTAGCTGCTTCAAGTTCTTTTTTGGCCTGCCTAGTTATATTTTCACACTTTACTTGCCACAGTTTTTACTCCTTTCTATTTTCCACACTAGGAATTGACTTCCAATTTTTAAAGGATGTCTTTTTGCCTGTAATCACCTTTTCAACTCTGCTGTTTAGCCATGGTGTCATTTTTTTTGGTGGTCTTACTTTTTTTTTTCTTAATTTGGGGGCATACATTTAGTTTGAGCCTCTCTTATGGTGTTTTTAAATAGTTTTCATGCATTTCACTTTTGCGACTGTTCTTTTAATTTCTGTTTAACTAGCTTCCTCATTTTTGCATAGTTCCCCTTTTTGAAGTTCAGTGTTACTTTGGCATTTTCCCCTTACAAGGATGTTAAATTTAATTACACTATGGTCACTGTTACTGAGGGATTCAGCTATATTCAGCTCTTGGACCAGATCCTGTGCTCCAGTTAGGACTAAATCAAGAACTGCCTCTCCCCTTGTGGGTGCTAGGACTAGCTGCTCCAAACAGCTGTGCATATCTCTCTATCAGTGTTATAGAGGGTGAACAATTTATGAGTTTGCCTTGTATAAGTTTTATACAGAGTAAAACGGATTTATTTGGAGTTTGGACCCCACTGGGAGTTGGGCATCTGAATGTTAAAGACAGGAACACTTCTTAAGCTGCTTTCAGTTAAGCTTGCAGTTTGTGGGACGTGGTTCAGACCTGGGTCTGTGTTTGTGGCTGGCAAGCATGTCTGGCACATCCAGACTCTGGATGTGGGACTCCACACTCTGGAGTCCCAAGCTGGCAGGGAAAGCAGGGACAGAAGTAATCTTGGCACATCAGTTGGCAGCCCCAAGGGGATTTCTGTGATCCAACCCATCACATGGGCAACAGGGGATGGATCACTTGATCACTCACCTGTTCTGTTCATTCCCTCTGAAGCACTTGGCATTGGCCACTGTCAGAAGACAGAAGGATACTTGGCTAGATGGACCTTTGGTCTGACCAAGTATGGCCGTTCTTATGTAAGCCTATCTAGAGATTGCTAGAGATCAGCATCTTTTACACCTGGAAGGCAATTCACCATGTGGTTCTCCTGCTCATCACAAACCCATCTATATTTCTCATAATTGAATCCCCATTATTTTTACCTGTCTCTTCCTAATAATTGGGTCCCTTCTCCTAGCAGGGTATGCTCAATGCAAGAGAATACCGTGACATCATCTGGAAGGAGGGTCCCAACTATAGGATTGTTTTCCTACACTCCAGCTTGATATTCTCCTCCTCCGAGACTTTCATCCTCTTCCTCAACATACAGGTTGTCAGACTGGGGGTGGCACCACGCTTTGGTGTCCCTGAAACTCTCCTCTACGTAAGTCTCTCTCAGCTCCTCAAGTTCACCCTCTCTGATCTCAAGAGCCTGTACTTGGTCTCTGAGGGTCATGAGTTGCTTGCACCAAAGGCACATACACACCACATACAGGACAGATAATCAAATATTTTACATTCAATGCAATAAACTGGATAGCCTCACTTTGTTGCTGGGAATTCTGCCTGCATTATTTTTACTCTTGCAGAGTTTTTGTTTGTTTGTTTGTTCTCCGTTTTTTGTGGAGTTTAGAATGTGTTAGCTAGGTGTATCTGACTCTGACGCTCCCCCTCTAAACGCCTTCACAAAACTCTCCTGCTTGCTGCTCCTCTTCCCTAGTTCCTCTGGTGGTTTAGGAGCTGGTTTTGTAAACCCCTGTTCGCCCTGAGTTAGCCCACCCTCTTGTCAAGGGATCCTAAAGGGATTAGGGATCAAAGCACATCAGGCTACAGTCTCCCCATAAGGTCTCAGCATAGCCTAACAGGCCACTTGGCTCAGCTCACAGCCCCAAAACACACCACATTAAAAACTTCAGTCAAGCAGACACATGGCAAGCAAGCCAGCAAGCACACAACACACAAACTATCAGACAACAAACTCACCTCAAATGTCATGTAGTTGTTCCTCCTTCACCTGGACAACTCCTGTGCAAAACTCCCCTGACTGCTGTTCCTGCTCACTAGTTTTCATTTGCTTAAGTTGTGGAAGAGAGAACATAGTTGGGATGTAATATGTAGGGTTGCCACCCATCCGGGTTTTACCCGGACAGTCCAGTTTTTGGCTTCTGTGTCCAGATGCCATTTAGGGTTGCCAAGTGCCCAGATTTCAACCAGAAATTCCAGTCAAAAAGTGGACCTGGAAACCCTAAATGGCATCCGAACCAAAAGTCCAGTTATCATGGGGCGGGGGAGGAGCCAGGTCATTAACCCTTGCCATTGCCTGCTCAGCCAGAGCCGCCTTTTACCTGCAAGCTCCTTGAGACGATCCAGTGAGCAACGGGGGTAGGGGAGGAGAGGAGCAAACAATGAGGGGAGGGCCTTCGGGGAAGAGGCTGAGCAGGGGCAGGGCCATGGAGGAAGGGATAGGATAGGAATGGAATCTTGGAGGTCTGGTTACCAGCAATTAGAAAGATGGCAACCCTAGTAATATGTCAAAGTTTGAACAGAACAGACCACTGATTTTGAAGTGCAGAAGGAAAGAATTAAAGTGGGATTCTTAAAAGCATTTACTGTTGGCCTAACTCTACTCCCACTGAAGTCAATAAACCAGAGGAAGGCATTCTATTCCTATAAGCCATGCACCCACTCTCTCCTCATTCAGATGCCTGCAGAAGACTGACTATTTCTGCAAGGTTCAAAAATTCCATATTAATGATAAGAAAAAAGCCTAGAAACACATTAAAATTAAACAAACAATAATAAAAAACACCCACTCAAAAATGTGTAGGTGCTCTAACATATTATTAAACATACAGTAACACAACGATGACCACCCAGCAGTATTAAGTACTTATATGCAGGTAGTTCATTAACTCAGCCAGCCAACAACATTAAATAATCACGTATACATAACACATTAACTCAGCATTCTAGATACAGGTAAACTAAGCTACTTTGCTCTTGTTGGTCTCCCAGCAATTTCGTGTTGTATATCCATTTAGATTTCTTAGGGCAGGAACTTTGCCATATTCTTCTTCTGCAATGCTCAGCATAGGATTGGTGCTCAACAAATAATACATAAGAATAAAATAAAAAATTTACACAACTTATGAAGATAAATCATGGCATCCACATGCTGGATAGTTAGCCTGCAGTCACACAATTATAGGACTAAACTACACTGAGAGGTACGAATATAAGTGAAAGGATTTTAAAAAGTTAAAGGACAACTAACACAAATTAAAGAATTTAAAGAATAGCAAGCTTTAAAAATATCTTGCAACGGTATCGGAATGTTGACCATTGTTCAATTCAATGCTAAGGGATTTTGAAACTAATTACCAAGATTTTGAGAGAATCTAAAGTTTAAAAAAAAAGGACATTTGATCATTGATAGATGAACGTTAACCTAATCACATCAGTAGTTTTAAGCTACAGAAATGAGTGCCTTTTGTCCCACCAATCACATTTCTTATACAAATGACTATAGTCTATTTGTAGCAGAGATAGATGCTCCTTCCTATATTCCCTGACAGCAAATGATCTCTCTCGATTTAAACAACACTCTGACTTTGCTTGTTACCGTTCCATTGGATCTGTAGTTTAGCTTCACTAAGGTCTGTATCCCTTCAATCTTATCAGTTTGTAAGCATGGTAAAAATGTGAAATAAAGGCTTCAAAATTTGGCTGAAACCTTTACTTATAAGCTTCAAATATGACTATTCCCATTTCTGCTCACAGTAAAATAGCTTGTATCAATGTTAAACCTATTTCTTGCATACTGCTCCTATAAGTTCAGAGGCAACTGCCATTTTGTATGTGCATGCATGTGCACGCACCCCCCCCCCCCAATCTCTTATGGAGTCCTTACTTTTGCTGTTGCCTATTCTGTTCTTTTGGCTAGTTCTTGCCACCTTTACTCCCATTGAGTAGTAACTTACTCTACAAGTAGCCCCACTGAAATGGATAGAACCATTTGTGGAATAAGGTACTACACAAAGTAAGGGTGCTAAAATTGAGCCCACAGTTTAAAATAAAGCTTATTCTGATTCAACATACATGACTCTGCCCCTAGACTATTGCTTTCTCTTCCTCTTACACAGGAAATACAGGGATAGAAGAGGGTTTCTTGTCTGCTCCCTGCATTTTAATTTTTTCTCCTGTTTTCTCTGCTGCTCTTTTGCCCTTCCCCCTTTTTAGTTTCACAGGGAATTCTTCAGTTGCTTCTCTCTCAGTCACCCCCATAATTCTCCTCCTTTTCCAACAAAAAAAAGAAAAAGAGAAGGAAGCTGAGAAGTGCAGATTTACTATCCCATATCACACCAATAGTTCATCAAGTCTTAGTGACCCTTCTCTGACAGCGGCCAATGCCTGATGCTGCAGAGAAAGGTAAAAAACAACAGTCCTGTAACGTGCCTGTCCAATTGTGAAATGCTAGGTGGAAACAACTTTTTACCCTAATTTATAAATCTCTAAACTTGTTCATCTGCATTTTGAAAGCAGTATAGGAAGGGGACAAATAAGCAACGTTTGGATCTTTTTGGAAATCTGCCTTACCGATTATTTCAGATTTCTGCTCAACTCCCACCAAAGTCTCCCTGTGGCAGTGAGAGTGATAGAATGATCATGTGGCTTAGATTCAGGCAGAGCATGTGACAAGGCAAAGAAATGTACTCTTATCTCCTGCTCCTTTTCAAATGCTATCAAATACAAGCAACGATCACACTGGGGTTTCACACAGAACTAATAAAATGCCATATTTTGCTGACTTGGTTCACTTTATACGTAGGAATAAAAGTATAACCTTTTGATCGGAGAGGTGAACAGGACTTGGAATCCATTTCAGGGTCTGAATCTGACTGGATAAAAAAGATCTTTGTATCTGCTTTGTTTTATTTAAGCAACAAAAACAGGCAACAAAAACAAAGAGAATTATCTGATCCAGCAGTTACAAGCTGATATGACCACCCACTCCTTCTTTCCTGCAAACTTTAAATAAGTTGTCTACTCATATTTACAGTTAAGTAACAGGCTTTTGCAATATGCTAATGCAAATTTACCAAAGACAACTGTTGGTGAACATATTTTTTAAGATCCCTAATAGCAAATCGGTGTTAAGCCACACATTGCTGAAATCTGACAAGTTTGTATTAATCTTTCCAGGAGGGAATGCTACAGATGTGGGTTAACGCAGTTGCTGGAAAGGTCCTCTAGAGCAGCGTGTATCAACCTATTTACCACTGTTGGCCACACATGCAGTTCTCTATGTGTTATGTGGGCCACATCCACACAATATATATATACTACCTGGATGGCCCTAAGGATGTCACATGGGACATAGCTGCATGCTGATTGGTCTGCAAGTGGCCTGTAGGTTGAGAATAACTGCTCTAGAGGCCCACTGCCACACCCCAGGGTCAACCCACAGCCATACCCAGAGGGGAATTTATCCCATAATTCAGTGCTGTTTAGAATTCAGAGCTCCAAAGAGGCATTATTATGATGTGCTAAAATTCAAATTCTCTCCATGCATTAAGGGTCTTGGCCTAAGATGCGGATATTAGATTTTATGGAATGTATTTCTAAAGAGACAAAGGAGTGAGTCCAGCTTTATAGAGTATAATTGAGATCAAAATATGGCCCTGTCTTGGACCATGGTCATCACATGTAAACTGGTGAGAACACGTGTACATCGCTGCGAACGAGGGACTGGTATTTCTATTATGCAATTTTATTTTGTGTCATGTTTTCTTTTCTTTATTTATTCCATTCATTGATGCCAGACTACCTCCAAAACTTCCAAGAAAGTTAAACATAAAAAGGTGGCTGATGAAATCAGACTGTTGTGATAACTATTGACAAACACAATACAGAGACATCCAGAAACCAGTTAACTAACAGCATCTGACCAAGAAATTACAGTGAGCTTGTGTGTAAGAGATTAAGAAACTACCATCTTCTCTATGATTATCACACGCTTGCACTTTGAACTTCAATCACATGATCCTCTTGTTTCAGTCTATTTTCCAGCTGCAGTCAACAGCACATCAGAGACTGTCAGAAAAGATTAGACAAGGCTGCAATGCACCCTGCTCTGGAGCATGACGTTTAATTTATTTATTTTAGTAGCTAGGACCATTTTTGTTTAATTTGATGTAATTAAATATTAGCCACGTCATTTGAGAGAGGGACAATCCAAAGGCTGATATTTCTATTTAAACACTTTACATATCTTCTTTGCAGTCTGTCCAGAGTTATCTAGGTGCCTGCCTGCACTTTTTGCTGTTTAGCAAAGAAAGGATGCTTAGCCATGCCAGTCTGTGTGTCAGAGGGAATGGCACCATGCCAAAAAACTCAAATCAGATCGTCATGAGATCTGCCACCTTGGAAGGAAAAATAAATCTTGCCTGCAGGTGGATAAAATTCAATGCCGCTGAGAAAAAAGGAAGCACAACTGCTTTTACCTCCCAGAAAAGTGCCTCCAGCTGCCGCATTATGGTATAAAACAAGTTCCACATGTTAGACTAGTAGTGCAGCAAGGTGCTGAAAAAAGAAATGGCAGGCACCATCTGTATTGTTCTGAATTCAGCAGTTGCCTAGAGAGTTGCTGCCATTGAAAGCAGCAAGATTACTTCTCTGCTATTAAAAAGTAAACTTGACAAGACCACTGTCATTAGGTAGGCTTACATTCCAAAGCATCTCCCACAAAGCAAAACCAGAACAGAAATATACCAGCACTCACCATCACATGAGTGACTGCCAGAAATTATAGCAACTTTCACGTTAAATAAAAGACAGCCCTTTTGTACAGGACTCAGGGGGCCTGCTAATGATTTGTGTGCATCTTTTTTAACCAATTTCAAGCACTAACTGACTTTCATTATTTCTTATGAAGAATCCACAGCAGCTTTAAAGATGAGTAAGGGGATCAAATTTATATCCTGCAGTCTTACATGCAGGACAGAAGTCTTCACCATGAAAGTAAAACAACCTTGACCCATAGCCTTGTTGTCATCATGGTTAAATAGCACAGTGATTCTCAACCTATGGTCTGTGGACCCCTGGGGGTCTGCGGACTAGGTCTAAGGGGTCTGCAAAAGACTTTGACTGAAAAGGGACTAAACAGAATTCAACTATATATATAGACAACAGATTTCCAAAGGGGTCTGCACCTCCATTCAAAATTGTTTAGAGGTCTGCAAATGAAAAAGGTTGAAAACTACTGAAATAGCACTCTCAAGACTAGGGTTACCTGTCCATATTTCTGCTACTCTGTCTGTCATGAAGTTGCAATGAAAGAAACAATGGTTAAAAGGATTATGATAAATTTCCATCAATCCTAAGTAGGAATATTTCGCATTAGTAAATATGTGTCTGGGTGTGTGAGAGAGGTGATCTGTTTGATTGTCCTTGGAACTTTCAGATGTGTCTGCCTCGTTTTTAATGTCTCTGCATTCTTTAAGAACAGCATACCATGAAAGTTAAAGAATTTCTGCAGAATGGCATGGGAGTGAATAAAGAGGAACATTAGCATAATGCTGGTGCATTGCTCGTTGTTAACACGCCAATTCCAGTTTTGAGTGCAGAGGGCATGTAAAGGGCAGGTAAACAGTGAAGGAATGGATACAGTGCTTTGAGTTGAGTGGCTAGATCTGTTCTGAACTTTTAAATCTTTTATAGCTGTGATACTTCAGACTCTTAAAAATGAATCAGAACATCTGACAGGCATTCCATAAAGTTCCATATACAAGCAGTTCCAAGATTTAGCACTCAGGATTTACCTTCTGGTGTGCTGACAAAGGGAAAATAGTTTATGTCGAGGTTTTTGGGACATTATGCACCTAAAAGGAACTGATAAAATTTAGCTTTTTACTGTTTCTTTTCTCACATAAAAAATTAATTTAAATACCTGGGAGGTTTTCCCAGTTTTACCACAAGTAGAAAGGTTATTGCATCTGTGAAAATGTGTCTTTGGGTCTCAAGGCCTAATACGTGCATGATGAAGGAGGTGGGTCTGAAGGTCCACACTGAAATACAGCTAGCAATGTCCCATAGTCCCTACCCAAATATTATAATAATTCACTATACTTATATTGCTCAGTTCACCTGAAAGGATCCCAAAACACTTTACAAGTGAAACATACAAGATCGCTCAGCCATAACTGAAATGTGGAGTGAAACATAACTGCAGCAGCTATTTACCACAATGCAATAAAACTACACAATAGACATTGTTGGAAACCCCGATAAATTTCCTGGTCAAAAAGCTTTGGTTTTTCCAAGGGATTTTTCAGCACAAAGCAAACTGAAGAATTTCCTTTCCTTTGATTTAAAATGCCATTTTGTTTCAGTTTTTGGAAACCAAAAGTTTCATTTTTCCATTTTTGGTTTCTGGATTTTCAGGTTTCTGTTCCCGGCTCTGCCACTGACCTCTGTGAGGCCTTGGGCAAGTCATTTCACCTCCCTGTGCCTCTGTTTGCCCTCCTACTCTTGGTCTGTCTATGTAGATCAGAGTGCCCAACCTACAGCCCAGGGGCTATACACGGCCCACCAGAGCATTTCATAAGGCTAGTGGCCTGCTTCAACACAACATACTAATGGCTGATTCATTAGCGTTTTGTCATTGTTTACATCATTTTAGTTTACACAAGTGTGTAAATAGACACTGTACATAGAAACAATCTATCTAAATACATACGAAACAAGCTGAACGTAAAATATAAATCAATACAGGTGACTTTAAATATTATTAGAATCTGTTTGGCCCACACAAGGTTGTGCTTAGCTTTATGTGGCCCTCCTATGTAATAAGGTTGGGCAACACTGACTGTAGACAGTAAGCTCTTCAGGGACAGGAATGTCGCTCACTATGTGTGTGTACAATGCCTAGCACAATAGGCAGGCCCGCCAATGTGGTGCGGGAGGGGAAAGGGGCAATTGCCCAGGGGCCTACGCAATTTAGAAGGGCCCAGGGAGTCCTGGCTGCCGCTAGTGCAGCAGGGCTAAGGCAGGCTTCCTGCCCATCCTCACTCTGCGCCACTTCCAGAAGCGGTGCGGCCAGCACGTCCCTGTGGCCCCTGGGGAGTAGAGAGTCTTCGCATGCTGCCCCCACCCTGAGCGCGGACTCCGCAGCTCCCATTGGCTGGGAACTGCGGCCAATGGGAGCTGTGGGGGCGGTGTCTGCGGGCAGGAGCACGTGGAGACCCCCTGGACCCCCCACCTAGGAGCCGCTGCCAGAGGGGTGTGCCAGTCTCTTTCAGGAGCTGCCCAAGATAAGTGATGACCCCCTAACCCCCTCCTGCACCCCAACTTCCTGCCCCAGCCTAGAGCCCCCCTCCCACACCCAAATTCCCTCCCAGAGCCTGTACCCCGCACCCACTCCCACACCCAACTCTCTCCCAGAGCCTGCACCCCACATCTCCTTGCACTCAAACTCCCTCCCAGATCCCACCCGCCTCTCCCGCACTCAAACTCCCTCCCAGAGCCCACACCCCGCACCCCCACCCCCTGCCCCAGCCTGGTGAATGTGAGTGAGAGTGGGGGAGAGTGAGTGACAGAGGGAGGGGGATGGAGTGAGTAGAGGGTGGGGCATTGAAGAAGGGATGGGACAGGGGACTGGTCTCAGGGAAGGTTGGGGGCTAGGGTCTCTGGGTTTGCACATTAGACAGTTGGCAACCCTACCGGGCAGGCATGTAGAAGCCCTGGCCGTGCCAGAAGAGCAGGCCCAGCAGCGCAGCCGGCAGCTCACTGGGCACCAGCCAGTGCAGGTACAGCACTGCCCAAATGTCAGGTGAACCACATCCATGTGGGCGCGGCTTGCGCGTGCCTGGCGGCCCATTGACTGTTCTGCCCTGGAGCCCAGAATTGCTGTCAACGGGCCTGATAATGGGGCCCTGATCTCTGGTGGATCCTGCCATGCTACTAATGATAATAACAATAATGTTTCCTATTTAGTCTTTTTTTTTTTTAGCTCCTGTCATCTTAGCAGGCAAGTCGTATTATCAAAATGTTAAAATGCACCCAGTCAGATTCAACGCTATTCAAACAGCATTCAGATGCAGAACCACCACCTCTGCTGGGACAGGGGTGGCCTCTGCTACCAGATTTTCAGGCTGGTGAAAAAAATGGGGGTGAGGAGAGAGACAAAAACTCCCATTTGATGGCTGTGCTTTTAGGTGAAAGCTTTAAAAAAAAAAAAAGTACCAATATCAACCTAAAGTTTAACCCCACAAGGCTTTAGTCACGTGAATTTTTTCTCACTTCGGTGAGCAGTCAAGGACTTTCATATTGTGACTAGCTATGCTAGAAAAATTCATACCTGTACTGCAGCAATGATGCAGCTGCACTGTGCTAAGCCAACAGTATAAACAGAACACAGACGTTTTTACTACTAATCTCTTTGTGACATGGTGTTAAAAATTCCTGAATCCTGTCTAACAATCCTATTACATCCTTGATGGTTGTTGCTGCAATACAGGTACTTATTTTCCTAGAGCAGACAGGGCCATTTACATAGGGAGGCTGACATATCTGTTCAAGTCCATTATATTCATAAAAAATTAGAGATCCACAGCAAAAATCTGGCAGAGTGAAAATAAATGCTTCTGCCCCTTCCTTGATTTGAGTTAATGTACACAGAGAAGCAATTAAAAAGGGCTTAACTTAAATTGGTTTTCCAAATGAATGATGGCTTGGATAATGCTGGCTGGATATATAACGTTTATCCCTTGGGTTAATGATCACACTCTTCCAATTCTCTTTAATCCCATTACAAAGTTAATAAATATTTCTTTTATACCAGCATTGTTTTAAAAAACAAGATTAAAATGTAGAGTACTGTTCTGAGAAAGCTGCTGTCTCTGGAAAACTTAAGTGTCACATCTAACCTTTGTATTAAAGCAGCTAATAAAATTTCATCTGATCCCAAGATTTTTCATTCAGCAGATCTTTGATAGTTCAGTTCTAAATATTGTCAAAGTGCAGAGTGAATCTGAACATGTCATTCTCTGGATCCACTGAGTCTATGTTGGCATACCATGTAGAGCTACAGTGAGAGATTGGGGCTTATACAGAGCACCTAACATGATGGGGCACTGATCGCAATTTTCTCCTCCACATGCGACCTAATATAAATATTAGTCCTATGGGGAGCAACAATAACTCCTACATTTAGACTTCCAATTATAATAATTCTTGTAACCTTTGCTGAAGAGCTTTAACACCTCCATTGTTTGCAGCAGGCCTTTGATGTCTTCGGGTCAGAGAAGTGCCTTTTGCTGGACTCCTAATATGTAATTTAGCCCTGTTATCTCTCAAATATACCAGAGAAATACTTATTGCAAATGATATAACTTATATAATTTGGGGTCCTTTAAGGATAAGTCAGGCCCATTTTCTTCTTTAACAACAGGGCATGGACAGGAATTAGGCCATCATGCGATCCATTGGATGGGTCAGGCAGAAAAATTTCTGTATGGTTTGTTCTGTACCTCATGCATAAAAACACTATGGTCATGCTGCCTTTTCTTCCTTTCAATATTTTTAGCCCAATACAGAAAAATACCCAAATATTAATAGAACATTTAACCTTTTGCATATTTTTAAAATTCCCCATTTAAAATACCATCAGAACACAATCAATTTTTGTTGCATCCACTGACAATCAACAAAGCTTTTTTTGTTCCCTGAACTGTGCTTATCAGCTGATACCAAAGTGGAAAGCACAACAAACAACAGAGAACAATACAACCAGATACAGAACCTTTTTGATTGCTACTATCCTGACTGACTCTTTATTGAAACTTCAGGTCAGAATAGATTAAAATTTTACTTTAATTGGGCTCACTAAAAAATTGACAAGAACAAAAAGACAAGACATTCAGCAAGCAACAAAATACTATTTACATATCATTCACTCCCGTAAAGTAAATCACAGTTAAGGCTAACATACCCAAGCTCACATTCTTTCCTCACATGCTGATGTGGGGGGAAAAAAAAACAGAAAAATATCTCCCCAAAATTGAAACATTTCTGACTGAGTTACAAGGAAAGATTATGTGTATTACATATGTATAGACACTAAACAATGTCATGGGGAACATAAAAGTGTATTACTAACTTGAGCTTAAACATTAAGCAGAAAAAGGAATTTAGGTGTGTATAGGGATGTCACTAAAATTAATGGAAACATTTAAACTGAATAATATGAAAACCTTTGGAATTTCACACTTGGGAAAAATACTAACACCAATATTGAAAATGTACAATAGGGAACAAACAATCCTGCATTGGCAGAAGAATGGACTACATGACCTAATAGGTCTTTTCCATCTCTTAACTTCTGTGATTCTATATACGGGTGTTTTATACTTTAAATAAGTGCTCTAATACTCATATACAGAAAACACTGACCAAAATGAAATGTTCAAAGTTGATTTATAAAACCCTGAAAATTGTCAGTGAAATGTAAACATACCCGTTAATTATACCAACTTTGAGTGCACCATTGTAAGTGTTATTCATGCTGAAATGCTGAGAGGAAAAAATACAGGGTCAGCACATACAAGATAAGAACCAAAAAAAATGAGATCAAATTCACTCTGCATGACCAACATTGCTGGGCACCATGTTTCATCTATGAAAATATAATCCAATGTGGCTCATCTAACCTACTCTTGAACTGCAAAGAAAGCTAAAATTGCAAGAACAAAACTAAAACAGGCCAGAGATAGAGCAATTAAGGATCTCCTCAAACCTTTGGGGATGTAGGTCTCTTTGTGTAGATTTCTGACACTGATGCAGCACATCACACCATCATATGAGAATAGAACACAGGGTTTTAGCTCATAACCTGACACAACTTGATCCAAGTGCACATTTTTATTTTGGAAGAAATAATGTTATCTGCCAAATTTTACACCTTTTCTTAGTCACACTGTCAGCTGTTCAGCCAATTGGAGGGGTAGAACTGTACCTTCTCCCAGTGAAACCTCCAAGGCAGGGGCATATGAAAACTCAGTAAGGTTCTTCATGCAAGGTTTCATCCAACCTTTTCTTCACGGGATCTGGGATCTGCTGTCCTTCCCTACAAGCACACACAGAAATTCACACATGAAAGTATCAGGGATTCAACCCCTATGCCACATGAATGTTGGGGAACTGCCAGAGACAAAAAGCCATTCACACAGAAGTCCTGTGTCTCCACACTGCTGTAACACCGACAGACACAGGTCATCAGCAGGCGGGATCTAACCTGGGGCCTATGGAGCTTAGTGCATGAGCCTCTACTGCATGCGCTAAAAGCAGACTCATTAATCTCTTGCTCTAAGTGGTTTTAGTGCCACAAGATGGGACAGAACACCGCACCCAGGAGAGGTGTGTGGGTTACATACTTCCCCTAGCTGAGGAAGTGCATCCCAAGCTTCAGAGACTTCCCAGTTCAAATCCTGAACGAGCCCCCACTTGTAACACTGAGAGACCCCGCTTGTTGGCGGACGGGATCAAACCTAGGACCTCTGGAGCTTAGTGCATGAGCCTCTACTGCTTGATCATGAAGGGCCTGGAAATGAGGAACAGTGCTGCGCTGAAGAAGCCAGAGTCATGTGGAGAAGAGACCATCTGCACTCAGTATTGAGAGGGATGACACTTGGTTTGTTCAGTCTTTGGTTCTATCCGCAGCTTGATTTACACAAACACCCTCTATTATTCTAGGGGTGACTGTTCCATCAAAGTATAGAAAGGGATTATTATCTTCTTGCTCTGTTCTGTGGTGCCTCTGAAAACCGCACTGGTCTCTTTTCTGCCATACTTGTCTTTTTCCCACCAGGCCTTGAGATCATATGTAGAATAGCACTAATAGAAGGGTCCTTTCTTCAAGAGAAAATTAAGGTGATCTCATACCAAACAGAAACAATGTTCTTTAAAGGAATTCAATATAGGATTGTTCCTTCTGTTCCCCCATATTCCCTTTGTACTGAGAAAAAAAATCTCCCCATTTGAACTTTACTTTAGGGATTACATCACAATCCAATGAGCATAACACCAAATCCCAATAACTGAGGAAAGGGAGGGCTGGCAACAGGAAAGACTTTCATAGGAAAAGCCAAAGTTTGTCGAATTTTCACTAGTAAAGAGAAACATAAGACATTTCAAAAGGAAAAAGGTCAAGAAGCCTGTTTATTATAGGTCTTGCCCTTTTCTTTCATGACACAGTTGTACTTCTCTATCATTGCTTCCTTCAAAGTCCTGAGCAAGTCTTTCAAACCTTTAGTTGCAATATGTGCCCAGCTGCTGTCCCAGCCAATGCAGAAGATTTCATAAATTAAACATACAGATAGAGGTGGGAGATATTTTTCATGCAAAATCTTTTTTCACTAAAAAGGTCGAACTTTCAGGTCAACCAAAACCATTCCTAGATTGAAGTCAATTTTGGCAAATTATTTCTGCCAAAAAAAGGGGGGAAGGGGATTCAGAAGTGTCAAAAGAGTTCTATTTCTGCATTTCTGAAATTTTGACATTTCATTTTGGACAGGTATTTTTGTTTCAGAATTTCCAATTTTATTTTTAAAAAATTTAAAACATTTTTAAAACCTTGAAAACTTTTGTTTTGGGTTGATCAGAATATTGCAGTAGGCATGAAACTAAACTTTATTTAGTCATTTTGCTGAAATAAATATTGTTTTCTGTTTTGCTACCAAACCAAAAAAAAAAAAAGTATTAGCACAACTTGTTGTGTACTTAGTTGTGGTGGTAGTAGAATCTTGTGTTGCTATGGCAATTGAGATTACTAGGGGATAGCCCAGCCAGTTTTGGCTGGTTTTTGGTTAGTTCAGCATGTGGTAATAAATGGCTGCTTTTAGGGTTTACAACTCTCTGTGTCTCCAGTGATTTCTTCCTAAAACTGTTGCCCCCAAGGATATAACAACGTGACAATGAGGATTGGATGTCTGTGCTGCCCCAGCAACAGAAGGAAGTAGAAGTTAAGATAAAAAAACCCAAAACTCTTTTTGCTGCTGGAAGGGGGTGAGAACTGGCTTATTTGAACTGACTATGCAAACTGAAACTAAAATCATGGCTACACTTACAGGGCCACTGGAACCTTTTGAGGAGACTATAGTGCAATGGCATGTATATACTGAGTGTTTTGAGCTTTTTGTTATTGCAAATGACATTACAGAAGAGAAGAAGGTGCCAATATTCTTAAAGTGTTGGAGGGGCTAAAACCTACTCCCTACCAAGCGGCTTACTACACCTTGTTAAGCTAGAGACTAAATCTTACAGTGACATTGTGGAAATCCTGGGCTCCCATTTTTCTCCAAAACCATTGGTAATTGCTGAAAGATACAGGTTCCACAAAAGAGACCAGAAAGAAGACGAAACAGTTGTACAATTTGTAGCAATTTTGAGAAAGCTTGCAGGACACTGTGAATTTAAGGAGATATTAAATGATGCCCTACGTGACAGGTTAGTGTGTGGCCTGCACAGTGAAGCAATATGGAAGCACCTATTGATAGAGGCTCAGCTTAACTTACAGAAGGCTGTTGACATTTCGGTCTCTACGGAACTGGCAACAAAGGAGGCGCGATCCATCGGTGCATCCCCTAGGGCGCATACGGTGCGACAAGAACCTACTCACAAAACTGTGGGGAATCAGGAATGTTACCTCTGTGGTAAGCCGGGTCACCATGCATCAGAATGCTGGTGTAAGGACCTGGTGTGTCAACACTGTGGCAAGAAGGGACACATTGAGTGTGCCTGTAAACAAAAGAAAAAGAGGCCTGTGGTCTGGGCGACCAAAAAGGGAAATCTGCAAATCCTAGAGCAGACCCAGGATGACCAAGGAGACACCTCATCACAAGAAGAAGAGCCACTCCACATTTTGTCTTTGGCAGTGGGCTCACATGAATACTGGGTAACCCCGTCGTTGGATGGTAAACCTATACGCATGGAACTGGACACCGGTGCAGCCATCTCGCTGCTCTCTGAGATTGTGTATAAAGAAAAGCTACAGCATCTTCCACTTAAAGCAACAAAAACAGTTCTGAAGACATATACGGGAGAAGCTGTGCCCATGTTGGGCACTACTGATGTTAAGGTGGAGCTCAATGGACAGGCTGCTAAATTGCCACTGTTTGTGGTGAGAGGTAATTACCCAGCCTTAATGGGTAGGTCTTGGCTTAGGAAGATCCAGCTGATGTGGGCAGAAATGCACCGAATGACTAAAGAAGAAACCAGTCTGCCTGCTATACTAAGGAAACATGCTGCTGTTTTTGGAGAGGATCTGGGAAGTATGAAGGGAATCACTATGACACTGAACACTAAACCTGACAGTCAACCAAAATATCAGAAAGCCAGAACTGTGCCATATGCCATCAGGCCGAAGGTTGGAGTGAACCTGGTGCGCCTGGTCACAAATGGAGTCCTAATACCACTTACCCATAGCCCATGGGCAACTCCAATTGTTCCAATAGTGAAGAAAGATGACTCCCTCTGGATTTGCGGTGATTTTAAAGTCACTGTCAATGCAGTGTTGTGTGCAGAGCAATACCTGCTTCCCCACATCGATGACCTCTTTGCAGGCCTGGCTGAGGGACAAAAGTTCAGTAAGATTGATCTGAGTCAAGCATATTTACAGATGCACGTTGATGAAAAGTCCCAAGAGCTGTTGACTATTGTGACGCATAAGGGGCTTTATCAATACTGTCGCCTACCCTTCAGAATAACGTCTGCTCCCACCCTGTTCCAGAGGGCTATGGACCTGATCTTGTTTGGCTTGCCAGGAGTCAAGTGCTATCTGGATGACATCCTGGTCACTGGAAGGAATGAGGAGGATCACCTAAAGAATTTAAAAGCTACCCTACAAAGTCTGGAAGAGTATGGCCTATGAGTCCTTAAAGACAAGTGTGAATTCTTCTAGCCCTCTGTTGAATATTTGGGACACATCATTGATGCTACAGGTCTTCGTAAGGCCCCTGCAAAAGTTAAGGCTATTGTGGAGGCTCCCCCTCCTCGAAATGTTAGCCAGCTTCGCTCGTTTCTAGGACTATTGAACTATTATGGAAAGTTAATCTCACAGTTAGCCACACTGCTAAAACCACTTCACGAACTCCTGGGGCAGAACCAGGCCCCGAAGTGATGCCTGTGATGTTGCATTTAACAAAACTAAGGATGCATTGCTAAATACTGAAGTTCTGATGCACTTTGTTCCATCCTTACCCCTACAGTTGGCCTGCGATGAATCCCCTTATGGAGTGGGAGCAGTCATGTCACACATTATGCTTCACGCACTCTAAGCAAAGCAGAAACTAACTATGCCCAAATCAAACATGAGGCATTGGGAATCGTTTTCGGAATTAGGAAGTTTCATCAGTACCTGTTCGGATGGAAGTTTACTCTTCTCAAAGACCATTGACCCCTGACTTCAATTTTTGGACCCCACACAGGCATTCCCCCATTAGCTGCTAGTTGTATGCAACGCTGGGTATTGTTGCTTTCCGCACACGCATATGAAATCAAATATTGGAAATCCACTCTGCACGGCAATGCAGATGGTGTCTCAAGGCTGCCTTTGCCAGTCAAACATCAACATATTGCCCAGAAGGAAATCTTTTACTTTGAACAGATAGAGCATATACCCATCACTGCTACTCAGGTAAAGAAGGCAACTCGAGTTGACCCAGTATTGTCCCAAGTTTGGACCTGGTGATGCATGGCACATCTCGATGAACCACTCCGGTCTCACCCGAGCTTGTTACCTACATGTCCAGGCGGACAGAGTTATCGATCCAATCTGGTTGTTTGTTGTGGGGGAGACGTGTCATTATCCCACCACCACTGAGATCACAGATGTTAGAACAGCTACATTCCAGTAACTGTGGAATAGTGTACATGAAGGAAATTGCACGAAGGTATTTTTGGTGGCCTGGATTGGACAGTGCTATTGAAGAGAAGGCAAGAGCTTGTATGTCATGTCAGGGTGTGAGGAATGCACCCCAATGGGCACCCCTACACCCATGGGACTGGCCTGAAAACCCGTGACAACTTATTCATGTTGACTTTGCTGGCCCCCTTGAAGGAAGCATGTTCTTGGTGGTGGTAGAAGCCCATTCTAAATGGCCAGAAGTCTCTATTATGCAGTCCACTACTGCAGAGCGTACTATCCAAAAAACTATGAGGATTCTTTAGTCGTTTCGGTCTGCCAGAACAACTTGTGAGCAACAACAGACCGCAGTTAGTCTCTCAGGAGTTTCAAAATTATGAAGGCAAATGGGATACACCATATCACTTCAGCAGAATATCATCCATCCACCAACAGATTAGCTGAAGGATTTGTGCAGACAATGAAACAAGCTTTGAAATTGGAGAAGGGACAATTATCCATTCAAAAACATCAGGCTACCTTCTTACTATCCTACAGAAACACACCTCATGCTACAACCAAGGTATCCCCGGCCTTTCTAATGATGGGACGACAGCTGCACACTTGTTTTGATCTGCTGAAACCTTCTGAACCCTGACAAATTGTGCAACGTCAGCAGCAAGATCAAGTCATCAGGTGTGCATCCAGAGCAAAAGACCAAACCTTTAGGCCGGGACAGCCAGTTCTGGGTCGGAATTGTACTTCTGGAGCTAAATGGGTCCCTGCCACTGTTGTCGCTCACACAGGGCCTGTTTCCTACGCAGTCTGGACTGCAGAGGATCTCACCTGGTGGCAACATGTAGATCAGCTGCTACCAGGTCATACCAGTCCTCAGGACACATCTTCAGATGATGTTGCCGGACTTCACCACTTCCGGGCGAGACACCGAATCAAGAGTCATCTGTTCCTGACTTTTCCCCTCCATTATTGCTGGCGGCAGAGATATCCCTCTCCCCGGCACTAGCTGATACCACATCCTCACCCATTTGCCCTACGAACCCTGAGCCCATTGTCAGGCCTGCGCCCAAGACACTTTTAGATACAACACCACCAGAAGTCCACCGTAATCCACCTAGAGACAGAAGGCCTCCTCAATGGCTGGATCTTTAGCTAGGGTGAACCCATGGTTACGGGGCACAATAATCCCAGCGGTTTAGCCGGGAACGGAGGCAGTCTACCCTCGTTCTCTAGTTTAGTGTTTGTTTTATTTAGGGGATGTTCTTATTAAGGAGGGAGGAATATGTTGTGCATTTGGTTGGTGTGGTAATAGAATCTTGTGTTGCTAAGGCAACTGAGTTAGATTATTCAGGGATAGCCCAGCCAGTTTTGGCTGGTTTTTGGTTAGTTCAGTGTGTGGCAATAAATGGCTGCTTTCAGGGTTTACAGCTCTCTGTCTCTCCAGTGATTTCTTCCTAAAACTGTTGCCCCCAAGGATATAACACAACTTTACTCAAGTGACCAATTCTCCTCTCACTTACACCAAAGTAAATCCTTAGAGAACCTGTCATAAATATAAAGGGAAGGGTAAACCCCTTTAAAATCCCTCCTGGCCAGAGGAAAACTCCTCTCAACTGTAAAGGGTTAAGAAGCTAAAGGTAACCTCGCTGGCACCTGACCAAAATGACCAATGAGGAGACAAGATACTTTCAAAAGCTGGGAGGAGGGAGAGAAACAAAGGGTCTCTGTCTGTCTATATGCTGTTTTTGCCGGGGATAGACCAGGAATGGAGTCTTAGAACTTTTAGTAAGTAATCTAGCTAGGTATGTGTTAGATTATGATTTCTTTAAATGGCTGGGAAAAGAATTGTGCTGAATAGAATGACTATTTCTGTCTGTGTGTCTTTTTTGTAACTTAAGGTCATAGATCATAGAATATCAGGGTTGGAAGGGACCTCAGGAGGTCATCTAGTCCAACCCCCTGCTCAAAGCAAAGGTTTTGCCTAGAGGGATTCTCTATGTTTTGAATCTAATTACCCTGTAAGGTACCTACCATCCTGATTTTACAGGGGTGATTCCTTTACTCCTATTTACTCCTATTTCTATTAAAAGTCTTCTTGTAAGAAAACTGAATGCTTTTTCATTGTTCTCAGATCCAAGGGTTTGGGTCTGTGGTCACCTATGCAAATTGGTGAGGCTTTTTATCCAACATTTCCCAGGAAAGGGGGGGTGCAAGTGTTGGGAGGATTGTTCATTGTTCTTAAGATCCAAGGGTCTGGGGCTGTAGTCACCTAGGCAAATTGGTGAGGCTTTTTACCAAACCTTGTCTAGGAAGTGGGGTGCAAGGTTTTGGGAAGTATTTGGGGGGAAAGATGTTTCCAAACAGCTCTTCCCCAGTAACCAATATTTGTTTGGTGGTGGTAGCGGCCAATCCAAGGACAAAGGGTGGAATATTTTGTACCTTGGGGAAGTTTTTGACCTAAGCTGGTAAAGATAAGCTTAGGAGGTTTTCATGCAGGTCCCCACATCTGTACCCTAGCGTTCAGAGTGGAGAAGGAACCTTGACAGAACCTTAGAGGAGTTTTGCCTAATTTACAGTAATGTGTGCGTGTAGAATCAGGCCTTTTATGTAAATTGCACAGAGAAAAACTACAGTAAAAGAAAGATATCAAAGTTTGTCATTTGTCATTTAAGTGAATCAGCGTTCGGTATGATTAATTAGAATCGTAGATTTCTGAAGCTACCCCCTGGTCTGGCCAAATATCATCATTAGAGCTGAATGGGAAAAGGTAACTCTGCTTCCAGAGAGGATTTCGACATTTTGAAATTTGGTTTAATTCCAGTTGGGAACAAAGCTCCAAAATATTAAAATCCCATTTGAAAGGGAATAGAACCTTGGCCTTGCAGCAGTCCATGTGGCAGTCTGCCCCCAAGCAATGAATCCCCAAAGCTGGAATCCACCCAACTCAGAGGCAGTCCACCTGACCCTGCACACAACAACCCCGAAGCAGGGGAGTACACAGGTGAACTTTTATCCACCTTTGCACTTGAAGCCTGATTTGCACTGTCTGCAATTTGTCTAGACCCAAGGATCCAGCCCTTATGTCAACCATTGTCACTTTTAGCAGCTCCACTCTTCCCGGATGACCTCTTTGTCCTTATGTTCTTGTCGCATATTTTATTATGCAACCATTTGAAACTCTTGTGCAATCTGCCTTTCATTCTCCAGCTTTCATTTCCTTATCAGTACTTATACCCTTAACTCCAGTACCTCATTCTTTACACAATGCATGTCCGTCTTTCTAATCCTTGATTACTTTTTGCACTCTCTTATTCACAGTGACCTTTTTAACTCCTAGTGTATTTATTGTTGGATGGCACTCATAACCCTTGGGCATATAGCCATTTATCTTTCAACGCGTTCTAGTCCCTCCCTTTTTCCACCCTCCCCCTCCATTTAATTTTCATTTGGCATTCCCTTTGTTTTTCCAAATACTGCTCTGCAGAATGCTAGCATCTTAAGTGAAAGAGCTATCTATTGCTTAGCTGCTTCTGCACTGTTAGGTTTCTAGTTGTTGCATTTCCTTTGAGAAAGAGCAGCCAGATGCTTTCAATTTGAATGACTGACTTTAGTGTAAGGAAAACAACAATAAGAAAATCCTAAAAGAACACTAGAGCACAATGCATGTACCTCCTCTGAAACAGGCTGCGGTAACAAAATGGTGGCTCTGTCTCAGTACAAGGTGAATTGTCAGACATTTAAAGTTGTAATACTCTCCCATCCCCCCAAAAAGAAAAAAACCCACAAAAATGTCAAGCTACAGATGCCACACCAGGCATATATTCTGTCAGAGAAAACTAAGCCAAGAATTTCTCCCTTCTAGAGATGATCTGAACCAAATCCCTGGATCCCTATTAATCCTGATATTTGAGGATCCAAGCTTCATGTTTCGGGCCCATCTTGATTCCCTTCCTGTTTCTCCTTTCATATCATGGAGGGAAGCAGTCATGCACAAGTTTATAAGTCATATTGATCAATACTTAAACATAGCTTGTTCCGTTTTACTCTGGGTAGCTGAAATCTGCTCCTAAACTGTTGTTTTCAAAAATCTCATTGTCCATAATTCCCATTAGACTGAAGTCTGGGTGAAAACAGGAGTACAAGAATCCTGCTTTTGCTGCATTAATACAGACCCAGAAGCTAACCTGGATGCAGTTTCATGCAGAGCCCTGTTTGCATATTTTCTTTGCCAGGGACCGGAGAAGCAATTTATTGGAGATGGGTCATGGTGAGGTTAATGACTATCTGATCAAACTATGATTTAGGACCTGTGCCAAAGAATAGTGTATCAGCATTGGATGCAAAGGACTTGCGGACTGGGAATTCTAGTAGTTCTGAGGGACTCTGGAGTGGAGTTACAGTGATTGTTCCTTACTCAGTTGCCTTTTGCCCATCTGCAGAAGAGGCGGTGAAACTTGGCCCTTAACTTTCCCAAAAGCTAAAAGAAAATTGCATCTTTTTTCTCACTGTAGGGTGTAAAATTTCCCAAGCAGCCAGTTTAGGGATGTAAATATCCATTTAAAAAGTTAACCGTTTAAACAATTAAAATTATGTTGTTTAAACCGTTAACCAATTAAAGGGAGAGGGGCTGGGGCTTCTGCGGCTGGGGCTACTCCAGCCAGCCGGTGCAACTAGAGCTCGGGTCAACGGGCCAGCGTGGCTGAGGCTGCTCCGGCCGGCTGGCCCACATCTGGGATCAGCTTGCACAGGGCTGGGGTCAGCGGGTTAACCATTTAGTATTTTACATCCCTAAGCCAGTTACCATGGATTTTCCCCCTCAACCAAGAGGTCATGCATGATGGAAATTCTCAGAGCACACATGCTATTTCTGCAGGAGATCACAAGTACATCATCGACAGATGATTGCTTGTGTTGGCTGACCATATTGATAACTCACACCTCCTTCCCTGAATTCTGCTGTGCTGAGCCATAAGCTGCACAGGACTCTGCATTCATCATTAGCACTGGTAAATAGCCTGGGTTCACAAAGATCCATCAACCAAAATGCACTGCTGCATGCTCATTTTAGGAGTTTTAAACAAAGATATCCAATAACACCACCCATTTTTTAATGGTGAATTTCACCCGACTCCTGCACAAAGCCTGAGTTTATTGACTTTCTATGGGTTAACTACTAGGGAATGTTGATGGGAAGCAAATCCAACATTTGGGCAGGTCATGCAGCAGCTCCACAGCCTCCCCTGCTACTCCATCCCCTGAGCTGGAAGAGGAGCCACCTACACACAATATACATGGAAGTTTGCCGCCACTGGACATACATTACTATTGACCAGGGCTGGGTTAAGGCTATATGGGGCTACAGCCACACCACAGAATGAAGCCTTAACCACGATTTGTAGTGATAATGATTGGGGGTCCCCCCTCCCAATAGTGGCAGCAGGGACCTCCATCCCCTCAGGAGCAGCATGGTTCCCCTCTTCCCTCCTGAGAGAAAGAGAGACAGCAGTAGCAGGGGGGCCTGCCAGTGCTTAGCTCAGCAGCATGGGTCTGTCCGTTTGGTGGGTGGACCAGGCCTTCTGCATTCTCATCCTCCGGCCACGCACAGTCTTCTGTAAGAGTGGATGGGGCTCCCCAAAGCCTTACAATTATTACCTCATTGAGGTTCACACATTTCAGAGATATTCTGTTTCAGGTTGTCTGGAGACTCAAGAAGATGTCATTGCATTGGTTTGCACTCAGTTCCATTTTCAAGCTTTCCTTCATAACCATGACGGCTGGAAAGATATTTTTTATCGCTAATGAAAGCTGAGGTAATCACATGATTCCAGGACCTGGAGCCCTAAGCATGGGCCTGCAGTGCCTGTGCTTTAACTCAGCCCCTACTGACCTACAGTTCACACCCATTCCCCCCAACCGCTACCACTCTGGCTTGTGCAGAGATGGCATAGAAACCAGCTCAGTCACGTGCAAGAGATACGGAGTCCTTTTGCCCACCTGTATGTTTCTCCTGAGCTGGTTCCCATCTGTAGACCTTACACTATTAGATTAGTTTCATCCTGACTGGACAGAAGTGCATGAGAGCTCAGAGGAGCCCAAAGCATGGTGAACAATAATGATACCATCATGAACTGGTATATCTTGTGCACTGGAATGCTACTCTGGATGCAATATTTTAGCAGTTTTCTAAATGTTTTTTTCCTTCATATTTTTAGTCAGTCTCGCGAAATTGCCATTTTACATTTTTCATATCTTTGGATTAGATCAAAAATGTTGATATCTCATTCTGTGAAATCAACACATAAAACAATGATATGCAAGCAAAGTACCCAAGCAAGATAATGAAACCTCAGTGCTCTTTTTGGAGACTATGATTCAATGGATAATGTGCTAATCAACTCAGTTCAATGAAAAATAGTCTGACATCCCAAAACAATTCATTTCATACCCTAAATATGCCCCTCATTATTATTTTATAAATCACTCAGCAATTGTCTCCATTGTTTTCAGTCATGGTCTGATGAAGTAGATTAGCTTTACACTGGAAGAAGCATCATGAGTTTGCAGCTTCTGTTTCTTTATTTCCTGTGTGCTTTTAAAACTCTCATTCTGTACAACAGGGATCTTTTCCCTCACAGTAATCTGTAAGTTCATGTGGGGAGAAAACTTTGTGTAACAGAGAGGAAACAGGAAATGCAGTTTAAGTGGGGCACAATTCCCTAAGGTTAAAGTAGGAGTCTAAATTTAGGTGCCCAAATAAGTGACCTGATTTTGAAAAGTACTGAGCACCCAACAACCCTCACTTAGGTCACTGGGAGATGTCGAGCGCTCAGTTTTTTTCATAATCAGGCCACTTATTTAGGTGCCTAAGTACGGACTCAGGAGCCTACTTTTAGATAACTTATGCATTAGAGATGCAGATTGTAAGTGTGATCCTCTGCCAGATCATTGAAATATATGTCCAAAATTAAGACAAAGATTCCACACTTCCTCGACTCTACTGAAAAAATATGCAAATAAACTGGATTTAGTGGAATTGTGTCTGCAGCTGTCTTTTGAGAATTTAACTCCTCATTAAATCTCCTTCAGCAAAATGCCTTGATCATACACACCCACAGTGTGGCACACACATGCAATGGAAGTTGGCAGAGACAGGGGCCCAGTTAAGGTTATATGCATGATTTTAACTGTGCTAGCTTTAAAATGTTGGAGGATTTTTTGTTTGCTTTGAATTACCAGGTTAGTATTTATTGGCTTGGGTTATTTTAAAACTGGGGTTCTAGCAAGGATTTTTCCCTTAAATAGTTGATAAATGTTTATAACCTTAACTCCAACTTAATAAATAATTATTCCCAGGCAAAAATCTTAAGAGTCCCTGTCAAAAACCAAAGTTGAAAATAATTGTCATTCAAATGCTGTTGTTCCTGGGTACGTATAACCTATTGTCTTCCAAGATCCAAGGAAAAAAAAAATCTATGCTGGCAAGTCATTTGATATAATGTCTAACTACATGTGAAGGGGTCAGTTTTAACAGCATACCAATGAGGTGTAACTTGCAATCAGGTGCGACTTGTTTAACAAATTAACAAGATGTTTCCCTAATAGGAAATGTGTTGCTTTATATTCTGCATTGAGGATTTGCAGCTACTTTAAAAAAAATCTACAGAGACTTCCAACATAATTAAGGTTACATGACCTCTGCATAAAAGCACACCCGCAACATTGTACATCTGGAATATTACACTTCCATTAAATTCATATGCCTTTTTGTTAAAGGTAATTCATTTCTACCTGAACAATTAAATGAAAATCCATTGAACTATTAGAAACAGCTCTATCTAATTTTGTTTTTAAAAACAAATCAGATGTTGTATCTTATTCCTGCTTGAACTGTAAATTCTTTTGAAGAGGAAAAGGAATGCGAGTTAGACAGATCCTCATAGTTCATTTCATGCTAAGATGTTGAACTGTTCTTGTTTCCCATTTCCACAAATCGCCAAAGTATTTACCAGCTTGCCACAAGTGGACACTTTCTGTAGTAGGATGGTCTAATCGATGATCTGCTTTCTATGCTAACCTGGCATAGTGATGTGACATTTCCTTCCCTACGCATACAGCAGAGATGTATTCTGCTTTCATAGCCTCACAACTGATTGGTTACTTTGTTTCCATGGCCTTGCTTCTGTTCTTACATATTCCAAAGCTGCAGAGATGTTCGATGAGGAACCATGGACTGGAAAAGCTTTTCATGGAATTTTGTTATTTTACAAGGCTTGTAAAATTTTGCTGCTACGACTTTGTCTCTGCAGATCAGTATGGTATATACAGTTAAAAGACTCACAAATGCAACATCTCCCCTTCTCAGCAAAAGTAGAGCTATTCGATGGCATTTTAAAAGTTTTGAGGAGGAGGATGGAAGTGATCCATAAAAAGGCATCAATAAAAGCTTCTTTTCAAACTTTCCTCACATCCTAACAAAGCTGCATTTCACTTGTTGTTAGGAAACCTCTCTATCCAAATGCATGTAGATTTTATGAAGAACTACCTCGGTTTCAGGCAGAATGTTTAAGCTGTTCTTTGAAAACAGCAATAAAACTTATGAATAATTGTTTGAAAAATACACTTTGCAGGGACATAGAGGGAGTTTATTATTGTTATTTGTATCATTGTAGTGCCTGGGAGCCCCAGTCATGAACTTGGAGCCCATTGTGCTAGGTGCTGTACAAACACAGGACAAAAGGAGTCCCTGCCCCAAATCTACAGTATGATACAATACAATCTAAGACAAGAGACAACAGATAGATGGGAAAGTACCATGGTCCATATAACAGGCAGTGGTCTCAGCACAGCAGCAGTCTACCCATTGTCAATGGTGCTGTAGGCATCACAGCAATGGAGAGTTGTAAGGAGGGTTTTGTGGGAGGTTAATGAGTTAGTTATGTGGCTGTTTACAGGGAGCTTTTCCCCAGCACGAGGGGCAGCATAAGAGAAAGCACAAAAGTGATTATTTTAAAATTTAAGAAGAGGAATTAAGTCAGAAGGAACCTAAAGGGAATCTCACAAACTTGCCAATGGTTTTTGCTCATAAGACATTCTAAGTTCATCCCCTATAAAATCTTTTAGCAATCATTGTTTTTATTTTCTCAGCTACCTCACAGGAACGCGAAGGAAAATAAAAGATCAATCAGATCATCCAGTCCATCTCCCTGACGGTGTGGAGTTTTGTCTGGTTTAGTTTTAATGGGGCTTCCAACACTTCCCTTGAGAGACTTTTCCACAGCCTAATGCATATTAAGGGCAGGAAGATTTTCATGGTGTTAGTTCAAAATGTTCAAAAGTAGTAATCCATTACTACTAATTATACCGCCATATATCACACAGAATTTTTCCTCTCCTCCTTGGTGTTTACACCCTTCAGATATTTGTAGGCTCACATCTCCACTCTCAGCCTCTTTAGTTCCCAATCTCTTTCCATCTTTCCTCATAAATCAATACCTCCATCCCATTGTTTTTCTCCAAACTCCTCCCAGCTCATCAATATCATTCTGGTAATTAAGTACCGAGAACTGAACACAATATTCCAGGTGCTTTTCTGCTTTTTATAAAGGTTGAATACTATATCTTTAATTTACGTTGAATGAGCCTATATGACATTGTATATAACAATATACTTGTTTGATTTGGACACTTCTTTGTGAGAAAAAATGAAAGATCATAAAGGCACTGCATGAAATGTTTGCAGTGAAAACTCAAGAAACTTGGCCAATTCTGGCTTTCAGGAAAAAAAGAAACAATCAGACTATGTTCAAACAGTTCACTAAGGTTCATGAACTTTCTTGTGAATCTACTCAGTTTCAAGGATACCTAGGGTTCATTTAGAATACTGTATAAAAGTGTATAAAATGCATGGCTCCAACACAAAAGCAAGTGAAATTTGGTTTATGTTGGTTCCATTTTCCTTTGAAATTGAATTTGTTCAAAGCCAAATCTTAGAGGAAAACTCCGGGGGGTGACAACTGACATGGACTGAAACCAAGAAATGTTCTCACAAAGCCAAAGACAATGTACAAGATTCTTCTCTCTTTACGACTTCATAGCAGAATGCCCAGTATTACAAACAAAAGGGTAATACTGAAAGACAATCCAATTCCAATTTATATTATTTAGTTTAAATTCAAGCACATACAGTGTAAGTTTAAAATAACCTCCAGGATTTAAAAACCAAAACCAAAAGAGAGTATTGTTCCCAGAATCCCTTCCCACTTCAGAGCCAGTGTCTAGACAGCAGAGTGAGCACAGTTGTTTCTGGTATCAAGAAAAGGTGAAGGTTTATTCCAGCCCAACAGAAATCCATCAGAGGCAGGTTGAGGCTTGAATGAATGTCATACGTTATCAAGTCCTACGCCTGTATTAAGTGCAGGAGCTCCTCTAATTATAGTATTCCACTGATATTATGAATATTTATGAATCTAGGACCAAATTCTGCTTTCAGATACACACAAGTAACTCCATGGACATCAGTGGGAGTTATGCACACATCAATGGGATTACAGTTTGAACCACAGTATTTGAACATTACATGCCATATGCTGCTTTCTCTGTGCACTGAAAACTAACTGGAGACTAAGGCGGGCCTGTACTGTGTAATAGATATATAAGCATGATTATTAAAATCCAAAACGTTCTCTCAAAATATGTGCTGTAAACCCATAAAAGCAAGAAAGTCCTGAGCTGAAGTTACAGTAGAGCTTGGATAAAGGTGCTACAGCATGTGCTGCCAGGTCGAACCCCACATGATACTGAGTTTCTCCTGCAACCTCTATTGTCTAGAACTCCCATTGCTTTAGCTCCAGGGTCAGCAGCATGGAAGTAGTCTGGTTGTCAGAGGTGCTGAGCAGTCAACGCACCTACTGAGGGTTTTGATGGCGGTGCAAGGTTCTCTGACCAAACAGACCATTACTAAATAGCTTTTTATCTTGAGTGGTTCATTATAAATCAATTGCAGTAACAGGATTCAAATATTGCACACAATAGTTATGCACATTTACCTAACATATTCAACCCTTAAAGGTGGAACATGCTCATATTGATAGAGTTGAACGTCATTATTTCATCAGTCTTCTGCATAGATATGCATTTACTGTAGCTCATTTGCCTCCATGTTTACATCCCACATAACTTCAAAGGCTTGATTTGACATGCTTTCATGTAGCTGCATTCCAGTGTTGTTTCTGCAGATACATACCGACAAATGTTTTGTTTAATACTGACATCCTAATATCTTCTCCATAAACTGCAAATGAAATCTGGCTGTTCTCTTAACATTTTACTGTAATCTGTACAGATTTACAATGACAATTTTGTTTAATCTTAAACATCATAATGTCCTTTGTCTTCAGTGGACAACATGGAATAATCAATTAGTTTAAGTTCCATTATAGCGAATGAGGGGTAAGAGTGTGTGTGTGTGTATTTATATATCTTTATTATGACAGGGTCAGGCCAGATGGCTACAGGAGAGTGATAGAAGGCAGATATATTAGCCCCAGGTTAAGGAGGTCCCTTTTCCCTGGGTA
Organism: Caretta caretta; assembly: GCF_965140235.1. NCBI lineage: Eukaryota > Metazoa > Chordata > Testudines > Cheloniidae > Caretta > Caretta caretta. The sequence continues at coordinate 124,105,982 of NC_134209.1, read as the reverse complement.
AGGTAACAGGGAACGTTCCAGAACAATCAGGAACCTTCTGGAGACAATTAAGACAGACAGGCTGATTAGAACACCTGCAGCCAATCAAGAAGCTGCTAGAATCAATTAAGGCAGGCTAATCAGGGCACCTGGGTTTAAAAAGGAGCTCACTTCAGTTTGTGGTGTGCGTGTGAGGAGCTGGGAGCAAGAGGCATTAGGGGCTGAGAGTGAGAACGTGGACCGTTAGAGGACTGAGGTGTACAAGCATTATCAGACACCAGGAGGAAGGTCCTATGGTGAGGATAAAGAAGGTGTTGGGAGGAGGCCATGGGGAAGTAGCCCAGGGAGTTGTAGCTGTCACACAGCTGTTCCAGGAGGCACTCTAGACAGCTGCATTCCACAGGGCCCTGGGCTGGAACCCGGAGTAGAGGGCAGGCCCGGGTTCCCCCCAAATCCTGATCAGACACAGGAGTTGTCGACCTGGACTGTGAATTCAGAAAAACGGTCAAGCTGAGGGCTGCCATGAAGCTCCAAGGTGAGCAAGTCCGCCAATGAGCACAAGACCCACCAAGGTAGAGCAGGAACTTTGTCACAACTGGTGTCGGAAGTGGGATCTGGTGTCCACAGTGCAGCGGAAGAAGGAGGGTGTTTGGAAGGGGAAAAAAAAAAGGGAAGAGGGTTTATTTTTATTGTTTTTCACCACAATGGAGGAGGTACTGTGGGCACTGATACAAGCCACGGCTGCCCAGCAGGAGGCTACTCACGTCCAGGCAGCCGCCCAACAGGAGGCAGTGCAGCTGCAGCAAGAGACTAATCACCTGCTGATGCACCAGGTTGCTCAAGACCGGGCTATGTTGCGGGAACTGGTAAATCAGGTAAAGGCCCTTACGGAGCTGAACTGCAGCCATGATGGGACGCAGATCATGCAGGCCAGCAATTGGCTGCAGAAAATGACGCGGGAGGATGATGTAGAGGTATACCTCCTGGCCTTTGAGAGGACAGCCCTGCAGGAGGCTTGGCCCCAAGAACAGTGGTCTGGCATCCTTGCTCCATTCCTGTGTGGGGAGGCTCAGAAGGCCTACTATGATTTGCCTGAAGACGCTGCAGCAGACTACCCCCAGCTGAAAGCAGAGATCCTGGCCAGATCTGGGGTAACGACCGCAGTGCGGGCCCAGCGATATCATGAATGGAAGTACCAGGAAAACAAAACCTCGCGGTCCCAATTATATGACCTCATGCATCTCGCACGAAAGTGGTTACGAACTGAGTGCCGGAGGAGATTCTAGTGGTTCTGGTTATCGACCGGTACATGAGAGCACTACCGCCAGACCTTTGCGCCTGGGTGAGCCAGAACGAACCCTCCACCTACAACGAGGTTGTTGCGCTGGTAGAAAGGCGAAGGACGGCGAGGGAGCTGACCCGACCAGTTAAGGAAAAAGCACCCCGGGTTAAACTAGCAGCACCAAGCCCTAGAGCTCGGGTGACTGGGCCACCAGGAGAACCCAGGGGGAAAAAGAGAGGGGCTGAAGGCCCACCCAGAAGACACAAAGAGTCTGAGCACTGAGGGGAAAGAGGATCGTGATGTTAGACTACCCAAACCAAGAGACGGGGGCTCCATACAGATGTTACACCTGTGGGGAGTGGGGACACACAGCTGCACAGTGACCCAATGCCAAGGAGCCTATGCAGTGTAACCTGGGTTGTAACCCATGCTCCCTAATCCACCTTGTGGGGGTCTCACTAACCTCACATATGTACACTAGACCAGTGAAGCTAAATAGGGTAGAGACCACAGCATTGGTTGATTCGGGGAGTGCTATCACGCTTGTCTTGGGGAATCTCGTGAAGCATAGTCAGCTGCTGTGGGCTAAGCATACGGGGATAACATGCGACCATGGGACAGTTGGTTATTACCCCACCGTCCCAGTAAAAATCAAGATTCAGGGGAACACTACTGAGGTAGCAGCAGGTGTAGTCCCTAAACTCCCATACCCAGTGCTCATAGGGAGGGACTTCCCAGGGTTTGGAGACTTACTCCCGGTAGGGGAATTGGAGAAAGGGGGAAGCCCTGAAAGTAGTGAGGCATACACAGTAGACTGTCAACCCCCAACCTTCTCTGAAATATCCCCAGATTTGTTCTCCGCTCCCAGACAGCGTAGAAAGATGAAAAGAGAAAGAAGGGCAGTTAAGGCCTTGGGAACCCGAATACTGGCCCAAAGACAGAGGGTCGGTCTCGTAGGTAGGCGGACCCGAGCAGCCGAAAAGGAGGCCACCCAGGAGGGAGAAGCACTTGAGTCTGACCCACACCCTAACGCCTCTGAACCAGTAGAGGCAACAGAGACTGGCTCCCTAGATCTCGGGCAGATTAGCCCCGGGAGAGGAAATTTTGGACAGGACCAGGCTGAAGACCCAAGGTACAACAACATTAGGAAGGAGGTGACCGAAATAGATGGGGTCCCTGTGGAAGGGAAAACCCAGGGACCAGGACCCTACTTTATAACGACGAAGAACTTCTTATACCGGGTTGCGCCAGTACAGGGGCAGAAGGTACAGAAGATCCTAGTACCTCAAAAACACCAGAATGCTGTATTAAGTCTGGCCCATAGTTATCTTTTTGGGGGGCATTTGGGAGTAGAGAAGACCCTGGCATGGGTCCTGCGATGATTCTTCTGGCCCGGAGTACATGAAGAAGTGCGAAGGTACTGTGCGTCCTGCCCGGAGTGTCAGCTGAACAGTCTCCGTCCCCACTTGAGGGCACCGTTAGTACCCTTTCCTATCATAGAGGTCCCCTTCGAGCGAACAGCCATGGATCTAGTGGGACCCCTGGAGAAGACAGCCCGGGGCCACCGATATATACTTGTCATTCTGGATTATGCTACTTGCTACCCAGAAGCCGTCCCTCTGCGGAACATGGTCTCTAAAATGATAGCTAAAGAGTTGGTAGGGATCTTTGCCTGAGTGGGGTTATCCAAGGAGATATTAACAGACCAAGGTACCCCATATATGTCGAAGCTAATGAAGGACCTCTGTACGCTGCTCCATATACATACCCTGAGAACTTCAGTCTATCATCCGCAGACCGATGGGCTGGTAGAAAGGTTTAACTGAACCCTCAAGGCAATGATAAGGAAAATGGTAAGTCGGGACAGGAAGGATTGGGACACCCTACTACCCTACCTTATGTTCGCAATCCGGGAGGTACCTCAGGCCTCAACTGGGTTTTCTCCCTTTGAATTATTACATGGACGCCACCCCCGTGGCATACTAGATATTGCAAAAGAAATCTGGGAAGAGGAACCCAATGAGGAGAGAAATAGAATTGACCATATATTGCAGATGAGAGAACAGATAGCCCGGGTCACCCCTATTGTACGGGAACATTTGGAAAAGGCGCAGGAGGCCCAGCAAACCCATTACAATCACCAGGCAAAAGTCCGACAGTTCCAACCAGGGGATCGGGTGATGGTGTTGGTACCCACGGCAGAAAGCAAGCTTTTGGCCCAATGGCAGGGGCCCTATGAGGTGGTTGAACCCGTGGGGGAAGTAACCTACAAGGTGCGGCAGTCAGGACGCCGGAAACAAGAACAAATTTATCACATATATTTAGAACGAGAGGCATGTGTAGTGGCCCAAGAGACCCCGATCCAGGGAAATAACATGCAGGAGCAGATCAGGATATCCACTGATCTGACACCAAACCAGAAGAAGGAGGTAACAGATGATCAACCGATACAAGGACGTGTTTTCAATTAAACCAGGCCAGACCACTAAAGCGTATCACCACATCATCACAGACCCTGGGGCAAAGGTAACTTTAAGGCCCTATCGGATCGCAGCAGCAAAAAAGGGAGGAGATCAAGGCAGAGGTAAAAAGGATGTTGGAGCTGGGAGTCATCGAAGAGTCCCACAGTCAGTGGTCAAGCCTGATTGTGTTGGTGCCCAAACCCGATGGCACCACTAGGTTTTGTAATGACTTTCGCCGGCTGAATGAAAGATCCAAATTTGATGCATACCCCATACCCCGTATCGATGAGTTAGTTGACCGCCTGGGCAGTGCCCGATTTTTGACCACCCTTGATTTAACAAAGGGATACTGACAGATTTCCCTTGCCAAAGATGCGAAAGAAAAGACAGCATTCTCTACACCAGAGGGTCTGTTTCAATATACTGTTCTTCCTTTTGGACTGCATGGGGCACTTACCACCTTCCAGTGTCTTATGGACAAGCTCCTATGGCCCCATACCAGTTATGCAGTGGCATACCTGGATGATGTGATTATTCACACTCCCGACTGGGAAACCCACTTAGGAAAGGTGGAAGCGGTTCTGGACACGCTAAGACAGGCTGGCCTCACAGCCAACCCAGCCAAGTGTGTTATAGGGCTAGCTAAGGCTAAATACCTTGGCTACATTGTAGGAAGGGGCATGGTCAAGCCCCAACTAAACAAACTAGAGACTATCCAAAATTGGCCCTGGCCGAATCGGAAAAAGCAAGTCTGGGCATTCCTGGGTGTGGTGGGGTACTACCAATGATTTATTCCCCATTTTGCTACCGGAGGGAGTCGCCTGACAGACCTGATAAAAGCCCGGGGTCCAGACATGGTGAAGTGGACGGATACCGCAGAAAAAGCATTCATGGATCTACAGACATTTTACAAACAGATGCATCTGAAGTAGGATTAGGAGCTGTCCGATCGCAGATGGTCGGAGATGAAGAACACCCAATCCTCTACCTCAGCAGAAAACTCCTACCGAGAGAGCAGAAGTATGCCGTGGTTGAAAGAGAGTGCCTAGCTGTGAAATGGGCCATGGAAACACTACGTTATTACCTTCTGGGACGACGGTTTACCCTTGTGACCGACCATGCACCCCTCCAGTGGATGCAGTGAAATAAAGTGAAGAATGCAAGGGTAACCAGATGATTCCTGTCCCTACAACCTTTCCAATTCACCATACAACACCGGGCTGGAAGCCACCATGGCAATGCAGATGGCTTGTCACGAGTACACTGCCTGATTTCCCAAGTTGCCCAACCCTGTAGTGTTGAGCAGAGGGGGTGGGGGGATATGTGACAGGGTCAGACCAGATGGCTACAGGACAGTGACAGAAGGCATATATATTAGCCCCAGGCTAAATAGGTCCCTTTTCCCTGGGTAAGGTAACAGGAAACATTCCAGAACAATCAGGAACCTTCTGGAGACAATTAAGACAGACAGGCTGATTAGAACACCTGCAGCCAATCAAGAAGCTGCTAGAATCAATTAAGGCAGGCTAATCAGGGCACCTGGGTTTAAAAAGGAGCTCACTTCAGTTTGTGGTGTGCGTGTGAGGAGCTGGGAGCAAGAGGCATTAGGGGCTGAGAGTGAGAACGTGGACCGTTAGAGGACTGAGGTGTACAAGCATTATCAGACACCAGGAGGAAGGTCCTATGGTGAGGCTAAAGAAGGTGTTGAGAGAAGGCCATGGGGAAGTAGCCCAGGGAGTTGTAGCTGTCGCACAGCTGTTCCAGGAGGCACTCTAGACAGCTGCATTCCACAGGGCCCTGGGCTGGAACCCGGAGTAGAGGGCAGGCCCGGGTTCCCCCCAAACCTCTCAACTCCTGGTCAGACACAGGAGGAGTCGACCTGGACTGTGAATTCAGAAAAACGGTCAAGCTGAGGGCTGCCATGAAGCTCCAAGGCGAGCAAATCCGCCAATAAGTGCAAGACCCACCAAGGTAGAGCAGGACCTTTGTTACAATATATATTATATATATATATATATATACACATACATACATATATATATACACACACACACACACACACACACACACACACACACACACACAAACATGGCTTTCTACATTCCCTTTATATATATATATAGGAATGTCGAGAGCAATGTAGTATATATACTCTAGGGATCAGCCATGTAGGGCACTCCTCACCTAAGCCATGCCTCTCCATCTACACTACTATTCATACCCATGCTAGCTGAGTGTGCAGTGTCTGTACTCTACATGCCACCGTAAGTGTAGACATATCCACAGTTCAGAGTGTATCAATTGACAAATGTACATATTGCAAGCTAGAAGAAGATAAAATGTGAATAGTAAACCAAATTAAACCGTGGTGTAACTTCTCTCATCTCATTGCATTTACAGCAGGGATGAATTCGTCCCAGTGTATTTAAGTCAGTGGTGGGCAAACTTTTTGGGCCAAGGGCCACATCTGGGTGGGGAAATTGTATGTAGGGCCGGGGCAGGGGGGCGGGAGGGAGTGCAGGGTGTGGGAGCGCATTTGATGGGCAAGATTGGGCTCAGGGCAAGGGGTTGGGGCAGAGGAGGGGCATGGGGTGTATGAGGGGGCTCAGGGAAGGGGGTTGGAGTGCAGAGTGCAGGAGGGGGGGTCAGGGCAGGGGTGCAGGAGGGGTGCAGACTGCAAGAGGGAGCTCAGGGCAGGGAGTTGGGGTGCAGGAGGGGTCCAAGATGCAGGCAGGGGGCTTAGGGCAGGGAGTTGGGGGACGGGGTGCAGGAGGGGTTCGGGCTCTGGCCCAGCACCACTTACCTAAAGTGGCTCCAGGGTGGCAGCAGTGTGCAACAGGGCCAGGGCAGACTCGCTGCCTGCCTGCCCTGGCCCCACACCGCGCTGCTCCGGGAAGCAGCCGGAATCACATCCTTGCGCAGACCCTGGGGGTGGGGGGAGCACAGGGCTCCGCATGCTGCCCTTCCCACGCCTCCAGGTACCTCCCTCGAAGCGCCCATTGGCCGCGGTTCCCCATTCCCGGCCAATGGGAGCTGCAGGGGGTGGTGCCTGGAGGCAAGGGCAACACATGGAGCCCTCTGCCTCCTCCCCACTCCCCTGGGACCCCAAGGATGTGGTGCCAGCCACTTTTGAGAGTGGCGCAGGGCCTGTGGCACCACGGGGGGCAATCCCATGGGCTGGATCCAAAGCCCTGAGGGGCCAGATCCAGCCTGTGGGCCGAAGTTTGCCCACCCCTGATTTAAGTGGAGGGTCCAAAAGTTTCAAACCCCGGGTAACTCCTTTGTGTAAAGAGTGATGAATCAGGCTGCTTCTCACATATGTTTAATCTGGATTCTGGGAGGCAATGAATTCTGATTTCAAAATACTGTTTTTAATTTGCTTTTGAAGCCCTTTTAGAATTCCGAAAACGGCTGCATGATCAGGCCACATCATGACACACTAATGAGCACTGAACTATGCATCTCTGTCAAAACATGCTAGCTAGAATGTTGGCTGCTGGGTTTTTGCAGCCACCGACCTAACTTTGGCAACATGAAGAGGGGTGCCTGCAGGGAGGTCCAACAAGCGGTCTGCAAAAATAGGCCTTTAAATCTTAAAAAAAAGACAAAGCATTCGTTTTCAATGGCACAACTACAAAATGAGATCTCAAAAGCCTTGCAAAAAGCTTTATTTAAAATGTTTATATTAAAGTTTTCTTTACAAGATGATGAAAAATAGACCTTGAAATGAAATGAAAATGAAGGTTCCTTTGATATTGTTAATCTCTTCAAGCCATAGACCCACCGATTTGCAATCCCTATGCAAAGTAAGGCACTCTAATGCTATCATGATGGGCCTTTTAGAAGTCCCTAATTAATTAATTGCCTCTCTGAACTTCTTACTCATCTCTGTATACCCCTGACAATCCCAAACTGTATTTTGTTTGATCATTCTGAACAAGCTGGTAATGATGCTGGTGAGTTGGGAAAAAACCTGCAAGATACAGCAAAGGTTACACCAGCCCCTCTTAGGCAGGGTACGTGCCCACCATTTTTGGTGTGTATACAAAGACTAGGAAACTGGGTGGATTCTCAGCTGCTTCTAGATTATCAGGTAGCAGCAATGATCAGGAGGGCTTTTTAAAATCTATGTCTTGCCAGGAGCTTAGGAGTGTGTCTCTCAGAGGCAGACCTCAACTAGCACCAGGCCTTTGTCACCATTAGGTTAGATAACTGCCATGTTGCACCTTAAATCTGTTAGGAAACTAAAGCTGTTACAGAATGTCACACAGCCCACTTGTTAAGTGCATTATCTCGCCTCGAGCATACAACACTAGTTTCCATGAACAAACACTGGTTGCCTCATGGTTCTGGTATTTAAGGTGTTAGTTTTGATCTACAAAGCTCTAACTGGCTTGGTACCCGTCTGTCCAAAAGACCACTCTCTCCATGCAACACAGTTCCAGTGTCACTGTAAGTTTATATATAAAAAGAGTCAACATTTTTGTTGCAGAATCCATGAACACCATGCATATTCTCCATTTCAGAAACACCATGGTCTGAATGTATTAGATTTTGTTTTGTGATCTCTCATCTGGGGGCTAGATTTCATGTTGTGCCTCTCAAGATTCATGCCTATGTACTTTTCCCCAACAAGCTGCTCCTGCCCTTTTACATTTATTTATGCTACAGAATAGCAAAAGGGTATCAGCAGGGGGCAAAATCTGGCCCCACACATTTAACTGACTACTTGCTACAGAGAGACAAGGTGGGTGAGGAAGTATCTTTCATTGGACCAACTTCTGCTGGTGAGAGAGTCAAGCTTCCTGAAGATGAGCTCTGTGTAAGCTCAAAAGCTTGTCTCTCTCTCACCAACAGAAGTTGGTCCAATAAAAGATAATACCTCACTCACCTGGTCTCTTTACTATCCCGGGACCAACACAGCTACAACAACACTGCATACTTACTACAGAGATTGCCATAGAAAAGATAAGTTTGCCTTGCTCTGTCATGCTGAAAAGTACTCAGATACAGAAGTTAACATCAACGTTTACTTTAAACCAGCAAGAAAAAGTGCCCTTTTATTCAGGAAGGCTACCATCAATATTACCTTGTCCTTGCAATAGCCTGACCTCCTGCATCACTTTGAAAGATATATATCAACTGTCTTTTTTTCAAAATCAAAGCTCCTTATTCTGTAAGTGTAACTGTTTTCAAAGAGCAGGAATAGAAAACTTATATTTTGTTCTAGTATGTAAACATTCCCATTCAGGTGACAGGGAATTTATTGCAGCACTTACAGGGACTGTAATGGCTGTAGTAACCATGCAGTTAAGTGCTGTTTCAAAAAAGAACTGGCAAAATATTTAATGAGGCACTTGGCTTTCTTTCTGTATGCCAAATCAATCTGATTTTGCACAACATACCCATTCAGGCAGCGACTGGATGAGGGAGAGCCAAGGGACTAGTTGTTACAGGCTACAGAGGAAATACCACTTCCAGATACAGTATTTGAAGTATTAAGAAGTACCATTTACTGGAAGACATAACAACGTGCAGACAGGCACTGGATGGATTCTCTGAAAGTTCTTCTACCTTTACTGAAAGGCTGCATGAATTTTGTTCATTGGTACTATTACTATTATTTGTCTTGCTCTATAATATCAATATTTAGCACAGCTAATTCACCATGAAATGGTGTGCTACTGTCCAACTGTGCAAAGTGAAACATCCTGGTCAACTATATGGCTAGGTACCAGCAACTAGCATTACTAAACTTTGAGAATAGCCATTTCCCCCCCAAGCCAAATACCTCCTCCTTGGCCTATTCCATCTCACAGTCCCATTTCCAAGTAACTCTCATGTGAATTTCAAGAGCAAAGATCTTGATATGAGAAATTACAGAGCTGCACTTGTGTCTTCACGGAGGATAGAAAAACATTATTGTCCAGCCTTCAAGAATCTCTTCCATAAAATGTTGTTCTAAGAATCAGTATAATTCTGCTAAAATGTTGCAACATATCTTTATCCCTCGAAACTGAGGTGGCTTTAGGAGCCAATGGATGATGTGATCAAATCAACCTAAGTTAATAATGGGTCCTTATAAAGCAGTCTCTTCAGCCATCACAGCAAAAGTCTCAATGTCTTCTAGAAACCAAACTTTTTGTAGGGTGAACAAAATCAGCCCTGACAGGCAGAAAAGAAAACCAACGACATGTGCCTTGCTGAGTGCTGAAGTTACTGTGGTGCCATGCTGACAGCAATTGGGGTTATAAACTGACAGTTTCAGAAATATCACCACTATCATCTGCAGTGTCACCAGCATTTTTATCATCATCAGAGGTCCATGCTGGGCTGAACACTTATTGAATGGCATCACAGGGATGATGTGTTTAGATGGTGAGTGTTTCTATCCCTGTTTGTGATATTGTGATGCCCGCCAATCTTGGCTGACACCAAATGCTGAACTCTGGGGACCTCCAGAGTTAAAAGCTTGAGTCTCTATAGCTTGAACTACCGAGCCAGTTTCTGTAGCTGGGGGCCATAACAGAATCACATCCTCTGTGAATTGGACACAGAGAGGTGTGCGTATCACGCATTGAACAGTGGGTAACAAAATATGCGCAGAGGTCACATCAAGAATCAACTTTATTGCCATACATCACACAGATGATGTGGTGGGAACGCACAGCACCACCTGACATTTCTTTACTAGTCTGGCCCTAATTTGGGACTCATTGTGTCAATGGGAAGAGCCATTACATTTTTACAACCTTTGACACCCATTGTCCCAGGTGAGGATGACACACCAAACATCACAACAGCAGCACAAACCCTTTTTAGAGAAAGCAGCCCCCAAAAGCAATGATGGCACGAGTGGGTGTCATTAAGCGAACCCCTTCTTCCCACTGCACAGCAACAAACAACAAGGAAAACAGGTGGCACTGCAAATGTGTAGTGGAACCTCCACCCAAAACATAGAAATCGCTTAAGTGTACTCTCTTATTAGCCAAGCAAATTGCTAACTCATTAGTTACAACTCTCTTACTTTCCAGGGCATCAGTTGGCAGAAATAGTACAAGAGATGGCATTAATACATAGCCACCTACAAATGGGAGCCACATGATCCTTTCTAGAGATTTTTAGAGTTGGACACTTGTAATAATAACCAATTATATGCTGCTGTTCAACTTCAAAGCATCAGATGATCATTAACCATGATAACAGGGTTCTGTAGATATTAAGGCAGGACTCTGCAACAAGTGCAGCACAGAGAATGGCAGGACACTATAGCCTTGTTTTATGTGACTGTCCTATATAATGGTGGAACAAGGGGTGCCTAATGCAACATTACATTACATGCCTTTTTAAAAAGTTTTAAAAAATGAAAGATTCTGGCACTGCCACCCCCAGCTCTGTTTCAGAACTCCTAGAATCCTTTTTATTTTAATTGGAAAGGATTTTTTTCATAGCCTTGCAACTTTTTTAACTACCCCTGTGTTTAATAATGTCCTCCTTTCTGGTCCACATCCACAACACCTGTGTTTAATAAAGGCTGTTTCTTCTCCTTTTCTTCCCTCTGCCTTTTGCACAGCCTGTGAGTGTGTGTCTGTGTGTGTTATCAAAGGTTTTTTTTGCTGTCTTCCTCTTTGTTTTTCTCTTTCCTTCCAGATACCTTCAGTACAATTTTTGTCATCCAAGTTGAGAACTTATGTAGACTAGAACTCTTATGAGCAAACAGTTCTCAGATAACTTTTATCTCAAAAAGAAGGACAAACTGTCATTTCACTCCGGGGGGGGGGGGGGACTTGTGTTTTACTTCCTGGTTCAAAGCACAAACTTTCATCCAAGAATTAGGTGCACACTTGGTCAAGTTTAGGAAAATGTAAGGAATCCAGAAAACCTCAAATATGTGGCCCAATTTGGAAACTATGAGGCCTACCTGCATTCAGGCAAAATATGTTCACCTATCACTAAAAATAATTCTGGCTGCCCATATTTTATGAACAACATACTAGGATAGCTATAAGAATAAGTCAAAACTTAAAGATCACTTCCATAAGTCTCAGTGTCTTGGACCATTTTTGTGGTATTTTCATTCCGGACAGGACAAGGACCAGCAGCAAAAGAGACTCCTTTTAGTGAAAATTTGCAGAAAAATGAAATTGGCTGAGTTCACCCCCAAGAAAAGGGGGGTTTTGACCTTCTTATCCATTATAAGGATGTATGTTCCTTGAATAGTACTTTCAATATTTGTAAGACATAATGAAATTAAAAAAGCATAAGAGACAAGCGGAGGAACGACCAGGCAAGGACCTGCCAGACACAATTTTAACAGATAAATTAGATTTATAGTATTACTTTAGACAAATTAAAATAGAAGACATTCCCACTACTAGCACAAATGGTACATAAGCTGGATGTTGACTACTGTGGTTAGCAAAACCAAAAAGAAGCAAGATTCAGTACTAATAACTATTGTAAGACTAAAGCTGTTGATCATTCTTTTCTTATGAATAAACTGAAAGATCTGAATGCAATGCAAAACGAAATGAAATAATGCCAACTTTTGCCTCCTGTTGCAACCAAACAATGGCTCAACTTTGGTGGGATTGCCCAGGTATAAATGAAGACTAAATGTGGCCCACCAGGAAGGAAATAATGTATCTGAGGTGTGAGATGTAGTTACCACAAAATTCAAAATGCTCAAAATTTTAGCCTTTGCGTATCTTTGGACAATCCACAACTGGTTCATTTCCATTAAAGTATCTAACACGTTTCTCAAGCAAAAATAAGCCATTTGCAAGGAAAATTATTTTTACTCTGAAAACATGCATGGTTTTGCAGCCAAGTTACCATTAGCATAACATTTCACCAAAAAATGCAAAACTTCAGTGTGTACAAATATAAGCAACATCAATTTTCAGAAGAAGTTGTGAGAAATGTCATGAAAAATTATTCACAATCTTTCCTCAGGCTCAAACAATATAGGCCAGATTCTGATATCCTTGCTGAAATCAAATATCACCTTACTCCTGGCATAGCCCCATTGACTTCAACATGAGTAAAAGTATCAGGATCTGTATGTTTTGCTGCTGGTACTTCACACCCCTTACACTGTCGGCAGTGAACAGAAATTCCTTGCAAATAAAGATCTTGAGAAGTCTGCTTGCTAAGTGAATAAGTTACTATGAAACAAAACAAGTTACTCGTTTCCATGTGTTCTCGCATTTTTGTCAATCACCCCTTCAAGAATTGGCAACTCTCTGTTTGAGTCTTATGCTATATTAAACCATCACAAGATAGATAGGGATTGTTCTAATTTGCAAGTCTGTTTTTCCAAGTTGTCTTCTCCTTCCCACTCAACAGAGATTTTTAAAAATATGCTGATTGCAAAAAAGAGTGACAAATATAAATTAGAGATTTAGGGCATTTTCTGTTTGCTCTCACAAACAAATGCAGCCTGATTCTGATTTCAAACTGATTTAACACTTGTATAGCTCCATGATTCCTGATACAGTCTGGTGTGAGATCAAAGCAGGCCTGTAAAAGGTAGCATAGCCAGGTGGACTAGCTACTCTTTAAAAACAAAGTTTTGGTTCCATATTTGCATTATTATTAGCAGCAGCTGTTCTATCACATATAGGGTGACCAGATAGCAAGTGTGAAAAATTGGTATGGGTGTGTGTGGGTGTGGGGGGGTAATAGGAGCCTATGTAAGAAAAAGCCCAAATATCGGGACTGTCCCTATAAAATCAAGGCATTTGGTCACCCTAATCACATATCGCATTTCCTACCCTTTGGATATAGAGCACTGCATCTCTAAATAGCTGCAAGTTACTGGTCTGGACTGTTGAATACAACTGAATGGCTTCTATGTCTGCTAGGTGACTCTGGGCTAGATCAGGTTAGTTTTAAGTGTTGCAGAGTATGCTATGTTTGAAGTGTTTCCACCTATTTGCTGACAAGAGACCGCAAGTATATCAGCTTCAGATATTAAGAGTACTATTACCTTGCACCACAGTTCCAACAGAAGCTCTATTTCATCATAGCCCTTGCAGCTTTGTGGATATCAGACCAAATTTCCAAAGCATTGTGTTCTACAGATGCATTTCATCAGGGGTAGTCAGTAGGCAGACTGGTCAAATCCAGGCTGCCAGATGCTTTCGAATGGACTGTGAAATCTTTGTATTTACTTATTATTATCATCATTATTCTTATTGAGATGTGAAAAATGTTTCTCTGGAGTCTGGACCTTGACTATACCTGACCAAGATTTTTGGACCTTGACAAAAATAATTGACTATCCATGCATTATATGATACTACCACCAGTAAAGACATGCTAATAATAAACCTGTCTACCTCACACCTAACAAGCAGTGGATACTCAGGGTTCTTTTCTCAATGGTGAATCGGGGGAAGTAACATTTCCCATTATCCATTCCCGTTGTGTTCTTGAAAGGAAGAGATATGGAAGGGTTGAGGGGACCGGAAGACACTGGATATTGGAAAGGTCAGCTAACCAGTGGCCCTTCTAAAAAGGCCTGTCATCCGGTGAGAAGTATGTGTCTGGGGAAAAGGGAGGGGTAATTAAAAAAAATCAAGTTCAGTTCAACTTTAGGGCAAAGATTTGGGGAGGTACTTAGAAAAGGGTCACATTTTATCCAAGCCACTTTGTCCATCCTTAGGCTAAAACATTATTCATCTTATTAAAGATTCACAATTTATCAGGCTAACCAGTAAGTAAAGCACAGTAATTACACACCCATAACCATCAGAATAGTTGTCCAATTCCCAACCTATGGTATCACAAAAGCTAACTTTTTTCCTGCAACTGCCACCAATTTTCTTCCTCAGCAAGAGATGCAAACCCTCTTTCATGTTACCTGAGCATCTGCTATTGTAAACCTTCCCACTAAAGCAGTGGTTCCCAAACTTTAACAACCTGTGAACCCCTTTCACTAAAATGTCAAGTCTCACGAACCCCCTCCTAAAAATGAATATTTCCAGGGATTTTCTCCTTTACTTGAGTATAAATTATAAAAGCAATGATCTTGCAAATATAAAATTTGTTTTTATGACATGCTTATCACACACTATTTATTATTAATTATTAATCATTACAGTATTTTTATTACATTATGAAAACAGCAACACTCTTCCAAGATCTCAATTTCGTAGTTTATATCACTTTGAATAAGCCAGTTCTAAGACTAGGCTCCTATGTTTCATCAAGGAGTATCAGATGTGAAACATCATGAAGGTATTTAAGAAGCCAACTCAAAGAGTTCCTTCTACACAACCATTCAGGTCTTGAGCAGTCCAGGCAAACAACGCACGTTACAACAAAGCTTAAACTTGTTCTTCATAATAATTTTAAAAACAACACTAGCTGCCTATTTAATTTTAAAATCAGCAAAAAATATCCACCTCCCTTTCCATTTCTTATAAGGAGTCTTGAAGTTTCAATCTCCTTACTGTGATAGATATGCTTGCTTTGATCTGCTTAGCTCTTGGAAGTCCAGGGACTCTGGGCTGCTGGCCCCGTGCTGCCCGGGGTCCCTAGGGACAGCTCTGTCCGCCATTAGGGAATTTTTCCCAAGAATCCCCTGTAACATTTCATGAACCCTAGTTTGGGAACCACAGAACTAAAGGTATTTCTCCTTCCTGATGATACTCTTCTGCACTCACATACTGTACATTCACCTGCTACGCCACAGAAAACCCGGTGTGCAGTACAAGCAAACCAGGGTTCTAAAATACAACTCCCCGATTCAAAATATACATATTAAATGGAAAAAATCATAGTAACTAAGAGCTAAGGTTGCCCAGGGATAGCTCGTACCCTTCCAGGATGCTGAGATCAGCAAAACTCAGACTTTTGAAAAACCAGAAAATACAGAGTTAAGGTAACCCACCCCAGGCAACCTTAGCTCTGACCCCTGGAGATGGCAACAGCCACTGGGAATAATCTGCGTGCACTCTAGCTGCATTTACTGTGGTGGGCATAGCTGTATTGAATGACGCAGGAATAAAGTGGAGCAGCTTGGAAGAGTTGTGATTGTGACATGAGGAGATATGGGTCTGAGCCCCCCCATGTGCGTTATCAAAGGAAAGAGGTGCATGTGTACCATAAGGTTCCAGTCTGCATCATTTCAATTGTGTTCGTTGTGTCATTAGCAGGGCACTACGATCTTTTTGCCATGGGTACTGTCAGTAGTGTAGAGGGATATGAAAGTAGTCTGTGCATTTAATGCCAGGTACAGAGCGGATAACTATAGTATACCCTAGGAGCTCAGCAGCTGAGGCACAACTTGCTCAGATTGGCAAAAGGAAGGACACTGGGAGAAGCCTATGGCTTCCTGCAAGACAGTGGGCCAGGAATTGAATAGAGGGTGGAAGCTGACCTAGAGTAGTTGGAGGTGTTCATTCGGACCCAAAACTTTCCAGTTACTGTAGTAGCCTTGCAGAGGGACTCAAAGTTTCTGCCACCTAAGTGAAGGGCAAGGAAGGTCTTTGATTAGCTCCCTGAAGCCCATTTGGTCAGCTCAACGCAGTCTTGGGTCACAGTCCGCTACTTAAGCGGCTTAGAGCCAAGCAGTGGCCTACTGTCTCTGGGGTGGCATATTTATCTTCAGAAGAAAAGTTTCTTTTTGGTATTTAATAGCAGATGTCACTGGTTCTGCAATCATAGTTGCATGCATCAGATTCGTCAGTTTTGGTGCCTATTTTGCCAAGTTGTGGTGCACTCAATTATAGCCACAGAAATAAGTGGCTAGTGGCTTGACCAGAACTCTAACGGTTAGGGAATTCTGATCTGCCCTTGCAGCAGTGACTTGAAGGTCAGAGACTGTTGGGCAAGAAAATTATTGAATATGGAAATGTCCGGCTCTATAACATTTTGGTGCTTACTGTTTGAAGTATACATCACCAACAATACTCCAACTTGCAGATTTTGTAAATTTCTACAAAAAATTAAAAATCCTTCCATAGGCTAGTAAGGTGACCTTTTGACTCAATGTGTTCAATAGGGCAGGATAAATGTATTATAATAAAGTCAAGAGCACTTTTAGCTCTCTGTGGAAGGCCCTCTTTGAATTGATTAAAGAATGGCTCTGTGGGATAGCTGACTTTCCACTGAATAGATGGGGAATCCTATTCTGACATCTTTTGAAATGGAACAGCAGCTCTGGTAAATAGATTATAGTTCCAGTAAGAGGTATAAGGCACTATGATTAAATTAATTAAAAAACTGACACACACAAAGTAGCAAACACAAAACAGGATGTGGTTTCAAGGTTTCCCAAGTTCCGTGAGGATATCCATTTTTAAATATCAGATTTAAACGTATTAGATCTGTTGATACCATTCAGAATAGTTTGACAGCTCATGCAAACAAATTTCAGCCTAAGGGTTGTTCACAACATGTTCAGTTTGACTATTCATTGTTTGTGGTGTCTGACTGGTCACATGGTACTGTTTCTGTTCCCTGACTAGAAGACTGATTTATTTTAAATGAGAATTATTAGTAATGAATAATACTACTTTGCTCTTACATAGCACTTTTCATCCAAGGATCACCAAGCTGTTTGCAAAGAAGGGTAAATATCACCATCAATTTCTAGAGATGGGGAAACCGAGGCTTAGATAGGAGGAAGCCACTTGCTGAAGGTGGTAAATTGCCCTTAGAAAATATTTGTTCACACATGAATACATTCATTCACATGCAAACAGAGCTAGATGCATGGGGCCTGATCCAAAGCCCATTAAGTTCAATGGCAGTCTTTAGTGTTAATAGAAAGCCATTTACTCCAATGGGACTTGGATCAGGCCCAGGAAGAACAGCTTTTCCATGAACACTGGTGTGACCAAAAACTCTATTTGTGGGAATGTTGGCAAATAGTGAATACAACATGTTTGGCCCAAACAGCCATTCAGTATTGGAATGCATGTTTGCTAACTCTGTTTTTGCAGCATAGCACATTCTATGATTTCTTAAGACGACAGTCATTGCTCAAGTGGGAGTCTCCCCTTCAGGGGGGTGTATCTTTTAATAATTTTCTTTTAATATTTAGACCTTAATGATGTGTGCTAAAGAAACGTCAATAGTGACATAATATCTGTGTCTTGTGTCACAAAGTTCCTGCTCTACCTTGGTGGGTCTTGCACTTATTGGCGGATTTGCTTGCCTTGGAGCTTCATGGCAGCCCTCAGCTTGGCCGTTTTTCTGAATTCACAGTCCAGGTCGACTCCTCCTGTGTCTGACCAGGAGTTGGGAGGATTTGGGGGGAACCCGGGACCGCCCTCTACTCCGGGTTCCAGCCCAGGGCCCTGTGGAATGCAGCTGTCTAGAGTGCCTCCTGGAACAGCTGTGCGACAGCTACAACTCCCTGGGCTACTTCCCCATGGCCTCCTCCCAACACCTTCTTTATCCTCACCATAGGATCTCCTCCTGGTGGCTGATAATGCTTGTACACCTCAGTCCTCCAACAGTCCGCGTTCTCACTCTCAGCTCCTAGCGCCTCTTGCTCCCAGCTCCTTACATGCGCACCACAAACTGAAGTGAGCTCCTTTTTAAAACCCAGGTGCCCTGAGTAGCCTGCCTTAATTGATTCTAGCAGCTTCTTGATTGGCTGCAGGTGTTCTAATCAGCCTGTCTTAATTGTCTCCAGAAGGTTCCTGATTGTTCTGGAACGTTCCCTGTTACCTTACCCAGGGAAAAGGGAGCTACTTAGCCTGGGGCTAATATATCTGCCTCTATTACTCTCCTATAGCCGTCTGGCCCGACTCTGTCACACTTGCCAGAGTTTAAACATGTCACTGCAAGCTATTTTTAATCAATATATTAACCATCTCTGGGTGCTACCATAATATAAAAAACAAATAATAATAATTATCATATGGCTGAAGCAATCTGAACTTCAGTAAAACCTATTTTAAAATACAATTGTATTAGTGCGTTGAAAATAGCAGAATAGAATGATTGTGTTTTCCCACTATTTAGACCCAAACCTTTTCCCTTCTACCCCCACCCGCCTAGGAATACCAAACATAGGAGAAGGGAAATAATGTGAGTTTCAACTCTGATTTTCCCATTCATTTTGCCAATGGGGGGCAGGATTTGCTCCTCCAAAACCCAACAGGTTAGGGGTCCCATTTCCAGAATGCAATGCTCTCTCAAGATCCATTGAAGTTGTGTATAATCCACAAGGATACACCCTTTCATCTTTTCATGGTCTGCCTCACTCCTCCAAATACCACCAGGCTGGAAAGTCCAGCTCCTACAGGATGGTAAGCCCCAGACCCTCTACCCAACAAGGCAGGATTCTGCAACATTTCTGCCTGCTGTTCCCATTGTTTGGCCTAGGTAAGATTTCTGAGGAGCCCAGCCATCTCCAACACTGTGCTTCCTACAGGCCTTTGAAGCCCATGATCAGGAAGCAAAAGGAAAGCAATCTACAGAGGTTAATCTCTCCCTTCTGAGGGCACAACTCCCTTTCTGCAAAGACATACAGCAGAAGGGACAATGGAGCCCTCTGTTTTTAACTCAGTTCCTATTCAAACAAATGCCCACTGAAAATTGGAGTTTCATAGATTCATGGACTCCAAGGCCAGAAGAGACCATTGGGATTATCCAGTCTGCCCTCCTATATAACTCAGGCCATAGAACTTCCCCAGAATAATTCCTAGAGCACATCTTTTAGAAAAACAGCCAATCTTGATTTAAAAATTGCCAGTGATGGAGAGTCCACCATGACCCTTGATGAATTGCTCCAATGGTTAATTACTCCCACTGTTAGCAATTTACACCTTATTTCCAATCTGAATTTGTCTAACTTCAAATAGCCACACAACATCTGCTAGAAGGGCTAAGAGCTGAACAGGTGAAAAACCCTCTGCGCTGTGATGAGAACAAAGCCCTTTACTTATTAAGGGATGGATTGTGCGATCCTCACTTACTGGCTCACACAAATAATCCCACTGATGTCAATGAGGCCGCTTTTGTGAGTGACTGCTCACTACCATGAGTAAGGTTCTACAGTCTAGCTCTTCTGGCATGAAAATTGTTCACTGTGGTGATAACTCCCCACAGCAGGATGCTCTCCCACAACGCTCTGTTTTTGTTGATTACCATGCAGAAAATACACCTGCCTAGACATTTTAAAGGAATTTCATAGCACTGAATATTATGTTCATATGAGAGGAAGATAGGTAGTATTTGCCACAGTGGCCCAGGATATTGGTCCATTGATCCCAATATCCTGCCATAAGCTGCCATCGATACATAATACTATACAGAGGAGATGGAGGAAATTCCTGCTTAGCCCCCAACAGGCAATTAGCTTATGCCCTGTAGCAGCAAGATACATATATAACTCAGAACAGTACTTATCACAAAATTATCCAGCCCTCTTAATTAATCATTAGAGCCCTAACATTGACTATCCAATTCCAGTACCTGAACTAACATGCTTCCAAGTTCCCCAGGAATCTTTCAGTTGCCTAGCTTGCCCTGCGAGGCTGACTGGAAAAACAAACACAAACAACAGCATTAACATCTGAGTGACAAGTAATTTGTGCATAATGGTGAGATGAAATCTCTCCAGTAACACAAACTGCTTACAAAATGATCCTGTGAAGATAAGTCAAACATCCAAGATAAATGTTTAATATTTCCTTATTAAGTCTACATCTTTTTCATGACTGACTACAAAGAGATACAGTATTTTAAGTTGATATATCCAAAGAGCTCACTCTGCATTTTTCTGCAGGTTCTTTGTACAGTATGCAGTAATTCTAAACTGCATTTTTTTGTTTGTGTGTTTGATCTCCACGTTTTAAGCAAGCAAAGGATCATGAAAGCATTTTCAAGCATTCTTGGCCTTTTATTCAGTCACACTTTCTGCGCTCTGTGGTTTAAATTATTCATAGTAAATTGTGCAGATACAGATGTCAGCAAGTCATCTGCTAAATAACAAATATGAAAGGGCTGCAGGCATTCTCATAATATATCAGAGATGTACTGTACCTAGACAGTAATGATCATTCCTTTTCGAATAACGTTTGCAGCTGAACTCATTTCATTCTTTAATACCTTTAAAGCTACTTGAGGCTTTAAATACACAGGTAGCAGGAGAACAGTCTATGTAAAAACTGCCCTAAATGCAAAGAAATGACATTAGCAGCAGCAGTGGGCTTAATTGAAGATGCACTGATACATTCACACCCACCTATGCACTCTGTCAAACAGACCCTTCCAAACAGAGTGGCAAAAACTCTTCATGTTGCAATCCAAATGCAAACATTTTGTTTTTCTTTTTACAAAACTTGACCCCAAACTAAGCATGATCTAGATTCTGAGCAGTTCTTGTGTGGCTGCCCCGAGGGAGAACCATGAAAGGAGCCCTCCACTGCATGGTCAATGCAAAAATCACTGATAATAGCAGTCCTCAGCCTCTGATCCCCCTGGCAAACAAATTCTCCAAGAAGGGGGCAGAGAGGAAGTGAGGCCATGTCCCAAAAATTCCCCTCCACACCAGTCCATAAAACAAAGTGATATAGTGGAACAGCAATCTGTTGCATTCTAATGGATGGAGCAGAGAGCGCGCTGACCTTGGAGACACTGTGGTTTTTACAATGCTTATGCACGTGCTTAGCTCATCACAGAAAACATGTAAGAAGAGATGTTGTCTACCCAGAAGAACTTATCATGTAAATGAAGGACCTGACAAACATTCCAGAGTATTTCATGCATCAGGGCAGGCTTGGGGATGAGGAAGGACATAGGTTACAAATATATAGTTGTATCATTCCTTAGTTTAGGAGCATGCAGTTACGCTCATAAATGTGCATGCCTAACATATACCTAATGTGTGCACCCCAGTCAGCTATTTGCACTGGGAACATTGCTGGTTAGGCAACTTAACTGGTCACCCATGCACCCAAGCACATGATTTGCATGAGTGCATCGGATATTTGTATGTGTAAATTAGGCAAACACAGATGAAAGTACACAAACAATTGCACATGCCTAAGTTTGAAAATCCAACCCCCAGTTTGTAAAGAGTTTTGATATTCCTCTGTGTGAAAGAATCTATAAATTTGCAAGTCATTATTACTGTCAGTTTCTGGTTCAGATATATGAGGAAATGTGGGGATGTTGGGTATCATGCAAGGTGCTAACATGAATAGAAACTGAAGGAACTCATCGAGTCACAGAAGATGCTTAGCAATTCAGAGAACCAGATCCATAGCATTCAACTCAACACACATTAAAGTCAATAGAAAGACTCCCATTGAATTCAATGATAGCTGGAGCAGGCCCATAAAGAGCACGCACAATGTTTTGTTTTCTATCTTTCCATACCTTATTCTACACTTCACAAAGTCCACACTTTTCCCACAAACTTCTCTAGTTTATAATGAAACACAAAATTATCTTCTAAGATAGACTGACCAACACACGGAAACTATTCTAAGCACTATGACTGTGCTTGAGCTGTGACTGAATGCTCATCCTTATATTTAGCTCAAACCATGTGTAAGCTTCTGATGTCAAACAAATGTTCTACTTTCCACCAGTTTTGCAAAGTGCTACTAAATTTAACTATGAGTCAACACTATGTAATGGCAAATCAAGTTAACCTGCATAGTCAGTTTATACATTTTTAAGGAGCTTTTGCTAATTGAACAGTGGTTGTAAATGCACGTTGCTGGAACAGTGATACTAATTTACCAGTTATAACAACAGATAAAATTTGTTGGCTATTTGAGTGTTTGAAATGTGCATTTCCCATTAACATTAATAGGAGATGGGTGACTAAAACTGCATGGGTCCAATGGAGAATAAAACTCTTATGCTGACCTTTGATTTTCACTTACTCCTTCACTCTACCTGCAAATATGTCTTCTGTGGCCATCAACAGGAGTTTAGCACAAAAGTTGTTATAACTGGAAATTATTTATGGAGCATCATAAGCGTACACAGAGTTTAGAAAAACAAAAGTTGTGATCCTCGCATAGAGAACCTTACTATCCAATACCGAAAGTCAGATACAGGGCAAGAAATAGAAAATGACTAGGGGACAATGGCTATGGGGAAACTTTGGAAGGCTGCACAAAATAAGGTGATTTAAGAAGGCTGGGAGGTTGCTGATTTAGAAGTGGGAGGCTGTTCCAGACATGTAGGGGCAGTAGGAAAAAGCGCAAATGGGAGACAGAGAGGAAGGCACAATTTAGGAGAGAGATGCCACCTTTGCTCAAAAGCTACTCCACTTTCACTTAAAAGTAAGTACATTTAAAACTTTTTTTTTAAATAGGAGTATTTTCATATTCATAGAAAAATCAGCAAATATATGATCTTGGTAGTTTTCTCCTTTATATTATTATTATTTGTATTGCAGAATCACCTAGCAGCCCCAGCCAGGGACCAGGGCCCATTTGCATCAGGTACTGTGCAGACATATAATAGAAAACATGATCTCTGTCCCAAAGAGTTTGCAGTCAAAGCAGTAAATATTTTGCACTGTCTGACTTCAAAGCTAATGGGTATCTAAAATCAACCACGACCAATTTTCTGAATTCATACATTTCCTGGTCTACTTTCCCAAAGCACCCTGGTGACAGCTAGCTACTATACATACTAAACTCTACCCTAAATATCTTTAAGTTCTATTTTAAACCACATTTTTTCCTGTCAGATACAATAGGCAGATCATTTCTTGAAGCAGGCACATTATCATTCAGCCATCTCTGCCACTCCCCGTCCTTATTTATTGTGTATATTCTTTTACTGAACTCTGCAACCCTGTATTTTAAATTTGCAGTTGCTGTCATAGTTTAATTAGGTTCCTTATTCTAATTATATACACAACCCATGAAAATGTTTTCAATATGAATAGTCTTGATACATGATTAAGACAGAGGTGTGGCCTTCTGCCACCCAAACTGCCCCTTAACACAAGAAAAGGGTAGCCAAGGAAATATAGATGCATACAATAATGCAGAAAAAATGAAGGTCAGAACCCTGCTGTCACAGGAAATAATTAAAAAAAAGTAACAGTAACAGCTCCAAATGCCTTGGGAAGGTAGGGAGGAGAATTAGACCACTGGCCTATTGGGATTTTAGTCATTCTCTTGAAGGCACTCAGATACTCCAGTTACAGGCATCACTATAAGAATCTAAGTTTCCTCCCAGTAAGTGCTATCTGAACCATATGCACTAAAGAAGGCAAGGGGCTCACGTATGTACAAAATGCCCATAAAAGGAACAGCCATAAAAGATGCTTTGCACGTGGTTCAACTCAGCAATCCATATAGGAAACTATGGATCCCAGTTATCACATTCTGAGGCAGCATCATACTAGTGCTGGAGAGGCAAACGTTATGATCAACAAACATGCAGCAGAACAGTAGTAGGCATGTAAGGACAATGACCACAATCAGCAGAAGCCAACCCGTGGGCCCTGACAGGTTGCATATAAGTATGGCTCACTTAGTTATCACCTGAACAATCTCTACAGAAGACATAGGTACATAGGAACATACACTAGTGTAGTGGTGGAAGAGAAAGCTGGCAAGCAGGAGGCACTCTCCCTGGGGAGTAATCAAGATGCCATATCAGAAACTAAAAGCCATGGTTAAGTCAGTGGTGTAGTGACATTCAGGTGCCAACCAGGCAGTAAATCATAATGTAAACAAAGATATCTAACCAATCGATGCAGCAGCATGGTAGACATCACAATGGTTATTTGACTAGCATACTGATAGCAGCCCATTATTTGTGTAATTACCAAGAGCAGGCCATGGTACTGCTCGGGGACATCCATCAATACAACTATTAGTGCATTCAGTTTTGCAAGATAAAACAGCCCCAACATGCTTTAACTTCCTTTCTTTGTATGTCTTTTCCCCAATCTCACATCTGTTTTGGTAACCACGGCCATGTATTTCCCACTACACATCTCCTGGAGGTGATGTTGGGATATGAGGTTGACATTACTAGTACCTACAGCATACTGCTCCTGTGTACATTACAGTACCTATTTTCATGAACCTTGTTCATGTTTCCTGGGCAAACTTTGTAAATTACACCTGTTAACCTACCACTTAGCACATGGGTCAATCAGGTCCACTGTGTATACAAATACGGACTCAAGATCCAAACCAGGACCCTCATGTTCTTCAGACATTGTTTTTTAATGAGTTAAAAGGTGCCACCTGCAAATCAAGATGGTAAAAACTGGCTAAAATTCTCCCAGCTGGAAATCACATTCACAAACACGGGGACTATGCATTAAATGTGCCATTAATAATATGACACCATTAAAGCATCTTACAGAAGATTTAATAATACAATACACAGAAAAAAATAGCACCTTTTACCAGAGACAATACTTTAAATTTATGGCAATGTGCATAGATTCACAAAAGCGGCAAAGAGTCCTGTGGCACCTTATAGACTAATGGACGTATTGGAGCACAAGCTTTCATGGGTGAATACCCACTTATTCTCTTTCAGGCATTGGTTACATTTTCCTCTTTCTTGCTTTTTTTTAATCTGTAGATGGCTAATTTAAAACCTGATCCTGAGAGATGCTGAGTATCCACAAATCTTATGGAAATTAATAGGAGATGCAGGTTATTTTCTTCTTTATGAAGGATGAGGAGAGGTTAAGGGTTTTTGTTTTTTTTAATTCTAGTTTTCTATTTCCCTTACTGGTGGAGCACTCACTCACAAGAGCCAGAGAAGAGAATTGGGAGCTTCCTCAGCTTTCAAATGAAGGATGTGGGGAGGATTAGATTTGAAACAAAGATTTTCTTGCAAATGTTTGAAAGACGTTAGAATGAAATCAGTGATAACACAGAGAATCCAAAAAATTCTAGATAAAAAAATCACTTATTTCAATTAATCAGCTTTAGTCCTGGCTATCTGATGATATAAACCTATTATTTCTCCTATCATCCTCCAGGGAAAAGAGTGGACAAGAATTTCTAACATAAAAAATAGCAGAACTTTATTTTGTCTGGAAATAAAAAAGCCTTTTGGACATTCTTCATACACCATAATGAAGAAAAGGAAAACAAACTCCAATTTATTACCTCCGCAGGTCACCTTTAAAACGGTAACAAATAATTATATATATTCCATCATACTGACTTCTGCATATCACATTGCTGGTCCCTGGTTCATATATCATTTACTTTGAGGATTCTAACATCCATCAGACATGTGTCATCTGTGATCCTGGGGATGACAGAAATCATTGTCAAGGGAACTCATTGACACTAGTTAATTAAATACCTTGAAATATTGCATATTATTTTGCTGTAACACCACTGAAAACAATGGTAATTACATGGTGACTTGTGAAATGTCAACACAATTATCAGTTCATATATCAACCAGGATTGACATGGAATATCACAAATAGAGCTAGATGAACTATTCATAATTAAACATTTAACAAGTTTAGCCCCTTTTTCTATTTGCAAAGGATCTGTGAAGACTTTAGAGAGACAAGGCGGGTGACATATCATCTTTCATTGGACCAACATCTGCTAGTGAAAGACACAAGCTTTCGAGAAGAGCCCTGTGTAAGCTCGAAAGCCTGTCTGTTTCACTAGCAGAAGTTGGTCCAATAAAAAAGATATTACCTCACCTACCTTGTCTCTCTAAAATCCTGGGACCAACATGACAACATAGCAAATAGCGAAGACTTTGATTTTTATGAATTTGTTCACTATTCAAAACTTTTCAAACTGTTTACACAAATATTTTTCAGCCAATGAGTGCTTGGAAACTTCCTTGGTATGGCTATTTTGACTGGTCACTACAGTTTCTGCTTCCTGCAGCTGACTCCCAAGCCCAGAAGCTTTCAAGATGGCTCACTAAACAATGCTGTCAAAAATACTCAGGGCCACACACAACTCTTTCCAAAAACAGAGATTTGCTCCTACAAACATTTCCAGGAAGAATATGCATTCCTTGTTCTTCGATACTTTTTCAGTGAGAATTTTCTTTACCTCATTTGACGTAAGGATGACACGAGGCATTGTTCTGTCAGATATATGTGCTGCTAGCTGTTCCCAGCTCTCATTAGAGATGTTCCCCTCCACGCTTGTGCTCCTCCATTCTCTTGAGGACATAGGAAGTCCTGTAGAACTCTAGAGAAGATCCAACCTCTGGCCTCACATCAATAATGATGCAATTCCCTTTTTGTCATGGCTGCCCAGTTCCTAAAAAAAGTTTCCATGCAAACCAGCAAGAGTACATTTTACCATGAGGCTTGTGTCCATGGAGCCCTTTTGTAGGATACCATAAGTATGGATACCCTTTTACCTCTAAAAGTCAGTAGACATTCCCAGGAATATCACTTGATTTGTTCATTTCATTTGCAATGCCTGTTTATTTCTGGGAATTATGAATTATCTTTTAATTTCCTCCTGATCATGTGGTCTACTGATATTGGGGTATGTCACTCCAGAATGGATATCACTGAATACTTCCAGAATTTATATCATATAGAAATGAATCATAAAAATATAGAACTGGAAAGGACCTTGGTAGGTCATCTAGTCCAGTCCCCTGCACTGAGGCAGGACCAAGTATGACATAGAGCATCCCTGACAGGTGTTTGTCTAACCTGTTCTTAAAAACTTCCAATGATGGAGATTTCACAACCTCTCTAGGCAATTTGTTCCAGTGCTTAACAGTTAGGAAGTTTTTCCTAATGTCTAACCTAAATCTCCTTTGATGCAATTTAAACCTATTGGTTCTTGGACTCTCACACAACCAGTGTCTCCTAAAAGCTGTATTTCACTGCAGGGAGTGTCATGTACACAGAAGCATTTTCTCATGTGTCATGTTCCAACATAAAAGCATGCAGCAGTTCAGAGGGATACCATCAGATACAGAAAATGCCCAACGGTGAGGGGGTGTTCACCCCACACCACCTCTGAAGGGGTTAAGGTGGCTCACAAGGGACTAATTTAACCTGGAAGGCTGCACTTTGGGGGAAACTTGGGTTTTGCTGACAAGCACTAATTAAAGACGAAACCCATCTGGACAGGAGTAGGCAGGGGCTTGTATAAAGGTAGGAAGTGATAGCAGAAGGGTGCTGCAGTGCAGAGCTCTGCAGTCACTCTCTGGGCATAGTGAGGGAGAAGGAGGAAACCTGATGGGGACACAAGCCCTGGGATCCTAATCCTGATGAAAGAGGTTTACCCAAATGAGTGATGGAGAAGAAAGCCTGCAGAGGGCAGAGTAGGAAGCCCAGGGAAACAGCAGTAAGGGGGTTGAGATGGTGCAGACCTTGGCTGCTGATTGTAGTGTCCCTGGGCTGGAACCCAAAGTAGCAGGTGGACCTGGGTTCCCCTACCAGCCACTGGGCAAGTGGCACCGTCTTGAAACAGGAAACTGCCTGGAATGGTATCTGGACAGCTGGTCTGGCGAGACTTTTTTTTTTTTACCCCAGAAGGTGAAAACTGTATAGTGACCTAGCCAGAGGGGCAAGCTGCAAAGAGAGAGCATTGTGACTCCTGGAGAGAAAGAAGGGCCACGCACCAAGCGAGTGAAGGAAGTGGGTGTCAGACTGGGCAGAGCTATTGCCCAGATACAGCCACAAGGAGACGCTCTAATGGTAAGTGAGCCCCGTTACATCAACCTACTAACAGACCTCTAAAGACCTCTGTTTCTGAAAATTCAAAATCACATTTCTTCTCAATTTTACTAGCTATAATTTCATGACATAAATATACATTAGTGCCCTCCAAGGTCTCCTTTGTACACTTTATTTCCATATGCTCTGAGGCTAATTTCCTCCTTTTTGTTTCTACACTCTTACTATCTGTAGTCCATACTACAGCCTCTGCCATGTTTCAGTGAGCTCCCTGTATGTCTCTGATTCTTTATTTTCTTTGATATGCATCTGGCTTGGGAAACATTCTCTGAATTTCTGTTTCTCTCCCTTTCGCCTACTTTTTCTTTTTCATCCTAAACCTTGCTATTCCCCCCACCGTGTTCAATCATCTACATAGTATAGCTGCTGTAGCTTTACCCTCACCTGAGTTCTGTACAGACTTTTCCATTTTCACCAACTTCACATACTAGATAGGTCTGTTTCAACTGCTACTGGCCCCTGTCTAGTCAGAGTACATCAGTATCCCTCCACTCAACACAACATAACCATAACATGCATTTAAAAAAGTCCAATGCCAAATACATATCAAAATCTGCTTGTGCCAGCATTTTAACCAACTATTAGTCCACGAGGCCCTGAGCATGGTTTTGTCTGAGCATTGTCCACACTTGAAGTCTTTAAATCAAGACTTGATCTCTTTCTGAAAAATGTGCTCTCATTCAGCTGTAAGTTGTTGGGCCAGATTTGGGAATCACTGGGTAAAATTTTATGGCCTGTGTTATACAGGTTTCACAGACTACATGATCATAATGGTCCCTTCTGGCCTTAATCTATCAAGTGTACAGTTTTACTTTAC
The DNA here is from genome assembly GCF_965140235.1 of Caretta caretta. Lineage (NCBI taxonomy): Eukaryota > Metazoa > Chordata > Testudines > Cheloniidae > Caretta > Caretta caretta. The sequence goes on along the minus strand of NC_134209.1, from coordinate 124,076,781 downwards.
AAACTATACCATATTGTAGCTTTACAAGATACATGTAGAGAACACTATATAGATTCCACATGCACAAGTGAAATAATAATTTTCCGTACCATTCCACACATTCAGGTGGTATAAATTGCAAGGAAATTTTATTTATTAAATCGAATAGCAGAAAGTAGCAAATTATGATAAGATTACTGCAAAGTGTGCAGAAAACATCCCAACTTTATCAGCAAATAGTGGGACAGCAGTTGATGATTTATGTCATAGCAGTTGAAATCTCTGAAGTCATACATCATTCATGGCAAAAGAAAAGTCAGTTGCTTTGTGTCTTTAAAGAAGAGACATTAAAAAGTACAATGTTAAAAATAGCTGGTGTTCTATTAGAGATCATGATTATTTTAAAAGTTGGCAACTGGACTTTTTAGTTCCTAAAATGACCTTTCAAGATGAAATGAGTAAAAGGAAAGCTAAATTACGAGGAAGCGGCTATGAAAGATCCTTATGCATCAAGAAGGAATTTAGCTTTAGTCTAAGTTTCAATAAACTCTTCAGTGACTACAAGAAAAAAGTAAAATAACCTTACAAATCTTGTGCGTTGGCACTGTAGTTTTGTTGAATGACATAGCAATTTAGAACCTTATTCTGATTGAAATATGTACAGTAAATGTATATTTTGGAAAACCAAATCCTGTGCCAATCCAATAAACCAGAAATACACTGTACACTGAAGAGCATAATTACTGCAACAATGGAATATAATTTACATTTTTTGACGTTTCTACATATATGATCAGTAAAAAGACTTTGGTTCATCTCCCTTAATCAATGTTCATTCTTCTGCTTAGTTTTCTACTGTGAAAGTCTGTGCAAAAGTATTAATTGTGTTATATTTTAAATCAGCAGTAACAGTGTAATCAGCACTGGATGAATATTGGGCAAAATTATTCACAGAAGCTTTTACTAATTCTAAATTACCTTTCAATTCAGCCTGTTCATGCCCCTTTTGCTTCACTCATCTGCAAATGTTTATGCAAGTATTATTTGTATTACGGGAGCTCGCTAGAGGTGCCAATCAGGATCAAGGTTGTATTGTGCGAGATGCTGCAAAAACACTCAAGGAATGGCTACACAGCAAATAAAGGTGTGATTGTGGTACAGATTTGCATACCCATGCTAGCTTTATCTAGTTAGCATAAGTAACAATAGCAGTGTGGAAGTGATGCCAGGTGCATTAGCAACCTGAGTATATACCCATGGTTCCCCGTGGGCTTGTATTGGGGCACCTAGCCAGCAACGAAGCCCGTACTGCCATGTCTTCACTATCATTGTTATCCATGCTAGCTAGATTACAACTATGGTAGGTACGCCTACCCATGCTACAGTCGCACCTTCATTTGCTGTATAGACATACCCTTAGTGACAGTGCCTGGACCAAAGAGCTTACAATCTAAATAAACATAACCCAACAAATGACCGTGAAAAAGAAAAGGGAGAGGAGAAAGGAGGACAAATGGTAATAGAACCATCTCACACGAATGTGGTTTGGTTGGCTTTTGCTGTGGTGGTTGTTTTGGTTTTTTCCACTTTAAATATATCAGCACTCCCTGATTGCTGCACAGCTAAGCCACCATAGGCTGGCTGACTTCTGGTAAGTGTCACAGCAGAGTAGGTTTTGAGGAGCCTTTGGAGGGAAGGTTAGTGTCCTTACACACTAGGAAAGCATCCCTATCCAGGAAGGGTGTTTAAGCACATGCCTAAATCCTATTGAAGTCAATGCGACTTAAGCAAATGGACCCATTTAAGTGCTTTCTTATATACTGATAAACATGTACTTAAGTGTAAGTGCTTTCCTGAACGATGATCTAATTCATGGAGGTCGTTGCCTTGATAAGGGGCAGCATGGAAGAAGGCACAGAGATGGGAAATGGCTGTTCTCTGGGCAAATACCCATATTCACTTACAAACAGAGCTGGCTGCATGCGAATACAGATACTTGTTTTATATTTGATACAGTAATATGAAATTTAATTATGTTAAATTGCCCAGAATATGTAATAGACACTTCCTTATTTTTGCAAATCCAAATAATACCTCAAATAAATCTTTTCCTCTGAAGTGGTTATTCCATGTTTTTAACGGTCAGCTGTCCAATTAGGCAGTAAGAACAATACCATCAGTAGGTGACTAGCCTCAGAAAGATGGGTTCAATGAACATCCACAGGTGGAAATATGTCTCTACAAAGCATTTGCCTAAACACAGATAAATGTGGGCAACCATTGTCAGGTAAATCAAAGAGGAAAAAAGGGCTAAATTGTCAGATCTATTATTCACTATGTTTAGCTCACCAGACTGAGTGTAATGGTCCTAGTGCTGTGCTGGAAAGCATCAAAACAATATTTTTATTCTTGTTTTCAAAGACCAACAAGAATTATATATTTGGTTACTGGTGGTAAACAGTACATAGAAAGTGACAAACATCACTTTAACAAAACAGTATTGCACCATCAGCTCTTGGTAACAGGTTTAATTTTTACTGAGGAAAGCAACAACAACAAATCAAGCTTCTTGTACCCCTTTAAATTCTTATGGTTACAAATGAGACTTCCAGCAGTTTAAACTCTTGGGTATGCAGGCTGCATGTTGAATCACTAATTACCTAAGTAGGTACCACATTCTAGTCTCCTTCTGTTAGAAAATCATAAATCAGACTGAAACCCTGAGCTGTGATTTGTACCCTTATTTAAATACCCTTTTCAGGTTCCTTTCTAGACCACTCAGAAGTTTCTGAAGAAAATTTAAAAAGCTGGTGCATTATCAGATGGTGGGCTTACCTTACCCTATGTGTCATATTTAGCAATGCACAGCAGTTCTTGCGCTCAAGTTCATCTTGAGTAGAGACTGGCCTAAGCTACAAAGCTTGAATTTGAATGAGAGCTTTTCAAAAACTTGCAGGTGTTTGGATCCAAGGTACACAAGTTTCATAACACACTAACATATGGCTAAAAATTCAAGTGGAGGCATACCCGAAACAAGTGGTAGAAGAGAGGCATGGCTATAGCAGGAGGCTTTGGAAGTTCACAGAGCTTGTAAGGCCAAAGCTTTGTTTCTAGGTGATCTTAGCACAGGAGAGGAAGAGGTTCGCCTTGCCATTACTATTATTTATAATCTGTATTGCACTAGTGCTAGAGGCCCCAATCAGTGATCAGGGCCCCATTGTGCTAGGTACTGTTCAAACACACAACAGAATGAAAGTCTCTGCCCCAAAGAGTTCACAATCAATGGCCTTCAGCTCCTCTATTCTTACACAGGCATCATAAAGCTCCATCTACTCATTCCGTGCTGAAGAAGCAGTGTCAAACTACATATAGCAAATGGCTTGCTGTGCTTACCATCCTTTTCAAATCACATTCTGTAATTCATAAGGCTAAAGTATAATTTATGCATTTTATAAGACTGTGTATTATTTTAATAACATCTGCAAAGACTGAATTGCAACATGTTCTGGGAGATATAGTAATGCCCCAAGTTAATAAATGTTATGTTTTTCAGTTAGCTCTTCTGCAGTAGTTTCTTTATCATAAGCCTGCAGTTGCCAGCAATTTTCTTTCCATCTCATTGGATCTGATTTCTAGTGATAAGAGTTACAAAGATCCTCCATCCCTGTTGCAAATGATCGGGTTATAGCTTTGTCAAGACTTTCTTCAGTCAACCATGAATAAAGGTTTAAACTAGGGCAGAACCAATTGCTGTACAAAATAATAATATGGGCTTTCTAATGGTTTGTATCTCCACCTCAGTCTCAATAGCACATAAATAAGGGATATTGCCAAACGAACGCTCTTCCTGAGTTTTGCCTTTATTCTTTAAGTAACAAAGCCCTAAAGGAGGCCTGCACTCGGGCATAAGCTTTTGTCCCCAAGCACCCTTGTGAACAGATGGAATGGGATTACTCCCTGCACCACTTACTTCCCTGGAGTGTTCTCTTGCCTCAAAGAGTATGTCTTCATTACAGCATTAACTCAGGTGATTGGCACCCATGTTAGTCTAGCCTGGGTGTGAGCAGCCACACTGCAAAGCCGTACCCGAGTAACCATGTGCTGCACTTACATCACTTGTGCTGCACTCTCTTGTGTGTGTCACTAGGACCTCTGAGTTCTCTGTGGTTCTTCATGGTTCTTTGTGTTCCAGTAAATTGAACCACTCAATGATTCTTTCCCATTGAATTGTAAGACAACTCCTTTGTCGTCCTGAGCACACAGTGGGAACTCTGGGAAGGCACTGGAAGACTATCAGCACTTGAATGGCTCAGCCTGTGTCAACCCTGCAAAGGAGGGAAATTACCAGCCTGAATGAATGCGGCTAGTCTACACCCACAGCTGGGCCAGCCAGCCTGGGTTTAAAGCATCACCAAACTCGGGTGAGAGGGTTGTGTGTGGACGCGAGGCAACACCCAAGAAAGAACCAGAGTTCTGCAGTGAAGACCTATACTGAGTGAGGCTCTCTGCCTTTTAATTTCTGGGTGCAAGGCTTGAGATCCCCATGGTCTGGCTACCAGGGGGGTCAACAGAATATCTCAGCACCTCTATATAGGGTCCTCCAGCTGACACTAGTTACAAAGCCATACAGTGGGGGATTTGGGATGTATTTCCTGATTGTTCAAAGGGTTTTGACTCAACAGGTGACGAGTTAACAGAGCCATAACATAAACAGAGCCTGGTCAGCTAGGATACCATGCCCTGTTAAGGACTTCCCACCCTTTTCTCTGGCCTGGGCTGAACCTTCTGTTAGACTAGGAGAGAAAAAAAAACCCACAACAACAAAAAACTGCATTTATGCTCTTAAACATACTATGAATTGCATAGCCTCAAAAGTTTACAAGCCATTTACTCTTATGAGTCTACATTTCCCTTTCCCCACCTCCAAATCTATGACTAAAATAACCAGGAACCTGACTCAAGGCATTATATGGGAAAAACTCCATAATATTGTATACACACTGAGTCTGTATACTACAATGAGGGAAGGATTAGCTTCGTAGCTTGCACTGACTACTGAGTGAATACTATGAATAATGTGTTTTAATATATGGATAATTATGATGACTGCAATCTTATGTCAATCAGTAAGCAGCAAAATCACAGAAACAAATATAGGAGTCTTCATTGTGTAGCAGGATATTATTTGTATAGTTAATCTTTAAATAACTTTTAAACATTTTAAAACCCTTAGGAAATTTTCTTGCCTCTAAAAATGTACGTCATAGTGCCATAATTTCTTTAATCTCCATGCATCATAAAATATACAAATATTTATATAAAGTGGCAATCCCACCTCAGGTTTCTGGTGGCCTACAAGCCAAGCAAACTTTGCTCTAGTTGTCCCAGAACCATATCAAATTACAACTGGATGTAATCTCTATGCACAGATTACCATACCTGTGTGGTTAACCCCATGTAACAAGATTGAGGGAAAGGAACATTACTTGTGATACTCCTGCAGTGTAAACAAAGGGTGGAAATGAGCTTATACTATGCACTATGCTACAGTTACCCTTCTTGGCTTTATTGATGGAAACCTGAGGTAAATCTGAAAATTTGCTGTGTGTTTACTGTTAGGGGAGACAAGGTGAAGGATGCACATCCAGTCTGGCTACCCCCAAATATTGACTAAACCTAACTAGAGGTGGGTGGGAAAAGGTAATCCATTTCAGGGGGGATTTACATATTTGGTTTCATGCTGATTCAAAACTAAAAATCAAAAATTTTGAAATTCTCCACTATGAAAGAGAATGAAGCCCCAGCAGGCAGCCTGAGAACTGCCTCATAGCCATGGATATTCAAAGCCCTGGGGTCCCCAACTTGAAGACAATCTGCCTGGTAGGTTGCTCCAGAGCTGTGAACCCTCAAGACCAGGATTCCCAGCAGTCTGCCAGATGGGCTGCTGAGGAGCCAGGGGGCAAGCTAGCAAGGAAACCAGGCAGTCAGGTTTCTAAACCACCAGCTGCATCTGAGTGATTGGGTAAAAGGACAAATTACTGTAAAATTCTTTAAAACACCCATATGGCCTTGGTTGCTCTTAATGGAGACTAAATGTCTCATACAGAAACTCTACTTGAACTGACTGTAGTAGAAATGAACTTTGTGTCTGCTCAGTGGAGACGGGTGACATCTGAAATTAGATAGGCAAAATGAACAAATGTACTCTGAGAGTCAGTTTCAGGTAGGTCACTTAGGCCAAAATTTTAGAAGTAGGCTTTAATTTTGCATTCTTCAATATTTTGGCATCAAGCTTGAGATGCCCAAAACCAGAGGCACATAAAATTAGCAGACAGTTGAAACCGTTGGTTTATATGCCTCAGTTTCACCATCTGTAAAATGGGGGTAATAATTACAATTTCTCAGTTATGAAGCTTAATCCATTAATAGTATTAGAGCACTGAATTCCTCCAAAAGAAGGCCCTATACAAGTGCCAATCATCATCATACTGTATCCAATCAAAAAGTCATATCCTGCCAATTCTGAATGGCCTCCATTGTTTCTGCTCCAACTTCTTCATCTCAGCATAAAAATTACATGAGATCCAACTAGTACCACAACATTTCCACAAATGTAATAGAGCAGATAGATTAGACACAAAGGGCCAAACATAGGTCTCATACACCCACTGAACCCCCATCTGAAAGCAGAACTTGGCTCAGATTCAGTAGACAAAGTTTTTTCCACTTTCAGAAGAAACCCAAGCATGTAAAGTTTATAGGCACTAGTACGAGAATAAATCAATTTAAGTCCGTGTCACACCATTCTTTACAGTTTTGTAACAAGGTGTACTTTGTTAGATTTTAATCTGCATACATTTGAGACAGCAAAGCTCTTCAAAATCATCTTTTAATGGCATCGCAATTTATAGACAGTAACTAATTTCAAACTTCATAGCACTTGGCTTTTATGATTATTTCAAATCATTTAAATGCAAATGAATTTCCAGAGAGAGAAAACATCAAATGCCCTTGAGTGGCAACATGTAATAGAACTGCGAGCAGAAATCACAGTAGGAATTTGAAGCAGCCTGATAGGGTTTGACGGGAGGTCTGTATAAAAGTGTTTGCCTAAATCCAATTTACATTTCATTTCACATTATATTTTATTTACCCATTTTGTCATTTTAATATGATTTATTTACTTAATCCTACTTAGAAATCCAATCTTCTATCAGGAGCAAATGTGGAATTTTGGTAAAGATAAAACTTACATTTATTTAGCATTTTAGGACAATAGTAATATAGTCTCTAAAATAGCACTACCTCTTTTTTTCTCCCTGCAGTTAATAATGTTAGAGCATCATGCAGCCAAAAACATTCGTGCATGTCTTAAATAATTACATTTCTTTCAAGCTAAGCAATTGTTTGTCTACTGACAGAGTCATATGTCCTGGGAGGCATTGCTAAGCTACAGTACATACAAAATGTTTGGACAGAGGGGACTGAAAAAGATCTGAACTATGCTTAATGTGATTGCACTCAGAAGGATTGGAGCTATCATGGAAATCTCCATTCAGCGGCAGTTACAATGAAATACTGTTCAACAGTGTCTTCATATTTCCAGCAAGCTGAGCTAACATAAGACAACAAAAGCTGGCCAAACTACTCCCTGATGTCTTGGGTGCCTATGAAAGGAGTGGGAGGAAGGACCTATGTACACTTTGTTACTGTAGATTCTGTCTGTCCCATTCTTGAAATTAAGTCTACAATGTGACCTAGTCTATCCTGATCTGCCCCAATCCAGTGCAAGTTAAGACCTACATTGTGAAGCAAAGTTAAATCCCATCATGTTTATGGAATGTAAGCAAGCAGAGGACATTCTGCTACCTGGACACCTTTCAAAATAACTTGGTTTTAGGGTGATCACCTTTTCAAAACGCAAAAGTGGGACACATGTAGGAGCCCCACCCCCCTCCATGACCCCACCCCCTATCCCTCCTCTTCCCCCTGAGGCCCCACCCCTTGGCCAGGCCAGAAGCCAGAGCCAGGCCATGGTAATAGCTACCCAGGGAGCCTGGGTCGCTGCAGGGAGCCCTGGACACTCCACCTGTCTTGGGTGGGGAGTTGGGGTGCCCAAGAGCAGCCCCCAGCCCTTGTCCCCACTCCCCCAGGGCACGCTTCCCAGCACTTGTGGAGGGTCCGGGTCTCCTCACAATGGCCCAGGCTCCACGGGCAGCTCTTACTACTTCCTGGCTCCAGCTTCTGGCCTGGCCAGGGGGTAGGGCCTCAGAGGGGAGAGGAGGAGCAGGGGGCCTTTTGGTGCTGGTGGGGGCTAAGGCCCACCTCAGTCTCCCCTCTCCCACTGGGAAGAGACTGGCACCACCCCTGAGCTTCAGACAGGTGCGGAGCAGTGCCACAGGGAATCTGGGACAAATGCTATCCCGGAGTCATTCAGCCTGGGACTGGGACTTGAACTCTTTTCACCCTACTTGGCCTTGCTTGACATCTAGAGTCAGACTTTCAAGTGTGTAAGCAGAATGACATCTTGCACAAGAGTTTGAAGGGCAATAGCAGTGAAATACTGTCATAAGGATATATAGCAGTGGTGGGCAACCTGTGGCCCGCAGGCTGCATGCCGCCAGTCAGGGTAATCTGTTGGTGGGCCACAAGACAGGTTGGTTACATTGACCGTCTGCAGGCACGGCTGCCCACAGCTCCCAGTGGCTGCGGTTCACCATTCCCAGTCAATGGCAGCTGCGGACGGTCAATGTAAACAAACTGCCTTGTGGCCTGCTAGCGGATTATCCTGACGGGCCGCAGGTTACCCACCACAGATACAAAGGTTACTAAAACTGTGCTGTCCCACTAAATCAATTTCACAATCAAGATGTCTTTTCTGTTATAAAAGTAAATTGATAAACCTTTTGTGCATAAATGTCACTATTTTGTTTATTGCCCATTTCTATATTTATCTCATGACTGTTCCCTGCAGAAAGGGAATGTTTGCCCAGTTTGTTTTCTGAAAGCTTGATCTAATATTGTAAGTGCAATGATATATTGCATTTTTGAAAACTACCAGTATTGCCCAAATCATTAGACAGCTCATTAGATTTGAGAAAGCTAGCTCAAAGGTTAACCTAAAGGCCATAAGTTCTTAGTTCCGCACTCTTTTTGCATTTGGGTAGAAGGATAATCGTTCAAATAATCATTCAAACCACATCCTTCTAACTGAGTTGAACATAAATCCTTGACTCTTATCATCAACATAACAGTACCTAGAGGCTCCAACTGAGATCAGACCCCACTGTGCTAAGTACTGTAGACATAGGGAAAGACAGTAACCTCTAAAGAACAGGGACTGTCTAAACAGACGAGACAGGCAAATGGAGGGAAACTCCAACACTCCCACAGCCTGATTCTGATTCATCTACGCTCGTTTAAATAGGAAGCAATTCCACTGAACTCAAACAAGCTACACCAGTTTTACACTAGTATAGCTCCGCTGATTCCAATGGAGTTACTCCAGATATACAGCTGTGGAAGTGAGAGCAGAATCAGGCCTCCTATTTTCTTTCTAAATGGGCAGGTAAAATCTGGTCCATGATAAGAAGCTTTTACTGGGGGCTCCTATATATTAAAATCAATAGCAAAACCAGCAATGAGATACTGACTTTACCTTTGTCTATTAAAAAACAATACTGAATTCCCTCTATTTACTTCCTCCTATTAGTCTTTCCAAGCAGGAAAGGATAAGTCAGGTGCCTGCCTCTACAGATCATACTGCTTTGGGGGGAGCTGGTATATCCTGCAGCCAACTTTTGTTTGCCTGAATGTGTCACCGAATGACGAATGTCATCTCATTGAGGCATGCAGGATCCCACAGCCCAAAGAAGACTCCAAAGTCTGGCTGTATCACACTACATGTCTACCGAGCACCAGAATGCTTCTGATAACACTGTAACGACCAAACTTTGTGGGGGTTTTGTTCTTTGTTTTGTCTAGGGACTTTTTTCTTTGATAGAAGAAAGATTTTTCAGCCTGGAAGAGACTAACATTTTTTAAATTTAAACTTGTATACAATAGTCCACAATGAATGTTTCTATTTTTGCTTTTATCAAAAAGGGGTTATGAAGGCTTTAGGGTTCTTCTATTGAATTAAAAGCCAAGAAACAGTAACATTAAACCAATGAATAGTTGCCTTGCCAACATTTGGTATAATAACTGAGGCTATTGCTTGTTTTTTTTCCCCCTTCCGGATTTTTTAAATACCCATTGCCCTAGATTGCTCAGTATGCAATAGATCATTTTATTTGAGACATTACCACTTTGTACAAGTTCCGTATTTTAAAGCAAGTACTTTAGCAGCTTTTATATTACAGCAAAGAAGAGAAAAATACAATAATGTAATTGCACTATAATCTTCACAAAGTAGTATGGCTGAGGAACAAATCCAGTAGTTATGTTTTCATGACTGGACACAATACAATGGGGGAAAATATCTATCAAGTTTCTATCCTATAGATTAAATATTTTTGTGACGACAACCTAGACTGAATTGGTCCATATTAACCCAAGGCAAGGAAATAAGCAACTGTGCTATCTCAGCATAGTTTTGAGATCTAAATTAATGGACCTCCATAATATACACATACAGGCACTGTACACATTCTATGTCACTGAGACTATATGCATTAACAACTGCAAAATTGTCAAACATTTACTAGCTTGGGGAAAATATCAATTCACCCATCCTTTACCATGGGGATTGATTGTAATGTAACTAATAGTGATATTTTACTATCCCATCAAAGACCGTTCCCGTCACAAAAGTGGACAATTAGGTTTTCTTTAAGATATATCTGTATACGAATCTAGTTCTGTGCATGTATACATGAGAGTTCTGTGCACGTAAACATAGATTCAATTATCTATTTAAAGACATTAGGACTTTTCTGCAGGTAAATCAGTTTTCAGACAAGCTTGTAATTTAAATCAGCTCTATACTGCATCCTATATGGATGTTCCACTGGAAAATAATTAAAATTAACTACACTGCTTGCAACTCTTCCCATCAGAAATAGCCCACCATTGCGCATACACACTGCTAATCTTAGGTAATGAGATCTTGCAGAAAAGACTAGAAAGTGACACAGTAATTACCCACAGCAGGTGATTTCAACAGATGTAATGTAGGGCTGTTCCATCCTCACTCACTCTGCCTTGATCTCACCTGAACCCCTCCTCCTCCATGACTCACTTCCATTTCCTACACCTCCCTTTAGGATAACAACAAAAGTGGATCATAACATGTTTTCTGAAGAGATGGTATCTGTACGTTTTCAACAACAAGATGTTTTGGTTTGTCCATCAAAAAGTCTCAGCTAATTTAATCTCCTTTATCAGTTCCTATACTTCCCGCTCAGGCTCACAGTCAAAGAATCTCATTCCTAAAATTATCATCCTCCTCTAAGCTAATATAGCACATATTTTTTGTCTTCCATGGGATGCTTTAGTGCTGAGAGAGAGAGTGCGCGCACACACGACAGAGGGAGTGAAACAATCTTGGCACTTGTTCAGGTCAATGTGAAAAAAGCTCACTGCCAATGGGGATTTCCTCAGTAACAAGCCAGATGGCATCACTGGATGCTTGGGGAGATGGATTCTGTCTAATTCTCTTTAATGGCAAAAACTGCCTAGGCAGGTCCTGATTTTGTCAGAAAACCCAATGACTAGCTATTTTGCATTCTTTTTATTTCTCATGATATGCTGTCCATACCTGTCGCTAATGCCTTTCAGATGCTGAGAGAACCTGACACCAATTTACCATTCCCCTTCCTCCTCCTGTCCACCACTAGATTCCAGCTAGTTCTCTTCCTTCTCATGTGTATTGTCCCTGTGGCCAAAATGTTTACTTAGCCCCCTTAGGATCTGATTCAATATCTTTTTTTTTTTTAATTATGAAACATTTCCATGTGAAAGTGGGAAAAACACCTGTGCATTTGTGGCGGCAGCCATCTTCGCCAACACACTGGGGACAGAACAAGGGAGCTTCTGGGCTAAAAGCATGAGCTGCTATAGCTCAAGTTATAGCCCTTTAGCTAGGGCTATAACAGACTCCTATCCTCTGCAGGTTAGGCATAAAGGGGGCCCTATAAACACATACACATCCAGTGGGTTACACACTGTTTTCACTTGTGCTCACAATTGCACAGTATAACTACCAAGTTCTCAAGTTGTATTGCAAGGAAGAGGCTTCTTAAGAGGTTTCATAAAAGTCCTCCTTTTCTTTTTGCGGATACAGACTAACACGGCTGCTACTCTGAAACCTGTCAGTCTATAGACTATTTGCTTACTTGATGAGCAGGAAAAACTTAGTTTTTCTGAGATACAGGATTTCCTGTGGATAAATTGTGTGTATTTGGGGGGGGGGGTCTTCCAAGTCAAGCATATAGATTCCTTTACTCAGAAATCTCACTCATTCTGTAGGTGAACAAACACCTAGATATGGGTCTATACTGTTTCTCCTCCACAGAAGCAACCCCATCCATAACTGACATAGAGCAAGGAAACTTTGACGACTGATTCTTAGTTCTGAGTAAAGGACTCTCCCCCCACCCCCAACGTTGCTTCTAGGGATTTCTATCTTTTTCCGGCTCCATTTGTGGCCAATTGAGCCTCTGCTGATATGACACCAACACACTATGATGACTAAAAAAAATACTGCAGCTTTTTGTTTGATGGAGCCAATAATCTGATAAAATGCCTATGGGAGTTACAAAACTTAGGATCCCATGGGAGCAAAGCTGACAACAGAAAAACAACTATATCCGAACCTTGCAATGACAAAGGTGTAGATACCATCAGGCCATTGCTGGTCTCGGTAAGAATGCCTAAAAGAGCCATAAAATTAATATAATTTATAACCTTGTCAGAAACATGCTCATTGAATGTAATATCAATTTGGATAATCTAAAGAGAACCATTCTTTATATTTGCTTCCTCTGATTCACAGCAGCAATAGTAAGCCTTGCAGGATTTTCATAAGACATAATATTTTATTAGTTCCCAGAGGTATAAAGTAAACCCTTAGAGATAACTTTCTCAGCCTGAAAACGATAAGAGTGTCAAGATATGAAAACCGTATCTTTTCGTGTAAATGAAATGAAATTGTGATTATAAATGCTCCGCTTTTGGCAAACAAACAAGAGCCCCATATTAGAAACATGCAAAATAAATGGCTTTATTGTTTTGATTTACGACAGGATATTTGAAGGCTCACAAATAGAAAGCATGGACCGAGCCCTGCCTCTGGGTGTTCTGCACTGCCCCAGTGGCACAAAACAACCAGAAACCCAGAGGACATGGCCCCACACGAAGGAACCCACGCGAGTCATAGAACCACCACAGCAGCTACTATACTCACCCCCTTCCTGGCGCCCAGCAGAAGCATGTCCAAGGTTCTTGTACATCCTGACAATATCTAGCTTCCAGAACACACTGCCTAGGCCACTGGTAGTGGATACAAAGTAGAACAGCCCTAATCTACTCCATTTTATGCTGGTGACCAGCCCAGCAGTTTGTCGGCCACAGAATTGGTGGGGCCTAAAGTTGATTAAACATAACCTTCGCCCAGTCCCTTCTGCTTAGCCCACGTGTTTAAATATGACACATATAGTCCCACTGTACCAATGGCATATTTTCTCACATCTGCATGTTGAATTTTGTTTTCTATTTACAACTAAACTATATTTTTCACAGCTCCATGCATCCACCACTGTCAACTAGGTCTGAGCTAGGACCCATATGAGCAGGAAATGCTTTTGCAAATTCAGGCAGGCAAATTGCCACAGTCAGTCCTCTGTACCTGCCACTATCCCTATGTTCTGCTGACTTCAGTGGGCACCCTGGTAGCATCATTGGGAGAAAGGGTATTCTTTTGCCCTGTGACTTTTAACCTCTGGGTTGGTACCTACCACCCTATTTGAAGTCAGAGGTTAACTTTCCTTCTGTTCAGTATAGTTCCAAACAGTGTACTTCTAAAATTATCATAAATCCAGGTTTACTCAAGTTAGAAAACAGAGACTTAAAGGAATGGAAGTTAAAGAAAACAGAATATGCTTGTTTACTCAAAACCTTGGCTAGTTAGACAGTGGCTACTACCAGATGCTTTAGAGAACAGTGCAAGAAAACCTTGTAAGGATAATTAGGGAATAACCTGCCCATAGGAAGAATCTCTTACCATTGATTTAAGCAAAAATACAAGTCTACAAACCTTACGGTTTGTCTGTATGTCCGTTTTACCTTTTAGAACCTCAGGGAATGAGTCACAGCTCCCTAAGTCAGGGAAGGTCCCCCTGCGCTATTGTTTACATTCTGGACAGCCTTTGAAATAAAGGTGTGAGCACCTTATTCACCATTCTACACACAAACTCAGCTTTTGTATTTGTAGACAGACAATTTATTCTCTTTTTCCTTCAACTCCTTTTAAAGCTAATTATTATGTGTCCTTTGCAGAGCAATTTACAATTATATACAATATTTAATGAAACTCAGCCTTCCTAAATAGATGAGGGTTGGGTTTATTTCCATTTACTGTCAACGTCACACTTCAAAGGAATACTTTGAACTTGGTTTTGAGTTTAGGGAGACCAACACCATCTTTTTTGCACACGTCACACTTCTTGAGAGACCGCCTGCTAAGACAAAAGTCTAGTTTCATGTTGATAGATGTTCCCTCCTCTTATATTCCCTGACTGATTGCTATTTTGCCTTGTTAGTTTACCCTAAATACCATATGCACTCATTCTAATGTCTCCCTACAGTTTGTCTCGGATTGCTGTCACTCTGTCACATGGACTGTTCTTCCCTTGGAAAATAATGCCGTTATTTTGGATCAATAGCTGCATATCATAGAATCATAGAATATCAGGGTTGGAAGGGATCTGAGGAGGTCATCTAGTCCAACCCCCTGCTCAAAGCAGAACCAATCCCCAATTGTTGCCCCAGGTCCCTAAACGGCCCCCTCAAGGACTGAACTCACAACCCTGGGTTTAGCAAGCCAACGCTCAAACCACTAAAGCATAAGTAGTGGAAGCTACATAAATTGCTTGTGGACTTTTTTTAATACAAAATTAAAGCATCTCCACTAGCCTGTTTACTGTCAGAAAATTTGGGAATCCTAGAAATGTAAGGCTGGAAAGGACCTTGAGAGGTCATTTAGTCCATCCCTCAGCACTGAGGCAAGACTAAGTATGCCTAAATCATGCCAGACAGGTGTTTATCTAACTTGCCACAAATTCCCATGGAAGCCTATTCAAGAGCTTCACTACACAACTGATCACTGTCCTATTTTAATAGTCATTAATGTATTTGAAGACTGTTATTATAGTCTTCTTTTCTCAAGAGTAAACATACCAGTTTTTTTAACCTTGCTCCAGGGGTCGGATTTTCTGAACCTTTTATCATTTCGTTTGCTCTCCTCTGGATGTCTCCAATTTGTCCACATCAATCCTAAAGAGTGGCACCCAAAACTGGGGACACTAACTCCAGCTGAGTTCTCACTAGTGCCAAGAAGAGCAGCACAATTACCTGCCATGTCTTACATACGACACTCCTCTTAATATACACCAGAACAACATTAGTCTTTTTCACAGCTGCATCTCATTGTTGACTCATATTTAATTTGTGATCCACTATAATTTCCAGTTTCAGAGTAGCAGCCATGTTAGTCTGTATCCGCAAAAAGAAAAGGAGGACTTGTGGCACCTTAGAAACTAACACATTTATTTGAGCATATAATTTCCAGATCCTTTTTAGCAGTACTACCACCTAGCTGCTTATTTCCCATTTTGTAGCTGTGCATTTAAGTTTTCCTTCCTACATACAGAACTTTGCACCTGTCTTTACTGAATTTCATCTTGTTGATTAAAGACCAATTCTCCAGTTTATCAAGACCCTTTTTGAATTCCCATTTTGTACTCCAGAGTGCTTGCAACCCTTACCAGCTTGGTGTCATCCACAAAAGTTATAACCATACTGTCCACCCCATGGAGGAAGGATAGTCCAGTGGTTGAGGCATGGGTCTGGAATGTGGGAGACCCAGGTTCATATGCTTTTCCACCATGGAGTTCTTGTGTGACCTTGGGCAAGTCACTTAGCCTCCCTGTGCCTCAGTTCCCCATCCATAAGTGGCCCCACAAAGGATATGGGCAAGCTTGGATAATACCACCCACTGGAATGACATGAAACAATGCCCCTACAACCTAGCCAGTCATGGAATGCCTGGACTCTCCACCCCATTATCCAAGTCATTAATGAAAATGCTGACTAGTGATAGACCCTTACCACCCCCCAAAAAACTTCCTCCCAGTTTGACAGTGAACCATTGATAACTACCATACTCTGAATACACTTTTTCAACCAGTTGTGCACCCACCTCACAGTGATTTAATCTAGTCCACATTTCCCTAGTTTGTTTATGGTGATGCCTCGGAGCCAGTGGGACTACTTGCAGAGTAAGGTAAAGTGATTCTCACTTCAAGTAAAAGTGACTTCAAGTCAAGAGACAAAGTGCCCTTTGTCTGTAAACTCCGCAGAGCTTGGACTGCATGTGTAAGGGCCCCTGGCTGACTGGGGCCTCTAGGCACTACGTTAATACAAAGAATGAATAAAAATGTCTCCTCTGAGGCAGAATTGTGAAGAAGACAGCGATGCAGTTGCATTTTACAGCTTTCAAAATGCAATCCCGCCTGGTCATCTAGGGTGAGTAATTTTGACACGAGTAAATTATCATGAAGTTTTTCAGCATCATCAAGGCAGGGCAAGCAAGAAGATTCCATGCCCAGGCTGGTAATTTTCATGATAGTTTTGCAAGCCACATTATCACATGACTAAAAGAGTTCCAAGCTGAACCAAAAATGAAAAACTGTTTTAAATTCTGTCCTCAGATGAGCCCCCAACAACCCTACTGAAATCAGTGGCATCCACAATGATAAGTGAGAGCCAAATCTGTCCCTCTGTCTGCAAAAGTTGTTTTTCTGCCAGTTTCCAGACTTTGAGGTTTGCCTCATTTCAGTTTCAGAGAGTGAAAGCAAGAAGGAAAACCACAGAAGATAATACCCAAATGACTGTTTTAGTTCAACTCAGATTAGAGAGGATTTATTTTGATCTGCACAAATGTTCTAGACTAGTCTATTCTAGTCTTCATGACATGCTCAAACTAGCACTCAGTGGAATGACATTCTAGAATTCCAGATTAATACTTGATTGTCTTAAAAATACATTTGTGAAAATAGGTTTCAGAGTAGCAGCCATGTTAGTCTGTATCCGCAAAAAGAAAAAGGAGTACTTCTGGCACCTTAGAGACTAACAAGTTTATTTGAGCATAAGCTTTCGTGAGCTACAGCTCACTAGCTCACGAAAGCTTATGCTCAAATAGATTTGTTAGTCTCTAAGGTGCCACAAGTATTCCTTTTCTTTTTGTTGAAAATAGTATCTCAAATTTTGTCTGGTGCAGGAAATTGCACATGCTTTTTTCAAAACTATCCAGTGAAACTACTCCTTTCTCTCCCATCTCTATACTTTCTCCCACTCCTCCATCATACAGTCTCCTCATTCATGTGGATGGCTACAGGCCCAAAAACTTTTATTCATTTTTATCTGAGTACTTAGAACCTTACACTGGAAATATTTTACACTACGAGAGGACTGATTGAGATTAT
Source organism: Caretta caretta (assembly GCF_965140235.1). Lineage (NCBI taxonomy): Eukaryota > Metazoa > Chordata > Testudines > Cheloniidae > Caretta > Caretta caretta. The sequence goes on along the minus strand of NC_134209.1, from coordinate 124,059,100 downwards.
TTTATGCAGCAAAAGAATGACGTACAATTTAACACAGATAGAGTAAAAAATAGAACTAAAAAGGGTCTGTATCTGAAGTCCCTTTACAAAGAAAGCACCAGAAAGATTCAGAAATAATTTGAAATTTAAACAAGTTTTGCAGAAGCCTCTTAAGATAAGAGTCTAAAACTGCCATAGTGAACTTTCCACATTTCCTCCTAAATCCCCATAGCTGTCAGATTTATTTTTTCAATTGTTTTCTTTAAAAAATTTTATCTTCAATAACTTCAAGAGAAGGAATCAAAGGGAAAGATTTGAGCATCCAGCTTTTCTCCCTCTTCCTTTCTTTGCACAAAATGATGAAGATATTTCCTCAGTCATTAATCATATGCAAAGATAACATTTACATTTACTGTACTTGTATGCAGCCAAGGAAAACTGGCCTAGTGGTATGAACTAAAAGCAAGTTCAGGAGGGAGTGATTAAAATAATTAGGAGCAATTACTTCTAAAATTATGGTACTGAATGGGACTGTGTTTAATAATGAGAGGTCACAATTACTGGAATGCTCTTTTGTACACTCATTTGTTCTTTTAGTATTGTAGTCATTTCTGTTTTCCTCCTCCACAGTGGAACCCTCAAGTGAATTTATTTTTCTGTCAAAAGAACTTCATTATATACAAAGGTTCACCATGTTCAGAATGACAATCTGTGCATTCTGAATGCTTGGAGTAATATGGATCTTCAATCCATTTCTCTATAAAAGCAATTTCACTATATCTGACTTTCATTATCTTTGAATTTAGTTTACGCTACAAGTGTACGAGGTTTTAGGGAATGGGCAAACTGATTTGGATAAAGATTCAAACTTTCACCCAAACTCATACAGAATCAGAACCAAGCTTTCTATTCATTTTCAAATACTTTGACCTTGTTTACACTAGGAGGGTTTCACCAGTATAATTATATTGGTATAACTATACCAGCAAAACCTTGTAGTGTGGATGCGGGGCTATCAGTCTAAAAGTGCATATAGAATAACACAACTGGAAGGGACCTCAAGAGGTCATACAGTCCAGTCCCCTGCATTCATGGCAGGACTAAGTATTATCTAGATCAGGGGTTGACAACCTTTGACATGTGGCCCATCAGGGTAATCCACTGGCAGGCCGCAAGACATTTTGTTTACGTTGACCGTCTGCAGGAATGGCCCCCCACAACTCCCACTGGCCACGGTTCACCATTCCCAGCCAATGGGAGCTGCGGGAAGTGGCAGCCAGCACACCCTTGTGGCCCACGCTGCTTCCCGCAGCTCTTATTGGCTGGGAACCGCGAACCGCAGCCACTGGGAGCTGCGGGAGGCCTTGCCTGTGGACGGTCAACGTAATCAAAATGTCTCACAGCCCACCAGCGGAATATCCTGATGGGCCGCGTGCTGAAGGTTGCCAACCCCTGATCTAGACCATCCCTGATAGATGGTTGTCTAACCTGCTCTTAAAAGTCTCCAATGATGGAGATTCCACAACCTCCCTGGACAATTTATTCCAGTGCTTAACTACCCTGACAGGAAGTTTTTCCTAATGTCCAACCTAAACCTCCCTTGCTGCAATTTAAGCCCATTGCTATTTGTCCTATCCTCAGAAGTTAAGAACAACAATTTTCTCCCTCCTCCTTGTAACAACCTTTTATGTATTTGAAAACTGTTATGTCCCCTCTGAGTCTTCTCTTTTCCAGACTAAACAAACCCAGTTTTTTCAATCTTCCCTCTTAGGTCATGTTTCCTAGACCTTTAATCATTTTTGTTGCTCTTCTCTGGACTTTCTCCAATTTGTCCACATCTTTCTTGAAATGTGGTGCCCAGAACTGGACACAATACTCCTGTTGAGGCCTAATCAGCACGGAGAAGAGCAGAAGAATTACTTCTCATGTCTTGCTTACAATACTCCTGCTAATACATCCCAGAATGATGTTTGCTTTTTTTGCAACAGTGTTACACTGTTGACTCATATTTAGCTTGTGATCCACTATGACCCGCAGATCCCTTTCTGCAGTACTCCTTCTTAGGCAGTCATTTCCCATTCTGTATGCATGCAACTTAGTTCCTTCTTAAGTGGAGTACTTTGCATTTGTCCTTATTGAATTTTATCTTATTTACTTCAGACCACTTCTCCAGTTTGTCCAGATTCTTTTAAATTATAATCCTATCCTCCAAAGCACTTGCAACATCTCCCAGCTTGGTGTCGTCTGCAAACAGACTGACACCAAGAACTGATCTCTCCGGGACCCCACTTGTTATGCCCTTCCAATATGGCTGTGAACCACTGATAACTACTCTCTAGGAATGCTTTTGCAACCAGTAATGCAACACCTCATAGCAGCTCCATTTAGGTTGCATTTCCCTAGTTTGTTTATGAGAAGGTCATGTGAGACAGTATCAAAAGCTTTGTTAAAGTCAAGATATACCACGTCTACTGCTTCCCCCCGATCCACACGACTTGTTACCCTGTCAAAGAAAGCTATCAGGTTGGTTTGACATGATTTGTTCTTGACAAATTCAAGCTGTTACTTATCACCTTATTATCTTCTAGATGTTTAAAAATTGGTTGCTTATTTCTTCCATTATCTTTCCAGATACAGAAGTGGTCTGTAATTCCCCGGGTTATCCTTATTTCCCATTTTATAGATTGCACTATATTTGCCCTTTTCCAGTCTCCTGGAATCTCTCCTGTCTTCCCTGACTTTTCAAAGATAATCGCTAATGGCCCAGATGTCTCCTTAGTCAGCTCCTTCAGTATTCTAAGATGCATTTCATGAGGCCCTGGTGACTTGATGATATCTAACATGTCTAAGTATTTTTAACTTGTTCTTTCCCTAATTTAGCCTCTGATCCTACCTCATTTTGATAGGCATTCACTATGTTAGATGTCCAATCACCACCAACCTTATTGGTGAAAACCGAAACAAATATTAAGCAGCTCTGCCATTTCCATATTTTCTGTTACTATTTCCCCCCCACCTTATTGAGTAAGGGGCCTACCTGGTTCTTGGTCTTCCTCTTGCTTCTAAAATATTGTAGAATGTTTTCTTGTTACCCTTTATGTCTCTAGCTAGTTTAGTCTCTTTTTATGCTGTGGTCTTTCTAATTGTTGTCCCTACATACTGGTATTAATTTGTTTATATCCATCCTTTGTAATTTGACCTAGTTTCCACTTTTTGCAGGACTTTTTTTTTATTTTTAGATCATTGAAGATCTCCTTGTTAAGCCAGGGTGGTCTCTTTCCATATTTCCTATCTTTCCTACGCAGTGGGATAGTTTGCTCTTGTGCCCTGTGACAAAGTTCCTCCTCTGCCTTAGTGGGTCCTGCGCTTATTGGCGGATTTACTCGTCTCAGAGATTCACGGCAGCCCTCAACTTGGCCACTTTTGCTAGTGGCTCAAACCTGCCATTCACTCAGCTAACCACATCACTGGCCAGCATGGGAAAAAGGAAGGAGAACAATCCCCGCAGTCTCTGCTGATCCACCATGTGGGTCGGGGAAGACACCAGAGACCTTCCCTTCTGGTGGAACCCATAGTCCAGGTCAACTCCTCCTGTGTCTGATCAGGAGTTGAGAGGTTTGGGGGGAACCTGGGCCTGCCCTCTACTCCGGGTTCCAGCCCAGGGCCCTGTGGAATGCAGCTGTCTAGAGTGCCTCCTGGAACAGCTGTGCGACAGCTACAACTCCCTGAGCTACATCCCCATGGCCTCCTCCCAACACCTTCTTTATCCTCACCATAGGACCTTCCTCCTGGTGTCTGATAATGCTTGTACTCCTCAGTCCTCCAGCAGTACACCTTATCACTCTCAGCTCCTAGTGCCTCTTGCTCCCAGCTCCTTGCACGCAAGCCACAAACTGAAGTGAGGTCCTTTTTAAACTCGGGTGCCCTGATTAGCCAGCCTGCCCTAATTGATTCTAGCAGCTTCTTAATTGGCTCCATGTGTCCGAATTAGCCTGCCTGCCCGAATTTCTTCCAGCAAGTTCCTTCTTGTTCTGGAACTTCCCCTGTTACTTTACCCAGGGAAAATGGACCTGCTTAATCTGGGACTAATATATCTGCCTTCTAACACTCTCCTGTAGCTTGGTCAGGCTCAACTGGACCCTGACCGAACCGGTCAGCTTCGGACAAGGAGTACAGCAGGGGTGTCCCCTCTCGGGCCAGCTGTATGCTCTGGCGATTGAGGTTGACAGGGATGTTGCTGCGGGAGCCGGAGCTGCGGCTGGTCCTGTCAGCATACGCCGATGACGTGCTCCTCGTGGTCCAGGACTCGGGCGACTTGGCACGGGTGGAGGCTTGCCAAGCCATCTATTTGGCAGCCTCCTCCGCCCGAGTCAACTGGGTCAAGAGCTCTGGCTTGGCGATGGGGGACTGGCGGCAGGTGAGCTCCCTCCCACCCATGCTTCAGACCATCCAGTGGAGCACGGGTCCACTGCTCTACCTAGGCGTTCACCTTTCTGCCATGCACCCTTCTCCGCCAGAGAACTGGCAAAATTTAGAAGGTAGGGTGAAAGAGCGGCTTCAGAAATGGACGAGGCTACTCCAATGTCTCTCCCTCCAAGGGAGAGAACTGGTGCTTAACCAACTAGTCCTGTCCACGCTCTGGTACCGGCTCAACACCCTGGTCCCAGCACCAGGTTTCCTGACCAACCTCCGGACATAGATTCTAGAGTTCTTTTGGTCAGGAATGCACTGAGCCCCTGTTGGGTTCTTCATCTACCCCTGAAGGAAGGAGAGCAGGGCCTGAAATGTCTGCACACTCAGGTCTGTGTCTTCCGCCTCCAGGCCCTGCAGAGGCTCCTTTATAGTGCAGGTAGTTCGACATGGAGCATACTGGCGCACACCTTCCTACGCCGCTTCCAAGGGCTCTGATATGACCGGCAGCTCTTTTAGCTCTGTCCGAGAGGTTTTCCGCGAGACCTCTCCGGGCTGCCGGTCTTCTACCAGGACCTCCTCAGGACCTGGAAACTGTTTTCAACGACCAGGTCCGTGGCAGCCACCGTGGGAGCAGATCTCCTCGCGGAGCCTCTGCTACACAACCCCCAGCTCCGTGTGCAGGTGGCGGAGTCCCGCTCGGTGCACCAGAGTTTGGTCCTGGTGGAAGTCACGAGAGTCGGAGACCTCCTGGACTACGACCAGGGAGACTGGCTGGATCCCCTGAGCTCGCTCGGCGCATGGGGCTCTCCAGACCTCGTACCCCCCCGCGCGTACTTCAGGAGGTGAAGGCCGCCTTGACGCCCGCTGCTCGGGCTTATCTCAACCGAGCCCTGCGCGAGGGCGCACCCCGCCCACCCTCTACCCCAGGCCCGCCGGACCTTTCAATTGGGCCCCTACCCCGGAGATCCCAACAAACCCCTCATCCTTTCACTGCGAGCCGGCTGCATGAACTGCAGCCGGTCACCTTCCAAATCGCGCCACGGAAATATTTATACACACTCATGTTTCACACCCTTCGTGCCCACACCCTGGTTTCCTGCCCCGATACGAAGTGGCGGGACCTCCTGCCACCTTTGGAGGGTGAGCAACCTCGGTGGGCCAGCCTGTATTCCACCTTGGTCCCGAGGCCCGTCGGGGACATTAGTTGGCGGCTCCTTCACAGAGCTGTGAGCACGGGCGTGTTTTTGACGCGGTTCACCCCCATCCCGGATACTTGCCCTTTTTGCAACGTGAGGGAAACCCTGGCGCACATATATTTAGAGTGTGCCAGGCTGCAGCCCCTTTTCCAGCTCCTCACAAATATTTTATTATGCTTTTGGCTACATTTTTCCCCTCACCTTTTTATCTACACACTCCCCATCCGTGGCCCCACAAAATCGTGAGATCTCCTGGTTAACCTCCTCCTAGTCCTCGCTAAAACAGCCATTTATAAAACCAGAGAGGGGAGGTTGGCTAATGAAGCGTCCTGCGATTGTAGGGCCGTTTTCCGATCCTCAGTACATTCACGTATCCGGGCGGAGTTCCTCTGGGCAGCGTCCACCAACTCTCTTGACGCCTTCGAGGAGCGGTGGGCGCTGTCCAAGGTTCTCTGCTCGGTGACCCCATCCGGTTCCCTCCGTCTGACCCTTCGATTGAGGGGAAGAGCGAGCGACCCCAGCCCCAGCCGTTGCCGCTGTGGATACCATCATCACCGTCACCTAGGAAGGGTCCTATCACATGTAGGTGTACATCCCCACACCCCCAAACCGCCCACCCCGCAGCTGTGCCCATCTTGTCGGGCACTCTCAGGAGAGGAATAATCGGTGACACTGGGCGTGGCACTAGGTAACTCGAGGGGGTGGAAGACCACGAGTGTTGAGGAAGCCCCCCCGCTCTAGGCCACCAGGTAACTCAGGAGGGTGGAAGACCATGAGTGTCGAGGAAGCCCCCCAGCTCTGGGCCCAGGCTAGCCTGAACACTTCTCCCTCCTGAAGGCTGCTGTGTTATACCTTGCGTTTGTTTTTGTTTTGTTGCATAGTTTTGTTTTTTCCTTTTTGGTGATTTTTTGTAAGTGTTATGCAAATAAAATTCTTTTCTGCTTCCACAAAAAAATAAAAAAAAACACTCTCCTGTAGCTTGGTCAGGCTCAACTGGACCCTGACTGAACCGGTCAGCTTCGGGCGAGGAGTACGGCAGGGGTGCCCCCTCTCGGGCTAGCTGTACACTCTGGCAATCGAGCCCTTCCTCTGTCTCCTCCATGAGAGGTTGACGGAGTTGGTGCTGCGAGAGCCGGAGCTCCGGCTGGTCCTGTCGGCATACACCGACGATGTGCTCCTCGTGGTCCAGGACCTGGGTGACTTGGCGCGGGTGGAGGCTTGCCAGGCCATCTATTCGGCAGCCTCCTCCGCCCGGGTCAACTGGGTCAAGAGCTCTGGCCTGGTGGTCGGGGATGGGTGGCAGGCGAGCTCCCACCCACCCGCGCTTCAGGCCATCCGGTGGAGCGTGCGTCCGCTGGTCTATCTCGGCATTTACCTTTCTGCCACGCATCCGTCTCCACCGGAGGACTGGCATGGTTTAGGGGGCAGGGTGACAGAGCAGCTCCAGAAATGGATAGGACTACTCTGGTGCCTCTCCCTTCGAGGGAGAGCACTGGTACTTAATCAACCAGTCCTGTCCATGCTCTGGTACCGGCTCAACACCCTGGTCCCGGCCCCGGGTTTCCTGGCCAACCCCCAAACTTCGATTCTGGAGTTCTTCTGGTCAGGACTGCTCTGGATCTCTGCGAAGGTTCTTCATCTACCCCTGGAGGAGGGAGGGCAGGGCCTGAAGTGTCTACACTTCAGGTCCATGTCTTCCGCTTCCAGCCCCTGCAGAGGCTCCTTTATGGTGCGGGTAGTCCAGCGTGAAGTGTACTGGCGCATGCCTTCCTGCGCCACTTCCGAGGGCTCCAATATGACTGGCAGCTCCTTTATCTCCATCTGAGAGGTCTTCCACAAGACCTTTCTGGGCTGCCGGTCTTCTACCAGGACCTCCTCAGGACCTGGAAACTGTTCTCAGTGACCAGGTCCATGGCAGCCATCGTGGGGGCAGATCTCCTCGCGGAGCCCCTGCTACAAAACCCTCAGCTCCATGTGCAGGTGGCGAAGTCCCCCTAGGTGCGCCAGACGTTGGTCCTGGCAGAAGTCACCAGAGTCAGAGACCTCCTGGACTACAACCGGGGAGACTGGCTGGATCCCCTGACGCTTACTCAGCGCAGGGGGCTCTCCCGGCCTCGTACTCCCCAGCACGTATTTCAGGATGTGAGGGCCGCTTTGTCACCCGCTGCTCAGGTTTACCTCGACCGGGTCCTGTGAGAGGGTGCGCCCCGCCCACCCTCCACCCCAGGCCCTCCGGACCTTTTCATCCAGCCCCTACCCCATGGACCCAACCAGCCCCGTCACCCCTTCACCGTGAGCCGGCTGCACGATCTGCAGCTGGTCCACTTCCAGACCATTCCAAGGAAACATCTATACACATTTGTGCTCCATACCCTTCATCTCCTCACCCTGGCGTTCCGCCCCTATACAAAGTGGTGGGACCTACTGCCACCTCTAGAGGGTGAGGAGCCCCAGTGGGCCAGCCTTTACTCCACTTTGGTCCCGAGGCCCGCCGGGGATATCAGTTGGCGGCTCCTTCACGGGGCTGTGAGCACGGGCGTGTACTTGGCATGGTTCACCCCTATCCTGGACACCTGCTTATTTTGTGGCATGAGGGAAACCCTGGCGCATATTTACCTGGAGTGCGCCAGGCTGCAGCCCCTATTCCGGCTCCTCTTAGACATTTTGTTAAGATTTTGGTTGCACTTTTCCCCTCACCTTCTTATTTAGGCACTCCCTATCCGTGGCTCCACAAAGTCACAGGACCTCTTGGTCAGCCTTCTCCTGGCCCTGACTAAAATGGCCATCTATAAAACCAGGGTGAGGAGGTTGGCCGATGGAGTCTCCTGTGACTGTGGGGCCTATTTCCAATCTTCCATCCGTTCACGTATCCAGGCAGAGTTCCTCTGGGTGGCATCCCTTGATGCCTTCGAGGAGTAGTGGGCGCTATCTGGGGTTCTCTGCTCGGTGTCCCCGTCTGGTTCCCTTCGTTTGGCCCTTTGACCGCATTCCCGTCCCTGTTATTTCATTAGTTGTCCCCTGCAATCATTTGGTTTCCAGGTCCTGTGGATTCCCCCATTAGGCTGGGGGAGGATCCTTTAGCAGTGGGTGGGCTTTGTCCGCCTACCCCCTGGATCCCAACAGGAACACTCTCCTGTAGCCATCTGGCCTGACCCTATCACAGCCCTTAATAATGTCTCTTTGAAAAACTGTCAACTGTCTTCAAATATTTTTTCCCCTTAGACTTGTTTCCCAAGTGATCTTACCTACCAACTCCCTGAGTTTGCTAAAGTCTGCCGTCTTGAAATCCATTGGCTTTATTTTGCTATTCTCCCTCCTACCATTCCTTAGACTCATGATCTCTACCATTTCATGATCACTTTCACCCAAGCTGCCTTCCACTTTCAAATTCTCAACCAGTTCCTCCCTATTTGTCAAAATCAAATCTAGAACAGTATCCCTTGGTCAAGGAAGAAGTACTAGTATAAGGACCATTATATAGCTATAAGTGCATCTACACTAGGACTTTTACCAACATAGCTATGCCAGTAAAAAATTTTATGTGTAGACCAGGCCTTAAGCACTTCTAGACCTGGGAAACTCCACAATGTTTTTATTTGTTTCATTCTAATGCAGAACAAAAACAAATAACTTTTCCTATGAAATAACATTTCTGGATAACAAATCATTTCAGGTCAATTTAAGCTCTTTTTGATGGAATCAAAATGCTTTGTTTTGATTTTGGCATTTTTAAAATAAAATGTATTTCAAAACAAGAAACCATTTTGAAATCAAAAATCAAAACATTGCTTTGAAAAATATCAAAATGTAACATCCACCTTATCAAAAAGGTATTTTCTCCCCCTTCCGCTGCCAAAACCCAATTTTTTTCCCAAATTGACTATTCCTGGAGAAAGTTTGGACGTCAACAAAATGGCATTTTCCAACTGAAAAACATTCCATCTGAAAATTTTTGGCCAGATCCAGTAATTCCCTTGCTTCAGGTGGAAGCAGACACACCAAAATATCTTAACATTTATCTTAGTTATTTTTGCCTTTTTTATAACCCAGAGAAAACAAGGAATTACTAGAAGTCTAATGAAAAGCCTGTTTGCAAGATACTCCCAGACAAATTAATGGACTAAAAAGCTCTGGACAAACAGCAGAGTTCGATGTTCACTGATCTTCAGTCCTTTCAGAGCCTGATCCAAAGCCACTTAAATAAATGGAAAGACTTCCATTTCTCTTAATGGGCCTTTTAACAGGCCCTTATATCTGTTAGATAATAAAAAAAGATAGGCAAGCCCTGCTCAACCTTCATCTACAAGATAATGCTCTCACAGCACTTCTTCACTGTCCACAGGTGGCATGGGCACTGTTATGACTGGGTAAACTAGACCATAAGAGAATGTCTTGTTAAAGTCAACATTTATATGGCTGAATCAGTATTAGAAAAACCTAAAACTGTCTCTTTGCAGCTTCTGCCACTTCATCATGACTTCAGAGGACACTAATTCCCGAGGAAGCTGCCATACATACCCTGCCTCTCATAAAAGAATGTTCCACCAAAATTTTAACTTGGAACTACCTCAAATTTTCTGCCTGTGTCAGTGATACTTGAAATAATCCGTGTGGGAAGGGACATTCCTCTCTGCCAGGGTGAGGGTGATTAACAACCTCCTCTGGGCCTGTTTAACACCAATGAGACACACCTGCAAGGCTTGTTCTGCCTGGAGGGATGAGGGGAGCTTAAAAAGGAAAACCTGCCAAAGGAAGGGATGGTGAATAGGAAAAGGGCTGCCATGCATCGCCTCAGACAGCAGAGACAGGCCTGCTGAGAGGGAGACAGCAAGAACCCTCACCACTCCCAAAGCTGCAATCACCCAGCCTCAAAGCAGTACTAGGGTTGCCAGGTGTCTGGTTTTTGACCACAAAGCTCAGTTGGAAAGGGACCCTGTCAGTTCTGGTAAGCACCACTGACCAGGCCATTGAAAGTCCGGTCAGTGGCGCAGCAGGGCTAAGGCAGACTCCCTGCCTGGCCTGGCCCTCTGCAGTTCCCAGAAGTGGCCAAAACATCCCTGCGGCCACCTCTAGGTGCAGGGGCAATCGGGGAAGCTCCGCATGTTACCCCCGCCCTGAGCACCTGCTCCACAGCTCCAATTGGCTGGGAACCGCTGCCAGTGGGAGCTGCGGGGGTGGCCCCTGTGGGCACGGAGCCGCTTGGCCGCCACTTGTCTAGGAGTCGGACACGCTGGCTGCTTCTGGGAGCTGCGTGGAGCCAGGGAGCCTGCCTTAGCCCTGCTACGCTGCCGACTGGGAGCCGCTTGAGGTAAGCGCCACCCGGCTGGAGCCCACATCCCAAACCTCCTCCCACACCCCATCCCTTAGCCCCCTCCTACACCCTAACTCCCTCCCAGAGCCCATACTCCACCCCCCCCCCGCAGCCTTGAGCCCTCTCTCAGAGCCCATACCCTGCACTCCCTCCTGCACCCCAACCCCAGCCCTGAACCCCAGCCCTCACTCAAACTCCCTCCTGGAGCCCACACCCACAACCTGTGTCATACCCCAAACTCCTCCCTCATCCCTGAGCCCCCTCCTGCACCCCAAACCCCTCATTCCCCTGCCCCACCCAAAGCCCGCATGCCCAGACAGAGCCCCTCCCGAACCCCAGCCCTGAGCCCGCTCCTGCACTCCAAACCCCTCATCTCCTGCCCTACCCCAGAGCCCAGACCCCTAGCTGGAGCCCTCACCCCCCTCCCGCACCCCAACCCCCTGCCCCAGCCCAGTGAAAGTGAGTGAGGGTGGGGAAGAGCAAGTGAAGGAGGGAGGGGGGATGAAGTGAGTGGGTGTGGGGCCTCAGAGAAGAGGCGCGGTGGGGTAGGGTCTCCAGGTAGGGGTGGGGCAAGGGTATTCGGTTTTGTGCGATTAGAAAGTTGGCAACCCTACGCAGTATGCCTCATGAGGAGGGGCTGGAGATAGATCCCTTTTAGACTAAAACCAAAGGGCTGACACAGAAAGTCTGCCTGAGGTGCAGGTCACCCTTAATTCTTTCTAATTTCCCATGGACTCCCCTCTCCCATGAGGGAAGAAAGAGGGGAGAGGACTTTTCTATTGTTTACTTGCTCCAAGAAATGTCTTGGGTGTCCACCAGGGGGAAGGGAGAGAAAGACAGTGGGGTCTGAAGGAGACTTGGATAAAACACTCTACCCTGTCCCACAAAAAAAAAATTAACAATTCCACACTCTCCCCACTCCTGCTAGAAGTGCATTACTTCCACTCAAGCCTAGTCCACACTAGAAAAGGTTTGCCACTGTACTTATACCAGTACAGCAATAATGGCAAAACCTCCCAGTGGAAAAGCAGCTTCTACTGGCAAAAATGTACTTCTGCCACTATAGTTTATACCATTTCCCTGACTGAAATAAACTATATCAGCAAAAGAATTTTTTGGTGGTATAGCTGTGTCTACAGTAGGGCTTTTGTTGATATACAAATGTTATAAAATAAACACCTTTAATCACATTGCTATTCTGGTAAAAGTTTCTGTGATAGACCTGACCTCTATGTAGAAGCAGTTTGGCCCTGTCTCCTCTTCTTCTGTTCCTGAATTCCAGGGCGGGGATTATGTGATGAGTCCCCTATGTGCACTTACACTAGAAAGGGGGCTCCCTTCTCAGCAGCTGATTCAGCCACAGATATACTGGGTACACTCAAGAGACATAGGTGTTGGAACTAGGGTGCTGCTTAACCCCCTAGCTTAAAGTAGTTTCCATCATATACAGGGTTTATAGTTTGGTTCAATGTCTCTCAGCAGCCCCACTATACACATTGTTCCAGTGCCCCGGATCAGAGAGCTGTTTGTAGCAAACAGATCTTGGTACGTTGAGTGGACACCGGCATATTTTATACAACCCCAATCATAAAATGTAATCAGTTGTTGAACATGACTGTACACTACACACTGGTCTAGACTAAGGATTTGTGGGAGTGCTAGTGACATGATTCTTTGAAATATACCCAAGCTTTAACTGACTAATTTTACATAAAGTGTGTGAATGTGTTGTAAAGAATGTTGTCTTTAGGTATCGCCAACCCCTATTACAGAACTGGAGCCTCACTGAATATTCCTCAAAACTGGTAAAACTTTCCTCTATCCCATGGCTGGGTGAATAGCTACAGCTAAAAATAAATATCGATTGGATTCTGTATATCAGGACTTTCCAATGTTCATGCTCAAAGACAACCCTACAACACCCAGCACAAAGCTCTGAGGATTATGGAGGGAGCTTTCAAATAAAAAAAATGGACAGGAAAGTTAAGCCTACTAGATACTGGAAAATATTACTGGACGATATAGTAACTATCTGGGATAAACACTGAGCCAAAATGCATGAAGGGATTTGCTGAAGGGAAATCACAGGGAAAACAGTAAGAATACAAGAAAAAGCAGATGAAAAAATAGCTACAAAAGACTGATGATAAAATGTAGACAAGAAATTTAGAGTATAATAAAACAAGAAACTGGAACTTATATCCTTTCCCTCACCCATGATATCATAAAGGAACTACAAATATATCCCTCAAGATTGTAAAATCAGAGGGAAGGGCTCACTGGTTGGGGCATTATCCTCATGGAGGCACTGAAGAAACTTTCTTGAAACTGCTACCATAGTCTTTCAGTACCTGTAAACAACACTTTGCCCCTGGAGCTGGGAGCAACATAAGCGGAATGAGGATAAATTCAAGAAATTAATCCTAACACAAACTTCAACTGAGAGGTTAATCTTCCAATTATATAACCCTTGCTCATGTACTGAATAAGGTGTAGCCTACATGAGATCAATAGGAGAACTCAACGTAAGGGGAGCAGAATTGGTCTCTTAATTTCTTTTACATAAATTAAAAGGAGCATTTCAAAGGGGGTCTTCCTTTTCTACAGGATTTCTATGTTACGTATGGCGTAATTTGCGTCAGACTTGTTCCTGGATTCCTCCGTTTCTTTCTCTACAGGCTGGAGGGATGTCCTCAGGTTGGAAGCTCTTGAACTGCTGCCATGAACCATAGCAGTCACCTCAATTCAGTGTGGAAATCAACAGCAATTCAGGTGGAAAGCAAGATATGACATGAGTACAATATGCAGCTTCTAGCTCCGCACCCACCACCTTAGCAACTGAAAGCTTCCTGCATCCTCACTTCCCCGCCACATCGCCAGTTACATGTTTGTTTGTTTTTCTTCCAGGAACACAGGCAAGTCATGCAGTGCTCTGAGAGAGAGACCAAGATCAAAGAGGGGAGATTTGCATCTGGTCCTGAATGTGATGAAGTTTGTGTTCATTCTTAGTTACCATGGGAGTGAATTTCACAATCTCAAGCAAGCTACTGAGGAGGTGCCAACTGCTAATTGCAGACTTTCTCCTTGAGGTGAATGGTTCTATTGCTCCTAAGAAACTAAGCTGCTGAAGGTAACTGAGGTCCTGGATAGAGATGGTCAAAAAAATAGGACAAATATTGTAAAAGCTTTTTCAATTTTTTCCCCTTGTGTATTTTTGGGGGGCTTTTTTAAATTAATTACTATTATTCTGAAATTTGAAAAATTTCAACCAGCTCTAGACATAAGCAGGTGGTTATTTAGCTTAGCTGGAAAATGTCCATTGAGAGTTTTGAAAATATGGACCAAGACTTTAAGCTTGACCTGAAGTTCACTAGGGAGCCAGCGAAGTGAGCAGCATGGGGGTGATGTGTTCTTTGTTAGTTGAGTTGCTGAGGAAGCCATCTGCTGTATTGTGTGTCAACTGCAGCTCATTCAAGCTTTGCCTTCACGCCAAGATATATTATGCTGTAACAATCCGGTATGCAGGTAACAAAGACATATATGACTAGTGCCAGGTCATCATTGCAAATGATGGGATGTAGGCCTCTATGTAGGTAAAGCACACTTTAACAGCAAATGCTATATGAGCATCCAACATCAGGAAGGATTATAGAAAGACACCTAACCTGCAGACTACCCTGAAGATCTGCGGACAGATGTCTTTGACTGAAGAAGACATTACTCTGATGGCCAAATTTGTTTCCCTGATTTCCTTGGGTTTAATTCCAGCCAACTCATCCATGTAGTGGTATTGGGCATTCACTGGGGTAAGTGGGTGATGCTGGTTTACATATGATATGAAGGATAGTCAGGTACTTCATTTAAGGTGTTACGTAGTTAATACTGCAAGTAAACTTAAATTCTGGTCGTAGGGTGAGAGGAATGTATTCATTTGGCAGAGAGAATAATACTCCTCAGAGCAGGCAGTAATCTGTTAACATTACTCTAAAACAAACATGGAGAAAGCATAGTACTTTAGCAATTAAAGGTGCAAATTTACAGAATTAATTAGTGTTTCCCACAGCACAGCACTCTACTTATGAACAGCTCTATTGTAAATATACAATGTTCTAATATGAAAAGAAAGTATTCTTATGTTAATTATCTAATTAACTAATCTGGGCACAATTAGCAACTGAAACTGCACAGCATTATACTCTCTTCCCTTTTCCCTTCCAGGTTCAATATTGCCTTTTAATATGTACTGTTTAGTGGCAAGAACCCCCAGTAGCATGTCCGTGGGCTGACTCCATCCTGACCAAGGTCATGCGCCACGGGCGATACCAGTGACCTGAAGCACTGATACAGGAAAAGCTTAGATATTTTATTCAAGGCCTGTGGGCAGGAGGTTTATGTCTACCTAGTTGATATGAACCCCCACATTTGTCCTCCTCTCCAATGAGATGGTCACTGACACTTCAAAGAGAGCCCGCACACAAAGCACAAGAATATAGCAGTCTGTTACTCAGTGCCATGGAAACTTGAAGCATCACTTAACAAGTTCTCCCTGACACTTCCGTTTTTAAAAGGGTGGCTCAATCGCCTATTTTAGAGGTCTGAAAATATTGGGACTGATTCTCACCCAGGGTTGCAGCAGGATGGCTATTGACTTCACTGAAGTTACTCCTGATTTAAATGGAGTTATCAAGGGGAGAACAAGGACAATTGTGTCTATTTGGCCCAGGCCAGCATTGGAGGCAGTGTAGAGATCATAGAATCATAGAATATCAGGGTTGGAAGGGACCCCAGAAGGTCATCTAGTCCAACCCCCTGCTCAAAGCAGGACCAATTCCCAGTTAAATCATCCCTGCCAGGGCTTTGTCAAGCCTGACCTTAAAAACCTCTAAGGAAGGAGATTCTACCACCTCCCTAGGTAACTCATTCCAGTGTTTCACCACCCTCTTAGTGAAAAAGTTTTTCCTAATATCCAGTCTAAACCTCCCCCACTGCAACTTGAGACCATTACTCCTCGTTCTGTCATCTGCTACCATTGAGAACAGTCTAGAGCCATCCTCTTTGGAACCCCCTTTCAGGTAGTTGAAAGCAGCTATCAAATCCCCCCTCATTCTTCTCTTCTGCAGGCTAAACAATCCCAGCTCCCTCAGCCTCTCCTCATAACTCATGTGTTCCAGTCCCCTAATCATTTTTGTTGCCCTTCGCTGGACTCTCTCCAATTTATCCACATCCTTCTTGAAGTGTGGGGCCCAAAACTGGACACAGTACTCCAGATGAGGCCTCACCAATGTCGAATAGAGGGGAACGATCACGTCCCTCGATCTGCTCGCTATGCCCCTACTTATACATCCCAAAATGCCATTGGCCTTCTTGGCAACAAGGGCACACTGCTGACTCATATCCAGCTTCTCGTCCACTGTCACCCCTAGGTCCTTTTCCGCAGAACTGCTGCCTAGCCATTCGGTCCCTACTCTGTAGCTGTGCATTGGGTTCTTCCGTCCTAAGTGCAGGACCCTGCACTTATCCTTATTGAACCTCATCAGATTTCTTTTGGCCCAATCCTCCAATTTGTCTAGGTCTTTCTGTATCCTATCCCTCCCCTCCAGCATATCTACCACTCCTCCCAGTTCATCGGATCCGATGAAGTGAGCTGTAGCTCACGAAAGCTCATGCTCAAATAAATTGGTTAGTCTCTAAGGTGCCACAAGTACTCCTTTTCTTTTTTCAAAAAGATATATGAGCTACTGACTCCCCTATGTGGCTCCAATTGCCATACACTATATTCAGACTCTGATTTTTAAAACTATACCAATAGACGTTTACATTACAATGTAGTATTTTACATTACAATGAAGTACTACTGCTGTGCTTCCAAAAAGCAAATGATTGTGAATAGCTTCAGCTGGGTTTTATTTGTAACCTTACACTTTCTGCTGAGACTTCGCTGTACCTTCATTTTTCATTTTCTAATAACTATTGTAATATCATGCTTTCCACTTGCATAATGCCTTTCATACCAAAATGATTCCCATACTTAAACTGATATGTTAAGAGTACTTTCAGGGATCTATTTGCCCACCACAGAAATGCAACAGCCATTGTATATCTACTTTTAACAATCTGCTCTTCAGCTGAACGCAGGAAGTGAAGAATACTATAAGTGACTGAAACAACAAAGGTAATTTAAGTAGCCAGGAAAACATGGCTAACACCCTCTCTCTTATAAAGAATTCAAGAGGGTCATTAATAACCACAAAGGATCAGGACCAAAAAGCTGGGACCTTCTGCACCAAATTGTTTTTTCATATCATAAAAGGGCAATGGTACATTTTGTATTCAAAGCAAAGAGTGCTATCTCTTTTCTGTGGTATCTTACTGTCTCTTGACACGGCGTAAGAAAGATCTGATGCTTCAAGTAAGTTAACAAGAACATTTCACTTTCAATCTCTATGTTAAATTACTCTATACGTATTTTTCAACAAGTGTTTTAATTTAACTTAGTTCTTAACACTAACACGGTCTGAACATTATCTCATGGCATGAAGAAATACCAGAACTTTGGATATGAGGAGAATTTATAATACCATTAATTACTGACGAGTTGTCTGTAATCACCATATGAAAGAGCACATATATTTATTTCCTCTCCCATTTTCTCTCTCGCTTTCTTTCCTTCTTTTTTAAACAAATGGAGTTCCAAGAACAAGCTGGAGCTTGTTTTGAATGACTCAACACAAAGGTGTCCTTGGCTTCTCAAAGATGTCACAATGCTCTAAAAAGCCGTTCTACTAATTTTTCTTTAATTGATGTCTCCCACGCTCCTTATGCCAAGGACTTTCCCGATTCTCTGGCCAAAGCTGCCAGGCTCCGAAAGATTTTCTAGATATCTCTCTCAGCTTTTTACATATACATCAGGGACACCATGTTTTGAAATAAGGAGTATAACTAGCACGGTGTCAAGGTATCTGACATATAGAACACGGTAACCTTCAATAGCCAGGGAAGACAATGCCATCCAGCTACCCGAGTTAACAGACATTCAGAATGGCGGTATGTCTGGCTTCCCTCCCTTCTCTAAAATTAATTCATTGCCAAACTTGTGGTTTCACTGGTTCTTTAGACAGCACTGGGATAAATGCCACTTTAAAATCCATATAAAAGCTTGCCAGATACACTACTAGATCTGCCTTTTTATTACTACTTAACATTGTTACACTAATTGCAGCTATCTGTAGATTTGTGTTTCGATTTCCTGCTGTATAAGTTATAAATGGATAACCTGTTGGAACCAAACACAATAATGATTCAGGTGGCACACCTGCTTAGAAAACAATGTTGCACACTATGCTGGGCCAGCCACTGTTTGGAAGTTTTAACTTAAGGAGACACTCTTTAATCTGATTGTATTACGATATGATCATTAATAAACTATTCAGATTACCCCTCCCTCCCATCCACCTCATATATGTGACACAAATGGCTTTCTATAATATTTAGGAAAAGCATGAGGATAAATATATGATGTCAGTGCAACACCCTTGCCATCTTCTTTGGTTATTTTTGTCATGAGGAAACAACACAGTTAAGTAACATTGTCTTAACCTTTTTCAGTGCTGGAGTACTATACAGATCAATGGAAATGACCACTCAGTACAACACCAAAATATACAAGATTTGTCTATTAGATCACATAAGGCCAGATTAAGGCATATATAGGCCTATAGGCCCATACCCAAGGACCCAGTTTCTGGAGTCCCATCATTACATCAAAATCTCAGCTTTCATTTTTTTTAAATTATGTTTCTAGCCCTCATGCATGCAAAGAAAATCTTGAACATGTGAAGCAAGTGTAATTGATGCCTGCCTGAGTGTTCAGAGAGCCTGAGATGTTGAGCAGTGTAATACATTGTTTGTATAATGCATGATGCATCTTGGATGAATGATACTATATAAGGCCAAAATAAGTAGGTGTATAAGATAAAATAAGTTACAGTAGGCACCAATTTTAAAAGAAGTGTGGTTTGCCAAAAAAAAGTCAGACTCATAGCAAAAGCCACAATGTGGAAGCACCTAGAGAATTAACATATTTGAGCTAGATCTAGTTTGGATCATTTTGATAATTCTTGAGTAACATTGTTATGCTGTAGGTTGGGTGGCTCACAGCTGCATGTCTGATCTAGGGACAAGCATAAATCTCTTTGAAGATGTTGGGTATGCTGGGTGCTTCCTATTCAGGCTAGATGAAGGAACCATGAAATGCCCTTTTATTTAATAATAGTTGAAATGATGGAAGCCACCACTCAAAGATCAGACTGAATGCAAATGCAGGGGCTGGAGATGATTTTGAGTGAGTGAGAAAGGAGCAAAACCCAAGGAGAAAGCAAGAAAAGCACTTGTAGCATGACCCTGAGAAAAAGCAGAGCTTTTTGGGCAGAGTGCTGCATGGGAAAAGGCTTGAAATTATGAATAAGTAAGTCACCTCCTGTTGTTTGATTCCTATTGCGTTCAGGGACACAGGACTTTGATTACATTGTTTGTTTACAAACAGGATTGTACCAAAGAAATACCTGACTCCATCATATCATCAATTTCTCCTTCTAATGGAAACAACCCACCAGGCCCCAAATATTGGCTAACTGCTCAAGCTAAAAAGGGGTAACAGTAGTTTAGGATCCAATTCTGCCACTTACTCACACGGAGTAATACCTCATTCCACAAGCAGTTTCAATTATTTCAACACAGAGTAAATTACTACTCAGCATGAGTCACACTACCTGAATCAGGCCCTTCATACAGTAAATTCTTCCCTTTTTAATAAGCAGAAAATAGGAAAAAAGTTTGTTAAAACGTTTGTAGAAAATGATGCACCTGTTTGTGCAATCACTGTGCCTGCAAGATTCCCGTTACTAGTGGGAGTTCTTATACCAGAACTATGCAGCATGGTGGCCATAAGTTAAAGCAGCATGTCACAATTAATGAAACAGAGTAATAAACGCCAACATGAGATGCCACCAAGTAACATGAGTTTCTGTCAAAAAGTGAACGCAAGCCTCTTGCTCATTTGCACTTTGGTACTGTCATTATGTCAATTCAATCACACACATTTCAACCAAGAATACTATCAGGCACTTGCCCAACATGAAATGAGTGGAATACTCTGTTCAGACCAGAATTCATCATGATCAATAGCCTTCATTTGTAATTCTAAGTGAAAACCATTCTGAGTTCTATGATGGTGTTTTTTATGTGGGGAACATGTTAGCCTTTGGGGAAATTCTGGGAAGATATAGCCCCGTGTGATTAAAAATTCTTAACTGTGCAAAGTGTGTGTGTTTCATATAGATCTATATTTCATTCTCTCACTCTCTCTGGATAAGCTTCTAGCTTTTTTTGTTTCTGACTAATCTCTGGCACCTCATTTGTAAGATGCTACAAGCTTCCAAAGACAGATGCAACCAAAAAAAAAAAAAGAGAGAGAAAATGCTGAGTTCATCAACATAAATTATTGATGCTGCTTCTACTTAACTTACTCATCAGGATTCATTGTTAATGATGTGTGGATTCTAGCTTTAAATTTGCTATGTAGCACTGCAGGCTTTCAGCTTGAATCAGTGCATTAAAGAGGATTTCTACCAAAGTGTACTTCCAAATCTTCCTGGTTCCAACTGATGTGGTAGGTCTTAGCAAATGTGACTGTCAATCACTGAGTGCATTCACCTACAGTACACCTATTGATAGAGGAGGGTAGTAGATAGATTTTCATGATGCAGCTGATAAAAATACAGAAACGGCTACTGTTACAGTGCTTTGCAGTTTGTTCATCCAAAGGGTTAATTATCTCATGGCATATGCACATGGGCTAAACTGGAATCCACGCGAGTTGCAGTGATCTACCGGCTGGAAGTCCTGGGAACAGGGAAATGATGCAATGTTCAATATCACCTTCTAGTCTGTACCTTCTAGTGTGCTAAATTAGGGCCTAATGCTGCTCTCATTGAATCTATTGACATCCATGGGAGCTGGATCAGGCCATTAGTCTACAGCCAGAGCTGTGTTGAGAAGGCACAGACCGAGAAGTATGCTGCTAACTCCAAAGATGACAGTACAGCCATTCGCTCTCTCACTCTTGTAATAAGTTGGGCAAACAATTCACAACAAATGTATTTGGCAACCCCAGACCCTTCCATTCCTGAATTACCTACACACAACCTGGGACTTTCACAAATTTGTTTTTTATTCTTATAATAATGTTTTGTGGAAACAAATTTTAGCCTATAAATGGTTTGGGAACGTGGATGGGTCACCGCTTTCCAAAGGCCTCTCTTATTCTCCTCGAGGAGTAGCTTAGTCTATGAATGATGCTATTGAAGTCAATAGGAATGCTCCCAGAGAAAGTTACTAGTCAACTTGAAAATGAGTGACCCAAGGGTCGGTCCTCAGGCCGGTTTTGTTCAATATCTTCATTAATGATCTGGAGGATGGTGTGGATTGCACCCTCAGCAAGTTTGCAGACGACACTAAAGGAGGAGTGGTAGATACGCTGGAGGGCAGGGATAGGATACAGAGGGACCTAGACAAATTGGAGGATTGGGCCAAAAGAAATCTGATGAGGTTCAACAAGGACAAGTGCAGAGTCCTGCACTTAGGACGGAAGAACCCCATGCACCGCTGCAGACTAGGGACCGAATGGCTCGGCAGCAGTTCTGCAGAAAAGGACCTAGGGGTTACAGTGGACAAGAAGCTGGATATGAGTCAACAGTGTGCCCTTGTTGCCAAGAAGGCCAATGGCATTTTGGGATGTATAAGTAGGGGCATTGCCAGCAGATCGAGGGACGTGATCGTCCCCCTCTATTCAACATTGGTGAGGCCTCATCTGGAGTACTGTGTCCAGTTTTGGGCCCCACAAGGATGTGGAAAAATTGGAAAGAGTCCAGTGGAGGGCAACAAAAATGATTAGGGGACTGGAACACATGAGTTATGAGGAGAGGCTGAGGGAACAGGGATTGTTTAGTCTACAGAAGAGAAGAATGAGGGGGGATTTGATAGCTGCTTTCAACTACCTGAAAGGTGGTTCCAAAGAGGATGGATCTAGACTATTCTCAGTGGCAGCGGATGACAGGACAAGGAGTAATGGTCTCAAGTTGCAGTGGGGGAGATTTAGGTTGGATATTAGGAAAAACTCTCTCACTAGGAGGGTGGTGAAACACAGGAATGCGTTACCTAGGGAGGTGGTAGAATCTCCTTCCTTAGAAGTTTTTAAGGTCAGGCTTGACAAAGCCCTGGCTGGGATGATTTAATTGGGGATCAGTCCTGCTTTGAGGACTGAGGTCCCTTCCAACCCTGATATTTTATGATTCTATGATTCTATGACAGAATTCAGTGCCAGGAGTATTCATAATTTGCTATTCACAATAGGCGAGATGGTATCTGTTGGGAACACTCTTGCATTGGGAGCAGTGCAGAGTCAGAGAACCAGAGGCATATATATTGTTGTACATGAATAGCATGGATGCAAAAAAAGGGATTTCAGTTGCTAGGATATGAGTGAGCACATTCTGCTCTATTTGTCCTTCACTAGTTACAGGGTGAAATTTTCAAAAGTGCTCAACCATGGCCTGTTCCCATTGAAATCAGTGAGAGTTTTAGCATTGACTACAACAGGAGGAGAGTTAGGACAGTGCTGAGCAATTCTGAAAATCCCAACCATCCTTTCTACATTTAATCAAAGTTGGTAAATTGGACCAATCCTTCATCAGCATCTGCTAGTCTGGACTTCAGCAGGACTCAACATGGGCTGAGCAGTGTGCACTAGTGGGACCTGATGCAGGATCAGGGCCTTGGCTCTGGAATTCCAAATAGATTTCTGTGATTTTTCACAACACCAAAGAAAATATCTGGCAGGCAATGGAGAGGAAGGATGGCCCAGTGGTCAGAGTGCTAGCCTAGAACATAGGATACCCACGTTCAATCTCCTGCTCTGTCACAGACTTCCTGTGTGGCCTTAGGCAAGTCACTTAATCTCTCTGTGCCTCCATTCCCCCTCTGTAAAATGGGGATAATGGCACTTGCCTACCTCACAGAGCTATTGTGAGAATAAATATGTCACAGCTTGGGAGGCACTCTGATAGTATGCTAATAGGGGCCAGATAAGTACCACAGATAAACAGCCTTTCCCAGTTCTGCTCATCCTAGTTCTGGCAAATTAACAATTAAAGTAGCATTTGTCTGTCGCACAGAAGAGAGGAGTGGGAGAAACCCACTTAAAGAGCTGCTCCTAAAAATATCAAATGTATTTTAATTATGAAGGAGAATTAATTTTAGACTGCCTGAGAAAAACTTCCTGGGAGGATCCAGCCAAGCCATCCATCTCCCGTCATGAGTGAATTTCATTTTTCCAGACAGACTCAGAACTTTCCGCTTTTCAGGTTCTCCTCTGGATATTGAGCTCATTCGCTTTTCCTCCCACTACATTATCTCTTCCGATTGTCAGAACCACCAGACAGTCCTATGGAAGTTAAATACTGAAGAAATAACAACTGGGACAACCAATCCCATATATTGTTCCCTACATTACCAACCTCTGCCTTTCACCCAAACTCATAACCTTGTCAACTTGCCATTGTTTCTTTCCCTTTTTTTTTTTTGCTTCATATTCTATCACCTTCTGCTCTAAGGGCTGATCTACACGAAAATATTTAACAATGTTTGAACACAGTTGCTAGTACCAGTATTAGGTGAATGGGGACTGAATAGAGGTGAGCTGTAAGTGTAGAAAATGGTATGATCACAGTTAGCAGACAGAGTGCTAAACACTACACTGTTTGTCTTGATCTATACGTATAGCTATACCCTAGCCGGATTGCTGCATGATTATGTTTCACACTGCAGACCAACCGTAAAATGCCTCAGATTCACCCTTTGCATGCTGTCCTAACAGCCAAAAACACTAGCCCATTGTGACGTTGCACCCCATAATGCTTTATAGAAATATGCTTATGAATGCAAATATGACATAAATTGAACATGTTTTTTGTTACTGTCAAGGTTCCCTCCCCACTCTGAACTCTAGTGTACAGATGTGGGGACCCGCATGAAAGACCCCCTAAGCTTATTTCTACCAACTTAGGTTAAAAACTTCCCCAAGGTACAAATCCTTCCTTGTCCTTGGATGGGTAGTGCTGCCACCACCAAGTGAGTTAGACAAAGATTCAGGAAAAGGACCACTTGGAGTTCCTGTTTCCCTAAAACATGCCCCCAAGCCCCTCCACCCCTTTCCTGGGCAGCGGCAGATTAATGATTTTGCCACCCCTAGGCCCTGAAATAATTGCTGCCCCCATATGAACTTGTTTTTAGGTTTTTTTTACAAATTGGCGCCATCATTGGTAGTTTCAATACATGCTATGATTGGTAGAATCGCGGCATCCATAGATGCTGACTCCATAGGTGCTCCGTGCCTGGAGCACCCACAGAGAAAAACTGGTGGGTGCAGAGCAGCTCCCCGCTCCAGCTAACCTCCGCTCCACCTCCGCCTCCTCCCCTGAGCGTGCTGCCAGGTCCTGCTTCTCCCCACTCCCTGACAGCGCTTGTGCGCGAAACAGCTTCACGCAGCTGGGAGGGAGGGGGGAACACTGTACACTCAGGGGAGGAAGCGGGGCTGGGGCGGGGATTTGGAGAAGGGGACAAATAGGGGCAGGGAGGGGGCGGAGTTGGGGTGGGGACTTTGGGGAAGGGATTGGAATGGGGGAAGGGAAGGGGCGGAGTTGGGGCGGGGGGGGGTTCCCACCGGCGCCCGGGGGAAGTTGGCGCCTGTGGCTGCTATTATAAATTTGCCGCCCCTATAAATTTGTCGGCCTAGGCAATAATACACCGCTGTTCCTGGGGAGGCTTGAGAATAATTTACCAACCAAATAGGTAAACCAGGTGAGCACAGACCAGACCCTTGGTTTTCTAGGACACTAAAAACCAACCAGATTTTAAAAAAAAAAAAAAACAGAACTTTATAATAAAGAAAAAAAGTAGAAGAAACACCTCTGTAAAATCAGGATGGAAGGTAATTTTACAGGGTAATAAGATTCAAAACACAGAGGCTTCCCCTCTAAGCAACACTTTAAAAATACAAAAAAATAGGGTAAACCTCCCTTTTAGCACAGGGAAAATTCACAAAGCTAAAACAAAAGATACTCTAACGCAGTGGTTTTCAAAGCCAGTCCACCACTGGTTCAGGGAAAGCCTCTGGCGGGCCAGACCGGTTTGTTTACCTGCCGCGTCCGCAGGTTCGGCTGATCGCGGCTCCCACTGGCCGTGGTTCGCTGCTCCAGGCCAATGGGGACTGTGGGAAGGGCGGCCAGCCCATTCCTTGGCCCGCACCACTTCCCGCAGCCCCCATTGGCCTGGAGCAGCGAACCGCGGCCCGTGGGAGCCACTATCGGCCGAACCTGCGGACGCAGCAGGTAAACCAACTGGTCTGGCCCTCCAGGGGCTTTCCCTGAACAAGCGACAGACTGGCTTTGAGAACCACTGCTCTAACACATTTCCTTTCTATTACTTACTATTTCTGTAAGTTAGATGTATCATTCAGTAGGAGCTAGATTTCTTGCTTGGTCTCTCTCTTTGTCTCAGAGAGAACATACACTGAGCACAAAAACAAAGCCTTCCCTCCCCCCAGATTTGAAAGTATCTTCTTTCTCCATTGGTCCTTCTAGTCAGGTGCCAACTAGGTTAATTGAACTGATTAACCCCTTACAGGTAAGGGGCTTCTGTACCTCTGGCCAAGAGGGATTTTATATTATTGCATACATAAAGGTTGTTGCCCTTCCCTTTATATTTATGACAGCTACATATGCCATGTAACATATCTTTGCAAAGGTTATGTTCTGATGAATGCATTTATCCTATTCATATGCACGTATCATTTTTATATCTGAAGTTATGAGCGTTGGCTCTATGCTTGTATTTAAAGTGTTTGCTGTAGGAAGCACCGAAGGCAAATCTGGTCAACATAGTATGAAGGGGTTATTCAAATAATTGGGAGTACTTGGCTAACAATGGACTTTGATAGACACCAATCCACATTTGAGCTTTCCTGGAAACATTCAAACTAGCATGTCGACAATGACGTGGGCCTCTAAAGAACTGCGTCATGCATGGACATGTGACTTGCCCATGTGACTCCAAAACTCCATCTTGTAGCTGCAATTCTACACAGGGGGAGAGAGGGGTTTCCACCCACAAGAGAGAGACTATACAAGCCCCTGGGAAACTCCTCCATTCTGTCTTCAGCTGGCTCTCCACCCCAAAGGATGCCTGAAAGAAACTGGAACAAAGGACAGGAGTACTTGTGGCACCTTAGAGACTAACCAATTTATTTGAGCATAAGCTTTCATGAGCTACAGATGAAGCTGTAGCTCACAAAAGCTTATGCTCAAATAAATTGGTTAGTCTCTAAGGTGCCACAAGTACTCCTTTTCTTTTTGCGAATACAGACTAACATGGCTGCTACTCTGAAACCTGGAACAAAGGACAGTAACTACAAGGATGTGAGTGATTGCTGGATCCAGACTAGAAGGAGGATAGTCTGTCAAAGAAGCTTATGGGAATATCTCTGAGGGTGAGATTTACCTGCATTTAATTTACTACTGAATTAGGCTTAGACTTGCATGTTTTATTTTAATTTGCTTGGTAATTTACTTTGTTCTGTCTGTTATTACTTGGAACCACTTAAATCCTACTTTTTTGTATTTAATAAAAAAATCAATTTTTACTTATTAATTAACCCAGAGTAAGTATTAATACCTGGGGGAGGGGGTAACTAGGGTGACCAGATATCCCAATTTTATAGGGACAGTCCCGATTTTGGGGTCTTTTTCTTATATAGGCTCCTATTACCCACCACCCCCCGTCCCGATTTTTCACACTTGCTGTCTGGTCACCCTAGGGCAAACAGCTGTGCAACTCTCTCTCAGTGTTATAGAGGGTGAACAATTTATGAGTTTACCCTGTATAAACTCAGTTTACCCTTTATACAGGGTAAAACAGATTTATTTGGGGTTTGGGCCCCATTGGGAGCTGGGTATCTGAGTGCTGGAGACAAGAGCACTTCTTAAGCGTTTTTCAGTTAAGCCTGCAGTTTGTGCGGGACGTGGTTCAGACTTAGATCTGTGTTTGCAGCAGGCAAGCGTGTCTGGCTCAAACAAGGCAAGGTATTGAAGTCCAAAGCTGGCAGGGAAAATGGGCTCAGAGGTAGTCTAGGCACATCAGGTAGCAGTCCCAAAGGGGTTTCTGTGATCCAACCTGTCACACCCATGTTCTGATTACTACCAGATTTGTCTAGTGTGGTATGGCTTAATGGACAGAGCACTGGACTGGGACTCAGAAGACCTGGGTCCTATTCACCTGTGATCCTCAGCAAGTCACTTCACCTCCCTGTGCCTCAGTTGCTCCAACTATAAAATGGGGATAATGATGCTGACCTCCTTTGTAAAATGCTTTGAGATCTACTGATAAAAGCAAATGCTAGGTATTATTAATCATTAGTGCAACCATCTCCTCTCTAGCATAGGCTTCTATTGGTATCTTTCTCTACATCAAATTCCTGGCTGACAAAGCAGAGGACAGCCTAACGTACAACAATCTGCATACTGCCTACAGAGCCATCACGCAACTGGCTGGCAGCGCTCATCAGTCCTCCAGCATCCCCATCACGAAACCAAATGGCTCTCCTTGCTCATCAATGGACGAGGTCCTGATCAGATGGAAAACACATTATCAGAGGGAGCTGAACCACAGACCTGCTGAAAACTGTCCAGAGCTATGTGACCTGGCAAACCGCAAAGCTGCGGACCCAGGCTCAAACACCAATCCTCCGTCGCTTGCAGAAGTATGAAAGGCCATCCAAATGTTACAGAATGGACATGCTGCTGGACCTGATGGTATTCCATCCAAGCTGCTCAAAGGTGCCTTGGAACCAATGCGCACCAGCCTGCATCAACTGTTCTTAAAAGTGGGAGCCCCAGGCAAAGTATCAGCAGAATGGCAAGATGTCAACATAGTATCCCTGTTCCAGGGCAAAGAGTAAGTGGGGCAACTACAGGCCGTCTCATTGTTCTCTCTCCCTGGGAAAGTCTTCACTCACATTTGGCTTAGTAGGATGCAGCCACTCCTTAAAAGAAATCATCATCCACAGCAGTCAGGTTTCACTGTTGGGTGGTCAACAATGGACCCTGTCCTTACCTTCTGACTTCTGGTTGAGCTGCACTGAGAATTTAACCGCCCGCATCATGTGGCATATATCAACATCCAAGCCGCTTTTGAGTCAAACAGGTCAGCACTTTGGCCCATACGGAAAGGATTTGGCATTCCAGATGCCCTGCACTCGAGGGTCTCCAAGATGTCACCTGCACTGTGGAGTTGAACATCTTGTGGCAGAAGACCAAGCTCCAGAACCTCAGAGGTGGGCCACCTGAACCTCTGATGCAGGTGAGATAGAGTGCCTCGGAAAGTGTTGATGAGTTCATCTACCTAGGGTGCAAACAGAGTTCAAATGGCTGCAGCAAACCAGACATTCTTAGACTAATTGGTCTCGTTGCCTCCTGTGTGAAATCCACAACTCACTTATAGACACAAAAACTTCTTTGTGCTGAGACGAAAGTTCAGGATCTATCAAACCTGTGTACTACCTGTATTGCTATACAGGTCACAAATATGAGCACTCTCATAGGCAGACTTGGAGCAGCTAGAGGCATTCCAAATGTGTTGTGTAATCCTTAGTATAAAGTGGTTTGACTTTGTGCAAAATGTTACAATTTCACAGAGATCCGGCCTTCCTTCAATTGCTCAATACAGTAAAAGCTGTGTTATCCATCACTTTACCAACCGGAAAGCTCTATAAACCGGTATTTCTGATTTTCATTGAAAGTCCAGTCAAAAGTCCGGTTGGTGTGGGGCTGGCAGGCTCCCTACCTAGCTCCACATGGCTCCCCAGAAGCGCAACCTGTCCCAGCTGCTCCTAAGTGGAGGCATGGCTAGGCGGCTCTGTGTGCTGTCCCAGCCCGAGCACTGTCTCTGCAGCTCCCATTGGCCGGGAACCGCAGCCAATGGGGGCTGTGGGGGCGGTGGCAGTGCACAGAACCACCTAGTCACACCTTCGCCTAGAAGCAGCAGGGACAGGTCACTGCTTGTGGGGAGGCACCCAAGGTGAGCACCACCCAGATCCGGCACCCCGCACTCCCTCCCACGCCCCAACTCCCTGCCCTGAGCCTACTCCCATACCCAAACTCCCTCACAGAGCCCATGCCTCACACCCCCTCCCATGCCCCAACCCCCGGCCTCACACTCCCTCCTGAACCCAAACTCCCTCCATCATAGTTAACCGGAATTTTTCACTTACCAGCACCCATTTCCCCAATATACCAGATAAAAAGGCTTTTACTGTACATTCAAAAGCAGTATTGCCAGCCCTCTTGCCACCCTGCACACCCTGCTCTCAAACTCTACATCCACATGCGAAGGGGTGCATGCCCTGACCAGACCTGGTGCTGCCTGATGAGGCCACCCCAGATATTCATGGATTCACAGGATTGAGTAAGATCCAGTAACTTCATTACATGACGCCTGGTGCAACACCATCAGTCATGGTCACTAGCTGAGACAATGGTCCTCAATGGACTATGCGTGTCTGATGATGATGGTATCTTTCTCCCATCCAAAAAATGCTATGGCCAGCATCACCTTCCTGTCCCACTGCTCTTTGTTTTTTCTCTTCCTGAATTTTTGACTTGACTTCCCATCTCTTTCTGCCTATAGTTCAAGAGTCTCCTTTCATCCAAAACAATCTGTAACTCCACTCCTGCTTACACCTCTGCCCTCATAGAATCATAGAATATCAGGGTTGGAAGGGACCTCAGGAGGTCATCTAGTCCAACCCCCTGCTCAAAGCAGGACCAATCCCCAACTAAATCATCCCAGCCAGGGCTTTGTCAAGCCTGACCTTAAAAACCTCTAAGGAAGGAGATTCTACCACCTCCCTAGGTAACGCATTCCAGTGTTTCACCACCCTCCTAGTGAAAAAGTTTTTCCTAATATCCAACCTAAACCTCCCCCACTGCAACTTGAGACCATTACTCCTTGTCCTGTCCACTTCTACCACTGAGAATAGTCTAGAACCATCCTCTCTGGAACCACCTCTCAGGTAGTTGAAAGCAGCTATCAAATCCCCCCTCATTCTTCTCTTCTGCAGACTAAACAATCCCAGTTCCCTCAGCCTCTCCTCATAAGTCGTGTGTTCCAGACCCCTAATCATTTTTGTTGCCCTTCGCTGGACTCTCTCCAATTTTTCCACATCCTTCTTGTAGTGTGGGGCCCAAAACTGGACACAGTACTCCAGATGAGGCCTCACCAATGTCGAATAGAGGGGGACGATCACGTCCCTCGATCTGCTCGCTATGCCCCTACTTATACATCCCAAAATGCCATTGGCTTTCTTGGCAACAAGGGCACACTGCTGACTCATATCCAGCTTCTCGTCCACTGTCACCCCTAGGTCCTTTTCTGCAGACCTGCTGCCTAGCCATTCGGTCCCTAGTCTGTAGTGGTGCATTGGGTTCTTCCGTCCTAAGTGCAGGACCCTGCACTTATCCTTATTGAACCTCATCAGATTTCTTTTGGTCCAATCCTCCAATTTGTCTAGGTCCCTCTGTATCCTATCCCTCCCCTCCAGCATATCTACCACTCCTCCCAGTTTAGTATCATCCACAAATTTGCTGAGAGTGCAATCCACACCATCCTCCAGATCATTTATGAAGATATTGAACAAAACCGGCCCGAGGACCTACCCTTGGGGCACTCCACTTGATACCGGCTGCCAACTAGACATGGAGCCATTGATAACTACCCGTTGAGCCCGACAATCTAGCCAGCTTTCTACCCACCTTATAGTGCATTCTTCCAGCCCATACTTCCTTAACTTGCTGACAAGAATACTGTGGGAGACCGTGTCAAAAGCTTTGCTAAAGTCAAGAAACAATACATCCACTGCTTTCCCTTCATCCACAGAACCAGTAATCTCATCATAAAAGGCGATTAGATTAGTCAGGCATGACCTTCCCTTGGTGAATCCATGCTGGCTGTTCCTGATCACTTTCCTCTCATGCAAGTGCTTCAGGATTGATTCTTTGAGGACCTGCTCCATGATTTTTCCAGGGACTGAAGTGAGGCTGACTGGCCTGTAGTTCCCAGGATCCTCCTTCTTCCCTTTTTTAAAGATTGGCACTACGTTAGCCTTTTTCCAGTCATCCGGGACTTCCCCCGTTCGCCACGAGTTTTCAAAGATAATGGCCAATGGCTCTGCATTCACAGCCGCCAATTCCTTCAGCACTCTCGGATGCAACTCGTCCGGCCCCATGGACTTGTGCACGTCCAGCTTTTCTAAATAGTCCCTAACCACCTCTATCTCCACAGACGGCTGGCCATCTACTCCCCATTTTGCGATGCCCAGCGCAGCAGTCTGGGAGCTGACTTTGTTAGTGAAAACAGAGGCAAAAAAAGCATTGAGTACATTAGCTTTTTCTACATCCTCTGTCACTAGGTTGCCTCCCTCATTCAGTAAGGGGCCCACACTTTCCTTGGCTTTCTTCTTGTTGCCAACATACCTGAAGAAACCCTTCTTGTTACTCTTGACATCTCTGGCTAGCTGCAGCTCTAGGTGCGATTTGGCCCTCCTGATATCATTCCTACATGCCTGAGCAATATTTTTATACTCTTCCCTGGTCATATGTCCAACCTTCCACTTCTTGTAAGCCTCTTTTTTATGTTTAAGATCCGCTAGGATTTCACCATTAAGCCAAGCTGGTCGCCTGCCATATTTACTATTCTTTCGACTCATCGGGATGGTTTGTCCCTGTAACCTCAACGGGGATTCCTTGAAATACAGCCAGCTCTCCTGGACTCCTTTCCCCTTCAAGTTAGTCCCCCAGGGGATCCTGGCCATCCGTTCCCTGAGGGAGTCGAAGTCTGCTTTCCTGAAGTCCAGGGTTCGTATCCTGCTGCTTACCTTTCTTCCCTGCGTCAGGATCCTGAACTCAACCAACTCATGGTCACTGCCTCCCAGATTCCCATCCACTTTTGCTTCCCCCACTAATTCTTCCCGGTTTGCAAGCAGCAGGTCAAGAAAAGCTCCCCCCCTCCCCCCAGTTGGCTCCTCTAGCACTTGCACCAGGAAATTGTCCCCTACGCTTTCCAAAAACTTCCTGGATTGTCTATGCACCGCTGTATTGCTCTCCCAGCAGATATCAGGAAAATTAAAGTCACCCATGAGAACCAGGGCGATCTAGTAGCTTCTGCGAGTTGCCGGAAGAAAGCCTCATCCACCTCATCCCCCTGGTCCGGTGGTCTATAGCAGACTCCCACCACTACATCACTCTTGTTGCTCACACTTCTAAACTTAATCCAGAGACACTCAGGTTTTTCTGCAGTTTCGTACCGGAGCTCTGAGCAGTCATACTGCTCCCTTACATACAGTGCTACTCCCCCACCTTTTCTGCCCTGCCTGTCCTTCCTGAACAGCTTATAACCATCCATGACAGTACTCCAGTCATATGAGTTATCCCACCAAGTCTCTGTTATTCCAATCACATCATAATTCCTTGACATCACCAGGACCTCCAGTTCTCCCTGCTTGTTTCCAAGGCTTTGTGCATTCGTATATAAGCACTTGAGAAAACCTGCTGATCGCCCCTCATTCTCAGTATGAGGCAGGAGCCCTCCCCTCACAAATGTTCCTGCCTGTGCTTCCTCCCAGTATCCCGTTTTCCCACTTACCTCAGGGCTTTGGTCTCCTTCCCCCGGTGAACCTAGTTTAAAGCCCTCCTCACTAGGTTAGCCAGCCTGCTCGCAAAGATGCTCTTCCCTCTCTTCGTAAGATGGAGCCCATCTCTGCCCAGCACTCCTCCTTCATGGAACACTATCCCATGGTCAAAGAATCCAAAGCCTTCTCTCCGATACCACCTGCGTAGCCATTCGTTGACTTCCACGATTCGACGGTCCCTACCCAGGCCTTTTCCTTCCACGGGGAGGATGGACGAGAACACCACTTGCACCTCAAACTCCTTTATCCTTCTTCCCAGAGCCACGTAGTCCGCAGTGATCCACTCAAGGTCATTCTTGGCAGTATCATTGGTGCCCACGTGGAGAAGCAGGAAGGGGTAGCGATCCGAGGGCTTGATGAGCCCATCATCTCCTCCTCTGTTTCATTTCCATTTCTTTTGTCTACTTCATCTTGTCCAAACTTGTAACACTGACCCCTATGCTTCAAACAGCCTCTAATGTGTGGCTAGCTCCCATCCACCTTCCTTAAAAATACTTCTGAAAATTCACTTCCTCCAGTTATAAATCCTCACAGCACAGTTTTCGTCCCTGTAATGTACTGAATTGTACCCACTAGTGGCTTTAGATTGTGAACTCTTGGGTCAAGGACTACTTTTCTGGCAAAGTTTAACTATTATACTGTGCCATGTACTGCACACTTCTGGTGCCTTCTAAATAGAGTAGTACAATTAATAAATAAATAGTGGAAAGAAAAGCACTCTTGAATAAGAAGCCTGACTTTTTAAGCAGTGGTGTGTGAAATACCAGAGCTACTGCAGCCATTCAAAAAGAGTAGCAAGGCTCAGAGAAATCTTACCTGCTAAATGTAGTTTCTAAATTAAAGAATAACAGTTTTAAAAACTGAGTTGTGGAGAGTATGGGGGGAAGCCTAGACTATTTTGGACATGGAGAACAAAGTTTAAAGCAACAGAAAAACAAAAACAAAAAAAAACCCAGTTAATTAATAAAGACTGAACCTGAGAAAGATGAATGCTGGGATAAGACACTTAAATCTCTTCTAAAAAAAATGACATTAACTGACCTTCCAAAGGCTTAACTGAATTATGCTTATTTATACAAACAGAGGATCTGGCCCACTGTGTCCCAATCTTTTGCTAAAATTATACTAAGACTGTAAGAGATTAGTTTACTCAGCCAGTCTCAGTGATGTGTGACGTGTGAAATTCCTAGCAAGGGGTAATGGCATGGGAAACCATATAAAGACAGGGCAAAGTTCTACACTGAGGAAGGAAAAAACAAATGCACAACTCCAAAATGGAAAATAACTGGCTGGGCAGTTGAACTGCTGAAATGGATCTGGGGATTATAGTGGATCACAAACTGAATATGACTCAACAATGTGATGCAGTTGCTAAAAAGGCTAATGTCGTTGTGGGGTGTATTAACAGAAGTATCGTATGTAAGACACGGGAAGTTATTGCCCTTCTCTACTTGGCACTTGTGAGACCTCAGATGGAGTATCGTTTCCAGTTCTGGACATCAGACTTTAGTAGGGGTGACGTATTTCCCTATGCTGAATACGGGACACCTGGTAAAATTACTTGTATTCAAGCGAGTTCAACAGTAATCAATCAGAACTATGCAGTACAAACATTCAAATTAACATCAAGTTGACTGAACCCCTGTTAAAAAGAAATACTGAGTAATTGGATTCTTATCTATAAGGCTTTAGGGTTCACACGGGGAGGGGTGACAGACACACCCCTACCCCCCATACACACATGGGGAGAGGTGACACACACACGTTCCCATACACCTCTCTCACACACAGGGGAGGAAGGTGGCGGGGAAGGGATGACTTGCCAGTGTCTTTGCAGAGCTCATCTCTTCTCTCTCCCCTCCTTCCCCATGTGGCTGGAAGCAGCTTCTCCCATCCTGCCTGCACAGTGTCAAAAGGCAGCTAACACCTCCAGGCTGCTGCTGGCAACCGACATAACCCAACCGCCTCTGGCTACAGGCAGGCAGGAAGAGGTTAAGTCCTAAGGAAGCATTATGCATCAGGGCCCAGGGAACCTGACTGCAGAAGCTTCAGTGAACCCAGCCAGAGATGTGCCTCAGCAGGGGAGGGTGCCTAGGGGACGGAGCAGCCCCACACTGCCTTGGGGCAGGACCCAGGGTGACGGAGGGGCAGTGAAGAGGGTGCTAAGCCCCTGCCCTGGGAGCTGCTGTGCAGCCTGCAGGTTCAGGGAGCGAACAGACTGGAAATCGCTTCCCCCCGTCACCACTCCAGAGCTTAGCTGAGGGGCGGAGAGGCTTCCCCGTGCCAGGGCTATGCAAGGCTTTGGCACATGCAGGGCTCAGCACCTTCTGGCCAAAGCCATGGGCTGGAGACTCTTGGGCTTTCCTGGGGTGCTGGCCCAGCCACAGGCCCTGAGGGGAAGGAAGGAGCCTGCTGGCCAGGCTGTTGGTGAGCTGAGCACCCCAACCAGGGACTGGTTCTCCACAGAGCTCTGGGAGCAGGATGTGCCCCACCGGGGCAGGAGGGAGAATGGAAGAGCGGGGGGGGGAGAAGGGTGAAGGGGCAAAGCAGTGAGGGGGAGGGAGAGGGGGAGCACATAAAGGGCTGATGGGTGGGCAGCAGAGGCAACATGTAACCAGCCACTGCCTGGCGCCTGCCTGCACTCACCAGCCACTGCAGCTCACATCACGTAGCCAGTGCCGGCCAGAAATGGGATGGGGGGAGGGGCCCTGCTGGCTGAGAGCTGGCACGCAGCAGGGGCTGCACTGATAGACCAGGAGGGGGAGCGGACGGCCCCTCACACTGCATCTCTGCCCCGCCACCAGCCTTGCGCACCCACCCACAACATTGGCCACTGGACTCCCCAACTCACCACTGGTGGGCAGGTGGCTGGCAAGCAGGACCCGGCCAGCAGCAGGACCCACCAGTGCTGATGGGGTGGGGGGGGGAAGACAGAAAATATGGGATTATTTGCCCATTTTTAAGAAAAAAAGTTGGGACACCTGCAGGAGGGCTTAAATACAGGACTGTGCCTTTAAAAACGGGACGTCAGGTCACCCTAGACCAGGGATCTCAAAACTCAATCACCACGAGGGTTACATGAGGACTAGTACCTTGGCCCGAGGGCCGCAACACTGAAACCTTTTCATACAACAATACAAAAGTATAGTCAAAAATGAAAAAAATGAAGCGTAATATAGTATGCTATTAAAAGTCAATGTATTAACTTTTTTAAAACTGTAATGCGAAGAGGAGTTTTAATAAAATATGAACACCTGTAACTATTCCTTATGTGGTCAGTAACACTGACGATGATCTACACTAACAGTCTAATATAATATAATATATATTCAGCATGTATGATATTATATATAATATCATACATGCTGAACTTCATACCTCAGACTGCTCGTCTAATCCATGAGGCCCCATCCTGCCCCGCCTCTTTCCACCCCTTCCCCACCCCCATTTCAACCCCTTCCCCAAAGTCCCGCCCCAACTCCACCCCATTCCAACCCCTTCTCCAAATCCCCGCCCCAGCCCCTCCTCTTCTCTGCCTCCTCCCCTGAGCGTGCCGCGTCCCCGCTCCTCCCCACTCCCTCATGGAAAGTCCTAAGCGCCTCCAAATAGCTATTTGGTGGTGGGAAGAGCACAGGGGGTGCAGAGGGTGAGGGGAACTTGGCTGCTGGTGGAATATGCGCCTATGGAGGACCGCAGGAAATAACTCCAAGGGCAGGCAGCATGTTTGAGTCCCCTGCCCTAGACGTTAGGAAAGATGAGGACAAATTGGAGAGAGTCCAAAGGAGAGCAACCAAAATGATAAAAGGTTTAGAAAACCTGATGTATGAGAAAAGATTTAAACAACTGGGCATGTTTAGGCTAGAGAAAAGAAGACTGAGGAGGGACCTGATAAGAGTCTTCAAAAATGTTAAGGGCTGTTATAAAGAGGATGGTGATTAATTCTTCTCTATGTCCACTGAAGGTAGGACAAGAAATAAGTATCTTAATCTACAACCAGGGAGATATAGGTTAGACATTAGAAAAAAAAAACTTTCTAACTATAAGGACAGTTAATTATAAGAACAGGTTATTAAGGGAGGTTGGCGGATCTCATTCATTGGCATCTTTAAGAAGAGTTTAAATGAATATCTATCACAGATGATCTAGGTGTATCTGATCCTGCCTCAGTACTGGGGGATGGACTAGATGACCTCTCAGTATCCCTTCCAGCCTTCTATGATGAACATGCGAAAGCTGTGAACTGAGGTACACTATGTTGTAAATATTTAATAAATAAGACAAACCAACAGAATGTATATAAGACAGATAAATACATTCCCTGGATTGGGAGTTATTGTCTATGTGTAGATAATAGTATTTTTATTAGGTTCCTTAATCTATAATTTATCAATCCTTCTCACAAACATTCCCTGGGATTTTGCTGCACTTCCATCATCATCTCCTCCAAGATTTTCCTCATGCACCCTTTGTCTGTGATGCCCATAAACCTTAGTCTTCCCCTCAAACCAAAGCATGGTTGGAGGGGTTGAAAATATGCAACACTCATAAAAGCTACATCAACAGCATTAGCAATACAATAGTCATATTCAGTGATGCACCCTAACTTGGAATTCTATATTCATTTGTGGTCACTTATCTCAAAAAATATAGAGAAGAAATAGAAAGGTTTTAGGGATAGGCAGTGAAGATGGTAGGAGGCATGGAAAGACTGAATACGTTGGGACTATTTAGCTTAGAGGTGAGACCAATAAGAGAGTATATCACAGAAGTATAATGGATGGCATAGACATTGGGCACTGCTATTTACATCTCTGTGAATCCAAGAACAAGAAGGCATATAATGAACTGAAAGGCAACAAAATGAACATTCATACAAGGAAGGAATTTTTCATACAGCCCATAATTAATCCCTGGAACTTTTTGACAACAGATGTCATTGAGGCCCAGAGCATTATTTTAAAATGTGTTTTAAAAACACTTAAGGGATTTAGGAGCCTATTTTAAAAATGGCGCTTTTGTTTCTTGACTTTAGCAAAGCTTTTGACACGGTCTCCCACAGTATTCTTGTCAGCAAGTTAAGGAAGTATGGGCTGGATGAATGCACTATAAGGTGGGTAGAAAGTTGGCTAGATTGTCGGGCTCAACGGGTAGTGATCAATGGCTCCATGTCTAGTTGGCAGCCGGTGTCAAGTGGAGTGCCCCAGGGGTCGGTCCTGGGGCTGGTTTTGTTCAATATCTTCATAAATGATCTGGAGGATGGTGTGGATTGCACTCTCAGCAAATTTGCGGATGATACTAAACTGGGAGGAGTGGTAGATACGCTGGAGGGGAGGGATAGGATACAGAAGGACCTAGACAAATTGGAGGATTGGGCCAAAAGAAATCTGATGAGGTTCAATAAGGATAAGTGCAGGGTCCTGCACTTAGGATGGAAGAATCCAATGCACTGCTACAGACTAGGGGCCGAATGGCTAGGCAGCAGTTCTGCGGAAAAGGACCTAGGGGTGACAGTGGATGAGAAGCTGGATATGAGTCAGCAGTGTGCCCTTGTTACCAAGAAGGCCAATGGCATTTTGGGATGTATAAGTAGGGGCATAGCGAGCAGATCGAGGGATGTGATCGTTCCCCTCTATTCGACATTGGTGAGGCCTCATCTGGAGTACTGTGTCCAGTTTTGGGCCCACACTACAAGAAGTATGTGGATAAATTGGAGAGAGTCCAGCGAAGTGCAACAAAAATGATTAGGGGTCTAGAACACATGACTTATGAGGAGAGGCTGAGGGAACTGGGATTGTTTAGTCTGCAGAAGAGAAGAATGAGGAGGGATTTGATAGCTGCTTTCAACTACCTGAAAGGGGGTTCCAAAGAGGATGGCTCTAGACTGT
This sequence comes from Caretta caretta, assembly GCF_965140235.1. NCBI lineage: Eukaryota > Metazoa > Chordata > Testudines > Cheloniidae > Caretta > Caretta caretta. Next base: position 124,020,463 of record NC_134209.1, on the reverse strand, counting down.
TCTCAATGGTAGCAGATGACAGAACGAGGAGTAATGGTCTCAAGTTTCAGTGGGGGAGGTTTAGATTGGATAATAGGAAAAACTTTTTCACTATGAGGGTGGTGAAACACTGGAATGCGTTACCTAGGGAGGTGGTAGAATCTCCTTCCTTAGAGGTTTTTAAGGTCAGGCTTGACAAAGCCCTGGCTGGGATGATTTAACTGGGAATTGGTCCTGCTTCGAGCAGGGGGTTGGACTAGATGACCTTCTGGGGTCCCTTCCAACCCTGATATTCTATGATTCTATGAAAATAGGGTTTATAATCCTAAATCACTTAGATAACATTTTCAAAAGTGCCTAATGGCTTTAAAAAGATTAGACATTTGTGATCATTCGCATTTTCACAGCCACATTAGAAAAGAATAAAATTTTTAAACAGGATAGAAAAGCTCATGGTTCAAGGCATAAGCCCTGCACTAATTGATGGGGATAGAAAGAAACATCCCTATGGACAGACTGGCTTATAACTGCTCACTTCAGGGTTTCTTGCACCTTTCTCTGAAGCCCTGTATTATGTTACTGGCCATTGTTGAAGGGACTGGATATTGCATGTGATGGACCACTGGTCTGATCCTGTGTGGTCATTACTAGTTTTTCTCTCTTCCACATATTACATAGTAATTTGTGGCTCTGCTCCAAAGATATATCCAGGCTGCTAGAACATGACAGTACTGCCTTGCAGAGAGGAATGCAATTTACAAATGTGAATAGACATTGTAAATCCACAGCAACAAATTATTAATTTCCCTCTCCCCCCAGTAGCAGAACCACCACACACTGCTATCTAGGATGGTTCATTTCAAGTGCTTTAGATCAATTCATTTCAAAATATTAAAATGTTGCCTTTGTTGTTTGAGGACGGCTGTCAAAACAGCCAATCATGGGATAATAGAGCCCAGAGTTTACTTTTGAGTTTGCATTCGTAGAACTGACAAGTTCAAATACAGTTCCCTAGAGATGAAAATCTGCACAAAAAGAGGAGATTGAGCTCTGTGATATTGTCTGGCTCTCCAAAATGTATAAATATTGATAGAGAGTTGAGCAATAAGAAGTAGAACTGTGATCAGAAACTGCAGAAAGCTGCTCTGTAGTTGAAATTCTATCTAGGTAATAAATACATTAGAATCAAAAATTCTCCTACTTTCATTTGTCAGTCAGTCATCCTGGTCTGTCAGAGAAATAAATGATATCCCTTGTGAAATCACATCTATTTTAATGTTATCCTGCCGTATTTCAAATCACACATTATATAAATTAGACACCCTGGCAGAGAGGCAGCAGTTCACACTGTTAGACGATTCTGCCAGCTTTACTCTCCACCTTCAAAACTCTCTCCAGAACTTAGTCCTTTTGATTAACTTTGCAAGGCTCATCTCCATTTGAACCCTCAGCCTCAAAACTGTTCCCAAAATAAAATATACCTAACACCAATACATAACAATATACCTCACTCATATTACTCTTACAATGTTTAGTGAAACATTTTGAAAAGAAAATCTAAATTATTGAGAGAAGTAGCGAAATGTCCCAATTTTTCAATAAAAATGAATATTCCAAACTGCAATATTTTTGAATGTTTTTCATCTTTTGTTTCTATATTAATCAGTGAAGAACAGGGGGGGTGGGGGAGGGAGAGAGAAGGTAAATGTAACCAAAAACTGAAAAAAATAATTGTTGAGATTTCAATTCTCAGTGTTTTCATTAAAAAAATCCAAACAATTTTCTGTGGACATTTACGTTTTTGGGGAAAAAAAGCAGTTTTTTTTTTCAAAAAAGTTTCAAATGCAAAATTTTAGCCAGCTCTTCTTATAACTCTCTTCCTTCTTCTCCCCTCCCTGCCCTTAGTTTACTGCAGTCTCTTGCTGTTTTATGTCTAGTTTGGATTGCAAAGTGCTTGAAGCAAATATCTGTCATTTCATTTGTTTTAGTTGCCAAGCAAAAACCGAGTGCTATAAATATAAATATAGAAATAATAATGGTAGTGGCGATTAAGTGCACTATCAAATGACACTTCACTTCCTGAGACCCAGAGAAACAGAACTGCAAGATCATCCTGTAGGATATCAAGTGCTGAATCAAAAAGGGGTTGTCCGTTTCACCTTTTATGACTAAATGGGGCCAGGAAGGAAGAGAGTTATAAACAGAGCTGGTTGAAAATTTTTGTTTGAAATTTTGACAAAAAAAATTGGCTTTTTTCAAAAATGAAAACTTTCACAGAAAAATAATTCATTTTCAATTTTTAAAAAATGAAACCACAGAAAATTGAAATCCCAACAATAGTCTGTCTGTTCTTTGGCTTTGGTTACTTCTTCCCTTTTGCCCCTTTCTTCCTCCTGCTCCCCTTCTTCCGTGGCAATATGGATAAAGGAGGCGGGAAAGTAAGAGGGCGAGGGGCAAAAACTGAGAAAATATTTAATATATTTCAGGTTTGGGTATTCAATTTATTAAAATTTCATGTGCAGAAATTGTGCAACTAATTTGTACATGCAATTGCCATCTAATAGACCTCTTGCATCTGCAAAATACTATTTGCACCTATAGTCCCACTAATCACATATGCAAATTAAATGAGAAATGGAACACACTTGTGTTCAGTTTAAAATATCAAGCCTTGAGAGATTCCAACTCATATGCTGCCATAATTAAAAATAAAGAATCGGACTGATACAAGAAAATGCTGAGTGCATAGTTACTTTTCCTTGATTTTCTTTTACAGATGAATGTAGGACTGTTAATGAAAAGACTCTTAATGAATCAACACTCTTGCTCCCTTTCATGTGGAGTTTATCATCAATATACTACAGCCACAACTGAGTCTGAAAAATGTATTTACTTAAGAAAATAACATCATGAGGCAGAACCATGGCAACAACAATACTTCTGTTGCGAGAACACACTTATTGGGTGGGTGGCTTGGATAACTTGAACACTTACAATGAATTTATTGGAAACATACACATAAGACATTAATTTGTACTAATGGCTAAATATCTGCTGAATCACTACCCAGTCTCTTAGGCAACCAGTCTGTATTTTAATAACTTGCAGGACAAAAGACCAACACGCACATACAGTATAGTGAGCTTTTGCATTTATAAGTCCCATTTTGGGGCGTGTTATAGTATACAGTACTTGGAACATTAAAATGGGCTGTGTGTAGAAATAAGTCTTCAGCCCAAGTGTGCTTTCTGCCCTTCTAACAAATGCCAACTTACATTCATTTGGATAGCTATTTAATTCGAGGGGGTGGGAGGGAGGAACACTAAAGAAAAAATTTCTTTGGTTTCAAATGCTTTTATGAGCTTCTAGTATACATTTCAAAATGACTAATACAAAATATCACACTTCATAGGCCACACAAAAACAAATTATGATTGCATCCTGTCAGGATGCCAATGGGAGATCTCCAAGACACATGTAGGTGCTACATGTTCTGGTAATGATGAGTTCATATCCTCCACTCTTTGCACTGTCAGATGAACCAGTGCCCCAGCCTCTTGTTTCTCGGATGGTGGGAAAAGGTGTTTCTAGAGGTGCCATCTTTGAGAGGAGACAAAATTGAACTCCCGACCAGTTACTGGTTATTAAAGATCCCATACACACTTTTTGTGAGAGTTTGAGTATTAATCCCAGTGTCCTAGGCAATTTCCAACTATGGCAAGTCATTACATTCTACTTTCCTGAATTCACCCTCAGTTTCAAATGGATGCAGCAGTCTTCGCTTCCTTTTCTGAACTTTTGCAAAGTTTTTCTATTCCTACGTGCTCTGCCATATTCCATGCCAGAGATGACTGCTTTTCAGTGGCTTTGCTTATATGTAAAGTTTGTAAAGTCCTTTCTGATGAAAGCTTCTTTATAGCTAACTATATCACGACTATTAACAGGCAAATAATGCATGTCTTAAAACTGCCTAGATACAAATGTACCTTAATGCATCAATTACCTCTTTTACCAGCAAAAAAATACAATTGGCTTTGAATTTTCATTTATACATATTAAATATATATGAAACATTGTCAATACCTGAATGCAGTTTCATTTTATATACAATTTTCTGTGTTTTAAACATTGAAAGGTTTGATTTATGTTGTCAAGACATCCTCAACTTACACAGAAAAATAGCGTTTCAGAGATATTAGGATACTTTTAAATAACTTTTTAAAAGAAAGCAAACAAAAAAAGGTTTCTGTACAAAGCCTACGATTTTAGTTGTGTTCCTATACCCTATGAAATAAACTAGGTTTCTGACTTATTCTTGACAGGTTTCTATCATGGTGCCCCCAGCAACCCAGAGCTCTGGAGCAGAGGAGTGATCACCCAGCACTACACCCTGGGTCCTCAAAGAGAGAAGACTACAGAGGTACTTATATGGAGACATTCAAGAGCCTTTTGGTCAATCCCTCCCAGGATTATTAATCATGTCAACAAAACCTTAAATGCAGGTGATAGACACAAAAGAATCAGCATGGGCACTTTATCTTTTTCCACTCTTAAGAGAACAACCATCAATGACATCAGTGAAATCTGAGGATCCAGATACTGCTTCCCCAAAAAGTAAAACTAAAGTCAAGGCAAAGAGCGACAATATTAACAAGCATCAACGGGACTCCTCCCTCAGCAGGGCCTCACAAATGTTCATCTAGGAGATGTAGAGTCCCTGCCCTCCCTCAAGAGCATAGATTACCTTTGCTAAATTAATATTTGTATTTATAGACTTTCCTATGGCGCTCACCACCATGGTATTTTGCTGCCTCAGAAAGAGGAATGAATTTGTTCTTACAACATGCTTGTGAATGAAGTATCATTATCCTCATTTTATAGACGGAGAGCCGAGATACAGAGGGGCTTGATCCCACCCCATTGAAGTCAATGGGACCTGTACCATTGACTCTCATGGGCAAAGGATTGGATGTTAAGTAACATGACAAAGGCCACACAGGAAATATGTGGCAGCACCAGATTAGAACCAACATCATCTCCTAAATACCAGTCTCATGTGTCAGCCACAGGACTCTTATAGATTTAATATTTCCTCACTAACTTAACCAATGGTGAGGAACATGTGACCAGTTAAGCTGGTCGTAGCCTTAAGTTTGCCAAGCACCTCCAGAATCTCAGTGAGCAAAGTTAGCTGAAACTCTGTATTGAGAAGACATTACTATTTAATACACACCCATCATAGAATTACCATTCAGGTAAGAATCTAGCTGATCATCTAAGATTGCAGTGTACATACACACACACACACTTCACATCTGAGTAAATACTTCCCTTGTTATTTGCTTTGGTAAAGGGATCCCTCATGGTCTTCGACCCAACATTTTGCAAGGTGTTTCCTCCTTCTCCCTTTTACAAAATAGAGAACTTGGTTCATGACTGTATCCTTCAATAATGAACATGAATACTCACAACTTATTTCTTACAGTTCCCAGACTGGTATCATTTCTGTATCAGCACTAAGGCTCAGAAGCTCTACATATATAGGGTAGAGCAGGACTAGTTCCATAAAAAGTAACGCTCTCAGATTTCATGAGGATCTGAGTACTCAGAACTAAACCTGAATCTTGATGATATGAACCAGAAAAAAAAGTAATTAAAACAAAATGAGTTCTGCCCTTTTGTAGCTTTCCGACTCATGCCTTGTTTTCTACTTCAGAACATAGCAGAGAAAATGTCTATTTCTGTATATATCACCAGAGAGACATCACAGCAAATTAATTAGAGTGCATGACATGAAAGCACAATTTTTGCCTCGAAGTAAAAAGGTTCCTATTCCATTTGTACATTTTCTGTCAGAGGCAGGGAGAGAAGCTTCTTAATACCAGGAAAGGATCCTCTGCTCCCAAAGGTGTTTGAAAATAATGCTACTACTACAGCTTGCAAACTTCAAGATTATAGTTGCCAACCGTGCTGTATTAAAGAGGATACGTCAGACTTGGCTGATCAAGCTTAGTTTAGCCTTATGTTTGTGTTTCTGAAACACGGTAAACAATTTCAGAGCATGTATATGCCCAGTGATTGGCAAACAAGAAGCATTTTTCTTATCCAAATAAAAGTGAAAGCTGCAGACTCGTGACCTGTGTATTTGTTATGATTTGTAGATCTTGGAATCTATTTGTTCATAAAAAGGGAAATAAGGACAACCCGAGGACTTACAGACCATCAGCTTAACTCCAGTACCCAGAAAGATAATGGAGCAAATAACTAAGCAATCAATTTGCGAACACCTAGAAGATAATAAGGTGATAAGTAACAGTCAGCATGGATTCATTGAGAACAAATCATGTCAAACCAACCTAATAGCTTTCTTTGACAGAGTAACAAGCCCTGTGTATAGGGGGGAAGCAGTAGAGGTGGTATATCTTGACCTTAGTAAGGCTTTTGATACTATCTCGCATGACCATCTCATAAACAAACTAGGGAAATATAACCTAATCTACATGGAGCTACTATAAGATGGGTGCCTAACTGGTTGGAAAACTGTTCCAAGAGAGTAGTTATCAAGAGGTTGACAGTCAAGCAGGAAGGGCATAACGAGTGGGGTCCAGCAGGGATCAGTTCTAGCTCTGGTTCTGGTTCTGTTCAATATCTTCATCAATGATTTAGATAATGGCATAGAGAGAATGGCACTTATAAAATTTGCAGACAATACCAAGCTGGGAGGGGTTAGAAGTGCTTTGGAGGATAAGATCTGGGAGTCATAGTGGATCACAAGCTAAATATGAGTCAACAGTGCACACTGTTGCAAAAAAGGCAAACATTAATCTGGGGTGTATTAGCAGGAGTGTTGTAAGCAAGACACAAGAAGTAATTCTTCCACTCTTACTCTGCGCTGATTAGGCCTCAACTGGAGTATTGTGTCCAATTCTGGGCACCACATTTCAGGAAAGATGTAGACAAATTGGAGAAAGTTCAGAGAAGAGTAACAAAAATGATTAAAGGTCTAGAAAACATGACCTACGAGGGAAGATTGAAAAAACTGGGTTTGTTTAGTCTGGAAAAGAGAAGACTGAGAGGGGACAGGATAACAGTTTTCAAGTACACAAAAGGATGTTACAAGAAGGAGGGAGAAAAATTGTTCTTGTTAGTTTCTGAGGGTAGGACAAGAAGCAGTGGGCTTAAATTGCAGCAAGGGAGGTATAGGTTGGACGTTAGGAAAACCATCTTAACTGTCGGGGTGGTTAAGCACTGGGTGGAGGGAAGCTGGATTAAATTGCCTAGGGAGGTTGTGGAATCTGCATCATTGGAGATTTTTAAGAGCAGGTTAGACAAATACCTGTCAGGGATGGTCTAGATAATACTTAGACCTGTCATGAGTGCAGGAGACTGGACTAGGTGACCTCTCCGAGTCCTTTCCAGTCCTACGATTCTATGGGCCGGTCTATACTAGAAGCGCTACTTTGGCACAGCTGCCTGGTGAAGATGCTCTACGCCGACGGGAGAGCACTCTCCCATTGGTATAATTACTCCACGAGAGACGGGGGAGAGTGTCTCCCACCAACATAGCACAGGTGTGGACAGTGCTTAGGTCGCTGTAACCTGCGTCATTCGGGGGGGAAGGAGGGAGGGTAAGTTAGTTCAACTTAAGCAGTAGTGTAGACCTGCCCTATGATTCTACTGATAGGCATAAATTCCCATGTTACAGAAATTAAGAGCTGTATCTTGCCTTTACTCTTGGGATCCATTTTAATCACTCAGAAATAGTAGCATTTATCCTCAATTTTATTTTTTAATGTATTGACATAAGCATAAGAAAACATTAGAGCACGGTAAAATGTAGGTATGAACATTTTCAGACTTGAGATCCAGATTTTTAAGGGATTTAGGCATGTACACAGGCAGACAGGTGCCTAATTCCATCACGTAGGCACCAGTGACATTTTCAAAGCTGCAGCTCAAGTGCCTCCTAGTACCCTGGGTGCCTAAGTACCCAGAGGCACCTACGTTTCCTCTGCTCAGCATTTGTAAAGCTGCCTAAGTGCTGCCACCACCCCCGGGGCAGGGAGCCACCTTGAGCCCTACCTCAAGCTGAAGCTGCGGAGCCCCTTAAGCAGGGTTTTTAAACTAGGAGGAGGAACACTTATCTCACCAGTGGGACCTGATCCTTTAGGTATGCTCTGAGCATGCCTTAGACCGGATATCTGTCCGATCCCACAGAGGAAGGGCCAGATGCAGCCCACTGATGGGTGGGAGGGCAGCACAGCACCTGCACAATGGAGAGATGGGCACCGGGAAATGTAGGTGAGTGTGAGAGAGGTATTGAGCATAAGCAGGAGACAGAGAGACAGATGGTTTCAGCTGCCTAAGAGGCTGACCTGGCTCAGGTGCTAATCTCCAAGAGAGGGTTCATGGCTGAAGATCCTGAGTGGAGGGAAGAGCCTATCAGCCACTTATGCCCCTCACCTCTCCCTGCCCCTCTCCTGGGCATTTCACTCTTGACTACCTTACGAAACTCTCCACTCAGTTGACCAGCTTTTGAAAATCCCTTAAGTGCTTAACGATCCCCATGCATTCTACAGGGAGCCTAGGTGGCATGGTGTTGCCTAAATCGGAGCTGAAGATTTAACAACGTGGTGGGCCACCTTGGGGTTAGGCATTGCTCCGCTCACCCAAGCGCCTAAATCCCTCTAAAAATCTGGCCCTGAGTTCCTGAAGTTAGGCACCCAGATGAAGTTGGAATGACATTCAGAGGTGCCTAGTATCTGCAGCTCCCACTGAAATCAGGGAAGTTATGAGCAGGCTATTAATGACTCAGAAAACCAGATCACTAATTTAAAATTGCTAAATATGGATTTATGTGCCCAATTTTAGGTTTAGAGTATGGGAAACAAATAATCTCAAATCGGTTAGTGAAAACATTGTTCAAAAGTAGGTAAAATTAATCTCAGAATTTAGTTATACAAGATTCTCTTTTCCTGACCGCTATTTAACTGTATTTTCCATCTTAAATTGTGAGGGCAGGGCCCTTTCTTTGTGTGTCTGGAAAGCCCCTAACACATTAACAGCAGCACAAACAAGAAATAATCACGAGCCATTTATAAAAGGGAGCTCTGTAACCAGGTGTCGGTCACATGCTTCTTAAGGCTTGTGAATTTTTCCACTGAAATAATGTCCAAGGGACTCAGTTGTGTTTTTCTATTCTGCTGCTATTCTTGCAGTAAAGATGAGTAGTTGAAGAAGAACTTGAACTGTGGCTCCATGGTCTGAATTGTTAGAGACACTAAATCAGAGACAAACTCAGCATAAAGTTCAGGTTAAAATGGCTTCTGTTCCAAAAGTCTCTCCAGCACATAAACTGAAAGATCCATAGTAAAGAAACAATATATTATGAGGAGCATGTACAGTATATGACAAATCCCTGCTAAAGTATGAACAGATGAGTAGTGAAAATGGAGTTATAACTAACAAGTTTATGGACTTTCTACAGTACTACTCAGTATCACACAGTAGCACATAGGTTAATATATGCAAATAACTGCCAAGGGGTAAGGTTAAATAGAAACAAATATAATTTAGAGGCAAAACTTTTAGCAGTGGATGGTGGACAGTTTTTTTTTAATTTGTTCATGCTAAAAAAGTGTGTAATTTTTATATACAGCACTCAGTAATATGTATTATTGAATCAAATTCACAAAAGACAACCTTTTATTCATATTTATACATCTCCCAGTTTAGTATTTTTATATATTTTTCCATAATATAGTTTGGAAAAATGCTGCCAGCTACAAACTCCTACAAGGGAGAGTGGAGCTGTCACTCTGTAGCTCAGGTATATGTTAGACATCTCAGCCATTCAGACAGAAGTCTATATTTACCCTCCAAAGGCAAATTTGGATGTTGGGGCCAGATTCACTACATTTCTCTCCTCCAGACCTTATAAGACTTGTCCTTTTCCATTTTATAAGGCCCTAGAATTAACAGATTGCTATTACTGTGAGTCAGTGGGTCTCAAAGTGTTTCCAATACATTTCTTCCAATGACAAAAAAAAAACTTTCAAATTTCTACTTTATCTACTATGCATACATTTTTTACAAAGACTAGACATGATTCCAGACCACAATCATGAAACAGAAGATCATCCATACTCCCACACTAATGGAAAGCTCTAGATCCAAATTTTGCAACTATGGATCTATCTATCTATCTATATATATTAGGATTTTAAAACCAACAAAGAAAATTAGGCTGTGCAAACTTGGCCTCATTTTTAGGAAGGTAGGACATTGCCCGTTAGCCTTTCTGGCTGTTGAGCTTCACCAGGAAGGAGCTACTTGGGCTCAAACATCACTTCATTCATCTGGCCCCTTTAAACATACAGGGCCAGTTTCTATCACCCTTATTCATTTGGAGCAGTCCCTTACCCTGTGAGTAATCCCAAGGATTCTATTGGCTCTATTCACACAACAAGGTACAACTCTACAAAAGTGAGGGCAGCAGAATCAGGTCTGAGGAAAAGACGTATTGGGTTAGCTATGGCCTGACCCAAAGCTCACAAGTTAAAATGGGATAGAACTCACAAACATATTCCTTTTAGAAAGCCATGATCACAACCCTTTCACTGTCACTGAATATATCCAGCTCGTCCAAAATATTGCTATCTAGGACAATAGTATCATTTTATCTGTTGAAGACAACTATTCTCCAGACTCTTTACTACTCAAGCTAATTTATCTTGAACTTGCCCTTTGATACATGCAATGTCAGAAGAAAGTGTCTTTAGAAGGGATTGCTATGAGGAAAGGAGGTTATTTGGGACATGAAAGAGGAAGATTGTTGTGAGAGTAAGGGACAGCGTGGAAGAACATGTAAAGGTGAGTGCACAGAACACAAAGGGGATAGAAAATCAAGAGTCTTGCGAGTGTAGGAAATAAGGAGAGGCAAGATGTAGACAAGGGCAGGCAAGAGGGAGAAGCAGGCAGACACATTTACTTTTTTCTTTACTGACCTGGGGAGACAAATATAGAGAAAGTGGCATCATATGTTAGCATCAAGCATATGGGATCACACTAGAGGAAAGATCCAATACAGTGGTGAGCACTGTTAAAAACTCAACATTCACTGCCCCATCTACCTGCTAGCTGCAGTAATCGTGGTATCTTTCTGTATGTAGATTAGACACCACCATCACAGCCAACTGGCAAACACTGAGATCTTAGCAGCACCCACTCTATTTGTCACTCCTCCTCAAAGCAGGAATATCAAATCTTATGACTTTAAGGCCATCTCTGGAGCTTCTCCCTCAACACCTGGGACTCCATGTGGGCTAGTGGCAAGGAACGGAGGCCTCTGGAACCTTTTTGTCTCATGTGACTTCTGACTGACTGAGTTGTGGTGGGAGGCTGGTGACCCTGGATTCACCCTGACCTCCTGACCCCAGTTGATATTGCTCTTAACTACTGGCAAGAGCTTAAGGAGCTGGGACTTTAAAGCCACTGAAGCTCCTTCCAGTGCTGCTAGGACCCCCATATAGGTTGCATGTTAGAGAGGTGAGTTTGCTAGGATTTGGCCTCCCAGCTGTTCCTGTGAGAGGTGCAAGGAGGTGGGAGCTCAGCCCCTTCCCCAAGCCCTTGTTTGTGCCGGAGGAAATTATACATAGACACATATATAGAGGGCTATGGTCAATACTGCAGATATTCAGGTAAAGTGATCCAGGGCAAAGGACAAGTATGGGTACAGCCGCTGTAGGGTATATATTTATAACAGCAGTTTTAGATGGGGGAGGTAATTTAAAAAATGTTGTACCTTTTAACATAGTTAATTGATTTTATGCAGCTTACTATATCATCTTTAAAGCCCTTGAATGTTTTTGTCCCAAGTACATGAAATCAACTTTATGTTTCTAGTAAATAAAGTCTCCTTTGCAAACCACACTTTGGTAAAATATTTACATCAAGGGGAGGGAAACCAATCAGGACCCTCATTCCTATAGCTCAGAAAGTGCCAACTTTTCTATAGTGAGATTAAACACAGTGTTGGTGTTCTGCCAGCTCTTAACACAAATTAATGACTTGAATTACCTTTCATCTCACCTTATAAATCCCACCCTGAAGTAGCAAAAAGCCCAAGGGCTCTCACATAAACCAATGAAGATAAGTTCACTGCACTGTATCCTTCCCATCTTGCACTACTTTACATCAATTCTTTTTAAAAAGGACTCTCAAGAGCTAACAATGAAGCAGGACACACAACAGAAGGTGCAATGGGACTTCCAGAAGTAAAAGCCTACTGCACAGTAACTCTGTGAACTCCATTAGTTCTAGGAAACACAGAGTAGTACTTCCAATGCAGCAGATGTGCCCCCGCTTGCTAGGCTTCAGACAAATGCAATCAAATCTATTTTAATCATCTATGAAATGCAAATGCGTTCCACTTGCACACACACAAGATCCATTGTCTTCCTCACTGAAGCATACGATAATGCTAATTAAACAGAGTTGCTAACTGAATAGGTGTTCTGATTGCCTATTAGAAATTATTTTTACCTTTTTTTATTTCACATCACAAAGATTTTTAATGTTTTAATAATTGTTTTAGTATTTTATTTGTGTTTTCTTTCGTTTAACACTATTGTGAACACCCAGATAAACTAAGCAATGAGACCAGTATTTACAGTCAGGGGTACAACACTGCATAATTCTGGCTATTAAAAAATACCAGGCTGTACACAAATGTGGCAATGGGTAATCTCACACACACACCCTTTGTTTTTTTCTGTTACAAATGGCTAGGCTGCTGCAATTATGTTTATCCTCATGCCCATGTGAAAAATGTTTATAGAATGTACGTAGCCTACAAAGTCAAGAATGATAAGCATTTAAATCATAGGGCCCATGCAAGACCAATATTTCAATATCAGAGGAATTGATTCTTGATCTAGTGCCAGCTCTGTGTTCTAAATGTATTGCAGAAAAATCCTCACCCACCCTTCCTCCCAGAGCTCCGTTATGATGACAAGCATGCGGTTATCTGATCGAGCAGATATTTGTTCCAAAAGACTATTTTCATTTCAAAGACAAAACATGAAAAGAGCTTAGAGTTGAGTAACTGAATACTGTATTCTCCTCTTGTTAAATCAAGCTTTGGAGAACTAAAGCCAAAAAGAACAAGATTCTGAAAAGAACTTCTGTAGTTTTTTGTGTGCTTTTCAGCCATTCAGCTGAGCTTAACTCTGCCAACTAATAACCTCGTGTTTTCCTAAGATGTATTTGAGAAAGAGTTTATTTGTGAATCATTATTTAGTGATAAGGATGGACGTCTGTTGCTTTTAAACAGATCCTAGAAAGCTAATTAGGGGGCTTAAGGCAGAACAGAACATTCTATATGGCTTATACCTTAAACTGCTAATTATGGGATTTTCAACAGCATCCCTTTCTTTTTCTTTGCAGAGAACTAATACACTGTTACTTTACAACAAAGCCATGTTTCAGTGAAAAAGGTGAAATCCTTTTATGTCACAATCTTGTCAGCTCTCCTCATTGCCTAATTTACATAAAAGTAGTCATGTACGTGTAACAACCAGAGGGAGAGGGTAGCATCTTTTTACCCCTTCAAGACTTGATAGCTAACATAATAGTCCTTTTATACTCTTTAAAAAGATCTTCATTATTTGGACATAAACCTCCAGATAAACTGTTTAATTCCAGTTACAAAGCAATGTGCCCTTGATGTAACACAGAATAAATATAACCTATGCTTGCAAGTGTATTACTGTGGTAGAAACCTGCACTGGGTCTTAACACTTCTAAATGTCTCTGTTACAAAGAAACGTGAGCTTTCTTACCCCAATACAATGGAAAGCAAAGATAATAAATAACATTGCATTTAACCACACTCTGGTTTAGGACTACATCAAGAGAAGATTGATCTCAAAAGTGCTAGTATGTCAATCGAATGTTAATTACTTTAACTAAGGCTTACCTAGTCTTCCATCCTCCCTCCATGCCCAAGATAAATAATTACCTGAGGATTTTATTTCACTGCTGCTTTTTTTTAAATGCAAGTTCAAACATAGGCTGTGTGCCCAGTTTCGGGAGGAAGGAGGGGGAAGAAAGGTGAATTAATAGAAAGTGTATCAGAACCACAAATTCAATTCTACACACTCACACAGTGGAGACTATTAAAAAGCTGCTAAAAATTTCTGTATGTCCCTGCTGGGCTTTATACAAAATTTTGCTCACTATAATGAACTCTGCAGACATTACAGGTGGGATTTTCCAAAGTATTCAGTGTTAACCTCACTCTGCTCCCACTGAGGTCAGTGGGAATTCTACCGTCTTCAGTGTGTATTTTAAAATCCCTCTCTCCTCCCAACTCCTTGCAGAATTTTGCAGGGAAAGAACTTTTGTTGCATTTACACTACACCATGGGGAGTTTATTTTGTTTGTGTGTTAAGATAAACATCAGATTGTTCAAGGTAAATAACAAGTATTTTGCATTATTATTGATAGGTTGAAAGAGCCAACCAACATTCAAACTAACAAACGATTACTATATGATATATTGGGATGGGTATGCTTTGCTTGTATTTGCATATATAATCCGAAGGACTGAGATATGGTCACCAAACTAGTTCTGAAAATACATAAACTAACAACAACCAGAGCTGTACGTTAAACTTATTAGACAAAAATGCAAATTGAAAATAAAAGGCCATGAACTTTCAAGAATCGCTCTCTCTCTCTCCAGCAGGCTGTGGGAAAGCTGAGGGAATAGCAGCACAAATACCAGGCAGGGTGTTGATTCAGAATTCAGAACTAATTATAAATTCACAATTAATTATGAAGTGCTACCCCTTGCTCTGCTTTCCCATGGCCTGAGGAGGAGATGGGTTTTCAAAGGCTCAGAGCCAACTGTAGTTTTATTTTTAGTCCATCTATTAAAAGGTCTTACCTACAACTTGGTGATTAGCCCACAAATGGATGGAATATAGAAGAGCAAAACAGCTACTGCAGTGATCTGAGACACTTACCAGGAAGGACACATACAAAAAGGAGGAGACAAACTCAAACACCATGTTATTCCCCTCTCTGTTTTTCCTAGTGAGATCTGTCTTCTGTGTGTCTCTTAGACTGCAAACTCTTCAGGGCCGGGGGCTCTTTTTTCCATTTTGGGTATATTGCACCGTGCCAAATACATTGTCCCCATCTGAAAACAACAACAATGGGCCAGAAATTCATCTGGGTAGATCCTCTGCACATTTCCTCTCCTCCATGTGAAAGAGGAGCTCAGGGAGCCTTAATACTATTCCCTCTGCAGAGGGCCTGTCTGGTGTCCACACAGAGAGAGCAGGGAGTCAAGATGAGCTGAGAGCCTAACAGGTGGGACAACCGTCCTCCTCTCTCTGGAAGTTAACCAGGAAGGTTAGTGCAATCATAGCCTCACTCCAGCCACGCCTCAGACAGACCCTGGGAGCTACCAGGGCCAAGGGAAGTCCCTTGTTAAGGGCAGGGGTGTGGAGAAGGTTGAAAAGAGAAGGGGGGGGCAAATCTCTGCAGGGAATAGACAGAGAGCCTCCTACAGCTAACTCTAGTCTCTCCCGTTGATCCCTAGGATCTGCTAAGTTTGGAGATGGCAACCCCCTCCATGGGATACTCTGGAAAACTCTCTAGGAGTTAAACAAAAACAACACTTACTCACAGGACTGCAGGCTGGGAACTTGCTACTTTATTCAACTGCATCACAACAGACTGGAAGAGGAGAAGGAACTCCCACTGACAA
Source organism: Caretta caretta (assembly GCF_965140235.1). Taxonomy (NCBI): domain Eukaryota; kingdom Metazoa; phylum Chordata; order Testudines; family Cheloniidae; genus Caretta; species Caretta caretta. The sequence continues at coordinate 124,004,706 of NC_134209.1, read as the reverse complement.
ACAGAAAGTAGGGAGGGGTCGCGCATGACTCCATTTTCTAATACTATGGTTAACCCCCTGATGACCACTCCTCCACAATTCCAAAATGAGGTTTCCAAATAAGAAGTTCCCACTGGGGGCTTTTAATATGGGTAATATGGGACAATCTAGGCCAACAGCTTTGTACAAATATAGATATTTACTTCTTCAGAATAAAGTCTCCTGGCATTCCAGAGACAATACAGCATTGTTTTACGAATCCAGGCCTATATTTAATGAGTATCTCTTGGAATTATACTGCTCTGCAACACACAGCTCTGAACACTACAGATATATTGGTGTTTATATCTGAATGTGAGTTAAACACCTAGCATAAACATAGTGTGTGTTCCACACCATGCTAAGTGCCTAGGCAGATAGCAAATGGGTCTTAACACCAGTGCATTCTGATCTGGCCAGCACAGATCAGTGCAATTCTACATCCCCTCTCTCTTCCAACTCCCAGTTTTCCAATCAGCAGATGCAGTCACCATTGCATCAATATGCAGAACCTAGCTGTCCACATTTCAGTTTATTTTGCTCGATTTTACCAGCCTTTTGGAAAGATGTTGTAGCCTGTGTTGAGTCGTTATCTCAGAAAGCCGAAGCCAGCATAATTATCAAGGCTGATATCTGAACTTTCCCTCACATGCCATTCATTTCTGAATTCCAAAGTTAGCCCAGGGAATCAAACCAGAGCTGTGATGCACACAGTTGTCACAGTCCTGAGGAGCCACTGTGCTAGTTCAGTCATAACTCCTTTTGTCTCAGTTTGCCGAGTTTCTAGTTCTATGAATTTATGACATGATCCATATTAATCCACATTTTGTGTGTATTTATTTTTAAGTCTTTCTATTAGCATATAACTTGCTGAAAAGCAGTATCAGAGAGGGAGGGCTTGAACTGTGATGGGTGGCATATACAGCACAGCGATGCAATATTTTGTTTATTTAAAGCAGCTTGTTGGAGGACAGAGTGGTTACAGCAAAGAGTTCTTGTTTACAATTACAAAATCAACCTATGGTATGTAATTAACCTTTAAAATTTTCAGTGTCCTGTAAACATTGATCCCTAATCCATTATGCTTGTTCATTTCAGGACTGAGCAGCCCTAAATAAAATATAGCTCTATGCATCAGCAAACTTTTGGCAAATGATAGGAAACAAAATGATATTACATTCTGTTCTCAGTTACGCGGATATAAATAGGGAGTAATTCCACTGAAGTTAGAAAGGATGGCCCTGTGGTTATAGCACCAGACTGGGACTGAAGAGATCTGGATTTAATTGTGAACTCTGACACGTGTTTCCTATGTAACACTGGGAAAATCACCATCTCTTTGTGCCTCAGTTCTCCATCTGTAAAATGGGGGTAAAGATACTTCCTTTGTCTATTTAGGTTGTAGATTCCTTGGGGCAGAGATAGTCTCTACTTATGTGTAAATACAGCTTCTAGCACAATGGAGCCCTGGTCTTGGTTGGCGTCCACAGGCACTACTGTAATATAAATAAATTATAAACAGCAGCAATCATGTACCTCAGTGTAAGAACAGAATTTGGCCTACTGTCTAGAAAACTAGAAACAGGCTGGTAATGAGTAGACTTTAATTGATCCTTCAACTCATAACACCTTTGTCCATTTTCAGTGACTGTCTGTGATCATGAAGGTTAAAAGTCAGGCAGTACTCAAAAGTGAGAGCAAATACTAGTCAAATGTATTGCGGGCTCTCCCGACTTTCCCCCCATTGCCCTATTAGAGAAACAAAACCGTCACAACCAGCTGAAATCACCTTCTGAGCCAGAAGTAGGAGGAGGTAATTTAGTTTCCATGGTAATGCAGTTCTGGACCATTCTTAAGCAGAAGCTGCCAACTATGACAAATGGTAGGTGCTGGGTTTTTTTATGTGAACAGCTATTCACTATGAATTGAAATGAGACTGCCAAACTGAGTTTCCTTGGGACTTGAGCTAGGGTCAAAAGCTAGCATTACATTCAAGCCATAGTCAAAAACTAGCACTTTAGCCACCCATCTCTGAGTGCGATATAGTATTTAAAGTCATAGAATAAAAATGAATGACTCAATATCAGAGTTGTCAAATGGATGAGACAGATTTACATCAAGCAATTCTAAAATGCTTTGTAGCTATGAATTAAGGGAAACATATGACAAATGATTTCTACTCATTCCTTTATGGGGAAGAGATTTTGTTTTAAACACTGCTGCTGGCTATCATGTACTTTCTCTTTATATATGACCTGCATTAGTATAAATACACAAAATGGCAAGTGTTTGAATTCAATTACTTTTTTTTTCCTGTGCCATCACTGTGTAATAAACCATGATCAGTATTGCACTCTGCTAATTCAGCCAAATGGTATGTAATTAGTTTTGGAAAATGCTGTAATATAGCAATTAGTAACACAAAAAATAAAAGAGGAAAAGGGGCTTTTATTTTGGCCTTATTTTCACTTAGAATGAAGCAGTGGGAAGGCAGCATTGCCAGCTCAACTGATATTTAACAGCCCATGCTGTCTTAAAAACTGCTCAAAAAGTAACTCAATTTTGCCCTGGGAAAGTCAAAGCCATATGAGGGGGGAAAGCGTGCCTACTTCTCTTACCCAGCTGTATGCAAATTAACCACAGCCATTTCAACAGTGAAGTTGATTGGAAGCTCTCAGAGTGACCGCTATAATACAGCCAATCAGTGCTTGATGGAAGCTCCCTGTAGTTTTTCATAGAATCTAGCAGCCAATCAGTGTTCAGTAAAGACTAATATTTAATCTCCCATGTCTCTATTAAGAGCTACCTGCAGCCTGTTTGTGAACCAGCATAATATGAAAAGGAAATGTGTGAAAGAAGAAACTCCTAGAGACAGATGGCTATTTTTATATTAGTAATTCTTTTCATTTAAAAAAATGTTAACTTTTACAAATACAAGGGGGAACAAAACATTACAGTCTATAACATGAGAGATTGCAAAGTCAGACAAAGTGAGTGGAAGAGATGAAGTTCAAGAACATGATACCAAAATAAATTAAAATAAAGAAAATAAAATACTTTGTTCCTATATAGCTCCTTTCATCTGGCTGGAATTCAGTGCACTTTACAAACATTAATTAAGCTGCACAACACTCCTGTGTGTTAAGAAAGTTTAAGTTCTGTGATATATTTTATCTTCTTTGTTACTTGTCCGTAAAGTGGCTAGCTCAATGAGGCACTCATCCTTGATTTGGGTTCCTTGGCACTACAGTAACATAATTAACAATAGAAGCCATAATAGGTATGTTAACTGAGGTACAGAGAAGTTAAATGACTTCCAAGGTCACAATGTGTCAGTTGCAGAGTCAGAACTAGAAACTTAGGCTGTAAGCTATTTTGGGCAAAGACCATCTCTTTGTGATATGTTCATACAGTGCCAAACTACGAGAGTACAAATAACAAAGGAAAAAAAAAAGAAAACAGCTCCTAGCACAATGGGGGTCCTGTTCCACGACCAGGGCTCAAAGGGGCTACAATAAAATAAATAATAAAGGAGCTGCAGCCAGCAATCCTCACCTGCAGTCTTGTACTTTAACCACTAGTCCTCACTGCCTGCATAATATTTATTCTAAAATAATCTGTTTCTTTGATTGTGTATATAATACTTAAATCACTCCAAGCTCACCCAGGATACACAGAGTGAAATTCTGGCCTCACTCAAATCAATGGCAAAACTCCCATTGACTTCAGTGAGTGAGGTCAGGTTTTCATCCTTAGGATTTCAAGTCAATGCTACTGGACCGTATATCTGATTATACACTATTTTTATTAATACATCTCCTCTCTGTCCCTCACTTGCCTTCTGAATGGAAAATCATAAGTGATACTGACACTTAAGCCTATATTTAAAAATGGCTCTATGGCACTAAAACAGCTATCACCTGTGCACAAATCTAGATTTAAACAATTGCATATATACTATGCCTCCCCGGCAATATTTTGCATGAACAAAATTAAATCTAAATTTAATCAAGAAATGACATGAAAAAAATATTTGCATGCCGTATTGGAGATTTCAACAACAAGCAGCTAAGAGTTACATGTGTGAATTTAGTCACAATTTACAGTGTGTTTTTACAGATTAATATAAAACCTCTTTTGTTGTGGTTATAGAATTAATAGCTAACATACTTTCCAGCTACAAAGTGTTAGAAGTTGATTTGTCCTTTCTTCTAAAAAATTTTCAATTTTCATGTAAGATTCAAATAGTCCGCACCTGCTGTTTGAAGATTCCTGTGAAATATAGCTCCCTGGTGTGTCTCAATGAGTTGCATTTACAGTGATATGCAAGATACCAAAGTTAGCTGTTCACGCCTCCTTCTTACTCTGATTAAGTTATAAATTTAATAGATTTTCATTTTGGTCTTAAAACCAAGTTTGAGATTATGTCTTCAGGGTTATAGAAAAATTGCTGTATATCACAATGAAGTAATCCATTTTTGGGTTTACTCAGGAAGCAAAGAGCTGGATAAAATATTATGGGTAAAGAAAAGGCTATCACTCTTCAGTAGGATGATTCCCTGATGCCTAGTAGTCAGGCACTGAGAAAATCTCAGAGGTTCCCTCAAAGTCAGAGGGGGTCCGAAGGTAAGGCATTTAATGAATATCCATTCTTATTTTATTTAATCCATTCACAGTTGGGCAGTGTCTGGAGGCACTCCAGCCATGGTAAAAGCCGACCAAAGTTAAAAGTTTAGAGGAAACACATGTACACAGGATCAGGGATTATGTTCTAGCCATGTGGGCAATGGGATTAAAGGCCCCGAGTAGCTTGGGAGAGGAGGAGACAAAGGGAGCGTCAAGGCCAGCAGGTAGAATGTAGGCAACTAAGGATGGGCTGTAGGTAAAGATGGAATTGCAGAGGAGAAAATGAGAAGCTTGAATGTGGTACACAAAGAGGTCAGAAGCTAATGCATGGACCCAAGGGAGCTAGCATATGCCTATGCAAAGGCACAGCTAGAGCAGCTGACAAGGTAGATGATTTTAGCAACAGCATTTTGGATAGTTTTATTGAGCACAATGTAGGGATTTAGGAAGGCCAATGGCAGGAGAGTTTGCAGTAATCAAGGCAAGGTGAGGTTTGTACACCAAGATTGTGTCACTATGGGTAAAAAGGGAAAGATTTTGGACACATGATGGAGGAAAGCCCATCAGGATCCAGCAACAGTGTGGATAGGGAGGAAAATGAGAGAAAGTCTTAGAGCCTGAATGACAGAAAAGAAGACAGAAGGGTGTACAACAGAGCTGGTTCAATTAGTCATTTACTTACCTAGCATCTATCTTTAGATCTCAAAGTGCTGTACAAAAGAGATTAGTCTCATTAACTCCATTTCAGAGATGGGGAAACTGAGGCACAGAGCAATGAAGTGATTTACCTGAGGTGACCTAGTAAGCCAGTGGTAGAGCTGGGACTGCAACTCAAGTCTCCTTAATTTCAGTCCACACTATATTCACCCCTTTTTTCTGTTTGCAAACAGGCTGACTTTTAAAAATTTATTCACTGTTCATAATTGTTCAATGAATCATTCATGCAAATATATTTCACCCTCTGGGTGGTTTGTTGTTTGGAGTTTTTTTTTTGCCTTCTGTACCTTTTGACTAGTCACTATTAGTTATTTGTAGTGTGTAGTTGGTCACCTAAATCACATTGTACTGTTTCTGCTCACTGACTGGAGGACACACTTTTTGACGAGGAAGTATCCAAACAAAGAACAGCCTTTCCCCAAACATTTGGGTGAACAAAATTCTGTCTGTGGAAATGTTTGTAAATAGTGAGCAAAAGGCAGAATATGAGTTAACTTAATGGCCATTCAGAATTCAAAGAAATGTTTGAGGCTACTTTGCAGTGTCTTACCAGATCTAGTCGATAGTGATAAAGAAGGAATAGACAATAAGATGTGTTTATATATTAAGAAGGGGAATATGGAGATCTTGATGATCACTCTATGACCCTAAGATACTTCGCACTTTTTATATAATGCCAAGAATAAGAATATTCACGACCCTGAGCAATGTCTTTGACTGTAAGAGGATAAACATAAGTGGTTTTCTAGTTTTCAAAGAATACATTTCCATAACAACAGCTTTCTTGTTGCTCTTCAGGAATTATTTAGAAAAAAGCAGAAAACTTAAACTATAACCTCATATTCTTCTGACATCACACAGCTAATGAAAAAACTCACTGGGCCAGATTCTTCTCTCTTACACTGGTGTAAATCAGAACTAACTCCATGAAAGTCAATCAGTGTGAATGAATTCAGAATAGGACCCTTTATTTTACATACAGACAATGCTGCACTTAGAACGCCTGCTCCAAAACCCACTGAAGTCAATGGGAGTCTTTACAAAGAATTCAAAGGGTTTTGGATTAGGGCCTGAATGAGCATACACTAACACATTCCATCTTTCTTTTACTGTAAATTCCATGTGTGCCGTGTCCTCTGGCTAACCTAGAGATTATGAATTGCTGCTTGTAACATTCATATTTTGTCCACAAATGAATGTTATCTGTCTTCATTGTCTCTACAGAAGAAGTTTTGATACTTCCATTTTCTGTACAAACACAATCAACACATAATTTATGTTTGTGGGCAAAGTTATTTTATGGTATTTCTCTTTGCTGACAGAATGACTGGAGTAAAATTACATTCTGTTGACAAAAATGTGATGAAATGTCATTTGTGGGCATTATGAAGTTTGACAAAATGCATTTTGCCATTGGGATGAAACAAAGGTTATAACAAAATAAATTTGTCCATCTGCTATTTGTCCTTAGAATGAAGTGCAAGGTTTTACAAAATTCACTTTGTCAGAATGCATGGTAATGATTTTATCAAAATTAATTTCACCTGCACAGTAAAGGGAAACGTCAAAACAAAACATCTTTTTTAAAAATTTTCATCATTACTGCGACTCCCACTACCTTAGATCAGATCTCACTTTCAGTAGTTTTGCATCTTTTTATAAAAGTATGCTGGATTCATGCTTACTGGGGCACTATCTTAGGGACATTTGAAACATTCACAATAAAGCTGCAAATTCTAGGTTTTCACATTTTGCGGCAAACTCGAAATTGGATTGATTCTGCAGAATTTCATGATTACTAGTTTGTTTAAACTTAACAGGTTTTATTCCTGGAAGGAAGCAGACCTCAGCAGCACCAACAGTAGCTAATGAATCTCACTGCTTCAGAACCCGAGAAACAACCAGACACCATCTGGAAAATCTTCACTAAGCTATTTTCTCTTTAGACTTTCATAACTGGAGTCTTCAAAAGGATATGAACCCACATAAGAGTGGGTGAAAAGGGAGGGGTGGATCTCTTTGGAAGGCTCAGGAGAATGAGCTGGGACAAAGGCTGATTTATCCATGGTGAGACAGGGTCCTTATGTTAAAAGAAATGTGATGGCTCTGTTAGGGAATGGGGATTGAAAAACACTAGGGAAAGGCTGATAAGAGAAGCAAGGGTTAATTATATAGGAAGTAGTTAAAAATATAAATGGGGAAAGGGTTGAAAACAAAAACCAAAAAACTAGGAAAGTTAAAATACAAACAGAGAAATCAGGCAAAGGACAAACAATATTATGCAAGGGCTACACACAAGCAAATGGGCACAAGCTAAAAAACACAAAACAAACAAGGCTGGCTAAAAGCCAGACACAGAAAAGGAATGAAAAACCTTATGGTGCATCTCTTACTTCTTTGGACGTCGTCTAGTTAGTCCCCAGCGTTGCACAGAACAATGGGTGAAGGGATTGCTCCCAAGCATAGTCCCACTGAATAGCACGAGGTACGTCCTCATTGCAGAGGTAGCCCAGGGGATGCACACACACCGAGGGGTTAACCTAGCCCAGATGCGAGTAACCACAGTAAATGAACCTCAGCTGGATCAAAATGATAAATAATAATAAACACCACCATGAATCCCAAAAACACACAAAATTAAATCTCATATTTAAGTTGAAAATGCATAACAAGCCACTTAAGAGTGTTCCACTGGCTTCCAGGTAAAATAGATTGGCAATAGCTGAGTATGTGGACATCACGGAGTCTAGCACTTTTCCTTTTTTGGATTCTACAAAGCACTGCTCAAGGGAGGCTTTTATTTCCCCCCTTTCTTTTTTCCCCTTAACTGGGAGAGGGAAGGTGACTGACATTGGGAATGCTGTTCTGATTTTTTTACTTACAAAAATAAATGACATCAAAAGGTGAGAAATGTTAAAAAGCAATCAATGCACATAGATTTTAAGTAAAGCAATAAATTAAATGCAAAAACTATGCTAATTCAACATCCCGGTTGAGATTTTAATTGCCCAAAGTCAGGAAACTTAAAATTATGTTTCTCACAGCAGTCATCACTCAGCCCTCTTGAACATATTTAGAAGTTTGTATTTCAGATAGTGTTAACTTGAATGCCATATTTTGTGTGTGTGTGTGTGTGCGCGCGCGCTCTGTGTCATAGTCACAGTTGCTGTGGGAACCATAATTTTGCATTTGCTGTCTTTTGTTCAATTCAGTTCTATTCCTTAATGTTGTACTAGTGAAGTTTTTGCATTTAATTTCCCTGAATTAAAAAATTAAACAAAGTGAAGACACTAGAACTTTCATCACACATTTGTACGCACAGAGAGTCCATTTATGTGAAAGTTCTGTCTCATGGCAAATCATGTGTTTAATATGAAAGCGTAATTATGGAAATAAAACAAGCATGCTTCTATCTTGAGCTTCACACCTCATTGTGAAGCCAGTATGAAAACAGGTAAGAAAACAGACACACTGTGTATGCACCACTGCTGTTTTCAAAGGGCTGTCATCTCAGTCATTGGTAAAGTTAAAGTTTCCTTGAACTCAAGAAAGATGCTGAGCCCCTTTGCCCCCACCCTCCTCCTTCAGTGTCGCCTGTGCAGGTGAACGCTTGTGCCTGCACAGAGCCCCATTTGAGTCAACAGGGCTCCACACAGGAATAGGAGTCTGAGCCCCTGGAGTTTATTGCTGGATCAGTGCCTAATTATCTTCCAGGTCTACGGCCCTAACCCTGCAATCATATCCCTGTGGGAATACCCTTGCATCCACATTGGCTCCTATGAGGCACTGCACAGGAACAAGGGACTAACAATTTCTTCTTGGTTGCAAGATTGGGGCCCAAGTCTATATCAGCTTTTATGTATGACAGGTGAACAAGTGCTTTTCTGTTCAGATTCACATATCTAAATACAGTCAGAGTCCTGTCAATCTTTCCAAAAACATTCACTTTTGACCTAAGAATTTGACATTTCAATTATTTTTTCTCCTGGAAAATGTCATGAGTGCCTGAAAATAAGATCTTAAAATGGAAGTGTCTTCTCCACCATAATTATAGTTTCATGCTAATAAATGTTCCCTCAGTCTCACTTAAAACAACTGATATTTGCCATGCAGGTACTTCCAGGAAAGAGACCTGGATGTCACTGTGGGCAGCTCAGTGATGACTTCTGTGCAACGTGCAGCCGTGATCATAAAAGCAAATGATGCTAGGTTGCCTAAAGAATGAGATGGGAGGTAATATTGGAAGTGTTTTACTGGTTTTTACCAGAATAAAAGGGCAACAATCCGACTCCTGGGGCACATCAGACAAGCTTCTAAATGTACACATACAGACACTTCAGTTACTCTGCAACATCAATATAACAAAAATGAATTTACTTCCCTTCAGAATACCAAAGTTCCACCCCATTGCTTCCCAGCCCTACCCATTTCCATATGGGTGAGGGAGGAAAGATGGCTCTTGCAATAAAGGGGTTATGAAAGTTAACAAACACAGGCTGTTACAGATCAGGGGCCAGATTTTGATAATTATGTGGGTACCTAAAGGTGCAGAAAGGTGCTTAGTGGGATTTCAGAAGTACCTAAGCAAGATAGGCACCTAACTCACAATGAAATTATTAAATGCTTTTGTAAATTGCACTAACTGCCTATCTGTACCTTTTGGCACCTATATACCTTTGCAAATCTGTCATTAGGAGGAGAAGCCAGGTCCAAAGGGTCCAGTCTCTAATGAAGAACATGTTGCCAGCTCCCCCTTCTCTCTTACACCACTGGATCTGCAGTAAGGGGTCTCCTCTGACCACAACTGAAGCATAAGGAGAGAGGCAGTCTCTTAGGGATGGGCTACACATAGAAGTTGCATTAATATTAGTCTCCTTAATTTGGTGGGAGCTGGCATGCACCCAAACACAGATTCGTCTCCCACTGATAGATCTCTGTACTTAAATATAATTACTGTGTTTTTAATAGGAGTAGCACTATTTTTGTTGGAGTTCAATCAAATTGATGAAAATGTGGAGGCTTTTCAATTCCAATATAACTGAACCAGTGCAAGCAGTCCATTCATTGCTACCCTATACGGCCCTGGTCACTCCAGAGTTGACCTATATGTTTACCATTCTGCACTCCATTGCTCCAGGGAAATTGTGACCAGAAGTCATCCACTGTTTAAAACGCTCTGGTAAGCCTGTGTGGGTCCCATCTACAAGTCACTTTTCTGGCAAGCAAATCCCGTTTCTCACTTCTCAGATACATAGAACAGGAAACAAGGTTGACATTTTTCAGTAAAAACATTTTTCAGTGAAAAATGGTCTAAATTCAAATACCGAAAGAGTATTTGTAAAGAGTATATGGGGGCATATATAATTTTCTGATTTTTCAACAAAAAACCAAACATTTATTTGTTTTTCAGGTTTCCTTCCCATTTCCATCCCCCACCCTTTCCTCCATTTCCCTCTTGTCCTGTTTACCATTTTGCCACTAAAAAGGGGAGAAATAAAAGAAAGTGGAACAGAATGCAGGGGCTGACAACAGTATGCAGAAAAGAGAGGGGTTTTGTGTTGAGACTGGATTTTCTTCTAAAAGATATGCTCTAGGAATTATTTTGGGGAAGTTCTATGGCCTGTGTGACATAGGAGGTCAGACTAGATGACCACAATGGTCCCTTCTGGCTTTGCAATCTATGAATGGAAAAAGCAGTAAACAGAGAGGTGGAAAAATTTTCAGATGATACAAAACTGCTGAAGATAGTTAAGTCCAAAGCAGACTGCGAAGAGTTCCAAAGGGATCTCACAAAACTGGATGACTGGGCAACTAAATGGCAGATGAAATTCCGTGTTGATAAATGCAAAGTAATGCACATTGGAAAACATAATCCCACCTATACATATAAAACGATGGGGTCTAAATTAGGTGTTACCACTCAAGAAAGAGATCTTGTGGATAATGGATAGTTCTCTGAAATCATCCACTCAATGTGCAGCAGCAGTAAAAAAAGCTAACAGATTGTTGGGAATCATCAAGAAAGGGATAGACCATAAGACAGAAAATATCATATTGCCTCTATATAAATTCATGGTACACCCACATCTTGAATATTGTGTGCAGATGTGGTCGCCCCATCTCAAAAAAGATATATTGGAATTGGAAAAGGTTCAGAAAAGGGCAATAAAAATGATTAGGGGAATGGAACAGCTTCCATATGAGAAGAGATTAATAAGATTGGGACTTTTCAGTTAGGAAAGAGACAACTAAGAGGGTACATGATAGAGGTCTACAAAATCATGAATGGTATGGACAAAATAAATAAGGAAGTGTTATTTACTCCTTCACATAATACAAGAATTAGGGGTCACCAAATTAAATTAATAGGCAGCAGGTTTAAAACAAACAAAAGGAAGTATTTTTTCACACAACGCACAGTCAACCTGTAGAACTCTTTGCCAGAGGATATTGTGAAGGCCAAGACTATAACAGGATTCAAAAAAAACTAGATAAATTCATGGAGGATAGGTCCATCAATCGCTATTAGCCAAGATGGATGGGGATGGTGTGCCTAGCATCTGTTTGCTAGGAGCTGGGAATGGGTGACAGGGGATGGATCACTTGATGATTACCTGTTCTGTTCATTCCCTCTGGGGCACCTGGCATTGGAACCTGTCAGAAGACAGGATACTGGGCTAGATGGACTTGTGGTCTAACCAAGTATGGCCATTCTTATGTTCTTAATCAATCACTGCTCCAAAGTCTACAATTTCTGCATTTTGCTGTGTAAGTGCCTGTTGGAATGGATGACAGCACCTGGCTATTCCACAGATAAAAACAGCGCCTCAAAAAATGTAAGGAGTTGAGGCAAACTTGCCAGCATGTTGGACAACTCCTCCACATCCAGTAGAACTCCCTTGACCTATCCATTCTATGAAGAGCAGGACATACCTACCTTATGAGACGGGACTTAAAGAGCTTAGCTTGTTTAGTCTAACCACAAGAAGGCTGAGGGGATATATGACTGCTCTCTAAAAGCACATCAGAGGGATGAATACCAGGGAGGGAGAGAAGTTATTTAAGTTAAGCACCAGTGTGGACACTAGAACAAATGGATATAAGCCAGCCAACAAGTTAACATTTGAAATTAAATGAAGGTTTCTAATTATCAGAGAAGTGAAGTTCTGGAACCAGCCTTCCAAGAGGAGCAGTGAGGGCAAAAAAACTAACTGGCTTCAAGACTGAGTTTGATAAGCTTACGGTCAGGATGGTATGATGAAACTGCCTTCACTGGCATGTAGCCAATCTCCAACAGCTGGTGATGGGACACTAGATGGGAAGGGCTCTGAGTTATTACAGAGAATTCTTTCCCAGGCGTCTGGCTGGTGGGTCTTGCCCACATGCTGAGGGTCTAACTGATTGCCATATTTGGGGTCAGGAAGGAATTTTCTCCCGGGTCAAATTGGCAGAGACCCTAGAGGGGTTTTGCCTGCCTCGGCAGCATGGGGCACAGCTCAGTTACAGGTTTCAACTAGCGTAAATGGTGGTTCTCTGTAACTTTAAGTCTTTAAACCATTATTTGAGGACTTCAGTAACTCAGCCAGAGGTTAGGGGTCTATTACAGGAGTGGGTGGGCTGCAATGTGCAGGAGTTCAGACTAGATGATCATGATGGTTCCTTCTGATTTTAAAATCTATGAGTCTATATAAGTAGATCCTAAGCTATTTAGTGCTTTCTAGGTCAAAACAACATCTTAAAATAGACTCAGAAACCGATAGGTAGCTAGTGCAGATCACAGAATACAGGTTTAAGATGCTTATGAAAAGAAACACTGCTTAACAGTGGGTTGTCAAACCCTGAACCAGCTGTAGTTTCTGGATGGATTTAAGACATTGCCCATGCAGAGCATGTTGCAGTAACCTAGCCTCTAGCTAAAAATGGCATGATGAGGTCCCCACTGGAAAGAAATCAGCACAATTTCCTAGCCATCCACATATGGAAAAAAGGCTAAGTAAGATGTCTAACTAGGTCTCCAGATTGCAAGTTTACTCAAGAAAATGCAGACATACACCCTCATTTAAAGGTGTAGGCTGTACTCCCACCATCTCTTCCAGTTGCTTCCTCCAACCAACAAACCTCAGTCTGCTCTAAATTGAATCTCAGCCACCTTGCCCTCAGCCATACCCCAGTCTCCCCCAGACACTCAGGCCCAGTCTACACCTTAAACTTAGGTCAACTTAGCTACATTGCTCAGGCTGTGAAAAATTTCACACCATGTGAGATGTAATTAGGTCAACTTACGTCCCACTGCAGACAAAGCTATGTCAATGGAAGAATTCTTCTGATGACCTAGCTCCCACCTCTTGAGGGAGCTGATTTACTACAGTGACAGAAAAACCCCTTCTGTTGCTGTAGTAAATGTCTACACTACAGCACTGTAGATGCAGCACTGCAGCTGTGCCACTGTAGCATTTGTAGTATAGACATACCTCTCTAATGCTATCAACTACCCCAGCTGGGTCATTAGAGGTGGAGATATAAAACTGATTGCCATCAGCATACTAAATATCCTTCAACCCATGCCTCCTCAGTAACCCCTCCCAACAGCCTCATGAATAAGTTAAGCAAGAGGTTATAGAGGAATGATAGACATCAGTGGTACACTCTCACCTGGAACTCTGTTTGTTCTGGTCACCCTATCTCAAAGAATGATATAGGAGGAATACATGTGGATCACAGAAGGGCAACAAAATTAGAGGCATGGAATGACTTCCACACATGAAGCAATTGAAAAGATTGGAACTTCCTAGGGAGGAGGCAAATAAGGGGGGACATAAGAGAAAGATACAAATTAATGGATGGAAGAATGAAGGCATATTGTGTGCTTCTATTCACCCTTTCAAAATACAAGAGGACATTAATTAACATTGAAAGGCAAGCAAATAAATCTATATTTACAAAATATCTAGTTAGCCTGTGTAACTCACTGCCACAAGACATCATTAGTAGGATTCCAAAAAGGATTAGATATTGATAATGATGACATCCATATTAATAGGAGGCAAAGAAGTGGAAGGGATATTAGTCAACATTAACTCAGATGAGTTAGAAAAAAGCTGACCCTAAAGGCTGCTCATTCCATAATCATTCACTGCAAGGTTTCTTGATTCTTCTTCTGAAGCATCTCACACTGGCCAGTTACATAGATCTGGTCTAATCTGATATACCAGTTCCTAAGTAAAATATTTACAACACTCTTATTAGGGCAGTTTTCTTGAATATGCAAAATTAGGATTAATACCCCATCCAGGTGCATTTTGTGGGCGTTGGTGATGCCCATATATCCACCACCAATACAGTGACATATTTTACTGATGGTTCTAAGTGCATTTTTAAAATTAACAAATAGCTAAATGTTAGACATGCTGTACATGTGAGGAAAGGGAAAGTTTTTTTGGAGCTACCTGATTTCTTCTTTATAGTTCTTTTGAAAAAAATCCAACAATTTAAGAAGAAATAGAAGTGTCCAAGAAAACGTGATACTAAAATATGTAGGGAATTATTTTTAAAAGTGGACTTTTAAGAGAAAGTTCAATTTTAATCAGTGAATTTAAATCTGCTGCTGTATTCACACGAGTGGGGAAAAATAATTAAAAATGAGAAGCCTAAAGAGACTAGATAGCTTTGGAAATGCCTATGTTACCTCAAGACTGGATTACTGCAATTCACCCTGCATGTGGAAATTGCAGCTGGAGCAGAATTTGTCAGCCAGTTTATAAAGCAAAATTTCACACAGACAGTACATTGCACTTCTGCTCTGTGATGTACACTGGCTACTGATCAGTGGCACAGATTACAGGGGGGTTTACATTTGCTCAAAGTGCCATACGCCGCAGCACCGGGGAGACATGATCCAGCCACTTTTAAGCAGTGGTCCTGTGCTAAATCAGTACGTCTGCTCCTGGAGCAGTCCAGATCATCGCTCTGGTTTCCTCACCATAGAAATTTGGCCCAGCTGCCCCTCTGTGGAGACAGAGGGGCAGCCGGGCCAAATTTCAGCAAGTAGTGGATGCCCTTCTGTCCAGACAAAGGGGTGGCTGAGCCAAATGGTGTTACGGCCTGGCTCACAAGGAGTTTTTTCCTCTACAGAGGAGTTCTGGGGAGTCCACCAGGAACTCAACCCCTGATGGTATGGCTCATGCACTGTGCGGGTAAGAGAGGGAAGACTCCTGGCTGAGGGAGATCCAGGGTTCCCGAGGGAAGATGGATGAGTAGGGACCAGAATTTGTCCCCACATAAGAAATAACAGAAGCAGCGCTACTGATATCCTATCTCCTCCCTAATTTAATGATCCAGTAAATAAGCCTTATTTATAACTATTTCTATATTGCTATATTGTATCCAGATGACAATAAGTGAATATGGTGTTAGCAAACAAATAAAACTGACAGGGTCTCTGCCCCAGGAGCTTACATTCTAAACGACATGAAACATGGCAAAGGCTGAGAAACCAAAGGAGGGGAAAAGGTTGGGGAAGGGAGGTGACAGTGATACATTGTTAGATATGCTTATTATGTGCACATCTGGGCAGGGCTCTAGCCATCGTTTCCTAGCCACAGGGGCCTGTAAGCAGGGGAAGCAGCCAACGCCCCCAAATCTAGGAAACTAGTCACCAAGCAGCCAAAGCTAGGCATGCAGATAGCCACACAGCCAGAGTACCCACCAGCTGATGGCAGGAAGCAGGCTGACCCCTTTGCAGCCCAGGCAAAGCAAGAACCACCATCAGCATTCCCACCCACTCCAGAACAAGGAGCAGCCAGGGACAGAGCTTCAGGGAGTTGTTAGAATCACTGGGACATAGCAGTTACTATGTTCTTAATGCTTGTACTATGTAGCAGCCTTGTCAGGCTTAAGATTTGGTAATCAGGTCATTTGCAGAGATGAGTTGGGTGAGGCAATATCTTTTATTGGACCAACTTCTGATCGTGAGAGAGACATCAAGCTTATTGCACCTCCTCAAAAACTTGTATCTTTCACCATCAGAAGCTGATGCAATGAAAGATATTACCTCACCCATCTTTCCTCTCTAATATTCTGGGGCCAACATGACTACAGCACTGAAAAGGACATTTGCTGTCATTTATATAAATGAAATGATGCATAGTAATCATATAAGCAAATTGGGTCTTTAAATAAAGCCAACAAAATTGTGAATCTTTGGCTTTAACAAGTATGCATTCCACAAAGCTACCATTACCCCCGAAGAAGCGATTACCACACTCTGGCAGCAATATTCATTGCATTCTTGAACAGAGAGGGAAAGGAGCAGCTAATCATTCCCTAGGGAACCTTTCAGTTGCTTACTTTTTTGCATTACTTTTGGAAAAGAATATTCTTACTATGGCCTTGGCCTGGCCCTAGCTATTTTGTCTTTAGGGCACATTTAAACTCAGCACCCTGTACTACATGAAGCCCTTCCCCTGATGGAATTGCATTTTGTTTTTGTAACTTCTTTTGAGGGAGATGGTTTTAACTTGCTTCCTGGCTGTCAATTACAATGCCAGTATAGCCAATAATAATACTACTCATATAGCACTTGATCTCTTTAAATATGAATCAGTCTTCACAACAGCCCTGTGAGGTGGGTGAGTTATTCCATAGGGAGAGCTGGAGACAGATGTCAAGTGACTTGTCCAAGGTCACAGAGGCTCATCTTCAAGAGCTGTAATTAGATCTCAGGAATTCCATGCTCATAGTCATGAGCTCAGATCATGTTACTCTGTGCCCTCCCCAGATAGGAAAATAAGGTGGGAATAATGCATAATGTTTCCATACAACTGCTTTCACAAGACAAGCAAAATCCCATGACAGATTGGTTTTGTGAATAGGAAAAACTAGTTCATGATATGATTTCTTAATTAGATTCTGCTTGGGATAACCAGCTGCTTCAACTGGTGCCCATGTAGTTACCCATCCTGTATCCAGTACACTTGTAAAGGTATATAAAATAAGGACTTGAAGGAGAAACCCAATTATCTAGAAGCATTTGGAAACATGGAGGAGTCAGTCAGCAGGCTCTGAATTCCCAGGGAGCCACCCACCCCAACCCTGATCAGCGGCTTCACAGCCTGCTGTACATCATCTCAACTATGAGCAGCTCCTAGAAGAGGGAAGATCCATGCAGATTAAAGGTTTCAGAGGAACAGCCGTGTTAGTCTGTATTCGCAAAAAGAAAAGGAGTACTTGTGGCACCTTAGAGACTAACCAATTTATTTGAGCATGAGCTTTCGTGAGCTACAGCTCACTTGAGCTGTAGCTCACGAAAGCTCATGCTCAAATAAATTGGTTAGTCTCTAAGGTGCCACAAGTACTCCTTTTCTTTATGCAGATTAAAGAATGTTATGGCCCTGTGCACAATGGAAATTTCCATGAGTCATGTTGCGACCTGGTAAAGCCACTTCACTCAAATTTGGCCACTCCTCCAGCATGACCATGAGAGGGGGCCATGCCAAACCTGAGCAATACTGTAATCCTGCTCTAGCTCTGGTCCAGCTGCTGCCAGCCCTGCACAGCATGAACAGGGGTCACTCAGCAAAGCACCCTCATCCCAAACACTGTCCCCCAAATGCTCTTCTACATAATTGGGTTTCTCCTGTAAGTCCTTATTTTATATACCTCTATAAGTATACTGGATAAGTACATGGGCACCTGTTGAAGAAGCTGTTAGCCCTAAACCCATCAGCAGCCTTCTCCCTCTCCCTACAATCTTCCACTTCTGATTAACTTTCCAGGACTTACCTGCAAACCCTTTATCCAAAACATTATCCTGTCCCTAGCTAAAGGAATCAGACATAATCCTGTCTAGAATAACAGGAGATTTTTGGATAAGTGAGTTTAGATAACAGGATGTGCCTGTATCCTTCATCACACTGGGTGTATGACCTCACGCGGTGCATTTAAATGTTAAAAATTAGCACATAGAAAGGATTTAACTAAATACCTTTAAGGAGCTGAAAATGACCTTTGTCAGACCAGAATTCTGGCCAGAGTGTTTTGCACGTGTACCTCTTGAGCCATGTATGAGATATGTAGCCTAACATACCATACTGTACATCCTCTGCAAATGCACTCCTCAAGCCGTACTGTACATACAGAAAATCAGAAGAAGGTCCTAGCTGTACAACAAAGACTACAAGAAAAAGAAGTAACTGGAAAAATGAGAAAAAAATCTCAGGCTCTTCCTTGAGTTATTGAGAACTCACAGGTATCTGGCCAGCTGTTATCAAGCTGTTTTCTTTTGTGCCATCTTCTGTTAGATTACCCCAGTGGCGCCAGCTAATAATATGTGAGATTTCACATGTCATTTGAATGGAAGTAACTTAAAAGTAGCCCAGCAGCTCTGACAAAGAGCAAATCACTAAGCCAGTTTACCACCGATGAGCTCTATTAAGTGACTATAATGCAGTTCACAGCCCTGGAGTAGTCTCACTCCCTCACTAATCTAATGGCAGTATTGACAAGGATCATTTATGCAGCTTTCCTTAAAGGTTGCTATTATTTGTCGGAGACTCTCTCTGCTCCTGATCTTCCAAGAATTCTCATTCTGATCACAGACTCCTTCATTGTCATTGAAGAGCTGAGATTCTGGACAGCACTAATAGTCCAAATAGCACAAGGTCACACTGCTGTAGTCAGACACTGGGCTGGAGCATATTCCAAACCTCTCTTTAGTGTTAATAGGGGACATTGCTAATCTATCCCATAGCATAGGTAGAGGTAGACAGGAGAAATTATAGCAATAGAAATATACCATTGTCAGTAAACCTGCATCCAGCTGTTTCCAGTGGTCAGGTAGGTACATTCTCTTAAACCACTGCCCACAACAAAGAATTGTGGTTTTATCTCCCCGACTATTAACCAAGCAAGTGCCTGATTTTACATATTGTATGTAAGAAAAAGCCCCCATCCCTCAGGTGTCATCTCTGTTTATGTACTGGGCTTTAGCAAAAAGGAAGTAGCCTCAGGTTTATAAATACAACTTCTCTATTAAAATGTCTATTCCCCATCTCCCGCCCCCACACAGCACTCTAATTATCATAGACTCTGTCCTGAATTACCCAAATGTGACTGGGCTAGAGTTAGTGGAAGTATCATCTGGTCAGCATTCAGCACCCTTCCATAGGATGAAGGCAAACCAAAACAAAAGAACCCCACCCATTGGACATGAAATACAAGGAGAGCAATGGCCAACCATAGAAAAAGCCCACTTCAAAGTGCAGCTACACTAACAATGTAACTAGATACAGGTATGGAAGTTCTATTTGAACCCAAGATGGATCTTGCGCTTTTAAAAATAGTTTAACGTGTTTAAAATAGCCCTGTAGATATTAACTTTTCACCTTACTCCCTAGCGGTAGGCAGATGCCCCACCTGAGTGATGAGGACATGCATCCTGTTGATAGAGCCTCGGCTTTTGGAGGATCAAGGTGATCAAATGTAGGACTGGTCTTTCAATAAGCAGACCCTTGGGTGGGATCCCTAGCTGGGACCAGTGAGAGCAGAAGAGAGGCAGACATTGAGAAAAGCACACCTCGAACTCTCTCCCAGCCTTTCCCCATTCTTCTATATTGTAAGAATATGTCCACTGGATGGACAACTGGCCTTCAGCACTCAACCAGGTGCACTTGCTATGCCCAACAAAAAGGGACCAGACTTGCCTTGTAATTGTAGCACCCTCCTGGAGTATCCCTGATCCCAAAACATGGTACAGTCCATTTGTTCCTCCCTCCAATGTGGCTGTAGGTCCCATCTTAGAACCAACGGGCCCGGTGTGCTTTGTGCTGGTTGAGCAGGTCCCACCCTTAGGTTGCTGAAGCTAAACTGGATTCTCAGTGCACAGTGCCTCCACCTAGTGGCCAGGTGAATATACAGCCCCGAGGACCTCTAGGGAAGAAGGATGGAAAGAATGAAATAGACTTTAGCAGAGAAAATGATAAGGCCGAATTAAGGAAGGTATAAAGATAGGAATTGGGACAAGGGAAAAGGCAGGGGAATAAAAGGAACAGATTACTATAAGTAAAGCTCACAGCAATAATCAGATCCTCCTTTGAATAAAAATGTCCCCTCTACAAATGAAATGTAAACACAATTCCGTGTAGAACACAAAGGCAAGTGGGTAAAACCCCAGAGTCTCTCTGCAGCTCTCCGATGGTGGGGTGCACAGTGTTCTTTGTGCTCGTCTCTTTAGGGGAGACTGAGAGAAGGTAAATGTGTGCAGTAGAACATTAACGTTACAGGACGTTAAGGGGCGTTACAGGCCTGACTATTGCTTGTGCAGTGTCGTACCAACTAAGCCCCTCAACTACAAGGAAGTCTTCACCTGCCTTTCCTTACCTCAGTGAGTGTGGTATTAGGGGCTGTGCCTTCAAGGCCTGAGCTTTCCAGACTGAGAGCGTGGATGGGAGCTGTGAAGCTTTCATTGTAACTTGTTAAACCCAACCAGTTGGAACCAAACACACAATAAACCAGAACTCCTGCAGGCAAGTTAAGTACGGAGTGATCACTAAACACCACACCCAGAACCCTTTCCTAACTAGCTAGGTGAAATCTCCCCGGAACTCACGGTTAAGGCCACTGCAGGGCAGATTTCTCATTGGCTGGAGCTGGTCTCAGGTGACTCATAGACCTGCTTCCATTTGGCTTCCGGACAAAGGGAGGCCTAATGGGCGAGACTGGCACACAGTCCTTTCCCTGTGGATATGGAACCTGGGGGCTGCTCCTCACCACGCTGAGTCCAGCTGGTGATTGGCTGGATGGGGCACTCTCTCCTCTGCTTGCCTGATGCTTTTTGATTGCCCAACCAATCAGCAACAGCTCGCTGAGGGAGGACAGGGACTCCCCCTTTGCAGCGGGGCACTTTGGTGAGCGGAGCCTCTCTGGCAAGATGGAGTTCTCCCCCCTAATCTGCAGAGAGGAACTCAGGAGCTGTGTCTGCTGCTGGTGTTGGAAGCCTGTCTTCTGAACACTGAGGCTATCTATGCTCATCCCTTGATAAAGCAAATGGCTTGTAATGTGCAATGATGATTGATTTCTTTTTAAGGCACTACAAAATGAACACTCAAAACTAAGAGGTTAAACTTTGCAATGCACTGTATTATTAACTGGTGGAGCTCACTGTGGCATGATATTACTGAGACTAAAAACATAGTAAGATTCATAATATTATTAGACATTAACATGAATAAGAATAGCCTCTTCAGTTAAACTAGTTGGATTGCAATTAGAAGGACTATCAGGCTTTATGGTATAAACTCTTCAAAGCAGGAGCCAGGAAGGAATTTTACCTATTCACAGCATGTCGTAGAACTGGTATGTGTGGCTAATCCTGTTTGGTAGTAGACTTTTAAGGATGACAGTTTTACATTCAGACGTACTGACCTGGTTTGGTGAAGACAAAAGATAAACAAAATAGAAAACAGATTAAAAGTCTTTGGAACAGATTGTCCTTGGAGGTGCCCAGGTAACAAAAGACATAGCAAGCCTCCACTGCTCGCACATGGGCCAGACACAGCAGTAATCCCTGCAGGCAGATCTCCAGACTGGTCCTTCTGTCCATCCTGCAGAGCCCGGGCCCCGAGTCCTCTGTACTCGCCCACAGAGCCACCCTAGAACACAAGGGAGAGCAGCCACCATCATTGTCCATTCCTTCTATATGCAGAGAAGCTATTTGAAATTATGCTATCTTTTGATAACATGAGCAGCCTCCGTCTCTTCATAGCTAGTGAAAACACTCCAGGGAGACAGACTGTATTCCTACAGAAAGCTACAGAAATCCAAGCAGATTGTCAAGTCTAATGACAATCTCTTATTGCCTGACTTTTCTTCCATTGACCTCAGTGGGAGTACTGCCATTGATTTCATTGGGAGCAGAATCACACCATTATAGGGTGGCAGTGATTATCCTTTTTGGGGTGGAGGAGGCCATTCCTTCATAAGAGAAAATAGCATGTTCCCCTCTCAGGCAAGCAAAAAAATCTCATGGGAAGCTGAAGATATCCAAGTTAACCCCTTCTCAATACTTACTGAAATGTGGGCTCTCCTCAGCTCTATGCCACCTATCCCCTTCTCCACATAGGGGGATGTCAGGGGTGGAAAGCTCACAGTACTCCAAAGCTCACAGTACTCCAGCCCGTCTTTAGCTAACAGAGTAATCTCAATAGGATGGCAGCAGCCTCTATAATTTAG
Organism: Caretta caretta; assembly: GCF_965140235.1. Taxonomy (NCBI): domain Eukaryota; kingdom Metazoa; phylum Chordata; order Testudines; family Cheloniidae; genus Caretta; species Caretta caretta. Next base: position 123,982,119 of record NC_134209.1, on the reverse strand, counting down.
AGTCTTTAGGGGCCTGATAGCCCCAGGATTGGGGAGCAAATATGTGATTTCCCCCACTCTCCTTACCTGCTACAAGCATGAGTTCAGCGCATCAGAGGATTCAGCCCTTTGCTTCTAATCTACATGATTTTGGCAACCCATTTCCATTTCCTCATCTGTAAAATGGGGATAATGCTATGTGCCAACCTTCCTCATATAGGTATGTAGACTATTAGTTTAAGGAACACAGATTAAAACTAAACAAACGAAAAAAAAATCTTTGCCTACCTAATACCTCAGTTTATTAAGATTTATATATTATTTAACAAACAAACAACCACACCACTATGTTAAAAGAACAATAAAAAAAGAACATTAAGTTTGCAAAGTCAAGCACTTAAGAGTTAGGGAATGCCAATATTAAGGTTGCTCATGAAACTGGAGATGAATCAGTTGTGTAGTGAAGGAGTCTTGTCTGTAGAATACCTGGTTCATTTGTTGCAGAAGTTGGAAGGTATGAAGTGAATAAAGTAGGGGATTGCAGGAAGAAAACAGGTCTCATGGTTAAGGCAGTTAAATGACACCCTGAGAACTGGATTCTCTCCCAGCCTCTACCATAGAGTTCCTATGCAATGCTGGGCAAATCATTTAATCCAGACTTTTCACAGCTGGCTACTAATTGTGTGTTCCTCAATTTTTGGATGAACAACATGAGATACCTGAGGTCAGATTTGCAAAAGTGCTGATCGCATTGCACAGCACAGCTGCAATCAAAGTTGATTGGAGCCGTGTTTTGAACACAAAGTGTTATTAAAATTCTAAGTCCTCTGAAAAATCAGGGTATAGGTGTCTCAAATTGGACAACAAAAATTAGTGGACACTTTTGACAATTTTGGCCTTAATCCCTCTGTGTCACTGTTCCCCAAACTGTAAAATGGGGATAACAATACCACCTTATTGCACAGTGGAGTTGTAAAGACATATATTCATGAATGTATGTGAAGCGTCTAAATACTGTATTGAGACCGTCATAAAAACACCCAGAAGAAAATTAATACTTTTGTATTGAGTGCAGAATTTGGATGGTATGCAGTGAATGAGGCTTCAGGCTGCACATTGCATCAAGGTGATAAAAAAGAAATACTGAATAAATACCCTGAATGAGGAATGTGTCCTGTGGAAAAAATAAAGTGATAATGTAGTTAAAGACTGTCTCATAATAAATACACACAATGTGGGGGTGGTAAATTTGTGTTGCACAGGTAATCTTAATTCTGGCATTTTCTAACTTCTAAGTGCTTGACTTTGAAACTTTACCATTATTTTAACATATTTTAGATGTCATATATATAAAGCACAAACAGAGCTTAGAGTTTGGACCTAAAATACCTGAGTATCTGTAAAGCAATCTGAAGATGAAAAACACAAAATATGTATTATTTTTTGACAGATAGCTGGATCCCACACACACTACTTTTTCCTAGTTCATGTTGAAGTTGTTAAAATTCTCAAAATATTAAATATCTATGACTGTTTTCAGGATGGACTATAATGGAATAGAGAGACAAGATGGATGAAGTAGTATCTTCTACATTTATCTCACCCACCTTGTCTCTCGAATATCCTGGAACTAACACGGCTATAGTAACACTGCAAAGAAATAATGGACTAAACATTTCAAATACCCAAACATTAGAGAAGTCTAAGTGTGGATCTGAACTTCACGACTCAAATCTGTTTCTAATGTAAGTAGAAATATTTTTTCTATCTGTTATTAATCACGCTTGTTATGGTAGTAAGCCCAACCAAGAGCGGGATCCAATCTTGCTAGGCACTCTACCAATACAGAGTAATGGACAGTCCTCACCCTGAAGAGCTGACAGTCTGCCTGTACTGGATCAGGGACTTGAACTTGGATCTTGACATCCTAGGACTGAGAGAACCCTAGTCACTGGGCTATTGGCGTGTGCGGTCTCTCTCGCTCTCTCATATTATTTTTCAACCAGCCCTAACCACCTACATTCAAGTTAAGGATTTCTATATATGGACAGAATTTAAGTTAGGGGCAACACTCAAGTTAACTCTGGAGTGCAGACAACTCCTTAGAAGGATTGCAGCCTTAGGCCTGATCCTGCAAACACTTACTCATATATGCTTAACTTTACTAGCATGAGTATCCCCATTGATTTCAATTAAGTTTAGTTAAGTTAAGCATGTGCATAAGTGTTTTCAGGATCAGGGCTTTAGACTGTAAGCAGTATGAGGTAAGGACCATGCAATCATATGGTTTTGATTTTTTTTTCAACACCTAACACATTCAGGACCAGTCTTGATTGTCTCTCTGAGCACTAATGTAAATATTAAATAAAAGAAACAACAAAGGAAAGGATGGTTTAAAAACATGTATGGTCACAGCATCCCTTTCAATTGTTTCCATGTAACATTGTCTCAGATGTATAGGCTAGTGATTGTGGGTTGTGAAGTTGCCCTATAGGACTCTTTGCAATTTTGCTTTCCATCTTCCATTTTAGTTCAAAATTCAAATCAGGTTCTCAGTCAATGAATTATTTTGTTCTTCCATGCACCCATTCTGCAGAACAGGTCCAACCACTGAGGGGACTGAAGAGATATTTTCTCCCTCCCTTCACTTTTTATTATCATACTGATATTCTCAGTGAGGCTGCAGGACTCATTTTCATCATGATCTCTCTGCCCCAAGATTTGTGTGTGTGGGGCTGAATCCCTGTTCTGCAGAAGAAAATATAAATAGTTAAAAATATAAATAGCTGCTACTTGTAATCACTGTACATTACAGTGCTTCACTATTTTACCTTCTTTACTTTTGGTGAATCTTATATTAAAATACACAGAGTCATTCGTATGGGGAGCTGTTTTGGATTTTAGACTTTACATTATTTTAGGTGATTTTAATTAATTCTGATCTTGGGAGTTTTCATTTAAAGACACTCATTTCCAGGGATTTAAATTGTTTGTAAGGGAACAAAAGAAGCATCCAGCAACAAGGAATTTGGCATTGACTCAGGCCTTCATTCATAACAAACCTTTTTAAAAAACAACAATGACTCAGCAGAGGCACATTTTACAAACCAGAAAGGCTTGCTTTGCTACATTACAACTGCAGTGGTAGGGTGCTTAATCACAGTAAATAATGCGCTTAACACTTTATTTTTTAAAGCAAGTGCTATGTATGTATTGCTTTAAATTAGTGCATCGCACGCCTCTCAACTAAAATAGCTCTGTAAGATATTATTATCAAAAGTCATCAGAAGACGCAAATGTCCTAAATTAGACGTAGGGTATTAGGCTGAACTGGCTACTTGCACAGTAAATCTACAGGTTTCAGAGTAGCAGCCGTGTTAGTCTGTATTTGCAAAAAGAAAAGGAGTACTTGTGGCACCTTAGAGACTAACCAATTTATTTGAGCATAAGCTTTCGTGAGCTACAGCTCACTTCATCGGATGCATGTATGTACAAAACTGCAGTGTATGGTAGAAAACTGTTCTTCAATCCAAGTACATTACATGACTTCCTTGAAGTAATAACTGTGTCTGTCATTATTTCTTGGCAATAATGTATTAAAAATGTGTAGTGTGACCTGCTTAGGCCCTTTTGAACCCTGATCTTGCAAACATGTGCGTTACTGCAGAGCCCCGCACCCACACCGAAAACTGACTTCTGCTAGAACATATTTGCAAGATCAGGACCTAAGGCTCAGATCCTCAGCAGGTATTCCGGTTTCTAACTCCCAATGGAGTAATAATAAATAATAATAATAATAATTAATTAATATATTGTGTAATAATTAAGGATAGGATGTGTCATGGACGTCACGGATTCTGTGAGTTACTGGACCTCTGGGAAATCTTCAACTTCAACTGTCAGCAGCTTTGGAGCTGGGGCTTTGCACTCCTGCCCTGTGGCTGGAGCTGGGATTGCTCACCCCCCACAGTGGAGGGGTTCTAGCAGTCACCCCACTGCCCCCAGTGGGCTCCAGCAGTCATTCCTCTCCCCCACCTCAAACCTCCCCTCCAGTTATTTTTAGTAAGAGTCACAGACAGGTCACGGGCTCCCTGGAATTTTTGTTTATTGCCCTCAACCTGTTGTGACTTTTACTAAAAATAACTGTGACAAAATCTTAACCTTAGTAAGAATGTATAAAAAAAAGGAAATTAACTTAATCAATCAGTACTGTCATAAAGAGGTGTAGCAGGGTGGTCACCCCGCTCCGGCTCTGAAGGGGTTAAAAGCAGCCCTGGAGAGGGCTGCCGAAGGGAAAGGGATTAAGAACAGCTTGGGGAAGCTGTCTGTTTAGCTGATCACAGCTGTGGCCAGCTCAGTCAGGGCCCAGCTGGCCCTTATAAGAGGTCTGTGGGCCAGAAGCTGAGGAGTCTCACTCTAGTCCTGGAGTGGGAAGGGTTAGCTGCCTGGGAGCAAGGTATCTGAAGTGGAGCAGTGCTGGGGAAGGGCAAAGGAAGCTGGAGAGCTCCAACCTGATAAACCCCCAAGCTTCAGCCTTGTTTACAGCCAAAAGGTACTGGGGCTGCAGAGGTGTGGCCTGGGGACAGGCAGAGGCAGCCGGTCCTACTCCCTTGCCAGTGATGAGTGGCCATTTCAGACTTAAGTCTGCCCCGGTGAGCAGGGCCTAGATGATGACTGGCAGTAGCCACTGAGGCAAGGAGGGTTTAGAGGGTTGGGGGTTCCCCTGAGAGAGGAGACCCAGAGTGTGGGGATACTGCTGGGGGCAGGACCCTGAGGTAAAGGGCACCAGGGTCTGGGAGGGACACGGGGCCAGTGGCAGGTGAGACACTGGCCTGCAGAGGGTGCTCCAAAGGCTGGAAAGAGCTAATTCCTGAGATGACCAGCAGGAGGTGCCGCACTAGTGAGTCATTGCGTCGCTACAAGAGGCCACACAAAGTAAAGCCATCATACTGAATATCACAGGTTAAAGGCATTCTAACTTGGATCCTCAAAGGTATTTAGGGACTTAACTCCAATGGGAATTGTTGTTAATAATAATTTAGTAGTTTCCACAATGTGCTAGGTGCAGTACAAGACAAAAAGAGGCATAGTCCCTGCTGTCAAAAGTTTACATCCCTAAACAACTAGATAGATAGTAACTAAAAGGGACACAAACAAATGACATAGCTGTGAGGTAACTAACCATGTCTTGATGATATTCCACATAGTGTGTGGCGTTTCAGGTTTTTATATCTTTAATTAAAGAAAAACAACAATCACCCTGTGATCTTGCCATTAACAGATGGCTAGCTTCTTGTAGGCTTCTCGGTAAAGATAGACAAATGACAGAGACTCAAGCCTCAGTTTTTTGACAGATAGCAATTGTGACAATTCTGACAATTTCCTGCAATATCCTGGACAAACCTTACTGAATTAGTTCAGTATCCTTGGAGTTCGTTGTATTAAATTAAAGGCTATGTATCCTTATGGACCAGGGATTATATATAATTCTATGCGGGAGAGGAACCACAGCCTTCCAGAAACTAAGAACAGCAGGGAGTGATTAGGCAAATTCACTCAGTCATAACACCTCCAGAGAAGCACCATAACTTGGAAAAAGGCTTGCATATACTGGTTCAAACTAGATTCTCCAGCGACCAACAGATAAGGAAAAGGTTTTGGTTAAATAGCCTGAGTTAAAACTGACTCAGGGCCTTCTTTCCAATCCAGCAAATGGACAGCACCTTTGGTTGAAGCGGGGGCTCAATATTTAGGGAAGGGTTGGTGGGACTTTGGCCTGCTGAGTCCCCATAAAACTGAGGGCTCTTGTTCTGAGCAAAGAGTGTTATGAACTTAAACCACAGGAAAACCCTTGTGTGTGGTCTGGAGGACTAGTCACTGTCCACAGCCCTTGCTGGGGGGTGGAGGGGAGTGATCGCTGGTAAGCTTGTTAGCATGAGTTTCTCTGTATGCTTTATACCTTAAAAACAAATGTACCTCCTTAGAAAGAACTATGTGGTAACTTAGAACTGTTGGCAATTACTCTGTTATTGGACTCTGAAGTGGAAGCAAAGTGAAGATGCTGACCATTTAGGACAGTTGTGGGCAACGTGTGGCCCGTCAGGGTAATCTGCTGGTGGGCCATGGCCCGCCAGCAGATTACCGTGATGGGCTGCACGTTGCCCACAACAGATTTAGCCAGTTTGCTAGTCAGGAAGCGGTTCAGCCTGGAAATACCCATGCTGAGGTATTGCTCTTCTCATAAGGGGAGAGCAATAAGCTACACTGGTATAAAGTACCTCTGCACCAGTATGACTGCATCCACACAAGAGGATGAACAAGTGCAACTATTTCAGAAAAAAAGAATCAGACCCCTAACTGGCAAGTACAAAAACTGTCAATTTGGCCTTATAATGCAAAGTAACAAGCCTGCTTATCTAATGGCATTGCTCTCCACTGCTACACAGAAGGTTTAGGCTTGATCCAGGCCCTGCCCATACTAGGGATGACAGCTATTTGCTATCACACTTGTCCAAAGCCAAACATTACTGGGAGTTGCTAACCTGTGCTATTAGAGATACTCTTGCAAGTTATATTTAACTGACTGATGTAGGCCAATAGAACTTGGAGAAATGCCTAGTTTGTGCAATTCTCTTTAGAAGCTGTGGATATCACCAGTGAAGTCTGTTTACTGCTTGATGACTGGAACCATATTTAGGTACAGAACTGCTGCCTACAGGTTATACCCAGGCAAATAAACAAAAACGTTACCCGGGGTGAAAATAGGGTTCTCTGGTTTCAGGGAGGGATTAGTTATTTTTAAACGCAGCTATGCAACAACTACCTCCCTAGAAAGTCTGTAGCATTCTTTCTTAACACAGTTTGGCTCCCTCTGCACTACAAATAAAACAGAGTCCAGAGACAATTACAACTAGAGCTCAGCAAAATTTGGAATTTCTGTGTCATGGGAAATTCTGACATATTAATATTTGTTTTCATCCCAAATCAGGACAAACAGTTGAATTTTCATAAAAGCACTCCAGTGGCAAATTCCTGTCTGGCTCCAGTTCCAACACTGTCCTCTGACTCACTCACTTTATGGGTTTCAATTTCAAAGATCATTTTGACATGGCCAGCTGACCTGGCTACATCAGGTTCAGCATGTTCACACAATAGATTTCCAGGCACACCTATCTTCCAGACATATTTGCATGTCCACAACTGGCACATCATTAGTGCACTCTGGGACAATCTGAGCAACTTTGCTATACTGCTAATACAGAATATCATTGATGTTTTTCAAGATGCACTCCACACACACAAACTTGGTTGCATAGGAATTTTTTTTCTCCCCATATTGCCAAACTTGTCAATGGGTAGATGAGTATGGATAAACTGATGTTGGCCCCCTATCAGGATAAAATTGTGGTTGAGTGAAGTAAATAACTGGCTAATGATCCTATATATGATGAAGCCCACTTTCTACTTAGCAGTGTGGTGCTAGCCCTATTAGTTTACATATGGTTGGCTTGGGTATGCTATCCCTCTGTGCAAGGGATTGGACACCATACTATGGAGGCTGGGTACAGACTACCACTCCCTGGCCCACATGTTCTATGTGTGAAAGTTAGTTTGTGGTGGGTGAAATGGTGTCAGAAGCGTGTACACTGGTACAAGTCCTGTCTGAATGCTACAGCAACAATCCTGGGGGTTTTGAGTGGCTGTGGGTTTTCCCAAAAGTGCTGGGAATATTGCTAGAACTCCCCTTTCCATTCTTTGCCACACATCTGACTTCAATAATTTTAAATTAGATTTCCCTGTGTTCATGATGGCCTGGTAAGGTTCACAATGGCAGAACTTTAAAGACTTCTAATATGTATAGGAAGGGACAGGACAGGAACACTTTTCCAACCACTTAGCAAGTATTATTAATAGTGTTTCTGAGCTCATTGTGCGACTCTTGGGGATAGAGTCTACCCTTTGTGACTCCGGAATAATGAAGGCATATCCGGATTATGGCAGCTCTTCAGCTGTCACAGGAACAGAATGATAGCCGAATGTGCCTTGGTGAGATTGATGACAGTTACCTGAATTACAATTCCATGATCATTGCATGGTTTAGAACTAGCAAATTCTTTCATTTTCAAGCCTTCTGCCTTCACATTCTTTCCAACCAACTTGCTGATATAGTTTATACCTACATTATTGCTGCATGCCAAGAAATCACAGATGAGTTTACAAAGCAGAATTTTTATTCAGAATTGAACCTACCAAACACAGCATGTAACTGGAACACCCACTAATCAAAAGACTACTCCACACAGCCTGAAAGTCCAGCAGCAAATGTAAAGGAACACCAACATTGACACACATCAGAGATCTTTCCAGTGTTTGTCATCTTCACTGTAGTAACCAATGCATGGGCCATATGTAGGGGTCATAGTAGAGCTAACATGGGTGTGAACCAAAATGTAAGCTCTAAACAACCAAATTTTGAAAAAATTCATCTCCTGATCCAAACACTCTGTCAATCTCTAATTAGATTACCCAGCTCTGATTGGGTAAAGAATTTATCATATTCAAAAAGGGATTGGACATTTATACAGATACCAAGAAATCTAGAATTCATGATAATAAATTTGAAAAGGATGTTTAAACCTCATGCTTTGGGATTTAAGGCAAATCCTATTAGAGATCAGGATGAGGCCTATTGTAGGGAGCAGATTATGCCCCATTTGGCTCCTGTGGGTTCTTACACCTTCCTCTGAAGCATCTCATGCTGACTGCTGTCAGAAACAGGATACTGAACTAGATGCTCCTTATGCCTGAACCAGTCGGGTCAATTCCTATGTTTCTAGGTGCAAAATTTGTTACAAACCCACAGACCATACAAAACAGGCTTATTTTCAGTATAAACTCAAAACTCAGCCTGCTTTCAAGTGAACCAAGGGACTGGTTTATGACTTCTCATCAAAAGTATATGGAACTCTGTTTTGTACTGACTCATCCCAATGCCAAATACAACCATGTGCTTTTGACATTTGGGCATGTTCAAATGCAAAAACTTGAAGCAAAATTGAAAGGGTACAAAACCATGCAGAGTGAAACCCAAAAAAAGGTTTTCACAGATCTAGGCAAATAAAAGCCACTGAGTTTCTCTTTGCACTATACATAATCGGATATATCTTACTCTCCTTACTCACATGAATAGCAACTTTGCCTTCACTAGGCTGACTCAATATGGCAAACAGGATTAGTCCAATCTTCTGTGAGCTCACAGAAATACAAATGGAAAGAAAATTAGGGGCTGATTCTCATTACACCAATTTACACTGGTGTAACTTCATTGGCCTCAAGGGAATTCCTTCATTTTACACACAGTTAAGGGAAAGGAAATCAAGCCTATAGTTTTGACGTAACAGCAATCAAAGATCCTATGGGCCTATTCTAGCCTCAGCTATGATCAGCAGTTTTCTCAGTGACAGAAATTGAGCTTTACCTTATATGAAGAAACAGAAAATTGGACAACAGCAGAGAATTCAGTGTGTCTCCCCACTTTATCTGTGTGCCTTTCACACACACACACTCCCTCTCCTACCTACCTCGGCTGTGACAGACTAAGAACACTGAATTTTTAAGTTGAGGGCAGACACTGCAATTTTATATCCACCCAAGCTAACAGTAGTGTAAAAACACATTAAATATTTACTTTTTGATTATGATGAACCAAAGCAGTTCCTGGAAGCTAACAACTCAGCAGTAATATAAGGAAGCAGGGAAATCTAATTAAGGCAACAAGATACTGCAGCCTACATTTACATCGTGCTTTTTATTTTGTGTGGTATGGTGGTTTGCTCTAGAATTCTTTACCAAAGCTCATTATGACCCTGATTATGTGCAAAAAAGTAACAATAATCCAGGATTCAGAGAAACAGCCGTGTTAGTCTGTATTCGCAAAAAGAAAAGGAGTACTTGTGGCACCTTAGAGACTAACCAATTTATTTGAGCATAAGCTTTCGTGAGCTATGAAGTGAGCTGTAGCTCACGAAAGCTCATGCTCAAATAAATTGGTTAGTCTCTAAGGTGCCACAAGTACTCCTTTTCTTTTTGCGAATAATCCAGGATGTAATTTATAGTAGTAATAGCAATTACATTCCAATCACTTTGAAAATTAACTAGTTGACTCTCACAATACCCTTGTCACATAGGTAAGTATTATCCCTGAGTTAAAGAAGGAGGAACCAAGACAGAGGTTAAGGGTGAAATACTGGCCCCAATAAAGTCAATGGCAAAACTCCCAGGAGTTGATGTCAGAGCTGGGATTAAAATAACCATGTCTCTCCTTATAGTCATCTAGGTTTGTCCATTAATCATGCTAGTGTTTGCATATTCCTCAAATACTTCTTTAAAATGTTTTTTATTTGAAACAAACTCCTCTCTACTTAAATATTTTACATGGCCTCCCCCTTTGCAGTACCTGAGCATTTTTAAAAGCCCACCCCCCTTTTTTTTTTTTACTATTGTAAGTAATTCAGAGCTAGGAATGTGCCAGGGAAAGTTAATCATTTTGCTGGTGTCTCATCTAATGTCTAGTGGCAGGAATTCAACCATTTGGCTCTAGCAGTAGTAGATAACACTCTGTTTCCAAATTCCTTCCATTCTCGTTTGCCACTTCTCTCTCTGTTTGTTTGGTACACGGTCCAGGAACTGGGTAAAGACTCCCTTTCAGCCTGGTCAATTCTAACTTTCTTTTGGTGTCCTCTTTAAAGTTTATGTAGTGAGACTATTTACAACACCTTTGAGACTGCAATGCTTGATATGCTATATGTTTAAACTTTTCAGTTGGTTGCTTGTCTGAAGCCTGTTACACTCAAACAGTCACATGGTACTTGCCCTTGGCATACACACTGATATAGTCTCTCAGAATTTCTTCAAATAATGACACACAGTTTTCTTCTAACATCACCGTAAGCTCCCCTGTATTCATACCCTCCACACTATTGTAATAATCTTTGTACAAAATGTGCCTTGTGATGCATCATTTCAAAACTAATAATAATGATCATTATTATGCTTGTGTGATGTATGTACGTGCTGGGTATTAAGAGTTATGGATGTGTGACATTACACCCCATATTCTTCATAGAAATATGGTTATGATATGAATATCACATAACTAAAATATATTTTACGCAAGATGGCTCATGTAAGGTATCATTGGAACGGTTATAAATTACTGAATGTGATTATCCAATTTGTATGCATGTACCATTTCAGTATCTAAAGTTAGGAATATGGATTATGTAACAATTACAACTGGGTGTGTATTTGGGAGACACCCACCAGACAACAGGCCATCAGCCTTGTTGGGCCATTAGGAAGAAACAACGAGACTGTGAAGATACTAATCTCCCTTCCTGAGAGGCATCCTGGGAAGTAGCTGTGACACTACCAGGTCAGGTGGTCCTGTCACCTGATATAAAATACCACCTTGGACACTGCTGGTACTTTTTCTCTGTAGGAGGATGGGGAGAAAACAAAGGTTTCCCGCCTTAGGTAAATCCTTTTTAAGGGTGGAGGGGGCTAATCTGGACTCTCCTCCATTGCCTACCCAAGAAGAAAGACTGCTGAAAGTACCTGAGGGGAAAGGCAGGGGTGAGTCCGGACTGAGATAGGGGTCCAGTCTGTAAGAAGAGATAACTGGAACTCTAAGCTACAGAAACTCTGCATCCTGCCTAATTCAACATCTAGGGTGAGAAAAATTACATTTTGTGACCGGTTTCTTTAGTGAATCAAGCTTAGTTTGTGTGTTTTGTTTTATTTGCTTAATAATCTGCTTTGTTCTGTTTACTAACCCTAATCATTTAACAGCTGTCTTTTGTAGTTAATAAACTTATTTCTTGTTTATAACATAACGCAGTTTGTGCAATCCATATCTGGGAGGGCAAGAAGCTGTGTATATCTCTCTTCATGTTGAGGGAGAGGTTGCATTTTTATGAGCGTGCGCTGTGCAGATTTTTCTGTGTAGTGCAAGACAATATACCTTTTGGGTCTGCACTCCAAGGGAGATGGGCACCTGAATGCTGGGGCAAGTTCCTTAAGCTGAGTCTTCTCAGAGCTGATCTCAGTGTCTGTGTCTTTCTGCAGCTGTGTGTGCTAGAAGAGGCTTAAGAGCCTGGCTCAGCAAGACAGGGTAAAGGGGGCCCAGGCGGAACAGGCGGGCTTGGTGGCATCCCAGTACATCAAGTGGCACCTTGAAGGGGGGCAACCATCACAGGATGTATGCTAGAATTATGACTAAAGTGTGTTTAAACTAGGCCTGTCAGGGGGAGTTAGTAAACAGGTCTGCCTTAGATAAAGGAATGTGTATTTGATTCTCTGACCAGCCTGGTCTTCAGGCAAAGACAGTGAAGGTCCTTTTTACATATTAGGTAAACAAAGCTATTAAGCTAGCGAGTGGAGGAAGAAAGAGTATGGAGCTTCCTTCACCACCAGCTCCATGTCACCTTTCTCACAGCTTGAATAAACTTGACTTTGACAGGTAATCCTCGGAAGAATCCATTTAAAAGGTTTACTGATCTATAAATACTGGGGCACTGAACCTCAAGTGATGAGCAATTGAATCAACTGATTGTATTCAATATTACTGTTTTATAAAATTGTATAGAGTGAGGTCTTTTCTGGAAGCTAATCACACACTGGTGATTAATATCATTGTGAAATGTATGTATTAATACTGTATGAGGAAATATGGATACTTAATGATACTATGTTTTAAAGTCTATGGCCAACCAGGTTCCCTCCCAGACAGGAGAGAAGGCAGCTATTTACCTGTCTAAGTAAATTAAGCATGGTGGCATCAAAACCATGGAAGTCCTATTTAAATATGGGGGGATGGGAAGACCACAGGAAGGGAAAAGCAGCATGAGGTCATCTTGCCTCTTGAAACAAACCGAATATAGGTGAGAAACCAACTTGACAAAGCCTATACCTTGCTAGATAAATTTTTAGACTTTTAGATACGTATTTTCACATTTCTTTGCCTGTAACCTTTCTAACTTGATTCCTTTTACTTGGCATCCTATTGTTAATAAATTTGTTAGATGTTTACTATAAACCAACTGAGTGTGGTGTTAAAAGGGAAGGGTGTATTTGCTCCAGTTAATAAGCTCTGGTGTGCTTTTGTGTCTTTAAAGGAACAAACAAACCTTATTATTTCTCTGAACTGTCCACGGGGGACTGGTCATTGCAGGGCACACAGTTTTGGGAAAATCTGGGACTGAGTGTGTGTCAGGGTCACCCTGCTTGTTACCCCAAAAACTGAGTTTTGGAGCACTGCTACACTTTTTTTTTTAATAGCACCTAAAGGCCCCAATCAGGTATCAGGGCCCCATTGTCCCAGGTGCTGTACTGCTCCTGCCCCAAAGAGCTTCTAATTAAAGTAAATATATTGAATTTTTTTCCCTCTTCCCACTCTTCTTATATTGCTCATTTTCTTAGATTGTAAGCCCTTTAAGGTAGGGACCTCTTGGTTTGTATAGTTCCATGTAGAACAGGTCCCCAGTTCTCTGGGCACTGCTGTAATGTAAACATTAACAAACTAATAACAAATCTTTCTAGTCATAGGCCAACATTGTCCTTCACTCTTATAAAATGCCTTGGTAATTTGTTTTGTTTTGTGCTTGTTCCTTTACCAGCATATCCCACAATTCTATTTCTTTCTCCTGACGGCTGCCAGACGTTAAGCTACAACTTTTAAGATACTTTTCACAAATCTTTTCTGAGTATCGTCTAGCTAGTCAGATTCTGTAAGATAATAGTCCTCTCCCCCCATTTCTCAGTCTCATCCTCATACCCCATTACTCTTTGGTAGTGACTTCTAGTTTTCCTGGTTTTGTGTTATCTGCGCATCTGTACAGCTCAGCACATATTGCATCCTCCAGCTCGCTGGTGTACTCTGTCTTTAAAATGTTGTGTAAGAAATGATCTTGCTCCATTTTGTGAATATGCTGATGACACACTGCTGTGTATCTAATTTTCCACAAGCTATACCAATGCCATTGCAAGGATGTCACAATTCCTCCAGGATTTGAACATGTGATGAAGAATAGCTCATCCAAATTCAACACCACCAAGCACAAAGTTACACTCGTTAGAAGAAAAAAATGCTTTGGAGAACTAGCTAGGACACTATCCTCCCTTCAACCAAAGGTGTCTGACCTTTCCCCGCCCCTCCCCCACATTCACCAAAATGGTATGAAGCCTTCAGACCCTGCTCAACTTGTCACTAAATTTGGATGATCAGGTGGCATCACAAGCAAAAAGCACCTGCTTCCACTTCCATTTTGCTAGGAAATTCCATCCCTTGCTCCAAACAAGAAGCTACCACAATGATGCATCTTTTCATCACCTCCAGATGTGACTACTGCAACTCACTGTATCTGGGGCTGAATGTGAAAACAATGCCGATGCTCCAGCTTGTGCAGACTCTGGCAGCCCACCTCCGCAAAGGGAGGGATTACCATATACATGTCAACCTTTCTGCTCATATCATTCTAGTCTTTCCCCGGTCCACTTCCATTGTCAGTTCAAAGCCTTGGACCTTATCTTTAAAACCACCATCGGGTCAGATCCTAGCTATAACAGAGACCACTTCTGCATCCACAACACAGCCAGACAGCTACGCTTCTCAGTGATCTGGTGCATGTGAAAGCCATAGATAAAGTATTCTTGGTCGAGAGAGTTCAGTTGTTAAACAGGTTGCCAGAGGAGACTAGACAAATCCAGGGTCTTTAAGGCAAAATGCCAGACCTACTACTTTAATAACACTATCACCAGAATAAAATATTTAAATTATTATATATGGCACAGAAAATATACAATAAAAGAACATTACTAAGTTTGCAAAGTCAAGCACTCAAAAGTTAGGAAATACTAGAATTAAGGCTGCCTGTTTTAAGGAATTTTGTAAGTATATTAGAAACAAAAGAAATCCTAACAATGGCATTGGTCCATTACTAGATGGAGCTAACAGAATTGTCAATCAGAAAAGGGCAGAATTCTTCAATAAATATTTCTGTTCTGTATCTGAAGAAACAGCAAGATGGTGTGGATGATGATGATGAATCATAGAATATCAGGGTTGGAAGGGACCTCAGGAGGTCATCTAGTCCAACCCCCTGCTCAAAAGCAGGACCAATCCCCAATTAAATCATCCCAGCCAGGGCTTTGTCAAGCCTGACCTTAAAAACTTCTAAGGAAGGAGATTCTACCACCTCCCTAGGTAACGCATTCCAGTGTTTCACCACCCTCATAGTGAAAATTTTTCCTAATATCCAACCTAAACCTCCCCCACTGCAACTTGAGACCATTACTCCTTGTCCTGTCCTCTTCTACCACTGAGAATAGTCTAGAACCATCCTCTCTGGAACCACCTCTCCGGTAGTTGAAAGCAGCTATCAAATCCCCCCTCATTCTTCTCTTCTGCAGACTAAACAATCCCAGTTCCCTCAGCCTCTCCTCATAAGTCATGTGTTCCAGACCCCTAATCATTTTTGTTGCCCTTTGCTGGACTCTTTCCAATTTATCCACATCCTTCTTGTAGTGTGGAGCCCAAAACTGGACACAGTACTCCAGATGAGGCCTCACCAATGTCGAATAGAGGGGGACGATCACGTCCCTCGATCTGCTCGCTATGCCCCTACTTATACATCCCAAAATGCCATTGGCCTTCTTGGCAACAAGGGCACACTGCTGACTCATATCCAGCTTCTTGTCCACTGTCACCCCTAGGTCCTTTTCCGCAGAACTGCTGCCTAGCCATTCGGTCCCTAGTCTGTAGCTGTGCATTGGGTTCTTCCGTCCTAAGTGCAGGACCCTGCACTTATCCTTATTGAACCCCATCAGATTTCTTTTGGCCCAATCCTCCAATTTGTCTAGGTCCCTCTGTATCCTATCCCTGCCCTCCAGCGTATCTACCACTCCTCCCAGTTTAGTATCATCCGCAAATTTGCTGAGAGTGCAATCCACACCATCCTCCAGATCATTTATGAAGATATTGAACAAAACCGGCCCCAGGACCGACCCCTTTCCATTCCAACAGTAACTCAGGAGGTTGTTAAAGCTACTAAATATAGACATGTTTAAAGCAGCAGGTCTGAATAATGTACCTCAAGAGTTTTAAAGGAGCTGGTTGAGGATTCTCTGAACTGTTGATGTTGATTTTCAATAAGTCTTGGAAAAATAGGGTATTCCAGAGGACTGGAAATGAGCTAATGTTGTGCCAATATTTTAACAGGGTAAGTGGAATGACATGGTTAATTATAGGTCTGTCACCTTGACATTTATCCTGGGGAAAATAATGGAGCAGCTTATACAGGACTTGATTAATAAAAAATTAAAGAAGGGTAGTATAATTAATGCCAATCAACATGGACTTATGCAAAATAGATCTTGTCAAACTAAGATTTTTTTTATGAGATTATATATTTGGTTGGTAAACGTAATAGTGCTTGAAGTAATAGACTTCTATAAGGCATTTAACTTGGCACCACATGACCCTATGATTAAGAAACTAGAACCATACAAAATCAGTATGGCATACATTAAATGGCTTAAAAAGTGGCTAACTGATACCTCCCTAAATGTAATTGTAAATAGGGAGTCATTGTCAAGTGGGTGTGTGTTTAGGGGGGTCCTGCAGGGATCAGTTCTTGGCAGTCCGCTATAAAAATGTATTTGGCACTGGTGCAACTGCTACTGGGATACCAAGTCCTGGTCTAATGTCCATAATTCAAAACAGATATTGTAAAAGGTTGAGAGAAGAGCCACAAGATTAAGGAACTGGAAACCATGCCTTATAAAAGATTTAAGGAGCTCAATCTGCTTATCTTAACAAAGAGCAGGTTAAGGGGTAACTTGATCATTCTATAGCTACCTCTTGTCATGAGAAGTATCGGGCAAACTTCATAAGAAACTGACAGGTTTCAGAGAAACAGCCGTGTTAGTCTGTATTCGCAAAAAGAAAAGGAGTTCTTGTGGCACCTTAGAGACTAACCAATTTATTTGAGCATGAGCTTTCGTGAGCTACAGCTAAAGCTCATGCTCAAATAAATTGGTTAGTCTCTAAGGTGCCACAAGAACTCCTTTTCTTTTTTCATAAGAAACTGTGTCACCAGTTGTGTGGGTGGGTAGGGGTATAAGACACACACACACACACACACACACACACAGGCAATGTGTTTTATAACCAGGGAACAGTAAAGTGTAGAAAACTCCATCCACTTCTCATGGGATCCCACAATATAAATCTAGTTAATAATTCTCTAGTTTACCTGGAGAATGCTTAAACACTATTAATATCTTAGATGTCTGTATACTAAGGTGAGAAGTATGGTGAATAAGCAGAAGAACTAGAAATGCTAGTTAATAAACACACTCTGACTCAGTTGGCATCATAGACACTTGCTGGGATAATACACATGGTTGGAATATTGGTATAGAAGGGTACAGCTTGGTCAGGAAGAACAGATGGAAAAAAGTGAGGAGGTGTTGCTTTATATATCAAAAATGTATACACTTGGACGGAAATGGAAATAGGAGACAGACTTGTTGAAAGTCTCTGGGTAAGAATAAAAGAAGTAAAAAACAAGGATGATGTCATGGTAGGGGTTTACTACAGACCATCTAACCAGGAAGAAGAGGTGGATGAGGCTTTTTATAAACAACTAACAATCATCCAAAGCACAGGACTTGGTGATGTGGGACTTCAGTTACGCAAACATCTGCTGGAAAAACAACACAGCAGAACACAGATTATCCAACAAGTTCCTGGAATGTATTGGAGACAATTTTTTATTTCAGAAGGTGGAGAGACTGTTCTAGATTTGATTTTGACAAATAGGAAGGAACTGGTTGAGAATTTGAAAGTGGAAGACCACTTGGGTGAAAGTGATCACGAAATGGTAGAGTTCATGATTCTAAGGAATGGTAGGAAGTTAAACAGCATAATAAAGATAATGGATTTCAAGAAGGCCAACTTTAGAAAACTCAGGGAGTTGGTAGGTAAGATCCCCTGGGAAGCAAGTCTAAGGGGAAAAACAGTTCAAGAAAGTTGGCAGTTTTTCAAAGAGACATTATAAAGGATGCAAAAGCAAACTATCCCACTGCGTAGAGAAGGTAAGAAGTCTGGCAAGAGAACTCCCTGGCTTAACCAGGAGATCTTCAATGATCAGAAACTCAAAAAAGAGTCCTACAAAAAGTGGAAACTAGGTCAAATTAGAAAAGGAAGAATTTAAACAACTAACACAAGTATGTATGGACAAATTAGAAAGGCCAAGGCACAAAATGAGATTAAACTAGCTAGAGACATAAAGGGTAACAAGAAAACATTCTACATCACAGAAGCAAGAGAAAGACCAAGGACAGGGTCGGTCTGTTACTCAAGGAAAGGGGAAAAACAATAACTGAAAATATAGCAATGGCAAAAGTTCTAAATGACTTTTTTCTTTCAGTTTTCACCAAAAGGTTTAGTAGCAATTGGATATCTAACTTAATGAATGCCAGGGAAAATGAGGTAGGATCAAAGGCTAAAATAAGGAAAGAACAAGTTAAAAATTACAGGACAAGTTAGATGTCCTCTAGTCACCAGGGCCTGATGAAATACATCCTAAAAGAGGGGTTCTCAGGACAATTTTTTTGGTGGCCTCAGAATACGGCCACCAATTCTTGCTGGTGGCCACTCTCACGCTTTTTCCTAAAATACTTAATTAGCTTTAGGAAAACCAAATAAATATGCACATATACATGTCCAAATCATTGTAATTTATTTATTCATAGCTAGTAAGTCTGTTGTGAAAAGTGATATTAACAAACACACAAGTATCACTTTTCACAGCAGACTTACTCAGCACTGGCAATCCTGGGGACAAAAAATGGATGGAGTGACGGGGGAGGCAGTGAGGGCCAGGGGAGATGGGGCTTAGGGGCTGGAGAAGGTAGCAGGGGACTGGACCGTGAAGCCTTGCTGCCAGAGCCTGAAGCCTTGCGGATGGAGGACAGGGCCCAGGGACAGAGCCTGAAGCCGTGTGGCTGGAACCCGGGGTCTGCCATTGCGCAGCCAGACCCTGGGGGTGGAGCCCGAAGGCCCATGTCCAGAGCCTGCTGCCCCGCTACTCCTGGGCTTTCTTGGACAGGGTGACACCCCTTGTGGATTGGGGGGCAGGGGGGAAGCAGTAGATGTGGTATATCTTGACTTTAGTAAGGCTTTTGATACTGTCTCACATGACCTGATAAACAAACTAGGGAAATACAACCTAGATGGACTACTATAAGGTGGTTGTCTAACTGGTTGCAAAACCATTCCCATAGAGTAGTTATCAGTGGTTCACAGTCATGCTGGAAGGGCATAATGAGTGGGGTCCTGTAGGGATTGGTTCTGGTTCCGGTTTTGTTCAATATCTTCATCAATTATTTAGATA
The DNA here is from genome assembly GCF_965140235.1 of Caretta caretta. Classification (NCBI taxonomy): domain Eukaryota; kingdom Metazoa; phylum Chordata; order Testudines; family Cheloniidae; genus Caretta; species Caretta caretta. The sequence continues at coordinate 123,962,683 of NC_134209.1, read as the reverse complement.
ATGGCAGAGAGAGTACACTTATAAAGTTTGCAGACAACACCAAGCTGGGAGGGGTTGCAAGTGCTTTGGAAGATAAAATTAAAATTCAAAATGATCTGGACAAACTGGAGAAATGGTCTGAAGTAAACAGGATGAAATTCAATAAGGACAAATGCAAAGTTCTCCACTTAGGAAGGAACAATTAGTTGCACACATACAAAACGGGAAATGACTGCCTAGGAAGAGTACTGAAGAAAGGGATATGAGGGTCATAGTGGATCACAAGCTAAATATGAGTCAGTGTAACACAGTTGTGGAAAAAAAGCAAATATCATTCTGGGATGTATTAGCAGCAGTGTTGTAAGCAAGACACAAGAAGTAATTCTTCTGCTCTACTCTGAGCTGATTAGGCCTCAACTGGAATATTGTGAACAATTTTGGGTGCCACATTTCAGGAAAGATGTGAACAAATTGGAGAAAGACCAGAGAAGAGCAAGAAAAATTATTAAAGGTCTAGAAAACATGACCTATCAGGGGGAAGATTGAAAGAACTGGGTTTGTTTAATCTAGAGAAGAGAAGACTGAGGGTGGACATAACAGTTTTCAAGTACACAAAAGGTTGCTACAATGAGGGAGAAAAATTGTTCTCCTTAGCTTCTGAAGATAGGACAAGAAGCATGGACTTAAATTGCAGTAAGGGAGGTTTAGGTTGGACATTAGGAAAAATGTCTAAACTGTCAGGGTAGTTAAGCCCTGGAATAAATTGCCTAGAGAGGTTGTGAGATCTCCATCCTTGGAGATATTTAAGAGCGGTTTAGACAAACACCTGTCAGGAATGGTCTAGATAATACTTAGTCCTGTGTTGAATGCAGAGGACTGGACTCGATGACATCTTGAGGTCCCTTCTAGTCCTACAATTCTATGATTCTAGGATAATGTTTACTATAAAAAACATTAAAAAAGGTAGGTTAAATTAGAAAGGCCACATGTTCTTCTTGGGCATCACCAAGGTAGATGAGAAACAAAACTTTTCTTATAAGTTTCCATAAATCAATACTTAAGATGTGAAATGTGTGTGCCATTTCCTTGGAAGAAAGTACTCTTTTAAAAAGGGTTATTATTAGTATTAGGTCAGTACCACCTGATCTGTTTCAGGGATTGGTAGATGCCAGAGGGGAAGTGTATAATTTTGCTTTGCTGACGGTTTATCTCCTTTCCAAAGAGCAGAAAATTATGTTTACCTCTAGAAGCAGCAGCAGAAGCCAGTACAGCTGCTCCTTCCAGATCGTGTTTGCTCCTTTGGCATTTGATGGCTTGAAAAATGGCTTCAGTGTTTTATTGTCAGAGTATATGATAATTGAGGTGATGTAAAAATGGCCGGAGCACGAGTTTTCCAGAGCAAAAGAAGGAATGGATCATGTGCCTGCTACAGAATATAATTCTCCATTTATTATCCCAGCTTCAGTTCAATTTTACTATGTTCAGTTGTAATTCCATAAAATGCTGAAATTAGATTACATACTAAAACTATTTTGTGCGTTTTTTTTTCATTTCTAGTGTAATTTGTATGAACACAATATATTTAAACGTACACAAAATCTATATATTGGCATCACAGCAAAGGCTCTCATCATAGGGTGGACTGCAACAGAGAGATTATGTCACGGGTCTCCTCCACTCCCAGTCATTGTCTTGCAGTCTATACCCACCTTCCACCCACAGTCACTTAGTATCCCTGGGGAAACTCCAGTGTTGACTTACATTAAAAACATGATGTTAAGAAAGTGGTCTGCATATATGTAGCTGTCCTTTAGTACAATCTAGTGACTGTAAATGAATAGGTGAGCCAGCACTATCAGACCATCCAACTCTTCACAGACAACTCTTCTATTTAGTATAGTCTATGAGCCACAGTTTGGGAACCTCAGCGCTACATCAATAGTGCTATGTCTTAATGGAGGTGTGGTGTAATAGGCAAAGCCCAAGTGGGGGAGTGTGAGGCTCCATGGGCCAGGAATCCAGTTCTGCCTGCTCCTGGGTGGCTGCTGTGTCCACACCACCACCTCACAAAACTCTGGTGAAGTGAGGAACAGCAACTTATGAGATTGATAGGTTCAAGCACCACTGGAGGTCCTACCATGTTCCCTGATTGGCCCAGGCATGCTATTTAAGGCTTTGGGAAAACACCTGGAAGCTGCCTGTGCAACTAGACAGATCCCTGGCTAATTGCTGCAGACCCTGCTGTGCACTCCTGATACCTTGCCTTGCTCCTAGTTCCTGGCTCCAGCCCTGCTCCTGATACTCAGCCTTGCTCCTGGTTTTGATTCCTGGTCCCCTGCTCCATTCTTGACACCTCACTCCCCTATTCCACTGACCCTACTTCAGCTGACTCACTTGGATCTGGCCCAGTGTGGCTCATTGACTTTGACTCCAACCTGATCCTATGGCATGACACTAGTATGGCCTGCTGCTTCTGGCCTTGCCCCTCCAGACTAAACTCAGATCATGCTCTTGAGTCCCCTCCAACCCAGGCCTTGGTCTCGACTGGCACCCCTGTAGCCATGTTCTTGCCAGGCAGGGCAATGTTAACCCACCTTTGTGTCCAACTGATTCTGTGTTGCTCCAGGGATATAAAACAGCCCCCATGTAAGTTATGGAGGTTTGGGGGCTGCTCTAAATTACAGCAGCTTCCCTAGGGGCTCCCCACTTCCCCACGCTATCTTACCATGTCTCCTAACCTCTGAGTGGGGAGATAAGACTAGCATAACAGGGTTGGGCAATTATTTCAGTTGCTAATGTGAATGCATTCATCATATAGACAGGATACTCTTTCAGTAAATAATTGACTTAATGACTAATCAAGTTTTGTTAAATCCCTTAGAGGAAGTATTTCAGTATGGTCGGAACATGCACATGAAATAGCAACTGCAGGAGCAGTCACCAATAGCAATGTGCAGGAGTAGAATTACCACCAGTCACAAATACAGTCTGCTTATGACCTGATGGACACATTCCCTCAAACAGGATCTCTCTCAGGAACTCGGATGACCTTCCAAGAAAGCAAGCAAACAAAATGCCCTAAGAACTATAAAAGGGGAATGATGATAGTGGCTTCCTTGGTCATTGTTAGCCCTCCTATCCTTTAACAAACCATGGCTCCATACAGACATCACAGTCAGCTAGTTGTTCACATGTAGCATCAGTCATAGAGCACACAACATTTTGCTCCAAAAAAACAAAAAACAAAAAAAAAACAAAAAAACCTATGGCCCCACTTGAGAAAATAACTTAGCATATGCTTAAAGTGTAAGCACGTGCTTACATGCTGTCCTGAAGAAGGATGATTTCCTGAAACGGAGCCTATGTCTGCTGAGGTAAAATAATAATAGTTCAAAGTAAACAAAAGGAGCCGTGTTATGTAAACAATTCTATATTTCATCCTCCTGACAGTATGGATCTTCAGCATTTTCATTCTGACATGAACAGCAATTATGCATTTACTTGTGTTAGTTACTTAACCATTCTGTTGCTTATGAAAGGTAACATACTGAAAGGTTTGAGACTATTGACGCATACAATTTACAGCACACACAGCAGTAGCACAAGCCATTTCCAACTAAAAAAGTGGTGGTGCTCAACCTTCGGGGAAAAAGATAGCTCATTCTCTATGTTTCTCTCTTTTCACCATAAAGGAAGAAGTTAGGAAACAGATAGGCAGTGGGTGTGGAGAATTGTGTCATCCCATGAGAAAGTGATGAATCTCATAATGCACAAAGAGATAGTTCTTTAGCTGAGCTATAAGAATCTACTCCAGCTTGGGATCTGCTCCAAGGTATATTCTAGGAGCCTAGACACTTTGATACCAATGAAATTTGAGTTGCAATCCTTTCTGGTGAAGGGTTGTATTAATTATTTTAGTTTTAAGTGTATGCTTAAAAAAATCTGGAGCTACAGTATTAAACCTGCTTTTTAATCATATATAATAGCACAGATGCTGTACAAACAGATTTGCCATGGTGATGAAATGATGTGTATGTATAGATAAAATCAGATAATTTTTTCACTTAAGTGCTGAAGGTCAAATTGATGATTAAGTACCTTCTGTTCTAGGTGGTTTGTATGTGCTAATATAATAATGTGCATATTATTTATATATAGTGGAATGCAAGATTAAGATATTTAAGGTAAATCTAATGACGAAGAAAAAGGGTAGGACTACTTGGCAATAATTCTAGTCCCTTTGAAGGTTCATACAATTGTGGACTAGGCCTTCCCTGCCCAGGTGGTAGTTTATGAGCAACTGACTTCCAACTAACTCCTGACCTCAATATTTTTGTGAGTTGTGGCAACTTGCTTTTTGCTTTGTTTTTTAAATAACTTTTTTTAAAGAATAAATGTAGTGAGGAAGGACACTTCTGGCTTTCAGAGCATGTCTATGTTGCAGTTGGAAATGTGATTGCACCCCAGGTATACATACCACTAACTTTAACATAGCTAGTGTGGGTATGTCTTTAATCTAGACAATGTTCCTAAAAATAGCAGTGAAGACACAATGGCATGGACCCTGGTGCAGGCTGGATAAGGCCACCTGGAACCCTGGTATGTACTCATGTTCGTACCCACACACCTACATTACTATTTTTATCTATAGTAGCTAGATTAAAACTAGCGTAGGTATGCCTACCTGAGCTATAGTCATACCTCCGACTGCAGTGAGGACATACCTTCAGACCTGTACCCAATGATAGGAGACTTAGGGCTCCATTCTCCTGCCACAGTATATAACTAACTCCCACTGAAGTCTTTGTAGATTGATGTTAATGGGGAGTTGTTTGTGTCTTGGGTTCTATTTTCAACTAATCCATAGAATTTCTCTATGAGCATGGGCTCATCACTTGCCCTGTCTTTTAAAGTTCATATCAGTTCTAGAGTTGGTCAGAAAAATGCCAATATAATATTTTTTCATTGCAATTTGCTGATTTGTCAAAATTGAAATGTATGGCAGAGATGGTTCTATTTTTGAAAAAGCCCTGCCCATCAGTCAGGTTTCCAAACCAGCTTGGTTTACTGCCAGTTTGCTCGCCCGGCTTTGTGGCAGCCTGGTCAATTTTCATCAAGGCAAAAGGGGAGTTCTGACAGTTCTGTATTCGGTCCCATGTTGTTTAATACATTCAAAAATGAACTGGAAAGGAGGTGGGAGCGGCAAGATAGCAAATTTCCAGATGACACAAAGTTATTTAGGTTAGCGAAGACCAGAGATGACTGTGAGGAAAGAACTACAGACAGACCTAAACAAGCTGGGTGAATGGACAATGCAGTGGCAAATGAAATTCAGCGTTGATGAATACAAAGTAATTCACATTGGAGGGAAAAAATTACATTGCTCATACAATTTATAGGTTTGTACATTTACTATAAAAAACCCAAGAGAGGGACATGGGAGTCATTGTGGACGGCTCTATGATCACCTCTGCTCAATGTGCATTGGTGGTTCAAAAAGCAAACAAATGTAAAGTTGCACAAGAAATGGTAGGGTGAATAATACAGAGATTATTATAATGCCTTTATCTAAATCAATGGTGCAGCTTCATAATAGTCACCCCATCTCAGAAAGAATATTGCCGAACTAGAGAGGGTTCAGAGAAAGACGATGAAAGTGATCAAGGGCATGGTTAAGTTCTCATATGGTGAGAGACTGAAAAGACTGGGTTTGTTTAGCTCAGAAGAGAGATCAATGAGAAGGGGCATAATTAAATTATATAAAATAATGGATGATCTAGAAAAGAAAGATCAGGAGCTTTCTATTCTCCCCGTGTCACAATACAAGGACATTCCATGAAATTAAAAGGGGGGATTCAAAATCAATAAAAAGAAATACAATGTATAATTAAACTGTGGAACTCACTGCCAAAGAAAGTCATTGAGACCAAGAGTTTAACCAGATTCAGAAAGGGATTGGACATGCATATGAATATCAGGAATATCTATAATTATCATCATTGATGATAAAAAAAAGGGCTTAAACCAGTCTATTAGACACCAGGATGAGACCTAATGTGGGTGGGGACAGTTTAGCCCATATCTGGCTACTGTCAGTTCTTATATCTTCGTCCGAAGCATCTGGTAGTGACTACTGCCAGAGACAGGATACTGGACTAAGTGGACTTCAGGTCTGATCCAGTGTGGCAATTCCTTTGTGCCTATACTTTGGGCCTGCTCTTGCAGTCTTTACTCAGGCAAAACTCCAATTGGGAATTATTTCTCTGAGTAAAGTATGCAGGATCAGCAGTTTGTTTTTGCCTCCTTTCATACTTTGTTTCATGCGTAACATGGAATTTTCACTCCGTCTGTCTAAACAAATTTGATTATTAGCTGAAATCATTGCCAAGGTTCCAATGACTTGAATATATTGCACCAGGCATTTCCAGAAATGAAAAAACACAAGCACAGAGAGGTCCATGAAAGTCTCTGACTGCAGCTATAGACTTTTCTTGATGCATGAGGTGGTGCTTACAGTGCATAGCTGGACAAGTATTCACTAACTGCTCACAAATCCTTTCTCCATTAATGACAGCAACATGATACGGGCCATGTCTTTGTGCAGCACTTAAAGACTGCAAGCCTGATTAAGGCATCAGAGTGATATTGTAAAACAGATTGCATATAATGAATAATAATAATAATTAAATAGTAAGCAGCAGTAGGCACTGGACTAGGTTAGCCTCATAAGAAATGTTTAACAAAAAAAAAAATGAACAAAAATGAACAAGCTTGTAAACAAAGCATTAGGGAAAGGAATACTGAGCAGGAAGAGCTGAATGGATGGAGTTCTTTAGAACAGGTTTGACGCACCTGCTTAGTGCCAGCCAAGCACACATCCCAGCATGTGGAGAGAAGTCCAAAAAAAGGACTCTTGTACAACCTAAGAAAATAGTAAGAACAAACCGGTCCATCCACCTACAAGCTGAAAACAGCCAACCAGCCTGCTGTTACATGCTGTTCTGCAGGAAATCCGGCTACTGTGAGATAAGTGCTTTATACTCTTGGGCCTGGATTCTTCTCTCACATATAATGGCTTAAATCAGGAATAACTTCAATGAAGTCAATGGAGTTACACAGATGTAAGTGGTAGAAGAAGCAGGCCCATAATTTCTGAGGTGAGGTTGTGAACTGAACCACTCCCTGCTCCTTCACCTGTAAGACTTGTTTTGCTGTCAGAGGTTTTTTGTGGCTAATTTATCAGTGGACAGGTTTCCATACCTGCCCCAGAAACAAATGTATTGACATGATGTAGCACTTAAGTACTTCTGAAAATCTCACTCACTGTCTTTTTATATATTTACTTATAGACTCCACAATTCATTGAGCAATTGTTTTGCTGTTTACTGGAATCTTTCAAATAAAGAATTAAACCATTTGCCTATTGTGATTTACTTTGATGAGGTACTCAGATATCATAATAATGGGCACTTTGTTATAACCTGAACAGATAGTTAGAGAAGACACTAGGGCCATGTCTATACTACAAACTGTGGCTGATAAAAGTTACATCGGCATATAGCCAACAAAGTTTATACGTGGCTTGCATTGGCCCTCCATGTATTCACTAGGAATGCTTGTGCTGATGCAAGTGTGGTGCACCACGTGCCACCATCCATCACACTGCCTTTTGAGAAATTTTCACAATGTGTTGTGGGATAAAAATGCCTTGTCCAGGGATCTGGTTCAAGTTCCTAGCATGCAACTTTCTCCATCCCATAATGCCATCCATATCCCATAATTTTCATGCCTTTTTTTAAAATCTCACAAACTTGCCTTGCACTTTTCCATCTCTGCCAGAAGCATGGGGCCCATAGAGCTCTGCACTAGTCTCATGAACCTTGCAATACAGGATTCACGATTCTCCTGTATTTGGAGACCCATAGGAAGTACTGCAACAATGTGGGACATGAGGATTTCCGCAAGGATACTTTGTTGAGGGACATAATGAAAAACAATTCAATGTTGTTGGCTGCAGACAGCTGAGTGCTGCTTCTGGCTCTGAGAAACAAGCACTGAGTGGTGGGATTGCATTGAAATGCAGGTTTGGGATGATGAGCAGTGGCTGCAGAAGGTCACATTCCTGTTTCTGTGTGCCGAATTTGCCCCAGGCCTCCAGCATATGGACACCAGAAAGAGAGCTGCATTGATAATGGAGAAAAAAGTGGCAATCACATTCTGGAAGCTTGCAATGCCAGATTGCTACTGGTCAGTGGAAAATCATTCTGGAGTTGGAAAATCCACAGTGGGGCCATTGTCATGCAAGTGTGTAGGGCCATTAATCATCTCTTGCTATGCCAGACTGTGACTCTCAACAATGTGCAGAAAATAATGGATGGATCTACAGGAATGGGGTTACCATATTGCAGTGGGGTAATAGATGGCACACAAATCCCTGTTTTGGCACCAGCCCACCTTGCCACAGAGTACATCAACAGAAATGGCTACTTTTCTATAGTTATGCAAGCATTGATGAATCACCGGGGATGAATATCAGTGTGGGCTGGTCAGGAAAGGTGCAGGACGGTCTCATTTTTAAGAACACTGGGCTGTTCAGAAAGCTGCAAGCAGGGTGTGACATTATTGACATAATCTGGGACCGTATAGATCATTGTTGCAACCAAGAACCTGTAGTAGCACCAAATCTTGTATAAAGGGAATCAAATAAGGTGTCTCAGACAAGGTTATGGTTTACTGGTTATGATTATGCTGTCTATATGTGTGTATTGTTTTTGTAGTTAAAGTTATGAATATTGGCTCTATACTGTCTGTATTTCAAACTTATGCTATGCTTCTGGGTGACATCCCAGACAAGTTGGTATCAGCTCTGCCTAACCTGCCTGATGGCCATCAGATGTACAACTGACCCATTGAGAGAAGGCAGACACACCTTGGGACTCAGCAAGGTATGCAGGGACATGCCTATGGACAGAATTCTGAGTTTTTTCCATGCCATGTGATGGACAGCTTGTCTTTGGAACAAAGAAAGAAAGACCACATGGCAAGAGAATATAAAAAGCTGCTACAGCTCATCCATCTTGTCTTCAATCCTGCTTCTTACCTCTGGAGGAACTTTACTACGCTGAAGCCTTGAACCAAGGACTGAAAGACCCATCCCAGCTGTGGATGTACTCCAGAGACTTGATTTGAACCTGCAGTTTATTCTATCACTGCTGCAAGCCTGAACCAAGAACTTTGCTATTACTGTATGTAATTGATTCCATTTAACCAATTCTAGCTATCATCTATATCTTTTTCCTTTTATGATTTCCTTTAGATTCTAAAGGACTGGCAACAGCGTGATTTGTGGGTAAGATCTGATTTGTATATTGACCTGGGTCTGGGGCTTGGTCTTTGGGATTGAGAGAACCGTTTTTCTTTTACTGGGGTATTGGTTTTCATAACCATTTGTCCCCATAATGAGTGGCACTAGTGTTGATACTGGGAAATTGGAGTGTCTACGGGAATTGGTTGTGTGACTTGTGGTTAGCCAGTGGGGTAAAACCAAAGTCCTCTCTGTCTGGCTGGTTTGGTTTGCCCTAGAGGTGGAAAAACCCCAGCCTTGGGCTGTAACTGCCCTGCTTTAAGCAATATGTCCTGAACTGGCACTCTCAGTTGGGTCCCACCAGAACCAGCATCGTTACATGAGGACTTTCTTTCCCAAGCGGCAGATTACCAATCGTGATATTAAAATGCCAATAGTGATTCTGGGGGATCCAGCCTACCCCTTGTTCCTTTGGCTTCTGAAGCTGTGCATGGCCACCTCAGTAGCAACAAGAAAAGATTTATCTACCAGCTCAGCAGGTGCAGAATGACAGCTGAATGTGTTTTTGGTAGATTGAAGGGATGCTGGCAGTGGCTAGTCACTAAACTGGATCTCTGTGAGAAAAATATCCCATTGGTCAGAGCTGCTTCTTGTGTCCTGCATAATATCTGTCAGGTAAATGTAGAAAAGCTACCACCAGGGTCACAGGCACCAATTTTTATTTTTCCCCCAGTGGGTGCTCCACCCTCGCTCTGCCCTGAGTCCCTGCCCCATTCTGCCCCTTCCCAAGGCCCCACCCTCATTCTGCCTCATCTAGCTCCTCTCCAACCCCCTGAGGTCCACTGCCCATGACTCAGTGCTCTCCATCCTCCCTCAAGAGCCTCCCCCAGTCACCAAACAGCTAATGGGCAACCATGCCAAACAGCTGATGGGTGGCCACACCCAACAGCTGATGGGCGGTGGTACCAAACAGCTGATCAGCAGCCCCACAAAACGGCTCTGGCTGGTTGGTGCTGAGCATCCCCTATATTTTTGCCATGGGTACGTGAGCCCCAGAGCACCTACAGAGTTAGCGCCGATGACCAGGGTGGAGAGCAAAGGTGCAGCAGCTGTCTGCAGCAGCTGTCAGCTGACTGAACAGCCAGACACGAGGGCTGTTACAAAAGCCCAATGTGGCATTATATGGTTGAGGGAGGCTTTGAAAGAGCACTTTAACCATCAGCCACAGTAGTGTTCTCAGCTGGAGTTTTTTGAGCCTAGAGCCTTGGGTGCTGCTAAGAACTGTGTAGTGCTTGCTGTACATTTAAAATATGACTGGGTGTTTTCCTGAAAGTATGACTCATGAGTTGCTTGCTGTGCATTTACAAGTACTGTTTGCCTTGACTATCACTCTGCAATATTGTGAATAAATAAAGATAATTTGAACATAAGTACATAAGAACAGCCATAGTGGGTCAGACCAAAGGTCCATCTAGCCCAGTATCCCGTCTTCTGACAGTGGCCAATGCCAAGTGCTCCAGAGGGAATTAACAGAGCAGGCAATCACCAAGTGATCCATCCCCTGTCGCTCATTCCCAGCTTCTGGCAAATTTGATTCTTCAAAAATAGAACTTTACTGAGTGGGAAAAAACAGTGCAGAAAATCAATGTGCAAAAAACTCCACAGGCAATGTTATACAAATTTTTAACATAAATTAATGGGTGAAACCTTAATAATAAGAAAGGGAGTAAACATTTATGTCCATTTGAGTCCACAAGTGTAGTCCATTTTGGCTACATATACACTAGCTGTGGTTCTCACAGCCAGTGTATGCTGTTATACCAGCAAAAAAGTCCTTTTGCCAGTATAGCTTATTTTGTTCAAGGAACTGGTGTAATACTCTTTTACCAGTGTAAACAGCATCTCCACACTGAGGGTTGCATCAGCAAATCTTTTCCAGGGTGGATAAGGTCTAAGTCCCATTGACTTTCGAAACCTAAGTCACTTACCCCTCATGTTTCTAATAGAGAAAATTAAAAATATGAATTTTAAAAGAAACCTTTCATGGTTGATACAGACTCCAAGTTTAAATTACACGAAATTTCAATACTTGCCTGTACCTTTAAAATCCCTCTGTGTTCCTCACCCTAACTACAGCACTTGGGGCAAAAATTTTCACAGCCCTGAGCAATATGCCTAGGTCAATCTAATTTAAGTGCAGACCAGGCCTTAGATACTAGAGCAATGGGGCCATATAAGCACATAGTAACTGGATAGACGCCCTGGTACAGACACGGTTAGATCTATGGAAGAATTATTCCACAGAGCTAGCTACTGCCTCTCAAAGAGATGGATTAACTACATTAACAGAAAAACCCCTTCCACTGACGTAGAAAGCATCTACACAATGGCACTACAGCAGCAGTGCCATAGCTGTTCCACTGTAGTGTAGACATGCCCTAAGTGCCTGCTAGGCAGACCTCCAACACACACAAGGCCTTGATTTTATCTCTGATCATGGGCAAGGACATATGTGCACGTTACATTGCCTCTCTGCTCAGTAGCCTTTGTTCTTGTGAGTGGGCATGGTGTTCAAGTGCACATGAATCTTGCCTTCTCACAAAAAGAGAGAAGCCAGCCAAAGCAGGGGGCAGCATGATATGCATACAGACACCCCAAAGCCAAAACACAGCTAGGAGATCTAATTTTAAACACTGAAGCCTTGACAGTGTCCCTTTAAAATGTTAAAATAGATCTGCCTTCCCCAGTGCCTTGTGTGCAAACAGGAATTGTTAACTTGGATGGAGGAGAGGACATGCACTCTTTAAATTTTCAAACTAAGTGTCATTAAATGCAAGGATGTTCAGCAACAGTAAATAGAGACAATGCTGCATTGAAAACAGGCTGACAATGAGATAATATAAGGTTGTAGGTTAATTGCTCTGGACAAACAAGATTCTGCAACAGTATGATGTTTCATTTCCATAGGGACTTCTACCAGAGGATCTCAAAGTACCTTGCAAAGATTAAAGAATTTTCAGTCCTGAGAAGATATTATCTTCACTTTAGATGTGGGGAAACTGAAGCACAGAGCACTTATGGCCCAGACCCATAAAGGTGTTTAGGCTTCTATATACCTTTGATTTCAATGGATGTTATGATCCTAAATACCTTTGTGCATTTGGGCTTAACTGACTTGCCCAAGGTCAGCAGTGAGTCTATGGCAGAAAAAGGAATAAACCCTGACTCCAGATACCATGATTCAACCACAGGATCATACTCACTTTCCCCTGTCCATTTTAATATACCCACATTTTATTTATATTGCTGTGCACTGTAACACTATATGGCACTCAAACACATAGCAAGACCTCTGTCCTGAAGAGCTCAGTCTTAGGCCTTGATCCTGTAAGGAGAACCAGGAAGAAGAACCCTTTAGCCCATGTGCAGCCCAGTGACCTCTCTGAGGTTCCACACATGCCCAGAGTCCACCCTCAAGATTCAGGGCCTAAATGCATAACAGACAGATCTGAAGCAGAACTCTGTGTAGCTCGAAAGCATTTCTCTCTCACCAACAGAAGTTGGTCCAACAAAAGATGTTACCTCATCCACCAAATAAATCTGTTAGTCTTTAAGGTGCCACTGAACTCCTCACCCACCTTGTCTCTCTAATATCCTGGGACCTACAAGGCTACAACACTGTAAAGGACAGACAACAGACAGACAAAGGGAGATACGCAGCCTGTTTCCTGGAACAGCCCAGCTTTCAGTAGTATATGTAAGATGAGGGAAGGAGACTTCCATTAGCATGAAAGATGGCACAGAGCAGGAGTGGATGAAAGTGCCAGAGACAACAATCAGGAGAAAAACTTGGGTGGATCAGAGGGTGCTGCAGAGAGTGTAGGAGGAGATTAGAGAAGAGATGAAGGCAGAGGTGGAGCTATTGCAAGTTCTGAAAATAAGGAGAGGCTTGAATTTAGTGAATTACGCAAACTGGATATATCTACATATTATATATATATATATATATATACACACACACATTCAAGAAGGAGGACCATGAGTACCTGAGTATGAGGAGGAGCATGAGTACCTTGGTCTACATACCAAGTAACACTTGTGTAGTTAACTAAAGGAGTGGTTTTAAACTGATCAGAGGTGCCATTTGGGGGTGCAGGTGGGGGGACGTGCCCATCCCCCAACCTGAGTTTCATATCACATTTGGGTGAAGTTTGCAGCAGGAGGGAAGATACTGCCCCTCCTCCCCCTACTGCCCTCCTCCATTGTGTCTGCAGCCTCAGGGCTGCCCCACCAAGGAGCGGCCACTGGCCAAGCTGCTTAGGATTGGGAAGTCAGCCTCCTGACCTGCTGTACTGAGGGCAGGGGCTCATGTCGGAGTGTCTTCCTCACCCCTCGCCCACGTACCTGGTCTCCGCTGAGCTGGGAGCCTGTACTTGTGCCTCTGGCACAGGAGTGGGTGCTGCTGCTGTAGTGAACAAGTTCAGGCTCCTGAGTGCTTGGCTTAAAGAGACACTGCACTGACGCTCACTCACACAGTCTCCCTCACACATTCCCCACAGTGCACACTCTCTCACGCTCTGTTATTATTGTTTTTGTTTACTTCTTGGTACTTCCTGTCAAAATGCTCAATGCACATATATTCTCTGGAATTTTATTCTTTCAAAGTTTAAGGACTTCAGTATTGTTAGTTTTTTAACTGGTCTGTGCATTTCATAATTTTATTTCTCTCTTATGCTTAAATATAATTCTTTGAATAGTGAGTTCTAAAATGCCTAACTGTCCTGGGTGGAGTAATTATCATTATTACTTTTATTACCAATTGTGCTTTGTCATTCATTACTTAAAGTGGTACAATCAAATAACTGTATCCTTCTAGGACGTAAATTTAGCTTGTACTCACCTTAGCAGTGCCAGTTTAAAAAAAAAACAAAACTAAACACATAACTTTAGACAGTATGAAGATGGTCGTTTATTTTTTATTTGTATTTTTAGTTATATCTGTAAAATAACTTAAAATTCATACAAAAATAAATACAGTTCCAAGTCTGATACTAACAGTAATGATGGAGTCAAATGTTAGTGAATCATGTACATGACTGTGACCGGTAAACATAAATGCCGAAATAATTAAAATAAATTCCCTTTCTTAATAAAAGAAAATAACTTGATCACATATGTTAAAATTAAGTAAATACATTTTTAGTGGAGTGAAAAACAATTGACTAAAACAGAGTAGATAATGGCCGTAACAGAGTACGTCTGCTAGAGAAAGAAAAGCAGATTTTAAGCAGATTTTATTTATCTTTATGTCTACTAAACATCGTGTACAATGTATCAAACTTGTGTTTGTGATGTCTGTGTTAAGGCTCCAAAACTGATACCTCAAGGTTTGGAATTAGGAATACATTGCTGTATTATCTCCTGATCTAAATTTACATATAAACTTAAATTATGGCTTTAATTGGTGTTTGTATATATTTTTTCTCTTTCTTTATATACGAATTAGATACAGTGCACCTGTCAGCTAATTTCTAAGTTACCTGCAAAAAACTAGCCTAAGTAGCCCCTGAAATCACAGTTAAAGTTGCTCACCCCCACCAAAATCTGAAATGATGCCCCTGAAACTGATTTAGTTAATTTAGCTAGTTAGTTAATTTGCATGCAAAAGCTAAACAGATACAACCAGTTTTAAACTGATGTAAGCATGTCCACGCAGGGATTCGCACAAGTTTAACTACATCCATTTTTAAAAGGCTTTATTTAAACTGGTGCAACTTCTGTGTTTAGGTGAGGACTAACATTGTAGGGGGAAAAAAGGTCTTATCTTGTATTATTTGAGAAAGAGTATGTGAACATGTAATTTGTAACAAATATGCACAAAGGGCAATAATTAAGGCTGCATGAAATTTTAACTGTGTCATTTCCAGACTGGTATGTGTTTAACTGTGCAACCTTTACTTTCTCTTAATACAAAGTTTTAAAAGAATTTTCCTAGGGTTTGTTGTTCTTTGGGAGAGGGAGGTTTCTTAAGGAAATTGAGATAGAATAGAAGAAATTCCATGATTTGACTGCTCACCACAAGAACTGCCCAGCCCACACACTTGATGAAGGCTGCAGAGAGAAGTCCCTTGTTTGCAAATCACAGAGGCCTTGCAGCTTTTATAGTACCATATAAGATCATCAGTGAATGAGGAAGGAAAGGAGAATGGACCAAAGATAGTGAGGGTGTAAAGAAGGACCAAGTGAAAACATCATGGTGTGGGGGAGGGAGGGAAATAATGATAAACTGGTGAAGAGGAAATAAGTGGCATCAGGAACAGAATGCAAAGGAGAAAACAGTATGATGTAGAAGAACCATTTGGAACCCTTAAATTGGCCAATAGCCAGCTCTGTAACCAAGTGGTCTCATTTCCATCATTAGCTTGATCCTTTCTTCCCTCTTTTTAATTTGCCACTCTTGCTTGTCATGCCTTGTCTCCACACTGGATTGGAAACTCTTTGGGTCAGGGTCTGTCTTACTGTGTGTTCATATGGTGCTTAGAACTATAAGGCCAATACGAATCACAAATAAATTAATAAATGAATCAGATATAAAAATCAAGACAGCTTAATGATTAGGGAGCTGGAGCATGTGATTTATGAGGAGAGGCTGAGGGAACTGGGATTATTTAGTCTGCAGAAGAGAAGAATGAGGACGGATTTGATAGCTGCTTTCAACTACCTGAAAGGGGGTTCCAAAGAGGATGGATCTAGACTGTTCTCAGTGGTAGCAGATGACAGAACAAGGAGTAACGGTCTCAAGTTGCAGTGGGGGAGGTTTAGGTTGGATATTAGGAAAAACTTTTTCACAAGGAGGATGGTGAAACACTGGAGTGCGTTACCTAGGGAGGTGGTGGAATCTCCTTCCTTAGAGGTTAAGGTCAGGCTTGACAAAGCCCTGGCTGGGATGATATAGTTGGGGATTGGTCCTGCTTTGAGCAGGGGGTTGGACTAGATGACCTCCTGAGGTCCCTTCCAACCCTGATATTCTATGATTCTAATACATGTTCTTTACAGAAAAAGAGGAGCTTGGTATCACCAAGCATCATGAAGCTGAATGGAAGGAGAGTACATTTTGAGCCTGAGGAAGGAACGACTCTTCAGGGCTATAGCAGTCTGATGTGTAGGGGGAAAAGCACACTAGCACTTAAGAACATAATAATGGCCATATGAGGTCAGACCAAATGTCCATCTAGCCCAGTATCCTGTCTTCCAACAGTGGCCAATGCCAGGTGCCCCAGAGAGAATGAACAGAACAGGTAATCATCAAGTGATCCATCCCCTGTCACCCATTCCCAGCTTCTGGCAAACAGAGGCTAGGGACACCATCCCTGCCCATCCTGGCTAATAGCCATTGATGGACCTATCCTCCATGAATTTATCTAGTTCTTTTTTGAACCCTGTTATAGTTTTGGCCTTCACAACATCCTTTGGCAAGGAGTTCCACAGGTTGACTGTGCGTTGTGTGAAAAAAATACTTCCTTTTGTTTGTTTTAAACTTGCTGCCTATTAATTTCATTTGGTGGCCCCTAGTTCTTGTGTTATGAGAAGTAAATAGCACTTCCTTATTTACTTTCTCCACACCAGTCATGATTTTATAGACCTCTATTATATCCCCCCCAGTCATCTCTTTTCCAAGCTGAAAATACTTAAGTATTTTTCCAGTTCAAGAACTGAGGCTGCACAATTGTGGGGTGCAAGACAGCTGGCAGCCACTCAACTCAGGACTGACATTTACACCAGTGAATGACTGACACCATACCATAACTCAAATGCAAATGCTTCTGCCGCCTAAATTTGTAAGAGTGACCACACTGCATTTTTTCTTTTGAGGGGGTGAGATAGAAAGGTAATGAACATCCATTCTTCCTCTGTGACTGGGCTCATGATTCTGAGTGTTTTATTCAGTCCAAAAGGTCACATGGCCAAACTCATTGGCAACGGATGAGTGACAGGCCTCCGTGGAGGCTGACAAACCCACACTGTGTAGCTTAGCTTGAAGGAAGAGAACATTCACAGGAGAAGCAATGTGACCCAATGGTGATTCTACGGGCTTTGGGTACCTGAAACTGGGTTTAGTCCAGTGCTCCGCTACTGATATTGTGTGACATTGGGTGAGTCAGTATACCTCGTTTTCCCCATTTTAGGGGGATCAAGAGGCTTAGCATGTTTGTGTAGCCCTTTGAAAATATACAGTTGGAAACCAGACATTTATGTTAAGTATTGTTGTTGCTAATATGACCAGAAGAATTAAAGGACAACAGGGACTGCCTGAGCAGTCACTAGCATTTTTTCATTAGTGAACTGTTCATTGTAAGTGTTACTAGGGAAAACAGAGATATCAGAAAGACCTTCATAATTTTTCCTTCTCTTAGTAAAAAACGTTCAACTACAACAGACACGTCACAGCCACTCTCATATGCGTTAGAGTGACTGTATTCCTCTGTGTTTATATCTGAATGGAGTTCTTTACTCATTAACATTTTCTTACCTGTTTAATATTACAGATTCAGTTTTGAAATACTGTCCTTTTTGTCCCTTTTTTCGCCATCTGTTGACACAATCCAATGTGCATCTGGGTAAAGTCCAGCTGGCACAATCAGAAGGTGAACACATTCAGATCCTCTGAAATTGCTGATTCAGGGTGGGGGATACTCAAAAGGCCTGTTTCTGCACACGGATAGCACTGCAGCTGAGACGCCTATCATTGCAATCAGTGATAGTGCCAAACATTATCAATGCACAGACATCCTTTCACCCCACACTGCTTCCCCCCTTTCCCCCTCGCCCCAGACTTGTATGCTGTAGTCACATAAACAATGGGAAATGAAGAATCCCGATCACAAAGACAACAGCTGCACTCCAGGGTCAGGCTTTGCATGCTCATCTAACAATGGTAATGGGTAACCCCATCTCAGCTCCGAATAATTTATTTATAGATGCAATATCTCTTTCTGGTCTAGTTAAGACTCTCTTTTCATAAATGCATGGAAATTGAAATTATTGTCTACTCCTACAAAAGATTAAGGTGATTGTTCTTTACAGATAAAATAGCATAATTTTTAAGGGGGAAAAAGGTGATTGGAATAAATGAAATAAAAGAAAGTAGAAAGTTGGCTCATTTCTAAATTTGCTTTCTCTTTTTAAATGTATTTAAATATCTTTAATTATTAGAAGTTCTGTAATAATGGGAAGGGTTCACATTACATGCAGGAAAAAAACAAAAATTTAAAAATCCTGAAAGTAGTTAACATTATCCTTTAGTCTTGTGAGAGACTATTGGTTGCCCTCTTTTGTTATAAAACCTCTTTTACCATATAAGCTATAAGTACAAGCATCTGTTCAGCGTAGACAGTTTTGTAACATCCAGGAAACTATGAGTCATATTTCACATCAAAATATTATTTGTTGAGTTTGCTTTTTAGTTCTTTTAAATGCTATTGCTTGCTGGCTGCATATTGTCTAAACACACACTTTCATATAGAATCAGAAGGGAGAAAGACTAACTAAATCAGTAAAGGGAAGTAAAACTCTGCTAAAAACATTTCTTTGGGGTCCCTTCCTGTTTTTTCTATAAATTCCTATTTACAGTTATTTCAATTCTGTTTTAATTTGCCAATACTAATTATTTACAATAATTATTTCTGAGGTTTCCTTATTTCTCACTATCTGCTAAATTAATGGTTTCCAGCTAGCCCTGCATTTTAAAATCCTGCTCTCTGGATGTGGTTGATCAATATCTAACTGATTCTGTCTCCTCAGGAAATCAATTTAAGAATCAACCAAATGCAACTAGAAAACGACATATTATATAATATATATTAAGTGGCAGAACGTTCTTCAAATGGAATTGTGATCGGCATAGAGCTTTATGATACTCTGTATTAGAAATCACATAAAACCTTCAGGTTTTAACAATTTCTCTTTTGAAAAATACTAACTAAAAGCCATTGGTGTTCCTTTGATGTGAAATGTACTTTTGCAGATTAATTTAATTATAGCATTTTCATATTGGCAAATGATATGCACAAATATGGGCTATTTTTAACTGCTCTCTATAAAGCATGATAGAAAAAATGGGTGGCCTCTTTATAGTCTGCCCCCACTCCCTCCTTCCATCCACCACAATCCACAGGAAAAGTCGCATGACTGGCAGCTGGCTGCCTGCCCTATTATCTGGGTCTGCGTCCAGTCTGGCTAATTACAGTCACTGATTACTAAACACAGAACAGCACCATCACCTGCTTTATCCTGACAGGATTATACCATCTGTGCCACATGGCCGGGGTATGGAAAACTGGTGAAAGGTCACAGAGAGGGGCAAATAGCCCTTAATAGGAGGTAAATGTATGTTTACGGACATGACAGCTGACTGTCATTAGAGTATATATATTCACAGCTGAAGACACTCTCCAGGGGAAAAGTGGCATGGCTAGTGTGACTTAATCTGACATCTTTTTACCCCAAACCTAATATCATGTAATTGAGAGAGATGTAGGGAAAGACTATATATGCATTTATCAGAAACATGTGTCCATTGAAACTGGGCCGAATAAAACTATGGAAGACCTGCTGTAGAGAACCATCGTAGACTGACCAGAGGCTGGAATTGATTCGACAACCAACAGCAATGAATTTTCCATCTCTAATATTTATAAACCTATGATTTATAAAGCCAACAAAGTACTTAGTATGGTATAGAACACTTACGGTGATGCAAGCTTGGCAAAAGAATGAATTTCATACTGAAGGTCCCAAATCACTTGCAGTTTAGAGTCTACTGTCTTCTTCAGCTGGGAGCAAGATTTTTTAAAAATTTTGTTTAAAAAAAAGACTATTTGGGATTGCAGGTTTCTGCAGTCTTGCCCCACTCCTATCCATTCAGAATGCTACTGCAAAGATAATTTCCTGTTGCTTTGACCACTTCTCTTTTTGCATCCCTTCACTGTCCGCACATTTTCTATCACCTCAAACATAAGCTATTTGTCTTTCCGTTCAATGCCCTTCACAGCCTATCCCCACACTACCTTACCTCTCATTTGCTACTGAATTGTTGACTCCCACCTCCAATTAGTCTATGAAGCCAGCCTCCATTGCCCACTTTTTATATTTTCAAACAAGCACTTTCATGGTTTCCTCCCATGTTGGCCCTCATGCTTGGGAGGCATTCATCATAAACATCTACAAAGCTGCCTCATGATCCACCTTCAAATGCCTTCTTAAAACTCTCCTTTTCTGTGAGGCCACCAGTCTGCTGAGACCACAGCCTATCAGACAGATCAGTATTGTCTTATTGGTTCCTTGCACTACTCTCTGCTGTCTTTTGTGTCTTACTTAGTTTGTACGATTTTGGGGATATGGACCATCTTTTTGGTCTGTGTTTGTACAGCACCTCACACAAAGTGTTCTGACCTATGACCAGGACTCCAAGGTGCAACGGTAATCCAAATAATAATAAATAATTGTGAGTAGTTTAATCATGCTTGTTGATCTGTAAAGGAGAATGATAAAGGCTTTTCCTATCGTTACATTTGAGAGAAGAGGCAAAGTTACATTCTACCCTTGTACTTATAAATGGGGACTCCCACAGAGTTCCGTGGGCATCAGGCATCATCGGTCTCAGACCCTATTCCAGAGGATACTGAGACACTAGCAAGTTCTGACCTACAAACAGTTGCTAGAACTAGAAGCTGGACTCTGACAGAGGACTCCAGTCCTGGGATTGGTTGATGGAATGCTGGGGGGTCCTAACTGGTTCACTTCTATTTGAACCAAACACAAGTCTATGCAACTGATTTCCCCTGCATAGGATGGCTTCCCTTACATTACCTGCTCCTACTGCCTGACAACTGGCTCTTGGTTTGCCCTCTGTCCTGGACTCTGATCTCCTGGTATCTAACCTGGCCTGGCTCCCGCTCAGACCACCAGGTCAGACTGCCCATGTCCCAGTTGTGACACTGGGACCCTATTCATACGCAGGAACATGGAATTTTGCATTCAAAGTAAATTAGTTTTGAGGAAGTTAGAAGTTGTCTTTAATATAATAAGAAAGAGGGCTGCTTCTGTCAGGCTGCAGGACCTTCAGGTTCCTCCCTCCCCACCTAGCAAGACTGTTCATTTTATCACCACACCAGCAGTGAATGGGAGAAAGCTGAGCTGCGCCCCATTGTCTCATTGAATCCCAAGGCCTGTTTGTCTCCAGGCTCTGCTGAGGCTAGATCTTCTCAGAGATGAGAACCATAAGGCAAGCACTGGGAAGAGGATATCTGGAGTTTAGGCTTGTGCATGAGGGGGATGGTGGGTTTGCTTTCCTCTCTGACTGCCAGTTGTCTTCCCTGAAACCCTCCTGCCTGCTTTTGCTGCTCCTGCCTTCCTTCGGGGTCCCCCATCCCTCCTGGCTTCCTTGGCTGCCCATGTCTGGAAGTTTCTTTCAGCACCCCTTCCCATTTCTGTTCCAGGCTGCCTACTGCTTCCCTGCATCTCCATGCCCCAACCAGCCCATTCCCATCTTCCCTCGTCTCTCTGCCAGCATTCCCTGCACTCCTTCCCCTCCCGAGTCAACATGCTTTAATATTTAGAAATTGTAGGTACTTAAAAAAAGCAAAATACAACACAACTTTAATGATGGAGGGAAGAGGGATTCAAATCATTCCACAGGAGGCCCTGCCTATCTTAAACCAGCCTTGATAAGAGAAACCATCAAACAATGAGCTGCACCTTGGTTGTGTGAATTACAACATAGCAGCTATCACCACTGAAATAAACATTGAAGCAGGTCTGTCAGGTAATTTCTATTTGCTTAATCAGATCCTGAAATGTTAATTCAATAGAAATGTATCTTTAGAGCAGTGGTTCCCAAACTAGGGGTGCCGCTTGTTCAGGGAAAGCCCCTGACAGGCCGGGCCAGTTTGTTCACCTGCCGCGTCCGCAGGTTCGGCCGATCACAGCTCCCAGTGGCCGCGGTTTGTTCCAAACTGTCCTGTGCCCTCTGCCATCTTCTGTAATGCAGTTATGCATTGTTGGTACAAAAAGCCAGACCATATCAAAAACTAAAAGTTCAGACATTAAAATAAATTGAATATCAAAAAAAAAAAAAACACAGGAGCTATTGCACTGATTATATTAATTCATATCTAGTTAATTTTATTTCATTTAATTGGAAGTGCTATAGAATTTTCAGCCAGCTACAGCAATTTACTGTAGAATACAGAGACCCTGGCACACAATTTAGGTCCAGCTTTTTGTGGACAGTGTCACTAACTCTTGTGATTTTATTGTGAGTCTTGCAACATTTTATGTTTAATTTACAGTCCCAGTTCCTAGTGACATGACAGTAAAAATAACTAAATAAGAAAGTAAGTTTCTAGTCCTTGTGTTTACAGAGAAAAGATTGAAAATGTGACCCAAGTTCACCTTAAAAAGCTCAAAAACCAGAAGGCAAATGAAAAGAACCCAACACTTATTTTAAATCTCTATTTATTTAAGCCAATCTCATGATTTTTTGAGTACCTGATTCATGATTTGTGAATGTTTGGGGTTGGTGATACTATGTGGCGTACATGGCGGTAGGCAGCCCTCAACTATATTCATAGCTTTTATTATTTGTTTAGCATCATAACTGTGCAGGATGCTCTACAAGAATAAGACACACTGATCCTGACTCAAGCAGCTGACAATCTGAATTAGACAACAGCAGGAGACAAAGATATCAGAAAGGAAGAGGTTTACATCAAACTACAGTGATTTGTTTACTTTTGTTGCAAATGTAGATTTTTAGTTCTTTAAAAGAATATGGTCAGTCATGAGAAAAGGAGTAGCTGGAACTGGTAGTGCAGGTTACTGTTGTGGATGTGGTTTGTGAACAGAAAATAATCTTCTATTTTAACTTTTCAGTTTCTTAGACTCTTCTAGTTTTATCACTTCCAAAAGGGTAAATATTTTAAAGTTAGCCTGAAAAATGGCTGTACTTCCGCTCTGCATTACCAAAGCTGTAAGCATATATGTGATACAGCATGACCAGAGGGCAGCAGGAGAGTGTTAGAAGAGAGCCTTAATTCCCTGTAGAAGGAAGAAAGTTTGCTATAGATTAATTAAAGCATCTGAAGCCAGTCACCTGATAAAACCCCCCTACTTCAATCAGAGAAGGGAAGGAGTTGAAGCAGAGTGGATTGGTGTTGGAGCAGAGAGCAGTTTGAAGGAGTTGAAGCAGAGTGGATTGGTGCTGGAATACAGAGCAGTTTGGAGGAAAGCAGAGGAGAGTTTGGAGAAGTGCTGTGGTGGGCTAAGACCTAGGTAAAGAGACACCTGGTTTGTGCAGAGGGAGGGCAGGAAGCCCCACAAGCTGAAGGGCAGGAGAGGGAAGTAGCCCAGAGGAAGGAACCGCTAGTTCAAGTGGTTTACCGCTATCCCTAGGGCCCCTGGGCTGGGGCCCAGAGTAGAGGGTGGGTCGGGTCCCTCCCTCTCCACTCCCCTCCTCTAGGACACTAGTGGGGTAGTTAATACCCACAGTTCAGGGGCGAGAAATGGGTGCCCTGAATCCTCCCCAAGAAGAGAAAGTGTGAGACCCATCAAAGTAGTGCTGGCAATTATATATATATGCATGCAAATACTTTTACACCCACACTGTTCTCAAAATCTGATATTTTCATATTTGCCTTGGGGATTGTCTGACCCACTTTTAAATCATGAAAGTGGGAGGAGGGGAATTAAAGTGTGTGCTAGTTTACATGGCATACTTTAAATATAATACATCCCATTCCCACCCAATGCCCACATAAAATGTTACATCAAAAGAATAGGGTTTTCTTTCAGTAGGAAAAGGGGAGGCTACTAGTTCAGGATCTCTTTTTTTTAACTATTATTTCTAGTTAGTCTACCTTTTACTGGACTATCACTTACAACATTGAATTTCCCATTTACAGGCCAAAACTGCACTCTGATGTCCTTCCTTTTTAATCTCAATCTCTCTCTCAATTTAATTTTGAAGTATGAAATCATAATACTCCCAGTATATCTTCTAGTCCTTGCTCTGATTTTTCTGCCCTGGTTTGCACTTTTAATGGTTCATTATTGGAGCTGGGTGGAAAAGAAGACAGATATCTTCAGGGAAGCAATGGTTGCTTTGGTTCCCCAAAGATACTAGCCTTTTTTCCCCACCCTTCTCCACTAATGAGCTATTAAAAGTGCAAACCATGGAAAAAAATTAGAGCAAGGATTACAAAATACACTGTGAGTGTGGAAATCCAGAGGCAGATGCTAATGGAGCTTCCCATTCAAAAATACAAGCGAAAGCAGGCAGCACTTATCCTCTTCATGTATCAAGGGACAGTATCTGCCTATTAAAGAGTGTGCAGTCTAATAACTCAGGATGGACCCTCAGAAAGAAAAGACTAGTTAGAGACATGGGCAGCTGCTTTTAGGTGAGGAAAAGTACAGTATGTCTTCCTGCTGAGTTTCAGATCTTATTCTCGTGAAACTTTCTTTCTTTGTATGGAGCGTCCCATAACTCAAAAAATGGATGCTCACTATTTTATTTATGACATTTAAACATCACCAGAGTGGTGGATCTTTGTTAATTCTTTTTTGAGACTGGGCTTACTGGCAACACCTGTTACAAATCAGCCAGAAACTAGATGCTACCATATTTCCTGGTCTTCTGGTTTCAGTGGATAAATGAGAGAAACTAGCTAACTTTTTATTTGTTCTGGTGAACTAAGTTGTTATATCATTCCTGTTTTTTTCCTGCCCGCTACTGCTACTATAGCAGACTAATAAAATCATATCAACATTCAGGCAAAACATACGCATATTTACAAAAGTAATTTTCTATTTAGTCTTTGCCTACTGTTCAATGCACTTACCACTTTGGCCCTCCGTTACACTAAATCAACCCTTCAGAATATGTTTTGTTAGACCCACCACTAGTGTCCACTCACACAAAGTTTGGAGGTATTCCTTTGGTATCGAGATTAGACTGGAAACAGGTTTATGAGCGATCTACAGTTCTCAATTTTGGGAAGATCAGAAGTGCAACAAAAAATAGCCCTGTATGTATTCTAGAATGTGTGCTTCCATCCTGACCTTTGCACAGACATGAAGTACAGAAGTTGTTGAAAATTCCGAAATTGAAGTTATTCAGTTATTTCAAATGTTCAATTTCACGTTTGAGTTTAGGCAGAGGTTTCAGATGGTTCTTTCTTTATCTGAACCAGTTTGGCCATCCCTAGTTTACACATATTAATGTGCAAAGGTAGGTCATAATTTCGTCTTTAAGACCCATCTCTGTATTGAAGGTGCACCTGCCTGAGAGATCCTGCAATTGTAATGCCTCACAGGGAGACAATGCATCCCAGAGCTCTGCAGAGTTTAGCTATTGTATCTTTTGACAGGATACAGCAAACTGAAATTGTACTGATACTTTGAAAACTTAAGGATTGCCACTGATTGGCCCATGCTTAGTGATACACCAAAAAGAAGGTTCAGTTGACAATACAACAAAAGTACACAAAAATAGTATTGGTCTTCAGATTTTAGAGAGAGTCCATGTTAAAAAGTAACATGTATGTAAATTGCTGCAGAGTCAATAATTTGTTTTACTCTGTATGCCAAGTGATATAGGTGCCTGGGTGCATAAATGTCTGCTCATAAAATAAGTTAGTCTTCCATATCGTTAAAAGATATGGAGTTTACCAGATCAGGTAAAATGTGCGTTGCTATGAAGTAAATGTGTTTCTGATAGGTTGGAAAGCCTTGCCATGTAGCTGTTGGAGTGCTTCATGAGTAAATTCCTCATGTGGTTGTTGGTATGTAGTATAGGAAACAAGTTGTAAATTGTGACTACTAGGTACCAGATTTGTGAGTATGTCTCAGATGCTACTGTATACTGCTATATAGAGTGCACTAAAAAACCTATACTGCTTTCTATTATGTGTGTACGTAATTTAGGAATGACAAATTAGGAAAGAGCTAAATTAATTACTGATTTACTTCCATTGATCCACTATTACCCTGTTGAAGGGCACAGAAGTAGTAAATGCATTAGGCAACAATTACAAACCAAAAACGTAAAATGCACACACAGATGTATGTATTTATATTTTAAAATATATCTTGACGCAGACAGAATTATGCTTACCAACAGAAGATCTGTAAAGCCACAAATATTAAATTTAGCATTTGTTTTATATTTTTATTTATTTGGATTTAATATAACACAAATACAACTATCCTGTGCTCTAGGCCAGTGGTCTCCAAAGTGGGATGCGCGCACTGCAGGGGGTGCGCAAGACTATTCCTGGGGGGGGGTGTGGCAGGAGGAGCGCCGCCGGCCCAGTGGCAGCAGCACTCTTAGACCTTTGATTCTTTGGCAGCATGCCGGCGGCAGCTCTGCTCTCCCCACTCTGTCTTTTTGCTTCCCCAGAGCTGGACCTGGGGGTGTGCGATCCAAAAAGTTTGGAGACTCCTGCTCTAGGCACCTTTACCATGACTGAAAAATAAATTTCTGAAACAAGATGTACATAAATAAGCAGTCTCACCTCTCCCAACAATATTAGCCAAACAAAAACACACTACCCTCTCCCATAAACAAAGTTTTCAGCACCTTTCCCCAAAAGCCCACGATTATAGATGAGATTCAAAGCATGCCCTGAAGTTCAACAGATTCAAGCTATTTCAGACTGTGGGAGGCATGTATAAGATTCACATCCAAGGGTAATTCCTGGAGAACACTCAGCTAAGAACTTCCTCTCTTAAATGAAGGTGCTCAGACTTGAGCACCAACTCTGATTGTAAGATTGGTATATTTATATAGGGAGAGAGATGATCTCTCAAATAGGCAAGTCACAAGCCATTTAGCACTGTATAGGTCAAAAACCACTGGCAATCACTGCAGATCATGCACCCAGTTTCTACCAAACACTGACAGCATAAGGGTGACATCCTGGCCCCATTATAGTTAGTGGGAGCTCTGCCATTGACTTCAGTGGCACCTGGATTTCGCCCATGATGTTCAACTGTATCCAGTAAGTCTGTTAGAAAGAAACATAGATCTAAAAGCCACTGGCATAAAGAAAGCACTGTAGCATGTGTCTCCTTCTAACCTCCAGTAGTGGCCCCATTTATACACAGAAGGATAGACAGACAAGAAGTAACCCTGTGGAGCTCCACACAGAGATCCCACATGGAGAAAGAGCAATTGCCCAAAACAATTCTTCTGAAAAAGCTCATCAGAAAGACAGAAGCTGGCTGGAAGCAGCCCCATCTATTCCTACTCTGCTTCACAAGGGATCAACAGTATCAAAAGCAGCTTGACATAAATTTGTATTTTCAAAACCCTTTACAAATGGGAGTTAATAGAACTCCACTTTCAGAGTTTGCCTAATAAAACTGAGTTTAATGAATTTTAAAAAATGAATTTTAGGTCCAAAAAATTTTAAAGTTAAATGTTAAAAAACCATATTTGCTTGAGTACGTGGCAGATTTCTCATAGAGTTCCTAGCTCTAAAAAATTACACACTAGAGTCTAGGAAAAATGCAGTTTTCCATAGGGGTCTGAGTAATTCAGATGAGTGGTATGTATCAGTACACACTGTGACAAAGCTCTGTCCTTGCCTCCATGGGTCCCGCATTTCCTGGCAGATTTCACTAGCTCAGAGGCTCACCATGACCCTGCACGTAACCCTTCTCTCTCTAGAGACAAGGGTCACAGTCTACGGAGCCATTTTCATCATAAGCCAGCGAGGGAGGTGGGGAGAAGTTATCCTTCCTTGCACAGTCTCTGTTGTCTCCCAGTCTCAGTGATTAATCAGGGGGCAACGGTGGGGAGCCCAGGCCCACCCTCTACTCCAGGCTCCAGCCCAGGGACCCTAACAATATCAGCTATGGTAGCTGACCTTTTAGAAACATGACATGTGCAATTCCCTCGGCTACTTCCCCCACAGCAGCCCTCACTTCCTCAAGCTCTGCTTCACCCTTACCTCAGGGCCTCCTTCCTTGTGCCTGATATGGTGTGTACTACTCAGCCTCTCCAACAGCACAACATCCTCCCACAGCTCCTGACATGCACACCCACCTGACTAACTGGGAGGCTTTTAACTAGTTTCAGCCAGCCCCTGATTGGCTTCAGGTGTCCCAATCAACCTAGCCTTCTCCCTGCCTTCTGGAAAGTTCTTAATTGGCTCCAGGTGTCTTAATTGACCTGGAGCAGCTGCCATTTCACTTATCCTGGTATCAGGGATTTGTTTAGCCCGGAGCTAATATATCTATCTCTCACTACTTTTCTATAGCCATCTGGCCTTGCCCCATCACAATACCTAAATAAATACCAAATATAAGTATACACCAAAAATAAAAATCTACCCCTTAGCATATGTCCACAAACCTAAAAGTAGATTTGACAATGTGTGCTACATGCTATATAAGATTATATCTACACCATATATTTTGTTGATCATATTGTGTTAGTCATTTTCAGCAAACAGTAGAAATCTTTGGGCCCTAGGAAATCTAAATTTGCCTCTCGGGTTCTTTCACCTTGCTCAAAAGACCAACCTGTCTTCCAGGTAGGTGGGCCTGGTATGTAGCCAAAACACACACATTTCCAGGAGATAGGTATTCCAGATGGCTAGATATATTTTCTGATGGATAAACCCTTTTGTATTTAAGTTCCTTTCATGAATTATAGTACAGATCAAAGATTGTAAGAGAGGGTTTGGTTTCTATTACATTTTGTTTTTTTTCCCTTAGTGCACTTATTGTCCATATAATCATTTTGCTTAAAGTTAACAATTCATTAGATGGAACATGACAGCACTGCTGTAATTTAACTGGCTATTGGTTTTAGTCATTATAATTTAGAACTAAACCTGATCCAGTTTTGACTATGCAGTTCAGGCCCACCTCTGATAATTATAATGAATCAGTGTTAAGGAACCAAATAATAGCATGGAACTAATTTAAAGAGGTGCCTCACTTGAAATACAGTTACAAAAATGATGCAGTTTGAAGAACAAGTTATAGTGGAGAATAAACTATACCATTAAATGTTATGTAAAGATTCATATTTCAAAAAATATTTGAATGCAATTTTTAAATTTGCACCTGCAGTCCTTTGTTTCTTGACAATATCTGTTGAATGGAAAAAAGGCAATATACCAAAGCGCTATGAAGAAACTAGTTGTCTTTTAACGAATTACACATTTTTAGTTATTTACATGCCATGGATACTAGAGGGCTAAGTGGAATCAAATGAAAAGAGGATGAGATTCCGGTCCCACTGAAGTCAATGGCAAAACTCCCATTGATTTCAATGGGGACAGGATTTCACCCACAGCTTTTTGCTTCCAGGTTGTCAGTTCAAATCTGATTCATGTAAGTAGAGAATGCAAGTTATTATCTAACGGCTGACAGTGGTCTATGGGAACTGAGTTTGGTGGTCAACCCAGTTCCCAATTAACATTGGCACCATAGTTGTCAGTCTCAATAGAGAGCCAAGAAGTGGTAGCCCTACTGACTGAGGTACCTTTTCACTCCTGAAGGCTGTCCCCTCCCAGTTCGGCTTGAGATGCACAGAAAAGGAAGAGCAGGGAATTTTGCACTGCCATTACCCATGCTGTACCTATTTTATGAATAAACACAATACTTTGGTCCCAAGGGCATTACTTCAAGACTTTGTGTAACACCCAAAAAAATGAGGTAGGGGAGAACTTACCCTTCAAAGTGACTAATCACTTGGTGGCCAAATTTTGCCCTATTATGGGCATGCAGCTCCCAATTCAAGTCAACTGTGTACATCACATGTAGACAGAATTTGGTCCAATGTTTGCAAAAAAAATTTTAAACAAGTCTAGATTTGCAGTGTTTATGTTTCAAATCTGCTAATTAGTGGCAGATTTTTGCAATATGCAGGAAGTTCATGCCATCTGAGGTAAAGTTTATCACCTTAGACTTCATTTCCTTAAATGTTTTGTGAGGAAGAGAAGAGAGGAAAATGTTGACAACATTTGCAATCAAATTTGTATTGCAAACTATATTGGGTTTTAGTCCCAGTTAAATTAGAACTAACATAGGTTTTACCATAATTTGATAGACCAAAAGAATTGGCTTTGTTCAACATTATCTTGGATATCAATGTGTCTTAAACTGATAACCATAATTCTGGAAGAGCATAACCTTAATTTTCTTTCATGGATGTTACAACTGAGGCATTACCTGATGATACATAATTAGACCTCCATTTCTTTAAAGCTTTCACAACATTTTTTTCAGGTGTTACAATTGACAGTAATTTTCTTACCAGAAGCATAATAGTCATCAAAAGATGAGACATACTGTAACATTACTATAATAATTTTTTTATCCCTTTTAATACAAACTATGAAACCAAGAGTCACAGCTTATTCAGAACCAAATTCAAATGAACCACACCCCTATTTTCATAACATCGAGTTCTCACTCTGAAGTAGCTTCTTGGAATGTTGAATAAAAGCTTTGATGATTGGACATAAGTAGAAGGGAATAGAAACACTAAATATTTATCACTAAGAAAAAAATTGAAGCCAAAAATAATGTATCATATTAGTTTCTTGAAACACATACATTTGCACCACACCCCATAAAGATCTGAAGATAAGTGAGGAAAGTCTTGCACAATACTGGTTTAGAAAGCAAACAGCAGAAGCTATTCAAATGGAAGTTGTGGGTTCTAAGCACCTCTAAAAATCAGGCCATTAGTGCACAGACAAGCCAGACCCAATTAAACTGAAAGACTTGTGTGCACCTGTGTGTAGGAGCGCATAGTTCTTTCCTGTGTATTTTAAAAATAAACTATAAAAAACATGAGTTTTCAGGCCCTATGTCTATACTAGAAAACTTGTGCCAGTTACCTATTTTAAATTGATCTTGTTAAACTGGTGTAAAACCCCTAATAGAAGCATGCTTGATCTGATATAGCTTTGAACGAGGTCTTATGCTATGTGAGACAAAGGAGTAAAGTTGTCTCAAAGGCAACAAATCAATTTCTGAAAGGGAAGAGGAATTTAATTTAACTGATCTAAGGCTTTGTCTTTATACAAAAGCTGTACCTCCTTAACTATACCAGTGTGGTTAAAATTGTACAACTGCCCTAATGGATACAATTATATTGGTAAAAAATTGCTTATACCAGTACACATATTCCTGTAGGGGAAGGGGAATAACTATATTGTTACAAAAAGAAAAGGAGTACTTGTGGCACCTTAGAGACTCCTGCTGGTAATAGCTCAGCTTAAGTGATCACTCTCCTTACAGTGTGTATGACAACACCCATTGTTTCATGTTCTGTGTGTATATAAATCTCCCCACTGTATTTTCCACTGAATGCATCCGATGAAGTGAGCTGTAGCTCATGAAAGCTTATGCTCAAATAAATGTGTTAGTCTCTAAGGTGCCCCAAGTACTCCTTTTCTTTTTGCGAATACAGACTAACACGGCTGCTACTCTGAAACCTATATTGGTACAAGGCACACTATTACTAGTTTAACTGCATCCACACTAGGGGTTGAATCAGTATAACTATTTCAATTTAAAAAAATCAAACCCTTAACCAAAATAATTATACCACACGAAACTTGTGTGTAGACCAGGTCTTAGAGGACACTGTGGAATAACAAGCAACTGTTTTTATGAGAGCCACATGGCACCACATCTATCTTTCCCAGCCAAAGGCTGTCACATTGTGGACCGATGTGTGCAGAGGAAACAGAAATGAAAGTTCTCTGCCCTGTCAGGCAGGAAACATTCTCCTAACGGTTCAAGAAGCAATGCAGAAGGTATGGAAAAGAGGGGAATATGTACAGAATCCCTGTCTGAACTCCAAAGTGTATAAATGAATCACTTTCATAGAAAGCATCATTGAGCTATGAACTGGTCTCTGGTGAGGTATAAGAGAGGGCTGACCTACAATAGAAAATTATACATAAATAAGCTACTTACACATGTATTAAAGTTAAAGTTGCTTAATTTGAGTTTATTGTTGGCACCTTATCTCTTTATCTATGTTATCAGGGCATGAAGTTGGCAGCAGTTCTGCAGCCCCAGAAAATACCATGGACTTAAGAAATGGCCTTGAAATATAAATTTGCAGCAATAAGTATTTGACTTGTTTCCCTTCCTCTTGTCTCTCTATGTTTTGGAGACACTAAATAATGTCTTGTCTATGCACAAATTGTACCAGTTCAACTAAATCTGTGTAGCAATTGACATGGTTAAATCAGTGCAACCCTCCCTATGTGGACACTCTGAAATCTGTTTAAATCAATGTAGCTCAAGCAGGTTCTTTAGGGTTGCTCTACACACAAACTTGCATTAAAATAACATGTTTTAATTCATGTGCTTTGTTATTTTGGTGCAAGTCTATGTGTGGGCACTTTTTTTATTCCAAAATAAGGTTTATTTCAATTTTGCTTAAGTGAAAAACTGACTGAAAAAGGATTCTTATTCTGAAATCAAAGTGTCCACATACAGAGCTGGCAACACCAGTTTAGCCACATATGCTTAAAAACATGCCTTCTAAGAGATTTCTCTATGATGAATTTAATTCAAAGAATATTAACACTGCAAATAACATATGACTTCAATTCAAACAGATGTAGTTGAATTTACTGACTCTAAGCAAATCTCAATAAAGAGAGGTTTTCTTACTTACGAGTTGTAAAGTCCTTTTAACATTAATGTATTCTGGAGAGTTTGGTGTGGTGAGGTGGAGACTGAGGGGATTCTAAATTTACTTCTTTATTTCTAAATGCTGGGGACTCTTACCATCATAAAGTCATAAAGATAAATCAAAGAAGAATTCTATATCATGTACTTGGTGTTTTCTTTATTCAGCTCTTTTATCGGCTCTATTTCTTAATTTAAATTATTAGAATCAATATCTCACCATACTGTTACTGTATGTGGCTTCCTCTCTTTTTGATATGATGAATACAGCGAAGTTCTCAGTTGTTTGGCACCAGTTTTCCCAGTCAAGTACTTTTTTTTTTCCCCTTCCGCTCTTCAACCCCAAACCTATTCTGGTCCACGTTTCCAGCTGTCCTTATTTTTGCATGAATGCAATAGCTGTGTACATACCCACTTATGAACACAATAAACTGTAGTCAGGTGCCCAACCATCCATTACAATTGCACAAATGTCAGCTTACACATACAAATGCAGATTTATGCACACAACAGAAACCAGCTGAAAATGTGGTACTCTGTGGCTCACACAAATTACAAGGTATATAATAGATTGGAGGTCTTCTTGTCTTCACACTCTCAAGCAGAAAACAGGTTCATGTAGGAGAGGGCCTTTAGTAGTTTACTTTGCCCACCCAAACACAGCAGAATTCCAATGGGTGGCTGTTGACATCCTCAACTCTTCTTATGGAAATCAACACTGTGGTGGTGGTAAGCAACCATTTCCCCACCTCTCCTGAAAACCTGTTATGGAGAGTAGAGGTACCTGCCCTCTTCTTCTTTCAGAGGAGCAGGATCACAAGGGAGAATGCTAAAGACCAGTATACTATACCTCAATGGTATCCAGCCTGGCTTCTTGCCACCATATAAGATCCCAATTCCACTCAGCCTTATTTTTTATTTCACCGATCTCAAAATATTTGACAGGTTTACTAAGAAAATCTTGATTTTTTTTCCCCTTCATTCAGGGATTGTAGTAGTGGTAAGACTTGCTATTTTTATTTTAGAGGGACTTTTTTTTTTTTAAACAAAAGGTGGAACAACAACACAGGATTTAGTCAGAATTTATAAATAACACTGCTGAGAATGTAACAAAGCCTTTGTTAACGATCACACATAAAGCCAGTACACAGTGAGCAGTATGTGAGGAGCTCTGTAATCCCATAAAAATACTGGCCTTACTCAACCGAGTTTTGGGGAAGAAGAAAAAAAAAATAAAGCTTTACTGACTCAAAAGTCATTGCAGCAGTATTAAGCTTGCAGGGTCATATATGCCATTCCTTTCTTGACAGAGACAAAAGGGCAGACTAGACTAAGTCGAACTCAAAATTCTAAATTTGTGAACTTCTATTTAAGTTTCTGATGTTCCAAGAACAGTACTATAGATCCAGTACTTTTGCTGGGACTTCCCCACCATACTCAGGCTTTCACTATTTCTCATTGCTTCCATATCTGCAAGTGCAGTGTACTACAGAAAAGTCACATGCATCATTGTTATTGCCCTACGAACTTATCAGTGTTCATGTCTCTTAATTGTGGTAGCTGAATTCTAAAATAAACCAAATGCAGCACTGAATGTTGAAAAACATTTTAGCACTCAGTTAAACAATTTTTCTTAAAAAACCCTTCCTATTTAGAAAAAAAATAAATATTTCACATCCTGACTCCTCTCTGGCAAACCAGATAGGTTTCTTAACTCACAATAGCTGTTACTATATTTAAGAGACAAAGATGCACAAGTGGAAAAAAGATATAAAGGAGTTCCAAACACCCAATAAATTTCACAGCCAATCACAGTGCAATGCATACCTATTGCTTTTTACTTAATTGAGATTGCTCCTACTTATACACCAGCATATACAGGATGGAAGTATTCAAGTCATTACTAAGAATTTAAGTCTAAAAATTTCAGTTCACATTTAGATCACAAGAGGTAGATGTAGAAATGTACTAGATCAGAGAGACCTCACCTCCTGCAAGTGCAGAGTATAGTCTTTCAGTTCATCTTCTTCAAGAACTTGAGAAGATAATGCTATAAAATATTATTATTGATTCTCAACCAAAGGCAAATTTGGTTGATATCTGTGTTTGACATAATACTGTTACCCCTTTTGGCAGGCCGTGGGGCTCCTCCAGTCGTGCGGGGGCCCTCAGGGTTCCTCCTGATTTGGGGGTTCTCCAGCATATGGGGAGCAGGGTCTCGGGCAGAAGGGGCACGGTCAGCAGGCTAGTCTCCCCAAAGTGGGAATTCACCTGCCGCCGCCCATGGTGGTCCCACTGGGATCTGTTCTTGGACCAATGCTATTCACTATCTTTATAAATGATTTGGAAGAAAACAATATCATTGCTTAGATTATTTGCAGATGACCCAAAAATTGGTGGAGTGATAATGATAAGAAAACACCCATTCTACAGAGTAATCTGGATTGTGGTAAATTGAATAATTTGAATACTGTGCATTTTAATACAGCCAAATACAAGGTCATACATTTATGAACAAAGTCCAAAATCCATCCCCCCTCCCTCCACACTCAGAGGAGGGAGGGGGGATGGATTTTGGAAAGCAGTGACTCTTGAAAGGGACTTAGGGTAATTATTGATAAACTCAGTATGATCTCAGTGCAATGTGGTCGCTGAGAGAGCAAACATGATCCTTGGAAATATAATACAGGGGAGTATCAAGTAGAAGGAGGGAAGTGGGATTACTGCCACATACAGTATTAACAAGACCATTACCAATATACTGTGTACACAGTTCTGGGATCCATACTTTAAGAAGGATGTTTATGTAATCCTTCTGCCAGGTGATGTCAGCAGCAGCAAGGATCAGCTTCAATATGTAGGGGTTCCTCTTAATACTGCAAAACAAAACCATCTCAAGACCCTGTCATAACAATACAGTTAAGGGTAGCCTAGAATTCCTCCTTACCTGTAAGGAATTAAGAAACTCAAATAACCTGGTTGGCACCTGACCAAAAGGACCAATGGAGAAAGAAGATACTTTCAAATCTTGTTGGGGGGGAGGGGAAGGCTTTGTGTGTGTTCTCGTGGGAAGCAGAGAAGCATCAGGTCAGAAAACTCCTTCTCCTATAAACCATCCTAAAAGTCTCTCATATTACAAAAATTGTGAGTAAAAGCCAGGCAAGGCGTGTTTTATTTTTTGTTTTGCTTGTGAATTTTTCCTTTGCTGGAGGAAGGTTTATTCCTGATTTTTGTAACTTTGAAACTAAGCCTAGAAGAAGTTCTGCTGTGTTTTTTGAATCTTTTGTTACCCTGTAAAGTTATTTTCCATCCTGATTTTACAGAGGTGATTTTTACTTTTTTTTTTTTTTTTAAATAAAATCCTTCTTTTAAGAACCTGACTGATTCCTTTATTGTCCTAAGACCCAGGGGTTTGGGTCTGTGATCACTTTGTAACCAGTTGGTTAGGATATTATTCTCAAGCCTCCCCAGGAAAGGGGGTGTAAGGGTTTGGGGGATATTTTTGGGGAATAAGAACTCCAAGTGGTCCTTCCCCTGATTATCTGTTAAATCACTTGGTAGTGGCAGCATACCCTCCAAGGGCATAGAATTTGTGCCTTGGGGAAGTTTTAACCTATGCTGGTAGAAATAAGCTTAGGGGGTCTTTCATGCAGGTCCTCACATCTATACCCTACAGTTCAGAGTGGGGAGGGAACCCTGACAGACCCCAACTGAAACTTTGGAAAAACTAAACACCACCTGTAGGCCCCTCTCCTTCTCCATTCACAAGCACTGAGTTTGTGTATAACAAAATAAAACTTTTCTTAATAAAAGGAAACAGCATTATTTTGGGAAACCACCACAACAAGGATTCAAAAATATGCAAACAATAAGTAAACATGTGCCCCACAGTATCTTGAACAGTAGTCCTTTGCCTCAGTTTTCCACCTGGAACTGAGGAAGTCCAACAGAGGAATAAGAATGGCCACACTTGGTCAGACTGTTTAGGACATTATCCTATCTTCCATGATAGTGGCCAGCGCCAAATGCTTCAGAGGGAATGAACTGAACAGAACAATTTATTGAGAGATCCATCCCTGTCGTCCAGTCCCAGCTTCTGGCAGTCAGAGATTCAGGGACACACAGACCATGAGGTTGCATCCCTGACCATCTTGGCTAATAACCATTGATGGACCTATCCTCCATGAAATTATCTAATTCTTTTTTGAACCCTGTTATACTTTTGGCCTTCATAACATCCCCTGGCAACAAGTTCCAGAGGTTGATTGTGTGTTGTGTAAGAAGTACTTCTTTTTGTTAGTTTTAAAATTGCTGCATGTTAATTTCATTGGATGGCCCTTGGTTCTTGTGTTATGGAAAAGGATAAATAACGCTTACTTTCTTCACACCATTCAAGATTTTAACGCCTCTGTCATATCCCCACTTAGTCATCTCTCTTCTAAGCTGAAGAGTCCCAATCTTCTTCTTCATCTCTCCTCATATGGAAGCTGTTTCCTACCCCTAATAACTGTTGTTGCCCTTTTCTGTACTTTTTCCAATTCATATAGATAGATAGATATATTTATTTTTAGGGCTGTCAATTAATTGCAGTTAATTCACGTGATTAACTCAAAAAAATTAATCGTGATTAATCAGTTTTAATTGCAGTTAAACAATAGAATACCAATTGAAATTTATTAAATATTTTGGATGTTTTTACATTTTCAAATATATGGATTTTAATTACAACACAGAATACAAAGTATACATTGCTTATTTTATATTTTTGATCAAATATTTGCACTGTAAAAATGATAAAGAAATAGTATTTTTCAATTTTCCTCATACAAGTACTGTAGTGCAATCTCTAACATGAAAGGGCAACTTACAAATGTAGATTTTTTTTAATATATAACTCAAAAACAAAACGTAAAACTTTAGAGCCTACAAGTCCACTCAGTCCTACTTCTTGTAGAGACAATCGCTAAGACAAACAAGTTTGTGTACATTTACGAGAGATAATGCTGCCTACTTTTTATTTATGTCACCAGAAAATGAGACCAGGCATTCACATGGCATTTTTGTAGCCAGCATTGCAAGGTAATTACACGCCAGATATGCTAAACATTCGTATGCCCCTTCATGTTTTGGCCACCATTTCAGAGGTCATGCTTCTATGATAATGACACTCATTAAACAAATGCATTAATTAAATTTCTGACTGAACTCCTTGAGGGAGAATTGTATGTCTCCTGCTCTGTTTTACCCGCATTCTGCCATATATTTCATGTTATGGCAGTTTCAGATGATGACCCAGCACATGTTGTTCATTTTAAGAACGCTTTCACTGCAGATTTGACAAAACACAAAGAAGGTACCAATGTGAGATTTCTAAAGATAACTACAGCATTTGACCCAAGGTTTAACAATCTGAAGTATCTTCCAAAATCTGAGAGAGATGAGATATGGAGCATGCTTTCAGAATTCTTAAAAGAGCAACACTCCAATGCGAAAACTAGAGAACCCAAACCACCAAAAAAGAAAATCAACCTTCTGCTGTTGGCATCTGACTCAGATGATGAAAATGAACGTGCGTCAGTCTGCACTGCTTTGGATCACTGTCAAGTCGAACCTGTCATCAGCATGGATGCATGTCCTCTGGAATGGTGGCTGAAGCCTGACGGGACATATGACTCTTTAGTGCCTTTAGCATGTAAATATGTTGCGTCGCTGGCTAGAACAGTGCCATGCAAATGCCTGTTCTCACTTTCAGGTAACATTGTAAACAAGAAGCAGGCAGCATTATCGCCTGCAAATGTAAACAAACTTGTTTGTCTGAGCAACTGGCCAAACAAGACGTAGGACTGAGTGTACCTGTAGGCGCTAAAGTTTTTACATTGTTTTATTTTTAAATGCAGTTATTTTGTACTTAAAAGTCTATATTTGAAAGATCGCTGGCTTTCATGATAAAGAGATTGTACTGTATATACAAAACGATGGGGTCTACATTAGCTGTTACCACTCAACAAAGAGATCTTGGAATTATTATGGATCGTTCTCTGAGAACATCTGCTCAATGTGAAGCGGCAGTCAAAAAGGTAAAAGAAAGTTAGGAACCATTAGGAAAGGGATAGATCATAAGACACAAAGTATCATAATGCCACTATATAAATCCATAGTATGCCCACACCTTGAATACTGCATTTAGTTCTGG
Organism: Caretta caretta; assembly: GCF_965140235.1. Lineage (NCBI taxonomy): Eukaryota > Metazoa > Chordata > Testudines > Cheloniidae > Caretta > Caretta caretta. The sequence goes on along the minus strand of NC_134209.1, from coordinate 123,923,474 downwards.
TTGCCCCATCTCAAAAAATATTAGAACTGTCAAACGATTAAAAATTAATCATGATTTATCATGCTATTAAGCAATAATAGAATACCATTTATTTATTGGATGTTTTCTACATTTTCAAATATATTGATTTCAATTACAACACAGAATACAAAGTGCATAGTGGTCATTTTATCTGCAAGTACGTACTTGAAGAGAAGATTTCTGATCATAAAGAGCTCTTTAATCTAGAAGGCAAAGGCATAACAAGATCCAATGGCTTGAAACTGAACGTAGACAAATTCAGATAAGAAATAAGGTGCAATTTTTTGACAGTGAGGATAATTAACTTTTGCTATGGATGTACTGGATTCTCCATTACCTGAAGGGTATTTAAATCAAGACTGGCTGGCTTTCTAGAAGATATGGTCTAGTTCAACTAGGAGTTATGGCCTTGATTCAGAAGTTACTGGATAATATTCTATGGCATGAGTTATTGACATAATAGTCCTTTCTAGCCTTAAAGATCTATAAAAGTGAGGCATGTTTATAGTTCACTCTAAGCACATTTTGGAAAACATTGCTTAAGATTTACCTTTATCATCTAACAGAGTCTTATTATTAAAGACTTCGTGAATACTATTTTCATGTAAGTTGGCTATTGTTGTACTTTTGACAACTGTCCTGTGCCCCACATATTTAAGGAACCCTAACTGTGATATAGGAGATGGAGAAATTACATAGTTGATGTGCTATGGTACTAGGCTACAAAGGACCTGCTGTAGAGACTAAAAAGCTTTCAAATCATTCCCTAGTGTTGTATTTGCCGGAAAACCCAGTTGCATTTTATGAGAGATAATGTTTTACCAATTTTTAGCTATTTGGTATATTAGTTTATGATCCTCAAAGAGAACAAAAAACTTTATTTATTACCCTTTTATTAAACCCAACAGAAATGCAAACATTGTAGAACAAGGACAATGTAATTTAAAGTGAATATTTTCATGAAACAGATATGTTTATTACTGTCTGGTTTCCTGAGAACCTGACCGCCTACTTATATACACTGAATTCTCACTGTTTTCATTGCCTTGATCCACTCTGTTTTAGTCCAGCACATGAATGAACTGAAATATGGAGAGCCAAAATAAATTGCCAGACAAAGGGAAAGGGCTTGTCAACACAGAGACATTTACATAAAAATTATACCACTATAATTATGTTGCTATAGTTATACTGATATAACTCCGCATGTGGACAATCTTATTCCAGTGTAATATATGACATAAGTTAAACTGGAAAAGGACCCCCTCGTACACTGGAATAATAGTGTCCACATGGGGAGTTATACCAGTCAAACTATAGCAACATAATTATACTGGTATAGTTCTGATGGTAAAAATCCCCATGAAGACAAGTCTTTTAAAGTGGTAAAGAGAGAGCAATTATTTCTTAGCCTTCAAACGTTGGTAGGGTTTTTCTCCTCTATAGTTACAACATACTAAATTATGGTAAAGCAGTCACAAAAAGCAATTGTTTAAAAATCTAGAAATTCAGAATTAAAGTTATGCAAACTAGTAACTTTGCCTGATGTCCTGCCAAATTACACACGATCCACTTGATGTGCAATGACATCCAAAATAACTATCACAATTACTCAAGAAATTTTTTCAAATGTATTGAGAAATTTTCAAGTTTTAAGTCATCTTCCCTTTATCCTCTGTGTGTATGTAACAGAAAAACTGTAGAATAGGTAATCTGTAAATATCGCCTATAGACTGCTTTGAGAATGAGGTACTCTGTCAGCTATGTCATTGGGTAGGATGGAAATAGATGTTCGGGTCTCAAATCCACAATGAGAGGGAGAATGAGATTATTAAAGTGGCCCTTGTGCTTTCCATACAAGTCTGTCACCTTGCAGCTTTTCAATTTGAATGTGTGACCCTACTCAGAAACCTATATTCAGAGTTAAATTTTCACTTAAAACCCAAACATGTTAATGTACGGAAATAAACAGTTATGGCATTCAAGCAACCTTAACTCTGCTTTGTAAGACACCATGCGATTATGACGTAGTTATTTTAGTATTTGTAGTCACAGATTAAAAGTGATTTAAAATAGGTTTTTTGCATTGGTATTTCTCTCATTCTGACACTACAGGACAGAATAAGGTTGTTTTGATGTTTAACTTGGCATATCTTACCTTCACTTGTTTGGATTTCTTTAAAGAGTAATCTTAGCTCTGAATTTCCTGGGTTTGCAATGCTTGCTTTTGTGGCATCTACAACATCTCTGTAATGTAATTTTCTTGGGTGGTTGTTTTTTTGTTGGTTAAAAAATTTGTGCATGAACACAAAACAAGAAACCCAAAAAAATACACTAATCAATATTTCTTATAATTTGAAGATATGTAATAATGAACAAATCATTGAAAATATTTTAAAGGCAGTTGCTTAAAGCAGACGGAGAGCACTGACCAGTTAAACTGGGTTTTCAGCCAATTTGCATTATCAGAGCAGCACAAAAGCAGCTACAGTGCACTGCTGAAACTGGCCTTTAATTTGCAATTGCCTATTGGTTTAGAGATCTGTGTCATGGAGATTGTATTATGTGAAAGGAGTGCTGGAGAGAGCCTGAAGTCCCAACATCTCTGCATTTTAAGGAAGCCCTGTGCTTCTGCTTCAATTCTCCCAGCAGTGATGCCTAAATACACAGTGGAGCTGACACAATAGGGAGCCTTTTCAAACTCTGGTGCCAAGCCAGTATGCAGCCATGGAATCTTTAGAGAGCAATGGCAGTTGAGTCAAATAATCTATCCGTGAGAATTCTTAACGTATGTCTAGTCTCCCTCATATCACTGAGTCATTATAACCAATAGAATTGTTGCATGAAAGTTACCTGTAGAGGTGACTGGTTCAGTTATCTCTGATGTCACAATGGTGTTACTTGAGTTACCTGAGCTGTTGTCCCGACCCTAGTGGTAGCCTATATAACAATTAGATACAAAATCATTAATAATGCAGCTTAATTTCAACATAAATTTCCTCAAATATATATTTCAATTAATTTTAACTATGTGAAAAGTTTGAAGAATATTTTTTCATTTAAGATAATTTAGAAGAAAAGACTTAGACTAAATTTCTTAAAGGACTCATTTTAAAATTAATTTTAACTCAAACTAATCAATGGATTTATTTGTAAATCTTCAGAAAATTAATTCTATACCTAGAGAGTAAATGCTGTAGCTATGGGGAGACGGTGCTGTCATTTACCCATAACAAAGAGGTTGAATCCCTGCTTTAAATGCAAAACAGATGTTACAGTTCTGAGGGTGAAGCTGTACTTTTGCCCATCTCTGTGAGCACCCTTTCCAAGTGACAGACCTATACCTGCACTCCTCTCATAATGGAATCCTGTGATTTGTCCCACTCTTAGACTGGACTGACAAGGCTACAACACCCCATTTACCAACCATATTCCCTCTTGCAGGCCCAACTGCATTAAAATCCTGCATAGACTTTTCTTCAGGAGCTTGTGACCAGTGTGAAGTTGCAGTGACTCAGAACAGCCTCTTCAAACAAAGTATTATTTATTTATCCACAGGAACATAGAGAGGAAAAGGGTTAAAACAACAAAGACCTACATGCATACTCTCCTACCTTAACTTAGCCTTTCCACGCCAGTTTAAGTAGGCTCCACATTACCCAGGCGGTCCCAGCACTGGGGATGAACAAGACAGGCTTTACCCCTACAGCTTCTGCCCCTTTGATGGTCTGGCCCTCCAATCAGTGTGTCTCTCTTCAGTTCACAGGCATTCTTTTTTCCATTTCAAGGTTCCTTTGTTCAAGAGTTCCTTCACCAAGATCTGAGTTTTCCAGCAGAGCTCCTGCACTTGGTCAAACTGGTTTACACATTTCCCCAGAAGGGCTTGCTGTGAGTCTACCAACAGTAGATTCCTGGTATTGTCCATTTGAATTAGAGTCATTGAAGAATTCCTGGAGACCTATGGAGAGTTTCAGCTGAAGTTAAACCTTAGGGTTCCATAGAGCCAGCCTCACCACAATACTCAAACAATCAGAGATGCGCTATTTCTTCACTATGGAATTCGAAACTTAATTATGGCATCGCAACCAACACCTCCATACTAATAGTAAATACTGGCAGATGTTTGAATTATACATAGAAAGTAAGATGGGAAAATATTGTGTTTGGACAAATGTGGGGCAGGAGCAAACTGTTGTTAGCCAGAGCTTGCAAAGCACAGGTTGCCACGTTGGTAGGTTTGTGGAGCAAGAATTGATGTTGGAAATCGGTGGTGAAGCCTAACAGGATCTTTTTTCCCCCTCTTATGGCAATAGCTCTATTTTAAATATCAGTCATGTGAGCAAAATAACCAATGGTATTGTAAGGGATAACATTCAGGCAATTTTAAACACACATTCACAAACTTTAAGTGCTACGAGGAGTAAGCAGAAGTTGACCGTGTCTATAATTTAGAATGCCATCTTCTCAGACACTCTATATTGTCACGAAATATATTACACTGTTGCCAGAGTTCCCACTCAGAATTGGGGCACATTGTGGTAGTCACTATACAAAACACAAAGGCAGGCACAGTCTCTTCCTCAAAGAGCTTAGAATATATTTGCTTCACCAATGCTTTTGTTTGGTCTTCAATAAAAGTTGGTAAATGTCAGTTTCACCATACATACACAAACCAACAAAAGGATTTTCCTCAATAACTGAAATGTATTAGGGAATTAGTAGATAAGGAAAGTAAGAAAAGTGCTGCTTGAGAACTTATTAGAGTTTGATTTAAAGATATTTACTTTGTATATTTGGACATATGATGGTGACAACTTGTGTTTTAACAGTTATAAAGCTTCAACTTTTTGAATTTCAGTGTCATTAAATAATTATTGTCTGACCCACCACATAATTTTCTGCAACTGTGAAAATTTAAATTGATGAAACTCCCTTACCTGGAGTTATTCTGTCACTTTTTTTTAGTACCTTAAACTTACATCACATCTACAGAGTTATAGCCAGATGAGATAGTCACCGTTTACGCCTTTAAACAATCTATCCTGCAAATCTGTCAGCCTCCCTGTTCCTCTGAATGTTTAATCTCAGCTAAAAATTATCAATGCACATAGATAAGAGCAGAGAGATATACTGCTGGCAGTAATGCATTCCACCAGACAGGTTTTATGAATTTTTCAGCTGAACATTCATAGTATCTAGCTGTGACAAAGTCTTTGTTGTTCTTCCCAACCACACGCAGAACATTTTAGAAACAATAGCAAGCCCTTTAAGTTTCCCAAGCAAAAGCTCTATCCAACTTCAAAAAAATAAAATAAAAAAATAATAGGCTAAATAAGGTTTGACACCAAACTTGATCTTTTCCCAGGAGCGGATTAACCATAAAACAAACCCTTTGGTAGTACAGGACCCTCAAACAACAGGGGGGCCCCCAAAATGCAGGACAAATGTCTGACAACCTGCCCCCGAGTCCCAGCCAGTGGAGCAGTGGGGCTCAGGCAGGCAGGCAGGCTGCCTGCATGCTGTGGCCAGTGGCCCCACGCCGCTCCCGGAAGCGGCTGGCTGCTGGCATGTCTCTGTGTGCCCTTGGCAGGTGGGGGGAGGTGGCTCTGCATGCTGCTCCTGCCCCAGGCAGCACACAAAAACCCGCTGCCCCCCTCCCTCCCTCCCTCCCAGGGGTGCTCAGAGATGTGCCAGCAATAGCACAGCAGGGCTAAGGTGGCTCCCTGCCCACTCTGCCCCCCTCCCTCCCTCCCTCCGTGCCGCTTTGCTCCCAGAAGTGGCTGGCATGTCCCTGCGGCCCCTGGGGGGTTCTCCATGCATCACCCCCGCCCTGAGCGCCAACTCCGCAGCTTTGATTGTCCAGGAACTGTGGCCAATGGGAGATGCAGGGGCAGCGCCTGTGGGCAGTGACGCGCAGAGACCCTCCTGACCCCCCCGCCTAGGAGCTGCTGCCGGATGGGGGTATGTACCACGCCGCCCGAGGTATGTGCCGCCCCCTGCCCAGAGCATGCACCCCGCACCCAAACTTCCTCCCAGAGCCTGCACCCCTCACCCACTCCCAGCCCCCTGCCCCATTCAAGTTACCTCACTTTATTTTCATTTACTTCCCATTACTTATTATACAGGAGGAGGAGGGTGAAGAAAAAAAGAATGAAAAACAGGGGGGTGATAGAGAGAATGTTCTTTTTCTTGGCTGGGTCCCGAGGGGGCCCCCAAAAAAATGCAGCTGCCAACAAGGCTCCACTAACTCTAAATCTGCCACTGCCTTTTCCCTAAATAATAATTAACATCAAGAACGTGTGCTATATAACTGAAAAACTAAGATGTCCATGTATCCCAGATAAGTGGTTGCACTCACTTATCACACCAGGAGAGGCAAACTGAAGAAATAAATCAATACATTAAGGGAAATAGGACCCCCTTCACTATGGTCCTCATAAACAGCTTTTTGTAAGGCATAGAATTTTGTATCCCAGGCATGCATTTTTACTTCCTGTCATGGAGAGGTTTGTTCACTTTGGCAGCATTGTGCGTGATGCTTTTGGGAGAAATCCTAATAATCTTCTCTACAAAAAAAAAAAACAACCCACAAACAAAGGGGGACGGGGGAAGCAAGAAGCATACAAGAAAATATTAATGTAATGGGCTGATCAATCTGCATTGTTAAAAGATGAAAACAGAGTAAGACTACTGACTTGCCCTGTGGTACCAAGGATCCCAATCATGCAATTTACAACATACAGGTAGCCCCCCTAATGACATGAGTAGGCCTCATGGGAGAGGGCACAGGGGTCTGCCCATGTATTGTAAACTGCAAGACTCGGATCTGGATTCAGATTTATTTTTTTTTAATTACATACAAACTGCTCTATTCTCTATTTTACCATGCATAATATATATCTATTTGTGGTAGTTCTAACCAAATTTAAATTTGTGTTCTACATATTCTGAATCTGAATTAATCTGACCAACAGAGGAAGGTTTACTTCCCAATTTCACAAGGTCTGGATCTTTAATAGACTTTAAAAAATATATATATATATGAAAGATAAGAGGAAAGGCACTGAATTAGTAGGCTGAGCATTAAAATTAAGATAGGCCAGTCCTATCTACCTCAGAAGGATGTGAGGATTAATTAATATTTGTACAGTGCTTTGAAAAAGTGCAATAAAAATACTAAGTAAAATATATGCCGGCATAAATTATGGGTCATGTTTTACTGTGAAAAGCAAAATCCTTGTTTTCCTCTGTTCTACACCAACATTGTATATCAATGACCTACAGTCCCAGCCAGCCTTTTGCTGATAGCCAAAACCCATTTTTATTCATTTAAAAACACACACAAGTTAATTTTCAGATTAAAGGGAAGCAAAACTACCAAACAGTATTGAGTCAGAAATGTTTGTAACCAGATATAATAGTGTGCTGCTCATAAGGTGTGTATACCTTATGGGGCAGAGGGATAGCTCAGTGGTTTGAGCATTGGCCTTGCTCAACCCAGAGTTGTGAGTTCAATCCTTGAGGGGGCCATTTGGGATCTGGGGCAAAAATTGGGGATTGGTCCTGCTTTGAGCAGGGGGTTGGACTAGATGATCTCCTGAGGTCCCTTCCAACCCTGATATTCTGTGATACAGCACCCCATTTCAAGATTTGGGGTGGTGGATAAGTAAGATGACCCAGGGTCACGTGCCAGTAGTATGGAGGTGGTGTTTCCTCTAAGAAGAGTAGAGCATGGGAAAGACTGAGGTTGGTCTTTCCATAGAGGTGTTTCAGCTGGTGTGGGACTGGCAGAACTCCCTACCCAAAGAAAGCTGGGATAAGAGCCCAGGAAGGTACTGGTGGGTGAGCCCGAGGACAGGAGGTGAGACAATTGGCATCTGAAGGTAGCTGTCAAGCCCTGGGGAAAGGGTAAAATGGAATGGTGAAGCCCTGACACAACGGTACTTGGGAAGGACTGTGGAAAAACCCTATTCTAAGGGTGCACCTGGTGAAAAATCTTTTAAAAAGTGCCAATCTTTAAAAAAGGGAAGAAGGAGGATCCTGGGAACTATAGGCCAGTCAGCCTCACCTCAGTCCCCGGAAAAATCATGGAGCAGGTCCTCAAAGAATCAATCCTGAAGCACTTACATGAGAGGAAAGTGATCAGGAACAGTCAGCATGGATTCACCAAGGGAAGGTCATGCCTGACTAATCTAATCGCCTTCTATGATGAGATTACTGGTTCTGTGGATGAAGGGAAAGCAGTGGATGTATTGTTTCTTGACTTTAGCAAAGCTTTTGACATGGTCTCCCAAAGTATTCTTGCCAGCAAGTTAAAGAAGTACAGGCTGGATGAATGCACTATAAGGTGGGTAGAAAGTTGGCTAGATTGTCGGGCTCAACGGGTAGTGATCAATGGCTCCATGTCTAGTTGGCAGCCGGTGTGAAGTGGAGTGCCCCAGGGGTCGGTCCTGGGGCCGGTTTTGTTCAATATCTTCATAAATGATCTGGAGGATGGTGTGGATTGCACTCTCAGCAAATTTGCGGATGATACTAAACTGGGAGGAGTGGTAGATACGCTGGAGGGCAGGGATAGGATACAGAGGGACCTAGACAAATTGGAGGATTGGGCCAAAAGAAATCTGATGAGGTTCAATAAGGATAAGTGCAGGGTCCTGCACTTGGGACAGAAGAACCCAATGCACTGCTACAGACTAGGGACCGAATGGCTAGGCAGCAGTTCTGCAGAAAAGGACCTAGGGGTGACAGTGGACGAGAAGCTGGATATGAGTCAACAGTGTGCCCTTGTTGCCAAGAAGGCCAATGGCATTTTGGGATGTATAAGCAGGGGCATAGCGAGCAGATCGAGGGACGTGATCATTCCCCTCTACTCGACATTGGTGAGGCCTCATCTGGAGTACTGTGTCCAGTTTTGGGCCCCACACTACAAGAAGGATGTGGATAAATTGGAGGGAGTCCAGTGAAAGGCAACAAAAATGATTACGGGTCTGGAACACATGATTTATGAGGAGAGGCTGAGGGAACTGGGATTGTTTAGTTTGCAGAAGAGAAGAATGAGGGGGGATTTGATAGCTGCCTTCAACTACCTGAGAGGTGGTTCCAGAGAGGATGGTTCTAGACTATCCTCAGTGGTAGAAGAGGACAGGACAAGGAGTAATGGTCTCAAGTTGCAGTGGGGGAGGTTTAGGTTGGATATTAGGAAAAACTTTTTCACTAGGAGGGTGGTGAAACACTGGAATGCGTTGCCTAGGGAGGTGGTGGAATCTCCTTCCTTAGACGTTTTTAAGGTCAGGCTTGACAAAGCCCTGGCTGAGATGATTTAATTGGGGATTGGTCCTGCTTTGAGCAGGGGGTTGGACTAGATGACCTCCTGAGGTCCCTTCCAACCCTGATATTCTATGAAAAATGGAATACGTTTTTATTGTGTTTCACTAAGCAGCCACAAAGAAAGGGAACCTTAATTCCACCTGTGTGGAGTGTGCATGCTTCATGGGACTGACAGAGAACATACAGAGGTTGGGGTGACTGTCCTGGGAGGTGGCCTGCACACGACAGCACCCTACAATACCAAAACTACTAGTCAGCTACCACTGATTAGCTATGTCTGCTTTTACCAATGCAAGAATTTTCTGTAAAAGTAACCTTTTTGCACAGAAGTGCAAGCAAAATCAGTTACCATTTTATGTGCCACCCATATTTAAAATTTTAAGTGTGATTTCCCAAGTAACTAATGAGAGGGATAAAACAGTGTATGACAACTGTTGGTGAGTTATTTTCTTATTTATATGCAGTACTACTGCAGTATTTCAATTCTAGTACACATAATGAGGAAGCACTGATGTAATTCTGCATGTACACTAAAATCCACAGTGTCTACATTTTATTTATACCAGGTGTATTATTAATTAAATTTCCAGTAGTGCCAACTACTGGAAAAAGAGAGAGAGACACAAAGAGTTCCTGACTCAAAGAACTTAAAAGACAAAAACAAACTGTTCTGAGGCAGTTCCCATCTCAGCACAGTCCTTCACAACCCTCACTACTGAGCAGGGCTTCATAGCCTAGGAGGCAAGCAGTGGTCATTCTTTCTTACCCCCTCCCCATTTTACAGATGGGATATGTTGTATTAATTTAGATGGAATGAACAGGTCCAAAGAGTCAAAGGTGTAAACAGGACCCTGGGACTATCACTGTCCAACATTAAAGAGTTGGAAACATGGAAATTGGAAACATGGAGTTGGAAATATGCTTTATGTACCCAATATACACATTATTTATAATTTTATTATGTACACCTCTATCTGATACACACTATAGATGTACCATTTCTGGTACTGCTATCTCAAAGGCAGAGAACAAAAAGAGAGGGACTTGGCTTGATCATTTGTTTAGGACAACTGACACCTACTTTTATTGAGTGGTTTTATAATTGTCCAATTATTTATGGGTTTACATTTAACACTATTGTCACAGCCAATCCCAGTCAGGGACAAGAGCGATCAGTGTGTTTTAAGATCTCACTATCCAGCACATATCCCACAACTGGATTACATGCCCTGCAACCTCCATTGTGCATAAGCCACCCCCAGCCCACTTCTTAGGCTGTATCACAGGTTCAACCTGAACTCTAACATGAGCTGTCTAGGTCACAAGTCCCCAACTAGTTTCCTGTTTTGGGGCATGGAGAGAGGAGTGTGCAATGCCTGCACCCACCCAGGAAGATGCCTGCCCTTACCTTTCCTAGGGGCCTGTGCAATCTTCCCTGTCCTACAGTCACAGCACATTTAAGTTGAGTAGATGGGTCCCATTTTGAATTCTCACCACTCCAGGAGTGTAGAGATATGTTTGTAGAAGATTATAATTTAGATATGCTTCCTCATAAGAGACAGTATTATGAACTGTTACAAAGCTCTGTCCTTGCCTCCGTGGGTCCCGCGTTTCCTGGCGGATCTCCCTAGCTCAGAGGCTCACTGTGACCCTCCATGTAACCCTTCTTTCACTAGAGACAAGAGTCAAAGTCTACTGAGCCATTTTCATCACAAGCCAGCGAAGGGAGGTGAAGAGAAGTTATCTTTCCTTGCATAGTCTCTGTTGTCTCCCAGTCTCAGTGATTAATCAGGGGACAAAGGTGGGGGGGAGGGGAAGAGCCCAGGCCCACCCTCTACTCCAGGCTCCAGCCCAGGGATCCTAATAGTATCAGCTATGGTAGCTGACCTTTTAGAAACATGACATGTACAATCCCCTCAGCTACTTCCCCCACAGCAACCCTCACTTCCTCAAGCTCCACTTCACCCTTATCTCAGGACCTCCTTCCTTGTACCTAATATGGTGTGTACTACTCAGCCTCTCCAACAGCCTAATTTCCTTCCACAGCTCCTGGCATGCACACCCACCTGACTGGCTGGGAGGCTTTTAACTAGTTTCAGCCAGCCCCTGATAGGCTTCAGGTGTCCCAATCAACCTAGCCTTCTCCCTGCCTTCTGGAAAGTTCTTAATTGGCCCCAGGTGTCTTAATTGACCTGGAGCAGCTGCCATTTCACTTAACCTGGTACCAGGGATTTGTTTAGCCTGGAGCTAATATATCTATCTGCCACTACTTTTCTATTGCCATCTGGCCTTGCCCCGTCACAGAACATAGGAATTTGGAGATGTGTCCTGGAGGCAGGGATTGAGAACACCACATTGTGGTCAGCAGTTCACCAGAGACGCTCTCTAGTTTGTTTTATTAAAGTTCTATTCCTTTGTTATTTAATGAACCCCAAGATCATTACATGGTGTCAGAAGTGCTGAATGAGGAGGAAATGGCAGTGATTTTGAAGGTAACTCCTATATTTGCAACTGAAAGCAGAGATAAAGCGGGGCATGAGAGAATCATGTGGAGCACCAGGCACAGGAGCTTTTGCATGTATTTGGCGAGCACAATAGTAGCTTGACTAGCTTAAAAAGTTGGGGGGGGAAATAAAAATAAATGGTATTGGGGTTCAGAACAGGAGAAATCATGGTTTAAACATGGGAAGGTTTAAACTGATACAAGAACCAATGCTGAAGTTCTATGCATCAGGAAGACCTATTAAAATTTCAGCAGATGCTTCAGAGTCTGGGTTAGGTGCAGTGATTTTACAGAAATGTGAGGATTGTTGGCAACCAGTGGCATATACATCCAAATCGCTGACTGAGGCAGAAACCAGATTGAGAAGGAGCTTTTAGGAATATTGTTTACCTGGGAGAGATTCAATCAGTATATTATTTATGGCCGGAAGGTGGAAGTTGAAAAAGACCACAAGCCTCTGATAGTGCTAGTTAGCAAATGGCTAAATGACTACATCTTAAGGATGATGAAGGTGCAAAAGTATGATTTGGTTGTGACCAAAACGCCTTGTAAATTCATGATCACTGAAGATGCACTTTCCAGAGCAGTGGCTCCCACGACATCAGAGAAGACTTTAGAGACAGAGATGCAAGCCTATGTAGATTTGATTGTAAAGTTAATTCCCATAGTTACAGGAAACTGCAACAAATAAGAGAAGAAACAAAGAAAGATGAATCCTTGGGAATCCTTAAAGAAGTGATAATTAAAGGGTGGCCTGAAGAAATAAGGAGTTGCTGTCCAAGTATGAGAGACTATTGGAACTGCAGACATGAACTTACGGTGATAGATGGGGTGATTTTCAAGGGCAGTAAGGTTGTAATTCCAATGAGCCTCCGGAAAGAAATGCTACAGAAGATCCACGAGGGTCATTTAAGAATTGAGAAGTACAAACAACGAGCAAGAGAGGTGCTGTATTGGCCACAGATCAATCACAACACTGCTAATGTGGTAAGAAACTGATTTTCATGTTTGAAATACATGCCATGCCAATAGACAGAGCCACGGAGACATCATCCAGTTCCATAAAGGCCTTAGAAGGTCAACACTGACTTATTTACCTTGCAATCAAAGCATTATTTAATAGTCACAGCTTATTATTCTCTGAATCCAGAAATTTGCACGCTGCACGGTACTAATAGAAAGTCAGTGACAGCTGGCATGAAGGGAATCTTCTTCAGACATCGGAATTCCAGATGAAGTCTTTAGCAATAATGGGCTGCAATTTTCCAGTGCAGATTTTAGATAATTTTCCATAGTTTGGAATTTTCATTACAAAACTTCCAGTCCAAATTACCCCCAAATCAAATGGACCTGTGGAAAGGACTAAACAGACAGTAAAGAACCTTATGAAAAAGACTTTTGACAGTGGGGGTGATTTGTATAAAGTGTTACTGAAATACACCCCTGGAGAATGGCTTTTCTCCATCTCAGCTGTTAATGGGAAGAAGGATCAGACCTAATTACCATTTACTGATATTTACTGAAATCTCATAACAATGAAAGACTAAAGAAAATCAGAAGTGGAAGCAGAAATATTATTTTGACAAAAGGGCCCATGAACTCCTCTCTCTTAACCCAGGTGATAAGAGTGTGCCTGAGGAATCACACCTCCAATACTTTGGAACACAAGGTACCATTAAAGAACAGCTGCATCCAAGGTTTTATGTAGTCCAGACAGACCAGGGGGACATATTTAGATGTAATCAAAGGGATCTACAAATAATCCCAAAAAGGTTCTACACATTGACAGTAGATATGGACTCTAGCATTTCCCATCAATGCACAAAGGAGAAAGGGTCAAGGCACAAGAGAACTCAGACTCTAAGATAAGGCAGTTTCTGAGATCAGAGCTGGAGATTAAACATCTCGAAAGACTCATAGAGACTTGCTAACCTGCCTGGAGACAGGAGGTTTGAGGAAAGTGAGTGGTAAAGACTCAGAGTGATGTGCTGATAACCTCTCCTCTCTAGAGAGTTGACACATTAGGTTTATGGCAATGTACTACATGGGTTGAAAATTGAATGCATGTGCTATTAGCTGTTTATATATATATATATATATATATATATATAAACAGCTATGTATAAAAAAGTCAATATTTTTCTTTAAGAGGGAAGACATAGAGATATGTTTGTAGAAGATTGTAATTAGACACTCCCTCATAAGGGGCAGTATTATGAACATAGGAATTTGGAGAGTGGGGGAGGCAGGCGTTGGGAACACTGGATGCCTGTGGGCAGCAGTTCACCAGAGATGCTCTCTGGTTATTTTGATTAAAGTTTTAGTCCCTTCTCATTCACTGATTTGTTATTTAATGAACCCCTAGATCATTACAAGGAGAAATCGGGGTCACAGCCAAAAGCTTCTGGTAGAGTGACCAGATGTCCTGATTTTATAGGGACAGTCCTGATACTTGAGGCTTTTTCTTACATAGGTACCTTTTATCCCCCCACCCCAATTTTTCACACTTGCTCTCTGGTCACCCTAGCTTCTGGTGGCCTCCCAATCTCCTGCTCACCACTGCTTTAAAGCCACCGTAGGCTAACTGGGCTCATTCTGAATAGGCCCCAGGGGCCCAGCACCCGCCTGCAAGGAGCCAGCCCAGGAAGCTCACGCGCTGATGAGGCTGAGCCGTGGGTGGCCACCAGAGACTGGACGAGTGCAGGGACGGCAGAGACAAGCTGCCCGAAAGCAAGGACTGAGGGGCGGGGGTACCCTAGGGCACTGGCAGCTGTAGCGAGGCTTTGCACAAGGCCCACGAGACCGGGGGCGAGCAGAGCGTCACGCTTCCCAGGCTGGGCTCCCTCCCCGCAGCGTTGCTCCACCCACCTCCACGTCTCTCTCCTCCCAACCGGCTTCATTTTTCCCACGCCCAGCGGCGCTTGCGTCCTTGCCCCTCCTGCGGCGGGCGGCTGCGTCAATGCAAATAAGCTCGGTAGGAGGGGTCTGGGAGGCGAGAGCGGTGACGATAGTTCTTTCCTGCCAGAGCCGGAGAAACAGTCCCTGGCAGAATCCACGGCAGTGGAAGAAACCATTTTTCAGCCTCTCCCACCCTCGCCGGGGGAAATCATCTCGCATTTTGTTCCCCTCCGGCAAAATAGTTTCTTTAAGGAGCTGTATTCAAGTGTACATCTGCGGACCACACAAATAAATATGTTCTTGGTTAAAGAAGCAGGCAGGTATACAGTGAATTACAATGTGGGGGGGGGAATCGCATTTATCTACCCCTTATTGAAGTGGTAACGCCCGCCCTTTTGGTTGGTGCCGTCGCCCGCCCGGGCCTGCCCGTTCTCGCGCTCTGGCAGTTGGAGCAGCGCGAGAGCAGCCGGCACGACGGTACCGAACCCTCAGTGGAGCCGGCGATTAATGATTAACGAAGCCTAGTAGCGTGCGCTCATGAATTAGTAATAAGGGGGCGGGACTCATGATTTATTAATGAGGTCCACCCGCCAGAAGGTGGGGATTGTGACGGGATCGTGACGAACGTTCCGGAGTTCTTAAGGGTGGTGCAGCCGGCTAGGAGCCGGTACTGGGAGTGGGGGAGAAGGATAAGGGGGGGGAAGAGCTGTACCCAGCCTCAGAAACAGGCCTATTTGATGGACATGTAAGAGAGGACGGTGACAGCCTCTCTTCACTCAGTGCCCAAGCTAGGGACCGTCCCCGTCCCCGCCCCGTCCAGGGGATTATAGAGAGTGGCGGGTGACCGTTCGGGGTGCTGCTGATTATTATATGAAGGATTGTTAGAGGCGAAGGATTAGACTATAGGGATTTAGTTTGAGGCTCTTTTAACCCGATGAGGAGGAGTATATAATGTGGGAAAGTTTACCCCACAGTGGCGATTATTGTGGTTGGGAAAGAGGGATTTTATGCTGGAGGTGGAGGATTTTTTTGTAATCACAGGAGGGGTTTTTTACCCCATAAAGTGGCTTGTCAGATGCAGGGTTGTTCCTTCCCTCTGCAAGGGTGGGTATTTACCCCTACCCGGGGTCGGTGTGGGTAAGGGGCTTTCTTGAACGCGGGGCTCGCAGATCTTTAAGCCACTGCCTACAACGACTGGCAGCAGCAGCCCCCATCTACGGCTTGGTGTAGGAGGCGCTGCCTACACGAGTCCTTCTCCTCCCTGGCAGCAGCAGCGCCTCACTCCGTCCTGCCCCTCCTCACCCACCCGAACCGGTTCCTCCCTCAGCAGCGTGTCCGGTGTGTCGCCACCGCCCTCTCTGTTGCTGTCGGCGGCGGCTGCTGCGTAGCATCAAAACATGCAGGATGAGCTGCTCCTGGGGGTGACACAGCAGCAGCCAGGGAGCGAGAGGCTGGGCAGCGGCCCCGCAGCAGGACACCCCCCTCTCAGCCACCCCTCCTCTGACTTTAAACCCAGTCTCAGCCCCCACCACCAGGATTTAAACAAGCAGCAGCCGCCACCGCCCGCTCCTCAGCTGAGCCAGAAGAGGAAAGAGTTCAAGCAGCAGCAGCTCAGCAGCCCAGCCCAGCTCGGCAGCAGCCACCCCCTGACTAACCACCACCACCCCGACTATCATCGCCACCCCCTTCAGCAGCAGCACTGCAGCCACCCCGCTGACAAGTACCAGGAGCACAGGCAGCCGCGCCAGCTCCTCAGCGCTCACCCCCCGGAGCAGCCGCAGACAGGGGACTATCCGCCCTACCAGCCGCTCAGCCCAGCCGAGCAGAAGGGCGGCGCAGAGAGGGGGGGCTTCGAGCGGCTCCCCCCTTCCTGCCCGGGGGCACAGGCAGCAGCGGACCCCAATGTGGGGGTGGTTGTCTCCTCCTGTGTGAATCCGCCTCCGTCTCCTCCTCACCTGCAGGCTACAGCCCAGTTGCCCCCCATGGAGTCCCCCCCGAACAGCCACTTGCTGGGCAGCCCCGGGACCCTCTTGCCCGGCGGGCTCGGCTCCGGCTTCAGCAGCCTGCAGAGCTCGGAGATCCCCAGCCCCCATCACCAGAGCGGGGGCGGCTCCTCCTCGGCGGCTTCCCCTCCTCCGCCGCCGCTGCCCGGCTTCGGCACCCCTTGGTCGGTGCAGACCTCGTCGCCGCCTCCGCCGCAAACGCAGCAGCCTCCGGTCTCCAGCAGCAGCGGCGGGAGCCAGATCAGCGCGATGCCTCCGCCGAGCCCGGACTCCGAGACCAGCTTCTACCCGGGGATCCCGTCTTCGATCAACCCCGCTTTCTTCCAGAGCTTCTCGCCGGTGTCGCCTCACAACCCCTGCGCCGGGCCCTTCAGCAGCCCCTTCTCGGCCGCCGCCCCGCCGCCGCCGATGAATTTACCTCAGCAGCAGCAGCAGAACCGGAGATCCCCTGTGAGCCCCCAGCTCCAGCACCAACACCAGGCGGCGGCGGCCGCGGCCGCCTTCCTGCAGCAGAGGAACTCCTACAACCACCACCAGGTGCGGGGCCCGGGAGCTTCGGGGCGGCCGGCAGCGGGGAGTCCCTCCGCATGGGGGAGAGCGCTGGGGAAGCCACTCGGACCCTGGGAGTGGGGCGGGGGGGACGGGGACCTTCCCCGCCCCCCCCCCGAGCGGTGAAAGCAGCGGAGGTTTTATTTGAGCCCCCCCCCGGCTGAAGTTACCCGGCAGCAGGGACAGCACGGCTAGAGCCGGTTGGTGGAAGCAGGGCGGGGCTCCCACAGCCCAGGCTCGGTTTCAGTACTGCAGCGAGCGCCCTTTGGCGGAGCGGGGGGCCTCGGCCCCGTTTCTCTCCAGCTCTCTCCCGCTCCCTGCGCTGCAGAGCTCTCTCGGTGGGCGGAGGGGATCTGGACCCCGTTCCTCCGGCCGGGGTGCCGCAGAGCTCCCGTGGCCCGGGCGGGGGGGGGGGGGGGGGGCGGGAAGAGGTGTAAATTAATTCGGTTCGGGTTAGAGTTCTGTTGACTGCCCCCTTCTTCCCGACCCTCTGCCTCTTCGACTCTGTAGGTGTCAGGTGAGAAAAAAGCGGATTAAGTAATACGACAGGCCTATTGATTCTTAGTGTCAGTTATGTCCCCCAGACTTTGATCGATACTTATTGGGTTGTTATAGCTGCCGTCTACAGGCGTCCTTTCCTTAGCTGTCAACAATTTTTTGTTTAGTTTTGTTTGTAATTGCATCTGATACCACTAGTGAAAAGGTCACAATTTCAATGTGAAAAGGGACAGGTTTCCCTCCAGAAAACATGTTTGTTGACCTATTAGCCTCCCTGCTTTTTAAATATACTTTAAAATTGAGAACATATAAATTGACTTGCATAGGCAGGTTTGGTGTTAAGTGAGCTTTTTGATTCATCTGAGAACTGCCAAGATGAATAACTTTTATTTAGAGTTACTTGTGTATGTGGCGATATAGGCAAACAGCAGCTTCACTGCTGTATTTCAGATTGTCCCAATTCTCCTGCCTACAGCACCTACTAGTTTAATGGGTGGCATGGAATCCTCATCTCCTATTGGCTAAAAAGGTTGCTTTTCTTCCTGGTTCTGTATGTTGAGAATAAGATAACGTGTCATATTTTGTTCCATGGAGCTGTTCTGCTCTCTCCAGTTAACATATCCTACATAGTGTGTGACATTTGCACCATGTTAAGGTTTTTTAGGCCCTTCATGGCTGAGTATACCATATAGGCCCCATAGTTTAATTTCTGCTTAATTCTAGTATTAAACCGTGTGGCATTTTACCAGGTAGGTATGATTGGGATTATATGAAGTAGTGTTTATTTTTTTGGTCATTGGCATTCAAAAATTGTATTATGAGAAAATGTATATTGTTTATATGTTCATCTGTGGTGAACATGTTTTTAACATGAATTTTATCACTTAGTTTGCTCTGTTTTTAAACAAATTCCAAAGCAATTAAGAGATAAGACAGCAGCTCTCTCTACCATTAAAATTTGTGAGGAAATCTTTTCACCTCTCACTTCCCTGGCCATAATCCAGTTATGACTTTGTCAGTTGTAGGTAGTAAACCTAAAACAGTGATGTGAAAGCATAGTTAGCAAGATTAAAGACCTGTTTTAACACTTGACATTATCTCCAAAGTTTGTTTCTCAATAGAGTGCCTGCCTCTCCCAAAATTCCAACACAAAGCATTCAAGTTTTACAACATAATTATCTATAATTATATAGAACAGGGGTATCTGTCTGAGTATCTGACCACAATGGCTTTAACATACTTTCAGGATTATTTTTAATTTTTATGTCTGTACAGGTCCATCAGTACTCATCATATTTAACCTTTTTTAGTATTTGTCATTAGAAGTACATTATCTTTGAGATAGAGGTGTTACATTTGGATTTCAGATTGGAATTGGATTTATAGACCCTCTATTTCATCAAAAAGTGTCTAAAAAAATCCTTTCCAAGAACAGTCAAGTTTTAAATACTTTTATTTTGCTAACTGGACAAACACAGCTCTTTATTATCACCACAGTTCAATGGGTCCACCTCTTAGTAGTATGACAACCATTTCAGTTCACACATTGGTTTTTAGAATAGATTATTATGTATTGAAGGCAGCAGTAGTGTTTTACCCATTTTCATCCTGAAAAGATCTTTACATTTTTTCTCTGGGGTTAGTCTGAATATGTAAATTTTATTTTGTATAATAGCAGTAAGTCCATTGGATATCAAAACAATCCCTTTCTGAAATAATCAAAAAGCCAGATTCCTCAGGCGGGGCAAAACACTTTTTTGGTTCGCTGACTTCTGCACAGCTATGCCAGTTTACACCAGCTGAGGATCTGGTCTAGTTTGTTACACCAGAAGTTCAAGCTGTAGCCTTTAAAGGCTATTATAATACATTTATATTTTTAGATACACATCCAGGATAGTTACTTTGAACAAATAATTTTGGGTTATCCAGATAGTCTGTGGGATAATCAGTCTTTGTCTTTGTTACTTGAAAACATTTTCCTCTTTATGTAATATTTTAGAATGACCTATGAATTTTTTTTATCCTGCAACTCACTACTTTCTCCTTTACTCACAAAAAAAACAAGTGACCTTCATGAAACCATCTAATGCTAGTCTACAGAGACATATCAAAGGGGCCTGCCTATGTGACAGATTAGTTATGTAATGAAAGTGTGGCAGCTTTTATTGTATTTAAATAACTGTAGGAATGTTCTACCAAGAAATGAATGAAAATCCTAATTTATCATTTTGGCAAATCAGTCATTTTGGTAAAGCAGTCTTGTTTTATGGTTACTTGTATTCAGTTTTCTCCTTTGCCATGGATGTCAGTTTATAGGCAAATGGGAACTCCCAGTTTTTGTACTCTTTACAAAAGCCATCTGAGCGTTTTTTGAGGTAACAAGCAAACTAGGAATGTTTCCCAAAAAAAAAAACTAATCAAATCTTTTTTTTTTTTTTTTTTTTTTAGCCTCTTCTGAAGCAGTCGCCCTGGAGCAACCATCAGAGTAGTGGCTGGAGCACAGGAAATATGTCCTGGGGAGGAATGCATGGCAGAGACCATCGTAGAACTGGAAACATGGGAATTCCAGGAACTATGAACCAAATTTCTCCTTTGAAGAAGCCCTTTTCTGGTAATGTCATAGCTCCCCCTAAATTTACTCGCTCTACTCCATCGCTGACACCAAAATCATGGATTGAAGATAATGTTTTCCGAACTGACAACAACAGTAATACTCTCTTACCCTTACAGGTAAGAATGGTATGTAACTGGAAACATCTTAATATTTGTCTTTAATTTTGTCTAGCATTGCAAATAGATCTGTTTAACATATTAAGTGATACTGACAACGTTCATGGTGATTTTTGTGAAAAAGTTGTACCTTCTGTTGTTACAAGTGTATTGAAAGTGACAATTAACCAAAATATTTTCCAGTTTATATAAAATGCCAGCAGTAGCCAGAATTATTGCTTACTGACTACATGAGGAAAAAAGGAGGAAACTGAAACAACTCTTGCACAGCAACAAGGGAGCAGAAATGCTTTTTAAACTATCAGAGAGCATTTTTAACATTTGTCAATTTAAAACACTCAAGGCTCCTTTTTAAATCTGGGCTGCTTTTATCCCTTAGTTTTTAATGTAGATTAATTTTAGATCTTATCAAACTGTTCTTGTGGACAAACCTTTTTATACTGTATTTGTGGACAGCTCCGACTCTTTTTTTTTTAAATTCACCTTTTCATCTTATTAGCATCCTTGCCAATGCCACTCTGTATATGGGTTTTAGTTTTTCCCTATTGGCAGCTTCTTGAGGGACGTCCATAGTTATTTAATGACTGGACCATAGAAGCCCTTTGATTTAGAGATGTTAAATGCGAAGAGGAAGAATGGTCTTGGACTGAGGGGATCTGGGTTCAATTTTTGCATCAGACTTCCTATGTATCTTTAGGCCAGTCATCTAATCTCTATGCCTCAGGTTCCTGTCTGTAAAATGGAGATATTTTTTTCTTGAGCCTCTGTCAGGTCTTGTCTAGTTAGTTTGTAAATTCTTGGGGGCAAGGACTGTCGCTTGCTATCAGGCTCCAACCTCAGTTGGTGATATAGCAGCTTATGCATTTACTTTTTTGTTTCAAGGAATCTACATTTAAGATAATCCTTCTACCTTAGAAACTAGCCATTCCAAGTAAGCAGCAGATTACTTTAAGAATAATTTTCTATTTTACACCTTCTTTAGGTCTTCTTTAACTTTAGTACTTTGTCTTGACTTGGGCTTGTAATTTGGGCTAGTATATTAACAAAATAAGGTAACCTGCAGGAAAGAGTAGTTACAATACTTGTTATTCCCTGCATAGGACTGTCATGTTCTTTTATTTAGAATGTATTTATTCTAAACTAGGTCTTATTTTGTCATAATTTTGATCGCTCAACTTTGAACAGTTGCATTTGTGTCAAAAAGCAGATTAATTTTAGTGTAGCTGTGATAATAGCAAAAAATTCAGTCTGGGATTTTTACATAGATCTCCTGGTTTTTGTCATTTTGGCGGTGAGTGGATTTCCTATTGGTTCAACAAGCCATATACCTCTACTTACAAATGGGGCCTGATAGTTACAATACTGGACTTAGTGCCACTATTGATTTCATATGCTTCTGAAGTTTGCTGGGATTGCATCCAATAATGCATTTCTTTTATGGGAAATCCTGCTATCATCCTCTAAAGTCCTATCTCATTGAATGGGCTTGCTGACTGGGCTTAAACAGCAGGGTTTGTATAATTTTCTTGTTGCTTGTTTGGGTGGGATGATGGAAAGGATGCCACTTCTATACCAAACTACAACTTGACTCATTAAAGATAGAGTTGCCAGCTTGAGATAGCCGGTGTTCTGCAGTGGAAATATCTTTAAAAACCCCATTCTGAAGTAGACACCTGTAAAATAATCAATTTCATGATTTGGGTTAGGAATATTAGTGTTGTATTAATCTGTTTGAACAGCATTGCCACAATACGTTAGAGTGCGTATCCTGCCAAGCACAACAAACTTGCATATACTTCAAATATAATTCAATATGTCTAATAAGTGTGTGTGTGTGTATATGTGTATATGTATAGCTTACTGAAACTATTAGAGGAAGTCCTCTAATATAAAGCAGCTTGTTTTCAGATCTAAACAAAGTTTGTTTGTTTGTTGGTTTCTTTTTACTCATAGCATATAAAAAGCTAATAAAATTTCTATTAACTTAAACAATCATAGGTAGCAGAATAGAGAAAAGTGTCTGAAGTTCAACCATATTTATAATAATTTGTGCTGATGTTTTTGTTCTTGGTGTTCATAACTTGAAAGCAGAATTATAGACGTACTTAAATACAGTACCTACAATTGAACTGGCTGCTGAACTGCTTTATGATAGACAAAGAATTTTGTTTTGTCCAGTAATAAACTAGTGTTTAAATCTCACTTGTTTGCTTTTATAAGAATAGTCAAAGGACAGAGTGTGATCTGAACTCTTTCAGTGTTAACCACTTTTATTAACATTAAATATTAAACAAGAAACATTAAATAGATGTTTTCTATATCCTTATTAAGATGCATTGAATTACTGTGTTCATAATTTTCAATTTTTATTAAATTCTGCCCGACATGGGGTCTCTTCCCCACTACGTTGTCTGATGCATGGATTTTAGGCATCATAATGAAATGGTTAAAAAGAAGCTGAACTTCAGTTTAGTTAGAACTGGTGATGGTGATGCTATCTAGGCTTGTGCTGGCAGTTGTGACACAGTCAAATATCAGTCTACTTAATTTGTACTGTGCTTGCCTCGTTCCATAAAAGGTTGAGGTATTCAGGTTGATGATTCTTAAAGATACAGTATCAGTTTTAGCAGATGCTGAATCAGTGCTTTTATATTACTAAATTTATGCCATCTGCTAAACGTAACTATATTGAACAGACGTATAAAACCTGCCTGTAGTCCTCCTAACCAATGTTTCTCAATCTTAGTAAAGACTCTTGTTGCCCATGTTCTCCCGCATTTACAATTTGCAGACCTTTTTCACTACTATTTGTGATCACAACACTGTGTCGCAACTACTAAAATAGTTTATATAGAAATAGTTAAAATACATGTTTACATGTTGCTTTTAGATATAAACATGATTATGAGCCAGCACCATGAGATTTGCTCGCTCATTGCAGACCACTAGTGGATCACAGGTTGGAAATCACTTTTGTAAAGAATTTTCAGGCCTTGTTTACAGTGGAGACTTGCTATAATTGTAGCCATCGGTGTGCCGTAGCCCATGTAGCTGCACTTGTGCAAACCACTAGCGTAGACTAGATAAGTCACAATTTGAACAGTTGCAACTTATTCCTTATCTGAAACTTTGCTTTATTCTCAGAGTCTCCACTGCTGCAGCTACAGTGGTGGCTGAGATAAGAGCATGTCCCCAGTGTACACAAGGTCAGGGAGTTGATGATGTTATTTCTAATACATAATATTGCTTGGTATTGAGTATCTGTTCAGTTAACAGTGTGTATATTAATGACTATTAAAATGTTATGTTTTGATCATGTAGCTTACAAAAAGGAGGGGAATGAAGACCAAACTTTTTCACTGTTGGTATTCTTTAAGTATAAGACTGAGGCATAAGTTTCCTATGTGCACAAACTGGATAGAACTTCATTGACTGCAGTGAAGTTGAATTCACTAATGGTGAATTGCATCGCTAAGATAGGATTTTGAAAAGTGCTTAATTTTGGCCTAACTACTCACATTAGCCTTAGAGGTAACACTCCAGTGGTAAAGTTAGGCCATCATTGAGCCCACCTTTTGGCCTGCTCTGCACTACGGCAGTACAGCTATGGTACTGCAGTTGTGCCACTGTGGGGTGGATACTTCCTAGATTGATGGAAGAGGGCTTTCTATTGATGTAGGTAATCTACCTCTCCAAGAGGCAGTAGCTAGGTCAATGAAAGAATTTTTCCATCAGCCTAGCTGCATCTGTGGTGGAGGTTAGATCGACCCAGCTGTTGTGCAGGGTGTGAAATCTTTCATGGCCCTGAGCAGTGTAGTTAGGTTGATCTAATATTTTAGTGTAGACCAGACCTTAAGTTTTACTGGCATAACTATGGCTCTAAGGGGTGTAATTTTTTTGCTCTTACACTGGCAAAATTATGCTGGTAAAAGCCCTAGCCTAGATACAGTTATACTGGTATAAGGCACATTATACCGCCATAGTTTATTTTACTTTGACAAACCAGAATAAGCTATACCAGTAAAACTCCTCTACATTGGGGTTTTTGTAGCTTTAAGTATTGTTTACTGGTATAGTTAAAAAAGAGAAACTTAAATATAAACAAGGCCTTCATGTTTATAATTTTCGATCTGAATATCGATAGTACATTATTTTATTTATAATCTCTTAAAAAACCTTTTTACAAACATTTTTTTAAACTAGTGTAGTACTTGTTCTTAAAAGGTCAATAGTGTTTGTCTGTATGCTCTTGGAAAGAACAAATGTAAATAAAACTTCATTCTGCCAAAATGAATCTGAATTCTGTTCCTGTATCTTTGAGTTCAGGAAATACATTGCGTGTCTGGGTGTCTTTCACGTTGATTTGTCCTTCCTGTTTGTTTGGACTGTGCATACAGTGTCAGTTGTCCTTGAAGCTGAGCTGTCTTATTCACTACTGAAACCTATTGCTGTAATTTGGGATTCTGTACAGTAAGATATAACCTAAATAACTGCAGATACTTCTTCTGGTTGCCTTGGTTGTCAGTCTTTTTTTTTTTAAAAAAAATTCAGAGTCTAAAATGTCAAATATTCAGTGAAATAAAGCACAGTTTCAGGTGTTTTCAGATAAGTTTGAGTTGTTCTTCACACCAGATATTAAGTTAAAATATTGTTTTAATATTCTAGAGACAGAATAATTTATCAGTTTGTTCAAGTAACTTAATTTTGGATTCTCAAGATATCAGTTTTTCAATATTTGTAATTGATAATATTTGATAAAATCCATGTTAAAAGTGCTGAGCACCTAGCAGCTCTCATGAAAGTCTGTGGGAGAGTTAAAATTTCAGCACTTTTAGAATTCAGGTAGCTTATTTAGGTGTTTAAAACATGGATTTAGGAGCCCAGCTTTAGGCAGTTATTTTTTTTGAGAAAAGTTGCCTTCATTCAGATTGTACTGCGCTTCAGATCAGTTACCTGGGCCTAGTGCATTTAGGCCCCAATCTTTTGCAGATGGACTGCTGCCCTGTAAGGAGAACCCTTCACTGCAGCTCTGCTTGATGCAGCAGTCCACCTACAAGCTGTCAATTTCAGGATCAAGGCCTTTGAATGGACGATATTTTAATTTTAAGCTTGCATATAGATGTTCAGAATACTGAACAAAATCGATGGACCAAGTCTGTTAGACTTAAAGCCACAAATGTATTAACAAGTTTTTGCTGAACTAAAATACCTATGTTGTTTAACTTACGCAGTTTATAAAATATTGGAAGAATATATTTAAACCAAATCCTTTGTTTTATTAACATATATGCAAGAACTTATGTAAGGGCTATCTTTTGTTGCACAGCAGAATGTTTGTCAACCAGGCTAATGGAGCAATACTGTATACATTATGACAGGTTTCAGAGTAACAGCCATGTTAGTCTGTATTCGCAAAAGGAAAAGGAGTACTTGTGGCACCTTAGAGACTAACCAATTTATTTGAGCATAAGCTTTCGTGAGCTACAGCTCACTTCATCGGCTGCATGAGACTAACAAATTTATTTGAGCATAAGCTTTCGTGAGCTACAGCTCACTTCATCGGCTGCATGAATGCATGTATGCAACCGATGAAGTGAGCTATAGCTCACGAAAGCTTATGCTCAAATAAATTTGTTAGTCTCTAAGGTGCCACAAGTACTTCTTTTCTTTTTGTGTATACATTATAATTCTAGTTACCGAAGAGTTAGCAATGAAAGAAGTTTTATATTGTCCAACCGATCTCATTGCCAAACCATAATTGTTCTCTGAGATTATGAGCTTTTTCAGGTTTAAATAACTAGATTTTACTGCCGCATTTGAAAGACTATTTTATAGGTGATGGTTAGAAAACTTTTCCTGATGATGATCGGTCTAAATTTTGCTTTTCTCAGTTTCAAACAACTATTCTTAGTTATTTTTTTAAACCCCTGAACAACTTCCCCCTTCATGCTGACACCCTCGAAATGTCTAGTTTGTTGTCCTTTTTAGTTATTTTGACCACGCTATGCATACATAGGTTTTTTTTTTTTTTAGGCTTTCCTCATGCGTCAATCCTGCCAAGTCTTTAATCATCTTTGTAGTCTGTCTGGATTGCTTCCAGTGTTTCAAAGTCTTTTCTTAACCTGGACCACTTGGGGGTGGATGCAGTGAATGCTATATGTCTGCGTAGGTAAATATTTCAGCAAAAATGACTTGTATAGTTGGGTAGCAGAACTGTCATGTTGTTGTTGGACCTTTTCTGTAAATATATGCAGTAATGCGATCTTAACTTGAAAACATGTTTGGTGTTCTCAGGATGACTGCCCCTAGATATCTGCTAAATGTTACATTTGTTAGCTACTTTATGTGGTGTGGGTAGTGGTAACCTACTTTCCTTCCTGAGGTAATTTTTTGTTTCTACTTTTTTGTAAGCCTTCTGTCCAATTTCCATAAAGCTAAACTGTAATGAGCCATAGGCTTTACAGTTGCAGTTTCTCAATATGTATTGAAAAGCTATTTTATGGATTCTTAATGTCTTTAAGTCTTCAATTATTTTTATTTTTCTAGTTTAGGATATACATTTGATGTTTTTATAATATATGCTTAACTGATAAGATTATGATGGGAAGCCCTCTATCAATGTACATGTATAGAAATACTTTCCTAAAAATGTACTGTTTGTAAGTTGGACATTTCACTTTATTGGTAATCACCCATTGTATTCAAGCTTTAACAGAATGTAATAGAAACATACATACGGTTTATTGGAAGTCACTAATTATTTTGTGTATAGAAACTAAAGATCTTTTTGAGCTTTAGGCTGGTTAGGAAGAGGATGAAACAGATGGGACAAGGTTAGCTTAAAATAATCATTTAAATTAATGTTTTTGGTGTAGCAAGAGTTGAATTCACTGTAAAATCTTGCTCTTCACCAAAAGATCTTACTCTTAATATAATGAAAAAGACAATGATCTTATGTTTGCTTTATTATGAAGCAGATCATGGTAGAGGCTTCCTCAGAACGTCAAGATTTGTTTGAATAAGGTTTTCTGAAAGGATTTTTGTATTTTAGTGAACTTTTAACTCATTTGAAATGGCTCTAGAAAAAAAGAGGGTTTAAATTATATATGAGAACATGAGAACTCCACATCTCTTCCACCCATTTTTTAAATGATTTGGAGAATTCTAGGACAAAATTGCAAATGTGATGGTGTACATAGCATTTTCCTACCATCAGTTCTTATCAGTTTTGCTGGTGCTAGTGGGAACGTATCAGAAATTGAAAGGAATAGAGGCCCTTGTTTTGAAGTCGTGTATTATTTGGGAATCAAATATGGTCCTTCACTTCCTGGACCATTAGTGATATGACAGGCAGCACACTGCCTCCAAAGTAAGGTTGCACATTATGCTAGCAGTATTATATGGGTGACTGAAGAAAGGGTCTTGTTTAACTCCACTCTAGAAGTAGTAACATTCAGATCTCTTCAGCCAGGAAGACCACACCGAAACATTCTTTTTAAATGTGAGAAGTTGGAGGAAACTAAGAGGTAAACAAACTATGAAAGAGAGATTAGTAGAAATAGGGTTGAGTTTGTTAGAATCAATAAATACATGAAATCCAAGGGGTAGGTAAAAATGAAGTGGCTAATTTGTATATGCTTTTTCAGTTAGTAGTGAAATTGGTGCCTTAGAAAGCATAAAGTCCTGTCCCCCTAACTTTAGATCTATTGGAAAAATTTAACCCCTGAAAATGTATTCTGTTAGTGTACTACTTTTGTGCTAAGTTGACTGACAGGACTTCTAGTGACATATTGCACCTGATGGTTAGAATAATTAATACTTCTATGACAGGTTTCAGAATGGTAGCCGTGTTAGTCTGTATCAGCAAAAAAAACCAAAAACAAAAACGAGCAGTACTTGTGGCACCTTAGTCTAACAAATTTATTTGGGCATAAGCTTTAGTGGTCTAAAACCCACTTCATCGGATGCATGCAGTGGAAAATACAGTAGGGAGATATAATATACACAGAGAACATGAAAAAATGGGTGTCACCATACCAACTGTAACAAGACCAATCAATTAAGGTGGGCTATTATCAGCAGGAGGGGAAAAAAAAACTTTTGTAGTGATAATCAGAATGGCTCATTTCAAACAGTTGACAAGAAGGTGTGAATAACAGTGTGTGTATGGGGGGGAAATTAGCATGGGGAAATAGTTTTTAGTTTGTGTAATGACCCATCCATTCCCGGTCTTTATTCAAGCCTAATTTAATGGTGTCCAGTTTGCAAATTAATTCAAATTCTGCAGTTTCTCATTGGAGTCTGTTTTTGAAGGGTTTGGTTTTTTTTGTTGGAGATTTGAGACTTTTAGGTCTAAAGAAAAGGAGTACTAGTGGCACCTTAGAGATTAACCAATAGGTCTGAAATTGAGTGACCAGAGAGGTTGAAGTGTTCTCCAACTGGTTTTTGAATGTTATAATTCTTGACAAATGATTTGTGTGCATTTATTCTTTTGCATAGAGATTGTCTGGTTTGGCCAATGTACATGGGAGAGGGGCATTGTTGGCACATGATGGCATACATCACATTGGTAGATGTGCAGGTGAATGAGCCTCTTATGGTGTGGCTGATGTGATTAGGTCCTGTGATGGTGTCCTTTGAATAGATATGTGGACAGAGTTGGCAACGGGCTTTGTTGCAAGGATAGGTTCCTGGGTTAGTGTTTTTGGTGTGTGGTTGCTGGTGAGTATTCAACTGTTTGAAATGAGCCCTCCTGATTATCACTACAAAAGTTTTTTTTTTTTTTTCCTGCTGATAATAGCCCACTTTAATTGATTGGTCTCATTACAGTTGGTATGGCAACACCCATTTTTTCATGTTCTCTGTGTGTATATATATCTTCCTACTGTATTTTCCACTACATGCATCCGATGAAGTGGGTTTTAGCCCACGAAAGCTTATGCCCAAATACATTGGTTATTCTCTAAGATGCCACAAGTACTCCTCATTTTTTTTGTTGATGCTTCGGCTGTGTGAAACACTTGTAAACATTGCTTCTGAAAAGTCAGCTGACAGATCAAGTTTTCTCTAAAATATTTTCCTTATTGTAAGAGTCTTAAAATGAACGAAATTATAGCTTGTAGGGGAATTGAGGGTATCTTTGAGACTAAGTAGATTTGTTGTAAACTTTCAGTTTCAGTTCATTGTGTTGTATTTTGAAACTGCAAAACTATTGAAGCACCAGAAGATTAGATCAAGCAGGATTCAAGCTCTTCTGTATTCAAAACAATGAAAAGCTAATAAGAGAATCTGGCAACTAATTCACTGTGCAATTTTTTTGTAATACAAGAAACTCATTACAATGCTCATGAAAAATTCTTGGCCACCCAAAGTAGTTTATGTAATTATCTTTTATTGGCCCAACTTATGTTGGTGGAAGGTACAAGCTTTTGAGAGATCTTCTTCAGGACTGGGGAAGGAAGCAGAGTGTCTGAGCTAAATACAAATTGGGGCAGATTGACTGACTCCTAAGGGATAACACACAGTAGGTGGTCACTTGAAGTGGGTAACTGAGTGATAGATTGTTATGCATCAGGGGTTAAAATTGGGAAATTAAAGGTAGCAGGAGGTGTGGGGGGTCACAGATTGTTGTAATGAGCCATAAAACCAATGTCCCCTTTGAGTCAGTGGTTTTTGGTGCCTAGCAGTTATGAATGTATGTTCCCAGGATCACCTTTTGAAGGTGTTGTGCAAGTTTCCTTGGAGGATGAGTATAGAAAGATCAGATATAAAGTGATTGCTTTGTGAAAAGTATTCTCCAGTGGGTGATATGGTGTTTTTGTGTGTTATCATTTTCCTGTGTGAATTCATTTGTCGGGACATTTAATGCACTTGATGAGGTATACCACAAGTTGTGATAAGCATATGTAGGACCCATGAATCTTGAAAGGTGTGTTGTGGCAGGGTATTGATCATTTTAGTAGTGGAGATGTGTTTGCAGATTTTTTTCATCTGTTGTTCTGGCAGGGTCTGGTGCCACTTGGAGTTGGTGGTGTGGTCTGTGGGAAGCTTGTATCTGATGATGACCTTGGTGAGGGTGGTTTGAAGGCCAGTAGAGGGGGTTTGGGAAAGATTTCTTTCAGGATGTAATTCCCATCAAATATGGATTGTAATTGTTTGATTCCCCCATATGGGTTCCAGTGTGAGGTGATAGTGACTATTGGGGTGTGCTGTCGATGCGTTTTTCTTTTCTGTATTGAAGTAGGCTTTTCGAGGGTATTTCCATGGCCCATTCCATGATGCAATCTACTTCCCTGGTGAAGAAAAATTTGTTAGTCTCTAAGGTGCCACAAGTACTCCTTTTCTTTTCTCTGGTGGAGTGTCCTGGTTTAGTGAAGGTGGCTTTAAGAGTGTTCAGATGTGTATCCTGGACTTTCTCTTCAGAGCAAATACTGAGATATAAGAGTGCATGTCTGTAGATAAAAGTTTTTGGTATGTCCTGGGGTGGCGGTAAATGTGGTGATTGGTGGGTTCTTGATATGGTTGTTAGTAGGGTTCCATTGTTTAAGCTAATTGTGATGTCCAAGAAATTGATACTGGTGTGGCAGTGTTCTAGATAGTTTGATGGAAGGGTGGTAATAGTTGAAGTTGTGATAGAAATCTATGAAAGAGCTTAGGTCTTCTGTCAAGAGGATGAAAACAACATTGATGCAGGTGTATTGCTGCTTTCGTGGTACATTTTTCCAGAACTTCTTTTCTAATTCTTGTATAATTATCAGCTGCTTGAGAGTCTCAGTAGTATATTAGTGTTCAAACGAACATATTCTGCCATTCTCTACAAGCACAGTATTGTTTACTCCATTTTATTCTCTGTTGATCAGTCTGTTAGTCTCAAAGTCACCTTTGACAAAGTTTTTTACAAAAACGTGAGGCTAACACAAAGTATTATACTTGCAAGGTATCATTCTCTCCATATGACTGATTCAGTCTGTATTGTCACTACTTCAGCAAATTGATGAATGGATACACGAAGATTTGTAACGAGTCACGTAACTAAGCTGAACTTGTGTTAGTGGTCAGAACAATCCCCTTTCAAAGAGCTGGTTGTGACCTTTCCTTCTGGACATCGAGCTTAATGTGGTGACATACACACAGACTTCTTATAGCAACACTTTTTGGTGTTCCCTTAGAAAGCAAAGGCCTACACTTGATACCTGCACTCTGTAAAGTTGCATTGGCTGCCTATTTAGGGAGTATGCTTCAAACTTTTACTCCGATAGTTCTTACTTGAACAAAGACTTAAAATTGGGCTCCGTACCCAAAGAAATTTCTACTTTTCTTGGGATCATTAAGTTTGGGCTAGCTGATTACACTGTATAGTTGAGTGTATGGCTAGGAGTGGTCTGTCAATTTTGAATGCTTACTCCCTAGATGTCTGCCAAAGCTCATTGGTTGCATCTTTCAAGGCAAGGCTAAAGGCTTGTGTATTTTGTAGGCTTTATTATGGTGTAGTAGGTTAGGATTTGGCCAGATTAGATATCTAGCTATTTATTTTGGTGCACTAGCTAGTGTTGTTTGTTTTTTGTGCAGTGTTGAGATGCTTTTTGCTTTCAAGTGTTTTAAAAATGAATGATAAACATTTCAAGACCACACTGTGGCTGGTCTTGCTCAGGGGCATAGTGGACACTGTGGTACAATGGTCCTTTCGTCCTTCCTTCCACACTTTTTAAACTTCCTTGCAGGGGCAAGACATGCTTAGGGTAGGTACCCAAAAGGGAGTGATATAAGGATAGGACTATGACCCCTGTATATTCACCATTGGATATGTTTACAAAGGGGATCCCAAGGGTAGCAGACCCCTATTCTACAGTATTCTTTCCTATCTTCCTCAGCGGACTTCTAGTCAAGTCAGTCAGAATTCCTTCTGGGATTAACATCTTTTCACCACCCCAAAAAGAGCTAGTGTCACAATCTGCCCTTTAACAGGAAGAATTTATTCCGTCTGTCACCTCTATAGTCATGTGGCAATAGTCTAACCAAAAGAATCTAAACTGTAAGACACTTGAACTAGAACTTTGTTACATAGATGTATTAAATGCCACAAGCCACAAATACTTGAATAACTGCAACTAGTTGCATAGTCAGTAATACTGGTTATGAATTTCAAAATCTTACTGGTGTTTTCGGATGTGTTTAAGTATAGTATTCTATCTGTAGCTTCCCAGCCAGTAAATCAGAAGTTGTATGTTAAGTTAGATCAAAAAAAGTCTTTATTTCGCTATCACTGACCATACAATTCCTATAGTTTTCCTGTTGAAAAACATTGGTGGGGAAAATTTCCAACCAGCTCTAATATGCTAAAAGTTGTAAAGCTAGAGGCTGCACACATTATTGCTTCTGTAGGACAAGCTCATTGCCTGTGCAGGCTTAACTTGTTCCTTTTGTACATTTGCAATAACATTGTCTTCATGAAATTATTAAACTTTCTTTCTTGCCTCATTCAGTGCACAAAACAAATGGTGGTCGCTTACTGAGCAGTTATTCAGTATTCTCCTTTTTCACATTGTTCAATGGGTGGACCCGTGCCTTATTTACTGCATGCTATTCAAACCCTACTCTGAAGATGGAATTATTAATTTCCTCAGGGTTTTTTCTGTGGTGCTCATCACTTTGGTATCTGTTTCACAAATAGCAATGAATTAATTTTGTAACAGCCCTGTGAATTGAGGGGGTATTCTTATCCCCATTTTACAAATGGGGAACTGAAGCACAGAGATTAAGGTAAAAAATTATACACTAACATTGCTCAATTTGAGACACCTAAGACCTGATTTTTTTTCAGTCTACTTAGCATAATAAAGAACTTCATATATTCAAAACACAACTCTCCAGACTTCAGTTGCAGCTATGAACATTTAACACTTCTCCAAATGAGATCCAGGATCTTGAGTCACATAGCCAAAAAGGAGGAGCGCATAGTTAATGGCCACCTGTGAAATGTTTGCTTTAAGTGACTTGCCCAACATAACACAGGAACTCTGTGGCAGAGGCAGGGAGGAAAGCCAATTCTCAGGGCAGCATTCAACCTCTAATTATGACACTATCCTTCTTCTTCATAATCCTCTGCCTCATTCAATATACACCTTCCAACTTTTGCAGCAAATGAAGTGAGAGTCTGTGTTGGGGTGTCTACCACACACAAGGCTTGACTAGGTAAAAAGGGCCAATTAACCTTGTGACAGGCTGCACCTGGAGGAGAGTTAGGGCTGATATGGCTGATGGAACCCAAGTGCAGAGGAGCTGGGACAGTCCTAAAGAGAGGAAGATGGTGATAAGAGAGAGCTGTAAGAAGGATCTCTGCAGTCACTCCCCAGAGAAGAGGGGAGCTGGCTAGAGACAAGGAGGAGGTCTAGGAGGAGAGTAAGCCCTGGGATCCTGATTTGGATTATAGACTCTGGCAAGAACCCGGGGCGGGGCGGGGGACAAAATAGGCACAGGGAGATGGGAATGCTCCAGTGGTAACCTAAGGGTAGGCCAGAAGATAAGGAAAAGTAGGAAGGAGACCAGGAAAACAACAACAGAGTCTGGGATTTCATATGTCATGGTTGCTAGTGATAGGGTCTCTGAGCTGGAACCCAGAGTGTGCCAGACAGACTTCAAAATCCTGGAAAGCAAAAATTATTGTGGCATGGCCAGAGGGCTAAGCTACAAAGAGGGGAGTGTCTCCCTGAGGATTTGGGTGCAGAAACACTAGTCCGTTGCCTCACAAACAGCCGTGAAACTCATGGAGGGGTTTGAGTCCCTAACAAAGTGTGTGTGTGTGAGAGAGAGAGAGAGAGAGAGAGACAGCATATGTATGTATTTATATAAAAGCCACGAGGAGGTGTCCCAGAAGTAAGTGGTGAACTTTGTGATAGGATCCTATAGACAAGTCTTCACTATATACACCTGATTCATCCCCAGAGCAGGTCCATCCTGTGCACTGAATGAGGCAAGGGGCCCATGGAAAAAATTTTATGTGGTCATGTAATTAAATATTTATCATTATGCATACACAAAAGGGCTTTGAATTAAGGCTGTACAGTCTTAATTGTGGCATTTAAGTTTTGAGTGTTTGATTTTGCAGACTTGATAAAGTTCTTTAAATGTGTACGTATGTCTGTCTGTATAATGTGTATATAACTTGACGTGTGAAGGAAAATATGTTGAACTATACCTTTTCCAGATTCAAAGTGTATCTCTGTTTTTATATTTGGATGGCATAAAAGCTAGTTTCAGGAAAGTTATATTCAGACTAACAAGCAATAGTGTTCAATTGCGAGTCCATTTTCACTACCTTCGGCTTTTATACTTCCATCCATCACCACATTATGAGTGCACTACCTCAGAGTAATCTCAGTCTTCCTGTCAAGTTTCCCTGTTTAAAAAGTACAATATTTGTACTCCAGTACTAAAAAATTTTGTTCCCTTTTAGGATCGAAATAGAATGTATGACAGTCTGAATATGCACTCATTGGAAAACTCTCTTATTGACATCATGAGAGCAGAGCACGATCCGCTTAAAGGTATGTGACTATGCTAACTAAAGAAAATGTCACCCATTCTTTGTTAATTTAGAACTCTGATTCATTGCTTCTTCAACCCGTAGCAAGCACTGTTTCAAATATATATTATAATCTATATTATATGCTAAATATATTTATGGTTGCATAACATTTGTAATATTGGTGTGTCTATAGTTTTTACTAGAAATAAAGTAGTTTACTTCAAAAACCTTGCTGACTCAAAAAGTCATTCTTCAGGTGTAACATATTTCTGCCTTCAAGCATTTACAGTGTTGGTATATCCGTGTTGGTCCCAAAATATTAGTAAGACAAGATGGATGAGGGTAATATCTTTTATTGGACCAACTTTTATTGGAGAAAGACAAGCTTTCAAGCTTACAAAGAGCTCTTCTTAAAGTCTGGAAAAGGTACTCAGAGTATCACAGATTACAAGGTAGAACAGATAAGGAGTTAACACATGTTGCAAAAGGCCATTCAAGGTGAAGTGGGAAATTAACACCTTTACCTCGCCCACCTTCTCTCTCTTGGTATGTTTAGAAATTTTTTGTCCTTTTGAAGATAATTCCAAATTGAGTGAAATGTGAAGACACGTTCTTGGCTACTGGTACTAGTGCAGTGGTTCCCAAACTGGGGTTCATGAAATGTTACAGGGAGTTCTGGGGGGGGGAATTCCCTGATGGCAGACAGAGCTGTCCCTGGGGATCCTGGGCAGCACGGGGCCAGCAGACCCCTGGACTTCCAAGAGCTAAGCAGATCAAAGCAAGCATATCTATCACACTGAAGAGATTTAAACTTCCAGACTCCTTATAAGAAATGGAAAAGGAGGTGGATATTTTTTACTGATTTTAAAATTAAATAGGCAGCTAGTATTGTTTATAAATTTATTATGAAGAACAAGTTTAAGTTTAGTTGTAACGTGCATTGTTTGCCTGGACTGCTCAAGACCTGAGTGGTTGCGTAGGAGGAACTCTTTGAGTTGGCTTCTTAAATACCTTCATGCTGTTTCACATCTGATACTCCTTGATGAAACATAGGAGCCTTGTCTTATAACTGGCTTATTCAAAGTGATACAAGCTATGAAAGTGAGATCTTGGAAGAGTGTGGCCATTTTCATAATGTAATAAAAATACTGTAATGATTAATAATAAATAGTGTGTGATAAGCATGTCACAGAAACAAATTTTATATTTGCAAGATCATTGCTTTTATAATTTATACTCAGGTAAAGGAGAAAATCCCTAGAAATATTCATTTTTAGGAGGGGGTTCGCAAGACTTGACATTTTAGTGAAAGAGGTTCACAGGTTGTTAAAGTTTGGAAACCACTGTACTAGTGCATACATAAATTATTCTTAATCGAAAGTTAAAATTCCTCAGACTTGTAAGAAATAAGAACTCTAGTTGCATACTGTAGATAATATAAAAGTATTTGAACTGTACTGTAATTATAGCTTAACTACATGTTTGTTTTTAACACAAATAACTCAATTCTGTCCTGTAAACTTTTATTTCCAAAACAGGTGAGATATGTACTAGTTGTACAAGTAACCTGTTTCTTTGAGGTTAAAAGTGCAGCTAGTTCATTTCTGAACTTTTGGAAAGTGGTTTCCTCTCCTCAGGTGTGCTTAATTGAAATCATGGGGCTACAGCAGTGACCTTATAGTTAACGTTTATGGACTTCCATTTT
Organism: Caretta caretta; assembly: GCF_965140235.1. Classification (NCBI taxonomy): domain Eukaryota; kingdom Metazoa; phylum Chordata; order Testudines; family Cheloniidae; genus Caretta; species Caretta caretta. The sequence continues at coordinate 123,886,716 of NC_134209.1, read as the reverse complement.
AATTCCTGTTTTCATTGTGTAATGATTTAAAAATTAAGCACCAAAGAATTTTAACAGTCTTAATCTAAGCCCAAAGGACTTTAAAAATAAGTTTTGAATAAATCCAAGCCATCTGAGTTGTGCAAATGGAATGTTGTTTCTTTTTTTATGCTATGTTTAAACTATTTGTCTTCCAATTTAGACTGGTTTAAAGACTTCAAACTTGCTATGCCTTTAGTACTCATTACAAAACAAGTGCCTTTTCTCATTCAAAGAAATTAGGTTCAGAACTAGGTATGGTTAGAAGTAATTACTGTTCATGTATGGTAGTCTGTGCTCATCCACTCATTTTCTACCCCCAGAAATTCCTAACGATTATTTATCTTACGTTAACACGGAGGCCTCAGTTTTGATAAGGCTCAATTGTGCTAGGTACCGTACAAACGCATATTAAGAGATAGTTCCTGCCCAAAAGACCGTAGACAGTGCCTATCTTTAGGCAACCACAAATTGCCACATTTCTACTTTTTAGGTGACAAATCCTCTGTTTTTCAATAAATCACGTTGCATCTTAGCTACCTGTTACGTTGGAAGTTTTCAAAACCTACCTAGAAGTCTAGTCTACATTAAAAAAATTATTTCAGTTTCAATCAAAATAACTTAATTGTTCAAACTCCAGCTGGGGATGTGCACTTTGGAAGTGCTGCTGCAGTATAACAACCCTCAGTTTGCCCCACATCTACACTGTCATGGTACTGTGCTGCACTGATTGTGTCATGTCGCCCTCTGGGTGCATATCCCAGAATTCCCCAAATGTCCGACATATTATATGCTGGGCAATTTTCAGTCTTGATTCTGAGATACGTTGAGGGAGCCCGGGGGAATTGGGTCCAATTTGAATGGGAATAAGTTTTTAAACCTACCATGATGTTCATTTTTTCCAGGATGTAAAACTGGGTTTTATTTATTCTACCTAGCCATATCTTAAAGCAAACCCATAACTTTTTGGAATAATCGTCATCAAATTTGCATCTTCACTAAGACTAAAGACAAAATTTTAAAACCAGTTTGCTTAAAGTTAACACTTCGAATTTAAGAACTTCTGAAAACCTGATGAATTCAATGGGAGGTGTAGACATTCTGTGCTTCTAAAAATTAGGTCAGCGGAGGCCTAAATATAGATGTAGGTCTTTAAATCTCTGATCCTAAAGTTTTGGCCTACACATTGCTATATATATAATGGCGTTTTCATAATATGGCTGCTGATGTTCGTAAGTGTACTAAAGCTGATTAATACCTGAGCATGCTTTCTGAAAGTCAAATATAAAGTTGGATTAAAAGGAAAAGCTTTTATTTGAGAGGCAGAGAATAATCCACACTGACCAACTGAACTTCAATTGAGTAGTTGAGTACATCTGTTTGAAGTAAATATTTTGATCAAGATACTGCCTCTCTTTGGGAAATATATTACTTGTTCAAAGTGAAAGGGATAAATTATTAACATAGAGCGTTCTTCAATTATATTCGTTGAGAGTAAATGGGAGAAAAAGTGACATCCACTAGAATAGCTTAAAACCTGTCTTCCATCCCCTTTACTTGTTGCAGTCTCTGTGTCATTCCTTTGATTTTTGGCAGGATGCAAGAAGCTACAAAACCTTAGTTTTTGTTAGTTCAGGCCCTACTACAGTGTCTTGGTAGCCAAAGTCTCTCTGAAAGTCTTGCCCATCACAATATTTCTCAAGTTAACTGACAAACCCGGCTTGTTTATTTGTAGAATGTGCCTGCTTAATAAAATCTCTTGGTAAATAGTATGGTTTGTTATAACAAGAATGTTTGTTTTTATAGCAAGTTTTTTCAATTGTAAATTTAAACAAAACAATGCATCTTTTATGTAGTACTGCAGTGGTAAAATGAAAGTCCTTGGAATTTTAAGCACGTGTTTCAGATTTAGCTGCTTACAGTGTCTGGAGTATGACTAAGCATCTTGTTTTCGATTAGTGGAATGCAGAACAAACTTTGTATGTACTAGTTTACAGCATTTGTCTTTATATTTTATATTTGAAAATCCATTTGTTAGAAAATGAGGATTTCACTGTTTTTGCTCTTGTTAATTTACAGAACTATGGATTTTATCTAATCTACTTTCTACTGTAAGATAAATTCATATATGTTCTAAGAACTAGCATATGTTTATAAATATGCAGTTCTAGACTTTATTTACTCTAAATTTAATCTGTGTAAAGTCTCTGACCAAAGAAAGATGTAATTCTTATGTAAATCTAAGTCTTTGAAAATTGGATGTTAAACTTTGTAAATTTTTATAACGGTCTTAATTCTATAGAAAAATAAGATTGTAACATTTAACATCTGGATTGATCTTTTATCCATATTGCTTTCTCACCAGGGCATTTCAGAACAAATTATTAGTAAATAGCATTTAAGTTAGAGACTCGACTTTTTTAAGATCAGTAGAATCCGAGCTGAAGACAGTGCGGTCATACACCAAAATTATAAAGCTATTTCTTACTGATTCTTCTATTAACATGTGACTCAAATTGTTTTGAGGAGCACTAGAGAACCTGAGAGAAAAGCTAAGCTGAAGTACCTGAACATTGGTCCCCATGCTGCCTCTTTTAGAAATGGTCTTTTGTGGGGGGGTTTGTTGGGTTCCCCCCCCCCCCAACTGCTTCTTGCTAGTGCCAAAAACACACAGAGAAGACTTAGTTTATAGGTATTGCAACAGCAGGCGATTCAGTGTACTTACACTAGACTAGCTCATGTTGATAGGCAATTGGGGAAGTAACTATGCTTCTCATGGAAGTGCATTAGAACTGAGAAGCTAGTGGCTTATGGTGTTGCTTTGGGGTTTATTTTTATTTTTGTTGAAGAGCCTGAATTGTCTCCACTGTGGATAGGCTGGAGTCTTTTTTTTTTTTTTCCCTTTGTGTGTTTAACGTGTTCTGTGTTGAAAGGAAGCAATATTAGTCTTGAGGCCTGATTCACCACTACTTGCTTTCTTGTAGCCACTTACACCTGTGCAAAATATTACCAAATCAGAAGTAGCCACTCATTTACATAAGTGGTAATATTTTACACCCATTTTGTAAGGTAGTTGTAAACAGGCATTACACATTTTTCTCTATGCTCCTCTGTAAGGGGAAAACAAACTTGGGGAAATCGTTAGGAATATTACAATAGTAGATTATTGTAATAGACACTAGGAGATAGTGAGGAAAAGAAAATTACAATATAGGTTTATCTATGGAAAAAAGAGTTTGATATAACTGGAAGCTTCTCTGTATCTAAATTTCTTATTTGTAGTTTCCATTTCTAGCATCTTACTTAGGAGTCTCAACACACCAGAAGAGCTTGCTTTTGAAAGCCACTAGCTGGACCATGCTCACTGGAATGGAGGAGTTGAGGGTGGGCGGCGGGGAGGACTGCAGATTTGTAACTGTTTACAGATTTATTTATTTTTTCCACCATAACGGAAATGAAATGCAAAAAAATTTAACATTAGTGCAACAATAAGGTTGCCAATTCAAATATTAATGTCTCTACTGAAAGTTAATGTTGCTGTAGTAACATTAGCAGTGTTGTGTTGCACATTTTCTATTTCATAAAATACACAAAATGCACAACATACCACCAAATTATGTTGTTGAGTAGTCGTAAGGAGATATCAACTTTAAAATTGCACTTTTACCTGCATATTTTTTTTTCATATTGTCACTGAAAGACTTGAAAAAATATTTTTTCACGTCATATATTTGACAGCACTTTGTGTGAAGTTGGGTTCACGGTTTCCCTACCTCTCGTTTATGTGAATCTTTCGTGTATCATTCGGGTAAAGATAAACTTTTGAAAATAGCAATATATGGTTGAAAGAACAACAAAAGTTAATAGAGAGACTTGGGAAAATGTAGTACTTGAATCTTCTCTTAGCCTTTTCTAATTGACTGATTTCAGATTGACAGTGTCTCTTTAAACTTTCTTTGACTTTTTAGTGTGCTTGACCACTCAAACATGCATTTAATAAGAACCTAATTGTATTTTATTAACATCCACTTTCCAAAAAATTGAAAAGAAATTGGAGAAGGGTTATAAAAAACACCCTGATCTTGCAACTGACTCCATGCGGGAAAAACTGTACATCCACACATAGTCCCATTAAATCAGTTGTATTCCCTTTGAGTGCCGAGGTTTGCCCACACACAGGAACTTGCAAAAGTCAAACTATAATAATATGTATGCAAAAATGCTATGTTAAAAATGTTCTTAGGGTTGCAAAGTCAAGCATTCCAAAGATAGGAAATGCCACAACTAAGGTTGCCTGTGCAGCCAATGCACAAGATGAATGAGGCTTGGTGAATGAGATAACTGTTCTATATTTTTTTTATCCTTCTTCAAACAAACACCATCCCAGCCCTGCACAAAAAATGAAGTTACTCGTTTCTTCATTAGCTTGTCTGTGGGGCTTAGCAACATAGTATCTTAAATTCTATCTCTCAGTTCTTTCTCAAGGAAAGTATTATTCCTGTTTTACAAAGGGATAACTGAGGTTCAGGAACATTAAGAGTAAATTTGCAAAACTCTCCACTAATTTTGAGTACCCAACTTGACATACCCGGGGACCTGATTTTGTTATAGCACTTGATATGTTCAAAGTACTGTACAGATATTAATTAATCAGTCCTCACAACAACCCTGTGGCTGAGCATGAATATTATCCCCCTCTTACAGACTAGTACTAGAGAACTGAGACAGAAAGGCGAAGTGACTTTCCCAGTTTCACACAGTGAATCAGTAGCAGATCCAAAATTAGAATTTTGGGCTGCCTGACTTTCAATTCTGCGCTCACTTTTCCAGAACATACTGCCTTACTGCCAGAGGGGCTGACCAGCCACAGCTCCCACTGACTTCGATTGTTGTGAATGCCCAACACAACAGAAAAGTGGACCTCAGTTGTCTCAGATTTGGAGCCCAGAAAATGAGGAACATAAAGTGCATCTGGAAAATTTTTTAGTTATTTAAATGCCTTGCTCATGATTATGTAGGAAGTCTGTCAAATCTAGGGATAGAACAGAGCTCAGGGGGGTTGTTAATCAGCTGCCTTAACCACAAGACCATCCTTTTTCTTTCTGCGGTTATCTGCCTTATTTACCACACACCTTCAACTTCTAACGTAAATGAGTCGGGGATCCTATGGAATCCTGATTCATTCACTTAAGCACCATGCATTCTGTACACTGAATGAGGAGGGGAACCTGTGGAAAAAGTAGTCTGTAGTAACGTCATTAAAAACTGTATCATAATGCACGTAAACAAGGAAGCCTTAATTCTGGTATTTTCTCATTTTTGAGTACTTGACTTTACAATCAACATTCTTTTTTGTAGTTTTTTTGGTATGTAATTTTCACGTTTTGTTTTCTTTTTCTTAAAGAAAAAAGCCAAAACCAAATTCTATTTGAACAGATTTTCAGCAAAAAGCTTTTCTGGGACACAAAAAGATATCCTCTCGGGCATCAGGAGTATCCCCCTGCTAAATTGCAAAGTCCTGCAGCAAACCATAGAGGCTTTTAGTTTTCCAAAGGAAAAAAGTCTGAATTTTTCTTATAATGGGAAGTGTTAGGCATCTTTAATGTGAGGGTGGCTACTGGTTTGTGTATGTGTGCATGCATGCTTAAAAGATACAAGTATGCACAAAATCTTTTAATAATAGTTACTCAATAATTGAGTCCTATCCTGCAAGTTCTCTGTATGCACAACTCCCACTGAAATCAGTGTGAGTTCCACATACACGAGGCTGCAGGATTGGATCCTTCATTATGTCTCGGCAATCATCTGGTTGCAGTATAATAATATTGAATGTTCTAATTAAAAATATTATATGATTTGAGATTATAGTTAAGCAAGGGTGTTTTAATATCAATAAAATGTATGGATATGTTGGGATTTTTTTTTTTTACTTGTGCTCTAAGGCATGTTGCAGTGAAACAGAGCAGCTATTGTAAGTTTCTGTGTAGGTCAGTTTGCAGTGCTGTCATGTTTGCAGCTTCCTGTGAACAGAAAACTTCTCCTTTTTAATAAAAAGGAGATTAGAATGAGGAGACGTTTTTCTATGCACTTTAAACATCAAGTTTAACTGACAAGACCCTATTTGCTGCAATAAATATTTTAAAATCCTGGTGTGAGTACATGAGGATTTCCTGTAATTTTTACTTTAACACGTTTTTGTATTTTGTAGTTTTACATTTTTAATCCATAAACTAGCTAATAAGAATCTCCAAGAAACTTTAAAGAATGTTCGCATTCTAAAGACTTTTAAAAAATTCAATAATTGAAACATTCTTGTTTTGTTTTGGTTTTGTCAAACTACCTTAGTGGAAGAACAATATATGCAGAAATTATATGAAGTACAACAAGATGCAACTATAAATCAGTTAAAAGCAAGTAAAATGTTTTAATCTGAACTCATAACAGGATTTTTGATACATTGGGTCAGTGGAGAAATTCCAAACTGCAACAGTTAAACTCTGCTAAATAATGTGCATATGAACAAGTTTTCACAGTGAGTATGAAAGAGAATACTAGAGCAGCCAGCACTATTTCTGGGTTGCATGAAACAAAAAGTGGCTTTATCCTATTGGAGCTGATCCCAAAAGCACACTGCAGATCTTATGACCAGAGAATTAAGGTTAAGAAGTTTGTTCTTGTCAACTTTAACTTGGGTCAAGGGTATTGTTGCTAATGTGCTTGGAGTTAAATATTAGCTCTTTATGTCCCCTAGGCAAAATGGAAATACAGTATATATTTTAACTGTAGGCAATGATTTTTCTTTATTCTTTTTTAAGCGTAATAGCTAAAATCACGGTACTTTTTTTTTAAGGTCGCTTGAGTTATCCACATCCAGGGACTGACAATCTTCTGATGTTAAATGGTAAGTAATAATCTTTTAACAGTTTTTAATTATTTCTAGCTTAGCTTAAATCTGAAATGTTAATGTAAAAATGGAATATTCTATTCTTTTACTGAGTTAACTGTATCCAGAGACTGTGACAATCTTCCAGGGACTGTCACCATCTTTCAGCATTAAATGGTAAGAGTTAATCTTACAACAGCTTTTAATTAGATATAGCTTACTTTAAATTTGAAATTCTCATATGAAAATATACTCTTATTTTCTGTTCCCAAGGAAGTCAATATTCTGTTCACCAGAAAACATCTAGTATTATAGAAAGCAAAAACTAAAATGATAGAAAGTATGGATTTCTGACATGGTATATTTTGTGTGAATTATGCAACTAAGCCTGTGTTCGTCTGAAGTAACACTTCTTTTGTGTATGTGAGAGGATTTGGGACTAGTTCAAGTTCCTGTGCATATAGATCCCACTTACAGTGTGCTTGTTTTCCCCCCAGCATCCAGGAATTCAGAAGTTTTATCACTAGTGTCCAGAAGGGGTTGTGTATGCACCCCGCCATCACACTCTCACTCACGCACACTCTCTCTCTCTCACACACACACACACACATATCATGAGGGCATAAAGGGCAGAGCAACCCCACCTGCCCCACAGTTCCTTCTAACTGCTCCTCAGCAGAGATTCAGAACAGCTTAGTGGCCTCCGTATGCAATTTGTGATCTACTATAACCCCCAGTTCCTCTTCAGCAGAACTACCACCTAGCCATCTATTCTCCATTTTGTTGTTGTGCATTTAATTTTTCCTTCCTAAGTGAAATACTTTGTACCTGTCATTATTGAATTTCATCTTGTGAATTTCAGACCAATTCTGTGATTTTTTTAAAGGTCATTTTAAATCCTAATCGTGTTCTTCAAAGTGCTTTCAACCCGTCCCAGCTTGGTGTCATCTGTAATTTATAAATATACTCTCCACTACGTTATCCAAGTTATTAATGAAAATATTGAATAATACTGGATACAGACTGACTCTTGTGGGACTCCATTAGATATGTCCTCCCAGTTTAACTGTGAATTCCTCTAGGAGTTCTTGAACAGAATTGCTACCTGTTCTGATATTGCTTCATCTTACGTAACCTAGAATGAATTTCACTAAGGCCTGCCATCTTGAATGGCCTCAGGTACTCTCATGACACCTTTCTCCAGACTGAGACCTCTTCAGTCCTGGATCAGATCAGTTTATCATCCAAACATCCCTGGTATGAACCAACAAGTAACAGTCCCTTGGATGATCCTGTTGTCAATTCCCTGGTAGTTGGATCGAAACAATGTTTGCTGAGGATTGTCTTTCATTCTGATAACGCACATGAAGACCGTTAATTGCTGACACATGTAGTAAGGGCTGGAGTGCACATCTAAACCAATTCCACATTTGTGGTCTATGGACATCTGCAGATTTGTCAGCTCACGTAAACATCCTAGAATTTAGGGTGATTCACCTGGCTTGCAAATCGTTTCTACCTCTTTTAAAGCACCAAGCAGTACACATGCTGATGGACAGCTCTATAGCAATGTATTACTTAAACAGGCAAGAGGCAGCAAAATCAGACCTCCTGTGTCAAGAGGCTGTTTCACTGTTGGAATGGTGCATTCTTCACCGTATAGCTCTGACATCTTCCAGGGGAATTGAACCCCCTGACAGATCAGCTAAGCAAAAAGAATTCATCTTCCCACGAATGGTCTTTAAAAGATGCAGTACTAGCAGGGTATTCAGGACACAGGGATTTCTGCAAATAGATCTCTTCAGGACCAGAGATTGGAGAGTGCCCTCTGTTTTGTTGTTGAGGGGGCCAGTCAGGGTGCTTCAGCAGACACGTTTCATATTCCATGGTCAGATTATCTAGTCTATGCATTTCTCCTGTTCCTGTTAATCCCCAGGATACTAAGGAAAGTGAGACAAGACAGGGCTCAGATGATCCTAGTGGGGCCATCATGGCCTCACCAATTCTGCTATCCAGAACTACTACATCTCTCTAGTCACGAGTTCATAACTCTCCCACTCCTGATAGAAATAATCTTTCAAGATTCTGGGCACGTACTCCATCTGAACCAAACATCTCTTCATCTGACATTTTGGAGCTGTCTGGTTAACGTCAACAAATAGGGAGAGTTCTGCCAAGGTCCAGGAGATCCTCATGGAATGTAGAAAATCTTCAACCAGGAAAACATACACAGCTAAGTGGAAGCATTTTTCTTTCCGGGTGGGTGAGGCAACTTGGTCCTCTACTGTTGATCATATTCCATTCATTCTAGACTCTCTACTGTTTTAAAAACAGTAATCAGGCCTGGAATTTAGCTCAATTTAAAATTCACTGCACTGCAATTATGACCTTTCATCCTCCTGTTCAGGGTTCCTCAGTGTTTTCCCATTGAACCATCACAAAGATTCTGAAGGGACTTTTGCAGATGTTTCCACCAGTAAGAGAGATACCACTTTCGTGAAACTTGAGCTTAGCCCTTTCTTCATTAATGGGATCTCCATCTGATTCCCTTTCATTTTGCTCCCTCCATCATTAAGGGTGAATTTTTTGGTGGCAGTCACTTCTGGGTGCAGAGTAAGTGAGATCCAAGCACTCATGTCAAATCCCCATATATTTTTTTTTATGCAGATAGAGTAACTATGAGGCCTCACCCTAAATTTATCCCAAAAGTTATTTGTGACTTTCACATTAGTCAATATATACACTTACTGTATTTTTTCCAAAGCCTTATTCATCCCTTGATGCGGGAAAGTTAGATACCTTAGATAATGAGGGGTGGGTGTCTCTTGTATTAACATGAGACTGTTCTGGAGATCTCCTAGACTTTTTATCATGTATGGCAATTTATCAAAGGTTAGACCAGTCCCCGCTCAAAAATTATCTAAATGGGTTGTGGACCATATAAAGATTTCATACCTTGTTAATAAGCTACAACATCCAGGTCCAGTGTCTGCTCATTCTACTAGATCCCAAGCTACCTCAGCAGTGTGCTTCAGTAGTGTTCCAATAGATGAAATTTGTAGACCAGCCACACGGTCTTCAACACCTACATTTAGCCACAATTATACTCTGGTGTCAGCATCTAGAGCTAATACTTGGGCTGGAAGAGAAGATCTTTAGTCTTTTTCAAATAACCACTTATCTCCCACCACCTGAAACACTGAACTACTAGTTAAGTACCATAAGTGGGATTCACATGCACAGGAACTCAAAGAAAAAGGAATGGTTACTTATCTTATAGTAGCTATTTGTTCTTTGAGGTGTTCTGCATTTGGATCCCATGACCAGTCCTCCATCCGTGCAGATCGGAGACTATTCATGGGACTCTGGGCAGCAAAGGAACTACTGAACAGTGGGCAAGCTCGTTCTGCCCTTTATGCCCTCAGAGTGCAAGGACGTGATGGATGCATACACAACCCCTAGTAGACACCTCTGATAAAACTTCTTAACTTGCGTGGAGGGTGACAGCACTCCGTAAATTAAATCCACATGTACAGAATATATCAAAGAACAACTATTACTAAAAGGTAAGCAACTATTCCTTCTTTGAGTACAGGTTTGACTCTCCCTGAGCCATGCTGAAGTTAGAGAGTTCATGTTCATATGTCAAAACTTCATGAACATCTGCTTCTCAATGGAGGCATGCTTCTGTAATGTTATGAACGTTGGTTACATTGCTTTTTATGTCTACAGAAAGAGGCAGAGCTAGAGGATCACGTAAGTGCAATAATAAATTAGAGATTTTACACACAGGTCTTGTAGACACTAAAAAAAAATGTAGACCTGTAATTCTCCATTAGTGCAGCTGCACCAGAACTGACAACAATGGAAGTTGCAGTGTAGACTTGGTACAGCTATTTTTGCTACTATGGCCTTGTCTACACTGACAGCTGTGTGTAGGGTATGTGTAGCTTTCACAGCAGTGAAAAGCAGGTAGTTAAAAGCTCCGGCATGGGAGAGGCAGCAGGCAAACTTTCCCTGCTGCTGGAGTCTTTCACTGGAGCAGGGAAAGGGTCTGGTGGCAACGAGCTTCCGTAGTCTTTCCCTGCTGCTTTCCCCCCTGCCAGAACCTTTTGCTGCTGCTGGAGCCTTTTTGCTGTGGCACAGAGAGGCTCCAGCAGCTCCCCATTTCTGGAGCCTTTCCCCACTGCCTCCATACTGCCAGAGCCTTTCTCCGTGATGGGGAAAGTTTCCAACAGTGGAGAGGCAGCAGGACTCTACACTGCTAAAAATAGCACTGTAGAGCCAGGGGAACTGCTTGGAGATGTAGACATCTGTGTAGGGTATATACCCTAATGTTCTGGCATGTCTATGTTGCTTAACAAGTAAAGACAATGAGGCAGTGCTTTTTATACCTGTGCTAAGGGGGCGTGCCTTGCATATATTTTACATGCTGCTGCTTAGTGTAGACACAGCGTGTGTTGGTGCCATTGGAGAATTATGAGTCAAAGCTTTGCTGGTGAAAACATAATCATAGTAAGAAGGCTTTGTATCAAGATTAGAGGCCTTGGGCATGATTTAATTTTTTTCCAGTTTCTTGCACCTTGTGTAGTTGTTGGTACCTGTGCAAAATGTGTATAAAATGCTGCAAAATCAGAATTCTCTAGTATAGTATTTTAAGAGAGTGGAGTATTCTGATTTGGTACTGTTAAACCAGAAAAAGTTGAGCATTACACATGGGGCTAGTCTGGAGAATCAGGCTGTTTGGGTAATGGTCTGCTCCTTTTAGAGATGATTACAGACCCTAGTGGATGACAAACAGCTGCTTACTGTTGAAATAAAATTTACCAGATGGCAGTACAGACCTAGATTACATATAGATGTCCTTGATGTTAAGAAACTTACTCCAGCAACAACTTAGCTTTGTGGTTGTAGTTGTTACTGTTGTAACTAAGTGACAGCCTGAGGATTCTAGGGCCCTCTGTTCATTTCAGGTCTTCACTTTTTAAACAGTGATTTGTTCCAGTGGCTTAAAAATAGCAGTGGAGAGACCAGAAACTCGCACACTAGATATGCCAATTTTGGAAGCTGCTCCGTGCAGATGTCCATTGATTTAAATGAAACTGAGCGGGTGTAAGGGAAATCTCTCCAACTTTGAGCTACTGTCAAATGTTTCAATATAATCCAATGTAGGAGATTCATATTTTTGATTCAACTTTGAACCTGTTACCATCTTTAGAATTTTGAGGCTTCTCTCTTCCCACTATGCTTGCTCTTTTACCATATAAGACATTAGGTTATGCAATAGTATATTTTGTGAATTCTCTGCTCCAATCAATGATCTTGGGAGAATAGACCTTTATACTTTTGGCCTACTCAAACAAAGTAACCTTGTCATAAAGAGAGAGAATCTACATCTGGAGACTGATCTTGTTGTCGATTAAATTAATGCAATTTTGCTATTGATTCCAGTGGAATTAGAATTGGTTCCCCAATGCTATTTGGAAGTTAGCAGTCAGCATAATAGCTATAATTCTTTAAAAGCATTAAATATATGTAAATTTTATTGCTCTTATTAAAAAATCATTTAAAAGCCTGATTTCATAGATGGCTTTTTAACTGATTTGGTCTTTTTTAATAGAAGGACACTCCTGTCAGGTATTCTAGGTTCTTCTTTGTGTGGCTCTGCATATTCCCAGTTATGGGTAATAGGCTCCAGCGATCGGCACAACGGTAGAACTTTCTCCAAGCAGTGCTCGTTACAGTACACATGGGTTCGCTCTTGTCCCTCCTCTGAGCATCTTTGAACAAGCCAAGGGCAAGACTATTTAAGGGGATGCTGCACACTCTACCACATCAGTTCCTTCCAATTACTTGTGCCAGATGGAAGTGAACCACTCTGGCCTTCAGATCTGAGGGGTTTTTTTCTTCTTATACTAGTGTTTTAGATAATTGTTGATAACTTGAAATGTTAGTTTAATTAGGGTTTGTGGTTATAATTAGTTTAGTATAGTTGTTTGTTTCCATGTGACAGTGAAATGGAAGAAGAAAATTTCAGTATTTAATAGACTCTTATCCTGCTCAGCCATCTTTCCAGCACCAAATGACCACATTGCAATTTAGACATATCCTTAAGGTAATCAGATAAAAACCTGCAGCTGGCCTGTGACAGCTGACTTGGGCTCAAGCTAAGGGGTTGCTCAGTGGTTTGAGCATTGGCCTACTAAACCCAGTGTTGTGAGTTCAATCCTTGAGGGGGCCATTTAGGGATCTGGGGCAAAAATTGGGGATTGGTCCTGCTTTGAGCAGGGGATTGGACTAGATGACCTCCTGAGGTCCCTTCCAACCCTGATATTTTAAAATTCTATGAAAATAGACTGCAGGTGTTCCAGTCTAAGGAAGCTGCCAAGCCTCTGGGCGATTGTCTGATCTGAAGACTGAGGCTTGTTTCAGATCTGACCGCCTCATCTAGTAAGGTTAAGGTGCCTAAAGGATTCCGTGATCTGTCTCTTTGCTGGTTCAGGCTTCTGTCTGTTTTATCAGAGCCTCCTGTTAAAGCTGGTAAGGTGTTTGGAGGCATAGTCAGGTCAATTGGCAATGAAGGAACCTATAATTAAGCCTCAATTCCAACTATGTTGGTTCAGAAAAAGATGACGGAGAAGACAGCCACTGTTGGCTGTGCCAGATCCCATGAGTCAGATTTATTGGATCCATCAATATGCATGTGTCTTCTGTGATTCCTACTCTGAGACCAAAGTCAGTTTTGCAATTGGCTTCACGTTCCAGGGTAATGGAATGGAGTCTCTCTTCAGATCCAATGATGCCTAAGCCTGTCAGAGTGGCATCATTGCCCACTCCTACTCTGGTGCTGATACCAGATCCAAAAGACAACTATTGCTGTGGTGGCAGATGAATGTTACCATTCAGCATCTGAGTGTTCATCAGATCTGAGGTGGGGGAGAGGAAAAGAGACTTTATTGGTTCTGATATCTAAATCTCCTTCACCTGAAAGGAGGGGTAGAGAGGAAGATATTATGAGCCTTTCTCCAGATCCCTCTTTGCCTCCTCCTAAGACTCCTACAGGATCTCCAGGCAAAACTTTCTCACTTTTTATGTCTCTGCATCCTCCAGTGCCATTGCTCTCTCTGGTAAAATTCATAGTGGAACTGAAGTTGGCGCCACAGTTAGAAGAGGATGGAGAAAGAGTTTAAAAGATCTGAACCATCCAGATGTATGCCACCTACTTCTAGCTTTCCTCAATCTTTTGGACAATTTGTGTCTTCTAATCCTATATGTATATTCCCAGATCCCATCGATTGGAGAGACTGGCCTTCCTGGGCTCAGTGACCTTATTGGGCTACCCCATGAGAGTTCTTGACTCATCCACCTTATTGATGAAGTAGTGACATCCTTTTTGAAACGGATCCAGCTGCTGAGGAATCTTTGGATCCAATTTGACCAGATGCATCTGCAGCTCAGATTGGTGGCCCTTAAAACTTTTTCTGAGGAAGAGGATGAGTAGTTAGTTCACTTTTTGAGCAGGATCAGGTGAATACAGAATTTGTTGCCTGATAAGCATATGGCATTGATTCTGTGTTGTCTCCTTCTGAGGATGTTTTACAATTCCATGAATTATTGGATCATATTGTATTGACTTTGAACTTCCTTTCAGTTGTTGTGGAAGAGGCATCACATCCAGTATTTGACAATTTTTGGTGCTCCTTCCAGGAATAGAATGTCTTTACCAAATTGGATGGTCTCTTGTAACCTGCTAAAGCTGTTAGGCTAACAAGAAGCAGGGATAACCCGATCTCTAAAAAGCAGACAAACTTTATCAAATACTGCATGAGGGGTTTTAGTATTTACATACTCGCTCCATATCAAATTCTCTGATGGTTGCAGCAGCCAGTAATAGATTTAGGCCTGGTCAAGCCCATTTGACTCCAGATTATAGCGAGAGGGTTTTTTCTTTCTTCTCTGGGGATTAGGGTGGCTAATTAGCAGGCAGTGATGGCCCATTATCAGTTTCACTTGTGGGAGAAAATAGCTTTGTTTGTGCAGAAGTGACGATGATCAGAGAAGACTGGCCAGTGAAATATCGGCAGAGGGACAAAATGTGGCAAAACATGCTCTCGGGGCTTCTTTTGATGTTCCTGCCTCTTCATTCAGAGCTTTGGCATCTGCTGTTACCTTGAGAAAGCATGCATGGACTGGATACTAAATGTAAAGATAAGCATCTCCCCTTTGAGGGTGATGGTCCTTTTGGTAGTAAAACGGACAAATTACTAGAAAAGTTAAGAGACCTGGTCTGCTGTTCACTTGATTTATATCCTGTTCCTAGAAGGAGACCTCCTACCTCCTTCTTTTCATTACTAGAGACAGATTTATCCTCAGTCTTTGACTTATTTTTCATCTCAGAGATGTTGCCTACATCATTAGACTACATCATCTTTTCAGTCTCAACATAAAAAGAAATAATTCAGATCTAGGCCTAAACTGAAGCAATCTGCTTTTCCTGTTTCGTCTTCACTGACTAAATGGCCCCAGATTTGACATGAGGCTCAAGGGTCCTTCTCTCCCTTTGTCTGGGGACAGATTAATCCATTTTTATCAACAACTGGAGGTTTATTACATTGGACAAGTGGGTCCTAGAAATAATAGTAAAGGGCTATGCAATATAGTTAGAACAGTTCCCTCTTTTCAGTTCTCCTATCCTTCCCTTTTCAGGATTACGAGGTTATTCTTTTGTCAAAAGTTCAAAAATTGCTTCTGATATGTGCTGTGAAAAAAGTACCCAAGTATCTATGGGGTCAAAGGTTTTAGTCAATATTTCCTGATCTAGAAAAATGTTGGAGGTTTATGTCCAATTATAGATTTAAGGAAATGCAACAGGTTTGTTTAGAAGTTTCATTTTGGAGTGCTAACCCTATCCTCCATAATTGCCTCATCTTCAATTATGGACTTGTTCACAACTCTCAACTTAAAAGATGTTTCTATTCAGCCCAATCATCGGAAATGCTTCCATTTGATTATGGCACAAAATCCTGCCATTTGAGCTCTGTACAGCGCTCAGAGTCTTTTCTGTATTAGCAGTGCATCTCAGAAGATAGGGTATTTGTCTAATCCTATTTAGAAAACTGGCTGCTGAAGTCATCTAGTTTCCCACCTCCCTTTTTACGGATTTTAGATTCTTTCTGAATGTAAGAAAGTAAAATCTATGCTCATCTCAGGAAATCTGGTTTTATATGGTCTATAATACAGTAGTAGGAAAAGTTTTCCTCACAGAGGAAAGACTTCTGAAGATAGTGTGTAGTCTATTTTAGAGATTTGTCATTGATCCCAGGCAGTGATTTTCTTGTTGGGTCTGATGGGTCTTATGGCAATGATTACTTACCTTATTCTGTTTGCATGCCTCAGGATAAGGCCAAAGCAGCATGGTTGGCTCAATCTTACAAGCCAAATCTGGACAGTCTTCATACGTTAATTGTCATGCCTCAGGACATTTTTTTTTATTCTTTGTGGTGGACAAATTGTGAATTAATCTTTTCAAGGAGGTCCTGTTTCATCTCCCCTTGCCGTCCAGCACATAAAATCTGTTGCATCTAACAATGGATAGGGAGCTCATCTGGACTCTTTTATAGTTCAGTCACTTGGTGTCTCAGGAAAAGAATTTTGTACTTAAACATTTTAGAAGTACGTGTCATTCTTCTGGTTGTCAGATCATTTCTTCATCATGTAAATGGGAAGACGGTTCAGTTAGCGACAGACAATACAATGACTATGAGCAATGTCAACAAATCAAGAGGCACCCATTCTTCTCTGCTAGGTCCTGAGGCAGTCAGTCTGTGATAGTGGTGCATTCTTCACAGTGTCTATCCAGGCGAACTGCATCTAGTAGGGGAGAGCAGTGTGCTCACAGATGAGCTCAGCAGAGGCGGTTCTCAGATGCATGAGAGATCACTAAAGAATCAGGTGGTGCAAGAGGTTTTCTCCAGCTAGGGTCAGCCCCGTGTTAGACGTGCCTGTGACAAGGTTCAACAAAACGTCTCTTTTCTGATCAAGAGTGGGAAAGGGCAGTCACTTGATCTTGGATGCTTTCCTAATGCACTGAGGGAGAGCCTTCTGTATACTTTCCCCTCCTTTCCATTAATTCAGAAGATAAGGGGAAAATAAGACAAGACAGGGCAAGAGTGATCCCGATGGCTCCAGCTTGACTGAGACAGCAGTGGACAAGTTCCAGCAATCGGAGGGAGTCTGTATCTGCCTTCTCTCCCCCCACCACCACCATTTCTAGACCTGTTGTCACAGCAGCGGGAAAGGACTCTTCATCCAGTCTCTCCATCTGACAGCCTGTAATGTCAGACTTTGACTAATCTAAAATACTCTTGTTCCTTGTTGGTTCAAAATGGGTTGCGTAATTCTAGAAAATAATCTAAGAGGAAAGATTATTACTTTAAATGAGTTAGATTTGCTCCTTGGATGCAAGGCAAATCTGACTCACCAGTTACAGCTTCTATTCCCTGTATATTGGAGTATTTTGTTGTATTTAAAGTCTGAGGGTCTCTAATTCTTCTTTAAGAGCTCATTTAATGGCTTTCTCATCTTATCATGCTTTGATGGCAGATCATTACTTTTGCACAATACAGCTAAAAGGTTTACAAAGGGGTTATCTAACTTGTACCTCCCCTTGAGAGATCTGTTTTCAACATGGGATCTTAATTGGTTTTAGTGAGGCTTATGAAGCACCTTTTGAACGTTTGGAAGTGTGTTCCTTATTTTAACTATTAAAACTATGTTTATTGTTGCTATAACATAAGTCAGAAGGGTGAACAAATTACAGGCATATCTGCCATTTGCTATTTTTCATAAAAACAAGGTGATTCTTAGACCTGATCCCAGGTTTTTATCAAAAACAGTATCCGAGTTTCACATCAGTTAGACAACTAATTTACCAGTGTTTTTTCCAAAGCCATGTGCTAATAAAGTGGTATCTAGCCTCAAAAGTATGTAAACCAGAAGAGTTTGAGTGTGTTGTTTAAACAGAACTAAAGAGTTTAGGAAGTCATATAGGTTATTTGTTTCTTATGCTAAGAATCATATGGGTTACAGTGTATCTGCTCAGCCTATTTCCAGATTGGTTAAACAATGTATTCTTGAATATTACAAGTTAACGGCAGTCCCAGTGCCTACTACTGTGAGATCTCATTCCATGAGAGCAGTGGTAGCATCTTTAGCATATCTTAAACATGTTCCTAATGGGAAATCTGTAAAGCTGCTCTTTGGAAGCTAGTCTGTACGTTATGCTTTGTATCTGGTTTCAAGAGCAGATGCTAGATTTGGTAAAGCAGTGTTTTGATTGTTGTTATTTAATTAGAACTCTACCTCCTGAGTGTTTTCAGCAATATTAGTCAAACTACCCACAAGTGCTAATATGCAGGGCCACTTGAAGTGAAGGTTACCTACTTGTCACTGGAGTTCATTGAGATGACTGCATATTCACACTTCCCACTGACCTTCCCCCTGCCCCTTTCTCAAACCCCTATCTTGGTTTCTCTTTTCCATTTCCAATAGTTGCTATTCACCTTGTCAACTGTTGGAAATGGGCCACATCCACCCTACTTGAATTGGCCTCATTAGCACTGACCTACCAACTTGGTAACTCCCATCTTTTCATGTGCTGTGTATTTGTACCTGCCTACTGTATTTTCCACTCTGTGCATCTGATGAAGTGGGTTATAGCTCATGAAAGCTTATGCCCAAATAAATTTGTTAGTCTCTAATGTGCCACAAGGACTCCTTGTTGTTTTTGCTGATACAGACTAACCCCTCTGAAACCTCTCAAAGGAGGAGATCAGTTTGGTCTAGCATGATCTACTTTTTTTTGTAAAACCATGTTGTATTTTATCCCAATTACGGTTCACTTCTATGTCCTTAACTACTTTCTCTGGCAAAATTTTGTTCCAAGACTTTGCATGCTGTTGAGGTCAAACTAACAGACTTGTAGTTTCCTACATCAGTTTTTCCCCCTTTCTTAAAAATAGCAAATCTCCAGTCACAGAGAACAACCCCTGAGTTTATGGATTCATTAAAAATCCTTGCTATTAGGCTTGCAATTTCATGTACAATTTCCCATAATATTCTTGGATGGAGATTATCTGGGCCCCCAATTTGGTCCCATTAAACTGTTTGAATTTGACTTCCAACTTGGATGTGGTCATTTCTACTTCGATATTCTCATTTTCATTAGCCACCCTGCCACTGCCCCTAACCTTCTCATTGCCTCAGTTTTTTAATAAGGGTAAAATATTCATTTAGGTGTTGGACCATGCCTAGATTATTTTTTAATATCCACCTCATCTTCAGTGCTTAGTGCTCCCATTTCTTCTTTTCTTTTTTATATATGTGGTTATAGAGCCTTTTTACTATTGTTTTTAATTTCCTTTGCAAGGTCCAGCTCTGCTTGGCTTTTGGCAGTTCTCATTTTTCCCCTATGAATTCTCTCCTCCAAGAGGTATTTTTCCTTGCTGATCCATCCCATCTTCCATTCCATTCAGGCTTTCTGGTTTGCTTTAACCTGTTAGTTACACTTGCTCATCCAGTTTGGTCTGCAACCCTTTCCTATGAAATTTCTACCCTTGCTTCGGATGCAGGCTTCAGATAGCTTCTGCATCTTGACTTAAAGAAATTCCAAGTCTCCTCCAAATTCAGATCCTTGAGTTGTTCAGTCCAATCCATATTCCTAACTAATTCCCTTAATTTTTTAAAGTTTGCCCTTTTGAAATCAAGGACTCTAGTTGCAGATCTCCACAAGGAGAGTAAACAATGTGATGGCAGCAAATGTCATGTTAGTGCCATGTTTTGTTTTCTTTGTTTTCTCCTGGCTGGGCAAAGTACTCAGACTTTTTGGGGGATATTTTGGCACATTAATGTAACATTAATATATGTATATTAAATATCCTAGCAGATGCACCATTTTCTTGCAACTACATCATTGTTTTTTTAAATAATAGCGTTTTTTTCCACTTCCAGTTTTATTTTTATTTCCAAGGGTTCACATAAAACATAAGGATGTTGTGTGCTATCAAAACGTCTTTCATGAGAAGCGAAAAGATTGTCTTAACAGTATGAAAATTTGAGAACACAGCTGATCTGGTTTGGATGACGGAAGGAAGCAAAACTGAATGAACAGAGCAGAGATAATATTAGCGTTTGTGCCTAAAGGGGCTTATTAGTATATATTAGGCCAAGATACTATTTTTATATTACCCGCGTGTGTGTGTGTGTGCGCGCGCGTGCGCGTGCCACTACAGTCATGCTAAAAATTGACTCATCACTATGGGCTTGATGCATTTGGATTTTCCCTTACTGATGTAGCTGTATTTGTAAAAGGCAGGGGGAAATACGTAATTCTTCCAGGTGACACTAAAACATAACTTCAGAATGAGTCCGGTACAATATAGCTAGGGAAAAAATGTCTGAGGATTCAAGAGTAATAGGGTTAAATTAGAGGAAAAAGTATAGGGGGAGGCTTTTCAGAGTTCTATAAATAACCTGGTAAATCTCTTATAGGAAAGGGCCTGTAGAAGAAAAGGAGTGTGATGCTAAATAAAATTAAAGACAATGTTTGTGCAAATAGGCATTACTATAATACATATATTAGATAATATCGAAGTGGGGAGAAGAATAAATCAGAGGAGGTTATTTGGTTTCTGAGATCATCTGCATATCTACGGCCCTGATCTTGCATTCTGTGGGTGGATCTGTGCACATAGTCCCATTGAACTCAAAGGAGCTCTGAATGGGCACAGAGGGTTCATAAAAATGTTTTCTGTTTAAATAATTACTGTAGTTAGAAAATTTTAATATATTCCCGTCTTGTCATTAAAGAAACTCTGCTCAAGTACTAAATCTGTGAAGAAGGAACTGAAAATATTTTTATAAAAGCATAGTGCTGAAAGACGAATTATATGTAATTTATTACTTATCATTCACTTCTTTACATGTTAGTAGTTTGCTTTTTTTACTAAAAGGCTAGAATGCGGAAAAATAGCGTCAGTGTGTTGTGTGAAGTTTTCTGAATTGTAACCATTACCACAATCTCTTCATGAGTCCTGTAACACTCAAAAATGAGGAAAATCTTGATTTAGTGGTAGTTTATTTAACTTCGTTGCCTTGGCTTTATGCAAGTGTTATGCAATGTTTATAATACAATGTCGTTTCTTGTGACTTGCGCTCTGATTTTGTTTAGTACCACAAGGAGTCTTTTGTTTAAAACAAAACCTTGTGCTTAATTTTCTGCTAGCTCTTTTCATGGAAAAGGAAGGTCATGGCTTATAGCATTTGTATTGTCACTGCAAAGAACTGTACAAACTGTTCCATGGACCAGGATGTTTCTCTAATTCATTTAACTCTTACTACACAGCTTTAAAGCAACATTTTCTCTTTATTAGCAAAACCTTGTACGTTATTTAAATTCTATCATAGAGTCTGAGGCAATGAGCTGAGAAAGACAGAAGCTAAATTAAAGAGGTTATATTAAATGTAATAATACAGAGAGAGAATATAATTAAGAAGAAAATTGCAAAATTATGTAAATTTTTAAAGAAAGAAATTATCCAAAATTATTTTGATATATGTAAAGCATACTCTTTTATAGCCAGTACTTGGTGCATAGGCAACAAAAAAGTAAAACAGCACAATATTTGAAAAATGGCTTTAGTTTAATGTGATCACATATAGGTATATCAGTAGCAACTTCTTATGCGGATTAGTGCAATTCATCAATTACCCACACAGTTCTTCATATAATTATTTTTATATGTGGGCATGGTACAGTTCTTTGACATTTTACAATTTGTCCTTTGTTTACATGCAGCAAGGAGTTATGGGCGAAGACGAGGTAATTCATTTATGTTTGCTACAGTACAATTATTCTGATTGGACTGATATTGATCATTGTGATTAATTACTCCAGATTATTGACTTTAGATTTGTTTTGTCTGCATGTTTAATCAGTTTTTGCAAAAAAGTGGTTTGTTTTGGTCATTGATTTCTTGTGTTAGTGAGTTTGAATCAGATCTTTTAATCAATTAAAACATATTGTAGCACTAATCATAATTTCACTAATGCTTAAAGTAAATATTCTCTGTGCTATCTTTATTAAAAATATACATAACTCTGATTTGTTTTTCCACAATTCTTCTTCCCTTAACACTTCATATAAGTGATGGTATACACAGCTCTGTTAAAAGAATTGTCACAGGCTTAGTAAAGAATTGTGGAAAAAATTCTGAGAAACTGCACACAGGGGACAAGACAGCTGATGCAAATTGGTATAGCTCCCTGGATTTCAGAGGAGCTACTCTAATTTAACCACATGAGAATCTGGCTCTTTTTCTCTATATAAGCTACATTGAGTGTAATATGTGAATCTCAAGATTTTTTTTGATAGATCTAGATATTAACAAGATACAGATATTTTCATGTCTAAGTCACTGGTTCACATCGGTCCTAAGTCAGTATAGACCATTGTCTGATAGCCGCTCCTTAGTTCCCCTTTAGAGAAATGAACTGATGATCCAGTCCCTACTGTTCAGGTATCCCTATAATAAAATACCACCATGTTTCACAATTTCTGGAAGTTTCAGCACAGGCCAATTATTATTTAGTGGCATTAGGAATTGAATTACCTTTTTGCTGCTAGTGTAGCATTCAGTAGTCAAGTATTATTGCTAAAGCTGTGTAGAAAAGCTCGCAGTTCCACTAATTGTTTTTTGATTAGAGAACTAAAGTGACCTTTGCTAACAGTACAGTACTTTTTTACAGTTGTGGCATTGCATTATTTGTTTTAATTCTATGTATTGTGCTAATTCTTTAAAATTTCCAAAATAAATTTCAATATTGAATTTAGTGGAGTTGTTAAATGCATATTCTTGATATATATTTAATTACTGTTTGATAGCTGCACTATATACATGAATGAGAGAGGTATCTAAACCCCTGGTTTGTTAACAATTACAGCTGTATTTTGAGTTTCTTAGTTTTCATTGTAGATATAGGATATGAAAAAGCAGCGGTAAGGAATGGGAGGAAGCTTTTCATACTCTCCTGCATCAAAACTCGGGTGGGGGCAGAAGGCATAGGAAACTTAAGAGCGGACCCTCCTGTGAATGTTTCTCTTAGGTCAGAGGGGCTTGGAGAAGGGGAGGAAGAGACAAGGAGTTCAGCCTCTAAATCTAGAATATCCCTTGACTCCACAGGGGAAAAAAATGTACCACTGCATATGTGTCTTGCCTAAACTCAAACTCACTTTCCTCCGTGTCAGCTTCACTGTCTGAGAAGCCATGCTTGCCATTGACTGTCAACTCCACTTCTACTTCAAAGATGCCAGCCTTCAGTGCCCACTAGTCAAATTTTCCCAGAAATGCCTTTTGTGCTTTTTCCCTCACCACTTTATTATGCATGGAAGGAGTTCCATGCACATATCTTCAGTCATTATATTATCTTCCTTCAAATATCTCCTTAAAAATCACCTCTATGCAGTGCCAGCATAATGTTCTACAGTAGCTGAGCCAGTAGTGTGCTGTGACTGCTGCTAAATATATTTACCTTAATAGTCTGTGCTACCTTATGCTCCCCTTGTCTTTTTGTTGTATCTGCTGGTATCTCTTCTTATACTTAGATTATAATCTGTTTGGGGGCAAGGATCATCTTTTTGTTATGTATGCATACAGTGCCTTTCATAATATGGCTCTGATTCCTAATTGGGGCTTCTAAGCACCATGAGACAAATAATGGGGTTCCTCAGCCACCTCCCCCAAATCCAGATTCCCTAGTATCCTCTGGCTCTTGAGTGATCCTCTGGAGAGGAATGGCTTCTACGTGGTTGCCTGGCCCCACCAGTCCCCAGTGGTCCCTGAATTCCTCCAAGAATTTTGCTTAGGGTCCATTTTGGTCAAATTCATGGACATCGTATTTTAAAAATCATAAATTCCATGGTTTCAGATATTTAAATCTGAAATGTCATGGTGTTGTAATTGTAGGGGTTCTGACACAAAAAGGGGTTGTGGGGGGGTCACAAGGTTATTGTAGAGGGGTTGCGGTACTGCTACCCTTACTTTTGCGTTGCTTCTGGTGGCAGCACTGCCTTCAGAGCTGGGTGGCCAGAGAGCAGCGGCTGCTGGCCAGGAGCCCAGCTCTAAATGCAGAGCCACTGCCAGCATCAGCACAGAAGTAATGATGTCATGGTATGGTATTGCCACCCGTACTTCTGTGCTGCTGCTGGCGGGGTGGTGCCTTCAGAGCAGGGCCCCTGGCCAACAGCCACCGCCCTCTGGGCGCCCAGGTCTGAAGGCAGCACAGAAGTAAGGGTGGCAATACTGCAATCCCCTAAAATAACCTTGCAAACCCCCCCCAACCACCTTTTGGGTCAGGACCCCGCAGTTTGAGAAACGGTGGTTTCCCCCATGAAATCTGTATCGTATTGGGTACAAGCACACAAAAGACCAGATTTCACAGTCCGAGACGTATTTTTCATGGCTGTGAATTTGGTAGGGCCCTAATTATGCTGAAAGGGCCTTTGCTAACAGCCAGACTTCTTAAGGTTGAAGGTTCCAAATTGCAGTGTGGGCAGCAGCTTAGTTTCTACAGACTTCCATGTGCAGTATTGTGTTCTTCTCCAGCCTGTGGCTTTGGAGTGGGAAAATCTGACAGAACTGGCTATTGCCCCTCCAAATCCATTGAGTACGGGATCCTTGTATATCTGTTGAACCTCTGCAAAGGGGCTTTTAAGATGAAGGAGGAACTTGCTTTCCATAAAGTTGTCACGTCCTTCCAAAAAAATTATTTAAATAAATGATAATTATAAAAATGAAATGGAAAAAAAGAGTGATCAAGCAATACTTTTATGCAGGGCTTGACAAATCCACTCACCACTAGCAAAGTAGGAAACTCCTGAGAAACTTAGGACTTACCCTAAAGTTAAGCTTTCATTTTACAAAAAGGAAATTTCTGGCCTTTATCACTGCAAAGAAAACTTTCTGAGTAGGAATCAAATATAAATCTCTATGCAGATAGTTCATGTTTTCAGGTTGTGTAAGAGAGAAATCCTGGCCTTAGTGCACAGTCTGAGAAGTTGAGCAGATGCTGAGGAGTTCTCTGAAACGTAATAGAAGAAATCATTCCTTGCTTCCTCCCTCTTCCTCTCCCTCCTCCTTATTCTTCCTGATCACTTTTGTAGCAGCATTCGTATTATATGGCTGCATTTCTAGCCTAATGGTGGAAGAGGCATCCATTCTGTTTGAGTATGCTCTATATGGGAAGGAGAGTGGAATTGCATTACCTTGAAATCCCTGCCTCCATTTGTCCTTATGAGGTGTTAACTCTGAAACCTCTCTCTCACCCCTCAAAATTGCTTTGTCAGAAACTTTCAGAGGTTTCAACTATTCCCAAACCCTACCATATACTTTGAGCACTCATAACAAGTAGGATAGATCTGATTAATGACTTCCTAGATAATTTGTCAAGAGTTGTTTTATACATGCTAATTACAAAATCATTCTGCTTTCTTAGAATTGAAACCCATGCCCAGTTCACCAGCATCATTTTATTTTTTCAAAAATGACATTTGTATTTTTTAAATTTGTTACTGAGCATACTATTTTTTTTCTTCTCCCTCAGCCTAATCAAACTATAAGCAATTGTAATATACAATCTATTCATTCACTGGATAGATCCTATCACCACAACTTGAAGATGAGCCCAGTGATGCATGAGAACATAAGAATGGCCATACTGGGTCAGAACAATGGTCCATCTAGCCCATTATTCTGCCTGTTGACAGTGTCCAGTGCCAGATGCTTCAGAGGGAATGAACAGAACAGAGCAATTATCAAGTGATTCATTCTCTATCATCCAGTCCTAGCATCTGGCAGTCAGAGGCTTAGGGACACCCAGAGCATGGGGTTCATCCCTGACCGTCTTGGCTAATAACCATTGATGGACCTATCCTCCATGAACTTATCTAATTCTGTTTTGAACCCAGTTATAGTTTTGGCCTTCGACTTCCCCTGGCAACGAGTTTCACGGGTTGACCTGTGCGTTGTGTGAAGTACTTCCTTTTGTGTGTTTAAACCTGCTGCCTATTAATTTAACTGGGTGACCCAGGGTTCTTCTGTTATATGAAGGGGTAAATAATATTTCTGTATTCATTTTCTCACACCATTCATAATTTTATAGACCTCTATCATATCTTCCCCCCTTAGTTGTCTCTCTTCCAAGTTGAACAGTCCCAGTTTTTTAATATCTCTTCATATGTAAGCTCTTCCATAGCCTTAATCATTTTTGTTGTCCTTCTCTGTTCCTTTTTACATTTTTAATATATCTTTTTTTGAGATGGGGTGACCAGAACTGCTTGTAGTATTCAAGGTGTGGGTATGCCATGAATTTATATAGTGGCATTACAATATTTACTGTCGTCTTAACTATCCCTTTTCTAATGGTTCCTAAAGTTCTTTTAGCTTTTTTGACTGCTACAGCAAATTGAGCAGATATTTTCAAAGAACTATCAATGACTCCAAGATACCTTTCTTCTGTGGTAATAGCTAATTTAGCCCCCATAATTTTGTATGTCTAGTTGGGATTATGTTTTCCAATATATATCGTTGATAAAAGCAAAGTAATGAATTTCATCTGCCATTTTGTTGCCCAGTCACCTAGTTTTGTGAGATTCCTTTGTAATTCTTTGCAGTCCGCTTTGGACATGACTATCTAAAATAATTTTGTATCGTCTGCAAACTTTGCCACCTCACTGTTTGCCCCCTTTTTCTAGGTCATTTTATGAGTATGTTGAATAGCACTGTTCCCAGTACAGATCCTTGGGGAACACCACTCTTTACCTCTGTTTTGAAAACTGACCATGTATTCCTGCCTTTTGTTTCCTATCTCTTAACAAGTTATTGATCCATGAGAGGACTTTCTCTCTTCTTCTGTGACAGCTTACTTTGCTTAAGAGCTTTTGGTGAGGGACCTTGTCAAAAGCTTTCTGAAAGTCCAAGTATGCTATATTTGTTGACCACCTTCAAATGATTCTAGTAGATTGGTAAGGCATGGTTTCTCTTCACAAAAGCTGTGTTGACTCTTCCCCCCACAAATCATGTTCATCTATGCGTCTGATACTTCTGTTCTTTGCTATAGTTTCAACCAGTTTGCCTGGTACTGAAGTTATGCTTACTGGCCTGTAATTGCCAGGATCACCTTTTGGATCCTCTTTTAAAAATTGGTGTCACATTAGCTCTCCTCTTGTCATCTGGTACAGAAGCTGATACAGAAGCTGATTTAAGCAATAGGTTACATACCACAGTTAATAGTTCTGCAGTTTCATGTCTGAGTTCCTTCAGAACGGTTGGGTGAATACCATCTGGTTCTTGTGACTTATTACTGGTTTAGTTTATCAATTTGTTCAAAAATGCCTCTATTCACAGCTCAGTCTGGGATAGTTCTCTGATTTGTCATCTGAGAGAATTTTTAGCTTGCATATTCTTTAACTCTTAACATGGTCACTTAATAAAGAAGATACTTTATTTAAAAACAAACTAATGGTTTACTGTTGGCTTAGAGTAAAGAAACTAAAAAATGTAATGTAATATTAAATGTTCTATCTATAAGCATGGCATCTGGTGATTCTGAATTTCCTTTCTCATTTTGTTTTTTCTTTATACTAATAATATTTTTTTGCCTTCCACATTGTTTTTTCCCCTTTTCCTTGGGTTACATGAAGATCATAACCAACTACAAAATTATTCTTTTAATATTCATTCTTCTTTTTTTTAGGTCGTTCTTCCCTCTTCCCAATAGATGATGGTTTGCTGGACGATGGCCACAGTGATCAAGTTGGTGTCTTGAATTCACCTGCATGCTATTCAGCTCATCAGAATGGAGAACGGATAGAACGTTTCTCTCGGAAAGTATTTGTTGGTGGCCTTCCGCCAGATATTGATGAAGGTGAGCTGGCTGAAACTGAATAGAATTTGGTCTGGGGCGGGAAGAAAGGCCGCTTATTCTCTTTAAAGTTAGATGAATGAATTGAAGTGACACACAGGACCAAATAGATCCTGGTGTAAGTAGGCACAATTCTAATTGACTTCAGTGGGAATTGCACTTCTTATGCTGAATTAGGTCCTGAATGTGACCTGCCTTTAAATGATATTTCTTTATGAAAATTATATACATTGTTTTCAGAGAATAAAAGCAATAATGCTAAGGTGTAAATCTTATGTACATGTTGAAGGCAGAGAACTTTTTTCTTGAGTCAACTTGTCATAGCTGCTCAGTGTTTCTATTGTTGTATCTTCACCTGAATTAATCAGAATGATAGTTCAGCATAGAACGTTACTCATAAGTGGCCTGTCAAGTTACTATCAGAATGAACTGTTGTACCTCAGACTCATGATTTTGGTGGCAACCTTGTAATTTTTTTACTTTGACTTCTTTAACTTCAATTCTTCCTCTCTGGCCCACCTCCCTACATGGCATACAAAGCAACATGCTATTAAAATAACCAAAGTGTGTCTTTCCTGATATCATGAAGTGTAGTTTGAGTAGGTGCCATCCAGAAGTTTTGGTGTTGATATGATTGTTTCCGCTCATGCTTTTGGTCCTGTAGGTTGTGTAGTTCATGTTCCACACCAGGGGTCGGGTTTCTTGTTAAAGGGTAGGCTGTTCATTTGAATGATATATTCCAAATTAGGTAGGTCTCTTCTGCCCATCTCTAGTGGTTTTCCACTAGGTAAATTAGGTAAATAACATATTCTTATAGTGAATGGGAAAGAACTCTGGTTTACAGGAGTCCATTTTTTTTCAATTAAAAAAGGCTGTCCAGTCCAAAGTTTAAGAGCTATGGCTAAATGTATAAACAAATGTATATACTATCACACTCATTGTTCTACTAGAATACATCTAAATATTAATAATTGTACTTTACACTTTTATATAATACTTTTGAACCAAGCATCTTAAAAGGGTTTATAAAGATAGGAGTTATCCACTTGTATCTGTAGGGAAACTGAGGCACAGAAAAGCAAAGTGACTTTTCCAGTGCAGATAGCAAGTGATTTGACAGAACATGTTCTAATATGTTGAATATAAAATGAATTGTTTTCTGTTGTATTTGGAACAGCTTCACTAATGTACCTTAGTCCTGATCTGTGGTACTCCTACTATTCTAGTACTGAGACTTTCCTGAGCAGATATGCACAATTTAGCTCTTATTGACTTTGTTTTGTAATGTATACAAATGTCTGTTGACTAGGTTAAAATTAAATCATAGATTGGATCACAAACAAAATGAGTTTGAAGGTGTCTGAGATTATAATTTGCTGAGGGAGGGGGAAATTTCTTCTGCGTTGCCCCCTGTAATACTTTTGGACCATCCACCAGTACTGGTACAAAATTATTCATAAACCTTAACAGATTAAAACAATCTTTCACTCTTTCTCTTACTCACACTCTCACACACACAAATAAACAATTAACTAAAACAAGATTCAGAACTTCTGTTGGGGTTATTCATTTGTCAAGCTTTGTGTACAATCCTAAATAAGGCCACACCGAAAGATCCTTTTCCTCTTCTTCCTGTTGATATGCTGACAAGGAGATTCAGAAACTGTAGGCCAAAAATCCCATTATGTGCCTATTAAAGACTGTCACCCTTATTTTTTTTACTGCCCTCTTGTGTAAGCCCTTCAAGGGCAATGGCAGATGGGAAGGCGTTACTGGGGTAGGAAGCCATACCAAAGTTCTGCAGTGTGTTGTAGAGTGGCCTGCAGCACCTAACTCCTTGCCATATTATTGATGCGGCGGGGGGGAAGACAGGTCTGTCCACTGTTATGGAGGGACCACTTCTAAGTATGAAAAGGCAGTTTAGTCTCCATGCCCATTCTGCACTTAGCCTCTGCTGAGTCTGCTAATAAAAGTGCCAGTAGCTGTGGGGGTTTTTATGATGTGGACACCTACCCACTAGGATCTGGACTACAGGTCATTGAACACTAAACACCTTGGACCATGACCTCGAGTCAGAGAAAATTAAAATTACTGATCCCCTGTAGCCATCCATATTGCTTTATTAAATGATGCAAAGAAATTTGATGAAACTAAAATTAGGTCTAAACATGATTTGAGGCATGCTTTGTATATAATGTTTCCAATTTTAGGGACTCATCTTTATATTTTTTATGTCATGTTTATTTTATATATTTTGCAAGAAACTATCAATTTATATGGAAGAAAGGAATAAAGCATCAGCTCTTCATTTGCTTGACAGTGTTTTTCACTGCTCTCTTGAACTGTTACCTGTTTTAATTGCAACTACTGTACCTGGTTTGTTTGGTTTTTTTAGATGAAATTACTGCTAGCTTCAGACGATTCGGGCCTCTGGTAGTAGACTGGCCTCACAAAGCAGAAAGCAAGTCCTACTTTCCACCTAAAGGTAATACAATGAGAAATTTTTCTCTTTTTGTTTTTTTTCTGATTGTGTAAATCTTCTTAATCTTGGACACCTATTTAACCTCTTCATGCGTTTTTCTCTTCTGAAGGGTTTACTTTTGCAGCCTTTTAGGCTGTTTCTACACTGCTCTACAGGTTGGATTATGGAGGTATAAATAGCAGTGCACACCAAAGTGCTGTGCTGTAACTCCCGTTGGTGGACACCACAGACACAAACTGTAAGGTTCCTTGCATTAACGTAGTCTTGTTTGAAGAGGACTATGTTAACATGAAGTAGGAATCTTTTAGTTTGTGCCCGCAGCATCCACATGGGGTACTTACAGCACAGCACTTTCATAGAGACTGCTATTCACACACTCCTAGTCTGAACTGCAGGGCAGTGTAGACAAGCCCTTAGATGCTTAACAGTTAATGCTGCTGTATAAGTAGGGGTGCAGACACAGCTCCTTTTCATACCAAAACTAGAAACTGAGGGTGTTGCCTCACTGCTGGTTCCTGTTCTTTATCAGTTCAGTGCAGGACTTCTGAAGTAACTTTCATATCTGGCTCTTCCAAATAGCAGCTCAGTGCACTGCAGCCATGTTGCAGGGCATGGCCTCTAAGGTTTAACTTTGCATGTAACAAATTTGTTATCCCTGGTCTACACTTACCTTTCTTAAGCTGATATCGGCACAGCAGATTGCGGGGGGGGGGGGAATTCATACCATTGAGCACTGTAGCTATCCCAGCCTAATCCCTGGTATAGACACAGCTAGGTCAACAGAAGAATGCTTCTGTCAAGCTAGCTACCACTCTTCAGGGAGGTGGATTAACTACAGTGACAGAAAAAACTGCTTCCATCACTGTGGGAAGTACTACACAGTGGTGCTACAGCAACATAGCTATAGCACCTGTACTGTAGATATGGCCTTAGTGTGTTTTCTTAGTTTCTCAACTTGAAATTTTCAAGTGGGTGTATGTTTAAAATTAATGCCTGTGTGTGCATTTTGTATTTTATTGGCAAACTAGAGTCAAACCTTTCAAAATTTGAGAGAGAAAACTTCATGGCAAACCAGACAATGCACAATCAAAAGACTGCTTTAGTGCAAGTCAGAGCATTATAACTCTGAAGGGCTGAGGAAAAAATACTTAACTCTCACTTCTAAATCTATTCAGATTTTAGAACAGAGATTTTAAGTATATTTATAGGCTGATAACAGGTATTTCAAAGTGCATGCTTTTACTATTTGTATGTGATCCCATTGAATAAGCTAAACACAGGCTTCTTTCAGCTCTGTTACAAGCATCCTACTCAAGCAATGCCGCCTCATTTGTTTTAGAGCTAATACAATGATATTTGTATTCATTATCACTACCAAATATCCAAATTGTGGTTTGGATGATACTCAATAACATGGCCAAGATTATGGGTGTAATGATACGAATTTATTTGAGGGTTGATTTAGGGTACAATATATATAGAGTCTACATTTTGCAGCATGGCTCTTTGAGTTCATCATCACCCACACAGTGAATTCTACAGCTAACTGGACATATTGCATTAGCTTGAAGTGGTGGATGGGGAATTCAGAATATAAGGTTTTGTCTGTCTTTGTCTGTCTGTAGATGCACACAATATAAAAATCTGATCCAACTAGGAAAACCATGCAAAGATTCCAGCTTGCACAGAATGCAGTTTCCCATCTCCTTCATGGGAGAGGCCTTGGTTAGCACATCACTCTCTTGTACTCTGATTCCTACACTGGCTCCCAGCCTGCCTCTGCTGGCACGAAGAAATAAAGGAAGGAATTTATCCCAAGAAGAACCTCCTCCACCAAGGAAGGGAGAAGAGCAGAAACCTCCTGAAATCCACTAGGAATCTGGACTTTACTTGGGAAGCACTCAAATACTGTGGGAATTTTTTTCCCCCCATATAATATCCAGGGTAAACAGATCTTGGCCTCGGGTTTTTTTTCTGTCTTGGTATACAAAGCCACTATCATATCAGGTACCAGCTACGTTGAAAACTGTATCTCCATTCACAACCCACCAAGACAGCTGTGGCTCTTTGGGGCAATGCCCATGAGAAGGCATATAAGAGCTGGAGATGTAAAGCATTCTCAACTGAAGGGAATTAACTCTAGAATGAGCCTCCAGAGGAGGTTGGCCTAACTCGGAGTCTAAACACCTTTAAGTCATATATGTGTTCAGTGAAGTTTTTTCACCATAACTGGAATATTTGCAACTACCACACACGCACAAAAATCACTACTCCAACCAGGGCTTCCTATATTCAGAGAAGATAGAAGAGGAGAAAATTGCATGAAGTCCATTAGGACCTCAATATATTTACCTAATTAACTTGGGAATCACTTAGATACGATCATACTGGGTACTCAAACTCTAGATAGGGAAATGGTACATATTATATTATTCATTTGATATTCAATAACACGTGTCTGACTGTTTTTCCACCTATTAAGGTTTCTGTGTAACTTTCCGTTTACTGCAGTACTCAGTATTGTGTTGCCACAGAATTCAGGGAACCTTACGGCAGAAGTTAGTATTGATGTGCCTTCTGGGTTCTGGAAGCAATTTGCAACATGTTAATACTCCAGCACACTTAAAATGTAGTCTTGTCTTGTCGATGTAGACAGGACCAAACCACATTACCAATCATTCTACAGCCCTGTAAGGTTCAGTGCTGTACACAGTTTGGTAAAATAGTTCAGTTCTGACTAGAAATGCATGTTTTAATTGTGTTTGGGCACTATTGTTATAACTGGTTCCTTCAACATGGCAGATTTTATAAAATAGATAGGTCCTTTGGCTGCTGAGTGGTGTAATTTCAGTAGAGATATGTCTTAGGTATGATAGGTGTACTTATTCACCCCTGTCAGTTTTCTCACCCGCGTGTGCTTGCTAAGTTATCTAAACCATTAAATATAAGCTAAATACTATACCGGAGAACCACAGAATTACAAACACTTCAGGAATGGAGGTTGTTCGTAACTCTGAAATGTTCGTAACTCTGCTAGCAAGGGATGTGAAGGGTAACAAGAAGGGTTTTTCTACAGGTATATTAGCAACAAGAAGAAGGTCAGGGAAAGTGTGGGACCCTTACTGAATGGGAGAGGCAACCTAGTGACAGATGATGTAGAAAAAGCTGAAGTACTCAATGTGTTTTTTGCCTCGGTCTTCACAGACAAAGTCAGCTCCCAGACTGCCGCACTGGGCAGCACAGTATTGGGAGGAGGTGAGCAGCCCTCAGTGGTGAAAGAACAGGTTAAGGACTATTTAGAAAAGCTGGACATGCACAAGTCCATGGGGCCGGATGCAATGCATCCGAGGGAGTTGGCTGATGTGATTGCAGAGCCATTGGCCATTACCTCTGAAAACTTGTGGCGAATGGGAGAGGTCCTGGACGATTAGAACAAGGCAAATATAGTACCCATCTTTTAAAAAAAGGGAAGGAGGAGAATCCAGGGAACTACAGACCAGTCAGCCTCACCTCAGTCCCTGGAAAAAACATGGAGCAGATCCTCAAGGAATCAATTTTGAAGCACACGGGGGAGAGGAAGGTGATCAGGAACAGTCAACCTGGATTCACCAAGGGCAAGTCATGTCTGATCAACCAGATTGCCTTCTTTGATGAGATAACTGGCTCTGTGGATATGGGGAAAGCAGTGGACATGATATACCTTGACTTTAACTTGCTGGCAAGAATACTGTGGGAGGCTGTATCAAAAGCTTTGCTACAGTAGTATGGATTTGGATTAATGGACTACGAGGTGGATAGAAAGCTGGCTAGATCATCGGGCTCAACAGGTAGTGATCAAAGACCCGATATCTAGTTGGCAGCCGATATCAAGCGGACTGTCCCAGGGTCAGTCCTGAGGCCAGTTTTGTTCAACATCTTCATTAATGATCTGGATGATGTGATGGATTGCATCATCAGCAAGTTTGTGGATGACGCTAAACTGTGGGGAGAGGTAGATATGCTGGAGGGTAGGGATAGGGTTCAGAATGACCTAGACAAATTGGAGGGTTGGGCCAAAACAAATCTGAGGTTCAACAAGGACAAGTGCAGAGTCCTGCACTTAAGACGGAAGAATCCCATGCACTGCTACAGGCTGGGGACCGAATGGCTAAGTGGCAGTTCTGCAGAAAAGGACCTGGGGAACAGTGGACGAGAAGCTGGATATGAGTCAATAGTGTGCCCTTATTGCCAAGAAGGCTTACGGCATATTGGGCTGCATTAGTAGGAGCGTTGTCAGCAGATCGAGGGAAGAGATTATTCCTCTCTATTTGGTGCTGGTGAGGCCATATCTGGAGTATTCTGCCCAGTTTTGGTGTCCCCCCCCTGCGCTACAGAAAGGATGTGGACAAATAGGAGAGAGTCCAGCGGAGGGCAACGAAAATGATTAGGGGGCTGAGGCACATGACTTATGAGGAGGGGCTGAGGGAACTGGGCTTATTTAGTCTGCAGAAGAGAGGAGTGAGTGGGGGATTTGATAGCAGCCTTCAACTACCTGAAGGGGAGTTCCAAAGAGGATGGAGCTAGGCTGTTCTCAGTGGTGGCAGATGACAGAATAGGGAGCAATGGTCTTGAGTTGCAGTTGGGGAGGTCTAGGTTGGATATTAAGAAAAACTATTTCACTAAGAGGGTGGTGAAACACTGAAGTGGGTAACTAAAGAGGTGGTGGAGGTTTTTAAGGTCCGGCTTGACAAAGCCCTGGTTGGGATGATTTAGTTGGGGTTGGTCCTGCTTTGAGGACTAGATGACCTCCTGAGGTCTCTTCCAACCCTAATCTTCTATGAGTCTATGAACAAAACGTCATGGTGGTTGTTTCAAAATTTTACAACTGAACATTGATTTAATACTGCTTTGAAACTTGACCATGCAAAAGAAAAATGCTGCTTTTAACCATCTTAATTGTAATGAAACAAGGACAGAAACAGTTTCCTTACCTTGTCAAATCTTTTTTTAACTTCCCCTGTATTTTTTTAGTAGTTTGTTTGTTTAACACAGTACTGTACTTTGTGGGGTGTGGTTTTTTTTGTTTTTGGCTGGGTTTTTGGATGGGGTGTTGGGTCTCTGCTGCTGCCTGATTGTATATTTCCAGTTCCAAATGAGGTGTGTGGTTAAGAACATAAGAATGGCCATACTGGGTCAGACCAAAGGTCCATCCAGCCCAGTATCCTGTCTACCAACAGTGGCCAGTGCCATGTGCCCCAGAGGGTGTGAACCTAACAGGTAATGATCTAATGATCTCTCTCCTGCCATCCATCTCCACCCTCTGACAAACAGAGGCTAGGGACACCATTCCTTGCCCATTCTGGCTAATAGCTGTTAATGGACTTAACCTCTATGAATTTACCCAGTTCTCTTTTAAACCCTGTTATAGTCCTAGCCTTCACAACCTCCTCAGGCAAGGAGTTCCACAGGTTGACTGTGCGCTGAGTGAAGAAGAACTTCCTTTATTTGTTTTAAACCTGCTACCCATTAATTTCATTGACCAATAAGATCGTAACTCTAGTGTTTGTAATGCTGAGGTTCTACTGTCTGATCTAGTGGTGGTTTTAGCTGGGGTCCATGGTTGCAGTTGCACTCACAGAAATCACGATGGAGGGGTGGTTGGGCAAATTTGAGGGAATGGCATTGTGACCTAGTGAATGGGGATACACTACCACTCAGATTTGTCCCAGGTGCCCCTTCATCATGACAGAGGGGCAGCCAGGCCAAACCTGAGTGGCACTGCAGTCCCTTGTGCCAGGCCACAATGCTACTCACTCAAATTTGGCCCAGGCACCCATCCATGGTGGTGGAGGGGCAGCTGGGCCAAACCTGAGTGGTATTGTGACGGCACGCTCTAAGTCACAATGCCCAGAGCAGGGAGCTGGGCCCAGCCCCACAGGACAGGAGGGTTTGCTGCACTGCAAGTGTGGGATGGGCTTGCTCTCTAGCCCCACACCCTAGGGCCTTCCCTTCACACCAGGCCAGGATTAGGGTTGCAGTGTGATGGGGCAGAGGGTACCTGCAGCTGGTTTCTATGGTTTTATTTGCCTATAAATTATTACTAGGTAAATGATAAATGTTGCTGTTAAAGCTTTATCTGACCCAAGCTTTATAAACAACATAGTTCTTCAAAGGGAAATATTATCTGTGGATCCACCCTTCAGAGTTTAGGGGAATCCTTGGAGCAACTTCAGTTTGGTTAGCTTTACTTGGAGACCAAATTGTAGTCCTAGCATTCATTAGCTTTCTGTCTATGTCAACTCTAAATTTCAAATAACCTTTGCTAGGATTAATTTAATTATGTATTATTGTTTATTCGCTCTTATTAGAGAGTGGTGACGGATATTTTAAGCTGTTTGAACCTGCGCCGATTAAGTTAGTAGTCTCTGTGGTGGTGAAGTACAGCTTGTCAGCATTGGAATCCTATTTAATTTTCCAAGCTACGTTTCCTTCTTTCCTTCCAAGCTCTCTGTTTAAAGAAAGCCTTATGGGGGCCAAGTTCTGTAGCAAATATTTCCTTGCTTGAAGAGAGTACACAAAAGCCCTCATCCTTCAAAGTGCTGAGTGCCTCCTGACAGATGCTGAGCACCCTTTACTCCCAGTTACATCAATAAGAGTTGATGTCATTCAGCATTTAATAGTAGGCATTCAGCACCTCAGATGATTAGGCCCAAATCTCAGCACGTCTTGGAATAGCTAGGCTTCTTTGAAGTAGAGAGATGTCTCCTATTAAAATAAGGGTTCAAAGTCCATAAGTGATCTATTAACTGCTGTATAGTGGGAATTTGCTTTCCTGCTATCCTATATTTATTCACCAAGAGCTCCTATTGTGCTTTAGTTGGCAGATATTCTTATTTATGAAACAGTACCCAAGTTCAAGTCACACGGGCTGATGTGAAGATTCTGGTTCCATTGTCATTCAAATGAAGTTCAAAAATACCTTGCACAATCCATGTCAATCCATATGAGGCATCTTAATAAAGGCAGGGTTGTGTGTCACTGAGTGTTCTATCTTGTTTACAGTTTGATGCCAAACAGAAAAAAAATCAAGTGTGTTGTATAGGAGAGAGTATATCAAGCCCTCTCTGAACTATCATCACCATTCATCTCAGTGGTGTATGGCAACCTAGTTACCAAAAATCTTCACTGCTCAAAAGGAAGCCATTAAACAGAGGAATATAAAATGTTCTTTGTTTCTGGTTGGAGGGAACAAAAGCCCCAAATGCATCTAGACTTTTGTTACATTTGTAACTCTTATCTAATACCTATATTATTATATCAGCTTGAATTTCTTGAATACAAACAGGAATATTTTTGGGGGGTAGGTCAAAAGTTGTGCAAGTATTTATAGCCAACCTAAGGTCAGGAAGAAAAGATTAAATTTGTATGGAAAGAACTACAGGGCCTATTTAAAGGAACCAACACTTAGGTTGGATATTAGGAAAAACTTTTTCACTAGGAGGGTGGTGAAACACTGGAATGCGTTGCCTAGGGAGGTGGTGGAATCTCCTTCCTTAGAAGTTTTTAAGGTCAGGCTTGACAAAGCCCTGGCTGGGATGATTTAATTGGGGATGGGTCCTGCTTTTGAGCAGGGGGTTGGACTAGATGACCTCCTGAGGTCCCTTCCAACCCTGATATTCTATGATTCAAATCTTCTTTATCTCCCAAATATCCAGTTATTCCCAACTTAAAATTTTGATAGGCTAAATTTACCTCTTAACGTAAGAACATAAGAGAGGCCATACTGGATCAGACCAAAGGTCCATCTAGCCCA
Organism: Caretta caretta; assembly: GCF_965140235.1. NCBI lineage: Eukaryota > Metazoa > Chordata > Testudines > Cheloniidae > Caretta > Caretta caretta. Next base: position 123,848,565 of record NC_134209.1, on the reverse strand, counting down.
GTATTCTGTCTTTCGACAGTGGCCAGTGCCGGGTGCCCCAGAGGGAATAAACAGAACAGGTAATCATCTAGTAATCCATCCTCTGTTGTCCATTTCCAGCTTCTGGCAAACAAAGGCCAGGGACACCATTCCTGCCCATCTTGACTAATAGCCATTGATGGACCTATCCTCCATGAGTTTATCTAGTTCTTTTTGGAGCTCTGTTATAGCCTTAAACCAGGGTCCTGGTGACAAGAAGTGTGCCAGGATGGGAAATATGCCTCTTCTGGTTTGGGAGAGAAGGTTAGATCATAGGAAGCCACCACAGACCCAAAAATAGGAAAACAAGCACAACACCAATATGGCTGCATTAGAAGCTCATGAATGTCCTGAAATTAAAAAAAAAAAATAAAAAAATAAATCCAACAGAAAGTGGAAACATGGACAAATTGCTAAGGATGAGTACAAAAGAATAATGAAAGCATATTGAGACAAAATGAAAAAGGCTAAGGCACAAAATGAGTAATACCTACAAGGGACAAATAAGAAGAGGCTCTATAAATACATTTAGGAGAAAGATGAAGTATAGGTCCTCTACTTAACAGGGAAGGAGAGCTAATAATAGATTACATCAAGAAGGCTGAAGTGTATAATGCCTATTTTGCTTCAGACTTCACTGACAAGGTTCACTGCGACCAGAACCAGATATATTAACAAAAAGAGGGAAGGGACACGAGCCAGAAGAGGGAAAGAACAGTGTAAAGAATAGTTAGGTAAGTTAAATGTATTCAATTCAGCAGGACCTGATGAAATTCACCCTAGGGCACTTAAGAAATTAGCTGAAGCAATTGTGAAACCGTTAACAATTATCTTTGAGAACTCATGGAGGCTGGGTGATGTCACAGAGGCCTGGAAAAGTGTAAACATAGTACCTATCTTTAAAGGGGGGACAAAGAGGACCCAGGGAATTATAGACCAGTGAGCCTAATTTTGATACCTGGAAAGATAATGGAACAAATTTATTAGACAATCAGTTTATTATCACTTGGAGAATAATAGAGTGATAAGTAATAGCCAATATGGATTTGTCAAGAACCAGATCATGCCAGACCAACCTAATTTCTTTCTTTGACATGGTTACTGTGTTAGTGTATGGCAAATTGGAGGACTGGTCTGTAATCAACAAGATGAAATTCAGTAAAGACCAGTGCAAAGTACTATATTTATGAAGGAATAATCAAATGTAGAACTACAAAATAGGGAATAACTGGCTAGGGAGTAGTAGCGCAGAAAAGAATCTGGGGGTTATAATGGATCACAAATGGAATATGAGCCAACAATGTGATGCAGTTTGCAAAAAAGCAAATATCGTTCAGGAGTGTCACATGTAAGAGACAGGCGATAATTGTCCTGTTCTACTTGGCACTGGTGAGGCCTCAGTTGGAATACTGTATCCAGTTTTGGGTGCCACACTGTAAGAAAAATGGGGACAAAATTGGATAGTCCAGGGAAGAGCTACAAAAAAGATAAAAGGCTTAGAATACTTGACATATGAGGAAAGGTTAAAAAAAATTGAATATGTTTAATCTTGAAAAAAGAAGACTGAGTGGGACACCAGAAAATAGTCTTCAAATATGCTAAGGGCTGTTATAAAGAGGAAAGTGATCAGTTGTTCTTCATATACACTGAAGATAGGAAAAGAAATAATTGGCTTAATCGGCAACAAGGGAGATTTAGGTTAGATATTCAGAAAGAAACATTCTAACTATAAAAGTTATTCTGTAATAGGCTTCCAAGGAAGGTTTTGGAATTCCAGTCACTGGAGGTTTTTAAGAATAGGATAAACAAACACCTGATAAGGATGGTCTAGAGATATACATGGTCCTGTCTCAGTGCAGGAACGTGGGGGAAGGACTAGATAACCATTTGAGGACCCTTCCAGCCCTACATTTCTACGATTCTGTCAGAGGGTAGTGCAGACTGTCATAGGTGCAGTTGCTGACAGCATATTTTATCCATCAGCAGCAGTGCTTGAACTCTCCTTCTCTATTGTAGGATAAAGTATTACAGAAAAGTAGCACCTACAAAGATGATTTTATGTTCACCTAAGTCCCCTCAATCAGCCCTAAGCACCCAGTTCTCCCCCAAATATTCAGACGTGTGTGTGTGTGCGCGCTCGCGCCCCTAAAGCACCAAGCTTCTCACCCACCCAGTCAAGCAGGATTATGTGCACCTGTTCCCCAAGCAGGCAAGCAAGGAAGTTTGTGTGAACCTAGCCTGTCATACAATCCAGTTTGTGTGCACAGCGCATAAATTGTCAATTATTACAGGATTACTAATAATTATCTTAAATCCTGTCACTTTTATAAAAAGAAAATCTTTTCAGGTTGCACCTGATTTACACAGGATACACTTCTCTATCAAGTTTTGTGTAAAAAGAAAAAAATGTTTTTAAAGAAGTATCGCTCAACAGGGAATAGGAGAACTGAGAAGGAAATATTTCAGCCAGAGCCCATTTTCAAAGAAATCCTGTTTAAAAATTTACAGAGTAAAAGTAACTAAAACTGCATAGAAAATGTATGGCATAAAAACGAACTAAAATTTTCACACTGAATTGTTAACGTATTTCAGAAAAAAACACTCTACTTTAGAGAAAAACTAGACATTTTTGTGTTTCTAAATATATTTTAGAACAAAACCCTAACTGTGGAGTTGCTCTGGTTTAAAAAAAAAAAAAGTAATTATTAAATTAAATTATTAAACCAGAACCATTAAAATGCTTTTCTAGTGGCTTCCCCCCCCCATATAGTATTAATTATGCATTTAAATTCCTATTTGTATAGTATTCGGGAAGCTTGGTAGGTCATTTATGCAACAGAGTACTTTGCTCTGATCTCTTGAATTGAGATTAGCCTTTTTGTGCCAAATCAGATTTTCATCATATAATGCCTACTGCTAGCAGTGAAATGTGTTTTTGGGTCTTAAGTAAAATGTTGTCTTAAACGTTGTAGTGTGTGATTGATGGTCTCTTTTAGAAGAACACTAAGGATTGAGCTATTGATGAAGAATTTTGTTACAAAGAGATTTCAGGTTGGTATTAAAGTAATTGGCCATGGAGGTTATTTACATAGATGAAGATGCTGTCTGACTTCTAAACAGAAAATTAGTTCCACATTGAACCTTGCTTTGCAAATAAATACGTTCATATGGAGAAGAAACTTTTTGTGAAGAGCATAGGAGAAAAAATTGCACACTTTCAGCTAATTTTTTGTTGTTGTTGCTTCAGGATATGCGTTCCTCCTTTTCCAAGAGGAGAGCTCTGTTCAGGCACTGATTGATGCCTGCATTGAAGAAGATGGAAAGCTCTATCTATGTGTTTCCAGTCCTACTATCAAGGACAAGCCAGTAAGTAAATAGTAGATGTCCTCCAGGCTATAGCTGCAATCTGTCTAAAGCTGCTCCTGAGATGATGATGATGATGGTGAAAATAATCAAAATCAAACTACCGTTGTTAGAGTTCAACATCTGGGACAACTGAATGACTTAAAAAACCGCAGTATCTTGAATTAATAGGATTAAAACAGAGCAACTAGACATGTTCAGTTAATGAGACTGTGACTAGCTGACAGTTTATATAGACTGATGAACATGCTAAGACCGTAATGTGATGAGACTTAAAGTAGCATGCAATTTTCTTTTTTTATTAAATAGGTTCAGATTCGTCCCTGGAACTTAAGTGATAGTGACTTTGTGATGGATGGTTCACAGCCGCTTGATCCTCGAAAAACAATTTTCGTTGGAGGTGTCCCTAGGCCATTAAGAGCTGGTAAGTATAAAACTGGTATGTAATGTGGCAATTTTTAAAGGTATATTATTGTCTGTAATAAATTGAAAGTTACATATTGTGTAAGATTTATACACAAGAATATTTGGATGGTAGACTGTGAAATATCTCCCTGTATTTACACACTCTCTCCTGTAGGTTCTCCAGGTGGGCTTTGGCCACAAAGCACTACTCATCATTTATATCTACTTAAAATCAGAACTCATCAAGAACTTCATGGTTGTATCCAAGTTAAAGCTATAGGAAATTCCTTGATATTACTTGGCAAAGTTTTAATATAAAATGTATCACTCAAAGGTTGATAAGCAAATAAGCAAAAGTTTATATATATAAAAAAAAGTATAGGTTGGAGGGTCCATGCCCCCATTACTGCACTTGAACTTGCTCAGAATTTTACTACTGCTGTTCCAGTCTTACTAGTAGTCTATTAGAGCATCCCATGGCATCCATCCAGTCAACAGTTTGTATGAAATGGAATCATAGTGCAATGTGCTAGAAATCCCAGCACCTACTAGAGGGACTGCAGGAGTGCCACTTATGATACCAGAACTTGTAATACCAGAACTTGTAATGTAGCATAACTCCATCGCAGAAAGAACAGCAGTCAGAAGGAAGACACACAACCTCCACTAATCCATCAGGAAACTGAGAGCCAAAAAAGTGACAATCTAAGATCTGGGTGTAAAAAATCTTCTTCAGTTTTTAATTCTTGGGCCTAGAATTTCCTGGCCTCATGGAATTTTTTCATTTGCAAAAAAAATTATCTTTAGCCATAATATAAACACTATGCTTGTTGTCACTGCAGCAAAAATATAGTATGGCCTTTTTCTTCTTCCAAACAGTGCTGTGATTCTTTTTCATCACTTCAGTCGAAATGCTTCCATTTACTTGGTCAAAGTTCATTTTTGAGTAAACTAAACAAACACTCTACTGCTTGTCATATTAATATCATCTGCTGAAACTGAGCTTCTGTGGCATTAATGTGATGACTATCTTGTCTTCACTAAAGTAGTAAGACTTTTAGCTCACTTTACTGTATTTGCCAACAGATGTGTTTGTTTAAAATAATCACTGTTATTCAACAGCACAATCAGCTGACAGCTTCATACCCTATTTCCAAGTGCATCAACTATGTCCTGAAAGTAAAATTTCAATACATACAGATTAAATCACCTGCAGTAACTGAACTGGACATTTAACTGCCGTGAATGGTTTGCCAAAATATCTGATTTGTACATTTGAAATTAATTCTTATGAAATTCTGTTCCCACTCACAAAGTCCAGATAAGCAAACTTTGTATGGGGGTTTGAAGAATAGAAGCCCCTACACCAAATGGAGGCAGGATATGGAGCATTTATACAGCCAAATAATAGTGGCCTGCTACAACATGTACACAAGGATTTTGTAGGAATTCTACCCAGTTCACAGTCCATGCATTCATTAGCCCCTGAGTCTGCCCAGAAATCCTTTTTCACATCCCATGAAGGAAATCCTCTTGGAGTTCAGCCCCAGGGCACACCGGGCTGCAGTGACTCATGGTTCTACTGAGTTTTGACTTTATAAAATCACTTGAGAGGGATGTGGCCACTGTTGTGAAAATTGATATTTTAAGTATTCTTATGAAATATTCCATATATACTTCCTAAATTATTGGTTTGTATTTTACAGTACATATGACATAATAAATGACTGATTTTTGTTTTCTATTATTTTTCAAATAAAAATACATTTAACAGCATTTACATTGCTTATTTTAAAATACTGTTGTATTCTTTTGTTCCTCCATAGTGGAATTGGCTATGATAATGGACCGTCTCTATGGTGGAGTTTGTTATGCAGGAATTGATACTGACCCTGAGCTCAAATACCCCAAAGGTGCTGGGCGTGTTGCATTTTCCAATCAGCAGAGTTATATTGCTGCCATTAGTGCTCGGTTTGTTCAACTTCAGCATGGCGATATCGATAAACGAGTAAGTTGTAGAGAATTAGTTGTTCAAAACATTTATTATGTGCCTCTGCAAATGAGTGGCAAGGTATAAAACACACCTCACAGAATTCACTGAAGTTGCATTTGGTTTGGCTTTGATACTAACTTCTTAGTTACATTTTTTTTAATAGTCATGTAACTGCTGAAGTTCTAGAAATTAAAACCTTAATGTGCAATATATATTCAGCAAAGCAGCAGTTTGTTCTTGTGACTTACTCTATACCATATATTCTTCTTCTAGAGACATAGCTCCTTTTCTGACATCAAGGTCAAAGGGCTTGAAAAATACACTGTTTTTCTTCCTTTTATTCAAAGTAAACTAGCACGGTTTTTGGAATCTTCTACCATTCTGACACTTTTTTACACTGAGACGCCTTAGGTTTGATTTTCAGAGCAGCTTAGTATCTGCAGTTTCCATTGGTTGTAGGTGCTCAAAACTTGTGAAAATCTGGCCCAATGGACCTCAAGCTGGACACCCAAAATCAGATATTGCCAACTCTTAACATTGTAGAGACAGCTTTTTAAATGTGCACCGGTGAAGTGCTGTCTTCCTGAGTTTGCAGATGGACAATTCCTGTGTATCCAGGGCTGCTCATAGCTTCCCAAAGCAAAAATCAAAATGATACTGATAAGATTGGTCAGTTTCACTACTGCTATTTAGAAGCATGTGGGCAGCAAGGAAACTGACATAAATGATGTCAGTTTAAGTACAGTATGTTGCTGCTTTGGAAAACTATTGGTAGTGGCAGTTGTTGGAGCTTTATCACGGAGAGGGTGTTCCCAAAAAGGAATCTGGGTAAAGAGGAGGAAGGTTAGAGTAGTGGAGATTCCCTCTCCATTATAGCAAGCCAAAGACTGAGAGAAAAATAGTACCTCTCATTAGAACCTCTTGGCTGTTGTGGGGAGAGGGAATGCCTTATTTCTTTCAGCCAGGGGTTCTCAAACTGGGGGTCGGGACCTCTCAGGGGGTGCAAGGTTATTACGTGGGCGGTCGCAAGCTTTCAGCCTCCACCCCAAACCTCGCTTTGCATCCAGCGTTTATAATGGTGGTAAATATATTTAAGTATTTTTAATTTATAAGGTTGCACTCAGAGGCTTGCTATGTGAAAGGGGTCACCAATACAAAAGTTTGAAAACCACTGCTTTAAGCAAACAGAGAAGACTGAGGAATAGCTTCACATTTTTCATACATCTATTAACTAGAGGATGAAGTAGAAGTTGAAGCCCTCAGGTAGGGTCCTGTGACTGAATCCTCCTTCCCAGCAATTCTGTATGTGGGGCAAGAGAGTGGACTGGACTTTTCATGAAGGCATTAATTTTATTGGTCAGACCTCCCCTTCTCATCTTCCGTATCCGTCTCTGGCTAATAGGTTTTTAGCCCTTTGGCTAATAGGTATTTATGTGGGAAGAAGGATAACCATGTGGTTTGGGTTGTGGGCTGAGACTCTAAAGTCCAGGGTTCAATTGCTGCTCTGCCACAGTTATCCTTTGTGATCTTGGACAAGTCACTTAATCTGTGTCTGCCTCAGTTCCTATCCCCAAAATGGGAATAATAGCACTTCACTACCCCACAAGGGTGTTGTGAGGATAAATACATGAATAATTATGAGGAACTCTGATATTATGGTGATGCTGGCCATAAATGGGTAGACAGTAAGTTTATCATGCCATGGTGATAAATAATAGTCATTTAACTTTTCTAAAGGAACATTGAAGGCATATTGTCAGATTATGAATCCTGTTTAAATATTCCTTAGCTGTGTTACTGGGAAACTGAAACAGGAATTTCTGAATGGCTCTACTGGATCAGACCAATGGTCCATGTAGTCCAGTATCTTGTCTTCTGTAATGGCCAGTGCTAAATGCTTCAGAGGAAGATGCTAGAATCCCACATGAGGCAGATCTGATATAATATGCCCCATGAAGTTCTCTTCCTTATCCCCAACAGAGATGGCTCTAAGCACTGAAGAGAGAGTGTGTGTGTGTGTATGTGTTCCAAAACACTTTGCTTGCATTAACTGATATAACTTTGGATATTCTTGTTATCCGTATAAATGTCCATGCCCTCTAAGTTCTCCGCTTCTGTGACATACTGTGGTCGTCTAATTCCACAGTTGAATTACGCCGTGAGTGGAAAAACTATTTCTTTTTACCAATCTTGAATTTACTGCTTTTCAGTTTCATTGAATGTCACCCGGTTCTTGTGTTGTGAGCCAGGGAGAACCAAAGCACCAGTCTATCTTCCCTGTACCATTCTTTCTTTCATGTACTTTTATTTTGGGTCCTTTTTTATTCCTTGCCTTTCTAAGGTAAACAATCCCAAACTTTTCGATATCTCTTTATATGAATTTTTCCATGCCCCTGACATTTTAATTTCCCTTCTCTGAATCCTCTCTAATTCTGCTATACACTTTTTGAGGTGGATATTCCACTCAGTATTCCAGATGAGGAGTACAGCATTGATTTATAAAATGGTACTATAATATTTTCTGTATTATTCTTCATCCTGTTCCTTATGCATCCTAACACCTTGTTTGCTTTTGTGACTGCAGCTGTGTCATGCACAAAAGTCTTCATTGATCTGTTACAATGATGCCCAGGTACCTTTACTGAGTTACTAAAGTAATTTACAACCCTGTAAGGTGGATGCATAATTCAAATTTTTCCTTCCACTTTGTGTTTGCTTTGCATTTATTTACCTGGAACTTTGTCTGCCACTGTGTTGCCCATTCACCTAGTTTGGTTAGGTCCCTCTGAAGTTCCTCACATTATTCTTTGGATTTGACTAACTTAAATAACTTTCTCATCTACAAATTTTGCCACTTCTCTGCTTAGCCACATCATTAATAAATATTAAAGAACGTTCCTAGTATGGAACCCTAAGGCACCCTCTGTTAGCCTTTCGCCATGATGATAATTGACCATTTATTTCTATTCTTTGTTTCTTATTTTTTAGCCAGTTTTCAATCCAAGACAATATGCTCCCTTATATTTCCATGGCTACTTAGCTTCTTTAGTAGCCTTTTGTGAGGGACCTTTTTGATCGTCTAAATAAATGTCAGCAGTTTCTCCTTTATCTATTACTATATTGATCCATTCAAAGAATTCTAATAGATTAGTGAGACATTATTTCTCTTTGCAGAAACCATGCTGGTTAGACTATATCATATCATATGATCTTCTAGGTGTTTTATTATTCTGGTTTTAAATGTAATTTCAATGAATTTACAAGGTACAGAAGTAAGGCATACTGGTCTGTACCTGGATCACCCCTGGAACCTTTTTTATGTATTGGTACAATTTTTGCTACCCTTCAGTCCTTAAGCCTACTTTTAATGAGAAGAATGCATGTTCTTTGCTTGCAGTTCAGCCACTTCATCCTTGAGCTTCTTCAGTACTCTTGGATGTGTATACCATCCTGACATAGTGACTTACTGCTTTTTAGATTATCCACTTGTTTCGACACCTCTTCTTCTGATTTCTCAATGTCTGATAGTACCTTATCTTTTATTTCCAGAAAAAAAGGAGTTCTGGTGTAGTTATCTTCCTAACATCATCTGAGGTGAAAACTGATGCAGAGAAATTATTTAGCTTGTCAGCAATGTTCTTATCTTCTTCTAATTGCCTCCTTTGTCCCTTGGCGATACAGAAGATCCACTGATTTGTGTGCCTGCTTTATGCTTCTGATATACTTGAAAAATCTCTTGGGATTTTTTTATATTTCAGCTATTTCCTCTTCAAAATCTGTTAGTCCTCCTAAATTCCATTTTACATATTACTGACTGCAATTTAATCTCTGAATAATTGGAACCTTGAATTTACCTATTAAACGCTTATGTTTGTTTTTTTGCATTTTAGTCTTCTGGATTAATGAGACTAGATTAGTAAATTTCAATTTTGTTTCCTAGTCAGTTTCACTTTCAGATTGTTGTTGTGAAACCTTTCAGAAGTGGTGTGCGGAGTCTTCATGTATTCACTTTACTTTAGGATTTCGCATGCCAGTAATACATTTTAACATTTTTAGAAGGTCTCTCTCTATAAGTCTATATATTATATAACTAAACTATTCTCGTATGTAAAGTAAACAAGGTTTTCAAAATGTTCAAGAAGCTTCATTTAAAATGCTGATCTTACGCTGAGCGGGGGCCTGCGGCCGGGACCCCGGCTGGCAAAGGGCCGGCAGCCAGAACCCCAGACTGGCAGCGGGCTGAGTGGGGCTGGCGGCTGGGACCCCAGACTGGCAGTGGGCTGAGCGGCTCAGCCCGCTGCTGGTCTGGGGTTCCATTTGCCGGGGTCCCAGCTGCCGGCCCTGCTTAGCCCACTGCCGGTCTGGGATCCCGGCCCTGCCCACATAGAGTGGGTACCTACCTTCTCCCTGGTTCTATCCCATTCTCTTTCTCTCTGCACTGAGCACAGGGCTGGGGGTGAAGGAGCAGGCTGGGGGTTGGGGTGTAGGGTCTGGCCAGGAGCTAGAGTGAGGGAGGGGGCTCAGGATTGGGGCAGGAGGTTTAGGTGTGGAGTGCTTACCTGGGCAGCTTCCATTTGGTGCAAGGGGTGCAAGTGGGAATGTAGGGGGGGATGCAGGAGCTCCTGTTCGGTGCTCACACTGGGGGTGGGAATGTGGGGGGTGCAAGAGTCAGTCACATGCTGGGGGCATATGAGGAGGGTTCAGGAGTCTGGGCATGGGGTGTGGGGGAGCTGGGTATGTGTGGGTGGGTGCTGGTGTCAGGGCTGGGGTCATGGGGGGTGCAGGGGTCAGGACAGGAGGCTGGGGTGTGTGGGGATGCAAGGGTAAGGACAGAGGGCTGGGAGTATGTGAGGGGGGTGCAGGAGTCAGGGCAGAGGGCTGGGAGTGTGGGCTAGGGTCGTGGGGCTGCTCCCAGTGCCCTGCCCAGAGTGGCTCACGGCAAGGGGCTGGAGGGGATATGCCCTGATTCCGTTCCCACGGCCCCGTCCCCACCTCTTTTCCGCCTCCTCCCCAGAGCAGCGAGCATGCTGCGGCTCCACTTCTCCCCCTCCCTCGCAAGTGCCATCAGCTGATTAGTGGCATGGAGGGAGAGGGGGAAGGGCAGGAACCCAGCACGCTGGGGGAAGATGCAGGGGAGTGGGGGGAGCTTGCCTGCCCTGCAGCAGGCAGAACCAAGCTTCTTCACCCTGCCCCCTGCAGGGCAGGGGGGCGGAGAAGAGTGGGCCGGGGCGGGCAGGATTTTTAATGGCACACTGCTGCCTGCCGGCATCCTGGCCGCCAGCCCCGCTCAGCCCACTACCAGCCTGGGTTTGGCAGTGGGCTGAGCGGGGCGGGCGGCTGGGACCCAGCAGGCAGCAGCGTACCATTAAAAATCGGCTTGCGGGCCATCTTTGGCACACGTGCCATAGGTTACCAACCCCTGTGCTATAGTATTGGGGTGTAAACACTGCAGAAGAATGTTTAAATGCTAACACACTGCTAACATTTTTCTTCTTCTCTATTAGAACATATTTATTGTTAATATTAGATTTTGGGGAATCTAAAATATGGGCCTAATCTTTCAGACATGTCTTTAAAATGAAACAAATTTTAAGCAAGATAGCTGCTTTGATTATGCGACTTGAATTTGATAAATCTGGTATCAGACCCATAGAGCTATTGTAAAATTTATATTGAAATGCTATATTGGTACAGAAAATCATGAAGCTAGTGATGGCCACGTTGATCAGTAGTCTAAGATAGCTTCTCATTTTTTCTAAAGGAAAACAATATTCTAGTATGATCAGATTATGTACATAGTGTGACAGGGTCAGGCCAGATGGCTACAGGAGAGTGTTTTTTTTTTCCTGTATGATTGATTTTAAGTCATTAACTCTACATATATTAACAGAAGACAAATGTTCATCTGATTCACATTCTTATCCCAACATTTTTATACCCAGTACAAAATTTTCCATAAAAGGTGTTGAACAGCCTACAACAGATCAGATGGTAGACCATTGCAAATATGCCAAAAGTGAATAGATATGATTTAAGAGTGTGTCTATTTTTTAGTCACATTCAAGTGGTTCAAATGATCCGCAACATATCTATGTTCAGGAAATTTAGATATCAACTGGCGTTTAAAGGCCTCCCATTTTGCATTGTGTTTATATTTCTGGTCTGGTGTCATGATGGTCGACTCAGCCAATATAGAAGGCAGATATGTTAGTCCCAGATTAAGCAGGTCCATTTTCCCTGGGTAAAGGTAACAGGGGCAGTTCCAGAATAAGAAGGAACTTGCTGGAACAAATTCAGGCTGGCAGGCTAATTAGGACACCTGGAGCCAATTAAGAAGCTGCTAGAATCAATTAGGGCAGGCTGGCTAATCAGGACACCTGAGTTTAAAAAGGACCTCACTTCAGTTTGTGGGGTGTTGGTGCGAGGAGCTAGGAGCAAGAGGCACTAGGAGCTGAGAGTGAGAAGGCGTATTGCTGGAGGACTGAGGAGTACAAGCATTATCAGACACCAGGAGGAAGATCCTATGGTGAGGATAAAGAAGGTGTTGGGAGGAGGCCATGGGGAAGTAGCCCAGGGAGTTGTAGCTGTTGCACAGCTGTTCCAGGAGGCACTCTAGACAGCTGCATTCCACAGGACCCTGGGCTGGAACCCGGAGTAGAGGGCAGGCCCGGGTTCCCCCCAAACCTCCCAACTCCTGATCAGACACAGGAGGAGTTGACCTGGACTGTGGGTTCCACCAGAAGGGAAGGTCTCTGGTCTGTTCCCCTACCCACATGGTGGATCAGCAGAGACTGCAGTGATTGTTCTTCCTTTTTCCCATGCTGGCCAGTGATGAGGTAGCTGAGTGAATGGCAGGTTTGAGCCACTAGCAAAAGTGGCCAAACTGAGGGCTGCCATGAATCACTGAGGCAAGCAAATTCGCCAATAAACGCAGGACCCACCAAGGCAGAGGAGGAACTTTGTCACAATAGCTAAGTTATGTAATCTGACCTTATTATTTTATCCTGCTGATTCTACTGTACATTACACTCAATTATTCCTTCATTTCAAATTAGTTACATTCCCATGTGTTTGTACGTTCCCCTGCATAATGGGATCCCAGTTAGTTCGTTTTGTTTGTTTGGGGCTTTTATATTGTGCTTTCGTCCAAATACTGATATATATAGAAAAGAGTACTACTTCTAAATACATAAAGGGAATTAAATCTCATACTTTCGACAGATGCTTGTGTACACAATTTTCTGAAGGTAATAAAATGTAGTATAAAAACTGTATAATACTGGATCACAGTTTCTGAAAGCTTTAAAACCCTTATGTTTTACGTAAGTAGTACACTGAGGTTAAGTAAGTTTTTGGACCAGGGTGTATTTGAGAGATATCAAAAGGCAAAGAACTTAATGTCTTTGTTTTAAATTCAGTGTCCTGTATGAAGAGTGTCAGATGCATAAAACATTGCCTATTTGTTTGCCACATTAACACCTGGTTAATTATGGCTGTTGGACTGTTAATTTCTGGCATTACATTTCACATAAGAAATCAGTATTTCTAACTGTAAGGTTCTTGTAGCTGTTAAATGTTTCAAATATATAAATTCTCCATGCTGTAGCTTTGATTAGTTTTTTCACTGTAACTATGGTAAATGAAAGTGTAATGAAGCTGTGAAACTAATTCACTAAACTAGGAAGCAGAAATCTCCTGAGGTTTTCATTTTTTTAAATGAAAGATGAATTAGGCCACTAGAAATTAGTTGTCCAGAACAGATCATCGTATGTCCTCAGTGTCTTTTATTGTTCATTGGGTATGTATTTGAATGCAACTTGAATGCAATTTTAATTAAAGGGAGGTTTTCTGTCTTTCTCTTCCACCTGTTTGTTACCAGATGATTTAGCTTAGGAACATCACTTGCAGGAGCATAGGGATAGCAATACAGGATCAGACCAGTGGGCCATCTAGTCTGATGTCCTGTCTCTGCCACCAAGAGAAGGTCCTGAGGAGGGTTTGGGCACAATTATGGAATAAATGGCACATAAAGGAAATATTACCTAACCCCTGCCAATTTAGAGGTTGACTTCTGCATTGAAACATGAGGGGTTTTATATCTCTTTTGACTTCAAACAAAAGGTCTGCTTTATTGCTTTTCATTTTCATTGATTTGTCCCTTTGTTCTTTTGCTATGAGAGAAGGTAAATCCAAGCATCCAAGATACCTTCTGTGTTTTGTATACTGCTGTCATAATCCCCCTCGTTTTTTGTCTCATCCTTAAACTAAACATAGAAGGAAACAAGGTTGTGTGGATGTAATCCAGAGGCACAATTTGGGCCTCTCTTCTGCTATTGCTTCTGAATAGGCAAACCCTTATATCTATGCTGAGTTCTATTAAAAGTAATGGCTCTGTGCACACCCATTTCTAATAGAAAGGTTGGAACTTTAGCCAGCAAATCTTACTTGTGGTGTTGATACATGAGCCAAAAAGAATACAGCTTGACTTTGAGACCTTATGATGAGTTTGCACGGCTTGTAGTTAGAAGAAAAATCCTTTGATATGTATAGTGAACAAACTTAATTTGGGACACTGAAATAAAAATAATGCTCCTCAAAATGCCATTTTTACTGAATAGTTTTTCAAAGTAGGTCTTTTTAAAGATTTTTTTTCTTCACAATGTAGTTTTTACCCAATCCAATAAGCTGCTGTTGAGAGAATTAATATTTTCAGTTCTACATTTACTGTTTCCAAATTGACAGAAGTATAAAACTTCATGAGGATGACTTTTTGTTAGGTTTGGCCATTTGTTAATGCTGTCCTTATCTGATTCTTTGCCCCATAGACTTGTGAGATGTATCAAAGGTAATTTGGGTTGTTGTAGGGTTTGGTTTTTTTTTGGTTGAATTATTCATATAAAATAGTGCATGGAAATATTGGTCAAGCTAAAGAAATGCAATATTTTTTATAATTAATTTTCTAATGCTATTTGTATAGATAGCCACTGACCTTAAAGGAAATTTAAATATACATTTAGATTTTAATTTTTTCTTGTGTTGCTCTCTCTTGCAAGGCTGCATGGCCTAGTCGCAAGAGTCAATATGGCTGCTCTTCCTCACAGGGCTGCAGGGTTTGGAGGTGAGAAGAGGATGGTCCACCTCCCGTGGGGGGGGAAGGTGGCCAGGGGAGGGGGCCCAGACCCTCCCTACTCCACTGGGTCCTAGTCCAAGGCCCTATTAGCAGCAAGTGTATTTGCCTCGAGTCAGTGGGGATCCGTCCAAACCACACTGACTTAACACCCGGTCCTACAACCAGATCAATGTCTAGCTCCCCTGGGCTACTTCCTACTGTGTCTTCCAGTGGTGTGGTCTCTGGCCTGTGAAGCTCCCGATGGTTCCAGTGTCACCTGGGTGTCTGCAAATGGCTGTCCTGATCTCGGCAGGCTTGGCCTCCACAGTCTTAGGCTCCAGCAGCTCCTGGGCAGGAGCCTGGAGCGTGCATCCTCTCACTTCAGTGGTCAGCCTTGACTGAGCTGGGCTGCTCCCTTTTATACTGACGCTCCAATTGGAGTATTCCCAGCAGAGGTGTGGGGGCGTGGCTTCCTCTCCCAAAGTACGAGGTTAACCCCGACTTGTCCAGTGCAGGACAAGTGCACCCTGTCACAGTGAGCAATATTTAAATGTAATTAATTATTTTCTGTTAGCTTCAAATTAGATGACTTTTCTTAAGACATTAAATAGTTGCTGATAAGGCTGCTCATAAGGACTGATACCTATGTTTTTGGAAAAGGGAAAAGGAATGGTGGGAAAGAATCCTAAAATAAATGAAAAGCTTGACAAAGAATATCATTTTGCTCATGAGTCCTGTTTCTACACTTGTGAAAAGAAGCTTTAACTTCTGAATAGACTGTTCTCTTTCATGGCATTTAGGTCACCAGAAATTTTGAAGGGCTTCTGGGTGCCAAGAAGGCAATTGGAATAGCAGAGATCCCTCTGTGTGTGTGTGTGTGTGTGTGATTTTATATAATATATATAAAATATGAAGGAAGTGCGTATGTTTAGCTTGGAAAAGAGGAGATTAAGGGGGAACATGATCGTTGTCTTCAAATACTTGAAAGGCTGCCATAAAAAAGATGGAGAAAAGTTGTTCTCTTTTGCCACAGAAGACAGGACAGGAGGCAATGGGTTCAAACTAAAACATAGATTTAGATTAAATCTCAGGAAAAACTTCCTAACTGTAAGAACAGTAGGACAGTGGAACAGATTGCCTAGGGAGGTTGTGGAAATTCCTTCACTGGAAGTTTTCAAAAAGAGAATGGATAGCCATCTGTCTTGGATGGTTTAACCCCAACAAATCTTGTATTTTTGTAGGGGTTAGAGTAGATGACCCTTGAGGTCCTGTCTAATGCTATGATTCTATGAAGAGATATAATTTAGGGGGAAGGAGTTAAATGCTTGAAGGGAAAAATAAAAATCTAAGGTAAAACTGATGTGGGCATGTGCTCACAGATTTCTAAACAGTGGGGGCAGAGAACAACAAATACCTAGATCAAAACCACAGTATTTGGATACAGTGTACACCCACAAGATTTCAGCTTCCCAAACATCATTTGGATATAACTACAATTAATCAAGACTCAACATAAAGGTTTTTAGAACATGAGGGCAATCATGGGGAAGCTTGTTACTAAACAACAAATAACCTGCTTGGGTTTTTTCCTCTAGCTATTTGCTCTTCAAATTCCATTTGATCCCTCTTAATTTTCTTCTGACATAGTATCTGATGTAGTCTTTGGTCTTTCATTAACATTGATTTTCCATTTTCTGAAAGTTTATCTGTGTTATTTAAGTAAGCTCTTGAAACTTGCCATTTAGGCATACTGATTTACTTTCTGGCTTCCTGCTTTCCTTTTTCGTTTAAATCTGCATTTTTCTGAGTCTTTTTTTTTTTTCTTTCGTAAGTAGCATCTGTGCTAAATGTTAGGATTGTAACTTTTTTAGCTTTGACTTTAGGGTCTTTTTGAAGTCCCCTTTTTCAGCTTGTGGTACCTTTCTCCCCTCAGTTATGTTGCATTTAATTTTATTGTGTGTACTGTTACTTACTGGTTCAACTGTAGATGTTTCTTGGACCAACTCCTGTGTGTTACTGAGGACTAAGTTGAGATGAGCTTCTCTTGTTTACTCAAAAAGAAAAGGAGTACTTGTGGCACCTTAGAGACTAACCAATTTATTTGAGCATGAGCTTTCATGAGCTACAGCTCACTTCATCAGATGCATACTGTGGAAACTGCAGCAGACTTTATATATACACAGAGAATATGAAACAATACCTCCTCCCACCCCACTGTCCTGCTGGTAACAGCTTATCTAAAGTGATCAACAGGTGGGCCATTTCCAGCACAAATCCAGGTTTTCTCACCCTCCACCCCCCCACACAAATTCACTCTCCTGCTGGTGCTAGCCCATCCAAAGTGACAACTCTTTACATAATCAAGTCGGGCTATTTCCTGCATAAATCCAGGTTTTCTCACATCCCCCCCACCCCCATACACACACAAACTCACTCTCCTGCTGGTAATAGCTCATCTAAACTGACCACTCTCCAAGTTTAAATCCAAGTTAAACCAGAACATCTGGGGGGGGGGGGGTAGGAAAAAACAAGAGGAAACAGGCTACCTTGCATAATGACTTAGCCACTCCCAGTCTCTATTTAAGCCTAAATTAATAGTATCCAATTTGCAAATGAATTCCAATTCAGCAGTTTCTCGCTGGAGTCTGGATTTGAAGTTTTTTTGTTTTAAGATAGCGACCTTCATGTCTGTGATTGCGTGACCAGAGAGATTGAAGTGTTCTCCGACTGGTTTATGAATGTTATAATTCTTGACATCAGATTTGTGTCCATTTATTCTTTTACGTAGAGACTGTCCAGTTTGACCAATGTACATGGCAGAGGGGCATTGCTGGCACATGATGGCATATATCACATTGGTGGATGTGCAGGTGAACGAGCCTCTGATAGTGTGGCTGATGTTATTAGGCCCTGTGATGGTGTCCTCTGAATAGATATGTGGGCACAATTGGCAACGGGCTTTGTTGCAAGGATAAGTTCCTGGGTTAGTGGTTCTGTTGTGTGTTATGTGGTTGTTGGTGAGTATTTGCTTCAGGTTGCGGGGCTGTCTGTAGGCAAGGACTGGCCTGTCTCCCAAGACTTGTGAGAGTGTTGGGTCATCCTTTAGGATAGGTTGTAGATCCTTAATAATGCGTTGGAGGGGTTTTAGTTGGGGGCTGAAGGTGACCGCTAGTGGCGTTCTGTTATTTTCTTTGTTAGGCCTGTCCTGTAGTAGGTAACTTCTGGGAACTCTTCTGGCTCTATCAATCTGTTTCTTTACTTCTGCAGGTGGGTATTGTAGTTGTAAGAAAGCTTGACAGAGATCTTGTAGTTCCACAAACCAATTATTTAAGAAGGCGTTGATGATTTTTTTTTCTTGTCCCACTAAGATATTTGACAAGTTTATATGAAGGTAGTTGAAGTCTTCATTTAATATAATTTTATTAGACTTTATTATGGTCTTTGAGTTCAGAACATTGAGAGAGATCAATTTCCTCCTTCTGGTCTGTAGTAGTACAGACCCTGCTTTGTATTCTTATAACTTGGAGTTATAACTTTTGAGTGGTGAGGACTATCTGAATAGATTCTATGGAATATTTTAGATGTGGCACTCCTCTCCTGTTTCTACAATCTAATATGTATTTCTTATATGATTTATACCCAGGAATTATAGTATCCATGTTTGGTTTCGGTTTTTGCATTTGTCCATGTTTCTGTAATTCTGTTATGCCAAGGTCCTCTTCCATTGGCAGACATTCTAGTTCATGTAATTGTGCTCTTCATCTTGCATTCTTGCATTTGAATATAAATATTTATAGTTTTTGACCACATGCCTATTTTTATTTAACTCCTCAGTCTGACATCATGTTGATTTTAACAGAAATTACCTCTGTGAACTTGACTTCTGCCTGACCCAGTTTAGCTGTTGTTTCTGTTCTATCCTTTACTTGATACAGAGATGCCTTTTGTTTTCCTTAACCCCTACCCCAAGCTCTACTTTGAACAATCCCCAAAATATCATTTTATGTTCCAGCAGGCTGATTTCACTGTGATTAAGGTGAAGCCCATCCCTTCTGTATAGGCTCTCCTTTCTCTAAAATGCTCCTCAGGACCTAGTAAATTTAAAGCCTTCCTCTTTACACCATCTTCTCATCCATGAACTTCAGGGTCTCAATGCTCCCTGTTTAGCTGGCCCCAGCATGTGGAACTGGAGGCATTGCATAGAAAGCTATGACAGTGGCTCTGGACCTATGCATACTTCCTAGCAATCTAAATTTAGCTTCCAGGTCCTTACTCATACACTTTCCTACATCATTGGTATCAATATGTACAGGTATTATGACCACAAGCTTGTTACCAGTATTCTCTAGATGTTTCATGAGATTTTCCACCTTTGCATTCAGTAGACAGATAACCAGATGTCACAATTACCATATACCCAACTATCTATGAGATTGTTTACACAGCAAGGGAGAGCTTGGCAAGCGAGGGTGTGTGACTCTCCAGTGCACTAGCTAGCCATGTATTAAATGCTGTGTGATCCCTGCTACAATGCACCAAAATGTTGCATCAGCGTGCACTATGGAACTTTTAGTACACTGTACTGGGGTTCAGCCTGCAGATAGTGCGCAGCAAACTAGTGCTCTATAAATTATGCCATGGCTTGCTGCACGCGAACTCAAAGTATAGACAATCCCTAAATTTCTAATGGTTGAATCCCCTATGACCAGAGTTTCTTCATTTCAACTGTGTAATCCCATCCCCAGGAGTGATCCTCTCTGTACATGAGGAATGATCAGCCTCTTCTATCTCAGTTGGAAGATGCATCCTACCTAAAGCAGTGTATTTTCCTACCTCCTAAGTTGCCTCCCATCAGGAAATTTGGGGGACTCCTAGTGAGATGGTCCACTATGGAATGCATCTCTACATCTCTAGATACAGTTTTGTGTCTTTCTGACACTCCTTTTCTGTAACTCTGGCTTGAAGATGGTCGGTTGGTCTCTCTCTGAGGTATGGGCTATTTTTACTGGTTGGATACATATACCGTACTTGCCATACATTCTTCATTTATGCAGTAAACCAGGTAACATCCATCCAGTCTTGTACATCCATAGTTACATGGGTTTGTATTCTAACTTGGTACTAGATTATGTTAGGTGTGATCTTTCATTGATTAGAAGGTGATTATTTTAGTGGGCTGTTTTCCTAATTATCTGAGTCATCTTTTTTTTAATTATGCACTATTTTCTTGCTTGTCTCAGTTTTTTAAAAAGCCCAAACTCATATTAATTGGCATAGAAATGAGGAAAAGGAGAAGAGAGAAAGTGCAAACGGTTAAAAAGAAATGCTCTCCTATTCTATAAGTTAATACACTGATTCAGTATTTTCATGGTTGAACTGAAACCACTGAAGGGTTTGGGGTTCTTTCAGAGTTTAAGGAGCCATTGGCACACATCTGATGACGGCACTCTCCCTAACAATAGATAGTCAGAGATCCTTGAATTTTGAAGTTCAGCCCACACACACTTATTCTTACTGAAATACACAGTGCTTCACTTGTTGCTTTAAATTATAAAGATAACTATTGCATGAGGTACCTATTCATATTAAAAGCTTTGAGTTTAACTCCTAGAAAAGCGACTTGTTGCAGTGATACAGACTGTAGAGCTTGCATTAAAAATACAGGTTAGCGCAGTGAGTGTACTTCCTATTTTTTTCCACAACATTTTTTTATGTACTGTAGACCAGTCAGGAATGATGATCACTCGTGGATCACTTTGGAAAAAAAAGACTTTTGATGTAAAACATTTGGGGATTAACTTTAAGGATTGCTGGTTCCCCTTTTCTTTTAATTTGATTAGCATTTGTTGTAAGAATAGTGCGTTTCTGACTTAAAATTAACTTCATTTTCAAGAGTTTACATCGATTACTCACATCAAGTGATATAATAACTTTAGCTATCTTGCAACAGAAATACTTTTGCCTACTTATTAGAACACATTTTTTAAAGGTAAGTGGTGTGCTGATTAATATTATGCATCTGAGTGGCAGCTTTTTGTCCATGCTGCATCCAGTTTTCTCATATGTTTAAGGATACATTTTAAATACTTTATTTTTAATTCAAGTTTTTACTGTTTCATTCAGCAGTATGAAACTAGTAGGGTAAGGGTGACTGCTTAGCTCCAGAACGGATACCATCTTTATGTAGCTTCTTACTAATGTTAAAGTATATAGATAAACAATCCTTTTATCGCAATCACTTTGTGAGTATGAAATGCGGCAACACTGTGTTTTGACAGACAACAAGCGGTATGTCTTCTTTATAAAGTGAGGAAAATGTGGAGAACAATGCTTTTTTTTTTTTTTAAAGATGTGGTCAATTTATTTGTATTTTGTTTTGAAATTCTTTTTCCTCTGTGTTACAGTTTAGTTACACAGACCTAATGCAAATTAACCATTGGACACTTGCCATTTTTCCACTCTGACAGTCAGATGTGTTCGGGAGTGGGGAAACTGTCTATACAAAACAGGTGTCTGGTAGTCTGAGAGTTGCAAAGATGGCATTTTAAATGTTTTCCAAAAAAAAACCCACCTAGAAATACAGTGTATTAACTATTTTAACTTGTACACAATAGATTGTTATAGAAGGAGTTAAAGGAATGTATCACCAAGGCTGGTGGCCACAAATTTGATATGTCTTATTCCTGAAATGGCTGTTAATTTGCACAAATGATCTGTGCAAACAATCATTTGTGTTTCTAAAACAGGATGTGAGCAAGCTGGTAAGTGTAACTCTGGTTTGCATACAAGCTAGATTCTTGCATGATCAAATAATTGTGTGCAAAATTATGTGTGCATAATTAATGTATGTCTATGCTGCAGTTAAACACCCACAGCTGGCCACTGTCAGCTGACTCAGGCTATTTAATTGTAGTGTAGCTGTTTGGGCTCAGGCTGGAGCCTGGGCTCTGGGATCCTCTCTGCTTATGGGGTCCTGGAGCTTGGGCTCCACCCTGAGCCCAAATATTTACACGACAGTTAAAAAGCCCAGAAGTTCGAGTCAGCTCACATGGGCCAGCAGTGGGTGTTTAACTGCAGTGTAGACATACCCTTTAGAGGTCATGTTGAGGTCCCTTTTGAACATTGATATTTTTCACAACCAGTGCTTCTGTATTAACCTTTATCAACAATATAGATTAGCCGGATACTCTCAAGCAGTCCTTTATAACAAACTTAATATTGTTCAAAGTGTATGCTCCTTGAAGCATGTTTGAAAGCACTGAGCACAACATTTGCTCAATAAATAGTAGAAAGTAATGTGTATTGTAGGAGTGAATTTGGTAAAGGCAACTGGAAGCAAAACAAAGTGTGTGTAAAATGATTTACACACACAATCTTTTTGCTCCCAGTGAATGTTACTGGGCAATGTGAAAGTGACCAAGGCTTCCATTTCCTTTTCTCCTCCTGGTTTAATTTACACTTCACCATGTAAGGGCTAGACTGCAATCTCCCCACAAAAACATTTGTGTATTTCTAACATTATGATCTGGATATGTGTTCCTGTGGCATATCTCACTGTAACATTGATTTTTGCACTTTTTTGTTTTGTTTTTGTTGTGCAACCATAAAACAAATTGAAAATGCTTAATCTTTTCTGATGCAGAAATACAAGACATTAACTAGGGTTGGTTGTTTTTTGTTTTTGTTTTTTTCCCAACAGGTGGAGGTAAAGCCATATGTGTTGGATGACCAGATGTGTGATGAATGCCAGGGTGCACGATGTGGTGGAAAGTTTGCTCCTTTCTTTTGTGCCAATGTCACTTGCCTGCAGTATTACTGTGAGTTTTGCTGGGCAAACATCCACTCTCGTGCAGGACGTGAATTCCATAAGCCATTGGTAAAAGAGGGGGCTGACCGCCCACGTCAGATCCACTTCCGCTGGAACTAAGCATGGTGAACCAGCGTCTACATAAGGAAAGAAGGGTGCATGTGGCTTACTGTGTTTGAAGATACTGACATGCAGAAGAAATAAGTGCATTCTTCTGCTTTTCACCCCAGCTATCAATACATGCATCTTTATCAGCAGCCAAAACACTACAAGCCTCTTGTTTTTCACCAAAACCCTACATCTCAGGCTTACTAATTTTTGTGATATTTTCATGTTAAAATAAAATGTTCTTTTGTATTTTCTCCAAGTTATTTTTATATGTAAAGTTAAAATTAGATATGAGAAAATGTTTTTGCGTAGGGGCACAAAGTCTGCTGCTATATTTAGTGGGTGAAGCGTGCACTTATTTCTAAACATGGGTTTTTAACTTCAAGATCTGCCCCAGTAATTTACCAAAGGTAGCAAAATAGTGAAGATGGAATATGTCTGCTACAAAAAGCTTATTTTTATTGTTGTTGCTATTTTCAGTGTATACATAAACTAAAAATTAGGGTTGATTTTTGCTCTCCATTTTGACTTGCAAGAAATAATACCTCAAGATAATCTGATTTATTAGCTATTTTTAAACACTTTTAATCACAAGCTGTATTAGCTATGCTGCTATATAGGTGTTATGTGTAATGCCACCTATTAATACGGGATTGAAACATTTAAGAGACACTGCATTACAGATAAAATGCAGGCAGCACAATATGGCCTGAACTGCCATAGTTTTAGAATGTGAAAAAACTGCATGTTTACTTACCTGTA